>NC_091687.1:35175000-40175000 GCF_041296265.1 Equus caballus | reverse complement strand
TTGGTGCCATTTCTTCCTTCGGGAAGAAAGGCCCCAGGCCATGGTCCTCAGATTTTAGCTCAGAATAAACTCATCCCAAATTTTCATTTATAGATTGGTTATGGATTATTTTCGTCGACAGGCTTGAACTTTGTTTAAATATTTTAGCTTTGCTAAATCAGTTGCCTTTGTATTATCTGCTCTCCAGCTTTAAAAACTTGTTTGAAGTCTTTCATCTGCTATCTCCTCTCTTGTTCTTTTTGACTTTAACATAAAATTTCAACATAACATAAAATTTACTGTTTTAATCATTTTTAGGTATACAGTTCAGTGGCATTAAGTATATTCACATTGTTGTACAACTATCACCAACATCCATCTCCAGAATTTTTTTATTTTCCCAAACTGAAAGTCTCTGTGCATTAAACAATATCTCCCCATTTTCCTCTCCCCTCTCAGCTCCTGGCAACCACCATTCTATTTTGTTTCTATAAAAGTGTGTGGTTATTTTTTTAATTCACTTTTCCAAAGTGGAGATCTATCTCCTACATTCAGTTCTAGGGCAGGTTCTTTGATCATCTCTGCCTCTGCATTTCTCTGTTCTCCCTTTCTAGAACCCCTATTATTTTGGATAATGGACCTCCTAACTATATCCTCTAATTTCCTAATCTTTCTCTAATTTTCTATCTCTTTGCCTTTTTGTTCTACTTTCATGGAGATTTCCTTACTTTATCTTCCAACTATTCTACTGTATTTAAATTTAAGCTATCATGTTTTAATTTCCATAGCTCTTCCTTATCATAGGGTTGTTCCTTTTCCTGTAGTATCCTTTCTTATAGTTCCTTTTCTACTTTTGGATCATGGATGTAACATTTCATCTCTATGAAGATATTAGTCTTTGTAGACTCAACATAGTTAGAGATGTCAATTCTCCTCAAATTAATGCATTAAGGAGTTAATGCAATTACAATAAAATCCTAGCAGGAATTTTTACAGATATAGACAAGCTGATTCCAAAACTTATATGGAAAGGCAAAGGAACTAGAATAACTAAAAATAATTTTTAAAAGGAGAATAAAGTTAGAGAAAAAACACTAATTGATTTTAAAACTCACTCTAAAACTACTATAATTAAAACAGTGTGGTATTGGCAAAGAGATAGACAACATAGATTCATGGAACAGAAAACAGTCTAGAAATAGACCCATACAAATATGATCAATTCATGTTTTTTTTTTTTTTTTGAGGAAGACTAGCTCTGAGTTAACATCTGCCAAACCTCCCCTTTTTGCTGAGGAAGGCTGGCCCTGAGCTAACATCTGTGCCCATCTTCCTCTCCTTTATATGTGGGACGCCTACCACGGCATGGCTTGCCAAGCGGTGCCATGTCTGCACCTGGGATTCGAACTAGCAAACCCTGGGCCGCCAAAGCAGAACATGTGCACTTAACCACTGTGCCACTGGGCCGGCCCTGATCAATTCATTTTTGATAAAGGTGCAAAAGCAATTCAATAGAGAAAAGAGGTTTTTTTTTTTTTTTTTTTTAAAAGTCAACTTAGGAATTATCTGTCAGTTGTTTTTTTTTTTATTTAAAGATTTTATTTTTTCCTTTTTCTCCCCAAAGCCCCCCGGTACATAGTTGTGTATTCTTCGTTGTGGGTTCCTCTAGCTGTGGCATGTGGGACGCTGCCTCAGCGTGGTCTGATGAGCAGTGCCATGTCCGCGCCCAGGATTCGAACCGACGAAACACTGGGCCGCCTGCAGCGGAGCGCGCGAACTTAACCACTCGGCCACGGGGCCAGCCCCAGAAAAGAGGTTTTTTTAAAGAAATGGTGGTGGAACACTAGACATGCACATGAAAAAAAAAGAATCATGACTTAAGATGCAAGAACAATTTACAAAAAAATTAACTAAAAATGGCTCATAGACCTAAAAGTGAAACTAAAAACTATAAAACTTTAAGAAGAAAATATGGGAGAAAATCTTCATGACCTGAGAGTAGGCAGAGAATTCTTAACATGTTACCAAAAGCATGATCTATAAAAGAAAAAAGTTGATAAATTATACTTTATTAAAATTAAAAACCTTTGCTCTGCAAAAATCAGTCTTAAGAGACTGAAAAGACAAACCATAGACTAGGAGAAAATATTTGCAAATCACATATCTAACAAAGGAAATGCCACAAAGTAAATGAATTTCAAAGGCATTGTGCTGAGTAAAAGAAGCCAGTCTCAAAGAGTTACACACAGTATGATTCTATTCACATGACATTCTGGAAAAGACCAAACAATAGTGGTAGAGAACAGATCAGTGATTGCCAGTGGCTGGAGACAGGAGAAGGTGTGACTATAAAGGGACAGGACAAAGGAATTTTTTGGGGTGACAGACTGTTCTGTATCCTGATTATAATGGCGGTTAAACCAATCTACATGTGTTAACATTCGTAGCACTATATACCAAAAAAAGTCAATATTACTATATGATAATTTAAAAGTTAAATTTAAAAGACTTCTTCTGCTCCCTGAATTGTCAAAAAATCATCTGGGTGTCCCCCACCTTATTTATTTGTTCATTTCAGCCTCTCTCTATTGACACATTCCAAGGTGTTAGCTAGCACCACCCAAGATACATTCTTCAAGTGTCTTTCTCGCTCACTATTCACAGTTAAAAGTGAAGTACTTAAAAATGAGTAGAAATTGTATTGTGGATAGTCAGGCAAGAAAGATAGTTGAATGCTTTCAATTATGGGAAAGGAAGAGGATACAATGCTGCTGTACCCAGGATATCTTGGGTAATGCTAGCTAACACCTTGGGAGGTATCAATGAATCAAGCTGCCTTAGGTTTACGTAGAATAAAGTCACAATATTCTTGTCCATACTAGGGCTACAGGCTCCTAGCAAATAAAACCTTAACAAGAAAAAGATTTTCATTACAGAGCTTTAAAAAAACCCCACATATTCACCTATTCTTCACAAATTCAGATGCTGTTACTGAGCAATCACTGTGACAAGCAAAGCACAAAACACAAAGATACTTCTCTATGTGCTTCTACTTCCTTTCTCTTACTTAAGGAGTAAATCACAATACAAAGACATGCATATTTCTATCAGGTTCTACTTCCTTTTTCTAAGTAAAAGATCATTTCAGAATCGTAGGCTTATCTGATGATAACCAAACTCTTCTACTGCTAAATAACTATAGCCCTCAATCTAAGGAAACTGGTTTAGAATCTGGGGACATTTTATTATTTTCCTGTCCCTCAATGCTATCTCACTGATTCAAGCTAAAAAACAGGGTCACACGTGCTGTTGTTATAAAAGAGATTTCAGAAGAAAGTAAACCTATCCTATAGGAACTATATAATACACTCAATTGCATTATAAGATGAAAGATACAATTTCTAAGGTTCTTTGTGCTTCAAATCAAACATTAAGAAAAGTCTGGCAAACACTGTGTGGTCCGTTGCTATGTCTGCAAAGTATCTTCTTGTGATGAATAATTTACCCTTTAGAGTAATGCCCTCCTTAAACATCCCACCACAAGCTGTTCTAATAATGAAGGGTATTTTTCCCTTAAATCCCTTGAACAAAATGTACTGAACAAAAACTTAATGTTAGGTAAAGAAGGAAGAGATGCAAGCTGGAAGGAAATACCCACAGTCCATTGTAGCGGTGTTGTTATTAAGTCAAAGGACACTGACTAACAGTAAAGACAAATTCTGAAAGAAGATTAAAGCCATTTGTAACATGATTGATTCAGGGTTTAATTTACTGATTTTACAAAACGATACTCATACTCCTTTAAAGATCAAGGGTCTAGAAATGCTTCCTTCATTATATTCCAATATATTTTTACTTACCCAGCAGCCGATACGTACCCTTCTCTGATAAGAGCAATCGAATATTTCTAGAGAAATCTCTTTCCACCACAATCAAGACATGGTTTAGATAGGGCTGGCTCCACAGGGGTTGGCATAAGGCCCAAGTCTGGCTAATCAGTGTTTTCTCCTCACCCAACCACAGTGATTGGTTCATGTCATGCAAAGTGGACCAATGACCTAATTCTAGGACTTCTGTTGGAGGGACCAAGAAAGAAATGTGTCCTTCGAACAAAGACAGACATGTATAAGTCACCATGTTTTATACCACGTGTTACCCCCGTTACCACTGGCCTGCAGATACCTGGACTAAGGATGGACATCTGATCCAAAGGGAACCTTTCAGGCAAGCCAGTAGCCTATTATAAAGAAACCTATTAAAAAGAAGGTTCCCGGGGCTGGCCCCGCGGCCGAGTGGTTAAGTTCGCGCGCTCCGCTGCAGGCAGCCCAGTGTTTCGTTAGTTCGAATCCTGGGCGCGGACATGGCACTGCTCATCAGACCATGCTGAGGCAGCGTCCCACATGCCACAACTAGAAGAACCCACAACGAGGAATACACAACTATGTACCGGGGGGCTTTGGGGAGAAAAAGGAAAAAATAAAATCTTTAAAAAAAAAAAAAGAAGGTTCCATACTGGATAGTGACTAATTTAACCAATCAGATTCTCTCTCACAGAATTTGAAGGTATGAGAGAGAAAGCAAAAACATGAATGAACTGGGCTTCATATTTTATAATTTCTTCTCAATCCTCACAACCCTTCCCTTCCAGAACCCACCCTTATCCCATGAACAAAAGAGAAGCACATGGGGCTGGCCCGGTGGTGCAGCAATTAAGTGCACACATTCTGCTTTGGGCGGCCCGGGGTTCACCGGTTTGGATCCTGGGTGCAGGCATGGCACTGCTTGGCAAGCCATGCTGTGGCAGGCGTCCCACGTATAAAGTAGAGGAAGATGGGCATGGATGTTAGCTCAGGGCCAGTCTTCCTTAGCAAAAAGAGGAGGACTGGCAGCAGATGTTAGCTCAGAGCTAATCTTCCTAAAAAAAACAAACAAAAAACCCCCCCCAAAAACAAAACAAAATAAACAAAACACAGAAGCACAGAGAGGGAACTTCTTCATCTTCTCATAGTCAAGCTTAGAAACCAACTTGTATTTGCATTCATTTTTCTCTTCTTTTCTTCCTATTAGAATGAAAGTGCATCCCTTTCAAAGCAAAGGCAAATGTTTGCTTTATGCTATGCATCCCTTCCTTTTCAAAAACATTTCCTTCCTTTTCAAAAACTATGTTCTTTCATAAACCTTATCCTATTCCTATGCCACCAGTACCCTATAATCAAGGGAATGATACAGGCCTCGATCACCTATCAACATGCAAACATGTTCTATTATTTTCCATCATTAAAAAAATCTCCTCCCCTAAAGGATATCTCCTCCATAAATGCTTAGTTAATTGTATCCACAAGGGGGAAAAAAAGAATCTTGAACTCTACCTAAAATATCACACAAAAGTCAAACTCCAGATGAATGGCAGATCTAAGTGTGAAAGGTAAAACAATAATGCCTTCAGAAGAAAACATGGCAGAACATCTTCAAGTCTGTAGGGTAAGCAAAGATATCTTAAACAAGATACTGTTAATGTTAATTTACTTCACAACCATAATGTCATCATCTTTTCCCCCATAATTGTTTCTAATCTCTTTATTCTTTAAAAATATAACAATTAGGTTTTCCCTCTGTCACAGTCCTTTCCCTCCATCTCTCTTCCAGAAAAACTACCTTGAAGTTGTTGTTTTTTAATGTGGAATAACCTAACAATTCATCAGTAGGACAGATAAAATATATTCTGGTTAATCATACAATGGAATACTATATAGTAGCTAAAACATACCCAAAAAATCTACACGATCACTGTCTAAAGGAATGCTTTTTGTCCAAACTGTAAACTCGTAGGCAAATATAGTTTTATACTTTGTATTTCCCATAAAGTGTCCATATTTTCCAAATCCAAAATTAAGATATTCAAGCAGAAAAATACAGAGCCCAAATATAATATGTGAAGTCATACTTGTCCTGGGAGGTGTTTATTGTACCCACAGGCAACAGCGGAACTCTGACCTCTGAACATCAGAGTAAGCAATCTGTATCTAATCTATCTATCTAGGCATTTTGCTGACTCTAAGAACAGTTATCAGCTAGGTCTCAATTCATTATAATTAGGCGTTTCAGCAGCCTTTCTACACTAACTTCTAAACAAAAGTACGAAACTTGAAAAAGGTGTTGAGAGTATCACTTCCTCATCCTTAATGCTTTCTTCCATTTCCAAGGAGTCCAATTCATATAATATTCCTGACCTCTATGTACCCCAGGGATATTAGTAAATCTGGAGAAAAAAACTGGATATGCTTACTGTTTTGACCTCTCTCAACTGGTTCTGAACTCAGGCAAAGAACAGAAGTCCTTCCAAACCTCCACAAAAAATCAAGTTTCTTGAAACATCTTTTAAGGAAAGGGAGAAACATAAGCTTTGTCCCTTTTAACAAAGTTATCACTGATCCTCATGAAAATGAAACATCCAAAAATAACTGCAAAATTGTACTGTATAAACATAAAAACTATAAACAAAATTTCAATCAATGGATTAACTTTGCTCATCTTTGAGGAAATGCAACTTACAGGTTTAATATTATAGAGTTAAATTTCAGATAATGTTGTTAATGAAAATATTTAACAACAGCTTGAACAATGCATGTGCTGAGTGGACTGAAAAAATGCCAGAAGCCTCGATCTACAAGGAGATGCTCATGGGAAAAATCTCGTCCTGTGGTTTATGTCTCTTCCGTCATTTAATCTGCACAACAATCTCACCTGCATTTTACAGTAAAGAAACACAGGCTTTGGGAGTTTAATTATTTTGGAAAGGCTTTATGATATATTTAGAAAATCCTGAAGACAAACTTTGGTTTGAATCCTGGCTCTAAATTTACTAGCTTACAAGCTACTTAAAATTTTTGAGACTTTTCTGCAATAAGTAAAAGCAGATTTAAGCCTCCACTGCTGGGCTATTATAAAATAGAGTGACAAAATATATAAAATACATTCAATATTTAAATAGTAGGTACTCAGTATAATGTAGCCATAATCATTGTTATTACTAACTTGCCTAGAATCACATAGCTATATCTAGTCCCCAAAACTTTTTTCCTTCTTTTAAAAATACTTAATAGAATTATATACAGAGATAAAAAATGGAAAAAAAATATATCATAAAGAAGGAAATAAAAAGATAACTATAATCCTCAAATCCTGTAATAATCATTGTTACCATATTGACAATTTTCTTTCTATATGTATAGAGCCTTCTTTTAAGTGCAGAACTAGATGATGCTATATAAAAGTGTGAATTTTTTCTTTTGTACTTAACTTTTATTATGAGAACTTTCCCATTCGATTAAATATTCCTTGAACACATAATTTTAATAATACCAAATTCTGACATACAGAAGTCATTTCGTCCTTTCTTTATTGCTTTACATTAAATTGGTTCTAGTTTATCCAATGTTATGGGTAAACTTATGTATATCTTTGAACCCATTCTTTTTTTCTCCACAGGATGTTTTAAGCCATGTAGCAGTTATCTGTTTTCTCGGCAAAGCCCCTACTATCACTATACACATTGACATTTAAGTCCTGGTCTGCATCTGGAAGAACGAATTCATTTATACTTTATATATCTTTAGCTACTGATATTGAATTTTAGCATTAAGCACATTCCATTACCATAGCAATAAAATATAACTAAGCTTAAGGGCTTCCTCATTTCTATCATCTGTTGTCCAAGTCACAGACCCAGTATGAGACTGGAAATTCTCCATCATCAGAAACAAGAACCTGAATCCCATATTTCACTTAATGTTTTTGAATTCACTGTATATTTCATGTTTATTAATGAAGTAACAAATGACATAGGAATATAACAACTTTTAACACCTAAAAAAGACATGAAGAATTGAGATTTGAGCCACCTATGCTTCCTTGCATCCTGAAGAAATGGTAACAGGATGAACATAGCGTTGCACTGACTCTCTTTGAAACTGAAATGTTAGGATATGATTCAAAACATGATCTGACAATAGGGCACAATACCTGAAATGAAAAATCCAAAGCATATGACTTCCATGGCAAGTATATAAAATTCAAGTCATCTTGGGCCCAGAGAAAATGAGTAGGAGAGCAAGGGACCTAACTGCTCCAATTAAGGCACTTATTAAGCACCAGCTAAACAAAAACACAAACCTATAAACTCAAAAATCAAAACAGCGCGAAGTATTCTCAATCCTGGTTTACAAGGGGGAATAGGTATTGACCTCTCTTGGAGAATATGAAAAAAGCTGTGGTATAAAGTTATAAGTCATGATACAGAGTCATCTAAAAGCAAGATGCATACCAAAATATTCTATAACTGTTAGGAAACACTATATTCAATGACAGCAATTAATAATTTATATAATTTACAGAGAATTAAAGGATGCTTACTTATTTCCAAAATAATACGTGAACTTAGGAACTACAATTATGTCAGGGGAAGTATGTTGCAATAAAAAATCAGTCAAACAGTAATTTCAAATCGAAACAAGAGACAATTAGAAAATATCATTTTCAGAAAAGGGAGAAGCAGAAAAACGTTGGAAGTCAACGATTGGTAGCCCATGCCAGAAGCACATGGTTTCCAGGTGTACTTCTCAGAGGAAAGGCATATTCTTCTAGGCAGATAAAGATAATAAGTTTATGCAGCAAATCTGTTTTGAGCACCTAGCATGTGCCAGGTATTGTTCTAGGTGTAGGGGAATACAGCAGGAACAAAATTAACTAAAATTCCTGTCCCCATGGAGTTTACACTCTGTATTCAATAATGTAAGATGTTACTTAAAAAAATAATAATAATAAAGCCCGGAAGGGGTTAGAGTTTTGCAACATAATTTCTTAGAGTGATTAGGGAAGGTGACACTTGAGTAAAGGAGGTGAAGAAGTGAGCCATGTGGCATCTAGGGAAAAGAGAATTCCAGGCAGAGGAAACAGCCAGTGAGTGAAAAGGAGCATGCCCTATGTGTTCAAGGAACAGAAAGGAGGCCAGTGTTATGGTGGTGTAGAGAGTGGAGAAGAAAGTAGTAGGACATGAAATCAAGAGAAGTGATGGGGCAGGCAGACTGTTTAGGGTCTTGAAGGGTCACCATAAATCACTAGGCTTTTATTCTAGGTGAAAAGGGAAGCCACTAAAAGGTTTTTAGGAGAGGAATGAAATGACCTCACTTATATTTAACAGGATCACGCTAGCTGGCTGTCTCAGAAGACTAATGGGGGTGGTGGTGAGGCTGGGAGCAGGGAGACTATTTAGGAAGTGGCTGCAGTAATCTAAGTAAAAGATGATGGTAGCTTAGACCTGGGAGGTAGCAGTGGAGGTGGTGAATACTTAATCATTCTAGATATACTCTGAAGGTAAGAACAGACAGAATTTGCTGACAGATTAGAAGTAGGAGTGAGAGAGAAGGAAAAGATAAGAATGACTCTAAGGTTCTTGGCCTGAGCACCTGGAAGGATGGAGTTACCATTACTGAGAGGGGAAGATTGCAGGAGATGAGGTCTGAGTGGGAAGTGGGGAGATCTGCTTATATTTGAACATGTTACATTTGAGAGACCTATTGATGGTAGGTAGGCAAAAGGATACATGAGTCTGAAGCTGAGGAGAGAGGACTGGGCTGCAGAAACAATCTGAAAGTTGACAATGTATAGATTGTATACTTTCTGTGCAACCTATTTAACATTAAGATACAAACTCACTAAAGTTTTCCACACATATTTTTCCAATTTTAAAATGCTGAGATTTTTCTCCTCCATATCTAATCTAGACTATTGAATTATAAATTATATAGTATATACAGAATACAAAAATTAGAAGCCAGAAATCCAATTAGGGACACAGAAGTATATGCAAACTACACCAAAGAGTAAAGGGTATGAATAAGGAAGATGGAGAGAGGAATCATGGAGAAAGTGAAATATTTAACTATACAACTTTCAGGTTACAAATTGGCACACTGATATTATGGTATGTGCTATATTTAAAACTGGTTCTTGACATGTGGTTGACGGCAGGCTTGATAGCACAAAATTCCAAATGAAGAGGGGTCTCTTTTAAATCATAATCTAGATAGCAGGTGGATGAGAGAAACTCCTGAGTAAATGGCCCTGCACCCTGTCTTTGCCCATTCCAATCCACCTGCACCTGCTAGATTAATCTTCCTATGTCCGTGTAACTTTGTTTTTGCCTTCTTTTATGAGATAAGGTTCGGAATTACAGTTAACTTCATTCATTTTATTATCCCCTTCATCAGAGTTCTTCATCTAAAGAACTCTGAACATAGAAAAATGATTTGAGCAACTATTTTTAAAATTCTCCCAATGCTTATATACAACTAGTACAGTTCTAGAGGCATAAGAGAGAAATAAAATAATTCACATAATAGATGCCAGCAACACTAGCAGCACCTGGGAACTTACTAGAAATGAAAACTCTCAAGTTCTGCCCCAGAATTAGCGATCAGAAACTCTGGGAGTAGGGCCCAGCAATGCATGCATTAACAAGCCCTCCCAGTGATTCCGATACGTGCTAACCTTTGAAAACCTCTAGCTTAGAACATTAAGGTTCAATCCTCTTAAGGAACGTCAGTTGAAAAAAGCTAGTAAACTATAAAAGCCTTGAACATAGGAATCTTATAATTTTTCACTTTTGATTGCTTTATGTATCTGGCATTCATTACACATTAAAAGAGTTTTGAATAGTTAAAAAATCAGAAGTACTCCCTCCCTCCAAGTTCCCTTGTTTTTCTTCATTCTATGATACCAAGTTATCAGCCCAACCTTTATTCTTCCTTTCTAGTCCTCCCTATATTATAGAAGAGGTAATGATTTTCCAATCAGAATAACATATCCTAACTTTTTAAGTAATTCTGTGGACATCAAGTCAAGTCGCATTTCAGAGCAAGAGGGATCCTCAGAATATTATTTATGCAAGTGCATCAGTTTGCAGGTGAGAAAATTGAGGACTGGACAGATCGCATGGGAAGGATATCCTTATAGAAGTAGAGAGACACCAAAGGATAAAATTATCATCTCCTGCTATCTTTATCTAGCCTGAGTTGAAATAGCTAGTTTAATATATTTAAGTAAAGTAAGGCATTAGAAAGACTGAAAGAGAGAGAGAATAATCTTTACATTTACAAGTGCTTTCTGGAAATAAAAATAAATGCATCATCAAAAACCACCATTGCTTTTTTTTCTATTTATTTATTTAGTGAGGAAGACTGGCCCTCAGCTAACATTTGTTGCCAATCTTCCTCTTTTTGCTTGAAAAAGATTGTCACTGAGCTAACATCTGTGCCAATCCTCCTCCATTTTATATGTGGGACACCACCTCATCACGGCTTGATGCGCGGTGCATAGGTCCACGCCCAAGATCTGAACCCATGCACCTCAGGAAGCCGAAGCAGAGCTCATGAACTTAACCACTATGCCACTGGGCTGGCCCCTGCTTTATTTATTTATTGGCAATAGTGCATGCCCTTTTCTCATTCCTTGCTCTATATATTAACTAATGAAAAAAGACCGTTAACATTACTAAGAATGCTATTCAACCATCTAACGACATGGCATGTCATGCCAGTCTCTTCCTCTACTGTCCTATCAGTTTAATACTAAATTTCCCAGAAATTAATCTCAAGACTGTTTCCAACAACTGTTTCATTCAGGTAATGTGGCAATTTTTCTGACCAAATTTATCTTTCTTGTTATACTCCATCTAATACAGAGACTGCCTGTAGAAAGCCAGAATGGAGCTCCTTAATACTTGGGTCCCAAGCTGATAATCATTTTAATTTACTCTAATCCTATTTAACAAAGGTTCTGAGGTAACTTACAAGCAACATTCTGATAATTAAATAAGATAAGGGGAAATAAATGCTGTGGAAGTATAATATACATGGAAAGAATATAAGCTTTGGAGCCATGAAGATCTACCGGGTTCAAGTTTTAATTCTAGTCCTCACTTGCCCTCATTTTATAGGAGAGAAGCCATAATATTAGTATACTGCCTCATATTCTTGACATCTAGTCTTTAATTATTTAAAAATACAAACTCCTTGAGAATGGGAACTATGTTTTATATACCTCTCTATCCCCCCACATGATATTCACATAGGTGTTCAACAAATATTTACTTAACTAATATGAAATAGATTTTAATACATCAGATAAACTTTCTACCTATTAGGTGCTCTTGCTTCCAGATCCCACCCCCAAATGCATCCCCTTGCCCACTACAACTAGCTTAACTTTATCAAAAGATAAATCTGAGCTTGTCCGATTCCATTTTAAAACCCTCCCAAGGTTCCCAGCCCTTGACGAGTTAAGGAAAAATCCTTGCCGAGACCAGACTTTACCTTATCACAGTCCACCTCTCAAAACTCAGACCCACCTCTGAACTACTAAAGCTCCTGGAAGGTTCTTCCCATCCCCTACAAGCTCCTCCTCAACAGCTAACTCCCACTAGCTTAAAAGTCATTTTCTCTATCAAGTTCCTGGATCACAGCTCCCCAACCCTCAACTAACACAGTTAGATGTCCTGCCTCCTTGACTTGGTAATACACTCAATCTACCATCTAATACAATAATGAAATGTTTAATCTGCTTCCCAATTATCTGGTAAACTTTCTGAGGACAAGGATCACCCCATATTCAGTTTTATATCCACTGCTTACCATAGCTACTGACACATAAAACACCTCTAATTAATATCATTTATTGAACATAAAGTCCTATGTTCTCAACATTAGTTTCCAATTTGAGAATATAATCATGTTTATTTCCCTGTTTACTTTTAACTTTGAAAAAAAACATGGCTGCCTAATAGGTTAAAGAAAAAGATTCTGGAGCCTTATTCTGCACACACATTTACTATGGCACAGAAAGCAAAATCAGCATTATTTTTTTCAAAGAACAGAAAAAATATTTCACAAGAACTTGCTATTATGGGGGACCTGCTTTGTCTTGGCCCCATCCCCAGAGGTTACAGTCTCCAAACGAGATATGATCCTTAGTTAAAATAAGCAGAGCCATGGATGATGAAAGAAGAAATAGAGAGAAGCTGCTGCACAGCCTGGAATGCCATCCTGGGACCAAAAGATGACAAGCACCTGCTACGGAAGACTGACCAGAAAGACAAATGAGCCAGCATACCAGCCCTAGATAGACCACCTCTAATTTCTCATTACTTAAGGAAAATGAGCCCCTAATTTGTTTACAACATTCTTTTTGGATTTCTAGAGCAAATGAACATGATTCCTAACTGATAGGAGGGACAGTACAAAGTTAGAAGAAAATTTAGGAAAAAGTTTGTATAACTTAGGAGAGAGAGATTCCCAAGAGAAGAACATCAGAAGCCACAAAGAAAAAGACATAAATGATTACATGAAATAGCAAAAGAAAAATGCATGGTAAATGATACCATAAACTAACTAAGACAAAAAACAAAAGACAGACTGACAAAACATACTTGTAAACAAAGCTAAAGGATTATAACCATAATATATCCAAGAGAACCAACAAATTGAAAAGGAAAAAAATTCAACAAGAAAAAATCAGTAAAAATATGAATAAGCAACTCATAGAACTGAAAAATCAAAAGGACTAACAAATATAACGAAAGACGCTCAGCTTCACAAGTAGAGAAATGCAGAATCAAGCACCAGAAAAATCTTTTTTTTTACCCATTTTACTGTCAAAGAAAAACATCAGTGACAGTGAATTTGTGGGGGAAATAGTTACTCTCAGACATGAAAGATGGCAATAAGAATTGTGTCAACGTTTCTGGAAAATAATCTGGCATTATTTATTAAAATTAAAACGGTATATATTATGTACAAGATAGTCGCTGCAATATTGTTCATAATAGAAGACTAGAGACAACCTAGATGTCCAAAATGAACACAGATATGTTTTCTTATTTCTAGTGCTACAGAAAAAACCACCCCAAACTTAGTGCCTCAAAACAGTATGTTATTTCTCAGGATTCTGTAGCTGGCTGGGCAGTTTCTTTGCTGGTTTCACCTCTGGCTCCTCTGTGGATGCATCCAGCTAAAAGGTAGCTGGGCTAGCAGGTCCAAGAGAGACCACTTTCACGTCTGATGGTTGATGCCGGCTGTCGACTGGGGCATCTTGGTTCTCCTCCAAGAGACCTCTCACCTTCCTATAGGCTAGACCACCTTCCTTACATGGCAGTTGCAGGAAAGCATTCCTTGAAGGTCTCCTAAGGATTAAGCTCCAGAACACACACATTACTTCCATCATATTCACTGGTCAAAGCAAATCACAAGGCCAGCCAAGACTCAAGAGATGGAGAAACAGATTCTACTTCTAGATGGGAGAAGTAGCAAAACCACAATGCAAAGGGAAATGCATACCAGGATGGGAAGAATTTATGGTTGTTAATAATTCTACCCTACCACGGGGAGGTGGGGATATATGTCTCTGTCTGTCTGTCTGTATACACACGCACATACACACACAATGAAATATGATATATCTGTTAAAAAACAAGACATAGAACATTTAATACAGTATATTATCATGTGTGTCTAGAAAATTATGTATCTATTTCATCACTAAAATGTATGTTTGTAAATCCTGGAAATATACTTAAAAATTAACTAATTAAATACAGGGCCACACAAAGTAATCAGCATGCTGGCTAAGGACGCAGGGCATCTGAGGACATGTTAGGAAGGCCAGCAGAAGTGTGAGCCAATAGGCCCAGAGGCAAGGATAATGGGGTGTTGTGTGGGGATAGCAATTGCAGAGTTGTGGATCCAAAAAGATGCACAGGCCAGCAGGCCCAGCAGTCAGCAATGCAGGATGGGAGGGGGATACAGGAAGGAGATGGTCTACAAGGCAGGTAGAATGGTAACACACTGAGCAAGTAAATGAAACAACTGGACAAATGATAACCATATTGAGGCTAATGTGAAGCCAAGTTTCTTAGTGCCAGGGAAGGAATTCATCAACATAGAAAGGGGGAAGGCAAGAAAGAACCCTGGAGTATTGGACCAGAATTGGAAGTACAGGAACAAATTTATGGTTTTATAATATATACACCTAGGTATAGAAATAGTTACGGGTGTATATGAGTTTGCATATTATATATATGTGTGTGTGTGTATACACACCATACTCATATAGTTATACATTTCCTAGTTCCTATAAGCAATGACATCTCTTTAGCAATGAGCACAGTAAACCCCTAAATCTTTGTTTTTAAAGACCATCTTTTACAAAAACAAACAACAAAAATCAAACAGGGCTCCTTGGAGAAATGGCTGATTCCAGGGCTAGACCAGGCAAAGGACAAAATGAACCAGGAACAGCATGTTCTGCCAGAAACGCACCATGAATGAGATGGGAGCACAGTAAATAGGCATAGGAGCCAGCTTGAAGGGGCTCCCACTGGCTAAACTGGGGACAATTTAAACAGCAAAATAAATAATAGTAACAAATCACAACACATTAAATAAAATCAAAATCCATGAGTCCTTACTGATTTAATAAACAAATAAATAAATGGAGGAGAAAGGAAAGTTCTGCCTTACAATAAAATACCAACTAATATATGTAGTAGGAATAAACGAAATAGAGAAATATCATTTGATAGTCGTAACAGTGGTTTATTCAGGTGGGAGTCATCACTGACACCCAGACCACGCCTAGCAAGTGGAGATTTGATGAGAAACAGGATGCTGTCATAATTTTGGAATACCTCTCACAAATACAAAATACATCAAAAGGACATCAATATGATCAAGGTGTTAATCACCAGAAGCAGCATGATGTGATATTGTATGCTCTGGATGCAGTGCATTGAGAAGAGCACAGCCCCATTTCTGTGGTATTCCTGCCAGGAATGTACAATCTGATTGGAGTCATGAGGAAGTATCACATGGATCTAAGATGAGGGTCATCCTACAGAATGTGGGGCCCATACTATGTAAAATTGTCAAGAGAAAGACAAGGAAAATGAGGCTGAAGAAATCCGAAGAGACATGACAACTAAATACAACATGTATTCCTGGATAGGATCCTGAACCAGAAAAGAGATATTGTTGGGATAGTCGATGAAATATGAATAGGTTCTTTGGACTAGATAGTAGTGTTGTACCTATACTTATTTTATGATTTGGAGGGTTATATGCTGGTTATATAAGACAGTACCTTGTTTTTGAGACATAGATACTGTAATGTTTACGAGTGATGGGATACCATGTCTGTAGCTTGCTCCAAAAGGTTCAGAAAGACTATCATGGACATATATGCAAGTATTTATACACACACACACCCATACGTTATGTATGTATGGAGACAGAAAAAGAGAGGGCAGGTGACGGAAGAAATGCAGTAAAATATCAACAATGGTATAATCTAAGTAAAGGGGATATGGGAGTTCTTTGTACTGTTCTGGCATCTTTTCTGAAAGTATAAAATTATTTCAAAGTAATTTTTTAAAATCTGAAGTAAGTATGTGATATAGAACATCTAGTGCTAGAGGAGATGATAATCAGCTATTGTCTGAGGCCAGGAAGCAGAATGAAAACCCTGGCCTAATATGTTTATTTACATACCTTCCTTTACAATACTCTGAGGAGATCCATTAACAAGGAGGGCAATGTTTTTATGCCTATTTGGAGAAGAGTATCTCAATGTTTTTAAATGAACTTTCCTGTCTCTTCATGGATTTTAAATAGGCATTTTACAGTTCAATGAAGAAAGAAATGCTGACTGACTATCTTTTCGGTCCCAGCACCTAACAAATTTATAATTTAGTCACTGTCATGTCCTTGAACAGGAATTCTACTCCCAATATTGTTCCACTCAGAAAATACAGTGACCTGAGTATCAGGATTCTGCTATACTGAAAGGGAAAAACTGTCTATGTCAAGTTAAAACACGTATGTCAGACTGAGGACAGAAAAATATCAAGGATTACTCTTCTTGGGAACTTGGAGGAGGAATAATTATCTGCTTTACAGTCCTAAAAACAGACAAGTGTGTAACCAGTAGCGAAAGGCCTTAGCCTAAAGAATGGCAAACTATTGACAGTTTTGGTAAAAAACTGAACAAAATGTTTAGAATACAAATCAGGCTTTTGGCAAAAAGAATTGACAGTGGATGATCATCTTTAAAAAAATGTGACGGGGTCTGAAAATGATCAGATTGACCCTTATCTGATTGCTGATAAAGCATATATCCTAACAGATGAGTAAGATCATTTTTAAATCTGCAGGAATACATTTTCATTACAGAAACCAAAACTCTCCAAGGCATTAGTTGTCAAAATTCAACTCAAAACTTTAAAAAGCTGAATGGATTTCATATAGCTCAATACTCTATCATTCCCAGAGAATACAGATTTTTAGTACATTTAATAGGCTCTTGGTCCCATTGCTGAAGTAGAAGGAAAAAAAGTTATTTATGCCTCAAGATCTACGTTACAGTTAACCATAATGAACTTCAGTTGTCTTTTCAAACGTTTAAACACAACTGAAAATTACATTTGGATAGAATATAATTCATCTGCTTCAGAAAACAAAAGATACTAATACCTTACGAAATTAGAATCTTTCTATTCAAAGCATTATTAGAGAATGAAAAACTGTTATAACTATGCCTACAATTTCTTTAAGGAGAAATCTTAAGGTCAAATCTTTTTTAGCATATTACAAGTAAAACAATATTCAGCATTACTATAAACTAGAATCTATATGGTTTTAAATGAAGATAAAATATTTCTTAGGACTGTTCTAAGAATTAAATGAGATAATGTATATGAAGCACTTAGCATGATGGCTAGCACAAATTTTGCACTCAATAAATGGCATTTATTGTGTTTATTCTTAGAGAAAGGATGTGAAACCCTAAAATATGGTCAAGTGACTTAAAAACCCATTAAAGATGTCTGTAAAGGCAGATGGATTGAATCACAGCCTAATACCTAAACTGGAAAATTCAGTGAGTAAAGGAATCTTAACTTATTTATCCTTGTAGTCCCAGAATCTAACACAGTGCCTGGCATACATGGCAGACATTCAATAAAGGTTTACTGAAATGAAATAAGGTTGAAAGTAAGTTACCTGGGAAAAAAAAAGAGGTTGTCTGAAAAATAAACTGAGAGTCCAAAAATTACTATTCCCTAAGCAAGGCTCTTTGAGAAAGGAAATAAAAGACCTAAGCATTTTTAGAACCATGCATAGAAACTCCCCTCAGACTGGTGGTTTTTGAGGAAGATCAGCCCTGAGCTAAGATCTGCCGCCAATCCTCCTCTCTTTGCTGAGGAAGACTGGCCCTGAGCTAACATTCGTGCCCATCTTCCTCTATTTTATAGGTAGGATGCCTGCCACTGGCATGGCTTAATAAATGGTGCACAGGCCTGCACCCGGTATCCAAACCAGTGAACCCCAGGACACAGAAGTGGAATGTGCGAACTTAACCGCTGTACCACCAGGCTGGCCCCCCAACTTGTGTTTTTAATAAAGACTGAACCAGTCTCAAATCTGTTTGAACAAATGTGTCATATATAAAGTTTAATATTAGAAATATTTTTAAATTTCTTCTAAATAAATGTTGTGTCCATCCTCAAAGACATAAAAAGCACCCAAAGCACTGAGGAATCTTTCCTAACTTCCATTCAAGGAGATTATCAGATAAACTTAATTCATAGTTCTTCCATCTATTTATATATAAAAATTAGCTTAAACTTTTACCTAAAAGTTGTAAGTACGTATATTTCACTTTCACAAATTCAAGGGCACACCTCAGAAAAGAAAGAGGAAAGAAAGAAAATCAACTCCCTCGAGTGAGCAGTGCATTTGCACAACATGGATGGACCTTGAGGGTATTATGTTCAGCAAAATAAGCCAGACAGAGAAAGCCAAACACCACATGATTTCACTCATATGTGGAAGATAAATGAACACATGGATAAGGAGAACAGATTAGTGGTTACCAGAGGGAAGGGGGTGGGAGGGGCAAAAGAGGTAAAGGGGCACATATGTATGGTGACCAATAAAAACTAGACTATTGGTGGTTAGCACAATACAGTCTATACAGAAACTGATATATAATAGTACACCTGAAATTACACAATGTTATAAGCCAATATGACCTCAATAAAATAATAAAATAAAATAAAATAAAGTGGGCAGTGCTACAGGAGTACAAAAGAGTAGCTAACAAAACTCTCCCATGTCTCAGCAGCCACCTGTTAGAGCCCACACTTATGGCATAGTCTGCATGGTTTCAGAACGCTTTCATATTGAAAACTCAAAATTCTCAGCAGTGGGCAAAGGAAAAAGGTCAATATGAAAATACAGTCCTATCTTCCCCATCCTACCTCCAAAGATAATAAGAATCAATGGAATTTAAAACTTTAAAGACTTCCAATTACTGCCCATCACCTCACTACAGCACCCTACTTTCATTTGGAAACTGATCAGTTTTATGAAAAGCAAAAACCATATCCTTAATACGTGCAACTCCATAAAGTGCTTGGCTTCTGAAACAAGCCAGTAAAGTACATTTCCGAGAGACAGCTGGAGCTACATCTCCTGAGGCTCTTCAAACTAAAATCTGTGAACAGTGTGAAGTTACACATCAAATAATAGCCCCAAATCAATGGCTGGAAGGAGGTTTTAAAAACAAAAAAAATCATCATTAAACACATCTACCTTTCTTAACAAAATGACAATATTTGTGGTTTCAGGAAAAAAATGACCAAAGCTACCAGTCTACATTACAGAATAGTTTACAATAATAACAGAGAAGCTGCAATACACAGAGTAAAAATTATTCTTAAATGATCATTTGCTTCCTAGTGCCTTGAAAAGTATCAAATACCTGAAGGCATGTAAGAGCTACTGTCCTGTCACTGACAGCATTACAATTATTTTTTAATCTAATTTCTGGAAAGTTCTGCAGTGGCAGTTTAAAAAGAAAACCAAATTTTAACGAGAAAAAATGCTTAAAATCTGGAAATACACATTGAAGATATTCAGTTAATTTGTTGGTTTTTTAAGAAGCAGGAAGGTCACAGACACCAAGGTGTGTAACATCCGTAGGTGGTTGATGGAAATCAGTAAAAAAAAAAAAAAAAAGTCTCTCTGGAATTAAGGATTTAAAATTACATTTTATCAAATATAATCTGACGCGATCTTTAAAAATCACTTTAGTGTGGTGTTTTTTTCTTTTACCACTAACAAAGCAAAATCTTCCAACACAAAGATTTTTACATCATACACATACACACATTTTGTAAATTAAGAGCTAAAGGTAAATCCAAAACACTAAAAATTACCTAAATTTTGGATTTAGGATAAAGGTATCCAAAACACATTTGAAACATCAGACTTTTGTTTTCACATTCATTTCTCAGATCTCTTAGTAAAGCTCTTCTGGAATGGGTCTTCATTTCAATACAAGATTGTTCAATATGCCATTCCGTGCGAATAGAGCTTGTGAGACTCTCAAAACCTCCCCAGGAGATGCTTAATTACAGTTCTAGTTACAATTTCCTGCGACTCAAACAGCAACGTACAGAAAACAGCTTATACACGGTTAGGCAGGGAGAGGAATGAAGCTCCAGGGGAGCGGCCCATTCTTTTGTTTTGGTGGCAGAAGCTGCAAAAATAAAGGTTCACTAGAGCCATCCGCACCTATCCCCACCCATCACAGCCCTGCAGAGCACTTTCATCCATCCGCTCAAGACTCTCTAGCCCTCGAGATCAGCAGAACCCTTGGCTTTTCACGTCTCAAAGGATGGGCGGGGGAGGCTGTGAGGTCCGGGGTACGGACAGAAAAAGAGGGAGGACACAGATCCTTTGAGGACAGAGGGACAAGGAGATGCATCCAGATGGGGAGGATGGGACGCGCCATGGAGACCCGAAGGCTTGCAAATTTGCCGGGAGACAAGTCCCATGGGGTAGACAAACGATGTTGCCTATTCGGGGATGGCGGCAGACAGACGGACAATCCTCCACAAGATGAGGCAGGCACATATGTAGGAGACCCAGGAGGGCGTGAACTAGGCAGCGCTGAACTCGGAGCCCAAAATGGGTTGAGACAGCCTCAAACAGACCCGTACGGCGAAGCTGACTTACAGTTACTTCCCGAGCTGAGGGTAAGGGTCGGGTGGATCTCGCAGCTCTGCAGTTTCTGCCACTGTCGTGGCCGCCCGTCTTTTGCGCTGAGCCGGTGACCTCAGGTACCCTCCCCGCCCCACCCACCCGGGGGGACGCCCCCTCCTCGCCGGCCGGGTGCGCCTGCAGGGCAGAGGCTGCTGGGGCCGAGAGTGCGCACTGGAAGCCCGCGGGGAGCGCTGCGTGAGCCAGAGGCGCCCGCCGCGAGGCTCAGACTGGGCGGGCGCCCCCCATCCCTCTTCGGCCGCCGCGCCGCCTCACTCGGGGGAGGGGAGGAGGGGGCGGTGGCTCTTGCCTCCGCCTCGCGGTCAAGTCCGGCTCATGCTCCAGCCTGGCGCGCGCGCGCACAGCCCGGGCCGCCCACACCCCCTCCCCTGCCTCCGGCTCAGCCGCTGGCGCGCCCACCGCCGCCACCCCACTCCCCGAACAGCCCGCCACCAGCCCCAGACACCCCGCAGCCCCAGCGAGAAGCAGCAGGAACGGCAGCAGTTCGGCCGCCGACCCGGAAGCTCTTCTGCCGCCAACCGCGAGGCTGCTAAGGGTGTGAACCCGGAAGCGATTTCCTCGCCCCGGTAGCGGCGGGCTGGAAAGCTAAGGCCTCTGAAGACCTGGAATCCCCAGGTTTCGGCAGAGCGTGAGGGGTGTATGGTGCCGAGGTGCAAGAAGAAGGAAGGACAGTAAAGAGCCGGTGAACAAGAGGCTCTCCGAGGCCGGAGACCTGAGCTCTCGGGGCGCGCGGTGGGGAGCGCGGCCGAACACACCGGGCGGCTTCTGGTGGCAACTGTGGGTTTTCCTGTCACAGGAAGTTGGGCCCGGCCGCTGGGAAGGAGAAGGGAAGGAAGAATGAGAAAGCGGTGATGGGCCCCCGCCCCCCAGGTGACTGTCCCACCCAGTGAGTTGAATGTAGCGGCCCGGGACGCGCTCGGCCGCCCGCTCGGGTGAGACCGCCGGTTTCCTTAGGGGAAACGAGGAGGAGCAAGAGCCAGACTGCAGCGAGAGAAAAGAAGAGACGTGGGAGGCCGAGCTGTCTCCACATCTAGCTTCTCCAGGCAAGGAGTGTTTTTCTTACAAGTAGTTACAAAGAAGCCAAAGCCACTTTTTAGGTGGCTGCGCTTTGAGCGAAGAGGCGTGGCGGTCCTTTTCCGGTAGTGCACGTTGATGGGTGGTGGCAGAGGAAAAACCTAGGCAGTGTGTTTAATGTCGTCATTTCAGGGAAAGCGATACACAGCTTGTCATTCCAGCTCACCTTTCCTCTCTCAACCCCGCTCCATCATTTAAGGCTTTCGGCTGTCTGTCTGTTTTTTCTCCATTTAGTTTCACCAGCAGTCTTTGATCCAGCTAGCCTGCCTGAGGATCTCACCTCCATTCCCTTCTCTCTCTCGGAGAGCTTGTGTGTCTTCCATTTCTGTTTGCAAATGCTTCTTTCTGCATCTCCAGTCTTTTTTGATGTCTTCATCTTATTTGGGGGAAGTGACAAAAACTCAAAACTGTTTTCATAACAATATAAAAACAATTCATTCCATGATCTCTCCCCCTTAACCCATGTCAATGTATTAGTTGGTTCTCCTTAGAATTGGGTTGTAGAACTAGAGTAGGAGCTGATGTATAGCATGTTTAGATAAACTATGGATGAAATCATGCTCCCCCAAATAACCTCATTGAATGTACTTGGTGTTCACTGTAGGAATTCATTTGATTCCCAATTATACTATTACTTAGTTCCTTCTTTGTTGGCCAAGTTTAGTATAATTGCCTTCAAAAGCTGTTTGACTATTATTAAATATCTTAAAGTACAGAATAGAATGTCAACAGAAAGAAAGTGTTTGAAAATTATTGGTGATGCTTGTTGATACTGGTAAGTGATGATTGGTAGAATTGGTTGAAGGGACAAGGAGAAAGCCAGCTGAGTTAGACGTAGCACCAATAGCTATTTTCTATTCTGCTTGATTATTCCTTCCTCTCCTTTTATTATCATAAACCAATTTGAGTAGCAAAAGGAGGAGATTTTTATGGTGAACAAAACCCTGTAGGGGAATTCTTACTGATGTTTAGTTGCTGTCTCTTCTCTTTAATGTTACAATGCTTTGTAATAGTGAATTGTTCCAGGAGAATGGGGAACGGGCAAGTAACTTAGCAACTCTCTACCTCAGCTTCTCTTCTGTAAAATGAGGATAACAGTAATAATACCTACTTCATCAGGTTTTGGGGGAAATAAAAGGAGTATACATGTAGAGCACTTAGCAGTCTAGCACATAGTAAGCAGTATGGGTGTTAGCTATTCATATTATTTTAAAAGTATATTAAATGTCATTTAGAAAGTGAAAGCAATAAAAACTTAAGGGCAACTTGATAAAATCATTTTGGCTGGTGGGGATAAAAAGAAAATACATTTTGTCAGTGATTTTCAACTGTGTAGATGGTAAGGTTTCTTTGGTTTGGTTTGGTTATTTAAAGTTGGCATGGGTTGTAAAAGGTTGAGAAACTTTGCTTAAGGATAGAGGAAGGCGAGGAATCATGCTCTATCTCAGGAACATCTTACAGAGCCCTAAGATGATGCTTCATTTTTTTTGTTTTTATTTATGAAGATATACTTTCTGATCATTGTTGGTAATTTCTATTAGCATGTACTTTGTGAACCAGTAAATCATCTTGTCAACTTTGACTCTGCGTACTAAATTTATGGTACTCATATTCACATACTGAATCTACTCTTTGCCTCCATTGCAAAAGGCTTTTTAAGTTTGTCCATCTATGCTCTATATAGCAAATGTTTCTTATTAAAGACAATATTTGCATCTTGTTAAACAGGACTGCCTAGCATAGTAAAGAGATGTTAAAAATTGCCCCATTGGAGATTAAATGGCAGTTGTACACCTCCCCTCCCCATAGTGACAATCAGAAATGCCCCTACAAATTTAAAATGATCCCAGGTGGGTACGATGCCCAATTGAGAGCCACTTCCACATATTTGTAAGACCTCATTACTTAGGCAGCATATTATCTTTTATGCATAAGCATTTTCCAGAATAGAATGAGCCATACAACAAAATGCCACGTTTCCTATATTTAGTCACTTGAACTCTTATTTAAAACTCGATTTAAATATTTTGCAAATTTTAGTTATACCTTTCTCTATTCTTTTTAGCTCAAGTTACTCTCTTCTAATCCCTTTGCATGTGTTTCTGCCTTGGCAGTTTTGCCTTCATATATTAGTAACTTTTATTCTTTTCCTAACTTAAGCCTTTGTTTCCTTCTTTCATGTCATTGGAAGTATGTATATTTCAAATATTCAAGTAGAATGTTTCTTGAAAATCAGTTTTTAGAATCTTTTAGGGGTATGTTAACATTAAGTGGTATAAAAACAAAATACTTTTTTTAACCTCATGGTTATGTCTTTTTTTATTACATCATATTTGTTTATCTTTTAAAAGTTGAGTGTACTGTGTAATACTAAATATTCTAGGGAAGTGATGAGTATTAACAATTAAAGTATTTTTCTAGTAGACATTTTCTTAACATGAGTTGATCAGCACAGGAATTGATTTGCTTTAAATTGTGCTCAGAAAACGAAGAATTACTTGATTCCTTTTTAGGTGCTTACCAGGAAAAAGGTTTCTATAATTGTGCCATGTATGTTATACAATGTATTCACAATGTAATCTTTCTTTTGGGGTTTGCACTCTTCAAGGAGGCATCCATACATTTCCTAATTTGTGAGGTTTTATATTGAAGTCATTGTTAATCTCAGGTGAAAAGTAATTTACTGAATAGAAGTTATGAGAAGAAAAAGGCCTCATCCTTTTGACATAGTATAGGAAGGTCTGTTGTATGAGGTGGGTTTTAAGCATGATCTTATGGAAAAACTGAACTGAAAAAAATTCCATGAGGTATAGAGTGAGAATGAATGATATATCCTCAAAACTTTTCACAAAATGAAGTGTCTCAATCCTGATGTTTTACTGTAGTTTCTCTCGTGAAATATCTGTAGTTTCTCTGGATCTAAATCAGTGAAAATTTTTATAATTTAAAATAAATTTTAAAACTATTTAAATAATTTAAAATAATTTTTGAACTATTTTAATGGTTGTTTTACTCTTAGGCTAACATTTACTTAAAATGCCAAAAGTTACTAGATTTTAAAAGAATTGCTTTTTAAGGCAACTTTCTGATTATATAATGTATTTATTATTATTATTATATAGGGTAGTGAATTAAAGGTTCCAAAATGACTTTATTAATTCCATTGAGGAAACAATAAATTCCTCTGTCTCCTTTCAAATGACATTCAGAAACCTTTGTTGAAAATGATCTCTTTTTTCTTTATCAGAGTTGGGACAATAAGTTACTCATTAAATGTGAAGATCATTTTAATACCTAATGGACCTTTAAAAAACTAGAGAAGGTTCATCTCAACATGGCCAGGACAGAAACTCCTTGTTTGATGTTCTTTTAGAAATTTTCTGGCATATAAACGAGGGGAAGCTTTTTTAAAAAGATAGATAAAATATATTCAATACAAAGAGTTGCATTTTAGTCGAGCCATGAAGAAAATTAATAATAGCACTTAACAAGGAGATAGAACTATTTGACAACCAAGAGAGTGCTTGAAATTCAGTTACTTGTTGGAAATTGCCCAATGGAGACATAAAATTAGTTTGGGGAAAAAAGTGTGTATATATATATATATATATATACACATATATATGTATATGTCTGTCTGTGTGTATATATATACACTTGGATTATCTAGGGAATTGATAATGGAAGTGGAAAATATTAAGTCATCATCAGAAAGCTTTTATCAAATGACCAAATGTTTTTGTATAAGTGTGTATTATTCTGAAACACTATTTCAAGTCATTATTTACTTACTATTTACAGGATATTTTACAATCGTATCACTTTTTTTTAAGTCCAAAAGGTAGGTTCTTACACAATTGAGACCTATGAAAGTATATATCCCCATTAAAAAAATTTTATCTTTAACAGAAGAGGAAAAAAGAACTACAAGGAAATCTTAAATTATAAGCTAAAGTTTAATTCAATGGTAAGATACAATTAGTCATATCTGACTTGCCTTTTGGTAGTATGTAGTCTAAGAAAAATCAATATTTTTAAAAAATTGTCTTTCAGAGTGATTATATGTCCTTCAATTTTTCACGGGATTTGTTTGTTTTATAAAGCAATGGGAAATCCAGAAAACACAGAAGATGCATACGTTGCTGTTATTCGTCCAAAGAATACTGCCAGTCTCAATTCTCGGGAATACAGAGCTAAGTCATATGAAGTGAGAACAATTTACTAACATTTGATTTGCTACTATTGAATGTCATTCTCCATTATCATTTTCGTTTATTTTATATGTCTTATCATATCCTGTAAATTGTAGTTGACAACCTAGATCTTGATAAGCCAGAACAGATAATCCTACATCTCTGCCCATCAGAGATGTTTTTGCTGCATGCCTTTTGACCGTTTTTCTGTTCACTGATAGGTATAAATTATTAGATATTAAAAGGTACTTGTTTGAATTTTCCTTATAATTTATAGATTTAGGTTTTAGTACAATTTATGAATGGCTCTCAAAAATGAAAACACCATTGCAAAAGCCAGCTTGTTTAAAATTCCAATTTAAACATTGTTCTTGGTTATTTTCCCAAAGAACTATTTTTAACAGTTCATTTAAATTATCTTTTTACCTTTAAGTTTTAGGCAATTAAGTTACTTCTCTATAGTCGTGAATTATATTACATATGTTAGTAAATGTGATTGAGGCCCAAAAAAACAGCCCAAAACAGAATTGTTATCTTTTCCATGCAACAGAGTCCAGGCATCATAAATACCTCTAATTTAACCTGACTCCAACTAATCTCTCTAGCATTTTGCTTAACTTGCTTTTTTTAAGGTTAGTTATCTGAACCCTGTTAAAGGATGCTGCAGGGTTTCTCAGGAGGCTGCTGCTTCAGCAGTGCTCTGGCTTACTGGTTCTCAGTCTTGACTGCATGGTCACATCACTTGGGGAACTTGTAAAATTTCCTGTACCAGGACCCCACTCTCCAGACATTCTGATTTAATGGGCCTGAGATGATTTAATAGGCACTGATACTGTTTTAAAAGCTTCCTGGGTTATTCTAATATGCAGCTGGGGTTAAGAAAGACTGCTGGCTTACTGTATTCTAGGGCAAATAAATTTTATTTCAAACTTTCTCTTAATTTTATTTTTCTCCTCTAAGATTTTGTTGCATGAAGTTCCCATTGAAGGACAGAAAAAAAAGAGAAAGAAAGTTTTGTTGGAAACTAAACTTCAAGGCAGCAGTGAAATAACACAAGGCATATTGGATTATGTAGTAGAAACCACCAAACCAATTTCTCCTGCAAACCAGGGTATCAGAGGTAGGAAACTTTTCCTTTTTTTAACACAGTTCGCTTTAAATGCCAGTGGAGAAAGACCTTTTAAAAAATATATTAAAATCAATTTCTTTTTATGTTTCTTACCATTTAAAACACTTGAAAAAGATTCAGAGGTTTTTTTAAGGTGCAGCCATGCCTCTTCAAGAAGTACCTTGACTATAATTTTTAAGTTGAAAAATATTTAAATAAGTCACAATGTTAATGATTTGTTCAATAGAGAGAGGAAACCAAGGGGTGGCTCAAAAACTGAAAGAAAGTACAAACTACCTTAGCTAGAAATATAGTTCCCTAGGTAAGTATCTTTGAACTAGTATTTTTATTTCTATACTTTAGGACAGAGGAAACTATAAACCTCTCTCCATAATAAGTAATGTTAAGATTCATGGATTAAAAAGAATCTTATAAGTTACCAGGTAGCAGAGGTTTTCTTTCCTTTTGATTACAGTAAGAAGACCCATTTTTTTCTTGGTGTGAAAGATTGGCCTTGAGCTAACTTCTGTTGCCAATCTTCCTCTTTTTGCTTAAGGAAGATTGCCTCTGAGCTAACGTCTGTGGCAGTCTTCCTCTATTTTGTATGTGGGACGCTCCCAGAGGATGGCTTGATGACTGGTGCGTAGGTCCGCACCTGGGATCTGAACCTGTGAACCCTGGGCTGCCAAAGCAGAGCACATGAACTTAACCACTATGCCACCAGGCCAGCCCCCAACAAGACCCTTTTCAAAGAGCCAAACTGAGTTGTTGAAGTATTAAGCCTGAAATGCTGAGGCCCCATTTAAAATGTTAAATAATGTACAGCCTATGAAAGTTAATGTCAGTTTCTCAGGCCGTAGCTTCACAAGAAGCAGATAGCACTTAGAAGTTACAGAAATTATAAACTATGTCCAAGATTCAGGCATTATAATTAAAAAGGTAAAGCTAATTTCAGTCCAACAGCAGTTGAAAACCGTTATTGTTGGTAAAGTAGAGCATACCTCTCTGTTCCTACTTTTTAGTTTTTTAAAGCTTATTCAGTGGGTTTTTCTGTTTGTTCATCTTTATGGAGATCAGTTGTCTAATTCTTCTGTTTCAGTAAAGAGACTGTTTTTGTTGCAGAGATAAGCTGAATCCTGTGATTTTATTTATTAGTTATTTTGGGTATTTCTTCTCCAGAGATGGCTGACCTATAGGCTTGTATTTCATAACTTTTGGAGGTATCATTCACTATATTTTACCTCCTCAAGAGTTAACCTCCCCAATAAAATTTGAAGGGTTTTTGTGGGTTGGGATTCTAAACATTGTAACTCAAGATTATAAGAAGTTCCTGCGTAAATTTACAGATCTTTGATACACGTTCTGAGACCCACAAAGAGAATCTCCTTTCCCTAATTATTGTATTTGCTTTTTTTTTTTTTTTAAAGATTGGCACCTGAGCTAACAACTGTTGCCAGTCTTCCTCTTTTTTTTCTCCCCCTCTGCTTTTTCTCCCCAAATCCCCCCAGTACATAGTTGTATATTTTAGTTGTGGGTCCTTCTAGCTGTGGCGTGTGGGACGCTGCCTCAGCATGGCCTGATGAGTGCCGCCACGTCTGTGCCCAGAATCCGAACCAGCGAAACCCTGGGCCCCTGAAGCGGAGCATGCAAACTTAACCACTTGGCCACGGGGCCAGCCCCTGGATTTACTTTTTAATAAACTGATCTTAGCTAAAAAGGGCACTATCCTTGTGGGTGATCAAGGCATGTGAAAGGCTCCTTTTGGATGCCTCAAATTTGTCAGTCTTTTCTACTTCAGCCTTGGACTTTTCTGATAAATTTTTATCTAGACTTATCATGTTGCTTAATTGTTACAGTTTGCAGGATTTATCATGGAATCAAATTCCTGAAACAAATCTGATTAGCCCAAATCACATATTTGAACTGAGGTAGACAAGTTGTAATTTGCTGTGGATGAGCCAAAGTCTAACACTCTGTCCATTTACCCAGAAGGGGGATAGAGGCGTTATCAGTGTTAAGAAAATGTCCCCTGGCCCAGAAGGCTGGGTAGTTTCTGTTAGGAGAAGCTATGAGTGGATAGGCACCTGAAACATGTCTAGCACAATTATGCCTTGTATACTTAGACAATAAAATGTACTAATATATTTTCAGGCAGCTTTTAATAAGAGAAATTAAAATAGAGAAGTTTTAGTTAACTAAATAGACAATTCTGTTAATAAGCCATGCCGTATCCTGACTATCCTATTCAATTGAGTTTTTCTAAATGTATGAAGTATTTTTATAGAGTAGTATGATTCCTTAAGTAAACATCACATGAAAATCACAAATTACTTTATAATAGCAGTCATTATGCCTTATTTTTTTGTGCAGTGCTATACATAGTTTATAAAATACTACCACACTTATTCATGAAATTCTTAAATTGGTCCTGTGAGTTGGTATGTGGTCATTTTCACATCTGTAAAATGGAAATGCAGACATAGGTTGTCACCTGCTAAAATATTGCCATTAGTAGAAGAAATAGGGCTAGAACCCTCATTTCCCAACTTATAGTCAGTGCTTTTATTTTTCCCCTGCAACAGATTTCATAGTTACGTCTGTAATTTGCAAAGTAGGCAGTTAAACAATGGACCAGAACTGGGTTTGGGGAAGCAGCAAGGCAAAGATTAAGTGGGATAAGACCTCAAGCCAGGCAAAAGAAATATTGCGTCTGAAATTTGTTAGAATGTTATTCTGTATCTAATGCTTATATTTTGTGCAAGTGTCCATTTTGTAAAATAATTGTTTGGGGGCTGTAATAATAATGGGCCCTAGTAATCACAAATATTGACTCCAGCATTTCGTGAATAAATGAAGCTACTTGAAATTCTTGTATTATCTTTCTGTTCACAGAAAGTATGCAGCCAGGTATTCTTACCTGGGTCAGGAACAAGGTTCTCTTTCTTTGGGCGGGGAGATTGGAAGGATTGATAAAAATCATGGCAAAGGTCACTAGAAGATGAGAGGTTTTAGAGTGCAAAGCTCATAGGTTATTATTTATAGCCCTCTACTGCCCAATCAGGAAAAACAGACTAAGAATGGTGGTTGCAGTTCAGGCAATAGTTTGTAGCCCAATCAGGTTTTAATAAAAACTGAAATTAAGGACGGAGGTTGAATGTTAAGCAAAACTACTAAACTTTAAGACTTTGAAACATATATACCACCCTCCTTAGCCAGCTTAAACTATAGTAAAATTCTTACCATCTACATTCCAGCTGAGTGAGGAAGTGTATGCCTTTTGACCCTGCAGGGTGCCTTGGTGTTCAATTGCTCTGTCAATCCTTAGCAGCTCGTTTTTCCTTGCTAAAGGAGGCCTCTCTTCTAGTAAGTTAAGACCAGGACGATGAATCCACTGGTTGATTGTCCACATGAGGATTTGCATTATTATCACAATTACCAGTTTTTATTAGTGCATATAATAAAATTGACTTTTTATGTTTCAATTCCTATTAATACTGCCTTTAAAATTTTTTTCTAATTCTGAAGGTAATTTATAAGATTTAAAGGCCTATTATTTTTTATCTTTACTGACTTTTTAAAAAATGATTAGGAAAACGAGTGGTACTGATGAAGAAATTTCCTCTGGATGGGGAGAAGATGGGCAGAGAAGCGGCATTATTTATTGTTCCATCAGTTGTCAAAGGTAAGGTCTGAGTTTTATCTTATGAATCTTTATATACCTTAAATGCTAAGTTAAAGTCTACTGAGGAAGTCAGGAATTTGCATTGTGGTTACTACTATAATACTGTTGTAAAATACATGTTTTTAAATTAATGGAGATGGAGAAGTTTGTTACTTAAACAAACATGTTTTGATTTCAAACTATATTCAGGCTTCTGGACTGAGCAGCAATGTTTTTCTTTCTATTTTTAAAAGCAGAATAAAGAAGTGAGGAGGGAAGCCATAACTGAAACTAAAAGTTGTCAAGTTATAATGAGGGATTTTCAAAGGATATGCTATAGATAGAATAGAAATAGGTATTTAAGTATTTTGGAAAATTAGCAGATTACGATGAGTACCTATCTTGTATTTGAGACAAGAAAGTGTCAATAATAGTTCTAAAATACTCTGCCCAACAGGATTGGTAATATTTAAAGAACTTAAATCTAATATGAAAATTTAATTTGAGCCTTTGACACCATGGAATAATAGAAAAAATACTGAGTTTCAGTGCAAACCTTGTAAGCCCACTAATTTTGTGCCCTTGGGCAAATCACCTCTTTAAGCCTCAGCTCTTTATTTGTAGGACTGTATCTGCTCCTACTTGGTTCATCATGCTGGAAGAATTCAGTGAGGAATTAGATGTTCAAATCACTTTGGAAGCTATAGAATATTGACCTCATGTAACATAGTAATAATAGTGATGACATGTCAATGACCCACTGTGGACAGCCCATCAACTGCTACACAGTACTTACATGTATTTTATTCGCCAGCTCTGGCATTGCAGATATATTTTTTCCCCAGCCATACTTAAGTTAAAAAGTTTAGTATTTTAAATGGCGTGGGAAATCTTATTAATCAGAGTTTTGCAACATTGTTGAGGAAGAGAAAGAGGAAACAGTTTCTGCGGTCCTCCAAGATTCTAAATGCTTCGTTCACAGAGCTGGCTGTCACTTGAATCCAGGTCTTCTAATTCCAAATCTAGAACAATTTATGTTAAAGTTAACAATTTTCTTAACATACTGTATACTTATAAATAAAAAATATGCAGTTGTAAACCTTTTATATGATGGCATAATTCTTCATTTTTCTTTTTCAGATAATACTAAATATACATATACTCCAGGATGCCCAATTTTTTACTGCTTACAAGATATTATGCGAGTCTGTAGTGAATCCAGCACTCACTTTGCTACACTTACAGCAAGGATGTTGATAGCCTTGGATAAGTAAGAACTGCCATTAAAAACATTTTTTAATAAATCAAATACATGTTTATAGTAGAGATTAGCTCTGATAAATACAAACACTTTTGGAAGAAAATAATGAAATTAATAATATTTGTTTTAAGAAGTGGTAAGTTTTTGAAGTATAATGTAAAAATGAAAAACTCCAAAGACAAGATTGTCCTGGTTTGCTTTCAATATGTTAATTTTATTCTTCAAAATTGACTAAGACTGCCCTGGTTTAAGAATTAAGATTCCTTTGTTATAAAACTATATTTAGTATGAGTTACACTTATCAGTGAACAAGACGTTTTACCTATCATGCTTTTTTGTCTTTCCCTAACAACAGGGCTAATATCACCTGCATTTCAGTGGTTTAAATTTTAAAAGTGCTTCATGTTTTCTGAAAGGGGTTTTTATTATTATTATAATGGTATATGCATTTTTAAAAATAGTTTTCTCTGTCGATTAGCAAAACATTTATCAATAGTAAATGAAGTACTTAACCAACACTAATTAAAATTGTAAAAATCTGAATGTAATATTAGAAATATCACATATCAGAGTTGGATAGAGGTCTACTTTTTTCATCTTCACTTTTGAACAAATACTTCTGCTACTTCTTTCTGTTTTGCCAGGTGGTTAGATGAACGTCACGCACAGTCTCACTTCATTCCAGCTTTATTCCGACCCTCTCCTCTTGAGCGGATAAAAACTAATGTCATAAACCCTGCATATGCCACTGAATCAGGTCAGACAGAAAATTCGCTACATATGGGCTATAGTGCATTAGAAATAAAGAGTAAAATGTTAGCCCTGGAGAAAGCCGATACCTGTATTTACAACCCTTTGTTTGGATCAGATCTTCAGTATACAAACCGGGTAAGAGTTGAATGAATTTTGGTTTCAAAAGATATTTCATCTCAAATGTAATTTTGTTTCCTGAGATAAATGCATCTATTACTAATTGTAAACATGAAGATGACATCTACTTTTAGCTCTATTTGTATGTAGTACAGTCAAGTATCTACAGCTCTTAAGGGGTTTTTGTTTTGTTTGTTTTCCCTTTCTAGGTAGATAAAGTGGTAATAAATCCATACTTTGGTCTAGGAGCTCCAGACTACTCAAAAATCCAAATTCCCAAACAGGAAAAATGGCAGAGAAGTATGAGCAGTGTCACAGAAGACAAGTACTATTTTGGTTTTATTCCACATTGCTTTTTTAAAACTTGCATTCTAATGTTAAAATATTCTTTAAAATGATAGGTGCAATTAGTATGCAATGTAAGCATTACATAAATGATTTAGTTTTCAGCTGTTCAGTGATACATAGTTTTCATAAATATATCATGTTTGTTTTGAAACAATGTGAATTTCAACAGTGCTGTTTTTTGTTTTTAATGATTAGGGAACGACAGTGGGTAGATGATTTTCCTCTCCATCGAAGTGCCTGTGAAGGAGATTCAGAATTATTAAGCCGTCTTCTCAATGAAAGATTTTCAGTCAACCAATTAGATAGTGACCACTGGGCACCTATTCATTATGCATGCTGGTAAATAGATTACTTATTCTTTTCTTTTTAGAAAGAATGAATCCTTAGTTCTAAATGTTAGTGCTTCTTTTCAAAACTAGTCTCATCCCGGCCACTTTTTCTCTACCATGGTTTGCCTTATGAGCTTTCTGTTTAGATCTCTGGTTACCACACATGTGCCACCATTCAGAATTGCAAGATCTGCCCCATGGGAAAAGAATTGTTAGTGATCTCAGGCCTAACTAGATCATTCAGTAGGATAGATAATGACTACCAAGTGCCATTGCGCAGCACAGGGTTCCTTATTCACCCTTGCAATTTCTATGGTTTTTATATGGAGTTATGTTTGTTTATCCTTACTGTAAAATTTACATGTGTTAACTACTTATGGTTTGAACTTGCGTCATGTTAGAAAAATATCCTTTTAGTTCTTTGGGAAGCTGTGGTATCAGGAAACCTCCAAAAGCCTTTATTAAAATCAAAGTCTCCCTTTTTTCTTTTTAGATGAGTAGGATTAGCTCACAGGATTGGGGTTAGCTCTTTCCACTAGTTGCCCAATGTAGTTCTTGCTCTCCTACTCTTTTCGTGTAATGGTAACTCTCTCCTTCAGCTGGGCTGAGTTCTTAAATTTGTGTTCACAGTGGCAGTTAACTTTGCTATAGCCCATCCTCTAGAAAGGACATAAAGTTATTTACCATTATTTCTTGTGGGAAATTTGCTTTTGACTTATTATTTAAAGTGAAGTTCTTTGGCTACTTTAAGAAGTGCTTACATTATTTACTGCCTGTTAAATGTCCACAACTTTTTAGCTGCATGACATTGAGCAAGGTATTCAGTTCACCTCTCTGCATCTCAGTTTTTTTACTCTATATGTAAAATACATTAATTAGATCATTTCTAGAGTTCTTTGCAGCTCAAATTCTTTCGATTTCACTGATTCCAATATTTGTGATCAAGTGGTGAAATACAGTTGCTTTTAATATACATCTATCTTCCTTAAAAATGCACTGCTTCCTTAAAAATATACTGTCTTATTCTATAAATGTGTTCTAATTGTTTTTCCACTACAGGGAATTTTTACATTCAGATTTGGAAAGAGTTAACCTAAATCATCTTTTACTGAATTTATAATTGTTTCTTCAGATTACTAGTCATTACTGGTAGCAGCAACAGTACTAAAAGAAATCACATGCCTTACCTGGAGCTGAACAAAAGGAGGAAGAGAATATAGGAATCCAGGAAAGGATCCTGTGCAATTAGGAAAGACAGAGGCAATGAATTTTAGTTTAGGAATCCCAAGTTTACAATTGGCTATATTGTTGCCCTTTTTAAAGAGGCAGCGGGTTGTTTTCTTCTCTAATAAAAGAATGATAGGGGCTGACCCGGTTGCACTAGCAGTTACGTTCACAGGTTCCGCTTCAGCGGCCCCTGGTTCGGTGGTTCGGATCCTGGGTGTGGACCTACGCACTGCCTGTCAAGCCATGCCAGTGGCAGGCATCCCACATATAAAGTAAAGGAAGATGGGCACAGATGTTAGCTCAGGGCCAGTCTTCCTCAACAAAAAGAGGAGGATTTGTGGCAGATGTTAGCTCAGGGCTGATCTACCTCAAAAAAAAAAAGAATGGTAATGTTTTCAATTACCTATTACATAAAAACAGAAGTATGGCATAGTATTTAATGTGTTTTGGAATGTACCTAAGTTTCAGTCTCAACGGTTAGTTCCTAAAAGTATGACCTTTGGCAAGTTACTTAATGTCTCTAAGGATCTGTCTGTTTATCTGTAAGACGGGTTTAATAATAGTACTTTTCTTAAGATTAAGGGAGAACATGCTTTGAGAGTACCTCACACCATAATAAGCACTCAATAAATGTTGGCTGTTATTATTAAAGTGTTATAAAAATTTAAACATTTTGATGTCTAAATCTAAAATTGGTTAATCTGTAGTATTTTTATTTGAAAAACCTCATTATTAGAATACAGCAAGGAAAACAGTTTTATGTTTTGATAAAATTAATTTTCTGTCAGCTGGAAGTAACAGCCAAGTTTAATACACAAGGAGTAGTATGGATCACCTTGCAATACTTTTAATCAGATGGATCATTTGACTGATGTGGGTGTGAATGAAGACTGACTTAACTATTTAGTAAGAACTTAAATTACTTTATCTTGGAAATATACTCTTATTTACTAATTGGTACAAAGATTGAGGAGGGGGATACTGGGCTGTCTCATCAAGAGATGGGATTTGGAGCTTATGTTTATAAACTTAGACAAGATGTTTTACCCGTTTGGGTCTGTTTTCTCATCTTTAAAATGAGAGTTTTATTAGATCAGTGGTTCTCAAACTTTGGTGTCAGGACCCTTTTTTACTCTTAAAAGTGAAAAATCCCAAAGAGCTTTTGTTTATGTGAATTATACCTAATGTTATTTACCAGATTAGAAGTTAAAACTGAAAAATATTTTTAAGTATTTATTAATTCTTTTAAAAATAAAACAATAATAACATAAATACAATTTTATGAAATATACCTTATTTTCCAAAATAAAAAATCAGAAGAGTAGCATTGTTTTAACATTCTTGCAAATCTCTTTGCTGTCCAGCTAAATAGAAGATAGCTGGATTCTCACGTCTGCTTCTGCCTTTAATTTGTTGCAGTATTACGTGTCATGTAGCTTTTACAAAACTCCACTGTACACTTAGAAGAAAATGAGAATGGAAAGGGCAAATAACTTCTTAGTATTATTATGAAAATATGTTTGACCTGGAGGACACTTGGAAAAGATTTCAGGGATCCTCATGGGTTCCCAGACCACTATTTGAGAACCACTTAATTAAATCACTCCTAGGATTGTTCCAAGCTTTTAAAATTCTCATATTTGTAACCAGGTACCTAAAATCTATTCTTTACTAGAATCACCATTTTCCAAAACTGTTTAAGTTGGCTTTCTCTCCATATGGATAACTTGTCAGCCATTCAGTAAATGCCTCATTGGCATCCCATGTTTTCTCACCTCTCTCAAGTCAGTGTCCTCTCTGTGATAGTACTTTTAGGCTTCACATCATTGTTAGAGTGTTTTGGAACTAAGATCATTTGGCTCCCTACAAATTATTCCATCTGATTTCATTTGGGTCCTCACTGTAGGTTAGCTCTCTGTTCTCTTTGTCTCATTCATCCTGTGAGCCTTTTAGTCCTCCCCTATAAGCTATTCTAGACCTTTCTACTCTTAAGCACTTAAACTCCCACTACTTCTTTCTCTATTCTCATCGGATAGTTTTACCCCTTGTTGTCAAAGAAAATTGAAGCCATCAGAAATGTCCTTCTTCTCTACCCCAATGATCAATTTTTGTTCCCATCTCTCTCCTATATCGTAGGGTATACAAGTAAAACTTCTTTTGTTCCCCATTAAATTCACTTTCTCCTTTTCTGCAATTTCTTTCTTCCTGCCTTCAAGCATACATGGTTCTCTCTCTCCTTGAAAAGAACCTTAATTTGAACCTGCTGCCTCTTCTAGCCACTATTCTGTTTCTTTCCTTTGTTTCATAGCCAGACTTCAAGGGTGAGTGGGCCACACTCACTGCTTTCTTTTTCACTCTTCATGAAACTTCTTCACCTTTTCTCAGTTTTTAATCTCTTTCCCTGCTCTGCAGCATTTAATACTATTGACCACCCTTTCGTTCTAAGAACAAAGTGGAGTTGAAAGGGCATAGCGGAGGGCATGAAGGTCAGTACAAATGCAGGATATTATTGTTACCTTATCATTATTAATATTGAAATACTGGCCTCCATTCTGTGACCCAAGCATGTGTTATAGTATGGAAACTGCTATCTTAAGATTCAGAAAACTAGATTCTAACCCTGACTAGTAACCTTGAGATCTTGGGCAAGTGACTTAACTGGTTCAAGCTTTATTTTTCTCATGCATGCAATAAAAATCCCTCCGCCTGCCTTATAAGTTGCTGTGAAGATTATATTAAATAATTATTTAAGAAAGTACCTTGACAGTGCCTGCCCTGTGGCCTAGTGGTTAAGTTTGGCACACTCTGCTTCAGAGGGCCAGGTTTGGTACCTGGTTACCTGCAGACATGCTGTGGCGGTGACCTACATCTAAATAAAATAAAAGAAGATTGGCACAGATGTTAGCTCAGGGTGAATCTTCCTCAGCAAAAAAAAAAAAAAAAGAAAGAAAGTACCTTGAAAACTTTAGAGCATCATACAAAATGTATGTTTGTATTAATTATTTTTATTATTACTTGAATTGTCCCCTCAATATCTTTTCCTGTCCTGAAAGAGTGTTTTTCAAGATGCATTTCATTGTTCTAAGATGATCATCTTTCTCTAGATTCTCTCTCGGAAAGATTTCATCCTTTCTCCCAGCCTTAACAGTATTCTTTTCAGTTAGATAAATTTGTATATTCTCAGATAGATATCCCAAGCCTTTGCCTTCCTCCTGAGTACCATGGCTGCATTTTCAGTTGCCTACTGAACAGCTTAGTTACTCATTTTTGTGCTTATGGCAGTTTGGAGAATGCAAATACGCTGTCTGTACTCTCAAGGAATTCTCAGGCTGATAGAGAAGAGATGTATATAAACAAGGATGAAAGTAGGTAAAATGAAGTAAATCCCATAGAAGAAGCTAAAATGTAGTGGGAATATAGAGGAGGTAGATATTTAACCTATGCCAAAGAAATAATAGAGCTTAACCTGGACAAAATGAGGAGGAGGAAAAAGACGTCTCAAGAATAGCAAAGAACACGAGCAAAATGTCACACGTATAAGAAGGGGTAGTCTATAAGTGGCAGGTTCAGGGCATAGGAAAACCACAGGGTATGTGAAAGGGAAGGAAGGAAGTTGAGGGCGAATTGGATCACGTCTAAAGATGCGCTGTTTCCCCTCAAATGCACCAAATCTAAAAGCAAATTTCCTTTCCCCTTCCTCCTTCCCACCCATTTATTTCCAAACAATGAATTACTTTTCCACCATTGCTTCAGATTGCAGCCTCACATAAGTTTTTGGCTGTAACCGTATGATGGACTCACTTTGTCTGGCACATGCTTTGTGTTCTCCTGGTCCTTGCTTTGCACACTCGTTTTCCCACTACGTAAAATATTTTACCTCTCTTCGACATCTCTTCAGTTTCTTCCCATTTAAAATCCAGTTCAGATTGTTCTGTATCAAAAGATTTTTCAGGACCATTTTAGACTGAAATCATATCTTCCTTTTCTGACATTTTTTTAAAGCATTAATATATACTATTTTGATTTGACAAATATATAGTGCCTTATTTTGTTGATTGTTATCCTAAACTGTTACTTAAATTTTACAACACTGTGTAATTTATCCCATGGGGGTTTTTTTGGTTTTTTTGTGAGGAAGATTGGCCCTGAGCTGTTGCCTATCTTCCTCCTTTTGCTTGAGGAAGATTGTTGCTGAGCTAAAATCTGTCCCAATCCTCCTCTGCTTTATGTGGGATACCACCAAAGCATGGCTTGATGAGCAGTGCTAGGTCTGTGCCCACGATCCGAACCTGCAAACCCCAGGGCACTGAAGCAGAGCGCACAAACTTAACCACTACACCACTGGGCCAGCCCCTATCCCATGTTTTTGTTTTACTTCTCCAATTACATTATATATCTTTATTAGAGCACATACCTTTGTGTCTCTCATGTTGCCTGATACTGCTGTATCAGCTACATATAGAATTATGTCTTCGGCCTATTTTGTAAATCACAGGCCCAAGTGAAAAGCATTGTTAGTTTTATGAGTTACTCTCTGATTCTGAGCATATTTCTGACTAAAAATTTTCTCTCTCTAATTTATAATTTTTTGCTTTGTGTGCAGTGATCTGCTATCAGCTGCTCTATCTTGTATTTGAAATTTTATTTTCTCCCAGTTGATCAGAAATAGAAAGAGTCAAACTGAACTGAATAATTCATAAGAAATCCCTAGGCACTGGAAACATTTATAGCAATGTCTTAATTCCTTGCTCTCTGCCCTGGAAAAATCTTAGATTTCTTTGAGATGTTGCCTAAAGTTTGGATGTTTAAAACATTTCAGATGACTTTTTTAGGTGTGTTTACTTTTGTATAGGTATGGAAAAGTTGAGGCCACTCGCATATTATTAGAGAAAGGAAAGTGCAATCCAAACCTTTTAAATGGGCAGCTTAGTTCTCCTCTTCATTTTGCTGCTGGAGGAGGCCATGCTGAAATAGTACAGATTCTCCTAAACCATCCAGAAGTTGACAGAGTAAGTGATTTTCCAGGTTTTCTTTTTTTTAATGTTAAATTATGTACTTAAGAGAGCAGCTGAAAAATAAAAACAAATTTCACTTAATATATAGAATAAATAATATTTGTGTATAAACTTTGCTTTTGTACATAATTATTGTATTGTGGTAAAATATACCTCACATAAAATGTACCATTTTAACCATTTTTAGATGTAAAGTCCAGTGTTATTAAGTACCTTCACATTGTCGTGCAGCCATCACCACCATCCATCCCACAATGTACATAAAATTTAACATCTTTTCCTTTTATATTGTATTTCCTAAAAAATATTTTTAAGAAGGAAAAAGATGTTCTACCCGTTTTCTAGAATTTGTGTTAACAAGTATTTTGTAAAGGGAAAAATAATAGCATTAACAAAATCTTCGTTGTGTCTATAATCAGAACTTTTTAAAAAAACAGTCACATTGAATAGTGCTTTGAGTCTTTCATCTTTGGCACGTCATGTTTATTTTGAGTATAGCATGTCTAGGTAGGGTTAATATTTACTTACTACTAGACGAGTCTGTTTATGAAACTTTGATTGATTGATATTTTCCCTTAGAACACAGTCTATGTGTAATGCCTATCTTTCTTTATCCTTCCCCGCCCCCACATTTCCAGCACATAACAGACCAACAAGGAAGATCCCCTTTAAATATTTGTGAAGAAAACAAACAAAATAATTGGGAAGAAGCTGCAAAATTATTGAAGGAAGCCATTAACAAACCAGTAAGAATTATTTTCATAAATAAAGCCAAGCGTCGTATTTAAATTGATAAGTAATTTGAAGATCTGTGACAAGAGTAGAAGGATGCATGGATGGATAGCTTCTTTACTGCTTTTATAAAACTCATGGTTAGACTTTATAGGTATTCAATTTGTTATCCTCCCTAACATTTGGACACTTGTTTTTGTATAACAGAATAAAACTTACATAAATAAATAAATTTTTCAATCACCTGAAATTTATCTAATTTCCAGTATAATCTCTATACTTGATGTGCTAATTACAAATTGTAATCTATTTATTGAAGCATATCTCTCTACTTAGACCTTCTAAGCAATATTTCATATTTGTAAATAATGTTACACATCATTCATTAATTTAGTTTCAGCAAGTAACTTATCTATTACAGATTCATTTTCCTGCTCAAGAAAGTGAATGGGTTAAAATAGGAGATTTCTTAGCTCTTTTATTCTGCCAGTTCAACCTGGCCTTTCCATCTAATTATGTCTGAAATAATAAGCAGTGACATTAAGATAGAGAAGTATTAACAGTTAGAATAAACTCAGTTATGCCTAAAAGTTATAGTGACAACAAAACTGTCATCAATTTAAAAACTGTTTGAAAACTTGCAAACCAGATAGAAGGATTTGTATCAACAGATGAAGGATAAAGCTTGATATCAACAGCCCATATTATGTCTGAGCCTTTACAAACATTCCCATCAACTAGACAATAAGTATTTATTGAGTGTTTCTGTGAATTTAACACCATGAAATGCTGAAAGTGTTAAATGATAAAGAATAAATATATGATCTCTGCCTGTAAGGAAAATTACCCACTCATACACATTTTGTCAAAACACTTTTCCATGAGCACAAGACAAACACAAGGAAATAGATAAGCAGTACAGGCACCTTTATGTTATACTTCATTGCAGTTTATTTTCTAACTGTATAGTTAGAACACACTTTTATTCCTGGCGTAAGTTTTATATGTAAATGTATATGGTAAGAGGAATTAGGTACTTTTATCCAAAGTGAACTGTTCTGGAAGTTTAGAGGCATTAGTTACTTCCCATAACAATAAAAATGTATTGAGAATGTCATTTCTCTCTGGAATTTTCTGAACTGGAGAAAAAAAACTTGGCTTAAGGTCCATTGTTCCATAGCTTTTACCTGCAGAGTCTTCCATCACACTTTCCTCTTAGGACAAATTATTGCTGGTACACGTTTCTACAGTATAGTTTGTGGCCCACTGGACTTATGAGGTACTTCACTAATGCCGGATTTAGTTAATCGAGTCTGTATCCCCCATATAATATTTACATTGTACATTAATGGCTTTAAAATATCCTCCCACAAGATTCTGCAGTTGAATATTTTTTTAAAGCCATTTGCCTTAGTTTCTCAAACTTATTTGACCATGGTATATCCAGAGGAAACTGGAAAATATAAAATAGAAGTAAAATTTTTAAAAATATTGCCAGCAGATTGTCATTTCAGACAGTTTTTCTGATATTTTCCATGTTAGAAATCTATAATAAGGCAGATGAAATTAAAGCATTTTGTTGGATTGGAATGTATAATTTCTAACCAGGGTGCATAATTTATTATCATTGTTTGTCCTAGTATGAAAAAGTTCGAATATACAGAATGGATGGGTCATACCGTTCTGTCGAACTGAAACATGGAAATAATACCACAGTGCAGCAGATAATGGAAGGAATGCGTCTCTCTCAAGAAACACAACAATATTTCACTATTTGGATCTGTTCAGAAAACCTCAGTAAGAAAGTTCTTATTCTGTTATGTAAACCTCATTATTCCTTTTTGAGAGTGGCTTGGTAGACCTAAGTATAGCATCAGTTTACTATTGACTTATAAATTTTGAAATGATATAATGTTCTCTGTTATGTAAATTGTTAGTGTTCAAACTGCTGAAATAGGTAAGCCTCTGGGCCTACCCCACCCCCTGCCTCAGACAGTGTTTTAAGTGGTAAAAGCCAAAACATTCCTTCTCTGGCAATGGAATTTGATAAGAATGCCCTTAAATGTAGTTGTCCAACTTGCCTTTATTTTCATTGTTCACCTCACCTCAAAATAATACAAATGTTCTTTTTCTTTATATTAGTTTTCTATCAGGTATTTTTATTTAAAACCAACCTAATGTCACTATAGATTTGTCTCTCAGACAAAGAATTTCAGATACATAAGGGATTTAATTGAGATAGTTGTGATTGGTTATCTAATAGTTTAATTGTATTTTTTTAAACACCAAATTCTCCTAATTGTATCATAGTTAAATAGGCTATCGTGGAATTAAGGATCTTAAATACATTTAATAAATTTTATTTAAGAATTATTTTCATAATTCTTTTTTTTAAGTTTTTAAGTTTTTACTTTTATAATAAAAAAAAAAGATTTTTTTCTGCTTTTTCTCCACAAATCCCCCCAGTACATAGCTGTATATTCTAATTGTGGCATGTGGGACATCACCTCAACATGGCCTGATGAGTGGTGCCATGTCCACACCCAGGATCTGAACCAGCGAAACCCTGGGCCGCTGAAGCAAAGTGTGTGAACTTAACCACTCAGCCACGGGACCGGCCCATCATAATTCTTATATTCTTAAAAACAAAAGCAATTAACCTCAAATTGGGTAGTAATATTAACTAAAGTCAATGTTGTTTTAAATTTAGACCTTTAATTTGTGTGTACTCAGTACCTAAGTGCAGAGAGTTTGATACAGAGTTTCTGTGTTGATGTAATTGATTTATTTTTACATTATCATTAATAAAAGGAAAGATGTTTTTCAGGCCTTCAACTCAAGCCTTATCATAAACCCTTGCAACATGTTCGTGACTGGCCAGAAATACTTGCTGAATTGACTAATTTGGATCCTCAAAGGGAAACACCACAGCTTTTCCTAAGAAGAGATGTGAGACTTCCTTTGGAAGTTGAAAAAAAGGTTTGCTTGGAAATCTTATTTGTAGTCATTTAAATGTACAGAATCTATTGATTTCCTGTTGTAGGCACTAGAGGCAGAAATTGTGCTCTTCCTGTATAGAGGAATTTTACTTCTGTTGTTCCATTCACTCCTGACATCCCTGTGGTGTAAGTGGTAGAGTTTGAGTCAGTCTACTTACAGAGCCCCTGATTGGCTATTCCATTTCCACCTCCATTGTCTTAGAATATAAAAGAAATAAAGAATGGATCGTAAAGAGAATTTGCAAGCAGAGAAGAGACAGATTATACAGAAAATTTTAGAATAGCTTTAAAGGAAGTGTAGTGTCAAAGATAAACTTAATAAAGGGCTAATCAGTTGTGTAAATTTCAAAGGAACAAAGAGATATGTTGGTCTGGAGGGAAAACAGAAAAAACATTCTAGGTAGAAAAGATTGTATTTGCAAAAAGGACATAAAAAGTTATTCTCAACAGTCAGTTAGTAGTTGTTCTCAACTCAAGCAAAGAATCATATAGACAGTAACAAATGAGAATAGAATTTACATTTCATAGAAGGATCTGTTCCAAACAAGTATGTTTGGATTTTAGTTACTGTAAATGTTAGAGGAGAGGTGAGATAATGACATCTGAAGGCTGAATGGACAAAGAAGAAACCCAAGGGAGATATTACAAGTTAGACTAGGTATGAGAATCTAAATACAGTGGTAGCTGTGAAAATTGGGAGGGGAGTCGGGGGGAGTTCCAAGATCTCATAACTTTGGTGAAGAAAAATACCTAATGCATTTCCTGATTCTTTATTCAAGGAAATATTAAACAGACAAGGTTAAGCAAATTTCAGTGCATGAAAATGTCAGTGACCATGTCCAAACTTGGTAAATGTTTTCTGTCTGACTATTCATATTGTCCTTCTAATATTATGAAACTAAAGATAGATATGATCCTCTCAGTCAGATACGTTGGGAGTTATATAAAAATTTGTATGAAATTTACCAAAAACTAAGATCTTGGTTATTCATAGAAAATGTATTAGAATCACGTAAATAGAATGAAGGAGAAAAAACCTCACAATTATCTCAGTTGACACAGAAAAGGCATTTGACAAAATTCAATACCTTTCCATGATAAAACTCTCAGAAAACTAGAAATAGAAACTTCCTCAATATGATAAATGGCGTTTATGAAAAACCATTTTTCATAAATTGTGCTTGATGGTGCCATTGTACTTGATGGTGAAAGACTGAAAGCTTTCCTTCTAAGATCTGGAACAAGACAAGGATGCCTGCTTTTACCACTGCTATTTAATATACTACTGGAAGCTCTAGCCAGAGCAATTAGACCAAAAAAAAAAAAAGAAAAGAAAGAACAAAAGAAATAAACGGCATCCAAATTGAAAAGGAAAAAATAAAACTATCTTTGTTCACAAATGACATAATCTTATATGTATAAGAAATCCCAAAGAATCCACAAGAAAGCTGCTAGAGCTCATAAATGGGTTTAGCAAAGTTGCAGAGTATAAGGTTAAAATACAAAAATCAGTTGTTTCTAAACTAGAAACAAACAATCCCAAAAAGGAAATTAAGAAATACATTAAAATAGCGTCTAAAAGAATAAAATACCTAGGAATAAATTTAACAAAAGAGGTGCAAGACTTGTACATTGAAAACTGCAAAAACATTACTGAGAGAAATTAAAGACCTAAGTAACTGGAAAGACATCCCATGTTCAGGGATAAGTTAATATTGTTAAGATGTCAGTACTAACAAAGTGATCTGCCAATTCAATGCAATCCCTAACAAAATTCCAACAGACTTTTTTGCACAAATGGAAAGGGCAATCCTCAGATTCATATGGAATTGCAAAGGGCCTTGAATATCCAAAACAATCTTGAAAAAGAAGAACAAAGTTGAGGGATACACATTTCCCCATTTCCAAACTTACTGCAAAGCTACAGTAATGAAAACAATGTGGTACTGGCATAAGATAGACATATAGACCAACAAAATAGAATTGAGAGTCCTGAAATAAACCCATGTATCTATGGCCAGTTGCTTTTTGACAAAGGTTTCAAGTCCATCCAGTGAAGAAAGAATATAGTTGTCCCTCAATATTCACAGGGGATTAGTTCCAGGACCCCTCCACAGATACCAAAATCTGAGGATACTCAAGTCCATATCTAGTGTCTTCAAAAGATGGTACATGAAATTGGACCCTGATCTCACAACATATACAGAAATTAACTCAATGTATCAATAGCCTTAATGTAGGAGCTAAAATCATAAAAGTCTTACAAGAAAACATATGGGTAAATCTTCATCACCCTAGATTTGTCAGTGGATGTTTAGATATGACACCAAAAACATAAGAATAAAAAAAAAAATAGATAAATTGAACTTCATCAAAATTAAAAACATTTGTAAATCAAAGAACATGATCAAGAAAGTGAAAAGACAACCTATAGAATGGCAGAAAATATTTGCAAATCATATAAGGGTTTACTACCCAAAATATATAAAGAACTCCTGCAACTTAACAACAAAAAGACAACCCGGTTAAATTGGGCAAAGAATTTGAATCACATTTCTCCAGTGAAGATATACAAATGGCCAACAAGTACATGAAAAGATGCTCAACATCAGTAGTCATTAGGGAAAAGCACATCAAAACTTGAGAAACCGCTTCACACCTACTAGGATGACTGTAATAATAAAAATTTATAAAGGAAAATGACGAGTATTGGTGAGAATGTAGAGAAATAGGAACTCTTGTACATTGCAAGGTAGGAGTTTAAAGTGATGCAACCACTGTGGAAAACAGTTTACTGGTTGTTCAAAAAAACTAAACATAGAATTAGCCTATGATCCAGCAGTTCCATGCCTTGGTATATACCTACAGAATTGAAAACAAGAAGTCAAACAGATACCTGTATGCCGTTGTTCATAGCAGCATTATTCATAATAGCCAAAAAAGTGAAAACAAACTAAGTGTCCATCAGCAGATGAATGGATAAACAAAATGTAGGATATACATACGGTGGAATATTATTCAGCCATAAAAAGGAATTAAGTTCTACATGAATGAAAACATGCTAAGTGAAATAAGCCAGACACAAAAAGACAAATACTGTATGATTCTACTTATATTAAATACCTAGAACAGGCAAATTCGTAAAGACAGAGTAGATTAGTGGTTACCACAGGTGCGGCGGCAGAGAGAGAATGAGGAGTTATTGCTTAATGGTTATAGAAGTTCTGTTTGGGTGATGCAAAAGTTGTGGAAATAATGGTGGTGGTTGCACAACATTGTGAATGTAATTAATGCCACTGAACTGTATGTTTAAAAATGGTTAAAATCGCAAATTTTTTGTTAAGTGTATTTTATCACAGTTTTAAAAAATGTACTAGGTTCATGAAATCTGCAAATAATTTGTGTTCTCAGTCTGTCTTCCTTCTCTGCCTTCTCTACCTCAAGTAGTATTTTAAAAGTTGGCTAGTAGAGAAAAAGCAATAATGATATTGCTTGGACAATAAATTGCATAATTATAAGTATTGTAAAGTGGGCTTACGTGATAAAGAAGCAAGGCTTAGTAAGTACTTAAGGTAAATCAGAATATCATGATAGTCTGATAAAGTAGTGTTCTTTCACTCATTATGTAATTAAGAAATTCCTATTTGTACTGTCTGAGAAATAGAAAAATTGCATTTATTGGTTGGCATCATTCTTTTAGGATGAAAATAGCCTGATTTCATTAAAAAATGACAATTGTTGACGACTATTCACTGAACATACTATTAGGAAGTATAACTATTCTCAAATTCTTCAAATTCACTGTCAATTTTTTTTTAGAAAAATAGGTGTTCTTTCATTCTTTTTCCCAATAATTTTGAAAAATTGAAAACCCATAGGAAGCTTGAAAAAGTAGTAAAATTCATATCATACACCATTCATTAAATTTGCTAATTGTTAACATTTTGCTACATTTGTTCCACCTTCTCTTTGTCAACCATTTAAAAGTGAGCTGCAGACATCGTGGCGCTTCATCCCTACATATTTGACATGCACCTCTTAAGAACAAGGATTTACCTACATACTACAGTACCATTTCCAACCTAATAAAATTAATATTTTCATAATAACATCTAATATCAGATCCATATTCAGATTTCCTTCAAGTGCTTCAAAGTCTTCTGTAGCTCCCATCTGTAGGATGTAGTCAAGGTTCATGCTTTGCATTTGATCTCTTTAGTCTCTTAATCTAGAACAATCCCCTCATCTTTTTTTTTCCCTAGGAAGTCCTATTTCTGTTTTTTTATATCATATGGAGTATTATAAGATTATTTTAGTTAGTATGTCAAAATAACTTTTACCATAAAGAATTTGGATCATTGTGGATTATATTTAGAAGTACTTTAAGTATTCATTCAGAAACTCTATAATTGGTGATTTTTTTCCAAGTAGAAATATATTCTATAGGCTAGCATTTTTCAAACTTTGTTAATCTTACCACGTGAAGTGAAACTTTAAAGTTTTTAAAACTTAAAAAAAAAACCTTATGCTCTCCTTTAATGTTATTTGGAGGTGCAAAGTATTTTTAGTCAAATAAAAAATGTTTTAAAATAAGCTTTTTTTAAATTACATGTGCCCTTTTGGGAATTGATACACTTTTATCTTCTTTGAGGTTCACTACTATATTGTATGAAGCATAGATAATAGAAAAATGTTTGAGGAATATAAAGAATTCAGGTAAAATTGTACTAGAAATTATCCATATCCATAAACTGATGATAATTTTATTAGACTGTAAACCAGAGGTTAGCAAACCATGGCCTATTGCCATATCTGACCTGTTGCCTATTTTTGTATATCCTGTAAGTTATTAATGGTTGAAAAAGTTCTAAAGAACCGTATTTCATGTCATGAAAATTTTGTGAAATTCAAGTTTCAGTATCCACATATAAAGTTTTAGTAGAACAACACTACACCCATTTGTTGATGTATTGTCTGTGGCTGCATTTGCGCTACATTAGCAGAGTTGAGTAGTTGTAACAGAGACTGAATGGCTCACAAAGCTTAAAGTAATACTATCTGATCCTTAATAGAAAAAAATTTGTCAATCCCTGCTCTAAAACAATAACAGTTCATTTCTATATAAATATGTAGCTTTTGCTTTTCCATGTTAGATAATGACAAGTTGTACATTTGTAACAGGAAATTGTAGCCTAATAACCACATTATACTTTTTCTTTTAAGATTGAAGACCCACTAGCTATTCTTATTCTCTTCGACGAAGCCAGATATAATTTATTGAAGGGCTTTTATACAGCTCCTGATGCCAAACTAATAACATTGGCAAGTCTACTGTTGCAAATAGTTTATGGAAATTATGAGAGTAAGAAACACAAGCAAGGTTTCCTAAAGTAAGTATTTAATATAATGCATGGTCTTATGCTATGTTCAAGATTTAGTTTAACCAAGAAAGTTTAGAAATATGTTATTAAGAAATACTTATACATTGGTTTGGAATTAAATAATATAAGACATGGAATGAGAAAAAAAAAAAAACTATGGCAAAGCATTCTTTAAGTTATACTCTCTCCAAAATTCTTTTTCTTATATTTGACTGTAGTTTGACATACCTTATACTTTTAAAGTTTCTCTTTCTTAACTATTTGTTTAAATAAGTTCACTAAAACCTGGCCCGAATAAGTAGAAAAATGTTATTTGTAAGGCAGATGCATTTAAGAATCCCACCACAAAAACTAGTTTCATGTTTCATGTTGAAAGAAAACACTGAAATTTATTTTTTGTGGTTTTCAATTTTCAAAAATATTTTGTGATTATTGAAAGAAGAAATATTTCTCTAAGTAGAGCATTGTTAGCATTGTGGCTTTTTGCTTTAAATTTTTAGAGTTCTCTGATATTTTACAACCTAGTATTTTTCAGCTAAAAATCATGTTACCTTAAAGCCATTTGTGTCTAAATGATTATATTACTTTAGCTACTAAAGATGATTGTTTTAAAAGATGTCGGCATGTTTGCTTACAGTGAAGAAAATCTAAAATCTATTGTACCTGTTACCAAATTGAAAAGTAAGGCACCTCACTGGACAAACCGAATACTTCATGAATACAAGGTAAGCTATTTCATAGAAATACAAAGACATTTTATAGGCTTGTTGAAATTGTGTTGCTATGATTAATATTTTAAACATAGGTACATTAAATATGTAGTCTTGAAATTAAAAATGGTTATTTTAGTTCACACATAGCTGAAACAAAGTAGCAAGATATTTTTATTTTTAATAATGTAGAATCTTTTGCTAAAGACCTTCTATATGCTGGATATTATGGTAAGGGCTAGAGATTTTAAAAATATGAAATAATACACTATTTCTGTCCAAGAGGCACTTAAAAAACTTAATAGAATAGACAGTATTTTTAGCCCTTGATATTTCTTTTATATAAGATCTCAAAATTAAAATTGCTCTTGAGATAATGTCACACAATTTTATTCTTCTTTGGGGGCAGCCTTGATTTTAAAAACTGCCTAGTTGACCTATTTGGACTGTCAAAGGTATGTTCTCCTTTCACATCTCTATTTTACTTTGTTTTTAGAATCTTAGTACAAGTGAGGGTGTCAGTAAAGAAATGCATCACCTTCAGCGCATGTTCTTACAGAATTGTTGGGAAATTCCTACATACGGAGCAGCTTTTTTCACAGGACAGATATTTACAAAGGCAAGCCCCAGCAATCATAAAGTCATCCCTGTGTATGTAGGAGTGAATATAAAAGGACTTCATCTCCTAAACATGGAAACTAAGGTAGATTTTCAGCTTTTCCCCTGGTTTTTGACCAGTCACATTATGTAATATCTAAATAATGGTACCAACCTACATGAAAAATCTAGAAATGGCCTATATACAAAAGTATTCATTGCAGTTTCATTTATAATAGCAGTGGATGGGGGGCAAAAACTAAATGGTTATCAGTAGGGAGTTAACATATTAATTATAATACATTTCTGCATTGAAATACCTTGCAGCCATACAAAAGAATGAAGAATATTTTTGTGTAGAATGATCTCCCAAGGTATATGTCGTGAAAAAGCAAAGTGCCGAACCATATATAACATATTACCATTTGTATAAAAATGAGAAGAAGTTATTCCAAGAAAACGAAAACACTAAAAAAGATATATACACCACCATGATTATTGCAGCAGTATTTACAATAGCCAAGACATGGAAAGAACCTAAGTGTCCATCAGTGGATGAATGGATAAAGATTCTCTGTGTATATATATGCAATGGAATATTGTTCAGCCATAAAAAAGAAAGAAATCTTGCCATTTGCAACAAGGATGGACCCTGAGGGCATTATTCTAAGTAGTATAAGTTAGACAGAGAAAAACAAATGCCATATAATCTCACTTATATGTAGAATCTTTAAAAAGAAACAAAAAAACTAAGCTCATAGATACAGAGAACAGATTGGTGATTGCCAGAGGCAGAGAGTAGGGGGTGGGTGAAATGGGTGAAGGGGGTCAAAAGGTACAAACTTCCAGTTATAAAATAAATAAGTCCTGGGGATGTAATGTACAGTATGGTGACGATAGTTAATAATACTGTATTGCATATTTGAAAGTTACTAAGAGAGTAGATCTTACAGTTCCTCATCACACACAACACTTTCTTAACTATGTATGGTGACAGATGTTAACTAGAGACTTATTGTGGTGATCATTTTGCAGCGTATACAAATATTGAATCATCATGTTGTACACCTGAAACTAATGTAATGTTATATGTTAAAATATACCTCAGTAAAAAAATAGAGGTGAGTGAAGACTGTATTTACATAAATAGGTATTGCTTGTGTATGCATAAAATGTCTCTTGAAGCCCTTAGAGAAGGGAAATAGGTAACTGGGAACAGAGTAGGAAGGAGACTTTTCATATATACCATTTTACAACTTAAAAACAATTTTAACTGTGATTATATTACTTATTTTAAAAATCAATTCGAGGGACTGGCCCCGTGGCTGAGTGGTTAAGTCTGTGCGCTCCGCTGCAGGCGGCCCAGTGTTTCGTTGGTTCGAATCCTGGGCACGGACATGGCACTGCTCATCAAACCACGCTGAGGCAGCGTCCCACATGCTACAACTAGAAGGACCCACAACAAAGAATATACAACTATGTACTGGGGGGCTTTGGGGAGAAAAAGGGAAAAAAAAAAAGGAAAAAAAAATCAATTCGATTTAAATAAAAAAATGCAAATATACAATAAATAGCTGACACAAAGGCTTCATTTTGAAAATTAGAATTAGTTACAAGAACCTTTTGGGGGGCAGGATGAAGTGTGGAAGGGATTGTGAATACCCATTAGAATACTTCAGAACTTTTCAGTCAGAGGCTTGTTACTGTGTTGTACTCCTTTTTCTAATCAAAGTCACTATAATATAAAATATGGGGTTATCAATTATTTTTAGCATATCTAGCACATTTTACAGGGTAAACAGCTTTCTAGTTTGTAATAAGCTAATAAAAAATCAAATCTATTTTGTTCATTCAGATTTGTCAAGAATAAACCATTTTCCAAATCACTTAAAGTAACTAAGCTTTTGCATTTAAAAAGGGATTTTAGATTAGGAAATTTCATCATAAGCTTAATTTTTGGGGGGAAGGGGTAAGGAAGAGTGGCTCTGACCTAACGTCTGCTGCCAATCCTCCTCTTTTTGCTTGAGGAAGATAGTTGCTAACATCTGTGCCAAACTTCCTCTGTTTGATGTGGGATGCTGCCACAGTGTGGGTTGACGAGCAGTGCTAGGTCCACACCTGGGATCTGAACCTGCCAACCCCAGGCCATCAAAGCGGAGCATGCGAACTTAATCACTATGCCACCGGGCCAGCCCCATAAGCCTAGTTATTATTTTCATCATTTTTAGAGGTCTTTATGAAAGTATTCCTGTTGCAGGTTTGACATTTCATGACACCTCAGGATCCTCCTTAGGGGCCACAGTTGTTTTACCATGCTGTTAGATATGCCTGTTAATGGAGATAGAGAATGTATAGGGACATAGGGCTGAATAGGGACTGACTTCACTAATTGACTTGAAACTTGATTTTTTTTTCTTTTTAAAGATTGGCACCTGAGCCAACAACTGTTGACAATCTTCTTTTTGTTTTTTGCCCTGCTTTTTCTCCCCACATACCCCCCAGTACATAGTTGTATATTCTAGTTGTGGGTCCTGCTAGTTGTGGCATATGGGATGCTGCCTCAGCGTGGCCTAATGAGTGGCACCATGTCCGCACCCAGGATCCAAACCGGCGAAACCCTGGGCCGCTGAAGCAGAGCACACAAACTTAACCACTCGGCCACGGGGTCGGCCCCATGGAACTTGATTTTTTGAAGTCTCTGTTGTCAGCTTGCTTTGGGTCGTTTTCTTACTATTTTCTATTTAAAGTATTTCACACTCACAAGATAGGCTACTTCTTATTAGCTTGTAAACACTTTTCTGTTTCTGTTGTACTAAGTTTCTTAAAGGAAATGAAGGAGAAGTTCTCACCATTTTAAGAAATTTTTCCTCTGTTGTTTCAGAACATTTTATACCTTTATCTGCAAATCTTTCTTCATTGAACTGAATGGTGCTGCTGTGGGTATAACACTGAGCCGTTTTTCTAAACTAAATTTTATGTCTGACTTTTGGTAGCATTCCAAGTTTAGACAACAATAAAAAGTTTTATGTAATATTCAAATGATGGTTCAAAATATCATAACATTTCATATTATGAATAACGTTCTAGTCCAGGAATTAAGTAAGTGAGGTAGCAGTAACAGGTAGAGGATGATAACAATATTGTTAGTTAATGGTGTGCTTTTTCAGGATAAGATGTTCAATTTCTAGAAATAGAAATAAAAATGCTATCTTCAGATATATAAAAAGGTGATTGAACCCAAGGGTAATGATAGTTTTTGTCCATATATTCATTATCTTGTGCTCTGTAAGCCACTGATAAATTTATAGCACCTGTGAAAAGCTCTAAGATGATTACATTTTTGGATCATCAGAGATGGGAACAATCAGCTTGTCCTCAGTTGTCTTAGATTCACCAGGATCTGTTAGGGTTGAATTTGACAAGCTTGCTTAAATAAACATCTTCATCTGCCAAAATACCTTCATTTGCATTTAAGACTCTACATGGTATATATTAGCCTCAGAGATTAGTCTCAGGTAAAGCCATAGAATACAGCTGTGGTTTTTTTTTTCAATTACTTCTATCTTCTGTATTTTGTTTCTATTTGAAATAATGAAAGTTACCCATCAGAAAATATAGCTCAGCCAATTTCATATGCTCATCAGAGACTTGTCTGTTCTACTTACACACAATGTAGACACTTCTGAATAGATAAATGTGCTGTGTTGTGGTTCATTGTTTTACTATAGTGAGAGTATTGCAGTCTTCATAATTGAACTGTACTTGTTGATGTATCTTCAACCTTACGGTAACACTGCCACATCTAGGCAATAGATTACTCTTTGCTGATATCAGTTCATGTTGACCATAATGCCCTTCTGAAATAAAACTGGTTATTTAAATACCCACATAGTGCCATTCTTCGTGATCATTTGTCAACATCACTATTTCTCGTCTCTCCTGGTCAGCTGTATGCTGCTTCTGACTCTGATTTTCCGTTTTCTGCTTTCAATTCTCTCTGCCATTTCTCTTGTGTTTTTTGACTTCCCGCATTAAGCACCTTGCCCTTTGTAGGTTTTACCTTCTAATGAGAGCTCCTTTTTCCTTCTGGAGCAGATTGATCTCTCAAAACCACCAGGTAAACTCTTTGGCTTTTCAGCTCCATTCAGCTGTTTTCATTATTATAGATTTCTCAAGAATTCCTTCCTCTGTGCATATTGTCCTATAACAATAAAATCTTTATTTTTAACTTATGGCCTCTACTTTTGTGGGTAATTTGACCTCCGTGTAATTGAGAAGTTGCTGTTACTACACATGTATTTTTTCTGTATATTAAACTGTTTTGAGGCCATATTAATAGACTATTTCTTGCCTCTTGATTAATCAAATTTGAAGTGACTGATCCAAAAGATAGGCAGTGTAAGGTATTAACGATATCTTGACTCAGTGTTTCAGTGTGTACCTTGGTAAGTAGCTCTTTTAGCATATCCTCTTTACTTAATTTTATTTTACAATATAAATATAACTAGCTATTTTTATTTTTATTTTTTTAAAGATTTTTTTTTTTTTTCCCTTTTCTCCCCAAAGACCCCTGGTACATAGTTGTATATTCTTCGTTGTGGGTCCTTCTAGTTGTGGTATGTGGAATGCTGCCTCAGCGTGGTTTGATGAGCAGTGCCATGTCCACGCCCAGGATTCGAACCAACAAAACACTGGGCCGCCTGCAGCGGAGCGCGCGAACTTAACCACTTGGCCACCAGGCCAGCCCCAACTAGCTATTTTTAAACAAGATGTTATTAGTTTCCCATTATACATGATATACAGTCATGTGAATTAATTATAGTGTGTCATTTACAGAACCTCACTTAAAAAATGCCCTAAACCTTTATCTTTTGGGTTTATCCTTAGTTTATTATTTATAATCAATATGTTAAGAATTGCTAGTCATAGAAAGCTAATATTTTCTAAACATACATATTTTAAAGGATAGCATGAACACTTTCTTTGTATATATGTTTACAAAGAATATATTTTTAGGGCAAGAAAATACAAGTTACTGCTAGGAAAGAATTACTTAAAAAATAATCAAAAGGATATATTGAATGTGTACTTAAATATACCATTATGTTAGAGAAGTATAGGAATAGGTTACTCTAGCATTGTTTTTTAAATAGTTCTGTTGAATTTATGAAGGATATATTATTAATTTTTTTAATTCTGCTTATTTTTACAGTAAGTATATCAGTGTACTTATTTTCAGTGAGATGAAATTGCCTAAGTCAACATATTACCCCTATTACATAAATTTCAGATCTGAAAGTCCTATGTGAATATTCAAAAGGTATTGAATAAAGTAAAAGGAATTGTTTTTAACATGGTGAAAGTAAAAACTTGTAGTACATTTACGTTTTCTTGAAAGTCACTCATAGAATGGGCATCGTTTTACTCCCAGCTTTAACTGAAATATAATTGACATATAACATCATGTAAGTTTAAGGTGTACAATGCGTTGATTGGATACACTTATATATATTGCAAAATGATTACCACCATGGCGTTAACTAACACCTCCATCCATCACATCACATAATTACCATTTCTTTTTTGTGGTGAGAATATTTAAGATCTACTCTCTTAGCAACTTTCAAGTATATACAGTATTATTAACTATAATCCTCATGCTGTGCGTTAGATCCCCAGAACTTACTCATCTTACAGCTGAAAGTTTGTACTCTTTGACCAGCGTTTCCTTGATTTTCTCCACCCACCAGCCCCTGAGTTTGGCTTAAAAAGATTCCACATATAAGTGATGTCCTATAGTATTTGCCTTTCTTTGTCTGACTTATTTCACTTAGCATAATGCCCTCAAGGTCCATCCATGTTGTCACAAATGGCAGGATTTCCTTATTTCTCATGGCTAAATATTTGTGTGTGTGTGTATACATATATACACATACACATCATAAAATGAGTATCTTTAAAAATTTTTGTCACCCTGATAAAAAGAATATCATTGCTTAAGGTGGTCTCCTGAGAGTCTACCATATATGTGGCTCTGTACTGTGGGCTTTGTGAGGTTAGTGTGGGCGCTTTGATTAAGTTTTATTCTAACATTCAAAATTATTATGTTTAGACGTGACTAGGTAAATGTGGATAGTAAGAGAAGATAGGTGTTGTTTTTAATATATATTTCAATATAATGATTTCTAATTATGTTGCAGGCTTTACTTCTCAGCCTTAAGTATGGTTGTTTTATGTGGCAATTGGGAGATGCTGATACGTGTTTTCAGATCCACAGTATGGAAAATAAAATGAGCTTTATAGTACACACAAAACAGGTAAGTAATTATCAATTATTCTGGACTTCTAATAATGAAGTACTGTATTAGTAAAGTTATTTCTTTTTAAAAATATGACAATCCATTTTACTTAAAGGAAAACCTCTAATAGTACATGAAATTGAAATAGTTAAGACCAAGGAAAAAAGGCCTTTCCTAAGCAAACAAAGCCAGAAACTTTATTTATTTATTTAAGATTTTATTTTTTTCCTTTTTCTCCCCAAAGCCCCCCGGTACATAGTTGTATATTCTTCGTTGTGGGTCCTTCTAGTTGTGGCACGTGGGACGCTGCCTCAGCGTGGCTTGATGAGCAGTGCCATGTCCGTGCTCAGGATTCGAACCAACGAAACACTGGGTAGCCTGCAGCGGAGCGCGCGAACTTAACCACTCGGCCACGGGGCCAGCCCCAAAGCCAGAAACTTTAGAAATTATCTGAATAATTTATTTCAGTCTTATAACAATGAAACTCTTTTTTTTTACCATTTCCTTTAATTCTGGTCAGTATTCCTATCTCTTCTATCAAGGTATTAGGTAGTCCTTTACCTCTTCTTGACCAGTTTCTAATCTGAGCCACTAGTTGCATCCAGCAGGTTGCTTCTTAAATCCCTTCAGAAGCCTGAGTAAATACCCTCTATTCTTGATAAGCTGCCTCCTGAGGAGAAAGTTCCTTTTCAAATAGATAGGGAACTACCCACTGTCATGTATGTCGTTTATACATTCTTACATGTTTCACATTTATTGTTGACATATATTTTACTTTGTAGGCTGGCCTCGTGATAAAACTGTTAATCAAGCTAAATGGACAGTTAATGCCCACTTGAAAGAAATTCATGAGAGGAAAGCAGCTGATCCTTAAGCCACCACAGTCTGTGATGCAGATTTTTTCCATGAAAGATTTCTTAAACTATTACTTTTAACAAGGCATTTAGTCTCTTGTAATATATATGTATACAATTGCATTGTACAGAATCTGTACTTATGTTTGGTGTGTAATATACCAATTAGTTTTGTATAATATCCTCATAAGCTATTCTAATTTTTCAGAGAAACACAGAAAAAGGTGTAGATTGATAGTCTGTATAATATTAGACAAAATAGTAAGCTTTATAAAAAGTTATTTTTGGTAAATGGTAAATAATTTAGAGTGGAATGTGATGAAATTAAAATATAGCTTTGCTATGACTCTGTGTGTCATTTCAAAATATACTGAAAGTCAACATGATTTGAATAAAGAAAATATGTTTTCTACTTAACCCATATATAATACTATTATTTAAAACAGTTTTCTATAATCTATGAATATTTCTCAATATGTTTTTAAAAGACTTAGTTAAAATGTATATCTGGTATAAGCCAGTATTTCTCAAAGTGTAGTTTTTGAACCCCCTGTATCATAATTACCTGGGTGCTTCTTAAAAACAAGGATTTCAGAGACTCATTCTAGACAAGTTCATTCACTCTCTGAAAGTAGCAAGGCCTGGGAATCTTTTCTAAAGTTTTGTTTTGTTTTCTGTTGAAATAATTCCAGACCCAATAGTGAATTTGGATTCTTAAAATTAAGTAAATTACACAAAACTGTGTGGCACACAAACGCGTACATACATAGACACACAGATTAAGTGACAATCTCTGGATATTAGTAGTTGCATTTATTAAGTACATGTTGTGTTTTTATGAGTTGGCTTAATAATTTATTTATATTACCTTTACATTGTAGGAAGTAGATCACTAAATATCTGGTGGTTTCATTTAGGGGAGTACTGGTAGCATACATGAGGAGCTAACCTGCTTAATCTGCTATTTAATAAACTTAGAAATTAATCTTTGCAAGCTGATAGATTGATGTGTTCTAAGTAAATTCAGAGATACAATAGTCATATTTAAAGTTATCCTACAGATTGCAGGTAATTTTTATATATCATCATCTACACGTTAACTTCTGCTTATTTTTAATGGTGCTCTGCCTGAGCCTTATTAAAATTAAGATTATGTGATTAAGTAAGTTTGATGAGAAAGCCTGATTTATCTTTAATTCTGTGCTAAACGCTTTTTTTTTTTTTTTTTTTTTTGCTGACGAAGATTCTCCCTGAGCTAACATCTGTGCCAATCTCCCTCTGTTTTGTATGTGGGTCACCACGACAGCATGGCCGCCAACAAACAGTGTACGTCCATGCCCGGGATCTGAACCTGGGCCACTGAAATGGAGCACACTGAACTTAACCACTAGGCCATGGGGCCAGCCCCCTGTGCTAGACACTTTTGGTTCTATGTAGAGAATGTACTGTTCAGTTTCATCCATTCCAATGGCCTCAGCTGTTTCCAAATACCCTGTTGACTTCCAAACCTAAAACTTCATCTTCAACCTCTCTTCTGAAGTCTAGATCTCACTTTCCAATTTCCTGCTATTTCAGCTCCACAGTGGCCTACACAAGGAACTTCAGTTTCATTATAGCTGGAAACAGAATTTGTTTTGTCTCCTTGTTTTGTTCTTCCCTTATACTTGTGTTCTCTGTTTGGTTAATAACATCATCAAATTGCATCCAGTTGCTTGGCCCGGGATTCTTGGAGTGGTCTTTAACTTCTCCCTCTTTAATCACCCTACTCATGCCATTCGTGGAGTTCTGGCAAATGTCTGTGAGTCCTGTCCCATTCCCTTCCTCCCTGTTTGCACTGTAGCCGCCCTACTTCAAGTCCTCACCATCGATTCCCGGTCTTGTTGGAGCTGCTTCCCCTGGCCTCCCTGACTCAGGCTCTGCTCCCTGCCCACCTACCTACCACACTGGTGCCACGTTAGCCTTTCTCATAGATCTGATTATTTTGTTACCTCGGAAAACCTCCTCGCTACATGTAGAATTTAATGCCAGTTCCTTAGTATTGAATACAGGGCCCTTAATACTCTTTCACTAACCTGCCTACCCCGATCAATGTCTAACCACTTCTCTCACCCTGATCCTGTGCTCCAAGCCCATGTTTCCTAACCCTAGCTCTGCAGTCACACAGGGAATTTTAATACTACATGACTCAATAATTTTAGGGTGGGGCCCAAATGTTCCTGTTTTTAAAGTATCTCATGATTTTCTTGTACAGCTTAGGGTTAGAACTGCTGTTATAACCACATGTAACTAGGAGATAGCTGAATGCTTTTCCTTTCACAGAGGGAGGTGAGGATGCAGTGCCACTACATTGGCCAACTCCCTGCTCTGTGGAATACAGTGTACCCACTTGGAGTTGTGCAGTATGGCAGCCCTGTAGACAAGAGAAGAGGAGACTGTTAGAGTAGTGTGCCTATTAAAAGCTTAAAAATGTAGGGCATTAAAACGTCAATTTTCAAAATTAGTATTAAAAGAATAGTTTATCATCATCTGTCATACCATAACAAACCAGAAATAAACAATAAGGGGGAAATGCAAACAGCTTTTACTGAGTGCCTAGGATTAGTCAGGCATTATATGGGCACTGGGGATAAAAGAATGTAATCATTTTCTTTTTCATCATTTCAATAAATTTGAGTGACTTTTATGTGCCAGGTATCCAGTGGTAAGAAAAACAAAGTCAGGGAGCAGAGTTTAATGAGGGAGATAATAAAACTCATGGAAATATATAAGCTCTTTAATAAGTGTGATGAAAGAAAAATAAAATGTACTATCTAAGCATAAAGAGGAAAACTTGATGGAGAGGCTTCTCAGAGCAATTGCTGCTTGAGCTGGCATCAGGGGTAAGCAGAATGAATGACGTGAAGATAGCTGAGGGCGAAATGAGGTGAGATATTTTGACCCCTAGGATGGTCCTGGGAAGTTACAATTTTCTCATTTTTAGCTAAGAAGTGAATGCAAACAATTTTTTATCCAAATCACAACAAAAGAATTTCCATTGTATAAATAAAACTAGAACAGCTAACACTGCACATGATAATGGTATTAGAGAAAAACGTACTGAAGAACCACATCTTGTAAGATTGAAAGTTGCCAAAATTGACCCTAGAAAAATTAGACTCGATAGAAATATTTAACAAAGTAAAACTGCGCACAGTTCTAACCCGGAGCTAATAGAATTGCATCAATAAAACTTAGATTTTAATTTGATCCTGAGAAACTCAGCGGTAAGAACAGTAATTGGAAGAATTTGATATATGCAAAGGACTGATTGATGAATCCATTCCTTGCTTTATAATTATATAGAAAAAACTTCCAATGAAAATAATTTCAGTAAAATGAAAGTGGAAAAAATATCGTTTTTGCTATGCTGTGTAGAAAACTAATCAAGAAACTAAATTGGTTTGAGTACATGCAAAAAATATTTTCTCAACAGAAATCCATCTGTGGTGCTATGACTCTTATTTAACATTTGTATTCCTGAATTCAGAATGCCTCTAGTGTCATATCTGGCACCCTAAAGCAAAAGAGGGGTAAGCGCTCGGGGGTTCTTAGAGGCCAGAGTGCTTGAGACGAGTATCTTTCAGACATCTTAGGGTGGAGATGAGAAAAGTAATTTCAACACATTGTGCTGATTTCTATGCTAGAAGGAAGCGCTGTTCAGGATTCATTGGAAGGGCACCAAGGATGGGTGGGAAATTAGGGACTTACTTCCCCAATAGTTAATACTTAAAATGGTGCTTACTATATGCTTGGCGTTGTTTGAAGCACTTTTGGATAGATTAGTTCCTTTAATTCTCACAACAATCACTCTGAAGCAGATACTATTATTCCTATTTTGCAGACGAAGAAACAGAGTTAAGCAGCTGGCCAAAGAGAACACTAGCTAATAAGTGGTGGAACTCAGATTCATATCCAGGCAGTCTGGCTCCAGAGTATAAGTGACTCAGAAACCTGATGTATGGTTGTAATAAAACATAACAAGATACTTGTTTTCTATCTTTTAAAAAGCTTAGAAGTCAGACTTCCTAACAGTGATGTAAATGTTTTTATTTCCCTATTTTGTATAACTTTGAATGCAATTGTATGTGGAGAGGTGGTGTTACTTGTCTAAGGTCAAAAAGCAGTAAGTGGTCGAGTCAGAATTCAAAATCTGGCAGTCCAGCTTCTGAATTTAGTCACTCAGGTAAAGAAGAGGTAGCTGGAGAGGGTTTTTTTCTTTAAAAGAAGGACCAAATCTTGAAGGATGTTCCGATGTTGTGTTCACTGCTAGTGAGGAGCCATTGGAGCCTTTGGGACTTGACTAGCTCAGATTTGTGTGTTGAGAGATCACCCTGGGCCAGGGTACAGAAGGGCTCAAAGGAGTCTGAGCGAGAAGATATAAGGCCATGGGAAGAAATGGATTACTGTTTTGACAGAACCCAGTGACCTTTTGAATATGAGAAATAGGAAGAGATAGGTGTCACAAATAATTCCCCTCTCTCTGTCATGGGCAATGGGAAAATGGTACCATATACTGCCTAGGATAGGGAATGGAGGAGGAGGATTTGAAGAAATGTGTTGAGTTACTGGTTCCTAAGGGACATGCAGGTGGAAACGTCCCAGCCCTGAAACTCAGAAAGCTCTGCAGGAGATAGCAATTAAAACTCCAGGAACAGATTGACAGCCACTCAGGAAGATAGCAGAGTGAGAAGCAAGCCAAAGAATGCCAACATTTGAGAAATGGGTAAAGGTAGACCAATCCACAAATCATCTTGTTAGGCCAGCGGATGTCAGTATGGGAAAGAAATGGCTTGGTACTATCGTGCATACCGTGTATTCAGTAAATTTCATATGGTAAATATGAATTAGTAAAAGAATCCTTAATAGTAGTAAATAGTAAAAGAATCCTTAATATCACTAGAGAAAACCACTATTTTAGTGGCAGAGATCACATTCATTTATGGCTATTTTTAAAATAGATATCATGAGAGATAGATATTTAAAATGCTTTAAATGTACACAATAAAAAGGAAAGAAAAGAATCAGGGAATTTAGAGCAACTGTAATTCATACATGGCTAATAGGAATGCAAAATGGCACAACCATTTTGGAAAACAGTTTGGTAGTTTCTTGTAAGTTAAGTATATACCTACTGTGGGATCCAGTCATTCCATTCCTAGGTATTTATCCAAGAAACAAAAACAAGTTTACACAAAAATCTGTATGCAAATGTTTATAGGATGCATTTTCGATTTTTTCATAATTCATAATGAAATGTAACTACTCATAACTGCCTGAAACTGTAAGTACCCCAAATATCCTTCACTGGGTGAGTGAATAAACAAACTCAGATACCTCTATACAATGGAATACTACTTGGTGACAAAAAAGAATAAACTATTGATGAGCAATGTGGATGAATTTCAAATGCATTTTGTTAACTGAAAGAAGCCAGACTCAAAAAATCACACACTATAGCATTCCATTTAGATGACATTCCGGAAAAGGCAAAACTATAGGGTCAGAAAGCAAATAGTGGTTAGCAGAGGTTAAGGATGGGGGTATGGAATGTGGGGATGTAAAGGGCAACATGAAGGAATTTGAGGAAGTAAAAACTGTTCTGTATCCTGATGGTGATTTGTAAGTATTCCATGTATTTGTCAAATCTCACAAAAGTGTACAGCAAAAAGATTTTAGGGCCAGCCCTGGTGGCCTAGTTGTTAAGTTCAGCACACTATGTTTTGGCAGCCTGGGTTTGGTTCCTAGGCGTGGACCTACAGCACTCTGTTAGCAGCCATGCTGTGCTGACGGCCCACATACTAAAAAATAGAGGAAGATTGGCATGGATGTTAGCTCAGGACAAATCTTCCTCAACAAAATAAAGAGAGAGACCTTACTGTACCTAAGTTTTTAAAATATATTTAAGAATCACAACTTGCTATTCATGTTGAAACTTTGCCAAAAATAAAGATTTAATAGAAATATGTCAGTACCCAAACTCCAGTGGTGGGTGGTCAAAGAAGATTAACAGATTTTGTGTTTGGAAATGTAGACAACTTTAAAAAATAGGGAAACGTATCTTTGCTGACAAAAATGCAAAACAACCTTATTAGTTAAGATTATATGAAATAATAAACCTCAATTAGATTAATAAAAATCAATGATGGCAAAGGACTGAGACAACATCTGGGAATATATTTTGGGTGGTACTGAAAATTGGTTTAATCTTCTGGTAAAGCAGTCTGGAAAATGGTTACTTCCCTTGATCTGATGATCCCACATTGAGAACAGTACAGGAATGAGCACACTGCCCCCACTTTCTCATTTGCATTGCTTTACTGGTGCCATTTCCCCTACTTGCTTAGGGAGTAAACTGTGTGTGCTGCAATTCAACAGGGGGAAAATTAATAGTTTTTTAACATTACTATAAAAATGGAACAAAATTGTACAGTTAAAAAATAATTTATACCCAAGGCAATTGTTCTTAAAACAAGTCTGCCCCAGAGCATACCACATGCTTTAGTTGTTACAGAATCGTGTGATGATGCCGTCACCTCAATCACATAAGCAAATAACACAAGTATAATCCCAAACCAGTAATCAGCAAGTCATTTGTTGATTATGTGACGTTTTAATAATATGCCTTCCCAGTTATATTTTACAGATGCTGATAATACCTGATAATACTTTTTGTTTGTATTTACTGAATATCTGCCAGTAGGGCAATGAAAAGGAAAGAATCTAAATGATGTTATCTACAGATAGAAAAATGGATAATTTTCACTTAAGTCAAATGTGTGCCATTTTTCCTTTCTGGATAGTTTGCTTTCAGTTAATATTGAATTTAATTTTATAAACATAACGACTAGGAAGAAGAAAAGCCAGTCTGGATTTTTAATTTAGTTCAGCCATTTCACTCACAAATAACTATATATAGTTAAAAGTTGGATTTTAATTAATTTTGCCTGAACTTTGGCTTATTTGTCATTTACTATTTTAAAATATATGGATGTTCACACAGCACATATTATTTTATGTTGTATAAAGTTTTAAAGCAAGATTTTACTAAGCATTATAAAGTTAACAGTTTCCCCTGTTTCTTAGTCATAATGGGTCATTGAAATGAATGGTAAAATATATCATTTCACATTTGCATTATTGTATAAATGATGCAGAAATAGAAAATTTCCAAGGTGGATTAAATAAACACTATTATCTATTATAGAGTTACCATGACAAAATGTCTTTGAAACTTATTTTCAAGTTATGAATAAAATTTGAGACAATTCTTAGGTAAAGATAATCCCAATCTCCTTTCTAATGTGGAATTTAAATCACAATTCAGAAACTTAGTATTTAAAATCCCTAAAAGAAAGGGGGGGGGGGGGACAAGAAAACTACTTGTATTCTGAAGACCAAAGGTACTATAAATTGCCATATTAAAATTAACAAGCTTTTTTCACCTCTATTTTATGCTGAGTAGAGAAAGTAAGTATATAAAGCAGCAGCTTTTAATGGCTTTGGTTAAGAAAACAAAAAACAAAACAGAAAGACAGACTTCTGGAACACCAGCAAATTATGTTTATTGCCAACAATATGATATTGACATAAAAACAGATACATAGATCAATGGAATAGAACATACAGCCCCAGAAATAAACCCATGCATATATGGTCAATTAATTTATGACAAAGGATCCAAGAATATACAATCAGGAAAGAATAGTCTCTTCAATAAATGGTGTTGGGAAAACTGGACAGCTACATGCAAAAGAATGAAACTGGACCACTATCTAACACCATACTCAAAAATCAACTCAACATGGATTAAACACTTAAGCATAAGACTTGAAACCATAAAACTACTAGATGAAAACATAGGGGTGAGCTCCCTGACATCAGCCTTGGTGATGATTTTGTGGGGAGGGGCAGCTCTCTGCAGGAATGCCTTCTCTCTCCAAGTTACCCCACAGCCCATGGAAAAGCTCTACAAAGAGGAGGCTAAGCTATTACAGGGGTGTCTGCATCAAGCCAGCACCTCAGGAGAGCATATAGTGAGGGCAGAGTGAAAATGCTCCTGGGATTGGGCACGTGAAGAAAGTACCCCTACCCCCATAGGTACTCCAGCTCAGCCAGTTGGCCAGAGCACCCAAGCATACGTTAGAAAAACAGCAGCTGGCAATAGCAGATGGGCTGTGCCAGCATGAATTCCCAAGCCCAGGCACAGATGCCAGGGATCACAGTGGGCTCAGAATACACAGCTCCTGACCCCCTTTCCCCCAGTGGTAGGTGGAATCTATGACCAGATACTATCACTATGCAAAAGCACAAATCCATGTCATCAAACAGTATGAAGAAATATATTAATACTCTAGACTAGAAGGAAAATAACAAGCACCCAGAAATCAATCCTGAAGGCACATAAATTTACATTTTAAATGACAGAGCATTCACAATAGCTATCATAAAATAACAAGTTAAAAGAAAATTCAGACAGTTCAATGAAATCAGGAACAAAATTAATGAACAGAAGGAATTCTTCACAAAAGAGATTGAAACTATAAAGAAAAACCAATCAGAAATGTTGGAGATGAAAAACACAATAGTTGAGATAAAGAAAAATCTGGACTCCCTGAATAACACAGCTGATATTATGGAGGAATGAATCAGCAGTCTGGAGGACAGAAATATAGAAATGCTTCAGATGGAGGAGGAGAGAGAACTAAGACTGAAAAGAAATGAAGAAATTCTCTGAGAAATATCTGACTCAATTAGGAAATGCAATGTAAGCATTATAGGTATTCCAGAGGGAGAAGAATGGGAGAATGGAGCAGAAAGCTTGTTCAAAGAAATAATAGCTGAGAACTTCCCAAACCTGGGAAGGAGCTAGAAATACAAGAAAGAAGCTGATAGAACTCCTATTCATATCAATGTAAAAAAGACCTTCTCCAACACATATATAGTAGTAAAACTGGCAAAAGTCAATGACAAAGAAAAAATATTAAGAGCAGCAAGGCAGAAGAAAATAACTTACAGAGGAACACCTATCAGGCTTTCAGGAGATTTCTCAGCAGAAACCTTACAGGCTAGGAGAGATTGGAATGATATATTCAAAATTCTGAGAGACAAAAACTTTCATCCAAAAATACTCTATCCAGCGAAAACATCCTTCAGATATGATGGGAAAATAAAAGGTTTCCCAGATACACAAAAGCCCAGGGAGTTCACTGCCGCAAAACTCCTCTACAAGAAATGATCAAGAAGGCCCTCATACCTGAAAAAAAAAGAAAGAGTTTAAAAGCCTTGAGCAAGGAGATAAATAGGCAGACAAAATCAGAAAATTGCAGTTCTCTATCATAACAGGTTAGCAAACAATTATAACATTAAAGATAAAGGGAAGGGAAACATCAAAAATAGCTATAATCTTATTTTAACTACAAACTCACAACACAAGATGGAATAAGTTGTGACAACAATACCTAAGAAGGGGAAGAGGAAAGGGATGGAATCAGGTTTAGATAAGGAAATAAGAGGCTATCAGAAAACGGACTATCTCATCTCTGAAATTTTTTTATACAAACCTCATGATAACCACAAAACAAATAATTAGAACAGAGACACAAATGATGAACAAAGAGAAAATTGAGAAAACCATCATAGAGATATACCAAATTGAACTGGTAGTTCAAAATACATGGGAAAAGAAACAAGGGAAATACAGGACAGCCAAAAATGAGTGATGAAATGGCAGCATTAATCCCTCATATATCAATAATCACCCTAAATGTAAATGAATTTTCCAATCAAAAGATACAGAGTGGCAGGATAGATTTAAAAATAAGACACAATAATTACTGCCTCTAAGAAACAGATCTCAGCTCTAAAGACAAATACAAACTCAGAATGAAGGGATGGAAGACAATACTTCAAGCTAATGGCAAACAAAAGAAAGCAAGTGTTGCCATGCTTATATCAGACAAAGTAGACTTCAAGATAAAACAAGCAATGAGGGGCCAGCCTGGTGGCGCAGCGGTTAAGTTCGCACGTTCCGCTTCTCAGCGGACCGGGGTTCGCCAGTTCGGATCCCGGGTATGGACATGGCACCACTTGGCAAAAGCCATGCTGTGGTAGGCATCCCAAGTATAAAGTAGAGGAAGATGGGCATGGATGTTAGCTCAGGGCCAGTCTTCCTCAGCAAAAAGAGGAGGATTGGCAGTAGTTAGCTCAGGGCTAATCTTCCTCAAAACAAAAAGAAAAACAAAACAGGCAATGAGAGACAAAGAGGGGCAGTATGTAATGATAAAATGGACATGCCACCAAGAAGACATAACACATAAATATATACGCACCCAACACAGGAGCACCAAAGTACATAAAGCAACTACTAACAAACCTAAAAAGAGCTATTACAACAACACAATAATAGTAGGGGACCTTAACATCCCACTTACATCAATGGGTAGATCATCCAGACAGAAAGTCAACAAGGAAAAGTAGATTTAAATGAAAACCTAGACCACATGGACTTAATAGATATATAAAGAACACTCCATCCAGAAACAACAGAATATACATTCTTCAAAGTGCACGTGGAACGTTCTCAAGGATAGACCATATGTTGGGAAACAAGGCAAGCCTCAGTAAATTTAAGAAGATTGAAATCATATCAAGCATCTTTTCTGACCATAATGCTATGAAACTAAAAATCAACTACAACAAAAAAGCTGAGAAAGTGACAAATATGTGGCAACTAAACAGCATGCTACTGAACAACCAATGGATCATTGAAGAAATTAAAGGAGAAATTAAAAAAAATTTGGAGACAAATGAAAATGAAAATACACCATACCAACTCATGGGATGCAGCAAAAGCGATCCTAAGAGAGAAATTCATAGCAATACAGGCCCAACTTAACAAACAAGAAAAATCTCAAATAAGCAATCTTAAACTCCACCTAACAGAATTACAAAAAGAACAAATAAAGCCCAAAGTCTGTAGAAGGAGGGAAATAATAAAAATTAGAGCAGAAACAAATGAAATTGAAAACAAACAAACAAACAAAACAGTAGAAAGGATAAATGAAACTAAGAGCTGGTTCATTGAGACGATAAACAAAATTGACAAGTTCTTATCCAGGCTCACTAAGATAAAAAGAGAGAAGGGTCACATAAATGAAATCAGAAATGAAAGAGGAGAAATTACAACAGATACCAAAAAAGTGCAAAAGATTATAAGAGAATACTATGAAAAACTATATGGCAACAAATTGGACAATCTAGCAGAAATGGATAAATTCTCAGACTCATACAACCTCCCAAAACTGAATCAAGAAGAAATAGAGAATCTGGATAACCCTCCAGAAAAATAAAAGTCCAGGACCAGATGGCTTCTCTGGAGAATTCTACCAAATATTCAAAGAAGATTTAATACCTATCCTTCTCAAACTATTCTAAAAAGTTGAAGAAGAAACATTTCCTGACACATTTTATGTGGCCAAAATTACTCTGACCCCAAAGCCAGACAAGGACAACACAAAGAAGGAAAATTACAGGCCTTGCTGTAATTAAATATCACTGATGAAAATAGATGCAAAAGTCCTCAAGAAAATATTGGGAAACCAAATACAGCAATACATTAAAAGGATCATTCACCATGATCAAGTGGGATTTATACCAGGGACCAGTGATGGTTCAACATCCATAAATCAATCAATTTTATACACCATGTTAACAAAATGAGGGATAAAAACATGATCCTCTCAATAGATGCAGAGAAAGCATTTGACAAGATCCAACATCCATTTATGATAAAAACTCTCAATAAAATGGGTATAGAAGGAAAGTACCTCAACATAAGAAAAGCCATATATGACAAACCCACATCATACTCAATGGGGAAAAAGTGAAAGCCATCCCTCTGAGAAGAGGAAGAAGACAAAGGTGCCCCCTCTTGCCTCTCTTACTCAACATAGTACTGGAGGTTTTGGTTAGAGCAGTTAGGCAAGAAAAAGAATTTAAAAGAATCCAAATAAGCAATGAAGAAGTGAGACTCTCACTGTTTGCAGATGATATCATTTTATATACAGAAAATTCTAAAGAATCCATCAGAAAACTATTAGAAATAATCAACAACTACAGCAAAGTTGCAGAGTACAAAATCAGCTTACAAAAATCAGTTGCATTTAAATACTCTAATAACGAACTGACAGAGAACTCAAGAATACAATCCCATTTACAACCGCAACAAAAAGAATAAAATATCTAGGAATAAACTTAACTAAGGAGGTGAAAGACCTATGCAATGAAAACTATAAGACAATATTGAAAGAAATTGATGATGACATAAAGAAATGGAAAGATATTCCATGTACACGGATTGGAAGAATAAATATAGTTAAAATGTCCTCCCTAAAGCAATCTGTAGATTCAACGCCATCCCAATCAGAATCCCAATGACATTCTTCACGGAAATAGAACAAAGAATCCTAAAATTCATAGGGGGCAACAAAAGACCCCGAATAGCTAAAGGAATCCTGAGAAAAAAGAATGAAGCTAGAAGCAACACAATCCGGACTTCAAAACATACTATAAAGCTATAGTAATCAAAACGGCATGGTACTGGTACAAAAACAAGCACAGATCAATGGAACAGAATTGAAAGCCCAGAAATCTAACCACACATATACGGACAGCTAATCTTTGACAAAGGAGCTGAGAACATACAATGGAGAAAGCAAAGTCTCTTCAGTAAGTGATGTTGGGAAAACTGGACAGCCACATGCAAAAGAATGAAAGTAGACCATTATCTTACACCATGCACAAAAATTACCTCAAAATGGATTAAAGACTTGAAGTTAAGACCTGAAACCATAAAACTCCTAGAAGAAAATAGAGGCAGTACACTCTTTGAAATCAGTCTTAGAAGGAGCTTTTCGAATACCATGTCTACTCAGACAAGGGAAACAAAAAAGAAAATATAAACAAATGGGACTTCATCAGACTAAAGAGCTTCTGCAGGGCAAAGGAAACCAGGAACAAAACAAAAAGACAACCCACCAACTGGGAGAAGATATTTGCAAATCATATATCCGACAGGGGTTAACCTCCAAAATATATAAAGAACTCACACAACTCAACAACAAAAAGCCAAACAACCCAATCAAGATTGGGCAGAGGATATGAACAGACATTTTTCCAAAGAAGATACGCAGATGGCCCATAGGCACATGAAAAGATGTTCAACATCACTAATCATCAGAGAAATGCAAATCAAAACTAACCTAAGATACCACCTTACTTTGCTTTGAATGGCTATAATCACCAAGACAAAAAATAGCAATTGTCAGAGAGGATGTGGAGAAAAGGGAACCCTCATACACTGCTGGTGGGAATGCAAACTGGTGCAGCCACTATGGAAAACAGTATGGAGATTTCTCAAAAAATTAAAAATATAAATGCCATATGACCCAGCTGGTAGAAGCAACTGAACGCGACTATCCGGGAAGTCGACTTGGGTTGATTAGCGTGGTGGGAACCCCCCACGACCAGGGCGCAGGCCAGTGGCGCTCCATCCGGGCTGCTCCTTAGAATCAGACGCCCCGGCGCCCCAGACCACTCAAATCATAACCCCGATTTCCCTGGGAGATGCCAATGCGCAAGCCAAGGACCCAGAGGCGCGTTCTCTACCCCGGACGGCGGGGACGTGAATGGAGGCCCCAGCATCCCCCAAGGGGTTCCTGTGTGACGGGCCGCCAGCTCACAAACGCGAGGGGGCGCTGCCGAGCCGAGGCGAACAGCCATTCTGGCGCCGAGCGCGGGTCGCGTGAGTGCCGGGCCCAGGCCCCCGCCGCCGCCGCCAGCGCCGCTGGATGTTCCGCTGCGCGCGACCCCTACCCCGCATGTGGCAGGAGTCGTAGGCGCTGCGGGAGGCTCCAGGTGACTGGAAGAGCTGTGACTTACTTCCGCGACCCTCTAAGCCAAATCCAGGTTTTCTCCTCCCGTTTCCCCTCGACACCTGCAGCTCTGCATGTCTTCGGTCGTCTCCATGCCCCAGGGATGCCCACCTTTCCCAAGTGTGCATCCTGTCCCACTTTGCTTTAGCCTCTGTTCAGCGGCCTTTATTCCACACTCTAGAAAACAATTTGTTGATGCTGCACCGTATAAAAACCTCCTGTGGCTCCCTCAACGTCCACGTTTTTCAGATATGTAACGAATTACATTGGGTTGCTCAATTTTGCTAATATTTATGAAAACGAATTTGGGATCTATTTTTGCCTATCAAATTGGCGATGTTCGTTTTTAAATGAGACTCAGTGCTTGTGAGAATGAGAGAAGGAAGACTTTCTCCTATATATTTTTAAAATGTTATTTAGCTGTGTGTATCAGCCTTAAAAATGTTCACATGGGGGGCCAGGCGGGTGGCACAGCAGGTGAGTTCCCACATTCCGCTTCCGCTTGGGGTTCACTGGTTCAGATCCCAGGTGCCCACATGGCACCGCTCAGAAAACCATGCTGTGGCAGGCGTCCTACATATAAAGTAGAGGAAGATGGGCACGCGTGTTAGCTCAGGGCCAGTCTTTCTCAGCAAAAAGAGGAGGATTGGCAGCAGGTGTTAGCTCAGGGCTGATCTTCCTCAAAAAAAAAAAAAAATGTTCACATGGGAGTGTTAAATAATTGATGGCACATTTGTCAACGGAATATTTTGCAGGTATGAAAGAGAAACGTTTCAAATATTTTATTTCAAATCGCAACGTGTTAACCCCAATGTATATTCTGTGATGATGGAAATGTTCAATATCTGCACTGTTCTATAAGGTGTTTACCAGCCACGTGTGTTTGTTGAGCACTTGAAATGTGGCTAGTGTCACTGAAGAGCTAAACTGTAATTTAATTTAATTTATATTGGAATAACCACATGTGGCTAGTAGCTACTGTATTGGACAATGATGCTACATAGTAAGGTCTTAATTTTGTAAAAAATCATATTCACCACTGGTTATCTCTAAGTGGTTATAGAGAACATCATAGTTGCTTTTCCAGCATCTGTTCTTACTTTGGGTTGCTCTGTCTTCTGAGATATATATATGTCCTCTGTGAGTTGCAGAAGGCAAATGCTACCCCTGGCTGTAGGGGTGAGTCATGTGGCTTCTAAAACAACAGCATAACTCTGGCTCCTGGCCACAGTCATTGGCTCAGAATTGGGCATGTGACCTAAGTTGGGCCAATGGAACAGGAGAGCTCATCTCTGACTCAGTTTCTCCTCCAATACCAGTCCAAGTTGGGTGCAGCATTCATGGTCAACCTGTAGATATCCACATATGGAGACCACAGCAGCCTTTGTTTAATAAGTTCTGCATCTTTTAAAAACAGCCCTTTTGAACCTCATACATTGCTGGTGAGTATGCGAAGTGGTGCAGCCACTATGGAAAACAGTATGGAGATTCCTCAAAAAACTAAAAATAGAACTACCATTCTACCCAGCTATCCTACTACTGGGTATCTACCCAAACAACGCGAAATCAACAATCCAAAGTAACATATGCACCCCTATGTTCACTGCAGCACTGTTCACAATAGCCAAGGCATGGAAGCAATCCAAGCGCCCATCGACTGATGATTGGGTAAAGAAGATGTGATGTATATATATACAGTGGAATACTGCTCAGCCGTAAAAAAAAAAAAAAAAAAAAAAAGGCAAAATCATCCCATTTGCAACACATGGATGGACCTGGAGGGAATTATGCTAAGTGAAATAAGTCAGACTGAGAAAGACAAACACCAGATCATTTCACGTGTATGTGGAATATAAAGAAACACATGGACAAACAGAACAGTTCAGTGGTTACAAGGGGAAAGGGGGTGGGGGGTGGGGGGTGGACACGGGGTGAAGGGGAGCACTTATGTGGTGACAGACAAGAAATAATGTACAACTGAAATCTCACAATGATGTAAACTATTATGAACTCAAAAAAACCAGCCCTTCTTTTTACACAATGTAAATGTACCTAATGCTACTAACTGTACACTTAAAAATGGTTAAAATGATACATTTTATGTATCCTTTACCATAATAAAAAAATAAAACAAAAGCAACTCTTTTGTAGAAAAACAACCAAACACCTGGGGACAAAACTACTATAAATTGTGGTGACCCATCGAGATCACAATCTTATGTATGTCATGCTTACTAAAGCGCAAGGGCAAAAGCCACCTGAACAAGCTGTCCCCACAAAAGCCAGCTGCACAACCTGGGCTACTACAAAATGCCAAACTCTAAACTCTAAGACCATAAACCGTGAACCCTTGCCACCCCAGAGTCTTCATTTCTCCAGCTGTATTTATTTTTCAGTGCTCAGCCAATGCACCAGATGTTGCAATTTGAGGAGTGGCCAAAGAATAACCCTTCTTTCCCCTTGTGAGTTCTTTATCATCAAATATAATCAGGCAGAAAGGGGTCAAAATGTCACATTTATTACTGACAGAGAAGTTTAGAGAAAGTGGCTTTCATCTGCAGCTAAGTGGACTTGTAATACTTCCCCCTTGAATTCGACATTATTACACTGTCGTCACAAAGATGGACAACCTTGGCCCCATCAACAGGCATGCGGCCCTCTGATTCTAGGGAAGACAGTTGACTAGAACACAAATCTTGCAGGCAGAAGGACCTGAAGGAGGCAGCTCAGAAGGAGCTGAGCTCATTGGTTGTCCAAGTCCTCTGTCCTCTGTAGAGGAGACATTGCGGAGATGAGGCTCCAGGCCAAGGGCGTTAGACGAGTAGAGGTTCCTCCACACAGAAACATGAAGCCAGGAGAAGCATTACTTCCCCACGTGTTTCAGGAAGAAAAAGGAAACTTGGATAAACAAGTAACCATTAAATCAAATTAATATGAGATCAAAAAGCAAATTTTACAGAGCCTTCAGAGACTAGATTATCCCCGTAATGTATAAAACGCTTCAACAAATAGATAATTAGGATAAGTTACCCAGCTCATTTTATAAGGGTAGAATAACCTTGACAACAAAACTGGACAAGAACAGCACAGAAAAGGAAAATTATTAGAAAAAATTACTAATAACCTAGACACAAAAATTCTGAGTAAATGTTACATTTAATTCAGAAGTAAATTAAATATATATATATCATGAACAAATTTGATTTATCTAAGAAATGCCACATGTTCAATAAAGAAAATCTATTAATGTAATATACCACACTAGCAGATTAAGGAAATAAGACAAAGATAGCTGCTATCATGCCTCGTATATCAATTGTACTGAAGGCCTTACCAAATGCAATAAGACAATAAAAATTAACAGGAGTCAGAGAGTTGGCTAAGAAGAAACCAAAAGTGCCAATATTTATAATATTGTCCTTATAGAAAATCTAGGAGAATGTATAAAGTTATTAGAACTAGTAAGAGAGCTCAGTCAGATTGCTGAATACAAGATCAACGTACAAAAATTAGTAGCGTTCCTAAATACCAGTATTTTTAAAACGCAAAAAAGACATAGAAAATAGAAAACAGATGTTCCCAATAGCAACAGAGATGTACCAAGTTATTAAATAGAAAGACTCAATATCATAAATATATCACTGCTTTTCCAAATTAATTTACAAATTTAATTCTTATTAAAATACAAGCAAGATATTTTATGGAATTTGATATACTGATCCTAAGATTGATCTGACTATGTAAAGAACTGAGAATAACTGCCACAGTTTTGTTTGTTTGTTTGTTTTAAAGATTTTATTTTTCCTTCTTCTCCCAAAGCCCCCCGGTTCATAGTTGTGTATTTTTAGCTGTGGGTCCTTCTAGTTGTGGCATGTGGGACGCCGCCTCAGCGTGGCCTGACGAGCGGTGCCATGTCCCTGCCGAGGATTCGAACCAGTGAAACCCTGGGCCGCCACAGCAGAGCATGCAAACTTAACTATTTGGCCACGGGGCCGGCCCCACCGCCACAGATTTAAAGACAAAGGATAAGACTTTCTCTACTGGATATCAAGATTTATTATACAGTTATAATCATTAACATATGGTATTGATGAAACTTAGATAAATAGATAAAAGGAATACAGTTTAAAGTCCAGAAACATTTCCACACATAAATGATGTATGATTGAGGCAGCATTAAAAATCAATGAAGAAAGGATTTTACCATTCAATAAATTGTTGGAGAAAATTGACTAGAAATAGAAGAAAAAATTAAATGACTTACAGCAAATGCAAAATAATTCCCATATGGATTAAAGAACTAATTTTGAAAGGCAAAGCATAGGATTTTTTAGAATTTGTGCTAGATATCTTCCATTTGTCCCTTTATATCAGTTAGTCTTTGCAACATAACAAACAATTAAGCTCACAATTCTGTGGGTTAGCCATTTGAGGTTGGCTCAGCTAGACAGTTCTTTTTTTTTAAGATTATGATAGTTTACAACCTTGTGAAATTTCAGTTGTACATTATTGTTAGTCATGTTGTAGGTACACCACTTCACCCATTGTGCCTCCCCCCACCCCGCTTTTCCCCTGGTAACCACTGATCAGTTCTCCTTGTCTATATGTTAACTTCCACCTATGAGTGGAGTCATACAGAGTTCGTCTTTCTCTGTCTGGCTTATTTCACTTAACATAATACCCTCAAGGTCCATCCATGTTGTTGTGAATGGGACAATTTTGTCCTTTTTTATGGCTGAGTAGTACTCCATTGTATATATATACCATATCTTCTTTATCCAATCATCAGTTGCTGGGCACTTAGGTTGGTTCCACGACTTGGCTATTGTAAATAAAGCTTTGATGAACATAGGGGTGCATGGGACTTTTGGAATTGTTGATTTCATGTTCTTAGGATAGATAGCCAGTAGTGGGATGGCTGGGTCATAAGGCATTTCTATTTTTAACTTTTTGAGAAATCTCCATACTGTTTTCCATAGTGGCTGCACCAGTTTGCATTCCCACCAACAGTGTATGAGGGTTCCTTTTTCTCCACAACCTCTCCAACATTTGTCACTCTTGGTTTTGGATATTTTTGTCATTCTAACAGGTGTAATGTGATATCTTAGTGTAGTTTTGATTTGCATTTCCCTGATGATTATGATGATGAGCATCTTTTCATGTGTCTATTGGCCATCCTTAAATCTTCTTTGGAGATATGTCTGTTCATGTCCCCTGCCCGTTTTTTGATCGGGTTGTTTGATTTTTTGTTGTTGAGCTGTGTGAATTCTTTATATATTATGGAGATTAACCCTTTGTCGGATAAATAACTTGTAAATATTTTTTCCCAATTAGTGGGCTGTTTTTTTGTTTCAATTCTCTTTTCCCTTGCCTTGAGGAAGCTCTTTAGTCTGATGAAGTCCCATTTGTTTATTCTTTCTATTGTTTCCCTCGTCTGAGGAGTTATGGTGTCCGAAAAGGTTCTTTTGAAACTGATGTCAAAGAGTGTACTGCCTATATTCTCTTCTAGAAGACTTATTGTTTCAGGCCTAATCTTTAGGTCTTTGATCCATTTTGAGTTTATTTTTGTGAATGGTGAAAAAGAATGGTCAATTTTCGTTCTTTTACATGTGGCTGTCCAGCTTTCCCAGCACCACTTGTTGAAGAGACTTTCTTTTCTCCATTGTAGGCCCTCAGCTCCTTTGTTGAAGATTAGCTGTCCATAGATGTGTGGTTTTATTTCTGGGCTTTCAATTCTGTTCCATTGATCTGTGCACCTGTTTTTGTACCAGTACCATGCTGTTTTGATTACTGTAGCTTTGTAAGTATGTTTTGAAGTCAGGATTGTGATGCCTCCAGCTGTGTTCTTCTTTCTCAGGATTGCTTTAGCAATTTGGGGTGTTTGGTTGCCCTATATGAATTTTAGGATTCTTTGTTCAATTTCTGTAAAGAATGTCATTGGGATTCTGATTGGGATAGTGGTGAATCTGTAGATTGCTTTAGGTAGTATGACCATTTTAACTATGTTTATTCTTCCAATCCATGTGCATGGAATGTCTTTCCATCTCTTTATGTCATCATCAATTTCTTTCAAGAAAGTCTTGTAGTTTTTGTTGTATAGATCTTTCACTTCCTTGGTTAAATTTATCCCAAGGTATTTTATTCTTTTTGTTGCGATTGTGAATGGGATTGAGTTCTTGAGTTCTTTTTCTGTTAGTTCATTGTTACCATATAGAAATGCTACTGATTTATGTATGTTGATTTTATACCCTGCAACTTTGCTGTTCCTGTTGATTCTTTCTAATAGTTTTTCTATGGATTCTTTGGGGTTTTCTATATATAAGATCATGTCATCTGCAAACAGCGAGAGTTTTACTTCTTCATTGCCTATTTGGATTCCTTTCATTTCTTTTTCCTGCCGAATTGCTCTGGCCAACACCTCCAGTACTATGTTGAATAAGAGTGGTGAAAGTGGGCACCCTTGTCTTGTTCCTGTTCTCAGAGGGATGGCTTTCAGTTTTTGTCCATTGAGTATGATGTTGGCTGTGGGTTTGTCATATATGGCCTTTATTATGTTGAGGTACTTTCCTTCTATACCCATTTTATTGAGGGTTTTTATCATAAATGGATGTTGGATCTTGTCAAATGCTTTCTCTGCATCTATTGAGATGATCATGTGGTTTTTGTTTCTCATTTTGTTAATGTAGTGTATCACGTTGATTGACTTGCAGATGTTGAACCATCCCTGTGTCCCTGGTATAAATCCCACTTGATCGTGGTGTATAATCTTTTTTGATATATTGCTGTATTTGGTTTGCCAGAATTTTGTTGAGGATTTTTGCATCTATGTTCATCAGTGATATTGGCATGTAATTTTCCTTGTTTGTGTTGTCCTTGTCAGGTTTGGGGATCAGGGTAATGTTGGCTTCATAGAATGTGTTAGGGAGTTCTTTTTTTAAAAAAAGATTTTTTTTGTTTGTCCTTTTTGTCCCAAAGTCCCCCAGTACATAGTTGTGTATTTTTTTTAGTCGTGGGTCCTTCTAGTTGTGGCTTATAGGACGCAGCTTCAGCATGGCCTGACAAGTGGTGCCATGTCTGTGCCTAGGATCCGAAGTAGCGAAACCCTGGGCCGCCGAAGTGGAGCGGCCGAACTTAACCGCTTGGCCACGGGGCGGCCCCTGGGCAATTCTTCCAATAGTCGTGGCTGGGCTCACCCATGCATCTGTGGTCAACTGCCAGTCAGCTAGGTCACTCTGCTTCTGAGTGTTGGCTGGCTGAAGGCTGGAGTAACTAGCCAAATGTCTGTCACCATCCATAGGCTAGCTCAGGCTTCTTCACATAGCATAGACGGTAGGAGTCTCAAAAACTGAGAAGACAGTTCTGTAAGCTCCAATGTCTAAGTGCCTTTCAAACCTCTGCTTGTGTCACGTTTGCTAGTGCCCCACTGGCCAAACGAAGTCACATGGTCAAGCTGGGATCAAGAGGTGCGGAAATAGACTACTTCTTGGAGCACATACAGAGATGGGAAAAATTTGTGGCCAGTTTTGTAATCTCCACCCTCTGATTCTGCTTTTTGCCCCAGGGGGCTGAACTGTATGGACTGCATCAAGTGTCTCTAATGCTTTCTGGCTTCCATGTGGGTTCAGGCAATGAGGAGCTGCAGCACAAGATGAGAGGAATGGAGGAGAGAGAGATTGGGAATTCATCCCCTTGGCTCTCTTGCTGCAGCACTGCAGTCTGCACTGACTGTTCCTCCATCCAAAGGTCCAGCTCCAGTCAGGTGGCCTTTGTCCACAGTACACTGTCTGGGTTCTCTCCTCTTCAGGTTTAGGAGTAACAATGAAGTTCACTATCACTAGCCGTAGGATACAACACTATCCTCTCTGGTTTCCTACACTCTACCCACACCTCTGTAAATAAGCTCCCTGTCCAACTCTCCTCAAATTACTCAATTGGACTGGATCATGACTTTCCTATGGGACCCTGACTGATACAGAAGTAAATACAGAAGAATTTCTTTAAAAAGGTACAGAAAGCAAAAACCATAAAATTAAAATAGGACAAAACATTGTAGAAAGAGAAAATTATAGACCCAAATACTTTGACTTAGCCATAGTTAAAATTATAGGTAAAGCCATGAGCCATACATTTTGAGAAGCCTCAAGTGGAGATCATTTGGACACAGATTCTTTTAATTACCTTTAACACTAAGTTAAAGCAAAAGCCAAAGTGCATTGATCAAACCTCAGTCCAGACTGGTGTGGTAAAGTTTCTGTTGAAGTTAGATCTACGTATGGATATAATATAATTTATTTAACGTCTCCTATTATAGACACTTATGTTATTTCCAACCTGTTACTATTACAAACAATGCCTTTTGTGTCCACTTAAGAATTCATTCTTTATCCTAATGCCATGAAAACATCCTCCTACATCATCTACTTGAAGCCTTACTGTTTTACTTTTCACATTTAAATCTATAGTCCACCTAAAATTGATTTTTTTTAAAGATTGGCACCTGAGCTAACAACTGTTGTCAATCTTCTTCTCTTTTTTTTTTTGCTTTTTCTCCCCAAATCCCCCCAGTACATCATTGTATATTTTAGTTGTGGGTCCTTTTGGTTGTGCTATGTGGGATGCTGCCTCAGCATGGCCTGATGAGCAGTGCCATGTCCGCGCCCAGGATCTGAACCGGTGAAACCCTGGGCCGCCGAAGCGGAGCGTGTGAACTTAACCACTTGGCCACGGGGCTGGCCCCTAAAATTGATTTTTGTGGATGGCAAGATAGGGGTCAAATATCTTTTTCTTTCTATCAAAAGCCATCCTTTCCCCAATGCTCTTAGTGCCATGTTTGTTACAAATGATGTTGCATATATGCAAGGGTTCCATCCTTTCAATTCCAACCTTTCTGTGATCTTTTGCTTTAGATTTATCTTTCATAAACGGCACTTAGGTTTTGTTTGTTTTTTCACAAATCTGACTTTTAATTGATTATTTAGTCCATTTGCATTTATTTTAATTAGCAATATATTTGGACTTGTTTCTACTTCTTTAAAATTTTTCTCTGTCCAATTTCTCCTTTTTCTTTCTTTTATTGCTCTTTAAAAATCTGACTGAATTTTATTGTTCTTCTTTTTCTTTTGGGTTTTTACCCTAATATTAAATTTTTCTCTCTATGATTCTGAGATTTGTTCCCTCTATTTTTCTTTTTTGAAGATTACACACTGCATTTTATTTTACTTTATTATTATTAATTTTTTTTGGTGAGGAAGATTGGCCCTGAGCTAACATCTGTGCCAATCTTCCTCTACTTTTTGTATGTGGGATGCTGCCACAGCATGGCTTGATGAGTGGTGTGTGGGTCCATGCCCGGTATCCAAACCTGTGAACCCTGGGCTGCTGAAGTGGAGCATGCGAACTTAACCACTACACCACAAGGCTGGCCCCCTATTCCCTCTATTTTTATTCTTTTAATAAGAACTCTTAAACATTTATCAAATTTTATCAAGCATGCCTAAGACAGTCTCAAAGCTGAACAACTCATTTACCTCACATAAAAAAGACTTTAGGACATTTTAGTTCAGGGTTTGTTTTTATTTTATTCTGCAATAATTTTAGATTTACAGTAAAGTTGCAATAATTGTAAAGAGTTCCCTTCTATTTTCATCCTGCTTCCTCAAATATCAACATTTTTTGTAATCATAGTATAATTAAAACAAAAATATTTACATTGGTGTAGCACCACTAACTGAACTACAGGCTGTTTGGAATTTACATTTTTACACTAACATCTTTTCTCTGCTCCAGGGTCTGTCAACTGAAACGAGCAGCTTCATGAGGCAAAGATAAAATTTTAAAGAAAAGAGAGGCTTTATTAAAGCTTTGCAAACCAGGGAGGTATGCCTCAACTCGTAAGTTGGTAGGTGAGTGGCCCTCCGTCTAGGGTGGCTGGGTTTATAAAGGCAGGAAACTGCAGGGTGTGTGAGGCAGGGGCTGAGTCCAGTTCTGATTGGTCCCCCTTCCCAGTCACAGTTTATCTAGTGCCCAGGGCTTTCCAAATGTTCCAACCATAGGGAAAAACTGCCACATTGTTCTCTGGCTGTCTGGTGACAGTCAAGGTTAAAATGCAATTTTCTATTTCTGTCCATAGTTCAGCCTTGAGGTGGTCATGGTACCTGTCACCTCGACTCTCACCTTGTTTCTCTTTCTTTCTGTCATTCTAGTCCAGGATCGCATATTAAATTTTGCTGTCATGTCTTCTTTTTTTTTTTTTTTTTGAGGAAGATTAGCCCTGAGCTACCATGTGCCAATCGTCCTCTTTTTGCTGAGGAAGACTGGCCCTGAGCTAACATCTGTGCCCATCTTCCTCTACTTTATATGTGGGACGCCTACCACAGCATGGTGTGCCAAGCGGTGCCGTGTCCACACCCGGGATTCGAACTGGCAAACCCCGGGCCGGTGAGAAGCAGAACGTGGGAACTTAACCGCTGCACCACCAGGCCGGCCCCTGTCATGTCTTCTTAATCTCCTTCAATCTGTGATGGTTTCTGAGTCTTTCCTCATCTTTTATGCCCTCAACTCTTTTGAAGAGTACTGGTCAGTTATTTTGCAGAATGTTGCTCAGTTTGGATTTGTCTGATGTTTTTTTCCTGATTAGACTGAGGTTATGCATTTTTGGCAAGAATACCGCAGAAGTGATGTGCCCTTCTCAGTCCCCCGTATCTGGGCTAAGTGATGTGCTGGTGATGTAGACTTTAATCACGTGGCAAAGCTGGAGTCCACTGGGCCTCTACTCTGCAGAGTTCCCATAAACCCCTGTCATTAATAAATATATTCGGGGAGATTCCTGACTCACATACTACTGCATAATATTCCAGTTCTGTCTTTTTCAATGTCATACATGAGACACTCTTATTGTTTTATATAGATCTACGTTTCTTTGAATTTACATATGTCTACCATTTTACTTACTGTCTGTTCCCTCTTGAATTTCAGGCCATCCTCTGGTATCTTTTTCTGCTTCCTTAAAGTACATCTTTTAGAAGTTCCTTTAGAGCAAGTCTCTTGGTAGTAGAAGTTCTTAGTTTTGTTTACCTGTGTTTTTATTTTCCTTTTATTTTTGAATGATAATTTGGCTGGATATCCAATTCTAGGTTGATAGTGACCTTCTCTCAACGTTTTGAATAAGTTTTCCCACTAGCTTTCACTGTAGTTGCTAGGAAGTCCGTTCTTATCTTGTCATTCCTTTATAGGTGTTCCCTCCCTTCTCTCTGACTGCTTTCATGATATTTTCATTGTTTTTATTGTGCCGTAGTTTCAGGATGAAATTTCTTTGTATTTATTCTGCTTTGAATATGCTGTACATCATGATCTGTGGGTTCATATTTTTCATCAGTTCTGGAACATTCATAGTCATTATTTCTTTAAATATTGCCTTTGCTTCATTATCTCCACTTTCTCCTTCTGGAACTCTAATTAGATATATGATTCTCATTATATTTTTCATGTGTTCTTTATTTTTCCATCTCTTTATTAAATTTCGATATATCTTTCAGACATATTTTCCAGTTCCCTAATTGTCTACCTGTCCTAGCATCATTATTGAAAAGACCATCTTTTTTCCAATGTTCCAAAGTCCCATCTTTTTCACAAGTCAAGTATCCGTAAGTCATAATCAAATGTCTGTTTCTGGGTTTTCTATATATTCCACTGATCTATTTGTATATTTTTGTCCCAATACCATATCACCTTAACTACTGTAGCTTAATAATAAGTCTTGATATTTAACAAGCAAGTCCTCTCACCTGATTTTCCTTCTTTAAGAGTATCATGAAGGGGCTGGCCCCGTGGCCGAGTGGTTAAGTTCGCGCGCTCCGCTGCAGGCGGCCCAGTGTTTCGTTGGTTCGAATCCTGGGCGCGGACATGGCACTGCTCATCAGACCACGCTGAGGCAGCGTCCCACATGCCACAACTAGAAGAACCCACAACGAAGAATACACAACTATGTACCGGGGGGCTTTGGGGAGAAAAAGGAAAAAATAAAATCTTTAAAAAAAAAAAAAAAAAAAAGAGTATCATGACTATTCTTGACCCTTTCTTTGTCCAAATACTTTTAAGAATCAGCTTGTCAAGTTCCATAAAAATAAAGTTAGGATTTTGATTAGAATTATATTGAATTTATAGACCGATCTGAAAAGAATACCACTTCATGCATTCAGGTCTTCTCCAATTTCTCTCATTACATTTTCTTCTTACACTAATTAGTATTTTTTCTGTAGAAGTCTTGCATATTTTTTGTTATATTTATTCATAGGTAGTTGATATTTCTTGATTGTAAATGATATCTCTTTGAACTTTCATTTTCTAACTCCTTTTTTTAAAATAAAAAAGGAAATTGACTTGTACGTTGACTTTGTATTTAGCAACATTACTTAATATTATTATTGATTCTAATAACTTATCTGTAGATGATCTTGGGTTTTTTACATACATAATTATATTATCTGTGACTAATGATAGTTTTATTTCTTCTTTTATAATCTTTATGCCTTTTTTCTTGCCTTATGCCACTGGCTAAGATCTCCAGTACAATGTTGAACAGAAGTGATGATAGAAGGCAAGATTTTCTTGCTTCTAATATCAAAGGAAAGCTTTCACTGTTTCACCACTAGGTATGATATTTATTGTAGATATTTTATGAACATCTTTTAGCAGATTAAGGAAATTTCCATCTATTCATAATTTGCTAAAAGTTTTTTTTTAAATCATGAAAAATCTTACAATTTATCAAGTGCTTCTGCATATACTGAAATGATGATATAGTTTTTTTCCCTTTAATCTCTTAATGTAGCAAATTACATTAATTTTCTTTTTTTTTTTTAAAGATTGGCACCTGAGCTAACATCTGTTACCAATCTTCTTTGTGTTTTTCTTCTTCTTCTTTTCCCCAAAGCCCCCAGTCCATGGTTGTATATTTTAGTTGTAGGTCCTTCTGGTTGTGCTATGTGGAATGCCACCTCAGCATGACCTGATGAGCAGTGCCGTGTCTGCACCCAGGATCCAAACTGGCAAAATGCTGGGCTGTTGAAGCAGTGTGTGAATTTAATCACTTGGCCACAGGGCCAGCCCCTAATTTTCTAATGTTAAAATTCAACTTTGCATTTCTAGGACAAATGCAACTTAGTCACAAAATATTCTTCTTTTTTAATATTGCTGAGTTTTATAATATTTAGAGCAGTTTTATAATGTTTAGAATTTTTGCTTTTTTTTTTTTTTGATGAGGAAGATTGTCCCTGAGATAACATCTGTGCCAATCTTCCTCTATTTTGTATGTGGGACACCCTCACAGCATGACTTGATGAGTGGTGTGTAGGTCCATGCCCGGGATCTGAACCAGCAAACCCTGGGCCACTGAAACAGAGCACGTGAACTTAACTACTATGCCACTGGACCAGCGCCAGAATCTTTGCATTTTTGCCTTGAATAAAATTGGCTTGTAATTTTCTTTTTCATATTGTCCTCATTAGATGTTGACGTCAAAGTTAGTGCTAGGTCTCAAAAAACAAGTTAGAAAATGTTTCCTCTTTTTCTGTTCTCGTGGAGAGTTTGTGACATATTGAAATCGTACCCATTTAATAGAAAGGATTTAATAGAGGCACTTGTGTAGGCAAGTATTGGAGAACCGAAAAGGTAAAGAAGGAACTGCATTAACAGAGATAGAAAATATAGGGAGTAGCCACCATCCCTAGGGATGAGAGGACAAAGGGAGGAGGTTGGATTATTAAAGGACTACAAACTTGGAGGAGGGACGTATGGAGCGGGGACCCAGACCTATGAGGAGGGGTGCTGTGCAACGGTGCAGGTACCCCAGGAGTCACAAGAAAGACTTAAGGTCAGGCTCTAGTCCTTGAAAAGGTTGTTTTACTTACAGGTTACTCTCACAGAAAGCATCCTCTTCTTTAAAATATTTTACTTCCACTTGTTAGAAAATTGTCATAATGTACTGAATTTATTGGGATAAGACACTTCAGTACCATGTGTAAATCTACAATGCCCACGATGCAAAAGGCACTCTCTGCATGTGGCATGGGAGGGCCGTTGGCTCTTCCCTGTCTGTCTTCCAAAAATTTGCTGAGTTCTTTCATTCCCTTATGTCTCATTTTCTTTGATCTTCTTTATTCCTTTCTAAAATTCTAATGTGGTTTCAAAAATATTTTGTGATAAGTACATGCAATCAATAAACTATCCTTAATCACAATCATTTATAAAATTAGTTTATTAGTTATAAATGTACTGTTTTTATGTTTATTAAATTATTCATTATAGAATAAAAATTGTATTAAAATTCATTTGTAATTTTTACATTTTTATTACATCTCTGCTTTTAATATCAATATTTGTTTTGTAGATTCAAAGGAAAAAATTGTGTGAAAATTAAAATCAAGTTACAATCTTGTATTGGTATAAAACATATCAGCAAAGATGTCTGAAAAGGAGGATACTTCAGAAGAGCTGGAAGATATCACTAGTCAGTTTAGCAAAGAATCTAGATCCTGGTCAGTGGAGGAGCCTGGATTTACTAAAGAAACATCAAATTCGTTAACGGAAGCTTCTGACGGGAAACCTTCCAACCAGATTTGTGAAACACCTCCTAGGAAGGAAGCGCTGAGTATACATGATGATACATCAACGTCCTCCTCTGGAAGTAAGTCTAAGAGAAATGAAGAACAAAGGAAAACTCATCAATTTTCTGAAACAATCCCTAGATATGACAGCTCACAGTCAAAAACTGAAATTTCACAAAGTCCATCATTATCAGTAACTGAGATGACTGCTGAATATCAGGCTTTCATTGACTCCCTATCTGATGAAACATTAGGAAAAATTAGTCCACAAGTCTTTGAAGAAAATCAAAAAGGACTTGGCTCAGAGTCAGGTAATTTTACAGTTAACCTCAAGGCCAAGGGTTTACAAGAATTTCCTAAGGACATTTTAAAAACCAAATATGTAAAATATCTATATTTAGACAAGAACCAAATCAAAAGTTTTAAAGGGGCAGACTCAAGTGATCTGCCAGGACTTGAAATTTTATCCTTGCAAGAAAATGGGTTATCATCACTTCCATCTGAAATCCAATTGCTTCATAATTTAAGGATATTGAATGTCAGTCACAACCAAATATCTCACATACCTAAAGAAATATTACAGCTTGGGAATATCAGGCAACTCTTTTTAAATAATAATTATATTGAGAATTTTCCTTCTGACTTGGAAAGTCTTGGAAACGTGGAAATTTTAAGTTTGGCTAAAAATAAGTTAAGACATATACCAGATTCTCTGTCTAGTTTGAAAAACTTGAGTGTTCTCAATCTGGGGTATAATCAGTTAACGATATTTCCTAAAGCTCTGTGCTTCCTCCCAAAGTTAATTTCACTAAACCTTACTGGAAACCTGATAAGTAGCTTGCCAAAAGAAATTAGGGAGCTTAAAAATTTAGAAAAACTTTTACTGGATCACAATAAACTAACCTTTTTGGCTGTGGAAATATTTCAATTGCTCAAAATGAAAGAACTTCAATTGACTGACAATAAATTGGAAGTTATTTCACACAAAATTGAGAATTTTAGGGAACTCAGGATTCTAATACTTGATAAAAATGTATTGAAAGAATTACCAGAGAAAATTTCCCACTGTGTCATGTTGGAATGCCTTAGTCTTAGCGATAATAACTTAACAGAACTTCCTAAGAACATCCACAAGCTTAAAAATTTAAGAAAACTCCATGTAAACAGAAATAATAGAGTGAGAATACCTGATGACATCTCACATCTTAATAATATGGTCAGTCTAGAATTTTCAGGAAATATACTCACAGATGTTCCCATTGAAATAAAAAACTGCAGGAAAATAACTAAAGTTGAATTGAGTTATAATAAAATGATGTATTTTCCGGTAGGTTTGTGTGCTTTAGATTCTCTTCATTATTTAAGTTTTAATGGAAATTATATTTCAGAAATACCTGTGGATATATCTTTCAGTAAACAACTGCTTCATTTAGAGTTTAATGAAAACAAACTCCTCATATTTTCTGAACACTTGTGTTCTCTTATTAATCTTAAATACCTGGATCTTGGTAAAAACCATATAAGGAAAATTCCACCATCTATTTCCAATATGGTGTCACTCCGTGTTCTTATTTTATGCTGTAATAAGTTTGAAACTTTCCCTGTAGAAGCATGTACTTTAGAAAATTTGCAAGTACTTGATCTTTCAGAAAACCAAATACAGAAAATACCTTCAGAGATCTGTAACTTAAAAGGAATCCAGAAATTAAACATCTCAAGCAATCAGTTTATATATTTTCCTATTGAACTATGCCAACTTAAATCCCTGGAGGAGCTGAATATAAGTCAGACTAATGGGAGAAAGGTAAGAGGCTGATATTTTGGGCTTTGGGGGGAAAATGGGACTGGAGGGGATCAAAATCTAAGCTGCATTGTATATGTGTGGGTGTTTTAAATTTAGCTGAAATATTTTATTTTTTAGAGCATTGTCTTTTTTTTAATTGCAAATATTGCTTACAAATACACTTCTAAATACAAAAGATTTATAGGAAACTATTTCATTAAAATGAAATGCCAAGTAATTAAAGCTGACAATTTTATAGTTTTATTTTTATTTCAATTTAATTGTAAAAGGAGTTTTAAATTAGGGATGTATATAAACACATTATTGAAAATTTGGAAAATTGAGAAAAAAAGTTTAAAAAAATCATTCCACAAGAATACTATTGTAATATAACTACTGATATTATGTTGATACAACTTACTTTTAGTCTCTTTTTTCAATGTGTATATTTTATAAGTAATTATAAAAAGACTGTACAATTTTATTTCTTCTATTTTCATTTAATGTATCATAAGCATTTCCCCACGATAATCTTCCCAATAACTGTTGTAATCAATGCATGATTTATGTAACTAATCCTGTGATGTTAAGCATTTAAGAATGTTGTAATTTTTCATCATCATAAATAATGCTGTGACGAACTTCTTCATAAATACAGCCTTTTTCATATTTTACTAATTCCTTTGGGAATTTTCCCTAAAGAATTGCTGTATCAATGGCAGTAAACATTCTTCTAGGTTAGCCTTTCATTTTACCCAAATTCTAAGGGTGAATTTTATGAAAATGCTTTTAAAAAATCAAAACATTTCTATTAATAAAAAGTACACAGCTATTATCTGGCTATCTATAATTTGACCATTACAGTCAAATTAAAGTCCTTTGATAGAGGCTGGACTATTACCTAGAGCAAGATTTCCCAAAATCTGTTTCTAAAAACACTAGTTCCATGCGCTGCTCTTCAATAAGTAAATAAATGAATAAAGGGGAGGGGGGTTTGATCCTGTGATCAAACAGCTTTGAGAAGCACTAATGTTATTATATTAAAAGCTCTGAAGAGTCCTGCACTAAAGAAACTCATTTGTCTCTATTTAACCCAAATTTCCCAAACTTATTTGACCTTTTTTAACCTAACACCTGCCATACAATACATTTCCAGAAAGGCTACTCCAGGGAATACTTGCTTAAGTAGATGCAATGAATAATGATGCTTGTGTTTTAAAAGTTATTCTTGTACTAAAAGAATATAGTACAAGTAAAGTACGATACACTTTTTAGTTCTGCCTTATAATCAACTAATTTCTTGGCTGATTTATAATCCTCCCACTTTCTCATCCTGTATCTAACTGTGGAAGTCTACAAAATTGTGTCCTTAATTTTCTCTTTTCTATTAATTCCTTCCTAGACCTCACCACACCATGCACATGACCCTCAAATCTATACAACTGGAGCTGATTTCTCACCAGTGCTCTAGTCCCATAGTTCCCAATTTCCCTGGAAATTCCCTGTTCTTCTGTTCTGTTGTTTCAAACTCAACATAACTTCAAAATCAAATTCATCTTTCTTTCTAGTGTAACTCCCTTCAAAACTTCTCCATTTCTTTTCATCATGCCACTTTCTTCAGAACTGCCAATTTAGAAATCATGGAATCGTCTTTGATTGTTCCTTTCCCATCACTACTTATATTGACTCTTATGCCAAAATTATCTCATTTTTCCTCTGACAAAGTTCTTGGCTCATCTCCCTGATTTTCCAGTGTCACTGTCTCCATCCCGGTCCATGATCATTGCTCACTTCATGCCTAGCCTACTCAAGGAGCCTCCTGACTACTCTCTTGGAGTCAGTCTCCTCTCTCTTATGAGAACTTGTCGAAACTGTCAGACTCCATCCCAGAGGACTGTTCTAAACAATACAGATTGCATATTTATTGCCTCCTCACAGTGGGGGGTCGCTGAAGGCACCAGTGCGCATCATTACCACCTTACATCATTTTCCATATGGAAAAAATGCTTTACAAGAACTCCTGTCAAAAAGAATATCCTATATGATTTGATAACCCCTTTGAGGTGGAGGTGAGATGCCCAAAGGATTAATTTATAGAACAGCAGATGGCCAGTAGACAGTCATCTGAAGATGATGAGTCAGGTTAATCACAGGGCTTTTATTTTGCTACGTGAAGGATGCTCAACGGGAATCTCCCACCATAGTAACTTTATCATCACACAGTTTCTCAGGCACTTCTTCTAATAAATTTGAGCAAGTAGTTAAAGAATATTTATTTGAAAGAATGTCAAATTACGGACCTGCCCACCTGTCTTGATCTGACTCCTACTTCACAGGCCCAGCTCTGAAGCCTTGCCATAGGCCTGATTCCATGATCCTTCTTCAAACACATCTCTCTTTGCTTCCTATCCCCTCTCTTTACTGGTCAGCTTCTCACTGGCCTCTTTTCTGCGTATTTGTCTTGCCTTAAGTGTTCTGTAACTTCTATCCAATCCTATTCATTCTTAACAGGCCATTTGAGTCTCACCTGCTACACGAAGCTTTCCTTTAGTTCTCTGATTTGTACTGATATACAGTCTCTAAACTTCCATATATCATTATTGTACTCTTTATTTTGGTACTGGATTGCCGATTGCTTAATGCTGTTTCCTGATTATTATGTGTGCATTTTGTTCCTTGAACTAAGTTTTAATTTCCTTGAAGTTAGAGACTATCTCTTATGCTTCTTTTACATCTGGAAGATCACTGAGCACAATATCCAGTATTCACCTTGTTGTTTGGTTATTTCTGAGGAGCCCATATTCACAATTCTTTCGTTCAGGGCTGGCCCAGTGGCACAGCAGTTAGGTTTGCATGTTCTGCTTTGGTTCACCAGTTCGGATCCCAGGTGCGGACATGGCACCTCTTGGCAAGCCATGCTGTGGTAGGCGTCCCACATATAAACGAGAGGAAGATGGGCACGGATGTTAGCTCAGGGCCAGTCTTCCTCAGCGAAAAAAGGAGGATTGGCAGCAGATGTTAGCTCAGGGCTAATCTTCCTCAAAAAAGATATACATATAAAGTAAGAGCAAAAAAAAATTCTTTTGTTCACTCACAGAACTTCTTTTACTTCAAAAGCCACATGTAATGGCCTTATTTTCTTTGAATATGCATTTCTTCTTCCCTTAGTAGAGTATCTTAATTCCTGTTATTTTGTAATATTTTTTATACAGGAATTTTTATTTGAGGCTACATTGCTAAACTGACTGAGTCTACTCTAAAGGGTTTTACTGAGCATTTACTCAAAATGCATTATGCTTTCAATGTATACTCAAAAAGTACAAACATATATCATATCATTTAAAAATCCAAGGAAGGGGCTGGCCAGCAGTATAGTGGTTAAGTTCACATGCTCCACTTCAGTGGCCTGGGGATCACGGGTTTGGATCGTGGGCACGACCTACACACCACTCATCAAGGCATGCTGTGGAGGCGTCCCACAGACAAAATAGAGGAAGATTGGCACAAATGTTAGCTCAGTGACAATTTTCCTCAAGCAAAAAGAGGAAGATTGGCAACAGATGTTAGCCCAGGGACACACTTCCTTACTAAAAAAAATAAATAAAAATCTAAGGAAAACACACAAAGGACTAATAAAAAGCAACGTTGATAAGAATAGGAATAAAGAGATCAAATGTGGGACAGAATAGTGGGGAAAGACTTCAGGGAGGAGAAGAAACCAAAGCAGGTCAGATTCAGGGAGGGAAGAAAGAAATAAGGTGGCAATAAACACGGAGTGTTGGGAGAGTGAGGAAAATGGGTTAGCAAGTCACAGGATGGAGTTGTAGCATTGATCAGACTGGGGAGGTAGTTGGATGCTGCACAATATGTTGTGGGTTTTAGCAAGGAAGGGAGTCATAAAGAATTCGTGACATAGTGAAAATATCTCCTTTTTAAGACAAAAAAAAATCCCTCCTTCCATTTGGTTTTAGAAAAAGTTTTAGTCCCATAGAAATATTTATTAAAAATATAATTATTTAATCTTTTTCACAGCTAACAAGACTTCCAGAAGAGCTGTCTAATATGATTCAACTTAAAGGACTTGATATCTCAAATAATGCAGTCAGAGAGATTCCAAGAAATATAGGAGAATTGAGAAGTTTGGTTAGTTTAAATGCGTGCAACAATCAAATAAGTTATCTGCCGCCATCTTTTCTATATTTAAGTGATCTCCAGCAACTAGACTTGAGTGGTGAGTGTCAAGCATAATCAGTAAGCATAATCACTAAATAGAGTATTAGCGTCTCTGTTGCAAATTTTGCTGAAAGGACAGAAAGGCAAACAGTCAGCATAATGTGTTAAGTGCCCATTGGCAGGAAATGGCTAGTGTAGGTACAGAAAGTGAGTGTGGAGCGTAAGGTCCAGCGCCTCCTCTGAAAGAGGTTATAATCCAGCTGGGGAACCTGAACATATTTTCATTTCTTTTCTGCCTTCTCTGCTTATACCCAGTCATTCAGTATTTCTTCGCTTTCTGAACCCGACCTCATTCCTCCCTCTACACACACCTACCTACACAACCTTAGTTAGCATTTTCTTTCTTTTCCCTTCTCTGCTGGCTTCCCTGACCCCACTCCTATGCTCTACAATACTCTAACACCTTACAGTCTTTTACAAAGCAAATCACTACAACAACAACAAAAGAAGTAGATAACTCATTCTAAAGATATCAGAAAAGATTTCCCAAAGCACAACAAACACTACAGTGGTATTTTTCTTAATAATTTTCATTATGAAATATTTCAAATTTACAGGATACAATTAACACCTATTTACCTACTCCCAGATATAAGGAATGTTAACATTTTGTGATATTTACTTGAGATATTTTTGACTGTTAAGAAATAAAATAATAGATGGGCCAGCCCCAGTGGCCTAGTAGTTAAGTTTGGTGTGCTCCACTTTGGCGGCAGAATTTGGATTCTGGACGTGGACCCACACTGCTCTGTTAGTGGGAATGCTGTGCTGGCAGCCCACATACTAAAAAAAATAGAGGAAGACTGGCATGGATGTTAGCTTAGGGTGAATCTTCCTCAGCAAAAAAAAAAAAAAAGAAAAGAAAAAAAGAAAGAAAATAACAGAGCTGAAATTTCTTTTATACTTCTCCCCAAACTAGAAGTAACTACTGTACTGAAATTGGTGTATATCTTTTTTCCATCCATGTTTTCATACATATATACATACACTCACACGTACATACACATGCATAACTCTCCATAAAAATGTAGTACTATTTTGAGTTTTTTAATTTTGTTAAATCTTATACTACATGGTATATAATTCACCATTCTGTAATTTGCTTTTTTCATTTGTCATATTTCTAAAATTAATCCATGCTAACTTATACATAGACCTCTTTCATTCACTTTAAATGCTGTATAATATTCACCGTTATAGTTAAACAACAATTAATCCAGTATCCTATTGATAGATAATTAGGTTGTTTCCAATTTGTTTACTACTATAAACGTCCTTATACAAGTTCCTGGTATATATCTGCTTGCTTCTTTAGTACATATAGCTATAAGTAGAATTGCTGGATCAGAAGGTATATAGATCTTCAACATTACCAGATTTGGGCAAATTGATCTCCATAGTGGTTACACCAGCTAACCACAAGAACAGTTGAGTTTATGAAATTATATCTTTCAGCTGGAAGTAGCATTTATAACCAGAGCCCAGCACCTTCTTAAATTTAGAGAATTTCTAGGTTAAAAACAAAGTTCATCTTTCTCGTACAATGGTACCAGTAGTATAATAAAACATGCAGTAATGTGTCAATACTTAGATACCATGCAACTGGCATTTGTCTCCTAAATCCCCAGAACCCCCAGTAAGTTGTCTGTGCAGGCACACATCAGTCATTTCATTAATTTTGCAAAAAGTTGCAATAACTCAGCCCTGCAATTGAATTTTTTGGCCCCACTTTTGTGTTATTGCAATGTTTTACTATATTTTAGGCAGGTTATCTATTTTGTCCAAGTGTTGGACATACTCCACTCACTTACTATTTGTGCATGAAAGAAATGAAGGCTGGGTGCCGGGCCAGTGGCCCAGTGGTTAAGTCCACATGCTTGGTTTCAGCGGCCCGGGGTTTTGCCTTTTCGGATCCTGGGTGCAGACATGGCACCACTCATCAAGCCATGATGAGGTGGCGTCCCACATGCCACAACTAGAAGGACCCACAACTAAAAATACACAACTATGTACCGGGGGGCTTTGGGGAGAAAAAGGAAAAATAAAAACTTTAAAAAAAAAAAAGGAAAAGAAATGAAGGCTGACCAGAGCCTCCTGCTCCACTGGAGAACACAACTACCAATTGGAAGAATTGTTCTCTGGAACATGGCCTTCTAGTACAGAATCCAGACAGAATGGGAAGATCATAGACTTTTCTGCAAGCTTAGCCAGTACTCTGTTAGTCCTCATCAGAATTAGAAAAACATATCAGTCAGGATCCAATCAGGAAACAGAAACCACACCTTAGTTAAAGACGAAATATAATATTCTTAACTACATCACTGAAAGGGTAAAAAGAGAATTTTAAGGTTATCACAAAGGTAACAATTGCAGGAAGCAATAAAATGAAGAACTCGGAATTATTAAAACCTAGAAACTTGGAGGAGAGGCCATGCAGGGGTGAGACTTTAGAGTCTGAGGATGGAGCACCGCTTGGCTGGTGCTGGTTGCTCTGAGCGTGGGGTTGGGGTGCGTTGTGAGATAAAGCTACTTCTGCAAGCGTTGGGAAAACTGCAAACTGCATTCAGCGGTTGCTGCGGGAAGGCACTGCTGCTGGTGGGGTAAAAGAGTGTTGTAGGGCGACACTCAAGGAAAAACAGTCAAGAAGCCCACAGAGGCGGGTTTGGAGCTAAGAGACAATTGCTAAACAATAGGCATGCCCACAGTCACCAGCTTCACTGCCAGATTTGAAGTTAGAAGAGCTAATTCGAGTCTCGTCATTTAATCTGTTTCCTCCATTCATAAAATGAAGCTAACAGAGTTGAATATGCATGTCATAGATTTGGATTGTGGACTGAATGAGACTTTGAAAGCTGGTAGCACACTGTGATAGCATTATTCAAACAAAAGACGTTTATATGGTCTTGTGAGTTAACCCCCTCTGGCACTAACTGTAGTGAATTTAGGAAGATAACTCCTCTAAACCTGTTTTTTTTATCAGCAAGATAAGAAAGCTATAACTTCTGCTTGTTCATAGAGTTGTTGTGGGAATATAATTAGATAAAACGTATGAAAATATTTTGACAAATGTGAAGGATTATACCAGTGAAAGAGATTTAGAGATTAATTCCTTTCTTTCCTCATGGCGTGGGCTTTGGAGTAGGACAGACCTTAGAACTCGCGCTCCATCATTCACTAGGAAGTTTTTTTTTATTAGTGTTAAGCTTCTGTTTCCTAATCTATAAGTGGAAATAATATCTCCTCTTTGGATTGTGAGGATTAAATGGTCAATCAGTAAGCACAGAAACTGAAGTGGTGTAGGTTTTTAACAGCTGTTAGCACCTCTCCTCCATGGAACCAAAATACCAAATGAAAGGAAGGTAGGTTGACACGTAAGCTGCTTGTGGTTGTCCTCCGGTAGCAGGACAGTGCTCTTGCCTCACAGTTCTCTGTACAGATCTGCATTGATAATGCCACTGTGCAGGATTTCATCATCTTTTACCTGTAAGACAACCAGTTATGCTGGTATAGTGGTATCTGCTGTTTACACCTGGCATCTGTTCCGATGGTCAGTGCCTGTGCTAAACCAGTTTTTAAATATGTTCATTATCACCACTGATTACATGGACTAATGTAACAGCCTCTGAAAGCATTCCCACCTATAGCCTTTCTCTCTTCCCCTTGTTATTGCCAGTATTTTAAAACATTTTTTGTTGAAGTATGGTAAACATACCAAAAAAGTACATATTGGGGCCAGCACAGTGGCACAGTTCTTAAGTTCTTGCACTCTGCTTCAGTAGCCCCGGGGTTTGCTGGTTCAGATTCCCAGCATGGACCTATGCACCACTTATCAAGCCACGCTGTGGCAGGCGTCCCACATATAGAGTAGAGGAAGATGAGCACAGATGTTAACTCAGGGCTAATCTTCCTCAAAAAAAAAGTACATATTGCCTCAAACAATTAAAATTAAAAATAGAACTACCAAATTTTCCAGTAATTCTGGGTATTTATCCAAAGGAAACGAAAATAGTAACTATAAAAGATACATGCACCCCCATCGCAGTATTATTTATCTGTGTCCATCCATTGATATTTGGTATATCACCTCCATAGAAATGTGGTATATATAGACAATGAAATATAACTCAGCGATAAAAAAGAAGGAAATCTTGTCATTTTCAACAACATGAATGGACCTTGAGGGCATTATGTCAAGTGAAATAAGTCAGAGAGAGAAAGACAATATCATATCATCTCATTTATATGTGGAATCTAAAAAAAAAACCCTGAACCCACAGACACACAGAACAGATTGGTGGTTGCCAGAGATGAGGGGTGGGGCGCTTGTGAAATAAGTGAAGGGGATCAAAAGATACAAACCTCCACTTATAAAATAAATAAGTGCAGGGCTGGCCCCTTGGCCAAGTGGTTAAGTTTGCGTGCTCCGTTTTGGCAGCCCAGGGTTTCCCTGGTTTGGATCCTGGGCGCAGATGTGGCACCACTCATCAGGCCACGCTGAGGTGGCATCTCACATAGCAGAGCCAGAAGGACCTGCAACTAGAATATACAACTATGTACTGGGGAGCTTTGGGGAGAAGAAGAAGAGAAATAAATAAATAAGTAAATAAAAATAAAATAAAATAAATAAGTCCTGGGGATGTAATGTATAGCATGGTGACTATAGTTAATGACACTTTATTGTGTACTTGAAAGTTGCTAAGAGGATAGATCTTAAAAGTTCTCGTCACAAGAAAAAAAATTTGTAACTATATATGAGGATAGATGTTAAGATTTATTGTAATGATCATTTCACAATGTATACAAATATCAAATGATTACGTTGTACACCTGAAACTAATATACGTTAATTATATCTCAATTTTTTAAAGACTACATATTGTAGGTATACATGTCAATAAATTTTCACACACTCAACAAACCCATATTTCAGCACCTGAATCAAGAAAAAAGACATTCCCAGAAACCCCTTCTTGCTCTCTTCCAGTCACTTCTCTCTTCTCTCAACTAAGGGTAACCACTATCATGATTTCCAAAAGTGTGCCTCAAATGAAATCATAAAGTATACGCTCTTTTGTGTCTGGCTTCTTTCGGCATTGTGTTTGTGAAATTCATTCATACTCTCCTGTGTATTTGTAGACCACTCCGTTTCAATGCTGTGTGTAGTCCATTCTGTGAATGTCCCGTCTTTATTTATTCTGCTGTTGTTGGACATTTGGTAGGAAAGCAATTGTTCCCTTGTGGTCAGATAACAAACTGTGTGTGATTTCAATCCTTTTAAATTTATTGGGACTAGCTTAATGGCTCAGCATATAGGCTGCCTTGAAAAATATACAATATACCCTTTAAAAAACTATTCTGCAAGTGTGGATACAGTGTTTTATGAGTATCATATCAGTCCAGGTGGTTGATAGTCTTGTTGGAATCTTCTGTCGTTACTGAGATATTGTTTTGTTATGTTAATTGCTTAGAGGGAAGTGTTTAAATCTACAACTAAAGTTGTGGAATTTTATATTTTTTGCTTTAATTGTCAAGTTTTTTTCATGTATTTTGAAGGGCTGTTATCAGAAAAACACATATATGATTATTATGACTTTCAATTCTAGTGAATTGATTTTTTTATCATATGAAATGCCCAAATGTTCCTCTTTATCTCCAGTAATAATCTTTATCTTGAAGGGTATTTTATCTAATATTAATATAGACTCTCCAGACTTCTTATGCTTACTGTTTGCATGGTATATCTTTAATCAATTTACTTTCAACATATCTGCTTCTTTATATTTATTTATTTATTTATTTTTTTGAGGAAGATTAGCCCTGAACTAACTACTGCCAATCCTCCTCTTTTTGCTGAGGAAAACTGGCCCTGAGCTAACAGCCATGCCCTTCTTCCTCTACTTTATACGTGGGACGTCTACCACAGCATGGCTTTTGCCAAGCTGTGCCATATCCTCACCCGGGATCCAAACCAGTGAACTCCGGTCCCTGAGAAGCACAATGTGCGAACTTAACTGCTGCGCCACCCAGACCGGGTCCCCTGGTTCTTTATATTTAAAGTACATCCCTCGTAGACAGCACCTATCTGTGTCTTTGTATTTAAAGCGCACCTCTTTTAGACAGCATACAGATGGGACTTGCTTTTTCATCCTTTATGACAATCTCTGCTTTTTAATTGGAGTGTTTAGTCAGTTAAAATTTAATGTAATTATTGGTATGCTTGAATTTAGATCAGCCACTTAACCCCTTATTTTCTGTTTCTACCCTCTGTTACTCCTTTTCTGTCTTCTTGTTGAATTGATTTTCTTTGGTTGCTTTCAAGATTTTCACTTTATGTTTAGTTTTCAGCAGTTTGACTATGCTGTGCCTAGGTGTGTTTTTTTATTATAATTAAGGTGAAATTCACCACAACAAAGAATTAACAACTTTAATGTGAACAATTTGGTGACATTTAGCAGTTTAACAATGTAACACAATGTACCACTACTTTTGTCTAGTTCCAAACATTTCATCAACCCCAAGGGAAACCCTGTACCCATTAAGCAGTTGCTCTCTGTTCTTCCTTTCCCTGGCAACCGCCAATCTGCATTGCATCTCTAAGGGAACTTGCCTGATTTTACGAATATTCCATGTAAATGGAATCATACAATATATGACTTTTTTGACTGGCTTCTTTCACTTATCAAAACGTTTTCAAGGTTCATCCACATTGTAGCTTGTATCAGTAGTTCATTCCTTTTATGACTGAATAATATACCATTGTATGTATATACTAAATTTGATTACCCATTCATCCTCTGTTGGACATTTGGACTGTTTTAACCTTTTGGGTATTGTGAATATTACTGCGATGAACATGTGTAAACATGTATTTATTTCAATACGTGTTTTCAATTCTTTTGGGTATATTCCTAGAGATGGAATTCCTGTCATATGATAATTCTATGTTTAACTTTTTAAGGAACTATCAAACCGCTTTCCAAAGAGGCAAAATCATTTTACACTTCCACCAGCAATGTACAAGGATTGCAATTTCTCCATCTTCGTCAATATCTGTTTACATTTTTTTGGATTATAGTTATGGTAGTGGATGTGAAGTGGTATCTCATTGTGGTTTTGATTTGCATTTCCCTAATGGCTAATGATATTGAGAATCTTTTTAGCTGCTTCTTGGCCATTTGTGTATCTTTCTTTGGAGGAATACCTATTCAAGTCTTTTGCCAATTTTTAAATTTTTTTTTTTTATTGAATTGAAAGAATTCTTTATATATTCTGAATACTAGACCCTTATTAGATACGCTATTTACAATTATTTACTCCCATTCTATAGGTTGTCTTTTCATTTTCTTGATAATGTCCTTTGACATACAAAAGTTTTAAATTTTGGAGAAGTGCAATTATCTATTTTTCTCTTTTGTGGCTTGTGTTTTTGGTGTGTTGATGCAAATAATCCATAACCAATCTATAAATGAAAATTTGGGTGAGTTTATTCTGAGCCAAAACGTGAAGACCATAGCCCAGGGCCTTCCTTCCCAAAAGAAGGAAGGGCACCAAAGAAGTGGGGTGTACAGAGTGGTTATATACTCTCAAAGAGTATGTTTCACACATGATTGAAATGTCCTGTTTATAGTAGTCACGAGACTGCTCTGTCGGCACAGTGATTGATGGACACAGCAGGTAGTAGGTCTGCTGTCTTGGTGGACACAGCAGGTGGCAGGTCTGTTGTCTCCAGCTGGGTGATCACAGGTGAGCACAGCAATCAGTTCCCAGCCTAGGGAAAGATGCTTATCCTTAGGGAAATGCCAATGTTGGGGGAAGTTGCACCTTTATCTTAAGGGCATTTGTTCTTGCCATAGGAAATGCTTAAAGTGGATATATAATGCATGTTCAAGGGCCATGTCAGGCCCTTTTGGAAAAACAAAGTCAGGCCGAATTAGGTTTACATCAAATGGCTTCCTCATATACTCCAATATATCCTATTGTTTGCCATTTCTATTTGTCAGTTGTCATATTTAAGGATCCATTACCAAATCCAAGATCATTCAAATTTATGCCTATGTCTTCTTTTAAGAGATTTTGTAGTTTTATCTCATATTTAAATTGGTGACCCATTTTAAGTTAATTTTTATATATGATGTGAGGTAGGGGTCTGCTTTCACTCTTTTCCATGTGAATTTCCAGTTGTTCTAGCATCATTTTTTGAAAAGATTATTATTTTCCCCTTTGAACGGTCTGAGCACCCTTGTTGAAAATTAATTGACCATAGGTATATGGATTTATTTCTGGAATCTCAATTCTATTCCACTGGTCTATGCTGTATATCAAACCTATGCCAGTCTCACCATTTTGATCATTGTAGCTTTGTAGTAATTTTTGAAACAAGAAAATATGAGTCTTCCAACTTTGTTTTTCTTTTTCAATATTGTTTTGGAAGTCTGGGCCCCCTTGCAATTCTATAAGAATTTAAGGATCTGGTTTTCCATTTCTGCAAAAACAGCCATTAGAATTATGATAAAGATTACATTGAATCTCTAAATTGTTTTGGGTAGTATTGCCAGAACAATATTGTTTTCCAATCCATGAACACAAGATGTCTTTCCATTTATTTATGTCTTTTAAATTTTTTTCAGGAGTGATTTATAGTTTTCAGTGTACAAGTCTTGAACTTCCTTGGTTAAGTTTATTCCTATATATTTTTTGATGCTATTGTAAATGGAATTGTTTTCTTAATTTCATTTTCAGATTGTTCATTGATGATATATAGAAACACAAATAATTTTTGTGTGTTGGTCTTGTATCCTACAACTTTGCTGGATTTGATTATTAGCTCTACTGGTTTTTTGTTGATTCTTTGGGGTTTTCTATGTATAGGATTATGTCATCAGTGAATAGAGATAGTTTTACATCTTCTTTTCCACTCTGGATGCCTTTTATTTCTTTTTCTTGTCTAATGGGGTGGCCAGAACTACTAGCCTAATTTTGAATAGCAGTGGTAAAAGTGGTCATCTTTGTCTTAGGGGAGTATTAGGGAGAATTTTAGGGGGAAAGCTTTCAGTCTTTCACCTTTGAGTATGATGTTACCTGTGGGTTACTCATAAATGCCCTTTATCATGTTGAGGAAATTCCCTTCTATTTCTAGTTTGTTGAGTTTGTTTTTTTTTAATCATGAAAAGGTGTTGAATTTTGTCACATAGCTTTTCTGCATCAATTGAGATAATCAAAGTTCCCCTCCCCCTTTTTTTCCTCTTAATGTCATATATTATATTAATTGATTTTCTTATACTAAACCACTCTTGCATTCCAACATAAATCCCACCTGGTCATGGTGTATAATCCTCTTAATATTTTGTTGGATTCGTTTTGCTAGTATTTTGCTGAGGATTTGTTCATAGAGGATATTGGTCTGTAATTTTCTCTTGTAGTGCTTTTTTCTGGCTTTGGTATCAGGATAATGCTGGCCTCATAAAATGAGTTAAGAAGTGTTCCATCCTCTTCAATTTTTTGGAAAAGTTTGAGAAAGATTGGTATTAGTTCTTCTTTAAATGTTTAGTAGATATCACCAGTGAAGCCATCAGGTCCAGGGCTTTTCTTTGTGGGAGATATTTGATCACTGATTCAATCTCCTTACTAGTTATAGGTCTATTCAGGTTTTCTATTTCTCTGTGATTTAGTTTGGTAGGTTTTGTGTTTCTAGAAATTTGTCTGTTTCATCTAAGCTATCCACTATATGGGCATATTATCTTTTTATTTCTGTAGAATCAGTGGTAATGTTCCCATTTTCATTTTTGATTTTAGCAATTTGAGTCTTGTCTCTTTTTTTCATAGTCCATTTAGCTAGAGTCATATCAGTTTTGTTGATCTTTTCAAAGAACCAACTTTTGGTTTTGTTATTCTATTGTTTTTCTATTCTCAATTTCATTTATATCTGCCCTATTCTTTATTATTTCCTCCTTCTGATAGCTTTAGCTTTAGTTTTCTTATCTTTTTCTAGTTCATTTATGCGTAAAGTTATTGATTTATTTCTTCTTTTTTAGTGTTGGTATTTCCGGCTATAAATTTCTTTCTAAGCACTGCTTTTGCTGCATCCATAATTGTGGTATATTGTGTTTTCCTTTTCATTCATCTCTTCACATTTTCTAATTTCCCTTTTAATTCTAAATTTGACATACTGGTTGTTTAGAAGTGTGTTGTTTAAATTTGTAAAATTTCCAGTTTTCCTTCAGTTATTTTTGCTAGTTTTATTCCATTGTGGTCAGAGAAGACATATTGTATGATTTCAATCAATTTTACTATATTGAGACTTGTTTTGTGTCCTGATATATGGTCTATCCTGGAGAATGTTCCATGTGCACTTGAGAAGGATGCGTATTCTGCTATTGTTGGTTGAAATGTTCTATGTATGACTGTTAGGTCTAGTTGCTTTACAGTGTTGTTCAAATCCTCTATTTCCTTACTGACCTTTTGTCTGAATGTTCCATCCATTATTGAAAGTGAGGTATTGAAGTTCCCAACTATTATTGTAGAACTGCCTATTACTCCTTTTAGTTCTGTCAATATTTGCCTCATATGGTTTGGGGCTCTGTTGTTTGTTGTGTACGTTTATAATTGTTATATCTTCTTAATGTATGGATCCTTTTATCAATATATACTGTCCTCCTTGTTCTTTGTAACAGTTTTTGACTTAAAGACTATGTTGTCTGATATTAGTATAACCAACCCAGCTCCCTTTTGGTTAGTATTTGCATGGATATCTTTTTCCATCCTCCAATTCCTAGAGCCATTAAAGAAAAGAAAATACTACTTTCCCAGTCTTTCCAGCTCAGCTCTAAGCTGGGGCATTTCAATACTGAGCCAGGCCACCTACAGCTCTGCCTTAGTCTTCCTCTGCTGCTTGTGTGGAGCCCAGAGATCCACCACAGGTGCAAGCCTAGGATTCTCTCAGTTCTCTTCTGAGCATGCATCTAATCCTGGGCATGCCTGCTGTATTCCATTTTCCCCAGAATACACCCTGGCTCTTCTCAGCTCTTATTCTCCCAAGAAACTTACTCCTCAACTGCCTCCTTCCTGGGCTTTTGGATCTGTTTGCTGCTTGCTCTGTCTGCTGTCCCTTGCTCCAACTGGGTATGAACAGTCTATGTCTTTAAATGTTATAACAACTGCCACTGGGAAAGCAGCTTCAACCTGAGTGGGGGGAACAAAACAAAGGTCAGCATCTGTGTCAGTCCCTCAGGAAAACACCAGAGAGGTCAAAATGCAAAACCACAGTATTTTAAGGACAAGCTTCATATTAGCTCTCTGGCACCAGCAAGTTGTACCAGAAATGTGGGCTGCCATGCCAGGAAATGGAGGATGGAAAAGAGATGAGTGGAAAAGCCACCATGCTCTCTTACCAAATTTCTGCTGCCTTTTTCTTCCAGTGAGCAGTATTCTGGTTATTGTAAGATTTGGATTGAATTCCAAAATTCTGAAAAAGCTGATTCTATCAGTCTTTTCTAGCTTATGATTGTTTCAGTGGAGGGGCTGATTCTTCGAAAGCCCTACTGTGAATTTTCTGTGACATCCATCCTATGTGTGGTTTTTTGTGTATTTATACTGCTTGGATTTCACTGAGCTTCTTGTCTGTGTATTCATGTATTTTACCAATTTGGGAGATTTTTCAACCATTACTTCTTCAAATATGTTTTTCTGCCTTGTATTCTCTCTCTTCTCGGGAGACTTCAATTACCTTTTCATATTGTCCTACAAATCTGTAAAGGGGTGTGTGTGTGTGTGTGTATAAAGCTTTAGGGATCTTGTATTGATCTGTCTTCAAGTTCACTGACTTGTCTATCACCTCTATTCTGCTGTTAAGTTCATACAATTAATTTTTTATTTCAGTTATTGTATTTTTCAGTTCTAGAATTCCCATTTATTTCTTTTTTTATAGTTTATATTTCTCCCCAAGATTTCCTATTTTTTCATCCATTATGAGCATATCTTTCTTCATGTTCTTGAGCATAGTTATATTAGCTGCTTTAAAATTCTAGTATGTTACCTACAACATTTGAGTAATTTTTCTCTTGGCAGTGAGCAACATTTTGTTTTTTTCTGTTTTGAATCCTGGATGTTTTGAATCTTTTATAATCTATTCTATTTCCCTCCAAAGAATGTTGATATTTGTTGTTGCTTCATCAGGCACTTAAATTGGCTAGACTAAAAATACAAACTCTTTTCTTGTGGTTGGCACCTCCTTATAGCTCAGTTCAGTACTTTTAGCCATTAGCTGTTATATTAGTTACCTATCGTGTGATTAATTTCCACAAAATTTAGCTTCTTAAATAAACAAACATTTATTTCACACAGTTTCTGAGGGTCGGGAACCCAGGAGGGGTTTAGCTGATTTGTTCTATCTCAGAGTCTTGTATGAGCTGGAAGCCAACCTGTCAGCTGGGGCTGCAGTTAGGTTTGACTGCATCTGGAGGATTTACTTCAAAGCTTACTTATATGGCTGTTAGCAGCAGGCTATTGCCATATGAGCCTGTTCATGACATGGCAACTTGTTTTCCCCAGAGCTAGTGATGCCAGAGAGTGAGAGAGAGAATATGGCCAAGACAGAGGCAGCAGTGTCTTTAAACTTAATCTTGTGATAATGAGGGAAGCTATATCTAGGGGCTGTGGGTATACGTGGAATCTTTGTACCTTCCACTAATTTTGCTGTGAACCTAAAAAACTTAAAAAAATCCAAAGCTACTAAAACAAAACACATCTTAGAAGTGACATACCATCACTTCTCCTTTATTCTATTGATTATACAGACCAATCCTGGTATAATGTGGGAGAGGACTACACAAGGTGGTGAGTAACAGGAGGTGGGCATCATTGGGGACTGATAGATAGAGGAAATCTATTAAAGGAACTGAATTTGTAGTTAATAGCTTCCACACAAAGGAAACTGCAGGCCCAGATGACTTTATTGGTGAATAATATCGAGTATTTAAAGAAGAAACAATGCCAATTTAAAAAGTCCTTTTTCATAAGACTGAGGATAAAACACTTCTGGACTCATTCTATGAGGTCAGCATTACCTTGATAGTCTAATGAGACATAGACATTACTAGAAAAGACACAAATCAATATCCTGCATGAACATTGATGCAAAATTCCTTAACAAAATTGAACCAAATCAAATCCAGCAATATAAAAAATGATAGTATATCATGACCAACTGGGATTTATCCTGGAAATGCAAGTTTGGGTTAACATTAAAAAACTAATCAATGTAATTCACCATATGAATAGATGGGAAAAAAACCCATATGAACATCTTACTAGATGCATAAAAAGCAAAAAGCCTGTGACAAAGTACAGTGTCCATTCATAATTTTTAAAAGAAAACAACAATAACAAAAAGAAATCTGTCAGCAAACAAGGAATAGAGGGAACTTTCTCAACCTGATAAAAGGCATCTGCAAAACCCTACAGCTAATATCACGCTCAATGGTAAAGGATTAAAGTCTTTCCCACTGTGATCAGGAATAAAGCAAGGCTGTCCTTTCTCACTCTTTCTCTTCAAGATTGTACTGGAAGTCCTAAGTAGTACAACAAGGAAAGAAAAAGAAATTAAAAGTATTCAGATTGGAAAAGAAGAAGAAAAAAATTGTCTCTGATCACAGAGACAGATCGTCTAGGTAGAAAATCCCAGAGAACCTACTGGAACTAATAAGTGAGTTTAGCAAGGTTGCCATTTATGTGGTTAATATTGTATTTCTAGTAATTGTGTACTAGTAATGAATGATTGAGAATTGAATATTTTTAAAAGTAACACTTAAAATAACACCAAAACCCAAAACAGGTATAAATCTAGCAAAGTATATGTAAGCTCTATATGCTGAAAATTACAAACATGGATAAAATGACGCAAATAAGACCTAAATAAGTGGAGAGATATATTGTGTTCATAAACTGGAAGACTCAATATTGTTAATATACCAGTTCTCCCCAACTTATCTCTAAATTCAACTCAATTCAAATTTCAACTCAAGGTTCCTTTATTTATGGCTATAAATAATATAACATAAATATATAAATAAATAAAGGCAATATATATATATAAATATATAAAGGCAAACTTCAGGTCAGTTCCTCTCTAAATGATTACAAATTCTTACTTTGTCAGTTACCATGGTTTTACTTTTTATGTCAGGTTTTTAGTGGATTAAAGTGGTTTTGAAAAAATTATGTTTAGGGAAGTGGAGCTTAATCCCCACTCCTTGGGGGTAGACTAGACTTAGTAACTCAGTTCCAAAGAATAGAAAGTATGGAAAGGAAAAAATCAAAGCATTATACTGGAGAAACCTGGCATATACTATTTTAGCCAAGGGATCAAGTTTAACATCACTAGTGATGTGGGTGTCGGTTACCCCTGATGTGAGGTGATAAGAACACTTCACCTCTGTGGTTTTCTTCCCAAAACCCCATAACCCTTGTCTAATCATGAAAAACGATATCAGATAAACTCAAATCAAGGAATATTCTACAAAATACTTAACCAGTACTACTCAAAACCATCAAGATCTTGGAGAGGATGTGGAGAGAAGGGAACCCTCATACACTGCTGGTGGGAGTGCAAACTGGTGCAGCCACTGTAGAAAACAGTGTGGAGTTTCCTCAGAAAATTAAGAATAGATCTACCATATAATCCGGATATTCCACTGCTGGGTATTTATCCAAAGAACTTGAAGACACAAATGCATAAAGATACAAGCATCCCTGTGTTCATCACAGCATTATTCACAATAGCCAAGACTTGGAAGCAACCTAGATGCCCATCAAGGGACCAATGGATAAAGAACATGTGGTATATAGACACAATGGAATACTACTCAGCCATAAGAAATGATGAAATCTGGCCATTTGTGACAACATGGATGGCCCTTGAGGGTATTATGCTAAGTGAAATAAGTCAGAGAGAGAAAGTCACATGCTATATGATCTCACTCATAAGTAGAAGATAAAAACAACAAACAAACACGTAGCAACAGGGATTGGATTAGTGGTTACCAGAGGGGAAGGGGGGAGGGAGGAAGTGGAAAGGGGTGATTAGGCACAGTTTGTGGTGATGGATTGCAATTAGTCTTTGGGTGGTGAACATGATGTAATCTACACAGAATTCAAAATATATTACAATGTACACCTGAAAGTTATACAGTGTTATAAACCAATGTTACTACAATTAAAAAATTCATTCATTAAAAAAAGTCAAGATCATGAAAAACAAGGAAAGACTAAGAAACTGTCATAGACCAGGGGAGACTAAGAAGACATAACTGGATGCAGTATGCTATCCTGGAATGAACTCTGGAACAGAGAAAGGACACATCGAAAAACTAACGAAATCCAAAAATGTCCAAAGCTTATTTAATAGTAATGTACCGATGTTAGTTTCTCAGATTTGACAAATGTAATATGATAACCTGAGAGATAACATTAGGGGAAACTAAAACTGGATGAGGAGTATACAGGGACTCTCTACAGTTTCTGCAACTTTTCTGTAAATCTGAGATTATTCCAAATAAAAAGTTTATTTTAAAAATTGCCATCACACCTACTCTGTAAAAGTCCTTTCCTGTATTACAAGAGGAAGGCCTCCTATCTCATTTGCCATCCTCTATGAGAGAAAGGAACTGCCACTCTGTTTCTGTACTTCTTCCTTTTCACTCCTAGCAAGTGGACAACAGTGAAAACTTATGATTTGCCTGCACTGTGAGGATCCTCTAGTACTTTGCCAGTGAGACACAGTAGATGCCCCGTACATAGTTGTCATTTGTCTCCATCGTTTTCTTTTACAGAAAGGTATAATTCAATTATACTTTTTTTTCTACTAGGAAATAATCTGACAGCTCTGCCTACTGGTATCTACAACCTTTTTTCACTAAAGGAGATAAATTTTGATGGTAACCCTTTGCTGAGACCTCCAATGGAAATCTGTAAAGGAAGACAATTGTATACTATTGCACGCTATCTACAGAGAGCAGATGAAAGAGATGGTAGGTGATGAGTGACTGATTGACTAGCTAGTGATTTACAACTACATGACAGACTATCACCTGTACATTAAATGATAGTTTGCTTTAATTAGAGGCTTTCAATCTGGCAGAGACATTAAAATATTTATCATCTTCCCTTTTCTGAAGGTTAGGAGTTTATTTCGTTGATTCAGATTATTTAATCTGTGTCCATACAAATTGAACCTTTGAAAACAGGCAAATCCAACTGGAGGGATGAATTGCTGCATACCTATTGTCCTCAATGCCCTTCATTAGGCTTTTCATCATGGTTATGGCCAGACTCAGAGAATCCACACACAGATGTTTTCATCAGTTTTGATCTGTATCACCATATGTAGTTGTTCCAGAAGTCATATCTGGCTTTGAAGGAAGCCATGGATCCTTTCCATTGATGCCAGTCGGTTTTTGGCTCACTCTGATCACCTGTCTGCATCCTTGGACAGTCTTCATTCCTTCTGTCCTTAAGCACTCCGTTGGTTGTCCCGGATTATTTCAGAGAGCAGGTCCATTTTCTCTAAATGTCCTTCCACTGGACCGGATGGAAACTGGTTTCTCCAAGCCTGTGGGAGGGAAGTTTCACTACCCAATTTTTTCCCCGGGACTGGGTTCTCAATAAGCTTTTTCCTGGGATTCTGATTTTGCCATTTGTTGTCAATCCTCAGAGTGGATCCAGATTTTGGTCCTCCAGTTTAATGCAGTATTTAAGAAGTATTAAATCAATTTAATAAGTATTTATCCAAATTTGGGGAAAAGGAATGCACAAATATGTCCCCTAAAATCTTTCTGTCATGTACCCTGTCCATGTAATAGAACTTACATCATTATAATCTCATAATCTAGGGAGATGGTCACTAATACAGCCCTCTGTAATCCATAATATTATACATCCATATGTGTGGCTACCATTCAGAATCTTTTGCAAGACTCGGGTCTCTTTGATGGAAGGAACCTGAGAGATAAAATTAAAAGTCACAGTAGCTGTTTTCTCTAACTTGCTGTGCAAGTTGGTTCTGCTAATTATTATCATAAAAAAGAGATACTTTGTGATAATTTTACTTCTATAAAATGAAGTTTTTAGGGGTTTCCAAGGATCCAGAAAGTATTCCTATTAGGTAACAGTACTTTAGAGAAGGGCTGTAAAGTTACATGATTGAACCTCCTTGCTAAAATTCAAGTTCCTCAGGAAGGAGGATTCATGTGGTTCTAGCCTCTATGGGGAAAGTATAATGAGCAATGGCAACAGATCAAAGTCAGCAAAAACAAGAGAACCCTAGCCATTTATCTCTTTGTGCAAAAGGGGTCTTCATACTGCAGGCTTGGCAACCAGAGAGAATAAAGAGGAAGTCATCATGGAAGATATATTTATTCTGCAATTAATGAAGAACATGGGGTCACTTTCTTAAAATTTTACTTAGGAGGTTGGATTTTTAGTTATGTCATCAGCATACAATCTAGCCTGAGGGATTAATGGTATGAATAAGGTAAAAAAAAAAAAAAAAAAAAGAGAGAGAGAAAGCATAGAACACATTTGAGATGATTACAAAGGGGTGGGAGATCGCTAGTTCTTGGAAATTCCCAAAGTACCCTGGTCAACAAAAAAATGGATCTAGTTCAAATTAGCTAGAAGCTTTTATTTTAAACTAAAAACTTTCTACTTATATCTAAGCCAACAATCATTAAAGAGATTTGAACATAAAATATGCATATATTCACCATATTTATTGTAGATATGAACTTGGTTTCTCAAGTTAAGGAAGCATATTGAAAAGCCAGAATTGACGGAAGGAGTTAAATTTGTTTCAAATCCTGAAAGAATTAAAGAAAGGGCTTAAAAATCACTTCAAAGTTGCTTATATAATGTCCTTAAATAGCCATTTTATGTTTTAGGGTTATTCAGATTTTAGAAGAACAGAACAAATGGCTCAAATTTCAGTTTGTATATTAGGTCTGCATTTTACTTTTCAATTTTACTTGACATATACATTTGATAGGAGCACAGAAGTAAGAAACCTAGATATAATATTAACTCAAAATAGAGAATGTTTTCAAAAGAGATGGCCTAAATTTTCACTTATGTTCAAATGTAGAGAAAATCTTAGAGAAGATCTTCAAGATAGTTGCCAAGAACATCACTGAAACAAATTTTGAATTTTTGTGTCAAAAATTAAATCTGGCAATCTCAGAAACTGATATGTCTACAAAGAGGTATGTATGAATGACAATATATGGTATAAGCTTGTTCTCATGTTCTGATTTATATCATATTGATATGTCGTTTGGAAACATTCACATTAACATAAACTCTAATTTGTTTTGAGGACAGACTGGTTGGCTTTAAATCCCAATTAGTTTTGTGACCTTGGATAAGTCCCTTAACTTTTTTGTGCCTCAGTTTCTTCACAGGTAAAATGGATATACTTACCTACGAGAGTTGTCATGAGATCAAGTTCTAAAGCATGCAGTACTATAGCCGTAATGTACTGGTTCATAGTAAATACTCTGCAATTGTTGTTTTGAGGTCTTGAGTAAATCTCTCTTAGAATTGAATAGTAAATGAATTGTTGATTTTCTACAAGGAAACAAGGGATGGCATGGTGCTAACATTCACTTTCTATGTGCCAAGCTCTGTGCTAAATTTTCACATGGATGATCTTCACAGATTAATTTAATCCTCACTTCAATCTGGTAAATAGGTTTGAAAACATTGATATACAATATTTAAGTAGTTTAAAACAATGTTCTTAACTGGTAACTAAAATTATTATTATTTTTCAATTTTTCAGCACTGTTTCATTAAGTGAGAGAGTCCACCAAGCACTCGATAGGTGGAAAATGGAAAGTAACGACTTGTCACTAACGACTGCTGCTTTAAGAGATCAACTAACTCGGGCGCTAACGATAATAGGAGCATATGAGATTATAGACAAAATAACAGCTTTAAAACTTTTTACATGTGCAATTAAATTTTGAACAGTGTATCCATAATAAAAACTGAAAACTTATGGTGCACTTACATAATTGAAACTGAAGATAAGAGAATTGCATGTCATGTCTCTTTTCATGTGTTCCTAAGAGTTGGTGACAATTCATGGCTACTACTCTATTGTTATCATAGTAAAATATTACAGACACTGTTTTGTGTATTTGTTCTCTTGCCTTGGAATTATGATAACGAATTTTAAAAAGAAATAATTCCATTAAAAAATTCTTTTTTATATAATGCTTTTATATAGCCCATATTTATGGGTAATAAGGTCATTAGTAACTTTCATTGGAGTTAGACAGCAGAGCAGTTTCTCTTTAGATGCTGGGTACTGTTTCTGCATTAGGAGTAGGACAGCTCTGTTAAACATAAACCAGGGCTGGGGTTAATAATCCTCTAGGTGAGTGTCCAGACAGGACAAGTGGACTGGCCATCTATTGTCTTGCCTGTCATTTATGCCTCTTCCCTTCTTCTACTATCAGAAACCACCTTTCATATGGGGAACCTATTTCATGTATTTCAGATGGAGTTGGCATCATATACAACCCTTCCCTGCAGCCACTAACACCAAGGTCTTCTACCCATCTAACAACAGTGATTGATTCAGGGAAAGCCATTTGACTCAAGCCAGGCTATTAAGAGTTTCTCTTGGACCTTTCTGCACAGCTGTCAGGGAAGATGCACTCTTTCTATTGGTAGGTTATGAGTCTTGGAGTCTTGGTCCATCATGCACAGCTTATGATAGTCTGTTTGAAAGCTGGATGGACAGAGATGGAATCCAGCTGTATTAGTCAGGATTCTCCAGAGGAACAGAACCAACAGGGTATATACAGATATATACGTAAGAGGAAATGTATTATAGTTACTGGCTCACATGGTTAAGGAGGCTGAGAAGTCCCATAATCTACCGTCTGCGAGCCAGAGAACCAGGAAAGCTGGTGGAATAATTCAGTCTGCAAGTCTTGAGAACCAGGCCCTCCGATGTCCAAAGACAGCAAAGACGAACGTCCTAGCTCAAGAAGAGAGAGAGAGAATTTGCTCTTTTTGCGCCTTTCTGGGCCACTTGGCCCCCAGCAGACTGAGTGATGTCTGCCCAGATTGGTGAAGGTGAATCTCCTTACCCAGTCTACTGAATCAAATGCTAATCTCTTCCAGAAACACCCTCTCAGACACTACACATAGAAATAATGTTTTACCAGCTATCTGGGGCATCCCTTAGCCCAGTCAAGTTGACACATAAAAGTAATCATCACAACAGCTATGTCTGAAACTAACAATCCTTCTGGACTCTTTACTTTTCACTTGCTTAACCTAGAGTGACCTGGGTTGCTATAACTTTGAATGTAGGTAGACCTAACACAAGTGGCTAAGAATATTCTAGACACAGTGTAGTTTTTGTTACTTTTAAGAATAAATTTCTGGGGCCAGCTCCAAGGCCGAGTGGTTAAGTTTGCACACTCTGCTTTGGTGGCCCAGGGTTTGACCAGTTCGGATCCTGGGCACAGACCTAGCACCGCTCATCAGGCCATGCTGAGGTGGCATCCCACATGCCACAACTAGAAGGACTCACAACTAAAAAATATACAACTATGTACTGGAGGGCTTTGGGGAGAAGAAGGAAAAATAAAATCTTTAAAAATAATAGTAATTTTCTACTTGAAAGATACAGAAAACTTTGTGATGTGAGACCAAATTAAACAAAGGAATTGATTTTGCAGGTTGGATTTAAGTAGTGTATATTTTATTTGTTGTTGTTTTGAAAGTGCAACATAAAATATTGGTTCACAACTATAACACCTACATCTCAAATCCTTCTCTGTTCTTACACTTTTTCCAGTAGGGATAATAATACCTAAGGATTTATCTTGGCTTTATAACAGGTATTGTTAATGTTCTCCACTGGAGGCAAGATACTTCCATAGAACATTAAACTGGAAAGGATCTTGGAAATTGTCTATCATTTTACGAATGAGAAAATTAAGACCTAGAACAATTAAGTGATATGAGTCAGCTTCTTTACTCTTCCTTCAGAGATAAAGATCTAAAGACCAGAAAATTTTGTAGGTGAAACCTTGGTCTAAAGTCACAGAGAGAGAGAGAGAAAAAAAGAAGAAAGCTGAATCACATCAGAACAGTGAAAGAACTTTCATCGTGCCCAGTCCTCAACATCTTTGCCAAATTGCTACAACAGCCTTTTAAACAAGTGTTTAAACAGATGGCAACAGATGTCAGCCAATCTTCTTCTTCTTTTTTTTTTACTTGAGGAAGATTAGTCCTGAGCTAACATCTGTGCCAATCTTCCTCTATTTTATATGTGGGCTGCCACCACAGCATGGCTGACAAGTGGTGTAGGTCCATGCCCAGAATCTGAACCTGTGAACCTGGGCCACCAAAATGGAGCATGCTGAACTCAACCACTAGGCCACAGGGCTGGCCCTACAAGAAATTTTTGATGGGAATTTTTCAAGATCTAGACATCAATCTCTAAGATACTGATATGAACTACTAACTCAAGCTCATCAAAAATAGGAGAGGCAGAAGTCCAATTGCAAAGCAGGCAGATTCTGTTACGTATCAATGTAAACACAATTAGCTACAATGTTTAATATTGCTGCTATATTAGAGATTTAAATTTCAGCTGTCATAGCTTTTATATACTTGGTCTTTGAATTATGTTTTGCTCTAACATATGCTTAATTTTTTCAAACCACTTTTATTCTTTCATTACTAATTTTATAAATATTATATAATATATGCATGGCATGATAATTAAAGAAATAACCATTATTTTCTAGATATTTTTGTAATTACATTGCAAATTTTACCTTTGCTCCAAGAATTGATTCTCAGGGAGAGGCAAGTGGATAGGATCTGATCTAAGTCTTACAGGAGATGTATGAAAATTAGCCAGGGGAGATAGGTACTCAGAGAAAAGGAAAATATGTTCCATGCAGAAAGAACAGTAAATGCAAAAGAGAGAGGTCAGAGTTCATAATATATATGAGGAGTTTTGAATAGCTTAGCTTGACTGGGAGAATACCAGGGGAAAGTATGTAATAACCTAGGCTATAAAAGAAATAATTAAAAAATTTTTATAAGGAGTTTGATATGGTTAGATCTGTGTTTTTAAGATAAATCTAGCAACAATGTACAGTGTGGTTTTGGTGAGTCTATAGAACAGGACACTTAACTGAACTTAAGCGCTATGCCATGGGGCTGGCTCCATAATTCCAGAATATTTTCATCTCTCCAAGAAGAAACCCCATATCCATTAGTGAAACCCCATACCCACTAGCAGTCACTCTCCATTTTTCCTTCCCCCACAGCCCCTGGCAACCACTAATCTGCTTTCTGCCTCTATGGATTTGCCTGCTCTGGATACTTCATATAAATGGAATCACACAATATGTGGCCCCTTGTTGGAGAATGTATCAGTATTTCACTTCATTTTATGGCTGAATAATATTCCAATGTATAGGTATACCACATTTTGTTTATCTATTTGTCAGTTGGAAATTTGGGTTGTTTCCACCTTTTAGTTGCTATGAACGTTCATGTACAAGTTTCTGTTTAAACATCTTTTAAAAAAGATTCTTTTGGGTATATAACTAGGAATGAAATTCCTGGGTCATATGGTAAGTCTATGTTTCACTTTTTGAGGAATCATCAAACTGTTCTCCATAGTGGCTGAACAAATTTCTATTCCCATCAGTAATATATGAGGGTTTCAATCTCTCCACATCCCCCCAACACTTGTTATTTTCACGAAAAAAAATTAATTATATACATCCTAGTGTGAAGTGGTATCTCATTGTGGTTTTGATTTGCATTTGCCTCATAGCTAATGATGTTGAGCATCTTTTCATATGCTTACTGGACATTTGTATACCTTCTTTAGCGAATTGTCTACTTAAATACTTTGCCTATTTTTTAATTGGGTTGTCTTTTTTATTGAGCTGTAATAGCTCTTTTTATAGTCTTGGTACAAGTCCTTTATCAGATATATGATTTGCAAAAATTGTCTCCCATTCTGGAGGTTGCTTTTTCACTTCTTGATAGTGTCCTTTGAAGGAGAAAAATTTTGAACTCCAGTTTATCTACTTTTTTGTTGCTTGTGCTTTAAGTGTTAGAAGAAAACATTTTCTAATCCAAGTTTATGAAGATTTACACCTATGTAAATCTATATTCATAGGATTTACATTTATGTCAATCTTTCTGCTCCCTCCAGTGGCTGTAAAGTTGCTGGTTCACTGTGAATGCTTGCAGTTAGTTTTCAGAGCTACTGCAGAGCGAGGCTGGGAGTAGAGTAAATTAAAACACTACTAAGCTAGCTGTTTTTATCAAGATACAGCTGTTTTTCTTGAATAAATGCTCCCTGGATTGCTGCAAGGCTTTGCTTAATTTTCAGAGTTCTGAAAAAGTTGATTCTGACAATTTTGGGGGGGGTCAGTTTTCTTGTTGTTTTGGAGGGGAGAGTTGTAGGAACTCCTGACTGCCATTTCACTGACCTCACCCATTATGTTTAGTTTTATATCTACTATCTTGCTATATGTTTTCTATTTGTCTCACCTATTTTGTGTTCATTCTCATCTGCCTTCATTTGATTTAATCAATAACTTTAATCTCTTTTTCTTTCTATTAACTTGTTAGTTATATATTCTTTTGCTATTCTTTTGTAGGTTACTTTAGAGATTACAACATATATATAATATATTGTTACTTTTACCAATTTCCTTACAATGCGAGAATCTAAAACTCTTTAATGCACTTTCCTCCCCCTTCACCTGTTGTGTTATCATGAATTTTAATTCTATATTTAAAATTGACTAATTTTATTGTTTCCTATTATTGTTGTTTTTAAAATCAATATTTTTATATATACACCCCCCCACCTTATTTCTCCTAGTGTTCTTCATTCCTTCCTGCATCTCTATCCTTCTGTCTAGAATAAGTTTCCTCCTGCCTAAAGAACTCTCTTTAATATTTATTTTAATCCAAGTTTTCTCATGATTAACTTTTTCAGTTATATTTGACTAAAAATAGCTTGGCCTTCAGGAATTCATCTTAACAATGTTAGCACATTACTTCTTACATGCTTCTATGGAGACCACCTTGTTTTTCTCGGCTCTCCCAAAACTGAAACAGTTCAAGTCCCATCTCTCCTGAGAGGGATTTGTCAATATTTACAGCTCAGTTTGCTTGGTTATCTTGCAACCACAGCTCTCTGATGGGTTCAAAGAAAAGCTATAATTTTATAGATTTTTTTTCTTGGTGTTTAGATTTAAGATGGGGACAATGTTCTCATGTGGTTTTCCTCATCTTAAATAAAAGCAGAATTCCTAGTTTCTTTATGTATCATTCCTAGAATGCTTTTCCATCTTTTTGCTTAAAAAATTCTAATTACATTGGCTTTGGGCCAGTGCTTCCTGCAAATATCAAAAGGCAGGATGATTTAGCTGAAGTTTTCTCCCTTGATTTTGAGGTCCTTAGTTTCATTTAAGTTACTTCTCAGTTTCCCATATAGTAGTGACTGCTTAATGTTCTAAATATATGCTATTAACAGAAAAATGTCTCCCACTTTAGGTGTATTCTGAGTAACTAAACCAATCCTACTTTGCCTTGTCTTGAGCAAATTATTTTTCTATAGTTTGTAACTGGAGCTTTGTCCACACCTTGCAACTTTGTGTCTCCTGTCAAATTTTTAATCTTTATTAATTTCCTTATTCTTGCTGGTAGTCTCTCAGAAAAGAATCTCGTCATACCCTTAAGCAACAGTTCTGTTTGTGGATAGATGTGGCTACTTTCACTTCTCCACATTAATTTCTTTCCAATTATGCTACACATTCTGGTCTCAACTATGGCAACATTCTTTCATCGTCCTTCATTTAACCTTTAACCCTAACCTAAACAACACAGAAGAGGTAATTAGGCCTCCTCAAAGTCAGTCCGGGACAATGCTTTCACCACAGTTACTACAACTTTTGACAGTAAGGCATGTATGTTTATTTCTAAGTATCCCCTTTTATAGAACACATATCCAAAAGCATAGTGGCTAGCGTGCATGTATCACCTTCCCAATTTCAAAGCTTTGCCTCTTACAGAAGTTAGAGTTTTCACTTCTTTTGAAATTTACCTGAACATTATCTTGCTCAGCGTGCTAATATTTTCAGGAACATTAGGGTTTTCGTTTTTGTTTTTGGTAGACAGCGGTAGCCATCATTAGTTGCAGGTGAGGGAGGGTTAGTTGCATTCCTCCACAATCTCACTCTACCAACGAAGCGAGTCTTGGACAATCCTTCCACAAATTTGTGGAAACAAACAGGTAAAAAAACAGTCAAGTTATCTATTCCCTAAGTGCAGTGAAGTCCCAGCTCTATCCTTTTTGATGTTCTAACCACACTTTCCAGGAAAGATACATTGGAGGCAAATGTGACAATACTAAAGGCAAGACCCAGTTAACCTTATTGTCTATCTCAAACAACCAGAATCTTCCAAGTTCTTAGCTGGACATGAGACAATTGAGAGATTGAGCCTGGAGAGTCATCACTAACGGAAGAGGCTACAAAGACGGATAGAATTTTTTTTATTGTGGTCAAATACACCTAACATGAAATTTACCATCTTAATCATTTCTAAGCGGCATTAAGTACTTTCATACTGTTGTGCAACCATCACCACCATCCATCTCCAGAACTTTTTCATCATCCCAAACTGAAACTCCAAACCCAGTAAACAGTAACTCTTCATTCTCCCTTCTCCTCAGCCCCTGGTAACCACCATTCTACCTTCTGTCTCTATGAATTTAACTATTCGAGGTACCACATAGAAGTGGAACCATACAATATTTGTCCTTTTCTGTCTGGTTTATTTCACTTAGTGTAACGTCTTAAGGTTCGTCTATATTGTAGCATGTGTCAGACTTGCATTCATTTTTAAGCCTGGGTAATATTCCACTGTGTGTATATACCACATTTGTTTATCCATTTGTTGATGGACACTTGGGTTGTTTCCAGTTTTGGGCTATTGTGAATAATGCTGCTATAAACATGGGCGTACAAATACCTGTTCAAGTCCCTACTTTCAGTTCCTTTGGATATATACCCAGAAGCAGAATTGCCAGATCATATGGCAGTTCTATTTTTAATTTTTTGAGGAGTCACTATACTGTTTTCTACAACGATTGCACCATTTTACACTCTCACGAGCAGTGCACAAGTTTTCTGATTTCTCCATGTCCTTGCAAGACTTATTAATTTTTGTATTTTTGATAATTGCTGTTCTAATGGATATGAAGTGGTCTTGATTTGAGGTCAAAGAGGTCTTGATTTGCATTCACCTAATGATTAGTGATGTTGAGCATCTTTTCATGTGCTTATTGGCTATTTGTAAATTTTCTTTGAAGAAGTGTCTGTTTAAGTCCTTTGCCTTTTTTTTGAGGAAAATTAGCCCTGAGCTAACATCCACCATCAATCCTCCTCTTTTTGCTGTGGAAAATTGGCCCTGAGCTAACATCTGTGCCCATCTTCCTCTATTATATGTGGGACACCTACCACAGCATGGCTTGATAAGTGGTGCGTAGGTCTGCACCCAGGATCCAAACCTGCCAACCGTGGACCGCCAAAGCAGAGCACGTGAACTTAACCTCTGCACCACTGGGCCACTTTACCTATTTTTTAAATTAGGCTTTTGGACAGAATTTGTATATTCAAGACTAGCTCTAAAATATTTTAGCCAGTCCATGTATATTGAATGCCGCTAATTTCTATAATTAAAAGCCCATTTCCAACATATATTTTATTGCATTATATTTACATGCTATAATTTTACCAATGAAAACACATTTCTAACATTCACTATGCAAATTAGCAAAGCCTCTGGTACCTAGTTTTTAGTAGCTGCCTCTGGCATATGGCCTTCCTGATTAAAATTCTAGCTCACCATCCTGAGAATTTAATTCTAGATTGTAGAAATTGCCCACACATATACTAACACATGATATCACACTGCTATGTTGAAATATTTTAAATTTAAATTACACACACCATAACGAAAGAATCGTTATCTGGTTCCGTATCTACGTCGCTGACCCTTCTCTTCCTCCCCTTCATCCACCATGCACAGTCACATTTGCTGTCTATTCTGTTTCTTGAACCAGCTAACTTGCCCATTCCTAATCCAGGGTCTTTGGACCTGCTGTTCTTTCTGCCTAGAACACTCTTCCTTTTGATTTTCTCATGGATTTTTCCTTCTCACCATCCAGGTCTCAGCTTATATGTTACCTCCTTAAAGAAGCCTTCCCAGACTCAGAAATTTAAAGTACTTTCTTTTTCCCCCCAGTCTCTCTCAGTCATACTGCCCTGCTTATCTTAAACTTGTTTATGTGTTTATTAGCTCCATGAGAAGAGACTTTTTTATTCACAACTTTGTACCCATATGTAGGTGAATGCTTGACCTATGGTAGTTCAATAAATCTTTTTTTGGTGATTCAAATGAATGAATGAATGAATGAATAAATAACTAGAGTGTGATGTGTTAGGATAAGATAAAAAGAAAGCACCATGAGAACACAGAGCTGGAATACTTAAATCCTAATGCCAGGACAGGCTCCCTGGGGTAGGTGAGAATTGTTCTGTACAATTGTCCTGATAAGAAGTATGTTAGTCATCATGGGCTACCATGAAATGCCACAGATCGAGTGACTTAAACAACACAAATTTACTTCTTACAGTTCTGGAGGGTGGGAAGTCCAAGATCAAGGTGCCAGCTGATTTCGTTCCTGGTGAGAGTGCTCTTCCTGCTTACAGACAGCCACCTCCCACTGTGTCCTCACATGACAGAGACAGCAAGCTCTACTTGTCTCTGTCCTCTTATAAGGACATCAGTCCTATTGTATTAGGGCCCCACCCTTGTGAACGCATTTAACCATTATCACATCCTCACAGGCCCTATCTCCAAATACCGTCCCATTAAGGTTAGAGTTTCAACATATGAATTTTGGGGGGACGTAAACATTCAGTCCCTAACAACAAACTATATAAAGAAGCGTGGGCATTGCTCGGAGACACTCCTCCACGGCTCTCTTATGTTCCTAAGAATTTTGCTAGGCATGCCAAGAATGAAGGCCCTGACTACCCTTTACCAGGGCCATTTCTCAGGGCTTTGTTTGCAGTAAACAATCTTGAGGGATAAGCTAATGCCTCTCAAGGACAGAGCAGGCTTGCTTACTACTGTAAAATGCTCAATGCTCCTCAGCCGTGACAAAAACCCACTGCATGTGAGGTATCCATTTGGGTTCATACTGCATTGCCTCACGAGACTTTGAGGGCAAAGAGAATCAATACAAACATACTAATGCTTATGCTGCTCACTGTACTGCTGTAAAATGCTTTGTCTCTGTTTTAGGAGTCTCATCTTCTGCCAGTATCCATGAAAGAGATAGTAATGAGGTAACTTTTTAGCTTATGAATAGAGTAAAATCAAAGCCCAGATCCACCACATGTTTGAGGCTGGAGAAGAACTGCGAAAGTACAGAAATATGAAACAGTAAGATGAAAGAGGTTTATGAGGCAATGATAGGAGATGAGGTGGTAAGACAAGCATAGATCTGATCATGAATAGGGCCTTTTTGTGCTGAGCCAGAAATTTAAATCTTTGAATGTCAGTTGTATTTTATTTGGTAATAGATTATCTAATGCAAATAATGCTTATATTTTAGAAACCATGTGCCAAAGTGGCAACAAGTGTGTCCTGGATCCAGGAAAACCTGGGTTTGAATCCCAGATCCTACATCTAATACAGGTGTGATGTTGACAAGTTACTTAACCTCTCTGAATCTCTGTTTCCCATCTCGTAATATGGGATATTTGAGGTTGAGTTCCCCTAGCAGCAGACCTTGAGAAAAGATTTTGGTGCATATGGTTTAATTGGTAGGTGATCCCAGGAATTACCAGTGGAGCAGCAGGGAAGTGAAACAAGAAAGGGAAGGAAGTTAAATCAGGGTGCACTAACGAGTGGCTTATAATTGTGGCCAACTACGGCTCAATCCCCAGGGGACCTCGGTAGAGGGTGTGGAACATGTCTCAGAATTGTTCAATCCAATGAGTGAGGAAGCTGGGGTATTTGTTCTTCAACTCCCTTTCCTCATGGCTGAGGGCTGCTTCTAAGGGTTCCATAGCACTTCTGGCCTGCCCCAGGCTAGCCAAGAGAAAGCTGTAAGGTACAGAGTTACAGGTATATACATTAGGACACCTCAACATGTACAGAAACATGTCTAGGAGATTTGAACGAGGCATCAAGAGCTACCTGTGGTAAGAATATTTTGCGGGGTTGTTGTGGGGATTAAAAAGAAAAAGCTTGTAGTCATTTTCAAATGGGGTCATGGTGTTTGTCTGAGACCCAAGATCTAGAATCCTGTTCTGTTACAGCCATCCTCTGATGAAGCGGAAAAGGCCCTATGTATGGAGGATGAGACTGACAAATAGAAATGGCAAGCAATAGGATATATTGCGGTATGCGAGGAAGCCGTTTGATGTAAACCTAATTCGGCCTGACTTTGTTTTTCCAAAAGGGCCTGACATGGCCCTTGAACATGCATTATATATCCACTTTAAGCATTTCCTATGGCAAGAACAAATGCCCTTAAAATAAAGGTGCAACTTCCCCCAACATTGGCATTTCCTTAAGGATAAGCATCTTTCCCTAGGCTGGGAACTGATTGCTGCGCTCAACTGTGACCACCCAGCTGGAGACAACAGACCTGCCACCCTGCTGTGTCCACCAAGACAGCAGACCTACTACCTGCTGTGTCCATCAATCACTGTGCCGACAGAGCAGTCTCGTGACTATTATAAAAGGAATATTTCAATCATATGTGAAACATGCTCTTTGAGGGTATATAACCACTCTGTACACCCCACTTCTTTGGTGCCCTTCCTTCCTTCAGGAAGGAAGGCCCCGGGCTATGGTCCTCACATTTTGGCTCAGAATAAACTCACCCAAATTTTCATTTATAGATTGATTATGGATTATTTGCGTCGACAAGACTAAAACTCTTGCTATTTTGTCAAAACTCTTTCAGTTGCAAAGGATAGAAACCCTATCTAGTTAAGATAAAAGGACACTCTACTCATATAACTAAGGCCAGAGAAGACCTAGGTGAAACTAGCTTTAGAGTCAGCTGCGAAGAAGAAAATTTTAATAAAACAAAAAGCACGGCGTTGTGTTTGGGTTTTAGGGGCAAAACTGTTAGAAATCATTTTATTAAAATTTTACTATAGTAGGAAGAGAACAGTAGGGTAGATAAAACTGCAGTTTTTAGTCTTTAAATCCACAATGTGCCTTTAAGAAAAGCCTAGGAAGCTGTCGAATAATTTACATAAACAGATACAATTTAAAACCATCTCTAACTTTTACAGTAATTATTATTTTATGACATCTAATTTAGCTAAACAATTTTTCACAAACATTTGAAGCAATGAAATCAATTAAAGGTTTCACTTGTGTAACAGAAAAGTAAACTAGTAAACTAGTTTATTTGCACTAAGAAAATTTTTACCTTTCTTGATTGCAAGGAGCTTATGAAAAGTAAGTTATCATAACAAAAATGAATTTTCTTTGAGATTTTTTTCTTTCGGTTTTCTATCTAGCTAACAAATTTCACTGTTAAGAAGCTAACTTCCATTCTTTGTTGTTTTTCTTTTTAAAGAAAGGATACTTTTTATTTTTATTTTTTTAAAGATTGGCCCTGAGCTAATATCTGTTACCAATCTCCTCCTCCTCCTCCTCCTCCTCCTCCAAGTCCCCCAGTATGTAGTTATGTAGTTGTGTATTCTAGTTGCAGGTCCTTCTAGTTCTGCTATGTGGGACGCCGCCTCAGCATGGCTTGATGAGCAGTGCTAGGTCCACGCCCAGGATCTGAAACCCTGGGCCACCAAAGCAGAGTGCGTGAACTTAACCACTCAGCCATGGAGCTGGTCCCTAATTTCCATCCTTAAAGAGGAAGTTAATATTTTTAAAAATATTATTTTCCTAAAGAATGAGGGCTTTTCTGCTTTTATTTCACAACCACAGTCAGAAACTGAGCAGTATCAGGATTCTTTGCTTTTCTCTTGTCGCTGCTTTTGTCTGTTTTAGCCTCATTTTCTCTGGCTCTTTTACATGAGATGCCTGTTAGTAGCTCATAATAAATGAATAAAAAAAGAATTAATTTATTTCTCTGTATCTAGAAAAGGAGTCTGATTGTCTTGGTTTGTACTGTGAGCCCACATCTTGGACTGGTATATTTTAGTGGCTTACAACCAGAATAGGTAAGTAGCATCCTTTATCTCTAGCCTTATTTTCACAACTCTGATGATGAAGAAAGGCAAATTTAGGGAAAGCATGTGAGCAAAAGGAAACAGTTCATCCTAAAGCCTAGAACATAGCATAGTCCATGCACTGACCTGAGGCAACATTAGGGCATATGTGGTAACTGCTACTGCTACCTCTTCAATAAACCTCATTTTCTTTTCCTTCTTGGCATCCTGCCAGACTACATTTCCCAGCTTCCCTTGTGGTTACATGAGACTCGTGTGATTGATTTCTCACCAGTGGAAAGCAGGCAAAAATGATGTAAGTTGCTTCCAGATCTAGCTCCTAAATAGACATTCCATGCCCCATCTGACTGGAGGTCCTGGGCAAGGCAGACCCACAGGATTAGGGAGCCTAGGGAAGACAGCCCCTCAAGTAGGCATTGCCACTTTGTTCTTGGAATAAGTGAGAAATAAACTCTTCTTAAGAGTCTGAGGTCTTGGTGGTCTTTGTTTATAGCAGTTACCCTACTCTAACCCATAGAAATGACATCTCCTAAGCAAGAGCAGATGCAGGCGCATCCTTTTGCCAAACTTATAGAAGAGAAACAGATTCATCAGGGTTCTGTGATTCAGTTATTGCCCTTACCCTTCCTTCATATTAGCATTCCTCCTTACTGGTGGAATAAAGGAAAAATTGGAATAACTGAGAGGAGGCTGGAACTTTCTATAGAAGTCACCAACAGAAGAGTATTTGGTATATAGAATATGCTTAATAAATAGTGCTATTAATAAAGTTCCATTTAACATTTAAAACTTGTAAGCCTTGTTAATCTTTATGACTATTATGAGCCTCTAGTAGATCTCAACTGAATTTTCTAGAGTTTATCTTGGATTATTGTATGTATTATACATTCACTCTATTACATTTTAATTTGAAAATACAGTTAAATCTAGGGAGAATGAGATGATAGTTAATTTTTATTTTCTTTTTTTCCCATGAGTATGTTTTACAAAAAAGAGCAAAGATGAAGTTACATAATCTTATTCTCCTGACAATTTAATGTTTGCATCTTATCTTTATCTTGGAGTTCATAACTGTATGCATATAGTTTGTGTTATATACCAGCAGTGCAGTAAATATACTGGGCTTTGGAACCAAACAATTTTGCATCCCTACTTTGCCCCTAATTAGCTACTTGGTCTAGTGAAAGTTGTTTAATCTGTGTGTTGATTTCCCTTCTGATAAGAGAAAAATCCCTAACGCACTGTGCTGTGGTGAGGATATAATGTATATAATATATTTAATATATGTTAAAAAAACCCAAATCAAAACAGAGACTAACACATAATATGTTTTTATAATTAGCAATTATTAATATCTATTAACAGTATTTTATCATATTTTATCCATTTTTCTATATGGTTTTCATAATTATATTTTGATGGCTATCTCATCTGTTGTTTATTATTCCATTGGGAACTTATAGTAATAAAGTAATCTGAAAATCTTGGGCATTTGGCATTTAGGTTGTTTCTAATACTTGGCTTTCACAGACATTTCTGCATTAAACATTTTTTCCCCCAAAGTTTTGTGGTAAAATACACATAAAAAAAATTTACCATCTTAATTATTTTTAAGTATATAGTTCAGTGGTATTAAATATATTCATAATGTTGTGCAACCATCACTACCATCCATCTTCATAATTTTCATCTTGTAAAATTGAAACGCTATACCTATTAAATAATAACTCCCCATGCCTCCTTCCCCCCAAGGCCCTGGCAACCACTATTCTACTTTCTGTCTCTACGATTTTGACTATTTTAAGTACTTCATATAAATGGAATCAAACAGTATTTGTCTTTTTGTGACTGGCTTACCTCACTTAGTGTAACGCCTCAGGGTTCATCCATATTGTAGCATATATCAGCAATTCCTTCCTTTTTAAGACTGAATAATACTGCATTGTATGTATATACCACATTTGCCTTATCCGTTAATCCATTGATGGACATTTGGGTTGCTTCCATGTATTAGCTATTGCAAATAATGCCGGCATGAATATGGGTGTACAAATATCTCTTCAAGATCCTGCTTTCAATTCTTTTGAATATATATCCAGAAGTGGAATTGCTGGATGATATGGTAATTCTGTTTTTAATTTTTTGATGACCCATGCTACTGTTTTCCATATTGTCTGTAACATTTTACGTTGCCATGAACAGTGCACAAGGGTTACAATTTCTCCACATCCTCACCAACACTTGCATTTTCTATTTTTTTTGATAGAAGCCATCCTAAAACTACTTGCAAGTGTATCTCCTCTTTATCCCTCCCTCACCAACTCCCCTCTGTGGATAGCCATACTTACTTGGTAATGATAGCCATGATTAATGATAATGCTGGAAGCTTTGGTAGTGTATTGGTACAGAGTACAGTTATTTTATTTTATTTCTTTTTCTTGCCTGATAGCTCTAGCTAGAACTTCTGGTTCTATGTTGAAGAGAAGTAACAAAAGTCGGCTTCCTTGTATTATTCCTTATCTTAGAGGATAGGCTTTCATCTTCCACCATTGAGTGTAATGTTTACTGTGGGTTATTTCATATATGCTTTTTATAGTGTTGAGGTAGTTTCTTCCTATTTCTAGTTTGTTGATGCTTTTACTGTGAAAGCGTGTTGAATTTTGTCAAATGCTTTTTCCACAATAAGTGACATGACCATGTGGTTTTTTTCTTCATTTTGTTGATGAGGTCTATTATATTGATCTATTTTCATGTGCTGAACCATTCTTGCATTCCAGGGTAAAGCCCACCTGGTCATTGTGTATAATCCTTTCAATATTTTGTTAGATTTGGTTTGCTAATATTTTGTTGAGGATTTTTGCATCAGTTTTCATAAGGGATATTGGTGTATAATTTTCTCGAATTATCTTTGTCTGGTTTTGGTATCACTGTAATGCTGGACTAATGAAGTGAGTTAGGAAGTGTTCCATCCTCTTCAACTTTTTTGGAAAACTTTAAGAAGGACTGGTATTAATTATTCTTTAAATATTTGGTAGAATTCACCAATGAAGTCAGCAGGTCCAGGGCTTTTATTTGTGGGAGATTTTTGACTATTGAACCAATCTCCTTACAAGTATTGTTCTGTTCGCACTTTCTATTTCTTTATGATTTAGTTTTATAGGATTTGTGTTTCTAGGATTTTGTTTATTTCACCTAGGTTATCCAATTTGTTGGCATAAAAATTGGTCATAATACTCTCTTATAATCTTTTTTTTTTTTTTTTGCTGAGAAAGATTTGCCCTGAGCTAACATCTGTTGCCAATCTTCCTCTTTTTTTTTTTTGTTTGAGGTAGATTAGCCCTGAGCTAACATCTATGCCAATCTTCCTCTACTTTGTATAGGGGTCACTGCCATCGTATGGCTGACAAATGGTGTAGGTCTGTGCCCAGGATCTGAACCTGTGAACCCAAGCCGCTGAAGTGGAATGTGCCGAACTTAACCACTATGCAACGAGGCTGGCCTCTCTTACAATCTTTTTTATTTCCATAGAATTGGTACTAACGTCCCATTTTCATTTCTTTTTTTGTGTTTGTGTGAGGAAGATTAGCCCTGAGCTAACTACTGCCAATCCTCCTCTTTTTGCTGAGGAAGACTGGCCCTGAGCTAACATCCATGCCCATCCTCCTCCATCTTATACGTGGGATGCCTACCACAGCATGGCTTTTGCCAGGCAGTGCCATGTCCGCACCTGGGATCTGAACCTGTGAACCCTGGGCAGCGGAGGAGCAGAACGTGTGAACTTAACCGCTGAGCCACCAGGCTGGCCCCCCCCATTTTCATTTCTGATTTTGGTATGAGTCTTGTATCTTTTTGTCTTAGTCCAACTAACTAAAGGTTTGGCAATTTTGTTGATCTTTTCAAAGAACCTACTTTTGGTTTCATTAATTTTCTTTATTGTTTTCCTTTGTCTATTTCATCACCTCTGCTCTAATCTTTATTATTTCCTTCTTTGTGTCAGCTTTGGTTCTAGTTTGTTCTTTTTCTAGTTCCTAAGGTTGTAAAGTGAAATTGTTGATTTAAGTTCTTTCTTATTTTTTTTTTTTGGTGTTGTTTTTGTTTTTTTTTCATAAGGAAGATTCACCCTGAGCTAAGACCCATGCCAATCTTCCTCTATGTTTTAGTATGTGGGCCGCCAGCACAGTATGACCACTAACAGAGCAGTGTGGGTCTGTGCCCAGGAATCGAACACAGGCCACTAAAGCAGAGCGCACTGAACTTAACCTCTAGGCCACTGGAACTGGCCGTTTTCTTGTTGTTTAATATAAGCATTTACAGCTATAAATTTCCCCCTTAGCACTGCTTTTACTTAAGCAGTGCTGAGCACTGCTGTGTCCCTAAGTTTTGATATGTTATGTCTTCTTTTTTTTCCTTCTTCTTCTCCTCAAAGCCCCACAGTGCATAGTTGTATATTCTAGTTGTAGGTCCTTCAGGTCGTGCCATGTGGGACACTGCCTCAACATGGCTTGATGAATGGTGCCATGTCCGCGCCCAGGATCCGAAGTGGTGAAACCTGGGGCCACTGAAGCAGAGCATGCGAACTCAACCACTTGATTACAGGCCTGGTCCCTGATATGTCATGTCTTCATTTTCATTTTTCTCACTTGCCTTGTGATTTCTTCTTTGATCTGTTGGTTGTTCAAGAGTGTGTGGTTTAATTTCCACGAATTTGTGAATTTTCAGGATTTACTTTTCTTATTGATTTCTAACTTCACCCTGGTGTGGTTGGAGTGGATACTTTGTATGATCTCTTTTAAAATCTACTGAGATTTAATCTGTAGCCTAACGTATGGCCTATCCTGGAAAATGTCCTATGTGCTTTTTAGAAGAGTGCATATGATGTTGTTGTTTGGTAGAGTTCTGTATATGTCTGTCAGATCTAGTTGATTTATTACATTGTTTAAGTCCTCTCTTTCCTTACTTAGGTTCTTCTTTGTCTCATAACGTTTTTTAATTTAAAGTTTATTTTCTCTGATGTTAGTGTAGTCACCCCTGCTCTCTTTTGGGTACTATTTGCAAAGAATATCTTTTCCTAGCCTTTCACTTTCAATGTTTTTTTGAATCTAAAGTGAGTCTCTTATAGACAGCCTATGGTTGGATCATGTGTTTCTATCCATTCTGCCAAATTATGTCTTTTGATTAGATAGTATAATTCATTTACATTAAAGTAATTATTGATAAGGAGCTTACTTGTCTCATTTTGCAATTTGTTTTCTTTACATCTTACAGTGTTTTTCTCCCTCATTTCCTGTATTACAGTCTACTTTTGTGCTTAGCTGATTTTTTTGCAGCAAAATGTTTAAATTCCCTTCTTATTTCCTTTAGTGTATATTCCATAGCTATTTTCTTTGTGGTCACCATGGGATTACATTTAACAAGCTAAAGTTACAACACTCTAATTTGAATTTATACCAGTCTAAATTCAATAACATACAAATCCTCTGCTCCTTTAGAGTTCTATTTTTACCTCTTTTGGTTGTCATGTCATAAAATTACATCTTTATAAAATTTGTGCTCCAGAATATAAATTAATAATTCTTTTAAATGCATTAGTCTCAAAAAAAGACAAAAATCATCCCATTTGCAACAACATGGACCTTGAGGGCATCATGTTAAGCAAAATAAGCCAGACCAAGAGAGACAAACACCGAATGATTTCACTTATGTGTGGAAGATCGACAAAGAGAATAGGCTAGTGATTACCAGAGGGGAAGGGGGTTGGGGGTGGGCAAAAGGGGTTAAGGGGCACATATATATGGTGACTAATAAATAAAAAGGTACAACTGAAATTTCACAATGTTATAAACTATTATGACCTTAAGAAAATAATAATACTTTAAAAAATTAAAGTCGTGAAAAAAATAGGATCATATGCCATGATGAAGTGGGATTTATACCAGAGACACAGGCAAGGTTCAACATCTGCCAATTAATCAATGTGACACACCACATTAACAAAATGAGGAATAAAAATCACATGATTATCTCAATAGATGCAGAGAAAGCATTCAACAAGATCCAACATCCATTTATGATAAAAACTCTCAGTAAAATGGGTATAGAGGGAAAGTTCCTCAACATAATAAAGACCATATATAACAAACCCACAGCCAACATCATACTTAACAGTGAAAAACTGAAAGCCATCCCTCTGAGAACAGGAAAAAGACAAGGGTGCCCACTCTCATCACTCTTATTCAACACAGTACTGGAGGTTTTGGCTAGAGCAATTAGGCAAGAAAAGGAAATAAAAGATATCCAAATTGGAAAGGAAGAAGTGAAACTTTCTGTTTGCGGATAATGTGGTTCTATATATAGAAAACCCTAAAGAATCCATCAAAAAACTACTAGAAATAATCAACAACTACAGCCAAGTGGCAGGGTACAAAATCAGCTTACAAAAGTCAGTCGCATTTCTATACACTAATAACAAACTAGAAGAAAGAGAACTCAAGAATACAATCCCATTTACAATCACAACAAAAAGAATAAAATACTTAGGAATAAATTTAACCTAAGAGGTGAAAGACCTTGACATTAAAACTATAAGACATTATTGAAAAAAATTGAAGAAGACATAAATAAATGGAAAGATATTCTGTGCTCATGGATTGGAAGAATAAACATAGTTAAAATGTCCTACTCCCTAAAGCAATCTACAGATTCAATGCAATCCCAATCAGAATCCCAATGGCATTCTTCATGGAAATACAACAAAGAATCCTAAAATTCATTGGAACAAGAAAAGACCACAAATAGCCAAAGCAATCCTGAGAAAAAAGAACGAAGCTGGAGGCATACAATCCCTGACTTCAATATATACTACAAAGGTATAGTAATCAAAACAGCATGGCACTGGTACAAGAGCAGAAACACACATCGATGGAACAAAATTGAAAGTCCAGAAATAAAACTCCACATTGATGGACAGCGAAACTTTGACAAAGGAGTCAAGAACTTACAATGGAGACAGGAAAATCTCTTCAATAAGTGGCTTGGGGAAAATTGGGCAGTCACATGTAAAAGAATGAAAATAGGCCATTATCTTACACAATCCGCAAAAACTAACTCAAAATAGATTAAAGACTTGAATGTAAGACCTGAAACCATAAAACTCCTAGAAGAAAATTTAGGCAAGACACTCTTTTACATGGGTCTTAGTAGCATCTTTTTGAATACCATGTCTAAGGCAAGGGAAACAAAAGAAAAAATAAACAAATGTGACTACATCAGACTAAAAAGCTTCTGCAAGGCAAAGGAAACCATGAACAAAATGAAAAGACAACCCAGCAATTGGGAGAAAACATTTGCAAATCACATGACAAGGGGTTAATTTCCAAAATATATAAAGAACTCATACAACTCAACAACAACAACAGAAAACAGAAACAACCCAATCAAAAAATGGGCAGAAGACACAAACAGACATTTTCCAAAGAAGATAAACAGATGTCCAACAGGCACATGAAAAGATGCTCAACATCATTAGCTATCAGGGAAATGCAAATCAAAACTACAATAAGATATCACCTTACACCTGTCAGAATGGCTATAATTAACAAGACCAAAAATAATAAATATTGGAGACGATGTGGAGAAAAGTGAACCCTCAAACGCTGCTGGTAGGAATGCAAACTGGTGCAGCCACTATGGAAACAGTATCGAGATTTCTCAAAAAATTAAAAATAAGAATATCATATAATCCAGCTATCCCACTACTGGGTATTTATCCAAAGAACCTGAAAGCAACAATTCAAAGAGATTTATGCACCCCTATGTTCACTGCAGCATTATTCACAATAGCCAAGATGTAGAAGCAATTCAAGTGCCCATTAACTGATGAATGAATAAAGAAGATGTGGTATACATATACAATGGAATACTACCCAGCCATAAAAAAAGACAAAATAGTCCCATTTGCAACAACATGGATGGACCTTGAGGGTATGATGTTAAGTGAAATAAGCCAGATGGAGAAAGTCAAACACTGCATGTTTTCAGTCATATGTAGCAGATAAACACATGGATAAAGAGAACAAATTAGTGGTTATCAGAGAGGAAGGCGGCTGGGAAGTGGGTGAAAGGGGTAAAGGGGCATATATGCACAGTTACAGATAAAAGTTAGAGTATGTTGTTGAGCATGAAGCAGTCTATACGGAAACTGACAAATAATAATATGAACCTGAAATTACACAATGTTATAAACCATTATGACCTCAATAAAATAATTAAAAATAAATAAATAAATGCATTAGTCTCAAACTATGTAGAAAACAAAACGTGGAGTTATAAACCAAAGTTACCAAACTATTAGCCTTTAGACTAATAATTGTTTTCTAAAATGTATTAATCTCTTAAATCATGTAGAAAACAAAAAACGGAGTTACAAACTGTTGTTACAATAATACTAGCCTTTAAAATTGGCCATGAAGTTACCTTTATTGAGATCTTTATTTCTTCATATGGCTTCACATTTCTGTCTACGTCCTTTCATTTCACCCTGCAGGACTCCCTTGAGCATTTTTTTGCAGGGCAGGCCTAATGGTAATGAGCTCCTTTAGCTTTTGTTCATCTGGGAATTTTAATTTCTCTCTCATTTTTGAAGCATAATTTTGCCAGGATTCTTGTCTGACAGTTTTTTTTTTCCTTTTAGCATCATATATATGCAGGCTTTTTTCTTTTAGCACTTTGAATATGTCAGTCCACTGCCTTCGGGCCTCCAACCTTTCTCACGAGAAATCTTATAATCTTATTGAGGATCCCTTGTATGTGATGAGTCACTTCTCCCTTGTTGCCTTCAAGATTCTTTATGTTGGGCTTTCGAAATTTTAACTATAATGTGTCTTGGTGTGGGTCTCTTTGGAGTTCATTGAGCTTCTTGGATGTTTATAATCATGTCTTTCATCAAATTTGGGAAGTTTTCAGCCATTATTTCTTCAAATATTCTTTCTGCCTTTTTCTCTCTCTTCTCCTTTTAACACTCCCATAATGCTTACCTAATGTTTGTTCATTGATTGCTTCTTCTGCCTGCTCAGATTTGCCTTTGAATCTGTCTAGTGAATTTTTTCATTTCAGTTATTGTACTTTTCAGCTCCAGAATTTCTTTTTGGTTTTCTTTTAGCTTTTCTATCTCTTTATTGATATTTCCATTTTGTTCATCCATCATTTCTTGACTATCTCCACATCTTCCTTCAGTTGAGGATTTTTAAGAGAGTTGTTTTAAAGTCCTTGTCTAATAGATCTATTATCAAGCCTCTTTCAGAAACAGATTCTCTTGACTTATTTTTCCCTTTGAATGGGCCATACTTTCCTATTTCTTTATATGTCTTGTGATGTTTTTGTGGATAAATGGACATTTGGATCTAATAATGAGATAACTCTGGAAATTAGGTTTTCTGTTTTCTGTGTTTTGTTTCGATTGTTGTAGGCTGTGTCTGTGCTGAGGATCAGCCTGAGGTATAAACTTAAGGTCTTCTCAGGTCTTTTCTGAGTCTTTCTGTGGGAATGTATGCTTTCTAATTTTCCTCAAATAAGCAGCTGTTTTTGAATGTCCCAGTCTTTAATGTTTAGCTCTCCAAAGAGGAAAATGAGAAAAATGAAGGGGGTTGGGGTGGTGGGGAAGGGCGCTAGCCCTTTAAATTCCCTGTAAGTCTTTTCAGTGAGATGGGGAGGGGCTTGCAACAATTGGGGAGGTGCAACAACAATGGCCACCCACCTTTTGCTTGCACCTCTGGGTTCAGAAGCAGCAATCAGCAAGAGGAGCCCAGACCCTCCATATCTGGAGGATATGGTCTTTGTTGCCCACTCTGGCTGCTGCAGTTTGTGTGCAGGCTGCTTTAGGAACACATGCACAGCTGCCTGCCAGGGGGTTGGGGTGGGGGGATGGGTAGCTGCTGCTGTGGTAAGAGCTGAAATGGACCAAAATCAACTGCAGTTTGCCACTGAAACCTTCCCCTGGAAGTTGAATGCCTTTAGTAGACTCCACAGTTCCAAAATAGTTACATCAAACAGATTCTGCCAGTACAATTGTTGTTTGGATAGGGAGACAGATTCCTGGTGCTTCCTACTGCACCATCTAAATCCTCCTGCAGTAAACATTTTTGTTTTCATTTGTAATCACTTCCTAGCTAAAATGCAAGTAGTGAAATCAGTATGTATGAATAACTTAACTACCCTGCCTTCTACTGCTAGTCGTTTTATGTAAGGGTTGTACTCTTAGTCCTCCTGCATGACCACTCCTATCACCTTTGCTGCCTGGGCATGTATTTCTTGTGTGTGTATCTGGGTCCTCCTTCATGAAGTGGGAATGGAACTTTGGTTATAACTATAGTGAAACAAATCCTCAGAAAGGAGTTAAAATTGACACACTACCATCATGTCAATTTGAAGGTGGCAAGTTAAAACTGTTCTGTGGTAAAGTTTGATATTAAGAGGCAATAATGATAAAAGGATCAATCCATTAGGAAGACAATTATAAACATATAAGCATGACAGACCTCCAAAATTTATGAAGCAAAAACTCGCAGAATTGAAGGGACAATTTTAACAATCCAACAATAACAGGCTAATACTTCAATACCCCACTTTCAATAATTGATAGAACTAGACAGAATACCAACAAAGAAAGAGCACTTGAACAACACTATAAACCAAACTAGACCTAACAAATTGCATAGAAGACTCCAACACACAACAGCAGAATATACATTCTTCTCAAGCACACACTGAACATTCATTCTCCAGGAGAGATCACCTAGATGCTAGGTCATAAAACAAGCATCAATTAATTGAAATGTGTTGAAATCATACAAAGTATGTTCTATAATCAAAATAGAGTGACATTAGAAATTAATGACAAAAAGAAATTTGAGAAATTCAACAAATATGTGGAAATTAAACAACACACTCTTAATCAATGGCCAGAGAAGAAATCAAAAGGGAAATTGGAAATTATGTTGAGAAGAATGAAAATGAAGACACAACATAGCAAAATCACTTAATTATGGGATGCAGTAAAACTTAGACAGAAATTTATAGCTGTAAATGTCTATATTAAAAAATAAAAGGGGTTGGCCCAGTGGCATAGTAGTTAAGTTTATGTGCTCCACTTCAGCGGCCTGGGGTTTATGTGTTTGGATCCTGGGTGTGGACCTACACACTGCTCATCAAGCCATGCTGTGGCAGCTTCCCACATACAAAATGGAGGAAGATTGGCACAGTTGTCAGCTCAGGGACAATCTTCCTCAAGCAAAAAGAGGAAGATTGGCAATAGATGTTAGCTCAGGGACAATCTTCCTCACAAAAAAAGAAACAAAATAAAAAAATTAAAAATTAGCTACGGGACAATCTTCCTCACAAAAAAAGAAACAAAATAAAAAAATTAAAATAAAAAAATAGAGTTCTCAAATAAATAACCTAACATTCTACTTTGATGGAAAAAAAGACAAACAACACTGGAAAAAGAAGGGTAAACAAAATTGAAAGCATGGAAAAGGAAGGAAATGATAATGATTATGATGGAAATAAATAGATAATAAAGACACAATCAAGAAATTCAACAAAACCGATGACTGATTTTTGGAAAGATCATCAAAACGGGCAAACCCTTAGCTACACTATCTAAGACAAAAGAAGACCCAAATTGCTAAAATAAAGAACAAAAGAGAGGAAATTATTGACCTTACAGAAATAAAAGGATTATAAGAGAATACTATGAATAACTGTATAACAATAAATTTGATAACTTAGATATATGCTAGATTCCTAGGAAGACAACTGACTAAGAAAGAAATAGAACACCTGAATAGACCTATTAGAAGATATTGAAATAGTAATTAAAAATTACATACCCCCCAAAAAAATCCCAGACCCAGATGGCTTCACTGGTGAATTCTACATAAAATTTAAATAAGAATTAACACCAATTCTTCACAAACTCTTCCAAAATGCAGAAGATGGAATACTTCCCAATTCACTCTATGAGGCCAGTATTATCCCAATACCCAAACCAGGCCAAGAGATCACAAGAAAAGAAAACTGTAGATCAGTATCCCTTATGAATATTGATGCAAAATTCTCATTAAAATCCTAGCAAAGCAAATCCAGCAACATATAAAAAGGATTATATACCATGACCAGGTGTGATTTATTCCAGGAATGCAAGGTTGGTTCAACAAATGAAAATCAATCACTGTAATATGACATATTAATGACAAAAAGCACGTGATCATCTCAATAGACACAGAAAAGGCATCTGACAAAACGTAATGCCTCTACAAGATAAAAACACTCAACAAACTAGGACTAGAAAGGAACTAATTCAATCTGATAAAGGGCATCTACAAAAAACTCACAGCTAGCATCATACTTAGTGGTGAAATGTTTTCCTCCTAGGATCAGGAATAAGACAAAGATGTCTGCTCTCACTACTTCTATTTAACATTGTGCTGGAGCTTCAAGCCATGGTAATTAGGCAAGAAAAAGAAATAAAGGCATCATATTGGAAAGGAAGAAATAAAACTATATTTACAGATGACATAATCTTGTATATAGAAAATCCTAATGAACCTATGAAAAAACTATTAGAACAAATAAATGAGTTCAGCAAGATAGCAGGATACAAGATCAATTTACAAAAATCAATTGTATTTCCATACAATTACAATGAACAATCTGAAAATGAAATTAAGAAAAGAATTCCATGCATAATAACATCAAAAAGAATAAACTACTTATGAATACATTTAACAAAAGAAGTAAAAGTCTTGGAAACAGAAGATTTTACATCATTGAAAGAAATTAAAGAAGGCTTAAATAAATGGAAAGACATGGAAAGTTCATGGATGTAAGACTTAATGTTGTTAAGATGGCCATACTCTCCAAACTGATCTATAGATCCAACACAATCCCTACCAAAAGCCCAGCTGGCTTTTTGCAGAAATTGACAAGCTGATCCTAAAATTCATATAAAAATTCAAGGGACCCAGAATAGCCAAAACAATCTTCAAAATGAACAACCAAGTTGGAAGACTCATACTTCCCAATTTCAAACTTACTATAAAGGAACAGTAATCAGACAAAATTCACATGTTGAAGCCCTAACCCCTAATGTGACGGGATTGGAGATAGGGCCTGTGAGGAGGTGATAAAAGTTAAACAAGGTCGTAAGGAGGGGCCCTAATCCAATAGGGCCGGTGAATTTATAAGAAGATGAAGGGACACCAGAGCTCTCTCCACCGTGTGTGGACACAGTGAGAAGGCCACCATCTACCAGCCAGGAAGAGAGCTCTCACCAGGAAATGAATCAGCCAGCACCTTCATCTGGGAATTCCAGGCTCCAGAACTGTGAGAAAATTAATTTCTGTTGTTTAAGCTAAAAGAAGTTCTCATATTTTGAATTATTAGGTGGTTTAGAAAGAAACTGTTCCTGCTCCTGTATTTGTACATTTCTAATGACAATCTTAGACCTGGTGTGATGCATTTTGGTAATATGGTCCTGGGGAGGTAAGCTGAATTCTGATGTGCTATTCCTGTGGGTGAGGGAAGGGCTCTTCTTAACACTAGGGAATAAACCGAAAAGTTTATTGTCAAATCACACAGAAAAGAAATTACAAGTCCATGACCTCTACCTGAAACCCTCAGAATAGATTATTTTTGCCAGCAGAGTTTTTTCACATCTTAAAAAGGAAAAACCTGCAGATTCTGCACATTTTTAACACCTTGAGCAGAATCTAGGATACCACTGCATTATCAAACAATATTTACAAAAACAAAAACAAAAACAAACAGTATTTCCAAAGTGAAACATGTGAGTACCCACATGAAGGGCCTGGGCCTTGCTTGCTCAGCAAAAGCCCTCAGGCCTATTGCAAACACGTATCCTTCTGCCTCCCTTCTGGGCAGGCAGCCCAGCTACCAGAATTTGTAACCATCTGGGCCTGTCCAGCCCGGATCCTTGCCTATTCCACGAGAAGAACATCACGTCTTACAGGAACACAGAGCCCCTCCACGTGATCTACTGTTTCTGGGAACACTGGTCATACCAAGGACAGCCCTTTGGCAAGCATGCAGCCTTTGTTCCTCTGCCTACTTAAGCAAGCTTCTCTTAGGGGGCGGTTGCGGGTGCACACTTCTGACCAGCCAGTGGCCACTGGACACTCTCCCTGTAAGTAAATCCCAATAAACCTGTATGTCTCGTTTGCAGTCTCCAGGTCATTTCTTTGGTCTCTCGGCACGAAATCCTGCCGTCCTAGCCCAGGTGGGCTTTCAGCCTTACACTGCACTATGTGGGACAAAGAAGATTATAAATGTCCTCTAATTAGTACAGGTCAGGTTTTGACCCCAAATAAGTTTGTACCAAATTTCCAGATAAAAACTTTCAGTTTCAAGAGCTTTTTAAGTTTTCCTCTTTGTGGTTAAAGGGACTACAGATGTGTGGGACTGAAAGGCGGTTTAGAATAGAGGATGTCAACTCTTGTCTCTTAATAGAATTTTTTCTCTTGAATCTAACTTGCAAAGAAGACAGAGTACTAGTTTATTTTTTGGCAGAGAGGCAGAGCACAGAGGAGAAAAGAGTGGAGTCTGTGAGGCCTGAATCTCAAGTCAGGCCTCGTCTCCTGTTATTCTCACATGTAATTTCCTTTTGTTAATCTCTAACCCTATTAGATTAAGAAGATTAAAGGGAAATCTTAGGAAACCTATGTGTAGGTGCACTGTGATACAACATTAAAGCCCACTAATTCTAGCATTTGATTATATATTAATGACTAATACGATGAATCTCAGGGCAAGATTTGAGATAAGAGGATGAACTATAACGTCCTTCCTGATGATGATTCTTTCATTTCCACCTTGGAGAATTTTGGTTTGACTACATTAAACTGGGCGATGGTCTTTTTATATTACCATCACAATATACTTTAAACTGATGAGCACTAATGCAAAACCACTTGTCAAGTGTCGTGAGAACACAGATTTGATACTTGTTACTGACAGTGGCAGATGGTATCCTGTTAACCTAGAAACGTAAATGGAATTGTTAGAGTCATACACATTTTACCTAATACAGAAAAGTCTAAAAGTCATTTAGTCAAATCCTCAGGCTTTGTATCGTATGTACACGTAAAGGAATTTATCACACGTTGATTAGAAGTCAATCATCAAAAGCAATTACTCTAAGTTTATATAAATAAACATCTACGTATGCATGTGTGTATACATTACTAAAAAAAAAAGATGATGTAGAACTAGAATAAGGATAGACATACAGATCAATGGAATAGAATTGAGTCCAGAAATAAACCCTAATATAGACAGTCAATTGATTTTTGACAAGAGTTCCCAGATGATTCAATGGGGAAAGAACAGTCTTTTCCATAAATGGTGCTGAGACAACTGAATATCTATACACAAGAGAATGAATTTGGACCCCTATCTCACATTATATATAAAAATTAAGTCAAAATGCGTCAAAGTCCTAAATATAAGAGGTAGAACTATAAAACTCTTAGAAGAAAACATAGGCATAAATCTTCATGACCTTGGGTTAGGCAATAATTTCTTAGATATGACACCAAAGTACCAGCAACAACGAAAAAATATAGTGATAGCCTGCTGTGACTCATTATTGCAAAGATATAATTTCAAGCTATTGCCAGATCTTTCGTGTCACTGCAAAATACTTATCAGCAATAAGTAGTCCTATTGTTTCGAATGCTCTAGTTGGCATCACTCAAACCCACAGGATGCACAATGGGAAACTACTATTCTCTGCATAATCACGTACGGTATCGTCTCTGTTAAAAGCACAGAAATCTGGGGCTGGCCCCGTGGCCGAGTGGTTAAGTTCACGCGCTCCGCTGCAGGCGGCCCAGTGTTTCGTTGGTTCGAATCCTGGGCGTGGACATGGCACTGCTCATCAAACCATGCTGAGGCGGCATCTCACATGCCACAACTAGAAGGACCCACAACGAAGAGTATTCAATTATGTACTGGGGTCTTTGGGGATAAAAAGGAAAAAAATAAAATCTTTAAAAAAAATGCAGAGAAATCTGAGAATTTAGCTGTTTTGGAGTATGTGTGTGTGTACGTGTTTGGTCCAATATATTACCAGAAAACAGGAAAAATGAAAATATACACTTCATTTCACACTGGTGTAGAGGCTTGAGGGGCCTAAACTTGGTGTCAAATGGGACGGTTTTTTCTTTTTTGAGGAAGATTAGCCCTGAGCTAACATCTCCCACCAATCCTCCTCATTTTTCTGAGGAAGACTGGCCCTGAGCTAACATCTGTGCCCATCTTCCTCTACTTTATAGGTGGGGCACCTGCTACAGCATGGCTTGACAAGTGGTGCGTAGGTCCGCACCCGGGGTCCTAACTGGCGAACCCTGGGCCGCCACAGTGGAACGTGCGAACTTAACCTCTGTGCACCACCAGGCCAATCAAATGGGATAGTTTTGCTTAACTGCCTCTTACCTAAAAACTCAGATTCAGGGAAATGTTTTGTATAATTGTGTCCTGTGAACTGCCCTGCTGGGAGGAGTGGGGCTGCGGTTTGAGTCTGGGTGGGCTGTGAATCCTAGGATGAAATCAATCACTCTGGGTAGGGGTCAGAGTTCTCCTAAATGGAGACTTTTTACAGTAGGGATTAAAGAAAGTCCCTTCACTAAGGAGCAGCAGAGAAGCAAATTTTAGATGAGACAACCAGATACTGTTCTGTGCCCATGAAGGAAACTCCTAGTCCCCACGAAATGTTTAATGTTCTGTTCTTTTCCTTTGACTTTAGAAATAGTCATATTTAGCATCTGGTTTAAGTTTTTCTCTTGGGTTCTAAAATTTTATTTTCTTGTGTACAATCCTTCAGTAGAGTTGTAAAGATAAGGCCATATGTTGATAGCGTGGCTTTGGGGATTTTAAGAGAATCACCCTCTCTGTCAGAGAGCATCTTCCTGAGGAATTATGGGAATGTGAGTAGAGCCTCAAGGCCAAGCTGAGAGGGAAAAACTCTTTGGAGGAATGGCTGCAATTTGTACTGATTCAGAAGTCAATTTAATATAATCCTCCTTCTCCCAAATAGATTATAGAAAGGAAAAAAATTTATAAAGAAATTACCCTAGTTAATTTTCAGTCAAGCATCTTATAGTTTAAATAAACATTAAAAACTATTTAAACAAAGAAACTTTGGCTTTGATCACAGATGATTTGTTGGCAATCATCCAGCATTTCAGCGCATTCTCAGTTCACAATAAGGAATTAAGTTTAATTTCAATAATGTTAAAATAATGGGCAGTGCAGAAAAAGTTGAATTACCATACTCAAATAATAAGGTAATAGTTGGGCCCAATCCATGGTGAATCAATAATCTCCTTGTTTTTTTCCTCTTCACCCTGTGCCCACCCCCCAGCCCCTTCCCCTGGTAACCACTGAACTGTTTTCTTTGTCCATGTATTTGTTTATATTCTACATATGAGTGAAATAATCTGGTGTTTGTCTTTCTCAGTCTGCCTTATTTGATAAGCGTAATTCCTTCCAGGTCCTTCCATGTTACTGCAAATGGGATGAATTTATCTTTTTTTTTTTCTTAATGGCTGAGTAGTATTTCATTGTATATATATACTACATCTTCTTTATCCAATCATCAGTTGATGGGCACTTGGATTGCTTCCATGTCTTGGCTATTGTGAATAGTGCTGCAGCGAACACAGGGGTGTATAAGCTACTTTGGATTGTTGATTTCAAGTTGTTTGGGTAGATACCCAGTAGTGGGATTGCTGGGTCATATGGCATTTCTGTTCTTAGTTTTTTGAGGAATCTCCATATTGTTTTCCATAGTGGCTGCACCAGTTTGCATTCCCACCAGCAGTGTATGAGGGTTCCCTTTTCTCCACACCCTCTCCAACATTTGCTGTTTTTAGTCTTAGTGATCAATAATCTCCCTTTTCATTTTATGATGTACTTCTGAAACATCATTTTGGAAAACATATTAAAATAACAAAAGCTATGGTTACATAATAATGGGAACTACCTTGAAGTTTTAATGAATCAAAGGTCTTGCTTTAAAACAATTTTACAGGAAGGCAGTACTGGTGGCACGGAATGTGGTTGTACAGAGAACAAAAGTTGAAACCCCCACAAATCATATTCTAGCTCAGAGTTTCCAAATTTTTTGGTCTCAGGACTCTTTCATAATCTTATAAATTATTAACAACCCTAAAGAACTTTTTTAAAAAGTGGGTTATATCTATAAATATTTACAGTAATACAAATTATATTTGAGAAATGAAAATGTTTATTACTTTGTAAAAATAATCCGGTTAACATGTTACTCATTTTTATGAACATAATTATATTTTCAAAAACAAAAAAATTAGTGAGAAAGTTGGCATTATTTTAGATTTTTGGCAAATCTCTTTAATCCCTGGCTTAATGGAAGACGATTGAATTCTCATATGTGCTTCTACATTCAATTTATTAAGCTATCTATATTATTTTGGTTGAAGCATATTAAGAAAACCTGGCTTCACACAGATGTATGGTTTGAAAAGGGAGGAATATTTTAACAACTTTTTCAGATAATTATAGATATTCTTCTTCACAGTGGTAGTATCAAAAGTTAGTTGCAATATAGAATCTGACACTGTATCAATGAACTTTTTGTACTCTGTTACATGAAAATCTACTGGTCTAACTTGGACTTTGAATGGATGTTTTACCCATGCATCTGATTTCATTTTCAAGAAAATATCTCTCAAATACAGTCATGCATTGCTTAAAGATAGGGATACATTTTGAGAAATGAATTGCTAAGCAATTTCATCATCTTGCAAACATTATAGAGTATACTGAAAGGGAACAAAATTTGCCATCCCAAAATGTGTCTCTTTGAAGATTATTTTAGGCTGACTATTTTTAAGAAACAAAAGACTCAGAAAGTTTTTCCTGTTACCTCCCCCATAACTGCCTAAAAGAAATTCAGATTAAAAAATGTGTCTCAGGAATTGAGCAATCACCTTATCATAACACGACGTAGGTGGAAGACAGGGAGAAACCTAGAAAAGCCTGTTTGTTGGGCTCCCCTTTGTGTTCTTCTGTTCTCTGTGGAAAACACTTGTTTTCCAAAGGTTTGCTCCTTTTCACCTACCTGTGAATTGCCTTCCTTTCCTTTGAAGTAAGTCCTTGACTCTCCCCACCCCAACATCTTCTTTTGTCTTTAGCTGAGGACGATATTTAAAGTGAGGACTTGGGCCATTTTGGTGAGTTACTCGGTTTTCCCGGTTTCTCTCATGTATACGTTACTAAACTTTTGTTTGTTTTTCTCCTGTTACTCTGTCTCATGTCAATTTAATCCTTAGACCAGCCAGAAGAACCTAGAAGGACAGAGGAAAACTTCTTCCTCCCCAACAGTACTTACACAAACCCAGACAGTATAGCCTACTACACACCTAGGTGATCCAGGACTAATCTTATGGGACCACCATTGTATACATGGTTCATTGTTGACCGAAACATCATTATGCGGCACATGACTGTACCCAAATCTGAATGACCAAAATTTGTTACTTGTTCTTTCAAGCAAACGTGCTATTCTGTGAAAAAGCAGCTAGTTAAAAATACATGTATGCAAGGTTGAACTTTAATAAAATTAATGTTCGCAATTTCATCAAAGACATTCTTAAGTGAAACGGAATTTTTTTCTACTGCAAGTGCATGGCAGTGAAGAATAATGACTACTGGAGTTTGGTGCCGCTGCCTTTGATTTGTTCTAAGGCACCACAAGTTTAATTTACTATTGATTTTTACACCATCAGTGCAAATTCTAGCAGTAAAAAGCAAATGCCAGTATTATTACAAAAAGCTTTGACTTTGCAGACACCCTGAAAGAGTTCTGGGGATCCTCACAGGACGATGGACTATACTTTGAGAACTGCTGTGTAGCTATCAGGATAAACACAGATTATAAAAACAATTAAGACATGATCCCTATTCTCAAGCGCACTTTAATAGAAGAAACCTATGGAGGTGATTACAACACAGCTTTATTGATGCAAGAAAAGGCAGCAGTGTGGAGGGGACATGAAGACAAGCAAGGAAGCAGAGATCAGGTAGGATACCGCTGTGGCAATGATGAGGGCCTGCACCAAGGTACTGGCAATAAGAATGGAGAAACTTTTAAGGTGGTGGGATTAGAGGATTTGGTGACTGATTAGACGTGAGGCAGGAAGGAGGAGGGCAATGGGGTGGATAGTGGTGCCCTTCCTACTCAGGCATGACAGGAGCGGCAGGGTGGCAGAGGGGTGGGAGGAGATAACGAGTTTAGTCTTAGACTTACTGACCGTGAGATGAACGTCACAGCTCTAGGGAGGGGAGTCAGCAGCAGTTGGATATTCCTGCTCTTTCCCCGGGGCCTTGCGGGTTTCTCAGGCGTGCTGTACCCCCACGCCTAGCCCAATACCTAGCTCTTAATGTTGGTTGAATAAATGAATGCATGTGGTCAGGAGCTCGCGACAGCGATCTAGGAGAGGATTAAATTTGGTAGTCAGTTTATCTACATGCTTATTTGAAACCACAGGCGCGGATGAGCTCAGGCTGACTGCAGCTGTAGGACTGAACCCCCACTTTAAAATCTTTCGGGCCGCTAATGGGCCAGAATAAGTGGCCTTCTTGGGGAATGTGGCCTCAAATAGGTCTCCATGGCCTATAATATGTAAATTTATCGGAAAACCTGTTTCCTGTAATCCAGCATACCTAACAACTAAGATTTGTTACCTTTATGGCCGTATATTAATACTTGTCCAACTGGTTTTAATTGGGGTGGGATGGGACTGACCTCACCCTTCCACCCTTCAGGGTGCAGAGGGCGACTTTCACCATCCCCCTTCCCGCGACTCTGGGGTTAGAGCAAGGTCCGGCGCAGCAGGGCGCGCGCCGTGGCAGGGGCGGCGCTCCAACCACCACTCGCCTGACGCGCTATAAGCCGACATCACCTCACGCGCGCGGTGCAATCAGAGCGCGCCGCCGCCGCCGCCAGTCGCGCCGCAACCCTGCCCCTGAGATCCCTCCGCTCTGCCCCTCCCGATGCCGCGGCGGGGTACCCCGCCCCTGGGGCACAGAGGCCCGGGGTTCCCGCGACTCTCAGGGCGTGATCTCCTCAGCCACGTTCTCTTCCATCTCTGGACCACCTGGGCCACAGCTGCAGCTGCTGCTTCTCTCTCCCCGGCGAAAGGAGACCTCGGCGTTAGCATGTCCCGGTAGGGGGCGTGGCCAGCGGCAGGCCCCACCCCTTCTGTGACGCACTGGGTGGAGCGCGAGGGAGCAGGGAGCAGGGGGTGGGGCTGGGTTTAGTAGTAGACCTGGAGGCCAGGGTCGCCTCCCGACGCCCATCTGCCGGTTTCTCTCGCTTCATCGGTTCGGAGGAGCGGCGGCCACCTCGACCTCCAGCGTCTCCGGCGAACTGAAGTGGCGGCTAGGATGGTGTTGCTGGGCTTACTGCAGGCGAGCGGGTCGGTGCTGGTACAGGCGATGGAGCAGGTGACTGGCGGCAGCCTCCTGTCCTTGCTGCTGATCGCCTGCGCCTTCACGCTCTGCCTGGTCTACCTGTTCCGCCTCGCCGTCGGCCACTTGGCCCCGCTGCCCGCCGATACGGTACGTGCACCCCTGGGGCTCCCGGCGGAGGACGCGGCGAACTAGGCGGCCGGAGGGCTAGCGAGGACCGCTACTGGGGAGGCGGCGGGTGCACCGGCGACTGGGGTGAGGGGTGAGCGCGACACAGCTACTGGTGGCGCTGGCGGTTACGATTGCCTTGGTCTTGCTGGCGTTGGTGCAGGGGCCTCTGATGGCGATCTCGATTCTGATGGTGGCCGCGTGTCTGGTCCTGGCCGGGGTCGTGCTTGCCGGTGGTCGTAGTGATGGCTGAGTTGGCCGCGGCACTGGTGGCCCTAAAGGCCGTGGCCGGAGGGGCAACTTTGGCCCTGGCTGTGGCCCTAAACGCCCTGGTGGCGTACTCGTAGCCATAGGGGTGTTTCCGGCGTGGTGGGGCCCCTGGTGGCGATGCTGTTGGCAGCTGCAGCCCTCGTGGCCGTCATCCTAGTGGCCATTGTGTGGTTCAGTGTCCTGTGGGCTGTGGCATTGTCCCTCATGGCTATTTAGATCAGTATGAAGGGGGATGTGTTCAGTTTGGTGGAGTGGGAGAGAACTGGAGTGTTGTAGGGACCTTCCTATGGTGCTAATAAAATATCAGTTTCTCTAGTTTAGTGTCTTTATTGACCACTAGCTTCATATTTCCCTAGTATATTTGGTGAATGCATCCTTAACCATCCACACCAAGTAGCTTCTAAAACTATGCACTATCCTTTTACTGACCATGGAATGTACAAACTATTGACCAAGTAGTTTTAAAAATTATTTTTGTTTGAACCATAACAGGCACGAGGCAGTTATTTTTCCTACACACGGGATTTTTGAGGAAGTGATATTTGTCTTTGGAAAGACGCAGCTAGCTTTAGTATTTATTATTGTACTTAACTATTATCTGAAGAGTGAGTTTGTAATGGTTCTTACTATTTGAGACCGCCAAGATTAGAGGAGTGTTATCCTTTTTCATCATTGCAGTTTGATTTCCAGGAGACTAAATGTTGCAATCTGCCAGTCTCATTTTGGGGCATCTAAAGTACTTTTTATGGCTTGCTAGAGTTTCTGCTAGAGCAGATCTACTCTCTTTAAAATCAGTGAATCTCATTCATTTGCAGCTAGCCCTGGTGGTCTAGTGGTAAAGATTCAGTGCTCTCGTTGCTGCGCCCAGGGTGCGCCCGGCTTCCTTTCCCTGTCAGGGAACACACCACTCGTGCCCTCTGTCGGTTGTTATATATACTGTGGTGGCTGTGGTGCTGAAAGCTATGCCACTGGTATTTCAAACACCAGCAGGGTCACCCATGGTGGACAGGTTTCAGCAGAGCTTCCAGACTAAGACAGATTAGGAAGAAGGATCTGGTCAACCACTTCTGAAAAATTGGCCGTGAAAAGCCTCAGAATAGCAGCAGAGCATTGTCTGATACAGCGCCGGAAGGTGAGAGGATGGCACAAAAAGACCGGGCAGGGCTCCACTCCACTGTGCACAGGGTCACTAGGAGTCATAAAGCACTCAAGGGTACTGACAACAATAACGTTCATTTGCAGTGAAGAAGCATGGGATGTGTTCTGTTTACTGATGAATTGTAGCTTCTTAAACATTTCCTGTCTTTCTATACTTCAAGTTACTTTTTGTCTTTTTTCTGTACCTTCTTTAGGTAAGATTCTGGGGCTAAAATTGTGGGTGGTAGTAGAAGTAAGTGGTGAAGGAACTATAGTTTGACTTTCCTCTGTTTTTTGGCTACTCTTGGTTAGGAAAGTTGTCTAGAGCCATCAAAAATACTGGACGTATTCTGGACAGTGTTCCCATTAAAAATGTCTTTGTGTTTGTCTAATCATTTATCTTATGATGTTTTGAGTTTCTATTCTTTTTACTATGGTAACTTTTTAGTTACCAAAATGGCAAATGGCAAATTTCATTTGTTTGGTTATGAAACCAAACTGGTTTTCTTTCATAAAATGAAATGCGAACTGAAAGTTATTTTGTTTTCTCTTGCAGAAAAGTCCGCCATATATTTCCTCTCCAGTTCCATTCCTTGGACATGCCATAGCATTTGGGAAAAGTCCAGTTGAATTCCTCGAAAATGCATATGACAAGGTAAGTCTTCCAAATGATTGGAGGAAAAGAAATCAGTGCTTTTCAGACTTCTTTTAAATGGCAGAACATTAAAAACAATTGTAATCTTATGCTTATCCCAGTATAGGAAACATAACATTAGAGCTGCTCAGGTTTAAGAGCTGGAGAGGCCTTGGAGGCCCTCTTAAATCTTCTCCCATGCCATGGAGTGATCTCTGAGATACCACTGAGGAAACCTGTAGTTCTGGCAAGTGTGGTTTAAAAACCACTGGCCTGGGCTGGCCCCGTGGCCGAGTAGTTAAGTTGGCGTGCTCCGCTTCGGTGGCCCAGGGTTTTGCTGCTTCAGATCCTGGGTGCAGACCTGGCACCGCTCATCAGGCCATGTTGAGGCTGCGTCCCACATGCCACGACTAGAAGGACCCATATCTAAAAATATACAACTATGTAGTGGGGGGCCTTGGGGAGAAAAAAGAAAAATAAAATCTTTAAAAGAAAAAAACAAAAAAACCAAAAACCACTGGCCTAAATTTTGTATTCACTGATCGTAGTTAAAATTGATACTAATTGACCCTTCTTTTTCTTAACCTTTTATCTGTGGAATTTTCTAGCTTGCTGTACACATTTGACTTCACTTCCACTTGGATGATCTACCTGACCCTGTGGCCACTCAGATCTTTGCCCCTCTCCTCTCCAATGAGCTTTCCCATGCAATTCAGCCATTTACTCCACAGTCCCACTTTGGACTTGTCACCCTTAACTGTTTCACCTCTTTATTAATTTAGACACTGTATTTTTTGACCACAACTACTTCTCCTGGTTTGCCTATGTGCCTCCTTCCATTTATAGCCATTCTTTGACCTCATTAGATGTTCCAGTCTACTATCCATTTACTTTCTCCTGATCTATCAGCCTTCTTTCTTTACTTTCCTTCCTTTTCCACTTTGGGATCATGGTCTATCATTTCAGTTACACTCTTGCCAATACCTTAAATTTCCTTGCCCCCTGATCTTCATCGTTCTTACCTGGTGAAACCCCAGCCTTGGAGGGAGCATGTTAGTCATTTTCTCCTTCCTTATACCACATTGGTTCCTTCCTAATTTCCTGACTGCCTACCTTAAATGAACTTTAAACCACTGTTTAACAATCCTTTCATGTTCCTGTGGTTGGCTTACTTTCCCACTCACAATGACTAAGAATTGCATTGAAGCTTATGAATGTTTTAATTTTCAATAATGTTTTGTGATTTAATAAATTAGTGTCTTAATGCTACATATTTTTTGGTAACAAAACTATGGGTCCTTTTTTCTCTTTAGTATGGACCTGTATTTAGTTTTACCATGGTGGGCAAGACATTTACTTACCTTCTGGGGAGTGATGCAGCTGCACTGCTTTTTAATAGTAAAAATGAAGACCTGAATGCAGAAGATGTCTACAGTCGTCTGACAACACCTGTGTTTGGGAAGGGAGTTGCATATGATGTACCTAATCCGGTAGGTGACACTGTTATCTTGAAGAAAGACAAATCTATGCTATAATAGTTATAGCTAGTTGTGTAATATTATACATTTAAAATGTGGAAATAATTTATTCCTTGGTTCAAAAATCTGAAGAATCATGACACATTTAAAAGAAGAAAAGCCATTGGTGAAGGACAAAGAATGGGTATTTTGTTTCATAAGTTGCTGGCATGGGCTTAGCAACTTTAAAGGGCTTCCTGTACACAAATAGAACCAATGATACCTTAACTTACTGGAATTTGATTTGCATGGGTAACAGGAAAAATCCCATTATTTTATTGGAATGGCCTCCTGCCTTCCCCCTTCTGCCTAAAATTCTAGCATAACAGCTCTTTTGAGCTAGAGATTGCCGGCTTTAGAAGTTTATGTGATCTCTTTTTCTCTGAAGTCAAATATTGAAGTGCTGCAAGTTGATGTAAAACACAAATCAGATAATTGGCCAAACTGCTTGGCATGGGCTCTGGCTGTGCATGTACATACAGTACCTGGTGTCCTAGTATAGCAGTTAAAGAGTTGACATTGTGTTGTTTCTGGGGATGGGGGAGCTGTGTGGGAATGAACGGCTCTCCTCAAGGCCAAAAACAAGAGTCCTGGGAAATTCTTTTAATGAGATAGATGTTTTTTTCACACAGCTTATCAGATTCTTAAAATAGAAATGCCTTAAAGGGTTAAAACTATCAGTTGTCTTAGTGTGAATTTATTTTATTCAGATTATATTATATTCTAATTAAACTTCTGGAAGATGGTGTCACTGAGGAATGATACTTGTTTTGAGAATAGGAGCATATGTGGAGGAGGATATCATCATCAAAGCATAGTGGACCTTTGGAGATTGTATTGGCCTCTGGGTTGGGTTGGAAGACTAGGAGATAACCAAAATAGGAAAAGGGAGCCCTGAAGTCAGGAGTGGGAAAAGCGTGTATAGGAAGGAAGGCAGGAGGTACGATTTCTAATTTCCCATTTGTCTAGGGCCAGCAGAGCAGGTGTCTTCTACACATATACATAAATGCTCTAAGTTTCTATATATGGTATAGTTTAAAAAAATGCTTTTACTATTTTTATTTTCAATTTTTCAGAAGTTGTTTTCTTTGAGTATTAGAGTTATATTAACCCGAGTGGGAAAAGCGTGTATAGGAAGGAAGGCAGGAGGTACGATTTCTAATTTCTCATTTGTCTAGGGCCAGCAGAGCAGGTGTCTTCTACACATATACATAAATGCTCTAAGTTTCTATATATGGTATAGTTTAAAAAAATGCTTTTACTATTTTTATTTTCAATTTTTCAGAAGTTGTTTTCTTTGAGTATTAGAGTTATATTAACCCGAGTGGATCTTGTGATAAAACAAAATTGTGTTTTAATGCTGTATACCCTTAATTTTTTGAAGGTTTTCTTGGAGCAGAAGAAAATATTAAAAAGTGGCCTTAACATAGCCAACTTTAGACAGCATGTTTCTATAATTGAAAAAGAAACAAAGGAGTACTTTCAAAGTTGGGGAGAAGGTGGAGAAAAAAGTAAGCAAAATGTTTTGGGTTTGCATTTGTCCTAATATTTCTACTTTTCTAAGACTTGAAATCTAAGAATATGTGTGAGTGTATATAAAAAACTACAGCATATATAAGAACATCTTGGGTTAATGGAAGGAACATATTATGATTACATGGAGTTAAAAAGACCTGAGAGGAAGTGATTATTTCTGCTCACTTAGCAAAACTTTAAAGTGGGTTAATTAACATGCATAATATTTAGCTCATTTGTACAAATAATATAAAAATGATTCATGATTAAATTTTGAAATAAACTGAATGTAAAACTTTTGCAAGGTCATTTTAAGATAATAAAATAGGAGCCGGCCCCGTGGCTGAGTGGTTGAATTTGCACACTCTGCTTCAGTGGCCCGGGGTTTCACTGGTTTGGGTCCTGGGCACAGACACGGCACCGCTCAAGCCATGCTGAGGCGGCGTCCCACATGACACAACCCGAGGCACTCACAACTAGAATATACAACTATGTACTGGGGGGCTTTGGGGAGAAGAAGAAGAAAAAAAAGAGATTGGCAACAGATGTTAGCTCAGGTGCCAATCTTAAAAAAAAAAACAAGAATAAAAGGTAATAAATAATTTATTTTTTTATCCCCAATGGGCAAGTAAGAGTCTAAACAATATAATTTTATATGTAATACCTTATTTATCTAATATTGTATGGGAATGATTTATTCCATGAACAAAGTAAATTTAAATAGATAAGCTTACTCCACCACCAAAAGTTTGATTTTAGCTATTTCCAATAGAAATCTCTTAAAACATATTATATGCTTTCTTGCATTATATAGAGAGTATATTGAATGTAATTTGATCTTCTTGGATATTGCTGTGAATCCACTCTTTCTCTTGGACTGTAGTATGTGTTGTCTTGAGAGGCACTTGCCCTACCACTAGCAGGAAGCAACATCTACCTCCAGGGCAGGAAGACCTCTGTAGGTCACCATGTTCTGCGTCTGGTCTTTAGCTTCTATAAAAGGTCCAGAAACTTGACTTTATTTTTAATACAGCTAAAGTTGATGTGATATGTTTCTAACCATACAAGAAGCTGATGTATAAACTAGATTGCCAACTTAATAAATACAAGTGAGACATAATTATAGCACCAAGAACACCAGAATATTTGCTGAACTTTTTTATTGGTAAATCTCATTGGAAAGCCAATGATAATTGGAAGTTCATTTGGTAAACATGGAATTAAAGAACAGGGCATTGATTGGATAATTTTTATGACTTTTACGTGTGATACAAATGTGCTTGCCTGATGCTTCTGTCTCCAGTGTTGAGATATAGCAATTGGTGATTAGTTACAGTTTTCTTTTATATATGGTCAAGACTTCAATTTCAGTCCTGACCTTCCCACTTTGACCTGGGCAATAATCCATCCTTCAGTCTCTGGACCGCTGTTCCTTGGGAAGCACCTCATTGTTGTCCTCATATACACTAAATAACCTTTTTGCTGCTTTTGTTATACTGTGACCTGGACCTCAGACAACCACATCCATTTTATCTTCATTTTATCTTTTCAAGGTGAAGGGCTCGTGCATGAGCTTTAGAGATGCTTTTATGGCATCTATTTTGGCTGTCCGGAGGGGTGGGGTGCTTCCTGTCATTTGGTTTCTTGCTTCTCTCTGTTCTAGCCACATGTCTGTCTATAGGCTTTTTTTGGATGGTATGGATAGGATCTTGTTGGTTCTTGAGTTAAATTTTTATTCTCAGTTTTCCATCACAATACTTTTATATCTCTAAGAAAACAACATTTCAAAAGAAGTTTTGGCAATAGTAATGGGAATGAACTTTTTCCTTCTAGATTTGTTTGAAGCTCTTTCTGAGCTCATAATTTTAACAGCTAGCCATTGTTTACATGGAAAGGAAATCAGAAGTCAACTCAATGAGAAGGTGGCACAACTGTATGCAGATTTGGATGGAGGTTTTAGCCACGCAGCCTGGCTGTTGCCAGGTTGGCTCCCTTTGCCTAGTTTCAGGTATGCATAAAGAAACTACACTTGGTTATTTAACTCAGTCAAATTTCGAGTGTTGGTTGGTAGAGTTGGTATGCTTTATGTTAACAAAGATAAAAGTTAAACATATAACAAACAAATTTGGGGAGATTATGAGCTGCCATTCTTCTCTAAGAATTCAAGACAGGTTTTCTTTATATAGTGAAGTCATTTAAGGTAAGTTTCAGTCTATTAAAAATGTAATTTGTTATCTGCTCTAATAGTTTAAAACCTATTTATCTCCTATTCTTTGTACTCAGGAAAGTCTCTGAACTCTACCTAAAAGTGATAGAGCCCTCTCAGCACTTGTTTGAAAGTATTTGACTGCTTTGTAGTATATTGTGGAATTTCTGTTTTGAAGTATTAGTGCCTTTCTTCAGTTTTTTCTTTTGTCTCCTTGACAACTGTACTGTGATTTCCTTACAGACAGGGACTTATCTGTGATACAAGGAAATATTGCCTAAAGGACTTGACGTATAGCATGTCAGTAGGCTTTCTGTACCTTTGTTGATTCATTTCTGTTCAGGTGAGAGATGGGGAGGAGTTAAATTGGTACTCCTTTTTCCTTCCATTTCTGCCACTTCTGTCTAGTTAGAGAATAAAGAGGGGTGGGAGTAAAAGCAAAAGGCAAGAGAGGTTCTCTGGAGTCTTTGGAACTCATAGTACCTTATATTTGTAAGGAGCTTTGCAGTTTTCAGAATGCTTTCCATCATAACATTAGAGCATCCAGTACAGCCCTTGGCCTATAGTGGATTCTCTGTAAATTGGCATTGGGCCTATTTCCACCTTCCCTTTCTCCTGGATGAAGTCAGAAATTTCTGAGCTTGGTATGATAGGCCTTTCACACTCTTGCCCAGTCTTTCTCTGTCTTACCTGAATCAACTGATTTAATCAAATTATTCCATTCACTTTCTTAAACAGGCCTTATGTTTTCCTGGCTCTGTGGTGTTCATACTGTTAGACTTCAACATCTTCCTTTCTGCCCACGTTATCTAGGTTGATCCTAAGTAACAGTCTTAAAAATGAAGCAGGGCAGCAGTTTTTATTAGAAGTCTTGATTAAGAGGGGGCTAGGTAATCAGATTGCTTGGTTTTAAATTTCAGCTCCACTGCTCACTGGCTATGTGATCTCACAGTTACCTGTAAATTGAGGATAATAGTATCGACCTCACAGGAGGTCAAAGCGGGTAATTCATGTAAAACACTTACGGTCCCTGTTACCTGGTGATCACACTACTTTTAAAGGTGAAATTTTGAGAGTTGAAATTCGTTTGCTGACTCTACTAATATTTTTACCCCCTATAAAATTATGTTGTCTTAGAAAATGATAAGTAGAATCAAATTCTATATGCTATAGTCATATTCTAAATCCTAGATTTAGATAATCCTAAATAAATCCTAGGTTTATTCAAATCCTAAATCCTGTAGAAGAACCAGAGTAACTTTTTGTCTGCTTCAAGAATTAATTTGGTTAAAATCAGAATGTCATGTTAATTTAAAACAGTATTCTACTTTCTGTTAAACTGGAAAATGATTCTAAAGGAATAATCATTTGAGTCTTGTTTTAGACCCTTAGTTAGAACACAGGTAGTGTGTTAAGAATCAGGGATATATATGTTAGAACACTTTTCTTGCCCTTAAGGATCCTAGAAATTCCTAACAATATAAGATTTATGTGGCTTTTTTTCTCTTGGTTCTGAGTTTTGTCAGTTATTTTAGAGTCATTAAAGTTAGTTAAATAAGGTTGCTTTAAGCTATGTTCTGGTTATTTTCAAAATTAATTTGATGCCAGAAAGTACTGCTTTATTTTTTCAAGTTATTTTCACCTTGGATTACAGACGCAGAGACAGGGCTCATCGAGAAATCAAGAATATTTTCTATAAGGCAATCCAGAACCGCCGACAGTCAGAAGAAAAAATGAATGACATTCTTCAAACTTTACTAGAGTCCACTTACAAGTAAGAGCTGTTCAGATCTGTATTAAGCTGGAGCAGGAAATCACACATTAAAACATAGTTAAGAAATATGTCCAGTTAAAAAGTAATGATGCTGGCAAAATTAGTAGCTATGACCTTTGGACTTTTTAAATGGATGAGACATAAATTATTGGGATCCTGTGCCTTACTAGAATCCCAGGGACTGCACCTGGTGAAAAGTTTGATAATAAACTGCAGTGAAGTCTTTTGTAATCAAAATCATATTTTCTCTTGGTCCCTTTTCCCTAATGGAGAAAAAATTTCTGACTTGTGATGGGCAAATGCAAGAGACTGTTATACCTGAAAAATTTATTCATCGTGACCCTTTATTTAAAAATTGAGGCATGAAATGTGTCTGCCGAATGTTACATTTGTGTGTGTGGTTCATTCGTAGGGATGGGCGTCCTTTGACAGATGATGAAGTAGCAGGCATGCTTATTGGGCTGCTTTTGGCAGGGCAGCACACATCCTCCACTACCAGTGCCTGGATGGGCTTCTTTTTGGCCAGAGACAAAACACTTCAAGAAAAATGTTATTTAGAACAGAAAACAGTCTGTGGAGAGGATCTGCCTCCTTTAACTTATGATCAGGTTTGTTGGATTTTCGGTTTCATTGCTGCCTTATGACTTTGAGTATCTGTGGCTAATTTTTAAAGGGGACAATTTGAGATTTTCTGTATACTACAGATTAAATTGATTAGCTTCTTTATTTTTAGAAAATTCCCTATAGCCCTCCCTGAAATGTCTTTAATGCTGGATTTGTTTTGCTAGTATTTTCTTGAGGATTTTTGCATCTATATACATAAAGGGTAATGGTCTGTAGTTTTATTGTGATGTATTTGACAGGTTTTGGTATCCAAGTAAAGTCACACATTGCTTAACAATGGAGGTATGTTCTGAGAAATACATTGTTAGGTGGTTTCATCTTTGTGCGAACATCATAGAGTGTAGTTAACAAACCAGATGGTATAGCTTACTACACACTTAGGCTGTATGGTACTCCTCTTAGGGGACCATCCTTGACCAGAACATAATTATGTGTTACATGACTGTAATGCTGATCTCATGGAATGAGTTTGGAAATGTTCTCTCCTCTTATTTTTTTGGAAGAGCTTTTAAAGGATTGGTGTTAATTCTTTCTTATATGTGTGGTAGAATTCACTAGTAAAGACAGGTCTGTGCTTTTTTTTTTCCTTCACTTATTTATTTTCGGATGTACATCATAATATATTTTGAATTCTGTGTAGATTACATCATGTTCACCACCCGAAAACTAATTATAGTCCAGGTCTGTGCTTTTCTATGTGGGAAGTTTTTTTGATTACTAATTCAGGCTCTTTACTTGTTAATAGGTCTATTCATGGTGCTATTTCTTCTTGAGTCAGTTTTGGTAGTACCTTTCTAGGAATTTGTCCATTTCATCCAGGCTTCCTAATTTGTTGGCATACAATTGTTATAGTATTCTCTTAATAATCCTTTTTACTTTTGTAAGGTCAGTAGTGATGTCTCTCCATTCTTGATTTTAGAAACTTTTTATGTAATAGCTTAATTGATGTATAATTCACATACTATAAAATCCATCCATTTAAAGTGTATAATTTACTGGTTTTTTAACATATTCAGAGTTGTGAAACCATCATTACAGTTTAATTTTAGAACATTTATATCACTTTCAAAAGAGAGCCAGTACCCATTAGCAGTCACGCTCCACTTCACCTGCCCCTTGCCCCTGGCAACCACTGATCTTTTTGTCTTTATGGATTTGTCTATTCTGGACATTTCATATGAATGGAATCATACAATATGTGGTCTTTTGTGACTGGCTTCTTTCACTTAGCATGCTTTCAAGGTTAGTCCATGCTGTGGCATGTATCAGTACTTCAGTCTTTTTTTATTGCCAAGTAATATTCCATGATATGGATATACCACATTTGTTTATCCATTCATCAGTTCATGGATGTTTGGGTTCACTCTCTCTTTTGGCTATGATGAATAATGCTGCTCTAAACATTTGTGTAAAGGTTTTGAAAAAATTGACATTGATGATTTTTGCTAATGTTTTCATTTTTTAGATGAGTGAATTTTTTGCAGGTCTTTACCAAACCATTCTTCAGGGTGGTTGCCAGTATGACTGTTATCTTGCCCTCTTTTCCTTTGTTGACCACGGACAGTAATAAAACAAGATAATCCCAGCTACCCTGAACCAGTTACCCCTGTACTTCTACCCAGAATATAAGCTATTTTGTAATAACCCAGAAGTTAAAATAATTTTGTATACTGTTGAAGTATGTTAAATATTTGTAAAAACTCAGGAAATGTTTTCTCTTATTTAGCTCAAGGATCTAAGTTTACTTGATCGCTGTATAAAAGAAACATTAAGACTTCGACCTCCTATAATGACCATGATGAGACTGGCCAAAACGCCTCAAGTAAGTCTTTTGGCTAGATCTCCACTTTTATGCCCCCAGTTTTTATTAATCAAAAATAAATATTATAACATCAAAGAGAATTTTTTAAATTAAAAAAGCAGAATAATAGTCACTTCTACATAATTTTCAATTTTACATATTCAAAATATGTAAATATTTTTACATAATTGCAGACAGTATACATACTAATCTGTTCCCTGCATTTTTATTTAACAATTAGGGCTTTTTAAATGAAAGTATGTTTTTTTCTTGGTTTTAAAAATACATATGTTTTGTTGTAAAAAATTCTACCAGTATGGAAGTGTACTTTTAGTTGGCCTATCATCTAGCTATTTTATAAATGTATGTATACCTCATGTATATTAATGCTTTATTACACAATGAACTGACAATTCGGTAGAATATTTTTTGTATTATGTCATGAAATGTGTTGCTTTCATTTGTAGACTGTGGCTGGGTATACCATTCCTCCAGGACATCAGGTGTGTGTTTCTCCCACTGTCAATCAAAGACTTAGAGACTCATGGGTAGAACGTCTGGACTTTAATCCTGATCGCTACTTACAGGACAATCCAGCATCAGGAGAGAAGTTTGCCTATGTGCCATTTGGAGCTGGTGAGATTAGATTTTACATTTGAAATGTTTGTTCTGATAACATGGTTGTGCCTGTCAAAATAATCAACGTGAATTTTATTTTCAAATATCTTTTCCTTTCTTCAGAGGGATATTCCTGCAGACATTTGTAGGAGTATAATCTTTGCAAGTTGGAAAAAATACTTCATTTGTACTAAAGGAAGTAGTTCTGTAAATCCTTTTGTAATCCTGTTACCTTTTAACCTATCTAGTTTTATCAGATCAAATTTTTATAGTCTACCCTGTTTTCCCTTATAATATTATTTAAAGCTCTCTGTGAATTCTGTTTTAAAGAACGACTGGAGTTAGTACACCATTCAGGTAATTATTTCAGGCTAAATATAACAGATTATGAACAGATTATCAGCATTTCAGAAAAGAACAGAGGCATGCTTTTTAAAATGAAGCTTTTCTGGATTATAGTCAACTTTTTGGTTCTCTATATCCTTATTATAAAATAGTCTTTAAATTTGGGCAGTTTGTGCATAGGTTTGTAAATCTATGCATTTCAATTAAGATCCTAAAGTAATGTTGGCAGACCCTTGTTCCTTTATTTATTTTTTCTAAAGATTGGCACCTGAGCTAACAACTGTTGCCAATCTTCTTCTCTCGTCCACCGCTCCCCGCCCCCGAATCCTCCCAGTACACAGTTGTATATATCTTTTTTTAGTTGTGGGTCCTTCTAGTTGTGACATGTGGGATGCCACCTCAGCATGACCTAATGAGGGGTGCCATGTCCGAGCAGTGCCATGTCCGTGCCCAGGATCCAAACCGGCAAAGCCCTGGGCTGCGAAAGTGGAGCGTGCCAACTTAACCACTGAGCCACGGGGCCGGCCCGCCTTGTTCCTTGAATAATTTCTCTATTCATTGGTATTCTGTACAGATTAAACTATATTCTGTAACTTCTTATTTAGTCTTTCCCAAGAGATCATTTAAGTGACCTGACTTTTTTGTCATTGGTCACTCTTTTCCCACATATAAAGGAAAGTGTAAAGTCCTTTGGGAACTTCTGATCTTAATAACTTTATTTAATAAACAAATTTAGTAATATTTTATATGATATAACATAACATGTAAAAGTCCTGGATTGTTCAAACAGTTGGTGGGGACTGTAGCCCAGATTCTGCCCAAAAGAGGAATCATTTCTAAATTGGTCATTATCTGGCTTCCACTTGAACTTTTCAGGTAATGAGGTGCTCAGTTAGCTTCTGTGGCAGCTTATTTCATTTTTGGACAGCTCTCATTTTTAGAAACATTAAAGCTTCAATCTATTGCCTTTTAACATCCCATTTACAGTTAGCCCTAATTGCGGTCTCTGAGCTGTATTATATACCTCTGAGCCATTTGAATGTAAATGTTCCCTCAAATCTTTCTTTTGTTGTTGTGTTAGTTTCCTAGGGCTGCTGTAACTACCACAGCCCGGGTGACTTAAAACAATAGACATTTATTCTCAGTTCTGGAGGCTGGAAGTCTGAAGAATCAAGGTTTTGGCAGGGTCTTCTTCCCTCTTCCTAGCTTCCGGTGACTCTTGGCAATCTTTGGCATTCCGGGCCCGTAGCTGCCTCACTCCAGTCACTGCCTCCATCTTCGCATGGCCTTCTTCCCTGTGGGTGTCTCTGGGTCTTCACATGGCTTTCTTTTAAGCATACCAGTCATTGGATTTAGGGCTCACCCCAACCCAGTATGACCTTATTTTAATTAATTATATCTGCAAAGACTTATTTCCAAATCAGGTTACATTCTGAAATTCTAGGTGGACATGAATTTTGGGGGGATATTCTTCTACCCTATACAAACATATTAAATAACTCCAATTTCTTCAATCATTCTTGTACTTTGTAATTGTGCTGTTTCTGTGTTGGTGCATACAGCACGTAGTTTATTCATTTTCATAAATTCTGATGGCTCACAAAATATAATATTATCCATTCTTCTGTTGATTCATAGTTAGGATCCTTCTAGTTTGTTGCTATTAAAAATAACCTTTTGACAAATCTTCCTGTAAGTAAACCAAGCCTCTCCTTAGTTGTTGTATTAGAATATGGAACAGTGTGTAAATGCCCCTCTTAAATGTGGCTTCCAGAAGTTAGTGCAGTTATTGGCAATGCAAGCACTGTGCTAAGCATTTTATGTTAATTTTTTCTCCATTTAATCCCCACAGCCACACTATGAGGAAGGGGCCGTTTTATTCACTTTTCAGAAATGAAAACCAAGGCTTAGTGGGGTTTTTTTCAATTCCAATAATTTGGCCTGTTCTTTTTCTGTTCCCTGAAAAGTCATCTTTTGTTATTGAGCTTACTACTCAGTGGGCTTTTAGTAGGCAGGAGAGGTTGGATGGTGTTAGTTCTGGCTTAAATATTTTTGATACCATTTTTTATGAAGTTTGTCTCTCTTTCTAGGTTTTATATATGACCTTTTTAAAAAACAATTGTTTTCTATATTCTCTATTACTAAATTTCTCCCATTTAATAAGGAAAATTTCAAAGCAAAGTCACAAGAATTTTACTCATATACCCATTTTGAGATTCTGCCATTAACATTTACTTTACTTGTTTTATCACGTATCCATCTATCCATCAATCCATTTACTTTTTAGATGCATTTCAAAGTAAATTGCACACATCAGAATACTTCTAAATTTTTCACAAGCATATAATTAAGTTCAGTATTTGTTTAGTTTTCATGCAAAATTTTATAATGAAATGCTCAAATCTTAAGTCAACATTGAGTTTTGACAAATCAATAACCTGTCATATCTAATTTATCAGTTTTTTAAATGGTTATTGCTTTCTGATCCTGTCTGAAACCCTTTGCCTACCCCTAAGTCGTGAAGATATCCTCCTGTTCTTCTCTGTTAAAATTTGATGATTTTAGCATTTATGTTTAGGTCTACGATCTATCTTCAGTTAGTTTTTGAGTATAGTGTGAGCTAGAAATTGAATTTTGTTTTTTTCCCAAAAAGATATCCAGTTATTCCATCACCATGTGTTGAAAAGACTTTCTTTTCTTCATTGGCTTATTTTATTTAGCGCCTTTGTTGATAACTAACCATAAAAGTATGTTTGAAGAGCCCTGTTCCATTGATCTATTTGTTGATCCTTATGCAGTACCACACTGTCTTGGCTGCTGTGAAAGGAACAAACTTTCTTCTCTACTCTATACCCTCACTCAGAACAGTTTTGACATTTCCGATCACCAAATGTGGGGTTATTTTTCCCATACCAATTCTCTGCAGCCACCAACTGAATTCTGACATCTGGGTTAGTGCAGACCCCATTTATTGGTTAAAGGTTTAGTCCTATGAGACTGTTCCCCTGCCACTTCTGACACCAACTGCCAAGTCCTGGTTGTCGCCTGTTACAACGGGCTATAAATTGGAAGTTCTCTTGATCCCATTTTTGGGGTTCTCAGATTTGTTAGAATGGCTCACACAACTCCAAAACCAGATTACTACTTACTGGATTACTGCTTTATTATAAAAGGATACAATTTAGGAAAAGCTTGATTGAAGAGAGATGCATATGGGGGAATGGATGCAGCTGTCTCTGGGTATGCCACTGTCTGAGCTCCTCCACGTGTGCACCAGCCTGGAAGCTCTCTGATCACTGGCCCTCCCTTTCCCAGTACTTTAGGGATTTTTGTGGAGGCTTCATTACATAGTCATGATTGACTAAATCATTGGTCGTTGGTGGTTAATTCAACCTCCAGCCCCTCTCCCTGATGGAGGTCCGGGGGTGGGGCTGAAAGTTTCAACCTCCTAATCATATGGTTGGTTCCCTTGGTAACCAGCTCCCATTATGAGGGGGCTTTCCAAAAGTCACCTCATTAACAACCTCAAGTGTGGTTGAAAGGAGCTTGTTATGAATAACAAAAGGCTCCTTGCTTCTTTCACCTTTATTGCTCTTTTCACTTAAGAAATACCAAGGGTTAAGGATTAAGAAATACCACAGGTTGAGCTCTGTGCCAAGAGTGGGAGGAAGACCAAATATATATTTCTTACTACAAATCACACTATCACAAATTTGCTGTACCGTTAGTACTAAAGTCAGATTTGAAGTCGGTTTAAGTCCTACAACTTAGTTCTTTTTCAAGATTGCTTTCGATATCCTAGGTCCTTTGTATTTCTATATGCATGTTAGAATCAGCTTGTGTATATGAGCTTTTAAATTTTGATCTCAGTATGTGTTGCTATTTTAGGTTTATTAAATCCCTTTTTATTATCTTTGTAATGGCATTAAAGTTTTGATTGGAAGTTTCATATTGATTTTTAACTAGGGTTCTCTTGGCATGGAGGCTAAAAATAGTGTATTCCTAAACTAGATTACTCTCATTTGTTTTGAACCTTACATATATTTAAGGTAGGTAGATACCAAATTCAAAAAAAGTAATTGGAGGGGGCTGGCCCAGTGGCTAAGTGGTTAAGTTTGCGTGCTCCACTTTGGCTGCCTGGGGTTTGCCAGTTCAGATCCTGGGTGTGGACCTATACACTGCTCATCAAGCCATGCCGCGGCAGCATCCCACATAGAGGAGCTAGAATGACTTACAACTAGGATGTACAACCATGTACTGGGGGCTTTGGGGAGAAAAAAGGAAAAAAAAAGAGGAAGATTGGCAACAGATGTTAGCTCAGGGCCAAGCTTAAAAAAAGAAAGAAAAAAGTAATTAGAAAAGTCATTACAGAATTACCCAAGTGCTCTTTCCCCTAAAAACAGACATTGAAAATCTCCTGGGATTTTTATTAACTATTTACATTCTTCTTTTATGTGAAAAGAATGTCATCTTTTTACTACAAATATCTGTATATCTGCTGTTCACCTAAACTGTAGATAAACAAGTTTTATTACTCCAGGCTAAAAGAAGTGAGAAAGAATTTCAATTGATTCTTATGAAAACTTCTTTCTTTTTTAACAGGGCGTCATCGTTGTATTGGGGAGAATTTTGCGTATGTTCAAATTAAGACAATTTGGTCCACTATGCTTCGTTTATATGAATTTGATCTCATTGATGGATATTTTCCCACTGTGAATTATACAACCATGATTCACACCCCTGAAAACCCCGTCATTCGATACAAACGAAGATCAAAATGAAGAAGGCTTCAAGGAACTAATACAACATCAACAGTCAAACATCACTGTAAACTACAAAAGTATTTGGAGAGAATGAAATTTACAAAACGGTTCATTCCCAGTGTACTTTTTTTTTTGAGTGTGTAATTTTAAGACAGCCCGCTTAATTTGTTTTTTTATTTTCTTAACTGAATGGTTCCATCGAATCTAACAGCATTTCAGACATTTCCTAATAGTTTTATGATGGATATTTACTCCATATGCTTTATTTAAGGAAATCAAGCTGATTAGTAAAAAATTACTTAGGGGGATCTTGGTAATTGGCAGATCCTAAATAACACAATTTCCAGGTATTAATTTTAAGAGCATACATAGCTCTGGGCAAGTAGGTCAGAGTATTCAAATCTTGGATTAGATCTGCAAGTATAAAAGCCCACTGAGATACTTGGAAGCCTTAGGTTATTTATCCATTTATTGGGTAATGTTTGTGTAAGTGAGGGTGGGTGGGCAGGGAATGAACTCACATTTAAAAAGCCTTAGATAAAAGAGAATCCTATTAATTGTTTTAGTATGATGACACTTGGCAATGATGGAGCTATACTGTCGAAAAATACGTTTTTTGAAATTTTAATTGGAAGCACTACCTATAGGAAATTGAGAGAGAGCTATGACAATGACACTTATATTTCCTAAAAAGTAGTGTAATTATTAATACTAAAGACTGCTCATGTAACTTGATCAAATTACTAAATATTACATATTTATCTACTTCTTCCACATGATCACTCTGTATGAGAAGTCCAAAATAAAGTCCTTAAGGGATAATTTTTGTTCTCTGGCTCAAGGTGGTTCCCTACTTCCTCTCCAGAATCTAATTAGGGATGTTTCTGTTACTAGTTCTGTTTTATTAAAACTAGGTTAAAGGGCTTTTTAAAAAAAAACCAAAATGATCTTTGATCAGGGAACTCTGGCTTTAAGATAAGGGTAATGTGAAGCAGGATCTTGGGAGTACTGTCATGGGTCAAATTCTGTGAAGCCTGTCTTGAAGAATCAACTTAAATTATAACTGGAGACCTGACTCTCATGTGTCTCTAATTTGAGCACACAGTTTGTTACTAGATGAGGCCAACATATTTTCCCTTATATTACAGTTCTGTTTAAGAGGCTGGAGGACTCATGTTAAACTCATATTTGTGAAGGCAAAATCTCTGCTGTTATTCACATTAAAATTATCTTTGAGAATAATACAATCTGTATTCACAAATTATAAAGTGTGTGTGCTTCAGTGAGCAAAATTTAGGAATTGAGGAACCTGGATGGGGGAAAAATTCCATCTTTATTTGTACTAATTTCAAAGTGTAATTGAATATTTTCTTTATGAATTTATGCAACAAACCACACTAGTATTAGCAGTACCCAAAATATTGTGAACAGAAATCACAGATAGTTTCATATCACATTATAGATGTTATAGATCTCTTGAAATACCTTTTACTCTCATCACTACTTTGAAATTATGGTAGTTATTAGATCTACTGATAGATCTTATTTCTTTAATCTTTATATTATATCACAAAAATTTTTAAAAGTTTGACTGTTTCTATGTAACTGGGTTCATTTGCATCCCTATATATTTTATCTCTTCAAAAGTATTCTGAGAAGGGAGCCATAGTTTCACAAGACTGCTAGAGAGGTTCAAAACCCCAAGGTTAAGGCTAGTCTTTGTTTAGTGAATAGTTTGTTTTAGACTTAGATGTAGTTTTTAATCACAGACTAATTATTGAGAAGCATTAACAAATCTGACTGCAGAGACCCAATGTCATGAGGAGGGCTGATGGTCAGACATTGGGGGTCAAATGAGATTGATCGGAGCACTTGTCCATTGCTCCTTTCTCCACTCTCTCTCACAGCAGACTGGCTATGCTAGCTAAAAATGGTTTTATCCACAATCCTCCCCTTCAACTAACTGCTTTAGAATACATTTGTTATTTCTAGAACTATTCTTACTGGAATGTAGCTACGAATATGGAAAATTCAGGTAATTTGAAATCTCTAAGAATGTAGAACTTGCTACCATAGCCTTTTTGTGTTGGTATAAATCATAGGACTAACCCAATGGCAAGACAATATCCTCTAGATATAAGCATCAAATACTACTCTTGCTGTTTTAGTGAGCTGCCACGTTATCAGGGAGGACTCGAGTTAAGAGAGAGCACTGAGATTTATATTTGTGAGAGCTTCCCAATCTGAATTTGGCTTGGACAGCAGGAACACTGCTTAATTCTGCTGCATTCTGGTTAATAAAATTTAAGATTCTTTGAATTAAATGATTTCTGCATCATCTTAGTGGGCATGGCTTTGTGAGGACACATCTGTGGACAAAGGAACACTAAATATAATAGGGCAAATATGGATCAATCATGAAAATGGCAATGCAGCTTTCAGAAAGCACTGTGTAGATGTAAAGTTGATAAAAGGGATATGGAAAAGTTCCTCAATGGAGCGAAAGAAAAATCCCAATAGTATCTAATTCTAAGATTAGGACAAGTTTCTGAATCTCTAAATCCTACATATTTGAGATAAGTAATGAGATGGCATGCACTGCCGTAGACTCTAGCCCCCTCAAATTTGTATATTGAAGCCTAACCCTCAATTTGTTGGTAGTTGGAAGTGGGGACCTTTGGGAGGTGACTGAGTCTCAGGGGCAGAGCTCTCATGAATTAGTGCCCTTAGAGACCTCACGGACCTCATATGAAGAGACAGCAAGAAGGCGGCAGTCTATGAACCAGCAAGCAGGACCTCACCAGACACCAGTTCTGCTGGTACCTTGATCTTGGACTACTTCCTCGCCTCCAGAACTCTGAGAAATAAATTTCTGTTTTGTATAAGCTACCCAGTCTTAGGTATTTTGTTATAGCAGCCTGAACAGACTGAGACGCCAAGAATTATGGCTCAGTTAAAAATGAAGAAGGTTCAAATACAGTGTGGTTAAAATGGTGAAGTCATTTTTATTTCAGTACTTGACAAAATACCCCATAAAATTCAAAACTTCTACCATTATACAAAAATAGGTCTCTACAAGTGATATCTGTCTTCATCACCAGTAGCAAATATATTAGGCAGAAACATGTAACTTCAGTAGCCTTATAAGAAAAGTGCTGGACATCTCAAGCTACACATTCAGCAGTATCATAATACGCAAAAGTTTAATCTTTTCACCCATCCGATAAATACACAAAGTTTATAATTTAATCATTTAAATTAGCATTCCACAAATATACATGTAATTTAATGATTACTGTGCATGAATACATACACAATGCTTATATGTACAAATTCCAGTTTGTTTTAATGTGCTGGCAAGGGATTGGTATACAATCATAAGCTGTGTTTGTACTGGTCCCATTGAATATTCACAATACAAAAGCACAAAAGAACCACTGATTTATAAAAGGGAATTTGTTTAAAATCACTTCGATTCATGATGTTTCAAAGGATTATCTTCTCATGCCAGCATGAAACTGAGTTGAACCTATGAGAAAAATACAGGATATTGAAATTATTTCAAATTACATTGCCATTTATACCAGACTAACTAGTTCATGAAGGGCAGAAGATTATTACCCTCCATTTAAAAAAAATGCTTTTTATTTTTCTAAAATCTTATTCATACTTGAAGTGATTTTTAAAGATTTTGAATATAAATTTAGAGTCACTATAGCTGGCTCTCTAGCAATGTAAGTGAAACTAATGTTAAGATTCTCTTTAAAGTGCCCTGCAGGTTAAAGGTTCTATACCTTCTGCTTCTTCAGAAATCTTTTGGTCTTCAAAATCTAGGTCTTGTGAAATCTGGATGCTCAAAACAAAACACAAACCAAACCAATTCCAGCTGAGATCATTAAGTTTCCTATGACTGCAAGTTGCTTACGTTAGGTGATTTCTTACAGGAAGAGAGATACTACTAACTTAACCTGCTATTAGCCATATCTAGTTTGTGGGAATAGCAGAAAAAAGGGTCTTTAAAAAAGTAAAAGCAAAATATAAAACTTGACTTAAAGCACATTAAATTAAAATGATTCAAAACCTTTGAATGAGGAGTGAATTGAAGGGAGACAGGGAAAAGGGGTTTTCCACAATGAACAGGGAATCCACTTAAGTATTACAGTGTTTTTGAGCGGAGAAAAAAGATCATTCTTATAAAGTCTTTAGAATGGGATGGGTTTCTTGGGTCATCCATGAAAGCACAAGGTTCTAGCAGGGATAATGGCTGCATTAAGTGCAGAAAGTACTTGCTTCCTCCTCTCATCTCCCCACCCTTATTTGCAGGCCTCAACATGTATTACTTAGGAACATGTTCTCCATGTAACCCTCCGAGTACTTTGCACATTGATGCTCATTGCGCATTTTGTCTAATCAATCTGCTGAATGAAGACGGCAAAGAATCCTTTTTTGGGGGAGTGGGATTCAGGGTGATAAATCACATCTTGACTGAAATTCCTGAGTCCTGGTAACTCATGCACTGAACTGTAAGATTTGATTATCCTGATGAGGAAGGTCAAGGAGTTTCAGAAAGAGAAAGGAGAGCTCTGGGTCTATCCAACCCTCTGTATGGTGCTGCCAATACTTGGTTAAGCTGAGAGTACCTGACTGTACGGTTCCAAGTCGTCTTTGCAGTGCCTCTAGCCGAGTGATATAATCTGTCAGGGCTCTGTCAGGATCATAATTCTGAAGCTGAGAACATGCTAAGGAACCAGGATTTAAATCAGCTAGAGGGCCTGGGTACCTATGAGATTAAAAACATGAACATGAATCTAAATTAGCCAGAAACAGTGCAAGTAACTTACCAACCTGTCTCCACCCTGCCCTCAAAAGGTAGACCACTTGTACACTGCCAGTCTATATCCCCTGTACTTCTGAGTGGGCAATGTATAAGGGAAAACAAATTCAAAGCTGCTACTAAGTGATCATAAGAATGTCCAGTACAATGCCTGTTGCAGAGGTGCTCAATAAATGTTGCATATGTATAAATGCATCTTGTCACGCAGACTCTAGTTTTTTCATACTGTCCAGTCTCTATCAATTTTAGTTAATACTTTTCCCCAATGTTTAACCACAGCATAGATACTAAGTAAGACTTGATCAACTGCTTCCTGTACTCTTGGAAACCTGGTACAAATTCAAAAACTATTTGATTCTGAGCCTTAGGTATGTAAATCCTATATGACTAAAGATACATCTAGCTATTTCAGTGCAAAGAAGTCAAAGCCCTAACACTGTCCCTTCTCTGTTAAGTATTAGTACACTTAACTACTCTAGGCAGAGTTTATCAAATTCTTGCCTATTGTGAAAAGGCAGAGGCGACCTGGGACAGTCCAGGTCTGATCCTGAGCGATAGGTAGAGTGTCGCGGTTCTCCGTACAGCTCCAGCCCACCGGAAGGACGATAAAACGGCTCAGTCCTTTCAGCACCTAAAGTAATCCAAAATGCACCTTGTAAAGAAAAAAAATACCAAGCCCTTGAAAAATTTCTACAAAACAGAAAAGGGCTCACAAGACTGCTATGCTGTACTATGTTACACTCTCTCCTCTATATAGTCATTTTCAATTATTCTTGCTACAGGAGAGAAACAGCAGCACCATGTTGTTTACTTTTGAAAATGAGTATTTCCGATAATTTGGAACTATACTTCACAGAAAATAAACTGTTTAATTAGAGTATTTTCTTTTTAAAAGACCTCTTTTTAGTTATAACTAGTGGTGAGGTGAGGGGTGTCTGTGTGTGTGGTTTGGGAGGAAAATATGGGGGTAAAAAATATCAGACTAATGTAAACAAGTTCTTTTATCACTCCATTCTACTGACGTTTATTAGCAAAAACCTGAAATCAAGATTTGCTAACTTACAAAACAGAACTTGTCATGGTACACATTTCAGATGTGGCAGTGTAAGGGTGCAGCTTTCAAAACACTTTGTTTAGGATACTAAATATATTCACTCTTCCTCTGCTGCTCAGCTACTGGTAGAATATGTAAAGGTGGTTTAACACCAATACACAGTATGGTTATGCTGTGTGTCTGTAACTCTGTGTGTTCCCCAGCTTCTGAGCTCATCCTATGTCTGAAATGTTGAAGCCCTTATGTCTGTTTCCACTTCCAGGTGTAGAGAGAAGGAATTTTAACTGTTACCATTATTATACAACCTATTGGTATACTCAGAAGCTTGTCTGAATATTGCTAAATTGTGAAAACTTCAAGCCATAATTTTCACAAGATTAACAGCCATCCTGTCTTGACCCAGAGCCTTAAATGTAGATGTAAGGGGAGTGTGCTCTGGAGCCAGAATGCCAGGGTTCAATGCTGGCTCCATCTCTTCTTACTGGGTAATCCAGGGCAAATGACAAATGCTTTCCATGCCTCAGTTTTTCATCTGTAAAGTGATAATAACAGTAAAACATATCATAGAACTTGGAAAATAAATGGAAAAAGCAGGGCTTAGTGCAGACTCAGTGCTCTATAAAAAACAATTCTTATTAATTTTAAAACAGCAAGGTCCCCAGCTTTGTTAGCTATAAGGGCTCTGTCTTTGGACAACACAGGTTCTAGAACACATTATTTGGAAGGTATTACACATGCAGTAATTTTAGAGAATCATAAACACAAGAAAAAATTCTATTTTGACTTCACCTGGACTCAGTCCAAAGCCATCCCTGTTAATGTTGATGGAACCAGAACTTGTGACTCGATGCCATCGTCGAACCAAAAATTTCATTCTAAAAAAGATCCAAAGAAAAAATTTCACAGCACACCTATAATGTAATGAGTATAAATATACACTTCCCCTAAAAATCAAGTCATACATTTAAATATGAACACAGAACAAATTTCAATATAATGACGATTACCTCATCTAAAACTATGCAAATGTCCCCTGGTTTGTGGTAAAATTAACTAGAACAGGGCTTCCCTAGAGGCACCAGAGGTCTCTTCTTTTGCCAGCACCAGGTTCTGGCTTTAGAGGTACATGGTACACAAAGAAATGGAGAGCAGAAGTAGAAAAGAGGAAAGGGGATGGGCAAAGAAAGGGTGAGGAGTAATGAAAACAGGAGAAAAGAACGGAGACTAAAAGGGCAGATGAAATGGAAAGAGAATGAAAAGATCCTTCAATTGGCACTAAGAGTGAGCTGGGAAAGCTGGAAGAGGAGTGAGGTCACATAATCAGGAATGAAAGCAACACTGGCTTCAAGAGGAACAGGGGCAGCAGTGTCACAAACCAGCTGTAGTGAGTTGCTGCCTGCCCTGTCCTGGCTCAAAGAGCTTTTTGGAGCATCAGTTTGGGTTTCTTAATTCCAATCAGTTTTCAAGGTTGTTTGAAGGTCAAAATATAACGAACATATAACAGGACAAGAAAAAGAGGAAGGCAGAGACAGAGACAAATGGCTTTCATGGAGCCTTCCCAAATTCCTCCAATGAAAATGAACTGCTCACTCCTGTGACCTCTCATTTAGTGTTTTCTAAGTTACATGCATATTGGTCTTCCCTACTAGAAAGTGAGCCACCCTTAGGGATTTGGGCAGCGATTACCTGTGGCAGGATATGTCTTTTTCTTCATTAATGCATCTCCTAGCACTTAACCCTGTAGAAGGTGTACTAGGTGATGCAGGGAATGAAAGATGAGGGAAGAGGACCTGGAACCAGGAGACGACAATGTGGAGCAGTAGAGGTGAGGAGGGTCTGAGACCATCAATAAGATAAAATGTGAGCTCCCTTAGAAAGCCAGCATGGATGAGACTGGGAACCCTGGCTGGTTGTCTTAGCTCTGTCATTACTGGTTTTGCAACCTCTCTCTGCCTCAGTTTCCTCATCTGTGAAGTGACATTTTGGACTATTAGTAATTCTGGTTATTTTAGTAATAAAGTAAATGAAAGTATGTCAGACTAAGTAATTTTTCAAAAACACTTTTTTCCTCTCTTACGATTTCTTTTATTTATATATCTCAGCTAGTTCACAGGCTTATTCATATTGAAAAAAAAAAAAAAGATAGAGACAATGCAGAATGTATGTACCAGCTCTGAGTCATCACTAGCTGCCTGCACCTGGGAAGGCCCCTTTCCTAGGTGCTATAGTACAACATCAGGTATCCCTGCCAAAAGGATGAAGACCTAGGAAGCAGCAGGCATGTTTTGGTAATGGCAGACGTCACCTACTATAGGAATACAGAGTACAACAGGCAGAGAAAAGAGAGAGGATTAAAAATAACTAATCCCTTTAGCTGTCAGTGCTGTTGAGTTGCTTCTGACCCTAGTAACCCCGTGTACAGCAGAGCAAAACCCTGCCAGGTCTTTTTGCCCCGTCCTCTCACCTTCCAGCACTATATCAGACAATGCTCTGCTGTTCTTCTTACGGTTTTCATGGCCAAATTGTTTGGAAGTGGGTGGCCAGGTCCTTCTTCCTCGTCTGTCTCAGCCTGGAAGCTCCGCTGAGACCTGTCCACCATAGGTGACCCTGCTGGTATTTGAAATACTGGTGGCATAGCTTTCAGCATCACAGCAACACACAGCCGCAGCATGACAACTGACAGACGAGTGGTGTGGTTCCCTGACCGGAAAATAAATCCTGGCTGTGGTGGTGAGAGTGCCAAATTTTACCACTAGACCACCAGGGCTGGCTAATCCTTTTAGAGTCTATTAAAATGCATTTTCTTTCAAGCACTTTACCTCGAAATTGCCATGGACACTCTGACAGCAGACCGAAACCTGGTGAAGCCCTTTGGACGGTTGGTGATCACCTCTAGATCCGTGAAGGCTGGCTGGCCCCCCATCCGGGCAAGCAGAGCCAGGGTGGCATCCTCACACTCCTGGAATCCACCCAGTAACAGCAGCAGGTATTTCTTCTGATAAATGAGAGCTTTCCGAAAACTTTCTGCCCTCAGGTATTTACCATAAATTCTCTATGTTTAAAAAGAGGAAACATATAAAGACATTAAGACGCTATTCAAATTGTTCTCTATGGGAAGACAATCTAGATTTTGTTTAAAAAAAGTAGTAGCAGTAGTAGAAAAATGGCAGGTACCTTATCACTGGTTTCTACTTTATTAGCAAAGTTGAAAGTAAAGATAATTAACCTTAACCTTTATACTTCTGCCTTTTTTTAGTCAATGGAATCTGTATACTAACCTTATAGTTATGCTTTTTGTTTATGGTGGATTTTAGCCTTAATCATATTTATTGCAAATATTTTGTCATTCCATTATCATCTGAGTTTTTTAAATTGTATAGAGCTACTTTTATTATTATGGTCACTAATCTATTTAACTTTTTCAATGTTAATGTTTTCTGTCACCTTAAGAGTCATAAATTTATGTTTACTCCATAGCTGGAATGAACATTTCAGCCATTTCTCTTTTTTTGTTTTATGTTAACTGATTAAGGTAGTTTTACTACAGTATTCATCATTAGTCATCAGAGAGGCTATTCAGAGGGCTCACCATCTTAGAGAGCACGATGCTCTAATATTGACAACAGCAGAGCTTTTGTTGGGGTTGAAAAGATAACTTTCTGTTGGTCTACTAAGAATGAGGCTGTGGGAAGTGGGACCATGAGTTCAGGGTGCTGCCACTGTGACCATTAATAGGGCTTAATCTGGTCCAAGACCTGGGGTATGCCTTGCCACAAATTTTTGTGACCAGCTAGAGACCTTCATTCATGACGTGGACTGAATAGAGAGACCTAGAGACACGGGCTGAGCACCACCTAAATTTCTTTAGCCTGTTCTATTACGGTTAGTGAGAGATGAACCAAGGCAAAAGCAAGGACCAGCTTCAGTTTATATTTAGATGGAAGATGTTTCCTACCTTTATAGTGGCTTCAGAATCAGGGCTCAGATTCTGAAGTAAAGCTTCATTTCTTAGTTCAGCTTTCAGTTTGTAGACTTCAGCTTCTGCCCTTTTCAAGGATTTTTGGAGAGTCAACTTTTCTCTGTTCCAGACTTCTTTTTCAGAAGCAATGATGGCTCCAATGTTGGCGCCACCACTGAATGAAAACCTAGAAGACTGCAGAGACCAGAGCCTACTTGAAAGATTTTTAAGAATAAGTCTTCGGGAAAAAATCTGAATTAAACAAATTAAAAGTTCCCTATGGGAGATATAGAAGTCTCAGCTTTCCAAACTCAGACAGGGAAAGTGCTAAGCCAATGTCAACTGACGTTAAAGAACATACACTAACTTTAAGTATATGGTCCTTTGCTGAGTAGATTAACTTTACAACTAAAAAGCCTTGTGAAAGCCTGGCCCCAGAGAAGGTGTTTAGATTTAGTGGAGCTTTGAACTAAAAAAATCTAGACTTAATAGATGGACCATCTGGGTCTAAATGCTGAGCCCGTCCCTGAAAGACTGCACTGGAGAAGCAGGGAAAAAGCCACCCAGCATGTACATAGGGAAGTGGATCCCTACAGAAGCTGTCTGGATGTGTTATCATGTATTTGACTGCACAGTTGTCTTATAGGTCTTCCCTATCTTTATATAGGGTGATTATAGAAGCTAGCAATTTATTTTGTAGTTTTTACGTGAAAAAATTTTAAATAAATTCCCAGAGTAGTTTATTAGACTGAAAGACATAGTTTAATGGCATCTTTCACTTAAGTTATGAATACAATAACTGATAAATAACTGATGGGAATAGTCAGAATTTACATTTGCACATTTCTTTACACATGTCTGATGTTGGTCCATAGAGAGCAAAGTAACTGGCTTTGGACATAAGTAGATCTTGGTTTGACTACGAACTTCAGTTTTCTCCTGTGCAAGGCTGGGTGTGGATTAGAGATTCTGAAGGTATATAACTCAGAATATGGCACAGAGAAGGCTCCCAATAAATAATAGCTATTATTATTATTGCCATCCCTATAAAATTTTCCAATGATCTAAGAATCAGCTACCTAATATTTTTACATTATCAAGATTAAAAATTGAAACTAAATAGCAGAAATTATAACTCTGCACTACTTATAATATGTGGCCATGCTAAAAATAGACGTACGTAATCTCTGCCGGCTCCTGTCTGTTGATACCACTTGATCTGCTCTTCCAGCTTCATAACCGTATTTCTTAAATCATTCTTTTCTTCGGTCAGTTGGCTGATATGTCTTGTCAACTCAGCATTTTGTCTCAGTAGTCTTTCAGTCAATGAGCCAGAAGAAGTACTTGGGGACACTAAGCTAGACTAGAAAGACAAAATGGCATAAGGTCACATACACATAAATGTTTGTGAATAATGCATATAAAAATGTGGACAGGCACTGAGAACAACAGATTTCATGAAGAAGTGATGCTTGAGTTGAGTCTTAAACAATAAGTACAAATTTACCAGGCAGGAAAGAAGACAGGGAAGGGTACCTTAAGCAGAAGGAAGAGCATGTATAAAGGCACAGAGGCTTGAGCAAGAGTGTGTTGCTTTTAGGGAACTATAAGTTGCTTGGTTAAGGCTAGAAAGTAAAGGTTGCCTTCACTTTATGGATAGTAGACCTAAATGTAAGCAGTGGAGAGCCATGATAAGGCTTTAGGCTGGAGCACGCCACAAACAAAATTTACATGTTAGAAAGATTCCTTTGGTAGCAGTGTACAAAGTAGAGTAAATCAGGGAAGATAAATCCTGGAGTCAGGCAGACATGTTAGGACGTTACTGCAACAGTCCAAACGAGAAATGCTGAAGGCCTGAATGAAGGCAGTCACTATGGGCACATGGGATAGATATTCAGGAGGTAGAAGGCACATGACTTAGTGACTGCTTGGACGTGCAAGTAAGAGTGAAGGACGGAGGACTATGGTGACTTTCAGCTTTCTAAACTTGGTTATATCATGACCAGAAATGTGGGTTTTGGACAGAAAGGAGAAAAGGCAGATGATGCTCAGTTTGGAATGTGCTTGTGAGGTTCTTGAGGGGTCACTATGGGGTACATTTCCCCAAGGAAAGATGTCTAGTAACTAACTGAAAATATAAACCTGGACTACAGGACTAAAGTCTAGACTAGAACCACAGTCCACTAGGAGATAAGCTCCAAAAGGGTGAGATTTTTATCAGATTTGTTCATTGTATCCCCAGAACCCAGTACAGTACCTGGAACATAGGTGCCCGATATAAGTATTTGTTCAATGAATAAGTCTACTGAGGACTCAGGCTGTGGGAATGAATGAGCTTTCATACCTATAGTTGGGGAAACAAATGGATGAAGATACAGGAGGAAGAGGAACTCATAAAGGTGAATGATGAACGAAATGGAAGAAATGAGAGACTGCTGACACAAAAGATAAGGAAAAAGAGGGTTCTTAAGGTAGAAGAGGTCAAAAGTGTCAAATGCTACAAAAAAAAAGACAGACAGGGACTGAAAAGATTCACCAAGTTAGATAATTGTGAAGACACTAGTAGCATTCTGAAGGTAGTTTCACGGAGTGGTGAGGGTAGACAGCCAGACAACTCTTTCAAGAAACTTGGTTATCATTATACAATAAGAGGATAACGTAACTATTCAGTAATGATAATGCAAGTTAATTTTCCCTCAAACTTTCACTACCTTTTATTGGGAGAAGGCAAACATTATCACTAATGTTTAAAATAAATGAGAAGATAAAATTCTTTAGTAGTCTCCCCTTATATGTGGTTTCACTTTCCACAGTTTCAGTTACTTGCAGTCAACTGTGGTCTGAAAATATTAAATGGAAAATTCCAGAAATAAACAACTCATAAGTTTTAAATCACATGCCATTCTGAGATGATGATGATCTCATGCCTTCCTGCTCTGTCCCACCTACGACGTGAATCATCCCTTTGTTGGCTCCCCAACCACCCACACCATCTGCTCCTAACATCCAACCACAGACATCATCATAGATCGATGATCCTCCTTCTGACCTACTGTCAGTAGTTCAGTAGTAGCCTAATACTATGTCACAATGCCTACGTCATTCATCTCACTTCATCTCATCATGCAGGCAGTGCATTATCTCACATCACCACAAGAAGAAGGATGAGTACACTAAGATATTTTGAAATCACTTTTATTATAGTATATTAATTATTCTATTTTATTGTTATTGTTGTTAATCTCTTATTGTGCCTAATTTATAAATTAAACTTTATCACAGGTATGTATGTATAGGAAAAAACATAGTATATATAGGGTTTGGTACTATCTGCAGTTTCAGGCATCCCCTTGGGGGTCTTGGAACGTATCCCCCGCAGAAAAGGGGAGACTAGAGTATGGTGCCAGTTTCAAATGATTCATATAGTTTCCATTAAATCTTTGCTTTTTGATACTTTACAAAGTCTTACAGTCTTACCTCTTCGCCTGGCTGGCCAGTTAATTTCTGTACTTGTAAAATAATCCCATCAATATTTTCCTGAACCCAAATGAAATCTTCATCATCTGCTGTTTCAAACTGTAGTCTTCAAGAAAAAGACAAAAAGTCAAAACATATCTTCTCAATTAGTGATGCTGAGTGGCACAAACATTAAGGATCAGGCGACACTCTGCTTCACCTATCACTTTTCTCTTACGTAAAGTGCTCTATTTCCCTGGGTTAAGGTGTTAAGATATTTGTTTTTAGGTGCATGAATTTTGTCACAAATATCATCTCCTAATGGAAACATGCATTAACTTTAAAATTTCAATTCCCCACCCTTAGCTACCTATTAGTGAGTGACAGATTCTGTCCAGCTTGTCTAAGAATGCATTTCCAAAGGTCAGGCAGAAAAGTCTAACCTGTCGGAGGCTTTCTGGGCTAGATGCTGTAGTTTTGAAGCCACATATTGAAGCTTTTGTCTGATCATTTCTAATTCCTGATTACAGACAGTTCCTCTTCCCTTCATTTCAATCAGTTTAGGAAAGCCTGATTCCTTTGTCTCTCCTTCTATTTTCTGTTGAAGAACCCAATTTCTAGTTCGATCACTGGTTAAACTCCATGTGGTTGGCTGGCAATTTTGGAGAGAAAAAGGAAAAGCAATAATTAAATGAACAGCAAATCATGTTCTTTATTAAGGGAATACAATTATTGTTTGTATTTCAAATAAACTTCTATAGATTTCATTTTCAAATGACTTTTACACAGTTATTTAAATAATTTAATCCAATGTCAAAATCATATGATCAAAGAGCTGCAGTATTCTTTTAAAAAATATTTTAAAACAAAGTGTCAATTTACCTCATTAAGATTCTGACACAGAATTCTTTTACTTTCTCGTTTTTCTTCCCGTTCTAGTTCTTGCTTCTGGAATTCCTGCATAATTCCTTGCAGTCGCTTTCCTTCAAGGTCTAACTTATAAACTTGTTGCCTTTTCTCTTCCAGCTGACGCTGAAGATCTTCCACTTTGGACTGGAGCTCGTGCATTTTTTTCTGGCCCTCAGTGTTGGCCTCTTGTTCTGTCTGCAGTGTCTTCCTGTGAACCTGCCTATCCTTTTCCATTTGCTGTCTTGTTTGCAAAGAATCCAGTTTATATTTCTCAGTCTCATTTAACAATTCTACTATGCGACTGTGTTTCTCCTCTAGCTGTTTCTGTAGCTCCTTAAGGAGGTCCTCAGAGGATAAGGAGGGACGAGGCTGCCCACTATCATCCTTGCTCTGCAGCTGTGCACGCAATTCCCGCTCCCTATCCAGGGTACTGCTCATTTCCTGAATTCGAACTTTTTCGGATTCAAGAAGGACTTGAAGCTCTAAGTTTCGACCTCGTTCTTCTGATAACTGGGCATCATGTAGCACTCTTTGTGATTCTATTTTCTGCTGTGATTCGTTTAGTAGTTGTTTCTGTTGTTCCAAAAGTAGATTTAGCTGAATATTTCTTTGTTTCTGACCCTCAAGTGAAAATTTCAGATCCTTGTAGGAGAAAGTTGAGTTTAAGAACTTGTTATTTTAATATTACTAAAAACACTTTATAAGTATACAATTGTGCCTTTATTAATACTAAGTAGGTAGTATTTGGTAATAGAATTAATTATCCAGTTTATTAAATTTTCAGTGGTTAGAAAATAATTATTTGGACAGCCAGTTGGTTTTCATCAAAGAATATAAACAAAAGATTGCTAAGCTTAATAATACTTTCTCCCCAAACTTTAATCATAACTGGTTAGAGAATATGAAACGGTGCATTTCTCCTAGGAATAATAATTTTTAAAAATATAAGTATTTCTGATATAATGTAATTTGAATTTCTGAAAAACCTCAAGTTCTACAATATCACACTAAAAATAATAGGGCTCAGGGACAAACTATGCAAACTTATAAAATTTGCAATGATAAAAAATAGTAGTTAGTATCTGAGGAGATAACATGTTTCTGCCGAGTAGAGAGCTTACTATGCCTGGAAGCTGCCATGGTGGATATAAAAAAAAAACACACAAAAACGCCAAAGTAATAGGGAAGAGATGCTGGCTACACAATTTTTTAGCATAGAGGTAGCAGGTACCGAGATTATGTGGATTAACAACAGAGCTCTGAGCCAGTGAGGCTACAGTTAAAGTGGGCACTACTCTCTTGAGCTGAGAGCTGCGCAAGGCTGGGTGTGCCTCTCTGGGAGAGAGCCTAGAGTGGAGGGACTCATCTTAAATTTTCTTAAAATAGAGCAGCAAGGAGCCCTGCTGCCAGAGAAGTATCACCCTCCCCCAGGAGAAAACAGGAACCAGAACTACTTCTGCATTAAACTGACCCGACTGCCCTATTTATCAAATTGTATGTGCACTAATCTGAATTCCAAAAACACATGCTGTAGCAGAACAGTCTGTACATATCCTTGGATGTAGTAAAACAAAAAATAAATCATCACAACATTAGCATTTCCTGATAATACAGTTTAGATAACATAATACTATTCAACACACAGTTAACAACTTACAGTTACGTCACCTTTAGAAAGAGCAAAGTCTCCAGACTCTCTCTCTTCTATTGTTTTGGGTTTTCCACAGACACTTAAAGACAAAGTTAACAATACCTCAAGTTCTTCTTTATCCCGCTCTTCACTGCGTCCCAGTTTGGCTTTCTCTTTCTCCAAAGCCCACTGGAGCTCTCGCGACTTTTTCTGTTCACTTGCTAATGTGTCATTAAGCAAATGGACTTCATCTGTTTTATCTTTAACTTCCAACCTAAATCAGACAGACAAATGAACTTTCATAAAACTATTTTGCCCAAGTACATATCGAGAGAGAAAGAGAAAAGAACAATTTCCACTGAAAACCAGAGGCATATTATAAATTAGCTGATAGGGAAATATAAACGATGTAAAGATTAAAGATTCTTGACTGTGGCTCATTTCAAACTGTTTCTAGTAGTACAACTATTAGTCTTTATTTACCATTGCAAACAATTTATTGCTACAAAAGAATATTAATACTAAACATTTTCTTTTCTCTTTTACTGAACATGGGAATTGCCATGTATGTTTGTGTGTGTGAAACCAATATTCAAAATAAAGAATGACTGTATCTATAATGTGTTCTTGGCAAGCAGAGTATCTCTGTATTTACACTAACAAATTTATTGTGTTTACAAGCATTATCTTTTAAAACATTTTGCATATTTTAGCTAACTGAACCATGAATCCTGTTGAGATCATAAAAATCAATTCAAATTACTTGGTGGTAAAATAAAGGTCAAAATTATGTATCTTTTTTTTTTTTTTCTGTGAGGAAGAGTCGCCCCGAGCTAACATCTGTGCCAATCTTCCTCTACTTTGTACGTGAGATGTCTCCACAGCATGGCTGATGAGTGGAATAGGTCCTCACCTGGGATCTCAACCTGTGAACCCCAGGCCCCAGGCCACCAGTGTGGAATGTGGAACTTCAACCACTCGGCCATGGGGCCAGCCCCTCAAAATTATATATCTCATACAACAAGAAGCCTGAAGTAGAACTGAAGTTACAGTAAAGAATATGGCAATATCTACTCATGAGTTTATCATTTGGCATTTTTCCTATCCACTGTAGTTTTCCCCATAAATAACAGTTTCATGCTATTTAAACATCATGTACAATGTTATGTTTTTGTAGGATCTGTGCAATGTCTATGACATAATTACTTGAATTTCTTTACTAATACAGGTTTATATAAGAAAGCTTGGCACACCTAAATGCCTCTAATTCCTTTAGGTGCTTATGCTGTGCTTTGAGTGTTGTTTCTAGTTCCAATTTTGTTTGTGCAAGTTCACTCTTCAGTTCGGCAACCACCATTTTCTCAGAACTCAGCTGTTCTTGTAATTCTGTTGCTTTGTCTTTCACACTACTCAGCTCCACTTGCATCTCCAGGATCTGAGACTGCTTCTGCTGCATATTATATTCCAAGAGTTCTAAATGGAAAAGTAATAATATTTAAAGTATGATCTAGCCACTCATATTGGGTTTATATTTTGTTGATAAGTACTGATTTGTAATTTAGGAGATACTACAAAGCAAATGTGAAAAGATTATAGTCCTAAAAAGCTAGCAATTTAGCAATTTATATAAATATACTTTTCCTCACAGTGATAACGGTCAATATATCAGAACTGTAAATATATAAGGATGAGAAAAGTTTAACAGAACATATTAATGGATACAAGATTTGAAATTAAAAAAAACCCTTTAAATGTTCACACAATACTATAAATAGGAGAAGCATGTGTTTGGGAAGGGAGCTTCTGGGATACTTGGTATAGGTGATGTTTCCAGATATGCACTTAATAATTTGTTATACTGTGTATTTTTGTGTTTGGCACTTTTCTGTATGTATGCTACAATTCACAATAAAAAAAGGATTAAAAAAGAAAGTTACTCTCATTATGGATTTCTTTTTCTTTTAGGTGAGTATTCTCATATAGAGCTTAAAAACAAAGATAATGAACTTAATGGGCTAAACAACCAGATCAAGGCAAGGATCCTTTTACATTAAACACAGGAGTTGAATACCAATCAGATAATCCCTTAATCCCTAGAGTAATTAATGTAGATTATCTCCTTGATGTTATAAGAACGAGAAGAAGGTGTGACTAAGAGGAAATGTGTTTCAACTGAATAATAACAGGAAGAAATGAAACAGTGAAATATTATTCATGTATTGTGTCACCATATAAGCTCGTCATAAAACACACCTTGGCTTGGTTGATCATTTTCTTGTTCTCTTTTCCTACCATTCATTTGAGCACGCAGTGCTTGAATTTCAGATAATAAACTCCTTCTGTCTGCTTTCTGGAGACATTCCATAGCTGCGCGATACTCAACACCCTGTAACAATCAAGGTAAAAATCCAAGTGAAAGAGTTGTAAAGACAATAAAATTAAGAACTAGGAAGTCTGAAGAAGAATGAATGGAACACACATAGTAAAATTTTGAAAGATATTAATTTTCTCTTCCTGCTCATTAGGATTTACTTTTTAGTTATTAATCTTTACATTTATTTTTGAAGAATTCAAAATATTTTAAAAGTTTATATAAATAGCACCATATTGTATTTATCTTAGTGTCATATGCCTTTTTCACTTAACATGTTGGTGAACCACCCAAGTTGACACACGTCACTCTATTTCACTTATTTTCAATGTTCTATAGTACTCCACAGTATGAATAATACATTACATTTTGAGCATCTTATATTTATTGGATCCTCTTTATTGTCCTTCGTTTGTATCATTTGTCCATTTTTTCATTGGTTGTTTTATTCTCATTGGCTATTTGGGGTTTGTAGGTTTCTTTTCTTGTGATGTCTGTCTAGTTTTGGAATCACAGCAATGCTGGCCTTAGAGAATGGGTTGGGAAGTGTTCCCGTCTCTTCTTTTTTTGGGAAGAGTCTGTGAAGGATTGGTATTAATTCTTCTTTAAACATTTGGTAGAATTTGCCAGTGAAGCCACTTGATCCTTAGCTTTTCTTTGAGAAGTTTTAAAATTACTAATTTAACTCTTTATTAAAAGCCTGTTCAGATTTTCTATTTTTCATGAGTTACTTTTGGTAGTCTGTGTACTTTTAGGAATTTTTCCATTTAATACTATTGCAAATATTTATTTTTAAAATTACATTTTGTTTGTTGTTGAGAAATCAGATTTTTACTTACCTCTTGATCTTACTTCCAGCAGCATTACCAAACTTTCTTATAAATTCTACGTCTCTGTGTAGATTCTTTTTGGTTTTCTATGTAAGTACATGGGGGGTCTCCCCCAGCCCCAATCCTTATTTATTTCATTTATTTTTCTTGCTTTGCTGTGCTAGCTAGATCTTTAGGATAAGGCTGAACAGATTACTGAACCCTTTATTAAGAAATGTTTTTATTGGGGCCAGCCCTGTGGCCGAGTGGTTAAGTTTGTGCACTTTGCTTTGGCAGCCCAGGGTTTGGATCCTGGGGTGGACCTGGCACCACTAGGTAGGCCACACTGAGGTGGCGTCCCACATGCCACAACCAGAAGGACCTACAACTAGAATATACAACTATGTACTGAGGGGCTTTGGGGAGAAGAAGAAGAAAAAAAAGAGATTGGCAACAGATGTTAGCTCAGGTGCCAATCTTTAAAAAAAAAAAAAGAAATGTTTCTATCATTTAACTATCAGGTATCATGCTTGTCGTAGGTTTGTGTTAGATAAACCTTTTATTTAGTTTAAGAAATTCCTTTTTATTTTTTGTTTATTTCTTTTAAAGTATTTTCAAGTATGAATTTCTTCATTTTGCTTATTTGTTGTCTCTCTTGAGATGATTTTTCTTTTCCCTTTCCCCTTTAACTTGTTAAAGTAATGAATTACATGAATTATTTTTAATGGTATGTATGCTACCTTGGTATCCCTGGCTAAGTGTAAGGTGGTCGTGTCTTTAAAGAATATACATTGGTGGATTTGGTTTGTTAGTATTTTGTTTAGGATTTCTGCATCTATGTTCATGAATAGAATAGGCCTATTATTATTCTTTCTTGTATTATCTTTGTCTGATTTTGGTAACAGGGTTATACTAACTTCCTGACAAAAAGATAGGGCATTTCCCCACTCATCCAAAAATGGAGAGCATGTATATAAAACTGGAATTTGCTATTCTTTGAATATTTGGTAGATTTTACCTGTAAAACCATTTGGGCTTGGTGTAATTCTTATGGAGAGATTTTTTAAAAATTGTTTTTAATTTTATATTTTGACAATTTCAGACTTACAGAAAAGCTCCAAAAATTGCGCAAGGATTCCCGCATACCCTCATCCAAATTCCCTAAATGTTAACCATTTTTATCATTCTCTCTCTCACACACTCTCTCTCTTTATATACCTGTGTGTGTATATCTACACAAATACATGCACATATGATTATTTTTCTTTCCCAAAATGTGTGAAGACACGTTGCAGACAGATGCCCCTTTACCTCTAAAAACCACAGTGTATATTTCCTAAAAACAAGAACATTCTTTTACAAACCACAGTACCATTATCAAATGCGGAAATTAACATGAAAACAATACTGCCATCTAATGAACAAAGTTCATTCAAATTTTGCCAAATGTCCTTAATAGCAAAAGGGGGAAAAAAGTGATGACCCTTTTTCTTTTGTGACCTAGTTATTTTGTAGCATGTCCCTCAATTTTTAAAAACTTTTTATTTTGAAATAATGTGAGACAAAGTCCCTGTGTACCCTTTTAGCCAGCTTTCCTGATAACATCTTACATAACTATAGTACATTACCAAACCCAGGAAACTGAAATTGGTGCAATACTACTTAAATTATAGGGTTTATTCAGATTTCATTAGTTTTTACATGCATTCATTCTTTTTCTTGGTATACAGTACCAGGAAATTTTATCATATGTATATATGTATATAGGTTCATGTAACCACCACCACAATCAAGATATAGAACTGTTTCATCCTCTCCCCACTCCTAAGCCCTGATAATCACTGATCCGTTCTCTATCACTATAATTTTGTCATTTCAAGAGGGTTATATAACACACAAAAGTCTTGCAACAGTTTGTTCCTTTTTAATTGCCAAGTAGTATTTCATTGTATGGATGTCCTAGTTTACTCATCCATTCACCTATCAAAGGACATTTGGGTTGTTTCCAGTTTCTGGCTATTATAAATAAGACTGCTATGAATACTGATACATAGTTTTTATGGAGACATAAGTATTCATATCTGATTAAATGCCTATGAGTGTGACTTCCAGGTTGTATGGTAAATATATATTTAACTTTATAAGAAACTGCCAGGTCATTTTGCAGAGTGGCTCTCCCATTTTACATTCCTTTCAGCAATGTATGAGATGCAATTTCTCTGTATCCTCTCAGCACTTTGTGCTGTCACTAATTTTTATTTTGGCCATTTTGAGAGATGTGTAGTGCCCTCAATTTGTTTATGTCCAATATTTCCCTATGAGTAGATTTTGGTTATGCATTTAACAGAAGTACCACAAAAGTGATGTTACAACCTTTATATCAGGAAGTACTCAATGTCAGCGTGTTCCCTTACTGGTGATATCAACTCTGATCACTTGGTTAAGCAGGGTTTCTCTACTATAAAGTTATTACTTTTCCTTTTGTAATTAAAAAGGATTTTCTGGAGACTTACTTTGAGACTATGTAAATACACTTTCCTGATCAAACTTTTTCATACTCACTTTATTTGGTCGATTATTACCATAGTGTTTAATGAATTAGTGATTTACTAATTCTATCATTTCTTCTACACACTGGTTGGCATTCTACTGTAAGAAAGAATTTTTATTCATTTATTTATATTAGTATGAATTTATGAATTCTTATTTTACTCTTTGGTTTATAATCTGTCACTATCTTACTTAATTTGATGTTCAAATTGTCCTAAATTTGGCTAGTTGGAATTCCTTCAGGCTGTGTTCTGTGACCTTTTGACGTATCTTCTTCATTCTTTGAACAATTCCTTATTTGTCAGCAAAACAAGATATTCCAGGTTCATCTTGTACTTCCTTGTTCCAGCCCCGGAATGTGCCATTTCTCCAAGGAGTCTTATTTACTTCTAATGGAGAATGTAGTGAAAAATCAAGATCTTGGTGCTAAGTGCTACAAGAAGATTTTTAACTACTGATTTGATTCCTTTACTAGTTATAGGTCTTTTCAGGGTATTTCTTCCTGAATGAATTTTGATAAATAATATTTTTCCAGAAAGTCTATCCATTTCACCCAAGTTTTTAATTTACATAAAATTATTCATAATATTCTATTTTTATATCTCAACTATATATTTAGTTATGATCCCATTTTCATTCCTTTTTTTTTTTTTTTTTTTTTTGCTGAGGAAGATTCACCCTGAGCTAACATCTGTTGTCAATCTTCCTCTTTTTGCTTGAGGAAGATTGTCCTTGAGCCAACATCTCTGCTAACCTTCCTCTATTTTGTATGTGGGATGCTGCCACAGCATGGCTTGATGAATGGTGTGTAGGTCCACGCCTAGGATCTGAATCTGTGAACCTCAGGCCACTGAAGTGGAGCATGCGAACCCAACCACTATGCCTTTGGGCCAGCACCAGCTGTCATGTTTTTTATGGAGAAAATACAGGTGTTAGATGAGCACTGCTTAGGCATGAGTTAGAGAGCTATTGGCCATGAGTTCAACATTAATGAATCAGCAATATTTAATAAATAAGGCGTCAATCAGAAACACACATAAAACAAGGTCATCTATTGATTGGTTGACAAAAATGTTGTGACTAGGGGCTCACAGGAACCTACCCATGTATTGCCCCTAGTAGCAATGGCTCAGCATTTAAAGCAACTTTAGAGACTCTAACTATTACATATAATGAGAAGTGACTGTTATCTTATTCCTTCTAGTTTCTTTGGGATTATTCCATTGCTCTTTTAACTTCCTAAATGGGATGATTAGCTCATTAATATTCAGTCTTTTTAATTTTCTAATGCAAGATAAAACATTTAAGGTAATAAATTTTTATGCAAGTATCCAAGAAAAAATGACCATACATCAAAACAAGACATGCTGAGAGTTATAAGTGACTAGAATGCAAAAGTGGAAAATAAAGAAGAATCAAACATCATCGGAAAATTTGGACTAGGGGTCGGAAACGAAGCATGGTAGTTGCTCGAGAATTTCTGCGAAGCCAACAATCTGTCTGTCATAAACACACGCTTCAAGCAACGAAACAGACGACTGTATACGTGAACATCACCAGATGGCCAATGTGAAAGTCAAACAGACTATGCAATTGGAAGTAGGAGATGGAGAAGCTGTATTCTCCCTGCCAAAACAAGACCAGGTGCGGAATGTGGTGCTGACCGTGAAGTGTTCATATCCAATATCACAGTAAAGTTGAAGAAGAGCACTAAAAGAATTGTAGTGCCAAAATATAACATAAACAACATTCCCGATGAATTTAAAGTCCATATGAAAAACAGATTTGCACTGTTAAACCTAATTGACCAAGAAGCAGAAGAACCATGGACTGAATCTAAAAATATTAAGAAGGAAGGCAAAAAGACAATGCCTGAAGTAAAAAGAAAAGCAAAATCGAGATGGATGACAGAAGAAACACCAAAACTTGTTAAGGACAGGTGAGAAGCAAAAGTAAAAGGTGACAAAAGCAGGATTAGAATCCTGAACGCAGCTTTTCAGCGACTGTCACCTAGAGATAAAGAGAACTCCTAAAATGGCCAATGCAAAGAGACAGAAGAGAACAACAGAAAAGGAAGAAGGGGTCTCTTCCATAAGATCCAAGAAATCAAAGGGAAATTTAAACCTAGATTAGGAATGCTGAACGACCAACAGGGAAGCAAACTATCTGTTCAGGAGAAAACGAACGGAAAGTGGAAACAGTAAACTGAAGATCTAGACAGAAGAGATGAAAGGATGACAGATTCCTTTGAAGCAGATTCCTATGAGGAAGAACCAGTAATCCTAGAAAGTGAAGTGGAAGCTGCCCTGAAAGCAGTGGGAAGAAATAGGTCACCAGGGGTAGATGGAATATCAATAGAATTAATTCAAGCCACAGAGACTGAATCTGTCAAAATCCTAACACGAATATACCAACAAAAATGGAAAACAAAACAAAGGCCTATAGACTGGAAACGCTCACTATATATCCCAATCCCCAAGAAAGGAAATGCCAGGGAGTGCAGTGACTATAGGACCATTGCTCTAACTTCCCATGCAAGAAAAGTGATGCTCAGGGTGCTGCAACAAAGGTTCTTGCCTTATATGGAGCAAGAAATGCCTAATGTTCAAGCTGAATTTCAAAAACGGAAAAATACGTGAGATCTAATTGTGATGATTCATTGGCTACTGGAGTGCTCCTAAGAATTTCAGAAGGTTAATCTATGTTTTATAGACTACAGTAAAGCCTTTGACTGCGTGGATCATGAAAAGCTATGGGCTGCTCTATAAGAAATGTGCATGCCTCAGCACTTGATTGTCCTGATGAGTAACCTGTATTGAGAAGCCACTGTCAGGACAGAATGTGGAGAGAAAGAATGGTTTCCTATAGGCTAAGGTGTCAGACAAGGGTACATTTTATCTCCCTATCTATCTAAGCTGTATGCAGAAGATGTCATATGAAAAACAGGGCTAGGGGGCCAGCCCAGTGATGTAGTGGTTAAGTTCACATGCTCTGCTTTGGCGGCCCGAGGTTCACTCGTTTGGATTCTGGGTGCGGACCTACACACTGCTCATCAAGACATGCCGTGGTGGCATCCCACGTAGAAAAACTAGAAGGACATACAACTAGGATATACAACTATGTACTGGGACTTTGGGGAGAGGGAAAAAAAAAAAGATTGGCAATAGATGTTAGCTCAGGGCCAATATTCTTCACCAAAAAGCATACCTTTAAAAAAACGGAATACCAACAGGAAATTCTAGATCTGGTAGAAGGATGTGGCAGGTCTAAGACTGGTCTTGGATAGTCTTTAAAAACAAAACGAAAAAAGAAAAACTGGGCTAGACTCAGATGAAGGAGTGGAAATTGGTAGAAGAAATATCAACAATCTAAGGTATGCAGATGACACTATACTATTGCCAGAAAGTAGCAAGGACTTGAAACAACTTCTGACAAAAACAAAGTACCAAAGTAGGACTGCATTTGAACATAAAAAAGACAAAAATTATGACTAAGAAGAATTACAAAACTTTAAAGTAGACAATGAAGACACCGAAATTGTTAAAGATTTTGTTTACCTTGGTTCAGTCATCAATTTAAATGGAGACTGTAGTCAAGAAATCAAGAGAAGACAGAAACTCGGAGGGGCAGCACTGAAAGAACTAGGAAAGATCATCAAGTGTAAGGAAGAGACTAAGGCCAAGAGTATCCACATCCTTGTATTCCCAATTACTATGCACAGGTGCGAAGGCTGGACAGGGAAGAAGGCTGATAGGAAAAAAATCTGACTCATTTGAAACATGGTGTTGGAGGAGGGCTCTACAGATACACTGGACTGCCAGAAAGACGAACGAGTGGCTCCTAGAGCAAATCAAGCCTGAACTATTGCTTGAGGCAAAAATGGTAAAACTGAGGCTGTCCTACTTTGGGCACATCGTGAGAAGGCAGGATTCAAGGGAAAAGACAATAATTCTGGGAAAAGTAGAAGGCAGCAGGAAAAGAGGAAGAGCAAATGCGAGATGGACTGGCTGCATAAAGAAATCCATAGGCACGAGTCTATGGAAGCTGAGTAGGGCTGCTGAGGACAGGACGTTGTGAACATCATTCATTCATAGGGTCGCCAGGAGTTGGAGCCGACTTGACAGCACTTAAGAACAAATAAGTTTTCTTCTAAATATTCTTGGTGGCTGTGTTAAAATTTTAACCTTCAGACTTACTCTAGTCAATAACTCTCTAATTATTATTAAAAAGCATTCTTTCTTCTAGTGTATTGTTTAAAATTTCATTTTTATACCTGTTCTTGTATTCTCTTTTCCAAACAGTTTAATAATCCAACTGCATCTCTAGTACCTAGAGCTGTTAGCTCAGTCTGAAATGCGGCTATTAAAACACTGCGCTCCTTTAAGAAAACTTGCTGAAGGGCAAGCAGAAGTTCACCTCGCCAGTCTGAGAAGCTCTTGTGAGGTTGAGAACTATCAAACACCTAGCAGAGTATAAAAAACAAAAGTTAGTTTTCAAATAAGCATGTTTTAAAAACATTCTAAAAAGGATATTAATCCACTAACCAAAATAAATACTAAAAGTTTAAGAGCATATAAATTTATTTTCAAGTGTGTTTTGGGGTATTCAAACAATATATAGTAATTCATGTAAAAAAGCACCATAAAAGATAATTTAAGTTGTTGAGTGCCTTATTATCGATAAAAATAATATAAAACTATTTAGATGCATAATATTCTTTGAGTACCTCGGCTTCTCTTTGTTCTTGCATTTTGGTAATTAAATCCTTAAGAGATGAGATCGTACTGAGGTAAGCTCTTCTCTCTTCTAGCCAAAATTCTGAAACTTGCTGAACAGAATGGTCCTCTCCATCACTGTAGGGAGACTCAGTGAGAGAGAGTACCTGCATGCCTTCATTATGGACAGCTCTCAGTAATCCCTAGAAACCAAAACCCCAAAGCCAGAATTATAACAACTTCTTCAGAGATTGCAAAGTCTTGCTTCAGACTACATTTGAAGCAAGACAGTTTATCTAGTTAGATCTATTCAGAAAAGCCACTGCAGACAGGAAACACAGCTCACCAACAGTGAATGCCTTCTTCCTATGCTCTGTGACTTTGCGTGGCTCTCATCTCTAAGTTCCTTCTATTTATTTAATGTGTGGTTCTTGGATTTATCGATTAGCCACTAATTTGACCAAAAGAAATACGTAGGAGATAACTAACTTCTAGTCCTTGAGACTGCTTTAATAATTTTGGCAAATGAAAACATCAGGCATAAAAATTATTCTCAAAAGACCTTTATACAAATAACTATTAAATATATTGTAGTTTATTATCTGCAAAATATGGAAATACAAGTAAACAGCTTCCCAAAGTTCATTTTAGCTATACAATTCTCTCTTCAGAGTGGATCTTCCTATATAACTACTAATAAACTACTGTGTTCAATATAGAAACCACATTGGCTAAGTTTTACTAAAAGCTACCTGTATTTTAGTACCTTTATTTTCTTCGGAAATAAATCCGTTGAATTTTCACCTTCTTCTCCTTGGCCTTCTGATGCTGTGTCAAATCCCTGACTTTGTGTAAGATAAATTCCCTGACCCCAGTCTGATCCAGAATCTAAAATAAAGAAAACCAATGACTACTGAAAAGAAACAAACACTTTTTAAATAAGCACAATGAAAATTCCAGAAATTTATATAACTTACCACTGGAACATATTTCTCTAGTTTGGTAAGCATCAGAATGTATTAATTCAGGAACTGAGGATCCCTAATTAGAGAAAACAAAAAAACACATATCGTTTTTTGACTTAATAAAAATAGGGTCCAATGAATAGCAGTGTTCTTTTGCAACGCTGTCAAAAAAACAAAAACAAAAAAACCCTCAATCAAATCTATCACACCTTTCATAATAAATGAAACTATCCATGGTTTACAAGAAGTCTTTAATGTTTTTCTTCATGGATATTACTATAATAATAAGAGACATTCATGAATTAAGGAACGATAACATCAGGTTCCAAATCTGCACAGGAACTTTGTGCTAAGTTATTATCTGACTCTACATAATGGAAAGATTTAAAATTGTAATTTTACCATAAGGAAGAGATTGCCTCAAATTTCTTTTTCTTAAAAGCTGAGGATTTTGGGAAAAAAATCATAGAATGTTGAAAAAACATTATTAGGAAAACCAATACCTCTTTAGATCTCAGACACTGTATCACTGCCTTCAGGGCACCACATTCCTCTGTCAGTAACTGAACAGTAACATAGTGTTCCCTCTTCAAGGTTTCCGTTTCTGAAATATGTCTGGATTCCATATCCAAAATTTCAGCAGCATGTAGTTCCTGCATCTGCTCGATTTTTTCAGTAAACTGACTGATTATTTCAGTGACTTCTTCTGATGAACATTCATTCTGTAAATCAATTTGGATTCCTGCGTTTCTAACAAGAATTTGTGGAGTCTGATTGCTATTATTAACTTTGACAGTCCCCTCAGTCTGGGATGCAGAGCTTTTACCCACTTTAATAGGAAGTGGCTCTAATATGCGGACCTTTCTGTTTTCATGTTCATGTAAGACCGAGGTCTTATCTTCTTTTTCTGAGAAGCAGGATAATTTCTCTTCTGCCTCTGTCAGTTGATCTCTAACTTGGAGTAAATCTTTCTGGAGAAATGCTATATTTGTTTCTTTTACCTAAAACATAATGAATAGAACAGTAGAATATGCAGGTTTAAAATACTGAATGTAGAACTTAGGTAGAGGGAAAGTATAATTCATGGTAATGTGTTTATTTTTCTCAGAATAGTAATAATAAAAAAAATTTCAGAAACACCCAGTTTCCATATATATTTGTATATAGATTACCATATTGTCATAAATCACCACAGAAACGAAATCATTTCATCAGTCTGTACTTTGGGTTCTCATGGGATATACAGTTCTCATCTTTCTTTCTCCTCCTTTATTAACAGTCTGGACATTAAAGGCATCCTCCTAACAAAGATTCCAAGGAAAACCAAGCAAGAAGATGCTAGTAGACAAATTTATGATAATGGAACTTTCCATCAAGTTCACAAAAGACTTGATTTTTCTCTAGCTTTTAAGTTATGGATCTGGGTTTGTTTTTACAGAAGAGAATATACTTGGAAATGAAATTAAGATTAGTAGAAATAAGTCCATTAGGAGTCATGTTACTTATCTTACCAAAAGCTCTTCTTGAAGCTTTTCTGCCTTCTCTCTGTACGTGGCAAGTTCTTCTTTGGTAGCTGCTGACTCAGCTCTAAGAGCCTCAAGTTGACCAAAAAATCCACTTTCTTCATTGGTATGAGTTAGCTTAGTAGTTGTCTGAATGGCAGTGGAAAACATAAGAAACACGTAATTTTCAAAAATTATGGCTGATTTCAAGGCACTTACATAGTCTAATGATGCTTTCTAGGAACGACTGCCTATAAGATAAAAGGAGTTGAAATGATATGTGTTTTTTCAACAAATAGGAAAACTTCTTCAGAACTATTATTTTATATTCTTGAGATAGTAAAAAAAAAAAAAAGAATGGTTTTCTGGGAATAAAAGGTAAATCAGGTCATTAGTTTATATCCTAAAAATTTATGAATTATTAGTAAAAATATTTTTTGTAACCTTCAAAAAACTTTCATGTTTATATCACTTTCCTCAAAAGATAACCAGGTGTACTAAGATATTTCTTAGAAGTTTTATATATATGGAAAGTCATATTACTATTTTAACATTACTACCATTTATGGGTCCAGTGAGCTAGGAGGAAAAAGCCTAGGTAAATGGAAAGAATTATTATCCTTTGTGAAATATATTAAATATTTATGGAATCCTGATATATCAGTTAATCTCCTGGTATTGAGATAAGACTGCACATTTACTATTCAAAATTGTAAATACATAAAGTGAGAACATGAAAATTAAAGTCCTCTCATATCTGTTCCATGCAAAGAAATACCTGCAATTTCAGATCCTTACACAACCAGACTTACAAAGGTGAAATACAAATTTTTCCTAGAAAAGGATGAAATCTACCAAGTATAAAATTTGCAAAAGCTAATGACTCATCACTCATGCCTTCATTCAGCAGAATACTAATATATTTTGATATTTTCATTACTTAAAAGGGATGATCACATGACATGCATATTAGGGGGAAAGGAAAAAAAACCTACACAAGTTCTAGAGGACATCTGCTAAACTTCATCTTTCTAAGTTGCTTCTGACTGCACTACTTAATGAGTATGCTAGTGAAATAAATATCATGATTTGAAGACCACAAAATACAGTTTACATTATTCTAGTAATAATAATAAGACTGTACAGAATAGAAGTATTTTTATGAAAACGTTTTATATATTAATCATGCGATGTAAGAACACCGTGTTTAATTTAGTAAATTAGCAATCAGCTTAAGCAACAAAGGAAACGAGAGTTTTTTAGGGTATTCAAATGAAAAAAAATCAAATACAAACTAACCCTGAGAACTTCAAAATCTCCTTGAGGGCTTCTTCTCCTTTCTTTCCCTCCCTGTTTTTTCTCATTGTCCTCCAATAACTTCTGTAATTCTAGTAGCTTCTTTTCTTTCTCCAAAGCATTGTTCTCTGCAATTTCTACTTGTTCTTTTTCTAAAATCAAACTAGCCTGCATTTCAACCACCTGGCTTTCTAATTCTGATATTCTCAAGGTTAATGCTAACACATTTGACTCCATCTCATTTTCTGTGAGTTGATTCAAATTCTGTATATGTGCTCTTTCGGGTTCTAATGAAATTGCTTGTTTGTCTTGACAGTATTTTGCATATTCCTTAACTGCTTCAAGTTGGACCTGACTCACAAGAGCAGCAGCAACCTTTTCCTCAAGTAGATTCTGCAGGGTTACAATCTTCTTTTTAAGCATTTCTGTTTCAGACTGGCCTTTTTCTTGTACGTCCTTTATTTGTTTATAACACTGGGTAAGTTCCAAGTCCTTTGCGCTAATAATGCTCTCAAGCTGTAGCACCTTTGTTTCCAAACTGCTTATGGAAACTTTGCTGTTTTCTTCAAAAGATTTGACGTAAGTCTGATTTACCAGGGGTTTAAGAGCATCATCAGGAAGGACTACTTCTAGCTCAGGTTTGTGTTTGCTCAGATCTATAGCCATGTCAATATTTTTTTCTGGTACAGTCTGGATTTTTTCCATATTTTCACGTTCTCTCTTTAAGCTGCATAATTCTTGTGTTAGCTGGTTCATTTTAAAATTGGTTTCTTTAAGTACATTTTTCGTAAAGGCCATTTCTTTATTAGTGGTTTCTACTCGCTGTTCCAAAGCCAGTTTTTCAGCTATTACCATATCCAACTGATGTTTTAAACTATCCGCTTCTTCTGGGAGAGAACTGGCATCCACTGATGTCTTCTGTTCAATATGTGCCAATTCCTGTTGAAGCTTCTCAATCACTTCATTGAGCTGCTCTATTTCTTCTTCTTTATTTTTCTTCCCACGCTCTTGATCACTCATTAAACATTCTATCTGGGTTTCAAGATTCCTTATTAGTTCATTTTTTTCTTCAATAACCTATTAGTTAACAAAAAAAGGTAACATACACAATAAATACACCGTTACATTTTAGGAATTTCATTTTATTTTAGGGCAGGATCTTAAAGTGCTGATCACACACACAAAAACAATACACTTCTCAGACATGCTACATTACTTTAACATAGACCAACAGCCCCATCATATCAAACAAGGACCTCATTCAGAACTGTGTTCGGAAAGTTTTGTTAAATATAAAATGATTTACACTTTTAGTAGCCGATTTCCTAGAAGTAAAACAGTCAATATGTTCCAAGTGAAAAGGATGAAGTATTGAAATAAAAAGTCTATAGAAGATGATGTCCAAAGGTCATTATCTTACTTAACTCATACTAAATAGAAGAATTTGTAATAGATTTGGTTAAAATGACATGATGAAATCTGAGTCACCAGAAACTTCCTGAAAAACATCATAATTCTTTGATGATATTAGAAGGGGACAAAGATTAGCTTGTTAAGTCAATGTGTCTTAACAAATTAAAATTAATGGCTAAGAGAGAATTAAGGTTTGTTTTTTAAGTTCAAAGAGAAACTGAAAAAATTACCATTTTGCCCTTTAAAATTCTAGCTTAATTTCATGTAACAATCAATTTTGAATTAGCGTACCTTGTTATCTGTTGCAATTTTAAGTTGATGCTGAAGTTTTGTAATTTGCTCATTCAATCGGTTAATTTCTACCTCTTTTTCCTGCATTATTTGAGCAAATTTCCCAAACAGTACATGTTGGTCCTGAGTAGAGACAGCATCAAATTCCTTTATGGCAAATCCCAGTTTCTTCATTTCATCCTAGGGACAAAAACAACCATCTCAGTTGTACAGATCATTACATGTGATTTTCCAAACATTCTTTCGATTAACTCTTACAAAAGATATAGTGCCAAAAACGTACAAATGAAAAAATTAGAGATATCATATAGTTATTGTATATCAATAATTCTTAAAATATTTTGATAAAAATTCTCAAAAAATTTTCATTTATGATGAATTCAAATGTTTATGTTGAGTTGAAAATACCATGCAAATCCATTTGCAGCTAACGTTCCCATGTTAAGTATTGTTTAGCAGCTGGATTTAGCAAATGATTAACAATGCTAAGGCTACAGAGGATGAAAACTATGAATTATTTAAAAGTTTTTCTTAACTAATTACCTTAAATAATTTGTTTTCTTGTTCAAGTTCTTGTAGGCGGGTAGTAGATTCCTTTTTCTGTATTTCTAATTGCATATGTAGTTGCTGAACTTCTTCATTCTTATTTTCCAGTTCTTCTCTGAACTGCTCTAACTGCTCTTCTAAGTTTGTGATCTTTAGTACCAAAATTATCAAAAGGAAAGAGAAAAAAATTTATACAAATGTTTATTTGTTCAGAGAGAATGAAGAGTGCTGTGTTAGCTCTATGAAGCATGTATGCTTAAAACATGTGAGCCATGAGAATAACGGAAAGGGGTTTCTCTAAGCCAGGTGACCCTGTGTGGTTTCTAGACATGTTCAAACTGAACAGCCTTAAACCACTGTGCCCAAAGCAAGGAGGAGATCTTCAGAGAAAGGATATAAGCAGCCGTTTCCTACCTAAAATATCTTCTGATAAAGCAGAGAAGAGTCATGGGAAGAAGGGAAAGAATCCACATTTTAAATCTTAGTTTAGTTATTATCAAAAGGCTCAAAAGAGCTAGAGAATTAAGTCAGTTATTTTAGCCACCAAGTGAGACTAGTTCAATTTAATCTATATATTAAGACTGAGTTAACCCAATGAAAGGTCTGGCTGCCATGTGCCTTGTTTAAGCAGAAGGATGGCGAGGCAGACACTAAAACCGTGAGATTCTTAGGTCTGAAATACAGAAGCTTAAGAGTTTACTAATACAATTTTAGGAGAAAATTACAGACTTCCTATATGCAGGACAATAGAAATTTAGCTCATTTCTATGCACAGATCATTAATGGTAAAGTAATTGTTCTTTGATGGTTAGAGACTGAAACCAATGACAAATATTAAAGGCTAGTTAGTATTTTAAAATTTAACTGGAACTTTGAGGACAGGAACAGCTCCCTGCTTTGTAGCTACTTAATAAACATTTAATGAACAGATTTCCAAATCTGTATTTACCACATGATCAAAATTGCTACATTAAAAGCAACCTAAGATGCAGGAGCAGCATTTAGTGGCAGCTGGCTCAGACAGCAGCAGAGAAATCATTATTGTTCCTTAGAACTTGAAAGGGACCATATGCTGATTACATGCTGACATGTAATCAGAACCATGAGTTAGCACTGGTAAGGCAAAGACCTTAAAAATCATTTAGCCTAGTATTTCCTTAACAGAAAAAGTATCAATATGAGTAATAATAGCCATCGATTATAGACAATTTACTGCTAGGCACTGCATAAGGTGCTTTATATATATATAATTTTAAAACCCTGTAACAACCTTGTGAGATCGGGACTAGGATAATCCTCATTTCAGAGATGAGGAAGAGCATCACTGAGAGGGGAGTATCTTACCTTGCCCTGAGGTCACACGGCTAGTATGTGGTGAAGCCAGCTTTTGACTCTGGGGAGTTTACCTCTGGAGCCTTACCACTCCTAACTATCATTTATCCTGCTTCTAATAACTAATGTCTGAGACTTACATTTAAATTTCTTTTCTGTAACAGTGGTATTAAATTCAGAAGACAAACCTTAAGTACATTTAGTAGTTGTGCATATATAATTATCAGGGGAAATTGTTATGATTATATCTTCTTCAAAGTTATCTAATATAATAGTATTTACACCTATCCCTATCTTCTACAACTACTACTTTTGATGACAAGGTATTATTTTAAAATCAACACATACAGAGATATTTAAGTTCAAAATTGCTGCCCTACTTCATACAATATTTACTTCTTTTTTGATACAACAGTTTACAGTGAAATTCTTAGCTTTGTGATCTAAAGCCCTGTTATTCAAAGTGTGGTCCCTGGAGCAGGAGAACAGGTGGGAAGGAGTTAGATGTGCAGATTCTCAAGCCCCAACCCGGACCTACTGAATCACAATCTACATTTTAACAAGATCCCCAGGGGCTTCATATGCACATTAAAGTTTGAGAAGCACTGATCTAATGCACTAACATTCCTATTATAAGTAGCTGACTTGAGGCATCACAACAGAGCCTTCAATGCCCAAAAAAGACACTATAGGGCATTCTTTCCTCTTATTCAGCCAGACTCTAGTTTCAGTCCCAGGCTGTCTTATTACTGAGTCTGTAACAACCAAAAATCAGAAGAGTATTAGTAAGGTGTAAAAATAGACTGGTAGCTATTTGTTTTAACCTTGTTTAATTTAGCTACCAAATGATATCTAAACTGTTTGGATTACATTAACTTGTACCTATTTGTGTTTTCTTTTTAAGTGCTTTTATCTCTTTTAAATGTGTATGTCTCCTTAGTTACACAGCAGATTCCTTGACGTCCAGTGCTGATTTTACGATGGAACAGTGGTGGTCTACATTTGGCAAGAGCTCAATAAATGCTGAATGACAGTCTTTAATACTTCTCACCAAGGCAAAACACACCTCAAGGCTTTGGCAGTACAGCACAGAGATACTCCAGAATCAGAGAAATCTGGGAGGAACTCTTGCTCAACCACTTACTATGTGACCATGAGTAAGTTACTTAACTTGTCTTAAGACTTGGCTTACTCATTTGTAAAATGGAGATAACAATAGACCCTTTCCTGAGGGAAAGTGTAAGGATTAATAACATAAGGCATTTACAATACTTAGCACTTTGTAGTACAGACCTCAACAAAGTTAACTATTATTACTTACTATTGCCATCTGTAAACTAGATCTCATTGGTGAAGGTTTTTTTTTTTTTAAGGAAATTCCTCCTTCATTTCTCTCCACAATATTTTCCTTCTCTTAGCATCCTGAAACTCCTACCTCTTAAAGTTTTCTTCTCTTTCTACTCATTCTGCATTTCTAAACATTATAATAAACTTTAAGAAAATGTTTTACACAAATTTAAGCAATGAGAGTAGTAGGAAGTATCTCAAATATAATGACACATACACATCTTGTGTTTATACTCCATCAGATGTTTGAAAACATTTGCCTAGTGTAGGAGAGAATGCTTAAGAAGTTATTTTCATAAAAGATATGTTTCAACTCTACATTCCTGTCTTTCAGTCTCCAATTACAGGTGAGAGGGTTCTGACAGGGTACTTGTCACTATTATTAAATACTACAAGTAGATCAGAGTCAGCTGTGATTGAACTCGTTACTCATTCAACATCTGGCTCCGTCTCATTCGTAAAAACTGGGAGTTGGTTCACAGATGCTCTCTAAGGCCTCCTGTAGTTTGGAAGCTTTTGGGTCCAGTTTTGAAGGTCCATCTCTTCAGGGAGCAGACAATTTCTTTGATTATTTAGTGTAAGGTAAATCTCTAAATGTTAATTCTTTTCCAAACACAAAGAACTGGTTACCTATCAACAAAAGTGCTTCCCCCATCTCTTGGAAGAACCAAAAAACAAAATAAACAAGAGCCTCTTAGATGAACATTAGTTGGTATTATGTGACAGTGAGAAAATAACCCTTCTTGTGGAAATGATCATTATTATAGTCATTTATATAGATGGCTCTTTTCTTCTCTAAACTCCAAGTTCTCTGAGCTGCAGTTTTAGCTGACGTCTAAATCATTCCTGTATTTTTCAAAGCACTTATTAGCAATTCTATGCTATTTAAGTCCAACAAATATGTGTTAACATATATTGAATGTCCTATAAAAGTTTTATGGAAAGACATAAAAACGTAATTTAAAAAACTTTAAGGGCCAACCCCATGACCAAGTGGTTAAGTTCACACCCTCTGCTTCAGCGGCCCAGGGTTTCACCAGTTCGAATCCTGGGCACGGACATGGCACCACTTGTCGAGCCATGCTGAGGTGGCGTCCCACATGCCACAACTAGAAGGACCCACAACTAAAAATACACAACTATGTACCTGGCGGCTTTGGGAGAAAAAGGAAAAATAAAAAATCTTTAAAAAACAAATAAACAAAAAACTTTAAACATTTTAAATGATGTGATAGAGCTAGACAATGTAGAGTATGATATGTTTTAGAAAAACTTAGTAGACAAAAGTTTAAATAAGTTATAATTACATTAGGAATTGAAAATTACTACCGTTTTAAAGGTGGAGTTTTTTTTGGGGGGGGAGGGAGGGAGTAGAAAAACATAGGAGAATTTTACATAATTACTTTATTACTAACCTTTTGTTTTAAGAATATGTTCAGTATACTGTAGAACAGCACTGTAACCTCCCCGGGCAATAAAACTTAAACCACGCACAGTAAAGCAGCAACAATTCAAAGCCCAGGGTAAGGTCAGGCCTTTTGACCTAACACTGCTATCTCTCTGCACTCTCCTCTTCAGTCAACTATTACCTTATCTTCTTTTTGTCATCAAAACTTCCCACATCAAGGCCTTTACACTTGTCCCCTTTAAGCAGAACACGCTTTTTCACACCAGCTTATTTGTTCACATGTTTATTGTCTTCAAGGTCAAATTAGGCAATGAGCTAAGAAACAGACTAAACTTTGGGTTTAGACCATAAACTCCATTCTCTTCAAACGGTATTTGCAAGGTGGCTTATTTAAAACAATTCAAATCACATTTTATCAGTAAAAATAAACTCCTTACCTCTTTTTCCTTTCTGTCTATGGCATCTCGCTCAGCCTGCAACTGTACTTCCAGAGACAATTCTGCTTTAGCGTCTATACTTCCAAACTGTTTTTGGTCCTCTACCTTAAAATACATAAGAATTTTCTCAAAATTTCAGACTTTAATCCTGATTATCTATTTTAATTGGAGAAGTACCAAATCTCTTTTTCCACTCTAGAAGTAAATAATCTATACTGGTGAATAATCAAAAGTTACAGATATTCAGTCTTGAATATATTTTATATAAATTCAAACAGCAGCGTTTGACACTTGTATAATTCATTTCTCAGATAAAATGAAGATTATCTCCTCCTCTGCCACCCCCCTTCCTTATCCCGCTCTTCTTTTATTCATTTTTGCTTTCTGCAGTATAATGGCAATAGATTTCATTACTTCTAAGTCTGGGAAAAGCATCAGCCTAAACTGGTGTCCAGAGCTTTTTCACTTGGCTATTATTTTAGAATCATGATTTTATTGATGGTTAAAAGGGTAATTAATTTTTTTGGTTTAACTAATCTTCCCTTTTGCAGGACTAAGGTATGCAAGCAGCATTTGGAAATAAGTATAAACAGAAATGGTTATGATGTCAATGAAAACAAAAGATATATACGTTACGTAATAAGATCAACAAAAAATCAACAGCAATTTTTTGTTTAAAAGAACTGATGTTCGAGTAATTAATCTGCATTAAAACACTTGATAAAATTAACCCAAAGAAAATGTCACACCTTTTGAAAAGTGTCTGCACTAACAAGTAAGGCTTGCTCCAGTTCCCTTACTCTGAACTCCAGTTTCTCAATTTCTTCATTCCGTTCTTGTACATCCCTCTGAAGCTGCTCTTTAGAGAGCAAAAGCTCACTGCACTTGTCTGTTTTTTCTTTCAGATGATTTGTTAACTGTTCAACCTGGAAATATATATTAAGTAAAAACAGTAATTTAAAAAAATTTCGGCAAGCTAATAACATCATATCTATCCTCATTTCAAAAAGTGCTAATTTTTGATAAGGATAGTAACTACTATCTCCAACTAAGGTGATATTTTCTGAATTGATAAAACTAAGTAGCACTAGCAAAAGAGAAATAATATTGCTTTCACCAAGCCTTTAGAAAAAGTTCTTTCTCTTAAGACTAAGACTTTCTTTAGCTAGGAGGAGAAAAAAATTATACTTGAATAATGTTGAATTGCAAGCACTAATGGTACAATCGCACTAAAGTCTTATTAATAAAGAGGATGAGTTTGCTGAGTACTGACTTCTACTTTTATGTGAGATAAGATGACCTAAAAAAAAATCTTTCATGGATTATACTTTTCTTTCCAGAAATAATAATTGATACATGTAATAACAACACATGACTGTAAATTAATGACTGTAAATACCTCAGGGATGGGAGGGCCGGGGAGCTTTAATACAGTCACTTGGAAAGCTTTTCCAGCCTACACACTCCACCAGCCCAGAAGAGAGACGAGAATGCGGGCTGGTGAAAGGGATCTGTGCACCTTGAAAGTTTCCCTAAGTGATTCTGATATGCAGGTCCATTCACGTGAATGGCTTTGTGAGGGAAGAATTCAGGAAGGACTAATAAGATAGCTTATGAAATGAGTTCTGATCAAGCGAAGAGAGAAAGCCTACTAAGAAAAGAAATGTGACGGTAGAAAACAAAAAGGAATTCTATCTTATTTCAGTGAGACAGTTTGATGAAATTACCTAAAAAAAAAAAAAAAAAAAAAAAAAAAAAAAAAAAAAAAAAAAGGTGATAGGGGCTGGCCCCGTGGCCGAGTGGTTAAGTTCGCGCGCTCCGCTGCAGGCGGCCCAGTGTTTCGTTGGTTCGAATCCTGGGTGCGGACATGGCACTGCTCATCAAACCACGCTGAGGCAGCGTCCCACATGCCACAACTAGAAGGACCCACAACGAAGAATACACAACTATGTACTGGGGGGCTTTGGGGAGAAAAAGGAAAAAAATAAAAATATAAAAAAAAAAAAGGTGATAATTATTTCTCAAAATAGTAAAAGAAATGTAAGCTTACCTATAATTACAGGTTGAAGGATGACAGTAACAAAGCCAAAGGGGAGACATTTTAACTATAATGGCTGGACTAAGATTTGGAGTAAGGTCAAGGGAAAAAGACAACAAAGCAGGTATAGTAAAGTTACACAATATACTTTTACAGTTAGGGTTTTTTGATCTTGAGAAAATCAGAAGCTGGGGAATCAGATCTGGAAAGGTTAGGGGAGAACAAATGGATCACAGTGTTCTGGGAGAAAGTCAAATATACACATCCTTGTTAGTTTCTTGCAGTTTCATGAATGAGGCAGGTCACACTTTTCAAATATAAGAAAACAAATAATAGGAAATGACAAATTCTAGAGCTTAAATATTCTTTTGAGTATCAAAAAACATGGCTAGTTTTCAAAAGCTGAAAATACGTTTGTTAGCAGTAAGGTCAATAAGTACAAACTCTGGGGACTGAAAACTTTTCTACTGCTCTAGTAGATAAGGCTGTTCCGCAACAGATCACTTCTATTCAAAGAGAATGTAGATAACATTTTACTATAATAAGTTTACAGGTATTTTATACTTTGGAATTCTTTTAAGAGAAATGAAATCCAGTACACTGCATAGAAATTATACACTACAAAAATTTTTAAAAATAAAAAGCATTTTCAGAAATAATAATAGTTAAATTTAAGTATTCACTATGTACCAGGCCAATACTCTTATGAGGTGGGTTCTATTATAATCTATTTTAGAAATTAGTAAACAAGTTTTAGAAAGTGACTTAGCCATTGTCACACACCTAATATATATAAACACGATTTAAACTGGAATGGTTTAACCTCTAGCATGATCTCTTTGCAACCATGACAAGCCACCTTCAGGAATTTATACAATGAATCTTCCCTTATTCATATAGCATTCATTTGGTAAATAGGCAGTTCTGACTAGGTCTACATGAGGAAAATGGACAGGTTGGGTGAAAAAGTAGAAGCAGGGAGAGTGGGAAGGAGGCTACCATAATCATCCTGGCAAATAATGACGACAGCTAGGATTTGGGGAGTGAATGAAAGTAGAAAGAATAGGAAGATGCGGTGCAACCTGACTCACCAAGGGGTTGAAGTAGAAGTTGAGAAAGAGTGGAATCAAGGGCAAATTCTACGTCTTAGCAATGAGGAAGGTGGAAACGGTATAGAATTTACTGAAATAAAGAAGGGACATATTTTATTCTTGTCTTTCTTTGGTGGGGGCTAGCTCTCCTTTGAACATGTTAATTTTGAGACATCTACATGGAAATACAGAGTGGGCAGCTGAACACTCAAGTCTGGAGGTCAACCAGAGATGCCAGAGCTGGAGACACAAGTGTGAGTCATTTATATATAACTGCCTGGAAAGAGAATATAAATAGGGAAGACAAGAGGGCCCGAGACTAAGTCTTGGGGTACTCCATCATTTATTTTGGGTAGAGGAGAAAGAGACTGAAGAAGTATGAGTGTCACAGAAGCTGAGAGAAGGAAGTGTTTCAGGAAGAAGGCTGTAAACGAATCCTATGAATGGTCAAGTATGATGAAGACAGAGAGGCTATTACTGGACACAGCCATGAGGGTGTAGATAACTTGCACAAGAATAGCTTCAACAGAGTAGAGGATATGAAACCCCATCGACACAGGGGGGTTAGAAACGTCACTGGAGCGGACTGAGAAGAGAATGGGAGATGGGGAAGTAAAGAGTGAATATAGATAACCCTATTGATCAATTTTGTTAGGAAAAGAAAAATGAGCAGTAAAGTTTATTTAATTGGGCAATACAAGAATATAAATGCAAGTGGGAATGATTCCAAATTTCAATAGAAACAATTTTTAGGGTTTTAAGAACCTTCTCATGTTGAAGTAATATTTAACTTTATGATTTTGAAGATTTTTATGCAATAGAAAGAATTCCTTTACAACTTTTTACAATATGTATCTTATTTTACACACAATATACACATTACTGTCAGGCAGACAATATCAGTAAAGTTCTTACCTCTCTGGTTTGGTGTTCATTGATAGGCTGGAATCGAGGTACAACCTTAAGCTGCTGTTCTAGTTTCTGTATTTCCTGTTGGAATACATCTCTCTCATGTTCTCTATCAATGGCTTGCTCCTGAAGTTTAATAATAATAATACAAGTAACTGAAGAAACAATATACCTGAAGTTATTATTTTCCTTACTTTCCTTTAGTTATAGGTATAATTTTGTTTGAAGAAAAGCAGCTGATGACCACAGAAGATCCCAAACCAAAAAGGAATAAAAAGATAACATTTTTTGTATAGCACATAGCTTATTTGAGCTCTTTGACAAAAATTTAAGAATTTAAATACTACTTGAAGCATTTCTTTTTTTTCTTTAAGTAATGTTTAACACAAAATGAAATAAGAATATTCTCCTTAACATGAATTTACTTTTTTGGAACAAAGGAGGAATTCCACCATTAATTTAGTCATTAAACTAAGTAGAACAAATTGTTTGGTAAATCCATTTCTTTCATCCTAAGCTAGGTTTTATACCTAAAATTATAAAATATATACGAATCTGACTCTTTGATCTGTGAAGAAAACATGAGGCTTAAGTGAAACCCCAAAGAAAAACAAATCCATGTGAAATTCAAGATTTAACATCTTTATGGAGGAGAGAAAAGACAACTGCTCCAGTCCCGTGTTTCCAAGGGCACACTGTTACCTGCTTATCTTTAGCAGGTGAAACAGTGGTGGCGAATTAGCTCAGTATCCTCACGTGCTTTGGTTGTTGGTTACAGGAAAGACTAGGACAAGCTTCTTAACTCTGAATTTGGAAAGGCTAACTGATAGGACTTATTCATTATCTGCCTATACTGCCTTTAATTCCAAGAGCTGCACAATAAAAATTATTGGAATTTTTAACTGGAATAGCACTTTTTTTTTTTTTTAAAGACTGGCACCTAGGCTAACAACTGTTGCCAATCTTCCTTTTTTTTTTTTTAAGGATTGACACCTGGGCTAACAACTGTTGCCAATCTTTTTTTTTTTCTGCTTTACCTCCCCAAACCCCCCCTGTACATAGTTGTATATCTTAGTTGCAGGTCCTTCTAGTTGTGGGATGTGGGACGCTGCCTCAACGTGGCCTGACAAGTGGTGCCATGTCCGCGCCCAGGATCCGAACCCTGGGCTGCCGCAGTGGATTGTGAGAACTTTTAACCACTCGGCCACGGAGCCGGCCCCGAGTACTGTTTTTTCCCCCTTAGATTGGCACCTGAGCTAACAACTGTTGCCAATCGTCTTTTCTTTCTTTTTTTTTTCTGCTTTTTCTCCCCAAATCACCCCCGTATATAGTTGTGTATATATATATATATTTTTTTAGTGGTGGGTCCTTCTAGTTGTGGCATGTGGCACACCACCTTAGCCCGGCCTGATGAACCAGCAGAACCCTGGGCCGCAGAAGCAGAGTGCATGAACTTAACCACTTGGCCATCGGGCCAGCCCCTGGCACAGTACTTTTTAATTAACTGGTAGAATACACATATAGATGAAATATTAGAATTCGACAGTTTCTTCATAATTTAAAATTCATAAATTAGAATAGCAGCAAGTAGCACTCCACTGAGAAAATCAATATTCCAGTTGAGAATACTTACATCTAAAAATTTTCTCATTTTTTCTAACTGCTTTTCCAGTGCTTGGTTTTGCTGTCTTAAATCCATTAGTTCAGCATTTTTTTCTTGTTCCAGCTCTATAAACCTACTGACTTGTTCCTCAACATCAATTTCCAGAGCTTTCACTTGTTTTTGAAGGTCATCACGTACTTTTTCAGCTTGACACTGTACTTCTAGCTTTTCCTTCATTAGTTTTTCTGTTTCCTGTAATAATTCTGTGTATAAATGCAAAAATATACTTGGTTAAATCATAACTAATGATGTTATAATAGTGAAATCACCTATATGTTCAAATTTTACCTTCATGAAATAAATGATCTGAGATTAAATACAGATAAAAAAGGGAAAATATTCTTATGAAAATATCAAAATAACATATTCTTATATAAGAAAGCAGATTAATATCAATAAAATTATACAGAATTAACAAAAAGAATATGTCCTGTCACTAAAAACTATATTTTTGTGAAAACAGAATAGCAAATGACAAAAAAAAAAAAAATCCATTTCACTATAAGGAAAAGAACAAAATCTAATTAAATTCAAACACTGAAAATTCACCTCAGGCAAAAATCAATTCATTCCAAACCCATAAAGTCACTTTTACGCACATACACAATACACATGAAGATCAAATACTGTAAATCTTTAACCAAGGTAAGTAAGAGTTACAGAAAAAGACTACAACTGCAATCAGAATTTCCTGTTAGTCTTACTCCTTATTAGACCCATGTTCCTGAGTTAGTCTTGCATGCTCACATGTACACGTACTGAGGGAACACTGACAAGTAAGAGAGGCAGTGTGCTGCGTTGTGTAAGATCAGAGACTGTGGGTTTAAATCCTAGCTCTGCCACTTACATCCTATGTGACACTAAATATGATGTCCTTCAGTTTCCTTATATGTGAACTGGGGATAGGAATACCACAGATCTCTTACAGTCATTGTGGGCTCAAGTGAGTCAATACATGTAAAGACTAGGGTGTAGGACACGGCGAGCACTATGTGAGTATTGGCAATTATTATCAATATTAATAATACAATAATAAAGTATATATAGTAAAGTAAAACAATCCTCCAATGAGGAACATGGAAGGAACATAACCCTAGAGTCTTTATACAAATTGGTTTGACAACACAGTACTCAGAACTAGGAATTTACAGAAAATAGCTTTCCTTTTAAAACAATACTGATTTAGATGTTAATATAAATCCATCAGAAAGTCTCTTTATCTTACTAAATTTCATTGATCCTATTGATACCATCATCTTACATACTTCCTGATTTAGAAAAAGCACTCTGAAAAGTCATAGGCTGTAAGAGCTTAACATATTTGTTAAAGAAAAAATGCTTTAATAAACCAATGTTTCCTTAAAAAAATCAAAATGGTCTTAAGCTCTGTAGAATAGGAAGATGATGGTCACTATGAATCTCATTTGTTAATTTCAAATATAAATATGCATTTTTATTCTAAGAAAAGTTTTTTCTTGTTAAAGAGAAAAACTGTAAGTAGAAACACAACAGCAAAACTGTAAAACTAGAGCTATGTTAGTTGGTTGAAAATCCAAGAGTCACCCAACTTTGGGAGTTGTAAGTTTGCCAAAGATTGGCCATGCAACTGCATAAACACACCTGCTCCAGGTGCTGCATCGACTGCAGCATCTACTAGTCCTATAAGAATAGAAAAAAGAAACATACACAGAACAAAAATATGATAATTCACATTTTCTATTTTGTAAAATAGGATAACACATACACACACACAAAAGAATTAGAAGTGAAAGTTGAAACTATCGATTATTATCACTGGTAACATTTTGAGATGTTCCAGTACTTCTTGAATATTTTACATGTATAATATACTTTCCACAATAAAAATTTCTCAACTGCAGCCGGCCCTGTGGCCAAGTGGTTAAGTTCGCACGCTCCACTTCTGCGGCCCAGGGTTTCCCAGGTTTGGATCCTGGGTGCAGACATGGCACCACTCATCAGGCCATGCTGAGGTGGCGTCCTGCATAGCATAACCAGAATATACAGCTATGTAGTGGGTGGCTTTGGGGAGGAGAAGAAGAAGAAAAAAGGAAGATTGGCAACATATGTTAGGTCAGGTGCCAATCTTTAAAGAAAGAAAAGAAAAATTCCTAAACCTGTGTTAAACAAATCTGACCACCCAGAAAGAACTTTACCATATTACAAAAATGTATGTTGTACTTCTAAATTGATCAAATTAAATTAGTAAAATTATATATTTTTAATTCTAACTGCATGTGTAACATAAGTGAAAAGAGAAGATAAAAAGTATTCAAAGTTTCATCATTACGAAGACTGTTTTTTACCACTAAACAAACTTTACTTCAAGATGTTACCTAATTTCTTATTTAAGGAATTATTAAAGATTATTTGTAAATTTATATATTCTTTGAACTATTACTTAGATTAAACTAGATGTCAGCCTGCTTCTAACAGTCACTGACCTTTTCAATCTATTCTCTCACAGGCCAAAATCCACCCCCTCCTGCTCACTACTAGTGCCAGATCAGTGGACTTAGTTATTTAACTCAAGTATACATTTTTGTTGCCCCTCTGGTATTAAAAGAACTAAGCCTTACATAATTTAAAAAATATCCTGCCTCATTATATTCAGCTTTCTCTTGAGCCAGAGGCTTGAGGATAAATGAAGAATTATCTTTTCTTGTTAACATCTGCCAAAGGGAAAAAACTCTTTATTCCACATGGTTAGATGATAAGATATTTACTAGTAAGGTAGATTTTCTTATAATTTTTCAAACCCTATATAAAATACATGAATAGTGGCACTGAAAGGGGAAAAAACACCTTGAACTTTTAAGGAATGTTTCACACAAAGTCCAAAAATACATACGCTGTTCAACGGGGCCTGCCTCTGCTTTCATAGCCTCCTTCTGCCTGGATAATAACTCTCTTTCTTCTTGGATCTGCTGTTGCTCTGCTTCCAATTCTTGTAATCTACTACCTGCACATAACAATTCCTGCTCAAGACGATCTATTATTTCAGTTTTTTCCTGAATTTGCCTTTCAAAAAGAGTTTTTTCATCTGCGTAGCCATCAATGACACCTATAAAAATCAACAAGGAATGGGATTATTACTTATTTCAAATTTTACCATAAGGTTTTAATATAAGCAACAAAAGGTGTACTGTTAGCAAAATCTTTAATCATTCCAACCCATTAAGTCTTAAATGAATTTGCTGTTGATGATAGTAGCAATTATGGTATGTTCAAAATAGCCTTTTTCTTGTTAACCATTGTGTGTAAACATGAAATTCCTCTGAACTTTCTATTATTTTGCTACACTAATATATCACATCATATAGGGGTAACCCACTTTATTAAACAGACATAAATAGATAGGTTCCTGGACAGCTTAATACAAATCAGATGCCTGTGAACTGAATCACATTTTAAATACGCTACAGAAAGTTTATATATTAAGTGATTCTAGAAGGCTAACATCCTCTACAACAGCATGGTAGAATATAAAGAGCCTGGGGCTTTAGAAGCTTTAACCCTGGCATCACCATTCAATGGTGACCTTGAACAATTTATCAACATCTCTTAGCTTCGGTTTCCTCATCTTTAAATTACAAGAGTTGTTTGAGGATGGTGGGATTATGGTAATAGCTCACCATCATCCATTTCTGTATTTTCAAAATTTTTAAACATTTACCGTAATTCTACTAAGTACTTTTATAATTAAAAGTATATGTAGTTTAAAAAATTGCTCGGAGGAACCTGGAAGACAAACTACAACTACTTTTCAACGGTCACTCTAAATTAGAGTAGACTGGTGGTTTCCAAATCTAGCTTGTGTCAAAATCGCTACTTTTAGACTTGAAATTTCTCCATCATCAGTTGCCAACGGCAAGGTGCTCACCCTCAGCCTTACTGAGCTCCACTGCCAGTTGTTCTCTGGCCCTGGACTCCTCATGAAGGCGCTCTCGCAGTTCTTCTTGGCACTTAAGGGACTCTGTCGCTTCTTGTTTCTGTCTAAATGACTCACGCATCAACTCTGTCTGTGTAACTTTAGCATGTTCAAGCTGGACAAGGAAGGAAAGTATACAAGAAGGAAGATAATTAAAGTGTTGGGAAAACCAGGTCATTCCCCACTAAAGCTCAAAAGAAATGGATTTGAAATAGATATACTATTGAATTGTAGTCATTTAATATTTCTAGTGCATGCTAACATTAGTAGGCAGAATAAGTTACAGTAGACAGGTACATTAGCTGTGTACAATTTTCCACAGGAGATGTATTCTCATTTTATTGAAGAAAAAAAATGCTTCTTTTGGAAACAAACCACTTTACATCACTAGATCTGTATTCTATTGTATAACGGGAGATACCAAGCTAACGATGGCATAAGCTCTTTCTATATTTGCTAAAGAATTTTATGTAACCAAGTACTCTATGGTAAACTTTATTTCTTTTATATTTAACATGTATTGATTGTGACTCCTGCTGTACACTGTGGGGAACCAATAATATAAGATTAATAAAATAGTACATTTCAACTAAAAGCTTTATATTTCTGTCCATTTGTGAAACATCTACAAGACTATATGAATATTCAGTTTATTTTCAAAACCTTAGAATACAGAGATATTAACCATAATAAACACAGCCTCCTGAAAATGCTGTCACTGGCACACTGACTACATTCTTAAACAATTTTTAAGATGATAGTCAAGTGCAGACTCGAGGCCAAAGCTCTCAAGAAACAGTGATCATTGATTGTTACCAGCTGCATGAAACTGCAGAAAAGCACTGTCTCTGCCTTATTTTCCGAGTTTCTGATAGTCAGCACCTGCTTATTTACTTTTACTGAACCAACTACATGGGAAAAAAATTAAGCTCAAATGTTTCTTGTACTTAGTCCTAGATCATTAACACTATTAAAAAATTTTTTTAAAGCAACGATCATATACATTACTAACAGGCTCACAACAATGTGGTAAAAATTTGTAAATTTATACACAAAGTACTTAGTATGTTAGAAAAATACTATTGCTGTGTTTTAAGCTTAAAATAGGAATCAAATGTAGTGGTTTCTAATTTATAGTCATATATTAGTAATGTGTTATAAAATTATGATAATATTTAAGAAGCTTTTATTCTTAAAGATGTCTGCTCTTCACATCTGAGTGGTATTTATCATAGCAAATAGATTTTAGAGTTACTAAGGTTTTTTATGGTCACTTTAAATCAATTTCCAAAGTATCTCGTATGCAATTATTCTTGTTTTAATAGGATGTTTTAAATATCACTCACAACTTATTATTTGAAAATAATATGAATACACATTTTAGACTAATAGAAAGTTAAGCATACATTTTAAATCATAAAACAGTTCATAAAATATCTGTAATAATACGTTGTTACATCAAAAAAGATAAAATTTTATACATACTTTTTACTTCTGACTGGCAAAAAGAGTATTTTCCTTTAAATGTAGATAACTAACATACATTAATTTTTATTATAAAGAAACATGACCACAAAGTAGAAACTAATTCATACACATCTACTCTCCTGAATTTACAGAGTCTGTATTTTAAAAATATGTCGATTGCTTCTATACGTATGTAGGTAATTTTTTTCTGGACATTATAAAACAGTTGCTTGGTAAATACATGAAATCTCTAAACAAGTTCAAAGCTCTAACTAAAAAGGATATGAGTTATTTTTCCTTTTCCAAATTTAGTGTACAAATACAACAAAGCGTTTACAACAAAACAAATACTTGCTTTAGCTAAGAAAATTAAGTAAGTCTTTGTTTCTAGATTCTACTTCTTTACAAGATCTAAACCAGCCTTAAAGCGCATTTAAATATTTACCATAAGAAATATCTCACTTTTATAAAACATAACAAAAAGTTGGAAAAATCAAATACAATAAATCTAGCAAACATATTTCATTTATTATAGTAGACGGCATCCACACTTTATTGATACGAGACTCCTTTCAAATGCTCATCTAAATACTCTAAACTTAAAAAATCTCTCCCATCCAGTAAAGGTATGATTTATTTCTAATACCCACATCTAATACCTAATAATATGAAATATATAAAAATTTAATATTTAATATTTTCAAATAATTTAAGAAACATCCTTAAAGTATGTGTAACGCATCAGTAAATATCCTATCACTTTAATATAAAAGTTCCAGGGCAGGTAACAAAACTATTCTGAAAACCATCTGGCTTGTTAAATATTAGCTAGCATATTATAGTTAAAGCTATAAAAGTCATAAAAAATGCTGAATAACTTGTAGTGAATCATTCACAACATACTTAAGTGTCAGATGAACCTGAAATACTAAGTATGCAGCATACTTAACCCTTAACAACGTTTTAAAAATACATTCCAAATAAAAAGCAGAAAAAGGTATTTCCTCACAGGAGTAGTAGGCATATTAAAAACACTGAGAATAAGTTCTTTAGGGAGTCAGTAAGAAAATTAAAATTAAAATTAGAATACAAGTTTCTTATTTCCTTGTCTGGAACTACAACCAATATGCCATATGATTGTAAACATTTCCTAAATGGCTCAATGACAATTCATTTAGCTGTTTTAGGTATCACAGTGCCTAGTCTCTTAAATATAGTCATTCCATGCCTACTCAGGATTGGCATCATAAACATACAAAAGCAAGATTCTTAAGAATAAGCAGGATCTTGTAATACAGTTGCCTGGCATGGAAGAACGGCAATATCATCTCACTCTGCTTTCTGAAATTAAAAACAGCCAAGCTCGGGCGTAGACCAAATTTAGTCCTTCAATATATCCAGGATGAATGAGTAGTAACACAACAACAAAACAAGGTTCTATTCCATTTACCCTTACTAAAGACATTTAAAGTTGATTTCTCATCAAACATAGTTTAACTAAATGTATAAAAAACTACAAGCATAAAAAACCATATTTTTTATACTTACTGAATAAGGAGGGGTAGGCAGTGAAATTTTAGAAATAAGCTTTAATATGTGCCCATTTCTTTTATGAATAAAATGAAAAATAGAAGTATTAATAATTACTGAGTTATTTTCATCCAAATGTTCACAGAGAGGAAAAGGATGTGGTAAAGGCACGCGAGATTCAACCTCATAAATGTCTTCATCTTGTTCTTCCAACCATGGGCCACTGAGTTTGAGAGTTGACAAATAGGTCCTATAAGAATCCATTCTAGAAGATGCAGCTGCCAATTTTCCTCATTTGCTTTATCAGTTTTCCACTACATTAAAAAGTTCTTTTTAGTTTATCAAGATATACCATAGCAGTAGCAAATTTTCTTTTTAGCACTATCAAGTAAACATTATAGAATTAATTCACACAACTGAACAACAGAAAAAAATCCCACAAATCTAAAAAAAACGATTTCCCTTAGGCTTCATCAACAAAACAGAACAAAAACAAAAACCCAAAAATACAAGCAAGCAAACACCTTTTAAACTAGAATAATTAAATCCTTGAAGAATGGAAGAATGAAAATATAAATATCTAATTAGCTGAGCAATAAAACTGCTTTCATTAGGTATCAAACACGTCTGTGGAAATAAGTAAGCCTTCCAAGCACAATCTGGCAGGGAAGGTCAAGTTTTAAATCACCATAGTAGCAGTCTTGAGAAATGTAGCTGCAACATTATTCCCCTTGTTCTTGCTGCTTCACGCAAGTGAAAAGCAAAAGCTCTTCTGAACTGAGTTATTCAAATAGCCTCTTGTGCTGAGCCAAAGGATTCCAGTCTGTCGCCGAAGCACAGGTCAGAACAGAGGGTGTGGTTTAATGTCTTAACCTATAGGTACAGTGACAGGTGGACTGTGAATTAATACGCCCACAAAAAAGCCTGCCTAACAGGATCCAAGTTCCACGTCAGAGCTTTGAAAAGAGTATTTAGAGAAGTTTATAATGCTTCTAAGACAAGCTAGTGTTTTTCCATTCCATTATAAAAATGTTTTAATTTAAAAATATGAAATCAAGTAGGTTTGAGTCCACATTACCAATTAGTTCTTCCAGTATATCAAATAATCATAATTATTTCTGGAAAACTAAATTAGCACTCCCTTTTGATATCTCCTTAGAAATAATACTTATTCTTTTGAGCAATCACTAGAACTAAATACAAATAGTTCTAACCTATTTCCACATTGAATTAATTGTTTATAGAATGAATGTGAAGGAAAAATAACCTCTCTCTTTAAAGCTGCATTGTATATAATAGCTGGTAATTAGACAACTTAAGGTATCCTATGAACTCTGACTAAAATTTAAAAGCTCAAGTTGCATATAATAGTTAGCCTTTTGGTAGCTCCAGAAACCTGGGTAATAGTGAATAAACCAGTCATTCAGAATTTTAAAAGATGAACAACTTACTCTTTAATATTAAAAGATCCTCAAAAGTGAAACTTGTTTTAAATAAATGAAAAAGCTTTCATTTTGGTGCGTTTTCTCTACCCAGTAACTGAATATCCTAAACCCACAAAACCTTTTTACTATGGAAAAACCCATACTAAAGCAAGCAGGTAATAGCAACAAAAATGTATTTTATAGCCACTTTCACTACACAAAGTTGTTCAGAGAAGCCAATACTCAAACCCTGCAAAGTAGGCTAATAATTATGGCAAAGAAAATGAGACTTTCTGCAGAAGATCCAGAATCTACAGGGAAATGGCTTGAGGCAGGAGACGGGAAGCTGCCTCTTACAATGCTGGACAGGGCAATGACAAATTTCTGTTTATTATGGTTTCTTATGTGAGCCCTCCAGTTAGTCTGTGAAGATGTCTTGACATCTGTACAAGACGGAGGCCTAGCCCTATTACTGGTGCAGGTAAATTTAACTTTACTGGGGCTTCAGCAGATATAAAACTATCAATATCCCAGAGGCTTAGCTTTATGAACTAGGGGGACTGATGCTTAACTGCGGGGACTGATGCTTAGCATACCAAATAGCTCTCGAAGTACTCTCTCCCTGCCCTCTCTGAAAATTACAGTTTATTTCGATAATCTAGTGTCCAATTTTTCTTATTTGAAGCAAAAACAAAATCCTGTTAAGAAGTATTCCTTTAATAGAAATCTTTAGGTCAAGGTAAGAACTAACTGCAAAGAAAAGAGAGAAAAGCCAGGGAGAAAAAAAAGACTCAAAAAGCAATAGATTAACATGATTTGGAATGGGGCAAATAGCCCTCATTAACAACAATAATTAATGGGTGGCATATTAATTCATGTTCAGAAAGGTGACCCTGAATTAAAATAATTCAAATTATATTCCATTTTTGAAAGCATGTAAAACTTGTTTCCATCCATGTAAAACAAAAATCTCTAAGTAAGGGGATACTCCTCTTATAACCAGGAATATAGGTCAAGGTTAAGAAACTAACCACAAAGAAAAATAGAGTAAAATTAGGTGGTGTCGGGGAGAGACTCAAAACAGCAGTAAAGATGCTTTAGGATAGGGGCAAACAGCTCTCCTAACAAAAGTATATTAACGAACGGTCTACTACATTAACTGATGTTCAGACAGATTACTCTAATTAGAATAACTCAAATTACGCATGTTTTTAAATTTTAGAAAGCATATAAATCTTTTTGCAATCAAAAAGTTAAAATAAAATGACTTCAATTTTTAGGAAGACACCCTTTTAATTATCCAGACTAGTTCACTATCTCCAGGTTTCATAGAATCAAGATTTTAATATATATTTGAAGGTTATTAAATTGTGGTATAGCATCATGTTTCCCAAACTAAATGGCTTTACTTTAATTGTACAATGTCAAGCTATTTAACCTTTTTTCCATTAATATTTCCTTCAAATTGTAAAACACTTATGTTGCTCTCTTTCGGATTTTTTTACTTATTTCTCTAAGTTATTTAATACAGGGACTGAATCCTGGGTACAAATCCCTGACAGACTCCTGACCAATGCTAATAAAAGCACAATGGGGGCAACACCTAACGGCAAAATGCATTTTAACAATTTGATTACAGCTGTATTTAAAACACAACAATGATAAACAAAATCTTAACTTATACTACTGTTTCATCTTCAGGAAAAGTCTCCTTTTTTGAGAAAGTATAGAAACAAGTAGCTTAGGTTCCATTATTCTGAAAAATGATAATTAATAAACTCATGAGAATTGATTATAATAAAAATCATTCTGTGGGAGTAAATTCCTTATTCATTAATTTCTTCCAACGCCTAAAGGAATCCATTGGTAAATAATCTCCTATGGCTCTAAATAGTACCTCTGGATTCTGGAAAACTTTAGTTGCTGAAAGACTATTCCCACAGAACAGATTAATTTCTATTTCTACCTGATCCAAGAATCAAGAACCTGAAACCATACTCTCAAAGATAACTTTTAAGCAGAGCCACAAAGAGACTACTGAATAAAGATTATGTTACAGAGATGACCATTCTAAGGGCCTGAGGGTAGTCTCTAGGCACTTTTCCTCATATTATAATGAAAGCTATCCCAACCAATAGGAAACTGCAATAAGCCGAATATAAGCCTGATTTTATGGCAGTCTGGGCAAAAGAGAAGTAAAATCCACCATAATACATGTATTATTATATGGATGTGGACATATCATTAGGCAAATCACTTGTCAATCAAATACAATATAAAGTAAAATATTCCAATAACAGATATTATGAAATCAGTCTATAAGGCAGACACCTTGATACTTTAGTAAAGAAAATGCTTAATAGCTCTTTTGTTAAAGCAGGATATACCTATGGAACCTAAAGCACCTAAAAACTTTAAAACTAATCATGTATCCTCCACTAAAACTACACAACATATAAAAACCAAACCATTAAAAAAGAAAAAAAATTTTGAATATGTGACAATATTTACTTACGGGACCTTTCAATGCAACTCCTCCTCCACCCCAAACATAAGCCCATAATCACTTGCAAAAATTCCTTTCTCCAAAACTGATGCTTGCCAAAAGAGAGTGGTGTTGGGGGAAGGGGAGGGGGGGATGAAAAACAGGTGAAGGGCATAAAGAGTTACAAACTTCCAGATATTAAAATAAATAAGTCATGGGGATGTGTACAGCATGGAGAATATAGACAATAATATTGTATCAACTTTGTATGGTGACAGACGGTAACTAGACTTATTGTGGTGATCATTTCATAATGTATATAAACGTCAAATCACTATGCTGTTCACCTGAAATCAATATAATATTGTATGTCAATTATACTTCAGTTAAAAAAAATAATCCCTCTCTCCAATCTTAGCAGAGGCAAAGGTCTGTCTGATCCAAAGGCCAGAACTTCTACTGGTGCTCTGGATTTCATCCTCATCTACCCCAAAGACCTGGCTCCACAAAGTCCATCCCCTGTGTTCTGCTTCTTCAACTTCTCCACTGCCACTCAACATTAAGTATTCCTACCTTAGAAAAAGCACTTTCTCCTTCTCAAGCTAGTGCTCTCTTGTTTTCTTCACAGCTAGGTGTCATGAAACTGCTATCTCTATTTCTCCAACTGTATTTCTTTTAACTCTGAGTTTTGGATTCCTCCTCTACCAAGGTCATTGATGACACCCATAATGAAATATCCAACGGACACTAAATCCTCAGCATCCATAACCGCTCTCTGGTATGACATTTTTGGAAAATCACTACTCATCTGGCTTTCATGACACTCTTCTCTTGATTTTCCTCTTACTCTCATTCTCCATCTCCTTTGTAGACTTACCTACATTTATTCTCTTTTAAATGTCGGCATTCTACCAGCACAAAAAATCAGCTCTGTATACTCTCTAAAATCATGGCTTCAAATGTCTTTAAGTGATGACAACTTCCAATCTAGCTCTCCCCAAACTCTAGACTCTAGTGAATGTCTTTACTTGATGCCTCCTCGTCTAAAACTGAAATCACTATTCACTTCTTTTGCATCTCCTATCTCAGCAAACGAAATATACCAACAACCTGGTTGGTCAAGGATTTATGCCTGGTTTCCTCCCCTCTTCCTTATCCCCTACATATAATCAGTCATATCAACTTCTATCAAATTCAACTTTCTGCAAGTTTTAAAATCACTTCCCTGGTGCCTTAACTTGATCTCTATCACTTTTCACTTGGAATGTTCTAAGAATCTCCTGTCTCTCTGCATTCTGCCTGCCCATCCACCCATTACATTATTACCTGAAGAATCTCTCTAAAACACAATTTCGATATTATTTTCTTGCCAAAAATATTTCAACAACCCAAAGCTGGAAACAATCTATGTGTCCTCTAAACAGTAAATGTATAAACCAACTGTGTGCATCCATACGATGGAAGACTCCTCAGCTGTGAGAAGGAACAAACTATTAATACACATAACAACATACATAAATTTTATATGCACTTTGGGAAGACAATGAAACCAGACCCAAAAGAACATACAACGTATGATTTTATTTATGACACTAATGCAAAGACAAAACTACAGGGATGAAAAGTAACCAGTGGCTGCCAAGAGCAGGGGATGGAGAAGGGGCTGACTAAAAAAGAGAAGTACCAGGGAATTTTGGGGTAATGGAACTATTTTGTATCATGCTTGTGATGGTAGATACACAACTTTATGCATCTGTCACAACTGAAAGGATGGTCCACACAGTGAAAATTTACCACAAGTAAATAAAAAAAATTAACCAGAATGTGGCGGAGCCCAAAATGGAATAAAAACTAGAACAAATCATTCTGTTTTAAAAATGAATAACAAAACCACAGTGAAGGGGTGGGAGAGAAAGAGTTAACCTAAGATACTTTGAAATACAGTATTTTGACTGCATACTATAAGGCTATAGACAAAAAGTACTGTACATAAATATCGTACTCTAGTTAATAAATTTGTTTTTCACAAAGGTATAGATTAGCAATCATGAAATTACTTTATGGGTATATACGGCTGAACAAATAAGTAAAAATACTGTAGATAATGAGAGTCTGGTTTCTCACTGTTGGAGAACAAAGCTACACAGGAAAGCAGGCAAGGGTAGAATGAATGCTTTGGTAGTAGATGGGAACTGGAGGTATCAGTATGAACTTATGTTTTTTACTATTTATACAGATATATAAGAAATAAATACAGATTCACAGGTTTATATGGTACATATATTTTCAAACTGTCTACTGAGAGGACCTAGAAGTCATGACACCTTAGTAACAATGAGCACATCTAGCACACAGATCTTGGTTTCTAAATATCATTCTTCAGTAAAAGGAATCTGAATTCCTTGGAGAAGTGGTTGATTCTAGGGTTGGGGTAGAGAAAATACAAGATGGGCCTGCAGACTCTGATAGCGTGAATGCTTGAAAAAGCAAGCACTTAGAAAAGGCACAAGAACCAATTTGAAAGAGTTCTCAATGCCAAAGCTGGAGTAAAAAAAAACTATTATAGTATTAGATTATAACCCACTGGAAAAAACAGCCATGAGTCCATATGGATCCTAATTAATTAATTAAATAAATGTGAGTGAAGAGACAACTCTTACAGAATAATTCCAAATAATAAATGAAGGAATGAGGAAAATAGAAAATCACCATTAGAACACCACAGTAGTAATTGTGGAGGCAAGATCTACCAATGGACACTAAAATCTGTGGGTGGAAGTTTAAGTAGTAGTAGGATATTTGCATAGTCTCAGTCTCTCCCCCATGATATTTATTAATTAAAAGGAAAAAATAGTAACAGCACAGTGGAGAAACCCAGAAGATACTACAAGCAGTCAAGATTAACATCATCAGTAATAAGACATATTGACATCATGTACTCTCTGATATGACACACTGAGAAGGGCACCTCACTTCTTTGGTATTCTGGTAAAAACGTATAAGCTTCATGTCATCAGGAGAAAACATCTGAAAAATCCAAATTGAGGGACGTTCTACAAAATTACTTGCCAGTCCTTTTCAAGTGTCAAGGTTATGAAAGACAAAGAAAGACTCTGGAACTAACTGCCAGAGACTGGAGAAGACGAAGACACGACAACTAAATGCACGTGAGATCCTGGAACAGATCCTAAACCAAAAAAGGACACTAGTGGAAAAACTGGTAAAAGCCAAATGGTCTGTAGTCTAGTTAATAGAATTGTACTAGTTTTAATTAATAAGTTTTGATAATTATAGTATGATTATGCAAGATAATATTAGCAGAAGTTGAGTGAAGGGGGTTATAGGAGTTCTGTACCATTTTTGCAACTTTTCTGTAAGTCTAGAATTATTTCAAATTTAAAAAGCTAAAAAGTTGTACCCAATGACTCCATGTCCCATTAAGAATTAAATCCCAAGCTCCATGTGATCTTGTTCCCAGGTACGGCTCTCACCTCATCTCTCACACTTTCCCCACTCTCCTTGCCCCAGTCATACTGGCTTCTTTGTCAGCCACAAAAGGTGCAAGCCCATGACTACCTTCCTACTTGCTATTCCTTTGCTTGAAACATTCTTCCTCTACTTACTTACATGGCTGTCTCCCACACTTCCTTAAGGAATATGCTTGAATATCACTTTATCAGAGAAGCTCTCCTTAATTTTCCTATATAAAATGTTCCCTTCCCCCATCCTGCTCTATCTCCCTCTATTTTATTTTCCTCTTCACAGCAGATATCACCATCTGTTATACTATATGTTTGTTTATTGTTGGTCTCCACCATTAAATTCTAAGTTCTATGAGAACAGGGACTTTGCCCATTTTGTTCTTTGCTGTAGGTCCAGTATCTAGAGAGCAATAGTTATATTGTAGGCATTGAATAAATTTGATGGATGAATGACTCATCTCAAGCATCAAGTCCTCCAATAAGCTTTACTTGGTCCCACCTTAGCAAAACTGTCAGATACTGATCTTTTCTAGTCTCAAGGTATCCTGTACAGAGCTATTTACTCAAATTTCTTTCACTGTAAGCACAAAGATATTACAGCAGTCTCTCTCAGTTCTGTTTTAGATTTTTTCATAACAAGTAAAAAATAAGGCAAAGGGAAATACTCCATTATGAAGATGAACCAAATAATGACACATTAAAAGGAAAACAGAATTACACAAAGATGATTACACATAATTTTGCATCAATCTAAGTGACTATGAAAAATATTCAAGTGCAAAATAATTTTAGTGATTAATGAGAATATTCTGAAGACGTCAATGGCTTTAAACAACTATCCACGGAAGAGTAGTAACTGAACTAAATTTAGTTTAAAATAAAGTTTTTAAAAGCTCCTATTCCTATTGCCTTAAAAATATAATACACTAAGAAATATCTGATTTTTATACCAAATGTCAACAAATATTTCAACCTTTTATATACTAAACACTGGAAGAACACTCCAAAATTCAGCTAGAGTAAGGTAAACATTGTACTATTAATGTCCAGATCAGTGGTTCTCAAACTTTGGTGTGTATCAGAATCACCCAAAGGACTTGTTCAAACACAAGTTGCTGGGCCTCATCATTCAGTGGGTCTGGGGTAGGGACTGAGAATTTACGTTTGTAACAAGGCCTGACTGATGCTGATGTTGCTGGTTTAGAGACTACACTTTGAGAACTACTTACTACTCTAGGCAAAGTTTTTCCGATCTGTTCAGTGATATTTAAACTAAGGCAATACGGTAAAAGTTAAATAACATACTGTTGCTTTAATATTTAACAAATTGAGAATAACCTGGAAAATGCCACGGTGAGGCTCCTACTGTACCTCACTATCTGGTCACATAAGCAGATGTGATGAGCTGTGACTTGGCATGGGAAACTGAGTGTGTCAGGTTAATCCCAAACACTTGTCTATTGGCAGTATTAATGGATCATAATCCAGGGAAGGTTTCTCTTTAGTAGCTTGTAGGAACGAGTCCAACACTGATTACTTTTGATTTATTTACCATTTTCCATGGTGCTTGTCAAAAGACAAATATTATATTGCATTAACTAGACTGTCTATAATTTACATTGGTATCAAGTAGTAGCAACAGTATTAACAGTGCTCAAGATCCAGGTCAAAGTATTTAATTGTGGTCAAGAAAGGAAAAGTATTAACAGTTGTTTTCATGGTATGAAAGAGTACAAATCATAGAAATTAAAATTAAATTCAGCCATTAATACGGCTGAAATAAGAAAAAAAAGCAGGATCATGTAGAAATTCAGTATAGAATCATCTATATCATTCAACATAAAAAGGGATACTTTGATGCGTATGCACTCAAGCTTTAAAAATGCTAAAAAGCGGGGCTGGCCCCGTGGCCAAGTGGTTAAGTTCGCGCGCTCCGCTGCAGGCGGCCCAGTGTTTCGTTAGTTCGAATCCTGGGCGCGGACATGGCACTGCTCATCAGACCACGCTGAGGCAGGGTCCCACATGCCACAACTAGAAGAACCCACAACAAAGAATACACAACTATGTACCGGGGGCGCTTTGGGGAGAAAAAGGAAAAAATAAAATCTTTAAACAAAACAAAACAAAACAAAAATGCTAAAAAGCAACAACGGAAAATGCCTGAATTGGCTCAGCTGAGTAGCTTATTTTTAGCGGCTTATGCATTAAGCATTCTAAAAGCCAATCCAGGGCTTATGTTAATTAGAAAAGTAAAGACTGTAAAAAATAGTAAACCTTAGTAGAAAATATCTATTTTCTTATAGTAGCTACAGAATTTCATATTATGACATAACATTCATAATTTCAATCTTTGAGCTTAAGTAAAGTCTACTGAACCAGAGGCTAAAGAAAAATACAGTGAATATTAAAATTCTTTGATCCAAGGGTACAATTTAATGTCTTATTAAAATAATAACAAACGAAGGTTTTTATTGGTGCCATTTCCTTACTAGCACTTAGGATGTTGGCAATAAAAAATACCTCATGGTGGTTTTAGTGAAAGATGGGACCACTATTGTTGTTTGCGTAAACAGACATCCTTTCTATTGTGTATTAGCAAATACACAAAGATTTTAGTTACCAAGAATACTAGACTTCTTTTAATTCTTTGTGACGCTCAACGAAGTTTCTGAGTTACTGAAGCAAAAGCTTTTCGACCGTTTTGTACCTGCTGTGAAAGACAGCTTCCGAAAACCAAGAATTGCCCAAAGATAGCAATTTCTTCTATTATATAACTATATATTACATTACACCTTCAGAATTTATCTATGGAAACATTCCTGAGACCTACTTAAACTGCATATGAACACCTTAGTTTGGCCAGTCAATCCAGAAGTTTAAGAGTAGATATATGACAATATATTTCCCTGGCCAATTAGAGAATTCTCACTGCAATGTGTGGTAATTTCAGGGTTCTTTTGCTTTTTAAAGATACAGTCCATATTCTAAGAGAATTTAGACTGTCTCCCAACAATGAAGAATGAACCTGGGGAAAAATCTGGTTAAGTGTCATATCTGAAGACTATTCAGAGGACAAATATTTCACTGAATATATGTTATTTTGATAATGCCTTCTTCATTGAAAGCCAATAGCAAGTTAACAAGAGAAAAAAAAAAATAATGGCTTGATGCTAAGTTAACCAAATAGTAGGTGGTTAACAAATTATTCCAAGGGTCACTAACTAAGAGATGACTCAAGAAATGGTCTATAATCACTAACTTAACCTAAGTGTAAGTGAACCAGGTATTAAAACACAAAATAGGTAAAAATATTTGTCAGATTTGCTACATCCAATATTCACTGCTATTGGAGAAATATACTATACAGAATAATTTCTTAGAGGAAAAAAGAGGCTCCAGTGAAAGCCAGACATCAGAAACAACAAGAGATCAACAGCACTCTTTCAACTTCGGTTTGAAATATACATGGATCTAGGATACTCTGAACAAAGACATCAATGAAAATGTTAATAATACTGGCCCTATAGCTTATGACAATGAAGCACTCATTTGATTAACACAACAGTTATGAGTCTCTAGTTTTAAGTTAAACATTTTTTAAATAAATAATTTACTTCATTTTAAAGCAGAAAACACTTTTAAAAATTCTGCATATAGTAACTTAGGAGACAATTAACAAACACGGTGCAAAAATTTTATAGACAAAGAAAATAGCAATTTAAGTTATAAAGACAATGGTTATATCCCTTTAAAATTTGCATAAAAATAGTACTCAAATGTAGAAACTGTCCCTCACTCTAATTTCATACAAAGAGATAGTAAAGTGAGGTAATCTATTCATATTTGTGAAAAAGATGTAAAAGTCACATGAAGGAACTGTAGGTTTGATCTATCGTATTGTAATAGCAATGTATCATGACATACTAGAGCCTATGGTTTTAGAAATCCCTTATACTATTCCTTCAAATAATTATATATTATAATGGCATATTTCATACAATGGTGAAGTTAAAATCTTTTCTGGTATCAAAAAAAGTTACGTGTGAGAGTCTATAAAATCTGAAAATTAAAACAACATTGAATTTAAGAACTTGAAGAGTCCACTAGCACATTACATTAACCCTTACCACCTGAAAAAAAGACTACTGATAACAGTATTGGCTGTCACAAAGGCAAACAATTATTAAAGGGGAGCCTAACTAAATTTCTGTGGGAGTGTAGGGAGAAAACATTTAGTTGTTCCCCAGCTTAAAAGAAAATCTACCTCCAACACAGTGCAGTATATGAGCAATATAAGGAGGTTACCTGACTACTAGTTTCACTTATGGCTTCTAGGAGTTTTTCAACTGCTGCTTGTAGTCGAGAGCTAATATTCAGCATAAGTTCTTCATTTTCAGGGTCTATTTCAGTTCCAGCAAAACCACTCCTCACAAGCCGTTGTGATAGCTCCGTTCCTTCCTCAGTTACTTTTGACCACATGCTACTGTCATTTCTGGGCATATCACTTCCAGAATAGGAGGGTATAGATTCGTCTGTAACTAGAACAATAGTATTTTAAAGGCATAAATCAATTATAATTAATAATTATAGTAAAAAGAGGTTATAAAATAATATCAAATTAAAACTTCAAATCATTGAAACTACATCTTTTAATAACAACACTGCAACAAAACAAATGAAATAAGCAAATACAGAATGTAATATTATTTGATAACCAAGCAGGTGTAAGAATAAGAATGATGCTATGTTAACAAAGCTTTGCAGAAAATATTTCGGTTATTTACTATTTTTTCTTTGATAAAATTTTTAAAAACAACTTCCAAGAGAAACTTACCAAGTGCCCACTATGTAGGGTTTAAGTAATGGAGACATACAGGTGGCAAGATCTGTTTCCTATCCTCAAGGATTTTACATACAGCATAATGAGAAAATACATACGTCAACAACAACAGGAAAAGACAAACACTTCGCAGTGGGATGCTCCAGGTGTATGGAAGAACAGAAGTACACTGAAAACTATAAAACGTTGTTGAAAGAAATTGAAGAAGACACAAAGAAATGGAAAGCTATTCCATGCTCTTGGATTGGAAGAATTAACATTGTTAAAAAGTCCATACTTTCTAAGGCAATCTACAGATTCAACGAAATCCCTATCAAAGTTCCCAGGGCATTTTTCACAGAAATACAACAAAGAATCTTAAAATTTTTATGGAACAACAAAAGACCCTGAATAGCCAAAAGAATCCTGAGAAAAAAGACAAAGCTGGAGGTATCACATTCCCTGAGATCAAAATAAACTACAAAGTGATGCCAATCAAAACAGCATGGTACTGGCACAGAAACAGACATACAGATAAATGGAACAGAACCAAAAGCCCAGAAATAAACCCATACATCTATGGACAGCTAATTTTTGACAAGGGAGCCAGGAATAAACAATGGAGAAGGGAGAGAGTCTCTTCAATAAATGGTGTTGGGAAAACTGGACAGCCACATGCAAAAGAATAAAAGTTGACCATCATCTTATACCATACACAAAAATTAACTCAAAATGGGTTAAAGACTTGAATGTAAGACCTGAAACCATGAAACTTCTAGAAGAAAACACAGGCAGTACACTCTTTGAGACTGGTCTTAGCAGCATATTTTCAAGTACCATGTCTGACTGGGGAAGGGAAACAGAAAAAATAAATGGGACTACATCAAACTAAAAAGCTTCTGCACAGCAAAGGAAACCATCAACAAAACAAAAAAACAACCTAAGAATTGGGAGAAGATATTTTCAAACCTGATAAGGGCTTAATATCCAAAATACAAAAAGAATTCATACATATCAACAACAAAAACACTAACAACCCAATTAAAAAATGGGCAAAAGATCTGAAGAGATATTTCTCCAAAGAGCTAACAGGCACATGAAAAGATGTTCAACATCACTAATTATCAGGGAAATAAAATCAAAACTACAATGAGATATCACCTCATGCCCATCAGAATGGCTATAATTAAAGGGACAGGAAATAACAAGTGTTGGAGAAGATGTGGAGAAAAGGGAACTGCCATACATGGCTAGTGGGAATGTAAACTGGTGCAGCCATTATGGAAAACACTATGGAGATTCCTCAAAAGATTAAGAATAGAACTACCATAAGATCCAGCTATTCCACTGCTGCATATTATCCAAAGAACATGAAAATACAAATGCATAAAGACAGATGCACCCCTATGTTCACTGCAGCATAAGTCACAATAGTCAAGACTTGGAAGCAACCTAGTGCCCATCAAGGGACAAATGGATAAAGAAGATATGGTATATATACACAATGGAATACTACTCAGTCATAAAAAAAAAACAATGAAATCTGACCATTTGTGACAACATGGATGGATCTTGAGGGTATTATGCTAAGTGAAATAAGTCAGAAGGAGAAAGTCAAATACCACCTATTTATGATCTCACTCATAAATAGAAGATAAACAACAACAACAAACAATCACATAGAGACAGAGATTGGATTGGTGGTTACCAGAGGGGAAGGGGGCAGGGAGGAGAGTGAAAGGGGTGATTAGGCACACGTGTGTGGTGATGGATTGTAATTAGTCTTTGGGTGGAGAACATGGTGTAATCTACACAGAAATCAAAATATAATGACGTACACTTGAAATTTATAATGTTATAAACCAATGTTACTGCAATAAAAAATAAAATTAATGAAAAAAAATAAGAATAGAAGTGCTTAATTTTGTCTGACACAGATCTTTTGATTTCTGAGCACTACACTGGGCAACATCACCTACTCTGGCTAGATAGTACAAGGGACTAAGGTCATTTTGCGGCTTGCTGCTTTTGTAAGAGGTATACTGGAAAGAAGTTAGACTGATGAGGAGTTCTAATTTAACTACAGAGTCATGTATCCACAGTGTTCTTATTTCTTATCTAAAGAAAACTGAGTTTACATGGGCAGAAGATAAACTTTGGAAGTGTTTTCTCTAAGCTGGAATAAGTTTAGGTTATTCATTACAGGTTATTCATCACTGCCATGGAATACAGTATTCATCTGTGGCAGCATGATACGACCCAACAATGAAATTTCCTGAAGAGGAATTACCTATTCCTTTAATACATGTAATACATATCTCCTATCAGTAACTGTATAAAGTTAACAAAAGCAGAAGAAACTTTAATTTCCAAAGTACTTTGAATAAACATTCAGTTTGATACAGTCACCTGGGAGAATAGAGCTACTGATTAAAACGTCTGGCTAAAGTAGCTGGTGCCACGTGGAGTTCTCTCAATCTAACGTAGTAATGATATCAGATGCAGTTTCAGATACAGGATTTGAATTTAGCAGAATTCAATATTCACTAAGCATCTCCTCTGTATAAGTCACTGGCTGAAGAATCCAAAACTACATTCTAGGAAATGATTTTAAATGTTTGCTATTACATAGGTTTATCTAATTCTTAGTGTAGCAGCTAAGAGAATTTTCACTGCGTATTTTTATTCTCAAAATTAAAAACAGACAACTCGACTGGTATTTACTTATATTAGTACATATATTCAAAACAATGTCTTGATAACAGGTATTAATACATTATAAATATTCATGAGTTCAAAATGATCTCAGAACTCAAAATGAATTCAGATAAAGTACAGTACAATGTATATTACAGTTACCAAATAAAATTAATGTAGTCTAGAAAATAAATGGTATTTTTAAAGACTGCTACGGAAGCAGGATATAGCAATACTTTATAATTGGTGTTTAAAAAGACTAAAAATATCTGTGCTATATAGCATTTTTATCTGAGGAATTAAGTGCATTCTAGTGACATTTCTTTACAATGGAGACAGAGAGTTCGACAAATCTGAGAAAAGAGAATAGTCTGATATGACGGGAAGTGAAGGCTTTATGGAGTCAAAGAATGTGGAGAAGTGAGGATGAGGTAGGGCAGAGAGCTGAAGGAAGGCAGCTGGAAAGTAGGCTGGAACCGAGTTGTGAATGATCTTAAATTTTATAGGAAACATGGAGTTTTTGCTATAAAAATGGGCAAGTAAATCATTTTGTTAGCAGGAAGACAGTATCCAATCTATGGATCAGGAAGCAAATTGAAGCAATGCAGAAGAATGGCTGGAGAAGAAGAGGCTGGTTAGAAGGCTACTTCCAACTGTCCAGTTGAGAAGTGCTGAAGACATGAAATCAGATACAAGGGGGTTGGGCACAGGTTGGAGAAGACAATGTGTAAGATAAGGGAGAAAAAAAGCAGTAAAAGATGACTCTGGGTTTCCAGCTTAGATAATTCTAGATGACAGAAGAGTCATTAAGAGAATCTATTAAAAAATTAGGAGAAAACATACACAGCAGGCATGTAAATGATGAGTCTAAAATGTTAATGGGCTATGTGGAGGAAATGAGTCAACTTTTGGAAGTTTGGGCCTGCAGAAACTTAGGAGGCATTTGTAGAAAGGTGAGAGTCAAAACCTTGAAAATGGATACATTTGTTTTAGGAGTAGTATTTAATGAGAGAAGGAGGACAAAGCTGGAGTCTCTGTACATAATGAGCTCACAAAAGAACCTGTGTAAGAAAAAAAATCAGAGAAAGACGAGAAAACATCTCAAAAAGGTAAACTTCAATAATCTTAGCTGTCTAGAAAGTCAAATAGGACAAGGACTGAGAAGATTCTATTGAATTTGACAACTGGGATGTCACTGTTGTCCTTTGAGAGAGTAGCTTGGTACTGTAGGAACAGAAACCAAAGCTGGTAGAAGGAAGTAGGAGGCAGTCTCATCTCTAGAGCTTATCAAGGTTACCCTGAGGGGAAGAAAAGTTGAGAAAAACCAACACACTATTTTTTTGTTGTTATTATGAAGCTATCGGCATATTTTGGAGTATAGAGAAGGAATCAATTGTGACAAAAAGACTGAAGATGGTGTATAACTACATGGGAGCAAATGGCAAGCACAAAATACAGAGGATATTATAAAACAAAATAGCTTAAAAAAGCTACTGACAAGTGGCTTGGCTGGCTTGGTCAATGAAAACAATCAAAGGAGAAATCACAAATACCTTGAGACAAATGAAAATGAAAATTCAACATAGCAAAATCTACGGGATAGAGCAAAAGCAGTACTAAGAGGGAAATTTATAGCAATACAAGCCTACTTTAAGAAACAAAAAAAATCTCAAATAAACAATCTAACATTACACCTAAAGGAACTAGAAAAAGAAAAACAAATGAAGTCCAAAGTCAGTAGAAGGAAAGAAAGAATAAAAGAGCAGAAATGAATGAAATAGACAGAAAAAAAAACAATAGAAAAGAGCAATGAAACTAAGAGTTGGTTCTTTGAAAAGAGAAACCAAATTGACAAATCTTTAGCTAGGCTTCACTAAGAAAAAAGAGAAGGCTAGGGGCTGGCCCAGTGACACAGCAGTTAGTGCACATGCTCTGCTTTGGTGGCCCAGGGTCCGCTGGTTTGGATCCCAGGTGTGGACATGGCACCACTTGGCAAGCCATGCTGTGGTAGGCGTCCCACATATAAAGTAGAGGAAGATGGGCACAGATGTTAGCTCAGGGCCAGCCTTCCTCAGCAAAAAGAGGAGGACTGGTGGCAGATGTTAGCTCAGGGCTAACCTACCTCAAAAAAAAAAGAGAAGGCCGAAATAAATAAAATCAGAAACAAAAGAGGACACATTACAACTGATCCCACAGAAATATAAAGGATTATAAAAGAATACTTGAAAAGCAATACACCAACAAATTGGATGATCTAGAAGAAATGGATAAATTCTCAGAATCATACAACATTCCAAAACTGAATCAAGAAGAATTAGAGAATCTGAACAGACCAATCACTAGTAAGGAGATGGGAAAACAGTAATCAAAAGCCTTTGAAAGAACAGAAGTCCAGGACAAGATGGCTTCCCTGGTGAATTCTGTCAAACATTCAAAGAAGATTTAATACCTATCCTTCTCAAACTTTTCCAAAAATTGAAGAGGAGGGGACGCTTCCTAACTCATTCTACAAGGTCAACATTATCCTGATACCAAAACTAGACAAAGACAACACAAAAAAAAAGAAAATTATAGGCCAACATCACTGATGAATATAGATGGAAAAATCCTCAAAAAAATATTAGCAAATCAAATGCAATACTTTAAAAATATCATACACTATGATCAAGTTGGATTTACTCCAGGGATACAGGGATGGTTCAACACACACAAATCAATCAGTGATACATCACATTAACAAAATGAAGAATAAAAATCACATGATCATCTCAATAGATGCAGAGAAAGCATTCAATCATAATAAAAATTCTCAATAAAATGGGTATAGAAGGAAAGTACCTTAACATAATAAAGACCATGTAAGACAAACCCACAGCTAACATCATACTCAACAGTGAAAAACTGAAAGCTATCCCTCTGAGAAAAGGAATAAAATGAGGATGCTCACTTTCACCACTCTTACTCAACTGCATGCTAAAAATCCTAGCCAGAGCAATTAGGCAAGAAAAAGAAATAAAAAGGATCCAAATTGGAAAGAAAGAAGTGAAACTGTCACTATTTGCAGATGATATGACTTTATATACAGAAAACCCTAAAAATCCACCAAAAAAAAAACTATTAAAAATAATAAATGAATACAGTCAAGTTGCAAGGTATAAAATCAACATAGAAAACATCAGTTGTTTCTATACACTAACAACAAAACAGCAGAAAGAGAAATCAAAAATACATTCCCATTTACAATCAAAACAAAATAATACCTAGGAATAAATTTCACCAAGGAGGTGAAAGACCCTTACACTGAAAATTATAAAACAGTGAAAGAAATCGAAGATGACACAGAGAAATGGAAAAATATTCTGTGCTCATGGACTAGAAGAATTAACAGTTAAAATGTCCATATTACCTAAAGCAATCTACAGAATCAATGCAATCCCAATGAGAATCCCAATGACATTCCTCACGGAATTACAACAAAGAATCCTAAAATTTGTATAGAACAAAAAATCCTGAATAGCCAAAGCGATCCTGAGAAAAAAGAACAAAGCTGAAGGTATCACACTCCTAATTTCAAAGTATACTACAAAGTGGCAGTAATCAAAACAGCATGGTACTGGCAGAAAAACAGACACACAGATTAATGGAACAGAACTTAGAGCCCAGAAATAAATCCACACATTTGTGGACAGCTAATTTTTGAGAAAGGAGCCAAGAACATATAATAGAGAAAGGAAAGTCTCTTCAATAAATGGTGTTGGGAAAACTGGACAGCCCCAAGCAAAAAAAGTGAAACTATACCACTATCTTACACTATACACAAAAATTAACTCAAAATGGATTAAAGACTTGAATAAAAGACCTGAAACCATAAAACTTCTGGAAGAAAACATTGGCAGGACACTCTGACATCTTAGCAGTATCTTTTTGAATATGTCTCCTCAGGTGAGGGAAACAAAAGAAAAAATAAACAATTGGGACTACATCAAATTACAAAGTTTCTGCATGGCAAAAGAAACCATCAACAAAATGAAAAGACAACCTACCAAGTTGGAGAAGATATTTGCAAATCATACATCTGATAAGGGGTTAATATCCAAAATATATAAAGAATTCATACAACTCAACAACAAGAAAATGAACAACCTCATCAAAAACTGAGTAGAGGATCTGAACATTTTTCCAAAGAAGATATACAGATGGCCAAGAAGCACATGAATAGATGTTCAATATCACTAATTATTAGGGAAATACAAATCAAAATCACAATGAGATGTCATCTCACACCCATCAGAATGGCTATTATTAAAATGACAAGAAATAACGAGTGGTGGAAAGGATGTGGAGAAAAGGGAACCCTCACACACTGCTGGTGGGAATGTAAACTGGTGCAGTCACCATGGAAAACAGTATAGAGATTCCTCAAAAAATAAAAATAGGGGGGCTGGCCCCGTGGCTGAGTGGTTAAGTTCGTGCACTCTGCTGTAGGTGGCCCAGTATTATGTCTGTTCAAATCCTGGGCGCGTACATGGCACTGCTCATCAAGCCACGCTGAGGCAGCATTCCACATGCCACAACTAGAAGGACCCACAATTAAGAATATACAACTATGTACCAGGGGGCTTTGGGGAGAAAAAGGAAAAAAACAAAATCTTAAAAAATAAAAAGTAAAAATAGAACTACTATATGATCTAGCTATTCCACTTCTGGGTATTTATCCAAAGAACAGGAAAACACTAACTCAAAAAGATTTCTGCACCCCTATGTTCACTGTAGCATTATTTACAATAGCCACGACTTGGACACAATCTAAGTATCCACTGACAGATGAACAGATAAAGATGTGGTATATATAAACAATGGAATATTACTTAGTCATAAAAAAAAAGATGAAATCTTGCCATTTGCAACAACACGGATGAACCTTGAAGGTACTATGCAAAGCAAAATTAAGTCAGATGGAGAAAGACAAATACCATATGATTTCACTCATATGTGGAAGATACAAAAACACAACAACAAACACACACAGAGAACAGACTGGTGGTGACCAGAGGGGAAGGGGGGAGGAGGGAGGGCCAAGAGGTAAAAGGGCACATTTGTACGGTGACAGAAGTCAACTACACTTTGGGTGGTGACCATGATGTAGTCTACCCAGAAAGGCAATATATAATGATGTACATCTGAAATTTATATATGTTATAAACTGCTACCTCAATAAAAAATTAATTATGAAAAGTGCCACTATTAATTTTTTTAGATAGCTAATGAAAAAAACAGACATTAAAGTATCTAGAAAAGAAGATGTCAACTAGCTTAATGTATTTTGTTGATAACATTTTAAAGATATAACCAGACAAACAAAAACAAATTTGAATATGTTCCAATAAAGAAACAGAACTTTTTTTATTTCAGTGAAATAAAGGAATGAGACAGACATCAAGCTTACACTGTATTTAGGATAACTAGTCTTTAGGGGGTACCAGAGAAAAACCTAAGTTGGCAGGGCAATTTCATAACATGCCAATAGAAATTTCAGAATGGCCAGTTTGGTGAACAGAATTATGATTTCAGATTGGTAAACCACTCAGATCTATGTCTTAAACACAGCAGATGATGTTTATTCAAAGTTCTTTGGTCATTTGCTTTGGATTATTCCATGTTCATTCCATATAGACAGCAATGTTTCTCAGGTTAAAGCAGGTGATATACAGCAGTGCATTCCCTTACCCCAATGGCCTTCTGAAAATCTCTACGGCTCCAACTAGAAACCACAGACTCTAGTCCCTGACAGATACGTAAACTGAACTGAAGCTCTGGGAGACTGAGACATCTGCCCAAGGTCACAGTGAGCGGGAACAAGAATCAAGGGCCTCCTCATTACTAATCCAGCATTCTGCCTATAACATCACACTGCTCCAAAAGGAAGCTGCACCAAATGAGATTCAGCCTCTGGCCTCCTAAGAGACAGGTAAGTATTCTACTGCGAAACCATCACAGCACATGCCTCAAGGAAATTTTCTTTCAACACCTCCTGGGGGAACTCATTTTTATGAACCAGTCTAATATTGACTCAAGTTCAAGTGAGTTCACATTGACTCAAAATTTCTCTTCAATTTCGCAAACTAGGTTACTCTTATGAGGAAGCAAACATTAGCAAATCAATTATTTATTTTTTTTAGAGTTAACAAGTCCATACATGTTTAAAATCTAAACAAGTTCAGGCTTGAGGGCTGAAAATAGATCACAAGTGCTACCTACAACAAAAAGTCATATACAAAAACTGAAAAGCAAAAGTTGCTTCAAATCAGATTAAAGAGCATGAACATTTTAAAGTATTTTCTTCAAAGTTTATGAGAAAATTCAAAGTTTTAAATTATAAATTCTATTAATTCAACATTTTCTTCAACATGCAAAATGGATCTGATAAGTGTCCCCAAATGATACTGGTAAGACCAGCATATCATTGCCAAACACAAAAACGTAGACTGAGCAATCAAATGGAAAAGTGCACATTATAACCAATGATGCTAATACCAGCAAAATTCTTATCTCTGCTATAATATTCTGTACACTATATTTCTTAACTGTGGATTTTTCTTCTTGTATCTTAATATTCTTTCAGAATCAGCTAACAGTTGAATAGTTAAATTTTTAAAAGGCCTAACTGATTCAAATACATATAAAGTGGGTTCAAGTAAAATATTAAATACTATGACTTTATCTTGCCTTGAATAGGATTCTCAGTGCCTCTTTCATTAGACTGAATAGCTATAAATTAGCAAAGAGCATAGAGAAATTGCTCAATAAATGTTTGTAGAATTGAACTGACAAAATTGCTTATAACTGAAAAACTACTCATTATCGGATATCTTAAAAGAAGACATAGACAGGGCTGGCCCGATGGCACAGAGGTTTAGTGCGCATGTTCTGCTTCGGTGGCCCAGGGTTCGCTGGTTCGGATCCCAGGTACAGACATGGCACCACTTGTCAAGCCATGCTTTGGTAGGCGTCCCACATGTAAAGCAGAGGAAGATGTTAGCTCAGGGCCAGCCTTACTCAGCAAAAAGAGGAGGATTGGCGGCAGATGTTAGCTCAGGGCTAATCTTCCTCAAAAAAAAAAAAAGGAAAAGAAGTCGACAACATAGACATATTTAATCCATACTGAGATTAGATGTAGACATAACCTTGCAAGAAAGCAGGCTAGTAGATCAGATGTCCTTTTAAGTCTGCTTTCTCATAGAAAAGGAAGATAAATATAATCCTGAGTGCTTGAGTTAAATTACCAATTTATTCCTTTTTATAACTACAGGAACCCTGCTTTAGAAGCAAGTTTGCTGTCTTTTAAGATATGTTGTTTGCTGAACACTTTAGCAAACACTTTGAGAAATGTCTAAGAGAACTGCTAACAAAAAGAGCACAAAATATTTTTGTAATCTACAGAACATGGCTCCGAGTGTCTTTTGAATATGGTTTAGGTCTTAACAGTACAACAGCACAATCCCTCCCTGAAACCAGGGAAATAATTTATGAAATAATTGTTTTTAAAAAAGCATCATTTGATAAATACTTTTACAAGACCAAGAAAACATTACCTAATTCTTTTCTACACATCAAGATTCACATACTGAAATAAAATCACTCTTAAGAGCTTAACCAAGAGCGAAATTAATTTGAAAAATACTTCTACTAAGTTTGAAAAGAATGAATTTGAAAGGAAGTTTAAAAATACAGTATTATTTCAGCTCTTATTTTAGTAAAAGCAGTTTTTAAAATTATCTTTGAACTCGACTGAGGAGTTTTAAAATAAATTTTACTTAAAATTTCAAATCAGTGCTTTCCTCTGCACTCAGAAACATGCTAGCAGCCAACCTGTAATTAGTAAACCTTCTGTAAGTGGGATAATTTCTTCTCATTCTCCACATGAAACAAACAGAATGCTCCCCAAAATTGCATAAACAGGCATTTTTAGAACATTGGCCTCTAACTGAGGAGAAGTGCTTGGGTGTGGAATGGTAGTGAAGTACAGGCTTGATCTTCTGATCCAAGAGTCCAGACCCTATCTTTCTCCATCTGACAAAGACTTTCCCCCCTTTTGATTTTCTGATTCCTTCTCCAGCAAGGAGTTGAAAAAACAGGAGAGACTGGAGGTCAGCAATGTGAAAGTAAGAAATTCAAAGAGCCCAGCCCCTATAGCTGGAAGAAGGCAGAGTTAGGAAGATGGCTACATCCTGTCAGGACCTAACCTCTGGATCCACACACATTCTCTCTTACTTCAAACCACTTTTCCAAAAGGAAAAAAGGACTCAGAAGAGGATAAGTCCAAAGATAAGATTAAGCCTTGAGTTTCTTATACACTTTCTTTTAACCATCTCAACAGGTAAGATATTTGGTTCTCAAAAGCTCTTTATTTCTAACCTTTCTTTAATTTATAGGGTGGTTTCAGGATATCACCCACACCTCATAGATATTGCTAAGAGTCCTGAGTGGTGATGTGGAATGTTTCTTTTATTTGTGGAGAAATTAAACAGCCTCTAGCTTATGTAGCACAGTAGTCACCCTGAGTACGCATAATGACAACTCTATGACACACTCTTGCAGATGCTATACAATAATGGTGTTTTGAGAGTATTTGACAAATACTCTAATGTATTTGTGTTTGGAGGTCTTTTTTTGGGGAAATATTTTAATATTTTCTCTTCTGTATTTTCAACACATAGCAAAGTGTCTTGAACTCAGCAAAATTTATTGAAGGTAATGATGACGGTTTCAACAGCATATAAAACTAGTACCTCCTGTGTGTTCCTCATGGACACAAGACTTTAGAGGTGTCTCTGCTTCCGACCTCCAAATCAAGCTGGCAGATGACTGGCCTTTACTAGATCTATCTAGAATTCCAAGGACATGGCGACCAATTGTTTCTTCAACAGCTGCTGTCGTCTTTACAACTTCCAAGAGGATCTTTAGAAGTCTGTTATTAGCTTTCTGGAGTGCATACCTGTATAAAGAAACATTTGTTAAAATTTAATATTTTTAAAGCAAACACTTTGCTTATGTCCCACAAAAAACGCACTATACTTGGCTTGAACAATAAAATATCACATGATCCTCTCTACTCAAACAATATGCAATAGCACCTAAATTAAGTAATTTTTGTTTTTGATTTATTTCATAAGTATAATATAAAAGTTGTTTTCTTCGGGATAATTTTGGTCAGTCAGTGAACTATAACATTTTTTAAAATGTGCAGCATTTTATTGACCTGAAAGAAATCAAATCACTAAAGTTTTAAGCTAGCAGAACTTCCAGATTAGAAGAAAATTGTAAGAAGATGCAACAGTGAAGTTTTAAAAAGTGTGGTGGTACCCATGTATATGCAAGTTATTAACCATTTATGGTTATTCATATGTTTTGCATTTAATCTTTTTTGTGTCAAATTCCAATAGAAAAAATGTGTTAGTATTTCTGTAACTTCATGGTGATGATCTAGATGATTAAATTACAAAAACAGGCAGACTTGTTTTTAAAAAGGTCTATTGTACAATTCTACAGTCTGCCAACATCAGAGGAAATATCAGAGATCGTTTTTCATTCTATCTATTCCAGAGACAGAAACTTCTCAAGTTACATACATCCCACTTCAGCCAGCAGAAGGTACCTATTTTCAACCAAATGGAATTAATGGTGTGTCTCTCTTTTTTAAAATACAAGTCATACATTCTTATTCTCCAAAAATCAGAAAATACTGCTATCCACCTACCAAAATATCTGAGCACTCAGAGATAATCATTGTTATTTCAATGCCTGTCGTTCTAGACGTTTTTCCCTGTCTCTCATAAATATATAGACATTGTAGAAACAAAAATGTGATTATCCTGGACAAAGTGTTTTTGTAAGCTTTCTTTTTTGCTTAACATAAACCTCTTTCCAAGTCAAGAAATATATTTCCATAAATGGTGATTCAGAAGATTATCTGATTAATCTGAATAACTAAACAACTTTTTTGTTTAGTTCAGCTTAATTCAACAAAGGTACTACAGCAGCAAACTTTTTATTTAATACATGGAGACAAAATAAGAGACTTTCATGGTAAAGGACCTCTGCCTCAAGACAGTTTTTTCTCTCAACTTTACTTGGCGGGAGATCATCAACAATCAGGTTAGAAGATATCTGTTTTCACAGGCACATGACATAACTATTTTAAGACAAGGTAATAAATGGAAAAGTTTCCCTTTAGTATCTGCCAAGTGAAAGAGTTCTATTTTTGTACCTAGATCAAGTTCTCTGCTTACAAGATCACAAATAGTAAAAATAAAACTGTAAATAATTTAATTAGTAGAAAGTCAGTCAAGAGTTTTCTTTAACTTTTTCTGAGGTTTTGTTCAGTCCCAAACACCCTAGACTAGGATAATTGGAAATTATTTCTAAGTAAGAGCAATTATCAAAATTAATATGATGGTAAAAATAAATAAATATGAATACTCATTTTATCAGCACTCACTACAAAAATTCCCAAAAAGTTAAACACTGCATAATTTAAAGAATATACCAATTAGAGGTAAATAATATAAAATAAACAAAATGTTTATTTTATATTGCTATGGTAACTCTAATTTTCATACACTGTCTTTCTTGTTTGAGTTCCATACTGACTGTGCTCCATACTGATGATCCAATGGGGAAGCCAAAATCTTAGGGGCCAAATTCCTCCATGCAAGCTGAGGAAGGAGGTTAGGAGGACACAGAGGGTGGACAGTCACAGAGATTGGAAAAGGAGGAAATTAAGTTAGTAGATATTAGTTTTAATTTAAAACTAAAGAAATTATTTTCATTTGAACAAACATTTTAAAATACTCTGCTTACAGTCTTTAATATTAATGTGGGGTAACTATTCTTATTTAATATTTTACATTTTTATATTAACCTCTACACAATCAAAGTTAAAGGAAAGTTTTGTTAACAGTGGATCATTAATTAATTCCTCTATAAAACTGGGATACGGATTAAAAGTTCTCATCTGGTTAGCAGAAAATGAAAGAAACTAAATGTAGACTATCACACAATATTTTTTCTCATCATAAACAAACGAGGGCATAGCTTATACTGACTGCATGTCCACGCAGTAAAAGAATAAACTCACAAGTATGACTGTGTTTTTTAGGACAAAAAATGGCACATGAGCAGAATAAAATTAATTGAGAAAGGTTCAATAACCACATAATACCTTAACATTTACTGAGTTAGGTATATGATGAACATCCAGTAAAAAAATTACTTTACATACAAAAGATTTTTAAAGTTTTGTCTATTTAATGATGAAAAATTGGTAATTCTTTACATACAGAGTACAATGTACAAACAAATGTACAAGATGAAAACAAGGACAAATAATGTTTATAACATTGAAAAAACTATTTCAATTCCCTTAGTATTGAAAAAATACACATTCTCTATACCTTTCATTAGACAGAATATCAGGAGGCACATCTTCAGGTTTTCTGTCTAATTCCTTTTCTTTAAAGGTCTGCTCCTCAACTTCCCCTTGGTTTTCATTCCCATTCTGTTTAAGTTTGTGTAAAGGTAGAGAGGACAAGACAGAAAGAAAACCAGTCATCTTGGAAAAAGCATGTCATTCTTCTATATTGTTATGAGATGAAACAGAAACCTCTGCTCGCAAAATAGACACTGTTTGAAATAATATTTAACTATATTTTATCAAGAGATTAGCATTATCACAAAAGATAAAACACTCTAGTGAACAAAGAGACAACTTTTTAATGGGTTTAAGCTAAGGCATGCTACAGTACAACAATAAAGTTTGTTAGGTTGCTCCTTGGCGAAACAGCAGTTGCTACTATAGCAATGTCAGATTCAAATTACCTTAAATGGTATGTAAGGCATCTTGACTCCACCTACCTTACATGTAAGCAATTACAAATAAGTTAAGCTCAATACCTATAAAAAATACATTTCACACCAAGAACAAAGACAAACAGATCCTACTGCATTGTTGATCCACGGCTCCTAGGTGGGCCAAAGTCCATACTACCTGTGTTTGAGTACTGCTGTTGCGCAGCTCACAACACAGCTTCTCTCTTCCAGCTAGAGACAGCTGCTTTAGCGCTTCCAGCTCCTCTAAAAGCACCCTCTCTCTCTCTGAAACCAGGTTTTCATTATCTATTGAGGATCTCTAAATAAGAAAAAAAGGTCATGAGAGAATATTGTTTGCGATAGAAGAAAAAAGCAGAAATATTAAGCAGATTTCTTTTAACCCCCTAGGACCAGCAGGCCCTGGTTCTATCTATGGTTCATATTCCACGATAAAGGGTTAAAAGCATATATCAAGTTCAATGCAAAATTTGAAACTTAAAAAAAGCTAATTAAGGAAACTGTGCAGCTCAATTAATATTATTTTTGTATGCCAATTTTGCATTGAAAATTCAGAAGTTTAAATTCACAAAATGCGATGAAGAAAAGCAAAATTAATTTTTCCAAATGATATGCTTTCTTTTCCTATTATTCTAAATTTCTATGTTTTATATTCCTAATATTTCTGTATTTCCTAGCATTCTATATTTGAAAGAACATATTTCAACAATTCTCTATTTCTTATCTCTAGTTTTAGCTTAAGTTTCCAAAATTAAATTGAATAAATTTGTTTTTATAAGAACTTTTACATTAATATTTCTTGCTTTTCTACAATGATTTTGTGAGTATATTATATACAGCAATTGATAAGAATCCAGCTCCCAAATACCAAGGAGTACGTAAATTTAGTCAAGAAAGGGATGAGAACGTTATATAAATTTGCATTTCTCAAATCAAGAAGAGATGTTTCCCTGGAGAAAGTTCCAGAAACATACTACTTCAGATTTCCATTCACGATTAAAAAAGATAGATTAAAGACAGATAAAGGTAAATCTTGGAGATGCTAATTGTTGGACTCACAAAACTATAAATGAATATGATAAAAATGAATATCAACCGCACCTCAGCAGAAAGAATTTCCAAAATTGTCAAAGTGCTTTTGCCATGTGTGGTCAATGGAATGATTAAAAAAAACAAAAAACAAAACCAATCTTATAGCCACTTTTTCAGCGCCAGCAAAGGCAGATAAATAAAATGCACTCCAAAGTGACAATGCACTCCAAAGTTGAGTTAGGTGTCCCTAACAAGATGTAAGCTGTCATGCTGGTGGAGTCTGTTCCTGATGTTAAATATTTGTATTTATTCAGACCTTGGCAATAATTTTGACTTTTTAAAAAAGGCTGTATAAAGAATACTGCTATTTTAATTGGGGAGAAAAGGGACTCTAGGTCCCATACCTGGGCTAACTGTTTATTCAGTCTCTTAATCTCTTCTTGTAGTTGTTCCTGGTCTTCCCGTTGTCTCTCCATCTGGCGCATGTGTGCCTGCCTTAACAGTTCTGTTGCCTGTTGATGTTCTTGGTATTGTCGTACAAGTTCCTGCCTCATATCTTCCAACTGTTCTTCATTTAACATTAGCTGTCTAGAAGCATCCATGCTTGATACCAAAATCTCCTCATGGATCTATAACAGTTAAAAAAAAAAAAAACCATAAAACATTTTGTGGAAATCTGTCAGCATCAGTGTTTTAAACAAATATGAAAGTAATTATACTATTAACCCCATAAAGCATCTAATTTTTAGTTTTCTTTTTTTTTTTGAGGAAATTAGCCCTGAGCTAACATCTACCGCCAATCCTCCTCTTTTTGCTGAGTAAGATTGGCTCTGAGAAAACATCTGCGCCCATCTTCCTCTATTTTATAGGTGGGACACCTATCACAGCATGGCTTGATAAGTGGTGTGTAGGTCTGCGCCCGAGATCTGAACCAGTGAGCCCCAGGAAGCCGAAGCGGAGCACACAAACTGAACTGCTATGCCACTGGGCCAGCCCCTAAAGAATCTGATTTTTAATTCTCATTATTAAACTAAAACATAAGTAATTTAAAAGATATTTGTTGTAATCATAATTCCAAATCAACATGAAGTTAATTACCATTATATATGTTATTCTCCAAAAGCAAAAATAGCTTTTTATCAGTTGGTTTAGAGGTAATCTAATTCTAAGAGAGAAGAATAAAGAAAGATACTCAAGATTTCTTCCACTCTTAATGAAGCTCTAACTCCACTATTCCTCTTAACATTTATGATGGGGAAATAATATAAATGGAATACTTATATTTTAAAATCAAACATAAAACAATAAATTTTACCTATTTTATCTACATTATGCAGTGGTCATCAAGGTAATACAGAGAACTGCTTGATAAGAGACAATCTTCAATAATTTTTATTTGGAAATAAGAGCTCATATTGATAAGGAGTCAACTCCTTAATGGATTTCTACGACTTCAATTCCTGAAGAGCTACTACTCAAATGAATCATCCTGCCTTGAACAGTTGTTGGTAAATCAAAAAGGTTTTCATGAATATCTCACAAGTTCTGCACTTCATAAAGAGATGACAACTTTTTGAACATGCCTCTAAACAAGACATAACCTATCCTGAACATTAATCAGAAATTTGCATTTAGATAAATTTAAAAGAAGTAGGATTTATTACTTTCTGTTAAAAGCACAAAGAGTTGCGGTACAGACACAGATCCTCCATTAATGAATAAGTAAAGAGACAGAGAATTAGCATACAGAGTAGAATGCTTTAAATTGTCTTCCTAAATAGTTAGGTATTTCCTTGTGTTGTTATCATATTAAATTAAACAAATCCTTTATTTATACATATTGCCAAATTGTAGTATAATTAATCTTGAATTGACTGAAATAAAATTAATGTCAATATAACTTACAATGATATTTTACCATGCACAATGTGTATAAGACAATCGAGAATACTATGAACCAGACTTGTTTTATTTAATAATATTAAATTATTTATTCACATACCTTTACAAGTAATAAAATACATTCATAATATGAAACTTAAGTCAAGACTAGATTTGATACAGCTGGCCTTCCATATCTGCAGGTTTCACATCCACAGATTCAACAACTGCAGATGGAAAAGTCTGTGATGACTGTGTCTCTACTGAAAATGTACAGACTTTTTTTCTTGTCATTATTCCCTAACCAATATACTGTAACAACTATCTACATAGCATTTATATTGTATTAGGCATTATAAGTAATCTGAAGATGACAAAGTATACAGAAGGATGTGAATAGATTATATGCAAATACTACATCATTTTATATACGGAACTTGAGCATCTGTGGATTTTGGTATCCACAGGGGGTCCTGGAACCAATGCCCTGCAGATGCTGAGGGAGGACTGCACTTTCCTTCTTCATCAAGCAACATTACTGCTAATATTTTTATAATGAAGGAAGTCACAATTTTTTATAAGTCTTTCTATTCAAGGAAGCATACTTACAGATTCTCTGGCTATAAATGTTTTATCTTTGGAGAATATTTCTTCTGAAATAGTCAGTTCATGGTCCTTCAATTCTAGTATATCGTCCAGATTATCATTATTTGATAAGAGAACTTCCTTTCCATCTTCTCCTAACTCTTTACTAAGTGGTTTAAATTCTTCTTTAAATTTCATGTCTGCTGCCTTGAAAGTCTGAAAACCAAGCTGACCCTGTGATAATTTCATTTCATTTAAACAACGTTCTTCTTCTTGCTGACAGAGAGCCTGTGCTTGTTTTGATGATGTAGTATCTTCCTTTTCCCCAGATATTCTAGTTAGTTCAGTTTGTTGGGCAAATGCTATGCTCATTGACACAATGACCTATGGAAATAAACAAAAAAGGATTAGATTTATAAACACCAGCAGGAATTAAAAAAGCAAGCTACCACTCAAAATTATATGAATTAGAAAAAAAGTATGGCCTTATGGTTTTAAACTAAGAAATTCTATGCAAAAATGATACAGAGATAAAGATTCTCTCTTTTATAGTGAATCAAATGCCAAAGTATTTTACAGCTCGCCTCTTTAAATTAAAAAAAACTAAAAAACTTTTCTTACTACAACAGCAATTAATCTTCAGTACATAAATTAGAAAGAAGGACATAACAGCCCTTATATTTCTCTTTTCCAAGAAAAATCACTAATAACACTTTAGTAAATACAGTCCAAATCTTCTTCCTCTTCTTCTTTATACACAGATGTGGATATGAATAGATACAGATATGCATTTTTCTCATAAAAAAGTAGTCATATTCGAATACTGTAATACGTTTTAATAGCTTAACTATAGTAAATATCTTTACAAGTCAAGAAATACATTTCTCTGTAATTTTCAATGGGTTTAAAGTTTCACCTTATATAGATGTATTACAGATTTTTTTAATTAATTCTCTGTGTTTGACATTTAAATTCATTCCATTCTACTAACACTATGTTAAACACCACTGTGATGAAATCTTTGTAAGTCTATCATTGTGCATCCTTTCTGATTTCCTTATAGTAAATTCTCAGAAATGGAACACTAGGTTTGTGTGATTGGTAAGTAAGATTATACAATTCAATCTAATCCAATGTGACTTTCCACTACAACTATGATCCTGAATATGCTTATTTCAGTCCCACCCAGTACTTAGAAATTCTCACCAGCAGCCTTGGCTCTGACAAGTGCAAGTCTTTGAGAACCAACTGCATCAATAACTTTATTCCAAGTCTCATCTCCAAAGATAATTTGCAATGGGGGAAGCTTTGGCATAAACTAAGAAAGCATGCCTGGGATTCAAAACTTTTGTGCCCATTGACCTTCAACTTTCTCTGTTTTCCCTGTTGGTCCAGGCTGTATAATTGGACTATCGCCTTAATGTCATTTCTGGAAACTGATTTGCCTATCTTGGGTCCTGACTGCCACCTGGGTCCTGCTAGCCTCCTTCTTCCCTGATGTTATGTCCTCTAGCTGTTGAATGAAGTCCTGCTTCAATGAAATAATACTGATGATAAGTAGTACAAAACAATAAAAGCAGCAGCAATCATTATTAAACCTTGTATTATTTTCATTTAATCTTACAATCTAGGTACTGTTATTACCCCAATGTAATAAATAAGGAAATGAAGAAGAGATATTAAGTAATTTGACCCCAAAGCAAATAAATGGTGGAAGCTGGGGTTTGAAATCTTGCAGTCTTACCTAAGCTTATTTTCTAAAGTGTAACATTATACTATTACTTCCACATCTGAAAAATCTACCTAGAAGTACAATGCTAAAACTGACTTTGGAGGAATAATTATCATAGCAAGAGTCAATGCTGAGAGACTTAGTGTAGCAAGATTAGGAGCCATGTCAAAGATCATACATCAAATAAATGTTAGAGCAGAGATTTGAATCAAAATGTGGCTAACTATAGAACTCAAGCATCTTAAACACTACATATATTATACTGTTTCTGCCCAGACAACCTCACTATAACATCTCACCTAACAAACTGGACCTCCTGAATGCCCATGCTAGCTCAGACAGATCCAGGGTTTGGTAATGATGTTCCAGACAATGTCATCTGGAAAATATGCCCATTATAGCAAAGAGAAAGATGAAAGAATTAGTGGGCCAGGCAATAGAGCTTAGCAAAACATACTTCAGTCCTCTCTAACTAGTGATCAAGACTTTAAGACTGGCTTTTACTTTATTTTATTTTATTTTTTGAGGAAGATTAGCCCTGAGCTAACATCTTCCGCCAATTCTCCTGTTTTTGCTGAGGAAGACTGACCCTGAGGTAACATCAGTGCCCACCTTCCTCTACTTTATATGTGGGACATCTACCACAGTATGGCTTGCCAAGTGGTGCAGTGTCTGCACCCAGGATCCGAACTGGCAAACCCCAGGCCGCTGAAGTGGAACATGAGCACTTAACTGCTGCACCACTGCGCTGGCTGTGGCTTTTACTTTAATTTCCTGTCTTGAATCGGATCTGCTTGTCCCTTTGTCTCTCAATACTAAGAATGCAATGTGGAAAGACAAAAAGAGTAATAATACAAAAGAGAGGCAAAGAGATATGAAGGACAGAGTGAGAAGTTCAACCAACATCTAATCAGAGTTCCAGGAGGAAACAGTGGAAAGGAAATACTGCATGAGCTATTTCACGAAAATATTTCATGAGCTCAGCTAATGGGTGAGAATATAGAAAATACCACTCCTAAGAGTCAAGAAGACCAATGAATCATAGAAGGACAAATAGAAAGATCTTAAAGTTTCCAGAGAACAGAGAACAGAGATGTATTACCTATGAGGAAACAACAACGAAAATGAAAAGGACTTTCTCAGCACAAACACGGGAAGTCAGAAAACAATGAATGTTATCTTTAAAGTTCTGACATAAAAATAACTGTCAATTCCAACGGTTAAAATAACCATCTTTCATGAATAAAAGCAAAATAAAGACATAAAATAGACAAATAAAAACAGAGTTTATGCCCAATAGATCACCAGTAAAAGAACTTCTAAAGGATGTCTCTCAAAAAGCAGAAAAATGATCCTGGAAGAACGGCTTAAGATGCAAAAAGGATTAGAGCATTAAAATTTTTTTTGTAAATACATGGATAAATCTAAACAGTGATGGGTATAAAGCAATAATTGTATCTAAATTGTAGAATAAAAATACACAAGACAGAGACTTGTAATTGTGGTGAGCATAAAGTCAGCCCATTACAGCCTCTCTCTTCCACTGATTACAACTAAAATCTCTGAACAAAATACAAAAACAACTACCTGAGAACTCTGAAAATTAAACAAAAGCAAGCAAACAGCAGAGGGAATCAAAACTTGGAGAAGAGATCTGTATGGGGAAAGTGAAACACAACTTGTGGTCTGAAACTAACCTGGCTGTCTATTTAAAAAAAAAAGAAATTAACATTCTCCAGAGGATTATAAGAGTCTACACAAGACAATATTCAAAATGTTCAATATATAATTCAAAATTAGACGACATACAATTTGTTGTATGTCAAATTTATTGTCAGCAGGTCTTCTCTAACAGAAATGTTAATGTTAAGGTTTTTAAGCTGAAAGGAAATAACATCAGAGGGAAACCTAAAGTTCGAACAGCAGAATACACATTCAAGTATGGAGCATTCAACCAGACAGAACATATTTTGGACAACAAATTTAACTGAAGTGAAATCACAAAAGGTATGTCTGACCACAAAGAAATTAAAAATTATTATATTAATTAAATTAATCAACTGGAAGATATGTGAAAATCCCAAAAATGTCGATAACAACAAGTTTCTAAATAACCCATGAATCAAAGAGGAGGTCATAAGAGAAATAAAATACTTGAATGAAGATTTGTGGAATGCTCCATAAAGGAGTGCTTAAAGGGAAACTTTCAGCATTAAATGCATATATTAGAAAAGAAGAAAGGTCTTTCAGGAAACTAGAAAAGAACAGCAAATTAAAACCAAAGCAAGCAGAAACAGGTAAATAATATAAGAACAGGAATCAATGAAAATAAATAAGAAAACCCAAAAGCTGGATCCTTGAAAATATCAATACAATTGATAAACTTCTGGCGAGACTGACAAAGGATCCCACAGAAAGGCACAAATATGTGGAGATTAAACAACATGCTATTGAACAACCAGTGATCAATGAGGAAATCAAAGGAGGAATCAAAAAATACCTGGAGACAAAGGAAAATGAAAACACAACACATCAACTCTTATGGGATGAAGTAAAAGCAGTACTAAGAGGGAAATTTACAGCAATACAGGCCCACCTCAACAAACAAAAAAATCTCAAATAAGTAATCTCAAACTACAGCTAACAGAACTAGAAAATGAAGAACAAAGACCAAAGTCAGAGGAAGGAAATAATAAAAATTAGAGCAGAAACACATGTAATAAAGAAAAAAAAACAACAAAAGGATCAATGAAACTAAGAGCTGATTCTTCAAGAAGATAAACAAAAGTGACAAACCGTTAGCCAGACTCACTAAGGAAAAAAGAGACAAGGTGCAACTAAATAAAATTAAAAATGAAAAAGGAGAAATTACAATGGATACCACAAAAATAAAAGGATTATAAGAGAATACTATGAAAAACTATATGCCCACAAATGGGATAATCTAGAAGAAATGAACAAATTCTTAGACTCATACAACTTCCCCAAACTGAATCAATCAGCAAGAAATAGAGAATTTGAACAGACCAATCACAAGTAATGAGACAGAAACGGCAATCAAAAACCTTCCAAAAAACAAAAGTCCAGAACCAGATGGCTTCTCTGGAGAATTCTACCAAACATTCAAAGAAGATTTAATACCTATTCTCAAACTATCCCAAAAAATTGAAGAAGACAGAATGCATCCTAGCTCATTCTACGAGGGCAACATTACCCTGATACCAAGACCAGACAATGACAACACAAAGAAGGAAAATTACAGGCCAATATCACTGACGAACATAGATGCAAAAGACCTCAACAATATATTGGCAAACCAAACACAGCAACACATTAAAAGGATCATACACCATGACCAAGTGGGATTTATAGCAGGGACAAAGGGATGGTTCAGCATCCACAAATCAATCGATGTGACACACCACACTGACAAAATGAGGAATAAAAATCACACAATCATTTCAATAGATGCAGAGAAAGCATCTGACAAGATCCAACATCCATTTATCATTAAAACTCTCAACAAAATAAGTACAGAAGGAAAGTACCTCAATATAATAAAGGCCATACATGACAAACTCACAGCCAACATCATACTTAGTGGTGAAAAACTGAAAGCCATCCCTCTGAGAACAGGAACAAGACAGAGCACTCACTCTCACCACTCCTATTCAACATAGTACTGGAGGTTGTGGCCAGAGCAATTAGGCAAGAAAAAGAAATAAAAGGTATCCAAATTGGAAATTAAGAAGTAAAATTCTCACTGTTTGCTGATGATATGATATATATGGAAAACCCTAAAGAATCCACTAGAAAACTTAGAAATAATCAACAACTACAGCAATATTGCAAGGTACAAAATCAACTTAAGAATATTGGTTGCATTTCTACACATTAATAAGGAACTAACAGAAAGAGAACTCAAGAATACAATCCCATTTACAATTGCAACAAAAAGAATAAACTATCTAGGAATAAAATTAACGAAGGAGGTGAAAGAGCTATACAGTGAAAACTATAAGACATTACTGAAAGAAATCCAGGAAGACATAAAGAAATGGAAAGATATTCTCATGGATTGAAAGAATAAACAGTTAAAATGTCCATACTACCCAAAGCAATCTACAGATTCAATGAGTTTCCAATTAGAATCCCAATAACATTCTTCATGGAAATACAACAAAGAATCCTAAAATTCATATAGAAAAACAAAAGACCCCAAATAGCTAAAGCAATCCTGAGAAAAAAGAACAGATGTAGGCATCACAGTTCCTGACTTCAAAATATACCACAAAGATATAGTAATCAAAACAGCATGGTACGGGTACAAAAACAGACACACAAATCAATGGAACAGAACTGAAAACCGAGAAATAAAACTACACACCTATGGAGAGCTAATCTTCAGCAAAGGAGGCAAGAACATAAAATGGAGAAAGCAAAGTTTCTTCAATAAACGGTGTTTGGAAAACTGGACAGCTACACACAAAAGAATGAAAATAGATGATTATCTTACACGACGCACAAAAAATTAACTCAAAATGGATTAAAGACTTGAAGGTAAGACCTGAAACCATGAAACTCCTAGAAGAAAATATAGGCAGTACACTCTTTGACATCAGTCTCAGAAGCATCTTTTTGAATAGCATGTCTATTCCAGAAAGGGAAACACAAGAAAAAATTAACAAGTGGAACTAAATCAGACTAAAGGGCTTCTGCAAGGCAAAGAAAACCATGAACAAAATGAAAAGACAATCCACCAACAGGGAGAAAATATTTGCAAATCATATATCCAACAAGGGGTTAATCTCCAAAATGTATAAAGAACTCACATAACAACAACAAAAATCCCGACTAAAAAACGGGCAGAGGCTATGAACAGACATTTTTCCAAAGAAGATGGCCAATAGGAACATGAAAAGATGTTCAACATCACTAATCATCAGGGAAACAGAACTCAAAACTACACTAAGATATCACCTTACACCCATTAGAATGGCTAGAATAACCAAGACAAAAAATAACAAATGTTGGAGAGGATGTGGAGAAAAGGGAACCCTCATACACTGCTGGTGGGAATGCAAACTGGTGCAGCCACAATGGAAAACAGTACGGAGATTTCTCAAAAAATTAAAAATAGAAATACCATATGACCCAGTTATCCCACTACCGAGTATTTATCCAAAGAACATGAAATCAACAATATAAATAGACCTAGGCACCCCTATGTTCACTGCAGCATTATTAATAATAGCCAAGACATGGAAGCAACCCAAGAGCCCATCAACTGATGAATGGATAAGGAAGATGCAGTATGTATATATACAATGGAATACTACTTAGCCATAAGAAAAGACAAAATCATCCCATTGGCAACAACATGGATGGAACTTGAGGGTATTATGTTAAGCAAAATAAGCCAGACAAAGACAAACACTGCATGATTTCACTCTTATTGGAAGATAAACACATGGCTAGGAGAACAGATTAGTGGGCACCAGAAGGGAAGGGAGTTGGGGGGAGGGAAAAAGGGGTAAAAGGGCACATAGTACAGTGATGGATAACAACTAGTGTCTTGGTGGTGAGCACGATGCAGTCTATACAGTAACTGATACATAATAATATAACTTCAAATTACACAATGTTATAAACCAATATGACCTCAATAAAATAATTTTTAAAAATATATAGATCCCACAGACATTAAATGAAAAGGGATATTATGAACAATATTACCAATATAAATTCAGCAGCTTAGAAAAAATGAACCAAATCCTTGAGAGAGACAAACTACCAAAGCTCAGTCTAAAAGAAATAACTGAATAAAACAAAGCTATTAAGGAAATTGGATTCATAGTTTAAAAAAACTTTCCGGGGCTGGCCCTGTGGCTGAGTGAAGTTCGCTAGTTCCGCTTTGGCGGCCCAGGGTTTTGCTGGTTCGGATCCTGGGCATGGACATGGCATGTGGACTTGTCAGGCCATGCTGAGGCGGTATCCCACATGCCACAACTAGTAGGACTAATAACTAAAATATACAATGATGAACTTGGGGGATTTGGGGAGGGGAAAAAAAAAGCAGAAAAAAAAAACTTTCCAACAAGTAAAATTTCAGGCTCAGCTTGATTCACTAGCAAATTCTTCAAAATATTTAAGGATAAAATAACGCCAATTTTACATAAATTCTTCCAGAAAATAGAAGGAATATATTTCAACATTTTACGAGGCCAGCATTATGCTGATATCAAAACCAAACAAGGACATTACAAGAAAATAAAACTACGGATAATTTTATAGACATAAATATCCTTGACAAAATGTAAGCAAATAGAATCCAGCAATATAAAAAGGAAGAGACTGTCTCCAAAAGGTTATGAAGAAACTTTGCAGGTGATAGAAATGTTTTATATTTCAATTGTGGTGTTGGTGTCATAACTATAAACATTGGTTAAAACTCACCAAGTTTTGTGCTTATAATTGTTGAATTTCATTGTATGTAAATTATACCTCAATAAAGATGACTACCAACAACAAAAATCTGACCATATGTTAAGTTAGAAAGGAAGCTTTTGAAACATAGAAAAATTGGTATAAAAATCACCTTCTTTTGTATATGCATTTAGATTAGAAATGAGTAACAACAAGAATTAAAAGAACTGTGTAGTTTGGAAACTAAAAAAACAGACTCAGCTACCCTGTATTCCCTCCTTTACCATTTACTATATCATCTAACCAAACTCCACCTGTGGTTACGATGAACTCTGCCCACTCCGTGCCTATGGAGCTGAACTTAACTGAGGAGAAAAACAGAAATCCAAACAAGCTGACTGGTTTCATTTTAAATTCACCACCACCACCCTTGAAATGGGCCCTTAATGATATAGAGCAATTCTAGTCAATTTCCCTTGTCTTTTCCATTTCTTATTCCTTCTCCTAGACAGCCCTTTCCTCTCTCCTTAAAGCTCTCATGTCTTCTCTTCCCTTCTCATTCTCAACTGCTGACCTAGCTTCTTATTTTAATAATAGAAGCCATCAGCAGAGGAACTTCCACAGGCTTCAAATAACAGATCTGAAAACGTACCTGAATCATGAACCAAATATTCTCTGCCTTCCTTCCTATTATCATGGATTAAACTGCCACGCTCCTATCTAACGGTAACCCTCCAGGGGATCACATCTTCTCTGATCTACTCAAGGACACTATTCCAGCAACTGTTCCTCTCTCATCGATCATTTCTATTAGTGTAGAAATACGAAGTGACATCTCTCATCTTAAACAAAAGCAAAACAGCAACAACAAAAATTCACCACTTGACTCCCTACATCAACCTGTTAGCTACCCTTTAGCTATCACTATTTCTTTGCTCCTCTTTCAAGTAAAATCTCAAAACAGTTTCTCTTCATTCTTCTCCTTCACGCGCTCTCAAATCCAATCTAATCATAGTTTGTCTTCACTACCCCAGCAAATATGTCCTTGTGAAAGTCAGCAATGATTTCACATTGTAAAATTCAATGATTGATTTGCAGTTCTAATCTTTCTTATCAGAAACATATCACACAGTTTAATAAATTTTCTTCGTGATACACTTTTATTACTTAGCTTCTGTAAGGCAATTTTTTTCTTCCCATATTTAATTTACTGCTTTCTCCATCTCTTGTTCTTCCTCATTTCTCTGACCTCTAAACACTGGCATTCTCCAGACCTGTACTCTACCTGCTCACTGTATCAGTTTTCTTCAATTTTTTTCACAGCAACCATGGTAAACACACACATAACAATAAAAAACATTTTATATTGTGACCCAAAGCATACCTAGGTACCTGTGTGTCTTTATATAATTAAAAATTTCCACTAATATTAAAATCCTGGTCCCAAACCAATAAATTGATTTCATGTCTTAAAAATGAGTTACAATCTACAGTTTGAAAAACACTGCCCTACATACTAACTACCATATTTTCATATCTAGTTTTATCCTATTTCCTGAACTCTAGATTTATATATCCAACCACTTCTTCAACATTTATATTTAGACATTTAATAAGAGCTTTACATTTCATGGGTCAAAAGCTGAATTCTTAAGTTTCCCATTCCTCTTCAAAAACTACTCCTTTGCAGTCTTTTCCCTCCTATATCTGACACTTAAGTAAATAGCAAACTCCAATTTTCTAGTTGCTTAGGTCAAAAAACCTGGAGTAATATTTTTTCCTGAAGGGCAGGGCATTGGCTTCTTTTCTCTGTATTTCTTCCGCCTGTAACCAGTTACATCTGCTGAGGGGATAAATATGTGCCAGGATTTCACAATATTTCACCAAACAGGTCCCACGAATATGCGGGTGGCAGGACTGAATCAAACCGTCCTCGAACTCAGCAGAGCTGGCAGTTGGGCAAGTGACCTTCACATTCTTGCCAATTTTCTTTGACTACCTCTCCGAGACGTCTTGTTGGAATACGTTAAATCTTGACTTTTCTCTTTCTCTTGCATCACACTTTCTTAAAAGGCGTTCAATCTGTCATCTTCATGATTTACTCGCTCACTTCCTTCAAAGTTCTCCTCTAATACCACTTCAAAAGTGAGGCCTTCTGTGATATCCTTATATAAAATAACACCATCTCACTCCTCATGGAATTTTCCCAGTGCTATTACCCAGGTTTGTTTTTTCTTCAAAGTACTTATCACCATCTGTGTATTGTCTATCTGCACCAACTAGAATGTAAGGTCTATGGGAACAAAGATTTCATCTCTTTCTCTTTCTCACTTTGCTATACTCCAGCATTTGGAACAATGCCTGGCAGTGAAATGTAAATGAATGTCTAATTTTCAGTAGTACGTACACAAATCACAGGCTGAATCTAATGTGATCTATACTGGGAATCACCATCCTTATTGGGCTTCTTCTATATACCTTGTGGTTTTAAAAGAATGGTTCTCTGCTGTTGTGGCATCCAATATACAAAACAGAGGAAGATTGGCAGAGATGTTAGCTCACGGACAATCTTCTTCAAGCAAAAAGAGGCAGATTGAGGGCTGGACCCATGGCTGAGTGGTTGGGTTCATGTGCTTCACTTTGGTGGCCCAGGGTTTTGCTGGTCCAGATCCTGGATGCGGACCTGGCACCACTCATTAAGCTATGCTGAAGTGGCATCCCACACAGCACAACCAGAAGGACCTACAACTAGAATATACAACTACATCCTGGGTCCACTTTGGGGAGAAGAAGAAAAAAAAGAAGATTGGCAACAGATGTTAGCTCAGGTGCCAAAAAAAAAAAAAGAGGCAATGGGCAACCGATGTTCACTCAGGGCCAATCCTCCTCACAAAAAACAAAACAAAACAAAATAAAACCAGGGGCCAGCCCAGTGGTGTACTTAACCAGTACTTAACTTCACGTGCTCCACTTCAGCGGCCTGGGGTTTGCAGGTTCAGATCCCCAGCAGAGACCTAGCACCACTTGTCAAGCCATGCTGTGGCAGCATTCCACATAAAATAGAGGAAGATTGGCAACAGATGTTAGCTTAGGGCCAATCTTCCTCACAAAAACAAAACAAAACAACAATCACAAAAAACGAATGGTGCTCAATCTTTTAAAACAACAGTTCTCAATCTTTTTCCAAGATGAGAGATATCACATCGTATTTCTATGCTAATAGATTCAATGTGAGGAGTATAGGAAAGAGCATAATCCCATCAGTACTGGTAACTAATGTCAACAATCTATATATTCTAGGATCAAGCTAGGCCATCAATGTCTCTTAGACCACAGTACCTGGGCTGCCTTTGAAACAGTTTTCACTGATCTGCACTTTGGTGCTTTGCGATTGGCTTCGATGAATGATGCTTTACAAAACATATTTATATCATCACCACTATCACAGTAAAAAGAGTAGTTTAAAAATATCATTTATCATCTACTAGGTGCTTTATATGTATCAGTTCACTGAATCCTTGTAAGAATTACTATTATTCCTATTATACTCCTCTTTTAACAATGAGGGAGCTGAGACTCAGAAGGTAAGTAACTTTCCTAAGATCATAAACATGGTAAACCAGAAGAATTAAGTGTTTAGAGCATAGTATATCCTATACCAAACCTCATGCTCTTAATTGCTATACTATGATGCCCTGCTATAACATTCTACCTGAGAAATTTATGTAAGAACTAAGTTCCAGAGAAAGTCTGCATTTCTCTAAAGAACTAGACAATGATAGCTATATAAAAGTGTCAGTGCCTCACTGTTTACTTTACTCTCCAAGAACTAAACACTCAATTCACGTATATAAGTGAATAAGTCTTTATGGCACATATAGTTCCTTGGGTCTTGACCTCTTCATCTAATTTACATTTAACCTAATTCTTTATACATTTCCTGTATATCCTATCATCCATCTTTAAAATGCATATACTCCACTGGGATTGTTATATTAGAACACTTGAAACATTATAAAATAAGCAGGAAAACTCAGCTGTTCCAATATAAGAACCCAATCAGGTACACACGTTTTAAAAGAGAATACAAGGCAAAAGAAATGGAATCGCAATGGTAGACTGGGTGATATGTTTGGTATTCAAGAGTTTAAAAGAATGGCTCTGGGCATAGCAGCTAAGAGTATCTATAGTCACTCAGATTACAGTAACTTCTCTGGGAGGAGGTAAGCAAAGGTAATATATAAAAGACCAACCACTTTCTTTCTCATTTCCTACCATATAGCCCAACTTTAAGGAAGGCCAAACTCCTTCGTAAGGTACTACTCATAAGGTAACAACTTAATAAAGACTTATTTTGGCATCCTGAGAAGTTTCTAATTACTATTCTACATCAACACAAGAATCTTTTCTCAAAGAAAAATTCACAGAACATTCTACTTAAAGGCAATTGTTGTTGATAACAGTATCGACAACTTAAAGATGAGCTATGTATAAAATTTCTAACAAAAAATAAAGTGCATTACTATCAGTAAAATCTATGTTTTTTGAATGCTCAAAGAGAATATAAACCACAATAATCTTTTGGACAAACTATAAACTTACCTTAGCTACTTCTTCTTCTAATCGTTCTTGGTATTGCCTTTCCAGCAATGTAACCATATTTGTTTCCTGTTTCACTCCAAATTCACCAGAAAACTAAAAAGCAAAATATGACATACTTATTTACACTAATTATACACTACTTATTTTTACACTACTACTCTAAAATATCCTCAGATCATCACTATTTCTTAGAAAACTTCTGAGAAATTTCAGTAAATACTTTTCAGTTCTGTTCTCTTAATTAAAAACAGTAATTCTGGCGAATAATTCTACTGTATAATTCTACTAAATAATTGTACTTACTACTGTGAACTTAACAAAGACAGAAAGTGAGAAATATATTTACATATTTACAACTATTAACATATAGTTCTAGGATGGGATAAAGATACTTCTTCAATATAATTAATAAGATGTGTGTGTATTTGATTTTAAGTAATGTTAACAGAATCTTTCTTTGCTTATTAATTATAAGCAAATTTTCTTTTCTTCTTGGTACTTATTAATAGTATCCAATTTTCTACAAAGACAAATTACTTTTATAAATAGAAAAAACCATAAATGGTTTTTTAGAATGCAAACATGTTCTCAGTATGGAAGTATTTCTTTCTTTACCAATTATCTGAATGTCATCTGAACAGCAGTCCATATAGGAGTGTGAAAGAGTTAAGAATGTGGCCAACATCTCTCCTCTGTATCCCGAGTAAGAGAGGGCATTCTTTATTTTCTGCAGGACTTAAGAACGAAAAATCTACTAAGTAAAGACCAGGGTTCGCAGTTATAAGTTTGAGAAAAGTGGCCACAAATTGGGAATATATACAATGTTGAGGAAAAGCAGAAGGTGATTTAGCTAGATGGCATATACTGTAAAAGATGAAGAGCTTTTCTATATCATATAAATGATGCTTTTATATATCATATAAATGTGCTGAAAGAAACGTCATCCACTGTCCCAGCCCTAGCATCTTGAATTTTGGGGATTCCTAAATGCTATTCTAAAGATGGTCTGGTCCAGCCTCCCCTGGTGGGAAGACAAGCTGTTGGCCAGGGCACTGAAACTAATTTGTTACACAGTCCATGTTATACAAAACAGCACAAATTTTAAACCAGAATATGTTTAGGAGGAAAACCCCTCAATTTTAACTTTCTCTGTGTTTCTCCTATGCTATGAAAATACATTAAATTACTTATATACTCTTCTGGTTCTTTTATATAAGGTATTATCTTCATATTTATTATGCTTACTTCTCAGCAACTATTCATTGGATAATTACTAAACCACAGACATCAAATGATAGTAAGAAAAAAATCAGTGTACGTAACAGTTTAAAGGTATAATACCTCTATTGTACCATCAATGTTCTGTTTTAGACAACTTCCAGGGTATACTGTTTTCTGTATGTCAGATTCAGTAATTGTCATTGAGTCAACAGAGAAACTAAAATATAAATAAAAGAGAATGAAAGAATTAGAGTTGTGTGTGAGTTTTACTGTTAGACCAAATTTATAGCATGCATAAAATGTGTTTTAGGTCGGGGGAAATAAAAAGGACAGGTCAAGAGTTATAGGTATTGTAACTTAAATGATATTTTTAACTAATTTTTGACTAATTTTGACTAATCATCATTGTGACACTTAAAAGTAAAGTAACACAATTGAATAATAGAGTATTTTAACAGATCACCATTCAATTTCATGCCATTTTATAGTCTACTACAAATGTATGACATGGAGCTATTTATAGGTACATTTTTAAAAAGTTATCTGATATTATTGAGTAAAAAAGTTTGTAAAATCTCATTTTTATTAAAAAATTATTTTCACACACACATATATACACATAGAAAAAAGTCTGGAAGAATATATATCAAAAGTAACAATGATTACCTCTCGTGGAAATGGGGAGCAGTGACAGTGAAGGGAAGATTCTTAATTTATACCTAGTCACTTCTGGATTTCTTTGTTTTTAATCTATTCCCCTGTATCTTTTGGTATTCATGACTTTATTCTGTATTGCTTTATAAGCATTCACTATTTTGTAAAAGAAATTTCTTAAAATACTTAATTGGGGTCATAAAAACAAGATTAATATTTAGGAACCGAGGGAAAAAGATTAAAGGGGTAAATTATAATTTTCTTTTTAGCTAATACAATTTCTCACGCCCATTTTCATGTGCGCCCATGTTGCCTTCTTATTTCTACCCTCCTCTTGCCCAGTTCTTCCTGTGCTCTTCTAACTTTCATTTTGCCCCAAATTGGCCAGATACAAGTTGTCATTGTCCCAGTTCATAAATTACATAACTAACCCCCTAGTGATAAACATTTGGTTGTTTCTACATGTTCACTATTCAAATAATGCTACAGTATAAATGCTCATAAATATATCTTTGCACACATCTGTGGATCTTTTTATATGATAAAATCTTATAAATGTTAGGCTTCATATTTAAAATTTTAATATAATGCCATATTCCAAAAAGTTACATTATAATTTTATTCCCATAACAGTATCGTTTAAGTATTTTCTCAAAACTTCAGCAATATAGTGTTGTAAGCAATCTTAAAACTTCGTTAGAACATGTACGTCTATATTTTTGAGATTACACATTCTTTCAAATATTACTGGCCTTGTAAGTTTCCTCTGCTGTGAAATGACTATTCATGTGTTCTAAGTTCATGTTAAACAACTGTAAAAACTTGTTTTCCTTGTCTTTCTTCTCTGCTCTTTCCTGGTTCTTCTCTCTCACCATTTTGTCTGTTTCCTCATTGCTTCTTGCACATACTATTCTGATCTTTGGCTTCATGTCTTGATTCTTATTTTCATTGCCTAGAAATTCCTCCTGATTATTTTTCCTCCTATTAAGACCTAAACTCCAAAAATTGCTACTTAGTCCACAATGATGTCATTCTGTAGCTTTATTACATTTGAAAGTGTTCATCTCAAATTCACAAAAACAGCCTGGCTAAAACTGAGTTCACTGCTCCCCTCTTACATTGAGGTCCTACTCCCCACTTGCCTGCTTTCTCTACTTGTATGAATGCACTGTTATTCTCCATATTCTCTAGGTCAAACACCAAGGGGTCATCTTTGATTTTCCCCTCTGCTTTGCTCCCAACATTCCTTCCATCTCAATATCTCATATTTATTCCTTCATTTCCATTTCCCCTGGAGCCACTCCAAAAGGCAATATTACAGAAATGTGCAGCAATGGGCAGTGAAAAATGCCACACAAACATGGGTTTAAAGTCCAGCATTTTGACTGTACCACCATGTTGTATTTCCCAACCACTGGTTTTTAAAAGTTATTATTTTGTGAATAAGTATTATTTCAGTGATTAGACTGAAGTTGCTTGAGGGAAAGGGCCACTTTATATATAGTCATGCAGCTCATAACAACGTTTCAGTCAAGGATGGACCACATATAAGAGAGTGGACCCATAAGATTAATACCATATAGATTAGGTGTGTAGTAGGATATATCATCTAGGTTTATGCAAGTACACTCTCTAATGTGAGCACAATGACGAAATCACCTAACAACGAATTTCTCAGAACGTATCCCTGTCGTTAAGTGACACGTGACTGTGTATCTAAAGCTTCCTCCATGGCATCTAGCCAAGGCTCTTCCCAGTCACTATTTCATTTAATCCTCACGGTCTTAAGGGTAGTTTTTATTGCCCCTAATGTGACTTAGACATGTTTAAATAATCTGCTCAAGATCATAAAACATGCAAAAGGTTAAATCAGGAGTCAAATGCAGGTCTGTCTGACTCTAAAATCTGTGGTTGTTCTAATGCCATACTATATCCCTAAGAGGCTTCTAGTATGACATCAGCAAATATTTGTTAAATGAATGACTCTATTATTTTTCTTAAACTAGTTCATGTCTATTTAGGAGAACAGTATACTATTTATCTGAAAATGTTACAGTTGTGTCCAAATATGTGATGACGTTTACAAGAAGTAACTGACGAATTACTGTTAGTAAGAGTGAACGTGGCAGCCAGTAAACCTCTTTTTTGCGGGGGCGGGAGAGGTGGCAAGAAAACTAATGGTTTTCACTGAGGTATTACCAACACATTTCCACTTAGTATTACAGAACTCTGAGAAAGGGTGCTAAGTTGGCAAAAATACAAATGCAGTAACAGTAAAGTAAGTCTACACTTCCAGAAAACTCCCTTTTCTTCATGCTTTGGAGAGAAAGCATCATTAATTAAAGGAATGCTACTTGAAATACTATAGCTGGTTATAAGAGAGTTTTGCTATCTACCTATTTTCTTTTATATCAGAAAACCTAGAGTAGTGGTTTCCAAATGTCAATCTATGGACTGCCTGCATCAAAATTATCTTTTACAAATACAAATGTCCAGGGTCCATCTCAAAGCTATTGAGTCTGATTCTCCAAACGTATAATCTAGTAATCTGTAATTTTAAGTATTCAAAAAATAATATTAAATTTCAAAAACCTCCAGTGTTTCTGACGCATGGTCAAGTTTGGGAACCACTGATCTCAAATAAAATGGAAGACTTATAAGGTTGTGCCAATGCTGGGTGAACAATTCTAAAGCCTTCACACAGATCTTGAATAAAACAAAGAGAAACAGACCACTTCCAAAGAAGTGTGGACATTCAGTATTCTGTCTCCAAAAATAAAAACTGTCTTGAGCTTCCATTAAAAAGTGCCTATGGAGACATCAATCCTAGAATAGCAGAGCCAGCCAAAATTAGATCAAATCTCTGAGGGTTTTATAGAGCTAAATACTATACACACTTCCCAACTACATTAGAAACTGTTCATTCATTTAACAAATATTTATTGAACAACTACTATGCATAGGGAATTATTACAGGGTTTGGAAGACATCAGTGACTTAAACAGACAAAAATCCCTACTCTTACAAAGCTTGAAGTCCACAGGAGACAGACAATAAACAAAACAAACAAAAATAAACTCCCTTCTAAATATATAGACTTGTTTTTTATTTTATATATATAAAACAGATAATAGCAAGTAATATAGAAAAAATGAAGCAGGAAATTAGTACACAGAGTTCTCACACATGATTTTAATTTAAATAGGATGATCAGGATAAGTCTCATGAGAACATGACATTTAAGTAAAGATCCAAAGGAGATGAGTGTGTCAGGCATACAAACATCTGGAGAAAGATCATTCTAAGAAGAAATGGCAGTGAGAAGTCTCTAAGGAAGCAGCATGCTGACAGTGTGAGGATCTCAAGGAGGTCACGTGGCTTGAGAATAGTTAGTGACAGGCAAGTTAGCAGGAGATAAAGTCAGAGAAGTAACAGGGACCCATCATGGTGGACCTAGTAAGGCACTGTAAGGACAGAAGAGCACTGGCATAACACGATCTGTCTTAAATTTTAAAAGCAAAGCTGGAACTGTGTTGAGAACAGACTTTAGGAAAGAGTTAGGGTGGAAGCAGGGAAATCAGGTGTTGCAGTAACCCAGGTGAGACATGATGACGGCAGGGACCAGGGGACTGGTGAGAAGTGGGCCAGTTTGGATGTATTTTCGAGGTGGAGACAACAGGATTTCTTGATAGAGTGGAAGTGAGATATGAGAGAAAGAGGAGCCACCACAGATACAGATGGCTGCAGAAGGAGCCAATTTTGAGGGGAAGATTCAGAGCTCTATTTTGGACATGGTGAATCTAAGAATTAGACAACCAACTGGAGGAAGTCTAGCCATAACTGGAATGAATATATCTTACATTCCTGTGTATTCCACACATCACAGTAGCAAAGACTAGGCATACAATAAACAACAAACACATGCACATTGCCTGATTTGATCCAACAGCTTAATAATAACCAGTATCTTTATAAAATAAGGGTGTAAGTAAAATTCCTATAATAAAATGTCTTTGGTTTACACCAACTTTTATTTCACACATTTCAAAGACAAAGAATTATCTCTTGCTCTTATTTCTTTATAATGCTACCTCCCATCTATTTCAAGCAACTCTGCCTTAGTTACACTTGTTTCTTAAAACAACCATACTATGATTGTTACTAAGCTACAAATACAGTAGTCTCCTCTTATCTGCAGTTTCAGCTTCTGTGGTTTCAGTTACCCAGTGTCAATCATGATCTAAAAATATTAAATGGAAAATTCCAGAAAGAAATAATTCATAAGTTTTAAACTGTGCACCACTCTGAATAGCATGATGAAATCTGGTGCTGTCTCACTCCCTCCAGCCCGGGACACCACCTCACAACGCCTATGTCATTCACTTCACTTCATCTCATCATGCAGGCATTGTATCACCTCACATCATCACAAGAAGGGTGAGCACACTAAAATAAGATATTTTTACAGAGACCACATTCACAGAACTTTTATTATAGTACATTGTTATAAGTGTTCTATTTTATTATTGTTGTTGTTAATCTCTTACTGTGCCTAATTTATAAATTAAACTTAATCATAGGTATGTATCTATAGGAAAAAATATAGTATATATATGTGGTCTGGTACTATCCACAGTTTCAGGAATCCACTGGGGGTCTTGGAATGCATCCCCCATGGATAAGGGGGACTACTGTACTACTGAATGAAATTATACGTAGGTAGTTACCTTGGCTGAATTGTGGACTCACTCATAGCTTGAAGCCTTTCCTGCAAACCATGGATCTCTGCCTCATAGTTTTCCTCAGTCTCTTTCAATTTCTGCTGCAAAGAGGATATGAGGTTTTCTAATTCTTGAACTTGTCCTTCAAGTTGTTTAATTTTTTCCATATCTTGCAGAGTAGATAACTTGCTTTTATGACTGACATCTAAGTTATATGAATAGAGAAAAACATATATTTCAATACAAGTTTCTTAGTGAAATAACACAATCATTTTTGTGTGTGTGCAGAGAATATTCATTCTTCTTTGAAACAACGTTTTTTAGTACTAATAACCCAGGTTTCAATTTAAACTCATTTGACTGATGAAAACATGATTACAGGAATTCAAGATCCTTTCTTCTATCTTCATGGCTGTAGTACCCCTAAATTTACCCATTTTATGTTTTTAAATTGAAAACAATTTAGAATCACAGAATGTAAGAAGAGGGAAAGGATCAAAGAGCTAAGTGGTCCAAACGTTTCATTTTAAGGATGAGAAAACTGAGACCAGAGAGGTTATAGTGAAATGCCCTAAGTGACCAGGTTGGCCCAAATTTTAAAGGAAAAGATCAAATTACTGAATATTTGGTATAGAAACACATTACAGTATATAATCAAAATTTACCAATGTCTTGCAAATTGGTCATCTGAGAGTGGGTTGATAAAAACTCTGTTTCCTCATTTGGTAGGTTTTCTTCTGCAAATTCAAGTTTCACATCATCTGTCTGCTGTCCCTGAAGCTATTGAAAATAACAGAAGAAAAGCAGTGACGTAGATACATGACCTCAAATTTTTAAAACTAGCAACTTTACATTTAAAATGTTTTTTTCAAAATCACCTAAAATTGTGACACTCTGATACAAATATTTTCCCTTCCAAGTTACTCCAGGCTTTCTTTTGACACAGTAATTCACATCCCATTCCCTTTAAACGACTGAAATCATATTAGAAAGTATAATGTTCTTTCATATCCACAAGAAAGTTCATTGTACTGCAAAAACAGAAGCTGCACAGAATTTTGGTACAAAGCTCACAACATTTATAATATTACTTGGTCTTTGAAATTTCAACTCATACATAGTAAATTTTATATTATCAACCTTTGATAACATAACTGTTATTAATCTCTGGATATAAATTATGTACAACCAAGTAACTGACATATGGTATGCTGCTCTTCATACAAAAAGAAAGAAAATAACAAAAACAGATAAATTTCAGCTTATTTCCTTAACTATTAAAACTAGGCAGCAATACATCAGATCCATATGTGTTTTAATTTAGTCATTCATCAAATATTCAGTCATCATCTACTATGTGGTCAGCATTGTGACAAGGGAGTAAGAATATAAAAATCAGTAAAAATATGGTATATCTGTCCTCATAGAATTTATCAACTAGTTGAGGGAATAAAATTAAACAATTAGAGACGGGCTAACCTATAAAGTCTGACCATAAGGGCAATAACAGAGAACACTGATGTGGGTCTGAGTAACTACGGAGGAAGTCAAATTTGACTTGGGCCTCAAACATTTTGGGCAATGATTAGGAAGGGCTATAAGAAGAAACACTAAGAGCATTTGTGAAAAAATGACCAATGCTAGGATTAGTGAAGACAATGGTCTTGTTGAGAGGGGTTTAATTTGGATAAGGATGGGGGAAATAATGCTAGATAAATAAGACAAATGTAGATTACACAGCAACTTAAAAGCAAGAGGAAAGAGTTTGGACTTGCTAGACTAGATGAACAAAGGATCCTGCAGAAGCAGGCAAGCAACAGGATAAAAGCCATTTCCCGTGAAAGCCATTTCACTTGGTTACTCCTTTTATCAAGTCCTCTACGTCACTCCTATCCCCTGAGCACATTTCAACAGAGGACCTTGCCTCCCACTTCCTAAAGAAAATAAAGCTCATCAGGTAAACTCTGCAGTTGCCAGCTCAACCTTTCTATATCTTCACTTCATTCATTCAGCAAACATTTGTTAAGCCTTTACTATGTGCTAAACAAAACACTGTGCTAAGAAGAGGAAACAAAAATAAAGACTGATTCTGAAGGGTTTAGAATCTAGTGGAAAAGGCAGAAGAGTAGACAAATAATTATAACAGCATGAAAAATAATGTGATACAAACGCAAGTTTGTACAAGGAGCTATGGGAACAGAAAGAGAAACAGGAGGGTAATCAAATATCAAAAATAACAGAATCAGATAAATGCAATAAGCAAAGGCTTGTACTGATGCTAAGAGCATAGAGGAAGAAATGTTCAAGTCTTCCTTAGAAAGACAGGTAAAGATGACACAAAAGTAGTAACATTTGAACCAACTGAAAGAACAAGTAGGAACACATCGGGCAGACTGAAGGGGGATGGGCAGTGTTAGACAGACAGAACAGCAAGCAAAAAGACCCAGGGGTGTGAAAGATCAGGGTGTATTTGGGAAACAAAATATTTTAGTACAGCTAAAAGGAGGAGGATTCGAAGATGAGGCTAACAGGTTAGGCAGTGATGCACTATAGTGCTGACTCTGACCCCAACCAACGTTTGGGATGCCACTGTAGTTGTAGCTAACTTACCAGGTTAAAACGTGAAATTCACTTTTTTACACATTGTGCAGAGAAGAGTTAGAGCAGTTGTGCGACTGCCTATCTCTTTAGAAAGGCCGACTTCGAAGTTTGGCCCTTGGCCAGCATCTGGGAATTTACCTGGTAAACAGTTCCCTACACTAATACAAAACTTTCCCTAAATGGTAAGAGTGTCTCATGTCTAGACTATGCAAACAATATGGCTAATACTGAACATATGCTTTCCTTCTGGAAGTCTGGATTTTGGTATGTTCTAGGCAGAGGATGCCTATGTGACTAATACCTGATTAAAAAAAAAACGAATTCCTGGGCTTGGGTGAGCTTCCTTGTAGACAATACTTAGCACATACTGTTAGAACTTACTGCTATAGGAAATGAGTGAGTCCTATGACTCCATTAGGAGAGGATTTTAGAAGTTTGTGCCTGCTTTCCTCCAGACTTCATCCCATGCATCTTTTCAAACCTTTTCAAGGCTGATTTTGCTTTGTATCTTTTTGTTGTTATAAGTCCTAGCCTTGAGTACAACTATATGTTGAATCCTATGAGTCCTTCTAGGTAATCACCAAACCTTGGGGTGGTCTTGAGGACTCTCAACATGCCTATACTCTGTGTCCCATTATATAGACATCTAAGGTACAAGTTTCACTGATACAGGGAATGAAAAAAATAAGTTATCTTGGCCTTGTTTCTCTCCTTTTTCATCCACATCAACTGACTAACAAATTCTTTAGATTCTTCCTTAAAATATCTTACAAATTGTCCCTTCTTCTTTCCTGTCTCCCTTTGCCACCTCCCTAATTAATCTTCCTAAAAGTTCAACTTTATGATATCTAGCCGATGATGACAAATTTCCAACAGCTTTTTAAAGTCTACAAGAGTCTAGTCTACCATTCAAAGTGTGAAACAGTCTATCCTTTGTAATCTGAGAGTCTATTATTCTCTCAGTAATATTTCCCAAATATATCACACTCACACCTCCCAGACTTTGACCACATCACCTCTCCCATCTGGAATGCTATTCTCCCTTCTCTTCCTTATCTAAACTTACACATCTTTCATGGTCCAATTCGAGCCCCAGTTCTTCCAGGAAATCTTAATTATTTGCACTTACACTTATCTACCTGTTTGCTTAATTCCAAAAGTACTTCTCTTTTAAACACGTAATAAAATGTTGCCTTGGAGACTTATTTTATATATGTAGATCATACTCCCTGAATTAGTTTATTAAGTTAATTGATTTATAAATTCCTTCAGTCTAGTGACTTTATCTTGTATACTGTTTTATTATCAGTACATAGAACAACCTAGTATATAATTAGCAAATAAAAAATACTGGCTGGATAACTGAATGAAAACAAGGGGGGGGGGTGTGTGTGGGTGTGTATCTTACATTTCTTTTGTACTCCCTTCAGAGTATATTGCAGTATGATGGAAGATCAAGAGTTAGGGGAGAGAATTGCCTAGGATGATCCCCAAGTTACTGGTTGAATGTCATTCTTCAAAACTGAGAAGAGAGGAGAAGCTGGTTTAAGGGGAAAAAATTAATAAATGCAAATTTCATTATGATTGAGACATACGTAAAGGATATTCGAGTCCAGATATCCAATTAGATATATCAGTGCAGCTCAGGAGTAAGAACTGACCTAGACAAGGAGCTCTGGAAGCCATGAAAGTACATGTGAGCAGCATACAGCATAAGAAAAGGATCAAGTACAGATCCTTGGTGACTATAAACAGATTGGGCAAAGCCCAAAATGAAGGCTTAAAAAGCCAAAGAATTGAAATCACAGAAGCTAAAAGATGGAAATATTCTAAGAAAGCAGCAAATACTACACTGTCAAAAAATAATAGAATTAAAAAGCAAACTAGCTCGAGATACACTGAGCAGGCGTTTATACCTAAGGTTGCAAAGTAGAGGCTCGACTTTAAATTCAGGCTACAGACGTGCTCTTTTGGGGACCAGTTTTCCTTGTTTGTTTCCTTCTAATTGTTTCCCAATTAAAAAGAATCTTTTTATTTTTAACACTTCTCAACATTTTTAAAAGCAAAAGACTTGACATAAAATTGATAAAGTGAAAGAATGAGTAACACTGAGTTCCCACTCCTACAGGTGGCAACAACAGGGTGAAGCTGAGCAGATTCTGCCCTCCTTTAGATAAGGTATGCTTTCTCCAGGTTTCATTTTTCCAGCTTTCACTTGGCCGTCTTCATTTATTTTATGAGCTAAGCTCATGTAGGCATTACATTGAGATCTCTGACACACACGTCTTCCTTCCCCATGACTCAATTAAGATGATAGTGAAGAATCTCTAAAAGGTTTTAATCCATTATAAACAAGAAAACAAGAGCCCAAGAGAGATTTCATGCAATTGCTGGAAAACAGAAAGGCATGGAGTAGTAGTGATGTCTCAAGGTGAATAAAGCAGCAGCCTAAAGCACACATGAAGGGCGCCGCAGTTACAGGACACAGTTTACTTGCCTAGCAGAACCTTAGAAAGGCCCCAGAATCAGAGAGAGATTCATGACCGGCAGGAAGCAGATCAGAAAACAAATACATTGACCTTTAATTAATCACAGTACAGACCTTCATCCAGACTCAGCCAGCTAAAAGTCTGGTGGCAGGCAAAAGTTCTTCTCAAAACAAACAGAGAAAAGTGTGTGGGGGAGAACTAAAGAGGCTAGTGTGGGTGTTTGTGTTCCATTAAAAACTCTCCCACATTCTGGTATTGGGGAAGGGAGGTGTGTCTCTCATCAAAGCAAACTGTTCCTGCCTCACTGTGCTCAAAGGAAACAGGCAAAATGACAAACATCACTGTGGATTACTTCTACACTAGGTAAGCCCTCCTACACTATGTAATAGTGTCAATTATGTACTGTCATATGGAAAAGTAACATTTTTAAAAGAAAGAAAATGAAGAAGGAAGGTAAGAAAGCAGAAAGTAAATATGATAATTAAGAATTCACTGGTGACCTCTGCCAAAGAAAGTTCAATGAAGTGTATGCTGGGAGCTTGTTTACAGTGGGTAAAAGAGGGAGGGGGAGAGGAGATGGGAAATTCTGGCTATAGTCTATTCTTACTTTCAAAGAATGTGACAGCGAAGAAAAAAGAGAAACAGAGACAAAGAGAGATGATGGATTGAGGGAGGATTGGTTATATTCTAAATAGGAGAGTTGTAAGGGAAGTACAAGGGGAAGGAAGGACATAAATAGAGAAGAATAAAGGCAAAGAAGCTGAAAACACAAAAGGGAGGGAAGTAACAGGTTTTCAATCCTAGAGAAGGTATAAGGGGATATTAACAAAAGCATAGGAAATAAAATAACCTTGGTTATGAAAAGTGATAACTTCTAGGACAGAAGGAAAATAAACTAGGGCTTTTGCAGATTTAAAGAAATACAAATGGTCTAGAGGTAGCAAATAAACAATTTATAATTGATAGCTCTGATACTTGCAAAGAAATAGGAGATAAGGCCAACTGCAAAGAAAAAAGGGGAGGAAAAGTAGAATATATGACTCAAGGAAAGTTGTAAAATTGAGGAATATCTACTGAGGGAACTGTGAGAGGATGAGTGATCACATAAAAGAACTGTCAAGTGGAGCTGGCCCTGTGGCTAAGTCGTTAAGTTTGCATGCCCTGCTTTAGCGGCCCAGGGTTTCGTCTGTTCAGATCCTGGGCACGGACACCACACTGCCCGTCAAGCCATGCTGAGGTGATGTCCCACATAGCACAACCAGAAGGACCTACAACTAGAATACACAACTGTGTACTGAGGGGTTTTGGGGAGAAGAAGAAGAAGAAGGAAAAAAAAAAGATGTTAGCTCAGGTGCCAATGTTTAAAAAAAAAAGAAAGAAAGAAATGTCAAGTGATCTTGAGGGTCCAGCTGAGGCCAGAGACCATAATATGTAGTGTCACCAAACCACATTGCCATCTGATTTTCTTAGCAGCCCTCAGAAACACCAGTATGAGTAGAGAAGAAGGGTTCTTGGAGGCAAGACAAAGGCAGCAGAAAAACAAGAAATCTAGGCTGCTAAGGGTATTGGTAAGAAAATGGTACAATGATTCTGAATATGGTTCAACATTATGGCTATGAAGGGAAGTAGAAAGAAAAGTAATAATTGCAGGAAAATGTAGAATTAAAGGAGGGTTTTTATCTATCCACCTGCCCTATTACAGAGGTACCTATAAGATACTGGGGTAGGTTTACAGGTTTTAGGAAAGGCTGGATAAAGCTGTGCTACACTACACAGAAAGTGAAAGAGAAAGCTAGAGAGGGAGAGGGGAAAGCAGAAAGGGGGAAAATGAAGAGCAGAAAGGAGGAGGAGAAGAGAAACAGGAAGAACGAGAATTTCAGCCAAAGCATCCATCCCTCATACTCCATATAACTTTCACTGCCTGTCAATTAAATCTTTCACATCTGTCCAAGCATTTTTATAACATCCAAAAAAGAGACATAGAACTCTTGTTGGATTTTTTTCCTAAAACATGAAGATTACAACACTTATCTTTGCAAATATATACTGTTTGTTACCTTTCTGATACAGTGAATAAACTATACTATGCCATCTACACTCTTACCCAGTTTTCTATGCACACATTTCTAAAACAACTGCTTTAAAGGAATCTGACATATATAACACTGTGTGAAACTAATCAGCTATGTTCTAAACAACTAATTACTGTTTTTCTCTAAAACAGACCCATTGCTTTAAAAACTGTTGCACGTAAAATTCAATGTAACTGTTTCACAAAGTTTACAATTTGACATTTTATATATATCTTTTACTTTACCATGACTTCAAAAACTCTCTAAAGGGGTAAACAGTATTCAACTTGCAAAGATTCCTTCAGCTCACTATACTATAAATATACGTCACTTTTCCTTAATCTCGTTTTTCATGTGCACTTATTTCAGAAATTCTTGATCAAGCAGCTTACAAAACAACAGGTAATACAATAAATGCAAACATTATAATACATTTTCCATTTCACACACCTTACTTAATTGTGTCTGAAGTACCAAGAGTTTGTTGTATTCCTCTGTTACTTTGTTGAGAAGAGTTTGCATATTTTCTTGAAAGTCTAGATGATAAACAAACAATTATAATAATTTCACGCCACAGCAAAAGTCTGCTTCTTTCAATAAGCATTACTCATCTACTCATCACTTCAGAAAATTGCCTGCTAGAAGTAAACTTCACACACTTAGTAACCAAAAATTTAATTCTCATTAATGTGAAATATCTGCTACAAAGATAGCTTGACAATTTCATGTTAAAATGTTAATTTCTTTTAGAATTCATTAATTTGCACACATTTTGTTCATTATTCATACAAGTGGACAGGGGTAGGAAACACTTTATCTGTGAAGGAACACAGAAAAATTAATTGAAGTTGCAATTTAGAAAAATAAACTAATATGGGAATCCTATTAAGAAAGATAATTGTACGTCTTCTTATTCTTTTTTAAAAAATAAACCACTGATATAAACTTATTCAACAAATACAATAACCTTTAAAAGTTTGGATCTATGGTATGAAATTAAGGAAAGAGTTATGAGGAAAAAGATGAGAGTATAGGGATAAAGAGGGTAAAGAGACAAAGACACTTGATGGCTTTGGTTCTCTTTACATCACAATTATTGCATTATAAAAATAAAAATGTATATTAAATATAAGATTTCATGAATCTGAAACAAAGACAAGATATTAAGATGATAAACTCAAACTGGCTGAGTGATTAAATCATGAATAAATGTAAAAGTTTATCATCAATTAAGAAAATCACTGTTCAATAACGTGGTAAGCTTTATTACCTTGAACTTCATATCTATAATCTTGCAATTCTAGTTCTTGATTTTCAGAAGTGTGAACATCACAATTCTCTCTCTCTTCTCCATCTACCTCACATTTTAAAACAGGAGTATAACGTTCACCAAGTACGTTGCCAAAAGTCTGTTAACAACAAAATTAGGTGTTTTATAGAACCAAAATTTTGATTTCTCCCTCTACAGATCATTAAACATTATTTTCCTATATGCAAAAGCCAGTCAAAATGGCACAGAAAAATCAATAAGAAAACACTCTTCCATACACCAAATCAATCTGCAAAATGAATAATCAAGTCTAAATCTTTTTTTCTATATATAGGACATGAAATTCTTCTTATATCAGGAAAATAGTCATCTTCATTGTACAAAACTATAATTTTTTCTGCTTCTTTCTAATAATGAAAAGTAGAATATCTTGTACTTTAATCTACCACTTTCTAGCTTGGATCCTATTCTAATGTTATCTCTGTAATGTCAACTACCCTTGAAAAAACACCAGAAGACAAGGACAGAAGTCCAAAAACGATGACTAGAAAGTAGTCTATAAAGTTCTAGAGAAATTATAATATATGAAATAGGAGATCACACTCATATACTTTTCTATAACATATGAGAGTAGTATTCTGTGGTTTATATACACAAGAAGTTAAAAATATTTGACACATTATTCTGGTTTTTCTCCTGAGAAAAAGACAATTCTGTCATCATTTAAAAACAATATGTCTCCTAACTGTTTGATAAGCCCTCTAAATTAGTTTTACCTTTGCCCCTCACACTTAAAACTTAAAAACTAAATTGTTTATTGCTGCTGTTTCTTAAGATATGCTTAAAAGTTAACTATACTGTCAATTAACAATTGAGTAACTAAATTTTCAGCACTGTCCCTAAGACAGAATTTTAACATAGAGTTGGTAGAAACCTGAAGGATCACCCAATCTACAGATGAAGAAACAGACTCAGAACGATGAAGTAACCAGTCCTAGGCAACATCAATGATTAACGACAAAACCAGGTTTCATAATGAATTCCAAAGGACCCCTCCATTACAACAAGTTGCTTCATATTTCAACTTGAGATTAGGGCTCAAGTAAAAACAAGAGTGGAAGAAAAGAAAGTATAAAGTCAGCTTACAAATGAACTTTTGTGACTTGGGCCCTCTTTCCGTATTTACTGTCAACAATGGATATGAAAGGACAATGCCTGAACCCTTCAGCAGAAGTAGAGGCTGACGAATGCCAAATGAATAAAGGCCTTCAATGTGGTTATTTCTGACTTTTCTTGGATTTTTTTGCAATATGTTTTTGAACCATTTTATCGGTAATCAGAATTGGTAAAGCAGCTTTATCTGTACCAACTAATACCACCCTCCTCCTCCTGCAATTTATAAATACACAGACTGTGATGGAGATCAGGGACAAGCCTAGGCATATATTTTATTGTGAACTATTTCAAATATGCAGAATAAATAGTTTATTACCTAGCTTTAACAAATACTAATATTTTGTCAAATTCTCTATATTTTTTAAAAAATTAAACATTACATATAGATTAGAAACTGTCTGTATTAAGTACTGCTTACCCATTTCATTCGCCTCTCTCTCCACCCAGGTGACTACTCTAGCATGCATGTTTTTATACTTTTTTCTTTTGAGATTTACTGGTATTAGTACAGATATCAACAGTGCTATAGGGTGTTCCATTGTATGGATATACCACAATTTGTTTATTCATTTGCCTGCAGATGGAAATCTGAGTTGTTTCCAATTTTTAACTTAATATAGACACTCTTGCAATGAACATATCTGGTTGTACACATATGTAAGCCTCTCTAGAAGTAAATGCATGGGCTGTGAGATGTACATATCTTCAACAATATACCTTGCCAATCTGCTTCTCAAGGTACTGCTGTCCCGCCAGCAGTGTATAAGAGCTATTTCATTCCATTTTCACAAATACAATTATATTTGGTATAATTACAGTTTTTAGTTTTTGGCAATCTTCAGTCTGAAATCACATCTCAGCAGTCTTGTGCAAGCTCCCCACATGTCATCAGATTCACTCAACCACCTAAGTGGGCAGGGGCAGGAAACAGACCTGCTTGAGGCTCTATTGGTCCGTTGTTTTTAATTAGGTATAACTTTTGTCTGTTCTACTGCTGAGACAATTTACCTGACTTTTTTTTTGTTTCAAACTGATTATCAGGAAAAATTTAAATGCTCATTTTAGACTTAAAAACTCAGAAATATTTTCTGATGTAGCTTTGAAGTAAGATAGTAGGAAAAACCAAGTTGGATGATTCTGCTTATCAAATTAGCAGTAACTTAAAATTTAGCATTTCTTGTTTAAAAGTACTTTTTAACTAATATCTTACCTGTGCAAAATAAGAACATTCTTCAGACACTGCCTTGCGAAGTTTCCCAACAAGCACTTGCAAAGACTTCACTTCATCACCTAATAGAACAGATACTGCTTTAAAACATTCAATTTACATACTGAAGTACTATATCATATTAAACCTACGTCAACTGGAAGCTTCCCTGCAATAAGATTAGTCTTAAATTCTTTCTTTCTTCCAAAGTTATCTTCCACTGCTCAATATAACTGTCTCAGATAATTTGTAGGATTTTCTATTTATATCCTATGGAATGGTATAAAGCAGTAACTTACAAATTTTTTAATTACAATCCAAAACAAGAAATACATCACAAATCATAACCTATTATATACATCCATGTAAAACTGAAACAAAAATTTCACAAATCAGTATTTATTCACGCTATGCACTGCAAGGTTTTCTGTTCTATTCTTTTATTTATTAAAAAAAAAGTGCTGGGCATTACTCACCAAACTGATCATCACCCATTAACGGACCCATTAATTTATTTGTAGTTTGAAAAACACTGGACAGATTCTATCTGAGGAGGATAGCCATAAAAACACTTCATACTTAAAACCTTATTACATTCCAAAAACAGAACTCCTGAAGTGAAAAAGTATGGTATTCTTATTCAAGCTACTCTTTAAATTCTACTCTGTTCAACAGAGCAATTCCATGGGACAAACTTATGAACCACCTCATTCCCAAAGGCAGATGTGTCATGAGTGGAGGCCTGGAGATGTCTTAAACAGAAGTTGTCTAGTTAATCAAGTGGTTAAATAATTATTAAAGATAAAAGTTAACTGCAACGAGTCTTCCATTTATGATTCCTTACATGCTGTTGCTCCCTATAAGTGCCATGTTAGTCTTGTGGCTCACTCTACAGTCTCCCAAGACATCTCATTCTTGTTCTTGGCCTCAAATGATCTTTTTATTTCCAAATCTTTATCTCAAGCCTGAATTTCCCTCTTGCCTTTCAGACTTCTACTTTCAACTGCCTATTAGACACCTCTTTTCCAAAGTCAACAGGCATTTTTAAATCAATATGTTCCAAACTGAATTAATTATTTTCCTCACAAATCTGCTCCTCATCCTCTTCATGACTGGAGTCACCCTCAATGCAGTGTACCCAAGCTAGAAACTTAAGGCTCATTCTCAGTTCCTCTCCCTTTTACTGCTAATGTTAACTGAAGACTACAGCCTACCTCTTTAACTCTTAAACTTTTCTTTCCTTTCCACCCTCAGTGACATTTTAGTTCAACATCTTATTGTTAACAGAACTCCTGTCAAAGTTGTTTAATCGGTCATCCTATCACTAATCACCTCCCCCAACTTGCCCCAATGGTGTCATCTTAAAATAAAAATCTTACTGTTACTCCCACTATTTAAAATCCTGCAGAAGGTCTTATCACCAACACCATAAAACTTAAACAGGTTTCAGTCAAGATATATAAGCTTTTTCTGATCAAGCTCCTTCCAATCTTTGAAGCTTTATCCTCCACTACTTTTTCACATACCTTGAACTCTCAATTCTCCAAAATGGATGCAGTCTTTCATACCTCTGTGTTTAAGACTCAAGAGACTTCCCTAAAAATTCCAACCTCCCTACGCCTGCCTGCAGTCTTACTCTCCTCATCCTCTATGAAGTATGAGTACCTTCCTCCTCTCTCTGTCCATTCTTTCTATTCATTCTTTCATTATAGAAATTGACCTATTGTTTTCTAAGAGTTTATTTTATATTGCTTTCCCACCAGATTGTCACTTCCTGGGTGAAAATGATTCAGTGATTTTACATTTCTCAAGCGCTTAAATGAATGTTCAATGGTTATATGAAGAAATCAATCCAGGACTGGGATATATAGTCATCTTCCTCTATGGGTTCTAAGACAAGGACAGAATCATGGAATGGTGGGCTCTAAGTGATACTTATTTGCTTCACAGTACTTAGAATTTTCTTAGAAACCATTTACCTGTTTCTTGTGTTTTTATATTCTGTAGCTCTAGCTGGTGCCTTTTCTCAAGTTCCTTGATCTTTTCCTCTTGGGCAGAAATAAGCTCCTCTTTAAGACTGCAAAGAGCTTTACCTTTTTCATTTTCCATAAATTCACGAATCTGATCCACATGAGTTGAATAAACCAGAGAGAGGCATATACGTTGAGCTTCCATCTGCAGCCTTAAATCATTCTTAAAGTGAATGTACATACACATTAGAAAGTTTTAAAACGACAAATCAAATAATTCAACTTCCATTTTTTTGCATATACTAACTACAAGAGGGTATAGACATGAAATTATAGTTCAAAACTTCAAATAAGAGAAGTGAAGTCTAATTTTTTTCTCACTTTTCTTTCTGTTGCATTGATCTAATTGTCTCTTTCAAGGAAAGTAGCACAATATTTTCATTATCTCAAGTTTATGGTAAATTTTGAGATTTGGTATAGCTAGTATGGCCTCATCTTTGATTTTTGTTCAAAAAGAGTATTTTAAATATAGAGAAAATAACAACGTAATAAACACTGATATACTCACACCCCAAATTAGCAAACACAAATATTTTCGTTTTTTTTTTCATTTCTCTCCTCCCTACCCACTTCTTTGGTTTAAAAACAAAACTCAGGGGGGCTGGCCCCATGGCCAAGTGGTTAAGTTCACGCGCTCTGCTGCAGGTGGCCCAGTGTTTTGTCCATTTGAATCCTAGGCGAGGACATGGCACCACTCATCGAGCTATGCTGAGGCGGCGTCCCACATGCCACAACTAGAAGGACCCACAACTAAGAATATACAGCTATGTAGGGGGGGCTTTGGAGAGAAAAAGGAAAAAGAAAAAGAAAAAAGAAAATCTTTAAAAAAAAAAAGAAAAGAAAACTCAGGGGCCGGCCGCATGGCCAAGTGGTTAAATTTGCACGTTCTGCTTCAGTGGCCCAGTGTTTCGCTGGTTTGAATCCTGGGCGCGGACGTGGCACCGTTCACAAGCCATGCTGAGGCGGCATCCCACATGCCACAACTAGAAGGGCCCACAACTAAGAATATACAACTACGTACCGGGGGACTTTGGGGAGAAAAAGGAAAAAATAAAATCTTGAAAAAAACAAAAGAAAACTCAGATAAAATTTAATCCACTATGTTCCCATTCTTCCTTCCCCAGAGGCAATCATTATTTGCAAATTTGTGGCAAGTCCAGTCCATTTCTTATACTATCACTTCTCAACATATCTATAAACAATGCACTATATTTTGTGTTAAGAATTTACATAAATGGTGCAAAATGGTAGTTCTTTTGCAAATTGCTCTTCTCATTCAATATGCTTCTGAGATCTATCCATGTAGATACAGATTAATTTATCTTAAATGTGGTATAGTATATAAGAATAGACCATAATTTGTCCATTTCCTTTCTGGAGTTTTACTGCATTATCTCTAATTTTTTGATATCTCAAAAAATGCAATAAATTCTTATACATATGCCCTTGTACAAGTATGTTAGTGTTTCTCTAGTGTAGTGTAGTGGTTCTCAAACTTTAGCACGCATCAGAATCACCTGAAGTGCTGACTAAAACAGATTGCTGGGCCTCTCCCCCAGAGTTTCTAGCTCAGAAGGTTGGGTGTGGGGCCTGAGAATTTGAATTTTAACCTGTTTCCAAGTGCTGCTGATGCTGCTGGCTAGGGACCACATGGAAAACTATCCAGATATATAATTGCTGGGTCACAGATAATGAACATTAACTGTATTAGATTTTACCAAATTATTATAATTATTATTATTGTTTTCATTTTTTGGTGAGGAAGATTGGCCCTGAACTAACATCCGTTGCCAATCTTCCTCTGTTTGCTTGAGGAAGATTGGCCCTGAGCTAAAATTTGTGTCCATCTTCCTCTATTTTATATGTGGGACACCTACCTACCACAGCATGGCTTATAAGTGGTGCATAGGTCCACACCCATGATCCAAACCAGTGAACCCTGGGCTGGCAAAGCAGAATGTGTGAACTTAACTGCTGTGCCACCAGGCTGGCCCCCCACATTATGATTTTGAAAACAATTCCAGATATTTAACAAAACATTAACAGCTATGCAATTTTAATTTCTTCACTCTATTTAGCTTATTAAAATGTAAGATATCTTTACATTTAATATATCATAAATGTGAATATATTAGAAGTAAAAAAAAAACTTTCCTTTTTTTTTGTTTTTTTTTTAAGATGGGCAACAGTTGTTAGCTCAGGTGTCAATCTTTCTTTTTTTTTTTTCTTTTTCTCCCCAAATCTCCCCAGTACATAGATGTATATTTTCAGTTGTGGGTCCTTGTTGTGGCATGTGGGATGTGGGATGCCACCTCAGCATGGCCTGGTGAGCAGTGCCATGTCCGTGCCCAGGATCCGAATTGGTGAAACCCTGGGCCGCTGAAGCAGAATGTGCAAACTTAACCACTCGGCCATGGGGCAAGCCCAAACTTTCCTTCTTCTTCAAACTCTTTTTCTTCCACTCTCCCTCTCTCAAACTCAACTAAACACACTTTATTTTGTTCCTCAAACTCATCTATGTCTTCTAATTGCTCTAATTTGCATGTGGTAAGCTCCTCCCTGTCATTGAGACCTCAGTTCAAATATCAATTCCTCCAAGAGACCTTTCCTGACCCCCCTATTTAATACTGTCACCACCAATACCCATCAGTCTCTATCACATTATCTATTTTATTTTCCTTATAGGACTTATCACTATTTTTAACTACTCATTTCCTTGTTTACTGCCTCCCTCACTAGAATAACATGCTCATCGAGAGCAGGAATCTTCTTTCTCTTGTTCACTACTATACTTCTATATTTGGCAAGAGATTCGATAAATACATGGATAAATGAAGAAACATAAAGCTTTAGTTAGCATAATTACGCAAGATACCCAGTGGAATGTTCCTGTTATTTCTAATATCAGTATCTGGCAAATATGAAACATCAGGAGTGATCTATTTTTACTCATTACATGCATTCTTTAACTGAATTTAGAATAACACTTTCTTCCCTCCTTTAGGTAAAACAATACTCTGAGAAAACTCTAGGACTTAAATCAAGATTTTTTTTCAGGAAAATAGTTTCCTAACTACTGAACAACTATATAAAGTACTAAAAAGTTTAAGAGTGAATTTTCAGTTGTGGAACCTTGAAAATACCAGTATGAAATGAAACTCTGAAACCAATCTTTTTGATTGCAACAAAATATCTTTTCTAAAGCTCAGATGCTCAACAAAGTTACTTAAACTCTTGCTTTTCCAGGAAAATGTGAAATCATTACTACATTTTGTTGACTGAGTAAAATGTATAACATAGATTAACCAAAAGAAAGGCAACAATGTTTTAAAAAAAACAGACAAAAGAAATGATAAATGATAGGCTCAAATAAGAATTACATCACAGGGTTCACCTTTATCCTCTTGCAACGAGGTTAATTATGTTTCATGAACATGAAAACTTTTTTAGTATGAAATGTACATTTTCATTGTGCTTTAGCATATATAAATAAATAAACATACCTGTTCGGACTTAAGTACACTGAGTTCCTGCTGAAGTTTATCCTTCTCACTCGGTTCCGTTGTCTCAGGCAATGATTCGTTCGTTGCTGATGGCAAGTGACTCAAAACTAACTGTTCTTGCTTGCTTTCTGTTCCAATAGTCATATTTTCAAAAGAAATTTTATCTTCCTTCATCATTTTTGATTCTTCACCAAAATCTTTATTTATTTTAGAAATTGGCCCTCCAGACTCCCCGCTTGTCATAGTCACAACTCTCTCTCTTAAAGACTTTAACTGAACATCACAGACGTTTACATTTTCCGTCTTATTATGGTTAATTATGATTTCTAGTTCCCTACATCTCAATAAAACTTGCTCTTTCTCTTGCTTTAAAGATTTAACTTCTTCACTTAGAAAACTAATCTCACCATGTTTCTGTTTTAATTGTTCAGAAAGATCAGAGAGTCTCTCTGACAGTTCTAATTTTTCTCTCTTGGTTACTTCAAGTTTTTCCATAAGTTCTGTTGTATCTTTCTCAACAACCTCACCGATTTCCAATGGTTCTGCTATAAAAGCTTTGTCATCATCAATGACTGAACTTTTCATTTTCACTATAGTTGGATTTATTCTTTGCAAATGATGAAGCTCTTCACTAAGTGCTTTAAGCTTACTTTTATACTCTACTTCTTGTTTATTTTTACTCTCTTCTAAATCCATTTTTACCTTCAGAAGGCAAGCATAATCCTCCTGTAACTCCTGATAGTTAACTTCAAAATTTTTTTCAGCAAATGAAAAAGTGTTCCTTTGCTTTTCAATCTCTTCAGTTAGTTGAATACACTGTTTTCTGAGGTCCTCATTTTCCTCTGTAAGTATTTCTATTTCTTTTTGACAGCTACAGTCTTTGGGTTTGGACTTAATGGAATCTATGAAAATTAATCTTTCTTCTTGGTTAACAGGAGTATATTTTTTCAACATGTCTTCAAGGGCTTTCTTTTCATCTTTAAGAATGCTATTCTCTGCTTCAAGTTGTGCAAATTTTTCTTGAAGGTCATCTTCTTTTTCTTTCATTTGTTTCTCCAATAATTCAGTTTTAAGTTGTAATTCTTGAACTTCTTGTTCAAGTGTACCCTTTTCCTTTTCTTCTTGTCTGAGTACTTCAATTTCTTTTTGAAGTTCATTGATTTGAAGAGTCATTTCTTCTGATTTTGAATTCACAAGGGACTGCTGTAAATCTTTTAGCCTTGAAATTTCCAAAATTAATTGATTCTGCTTAGTTATCAAATTGTCTTTTTCAAACTGCATGGTTTCTATCTTTTGACTCATTTCATTCTGTAAGCCATCTATCTGCTGTTTATAGTGAATACCTAAGTTATCTTTAAGTTTTTCAATATTTATTCGATGTTCAATTTCTAAATCTTCCTTCAGTTTGGAAAGTTCTTCTTCATGACTAAACAGAAGCTGTGTCCTCAGCCTCTCTAATTCAGCTTCTTGTGATTCAGCCATTCTGTCTAACACAGCATTCTTTTCTCTTTCTAACATTTCAAGTTTTATCTTATAATTTGTAACTTCTGCTTCATGTTTTAATTCTAGTTCCTTCCTGGATTCACATGCAGAAACAATCTCAGCTTTCAAATCTTCAACTGTACTAAGGGACTTATATGCTTCATTGAGTTTACTTTCTTGTTCAGCTATTGTCTGTCTAGCTCTCTGAATTTGGTCCCTTGAAAAGCTCAATTCTTCAAAAAGGTCTTTAAGTTGTCTCTGTAGAGCAGACTTTTCTCCTGAAATTACTCCTAGTTCTTCCTTGAGTTTTTCCTTTTGAGAGTTAGTATCTTGCAATTTTATATTCAGTTCATTTATTGCCATATTCATTAACTTTATTTGCTCTTCATTAACTGTAATATTTGGATACGATCTTAAAGCATTCTCCATTTCTCCCTTGTGTCGTGTTTTCAGTTCTTCTATCTGTAACATGTGTTGTTTTATTAACTCTTGTTTCATCTGCACTATCTGCTGCCCATACATCTCATCCAGCTCCGCCCGGAGTTGTTCTAACTTTCTTTGTGTTTCTTGTTCCATTCGTTGTAGAATATCAGTTTCAAATTGGCTATCTTTATGATTTTTCTTCTGAAGTTCTTCAACTGTTCCCATTAATTGTTTTACTTCCTCAGAACACTGTCTTTCTTTTTGCTTGGAATTAGTCAGCTCTAATTTCACATTTTTTAACTCTTGGTTCTTTTGTAGAACATGTTCTTGTAATTCTTCTAGTAATTTATCAGCAGCTGTTACTTTATCCTTTAGCTCAAGAGTTTTCTTTTCTTCTTCTATTATTTTTGTACTTAATTCTTCAATGATTGCCTCCTTTTCCTGTATTTCTTTATTTGAGCTTTCTACCTTTTTATCTTGTTCCTTTAGGAAGAAAAAATGAAAATGGCATTTTTAGTTCCTGGCAACTTACACTGCTTAACCCCATTACCAAAAGACTGACAGAAGCCTCCTTTTTACATAATTCTACAAGATGCAAAGCCAGCCTTAGCGCTTTAGTGGTTAAGATTCAGTGCTCTGATTACCACAGCCCAGGTTCGTATCCCGGTCAAGGAACCAGACCACCTATTCGTCGTTTGTCATAACGTGGCAGCTGCATGTTGCTATGATGCTGAAAACTGTGCCACTGGTATTTCAAATCCCAGCAGAGTCACCTATGGTGGACAGGTTTCAGGAGAGCTTCCAGACTAAACAGACCAGGAAGAAGGACTTGGCCACCCACTTTTGAAAAGACTGGCCATGAAAATCCCTTGAGTAGCAGCAGAACACTGGAAAAAGACCAGGCAGGGCTTCACTCTGCTGTATACAGGGTCACCAGGAGTTGGAATTGACTCAAAGGCATTAACAACAAATAAAAAGTAACTGCTGGGCCTGCCCCTCAATTTTTCCCAAGTCAATGAGACATAGGACTTGTGTACCCAACACTATTTGTGAGCAAATACTATAGCAGTGTTGGCCTTCTCAGGAAGAAGAAATTTTTTAAATTTTAATTAAAAAATTCAGTCAGATTAAATGTGTCTAAACCATTATATTTTTCTTATTAACTGCTCAACATTCTAAGTCATCAGTATTTTCTATAGCTAGTTAGAGTATTATGTACTTTATAGTTCTAGAAGAGAGTCCCAAAATTAAATCAAGGTTCCTCCTATGTGTTCTAGTGACTTGAAGGTGTTTGATGAGCGAGTGCTATGAAAAGAGAAAAGCAGTAACAAAAAGAGGTTCCTATAGGTCTGCCTTAACTTCATTCCTGGGCTAAGTGAATCAGAACTTTAGGGATATGCAATGCTTAAGTAGTTGAATCTCAAGTAACATACAAGACAACTACATCATTTATGGCATATCAGCTTGGTCCTGGACTTTTGGTTTAAATAGAAATTTGAAATACTTTTTCTCAGTTCTGATTTGGGACTCTGTTTTGGAATTGTAGATAAGCCTAACTCAGAACACATGCCAAAGCATATCCATAATCACATTCATTCACAGGAGTGTTATAGTACCAGAGAGTCAAGCAGAAGCTGCCAAAATAGTTAAGGGCAGTAATCCCAAGGACAAAGAAAGAAGTTAAAATCCATAGAATGGAACCGAATATACGTCAGTAAAATCACCTTCAGGAGACCGTAGTCCTTCTAGCCTAGAGGACTTAAATGCACCTTGTATTAACATATCTAAAGAAAGAATGTCAAAGCCTAGACAAAGAAAAGCCTCAGAGGCAAGTGTTGGCAGTGCCCATTCAAGTATAGTGAAGGGAAGAGAAGCAAGGTGCCAAGAAACTGAGAATTCTTATCTCTCTGGGAAAACCATACCTAATGTAGAAAGCAATGTACGGGGTTGTAGCAAACAGAATTTAAGAATTTCAGTCCACAGGTGTGACCATTCCTACTGTGAGATGGATATATCAGGTTATCACAGCCTAATGCTAGTGAACATTTTATTCCTCTAACATCCCTTGATCTCATGCTCACTAAACAACTTTCTATCATTATAATTTGGCTTTTCAAATTCATTTGCCCATGGAAAGAAAGTAAAACCCAATGAATTTGAAGTATACAGGTCCCTGTGATAATTATTTCTCATTGCAAATTAATAATCTTATATTCAAGGTTTAAACATTAGCCTCTTGAACTTGGAAAATCTGAATTCACCTCTGAGATAGCCCAAGTCTCAGCTGAGAGAAAATAAAAACTAAACCAGATTGTTGACCCTATAAGTCAAAGGCCAGATTCTGCACTACATAAATTAACAAGGTAATGAATACTATTCTGTGTAGCCTCTTGAGCAAAATTCTGTCAGTTTTGTCTTGGTATCACATATCCCACCCAATGTCACCGTAAGTAATTATCAAGTGTTGAGTCCTCTTAAACTTCTGTACTAAAATATGACATTTAAATCAATTAAACTCTTTAAATCTTGGTGTTTTCACCTGTAAAACAAAGATAATATTATTTCCTCTATCTCATAGAATATGCTTGAAGTTAAAATAAATATATTAAGGTATTTTATTTTCACTGTGCTACATACAAACATATTTATGTACTAGTAAAAAGTCTAAAAGGTGTGTGAAACCTATAAGAAAGTAAAATCATTCATAGTGGTCAACTTCAGTTAAATTGTTAAGTAATTAGTCTTGAAAATGTTAATGCTGTTATAAAATCTATAACATTTCTATTTCCTGATTTTCTATGGGGGAAAAACCCTCATAAAACAGCCTCAATTAAGAATTGCCCAACACTGATATAACTGCAAACAAACAACAATAATTCTTCATTTAAACAACACAAATTCATGGTTCATTTTTCTTACTACCATTTATTTCAAAGTATATGGTTTTAAGCCACTTATTTTGTGTTGCAAAAAAAGACAGCCCTGTGAAACAGAACTGAGAGAGTGGGGAATAATATACTTCCTGCCTGGGACTACTGCATGATGGGAAGTTCAGAAGATTAGGACAATAAGAATGAGCCCAGAACTGTCAAGCAGTTCGGGAGGGACCAAGACAGTTTCAACTATCACCTTAATGCCCTAGTCCCTCAGCTTCTCTGATGGAATTACTACTCAGGGGGATTCATTCAAAGAAAAAAAAAAGGAGAAATTAAAAGATACATGTAATGAGGGGCCGGCCCGGTGGCGCAGCGGTTAACTTCTCGGCAGCCCAGGGTTCCCCGGTTCGGATCCCAGGTGTGGACATGGCACTGCTTGGCTAAGCCATGCTGTGGGAGGCATCCCACATATAAAGTAGAGGAAGATGGGCACAGATGTTAGCTCAGGGCCAGGCTTCCTCAGCAAAAAGAGGAGGACTGGCAGTAGTTAGCTCAGGGCTAATCTTCCTCAAAAAAAAAAAAAAAGATACATGTAATGAAAGAGACTGATAATAAAAGTATTTTATTAATATTCAAATAAATGTTATTCCTCTTATGAAAATGAATTAGTTGAATTTCAATACTCTCAAATTACATTGCCTACTGAATATAATACAGTAACTATAATAAAATCCAGTTTCCAGGCTCTTCTAACCTAGGCCTAGACTGTCTTTCTACTCTTACCTCCCAGAAAGACTCCCTTTCAAAGACCACTGTTTTCTAGTAAATTATTTTTCGCTTCCTATATACATTATCAACATGTTTTAGCCTGAGTCTTTAAGCACACTCCACCCTCAGTCTAAAATGTCCTCCCCATCTGTCAGTTCAGATTCATAATTTATTCATAATTATTCTAAAATGTCCTCCTCATCTCTGTCAGTTCAGATTCATAATTTATTCACTTATTTACCAAGTAAGTATGGGTAGTTGCTGTGTGCCGTGCATTATGCCAATTGCTAAGCAAACAAAATACAATAAAAAAGGAATTGTTCCATAATATATAAAGAACTCACACAACTCAACAACAAAATAATACACAACCTGGTCAAAAAATGAGCAGAGGATATAAACAGACATTTTTCCAAAGACATACAGATGGCCAATAGCCAGATGAAAAAATGTTCCACACCACTAATCAACAGGAAAATGCAAATCAAAACTACAGCAAGATATCATCTTACACCTGTTAAAATGGCTGTAATCACTAAGACAAAAAATAACAAATGTTGGAGAGGTTGTGGACAAAAGGGAACCCTCATACACTACTGGTGGGAATGCAAGCAGGTGCAGCCACTATGGAAAACAGTATGGAGATTTCTCAAAAAACTAAAAATAAAAATACCACATGACCCAGCTATCCCACTACTGGGTATCTATCCAAAGAACTTAAAATCAATGATTCAAAGTGATTTATGTACCCCTACGTTCATTGCAGCACTGTTCACAATAGCCAAGACATGGAAGCAATCCAAGTGCCCATTCACCGATGACTGGATAAAGAAGATGTGGTATATACATACAATGGAATACCGCTCAGTCATAAAAAAAGACAAAATCATCCCATTGGCAACAACATGGATGGACCTGGAGGGTATTATGTTAAGCAAAATAAGCCAGACGGAGAAAGACAAACACCAGATGATTTCACTCATATGTGGAAGATAAACACACAGACAAAGAGAATAGGTCAGTGGTTACCATGGGAAGGGGGTTAGGGGGTGAGCAGGGGGTGAAGGGGAGCACTTATATGGTGATGGACAAGTAATAATGTACAAGTGAAATCTCACAATGTCATAAACTATTATGAACTCAATAAAAACACATACAAAACAAACAAACAGGAATTGTTTCAACTTACAGACCTACCTCCAGTCTAAAGCCTACCCTGAATCACTTCCCTTATGAAACTGGACCTGCTCAGAATTTTCCAAACACTTTTTACTACACTTGTCCTTGTTTTGTGGTGTCTTGTGCACGTGCCCTACTAAACCATGAGTTCCAGTGAAGAAAAAGCCCCATTTTAAGCGTCACTACCTCTTGCAAGGGCCTGGTACACCACAGGTGTTCTGTAAACATCCACGTGATGATTTTTAAATTACCTGGGTTGTAAGGCATGTCCATTTCATAATTTCCATATCTTACATTTGTACATATCCTATTTTCCTAAGAGACAGTCTTTAGAGTTGAAATCTGTGTCTACCACCAACTTATTACCTATATAGTTGGCTAATTTACTTCATCTTGCTTTGCCTTGGTGTCCTCATCTATAAAATAGGGGTGATAATGATAACCTCATAAGGCTGTTGTGATGATTCAATGAGTTAATGTGTGTAAGATGCTTTGAATATTGCCTGGTATCAAGTAAACAAAAATAAATACTAGCTAATATTTTTATTATTACCCAAACAATATTCTTGTCTTGGTAATTTCTCAACCTCTTGCAGAAGAACTTTCTAGGTTTATAAAAAGTACTGTATTATATGTATAGCCTATCCTCATTATTCACAGTTCCATATTTGCAAATTCAACTACTTGCTAAAATTTATTTGTAACCCCTAAATCAATACTCACAGTCACTTGCAGAAGTGCACAGAGTGATAAAAAATTTGAGTTGCTCGACACACATTTCCAGCTGATGTCAAACAAGTCAACCACACCCTGCCTTCTTGTTTGGGTTCTCATGTGGAGAAGATGGATGGAAAGGAAGAGGATGGAGAGGGTAGGGAGCAGAGCAGTGCAAGAAATTCTGGCTCTGAGCCAGCTGGATAGAGACTGAATTCCAACTGCAGCAACTGTTAGCAGGGCAGCCTCAAGCAAGTCACTTAACATTTCTGAACCTCATTTTCTCTTTTGAAAAATAAACAAAATACAATCTACTAGGATAAGTTGTTTTTAGAATTTAAGATTATAATCTACGTGAGATATGTATATGTGTGTATGTATGTATGTATATATATATTATATACCCCTTAGGACACTTATTTGCTAAATAAGTGTTCCAGGCAACTTTATAAAACTTAACTAACATGAATAAAGAGAATCAACTGTTTTTTTTCCTAATTAAAAGCCATAAAACTTCATCTTGTGAAAATATTTTCAGAATTCCATAACCATGGCTAAAATGAGAAGAAATACCTTTAGATGAAAAGAAAAAAAGATAGAAATTCTGGTTATAAATTTAGATTCTTCTGAGAACTCAGTTTAACAGAGGCTGATCATTTTCAAGGAACTCAGTAATAAGTATTATCTTAAAAACTATTACCGTGAGACTCCCAACTGCTTTTGAAATAAATTAGTTTACATACTTACAGAGCTCTTCTTAATTCTGAAATTTTATGATTCATGTGCATAATAAAAACATAAACACTTCCATAAAAGTCTTTAAATTGTAAAGCTGCTGCACGTTGGCTGACTTCCTTAAAATAAACATACCATTTCATATGTCCTAATTTTCTCTTGTAGGAAACTAATTTGCATTTTGAAGTCTTCTTTCTTTTTTTGATAATCTTCTAGTAGATGGTCTTGTTGCTCCAGTTGCTGCTGATGAGTGAGGATCTGTTGTTTGGCTTGTAGTAAATCTGCAGCTGTGTTACTATGAGTGCTGTTTCTCAGAGTTTCACTAGCCTGTAACTTGAAAATAGAAATCCCAAAGTATTAAATTCCGAAGTGACTGCACTAAGGAACAGACATCTTTTGAGGTATTACTCAGCCCACAATTGCTCTCTGGGAACTGTGCTGGATTCACAGGCTTGAGACCTCAACAAACATGCTGCCATGGCTGATCAGACAAGTATGAGCATACTATCCAAGCTGAACCAGTAAGATTATCTTTCCCATGACAAAGCAGAAAAAGTAGTCTAGTGAGAGGTAAGACTGAGGCAGACACCCAGAAGGAAATGGGTCCTGAAAGACAGTACTTTCTGAATTCCTGATGACTTTCTAGTTTCTGGTTCCAATCCCTCTCAGAGGCGTGGTTGTATTTCTGCCTGGAATCCTGTAAGATAAGCTTGTATCCTCACATTAAATTCCTCCTTTTTGCTTAAACCATCTCAAATTATTTTCTGTTACTTGCCATCAGAAACCTTGATTAATATAATTAGATTCCTATGGCTCTAATTAAAGTTAAGGGGAATATATTTAGTCTAGTTACCACTTTAGAATTTAACTAAAATAAAATCAAAACAGGGTTGGCAAAGGTAGGACGTGACTACAAGTTAATTTCTGCAAAAATCCACCCAATCAGACTTATGAGTTTTTGTAGGATTTCAAAACACAGACAAGGAAGAAATAGAAAGCAAATAAGAGCAAGAAGCCGCTCAAGAAGTCTGAATTAAATTCTTGATTAACAATAGGTATTTACTAGTGTTTCCAACATGATACATAATAAGCTTTTAAATACATAATGTCTTTTAAGAAAATTTACATTCATTCTTGAAAGTACGAAAAATTTTTAAAAATTCATTACTAAATAGCTAATAAATTTTGTTCTATTAGTTAACACTTACATGCTGGAATTGAATCTGTAATTTTTGACTTTGTTCTGTCAACTCTAAAAATTCTCTCATTGTCTCATCCTTTTCTCTTCTTGCTTGTTGTAAATTAGCAGTGAGCTGGGTTATGATGCCATCTCTTTGTTTAATGGCAGCTTCAAATTCTTGTAACTAAAAGACATAAGTGAAAATAGTAAGTGCTAGACATTTTCTTAACAAAATTGAATATTATTATAAGCAGCTGTTCTTCAAAAACATGATATTCAAAATGCATTGGCAGAATTATTACAATTTGTAAGCAATCTTTTCCATATTTGAAAGCTATGAGCTTTCAGGAATTAGTTTTACTTCCACATCAATTTTTTTTTTTAATAAAGATTGGCACCTGAACTCACAACTGTTGCCAATCTTTTTTTTTCCTGCTTCATCTCCCCAAATCCCCCTGGCCATGTCCACACCCAGGATCTGAACCGGTGAAACCCTGAGCCGCCAAAGCAGAGTATGCAAATTTAACCACTCGGCCACGGGGCCAGCCCCGACTTCCACATCTATTTTTTAAAAAATTACCTAACTGAGGAACAAAATACATTAGGTCTGACTTATCCATATAGCTATTTCTAGAAGGAAGGCTGCCTTTATATTTAGGGATGCCACAATCTGTTCATAGGTATAACCATCACAGACACATTCAAGCCTCAATTGTTGCTGGACAAGATGAAACTGGAATGTCTGTCACCCTCATCAATGTTCTATTTCACCTTATTTTCATAAGTGGCTACCACAAACAACAGATGTCATTTTCACCACAAGAGGTTATTCAGAAGGACTTGCTGACATTTTTAATGAGTTTAAGTCAAAACATTTTATGTAGTTTGCAACATAATTTTCTCTCAGGCTGCTTACAAAAACATCTATCCTACTGAAGTGATTTCAGCCTTAGCTACCTCATAAAGTTAAACAAAAGAGTTAGCATAAGTCCTATTAATGGAATCCTAGTTTTACGTGAGGTTGTTCATGATATATATAAGGATATACATTATAAGATGACTTTAACTTACCATTTAAAAACTCCATCTTTAAAGAATGTATACATACGATCATTCAAATTTCCTATTTTTGTTTTTGTGAGTAACAACCCAAAAGCCTACCTGCTGCAGTCCTTCAGTCCCATAGGTGGCCCTCATTTCTTCCAGTTCCCTGTTTAGCTCTTCAATCTCATGCTGTTTCCCAGCCAATTCATGTTCCATCTCCATGTGGGTGTGACTGAACTGTGCTCCATGTTCAGAAGAAGAATCATCAACACAAAATTCTTCTTCCTAAATCAATCCCAGGTTTTTAGTAATTCAGTACTAGCAACATTCCTCAGGAAGAGGGATTCAAAAATTGAATTCCATAGCAAAGTCTACTTTAAAACATCACTCATCACCTGGGAGTTTACTATATGGCAACCTAGGTATCTGCAAATTCTGTTACAATTGAGTTTTATAAGAAAAGATGGATAATTGTGTTTTGTTATACGTTAAAAGTATTTAGAAATCACACACAGAAAGAAGTACATGCAGGAAAAAGCTCTGTTAGTAAGCCAGATGATTTTAAATAGTATAAAACATTAGTATCATGAGTAGTTTTAAATACTGTACCCTTAATAAATTTGTAGGTTTTTCTGCTCTCACCACAAAGCTGCAACCATTTACCTGTATAAAAACAATTTCCTGATTTATTATGATTTTAGATAGAATTTTATTTAAAGCTAACCATGATATTTCTGCTAACTGTATTCACGTATCTTTTATGCCTAGGGAAAATGCCTCATTGGCAAAAACAGATACAGTGATCAAATTTAATCTAAGCATCTAAAAGACATTATGACCATTTCAAATGCCAATGATTCCTCAAACATTTGAGTACTTACAATGCAAAAGACACTGTACTATACATTTTCATTTAAATGAATTAAAGTTCTAAGTTCAGTTTCTACTTTGACTTCAGGAGGATAACTAAAAACCTCAAGTTACCAGATCCTCTTCTACAAAACGCTGCCTTAAAATCATTCAAATAATTTTTTTGATTAAGCCTTATTCATTTTAAAGTAAAACTGTTTACTGGTGCAAATTCATTGAAGGTTGGTAGGCAGTTCAAGAGTAGAAGGAGATGAAGAGGTGAGACAAGCTTCCCCAAGAACTTATCCCTGGAGGTAGTACTATGATAGCCATGCCAACCCTGATCGATGTGGAGATTTTCCATAACGTATTACTGCCTGTCTCTATCACAGACATTTTGTGGTAGGAGGAAGGAGGATGACAGACTATGTCTCCAGGATCAATCTAGTGGGAGATTAATTTCAGATCAATTATCTATTTAACAGTCCCGCCTTTCCCCCTAACAGTGCACAAATGAACTTCATTCCTGCCCACATCTTAATTATTCACAATTCCATGTTAATAGAATCCAAGATGAAGTTTTTACCGTTGAAATACATAGGACAAAATATCCTAGAATTAGGCTTAGATCCATATGAACCAAAATACTTTAAAAAGTGAAGATTCTAATTAAGAATTGTTTAGAGTTTGAATCCTTTGTTTTTTCCTAAGGATAATTTCTGAAAAACAAAGCTAAAGTTAAAGAAAAAAAAATTTTCACTTTACGGCAACACAATATTGCAATTTCTGAAAACTATCAAAGACAGAAGTGTTAACTCTATTATTAATATCAAGTCATTTGTAATAAAATTTGTAATTAAATTCGTCCAAATTTCAATTACTTTCTTGATTCTGAAATGAAGTATTTTGATAAGCATCTATTAAAATTTTTACTTTAGAGTAACAGTGTAATGGAATGGATTTTATGAATATCTTCAAACATTATAATAAGCAATATATCCTTTAAGTGGTGATGATATCACTATTACATGCTGGTTATCTATTTATAATAATTAATTATATTTAACATATTATGTAGCCAACAGTCAACTTAATTTTTCTCTAAATTAAGCAAATTTAACACCTGAACAACTCATATGTATTGGCTTCTTAAAATACTATATGACTGTTTTCAAAATTTAATCATATGTTACTATAATGGATATAAAAACCTTATTAATATTAATAAATTTTTAAAATACAATATCATGTAAATAGGTAATAAAAGATTATTCATCAGAACTAAACTAAAACAAACTATATTCCAAAGACATAACAGAAATACTGAATGGAATATTAGGGTCATTAATACTTAGCAATAAATTACTCTATTTTTTAATGTAGATAATTATTTTATTGATACCTAAAGGGTAAAGTATTTATCTCTTCTTCTTACCTTAGCCTTCTAACACTATACTTGGTAAACCATAATATGAAAGATAAATTAATAACTTGAAACATGATGATTAGATTACTACAGACTCCTTCAAGTGAAAAAAAGTTCAACTTTTCTTCATGTCCGTTTTTACTGTGGCACTTGTCAAAATTATTTAACCTTCAGGCTGTACTAATATATTCTTTCTGCATTCACAGATTTACTCAACCTGTACAGACAAATTGAAGATTTGGGAAAGTACAAGTAAGGTACATTTTAAACTTTAAAATGTTCTGTAGAGGTAAGTATCATCTCATAAAAATAACGCTATGCAGAAAGAATCAGAGGAAAGATCATTCTTATTTTATAATCATAAAATGGCCTTAACACAAAAACTTTTCCTTATAGTGGACATTAGTTTAAAAACATTAAAAAAAACCCTTACTATTTATGATTAATTCCTTATCCTTATTACACTTAATTTCACAGCATGTATATTAAAAAATATTAATAATGAATGTTTTAATAAAAATAAGAAGAATCTGACGGTTCATAAAAGTTCATGAAAATTACAGGAGTTCAATGTGCCTAGCTGACTCACAGAAGTGGAGCCAAGTAACTAACAAGGTTAAAATCATTCATTCAAAGTTAAAGTTGAACACCAAGCACCATACTGTATACCTTAAATATATATAATTTTTAATCATCAATTATACCTCAATAAAGCTGAAGCAGGGGAGGAGAAAAAGAAAATGAAGTGAAATTAAAAACAAAAAAACAAAAAAAATAAGTCAAAGTTGAATGGCTACACTTATATTACTTTATGGCTTATAGGCTATGTCTCCAACTCCAGTCAGTCATGTCATAAACGTCATGAATCATACAAGTGACTTGGTTAAGAAGTACTGAATAATAAGATAAAAGCCAATACGGGAGTATGTGCCCTACTCTCATTTCATCTTTCTATACATAGTAAAGTACGTTTATTTATCTGTCTTGTCTCTATATTGCCTGTAGCGTTCTCAACTTTCTCCAAGTAGCTCTTCTCAAGGGTAGCAATAAAAATATTTCATGTATATGGCATTCTGGATATGAAATGTCCCTTCATCAAGGACTGAACATATTATGTATAATTTAATTCTTAAGAGGGGTATTTTTTATTTAGTCTGATTTCTCTAGTATATGTAATTGGACATATATTTATACAGAACAGATCTTAGGTAGGGCAGAGAATAAAATTATCTGACTAATTCCTTTTAGACCTGAATCCATTTTTCAATCCAATGAGTATACTAGCCATAGAAGTCAAGAACATTAAGCACACACCATATCTATACACATAAAATTTCCAAACTAGGTTCTAATTAAATATATAATCAGAATCTAAAACTCCTCTGAGAATAATTTGTTAAAAGAATGTTCGTCACTTGTTTCATATAAACTTAGTGTGAAGAAAAGCATATTTCTACTGAGGCGTAGGAAAGAACCAGGATTTGCTGATTATCTTTTATATACCAAACACCATACTACATATTACGAAATAATCCTCAAAACCACCCTGTGAGGTAATTATCTTTTATATATCAAACGCCATACTAAATATTATGAAATAATCTTCAAAACTGCCCTGTGAGGTAACTCCCCCATTTTACAGGTAAGGAAACTGTATTTCAGAGTTTAAGTGATGTGTCCAAGTTCATACAACTTGGAGGTGACGAAGTTGAAATTTGAACACAGAACTTTCTGGCTCCAGAGCCCCTGCTCTTTTATATCACCTTATTTCCCTACATACCAGAAAAATAACAGTAATGTTTAGACAAAATACAAGATCATTATGTGGCCTATGATTAAAAAGATGTAATTTTGAAATTTTACAATCTTGGCTACAAACCAGAGCAGCCAAGATTACTAAACTTTGCAAATCTGGCATTTGTAGTGAAGTTATAATGTATGTGTTGCCTAGAAAGGAATTTCATTTCTGGGGGTGTTACTGAGAAATAATTTCTTAACAGTTTCAATATAAAGAGTATCACCATGTGAGATTTATACTTAGTTTATAAATTTGCCCTACTGATGATTCCTCTGCCTCCTGCCAGGGTGATAATGGCTTATAAGTCCCCTGTAATTCTAGCTCAGTCAAACCAGTCCAACATCATTAAATGGAGTACGGAAAGTCTTCAAACTAGCCCAGGGCAACACAGATTCAAGCAGTATCACTCTTAGCAATCTTGATGAGATGACATCAAACATTTCACAAACTGTCAACTTTTCTATGGTTTTCTATAGACACAGTGAGTATGTATGTTCCTCAAAGTATAATCCATTGTGAAACCAGGCTCAACGAGTACAATATTACAAGGGTTGATTGACATCAGGCCAAAAATCATTTCATAATTATCTCTTTTCAATGTAATCTTCTAAATCATTGTTTTTTCAAACGGTAAGTCAGTTAATCAATTTAGTTTTGTGATCAGCATTAAAGAGAAAAAGTATCAGAGGACATATCACACAGTAAAGGGAAATATCTTTCCTCAAATTTTTGTTTGAAAAAACTACATATGTATATGTGTATATAAACATTTATTCATGTACACAATTATTCACATATATAACTATATACGTATGTAACTATATATGTAAATCTATAAAATTACAGATACTCATACATATACATAAAATGTATTTCTTATTGTTGAACCATAGTCAACATGTCCTTTTATCTGTAGAAGTTATATTTTTAAGTTACTTGTACTTCACCTTGAAAGACAATATATTTAACTAGGTATCATAGGTAAGTAGTTTTAATACATTTTTTTGGACCTCATAATTCCTACCACTTTTTTTTGTGCTGAGGAGGATTCACCCTGAGCTGAGATCTGTGCCAATCTTCTTCTATTTTGTATGTGGGTCACCACCACAGCATGACTGCTGACAAGTGGTGTAGATCCACACCCAGGAACCAAACCTGGGCCGCCGATGTGGAGCACGCCAAACTACTAGGCCACAGGGCTGGCCCGCCACCAGTTTTTTAATTTAAAAAATTGAGGCAACAAATGTCTCAGTGTAACATGAATTTCTATTATTAACACTTTCACTAAAAAACTTGCAAATCACAATATTTTGATGTCTTTAGCTTTCAAATCTATCTTAATAAAAATTAAATTTTACTCTCTTATCCCAATGTGAGAAAATGGCTATATAAAATTTTAACCAAATTTCATAGGTATATGTGAGCTAGTCTGACCTGTAACCACCTGGCTTATAAAAAAAATTGCAAGCTGTGATTTTAAATCAAGATACTTCCCGTAGAGGCAACTTTATGTAGCCAAAATCAGGCACAAATTTATTTACTTAATGCCAGTTAATTGTTTTCCTGACCAGATTACTAACAAGTATGCTCCCAGCTTTTATACACATTAAACTTGTGAAGTGTCAAAGTTTTTAACTCCCATTAGCAATCAAGAACAGTAATATGTTTATTCAAGAACATGAAGTTACTTCTTTTCTATTAGAAACCTACAATAAATCAAAACATAAGGAATACACTGAGTTGAACCATTCAGAATAAGGAATAACTTTCTATTTCTATTTCTATTTCTGGGCCAAAGAAATAACAATCATATCTAAAAAAATAAGAAAAAGATAACAAAAATAACATTTATTACTGACAATAAAGAAGATTATTTCCTAAAGTGGCCAATGCTACATCAGCTTTTATCTCCTAAATTAAAAATCACTATTGCCACATTAACTTCAATAAATAAATTTATATAATTAGAATTCAAGCATTTACAAAAAGTATTATTCAAAACGAAACAGCCCATATTATGAAATGTTTGGTATGTTAAATATGAATACCTTATAACAACCATGTATTCTAGAAACCCAATATCAAACACTTTCCCAGAAACTAAAACAAGGCCTCTACCTAATGAAGCATCAGGCTATTCAAAGAGATTTAAGACCCTAGTTAATAATCTGACAAAAAGACATATCAGAAAAACATAATCTTCAGGTTTCCTAGGTCATTTACATTATAGTATGTTATGCCATGTTTTATTACATTTAGAAAAATATAGAAGCATGTGAGTTGCAAGAAATAAAGCACCAATAATCAATAATAGTTTCAAGAACAATATAAAATGTCAATCATAATATTATTTATTCTTACCTCTGAACTATAATCATCTGCTGTGGTTGAAATTTCACTTTCCGGCTAAAACAAAAGTAAAAACTAATTATATTAAGGTCCTTTCCCCTCTAAATATTACACTTTTTTATTAACCCATTACTAACAGTAACGTGATAGAAAACTCACATATAAATATCACTAAAAAAATAGTAAAAATTATTCAAATCTTGAAAAATTTCACTCTGATTATGAATCACAATGGCTAAATAACATATCTAAAATTTATCACTAGGCATTTTTCTAAATATAAAAGTATCAAGAGGTACTTTCACACAGGGTCTTGTATACACTACAAATCATTTATAAGACAAAAGCACCAAATAAGATATCATCCCTTTAACTCTTGTATCTCTTTTAAATACAAGAGAGTCCTAAAATGTTAGTCAAAAAAGTTTAATTTCTTCAAAAAGAAGAATCATCAAATCTTGATGCTAGAAAAGTAGTAACAACATGAAGAAAAATAACAACCTTTGTTGTTATTAACTCCTTCACACCTTACAAAGCACTTTCAAAGACATTCTTGTTTCATCCTTACATCCCTGGGATTTGGGACCCCACTGCTTAGAAGTACTAGGAAGAGTCCGGGAGGAAATCTAAAATCTCACCGTTCACCCTCTCATTTACTCTAAGAATCTCATTTTACAAGTGAGGAAACAGACTCAGATTTCACCTTTTCACTCAACAAATATGAACCATCACTGTTCTCATTTCTCATTTACACTTATGGAAATTTTATTTATCACACAAGACCAAGTTCTAAGTCCACCTCCTCTATGATGTAGTAACTGATGCCAGTAACGAAAATAAGCTTTACCCCTATTCTAAAAGTCTGTAGCAGTGGTTCCTAACTTATGTGGTCCTCCTTTAAATCTAAAATATTTTCATGACACAGGCCCTCAGAATTGATTCACTTATGCCTTTTAAACAGCTATTGATTAAATGCATACTGTGAACTAAAACTGTGGTACTGAGGATAAAATGGTGAACAGGATACTCTTTGCCCTCAAAATACTAAAACTCTAGTAAAGAGCCTAGACATTGATTTGCTATGCAGAAAAAGATAACGAATAAATCTTCAAACCAAATCAAGCATCAGAGTTGCCATATTATATTATTCAAAAGGTCCCAATTTAAAAATTGCAAAATACACAAAGAAAAAGGAAAGTATGGCAAATACACAAGAAAAATATCAGTCAGCAGAAACTGTCCCTGAGGTAACACAGATATTGGACTTTAATAGACAAAGACTTTAAACTAGCTATTTCAAAGATTTTATTTTTCCTTTTTCTCCCCAAAGCCCCCTGGTACATAGTTATATACATATATACACATTTTTTCAGTTGTGGGTCCTTCTAGTTGAGGCTTGTGGGACGCCCCCTCAGCATGGCTTGATGAGCTGTGCCATGTCTGCGCCCAGGATCTGAACTGGTGCAACCCTGGGCTGCCGAAGCAGAGCGCGTGAACTTAACCACTCGGCTACGGGGCTGGCCCCAAAACTAGCTATTTTAAATATAATCAAATAAGTGAAGAAAACAATATCTAAAAAACTAAAGAAAATTATAATACTCCCTCATCAAACAGAAAATAATAATAAAAAAAAGAACTTATAAAAGAACCAAAGAGAAATTCTGGAGTTAAGGTAGAATAATTGAAATGAAAAATTCAATAGAGGGGCTTAGCAGATCTGAGGAGGAAAAAGAAAGAATCAGCAAACTTCAATATAGTTCAATTGAAATTATCCAGTCTGAGGAAGGTAATGAAGAAAAATGAACAGAGCATCAATACCAACATATGCATAATGAGAGACCCAGAAGGAGAGAAAGGGACAGAAAAAATACTTGGAAGATATTCAAAAACCTCCCAAATTTGATGAAAAACATTAATCTACATATCCAAGATGCTCAACAAATTCAAGTAGGAAAAACTCAAAAAAGATCTATTCTTATGATGAGTAGCAAAATCTCTACTAACATCTCTGACCTCTTGAATAAAGCTTAAATCCCTATATATCTAAAGCTTTCTGTTTCCACATAAATATGCCAGGGCACAATCCAAATTACAACAATCATCTGCCTTGTCCAACACTCTTACTCGTAAACATCTCATCATTCTCTACTCCTGGTATTAGTTGTTGGCTCCACTATCCCACCTACCACCCAATCCACTCTTAACTTCTCCCTCATTTCCTTCTTCTGGAAAATTACATCCTTAAGGGAAGAAAATTAGCACTTCTTGAGAACTTTCTATGGGCCAGGTGCAATCTCCTGCCCCTCACCATTACCACCACCCCATCCTCAGCACTTTGTGATCCATTTAAACCTAAACTACTTATGGTTTCTAAATCACATCATGTCTTTTCAAATGCTGTTTCTTCTGCATAGAGGTTGCCTCTCCTACTTCTTTGCCTCTAAGCTAACTATAACTTACACTCCAAGGCTCAGTTCTATTTTCTCTTCCAGGAAACTTTCCCAAATGACACACACAAGCCTGATTTGGGCATTCCTCCAAATCATGGTAATCTAGTGTACCATGTACATTGTTGCTAGCATAGCTCTAATCAGAGTACATGACCTATCTTAAACCTGCCTTTCCCACTAGACTCAGTTTAAGAAACGGCAGAGACTGTCATATTAACCGTTGTACCCTTTGTGTTCAATCCTTGGTGCACTATAATTGCTCAATAAATCCTTGTTGAAACAAGCTCATAAAAATTGAACAGGGTGCTAATAAGTGTTGTCATACAACAACTTTCCACTTAGAATTCTAATGTTTAAAAATCTGGATGAACACTTACTTCAACAGAGAAAACCTGGTCATGTTTGATTATTTCTCCACCATGTAGAGGTCTCATTATTGTGGACTCAGGAGTCACAGCTGATCCTACTTTCTGAGAACTATTTATGTACATCTCATCATTCTGTGCTTGCTCAATATTCAAAGCATGGTATGCTGACACATCATGTTTACCGCTTGAAGTTTTCCTCTTTTTTTTCTGCTTCTTAGAAGGATTCTGCCCATCAGATTGAGCTTTCCTTTGTCGAAACTGGGCAAGCTACAGAAAAATAGAAATTGTCATTATCATCAAAGATCATTTTTCTTTATAATCACTAAAAAAAAAATCATTTTCAGAGTCACTTTCTTTAAAAGAACAAACCATCACTGAAATGAGGACAAAATAAAGGACAATTGTTACATTCTTATATTCTTTAATATAAGAATAACTGTTGAGGGGCCCGCCTGGTGGCACAGTGGTTAAGTGCGCACGTTTCGCTTCGGGGGCTTGGGGTTCACCGGTTCGGATCCCGGGTGCGGACATGGCACCACTTGTCAGGCCATGCTGTGGTAGGCATCCCACATATAAAGTAGAGGAAGATGGGCATGGAGGTTAGCTCAGGGCCAGTCTTCCTCAGCAAAAAGAGGAGGATTGGCAGCAGTTAGCTCAGGGCTAATCTTCCTCAAAAATAAAAAAGCAGAACAGCTGCTGAATTGCAAAGAAATTAGGTATTTCTGAATGCATGCTATTCAAATATTGAGACGTTAAGACCTGAAAATGTCATGTCTAAAGACAAAAACTTAGCCCAGAGTTGGATAGCATAAGGAAAACAAGTACTCTCATTCACTGAGAGTGTAATTGATGAGAGTGTAATCTCTGGATGTGAGATTATATGAAAATATAGGAGTTCTAAATATATTTGCTTTGTGGAATTTCTGGGACTTCTACTAGTTTATACTAAATGTAATTAATCCATGAAAAAAGACTTAGCTATACAAATGGTCACTGCAGCCTTTTTATTATGGTAAAAAATTAGAAATAATTTAAATATCAAACAATAGTGCTTCTCATCCCTTAATCATTTATATATCATCATCAAGATCTTTCCATTCCTAGTGCCACCTAGACTAAATCATTTACTTAGTACGTTTTAACTAGTGTACTTTTCTTATTTAAATTTATTTTAAAAGGAGACATTCTAACCCTGGTACATTTTCTTTTTAAAAAATAGTAAACAAAAATGAATACAATGAACCCCGAACAGCCAAAGCAATCCTGAGAAACAAGAATGAAGTTGGAAGCTTCAAAATCCTTGACTTCAAAATATACTACGAAGCTACAGTAATCAAAATAGCATAGTACTGGTACAAAAACAGGCACACAGATCAATGGAACAGAATTGAAAGCCCAGAAATAAAACTACACATCTACAGACAGCTAATCTTCAACAAAGGAGCCAAGAAATACAATGGAGAAAGAAAAGCCTCTTCAATCAATGGTGCTGGGAAAACTGGACAGCCACATGCAAAAAAAAAAAAGAAAGTAGACCATTACTTTCTCCATACACACAAATAGACTCAAAATGGACCAAAGACTTGAAGGTAAGACCTGAAACCATAAAACTCCTGGAAGAAAATATAGGCAGTACACTCTTTGACATCAGTCTTAAAAGGATCTTTTTGAATGCCAGGTCTACTTGGACAAGAGATACAAAAGAAAAAATAAACAAGCGGGACTTCATCAGACTAAAGAGTTTCTGGAAGGCAAAGGAAACCAGGATCAAAACGAAAAGACAACCCACCAATTAAGAAAATATTTGCAAATCATATATTCAACAAGGGGTTAATCTCCAAAATATATAAAGAACTCACACAACTCAACAACAAAAAAATAAACAATCCAATCAAAAAGTGGGCAGAGGATATGAAGAGACATTTTCCCATAGAAGATATACAGACAGCCAATAGGCACATGAAAAGATGCTCAACATCACTAATCATCAGGGAAACGCAAATCAAAACTACACTTAGATACCATCTTATGCCCATTAGAATGGCTATAATCAGCAAGACAAAAAAATAAATGTTGGAGAGGTTGTAGAGAAAAGAGAAACCACATACACTGCTGATGGGAATGCAAACAGGTGCAGCCACTATGGAAAACAGCATGGAGAGTTCTCAAAAAATTAAAAATAGAAATACCACACGACCCAGCTACCCTACTACCGGCTGTCTATCCAGAGAACTTGAAATCAACAATACAAAGAGACTTATGCCCGCTATGTTCACTGCACCATTATTCACAATAGCCAAGATGTGGAAGCAACCTAAGTGCCCATCAACTGATGAATGGATAAGGACGATGTGGTATATACAATGGAATATATACAATGAAATACTACATTAAAAAAAAAGACAAAATCATCCCATTTGCAACAACATAGATGATCTTGAGGGTATTACGTTAAGCAAAATGAGCCAGACAGAGAAAGACAAACACCAGATGATTTCACTCATTTGTGGAAAATAAACAAACTTACGGACAAAGAGACAGTTTAGTAGTTACCAGGTGAATGGGCTTTGGGGGGTGGGTACAAGGGGTGAAGGGGCACATTTATATGGTGACTGACAAATAACACTATACAACAGATATTTCAGGTTATAAACTATTATGACCTCAATAAAAGTAAAAAATGAATACAATGAAAAATAAAACTACATTATTACTATTTTAGTTATATATTATTGCTGAAGGTTATAAGACAAATAGGCAAGTGTTGGAGGGATATTAAGGACATATGAGCATCACAGACTTTTGGTTTGTCATAAGCAGGTGGACGTAAAAGAAACCTGGAAAGGTAATAACTTTCTTACAATACTATCCAATGTTATTTAATATTGGATCAAGGATATCATCTAAAATATCTTGTCACCACCTAAAATCAGAAGAATGCATTACATACTTTGGGCAATAATGGATTAGCTCAATTAAAATAATATTAAAGCAAACCATTGTTAATAAGAAAGATATTTATGACACAGTAGTAGGTATAAAATAATATTGCAACATAATCTTTTTTAATAAAAGGAAAATTAGGTGCACCTCTTTTAACAAAGGCAAGGCAGGCCTCAGGCTCACAGTCTTCAACAATTCTAACTAGCTTAGATTTTAATAACATTATACACATAGGCATGGACAAATCCTGGAAGAATATAACCATAATAACTTCAGTCTACCTCTGGTTTTGAGGTTACAGGTATTTTTCCTTATGCTCATTTGAAATTGCCTTTTTTATGGAATAAATTTTCTAAATTTTTTTATGAAGCAACTACTAACCACTGATTCCTAAATTTAATTTGAGTGCTCTGACCATTTGGGGAGGAGAGCTACAAAAGCATAAGAACAGGGGTAAGCCCCTTGTGTCCTAAAAAGAGAAAATATACTACCAATATATTAATTATATAACCATTAATTAGACCAATTACAAAGCTAGCCAATAATTTCTTATGATACAAAGTATTAAAGCAATCAATAACAATATTAACATCATTAACTATCAAAATATGTGACAAACATCAGAACCTAGAATAACATACAACATATTTATACTTACTTAGTTTGCTGTAGATAAAGAGAAATATATACATATGTAGTGTTTACTTAATAAGATGTCTAATTCATTTGTAAGAAATAGCTAGTCACAGCCCTTGTAGAATATAAAAATATATCACATTTAAATTTTTTTCTCAGTTATTTAGCAACTAGCTAGTTACTCTACCCCATGGTCTGCTTACGGAACAGATGCAAGACCAGTTGCTTCTATTTGTTCATTATTAAGCTGCTGGAATGGAGTTAAACTACTTTGGAGGATAGCAAATTCATTCTTAAAAATAAACCAAATAAACACTATTATATATATCATCTGTAAACAAAATCAAAAGTCTAGGCACATTATTTTTAAGATTCCTCAGAGAGAATAGAAAACCAAGAAAAATATTAACAATGACATTCTTGGTATTTATGCTCAATTTCAGAAATTTTTTAAATTGCATGTTATTATGTATTAGAAAATATATTCAGACAGAAGAAAATACCAGGATAAAGATGAAGATTTTGCTTAAAATTCTAACTGTTGGGTTATACATAATTTATATTTAGTATTTACTTATATATACAAATACATAACACAAAGGAGAAAACTAAAACTGCATTATAAAAAGTTTGACTTTTTAACAACACTTCTGTCTGAGATAACAGTATCCATTACTAAACAAACCAAAATGAAAAAGTTAATAATAGATAAATATGGAATAAAAAGTAGAACGGTCCTATTACAGTGTTTAGAACAAACCACTTCTAAGGACATAAAATTACCAAGAGAATGTTTTAGGCCTGTTACTGATTATAGGAAGTTATATTATTTTTTCAGAACAATTAACCAGAAGGTAAACCCCATGAGGGTAAGGACTTCTGTTTTGTTCACTGCTATATATTCAAAGTCTAGGACAGTACTCAATAAATACATGTTGAGTGGAAAAAAAGATAATTTATCTTTTACACAAAAGTCACCATTCAGTAATCATTTTAAGCATGGTTCCATAGTACCTGAGAATTAAGATGATATAACAGGCATATCTAACTCTATATAAACAAGTTCCAACATCTCAGAATTAAAATTAGCAATTAAATATCTTAAAACACAAAATAATCCTTCTCACCATAATCCTCTCCTCCACCAGACCAAAAAAAAAACACAAAATTTAATTCTCAAAAATAATACCCACAATGGCTTTTTAGCAAGAGTTCTGTTTTATAAAAATGTGAGAGAGGTAACAAGATCATCACATAAATCTAACTTCTTATAGCTATCAAAGCTATTTTTATTTTAAATCTTAAAAAATGGCAAGCTAGCAGATAAGCAAAAATCAGAAACTCTACTAAATTAGCTAATCATCTGATACTGAAATGCTACACTTTAAATTACTAGGAAAACATTTATTCCAAAATATGCTGGAAATTCATACTACAGCCATCTGTGTTTGCCATTTGGAGGCCAATTATAAAAATGTTAACATATGCAGACACAGAAACAGTTGCAAGATTTACTGGAAAGATATTATGTCCTCAAACACTTGTTTTTCAATACTGATTCAGATCTCAAGCAAATACCTCACCCTGACAAGAACATGAATAAATGACTAAACAGAAATGATTGATAGTTTATTTCTTAAATTCATTATTTATAACTTTATAAACATTAGTCTCAATAAAACAAGGAATTTTTAAAATGCTATATAAAAACATGCCACGCTTTCATGATGTCACTTCAAAAAAACTACCAATTGAAATCTGTTTTTTTCTTGAGTGTTCATTGAGTGTTTACAACATGCCTATCGTGTGTCCAGCCCTGTGCTAAAGGCAGGGCAGGTAGTGATGAATCAGACAGAAACCCTACTCCTATGCAATGGAATCCAGGTAGGAAGAACAAATTAAACAAATGATATATTCCTATGTTTCTCTATATTTGTTTAACTTGTTCTTCCTACCTGGATTCCATTGCATAGGAGTAGGGTTTCTATCTGTTTGATTCATCACTACCTGCCCTGCCTTTAGCACAGGGCTGGACACATGATAGGCAGGCCGTAAATGTTCGTTAAATAAATGAACTACTTAATACCTTGTCATATGCCAAGTTATTTCCTTCACAGATATAAAACTAGGCCAATCGATTACTTCATTGAGTTGTGAGAAATAAATAAGATAAAAGTTAATGTACAATTTTGTAAACCTGACAGTCCTATATATCTCTAAGGAGGTGGTATGGGAACTTCTCCTGTCCTGTATGGGAAAATGCTCTCAACATAAAGTTGGGGGAAAAAGAGGCCAAGATTGCATACAGAGTATGACTCAAGTTGTTTAAAAATATACTGACGCATAGAAACAAAGAATCAACAAACTATTAATAGTGATTACTTGTGAGTTATGAGACTATGGTGATCATTTTCTTCTTTAAAGACCGTCATCACCTCCCTCTCCCACAGATCTGTAAAGAATATTCACTAATAAATTTATCACAGGTTGATATGTTAATATCACTATTTTTAAAAGGATATAATGCAACTATACATCTAAGAGAAATTGCATCCCAAAAAACAGAAACAAGGCAGAAGCCCAGGAACATGCTGTCCTGGGGCCTGGTCTCTTTCATCAGCCTCTCCTGACATCTTCCCACACCCCATAGGCATAGCTGCCAACAGCGACAGTCATCACACCTCCCTCTGCTTCATTTCACTGTCACCTCAGTTATTGCTAACAATGAACAGTGAGAAGAACAGCACTTTGCCCCAATCTTATCTGGTCTCTGCATATTATGAAGCTTAATCTCATTAAAACTAAATAAATAAAAAATAGCAGTGAACAGTTCACATAAAGGAGAATCAGTAAAACAAGGTCTCTGTGTAAGAGATGCTCTCTCTCTCTCAGCAGCATATATACATGACAATTTATCATCTGAAGCTTATTTATTGATAAGCCACAGGATACAGACTATTATTCTCTCTGATACACATATGTTTTTGCACAAAATATTCACTTAAAAATAAAAGAAATGGAGCCGGTCCCATGGCTGAGTGGTCAAGTTTGTATGCTCCACTTCAGCAGCCTGGGGTTTGCCAGTTAAGATCCTGGGTGTGGACCTACACACCACTCATCCAGCCATGCTGTTGTGGCATCCTACAGAGAAGAACTAGCATGACTTACAACTAAGATATACAACTACGTACTGGGGCTTTGGGGAGGGGAAAAAAAAAAAGACAAAGATTGGCAACAGACGTTAGCTCACGGCCAATCTTCCTCAACAACAACAACAAAAAAAACAAACAAAAAATCACTAACAAAACCCCACACACTCTTGGGAGTCTAAAAACTGTCCCTGAGAATGTGTACATTTAAAAAGAGAGAAAGAGAGAAGGAAAGGGGAGGGGGAGGGAAGGAAGGGGAAGGGGAGGGGAGGGTAAGGAAGAGAAGCTACATCTGGTCAGTTCAATGGCCCATCCTATCAAGTATCTAGTGACCATCAACATCTCCAAGGGACATCTGTCAGAGATCATTTACGCAATGAAACCAGATGTATAATAAACATAGAAATATTTGCTTTGGCTTCACTTACTCTTCCTATCCCATTCCCCAACATGGTCACTACTCCCCAAGGACTGAGAAACCATGGAATCACAATCTTTGCACACCTCTAGACCCTTGGCACATGCTATGCATCAGAAGATGGACAAAAGTTAACACAGTAGCAGTTTGTAGTAGTACAAAAAAAAAAACAACTGGAAACAACCCAAATGTTCATTGATAATGAGAATGGCTACTGAGGTAAATCCCTATAATGGAAAACTATGCAGGTATAAACATCTTATACCTAATCTTGAACAAAAAGCAAATCACTAAAGACTGTTTACAACATGATACTATTAATTCCAAAAACAGGAAAGATAATATGTGAATAATAAGATAATTAGATAAGATAATAATAGGTAAAATAATAATAGATAAGAAGATGATAAGATAATTCAGAATTGCAGTTACCTGAGGTGGTGAGGGGATGGGATTAGACTGGGAAAGGTTTCAAATGTATCTGAACATGTATATCTCTTTTTCGATGTAGGTAACACTGGTTTATAGCATTATATAAAGTTCAGGTGTATATCATTATGATTCGAGTTCTGTATACACTACACTGTGTTCACCACTGAAAGTCTAGTTTCCATCTGTCACGATACAAATTCCCCCTTTCTCTCTTTTGCTTTCACCCCACCCCCTTCCCTTTTGATAACCACCAATCTGTTCTATGTGTTCGTTGTTGTTTATCTTCCATATATGAGTAAAATCATACAGTATTTGTCTTTCTCTAACTTATTTAGCCTAGCATAATACCCTTAAGTCCATCTATGTTGTCACAAACGGCACGATTTCATTCTTTTCTATGGCTGAGTAGTACTCTACTGAATATACCACATCTTCTTTATCCATTCATCCATTGATGGGCACTTCAGTTGTTTCCAAGTCTTGGCTATACTAAATAATGCTGCAATGAATATAGAGATGCATGTATCTTTTCGAATTAGTGTTTTCATACTCTTTGGATAAATACCCAGAAGTGGAATAGCTGGGTCATATGATTTCTATTTTCAATTTTAATTCTCCATACTGTTTTCCAAAGTGGCTGCACCAATATACATTCCCACCAGCAGTGAATGAGAGTTCCCTTCTCTCCACATCCTCTCCAACACTTGTTATTTCTTGTCTTTTTAATAATAGCCATTCTGATGGGCATGAGATGATAGCTAATTGTGCTTTAGATTTGCATTTCCCTAATAATTAGTGATGCTGAAGATATTTTCATGTGCCTATTGGCCATCTGTATATGTTCTTTGGAAAAATGTCCATTCAGATCCTCTGCCCATTTTTCAATAGGGTTGTTCCATTTTTTTTGTTGTTGTTGAGCTGTGTGACTTCTTTATATATTGTGGATATTAATCCCTTATTGGATATACGATTTACAGTGTCTTCTCCCAATTGGTGTGGGTTTTTTCATTTTGTTGATGATTTCCTTTGTGGTGCAGAAGCTTTTTAATTTGATGTAGTCCCATTTATTTATTTTTTTCTTTTGTTTCCCTTGCCTGAGACATATTCAAAAGGATATCGCTAAGATTGATGTCAAGGAGCATACTACCTATGTCTTCTAGTTTTATGGTTTCAGCTCTTACATTTAAAAATGTAAACCATTTTGGGGCTGACCCCGTGGCCGAGCGGTTGGGTTCGCGCCCTCCGCTGCAGGCGGCCCAGTGTTTCGTTGGTTCGAATCCTGGGCACGGACATGGCACTGCTCATCAGACCACGCTGAGGCAGCGTCCCACATGCCACAACTAGAAGAACCCACAACGAAGAGTACACAACTATGTACCGGGGGGCTTTGGGGAGAAAAAGGAAATAATAAAAATCTTTAAAAAAAAAAAAGTAAACCATTTTGAGTTAATGTCTGTGTATGGTGTAAGACAGTGGTCTACTTTTACTCTTCTACATGTGGTTATCCAGTTTTCCCATCACCATTTATTTAGGAGAATTTTTTTCCTTCATTTTATGTCCTTGGCTCCTTTGTTGACTATTAGCTGACCATAAATGTGTGGATTTATTTCTAGGCTCTCAATGCTGTTCCACTCATCTGTGTGTCTGTTTTTGTGCCAGTACCATGCTGTTTGATTACAATAGCTCTATAGTATACTTTGAAATCAGGGAGTATGATACCTCCAGATTTCTTCTTTTTTCTCAGGATTGCTTGGGCTATCTGGGGTCTTTTGTTGTTCCATATAAATTTTAGGACTCTTTGTTCTACTTTCATGAAAAACGTCACTGGGAATTTGACAGGGATTATACTGAATCTGTAGACTGCTTTAGGTAATATGGACATTTTAACTATGTTAATTATTCTAATCCATGAGAATGGAATATCTTTCTGTTTCTTTGTGTTGTCATCGATTTCTTTTAACAACGTCTTATACTTTTCAGTGTACAGGTCTTCCAACTCCTTGGTGAAAATTTATTCATATTTTATTCTTTTTGTTGTGATTATCATTGGGATTGTATTCTTGATTTCTCCTTCTGTCAGTTCACTGTTAATGTATAGAAATGCAACTGACTTTTCTATGCTGATTTTGTACACTGCAACTTTACTGTATTCATTTATTTTTTTCTAATAGTTCTTTTGTGGAATCTTTAGGGTTTTCTATATATAACATCAGGTCATCCACAAATAGTGACAGTTTTACTTCTTCCTTTCCAATTGGATAACTTTTATTTCTTTTTCTTACCCATTCGCTCTGTCTATGACTTCCAATACTATGCTGAATAAGAGTGGCAAGAGTGGCCATCCTTGTCTTTCAGTTTTCAGTTTTTCACTGTTGAGCATAATGTTAGCTGTGGGTTTGTCAATATATGGCCTTTATTATATTGAGGCACTTTCCTTCTATACCCATTTTATTGAGTCTTTATCGTAACTGGATGCTGAATCTGGTCAAATGCTTTCTCTGCAAATATTGAGATGATCATGTGATTTTTATTCTTCATTTTGTTAATGTGGTATATCACAATAACTGTTCCTGGATGCTGAACCATCCTTATATCTCTGGAATAAATCCCACGTGATGGCGGTATATGATCCATTTAATGTATTGCTGTATTTGATTCACTAATATTTTGTTGACGATTTCTGCATGTACGTTCATCAGCCATGTTGGTCTATAATTTTCTTCTTTTGTGTTGTCCTTATCTGGTTTTGCTATCAGGGTTATGTTTGTCTGACAGACTGAGTTACCAAGTATCCCCTCCTCGTCAATATTTTGGAACTGTTTGAGAAGGAGAGGTATTAAGTCTTCTTTGAATGTTTGACAGAATTCACCAGAGAAGCCATCTGGTCCTGGACTTTTGTTTTTTGAGAGGTTTTTGATTATTGTTTCAATATCCTTACTAGTGATCAGTTTAGTCAGATTCTCTATTTCTTCTTTTTCTTTTTTTTCCATGTGAGGAAGATTGGCCTTGAGCTAACATCTGTTGCCAATCGTCCTCTTTTTGCTTGAGGAAGATTGGCTCCGAGCTAACATCTGTGCCAATCTTCCTCTATATTGTATGTGGGATGCCTCCCAGTGTGGCTTGATGAGCAGTGTGGAAGTCTGCACCTGGGATCCGAACCTGCAAAGCCCCGGCCGCTGAAGCAGAGCATGTGAACTTAACCACTACACCAATGAGCCGGCCCCCTCTCTATTTCTTCTTGATTCAGTTTTGGAAGGTTGACAATTCTAAGAATTTATCCATTTCTCCCAGTTTATCCAATTTGTTGGTGTATAGCTTTTCACAGTATTCTCTTACAATCCTTTGTATTTCTGTGGTATCCACTGTCATTTCTTCTCTTTCATGTCTAATTTTATTTATCTGAGCCTTTTCTCTCTCTTTTTTTAGTAAATCTGTCCAGCTAAAAGTTTGTCAATTTTGCTTATCTTTTCAAAGAGCCAGCTCTCAGCTTCACTGCTCTTTTCTATTGTCTTTTTAGTCTCCATTTCATTTATTTCCACTCTGATTTTTATTATTTCTTTTCTTCTACTGACTTTGGGCTTCTCTGTTCCTTTTCTAGTCCCTTTAGGTGTAATATTAGGTTGTTTATTTGAGATTTTTCTTGTTTCTTGAGGTAGAGCTCTATTGCTATAAACGTCCCTCCGAGTACTGTTTTTGTTGCATCCCATAAATGTTGGCATGTTATGTTTTCATTTCCATTTGTCTCTAGGTATTTTTTTTATTTCTCCATTGATCCAATAGGTGTTCAGTAACATGTTGTTTAGTGTCCACATATTCGTGACTTTGCTTGATTTCTTCTTGTAGTTGATTTCTAGTTTTACACCACTGTGGTCAGAAAACATGGCTGATATGATTTCAATCTTCTTAAATTTATTGAGACTTGTTTTGTTTCCCAAGATACAGTCTTTCTTTGAGAATGTTCTATGTGCACTTGCAGAAGAATGTATATTCTGCTGCTTTGAGATGGAATGTTCCGCATATATCTATTAAGTCCATCTGGTCCAATGTTTCATTTAAGGCTGATGTTTCCTTGTTGACTTCTTGTCTGGATAATCTATTCAATGATGTAAGTAGGATATTAAACTCCCCTACTATTATTGCGTTGCTGTCAATTTCTTCCTTTAGGTTTGTTAACAGTTGCTTTGTATACTTTGGTGCTCCTACTTTAGGAGTATATATATTAATAAATGTTATGCCTTCATGATGGTTTGTTGCCTTTATCACTATTTAATGACCATCTTTGTCTCTTGTCAATCTTTTTTGGCTTGAGCTCTATTTTGTCTGATATAAGTATGGCTACACCTACTTTCTTTTGGTTGCCATTTACTACCATCCCTTCACTTTGAGCCTATGTTTGTCTTCAGAGCTGAGATGGGTTTCCTGGAGGGAACATATTGTTGGGTCTTGTTTTTTAATCTATCCAGCCAGTTGGTGTCTTTTGATTGGTGAATTCAATCCATTTACAGTTAGGGTGATTACTTACATAAGGATTTAATAGCGCCATTTTTATCTTTTGTTTTCTGGTTGCTCCATATTTCCATAGTTTCTTTTTCCTTGTGTTTCTGTCTGCCATTTTAGTTTGGTGGTTTTCTGCAATGTGTTTCTCCTCTTTTTTTGTTCCATGTCTCTGCTCTAAATTGTTGTTTTGAGGTTACCAGGAGGTTTGTATAAAAGGTCTCATAGATAAGACAGTCGTTTTTCTGCTGATAGCATCTTATCTTCATTTCCCTATGTAAGTTCCATCCTTTTCCTCTTCTCCTTCTGTTTTTGTTCTCACAAATGATCTCTTTTTGCATTTTGAGTTCATTACAAAATTGAAGTAGTTACAGTTTTTTTAAGGCTTCCTTTCTCTTTAGTCTTTATAATTGCTTACCAATTCTGATAAAGAGCTGTAATTTTCTGATTCTATCTATTTATCACCTTGCTCAAAGCTTTGTATACCTCTGCCTTTGCATTTCAGGAGAGCCCCTTTCAACATTACTTGTAAGTCAGGTCTAGTGATGATGAACCCCTTCAGCTTTTGTTTGCCTGGGAAAGCCTTTCTTTCTCCTTCATATTTGAAAGATAACTTTGCTAGATAAAGTGACAGAGTATTCTTGGCTGAACATTTTTATCTTTCAATATTTTGAATATATCGTTTCACTACTCCTGGCCATTTCTGATGAGAAATCTGCTGATAGCCTAATGAAGTTTCCCTTGTAGGTTACCGGGGTTTTTTCCCCTGGCTGTCTTTAAGATTTTACTTTTATTTTTTTTTTCTTTTTCTCCCCGAAGTCCCCCGGTACATAGTTGTATATTCTTCGTTGTGGGTCCTACTAGTTGTGGCATGTGGGACGCCACCTCAGTGTGGTTTGATGAGCAGTGCCATATCTGCGCCCAGGATTTGAACCAACGAAACACTGGGCCGCCTGCAGCGGAGCGCGCGAACTTAACCACTCAGCCACGGGGCCAGCCCATCACCTGGCTGTCTTTAATAGTCTTTCTTTGTCATTGACTGGACAGTTTTATTACCAGTGTGTCCTGTAGAAGGTCTTTTTACACTGAGATAATTGGGTGTTCTACTAGCTTCATGGATTTGTATATCCAGTTCTTTCCCCAGTCTGGGAAGCTCTCAGCTACTATTTCTCTAAATAAGCTCTCTGTTCCCTTCTCTCTCTCTCTTCTCATTCTGGGATACTCATTATCTTAAGCTGTCCTTTCTAATGGAGTCAGATAATTCTCATAGATTTTCTACATTTTTAAAAAATTTCAGTTCTCTCTCCACTTCTACCTGCATCATTTCTAGGTTTTTATCTTCAAGTTTACAATTAATTCTCTCTTCCATATGGTCTCTCTGCCTCTAATGCTTTCTAATGCATTCTTCACCTCATTTATTGAGTTCTTCAGCTCCAGAATTTCTGTTTGGTTCTTTTTTAGAGTTTCAGTTTCTTCAATAAAGTAGTCCTTCTGTTCACTGATTTTATTCCTGAGCTCATTGACTTGCCTTTCTGAGTTCACTTGTAGCTCTTTGAGTTTCTTCGTGAAAGCTATTTTGAATTCTTTATCAGTTAGATCATAATCTTCCATGACTTTATGTTTGGTTTATAAAGAACTATTTTCTTTTTGTGATGCTGTGTTACCAAGGCTTTCTGAGGTCCTTGCTGAGTTATTCCTCTGTGGTACATTTGTTGTAGCAAACACTTTTCTTATTTTGGTATAGCTTTGTTTGTTTGGGTTTAAAGATTTTATTTTTCCTTTTTCTTCACAAAGCACCCCTGGTACACAGTTGTATATTTTTAGTTGTGGGTCCTTCTAGTTGTGGCATGTGGGATGCCACCTCAGCATGGCTTGATGAGTGGTGCCATGTCTGCGCTCAGGATCTGAATCACTGAAACCCTGGGCCGCCGAAGCAGAGCACGCGAACTTAACCACTCAGCCATGGGGCCAGCCCCATGGTATAGCTTTGTTTGTTTTGATTTGACCTTTCCAACCATTTGGAGACTAGAGGCTTTTTTTTTTTTGAGGAATATTAGCCCTGAGGTAACATCTGCTGCCAATCCTCCTCTTTTTGCTAAGGAAGACTGGCCCTGAGGTAACATCTGTGCCCATCTTCCTCTTCTTTATGAGTGGGACAGCTGCCACAGCATGGCTTGACAAGCTGTGTGTAGGTCTGCATCCAGGATCCGAAATGGCAAACCCTGGAGCACTGAAGCACACTGTGTGAACTTAACCGCTGCACCAGCAGGCCGGCCCCTAGAGGCCTTTATTTTGCTTTTCAGTAGGTGGCGCTACAGTCCTAATTTTTGGTTGCTCTTATCTGAGCAGCCTCTCACTATATTTGATGTTTAGCACTTTCTACTCCCCCACTGCCTCTATTTGGGGTGTCACTGGTATCCTTGTTGTTGTTGCCTGTGCCTCTGGGGGTCACTGATGCCTTGCTGTTGCCAGTATCACTGCAGTCACTGGCTTTGCTGCCAGGGGTAGATGAATGGTCAATACCTCCACTGCATCTAGAATCACCTGGGTTGAAAGTGCCACCATGGTGGCAGGGGGAGGGAAAGAAAGGGAGGGAGCCAGGTTTGCGGGGCACTGCCTCTGCTGTTGCCTGTTACCTTGTGGCTGCAGGCATTGCTACAGCTGAGATGTCAGAGTTGCGCGTACAGCTCTGCTGCTGCTACTAGGCTCTGAGCTACAGCCAGGGGCCCAGGATCATGGGGCTCTACCTCCACTGCTGTTCTGCTTCCCATGGTCACAGGTGCTGCCATGGCTGGCTGGACACAGTCACCTGTGAGCCTCTGCTGCTGGCCACTGGGTTCTCTGGGGCTGGGGGTGGCTGGCTCAGCTGCCACAACCAGGGGTCCAGGGTCCTGGGCACTGCCTTCACTGTTCCCTTGTTTCACCTCTTCTATGTGCTCCAATCCATCTACTTTTGTACGTACTGGTGTGTTATCTCTCTGGCATCCTGATGTGTTGGGCAACATAGCCTTTGTTGGGTTATGGATGTTTTACTTGCTGAATACTGAAGGAGAGAGACAAAGGGATCCTCTCATGCCTCCGTGAAGATCCAAATGTGTATATTTCTTAAGCTGGGTGATAGGTATAAAGGTAGTTTTTAAAATAATTTATCTTACCTATACATTTTATACATATTGTTTTGTAGGTGAAATATAGTTAAGTATTTTTTAAGTATGCAGAACCTCCTTCTAAGGAAATCGGCCAGTGCTCACAGTTCCTATTATCCATGACACCCCATCTCTCCTTCCACCCTAGTTTGACCAAAAAAGAGGCAAGTTATTTAGATTCTTCTCTTGAATTAGAAAACAAGGAGGTAGGGAAGATGTCCAGAAAGATAACAGAGGTGAGATGCATTTTATATGAAGGGTTCTAAAATCAGTACATGACACAATAATCATATAAGCCTACAAATATCCCTAAAGTCACCTATAACATACAATTTACATGATCAACCTACTAGTCCTGTTGCAGACTGAAATACTTTTCTCTGTATGCAACACAGCCAGTTTTCCTTCTAACATTAAAGCACTCCTACTTATTCAGTTCCACACTAAGCAAAGTAGCTGGCTTATAAGAGTTCATAACACTCACTCAGTGTTGCAGACTCACACAAAATGGCTATGTCAGTGGGTCCCAAACTTTACCATACATTGAAGACCTATAAAAAACAGTGAGTCCTGGATTCCATTCCAGATTTTCTGATTTGGGGATGGAGTGTGACCTAGGCTCTGAAATTGTTTAAAGCTTCCCAGATGTTTCTAATGCGCAGCAAAGTTTAGGAAACCCTAGGGTAGATGCTTACTCTATGAATAGATTTGCTTCCACTGTTGAAATAATTTTTCTCTCTCCTTTATTTATTTTTTAAGAGTATATAATGGGAAACAACTCCACTGAATAGAACACATTTGGGGACTGATTCTATGAATTTTGGTCATGTGCAAACTGATGTACAGGCAAAAGAAGCTGATCTGCAAAGAGAGGAGAATCAGATATTGTGAAAGGGAGATAAGAGATGACGGAGAGAACGGCATTGGTTCCAAATGGCTTATCAGTTTCCCATGAGGCCCAACTATACTTCTCTTACCTTCTTTTGAAATCTATCTTTACGATAACCCTCTATTTTCTCTCCTTCACTTAAATTAATCTCAGTGTTTTGGGAGTAAAAAAGCTCTTCTAAAATCAAGATGTTTACATTTAGTTATTTTAATCAAGTCAATATTTTATATTTAAAGAAAAAACACAGGATTTTATTGCTTCATCTGTACAGCAATAACGTATAACTGCCACCTGGTGGCAGCATACCTACCTGAATAAAGAATATATTTTGGAAACGAAGACCCTCCTCAGAGGTTAAACATGCCAAATATATATTCTTAAGAGTTTTCTGCTACTTTTAGGATAAAATCCATACTACTTTAAATGACACACATGGCTCCTCATCAGCTGATCCCAGCCTCTTTCTCTAATGTAATTTTCTACTATACAACTTAATTCTCTATGCTCCAGCATGAAGAGGAGGAGGAGGATGGTGGCTAACACTTCTTGAAAACTTTTTATAATCTGACAATGTTCTAAGTGCTTTATACGTATTAGCTGAATCCTCACAACCCCAAGGCAGGTACTAACATTGTTCTCATTTTCCAGATGGGGAATGGGAGGTACAGGGAGGTTAAGTAGCTTGCTTAGAGTCACAAAGCTAATAAGTAAGTGGCAAAACCAAGATTTAATATCACATGGTCTGGTCTAGTCCAAATTCATAACCACTACAGTTACACTGCTTTTCACAACAAAATCTTTGAAAAAGTAGTTAGCATTCACCATCCTTTCCTGATACCCATTCATTCTTCATTCCATGAGCAATCTGATTCTACATTTCCCTTTCTGACCAACCATTGCTAAAGCTAAAGGTCACTTTTCAAGTCTCCATCACACTTGATTTCTCGTTTTGACAACTGGCCACTCCTCCTCACTTGAAACTCTGTCTCCCCTCAGTTTCTAAGACATCAGCATCTCCTAGCTTTGTGAAGAGTTTGTCTTTCAGTCTCCTCTGCAGATAGTCTGCCTGCCTTTTAAACACGGGCGCTTCCACAGGATTCAACTCTCAGTCTGCATTCCACTCAGTCTTCTTCATGAGTGAACTCCCCATTCCCAGAGTGTCAGCTAGTATCTTTAAACCAAATATTTATCTCTAGCATGGGCTTCTGTCTTAAGCTCCAGACTCATAGTCAATTTTACATGGGACTACCCCTCTAGGATGTCCTATAGGTACCTCTGACTCAATGTATCCAAAATAAAACTTATCTTCATCTTAGTCAAATATTTATTTCCCTCTAAATATGCCCACATTTCCTATCTCAAAGACCCATTTCACTCAAACTCTCCTTTTCCCCCAAATTTGTCCATATTCCCTATCTTAGATACTAGCACCTGTATCCTTTCAGTTGCTCAAGTCAGAAAACTGGAGTCATCTGTTAAGTCTGCTTGGGATGTTGCAACAAAATACCACAAACTGGGTGGTGTATAAACAACACAATTTGTTTCTCACAGTTCTGCAAGCTGGAAGTCCAAGATCAGGGTGCCAGCAGATGTGGTGTCTGGTGAGAACTCACTTTCTAGTTCACAGATGGCCATCTTTTCCCTATAAATCCTAACATGGTGGAAGGGGAAAAAGAGCTCTCTTTTATAAGGACACTAATCTCATTCATGAGGGTCCTTCCCTCAAGATCTAATCACCTCCCAAAGGCCCTACCTCCTAATACCATCACCTTGGGGATCAGGATTTCAACATACAAATTTTGGGGGGAGACAAACATTGAGACCATAGCATCTCTCTTACCCTTTACAACCAACTGCCAAGACCTCTCAAACCTACCTCCTAAACACTGATCAAGGATCTACGAGCCAGTGTAGGGTTGACGTTAAGAACACAATCTCTTAGGTCACACAGATTAGGTTTGACTGAATCCTTGGTCTGCCATTATGATTTTGTGCAAATTACTTCACCTCTTCAGTTTTCTCACCTATAAAATAGGGATAGCAACAATATTCACAGTTCTCAGAATGGTTATAAGGATTAAAAGAAAAAATAAATGTAAAACCCTTAGCATAATGCCTAGCATTAGAAAGTGCTCAGGGGCCGGCCCCATGGCCAAGTAGTTAAGTTCACACGCTCCGCTTTGGCAGCCCAGGGTTTCGACAGTTCGGATCCTGGGTGTGGACATGGCACCGCTCAGCAAGTCCTGCTGAGGAGGCATCCCCCATGCCACAACTAGAAGGACTCACAACTAAAAAATATACAACTATGTACCGGGGGGCTTTGGGGAGAAAAAGGAAAAATAAAATCTTAAAAAAAAAAAGAAAGTGCTGAAAAACTGGTAGCTATTATTATTATGGAATTCATACTCTTCTTTCTTCCATTTACTGTCAACCTTCCCATTGTCCAAGTGAGAGACAATGAGGCAGAAAGAGAAGTGGGGATAAATCAAGAAATATTTAGAAGGTACAATCAGCAGAATGTGGTGATTGCTTGGATCAGAAAGGTAAAGGGGAGTGAGGTAATGTGGGCCTCATTTTATTGGGTACTGGTGTTAGAATGGGAAGAAAAGGCTAAGTGTGAGACAAGTTTTGAATTAAAAAAACAATAAGATTGGGTTATAAGTATGCAGGATACAGGCAAATAATCAGAGAATAATCCAAAAGATTTTACTTTTCAACTTAGACAGTTTCTGATTAGGTAGAAACTACTGGGCCTCAAAAATATGATGGCACATGAGATAGAAAAGAGAAAACCAGAATATTAAAAAATTTAAAATCCAAATTCTAGAGGGAAAGACTATAGACTCCTCTGTCATAAGATTAAAACCATGAGACCTATTAAATTTACTTATATTGTATTTCATTCTTTTAATTTTTAAAAAATAATTATTGTTACCAATTTAAACAAAATTTCTAATTATTATCTTCTCTTTTTCTCAAACTCTATTATAAAAACTTGCTATTTATTGAAGTGGAAAAGTGGGAGTTCTCTTGTTAAAGGGAAGTAGAATAGAAATGCTCCAACTTGTATTTTCATTACAAAAGGAACTTATGCAAAATAAAAATTAAACATTAGCTTGGCAAATACAAAAAATTTTACATGAAAATTATTTCAAATATTTTTAAGTTGTCTATGACTAGAAAATAGTTTCTATAACTTTCAGCCAAAACTCATTATTTCATATATAAACTCCCAGGCGATATTTGCTAATGCAGTTTTTACACATTTATAATACCTTTGCCCTTTAGAGCATCTACTTATTTATTTCACTTAAGAAATCAACACATATATACAGTCAACAGACCATAAATGAGATCACTGTGCCATGCCCATCACAATCTCCTGCATCTCCCTCATACACTTTCATGCATTAAATTTGATTACTGATAAATATGGAGAATATTTTTAGTTGTAACTGATCCCCATCCCTATCTTCTCTGGGGAAACAATAAGGCACTATCAATTTGAATAAAAGTGAGGCACTAGAGGAATACCTATGGCCTAATCACAGAGCTCACAATGAATGATCCTTAGTAAACGAGGAATTTTGTAGTGTGTTCAGTATCAAGAAATAGAAGGAAAGAGATTCTAGACTTTATATACTGTTTGTTTTCAGAGATTTGTAAACCAGAGAACCTACTTAATCAATACAATTTATAAATTCAAATTTTTATAGATTAGGATTTTGAAAAGTAAAATTTAGTGCAGTTCTTATTAATCAAAGTAATAACTTCAGGGACTTTAAGAAAATGATCTCTTAGGGGCTGGCCCAGTGGCACAGTGGTTAAGTGCTCTGCTTCTGTGGCCCGGGGTTCATCTGCTTGGCTCCTAGGAGCAGATCTATGCATCACTTATCAAGCCATACTGTGGCAGGCGTCCCACATATCAAGTAGAGGAAGACGGGCACAGATGTTAGCTCAGGGTAAATCTTCCTCAAAAAAAAAAAAAAAAGAAAAGAAAAAAAGAAATGATCTCTTAAAAGGAAGAAAATGTCAGACTTATAGAGAAATGTTTAGACCACATAAAAATCTCAGTGAATAGCAAACCACAATAAGAATCATAACCCTGATGGCAACTGAAAACAAACACTACACTGTGCATGAACAAAAAGGATACAGGAATTTTTTATGTTACAAAAGTATCTACAGATTTAAATAAATAACCTAGGCAAAACTACTTCTAGAACAAAGATAAGCTTTTGAATAGCATTAAATCCACGTGCAAATCAATCAAAGCTTTATGCAGCATACCTAGATGAGCATTAAGTAGCCTAAGTTATATCTTGCTGACCACTACCACAAAAACACAAAAGTAAAAGGGGAGTCAACATGACAACAAAAATATCTTACACTAGTAAAATACCTGTACAGATCTATTGTGTTCACATGTGAAAATGACAGGCCTTTTTGTTACTGAAGAAGACAAGGTTATTTTCTTCTCACAGTGAAAATGGATTGGTAATGATCAAGCCAAAAACCCAACAGGTGCCTCTCAGACCAACTGCATGTACTTGTAAAACAGTTGGCCATGGAATGGAATGACTCACTGGCCCACACAGAAACCAAACTTCAGCATCATGCTCTAATCAACTCACCAAGAATCTATTATCCAAAGGAAGCAACAGTCTAAATATTGGCAGAAACCTAGAAGGCCTAAAAAAACCAAGAGGAAAGATAATCTCACTGGAGATGTGTGTCTCTCTGTCTGCCCCTTTCTTGCACCTGCCTGAGCGCGCATGTTCTCACTCTTTCTGTATACAGAAAATATATATATTATGTAAATATAATAATAAAAATATTGCACAAAGGAAGTTGATAGCAATCCAATTAAAACACAGGCAAAGGAGTTGAATAGACATTTCTCCAAAGAAGAGACACAAATGGTGGACAAGTACATGAAAAGATGCTCAACATCCTTAGTCATTAGGAAATTATAAATCAAAACCACAATGAGATACCACTTTCTGCCCACTAGAATGGCTATAATAAAGAAAAGGGTAAACAACAAGTGTTGGTGAGGATATGGGGCAACTGGAACCTCCTACACTGCCAGTGGGAATGTAAAATGGTACAGCCACTATGGAAAACAGTTTGGCAGTTCCTCAAAAAACACAGAATTACTATACGATCCAGTAATTCCCCTTCTAGATATATACTCAAGAGAAATGAAAATAGGTTCTCAAATACTTGGATACAAACGCTCATAGCAGCACAAACAGAAGGACCTATAAGTAGAATATACAACTATGCACTTGGGGACTTTGGGGAGAAGAAGAAGAAGAAAAAATGGAAGATTGGCAACAGATGTTAGCTCAGGTGCCAATCTTTAAAAAAAAAAAAAACAAATGTTCATAGCAGTAGTATTCACAACAGCCAAAAGGTGAAAACATCTCAAATCCCCATCAATGAATCAATAAACAAAATGTGGTGTGTATATATACATATATATATATATATATACACACAATAGAATATTATTTAGCCATAAAAGGGAAGGGAGTACTGATATATATATACAACAACATGGATGACCCTCATAAACATTATAGTAAGTGAAAAAAATCAGACACTAAGGGTCAAATATTATATGATTCCATTTACATGAAATATCTGGAATAGGTAAACCCATAGAAACAGAAAGCAGATCAGCGGTTGCTAGAAGCTTGGCGGAGGAGGGAATGAAGAGTATCTATCTGCTTAAGGGGTACAGGGTTTTATTCTGGAATGATAAAAATGTTTTGGAACTAGATAGAAGCAGTAGTAGCACAACAATGTGTATGTACTAGACGCCAGTGAATTGTTCATTTTACGACGGTTAATCTCTGTTACGTGAACTTCTCCTCAATTAAAAAAAATCAGTTTTACGTCTAGCACCAGAAAAACTTAAAAAGCTCTTAATCATTATCTCACTTATTCTTCAAAACATCTCTTGAGATTCATGTATTGTGACATATTATTTCCACAGACAATAAGGCCTCAGAATTTGTGACAATTTAAATAAATGCTTGCTAAGTAAAAGTCCATAGCTGCAATCGTAGGCAGTCAAAAATGTCAGTTGAACAGATAAGCCAAATGTCTCCAAAGTCCTAGTGCCTTTTCTGGTACACCAAACAGCAGTATTACAAATTCATAGACACACACCACATACGAAAAACCTTTATATATAAACTTTTAAAAATTCTGAAGCTTTTCCAAATTAAAGTTTTTAAAGAGATGCTAATCAATGAAAAAAGATGCCTGGTTTCAATTTTACTGGAATCCTACTGACAAATAAATATAAATAATGTTCCTTATCATTTAATGTCTAACATCTTACGTGGAGAATTTTTCCTAGCTTCCCTATTAGATGAAATCCACTTACATTTCAATAATCAGTAGCCTATAATAGAGAAATATTTCGCAGACATAGTTTAGCTCTTAGTAGAAACTTTATAATATATAAAAATGAAGTGTTTTTGTTTGAAAATAACTTTAGCCCCAATCTTGTCATATTCCAGTCACTTGGCTATATCCTGTCTTTTTCACTTCCTTTTTTCCATGTGCTCATTCAACTTTCAGTTTGGGTCACCACAGACCTCCCTGCTCAGACCCCCTTCTTTCACTGGATATTACGGCTCTTTTATCCTATGACTTCCTATCCCTATTCCTGCCATTCTTTAATCACCTTAGAAACCTTTTAAACTATACACTTCAAGAAGCCTGTTCTGCCCATTCTTTCCTCCACAGTAGCAGTCTTCAAACTCATAATCTAAAAATCATGTTTTGTTTTGCTTTGTTTTCAACAAAGCCTGAAGGTTATGAATTAGTTTTATGTCACAGATAATGCACCACAACTGCAATAAATGTTCATGAAAGTATCAAACTGCTGTAACTACTTGGAAAGCTAAGTTTTGAGACTTATAAGAATAAAAAACTAGAAAGTTTAAAAGAAACAGGGATGGAGAGCAACTGTTTTAGTGGTGAAGCAGTGTATCTGAAATATGCAAAGAACAACTTTACACCATGACCGTCTATCAGAGTGGAAACGGCAATTGAAAAGCTCTGCTATCAATACCTTAATATTCAGCTTGAAGAGAGCACTGTCCTTTTTGCATACCATTGGCACTATTTTTCAAACTGAAAATGCTCATTAAACAATTAAAAATCACATAATTACTATTTACTGAATGCAACAGACAAAAGTATAATAATTATTCAACAAATAATGCCAATTACATAAAATGCTGAATAGTTGGTGGAAAACCTTGGTTTTACTGAATTCTGCTACATTAGTAGAATGTTAAAAAGTATACCTAATGTGAATTTACAGGAGTAATAATTTTATACTAAATACACAACTGTCCTCTAATATTTTTCGGGTGGGGGAGGAGATTAGCCCTGAGCTAACATCTGTGCCAATCTTCCCCTATTTTGCATGTGGGATGCTGCCACAGCACGGCTGATAAGTGGTGTGTAGGTCTACATCCAGGCTCCAAACTGGTGAACCCCAGGCCACTGAAGCAGAGCACACAAACTTAGCCACTACGCAATCAGGCTGGTCCAAAACGTCCTCTAATTTTGTTCACTAATATTACAATACTTTCTTTATATAATATTGTAAATAATTTTACTTGGTAAAAAATGAAGTCATTTAAAGTAGAGTTTGAATAGTTTGGTTCAATACAAGGACAATCTATGTAGTGCCATCCCTGTCAGCACCTTGTAAACGGGGTTAGCCCAGCTCTGAAAATATTTACTTAATAATGCAGTCATGTCTCACATCTTCATGGGTCAAGCTTCTTGTTATATCAACACTGAGAAAGTAGCTGAGCACCCAACAGCAAACCAATAAACCAACAAGTAGCAGAAAAAAAGCCCATTCACCAGGCTCCACGGGACCTTGATTTTTACAAACCATTCTATCAAACTCAGTAACTGGGTTCTCTTGTCACAGCAAAATCCAAAACAGCAAGTTAGGAGAAGAGGAAGATGAGAAGGAGCAAGGCAAGATGAGCACATCCATGGCAATGAGCGCTGGCAGCAAAGAAAAATGATAAGAACTACAGAAACAGAAAGGATATCTATAAAGGTCTAATAATACAGAATCCCAAGGATATAATACCAGCAGCACTGGAATAAGAATCACAGTTCCAGGACTTCACTAAAGTGAGGGCTCTTAGGAAACCTAGTTACTCTGTGTCTCATTTTCTTGTTCTGGATAATGATTATATAATATAACATGTCGTCTTCAAACTATATCTGACAAACTTTTATTGTTTTTAAAAACGGCATTGAAACATTTTTTACTGATCATAAGAGAAGTATATCGTACATAATTTGGAAAATACTGAAAACGTAAAGGAAATTAAAACTACCTATAACCCACCACCCAGAGACAATCTTCATTTACACCTTGGTGCAGTTTTTTTTCAGGTGTCTTCATCTATAAATATGTACGTATATTTTTTGGCAACATTTTTATTAACCTGGCATTATCTGTGGACATTTTCTCAACTCAAAAGTCTTTGTAGAATCATTTTAATGGCTACATATACCAAAATTTATTCTCCTATCAGTCAGCCCTGGGCTAGTCGCAGGTTCGTTTCCTGGTCAGGGAACACAGCACCCATCTGTCGGCTGTTATACTGTGGAGGCTGCGTGTTGTTGCCGTGATGCTGAAATCTAGTGCCATCAGTATTTCAAAAACCAGCACGGTTATCCATAATGGACAGGTTTCAGTGGAGTTTCTAGACTAAGACAGATGAAGAAGAAGGACCTGGCCACCCACTTTCAAAAAAATTGGCCATGAAAACCCTATGAATAGCGGCAGACCATTGTCTGATATAGCACTGGGAGATAAGAGGATGGTGCAAAAAGACTAGGCAGGGTTCCACTCTGCCATACACAGACTTGCTAGGAGTCGGAATCCACTTGAGGGCACTAACAACAACAAATTCTCCTATCATTGCAGTTTGGTTGGTATAAAACATTTTATAAAGCACATTATACTGCATACATGACAAGTCATCAAAAAAGTGATCATTTATAAGGTCTAGATACAGAAAGGAAATTTTTCAATTACCAAACACCAAGAAAAAATTTTAAAAATTGTAGTTTGTAAAACTAGATTAGCAAATACAATACTTAACTCCAATGAACAAACAAGACATTTAGAGAACCATGTACCTGTATAAGTTTGGAAATGATCATTTTAAGTGATTTCTGATGCCAGCGATAAGAGAATTCCAGTTAAGAGAATTCTGGATTACTGTTATTAAATTCAACATGCTAGTAAAGTAGCAACCATTAATGACCCATAGTCATTCTGCTGATTCATTCCTTAAGCAAATATTTATTGAATTTCTACTACTGAACAGGCATTATACTAGGCTGCATTAATATCAAGAACTTTCTTTGTAAAACAGTCTTAAATATTAGGCAGCAGCATTTAACATATTTTAACAAATGAAAATATTCACCCAAAATCTTACTGTACCTCCTCTCTCAGTGTCTCTCTCTCTCACTCAACTGTGAGCATCTAGAGAACAGAGACTGTCACCATCTCTATATTTCCAACTCTTGGCGTAAAACAGGAGTTCAACACAGGTTTGCTGAATGACTTTACATTTACAATCCAAAGTTTTTAAGTCCTAATCTAAAAGCACACGTTTATACAAATGAAATAACGTATACACTATTTTTGCTGATGCTGTTTTCACTCTATTTTCCCTGTTCCTATCAGTCTTCATATTTTTAATGGCTGCATAATATTCCATCACACTTATATGATATAGTTTAGAAAATGATCCTCTTAATATTGTCTTTGAAGGTTGCTTCCAGTGTTTTTATATTGTATAGCTAATGCTCCAGCAAACATGCCTTACCTTACAAGTCTCACAGATTTATTTCTGACTGGAAAAATTGGGCTCAACTCTGAAAGATAATCTTCTACAATAAAAGTGAATGTCAAAAGAAAAAGATTTTTACTCCATAGGCAGAATTTTGAAAGACAAAAAACACTAGGATTCTTTTCTGCCAAATCTAAGCAATTCAAATAAATTCTGTAACTATTATGAAATTTTTTATTCAAAGTAAACTATGTTTTGTAGGACTGTCTTACATATACCTAGAGAAGATGTTTCTGGGGGCAGGCAGTAAAAATCCTGAGGGAACAGACAAACAAAACGTCTAATTAGAACTTCAATGCTTTTGGAAGGAGGCGCACTTTACCTCCACTTTCTTGGATTCACAGAGCTTGCTCAGACCCTCAGCTTGCAGAAATGCAAGCAACTTTGGGGCTCTGAAGATGCCTTGATTTCCCCTTCTCTCCATTTATAGATTCTAAAGTAATAATCTACCTGGTAACATACAAGCACTTAAGCTTTGACCTTAGATAAAAGGAGCTTATGGGAAAGCCAGCTCTATTTTATAAACTTGAAGCTGGTTTACATACGTACTCATTTAAGAAATTTGTGTTGACCATCTACTACTGCATCACTGCAGCATGGTCCTTCAGTGATTACTGAAATCACGAACCCGGTCTCCTTATTTGTTTGTTTGTTTATTTGGAGGGAAGGAAAGGAAGACAGAAAAAACAGTTAACTATATTATAATTTAATTGTTGTCTAAGTACGATTGCTAACAACCACCCCTAATAAGACAGATTATAATCTATAAGAGGTAACTTCATTATAGGGAAGAAGGGGCCTTTGAGGCCAGCCAAAAGATATGCTCAAATATGTAATTGTTAAAAGAAATATGCTATTTAATTTATATTTCGTCTATATCAAATTCTTCATGAAGCCCAGTGAATAATACCTAATGCAGAATTTCCTATCATTTGCTTTACAGGTTTTTTCACACACACACACACATAAAATAAAGACTCACCGAGACATATGTAACAATTGAATTACTAAAAGCACGAATTCTATAGGTGTTTCTTGGCAACAGGGAAGCTTTCGCCCCCAGAGGTTCCATTCACAGACTGAACAACATTCCACACAATACAAAAGCGCATGCCATGACAAAGACCTCCGAACACAAACATACAAAACCACACTTCTAAAAATGCCCCTAAAGCGAAGTTCACAGCTGGCACTTGTGGCACACTCAAGCCACAGTGCCACAGCTGAAGCAGCTGTCACAGGCCAATCACACACCCAAGAGTGCCAGCTTGCCACCTAAGAAAGCCAAGCTGATGAGCGTACAAATCCTCTACCGAAGAAAGGAAAGCCCCAAATCCCCACCCTGAAAAGCACAATGCCTGCACTACCCAGAAAACTCTCTTAATAAGTGAAAGGTTGGAGACTTAAAAGCAATAAATACCAGCTTATAGCAAAACAATAAAACAGGGGTTTTGTTTGGGCATTCACGAGAAAAGAACCACACCACCCAATCATCACGGAAGTATCATCTGCTAGATAGTAACACCAGGCTTTTTCAACTGGAAAAGGAAAAAGGAGGGCGACGGGAAAATGCAGCCCTGCAGCTCCTCCCTCCGAGGCAGCGCCCGGGAGTGCTGCGGTCTCCGCTTCCAGGCCCCCTCCCGCCCCTTCCCAGCCACCGCCTCCCGCCGCGGGCCCGCAGCCTCCGGCCCTTACCTTCGCTTTGCCGGCCTCCAGCTTCTTCTGTCTCTCCTCGTCCTCCATGGCCTCTGCGGAGAAGGCTAGGGAAGACAGGGAGGGAGTCGAGGGTAGAAAGGAAAGGTCGATTCAGAAGGAGGTGAGACTGCAGGCTCGGCGGCCCAGGGAGCAGGGCCGAGCCCGGCGCTCCCCCTGCGCGGAGTGGAACCAGTCTCTGCGCTCACTGGCTGACCGTCCTCGGCCACACGGGCAGCGCCGTCACCGCCGCCGCCGCCATCTTCGTCTCCACGTAAACACACGGCGGGGCACGAGTTGGCGGGCGGGGGGGACGGGGGCGTCGGTCCGCGCAGGCGCCGCGAGCCCCGCCGCGCCGGGCAGGTGCGTCTGCGGCTCCGCCCGGCCCTGCGCGCCGCGGCGGGGGCGACCCCGGGCAGGCCTCGGACCCTGCTCCACAGGCGCAAAGCTGGCGGGTAGAGCGCCCTTCCCTGGGGACGAACGCTTCCTAGGTGGCGGCCTGGCTGAGAGGGTGGGAGGGAAAGTCTCTGCCACGGGCGCCCCGTCGGATCCCCGCCCACCGTGCAAAGGATTCAGTGGTCGCTTTTAAAACAATGAGATTTTTCAAATTACCAAAATATCTGTTGCAATTGATGAACGCTAAAAAGCCCCAAAGGAAAAGATTGGCGTGGGGTGGGGTGGGAGGCAGGGAGTGGATGAGGACCTACGGGACGTCAGTCTTTCAACCTAGATTGATTCTTCCACTCGAGGAATTGGGAAAACGTCCAGTTGCTCTTATTATTTCCTTAGCCTGCAAGTCTCTCCCTCTTCCCTTCACTGGCCTGCCCAGTCTCTGGTTCATCCTTCAAGGCCCATCTCACACGCTCCCTTCGAATAGCTTTTCAGATCTTTTTGTTCCCTCCACGGCAGCTGGGAGTATTCTGTCAACTTGTTCCCCTCCCACTCCTCCCTGGAGCTTACCTTTAGCAATGGTGCTCTGAAAGGATCCTGGGCCTGGGAAGCTGGGCTGGGGACAAAGCCAGTATGCACTAACTTTCTAGCCTGAATGACTTTGAACAAGTTATCTGTCCTCCCTGAGCTCATCCGGAAGTTTTGGAAAGATTGTTAACATATGTGTTACTATATGTGACTGCCCCTGGCGTGTGAAAATGTCCTCATTTAATATCAGTTCTATTTATCCTTGTATTTCCTTTATGTCCTCTGCATGATATTTTAATAACTTGTGCACTTCTTAGTTCAGCTTATACTCCCAGCTCCTTGATGGCAGAGACTGTCTTGCTCAAATTGGCATTACTAAAATGACTAGCACAGTGCTTTGCACCCATAAACACGTTGAATTGAATTGAACCATTTTAATAAATTGAGCATTACTCTCCTTTTTTTCATCTTCTCCCTCACATACTTCCTTTCTTCTCCCCACACTCCTACACTCAAATCCATTCCTGGGGTAAGCTACACATTTTAAAGTTTCAGGTTGATTACTCAGGTTAATCATGTTTCCCCTTTCTTTTGAGCTAGGTTGGACTGAAAAACTAGCAAGTGTGAACTAAAATAAGCTATGAGTTCAATCGTAGAAGTAGTATTAAGTGAAAATGTGATTAAAAAAGAAAAAGACTAAAGACCTTAGGTCTACCACAAACTGAAGACTAGTTTTAAATAGCCCTGATTTAGAAATTCTTACATTTAAAAATCAACTTTTTTTCCTCCAGCTCCACAATGCATACATAAGTGTGCCAGCTTGTAACACCCAAGTATGTATTGTTCTGTTATCTTAACTTGAATTGGGAACTGGGTGAGATTAGACACTTTATCATAGGAATAACAGAACTGAGACAATAAAAGGAGAAGAGATGTATTGTCACCCTTCTAGCTAAGAATAGAGCAAGGACTAGAATCAAGTGTTCTAACAGTGCAGTGACAAATACTGTCTGCATTGAGGGATTATGTTTGTACATTCTGATTACCTAGGAGGAAGAAGCCCTAGAATATCTGACAAGATCTTCCTGTTTTTTAATAGATACTGCTTTCTCAGTGACTAAGGAAGCCACCTATTTGTTTCAGTATGTACTAAAAATGTTCAAGAACACCTTCTAAAACAAAAAGATTACTTCAATGCTTCCCTTCAATAAGAGTAGCCAGTCATACATGTCTGTTTTATATTTAATGGGTGTTCAATAAATGTTTAAACTTAATTGTGTATTGACTTCTGTTAGAAGGGCAAGCATGTGGCACTGGTGCTGATGCCTCCTTATGGCAACTATTCATTCATGTCATGTCATGTCATTCATTCATTCAAGTCGTTCCCTGAGAAGATGATAGTTGAACAAAGACTTAAAGAGATGAGAGAGTGAGCCATGGGGATAGTGAAGGTATAGCCAGTCTAAAGGCCCTGAGGGAAAAACAAGACTGTTGTGTTAAAGGAAAAGCAGAAGGTAAGGGTGGCTAGAGTAGAGTGAACAAAGAGGAGAATAATAGGAGATGAGGCCAGAGAGGTAAGAGGAGGCCAGATCCTGTACAGTTCTTAAGGTCATTGTAAGGACTTTAGCTGTTACTCTGAGTGAGATGGGGAGGCTTTGGAGAATTTTGAGCAGGTGAGTAATATGATCTGGCTTATTAAAGAACATCTAACTGCTATGAGGAGAATGAACTGTGGGGGATCACTTTGGATGCCATTGTGATAATCTAGACAAGAGATCATGGGAGTTTGGACCATCATAGTGATAGTGAAGATAATGATGTGAGATCAGATTCTGGATATATCTTGAACATGGAACCAGTAGTGCCATATGAATTATAGATTCAATGTGAGGTTTGAGAGAAAGGGAAGAGCTGGGTTGACGTCAACATTTTTGGCCTGAGCGACTGAAGTGATGGAGTTGTCTATAACTGAGATGGGGAAAAGCAAATTCAGAGGAGACCAAAAGTTCAGTTTGGAACATAATGAACTAGAGATGCATGTTAGGCGTCCAAGAAGTGATATCAAGTAGACCCTTAGATATCTGAGTCTGGAGTTCAGGAGAGAGGTTCAAGCAAGAAATATAAATTTGAGAGTAGTCAGCATATAGATGGCATTTTAAGTTAAGGAATTGAATGAGATCATCTAGGACCAGCCTGTCTCATAAAGCAGCCATTAACTACAAATGGCTATTCAGCATGTGAAATATGGCTAGTCTGAATTGAGATATGCTATAAGTTGGGTTTTGAAGAGTTGGTATTAAAAGAACTTAAACTGTCTCATTAATATTTTTATATTAATTATATGTTGAAATGCCAATATTTTGGGTATATTGGTTTAAATAAAATATATGTGAATTTCACCAGCTTCTTTTTACTTTTTTTTTTAATGTAACTCCTAGAAAATTTCAAATTACATAGGTGGCTTGCATTTGTGGCTCACATGATTTTTCTATTGGATCTTGTTGCTCTAAGGAGTAAATTTAGATAGAAAAGTGATGCAATGACTGAGTCTTGGAGAACTCCAACTCTAAGAGGGAGGGAAGGTGAGAGGAATCAGAAAATGAGACTGAGAACAGCAACTGGCTAGGTTACAGGAACCAGTAGCCAGGTGAAGAAAGTAAAGGAAGGGGGTGTGATGGACGGTGGCAACTGCTGCTAATAAGTTAAATGAAATGAGGACTGAGAAATAACCGTTGAATTTAACAAGGTGAAAGTTGTTGGAGGCTTCTATGGAAGTCATTGTAAATCAATCATTAACTCTTTCCTACTGAGTGCAAACACTGCCTCAGTATCCTTCTCACAAAGAGACCCTGGAAGTCAGCCCAATGGACCAAAGTTGAAAAGGGAAATGATAGCTGTCATTTCTGATTGGAGTTACTTCTAGTGATTCTCTTTTTATAACATCTCTAAAAATCATAATTAATCTACACTTCTTTTAGTGTTAACTCACTCATCTTCCCAATAGTGAGAATACTGCACTACACTTGTTTCCCCAGAGGAATTAAATTCAAGGTTTCTAGAGGTACTTGTTATATTTTCCATTTAAATAGTGCTAGTTCCTTATTGGCAAGATAGGAAACTAGTATATGAAGGGTACCTAGTGTGATCAGCAAACAAGATTGCTCTAACTGTAGTTAAATCATACCTTGAGAAGTTTTCTCTGTCCTTCCCCTCAGTATATTGTGGTTGCCATTTCCATATTATTGGATCTTTCACAAACTGGTCAGGTCCAACGTATCTGTGATTTTGTTTTAATAGCCAGTATATATCACTAGAACTTGACCTCAAAAAAGCTGCAGCAGCAATTGAGAGAATTCCTTAGATTCAGTGTGGGAAAAAAAAAAAAAAAGAAGATGGTTCTTCTCTTCTATATCGTTTGGGACAAAATACAAAATACACTTACTAAATTCAGGAGGAGAGACAGTACAGTTTGTCTTTAGCCTTTTCTCTTGTGGATTAAATAATTTTTCTCTAGCCTTTCCTCATATGATCTATGTAAATATATTTGATCATTTTAGTGACCATTCTCTGGACCTTTGCCAAATTCTATATAATGCATTTAAGTTAACCAAGTGATTTTCATTAAATGTTTGAACTATATATCTCACCATAACACAATTATCCTGTGTTTTCCTATGTGCTTAATTCCTATTTATGGGTCACACATATTTTAATGAAAATACTACATGATTGACTTATTAACCTCATTTTCATTTAAATGCAGACCTGTTTTAGCCTTACAAAGCTAGTTTTGTTTTCTCTTTAACATGTGGCTTTCTAGAGTTTTTACTGGAGTAAATTATCAATATGTAATTCAATCATGTCATTGTCCACAAATCTTTAAAATTTACATAGGCATTTTGAATTTTAATCCAGTTCCTTAAGACATCTCACCCACTGGTAAATTCTGTATTTTGTTATACAAACCATTTAAAAATTAGTCAGGTTTAAACTGAATCAGATTCACTCAACTATCTCATCAATGATTCTTTACAAACAGGTGTCCATCTTACTAATTGTTCAAAAGTATTTATTGGGGTCATGAGATCAGCATCATGGTGGAGTGAGCTCTTCCTTTAGACTCGATCCACTAAGATACAACAAAAAGGACGTTCATAAGCCAACAGAGGACATTCACACAACATAAAAGACATGTGAGAGATCCATGTAGCCATATGTCTGAAGGTGGAGGTGCTGGAACTCCAGGATGAAGGAGAAGGAGGTAAGGAGATCTCCTCTCCCTCCTAAGTAGCGACCCAGAGCACAGAACCATGGACAGCTCTGAGAAAATAGGGGGAGGGGCAGCTCTTTACAGAACACCTTCTCTTTCCAAGTTCCCTCACAGACCATGGGAAAGCCCCACACAAAGGAGGCAAAGCTATTGCAGAGGTGTCTTCATCAAGCCAGCACCCCAGGGGAGCAGATAGCAAGGGCAGAGTGAGAACGCCCCAGGGATCATGCATTCAAAAGAAAGCACCACTCTCCCTGCCAGGCACTCAAGCTCAGCCAGTCAGCCAGAGTTCCCACTATATGTTAGAAAAGCAGCAGCTGTGAGAGAGCAAGCCAGCAGTCACAGACGGGCCCTATCGGCATAGATGCCAAAGGACAGGCACAGGCCTCAGGGATCATGGCAGGCTCAGAATACACAGCTCCTGACACCACCCCCCCAGGGGAATTTGTGAGCAGATACTATCACTATGCAAAGGCACAAATCCACGCCATGAAACAGTATAAAGAAATATATTAATACTCCAGACCAGGAGGAAAATGACAGGTACCCAGAAATCAATCCTGAAGGCACAGAAATTTATAATTGAAATGACAGAGAATTCAAAATAGCTATCAGAAAAAAGCTCAACGAGTTACAAGAAAATTAAGATAGTTCAATGAAATCAGGAACAGAATTAATGAACGAGGGAATTCTTCACAAAAGAGATTGAAACTATAAAGAAAAAACAATCAGAAATGTTAGAGATGAAAAAACACAATAGTTGAGATAAAGAAAAATCTAGACTCCCTGAATAACAGACCTGATATTATAGAGGACAGAATTAGCAATCTGGAGGACAGAAACATAGAAATGCTTCAGATGGAGGAGGAGAGGGAAATTAGATAAAAAAGAAATGAAGAAATTATCCGAGAAATATCTGACTCAATTAGGAAATGCAACATAAGGATTATAGGTATTCCAGAGGAAAAAAACAGGGAGAATGGAGCAGAAAGCTTCTTCAAAGAAATAATAGCTGAGAACTTTCCAAACCTGGGGAAGGAGCTGGAAATACAAGTAAAAGAAGCTAATAGAACTCCTAATTATATCAATGTAAAAATTCCTTCTCCAAGGCATATAGTAGTAACACTGGAAAAAATCAATGACAAAGAAAAATATTATGGGCAGCAAGACAGAAGAAAATAACTTACAAAGGGACCCTATCAGGCTTTCAGCAGATTTCTCAGCAGAAACTTTATAGGCTAGGAGAGAATGGAATTATCTATTCAAAATTCTGACAGATAAAAACTTTTAGCCAAGATGGCACTATCAAGCAAAACTATCTTTGAGATGTGATGGAGAAATAAAAACTTCCCCATATAAACCAAAGCTGAGGGAGTTTATTGCCACAAGACTCCCTCTACATGAAATGATCAAGCAGGCTCTCATACCTGGAAAAAAAAGAAAGGGTTCACAAAGCTTTGAGCAAGGAGATAAATAGATGGACAAAATTGGAAAGTTGCAGCTTTGAATCAGAACAGGTTAGCAAACACTTAATTATAACATTAAAGATAAAGGGGAGGAAAACATAAAAAATATCTATAATCTTGTCATTTTAACCACAAACTCACAACACAAGATGGAATAAGTTGTGACAACAATAACTTAGATGGGGAAGAGGAAAGAGATGGAATTGGCTTAGACTAGGGAAATAGGCTATCAGAAAATGGACTATCTCATCTATGAGATTTTTTATACAAACCTCATGGTAACCACTAAACAAATAATCACAACAGAGAAAAAAATGACATATAAGGAGAAAACTGAGAACACCATCATAGAGAACTCCCAAACTGAATTGGTAGTCTGAAATATATGGGATGAGAAATGAGGGGAATACAAAACAACTGGAAAACAAGTGATAAAATCACAGCATTGGGCCTGGCCCGGTGGTGTGGTGGTTAGGTTTGTGTACTCCACTTCAGTGGCCCAGGGTTCGCCAGTTCAGATCCTGGGCGCAGACCTTGGCACCACTTAGCAAGCCATGCTGTGGCAGGCATCCCACATATAAACTGGAGGAATATGGGCACAGATGTCAATGTTCCTCAGCATTTTGAGGAGGATTGCTGGCAGATGTTAGCTTGGGGCTAATCTTCCTCAAAAAAAAAAAAAAAAGGCAGCATTAAGCCCTCATATGTCAATAATCACCCTAAATGTAAATGGATTGAATTCTCCAATCAAAAGACACAGAGTGGGGGGATGGATTAAAAAACAAGATCCAACAATATGCTGCCTCCAGGAAACATATATCAGCTCTAAAGACAAATACAGACTCAGAATGAAGGGACGGAAGATAATGCTCCAAGCTAATGGCAAACAAAAGAAACCAGGTGTTGCCATGCTTATATCAGACAAAGTAGACTTCAAGATAAAACAGTCAATGAGAGACAAAGAGGGGCAGTATATCATGATAAAAAGGGACGCTCCACCAAGAAGATATAACATTTATGTATGCACCAACACAGGAGCAGCAAAGTATATAAAGCATTAACACACCTAAAAGGAGACATTAAGAACAACACAGTGTTAGTAGGGGACCTTAACACCCCATTTACATCAATGGATAGCTCATCCAGACAGAAAGTAAACAAGAAAATGGGGGAATTAAACAAAAAACTAGAACAGATGGACTTAATGGATATACATATATAGAACATTCGATCCCAAAACAGCAGACTACACATTCTTCTCAAGTGCACATGGAACATTCTCAAGGATAGACCACATGTTGGGAAACAAGGCAAGCCTCAATAAATTTAAGAAGATTGAAATCATATCAAGCATCTTTTCTGACCATAATGCTATGAAATGAGAAATAAGTTACAAGAAAAAAGCTGGGAAAGTGACAAATATGTGGAGACTAAACAACATGCTACTGAATAACCAATGGATCATTGAAGAAATCAAAAAATATCTGGAGATAAATGAAAATATAGCATACCAACTCATATAGGATGCAATAAAAGCAGTCCTAAGAGGGAAATTCATAACAATAAAGGCCCACCTTAACAAACAAGAAAAGTCTCAAATAAGCAGTCTTAAACTACACCTAACAGAATTGGAAAAAGAAGAACAAACAAAGCCCAACATCAGCAGGAGGAGGGAAATAGTAAAAATTGGAGCAGAAATAAATGAAATTGAAAACAAACAAACAAAAAACAGTAGAGGGGGCCGGCACAGTGGTTAAGTGTGCACATTCCACTTCGATGGTCTGGGGTTCACTGGTTTGGATCCTGGGTGTGGACACGGCACTTCTTGTCAAGCCATTCTGTGGCAGGCGTCCCACATATAAAGTGGAGGAAGATGGGCATGGATGTTAGCTCAGTGCCAGCCTTCCTCAGCAAAAAGAGGAGGATTGGCAGCAGATGTTAGCTCAGGACTAATCTTCCTAAAAAAAAAAAGTAGAAAGAATCAATGAAACTAAGAGCTGGTTCTTTGAGAAGATAAACAAAATTGACATGCTCTTAGACATACTTACTAAGAAAAAAGAGAGAAGGCTCAAATAAATAAAATTAGAAGTGAAAAAGGAGAAATTACAATGGATGCCACAGAAATACAAGGGATTATAGGAGAATACTATGAAAAACTACATGCCAACAAATTGAACAATCTGGAAGAAATGGATAAATTCTCAGACTCATACAACCTTCCAAAACTTAATCAAGAAGAAACAGAGAATCTGAATAGACCAATCACAAGTAAAGAGACTGAAACAGTAATCAAAAACCTCCCCAAAAATAAAAGTCCAGGACCAGATAGCTTCTCTGGAGAATTCTACCAAACATTCAAAGAAGATTTAATACCTATCCTTCTCAAACTATTTCAAAAAGTTAAAGAAGACAAAACACTTCCTAACACATTTTATGAGATCAACATCACATGATCCCAAAGCCAGACAAGGACAACATGAAGGAAAATTACAGGCTAATATCACTGATGAACATAGATGCAAAAATCCTTAACAAAATATTGGCAACCCGAATACAGCAATATATTAAAAGGATCATTCACCATGATCAAGTGAGATTTATACCAGGATGCAGGGATGGTTCAACATCCGTAAAGTGGGGCCAGCCCAGTGGTGCAGTGGTTAAGTGTGCATGTTCCACTTCAGCGGCCCAGGGTTCACTGGTTTGGATCCCAGATGTAGACATGGCACCACTTGGCAAGCCATGCTGTGGTAGGCGTCCCACATATAAAATAGAGGAAGATGGGCACGGATGTTAACTCTGGACCAGTTTTCCTCAGCAAAAAGAGGAGGATTGGCGGCAGATGTTAGTTCAGGGCTCATCTTCCTTAAAAAAAATCTGTAAAGCAATCAATGTGCTACACCATGTTAACAAAATGAAGAATAAAAACTACATGATCATCTCAATAGATGCAGAGAAAGCATTTGACAAGATCCAACAGCCATTTATGATAAAAACTCTCAATAAAATGGGTATAGAAAGAAATTACCTCAACATAATAAAGGTCATATATGACAAACCCACAGCCCACATCATAGTCAATGGGGACAAACTGAAAGCCATCCCTCTGAGAACAGGAAAAAGATAAAAAGACAAGGGTGCCCACTCTTATTCAACATAGTACTGGAAGTTTTTTCCCAGGGCAATTAGCCAAAAAAAAGAAAGAAAAGGAATCCAAATAGGCAATGAAGAAGTGAAACTCTTGCTGTTTGCAGAAGATGTGATTTTGTATATATGGAAAACCCTAAAGGATCCATCAGAAAACTATTAGAAATAATCAATAACTACAGCAAAGTTGCAAGGTACAAAATCAACTTACAAAAATAAGTTGCATTTCTATACCCTAATAACGAACTAACAGAAAGAGAACTCAAGAATACAATCCCAGGGCTGGCCCCATGGGCAAGTGGTTAAGTTTGTGCACTCTGCTTTGGTAGCCCAGGGTTCACCAGTTTGGATCCTGGGCACAGACTTAGCACCATTCATCAAGCCATGCTGAGGCAGTGTCCCACACAGAAGAATTAGAAAGACCTACAACTAGATATACAACTATGTACTGGAGGCCTTTGGGAAGAAAAAAAAAGAGGAAGATTGGAAACAGATGTTAGCTCAGGGTCAATCTTTCTCACCAAAAAAAGGACTAAAATCCCATTTGCAATTACAACAAAAGAATAAAATATCTAGGAATAGATTTAACCAAGGAGCTGAAAGACCTATACAACAAAAACTATAAGACATTATTGAACGAAATAAATGATGACATAAAGAAATGTAAAGATATTCCATGCACATGGATTGGAAGAATAAATATAGTTAAAATGTCCATACTAGCTAAAGCAACCTATGGATTCAATGCAATCCCAATCAGAATCCCAATGCCATTCTTCATGGAAATAAAACAAATAATCCTAAAATTCATATGGGGCAACAAAAGACCCTGAATAGGTAAAGCAATCCTGAGAAAAAAGAACAAACCTGGAGGCATCACAATCACTGACTTCAAAATATACTACAAAGTTATAGTGATCAAATTAGCATGGTACTGGTACAAAAACAGGCACAAAGATCAATGGAACAGAATTGAAAACCCACAAATAAAACCACACATCTATGGACAGCTAATCTTTGACAAAGGAACTAAGAACATACAATGGAGAAAGCAATGTCTCTTCAATAAATGGTATTGGGAAAACTGTACAGCCACATGCAAAAGAATGAAAGTAGACCATTAGCTTTCGCCATACACAAAAATTAACTCAAAATGGACCAAATACTTGAAGGTAAGACCTGAAACTATAAAACTCCTAGAAGGAAATATAGGCAGTACACTCTTTGACATTGGTCTTAGAAGGATCTTTTTGAATACCATGTCTACTTGGGGAAGGGAAACAAAAGAAAAAATAAACAAGTGGGACTTCATCACACTAAAGAGCTTCTGTAAGGCAAAGGAAACCATGAACAAAATGAAAAGACAACCCACCAATCGGGAAAAAATATTTGCAAATCATATATCTGACAAGGGGTTAATCTCCAAAATATATAAAGAACTTACACAACTCAACAACAAAAAACAAACAAGCTGATCAAAAAATGGGCAGAGGATATGAACAGACATTTTTCCAAAGAAGATATACAGATGGCCAATAGGCACATGAAAAGATGTTCAACATCACTAATCATCAGGGAATTGCAAATCAAAACTACACTAAGATATCACCTTACACCCATTAGAAAGACTATAATCATCAAGACAAAAAATAAATTTTGGAGAGGGTGTAGAGAAAAGGGAACCCTCTTACACTGCTGGTGGGAATGCAAACTAGTGCAACTACTGTGGACAACAGTATGGATATTTCTCAAAAAATTAAAAATAGAAACACCACAAACCCAGCTATCCCACTACTGGTATTTATCCAAAGAACTTGAAATCAATGATTCAAAGAGACTGATGCACCCCTATGTTCACTGCAGCATTATTCACAATAGCCAAGAAGTGGAAGCAACCCAAGTGCCCATGACTGATGATTGGATAAAGAAGATGTGGTGTATATACAAAATTGTTCCATTTGCATCAATATGGATGGACCCTCAGGGTATCATGTTAAGCAAAATAAGCCAGACAGACAAAGACAGACACCGTATGATTTCAGTCATATGTGGAAGATAAACTAACACATGGAGAAAGAGAACAGATTGGTCGTTATCAGAGGGGAATGGGGTTGGCAGGTGGGCATAAGGGGTAAAGGAGTACATTTATATGATGACTGACACATAATAATGTACAACCGAAATTTTACAATGTTATAAACTATTATGACCTCAATAAAATTTTTTAAAAAATATTTATTGTGAAACTGAAATAACAAGGCTTTTACTGATTGCTTCCTACAGTTTTTCCAACTCTAGAATAATAACTGATAATCCAGATACATGATCCTATGGTAATAAAATTATCTTATTATATCCTGGACCAAAATTATTCAGAGAAAACTTTCATCTATGACTTTTCTGCTAAACCAGATAGAGTAATTATCTAATCAGTTGCTTCACCATTTTGTCCATCTTTACGGCTTTGCTTCCTTAATTAGAAGACATTGCCAGCCACCATTTCCTCTGAACACTTCCCGCTATCACTTGCCATGCACACTGCCCAAAACTATGCTCTTCCCTCCAGTAGCAACACTTCCAAACTTCTCTATTTCAGTTAATGACCTTCTTCCAGTCTTCTCAACTCGAAATCTTGAAGACGTCTTATCATCTCTGCCTCACCCATCATGTCTATCAGGCACATGTCCCGTTATGCTTTCTTTCCTAGAGTCTCTTGAATCTCTCCTAGCTTTTCCTTTTCCACTGCCAACAGGATAGACTAGATCCTCATTATCTCATGTTTTGAAAATTTAGAGACTCCCAGTGGATATTTTGGCTCCATTCCTCCCCATGACATTCCAGTCCTCAAAACTCTGACAGGTTAGCTTTCTAAGATGTAACTTTCACTAAGTCGTTTCATTATAAAATGACTTCCTATTGCCCATAAGACGAACTTCAAATTCCTAAATCTGTCATTTAAAGCCCTCCATAATGTGCTCCAGTTCGACTGTGTAGTCCTAAGTCCAAATTCTCCCCCTCGCCCACTCCCCATTCTAGTCAGACAGTCCTCACTGAGCTCTCCATGCTTTGATTGCTGAATCACATTTTACACAATGCCAGAAATCCTGACGTAATGTCATAGTCTTCACAAGAGAAATATTTACGGGACATACAATTGAGCTTATTTTGTAAATTTGACTATTGCCCTTTGTAATTAGGATTAAGCTGAAGAAAAAGGAGATATTAAATGCTAAAACCAAAATGGTTATTTTACTTATTAATAGAGGTGAAAGGTATATAAATTAAAAAAATAGAAGGATGCATAGTGATGAATCTTCCACATTTCATAGAAGAAGAAACTAAAGGCATCTGAGGTTAAATGACTTGTCCAACTTTCCATGGGTGGGTAGGAAAAGTCCTACCTGGTCCTAGTCCCAGACCTCCTGATTGAAGACTTACATTGTTTTGCTAATCTGCTTCTTTAAACTAACTCAGTGCTCAGGTTTAACAGGAACAAATACACGCTTACAGAATGTATTCAATAAAATGACATTTTTTGATTAAAGTTTTAGCTTTCAAAAGGTAATTTATTACTTAGGGAACTATTACTCATTCAAAGTGGCCTAATGAACCTAATGAAGTGTTAGAGAAAACTAAGGTGTTAGTATTATTGAGGAGTGGAATTATAAACCTGTAATCCCTGACAATGCAATTGATTACTGAATAGAATATATACTAACTTGGGATCTCCAAGGATTTTCATACCACCAGTCATAGAATATAAACTAAATGAGTTTCCAAAAGAGATGTATCAAGAGTTTATGTAGTTTTTAGAATCAAGATATATTTAGTTTAAACATGAAAGGAAATTTCATTAATCTTCCAGTGTCTCTTCTGTTTCAGGCAAAAGTCTGTGAAAGGCTAAATACCCACTACACTTACAGTGCGCTTCTTAGGGAAACTTCCCTGAGTTGCTATGGCTTGGGCTGAATTTGAGTGAAACTAGCTTTGTTTATCCTGGACTACAAATGTGTGGATCTCTGTAAAGACTGGACGCAGAGGAGGCTGACCTTCTGCGAGTTAGTGTGGCATAAAATTCTAATTTCAGCACTCCATTTTGAATGGTGATGTATGGACCTAATTACATTCTCTCCTTCTTGGAAAGTAAGATGCCTTGTAAACTAACAGAATTTAGGCATCATTCCAATTTTCCATGAGACCTGGCCTGCTATACTTGCCAGTCCAGGAGGTACCTAGAGTAACTGGTAACTCAGAGGGTAATGTCCTGGGCTCCCTTACATCCCATATGTCCTTGAACAAACACCTCTATTGCGAAAGATGATCTGAGTATAACTTTTCTTTGCATCTTTAAGGAGCCTAACAAATAATCTTACGTAAACTGCATGCCATTTAAAAAATGGGCAAAATAATATATTTGAACTCTTTCTATATCCTCAGAATTAATATATATTTTCACCTTAATTTCTATTCCCCAATCCTTTATTCAAGACACCAGGAGTAGAACTCACCATTGTGAAGGTATGTCAGGTAATTCTGAATGTGTTTATACACTCGTGTGTGTGTGTGTGTGTGTGTGTGTGTGTATGTAGCAGTATACAAAACCTTACTAGAGAGCCTCTTGGAATAAGTTAGCTAATAATCATCGTAAACTTCTTTTTCCAATTCAATGACTGGAGTACCATTTAGAACTCTGCAGCAGTGATTTACTGAAGGCTACCTAAAGGTTTGAAAGAGCTGTGTTCAAAGGAATTGACTCTGACATTTATATTGACGAATAAACTAAGATATGACATAGTACCACTTTTTGAAAGAAAATATCCTAAACTACTATTTTAAAATATAGAATCTCAAAGTCTACAGATAATTATGATTTAGAGTTGTAAAGTTTGCTGGTTTTCTTTTACTTGAGTGATTTTAACTTTTATCTTTAAACATTTCCATAGTAGCTTTAAAAAAACCCCTATATTTTGTTAATCTCCAGATTATGCTTGTTGATTTCTTGATTTCATACCTTCTACTACAGTGGTTCTCAAACTTTAATGTGCATATGAATTACACGGAGTGTTTATTAGAAATGTAAATTTCCTAGGTCAGAAGGTGTGAGCAGCACATAAGGGACCAAGGAAACTGCATATATAACAAGCAGCCTGTGTGACAGTGATGCAGGTGGTCTGAGAAAAGGCTAGTGTAATGTACTGTATGTTTGTGTCCCCCTAGATTCACATGTGGGAATCCTAACCTCTGATGTGATGGTATTAGAAGGTAGGGCCTTTTGTAGGTGATTAGGTCTTGAGGGTGGAGCCCTCGTGAATAGAATTAGTGCCATTATAAAAGAGATTTCAGCAGCTCCCTTGCTGTTTCTGGCCATGTGAGGATACAGTGAGAAATTGGCAGTCTGCAACCCCTTAGAGAGTTCTCACCAGAACCCAGCTGGCACCCTGATAGACTTCAAGCCTCCAGTACTCTGAGAAATAAATTTTTATAAATAAAATTTATAAACCACCTAGTTTATGGTATTCTGTTATAGCAGTCCAAACAGACTAACAGCGTCTATTCTATGAGTAATGATTTGCCAAATATGTACCAAAATGGATATGAAATTATCATTTCTTTTTTACCAGTTTAATTATAGTTTTGCTGTAGAATTTAAATTCGGGGAAATGTCTATGTAATATTATTCTTATGGGGAAGCTCATCTTTAAGTGATCTACGTTTGAAAAACAGGCAAAAGATATTAACAGTTCACAGAAAAAGAAATGTAAATAGTACTTTAATGTGTGAAAAAATGCTGGACCTAGCTCATAATAAGACAAATGCAAATTAAAACCATACTCAGAAACCATTTCAAACATATTAGATTGGCAAAACACGTGTCCTTATCAGTGAAAAACTAATAAAGGTGGTGGTATTCATAGAATACATTTTATAACTCAAAAGGCATTTATTTCGTCTGTTAGAGGAAATCACCATCAAACATTTCCAGTTCCTAACCCTCCTATGTAAAAATAGTATTTTTTAGAATGATATTTGTTGGTTGTAAAGTCTTTGGTTGAGCATGTTGCCAATCAACATTTCATTTCCATTTTACTATAAGATACTCATGACCTGAATAGCTCTAAAAAAACCTAGTAATATAAAATATACAATTCATTTGTATAAATGTATTTTTTAAGCATGTTACACTCCGTGTATTGGTATGAGTAATGATTTCACAAAACTTTGTCCTTGTTTCTGATATATACATCTGATTATTTTTGTAGTCTTATACAACAGGGAATGTGGCTTTGCATATCAGTAAAGTTCAATGCTACATAAACTGACCAAGGGATTCATTAAAAAAAAAAAGAGGCTTAGGTGCGAAGACATAAAATTGGAAACAGATCACACACTCTCTTATCAGTGTTGCTGCACTTTTCATGATTGCTTTTCTTCCACTTACCTGTTCAGTTAAAGAAAAACATGAATTAGTTTTCAATAAATTTCTTGTGATAATTTCTGTTCCAGGTGTTTTAATGCATGTAGCTGTCCCTAGGAACTGGAGAGGAGAAAGTAGTGGAAACAATGAATCCACAGAACCTGTATATAGTTTTGATTCCTTCTCTTTAATCTCATATGTTTCATCTTCAGTAATTTATGAAAGTTATATCAGCACAATACAACCTAAACAGGAGAATTAATGCAACCATCTAGAAAACTTGAGCAGAACAAACAACTGAATCATTCAGCTAACGGCTTCAATTCTCCACTTTCTTTTTTTTTTTTAACTAAAACTCAAGAGAACTTTTCACGTGTTCTGATACAACCCTATCTTTTGCTTCCTCCCTCTGTTTCTCTTTCATATCTTAAGTCAAATCTTTCCAACATGCCTTTTAGAACTCACAAGTGTAGTCCGCAAAATCTCAAATATCTGAAACCTCTTTTCTGATCTTTTCCTTCACATCTTGATCTGCTGAAACTTGCTCTCCCCTAGCACACTGCTTTCTCTGCAGTCCTCTTAGGTGGGAGTTGTTCCTCTCCAAAACCTTTTGTGCCACTGGGGCTAGAGGTGGGGAGCAGGCTTTCATCCTCACAACTCTATCCAAACTGTTCTTGTCAAGGTCACCTATGGCCAACATATTACCAAATCCAATGCTCAGGTCTGGTTCCTTATTTTCTTTGACTTCTAAATGCTGCAGTGCCCAAGGTCAGTCCTCATCTTTTCTCTCTCTTCACTGACTACTTTGGTGATCTCACCTAGTGCCATTGCTTAAAATACCACCTATATACTGCCTACTTAAGTTCCCTTGAACTCCAACTTCATATATCTACTTACTTATTTGACAACTCTCTTTGAATGCACAATACGTACTTAAATATGTCCAAAACCAAACTTTTAAAATATGTCCAAAACCTGCTCTTCCAATAGTTTTCCCTACCCCAGCAAACGGAGTTCCTTGGTCCAATAATCTTGGAGTCACCCTTGTTTCTTCTCTTTCTCTCATAAGCCATATTCAGTCCAATAGTAAATTGTGTTCAGATATATCCACAATCCTGCCACTTGTTCCCACTTCCACAAATACCACCCCACTTCCAAGCCACCATCATCTCTCACCTTGATTTTTGCTAAGGTTCTAACTGGTCTTTCTGCTTCTAACCTTGCCTCCTCATAATATATTCTCCACACAGTAGTCAGACTGATCCTTGTAAAATATGTCACATCATGCCATCCCTCTACTCAAAACTCTTTAATGCCATTCCTTATTATTCAGAGTAAAACCCAAAATCCTCATAAGGCCTACCAGATCTCGTCTCTATCTCATCTACCCTGTCTGCCTTACTCACTCTGATCAAGTCACACTGGTCTCCTTCGTCTTTCTCCAAAAAGCCAAGCATGTACTTGACTCAGGGTCTTGCACTTGATATTCCCATTGCCTGGAATGTTCTTTCTCCAGATAGCCATACAACTCATTTCCTTATCCCCTTCATGTCTCTGCACAATTATCATCTTAGCAGAGAAGGTGTTCAGGAAAGCCTGAACAGCCTGTAAAAACGTCCACCTCCATTCCTTGCCTGGCTTTATTTTTTTCACAGCACTTGTCATTACCTAACATCATTCATTTATTTTATGTCACTCCCCCATCTCATGCCAGAAGTGCCCTGAAATCACTGACTTTGCTTATTTTGTTCATTGCTATACCCCAAAAGTCTGGCACATGGCACGTTCTCAATAAATATTTATTGAAAGAATGAGTGAATATTTTACTTTTCTCTCTCTTTCTCTGTCTCCCTCTCTTGCTTTAATATTAACTAAATCTTGGGGGCTGGCCCCGTGGCCGAGTGGTTAAGTTCACGCGCTCCGTTGCAGGCGGCCCAGTGTTTCGTTGGTTCGAGTCCTGGGCGCGGACATGGCACTGCTCATCAGACCACGCTGAGGCAGCGTCTCACATGCCACAACTAGAAGGACCCACAACGAAGAATATACAGCTATGTACCGAGGGGCTTTGGGGAGAAAAAGGAAAAAATAAAATCTTTAAAAAAAATAATAATAATATTAACTAAATCTTTATGTAGTGAAACTACCCACCACTCTTTGATAGTTCCCCACATCAATTAAAATTCTATTCTAATGATGAAGAATGATCCTTATTTGTTCTTTTCCCCCTCTTTCTTGAGCAGTGCTGTCCTATAGAACTTTCCACGATGACTGAAAAAATACTCTCTATCTGCATTAATATGGTAGCCACTAGCCACATGTCTCTGTGCACTTCAAATGTGGCTAGGGCAACTGAGGGACTGAATTTTTATTTTATTTAATTTTAATTTAAACAGCCACATGTAGCTAGTGGCTATTATACTTTACAGTGCTGTTTTGGACAATATAATTTTTTAGTATTCCAATTACACATTTCATGACTTTACTTTCCTGTTTTTCTTTTTTAAAAATTTCTTTATTGTAATTTAAGATTATTTTCTTAATTGTGAAGCAAATAGCTTCACGATTCCCATTTAAAATTTTGTACTGGTTTCTTTCCAATTTCAACTTACATTTACCTTGAAATATGCAAGTGTACATTTCAAATAGTAACATGTAAATAAGATAACCAGCAGTTTTTAGTAAAAAGAATGAAATGTAAGTTTCATCATAACATTTAAAATTGAGAAATATATTTTCATGGATGTTGTTTGGCTACTCAAAAGCCATTCCTAACCTGATTCTTCTCTGTAATCTCCCATAACAGAAGCAAGAAAGACAAGTAGTTTCCTAGCCTCCTTTGCAGAAAGGAGTGACCATGTGACCAGATATGACCCACGAGATTCAAGTAGACATTTACTAGGAAGGTTTCTGGGAAAGCTTTTGGTATAGTGACAAAAAAGGAACAAACAATGGAATACTACTTGACAATAGAAAAGTCCAATCTCTTAACATATATAACATGGGAGAATCTCAAAAGTATTATGTTGAGTGAAAAATTCCAGACAAGTGTACATATTGTGTGGTTTCATTTCTATGAAATTCAAGAAGACAAAACTAAGCTTTACTGACAGAAATCAGAACTACAGTGTCTTCCAGGTTAGATGAGGTGACTGGCTGAAAAGGAGTACAAGAGAACTTTCAGGGGTGATGGTAGTATTCTGTGTTGATTTATGTGATGATCACACTAGTGCATGCATTCATCAACATTCATTGATTAGTATGTTTAAGATATGTTCATTTTCCTACATGTAAATTATACCACAATTTTAAAAAAGAAAATAGAAGGAGAGAAAGAAAGCACCAGAGGTGGCTCATGTGCCCTTTAGCCGTCACCTTTCTTCCTGAACACGCTTCCTGGAGCTGCCACAGTCATTTTGTCTATGCAGAAAGACCAGGAGAATTGCGGGGATACTTGCCCTAACATTGCTAAGTCACTGAACCACCATGATAATTGCTCACCTCCAGACTTCTGTCATAAAAATAAACTCCTATTTGTTTCAGCTACCATAGTTGGCTTAAGCAAATACTTGGACTTTTGAATGAGCCGAATGATGTAATGATTTCATATTATGTGATTTGTTTACATTCCACATCTGATCCAATGAGATTTCACAAGGGCCCCAATGGTTTATCACATAGAAGCATTGACATGGGAAAATATGCATATTAAGGAAATTTACCTGATTATTGATTAAATATTAGTAATGATACACTAGAATGTTCTTATAAAACTTTATATTGACTTTTAAAATAAATGAGGACAAATAAGAATAAGGAACAAGATGTTACATAACATTCTTTAGTTTTAGAATTTCAGTCCTTAAAAGGAAATAAAACTACAGTTTGCTAAAATAGGAAGAAATTATGAAGACTGAAAAAGTTCAAATTTCCCACCATAAAAGTAATTGTGACAGCTAACATTTGGGAGTGCCTCCCAAGTATCTATCAGTCATGTACTAAATGCTTTACGTACGTTATCTCAACGTAATGCTAACAACTCTATGAAGAATGCATTATCTCATTTTGGTATGTGGAGGTTGAGCTACAGAGAGGTTAAGCAACTTTCCCAAGGTCCAGGGACTGATAAAAGGCGGAGGCAGGCCTTGATCTTTGGTCTTTCAGATGGGAAACGTTAGTACCCTTCACCCATGGCTATGTTTACTTTCTCCCTGCCACCACAGGACAATGCATCACAATTTTATTGGGTTAAAGCAAAATTTTTAATTTTAATTTTTTTGCCTAACAAGTGTATTAAAAAGACCTTAACAATTTCTGGCCCTCATTAAGGTGTTCTTATAACTGTAAATTAAAAAACTGGATTTCCTTGTAAAAATTAAAAGACAATCTTCATTTGAACAAAAGAAAGATATTGTGGCTATTAACAATAGTTCTTGTAGACCACGTTGCAATTCTGTAGCTTGACATATTCCACAATCTGTCCTCACTTAACATTTAAATGATGGTAAAACTTTGCATAAGATGGTAGAATAATAATCAATTACAGTCTGCTAAGAAGATAATTACAGAGTCTCAAAGAATTCAAAAGACAATGATGTATAATATCTACAGTGCAACTTTCTAAAGATAACTAGAATATTTTCAGTTTTGCAATTTCATCTTTGTAATCTTTAAAAGACAGTAGTAGCACAATTGCAAAAATATTAATTAAAACTAGTCAGTGATAAAGTGGTTTCAAAAGATTAAATAATCCTTCTTCCAAATAAGAAAAAAATAAAGGCTTTTTGAGAAAACACTTAGTAAAATCATAGAAATAGAGACTAGCATCTCCCCCTACCCCACCCAATTGCCTAAAGCATCTGGAAAATTCCCATAAAAATATTTTAACATATTCCTTGGTCAAGTCATGAAGCTTTGCTGTTTCATTCTCTTTCATTCTCAGAAAATAGAAACAGCGTTTATAATTTCCTATCCATTTTCTGCAGGGTTAGGGAAATGGGAAGAGACAGGAATAAAGAATTGTTTCTCTATTGAATTATTTTTAATTTCTTATATAAGTCTTATATAGATATATGTTTGGTAGTAAACCTCAATTATGTAGCTCATATAAACATCCAAGTTTCTAAGTGTCATACTTGTCCACACTGAGCCTCCAGCAATTTGTTCAAGTTTCCTACCTGAGCACTGGTTCCCCCAGCTGTTTGCACTCGTGAGTCTCTGCTCTGGTAAGCCTGGTGAATACAGGTACGACTTCCTGTATTCACCTGTCTCTCCAGTCTTGGGGGCAGCCTTTTGCCCTGTGTCCTCCCCTCTTTTATGGATTCAAGAAGAGTAGTTGATTTTTCTGTCTGTCCAGCTTTTTATTTATTAGGACAGACTTCCAAGCTCCTTACATGTGGAACTAGAAACCAGAAGTCCTATCTAGAAATTTTGAATCAGAGAGGTTCTAGACTTGTAGACACCAGTAACAACAGAGGTCAGGGGTGAGATGTCAAACTGATATAGGAGGATTTAGTAAGGGTCTCTGACCCCGTTTCCCTTCTTGGCTTCCAGAACTTTGGAGGCTAGATATATCCTTCCAGATGGGATACTGCTAGAATCCTCTCTGAGGAAATTGATCAATCCAAGAAAAGATGCGAAAGTCTTTAACTGGTGGCCCTCTAACTTAATAGCCCTGCCAAATCACCCTGAAAGGACCCCACTCATCACCAGGCCCTGCCCATAAACATAGAAATACAACAGATAATCAAGAATGACCAGACTCTTGAAGGGAAATTTTAACATGAAAAATGAGAGCCAAAATAACAAAGAACTTAGAGAAAACAGAGACAGTGTAGAGAGTGAAGAAAAAAAAGTTTTTAAGTACATATAATGTATGTCTTCAGAGATAAAGAGAGGATATTGATTGCGTACATGAGGCAAAAACAGGAGGCTATAAAAAGAGTAATATTCAGTGACCAAGAACAAGCTCTTGGAAAACAAAAATCAAAGACTCAGTGGAAGATAACTTTCAGGAAATTTCCCAGAATGAAGAACAAAACAAGGCAGAGAAGGAAATAAATTAGAAAAGATAAAATAAGAAGTCCAACATCCAACTTGTAGGAGTTCTAGAAAGTGATAACAGAGAAAATGGAGGGGATGAATATGAAAGAGATAATACAAGAGAATTTCCCAGAACTAAAGAGCAGACATTCCACTTTGAAAGAGCCCACAGATGGCCTAGCATAATTAATGAAAGTACTACACCAAGGCAACCATCACTGAGAAATTATAGAACTCTGCAGATAAAGAGATCTTGTATCCTCATCTCCTTTGCCCCTCTTCATTCTTTCTCCTTGCTTGAGAAACCACAACTCTGGTTAAATCCAACTCAAAGCTCACTCTCTGTCTGTACCCAACCCCCACCAATAAGACTGCAAAAATACCATGCTGACTGGTTTCACTTTAATAACACTAACCCTAAGTGGGCCCTTCATGCTGCATTACTCATGCCATATTTCCATGATCCATTCTCTCTCCTAGTGACTACTTCATACCTTCCCCTCTCTCATTAAACTACAACCATCTGCCAGCATCCTCACTTTCACTTAACAATTTTGCTTTCTTTTGTTGAGAAAAGTTTGGAATCAATAAAAGATCATCCACAAACTCCTACCACCACAATATTCTCCCACCTGCATCATGAGGCCCATGCTCTACCTTCTGTTATTTTTTATGAATTCTCATGACAAAGGCCAACTTCTCCACTTGTGCATTAGATTTCATCCCCTCTTGTCTATTAAAGGTGATTGCTCCAGTAATTCTTGCCTTTCTCTCCTGAATCGTTGAATTTGCTCTCTGCATAGAATAATTTTTCACTGCAATGCAAATATGTTGTCTCTCTCTCTCTCTGTATAAAACCAACCTTTTCTTAACTTCGCTTCTCTAGCTACTGCTCTATTTTTCTCCTTCCCTTTTCAGCAACACTCCAGACATCTCCAGTTTCTCTCTGCCCATTCTCTCTTAAACCCACTCTAATCATTTTTTCATCCCCATTAAGCTGTTGAAACTGCTCTACCCAAAGTCTCTGATGATCTCCTTGATGCCAATCTATGGTCATCTGTTAAGCCTCATCTTCCTTGATCTATCAGCAGGATTTGACACAGGTGATCACTCTCTCCTCCTTGAGATACTTCTTTACTTGACCCACAGGGACACATGGCATTTACCTAGACTCCTCTTAATTTTCTCACTGCTCCTTTTCTATCTTCCCTACTGATTCCTTTTCATCTCTTCAACCTCTAACTGTTGGAGTTTCTCAGGGCTCAGTCCTCGGACTTTTGTATCTACTCACACTCTGTGGGTGATCTCATCCAGGCAGGTGACTTCAAATACCATCTGTATTCTGATAGCTCTTAAATTTGTATCTCAGTTTGGACCTCTCCGTAGACTCTCTAATTGATATCTCCACTTGGTATTTCAAATTTAGTATGAACAAAACTGAGCTATTGATATAGACACTTCAACCTGTTCTTCCCACAGGCTTCCCCACCTCAGTTAAGAGCAACTCCTTTCTTCTATTTTTGCAGGTCAAAAACCTTGGAGCCATGCTTGGTTCCTCTCTTTCTCTTGCATTCCACATCCAGTAAGTCTGCAAATACTGTTAGCTGTACCCTTCAGGATTGTCCAGAATTTGACCATTTCTCACATCTCCACTATCATCACTCTGGTCCAAGCTACCCTTGTTGCTTCTCACCTGAATTATTGCAGTAGCATTCTAAGTGCTTGCCCTACGTCTGCCCTCAGGCAATTCTTTACCCAGCTACTAAAAGTCAGAGCAGCCATGTTTCTGCTCAAAACTCTCCAGTTGGGGCTGGCCCCATGGTGGAGTGGTTAAGTTTGTGCACTCTGCTTCAGTGGTGTCAGGGTTTTACCAGTTGGGATCCTGGGCATGGACCTAGCACTACTCATCAAGCCATGCTGAGACGGCATCCCGCATAGCAGAACTAGAAAGACCTACAACTAGAATACACAACTATGTACTTGGCGGCTTTGGGGAGAAGAAAAAAAACAAAAAAGAGGAAGATTGTCAACAGATAGCTCAGGGCCAATCTTGAAAAAAAAAAAAAAAAAACAACCTCTCCAGTAGCATCTCATCTATTTTAGAATAAAAAGCCAATATAAGATCTGTCTCCATCTTACCTCTCTGAGCTCATTGCCTTATACTTTTTACCTTGTTCAGTTTGCTCCAACAATGCTGGCTTCCTAATTGTTCCTTAAACAAAACAGATACTCAGGCCCTGTGTACTTAGTGTTTTCTCTGTCCGGAACGATCATCCCCTGGATCTTGGCATGGCTTGCTCCCTCACTTCCTTTAAGTCTTCATTCAAAGTACCCTTCTAAGTAAGGCTTTTCTTATCTAAATTTCCACCCCTGACACTACATATTCTCCTTTATTGCTCAAGTACTTATCACTATCTAATATACTACATATTTTACTTATTTTGCTTATTATTTGTGCCCCCCACTAGAAGTGTAAGCTCCACAAAGGCAAGGATATATGAAATAATCCCTAGCCTCTAAAACAAAATCTGGCACAGTAATGGCTGCTCAACAAATATTTGTGAATGAATGAATGTATGTTTTATAAAAGCTCCCATAGAGAAAAAAACTGATTCAGGGATCAGAATGGTACCATGCTTCTCAACAGCAACACTGAAAGCTGGAAGACAAGAGACCAATGCCATAAAAAATGTAGGGGAAATGATCTCTAGCCTCCTGGATTCCAGTGCAAACTGTTAGGGTAAATTAAAGATGCTTTAAGATTTGCAAGATTTCAAAAATGTTGTTCTCATGAACTCTTTCTTAGGAAGCTATCAGATGATAGACTCTACTAAAATGAGGGGGAAACCCCCCAAGAACTAGGAAGATACAGGTTTCAGGAAACAAGAGCCTCAACATAAATGGAGAGGCAAAGGGAAAACTTAGGATAATAATTAGTAAAATTCTAGACTGTTGCCATGCAGAAGGTCTGGAGATTGATCAATCCAGACAGAAGCAGAAGGACCTGAACTCCAGGAACTATGCCTCTGAGAAAAAAAACCATGACTGATAGCTCACCTCATATGTTTATTCATAAGGAAAAGACTTCTGCAGTCCTGTTCAAGAGTTCATGACACAATTAGTAACAGATAAAGAGAAAACTAAACAACACTACATGGCTTAGTTATGAACAATATATATATATTTTTTTGAGGAAGACTGACCCTCAGCTAACATCCGTGCCCATCTTCCTCTATTTTATATGTGGGACACCTACCACAGCATGGCGTGCCAAATGGTGCCATGTCCACCCCTGGGATCAGAACCAGCGAACCCTGGGCCACTGAAGCGGGAATGAGGGAACTTAACTGCTGCGCACCCGGCCGGCCCCTGTGAACAACATTTTCATAGTAATAATAATGCAAAACAACAGTCAAGTGAGTTGAGCAAAAATTGTAAAGTGGGTAGAACAGAATGTGGTGAAGTTATGAACAGGAGCCAAATCCAGATTTTTCGTAGTAAGAAGTTGCTATATGAACATCTAAAATGGAATAGTAAAGGACCAGCCCCGTGGCCGAGTGGTTAAGTTCGTGTGCTCTGCTGTGGTGGCCCAGGGTTTTGCTGGTTCAGATCCTGGGCGTGGACACGGCACCGCTCATCAAGCCACGTTGAGGCAGTGTCCCAGATGCCACAACTAGAAGAACCCACAACTAAAAGTACACAACTATGTATGGGGGGCTTTGGGAAGAAAAAGGAAAAATAAAAAATAAAATATTTAAAATGGAACAGTAAAAATAATAGCATAAACATCTTCTTTAGTATTATTAATATAAATAGCTAAAGAAAGAGATAAAGGAGTTGAAAGAAGTGCTCTGGAGACTGGGCGTGAGAGACTGAGAGAGACAGGACCCTCCCAGCCTCGTATTCTTCACTATAAGCTTTGTAGTACTATTTGACTTTTTAGGTTATGTAAATACAATTTTGATGAAAGTAAAAATTAAAATTTAAGAAGTTCATGTAAAATGAAGAAATAGTATTGTAGAAATGTCATTTGAGTTATAGAAGTAATAAAAGGAATTAAACATAATGGTTACCTCTGAAAAGTGGGATTGGAGACTAACTTTTTATGACCATAGGCATGATTACTTGTAAAAAGACCAAACCGCAATACAAGTTGGCCCCATCAGACATCTGTGAGAATGGGATAGTACTGAAAAATAATTGTGAATTGGCTTGCTTTCATTGAGGTCACTTTGACAGAATATATACACTAACAGAAACTACTATTTTGAGGAAATGGACATGTTTGTGCTTTAATGTGACCATGTTACAATGATTCGTCATTCTAAAAATTCAATCTAGTACCTTAAAATCGAAGACAGGTGCCTCTTGGCTTACTAGGAGTTACCCAAACACTGAAATTCAAATTCAGAATTGTCTGCTTGAATCGAAATGACCTTCTTGGAAGAATTAATCCTCTTGGGAGTTTGCTCTAATCTTATTTTAGGAGCAGATTTTCTCTAATACCCAGAGGAGTCATTTGAGTTCTGACACAGAAACAGCAAAGAAACAGTAATGATAGATAAGTATACAGTCAAGACTTCTGTGTGTGCCATGATGGGCTGCATGGAACCTGCTCATTAATTACATTGAGGTTACCCGGGGAAAATATTGGTTTTTATTTTTTAAGATACCTAGACAAAGGTTTCACAAGAACCCTCAATAACTCATTTGTTTTAAAATTTCTTTTAAAATATTTTTATTACATAATATTTTAATACATAGTAAAAATGTAACACATGCATAAAGGGATAAAAGGGTGTTATAACGAGTGCCAGTCAACCCACCACTCAATTTAAGAACCGGAACATTACCAACACCATAGTAGTAACTCCCTGGGTGCTCCTTTCTGCATTCCATCCTCATTGCTTAAAACAGCATTCTCTACAGCTAACTTCAATACTTTCTATTATGATTCAAATTAATTTCCTCTGGCTCTATTCTCTGGAGATGAGTATCTATGAAACATTTTTGCTTTCACTCATAAACAAGTGAGCATAGTATTTGCAGTTGATAGATGTGGTTGCAAGTACAGCTCTGCCACAACCTTACTAGCTGTATAACTATAGACAAGTTATTTAACTCTTCTGAGCCACAATTTCCTCATCTGTAAAGCAAGGATAATAATTTCTGATTTCCAGGGTTACTGTAAGACTTAAATGAGCTAATATATATAAAGTACTCATTACCTATAGCTATTTTTATAGAAAATAAATCATTGTGATCTTATCTTAGAATCTTTTTGCAAAGTGTGAAGGAAAGATAATTAGATGTCTGGCTAACTTCTTCATTTGGTAATGTTTGCTTCAAAAATAACTAAACATAATCTATTTAAAAAGAAATATTTTACCATGTTTTCTTTCTGGATATTTTAATAACTGAATCCAATCAAGCTGTATGGATGGTTTTTGGTTGATTGTGCAGATATTGATTGTCAGGGTGGCAAAATGTCCTGTTTGTTAATGAATCCAATGCCTTAAAAAGACTAACATCATGACGAAGAAAACAACAGAAACTGTGCGTGAGAAATGTCTGTGGGGTATTAATTTAGTCTAGATCTTGTGTTCAGCTGAGACAGCATCAGAGATACACAGAAAAGGGGGCAATGACTTGAGAAACATTTCATTTCAGTTTGTTTTTTAAAATCTTGTTTTGCTTTAAGAAATAAGGGAACTAACTGTTACAATAAAGCAGTCCAGAATGTTGCCAGTTAGTCACCATGGTAGCAGCATCTGGGGAACGTGTAAAATATATTATTCTAGAAATCCAGAGGTTGACTCCTACATTTGTACAAAGAGACTTGTTTATCTGGAGTGATATCAAATCAATTCTCTTTATATTCCTGAATTGTATGAAATATCTTCTTTTTTTTTTTTTTGAGCTAACATCCGTGCCCATCTTTCTCTATTTTATATGTGGGATGCCTGCCACAGCATGATTTGATAAGTGGTGCATAGCTCCACATCCAGGATCTTAACTGGCAAACCCCAGGCTACTGAAGTGGAATGTGTGAACTTAACCGCTGTGCCACTGGGCTGGCTCCTGAAATGTTATTTTCTTGAGAGAGAAGATACTAGAGTATAAAATTCGAGAACATCTTAAAGATGACCAATATCAAATAGGTGCAGAAATGAAATCAGTGTCAAAAAGAATAGGATGAAGAATTGACCCTTTGTGCTTAAAACTATTTAATGATGAGGCCAACTTCGTGGCCTAGTGGTTAAGTTCTGCACTCTCCACTTCGGTGGCCCAGGTTCAGATCCCAGGTGCAGACCTACACAACCCATTGGTGGCCATGCTGTGGTGGCGACCCACATACAAATTAGAGGAAGATTGGCACAGATGTTAGCTCAAGATGAATCTTCCTCAAGCAAAAAAAAAAAAAAAGATGAAGATTGGCAACAGATGTTAACTCAGGGTAAATCTCCCTCAGCAAACGAACAAACAAGCAAACTATTTGATGTTTGGGTATCACATATGATACTGATGCTAGAAGTGGTGATGGTGATGGTAATGAGGATGATGAACACATTATTGTGAGTGAATCAGAACAGAAGATTTAATGTTAGCGTTAAACACAAAGCTCAATCATTTTAGTACATATCTTGCACATTTTTATTAGACAGCAGTGCTATTTCATTTTTGTGATGTGCATCCTATGTTGTAGTCCTCCTTTTTGAGCCATATGTGGTGATGAAATATGTGACAGAGTTACACAACTAGGTTGATTTTAAAGGACTACTGTAAAGAAGTGTTTGTGCTGCCTTTTTCACTGTCATCTGAGAACAGCATTATAGCATGATAAATATTTGCGTGAAATATGAAAAATCCAGTGAAGTGACAGTTTATCCCTTATATAATGCCGAAAGACTGGTTTGACTGATTTCGTGTTTCACTGACTTGACTAGTAGTTGTTTGACCACATTGTTTTCTTCGGTATTTTATAGACACAACTTAAATGTGATAATTAGCTGTGTGGGACTTTGTCTTTAAAACTGCTTGTTCAGCCACTTCTAATCAAAGAGTTTCAATAATGAGTTTTCCCATTGAACTATCTGGTCCAATCTTTGTAATATGATCAGAAAAATGCACATAGTGGTATTGACTTTCAGTTGAGCATGAATTTTGAATGACAAAATGAATTTTGGATGACAAAAAGATGGTTGAGAATTATTTTCCTAATAAAGGGAACTTGATTTCTGTTTCTAATTTTTAAAATTATAATTTATATCACGTTATGAAATTTTATAGGTCACTGATATGAATTCATCAATTCTTCATAAAAATACATTTTTATCTATTTACATCACAAATGTTTAGAAGTGACAATCTGAGCTGGTGACGATGCATAGCTTATTCTCCTTTTTATGGAATAATCAACTGGTACCCATAGAGACTTTACCAAGGGAAGAACTATCTGACTTTACATTCATATTCCTTAGGGCTTTTACCTGCAAAACTATGTGCTTAGATGTTTCTGTACCATTTGTACAAGTTTATAAAGTTTTTTTCATTTTATGAATAACATAGTATCTGTTCTTCTGGTCAGAATTTTTATAGTACTATTAAATATATCTTCAAGGGCTTGTTTTCCTAAAATAATTTTAAGATGTACTTTCAGAATAGCTATTAGTAAATTTTGGGGCTAATTTAGAGTATTATAACATTATGATAGCTATTATTGTAATACAGATTTTAAAAAGTCACAGTCCAATGATATATTTACTTGGTTTACGTATAATAAAAGTTTTATATATCCTATACAATATTGCCCCTATTGTTATCATTATTATTGGCAATAATTTTTATTACTTTTAATAATAGCATTATCAATAGAAATAGGAAGATTTAACAGTTTCCATGGTTTTGAAAAATATAATTCAAAATTCTCTCTTGTAACATGATGATGGTTTTCTTGCTTGTCAACAAACTATGAAATGGTTACTGTATACTGTCAGCTTTCTCTCTCTTACTTCATATTTTCCATCTCTCAAATGCAATTTCCTGACATTTATAATATGTAAAAAGAATATATTATTTTTTATGGTTTTGGAGTACAAATATGAAGTGAGTCCTGGTCAAAAACATTGCTTTCTTCTCATACATCACTGTTGGGAGTGAAAATTGGTACAACTTTCATGCAGGGCAATTTGGTTCTATTTGTCAGAATTGAAAATGCTCATACTCTTTGGCTCAATAATTTCAACTCCTAGGTTTTTATTCTATAGATACTTGTATATGTGTTAACACAAAATATGTGCAAATGAAATATTTGTTGCAGCCTATTTGTAATAGTAACAGATGGGGACCATTAGTAAATGCTCATTATTAAGAGACTGTTTAGATGAATTATAGTATACTCATACAGTGGATTACTATGCAGACAGTAGCTTGAATGATGACTTTTATATGTACTGATTTGGAACTTCAAGAGTGAAAACTCAAAGAACTGAACAGAGTAAATAGTATACTACCTTTTGTGTGAAAGGAGAGAAAGAGAGAGAGGGAACTTATACATGTATGATGACAAATGAATGGATTATCATTGGAAGAATCTCCGAGAAACTGGGTAGAGTGTTTGCTTTCAGAGAGGGTAACTGGGTAACTGAAGAAAAGGAGAGGCTTTTTATTGCATGTGCTTTAGTATCTTTGTATCATGTGTATGTAACCTTTCCTTACGTAGACATATACAAACACATGTATGTACACACACATATATAATTTTTTAAATTAAAAGAAATACAGCCTCATGTCCTAGAAGAAATACACGGTCTGATATTACTTTTCGTTTCCTCCTTCCCCTTCCATCACCTGAAGAGGACTGAAGTTCTTTTGCTAGTTCACAAAGAACAGACATTTCTACCTTTACAACTAGCCTGCACAATCATTGCCAAGTAATTAGAGACTTGGACCTCTTAACCTTGACATTTTAAAAGTGTTTGGCTTTGTAAATATGCCAGTGTAGCTTGGTCTCTGCAATCTACAGAGAAGTTGAGATTCGATGGTTGCAGAGGAAGAAAAGAATCCCCTTTGGGGCTTGGAATTGTTTGTAACCAAGTAACTGCCAAATTACTTCAATGTACTATGTACACAGTCTCAGAACGATATTCTAGCATAATATTGTAATGAAATCTCTGAAGATGTTGAGTTTGCACCATATAAAATATGTAAAATGCTATAAAATATGTACCATGTATGTAAACTGTATTTAGAGATTATTGGCAATAGGTTTGAAAACTTATTTCAAAGTTTTAAAAGAAGGTTTTAAACTTTAGAACAATGACATAACATATCCACCAGAAAAAAATGTTATAATTTCAGTACAGAAAAAGTATTACAAAGATCCTTAAATGTTTTGTAAAATGCTATCTGGCTTATAGGTGAAGCCTGCCCAAATCCTATGTTTTGTGGTCATTCTAATGACTGTCAATGAAAAACAAGAAAAGTAATTTCCTCATAAGAAATCTCAAGGACACTGGAAAAAAATTCACATTGTCATACGCATTCTCACAACACAGGCACAAATGCATGCAGATCAGATCAGTGCCAATTCATTAATGTTTTCCCTTTACCGTCCCCAGGAATTCATATCTCTTTTCTCTGCTAAAGATGTTTAAATGACTGGACAGTCATATAGAGGGGCTGGCACTTGATTCCCTAGAATAACTATAATAATACATACCCCCAGGAGAAGGATGTCTTTGTTCCCTGGATCTTGGAGTCGTACAACATATGGTCTGACAGATTTTAAGCTCCAAGTATCTATTTTTAGACATGATGGTTCTCTACCCTTATCTTTTAATAAAAGAGAAAGAATTTGTTGAGCTGAGACTTGCTTTCACAATAGCACCTTAGCTAGAAGGCAAGCAGCTTTGTCAGTTTAGAGAGTTCGGCGAGATGAATAATTTAGTCTGTAGGAGTAAGATGTCTAGAGAAGAAATTTAAGTAGTGGTTTAGATAATGCAGGTAATTAATTAAATGATCTTAGGATATGTGATTCACAATGACTAATTTAAATATGTACTAAAAATACATACACATCATAAATCATGACTGTGATATTCTCAAGGGCAATACAGAACACATACTTCACTACATAACAGAGAAAAAGTTAATGGTTATATGTGCTTTAAAACATTTTAAAATTGTCTCTCTCTCTTTTTTTATCTGTTGCTAATGTTTACAGAAAATCACAGCGCCTGGTCAAAATAGAGAACAGAATGAAGCTTAGGTTTATTCTTAATGTCTGGAAAAACTAACATATTTTAGAGCACTTATCTTTAGACAAGTATTGAAATTTTAAAAGCACTTTTCTGAGAATAATTCTAGACATTGTATAACAGAGATTGCTTCTTCAGATTGTCGTAGTAATTAAGTGAGTACAAGGAGTGCTGTGTCTTGAGACTCCCCTTGGCACTAGGAAAATCATATATTCTCCTGGGCCAAAGAACAGAATAACTTCCTCCATCTCACTGATGGCTGGGAAGTCGTCAATTTTATCACAAACAGATGTCATTAAAGTCTGCCCTCATATTCATTCCTCTCCTTTGACAAACCTTAGGCACTGTCCCCTGTGACACTGGAAAAGCATTAGTTAAAGGAGGGCCCAGCATGGTGCTAGATATATTCAAGCAGTCCTCAATTTACAGATGAGTTGAATTCCAAAACTTTGGTACTCAGAGTAGAATTTCCAATTAAGACAATGTTATAGATGATGCCAATGGTCTGAGAATAATCCACAAAATGAAGTGTTGTAAAAAATAGTGGTAGAAAAAATAGTAAAAAACAAAACTGTTGTGAAACAACTATCAAAGCAGAAAACAACAAAACGATTAAAAGTAACATTTATGTTGAATGCCGGTTTCTGAAGAAAAGGTTTCATTAGAGGAGAATAAAGAGAATATAGACTATTTAAGAAATTCTGAGGAGGTTTACTAGCACTTTTGCAGACTCTAGAGGTTGTTCTTTATTTTCACATCATTTCACTTTAAAAAATATCGCTTCCCTTTTCCCTGGTTGAAATACACCATTGATACTAGTCTTATGCTTAGGCATGATCAGTCATAGTGGGGAGGTTTGTAAAAATGGATCAAGGGAGAGTAGAAGATTCTGGTATTAAGTACAAGGTAAAAGAGGGAGAAGAAAGGGAAGGAGATAAAAGATGAGGTGTCTCTCGGAAAGACGTTATTAAGGTATCACTAACAGAGGTGTATGTAGTGAAATAAAGAGAAGCACCTGGCAGCTTGACACACATAGGCCTGGCTAAAGAGATGTTAGGTCAGATAATTTCCTATCCTTGCCTATCACCAAGTGACACTGTTTATTCAGGACAACTTTGTTACAATGGTTTGAATAGAAGATGGGAGGCAGAAGTAAGTGAGAGGGCTTTAGAGCAAACACCTGCTATTTTACCTGCCTAGCAACTGGTCACCCTTCTTTTACTCCCCATGTGCCTTTGAGGCAGGAACTTAATTACAAAGAAAATCAATAGCCTGTAATTACTGGAACTGGGAGTTCAGGCCACAGTAGGATTAGGCTCTGAGTGTTGAGCTGCTGAGTGGCTAGCCTAAGGCTCCTTGAATTCTTCCTGTCTGGGAACAGAATTGGTCCCAGAATCCAGAGTGGGACTTTAACCAGCAGGTGAAAATCAAGCAACTCCAGTTTCAAAGGTGTAGTAGTTGTCAGTCCTGACTGGACATTAGAATCATCTGGGGATTTACAAAAACAAAAACAAATCAGACCAATGTCTGGGCCTCATATCAAACCAACTAAATCAGAATCCCTGGAGGTGCAGCGCTGAGCTTCAGTATGTTTAGAAATCTCCCCAGGTGATGATGTGCGGCTAGGATTCACAGCCACAGGACATGAGGGATACAGAGGTGAAAAGGTGAAGTGTTCAGCTCACGGGTGCAGGTGCAGAGGGAAGCTCCACAGGCGGTTCTGAAGTAGGGGACACTTCGTGCTCAGCTGGCTTGCCTAGTGTCAGAGTGGGATTTGGGGGACTCAGACAGAAGCAGGGAAATGCGAGCTATCTAGCAGATACTGGAGTTCGGAGTTCAGTGAGGAAGGCTGGAGGCCTGAAAGGCAAGGCTTCTCACTCTTTGTTATTCTGCTTTGGGGCGGCCCCAAACACCCTCCTCAGTGGTTATTTGACAAGCATCACTGGTCTCTCCTTCTCAATTCCCAGCCAAGGGCAGCATTCATTTAAAATTTATCAGAATCTACATTTTTTGCACTGATTTGAGCACTTAGGATGGGAGGAAGAATGAACAATCTTCTTGTGATCATAAATCTACTACCTTGGTACAAGGAGAGCAATCCTCCCACTCAACAGAATCACAGAATTTTAGAGCTGGGAGGGACCTTCGATATCATCTGATTTAACACTTTTCTTTTGGACTGTGAATACCTCCACTAGACTTGTCAAAGGTGGGGAGTGTTCCTTGTGCTTCATTGTTTCTCTGGTGCCCACATGGTGGATGCATACATATTAAATGAACAACTGAATGAATGCATTTTCAGATGAAGCAGCTGAGTTGCAGTCAGTAAATTAGTTCATTCATTCCTTCATTTACTTAATACCAGTAAAAACAGAAAGCTTTAGGTATCCATGAGAATGAATATACAGTACAGTGACAATAGTTAATAATACTGTATTGTATACTTGAAATTTGCCAAGAGTAGATCTTAAGTGTTCTTGCCACACACACACACACACACACACACACACACGGTAACTATGTGAGATGATGGATGTGTTAATTAGCTTGATTGTCATAATCACTTCACAATGTATAGGGGTATGAAATCACCACATTGTACACCTTAAATATATATAACTTATTTGCCAATTATACTTCAATAAAGATGAAAAAATAAAACTAGCAAACAGTTGCAATATACTCATAATTTTTACTTTAAGATAATGTAGTGTTTTCCTATAATGGATATCTTGGTATTTCACACAAAAAATACATTTTTGCAGCTGGAAAGAAAAGTATAAGAAGCTAGAGTATTTCTGATGATCTCAGAAATGCAAGTAGGGGCCAGCCCGGTGGCGCAGAGGTTAAGTGCGCACGTTCTGCTTCTCAGCGGCCCGGGGTCCACCGGTTCTGATCCCGGGTGTGGACATGGCACAGCTTGGCACACCATGCTGTGGTAGGTGTCCCATATATAAAGTAGAGGAAGATGGGCACGGATGTTAGCTCAAGGCCAGGCTTCCTCAGCAAAAAAAGAGGAGGACTGGCAGTGGTTAGTTCAGGGCTAATCTTCCTCGAAAAAAAAAAAAAAGAAAAAAAAAGGAAATGCAAATAAATTTAATCCAAACAATATTTTGATGCATTTACTAGGAAAGGCATTATATTAGGGGCTGTAGAGATTAGTGGAGTTTAATTACTAAGGGCCCAGGCTCTGGGTTCAAATAGACTGGGTTTGATTTCTGTTTCCTACATCCTAGCTGTGCGATATGGACACTGGCCCTGATATCAGTTCCTCTACATTAAACCCAGCATATATGGGGTTAAAACCAAAGCATTCTTTCCCTGCTTACTCCCTGGCTCCCTGGCTCCAGAATCCATTATTTGCCATGGAGACAGACACAGCCAAGGACAACCACCTGGATTCCATACCATCTCCTCCTCCTCCTTGCAAGCCATGTCCCAAGGCTGAACATAGGCTAGTGGGAAAACTCTGACCAGCAAGGCCACTGACTCCCCCCGCCTCTCTACAAGCAGCCACATTTCTCATAAACTTTTAAAACCCCTCGCCTCCCCTCTTTTGGGGAGATGAGATGAAACAAGACAGATTTGAGGGCTCACTCTTGTCTCCTGGCTTATATCATCCAAAATAAAAACTCTTTCCTTGCCATAAGCCTGGCGTTCCAGTTTTTATTTGGCCCCTCTTGTGTGGTGGGTAAAGGACCTATGTTTGTAGGCAGTAAAAATATGGAGCTACTTATTTAACCTATTCATGCCTCCTTTTTCTTTTTTATTTATTTATTTATTTATTTATTTATTTATTTATTTATTTATTTATTTATTTTTTATTGAGTTAATGAAAGGTTACAATCTTGTGAAATTTCAGTTGCACATTATTGTTTGTCAGTTGTGTTGTAGGTGCACCACTTCACCCTTTGTTCCCATCCCCACCCCACCTTTCCCCAGGTAGCCACTAATCTGTTCTCTTTGTCTACATTTTTAAGTTCCTCATATGAGTGGAGTCATACAGAGATTCTCCTTCTCTAACTGGCTTATTTCACTTAACATAATTCCCTCAAGGTCCATCCATGTTGTTGCAAATGGGATGATTTTGTTCTGTTTTATGGCTGAGTAGTATTCCATTGTATATATATACTACATCTTCTTTATCCAATCATCTGTTGATGGACACTTCAGTTGCTTCCATGTCTTGGTTATTGTAAATAATGCTGCAATAAACATTGGGGTGCATAGGTCTTTTGGAATTGCTGACTTCAATCTCTTTGGGTAGATACCCAGTAGTGGGATAGCTGGGTTGTATGGTAGTTCTATTTTTAATTTTTTGAGGAATCTCCATACTGTTTTCTATAGTGGCTGCAACAGTTTGCACTCCCACCAGCAGTGTATGAGGGTTCCTTTTTCTCCACAACCTCTCCAACATTTGCTAGTTTTAGTTTTAGATATTTTTGTCATTCTAATGGGTGTATAAGGTGATATGTTAGTGTAGTTTTGATTTGCATTTCCCTGATGATCAGCGATGATGAACATCTTTTCATGTGTCTGTTGGCCATCCATATATCTTCTTCGGAGAAATGTCTGTTCATGTCTCCAGCCCATCTTTTGATTGGGTTGTTTGATATGCCTCCCTTTTCTTAACTGTAAAATGGGAATAATAAAACCTGCCTTGCAGGGATAATGGTACTTTACACATTATAAATACTCAATACATGTTAACTATTATAAGCACAATTTAATATCAACTGCTATTTTGAATCCCTCACTACTAAGAAGAATAGGACCTGTGACCTAGATGAGACTTTATTTTACTGAGCCTCATGCTGCATTGGATGTGCCAGTGTGGAGATGGGGCTGGAGCATAGTTGAATTCGGGCAAAATCACAGGGAGAGGAGTTTGAAGGACCATTTAGAAGGAAGAAAATATGAGCGGGTGAGTCTAATGAGGGATCTGAAAGTTGCTTTTCTGTGTGGTGTGGTATGTAACCTCCTTGACAAAACCTGCAGTAGAATCTACTTTGCTCACTAATGTTTTCAGGTAATATGGTTTACTTTAGCAGAACTCAAAGTGGTTCTGGGTTCTGGAGTTCTGGGGTTCTGGGTCTAGCAGGGAGCATGTGTAGCTGGCAAAGCCAGAGGATGGAAGAATAGTTGGCACTTGGATTCCACAAAGATAAATGAGACTCCGTTTGTGCCCTCAAGGAATTGCTGTCTAACATCAGAGATCAATATGTATGCACCAAATTCATTTCAACACAAGGTAGAATGAATTCAGTGTTAGAGTGTTTGAGTAAAGTGCTACAGAAATACAGAAGTGGGAAAGATTTATTCTGAATGGGAGTTTGGAAAGGCTTCAGAAAGAGCTGACATCACCCTCCCTGGGTTAAGTGATTATTGTAGACTGAATTTTTTGTGTCCCCTCAAAATTCATATGAAATCCTAACCTCCAATGAAATGATTAGGCAGTGGGGCCTTTGGAGTGATTAGGTTATGAGAGTGAGACTCTCATGAATGGGATTAGTGGCTTTATAAAAGAGACCACAGAGAGCTCTCTTGCTCCTTTCCTCTGTGTATACACAATGAGAAGATGGCCATCTACCAAGAAGTGGGTCTTCACCAGATGCTGAATCTGCTAGCATCTTGATCTTGAACTTCACAGCCTTCAGAACTGTGAGAAACAAATGTTTGTTGTTTCAACTACCCAGCCTACGGTATTTCTATTATAACAGCCCTAATGGACTAAGATAGTGACTAACAAGTTGAGATGGAGAGCAGAGGAGCAAGCAAAGGATCAAAGGCAAGGAGGTGCAATGTCGTCCTTTGAAACTTGTGAGACTATGTGGTATTAGAAAATGCCAACAGTTAAGTCCTGTCTCTAGACCTTTTGCTATATAAACCACTATTTATTGGGATTCTGTTACTTGCAGCTAAACACAATCCCGATAAAGTGCTCAGTACATATGTGTTAAATGAATAAATGGAGGAATGAGAAGAGGATTGGAATGGAAGATCAAAGATCTCAACTCTAATTCTGGCTCTCCAACTGTAGTAGTGGACAGAGATGTTTTGGCTGTCCAACTTCCCTTTCTTCACTCTAATAATAGTAACATCTCTTTTCCTTTGAGTAACTGCTTCTCCCCAACTCCAAATGGTTTTGCTGGGACTGCCAATCACACTATAGCCTGCCACCTTCACCCCTCCCTTGAAATGATGGGGGTGAGTACACGGCTCGAGGAAAGCCAATTGGAGTCTTTATTTTCTATTGTATGTTCAAGTCTAAGAGCTAGAATTTCTCTCTTTCCCCTTGAGTTTCAAGTTAAATGGACTTAACCTTAGAGATGCTTGCATCCATATATCTTGTGCCATGGAAAAGCCTGAGAGAATGAGGCCCATGTACAGAGAGAAGCTGAGATAAGATGCAGAGAGAGCTGTGGACTTCATTCAATTCCTGGATTTAGTCATGCCTGAGGAAGTCTCTGCCCATCTCCTTTCTATAAGAGACAAAAATCCCCCCACCCATTTTTTTTCTTGAATTAGTTTGAATTATGTTTCTGTCACTTGCAACTGAAAGAATTCAGTGTAATATAGTCACTAAAGAGCAACATTATTTGTTAGATATGTAATTTTGACCATTTGGGGCCTCAGTTTCCTTATCTATAAATAAGGGGATTGGTCAAGATAATCATTAATATTCTTTCAAGCTCAGTTTGAATTTTTCACACTTCTATAAAAACTGTAGAATTTGAGCTAAAATATGTTCATTTGAATCCTTAGCCTTTATTTTTTAAGGGGAAAATCATCTATAAAGGGAAATTCTCATAATACCAGGCTGAAACATACTTTCCTTTCTTTATATCAACCCTTAAGTTAGACCATCACAACAGAACTTTAAGAAATATCTTCCAAAAATGGAATGTAGTCATTCAAAAATGATAAGATTACTTCATAATTTAGTATATGATAAAGGTGGCATTCCAAAGTAGTGGGCAAAGAAAGTATTCATTAAATGATATTGGAACAATTGGCTGGCAATTTGGAAAAGAAATAGAACCAAGTCTCTACCTTGTTTCTTATTCCAAAATAAAATCCAGATGATTCAAAGATTTAAAGGAAAAACAAGAAAAATAATAAAATACTCAAAGGAAATATGGGTAATTGTTCTTTACAAACTTGAGATGGAAAAGGACTTTTTAAGTGTGACAAGTAAGTATAAACTCAAATACAGTATAGACCAGGGGTGAGGAGCACAGTTTCTGGAAGCAACAACCTGGGTTGAAATCCTGATTCCAAACACATATTAGCTTATGATCTTGAAAAAGTCACTTAATCTGTCTAAGCCTCAGTTTTCTCATCTGCAAAATTGTGATACCTCCCTCATAGGTTGAATAAGGGAAAAATTTTATGTATAGGAATATTCTGGAATATAGCCAAAAGGACATAAATAAAATACAAATAGTGATTATTTCTAGGTGATGGAATTATGGATGAATTTTTTTGCCCTCTTTTTATATAGAAAAATATTTCTATTTTTATAGTTTCTATAGTGAATTAAAATATTGTTTCTCTCTGAGTGTGAGCACAGCATTGCAATTATGATCATAGACTCTGAAACCGCACTTCCTAGGTTCCAATGACTTATTAACTCTGTGAGCTTGGGCAAGTTACTTAGCCTTTATCTCAGTTTTCTCATTTATAAAATGGAGATAATATTATTTCCATCATAGACTTAAACGAATTGCTATAGATAAAGTGATCAGAATAGTACCTGGCAGATAGTGTTATATGAATGTTGTCATATATTAATAGTTTTCTCCTTTATGTTCTTTCTCTCAAAATTCCTGTTCTTTGAATGCCTTTAACTCAACAAACTAAGTTACAGGTATATATGATTATAGTTTAATGCAGGTGTCAGCAGACTATGGCCAGCGGCCAGGTGGCCCTTGACCTAAGGACAGTCTTTTACATTTTTAAAGAGTGGTAAAAAAAGAAAGAAAAAAGAACGTGCAACACAGACATTATGTGGCCCACAAAGCCTAAAATATTTACTATCTGGCCCCTTATAGAAAAAGTTTGCCGACTGTTGTGTTGTTTCCCCTTTTAAATATGTTTGCCATTAAAATCACCACGCTACAAATACCAAGGAATAAATCTGCAAACGTGGAATTTCAAGACATAGTGTAAACAGGAAGGGAGATCGTTTGGGACAAGGAAGATTTTTTTCCATCTTGTGAATATTTGCTCCCCTGCTCTGTGGTAAGGTAATGTTTTCTACTAGTGATTAAGAATTGCTTCATGGTAATTGAAGGCATAGTGCTGTAGGATCAAACAACCCAAAAAGTACTTAAACCCACCAGGCAGAATGGGATAGAGGCTGAATGGTGTCTCAAATGATTACTGTGTTTCTCTCTGCCAACTCTGTCCTGCTGATGCTGGCAATCCAACTACTATGGGAATCCAGGATCATATCAGGTCTGGAATCAGCAAATTTGCTAGGCTAAGTATCCATTTCCTTGCCACAGACCCTTGTGGTAATGAGTGTGGGAGTGGGAAAGCTGACTCAAGACGTCTCTCTAGATCCGGGTTAGGCACATCTCAGAGAAAGAAAGTTGCCAGCAGTAAAATCTTTAGAAATCTAAGGTTGTTAAAAAGCAATTGTTTTGAAAAGGGGGGAAATTAAGCTAGCTTTTTAAAGTTTGTTTGTTTGCAAACAAAAGAATGTTAGCCTGTAACTATTGGTGTAACTTTATCAACTCCTTTATTTGGCCTTAGCAATCTGTAGCCTTTTCATCTGTTTTCACCTGCAACCAAAACGACTGAAGACAAGAGAATGGGAGAAGAGACTTCATGTTCCTCTGAGGGCCTTCAGGTGAGACTGGTAGGAAGCTGAGGTCTGCCTAGGAAGTTGATGTGGGGTGGCAGTTGCATTTGTCTATTGAGTCCAGGAGTCTGTGGGTGTTGTTGCATTGGGTGGAGGGTGGGGGAACGGGGAGGGGGGGCACTTCCGTTCTGACTTTAATTGGGTCTGCTGAGATTCAAACATGAGAGGTCAACTGACGGGCTGTGGTTTGCCAGAAGTCCATTTACATGAAAAACTAAAGACACTTCCTAGGCAGAGTGGGTCAGGCAGGCACTTTTGGCACAGTAAGAAAACCTTAGTTATAAGAGGGCAGAGGTGCTTCTGAATATAGCACTGTATTCAGACTTGACTTTCAGCCTGTCCCCTGAGTGTCTAAGTCCAATTGGGAGAGCGAGGGCTCCAGAGTCTCTGTTCTCCCCTGCAAGAGATTTCTGCATTAAAAACAGGGTGAGGAGATGCTTCAATACAGATTTTGCAACTTTTTCTTTTCTTAAATAAGGTCATTTAAAAACACATATACCATCCAATGGTTTCAGAAAAGAAAGAGAATTGTAAAAGAGATATATGACAATGCAAATTTGACTTAAATATTGAATTACTTTAGCCTTTATAAAAAACCAAGAAAGATGAAAACTTTAGAACAGCTTCTAGGAAAATCTCCCCTCCACCATGATGCAGCTGCTTCATCTCATCCCTTTTCCTCTTTGTTCCTTCATCATCACTTACTCCCTGCTCTTCTTCCACTCACAGCCCCCAAGTGTTTCAAACCACACTTTCTCTTAATGACATCAATTTAGTAGAGTGTGAGCCAACTGTGGTCTTGGGGAGGGGAGATGAGGGGGAAGCATGTAGAGGAGCAGACATTCAGGCTGAGAGTGAGACCTACCACTGGAAATAAGGTCCAGGACGGCAGGGGTTTTGTGTTGTTTTCCACTATATCCCCCCATCCTGAAAACAGGGCCTGGAATACATAGGTGCTTAATAAATGTTCACTGAATCAATGAATAAAATACAGGCAAGGTATGTATATCTTCCACTGTAACACCACCAATGACAATGAGGCAGTAGTCATTTGTCTTATTGGAGGTAATGACAACATTTTGCAAATCATCAAAGATTAAACCTCTTTGCAGAAATATGAGAAGGAAAAAACTAATTGATAATATACCATCCTAACCCAACCATTATTATATTTTTGTTGTCATTCTTTTCTGTGTTTTATAATATGCATTTAAAATATACTTGTAATCAGAAAATTTTGGATAGAAAATATGGAACTTATTTTCAAAAGAACCAATCTCCTTTACCTACAAGATGTCACGAAGAAGGTGATGTTGCCCAAGTCAGTTAGAAATAACCTTTGATATCTAGTCAGTACAACAAAGCATGTGATACAAATGACAGAAGATTTACCGGTGAAGGAGGTATAAGACATGCATTCTTTTGCTGGCTCCTACTCTAAGGGTTTCAGTGTCTCATCTGTAAAATGAAAGGATTTGGGCTCCATGATCTCAAACGTCGTCTTAAAATCTGAAGTTTAATGATTCCCAAAAAAGATTTTATTGTTTTACATTTTTTTTTAAAGATTGGCACCTGCGCTAACATCTGTTGCCAATCTTTTTTTTTTCTTCTTCTTCTTCTCCCCAAAGCAGCCCGCTCCCCCAATCTAGTTGTATATTCTAGGTGTGAGTGCCTCTGGTTGTGCTATATGGGACGCCACCTCAGCATGGCCTGATGAGCAGTGCCATATCGGCGCCCAAGATCCAAAGCCAGGGAACCCTGGGCTGCCAAGCAGGAACTTAACCACTCGGCCATGGGGCCGGGCAGTTGTTTTACACTATGATTGTAAAGCAGTTTATAGATAAAATATTTACACGTTTATGTATGTAAATTTATATATTTATGAGCTCCTTCCATGCAGAAACAGATTTTAGAAATCACACAAAGAGACCATTTCTAATTTTTCAGGACTATTTTTTACGTGGGGGAACCACAGTAAGTGGTTTCACTTACCAGATAGACTGATTATTAGTAATTTGAAGTCCCAAAGGTAAATCTTTATCCCAAGAAACAAAACAAAGTTAATTCAAAACAAAGTGACAACAGTAAACCATCTAACAGTAATCTAGAGTCCAGAGTGAGGACAAAACATTAATTAGTTCATTGGTGCAAGAAATGGGATGAAAAAAATTCTACTATGCTCCTATACAGAGGAGGGTAACTCAAGAAATTCTTCCTTTGCAGTAGAATTCAAGATCAAGCCAGCCTGAAAACTGACACCGGACTTTGGACTAGCAGCGACACTCCAGGATTTCCAAGGTAGTTCAGGACTGATTATGAGCTTCGGATCGCACGCGTTTTCCTGCAACAAACGCTGAGGTGTTCGTCTGCATCGTGTTAACCACAATAATAAGCGTAATTACTCTATTAGGCTGCAAAATTTACGTATATAATCGCGACTTTCCTATTGCGTGTCGTCAGCAGGCAACTGGATCCCCGCAGCAATCTTACGTCCCTGGCTTTGGCTCGGCCCCTGGGCCCCGCCCTCCCAAACCAGCCCTCCCAAACCCACCCCAGAGTGTGGTGTCCAGCGCTGGGTGCAGTCTCGTGCCTCCCCCTGCCGGTCCTTAGAGTCGGGCTATGGAGGATGGCCGCGTGACCGCCGGGGGGCGCAAGGCGGGCGACGCCATCTCTGCGCGCGCGGCCCGTGGCCGGAAGTTAGTCTTGTCCACTTCCGCCGCTCTGTTCCCCTCCACGCCGCAGAAGCGGAAGTAAAGCTATGTGTGGCGGTTGGGTACAGTCTGGGTTGAGGTGGGTGGGTAGCCGTTGCTGTGCTTTTATGTTTTCGGGAGCAGGTCTGGTATGGACTCTTGTTCCCGTGCAGCCTCTTGCAGCGTTGTCCTTGTGGGAGGGAGAGGGATGGGAAGAACCCATGGAATGGAACCCGTGGAATTACCTGGGTTTGAATTAAGAAGGACTCAGCTGGGTTTGAAACTTATGCTTCAACTAGCTAAGACAAACTAGTAAGGTAGCTTGGCTCTTTTTCCGATTTTATAATTTTAGAGATAATGCCTACCTTTTAAGTCGTGGGGTTTAAGTCAGTGTATGTGGAGCGCTTAGCTCCGGTTTTACAAATCATACGGTGATTCCTTTTCCCGTCATACTCAGGAGTGTACCTGCCGTTCTTTCTCAGTATCTGTGAGGCAGATGCTTCGTATGCAAGAAGTTATGCGTCTCACGAGAGCATTATGCAGTGTTAGCTGGGATCGATGTTTTTATTTTGTATTTCGAAGTCCTGATACTGTTTTGTCTTCCCCCCGATTTTTATTGCCATTTCCAGGGACAGCTATTTTCCGGTTTTTCTGGAGAAGTGCAAAGTCCTCTTTCTTTAAGACAAATGAGGTGAGAAATGCATTGCTGTAAAGGTATCTAAACTTAGCTTGTTTTGTCAAAAGAACACCAGCTGGAATGTAGTACCGTAGGCCCAGTGATGAACCATTTGTGTTAAAAGCTCCTTTATCAGGTGAATTGTGGAGCAGAAGGTACCGCAAATCCTTTTTTCTTTAGACCTCACATGTTACAAGTACACAGATTGTCAGTATGTTTGTTGATTTTGGACCTTAGCCCTTGGAATAATGATTTTAGTTAATTAAAAACGTCAGTTTGAGAGATAGATTGAAATAAGTTATGAAATATTATTTTTAAAATTTGTAGATTGAGGCAGTTGGTACTTCTTGTATTAGCCAGTTTAAATATTTATTCACTTTGCTACATGTCATAGGAATGTCTTGAATGGGGATTGGGTGTTAAGAGAGTGAAATATCATTGATATTTTTCAGGTTTAACTTTTTTTGTGTTGAAAACTGAAAAATTGATAAAGGTAACATATTTTCCATTACGTTTTTGCACCCCTCAGCCAGTTTAATTTGTTTTTAATTTCTTGTCTGATTGCAAAATAACACATATTCATTAAGTCATGTCACAATATTTCAGAAATAGTACATAGCCCCCATTAATCTCAGAGATAACTTTCATTTTTTCCTTCTGTATGTATTGATGCTCCTCCCACCCCCTTTTTATATAAGTGGCATTATCCATACTATCCATAATATTATGCAGTTTGCTACTGAGAATATCTTGGACTTCTTTCTTTTGTGTTAGATCTGCCTTTTTTTTTTTTTTTTTTAAATATCAGGCTGTATATATTATATTGCATAGACGTACCACAATTTGTCAATCATTCTACTATTGCTGGCCAATAGGGTTTCATCTTTTTTGCTATAGCACATGATGTTGTGATGATCATTCTTTTTCACAACAAATGTATATTCTTGTCCTTTTATTTCCTTTGGATAATCTCTAAGAAGTGGAAATGCTGGGTTAAAGGAAAGGATGGATGGTGCCAAGTTCCCTTCCAACAGTGATTTGAGAATTTCCCCCATTTCTTCATATGCTCACCAACAGTTGTTATTAGTTACCTTGTTTTTAGGCTTATACCATTTTTGGGGGCCAATTTATTGCATTTATAGTATTGTAATCAAAACCAAACTTTAGTTTCCAGTTCTACATCCAGTTCAGCTCTTTTTTCCTATATAAATAGAATACTTAGTTTTAGATTCCTCAGTAATAAATTATTATTAAACAAATGATTCTCTTCAATAGGAAGTATTTGTTAAGTTAAAGATTTGTGGGAAGAGGGTATTTGAATGAGACCTTGGACTGTGGATAGGTATTGGGAGGATGGGCTTTTCCAAAAGAGAGAACAGCTTACACAAAGGCAGGGAGACAACAATGGGCGAGGATGTTTAGGACCAGAGATTTGAGAAGCAGTGGTGCTTGGTTGTGAGGTTGTAGAATAGAAGAGATAGCTAGAAAGGTAGTTGGAACGGTGTGGTGAGAGCCTTGAAGGTCAGCCTGAAGATTTTGCTTTCTAAGGGAGAGCTGTAGAGGTCTTTAATCAGGGAATAAGGGACATAATCACATCTTTGTTTTACAAGTATACTGTGATGGCAATTTTGAGTGACATGTCAGAGAAGCCAATTGGGGGCTCTTATAGTCTGGGTAAGAGAGAATAACAAAGTAGAGAGGTTGGATTTCAGAGATGTTGAAGAAGCTAAATCCACATCATTATTGAGGAAGAGGAGGAAAGCAAAGCTCACTTTTAGCTTTTTAATGTGAGCAACTATTAGAATAGTGATAGTGATTTCATTAATCAGAGGAGTGCTACTTTGTTTGGGGGCTGGGAAAGATGTTCAGTTTGGTTTGGATGTGTTAGTTCATGTGAAAGATAATTCCATGGAGAGTGAATTATATACAAAGACAAAATCTACCTATGACAGATTCAAGAGAAACTTTAATAGATTTATTACTCTTTTCTTAATAAATTTGGCAAATACTTTCACTTTTAGTCTGTCATCAGTAGAATTTCTTTTGAACTTTCTCTGGCTTGTTCAGCTCTGTTTGTCATGGTGCTAAAAATCTCAAGAGAGTGTATTGTCTAGAGTAGTGGTCTTCAGACTTTTTTGATTGTGTACAATCTTAATAAAAAAGGTTTATACATGTACCTCCAATATATGTATATTTATATACTGGTTAGTTATATTTTCTGTTTTATAGTGCGATTATATTATATACATTATAAAACACATATAAAAATCAGATATTTTAAAAGGCCAAGACTAATAAAAGTTGGAGTTTTACTGTTTTCTTCTTACGTCCCATTGGATTATCTTGCACCTCTCTTTCCAAGGCACTAGTCTCATGTACAGCCGTCGGTGTTCTGTCCCATTATCCAGTAGAGGTCACTCTTGAGCATCTGTAAGAGAGAACAGATTGTTGAGCTGTGCAAGGTAGAGCCTTCTTTCTGTAGTTAGGAGTATCTTATTTTTAAGTTTCTAAATTCATGCGTTTTTGGAAGAGTATGTAGTTGCAGAGCAGTGTGTGGTATTATGGAGAAGTGAAGAATAGTGAACTCAGAGCATAACGCAATCTAAAATGTATTTTTGTTGTTTGATGACTACTTTGTGAGTGTCCTGCATTTTCATTTGAATGCTACTTCATTCTATAGTTTGGAATCTTTTTTCAATTCTTTGAGGGTCTGTAGATTATATGAGCTCCAAGAGTGCTCCCAACCTGTAGGCATAATCCAAGTTCTTGTTAAATTGGAGTAATTAAAAGGCAAGACACAGAGGATTTCTTTAATATCGATCTTGAAAGCAGTACCTCAAGCACAGAGATATTAGCAGTGAGTTGGAACCATCTATCTCAATTTTCTATTTTATGCTTAATTAGGAGAGAGGGAAAGGGAAATCCCTCCTTTAATCAGAGCCCATTGTAAGTAATTAGAAATCAAGAACTAAATTGTCACAGGTATATAGTCTGAAAGGAGAAACTATAGTTAAAAAAAAAAAAATGTGTTTTTGTGTGACTAAGACCACAAGTAGCTCAGGAACATAAGTCATCTGACACATTGAATAACAGAAGAACACTTTTCTGTTGCTTTCTTCATAAAATATTTCCTATAAATGGAAGTCTCATTTTAGTTGGGACCTATGACGATTATCATATATAAGCTCATACATTTCATGTCCATTTCTAGATGATCAGGAAAATGAGTTATAGAGGTGTTTGTTTTTTTCAAGGAATATTAGCCCTGAGCTAACATCCATGCCCATCTTCCTCTGCTTTATATGTGGGATGCCTACCACAGCATGGCTTGCCAAGTGGTGCCATGTCTGCACCCAGGCTCTGAACCTGCGAAACCTTGGCTGCCGCAGCAGAACATGCGCACTTAACTGCTGCCCCACTGGGCTGACCCTGAGTTATAGAGGTTTTAATCACTTGCTTGAAGTTGTATGTGTTGTGAAACAGATGCAGAGAGCTCTGGATCAGTCATTTGTAATATATGGAGGTGGGGTGGAGGAGAATGTTAAAAGTAACTTTTTAATGTTTATTTGCCATTTCACAGCACAGTTCCACATGTGATGGACTATATGGATTAAATATCCCAACTAGATCATTTTGAAGATGAAAATTGGTTTGGAGTTGTTGAGTTACGACCAAGGGGACATTAGGGTAAACTGAGTGAGATGGAGATGGGGATCAGGAACTGTTGACTAGAGTTCTATATAAGCTAAGAATTAAGACTCGATGATACCATGGGTTTAAAGAGTACAAGGTGAATCTAGAACAAGGTGTTTAAGGTGGAAATTAGGTAATCTGAAGTGTTGGTTTTCAAGGCTAGATTTAGAGTTTGATAATCAGGACTTGAAAACAGAGGCAAAGAAATCTGGTATCTGTGGGCAAGGGCAAGGCTAAAGATCTGGGAAGTTGGAAGACAAGGCAGAATTGAAAGCATCAATTAGCAGGAATAAGCCAAAGGTTTGGAAACCTGGAGGATAAAGCAGAGATGGAGAGGGGCAACTGGTTTTGGGTAGCCAAGGTAGGCAAGGCAAAATAAAAAGAGAAAGAGAAAGGCAGGAGTAATTCTGGGGCAGTGATGATGCTATTCTGCTTTTCTTTATGTTAAGAATGGAAGCAGCCCCAGGCCATAGGTAATCAGAAGGAGTGAACTAGGGAGTGGGAGTGCTGGGAGTGCGGTGACTGAAATTGTTACCAAAGCATCAGGAGAGCTAACACTACAGATATTTTCTCATAGAAATGATCCTGATGCCTATAGGATCATTTAGCTGTTTAACACATTCATTTGTATAATATTATATATGTTGTTTTACACAGCATTCCAAAAGGTTTGGCCTACCTGACCGTTATGGCACCAAGAAACCTCTTGTGTATGAGAAGTAACTTTCTCTTTGGTTCAAGATGTTGGATGATCCAATTTTCAGCAGAAATGCTCTTTAAATCAGTTTCATTTAGGCTTTTTGGTGTGAAGTATGGTAGTGCAGATGCTGAGCCTTTGAAGAATGAAGAACTACTGCATAACTTACTTACTATGGGAGTAGATGTTGACATGGCGAAGAGACGACAGCCTGGAGTTTTTAATAGGGTGGGTACTAATGAGCAGGACTTGAAGATGTTCCTTCTGTCCAAAGGAGCTAAAGAAGAAGTGATTGCTAGCATCATATCAAGATATCCACGAGCTATAACACGCACACATGAAAGTCTTTCAAAACGGTGGGATCTTTGGAGAAGAATTATGACATCAGACCTTGAAATTGTAAATATTTTGGAACGTTCTCCTGAATCCTTTTTTCGGTCCAATAACAACCTAAACTTAGAGAATAATATAAAGTTCCTCTACTCAGTTGGATTGACCCGTAAATGCCTTTGTCGATTGTTGACCAATGCCCCACGTACCTTTTCCAATAGTCTTGATCTGAATAAACAGATGGTTGAACTTTTGCAAGAAATCTGTTTGTCCTTGGGTCACAGTGATCCCACAGATTTTGTCAGGAAGATAATTTTAAAAAACCCTTTCATCTTAAGTCAGAGCACCAAACGGGTAAAAGCTAACATTGAGTTTTTGCAGTCAACTTTCAACTTGAACAATGAGGAGCTGCTCATTCTGATACGTGGTCCAGGAGCTGAAATCCTAGACCTTTCCAATGACTATGCCAGAAGGAACTATACAAATATCAAAGAGAAGCTATTTTCTCTTGGGTGTACTGAAGAAGAGGTACAGAAGTTTGTCTTAAGCTATCCAGATGTGATCTTCTTGGGGGAGAGAAAGTTTAATGATAAAATAGACTGCCTCATAGAAGAAAAAATTAGCATCTCACAAATAATTGAAAATCCTCGGATTTTGGATTCAAGCATAAATACTTTAAAAAATCGAATCAAAGAATTGGTAAATGCTGGCTATAACTTGAGTACATCAAGCATCACTCTTCTATCTTGGAGTCAAAAAAGATATAAAGCTAAATTGAAAAAGTTAAACATTGGATAGAACATTGCTCTGGGGAGTTAAAAAAAAGTCTTATAATAATACAGCGATACTGCATTTTGAATTTGGACCTTTCAAAAAGGAGAGGTTTGATTTCTTAACCACATATATAATAATCCTTTCGATATTTTATTTATTTTTTCGCTGAGGAAGATTCACCCTGAGCTAACATCCACTGCCAATCTTCCTCTTTTTTTGTATGTGAGCTGCTGCCACAGCATGGCCACTGACACAAGAGTGGTGTAGGTCTGCGCCCGGGAACTGAACCTGGGCCAGTGAAGCAGAGTGTGCCAAACTTAACCACTAGGCCACCAGGGCTGGTCCTTGATATTTTAAAGGTTCATAAAAACTCTTGGTCAGTATGTTCAAGTATAGTCTTCCCAGCTACGTTTTCTCTAATTTGAATTAATACAACATCTGATTATGTGACATGGGTGTGGCTGCTGTGTGAATGGTAGTTCCTGAGTGCCAAGGGAGAACAATGTGTTGAAAGATAGAAAGTACCAAATAAGCTTTTCTGGTTTCTGTTTAGATTAAAAAGTTGACAGGTTCATTTAGATAGTTCTGTTTCCTCACGGTTTGGATGGCAACTTATTTCTCCTGTTATTCCCGTGTATCTAATTATGGCTTATCTTCAAAGCATAATGCCAATAAAATTCTGATGAAGACAAAAAGGAGGGATTTTTCATCCCAAATTCTCCATTCAAACCATTAGTATGCTCTGCCACCCGCCCCCCCTTAGGCTCAATTTTCTATGGGCATATCCTGATTTCTTTGAAAACAGGGGCAACTATGGTAGCCAGAATAATGGCCACTGAAAGACGTCAGTGTCTTAATTCCAAGAACCTGTGAATATGGTATGTTACATTGCAAAAGGACTTTGCAGTTAAATTTAGGTTAAGTGCCTTGAGATGGGTTGAGATTATCCTGTATTATCTGGGTGGGCCCAGGGTAATTATAAGGGTCCTTAAAAGTGGAAGAGGGAGGTAAGAGAGGTCAGAGTGATGCCATGTAAGAAGGACTTGACCCCCTTTTACTGGCTTTGAAGGAGGATGGGGCCATGAATCAAAGAATGCAGGTGGCCTTTAGAAAATGGAAAAGGCAAGGAAATGTCCTCCTCCAGGTCCCACAGAAAGGAGTGCAGCCCTGCTGGGACCTTGAATTTAGCCGAGTGAGACCTATGTCAAACTGCTGACCTACAGAACTGTAAGATAATGAATTTGTGGTGTTTTAAGCCACTGAGTTTGTGATAATTTGTTACAGCAGCAAATAGATTAATATGGCAACTAAATAGATGATTAGTTGCATTTTAGGTGAAGAAGTCACAAAATACGGTCCTTTTGGTATTATGTTTGTATTTCTTCATCTTACAATAACCTTTTGTATCCACCTCTGTTTTTGGAATGACTAATAAATTAGTATTTGTAAAGTCCTCTAAATGTATGGATAAAAAAGTAAATGTAAGTAATACAATCTAAATAAAGGAGTGTTTTCGCCTAATGACTGTAGCTTAAAGCCATGGTGATAGTTTCTATATATTTACATTTTGTTGGTATTTCAACTAATAAAGAACAAGGAATTTCTAGAAGCATTGACTTAAAAAATGACAAGTCAGATGATGTCTGTATCTTGAAGACACTCACAATCTAGCGTCTGAAATAAACTGAAAGAGAAAGGACACATATGACCTTAATTGCTTTAATTGTTTTCCAGAGGCATTTGTTGATGTCAATTTTGAATTAAATAACAATGGTGCTCATCTTTTAAGCCTTGTTTCCTATCAGCAATGCTACAAAAAAACTTATTCCCACCACTGATAGAAACAAAATTCCTGCTTTTTTTTTTTTTTTTTAAGGCTGTGTGTATGTCAATGATACTCTTATAATTTTTTCCAGTCAGCTATTTAATGGCAGGCATAGCATAGTTTAGAAAACATCGGCTTTCAAGAGGCATTTTTTTAGAGTGGTATGTCTGTGCACCATTTCTGACTAGCTCTGCAACTTTGTGTAAATATTTTAATTTCACTGAACTTGTTTTCTCATCTATAAGATTAAAAATTGACCTCAGAGTTGGTGAGAATCAGATAATAAAGGGTCTCTAGAAGGTTTCTTGCACATAGTAACTGTTCAATGGTAGCTGTAATAAATAGTTGCAGTAATATTTTTAAATACAGCTTTATTGATATATAATTCACATACCATACAATTCACCAGTTTAAAGTACATAACTCAATGTATTTTTTAATATTCATAGGGCTATGGAGTCACCACTATCTAATTTTAGAGTCTGTTTGCACACCCTGAAAAAAACCCTATACCCATTAGCAGTTAATCTCTATGATCCCCCTCTTACTTCTCTAGCCCTAAGCAACCACTGATCTACTTTCTCTCTATAAATATGCTAATTCTGAATATTCCATGTAAGTCGAATCATACAATATGGTCATTTGTAATGGGCTTCTTTCAGTTAACATAATGTTTACAAGGTTCATCCATGTAGCACGTATCAGTATTTCATTCTCTATCTATCTATCTATCTATCTATCTATCTGTCTACCTACCTACCTACCTACCTATCTATCTATCCATCTATCTATATTTTTTGTGGGGAAGATTGTCTCTGAACTAACATCTGCCAATCTTCCTCTATTTTACGTGGGATGCCTCCACAGTGTGGCTTGACGAGTGGTGCTAGGTCAGCACCCAGGATCTGAACCTCTGAACTCCAGGGCACTGAAGTGGAGTGTGTGAACTTAACCACTATGCCACCAGGCTGGCCCCAGTATTTCATTCTTTTTTATTGCCAAATAATATTGCGTTGCATGGATACAGTAGTATTATTGGGAGTAAATTTTATTGTTATGACTTAAAGCACAAAGTATTAATTCCTTCAGTCTTCTGAATTGTATGTGAATATTTTCTGAAGTGTTGCTTTGGAACTAACAAGTCTGTAAGGAACTTGATGGAGGTAGACAGAGGAGATAAAAGTTTATTGGCATCAGCTGGTCATGAGGATTATGTCTGGGTTGATGAGATGATATAGCAGCAACAGTTGCCAGTGGCCAAGGAGAATGTGGGATGCACAGAAGTAGAATACAGCCCTCTTTTGGGGATTGAGGAAGGACAACTTCTTAGTAGAAACAAATGGATAATACCTGTTAGGCAAGATTAACATATTTTAAGGTTTGAATCTGATTAGGGGAGAGTCTTAAAAAAAAGTTGAATTATAAAAATTTTAAGTAATAGTTTTTCATGAGTAAAAAGAAAAATCCATGTTTATAATGTGGAAAAAATAGAAAATAAACCACACACACACAAAACAAACTATAATCTTATCTCCCAGAGATAAATAATGAACATTTTGGTCACTCTTGTTTTTCTTTGCAGAATATATCCACACATGGATGTAATATGAGTAGATATGTGGCATATATATTTAAATTGAGATCAAGCTGTCTATATTTATGTTTTTTAACCTAATAGATTCTGAACATATTAAGTATTCTTTAGTAATTAATTAATTACAGAATCAAGTATTCACCAGTAACATTGTTTTTAATGGTTGTATGAAATTCTGTTTGGATAAACCACAATTTCTCTAGTGAATCTCTCACCATTAGACAGATAGAGTAAATTTTAGTACATTAGTAATTTTTTGAAAACCCCACCTAGAGTAGTTCAGTATTCCACATACATTCTACCGTTTTTTCCACCATTAGTATAAGTTAAAATTTTGCTCTAGAAAATATGAACATTAAGATTACTGCATTTTGCTGTTCTCCAAATGTCAGCTGTTTCTGCAAAACTTCATTTTTTTAATGGAAACCATCTGTACATTCTAAATTGCTGGCATAAACTTGAGGACTTTCAAATAACTGTGTTAGGACGATATCAAAGATTAAAGGAAAAAAATGAATTTGTTCATCATGAACTTACAGGAAGGAATAAAACATGAGTAGTATTTATAAAAGGGTTTACTGGTCTATTAAACTAGTCATTTCTCTCCTTAAATCATCTAATTTCTAAGGCTTGCATAGGTACAAGGTTTGTAGCTAAAGATCCAATAAGATTGCTTTCATGTGCAAAACTTGACTGTTGGCTTCTTCCTTATGGACTGTAATGCCCCACAAACTTCACACCCAGAAGTACAATCTAGTGGAGATTGAAGGGAGAATCTGTTGATGGCAGAACTCTAGCCACAAACTTTAATAATAGGCAATCTTTACATAGTCCAAGAAGAGCTTGGCACAAACAAGATAGAATAGCAGGGCTATATTATTATTAGAGAGGTTTGGGGAAGAGATGATAGCAGAAGCCCAGTTGCCCAACATTGGAGACAGAAGAGAGGAGCTATGACTCAGTCATCATGGTCCTCTAGGGATCATCTCTGGAGGGACTAGGTCTTGGGTCTGATTGGCCACCAGGTAACTTGGGAGACAGGTGTTCTAAACTGGCCAAGAGGTCTTTGGACTGAGGGCATTCATTTATTCCTTAGTTTATTTACTGTTGACTCAGGAACCTGGTATAGGAAAGAGCTGCCAGCATCAGTTTTGAGGAGTTGAGGAAGGCACTCATGGCGAATGTTATAACCAGGTCCTATGTATCTTCTTGCTCATTTTCATGTTTCTGGTGTTCCCCAAATGGCACCCTTACCTCTTCACTTTCTTCTGGTCTTTTCAAGATAGATTATGTCTACACTTTTGCTTTCACACTTTTTTCCCCTCAATTCGTAGAGGTTGTTAGTTAAATAAAAGGAAAAAACAAAAATACTATAGTTTTTTTTTAGCCTTTTGACTAATTTCTGTGTGGAATTTGGTACAGACATAGAAGACATACTGATGGAATCTCATTTTGTGTCTCACTTCACTATTAGTCAGGTATATATATATATTTTATTGTGGTATTATTGGTTTATAACATATAAATTTCAAGTGTACATTATTATATTTCAATTTCTGTGTAGACTACATCATGTTCACCACCCAAATACTAATTACAATCCATCACCATACATGTGCATAATCACCCCTTTTGCCCTCCTGCCTCCCCCCTTCCCCTCTGGTAACCACCAATCCAATTTCTTTCTCTGTGTTTGCTTTTCTTTTTTTTTTTTTTAAAGATTTTATTTTTTCTTTTACTCCCTAAAGCCCCACTGGTACATAGTTGTGTATTTTCAGTTGTGGATCCCTCTAGTTGTGGCATGTGGGATGCCGCCTCAGCATGGCCTGATGAGCAGTGCCATGTCTGCGCCCAGGATTCGAACCGGCAAAACCCTGGGCCACTGAAGCAGAGTGCGTGAACTTAACCACTCGGCCATGGGGCTGGCCCCTGTTTTTTGTTGTTTTTATCTTCTGTTTATGAGTGAGATCATATGACATTCGACTTTCTCCCTCTGACTTATTTTGCTTAGCATAATACCATGAATACCATCCATGTTGTCACAAATGGCCAGATCTCATCCTTTTTTATGGCTGAGTAGTATTCCATTGTGTCTATATACCAGATCTTCTTTATCCATTCGTCCCTTGATGGGCACCTAGGTTGCTTCCAAGTCTTGGTTATTGTGAATAATGCTGCAGTGAACATAGGGGTGCATATATCTTCATGCATTTATGTTTTCATGTTCTTTGGATCAATACCCAGCAGGGGAATGGCTGGCTCGTATGGTAGTTTTATTCTTAATTTTTTGAGGAATCTCCATACTGTTTTCCATAGTGGCTGCACCAGGTTGCTCTCCGACCAGCAGTGTATGAGAGTTGCCTTTTTTCCACATTCTCTCCAACACTTACTATTTCTTGCCTTGTTAATTATAGCCATTCTGATGGGCATGAGGTGATATCTCATTGTAGTTTTGATTTGCATTTCCCTAATAATTAGTGATGTTGAACATCTTTTTATGTGCCTGTTGGCCATCTATATATCTTCTTTGGAAAAATATCTGTTCAGATCTTTTGCCCATTTTTTAGTTGAGTTGTTAGTTTTCTTGTTGTTGAGATGTGTGAGTTCTTTATATATTTTAGCTTATTAACTCCTTATCAGATATAAGGTTTGGAAATGTCTTCTTCCAATTGTTAGGTTGTCTTTTCGTTTTTTTTGATGGTTTCCTTTGCTGTGCAGAAGGATTTTAGTTTGATGTAGTCCCATTTGTTTATTTTTTCTTTTGTTTCCCTTGCCCAGTCAGACATGGTACTTGAAAATATGCTGCTAAGACTGATGTCAAAGAGCATACTGCCTATGTTTTCTTCTAGAAGTTTCATGGTTTTGGGTCTTACATTCAACTCTTTAGTCCATTTTGAGTTGATTTTTGTGGATGGTGTAAGATATTCCATTCTTTTGCATGTGGCTGTCCAGTTTTCCCAACCCCATTTATTGAAGAGACTTCCCTTTGTTGATTGTATGTTCTTTCCTCCCTTGTCAAAAATTAGCTCTCTGGGGGCTGGCCCATTGGTGCAGTGGTTAAGTTCACATGTTCTGCTTTTGTGACCCAGGGTTCACTGGTTCAGATCCAAGGTGCGGACATGGCACCGCTTGGCAAGCCATGCTGTGGTAGGTGTCCCACATATAAAGTAGAGGAAGATGGGCATGGGTGTTAGCTGAGGGCCAGTCTTCCTCAGCAAAAAGAGGAGGATTGGCAGCAGATGTTAGCTCAGGGCTAATCTTCCTAAAAAAAAAAAAAATTAGCTCTCCATAGATGTGTGAGTTTATTTCTGGGCTCTTGATTCTGTTCCATTTATCTGTGTGTCTTTTTTTGTGCCAGTACCATGCTGTTTTGATTACTATGGCTTTATAGTATATTTTGAAATCAGGGAGTGTGATGCCTCCAGCTTTGTTCTTTTTTCTCAGGAGTCCTTTGGCTACTTGGGGTCTTTTGTTGTTCCATATAAATTTTAGGATTCTTTGTTCAATTTCTGTAAAAAATGTCATTGGAATTTGATAGGGATTGCATTGAATCTGTAGATGGCCTTCGGAAGTATGGACATTTTATCTATATTTATTCTTCCAATCCGTAAGCATGTAATATCTTTCCATTCCTTTGTGTCTTCTTCATTTTCTTTCAACAATGTTTTGTAGTTTTCAGTGTACAGGTCTTTCACCTCTTTCTTTAAATTTATTCCTAGATATTTTATTCTTTTTGTTGCAATTGTAAATGGAATTGTTGTCATAATTTCTCTTTCTGCTACTTTGTTGTTAGTGTATAGAAATGCAACTGATTTTTGTATGTTGATTTTGTATCCTGCAACTTTACCCTATTCATTTATTATTTCTTAAAGTTTTTTGGTGGATTCTTTAGGATTTTCTATATATAAAATCATGTCATCTGCAAATAGTGACAACCTCACCTCTTCCTTTCCAATTTGGATCCCTTTTCTTTCTTTTTCTTGCCTCATTGCTCTGGCTAGGACTTCCAATACTATGTTAAACAAGATTGGTGAAAGTGGGAATCTTTTGTCTGGTTCCTGTTCTTAGAGAGAGAGCTTTCAGTTTTTCTCCATTGAGAATGGTATGAGCTGTGGATTTGTCATATGTGGCCTTTATTATGTTGAGGATTTTCCTTCCATGCCCATTTTATTTAAAGTTTTTATCATAAATGGATGCTGTATCTTGTCAAATGCTTTCTCTGCATCTCTTGAGATGATCATGTGGTTTTTCTTCTTCATTTTGTTAATGTGGTGTATCACACTAATTTGTGGATGTTGAACCATCCCTGCATCCCTGGAATAAACTCCACTTGTTCATGGTGTATGATCTTTTTAATGTACTGTTGTATTTGATTTGCTAGTATTTTGTTGAGGATCTTTGCACTGATGTTCATCAGTGATATTGGCTTGTAATTTTCTTTTTTTTGTGTTTTCTGGTTTTGGTATCAGGGTAATGTTGGCTTCATGGAATGAATTAGGAAGCTTCCCCTCCTCTTCAATTTTTTGGAAGACTTTGAGAAGGATAGGTATTAAGTCTTCTTTGAGTGTTTGGTAGAATTTGCCAGGGGAGCCGTCTGGCCTTGGACTTTTGTTTTTTGGGAAGTTTTTTTATTACTTTTTCGATCTCCTTACTGTTGATTTGTCTAGTCAGATTCTTTGTTTCTTTTTGATTCAGTTTTGGAAGGTTGAATGATTCTAAGAATTTATCCATTTCTTATAGATTATCCAGTTTGTTGGTGTATAAGTTTTTGTTGTATTTTCTTATAATCTTTTGTATTTCTGAGTTGTCTGTTGTAATTTCTCTTCTTTCATTTCTGATTTTATTTATTTGAGCCTTCTCTCTTTTTTTCTTGGTGAGTCTAGCTAAAGGCTTGTCAATTTTGTTTATCTTTTCCAAGAACCACCCCTTAGTTTCATTGATTTTTTTCTGTTGTCTTTTTGTCTCTATTTCATTTATTTCTATTCTGATTTTTATTGTTGCCTTCCTCCTACTGATTTTGAGCTTTGTTTGTTCTTCTTTTTCCAGTTCCTTTAGGTGCACTGTTAGATTGTTTATTTGAGATTTTTCTTGTTTGTTGAGGTAGGCTCATATTGCTGTAAACTTCTCTCTTAGAACTGCTTTTGCCATATCCCATAGATTTTGACATGTTGTATTTTCGTTTTCATTTGTCTCCAGGTACTTTTTGATGTCTCCTTTGATTTCTTCATTGACCCAATTATTGTTCAGTAGCATTTTGTTTAATCTTCACATATTTGTGGCTTTTCAAACTTTCCTCCTGTAGTTGATTTCTAGTTTCATAGCATTGTGGTCAGAAAAGATGCTTGATATTATTTCAGTTTTCTTAAATTTGTTGAGACTTGTTTTGTGGCCTAATATTTGTTCTCTCCTGGAGAGTGTTCTACATGCATTGAAAAGAATGTGTATTCTGCAGTTTTTAGATGGAATGTTGTGTATATAATATTGTGTATATATATCTACTAAGTCCATCTGGTCTAATGTGTCATTTAAGGCCAATGTTTCCTTATTGATCTTATGTTAGGATGATCTATGTATTTGGTGTAAGTGGGGTGTTAAAGTCCCCTACTATTATTGTATTGCTATTTCTTCTATATCTGTTAATAATTGCTTTATATATTTAGGTGCTCCTATGTTGGGTGCATAGATATTTACCTGTGGTATATCCTCTTGTTGGATTGTTCCCTTTATCTTTATGTTGTGCCCTTCTTTGTCTCTTGTTACAGTTTTTGTTTTGAAGTCTATTTTGTCTGATATTAAGTATTGCTACCTCAGCTTTCTTTTCATTGCCATTTTCATGGAGTATCTTTTTCCATCCCTTCACTTTCAGTCTTTCAGTTTGTGATTGTCCTTAGGTCTGAAGAGTGTCTCTTGTATGCAGCATATATATGGGTCTTGTTTTTTTATCCATTTGGCCACACTATGCCTTTTCATTGGAGTATTTAGTCCATTGACTTTTAAAGTAGCTATTGATAAGAATATACTTATTGCTATTTTATTGCTTTCTTTCTGGGTGTTTTAGTAGTTTTTCTCTGTTCCTTTCTTCTTCTCTTGCTGTCTTCCCTTGTGGTTTGATGGCTTTCTTTAGTATTATGTTTGGGTTCCTTTCTCTTAGTTTTTTTGTGTATTTATTATAGGTTTCTGGTTTGTGATTACCATGAGGTTCGTATGTAATAACCTATATATATAGCAATCTATATTAAGTTGATGGTCTCTTAAATTTGACCTCTTGCTAAAAGCTCTACTCTTTTGCCCCCTTCTTCCCACATTTTATGTTTTTGATATCATATCTAACCTCTTGTTTGTGAGTGTGTTTCTCTTACTCTTCTATCATGGAAATAGATAATTTTACTACTTTTGTCTTTTGACCTTCATATTAACTTCATAGGTAGTTGATCTACTACCTTAACTGTATATTTGCCTTTGCCAGTGATTTTATTGTTTTGATTTTTTTTGTGTGTGATAATTTTCTTATTCCTATTTGTGGTCTTTTCTTTTCCACTTAAATAAGTCCCTTTAACATTTCTTGTAAGGCTGGTTTCTTGGTGATAAACTCCTTTAGTTTCTGCTTGTCTGGGAAACTCTTTATCTCTTTCCATTTTGAAGGATAACCTTGCTGGATAGAGTATCCTTGGCTGTAAAGGTTTTTTCCTTTCAGCACTTTAAATATACCATGCCACTCTCTTCTAGCCTGTAAGGTTTCTCCTGTGAAGTCAGCTGATAGTCTTATGGAGTTTCCTTTGTGTATAACTTGCTGTCACTCTCTGGCAGCTTTTAGGATTCTCTCTTTATCTTTAGTTCTTGAAATTTTAATTATAATGTGTCTTAGTGTGGGCTTCTTTTGGTTAATCTTGTTTGGTGCTCTCTGTTTTTCCTGTGCCTGGATGTCTGTTTCCTTCGTTAGGTTAGCAAAGCTGTCAGCTATTATTTCTTTACATAGATTCTCTGCTCCTTTGTCTCTCTCTTCTCCTTCTTGGACACCTATGATACAGATGTTAGTGCACTTGATCTTGTCTCAGAGGTCCCTTAGACTGTCCTCATTCTTTTAATTCTTTTTTCTTTTATCTGTTCAGCTTGGGTGATTTCCTCTAGTCATTCGTTCTGCCTGCTGATCCGTTCTTCTGTATCATCTACTCTGCTTTTGAGCCCCTCTAGTGAATTTTTCATTTCCTGTATTGTATCCTTAATTTCTGATTGGTTCTTTTTTATATTTTCCAATTATTTGTTTATGTTCTCACTGAGTTCATCCATTCCTCTCCCAAGATCAATGAGCATCCTTATGACTCTTAGTTTGTACTCTTTGTCAGGTAGATTGTTTACCTCTGTTTTGTTTAGTTCTTTTTCTGGGGTTTTGTCCTGTTCTCTTACTTGGAATGTATTCCTTTGTCTCCTCATTTGCCTCTTTCTCTGTGGTTATACCTATATATTAGGTAGATCAGCTGCATCTGCTGGTCTTGCAGAGGTCCCTTATGTAAGAGATTCCTTATGAAGCCCCGCACAGTTCTTCTCTCTCATCACCAGTTCCAAATGTTCCACGAGTGTCCCCTGTGTGGGCTACCTGTTTCCTGTTGTGGCAGGGTTGCTCTTGCTGCAGGTGCCTGGGGAGGCTTGGCTGTCCCACTGGCTGGCTGGTTGTAATACTCAGTGCCTGTGCCTACTATTGTCCCTTCAGTCACTTTATTGGGCATGGGGAGCCCCAGCACAGTTGGCTGCAAGGTCTATTGGCACATTTTTCTTGCAGTTTTTCTGTTAAGTGAGTAGGCCCCCAATGTGGCTTGTTGCTAGGTTCTGGGGTTTATAATTGCTATAGGCCTCTGGCCTGCAAGGCTGTTGTCAGCTCTCTCAAGAGTGCAGCTTGGTGGGGCTGGCCCCAGGCATGTGATTGCCCACTTGTTTTAGGCTTTGGAAGGTGGGACCAATCTCCTATTTGGCTGTTTGAGAAGCACAAGTCTGCTGCAGCTGACAAATCCCACTGCCCACAGGCCCACACACCCTGTCAACACAGTCTTGCCCCATGTACACACCCTGACCCACTGAAGAATGGGTCCAGTCACCCCACTGCAGAGGCCCCACATGCTCCACCAATGCAGGCCCACCCCTCGCACATGCTCTGCCCCGCAGGGGCGGACCCACTTGCCCTACTGCAGAGGTCCCAGGCACCCTGCCTTTGTGGGGCCACAAGTTGCCTGAGGGCTTGCTTTTGGGTGGGGCCAATCCCTAAGGGGTGCTGCCTGCCCTGGCTGAGCTGGATTGAATCAGTGTTCTAGTAGGTGGGGCAGACCCCTGCACTGACAAGTCAGGGGAAGAAATCCAATGGCATCTGCCAACATCCGTGTCAGCATGCCTGTGCTAATTCAGAATAATGGCTGTCACCAATGTCTCACAGTCCCTGGGGAAGTGGTCCCACCTTGCGGAGGTCTCACCTCTCACTGAGATGCATCCAGAGCCTATCAAGTGAGTCTCTTTTCACCAAAGGACTATGTACCTTTCTGGTGATTTTAGATTGCTTTCCTAAATGGGTGAATTTGTGCATGGGCCCTTTAAGAACAGGCTTCCCCCCCGCCCCTTATATCTGATAGCTTTTCTAGGGGGTATCCCTCGTTGTTGTTAATAACCAGCTAAGCCAGATATTATGACACTTGCTTCAGTTGTGCTGAGTCCAAGAACTGCTTATTGTGGTAACACTCCCCCACTCAGATCCCCCACTCTTCCAGGGAAGGCTTTGTACTTTAAGATTTCTCCTGGCTGTCCATGAAGTGCTGTGTGTAGAAGGTGGCCTTTTCCTTTCCAAAAAGGAGTTTCTGCCTCTTCCACCTCAGTCAGTACTGGCTCTTGTTGTGGGTGTTCTTTTTATCCAGTTTTCACTTCTCTCTTAGGGTAATTATTCCAAGAGTAATTGTAAATTTGTTGTGTCTGTCGGAGGAGGTGAGTTCAGAGTCTGCCTACACCACCATCTTGACACCAGATCTAATCAGATAGACATTTGGAACTTATTTTTCCTTAGTAGCAATACTGGGTGAAGATCAGTGAGTTTATGTACATGAACTGCTTTGTGTTAATTATGAAAAATTTTAGTATGATGGTATGGTAGTTCTTCCATCTCTATTTGAATATCCCAGTGCCACCTTCAGTAGCTGTCAAGATACCTTCAATTTATACCCAACATATTGTCTTTCTTTCTCCTTTTATTTTACAATGGAAGTGAGTTTATTCTCTGAAAATACACATTCATTGTCAAAGTCTCCAAATAATCAAAGAAACAAAGTCCCAGCTAACCTGTTTGTCATGAGGTTGAGGAAATATCCTTTTCTTCTTAGTTCGCAAAGAGGTTTGTTTATTTTAATCAGGGATGAATGATAATTTTTGAAAAATCCTTTTTAAAAATCATCTGTTTTTAATCCATTAGTGAATGTCAGTTGATTTCTTTATATCATCCTTTGTTTTACTGAAATAAAACCTAAGCCAAATTCAATTTACTAATATTTTACTTAAGAGTTTTTATTAGTATTCACAAGGGGAATTGGTATACAGGTTTCCCCTCCCCACTCACCTTGTTATTGTGGAAGTTTTGGTGGGTAGATTCTTTGTTTTTTTAGGAGGAGGGAGGTTGCCACTTTGTCAGGCTTTTGGATCAGAGTTGTACTAGCCTTATAAAATTAATTTGGAAGGTTTTTATTTTCTTCCCTATGCTATGGAACCAGTTGAAAATCATGGAAACTATCCATTCCTTTAAAACCTCGCAGAACTTTCCTGTAAAATCATCTGGTGTCTTGTTCAGGAGAGATCCTTAGCAACAATGGAAATTTGCTGTGAAGGCTTCTCTAAAGGCTTTGACCAAAATCTTTTTGGTAGTTATCAGGGTAGAGATCTCTCTTGTCCTAGTTAATGCATTTTGCTTTGAATACTACATTAATATTAACATTGCCACACTTCATGTTCTTACAAAGACTTGTACTTGCATCTTCATAACAGCTTTACTTGTAGTAACCAAAACCTGGAAGCAACCCAACAGGTTCATCAACAGACAAATGGAAATATAAATTGTGATATATTCGTGCAGTGGAATATTATTCAGCAATACAAAAGAATGACCTATTAATACATGCAACAACCTGGGTGAATCTCAAAATAATTGTTCTAAATGAAAGAAGCCAAACAAAGAGTACAATCTATGTGGTTCCATTTATATAAAATTCTAGGAAATGCTTACTAATCTGTAGTGACAGAAAGTAGATCATTTGTAGTCTGGGATGGAGGTGGGGTGGGATGGGGAAGGCCAGGGAGGAGGGATTACCAAGGGCCACAGGGAAACTTTTGGAGGTGATGTATATATTCATTATCTTCATTATCGTGATGGTTTTGTGAGTGTATAGATAAGTCAAAATGTGTCAAATTGTATATTTTAAATATGTGCGGTTTAGTATACTGCAGTTATACCTCAGTAAAATTGAAGAATCCATCCATTCAACATTGACTTGAAATGCCATCTTTATCTGATACTAAATTTTCACATGTGTGTGTTTCTAGACCCTCTTCAAAATACAAAATACAAGTACAAGAACAAATGTATCTAACTTTATATTTCTACTTATCAAGAATTAATATCAAGTATCTTTTTAGTAAAGATGTTGGGAGACCTGAGAAACCACCTGGAAAAAATATTGATGGATTCGTACTCATACACCAGGTATACTTCAAATGGAGCAGTCACGAGCCCTCTACCACTCAGTCCTTGCCTTGGCTTGATGACCTACATGAGGTCGGGCCATGGCATGTGTCAGACACTGGCAATAATACCAGCATCTTTGTTCTGGAGGGCTTCCTGAAGCCTACCTGGGACCCTTGGGCTAGAATTTGCCCCGAGGGCAGGTGCTCTTGCTTTCTTGCTATTCCAAAGTGCATATAAAATTAGACCTTGGTCTTTTTCCACACAAGAACCAGGCCTCTGATGAAATCCTATGCCCTGTGGAGAACTGGGGTGTTTCTTTGATTAGGAAGCTGACTGGATTTACTCCCAGCAGCCACACAAAGCCTCCTTTTCTAAGGAAAGTAGAGTGCATGGACCCAAGTTGGGCGCATTCCTTCCTTTTTGCTTTCCTGCAGTTAGGGAGTATGACTGTCATGTTATACTCTGAATATTAATTAAAATGTCTATGACAAAATTAGTGCAAAGGTCAGCATTATTCCACTCTGCATATTTGGATGTATCTCTCAGACCTTCTCAGCTTCTTTAGAATGCCTGTTTCTCCTGACCAAAGCTGTATGACTGCATTTCACATAAGGATATGTGGTTAAGGCTTACTAATTTAGCTAAATGTGATATTCACAGAATTAAAGTGTAACAGTGTTTATGATGAATAACTGATAAAACAACTATTTAAAAATTATATAAATTATATATAATTAATAATTATAAGTAATTAATAACTGTTAAAGAATTAAAATTGGGTCTTTATCCCCCTGTGTTTTCTTGTGCACAAAACTTCATGAACCACAGGGGGACATGTAGACAGAGGTTTGGCTATGCAGTTTTCTAAAGTCAGCTACCTGTAAATCTGGCTGATAGTTCAAACTAAATAAGGACTTATTTAAATACCAGAAGAGAGTTGGCTGGGGATCATTTTATCTGTAGGTTCTGTCAGCCTTAAGCTGGAAGAAAATAAATTGATACTCTTGTATACAACTTTTTTCCTAGTAGTTTAATGTCCGTTTAAAAGAATGAAAAAGCTGTTTTCCTTGAATGGTTATTCATTCCTTTTAAATAAATGCTACTGCTTAATTGTCTCAGACAGTTCTGAAATGATATAATTTGGGTACTTTTTGTATTTTTACCTAGGTTTGAAGCTCTCTTCTTGTTTGTTACACAATCTTAGCTTAAAAATATTTTGCAGCCGAGGTCTTTGCCCTTTCAGATCAGACTGCTAGATCGTCTACTCTTGTTTAATTTTCATCTTTAAACCTGCGTGGTGTTTGTTATGTCTGTATACAAAACTGAGCATAAGCTAGTACGGTCTCCATAGTATTGCAGTTGATCCAATTACTTTGTTAACTTTTTCATTCCTTTGTGGGCTTGAGGAGGTTTTATTTTAAATAAAGATTGTAATGGTGAGATCTGAAGTGAAGGAATCAGATTTTCTTATGAGAATAAATGTTATATATCAAATAGATAGATTATAAACTATCTGTGGTATCTCTATTATTTAGAAGACATTGTAAATACAAATGCATGTGCTCCTAGGTATCCCATGGCATCTAATATTGCTGCTTTGATGACCTCACCCATTTAACTATCTGTGGGTGAACAATTCTAGATTTGAGGATCAGTATGTAAGGGAGAATGATAGGATTGGAAATAAAAGTAAAATCCCTTTAGTATAAAGCACCATATGTACAAAGCATGCTCTAGATATTATGGTAGCTACAAAAGAGGTTGAAACCTCTGCAGTTAAATGATATCTTGTCATGTCTGTATTGTCTGCATAATGCCTTCATCAAGTTGAATTCTGGCTTACACTCTACCTGACATTTGAAGACTTGACAACAAACTCTGGAACAGAATTATCAATATAAAGACGATCCCTTCCCCTCACATTTCTGCTCCCTCCTTCCTCCTAAGCTGAAGTTAGTACACACTTAGAAAAGTTTTGCTTTGTGCTCTTCGACTTTCTTCCCTAGAGTCAGTGAGCCAGGGAGTCACCTTGGTAATGACTTGGCCAGCTGGGCCCTTCAGAGAAACTAAGTTCACCCCCTTCCCCTTTCATTTCCCAATCAAACTGATATTTATATAATCACCACAGTCTGAGTCACTGCCAAAATTGAGGCTGTTAGGAGCCTAGAAGAGCTCATAGTAGCTTTGATAGTTTATTGGTTTGTTTATAAAAATAATATTTTTTCCTGATTGCAAAATAATCTTTTAATTACACAATGTTGGAAAATATAGAAAAGCACGCATACAAAAAGTACTCATAATCCCAATACCCCAGAAATAGCACTTGTTAACATTTTGGTGTATTACTTTCTAGTCTTTTTTTCTTATGCATATATACTATGTGTGGAAAATAAATATAATCTCTTCTCTAGCAAAACTAATTTATTCAACACATGTTTGTTGAATACCGACTATGCACTATTGTGTTTGACACTGGATTATTAGTAATAACTGTTTTAATCCTATTTTTGTAAATATATTATGAGCATTCTCCTATATCACACATCATTTAATACCATTTTTTAGATAAAGTTGAGTCTTGACAGCCCTGATCCACTATGGTTAAGGGAATATGCCATTGAGAACAAAAGAGAGCAGGCCTCCCAGGAGGCCTGGTGTGGGCTCATCAGGTCACCGTATGGTATTGTGCTCAGAGCACAATACCCCCATCATGTTTCCACTCAGCATGACAGAAGTTCCTGGAAAGGTTATCAAGGACTGATAGGAAAGCAAGAGGAGTACTTGGGGAGGTCTAACTTGAGACTCATCACCAAATCATACAATAAAGTAATATTGTGATAAAAGGAATGATTGGGTCCTTTGGCCAATATTGGCCTGTTTAGAAACAAAAGATAGTAGAATGCTTCTGGATCACCTGTTTGAAGCTGTCCAATTTTCCCTAAGATGAACCAGAATTGGAGCTTCCTTCTAGTATCAATTAACTTTAATTCTGATATTCTTCTCTAGGCAATTCTTGGATCCATTTTTTTTACCTCTAACATTTTCAACCTCTAACCAATTCCTACTCTTAAATATTCTATACACTGCCCCTAGAATAATTTCCTTGACCAGTACTGAGTCTATACTGGTAGGCTGAGTAGACCTGGCCACTCCTATCATGGAGTTTATAGTGTAGCAGAGGAAGAGAGACAAACAGTTAAACCTACAAATAAATATGTAACTAAAAATTGAGGAAAGTGTTTGAAGGAAACAGAGTTCTGGGAAGGAGAGTAAAAGGCAGAAACTCTTAGATTGGCTGATCAGGGAGAACCTCTTAGGAAACTAATATGTAATCTGAGACTTGAAGGATGAGGAGGAGACACCAAAGAGCTAGGCAGAACATTGCAGACATGGTGTGGTTGGAGTGAAGGTCCTGGTGGGCATAAGCTTAATATGTCTTAGGAACTGAAGGATGCCAAGTGCTGCTGGAGAACAGTGCCTAGGGTAAAGTGGCTTTAGATGAGGTGATAGAGATGGCCAGGGATGTGGGGGTTGGGAATCATATCATATGCAGAGTGTCGAAGTCTGTAATAGGAAGTTTGGATTTTGAGGACAATGAGAAACCATTGAGAGATATTAAGCAAATAAGAAATATAATGAGATTTACATTTAAAAAAGATTCCTATAATTTGTGAGAATCAGTTAAAATGGGACAATTGAGGAAGCATGAAGATCAATAAAGAGGCCATTAGATTAGTCCAAGCAAGAAATGATGGTGACTTGGGTTAAGGTGGTGACAGTAGATTTGGGAGACATTGATGGATATACTGTATAGCAGTACTGTCCAATAGAAATATAATGTGAGCCACAAATACAAGCCAAATATATATTTAAAATTTCTCATAATTGCATTAAAAAGTAAAAGGAAATAGGTAAAATTGTTTTAATTTATTTAACCCAATATATCCAAAATATTATCACTTTAACACATAATCAATATAAAAATTATTAATGACATATTTGACATTATCTTTGTACTAAGTCTTCAAAATCTTATGAATATTTACTTAAAGCACATGTCTATTTGGACTATCCCCATTTTAAGTGCTCAATGTCCACATGTGTCTGACAGCAATATTGCACAGTGTAGCCTTATAGAATTTGGTGATGGATTGGATATGAGGAATTAGAGAGAAGGAAGATTCTAGGATAACCCCTTGGTTTCTAGCTTGAGCAATTGATATGTGGCAGTGCCTTTTGAGATGTAACAAATTGGTGGAGGGGAGAGAAGTGATTTAAGACACAGGGAATAAAGAATTCAGCTTTCGACATTTTAAAGTTAAGGTGTGGAGAGATAAGAAAGATGACTGCTGGTGACCTTGTCACCCCTGTCGACTGGCTGGCAATGAGCTGGCACTGATGCCTCCTTTTACCCCATGGTTGGGGAGGCTACACTCCATTACTCCTCCTCCAAAGATCTCCAGGTATCATCAATAGTGTTTCCAGCCCTGGCAGGCAATTTTCTTGAGAACCAGGTGCCCCAAATTTATAGTTTGTACCGAGAAACGTCTCTAAAAGCTGAGAGCAATAGTAGGAAAGGCCCAGGGTCCCTCTGTTGGAGAAGATACCCATGGCGTGTCCAATGGCACACTGGCCCAAGCATACCTCTCCACAGGATGGCTAGAGGAGAAGGGAACTATGCAACTTTCAGACCTTGTGCATGTGAGTTAGTTCCGCTTTGCCCCAAGTGATGCTTGTTGGTGTTTATCGGAAGCCCTTTACTGGACAAGATGCTGGTGAAACATCCCAGTAGGCATATCAGATAAGCCATTTGGATATATGAGTGCAGCTTGGAGAAGAATTTATTTTTTTCTTTTTTTTCCCCAGCTTTATTGAGCTATAATTGACATATAACATTCTGTTAAGTTTAAGGGGTACAACATGATTATTTGATACACTTACATATTGTGAAATGATTACCATAGTAGATTAACACCTTCATCACCTCACGTAAGTACCATTTCTTTTTTGTGGTGGGAACATTTAAGATTTACTCTCTTAGCAACTTTTATATATATAACATAGTGTTGTTAACTATAGTCCATCCCATACATTAGATCCCCAGAACTTACTCACCTTATTACTGGAAGTTTGTACCCTTTGACTGATATTTCCAGATTTTCCCCACACCTCAGCCCCTGGCAAGTACCCTTTTATAAACTCTGTGTTTCTATGAGTTTGACTTTTTTAATTCCACAAATAAATGATATCATACACTATTTGTCTTTCTCTGTCTCACTTATTTCACTTAGCATAACGCCCTCAAGTTTCTTCCATGTTGTCACAAATGGCAGGATTTCCTTCTTTCTCATGGCTGAGTAATATTTCATTATGTATATACAGTTGTGATATATGCATGTGGTATATATACATGGTATATATAATATATATGCAGTATATATATATATATATATATATATATATATTCATATGTTGGTTGTTGTGAATAATGCTGTTGTGAACATGGGAGTTCAGATATCTCTTCAAGATCTGATTTCATTTCCTTTGGATATATACCCAGAAGTGGGATTGCTAGATCATATGGTAGTTCTATTTTTAATTTTTGAAGAATTTTCATACTGTCTTCCATAGTGACTGTACCAGTTTACATTCCCAACAGTAGTGCGCAAGGGTTTCCTTTTCTTCATATCCTCACCAACACTTATCTCCTATCTTTTTTTTTTTTGAGGAAGATTGGCCCTGAGCTAACATCTGCTGCCAATCCTCCTCTTTTTGCTGAGGAAGACTGGCCATGAGCTAACATCTGTGCCCATCTTCCTCTACTTTATATGTGGGATGCCTACCAGAGCGTGGCTTGCTAAGTGGTGCCATATTCACACCTGGGATCTGAACCGGCGAACCCCGGACCGCCAAAGCAGAACATGTGCACTTAACCGCTGCGCCACCAGGCCGGCCCCATCCTATCTTTTTGATAAAGCTATTCTGATGGGTATGAGGTGATATCTCATCATGGTTTTGATTTGCGTTTCCCTGATGATTAGTGATGTTGAACATCTTTTTATGCACCTGTCAGCCATTTGTGTGTCTTCTTTAGAAAAATGTCTATTCAGATCCTCTGCCCATTTGTAAATCAAACTATTTGGGTTTTTTTGCTATTGAATTGTGTGAATTTCTTGTATATTTTGGATATTATCCCCTTATCAGATGGATGTTTTGCAAATATTTTCTCCCATTCCATAGATTGCCTCTTCATTTTGTTGATGCTACTTTTGCTGTGCAGAAGATTTTTAGTTTGATGTAGTCCTACTTGTTTATTTTTTCCTTTTGTTGCTTGTGCTTTTGGTGCCATATAAAAAAAAAATCATTGCCAAGACCAATGTCAAGGAGCTTTTTACCTATATTTTCTTCTAGGAGTTTTACAGTTTCAGGTCTTACATTTAAGTCTTTAATACATTTTGAGTTAATTTTTGTGAGTGGTGGAAGGTAGAGGTCCATTTTAACTCTTCTGCATGTGGATATCCAGTTTCCCCAGCACTGTTTATTGAAGACACTATCCTTTCCTCTTTGAATATTCTTTTTTTTTAAAGATTGGCAGCTGAGCTAACATCTGTTGCCAATCATCTTCTTCTTTTTTTTTTTTAAATTTCTTCCTCTTCCCAAAGCCCCCCAGTACATAGTTGTATATTCTAGGTGTGAGTGCCTCTGGTTGTGCTATGTGGGACACCACCTCAGCATGGCCTGATGAGCGGTGCCATGTCCACGCCCAGAATCCGAACTCACAAAACCCTGGGGCACTGAAGTGGAGCGTGTGAACTTAACCACTCAGCCATGGGGCGGCCCTGAATATTCTTGACTCTCTTGTTAACTATTAGTTGACCATATTTGTGTGGGCTTATTTCTGGACTCTTGATTCTGTTTCATTTGTCTATGTGTGTTTTTATGCCAGTACCTTACTGTTTTGATTACTAATGCTTTGCAATACAGTTTGAAATCAGGAAGTGTGATGCCTCCAGCTTTGTTCTTTTTTGTCAGGATTGCTTTAGCTATTTGGGATCTTTTGTGGTTTCTTATGAATTTTAGGCTTGTTTTTCTATTTCTGTGAAAAATGCCATTGGAATTTTGATACGGATTGCATTGAATCTATAGATAACTTTGGGTGGTATGGATATTTTAATAATATTAATTCTTACAATCCATGAACATGGGATATTTTTCCATTTATTTGTGTCTTATTCAATTTCTTCCATAACAATTTTATAGTTTTCAGTTTACAGCTTTTTTACCTCCTTGGTTAAATTTATTTCACTTATCGTTTTTGATACTATTGTGAATGAGCTTGTTTATTTTTCAGATATTTTGTTGTTAATGTATAGAAACACAACTGATTTTTGTGTGTTGATTTTGCATCCTGCAACTCTACTGAATTCATTGACTAGTTCTAACAGTTTTTTGGTGGAGTCTTTAGTATTTTCTATGTATAAGATCATATAATCTACAAACAGGACAATTTTTCTTCTTCCTTTCCAATTTGAATGCCTTTTCTTTCTGTTTCTCGCCTAATTGCTCTGATGAGGACAATCTGTACTAATTGAACAGTAGTACTGAGAGGGGACACCCTTGTCTTCTTCCTGATCTCAGGAGAAATGTTTTATTTTGTTAACTGTGGGTTTGTCATATATGGCTTTTATTATGTTGAGGTACTTTACTTGTATACCTATTTGTTGAGAGCTTTTGTTGTGAATGGATCTTGCATTTTGTAAAATGCTTCTTCTGCATCTATCAAAGAGGACCGTATGATTTTTTTCTATCATTCTATTAATGTGGTGTATCACATTTATTAATTTGCCTATGTTGAAGCATCCTTGCATCCCAGAGATAAATTCCACTTGATATGATCAAGTGTTTTATGATCTTTCTAATGTGCTGTTAAACTCAATTTGTTAATATTTTGTTGAGAATTTTTGCATCTATGTTCATTAGGGATATTGCCTGTAATTTTCTTTTCTTGTAGTGTCCTTATCTGGCTTTGGCATCAGGATAATTCTAGTCCAATAAAATGAGTTTGGGAGTGTTTCTTTTCAATTTTTTGGAAGAGTTTGTGAAGTATTGCATCAATTCTTCTTTAAATATTTGGTAGAATTCTATGAAGTCATCTGGTCCTGGGCTTTTTTTTGTTGGGCTTTTTTTTAAGATTGGCCTTGAGCTAACATCTGTTGCCAATCTTTTTTTTTTTCTTCTTCTTCTTTTCCCCAAAGTCCCCCAGTACATGGTTGTATATTCTAGTTGTAGGTCCTTCTAGTTCTGCTATGTGGGATGCCACCTCAGCATGGCTTGATGAGTCATGCTAGGTCCATGCCCAGGATCTGAACCTGTGAGACCCTGGGCCACTGAAGCAGAGTGTGTAAATTTAACCACTTGGCCATAGATCCGGCCCTGTTGGGATGTTTTTGATTACTAATTCAATCTCCTTATGTGTTATTCATTTGTTCAGATTTTCTATTCTTCATGATTCAGTCTTGGTAAGTTGTATGTTTCTAGGAATTTATCTATTTCTTCTAAGTTATTCAATTTGTTAGTGTGTAATTATGCATAACAGTCTCTCATGATCTTTCATATTTCTGTGCTATCAAGTATAATGTCTACTCTTTCATTTCTGATTTTATTTATGAGTCTTCTCCAATTTTTCTTTTCTCTTTTTTTCTTAGTGTAGTTAAAGGTTTGTCAATTATTTTGTCTTTTAAAAAACAGCTCTTAATTTCATTGACCTTTTCTATTGTATTTCTGGTCTCTATTTTATTTATGTCTACTCTGATCTTTGTTATTTTCTTTCTTCTGCTAACTTTGGGCTTAGTTTGTTCTTCTTTTTTTAATTCCTTGAGGTATAAAGTTAGGTTGCTGATTTGAGGTTTTTATTTTTTCTTAATGTAGGCATTTATGTTATGTAATTATTATTATTATTAATGTAGGCATTACATGTAGGAACTTCCCTCTTAGAACTGCTTTTTGCTGCATCCCATAAGTTTTGGTATGTTGTGTTACATTTTTTTGTTTGTTTTAAGATGTTTTTGATTTGCCTTTTGATTTCTTCTTTGATCCATTGATTGTTCCAGAGTTTATTTTTAAATTTCCACATATTTGTGAATTTTCCAGTTTTCCTCCTATTATTTCTAGTTTCATATATTGTGGTCATAAAGATACTTGGTATGGTTTCAGTCTTCTTATATTTGCTAAAACTTGTTTTGTGCCCTATCTTATGATCTGTCCTGGAGAATGTGTACATGTGTACTTCAGAAGAATGTATATTCTTCTGCCATTGAATGAGTTGTTCTGTATATGTTAGTTAGGCCCATTTGGTGTAAAGTATAGTTCAAGTCCAGTGTTTTCTTATTGATTTTTTGTCTGAATGATCTATCCATTGTTGGAAGTGGGGTATTGAAGTCCCCTACTATTATTGTGTTGTTGTCTATTTCTTTCCTCAGACTTCTTAGTATTTGCTTAATGTAATTAGGTTCTCTGATGTTGGATGCATATATGTTTATGATTGTTAGTCTCTTGGGGAATTGAGTCCTTTATCATTATATAATGACTTTAAAAAAATCTCTGTTACAGCTTTTGAGTTAAAATCTATTTTGTCTGATGTAAGTATAGCTATCCCTGTTCTCTTTTGGTTTCCATTTGCATGGAATATCTTTTTTCATCCCTCCTCTCTGAGCCTATATGTGTTCTTAAATCTGAAGTGAGTCTCTTGTAGGTAGCATATAGTTAGGTCTTTTTTTTCAATCCATCCATCCACTCTCTGCCTTTTGACTGGAGAATTTAATCCGTTTACATTTAGAGTAGTTATTGATAGGTAAGGATTTACTAATGCCTTATTACTAGTTGTTTTCTGGCTGTTTTGTAGTTCCCTGGTTCCTATCTTCCTTCCTTACAGCTTTTTTTTTTTCAGTGTAGAATGTTTTAATTGGACTTATCTTTTTTTTCTTTCATAGTTTAGAAAGACTTTACCCTTCTAATGTTATAAAATAATTTACTCGTTTTCTTCTGGTAGTTTTATGGTTAAAGAATTAAACTGATCCATCTCAACACCATTTGTTGAATAACCCTTTCTTTCTCTACTGAGAAATGTTTCATTTCTGTACCATATCTGTGGCATCACATTGTTTGCATTTATTCAAGTCTTCTTTTTGGGTGTGTGTGACCTGCAGTAGCATTTTAAGGTTTTTCTTTAAATAGTTCTGACATATTTCTTGCTAAATTTGTTATTAGGCATTTAATTTTATTGCTTTTATTTCATTATACTTTATAACTGGTTGTTGTTTGTGTACAAGAAGGCTATTTATTTATTTTCCATTTTATCTTAAATTTTTACCCATTCTTTTCTCTAATTATTTTGTCAGCTGATACTTCCATAACAATGTTAAATAATCATGCTAATAATAGGCATTTTTTCCTTGACTTTAATAGAAATGTGTGTACTATTTCTCAGTTAAGCATGATGCATGATTTTATAAAATTGTGTGAAGCAAGTATCTATCTATCCCTATTTTATTAGGAATTCTTTAATTAAAATGAAGAATAGATGTGAATTTGATCAATGCCAATTTTTATCTATGAGGATGATTAAGATTTTTCTTTTCAGCTTATTAATATCATTTGCTCCTAATGGGTATCCCACCATCCCTGGTATGAACTTATCTTGCCAGATTGTATTATTATTATTGTTATTTTTTGTTGAGGTCATACTGGCTTTTAACATTGTGTATTTTTCAGGTGTGCATTATTATATTTCAGTTTCTGCATAGATTGCATCATATTCACCAACAACAGTGGTTTTTATTGTCACTGAGAGTGTATTTTTTTTTTAATGTGCTGTTAAATTCCAATTGGTAATGATTTAATTCTGATTTGTAGGTAGATATTTATTATTAAATTGATCTGTAGTTTTCTTTTGTGCAACATATGTTGGGTTTTGGTATTAGTGTTTTGCTGGCTTCACTAAACAGAAAAGAAGTGTGGATGATTTTCTTAGTTTCCTATTACTTGAGATAGTTTAAATAGCATTTGCAAAAGTTTCTATTAAGGAAAATTTTAAACATATATGAAAGTAGGTAGAACAGCATAATGAAACCCCATGTACCTATCACCTAATTTCAGCAATTATAAATTCATGATTAAGCTCGTTTCAGTTATAGACCCTTGCCCCATTGTCTATTTCTCCTTCCATATTATTTTGAAGCAAATCTCAGACATTATATTTTTTATGCATACACATTTCACATATATCTTTACAAGTAATTAAAATACACAACACACACTCACACACAATACTTCAAATAGCATTTTGGTTACCTTAATGGTTTTACCTAGGAAACTACCTGGGCTTGGTGATTTTTGATGGGGGTAGATCTCTGACAACATTTCTTCAATGACAATTGGTTTATTTACATTTTCTATCTTTTCTGAATTCAACTTTGATATTGGTATGGTTTCCTAAAGAATCATATTTTCAGTTTTCTTTCCACCAATTTGAGCAAAAGAGTCTATGCTCTTTTAATATCCTCTAATTCTGTGGTTATTTATATAATTTTACTTTAAAAAATATAATTTTTCTTTCCTCAATTTTTTCTTGTTCAGAATCATGAATGTTTTTTCTAATATATTTATTTATCTTAAAGAATTGACATTTAAAAAATATGTTCTGCTGTTTTTCTATATTTAATTTTTTCCTGCTGTTATCTTCCTTTTGCTTTCCTTAGGTTTATTTTATTGTCCTTCTCTAAGATCTTGAGCTGAATGCTTAATTCATTCATTTTCTTTTTTTTGATCATTAATATAAATTTCTAAGACTAAGTATATACTTCTGAGCACTGCTTTAACTGCATCTTTTAGGTTTTGGTAGATATTACTTTTATCATTTTTATTTTATGGATCTTTGTCAAGAATGGTGAAAGATCTGAGATTTTATCCTACTTGCAAGGTAATAAGGTAGCCTGCCACAGTTTCATGGATGCTGGCAGAGGACATGAGACTCCTGGGTCAGAGACGAAGGACTGTTTATTACTCATGGCAATAATAGCAGTATAAGAATTAGCATTTGTGCCAGTTCTCTAAGGCACAATAATAATTCTCTAATAATGAATATTCATTATTCATAATAGGTACAAAAGGTGGAAGCAACCCAAAATGTCAATTGACAGAGGAATGGATAGACAAAATGTGGCTTATACATAGAATGGAATATGATTCAGCTTGAAAAAGGAAGTCTTGTCATATGCTACGTCATAGATGAACCTTGAGGACATTATATTAAGTGAAATAAACCCGTCACAAAAAGGCAAATATTCTATGATTCCAGTTATATGAGGTATCTAGAGTAGTCAAATTTATGGAAATAGAAAGTTGAATGGTATTTTCCAGAGGCAGCAGGGAGAGGGAAATAGAGAGTTGTTTAATGGGTATAGAGTTTCAGTTTGCAAGATGAAAAAGTTCTGGAGATCTGTTGCACAACAATGTGAATATACTTAATACTACTGAACAGTACACTTAAAAATGGTTAAGATGGTAAATATGTGAATATACTTAATACTACTGAACAGTACACTTAAAAATGGTTAAGATGGTAAATAATATATATATTTTTTTGCTGGGGAAGATTTGCCCTGAGCTAACACCTGTGCCAATCTTCCTCTATTTTGTATGTAGGTTACTGCCACATCATGGCTGCTGATGGGTGGTGTAGGTCTGTGACTGGGAACTGAACCTGGGCTGCCGAAGTGGATTGTGCCAAACTTAACCACTAGACCATGGGGCTGGCCCCAATGTGTTTTCTTTTTTTTTTAACCACAATTAAAACAAAACAAAACCAGTTGGCTTTCTTCTTCACTTCAATTTCTATGTTGACTTACCCATTACTCAACTTCAGCAATTATCAACTCATGATAAGATTAGCAATTTGTTCTTGTTTATCTATATCCCTATTTACTCCTGCATCCCTTAATTATTTTGACATCATATAATTTCATCCATAAATCTGAGTATATATGTCCAAAAGATAAAGATTTCTAAAAACTTTTGTTATTTTATATCTTTGTAAAACCATCATCACATGTAAAAGAATGAATGATTTCTGGTTGCTGAGCCTAAGTGTGATCTTTTTCTTTATCATACTTTCAGTTTATAAGGATTCTTGATTCCATATCTTGATGTATTTCCTCAGTCTTCGAAAATAATTAGACATTATTTCTTCAGGTTTTCCTTCTGCCCTATTTACTCTTTGTTCTCCTTTTGGGAGTCCAATTACATGGATGTTAGACCTCCTCACTCTATCATTTATGTCTCTGGCCTTGTCGTCACAGAAAACCTATCATGAAAAAGCCAGAAAAACCTTAGCCTAGGAGTTCCTCTGAACTATATTTGGCAGGATAATTTATTGACAGAATATCTTGTTTTTTCCACCTTCCTCAGAGACTGTTATGTTTTGGTTCTGGGTTTCCTAGCTTTAGAATGTTATAAATAGCCTTTATATGGAAGGCCTGGAAAAAGAACATGGATGAAAATGGGAGTTTCTTGCCACCTGGGATAACACCCTACCACTCAAGTTTTTGTTTTGGGAATACAGGTATAGGAGGAGAGTGGCAGTGGGAGCATGGAGCTAGGGGGAAGGCGTTTGTTGAGGAGACCAGAGGATACAGAACTGGCAGGAGTGGGATTAACTTTTAGAAATTGGGATAGTGTGCCAATCTAGGTGACAGCTTTATGAGTAGTTGGAACCTGTTCCCCTTGCCCTTGAAGTGAGGTCTTCTGATGAGGAGTTGAGGTGGGGCATGTTGATGCTGTGGACAGTGAGCATTTGACTGTCTTGGAAGCTAACTTAGAAGATCCCTGGTGTGGAAGAATGGTGTGGCCCATTTTTGAGTGGACTGGTGGGCTTAAGCAATCAATGACTCATGTGTGACCATGATGGCGTAAGGCTCAGAAGAAGAGATTTACCCTGTTCTCAGGGCACTACCTTGCCCTCCATTCTGGGGGAGAGGAGGTGGGAAGAAGCAGTCTCCCAAACATGCGTTGGAATATCTCAATACCTCTGGCTGATGGGGCCTGAGCCAGATTTCTTTCTAAGTAGAACATATCCATTTAATGTGATCTGTCTTGCTCTTGAATGTTGAACAAATTCATACCTTGTTTTATCCCCCAAAACCTATTGTCATCCAGGTGTACTTTTGTCTTTCTCAACTTAGTCTAAACTAAAAAAAACACAGATGTGGAAAGTAAATTTAGGAGAGCTCTTTTATCCCATGACTTCCTTTGTTAGCAGCTATATAAATCTTTAGGAAACTTCAAAAGGACACACAGGAACAAAGGAGAAAAGTTGAGGTTGCTGATCTGTGGTACAACAGATCAGGAGGAAGAGAGAAACCTTGGTAGAAGCAACAGGTAGTAGCAATCGAAGGTGAATCAGAATGATCCTCAGGGTCAAAGACAAGAATGATAGTGCAGAGGCTAGACCAAGGAGTGTGGCCTAAAGTGTATGCTGGCAAGACTCTATACCACACCTTCACCACTTGCCCCTGTCTCTGTCTTCAGCTCCCTATGTGGTTCTTCTACTATGCTGAAATCCTGGCTCCAAATAATAGTGGCCACACTGCTGCCTTGTATTAAGGGCAAGAAAGTTCAACTCCTGTTGCCCAAGGGGAGGGAGGTCTGCAAGAGGAAGTGAAAAGGGTATTACTGGGAAGCTATGTTACAGGCATACAAACTTGGAACTCTCAGTGAATTTTCTCATAGAAACATTGTGCATAGTTCTATAGTGTTATTTAGCACAGGTGTATTTTGATAGTATTAAACTACTAGCACAACTATATGGTGGTTAAACAGGCTTTTATGACCTTTCTTAAGAATCTAACCACTGAATATAACATTGTTTCTATGGTAAAATGCTTTTACAGTCCCACAATAGGCTGACAAAAGAACCTTTGAATAGAATCTGTTTGTAAATTGGATTGGCCTGGCTGCGTTAGAGAGGCCCACTCTGCTCCTCAGCTTTAAGGTCTGCCCCTGTACAAAGAAGTCAAAGTCTTTTATAGTGACAGACAAGCCACGCACTCTGAGTTTAAATAAAGATAAAGATTGGCTTCTTGTAGGAGAGCCTGTCTTGTTTAAGACAGGCTGTATTTAATGAAATGTGGCATTAAATGGGCATGCTTTAAATGAGGTAGTTTATTCAAAGTTCTCTACTATTATCAGACCATCTGTGTTTACTTTTATGTGAAAGCAAAGGTTTCAGTTTTATTCCAGATTAAAAATGGCATTGCTCATTGTGACAAGGGGTGTGAATATCACTGAGTACAAAGTAAATCAAAATGGAGGTTTTTATTTTTTACTAGTGGCCATTTTCAATGGAGAATAAATTAAATATATAGTCAAAAGAAAGGTAAAGAGGAGGTGGTTGACAATTTAGTCATGTTTTATGTAACACTTGTTTTTCTTTTACATGGACACATTATACCATCCATCAGGACAAATTAATATGTCTTGGGCCTTTAAAAATGGTAAAAAATAATTTTAATGGTTCTAATAACAGCTCCAGATGAATGTTGGAAAACAGATATTCCAAACTGTCAAATAGCGTATGTATTACTTGGCTCTGTTGTAATTGCAAGTAAATGCTGCTTTTGTATGAAGTTGCCTTGACTGCCAATAGAAGAACTGTAACACATTTATTGCGAACAAAATTGGCATGGGAATGAGACGTGTTACAACAGAGTGACACCTAATTCCTTCTTGCCAGTTGGATTGAATTAAAATAATAAATCATTAGGACGATAAAGGTTTTTGGTTAAAAGAAGGAATAGTTTAATTAAAGAGATTTAAAAAAATGGCAGGTTCATGCATATATCACTTATGATACAGAGAATTTATTTAAAAATGTGGTTTCTTATCATGTGGGGGAATAGATTTAAATCCCATATAAATGCATGTGTTAAATGGAAAAAACATCAGACATTCTTCAGAGGTGAATTTAACTATGGTATGGAGAATGTTTACAACAAAGGCCAGTTCCTCCTGCTGTTTACTGCAGGTAAGAGGCTTCAGGATTCTGTCCTATGTTTGAGAGCGATTATTTATTTGCCATTATTTATTGCAGTTAATTGCTAAGGTTTGTGAAGAGCACAGTGTGTTGCAAAGCACGACTGAGTAATCCGTGGTGACCTTTTGTGCTATCAAAGCTTTATCAATTAGAAGCCCCTGATTGTAAATTCAGAGAGTGCCCAGTGAGTGCCATCAAAGAAAGATTACACTTGGTTTCTTACACAATCCAATTTTTTGGGCTCCTTTTCCTTTAAGCTGAATCCTCTCTAGGGTACTGTTTCCAAATCTGCAAAGTGAGGCATATTCAAAATGTTTCCAAACTTCAAGGAGTGTTTGGTTTTTTTTTTTTTTTTTTTTTTAAAGATTTTATTTTTTTCCTTTTTCTCCCTAAAGCCCCCCCGGTACATAGTTGTATATTCTTCATTGTGGGTCCTTCTAGTTGTGGCATGTGGGACGCTGCCTCAGCGTGGTTTGATGAGCAGTGCCATGTCTGCGCCCAGGACTCGAACCAACGAAACACTGGGCCGCCTGCAGCGGAGCGCGCGAACTTAACCACTCGGCCACGGGGCCAGCCCCAAGGAGTGTTTGGTTTTTATAAGCAATAGTGGGAATTTCAGAAAAATAGTGGTTATATTTTCCTGATAAATGTCTTTCTTCTTGAGGCCCCCACACTAGCTGCCCATCGACTTCATTCTGTTGACACTGGGCCTGTGTGACCTTTCAAAAACTTTGCTAAATGTTTCAAAATTGCAAATTAAAGCCCTTATTTTACTATACTTTTCACTGTGAGTCAGTCTTAAAATATTTGTTCATTCTCATTCACTGATCTCCAGATAGGATTTTTCAGTTCTTATTCTCCTTCATGTTGCTGGAGCTTTTGACATTGTTTAATACTCCCTGTCTTGAAATTCTCTGCTCTCATGTCTTCTATGACACCACGTTGTTCTGGATCTTTTTCTGTTTACTTTGTCTTTTTTCTCTTTATTTTAAACTGACTTATCTTTTTAATATTCTCTAATTTGGCCATTACCCAAGGCTAAGTCCTCAGCTTTCTTTTCCTTCTCCACTCTCTTGGCAAGCTCATCTACTCCCAACTATTTTCCAAGCTCCAGGTCTATATTTCCAACTGCTTTTGTACATCTCTACTATCTCCATCAAAAACATCTAAAATCAAACTCACAATCTTCCTCTGCCCAGATTCAGGATCCTGTTACTTGAATTACTCCCTTAAATCTCCTCACCAATTTCACTTTAGGGATTACTGCTGCTGAGTCCCCATGTCAGCGCTCAGTTGTAGTTCCCCTTTCCTCCACCTCCCGCCATCATGGGCTAGTCTACAGGACTGCACTTCTTGTTTTGTTGCTATTTATAATTGCTGGGGACTTTACAGATCAGTGGGGTAGTTCTTCTGGTCTCAGCTGGGCTCACTCATGTGTCTGAAGTCAGCTGTGTGTTGGGTAGGTGGCTCTGCTGACCTTTGTTGGGCCCGCTCACATGTTTGGATGTCTGCTGGCTGTAGGCTGACCTTTTATCCTCTTATTTTTCTGCTCAAAAGGCAGCCCAGGTTTGTTTTCAAGGCAGGGACAGGCGTCAAGGTTATAAGCCTGCTACTACTCATCTGAACAATAGTGGGAAACCTGGTGGTCCCTTCAAGGCAATAGGAATTGGAGAGAGGGAAGTGGACCCATTATAAGAGCCGGTATAGGAGGCAGGACAGATGCTGAGAGGAGTGATCAAGTTGCAGAGATTAACTCCAGAATGGCAGCCTCCACTGAGGAAGCAGAGCAAGTCAGGAGTCTGTACACAGAGGTGATAGCTAATGGAATGTGAATGGCACACTCAAGTGTATTTTGAGTATATTGATGGCATATTAATGGCCTCCCTGTACCTATGGCCTTCTCAGTGTGACTTTGCAGCTCTTTCCATTCAGAGGTGGAGTATATTTCCCCACCCCTTGACTCTAGGCTTGCCTTTTGGCTTGCTTTGGTCAATATAGTGTAGATAAAACCATAAAGTCTGGACACTTAAATCTTGAAAGTCTCTGTGGCCTTCCCTTTCTGTATTCCCACTGAAAGGTGAATTGGTTTCACTGAATGTTAAGTGGTTAGTCAAGATGGACTGTTCACTCATTTGATCAGGCCTGCCTCAGTATTGCCCCAGAAAAAAAAAAATGCAGATATCCTGAAACTGCCTATAGAGAGAAACAGAAGGATTTTTTTTAAAGCCTCAAATTGAATTGTTTAATTATATTGGTGTCATCCTAACCTCTCTCAATTCGGAGTTCTTTCAGTTCTTTAACTGAGCCATGTTTTTCCTACCTCAGGGCCTATGAATTACCTGTTTCTCATGCAGGCTCCTATTCATTCTTTATATCTCTTGCTGAAATATCAACTCTTCATTATATCTCCTCTAAACACCCTATCTAAAGTTGGTTTCACTTTTTAAATTTTCTTTTTTCTATTTTCAGTCCTTTGATTTTTTTTATAATTCATCATAATTGATAATTATTTTAACTTTTTTTCTATTTTTGTCTCTCTGGTTAAATTGTGAGACCCATGAGGGTAGGGGCTGTTACTTTCCTAATGACTAACGTAGTGTCTGGCACATAATTAAGTACTCAAGAAATATTTATTGAATTAATAACTTGGAGGGAGACATGTTGGAGGAGAGGACCAGGCTGGGTCTAGGCAGGGTCAGAGCTCAAGGTCAGGCTATCTGGAAAAATCTCACACTAGTGGCGAACAGGCAAAATATAGTGTCCAAAGGAGAGTGATTGACTCAGGTCCAGTCTGGACTGTTGTCTAAGGGGTCTGTTCTCGTGATCAAAGAAAAAGCAGTAGGAGTCTACTCTTACTCATACTCATGGGATCCTCATATGCAGATGGTAGTGTCCTACGGGAACTGCCTAAGTTGTTACTGGTCCTCAGTCATTGTCTGGGGAAATAGGTTAGAAAGCCTGGAAAAGGCTAGGCATGTTGTTGTCAGTCATCTGCCTTTCATCTAGGGCAAGAAGGAACCTGAGTTTAGGACATGGGTTTAGTTCAGTTATTTTCATTCTAAGGAAGAGAAACTTTCGAGTTACTTCTGACAAATTGAAATGGCAAGCAATAGGATATATTGGAGTATATGAGGAAGCCATTTGGAATAAACCTAATTCGGCCTGACTTTGTTTTTCCAAAAGGGCCTGACTGTGGCTGTTGAGCACGCACTGCGTATCTGCTTTAAAACATTTACTATGGCAAGAACAAATGGCCTTAAGATAAAGGTGCAACGTCCCCCCACATTGGCATTTCCTTAAGGATAAGCATCTTTCCTTAGGCTGGGAACTGATTGCTGTGCTCACCTTTGACCACCCAGCTCACCTGTGACCACCCAGCTCCAGACAGCAGACCTGCCACCCTGCTGTGTCCACCTAGACAGCAGACCTACCTGCTGTGTCCATCAATAGCGGTGCCGACAGAGCAGTCTTGCAACTATTGCAAAAGGGACATTTCAATCCTATGTGAAACATCCTCTCTGGGGGTATATAACCACTCTGTAAACCCCACTTCTTTGCTGCCCCTTCTTCCTTTGGGAAGAAAGGCCCTGGGCCATGGTCCTCAGATTTTAGCTCAGAATAAACTCACCCAAATTTTCATTTATAGACTGGTTATGGATTATTTTCGTCAACATTTCAAATAATGAAGAGGGAGGTAAACAAAACAGGAACCTCAACTGAGTGGGCAGGCCTCAGAGGAGTCTGGGACAACCTAAGCCTCATGGGAAAGCAGAAAGGACACTACAACTGAGTTTCACCGACGCTGGAACAAAATCTCAGGTGGCTCTCTAGACTTCAGTACCAGGAATTCACAGATTTTTAGACCAGATCTCCGCCTTAGATGACTCAGTGAGTCTCTGTTTCTCTTCTTTTGCTGTGTCATTTCTCTTTTTCCACTTCTAACTCACTCTTCCTTTTCAGTGGTTCTTGAGTCTGAGTCAGACTCACCCATGGAGCTTTAAATATTGTTTTTGTTAGTTTTAGCTGCTAAAACAAAGTACCACAAACTGGGTGGCTCATAGATGACAGAAATTTATTTCTTACAGTTCTAGAAGTTGGAAGCCTGAGATCGGGGTGCCAACATGATGGAGTTCTGGTGAGCACTCTCTTCTGGCTTCTTTTATAAAGGCACTAATCCCATTCATGAGGGCGCTTCTCTCATGATCTATCACTTCCCAAAGGTCCTACCTCCTAATACCATCATTTTGGGGATTAAGATTTTAATATATGAATGTTGGGGGGACACAAACATTTAATCTATAGCAAATATATACATGTCTAGCGCCCATCCCTATAGATTCTGACTGAGAACATAAGCTCAATAATGTTAAGGGTTTTCATCCATTTTCTTCACAACTGTATCCTGTGCCTAGAACAGTGCTTGGTACATAGTAGATGTAAACAAATACATGTTGAGTAAATAATAGTCTATGGGATGGGACCCAGATGACTGAGTTTTAAAGTTTCTCAAGTTATTTAGATTTCTAGTCAGGTTGATAACTACTACAGTATATTTGGTCTCTTTTATCTACCTCACAGATTCATCTTCAGAATGTCATCTTATTCATGGTTCCTGCTGTATTCCATGGCCTTTTTCTTTGCATCATTTCAGTTCATATCTCTGTTAACTGCCTATTTCTCTATATTTTGCAATTTAAGTTTCTATTTGCAAGATACTGATTGGTCTAGCTTGTCTCTGTTTGAACAGATTTTCCCGTATCAGAGCCCTTTATATAGTTAGATGGGCAGCTTGAGGATTGGATGCCTTTGCTTCTCTCTAGCCTAATAATATGCAGCCAAGAAGGAGAGCGGTAGAAAGAATAGAACCACGTGGTACAAAATATGACAGCCCAACAGGCTGGGAGTGTGGCAGGCAATATGATTGATTTGTCTAGTACAGAAGACAGTTGTACCTCCACATTTTACTAATTATAATCAATTTATTAAATATTTTTGAGTGCTTTAAGTGCTAGGTGTTGAGTGCCTTTCAGGCACAGGAAATAAAGTAGTAAGTGAGAGAAACATGTAGTCTTCCCTCATTGAACTTATTCTGTAGTAGGAAAGATAGACAATTAATAAAGTGTGATATAAAACAAAAGTAAATTGGACTCCATCAAAATTAAAATCTTTTGGTTTTCAACAGACACTGTTAAGAAAATGAAAAGGTAAGTCTTGGAGTGGGAGAAAATATTTTCAAAACATATATTTAATAAAGAACTTTTATCAGAATATATAGAGAACCTTATAATTCAATAATAAAATGTCAAAGAACCCATTACAAAAATGGGCAAAAGCTTTGAACAGAAACTTTACTGAAGAAGATATATGAATGGCAAATAAGTATATGAAAAGATGTTCAACATCATTAATTATTAGAGAAATGCAAACCAAAACCACACTGTAGGGGCCGGCCTGGTGGCGCAACAGTTAAGTTTCCATGTTCCACTTCAGTGGCCTGGGGTTCGCTGGTTTGGATACCAAGTGTGGACCTACGCACTGCTTGTCAAGCCATGCAGTGACAGGTGTCCCGCATATAAAGTAGAGGAAGATGGGCACAGATGTTAGCTCAGGGCCAGTCTTCCTCAGCAAAAAGAGGAGGATTGGCAGCAGATCTTAGCTCAGGGCTAATCTTCCTCAAAAAAAAAAAAAAAAAACACCCCACCACACTGTGTTACCACTATACAACTCACTTGAATGACTAAAATTAATATAACTGACCATACCAAGTGTTGTCAAGAACATAGAACAACAAGAACTGTCCTGTATTGGTGGGAATGCAAAGTGAAACAGCCACTTTGGGAAGCAATTTGGCAACTTCTTATAAAGTTTAACATGTACTTACTATATGATCCAACAATCCTACTCGGAGGTCTTTGCCTAGGAAAAATGAAAATATATGTCCAGACAGAGACTTGTAAGCAAATATTCATAGCAGCTGTACTCCTAATAGATCCAAACTAGAAACAAGCATTTTGGAAACAACAGGTGAATGGATAAACAACTGGTACATCCATGCAATGGAAAGCTACACAGCAGGAAAAGAAAAAAAAAAAAAAAAAAACGAGAGAGAAAAGGAAAAAAAGAAAAAGAAATTAACTACTCTTCCATGCAACAGTAAGAATGAATGTCAGAAGCATTATGTTAAGTGAAAGAAGCTAGCTACAAATGACTGCCTATGTATGTATGTATGATTCCATTTATATGATATTCTGGAGAAGGTTGAACTATAGTGACAGAGCAGATCAGTGGCTAATCTGAAGCCAGAGGTGTGGTGAGAGGATTGACTGGAAAAAAGCACAATAGAACTTTTTGGGCTGGTAGAACTGTTTCGTATCTTGATTGTGGTGGTTGTTACGCAACTGATACATTTGTTAAAATGTATTAAATTATACACTTAAATTGGCTAATTTAATTGTATGTAAATTAAACCTCAACAAAGCTGATTTTAAAAAAAGTAAACAAAAGTGAAATGTGATCCATGCTTAGATTGGGAGAAGTATAGGGTGCTTTAGGAGCCCTTCATAGTCCAGGGGAGTCTGAGGAAGCTTTTCCTGGGAGGAGTCACTTAATCTCAGCATGAGTAGAAATAGGCCAAGTGCACAGGGCTAGGTGGAAGGGAAGAGGGTTCTACAGAATCAGCAGCATGCACAGAAGCTCAGAGACAAGAGAAAACAAGAGACTTGGGATGTGTTGGTGAAGGAGGAGGGAGGAAAAATGAATGTGGAGAGATAGGCTGGGCAAGTAAGGACTTTTAAAGTCATGTAGTGTAAGTTTGGACTTTATCCTAAGAGTGACTAAAGGGTTTTAAGCCCTTCTTATCATGGAGTTATGGGATGTGATTTCTGATTTATAAGAATGTCTCTGGCTTCTGTGTGGAGAATGGGTTGGATGAAAAGACTTTACTAAGAGGGTGTAAGATGATAGTGCCATGAATTAGGGGAGTTGCCTGGGTTTGGGAGAGGTGGGTGAACTTCAGAAATATTTAGGAAGTAGAATTCCCTGTGGGAGTTGAAGGGGAAGGAGGAACCAAGAATGGTTTCTAGGTTACTAGCTTGGATAACTGGATGTATGGTGGTGCCATTCACTGAGATAAAGAATAAAGGAGCAAGAAAAGGTTTGGGGGCAAGGTGATGACTTAGTTTTGTACATGTTGGTTTTGAAGTACCTGGGAGGCATTCATATTTTGTTTATAGGCAGTTGGATATTTAGATCTGTTGCTTAGAAGACAGGTCGATGCTGCAGAAACATATTTATGTCATTTCCACATAGGTGGTCATTGAAACCATGGGATTGATGACTGAGGAGATGAAAGGGTAGGGTGATGAAAGAAGAGGCCTATAGCAGAACCCCAGAAACTCCACTGCTTAAGGGAGAGAAGTATGAGGAAAATCAGGAGAGCATTGTATTATGGAAGCCACTAGAAGGAGTGAATTGTTAACAATATATAATTGAATTGCTTCATTAAAGAATAGGATGATTTATAATATGTTTGTAGAATTTTTGAGAGGTGCTCTTACAGTAAAAGATACAGTAAAAGAGCTCTTACACAACCATTAAAAAGAAAAAGAAAGTTAATGGTTTGATGGCTTGTGAAAAAGGCAGTGTATTTCGTACATAGATGGAAGAACTCAGAGTTTTCCATCATTTTGTTTTGTTCTTCCTCCTTTGGACTTTCCTCCTCCATTAGAGACTTTTAGAACATTAAACATTAAACATTAAAAAGCTTCCAGAAATCCACTTATATACATTTTGGGTGGAGAAGCTTGCACCAGATATTCCCTTATTTACAAACCTATGAGCAAGAACATACTTCTTGCAATGTTTGCTTACTAAGTGCTATCCACCTTAATTCCCCCTTTCCCTTTGGTCTCTTTCATTTTCTGAATGGGTGTGACTCGCTTGAAGAGATCAATGGGAAAAGGTTTTTGATCCCCCTACCTTAAGCAAAAAGTGTTTGTCAAGTGGGCAAGAGGATCAGTCACTGATGGATAGAGAAGTTGTTTTTAACTGAAGTTCCAGTTGCTTTCAAATTGATCTTATTACCATGATCAGCTTTAGTGGTCCATGGCAGAATACTGGAACAAGTTTCTACTTCTCTAGATCCCATCTTTTCCTTTCCTTTTTTCTAATTGCCTTCTCTTAAAAAAGGAAGATGTAGAAATCTTTTGGAGAGCTAGAATTTTACATTAGAATCATCATTAAATATGCAATAGGAGAAAAGAAAATATACGTATTTTTTGGTGAGGCATTTGCTCTAAACTAATGTCTGTTGCCAATCTTTCTTATTTTTGCTTGAGGGAGAGTAGCACTGAGCTAACATCAGTGCCAATCCTCCTCTATTTTGTATGTGGATTGCTGCCACAGCATGGCTTGATGAGTGGGGTAGGTCTGTGCCTCGGGTCTGAATCCATGAACCTGGGCCGCCTAAGCAGAACGCGCTGGACATAACTGCTACGCCATGGGGCCAGCTCAAGTAAGAGAATATTTTTAAGGAACCAATTGAAGATCAATGTTACAAGAACGCAGATAGAATAGACTGAGAAATGGCTGTAGGACCATTACTAAATCATGGTTCCAATCAATGGCAATTTCTGTTGTCGTTACTGTGGTTCAGCTTGGAGGGGAGGAGAACTTCCAAGCTATCTGTGTCAGTTATCAATTTATTGTCTCTCAGCTCCAAATTTACTTTTCAATATCTGCTTGGTATAATGAATTGGACTCTTGAAGCGTCCCTCTGTCACAGTGAGCATGATTTTAAGCTTTGTCACTAGATGTTGCTGGAGTGACATTGCAGGAAGATAAGAATTTTTCTTCCTAGTTCCATGTGCTACATTTTGCTTTTCCATGTGCCTGCTTCAGGGTCCATCAGAGCTGTGTGTGTTTGGGCCATCTATTGGTGCTCTACCGCAAATGTGCCCCAGAATGTATAGACCCTTGCTGACCTCAAAGGCCTGGCCTGGACTTGGTGACTACCTTGCTATGACCCTGCCAAGGTAGACAGTGGTGTGGTCTAGGTCTCATGCTGGCAGTGCCACCCTGATTTTTTCTGTGTGTCTGCCCACTAGTCTTTCTTGCTTGCACCCCAGAATGTTGTTTCCTCTAACTCTCCCACCATGGATACCATGTGCTTCAGGCCTTGTATCAGCAGTAGTGCCCTGATTCCCTCTGTGTGCTCATCTCAGCTTGCCTACTCCTGGGAGGATTATCTCTTGCTGTGCAGTGACTATGGACCAAGTCTGACCTGGCCAATCCAGCCAACATCTCCACTATCCATTGGGCTGCAACTATACCTTCTCCAGTGAGGTCTTTACCCCAGCCTTGAGGAGGTCTAAATTTAGTCTTCTTTGTTAGTCTCCATCAACCATAATGTTCTCCTTAGAATTCTCTTACATCTTTGTGGTTACTCCTCTATCATAGATAAATAATTTTTTAATTTATAATTTTCTATTCAAATACTGTGTGGTTTCTATCTCTTGATTGCACCCAGGCTGATACACCATCTTTTCCTTAATCTATTATACATCCATCTTCTAGATTAGTCTTCCTATAGCTCAGCTCTAATTTAAAACACAAACCAAAAAAATCCCCCAAGACACAAAAAACAACAGCAATCCTTGAGTGATTTGGCATTTCCTGGCATTCAAGATCCTCCATAATCTGGCCCCTGCCTGCTTTTCCAATCTTATTTTCTAATCTTCCTGAAATAACCAAGGCAAGCGGCACTGTGCAACACAGAGAGCCCAGTCCTAGGTTTGACTTTTAACTCTACCAGTTATTACTAAGCAGTCAAGGGCGTGTCCTTAGGCTCCTCTGAGTTTCAGTTAACTCACCTAGGAAATGAGGATATTAATAGCTTCTCTGCCTACCTCATAGGGTTGTTGTGAGGCTAGATTAAATAGTGTATGTGAAAACTCTAAGAATTTTAAGTTTCTGTCTAACTGTAATGTATAACCATACTTGTAGTAGTGTTTTTTAACTTTTTTTTAAAAAAGCAGTCCCATATGAAAAATAATGAAAATTACTGTTAAGCATTCATCTAGTCCTTCTGGATTGGTAAAAGGGATTAAGGCAATACCTTTTTTCAGAACTCAAAATTATATCTTATTTTTCTATTTTATGTTTTCGTTTGTTTTAGGATGGGTGAAATAAGACATTAAAAATATTTTAGCTTGATTATTTTCTTTTCTTTGCCATCACAAACAAAATACAATGACTGTAAAATTAGGGGCGGGGTAGAACATTCATCTTTCATCACCTTGTCCTGAGGGCATCCATTCGTTACTTGGGTGGATAGATAATTTTATAAGTATATGTGAATTCATTCAAGTAGTACTCCTCCCCCATGTGTTTTGGTTGTATGTGTGCTAAAATATGCAGAAGTGCTTTGTAAACTAAAACAGAAGGAAATGAATTATTTTTAGAAAATAAACTAGAGAAGGAAAAGCTCATAAGCTGATGAGAAATTCAATCTACTCAAAATTCAAATCCCTTGGTAGAGGTATTCCTATTCTATGAGAATTTGATAAAGGGCTGTAGGGACCCAACTACTTGTGTAGAAAGAGGCAGATGTCTCTAGTTGCTTATGGATTGTACTCACCTTTGTTGGGCATCAGGCCAGCATGTGGATGTTTTCATCAGCAGATAGTTCTTCTGAATTCCTCATTATCTTGGATATATAGTGCTGGAGGAAAAAAGCCAATTCCAGGAGAACTTGAAACATGAATACAAAAGGCATTTAAAAGTTTATTTAAAAATACTTCCTTAGGGAAGCCTGAAGAGAAAGGTAAGTTCAACAGAGGGTACAAATGAGAAGAAACCATTCCAATCCTGCTTAGACAAAACCTTTATTATCTAACCTTTCTATAGCTCTTTGTATTTTCCAAAGACCTTTACAAATGCATTTTTTCCCTCATGTAACAAGCCTCTGATCAAAGCAGGCTAGTATTCATCTTTCCATTTTCTAGATGAGAAAAAAGAGTTCCAGAGAAGTGAAGTCACTTTCACAGGTCCCAGGGTGAGTCAAGGTAGAATGAGGTTTTGAACCTTTGACACAAAGTTCTTGGCTCAATTACTCTGCAACATGTTATTTCATGCCTTGACTAAAGCTCTACAAATTGGTTAAAAAGAATTCTTAATCTAAGAAGCCAAGTCTAGAATTCTAAATAGAGGTACTCTGTGGGGAGGCTTGAGGTTTTATTAAAACTGAGATTCCTTTGGGCCACCCTGTTTAGATGGCTGTGGAGAAGAGCTGAAGTCCTAGACTTCAGAGGAGGTGCTTCTTCAGGTCTCGTGGGGATTATAGTTGTGCTTCTTTATAGAAGAAATCTGACAGTGATGTTTGTAGGACTGGTGTCTGAGAAAGTAGTTTAGCTCAGCCATTGAGATTTGTGTCCAGTTCTCATGTACCCAGTTAACTCTTCATGTATTTGAATTCTTTTTTCCCAGAGGAGAACCTGGCCAGTCTCCAATTCCTGAAACTCTAATTTAGGTTATATATTTCTCTGCAATGTGAATCTATTTCAAATTGAATGTAAGGTCTCTGACTAGTACATTGCCGAATACCCTATAGGCTCCTCAATAAATATTTATTAGTATTAACCATGAGAACGATTTTTTTTCAATATTTATTTTTGAAATAAGTACTCTATGAATAGAGCAACAGGGAAAACTTCCAGGATAATTACATTTTGCTTTATATCCAGTGATTTATTTCTTAGATTCTCAAATTTTGTCAGAGACATAATTATGGTCTTTTTTTTCAATCTTAAGTTATTAGCAAGTGTTAATCCTATTTTATAGATGAGGAGTGTAAAAAGGAAAAGGGAGTGATTTGCAAAACGTCTCACAGTGGATTGAAGTGAAGTGGGGAATGAAAACCTAGGTCTGTTTCCAAATTTCACTAAAAATGCTCTAGTTCTGGGAACTGAACTAATAGTCAAGAAGTTATAATGGAGCATTGGTAGTTCATATATATGGAACTATCCTCTGGACCAAAATTTAATTTTGAAAAATGAATTTTTCTTTGGACTCTGTGAGATTGTAGCCTCTACTGGCCGTTGGAGGCTGTTTTTTTCCCACTGGATTTAATATGTGACTGTTTATTTCTCATGATTCAGACGGCAATATTACCTGTTTATATTACTGCTATCTATTTGTTTTTTCTTCTCCCCAAAGTCCACTGTACACAGTTGTATATTCTAGTTGCAGGTCCCTCTAGTTCTGCTGTGTGGGACAGTGCCTTGTCTGCGCCTGGGATCTGAACCGGTGAAACCCTGGGCTGCTGAAGCAGAGCGAGAGAACTTAACCACTTGGTCACAGTGCCAGCCCCTGCTATTTTTTTAAATCAGCCTAATCAAAATAGAAATTAATCCAATATTTTGTTTTATAATATATGGTCACGATTTAAAGAACATAGCAGTTGAAGTTAGAATAGTTGTTAATACTTTTCTTAATCAAAGTGGAAAATGGCTTTAATAGTTTAGTTATTTTAGAAATAAATTCAGTAGATATTTTAGAAATGTACTACCTAGTTATTTTTATAACTTCATTTATGAATAAAATCAGTAACCGGTCTATATGTTTAAAAATAATAGAAATAAATGCATTTTGTAGCATTTTTTCTTGCTAAAATTCTGTAAAACATCTTAAAGTGTTATGTATTTTTATCATTTGTTTTAAATAATTTCTCAACAGATGATTTATAATTCCTGCATCAGAGTCACCTGAGATGTTTATTAAAATTCAGAACCCAGGGTCTTACCCCAAACCTAGTGAACATGACTCTTAACAGTGGGGTCCAGAAATCTACATTTTAAATGTGCTTTTTAGATGACTTGTACAAATTACAAGTAATTCAGCATTGCTTAAATGTGAGAGGATGGGGATGTGGGGACCCAGTCAAGGGAGATGAGCAAGGACATGAAGGGCACGATGTGCTGTGGCATTCGGATCTTATCCTGGAGGTAACGGAGACTTAAGATAGACAGCAGCATAAGTTAGCTGGGTTCATTTGAGTCACTTTTGTAAATTATTTATTTAGAGAGTTAATCCTACTATCAAGAAAGATAGATGAGGCTAAATGCACATAGGTTTGTAGTCCTATATAAGATTATTTTGAAGGGTATCAGATGTATATAATTTATTCCTCACTATCCTGGCATTAATGGTTCCAATTTTTTTGCCTGTGAATGACAAACATATAAATAACCATAATTTTCCTATTATGATTCATATAAAAATCAATGTATGGAAAAAGAAACTCAAGGATCAAACTGGTAATATTGGTAATTCACAATTACAAAACCATTGGTAAGTAAATGCCATCATTATGCTAATAAAATGGAAAACATTCCTGAAGCAACTGGTTCAAGGCTGGTACACTTTTATAGAGTCCATTTGTGTAGCAATTTATACTGGCTTGAGTATATTTGCAATTTTAAGTTATCTGCCTTCTGTATAAATAAGAATATAACTGTGGCAGTCAGGTTAGTCTGCTAAAATAAACAACCCAAAATGTGGCTCAACATAATAAAGCCAATGCAGGTTGTTAGGGGTAGGTTGGCGCTTTGGTCCAATGCTGGGATGCAGACCTTTTTCAACGAATCATTCCACCATCTTCTAAGACCTTGAAATCTAGCCTGTGTCCAGCCTTCAGACAAGGTGGGGAGAGAGTGTGGAAAAGTTGTACATGCTCTTAACCACCTCACTAGAGGTGACACACATCATCCCCTCTCCCACATTCTGCTGATGAGAACCAGTCTCATGATTTTAGTGAGCTGTAAGACATTTGGAAGATGTGGTCTGATGTTTCATCAGGAAAGAGGAGGACAGAGGCAGTCTTTGCTACAATAGACTATTCTTCCAGATCACTCACATCAAAGATATGTGCTAGGGAGTAGGAACTGCTCAAATAAATAGGCTAACATACTATAGATATTTCCCAACTTACATATATTCCTTTCAGTCGGGCGTTCACAGAGGGTACCTGCCTTTGCTAGATGGCCCAGGGCAGTCTTTATCAAACTATTTTGACTGCACTCCAATAAGAAATGTATTTTACATGGTGACCCAATACCAGCACATATGTACCAATACAAAAATTTCATACCTGTTGTTAAGGAAACAATACTTACTCTTACTATATGTGGTGCAGTCTGATATTTTCTATAGTTTTCTACACTGTTCTATTCTGTTCTCTAGTCTTGCCTGCCTCAACACTAGGCTCATCCATAGTCTTGGAGGGCTTCATTCCATCTCTAGCGCTCTCTGCTTCTGAGGGGAGCTGCCCAGAGGAGATTGAATCTGGGATTCCTGACATGTACATGATTCTCGCTGCAGTCCTTTAGGCACGTAAAGACTTTCATCATCACTTGTGATCACCTCTGTGTACTTTCTTCTTCCCCTACAGCTAGGGTTGTCAGATTTCACAAATAAAAACTACACGATGTCCAGTGAAGTCTGAATTTCAGACAATGAATAATGTTTTGGTATAACAATGTTCCATGAAATATTTGGGATATAGTTATACTAAAAAAATTACTCATTGAAATTTAAATTAATTGGGTGTCCTATCTTTTATCTGGCAACCCTACCTACAGTGAATGAGACAATGCAGAGGGGAGATTCTTTTTAGTTGCTATTTATTTCTCTTGGTTGCTGATAATAAGGAAATCACACAGGCATTAGATACTGCCTTTAGGGACAGCAGGGGAGAGGGTGTGAGTTTGGGGCCTGTTTTGAGGTAAGGCAAGGAGAAGAGAGAAATCACAGTCAAAGTCAGTGGGGGATAGCAGAGAAATGGGTAGCTGGGGATGGGGTGACACTGACTTGAGAGAGAGAGAGGACTTGCAAGGAAGTGTGTGTGCAGGGAGTGTTCCTGTAGACTTATAGTGGCAGGAGGTCCCACCGATGCCTTTATCCCTTTATCCATACCTCTTGAGATCCCATCCCTCTTCATCAGTTTCCCTTATTATCACCTGAGCTTTGTTGGAGGCTCTCTCTCAGGTGACAGACCACCAATGGGAACTTGGAGCATAGTAGGAATGGGGCATCTCTAATGTAATAAGAAAGTGCTTCAGCAGGGGTTGGGAGGGAGGGAGGGAAGATTCATTCTTTGAATCCTTAGTTGAAATTATGAATGACTTTCCCATAGGAATGTGGTCTTAATTGGTGATATTTTCTATGGAAAGGATTCTGCAAGAAATTCCCTGGGAGCTTACTAAAATGCATATTCCTAGGCCCCATGCAAAGATTTGGATTTAGTGGTTCTCTGATAAGGCCCTGGATTCTTCTTCTTCTTCTTTTTTTTTTAAAGATGGTACCTGAGCTAACATCTGTTGCCAGTCTTCTTTTTCTCCCCTTCTTCTCCCCAAAGCCCCCCAGTACATAGCTGTATATTCTAGTTGTAGGTCCTTCTGGCTCTGCTATGTGGGATGCCACCTTGACATGGCCTGATGAGCGGTGCTAGGTCTGTGCTCAGGATCCAAACTGGGGAAACCCTGGGCTGCTGAAGTGGAGTATGAGAACTTAACCACTCAGCCACAGGGCTGGCCCCTGCCCCAGATTCTATATTTATGTTTTACAAGTTCCCAGAACCACACTTTGGAAAATATTGTAATGAAGTACAGTAGCCCCCCTTATCCGTGGGAGGATACATTCCAAGACCCCCAGTGGATGCTTGAAACTGTAATAGTACTGATCCCTATCTATCCTATGTTTTTCCCTATACATACATAGCTCTGATAAAGTTTAATTTATCAATTAGGCACAGTGAGAAGTTAAACAACAATAACTAATAATAAAATAGAACAATTATCACAATATACTGAAATAAAATTTATGTGTATGTGCGTTCTCTCTCTCTCAAAATATCTTATTGTACTGTACTCACCCTTCTTGTGATGATATGAGATGATAAAATGCCTATGTGATTAGGTGAAGTGAGGTGAATGATGTAGGTGTTGTGACAGAGTTAGGCTATTATTGACCTCACAATATGTCAGAAGGAGGAAAATCTGCCTCCCTACTGTGGTTGACCACGGGTAACTGAAACCGTGGACAGTGAAACTGCAGGTTAGGGGGAACTACTGTATACTATAGTATGTCTAGTCTAGCTAGTCTAATGTAGTTTAGTACTAAGATTATATAGTATTAGTAATTACAGTACTATAGACATACTATAAATTTAGTTAGCCCATTTATAAGTTTTCTGTGGATCTCTTATTTTTATTTATTTTTTTAAATGAATGCTCTCAGAGTTACAAGCTATATACTTACCAAAGGACTGTTGGAACAGACCCCCTTCCCAAATTGGAGACATGGCTAATACAAGTGCCCTCTAGTGGCCAAACTAGTTTTAACTGGTAGGGAATTTGATTTTCCATCTTACAGCTTGAGGGACTAGCTCTAGGACATGAATGTTACGTGTTATTCTAAATTCTGCTGGGAATGGGCCCAGCTATGTTGAAGTTACTGCAGCAGAGATAGTTCTGATTTCCCATCTCTGAAGCAGGCAGCTGACATAGGAGGGCTTGGACCACAAAGGTGCTCTGTTGTATAGAAGTTATTCCTGGAGGTCACTTATCATGGGATTGTAGAGTATTTGATATTCATTTGTTCATTCATTATTCAATCATTCATTCAACATTGAGCCAACATTTATTTATTTATTCAGTGCCAATAGGTTTAAGGCACTGTGCTAGCGAATACAAGATGAATTAGACTGGGTTTTTAATTCTTTCAAGGGCTTGTTGTTTAATAGGGAATATATATGTCCATGCCTTTAATGAAACTAGTTGTGTGAGATTTAGAAAGGTGAATTAGACATGGTCCAACCTTAAGGAACATGGTCAATGGAGGAAACAGGAAACTCCCAGCACTGCTCTAGGTGCAGTGTTTGGCGAGATGAGACACATGCTCACAAAACGGAGTAACAGCAGTTGGTGGTTGAACTGTGCAGCTACATCCACAAGTGCTACAAGAAGGCAGAAAGCTGCCTCGCTCAGCTCATCACTCTCTGCCTTCCCTACTTAGCTCTGCACGTTTTGGATACAAGAGACAGTGGTTAGCATATAAGGAACCACAAATCAGCTGTTTTTCACATCCATGGTTATCAACTGCAATGCAGCAGCTTTAAAAAAAAAAGGTGACCTTGTCACTGTAGTTGGTATTCAAGTCAACTAATTTGTCTTGGAACTTTTATATAGATTTTAGCTAGCTTATGCAGCTAATAAATCCAAATGAAAAAATTCTACTAGCTATTTCTTGGTCAATTTTGATGATGAAAAAAGAAATGACACCACAAGTTGAATAACAAAGAAAAGCCTGTATTTGAATTTAACTATGGTGAATTGACAGAAATCCCCAAAGTCCCTTCCCTTATAGCAACGTTAAAGTCTGTAGTGTTTTCCAGGTCCCCTCTCCCCCATTTTCCTCCTTCAGGGTCATGAGTGATTAATTTTATTGACTTAATCTCAACCTGATATATATTTTTTCAAACTGACATTTTTAAGGCAAATCCTTTCAAACATTCAGAGACAGATTTCATTTTAATGGTTTAAATTTGGAGAGTTTTTCAGTGGTTTGCTCAGTTTTTATGAGTGTTGAGATGGAAGAGGGAACTTAAAAAATGATTTATAAAGCAGGTAATATATGTGACATTCATACTACCTACCTAAGCCTACAAAGGGAAAATTGATCTTGCTTTTTTTTCCTTCAAAAAAATTCCCAAACCACTACTCAATTAAAATCTCTAACCCAACACCCTAAATTGTAATGTATTAAAGATATAGATCTACATAAGTTAATGCTGTCTTTAAAAATAGATCTAAGAAAACACTTTGAGTGATTTATGGTACAATAAAATTTCATTATATTTATATATTGATAAAATACCTTATTAATATGTTCTTTTTGCATTGCCTACACATGCCACTTTTGTTACTTAAAAAGCACTTTTGTAGTGAGCTGAGTAGTAGTGTTTAATGTGAATGAGACTTATGCAGATTTCATGGGCATAGTATAATTTTTGTGAATTTTATGATTTTTTTAAAAAGAGAAAAAGCAGCTTTGAGTTACAAGCCATTATTTCTGAGATATCTGCTGAAAATGGACTACAGCAGCTCCTTTTTTCTGGGCAAAGAAAACTGATCCTAGATGCTCCTGCTAGGCACAGAACTGGGCACAGCTGCTCTACCCTGGCAGGGTAAGATGATGATGATTATTATTATTTTGTCAATTTTTTAAAATGAGGTTATGATAGCTTACAACCTTGTGAAATTTCAGTTGTACATTATTATTTGTCAGTCATGTTACAGGTGCACCACTTCACCCTTTGTGCCCATCCCCCACCCCCCTGGTAACCACTAATCTGTACTCTTTGTCTATGTGTTTGTTTATCTTCCACATATGAGTGGAGTCATACAGAGTTTGTCTTTCTCTATCTGGCTTATTTCGCTTAACATAATACCCTTAAGGTCAATCCATGTTGTTGTGAATGGGATGATTGTCTCCTTTTTTATGGCTGAGTAGTATTCCATTGTATATATATATATATATATATATATATATATATATATATATATACACACACACACACTGCATCTTCTTTATCCAGTCATCAGTCGATGGAAACTTAGGTTGCTTCCATGTCTTAGCTATTGTAAATAATGCTGCAATGAACATAGGGGTGCATGGGTCTCTTTGAATTGCCGATTTCAAGTTCTTTGGATAGATACACAGTAGTGGGATGGCTGGGTCATATGGTATTTCTATTTTTATTTTTTTGAGAAATCTCCATACTGTTTTCCATAGTGGCTGCACCAGTTTGCATTCCCACCAGCAGTGTATGAGGGTTCCTTTTTTCTCCACAACCTCCCCAACATTTTTTGTCTTGGTTATTTTAGCCATTCTAATGGGTGTAAGGTGATATCTTAGTGTAGCTTTGATTTGCATTTCCCTGATGATCAGTGATGATGAGCATCTTTTCATGTGCCTATTGGCCATCCATATATCTTCTTTGGAGAAATGTCTGTTCATATCCCCTGCTTAGTTTTTGATTGGGTTGCTTGATTTTTTGTTGTTGAGTTGTGTGAGTTCTTTATATATTATGGAGATTAACCCCTTGTTGGATATTTGGTTTGCAAATATTTTTTCCCAGTTGGTGGTTGTGTTTTTGTTTCAATCCTGTTTTCCCTTGCCTTGTAGAAGCTCTTTAGTCTGATGAAGTCCCATTTGTTTATTCTTTCTGTTGTTTCCCTTGTCAGAGAAGACATGGTATCTGAAAAGATCCTTTTAAGACTGATGTCAAAGAGTGTCCTGCCTATATTTTCTTCTAGAAGTCTTATGGTTTCAGGTCTTACCTTTAAGTCTTTGATCCATTTTGAGTTTATTTTTGTGAATGGCGTAAAAGAATGGTCTATTTTCATTCTTTTACATGTGGCCGTCCAGTTTTCCCAACACCATTTGTTGAAGAGACTTTCTTTTCCCCGTTGTATGTTCTCAGCTCCTTGTTGAAGATTAGCTGTCCATAGATGTGTGGTTTTATTTCTGGGCTTTCAATTCTGTTCCATTGATCTGTGTGCCTGTATTTGTAGCCGTACCATGCCGTTTTGATTATGATGGCTTATAGTATATTTTGAAGTCAGGGATTGTGATGCCTCCAGGTTTGTTCTTTTTTCTCAGGATTGCTTTAGCAATTCAAGGTCTTTTCTTGCCCCATATGATGTTCAGGATTCTTTTTTCTATTTCTGTGAAGAATGTCATTGGGATTCTGATTGGGACTGCACTGAATCTGTAGATTGCTTTAGGTAGTACGGGCATTTTAACTATGTTTATTCTTCCAATCCATGTGCAAGGAATGTCTTTCCATTTCTTTATGTCGTCATTGGTTTCTTTTAGGAAAGTCTTGTAGTTTTCATTTTATAGGTCTTTCACTTCTTTGGTTAAATTTATTCCAAGATATTTTATTCTTTTTGTTGTGATTATGAATGGGATTGTGTTTGAGTTCTCTATTAGTTTGTTATTAGAGTATAGAAATGCTACTGATTTATATAAGTTGATTTTGTGCCCTGCAACTTTGTAATTGTTGCTTACTTCTAGTAGCTCTCTGATGGATTTTTTTAGGGGTTTCTGTATATAAGATCATGTTGTCTGCAAACAGCAAGAGTTTCCCTTCTTCATTGCCTATTTGGATTCCTTTAACTTTGTTTCCTGCCTAATTTCTCTGGCCCAAACCTCCAGCACTATGTTGAATAAGAGTGGAGAGAGTGGGCATCCTTGTCTTATTCCGGTTCTCAGAGGGATGGCTTTCAGTTTTTCCCCATTAAGTATGATGTTGGCTTTGGGTTTGTAATATATGGGCTTTATTATGTTGAGGTACTTTCATTCTATACTCATTTTATTGAGAGTTTTTTTTTTCAGATTTTATTTTTCCTTTTTCTCCCCAAAGCCCCCTGGTACATAGTTGTATATTTCTAGTTGTGGGTCCTTCTAGTTGTGGCATGTGGGATGCTGCCTCAGTGTGGCCTGATGAGTGGTGCCATATCCTTGCCCAGGATTTGAACTGGTGAAACCCTGGGCTGCTGAAGCAGAGTGCGCAAACTTAACCACTCGGCCATGGGGCCAGCCCCTTATTGAGAGTTTTTATCATAAATGGATGTTGGATCTTGTCAAATGCTTTTTCTGCATCTATTGAGAAGATCATTTGGTTTTTGTTCCTCATTTTGTTAATGTGGTATATCACATTGATTGAATGTGGCTGTGGAACCGTCCCTTTGTCCCTGGTATAAATCCCACTTGGTCATGTCGTATGATCTTTTTAATGTATTGCTGTATTCGGTTTGCCAATATGTTGTTGAGGATTTTTGCATCTATGTTCATCAGTGATATTGGCCTTAGTTTTGTGTTGTCCTTGTCTGGTTTTGGGATCAGGGTGATGTTGGCCTTGTAGAATATGTTAGGAAGTGCTCCATGTTCCTCAATTTTCTGGAATAGTTTGAGAAGGATAGGTATTAAGCCTTCTTTGAATGTTTGGTAGAATTCTCCAGAGAAGTGGTCTGGTCCTGGACTTTTATTTTTTGGGAAGTTTTTGATTACTGTTTCAATCTCTTTGCTTGTGATTGATCTATTCACGTTCTCTGTTTCTTCTTGATTCAGTTTTGGGAGGTTGTAAGAGTCTAAGAATTTATCCATTTCTTCTAGGTTGTCCAGTTTGTTGGCATATAGTTTTTCATGGTATTCTCTTATAATCTTATGTATTTCTGTGGTATCCATTGTGATTTCTCCTCTTTCATTTCTGATTTTATTTATTGAGTCTTCTCTCTTTTTTTCTTAATGAGCCTGGCTAAGGGTTTGTCAATTTTGTTTGTTTAATTTCACATCTTTACCCCTTTCTCAGCTTTATTCTTGTAATTAGTGTCCAGTTTCTTAGCATTATGGTCAGAAAAGATGCTTGATATTATTTCAATCCTCTTAAATTTGTTGAGGCTTTCTTTGTTTCCTAACATGTGGTCTGTCCTTGAGAATGTTCCATGAGTACTTGAGAAGAATGTGTAACCTGCTGTTTTTGGATGGAGTGTTCTATATATATCTATTAAGTCCATCTGGTCTAGTTTTTCATTTAATTCTACAATTTCCTTGTTGACTTTCTGTCTAGATGATCTATCTATTGGTGTTGGTGGGGTGTTGAGGTCCCCTACTATTATTGTATTGTTGTTGATATCTCCTTTTAGTTTTGTTAACAGTTGCTTACATACTTTGGTGCTCCTGTGTTTGGTGCATATATATTTATAAGTGTTATGTCTTCTTGGTGGAGTGTCCCTTTTATCATTCTATACTGTCCCTCTTTGTCTCTCTTTACCTGTTTTGCCTTGAAGTCTACTTTGTCTGATATAAGTATGGCGACACCTGCTTTCTTATGTTTGCTATTAGCTTGGAGTATCGTCTTCCATCCCTTCACTCTGAGTCTGTGTTTGACTTTGGGGCTGAGGTGTAATTCCTGGAGGCAGCATATTGGTTGGGTCTTGTTTTTTAATCCATCCTGACACTTCATGTCTTTTGATTGGAGAATTCAATCTATTTACATTTAGAGTGGTTACTGAAATTTTGGGGACTAATGCTGCCATTTTATCACTCATTTTCCAGTTCTCGTGCCTTTCCTTTGTATCCCATGTATTTCGGACTACCCATTCAGTTAGGTACTTTTCTATGCTGGTTTTCTTAGTTTTCTCCTTATTTTTAATTTGTGTCTCTGTTTTAATTATTTGTTTAGTGGTTACCATATGGTTTGTATAAAACATCTCATAGATGAGATAGTCCATTTTCTGATAGCCTCATATTTCCTTGGACTAACCCGGTTCCATCTCTTCCCTCTTCCTCTTCTAGGTTGTTATTGTTACATCTTTTTTCTTTCTTGTGTTGTGAGTTTGTGTTTAAAATGACAAGATTATATTTATTCTTAGTGTTTCCCTTCCCTTTAGCTTTAAAGTTATACTTAAGCATTTGCTAGCTTGTTCCAATGGAAAGCTGCAATTTTCTGATTTTTTCTTTCTACTTATCTCCCTGCTAAGGGTTTTGTAACCCCTTTCCTTTTTTTTTTTCGGTATGAAGGCCTTCCTGAGCATTTCTTGTAGGGAGCATCTTGTGGCGATGAATTCCCTTAACTTTTGTTTATCTGGGAAAGTTTTTATTTCTCCATCATATTAGGAGGATATTTTCACTGCATAGAGTATTCTTGCCTGACAGTTTTTGTCTTTCAGAATTTTGAATATATCATTCCACTCTCTCCCAGCCTGTAAGGTTTCTGCTGAGAAATATCCTGACAGCCTGATAGAGGTTCCTTTGTAGGTTATTTTCTTCTGCCTTGCTGCCCTTAATATTTTCTCTTTGTTGTTAACTTTTGCAACTTTCACTACTATATGCCTTAGGGTTAGCTTTTTACATTGATAAAGTTTGGAGATCTATTGGCTTCCATCACATGGATTTCCAGCTCCCTCCCTAGGTTTGGGAAATTCTCAGCTATTATTTCTTTGAACAAGCTTTCTTCTCCATTCTCCTTCTCTTCTCCCTCTGGGATACCTATAATCTTTATGTTGCATTTCCTAATTGAGTCGGATATTTCTCAGAGAGTTTCTTCATTTCTTTTTAGTCTTAGTTCTTTTTCCTCCTCTATCTGATGCATTTCTTTATTCCTATCTTCCAGACTGCTAATTCTGTCCTCCATATTATCAGCTCTACTCTTCAGGGAGTCCAGATTTTTCTTAATCTCCTCCATTGTGCTTTTCATCTCCAACATTTCTGATTGGTTCTTCTTTATAGTATCAAGCTCTTTTGTGAAACAGCTCCTGAAGTCATTGAGTTGTCTCTCTGTATTCTCTTTTAACTCATTGAGTTTTAAAATCATAGCTGTTTTTAATTCTTTGTCATTTAGGTTATAGATTCTGTGTCTTCGGGATTGTTTTCTGGGTACTTGTCATTTTCCTTCTGTTCCAGAGATTTAACATATTTTTTTCATACTGCTTGGTGGACTGGATTTGTGCCCCTGCATAGAGATAGAGTTTGGTCACTGCTTCCACTGGGGGGGAGGGGCAGCAGCCATGTAATCTGTGCCAACCAGGATCCCTGTCAGTGGTTCCTGACCAAGGCTGTGATCCTTGGGATCACAGTGGCCCTGTGGGGTCGCCTGTAAACTGTAGGAACAATCACACAGGGCCTTTGGTTGCTGCTGCCTGATCCCACAGACTGCCTAGACACGCTCCCTCCTTAGGGACTGCAGTGGTGTTATGGGCTTTCACAGCAGCTGGGAGCTGGGTCATCCAGACTTGCAGCTCTGCTGCTGTCTGGTCCCACTGGATCTCACTTGCCCCCTCTGGGCTATAGCAGAGCTATGGACATCTAATGCAGCTTGCGGTTAGCTAGCCCTGCTGTGCCACTTCTGCTCTTAGGTCGCCCAGCATTTACGCTTGGTGGGTGGGGCCTCTCCACTAGGGCTGAGCAGAGACTCTCCCTGGGGCTTGTGTGGGTCAATGAATTTTCCCACTGGTCCACAGGGCAATCACAGGGGGGTTAGAGCTGTAGTCACCTGTTTCCACAGTTGTGCTGATGCGCATGCCCACCCTCAGGGCTGTGGCAGTGCTATGAGCATGTCAGCTGGGAGAGAGTTGCTAGTAGCTGCTAGGCTATCTGGGGGCCAGAGAGTTTTCACCTATCTCCACTTCCTCCCCAGGGGTAGTCCATCCACTTTCTGATGTATAGCAGTATAGATCTCTCAGGCATCCTGAGGTGCTGTGTGAGTATCCTCCATTGATCAATGAATGTCCATTTAGTTGTAGTTCAAAGGGGGAGAGAAAATGAAAACTGCTTGCTTTGCCATGTTGCTGACATCTGGTGAGATTATTTTTGTGATTCTTCAACTTCTTTTTGCCAATCAAACATAAATTTGGATTTAAGTGTTCTTTGCTAATGACTACAGAGGCAGCAACCTGATATAAACTACCAAGCAATAGGTAAGGTTTAGACACAAATCCTTTAATAAAGATGCCTCATTCATTCATTCACTCATTCATTCATTCCTTCAAAAAATATTTATTAAGCATCCACTATGTATCAGGTACTATTCTAGGTGTTGGGGCTTCAGCAGTGGACAAAATAGGTCACCATCCAGGCTGTAGGCCCAAGCTTACATTCTACTGGGTGGATATAGACAATAAACAAAACAAGTAAAATATATAGTGTGCAGATGGTGATAAGTGCTATGGGGAAGAATGAAGTAGGAAAGGGATAGAGGGCATTCTAGGGTGAAGGAGGGATTCAAATTTAAATAAAAAGGTCAGAGAAGGCTCACTGGGAAAAAAGACAAACGAGGCAAAGGGGTGAACCATGTAAATATATCTGGGGGAAGAGTGTTCTAGGCAGAGGAAACAGCTAGTGCCATGGCCCTGAGGTAAGAAAGTGCTTGTTGTGTTAACTGAACAACAAGGAGGCCAGTAAGGCAGGAGCAGTAATGGAGGGGAGAACACAGGAGATGAGGTTAGAGAGGTAATAGACCCAGATCACATAGGGCTTTATAAGTCATTGTAAGGACTTTGGTGTTTACTATGAGGGAGAAGGAAAGCCACTGGAGGGTTTTGAGCAGAGAAATAACACTATTTGATTTATTTTAAAAGAATCATTATGGCTCCTTCATTGAAATAGGAACCAAGGTCATCAACTGGAAGAGATTATGATTCAGTTGCCTAGGAGAATGGGACAATGATTGGTTTAGGGAAATAGCTTACCAGGCAGCATAGAGGGCCCACTTGGGGTTAGTGGTCATGAATTTAAAGTGAGATCAGTCAGCTATGTGGAGCAGGCAGAGTAGGATTTAATAAGGGTTGAGGTTATTGCCAACCAACTAAGAGAAGGGAGGGTGAGAAAAGGGAGTGGAGGGTGGGTGAGTGAGAGAAGTGTGTACATGAGGGGCAAGGACAGTGAAAAGGTGGTAGGATCAATGGACTGAAGACGTCCTAATGCAGGATTGTTGGGTATAGGACAGAGTGAGCTGGTCAGAGAATGATATGCTTGAAATTAAGATCATGGAACCCAAACTTGTTTCATTTAGGGTGAGGTAAGAAAGTTATCTTTCTCAAATGAAGTATGAAAATCCCAAGGAAAAATGTTCAGTATAATTGGATCCCTTTGAACCATGACATTCGTTCTAGATTTTCCCCCCAAATATTTGTGCTTTTAGAACATTAGGAGTAGATATCCACAACGGCTGACTTAGAAGATTAGGTACTCAGTTTGTAGATTTCATTAAGAAAAAAATTTACAACCTAGTAGAATCCATCTTTCCGAGATTATTTGCTTTATCCTACCTAAAAAATTAAACAAACAAAAACTAAACAGAACTGAGATCAAGGAGACAAAATATTCACTGTTCAGTTGGAAATAGTCAATGCACAAATGAAAATCATATTTATATTTTCCATTGTCCCAGGCGCTGTCTGTATAGTAGGAAAACACTTTTGAATGATTACATTCACAAGTAATGATTACAGTAATGATTACATTAAAACCAAAACACAAGATTACCCGATACTTACTGTTGGAACACACGGCTCATTTACAGAATCATGATGTTTCTCTGTTGCTTTTGAAGAGAGACTATTAGACTCTAAGCACATAAAACTTGAAAGAAGTGTAAACATAAATTATTTAGTGCTTTTTCTTAAATACAGATTAAAATGCCAACATTTGGAATTTCATAACATAGAAGTGGTAGTTAGGCTCCTTGAGTTAAAATTGCATCAGGATGTGTAAGGATCCCTTAAGTTAAACTGGAACAAATATTTGAGAACGTCTGCTTTTTTTTTATTGTTGTTTTGAATAAGCCTATCCAGGTACAGATATTAAAAAAATGGACATTTCCAGCTCTGCAGGTGGTTAAAATCAAAGATAATTAGCTATGCAATTATTTTGAAGAAAGAAATTAAAAGTGACTTAAGAACAAACTTTTTTTAAACACGGCAAGCCCACAACAAACATAGGTTTTGTTGTTATAGTTTCCAAAATTCAAACACTTAAAAAATTTTTTTTGTGCATTATAGGTAGAAATATAGATAGGAACATATATATATTTAAACGGAGTTTGTGAGAGAATTAAACTGGCTTAAACGTCTGCCGTAAGTCCGTACATTTTAACAAAGTATAGATTTTTCCATTACCTGTGGCTTAATTGAGAAATTAGACAAGGACACATGTCAGGAATCTTTATGCCCTGTTGCTTTGCCACAATGCAGTGTCAAGTATTACCATCAGTACTAGAAGTACATTATTATTATTATTATTTTTTAAAGATTTTATTTTTTCCTTTTTCTCCTCAAAGCTCCCCGGTACATAGTTGTGTATTCTTCGTTGTGGGTTCTTCTAGTTGTGGCATGTGGGACGCTGCCTCAGCATGGTCTGACGAGCAGTGCCATGTCCGCGCCCAGGATTCGAACCAACGAAACACTGGGCCGCCTGCAGTGGAGCACGCGAACTTAACCACTCGGCCATGGGGCCAGCCCCTAGAAGTACATTATTTTTAAGATAAATTAAGGTCATATAAAACACATTAGTTTGGATTTTCTCAAAATTAGAAATCACGGTGTTCTGGTTCCCTGCCTGCCCTTTGCTCAAACACTGGAAGAATTTACATCATTTTCATTTTTAATCTGTATTTGAGTCTTTGGCTTCGAGCTTTATCAAGTTAGGAAGGCAAGATGCTTTGTAAAGAGCCAGAGTAACTAACCCATTAATTGAAAATATTTCTGTAAGCGAAAGTCACAAAGAAGGTTTGTTATTAAAAAGCCAAGGGATACAGTAATCTAGCAACCAATTACATTTAAGAATCCCCTCAATCTTTAAAAGCTCCAAAATTTTTCAATTAATATATATTAAAAAAGCTGGATGAAAAATAACCCTAAACTTATAATAATAAAGCTGACAGTTGTGGTGAAGGTGTATGACATCGGAACTAGTTAAATCAATTAGTGACCATTCAACACTTGCTAGATTTGGTTGAGGCCTGCAAGAAAAGTAGATCTCAAGGAGTTTATAATCTCAAATGATCTCAAGGAGCTTACAGTTTCTTAGAGGAGATAAGACTAATATACACCCAAGACAACGGAATACAACATGTGATGAATGAGTTTAGAGAAGGGGCAGTACCAATGCTTTTCCTTTCAAAAGACATCTTTTCCTCCTAGGAGACTTAATTGCTTTTCCACTTAGTATTACTCATATAGCACTTATTACACTCTTAACTGCCTTATAAAATATTTATCAATTTTTTTGGCTGCCTAGCATCTGAGTTATCCTAGATTTAGAGGATTCTTTTCATACATGTTTTGGTTGGAGGAAGACTGAAAAAGTCAGATAGTCACTTTCTCAACCTCCTTTGCAGCTAGTGGGTAGGCACATGACCTAGGCTCAATCAATGAATTTTAAAAATTATAACAGTCTTATTGAGATATAATTCACATACAATTCAATTCACCCACTTAAAGTGTACAATTCAGTTGTTCTTAGTTTATTCACAGAATTGTGTAACCACTACAACAATCAATTTTAAAACATTTTCATCACCTCAAAAAGAAATCCCATACCCATTAGCAACCACTCCCCATTTCTCCTAACCTCCTCAGCCCTAGGTAACTCTAATCTATTTTTGGTCTCTGTAGATTTGCCTATTCTGGACATTTCATATAAATGGGATCATATAATAAGTGGTCTTTTGTAATTGCCTTCTCTCACTTAGCATAATGTTTTCAAGCTTTGTCCATGCTGTAGCATGCATCAGAACTTTATTCCTTTATATCGCTGAATAATATTCCATTGTATGGATATACGACATTTTATTTATCTATTCATCAGTTGATGGACATTTGGGTTGTTTACAGTTTTTAGTCATGAATAATGCTGCTGTGAACATTCAGGTACAAGTTGTGTGGACGTATGTTTTAATTTCTCTTGGGTATATAACTGGGAATACAATTGCTGGATCATATGACAACTCTATGTTTAACACTTTAAGGAGTGGCTAGATTATTTTCCAAAGTGGCTGAAAAATTTTACATTGGGCCATCCATGGATGAGGAGTCCAAGCTTTCCACATCTTTGCCAACATTTATTATCTTTTTGATTATAGTTACCCTAACAAGTGTGAGGTTCATTGTGATTTTGATTTGAATTTCCATGATGGCTACTGGTGCCGAGAATCCTTTCATGTCTTATTCGGCATTTGTATATCTGCTTTGGAGATATGTCTATTCACATCCTTTTGCCCATTTTTTTCTTTTCTTTTCTTTTCTTTTTTTTTTTCTGAGGAAGATTTGCCCAGAGCTAACATCTGTGACAATCTTCCCCTATTTCGTATGTGGGATGCTGCCACAGGATGGCTTGATGAGTGGTGTGTAGGTCCACATCCAGACTCTACACCTGAGTGGTATAGATCTGAACCCATGAACCTGGGTCACTGAAGTGTAGCGTGCTGAACTTAACCACTATGCCACAGGTCTGGCCTGTTTGCTTATTTTTTAATTGGGTTATTTGTCTTTTTATTATTGAGTTGTAAGTGTCCTTTATATAGTCTAGATACAAATTGCTTATCAGACATGTGATTGCAGAAATTTTCTCCATTATATGGTGTTTCTTTTTTTTTGGTGAAGGAGATTGGCCCTGAGTAACATCTGTAGCCAATCTTCCTCTTTTTGCCTGAGGAAGAATGGCCCTGAGCTAACATCTGTGTTAGTCTTCCTCTATTTTGTTTTTGTTTTTTATATTTAAATTTTATTATTTGATGAGTTTTGACACCTGTGAAACAATCACTACAATAAAAATAATGAACATATTCCTCACCCCACCAAATTTTGTTGTGTCCTTTTGTAATTCATAACCTCCCCTTTCTTTTCTATTTATTTTAAAATCTATTTTACTATTTATTTATTTATTTTTTAATTGCAGTAACATTGGATTGTAATATTATGTAACTTTCAGGTGTACATTGTAATATATTTCAAGTTCTGTGTATATTATCATGTTCACCAAGCAAAGACTAATTATAATTCATGACCACCCGTGAGCCTAATCACCCCTTTGCCCACCTCCCTCCACCCTTCCCCTCTGGTAACCACCAATCCAATCTCTGTTGCTATGTGTTTGTTTGTTGTTGTTTTTATCTTCTACTTATGCGTGAGATCATACAGTATTTGACTTTCTCCCTCTGACTTATCTCACTTAGTATAATACCCTCAAGGTCCATCCATGTTGTCACAAATGGCCAGAATTCATCATCTCTTATGGCTGAGTAGTATTCTATTGAGTATATATACCACTTCTTCTTTATCCATTTGTCCCTTGATGGGCACCTAGGTTGCTTCCAAGTCTTGGTTATTGGGAATAATGCTGTGATGAACATAGGGGTGCATGTATCTTTATGCATTTGTGTTTTCAAGTTCTTTGGATAAATACCCAGCAGCGGAATGGCTGGAACATATGGTAGAGCTATTCTTAATTTTCTGAGGATACTCCATGCTCCTTTCCATAGTGGCTGCACCAGTTTGCACTCCCACCAGCAGTGTACAAGGGTTCCCTTCTCTCTACATCCTCTCCAACACTTGTTGTTTCCTGTTTTGTTAGCCATCCTGACCAGAGTGAGGTGATATCTCATTGTAGTTTTGATTTGCATTTCCCTAATAATTAGTGATGTTGAACATCTTTTCATGTGCCTGTTGGCCATCGTGTATCTTCCTTGGAGAAATCTCTGTTCAGATCTTTTGCCCATTTTTTAGTTGGGTTGTTGGGTTTTTTTTGTTGTTGAGACATATGAGTTCTTTGTATATTTTGATATTGACTCCTTCTCTGATATATAGTTTGAAAATATCTTCTCCCAATTGTTAGGTTGCCTTTTCGTTTTTTTGATGGTTTCCTTTGCTGTGCAGAAGCTTTTTAGTTTGATGTAGTCCCATTTGTTCATTTTTTCTTTTGTTTCCCTTGCCAGGTCAGACATGGTACTTGAAAATAGGCTGCTAAGACTGACGTTGAAGAGCATACTCCCTATGCTTTCTTCTAGAAGTTTCATGGTTTTTGGTCTTACATTCAAGTTTTTAATCCATTTTGAGTTGATTTTTGTACATGGTGTAAGGTAATGGTCTACTTTCATTCTTTTGCATGTGGCTGTCTGGTTTTCCCAACACCATTTATTGAAGAGACTCTGCTTTCTCCTTTGTATGCTCTGGGCTCTCTTGTTGAAAATTAGCTCTCCATAAATTTGTGGATTTATTTCTGGGCTCTTGATTCTGTTCCATTGATCTGTGTGTCTGTTTTTGTGCCAGTACCATGCTGTTTTGATTATTATAGCTTCGTAGCATATTTTGAAATCAGAGACTGTGATGCCTCCAGCTTTGTTATTTTACCTCAGGATTCCTTTAGCTATTTGGGGTCTTGTTGTTTCATATAAATTTTAAGATTCTTTTTTGTATTTCTGTGAAAAATGTTGTTGGAACTTTGATAGGGATTGCATTGAAGCTATAGATTGCTTTAGGGAGTATGGCATTTTAACATGTTAATTCTTGCAATCCATGAGCATGGAACATCTTCCATTTCTTTCTGTCTTGTTCAATTTCTTTCAGCAATGTTTTATAGTTTTCAGTGTACAAATCTTTCACCTCTTTTGTTAAGTTTATTCCTAGATATTTTATTCCTTTTGTTTCAATTGTAAATGGGATTGTATTCTTAATTATCTTTCTGCTACTTCATCATTAGTGTATAGAAACACAACAGATTTTTGCATGTTGATTTTGTGTCCTGAGACTTGACTGTAGTCATTTATTGTTTCTGAAAGTGTTTTAGTGAATTCATTAGGGTTTTCTATATATAAAATCATGTCATCTGCAAATAGTGACAGTTGCACTTCTCTTTTCCAAATTGGATACCTTTTATTTCTTTTTCTTGCCTGATTGCTCTGTCTAGGACTTCTAATACTATGTTAAATAAGAGGTGACAGTGGGCATCCCTGTCTGGTTCCTGTTCCTAGAGGGATAGCTTTCAGTTTTTCTGCATTGAGAATGATATTGGCTGTGGGTTTGTCATATATGGCCTTTATTATCTTGAGGTGTTTTCCCTCTACACTCATTTTATTTAGAGTTTTTATCATAAATGGATGTTGTATCTTGTCAAATGCTTTCTCAGTATCTATTGAGATGATCATGTGATTTTTATTCTTCGTTAATGTGGTTTATCACATTGATTGATTTCTGGATGTTGAACCATCCCTGCATCCCTGCAATGAAACCCACTTGATCATGATGTATGATCTTTTTAACATATTGTATTTGGTTTGCTCGTATTTTGTTGAGGATTTTTGCATCGATGTTTGTCAGTGATATTGACCCTTAATTTTCTCTTTTTGTTTTGTTCTTGTCTGGTTTTGGTATCAGGGTAATATAGTTAGGACGCTTCCCCTCTTCAGTTTTTTGTAAGAGTTTGAGAAGGATAGGTATGAATTCTTCTGTGAATGTTTGGTAGAATTCACCAGGAAAGCCATCTGGTCCTGGACTTTTATTTTTTGGGAGGTTTTTGATTACTGTTTCAATCTCCTTACTGGGGATTGGTCTATTCAAATTCTCTACTTCTTCTTAGTCCAGTTTTGGAAAGTTGTATGATTCTAAGAATTTATCCATTTCTTCCAGATTATCCAATTTGTTGGGGTATAGCTTTTAGCTTTTCGTAGTATTTTCTTATAATTTTTTGTATTTCTGAGGTGTCTGTTGTAATTTCTCCTCTTTCATTTCTGATTTTATTTATTTGAGGCTGCTCTCTTTTTTTCTTGGTGAGTCTAGCTAAAAGTTTGTCAATTTTGTTTATCTTTTCAATGCACCAGCCTTTGGTTTCATTCGTTTTTTTCTCTTGTTTTTTTTTTTTTTTTTTTTTTTTGCCTCTATTTAGTTTATTTCTGCTGTGATTTTTATTATTTCCTTCCTTCTGCTGACTTGGGGCTTTGTTCTTTTTTGTCCAGTTCCTTTAGGTGCACTGTTAGATTGTTTATTTGGGATTTTTCTTGTTTGTTGATGTAGACCTGACTTGCTATAACCTTCCCTCTTATAACCACTTTTTTTAAACAGAATGTTTATTATTATTATTATTTTCAAGATTGGCACCTGAGCTAAGAAATGTTGCCAATCTTTTCTTGTTTCTTTTTTTTTGCTCCTTCTCCCCAAATCCCCCCAGTACATAGCTATATATTATTAGTTGTGGGTCCTTCTAGTTGTGTCATGTGGGATGCTGCCTCAACATGCCTGGATGAGTGGTGCCATGTCCATGCCTAGGATGTGAACTGGGGAAACCCTGGACCACCAAAGCAGAGTGTGCGAACTTAACCACTCACTCACGGGGTTGGCCCCATAGGACCACTTTTGCTGTATTCCATATATTTTTGCGTGTAGTATTTTCATTTTCATTTGTCTCCTGGAATTTTTTGATTTCTGTTTTGATTTCTTCATTGACCCAGTCGTTGTTCCATAGCATCTTTTTTAATCCCCGCATTTTTGTAGGTTTTCTGATTTTCTTCCTGTAGTTGATTTCTAGTTTCACACCTTTGTGGTCAGAAAAGATGCTTGGTATTATTTTGATCTTCTTAAATTTATTGAGACTTGTTTTGTGGCCTAATATGTGATCAGTCCTGGAGAATCTTCCATGTGCATGGGAAAAGAATGTGTATTCTGTGGTTTTTGGATGGAATGTTCTAGATATATCTACTAAGTCCATCTGGTCTAATGTTTCATTTAAGGCCAGTGTTTCCTTATTGATCTTCTGTTTGGATGATGTGTCCATTGGTGTAAGTGGAGTGTTAAAGTCCCCTACTGTTACTGTATTACTGTCCATTTCTCCTTTTATGTCTGTTAATAATTTCTTTATCTATTTAGGTGCTCCTTTGTTGGGTGCATAGATACTTACAAGTGTTATATCCTCTTGTTAGATTGTTCCCTTTATCATTATGTAGTGCCCTTCTTTGTCTCTTGTTACAGTTTTTGTTTTGAATTCTATTTTGTCTAAGTATTGCTACTCTGCTTTCTTTTCATTGCCATTTGCATGGACTATCTTTTTCCTTCCTTCCCTTTCAGTTTGTGAGTGTCTTTACGTCTGAACAGTGTCTCTTGTATGCAGCATATGTATGGGTCTTGTTTTTTTTATCCAGTTGGCCACCCTATGCCTTTTGATTGGAGTATTTAGTCCATTGATGTTTAAAGTAGCTATTGGTAAATATGCACTTATTGCTATTTTGTTACTTTTTCTGGGTCTTTTAGTAGTTCTCTGTTCCTTTCTTCTTCTCTTGCTGTCTTCCTTTGTGGTTTGATGGCTTTCTTTAGTAATATGTTTTCTTTCTTTCCTCTTACTTATTTGTTTACTCATTTTAGGTTTCTGGTTTGTGATTATCATGAGGTTCCTATATAATGTTCTACATATATAGCAATCTATATTGAGTTGATAGTCTCTTTAGCTTGGCCTCTTCTAAAAGCTCTACTGTTTTACTACCTTCCTCCCATATTTTATGTTTTTGAAATCATATATAATCGCTTGGTTTGTGTTTGTCTATCCATTATCCTCTTATTATTGAAATAGGTAATATATTACTTTTGTCTTTTAACTTTCATATTATCTTCATAAGTGTTTGATCTGCTACCTTTACTATATTTTTGACTTTACCAGTAATTTTATTGCCTGTTTTGTTTTGTTGATAATTTTCTTATCCCTATTTGTGGGCTTCTCTTTCCCACTTAAGTCCCTTCATCATTTCTTGTAGAACTGATTTCTTGGCAATAAACTCCTTTCATTTTTGCTTGTCTGGGAAGCTGTTTATCTCTCCTTCCATTCTGAATGATAACCTTGCTGGATAGAGTATTCTTGGATATAGGTTTTTTCGTTTCAGTAATTTAAATATGTCATGCCACTCTCTTCTAGCCTGTAGGGTTTTGGCTGAGAAGGCTGCCAATAGCCTTATGTGCTTTCCTTTGTATGTCACTTGTTACCTTTCTCTTGCTGCTTTTAGGATTGTCTCTATATCTTTAATTTTGTGCATTTTAATTGTAATGTGTCTTGGTGTGGGCCTCTTTGGGCTTATCTTGTTTTGTGCTCTCTGTGCTTCCTGTACTTTGATGTCTGTTTCCTTCCTTAGATTTGGAAAATTTTCAGCTATTATTTCTACAAATATATTCTCTACCTCTTTGTCTCTCTCTTCTCCTTCTGGGACACATATAATATGAATTTTAGTGCACTTGATATTGTCCCAGAGTTCCCTTAGACTGTTCTCATTCTGTCTAATTCTTTTTTCTATCCAGCTTGGGTGATTTACTCTAGTCTTTCTTCCAGCTTGCTGATGTGTTCTTCTGTATCATCTACTCTACTAGTGAGTCCCTCTAGTGAATTTTTCATTTCCAGTATCGAATTCTTAATTTCTGATTGTTTCTTTTTTACATTTTCCAATTCTTTGTTGATGTTCTCACTCTGTTCATCCAGTCTTCTCCCAATATCAGTTAACATCCTTATGAGTTTTTGTTTGAACTCTTTGTCAGGTAGATTGCTTATTTCTGTTTAATTTAGTTCTTTTTCTGAGGTTTTGTCCTATTCCCTTTCTTTGAATGAATTCCTTTGCCTCCTCATTATGCCTCTTTCTCTCTGCTTATATCTATGTCGGCTATGTTTCCTGATCTTGGAGAAGTGGCCTTATGTAAGAGATGCCTTCTGTGGCCCAGCAGTGTGCTTCCCTCTTGTCACGAGTCCAAATGATCCAGGAGTGACCTCTGTGTGGGCTACTTCTGTCCTTCTGCTGTGGCAGAGTTTCTCTTACTGCAGGTACTCAGGGAGTCTAGTCTTTCACTCCCTGGCTGGCTGTTTGTAAATCAGGTTTGGGGAGCCCCAGCACCATTGGCTATGTGGTCTAATAGCATACTCCTGTTTCAGTTTTCCTGTTAAATGAGTAGGCACCCAGTGTAGCTGGTTGCTTGGCTTAGGGGCTTACAGTTGCTATAGGCCTCAGGCCTGCAAGACTGTTTTCAGCTCTCTCAGGATTGTAGATGATTGGGGCTGGCCCTAGGCATGGAGCACCCAATTGTTTCAGGCTTTGGTAGGTGGGGCTCATACTCTTTGTGGCTGTTTGTGAAACACATGTCTTCTGCCACTGATAAGCCCCCACAGGTCCACACAAACCATCAACAGTGTCCTGGCCCATCCAGACTTCCTGACCCCCTGGAGCATATCTGGTTGCTCCACTGCAGAGGCCCCTACCTCTCCACCAATGTCCCCTACAGTTCAGCTGGTCCTCACACAAGCCCTGCCCCACAGAGGGGGACACGCTCTTCTGCCTATAGAGGATCAAGGCACCCAGTCAGTGGAGGCTGTCAAGTAGCCTGAGGGCTTGCTGTTGGGTGGGGCTGGTCCCTAGGGCTGGCTGGCTGACATGGCTGAACTGGATTAAATCTGCACTCTAGTGGGTGTGGCAGACTCCTCGGCTAATAGGCCAGGGGAAGAACTTAAATGTTGTCTGCCAGCATCTGTGTCAGCTCGCCTGTACTAGGTCACAACAATGGCCACCACCAATGTCTCAGTCTCTAGAGAGGTCTCACCTCTCACCAAGATGCACCCAGAGCCTACCAGGTAAGTCTCTTTTCACCAAAGAACTATGCAGCCCTCTTCCTGGTGATTTTAGGCTGCCCTCTGAGACAGGTGAATTTGTGCATGGGCCCTTTAAGAGCCAGGTTTTTTTCAGCTTTCATCCATTAGCTTTTCTGGGGGTATCCCTCGTTGCAGTTAATAGCCAGTGAAGCTAGATATTAGGGCACTCCTCTCAGTTGTGCTGAGTCTGAAGGATGCTTATAGCAGTAATTTGCCCCCGGTCAAGATCCCACTTCTCCAGGGAGGGCTGTGTACCTTAGGGTGGCTCCCATCCTGCTGGCTGTGAATCTCTGTGGCTCATAAAGCTGGCTTTTTTTCTCTCCAGCAGGAATCTCTGGCTCAGTAGGACTGTCCCTTGTTGTAGGGTTCTTTTTATCTAGTTTTAAGTTTTGTTTCCAGGGTAATTTTTCCAAAAATAGTTGTAACCTGGTTGTGTTTGTGGGAGGAGGTGAGTTCAGAGTCTGCCTATGCCACCATCTTGACGAGATCTCTCTTCCTCTATTTTGTATGTGTGATGCCAGCACAGCATGGCTTGATGAACAGTGTGTAGGTCCGCACCCGGAATCTGGACCCACAAACCCTGGGCTGCTGAAGAAAATTGCGCGAACTTAACCATCATGCTACCGGGCTGGCCCCTCTTTTCAGTTTCTTAATGGTGCCCTTTGAAGCACAGTAGTTTTTAATTTTGATGAAATCTCATTTATCTAATTTTTTATTGTTCTTGCTTTACCTCAGATGTCATATCTATGAAATCATTGCTTAATACAAAGTCATGAAGATTTACTCCTATGTTTTCCTCCAAGAGTCTTACATTTTTAGCTTTTGCATTTAGGTCTTTGATCCATTTTGAGTTAATTTTTGTATATGTGAGGTAGGGGGTCCAACTTCATTCTTTTGCATGTAGTTATCTAATTGTCCCTCCAAGCACTATTTGTTGAAAAAAATATTTTCTATGTTAAATTGTCTTGACACCCTTGCGCAAAATCAATTGACTGTAAATGTGAGGATTTATTTCTAGGCTCTGTATTCTATTTCATTGATCTACATGTCTATCCTTATGCCAATACCATACAGTTTTGATTACTGTGACTTTGAAGTAAACTTTGAAGTGGGGAATTGTGACTCCTTCAGTATTGCTCTTCTTTTTCAAGATTGTTTTGCCTATTCTGGTTTCTTGAATTTCCATGTGAATTTTGGTATCAGGTTATCACTTTCTACAAAGAAGCCAGCTGGGATTTAGATAGGATTTTGTTGAGTCTGTAGATCACTGTGGGTATACTAAAGTCATCTTAACAATATTAAGTCTTCCAATCCATGAACATTGATGTATTTCCATTTATTTAGGTCTTCTTTAATTACTTTGAATTATATTTTGTAGTTTTAGAGTAGAAGTTTTGCATTCCTTTTGTTAAATTTATTCTTAAGTATTTTGTTTTATTTTCTGCTAATATTGTAAGTGGATTTATTTTCTTAATTTTATTTTTGGTTTGCTCATTACTACGGTATAGAGATACAATTGAGTTTTATACGTTGATCTTGTATTATGCAACCTTACTCAATAGTTTTTTAGTGAATTCCTTAGGATTTTCTATATACAAGATCATGTTATCTGCAAATAGAGATGGTTTTACTTCTTGCTTTCCAATATGGATGCCTTTTATTTCATTTTCTTCCTTAATTGCCATGGCTAGATCCTCCACTACCATGTTGAATGTTTGAAGACAAAAGTGCTCATGGAAATGAGAGTTGAGCTAGCATGGAAGGATGAGTAGGAATAAGATGGACAGAAGCAGGGAAATCTTAGTGGTATAAAACATAAATTTTATTACTTTGGTTTTGGTACTTAGTGTTCTGCCAGGCATAAAAGAAGTAAGCAATTCATATTTACTATATGAGGTGTAAAGAAAATGTTTCCAGGTCTCTAGGATGGTGTTTCTACTGACCAAACAGAGAAGTTGTGAGTGGTAACTGGTTGAGGGCTGGGAAGATAAAACTTTCAGCTTTGGGTATGTTGATTGAAAGTTAGAACAGAATGTTTAAGGGGGAAATTCCCAGTAGACAAATCTATGGTGCCATGAGAGCTCAGAGCCGTGGACTTGAAAATCACAGAAGTCTATTTGGAAGTTATCAGCACAGAGAAGATAATGAAGACATGGAAGTACATGAGTTTTTAGAAAGATTGGCTGTAGAATAAAAGATAGAATAGAGGTCAGAACCTTGGAAAACACACATTTGGGTACTAGGAGATGAAACTTAAGCCAGTGAAGGAGATGGAGAAGAAGTAGTGACAGAACGGAACACCTGGATAGGATAGTGTCACAATCGAAGGGAGAAAATAATTTTGAAAACAGGAGGTCATTAACTATGCCAAATGCTGAAAAAAGATGAAGAATAATGAGGACTGAGGAAAGTTCACCAGTTTTAGCTTTAGATTTAGTCATATGTGACCTTTGAGAGCAATATTTCATGCAGTGTTGGCAGTTAAATCTAATCTCAGGTATTTAGAAAAGATTTGTTGACAATTTGGTGACAATAAGAGAGGTGGTGTTGTGTAGATGATATAGTTAAATTTGGCAAGAAAAGGAGAGAAACTGGATAGTAACTTGGAAGGTCAGTAGGATCAGCAGAGACTTATTGCTGTGTGTTTGAAATGAGATGCTTTTTTTTGCCATTGCAAATAATATTTTATTATTAATGATTTATCTAAATTTTAATGTATTTATATATTTTTGATCAGTTATGTACTAATATCATGACAATGATTATTCAATTCATTAATATTAACATTTGGAGTCTAGGGGTCACAGTAAATTTAGATGAAGACTTACTGAGAACTAAGGTAAGATAGTCAATAGAAGAATTTCAAGAATAAAATATATTACATTCATCTAAGAGAAAATTTGATGTCAAGGAAAAAAATAAGTTATTTACAATTTCTGACTGTTACAAATAAGCTTGATCATTTATTTATTTATTTTTTACAAGATATTTATTTTCTTTTTTTAATTGCAGTAACGTTTACATCGTAATATATTTCATATTCTGTGTAGATTACATCATGTTCACCACCCAAAAAGTAATTATAGTCCATCCCCTCACATGTAAGCCTAATCACCCCTTTGGCTCTCCCCCTCCCTTCCCCTATGGTAACCACGAATCCATTCTCCATTGCTATGTGTTTGTTTGTCGTTGTTTTTATCTTCTACTTATGAGTGAGTACAGTATTTGACTTTCTCTCTCTGACTTATCTCACTTAGCATAATACCCTCAAGGTCCATCCATGTTGTCACAAATGGCCAGATTTCATCATCTCTTATGGCTGAGTAGTATTCTATTGAGTATATATACCACTTCTTCTTTATCCGTTTGTCCCTTGATGGGCACCTAGGTTGCTTTCAAGTCTTGGCTATTGTGTATAGTTCTGCAGTGAACAGAGGGGTGCATGTATCTTTATGCCTTTGCATTTTCAAGTTCGTTAGATAAATACCCAGCAGTGGGATAGCTGGATCATATGGTAGATCTATTCTTAATTATCTGAGGATACTCCATACTCCTTTCCATAGTGGCTGCACCAATTTGCACTCCCACCAGCAGTGTACGAGGGTTCCCTTCTCTCTACATCCTCTCCAACACTTGTTTCCTGTCTTGTTGATTATAGCCATTCTGACCGGAGTGAGGTGATACCTCATTGTAGTTTTGATTTGCATTTCCCTAATAATTAGTGATGTTGAACATCTTTTCATATGCCTGTTGGCCATCCGTATATCTTCTTTTGAGAAATCTCTGTTCGGATCTTTTGCCCATTTTTTTTGTTGGGATGTTGGTTTTCTTGTTGTTGAGCTGTATGTGTTCTTTGTATATTTTGGATATTAACCCCTTCTCTGATGTATGGTTTGCAAATATCTTCTCCCAATTGTTAGATTGTCTTTTTGTTTTTTTGATGGTTTCCTTTGCTGTGCAGAAGCTTTTTAGTTTGATGTAGTCCCATTTGTTCATTTTTTCTTTTGTTTCCCTTGCCAGGTCAGACATGGTACTTGAAAATATGCTGCTAAGACTGACGTTGAAGAGCATACTCCCTATGCTTTCTTCTAGAAGTTTCATGGTTTTGGGTCTTACATTCAAGTTTTTAATCCATTTTGAGTTGATTTTTGTGCATGATGTAAGGTAATGGTCTACTTTCATTCTTTTGCATGTGGCTGTCCAGTTCTCCCATCATCATTTATTGAAGAGACTCTGCTTTCTCCATTGTATGCTCTGGGCTCTCTTGTTGAAAATTAGCTCTCCATAAATTTGTGGATTTATTTCTGGGCTCTTGATTCTGTTCCATTGATCTATGTGTCTGTTTTTATGCCAGTACCATGCTGTTTTGGTTACTCTCGCTTTGTGGTATATTTTGAAATCAGGGAGTGTGATACCTCCAGCTTTGTTCTTTTTTCTCAGGAATCCTTTGGCTATTCAGGGTCTTTTGTTGTTCCATATAAATTTTAGGATTCATTGTTCTGCTTCTGTGAAAAATGTTGTTGGAACTTTGATAGGGATTGCATTGAATCTATAGATTGCTTTAGGAAGTACGGATATTTTAACGATGTTAATACTTCCAATCCAAGAGCATGAAATATCTTTCCCTTTCTTTGTGTCTTTGATTTCTTTCAACAATGTTTTATAGTTTTTGGTGTACAGATCTTTCACCTCTTTGGTTAGGTTTATTCCTGGGCATTTTATTCTTTTTGTTGCAATTGTAAATGGGATTGTATTGTTAATTTCTCTTTCTGCTACTTCATTGTTAGTGTATAGAAATGCAACTGATTTTTGTATGTTGATTTTGTATCCCGCAACTTGACTGTAGTCATTTATTGTGTCTAAAACTTTTTTAGTGGATTCATTAGGGTTTTCTATATATAAAATCATGTCCTTTACAAAGAGTGACAGTTTCTCTTTCTCTTTTCCTATATGAATCCCTTTTCTTTCTTTTTCTTGCCTGGTTGCTCTGGCTGGGACTTCCAATACTATGTTAAATAAGAGGTGACAGTGGGCATCCTTGTCTGGTTCTTGTTCTTAGAGGGATAGCTTTCAGTTTTTCTCTGTTGAGAATGATATTTTCTGTGGGTTTGTCATATATTGCCTTTATTATGTTGAGGCATTTTCCTTCTATGCCCATTTTATGGAGAGTTTTTATTATAAATGGATGCTGTATCTTGTCAAATGCTTTCTTAGCATCTATTGAGATGACCATGTGATTTTTATTCTTCATTTTGTTAATTTGGTGTATCATGTTGATAGACTTGCGGATGTGGAACCATTCCTGCATCCCTGAAATGAAACCCACTTGATCATGATGTATTATATTTTTAATATATTGTTGTATTTGATTTGCTAGTATTTTGTTGAGGACCTTTGCATCAATGTTCATCAGTGATATTGGACTGTAATTTTCTTTTTTTGTGTTGTCCTTGTCTGGTTTTGGTATCAGGATAATTTTGGCTTTGTAGAAGTAGTTAGGAAGCCTCCCCTCCTCTTCAATTTTTTGGAAGAGTTTGAGAAGGATAGGTATTAAGTCTTCTTTGAATGTTTGGTAGAATTCACCAGGGAAGCCATCTGGTCCTGGACTTTTATTTTTTGGGAAGTTTTTGATCTTCTTACTGGTGATTGGTCTATGCAAATTCTCTACTTCTTCTTGGTCCAGTTTTGGAAGGTTGTATGTTTCTAAGAATTTATCCATTTCTTCTAGATTATCCAATTTGTTGGCATATAGCTTTCATAGTATTGTCTTACTATCTTTTGTATTTCTGAGGTGTGCATTGTAATTGCTCCTCTTTCATTTCTAATTTTATTTATTTGAGCCTTCTCTCTCTTTTTCTTGGTGAGTCTACCTAAGGGTTTGTCATGTTTGTTTATCTTTTCATAGAACCAGCTCTTAGTTTCATTAATTTTTTCTCTTGATTTTTTTTAGTCTCTATTTTGTTTATTTCTGCTCTGATTTTTGTTATTTCCTTCCTTCTCCTGACTTGGGACTTGTTTGTTCTTATTTTTCCAGTACCTTTAGATGTACTTTTAGATTGTCTATTTGGGATTTTTCTCCTTTGTTGAGGTAGGCCTGAATTGCTATAAACTTCCCTCTTAGAACCACTTTTGCTGTATCCCACAGATTTTGGCATGTCTTATTTTCATTTTCATTTGTCTCCAGGAATTTTTTGATTTCTCCTTTGATTTCTTCATTGACCCAATTGTTGTTCAATAGCATTTTGTTTACTCTCCACATTTTTTTGGGTTTTCTGATTTTCTTCCTGTAGTTGATTTCTGGTTTCATACCTTTGTGGTCAGAAAAGATGCATGGTGTTATTTCAATCTTCTTAAATTTATTGAAACTTGTTTTATGGTCTAATATGTGATCAATCCTGGAGAATCTTCCATGTGCATTTGAAAAGAATGTGTATTCTGTGGTTTTTGGATGGAATGTTCTATATATATCTGCTAAGTCCATCTGGTCTAATATGTCATTTAAGGGCAGTTGTTCCTTCTTGATCTTCTGTTTGGATGATCTATCCATTGGTCTAAGTGGAGTGTTAAATTCTCCTACTATTATTGTGTTCCTGTCTATTTCTCCTTTTATGTCTGTTAATAATTGCTTTATATATTTAGGTGCTCCTATGTTGGGTGCATAAGTATTCTCAAGTGTTGTATTTTCTTTTTGGATTGTTCCCTTTCTCATTATGTAGTGCCCTTGTTTGTCTCTTGTTACAGTTTTTGTTTTAAAGTCTATTTTGTCTGATATAAGTATTGATACCCCCGCTTTCTTTTCTTTGCCATTTGCATGGAATATCTTTTTCCATCCTTTCACTTTCAGTTTGTGATTGTCTTTAGGTCTGAAGTGTGTCTCTTGTATGCAGCATATACATGGGTCTTGTTTTTTTCTCCAAATTGGCCACCCTGTGGCATTTGATTGGCACATTTAGGCCATTGACGTTTAAAGTAGCTATTGGTAAATATGCATTTGTTGCCATTTTGTTACTTTCTTTTTCTGGGTGTTTTAGTAGTTCTCTGTTCCTTTCTTTCTCTCTTGCTGTCTTCCCTTGTGGTTTGATGGCTTTCTTTAGTAATATGTCTGATTTCTTTTGTCTTACCTTTTTGCTTACTTATTATAGTTTTCTGATTTGTGATTACCTTGAGGATCCTATTTAATATGCTATGTACATAACAGTCTATATTGAGTTGATAGTCTCTTTAGCTGGACCTCTTTCTAAAAGCTCCACTTTTTCACTCCCCTCCTTCCACAGTTTATGTTTTTGAAATCGTAGTCTCTTGTTTAGAGTGTGTCCATCCATTACCCTCTTATCATTGAAACAGGTGATTTTAGTACTTTTGTCTTTTAACCTTCATATTATCTTCACAGGTAGTGATCTGTTACCTTTACTATATTTTTACCTTTACAAATGATTTTATTACCTGTTTTTTTTTGGAAAATTATCTCTATTTGTGGTCGTCGCTTTCCCACTTAAATAAGTCCCTTCAGCATTTCTTATAGAACTGGTTTCTTGGTGATAAACTCCTTTCATTTTTGCTTGTCTGGAAGCTGTTTATCTCTCCTTCCATTCTGAGTGACAACCTTGATGGACAGAGTATTCTTGGCTGTCGGTTTTTTCCTTTTAGCACTTTAAATATGTAGTGCCATTCGCTTCTCACCTGTAGGGTCTCGGCTGAGAAGTCCGCTGATAGACTTATGGGCTTTTCTTTGTATCTCACTTGTGGCCTTTCTCTTGCTGCTTTTAGGATTCTCTATCTTTAATTTTGGACATTTTAATTATAATATGTCTTGGTGTGGGCCTCTTTGGGTTTATCTTGTTTGGAGCTCTCTGTGCTTCCTGTACTTGGATGTCTGATTTCTCCCTTAGGTTAGGAAAATTTTCATCTGTTATTTCTTGAAATGAATTTTCTGCCCCTTTTTTCTCTCTCTCCTCCTTCTAGGACACCTATAATCTGAATGTTAGCACACTTGATATTGTCCCAGAGTTCCCTTAGACTGTTCTCATTCTGTCTAATTCTTTTTTCTTATTTCTATTCAGCTTGGTGATTTCCTCTACTCTTTCGTCTAGCTCACTGATCCATTCTTCTGCATCCTCTACTCTGCTATTAAATCCCTCCAGTGAATTTGTCATTTCCAGTATTGTATTCTTCATTTCTGATTGGTTCTTTTTTATATCTTTCAGTTCTTTGCTGTTGAGCTCACTGTGTTCATCCAGTCTTCTCCCAATATCTGTGAGCATCCTTATGATATTTTGTTTGAACTCTTTGTTGAGTAGGTCACTTATTTCTGTTTTCATTTAGTCCTTTTTCTGGGGTTTTGTCCTGTTCCCTTGCTTGGAAAGTATTACTTTGTCTCCTCATTATGCCTCTTCCTCTGTGCTTATTTCTATGTGTTAGGTGAGTCAGCTACATCTCCGTATCTTGGAAAAGTGGCCTTATATATGAGGTGCCTTATGGGGTCCAGCAGTGTACTTCCCTCTTGTCACCAGTCCAAATGATCCAGGAGTGACCCTTTTGTGGACTACTTATGTCTCTCTGCTGTGGCAGTGTTGCTGTTACTGCAGGTACCCAGGGAGTCTAGTCTTTCCTTCCTTGGCATTCTGTTTTTAAATCCGGTTTGGGGAGCCCCAGCACCCTTGGCTCCAAAGTCTATCACCACACTCCTATTGCAGTTTTCCTCTTAATTGGGTTGGTACCCAGTGTAGCTGGTTGCTAGGCTCAGGGGCATACAGTTGTGATAGCCTCAGGCCTACATGGCTGTTGTCAGTTCTCTTAGGAGTGCAGCTGAGTGGGGCTGGCCCTAGTCACAGGAGCACTCAATTGTTTCAGGCTTTGGAAGGTGGGGCTGATCCTTTTTATGGCTATTTGTGAAGCCAGGTCTTCTGCCGCTGATAAGCCTTATCCCCCACAGGACCACACACACCGTCAACAGAGTCCTGGTCCGTGCACACTTCCCACCCCCATGGAGTGTACCCCGATGTCACACTGCAGAGGTCCCCACCTCTCCACCAATGCCCCCCACAGTTCTCCTAGTCCTCACACAGGCCCTGCCCCACAGAGGTGGACACCCTCGCCTGCCTGTAGAGGATCGAGGCACCCAGTCAATGCAGGCTGAAAAGTAGCCTGAGGGCTTGGTGTTGGATAGCGCTGGTCCCTAGGGCAGGTTGCCTGCCCTGGCTGAACTGGATTAAATCTGTGCTCTAGTGAGTGTGGCAGACCCCTGGGCTAACAGGCCAAGGGGAGAACCTCAGTGGTGCCTATAGGGGTCTGTGTCAGCATGTCAGCATACCTGGACCAGGTCAGAACAATGGCCCCCACCAATGTCTCATTCTCTGGAGAGGTCCCTCCTCTCACCAAGATGCCCCCAGAGCCTACCAGGTGAGTCTCATTTCACCAAAGGACTGTCAGCCTTCTCTCTGGTAATTTTAGGTTGCTGCAATGAGTAGGTTTGTGCCTGGGCCCTTTAAGATGTAGGTCTTTTGGGCTTTTGGCTGATAGCTTTTTTGGGGGTATCCTCGCTGCAGTTGATAGCCAGTGAAGCCAGAGAGTAAGACCCTTGTCTCAGTTAGGCTGAATCTGAAGTATGCTTATAGCAGTATTGGCCCCCACTCCGGACCTCACTCCTCCAGGGAGGGCTGTGTACCTTAGGGTGGCTCCCGCCTGGCCAGCTGACAAGCTCTGCTGCTCCCAAAGGTGGCTTTTTTCCTCTCCAGCAGGAATTTCTGCCTCTTCCACTTTAGTCAGGACTGTCCCTTGTTGTGGGGGTTCTTTTTATCCAGTTTTCAGTTTTCTCTCCAGGGTAATTTTTCCAAAAATAGTTGTATCCTGGTTGTGTTCATGGGAGGGGATGAGTTCATTCTGCTTATGCTGCCGTCTTGATGAGATGTCTCGAGATGCATTTTTGACAAATTTAGTGTTCTTTTTTTTTTTTGAGGAAGATTAGCCCTGAGTGAACATCTGCCACCAATCTTCCTCTTTCTGCTGAGGAAGACTGGCCCTGAGCTAACATCCATGCCCATTTTCCTCTACTTTATATGTGGGACACCTGCCACAGCATGGCTTGACAAGCAGTGCATAGGTCCGCACCTGGGATCTGAACTGGCAAACCCTGTGTGGCCAAAGCGGAACATGTGAACTTAACTGCTGTGCCACTGGGCTGGCCCAAATTTAGTGTTCTATAGCTTGAGTGTTTGGTTCCTAATCAGGCTAGAGCTAAAAGAGTGCATTACAAAGGTGGATAAATCCTATGGCTTTTGCTTTAATAAGCCAGCAGGGTATCCTTTTGGGTACTAGGACTTGGTTTTGTGGCCAACATTGGGAAAGAGAAATGGGAGAGAAGAGTTCATGAGAAGTGTTTATGGTGGAACAGAAATTGTTAGGTCGAGAAGTAGGATCTAAGCATGTTGGAACAGAAGAGACTGAGTAAACCTTTCTGTTTACAGATGAGGCAGCTGAGGTTCTGAAAGAAACCCTGGAACTTCTGAGTGTTAATGAAAAACCACCTGAGTTGTTTGATAGGGCCATGGATTTGTTTTCCCTTCCCCTCAGTCTGAGGGGAATTCCATGGCCCTATTACTGCTCCCTAAGAGAGTATTGGGTTGTAGAGAAACCCAGAATTCTTTTTTTTTGAGGAAGATTAGCCCTGAGCTAACTACTGCCAGTCTTCCTCTTTTTGCTGAGGGGGCCTGGCCCTGAGCTAACATCCATGCCCATCTCCCTCTACTTTATATGTGGGACGCCTACCACAGCATGGCGTGTCAAGCAGTGCCATGTCCGCATCTGGGATCTGAACTGGAGAACCCCGGGCCGCCGAGAAGCGGAACATGTGAACTTAACTGCTGTGCCACTGGGCTGGCCCCAAGCCCAGAATTCTGTCTGTCCCTTTTATTGAGGATATTACTGATCAGAAAGCCATGTATTTTCCTCTCTGGGGAAAGAGTCTCCTCAGACAACTTCTAGAACCAATTTGGCTGCATTTTGCAAATAGAGATGGAGAAATAAAGACCCATGTTGTTGCCTCCCCAGCATCATCATTAACCAAACCAGCTGGGTGACAAGCCTGTGGCTATGGAAACCAACCTTACTGAGGAAAGATGGATTATAAAAATAAGCCTCTTTTCTTTTCAACTTGATTGACTGGAATGATGCCTTGGCCTTTTGAATTAGATCTTGCAGAAATATCAGATTGGATCATTTAATCTTCTCAGTCAATAGCTTATCATAGTTTTCTTAAATATCCTGTCCTATGTGACCTTTTTGGTTCTGTTGAAGACAATGATGAATACTGAACTTTCCTACACATGGAGGTTTTAAATTGTGAACTCATGATATCCTTTGCTTTTCACTTGTGGAAACTCAGAATTCCTGAGATGGAGAAAAAATAGCATGCGGTGCTGGGCACACCCTTGCTGCAGGGCTGCAGGATGAGAAAGGAACAGTAAGCTCGGAGCTTGAGGTAGCGGCATCTATCTATATGTAAATATTAGTTTTCATCTCCAAAATATTTTTTTCTTCTTCATTGAGGTTTGGAGGAGAGATGATACATCTTATGTGCCACCAACTCTTATGTATGTTATGTATATACGTAAATGTCACACACACATACACACACACACACACTCACACACACAGATGACAGAATTCCTTAACCACACTTGGAAACTCCATATGCAAGGATAATATACACTAGGGTTGCAGGGCAGGGGGAGAATATTTGTGACAAAAACATAGAAGGGTTTATTAAAAAAATTCTTTGGGTTACTTGAACTATTTTCCTCTGATCTTATCTTTTTTGTCCCACAGTACTGTACAGTTTTTACATCATTATTCTAGATAGCACTGAAAGGCCTGAGGTAGCCTATTTAGAAATGTTTCAACATATTAAACTGAACAGCAAGTAAATAATTTCAATTATAACTTGCAGCCGATAAAATCCTTCCAGAAACTGTCAGAATCTTAAAATCTTTGAAGTCTTCCTCTCCAACTGCAGAATTCTATAGGATACTAAAACCAAGTTCAGACTTTAGAGGGAAATTCTGTGATGGCAGAAGTGAGAAAACATCTCAAGGCCTTTCAAAACCATAAATCTAGGCATAGTGTTATGTTTCAGTTATGGATGGAGAATTTGTCTTCACTTCTTCTTCTAAACTGAGACAGTTGTCAGAAGCTAACCAGAAACTGCCTTGCACAGAATGTTGAGAAACAGGAAATATCAAAGATAAAAGCAAGGAGATTAGAGCAAAGGGCACCAGTAAGGGACCCAAAGAGACTAGAGTGGGAGAACCAGCAATGGCCACACATGCAAAATGTTCATGGTATGTTAAAGAGGCCACGCCCTGTTTTAGAGCAAGACTTCGGCTCAGCTATTTTAAAGAGAGGCTTTTCTATTTTTGAGGCTTCTAAAGAAGGACCTATGGCCTCCATTGGTAACATCTTAAAATATTTAATAACTTCTGCCAGGATTTAGGTTCATCTGTTCTGTTGTAGCCAAGTCAAACTTGCTATGAGTTTAGATAAACTAGCCTGACACGCTTCCCTGGGGTGTAGACATTCTTATATGTGAGGATTATAGTTAGGTATTTACTTTTAGGAAACCATGATTCCTTTATCCTTAACTTTTATATTCCTTAATCATCTTGATTGCTTTTCTCTAAATTCTTCAAAGTTCTCTGAATACCAAAAATATGAGCTTGGTTCTTGCTATGATTATCTCAGGGTCAGACTTCTCATTTTGGACTCTGTAGGAAATGTAAAAACATTGAAGCAGTTTTCAACTTTTTTCCTTTGCAAAATAGGTGATGGATGATGTTCAAATGTGTACCAGAATATTAAAATGGATGTTTCTGCCGAGATCCAAAGATACAATTAATGCTGCATTCTAAAGGAGGAGGTAGTTCCTGTGCAGAATTTCCAAAGGAGTAAACTGAGAACTGGTTACATGATTCCTAAATCCCTCACCTACATGAAGGTCATCCATCCAGTATATCAGGCTGAGAGTGGAGAAGGAGTAGATCCCCAGATGAATGTTAGGGTCATGCCGGAGAAAGGGGGTTTAGGTGCCAGGTAGACCAGCTGTAAGTGTGTTACATACCTAGCATTTCTGCAGCTATTATGCATTTTTCCTTTTCTTAATTTTTTTTATGTGTGTGTGTGTGTGTATGTGTGTGAGAAGAGTAAAAAAAGAAAGGATTTAGGTCTATAGTGGGTGGTGAAATCTTTTCCAAGATTAAATGTGAGGCCAGCTCTAGAAAAAGTGAGATGAGAATGTTTCTGCTGAGGATTTGGAGCATTTAGTGGAGTCATACGAAAGCTGAGAAGTTAGGGAAGTACATGGTTCTGTACTTGGAAGACTTACAGCAAGGTTTTATTGTAAATCTTTGTGAATGAGCTGAATGGACATTTACAGCTCACACTGTCCCCAACATTTTCATGTTAACAAATAACCCTCAGAGAGTGCTTGATGTGTGCTACATATTTGAGCAAAAATGGTTCTTCATATAAATTAAGTCCTCCAATAATATTCTTTCATAGCACTCTGTATTTCCTTTCATAGTAGGAACATAATTTTCTACTATATATATTGGTGGGATTATTTATGTCTTTCACTAGGCTGTAAATTCCACGAGGGCAAGAGACATGTCCATTTTGCTCACCACTGGATCACCAGCATTTTGCAGAGTGCCTGCCACCTGGTTGATGTTCAGTAAATGTTTGCTGAATGGATGATTCAATAAAGATTGTCCTCTTAGACCCACAGCATGACTTGGGAAAAGAAGCACATGTTGCTATGTGGGGGGAGGGCATGCTTGCCTCACCAGCCAGTTTGCCTGCCAGATGACCCTCATATCTGATGTGGGTCAGGTTGTGCTGTTATTCAAAGCATTTACTCTAACTCTGTGTCAAGAGTCTGTTTTCAAGATATGGTTCATGGAGGAAAAGAACACTGCTTGGTGTGTAATACGTATTTGTAAATAAAGACATCCTAAAGGAGGGGGAGTTATTTATGATTAATAATCTGGACCCTTTGGTCATAGACAATAGTTACATTTATATACTATGTAAATTTTTGTGTTTTGATTTAAAAGCACCCATCTTAATCATAAGTATGCTACCATAAACTTTCTCCCTCCTGTAACGTAATCTTTATAATCACCATTTAATGGCTATAAAATGTTTCAGTGAATAGATTGTCCATAAGATAATTAATCATACTCCTATTGCTGAACACTTAGCTGCTTCTAATTTTTACCATGTTGTAAATAATATAGGGAGCAACAACTCTGTGCATATAGCTTTTACCATCCCTTGAATATTTTTCTTTTTTAAAATTTTTAAATTTTCATTAATTTTACTTTTTTTATTGCAGTAACATTGGTTTATAACATTATATAAATTTCAGGTATACATCATTATATTTCGATTTCTGTGTGGATTACATCATGTTCACCACTCAAAGACTAATTATAATCTATCACCACACACATGTGCCTAATTACCCCTTTTGACCTCCTGCCGCCCCTCTTCCCCTCTGGTAACCACCAATCCAATCTCTGTCTCTATGTGATTGTTGTTGTTTTTCTCTTGTATTTATGAGTGAGATCATACGGTATTTGACTTTCTCCCTCTGACTTATTTCACTTAGCATAATACCCTTAAGATCCATCCATTTTGTCACAAATGGCCAGATATCATCCTTTTTTATGGTTGAGTAGTATTCTATTGTGTCTATATATCACATCTTCTTTATCTATTTGTCCCTGCTTCCAGTTCTTGACTATTGTGAATAATGCTGCAATGAACATAGGGGTGTATATACCTTTACATATTTATGTTTTCATGTTCTTTGGATAAAGACCCAGCAGTGGAATAGCTGGATTGTATGGTACTTCTATTAATTTTTTGAGGCATCTCCATACTGTTTTTCGTAGTGGCTGCACCAGTTTGCACTCCCACCAGCAGTGTACAAGTGTTCCTTTCTCTCCACATCCTCTCCAACACTTGTTGTTTCCTGTTTTGTTAATTATAGCCATTTTGATGGGCGTGAGGTGATATCTCATTGTAGTTTTGATTTGCATTTCCCTGATAGTTAGTGATGTTGAACATCTTTTCATGTGTCTGTTGGTCATCTGTATATATTCTGTGGAGAAATGTCTGTTCATCTCCTCTGCCCATTTTTTGATTGGGTTGTTTGTTTGTTTTTTTTGTTGAGTTGTATGAGTTCGATATATATTTTTGATATTAATCCCTTATCAGATATATGGTTTGCAAATATCTTCTCCCAATTGTTAGGTTGTCTTTTCGTTTTTTTGATGGTTTCCTTTGCTGTGCAGAAGCTTTTTAGTTTGATGTAGTCCCATTTGTTTAGTTTTTCTATTGTTTCCCTTGCCCAGTCAGACACGGTACTTGAAAATATGCTGCTAGGACTGATGTTGAAGAGAGTACTGCCTATGTTTTCTTCTAGAAGTTTCATGGTTTTGGGTCTTACATCCAAGTCTTTAATCCATTTTGAGTTAATTTTTGTGTGTGGTGTAAGATAGTTGTCTACTTTCATTCTTTTGCTTGTGGCTGTCCAGTTTTCCCAACACCATTTATTGAAGAGACTTTCCTTTCTCCATTGTATGTTCTTGGCTCCCTTGTCAAAAATTAGCTGTCTATAGATATGTGGGTTTATATCTGGGCTCTTGATTTGGTTCCATTGATCTGTGTCTGTTTTGTGCCAGTACCATGCTGTTTTGATATAACTTTGTAGTATATTTTGAAATCAGGGAGTGTGATACTCCAGCTTTGTTCTTTTTTCTCGGGATTCCTTTGGCTATTTGGGGTCTTTTGTTATTCTGTATAAATTTTAGGATTCATTGTTCTGCTTCTGTGAAAAGTGTCATTGGAACTTTGATAGGGATTGCATTGAATCTGTAGATTGCTTTAGGAAGTATGGACATTTTAACGATGTTAATTCTTCCAATCCAAGAGCACGGAATATCTTCCATTTCTTTGTGTCTTCTTTAATTTGTTTCAACAATGTTTTATAGTTTTCGGTGTACAGATCTTTCACCTCTTTGGTTAAGCTTATTCCTAGGTATTTTGTTCTTTTTGTTTCGATTGTAAATGGGATTGTATTCTTAATTTCTCTGTCTACTACTTTGTTGTTAGTGTATAGAAATGCAGCTGAGTTTTGTATGTCGATTTTGTATCCTGCAACTTTACCCTATTCATTTATTATTTCTAAAAGTCTTTTGGCGGATTGATTAGCATTTTCTATATAGAAACTCATCTCATCTGCAAATAGTGACAGCCTCACTTCTCCTTTCCAAATTGGATCCCTTTTATTTCTTTTTCTTGTCTGATTTCTCTGGCTAGGACTTCCAATACAGTGTTAAATAAGAGTGTTGAAAGTGGGGATCCTTGTCTGGTTCCTGTTTTAAGAGGGATAGCTTTCAGTTTTTCTCCTTTGAGAATGATATCAGCTGTGGGTTTGTCATATATGGCCTTTTTTATGTTGAGGTACTTTCCTTCCATACCCATTTTATGGAGAGTTTTTATCCTAAATGGATGCTTTATCTTGTCAAATACTTTCTCAGCATCTATTGAGATGACCATGTGATTTTTATTCTTCATTTTGTTAATGTGGTGCATCACACTGATTGATTTGTGGGTGTTCAACCATCCCTGCATCCCTAGAATAAATCCCACTTGATCATGGTGTATGATCTTTTTAATTATTGTTGTTTTCGATTTGCTAGTATTTTGTTGAGGATCTTTGCATTGATATTCATCAGTGATATTGGCCTGTAATTTTCATTTTTGTGTTCTTTCTGGTTTTGGTATCAGGGTAATGTTGGCTTCATAGAATGAGTTAGGAAGCTTCCCCTCCTCTTCAATTTTTGGAAGAGTTTGAGAAGGATAGGTATTAAGTCTTTGAATGTTTGGTAGACTTCACCAGGGAAGCTGTTTGGCCATAGACTTTTATTTTTTGGAAGGTTTTTGATTACTGTTTCAATCTCCTTACTGGTGATTTGTCTATTCAGATTCTCTGTTCCTTCTTGATTCAGTTTTGGAAGGCTGAATGATTCTAAGAATTTATCCATTTCTTCTAGATTATCTAATTTGTTGGGGTATATAGCTTTTAGCTTTTCACAGTATTCTCTTATAATCTTTTGTATTTCTGAGGTGTCTGTTGTAATTTCTCCTCTTTCATTTCTGATTTTATTTATTTGAGCCTTCTCTCTTTTTTTCTTGGTGAGTCTAGCTAAAGGTTTGTCAATTTTGTGTTTCTTTTCAAAGAACCATCTCTTAGTTTCATTGATTTTTTTCTGTTTTCTCTTTAGTCTCTCATTTGTTTCTGATCTGATTTTTGTTATTTCCTTCCTTCTACTGATTTTGGACTTTGTTTCTTCTTCTTTTTCTAGTGCACTGTTAGATTGTTTATTTGAGATTTTTCTTATTTGTTGAGGTAGGCCTATATTGCTATAAATTTCTCTCTTAGAACCATTTTTGCTGTATCCCATATATTTTGGCATGTCATATTTTCATTTTCATTTGTCTCCAGGTATTTTATATTTCTCCTTTGATTTCTTCATTGACCCACTGATTTCTCAGTAGCATTTTGTTTAATCTCTACATATTTATGGCTTTTCCAATTTTCTTCTGTAGTTGATTTCTAGTTTCATACTGTTGTATTCCAAAAAGATGCTTGCTCTTATTTTGATCTTCTAAAATTTTTTGAGGCTTGTTTTGTGACCTAATATTTGATCTCTCCTGGAGAAGGTTCCATGAGCATTGGAAAAGAATGTGTATTCTGCAGTTTTTATATGGAATGTTGTGTATATCTCCACCAAGTCTGTCTGGTCTAATCTGTCATTTGAGGCCAATGTTTCCTTATTGATCTTCTGTTTGGGTGATCTAACCATTGGTGTAAGTGGAGTGTTAAAATCTCCTACTATTATTGTGTTGCTATCTGTTTCTCCTTTTATGTCTGTTAATAATTGCTTTATATATTTAGGTGCTCCTAAGTTGGGTGCATAGATATTTACAAGTGTTATATCCTCTTGTTGGATTGTTCCCTTTATCATTATGTAGTACCCTTCTTTGTCTCTTGTTATAATTTTTGTTTTGAAGTCTATTTTGTCTGATATAGGTATTGCTACCCCAGCTTTCTTTTCATTGCCATTTGCATGGGGTATCTTTTTCCATCCCTTCCCTTTCAGTTTGTGAGGTTTAGGTTTGAAGTTTGTCTCTTGTAGGTGGCATATGTATGGGTCTTGTTGTTTTTATCCAGTTGGCCACCCTATGTCTTTTGATTGGAGCATTTAGTCCATTGACTTTTAAAGTAATTATTGATAAGAATGTACTTATTGCCATTTTGGTACTTTTTTTCTGGGTGTTTTAGAAGTTCTTCTCTGTTCCTTTCTTCTTCTCTTGCTATCTTCCCTTGTGGTTTGATGGCTTTCTTTAGTATTAGTCTTTAGTTTGGGTTCCTTTCTCTTAATTTTTTGTGTATTTATTATAGGTTTCTGGCTTTTGATTACCATAAGGTTCATATATAATAACCTACATATATAGCAATCTATATTAAACTGATGGTTTCTTTAGTTTGACCTCTTGCTAAAAGCTCTACTATTCAACTCCCCTCCTCCCACATTTTATGTTTTTGCTATCATATCTAATTTTTTTTTTCTGCATGTGTATCCATTACTCTCTTATCATGGAAAAAGATAATTTTAGTACTTTTGTCTTCTGAACTTCATTTTAGCTTCATAGGTTGTTGATCTGCTACCTTTGCTGTTTGTTTGCCTTTGCCAGTGATTTTATTGTGTTTTTTTTTTTTTGATAATTTTCTTATTCCTATTTGTGGTCTTTTCTTTTCCACTTAAATAAGTCCCTTTAGCATTTCTTGTAAGGCTTGTTTCTTGGTGATAAACTCCTTTAGTTTGTGCTTGTCTGGGAAACTCTTTATCTCACCTTCCATTCTGAATGATCACCTTGCCAGGTAGAGTGTTCTTGGCTGTAGGTTTTTTCCCTTCAGCACTTTAAATGAATCATGCCCCTCCCTTCTAGCCTGTAAGGTTTCTTCTGAGAAGTTGGCTGATAGCCTTATGGGGTTGCCTTTGTATGTAACTTGTTGCCTTTCTCTTGTGGCAGTTAGGATTCTTTCTTTATCTTCAATTATTGACATTTTAATTGTAATGTGTCTTGGTGTGGGCCTCGTGGGTTTATCTTGTTTCGTGCTCTCTGTGCTTCCCGTACCTAGATATCTTTCCTTCCTTAGGTTAGGAAAGTTTTGAGCTATTATTTCTTCAAATAGATTCTCTGCCCGTTTGTCTCTCTCTTCTCCTTCTGGGACACCTATAATATGGATGTTAGTGCACTTGACATTGTCCCAGAGGTCCCTTAGACTGTCCTCATTAGTTTTAATTCTCTTTTCTTTTATCTGTTCAGCTTGGGTGATTTCCTGTAGTCTTTTGTCCAGCTTGCTGATCCATTCTTCTATATCATCTACTGTGCTTTTGAGTCCCTCTAGTGAATTTTTCATTTCCTGTATTGTATTCTTCATTTCTGATTTATTTTTGGATATTTTCCAATTCTTTGTTGAAGTTCTTCCTGAGTTTGTGCATTCTTCTCCCAAGATCAGTGAGCTTCCTTATGACTCTTAGTTTGTGCTCTTTGTCCAGTAGATTGTTTATCGCTGTTTTGTTTAGTTCTTTTTCTAGGGTTTTGTCCTGTTCCTTTACTTGGAATGTATTCCTTTGTCTCCTCATTTTGCCTTTTTCTTTGTGCTTATATCTATGTATCAGGTAGATCAGCTACATCTCCCAATCTTGGAGAGGTGACCTTATGTATGAGATGCCTTATGAGGTCCAGCAGTTTGCTTCCTCCTTGTCACCAGTTCCAAATTTCCAGGAGTATCCTCTGTGTGGGCTATGTGTGTCCTTCTGTTGTGGCAAGGTTACTCCTGCTGCAGGTGCCTGAGGAGGCTAGGCTGTCCCTCTGGCCAGCTGGTTGTAATACTCAGTGCCTGTGGCTGCTATGGTCCCTTCAATCACTTTATTAGGCATAGGGAACCCCAGCACAGTTGGCTGCAAGGTCTCTTAGCACACTCCTCTTGCAGTTTTCCTGTTAAGTGAGTAGGTCCACAGTGTGGCTGGTTGCTAAGCTCAGGGGCTTACAATTGCTATAGGCCTCTGGCCTGCAAGGCTGTTGTCAGCTCTCTGTGTTGCAGCTGAGTGGGACCAGCCCCAGGCATGGATCCCCCACTTGTTTCAGGCTTTGGAATATGGGGTCAATCCTCTATATGGCTGTTTGAGAAGCACAAGTCTGCTGCAGCTGACAAGCCCCACTACTATGGGACTACACACCTGTCAAAGCAGTCCTGCCCTGTATGTGGTCCCTGACCCACTTAAGTGGGCCCAGTCACCTCACTGCAGAGGCCCTACATAGTCCACCAACATGGGTCCACCCCTTGTGCATGCCCTGCCCCACAGGGGCAGACCCACTTGCCCCCTGCAGAGTTTCCAGGCACCCTGCCTATGCAGGCCCACAGGTTGCCCAAGGGCTTGTTGGGTGGGGCCAGTCCCTAGGGCAGACTGCCTGTCCTAACTGAGCTGGATTAAATCAGTGCTCTAGTGGGTGGGGCAGACCCCTGGGCTAATAGGCCAGAGGAAGAAGTCCCATGGTGTCTGCCAGCGTCTGTATCAGCATGCCTGTGCTAGATCATAGTAATGGCTGCCGCTAATGTCTCAGTCCCTGGGGAGGTCTCACCTCTTGCTGAGATGTGTGCAGAACCTATCAAATGAGTCTCTTTTCACCAAAGGACTGTGCACATTTCTTTCTGGTGATTTTAGGTTGCTTTCCAAAATGGGTGAATTTGTGTGTGGGCCGTTTAAGATCAGGCTTTTCCCCCCTTATGTCTGATGGCTTTCCTGGGGTATTCCCTGTTGTACTTAATAGCCAGCAAAGCCAGGTATTATGACCCTTGTCTCGGTTGTACTGAATCCAAAAGCTGCTTATTGTGGTACCACTCCCTTGCTCAGATCCTCTACTCCTCCAAGGAAGGCTTGTACCTTAGGATTGCTCTTGGCTGGCTGTGAAGCACTGTGGCTTGAAGATGGCTTTTTTTTCCTCCAGAAAGGCATTTCTGCCTCTTTCACCTTAGTCAGCACCATCCCTTGTTGTGGGGTTCTTTTTATCTAGTTTTCAGTTCTCTCTCAGGGGTAATTGTTCAAAGAGTAGCTGTAAATTTGTTGCATCCATGAGAGGAGGTAAGTCCAGAGTCTGCTTATGCCACCATCTTGACTCTGTCCTACCCCCTGTGGATATTTTTCTAGGAAGGTTTCCCTTGGATATTATTCCAGACTGCTGGCTTAGAGAATGAGGAGTTAAACTGATTTTTAACATGGGGTATTTTTTCAGATATTTGGAGCTGAGTCTGTGTTCTGGCACTGAGGATCCTACTGCAGGTGAAGTCCCATAGCAGGAGTCCCTGAAACATCAAGGTACCTGGGCACCTACTCCAAAGCTGTGAAGAGTCTTTGCCAATATAAGGATAGGAAATTAGAGGGTTTGAGTTACCTAATTTTTTTTTCATTTCCATTAACATGTTTATTTTAGGATTTGTGTTTTTTAAATATAAAAATTATTTTTAAGAATAGTTTTAGAATTACAGAAAAATTATGAAGATACTACAGAAAGTTTCCATATACCCCACACCCAGTTTGCATGATCGTTATCATCTTATATGAGTATGGTACATTTATTATGACTAAGGAACCAACATTGATATAATATAGTATAATTAGATTTGTCTACTTTTGTTTATTTTTCAAAGTTTAAATTATAAGGCTTTTATTCCATACACCAGCACTCAAGTAATCCTAAAGTTAAAGAAATGAGGGGCTGGCCCGCTGGTGCAGCAGTTAAGTGCGTGCGGTCCACTTTTCAGTGGCCCAGGGTTTGCTGGTTTGGATCCTGGGTGTGGACGTGGCACCACTTGGCACACCATGCTGTGGTAGGCATCCCACCTATAAAGTAGAGGAAGATGGGCATGGATGTTAGCTCAGGGCCAGGCTTCCTCAGCACAAAAAGAGGAGGATTGGCAGTAGTTAGCTCAGGGCTAATCTTCCTCAAAAAAAAAAAAAAAGAAAGAAAGAAATTAAAAGAGAAAGGAAAAAAGGAAGACCAAGGTCATAGTCACAGATGCTCCTTGAGAAGACAGGAATGTGGCCCTTGCCCTTATTTCTACTTAAAAAAAAAAAATCAATGTAGGATAATATACAAGATGGGAAAATTTGGAAGCATTCTATTTTTAAGAAATTTCCATTAGTAATTGCTTGCTGTATTTTTCACTGTTATTGCTGAGAACTGACTAGTGTGTTTTACAAAATATTATTGTTCTTTTCTTCCTGTATGTTTACTCCAATTCTGCTAAAAGTCTTATTTTTTAGTAAATTAATTTTGAATTAAAAATATTAAACAAAAACTTGTTTTAATCTTTTTTTTTTCCTGCTATAATCTTTAGAAGTTATTGTTAGACTGACTTGCAGTCCTTCTTGGGGTATCCTTTTCTGTGTCAGAACTAGTTTCCTAATTACCTCTCTTGAGGGTAATTGTCCGACTGTCTGAAGGATACTGTTTAGGACTGCTATCCTAAAAAAGTTGAGAAGATGAAGATTGCCTTTCTCACTTTTCCTTTTGACTTTCACTTTTACTTTTTTTCTTCTTTGGTTTCTTCAATCCCCAAGTGTGGTCTGTAGTCTCTGTGATGCACCCAATGATCCCTGCCTCCCCTTTTGTGTGATTTCCACCCCTTAAGTAACTTGCTTCTAACCAATAGGATATAGAAACATTGAGGAGATATCATTTCCATGATTAAGTTATAAAAGATTGTGACTTCCTGGCAGACTTTGTCTTTCTTGCTAGGTTTGATGAAGTAAATTGCAATGGTGAAGAGGCCCATGTGGCAAGGAGCTGAGGGTGGCCTCTGATCAACAGTCAGTGATAATCAAGTCCCTCAGAACAACACTCAAGGAACTGACTTCTGCCAATAACCACGTAAGTGAGCTTGGAATTGAATCCTTCCCTGGTAGAGCCTTCAGTTGAGACCACAGCCCTAACTGTCTTGATTACAGCCTCATGAGAGACTATGAAGCAGACCCAGCTAATCCTGTCTGGATTCCTGACCCACAGAAATGGTGTTGCTTTAAGTTGCTAAATTTTGGGGCAAGTTTATACACAGTAATAGATAACTAACATACCAAGGTTCCCTCCACTCCAAAGAATGTGATGAATCACAAAGAAGTCACCTTTGAATATATATTTCTCAAGATAATAGGAATGATGCTTTATTATAAAAATTATATGACCTTTGAATAGGAGAGATATTTTTAGAGATTTCTTAGAGTGTTAAAGTAGTAAGAAATCTCACAGGTGATCTGGTTAATGTTTCTCTAGGGATGTTCCACAGAAAACAGAACTCTTGAATTTTCTTCTACAATTGGTTTCATTCGCACCCTCCTTTATTTTATGAAAGATATCCCCTGGCACTTAACTGATAAGTCTGAAAGACCAGGAATTTAGCAGTCAGCCTTGATTCCCTTCTCTTGTAGCCACCCTTCCACCCATATAACCAATCACCACCAAGCCTATTAATTCTGTCTTCAAAATACACCTTAAATCTGTTTACCTTTTCCATTGCCATCACACTGGTCTAATTTGCCTTATCTCTCACTTGGAACCGCTACCACAGCTTTTGTGGTAGGCAAAATAATGCCTTTCCTCCTATACCCCCAAAGATGTGCACTCTGTAATTCCTGGAATCTGTGAACATGTTACCTTACACAGCAAAAGGGACTTTGCCAGTGTGATTAAGGGTATAGGCCTTCAGATGGTGAGATTATCCTGGATTAGCTGAGTGGGCCCAACCTAATCACATGCATTCTTAAAAGTAAGGAATATTTCTTGGCTGAGTCAGAGAGATGAAATGGAAGAAGGAGGAGGAGAGATTTTAAGTATGAGAAAGACTTGACCCACCATTGCTGGCTTTGAAGAGAGAAGAAGGAGGCCACAAGCCAAGGATTGTGAGTGGCTTCTAGAAGCTGAGAATAGCCCAAGCTTGCAGCCAGCAAGAAAACAGGGACCTCAGTTCTACAACCATAGGGAACTGAATTCTGCCAACAACCCAAATAAGCAAGAAATTGATTCTTCTCTAGAGCCTCCAGAAAGGAATGCAGACCTGCAGATTTTAGCTCAGTGAGACCCATGTCAGACATCAGACCTACAGACCTGGATGATATAAATTTGTATTGTTTCAGCCACAAGGTTGTGGTAATTTATTACAGCAGCAGTTGAAAACTAATGCCGCCTTTTATTATTCTTCCTAAGTATTCTTCCTGGTGCTTCAAACTGTGCTTGACTGGACAGCCAGAATGACCTTTTAAAAAACAAATTCTATCAGAGCACTTCCCTGTTTAAACTCCTTTCCATTGTGCTTAGAATAAAACCCAAGCTGTTTTCTGTGACCCAGAAGTCCTGCAGGATCAGGCCCCTTTCAATCTCTCCAGTCTCTCCTGAAGTCATTCCTCCTTTCTCACCTCACTGGCCTTTCAATTCTCTGAGCTTGTTAAGCAGTTTCACACCACGGGTTTTCACAGATGCTGGTCTTTTGCCTGGAATGCCTTCCTCTGCTCTTTACATGTAGTCCACTTCTCATTCATCAAATATCATCTTAAATGATACTAATTATATGAATATCTCATAGATTATATTAGTATTATTTAAGATACTATGATATCTTGATATATTACGCTGTTAGAGACTTTTTCGTATTATCTTATCTAAATATGCCCCCTTTGTCATTATTTTATATTAAAAAACCTATTTATTTCCTTCATAGCACTTTTTTCAACTTGGAATCATATATTTATTTGTTGCTTATTTATTGCCTATCTTCCCAACTAAACTCTAGGCTTTAGGAGAACAGGGATTGTTTATTCTTGTATCCCCAATACCCAGTGCACTGTCTGGCATATAAGAGATGATCAATAAACAGTTTTTTGAGTGAATGAATGGATACTACTTTCATGGGATGTTTGTAGACATTTTTCCAGGGAAATGGTTTTATGGTCAAATAAGTTTGAGAAATTAGGAACTAAACAAAGTTACACAGATTTCTTTACTGCAGGACTTTTCTGAGGCTTTAATTTCCCAACACATTATCCGTTGCTAGTGAATCCTGAGTCTCTAAATGCGGCTATTGTTTGTAGCTTTCCTCCCTGTCATTTGACATGGAACTTCTTTTTCGAGGGAGGTATCTCTTAGGACTGGTGGATGCCAATGTAATTCAAGGTCCTCATTTTCTAGACAAGGAAACTGTAGCCCAGGAAGATTCACTGACTTGCATAGGGTTATACTGTGAGTTTTGGTAGCAGTCAGGTCTTTCATGAAAGTCTGAACATTTAAGAATGTCTATACCATCTTTAAATGATTAGCCCAACCAATAGGGAAAGTTATGTTTAGAGTAAAATTATAGATGAGAGCTTAGAGCAGACTATATCAAGGAATTTGGCCTCCTTTGGAAATTGCCATTTTGGATAAAAATACCACAACTGAGAAAAAGTTATTCAGACCCCATAATTTAAAAATTTACCACACCCCTTCACCCATGCTCAGATCAAAACAAAAATTCATACAATTTAGTTGGCCCCAGCTGCCTGGAATAGGAAGGAATTAGGCAAGAGGCATAAGGGAAAGTCTGGATTTTATTTACTTACCTGATTACTATGTTTTTGTGGAAATTTTTGTGTGGGAATTCTAAGAGGATCTGAGAGTGGAATCCATATGTTCACTTTCAACATAGGGAATCAGTTGAGTGTATGATTAAGTGCCTGGCTTTGGAATCCTACAGCTATGGGTTAGAGACCTTGCTCCATCACTTACCACCTGTGTGACATTTAGCATATTATACCAAACCTCTCTAGCCTTTGTTTTCTCATCTGCAAATAGGAGTAATATTAATTCCACCTCATAGGGTCGTGGAGATGAAATGACGCATGTAAAGAGCTCAGTACCAACAAACATTGTAAAAGTTAGTATTTTTAGAGAAAGGAGTTTAGGTGTGCCATTGATGAGCATCTGAGGGATTGGTGAAAATACTGAGATAGGTTTTAAGGTTCCTCAGTGAGCTCCATTGATTGATTTAGAATCTCCTTGTAAGACTGTGCTGACTTTGCAAACTGTGCCTTCTACCTTGGTTTTGAAAAATACCAAATAAGAAAAAACAGAGTCCACATATAATTTCCATTAGGCTCACTTCTTGATCCTTTAGGATTTTGCCTGTAGATCTGGAATAGTAAGATTGTCTGACCTAATGCAGCATAAACACACACTGGCCATGATTTAACAACAGCAGCATAGTCAACACCTTTTATTACTAAGAGGTTTACATGGTGTGCTTGGAAAAACAGCCGTTAGTCTGATATTTTGAGGCCTGTTTTTCAGCTTTGTTAGGGTAGATGGAGAGTACCTTTACCAGAGCTAGAGTGGTCTTCTTCCTAAGGCATGGTCTTTCTAGGGTCTGTTGAATGCTTGGGGTGTTTAGTGAGGTCTGTCTACTTTGGCTGGTTGAAACCCGAACAATTCCAAATCCTGTGGAGGCTCTGGCAGTTGCTCAGCCCCAAGCTCCCCTGTAGTTGTTCTTTGTCTGGCTTTGAGGAGTATTGTTCTGTGGATCTATTGCCTAGTATCCAGCCAAAGACTCAAGGGGGCCCCTGTGCAGATTTCTGGAACTCCTATTTATTCCTTTATAGCACTTTTCTCAACTTGGAATTATGTATTTGTACAAACAAATTACACAGCCCCTTTCTCTCTGGTAGCATGCCCCATCAATTCCAGCTGCCTCAGTGGCCCTGAATTCTGATCTGTTTCCTCAGCACCCTACACTGAGATCTGTAAAGTACTTCTGGGATCACCTTGTTTATTTCCCTTCTCTCAAGGATGAGATTTTACCTGTTATCCAACATGGGCAAACAGTTATTTCATATGTCTTGTCAAATTTTATCATTGTTGAAGAGGAAAGGTTTCTCTGTTGTGGTCGGAAGTGGAAGTCCTTTCCCTCTTTTAGGCTTCACTACTTTACCATAGGGCCTGTACCTTGAAGAATCTCCCCCTCAGTTCTGTAGTGGTGAGGGATTTGCTCTTACACTATACGCTCTTGCCAAGTTTCTCTTATGACTAAGGGTCTGAGTAGGACAGATGGCGGGTATGGATCAGAGAATCAGTCTATCATCAGAGGGCAGAACAAAATTAACTCATCAGTAACTAAAACAGTATTTGTAGCTGTGTGCTTGATATATTTAAGAATCTAGAATGTACAAACGATGGCATGTTGGCTTATGTGATGGGTTTATTTCTGAACTCATTTCTAATCAAGCTTGATTTTAAACAACTTATTAGTGTTTAAATTGGTTATGATTGAAATCATTGGAATCTATGCTCATTTCTATATTCTTAAGCTGGAAAGACCTGACTGTATTAGAAAAGGACATGGCTTTCCTAGGTGCAAAGACTCCTTCTAGGCTCAGGGTCATGCAAGAACGCTTATTTTCTTTAGTCACCATGCGCACGTTAATTATGATAATATAAGCTAATAAGCTATTTCTATACCAATTTCTTCAATATAATTTGAGGTAAGAAGTAATCACATATTGATATCTTTCATAAATAAGTACTGACAAGATTGGGCTCTTTCTTCTCATAACATGAGTAGGTGAAGAAAAATGCAATAAAATATGATTTAAAGGACCCAAAGGCTTTCAGTCATCTTTTTGCTTATTATATAAAAGATAATATAAAAATAGAAAAAAGTTCAAGAAAAATAATTAGTTTGTTTTTCTTCTTGGTAGGTGGTAGGGAGCCACTGGTGAGAAGATGTTCGTTAGTAAGTTTTTGCTACAAAGAATGTTTGCTGGCATCAGTGAAGAATGTTTATCTTTGCTTGCAAATGATATTGCCTGTATCATGAATAACTATGAGGAGAACACAAAAGGAAAATTCCAAAATTTAAATTTGCACATTTATTGCAGTTCCATGTTTCAAGTGTCTAATGCCTATTAATTCAGATGCCATGATTTTCTTTTCTTCTCCATGATCATTTTGACTTGGATAACTTTGGAAAAGCACTTGAAAGAAGATAAAATGTCTGTTTTATGACTACTCTGTAGATTTAGTGACTCCAGCCTTCTTTAGGGCCTTGAACTTTGATAATTTCCTATCCATTCGTAACTTTAAATAACCTTAGAAAATGAACTACTCTGATGTTTCCTTTTCATTCTTTTGAGTGTGTAACTTTATCATGCTAATTGTGTATATAATAATATTGTACAATCGTCTTATGAAGACAATGGAGTGGTTGATATTATCCTGCTTTTATGGAGGAGAAATCAGAGCTGTGGAAGGATTTTATGATTTGCCAAGTGTCACCTATGGACAATTAAGTGCCATGGCCAGAACTGGGACTAAAGACTACAGTCTAGTAGAATGAGCTCAGGTTGACTAGGGGGAGGGACTTAATTGTGCTTCCAACCCTGTCCTTGATTTAGGCTCATTCCTTCTCTGGGTCTCATTTTCCTCATTTGTAAAGTGCTAGGGGTAGAAGAGGTGAGTTCTCACATCCTTCCAGCTCTGAAATTTTATGGTCATTTGATTCCCTTTGGCTTTTCTCCTAGAGTGCATTGCTTCCTTTAGCTTTTATCTGGATATACCTGGATTACATTTGGTTTGCATTTCTCCACTTCTGCTTGTGCCCTGAGATGTATTATTTTGCCTTTAAGTAGTTTTTCTGAAGAAATTCTAAAAAAAAAAAATTTAGCCACCTAGAATACTCAGTGATTTAGAAACAGTCTGGTTGACTTTCTCATTGCTCTCTTCATATTTTATTATTGTGTTATATGGTACCGTTATTACAAATTTACCTATGCTTATGTAGTACAACTAACATGCGGAAAAAGCCATCACTATATTTTCAAATAAGGTGGTTTTCATGTCCCCAAATACTCACCATTGTTTGGCTTCATTACTAATCACTTGTGTGATTTTGGGTCTCATACTAGACTTAGTATAATGTAATGAGGGAGGGTTATCAATAACTTACCTTCCTCACAAAGATGTGGTGATCAAACAGAAAACTAGATAATAGTTACTCCCATGATTATTTTCCATTCCTGAATTTAAGGACATTAAGGTTGAAGCATTTCAAGATAAAATATGTGCTTCAAAGTCTTCAATATAATTTAAAAACAGAATTTCAACAAAGTGAGGAAATGCAAAGACTATGGACCTTTCAACTGAGTTATGAAATGCATACCAACGTTTGGACTTTTTGGAGCCCACTTCCGGACTTTTCCATGACTAAGTCTATAATTTGCTATTAAAATGTTGTGATTTCAGTTTCAGACAGTTGAGCTATAAATTGCTGAGATCTGGGATAAGTGGCCAATTATATTAGAACAAATGTCTATTGTTTTATTTGGGGAGGGGGAGAGTTCACTGTACTTCTAACTTATAGTGGTTATTTCAAATTTTCCCCCAGAAGAAAAAGTCCATGCCACATTTGTGGAAATGGTTAAGTGACCACAGGAGCGAAGAATTCGGGGATGATTGACTGCAGATCATCATGCAGGCTTCCCCGCATGTGCATTTGAAACAGCACTGTGTTGTCTCCAAGTTTGCTAAGGGGTAATCTGTGAGCAATTGAGGCAAAATCAAAATCAGAAACTTAGGAGAGTAACGTTGTTTTGGAATTGTCAAGCAAAAGACCTTGGTTTGGGTTGTTACGTCTGGAACCAAAATGTCACATGTGGCATACATCATTTGAAGTTTATTATTTTAACCTTAGACCTCCTTGTTGAAAATTTATGCTATTCAATGCCTTGCATCCCCGTATAAGCATTTCTAGTCTATTATACGTGAGTCTGTGCCAGCTACATGGTGGGCATGGTGAAAGCATAGCTTGGATGGCTGGAAGGCCCCCTCCATGGTTTCAGTCTTGTTGGAGCTGCCAAACCCAATGGGTTCAAGGGGGTGCTCAAAAATTGAGGCATGACACCAGGTAATTGAAACCATTCCCTACACATCTGGAAAAAACCCCAATCTACTCACACTGTCTGCTGCAAAAGAAATTATCCCATGCTATTGCCAGGAGTTGCAGGAGAGTAAAAGTGGTATCATTTTATGTTACAGAAGCATTTAGCATTTTCACAGACAGATTCAAAAGCTTGTGGTCACAAAGTGTGAAATTGTTATTAAAATTCCTCATGAAATCAACAGAACACCTATCTAGTGATTGTTCCAAGGCCTCCTTTCCTTCCATTTGTACGTTGTAGCAATGATCCCACTGATCCATTCTATTCTCCATAACAAACATATTTATTCCACTTTTCCATTCATTGATTAACTTGCCCTGGCAAGGAAATTTTTAATCATTTGTCATTCAAGGTAAGTTCACCCTCAGTGCTATGGCCTTCTTAATGCTGGCACGAGACAAATTGTCCTCTGGGATTAAGATGTAGTGAACTTGGGCTTGCTGTGGCCCCGATAAAAGAGATAGGGGTGATCACAGGGAGTGTGTATTTTTGCTTTTAAATATAAACAAAGATTTATAAATTGAGTATTTGATATCATTCCTTGTGCAGAATTTGAATCTTCCACACGCAGTTCAAAATTTACTTGCCAGCAATGGATTTATGTGTCCTTCAAAGTTTTATATCCCTTTTGGTGATAATAATAATAATACAGTGTTCTACTGTTTCTGAAGTGCTTTCATTGTCATGTTTATTCTTGCAGTATTAGCTTATGAGGCAGATAGGGTAAGAATTAGGCTCAGAGAAGTTAAGTGGCTTACCCAAGGTCACATGGCTTGTAAGAATAGGGCTAGCTCTTGAACCGGTCTTAGGACTCCAATCCTGTCTTCTTTTCATTAGAGTTTGGTGCCTCTTATGTTTCTTATGTCTTCTTCTCACCAAAGAAAATTTTATTTTGGACAAGTGTTCAAAGCAGTTTTGATGGAATGCATTCAAATGCTGTTTACATGGAGCTGACAGCATGGAAATGTGCAGCTTCTCAATCAAGGCAGTGCTTGTTATCTTGGAATCCTGGGACTGCCGAAGATCAGTATGAAGTGGTTTCATCCTTCTCTACTTTTCTAAGCACAGCAATTTGCTTGTACTTCTGCTATAGTATATATTTCTGTCTTATATTATAGGTAGTTATTTACATGTATATTTCTAAATCTCAACTGTAAGCTCCTACCCAGTTACCATGATATTCATTGTTGTATGCTCCACTGCACTTTGTCCAATGTCTTGCGGGAATTAAATGTTCAATGAATGTTTATTAAAAGGAATTAAAGAGGATATAGGAGAGTTTGAAGAGTTCAGATGTACTTCTTTATACTATCTATATCAGTGTTGTGTGAAATAACTTTCTGCAATGATGGAAATGCTTCATATTTGGTCTGTCTACCACAAAAGCCTCTAGTGGCTAGTGTGACTAGGGAGTGGAATTTTCAATTTTATTCAATTTAAAGTAATTTAAATTTAAATAGCTGCATGTTGTTGATGGTTACCATATTAGACAGCACAGCTCTAAATTTTCATATATTTGAACTTTGTCAGATCCCTAAAATCTGATTGTATTTAGGTCCTTCCATACACTGATGGTTCTCGCTATGTTTTTGATGAGGTTGCACAGCCAACCTCGGGCAAGGTGATGAAGGGATGCACAGAGACTTTCTTTTGCAGGTAAGGGAGGAGGTCCTCTCTGCTCCTTGAGCCTCTGGGGAGGAGGGTGCCTGTTCCGGAGTGTTTTCTGGGAAGCAGAAGTGCCTTGTCTTTTGGAGTTGCAAAGCATTGGAGGGGGGGGGGCTCTAGAAGGTGACACAGTGGAAGATTTCTCAGTTCTTGAGACTCAGTGATATTCAGTCTGGGCCTGTAGGAAAGAAAAGTTTCATCATTTCCTAAGAAAAGCAAATCTGCAGTCAGAAGAAAGAGGAGGACAGGCAACTAACATTTGTTAAATAGATTTCCTCACACAGTCTGATAGGTGTTGCAGTGGGTAAGAATCTTTAGGCTCTGTGTCTCTCCTTAACACAGAAGGCTGTATACATCACCCATAATGTAAATTATGCATTTCTTCTAGTGGTGAAACTTCTAAATTCCTACTCTGAATTTGTCAGCTTGGAGTTAATAAAAAATTTCTCTCTCTCCTCCTTTCCTCCCCAGATAGCAGTAGCAGAAACTGCCCAGTGTTGACAAAAATAATCCATAACCAATATATAAATGAAAATTTGGGAGAGTTTATTCTGAGCTAAAATCTGAGGACCATGGCCCAGGGCCTTTCTTCCCAAAGGAAGAAAGGGCACCAAAGAAGTGAAGTGTACAGAGTGGTTATATACCCCCAAACAGGTTGTTTCACATATGATTGAAATGTTCCTCCCACAGTAGTCACAAGATTGCCCTGTCGGCACAGCACTCGATGGACACAGCAGGTAGAGGGCGTAGCAGGAGGCAAGTCTATTGTCTCGAGCTGGGTGGTCACAGGTGAGCGCAATTGGTTCTCAGCCTAAGAAAAGATGCTAAATCCTTAAGGAAATGCCGAGGTTGGGAGGGGGAGGGAAGTTGCACCTTTATTTCAAAGGCCTTTGTTCTTGCCATAGGGAATATCTAAAGCAGATATACAATGCATGCTCAACGGCCTCTGTCAGGCCCTTTTGGAAAGACAAGGTCAGGCCGAATTAGGTTTACACCGAATGGCTTCCTCATATACTCCAATATAGCCTATTACTTGCCATTTTTATTTGTCACCAGGAAAAGAGAAATGCTGTTCATGCAGTGAGGACCCCTCTGATCTCAGCAGCTTCTAAGAACCCCCATTCCTTATACTGTGGCTTCTGCTAATTCCTCTGGGGAAGGCAAAAAGTTAAACAGAGAGAGAGGCAGGAGTGAAATGGCAGCCAAATGGGAGAGTCCAAGTGGGTCCTTGAATAGATGTCTATGTGTTATTATGTGATGCTGGGCACAAGTCCTTTCTTAGGATGTAAACAATGTTATAAAAGCAGATTTTTGAGATCCTTGTGCTCTACTAGAAGTAAAACAAATATTTAGAAATGAAAATGGGTGCATTATTAACATTGATGTACTCATGGGTAACTGTAAAAGCTACTATAAATGAATCCTAAATTTCAGCATTGTAGAGTGAAGGATTGGCATCATTATTTGTGAAGGGACTCAAGAGTATCTATTGTGATTCAAAGAGCAGGATCTGCCCCAAGGAGCTCACTCTCTAAGGCTGACAAAAACAGTAGATATTAATATTCTGTATTGTATATGAAACTAACACTTAAAAGTATGTTCTTCCTCTTTAAAAAATATGTTCAGATTAACATTTTAACTTTCTTTCCTTTTCTGGGAGAGGTGAGAGGTAAGAATTATTCGTCTCCTTAGACATAAGACAAAAGGAAAGTGCAGAGAGAGAAGTGACCTGGCTAAGCTTACAGAGCAATCATGTCTCTATCTACTTTGGCATTTCAATAGGGAACTTCAAAGCAGGAGCCACCAAACTGGCCTTTCTCCTCAGGAGTAAGACGACAGCTCCAATCTCTTAGTGGGTGTAAGGAAACTTGTGTATATAAAATACATATGTGTGCAAAGGATGAAAAGAGACCCCAGTCTGGTAAGGCTGATGGAGAGAAGACAAATGACTTGTGACCTGATTCTGATTCCCCAAACTATTTTTTTTTAAATAAATTTTTTGTTTTGGCATAATTTTAAGTGTATGGAAAAGTTGTAAGGATAGTTCCCAGATAATCTTCATCCATTTTCCCTTGATATTAACCTTTTATGGTTGATTTCTTGAATTTTGCAATAATTTTATATGCATGAGTGCCCTTAAACAGTGCCTTGTCTACAAGTGGGTTTGATGAGGATTTTTAGGCTGCTTAATTTTAAAACGGCTTATGATGAGGATTTTTAGGCTGGTTAGTTTTAAAACTACAGATGAGATTCAGGCTCCAAGGAGTGAAATTTGCTTGTCCCTTTATTGGGAAAGATTTACATTTCTAAGGAAAACCTCTATCTGTGAAGATGCTTCCCTCTCTGTACCAGGAAGAAGAAGAGAGATGACCTTATCCCTAGAAACTCTTAATGGGGAAGGCAAGAACTTAAGTTGGTTGCTGTCTGGCAATCTCATGTAACTGATTTAGGGTGGTGGCTTCTGACCTTTACTTAATCCGATTTGATTCTTGTCTAAAAGTCATGGGATCACCCAACGACCAGACCCCACCTGCACTGATACCATTTTAACTTTTATTCATGTTCTTTCCTTTGTCTTGTAAAGAAATGACTCGCATACCCATGCCTTATAAAATTAGCCCTAACCCTCAACTTGGGGCAGCAGCAGGAGCTCTGTCTGCCCATGGGTCCTGTCCCCACGCACCAGCTCTGCCTGCCCATGGGTCCTGTCCCCATGCCAGCGGAGGCAGCAGCAGCAGCGGCAGCAGAAGCAGCAGCAGAGGCAGCAGAAGTGGCAGCAGCAACATGCCAGCAGCAGCCCTGCCTGCCCATGGGTCCTGTCCTCCTGCCAGTGGCGGCGGCAGCAGCTCCCCATGCCAGCAGCATCTCTGACTGCCCGGGCCCTGTCCCCACGCAGAAGCTCTGACTGCCCATGGATCCTGTCCCCTTGCAGGCAGCAGAAGCTCTGACTGCCCATGGGTCCTGTCCCCATGCTATTCTATTCTCTAAATAAAAGAGCACTACTGCCAGATCTTAAGAGTCTAAGAAATCTTTCTTTCGACTCCTTGGCTCACCGACCCCGCATCAGGTTTGTTTCTATCACTTTCCTAAAATGTTTTCCACCACTTTGCTGCTAAGGTAGAATAATCTACATATCTAATAAGGATTTGACAGTTCAGCACTGAAAATTTCAGTTATAAAGTCAGTGGAGAATTTAGCCACAGCTACCATTGCTGGAGAAAAGGGAAGGAAGAAGAATATTTGGTAAGTGTGACAAGAGAAATAACTTTGAAATAAGGGAGAGCCTTATCAGGTAGCTCTCAGGCTGGAAGGTACTTTTTCTTCTCAGGAACCATTGATTCTTTGTAGCGATACTGAGATGACAGAATTTTACAAACAGCACTTTATAAAATAAGCATTGAAGGAGAGCTGCATTTCCCAAAATTCTTGGATTTATTCAGTAGTAAATAGGAACAGAATTAACTAGGACTACAAAAATTTAATCGATAATGATGCTCAACTTTAAAGTTGGAACTTTGAGCAATTGCAGACTGAGTGAGAAATTTCTGCAGTGCTTACAAGGAAGTGAATCATAGGTTAGTGGAGGATACGGAAGTACATGGGGCCCATGAAGATCAGTATGCCACAGAGAAGTGCCGTTGATGAAGAACACTTGGTAAGGACTAAGCCAGGTTTCTCCAGTCATTCAGTGAGGAGGGATTGACATTTAATATTGGACTAATACTACAGTTATATTTGTTTATTATTTGAGTTTGTTAAATTTGCATTTATGCTTAAGTATACTATAGAAGGAACTATATGAAATTTCCAATATTTGACTATTTTTGATCCACAAAAATGGCACTTTCATGTCATACCTAATACTAGCAAACTGTATGTGGTTAATTCCAAAAATTTTCACTTGGTTTCACCTTATATATATATATATTTTTTGAGGAAGATTAGCTCTGAGTTAACATTTGCCACCAGTTCTCCTTTTTTTTTTGCTGAGGAAGACTGGCCCTGAGCTAACATCCATGCCCATCTTCCTCTATTTCACGTGGGATGCCTGCCACAGCATGGCATGACAAGTTGTGTGTAGGTCCACGCCCAGGATCCAAACCAGTGAACCCCGGGCCACTGAAGTGGGACATGTGAACTTAACTGCTGCACCACTGGGCCGGCCCCTCACCTTATAGTTTTCTTCTTTTTTTGAACTTGGAAGTGAAGAACAGCTATTTGAACCAGGAAAACCTGACTGACATTTGCTATGAAAATGCCTAGAATGTGCAGACAGATGAGCAGAACTCTTGACAAAATGCACCTGTCCTGTGTGCCAGATATTGCATAATTGCATTGTAACTGCGTTATACTTTCTTCCCAGGATTAAGTTGGTTCTGTGTATTTAGATGTGTGATTTTTACAGATTTAGCAGTACATACTCACCATTTTTCCCCCCCAGGTCTCTAAGAAGGTATAGCTGAAAATGGTTGTTTATCATCATATTTAATTTTCAACCATAAGGTGGCATCATATCACATTTTATGCCAAAGCAGCAGGCTGTTTTTCTGTTCAGTGAAATGACTAATGCTCTGCGCATGTCTTTAAGTTAGTGTAACACATTATTGAATTTTGAAGTTTATAAACAAATATTAGAAGCTGGCATCTTCGTACAGGGGTTTGACATTTTTTTCTTATATTTGATCTTTTTGTATTATGGCTGAGAAGTTAGTAATAGAATAGTCTATTTCTATATTAACTGACACTATGTTTTATCTCATTAAAATATGTAAGGCAGTTTCTTGCATATATAGAAGCTTCTCAAAAATATTCATTGCATGATAAAATTAAAATATTCCTTTAATGGGCCTTACCCTCAGGAATTCATTTTCTCTTTTGTCAAGTTGAATTTACAGCACACTTTTATTGCTATGACCCATTTCTTACCAGAATAAGAAGCTTATTTTCAAGAAGTTAAACCAAACTGAACACATTTAATTTCCCTACTACCCTTTAAAAATACGTTATTATTATTTTTTTAGCATGCCACTTTTCTTTGCTTGATTAGAAATGTCCAGGACTTGCAAGTTACATAAATGTGCTGGTTTACTTTCTCTAGTTGCTTGATTGAAAATTCTGGTTTATTTTTGAAAAGCTGAGTAAAAATTTTGCTTCATTTTTCTCTGCAGAAACATTTTGTACCTTTGTAGAAAACATAGTAAACGTTTTCCATATAAAACCTCCCTTTCTTCAGATGAAGTGATTTTGTCGTTGGAACTCTTTGTTTATAGTTATGTGGGAAGTTGGTGCCACTTGGTCTACAGGGAACACTCCCGCAAGGTGTGTTGCAGGGCACCTTAGAGTCCAGTTAGGAATTTGGAGATTGCAATATTAAGAATTTGGTCTCAACATTTCTCTAGTTGTGGACCACTTGGAGCACTTAATTCTCCTACTGACTGGCTATGAGGCCAAAGCAACAGATTAAAAAGTGAAAAATTATTAACCATTAAAAAGCAACAACTCTATATTGTATCACTAGCTAGAATGATGTTTGTATTAAATTCTTAAAATGATTTCATGAATTGAGGTTTGGCTGTAATCTAGATATTGAATCTCCTTTTTTTTTCCCCCCTTGGTGGACCTTTGCTTTAAAAATAAATGAATTGTATTTTTCTCTGCTATAAATAATGTAGGCTTTTTATCCTTAATATTTTCCTCTCAGTGCCAAAGTGAAAAGTCAAGGTTAAATAAAGTGAAAAGTTGAAGTGGAACAAGCAGGGTGGTGTGAAATAGAGTAAGGGGGTAGTCCAAGGAAGAAGGTTCAGGAAGGCATGTCTGAGAAGATGATCTTGGTTTAAGTTGAAGCATGAGTCAGAGCCAGCCCTCTAAATTTGGCCTTGATTTGAGCGGGTAGAGGATGGGATGGTAGTGACCACAGAGAACATTCCAGAAAGTGACTAGCCTATGTAAAGGCTCTATATTGGGAAGGAGCTTAGCATGTAAGAGAGAGATGAGGACTGTGTGGCTAGAGCATAGGGGCAGGGAGAGGGTGCTGGGACTGTGGTAAGGTGAGGTGGAGAGGTAGGCTAGTGCCATGGTAAGGACTTTGGATCCTTTAAAAGCAGTGGGAAGCAAGTGAAGAGTTTTAACTAGGGAAATTACCTGAGCTTATTTACATTTTAAAAAGATCACTCTGGTTCAACAATAGTGGAGTAGATAAATAAGTTGTGGTATATTCATACAATGGAATGTTCTATAGCATGGAGAATGGATGATTTGTTGCTACACACAATACCATGAAACAACCTGCCAACTCAAATATGGTATTGAGTGAGAAAAGCCAAATGCAAAAAAGGACGTATTGTATGAGTCCATTTATGTGAATATTCTGTTTCTCAAACTGGGCATTGATTACATGGATATGTTCAGTTTGTGAAAATTCATCAAGTTGTACATTCATGATTTGTGCACTTTTGTGTATGTATGTTAAATTTAAATAAAAAGTTAAAAAATGGTTACTTTGGCTGCAGAAGAAAGAATCAGTTATAGAAGAGAGTGGAAGCAGGGGTACCAGTTAGAAGGCTATTGCAATTTTCCAGGTGAAAGATGATGACTTCAACTAGGGTGGCGGTAGAAATGGGGAGAAGTGGGTAGGTTCTGGGTCTAATATGTATTATAGTACAGTTTTAAGTATTATATGGAAACATGAAATTGTTAATATTTGACCACTTTTGGTCTTCAAAAGTGACAATCTTTCCTTGTGATGTTAAGATAAAAACTTAGGGTTTTACTTGAGAACAGATACTGAGTTAGAGTGATTCCCTTCCATTCAAATAACTATATTACTTTCTCTATAATGAATTATTTATAGTTTTTTTCTACTTTCCCTATACTAAAATTCATGTATCAAAACTAGGAGTAATTCTTAATGTAACTGACTATTTAATTAACATACTGGTATTATGTCCTACTTTGCTGTAAAGATTGTGAAAACAGGTAAAACCTGTTTTGTTTTCAAAGTCGAGAGTTAAGTGTTTGTGCCTTCATATACAGTATAAATTGCATTTTAGCATATGGATGTTAAACAGCAGGTTTATCAGCTTCTTTTCCTCCCAGAACTAAGGTAGTTTTTGTGTCTATTTAGGAAGCCTTTTGTGGGTTGTCAGATTTCTGAAGCGAAGCATGGGATCAAGAGGCCCCTGACTGGTGTAGCAGGGGTTCTTTACATTGTGAGCACTGAGGGTCTTAACTAGGCTGCTGAGATGTACAAAGAAAGCTGTACAGTGAATTCTAACCCTGTAGCCCTTTCTATTGTAACTGAATCTTCAGATTCATATCCATCAAATTGACATGTGATAGTCTAAGGAGAAAACAACCTTGGAAATGGTCTATTAAAAGTAATTTACTCTCTCATCTATCACATTCTCAAATGGTCTACATTTGAGCAAAGCAGTGGGAGTATAATACCCATATTCTGAAAGCTGAGAGGGTCTAGGGAAAGGTATTTTAATTTTATTCTTTTTCTCTCAACATGCATATTTTGTCACACAAACATATATAAAGTAAAAGTGGAAGAGGCAGATGACATTTGATATATATATATATATATATATATTTTTTTTTTAACAGCTTTGAATTCATTTCCTCATATCAGAAAAGCAGCCTCCTGGTTATTATTAGATTTTCAGAATGTACAGATGGAAAATAGTTAACGGAAATCACCCCAACTAGATTTATTTTACATGGTGCTTCACTGAGTATGGAAGTCATCTAGAAGGTTCTAATTTTTTCCCTGGAGACCATCACAAAACACGGCCCCCAGAAGAGGGGTAGGATGGGTGGAGGAAACAATCTGCAAATGTTTGCTTGAAAGATGACCTTTCCTGCCTAGTTATGGAATGAAATCGATACTGACCTCCAGATTTGTTGACCTGTTCGTGAGATGGAAACTAAAATGTGAAAAAAATGAAAGTTTTCCCTGATGATAGATTTTTTTTCCTCCTTCAGATGCAGCTAGTGTGAATAATCTAGTGACTAGAAAGATCTTCAGACCTCTATATAGTGCTGAAGAATATCAAGTTGAGAAAGGGCATGCTTTCTCTATATCATTGTGCCTTAATCTTCTTAGATTTTTCTACAAAGAAATCATATTAATCAAATCTCCTTTCTGCTATGTGAAAGGTGCAGGCTGACTAATGCTTGACTTTGGGTGAAATTGGATATGGAAGAAAATCCTGACTTGAAACAATACCAGACTTTCCATAATCCTGTGTTGCTGGAGTCTTAGTTCAGGACTGTAATTTCCAGCTCAGGTTCTGTGAAATCCCAGAGTCCTGCCAGTGAGCTCAAGAAGTACTGCACACTTTTTAGAGGCAAAACAAAATCAAAAACCCCCCAAAACAAAAACCAATGTAAAACAAAAACAAAACACCAATTTATTTATTTATTTATTTATTTATTTATTTATTTATTGCGGTAACATTGGTTTATAACATATAAATTTCAGGTGTACATTGTTATATATTTTGATTTCTATGTGGATTACATCATGTTCACTACCCAAAGACTAATTACAATCCATCACCAAACACGTGTACTTTTGCCTTCCTCCCTCCCGCCTTCTTCCCCTCTGGTAACCACCAATCTAATCTCTGTTTCTATGTGAGTGTTTGTCATTGTTTTTACCTTCTGCTTCTGAGTGAGATCATATGGTATTTGACTTTCTCCCTCTGACTTATTTCATTTAACATAATACCCTCAAGGTCCATCCATGTTGTCACAAATGGCCAGATTTCATCATTTCTTATGGCTGAGTAGTATTCCATTGTGTATATACCACTTCTTCTTTATCCATTCATCCCTTGAGGGCCACCAGGTTGCTTCCAAGTTTTGGCTATTGTGAATAATGCTATGATGAACATAGGGGTGCATGTATCTTTATGCATTCGTGTTTTCATGTTCTTTGAATAAATACCCAGCAGTGGGATAGCTGGATCATTTAAATGTATTTAAACATAGGAAGAAATATTTGCTTTGAAAATGTTTAGGAGTAGGTTTTACATATGTATCTTCAAATCAAAGAGCAGCAATTCTATGTTGCAAGGACAAAAAGGCAGAAACTGCTATTCATCTGGTTCATAAACTTTGCTGGTTATAATAATAAAATGTGTCTAAAATGTAAGCTGATTTTTAAAAAACTTAATTCAGAATGTATATATCTAAAATATGGTTGCTTTTTCAAAATGCTTTTCTTGGGAAGCTATCTACTTATTTCAAAATTTCCTCTGTTAAAATATTTTTGGAACGCCTTGGAAACTTTTTACTTTTGAGTCTGTAGCATATCTCTTTGAATATCTTTTGGGTGGAGGCTGAATTTTTGGAAAAATATGAAGTTGTTAAGAATAGAGAGCCCAGAAATAAACCCATACATATATGGTCAACTGATCTTAGACAAGGCTGCCAAGCATACAGAGTGGGGAAAGGATAGTCTCTTCAATAAACGGTATTAGGAAAAGTGAAATCCACATGCAAAAGAATGAAATTGCATTCTTATTTTACACAATACACAAAAGTTAATTCAAAATGGATTAAAGACTTAAATGTAAGACCTAAAGCCATAAAACCCCTAGAAGAAAACGTAGGAGAAAAGTTTCTTGACACTGGTCTTGGCAATAATTTTTTGGATATGATGCCAAAAGCATAGGCAACAAAAGCAAAAATAGACAAGTGGGACTACTTCAAACTGAAAAGCTTCTGTACAGCAAAGGAAACAATCAACAAAACAAAAAGGTAATCTTTCAAATGGGAGAAAATATTTGCAAACCGTCTATCTGGTAAGAGGTTAATATTTAAAAAATATAAGCAACTCATACAACTCAATAATAAAAAAACAAGTAACCCAAATTAAAAATTGGGCGTAAGAACTGAATAAACATTTTTCCAAAGAAGACATACAAATGGCCAACAGATATATGAAAAAATGCTCAGCATCACTAATCATCAGGGAAATGCAAATCAAAACCACAGTGAAATACTACCTTACATTTGTTAGAATGGCTTCATTAAGAAGACAAGAAATAACAAGTGTTGAAGATAAGGAGAAAAGGGAAATCTTGAACACTGTTGGTGGGAAGGTAAATTGGTGTAACCACTATTGGAAAAGAGTATGAAGTTTCCTTAAAAAAAATAAAAAAGAGAGCTAACATATGATCCAGCGATTTGACTTGTGGGTATATATTCAAAGGAATTGAAATCAGGATCTTGAAGAGCTATCTCACTCTCATGTTCATTGCAGCATTATTTAATATGCCAAGACATAGAAGCAACTTAAATGTTCATCAACCAATGAATAGAGAAGACGTGATGTAAATAGGCAAACAAATAAAGGAGTAGTATTCAGCCACGAGAAAGAAGAATATCCTGCTATTTGCAACAAGATGGATGAACCTGGAGGATATTATGCTAAGTGAAATAAGCCAGACACAGAAGGATAAATACTACATGATACCACTTATTTGAGGAATCTAACATAGTCAAACTCATAGAAGCATTTAGTTGTAGTGTCTCCTTAGTCTCTTCTAATCTAGGAAGTTCCTCACCTTTTTTTTTTTTGGCCTTTCATGATCATGACACTTTTTAAGAGTATTGACCAATTATTTCATTGAATGTCCTTAAATTTGGTTTTGTCTGATATTTCTCTATGACTAAATTCAGTTTTGCATTTTTTGCCAAAATACTATAGAAATGATATTGTGTTCTCCTCAGTGCATCATATCAGAGGCACATGATTTTAATTTGTTTATCACGGATGATGTTAACTCTGATCATTTTGTTAAGGTGGTATCTGCCAGGTTTCTCCACTGCAAATATACCATTTTTGCCTTTGACATTTGAAAATTTAGTTAAAAAAATGTACTGAACAAGGGGCTGGCCTGGTGGCATAGTGGTTAAGTTCACGTGCTCCTCTCTGGCAGCCTGGGGTTCATGGTTTGGATCCCAGGCATGGACCTAGCACCACTCATCAAGCCATGCTGTGGTGGTATCCCATATAAAATAGAGGAAGATTGACACAGATGTTAGCTCAGAGCCAATCTTCTTCACACACACACACACACACACACAAAAGTACTGAACAAGAGTAAGTATATACAGTCTCTCAAAACAAGGTTGCAGGACCACTCACTGGCTGTAGAGTTTTATTTACTAAAGAAGTCTCATTTATTTGCTGTCAAATGACATTTTGAGACAATATAAATTTCCTATTTCTCATCATACTTTTGCCCTGAATTTTAGCATCTATTAATGATACTTGCCTGAAACAGTTATAACAGCAATGTTTACTGTATGGTGATTTTCTATTTCCACCATTTCTTCTAAATTATTAGTGGAATTCTAATGCAAGGAAGAGCTGTCATTATTTATTTCAGTAGAGACTGCATGATTTCTTATTTTAGTCTATGGGTTATAATCTATTACTATAATTATTTCTTTTCTTGCCCAAATATACCCCAAATTGGCTACTGGGAGACCCTTTAAGTTTAGAGCTTACATCCTTAACCACAACTGTAAACTCCTTCTTGATAGTTGTACCCATTTATTTCAGGAAGACCCCATGCATTCTTGTTTTAATAGGTTCTCATTCACATGGATATAGGGGGCTTATCTTGGCTTCTGAATAAGATAGTATGTCCTTCTTAAAAAAAAAAAAGAAGCAATTCCTAATCTGTCGTACCCCAGGTTCATTTGCCACTCTCTCACAATTTTTGCTACAAACTTTCCATATGGACATTTTTCAACTGCAGAGACTATTCATGATAAATATCCTATACAGGCAGGAGGGATTCAACTATTTTCAGTACTTTTAATTATCTTCAATTTGATTTAATTGAACAAACATTTATTTCAAGGCACATTGGAGGAAAAAAAGTAGAATGAAACCTACTCTCTGATCTCAACCAACTTGCTATCCAGTGGGGGAGACCAGACATATATGCAATTATGATATAGCTATAGCAGGGTGTGGTAAGTATTTGAACAAAATGTTATGGGAACATAAAGAAGGATGAGTTTCATTCCAACTTGGGGGTGGGGTAGGGTGATAGAGAGGGACAAGGCAGGGAAGAGGGGGTATGTGAAATCTTCTTTGAGGCTTACCAAACAAGGACAAAGGTATGACTGTAATCTGAAGAAAATGTTTGCTGGACAACTCATTTCTTTGCCATTTGCTTTTTATCTTCATTCTTTTGAGACTAAGTTTTCTTTTTCATTTCAAAAATCATGAAAACCAAAGGTCAGAGAGGGTTACATTTTTACAACTAATTGCTGAGACATGGAACCGATGGTGACCTAGAGGTGATAGCCTAGAAGTGTAATGAGAATGGATTAAGTGCACATCGCTTTACATTGTAGTGTAGTTCAGTCTTGAGAATGGGGAATCAGAGCAAGCCTGGGTTGGGAATGTCTTATATAATCTCCTGTTCCCTGTTGCTTTTCATTTCTCTCGGCAAAAGTAAAACCAACTCTCCATGTTATCTAACTGGGTTCAGAAAAAGCTCCTGTCATGATGTCCCTTTTGGAGTTATCTAAGCAAGGAAGAGGATGATGACTTCCAGGACAGTGATTGCATACTTGAGCAATAAGCAAATATTAAGAGACAGTTTTTGGAAGGTGATGGTGGTGGCAGTGAGGGACTGTCACTGTGCTTCATGTAAAATGTTGCTCTTTTTTGAAGTGGCTTTTCTCTTTTAGCATGCAATGCAACTGCTGCTGGAATCTCTCTTTCTCTGCTGCTTTTGGTAGCCAAGGCATTTGTAGCTTCTGAGCAGTAGGGTTGAGGCCATTTGGCTCCTAGAGGTTCTCTGCTAAAGTTTTTGATGCCTTGAAATTCTTTGGGCCTGAGGCCTGCCAGAGAGGAGGACAGAAAACATAGTAGACTGAATGAATGAATACTCGTGTGAGCTTCAGAAGGAGTGAGATCTTCATAATCTGTTGGAGAGTAAGACAGAGAAAATGCCATGTACTTTTGTGCAGAAAATAAGAGTGAAACCAGTTAGCATCACAGAGAACTTTTCTTGGTACGTAGGTATAAGGTTCCTAATTTAAAACTGAATGAAAGGTGAACTTAATGCACATAAAATACTTGGAAAAGGATTGGTTCTGAAAAACTTCTGAAAGTTATTTATCTATTACTAAATGATTTCAATGCTGCTAACACCCGGAGATATGGGTATGTCCCTTCTTATAGTCTTCTTATGAGGAACAGAAACACCCAGAAATATGCATATATATGTATATAATGGCTTTTCTATGCGTATGCTCACATGTATAATTTATATTCCAACCAGGAGTGTTTGTCTGGATGGCTTATTTGTGATTTGATATATGTGAGAAATCTTAAAAATATTTTTTAAGAGAATTTATTCTCATCCTCTACTATTTGCCTTCTTTCATCTAAGCTTATTCAAAAACATGGAGAATTAAATATATACTTGATTTGTGGAACAAAAGAAATCAAAGACAAAGTTTCTCTCAAACTTTCCATCACGAGGTTTAAAAATTGTCATCGATTATAAGTTCTGAATTGAACTTCTTTTATTATCCATATGTGGGTATATGTACACACACACATATACAAATATACACTAACCCTAAAGGTGAGATGGAAATGAGCCTACAAGAAAATAACAACTCAAAAGTGACAACATTATGACTATCAAAAATAGTGTTGCATGTGTAGAGTAGTTTTGCATTCTATTTATATCACAATCACCTTTGGGAAGTCCTTGTTAATTGGGGGTTACATCTAGAGCAAGAGGTTGCTCAACTCTTGGTTCCTTAGAGAGTTAGACTGTTTGGCCTGAGTTATGGAAAAGGAATTGTGTCACAAGCAGAGTTATGGTTTCAGGACTGCTTCCAAATATTCTTTCTTTGGTTATAGGGGTAAAGAGCTGAGGATTCTTGCAGCAGTCTTTTTGGTCAAACAATTTAACAGGCAATGGGTCTGGTGCCAGTGATTCCATTTCTACAGGATTTTTTTTTGAAGTGTTTGTCCCTCAATATGTTTTTCAAGCCAAGCATATGCCTGTGATTTGAAATCAGCTTAAGAATTTTCTTTCACACTTTAGTGTTCATGTTTAGTTTACTGGCATTAAAAGATGCAAAATAAACTTGTCTGGCTCCTCAATCCCCTATAGTGATTTTGCCACTAAGGGTAATTCTCATGGGTGGAATTTAGTTATCTCTGACTCTAGATAAACACTTGAAAATTATTCTTTCAATAGATTTATTTCTGGGAAAGGGTTAAAAGAAAATTTGCTCAATCTTGCATATTCTTTGCATCTTCTCTCTGAAGTTTATTAGAAAATTATTTCTTATTTGTTAATGATTGTCTCAGTAGTTTAAAGTTTTTACTCTCCTAAGGATATAGGTGTTATTCTCGACCAGCATTGTGTTTGGCTGGTGGCTCGAAACTCTGTTCATTATACAGTAGTTCCCCTTGAGAATTCACTGAACATGTGGGAGCAAAAGATTGAAAATACTGAGATCTGTATGTTTTTTGCCTTGTTCTAGAGAGATAAGACTTGCATTTGATAAGACATTGTGTCCAGAGTGGGTAAATTGCCTTTGTTTCTGTTGATTTTGTGAACAGCCCTTGGGATTCAAATGTTGCAGGCTGGAGAAGGAGGCCAAAGTGAGAGTATTAGCTCATTAGAATAAATGTGATGGGATCTCTTGGGAAGGAACTAGGGGGAGTGGTATGTTCTACACCCTTGGCTTCAAAAGTAGGTCTTTTCTCTTCCAGGGAAGTGGTTTTCAGATCCTGAAGGACCAATTTTGACCAATAGAGATCTTTCTAAAGCCCTTCTTTTTTGATGACCACATATGGAAAATTCTTTAATTTAGTCACTCACTGCTATGGACTGAATGTGTCACCCCCCTCCCCCCCAATTCAAATGTTGAAGCTCTAATCCTCAATGTGATGGTATTTGGAGGTGGGGCTTTGGTAGGTAATTAGGTCATGAGGGTGGAGCCCTCATGAATGAGATTAATGCCTTTATAAGAAGAGACAGGAGAGAAATGATCTCTCTCTGCCATGTGAGGATTCAGCAAGAAGGTGGCATCTGCAAACCAGGAAGAGGGCTCTCATCAGACACTGAATCTGTTAGCACCTTGATTGTCGACTTCCCAGTCTCCAGAACTGTGAGAAATAAATATTTATTGTTTAAGCCACCTAGTGTGTGGTATTTTGTTACAGCAGCCTGATTTCAGATGAATTCAATCCTCAAATAACAAAAGCACCAATCAGTCAGAATTTACAGATAAAAAAAAGGTTATGAATTGTTTGGGTACTACATGTTTTGAAATCCAGACCTGATTGTTTTAGTTGGTGCTGTTTCTTGGATTAAGGTGACTTCTCAGCATACCTCTTTGTCCAGGTTCTTTTTTTACACTCACCTAAATGAGGTGATTGTGATGCCTTGTGGTTCTCATGATAGGTGGCACCTTGTTTCTTCCCTGCCATGAAATCGCCATTGGTCTTGTGAATCGTGATTTGGATTCAAATGCTGGAAGCTGGAGAAAGAGGCCAAGGCAGGAGCAGGTACTTCTCACCCAGGAGACTGACTTATCTTGAGAAGTCTATTAGGTTTTCATTTCCCCTCAGTGGATCCTCACTATGCTCAGTGGGCCCATTGACGTATGAAACCCAGATGAGAAATGGACTATTATGGATTCCTCTAGTTCATCACACCTGTTGGCTCAAATTAGTAGCTCTGTTCACTTCTCCAGGCCCAAGCCTGGAAGGCCAGGATTTCAGAGTTATCACATACATGATGGGTATTAAACATACAGTGTGTGCCTACACATATGAGTTTCATTAAGTTGTAAAGCTGATATTTGAGAAAAAAAATGGTATTTGTTTTCTCCATTTTCTTCTTTTTTGATTTCACATTATCTCAACTTTCTTTTCAGCTAAATCAGATCTCCACACCAACTACCCTCTTTTCAAAAGACAGACAGTTGCCATTATTGTCAAATTTGGTGTAGAGGCTCCTTCTACAAGAGGTTGTCTTCATTTATGACCTTCATTCAGTCAACACACTCATTTTTGATAACTTGTGTGCTAAGCTTTGTGTGAAGAGGTAATCAGATAATGATAAATATGTTATGCATTTTGCCCTCAGATAGCTCGTGATCTAGGCACGTGGCATATTAATAATTAACTAATATAATATATAAAATCATATATTGATAGCACAAATAAAACGCTATAGGGGCACAGAGGAGCTTTATTCTGCTGGGAGACTAGAACTGGGCACCACTACCCACAGGAGATAACATATGAAGCGTATCCAGATTGTGGCATGTCACTATGGTAACTATAGTCTCAACTGTCAAAGATCAAAGGTTAGTCCTTCCTGGTGAATGTGACCCATCCTGGTAAGTATATTTTTGTTCTCTGTCTACTAATTGCAACCTCAGAGTCACTATGTGGCATTATATTATAATAGTAATGGAAGTATTATATTATATCTTTGTATTGCGTGGTATTGTATTGTATCACATCCAAAGAAGAAAATAGGAAGGAAAGAAGATATTAATTGAGGTTTAAGGGTGTGGCCACTAAACAAATTAAACTAACTTTTCCTTTCTCTACTAATACCTACCTCTTTATAGCAGAGATTTTGAGGAAAACTAGTTATGGTTTTCTATTTGGAATGATAAAATTTTGAGAAAGATGGAGATGAAGAAAGAAAAGAAATAGGACATTATAGTTCCAGAATTTCCATATAGGACATGCTTGGGGTGGCTGTCAGAAAAGGGGAACAGGGGAATTTCCTGTAGTATTTGAGCAATGAACCCAGTGATTTTACTTAGGATTGTATGTTGATTTGGGGAGGCTTGGAAGAGGCTCTTAGACATTGGAAGGGGAAGCTCTCAAGTCATTCCTTGGTATTTCCACTGGTAATAAGGTGCTCAGAAAAAAATGCAAACATTTTTATTGGTAGGTAATTTATTAAAAAGCATTTTCATACAAAGGAACTTTTCCCAATTTTAGAATTGAAGCCCTGGATGTTCTGACATGATTTGTCAAAAGGAACTTCTCTAGACTCCAAAAGAACACAATTTCTTATCCTTGATGTGACTTAAATCGATGAGTTTATGTAGTCCAAGGAAACAATTTCTCTAACCTCAGGGGAACAGAATAAGGTAGTGTCCAAATAACAGCACAATTGCCGTCTTGTCTTAGTAGCCTACTCCCTGCTCCATGCTTTTTGTCTCAGTACCTTCAGTGCTGGGGGAAAAAAAACCTATTCAAGTGTGCTAGGGGCCGGTGCCTTTAGAACCCTCCTGAAAGCCCACTGGTTGGATGAGTCATTAAATATCTCTCCACTCAATCTGTTCAGCACTGCTTTGCCTGGATCATATCCACATTCCTACCTTTGACTCTAAACCAAAGTTAGGACTTGCTTATTCCTTTTGGCACATTTTCATATCATGAGCACATTTTGTGATATGTCCATCTGCACAGCTATCTAAATAAGCACAGACTTATGGGGAGTGTGGCTGAGAGTTCACTTAAGATCCTTTACAGGCTCCTGCCTGCCTTTTCTAGATTGGCAGCCGCAAATGAGGTTAATCATGACTGTGTTAAATACTGTAGAGTGGTCTGGTCATATGTTACACCTGAGAGTGTTGAGTCCGTCTCTGAATTGAATGCCTAGTACTGTTTTGGTGACTTGGGCTTTGAGCTGTGTTGACTTGTCAGGGGGACAAGTCAATAAATCTTAGCTAGATAGTTTGTGATATATTATTAGGAATGTTAGATAAGGCAGTTCCATGTAACTTCTATCATTGTGCATTCTTGGATTGAAAATAAGTCAGTCTCTCAACAGTTTGGAGAGGAAGCCTTAGAACTGGCCCTTTGAACACCATGAGAAATGAAAATGATATGTGGAGACACTTTGAAGAGCAACTCTGTACCCTCTGAGTTGCTAATGTACAAAATATGAAGGATCTAGATGCTTGCTATGAAAATACAAATAGGAAATAAACCACCGTTTCTAACAACTGAAGAACTTTCTGCCATTTTGCAGATGGTTACCTAAGTAACTGAAATCATAACTGCTTTAATTTGATGCATTAATGTATACTCTGTAAGCCATTATGGAACCGTGACATTCTCAGTCTGCAATCAATAGCAATATTAAGAAAGGAGAAAACAAGGATTAATTGTTAGCATTGGTAAACATTTAATTAATGCCCATAAAAAAGCAAATGCTTGCATGGACATGATTCATTATTGGATTTTCAGAGGGCAAATCTCCAGAGAACCACATGTCAGTTACAAACTAAACTTAGAAAGTTTTCCAAGGACCAGTCATCTATTTAATATCTTGCATAAAAGCAATGATGATTTCATTTGAACTGTTGGAGAACACAAAATGATGTGTTATAAGTAATCTTAATCCTTACTTAATAATGAAAGGGTAACAGTCAAATGGTTTAGCTCTTATTCAACTATTATGATATCGCCAGTTAATTGCAACTTACAAACGGAGGTAAAATTTTCAGCCTTAAGTTATGAATGACGTTGAAATGTGGCTTCATTATTTAATTCTGGTCACTGTTATGCTTTGCCAGCAGCAGAGCTCAACTTTGAGTTCCCAAGGAAGAACAAACATACCCATTATGCAGTGCCATGTTTTGGAGGTTTTTGGATGCAGGTTTTTGCAAATTCTATTCTTAAGTTTTCAAGTGCTGGCTGATATGTCTACTCACATGGTAAGGGTTAGTTGTTTGGCTTTACTTCATGGGAATGGGAATTTGGTTATCAAGCACATCCTTATGGTTTATAATTTTGTTCCACAACAGAAAGAGATAGATAAGCAGGTTGTGTATTTCACTTGATGGTGTGTATTTACCCTTTGGAGGTAGATCTATTCATAGGAGAATAATTTCACTTTAGTAACAAAAAATAAATGGCCTTCTCTCCAATAACTGGATAATTAACAATAATGGGATACCCCAAAGCACTTCTCATTTTTACATTTTACTTCTTTTTGGGAATTTGTATACCTCCAGGTGTTGTCCAGGTGGAATCTTGTAATAAGAAATTTCTACCATGCTTCTAATCAAGCTTCCTCAGAATTTAGGAGTATATGATACTATTTGGACATGGTTTTGCCTTCCCAGAAAGACAACCATTGAGACTTAAATGAGACTTCATGCTTGAAGTATCTCTCCTCTCCCTACTCCTGTAGAATCTATTTTGTAATCAAATATGTGATATGAAATTCACTATCATAACCTCAGAACATTGGAATGGCTTGTCAAGGGAGATTGTGAAGAAATTCAAGAGCTTAGATAACTTTTGGTCCTAGATGACTTAGATGTTCAGTTGCTTAAAAGCAGATGATCTCTCGAGATTCTTTCTTGTGCAATGATATTAACATTATACATGAAGCTATTCTTCAGAGATAAGAAAAGTTAAGATAATTAACTAAAATATTATAGTATTGCTCAACAACACTCAGATTCTCCCTAGCCCTGAAATATTTTATCCACTTTCTTGATCATTCTGTTTCTGGATTGTGTTAAGCTGAACTGTTATTTTCATTGCTGAATTCCCCGCTGGCACCCTGGTTTTAGACAATGACATACACCAGAGCATTCTATCTAATATTGTAACATTTTTTTTTGAAGGGTAGTTCAGAGTGGGAAGGGAAGTCAGCAAAAAAAGGTGTAGATTTTTCTAATTGAAAACGTAATATATATTGATTGTATAAGACTTCAAAAAGATAAAAAAGTATTAGTAAGAAAAAAACTTTCACGTCTAAAACTTGTGTATGGCTAGATTTCTCTTAGACAAAATTGTTTGAAATGTATGGACAATCTCTGACTTAGCTCACATTATGAGTGTTGCATTACATATATATTTTAACCTAGGTATCACCTCAGTTGGGTGGCCCTGGGGAGATAGAATATACTCTTTCCTCTCCTAATTCTTGGGTTACCCTTCTATTCCTTATCTTCTTCTCTTTGTTCATGAAGTCACAGACTTAATTGTTGCTTTTGCAATTATCCCTTCCCAAGCCTGCTCCTGTCTGGCATGGCAGGTAGGGACTATTAGCTAGTGCTTTGGGCAAAGTCTGTGGAAGAAGAATTGGTGGGGTGGAGAGGCAAGTGGAATGAAAAGACGGGAGTACAACCTCTTTAGATACTCTTTTCCATTACCTTCCATTCTTATATTCCTTTTTAGCTACATTTTCAATTAGTACCTCTAGTGAATGTCTCTCAGACCTGTATTTTTATCTCTAATCTCTCTGAAACTTCCAGTTGTCTTCTGGGCATTTCCACTAAATACCCAAGCTCCTTAAATAGAGTATGCAATATTTTCTCCTCCTTGCCAACCTCAGCTTCTCCTCTCAACTTCCCACTTGTGTCAATAATAGCACAGTTAAATTAGTTACTGACCTTGAAGTCTGGAAGCCATTTTTTACCGGCCATTTTCTCTTGCTTGTCCATATCCAAATATTTCTTAAATCACATCTATTCTTCCTTATCAATATCTCTTTAAATTGTTCTCTTCTATCTGTTCCTGTTGTGACCCCTCAAGGTTTGGGTCTTTACTATATCTTTCAGTAGCCTTCCAATTAGTCTCTCCATTTCTAATTTCTCTTCCCTCTAAATGATCTGGCACACTGCCACAAAGCTCATTGTATGATTCATTTAGTGGTTCTTCATTACCTGTTCAATAAAGTGTTTACCCTTTAGCCTAGCACTCATGATTGTCTAAAGTCTGACCCACACCCATAGTATCAATGTAATTTTCCTATACTGGAGACTGATAGTGAAACAAAGACTTCCAAAAAGAAAAACAAACTCAGAGAATTCGTAATTTGTATCTGCACAATAAAAAACACAAGAAGGAAAATGATCCATGATGAAACACAAAATTATAGGAAGGAATGAAGATCACCAGAATAAGTAAATATAAAGAATACTGACCAGGGGTTGGCCCAGTGGTGCAGCAGTTAAGTGTGTACCATTCTGCTTTGGCGGCCTGGGGTTCACTGGTTCTGATCCTGAGTGTGGACATGGCACCGCTTGGCAAAAGCCATGCTGTGGTAGACATCCCACGTATAAAGTAGAGGAAGATGGGCATGGATGTAAGCTCAGGGCCAGTCTTCCTCAGCAAAACGAGGAGGATTCGTAGTGGTTAGCTCAGGGCTAATCTTGCTCAGAAAAAAAAAAAAAAGAATACTGACCATTTAAAGTAATGATAATAAATATGTTTCTTGGGTTTTATAACATGTAAAAGTAAAATATATGGCAAGAGTAGCACAAAGGGCAGGAAAAAGGAAAGGAGTTAAACTATTCTAATGTTGGTGTGTTATTAAGAAAATAGTAAAAATATGAATTTAACTCATAATAATTCAAGAATTCTGAAGATTATGTCCAGAAGGCTGATGTATCTTCTATAGGACAGGGAGTTAACGATGAAGACTCCTTAGGACTGCTTTTACTTCAGGTATTGGATGGTTTCCTGTTTGTAGTGAATCATGATGGAAACATTGTATCTGTGTTAGAAAATGTCACACAGTAGCTACAATATAAGCAAGAGGACCTGGTTAATTAAGTGTCTACAATATCTTGCATGAAGAAGACAGAAAGGATTTTCTTAAAAACTTATCGAAATCTACAGTTAATGGTGTTGCCTGGACCAATGAGACCCAGAGACAAAAAAGCTGTACATTTAATTGCTGTATGTTGGTGAAAACATCATGTGATATTCTGGAAGACATAAACACTAGTCCTGAAATGCTCCAGAGATCTGAGACCATGCAGTGCCTTGCCCTATCTCAGCCCTGAGCTATGATAGAGGAAGGGGAAGAGGTATTGCAATCTCCAGGGCAACCAGAATAATACGTAAAGCCAATAGAGGAGCTAAATATGGTGGAGCACCCTTTTCAGTATAAATCACATCCTGTCGCTCCTCCTGTGCTGAAAGCCTTCCTCTTGCATTTAAGGCAAAATCTAAACTTCTTATCACGGTCAACAGGGATGCATTATCTGACCTCCACCCACATCTTTAGCCTTACCTCCTTCGCTTTCCACACAATGCTCCAGATACTTACCCTCGCAGAGTCTTTGCACTGGCTGTTTTCCTCAGCAACTTGCATGGCAAATTTCTTCTTTTTTCAGGAATCAGGAAATGTCACCTTTCCAGAGAGGACTTACCTGACCACCCTATCTGTAGTTGGATTTCCTCTGCCCTGTGTTATTCTCTATCCCAGCATCTGTTGATTTCCTTCATAGACTATCTTCCCTCATAGGAAGGAAGACTTCCTTCATAGACCTCACAGACTATCAAAATCTGTAATTATTCATGTGTTTACTTGTGCTTGTCTCACTCATTAGACTGTTATCTTCATGAGGTTAGGGTCCTTGCCTATTTTGTTCAGAAGGCATTGATAGAGTCTGATATAGTGGCTGTACATAGTAGGTACTCAAAATATTTGTTGAATGAATGACTGAATCTGTTAGGGTTGCTCTCTCTCTCTTTTTTTCGCTGAGTAAGACTTGCCATGAACTATCATCTGTGCCAATCTTCCTCGATTTTGTATGTGAGCTGCCATCACAGCATGGCCACTGATAGATGAGTAGTATAGGTCCTCACCCAGGAACCGAATCTGGGCTGCCAAAGTGGAGCACACCAAACTTAACCACTAGGCCACTGGGGCAGGCTCTAGGGTTGCTGTCTTGAGTGGGAAGTTGTACTCAGTGTCATCTGCTGTTTTATTTTTACTCTAAGACCCTGAATCTGTGCTGCAACTACTCCAAGTTGCTTGACCTAGGGAGAAAAGTGGTAAACTCCAGTAAGAATTAGGCAAGTTCCTCCACATGGGTGAATTTGTGATGCCGTAGGATCCCCTTCTTAGTGGTGCGGTGGGATAATAACATGCAATCATTTTCCTTGAACACTTACTGTGATTCTTTGATTCCTCTCCCCAGCTCCTTGAGTTTACCCTACCTAATGCTACTAGCCAGCACTGGTGGTCTAGTGGTTATGATTCAGTGCTCTCACTGCCATGGCTCAGGTTCATTTCCCAGTCAAGGAGTCATATCACCCATCTGTCCTTTGTCATATTGTGGCAGCTGCATGTTGCTGTGATGCTGAAAGCTATGCCACAAGTATTTCAAATACCAGCAGGGTCACCCATGGTGGACAGGTCTCAGCAGAGCTTCCAGACTAAGACAGACTAGGAGAAAAGATCTGGTCATCCACTTCCAGAAAAATTGGCCGTGAACCCTATGAATAGCAGCAGAACATTGTCTATTATAATGCTGGGAGGTGAGAGGATGGCGCAAAAAGACCAGGCAGGGTTGTGCTTTGCTGTACACAGGGTCACTAGGAGTTGGAATCAACTTGACCACACTAAGTATGACATGCTACACTAAAGGAGTTTTAGCGGGCCCAAGATAAAAACAATGCATTAATTAAAATGATGCTCTCTCTCACATTTTAACTTTGGCAAATAACAGACTTATGGTTGTCACTAAGCAACATTGTTAGCACTAAATTAGATGTCTCTTATGGTTGTTCAGGCAAGTTGTTTCATTGATCTTAGCAGTGGTTCTGGAAAATAGAAATCATTGCTGAGAAAGATGGTGTTTCTTTTATAAATCCTCCTGATACCAGCCTCAGGCTGTGAGATGTGGACAGAGAATTGTGCTCTTCCAGCAGAGATCTCTTCCTCCTGTTGTGCCTGAGGTTTTCACACCCCACCAGCCTTGTCATCCTCATCAAGCACAGACACTTCTGGATAAGTGTACCCTGTGGTACCTGACTCTTATTTTGGTGATTCAATCTCCTTTTTTGTAAAGGAGGACTCCATATAACTGTTTGAGCTTGGGTAGATGCTTTAATCTCTATGGGAACATATACTTTGCTAATACCAGGGCATTCCTTTTTAGAGCAACGTTACCTTCAGGAGTCATATTTATGATGACTGATTTAAAACAGATGCTTGTTTACCCAGGAGAGGTTTAGATACTATTAAAATCTGGTCTGTATCAGGTATGATACATGTTAGTCAGTTTGAGTGAGCAAAGGAAAGCAAAGTGAAATTTTTGGGGCCACAAAATAGTATGCCTTATGCATTCGGATAAATAGAGGTCAACACTGGTTTAAAATTAGGCAAGCTACTTAATATATTTCTCGTCTCCAGACTTCCTCAGTCCCCTAGCTGCATTGATCTGGTATTTGAAGGTAAGTGATCCTGGCACTTGTGGAAAAGACTGTCTTGCTTACATTGTGCAGTGAGTCCTGGGGCCTTCCCACATTGTTTTATTGAGGGCAGCCGTTCCTCTGGCTGCTTCCTCCTGCCAAAAGTAGCTTTAGATTAGGGAAATTGAAAATAGGATCGACTCAGGTCCAGAAAGTCCTATGATTTTTAGAATACCCTTAATTATTAAATAAGCATGAAGGTAAATTCCATATTTGAAGAAATTAATTTTATTCTATAGCACTGAGCTCCAAATGTAGGAGAAACAAATTCAAAAGGAAACAGCAACTTTTGTTTGAAAACGATTCTTATGAATCTGCTTGTGAACTCATTAAAAACTGTGAATCTCATTTCTGGAAGGAGACCATCTCTTTCACATATCACTCAGGATGTGATTGCCTATCAGCTTTTAGACGTGCATCTGCTCATGTTTCTGATTTTATTAATGGCAATTTTGATTCATCAATTAATCTTAAAAAATCTTCCCAACAGAAACTGCCTCTTTGTAGTTGGTTTCCATCCTTAAGAGAGAATGTGATTCTGAGGGAAGCTTTATTACTGTTCTGTCAGTGAGAGTTCGTATAGGAAAGATCTATAGAGAGGTGTCCATGCATGACCCTCCCAGTCATGTGACAGATAGAATGGAGAGCACAAAGCCTTGCCCTTGGAGAAGAAGGAGAAGTAGTCCTGCACCTCGCTTCTCTTACCGAAGAGCGCATGGCTTTCCCGGAACTGCAGCGAGGCGGCTGGGTTTGCAGCTAGGACGCGTCAGTTCAAGTCTTGACTGTGCTATTGACCAGCTCTGTGGTTTGGGTCAACTCACCAAGTTGCCCTAAGTTTCAGTGTCATTACTGTGAAATTTTTTACTATTAACCACCTCACAAGGTTGTTTTGAGCATTAGATGAGACCGTGCATAAAAGATTGATGCAAATGAAAGTGATTATTACTACACGCTCTTAATAGCGTTAGTTGGTTTTCTACCTCAGGTTCAATGTTGTTGGATATTAGTTGTCTTCCCTTATTTTGCTGGTGGTAGCAGAAATAGTCAATGGATGAGCAGGTCTTCAATTACAGTCTTTTCTTGGGACTAACCCAAACCTAAATCCCTGCAATATATCTCTACACTACAGGCATTAGAAAAGATATAAAAAATGCTACCCATAAACCACAGCATCCCCTGGCATGTATAACCCTTGGTCTGCCGAATCTAGACTTAGGACTCTGAATAACATTCCTTTTAGACTTAAAGAATAGACAAATCTAAAAGAAAAAATAGAATTCTGTCAGTTGGAGCCTATGTTGAATCAGTTCTTTATTTTATAAAAATGTTTTCTTTTTCAAGTTATTTCTAAAAAGAGGCAAGTGATACTTAATAAAGCTTCCCACTCTTGCTCAATAACTTAGCTACAGGTCCAGGTCTGTGACTATAATCTTTAATTGATGGATGTTTGGTTTCCATCTATCAATAGCTTGTCTAAGGGAAATTATATTTAGGAACAATTATCTAAGAGACATGCTCCCTGCCTACCCACTTGGGTATTTTATCTTTGGATTTAGTTAGATGACTAAAGGCATATGTTCCTTTAGCTTCTAAAGAATGAATGCCCTTCCCTGAAGTGTACTAATACATTGTGTCCTCAGCTGTTTTTTTTTTTAAGTTGTTGCAAGAAAAAGCATATGAAATCAACTTTTGATTTTAGTTAAAATGCTCTTGAGGCCATTGTCCATGTTAGTGTCCCCAATATAAAGTCATACATGAGAGATATCTTTGAGAATTTGATTCCAGAAAAAACTGTCTTCCCCAAGGTACTCTCCCCCCCCATTTTTTTTTTGCTGAGGAAGATTTGCCCCTAGCTAACATCCGTGCCAATCTTCCTCTGTTTTTTAGTATGTTGGCCCCCAGCACAGCATGGCCGCTAACAGAGCAGTGTAGGTCTGTGCCCAGGAATTGAACCCTGGCTGCTGAAGCAGAGCATGCCTAACTCGACCACTAGGCCACTGGGGCTGGCCCCCCAAAGTACCCTTTTTAAAAATGAGATCTATGTAATTGCTTGGTGTGCTTGTTTGTCGTTCCAGCTTCAAAGAAGTTTGGAGCAAAATTTGAAGCTCAATTGTGCCATTAATGTTTACTTTAATAGCTAGCCTATTTACATACCACTTTATTTTAACCTTGTTAGATTGTTATTCATATCTTTTGTTGTTGGCCGTATCAAATGATTTTTGGAAAGAAGCATGATATAAAGAGAAACAAAATAGTACCTGTTAATAATAATAGAACTTACAGAAGAAAAAGAGGAGAAGAGGAGGGAAAAGAGCCATCATCCTCATCATTGTTATCATAGAGGGGAGTTTAAGTACTTATTAATGCAGGAAAAGAAACTGAGTTATTTTTACTTGTATTAAAATGCTTTTTAAAAATTATGAACCATTTTAAACATTAGAAAAATACAGAGAAAAATATAACATGCACCTCTGTACCTGTTACCTAAATGGAACAAATATCAATATTTGTCATATTTTCTTAGTAAAAAAATCTTAAAGTAATAAAAGTTACAGATACAATCAAAGCCCTGCTTTTAGCCTTCGTATTCCTTCCATCTCCTCCCTGTCTTGAGATTATCCTTACTCTGAAGTGAACTTTCCTCTCTGGGTGTTTATACATTACTGCATGTTATCTGTCTGCAATTTGTTTTTTCTTCCAGCAAAGGTTTTGATTTTTATCCATGCAAATCAATTTAATGCATGTTAATTGCTAAATTCCCTTGTAGGATCACACTTCAATGTATTTCGTTCTTTTACTGAGGACATTTAGGATTTTTCCAGTTTTCTTTCTATGGCAAACAATACTGCGTGCTCATGTTTCTGTCTACACAAGTGAGAGAATTTCTCTAGGGGACATGCTTAGAAGAGGAATGCTGGATCATAGGTCTTCATTAATTAATTAATTCAGCAAATAAGCCAGCGCCTATTACGTGTCACATACCATTCTAGGCAACTGAAGATGCTGCAATGAGTAAGACGGTCAAAATTCCTGTTTTCTTGGAGCTTACATTCTGGAGGTGCAGTGCGGGAAAAGATAGACAATAAACATAATAAGTAAATGAAATACAAGTATGTTAGACAGTGACAAGTGCTCTGGAGAAATAGGTGATAGGAAGTATGTTTGTGAAGAGGTTTACAATTTTATATAAGATGGTGAAGGGTATCTCATTATGGTTTTAATTTTCATATCTCACGAGTGATGAGGAGCATTTTTTCATATGCTTAAAACTGTTCATATTTTATGCACCCTTTAAAAATTCCTGTATTGTCCATTGTCGATTTAAATCCTTTTTTTTTTTTGAGGAAGATAAGCCCTGAGCTAACTACTGCCAACCCTCCTCTTTTTGCTGAGGAAGACTGGCCCTGAGCTAACATCCGTGCCCATCTTCCTCTTCTTTATACATGGGATGCCTAGCACAGCATGGCTTTTGCCAAGCGGTGCCATGTCCACACCTGGGATCTGAACTGGCGAACCCAGACCGCCGAGAAGCAGAACGTGCGAACTTAACCGCTGCACCACTGGGCTGGCCCGATTTAAACTCTTTAAATTCTAATGCTCCTTAAATATCTACAAACTAAAACTAGGCATAAACTACATAGCTTGTAGTTCTTATCAAAAAAATGTACAAGTTACATACAACCCTCTCCTCTGCAAAACCAATAAACTTTAAGAATTAGCACAAGTAATTTAATGTGACACACCGTGTTAGCAACTGTGGCTCAGGTTCTTTTGGGTTTGATCTGCCTTTCCCATTGGGTGCCACAAGATGATGCAATTCTCTCACCACTCTTCTTTCTAAAGCACTGAAACACCTTTGTTCCTCCAGTACACTGTGAAGTCATCTGGCCCACACTTGGTGCAAAAGCCTCATTTACCTCTGAAGTCTACTTCTGTTCCTTGCTAATTAGCTAGAGACACTTAAAGTGGGACTACTTGGCACCAATCTGATTGCAAACACAAAGACGATCGGTCTGTGAGGCAGCATTTGGTTATCAGATGTTCACTCAGACAATTGAAAATATACTTACTTTAGATTATCAGTCAAATTAGAAAAATTCTCAATAATATATTGCAATTGAGAATATGCAAATCTCCCGACATGGATCAGCCTATCCCAGTTTGAGAAACTCTGATCTAAACAGATTTAGAGCCCAAGGTGGATCATGAGCACGAACATGGTTTCTGGAATAGACTGATTTTTTTAGGGCAAATAGTTTCCCAGATGGCTGAGCCACATGTATTAGAATTCTTTGGAGTCTGTTTCCTTGGTTTTCCTAGTTTGGAATTATGCATTGTGTGAACGTCCCAATGGGCTGCTCTTTGTTATGGAGAAGATCAGGCAAAGTTTGCTGTGCTATCCTTCATTTGATGCTCACTTCATTGCTAGACTTCCTTGTACTTCTCTCTGAGTCCAGATGCAACGGTAGTCTTTTTTATTTTATTTTATTTTATTTTATTTTATTTTATTTTATTTTAGGTTCATTAGCTGAAACTCTCATATCTGTTTGTGCTTTTGTCATGTGGGTGATGTTCAGTGGAGAGATGACTCAAGACCTCCAATTTCTTTCATTCCTGATTACTGGTAGATTTAGGTGTGGATTTTTAGGGGTGAAGGGCTAATGCAACTGCCCATCCAAATATGAATCAAAGTCTTTGTTTCATTATTCATAACTTGAATCATCAAATATTCTTTTTGGCAAGTCAGGGTCATTACATAGGTACTGAGAACAGACTTTATAGTAATACATATTAATATTGTTGATAGAAATGGCTTTATTGAGAATTTATTACTTGCCTGCTTAATGTTAATACAACTAAAAATTAGCACAGTTATGTAATTTTGCTTAAATAAAGTTGAGAAGTTTTACACTGAACATACACATGTATGTATGTGTGTGCTCACACACATGTGTATGTATATGATCGAATCATGTGAAATTGCAGCTAAGTCAAAAATGAATATAAGCAATATCATGTGGTTCATATATGTATTTATATATATTTGAGATTTCAGCTGCCTTACCAAAGCAGTAACAAAAATAATAATGTCTAGTTTTCTTTGCTTAAAAACAGCAATCAAGCCATTTAGTTGGGTCCTAAAACCAAATATTCTTTACAGAAAATATTTAGTCTTGGGGCGTGAGGTGGGCAAAACACTGCAATAAGAATGTCCTGTCTTACAGAAAACTTGGAATGCCTTTGTCCTTAATCTAGCTAAATTCATCCAGGGCCCGGGGCTAATCTACCTATAAAGGCTGCAATCACCATTCTAGCCCACAGTGAAGGTTCTTTCCTGAACTCAGTGATTTTTCCTTTGCTACCGTTATTTTAGTAAACAATTCTGTATTACCTTTTTTCTATGAATGAATTGTAAACTCCTTGAGGACAGAGACCATGCCTTGACTTTCTATGGCCCGATGCTATCTGTTGATTTGGCTGAGCATTTGACTTGGAGAGCATTCTGAACAGGATTTTATTAAAGTTGGTGGAGTAACAAGGAAATACTTTCAGAGGACTGGGAATGTTGCCTCTTGGGAAATCAATCAGGGATTGTCCTTCTTTTAAGGAATTTACAGTCTCCTTTGGGAGACAGTGCAGAAACACATGAAGGGTTTAATGAGGCAAAAATCATCTGTGTTTTTGATTCTCTCAACTGTTCTATTCCAAGCAGAATAGTAAAAGGAAGCTTAATCCAACAATTGGATCTGTGTTGGCTAAATTGAGCATGGAGATCTTCACATATTGATTTTAGTATGGCAGTGATATACATTCAGCTGGTAAATAATTAAAGTCAGCCAGTTATCTGCTTTGTGCACTTATATTGATAATAGGGTGGCATTTTCCTCAATGGAAGAATTTAAACATATGTGAATAACCTACAAGTGTAAAAATCTGATTTTTAATATGTCCCAATGTTCACCACCACCATCTTCAACAAAAATGCCCCCATATCTCAAAAGTCAATAGCAATTTTTATCACAGCTCAGAAAAAACCTTCAGGTAATTAATGACAACACTTCAGATAACAATTATTTCCCTTTTGTCTTTTTTATCTTTGTAAGAGAATCTAGTGCCCTAAAGGAGAAGAAAAGATAATGGTATACAATCAATGCTCATGGACCAGACACCTAATCCTAACTTAACCAAAAAGTCAATATTTAGCTGTACTTTGTCAGTGTGGAAATGTCAAGCATAGGAAGAGACATAAAAAAATTTCCAACTGATTTCTCATTCCTGTCCTTTGGTGATCAAAGCTGTGTGGAAGAGTTTCAACATCCGATAAGACAAAATGGCCTTTGGGGAAAAAAAGACAACAAATGACAATGCTTGCAGCTGCTGAGACCACAGTTTATGAGAGGAAAACAGACACAGGAGATGCATTCTAATCTTTCGTAGCACATTCTCTTGGTCACCTTCCCACCTGGGTGATGCTAGCACTTGATCATTGCTCACAGCAGGCAGCCTTTAGGAGGCAGCAACTTGCTGAGGAAAGTCATAATTTGTTGCCATCCAAGACAATTAACACAAATTGTTTGCATTTGAAATTTGCCATGACTGGAAGAAGATGCATCAAGCTTAACCAGATGGGCTGTGGGTCTTCAAACCAGGAGTTCCACTAGGGCTGCCTTGAAATTACAGCCAATTAGTATAAAGAACAAAGGTTTTCAGTCTTTTAAGAACTTCAGAACCCTTTCAGGACTCCATCTCACTCCACAGAACTCCAGCTCACCTCACCCATGTAATTGCTGTTAAAAGTTGTATTTTGTTAAAAAACAAGGTTACGTTGGAAAAACCTGTAATGATACATTTAATGAGATGGTTGGCCTGTCTGTCAGCATTGAAACATTTGGTTAGGGAAAAAAGGAAATAGTGTAAGAAAGAAAGATTATGACTTAAGTGGCTAAATATGCAATGTTACTGAGTTTTTAAGGAATTGTGAGTGAGCTTGGCATTTCGTGGAACATGCAGATCTGTAAATTGCTGATAGGGAAAACATCATTTCATTTAGAAATCCAACTAGAAGGAACCGGCATGAACTAGATTCACAGAATAATGAGGCCTAAGTTCTGCACCAAGTGCAGGGACCAACCATTCCAAACTATTCATAAGACAAGAGTCACCTAGGTGCTTGTTAAAAATACAGATTCCCATGACCTTCCACCTAAAGATTCGAATTCAGGGAGACTGTAGTGAGACCTGGGAACCTGTATTTTTTTTTTTTTTTTTTTTTTTTGCAGGGAAGGATTTGCTCTGAGCTAACATCTGTTGCCAATCTTCCCCCTTTTTAATTTTTTTTCTCCCCAAAGCCCCAGTGTATGGTTGTATATCCTAGTTGTAAGTCCTTCTATGTGAGGCGCCACCACAGCATGGCAACTGACAAATGGGTGGTGTGGTTCTGCAACCGGGAAATGAACCCGGGCTGCCAAAGCAGTAAGAGCGCTGAACTTTAACTGCCAGAACATCAAGGCTGGCTCAGGAACCTGTATTTTAACAAGAGTTCAGGGAGATTTTATCATCAGACATATCTGGAAACATTGCTCTACAATGTCCTAGCAAAATGCAGGTTACAGAGTACGTATCAATAATGGAAAGAACAAATGAAGGGAAGAAACTGTAATGAGCATGCTGGAAAAGCAGTCTCAGCCCCTGATTTTGCTGCATGCTCAAACAGTGTGCTGGGGCTCCTGGCCTTGCACAGCTAACTCCCAGTCTTGGAAAGAATGACCTTCAGAGGCAGCTGATAAAGGTTAGGTTTTTGAATGTCACATGGAATCGTACTCCCGTTCCCCTGTTTTTTGTTGCAATGCCATAGTGATGCGCACACAAAAAGACTATGTCCTAAAGAAGGAATAAATGCTAAGTGTTATAAACAGAAGGAAACTTGTTTAGGTCTCCCTTAGGAAGAAATCTTTTTCCTGAGTGTTTCCTGCCATAATAGGTCCTACCAGGCATAAACCATCCTCCCTCTTTAACCTGTGCATACAGGCACAAAGGAGAAGTGGTGTCGAGAGCAGTATTCTGATTTACATGTAAACAATGCAGCTAATAATTTCTGTGCTATCCAACAGCAGCCTAGTTCTTCCTGTTCTGAAGCTGCATGTCGCATTAGCTTTACTCCAGTCCCCAGGGGAAACATTTGTAAACTCCATGGCAAATAGGGAGGATCTCCCTCCACACAATTTATAATACCTTGTTATAATAAAAGCCTCAAAAATATGGGAGCTGAGGACATGTACTAGAAGTTAGAGAAGGAAGGTGGAACCTGTGCCTTTATTCCACTGTGGGGACCTCTGGCAGAGCTTGGGCATGCAGAAGTTTGTGGGACTGGACTGAGAAGACCCAATCATTCCTTTTGTTCAATTTCTATGGCTGCTTCTCATCATCATGGGGCTAATTTAGGCTCATCTAATTTCTATTAAGGCGGGGATAGACAACACACAGGACAAAAAGAGCTCCAGTGAATTTGTTGAAACGTCATGCTCTATCTTTGTGACCGAAAGATTTAGTGAGTGTTGTTGGGTCAAAAGGCAACAAGGCAGAATTAACAAAGTTTGCAGGATGGTCTAGTAGTGGTTCCTAAACTTTGCTGCATATTAGAATCACTTGGGCAGTTTAAAAAATTCAAGTACCTAGGTCTTACCCCATACCAATTCAAGGTTTCTGGGGGTGTGACTCAGGTGTCACTTAAAAAGAAAATTTCTTAGGTAATTCCAACGTGCAGCCCAATTCGAGAAATAGTGATTTCTAGACTAAGCGTATACTCTATATCTTTTCTAGTTATGGTATTCCCTCTGCCTGGAATGGCCCTTCATCCCTTCTTCTGGGGAAGACCTGCTCATCTTTAAAAATTCACTAAAAATATACCTTCCATTGAAAGGATTAGTTTATTCATTTATTCAACAAATATTTATTGAAATTCTTCCTCCTCCATGGCAATCACACTCAGTGACACCACTTAGTACATTTTGCTTATTTTAATTATTTATTATTATTTTTTTCCTCCACAGACTTTGAGTTCTTTGAAGCCAGGGATTACAAACTATTCATCTTTAACTTTTGTAACACATTTCCCTTTATTTCCTCCATTTCCCCAGATTCCCAGCTGAGTGATGCTTGTCCCACAGACACTCAATGTTGAATAATGGTTTTTGGAAGGTATGGTTACTACATCCAGTGGATTCAAAATTGCTATAGTTCAACTTTTAAAATTAAAATTTTTGTTTTGGTAATGCTCAGATTTGCTTGTAATGCTCTTCTCAAAGATGCCTATTATTTTGTGAGTCTTTTGCTTGCAGTAGCATTGCGTGATGCTTTCATGGAATGATTATGTGATGACTCCAAGATCCAGTTCCCAGGCAATATTTGGCATCATGAAATTTTATATTTTACAAACTTTTTTTTACTCTTAATCATTCTCAAGTTCACCTGCCTCATTTTTAGTTGACTTGCTCCTGTACCTACATTTAAGGCCCCCTAGACTCTGGCTCCTAACTAACCTTCATCTGCCCACATCAATCTTGCAGGCTAGTCAGGCTGGTCTCCTCAATGTTCCCCAAGTGTGTCGGGGTCATTTTCCTTCCTGCCTACTATTATTCTGAATTGTTCTGGTCTTCCAAGGCTCACTTCCTCCAGAGTTTTTAGCTGACTTCTCCAGCTTTTTCATGAAATCTGGACCATAAAATTTAGCACTAGTCTTTATTCAGTTTTTTTCTATTTTTTTGTTGCCTAGTCTTTTCCCTCACAGATGACCTGTCTCCTTACCTGACTGTAGGGATTGTGTCACGTGTATCTTTCATAGGACCTGTGACACCTAACTCAAGAAAGGCCATACTCTGGGTACTTAATAAATATTTGATTCTTTAGGGATTTAATTGAATCATATCTGCCATCTGGTAAAACAAATGTGTTTAACAGACAATTTAGAAGGTTTGGAAAGATTTTCTGTGCAACGATTTTCTATAGGATGTAATCTGAGAAAAGTGCAACCCCAGATCTGGAGCCCTGTTATGGGCTGAACTGTGTCCCCTCAAAATTCCTGTGTTGAAGTCCTTACTCCTGTTCCCCCTCCCAGTACCTCTGAATGTGACTGTATTTGGTGACAGATCCTTTAAAGAGGTGATTAAGTTAAAATGAGGCCATTAGGGCAGGCCCTAATCCAATCTGACTGGTGTCTTATAAGAAGAGGAAATTTGGACACACAAAGAGATACCACACACCGAGGAAAGAACATGTGAGCACACAGCAAGAAGGTGGTCATCTGCAAGCCAAAGAGAGAGGCTGCAGAAACCAAACCTGATGGCACCTTGATCTTGAACTTCTAGCCTCAAGGACTGTGAGGAAATACACTTCTGTTGTCTCAGCTGTGCCGTCTGTGGTATTGCGTTATGGCGGTCTGTGCACACTAACACAGATCCTGTGTGCTACCTGTCCAGAGTGACTAGGAGCCTCTCAGGGATAGATTTTCCAGTCCCTCTTCTTCTGCCTCACTTGAGGCATTCTAGATCACGCCTCCCTGAGAGAGAGGATAAAACTGAGAAGCAAAGAGAGAGAGTCCTCCTTCTCTCCCTTTACCTTCCCTGACAAACTCAAGTTCGGTTCTGTGCAAAGGGATCCTGACCAGAAATGTTTTTCTTTTCTTTAGCTGTGGACTCAAGTTCCTTCTCAAGTGACGAAGCTGGGTAAAGGTAAGGTCCTTAAGCCTCTGAAATTAGGTTTTTTTCCCCTTCAAAATTCTTTGCTTTCTTGTGCTTAAATATAGTGGGTTAATTTGTATTTGAGAGAATTCTTATCTGAAAGAAGGTGTTTTAGTTTGGGTTTTCTCTAAATCAGATCCTGAAACAAGGATTTGGGGGCAGGTAGTTTATTTTTGAAGTGGTCCCAGGAAGCACCTTGAGGGAGTAAGATATGAAACAAAGATGGGAGGAAGATGAGTAGAGAAAGCTTTCAGGAGTGGTTACCTTGTGGGCACCTGGGACTCAATCTTGCCAGGGACCCTCTAAGAGACTATGTAGTCTCAGCAAAGGGCAAGGAAGCTTGGGCATTTATCCACCATCCTCTGCCACTCATGGTGCAGGGTTCGTCCTGGAGGAATGAACTCCCCGCCACTTTTGGCTTATGCTGAGAGTGGGCAGAGCATGCTCCTGCAGGCAGGGGAAGTCCGCAGGCAAAGAGGCACAGATTCTTGAGGTAGGAACCCATTGGCTCGTGAAGGGAACTGTCCGTCAATGATATAGGCAACCAAACTGTATACTGCACAAGTCTGTAGTTTTCAGATTTGAGAAAGCTGAATTTATGTTCTCTAAAGTATAACTCACTCTGTTAGGTACCATAAAAACAGATCTTTAGTGCTTTGGGCTTTTTGTGGCTAATTCCTGCTTGTCCTCCAAATTCCCATTTTAGGGCCACTCTACCAGAACTTAATTTATTCTTGCAGTTCTACAGCAGCTGTTCTTGGGTTGACCCTGATCATTGTCTCCTGGTGGCCTACTAGGAGTGTACTTGAAAGCACACTCTATCTTGCCAGTCCCCCAAATCTCCCAAATAAGCCATGTCAGAAAGCAGGGATAATTTTTATCCCTTTAGCATCCCTACCTCCACTCCCACCTCAAGGTACTTATGTTCCAGTAGGGGATGTGTGTGTGTGTGTGTAGAGGGGAGGGAGTGTGTTTGAACATGGCCATGAGCCTACACAGTGGCTACCATTGAAGTTCAGCCATGTCCTGAGCATGTTAAAATTACTGGTGGGCAGGGCCTGTCAGAGTCGTTTTTTAAAAGGTCTGAAGAGCATCCTGGGAGATAATTATTACAAGGGATAAGAAAGCCAGGGGTGATAGCTTGATTCAATAACAAGCCTTAAGTCATCAGAGGAGAGGGGCCATTCTGAGAATGGTGTGGTGTCTATGACTCAAATTTATCTCTAGTCCTGGCCTCCTTTTAGATCATGTCTCAGTCCTTCAGAGAGTTGAGGTGAAAGCTATAAATGAAAATAAAAAGATTGTTTTGCTAAAACTCTGTTGGACACTGGAGGTACAAGCAAGATTACCTAGGGACCCCTTTAACAGAATGTAATACGGTCAAGAGAGAGGGCTTCTTGTCCAGTTCCAACAGTGTCCATAGGGAGGACTGGAAAGGGGCAGCAAGAATTAGAAGCCACATGGTATCTGGCAAGGCTTGTTCCTTAGCACAGGTAAGGTGCCCCCAGGGATTTACAAGAGTTAATTGGGCAGTGCTTGATTGATAGATGTGTCCTGGTGAGTTGAGGAGGGAAGCCATGAAATCTGGGTTAGCTGATTAATGCAACCCCATTTGTTTCCATTGACTTACAGGGACAGAGCAAACTCCATTTACAGATGAAACATTCTGGTTGATAGGGATAAATTCTTTCATTTCTTTCTACAACCAAATTTAAGATAGTCATGTACTGCCTGGTCCATTGTAGGTGCTCAATAATTTTCATTGAATGAATGAAGTTTATGCACATATAAATATCAAGTGAGCAAGAATTGGGAAACTTATCCATGACAAATTTCTAAGCCCCTTGGAGTGAGGAAGCCACTGATATCTTATTTTCTATGTCTTACAGAAATAAATACATGTGATAAGAAAACATTTATAGATGTCTAAATGACTTTGTCACTGTGAAAACTTCAGAGAAATCAAGTTACTGCTGAATAGTACTTTAACCAATTACCCTTAGTTTAGCATCATTTGCTAGCAGTGTGTCTTTGGGCAAGTTATTTAATATCTCTGAGCCTTGGTTATTCTATAAAATTGAGATAATATTAGCTACCTAGTGATGCTCTTGAGAGTATTGGAGAAGATAATGCTCATGAAATGTTTAGTACAGTGCCTGGGACAAGGCAAGCATGCAATAATAATAGTTATCATTATGATCATATTTTAGATAATCTATGACTATGCTAAATAATATCCAACTAAGGAATTGCATCTACTATGTTCTTTGTTTTTTAGTTGGTTTTCCAAGACCACATATTTAATGTAACCTTTATAACTTAACTTTTTAAATAAAGCCTTTGGTGTGGACTCTTGTAAAAAGTTTCTGGAAGTTTGCATATATTCTCTGTGTCCAGTGGTTTTGTCTTATCCATTTTTGACTCCCTCAAAGAGTATAAACAGATTAATGAGGCCTCATTTCCTCTTATATCAACTGAATTGTCTTTTCTGATTTTAGGCATCAGCTTTTGCTTGTTTATGTTTCTTTCAGCTAAACCTGTACCTAAAACTAGGGTCTCTGTGTCCTTCTCCTAGGATCTCCTTTGTAAGCTGCTTGAAGAAGGTTTGCTGGAGCCGTGTGAAAGTGCTTACTGTCTAGAAGACAGAGCTATTTTTAGCTTGAAGGTAGAGCTGTGTTTTTCCTTCTTGGCAAGTTCCTTTTCTTTTGATGAAAGCCAAAACTTGAAGCTAGTGGTGACAGGTCAGGGTCCTAATTGCTGTGCTGTTGGAAATAAGGAGAGATATTTATTGCTAATCAAGTAAATACCAAACCAAATTTCATCAGTGAGAAAGATGAGCCCACTTAGTGGGCTGTCTTATACAACCCTTTTTTTAGTGAGCCTGGGAAATATTGTGAAGTGGTAATAATAAAAACAGCATATGGTCTTTGCAAGAACTTTGTCATACATAAGCAATGTGCTGTGGGTGTGGTAATGAACATCAGGTGTATTTGGTGCAAGACTTCAAACTTGAGGAAGAAGAATTTTGCTTTTTTGCACACACTGGAATGTGTTTTTGCATTTCTAGTATTTTAAAAAAATAAAAACTACATGATTTTTTTATTCCTTATTTGGAAGCTATACTGGTCAGCATAAGAAAATAACTTAAGATCTTCAAAGGCATGCTGTAGAGGTTTGGAAAGCATTTGGTTTGGCTTGAAGCGAGTTTGGCTAGTGAAGTGATGGCACGCAAGAAAGAAGAACAGGTGAAAAAATGTGGAGTTACTTTTATCTTTCAAAAGATTTTCTTGATGAATTGAAACAGCCATGAAAATAAGCACTGGCCTTCTTGCCCAATGGCCTAAAAGTACTTAGAGTGGGCCAAATCAGAATCAGGCAGGGGCCTAATGAAAATCAGGCAACAAGCCTAGGCCTAATTAAATATGTGCTCCCTCCTCCCACTTTTTTATTCCCTTTGGCTCGAGTTTTAGCAAAATAATCTGGTTTTGTGGTAGAGAGATATTTCTCTTCTTCGACTCAGATAGAGCTGGTAATTATTAGCAAAGGCAAACAGTGGCATTAGTTACTCAGCAGAACCTATGAAAATGTTTTTTGGCTAAATAGATTTTCTTGCTGGCCTATTTCGTTTTAGAACTGCTTATAAAAATTAACTAGTATATTTCTGTACTAAAGTAAATAATATCTCTTGAAGTGATTGAATGCAAGTAAGAGACAAAATTTTTCATTTCGTTTGGGAAAAATATTACATTTGCTTCTAGTGTTCTAGGACAACTTTTAAAGATGCTGGTTGAGCTTCAGCAGTTTCTCAAACTTGTTTAAAGGAGTCTTTGGGATCTATGAGTCATGAATAATTTTCTGATTAGGATCACAAGACAGATGTCTCCATAGACTTCTGCAGAACTTTAAAACATCTTTGAACAATGTGAAATTGACATAAGAGTAGATCATTTTCTCCAATGTCCTAGTTTTATAGAGTGGGTACACAGAGGACCCAGGACTGGATCACAGACACCCAGACTCTCAATCGGAGACTTCTTCCTTGCCAGTACCTCCCATGAAGAAGTTGCTGCTTAGTTTAGCGTTTGAATAGGAATAAAACTTGTACGTGACTCAGGGAGATAACATCCTTAATTTATTACAGCATGTTTATGAAATCCTAGGAGATGCCTGAATTATAATAATTGGTGAGTCTGTTTTGCGTCTTTCTCCAAAGCCTTTGTTTAGGGAGCAACTTTTGAAGTCGATGATGATGCCAGATTTGGAAGAATTTTGGAGGCCTGTGTTTGGGGAGCAGCGCAGATGAGAATCAGATTGGATCTGCAGACGGTGGGACGTTACAAATATGTATTGAGCACACGTTATATAGAAGGACGACGAGACAGTGGAATCCTGTGACAAATCACTCCTTTTAAAGAGAAATATAAATACAGTAAGTACTCAGCCACCGTCAAAGGCTAGTTACAAACAACAGCAACAAACCATACAGCTTCAAAAGAAGGCTGGTACCCTATTTTCCTTTGGAAATGCTTAATGAAAAGCTGCATGAAAAATTTTTGTGGATTTGAAGATTTTGGAATAAGCAAGAGGCAGAAACAGAAGTCCACGTGTTCTTGCTTTACTGGCTTTAATTGTTTTGGTTTCAAGCTTAACAGCAAAATGTTCTTGCCAAGTGACTATGCATGTGCATGGGGTCTTTCCTGCTTCGCTTCACTCAGGCGTCCGTTGGAAGAAAGTCCCTGGTTTGTATCAGTCAGACATCATTTTAATGTAAGAGAAAACACGTCCCTTGGAACCATTAAGGGATTGCAACTTATCATTAGAGTGAATAATAGGCTGCAATGTCTGTTTAGAATAGGATTTGAGAAATTAATTACTGGGGTAGGTCACAAAATGCTTCACTGTTTTCTAATGATCATAAACTGCAATTTCACAATCAGATGGTGAAAAATTTGTCAGGGCAATATATTTATCATTTATCACTTTAGAAAGAGGTCAGCAAACTTTCTCTGTAAAGAGCCAGACAGTAGATAGTTTAGGATTTGTGCCTTTGTAGCGTGAAAGCAGCCATAGACAATAAGTAAATGAATGAGCATACCTATATGCCAAGAAAACTTTAAGTATTATATTTCATATAATTTTAACGTGTCTTAATACCTTATTCTTCCTTTGATTTTTTTTTCAACCATTTAAAAATGCAAAAGCCATTTTTAGCCCTGGGTTGTACTAAACCGGGCAGAGAATCAAATTTAGCCTAAAGGCTGTAGTTTGCTGACTCGCTTTAGAAGAAAAGACCCTTTTATTATTTACACTGAGATGTCTGAGTATTATTTTAAAAAGCAATGCATTTTTTTTCAACTCACAATTTTTATATGTTTCTGGTCCAATGATTATTGTTTTTGAAATGCATTGAAAGGTCAGTTTGAGGACTACAGTATGAGGGCTAGCTCAGTGGCACAAGGTTTGACAAATTAAACTCTGACTGTGTTCCTCTCATTATGTTCCAATTCTGTTCATCAGTAAAAGGAACTTCTGTCGTTGCCTCACTTGTTGCAATGAATAAATCTGTATATTTTTACAAAAGAACAACTGTGTGGATTCTTTTGCTGCCGGATGACTTGAGTGTTGGGCTCCTCTTTATAAAAGTTTCCATGACAGTCTGGTCTGAGAGAATGACAGGTTTGCCCTCATGGAGAATTTCTCATTAAGGAAGCTTTTCTTTCACCAGGAAGCTTTATGGGGCCTTAATAATGGCTCAAACAGAAACCACCAAATAGAACCCTTTCATAAACCATACCTTATACCCACCCTGGCCTGAAAGAGAACTTGTTTCCTCCTGTGCGTGGTGATAGGGTGATGTTCAGAAGCTGAGAGGTTAGAGAGGACCACCATGCTACCCTGGGGCTGTTGCTTCCTAGTGGTAACCAAGAGACACAGACACAAGCATGTACTTTTAAATATGAGCTAAGCCAGGAGTTACAGTCCTCTAGCTTTCTTTCTTTTATTTTATTTTTTGGAGGAAAATTAGCCCTGAGCTAACATCTGCTGCCAGTCCTCTTTTTGCTGAGGAAGATTGGCCCTGAGCTAACATCCGTGCCCATCTTCCTGTATTTTATATGTGGGATGCCTGCCACAGCATGGCTTGATGAGCGGTGCTAGGTCTGTGCCTGGGATCGGAACTGGTCAATGCCAGGCTGCCAAAGTGGAGCCCACGAACTTAACTGCTATGCCACCAGACCGGCCCCCTGGCTTTCTCTTTTGAAAGGCAGTATGTGGAATGGTGAGGCGAGTGAGCTCTGAGCTCTACTATCTGAGTCTTTAACCTGGTTTTGCCATTTGCTAGCTGTGTGACTTTTACCTCTCTGTGCCTCAGTTCCCTCCTCTGAAAAAGGGGCATGAAAAACATGTCTATCTCATAGAGTTCTTGTGGGGATTAGGTAGATTAATATATGTAACGCATTTTCAAACAGCACCTGGCATGTGGTAGTGAATAATAGATGATAGCTGTTGTGATGATTTTCTTTCTTTTTAGCCTTGAAAGCAATGCAACATTTGCAAACTCTTATTTAAAGGGAGATTCCTTCCCTCAGGCATAATCACTATGACAATATCCTTTAATCTCTACTTTTTTCTTTCTCATGCGTTATCACTCCTACGTTCTACTGATCTATACCTTCCAAACACCTCAGCCACCCTCTCCTAATACCTGTTTTGGATCTGGTCCTTTATTTTCTTCCCACCCACTGTGCTTGTTATAAACTCAGTGATCTCCTGGACCTAAACAGTGAAACACATGGCTCATATATAAGAGGGAAGTTTAGTTCATCAGGTGTAACCTAATATATTACCATGTAGTTGTAGGACAGCCCAGTCTGGATTTGATTGGAAATCTATAGGTTTTGAGGCAGGTTTGTAGTAAGCTGCTCACCACGTGCCTAGAGCTGAGGAGTTGAAGAGATAGCGCCCAATGGAGGGAAACTGGGAATGTTCTGAACGTGGGCTTCATTCTTTGATGGGGTCCTCCAGTGGCCTAGTAGAATGTTCTGTGTTTAAGGACCTTCACTAAATACTTTGTGCTTGGCTATAATATTGGGTTTGCTTTCCTTTTCCTGACAATTCTTTTCTGGGCTGGAGAAAGAAGAAGGCTTACACGTTGCTGTGCACTATTTTCAATCCAGCTTGAGCTTTGCTATCTTTGCTCTTGGCCCTGTTTTGCCTGTGCTCTGGAGCAGGGTGGGTGCAGACAGTTGTTGAGGGAAGCTTTTATTTTGGTTAATTATTATCCTAGATTGTCTATTCCTGTTTTCTTGGAGTAAAAATGAGATGCTATTTTTTTGGACGACTCAATATACAGATAGTAGATTTATTTTTTTCCTAGAGAGCATGCATTTATAAGTTATGGACAAAGCAATTCTGAAACATTTTAATAGGCTTGCATAAGGAAAAACTACATTGCATAAGGGTTACATAAGGTCTTTGGGTTTTGCTCTTTTGACAACTCTAAAAAAGCAGTTCTCAGCCTTATGAGAAACAATGTCTGCATTAAAATATCTGCACATCCCTTTAAAAAACCAATACAGGCCTAGTTTTTTCCTCATATTTCTTTACTCCCTAGGTATCTCATCCATATGAGATACTCTTCCTGACTTCAAACAGCACTTTCTATATGCAAGAAATACCCAGAGAGTCAAGGAGAATGAGACTATGCCCCATCCATATTTTTATTTGATTGAAACAATTTATCGGATCAACATTCGCTGTTGTGTTAATCGCTTATGCTCTAGGCTCATGTAGAGTTTACATTCATCTGTTGATGCATCTTTCTCCAGCATGCTTGGTTTCTACTCTTTGAAAAGGGCAAAACCAAATGACATATTTGGGTGAAAAGGCAAGCAATTCCTGTTTCTGTCGTTCATTTCAAAGGCAAAATATTCTCTAGTATTTTTACTGTAGATTTTCTGGAGGACAACCAGTGGTGTTCATGATGATTCTGTGTTTATTTTTCTAAGGAAAAGAGAAAGACGAAAACTAGCGTTCTTGGTGCTTACTACATGCCAGGCATTGTACACACATGATTTCATTTAATGCTTGCATTAACCCTTCAGCAGAGGTATTATTATTCTTTTACTAGAGATGAGAAAACTGAGGTTTGGAGAGTAAGTCACTTACCTGAAGCCACAAAGCTGGTAGGTTGTAGAAAGCTAGGATTCATAACTAGGTATATCTCTTTTCCCTAACTCCAACTGCCTCCCTTCAAGCAGAGATGGTCTTTGTTGACCACCTGGCAGAAAATGCTCACTTGGAATATTGAAAAGTATCCTCCAAACAGATTTAACTTTAAAAAACTGTTATAGAATTAGGTGGAAAAAATATGTTGCTTTTCCAGATTTTAAAAGGTAAAAGTTTGAAGCTTAAATTACTGAAAAGTGGGCACAATTACATGGTTAAAATGAACTGGATATATAGGTCTATACTCAGAAGATTAAACATTTAGAATTATTATTCCACGTAACTAATCAAATCCACAATTTTTGTCAGAGTAAGATATTAGTTTAATAAGAATAATATAGACCAAGAAAATGAACAGCTGCTTGTTTGGTTCTAAATATAACAGTAATGATCATATTTTAAAATATTTTTTAATTATAAAAGAATTGCCAACAAAGGAATAAGAACTCAGAGGTTCTTGCAAATGCTTAAAAGCAGCCACATGTTCTTGCTACAAAGCAGAGACAAAACAGTCTTCATTTTTGTGCCAGAATTTCCTTTTGGCTCAGATGACCAGATCTACAAAAGAGAGAATGGGGAGATTTTGCTATTCGAAAAAGGTTTCCTGATATACTTGGGGGAAAAGTTGTAAAAGACATATGAATTCTTCTAAAATAGGTTATCTGTGGGTTATCTATCTTATTACTGTACAAAATGCATTCACTTTTGTCAGTCATGGTTTCTATTTTTGTCTACAAATGGTAACAACTTCTCTGTCTAGGTTTTGAGAAGGTCAAATGATATGTAAAAGTACTTTGGAATGGTTAAAGTGTTATTTGTATGGAATAGTAAATGCATGCAGACAGTATTTTTCAGAATTATCTAATATATTTTCCCCTTGTTGTAATACAGTTTCCTCCTCTATCACCTTCCCTCCGTTATTGTCCCAGGGAAGAACAGGGAGAATGTCACATAGATGCTGGGGAGGATCAGAAAGGGAGACAAGTCTCGTCAGTCAAAAGGGAGAAGTTGAAAACACTTCAAATTCTTGGAGGCACAGGGAGAAGAAACAGAAAGGAAGGAAAGGGGAGAAGGAGGGAGGGAGAAGGGCAAGAACTCAGCTCCTGTGTACTGGCTCCATGCATGAAAACTCCCATAGGGTGGGTAGAAACATCCAGAAAGATTTTAGGAGAACTCAGAATTCCCTTCTCTCCTGAGAGGAGAATGAAAGCCTTTTAGAGAAGTTCTGAGATCAGCGTAGCCCTCCATGATGGGGAAACAGTAGAGCAGGATTGTGAGAGAAGAGCCTACATAGATGGTCCTGAGGTAGTATTTCTGGTTGCCCAAGGCCTGTGCAAGGCATGCACAGGATCCAGAAGTCCTCAACCAAAGAGAGAAGATTCAAACATTTGAGAGAAGTAGTGGACTAGATTGGTCCAAAACACTCTACCACCCATTAGACAGACGAACATCAGAACGTCCAATAATACCAACTATTGGTGAGGGAGTTGGGAAACCCTCTTGTACTGTTAGTGGAAGTGTAACCTGGTACAGCTATCTTGGGGAGTTCTCTAGCAGTGCTTAGAGAAATCTGGTCATATACATATACTAAAGATTCCCACTCCAGGGTGTATATTCTAGAGCCACTCTCACATAGGCCTATAAGGGAACGTGTTTGAACATGTTTATTGATGCTCTATTTGGGAAGACAGAAAGTTGGAGGCAATTGAGGTGTCCACTGCTAGGGGAACAAATTAGTCAATTGCAGAATATACATATGTGGTGGAATTCTATGTACCACTCAAAATTAATTATCTAGATGTGCATAAAGCAACATGAATAGATCTTAAAAACATATGTTGAATGAAAAAACAAAAAAGTTTCATAGCACAATTACATGTATATAAGTTAAACACATACAAGAACACAAACAGCATTACGTATTTCTCAAAGATACAAACATACCTAAATACATTTATGTTTTATAAACATTAGTGTGGATACCTTTAGCAGAGAGGAGAATGGAAGTTAGGATGAGAGGTTAAGAGAAAAACAATAAAATTAGTAAAACATGATATAGGCCTTATGAGTTTGGATGACGGTGTACCCTGAGCTAAGAGATATGATTAACTCAACTCAGAACCTTAGGTTAAAAAGAAAAAAGCTGAAGTTTTCATATCTGAATCATGATGAAAAAATATGGTGTTATATTGTGACATTTATATTCAGGAGAGGTGGTCCTGCAGGGAGTGACCAGCCTCTATGAGTAAGCTACTGATCCGTATCACATAAACAGATGATTTCAGGACCAGGAGAAGGAATTTAGTAAATTGCTTGTTATTTAGTTCTCCGATGCCCTGGAAGATGAAACATTTACCCCCTGAGACTAATTTTTCACTGACTGATCAAACTCAATGTACTGTTTATGTTCTCTGTAACAGGAATTTTAAAGTACATAAATTTTTAAGCAATAGTCTGATATCCAAAAAGATACATTGCTTTCATCTGAAGTAATTTGAAGTTCAACTGGGTGAAATACTGCTACCATTTAAGCTCCTTATTTATTAAATATGGATCCAGTTAATCAGATTTATAGTGTGAAGTTGGAACTCTCTCTGATGGCTGGAGAAGGAAGTCTAATGTTCTTAAAATATTATCCTCTGTGGTCTTCATTATTCACTAGCTGCGTGTTGGCTATCACTTTACCTTCCTAGATCTCGGCTTCCTCATCTGTGAAGTGATTGGACCAGTTCATTACTCCCTGCATATGCAATGATTTCACAATGACAAAACTAAAAAAGGCGATTGAAATTCTACTGAACAGAAAGACCTCCCTGCCGTATCACCGACAGTCTGTCAGGGGTTGCCTCAGGGCCAGAAGTTGAGAAGCACTAACTCCAAAGGTAGGGGTGAGTCAAAGTCCATTTCCACACTATTGCCTTTGAATTACTCAGTGCTTTTCAGAATCAGGCATTTTTAAAATGTCAGTGGATTATTCTTTTTTTTGTGTGTGTGTGCTGAGGAAGATTCACCCTGAGCTAACATCTGCTGCCAATCTTCCTCTTTTTGTATGTGAACCACTGCCACAGCATGGCCACTGACTGACAAATTGGTGTAGGTCTGCACCCTGGCCTGGGCCACTAAAGTGGAGTGCACCAAACTTAACCACTAGGCAACTGGGGCTGGCCTCCAGTGAATTATTCTTTGAATTATTCTTAAAAGTAGAATTGGAGCAATAGATTTATATGCAGGTGCCTCATTTATATCCCATTATCAGAGTCCATGATTCTGGATGGTGTTAGAAGTAAAATTATTACTATAAGTTTCTTTGGATTCTTCTAGTATAAAAATATCTTGGATGGTGTGCAAGATGGTCCTGTAATATAATAATAATAATACCTAATATTTTGTAACCCTTGCACAGACACTGTGCTTACGTGCTTTCCACTTAGCACAACTAACTCAATTCATTTTCACAACAACCATGTGAGAGAAGTACTATTATTATCCACTTTTATGGAGCAGGAAAATGAGGCACTGAGACGTTAAGTAGGTTGCTTACAGTTTCATAGCCAGAAAGAGGGAGAGATGGGATTTGAACCCAGGCTGTTTAGCTTAAGAGTTCATACTTTTAACCACTAGGCTTACTGTCTCTCTAACATGCAGTGAAGTTCCAGTTCACATCAAACTTTTGATATTATACTAGGGATTTTTCTGGACTGTATGTTTTGAATAACGTTCCCATGACTCCAGCAGTGGTCAATTCTTGAGGAAAATAATCAGAAAAAAATCCATTGGATTGGCTTCTTTACTCTGATTCTTCCTTCAGCCCTATCTCGTACAATAAGTGTGTATCTAATATTTGTTCAGTTCCTCCTCCATACCAGATTAAGTGCTTTATGTTTATTAATGTGTTCATTCCTCATGACCCATATGAGATTTGCATGATTATTAGCTCCATTTTACTGATGAGCAAGCTGAGGCTTATAGAGGTTATGTGTTTTTCTTGTGGTCATAAGTCTAGCTAGGATCCAAAGGAGCAGCCTCTGGCACTAGTGCTAAGCCCTTTGTAGGATTGCTTCTAAGGATGCTTATCATTTGCAGGCCTGGGTTTCTCCATCCCTAAACAGTCGTTCAGATGTCTCCTAATGTAATGTCCAGCTTTAATTCTTTAGGAGTCTATTATTCATAGGGGTCATGGCTCCCCACTTAGTACTGGCTAAAGTAGAATTTCAAACCAGGCTCAAAAATTGGCACCCTCGTCTCTTGTTGGCTTTGGAAAATCACAAATCTTGAGCATATTAACCAACAAAACAAAATAATACTCGGAAAACTATATTTTTATTTATTTGCCCAGAAACTATTTTAAATCGAGCATTGTTAGTATTTATATTACGCAGGCTTTCCTTTAATTAATGAAGCGTTTTTTTAAATAATAAAATTTTCTTTAAAAGAGACAATATTTGGGGGCTGGCCCAGTGGCACAGTGGTTAAGTTCGTGTGCTCTACTTCAGTGGCCCAGGATTCGGAAGTTCAGATCCCCGGTGTGGACACAGCACTGCTTGTCAAGCCACACTGTGTCAGCATCTCACATAAAATAGAGGAAGATTGCACAGATATTAGCTCAGTGACAATCTTCCTCAAGCAAAAAGAGGAAGATTGGCAACAGATGTTAGCTCAGGGTCAATCTTCCTTACACACACACACACAAAGACAATATTTTTTTTTAAAGGTATGTTTTTCTTAGCGAGGAAGATTGGCCCTGAGCTAACGTCTGTTGCCAATCTTCCTCTTTTTTTTCCTCCCCAAAGCCCCAGTACATAGTTGTATATCCTAGTTGTAAGTCATTCTAGTTCTTCTATGTGGGATGCCACCACAGCATGGCCTGATAAACAATGTGTAGGTCTGTGCCCAGGATCCGAACCAGTGAACCCTGGGCCACCAAAGTGGAGCATGCAAACTCAACCACTTGGCTATGGGGCTGGCCCCCAAAAAGACAATATTTTATGTTAATGGAGGAATTGTTGCATTAAAGCAAATGCAGTTTTGCTGGCATTCACATGTTTAAAAAAAATCTTCCAAAAGTTGACCATAAATTTCTAAAGCCCCTGAAGCAAACTTTCTTAGTAAAAACTAGCAAGAGAGAGACTGAAGTAGAAAAGAAGTCATGACTAATTGCCTGGGAATGTTTCCTCACCCTTGAAAAGAGGTGGAAGAGTGGGATGAGGAAGTGGGGTGGTGTGACCTTGTGATCCTGGATGTCTTGTTTATGTTTCCTTATCATGAATCTTCTTGCTAAAAGTAAAGTGTCGGTAAAGTGGCTTTAGTCTGCCAGAGAGACTCTTGGCCTTGGTCCAAACTTAACTGAAATATTATCAGAAATACATTCTTTACCATGTATAGCACTTGCAAGTTCTTCTAATGAGGTCCACACGTGGTCGCCGAGTAGGCAGGATAATCCAGTGCCTTGGGCAGGGAAGAGCGTGCCCTCTCACTATCTGTCATGTAGGAGTTATCCACCGTATGTGGCTTTGCCTGGCATGTCCAGGGGACTGATGCCAAAGGGTTGTTATGTGGGACAGAAGTAAGTAGCATTATGTATTCGAGAGCCTCAAAGAGACCATCTAGTTTTTAGACTTTTATTCCAGAAAAAAAAAAGAGATTTAAAGCTCATTTTATTCTGGGACAAAACTATAATCTACTTAGAATTAAATATCTAAATTACTTAAGGATAAATGATAAGGATAAATGTTCTAAATGGCTACAAGGGAAACCTTATGGAGTATGCCTCTGGAAGGAGGCTAAATACATGGCAATTTTAGGAGAGATAAGGTAATGGATAGTTAATAGGGCAGGAAGACAGGGTTAGTGGAGGTGACAGAGTGGAGGTAACAAGTTCATGACACATAAGAAGCTCACAATATACACACATTCAAAGAATGTTTAGAATCAAGGTGGCAAAATACACAAGGTCCAGAATATACTTTAAAACATCAGTTGTTCTATGCCTTTTATTTATACAGTACTTAACTCTAAAGAGCTCTAAAGAACTCTAAGAATTTTACTTAGATTAGCCTATACAAAAGCCAAATTGGTTAGGAAATCAAAATTTCTATTTAGAAGTGAGGAAGTTAGGATATGGAGGGTTTTCATAATTTGCTCAAAATCGCTTTGTTTGGATTATGACCCAGGTCTTCTCTGACTTAGCAACTGAGCAGGTGACGTTCTTCCTCTCCACCATCAGAAGTTACCACGTTCCAGCTGAGTGCTGCCGTTTGGCTTGGAATCATAAAGCTGTAGGTTCTGAAAAGATGTCATCTCATTGAACCCTAGAGCCTTTTGCTTGAATCTGTTCCATATAAACTTTCTCGCCATATTTCTCAAATTAAATATCTCCAATGATGACATAATTGAGTAGTAGCACTTCTTCATCCCCTCTCCCCCCCCAAAAAAAGCAGCTGGAGAGAAAGCCAAGGATTGCCCAAAGTGACTCTCTTAGTTAAAGATAATCGCAGCAAAACCCTTCCCTCAACTGCTTTACATTGGTGGTGAATAAAAATGGTACCACTTTAGCCACATCTAATGTTCAGACAGTGTGATTTTTGACGAAGGTTAAAGCTCTTAGACAATTATAGCTCCCTTTTTTTGTTTTTTTTTTGAGGAAGATTGCCGCTGAGCCAACATCTGTGCCAATCTTCCTCTAATTTGTATGTGGGATGCCACCACAGCATGGCTTGATGAGTGGTGTGTAAGTCTGTGCCCAGGATCCAAATCCATGAACCCCGGATGGAAGGAGCAGAGCACATGAGCTTAACCACTACGTCACTGGGCCCACCCTGCTCCCATTTTTTTAAAATTGAAATATAATTGACACACAATATCCTGTTAGTTTCAGGTGTACATTACAGTGTTCGATATTTATATGCATTATGAAATCATCACCATAGTAAGTCTAGTTACTGTACAAAGTTGCTGCAATATTAATGATTATATTCTCTGTGCTGCACAAATACATTCCCGTGACTTATTTGTTTTATAACTGGAAGTTTGTACCTCTTAATCCCCTTCACCTATTTCACAGCCCACCCCCAAACCTGATCCCACTTTGGTAACAACTAGTTTGTTTCCTGTATCTATGTCTGTTTCAGTTTTGTTTTGTTTGTTCATTTGTTTTGTTTTTTAGATTCCACATATAAGTGAAATCATATGGTATTTGTCTTTCTCTGTCTGACTTATTTCACTTAGCATAATACCCTCTAGAGGCCTTCTCTGAATGGCTGAGTTAATGTGCCATTCAGGCAAGATTCAGGATTAGGATCTGGAATTCCATAATCACAAACTGACTATTTAACATTGTTTTTCTAATTATAAAAATAATTTACACAATTATCAAAAATATAAGAAAGTAAAAATCACTCATATTTCTGTGATTAAGAGATACTGTTAAAATTTTGGAGTATTTCCTTCCATTATTAACTCTATGCATTAGTAATTTACTTTACAACGTAGGGATCACACTATATATGTTTTAAAAATTCTGTTTCTTTTACTTATCACTAAATCAGAAATGTTTTCTTGTGCTATTAAATATTATTTAAATTGTGCTATTTACTAATTGCATATATTTCATTGCGAGGATATATTATAACATATTTAAGTGATCCTTTATGGTGATGGCTTAAATTACCTTGGCCTTTCGTGCACCTGCCTTCTGCTGATGTGCCGTTAACTTTTATGAGAGTTGCTGTTAAAAACATAGGCTTATTGTGATAGTTAATTTAATGTGTCAACTTGGCTAGGCTGTGGTGCCAGTTGTTTCGTCAACTAGTCTAGATGTTGCTGTGAAGATATTTTGTAGATGTGATTGACATTTATAAGAGTTGAGTGTAAGTAAAGGAGATTACCCCGCATGTAATGTGTGTGGGCTAATCCAATCAGTTGAAGGCCTTATGAGCAAAAAATGAAGTTTCCTGGAAAAGAAAGAAATCTGCCCCAAAACTGTAAAAGAAGTTCTGTCTTGAATTTCTAGCCTGTTGACCTGCCCTACAGATTTCAGACTTAGAAGCCTCCACAATCCCATGAGCCAATCCTTGAAATGTATCTTCTATTAGATCTGCTTTTTTCTGGAGAGCCCCAACTGATAGACCTGTGAAATCTATTGCCACATTTGTCTTGAGAGTGCCATCAGAGACCTTACCTACCACATAAATTAGAGTGCCCACAGAGGTCTCACATAAAATTTTCTTAAAAATTTGTAGAAGGAAAATATCGCTTCTATTGAATACTAGTATATTTCCTATCTCTGACAGGAGAATTTCTCTACTATCCTACTCCTCTTTTGGTTTAGTTGAAAGAGGCATGGAGCTCAGCCATGGTGGGTCAATTTATATTCTTTCTTCTTGGTCATAACTTAGCACTTCATTTGACTTTTCCTCCATACTTTTCTTTACTTGTATCTGTATGATGTCTCAATTGTTTATGGAAAAGGATAAGATATAAAGAACTAAGGTCCACCCTCTCTTTTTCTTCCTTTGATTTTAGGGTGAATGTTTCCTTTTCCTCTCTGGCTGAATAAAAATTATATTCACTTTTGCCCTCTTCCTAAAGACTTGAGAAAAACCATTAAACAAAATCTGTTTTCTTTTCTCTGGCCTATGTGTGAGCATATTATGTGCCACTATAGTAATGGCTTCCTACTGAGTTATATCCAGCAGAGCCAACCCTTGGCTTATAGCCTGGGCAGGTTCACTGTACCACCTCTCAGGTGGTGGAAGTTGGCTAGATCTGATCAGTGGATGAACCTAGAGACTAGAAGATGGGATTTAATTGACTCAATTAATTGTATGTATTAGAATGCTTTGCTCAACAATTTTTCCTAGTGCAATTCCTATTACTTCAATTTGAAGAACTACTTCAATAAAAGTCATTTTATTGTCCATATCAAAATTTTCTGCATAGAAATCTGGCCCAATGGTGACCATTGGCGGTTTAGTAAGATTCAGATGGCATACAAGCCATCTGAAAGATGTAAAACTCTTAGACATGCAATAACAGCTGCCAATCCTGGTGCCACAAAATATCAGCAAACCCCAGGTCTGCTTTTTACTTCAGTAGATGCTTTTGATTTACAGATATATTAAAATTGCATAGGAAATATAAATATCCAAAGTAAAAGGGATGGGACAGACTATTTTACCTGTCCAGGAATATTTATACTTTGATGAGAAGAAGATGTGGCAGCCTGGCATATTTGAAATTCTAGACGGGAAAGAGAGCCAGACAGCCCTTAAAGAAAGATATACTGAATAGAGTCATCTGCAATGACTGGCAAATATGGTTAGCACAGCATATTAGGAAACAGAATACTCTCATTTCCTTCTTCTGGGAGTACAAAGTATAGAGGAATCTAATATCCTTTGTAAAAATATTTCTGTATTTATTGTTTATTCTCCCAAATGGCTATTCTCCCAAAAGGCAAATAGTGTAGTCTCAGAGTTTGGATTTAGCCTTAGAGTTTCTCTAAATACTACTTGTCTGATGTTTCTTTAATATGGAGATTAAACGCAAACATGAAATTAGCTTCCTTGAAACATTCACTTTGAACTTTGCTTTTCTGCTACCAAGGAGATGATCTTTTGAACGGATGCCCTGTCACATTGACAGTGTGTTCAGAGCTTGGATGTGGGCCAACTTCGCTTAGCCATTTTTCCTTATTTAGTTCACTCAATATTATTGGCAGTTTGCTTCCACCAAAACCCCTGTTTTCTAAAGGATTTTTGACAACTTCAAGTGGGTTCAATATCTTTCATGGGAGGTTGTGCTAACTGGTCAGAAAACCTGAAGTGCCAATTATAGCAGCAGCAGAAGTTGAGTTGCTTTTATTTTACTGGGAATATAAGGGAATCCTGTGCAGGCCAATATATAGAGACTATGATGTAACTTTTCAAGTATAACACAACTGAGAAACTATTTAAATTACATAGCGTTCCTTTTTTGAATGGTCTTAGAGGGACTTTTTGGATAATTTCAAAATTCTCTCATTAGTTTTATAGCTTGGTGATTAACATTATCATTTCTCTTTGAAAAGGAGCATTTAGTTTTATGATGAGCATGACTGTTTCCCTCTGTTTTGTTGATATATGAAAGTAATTGAATCAGCACCATTCTTTTCTCAACTTTTGGAAACTCAGGCTAGTTGATGGGATAACTCTTTAAGTTAAACTACCTATTTGATGCATTTGCTGAAATGTAAAGACTGAAAAATCCACAGCTCTTAACTTGTCATTTTGGTAGCATCATTCATTGGTGAAAATAGAATATTTGCTAATGAGGAACACTGTGTTTGTGTGTGTGTGTATGTGTGTGTGTGTGTGTGCGTTTTAATACAGAAATTTTTTTAAAAAAAAAAAGCCTGGCAGCCATTGGGAACACCACTGACTAGACAGAGAGAAAATGTTCTTCAATTCACACTTCTCAAATACATTTTATGATGATCCTGGCTGTATAAGGAAAGCTTTATGAATTCAACGAGGCCCTTTTTACAATATTTTTGTATGTTATATGTAGTATGAATACTCCTCTTTTTAAGTAAACTCAGCATGCAATACTCTAAGCCTAATAAAGCAGGGAAATAATTCATTTTATGTATTCTCCATCCTCAAAGTTAAAGTGCCACGTGTTAAACTGTGAGGAGTGAAAGTATTGTCCAGCTTTATTAGGCAATGAAGGAAGGCAAAGCCACAAAGATAGAGGTAGTGGTGTAAAGTTGGGAACTATGGGAAATTCTGTGGTTCAGGAAGGAAAATGGGTAGCCAATAGTAGACAAAAGATGCTCAGGTTGCTGCTGCGTGGGAAATATAAACTGTTAGACTTCAATTGTTTGATTTCAACAATCAGCATTTTAATGGCCTTAGACAAAAAAATTTTTAGGCTGGCATATTATTTCTCGTCCTCCCCATCATTTATAATAGAGAATGATGGGAAATTAAGAAGAAAGTAATTTTAGCAGTCACTTTATTAAAAAATTAATTTTTCCATAAAGTAAGATATACATACACAGTCTTTGGAAATATCTATTTTATCAGATTTTTAATTTTAGTATCAGATTTTATTTGAATTTATGTACTATGTTCTGTTTAGAAACTTTTTATATTTGTATTAATTCACTTGATTAAATGCTTGATCAGTGTCGAAATATCCTATTTATAGAACGGGCAAAATAAACAACAATAACAATAACTGCAAATCCTCATTGGCAAGGACATAATTTCATGGCTTGCAGATAGCCGTCTTCCAAGAGTCATTGTTTTACACTGATCTCATCGGTAGCTGTCATTTGTTGAGTGTTTATTATGTGTTAGATATACTAGAAATATTATTTTATTAAGTCATTACAACTGGCAGAGGCTCACAGAGTTCAGGTAATATGCCAGAGGTCATATAGTGAGTTAGAAGCCAAACTGGGTTTATGTCCAGGTCAACCTGGCTCCATATTCTACATGTGTTACCACTATAATACTCTTCTTCTAGCAGTTTTCATTACAGACATTTTCTTGACATTTCCTACCGCTTTTCCTTACAATGCCTTGGCTACAGGTCAAGTACTACTGCTGAAATAAGCAACACATTTCATTTTTGCCTTCCTTGAATATTCTCTTGGCTGTGTCAGACAGGACCAACTGTTTGTTCTTGGGTCCTGAGGAGGCTGTGATAGAACTGTGCTTGGAAGCTCTTAGGTATATTCTCAGACTCTGTCTTCTGACTTGGTGATAGTGGCAGGAAAGGAGAACAATGTCAGAGGGTCAGCCACGTCTGGGAGAAAGATTCCGGGCAGAGTAGAGCTGTGCAAGCTTCCCTCCCACGCCCTTCTCTTTGCCGGTCAGCAGTGTCTTCTGAGATTTGGAGACGAGACGGCAGAACAATCTTGCTTAGCTGACACTCAGAAGCATTCCAGAGGAAAGAATGAGCAGGATGCTTCAATTTTACAGTGGGGGTGGGGGAAAGGGGAAGTCTGTGTTCTAACCTTGAGCCATGGAACTGACACAAACCATAAGGAGAGTCCACAGGGAAAAGGAACAGAAAAAACTCTTTGACAGTTCTGCTGCTTGAGGGCGACCTACCCCTCACTCCCTTATTTCTGTTTATAATAAGACATTAAATAGGGATAGAGAAATTTGTAAAAGAAAAATCCTTGGCAATGTGGCTGGCGTATGCTTTTGGAATCTGGAGAAATCTTGCATAACGAAGTTAATTTTTATGGCATAGTGAATTTTCTATTGGTCTGGATAGAAGCATTCTGACAATGGGAATCAACAAAAGGGAAATTCTTCATGCTATACATTAGCACTAATGTTTGACATATTCCCCCCTCCTCTCCCTTCCTCCCTTCTTCCCATCCTTCTTTCCTTCCTTTAAAAAAATTAAGCACCTAGTATATATGAGTCTGTGCCAGCAGCTGGGGATATAAAGATAAATCAGATATGGATCTTACCCTGAGTAATACAATATATTCATATTATATATAAAAATAATATACCATGATTAATATAACAGGGGGAATTGAACATATGGTAAGTGCAAATAAGGTGCTAGAGGAGTTCAACTTCATTTGTTTATTCATTTAACGGATATTTGTTGGGAATGTTAGAGACTAGGCATTGAACTAGTGCTGGGGTTAGGGCTGGGGCTGCCCTCCTGCAGCTTCAAGTTCACTGGAGGACACAGGCCTGTTATCAGACACTCACAGTGAAGAATGGTCAGTGCTAAATCTCATTCTTTAAACAAATAATTTTTGTTGCCTACTAAATGCCAAGCATTTCTTAAGAGAGGTTGAGGTGAATTCATGGAGAAGGTCTCATTTGAGCTGGATTTTAAAGGGTGGGTTTGAACACAGAGATGGGGGGAGAAAAGCATTCACATTTGAGAATGAGGGGAGAGCGATGGTAAGCATTTGAGATTTCAGGAGGAAAATAATGGTAACAATCACAGTAGCTAACCTTATGTAGTATTTTCTCTGCTAGGTACTGTTCTAAACATTTGGTATATACTTTATTAACTCAAGTGTTCCTCACAACATCTCTGTAATTTGGATACTGTTGCCATTTTACATATGAGGAAATTGAGGCACAGAGAGGTTAAATGATTTGCCTAAAGCCACACAGCTAGTAAGGGGTTGATCTGGGATTCAAACTCAGGCAGTCTGTAACTTGTCTATACAATCTCTATAGCAGGCTTGCTATAAACTTGCTATAAGCAAAGTTGAGGAAGGGGAAAGTTGTGATGTGGAAAATAGCAAGCAGCTCAATTTGACCTGTGATTAAGGTTGGTGGGGAGGAAGTGCGGGAAATAAATTGGCAAGGCAATTTGGGCCATATTATAAAAGACCCTGAGAGTCAGATTGTATGAATTTCCTTTTGCAGATAAAGGGGAGCCACTGAAGGTTTTTGAGCAGGGAGGACTGTGATCTGAGCTGTGCTTCAGAAGATTCAGCCTGAAATACTGTGTGAAATGAGGGCCGACAAGGCAGGGAAAGAAGTTAGGGACTGATTGTGGCGACAGGTGGGAATGAGGCTTGGTGACAGTAATGAGAGAGTTATTAAAAAGGGAGTTTTGCAGGGCCTGGGAACTTATTAGAATGCAGAGGTGTCGTGTTAACCTTTGGCCTGTGCCAGGCAGTGGTCAGAAAGGGTTAAATGAATATGCCAGCTATGGAAATTTCTTGGGCATTAACATTTTCCACTTTTCTTTGGTTGTATCAAATGCCCTTGTGATGGGAGAAAAAGAACAAACATCAAAAGTACCTTTTAACTTCACAATTCTTTCTAAATTTCTTTAAACTTATAGGCTATACTGCTGATTTGCAGACTTCAAAGTACACAGAAGGATCAGGGTCAGATTGAAAAATTATTTCTTACAGTTTGATAAAATATGCATGTAAATCCTATGACCTGCCACTGAAATTATTTATGTGTTAATGTAACTTTGTAACACTAATTGCACTGTTTAAGGCCATTTTTTTCCCCCTCACACAGCTTTTTCTCTGTAAGTGCTGGAAAAATTTTTGCTTATTATTTATGCTGTACTTTGCAGATTCCACATGTTGTTTGTGGATTCAAAAATATCAAGTTTTTTTTTTGGAGGAATTATGGCAAGAAGAATAACTAGACTGTATTCCTATGGGCAATGGTTGGGACGTTTGCATTCAACTTGCTATCATTAAAAAATTTTTGTTTTAGTCCTTATTACCTATGAGAACACCATCTCAGTATGTTATGTTTGTGATAATTTTTCTCAGAAGTAACACATTACGGTTTTTCAATTCTTTTTCAAGCGGGAGTCTCTCCTCTTCTTCCTCCAATGTGAAGGGAGGAAACCAAGATAGAAAATTGAGAATTGAGGCTTTCCCCAGAAACTCACCAGGTTTTCCTATATTTGTGAGATTCTCATTAATAACGATATCAGGATCTCTATGCTTTTGCAGATTAAAGTTTTGTTTTGTAGATTGAAATTTTGTTGGAATTGATGGAAATACACCATTTAATGGTACTGAATATTGTTCTGCAGTTTTTAGATATTGGTCATTTGTAGTTTTCCTCTTGGATTTGAATACTGATATTTTCTTGGTTATGTGGTATCTTTACAATTGTTTTTAATGGTCTCCTTGGCTTTACCAGAGGTTTGAGGCAGTATTGTGAAATGGTTAAGAAAATAGGCTTTGGGTTCTACAATTGCTTCTCAAACTTCAATGTGCGTATGAATCACTGGAAGAATTTTTAAAGGGCAAACTCTGATGTCGTGTCAGACTATGATCAACAAATCTGGGGTGGGGCCTGAAATTCTGCATTTCTGATAAATTAGCCTATGGACCAGCTTTTGAGTGGCACAGTCTAGGCCCCCTTCCTTGTGTATATGACTTCCTGTGTGACTTGGAGCAAATCACTTAATTGTTCTTTAGTTCATTTTCCTCATTTGCCATGTACTGTAGGGAAGCTGTGAGAATTAAGTGAGAAAATGTATGCAAAGAGCCTGACACGTTGAAACTTTAATGAAGTAAATAGTAGCTACTGTTATTCACCATTGCCTTTGTAAGTGGGCCACCATTTTAAGAGCTTGCTGAGAAGTCAAAATCGTTGCATGCTGACTAAATCTGGCTTTGGTGCAAAAGTCCTTAGTTGAGGTTCTGTCTCTTCCATGTATTGCTGTGGGACCACAGATAGGTCATTTCATCTCATTTCGTCTTATTTGTAAAATAAGAGAGGGTTGGGCTAGAAATTAGTGAAGTTTCTTTTAACTTAAAACTTAAAAACCAGTGATTGTATAACCATTCAGTGGAGTATGCTATTCTGTTTTTTAAAATGTTAACATAGACTAAATTGTGTATTTGTTTCTTCTGCCTATCAATTCATTTGATTTAAATTTGATTTAAAATGTCCCCAATAATTTCTCTCCTTGCCCCTCATATGTTGGTTATTGTTTTGATAAAGAGTTCCAGAGGTCTGTTGGGGCTGCAAATTCAAGCTATAGCTAATTCTGAAGTATCCAAAAAAAAGCTCAATCGGCATATTAGAGAAACCACTATGTAGTGGAAGACAAAAATTGCTTTTGGCTGCTCTGTAAATTATCACATCTGAACCATTATGATAGCTTATAAAATAATTCAGAATGCCCCCCCCCCCCCCCAGTTGCTTGGATAATTGTCTATAGCTTGCCTCCAAATTTCAATCTTACAGAAAAGTCATCCCCCAAATATTTCAATCTTAACTACCAGCACATTTTGAAAACTATATTAAATTATTTAACATGATAGAGGTATCAAATGTAAGTGTTATCTCCAAAGGGAAAAGATCTTTATTCAGAAAATAAATTGCACCATGGACAGGCATTTGGGAAAACATCTATTATACAAGATTTTTTAGTCATCGGAATTTTCTTTAGCTGCATTGTCAGCTTTAGGGTATGAACATGAGTTTGTAGTAATGAATAAATAGAAATTTGAAAATGGGAGATAGGAGAGTTGATTTTTATTAATATGGAGATATTCTTGTCCATTTCCAAAAACATTTTGAAGTAGCTGGAAGCTTTGTTAAAAATGCAACATTGACAAAGAAATGGTGAGATGGCTACTATTACACACTGCAAATAGGAATGCAAATTTGTATCACCTTTCTGGGAAGCAATTTGTCAATATTTTTTAAGAGTGTTAAACATATTAATGTTTTTTGACCTATTGATTCTACTTTTAAGGTTCTGTCGTAAGGAATAAATATGAAATGAGAGTACAGGTTTATGTTTGAAGATTTTAATTATATTATTTATAATAGTGATATGTTAGACTGTAAGTTTGAGGGCAGTGATTATGCTTGTTTATGCCCATTATTATATCATTGGTGCCTCTTATAGTTTCTGGTACTCACTAGGCATTCAACAAATATTTACTGAATAAGTGAACCTAAATTCCCAGCAATGGGGAAATGGCTAAATAAAAGATGGTATATCACATAAGATGGAATATTATGCAGCTGTTAAAAACATGCTTATGTGGATTTTTTAATTATACGTGAAATACTCATTTAAAAAGCAAGATAAAACACTGCATATATAGTATGAGATAAACTGTGTAAAAATGTGTGTGTATAACATTAAGACTAGAAGAAAAGTCATTAAAATGTCAATAGTGATCACGTCTGAATGGTGGGTAGAGAGGTGCTATATTTCTTTATTTTCCAAATTTTCTCCAATGTGCACATTATTTTACATTAAAAAAGGTTTTGGTTTTTTTTCCCCTAAAACCAAGCTTATAGATACAGAGAGCCAACTGGGGATTGCCAGAGGTGGGGAATGGAGAGTGGGCCAAATGAGTGAAGGGGATCAAAAGAGACAAAATTCCAGGTATAAAATAAATGTCATGGGGATGTAAGGTAAGACATGATGACTATAGTTAATAATACTATATTGCATATTTGAAAGTTGCTAAGACAGTAAATCTTAAAAGCTCTCATCACAAGAAAAACCATTTTATAATTATGCATGGTGACAGATATTAACTAGACTTATTATTGTTATCATTTCACAATGTATACAAATATGGAATCATTACATTGTAAAACTGAAACTAATATAGTGTTGTATGTCAACTATACCTCAAAAAAAAATGTTCTTTTCTTAAATGCAGTATTTTCCTTAAGCAATTGGAAAGACTGTATAAACATTCTCAGTCTAAACAAGAAGACTTTTTCTTTTAACTATTTATTGAGTTCTTTGTTTTCTCTGCTTTAAAATGCATTGAAGAAAAATAGAAACATAGCCCACATGAAGACTTGCATGCAAGTACTTGTAATAATATTTATAAAGACTTGAATACAAATGTTGATAAAGACTTGCATGAAAATGTCCATAGTAGTGTTATTCATAATAACCAAAAAGCAGAAGCAAACCAAATATTTATCAGTCAGTAAATGGATTAAACAAAATGTGGCATATCTGAACAATGGAATACTATTCAGCAACAAAAAGGGATAGGTACCAATACAGGCTACATCATGGAGGAACCCCCAAAATGTTAGGCTAAGTGAAAGAAGTCAGATGCAAAAGACCACGTATCATGTGATTCCTTTTACATGAAATATCCAGAAAAGGCAACTCTGTGGAGGCAGAAAGTACATTAGTGTTTGCCAGAACCTGGAGGTCAGAATAGGAAGGAACTGTAAATGGGCATGGGGATCTCACTGGGGTGATGAAAATGTTCTAAAACTGGATTACTCTGATGGTTGTAAAACTTGGAAAACTTACTTAAAAAAATCATTCAAATGTACGTTTAAAATTGGTGCATTTTATAACATGTAGTTTAACACAGTTTAAAAAAAACATAATGGCATTGGATCAGTAGAAATCCACATAATCTGAGAATATAAAAGGAATATATAAAAAGATTATATACAAAAAGCAGGTGTTGTGTGTGTGAGGGGAAACCATACATCTTGTTTTATAACAGACAAAACTTTCTTTTTCATTTAGATGCATGGAATAATTCTTTAAGAAAAAAATGAGTCTAAGATAGTACAAAAATTGTTCTAAGGTACTTCTGTTATTGAACACATATTTTAGGTTTCATTTAATGTGAAATTCCTGTGATGCCACCCATAACATATGAATTTCAGGATCTAATTATTACCCTATTATAAGTTTCCTTCTCTGATTAAGAACACAGACCTGGAGAGGATGTGGAGAAAAGGGAATCTCATACACTGTTGGTGGGAATGTAAACTGGTGCAGCCACTCTGGAAAACAGTATGGAGAGTCCTCAAAAAATTAAGAATAGAACTACCACATGATCTAGCTATTCCACTTCTGGGTATTTATCCAAAGAACACGAAAACACTAATTTGAAGAGATATTTGCACCCCTATGTTCATTGCAGCATTATTCACAATATCCAAGACTTGGAAACAACCTAAGTGCTCATCAATGGATGAATGGATAAAGAAGATGTAGTATAGGAGGGGCGGAGCAAAATGGCGGGGTGAGTTGACCCAGGATTCTCTCCCCTCCAAAATACAACAAAGGATTGGAAAAACTGAATTTCAGAGAATAAATCTAATACCAACACGTTAGAGACCTACAATACCAAGAAGGCGGAGATCATAAACCTTGCTTACAGCCTCAGAGGTGCTGGAATGGTAGGAGAGAACATTGCTCCCTCCTCTAGAGTCTGCGATCGCTGCTGCGCAGGTGGGGAAGGAGCGGGAGAGGGGCGCGTGACCGGGGGATCATCCAGGACTCCCACCACTGGTTCACTGGAAACCCGCTGATGGGGGAAAGCTTCTGTGCGTGGGGACCCCATAAACCCAGGGCCTCGGGAGGCCAGAGAAAAGAACTGATTTGAATCCAGATCGGCTCACAAGAATAGCAGCCCCTCCCTCCCAGCCAAGCTACTGGGCGCCGCCATCTTGCCCAAGGCAGAGAGCTCAGAACGTGTAGCTCTCGACCCCCATCTAGTGGCAACAGGCTGTAACTGCAACCGAATTCTACCACCATGCAAAAAAACCACTCCTCTACCATCCAGCAATTTATAACACCCCCAGACCAGAGGGAAAACAATAAAAACACAGAATTAAGTCCTGAGGACTTGGAATTAGGTAAACTAAGTGATAATGAGTTCAGAGCAGCTATAATAAAAAAACTCAATGAGGTAGAGAGAAAGATAGAGAAACAAGCCGAGTTCTGGAGTTACTTCACAAAAGAGATTGAAATCATAAAGAAGAATCAAACAGAATTACTAGAGATGAAAAACACAATGGACCAGATAAAACAGAATACCCATTCAGATTCCCTGAATGCCCATGTAGACACCATAGAAGAGCAAATTAACATAATTGAAGATAGACAGGCTGAATGGCTCCAGACAGAGGAAGAAAGAGAACTAAGAATTAAAAAAAGAGGAAAATCTCCGAGAGATAGTGGATTCAATGAGGAGTAAGAACTTAAGGATCATAGGAATTCTCGAGAACGTGGAAAAGGAAAATGGAGCAGAAAGTGTGCTTAATGAAATTATTGAAGAGAACTTCCCAAATCTAGGGATTGGCGGAGAAATGTGTGTAGAGGAAGCTTTCAGATCTCCTAGATTTGTCAATGTAAAAAGACCTACTGCAAGGCACATAGTAGTAAAATTGGCAAGAAGAAAAGATAAAGAAAGAATACTCAGGGAAGTAAGAAAAAAGAAGAGAATAACCTATAAAGGAGCCCCTACCAGATTGTCAGTGGATTTCTCTACAGAAACCTTACAAGCTAGGAGAGAATGGAGTGACATATTCAAAGCTTTAAAAGATAAAAATCTTCAGCCAAGAATACTCTATCCAGCAAGAATTTCCTTCAGATATGAGGTAGAAATTAAATCTTTTCCAGACAAACTAAAGTTAAGGGTAACTAAGAGCCCTCCACTACAAGAAATCCTCAAGAAGGCTCTCATACCTGAACAAAGAAAAAAAGGAGAAAAGGGTCACAATCCACAGACTAGGGAGACTGATGGATAGAACCAGAATAGGATAGCAAATATTCAACTATAGCATTAGGTAAAGGTAAGGAAACTACCAAAGCAAGGACAATCTTATCACTCTAACTACAAATTCATAACACGAGTTGGAATAAGAAATGAAAATAATTATTTAGGAGTGGAAGAGCAAAGGGTCTAAATCAGTATTGGCCAAGTAAGTAAGAGACCACCAGAGAATAGACTATATTATACATGAGATTCTAAATGCAAACTTCAGGGTAGACACTAAAATAAAATACCAAACAGAGTCACAAATCATAAATAAGGAAAAATCTAAGAAACCCAGCATAAGAAATTGCAGTATTAAATGGGTAGGCTAAAGCACACAGGAAAAGAAACGCAGGAAAAGAAGATAATGAGCGACAGATTGACAGCATTAAGTCCACATGCATCAATAATCACTCTCAATGTAAACGGATTGAACTCTCCAATAAAAAGACAGAGTGGCAAAATGGATTAAAGAACAAGAGCCAACAATTTGTTGCCTCCAGGAAACACACCTCAGCCCCAAGGACAAACACAGGCTCATGGTGAAGGGGTGGAGGAAAATACTTCAAGCTAATAGTAGGAAAAAAAGGGCAGGTGTTGCAATTCTTATATCAGACCAAGTGGATTTCAAAATAAGACAGGTAAAGAGAGACACACAGGGACAATATATCGTGATCAAAGGGACACTTCATCAAGAAGAAATAATGCTTATAACTATCTATGCACCCAACACAGGAGCACCAAGATTCATAAAGCAACTATTAACAGACCTAAAGGAAGATGTTAAAAACAACACAATAATAGTAGGGGACCTCAACACCCCACTCACATCAATGGACAGATCATCCAGACAGAAAATCAACAAGGAAATAGTGGAGCTAAATGAAAAACTAAAACAATTGGACTTACTAGACATATATAGATCACTTCACCCTAAAAGAGCTGATTACACATTCTTCTCAAGTGCACATGGAACATTCCCAAGGATAGACCTTATGTTGGGAAACAAGGCAAGCCTCTACAAATTTAAAAAAATTGAAATAATAACAAGCATCTTCTCCGATCATAGTGCTATAAGGCTAGAAATTAATTACAAGAAAAAAAGCTGAGAAAGGCACAAAGATGTGGAGACTAAACAACACACTACTGAACAAGCAATGGATCATTGAAGAAATTGAAGAAGAAATCAAAAAATACCTGGAAACAAATGAAAATGGTAGCATGCCATACCAACTCATATGGGATAAAGCAAAAGCTGTATTAAGAGGAAAATTCATCGCAATACAGGTACATCTTAACAAACAAGAAAAATCCCAAATAAGCAATCTTAAACTACACCTAACTGAACTAGAGAAAAAAGAACAAATAAAGCCCAAAGACAGCAGAAGGAGAGAAATAATAAAAATCAGAGCAGAAATAAATACTATTGAAACAAAAAAGGCAGTAGAAAGGATCAATGAAACAAAGAGCTGGTCTTTTGAGAAGATAAATAAAATTGACAAACCACTAGCCAGACTTACAAAGAAAAAAAGGGAGAAAGCTCAAATAAACAAAATCAGAAATGAAAGAGAAGAAATAGCAACAGACTCTGCAGAAATACAATGGATTATAAGAGAATACTACGAAAAACTATATGCCAACAGAATGGATAACCTAGAGGAAATGGATAAATTCTTGGACTCCTACAATCTCCCAAAGCTCACTCAAGAAGAGGCAGACAATTTGAACAGACCAATCACATGGAAAGAGATTGAAACAGCAATCAAAAACATCCCAAAGAATAAAACCCCAGGACCAGATGGCTTTCCTGGGGAATTCTACCAAACTTTCAGAGAGGATTTAATATCTATCCTTTTCAAGCTATTCCAAAAAATTAGGGAAGATGGAACACTTCCTAACACATTCTATGAGGCCAACATCACGCTGATACCAAAACCTGACAAGGACACCACGAAAAAAGAGAACTACAGGCCAATATCACTGATGAACATAGACGCAAAAATTCTAAACAAAATTTTGGCAACCAGAATTCAGCAATTCATCAAAAGGATCATACATCATGATCAGGTGGGATTCATACCAGGGACACAGGGATGGTTCAACATCCGCAAATCAATCAACGTGATACACCACATCAACAAACTGAGGAATAAAAACTACATGATCATCTCAATAGATGCAGAGAAGGCACTTGACAAGATCCAACAGCCATTTATGATAAAAACTCTGAACAAAATGGGCATAGAAGGAAACTACCTCAACATAATAAAGGCCATATATGACAAACCCATAGCCAACATCATACTCAATGGGCAAAAACTGAACGCCATCCCCCTGAAAACAGGAACGAGAGAAGGATGCCCTCTATCACCACTCTTATTTAACATAGTACTGGAGGTCCTGGCCAGAGCAATTAGGCAAGAAAAAGGAATAAAAGGAATCCAAATAGGGAGGGAAGAAGTGAAACTCTCGCTGTTTGCACACGACATGATCTTATATATAGAAAACACCAAAGAATCCATAGGAAAACTCTTAGAAGTAATCAACAACTACAGCAAAGTTGCAGGGTATAAAATCAATTTGCATAAATCAGTAGCATTTCTATACTCCAATAACGAACTAACAGAAAAAGAACTCAAGAACACAATACCATTCACAATCACAACAAAAAGAATAAAATACCTTGGGGTAAATTTAACTAAGGAAGTGAAGGACCTATATAATGAAAATTACAAGTCCTTTCTGAGAGAATTGGATGACGACATAAGGAGATGGAAAGACATTCTATGTACATGGATTGGAAGAATAAACATAGTTAAAATGTCTGTTCTACCTAAAGCAATCTACAGATTCAATGCCATCCCAATCAGAATCCCAATGACATTCTTTACAGAATTAGAACAAAGAATCCTAAAATTCATATGGGGCAACAAAAGACCCCGAATTGCTAAAGCAATCCTGAGAAAAAAGAACAAAACGGGAGGCATCACAATCCCTGACTTCAAAACATACTACAAAGCTACAGTAATCAAAACAGCATGGTACTGGTACAAAAACAGGTGCACAGATCAATGGAACAGAATTGAAAGCCCAGAAATAAAACCACACATCTATGGACAGCTTATCTTTGACAAAGGAGCTGAAGGGCATACAATGGGGAAAAGAAAGTCTTTTCAACAAATGGTGCTGGGAAAACTGGAAAGCCACATGTAAAAGAATGAAAATTGACCATTCTTTTTCACCATTCACCAAAATAAACTCAAAATGGATCAAAGATCTAAAGGTGAGACCTGAAACCATAAGGCTTCTGGAAGAAAACATAGGCAGTACACTCTTTGACATCAGTATTAAAAGGATCTTTTCGGACACCATGCCTTCTCAGAGAAGGGAAACAATAGAAAGAATAAACAAATGGGACTTCATCAGATTAAAGAGCTTCTTCAAGGCAAATGAAAACAGGATTGAAACAAAAAAACAACCCACTAACTGGGAAAAAATATTTGCAAGTCATATATCTGACAAAGGCTTAATATCCATAATATATAAAGAACTCTCACAACTCAACAACAAAAAATCAAACAACCTGATCAAAAAATGGGCTGGAGACATGAACAGACGTTTCTCCAAAGAAGATATACGGATGGCCAATAGGCACATGAAGAGATGCTCATCATTGCTGATCATCAGGGAAATGCAAATCAAAACTACACTAAGATATCACCTTACACCCATTAGAATGTCAAAAATATCTAAAACTAATAGTAACAAATGTTGGAGAGGTTGTGGAGAAAAAGGAACCCTCATACACTGCTGGTGGAAATGCAAACTGGTGCAGCCACTATGGAAAACAGTATGGAGATTCCTCAAAAAATTAAAAATAGAACTACCATACGATCCGGCCATCCCACTACTGGATATTTATCCAGAGAGCTTGAAGTCAGCAATCCGAAAAGTCCTATGCACCCCAATGTTCACTGCAGCATTATTTACAATAGCCAAGACATGGAAGCAACCTAAGTGCCCATGAACAGACGAATGGATAAAGAAGATGTGGTACATATATACAATGGAATACTACTCAGCTGCAAAACAGAACAAAATCATTCCATTTGCAATAACATGGATGGACCTTGAGGGAATTATGTTAAGTGAAATAAGCCAGCTAGAGAAGGATAATCCGTGTATGACTCCACTCATATGAGGAATTTAAAAATGTGGACTAAGAACAGTTTAGTGGATACCAGGGGAAAGGTGGGGTCGGGGGTGGGCACAAAGGGTGAAGTGGTGCACCTACAACACGAATGACAAACGTTAATGTACAACTGAAATTTCACAAGATTGTAACCTATCATTAACTCAATAAAAAAAATAAAATAAAAAAAAGATGTAGTATATATACACACATATACTACTCAGCCTTAAAAAAAGATGAAATCCTGCCATTTACGACAACATGGATGGACCTTGAGAGCATTATGCTAAGTGAAATAAGTCAGATAGAGAAAGATAAATACCATATGATTTCACTCACATGTGGAAGATAAAAACAACAGCAACAGTAAACAAACACATAGATGCAGAGAATACATTGGTGATTACCAAAGGGGAAGTGGGGGGAGGAATAAAATGGTACATTTGTATGGTGATGGATGGTGATTAGACTTTGGATGGTGAACATGAGGTAGCCTACACAGAAATCAAAATATAAAGTTCTACACCTGAAATTTATATAATGTTGTAAACTAATGTTACCTCAATAAAAATTAAAAAAAAAAAAAAAAGAGCACAGCCCTGGGTTTTTGCTGGGAGAAGGAGCTTCCTTTGATCAGGATTGCATTTTCCCAGCACTTCCCGGTCCATGTGACTCTTCCAATGGAGATTTCCCCGTGGGAAGTTGTTTTCTTCAAGTCTGAAAAACAATCTTTACTCAATAGTTCTTTAATTCAATTTACAGTGAAGTTAGTAGTTTAGAAAAAAACATTTTGTTAGCTTGTTTATCAATAAGACAAGTTGTCCCGGCCTCTGTTGGTGAAACAGAGAGAAGTAACAACAGCTGAGGGCCCAGGCAGGGCAGATGGCATGAAAAACCAGACCAGGCTCTCTTCCTCTGAGGCACTGTGGGGGTTTTGAGTTACCCAAGGTGGGGATCTGACCCCCCCACCCATCCACGTCTTCCCAGTAACAATTGCGCAACTATAGGATTTCCTTGGCTCTACAAACACGGGCGTTTCCCCCACTGTTGCTTTGAACGCTGCACTCTAATGTAATAGGAGATCCTAATTTGAACAGCAGAGATTGATTTTACTGTTGTTGCAAAAGGATGGGAGGTAAGTGATCGCCCAATGCCTGGACCCTTTAATGAGCCGGCATCTCAGCTTTCTGGAGGGTGTCAACTGCCACCAGGAAAGCACAGAGATGGAACTACTTTTACAAAAGAAAAAGGGAGGAACTTGCCTTTCATCCACCATTTAGCTGTTATTTTAAACCAAAGCTTACTCTTACTGTAGGCTTGTGTTCCTAATTATAAAGGCCAATCCCCTTACGTCAAGCTCACAGAGCAGTGCCGTCCGGGGGAGGACTGGACTCGGACTCAGAGCCCACGTCAGGCAGGCCGGTGGACTCAGCCTGGAGGTGGACTTTCAGCTTTTTCATTTTAGTTTTGAGATTTTTGTTTTGGGGGGTGGGGTCACTTCTCTTTGTCTTCAATGTCATAATTGTACAATATGCACATTATTTCCTTTCTCCTACTCCTCAGTGCATGGCATTGTCTTCAGACCCCTTAGTGTGTGCATGATGACTTTCAACTGCCACTTACCTGTATTTGTGTGCCTGAGGACTTTGTTTTCCTGGAATGAAGGATGAAGAATTAGGGAATCAACATGTGTCCCCTACTCCCAGCCCTCTAATGATGACTCTCGGGAGTTGATATATAAATACCCTAATTCCCTTGCCGCTTGTGTGGATTATTCAGAAGCATACATTTTACCCCATCTCCAGAGTTTCTCTGTGGGATTAAACTTCAGATAGTTGCTCTCCGTGGCAGCTGGTTTAATAACACGTCTTATGTTGGCTGCTTTCCTTCCCTGCATCACTTTCCACTTCTCTACCTATGTTCCCTGTACCTCCCATATACACCACTTGCGCTAAAATCCTTTTCTTAGAGCCTGCTTTTGGGAGGACCTAAATTAAGATACCCTCAAATCCACTTTGAAGGATAAAGTCGGGAGAGGGGGGCAAAATTGGAGCTCTGAGTTCTCCAGAGAATTGCCCTTACTCTGCATGTGGTAGGACCCATTGTATTGTAAGAACCTGAGTTTAGTTACATTATGGATTATAGGTCTTTTGTGGCCTGGTTGGATGCCCAACACTGTGTATGAGATATTTTGATGGCAGATCTGTTTCAAATTCCAAATAACCCACTTCCAGATTAATCTAATGCCCACACTTAGCTACCTGTATTATTTCAACAATGTTTTTGAAAAAAATCTTTACTTTTTCAAGAGCATCAGAATTAATGTGGAATATGAACAAGATTAGAAACCATGGTCATATTGAGACAGGTAAAAAAATTAAAATGATTGCTTTTAAGAAATAAACTGATGGGGCCTGCCTGGTGGCATAATGGCTAAGTGTGTGCATTCCACTTTGGTGGCCTGGGGTTCACAGGTCCTGGGCACGGACATACACACTGCTCATCAAGCCATGCTGTGGTGGTGTCCCACATACAAAATAGAGGAAGATTGGCACAGATTTTAGCTCAGGGATGATCTTCCTCAAGCAAAAAGAGGAACATTGGTAACAGATGTTAGCTCAGGGCCAATCTTCCTCACCAAAAAAAGAAAAAAGGGAAAAAATAGAAAGAATGTGACAGTTTCCAGATTAACTGCAACAGAACTCTGATTAGAATTTCCAGATAATTTTTTCTCTTCTCATATTTTATTTCTTCACTCCGAAATCATTTATTGAGTGCCCACTGTGAACCATGTACTAGCCTGAGCTCTGTGAGTGTAAGAATGAAAGACATAATCCCTGTTCTTGTGAACCCGTGGTCTAATAGGTAAGCTGACAAGTAGACAATTACAATAAGGGTGAAGTAAGTGCTGGGGCAGAGAGAGAAGCGCAAATGCTCCAAGAGTGCAGAGCAAGCGTTTGTGTCCCAGAGAAGGCGATGTTGGAACTAAATCCTAAGGAGGTGGAGAATTATCCAGGCAAAGGGCCCTTCTGACTGAGGGAAGCAGGGGTGCAAAGACACAGAGGCAATGCAAACTATTGATTGTCTCCCCGTGTCTGTCGTCCCTTACTTTGTTTTAGAATTAAACCTTCCAAGTTTTAGCTGAGCAGCTAGAGACTACATTTCCCAGCCTAGTGTTAGGACTACTTTTGGCTCATGAGATATGAGCAAAAGTGATATGGGTTGCCAGTCTCTTTCTGGAATTTAGATGAGAAAGAAACATCTGTCTACTATGAATCACAATAGATATGTATATTTTATAGCAGCTTAACTATGACTAATATAGTAGGTTCGGGGAACTGCAAATACTATAGTTCAGTATGGCTGGAGTGCAGTGGGAGAGGAGAGTGGTGATGTAGATGGCCAGAAAAATGAAACAGGGGCCAGATCCTGAAAGGTCCTACGTGCCATGCTGGGGTGGTTGGATTGTCGTCCCGAAGCCTATGGAAACCCTTTGAAAGATCCTTGAGCTTGCTTGAGCTCGCAGCTGACTATGATTTTTCTTTCTGAGATAACAATTGTATAGAATTTAAGAATCTCAGATAAGTTTTTAGTGTTGCTCACCTTGCTGTTTAGTTTGGTCTCCCACAGAACCCATCTGGTTACTTACGGTTGTTTACTGGCCGATGAGGAGCACACAGTTTTCTGGAGCCAGTATGTGGGGAAAGTAGGGCAGGAAGGGGACAGGGAGAGACCAGGTGAGATGGCTCTTGGGTAACCCTTCCCTTTTGCTGCTAACATTTTCCTCAGAGTGTTTCCAACTTCTGAAAGTTCCAGTGCTGGCAATTCTGCCCGGGGTTCTGGGAAAATGGCAGCAGGCCTGGTGTGCTGGACTAGTATAATCTAAGCCTGTGTGGGAAAGGGCCAGCAATGGCATTAGGCCCCGGTCATCTTCCTCACTGTTTCAGCTCTGTGAGGGTTCCCCTGTGCTCCAGAGGGGTTCCAGTGGCTGCTGCCAGTACAAATGGACTCTATCATATTTCCCTTGTCAATCCAAACTGGAGATGCTCAGAAGGAACTTTATTTAAAAAAACAAAAATGCCTGGGAAAAACCAAAAATATAAAAAAGAAAATACAAAATCCTACGAAAACGTGAGCTTACAAGGAATGGATTTCTTAACCTAAGATAATTTCTTTTCCACAGGTTTTCTGGTTGGCCTGGTTGTAAATCACCAGAGCTGCATCCTTCCCTTTCCTCCTCATGGCCTCGCCCGAAAGGAAAGTTTTCTGTTTGCACTTCAGCACGGTTGATCTGGGCAGCTCTGGAGGAGCTCAGGGCTGTGAGTGGGATAGCCCTCCAGGAGGCTGAAGTTGAGGAAAATCACAATTAATATTCCTTTTACTTAGGGTTGTCCCTTATCAGAGCTGACCAATAGTGGGACTGAAACTTCCCACCTGGAAATAATATAAAATCAGTAAAAGCTGATTCTAGAGGTCACATTTTAGCGCCCAAAGGTTCAGGAGTGGTGGACTGGGATTTGCATCATTGTACATGCTGAAAAAAAATACAAGTATTTTAGTTTTTAATTTTGGTAAAATACACATAATATAAAATTTACCGTCTTAATCATTTTTAAATGTATAGTTGAGTAGTGTTAAGTGTATTCACATTGTTATGTAACCAATCTCCAGAACTTTTTCATCTTGCAAAACTGAAACTATGCCAGTTAAATAACAACTCCTCAGTGAAATATATATTATATAAAATATATAATATGTTAAAATAATAAATAATAATAAATATATATATATATTTTTACCTGAAATATTTTTTTCCCATCCTCTTCACTTGGCCACTTCATTTTTCAGGTCTTAATTTTGATGGTCTGTTTTTCCAGGAAGACTTCCATGATTGTTGGCACCTGGTATATCCTCTTTTGTAGGACTTGTTATATTGGACTGTAACTGTATGTTTAATTTAGCCTGTAAGCTCCTCAATGACTGGCTGGGGTCTTATTTATTATTGTCTCCTCAGAGCTCAATACAGTGTCTGGATAAGGAGGTGCTGTGCAAGTATTTGTTGAATTGAAAACAATCTTTAAGATGACCAAGACTAATATAGATCCAAATGAAGTCAGTAGGGATGAATTTCAGACAACCACTTCTACACAAGATGTGTGACTGTCTGAATGAATTCCCCAAATTTTCTTTTTTTTTTTTTGGCTGCAGCAGATTTGCCCCGAGCTAATATCTGTGCCAAACTTCCTCTCTTTTGTACGTGGGATGCTGCCACATCATGGCCACTAACGAGTGGTGTAGGTCTGTGCCCGGGAACTGAACCTGGCCGCCAAAGTGGAACGTGCCAAACTTAACCACTAAGCCACAGGGCTGGTCCTCCCAAACCTTTTTGATCCACTTGCACTTGTGTTGAAGGGGAGGCACAGGAAAACAAAAAGTTCTCAGAATGACCCTGCTTTCAGGAAATGGAATTATAGGAACACGTGTATTTGTGGGGGAAGGAAAGTAGGAGTAGGAATTGGGAGGCCTGAGCTGAAGCCTTGACTTCTCTACTAATTATCTTTACGATCTTAGACAATTTATGCAATCTCTCTGAATGAAAGTTTTCTCATCTATAAAATGTAGATAGAATAAAACCTGCCCACCTTCTGTCACAGAGCTCTTGTGAAGATATGAAAATGCTTTATGATCTGTACAATACTGTACAGGCACTAATTATTAGAACCATAATATTACAGTGAGAGTTGTTGCTTAGGGAAGGGCAAGCAAGTTCCCTGAGGCAGACTCCAGAGACCCCCAGCTGAATTTCTCGGAGAAGTTTTCTTGAGGGGCTGAGCTGGGGCTTTAGAACGTGATTCCCTCAAAGAGAATGGTCAGCTTCTTTTTTCCAGACTGTATTGCTTGGCCTTCAGAGAGAGAGAGTGGTAGACACAATAAAAAGGGCTGTTGTGTAGAATCGGGATTTAGGGAAAGCAAGACTGGAGGTAAGGAGACAAATGCTGCGATGAGGTTGGGGGACATGGCTGAGACTATCTTTCATGCAAGTGAACCCAGGCAGGTTTGTTTCTTGGACACCTTTCCCAGGTTGGTATCTTGCTCCAAATGAGCCCCCGTTTAACGTATAGTTGTAGCTTGAAACAGTTTTAAGAAGTCTCACAAGAAGATTAAATAAAAAGAAGAGTCTTCCCATCCGCCTGGCTTCTCTGCAGTTTCCAGACTGCTTCTCCTTTGTTAAAAGCGCTATCCACTTAAGGGGTAACATGCAGTTGCTCTAACTGTAAATTTAGACTTGGAAAAGTTAAAAGCTGTGCAACCTGATCTGAATAGAAATGTGGTCACAAAGCGTAAAGAAAGTCAATGAAAACAGGATTTTAATATTTTAGAAGCCATTTCCTCTGCTGCATTGGAAATTCAAATAGAACAGCACGGGGGCATGGGAATTGGAAGCAGAATATGAAACCTACCAGAACAGAAAAGAGAAACAGATATGCCTAGTTTCACTGTCCATTATAAATAAAGAATCATTTGTTAATGAACAGCTCAAATATGGGAAACCCTCTTTTCCCATTTTAATTTCAAGAAATAAAAAGCAAACTTACTTAAGAATGCAGGTGAAGTTTTGGAATTGAGCAATTTTGGCCTACCTATTGTGCTGTTCAATGTTTATGTATTAAAACATGTTCTTGGACGACGTCTGGAGCCTTTGGTTATTTCAAATCACTTTCACGTCTACATCTGTTTCCCATTATAAATCTCCTCAGATTTGATTATTTTTTCCTATTGCTCACTTTCTCATTGAAAAAAAATAATATATTTATTTAATTTTACTTCCCCAATCCTTTTTTTTTTCTCTTTAGAGATGTGTATAAAATGTGGCTACTACCCAGAAACACCAAATGGAGAGGAGTGATTCTTAATGCTAAAAGATCAGTAAAATCACTTTTCCTTTGATTCAGAAAATAGGGCTGTCAGTTTGATAGGTGAAAATATATATTTGAAATCTGACAAAATGCCAACATATGACATCAAATTGTAGGCCAGGAACACTCCTGCCGAGTGGATCCTCCAGTGACACGTTAGGAATGCATTTGCTGGGACAGGATTCCACACAACACAGATCCCTCAACATGATTAATTGCCTGATGTGTCTGCTTTGTGCTTTGAACTTGAAAATCCCAATGTAAAGACAAAGTATATCATGACAGGGATGGTGGTGAGGATGCTAATGACAGGATGATAGATAATAACCATAGTGAAATGTGACTTTAAGCACTTTAACAGAACTCAACATTTTTTTTCTTCTTTTTGACACAAGGAAATAGTGTTTGAATCCATGCAGGAATTCACTAGGTTTGCGTCCAATATGGCATATTGCTTTGCTCCCATTCATAATGATTTTCAGCTTTTCACACGCAGTACATGAATTATTGTTTCCCAGCTCTACATCTGTTTCCCTATCTCTTTGGCTGCCATTAACAACTAAAGAAAAGAATCTATAAAACTATATAGCCTATAGTTACCTCTAAGCAGATTTAATTGGCTACACCTCGAAAGGAGTTCCTTCTCTTGAATATATTGTGCAACCAAATGCTTTGCACCCCTCCCCCTGACTTCCAATCAATTTAGGGCCTAAGGCTGGTGTAATCCATTGTTGACAGATATGTTTAATGAACCTGGCTTTGAGCATTCATAGCTGAGGGACTGCGGATTAGGTTTTATCTTATTTCACATCTTGATTAATAATCTGGGAGGAGGCTTCAACATGCTAATGGAATGAAATTTGCAATGTGAAGGAAGCTGGGAGACACTGCAAAGAGAGAGGGCAGCTTAGAAAGGCCAGTGTGGGGAGGGCAGGTGGGGAGGCCTTGCATGGGCTGGCCCTTTAGCACTACTCTGCAGAGAGGCCCTCTATGGAGGACGGGTGTGGAGAGAGCCAGAGGGCCAGACCCTTTCCTGGGGTTGTCACGCTGGATCTGAAGGGCTGCAGCTTGCGTGGCTGCCCAGCACAGAGCTCTTTTGCAATGTGTTACTCACTGCTAGTTCATGCCAAATTTGGGAAAATAATAAGAAACATAGGCTTTCCACATTAAGGAGGAAACCAGAATGTAGCAGTGCTCAAAGAGACCCGGAGGCAGCACTTCCTTATGGGGTGGGCTGTTGGGAAGTGTTTCATGAACAGGCTTCACCGTGCACACACATGGAAACCTCTTGCTTTGGCCACCTGAATTAATTCCCCTTACCTTTCAAACTGCTTCTAGACCTGTTCCTCTGCTGGAGGAGAAATGCAACCTAAATCTTCCTCCAATTGTAAGCACTTTCCAATGATCTGAAAAGCTGGATCTCTGTATTAGGAAAATCTTACTTGATGTTCTCTCTGGTCCATGAACCCATTTTCACTGAATTAGCAGAGTCTGGGCACTCTGACTTGCCTTCCTTTGGGGATATAAATGCTTTTCTCATGTTAATTAAACATGGAGGCCATTAGACCGAGGTGGCTCTAACGCCCTGGTGGCCTATCTAAGCAAACCAAAATTTAAGCCTGTAAATGCCTCAAGGTTACAAAATCAAACTGCTAAGGACAATTAATCACAGCCAACTAGGCTTTAAGCAATTGCCAATCAAATAAATTCCTTTCTTTGCTTCTCCACGTTGTTGATATGAGGTTTTCCCCTGAATCCTGTGGGCAAAATGCTCCTAACCATTTCTGGTTTGGCACTGTCCAATTCCAATCAACTTTTGCTCAAATAACTCTTAAAATTTTTAAAATGCCTCAGTTTATCTTTTTGTGTGTGTGTGAGGAAAATCAGCCCTGAGCTAACATACATTGCCAATCTTCTTCTTTTTGCTTGAGAAAGATTGTCCTTGAGCTAACATCTGTGCCAATCTTGCTCTATTTTGTATGTGGGATGCCACCACAGCATGGCTTGATGAGCGGTATGTAGGTCCGCACCAGATCCAAACCGACGAACTCTGGGCCACCAAAGCAAAGCGCGCTAACTTAACTGCTACACCACCAGGCTGGCCCCTCAGTTTGTCTTTTAACACTCACAAGATGTGAGTTTCCCCATGGTCTTGATTTGTGTGAGGAGGATTGGTGAATGGGTATCAAAGGAAAATGAGACTAGAGGGCATATGGGCAGCTAATATATTGTGTCACTTTGCCTGTTGCTTTCCAGTGATGACTTTCAAGAAATGAATAAATTGTAATTTTAGAGCAGGAAAGGAAATTCGAGATGGAGTCAAAAGTCCTTCTTTTACAAAGAGGGTACCTGAGGCACGCAGAGGAGACTTGACCAAAGTTGCCAGGATTGAAATGAGTGGAGCTGGAATGTGAGTGGGCCTCTGCTTCTCAGTCTGTCCTGCCTTCCTTCCCTGGATTCCCTGGGCTGCCCCATATTTAGATTGTAGAGCAAATGGAAGTCTAATTGGGATGTCCCGGGGAGATTCACTAGATAGCATATGGCTTTTGATTAACTTATTGGTCATAGGACTAGGCATTTTGAAGATTTGGGAAGCATCTTATTATGTGCCCCATGGGATAAAGAAGTGCACCAGAGGTGAAGAACAAGTTACCTTTCGAGCACTTTGCTCACAGGAAAGATTTCTCCTGAAAATTTTCACACGTTCAGAAGATAGGAACCTATGAGCATGGGGTAGGTTTAGAGAAAGAACACTTTCACTATTATCCCTTGGTTTTATTCTTGTAAACTATTTCAAAACTACCTGCCAATTTCAAAACCACTTGTATATCCCAGTTCTTTGGCTTGGTGAATAAAGGAAACTTTTATAACATCTGGAAAGATGAGAATGTCAAGCAAATTATACTTCCCAATGAAATCATTCTGTTGTAGGCTTTAAACATGTTGGTTAACAACCTCAGTACATTGTCACTGAAATGATTTGAAGAGAGGGGCCCTTCATATCATAATTAGCTACTTCAGAGCAAATTGGAAGATGGGGTGGGGGACTCTTAGAAGCAGTAGGAGGAAAATATAATAGAAGCAGTTCATGAAGACGTTTTCATTTCAGTTTTAGCACAGCTTTGACTGTATATCTGGCAGATTAGCATACCCTTGTTGCTATTTATTCATCATAATATTTATGTGTGAGAAAAAGTGGTTGTAAAGTATAATTTGTTTGAAAGTTGTTCTTATGCCTTGGAATGAAAGGTACTGGGCAAGTACAAATATAAGCATGATTATTTTTATTATCCTTGGTTTAAATTCACAACTTAAAAGGGCAGTGATGAGGGACGGGTTCCTAACACCCAGGAGTTTACGACAGGCCTCTGAAGTACAACTTTGGATAGACTCTAAATATGAAAAACATGTCTGGCCCAGGAAAACAGATTTGACCTTTTAAAAAATTTTATTTTCCATTAAGATAATGCTAGTACATGGGCTTTTTCCTAAAAAAAATCACTCAAATTCTGTGAGTTTTATAAGTTTGAAAGCACATGGCCGAGGCTGTGTGCATGCATAGATGAAAGGAAAAGGCCCCTACTTGAAGAAAGAAGTGAAATAGCGGAAAGAGAGGCAAAGGAAAAATAAAATCAAATTGAAATCAAAGGAGAGGTAAAAATGTCAATGGATAAAAATAGAAGAGTCCCAATCTTCTTGAATATTTTATGGCGAGCTTTAGAGTGAGCTTGATCACCCAAAGGACACACCACAGGGATTAGTGTTCGAAAATGAACAACAGATGTTGGATGTCAACAGACAATATCCCAGTGGGTGAAGAGCATTTAGGGTGAAAGAAAGTAAAACACATTGTCAGGTGGTCTCTGGTTCTTTGGGTAAATCTTTTATGTGGAATAAGTTTCTCGGGCAGCTATCAGAGATTCATTGGAGCAACCCAATGGTTTTTCTGGTTAATGGGCTCCTAAGTGAACATGGGAGGAAAATTAATTAAGCAATGGTCACTTACAGAATAGAATACATTCTATATATAAGTCACTGTGCTTTGGCAGAAATCCTTCCCTGAAGGGGATTGCAACTGAGAATGATTCTACGATTAACAAACGTCTCTGAGCAAGTTGACTTGGGTGGAGACGAATCACTGCTCTTTGCATCACTGGGACTTACTCAAAAACATCTTCCCTGGCCATCATATTTCTAAGGTGACTATACTCTACCTTCTCAGTGACTCTTTATTCCATTACCATGTTTTACTGTCTTAATACTATTTATCTGAAGTTTTGTGTAGGTATTTGTTTCCTTGTGTATTATGTGTCCCTCCCACCAGAATATAAGCTCCATGGAATTAGGGATGACCTTTTTTTTTTTGTCATATGTACCCAGTGCCTAGAATAGTGCCTGGCACCTGGGTTGGAACTTCAAACTGCATCCAGTGGTATTTCAGACACAATATTTAATTCTAGAACTTAAATGAAGAACAAATACATTAAGTCATTATGGTAAACAGAGAAGATAGAAGTCAGGGAGAAGGGCAGATGGAGGAGAGAGGTACTTCATAATTTGCATATCCTTCACATTTCTTGACTTATGGATTGAGAAAGTGCCAACTCTGGGCAGCTGAGTGCAGTCAGCCTCTGGTCAATCTGGATGTCTCTGAGAAACTTGCATGAAGTGACAGGACAGGCTAGATGTGCTGTCTTTATTTCAAGTGAGACCACGGAGCATCAGATATAACCATCAGCTCATCCCCAATTCATTTCCTTCCTTCTCCTGCCCACCACTTCCAAACAAAATACTGAGGATTAATGTTTTATTCTCAGAAACTCAGACACTCACAGTTCTGCCAAAGTAATTAATCTATCCATTATCTAGTATATAGTCTTTGATTGCATACTAAGTACATAGTGGGGCCTCCCAAAGTGAACGAGACATAGCTTTAATTCCGTATGGAATTATTGTTAACAACTAGTAAATCTCTGGCTGGCATTGTGAGTCATAAGACTCCATGCTTACTCTTCTCAGTGGAGGGTAATGACCTATTAAGATCCTCTGGCCTCTAGCTTTGTTCCTTCACTTTGGGGCATCAGTGGGAAAAGGGGAGATGTAGGAATTGAATCTGTTTACCTACTCTTCACTGAAAATGAGACAATGATTTACTAACGTGTTTCAAAAATGATTGTCATCTTAAATTATGAACAAAATTATTCTGCAAAGCACTTCTTTGAGCTCTGTTTCTCCCATTAATTTAGTGAGCTGGTTTCTCTACTGTGAGGGATAAGTCTGTTCACCAGTGAGATTGAATGCCTACTGTGTTCTAGGCACTGGGGAAGCAAAGATGAGGTGGACAGCACCCTTGTCCTCAAGGTGCTCACAGTCCAATGGAGGACACAAATCACAACCACAAAATAGTGCAAAAAGAACACAAGTGTGTATAAGGTCCAACAGTAGCCCGGAAAAAGAGCAGTTAACTCTGAAGAACGAGTGGAATAAAGATGATGGGGAGATGATCCAAGCCAAGGATGTCTACCTTTCTGAAAAGAGGAGCTACTTTGAGTCTCTCCTGAGTGTTCAGCTCATTGAGACATGAGGGATGAAGGCACCACCCTCGTGGGATGGGTGGCAGGGCTGGCTGGCCCTGGAGTGCTCCTGAGTTGGTTCCAAGGTTAGTTCTCCATCTAAGCATTGAGGTTATGGATGCCACATTGTTTTAGCATTGAGAGTTTGTTGGGAGATGAGTCTAGCTTATATTTTTCATAAAGGCAAGTTTCTTCTAGTCAGTCCTGGTGGTCTAGTGGTTAGGATTTGCCGTTCTTACCACCAGGGTCCAGGTTCGTTTCCTGGTTAGATAACCTTACCACCCTTCTGTTGGTTGTCATGCTGTGGTGGCTGTGTGTTGCTGTGATGCTGAAAGCTGTGCCATTGGTATTTCAAATACCAGCAGGGTCATCCATGTTGACAGGTTTCAGTGGAGTTTTCAGACTAAGACGGACTAGGAAGAAGGACCTGGCCACCCACTTCCAAAAAAATTGGCCGTGAAAACCCTGTGAATAGCAGCAGAGTATTGATATAGCACCTGAAGGGAAAAGGATGGCACAAAAGGGCCGGGCAGGATTCAGCTCTGCTGTACACAGCATTGCTAGGAGTCGAATTGATTCGATGGCACTAACAACAAAAGTTTATTCCATTTGAAGAAATATCCTTTAATCTGAGACTATGCCTAGTTTAGTGTTAAAAATATTTCTTTCACAAAATGACGGTGATGAAAGGTTGTTTTTGTTGTCTTAATGCCTTTATTTGGCAGAGATATACCTGGGATCAGGAACCAAAGATCTGAAAAGGGGATCAGCAGAAAAGGGAACGGGAGTCAGGAGCTCCTGGCAAAGAGAAAAGGTAGAGATGCAGAGGAAAGAGAGCAGTGGCCATAGTAAGAGATCTGTCAGTCTATGTTCCAGCAGGGAAATAGGTGGTGAGAAGGTAAGAGGAACTGGAGAGCCTGAAAGCAGGTAGGGGAGGGGAGATAGACCTTCTCACGTTTGTCCTTTGCTAGCCTACTGAGAAGCTGCTGCTTTATCCAGTAATCAGACAAGTGTGGGTTTGAGCTTGAGTTCTTTCACTTACTAGCTTTCTTAGGAGTGCTATGAGGATTTAATAGTGATCATTCAAATGATGCTTGCTTAGCAGAGTGTCTGGGACATAGCAAATGTTCAAAAACTATTATTACTACTATTACTCCTGTTACCAGTAAGTAGTCTTATTACCACTAAACTACCACTACCCACCCTGAAGCAGGACCCACCATCAATCAGCTTTGGGACAAGATGAGAAGTAGGACCTGCATGCTGGGGGGTGGGGGAGTCCCAGGAAGCTATGGGGTTTGCAGCAGAGGAGAAAGAGAAACCCCAAGTATACAAACAGAGAGGTAGAGGGAGTCCTGCATCTGCTCAGCTGAGGGTGTGGGCAAATTGGGCTTAAGTTAGTCAGGGATGAAGAGAGCAAACAAAAAGCAGTTGCCATAGGAAAATCACTGGAAAGATAAAAGTAAGTAACTAGAATGACAAAGATATTAAAAAAACCAAAGTACAAATTTATGTTGCCAGATTATGAACAGAATCTGTGTGTTAAACTATTTTGTGCTATAACTGTGACCCTCCCTTTCAGATGATGATGCCATTCCTCTTCTTGAGGGTTTCATACACCTTGGATTTAAATTAACTGTATAAATCTCTTTATTCAATCTCTCTTAACCAGTTTTTAAACTAGCTTCTCTGTCTTACAGTTTAAAAATAACACAAAGATATCAGTAATGACAGAAATATGTAATTCTCTTGCTATCTTAATTTGATTTAAGAAGAGAGCCAGTGGAGAGAGTAACGAGCCTTCCATTAAAGAAGAGCGTGGAGGAGATAGACTGGAGCTGGTGTGCGCCCGTGATCCCAGAGTTCTAGAATCTCATAAACTCACTCGCTCATAAAACATGGGTGAATACTGGGAAATGCAGGTAAGAATGAATCTCAAAGCCCCTGCCTGAGAAGAGTTTACAGTCTTGGGAATTAATGAAACATATAAAAACAATTACAATAAGATGTGGCAAATAGAGGCTCAAAGAACTCACTGTGGGACCCCAGAAAAAATGCCTGACCGTTACTGGGTGGTCATTGAAGACTTTTAGAGGAATGCAGGCTTAATCACCAGGACAGGAATTGTCAGCGTAGATTTGAAGGTTGAGGGTTGGAGGGGTGGGTGGGGAGGGATTTTTAGGGTAGAAAGCTTTCTGTAGAGAGCATGTTCCTTTGAGAGAACAAGTAGTTCAGTGTGGCTGGAACATAGGCTACCTATGGGGAAATGGCAGAAGATGTGGCTAGGCAGGGGCTAGATCAAAAGCGGATTTTCATGCCTTCACAACAAATTTGGATTCATCCTGTAGGTGGGGAAGCGCTTTGACCAGGTGGCATTTTAGAAAGATACTCTGGCCCTGAGGAGGAGACTAAATGAAGGGATTTGAGACTGAAGACAGGGACTCAGGGTAGGAGGATACTTCATGGCGTAGTTGGGGAGTCACAAGGCTTAAACTGAGGCAGTGGTGGTGGGAAGAGAGGGGAGGGGAGGGAGAGGACTTGGGATGTGTGTACGTGGTGATGGTGGGTGATGGGGATGGAGAGGGAATCTTAGATTATGTTTTGAATTCTCTTAAGCGGTGAGTAGCTGGGGATGCTAATCACCGATTTAGAGGATACAAAGCAGACAAGGTTGAGGGCCGTCTTTGAAATATACTCTGTTCTCTGAATAAAGATCTGTAAAAGCATTTTAGATAAAACGCTTGCCCATGCTTCCAAATTTCCCATCTCCCAGACTTCGTGCTGTTTCCTTCACTGAGAACGTCTTCCTCCATGCTTCTGCAAACTCGAGAGCTATCTCTTCTTCTAGGTCCAACACAAATTCCAGCTTTTCCAGCAAGCCTTCTCAGATTCTCCATCAGCCAAGAGTAATCTGTTCAGTGGTTCACTCATATGGCTCTTTTATTCTGAGAAGCAGTACAGGATTGTTTTAAGAATGTGGGTTCTGGAGCCAGACTGTGTGGGTTTAACTTGGCCTTTGCAACATCTGAGTTGTGTGATCTAACCACTCACTGCTGCCATTTTCTCATCTGTAAAAGGGGCTAATATTAGTACCTACCTTGCAAGCTTATTTGAGTGTTAAATGAGTTCACTCAGATAAAGGAATTCGAAAAGTGCCGGGCACACAGTAAGTGCTCAATAAATGGTGGCTGTTACTGTCATCTCTCTTCTGGTACTAAGCCCTTCCTATATATATATATATATATTTTTTTTTTTTTTGAGGAACATTAGCCTTGAGCTAACTGCTGCCAATCCTCCTCTTTTTGCTGAGGAAGACTGGCCCTGAGCTAACATCCGTGCCCATCTTCCTCTATTTTATATGTGGGACGCCTGCAGCAGCATGGCTTGCCAAGTGGTGGCATGTCGAGACCCGGGATCCAAACTTGCGAACCCTGGGCCCCCGAACCAAAATGTGCTCACTTAACTGCTGAGCCACTGGGCCGGCCCCCCTTCCTATATTATATTGCAGTTACTTATGTAAACATCCCTGATGAGATTGCCAACTCCTTGAGTGTGGGAATCACCTTTTGAATTTCTTTCTACACCGATCATAATGCCTTACACAACAAATATTTATTGATCCATTGATCTATTCTGTACTATTGTTTTTGACTGCAGAGTTTTCTTGTTTAGGACAAGCACTACATTTCAACCTGTTTTGGGGCTTGAGGCATCAGCTAGTGTTTTAAACAATTTGAGAGTTTATAGTTGACGGTCAAGACATGTTGTCCTTCATATTTATGGTTTCCTTGCTGCTGAATATTTGATCAGAAATGCAACCACCAATTATTTCATTTTTCTAGTGGGAAACATGATCTTCCTTATGACTCAGTTTCTAGGAATGGTGAAAATTGAGGACTATTTGTGCTTTGCCAAAGAACTTTAATATATATTATCTCAGATCTCATAATTTCTTAGTTTTTGTACCTACCTCATTGACCCTAAGCCAAGAGAGGGACTTGCTATACAATTGTCCTCCCACACAATAATTGTGTGGTCTAATAATTCTAGAACATATTTTCCCAGTTTAAAGGTGAGTATATGTATCTGAGTTTGTGTGTCTCGCCTGCAATTTTCTTTTTTTGTAGTGTCCTTATCTGGTTTTAGTATCAGGGTAATGCTGGTCTCACATTCCAAATGAGTCTGGAAGTATTCCTTCTTTTTCAATTTTTTGGAAGAGTTTGAGAAGGATTGGTAATAATTTGTTCAATGTTTGGTAGAATTCACCAGTGAAACCACCTGGTCCTGGCCTTTTATTTCTCGGGAAAATTTTCATTACTGATTCAGTTTCCTTGCTCATTATTGGTCTGTTCAGGTTTTCTATTACTTCATGATTCAGTCTTGACAAGTTGTATGTTTCTAGGAATTTATTCATTTCTTATGTTATCTAATTTGTTGGTGTATAATTGTTCATAGTAGTCTCATGATCCTTTGTATTTCTGTGGTATCAGTTATAATGTCTCCTCTTTCATTTATAATTTCATTCGAGTCAACTCTCTTTTTTGCTTAGTCTAGCTAAAGATTTGTCAATTTTGTTTATTTTTTCAAAAAACCAACTCAGTTTCATTGATCTTTTCTATTGTCTTTCTGGTTTCTATTTCATTTATTTTTGCTCTAATGTTTATTTGCTTCTTTCTGCTAACTTTGGGCTCAGTTTATTCTTCTTTTCCTAGTTCCTTGAGGTGTAAAGTTAGGTAGTTTATTTGCAATCTTTCTTTTTTTCTTAATATAGGTGTTTATCACTATAAACTTCCTTCTTAGAACTGCTTTGCTGCATCTCATAAGTTTTGGTATGTTGTGTTTAATTAAAAATCTCAAGATATTTTTAAATTTCCTTTTTGATTTCTTTTTTGACCCATTGGTTGTTTAGAAGTGTGTTATTTAATTTCCACATATTTGTGAATTTTCCAATTTTCCTCCTGTTATTGATTTCTGGTTTCATACCATTATGGTCAAGAAAGATACTTATATGACATCAATCTTCTTAAATTTAGATTTGTTAAGACTTGTCTTATGACCTAACATATGATCTATCCTGGAGAATGTTCCATGTGTGCTTGAGAAGAATGTGTGTTCTTCTGCTGTTGTGTGGAATGCTCTGTATATGTCTGTTAGGTCCATTTGGTCTAAGGTGTAGTTCAAGTGCATTATTTCCTCATTGATTTTCTGTCTGGAGGATCTATCTATCTATCCATGGTTGAGAGTGGGATATTGAAGTCCCCTACTATTATTGTGTTGCTATTTCTGCCTTCAAAAAAAATAACAATGTCAATAATTGTTTAATATATTTAGGTGCTCCGATATTGGGTGTGTTTCTATTTTAAATTGTTATATCCTCTTGATGAATTGACCCCTTTATCACTGTATAATGACCTTCTCTGTCTCATCTTGTTACAGCTTTTGTCTTAAGGTCTGTTTTGTCTGATATAAGTAAAGCTACTCCTGCTCTCTTTTGGCTTCCATTTGCATGGAATATCTTTTTCCATCCACTCAATTTTAGCCTATGAGTGTCATTAAAGCTTAAGGAAGTCTCTTGTAGGCAGCGTATTGTTGGGTCTTGTTTTCTTTTTTTCTTTTTTTTTTTTTTTATCCATTCAGCCAGTCTATTTCTTTTAATTGGAGAATTTAATAATTTGCGTTTAGAATAATTATTGATAGGTAATGATTTGCTATCATCATTTTGTTAATTGCTTTCTGATTGTTCTGTAGTTCCTTTGTTTCTTTCTTCCTGCCTTTCTTTGTGAATTGATGATGTTTTGTAGTGGTATGTTTTTTGATTCTTTTCTCTTTATCGTTTGTGTTTCTATTATGTTTATTTACTTTATGACTGCCATGAGACTTTCATAATACATCTGATAGTTATAACAGTCTATTTTAAGCTGATAACAATTTTAACTTCAACTGCATAAAAAGTTCTACATATTTACTTGCTTCTCCCTCATTTTACATTGTTGATATCATAATTTATCTTGTAATATTATATATCCATTAACGAAATATTGTAGCTGTAGTTATTTTATCACTTTTATCTTTTAACCCATATACTAGAGTTCAGAGTGATTTACACACCACCGTTACAGTATAAGAGTATTTTGAATTTGACTATATATTTACCTGTGCCAGTAAATTTTATACTTTCATATGTTTTCATGTTAGCAATTACCATCCTTTTGTTTCAGCTTGAAGAAGTCCTTTTAGCATTTCTTGTAAGGTAGGTCAAGGGGTGAGAAATTCCCTCTGCTTTTGTTTGTTTTGGAAAGTTTTTACTTCTTCATTTCTGAAGGGCAACTTTGTTGTGTAAAGTATTGTTGGCTGGCAGTTTTTTTCTTTGAACACTTTGAATATATTATCCCCTTCTCTACTGGCCTGCAAGATCTCTCCTGAGAAATCTGCTGATAGCCTTACCGGGGTTCTCTTGTATGTGATGGTCTTTTTTCCTCTTGCTGCTTTCAAAATTCACTCTTTGTCTTTGATTTTTGAGAGTTTGATTATGTGAAGATCTTTGGGTTGAATCTGTTTGGGTATCTTTGAGCGTCATGAACCCACTTAGCCCTAAATGTCTCTTAACTGCTCTGCCATTTTAGGTTTTCAGCTATGCTTTTTTGTTTTGTTTTGTTTTGTTTTGTTTTGTTTTTAGTTTCTCCTTCTCTGTCATGCTGAATCAACCACCAAGGTGTGCCAGCTAACTACAGTCTGAAGCCTCCAACCAGACCTCTGCTTATGGGCCTGGTTGTATGGTCACATGAATCCAGGCAACTGAATATGGCTATAAAGGCACAGACTTTACTCTTAAGGTCTCAGGAAGACCACCCAACAGCAAGGGAAACTGAAGGTGAAGTCTACATATGCAGGCTTTGAAGAACATGATGACACATGGGGACCAGCCAGAAGATATATGACGCTTGTTAAGCTGGAGCAGCTCAGATGATCTGTTTAGCTGTGGGTAGCTCCTCTGGATTTAAGGGGCTTCCTTTTCATGGTCTCATCTTCTGCAGGAGGCAGCTTTTCCAGAAATAAGCCTCTGAACGTGGGGCTGAGGCAATGATCACAGGGATCTGGTGTCAGCCATCATTTTATGATGCTCCGTGAATTCTTCAGAGGCTTCTCTTTACACTTTCTAAAGCTGCCATATTTCCCTATGAGTTGGAAAATATTTTCTACCCATTCTTGATAGAAATATGTGTGAAAAGAGGATAAATAGGTTCTAACCCTGGTTTTATTTGTAAAATACATGTGCTTTAGTTTGTTGAGCTTACAGTGTCTCTTTTGAAGGCCTTTCTCTTTTGCTTGGTCCTTGGCTATACAGGGGGATAGTTGAGGTCACCAAATAAATGACTTCCAGGTTAGAGAATTATTACGTCTCTGAAACTGCTATTGAAATGATTTTTGTCAGCATTTTTCTGGAAAAATGCATCAAGTTTTTATGCTTTTAAGGGCATCTTCTTTGTTCTTTAAAAGTAAATATTATTTAACACTATCCACAGCTTCATTTTCCTGTTTAATTTTTTAGGATTTTTTTAACAATCGAGGTTTGTGATGCTGATATAGTTTTTTAAATACTCTGAAATGTAGCTCACTGGGGCATGTAGATTAATTATATTTATCTTAGTAAAGAACATTGTTTAAATTCTCTCTTCTTCCTTTCCTTTTTTCCTCATTCCTTCTTCCATTTCCCCTCTATGGGCACGTAGGCTCATTAGACTCAACTTCTTCCCTCCCTTCCTTCCTTCATCCTGTATTTAGTTAGCTCTTACTGTAGTCTTAGTGCTCCCCTCAGGAGTTTACCCTTCAGTAGAGAGGGCAAAATGTTCACAAGTTTCATAATGAAATACAATATGTGTTTAAATGCTACATGAGTTACAAATTGTGTTACACCTTCATGAAGGAGAGATAATTCCTGGTTGAGTGATGTAACCGAGATTAATGTCTTGCAGACTGAGTTTCTAAAGAACACAGTTGGGAAATATCAGAATGAGGATGGACTAGGTTGGAGAGGTAGGGTGAGGGCAAAGCCTGGAGGGCCTTGAAGGTCAAACTAAGGACTGGATACTGTCAGCACATCTATTCTTTGCCTAGAATGAGCCTAATATTGTGTTGGAACACGCCTAGCATTGGAACAGGAGCCATGATTAACTAGATTTGAATGGGGAAAGGGCAGAATCTGGACTGAGGACTGGGCAGAGCAGTAGGTGCTATCTCTTTTGACCAGTCAGCCCCTGCCTGCACCATCCAACGGGGAAAGTGAGCTATGAGAAGGCAGACGCAGTTGATCAAGGGCCGTATCAGCAGTGGGGACACAACAGTTACAGAGCGGGAGGCCAGAGCAGAGATTCAGGTGAGTCCAGATAAGCTCAGAAGCCAGGCATATTTTTATGTCTTTTGGCTTTCTTTCCATTTCTTTCCTCTATGTCACTGCTAATTTTGTTTCTTTCCTGCTCTTCCTTCTCTCATCGTTTTCTCCACTCTTCTTGCTTTTTTATTTTTCACGTATTCTTTTGCTCTGTCCTCTTTCCTCTTCAGCTACCCTCTGCCCAATATGAAAGCCCTTTCTCCTCCTCGTCCTCATCTTCCCTTTGACCAGCTCTATCTCAAGTATTTTTCTTTCTTTTCCTCAGTTCCTGGAGTGGGGAGACATTTTCCACTGTTAGGTAGATGTCAGCCTGCAGTTCTGGGGACCTTTCTGAGCTACCTTTCTATCTCTCCTAAATCCTGCTCTAAAATTTCTATTGACAGCCTCAGCCTCATTCTTGACTTTAGTGGCCTCTATTAGCTCTCAGTCTTGCTTAACATCTGCGTTGTACTAATAGTGATATGTTCTTGGACTGTGCCCACTGGTTTCTTTAGCTTTTAGAAATTTTAAATTGTTCTTTCTGTTCTCCACTTACAATAAATGTAGCTGGGGACCATACCAGCTTGATTAACTCCGAAGCAGTGGTTCTCTACTGGGTGATTTTGTCTACGAGGGGACATTTGGCCTTGTCCGGGGGCATTTTTGGTTGTTGCAATTGGGTAGAGGGGAGAGATGCTGGCATCTAATAGTAGAAGTCAAGGATTCTGTGAAACATCCTACAATGCACAGGACAGTCCCTTCCAAAAGAGAATTATCCAGCCCAACATGTCAAGATTACTGAGACTGAGAAACTCTGATCCAAAGGTATTTATCTTGGAGCTATGTCAAATATGTGAATAATAATAGGACTAATCAAAACCAAATTTAATTGCAATCAATTAGGGTAAACAATGGGGGCATCTTGAGATGGCAAACAGTAAATGTGCCTGTGTTAATAACAACAAAAATAATTCTTTGTGCTCTACCCGTCTACTGATTTTTACTTATAAAAATTATGTTCATTAGCTTTCCCCACCCGACCCAACAACCTGGTGAGTTTGGTGTGGGAGATATATTTGGAATGTAAGGAAACTGAAGCATTGAGAACAAGATGACCCTCCTTAGGACCCCAGCCATATACAGATTTATGGATTTTCATCCAAGGCAAAAATGCAGGGCTGTTCGTACAGCTTAACTGGAGCTATACTGGCAGAAAATAAGGGCAGGAACCAAAGCTGCTGTCACAAAGAAAGGACTCTCCCAGTTCTCTATTTGGTATTTAAAAATAGGAGAGAAAATGGCATAGCTTGAATCTGAGATAATGCTTGCCACTTTGTGAATGTTCTTACAGTGCATTGCCTTCGAAACAAATTGGCCCTCGTCTACAAAGGTTTCTTTTTTGTACTCTCACAAACTCATTTTTAATGGCTTGTATGGCATCAGTTGTGCCCCTGAGCTGTAATGAAGCACTCTGCAAGTCACCACACGCGTCAGAAATGAATCTCATGGAGGGGAAAATGCTGGAGCATTAATAGGTTTTAATCCAAGGTAAGCAAACCTATTGGGCCACTACCATGTGCTTTTTAAATCTAAATGTCATGAAATTCTCAGCAGTCTTCTCTTGCCTGCACATCAGTTTTGGTCCAGAGACAGCCAAGTAGGGATCAGAAGGGAAAAATCTAAAATGCACATATCTGCCCAGGCGCGCACCTTAAGGAGTTTACAAGTACCATCCAGGCAAAACAAAGAAATAATTGATGGAGCCAAGGGATACTGGCTTCATAGGGCAGGCATCTGAAAAGCCTGTTAGTGCAGCAGACATCTTACAATATATTTGATCCTATCTTCAATATCTTGGGTGGAGAAGAGGTGTTGAAATCTGAGAGTCTCTGTTATGTAGCTTTTCCCCTTAGGTTTTTGTTTAAGTGGATAAGCAATGTTTGTATATTGCACTTTATTGCACTGATACAAGCCGAATTACTCAGATTTAATTGCTAAGCATCCAATTTTAAACTTCATTTTGCACAGTACCTCGGCAGCTTTTGATAGATGTTTAACCATTCAGGAAACAACGATCTCTGAATATTAAAGTAAAACAAATTGGTTTCACACTGGTGAGACTTTCTGTGTATGTGTGAATCTAGAGGTATATTTTGAATTTTCTTTCTCTAGCTGGGTGACTGTGAAATATAGAGATTCACTCAGGGCCTCACCTTCAGGCCCTTTGGGGGCTGTGGCTGCTGGCCCCACATCCCTCATACTTCTCATGCTTGATGTGTTAATTGCTATAGTTTCTATGGGGATCTTCCTCTTCTCTCTAATGGAATGGAAAATGTGTAGTTAGTCATAATACAACAGATTCAATTAAGCTAAATTATAGAAATGTTGAGGACGTGCAAAAGAAATTTTAAAATTTAGCCATGTTTTCATGTCTGAATTTAGACGTCTTTGTAAAGCTTACTATGCACAAGGCATGGATTATTGCTTTATTTAATCCTCATCAAACTTTATGGAGGTGTTGTTATCATACCTGTTTTAAATGAGGAAACTGAGGCACTGGGCGGTTATGTAATTCGTCCAAGGTCACACAGCTTATAGGAGGCATAAGTAGAATCTGAATCCAGACTGCCTGTGGAGACGTTGTGTGCTCCTAACCATTCTGCTGCACTCCTCAGAGCAAGTAACATAAATATTTAATAGCGAATCGCAGTAATTTTAGACCTCCTCTGTTGCATTTTCTTATTATCTAAGGCTATGAATAATTTGCAGCTACTCACAGAAAAAGACCAATGGTTCAGAGAAATTTTGGTCCCACTCAAGAGTACTACATGACTCTATGGATGGCCACTTCTCCAGATTTAACTGCCTTTATATAATGAAACTGTTGGTCCTACCAATATTTTATAGAAAGCAAAGCTGCAAATGAGTCTTAGACCATAGCCAGAAGTTCTGCTATCCCGGGACATAGTTGGAAGAGTCCGGATAGAGAATAAAATGAAGTTCGGTGTGTCCTTCCTAAGACCTACCATATTGTAAACTTGGGATGGTCACCAGTAGTCTCAATGACTGATTCCCATCTTGTGGCTTTGGAAAGCAGAAGAAATAGGAGCAGGAAGACATGATTCAGAAGGTTGAGGATAAACCTTCTCACACTTTACTGGGCTTATGAATATCCCAGAGATGTTAAAATGTAGATTCTTTTTTGTAGGTCTGAGGCGAGTCCAGAAATTCTGAATTTCTGTTAAACATCTAGAGATTGCTGATGCTACTGGTCCATGAACTACATTTTGAGGCAAGGATCTAGAATCAACCAGCAGCATCACCATCACCTGAAAGCTTGTTAGAAAGGAAGATTCTGGGGCCGGCCCAGTGGCGCAGCGGTTAAGTTCGCACGTTCCGCTTCTCAGCGGCCAGGTGTTCACCGGTTCGGATCCCAGGTGCGGACATGGCACCGCTTGGCACACCAGGCTGTGGTAGGCATCCCACATATAAAGTAGAGGAAGATGGGCACGATGTTAGCTCAGGGCCAGGCTTCCTCAGCAAGAAGAGGAGGACTGGCAGTAGTTAGCTCAGGGCTAATCTTCCTCAAAAAAAAAAAAAAAAAAAAAAAGAAAAGAAATTAAGATTCTAAGGTCCTACTCCAGGCCCACTGAAATCAGAATCTCTATTTTGACAAAACCTCCAGGTGATTTATACACACTTTAATTGTTTGAGAAACACTGGTCTAGAGTATTCTTCAAATGATGAAGATGGACGTAAATCATTAAACACACCTGCAAATGAACTGGCTCTGGTGGGAAGGCAGACAGAATAATATGAAATTTTCATTTGAAATTCCATTCAAGTCCTTCAAATACCTCTTTTTTTTGGTGATCACTTCAATTTCTGAGAAAGCCCTTGGATGCCCCATTCAAAGCTCATTTGCAAAGTTTATAAAATCTTTCATTTAAGAGGAGTTTTTCAACTCAAGTTGTTTCTCCCTTAGGATCAGGCTATAGCCCAAACACTTGAACATTTAGAATTTAGAAGAATGACAGGAATCTTTCCCACCAACATCTCCATCTCTGGATGGCAGAATCCTAAGTTCTGACTCACCTGCAGAACGCACTATGGCGTTGTCAGCCCTGATTGGGGATGGCCACCACCTTGCCCCATCCAGAAATGCCAGTGGGCTAGCATTGAACACCGACCCTTCTCATACCTGTGTTCAGGTCCCTTTGGGGGCAGAGGGACGTAGGTCTACCTCCTCCCTCAACAAGTCTGGTAGCTGCCGTGGTGGCAACTATTCTGGGGAAGGTTTGAGTGGTCAACGCTAGCTTGGCTGGGGCTCCAGGGGTCAGGGAACAGTGGGAACTGAGAACCCATCCCTGGAAGGTGAAGAGATGGCTGGAAGTGGGATCATGCCAAGGCTTCAAGCCTGCCAAGCATGCTCTATTGTCCCATTGAACTTCACTTACAAAACGCAAAATTCAAAGATCACATCATTATAAGAATTTCAAGATAGTGACTGCAGAGCATTAAATCCAAGGTGCAGGACACTTATGAGCATGAGGTCCTGTGCAGCTGCACTGGGTGAATACCTATGAAACTGGCCCTGACTCTGGAAATTGCCTGGTATTCTTGTGTTTGGGGAATTTATTCAGACTTGCTTGTACTGGTTCTCTCTGAAAGGCTAAATAACGTCAATGCTAATCAAATAGTCTAATGCAGTGGCTCTCCAAGTATGGGCCTGGCCCAGCAGCATCAGTATTACCTAAGAACATGTTGGAAATGCAAATTCTTGGGTTCTGCTTCAAAGTATGGAAACAGAATCTCTAGGGGTGGGGCCCAGCAACCTGTGACTTTAACAAGCCTCATGGTAATTCTAATGCAGGCAGAAGTTTAATCTAATGGTTCTGACCTAATAGTTCTGAAGCTTTCTGCTGAGGAAGAATTTTTTTTTAGCCACAAATTATTATTGCAGAATTCTCAACAATTATGTGGAGGCGGTAGTGGCAATAAGCTGTGAGCCACATGGGTATTCCCTACTCTTGCATGTTTTCTTCCAGTGTTAAGATCTGTCACGGTGGCTGAGAGTTGTAGGGCTCCTAATAGCTGTTTGGAGGTGCAACCCAGTTGCAGGGTCCCTAATAGCTACCTGCAGGTGGCAGGAGGGCTTATGTATTGAAGTAATCAGAGTATGCGTGAGAGAGACAGAGAACCTTTAGCTTAGTGGCTTTGTGTTGGGTTCCAACCCCAGAGAGACATCTGTTCAAATCCCGGCTCTCCCTGTAATCAAATGCTGAGGCCTCAGAAGAATTATTTCCTTTCTCTGAGCCCAGGTATCCTCATCCATAAAATGGAGGTAACAATAGTGATACCTACTTCCTGGGGTTCTTGTGAGGTTTGACTGAGCTAATGAGTGGAAGTCCTTATCATAGTGCTGGACACATAGTTGGCACTCAGCAGATGGTAGCTATTATTCAGAAAATAAAATTATTGCATACTGATATAAACATATGATAGAGTTAAGTATTTGTTAATTTGATTGGTAATGATGATTATTTGATTTAAATTGTGACGTCCTGTCAATGGAATGTATACACACATGTGATCCTTAACAATTCTGCTATCAGACCCTCTTTTCCTTCTTAGAGGATTTCCAGGGATTCCACTTGGCCCACTGGAGGGTTAAGTGTTCTTTCCTGAAGGACTAGAAGCTCGGTTCTTCCCTAGCATTAGCTTACTTTTGTGCTGAGCATACATTATTGGCATTTCATAGGCTTTCTTTCTCTTAGCACCTATGTATTTCCTAAATCAATGATTTGCAAAGTAAAAAGGATTCCCTTCAGTAAATATTTGCTAGGCAGGTCCATCTTCCCCTGGTTTGTACAGGGGCAAAGACTTCCTCTAAGCCTGGTGTTGAGGAGGACGGTGGTATATCGATTTGCTGCCTGCCACGTGCTACATCATCACATCAGTGATGGGGAGAGTGGGATTATCCCTGCTCAGCTTTACGTGGGCCTTTCTTTGTGTTCGAGTCTGAAAACCAACTACAGGCTAATAGTATTCTTCTTCTTGAATAATAAATGGAGATCAAGGTCTGCTTGGCTCTGAGTACAAGCAAAGTCGAGTGTGAGTTAAATATCAAGGCCAACAGGATTTTTTCGGCAAATAAACATTGCTTTTAGATTAGCTAAAAACCAAACAAAGAAAGCAGCGAAAAATAACCCAAACCCCAAATGATTCAACAGTAAGAGAATACTCTCTTTAGGGACTTTGGGTCCCAGGTGGCATGCATCTGGATGCCTTTAGTGTTGCAAGACTTTTAATGCTAGGGGCTGAAAATAGTTCAACCCAGATCTTGCTGGTATCGATTTCCCTCATAGTGATTTAGTGCAGGGCCTCTTGGCATCTCTCTACCACTTCTAGCAGCTGAGCTTTGGCCCCAGAGGGCTTTATTTAATGAAAACTTGGGGCTTATACTGTGAGAAAGCTGACCCAGGAATTGAAGTTTTAGACATCTCGATGGAGAAAACATGAAGACAAGAGTCATGTGGCTGGGTCCGTCCAGGGAATGGGATGATGATATGAAGCCTTCACTAAAGTATTTATTTGAAAGAGAAGAGGGAGCAGCAGCCCTCAAGTGACTGGTGAAAGTTAACAGAAGTCCTTGTTACTGAAAGATAAAGTGCTTACATGAAATATGTGCAAAAGTTGCACTGGGAGAGGAAATCAGAGGGGAGAGGAGCCACATATTAGAATTTTGGAGAAGACTGTCTGGCTGTGTGTTAGAGCCTGGTTACAGACAATGATGGCCTTTAGGGAGAGTTAGACAGGAGCATTTTCTAAAAATAAACTTTTTATTTTAGAACAATTTAAATTTACAGAAAAATTGTGAAGATAGTACAGAGATTTCCCATGTACCCCACACCCAGTTTCCCCTATTAGTAACATCTTTCATTACTCTGGTACATTTCTTATAATTAACAAACCAATATTGAAAAATTATTATTAACTAAAGACCATCCTTTATTTAGATTTTCTTCGTTTTTACCGAATGTCCTTTTTCTGTTCCAAGATCTCCTCCATATTACATTTAGTTGTGCTGTCTCCTAAGGCTCCTCTGGGCTGGGATAGTTTCCCAAATTTTCCTTGTTTTTGATGACCTTGACAATTTTGAGGAGTACTGGTCAGATGTTTAATCAAATTCCCCTTGGTTGGGGACATGGAATTTGTCTTGTGCTTTTCTCATGATTAGCTGAGATTATGTATTTTTGGAGGAAGACCACAGAAGCGAAGTGTCATTTTCATCACATTGTTTCAAGGGTATATACCACTCACATGACCTGTCATTGTTGATACGAGAGGAGCATTTTTTTTTTTTTGAGGAAGATTAGCCCTGAGCTAACTGCTGCCAATCCTCCTCTTTTTGCTGAGAAAGATTGGCCCTGAGCTAACATCCATGCTCATCTTCCTCTACTTTATATGTGGGACGCCTACCACAGCATGGCGTGTGAAGTGGTGCCACATCCGCACCCAGGATCCGAACCGTCAGACCCCGGGCAGCGGAAGTGGAACGTGCACGCTTAACCGCTGCGCCACCGCGTCGGCCCCTAACAGGAGCATTTTTAATGGAAAACTCTGAATTGGAACAGGTATTGAGTGTTGGGAATTAAGTAGATTTTACCCTCCAAATATGGTATATTTCAGTGGAAATTAAAAGGGACACATTAATGAGCCATCAGTATTAATGAACCACATCAATACCGAGCTGATGATGATTTTTACAAGGAAGAAAATAATCTTGCTTCTCATAAAAAAAGAAGTAAAAAACAAGCGAACATTGGGAAGAATGGAACTTATTTGACCCCAGTTCCAGTTGCAAACTGAAAGGGTTCCAGTTTCTCAAACTGGTTTTCACTGAGATAGCCTGGAAAAAGAACTGGACCTTGCGTGAGAGCAGATCTCGAAACCGTAAGTCTGGAACTGAGAGACTCCACCCATTCAGAAATGAATCATTAAACAATGAGAGATTTAGGAATCTCTCAAATAAGTTCTGATTGTTCCAGGGTATAGATCTTCAGAAACTAGCTGGACAGTGGTCTGTCTCTCTGTAGCTCACCTGTTCAGGGTATTAACATTCTTTTTAAATTTTTGTACTTTCAATGTGTAAGTTCTTCACCTCGTCTGTGTCAAGGACTTTGTGCAGTTTGTACAAGCATTACACTTTCAGGCCCTTGTGCCTCAGAAACTGTGTCTTGAGTTACTTTAGCAAGTCTAGACAATGCTTCTCATGACTGGGGCTCTAAAGTCACCCACTTGAGTAATTGGAATGAAAATAACCATGAAGGACTAAAATGCATTCCTGCTGATGGCAATGGACACACTTCTGGATTGTTGAAGGTGCCAGAGAGGCATTTTCTGTTTGGAAAGCTTGGGGAAGAATCTGAAAGGAATTGTGTTGTTGGCTGGGCCTCCATAATAGGGTACCACAGACTGGGTGGCTTAAACAACAAAAATGTATTTTCCGACAGTGCCGGAGGCTAGAAGTCTGAGATTCAGGCGTCAGAAGTGTTGTTTCTTCTGAGGCCTCTCTCCTTGGCTTGCAGATGGCTGCCTTCTCCCTCCGTCTTCACATAGTCTTTCCTCTGTGCATGTCTGTGTTCTAATGTGCTCTTCTTATAAGGACACCAGTCATTGGAATAGGGCCCACCCTAATGACCTCATTTAGCTTTAATTATCTCTTTAAAGGCACGATTTCCAAACGCAGTCACATTTTAAGGTGCTACATTCAGATTTTGGAGGGACACAATTCAGCCCATAACAGGAAGAGATTTGGTGAAGTGGGTGCATCCTACCCTCCAGCCTGGGGTTCCAGGAGTCTGGGATGACTGACATTTGATGCTTACTTTTGGCTGTGCTATTTGAGGGGATTATAACAATAGAGAAAAATGTGAGAGGGAGCACTTCACGTGGGGAGAAAACATGCTGTGTAATATGGCTTTGTCAGGAGCTCATTTCCGAAAGTTACCTGTGGTGTTGGCACAGGTGTTCTGTCGTTGTCCACATTAGGAGCCTGAAGGCTGATTTCCTGGTGAATTTTTACCTAATTTCCTTTGCATCTGCCTTATAAGTGATAATTTCATTCCTGCACTTTAAAAAAATGCACCAGCCAGAATGCTGATTTATTAATTTACAATGAGAAATATAATCAACTAGTGGACTGGGTACTCCAGCTCCTTGACCAGCATGTGCTTTCCCTGTGGGCAAATCTAAGGCGGGAGCCAAATTATCATCAGAGGGCAGCTTGGTGAGCATGGAATCAGGCCAGGGGAGTTAGTTATGAGATTTGGCATTCCTGTACTTTTTATTCTTTAGCCTGAGCAGCACTGAGCAGCAGACTCGCTGTATGGGGCTGCCTGCCTCTGCGCTTGCTATTCCCTCTGACTTTCCATCATCCCCTCTGGTGAACTCCTCATCAAGCAGGACTCAGCTCAACCATCTCCTCCTCTGAAAAGCCTTAATTTCCCCAGGCAGGCGGGGTTCCTCTTCTTCTTTACCCCTGTAGCACTTTATGCTAAGTGTGTATTTTGCATCCTATGTTGTGTTATTTATTTATTCATGTGTCTCCTCACTGAGGTCTGAGAAACTTGAGTGAAGGAACTTTTTATTGTGTATGGTGCATGGCACATAGTCAGTGTTCAATAAATACTCGACTGAAATATTACAGAAGTAATAAATATGGTAATTTACATTATGATCGGGCTTTACATATTGTTTTCGTTTTTGCTTTATAGTTTTAAAACACTTCCCAGTAAGTCATTCATAAGGCATGACCTTATATTACACTAATAGCTGTGAGGTGAGACAGGCAGATGAAAACATGCTTAGAGGTTAAATGATTTATCCAACTCTCGATTAATGCACTTTCCACTAAGCCTATTTGTCTTTGGGACTGAATCTTGTCTCCCTTCTGCCCTCCCCATCCTTGCCCAGTGGGCAAGGAGGCCCATGCTTGGGCCTTCCCTATACATCCTTAGTTTGCTTCTTCTCCTTCTCTGAGGATCCCATGGTCCTCTGAATGCATGGTGTTCTCCTGAAGGGACATTTCCACCCCTGTCTTACTAGGGAGAGTTCTGAACTCCAAAACCCTTTTCTCCCCTCTTCGGAGTGCTCGCCCCCTCCTCACATACCTCCTTTCCAATTTCCAGGTCAAACTCCCATTCCCTCAGAAATCTAGTCTTAAGAAGAAAGCAATGTGATTAAATTTAATTTACACTAAGATGTTAATAATCTCCTACGAGTATTTGCATTTTAAGATTTTAAGAGTGAATTCCTTATAGCACAATTCTGGAAGTTGGCTACATCTTACCATATTGACATTTCTCTCTCTCTCTCTCTCTCTTCATATATATGTGTGTGTGTGTCTGTGTGTTTAATTGCGTTAACTCTATATGTGATAAAATTTCCTGGGCCTTTAGAAGCTATTTCTTTCTTTATTTTTAAAAGAAATTTCTATACGTTGTAGTCCAAATGCTACCATGAATGAGTTCTTCAGATGATCAGCAACTAGTCATTATAATCTTTGGGGAGACACAGTGCTTCATGGTTGAGTCATTAGTTCTGGGCCAAGAGAACAAATCTGAAGGACCTTTTCATATCTTATAATTAAATACATTCTGCAGCTTGAAGATAAACATGCTGATCTGACAGTGAGTTAAGGAGGTTTATCAGCATTTGTGCACCTGCAGGGTTACACTAAAAGACATGACTTCATTAAAACTCACTGTGCTTGTGAGAACAATGAGGAATGGTCGTAGGTATAAAAAAGAAAGACACTACTAGATGGCGGCTTTAAGCTCATCTTTGAAGGGATGAACTCATTCTGCCCGACACGTCCAGCTGTGCAAACAGCAGCACTGAGTGAGCTGCAGTTAGCTGTACTAATACGTAGGATTAGAACAGAGAGTGGGCCACATACAAACGATGCGAATGCTTAATATACTTGAATGCTATGAATGCCGCACAGAGGGGGAATGAGAGCCCCAGAAGCGACAGAACATATTTTGCTAGCTGTCATGAAAGGAGATTATATTTTCAAGGCCTTCTAGGAACATTTCTCTTGCCACGCTTTTTGCCTTTTGAGGCCAATGTTTCCTAGGATGAAAAACAATACAAAACATCAATCTCTCAAAAAACTCCACAGGGAGATAACAAGGGTTGCCACAGTTACCATTGTTCTCTCATAAAATCTCAGAATGAAGAAACTCTGTGTGTGTGTGTGTTGTGGTGGGGGGGGGGGGGTGTGTGTTTGAACTTCACCTGCAATAACTTCTCAGACTACAGAATAGGTAGGTGGGGTGGTCTGGGTAGGCATTAGCAGTGAGCGACTAAGAGTTCAGGCAACAGGGACCAAAGGCCTGGGCTAGAAGACCCAGTCACGAAGGTACTAGAGAATGTGTTAAAGGGAGAAGAATTCAGGTTCTAGAAGCCTTGGCAATAGATAGAAGGGTCCAGGATTCCAGGATTAAAACAGACCTTGACACTGCACCAAATCTCCTTTGAGAATGTGTTGGTGGGAATGAATTCTTCATGTGCTTCCTACCCTTGGTGGGAGCTGTAGGGTAGTCTGAGCTGAGCTGAGCCCCTTCATGGGGCAGATGGAAGGGAAAGTGCTGTGGTGAGAAGCCAGCAAGTCCCAAACATGTGCGGACTCATCCCTAACCATCCTGGCACCGCCATAGAAACCAAAGAATGGACAGAAGATTCCGTAGCACCTCCTTTCTTATTTCCCTGAGACCTCGAAATGCTGGTTATATTTTAGTCTTTTCTGAGCAGTGCAGAATATATATAGGTTGGTTTCTCTAGGAACTTTAGGAGCTGAATATTGTGGGTTTTGCCCATGTTCTAGGACCTTAACCAATTGCTCTTTGAGAGGCCTGCAAACATCACTCTTCCACATTTGATTTACATAGTCAGAAAAGCCTTATGTATCAAGTCAGACAATATTTATATATTATGTATATTAATACAGCATGTATAAGTTATCCTAGAAGACCAGGAGTGCAGTCCAAAATTACACTTTTCCTTATTTTATCATGTTTCACAAAACTTACATCATCTCTTTGTCTTTTTTGTTAGAATGCATGGCAAGAACTAAAACAATCTGTTTTTAAAGAAAGTTTACTTCTGTAAAATATGAACATGAAATAGAGTCAGAGATGAGGCAAAAGATACAATTCGATGTTGCAAATCATCACAGTGGTCTTTTTAGAAATATTGGTAAATTCTCCTGAGTAATGTCGTATATGCATAGTTGATGTCTCTAAATAAACTATAAACCTCTTTAAGAATGCCATTTGCTTCTTTTGTACCTCCTATCAACCTAGCACCATATTCAGCATGGTATATAAATGTGAAACACACCTAACTAGCACAGTACTTAAGTATGCTCGTGAATTTCTCTAAATCACATCACACTTAGTCAATTCCTTTGGCAATACATCTAGGCTTGTCCATTTTACGTATTGCGGGAGATATAGCTCTGGATTTATTGGCATGTTGGTCAATAAGTTACTGAAGTTAATCTTCATTTAATGAATCATCAGCTTGGGAGATACACAGAAGATAACTGTTCAATTTTCAGAAATCTCTTGCCCAATCTCTCTTTCTTCTTTCTTCCTAATTATCGATTTAACATATGAGCCCCTCCTCCCGGTTCTTCAGCCAGCACCCTTGGGACTTCAGCCTTTTAAGGATGTTCTCATTAGAGTCAATAATTCACCATGGCATATTATATAGTGCCTTGAATATCTATAAAGCTATTCTTTCATGTTGTACATCCTGGGGTGCTCAAATAATTAATTTGACTAGCTATAAAGAACAATACCTTCTCTTGTGAGTGGTATTAATGTACTATCCACAGAGGCACATGTATAGATGTGGCCGGGAGACTAGCTCTGCTGGAGAGTTTCTCAAAAGGATTTTAATGTTGAGTTAGTTAGTTCTGTTCTTGGACCTATATAAAGACATAAAATTAAGTGTAATTGTGATTTGTAATTAGTCAATTACCAATCGACCCAAATACTTTCTTTGGGTGTTTCTTCTTTCTTCTAATTTTTAAGAGTAAAAGAACTCTTAGAAATAGCTTATTTTGTGTCATTAAAATTACTTGTTTGAAATAAAGCATTCCAAAGACATAATACTGAGACCCAGGAGAAAAATCCCAGTATTCTGTCTCTCATATTGATTCAGAACTGTTCAGGTTTTAAAATAGATATTTGTATGAAAGTTAAAGACTTTTAACTAATTTGTGTTAATAAAGACTATTCCTATCCCACTTTGGCTACTTAAAGGATATTAACAATATGCACATCACATTAACATTTTAATTATTGCTAAGTAAAAATACAGACTGATGTAGTTTGTAGCAAATCAGCAATAACTGAGATAAATAAAAAAGTATCTTTTTAAACTTCTGTGGTACTATGATTAAGAGTCAGGGCTCCCGGATTCCAATTCCAGCTCTGCCAATAGCTAACTAGGTGGCTTTAAGTAAGTCACTTAAGTTAACCTAGCCTCAGTTTCCTCAGGCTTGTAAAATGGAGATTAGTTCCTTCCAGCTCTAGTACAGACGACCTCCAACTTATGATGGTTTGACTTATGATTTTTTTGACTTTATGATGGTGTGAAAGCAACACGCATTCAGTAGAAACTGTACTTCAGATTTTGAATTTTGTTTTTTCCTGGGCTAGCGGTAAATGGTACGATACTCCCCCATGATGCTGGGCAGCAGCAGCAGCCACAGCTCCCAGTCAGCTACGAGATCACCAAGGTCCACAACAGGTGCGCTTTCAACCATTCTGTACCCATACAACTATTCTGTTTTTCACTTTCAGTACGGTATTCAATAAATTACATGAGATACTCAACCCTTTGTTATAAAACAGGCTTCATGTTAAATGATTTGGCCCAACTGTAGGCTAATGTAAGGGTTCTGAGCACGTTTAAGGCAGTCTAGGCTAAGCTATTATGTTGGGTAGTTTAGGTGTATTAAATGCATTTTTGAGTTACAGTATTTTCGATTTACAGTGGGTTTATCAGGACATTACTCCAACATAAGCAAAGAAGATTTTTATTCTCTATTTCTGTTTATGATCATCACTTAGACCTGCGGTGAATGAATCACTCACTCAATTGGAATAGAAAAGTTCAATCGCTGTATTTTTTTTTCTTGAATAAATCCTTCAGGCAGGAGATATTTATGGAGCCAAGAGATGAATGAATTATTGTCAAAATATGTATATTTTCTTGTATGGGACAGTTCCCAAGCTGAAATTCTTGCTTTATAAGAAACTGGCTTAGGAAACCCAAGCCAGAATGTAGATCTGTTTATTTCTGGGTCTCAGTGTGAAAACTTCTATTGGAAAGCTGGAAGCAGTTCTTTTTTACATTTTTTCCAGCTTTATTTAGATATAATTGACATATAACACTGTGTAACTTTAAGGTGTATACTTGTTGATTTTAAATGTATTGCAAAATGATTATCACCATAGCATTAGCTAACGCCTCCATCACATAATTACCATTTCTTTTTTGTGGTGAGAATGTTTAAGACCTACTCTCTTAGCAACTTTCAAGTACATGATAAGTATTATTAAGTATAATCACCACGCTATACATTAGATTCCCAGAACTTACTCATCTTACAACTGGAAGTTTGTACCCTTTGACCAACATCTCCCCATTTCCCCCACCCCTCAACCCCTGGCAACCACTTTTCTACTCTGTTTATATGAGTTTGACATTTTTAGATTTCACATGTAAGTGAGATCATGTATTATTTTTCTTTCTCTGTCTGACTTATTTCATTAGCATAATGCCCTCAAAGTCCATCCATGTTGTCGCAAATGACAGGATTTTCTTCTTTCTCATGGCTAAATAATTCATATATATACCACATCTTTATCTGTTCATTCATTGATGGACATGTAGGTTGTTTGCATACTTGGCTATTGTGAATAGCGCTGCAATGAACATGGGAGTGCAGGTACCTTTTCAAGATCCTATTTTCATTTCCTTTGGGTATATACCCAGAAGAAGAATTGATGGATCATATGCTAATTCCATTTTTGATTTTTTGAGGAATCTCCATACTGTTTTCCGTAGTGGCTATACCCATTTGCAATTCCCCCAACAGTGCACAGGGTTCCTGGGAGCAGTTCTTCAGTCCAAAGAACAGACCTGGAATCGCAGTAGCCGTAGACTTGAGCACGTGTACCAGCAGGGCAGGCAGTAAGCTAGTGGACAGATGCTCTTTGGCCCCAGAGACCAGAGGTGCCGAAGTACACTGCACCTAACCACCTGAGGAAAATACCTCCACCTGGTAACTCAAGCCATATCCCTTTGCTTCATCTTGAATGAAAACAAAGGACTGAAAGATTGGAAAATCTGAGACTGGGCTTTCTTTCCTGGAGAAACTAAGTACTACTTCAACCAGATTGGACATTTATTTATTTTTCTTTCCTGCCCCCCAGCAAGTGGCAAAGACCCCTTTAGCGATAGACAAAATAAAAGGACTTGCATTTCTAAAGTTTTTGCACCTCCAAGTGCACTAAGTTTGTGTCCCTGCTAAACACAATTCCCTGTTGTGGCACAATAGGTAATACAACAACTGTATTTTACAGACTAAAACAGCCCTCCAAATTTAACATTTGAATTTTAAGTGAAGAAAGACAGTATTTCTCACACATTTTATCAGATTTGTCAGTAAAAGTCCTTTGTCTCCAGGCATATCAGTCTGGGAAACTATTCCTAAGAACCCAATTGGTACAACTTTTTGGAGTTAATAAAATTGTGTTCCCACTGGTTTCCATTGCTGTTTTGTGCACAATTCCCCACTGAGTATTTGATGAATTTCTACTCCTTGGGGGCCCCAATTTTTTGTGAGTATGCTGAGGATCCATATGTCTTGTCACAGGGAGGAAGATGATTTCCTCTGATAACATTCCCCTGGCACCTGAGGAGCTTATCGCAGCCCTTTATTTGGCTGTTTCTGTTATGTTGGCATGGGTCCAGAGCGCTGGGAAAGAAAAGGTTGTGCTTTTACAGGGAACATTTTATTCCCTCTTGGGAAAAGCGAACATGACTCAATGTCAGGAAGGGAAATTCTTCATATAGATAAAGAGAATGAACATCCGCCTACCTTTTTTAATAGTTAAAACACATTTAACGGTCCTTTTGTATTTCGTTTTCTTGAGGAGCTCAAACTGTTTTAGAAAACCTGATTTCTTTAAACAGACCAGCTCCAGCCTTTTTGTAAGGATGGCTATTTTTTTTCTTCCCCAGAAGACGTATGTGGTGGGAAGGGCCAAAATGGTGGGGTCTGGTTGAGTGTTGCTTGGTGGGAGGAAGATTTCTGAAATAAATGTCCTAAGTTGGGGTGTAAGCTGAGCTTTCTCCCTGTTGAGAAGCTGAGAGGGGGATGATAATTGTTAAAGATTGATCAGGCAAGGCATCTGAATTTATTAATGGGTCTCAACCTATTGGAAAGGTACCTTGTTATTAAATAGTCACAAAAATCACATCTTGATCTTGAAGGTGACAGTACGGTACTGGGAGGGATTGGGACAAATCCAATACTCAGTTTACCCTTGTTTTATGTTGTTATTCCTCGTGTGAAAGTCTTAATTCCTTAATAGAACTGTAAGTCTACAGTGTAGGGACTGTGTTTTACTTTTTAAAAAATTTCTAATTACTTTCTTTTTTACTGAGGAATATTAGCCCTGAGCTAATGTCTGTCCCCATCTTCCTCCACTTTATATATAGGTCACTGCCACAACACGGCTGAGTGGTGTAGGTCTGCACCTAGGATCTGAACCTGCAAACCTGGGTTGCTGAAGTGGAGCATGAGAACTTAACCACTATGCCACAGGGCTAGCCCCTACTTTTTTTTTTTCACTCCTCAGAGTACCTAGCTTAGCTTTGAGTATGTGCTCAATAAATTGCAGATGCTCCATAAATATTTTTTTAATTGACTGTTCTGTTGTCTAAAGGTAAAGATTCATTGACTCCAATTCAGCAGCTCATATGGGCTCCAAGGAACCCCCTACTCACCAGATTAGGGGAAGTAGCATATTTTGCCTTAACCTCTGCTCTATCATAAAAATACATGCTTGCCAATGATCAAGGATAGAGAAAAATTTTTTGCTGTCTTTTTTCTCCAGACTCTAGTTTATACTTAAGCCCAGAATGAAGGATGCTTCATCTTGCAGAGACTACCTACTTGTCCTCTAAAATCCTTTTCCACATCTACCTTCCTTAACAATTGAACTCCCAATTTTTTTTTCCAGGGCCCATACCATTTATATACCAGAATACATGGCATATAACCCCCAGTCTCTCCTATGGTTTTATGTGGCCACATGACTCAGTTCTAGCCAATGGAATGCACATGGACGTACATCTTTTGGATATTGTCCTTAATGGGAGGGGGAAAACCTTTCTACCCTTCTTTCCTCCTTCTTGCTGCCTGGAATGTGGATGTAATGGCTGAAGATCCAGCAGCCATCATGGATCATGATCTTGGGAATAGAAGCCATCCATGCAGAACAAGGTAGAGGAGGCTGGACATCCTGACACCATGGAGCTTCCATGTCATCTCTGGATCACCCACCTATGGACTTCTATATGACACAGAAATAAACAACCATATTGTTCAATTCAGTTTTATTTTTTATTTTAATTCCAGTTATAACCTAATGTTAACTGATATGGTCCCCTGAGCCAGCTGCCTTTATTCAGTTATCAACCACAATTTTATTGTAGAAAACAAGGCGTACTTGCTTTATACAGCAGATAAGCTCCTGAACTTTTTTTCTGTTAAATTTGAAGATATTTAAAACTAATAATAGGGGTCATAGTTTAAAGAAACCAAATAGAAAATTCTTCTATGAAAGATTTACATATTTTGGGGGTTTTTTGGTACAGAAAGGTTTCATATTCTAAATCCTGGAACACAGAAAAGGGACATTAGGTGAACTACTGGTAAGATCTAAATAAAGTTTGTAGTTTGGTTAATAGCATTGTACCAATATTCTCTTCTTAGTTTTGATAATTATATTATGGTTATGTGGGATGTTAACGGTAGGGGAAGCTAGTTAAAGGGCATATAGAAACTCAGTACTCTCTTTTTTTTTGTAGTAAAATGTATATAACACACAATTTACCATTTAAACCATTTTTAATTGTACAGTTCTGTGGCATTAAGTACATTCGTCACCATCATCCATCTCCAGAAATTTTTCATCTTCCCAAACTGAAACTCTGCACTCATTAAACACTAACTCCTCATTTCCTCCCTCTCCTCAGCCCCTGGCAACCACTATTCTACTTTCTGTATCTATGAATTCGACTTCTCTAGAGACCTCATATAAGTAGAATCAGACAGTATTTTGTGACTGGCTTACTTCATTTAGCCTAATGTCTTTAAGGTTCATCCATGCTGTAGCATGTATCAGAATTTTCTTTCTTTTTAAGGTAAAGTAATAATTCATTGTTTTTATGTTTTTGAGAAAGTTATGATCACATTGTGTATAATTGCATACAACTGCATTCTATTTTTTCACATAACAGAATCCTTTCCAAGATTATTAATAATTTCTCCTAAACATGATTTTAAATGGCTGTATAATACTCCAGTCTATGTCAACCATTTCCCACAATTTAATCTTTTCTTTTCTTTTTATTTTTGAGAAAAATTAGCCCTGAGCTAACATCTGCCACCAATCCTCTCCTTTTTGCTGAGGAAGACTGGCCTTGAGCTAACATCCATGCCCATCTTCCTCTACTTTATATGTAGGATGCCCTGCAACAGCATGGCTTGATAAGTGGTGTGTAGGTCCATGCTTGGAATCTGAATCAGCAAACCCTGGGCTGCTGAAGCAGAGTGCACAAACTTAACCACTACGCTACTGGGCTGGCCCCCATATTTTAATTTTTATTTAGATAATTTCTTTTTTTTCACTTTATAGCCAACACTTTGGAGAGCATTTTTGGACATAATATTTTGGGTCCATTCTGGATTATTTGTGAGTTGTTTTTTCCATGTCCTTTATCTATTTATCTCTTGAGGGTCTCAGTGCTTTTTAGTAATTTATGTAATAAAAATGTAAATGCTTTATGATAACAAAACAGATTTTCATCATTTGTGCTTACATAATCATAGATGTACTTGCATTTTGAACCAAAAAGACAATTATGTTATAATAGATCCAATCCCCTGGTCATCTCAATGGAAACTCATTTTGGCCTTATGTGTGCAGGATAAATCCTATTATAAATGGATTAAATTATTTACTTAAAAAAACCTCGAGTAGTTGATAATATTGAGTATCATAACTTTAGTATTTTAGAAAATTTGTATACAGGATCTGACCATATTACCATTTACAATCACCGTTCTTAGCCAAGACTGATTTTTTTTAAATCAAGGCAAAGATTTAGGGAAAACTAGAAATGGAAGCTCTTCCACCCTGGAGGCAGTTATTCTGAAATCTTAAATATTATTGCATTTCAAAATATTTCTATTTTCAGTTGAAAATAGAAAATAGAAAAGAGAGGTCTAAAGGAAGAGAAAAAAGCATAAAATTCTTTGCTCTTGAGCCTTTGAAACTGACAATTTCTATTGAAAAAAAATCTTTTAAGATGTGTGAACCACAAATAAGCAAAATGAGGGGTTTTTGAGTGGAATCGGATTTTTCAAAGGCAGTGAAATGTTCAGGAGTTAAGGCAACTGTTAGACATTTCCCCAAATGGAGGCCAAGGAGAATAATTGTGGACTTAATAACCTGCACGTGAAGGCAGAAGGAAGAGGACTAATAGGATGCTTCTTTGAAAAGCAGATTGCAGCTGCGGCTTCAGAGGGTTTATCCAGAGGGGACTCTATCTCCAGATCTCCAGCTTCTTTTTTTTTCCCCCAAGTAATTTTATTGGCATCATAATGGTTTATAACATTGTGTAATTTTGGGTGTACATTATTGTTTATCAATTTCTAAATACACTTCATCGTGCTCGCCCCCAGTAGTCCAAATTTTATCTGTCACCATACATGTGTGCCCCTCTATCCCTTTTGCCCACCCCCCAACCTCCTTCCCCTCTGGTAACCACTAATCTGTTCTCTTTGTCCGTGTATTTGTTATCTTCTGCATATGAGAGAAATCAAGCAATATTTGTCTTTCTCTGTCTAGCTTATTTCGCTTAACATCATAAACCATTGTCTTGCACCATACACAAAAATTAACTCTAAATGGATTAAAGATTTGAATGCAAGACCTGAAACCATAAAACTCCCAGAAGAAAACATAGGCAGTACATTCTTTTACATTGGTCCTAGCAGCATCTTTTGGAATACCACGTCTACTCGGGCAAGGGAAACAAAAGAAAAAGCTAACAAATGGGATTACATCAGAATAAAACTTTCTGCAAAGCAAAGGAAACCATAAACAAGATGAAAAGACAACCCACCAACTTGGAGAAAATATTTGCAAATCGTTTATCTCCAGCTTCTTGAAGACACTTAACTCGAAGACGACTCTTCATTTTATCATGGTGATTTTTTAATTTTGTTTGCATATTCAGGCTTTAATTGTGTGTACTGCTTTAAGAATCTTTTGTTGATATAGCGTGTATCATTCTTCTCCATTTTTCAAAATAAAATGGTCTAGGGAGAATTTTTCCCCCAATCTTAAAATTTTAATCCCAGATCCGCCCCTAGAAGACTATCAGGATTTAAGTATACGAAAATGGAGCTTCAAAAAGATGTTAGAAACAACCTTAAAATATAGTAATAAAGTTGAAAAACATACAATGAACAATTTTGTAGATTTGTGACATTAGTAATAGTTCAGAAGAGACACATGGAGAAAATTTCTTTAATACAATAGACTTTTCAGTGGAGGACTTTTAGGACACCAGAAGTGGCTATTCACCTAAGATAATATTAATAAAGCCCTTTTAGGAGCAGGTGAATAGACTAGCTGTTTCAGCAAATCCTTTATATAACATAATTAGAAATTTAAAATTTCTAAAATATATTGAGATGACTTTCCTGGAACTTTGTATGTCTTCATCTCTTTTAAAAATATGAATAAAACTATTATTTAAGATTAATTTCAGAAATGTGGAATGAAGTCACCTAAAATGATAATATACAATTATTTATTTATTTTTTAAAGATTGGCATCTGAGCTAACATCTGTTGCAAATCTTCTTCTTTTTTTTTTAAATTTTCCCCAAAGCACCCCAGTACATAGTTGTATATTCTAGTTGCAGGTCTTTGCGGCTGTGCTATGTGGGGTGTTGCCTCAGCATGGTCTGATGAGCAGTGCCATGTCTGTGACCAAGATCTGCACCAGCAAAACCCTGGGCCACTGAAGCTGAGTGCACGAACTTAACCACTCGGCCAAGGGCCAACCCCCATAATATATTATTTTTAAAGTCTAGAATTTCTTGGGTAAACATAAGTCATGATAAATCAGTTCTTAATCAATTAATCAACACATTTGTTGGGAATTTATTCAATAAAGTTATTGAACATCTCTCTGTGACACTGAATGCTGTGCATAAGGAACACCAAGTATAGAGGGAAACAGGCACTAACAGAGATAATTAAAAAATAGTATGGCAAGTGCAATTCATTCATTCATCCATTCATTTATCATGGATTCCCTGTGGTGGCTGCCAGGTATACAGACATTAGAAACAAAACAAAACACACTTGACAAAAAACAAAACAAAAAAATCCCACACTTGATTCTGTTCCTCATAGAGCTTAGAGTGTCATAAGAGAGACATTAAACAAATAAATAAACATAGAATTAACAATTGTGATCACATTTATGAATGAACACATCTGGTACTATGAGGGAGATCAGGAGGATCTAAGTGAGATTGGAGACATGAAAAATTTCTCTGGGAAAATGATATTTCAGCTGAGGCCTGACAGATGAGTAGGAGTTAGACACACAAACAGTCAAAGGACAGATGATCTGGGCAAAGGGAGTAGGTTGTCCCAAATGCCCTGGGGCAGGAATGAGCTTGTCTGGTTTGAGAATCCTGAGGCTGGAACTTGGTGAATGAGGGTGAGAATGATGGGAGCCAAGGCTGGACAGGGCAGGGCTTGGGAGGCTACATTATTGTCAGTGTAGGAAAGTCAGTGAAGAAGTCTCTGCAGAGAACTTACATGATCTATAAGTTTTACTTTGAAAAGATCCTTCTGGCTGCTACTCAGCAGAAGTGGGGCCAATTTAACTGGGAAGATCTTTGGGGAGGCTACCACAGTAGGTCACGTGGGAGATGAAGGACACTCAAACTAGGTATAAGCTGTGGGTAGGGAAAGACGTTGATGAACCAGAGATGTGTTTTGGAGATAGAATTGCAGCTCTAGGAGATAGGGTGGAAATGAAGGCAAAGAATGTCAGGTGTTGGGGATGACACAATGGTAGATACATGCAACAGAGCATTATTGGACCACAGAGGAAGTCCATCTAGTCCAGACTGAGGTGGAACAGAGAGAGGTACAGAAAAAGCTTGCCTAAAATCACCAGAAAGAAGGCTGCACAGTTCTTTGGTGAAAAGAGACTCACCTGGTAGGCTCTGGGTGCATCTCAGTGAGAGAGACTTCTCCAGAGACTGAGACATTGGTGGTGGCCATTGTTGTGACCTAGTACAGGCGAGCTGACACAGATGCTGGCAGACAACATTTAAGTTCTTCCCCTGGCCTGGTAGCCCATGGGTCTGTCACACCCACTAGAGCACAGATTTAATGCAGTTCAGCCAGGGCAGGCAGCCCCCCTAAGGAAGGGCCCCACCCAACACTAAGCCCTCAGGCTACTCGTTGGCCTGCATAGATTAGGTGTCTTGATCCTCTACAGGCAGGCGAGTGTGTCTGCTTCTGTGGGGCAGGGCCTGTGTGAGGACCAGGTGAACTGTGGGGGGCATTGGTGGAGAGGTGGAGGCCCCTGCAGTAGGGCAACTGGGTACACTCCAGAGGGCTGGGAAGTGTGCATGGACCAGGACTGTGTTGACAGTGCATGTGGACCTGTGGGGGGTGGGGCTTATCAGTGGCAGAAGACCTCTGCTTCACCATCAGCCACAAAGAGGATTGACTCCACCTTCCAAAGCCTGAAACAATTGGGGGCTCCCATGCCTAGGCCAGTCCCACTCAGCTGCAACCCTTAGAGAGCTGACAACAACCTTGCAGGCCTGAGGCCTACAGCAACTGTAAGCCCCTCACCTAACAACCAGCTACACTGGGTGCCTACTCAATTAACAGGAAAACTGCAATAGGGGTGTGCTATTAGATGTTGTAGCCAACAGTGCTGGGGCTTCCCAAACCCAATTTAAAAACAGCCAATCAGATAGTGAAAGACTAGACTGCCTGGGTACCTGCAGTAAGACACTGTGGTGGCACAGTAAGGTACTGTGGGTACCACAGCAGGAGGACACAAGTAGCCCACACAGGGGCCACTCCTGGATCATTTGGACTGGTGATGACAGGGAAGCAAATGCTGGGCCTCAAAAGGCGTCTCTTACATAAGGCCACTTCTCCAAGATCAGAAGACATAGCTGACTCACCTAATACAGAGATATAAGCACAGAGAAAGAAGCATAATGAGGAGGTGAAGGAATACATTCCAAGCAAGGAAACAGGACAAAATCCCAGAAAAAGAACTAAATGAAAGAGAAATAAGCAATCTACCTGACAAAGAGTTCAAAGAAAAACTCATAAGGATGCTCACTGATATTGGGAGAAGACTGGATGAACACAGTGAGAACATCAACAAAGAATTGGAAAATATAAAAAAGAAACAATCAGAAATGAAGAATACAATACTGGAAATGAAAAATTCACTAGAGGGACTCAATAGCAGAGTAGATGATACAGAAGAATGGAAATCAAGTTGGAAGAAGGACTAGAGGAAATCACCCAAGCTGAACAGGGAAAAGAAAAAAGAATTAAAAAGAACAAGGACAATCTAAGGGCACTCTGGGACAATATCATGCACACTAACATCCGTCTTCTAGGTGTCCCAGAAGGAGATGAGAGAGACAAAGGGACAGAGAATCTATTTGAAGAAATAATAGCTGAAAAATTTCCAAACCTAAGGAAGGAAACAGATATCCAAGTACAAGAAGCACAGAGAGCACCAAACAAGATGAACACCAAAAGGCCCACACCAAGAAACATTATAATTAAAATGTCCAAAATTAAAGATAAAGAGAGAATCCTAAAAGTTACAAGAGAAAGACAACAAGTGACAGACAAAGGAAAGCCCATAAGGCTATCAGCAGACTCCTCAGCTGACACCCTACAGGCTAGAAGAGATGGCATGACATATTTAAAGTGCTGCAAGGAAAAAACCTACATCCAAGAATACTCTATCCAGCAAGGTTATCATTCAGAATGCAAGGAGAGATAAACAGCTTCCCAGACAAGAAAAAATTAAAGGAGTTTATCACCAAGAAACCAGTTCTACAAGAAATGCTGAGGGACTTATTTGAGTGGGAAATAGAACACCATAAATGGAGATAAGAAAATTATCACCAAGAAACTCCACCCAAACAGGCAATAAAATCACTGGTAAAGGCAAAAATACAGTAAAGGTAGCAGATCAACCACCAGTGAAGATGATATATAGGTTAAAAGACAAAAGTACTAAAATTACCTATTTCAATGATAAGAAGCTAATGGATAGACACACACAAAATTAGAGATTAGATATGATTTCAAAAACATAAAATGTGAGAAAAGGAGAGTAAAAGACCAGAGCTTTTAGAAAGAGGTCAAGCTAAAGAGACTATCGACTCAATATAGATTGTTATATATGTAGAATACTATATAGGAACCTCACGATAATCACAAACAAGAAATGTATAATAAGTAAACAAATAAGAGGAAAGAAATCAAACATATTACTAAAGAAAGCCATGAAACCACAAGAGAAGAGAGCAAGAGAAGGAGAAAAGAACAGAAAAGAGCTACTAAAACACCCAGAAAAAAATTAACAAAATGGCCATAAATACACTTTTATGAATAGCTACTTTAAATGTCAGTGGACTAAATGCTCCAATCAAAAGGCATAGGGTGGCCAATTGGATAAAAAGAACAAGACACATATATATGCTGCATACAAGACACACTTCACAACTAAAGATACTCACAAACTGAAAGTGAAAGAACGGAAAAAGTTACTCCATGCAAATGGTAAAGGAAAGAAAGCAGGGGCAGCAATACTTATATCAGAAAAAATAGACTTTAAAACAAAAACTGTAACAAGAGACAAAGAAAGGCACTACATAGTGATAAAGAGAACAATCCAACAAGAAGATATAACACTTGTAAATATACCCACCATAGGAGCACCTAAATATGTAAAGCAATTATTAACAGACATAAAAGGAGAAATAGACAGTAACACAATAATAATAGGGGACTTTAACACTCCATTTACACCAATGGATAGATCATCCAAATAGATGATCAATAAGGAAACATTGGCTTTAAATGAAACATTAGACCAGATGGACTTAGTAGATATACATAGAACATTCCATCCAAAAACCACAGAATACGCATTCTTTTCCAATGCACATGGAATATTCTCCAGGATTGATCACATATTAGGCCACAAAACAAGTCTCAATAAATTTAAGAAGATCAGAATAATACCAAGCATCTTTTCTGACCACAAGGGTATGAAACTAGAAATCAGCTAAAGGAAGAAAACCAGAAAGACCACAGAAATGTGGAGATTAAACAAAATGCTACTGAACAATGATTGTGTCAATGAAGAAATCAAAAGAGAAATAAAAAACTACCTGGAGACAAATGAAAATGAAAATACTACATGCCAAAATCTGTGGGATACAGCAGAAGTGGTTCTAAGATGAAAGATTATAGCAATTCAGGCCTACCTCAACAAAGAAGAAAAATCCCAAATAAACAATCTAACAGTGCACCTAAAAGGAACTGGAAAAAGAAGAACATACAAAACCCCAAATCAGTATAAGGAGGGAAATAATAAAAATCAGAGCAGAAAAAAGTGAAATAGAGACTAAAAAAACAATAGAAAAAATTACTGAAACCAAGAGCTGGTGCTTTGAAAAGATAAACAAGACAGACAAACCTTTAGCTAGACTCACCAAGAATAAAGAGAGAAGGCTCAAATAAATAAAATCAGAAATGAAAGAGGAGAAATTACAATGGACACCTCAGAAATACAAAAGATTATAAGAGAATACTATGAAAAGCTATATGCCAACAAATTGGATAATCTAGAAGAAATGGATAAATTCTTAGAATCATACAACCTTCCAAAACTGGATTAAGAAGTAGAGAATTTGAATAGACTAATCACCAGTAAGGAGATCAAAACAGTAATCAAAAAGCTCCCCAAAAATTAAAGTCCAGGACCAGATGCTTCCCTGGTGAATTCTACTAAACATTCAAAGAAGACTTAATACCTATCCTTCTCAAACTCTTCCCAAAAATTGAAGAGGAGGAGAGGCTTCCTAACTCATTCTATGAAGCCAACATTATCCTGATACCAAAACCAGACAAGGACAAGTCAAAAGAAGGAAATTACAGGCCAATATCACTGATGAACATCGACACAAAAATCCTCAAAAAAAACTAGCAAATCGAATACAACCATGCATTAAGGAAATCATACATCATGATCAAGTGTGTTTTATTCCAGGGATGCAGGGATGGTTCAACACCCTCAAATCTATCAACGTGATACACCACAGTGACAAAATGAAGAATAAAAATCACATCATCACCTCAATAGATTCAGAGAAAGCATTTGACAAGATACAACATACATTTATGATAAAAACTCTAAATAAAATAGGTGTAGAAGGAAGATAACTCAACATAATAAAGGTCATATGTGACAAACCCACAGCTAATATTCTCAATGGAGAAAAACTGAAAGCTATCCCTCTAAGAACAGGAACCAGACAAGGATGCCCACTGTCACCACTCTTATTTAAGATGGTGTTGGAAGTACTAGCCAGAGCAATCAGGCAAGAAAAAGAAATAAAAGGGATCCAATTTTGAAAAGAAGTGAAACTGTCGCTATTTGCAGACCACATGATTTTATATATAGAAAACCCTAATGAATCCACTAAAAAAACTAGAAATAACAAGTGAATACAGACAAGTCACAGATACAAAATCAACAGACAAAAATCCATTGCATTTCTATACAGTAACACCAAAGTAGCAGAAAGAGAAATGAAGAATAGAATCCCATTTACAATTGCAACAAAAAGAATAAAAGACCTAGGAATAAACTTAACCAAAGAGGTGAAAGATCTGTACACCGAAAACCATAAAAGAAGTTGAAAGAAACTGAAGAAGACACGAAGACATGGAAAGATATTCCATGCTTTTGTATTGGATGAACTAAGATAGTTAAAACGTCCATACTTCCTAAAGCAATCTATAGATTCAATGCAATCCCTATCAAATTTCCAACAACATTTTTCACAGAAACAGAACAAAGAATCCTAAAATTTATATGGAACCACAGAAGACCCTGAATAGCCAAAGGAATCCTGAGGAAAAAGAACAAAGCTGGAGGTATCACACTCCCTGATTTCAAAATATACTACAAAGCCATAGTAACGAAAACAACATGGTACTGGCACAAAAGCAGACACACAGATCAATGGAACAGAATCAAGAGCCCAGAAACAAACTCACACATCTATGGACAGCTAATTCTCGACAAGGGAGCCAAGAACATACAATGGAGAAAGCAGAGTCTCTTCAATAAATGGTGTTGGGAAAACTGGACAGCCACACGTAAAAGAATGGAAGTAGACCATTTTCTTACCCCATGCACAAAAATCAACTCAAAATGGATTAAAGGCTTGAATGTAAGACCTGAAACCATGAAACTTCTAGAAGAAAACACAGGCAGTATGCTCTTTGACGTCGGTCTTAGCAGCATATTTTCAATTACCATGTCTGACCGGGCAAGGGAAACAAAAGAAAAAATAAACAAGTGGGACTACATCAAACTAAAAAGCTCTGCACAGCAAAGGAAACCATCAACAAAATGAAAAGACAACCTAACAATTGGGAGAAGATATTTGCAAACCATATATCAGATAAGGGGTTACCAAAATATACGAAGAACTCACATGTCTCAACAACAAAAAACCAAGAACTCAATTGAAAAATGGGCAAAAGATCTGAACAGAGATTTCTCCAAAGAAGATATACGGATGGCCAACAGGTACACGAAAACAAGTTCAACATCATTAACTATCAGGGAAATGCAAATCAAGAATGCAATGAGGTATCACCTCACTCCCATCAGAATGGCTATAATTAACAAGACAGGAAACAACAAATGTTGGAGAGGATGTGACAGAAGGGCACTCTCGTACACTGCTGGGGGAGTGTAAACTGTTGCAGCCACTATGGAAAAAAGTAGGCAGTTTCCTCAGAAAATTAAGAATAGATATACCATGTGTTCCAGCTCTTCCACTGCTGGGTATTTATCCAAAGAACTTGAAGACACAAATGCATAAAGTTACATGCACCCCTATATTCATTGCAGCATTATTCACAATAGCTAAGACTTAGAAGCAACCTAGGTGCCCATCAAAGGATGAATGGATAAAGAAGATGTGGTATATATACACAATGGAATACTACTCAGCCATAAGAAATGATGAAATCTGGCCATTTGTGACAACATGGATGGAACTTGAGGGTCTTCCGCTAAGTGTGATAAGTCAGAGGGAGAAAGTCAAATATCATGTGATCTCACTCATAAGTAGAAGATAAAAACAATGACAAACAAACACACAGCAACAGAGATAGGATTGGTGGTTACCAGAGGGGAAGAGGGAGGGAGGTGGGCGAAAGGGGTGATTAGGTTCACATGTGTGGTGATGGATTATAATCAGTCTTTGGGTGGTGAGCATGATGTAATCTACACAGAATTTGAAATATGTTATGATGTACACCTGAAAGTTATATAATGTTATAAGCCAATGTTGCGGCAATAAAAATAAAATATTAAAAAAATAAAATAAAATAAAACAATAAAATGTTTAAACTAATATTTTAATTGTTAAATTGTTAATTTTAGTTAAAATGAGTTTTATTTTTCTCTCTCCCAGTTTTCTCTCAGAGCATGCTTTTCTAAAATTAAGACAAAAATGCTTATGTTATACTGTTAAGTGAAAACGAAAATTCAGCAGTATGTATACAACCTAGCTACAAATATATAAGAATTATGACAGAAAAATAAAACTAGAATGAAATACTCCCTAAGCAGAGTCTTAGAGAACCAATCCGAGTTAGCCAGGCAAGGCAAGAAGGTGTGAGGGAGGTGGTAAAATTTCCAGGAAGGATCCTGCACCTGGGCAAGGACAGGAGGGAGTATGTTTGTGTGTGCGCGTGTGTCTTTGGAGCGTGTGTACCATAAGAGGTGTGGTTTTGTTGAATTATAAACTGTGAGACAGGGAGAAGTGTGAAATGAGTTGGGAGAGTGTGCTAAAAAGAGTTGGAGGATACTTCAGGAGCTTTCCTGCCGTAGGAAGGCATTGAATAGTTTTAAGCAGGAGAGTGAGGTCCAATTTGTAATTTACAGAGAGAATGGTAGCCATTTTGCAGAAGGTTGCTATAAACCAGGCTTGAACTGGGGTAATGACACCAAAGGTAGCCTGGAACAGATACGCTTAAGAAATGTAAAGGTAAATGGTAAAACTGGCAGACTTTGGTGACCTATCAGATATGGCAGATGGGGAAGAAAAAGGAGTCAAGGTTGAAGCTGACATTTCTAGCTTGAGCGGCTGGGTGGAGAGCACAGGTCTGGAAAGAGATTTGGGGTGTCGGGGTAGGGATGGGAGAATAATGAATTCAGCATCTACGTGCCCAGGAGAGTGCTCAAAACTATATTGGATAGAAAGGTCAAGAAAGCAACCAAACAGTCCTTAAATGTCTAATTTGTGCAAGGTAGTGTGAATGCTGTGAGCACTGTGAGTAGGAATTTCAAATCTCATTTACAGAGGAGGCCATGAGGTGCATAGAGATTTAGACTCTCTATGTGTACAGTCACTATACTCATAAAGGTGCAGAAGTAAAAGTCACTGAGTTTATGAAGGAGGTTGTGGTGAGGGAGAAGTTAAGATGCACACACAAATACATCACCTAGTAGCATGAAATGCTGTTATGTGGTTCTAACAATGGGTGGTGAAGACACCCAAAAGCGTAAGAAGAGAAAGGATGGGAATTCCTATGGGAAGTATCTTACCACTGCTGAGGAATTCAGGGCCATTGCAAATGGCAAAAGCGGCGTTTCTGGTTTACATGTCAGGGCCAGAAGGGTTTTAACCTCTTTCAGATGTATTATATCCATCAAGATGAGTAATCAAAATCAGGGAGTTTATTCCTAGTCCTTTCTACCTGTATTTGTTCCAGGAAAATAGTTAATTGTGCATTTTCATTTGAGAGGAAACCCCATTCCTTTAGTATGCTCAGTTTGATTCTTTTAACAGTTTCCATTGTTCTCAAGAAACTCACTTTCTTGGAATGGAAACTGATCAGAGGATGGCTACATGGAAATCACAACAGAGTTGAGCAACACAGTTCCCTGGGATGAAGAATTCTTAGAGTAATGCCAAAGCTTAGCAGTAATTTATACACAAGGATCCAAAGCCACTGGCCATGAGCAATGTTCCTGCACGTTACTCTTTGGATGGCATCTGACCCAAAAATGAGGGAGAGCTAACCTACTTGACCAGTATTTATACCAAATCTCGTCAGTAGAATCATCACAGTCGACACTGGCTTGAAGTTCTTGACAGCCAAAAATCTCAGTAAGATGAAATATCTTGGCACCATAAGGACACTCAGCATCCAAAATGTGGATGTTAACAACATTTCATTTTAAACACAGCTTATCAGTTCTGGAACGATTGGTTGCACAAATAAGAATATTGGTAACCCAGCCTTTTAAATGCCGAGAGTTTAATTTAGGCGAGGATCTTTTGTAAGCTTTAAATCCTGACCATTTTAAACAAGTCTGTTTCCATCCTATACCTTCTATAGAGAGGGTGAAATTAAAGGCTAACTTGAAGACGGAAAGTCCTCTAGGGCTAAGCCTACCTACTTGCTTCCATGTATTAGGTTGATTTAGATGAATTTGCTATATTTATGTGAAAAAACAGTTTGAATATCAGCAACATTGTCTGGTTCAACCTAACAGTACGGAAATCATTGCAGAAAACCAGCAGCCTGTGCTTTTCTTACCAGCTTCACAAACACCTCTTCCTCAGCTTCCTTTGGCAGCTCCTTCTATTGTCTTGGAATTCGTTCATTCAGGAAGTTCTTACTATTGACCTAAATCCCTCTTGAATTAATTAAAGCCATTTCACTTCTCCTGTCCAGAAAGAGCATTGAAAAGGACAGCTTGTCGTTGCTTGTTTGAACTCCCTTCATCATTTTGAAGACTGTAATGAAGTGTCCAGTCAGTCTCCTTTCTCCAACTTAAATAAAGTTCCACCAGCTTTCCCTCAAGGACCTATTCCCTTTCAATTTTTAGATAGTTAGAAAGGAGAAACCAGGTATGTGAATTTGGACAAGCACTTAATATTTTTTAGGATTCAACTTTGTTTGCAAAATGAGAATTTGGAATAAAATCAAATGTTTTTCAACTGCTCTGAAGATCTATCTTAGGGGATTCTGAGGAGGGGCATGGTTTTGTGTGTGTGTGTGTGTGAGAGAGAGAAAGAAAGGGAGTAGGGAGGGAAGGGAGAAGGCTGAGTTCTGTTCTATCCTATTTGTACTTAAAAATCCTTAAAATTTTTTTTTACGTTACACATGCTAAAGTCTTCTTCTGTTCTGCATCCTTCTCCCTTCCCACTCACCTTCACTTGAACACACAAGTACACGTACATGCACACACGTACATCCTCAAAACAGACAAATGCAGACTAATCTGTTATAAATAGCATTTAAAAAATCCTAAATAAATTATGAAGCAAAATCCAGGAGCATATTTAAAGAATAATATACTGTGATCAATTTAAATATAAAAAAATCCACCTAATTATAATTCATTAATATAGAATAATGTCTATTGATGATAGGGAAGACTCTTATAATAATCTCCAAGGATGCTGATGTGAGATCAATGATTTTAATGTTCGTTCTTGATTTTAAGAAGCTCTTAATTAAATAGAACTAGATGGACATTTCCTTAGCCTACTGTGTGGAAAGCTTTGTGCTATTTGCTAAGCATTAGGCTAGCAGATTTTCTCATTTAATTTCCCAGCACTCCTTAGCGTTTTATCCACATGACAGATGAAAAAACTGAGGTTTACAAGTTTCTTAATTGTATAGCTGGTAGATCACAGGGTTGTCTGGCTCTAATATTCTTGATTTTTCTGCTAGACTCACTGCTAATAACAAAATTCAAAAGCCTTCAGGGATACTCAAGTCTGATTCACTTTAATTTGGCTGTTACTTTATATTAGGTCCAAGATCAATCACAAAATCAATATCGGTACTGATGCAGGTAGTTCCTATTGGTTCATTAACTGTTCATCTTTCTGCTAATTAACATATGCTAGTAATATGCTAATAGTAGCTATATTGATATAATTTCTACCCGATCAAAGGCACCCGACATTTTACTAGCCTGTAGCCTTATCCTGGGTAAATAAATAATTTCTGTAATTTCTATTAGGCATCTAGAAATAATCTGCAAATCCTCAATTCTGTCATAATGAAACTTAAAGTTTCTCATTGCACCAGTGAGACACCAGGTGAGATATTAAAAGAACTTCCTGTGTCTAAGGCACTGATCATTGAAATTCATTGTCAGAGGATACTTTTAACACTATGGGCGATGGCTTAATGCTACCCGCTCTCTGTGGTTCAGTTCTGCGCCATGACACTGGCTTCTTACTGTGATGGTTGTGATGCATTGGAGGTTTTCTGGAAAATTTGGTTGTATTGAATAACTGACAAACCTGGCCCATATGGAATTCTGTGCAAGAGATGAATGTGTTTTTAATTTCCACTCTCTTGGAACTTAGAAAAATGTACATGATGGGACTTCACTCCTGGAGATTCTGATTTAAATCTGGGTTAAAGGGGGAAGGTGAAGCCGTGGATATATTTCTAAGTTTCCCCAACTACTTCTCACAAGATCCCTTCTGTCTGCAAAGTGAGACTCACAAGAGAATAAATTATTCCCCTCATCCGCTTGACAAATGTTTCTTATTTACATTCAAAGTCTTCAAAGACAGCTGACACATTGTCATGACTTCTTTTACAAACGTGATGCTGAGGGAAGGATTCTCCCTTCCGTAGGTTCCAGGTCGGTTATTACCAAATATCCTGCAGACATTCTGATCTGAATATCTTGTAATCACTTAAAATGTCCAAAATTCAGTTCATCATATAGGATGGTTAACATGAGATTTCCATAAACAAAATTAGGTTTCTATGCTGTTTTGGTTGTCTATTGCTGCTTAGTAAATTGCTTCAAAACTTAGCCATTTAAAATGCAGTTTCTGTGGGTTAGGAATCTGGATGCAGTTTAGCCATGTGCCTCTGCCTCAAGTTATCTCATAAGGCTGCAAAGTGTTGACCAGAGCTTAAGTCTCATCTGAAGCCTTGACTGGAGGAGGTTCTGCTTCCAAGTTCACTCATGTGGTTGTTGGCAGAATTCTGATCCTCAGATTGTTGGATTGAGACTTCCCATTTCTTTGCCATGTGGGCCTCGCCATAGGGCAGCTTGCAACATTGCAACTGGCTTTCTTTAGAATAAGTGAGTAAGAGAGTAAGAAAGGATGCCCAAGATGGAAGCCATAGAATTTTTGTTACCTAATATCAGAAGAAGTTATATCCCATCACGTTAGCTGTATTCTATTGGTTAGAAGTGAGTTACTAGGTCCAGCTGACACTTGAGGGAGGGGATTACATCACACATTGATATTGGGAGGTGGGATCACTGAGGGCATCTTAGAGGCTGCCTACCTCAGATGCTAAGTATCCAGGTGAACTGGTGACACAAGCATGATTTAGATTCTAAGTAGATGTATTGGGCTGGACATTACAAGGTTCAGGAGCATAGGCTGGAACTAGGTAAGAGGCAGAAGGTTGTGGTCAAGGGTGGCAGGAGGGCACTAGTAAGAGCAGAGTGGGCAGAAGTTGATATTTAGAGTTTAGAGAAGCTATGAGAAAGTGGGTGGGTATGGAGTCCACACCAACACCCTGAGAATCATGGCTCAAGCATGCAGAATCACAACACGGCACACCTGAGGTTTGACTTTGATTCCAGAACAGATAGGACAGGATTATGGGCAGCCGTTGGATGGTGTGGGCCAAGAGATACAAGCAGTTATGATGGCAAATTCTGCAGGTGCTAGTGATTGTCACTGAGAGCTTTATTCCTCTTGAGAGAGACCCTTCAGAGCTCTGATATTCATTAGCTTCCCTCTTGAACCAAGTCTCCCTTCTCAGTGTCCCTGATTCTGCCAGTGGCACCCTAGTTCCCCTTATGGCTTCCTCCCAAACTCTTTGGTTTCTCTTTCTCTCTCTCTTTCCATCTCCCCATATCCAATTAGCCTCAAATAATTGTTCAGTTAAAAAATTTGAAAGTGCAGCCAGTAACCTGGGGAGCTCAGGCAGGTTATGCAATCGTTCATTCAATATACATGAGTTGAACACTGCGCTGAATGTCAGCTTGGACATATGCTCATAGGGTAGCCACTAACCACTTAGAGCTACACTGAGCATGAAACGTGGCTAATTTGACTGAGAAACTGAAATGTTAATTATTTAAAAATTTTAAGTATTTTAAATTTAAAAACAGAGGCAGTGTAACACTTTTCCGTTAAACATAAATTTATTATTTTGGGAAGTTCTATTTACATTGGGAAGTTTGCAGTTCACTTTAACCATTGAAAATTTAACATCCGTATTGAGATATACTAACGTGTAAAACAGACACAGGATGTTGAAGACTTAGTATGAGATAAAGAATGTAAAATACCTCATTAATAATTTTTAATACTGGTTATATGTTGACATGATAAATATTTTGTATGTATTGGGTTAAATAAAATATATTATTGAGATTAATTTCACCTTTTTTTTTTACTTTAGATGTGGCCACTAGAAAATTTTAAATTATATATGTGGCTCGTATTATATTTCTGTTGGACAGTGTTGAGTGGGACTACGTGATCTTTAGTTATCTTCTTTCATTAAAATTCTTGGATGGTAATCAGTCCTTACAGTTTTTCCTTTCAAAATGTTTTCATAACCTTCTTGTTTCTTCGACCATTGACCCAAATGATCTACTAGATGAAGAAACTTGTATAACAGTGAAAACAATTTGGAAATAAAAATCTTTGTTTTAGATTTTGTTTACTTCTCTAGAAACTCTCCTTTCATAGCTGAACATCAAGAGGAATTTTGAGCGATATTGAGAAATTGTGATGCTCTTTGTCACAGTTTATGAATTGTATTTAACACTTCCTTCTTACATTGCCAGTGGATTTCAAGAATCATATGCCTGAAATTTGAGAAATTACCAGTAGATGATGACCTTGCAACTTTGCAACAGCTAGGACTTATCATATCTTCACTTTTCTAAGACAATAAACTTTAAGTTACCAAATACTGAATAACTATATGTTGAGTGGTTTACAAAATTAAACTCACTTTGCTCTCAGATGGGAATATTATGAGTGTCCTTCAGGTGTCCACCATGAAATCTGTAGTTTATGAGCACATACATGTTCCTTTCTTATTTCCCAGCTTGGGAAAGACTAAGTGGCCCCTCTCTGCTGCCTTGGTCCCACCTAGGTTCTTCATGAAGACCTTGCTGAGCATCTTCCATATCTTCCATCCAGTTCCTGGGTCTCATTAGTTGCTTCTGCAAGCTTTTTGTAGGGTCCCCTCACCTCTTGCTATGGTGGGTCTCATGGCAGGCTTTCTGGATTTCAATTCATCTGTCTACCATCCTTCCTCTATGGGAGCCTGTGGAATCTTTCTGGGTCATCCACCTGAGAGATAGGGAGGCAGCTCTTGTCTTTGTCCAGACTCCCTGACTCTCTTTACACTGCTAGGCCTGCCCCATGTTGGCTGGCATAGAACACCTTACTCAGCGGATTCCTCCCAGGGAAGCAGGGCAGGTGGACCTCTGCTTTCAGCCTCCCTCCAACCTATCTAATATCCCTTCTCTACTAGAGTCCAGGTCAAACACTGGAGAAGGGACACCAGAACTCATGTGTGCCACCTCTTCTTTCCTCTCCTGACTTTCTCCTTCAACCTTCCCGCAACCCCCACCCCAAATCACTCTCTTTGTCCTCATCCACTGACTGGATAGAAGGGGCTTTTGTTTCATCCCCTCTTTCACTCTAGATTTTATTTCCTTTATGTCATATGATCCTCTTTCACAACCTAGCATCATATCTGAGCCTTAAGGCAAGTAGAGATGGAAGGAAGATCAACTTACACCTGACAGTAAAGATTTTAAAAACATTGTACATGAACCAAATATATTTTTACATAGTTTTTAAATTTGTGAAATGTCACTTTGAACATTTTTTTAGTGGGAAGGGAAGATAAGAATTTATGTCAAAAATAGGATTAAATAGACTTTTAAATATCTTTTTAGTATTTTCAGATGCATTATAGTTTATATAAAAATTGTGTCTCTTGGTTTGTAGTATTTTGTAGCCGCTCCACTGCATGAGGTCACAGCTTGCCCGAAGAATCAAAACCATTCTGTTCGGTTTAGAAAACTAGACATTCAGCTTATCTAAATGGACTGTCTCTATTCCCTACAGATATAATTATAATAAGGTCTCATTTTCTGCTATTCCTAAGCTAAAACTAAAATCACAGGTCAAATATATGTCTACTTATCCCTTATTCTTGGTTCCCAGAACTTTTCTTTTTCTATGAAAAAGATTCTTGGGCAGGGATGAGATGTATAGGATGGTTCATGATTTGGGCCATCATCTTCCCTGTTAGATGCTATTTTCTCTGATTCTGTTCCAGTTTATGAACACATATAAACATGTCTGTCTGAGTTTGACTGAAATCTTCCATCCAAAAAAGAGGTTAATTTTACCTCTCAGCATCTACTAAAGATATCGGGGAATTAAAAAAGATCTTTCTCATGTCTTATTCAAATTTATATTTAATGAACAATTGTTTTCTATAGTTAAAATCAGCCCAGTACCAGTATCCACAGATTGAAATGAGACAATAAGTAATATTCAGACGGTATCTAGAATCCGGTATAGTGAAAAGTGCTCCAGATTGGGAATGAGGGGAAAAAAGAGTTCTAGAAAAGCTCTGCCATCATTACATATGTATCTTTGAGCAGCCCTTTTAATTTTGCCTTGCTCCAAATTCCTTGTGTTATAAAAGATGGAGTTACATTAGCTTTTCTTCTAAGGTCTTCACTTTGATAAAAATGTGTGATTCTAATATCTAGTGGAGGAAAGTGACCACATAGACTGAAAAAACAGACAAGAAAACATTTCTACCAGCTACCCCCACTGCTAACTATGCCCTTATATGTTTCCTGCCAAACCAACAAGGGATATGGACTGTCTGGCAGAGTCGCTAGGACAAAGGATTAAAGGAAGAAAAAGGGATCCAGATGTTTCCATTTGAGATAATTGAATTTTCAGACACATCTAATTCAGATGAGCTGTATCCATGGACAATTGATCCAAAGACATAAAAATGAATCTTTTTTTTCAACTGGCTTGGATAATTCAACTGGGTTTTTGTGATACCACTTCCCATTTAGCACTCTAATCAATATTATTGTCCCCTCAAATGTCTGTGATGACATGGTAGGAGTCAAGAGGAAGGATATCCTTATTTAAAAACCAAATTATAATCTCCAAGCTCCCAGTGGTTTGCATGCCCACTGAGTACAGAGTACTGTTTTAAGTACTATGATGAAGGAATACAAAACGTAAGAATAATGGTACTCCAAAAAGTTCTCAATTTAGTTGAAGAAAACATGAACCCAATAAAAAAAACCCCACTTTATGCCCTTTTAAAATCCTCATATAAATAGCAAATGTTTTTATCTGTACATTGAATGTTTCCTTTAATCCTTAAAGTTTATGCTGTCATATAAATTTAATGAATTAAACCAAGAAGAGGGAGCCAAAATTTTCCTCCTACTTGGAAAATTTGATCTTCATCTACTAAGTTAAATTTGGTGGTACATTTTAAACTTAGGAAATAAATAAGAAACCAGAGCCATCAATAAATGGGATAAGCATATAATTTATGATTTGAAACTTTTGGGAGTGAAAAGGGGGAACTTTTAGGAATTATACCAGTAGAGCAGGAATAAACTGGGAACATTTTGGGTAAACTGGGATATATGAATGCCATAAAGAAAGTAGATATGTCTCAGGGGTTGACATGATTGGAATGAGCTTTATCTTGGGTCAGAATGTTAAGGCGAGAAGTGCAATGGACCTCTATAACCTGTCAGGCTGAATGCTTCAGCCAAGCCCCACCTCAAGCCTGGAAAACTCCAGCCACTTTCCTCCCTGTTCATTGCTTTAAATAAACCTTTATTTTTTATTGAGCACTTGCTTTGAGGGCATGGAGTGAATACTTAACTCCTGTTAAGGAGTTGGTTGCTGGCTTGGAAAAATAAGACTTGAATATGATTGACCATACTTAGATATGACACCAGGAACTATGGGATAAATTGCCGAATAAATTTTACAGACAATGATTTGGAAGTTAGGCAGAGGGAGAGATCACATTAGAATGGGGAAGGAGGTAAGGCTTTAGGAAAAAATGTGGTATTCAATTTGGGTTTTGAAGGGTAAGGGAGAAATTGCAATTTACGGAGTGAGTGGCATATTGTGTTTCCCATTTTTTTCCCAATCAGCAAATGACAAATTATTGAATACAGAAACTGACAGCCAACAACAATAACAACAATAACAAAAAATCTTGCAACTTGCGTAGCAAAGTGTTACAAATTCTACTATATAAAGGCCTTTATAAATCGTTAAAAGAAGGATAAACATTTCTGCAGAATATTGGACTAAGGACATGAAAGGGCACTTAATAAAGGAAAAAATATGAATAGCCAGTATGCATTTGAAAATTTATGCAATTATTATTGTCAAAAAAACTTGACAAAATGGTGAAGCAGGTAGAGGGAATGGTCACTCTTGGGACTGTTGGTCGGATAGAATACATTGGGATGATATTTTTGGAAGTCAGTTTAGTCGTATGAATCAAGAGATATACATTCTTTATAACTGCCTTAGAATCATCTAAGCCAAAACTATTTTGATGATGTTACATAAATGAAACAGTAGGACTTTGTATCCCGAAGAGGATTTCATCCTCCTTATGGGGAATTCCATCTTCCCTGTCAATACTCTTCCCTCTTCACAAAATCAGGAAGTATGATTTCAGAAATATCACTTTTAGAAATTCATCCTGTGGAGATAATCAGATAATTACACAAAGACATAAGTACGTGCAAAGATGTTCAACACGGTGCTGTTTATATTAATGTAAAAAATTAGAACCAACTAGAAATATACCAATAAGATATTTACTCAACAAATTTTGGTACATTTATACAATGGAACAATATACAGTCACTGAGATGGTTGATGTGTATTGATACTCATTAAGATATTTTAAGTGAAAAAAATCAGGTTGAAAACAGCATGTATAGTAAGATCCCATTTATGTGTTTATACCTATCTACCTATATATGTATAGATATTAGATACATATACATATATATATGTATTGCTATATATAGGTATTTGCATATATATGTGTGTGTGTATATCTAAGTGGTATTTGTAATGGTAAGTGCTGATAATTTTTTGAGGGGTTGGTTAGATTTGTTTTTTTCTTGTAATTTATATTATTTGAATTTTACTCAGTGAGTATGTGTTATCTTTACAAATAAGTTATAGTATTAAAACAATTAAAAGTACTTTGAGAAAAAATATCTTGCTGATTTGACAAGCAATGTCCACATAATAAGAACGGAAACACATTTCCAATGTTGCTTCTTAGAGAGATTCTCAATATAAGCTACTGGTGTTCCCTTGAGGTATGATTTAGTGCAAAAAATTCTGAAAAAGCCCATGTCTCTGCATGTCTGTCTTGATCCAAGGATGTATTTTTGATTGTCTAAATGTGACATTTAAGCCATTTCATCCAAACAGTGTTTCTCCAACTGAACTTTTGAAAAAAAAATTGCATTGCTGTGACTTGAGACCATGTATCATGACAACTCCTTGGAGTGCATCTCGTCTATCTAGTTGGTTGCCCATGAAACCTGTGTCTTAGCCATCGATTCTAAGAATAGGATTAATGTCTTTTTTGTTGAAGCTAAGGAACGTATTAATGTTAGGAGAACATGCTTAGATAGAAGACCATCTTACTTCCCCTCTTAAGTAAAGACTTCTTAGCCAGACTGAGCTTTTTTGCAGAAAAGAGTTTTGAATCTTCTTCAGGGTACAGTCAAGGTCCTCCAGTTTCACTTATGTAGCATCTTCGAAATAGTTTTGGCTTAGATGTTTCTAAAGCAGTTATAAATATCTGCTCATTTAGGCCAAACTACCCTGCATGGCAAGGTAGCTAAATGAGGAAATGTGTTGTATGGTATAGTTATTTATAAATCAGAAGAAAAAATCTTCCAAAAATAATAACTATATTTTAGAATAATCGACTTGTCTGTAACCCTATTTTCTGGCAATAGATACCTACAGGAAAAAGTAATCTGCTAAACCCATTCTTAATTTAAGATACTAAAATATTTTGTTTGCATAAAAAAGAAGTCTCATTGTAGCTGGAGTTACAATCTAGTATACAAATAGAGTAAGTCAAGTCAGAAAAATAGGACTATTAAAAAAATCAAGATCTAAGCCATGTGGTGCATTAGAATTTTGGAAAAATCACAAATGACAATGAATTATAGAAAAATCACCCCTGGCACCAACACACACCAGATTCCTCAGCTCTGCCTACTCCAAACCTATAGAAAAATGATCTCTGGGTGGTGGAACGTGAGCATGTATATTTTTAAAGCACTGCAGGTAGCTCTGATGGGTACAGGTTGAGAACCATTCCTCCAAGGGGCGAGCAGTCTAGCCCTACTTAGCCTCCCTGGCAAATAAAAGGTGGGCTTTCCATTGCAGGACTTACAAACTAATAAGCAGTTGAAATAGTATTGGGCTTGGAACCAATTAACTCTTGGAGCAAACTGCCCAAAAGACCTCCAAAGTTGAGGGTAGTCATTTTTGTTTTTGGTGACAATTTTCCTCCTTGGAAAGTTTTCCAAAAAATAGAAAAAATATTTTTTTTCTGTTACAAAAGTAGCACACTATAGAAATTTTGAAAATAGACTGTAAAAGAGTACAAAGGAGATAATAAAATCACCTGTAATTTTATCAAGGAGATATAACCACAACATTGTCTATATACTTTCAGATTCTTTTTATATATAAATGGAAATATATTGTACATAGAGTTTGTAAGATGCTTTTTTTAAATTAGCTATATAGCAGGAGCATTTTCTCATGTTACTATTCTTCTATGAAATGATGTTCAATGGCTACAGAAAATTGCATCTCATAATGATTACTTTTCTATTTTTGGAAAACATTGCTTTTCTATTGTTGGAAATTTTAGCTTTTCAATTTATGATATAAATAATATTGAAATGATCCTCCTTGCATATAAATCTTTATGTGCATTTTAAATACGCCTTAGGAGTCCTTAAAAGGAGTCTCATTTTTAACAAACTGGGTTAAAAGTGAACGTTCACAAGGTATTTCATACATATTGCTTGAAAGGGTATACTAATTTTACATTTTGACCAGAATTTACAATCCTTGAATCCTTACCAATATTGAATATTTTATTATTTTTGTCTGATCATGTCTTATATTTATTTTTCAGTTAGGGGATTTTCCTTTTCCTGTTGAAGTAAACTCTTTGTTTCACATGTATAGTTCAGAGAGTAGTTTTCCTAATTTATTCACTTAAAAATGTACCTTATGGTATTTTTTGTTGTTATTTATTTTTCATTTTTAAAATTGCAGTAACATTGGATTATAACATTATATAGCTTTTGGATGTACATCATAATGTATTTCAAATTCTGTGTAGATTACATCATATTCACCACCCAAAAACTAATTGTTGTCCATCCCCTCCCATGTGAGCCTAATGACCCCTTTTGCCCTCCCCCCTTCCCCTATGGTAACCACCAATCCAATCTCCAATGCTATGTGTTTATTTGTCATTGTTTTTATCTTCTACTTATGAGTGAGCTCATACAGTATTGATGACAAGAGGAAAGCACACCGCTGGGCCTCATAAGGAACCTCATATATAAGGCCACTTCTCCAAGATCAGGAGACAGAGCTGACTCACCTAATACATAGAAATAAGCACAGAGAAAGAGGCATAATGAGGAGACAAAGGAATACTTTCAAAGCGAGGGAACAGGACAAAACACCAGAAAAAGGACTAAATGAAACAGAAACAAGTGACCTACTCAACAAAGAGTTCAAACAAAATATCATGAGGATGCTCACAGATATTGGGAGAAGACTGGATGAACACAGTCAGAAAAGACGTGGAAGATATAAAAAAAAAAATCAGAAATGAAAAATACAATACTGGAAATGAAAAATTCACTAGAGGGACTCAATAACAGAGTAGAGGATGCAGAAGAATGGATCAGTGAACTAGATGAAAGACTACAGGAAATCATCCAAACATAACAGAAAAAAGAAAAAAGAATTAGACAGAATGAGAACAGTCTAAGGGAACTCTGGGACAATATCAAGCTTGCTAACATTTGATTATAGGTGTCCCAGAAGGAGAAGAGAGAGACAAAAGGGCAGAAAATTTATTTGAAGAAATAATAGATGAAAATTTTCCTAACTTGAAGAAGGAAACAGACATCTAAGTTCAGGAAGCACAGAGAACTCCAAACAAGATAAGCCCAAAGAGGCCCACACCAAGACATATTATAATTAAAATGTCCAAAATTAAAGATAATCCTAAAAGCAGAAAGAGAAAGGCCACAAGTGACATACAAAGGGAAGCCCATCAGGCTATCAGTGGACTTCTCAGCCAAGACCCTACAGGTGAGAAGAGAATGGCATGATGTATTTAAAGTGCTAAAAGGTATTTTTGGATATACAAAATTTGATGACTGCTTTTTGAGAACAATTTGTAATACTAATATGTACCTACGAAACAGAGTCAATCTTGGAAAGATTATCAATATGGCAAGAGAATGAGCCAGTCTCATCCTATCCTGGACCACTCCAAGCTCCAAACCTAATGATATCTCTCACCTAACAATATCTGGTTTAGCAAAAGGTCATTTACAACTTGGTATGAATTTAAGTCAATGTTTTACATCTCAAGAGACACTCAGATTTTAAGCCTTGTGTCTAGTTAAGCACTGTGTCTTTAAGAAATTTTAGGCATTGAGGAATAAGGTAGAAGAGGTGAAATCAATTCTGCAACTCTTCATTGAACACCTATAACATGAAAGTCACTAAATTAACCAAGCATCAATCACCTGTGTGTAAGAACAGCTGTGTGAATATGCTACACTGCAAATCACACTATTTTTAAAAATTTATTGATGAAAATTATGCCTTATTTAATTTAATTTAATAATAAGAGTATAAAAAGGACTTTGTGCTTATGTTCAGCTGAGACTTGGAGATCAAATGACTGGCTCAGGTTCTTCAGTGGGTGTTTAGTGTGACCAAAATTAAAATCCAGAAAGACCCACTACAAATTTAATGCTTAGTGAAGGAACTGATACTTTCAAAAAGTGTTTGAACGTTAAGAAAAGACATAGGAGCCAAAATAAAGTCAAAAGAAAGAAGCCAGAGAATTTTCCAAAACTTAACTGAAGCATGGGTGTGACTGAGTATGAATGTAGCTGCAGATTTAATGGAATTCTTGGTTTTCCTTTATTTTCTATATTTCAGAGCCTGCATATTTTTTTGTAATATTTTATTAGTGCTTGAGGATTTTATTTAATGTGGTTGAGAGGCTGTTTTTCTTTTCACAATCTCTATGTTGAAATATCTTTCCATGTAATCAAAGGTATATACACACACACACACACACGTATATATACTTTATTTTTGAGTTAGGCTCTTTAGTCAAGATGGCTTGGTTTATACTTGGATTCTATAGTTAATGTTCCCTGCATGTTAAGCAATTTACTAAACACAGAAATCTGAAGTTGCTGATTTGTTTCCCTCCACCACAGGGAATCATGGAATGCACAACATCACACTGCTTGTCTCTTTCTCCAAACTATTGGCATTTGTTTGAAGCCACTTGTGTTTGGCAGAGGACTCAAAGACCTGATTGTGAAGTTGGAAACTAGAATTGATAGAAACTGAAATGGGGATTTGGAGAGAAGGCAAAAAATAAACAAGATAAAATCGGGTTCTGTGGAAAACCCATTTTGTTTTAGGAGAAGAATGGAGGAGGAGGGCCCCTGTAATGCTGAGGAGAAATCAAGACGTGAAGGGGTCAAACACAGTGCTCACCTATCCACCAGGTGCTCACAGAGTATGGTTACTGAAGAGTGTGACTTTCACATTTAAGCATTGAGACTGAGCTGGCTTCTTGGAGGGGTCAATAGGCTTGGATAGGACTCAGGTCTGATGTACGGCAATTAAAGAGTACATGCTATTAAAAAAAAAACCAGATCTGATAGCAGCATTGGGCAAGACACTGTTGGAAAGTATTACAGTTATAGAAATCCTACCTGAGAGTGGAACAAGGTAAAGAATGAAAGATGAAAGAGAGAGAGTAGAATTATTGTTGGAGATGCTATTACATTCAGCCTGGATTAATGAGTGATATGGATGATTTATTTTTCTAGTAAAGACCAAAAAAAAAAAAAAAAAAAGCATTGGGGCAAGATTTAGTAGACAAAGGAAAGTCAAATTTTTGCTGTGGACTATTTGCTAATCATATTCATCGTTCTATTTTTTTGTTTGTTTGCTTTTACCCAAACTACCTTTAACACTCCCTTACAAGTACCTTCATTTCCTTACCCTTCTTGGCTGGGTGTGTTTGGGTAAACACACAGCTGCATTGGCTGGAATCCATGACCACAAGTATAGAAGGGGCATTCCATCCTCCTTCTCAATATACTTTCCTCTTCCTAAAATCAGAAAGTGTAAATTTGTTCTCCAGCTTTGTTCTTAATTTTCAAGATTGTTTTGACTATTCTGGTACCCTTTCATTTCAATATCAATTATAGGAGCAGACATCAGGATTGCGATAGGGATTACACTAAATCTGCAGATCAGTTTGGAGAGTATTGCCATCTTAAAATGAAGTCTGATTCACAAACATGTGTTGTCTTGCCATTTATTTAGGTGTTCTTTCATTCCTTTCAACAATATTTTGAAATTTTCAGACTGTAGGTTTTATACTTCTTTTGTTAAATTTATTCCTAAGTATTTTATTCTTTTTGATATTATTGTAAATGGAATTATTTACTTAATTTTATTTTTAGATTGTTCATTGCAAGTAAATAAACATACAGTTGTTTTTGTATATTGATCTTGTATTTTGCAACATTGCTGAACTTGTTTATTTAGTTCTAATAGGTTTTTTAATGGTTTCCTCAGGATTTTCTATATATAAGATCATGCCATATACAGATAGAGATAGTTTTACTTCTTGATTTTTAATCTGTATACTCTTTATTCCAATTTCTTGCCTAATTGCCCTGGCTAGAATCTCTAGTACAATGTTAAATAGAAGTGAAGAGGGCAGACATTCTTGTCTGTTCTGGATCTAAGCTGCTCTTTAAGTTTGGTAAATTCCTAGCTCTTTGTCTTTTTAGGTGATCCAACTACACCTTCATGAAATGCTCATTTGAGTCAGATGCAACAATATTCTAGATAAAGGATTCTTACCCTTATAGTTGGCATCGACAACCAGAATCTTCAGCACCAGTGGCTGAACATGGTACTATTAAGGAATCAAGACTCAGGCCCTAGTCACAAAAGTACAGGCTACAATAGATACTAAATTATCATACCCTGTTCACGAATGTGTAGTTAGTGTCTCTAGAATATTTGAACCAAAGCATATATCTTTATTTTTGCTAATTTCATCAATTTCCACTAATTTCACAAATTAAAACCTATTCATAACATTTATTATGCTAATTAGCCAAAGATTCGGGATTGGTTAGAAATAACGATAGCTGAAGCATTTGTACTAGTGACGTTTGGAGGGTTTGTTGCTAGTGCCTTCGAGTCAATTCCGAATCCTAGTGACCCTGTGTACAGCAGAGCAGAACCCAGCCTGGTCTTATTAAGTCATCCTCTCATCATCTGGCACTATATCACACAATGCTCCGCTGCTATTCATAGGATTTTAATGGCCAATTTTTTGGAAGTGGGTGGCCAGGTCTTTTGTCCTAGTCTGTCTTAGTCTAGAAGCTCCACTGAAACCTGTCCACCATGGATTATGCTGCTGGTATTTGAAATACTGGTGGCATAGCTTTCAGTATCACAGCAACAAGCAGCCATCACAGTATGACACAGACAGATGGGTGGTATGGTTCCCTGACTGGGAAACAAACCTGGGCCACAGAGGTGAAAGCACTGAATCTTAATCACTAGGCCACCAGAGCTATCTGGAGAGTAGATTTTCTGATATGTTATTCAAACACCCTGGAAAGTTAAATTCTGAATGAGGACAACTTACTGTCCCCAGTGTGTAGCTTACATTAACGCATGTGCGGATGCATGACCATACACACACATTATAGCATACTGTCAATGCTGAAATATTTTAAAAGAGGTTACAGACATCATACCAATGTCAAATAGGCATTCCCTTCTTAATGTGGCTGATACAGAACTCACGATTCCTTATTAAAGATGCTTCTCCATGGAGTTTCCCATGTCATTAAATTATTCCATCAACATTACCATCCATACATATGCTTAAGCCAAAAATCTAGGTGTTAGCCTTCATTTCTCCCTTTTTACAATCTATCCATTAGCAAGTCATTTTGATTCTATCTCTAACGTATATGTCAAAGCCATCTTCTTCTCTTCTCCACTATCACCACCTTAGTCTAAACCACCAGATTTATGTGTGTTAAAAAAAAAATGATGTGGCAAGGAATCTAATGCCAGTTCCTAGTAGTCATTGTTCTTTTCTGGATGTCTGAGCTAGCCTCCTAATGGATGTTCTGGCTTTTTCTCCACCATCCCTTCTTCCTACCCCACTTGACTCCACTCTTAGAAAAGCAGCCAGAGGAATCTTTTAAAAATGTAAATTAGATTATGTCACTTCCCTTATTGAAACCACCCAAAGTCTTTCAGTCATATTTGGAATGAATTCCAGACTTCTTACTCTGGACATGAAGACTCCATGGTCTGGCTCTTGGTTAATTCTTTGACCTCATTTCAAACAACCTCCACCCTGCCTACTTTGCTCCAGCCACATTAGCCAATATTTTGGTGCCTGAAAATGACAAACTCATTCTTGCCTTGGGGCCTCTGTGCTGGCTGTCTGGTTGGCTGTTCTGTCCATATGCCTCTTTCCCTGATCTTACCATGGCAGTCTGTTTCTTATTCAGATCTCAGCCTAAATGTCAACTTCTCAGAGAAGCTTCCCTGACCATGCATTCTGACTTGGATCCACCCTGTCATGCTCAACCACACCTGCCTGTTTAAAAGTCTGTATTACACATGTTTACGTGCAGGTGTCATCTCCTCCGAGATAGGATATATAATTAAAATATCAAGAATTAAAGATAAAGAATCCTAAAGCTGCAAGAGAAAGGCAACAAGTGACATAAAAAGGAAAGCCCATAAGACTATCAGTGGACTTCTCAGCTGACACCATACAGGCTGAAAGAGAGTGGCATGACATATTTAAAGTGCTGAAAGGAAAAAACTTAAAGCCAAGAATACTCTACCGGCAAGATTATCATTCAGAATGGAAGGAGAGATAAACAGCTTTCCAGACAAGCAAAAATTAAAGGAGTTTATCACCAAGAAACCAGTTCTACAAGAAATGCTGAGGGACTTATTTAAGTGGCAAAGAGAAGACCACAAATAGGAATAAGAAAATAATAAAAAAAATCCAAAAACAAAACAGGCAATAAAACCACTGGTAAAGGCAAAAATACAGTAAAGGTAGCAGATCAACCACCAACGAAGATAATATATAGGTTAAAAGACAAAAGGACTAAAATTACCTATTTCAATGATAAGAGGGTAATGGATAGACACACACAAAATTGGAGATTAGATATGATTTCAAAAACATAAAATATAGTAGGAAGGAAGTAAAACAGCAGAGCTTTTAGAAAGAGGTCTAACTAAAGAGACTATCAACTCAATATAGATTTCTATATAAGTATAATATTATATAGGAGCTTCATGGTAATCACAAACCAGAAACCTATAATAAACACACAAATAGGTAAGAGGAAAGAAATCAAACGTATTACTAAAGTAAGCCAACAAATCACAAGGGCAGAGAGCAAGAGAAGAAGAAAGGAACAGGGATAGAACTACTAAAACACCCAGAAAAAAAAGTAACAAATCGGCAATAAGTACATTTTTATGAGTAGCTACTTTAAATGTCAATGGACTAAATGCTCCAATCAAAAGTCATAGGCTGGCTGATTGGATAAAAAAACAAGACCCATATATATGCTACATTCAAGAGACACACTTCAGAATTAAAGACACTCAGAAACTGTCAGTGAAAGGATGGAACAAGATACTCCACACAAATGGTGAAGAAAAGAAATCTGGGGTGGCAATACTTATGTCAGACAAAATAGACTTTAAAACAAAAACTGTAATAAGAGACAATGAAGGGCACTACATAATGATAAAGGGAACAATCCAACAAGAGGATATAACACTTGTAAATATGCCCCCAACATAGGAGCACCTAAATATGTAAATAATTATTAACAAGCATAAAAGGAGAAACAGACAGTATCACAACAATAGTAGGAGCATTTAACACTCCACTTACACCAATGGATAGATCATCCAAACAGAAGATCAATAAGGAAACACTAGCCTTAAATGACACATTAGATCAGATGGACTTAGTAGATACATATAGAACATTCCATCCAAAACCCACAGGATACACATTCTTTTCCAATGCACATGGAACATTCTCCAGGATTTATCACATATTAGGTCACAAAACAAGTCTCAATAAATTTAAGAAGATCAAAATAATACCAAGCATCTTTTCTGGCCACAAAGGTATGAAACTAGAAATCAGCTAAAGGAAGAAAACCAGAATAGCAATTCAGGCCTACCTCAACAAACATGAAAAATCCCAAATAAACAATTGAACAGTGCATCTAAAGGAACTGGAAAAAGAAGAACAACAAAGCCCCAAATCAGCAGAATGAAGGAAATAATAAAAAGCAGAGCAGAAATAAACAAAATAGAGACAAAAACAATAGAAAAATTAATGTAACCAAGAACGGGTTCTTTGACAAGGTAAACAAAATTGACAAACTTTTAGCTATACTCAGTAAGAAAAAAAGGGAGAAGCCACAAATAAATAAAATCAGAAATGAAAGGAGAAATTACAACAGACACCTCAGAAATACAAAAGATTATAAGAGAATACCAAGAAAAGTGATCTACCAACAAATTGGATAGTCTAGAAGAAATGGATAAATTCTTAGGACCATACAACCTTCCAAATCTGAATCAAGAAGAAGTAGAGAATTTGCATAGACCAATCACCAGTAAGGAGATCAAAACAGTAATAAAAACTTCCCAAAAAATAAAAGTCCAGGACCAGATGGTTTCCCTGGTAAATTCTAACAAACATTCAGAGAAGGCTTAATACCTTTCCTTCTCAAACTTCTCCAAAAAATTGAAGAGGAGGGGAAGCTTTGTAACTCGTTTTATTAAGCCAACATTATCCTGATACCAAAACCAGACAAGGTCAACACAAAGAAAGAAAATTACAGAGCAATATCAGTGATGAACATCAATGCAGAAATCCTCAGAAAGATACTAGCAAATCGAATACAACACCACATTAAAAAGATCATACACCATGATCAAGTTGGATTTATTCCAGGGATGCAGGGATGGTTCAACATCTGCAAATTAAGCAACGTGATACACCACATTAACAAAATGAAGAATAAAAATCGCATCATCACCTCAATAGTTGCAGAAAAAACAGTTCACTAGATACAGCATCTATTTATGATAAAAACTCTAAATCAAATGGGTATAGAAGGAAAATATCTCAACATAATAAAGTCTGTATGTGACAAACCCACAGCTAATATCATTCTTAATGGAGAAAAACTGAAAGCTATCCCTCTAAGAACAGGAACTAGGCAAGGATGCACACTTTCCCCATTCTTATTTACCATAGTATGGGAAATCCTAGCCAGAGCAATCAGGCAAGAAGAAGAAATAAAAGGGATCCAAATTGGAAAAAAAGAAGTGAAACTGTCACTATTTGCAGATGACATGATTTTACATATGTAAAACCCTAAGGAATCCACTAAAAAACTTTTAGAAATAATAAATGAATACAATCAAGTTTCAGGATACAAAATCAACATACAAAAATCAGTTGCGTTTCTATACACTAAAAACGAAGTTGCAGAAAGGGAAATTAAGAATGCAACCCATCTACGATTGCAACAAAAGGAATAAAATATCTAGGAATAAACTTAACCAAAGAGGTGGAAGATCTGTACACTGAAAACTATAAAACATTGTTGAAAGAAATTGAAGACACAAAGAAATGGAAAGATATTCTGTGCTCTTGGATTGAAATAATTATCATAGTTAAAATGTCCATACTTCCTAAAGCCATCTATAGATTCAATGCAATCCCTACCAAAGTTCCAACAACATTTTTCACAGAAACAGAACAAAGAATCCTAAAATTTATATGGAAATATAAAAGACCTGGAATAGCCAAAGGAATCCTGAGGAAAAAGAACAAAGCTGGAGGTATCACACTCCTAGATTTCAAAATATACTACAAACCTATAGTAACCAAAACAGCATGGTACTGGCACAAAAACAGACACAGATCAATGGAATAGAATCAAGAGCCCAGAAATGAAGGTACATCTATGGAGAGCTAATTCTCGACAAAGGAACCAAGAGCATATAATGGAGAAAGGAGAGTCTCTTCAATAAATGGTGTTGGGAAAACTGGACAGGCACATGCAAAAGAATGAAAGTAGACCATTATCTTACCCCATGCACAGAAATCAACTCAAAATGGATTAAAGACTTGAATGTAAGACCTCATACCATGAAACTTCTGGAAGAAAACATAGGCAGCATGCTCTTTGTCATCCATTTTAGCAGCATATTTTCAAGTACCATGTCTGACCAGGCAAGGGAAACAATAGAAAAAATAAACAAATGGGATGACATCAAACTAAAAAGCTTGTGCACAGCAAAGGAAAGAGTCAACAAAATGAAAGGACAACATAACAATTTGGGGAAGATATTTGCAAACCACATATCAGATAAGGGGTTAATATCCAAAATATACAAATAACCCATACATCTCAACAACAGAAAAACCAACAACCCAACTGAAAAATGGGCAAAAGATCTGAACAGAGATTTCTCCAAAGAAAATACATGGATGGCCAACAGGCACATGAAAAGATGTTCAACATGATTCACTATGAGGGAAAAGCAAATCAAAACTACAATGAGATATCACCTCTCTCCATTAGAATGGCCATAATTAACAATCAGCAAACAACAAGTGTTGGAGAGGATGTGGAGAGAAGGTAACACTTGTACACTGCTGGTGGGAGGGCAAACTGTTGCAGCCACTATGGAAAACAGTATGCAGTTTCCTCAGAAAATTAAGAATAGATCTACCATACGATCCAGCTTTTCCACTGCTGGGTATTTATCCAAAGAACTTGAAAACACAAATGCATAAAGATACGTGCACCCCTATGTTCACCGCAGCATTATTCACAATAGCCAAGATTTGGAAGCAACCTTGGTGCGGATCAAAGGATGAATGGATAAAGAAAAAGTGGTATATAGACACAATGGAATACTACTCAGCCATAAGAAATGATGAAATCCGGCCATTTGTGACAACGTGGTTGGATCTTGAGGGTATTATGCAAAGTGAAATAAGTCAGAGGGAGAAAGTCAAATACCGTATGATCTCATTCATAAGCAGAAGATAAAAACAATGACAAACAAACACATAGCAACAGAGGTTGGATTAGTGGTTACCAGAGGGGAAGCGGGGAAGGAGGAGGGCAGAAGGAGTGATTAGGCACATGTGTGTGGTGATGGATTGCACATAGTCTTTGGGTGGTGAACATGATGTAATCTACACAGAATTTGAAATATATTATGAGGTACATCTGAAAGTTATGTAATGTTACGATCCACTGTTACTGCAATTAAAAAACAAATAAATGAAACAAAGTTCTACAACGTTTTTCTTTAAAAAAATTTTAAGCATGAGAGAGGAGGAAGGAGAAGTTTAGACAGAAGTGATTTTTAAAATTTTCCCCAGTTTTATTGAGATACGATTGATAAATAATATTGTTTAAGTTGAAGGTGTACAATGTGATTGTTTAAATTTTTGAGGCATACAATGTGGTTTTTATTTGCACTTCCTGATTTAATGACAAAGATTATCTTTTCATGTACCTGTTGACCATTTGTATGACTTCTTTGGAAAAACGTCATTATTTTTCCCTATTTTTTAATTGGATTGTTTGGCTTTTTTTGCTAGTAAGTTGTCTGAATTCCTTATGTATTTTGGATATCAATCCCTTATCAGATATATGTATTGTAAATATTTTCTCCCATTCCATAGGTTATCTTTTCATTTTGTTGATGGTTTCTTTTGTTGTGTAAAAGATTTTTAGTTTGACGTAGTCTGTTTCTAGTTTTTATTTTTTTGAGGAAGATTGCCACTGAGCTAACATCTGTGCCAATCTGCCTCTATTTTATGTGGGATGCCACCATAGCATGGCTTGACTAGTGGTGCTAGCTCCACCCAGGGTTCTGAGCCTGTGAAATCTGGCCCACTGAAGTGGAGCATGTGAACTTTACCACTATGCCTCTGGGCTGACCCCAATATTAAATATACATATCTTTTTTTGAGGAAGATTAGCCCTGAGCTAACATCTGTCACCAATCCTCCTCTTTTTGCTGAGGAAGATTGGCCCTGAGCTAACATCCATGCCTGTCTTCCTCTACTTTATCTGTGGGACACCTGCCACAGCATGGCTTCATAAGCGATGTGTAGGTCTGTGCCCAGGATCTGAACTGGCGAACCCCAGGACGCTGAAGTGGAGTGCACGAACTTAATCTCTATGCCATCAGGTTGGCTAACGTTTTAGTTCTCCCTTTGTTGCTTGTAGTTTTCAAGAAGTTGTTACCAAGACCAACATCAAGGAGATTTTCCCTATGCTTTCTCCTAGGAGTTGAATGGTTTCAGGTCTTACATTTAAGTCTTTAATCCATTTTGAGTTAATTTTTGAGAATGATGTAATATATAAGTCCAGTTTCATTCTTCTGCATTTGGATATTCAGTTTTCCCAATATCATTTATTAAAGAGACTATCCTTTCCCTATTGAGTATTCTTGGCTTCCTTGTTAAATGTTAGTTGGCTGTATATGTGAGAGCTTATTTCTAGGCTCTCAGTTCTGTTGCAATTGTCTGTGTGTCTCTTTTTATGCCAGTGCCACACTGTTTTGATTACTATCACTTTGTAACATAGTTTGAAATCAGGAAGTGTGATGTTTCCAGCTTTGTTCTTCTTTCTCAAGATTGCTTTGGCTATTAGGTGTCTTTCATGGTTCCATATGAATTTTAGGCTTGTTTGCTCTATTTCTGAGGAAACTGCCATTGGAATTTGGTAGAGATTGCATTAAATCTATAGATGACTTTGTTTATTATGGTTATTTTAACAATATTAATTCTTACAATTCATGAACATGAGATATCTTTCCATTTATTTGTGTCTTCTTTGATTTCTCTCATCAAAATTTTATAGTTTTCAGTGTACAGATCTTTAGCCTCCTTGGTTAAATTTATTCCTAAGTATTTTTTTTTTTGATGCTATTGTAAATGGGATTTTTAAAAATTTCTTTCTTACATAGCTCAGTGTTAGTGTATAGAACCACAACTGATATTTGTGTGTTGATTTGGTGTCCTGCAACCTTACTGAGTTAATTTATTACTTCTAATAGTTTTTTGTGGAGTCTCGAATTTTCTGTATTTAAGATCATCTCATCTGCAGACAGAGACAATTTTACTTCTTACTTCCTGGTTTTGATGACTTTTATTTCCTTTTCTTGCTTAACTGCTCTGGCTAGGATTTCCAGTACCATGTTGAATAGGAGTGGTGAGAGTGGGCACCCTTGTCTTCTTCCTGATCTTAGAGGAAAAGCCTTCAACCTTTCACCATTGAGTGCGATATTGGCTGTGGGCTTGTCATATATGGCCTTTATTATGTTGAGGTATGTTTCTTCTTTATCTAATTTGTTGATAGTTTTACCATTAAAGGATGTTGAATTTTGTCAAATGCCTTTTCTACATCTATTGAGATGGTCATATAATTTCTATCTTTTGTTTTCTTGATGTGATGTATCACATTTATTGATTTGCATATGTTGAACCATCCTTGCATCCCAGGGATAAATCCTATTTGATCATGGTGTATGTTCCTTTTAATGTGCTGTTGAATTTTGTTTGCTAGTATTTTGTTGAGGATTTTTGTATCTATATTCATCAGGGATATTGACCTATAGTTTTCCTTTTCTTGTGGTGTCCTTATCTGGCTTTGGTATCAGGGTAATGCTGCTCTCTTAAAATGAGTTTGGAAGTATTCCCTTCTTTTAGAGTTTTGGAAGAGTTTGAGCAAGACTGCCATTAGTTCGTCTGTAAATGTTTGGTTGAATTAATCAGTGAAGCCATCTGGTCCTAGGCTTTTATTTGTTGGGAGATTTTTCATTACTGATTCAATTTCCTTACTCATTATTGTTCTATTCATATTTTCTGTTTCTTCATGATTCAGTCTCAGCAGGTTGTATGTTTCTAGGAATTTATCCATTTCTTCTAGGTTATCCAATTTGTTAGAATATAATTGTTCATAGGAGTCTCCCACGATGCTTTGAATTTTGTGGTATCAGTTGTATAGTCTACTGTTTCATTCTAAATATTATTTGTTTGAATTTTCTCTTTTTTCTTAGTCTAGTAAAGGTTTGTCAATTTTGTTTATCTTTTCAAAAAACCAATCTTAGTTACATTGATCTTTTCTATGGTTTCTCTGGTCTCTATTTCATTTATTTCTGCTCTGATCTTTGTTATTTCTTTACTTCTGCCAACTTTGGGTTTAGTTTGTTCTTCTTTTTCTAGTTCCTGGAAGTGTAAAGTTAGGCTGTTTATTTGAGGTGTTTCTTGTTTCTTAATGTAGGCCTTTCTTACTATAAACTTTCTGCTTAGAAATTCTTTTGCTCCTTCCCATAAGTTTTGGTATGTTGTGTTTCCATTTTTGTTTGTTTTAAGATATTTTCTGATTTCCCTTTTGATTTCTTCTTTGACCCATTGGTTGTTCAGGAAGGTGTTGTTTAATTTCCACATATTTGTGAATTTTCCCCCTTTCCTCCTGTTATTGATTTTTAGTTTCATACTATTGAGGTCAGGAAAGATTTCAATTTTCTTAAATTTGCCAAGACTTTTGTGGCCTAACATATGATGTAACCTGGACACTGTTCCGTGTGCACTTGAGAAGATTATGTATTCTGATGCTCTTGGATGGAATGTTCTGCAATCTTTTGTTAGGTACATTTGGTCTAAAGTGTAGTTTGGGTCCAATGTTTCCTTACAGGTATTCTGTCTGGATGACCGGATCACTTTTTTTTCTTGAAAGTGGGATATTGAAGTCTCCTACTATTATTGCTTTGTTTTCTATTTCTCTCCTCAGTTCTGTTAGTATTTGCTTCATATAATTAGGTGCTCCAATGTTGGGTGCATGCATATTTACAATTGTTATATCCTCTTGATGAATTGAGCTCTTTATCATTGTATAATGACCTTCTTTGTTTCTTGTTACAGTTTTTGACTTAAAGTCTTTTTGTCTAATATAAGTGTAGCTACTGCTGCTCTTTTTTGATTTCCATTTGTATGGAATATGTTTTTCCAATCCTTCACTTTTAGCCTATGTGTGTCTTTAAAGCTGAAGTGAGTCTCTTGTATGCAGCATATAGTTAGATTTTGTTTAGTTATACATTTAGCCACTCTATGCCTTTCAATTGGAGAATTTAATCTATTTACATTTAAAAGTAATTATTGATAGGTAAGGACTTACTAATGTCATCTGATTAATTGTTTTCTGGCTGTTTTGTAGTCTCCTATTCCTTTCTTACTGTCTTCCTCTGTGAATTGATGATTTTTCATAGTGGTATGCTTTGATTCCCTTCTCTTTATCTTTTGTGTATCTACTGTTGGTTTTTGCTTTGTGATTAATATGAGGCTTACATAAAACATCTTACAGATATAACTGAGTTTTTAAAGTTGATATCAGCATTTTAAGCTGATAAAAACTTACTTTGATTGCATACAAAAACTTTACTCTTTCACTCCCCCCTCCGCCAGAGAAGTGATAGTCTTTAGCAGTAGGTTGGTGTTAATCTGGGAGAGTAGGGTGAGGAGATATGATGAAAGTTGGAGATGCTGGAGTGGATAAAACCTGTATGCCCCCCAGGGACAGTACACTAACCAAAGTAAAGTTCCCCCCAAGAGTAAGAGGCCCTGGGTCCTATTAGTGCCACCTGGAACTCTGGGGGCAGGCAGCCTTGCATTGGCACATGTTTCTCTTAGCACATGGGCAAAAGAACTGGAGACAACAGTAGCTATGAAGGGCATTAGAGCAGGCAGAGTGCTGCTGACAGCCCGTAGTCTTTCCTGAAGTCTCATAAGGTGCTACCCTTCCCTTTGCTCTTGCTCTTCTCTGAGCCCACAAGAAGGACAGGGAAGAGGTGGATGGGGGTGAAAAGATGATGATCCTGGGCATTAGGATGAGGAGGCTGCAGAGGGCAGAACTGTATAGATCTAAAAGTTTTTCTAGGATTGCAGACAACTTCACACACACACAAGAGGGGCAAAGGAGATAGAGCCAAAGACACTCAGGGACTAGGGGTGAGTTCCACCCGGAGCAAGAGGTTTCCAGAGGATTGAGACCACAGAGACTAAAATCAGCCACTTCTTGCCCCAAAGATTCATCATGGCAGTTGCCCATACCCCTGGGGGTTTAGAATCAGCCCCATGAAGGAAGAGAGTGAAAGAACTTTGAGAGGGTGAAAACTCTTGAATGGACTGTATTTTAAACTCATAACTAAATCCTGGATTCAATTTTCTGCTCTCAATTGGAAATGAGGGCTCTGAATTTAAAATCAAAAAGGTTAAATTGAGTTGAGATAGGGTGACCAACTGTTCCAATTTGTTCTATGACGTGAGACTTTTCACTGCTAAAACCTGCAAAATCTTTGGCAAACCAAGATGGTTGGTCACTTCAGTTATAAATATAATGAAAGTGACATTTTTGCATTCCCAAGTTTGTGACTCTGAAATTCATACCCACTGACATTTAAAAAGGCCAGTCCTGAAGTCTCCAATCTGGGGGGATTCCCACATACACACTAGAGTGGACACTGATGCAGCCACCCAGATCCCTCTTTAAGGAAGGCATTATTGCCCCAGCAGTTGGGAGTGCTGTTGGTGGACAGCCTCAGCTGTCAGTCCTATAGAGTTTGCCTCAGCTGGGAAGCCACCTTGCCCAATTCAGGCCACTTCCTGTAGCTGCCACCATCCAATGACTGATTCATGCAGGAGTATAAAGGCCAGCCACCTCCTCCCAGCTCAGGACAAAAGGGCCATTCTAGCTCTATAGATTCCCCGTGAGGTGGGTTGAGGCTATAGTTTGACCTGCATTGCAGACCACCGTCTCCCTCTGCCCAATCCTGCTTCCTTCCTCTCCTTACCACAGGCGTTAATGCCAAGGGTACTCTCTAATAAACAGTCTACATACTAAGCTCTGTCTCAGAGTCTGCTTCTTGGAGAACCCAACCTTAACCTAAATCAATGCCTTTCTTCTGATTTGCTGTCTGTTGCCTGAGACCATCTCACAAAGACATGTAAGTCATGGGAGACTCACTGGCTGAGCCTGAGGAAAACTGGAGAAGTGGTTTGCCCTAGGGGCTGTCTAAGGAACTGTCTTTTTTTATTCTGAAAGCTTTTCAGGACAAGAAAATATGTCATAGTAGGTACACTATAAATTTATTGGGTGAGTGAATGACCAGGGCAGGATCAGCTTCATGCACATATGACCTGTACAGTTGTACAGGGCCCCATCTGTCTCAGAAGGGCACCACAGTTGGTTTAATGCTCTGCTATCAGGGACTTGAACATCTTAATAATTTTTCAAGAAGAGGCCTTGCATTTTCATTGTGCCGTGGGCCCTGCAAATTATGTAGCTAGGCCTGGGCCTGGGTCCCCCAAGAACTAACTTATCCTCAGTTCCCCCAGGATTCTCCCTCACCATAAGGGAGTGGCAGGAAAGCAGAGAGCAAGTCAACAGTATTCTTAGAACGACTCTCAGGGTGGCCCTAGAACCACATTCCCAAACCTCATTCCTTGCAATCCTAGCTCTCCAAGACATTTACACATGCTTGGAGGGCAAAGTCATCAGTGGTCACACAAACTCAGGAAATAGCAACCTAAAACCCCACCTGGAGATATACAGTGTACATCAACACAGTAAAGGTTCTGAGAAGTCTCCCCTGTAAATAAGGTACCTGCTTAATTTTGTTTAATGCTTGAATAAACAACTACATTTGTTCAGGGAAAGATTGTTTTCCCGACCCACCTCTTAACATCCTGGAACAATTTCCCTTTAACACTCCTTTGGGAAGTACTACCCCAGAAACTTGGGCTGAATTGGCCACACCTCCCTAGTCCTGAGTGTAGGAATCTAAAATAACAGTCCAGCACTGACTTCTTCCCTGAACTGCTTTTGGAGGTGATGATCAGAAAGTCATTTGTTTGCCATGGTATTTGGGAACTAAAAGGGAGCTTGTACAGCCTACTTCAGGCAAAGACAAGAAGACAGATGCCCTTAAAGGTTAAATTGTTGTTTTAAAGCCCCAGGAACTTGTAGCAGACCAGTCTGGAGTTAAGTACAAGTGATAATGATAACAGCTAACATTTACCAAATGTTTACTATGCTCTAGGAGCTGCATTATATTATTTTACCTTCACATAAACTATGGAGTAGATACTCATGCTGGGTATATGGGGTAAATACCTATGATGGTTAGAGTTGTGTGCCAACTCAGCTAGACTGTGGTACCCAGTTGTTTGGTCAAACATCAGTCTAGATGTTGCTGTGAAGGTATTTTTTTAGATGAGATTAGCAGTTAAATTAGCAGACTTTGAGTAAAGCAGCTCACACTCCATGCTGTGTGTGGGCCTCGTCTGGTCAGTTGAAGGCCTTAAGAGCAAAGACTGAGGTTTCCTGAAGAAGAAGGAATTCTCGTCAAGATTGCGGCGTAGGAACCCTGCCTGAGCTTCTGCCTGCTGCTCTGTGGAACCTGCACCCAAGACTGCAACATCATCTTTTGTCTAAATTTCCACCCTGCTGGCCTGCCCTACAGATTGTAGACTTGATAGCCCTGATGATCACAAGAGACAATTCCTTAAAATCTCTCTCTGTCTCTTTCTAACATTCTGTTGGTTCTGGTTCTCTGCAGAACTCTGACTAATACAATACCTGCTCTGGATATGTGGAGTAAGATACCCATGCTAGGTATTCCCTTTGCCCCTCCAGATCTACTCTTTACTTCGCTGCACTCTGTCTGTGACCATTAATGCACATCAACTGGCTTCCTTGCCCTGTTGTTTCCAGTTGGGTTGGGTTAGTGAGAGGTAGTGGCAGGAGGTCAGTGCAGGAGCAGAGTGAGGTTAGGGAGTCAATTCTCTTGCCTCTCCCTGCCAAGCTGAAGGTTGGCAGTGGCTGTGCCCCTTTACCCAAGGCTGGAGCTTTCGTTCAGTGGCCTCCCCAACAGCTCTAGTTGTAGCAGCAGCTACAGCCTCAGCTCTCACTGGGTTCCTGTAACCACTCTCTCCTCTTGCTCTTTAGGCCTAGGTTGGTAAGAGCTCTCTGCTGTTGCTAGCCTTTTCCCATCCTTAACTATCTGCTTTATTATCCTCCATAGTTTTTCCTTAATCCTGTCCATATGTCAGTACATCATCCTCAATTTCCCTGTTTGAATGTGCCGTCTGTTTCCTGCCAAGACCCCGAGTAATTCAATACACTTTTTATTCTTTTTGTACATGAGGAAACTGAGGCCTAGAGAGGCATAGAGAGGCTTGGTGACTTCTCCAGGGCAGGGATTTAAGCCAAGGTCTCTGATTCCCGTGGCGATACTCACAGTCTATACACATCAATTCAATTACTGCTCACATCAATTACTTACTCTTTTGGAATCAGTTTCCCCATTTGCAAAATGAGGTCAGTAACATGACTCTTCATAGAATTCTAGTCAGCACTCAGTAAATACTAGCTGTTGTTATTATTTGTGACAAAAAATGGGCCTTGACAAAAATAGAATTCCCAGCTTACAGGGTCTTGGTAAGGACTAATTGACTAATAGGTGTCCTGCCCCAGCTCAGGGCCTGGCACACACCAGCACTCGATATATGCCATGAAACAGTAGTCACATCTGTTGTTCTTTTCCTATGGCACACCTTCCACGAACATGGCTCTTAAATTCTACGTGAGCACAATTTTGAGTTGAGAGGCAGGTGAGACGCACTTTACATATGTTATCTCAGGTAAACATCATAACAGAACTAAGAGGTGAGTTATTCCAGCCCTACAGATGAGGAAGCTGAGGACAAAGGAGTTAAATACCTTACCTAAGGGCCACTGCTACCTCTGGTAGCAAGGGATTGAGGATTCAACCCAGGTATATCTGATTCTATATTTATTTGAGCTAAAGAAGACTTGTTAATAGAGCTAATTCAGTGGATAAGCACGGATATGATAGGTCCCACTGTTAAAATACAGAAGTGTTTCCCCGTTGGTTGGTAGAGGGCTGCTGTCTCAAGGTCTCTTAGTCTAACCTTCTCACTCATTCCCTTTCCCTCCGCCCCTGAGCCTGAGCCCCAAAGACAGGGCCTGTTCTATCGGGTCTGGGCCCATACCCAGCAGTTATAAATTTTTGGAATATCACTCCTGGAAACAAATCCCGTAAATGAAACTGGAGAATCACATCTCAGAGAAGTAAAGAATAAGCTACGTCCAAACCTTGTAGAAGTCAAAGAAGAAAGATGCCCTGGTGTATTCAGAGCGTTGCAGAAGAGTCTCATCATTTCTGTGCCTCTGTCCTGTGGCTGATTTACTTGAGGGGAGGAGCCCCAGAGGGAGCTTTGGGTTCCAAAGGTATGGAGGGGTGGCATTGTCTGTCCCATCATCTAGAAAGCCCAGTCCTGTTTCTGGGCCATCCCTGCCTCAGCCTTGATTGCACCTCTGTCCTGAACCCAAGGCCCCATGGCCCTTTCAGGATAACTCAGAGAGAAAACAGGTGTGCACACTGTGTGAGGTGGAGAAGGGGTTTCAGTGTCTTCCCTTCAGCGTCTTCCCCTTCTGGGTTTCAAGTCAGTTGGCCTGGGCTTCCACGTTTTACCTGAAAGAGGAAGATTGGCAGCTTGCCAAGAGCCCAAGGACTGCTCCTAACCTCTGTGTTGCTGAGCTGGTAGCCAGCAGCCCTTGGTCATCACCTTGCAGTCGCCCCTTCTCCCTTGGTGCAGTCCATCTCTGAAGGAGGCTGGGCTTTGGGGCCTTTTTGTTTAATGGCTGAGGGGGAGTTTGGAGATTTGTAGGAGAAAGTCTACAGAACAGATAGTGAATTAGGAAACCCAAAGCCAGGGTTCATGGCACAGAGGGCTGGGGCCAGTGGGAGAAGGAGGCTAAGGGAACAGCAGTCATCGGGGGATTTGATGCTGGGGCAATTTTGCTCTGTTTCCTTGCAGACCCTTCTGCAGTGTGTCAGGCTCTGTTCCTGCTGTGAGGAGCTGCCAAGGCCAGCCCTTGCCCTTTACAAATCTCCCTTCTCATTCTTTCTTTCAAAATGGACGTGCCCTGGATTAATAAAGATGTGCTGGAGAGCTTCCTCTCTCTGCCTGGCATTCTGCTTTAATAATAATACTACTCCTACACTTTAATCTAAAAAGTAGAGAGGAATTGAAATAAAAATCCACAAAGAAAAAGAAAACCTCCATAACTTAAAGAGATAGGGTAGGGGCAGAAGAAAGGACAAGAAGATCCCTGGGTGAAAATGGTGGCATTTAATCAGGGATTATACAGGAAGTGGGTGAGCAATTCCAGAATGACAAGAACCAACCTGAACCTCTAATGGAACTTTTGTCAAGGTTTCCAATACTCCAGTGTCCTTTAAAAAGTATTTCCTTCTCTGCCCTTATGTTTTTGTTAAGGTCCATAGGTGAAAATGAAATAATTGAAAGCGAGATGCTGGCTCTATTGACTTTTTTCAAAGGGAAAACAGGCCACAAGTTTCATAGGAAATCCTCTTGTGGAATAAATGGCCTCAAGAACAGGACTGGCACCATAATTTGCAGGGGCCAGAGCAAAATGAAAACATGGGGCCTCTTGTTCAAACTGGTAAGAATTTTAAGATGACAGGTGAGCATGAAAACAAATTTGGGGCCCTTCTGAGCCCGGGGGCCCTGTGTGGCTGCACAGGTCACATGCCCATAAAGCTGGCCCTGCTTAGGTGTTTCTGAAGGTTTGCACTATTCTCATTTTCTGACTTAACAATGCTTCTTCTTCTGTATTCAAACCACCAGGGATGTGATGATTTTATGTGTGTGTGAGTGTGTATTTCAATACTATTTTTAGGCGCTTAAGTTGATTTTCAAAATAGTTCTTTAAAACCTCGAACATTTCTAAAATGCAATTGATGATGTCAGTACTACTCTGAAATGTAAATCTGAGCAAGAGAGACTACTGCCCAGGGCCTTACACTTAAGAGGGTTCAACTCGGACCCTTTTCCAGCTCAGCTCAAATCTGAGGGGCCAAGGATACATGCCTTCCTGGACAAATGCCCAGGTAGCTAAGGGCTGAGAATTCCTTGCCCATATGGCCCTGACCTGCTCCCAGGAATATGCAGGCATCTTCCTTGGGTACTTCTTTCTAAGGATGGACCTCACTACCAGTATGGGCACCCCATGGCCTTACATTTGGCCAAAGGACAGCTGTTTAGGGGTGGGAAGAGGGGGTGCTGTTGACAGATCTTGGACATGGGGGCTAGTCTGATTTGTCCTCGTCTATTTGTATGAGGCCCCTTGCTATGCTGGAGGCAGCTGGAAGAAGGAAGAGCTAGTGATGGGCTGGAGTGGATATTTTCCCTACACTGTCAATTCCACACAGGACTCTGGAATTCCAAGGACTCTGGGGATTCTAAATTATAACATGGCTTTTCAGGCATCATTGAAGGTATAATTGCCATAGTAGGTTCAAACATTTTATTTAACAGTTCAATAGCTTGATTTATAACTTTTAAAACTTTAGACTTATAGTATGTAAGAAATGGGCTTCCATATCCATTCTTGCCATGGGTTCTGCAAACAGTAAGGGCAGACCTGGATGGTTGGTAGCAAAGAAAGTGTCTATTTCCATATAATGAGGTGGAATATCAGCTTCCTCGTAAACAGTTTTCTAGTTCAGTTGCTCTAACTTTGTGTGTGTGTGTGTGTGTGTATAATATTTATACATTTTGACAAAGGCAGTTTCTATTTTGATTACTGGAATACAGCAGCTTTTTAGGATTCAATCATTAATTATATATGCACCTCAGCCAATTTCAAGTACATTTCTGCTCCAAAGGTTTCTTAATTTAGTCAGACTATTGTTTTTATCACAACACTGTACTCTGCTAAAATTTGTGTTTACATTCCACAAAACAAATAATTTTATATTTAATGTTGAACTTTTTATCTGAGCCTATACGAGCATTCACAATAATGTCAAATATTTCTTTTTGACAGAATGAATATCCAAAAGTTATATTTTGATTTCATAAATTGAATAAAGAAAAACAAACTGTTATTGGAACTAATTGATTTTTTCTTTGATGTATCTAGGACACTAGCATAAAACTTGCCTCATTCAACTGTTTGTGCTGTTCTTCTTCTGCTAACAAAGACAACACATGAACAGTTATCACTTTCTTTTCATACTTCCCAAAGGAAACTTGGAATCCAAAGTGTATGAAGTTAATGAAGAAAAGCCATCATTGGAGGTAAGTGAAAACTCATGCATTTACCTACCACTCATGCTTCACTGAGTGGTAGGTAAATGCATTTTCTGCAGGTGCACATGCTAAACAGTCATTTTTGGAGATAGTCTTAAAGTAACTTCTAACTTTTGGAACAGATGCTGGTGCTTCTTCAGAAGATTTGTGTATTCTGGGTTTCGTGTGGTCAGTGGTATTGCTTAGCCTTCATGGTAGATGGTAAACTGTGTTGATAAACTTTCTTTGCAAGTTCCATATTCATCATCAACTATGTTGTGAAATAGAAACTCAGAACTCAGTTTTTCATTAACATGTGCTTTTGGTTTTTTGAGCTCTTTGCTGCTCCAAGAGTTTATTGCAAAATAAAACAGCATTACCCAACAGTAATTGCTGCTGATATATGAATACAAACTGTACAATAAATAATAAAACCATGCAATGAGAGTATTCAGGCTGTTCTCTATAAGCTCTATGACAAGATAGTCCAGCCTCCAGCTCCCACTCATGTTTCCCAACTAACCGATGATGTCTCATATTTCTACGACCCTGCTAACTGATGGCTGGCGGCTTCATGCGTTTTGAAGGTTGTGGGTGTGATGTGGACCCCAGTACAACTGGCTGGCCCAACAATGGCCCGTAGGGGTAATGGTGTTGAGTTTTTCTCGGCCATCACCCAAAATGGGAGAAATTAGCTTCCTGAGCTCTCTCTTGCCTGAGGGCATTGTGTTTACCAGCAAGTTCCCTGCATGATGTCTTTGAAAGGGAGGTGCTTGTTTTGCTGAGTCTGGAAAAAATAGGGAAAAGAGAGATGGGTTATTGCTGGGCATGTTTTAGGTTTAATCACGTGTTAAAGTTAAAAAAAAAATCTGATCTTTGTGCATACATCTCCCACACTACTAGACAAGACTGTGTCAGAAGCTGAAAATACAAAGCAGAGATCTACCAATGTAGCTATTAATAATTCTTCATTAAAAAAATTTAAAATCTGAGGGAAATGTTAGACCAGTTGAGATACCAGGACAACAGGCATAAACTGGGATTGTCCCAGTTTTGGTCACCGTATTTATAGGAAAATAAAGAAGCTTCATTTTCTTTGCTCCTCTGGGAATGGTGTTCATAATTTTGTTACCTGGTATGTGAGTGCATCTGAGTTATCTAAAAGTGTGATTTCCTAGGTTGGAGTTCATTTAGCCAAAGGCAATAGAAGAGCCCAGGATGCCCGCTTGATACCTGTGGCTGTGTGACCATCAGACTATACCTTTTGCCATTGAAAGTGATTTAAAAGCTGCCTGATTGACTAGGCTGTCCTGGTCATTGTCATTTAGTTACAAGGATAGAGCTGAGCAGGCCTAGGGACAAAAGACCTAGCACATGGTATGTACTCAATAAATATTTCAGTAAAAGGAGCCATTGCTGGAGATGTTACTGAAAGCCACCACATTTCTTGGGGCTGTTTTCCTTGTAACATCAGTGATCTCTGACTAGCTTTCATGACTATGTGTTTATGACTCATATAAACATATAGATATTTAATGGAAATCTAAGTAAAGAATCAAAAAGTAATGTGAGTAGTTTCTTGAAAGTCATCATAAGATGACCTTACATCATTCAAAATGTCAATAAACAACTGCCCCGTTAGGGTATCAGAATCACAAAATCATGCAAGGAGGTTTACAGCAAAAAAGGAGAGAGAGAACACTTATCTCAGAATCGCTAGGCAAAGACATGCTTATCACATCCTACTGTCCCTGGAATATGACTACAGCTTTTGCCTTTGCTTGACATGTCACCTTAAGTAGCTAAATCACCTTAAGTAGCTGATATTCCATATTATTTGATGTCCTAATCAGATGCTTGTTCAATAGAAGTCACTGTTGAATTTTGCAAGGATTTGCAGAAATTGAAATTCTAGTTGCTAACGTTATTCTTAGCTTGCTGCTCTGGTTCCAGGCTTTAAGTTGACTTTTTTCTAGGCTTTTAATTAAGTGGACAAAGGGGACCATGAGGTGACTGCAGTTAACATTGGGATCAATGTGATGTTCTCTCATAGCTCACAACTTCCTCCTTCAAGTCTTTTTTTATTTTAATTTTTTCAGCACTGCAGAGAGCTGATATTATCGTATATATTTAGTCTGTCCAAAGAATGTCATAGAGGGACCAGATGTATTTTCTCAAAGGACGTAGATACCTATATTAGATGTGAAGAGAATTTTCTACTTAGTCCCTAAGAGGGAGGATGGCATTGTGTGTTCCAGAATTTAGTTGCTTAAATTTTCTGACAGAATAAAATAACTTGTGTGGCTATGAAAATAGCATAGGCGGAAAAATATCACATTAGCATAGGCTTTATCAAAGAGTGTTCCATGGAACACGAGTTATATAAGCTGCTTCATGAAAGGAGGGTTCTGTGGCCAATACCCTCCCACCACACTTTCTTCTTGGAGATTCCCAGCATATGTTAACATAATAAAACACTTGATTGGCCCTGTGATGAAGAAATCATTTAAATTTGCTTAATCTGGGGGCCAGCCCAGTGGCACAGCAGTTAAGTTCGCACGTTCTGCTTCTCAGTGGCCCAGGGTTCTCCGGTTCGGATCCCGCTTGGCACACCATGCTGTGGTAGGCGTCCCGTATATAAAGTAGAGGAAGATGGGCACGGATGTTAGCTCAGGGCCAGTCTTCCTCAACAAAAAGAGGAGGACTGGCAGTAGTTAGCTCAGGGCTAATCTTCCTCAAAAAAAAAAAAAAGATAAAAAAAGAAAAAACAAAAACAACAACAATTTGTTTAATCTGGAGTTTTTTTAAAGCTTTCTAGAGTTTATCATGAAACCCTCATTCTGTGTTACTTTCCATACAAACACCACAGTGATGTAATATCATCTCTTTAAGTCTATTTTCTTGCATTCATTGGACTAATGACTTACTTCCTACAGTCCCAAGACATTATTTACTATTTATTTTATCTATGCTAAATCTAGATGTATTTTCTTTTAGTTCTTTTCTGCCAATAGACTATGATAACCCCTCCAAATGCTCTTTGTGTCATCCGATCTTCTTAAATCAGTGGCTCTCTTTCCAGAACTTATGAGCTTGTTACTCAGTCTCATTTGTTACCTTTCCTTACTTCTTGATTTTCAAACTATGTTATCTTCTATCTGACAGCAGAACCATTGCAATTTAGCAGATATTTGGTCAGTTTCTCTCGTTCCTATTTCTCTTACCCCCAAATGTCACTTTGCTCTCAGATTTTATCAGTACAATAAACAACAATCTATTTTATTTGTGTCTATCATTCCGATAAAATGAAAACATTCCAGATTATGGATATAATCTCTTGACAGACTAACATGGACCTTATTCACATTTTTTTTTTTCTGAGTTGTAGATTTAATACACTTTTTGTGTGTGGTGCAAGTCTCAATCCCTACTGAAAGCGTAGAATCCAGGCCAGCAGTCTTAGTGGGCTACCTTGCTGCCCTGCTGTAGGAGTGGAAATCTGAATTCATTCAATTTACTCAAGAAAATGTGAGTGCCAAGGAGAATAATACAGTCAGGCTCTGGCTTTCATGAAACATAGGTGGGGGTGTGGTCAGTGACTTCTGTTATAGAATGTAATATAGTTTTTAAAAAAATGCCATCTTGATCTAGTTTTGAGGTCCTGGCTAGGGGCCGTTCAGTTTCCCTTTTTGAGCAGCTGATTAAGACCACATCTCCAACAACATCCTGTATGGAACTCTTACACTCCTGGCATCTATGCAACTGGCCCTAATCGCCCCAGGTCAGGTAGCATACAACCAGAAACAGACCCTAAGTCCTAGAGCCTGTGAAATTATTCAAATCATCCAATTCATAGGAAGCGTCCTAAACCTAGTTAAACCCACCCTGCTGTCATCCATGAACCGCCTCCTGCTCCAGGGTGTAACCCTCTGTGTGGTCCTGCCTGGCAGCCTCCTCTGGTTTGGCCAGTAACAAAAAGTTCTGCTTTTCATCTTGCAAGTGTCAGTGTGTTGTGTCCTGCCATCAAAGAACCTTTAAATCTAACAAAGCATAGCTGCAAGCAAAATTTTGGTTTTTCTTTCTTATTGTTATGAAAATTTCAAAGGACTTAAAATAGAGGTACTAATTGGTGGTAAAAAGGAGGTGGGATCAGGATTTTAAGAGAAGGGAAGAATTTTTTAAAAAAAAATTAACTCAAGTAACTTAAGTCCCCCACCAAGGACTTTAGCAGGTTAACATGCCCCATAGATTCGTTTGTTTATTGTATGCTTATTGAGCATTTACTGTGGCTCTGGTCCTACGGTGCGCTAGGAGGTGTGCAAGAACAGGAAATGTGCATCCTTTCCTTAGGAAACCTGCAGATTAATTAAGAAGACGCGGCATGCACTGAAATGATTCGAGAGACGAAATCAAGTGTGTAGAAATATAACTAAACCATCCTTAAGTCCAAAAAAAGGACAAAAATACTAAGGAACTAAATTTAAGAGAAATAAATTTGCTTTAAGAGAAGCAAGTTTAGGAGAATTTGCTTTAAATAAATTTATTTAAGAGAAATAATTTTGCTTGCAATTTTTCATGATGGCTAACTTTAAAATAATTTTTAACTTTCGTAGTTATTTTGCTGGGGAAATGTTTGCATTATTGTTCTTTTCCTCAGTTTATCCCTCTCAGCCCTGAAACCCTTTCTCTGAGGCACGTAGAGCCTGGCTTTTTCTAGCCCTGTTATGAAAAGCTCAGATGCTTTGGAGTTATGTGGATATTGAGCTGAAGCAGGTAATGAGGTTCTCTCAATGGATGGATTTTGGAGGAATTTGTTGGCAGTTCAGATCAGATGAAGCTATTTCTTTTAAAACTTGGGCGCGTTTCAAAAAGGAAAATGGTTTCAGCCCAAATCCATTTGCAATACCAACCTTCCTGGTTGGGGAATGAAACGCTTAGCTAATTTATTTTTGATGGGTAGGCTTTTATGTGTTTTAAATGATGGCTGACTGGCCTGGAAGGCATTTAGTGATGGTCCATGGTCTTCAAGGGAACTCACACTTTTTCTGAAGGAGAAGCAGGTAGTTGATCAAGCCTCTGCCCTTTCTCTAGGCCCACTCTCCAGTGATTTTCATTCTCCCTACCAATACTTTCTTATTGAACATCTACCCTGTGTAAAGGACGGTAGTGGACTCTGCAGAGGATACTAAGCAAGCCAACAGGCAGATGAGGCATGGACTCTGTACAAGGCAGAATGTGACAAGGCATGGCCATAAAAGAGACTAAAGTGAATTGTGCATAGAGTCAAGGAGTCACTTCAAACTGGGTGGATCAGGGAGAGCTTTAAAAAGAGTAATACTTGAGCTGGAACTTGGAGAACAGGTTTGCTTTGGCAGTTACAGAAGGAGCTGGCAGACTATAGCCTGTGGGCCAAATCCGTCCCCCGTCTGTTTTTATAAATAAAGTTGTATTGGAACTCAGCCATGCCCATCCATTAGTGTATTGTCTATGGCTGCTTTCATGCAACAACAGCAGAGTTGAGCAATTGTGACAGAGACTGTATAGCGCTCAAAACCTAAAATATTTGCTATCTGCCTCTTTACAGAAAAAGTTTGTGATCTCTGGTTTAAAGTCAGTTGCTTGAAGGACTTGATATAGGGCCTTGATATTTGGACTTGATATAGGTCAAACTATATGACTTCATTTGGCAGACATTCTGAAAACAGAATGCTTCTGCGCCTTGGGAGTGTTTGAGTGTTCACGATGGTACTGAACTTCAGGACAGGGAGTGTGGTAGATGGACTGTAGAAGAGAGATACTACAGGTAGGAAGAAAAATCCAGAAGTTCATGTTGTCACCTAAGTGGAAGATAATGATTGTGGATTAGGAGCGTATCTGTGATGAAAGGGAGAGGATACAAAAGACATTGTGAATAAAGCTCTAGAAGGATGGCCCAAAGGAAAGAGAATTGAGAATGGCTCTGGGGTCTTGAGTCAGGGTGACTGGGGATGTCAACAATCCTTTCTCGCAAAATATATCAACCTGAACAGGACAAATTGGACATTCCTCTCAATTAGGAGAAGGGATAAAGCTGGAGTGGCCATAGCCCTCCAGGGCAGCTGGTGTTGGGAGGAGAGGCGGTCAGAAGCTAGTGTTACAGAGGGAGCAAGACCCAAAGCCTTGCTTGTGGAAAAATGTCTGTTATTAGATAGGAAATCAGCTTGTATTGTCTCTGAGAAAAAAACACTGCATGAGTTGAAGGGGTATCCTTGTATTTTAGGTCATCTTGCAGGATTGCCAGATAAAATACTAATTGCCTGGTTAAATTTGAATTTTAGATCAACAAGGAACACTTTTTGTGTACAAGTATGTCTCAAATATTACAGGGAATATCTTTTTATGAAAAATTACTTGTTCTTGACCTGAAATTCAAATATAACTGGACATCAATTTAGTATGAACAATGAATAAATTTTTTAGTGTATGTCCCAAGTGTGGGATATATTTATACTAAAAAATCTTCTGTTCGTTATCTAAAATTTAAATTTAACTGGGCTTTTTTTTTTTTCTTTTTGCTAAATCTGACAACCTTACTTGTAAGGTAAGCAGCCAAAGCTTTCACTTTTGTGGAGGATAAACAAGAATTGGGGCACTTGTATTTGCTTTCCCTCATAGGAGAATAGTTGACTCCTTCAGCCCTCTCGAGCCCACAACTGAGCAGAGGATAGCTCAGTGAATATCAGTTCAGAGTTAGAGGCACTGAGTGTCTCACAGAGTGTGGACAGAGGATGAACCAAGCGGTATGATGGGGTGAACTTTCCAGTGGTGGTGTTTGGGCATCCAACAGAAGGACTTGAATAAGGCATTGCATGGAATAAAGAGGGTCTGGAATAGACAGGGGAAGTGAGTTCAAGACAAGGATAGATTCCTCAGAAGAACCTTCTTTCAAAGACCTAATTCTGAAAGGAATTTTCTTGGGGTAAAATAAAGCAACAACCATACTAGATAAAGGTCCCAGCTTCTATTACACTGTCTCCAACGTAGAGATCTGCCTACCTCATACCTCTGAGTTTTGATATGTTGGTTCAGTGAAGGGATGGACATTATTTATCCCAGTTATGTTATAGAGCTGTGTGATAGTTAATTTTATGTATCAACCTGGCTAGGCTATGGCACCAAGTTTTTTGGTCAAATGCCAGTCTAGGTGTTTCAGTGAAAGTATTTTTTTAGATGAGACTAACATTTAAATTGGCGGACTTTGAGTAAAGCAGACTACCCTCCATAATATGCGAGGCCTCATCCAATCAGTTGAAGGCCTTAAGAAAAATGGCTGAGACAGCCAGAAAAGGAAGGAATTCTGCCTCTAGACCGCCTTTGGACTCAAGACTGTAACACTGACCCCTGCCAGAATTTCTGGCCTGATAGTCTGCTCTGCAGATTTTGGACTTGCCAGGCCCTACAATTGCATTAGCCAATTCCTTAAAATAAAAATAAATCTCTTTCTCTCTCTTTGTCTCACATATATATATGTATATATAGCAGTAGAATATATATGTGTATATGTGTGTTATACATGCACGTGTACACATATATACATTCTATTGCTTCTGTTTCTTTGGAGAACCTGAACTAATATGGGCAGGTGTCCTGGAGTAGCATTGACCCTCATCTCGCTTCCTTTGATTCCCACTGGGAGCGGTACCACGTGGAGCCATTGCTGGTTTCCCCAGCACCAGATTTCTCTCCTCAACCCCAAGCCTGGGCAACAATAGGACCAAACTCCCTGGTTTCTGAGACAAGTGGTCAAGATACACTCCTCCAATTAGGGAAAGGCAGGACCCGCCACACCTCGGTTCCACATCTAAGAGTCATCATACATAGAAGTGGGGCTATTCCCCATAGCCAGATGGGTGCGGCCTTGGCCTTGGAATTTTGGGGAGTGAGGCTGTGCCCTTTGACCTCAGGCATGCCCCAACACAGCAGCTACCCTGTGTGCTGGTAAAACAGTGTGTGTCCAAGAAGACTGCTTCACCATATTTCTTTTCTTCTTTATTCAGTCTCCTCACTGGAGAGAGGACATAAAGAGCTGCAGGTTTATATTAAAAATCTTTGGTGGATGTCATGTCTGTCTGCTCTTCTCCCAGCTCCCTAGCAACAGCTAGATCATTTATAAATCTGTTCATGGAAAATCTAGCTTTTCTGTGTAAGTCTCTCTGTGTTTTGTCTCTCCGTATCTTTCCTTCTGCCCATGTCTCTCTCTTGCTCTCTCTTTCTCTCTCTTCTCTTTCCTCCTCTGCATCTCTCATCTCTGTCTCTGTCTCTCTGCCTGTTTCTTTCTCTCTGGTATGATTTCCCACACTAGCCACTGTCCATTTCTTGGATTCCTTCCTGGCAATAAGAGGGACAGCACCATTATGCAGCAAGCAGTCCTGCATCCCTGCTACCTCAAAATAATAATGTTTCATGATGACAGATGCATATAGTTAGCAATGAAAGCAAAATGCTTAGCAGGCAGGGGGATGTGAGCGGGCCAGATTTGTCTGCCTGGCAGAAACAGAGAGTGGCTGGAGAATCTCTAAAGAAAGGGATATGTGTGTGGGGATAGCTGGTCATGTTTGCCAGGTAGACACCTCCACGGTTTTATTCTTAATTTAGCTTCTGTGAATCTCAAGAGTAAGTTCTCACATGCAAAATAATAGTTATTCCTAATTTACTAAAGTTTTATTATTGCTGTAAAAACTTAAAAAATATTAGCGTATTTTAAAATCTGGTTTTACTTCTGCTATTTTTCGATAAAATATTAAAAACAAAGATAAGACAGCCTGAATTAATGAAGGCATATAATCCTTTTTGTGCCCTAGTGGCTGAAGCTTCTGTATTGTGTCAGAAAAAGCCCAATTAAAGTTAAAAAAAAAGCCCCATTCCCATTTTGATGGCTCTCTAGACCTCTGGTTCCTCCTTACCACTAAGATAAGAAAAAGATAACGTCCAAGAACTCTTCCAACCAGATGCTCTTTACACGCACATGTATGCATGTCTGTTTTACACACTGCACATGTGCATTCCCCTGGGTGCAGATGGCTACTCCAGCAGCAGCACATGGGCGATGTGTCTGTCTGAAAGTTGGCTTAGCTGTGTGCATGGAAAGAAGAAAACAAGAGTGAGGTAAAAACCACACAAGCCTAAATCAAAAGCAACTGCTCTACCATGAGGAAAGCAAGCAGACCCTGCTTTGTGCACACGTCACTCTTTCTTTGCTGCCCAGACTGATCTTTGAAATAAAATAAAGAAGCATGGCAAAGTAACTAAAACATAGGTAGAAATAACATATTTGGGTTTCAGAAAGAAAAAAAAAATAACCTGGCAAAGCTTGAAAGGCACCCATTTCATAACAACACATGTGCAAAGAATTACAATAATTGCAGTGCACACATCGGTAACAGACAGAGCGAACAATGAATATTAAAAACACATTCCTAGAGCTGGCCCCGTGGTTTGGCAGCAGCACACAGCGTGGAGACCTGCGCGGGAGTCAAAGGAAGGCTCTCGGCTTCCAGAGCTGTCAGGGCTTGGCAGGAGCTGAGGAGAAAAGAGGAGGGAGGAGGGTGGCAGTGACTGTCCCCATCACTGTGACTCCCGACTCCTACTGGCAGAGCCCTAGGATGGCTTCAGGAGGGTTTCATAGAGGAAGTCTGCCTTTAGCCCTTTGTGGCTCTAGTTCAGAGCCAGGCTGAGAAGGCTGAGAAGCAGGAGGGATGAGGATAGAAAAACAAACAAAGGTAATGCTGGGAACACCCAGACATTGTCTAGGACCAGAATCTCCATCTTCCCTCGCTCCAGGCTTGCCTACAGCATGATCTAGCCTGATGAACTTCATGCTATGGAGACATAAACTGGGCAAGTGTTTATCTTCCATGGACCAAATACATTGATCTGCCTTTTTCCCTTTAATATTTGCTATGCGGCGGCATTAAAGTCTGTAGAGGGATGAATTCTCCTTGTGGTGTGTTCCAGAGCCTTCAAAGACACATTAACCAAACATCCAAGGTACACAATGATCATTTCACAGTGAATCCCTTCTATTGTCAGCAAAGACAAAGGCCCTTCTCTTAAGTACAGCTTTGGTTTTGAATGTTCAGATTTTGCCTCTGCCATTGGCAAGGAATTGACTCTAGAATCCTTGCAATTTGGCATTGAGAGAGGCCAGAGGGTGAGAATCTCTAACCAGATAGTTTGGTTCCCACACTGGGAGTTGAGGCTCCAGGATTCGTAAGCTATGGGCTGTGAATGTCCAAGGGGTTGCTGAGGTAGAATTCAGGGAGATCCATAAACTTGGATGGGAAAAAAAATGACATCTTTATTTTTGCCCATCTCTGGAATACAGCATTCCTTTAAAAACAAATGTAGGAAACAAACCATAACAGTGCTAGGGATACTTATGACTTTGTCATCAGTAAAAATCATGGATATTTTCGTGTCATTTCACTGTTGTTTCAGATATCTCCAATTATTATTTATGCTCGTCACTACTTGGAATTGTGGTAATTATTAGACCTGACACAAGATTTTATTATTTTATGCATTGGTGAAGAAGCATGTAGCATAATAAAATACTACTTTCATAACTATATTTCCATATATTGGTTTCCCTTGACATGTTATATACTATCTTTTATTCTTTTTAGAGAGATTATTCTGAGAAAGGTTCCACAGGCTCTTGGCTGTCTTCCCTGAGGGTTCCGTAGCACACACAACATTAGCTTGAACTCAACAAGGATCTAGTCTTTAAAGCATCCTGAGGAGCTGGGCCCTCCACACAGTGAATTCCATAGAGGACCAGCCCCATGTGTGTCTGTACACATGGGGGACAGAAGGGAGAGGCCAACATATGTCTCCAGACACAACACTGAGGATTTAACAAAGGAACTTCTTACTTGTCTACTCTTTAGATATGCTCAACACATGTTAGCATTTGCAAGACAAAAATTTGCATTTTCTCTTCAATGATTTGCAGCAGGGCTCCAAAATGATTTCATTAAAAATAAAATAGAATAATTTTATTTTTCTCAATTTCTCCAGTTTCTCCAGATGCTGGCCAAGAGTGTTTGCCATTGAATCACCGTTGATAGGGTAGAGAGAGGCTGATGCTAAACTAACTGCATTTGCCAGTTTCTGCACCAAGAGTGGAAGGACGAAGAACAGCTGTGAGAGTGGTGCTGAGAGAATCAGACAATACAGAGCAACATAGGGGTGACCTCTTAAGCCAAGGAGTCAGATAAGAGATCTGACACCCATAAATGTCACAGAGGCAAATTAGAAAGTCCTTTATTTCCGCTTGTCCTCATGATAAAGGAGAGGAGTAGTTCAGAGTTGGAAGCACTGATTCCTTTGATTGATCAAAATCTGAAATCCTACTGAACTAACCTAGTATCAATAGTAGAATCTAGTATCAATGTAGAATCTAGCACTAGAGGGGGTGCTGGGAGAAATAGGCTTATTCACAATTCTCAAAAATATGAACCTCAGCATCTGGCTTACAAGGGACAAAAATGCTGTCCTGAAAGAAAATATATAAAATATTAGCAATCTTCATAGATACCTTTTTTTTTTTAAACTCAGAGAGAAATATTGAGTGTTTCGCTAGAGTTCTTAATATAGTCATATAAGAAAGTCGGGAGACCTAGAGGTAGAGAAAAAAGAAAGAAACATAGATTAGATAGATAGATAATTTGCTAAGATCTAGATCTATTATATGCCAGACAATATATTCGTTTGTAAAATGCTTTCATCTATCTCATTTAATCCTTTCAACATATCTACACGATATTATCAGCCCAAGTCTTTCAGATGGGGCAGCTTAGAGAACGAAATAACTGGACTGAGGGCACAGAGCTAGTCAGTAGGATTAAAATTCAGGTTTGTCTGACCCACAAAGCCACTAGTCCATTATTTCAGGTGGTTCCAATTATAAAAATGATTGCTGTGACTGAATCCCTACAACTCAAGAAGTTGTTACAGGATTTGAAGGATCAAATTTCAAGTTAGGAACATGAATGGCAATGTGATAACAGGTTACATATTGATAAAAGAAACTTTATGATATCAAACACAATTGTTTCTCATCTGCACAAAGTTAAATGGGCTTGTCCACCTATTTTAATCATTAACTTAAGTAAATAGAAAAACAGGCACCTAGAACTTAAGAGCTCCTTGATGATCTCATTTGCCAACATAGTAGTTCCTGTACCTATTGTCAGAATGTGAAACTGTCACCCCTGTTCCCTGTTTGTAGGAAATAGGAGAAATTGCCTGGTGCATAAGACCAAATTTCATTGTGTTCAAAATGTGCTTCTGTATCGGTTGCCATCGCATACCTACTAGATCAGAGCACCCAGGGTTAGAGCCAAGCCCGTGATCACAGCTATCAAAAGTTAGGAATAAAGTGGGGCCGGCCCGGTGGCGTAGCAGTTAAGTGAGCATGTTCTACTTTGGCGGCCTGGGGTTCGCCGGTTGGGATCCTGGGTGCGGACATGGCACCACTTGGCAAGCCATGCTGTGGCAGGCGTCCCACATATAAAGTAGAAGAAGATGGACACGGATGTTAGTTCAGGGCCAGTCTTCCTCAGCAAAAAGCGGGAGATGGGCAGCAGTTAGCTCAGGGCTAATCTTCCTCAAAAAAAGAGTCAGGAATAAAGTAACAAAGGAAAATCTCAAGGTCATGCCAGGATATCTATCAGAGAAGTGCTGCTCTTGACCATCCATATGCCTCCTCCCATTTCAAGTAAAGCCATAGTGAGAGAGTGAACATATGTCACTCCTTCTTAAAATAATTTCTCTTATCAAATCACTTTAAGATATTGTGTTCTACAAGCTACAGATATTGAATGTCACTTCAGGATGACCTCCAAGGCCTCGTCCAGCCCTAACTTCCTCTGATTCTAGGAAGTTTACAATTGCTAAGATGGAAAAGCCTGCAAGGGCATCTTTATAAGGTCTTTCAGCCATCAGAACGTAAAGGGTCCTTGACTTCAGTTGGGTTATGTGAAACTACCCCTGAGCTCTTTAGTGCTGCAGGAGTTACTCCGTCAGTGTGAACAACTGGGACAAGTTAGAGGATTTCAAAGACTAAGTAAATAACCTACGATCAGAAAATTCAATTTGTTCATGAGGTGGAGAAAGGCATCCTGCCATTAGACAGTCAGATGGAAAACATGCAAACCACAGTCTGTGGAAGAGAAAAGAACATCGACAGCCCTTGCCCAGAAGCACAGGCAAGTGTAGGAAACATACTCAGCAGAGTCAACGTGTCTATTGTGAACATGGGAAGCCGGAGCCACAACACTGATTGAAATTCCACACTATGAAATAACCAGAGAAGTCACTCTCAGGCCAGTCCCTCCAATGGGGAGCCCTAGGGAGTCGACGAGACTCACTCCTGAGATGGGTTCAGAAAGAAGACTCTGCTCAAGAGAAAATGCTCTCTGGCTCAGGCACAGCCATGCTGCAAATTCCAGTGATAGGCAAAGACAGCAGAAGGCACAATTTGACAGGGCCAGCTCTCTTTGTTAGGCAAAAAGATAAGATCTCCTATGGGAATAGAAACAAAATGCTATGTGAAGCACACATTAACTTTTACTGCAAAGGATCTCAGAGAATTGCCGTGAATGAGGTAGTAGTAAAACTTAGATTTGCATTAGGAATCACCTGTACATCCAAAAATGGATATTAGCCAGTGCAAAATCTGGCTGCTTTTTACTGCCTTATTATTCTGGTGTGCCCTCTTTTCCACATCAAAGAAACTGTGGTCTGTAAAATCAGACCCTGTAACACCGCTGTTGTTTTGGCATTTGTTGTAATATTCGGATAGCGTAGTCGGGCCCACTACTAGCCCATTTGTCACTTTTGTGCAAATCCGAGAAAGAACTTCCCTTATTCCAGGTGGATGCAGCCTCACGCTGGAGCATAAAGTTTGGTCAACAGAATGTGGGCTGGATTTCAGTCCCTCAGCCTCAGCTGGATGCCCTTATGCAGTCCCAGGTGCAACATTCTCTCTAGAGGGTGCGTCCTGCTAGATATTAGGTTCCGTTATACATCGGCGGGTGCAGCACATGCTGTTGGTGCCTGGCCGTGTCCCCTTAGTCCCTCCAGAGGTCACCAGCAGCTTCAACGTTGAGCTTTCTGAAGACTTCTTACCTCAGGTTCCTGTTTCTCTCTGCCTGAGGGATTTTTCTAGGTTCCGGAGTGTGCTGTCAGGACAAGGCAGGGGTTAACGCCTGAGAGCAGTCTTCAATCAAGGACGAGTGGAATGGAGTTGGCGGGTACGTTCCCCAGCCTCCTCGCCCTTCGGTGGATCAAATTGAAGTGTCTGCATGGTGGCCCATGGGGTCTTCAGCAGGATCAAGCCCAGTTACCCAGGGCGATCATCCACTTATCAACATCCTCTTTGTTGACTTTCTTCCCTTCCTCATTTCGTTTCTTCGCTCCCTCTCCACGTTTCCTGGGATCACCTTCCAAATCCTTGCACCCAAATCCTTTTCTCCGAGTCTGCTTTTAGGGGAACCCAAATTAAAACACAGGCTTCCTCACTATAATTCTAACTCTTGGCTTGACGCACCTGCCACTGTTTAGAGCTTTAAATCTAATTTGACCATCATGAGAAATTCTTCATGAATGGCAATACTCTTTCACAAATCAGCTAATGTTAAGAAAGGAACAACCACACCGTAAGGAGAGAAGCAGCATACTGTCTTAAAGAAAATGTACTTAAAGGAAAAGCAAACCACGTGTCCTGATGGTCAGCAGAGGAGAGGGAGAGAGGGAGAAAACCGAATGACTGTGCTTACTGATATCTGCGCAAGAGAGCAGGAGTTCAGCTCTAGTGCGACTGTCTTAGTTGTGAGGTTAGGAGAACCGAATGAGTGAAGGGGCAAGAACGCAGTTCTTTGACCCTCACTGCGGAAGCTTGCTGGAGGCGGGCCTGAAAGAGACAGAAATGGGTGTGGGGAAGGACACAGCAGGGAGCAGGTGCTGCTCACCCAGCCCTCAAGTTTTGGAGTTAGTCTCCAAATCTGGGGACGCGATTCAAGCACTTATGGAGCCCTTACTGTGTTGATAGATGTTGAGCACAGTGCTGGGCACTGCTTCCTGGGAGCCCAAGAGAACACTGGTCACAAACTCTGTCCACAAGGGACTCGCAGACTAGTAGAGGACATAAGACATGCCAAGACATTTGCTGACCCACAGAAATAGCAATTTTATATGATTTGCCAATTAACGAAAAGGTAGTCCACCCATCTGGCAGGCGCTGATCCTGCTGGATCAGCAGGGACCTCTGCCTGTCCGAGGCCAAAATAACTGTCCACAAAAATAGCTGCCTACTAGACTCTAACAATATTAAGGGCGGGACTGTATTTTCTAAATCTTTGTACGGCCTGCAAGGCATTGCTTTGAATATAGTAGGTGGTCATGGATGAGTGGTGTCTGCATAACCCAAGCAAGAATCTCATTTTATAATACGAAATTTTATGAAAAGGCAGAAAAGGCAGAAACCCATTGTGGCTGGGCTAATATGGGAAGGCTTCCTGGAAGAGGTGGCTTTGGAGCTGAGTCACAGTTTCAAAGTAAAAACACCCAACTAAAACGGACTCTTGAATTTTCCTTTGCTTGTCAGCAGAGGTCTGGCTCCAGTCTGGAGATATGTCCGTCCTTCCGTCATTCCTTTGTATCCAACGGATGCATATTCAACTTTGACTTTTTAAATTTTTTAAATGGTTTGCTATTAAAACATTCTAATTTGGAGCCTTTTTTTCTCTTGATGTCAATAGAAGGATATTATTTCACTGCTTTTACTGGAGCTGCGGGACAATTGTTAGTTTATTCTGCATTGCTGCTCAGAGATACACTTACAAACACAAGGATACATGTGAAGATGGGAAACAAAGCGATGGGAAAATGCACCCTATTTAGGAAAGCCAAGCCTCCCAAAGAGAAAACTAGAGGCTGCCAGGCAGGTCTGTGTTTTAACTTGTGGTCCTTCTTGCTCCCAGGTTGCAGTCACCTAACTCCTGCACACCCCCTCTCCCTTTTCCTCTGCCAGGAGTCTCAGCAGTGCCCTCAGTAGGTGCTCTGTGTATGGCAAGGGAAACAGCAAGGGTTTCTGTGGAAGACCTTTACTTGGGGAAACCCTCGGACAGGCAGAAGTCCCTGCTGATCCAGCAGGATCAGCACCTGCCAGGTGGGTAGACTACCTTTTCATTAACTGGCAAATCATATGAAACTGTGATTTCTGTGGGTCAACAAATGGTAAGTAGCAGTAATTTTACATGGTTCAAATTAATAGTTTTGTAGGACAACTAGCCCATCAACTAAGAAAATAAAGATGAATAAATAAATCGAGGCTTTTCTTTTCTTCTTTGATTTCAATTCTGGCATTGAACACTGTCCACTTAGCAGGGATGTGCTGCATGAGAATTCTTAGTGAGTCTAAGGAGGTCACCACAGGCAGAGTAGACTTGAATATATCAGTCCATGGACAGAGAGGGGCAAGAAACATCAGAGAATATGCCCGTTGTTAGAGCAATCTAATGGTCTTGCCTCTCTGGGCCCCTCCTCATGGTGCTGCCAGAAAGTTGATTCAAGTTCCTGCCCCTCTGGGATCAGCCAACTTCCCTGTCTCCTGCTTTCTTACTTCTAAACATGGAGAAATCTCTTTATTTTGGTCTCTTCCCAGGCTTCTCCAAAGTTACTCTGCTTCTACCCACAAACTCCCTGCACCTCTCTGGTGAACTTGTGTTTAGCCTTGAAGACTTTCTGCTTACTGACTAGAAAGTGAACTTCCCCTGGGACAAGGTACAGGAGAGCCTACTTATATGGGGCAGTGGTAATGGGAAGAAAAAGCTAATTAATATCATAAATTATCTAGCCACAAAGAGAATTCATGGTAGAGTAGTCAAGGTTGGAAATAAACAAGAGAACTACTTCTCCTTGATAATTTTGCCCAGGTTGGACTTTAATTCTCTTGATGCCTTAGAGTGCTTTAAGACCAAAATAAAAAGATCCTGGAATCATTTGTTTTGAGGCTCTTCCTTAGGGGGAATGAATTAACACGACCGCACCCCATGAAGGACACAAGACTGGTGTCAGTTTGTGACACGGACTTGGGGTGGTTTCTACTTTGTCTGAACTGGTTCACGACAAATAATCCTAATAAAAGTACAGGAATCATTTCCAGACATTTAGGACCAGAGCAGGACAGGTCAAAGGAACTTTGTCTCTGAATCGTAAGGTATGCCTCCCTCTTTGCATTTCTTTTGACTCTTAGAGCCATCCAAAATTTTAGTTTCAAGACTGCCTCAGGCTCTTTGTCACCCATTCACATGTGGGTGGCGCTGGATTGTGTTTAAAAGTACTTTTTTTTTTTTACTCAACTTTCTGTTTGCCCAGTTACCCAGGTGACTGATTCGGCTATTTTAAAAGCCACTTTCAGAAGCCTTACCTTTTCCATGCACCATTGACAGCAAATATTTCCAGCCTGAGTCAGAGAGCCGCTGTCTTTGTGGAGGTCGCCGTGGCATGAGCTTGTCTTCACTGGTGTTCTCTCCTGCATGAGATCCTGCCAAGGAAGCGTCTAAAGGGAGTGGGGATGGAGGACTTGCATGCATTTAAAAGTTGGCGTTCCAGCCAGGCGTTCTGACAGCCCATGCAAAGGTGCTCTCAGGATGAGTTAGAGGAGACAGGAAGCACTAGCAACTAAAGGCCCAGCTGACCTAGCTGCTCCGGAGTTTTATGTTACACAATGTTGTTTTCTGACACCTACTTTGAAAAATAGACAAAAGGGCTACACAAGAGGAATACCTATCAATGAGAAAACCTTTGTGCCAGATAAGAAATGAGATATAGTCAAAATGGACTAAAATATCCTGTGGAGTTAGGAAGCAATAAAACGTGTATGGGTAAATCTTCATTTGGGGATGAGAATCTGAATGCCAAGAAAAAAACAAACTTGCAGCTGACTGAGTTAGGACATGTTCTTTCCTTAGTTCCTCAGCGTGGAAGAGGAGGTGAGGAGATTCCTGGCTTGTTGGGAGGAAAAAGCTTTGAAAGGAAAGAAAGGGGGCAGGCCTAGGCTTGTTGTGGGTCTGAGCTGTGAGCAGATGAAAAGCTAAAACAACAGTCACAATGATGAAATGCTTCTAAATGGCCTCAGAAAGGCTTGGAATGTGGCCCTGTATGCCCTATCTGACCATTTAATCTGTGTGTGTGAAAGAAGAACCCAAGATGAATTTTCTTCTTCCACTCTGTGCAAAAGGTGGTGGAGGTTGAAAGACAGTAGTGAATGGCACCTTTGCCGCATGAGTATGGAACTGAAAGTTGTTGAAAAACCGGAGGAAATTCTTTTTTTTACATCTATTCAGTACCACAATTATACAGTTGTCAACTCTGAGGTCATAGATTTAGCAAGCTTTTCCACCTACAGAAAAAAAAGTTACTTAGAGGAAATTTAGCTTTTTCTTTTTCTTTTCTTTTTGTTTTTTTAACCAAGAACTCTTAGGCAAACACTTTTTCATGGCCCTAGGAGTTCTGGGGCCAATTTCAAATCTTGAGTTTGCTAGCTGTGCAAAGACAGTGCGGGCATCTTTGTTCTCCTCGCAGGCTACCTCAGGTAGGATGCAATTCTTAGCACTGCTTCAAGGGCCTTGTGTCTGGGTGTGGGAACAGATGATGAGGCTACAGACCCACAATTCAGAGCCCAACGGATCTCTGCTTCAGTCCTGGGCCCTTTTCTCTCACCATTAGAGTTTGGATAGTCTGACAGATACTGAAATTTTCCTGGGGAAGATCAGCCTCAGATATTGGCAAGACATCGAGAGAATGAAGTTGCTATGGAAAGAACATGACCCTCTGAAGAAGGAAATGAATAACTGTAAAAGGGGTATTTTTATAAGTGATATGAAACTAGATCTTTTTTTTTTTGGTTTATTTCCTCTTGTGCAAAAATGACAACTAGGAAAATGAATCAAAGTTCTGGCTGGACTACAAGCGTGCACCTCAGCAACAGCCACTGATGGGTCAATCTGTCCCTCTCATTCACGTCTGGCCCCCTGCCCGCACCCATCACCTCCCTGCCCTGCTACTCTTGGTGACAGTGTGGCAGGATGGAAGAGCAGGAATTTTGTCACCTAGGCATATAACCACAATACATACTCCATCGCTACGTAATTTCATTTCCTTGGACAAATTGCTTAATCTTGCCAGACCTCAATTTATCTTATCGGTGAAATACGAATTCTCATACTTTCCCTATAGCAAAGGTTGCTGTGAGAGTCATCTAGAAGAACAGGAAGGGAAGACCTTTGGCAGCTGTAGAGTGCTGTATACAAGTGTGAGTTGTACAAAAATCAAGCTGTAAGGTTGGTGTTCTGTAGAACTTAGCTTCCCTGCACAGAGGATCTGATTAATCATAAAATATAAAGATAAGTGACGACACTTTAAAGAGCTGTTGAAAGTGTGTGTGGACTTCTACTTTTTGAGGGGCCTTCTTATGAGTGTAGATACCTTTTTGGAGATGCCTTTAGGAGGAGGCACCATGTTGGCCTACATTTTGCCTTTTTTCCTTATAAACTTTCCAGACTTCATTTTTGCGTGTGTGCTGATTTTTTAAATTGAGATATAATTGACATATAACGTTATATTAATTTCAAGTGTACAATAAATGATTCAATATATGTATATTGTGAAATGATCACCACAGTAAATCTAGTTAACATCCATCACCGCACATAGTTACAAATTTTTTTCCTGGTGATGAGAAATTTTACGATCTATTCTTTTAGCAATGTTCAGATATACAATACAATATTAGTAACTACAGACCCTCTTCTTTATGTATTACATGACGCCCATTTCCCATGAAGGAGAGTGAAGATTTTACTTAGCAGCTCGCCTTAATCTTTCCAACAATTGAGACTTTATAATTACTTTCATCAAAGCTATGTTGTTAGGACCATGCAGGGGAAAGTGCTTGCTTTCCATTGAGAACTGGCAAATTTTCATAAATCTCAAGACTGTGTTCTTCAGACTTCGGACTCTGTAGATCAATTTCATTAAAACAAAGAGGCAGAAGAAAGAAACCGCATCATCCTGGAACTGTTTTGTCTTAGCCTGAACTAATCCAAAGGCAGTGAAGTTTGTTTCTCCCTTCACCCTGCCCCACCGTTTCAGATTTATATGCCTTTGCCCTTGGGCCAAATTTGGGGCAGGGTTGTGGGGAAGGAGTGGATGCCAGAGGAAACATACATTTTATTTTGTCTTCACACAAATCTCTTCTTCAACTTTTATTACAGGCTTGTGAGCTCCCTAGACAGGAGGAAATTTTGAATGAACTCAGCTTTTAGTGACCAGGAGTGGAGACATAAAAAGAGCTATTCAGCCTCTCTGGTTACAGAGATAACTACAAAGGGTAACTGGCATTAAGTCTCTAGTAATAGCTGCTCTAAGTGCTGACCATGATTTGAATCTCTCGATAACTGATCCGGGGAGGCTGGAATATTTATCAAGCCATTAAGAGAGGCTGTTTCTGGCTGATAAGATGCCTACAACTGATGAGGTCCACCTGAAGACGCTGATGAGGCTGGGCTGGATTTATAGCCATTTGCAGAGACAGCAAAAAATGTTCTCCTAAAGACATTCATCAGCAAAATTATCAATCTGTCCTGGGGCCGGCCTATGGAATCTTCATGAAACATGGTTGGTGAACACCCTGACATATAAGGCGATTGCATACTATGCTCAGACCTGTCCAGCAAGACACAGTTTCACTGATTTGGAGGCCGAGGAAGTAGGGGGTGGGATAAATGAGACATGAGCATTATTAATCTGTGGATCTCATTTTTCAGGAAAATCTCACACTGAGTTATAACGTGCCAGATATGTGATTATCCGAGGTTTAAAAAGAAAAAATAAGAACTCACCATTTTATACAACTCCAGGGCCTTGTTGTGGTTTATTACTACAGTGGGAGAAGTTGCAGTATGGACAATGCTAAAGTTAAAAACAAACAGGGAAAGGCAGTCACCCTCATTTTATTTCCCCCCCCCGTAAAGTTTTGCAGCCATGTCTAACCTCAGTGCCAGCATTTACATTTTATTTTATTTTTTTAAAATACAAATTGACTATCTCACACTTAAAATATATGATGTTAACGGCTTTTGAAATTTAAACTTGTTTTTCCAGATGAATTCTATTTTTAAAAATAAAATCTAGGATGAGAGGCAGATATGCTGACCATATAGGGTGGTTGGGTGGCCTCTTCAGCAAACCTTTGGGCCATATCCCTCGATGTCTTGAATGGAACATCCTCCCTACCTTCTCACTGGTTAATGTTTCTTTCTTTCTTTCTTTTTTTGAGGAAGATTAGCCCTGAGCTAACTGCTGCCAATCCTTCTCTTTTTGCTGAGAAAGACTGGCCCTGAGCTAACATCCATGCCCATCTTCCTCCACTTTATATGTGGGATGCCTGCCACAGCATGGCTTGCCAAGCGGCACCATGTCCGCACCTGGGATCCCAACTGGCGAGCCCCGGGCTGCTGAAGCGGAACGTGGGCACTTAACCGCTGTGCCACCCACCGGCCCCTGGTTAATTTTTCAAAAGCATATAGATTTGCTCTTAATTAGAAATACAAAATTTCCCTCTTTCTAGGCTCAAACTATCTGCCACCCAGCATTCGCCTAAAGCTTGCTGATGAGAAATAATGTTTATGGACGGTTGCCCGGAACCCATACAGTTATTTTATTCTACTTGATATCTTAGATTTTTTTTTTTAAAGATTTTATTATTTCCTTTTTCTCCCCAAAGCCCCCTGGTACACAGTTGTATATTCCTCGTTGTGGGTTCTTCCAGTTGTGGCATGTGGGACGCTGCCTCAGCATGGTCCGATGAGCAGTGCCATGTCCGCGCCCAGGACCCGAACCAACGAAACACTGGACTGCCTGCAGCGGAGCGCGCGAACCTAAACACTCGGCCACGGGGCCAGCCCCTTGATATCTTAGATTTTTATCTCCAGATCAAACCAGGTTGTCAGAGAGATGGCTATTTGCACCTTATTGGATTTCCCCTGCTCTTGAAGAATCATTTTTAGAATTGTGGGTCAGTGTTATAGCTGTGGCCTCCTTGGAGGAATTCTGTAACCAATAGCCCAGTGTCACTTGCTGCTGTAAGGCTGGCTGTGGTGGGAAGCATTGATTGTCTCCCACCCGGCTCCTCTGTCCCACTCAACCTGTGCTCTAGGAGAAGGCGAACTCAGTCCTCCCAGATGGGCAAAGTGTGTGTGTGTGCATGTGTGTGTGGGTGCGCATGTGTGTAAGTGTACATCCTGAGCATCTGATATGGTCTCCTTTCATGAGGACCTGTAGCTTATCTGGCTTCCCTTTCGGCTCTGGTCATGAAAACTCCTAGCTACCCTTGGGGCCCACCTTTGGTAACTGCCTGTGACTGTCTCTGGTGTTTCCTCCATCTCGTTTCATCTTGCTGTCCTCGCAGGCAGTGTAGCATGGTGTTAAGAGCATAGACTTTCCACAAAGCTTGGGTTTGAATTCTGCTCCACCAACTGGCTTAACTGAATATTAGGGTATCAGCAGTAATATTAGGAATACTCCAATACTCAGTTGCCACTCCTGGAGCCCTTTCCTCTCCTCTCCTATTGTGAATGTTACTTGAGTTCCTCTCATATCTTCAAAGTGTGGGAGGGATTCATGACAAAAGTACTCCAAGTTCAAATCCCAATTCTTGCTGTTCTGCCACTGTCTTGACAGAGTGTAAACAAAGGACCACGGGATGGGATGGGACCCTGCCTCTGACAGGTTGCTGCGGCATGGACCAGCCTGAACCCCCTCCTTGGAGGCCCCACTTCCCGGCCCCACAGGGTGACTGCACCCAGGAGAGACCACTGGCTCAAAAGGGTGCAGGCTTTACTCAGAAGCAGCAGAAATCAAAGCAAAAAATGATTCTTTTCCAATGTGCCTTTCTCCTGCCTAGTTCAGTATCTTCCAGAAGAGAAACTTCAGACACTAGATTCTCAGTTTGGGGCTTGCTTGAGAGCCTAGCCCTTACATTGACGCTAAACAGATAAAATATTAAGCACCAGTGTGCTCCCAAATCATTAGCAGAAAGTCCACAGGTAATGAATTCAGCCCTGGGCTATTTGGGGCCTGTTGTTTTTATTTCCCACCCACAGCACACACTTTTCAATAATGAACTATCCCTGCACAAGACGAGGGACACACACCGTGTCCCCACACAAGGCTTAGAATGCTTCATTTCTGCCAGAAACTCTGGCCCTGGGGGCTCCAAATCCTCCATCAGGAGCAGAGAGGAAGAAGAGACAATCACATGGCTGTCCAGCCTCACTGATAGGCTGGCAGAGAAAACTCTATTTCTAAAATCAGATTACTCATTGAAAACAATTTGGAGGATTTAAAAAAACCTATAAAAGTGGACCAAAAATTAAATGGTACACATTTTCCCTTTCCATAATTATTTTAAATTGCTTCATTAGTTTATCAACGTTATCTTTAATTCTTACACTAGTCCTAGGAGACTGGAGCCTTGGCCCTTACCATTTCTGAGCTCTCAGTGGAGGAGCAAGTCTCAGGAGAAGTGGGTTTCCAGAGGTCTCCTGATAAGTGAAGGGAGATAGATTGTGAAGGTGGTCTCAGCTGCCTGATATCGAAACTTCTGAGTTCTTGATAGTCTAAGTTTAATAGTCCCTTGAGAGAAAGATCAAATGGGGGATAGCAATTCACTTTACATGAGGCTACCCAAATGTTTTTAGCAAAAGGGAGAAGCACATTTCTAATCTAGACAAAGTATGAACTAGATGGATAAATTTTGTAGCCCGAAGTGGGTTGCTGTGTTTCCAGACTTTGGAATGAAGTAAATTCCATTCATTAAACTGTCAAAGAAACTTTGTTTCATGTATATTTGTGATCACGGGTGTGTGTGGCAGGGGTTATAGTATCAGAATTTTTCTGATTGCCCTTTGGAGTAAAAATATCATACAGTTTAAATACAAGGTATTATTTGAAACTTGTTTCTCTGCGCTAGACTCATGAAGTCAGCTACTAGTTATTTCCTGCCTGGCCTTTACAGAGGCTGTATTGGTCTTTTAGTTCAATGTTCTGAATCATAGTGAGGGATTGTAGTGATTGTGTTTAAGAAATTATCTTCAAATATGCAAAACAGTAAGTTAGTGTGGAGCGAACTTGGCTACTTGATTTTTAAATCCAGAAGAATACTGCAGAAAAATAGAATGAGGGGTGAGAATGGGGATAGAAAATAATTCTACACTAACATAATGTACTGATAAGTCCATTTGAGGATGAATGTATTTTGGCTAAAGGCTGAGCAGTGGTTAATACAGAATGGCAGAACAGTTTAGCAAGTTGTGAATGAATTTGTCTTCAGTGATTATCAAGTATCAAGACTATTTCTGTTGTGACAGAAAACCCAATCCAAGCTGATTTAAGACAAGAGGGAATTTATTTGCCGATGTAACAAACCATTCTAGGCACAGATTTGCTTAGTGGGGATACCAGGACCCAGTCTCTCTAGCCTGGGCTTGGCTCTGCTCTCTGTCATGTGTTGGATCCATTCTTGGGCTTTATGGGGTTTTGAGGTGGTAACAACAATTATTTACTCTCAGTATGCTCAAATTAAGGTCTAGAAGTTTCAGTAAGAGTTTCATGGCATCTCACCGTCTCTGATGCCTTTCCCTGAACCAATCACTGTGGCCAGCAGAACCTGAAGCTTTAATTGGCTGGGCCTAGGTCACACGACATCTGTGGGGTTGGGTGTGGAGTCAGTTCTGTCGTTACTCTTGTGGACTGCGAGGGGAGGGGAGTGCATACACAAAATAGAAAGGGGAGCTTATTAAGGAAGGAGGGCCAATGGATGTCAGAGGGCCAAAACCCACAGTGTCTACTACACATAGCATAGTCATTAATGGTAGCAATAAAGGAAAAAATACATTACTACAAAAATTTTAAAAGTGAAATAGTACCCCAATGAATAATTATTAGTCTTCTGTGTTAGAGACATCCATGTATCTTTTTGTATCATATTTATGTTTCAGATAAGGTATATTAGCTAAAGACCATGAAATTTACTTGTGGTAGAGGACCTAAAGTGTTTCTGGAAGTTATTACCAAGTGAGTACAGAGGGCTGTTACACTGAAAGTACACCCATGTGCTTCTTTATTCATACCTTTCCTGTCTTGAGGCAGGATATTTGTAGTGAGAAAAATAACAGGAGATGGATTAGGGGAGCCTTCAGGTAGTACCTCGGCTGGAAGACCCCCACTTCAGTCTTTGAAGGGCATTTGTGGGAGTTGCACCCGTGAGCTACAAATCCCGAGGTTCCTGTCTTACTTGGATGTGTGTGAGAGCAATGGAAAAGTAGTAAGAGCAACGTGACTACACCTGACCAACTGAGGCAGAAGTTGAGCAGTTGCAAACCAAGGGAGAAACAATTTCCCAGACTTTTATCACATTGTGAACAGAATGTAGCCAGTCTATCATGGACCAATGTAGGATTTTTGTAGCCTTGGTGGACTTGCATTTGCTCTTTCCTTTTCCTGGAATACATTTCCACCACCTTTTCCCCTTGTTTGGTACATGCTCATCCTTCAGACCTCAACTCTTCAGTGACAGCTTCCTGATCCCCTCACTCTGTTGCATTTACTTAGCATTCTGTTTAGTTTCTTTGCAGAACTTTTCTTAATTTGAAATTACTGGTTTTATTTCCTTGTTGATTGCCTGTGTCTTCCCACTAAAATTATGCTCCTCGAAGGCAAGGGCCTTGTTTATATTACTCTGAACCCCCCGCATCTGGAAGAGTGCCTGGCACACACAGAGGATCAATGAATGTGTGGGACACAGGAAGAACAAAAAGTGTCGGAGATGAAACAGCCTACTTTGCCAAATAAGGACAGCAATATGAATGATTGCCACTTCTGGCAACGCTTCTAAAACTTTTTTGTGCAATGGCCTCTTCTGGCAGTCTGGTGAAGCCTATGGACACCTTCTAAGAATATTTTAAAATGCATCAAAAAATACATAGGGTTTTCAGTTGAAATCATTATTTAGGAATATAGTTATAAAAATATTTAAAAATTTATAAAATAGTAATACATGTCCTTTATTAATGTAGAAAACAAGATTTAGTGATGAATGTAATAACTAACATGATTTTAAAGTAATCATGAGAGTAAACAATATTTCAAGATGTTTGCAACACCCGTAATGTGATATGAAAATAAGCGTGATTTCTAACATATTGATAACAAAGTCACAGGTATGCTACTACTACTTTAGCTTGTTGAAGGAAATGCTAACTTTCATTAGAGGTTAATGAAAATGAAGATGTAATTTTTTTTCCATCTAAGTTTACAGACCCCCTGATCCACCTACAGATGTCTTAGGGAGATGGTGGAGAAAAAGGTACAAACTTCCAGTTATAGAATATGTAAGTTCTGTGGATATAACGTACAGCATGATGACTATAGTTAATAATACTTATATACTTGAAAGTTGCTAAGATAGTAGATCTTAAAAGCTCTCATCACAAGAAAAACAATTTGTAACTATGTGTGGTGATGGATGTTAACTAGATTTATTGTGGTGATCATTTCACAATATATACAAATATCATACCATTATGTTGTACACTGGAAACTAATATAGTGTTATATGTCAATTATATCTCCGTTAAGAAAAAAAAAAACAACCCTGGGCTATGGGATTCAGCACTCCATAAATGTGGCAAGATTAAGAATTAATATTAGAGGACTCAACAGTTATGCCTACATCTTATCTTTAGTTACCTGGTTGTGAGATTATTATATATGTATATATGCATATGTTAACCATTAGAAAACTGTATGGGTTTAGTTCCCATTTAAATAAAATTCTTTTGCCCTCATAGGGTACTGAGTTAAAGGGCTCCTTAAGTACTGCTAAGGAAAAGTAACCTGAGCAGGTGGCCCCAACACTATTGTTGTTACTATTCGGGTTCTATTGCTGGAAGGGTGAGAGAACAAAAACTTATGGAACGGATGCTCCTACAGGGATAAACTGTTTAGCTCATGTATGTCAAGACCCTTAACATATGCAGGGAAGAGTTTAGAACATCAGACATTTCTCTTCTATAACATGCTCACACATCACATCTTCCTTTTGCACGGGAAAAGAATCCATTTATCATGAGTTTTCCCTTTTCCAGTAAACAATAAAATATAAATCCCAGTGGCTGTGGTGTAATGCACTTACCTCCCTGACATTGTTTTATGATAATTTCTTTATTTCTGTCTCTGCAGCTTGTACTGAATTTCACAGGGGAAGAGATTCACTAGCTTATTGCTAGTTTGGAAAGATTAAAGGGGTGACATCGCAGATTTCATTCTTTCTTCTCCCTCTTAATTAGGAAAATATCATCCAACAAAGGGAGACCCAAAAGAGAAACAGAAACTCAGAGGACACACAGAAAACCATCAGTGATGCTCCTCAAACTGTAAGATGAGGCTGTGTGTGTGCATCGATTTCAGTAAGGGTCTCAAAGAGATATTTAAGAATTTACTTTCCACTCTCACTCCAAGACAAACTGCGGTCTTTACACAAACTTTTTCTTGATTCTTTTAAGGTATCATTAAGAATTTAGCAACATGGTTATAACTTTAAACATTTTCAAACACTGTGTAGTATAATCATTTTTAATGTGAGGTTCTCATTCCTCAGGCGTTTTCAACAATACCTATTCCAGCAAGGGCAGGATTTTCTAATTCAGTTTAACATGTGCATCAGTCAGTATATAGTGGGTTGTCCTGGTAACAGACAACTCCCAAATCTCTGTATCTTAACCCAAGAAAAGTTTATCTCATACATTTTCCTTGTGGTCCAGGATAGGGATGTTTCTACTCATCCTAGTCACTTGGGACCAAAGCTGGTTGAGGCTCCATCTTGACACGTGCTTCCATGATCATTGTGCTAGAGGGAAGGGGATATGGAAATTGTAAACTGGCTTATAGCACCGTACATCTCGTCTTCTCACATTTTACTGTCTGAAGAAAGTAGCATGGCCACACCAAACTTCAGAGGGTAGGAGAAGTGTAAGTTTACCATATGTCTGGGATGAGGAGAGCTGGAAGTATTTGTGAAAGGCCTTATGACTACCACAGTCCACCCTCTGGTCACCATATATTTTGTTCACTCCCTGTGCCCAGGGGAGACAACCTAAAAGTCCCGCTCATTGAGAGCATCAAGCTCAGAGCTGAGGATCTCTGAGGGGTATTCAGTCATCTCTGTATCAGGTCTGGATGTAGCTCTTCTTAAGCTAGAGGTCTGTGAATTAAAAGATGTGTTACATTCCCTCTCTGCACTATTATGTATAATAGTGGAACAGGGATAGGAAAAACCTCAATATGTATTAACATTCAGAAAAGGAAGTAAGGGATACACGTAGGAATCCTAAAATCTCTCTGGGCAAAAGTGGCAGGAGCCTCGTCCCCTGAGGGATGAGGGTGTTCCTTCATTAGACCTGATTCTGTGCTTGTTCCTCCTTCTAAGATGCTCTTTCATCCCTGTTATCAACTTGGTCACATCTGAAATGAGCATTAGAGACTATGCCTTCCTTGGGCACCAGCACCGTGCTTACCCTTCCTCTCCCTCCTCCTTCTTCTTTATCTTCATTCAGTTGTTGTCTGTCATCCAGCAGCTCTATTTTCCTATGTATATGTTCTTCTTTTTCCTGACCAATCTTCTTAAGTAGGTGTCTCTTTTTTATTTATAGGTACTTTGGACTCAGATCTAGTACCCTAAATGCAACAGTTCCTTAAGCAGGGAAAGATGACATGGTTTCTCCCTACCAGGTCAGTGGTGAAGAAGCAAGCAAGCTGCAAGTCCCCTGATGATCCACCTGGAGGAAGCCTCCCATCTCCCGTACACTCCCCCATTTCATGCTTTGGGAAGCCACAGCCTACCTGGGCAGCTCCCCTCGGCCTCTTAGAGAGAGGAAAAACCACACATTTACAGGAGAACACACTTGATCCTCCTCCCTGGGGTCCAGATACATTTCTGAGCCAAGTTTCTTCTGGGCCAAGTAGTTGCAGAATCCACTACTTTGTGGTAAGCAGGAGAGTGATTATCTTCAGTCATTCATACTGCCTACAGGTGAAAATTCTCTCCACCAAGATTCCCACAAAGGCTGAGGCTCTCTTGCCCATGGACTACAGTAGCCTTTTCCTTCAGGAGAAGGATGACAGAATGAAGTTGGTATGGGTTTCCGTCAGCCCTTATATAATCCCTATGTACTTCAGGAGATAACATGAAATGGCAAAATATTATTTCCATGATGCTTGTGTTTATGATGATGAAAAATTGACAAGTTTCATGATCACCAGAGCAATATCACATCTTAAAAAAATTTATATGAAACTATCTGTGTTTCGGTATGATTGTGTTCTGAGAGTTTTTATACAGATTTTTTTTTTTTGTCCTGAGTTGGGCAACAACATCAATTCTTGAATTGATGATATCTCTTTAGCATATTATTAATTATGAAAAGATAATTCAGCAGGTTGTTGCTGAAAATACAGGAAACGGGTAAATGTTTTAAGTGTTAATTTAGCCATGATTGAATAATCAGATGGACGCTTTTATACTTATATATAAGATTAGAATTTATTGAACTGCTCTTAAGCCCTATAATGAGCGAACTGTCTTTGAACTCAGATGTCAATAAAATATTTTTTGATTTAAAAATGCATTGAGTAGTTGAAAACAGTGGAGAATTTCTCAATGGGATTCAGTTTGTGCTGTATGCAAGCAGAATGGCCAATCATTATATACTAACAACTTCAAAAGTTACCATGGAAATTAAATTATAGCAGAAATTTATAAATGTAGATGAGTACAGAAGGAAAAAGGAAGAAGCAATTGGATTTAGTAAACAATTTAATCTTTAAATTCTTTTGAAATAATTTTAAGTATACACAGTATCTTGGCTTCTCAAAAATAGTTTCTAGGTTGAAACCATTGGAGGGAATCTTGCATCTTGTTTTTAAAAGATTAAAAAAATTATTTCTAAATGAGGGTATTATGTGAAGTGAAATAAGTCAGACAGAGAAAGTCAAATACCATATGGTTTCACTTATAAGTAGAAGATAAAAACGACAACAACAACAATGAACAAACACACAGATAGAGATTAAATTGGTGGTTACCACAGGGAAACAGGGAAGGGAGAAAAGGGTGATAGGCCATATGTATTTGGTGACAGAAAAAACTATAATTAAATTAAAAAATTCTTAATTTTAATTTGTTAATAGTAGAATCTATTTCTAAACGATTTATAGCTTCAAATACTCAAAAGTTTTCTCTACAACAATATAACATTCTATAAAAATCTTGTTTAGCTCATTAATTCAATTTATAAACACATTTTTAAAAATCATAGACTGTTGCTGAATTGTCAACAAGACAGTCTTTAATTGTTGCGAAACCTAACTCCATCTTATAATCACTGCGGAATGTCTCCAAAGGAACTGGAAAGAACACAAAATATGGGACTGAGGCACAGTTCTCCAGGCATATAAAGTACTTGTTCAGCTTTCTACACCTTTAGTTAATTTAATATTTGAATGTGCAAGGGGCATCCTTTTATGAGATTTTGATGTCAGATTTATGGGAACAGAGTCTGGGTTACCAGGTGCTACAGCCAGAAAAGGGTATCAATTTCTTTACTTCGTATCTCTTGTGAATTGTGAGAAACATGTAACAAAAACACCAATACAGAACCAACTAGGTAGTTTACTAATCAATTTGCTAACATATGTAGATGATGTAGAATTGTCTAGAAAGAAACCGTCATCATATATTTGCTCACATTAATTATAATAAAAACACGGTTTATAATAAAACACCAATACATACAAAATAATTAAAATAGCTTTCTAGCTTGTTAGATTTCTCCATAAAATGTGTTTCTATAATTTTTTTTTACTGTCCAGTCATCTGTGATTGCTTAATTAGTTGATTGACTTGTCAACACTACTCTTGATTCTCTGTGCTGTTAGTTTTTAGGACACAGGCCCAGAGTGCCATGCTGACTCGGTAGGATTGCTCCCATTTCTTCCTCTTCCTGGTTCTAGCAAGAACAGAAAGGAATAGAGTGACTGCATTCATTTCTAACAGTCCCTGAGCACCTTTTATATGATTGACCTCATACTTGTTACTTTGGATGAGAGAAGGATAAAGCATCATCCTTGTTTTCAAGGAGCTTGCAGTCTAATCAAGGGGATCAATACCTAAACCTTGCGACTAGGAAGATAGGGCCTGGTCATTTGTACTATTGATAAGCTCCAGAGTTAAATGTGGTTCATGCCAAAATTTGATAATCATGACTTCAGGATGAGTTTATAAACTTCACAAGGTTTTACCTTACCAATAGCTTTTCTGGTATGGTCCACTGGATTTGAGATCACGTCTTTGGTTACATGCTCAAGAGTTTCTTCATTCTCTTCCCATAGAGCAAAGTAAACACTTTCAGCTTTAAAGTGACTTGATATAATCTCTCCCTCCTGTAAATTTCAAATTCCTCCGTGGATACAATGAGCAACTTGAGGGTTTTTACTAAGACAAGAATGCTTGGAGCACTGATTTCTGTTGGTTTCATTCAGTTGGTTCTTAAGAGACAGGGTAGTTATTGCACTATGTTGAATGGGAAGCTCAACCAATACGGAGTTTATTCTTACAACCTATGGCCTCATGATTATCTCAGAAATCCTAAAGAATACATCATGGCCTCCACAACTTGGGCAATGTGCTCTTAGAAAAATTCCTATAGATGCTTCCTCTTGACTGATAGCCAAATACTACAAAGAGAGTGCAAACTGCATTTTTCACTCATAGCCATAGATGTGCTCTATTGTAAATATTGAAGTATTCTGGACTATCGTGCCCTAGCATGTAAGGCCTACATCAGTAGTTCTGAATCCTGGCTTTATCCAAAACCTAGATCCATCCCACATTCTTATACCAGTGTCTGGTGCAGGTGGAAGGGCAAAACATCAGTATTTGCAGCCAGATTGAGACTCACAGCCTTAGGCCACCTGAATGTGATACTATTTTGTGAGTGCTATTGAGTATAATCAAAGTACGGAGTCAAGTGATGCTATAGACTGTCTTGGTCTTTTTTTTTTTTTTTAATTTTATTTTTTCCCTTTTCTCCCCAAAGCCCCCCAGTACATAGTTGCACATTCTCGGCTGTGGGTCCCCCCAGTTGTGGCACGTGGGACGCCGCCTCAGCGTGGTCTGATGAGCAGTGCCATGTCCGCGCCCAGGACTCGAACCATCAAAACACTGGGCCACCCGCAGCGGAGAGCGCAAACCCAACCACTCGGCCACGGGGCCAGCCCCCTGTCTTGGTCTTTTTAATGATAGCTTTTCAATGGTCTATTCTTTTACACCTTCCTTTCTTTAGCAGAAGATTTTGTCTTCTTGACGCGGTAGGCTGAGAAGTCTAATCCTCCCCATCCTTGAGACGTGGTGAGCGTATAAACTGATCTGCAGGTTCTGTGAAGCAGGAACTCCCTGGCACTGTGACTACTGGCTCAACAAAGCCTTCTGCCTGCATTTCATAGCTCTGGTTTTGGTTGTGAAAGGAGGTCTCCCACTACACAGAGTCTTCTTTTGGCTAAAATAATGATCAAAGTTGAATCATTCATTAACTTTTATGGTGGATTTAATTATGTCTTGCAAAAATGATATGTTGGAATTCTAACCCCCAGTACCTTAGAATGTGACCTTATTTGGGAGACAGGGTCTTTAGAGAGGTAATTAAATTAACATGAGGTCATTAGGGTGGGCCCTAATCCAATATCCAATGTCCTTATAGAAAGGAGAAAATTTGGACACAGAGACAGACAGACACACAGAGAATGCTATGTGAAGATTGGAGTTATGCTGCCACAAGTCAAGGAGCTACTAGAAATGAGGAGAGAGGCCTGGAACACATCCTTCCCTAATGCCTTCTGGGGCAGAATGGCCCTGCTGACATCTTGATCTAGGACTTCTAGCTTTCAGAACTGTGAGACATTAAATATCTCTTGTTTAAGTCACTTAGTTTGTGATACTTTGTTAAGGCAGACCTAGGAAACTAATACAACTTCCCAGACTAGAGTATGTGTAAATAACTTTTTTGCATTCTTGTATCTATATAATTTGTAATAGTTTACAAAGGGCACAACATACATTATCGTATTACTGGCCCTCAGGAAATGGCATTTCAAATTGGCCTTGAGGGATGAATGGGAGTTCAAAAGGCACAGAAGTTTAGGGTGGGGGCGAGGCCAAGGAAACAGAAACAAAGAGAGGCGGGTAAATGGTGTCAAATGTACCCCAGAAACAGAATAATAATGTTTGGAGTGTACATGTAGGTGCAGGGGAGCAATGAGAGAAAATACTGTAGAGATAGGCTAATGTCACATTGACAAGGGTGTTGAATACCAGTCAGAGGATTTTGTGCCCAAACTGGCACTTAGCAGGCCACAGGAAGATGATGATTCTTAAGGACTGGTGTTACCTACCAGAAATGTGTTTGAAGAGGTGCCTCTAAGAGCATGTTGTGGGATGGATCTGTTTGGGGAAAGACTGGAAGCAGAAAGTTCATTGAGAAGTGATTGCAATAGCTCAGGCAAAGGTGGTGGGGGTGATGACAACGGGGGGTGGAAAGGATGAGGTAGGTTGATGAGGCATTACCACAAAGGAAGAGAGATATGTGGAACTTCAGGCATGTGGCAGACTGGTGTGGAAATGTCTTTAAGCCTGTTGGATTTTCTTGCCTGTTACATCACACCTCTGTGTGCCTGAGCACAAAGCTGGCCTGCAGAGGCTCTGCAGTTAGAAATAGAATCAGGATTCTGACCCACCAGGCTCCAATAGAGAAACCTCTAAACGGTACCTGTGACCTGGGGCATTCAGGATATGTGACAAGGACATGGCACTGTGAGACACCTGTCAAACAGCTGTATTTAACACATCTGTATGATGGGTCATGTAGACACATGTGCAAGAGCATCTAGGATCTTTCCGTTCTACCCAAAGGCATCTGCTACATTGACCAACTACGTAATCTAGTCAGGAGTCACCTGACACATGCCTGAAGTATAACCCATTTCCCTTCTGCACAAAACAGTCACTTGTTAGTTTTCACACTTCAATCATCTTTTTACCACCTTCTCCCCCAGCCAAAATAAACCCCCAGAAAAGCGAGGCAACTCCCTTTGGAAGTATGGAAAAGTCACAGGTCTCACAGATGACTGGAGTTTCCCTTGTCTACAGTGCATGACAGCTGCCTAATCTGCTTAGGCAGCTCAGCGCTCACAGGTAAGTTAGATGTGACAGTGCCAACTGGATGGCTTATAGTGTTCAACATCAGGTCACTCTTTCCCTTGAAATTCTTTGTGAATATGGGCAAGTCTGGAGCCACAGAAGCAGTGTAATCCTCCGCCCTGGGCTCTGCAGCCTGAACGGCTCTGTGGCTGCCTGGCTTCCTCCTCCAGGCATTAGACATCATTCACTGTAGCTTCTTAGTCCTACCCTGAGGACATAGTAGCTTTCTGCCTGTTGGTAGGAAAGTCCAAGTATGGAGAGCCCTATATTAGGGGATGCTGGGGGCTACAAGCTACTGTTCTGTGTATTTATCATCACTGTGGGGACAGCAGCAGCCGCCTTCGGGTACCCTGTAAGGCACTCTGGAATCCTAGTTGCTTATAGAGCTGAGTTCTGCATCTGATCAGTAACTTCCTAACAAATGCATAAGAACAAGACCTCAGCCTATTCCTGCTGCCTCTTTCAAAACCTAAAACATACATAGCTGAGGCATTTTTAAATAAAAGCTCTTTACATAAAGGATTAAGGATTTGATGATCATGAAGAAGATGCTATTCACTCTCTACTCTTTCTCAGGGGCCCAATAGAAGGCAGTCCCAAGGTAGAGTTCAGAAAACAATTGAAAATGAGTGTTGTGAGCCAAGCATACATTTCTGTCTGTAGCAAACAACAGATTCTATCTCCAGTAACCTTGGAAGTTGTGAAATTCACCATATACTACTGCTTTATGAATGGAGAGGCAGAGAACTATTTGGTGGGGGACAGGGGAGAGGGAAAAGGAGAGGGAGATGGAGAGAGAGAGAGAGAGAGAGAAGAGAGAGAAAAGAGCGAAGAATCAGACACACAGAGGAAACAGAGGTAGCAGATCTAGAAGATTCCTTCTGGTTTTGCAGTTTTTGGTTCCAGCCGTCTGTGAATCTTTATTTCCCCCTTGCCGTTGTATTGCAAAAAATACTCTTTTATCCTTATAGTAATTTCCCCCTTTTTTGTTTCAGTTAGCTCAAGTAGGTTTCAGTTGTTTACAGTCCAAGGGTCTTAAGAAATTATAGGTGTTTCTTATGATGGAGCAAGCTAATTTTCACCAAAATACAATTATAGCAGTCTTTTTCCAATTCTCAGAAAAATGTAAGTTAATGAATGATCTCCTTGACTTCATGTTTTTCTCTCATATGTTGTTTCTCAAACTATTGGCATTTGTGACATCTTGCCTGATTGTGAACACTGACAGATGATAAAATGAACAATCTGAGAAATGTTAATAGAAAACTGAGAAATTGTCCCTTGTGTTTAACGCACAACCTGTATTGCTAGACAGATGGTAATAATAATTTTGTATTTTGTATATGTATTTATACACATGTATATTTATATGTACATATAAAATGCATATCTATAATATAGTTATATTTTCTGCTGGTAAAACAGATCCTAGTCTATATGTTACAATTAAACAAACCAATAGGGGCTTTGGCACCTCAACAAGTTTGGGAACCACTGCCTTAGATCAACCTAAATTTCCCCTATTTTTTCATTCTCACATTTCCCAGACACTGCAGAGCCATATGGACTCCAATCTGTCTCTCTCACCACTGTTTATTCCCTACCAGCCCAATTTCTAGCCTTTCACGATGGGAGCATCCTCATAACCTGCACTGACACTGCACGTGCATGGGGCATCTGTTGTGTACAGCACAGAGGGCCAGAGCCTCGATGCGTGTTTAATTGGGAGACGAGCTGTTGCTCACAATGACCTTGGGGGTGGGAGGCCAGACCGTGAGAGCTGTAGTATGGATTTCTTAGAAATTTGCTCAACCCTGGGTCAGTCCCTATGGAGAACACCTACTCATTAGATTGCTTCTTTGTCTGGCTTAGAGATTCCAGTATTTTTTAAGTTAGGCTGTGGATGGGGTTGGGATTTCTTATTAAATATAATAAAATTTTTCATGTCAATTAAACATAGGGCTCACTTGCTAGATGCTTTTCATAAAATGTTTATTGACCTTCCCATAGATAGTATTCTGATAATAAAAGATAATTTTTATGTTTGTGGAATTCAAGACTAAGCTGATGTTTTTCCTTGCTATTCATATGTTTTGATGAAGAGTTAAATGCTAATTATCGAATCTCCCTTTTCATGAAGGGTTTTGTTACTCATATAGATAAATGGCAAGTTCAATATTAATGAAGCTTAGTTTTTCATAAATAAGGAAATCTGGCAATTATAACTCTATTTGCTAAGATTTCAAAGGATCCAGTTTTCCCTTGGGAAGGTCATTTATTTATTCATTCTAATTTGACATTTAAAATGCTGTTGTTTATTGGATCTTGCTCATAGCTCTTGTGGTTTAGAAAATCATATTGCTTCAAACAGAGTTCCTCTGTTTAATTTGGCATTTTGAGATAGCAAAATCTTTGTCTTTAAAACTATCTTTTTTCCCCCAAGTTCTTCGCTACATTGATATATTTGAGAAGTTTAGTTTTTTGTTTTTTGGGTATTTTTGTGAGGAAGATTGGTCCTGAGCTAATATCTGTTGCCAATCTTCCTCTTTTTGCTTGAGGAAGATTGTCACTGAGCTACATCTGTGCCAGTCTTCCTCTGTTTTATGTGGGATGCTGCCATAATGTAGCTTGATGAGTGGTGCTAGGTCCCTGCCCAGGATCCGAACCTGTGAACCCTGGGCAGCTGAAGCAGAGCATGTGAACTTAATGACTATGCCACTGGGCTGGCCCTCTAGAGAAGTTTAATTTTTTAGAGCTAGTATGTTAGGCAAATCTGAAACATTTCTATAAAATCTTTCCACTAAATGTAAATTTCTAGACATAAATTTACAGTGTATGTTATTTTGCTTTGCAGGTGTTTTTCCCCCTCTGACTCCTTACCTTTTACCTCTATTTCTTCTGGGCCTTTCTCCTAGTGAACCTCCTCTTCTCCCTAGTGGATCCCTTGTGTTTACAAGTTCCCCGGGGTGGCCAGGTGGTGCAGTGGTTAAGTGTGCATGTTCCACTTCAGCGGCCAGGGGTTCACCAGTTCGGATCCCGGGTGTAGACATGGCACCACTTGGCAAGCCATGCTGTGATAGGCATCCCACATATAAAATAGACGAAGATGGGCACAGATGTTAGCACAGGGCCAGTCTTCCTCAGCAAAAAGAGAAGGATTGGCAGCAGATGTTAGCTCAGGGCTAATCTTCCTCAAAAACAAAAACAAACAAACAAAAAATACAAGTTCTAGTGGTGATGGGAGGATGAAGGATGAGGATGGGATTGATGGGCACCACTCGGGAAATCATTTCAAAATAGTCACACCTGGAGCCAGCTTCAGCTATTTGATTGAGTTGGTCTGGGGTGATACCCAACACATGTGCCTTTAAAAAGCTCCCCAGGTGATTCTTATACACTCCCCTGGTTTGGAATCACAGCTTTAGTGTCTGCCTGTGTCATTGATATATCCATTCAGCATCCTTTTTCTTCAATTTCTACAATTATAACTCATAGAACTATCTATACACAGGCTTTATGTAATTTGTATCTAATATCTCCTAATTTCAATCCACTTTATACACCACATTCATATTAATTTTCTTAAAAGTTTTTCGTTTTATTCTAATTGCAAAGTAATATGTCATAAAATTTTCAAAACTCAGAAGTATAAATGTGATACATAAAGTGAAAGTTACTCATAATCATATCCCCAGATCCAATCAGGAAAACAGAAACCACTGTGGCTGTTTAAACAGAAGGAACTTACTGTGGGTACCTCATTATAGAAGCAATGGAAGAGCATGAGAAGTCCACCAGGTCTCAGCAAAATAACTCAGTTATTGGTGACATCAGGAAGCTGCTAAGGTCCCAAACTGGAGAGAGAAAGGGAGAGGCAGTGTTACCAGTACCCAGGGGCTAGGGCCACCTAGCAGGAGGTAAGAAAAGATGCCAAGGAAGTGATCCAGCTGTTACTGGAGAAGTCTAAGGAAAAGAAAGAGGGGAAGAAATACTCTGGCTTCTCCTTTCCACCTCCTGTTCAATGTTATGTGTCAAATCCAGCCAGTGGGATTAGCTCCACTATGATACAGGGCAGGGAAAGGGGAAAAAATGGGTCGGGGGCAAATAGGCATTGCCACAATTTACCATTTGCTGTAAGATTTAAAAGTATGGTTTTGATGACATGGTTATACCACATTAAGAATTGGTCTTTGGCTTTGCATTAATGCTCATGTGGAAACCAGATTCCTAGATCCTCCAAGTATGATGTTTTCCAATCTTTGTAATCTTCTCTTCTCTTCTCAATTATGCACCATGTTTTGTTCATGATGTCCTCTCTCTCAAAAAGGCCTTCCTGGCCCAGCCTCATTTATCTGATATTTTCTTTTAGACTCACTTAAAGTCTTGTCTCCCATAGGAAGTCTTTTCTAATCAGCATTTTGTGAATACTTCTTTCATAGAGCTACATTTATTGCTGGTCTCACTCATTTGACATATGACAAAATCTATTTTGCCACATCATTTGCGTTTTTAGGTCTCTCCCCTATTTCTCCAACTAGATTTTAATGCCCTTGAAGACAAAGAATGTCCATATAGCTTTTTGTATTCCAAGCACATTGGTCAGTGCCCATAACATTGTGGTTATTCAATATGTTTACATTGTGGTTGATGCTCCTTTTCTGACTGAAGGGTGTTATCAGAAGGATTTTTGGAACTATTTGCTTTTCAAGTATATGTAGAATGTCATTATATGTCTCTCAATAAAATTCAAATATACAAAAAAGCCATAATGAAATTATAAACAAGTCAATTTAGAGGGTTATGTTAGTCACAGATGAGGGGCAGTCCCCATGGCCGAGTGGTTAAGTTTGCGCGCTCCACTGTGGCAGCCCAGGGTTTCATGGGTTTGGATCTGGGGCGCGGACATGGCACTGCTCGTCAGGCCATGTTGAGGTGGTGTCCCACATGCCACAACTAGAAGGACCTGCAACTAAGATATACAACTATGTACGGGGGCATTTGGGGAGATAAAGCAGAAAAAAAACAAAAGAGAAGATTGGCAACAGTTGTTAGCTCAGGTGCCAATCTTTAAAAAAAAAAATCACAGATGAAATCAATCTAATTCAAGCTGTGACCCAGCCCCACCTCAAGCTGAGAAATCAAATTTCTAGGAGAAATCTGAACTATTAATACCTCACCTTACTGTAACCACCATACGACTATCATACAGAGGAAAGAGAAGTAAACAAAATAATATATTTGGCCTCCAAAATTTTGCTTTACACTATATTCAGAATACAATAAAAAAATTACAAGACATGTGATGAAGGAGGAAAATGTGACCTATAATCAAGAGAAAATATAGCAAATGGAAGCAGACATACAGATGACTCAGTTTTAAGAATTAGTCAACAAGGACTTAAAAATATTATAAATATGTTAAAGCATTTACAGGAAACGTTGACATCAAGGATGGCAGGTAAGGTATTTTAGGAAAGAAATGAAAACTATTAATAACCAATAACCAAATGGAAGTTCTTGAACTGAAAAATTCAATGCATAAAAGAAATTCATTGAGTATGTTAATAGCAATTTGGACACTACATAAGAAAGAATTAGTAAACTTCAAGACAGGTCAATGGAAATTATTCAAACTGAAATAGAGAGAGTAATGAGATTTTAAAAAAAGAACAAACATCATCACCTGTGAGAAAATTTCAAGAGGTCTAGCATACATATAATTAGAGTCCTGAAAAGTGAGGAAAGAATGGGATAGAAAGATATTTGAATAAATACTTGATGAAAATTTTCCAAATAACAAAATATCACAGTCTGGGGGGCTTAAACAACAGAAATTTATTTCTCACAGTTCTGGAGGCTGTGAAGTTCAAGATCAAGGTGCAGACCAACTTGGTTCCTGGTTAGAGCTCTATTCCTGGCTTGCACACAGCTGCCTTCTCACTTTGTCCTCACATGGCCTTTCCTTGGTGCGTGTTCTGGGGGAGAGAGATCTTTTTCTCCTCCGCTTATAAAGCCACCAGTCATTGTGTAGGACCCCACTCCTATGACCTCATTTAACCTTAATTACCTCCTAAAAGCCCTCTCCAAATATAATCACATTTGGTGTTAGGGATTTAACATATGAATTTTGGGGGACACAATTCAGTCCATAGCTGGTGTATTCATCCAATGGAACCCTACTAACAATAAAGAGGAAAGAATTACTAACTTTCATAGACACTATGAGTGAAAGAAGCCAGATATTAAGGAGTACTTATTTTTAATTCCATTTATATAGTGACAGACAGTGGTTGGCTCTGAGTAGGGGGCATGGGGTAGTTAACTGAGAAGGGGGCACAGGGGAAACTTCTGGGGTCATGACAATGCTATGTCTTGATTGTGGCGATGGTTACTTGGGTATATACATTTGTCAAAACACATTGACTGTATACTTAGGATTTGTGCATTCTGTTGCATGTAAGTTATACCTTGACAAAGAAAAGGCAATCTTCCCTGGTGATTTTGATGTACTTCTAAGTTAGGGAGCACTATTCTATAGAAATTTTTCCATTACAAATGATAGAGTTAGGGGATTTCAGATCAACACATATTTATTATGTGCCTTCATATGATAGACTCTCCACAGATACAAACAAGAGGAAGGGACTTGTTTCAGGTCACATTAGCAACCAATTAATGATGGGATAGGAACCATATTTCTAACTTCCAAGTTTAGACTATTTGGTATTAAAGAAAAAAATAATACGACACAGCAAGTAGGTATAAAGGGGTTCAGGGTGCTAGAGGTTGCTGTCTCTCAGAATGTAATCCTAAACCTACATTTGAGTTGTGAGGAGCAATTTAGGAGCAGGCAGATTTTCTGTGGTGCCGACAAAGGCTTGTGCTGACCACACAGAGGCAGGGAATGTGAGCTCAGCAGGAAGAGTCTCCAGGCTCCGGCACTCCTCTCAGTCCTGTAACTCTACCCCAGTATTTCCCTGAGACTTTCAAGTCTTTCCTTCCAGGGATGGGCTTTTCAAGCTTAACCTCTGAGGCACCCGGTCTACCATTAGCATTTTCCCTTCTAAGGCATTTTCAATGGATGTTTCACCACGCATCTTTGAATTCTCTGGGGGCAGGAATCACAGCTCGCACATCTAACACAATAGTAGGGGCTGAATGTTTGTGGAATCACTGTAGGTATTTAACAACAAGAAGAAACCATCCTTATTTCCATCAGCGACAGCTTGCAGTGTTACGCAAGCGCTCTGACGCAGCTTCATGAACTGCAGAATTAAATCTGTGACCACAAAAGAAAGAAGCTGATTTCTCATGGCCATTTTGTAACTTCAGAAAGGTTTTGGGAAGTCTCTAAATTGAATTTAACTGTTGGGCACAGGCTGAACTTGAAACCCTCATCTGTTTTAAGTCATCTCCTCCTCCCATACACGGCACACTCATACAGGGTCTGAACCCTAAGAGCTTTGGCTGAGGACATATGCTCTGTGTGAAAGGCCAAGGGAACCAAGGGGCTGAGATTACTTTACTGCCTGCATCACCACATTCCTTTTGTTTGAATTCACTCAGACGAAAACCACTGACTGGTTGCAGAATGTCCTGCACAGAGCTGTAGGGTCCCATTAGGCCACAAAGGTGGGCAGAAAGAGCACAGCCCCGCAAGGAATGTTGGTGTTATTATTTAGGAAGGAAAACAGGAAGATGGTAAGAAAAACATATTTCTCAACAACAATATGCCAAAATTTTCCTACTTCAAAATGAGAGTGTAGTTGGCATCTACCTTGAAGCCAAACCCCAAGATAATTTATTCTTTTATTTGTGTCCTGGATTTCCTGCACCAATTATCTCACTGGTACTCAGTGAACCTTCCTGAACACAAAGAAAGTACATTTATTCATCAGGATAACCTTTGTAGCGAGTCATTGATATTTGAGGGGATGTTTGAGATAGAGAGCTCATTTCTGGCTCACAGTGCAGTCCAGTGAGGGTAAGGAGGGAAAGGGTTGGCATCTACAGGAGCTTCGGGGGCCGGGTCTAGCAGTGCCCACATTCCATTGACCACAACTCAGTCATACAGCTTCAACTAACTTCAGAGGAGACTGGAAAATGTGGTCTAGTTTTAGGCCTAGAAGAGAAAAGAAAAGAGGTTCATGAACACATAGCATTGTCTCTACCACATTATACAACAGTGGGTGGCAATAACATAAATTCTATCCTTGCTAAGGTACTTAAATATCTACGGACAAATGGGAAAAAGAGTATTTTCATTTGAATCCTCCCAGGTGGTGGTGATGGTATAGCTTCTGGGGCTGTTAACTGTAGATGGTGGCCCGGTCACTCTTGTACCATCTTTGTGACCAACATGTATTCCTGAACCTACAATTTGAAGATTGGCATCGATTATATAATAGTTGCACAGAACAGGTTTTCACTGCAGTACTAAAATCACATGTATTTTGAGGGCTTTGCAAAGCCTTTAACTGATGGGTGGCAAGACACAGGACTCCATTACAGGACTTCTAAATTATTTTATTCCTCTACTTTTTAATATTATACCACTAAGCAGTTATTAGTCAATATATCCCATTATAATTAAAAGAGAAGATAGCAAAGATCAGTCAGAAAATAATGCCTTCAAATTCCTTTTTTTAAGGAAGGTTAGCCCTGAGCTAACTACTGCCAATCCTCCTCTTTTTGCTGAGGAAGACTGGCCCTGAGCTAATATCCAGGCCCATCTTCCTCTACTTTATGCGTGGGATGTCTACCACAGCATGTCTTTTGCCAAGCAGTGCCATGTCCGCACCCAGGATCCAAACCGGCAAACCCCGGGCTGCCAAGAAGCGGAACATGTGCACTTAACCGCCATGCCACAGGGCCGGCCCCGCCTTCAAATTTCTGTTTCATTAGTTAGATGGTAGCAGTTCCAAAGCTAATGCAGAAGGATGTGGTAGGAATGAGGCCCTTGACAGGTGCATATGGCAGGAGGCACAGAGGAGAGGAGGTCGAGATCTAGCACACTGGGCAGGGAAGAAAGACATGGCTGGGAGCCCTCAGCAGCACAGGAGGAGCTTGAGGGGGGAGGATCCCTGAAAAAGTTGAAAGTAGGGGAAAAATTCCCAAAGCAGAGTTCTTAGGTGTTATTTTAGGTGTCCCAGGGCAAGTACTACATGCATTTCCAACTGGTTGACCTCTCTTGGTCTCAGTGTTATCTCTGGGTTAAGGACTAGTGAATTTCTTATACCCATCCTCAACTGGGTTCTCATGGCTGATCAGGCATCTAAAATCTATAGGCACTGTTTTAGGCATGCCTCAGTCAAACCATCTTGATGTTCCTTGAAGATTCTTTATCAAAGACCTGCCATGGAGCTGGAGGGTTAGAGTAGTTACACTGATGATAACTAGAATTCCGGGCCATCATCTCTTCCTGCCAGAGCTGTCACTCCCAGAAAAGTCATAATTTCATTTCCTAATGACATATAGCATTCTATTCCAAGGGCATTTTTAGTTTTCACTGCTCTGTATGTTGTACTGTGGTAATGACTGAATAACTGTGAGGGGTCCTGGCCTGCACATTCCCATGTGGTTAACTGTAATAGCATGTGGCAGAAGTCCTTACTGAATATGTAATCTGATGCCACTAATGTGATGGCGTCAGGTGCATAAAATGCCCCAGATAGTTGGATTTTTTTCCTACTTCGTTGAGAATTTGGAAACTTGCCCAGTAGTTTTTGAGAGCAGGGGAAATTTCTCTCTTTGCCATTAAAGCCCTTAGGACTTCTTGCAAATAAAAGCTCCTGTAACACATGCCTGTAGGAGAGAGTGCTCCTCTGCACCCATGTCATGTTCTCTGCACTTCATGTAGGCACGAGGAAGAGAAGGATGGAAGGAAAGGTGTCTAGAAACCACACATGATAATAGAAATGTGATTGAGAGAAGAAAGCAAGAAGAGAGCAAAAGATAATAGCTTCATGAGCAGAGAGGAGAGAGTAGCAGAGAGAGACTTTGAGAGTAAAGGGCTAAGTGTTTCATTCACTTGAAACAAATGCAAGAAATGTAAAAATCACCCCATAAATATGAGGCCCCAAGTCAGAAAAGTGATTCCTTATCAGATGCTTTAGATTAGGCCAAAAAATAGATGTCATCATTACCAGTGGGCAAGTCACATAACCTCTCTCAGTCTCAGTTTCCTCATATGCAAAATGGGGACACGAATAGTACCTACCTAATAGAGTTGGTGTGAGATTTCTAAGAGATGATATACGTACAGCACTTAGCACAGAACCGGTCACAGAGTGAGAGCTCAGTATAGTTTAGTGATGATGATGGTGATGCTGATGAGGATGATGGAGGACATTGAAGAGGGTGCCAAAAGAATCAAGCCAATGAATTTCATTTCAAACCAATTATATGCATTTAAAAGAAATGAGTTAATCGATTTAAAAATTACAGGGACACTTCCAGCCCCACGGAAAAGCTAGATGGTAGTTACAGTTTATTTGCAGATTTTCCACCTCCCTTTCATTCCCACAAAACCCAAACACATGCACAAAGGAGGAAATAAAAGCTGAGAGGAATGGCAGCACCTGCCTGTTTGGGATATGCAGTTACAGTATTGGAGGAAACATCAAGAAATCATCCTTTATTCAGAATTGTATTTAAACATCCAAGACAGATGAGTGTCTATCCTGTTCTTAAGGACTTCTACAGGTGTGCCTTTTCTTAATAGTTGCATTCAGGGTCTAATTATCTAGATGTTTAACTTAAACACCATTTCAAACTGATTCTGATCTCACTGGCAACATACTGCAGCTGGAGTTCCATAAAATAACCCATGACCTATAGGGTCGGAAGATAGGAATAACATCCATACTATAACCGAGCTGTGCTAAACCAGGCTTAGCACAGATTTCTAAAGGTGAGCTTAAGGTTAGGTGTCATCTGCCTTCAATCAGGGATGTTTGTGGGGAAAATGAGAAGCATGTCATGCCACAATGCAGTCCAGATGTCTGAAGAACCTTCAGGGAAGAGAATCAAGAGGCAATAATGCAAAGCAGGTGGAGTTCAAGGTGACTCATGTGGGCAGCTCTGGATTGACCTATCTGACATCAAAATAGCCAGAAAAGAGTGGAAGTGCCACAGTGGAAGTTCAGTCTGGATAGTCTCTTTGGGACTCTTTTGGGGAACATGCTTTGATCCATGGTAGAGCTGAATGTGAATCCAGCTATGATGGGGGCCTACCATCAACTCTTTCAGAGCCTGCTTTTGCAGGCCTTTATCACCTTCCTGGATCTCCACTAGATTCTCCCTAGTGTCCACACCCATGTTTTAAGTCAAGGAGAACAGATCTGAACTCTGGGCTATAATTAGAGTCTGACTCATGATACATGCAGCCCAAGGATGTCTCTTCAGGTGTTCTATGCCACATGTCATATAACAGGTGATTCCTGATAATTCATCCTGGGGCAACCTCCCCCAAACAAACAAATAAAACAAGAGTACACCTTTCCTGACTCATATGCATCACGTGTTTCAACATGTGGATCTTTTCCATTTAATTAGTTGAATCTCTCTTTCTTTATGTTTTAGTTGTGTAGTTTTAGTGGGGGAGGGTGGTCCTTAAGCATATAACTTGCACCTGGCTAGGAAAACAGAGGCCACATATCTTTTATTTTTATTTCTCTATTGCCTTAAACAGTGCTAATACCATAGGTGAATGGCAAATGCTTGTTGAGCACATGAATGAATAAGGCATGAAAAAAAGCATCCATCTCTTTGCCTACACTGATTTTTATTTCAGATCCTAGACCAAGGGCCTTCATTCACCAATATGCTTACACACAGCTGGATGCAATACCCTTGGTTTTCCTGGTACCGTCTGCTGGCTAAGTCATCCCCTGAAGGCTAAAAACACAGAACAAAAGGAGCATTAGGAAAAGGGGGAAGGAGGTGTGGAAAGTGGACAGGAAGAGGTGTTTAAGGGAAATGGTGTATATTAGCAGATGTCACAGAGATTTATTTCTTTTTCTATGGGGATTTACTCTAGTGACCAAACTCGTCCTTCAGGACTTTTTCCAAAAAGCGCTTGGAGCGTTTATCATTTGCTTTGGGGACTGCTTTGTTGACAAAACTCTCCTTCTTCTCAGATTTTAGATTCAAGTTTTAGACTTGATATATTAGGAGGAGCAACACCTTGATGTCACAGGGAGAGAGCAAGAATAAAGCTTAGGGTGGAGAAGGGAGTTGTCAAAATAATTTCTCTAGTTTCCTTTCTCAGAAGCATCATTTCTCCCACTCCTCACTCCTGGAGCCACTACATCAAGGAAGTGTAAGGAGTGGAGGCCTCAGACCTTCTGTGTGGTGGGAAAATGTGAAAAGTTGAGCTCTTAGCATGTGGTTTAGGCCAGATTTTGGAACCAATGCCCAGACAACAGGTCCTGTGTGTTTCCTAGGGAGCATCCTCATTGTTAAGGCTCTAAGGGCTGCCAACCAGCAGGGCAGCCCTTGTATGAGCTATTCTCTTAGGAGACAATAAATCCTCGCTGATTAATTCCAGACCATCATTCCTTTTCCATCCAGAGATGTAAATTTTCTTCAAAAATAGTTTTGAAGATGGGGAGTGCTTGAAAGAGTTTAAAAGAGGGAAGTCTTTTAAAAAATATTTTTATCAGGTAGTTATTTATTTTACAAATAACTCTGTCATAAAGGTACTTTTATGACATTTTTGTTTGGGTACCATAGATAAAAATATATGATATTAATTATCATTAACCTGAAACTAGTGGAAAATCAAGGGACAGAAATGGAGGTCATTGGAAAATGACTCTCCAGAGTTATTTCCATTTAGCAAAATTAAATTCAGTGTTTATAGAGATTTGACAAGGAATAACAGAAATCTGAATTCTATATTCCAATAAAAAATATTCATTTTGTTTAGGGTACTGCTAGCTGCTGTAACAGACAAACCCAACAATTTCATTGGCTTTCACAAGAAACATTTTTTTCCTCACTAATAGTCCATTGTGGATATTACTGGTTAAAAGATCAGATGGGTGGAAGGCACAGTTGCTCCACTGTTATTCAGGGACCCAGGCTCAGCAGCTCTGCCATCTTCAACACGTGCCTTCCAAGGACACCCTGGAGACCAACACAAGCCAAAGGATGGGGAAAGAGAGAGTGGAGTAGACCTATCTGCTTCTGACACACAACACTTCTGCTCACATTCCACTGATGAGTGCTCATCGCAGGGCCCCACCCAAATGGGCATAGGGCTGAGAATGTAGTCCCTGGCCAGGCAGCTACCTCTTGGCCAAAACACTCAACTCTGAAAGGGGGAGCTTGAACCCACTAGGAGACAGTTAGGCAACTCTTCCATGAGAAGAATTAGGAAATGTGTTGAAATGGAGGAAGCAATGAAATCAAGTTTATAAAGTCATTTTAGAGTTCTGGCTCTGCCACCCACCAGCTCGATGATTTAGTCTTTTTGATCAACAGTGTCCTCATCTACAAGGTCAACATCACAATAACAGCTCACAGTATTGCAGTGAGGACTAAAAATAACACTAAATGCGAGAGTCTTTGTAAAAGCCTTTGAAAGGGCTACCTGGCGCTCCTGCAGCTGTGGATAAGCAGAGTTGATTTTTTAAAATTAGGTTTACTCCACATTTTTGACAGCTTACTAATCAAGTCATGGGTAATTTATGACTGAAGAAAAATAGGTTTCTTAAGCTTATATTATATTTCTTAATTATTACATGAGAAAGGGATAGTGCATTTTTAAATGTATAATTTGGAAATTCAGGGTTGGGGTAATGGAAAGAAAGCCTGGTTTCAAATTGAGGCTCTGACACTGGCCAGCTGACTTGGCGCAATCTGGTCACTTCATCTGTCTAGGCTCTAATTTCCTCAGAGGCAAAAAGAGTGTGGTTAGCTAAATGGCCCTTTCCTGATTGTGAATGAGATACTCTGAGGAGGAAACATCTAAATGACTCATCCACATTATCAGATGACGATCATGAGGAGGTCAGTGGAGAAATAACATCCAACTTATATAAATTTAAGGGTAACATTTTCACAACTTGAGGATAAAACCAATTCATTTTCTAACCACTTAATGGAATGACTTAATTACTACATTTCGACAGGTCAAGTGTTTCAAAACTTTGTTGTGTTATTTGCCTCCCAAATTCTCTCTCTGGTCTTGCTTTCACGTTTTTCTTCTTGAGCTAATATAGGGGCAAATAGTGTGTAAAATATGGATATGACTATGTAGACATGATTTCAATGGCAAGTAAACATGGAACAGACAAAACTTTCCCCCTTCATAAGCTAGATATAATGATTTGGAAAGAAAGATTTAGACCAGATAGACATCTTATATGATTGAACTGACTTCTATGTTAATGAACAAACGTTCACACACATTTAATTTCTTCTCTAGACACTGATGCAAAGCTTTGGGTTTAGAGGTTAACACCCACGGCAGCTCCCTGATCCTAGCAGACACTGAACAAATAGTTGATGAAGATAATGAAATACGTCAGCAATTAACAATTACTAGTGATGCTTTTATTTAGTTCCTCCTTTTCTAAACTGTTAACCATGACCATCTAATTACTTAGAACATATTTCATTCATTACATGCATAATCATTCTTATTAAACTATCAGTATAGCCTTGGCTTAGTCTCATAGCCTCTCTGACCCTCAGTTCCTTGAGCTGTAAAATGGAGATAATTTTTTCCTTTGGAATTATTGTATAATTTTTTCCTTTGGAATTATTGTATAATTGTGCAAATTAGAGAGAATGAGCATGAAAGAGGATCAATAAATGGCAGCTATTAATTTCTTTATTATATAATCAATGATCATCTACCTTGTGCTCTCTGTACTATGCTAAGTAATGAAGATTAAAAGATAGTTAAGAAATGGTCCTTATTTTTACGGATGTAAAGACCAGTTAGAGAGACAGGGCAGGCTAACAAAAATACATGCTGGCATTTGCCAAGTGCCAAACCACTGTTAGTAATGATGCCCTTGTTGTAGAGACAGCCCGTGTGACTGGCAGGTGTTTCATAACGTATACATCATATTTAAATAACAGCCATTACCCACGCTTGTATTTCTGGATGGCCGTTTTATCTGCAAGAAGTTTTGTTGGTGCTTTGTAATATGTACTATGTTAACGATGGAGGACCAGTCAATTCCCTCCCAATTTACAGAGTGAGAACTGAGATGAAAAACGTCCATTGTTTTTGTAAAGTTATGCATGAGGGGCTTTGCAGAGGGAAGATCAGAATTCAGATGTGTTGATACCTATGCTTGTGGTCATCTCTCTATGTCCCATTAGAGTTCAGAGGAATAAGGTTCTCTTAAGAACTGAGTCTTATTTTTGTGTCTCTTAAAATTCATTACATTTGTTCTAAAAAGATTGATGGATCAAATGAACACTGGAAACTGCTTCCACCTTTCATCTCCTTGAAATCATGCCAGAAAAACCCTGCAGCATGCTCAACTCTAGTTTATCTTTTCTAAAGTTTCTTTCTCCCTGGATGATGGTAGTGAGAATCATCACTTGTTAACACACAGATGACTTCAGAAATTTCTGCACTTCAAAGTGAATCCTTTATTCACCTGAGTGTTTAACCGTGTCAATGTGCTCTCATTATCAGATTTAATTGAATAATTCAATAAGGAAAATGTGCCCAGTGCACACATTATACAGATGTGTTTGCCAAAGTTATCTCGGCTTGTGGGAGAGAAAAACTCTCTGTTGCCCTGAGTTATTTAGAAAGGCCATCACAGATGTCAACATAAGATGGAGGAGATAGATGCCCATGGTAATATGTGAATACCAAAATTCGTCCCTAGTTTATTCTCCCATCTCATCGATAGGATGCTGCCCTTGTGCTGGAGTTATATAAGTGAACATCTGGTCCTGAGGAAGTTGTACTTATCCTCCCACTGGATGATATGTTATTCTTGGCCAACATAAAGCCTAACGAGAGTGGCTGTACTCTAAGGTGCAGTAGGAGGCCTTGCATGTGTGAAGACCTTGCTAGTTTCCCGACCTGCTAGTAGAAACCTATTGAAATATTTCTCACCTAATGGAGAGATACAGATATATTTCCACTGCATTCACCCAAGTGTTGCAAAAACTATACAGTATGAACTATTTTTCTTTGCTAATTCATATGGAGACTTGATTAAACTAGACAATCAGATATATAATTTGAATTAAACCTACTATTAACCATGCAAAATCTAAAGCATACAGGAATAGTTTACTACAAGACTATTGTATTAGTTAGCTTTTTGCTGCAATAATGCTATATAACAAACAATCCCTCAAATCTCAGTTGACTTAAAACAACAAACATTGGTTTCTTGCTCACAGATCTGTGGGATAGTGTATGGCTCAGCTGGATTTGGTTGGCTGGGTTGGGCTGGGTTTGGCAGCAGGATGTGGGCTGGATTCAGGTCTGTTCCATATGTCTCCTCATTCTGGGACTCAGAATGAAGAAACTGTGGCTCCCTGGAACAATATCTCTTCGTGGTGGATTGCAAGAATGTAAGAAGGCAGACCAAACCATACACACGCATTTAAAGTCTGGTTGAAGGTAGTGCACATTATGTCCTCTCACACTTCATTGGCCAAAGCAAGTCACCTCACCAAATTCCAAATTAATGACATTGGGAAGTATCTCTGCTGAAAATATGTCTGGGCTGAGGAAGGAAGAAAGAATGGTGAAGAAATAACATAATTTACCACAGCTTGTTATTGTAAGCTGCTGAATGAAATTCAGGCCAATTGGACCAATTGGCAATTCAATCAATCAGAATCAATTGGGTATTTTAAAAAATATTAAGTCAAAGTATTTTTAATTCCCTTTAAATAATTATGCCATGTGATTTTCCTTCCATTGAATCAATGGGTTTCAGTGCTTCAGAGCCAGAACATATGTCTTCTAGAACAATAAAGTCATTTCTTAGCCTCAAATTAGGCTTTTTAAGTCTTTATTAAGACAGTAATTTTGACAAGTCAGGCTTTTGTGGGAGAGAAAACAGATTTCCGAATTCCAAAATCCCCTTTCACATTTCAAAACCAGAGCTTAGAAATCTGAATGTCAGTTTTTATTATAAGATACAGGTAGAAAGAACTTATGATGAGACAAAGGAAGTTCTGAACTGCTATGGAGGAAGTGACCACCTCTGGATCTTAGAGCTAGGTGGAGATCAAAGAAGCAGGCCAACCCACCATACAGGTAGGGCCAGGCAACCCCTCCTGCACAGAGGGGCAGAGTTAGCATTTTCAGATAGTCAGGGAAACCTTGAAAGCAGTGACACTTGTCCGCTGGTGCACAACAGTAGTATTTCAAGACCTTTCTGAAAAGCTTCATGTTCAGCCTCATGCTAGAGCAACTTGTTTCAGGAAGTAGGTCAGTATATCAGTCAGGGCTTTTCAGAGAAACAAACCAGCAAGAGACACAAATATGTTTATATTTACATATATGTATGTGTGTATATTAAGATATTTATTTCAAGGAACTGGCTTATGTGATTTTGGGGACTGGCAAGTCCAAAATCTGTAGGGCAGACTGGAACACTGGAAATTCTCAGGTAGGAGCTGATGCTGCAGTCTTGAGGCAGAATTTTCTTCTTCCTCAGGGAAACCTCAAAGTTGTTTTTAAGGTCTTTCAATTTATTGGATGAGACCCACTCACATTATTCAGGATAATTTCCTTTACTTAAAGTCAACGGATTGTAGATGTTAACCACATCTACAAATACTTTCAAAGAAACACCAAGATTAGTGTTTGATTGAATGACTGGGTACTATTGCCTAGCAGAGTTGATACATAAAACTAACCGTCACAGTTAGCAACAGCTGAAGGGAAATCTTTGACTTCTAGGCAGTAGTTGCTATCAACCCTGCTTCCACATTGCAAGATAGACAGATAGGTAGATAGATAGATAGATAGATAGATAGATAGATAGATAGGTGATTGATGAATAGGAGAGAATATAATAAGGACAGAATATTTTGATTCTGGAAATATAAGAAGTCAACTTGGAAAGACTGCTTGACCATGTTTAACTCTGGGGGCTCTCTAGCTCCTGAGATGTCTCTACTGTCACTATGGTCCTGGAGGCAAGGAGAGACTCCTCTATCCTGATGGAGAGGCAAAACCTCTGTAAGAATGAAACCAACCCTTGTTGGTTTGGTCAACCAAAGTAAACACCTACGAGTTCTAGAGTTGACATCTCAGGCAAAAGAACACTCTTTATTACTAGCAAGTGTTTTGAGCCCACATCCGTTTGAATCACAAGTTTCAAGTTTCAAGGCTTCCTTTTGTCTAAATTGATCATTAATCTTTTCCCTACCCACCTTGGCTCTGGCACTATACCTTAGTACTGTAACTGAAAAGGAGACATAGAAAGAGGGGTTTTCTGCAGGCCTGGATCAGAGATAGCTTAAGCACATATTTCATGCTTCCTTTCTCCAGAACCCTACCTTGGTGGCCACTGGGCCTACAAGTCCTATCCTAATCACATAATCATAGGAGAAGCATGAGAGAGAAGAGGTCTAAGTTCTCTCATGTTCTAAGAGATCATATTCTAAGAGATAAAAGATGAAGGCATAATGTCCTATTTAAACCCTCTGAGAATCGTGGTCTAACTGCACATTTCTAAGGCCTCCATTTGCTCATCTTTCTTAGGACTTGAGTAGATAATAGGAGAGAGCCTTGAGCTTCTCTTGACATTCAAGTGTGTAGTCAGGACCACGTTAATTCCATTTCTAGACTATCAGGCTTCTGCAGGATCAGGCTGTTATAAGGTGAGCATTTTGTTGGTTGATGAACTGATTTTCTATTTAGCATTTGGGATAAAAATTTCAATTTTGGACTTTCCAATTTAAGAGTAGTTGAACAACCATAATTTATAATATGTAGTATTTTTTTAAATTGTGCTTGGACTTTATAGTCAATGAGGTGCAATTAATATGGAGCATTGTCTACAATTTTATTTATTAGCACTGATAAGTATAGACATCATAACCACAATTTTTTTATCTGACACATACTGAAGTGATTTTACCATTTGATCTTAGCATGTATTACATTTAATTCTGCTCATAGAAGTTTGTGAATACAATTTTGAGATAAATTGGGATTATTTCCATGAAGTCTCACTGATGGAATTATCATCAGTATTTAAAGAAAACAATGTAGAAATGTATACAAATACATACAGAGTCAAATATCATTGTGCATAGAATTAATGAATGAAGGCATTAAAAGAATGAAAACAAACATTTCAAGCTGATTTTTAAAAAAGCAAACAATAAAATATAACAGCCATGGATATTTTTGTACTTAATAACAAAATTTTGAAATATAAAGCAAAAATTAGTAGAACTAGGTAGATTGGACCTCATCAAAATGAAAAATTTTTGTTTCAAAGCCACACTTTCAAGAAAGTGAAAAGACAACTCACAGAATGAGAGAAAATATTTGCAAATTATATATCTGACAAGGGAATAGTATCCAGAATATTATAAATAGCTCTGAAAATTCAACAATAAAAAGACAACCTAATTTAGAAAATAGGCAATTAAGTTGAATAGCCATTTCTCCAGAGATATACAAATGACCACTAAGCACATGGAAATATAATCAATATTATTAGTCATTAAGGAAATGTAAATCAAAACCACAATGAAATATCACCTCATACCCACTAGAACAGCTGTAATAAAGAAGATAGAAAATAACAGTTGTTGGTGAGGATGTGGATAAATTGGAACCCTCATTTATTGATAATGGGAATGTAAAATGGTGCAGTCACTTTGGAAACAGTTTGACACTTCCTCAAAATGTTAAACATAGAGATACCATGTGACTCAGCAATTCCACTCCTAGGTATATACCCAAAAGAAATGAAAACATATATCCATACAAAAACATGTATGCAAAGATTCATAAAAGCCACTCATAATGGCTAGAAAGTGGAAATAACACAAATGTCCATCAACTGACGAATGTTTTATATCCTCACAATGAAATGTTATTTGGCAATAAAAAACAATGAAGTAATGATACATGCTACAGCATAGATGGACCTAGAAAATGTTATGTTAAGTGAAAGAAGCCAGACACAGAAGTCCACACATTGTATGACTCCATTTGTAGAGACAGAGAGTAGATCAGTGATTGTCAGGGTCTGGGGAGAGGGGAGGGAATGGGCAGTGACTACTAATGGGCTTTCTTCTTGGGTGGAAATATTCTGGAATTAGAATTGCACAAGTGTCTAAATATCCTAAAATCCTCTGAATTGCATACTTAAAAGGGTAAATTTTTTGGTATGACAATTACATGTGAATAATAAATAAATAAACAAATAAACTGTAGAACTGTAAGGATAAATTGACAAACCCACAATTATAAAGGGAAACTCTATCTCACTTTCTTCAGAGATTGACAGATCAAGAAGACAAATAAGTAGGAATAAAGAGGGTTGCAACAACATAACCAAGTTTGAACTGATTGATTTCTATTTAACTTTGTGCCCCTCAGAACTGAGAATGTATATTCTTTTCAAATATGCACAGAATCATTCACAATGATTCACTAATACAAGATTAACCATGAATTATATAAAAAAGAATACAAATTCCAATAGCTTACCATATATAGTCACATTCACTGATGACAATGTGGTAAAGTTAGAAATTAGCTAATTAACTGGTATGTAAAAAAATTATCTGTACCCTGAAAAACTCCTCTAAATAACCCTTAGGTTCAAGAAAATAAAAATTAAACTACAAAATATTTTGTAACTAAACGTCAGCAAAAATATTTTATATCAAATCTTATGGGATGCAGCCAAAGAGAGAGTTAAGGGAAATTTGTCTTAAATATGTTTTTGTTTTAGGAAGTAAGAAATAATGAAATAAACTGACTAAGTTTTAAACTTAAAAAAAAGCAGAGAAGGAAGGAGTTAAGAAAGATGAGAGAAGATGTTAAGGACACTGAAAACAAACAGCAAAATCACAAAATAAAACCTCATTATTTGAAAATATTCATGAGCAAACACCAAAAGGTAGACATTGACAGATATCAAAGAACAAAAGGATAACACAAATAACAAGATTAGGAATAAAAATGGAATGTACATAGGGGAATAAACTATTATAAGAAGAAACACCAATAAATGTGACTATCAGATGAACTGGGCACTTTTTTAAGAAAACAAGTTACTAAAATTGGCCCAGTTGGATGCTTGCATTGACCAAGACCAGAAAAGAAATCACAATGGCAGTTATTGGTCTGTCTCTACAAAAGGCACTAGGGTGACTACTGTCAACTCTTCAAACAAAAGGTACAGTCAGTTCTTGTTATTTGCAGTAGCTATGCTCTATAAAGTCACTACTAACACTGAATTCGTGAATACTGAATCATTGCTTCTAGGGGAAATAAAGGGTTAGGTTCCTGTGAGCCTCTGGCCACAACATTTTCATCAACTGATCAACACAGAACTTTTGTTATGTATGTTTCTGTTTAAAGAAACTTGATTTAATATATATTATTGATTCATTAACATTGAGCTCATGGCCAACAGTGCAAAAACTTATGCCTGAACAAAACATTTAACACACAGATTTTCTCCATAAGGTACGTCACAGCCTTCTTCTGCTTAGGAACATTAGACAGCATGACAGTACTATGCTTGGGGACCATTTTAAATGCAAAATCCCCCCCAAAAAAGTACAAAAATGCAAAAAATATGGCACTAAGTAGACCACAAAGAAGACACTTGATTACAGTGTGAGAACTCAAACAAGAAGATAGAGCATTGCCTTGTTCAACTTCCATTGGGAATGTGCATGTAGGGTGACTTAAATTTTTACCTCTCTGTGTATGTCTGCAAATGACAATGAAAGCACTACAAGCATTGATTTTGAGGTTACAAATCAATTTTAGCTGGTAGGCAAATTCACAAATACAGAATGCACAAATAATGAGGATCAACTGTAATTGCTAGTGTGTCAAATTGCTCTCAGACATAGAAAAATATGAGGAATTATGCCACTCAGTTTAACCCTGATGCCAAATTAAGCTGAGGACCACACAGGAAAAGAAAATTATAGGCCCATTGTGTTATAAACAAAGAATCCAAAATGTTATATAAAATATTATCAAATTGAATCCAGCAGGAGATTAAAAGAAAAATATTAGGAATATGTTTATCTGAGGAATTCAAGGATGACTCAAAACTAGAAAATACATTGTTGTATTAATTAACACTTTAAAGGAATAAGACAGTATTAACTCAATAGGTACAGAAAAAGCATTTGATAACATGTAACATTCAATTATGATGAATAGTTTCCTACATATTTCTTAGCAAAGCAACACTCGCTGCAACACTTGGCTACCAGCCTGAGGATAAAGTCAACATGGGAGGATAACAAAGCAAAGAGACTTTCATAAAAACAGAGCTGGAACTTGACATGCTGTACCTGTTGCCACTCTATCTTAGAATTTCCTGGTATGTAAAATGATGTATTTTTATATTATTTAAGCTAATTTTAGTCATGTGTTTCAGTTACTTCCTGACTAAAATGCAAAGCAAGACCTAAAACAGTCAGTAATTTCAGATGATATGATTACCTACCTAAAAAGAAAAAGAAAGAATCTCATAACTATTGGAACCAATAAGAAAATTTAATAAAGTTGCCAGATATAGGAATGGCATCTAATAATCAATAGCTTGAGCATTGTCATAAAGTTGGAGTAGACAAAGCTTTTTTAAACTCATCACAAAAATCAATAACCATAAAGAAAAATTATAAAATAGACTATATCAAAAGACATCATTAAGACAGTCCTCAGGGGGAGAAGATATTGGCAATGCATACATCTGACAAAGGACGTATATCCAGGATATATAAAGAACTCCTACAAAATAATAAGAAAAAGATAGGCAACACAAAAGAAAGTGAGCAAAAGGCTTAAACAGGTACTCACAAATGATATCCAAATTGTCAATCCCCATTTGGGAAGGTGCCTGGCTTCATTAGTCATCAGAGAAGAGCAAAATTAAAGCCATGGTGTGATAGTACTACAGAATGTCACACTAAATGGCTAAAATGAAAAGAGGACAGAATACCAAGTGTTGGCAAGGATGCAGAACAACTGGAACTCTGGAATACTCATAGGCTATGTACTCAATTAAAGTGGAACTCTCATACACTGTTGGTGGAACTATAAATTGGTTCAACCACTGCAGACATCTGTTTGGCAGTACCTATTAAATCTACAACTAAGCCATTCCACTTCTAGGTATGTAAGCAACAAAAATGAACAAAAAAACTAAATTCAAATGTACAGGACATGTTCAAGAATATTCATACGAGTACTATTTGTAATAGCTCCCAAACTACCCAATGCCCAGAAAAATAGGATAGACAGGTAAATGGTGTTATATTAGAAAAAAAGTACTATTCAGCAATAAGAAGGTACAAATGTCAACTACTCACAATTAAGGATGAATCTTGCAAACATAATGTGGGGTGAAAGAAGCCAGACACAAAAGAGTTCATAATGTCTGAGTCCATTTATATGGAATTCAAAAACGGGCAAAATTATTCCATGGTGTTAGATGTTAGAAGAGTGGTTACCCTTGGAGTGGAGGCGGTGGTGGAAGGGAGCGTGAAGGAGGCATCTTTTCTTGATCTGGGTGCCCTATTGAAGTTGTGAGATATATGCTTTTCTGCAGTTGCCTTTTCTTCAATAAAATCATTCCTTATAAGACTACTGCAAAAACCAAAACAAAACCAAGAACTTTTCTATGTACGATCAATAACCAGTTAGTAAAAGTATTACAAAAAATATTCTATTCAAAATAGGAATAAATAGAGCAATGCCACCTGGTATCAGACCTACAAGGAATTTTATAGATACCTTTGGAAACAATAAAGAATTTTTTAGTAAATAAAGATATATATTAAGTTCATAGATGAGAAAACTCCCTGCAGTTCAATAGCTCAGTCATGCCTGCGGAAACTTGGCTGCCTTGTGATCAACCGTTCTGTTGTTACCCTCAACGTGGACATCTCTGAGATTAATGAGCGGTTAGTGCCAGCTCTGAGAGTCATAACAGTTCAGGTTGTTGAAGAATCTCACACTCAGAGGAGGGTTGAAGAAGAGTAGGAAATATATGGGTATTACCTGGCATTCTACTTAATAAGAAATAAAAGGAAATTGACACTCTTTGACTAGTGTCTGTGTCCTGGTATTGTGTAGTTTCCATCTTACTGCATCTATGAAAAGGAGTCAAAGCATGTGTAGTCCAGAAGGAAGAAATAGCTCCAATTTTGGCACCTGCCAAAAATAATACAAGGTCCATACTCTGCTAGATATCAAGGCACACTACAAAACTCTAGAAATTAAAACTTGTGGAATTATCACAGGAATAGACAAATTAACCAATGGAATAGAACAGCAAGTTAAGAAATCGACTCACATAATGGCACCTAAGCCTATGCTAGTAGGGCTATGTACTTATTTATTGTGAATTCAACACTATCAACTGAGTAAGGTACAATATTATTATGTGTCGTGCACACTGTTTCTATACTTGCTTTATCTCCAAATTTTAGGTTTAGAACAACAGATTAAACAGAAGGAAAAATATACTGAAAATTACATTTTGTCATAAATGTTCAATTGATATTAAATAAAATATTTTATTATTGTCCCCAAACGCTATTTATCTATATTCCAATGTTTTTTTTATTGGTTTGTATTACTCAAAAATAAAAAAACCAAAAAATTAACTAATATCACTTGTGATTTCTAAGAAAGGTAATAGAAGTCAATTTGATTACAAAACATTTTGTGGTAGAAACTGAGGTGAGCGAATACTAACGGTTCAGTATTAAAGAGCTGTGGGTCTGCAAGGGCTGAAACACCAGCATCAGCCCATGGAGGGGCCCTCTGATTTTCCTACTGGCCTCCTCAGCTGACACCACACTGGCAATAAGAGAGGAGCCCACACTGGACTCAGGGCTGGATTCTGCTCCCAGTGCCTATTTGGATTCCTAACTCTTCGGGGAATCATTAGAAACATGAATTCACAGAACTCATTGAGTCTAATACAGGGAGGGCACTGGGATACATTTGAGGAAATGTTTCAGACTGTGAAAGTATCCACAATCTAATGAGAGGGGATAAAGACAAGCCAAAAAAAAAAACCCAGCAGCTAGGAAGCTCTTCTTCCAACAATGTAAGTCAGAAGTATCCTTTGGAATTCAGAGAAAGCTGGATCATTTTTGTCTTGATTTTCAGGACCCCATATCTGGGAGGAAGTCTGCCATTTCTCTCTAGATAGCTCTGAGACATTACAAATTGTCATTTTTTTCCTCCCCAAATTCAACATGCAATGTCATGTTACTTTTTCTCATAAAATGGATCTAATTTACGGCACACACGTAAGAAGTTCCTGCTTGTGGCCAAAGAGGAAGGCATGCTTCACATACAAAAATGGGGACGGTCCACCACTTAGCTAGACGCTGAGGCCACAAGAAAAGGCAGCATGGTGGGTAAGGGAGTTGGAGAAAGATGACTTTCTATTTTCTGAGAACAAAGCCAGTGAGGAATGGGGTGCAGGGCGAAGGTATGTCAGGGGTCCTGTGGAACCAGATTTCTTCTGAGACATTTAAAATGTTTTGCAAACATAGACTAATCTTTTTATTCTCCTTATATTTTTTTAAATTTGGATTTTTTAAAAAAAACTTGCCCACTGAGTAGCATGTTATATTATAGAAAATAACGGTCAGAGTGCTGTTTCCCTGTTCTCTGTTCTGTGATGGGGCAGAACAGTTCTCAAGTTTAATTTTTTCATAAAGATGATCCATATTTGGAACTAAGGTCAGAAATAAAAAGACAAAAGAAGCCTCTTCTTGATCTTTCATTGCCAGTTGTCTGCATTTTACGATTTGATTTACATTTTATGACTTCAGTTTTTCCTTACCAAATTTACAGATGACTTTGAGCAGATCAAAGTTTCCTTATATTAGAATAAAGACAAGGCTCCAGAGAGCAAATGTATTTGGATGTTTCATTCCCATAACATTTTTATCCTTGAGACTAATCTAATGCAAAACTGGATTTCCAACAACGTAAAACAAAGCCAGCACTGCTGAGAGCCCTAACGGGCCCCAGATTGTCAAAGAGGAAATTCCTTTGTTTCCCCCCCTCCCCCCACCCCGAGGCTCAATCATCCTGAAATGCCTCTCCAAATACTGGTAGCAGTGAAATAATCGTTCACCTGATAGAGTGTTTCTTAATGCTAGGATATGTTTACTTTCTTTTTGAAGCCTGGGTTATCCAATATAAATCACATCAAAGAAAAAGCAGGGCAGTTCCTAAATATTCTGATTAAAAAATTCTCCAAAAGTTTACATCATATAATAATTTTGTTGAAATTTGTCTGTCTTACACATGCAATGGTTTGCTGGTTTTAAATAATCTCGATTTCCTTTGCTTCATTTGCTTGTTTCAGTGACTCCGTGTTTAAAAAAATAGTAACAGAAGAAATAATTCTATCCAAAAACCACATATCCAATTATTTTCTCATGACAGTACTTACTTATTTTTCATTGAATTTCATTTAAAATTTGCTCAAGTAATACATGTTCATTGGGGAAAATAAGAAAATACAGATAGAAAAAAATAAACATAATATCAAAAGTGATCCACAGGATAGTCAATGGATATTTTGCTGTCATCTGTTCGGATGCTTTTGTTTGTCTGAATGAAGGTTTATAAAGTATTTTAATGGGACCCTCGTATACACACCCACGTTTTTCAGCTGGCCTTTTTCTTTTGAAACTGGATATAATATGAACATCTTTCCATGTCAATACATGTACTCTTGCACAGGTTTTAATGGTTTCATTTAATCCTTCAGAGTCCCTGAATTAATTTTCGTTTTCATTCAACTGTTTTCTTATTTCTTATATAACTTCTTCTTTGACCCATTGGGTTGTTTAAGAATGTGTTGTTTAATTTCCACATATTTGTGAATCACAGTTTTTCTTCTCTTATTGATTTCTAGTTTCATTCCATTGTGGTCTGAGAAGATGCTTTGTATAACTTCAATCTTTTAAAATTTGTTGAGACTCATTTTGTGGCCTAACATATGGTCTAATCTGGAGAATGTTCCAAGTGCACTTGAGAAGTGTGTTCTACTGCTCTTGGCTAGAAGGTTCTGTATATGTCTGTCTGTTAGATCTAGTTGGTTTATAGTATTCTTCCAGTTTTCTATTTCCTTATTAAACTTCTGTCTAGTTGCTTTATCCGTTATTGAAAGTGGGGTATGTCTTCAACTATTAGTATAGAGCTGCTTATTTCTTCCTTCAATTCTGTCAATTTTTGCTTCATATATCTTTGGGCTCTGCTGTTAGGCATGTATATGTTTATAATTGCTATATTTTGTTGATGTATTGACTCTTTTGTCAATATATAATGTCCTTCTTTGTCTCTTGTAATAATTTTTGACCTAAAACCTATTTTACCTGATATTAATATAGCAACTCCAGCTCTCTTTTGGTTACTATTTGCATGGAATATATTTTCTCCAACCTTTCACTTTCAACTTATTTGTGTCTTTTGATCTAAAGTGAGTCTCTTGTAGACAGCATATCGTTAGTTCATTTTTTTAAAAAAAATCCATTCTGCAAATCTCTGTCTTTTAATCAGAGAGTTCAATCCATTTACATTTAAAGTAACTGATTCTTTGGGAATAAAGTCTTCTGTGTTCCCAGCAGCACCAGAAATCCACACCAGGGATATGGGCTGCTGTCCTCAAGACCACCACTGTGCCAGAGAGGGTAGGGTAGAGCAAAAGTAAGTTAAAATACCACAAAACTCTCCTACTGGGTTTCAGTTGCCCCTTTCTTGATTAAGCATTTACTTGCTGCTGTTAATCTTTGATTATCTTCCATTGTTCTGACAAAGTTGATTCTGACAGTTTTAACCAACCTTTTCAGGATTTCCCTTGAAGGAAGGGCCTTTAGAATTTCCTACTATGCCATTTCACTGGCATTCTTTTGAAATATCATTTCCCATTATATCTTGTTCTAACCTTAATTTATTTAACCGATATCACATTTGTGGATATTTACGATGCCTTAAGTTTAGGACTATTATAAATAACACTATAGTGAACACTTTTATAGCCAGAATTTATATACATTATTTCCTCAGAATAATTCCTATATAAAGAATGCTGCATTTTAGGAATAAAAAGATATAAATTTAAAATTTTATTAGATAGATGACAATTAACATTAGCAAAGAGGAAAAAAAAATCCTAGAGCCCTGACACTGGTATATCAGGAGTTAAATCTTACACCTCTTAGGGTTTTATGATGAGGCATTTGAATGAATTAATATTTATTCAATTGCAACTTGTTTGACTTCTCCTAAAACAGCCAGTTTTCAAATGTGAGTTGGTGTGCATGAGTCGGGCCACTAGTGCTCTAGTGTAGGCTGAGGTTGCACACTAACCACCAAATTTAATGCCGTGAGTTAAAGACGAGACAGGGACTTTGACTTGGGGGCTGTTTCCATTAACTCCAGACAATTTCTAATCTAAAGATGATTCTCAGCCATCAAGAGGCAGTGGCCTGAATGACCAGATTTTTTCATCGACAGAGCACCAACAGGATGAATTATTCAAACAACTAAAATGGTATAAAGCTTAGGGTGAACTGTGTCTACATACAATTATACTTCTGAATAATTTGAGCTTGAACTACTAATACAGTACTTGTAGTAGACTTGTGGTAAATATTCAATCAACTTAACAAATCCCTCTTTCTCTCCTAGCAACCCTCCCGAGTCCCTCCAACTTCTCTCTTTCTAGCAATGACAAGCTCTGTACCTAATTCTATCTATAAAGCAAAACCATTTTGTCACTCACATATTGGTCTACAATCAGTAACTCTAGTCGTATAGCAGTCTATCTCTTTTTATTATATTGCAGCTATTTGTATTTTATTCCTCTCTCTTTGTCCTTACCTGACAAAAACCAACCACAAACATAATTTGGATTGGAAGACTCATTCCTATGGCTGATTATGCTTGAATTTTGATACTTAAGATCCATCAGATTCTTCCATTTTCTTATTTTAATGTGATATAATTTATCTTTTAATTGATTTTAATGAGAGAATATTTGTGAATAGGAAGTCAAAAGTGGAAGAAAAGTGTATTGCTTTCTCCTAAGTATTGAGGGGGCCCTGGGATTTTACATCCTTCTTCTAGTCAAAATCCCCTTGAAACCAATGGAATTCTGCATATGCGGAGACTCAGATATGCTGAGCAAATTTTACCCAAGAGAGACTTTTAGCTGTTGGTGATAGAGAAAGCTTGGCAAACCTGCAAAAATTCTTCTACTCCAGGATGCAGTGTGGTGCTGCTTCAACTCCAAAATGCTGTGGACCAAAGAATTTTGAGACCAATTTTCAAATTCCAGAAAAACATTATGGTCTAGATTTTTTTTTGATGGGGTTAAAGCAGTTGTCTTTTCCATTAATTTCCTGTTATTTTTTTCCTTAAAGAGAATTGATGTAAAGACAGATTCTGAGGTAGGAATAGGAAATGACCATCAGTTTAGTTACATCCTGACTGGCTCATGTTTGCATCTTTCCCTCCACTTCTTCTAACTTGCACTTTACCATGAGCATCAAGATCAAATTATTTTTTTCAAGGACACTCTATATGAGAATGAATGGTTATGTCTTCCAAGAGAAGGAAGGCATCATTTACTAAACAGCCAACACTCTATTCCTATTTATTCATCCATTCATTATTTATGAATTGCCCTATTTCCATCAGGAACTGGGCTCCACGATGATGGAAGAGGTGTGAGTTATTTTCAAAGAATGAATGTCACATCAGAATTTTAGGGATGGCATGTTGTTTCTGCCAGATACCATGGAAATATCCAAGGCTCTGTCTGACTCTACAAACTGTTACAAGTGAATTCAATGAAAACAAAAAAGCAGTAAAAACAAATGTTGAATTCATTCAGATTGCATCCTGCATAACTGTTAAGGCTTGCTTTAATTTTCACTTTTCATCCAGTTATTTGGGAAACAACTTCACTTCAACTTCGGTCTGAACTGTGGAAGCAGCGTGGCGCAGATGCGCTGATGGAGAGTGAAAGCATCTTACTTGTGTGTAAAAATCTCTCTTCTATTGGATCAGGTGTTCCAACAAATAATTACTTAATAAAATACGTACTTACTGATAATTTTTTAATGGATAACAATTGAGAAAGGTTTACAGTTTCTTCCATTTATTCTTCAGTTTCTGGCAGGGGTACCAAAATTTTCAAAAAGCATTTATAGAATCACAGCTCAACCAGAAAAAGGAAGTACTACAAGTGCTCCCAGGAAAGGGTATTCTTGCTGATCCAGGAAATTTCAAAATTTGGCTCTTTGCATTTGTACCAAAACATTATAGAGATTTTTGGAATCAAGTTGCTAAAACCTTGGGTGGCTCATTCATCTTCAATAATAACATTAAGATATACTGAATGGTCTCACCAGAAGCGGTGGGAAGAGGTTGCCCACAACTCTGTTCAGCAGTTTTGGAATGAGCGAAATGTCAAGCTAGAAAAATTGTCGGTTATAAAGTTGCAGCACACTTTTCCTCCACAAATAAAACCCAGTGTGACATTTTATATAAGTTGCATTTCAGAAAATAAGGAAATGGCATCTTTTATCTCTAACTAGGTTCTGGAATTAATTTGCTCCTTTTTACTTGCATCAATATATTTGTCCTCCAATGGCACATGTTTCATCAGGGCAACCATGTGGAAAACTCAGACACAAAGAAGTATTTGTTTCTTGCAAGAGCAGTGTGAACAGGGTATTAATGTAATTTTGATGCCAGATAAAGTACTTTGTTATAGCAGAGAGCATAATAATGAAGGGACTTATAGAGGACCTGGGTTTGTTGGTCTTTGGATTTCTTCCATGGTAGAGCAGTAAAGTTGGCTCAACCATTTCAAACAGCTGAGTATAATGTGAATATTTCTTATTATTCCCCTCTCCCCCTGAATGGGGTAGCTTATAGCAATTTCAGAAAGTTTTAGAGATTTTTATAAAGGATTTTGTCATGCAGACTCGGTCCAATAGGGTAAGAATCATGGCATGTGGTTATTTTTCTCTTGAACGGTTTTTAAGTGCAGCAGAGATACACTCCATGATGAAGTTCATCAGCCTTTGGGATACAGGATCAATCTATTGAACAATAGATTTAGCAGTATTTAATAGTACTAAATAGAATTAATAGTATTAGCAATACTAAAGAGAAATTATGCCTAGAAATGGGGATTTATGTGGTGATTTAGTTCTTATGGAGACAGCATAGGAAAATAAAGATGATGATAGTGACAATATTTTAATAGAAATAAGTTAGGTTATAAGGGCTAATCCACACATACTTGAGTATTGTAAGAAAATAATAATGGTGGAGAGGAAAGACCACTGGATGAAAAATCAGGAGACTGGATAATAATGTCAATTCAGCAGCTGAGCCACCTACAGCAAGTGACAATGGTGGGTATAATAATGCTTGTCCAAGTTATTTCATATGGCAGTTGTGAGATGAGCAGTCAATGTACGAAGTAATAATGAAGTCCTTTGAAAATTAGAAATTACACATCAGTTGTTATTTCAGAGTAAGTTTTACAACCAGAGATGCACAGATGGACAGATCTTGCCTAATCTAAAAAAAAAAACCAAAAAAAAAAGACAAAGGTATGCCTCCAATAATACACACAATTTGACATTTCACTATCTCCTATTAAAACTAGATCTGTTTCCTGTAGTATCTTGGGTTTTCATATTAAGGTTCAGCTTTAACATATCCTTTTATGCAGTTTATGACATTGCAACTTCAGTGTAGGTCTCTGGCAAGGATGACTGAGGGTTATTGATGAGATGCTCAAAATGTAAACTAAAGGAAAATATGCACCTTCCCCTGTACTCTTTTTTGTGAACTCAGCTTCAGGGAAATGTGGAGATGTTTTAGCAAAATCTTCACTGTCAAGCTGCTTTCTGAGAGCTGACTGGTTGTGTGCCAGACAGAAGCAGACCCTAACATAGACTTAAATGGATAAATGGAGGGATACACAAATGGACTGAGTTAAATGGAATTTTTTTAATGCAATATTATAACTTTTTAAGAATATATTTCAATTCAAAACCTTTATGGATCAAGATAGAGTAATCATCAATCAGCAACAATGAATTAATCAAAATGTTGCCAAGTTAAGACCTTGATGGGTCTACTTTATTAGGAAATGATTAATTTATAATCAGCTTATTAATTTTCATTTGTTTGTGTTCAAAGAGTTTGTTGTCTGTTAAATACAATGTCATGAAATTTTAGTTTTACTATGAATTTTCTTAAACTTCTACCTACTTCTGCTGACATATCCTAGGTCCCAAATAGTAGAATTCAAAGCTCTCTTCATAATCTGCCAAGCCTCAGCATATTGGAAATTTAATGCATCATCATTTTTTATTCTTCCAAATTTGATTCCATGATTTTCTCTTTCCTTTCAATTTAGAAAGAGAATTACTTAAGAACCAAGAGAAACATTGTTCTAAAAAAATTTTAGTCCAACAGGAAGCTCTGTAAATATCCAAAGAAACCTCACTCCTCAAATATGGCCAAATTTTTGTGGACCCAAGATATTGAGATGGTCATAATCAGTTCCATTTCCCCATCTTTTGGCATTCAGAGCTCCCACTGTCAAAAATGAAGTATGATAAAATTGAAAAAATTAAAAATAATTTCAAAAGGCAGGAAAAGAGAAATAATGAATCATCAATTAGGGCTGGAAAAGCTTAGTTCTTTATCCTCTTGAAACCTCTGCAATTTTTGATTTTCCTTGAATGATTAGGGCATTCTATGTGGGGACAATATTTGAAAGATGATTATGCGTCAAGATTCTGAGTTTTATTTTTATTTCTGTGTTCTTGCATCTAGTTGAATTTCCCCATCAAGCAAATACTGAGATTTTGAGTATAGTGTTGGGCAAATGTTTATATAGGCTTCAGATTCTTGGATTAAAGGTGCTATAAAAGAAAAGAATATTATTATTGTTACTCATGAGAAATAGTCTTAGTGCTGATTTTGGCAGGGTCTGGCTGCCTTCATGTTGGCTAGCAAAGAAAAGTCAACACAAATTCTTCAAGCACATTTCTCTGTACTAGCTACTAACAGCATAAGAGCTATCAGGCTGGGAATTAAGAATATTTCCTTTAGAAATAGATAATTGAGTACAAACAGTCTTTCTCATGAAACTAATTTACCTACTCTTGATTAAATCTGTGGTAGAATGCTTGGCACTAGAAGACACTCAATAAAGACTTATTGATAAATTTCACCCCTTATAGCTGTTAGTTTTATCCTTTATCCAACTCACCCGAAGCAAGCAGAGTAGCTTATCTGGGAAGAGTCTTTATAATAATTATTATTTGTCTGCTCTGAGAGCCACATTTCCTTCCAGAGAAATTTACAGGGAATGGCCATGTCTCAGCAAGTTACATGTTTTGAAGCATTCTCACTGAGATGAGAGTGTGAGGGTGGGTTATTAATTATAAAGTTAGAGTTTCTGTCACCCAAATTTTCAATTAGGATGACTTCAGCTACAGGTTAACAGGAAACCTCTATTAAACAGGTTAAAATAATTTATTAATTCCCAGAGACACGGTTTCTCAGGGCTTTATCTCCACTTCTTTGACATCTCCCTTAGCTCCGCAATGCATACATGTTGGGTTCATTCTCAGCTGGACATCAAGATGGCTGCAGCAATTCTGAGCATCACATCCAGATATAACTGTCCACAGGAAGAAAAGGAGCCATTTCTGCCTTGTGGATTTCTTTTTAAAGATTTTATTTTTCCTTTTTCTCTCCAAAGCCCCCCGGTACATAGTTGCATATTTTTAGTTGTGTGTGGGTCCTTCTGGTTGTGGCATGTGGGATGCCGCCTCAGCATGGCCTGATGAGCGGTGCCGTGTCCGCACCCGTGATCTGAACCGGTGAAACCCTGGGCTGCCGAAGCGGAGTGCACGAACTTAACCACTCGGCCACGGGCCGACCCCTGCCTCGTGAATTTCTTGAGAACAAGGAAATCTTTCCCAGAAACCGCAGCTCTTCCCAACAGACCTTCCCTCATAGATCGTTGACTAGAATCAGGTCACATGCCTTCCTAAACAGCACACGGGCAAGGTGAATGGGATTAGCTTGATTGGTAGACTAATCGGATAGGGAAGAATTTATGCTGGGAGGCTGCCACCATATGCCATTGCCTGAGGAGTATTTAGTTCAAATTTCCATAGCATAAATCCCCTTAAATACATATTCCATAACTTATCAATCCAGAATATAGTCTGAGTATATTGAAGTTGCTAAATGTTTTTTTTTTTTATAACCAAGACATTAAAAACATCCAATATTAAGATTTTCTCTTCATGGAGTTTGCATTTTATGGATTCTACAAGAAAGAAACTAAAGGACAGAACCAAAGAGCTGCAAAGGATCCATAGCTTTAAATATCTGCACTAGAGGCTCTGGGACTTCTCGACCAATGCCACTTCTCAAATGCCAAGGCAAAGAAGAGGATAAGAAGGGTAGGGGAAAATGATTATTCCCATTTTAACTAAGGCCTTCAACCCCTCTATGCCAAAAGCATTTTTATTGGTCAAATTAATTGTACTAGAGTAATGAAAACAGCACTGGATAGGGACCTGGGGAGCACCCAGCTTTGCTATATGCAGATGTGGTCTCCCATGACCAAGGAATTTTTCTCTAAATGACCTTATGCTTAGGTGACAGGACGGTCTGCTTTGGGGTGTCTAATGCCCTTTTTAACTCTAAGAAAATATGGCATTGGTATTCTTTAATTTCTGCTATTTCTCCTTGGAAGAGGGTGCTAATAAGGAGAGAAATTGCTTCAAAGCAGATCACTCAAGACAACAAATCCAACGGAACAGGACTGGGCCTGATCATCTCTGAAATAAATGAGTAAAGCCTCTCTGAAGGACCTTATGACTTTGTTATTTTTAAGGTCCAGAGGAAATGCGGTGCCTGGATCTCAAATGCCTTTATCAGTATGTACATGGGAGAGGCACAGAGGAAAAGGGAGCATATTTTATGGGAAAACATACATAGGTTAATACAGAAAATGCTGCATTTTTCAACTCTCATCAGTTTACAAAGTGTTGCTACTTGCTCATTTGATCTTCACCACAACCTGTGACTTAGAAAGAAAATGTTATGATCCTCATTTTACAGATGAAAAATATGAGATGCAGAGAGCCCAGAGATATCAGTAATACTGGCAGAGCCAGCAACAGAGTTGGATCTTTTCAGTAGAGAAGTGTCTTTAGGGGTTTCTATCTATTTTTTAAACCATTGAGGCGCTCATATGTAAGACACTTTTAAACTCTAGAAATTGTTAGACAAATAGCTTCTAACAAAGTTTTGATAGGTTGAGATTCTCATTTATTCATTCAGTAAATATTTATTGAGTACCTACCATGTGCCATACACACTTAATTGTGTCTCCATATTGAATTACGTTTATTCATATCTCCTGGATCTTCTCTCTAGTTTGAAAAGCTTTCTGGTTGGCTGAGATATTTTGATCTTGAGTTTAAATCTCTTCTTCAGATTTAGAGTTAAATGATTATTCTAACCTTTCTATCCTATGCCTGTAAAACAGGAAACAGAATGACTGAAGAGTTAAGAGCAAAGCATTTGTCCCATTCCATATTGAATACTTTCTTGGCAGGAGCCCTATGGAGCTTTTCACAAAACGACCTGCTTAGTCAGAGACAGAAACAGTTTATGTTACTCAAAAGTCTTTCAAGTTGCTACATCTATTTAGAGATAAGATTTCCGGGGCAGATGAACGCTGCTTTTTTTAGTTACCTTAAATACCACTATTCTTAATCTTTTAACATGTTATCAGTTTGGTTAAGCAAATTCACCAATTTGTTCTATATATGAATCCATGTTCATGCCAGTCACTTAAGTAGCAAAGGAACTTTCAGAATGGTGATTTAACCCTTCTTGCTCCAAGAAAAAAAATACCCTGGTGGAAGATGGAAACAAGTCCTGGCAGGTAACAGTAAAACCAATGTTTTCTCCACAGACCATGATGATACTTGTAATTACTGTCACCTAAATCAAAATGATTAAAGTAAAACCATGTCCTTCCAGATGCTCAGCATACACTTCCTCACAGTAAATTAAAGTCACCATTAAGCATCTGAAATGCCTCTAATTTGAATCACAGCTGCAAGAAAAGTCACTCACTTGTGAATTTGTTAGACCATATGTTATTGTACCAGTGTGGGTTTTCTTTCTGAAGACCCCTATTGCCCCCACTGGGATAATTTTGAAAAGAATGACATTGGCTTGTGTGTATAGCTACTCCATGACTAAGAGGTAGCGGGTTAAATAGGAAAAAAAAGGAAAAAACCTACTTTGGCAAATAACAGCTTTTAAAAATAAAATTGGTCCCATGTTTCAGGTTTGAACTGTCAAAAAGAGTCTACTCTTTATCATAACCGTTTCTCTCCCCTCTCCCACCCCAAAACACACACTACCCCCCACCCTCACACACTTACCATGGCAATAGCATCAAGACGTGGAGAGCTTCTCATAAATGATTTTAGGATAATTCTAAAACCACTATTTAAAAAAACAGTTTCTATTTCTTCCCACAAATGGAGCTATTTGCCAAGTAAACAGATTTGTTTAACTATGACTTGTTTTCCCTCAAGTGTCCACACCTCTCTTCCAATGGAGAAATAGACAAATGGTGGTCAAACAACTAAAGAAATAAGGGAGATAGGCCATCTGGATAATTCACACAGAGAATAATCACTCTTTGAACTACCAAATTGGATTGCACTTTTGACTAGCTTCAGAATGTTACAGAAACTAGTGAGCCTTCCCAGTGATTCACTGAGAACTAGCACAGAAGGTTCTTCTATAGATGCCTCAATTATGTTAGGAGCCTAGAAATTAAAGTAAATTGACACTTGGGTAGGCCATCAAAAAAGAAACAATCAGCTTCCTAAACAGTTAAGACTATTATAAAAAATGGAAATTTGAATTAGTACAAATTCAAAATGAATTCAAAATTTAAAAAATTCAAGTATATTCTGATTATTTTTTATCTTAGAAGGTGGTTTCTATAAATCAGATAATATATCTTTTAGACCCATTTGGTCTGGATAATGGTGGAGAAAGCTGGGAATGATTATTGAATATTTACGTTTCATAGAAAATGACTCTCCATATAATATTTTGGCAAAATGTATGTCAGTTATTGCATCTTTCTAGGCATCTTTTCCAGCATTTTCACAATTTCTAAGCCATAGTGCAATAATCAACGATGCTATTCTTAGAGACCGGAGGACAATTTCCATGGAGACAAAACTGCAGACTTCTTCTTCAATAAACTTTCTAAAGCTCTGATTCTCACACCAATACATATTAGAATCAGTTAGGAAATTTCTGAAAAAAATTCCAGTGCTTGAGCCCAACATTAGGGACAATTAAAATGACAATCTTTGGAGCATGTAACCTGAACATCAATACCTTATAAAAGCTTCCCAAGTGATTCTAATGTACAGCCAGTGTTGAGAATCTCTTATTTGGTCTAACTAATTACTTTACAGATAAGAATATGGGAGTTTAGAGAAATTAAGTGTTTTGTTCAACGTAACACAGCTTATTTAACATCCAAATTAGGATTAACACCTATGTCTGTTTGCCTACATACAGTCAAGTTTTCATGTCAGGTACTATGTCTAGCGTGTTTCACATTATTATCAACTTTTGGAAGTCTAATTTACATACAATAAAATGCACACATTTTAATATGCAGTTTGATAAGTTTTGTTTGATGGTACATAACTATGTAACCACCTTCCTAATCAAGATGTAGAACATTTCCATCACCCAACGTTTCCTCATGACCCTCTGCAGTCAATCCCACTCCACCCCCTGCCCCAGACAACCACTAATTTAATTTCTGTCACTACAGATTAGTTTTGCTTGTTCTATATCTTCATATAAATGGAAAAAACCCCCAACCTAGTATGTACTATTTTGTCTGGCTTCTTTTGCTCAGCTAAATGTTTTTGAGATTCATCCATGTTGTTGCTTGTATCAGTCATTCTTCCTTTTTATTGTTATGTTTCATTGTATGAGTATAACAAAGTGTATAAATACTCACTTACCTGTTGATGGATATTTAAGTTGTTTTCAGTTTGGGATTATTATGACTAAAACTGCTATGAACAGTCATGTAAAATTCTTTCTGTGGACATATGTTTTATTTTCTGGGTAAATGTCAAAGAGTAGATTTGCTGAGTCACATGATAAGTTTATATTGAACTATACAAGAAATTGTCACACTGTTTTCTAAAACAGTTGTACCATTTTACACTCCCACTAGAATCTATGAGAATTCCAGTTCCTGTACATTCTCACCAACACTTGGTATTAGTTTTCTGTTGCTGTCATAACAAATTGCCACAAGTTTAGAGAATAAAACAATGCAAATTTATTACCTTCTATTTCTGTAAGCCAGAATTCTGACATGGATCTCACTGGGCTAAAACCAAAGTGTTGGCAGGGCTGCGTTCCTTTCTGATGGCCCTGGGGAGAATCCATTTCCCACTCATTCGAGTTGTTGGCAGAATTCAGTTACTTGAGGTTGTAGGATCAAGATTCTCATTTTTCTGTTGGCTGGAAACTGAGGACCATTGTGTTTGTAGAGGCCACTGCGTTCCTTGGCTTGTCGCCATCTTCCTCTGTCTTCAAAGCCAGCAACCACCAGTGAGTCAGTTCTTTTCCCATCACATCTCTCTGACCCACTCTTTTGCCTCATTCTTCGACTTTTAAGTTCATGTGATTAGACTGAGTCCATTCAAATAATGCAGGATAATCTCCCTATTTCCATTACTTGCCTTAATTCCATCTGCAATCGTAATTCCCTTTTGTCGTGTAATGTAAAATATTCGCAGGTCCCAGAGATTAGGATGTGGACACTTTGTGGGACCATATTCTGTTTGTCACACCTCCCACCCTAGATCTTTATACTATTCTTGTCATTCCTTTTACTTCTATATCTGTTACAAACTCCACTTGGCAATGTTATTAATTTTTCTTTAAAATCAGTTATCTTTCACAAAAGGGCACAAATTGTATGATTTCATTTATATGAGATGTTTAGAATAGGCAAATCCATAGACACAGAAAATAATTCAGTGCTTTCTTGGGGCTAGGTGGGTGAGTGGAGGACGAGGAGTGACTGGTAATGGGTACAGTGTTTCCTTTTGAAGTGATGAAATGTTCTGGGATTAGAGAGTGGTGATGGTTTCACAACCTTGTGAATATATGTAAAATACTTCATTGTACACTTTAAAAGGGTGAACCTTATGTGAATTATATCTCAATTGAAAAAACAGAGGGAAAAGTTCACTTGTCTTTGAAGGAAATTACGTGAAGAAAAAAAAGCAGCTTTGTCACCAGTCACAGTTGAATAAGCTCTCTCCATGAGGAATCCACAGAGCTGCTCTGTTTCTGGCACTCCACCATGCACTATACTGGAGGCTGTGGTTAGCAATCCTGAAAATAAGGGGTGAAAATGCCTGACTGGGCATTAAATTACAGATACAAGCTCAGTTCATGAAGAATAATAAAGTTAAAATTTGAAGATATAACAATGGGGATATGTTCTGAGAAATGTGTCATTAGGCTATTTTGTCATTGTGCGAGCATCACAGAATGTACTTACACAAATCTAGATGGCATAGCCTACTACACACCTAGGCTAAATGGTACTAATCTTATAGGACCCCTGTTGTATATGCGCTCCGTCATTGACCGAAATGTTGTTATGCAGCACATGACTATATATATATTTGGTTCAAAAAATATATGTAGTAAGTGTGTGAAGTATACTAATCTCTAATATATAGCTTAATGTATTTTTATGTATATTATTATTTCTTTTTCTTTCCCTGTTGCACTGACTAGACATCAAAGTAAAGTGTGGAAGAGAAATGGTGACAGTGTATATCCTTGTCTTAGTCTTGACCTCAGGGGGAATGCATTCAATATTTCACCATTAAGTATAGGTTTTTTAAGTTTTTAGTCTATCAGATTAAGAAAGCATCTTTCTATTCCTAGCTAGCTCTTTGTTTAGTTTTTAATTATCTTAATACTTATTGATTACCATGTAGAAACAAGTACATGGTGTCTCAGATATAGTATCAAATTTAATCACTCAATAAATAGTGAGCAACTTCTATGTTGTAGATACTATTTTATGTGTTGGATCCAAAGAAAAATAAGACACAGTCCTTGTCCTATAACACCTCACAGTCAAAATGCTGTGGGATTATTGAGAAGAAAGGAGCTGACTTTAGTACAGAGGCATCAAGAAAGATTCAGAGTAAGTATTATTTGGGCCAAATTTTTCAGGCAGACTGGGTTAGCAAACGACATTCTGGGTAGAAGTCACAGCTTGGAGATATGAAAGAACACGGGGTATGATGTGACAATGTTGCCCCAATAGGAACACTAAGGAGAGGTGGTAGGATACGAGGTCAGAAAGGAAGGTCAGTGTAATCTGTAAAGTAAATCATGAAACTTGCTAACAAGTTTAGACTGGATCCTGTGGACAAAGAAGAGTCATTGAAGTGTTTTAGAAAGATCATTATGTTGACAGTGTTCGTGGGCAAATAGATAATGAAGGAAATTAGAGTTGAGAAACTAGTTGGGAAGCTAGTGATGAAGATCTGAAATAGGGGAGATAAGGTCAAGAGGAAAGGATAGTATACAATGAGCTTTAGGAAGTAGAAACAACTAAACTGATTGTCCAATTGGATGCAGAGAGTGAGCAAGAGGAGGAATCAGTTTTTTTCCTGGTTACCTGGGTGATTGATAAACTAAATAAAGCTACAGGGAATTTGGAAGGGTGAAGATCCTGGTTTCAGTTCTGGATATACTGAGTCTGAGAAAGGCCACCGAGTGGAAAGGAAGCTGAAGATATTGGCCTCACACTCCTAATTATGATTTAGGATCAGTCCTGGTGAAGTTTCTGATCCAGAAGATGGATTATTAAAATAAATCTAGGACTGGTGATAACAATCTGAGGAATTTCTAGCAAGCTGTAGCTCTAGAAGGGCTGTCAGGCCCATGCTTTCCCCCATTTATTAGTCAGGGTCTTTAACCCATATGTAGCATGGCCATCTGATGGTTCCAAGCCCTTTTAAATTGCTATTTTCCAGGCTTTGGCCTTGAGGTATTATGGCCTCTGACCCAGCTATCCTGATCTATACCTAATTTTAACCCAAATGTGGAATAACCCCCTTGAGGTCTGATTCTGCTGCCAATACAACCAAATAAAAACCTCAATACAATTCTAGGAGACTTGGAAGAGTTATGTCGATGATTTCTGAAGGCGTTCTTGAATGAGTGGCCTGGGGTTTGAAAAGTGTATCACGCAGCAAGATAACTTAAAATTTCTTTTCACCTATCCATCACACCAAAGCTTCTATATCAACACTTCTCCTCTCTTTCTCCCTCTCTCACACTTTCTCAATATCCACTGATGCAGTTACTCTGTTACTCTGTCTCAATTTCTACAAGAATAGTATAAATATATTCCAAGATCAACACACACACACATGCCGTGAATCATTACTGATCTTCAAATCTCTCCAGTAGAAGGATGAGAGGAAATAGATGTGTATTAGGTATGTATGTAGTTAGTTGAAATGTAATAAGTAAACTCAGATTAGATACCTGGCTAACGACACCTAGAGAAAGTAGTTTTGTGTGGAAATGAGAAGACTTGTCAAGGTTTGAGATTACAGAAGGAAGGCTGCTGGGGGTGAGCAGTGAAGGTGGGCAGGAGGAGGATTGTCATGCCAAACAGCAGAGCTGTGACTTTAGGCTTGTTGCACAGAAAGGTTCACAAAGCACATCAAGGAAGAACTTTCAACATATAACCCTGGAGTGATAGAGTCTCATCTTTTTCTCTCTCCTAGTGGGTTGTGGGAGGAAATCCGGAAATTCCTTTTTGCTTGGTGAGTAGTCTCAGTCAAAGTTGGCTCATGGTCCCTCTGTGGTGATCAACAATGTGTGGGAATGTGGGTGTTTTGTGGGGTGGCTGGAGAACCCCCAATGGAGTGATTGGGAAATCATGACCTGTCCTTTCCCAAGCACTCCTTACCTGACTAGTCTTTCCCAGACCAAACATAAACACCAGCATTCAAATAAGGTACCCACATTCCTTTTAGAGAAGGTCATGAAGGTCTCACTGAGCCATATCACCTGGCAATACCAGATTTTCTGTTTCCCTCCAACCAGAAAAGGATGTGGGGGCACTTAGAGACTCAGAACTTCAGAAGGAAGGTGTACTCTGCACGGATTATCCCTCTTTTCTAACCCTCTTTCACTCTCCCCAATTTTATCTTCTGTAGTTTTATAGCTCCTTCTTCTAGAATCCCAGTCTAGCATCCACACTCACACTTCAGGAGTCTCCATCACTCCTCACTGGCGTTTCCCCTCCTATGTTCTTTCTGATGTCATTAATGTAAGCTTCTCAGGTTTTGCAGACCCCAAAGGGAAAGGACTACACTCTGGATTTATGCATTAAAGAGAGAGAAAGTGCCTTGATTCAATTTCTCTACTAGCAAGAATTGTGGCCGATTTCCTCTGGCTCTAAGAAGCCAGCATATTCATCAAAGCAGGCATTCATTTTCACTTACCACACATGCCCCCAGTCCCACCCCAAAGACCTCACAGTCTAGCCTCATATTAAGAAAGCATATTTCATGGGAAACCATAATGCTGACATCATCATGCTAAGGAACATTTGGCCCCCTTATTATGAGAGTCACAACTTGAGTGTGAATGACTCTATTTATTGTGAATGGCTCCATCTGCAACAGGTGGCTCTTACTCCAATTAGATTCTTCTCTTAGGAAAGAAATAGGCATGCATGTGTTAGGTCTCAGTTCATTTTGCAACAATAGCTGCCATTTATTGATATGTAATTCACTTTGCACACTTAATCCTATGTAATCCTCACAGTGACCCAGCAAGGTTCATATTATTAAACATTTCATAAAGAAACTGAGGCTTGGAGAGTTAGAAAATTGCCCATGGTCTCACAGATAGTAAACAATGAAGCTGGTGTTTGAGCCCAGTTCTATCTGTCTCCAAAGTCCAGATCTTATCACTGTATTGTACTACCTCTTAGCATGAGGCGAGCAGAGATGGAACCAAAGGAAATATCACAGGATAACGGGCTTTTAAACCAGATGCTCATGTGCTTGTTAGCTTGTTAGGGGAAAAACCAAAGCAGAATCCTTTACTCTACCTTTCTTTACTTTACCTTTCTTTCCTTCCCTCCTTCCTGTCTTCCTTTCTTTCATTATGAAATCCCAATAGCAATCACAAAAGAATCAGAAATAATAGAGTGTAAAACTGCCACAAACCAACATCTAGGTAAAAAGCTATGAAAATGTTCTATTTTATGATGCCATTTAGAGTGAACGTTATATTTATAGCTTTTTCCCTGAATACACATTAAGGTGATATTGAACTTTTAGTAAAAATTATACCATACATCTGTGGTGACAGCCTGTTTCCTGAACACAAATCTTTATCTACTACTTTCAGCTTTCAATATTTTCTCCAGAGAAGTAAGTTAGGACATTAAAAGGTCCAGAAAGAAACGTAAAACAGATGGGACTGGATTTTTGTGGAGAGTGATAGCCATATTGAACTTAATGGAAATATAGTCATAAGGAGGGCTGAGAGGAAAACCTATGAAGCATACACAGACAGGGCCCTGGCTTGGGATGGAATCTCAAGGTGTACAACATCTGGCTTATAATTGTTTGCTGTCCTTGAATTTGGGTGTTCTTTAAGATGGAGTAAGAGATTGGTTATAGGCCCTTCCTATGATATGGGACAAATATTTTCAGCCATTGAACAGTACTGATCTTTTGTGAGTTTAGTGTTTATTCCTTTTACTTCCCATCCTGGGCAAGTAAGGACCCTGGGGATCTGACATAGGATGAGGTCCCAAGATTCTATGGCTCAGGCATTGGTTATGGCTCTGGTTTTGGAGCAAAGTGGAAGTAAATTTGTAGGGCTAGACTGAACTGATCTCAGAGAGGAAGAGCCCACTCAAGTTTGAAGGATTAGCAAGAGGCTAGGCCAAAGTGGAGGCAGCTGGTTTAGGAGACTGAACTTGGAGGCAAGTCTTGGCAGATAGGGCATTCTTTTCTGCAGTGTCTGCTGATAGCCAAGAAGAAAGGTACAAGGGGAGTCCGGAATTAGCATGGATGCTACCAGTAGCAGCATGCATCCTTAGACAATCTAGCCAATAAATACTTTTCTTTCCTGTTTACTCAATCTCTCTCTCAACTGGACTATTTCCATGAATATTTAAATATCCTCTCGTCTCTCCTGTTTAATAACAATAAAAGAAGCCCTATTTAAGACTGTTTTCCCATTCATTTATCAGCCTTCCCTTTTCTCCTCACAATGAAATTTGTCAAAACTCTATATCCACTTTTTCCATTTCGTCATATTCCACTAAGTTCTCTAGCGACCCATTTCATCTTGGCCTTTGTTCCTTCACTCTAACAAAATGGCTCTTTCTAGAGTTACCTGTGACCGTCATATTACTAACTCCAGCAGATAATTTCCAGTTCCCATCTTATTTGATGCTCGGCAGCATTAACCCCCACCCCTCCACCATTGATCACTCACTCCATCTTGAAATACCTATTCCCTTGGCTTCCGTTCCCCTCTTTCCCTTCCCTACTCTTCATGTTTTCCTTCTACCCCTCTGGCTGCTCTTGTTCAGCCTCTTTGCCAGTTCTCCTTCTCCAACCATTAAATGTTGGAGTTTGTTACAGCTCAGTTCCAGGTCTTCTGTTTTCACATTATGCTCTCTTGCCAGGCCATCCCATTCATTCCCATGACCTGAATTACCAAAGTTGATGACAGACCTCCTCTGAGTCCTAGACTGATATCTAATTGCTTCTCTTTGATATAAGGACATAAAACTCAACATATGTAAGCCTGAATTTATTGTCTTTTCTTTCACATGTGGTTTTCTCCAGGGTGCTCTCTCCAGTGAATGGCATACCCAGTTGCTGAAAAGCTATATGGAAGTCATTCTTGACCCTTCCTGTTTCCTCGCACCATATCCCCAATTCATTAACAAGTAATATAGATTTTTATGTCTTAAATGTGTTCTAAATCCTTTCATTTCTGTTCTCCTTTCTTTTTACAGTCAACATCTCAATTCAAACTACCATGCTTTCTCATTATGGATCAATGTAATAGCATCCCAACGTCACTTTCACTAATCTCCCACATCCAGTCTATATATCCTTTCAAAAAACCAATCTAAGTGCATTCCTACCTTCCTACCTTCATGCATGGTTAAAGCCATTCAAAGGCCCTTTTTTTGTTTTGGGTTAAAGATCAATATCCTTAATACACTCTACAAGGCCATGAATAATCTGGCCTCTACCTACCCTGCACCACTTCTGGCTCCACTCTTCCCTCTGTACTTATTCTTCAGCACACGGCATTCTTCTTATTTCTCTATCCTTCCATGTTCTTATTTCTCTATCCTTCCATGTCCATGTGTGTCAATGCCTTGGCACACATCTCTCCCATTTGTCCCTAGAACATTCTCCAGTCACCCTTCACTTGTCCACAGCAGACTCTTACAAAAGACCAATACGTCCTTGCAATTCATACTTTGAAGAAGTAAAATGTTGGCCAACTCTCTGAGCTGAGCCTGTTGCGCTGAGTGAACCCCAAGTAGACACACATGCCTTCAATAATGCTCAGGGCATTTTCATTCCTCAGTTAAGCTACCAAACCAAACTTAAAAGATAAATAAATAAATAAAGCAACATAAAAAAATAAAACTTCCTAAGAGTTGTTTTGATTTCTCCATATTTGACAGACTATTGCAGATTAAGCAAGATTTAAACTGTCATTCTTATCTAGATAACTAGGAAGTTTCAGACAAAAAGTAGTTGCTCAGAGATATGAAACAATTCTATATTTTATAGCAACATTTGCAATATAAATGTTATTGTCATTGCTTTTCTTTGGATACTTTTTAAAATGATACTGACCAGAAGTAGGTAAAACAAAACTCATAGCCTCTGGCCCTCTTGATTCCAGGCAAGTTGAAATAATAGGTCTTGGTTCTAACAAAAGGTTTGAAGCAGGCAAGGAGAGCGAGTTAATGAGATCCTGTAATCTGATCGCTGGCAGGCAGTCACGGACAGCTGTTCTCAGAGCCCTAATGAACCCTATACCTTTACAGATCACGGACTGGCAGAATCCGACCCTGGTGGATGCAGGCAAGTCCTGACACCATGGAAATGGCTTTGCTGGTGTAAATAACAGGGATCTGTTATCATGAGATTACCTGTCTGTAAAATGCCTATTTATCTTCATTATGTTGCTTTTTGGTGGGGGCAGTGAGTGTTAGTGTGTAGAAGACGGGGTTAGGAGAGGAGGAAGGCATCTTTGACCTAAGGTGAAATCTGCTTTAACTCAGTGGGTTTATTGGACAGCCAGATGGAGTCCATAATGCTGATTCCCAGGGTTGAGCTCCCGTTAGTACTATAAGTAAGTGTCTAGCAAAATAATGCAAGGATGAATTCATACCTGGGATTACAATGTTGTATTTTGTGCAAGAGGATAAAATGGTAATTTTCATCCGGTAGTTTCAATCTGAATTTTCTTTCATTTATTCATTCATTCATTCATTCATCCATTCACCAAATATTTGAGTGACTATATACCTGGCACTATGCTATGCATGGGCTATAGAATGGTGAATAAAATAGACACAGTAGCTGCCCTGGTGGAGTTTAGAGTCAATGGGGCAGATTGACAACAAAATAAACAATCAAATAAACATGTGATTAAAAATGTGATAAATGCTACATAGTGAAAGAACAAGGTGCCATGAAGGAGAATAACAGGAAAAATCTACTTGAGAGAGAGAAAGAGATGGCTTTTAAACTGACATGTGAAGAACGAAATGGAGCTGGCCATGCAAAGAAGGAGACGCAGTGAGGATAGCTGATCAATTTCATTTTTCACCTTGATTTTAGTATGAAATTAAAATATGAAGTACAATACGATTATGAAATACTCTTTTAATCAAAATCAAACAATTCCAAACTATATAAAGAAAAAAGTGACTGCTTTTTGCCTGTCTCCCTACAAAAATTCCATTCTCTGGAAGGAAGCGTGGTTAATAGGTTGGATGTGTTTGAATAATCCTTACCTGGTGATTTCCCATCTGTGGAAGAATACAAACTATAAGGCTCTTCCTTCGGAAAGAATGAGCAGACTGACCCTAAAATAATATAGGCAGCATATTACTAATGTCAGAACATCTTTGCAGTGTCTTAGTATGCTTCCAGTTCCATGATAATTTGCATCTGTGAATAATCAGGGGACATACAATTCTGTACAATCTGCATTCTGATAATCACATTTCCAGATCTTTCAGAAACTTGCTTGAAATAAAGTTTGTAACTGTTATCTTTCTGACAATCACTAGGACTAGTAAAAACTGTTTTACTGCTTGTTTTGGCAGCTCAAATCTCAGTTTTGGGTCATTCAGGTTGCCTTTGCTTTTGCTCACATTTGATTGATTTTGCAATAGTGCTGAATACAGAAATAAAAAAGCCCCCAAAGTGGGCATACAAGGCATATCACATTACTAAATGATAACAAACAGATGACATTCAGAATCTCTAATCGATAGCACTCTGTATTTCACTAGATCACAAACGCACTTCAAAACAACCTGGATTCATTTTAAAAGTATAGTTTAAAAAAAAGTCAATTACAGACTCATGATCCCGTGAGGAGAAGTAAATCCAAATTTCTAAAATAGAGAATGCTGAGCTAGCTCAGCTTCATGTGCAATGCGACGTGTCTCAGGACCTAGAGTTATTTATTTGCTAACATGGAGTGCTACACGCAGTGAGCTGGAATTATGAGGAGTTCTGGGCCTCACGGGAAGCCAAGCACAGGGAAAGGAAAGTCATGGTCCAGAGACATTTATCCTTGGCCCCCTAAGAAAAAGTACCCAAAATGTTTGGCTTATTTTTTTTAACTATTTAAAGAATTGTGAAATTTAACACATATGTAGAAAAGTAATAAAATCTAAAGATGTGTTTAATAAGTGAAGTACCGTCTGTGTGACCATGAACCAGATCAAGAAACCAACCATTGCCCATACCCTAGAAGGTCCCACGTGTTCCTTCCCAATCCCAATCCGCCTGCTTCCCTCAAAGGTTACCACTTTCTTGGTTACCACCCCTTTACTTTTCTTAATACTTTTGCCACCCAATTTTGTGTCTCTAAACACTAAAGTGTAGTAATGCTTGTTTTTGAATTTTATGTAAGTGGACTCATACTATGTGTGTTCTTTTGTGTCTGACTTCTGCCACTTGACATCATGCAGTTGTATGTGGTTGAGATTCATTTATTTTCATTGCTGTATGATATTCCACTATATGCTATACTGCAATTTATTTAGCCCTTCTGCTGTTGATGGGAATATAGATAGTTTCTGCATTTTGGAAATAATGTTGTTATAGACATTCTTTTACGTGTTTCCTGGTGCACCTGTGCAAAAGAGTGTATACTTGGGGGTGGGATTGCTGGATCACACGTTAGGCATATGTTTAATGTAACTAGATAATATCAAAGTAATTGCATCAATTTACACTCCCACAGGGAATGTATGAGAGTTGTCATTGCTTCATATCATCACCTATATTTGCTTTTATCAGACTTTTAATTTTTGCCAATTTGGTGGGAATAGTGTTACAAGATTAGCTTCTATTATCTTTCTTAGGAATAATATGTAATGTTAGCTAAATCTAATTTTTATAAATAAAAAAACCATTAGAAAAAAATTAGAAAGCAGAGAAAAGAAAAACATAGGTATATTATTGACACCAGAGTGAATATTAGATTAAATCAGGCAGTGTGGCAATCAGTGTATTTCTCTTTCAACTGAACTCATTATTCCAACCCTGTAATTTGGGGATAAAGTAAGAATAGAAATAGTATGCCTGACACCTTATAATTTGTGCCTATCTTATTAAATATCGTTTATAGAATAAATAAATGAATGTTCTGCCAAGACAAGTGTTAGATGCAATCTCCTCATTTATGTGACTTTGTTTCTTAACTCTTCATTGTTTTCCATTGATCTGTCTATTCCTGTGATGATTCTGCACAGTTCTAACCACTAGAGTTTTATGACTGTCTACTACCTAGTATGGCATGATATTTGTCTTAGGTTCTCCTAAAATTAGAGCCATTTTCCCTTTCTGGACAATACTGAATTTTGATTCTTTTTAAAAACATAATAAGGTAGAAATTATACAACATCAAAACAGACACAGATCAGAGAATTTCATTTTCTCTTTATGTCTTATCAAGTAGAGTGCCAGGTAATACCCATATTTTACCAATTCTGCCTCTAACTCTCTGCTGAATGTGAGATTCTTCTGTAGTCTGAGTCTGACCTACTCTGAACCCCAAAGCTGGCATTGCTTCCCCATGATGCATGACCACAGAAGGGTGATTCATACTTGCCGCTAAGTCGTTGCAGGCTTGCCTGAGCTATTGAACTACAGGGAGTTTTCTCATCTATGAACATTGTATATATCTTCATTTACTGAAAAATTCTTATTTCTAGAGATGTCTTGAAAATTTCTTGTTCGTATGTTCTTAGGTGTTTTCTACTTTTTGTGATATTGTAAGCAAGATCTTTTCTTCTATTACATATTTATTATTTCTGCTGTACAGGAAAGTTATTGATTTTTATTGCATGAATCTTTTGGGAGGGGGTTCATTGAAGAAAAACATACTACTGTAGACTGAATGTTTGTGTCCTCCACAAATTCATATATTGAAACCAAATACCACTGTGATGGTATTTGGAGGTGGGACCTTTGGGAGGTGATTAGGTCATAAAGGGAGAGTCCTCGTGAGTGGGATTAGTGACCCCAGCGAGTTCCCTTGTCCCTCCCTCCATATGAAGACACAGTGAAAAGGTGGTTGTAATGAACCAGAAAGCAGGCTCTCACCAGACACTAAATCTGCTGGTGCCTTGATCTTTGACTTCCCAACCTCCAAATTGTGAGAAATAAATGTTTGTTGTTTGTGAGCCACCTTGTTTATGGTATTTTGATATAGAAGCCGAAATAGATTAAGACACACACATATAGAAAAATGCTCAAACATAGGTGGATAGCTCAGTAAGTTTTCACAAACTAAATTCATCCCATTCATCAACACCTAGATCAGAAACAGAAGCCTCCTTTTTGTCACTTACTCCCCCTAAAAGCGACTACTATCCTCACTTCTAACATCATAAAATAATTTTTCCTGTTTAGAACTTAAATGGACTCATTCAGTATAAACTCTTTTGTATCTGACTTCCTGCATTCAGCATAGTGTTCATAAGATTCATTTATATTGTTGCAAGTAGTTGTAGTACTAACTACTGTACATGCAGTATTCTCTTTTGTGAATTTACTGCAATGTGTCCATTTTAGCATTGATAGGCATTTGAATAGTCTCCAGCTTGAGGCTATTTCAAGTAGTGCTGCTGTGAACACTTTTGTACATGTGAGTATATGTATCCATTTCTGTTGGGCATATATATATGTAGGCATAGAATGTCCGGGTGACACATTCAGTATCACATAAGTAGACAGTGCCAACAGATTTCCAAAGTGGTTGAACCAGTTTACATTACTACCAGCAATGGATGTGTTCATTTCAAGTCAAATGATAGCACATGGTGCATATTACAAACACCTGCTCCTGTGTTTGGGGCAGTGGTTGGAGGGTGCACAGATGGGAGCATTAACGGAGGACTGCTGGATTTCGGTGGTATTTTCCTCCTTTAATATCCCAGGAAACTGGGAAGCCCTCTGTTCACCTTCCAAGAATCCAGCATTTCCCCCAGTGATATATGTGAGAGAAAATGTTGTCAGTGACTCTTTGGGGAACCTCTCTGCTTTCAAAGTTAAAAAACTACTGTCCTAATCAAGTCCTTCTATTACATACCTCCGTTATGCTGTTTCAGCGCTTTGAACAAGAGTTGGTCTGAACCCAAACACTATTATGGAAGTCTTTACAAATGTAGCACAATTGGGGCAGAAATTCTTCCAAATCTGTAGCAATCACAGTAAGGCAACATGCCTACGGTTCTTCAATTGATTTTCAATAGCTTCTCTGTATCTTTCAGGATATATTAAAAAGTTGTCTTTTTAAAGTAACGATATCTTTGTTAAGGAAAGCTTTTCATTAAAGGTACCACAGAGTTATTAAAGACTTCTGAGGGAATAATGGCTGATCGAACGAAGCTACCCATAAAAACCCTATAAATTTTTTTATCTAAAGGATTTCTCTCTTCAGTTTCCAAACTATGCAATCCACATTGCTTTTATGAACAAGTGCCATTAAGTTGGTGTCTACCTGCAGTACTATTGAAAATAAACCATTGTAGTGTTTCCACGGTGAAATCACTAGAATCCTATTCATTTCGAAGGCTCACACTATTTGTCATCTTTCCCAGCTACCAGACAGAGATACTCAAAATCCGTTTTTATGCGCAGCATGCTCTATTACTCTCCTCTTGTCATGGATTTTTATTCCTTACTGTGGTGCTTCTGAGTCTTCTTAGGGAAACTCAGTGCAGAGAACCCAAATATGTGGGTCCTATTATAGACTAGACTACCAAGTTGCAACTATGTCTTGCTTTTCTTTTCTGTAAAATAAAGGAAAACAAAGCCAGCCACTTGTACTAAGAGACTGAAATATCTGTTCCATCATCTTGTGACCTTGGATTTCCTCTTGACTAAGTTTCCAGGCAAGAGGCAGATAAACCAATCAAACACATGGGGAATATTAAAATCCACAAGCAGAATGATGGTAAAGAGATGAGTCAGCCCTGTTGGGCTCATATAGGGATGTCTCATGCAGCAGACAGATCCCAGGATAATCATTAGAAGTTACTACAGGGAGAGATAATGGAATTGGACGTTGTCCTGATATCATGCATTCTGACCAAGGTTTATACACAACATTTTCTATAAGCAGTCTGTCATTGTGACCTTTTGAGCACATATTGTTGGCATCTGGGTCATAGCAACAATCAGGCACTTTGATTGCTGGTTGGCCAAATAAAATTGCAACACTCTGCAGTGATTTTACTCCAAGTCTGATCATATGGGGTAGGCATTAATCATATCTTCTTGAGCAGCACAAACATGGCGAACGTAGCAAGATCTTAAATCTAGCACAATATTTGACATAGAGTGGAAACTTAAATGTTTATTGAATTCATGAATGACGAAATGAGTGAATGACACAGTGAGTGTGGTTCTCCCCCAAAGATCTTCTAGTCTTCAGTTTCCTCTTGCAGAACTGACCTCTTGCGTGAGGAATAAAAGCTGAATTCAGAACTGAGAGGTTTCATGTCTACTTCCTTAACTGTTCAGTGCAAGCTAGAAAACCCCAACTCCCTTTCTTGCCAAATGGGATGAGAGCCAACAGGATCCCCCAAGCCCAGCCTAATGGAAGGAGCTCTTCTCAGAACTCTGGGAATTCCAAAGTCAGGGGAGTGGGCCAAGTTCAGAGTTGGGGTAGGGGAAACTGTGGATTGCTTTCTGGGTAATCTTGAAAGACAAATCAGAATAGATGCCCCAAACCCAGAGTCAGGAGAGGATGTGGGAGAGGTGTCAGGCCTGGCAGGCTAAGGACGGGGTAGAGAGGTGACATATCATGGGACCTTGTATACTCAGCACTTGGTTTTTAGTAACTTGAACAGTGAGCCTGGGCTCTGTCTATAGCTCAGTGAACATGGACTTGGTGGGTTCCTAGGTCTAGGACCAAGACATGGAAAACGACCTGCTCCTTGTTTCTTCATGAAGCCTAACGGACAAGGCCATGGGGCGAGCGCAAGTGGAGAGAAGAATGGAATGTGCTATTGGTGCCTCAGATGACTCAGTGACAGCAAAGCACAGGCTTCCAGCTCCAGGTCTTTTTCATCAAGTGTCAAAAATCAGTATTTTTTATTTCTCAAGAGGTAAAGTCAATGAAAATGATTTATCTAGTGGCTTTCCTAAATTTATTCACTACTTAGAAACTAATGACTGTCTCTAATTAATTATTTTGGTTCATTATCTATGGCTCAATTTTTTCCATGCAATTCTGCCTGTCAAGCTACTATAAAGCCCAACCAGAATATAATATAATTTAATATGATATGATATAGTACAGTATTGGGGGGGTTAGAGTTCCAATTACTATTTAGCAGAAGTGCTAGTTACTCGGAAAATAATCATGATGCTCATAAGAAATCATCTTGTGGAAAAAGGAAAATCCCTCAAGAATTAGGAAGAAATAAGTTGTCCTTTCACCTTTTTATGGAAAAAAATCCTGGCTTTGGATATTCAAGGGCTCAAGTGAAGGCATCCCTTCCTCTTGTGAGCTATGAGCCCTTTCTCCTCAGTCACTGGGGGCAGCACACCGACAGTATCTCCAGCACCTCCAAGTGGTACCCTCCTCTGGGACCCTGGGATTTTGTGAGCCAGATGGTGTGACTAACCTTGGGATTTTGTGAGCCAGGTGGTGGGACCAACTCAGCATCTGTTTACCGCAACCCTCTAGAGGAAGAGTAGCTTCCAATTTCCATCTTCTTGTGCCTTGTTCCTCACGGCACTAGAGCTCAGTGAGGAAACGACACTACCTAACCACGTTTGACTCTGAAATTCTCTAGATTTCTTCTAATGTGTGAACAGAATGAGAAATCTCATTTGTTTAATTGATTAACATCCCAGGCTACACGGTGGTTTGTTAATTTCCCTGTTGATAATGCTACATTTGTCAGACACACCTTTGGTTTTTCAGTTTTTTCCTCCCAGATCTGTTCTTTTTCTTCTCTTCTTTGTGCAAAGGGTATGTACTGGCTTTGTGAAATCCCTGGAGCAAGTTGTGAATGATGTATGAAGCGAAAAGTCTTTACTCCGGGCACAGTAGGAAGACAGAAAGTGCTGCGCATTCACTGCTGGGCTGAGGTTTTGACTGCGCGCTAGAGTTACAGAGATCCTGCATTCATCCTGTACCGCCTCAAAATCCCAGGAGCTCCTGACTGGATGGCAAGGGGCACAGTCCTGCAGAAAGGCACAGATGAATTTATTGACCTCCAAAAGTCCTTTTTGGCACTGTGATTCTTCATTCACTACTGGCAGAACTTCATCCTGTAATTTTAACAAAGGAGCAAAAATAGGAATCCAGAGTCTGAGTTCAGATTATAGAAAATTAACCCATTCCCTAGCCTGTGATAGGGGAAGATGGGGGAAGGAGGTTGGCAATTGTCAATGCTCTGCTGGATAATATCACTTGGAGAGGTTATGTCTCTTTACTCCAGCTTGAGAGAGAATATTGTTATGCCCTGAGGAGCCAGGAAGAGAGCTAGCCTTGTGATTTATGCAGTATTTTCCTTTCAAGGAAACAGAACGCTTTGAGAATTATCACAGTTTTCCTGTGAGCTGAATGTCACATTGGTGCATGATCTAAGTTCTCCCATGTTTCAAAACTAGATGTCTAATTATGCAACAAATATCTTATACAATCAATTAGACATTATCCAGTGTCGATTTATGGATTCATGGATTAACTGTAGTTCAGATGCAGCAGGGATGTGGGGCACACACCCATGGGTGAGGGAAGCTGAATAATTAGCTACTGGCTAATTATTAACTGTAACTTCCTCAAAGATGAACAGAGTGGGGTAGCAGAGCAGCTCTGGTTGCAAGACGTGGAAGCAGAAAGGACAGAGTCCTTGCACGCAGTCTCTTGCTCATTTCTTTCTCTCAACAGGATGCCCAGAAACTTCGAGCCTTGAATCTTTCTCTTTTGGATGGGGATAGGAGAAGAACTAAGCAACCACTCCTTAAGTGTTAACAATATTCAGGGGTGAGCAAGTTTTAGATCGTGCTGCTCCTTACAGACACTTATGACAATGTTGAATAATTGAGCAATAATGCTAGATTCATTTTTATGCTTGATTTTTTGTTTTCCATGACTACCCTCCCACTCCTACCCAGTCTCACTAACCTAGTCCAATTGGTGTTGACTTCTTTCTCTCTCTTATCTCATAGGATGGGCAATTATTATCCAAGCTGATAGACCAATATTCAAACAGAATCACTGACTTTCCAAATTTCACCTTTTTCCAGACTCCTCAGGCTTTTATGATTAGGTTTCAGACATTCCGTTCAAAGTCAGACTATCTTTAGATACATGACTGAAGAAAGAACAAACCAGTGGCTTGCAATAGTCTCAGCCTTCTACTTGAATTGCCACATCCTGTACCCTCATTCACAATACGGAGTGTAGCAAATTTAGGGAAGATTCGTGAGGAAGCAAGAGGCCTTAAATAACGCCAGGCTGAAGAAACCATGGGTCCTTTAATCCTGAAGAGAAGAAAACAGAGACATAATCGTGGTTTTCAAGGACAAGAAAAAAGAGATTCCAGGAAGTATAGGAGCAGTGGTGTTGAAACCATCGTAGAAAGAAGGGATAAGCTCAATGCACAACTGGGAAGGTTTGTGTAAGAGTCGTTATAAATCATTCGCCTAACTCTTACCAGCTCTTGCTTTTGATTTGGAGAGGTTTTATTTTATTCGTTGGATCAGTTATTTCAGGGTACTTAAAGAAAATTCTCAAAAGGAGAATATCTCTTAGAATAGTTGGAGTAAAATCTTTTGAGGACCTTAAGGAATAATATTGCTCCTTCTCGGCTGTGGGTTAGACAGAGAGGAGATATCACTACAGCTCCAAACATCTTGGTGAGTCCATCTTGGGAAAATAGGTACTCTCTATTCGTGCATGATTTTCTGTGTTGGGGTAAAATGACCTTATGGCATTTCAGGTTCCCATCTTATAATTTTTCTTGTCCTAGGCCATTTGCCCATACCTCCTTTCCAAATGAAACTTGGTGCCTGCAGGTTTCTTGCATATGCCTCTGGAATTTTATTTCATATTTTCTCCTTCTGTCTCTCTGGATGCCTACACGGTGCTCATTTATCCATCCATTGCCTGTCAACATTCCAGCCATCAAATGCATAAACCAAAATGCTGGAAAGGAGGAGGAGGTGATAGTAGAGGGGCCTGCCATTCAAGTTAAAATAATCCGTTTTATCTCCCAGGAGAAGATCCAACCTTGGGTCTCCTGTCTGCCTTGGAATATATTTTCCTACTGAGACTTTTCTCTTATTTTAAGTAGCCTGAAAATAACTGGTCCAAGGAATAAAACGAAATCTCTCTGTATCAAAAGCAAGAGCCTTAAGCAAAGGTGGTAACAAACCCTGAGACACTTAGGTTTGTCTGAACTCAAAATTCAGCAGGGTTCTATCACTCAGCAGGTCACGAAAATCTGAATTCGATTTTACAAAAAATGACTGTGGGCTCTGGCTCCATTAGGAGCATATTAAACTGTTGAGATACAAAACATTTTTCTCTCTAGTAGTAAAGATCAAACAGAATCCCGAATGCAAATTTACCCCATCTCTTCACCAAGAGATCATTTCCAACAACTAGACAAATGTGCGAGGAAGCAGTTGAAAGCATCCCAGCCTTTGGAAGAGTCCTGTGTTGACGGCAGGGATAGGCCTGTCATCATGCCACTGCTTGGGCTCATCAATGACAGCATAGGCAACGCATTTCACATTTATTTCTAGCATCATTCCCAAAACATCCTATGCAGAAACCACATCCTCCGAAAAGCGCTGCTTGATGGAAGCACAACCTATTCACACCCTGAGCAGTGAGCGATTGCACCAGTCCATGACATGGGAGATTGCAGAGGGCTCCTCCAAGCTTCGCACCAGCCCTTGGTGATTCCTTACAGATATTTACTTTCACACATGGCATATAGAACATTAAAGGGGTTTTGAAAAATCCTTCAGTTTTTTAACTTCTGAAGGATTATTAACTTCAAAGTCTGAAGAAATGTCGCCCTTCTATCTTTGGAAATGCCAGGAGCCTTTGCATATCCCTACCATAGTACCAAGCAACCCCCAGCAGAGAAGAACGATTACTGTCTCGGTGGCGAGAGGATGGCTTTTGATCTCTTCACATATTGGAAATTACTTAAAGGTAAGCCATCTGCTAGCTGAGGAACAAAAACAGATTACATCACACCCTGCTAGAAAGATTGTGTTAAATCCTGTGTATCAAGGCTTTTAATAATTCTATATTAAGTCAGCTAATAGGATTAGGTACACATTTTCTTTAGGCTTATTTCCTCAACTATTAAGAAAAAAACTTTTTGTCTGTGTTTGACGATCTGCAAAATTCAAGAGTATTCCACTGTGAATGAAAAGGGTGCTTTCAAGAGGAAGCATTTCTTCAGATCACCACTGCTCTCCAAAGAGATGTACAGCAGAAGTGCCTTTCCAGAAGAGTCTGGTGGGGGAGGGGAGACCAGTGTACCTCTGTTATTGCTGATAAGATTTATCGCCTGTGCATTACAAATCTGCCTACAAGAGTTTCATACCTTCATTGTTCTTCAGCCAGTCAGGGGTGCGATCCAGGCAGGTGAGGGAGGCGAGGACGCCTGGTCCTATCAATAACAGCAATTAATAGTAACCATGGTTGACAGTTCACCATGAGTTTGGTGTGGCAATGGGTTGGAAGTGATAAAAGAATAAGCTTTGATTAATAAGAGCTTAAAGGACCTGCAAGACTGCACAGTCCCAGCCTCAGGAAAGCTTGCAGTCTAAAATTACCCCATGCTCAAACCAAACACACTGCCCTCCCTCTCTGTGGTAAGCTCTGGGTCATGGGAATATTAAAATATATTCACCTGATGACATATGGGGAATAAAAAGAAAGAGCCTTCTTTATTCTTTGCCCCTTCCTTCACTAATTTGTTTAGTGTTGTTCTACAATCCCAAAGCATTAAATATACACATTATATAAATTAACTTCCACTCACTGCTTCTAAATCTTTTATAAGAGGTTCATTTACTCACTCTGGGATACTGAGAGTTGAATAAAGTTTTAGCAGTGATGCAACAAACCCCTTTATCTCTCACTGGTCCTTGAAATAGTTCTTTAAAACAAAAAAGTTCTCAGTTCTTCTGAGATAAGGTAATTCTTATCTTGGTGACAACAGAAGTTTACAAATAATCATTGAGGGCCAAATAAAATGCAAGATTCAGCATATTCAGAAACTAACATTGTGTCTTGCATATTAAAAGCAGTTGAGAAGTTTTTTTTAATTAAATTACATTTCCAAGAGTTTACTAGAAATGATTGCCATGATTTTGCCTTAATTATTGAATGATACGAAATAAAATGAACTTAATTTCGCTCTTGCAGAAATGAGAAAGGAAACCATAATGTCAGTAGCCCAAACATTTATTTGTTGTCCATTATACCTTGATGAAATGGTCCAAGCTTTCTTTGCGTTCTTTAGAAACATAGTAAGCACAGTTCATAACAAATCTAATAATACTACCATATATTGAGGTACTTTACTCGTTAGCACTTTGAAAACATTGACTCTGATCCTCACAGTGTTTTTGAGAGGTGGATATTACCATTCCCTGTTTACTGGTGAGAAATCTGAAATTCAAAGTGGTTTAAAAGCGCCTGCAACAAGTGGAAGAGTGGGGATTCAAAGTGGGGTTTGATATCAAAGTCCAGACCCCTTCTGCCACATCTGGCTGCCCCCAAATTGATAGGGGCCAAGAAGTCAGGCATAGTCTTGCTTTTCACTCGGTGACATTGCCCAAGTCTTTGTGTCCAAGCTGAATTAATGGACAGAATGATGCCATTTCCTTTGAGATGCTCGGAATTTAGCCAGGCAATCTCACATTATGCTTCTTCAAACCAGTCCTCACTATGCTTCTCCAGGATACCGGTGTTCCTTCCAGTAGTTAGTTTGGGGTAGCCAAAACGAATCCTGGAAAACTTTTCCCAGGTGACAGAATTTCTCTTTCATTAGCCATCAACTTTAAGTTCTCACCTTTACATTTTTCTCTCACATTTAATAAAAAACTTTTATCACTTTACTTGCTTGCTGGCAAATCCTAGTGGAGGACAAAACAAATGTCTAAACAAAAATCTGAAGTAAGAGACAAACTCAGGAATGTGATGATAAATATCTCATGCATTACTGATTATTGAAAAGGGGAAACCTTTTTGTAATAATGCAATCATATTATCTTCTAGTTGAATTATTCCTAGCAGAGGGAATTAAATATGTAATAGTACTCAAATAAATATCTGGTGAATATGTATGTTAGTATTTGTGTAGTTAGAGTAGTACTAGTTGTTGTAATAAACAAACCCCCAAATTTTAGTGTCTCAACTTTATTTCTTGCTCCCATAGTAGTACAATGTGCGATTCCTGGGAGAGTGGCCTTCCATGTATTTATCCAGGATTACAGGTTCTTTCCATGTTACGGCTCTGCTATCTTTAACATGTGGCTTTAGGATCACTAGGCTCATCTGCATTGAGATGGAGAAAGGGGAACAAGCATGGAGAAAAGCTCTGGGGAGATGTCTATGAACAAGGAGAGGAATTGATGCCCATCATCTCTACTTACTTTCCATTGGCTAAAACTCAGTCACATGGCCATAGGCAACTGCAAGGGAGGCTGGGAAATGTAGTAACTAACTATGTACTCAGGAAATAGGGAACATAGGCTTGCTGATAAACTGGCAGTCTCTTTTGTGGTGTTCCATGATACTCTATAGAAAGAACCTTGACTTCCAGGTGATTTGAACTGAAAATTACCTTGAGGATCAAAATGTAGATCTATAAATTTTATTCAGATTGAAATACCTGCCCCAGAACACCATTTGTGTTAGACTGCTTAGAGGAATTACTGTAAGCATAATGCTTTTCTGACTTGATAAATACTACGAAGGAATGAGAACTCCTTCTAGCAATGCCATTCATCCCTATATTTATTTTTTCTTGTTTTTCTCAGTTGCAGCATCTAGTACAACTCTAGCACCTAGAACTCACTCAATACATGTGTATTCAATGGATGAAAGGCCTTCTAGGGTTGCCTGTGCATCTTTCACATCACTTGATAGAGATAACGGCCCAAATATCATAGTGAATCAACTGTATTTTTGTTGTTATTATTATTGATTCAACCATGCTCGATGGCAGTGGCCTTAATCATATTTACCCACCATTCCAAAAATGTGCATTAATTCTACTCTATAACGCACCTTCTGTTAACATGAAGGATTTTGTTACAGTCTGCCATTGCTTATGTAGACTCCTGGGAGTAAGTGAGCAGCCATGTTGTAAATGAAAAGAGCAGAGAGGAACCCAGGTTGATTTACTGTCTCAGCCTTCATTTTAAGCAAGTTACTTATTCCCTCTGAGCCTCAGTTTCCTTATATAGAAAGTGAGAATGATAACACCTGCCTTCCTGAGTTGTAAGTACAGCAATTTATATATAAAAGAACCTGAATTCAGTAGGCACTGAATAAATGGTAGTCGTTTTCATCATCGTCAAAAATAATGATTGATTGTTTATAATGCTAGCATTCATAATAAAAATAATAGGGCCAGTCCCAGCAGCCTAGTGGTTAAGTTCAGCATGCTTCGCTTTGGCAGCCCAGGCTCAGTTCCCAAGAGTGGACCTACACCACTCATCTGTCAGTGGCTATGCTATGGTGGTGGCTCACATACGAAACAGAGGAAGATTAGCAGCAGATGTTAGCTCAGGGCGAATCTTCCTCAGCAAAAAAAAGTTACCCTTTGTAAGAGACATTAAATAAACGATAATAATAAATAATAAAAATTATAAACATCATGCAGTTTTATTTCCTATTAGATGTGTTATATAAGAAAGCCTAATATTCAGAGGCAACACCATAACAGAATCTTAAGTAGAGCACAAGTTTTCCAGCCTCCTGCTGTCATCTGAGTCCCTGTTGAGCAGATATTACCCTGGGAACAGATGACCATCCATCAGAGGACATAGCAGCTAAAAGCTGGAGCTGCCACGTTCACCTCTATTTGCATTGGATTGACTCAATCTGCTTTCAGCTTCCACAAGGGTAAACAGGCAGCAAACCAACAAAGCTCTTATGACTCATAGTCCTGCACAGCCTTATTAAAGAATCTTATCTATTTCAATACTTGCCAGCAGGTGTGGAATATTAGAATGTGTGTACTGGGAATGCACTGCTGTCTTGAATTAGTGACCTTGGCTCAGAAATGACATATTTTTATATTGAAATAGCAGAAAACTTTCTGTTCTCTCTTTCCTGATGCATAACATTCTAAAAGACAGGAATGGCCTTCAGCTAACACAGATCAATTTCCATTCAACTTCAGTCACCATTTAATTACTGTCGGCTTCTTTAACCTTTCTCACTTCCTTTATGGATGATTATTTCTTTCCACTCTACTGCCAATTAATTTATTCAGTGACATAATCAAACTTAAAATTATACAATAGGATTTCACATTTTTCTTGTCTCATGTTTTTTATTGTGCTAAATTTATTTAGAAACAAATCATTTCCTGAAGGAGAAAAAATTTTAATAAGTTGACTTTTTACTTTATCTCTACCTTCACTTCTTGGATCTTTCTTTGTTAAAAGAGCATTCTCTGATTTCCTCCATCACACATTTCAGAATGGTGGAACCCTACTCTTCCCTTTAACAGCCCTACAATATCTACCTGTATAGAAGTACACTGTATACTAAATTACATATAAAAAGAAAAACTAAAACTTCAAGTGGAAACCGACCACTAATAGTGCAAAGGGGGTTATCAGAATGATAGAAGAGGAAGAATTGTCTTCTTTCTAGTACTCATTTTTATCATCACTGATTTAGGCATCAAGGAGTAAAGGAAAGAGCTTGAAGTTTAGAGCAAGACATTTCCTAGGTCAAAACCTGTCTCTACTATTCATAAGCTATATGTCCTTTGGTAAGATACTTGACTTAACTGAACATATTTCCTTATCTGAGAAATAGAAATAATTATTCCACCTCTCAAGATCATCATGATGACTAAGTAAAAAGCAAAGCGCTTGGCATTTACATTCTCTCCCAGCAAGTAAGTACATTGGAATCTGCCAGTGGGACAGCAGCCTGAGCTTGGGTTCTCCTGAAACGGGAGCCTGAGGCAAAAGATTCCCTGTTACTGCTTTCCCAGCTCCCAGCGAGCTGGAGTGAAAGGCTAGGGGAGTGAAGCAGGGAAGGAGGGAGGGACAACATAAGTATACTTAATCAAGAGAGCTCCCACTAAGGTGATCCTTCTGATACTGACATATTCCTCCCTGGCTGTATTCTGTGGTAGAAGCCCTAGATCCACCTAGTAATCAGGGTTGATAACAATTGCCTCCACAATAACTCCCTTCATTGCCTGCTGGTCCACTGGAATGAAGACTCCATGTGTAGTTAAAAGTTCAAATTCAGTGGAACCCTTTCTGTGTTCCTGGGAGTAGTGCCCCTCCCCCTTTACACCACAATGGAAACTAGGATCTTAAGTTTCTGGGGACAGAAAATACAAATTTCCCAAGTGAGTTACTATTCCTACATCGTGAATGTAAGCTGCCTTTGATCCTTCCTCCTTAAGGGCATTGAGAAGAACACATCCACTGATTAATTGTCTCATACCTAGTATCTGAGGTCCCTTTAATCCACTCGCAGTAAAGATAGCACCTCTGTCATAGCATATGTGATTGGGACTACCAGCTGGTTAAATTTATGATAGTTCTATGTCATCCATCATGTTCCTTCAAGATTTTTCAGGGCCATACAGGTAAATTGAATCCGGGATATGATGGAGACCATCACATTTATATCCTTCAAGTCTGATGATGGCACCAAGCTCTGCAATTCCTCCTAGGATGCAACGTTGCTTTTGATTTATGGTCTCGGCCAGGAATAGAGGCAGTTTCAGGGGCTTCTACTTAGCCCTTCCTACCATAATAGCCCATACACCACAGATCTGGGAACCAGTGTGAGGGTTCTATCAGTTAATAAATATATTAATCCCAATGATACACTCATAGGATGAGAAATAACTTCAAGATGGGTGTGTGAATACTTTGGACCCACTGTGAGACAACCTTGGGCCAAAGTTCCCTTATCACGATGCTCAGATGAGCTTCCACTCTAACTGGAGGTCCTTCAGGGCACTTCAAGGCCCCTGGTATCATTTCAGACCTGACTGTTTATCTAATAGACTTTAGAAGGCCTGGATTTTCCCCTTTTAACAGTGAACAGTCACTCTAACAAATGCCACAGGTACATTTGGGGGAAGAATCAGAGGAATATTTCCTGTATATACTTGTGGTAACATTGAAGGATCCTTCCTCAAGGGATCCTGGTCTGTCTGTCAATCATTGGATTCTGGGTCTGTCAACTGATTTAGATCTAGAAACTGGGTGATGGGCTGTAATTTTCTACCATGGTAGTTGATGTTAGTATTCTCTTCACCAAGCTTCAAGACACATCTCAACAGAGTATTAGAACTGGCTCAGTGGTCCTTTGTAGGATATTAAATCCCAATCATGGATGGGTGCCCCAAGTCAGTGAATTTTCCTCTATTCAGCCTCATATTCTGAACTTTTCACTCCAGTTCAGAACCCTTAAGCTCCATTCGCACATGTGTAGCTCTTATTCTTAACAAACCCTATTAGCAAATTTCTGTAATTCTTTTGGTATGTAAGTATTGCCTCCAGGAGTAGTGCTTGGGCTGGGCTGAGATTTCATCTTGGTCAACAGTTTAGAGGCAATGAGGGATGCTGGGGGCATATCTTAAGGAGAAAAACTATCATTTTATGAGGTACCTGCCTTAGGGGAAGTCCCTGAACAGTCTCCAGGCAGGCAGCCACTTCTGTCCTCTGGTAAGAGTCCTAGAGGGTTCAGTGGGAGCTCGAGATTCTCAGGCTGGTTCATCCAAATAGTCCTATCCACTCTTTTCCTGCCAACATCCTGACTTTGATATTGGGGCTTTGTTGAGGCTGCATATTTACTCTCATTTGTGATTCTGCCACCTTTACGATTAGATTCTGAGCTTGATTTTCAGCATAGTCTTTCTTATATTTCCAGGAGATGACTGTTTCCAGTGAAACTGCTGTAGAATTTTTCTGGCTTTCTCAGCTTGGTTTGAGTTGACAGTTGGCTTCCTTGAGTCTATCTTTTATTTTCTAAGGCTTCCAGTGCAGTTAATAGCAGTCATCTTTCTTCCACGCTTTCTATTATTATCATTTTATCCATGCTTTTAACCACCATGGCCTCCTCATCTGTCACCTGCATCTCAGCCCAATTACCCATAGGTGAAAGTATCAGTTATTATAATGCCGATACATGCCAGGGCTTATCATAACCATACCTTCTGCTTGCAATGGGGTCTTTCTAACCCAGATACAAAATACCCTCCTGAAAGGCTGGTTTCTGGAGCCACTCTGGTAGCAATTGTCTTAGCCTTAGTTTCCCAGAAAGCAGAGTTTGAACCAAAGTCTTACATCATGCTAATTTATAAGGTAGTGTCATCCAGAATGAGGAATATGGAGTATGAAGCAAAGAAGGATGGAAGAAAATACAAGAATGCTGATCAAGTCAGCTCCTGCTTAGTTTAACTTATTGCTTGATGTTGCAAGACTATCTTGAGAAGCCACATAACTACTTCTCAGGACAGTCTCTCTAGGGAGACAAAGGGGAAATAAATCAATTCATGGGCTTCTGTCACGCACTGGTCAAATTTTCATCCCATGGAGGTGCTAACTCTGTTGCATTTCCAGGTTGTATTTGCATGGGTGCTTAGCAGGGTCCCATAGGATTCTAAACTTCTGTATTAACCTGGGGACCTTTTTGCAGAAGGTGCAAAGTCAGGGCATAGAATGCATCACTGTCAGGTTGAACCTGGGTGAATTTATCAGAAACCATGTAGAACTAGTCACCACAGAAGTGGCGGGAGTTAGAGACAGGTAAAACAGAAAGAATTGGAAGTGGTGCATATCAGGTATCTGATACAAGGGTGTTTCCAGCTTCTTGAGGTAAGAAATCACTTAGCATTACAGAAGCATACTCCCTATTTCTGTGTCACCTCAACCAAACAGAGAAAACAGCTAAAGAAAAAATAATTAAAGGTTAAAGAGCTATGGATTCACTCAGTTTTCTCTCCAAAAAGAATCTGGTTATGGCGTATCTTATAATTCTGTCTCATTTTACTCTCATATCAGGGCAGGTACTCTTAGTCCTATATGAGAAAACTAAAGCTCAGAGAGGCTGTGCATTATAGAGTTAATAGAGCAAGTAAGTGGCAGATCTGGAGCCTTAATCTAATTTATTTACCGAGAAAGTGTTTTCTTTCTCGTGCACCATATAGGCAATTCATCTTTTCTCTCCCTCTAAAAATTCTCTTTTTCATGACTTTCACCTTTTGTAAACATGCTACTGTAAAACTAATTCATCAAAACAAGTCTGGAAGACAGGGCTCTAAAATAAGTTGAGTTTTAAAACATTTTCTGTGGTGTTTTATCTTCAGTTTTATCTTCCTCAGTTTGTGTGTTTGCTTGTTTGTTTCCAGGGCAGAAGAGACTTGAGTGGAGGTAACAAACGAAGATGGTCCAAACAAAATGGCGGCAGCACATGGACCATGTCTGTATGACAGCAAGTCCTGTTCCGCTATTTGTATTCACCTCATCCCTTCTGATCATCGCAGACATTGCTCCAAAGTCTCCTTCAAGAAAAGGGCCATGCCATCCAGCCCTGTATTTTCCACAGCCTCTAGGTAGTTACCCAGACATAGCGGCTGCTCCGTATAACTTTGTTAAAAGAATACATAAAAAGTCCCTCCCCAAAAGCATGAGACAGCATCCTCCCCTTCCCCTCAGGGGTAAGGCTAGCTTTGCAGACTATATATTTTACAAACTATCCTTGTGCTAAATGAAGCAATTTTTGAATGAGTAGAGTCACCTCAGATAGTATGAAGACAAGTAGGGAGGACTTCGCACAAGAGGATTGTTATAAAATCTTCCTGTGGGTTTCATGACATCTAAAGCCTCTTTTCAAAATATCAAGTATACATATGATGGTACTAGGCAGCTAAGAAAATATAAAGATTCCACTGTCTTTTTTCTAACAGCCCTAATAGTTTTGTGGCAGGGCTAAAAGCGTCCTCTGAAGGGAACATGTAATTTACCTCTGGGCTTGGGAACATGAGACTAGTGTCATTAGCCAGTTCTTCCCTGGCTGACTTGTAACCATTTCTGTGACGTCCATCTCCTTCTTGGTTAATGAACCCCAGGAGTGGGAGCTGCTAAACACACTTTCCCAAGAGTTCATCCGACTGTGCCTCCTGCCTCCATTACAGTAGTCAGTGCCAAGCAGGGGAAAACAGGAGTGTTGACTTGTTCCTGAGGGCTGAGTCACAATGAGATACTAGTTTCACCAGAACCTCTGCTGCTGTTACTGTTTTCATTTTCTTGGCAGATATTTTGCAAGACTTCCCATTAGCAAAGGAGAACACTCAAAATTGGTGGGAATCAATCTGTTTTTCCTAATATAACAGAATGATTCTGAGTTTTTGAAGCCTTCAGTACTAGTCCCACAGCATTGCAAGGTGTACTGGTATAGGTTGGTAGTTAAAGTGATGGGATCTGGAGCCTGACTGCCTGGGTTCAAATTTTGCTTCTGCCACTTACTGGCTGTGTGACAACAGGCTCATTACTTACCCCTTCCAAGCCTTGGTTTCCTTATCTATAAAATGCAGATAGAATTAGGATGCACTTACACTTAGCTCAGCACCTGGCACATAGTAAGTGCTCAACTAACAGGAGCCATAACTGTTAGCTCCTATAAGCTGGTATAACCTCCCAGTGCCCTCAGTAACAGCATGTGAGAAATGTTGCACGAGGAATAGCTTCTCTGAAAACATTTGGTTGTAAGAGGAGCACATTCCTAGAATTGCTTTGAATTTTTCAGGTCTCATATCTTTTCCTCTTGTGAAAAGGGAGGTCAACATTCCTTTAAGAGCTGTAGGTACTGTTCAGCACAAATCACAGAGGGGATTTAAGGGAATACTCCTTTCTTCACATTTCCTCAAAGGATCAGTGCTTCTTTTGGGCAAGTACTGGACTCCAGCTAAGAAACCTTGTTCAGATTGGCTCACCCTCCCTTCATCTTGAATTGGCACCATGTGCAATCCAATCACTAGAGGCTCTCACTGCAGTGTGAATTATTTTCTCAAAGAGGAGAGCAACAAAAGGACAGGGTCAACAGTGCTCAGGAGAGTAGTCTTTGGTGATAGTCTCTTTGGTAAGGACTCTTAGGAACAGTTACTAAAGCAGCCCGGGTAAAGGGAGTTCACCTTTTGAGCCAACCAAACCCTTTCTTTCCTCAGGCTCCATCTCTCCTGCGGTCCACACGTATGACCACAGAATCGGACCCATGACAATTTGGTATATCTAAAGCATATGCAAGTATAGATTTATACATAAAGGCTTATATAAAATACTTCTAGATATGTATGTACATGTATGGTACTGTGCATATATAATATATACGCTTTTTTATATAGAGAGAGGCTTGGTCTTATATTTTGCTTGCAGCAAGTTCTTATCTACCCTTGGGTCTAGTAATTAAACAATTAAGTGTCATTTATGATAATTACACATTACAACAAAGTGGTAAGTAGGCATTAACTCACTTGAGAAATATGTTCTCTTTTAGAGCCAGGACAACATAGTAGCCAAAACTGGGAAAGCATGAGAGCTGGGTGCATGGCTCAGTGGTAGTTAGCATCCTTGCAGACAGATGACAAGTCTACAGTTACTGCACCAGAAATGGGAAAGGCCCCACAATCAATCCAAACCAGCAGGGCCCAGTGGCTCTCTCTGGAATGTTATCACCACTCTGCCAGTTTTATTTATAAATGGCCAGAAGGTGCTAATTCCTGTGCCATTCTTGAGACTTGGTGGAGGGTGTGCATTTGCTGGCTTCTTCCACATGTATTAAAAAGGATTCTTCATTTAACTTAAACCCTATCATGTGGAATATTAAGACAGCTGGACTTAAATTTGAAGGAGGAAAATCCTTGTCTTCTTATCTGTGCATCCTACACTGAGCTTAAAGATAACTCATGAATCTTGGTTTTGGAACTTGAGAAGTTCAGGGCACACGGCCCATATGGCTCCTGAGAGGAGAGGAAGTGAGGGGACCTGGATCCACTCTAGCCCACCCCATTTGGCCAGTCCTTTCTCTCTTGTATGCTGTGCCAGCCCTGCCTACAGCTGTGACTGAGCAGGGCTGGAGGCCTTCAGTACAGGACAGGAGAAGGATTGGAAGGATTGAAAACATTTCAGCAAGACCTTGCCCCAACTGGCCAGCTAGGAGACAGAGAAATTTTCACATTCCTTGCTTTAATGGGTAAAATCATTGAAAGCCCTTAGAAAAATTATAATACCCAGGGAGGGTGATCAACATACCATTAATAGCTGCCATTGCTCCTGTTGATGAATGACAATACAATAATAATAGTTCTTTTGATTGGGTCATTATTATTTACAATACAATGTTTCAGGTATCATGGTTTGACTTTAAAGCACTCTTTTTTTCCCCCATGACCAGAAAATTTAATTACAGGATTTTAATCTTAGGAAATAGCCACAAAAATGAAAAAAAAAATTCTTTAAAGATGTTCATCACAGTTTAACAAAAAATTAGAGACAACTTAATGTCCAACAGTAAGGAAATGGTTAAATAAATTATGGTTCATCCACACATAGAAATTAAAGAACATACTCTTAAGGGCTATATTATATGCCCATGTAATCTTATCATGTGCTAGTGCGTTACATCTCTTACTGGTTATCTATAAGATCTTGAAAGAAAGGAACCCAGGATACTAAAGTTTTGCTAAGATAGATGATCTGGTAAGATACGAAGTTTAAGTAAAGGAGATAGGGTGACATTAGTGAGAGGAACTGTTTGGAGAGGTCAGACATGGATCAGATGCTACTGGCCACTCAGGGGCAAAATGATAAGGGGATACCCAAGAAATAAGATATGAAGATGAAAAATCTCCATAGATGGAAATCACCTGTGCTGCAGCTTTGCCTTCTACGAGTATAGAGTTCCCATCTGACGCCCTAGCTGGAGTCTGGCTGGGTAGAAGGGCCCTCGGATAACTGTCTTTCTATTAATTCTAGTAGTTTTAGTAATAGTAGGATTGTTCTATAAAACGATTTCATAAATAAATCATGGCAAATACCTAACGGTACAGAGTCCCCCTTAAGGGGATCTGCAAAGTCACCATCACAGAGAGGCACAGTTACTCTGAGGTGGTTAGGCTAGGAAAAGAGCTTGAGAAAAACTTGGGAGATGTTTTAGAGATGCAGGATTCTTAAACAGGGTCTTATTCTCTAAAACTATCATGTTTTCTACACTACGGTTTCTACTCAAAACCAAAAAGGGCTCTGGGTGCCACACTAGCATGACCCTGTGACTTTGTCCATGACCACCATCAACCCCAGCTGACAGAAATTGCTGGAGAGTCAAATATGGCTGGCCATGGACTGGTTGCCAATTAAATATTATAAAAGTCATCGTCTTTGCCCTTCCCCTGTCGACAGTAATAGAACCCAGAGCAGGAAGATGCCTGTCTTTCTCTGTTATGAAACTGAAATTCTGGAGGAAGGACTTCTCTAATCTGCCTCTTCCAGAAAGATCTCAGAAATAGAGCTGTGGTGGAAATAGGTAGAAACAAAGCAGAGAGTGTATGGAAATTCCTTTTCGACCTTTTGTCTGCAGACTGAGGCAATTTAGTTTGAGATAACCAGAATTTTTTAAATGCCTTCCTGGAGCCAAAACATACCACATATCAAATATGGAATCGCAAGATGGGAACACACACACACTCTATTTTTAAAGCTTATATTATGTAAATGGATATAGCTGGACTATTGTTTGTGGGAACAAAAAATTCCCACCAACATTCAGAAAGAATTTAAAGCTGACCAGTTGCGAGGGAAAAGGAGATGGGAAGTAGCTGGTGGTAGAGATGAGCTTGAAGGGAGAGAAGCCCCTCTTTCAGCTCACAGTGTAGATCCCCAGATTAATAGACCCTCTAGTGCTAAAAGAAAGTCCCATCTCTTTTGAAATCAAGGCAGACCAAGAGACTACTCAGTCGTTCTATTTTCAGTTTAAATCCGAAGCAATTAAGTCATGTCTTCGAAAATCCTTTTTTTAAGCTCTTATTTTTAATGTCCAACTGACATTTTTATTCTGATGAAACATTCCATTCCTCAAAGTGGTTTTGGGGAATTAATGTTTGGCCTACTTGGTAGATTGCCGATTTGGGGCAGGGCTGAGAGGCTGGGCAACTGGGCTTCCCTTTAATTCTATCCAATACCAAGGACATCATGTGGAGACAGTTATTTAACATGATTCTAGTCCCAACCACAGCGCAAAATTTCTCTCAGCACAATCAAGTGGGAAGGTTATGGGGTAATTCCCCAGGAGCCCTGGGCTCAGCACTTTTTTCCAGATAGGGCTCAGTTTCCTCATTTGTAAAATGAGACAGGAACAACTTCTCTGAGATCCCTTTCCAACTCTGATTTTTATCCCAGTTAACATTTTTAAAACTTGAAGTGTTTAGAAATGATCGTAGTATATTCCTCTGAATCTCTGTAGCACCACTTCGTGGGGCACTCAAAACATAGTATCTCATTCATTTCTGTCAGGTAAAAGACAGGTAAGGCTAACCACGTAACCTCAGTTGAGAAGGTGAAAGTGAGCCAGAAGATTTTTCCACGTGATAGAGAAATAAGAGGAGAAGACAAGACCAAAATGCTGAGTAACTCTGTGTTAGTCCTGGGCAAAATTGAATTCTGGAAAGTCCATCTTTGGCCCTACTCAAATACCACTTTCTGATTTGTTCCTTATTTTCCACAGAAATGTTATCATTTTCTGCTATAGTAGTGATTTTTTTAAAACCCCTCCCAGGGACATTGTATTCAAATAGAGTCTAGAAATTGAAAAAAATCTTCACAATCCAAAGGTGGAAGCTTAGGAAAGAAAGGAACTTTGAGCAGAGAGTCTGGCCTACCAACAAATGCATAGGCCACCATACTCTGCCTTCACGTCTCGACTTGTCTTCATGAATAAAATTTAAAGACAGTGATTGGAAATAAACAAAATACTAAAATCTTCCCTTCCCTTCCGTAACAGCCGCCTGCTTGGCAATTCCCTTTTCTCAGAAACCACCATGATAAAGAAATGGGTGCCAGACCCAGGGCCTTTCTATTTCCTCAAAATTCTCTCAAGGTTTTCTGATTCTCTCTAGCTTGCTGCTTCTCTGCGGAAAAGCTGTTGCCAGTGGTAACCTAAGGTATCCCTGATCAGTGCGAATGTTATCAAATTCATTAATCTGCTTCTAACTGCCTTTTCTATTTAGGAAGGGACCATCAAAGTTCTGGGAAATAAACTACAAATAGCCCCTCAATAGTAGCAGGATGGCATTTCAAAAGAAGTCATCAAAGAAAGCTCACCAACAGTGGTACTTTTTCCTAATGGTTCTGGAAGATAATTAAGTTGTTTATCACCTTTGATGCTTATAACCCGAACACAGGTGTTCCCTGGAAACCAATTAAAAATACTCACAGCTGATAAAGAGTGCCTCTTAGCTCAACAAATTTACTAATAACTCCAATCCCATTTGGAAAAGAATCTTGTCAGGTTTTTTGACACCAAAAGGCAACTTTCACACTCATTTACACTTCAGTGCCCGTAGTGATAAGCACACACAGGGTATTTACTCAGCCTCCCTGATCCCAATAGTAGAATCCTCCAGAAAGCTTCTCTTGGCTATTGAATGACAACTTTAGTCTCAAAGTATGAATTGTGCTCAGTAGCTTGAGATTTCCTTTGAAGGGAAATGAGAGTAGGATCTCTCAGATGATACCTTTGCCTAATTGTCAGGAAATAGTGGTGCCTTGAATCTATCGCCCTCATTTTGTAACTTTCAGTGGACACCAAGTTGATTATTTTTAGTTTCTTCAAGGACTCATGGAAGAGGGACAGTTTCCTTGAGAAAATCACAGGTGGCTTATGTGGCAGACTCATAGAAGGTAGGTTCTCAATTGATAGTTTGGTCAGGACCCACTTCTTTCCTTATATACTGAGCAGTTGGTCTGCCAAGCCCCCAACACTGACCCCATCCACGTGCATTGACTATTTTGCTGGAACCTGCCTATAGTAGGCCTTTTCAACCTGGTTGACTGTTCATTGACAAAGTTCCTGATTCTTGTGTCTGAAGGCTCACTAGTTCTCTTGTGGGGATGTTTGCTGGTTGATTGGTGGACTGGTTTTAGCTCCCTTCATCTGCCTCAGCCTCATTCTGATTGACTCCTCTATGTCTTTAGAACTATAGTAATTTTCAGGTCATCTTCTTTCTCATTAGTTATTCTCTCATCAGCTGGGGCAAGAAGAGTGACTTTGGATGCAGGCACTCTTAGCTCTGTCATTAAAAAACTGTGTGACTTTGTTCGTTTCCTTCTCTTCTCTGGACCCTCTTTTCCTTATTTGGAGGAAGAGAATTAGACCAGATGATGTGTGAAGGACCTTTCAGTCCTAAATTTTATATAATGTTTTTGGCAGATGGCAGATGGCAGATCGCTGATGGCAGATTTTCACATGAAACATTATTTCTTACTACTTCACATTTAAAACTTTTGTTTTTTGTAATCAGTTTCTCATCTAGCCCTCCTGAATATGTAGTTGCATTGAAGAAACTGATTCCTGGCCAGTGTTGCTGCAGCTGAGAGAATGAGAAAGAGAGTGACATGAGATAAGACTGGAAGGAGAGGTTGGGGCCTCCTAAGAAAACAACGTAGAATTTTTGACAGGTGGAAAAATCACTTTAGCTGTAAATGTGGAGAATAGATTAGAAGGAGATCTGAGTCAGTGAAGGTAGTTCTTTTGGTTAAGAAGATATTGCGGTGGTCTAGCAAGAGGTAATATTCCTTTGTGCTAGGTGACTATGGAGATAAAGAGAAATGAATGGATTCAAGACCTATTTGGGAGATGAGATTTACTGGAGTCAAGGATGACTGTTAGTTTTCTGGTTTGCACCACTAGATTCATGGAGGTGTCATTCCATGGAACAACAGAAGACGACCAGGGTTACGGTAAGCAGAGCTTGTTAAATTCCATTTTAGACAATAAAGTTTGAGATAAATTTGGGATGAGGATGCCAAATAGGCAATAGAATATATAGGTCTGGAACAAAGAAGGGAGTTTTGGGCTAGATGTACAAATTTGGGAGTCATCAGCAAATAAATGGTCATTGAAGCCATGGGCATATATGAGGCTACCTGGGGGGAGAGAATATAGAGTGAGAAAAGAAGAGAGCCTAGGATAACTCCAAGGTTAATGGCCAGGTAGAGAATGATAAACTGGTAACAGATACTCAGAAGGAGTGATTAGGGAGGTCGAAGGAAAACCAAGAGGGTACCGTGCCAGGGAAACAAGGGGCTTATTTCATGAAGCAGGTCAATAGCATCAAATCTTGTCAAGAAATTAGACGGGGGTAAAACATGTCCATGTGATTTAATGACATGGAGGTAATTGGTGACCTTAGCCAGAGCTGTTTTGGTGGAATGATAAGAGTGGAGCCAGACTGGAGTGAGAAGAGGAGGAACTGGGAGACGAAGTCGAAGGAACATGAGTGTTAAGACCTCTTATAAACTCTGGTTCTGAAATAGAGGAGAGAAATGGAGAAGTAGATCTAGGGAGATTGTGGAGTTGAGTGACAATTATTTTAAAAAGAAAGAGACTCAAGCTTGTATTTATTCAACAAATATTTACTGGACACTTACCTTGTGCTAAGCCCTGTTTTAGGCAATGGGGATGCAGCAAAGAATTTAAAATTCCCCATTCCTATGGAATCTATATTCCAGTGAGGAGGTGGAGGAACACAGGCAATAAACAAACATATAAATATATAATATGCCCAGTGGTGATAATGTATGAAGACAAATAAAGGAAGATGATAGAAACTATCTGAAGGGGGAATACTGTTTTATACAGTGGGTGATCAAGAAAGACCTCTTGGGTGTCTGGTTGCCAGATTTAGCAAATAAAGACGCAGGATGCCCAGCTAAATTTGAATTTCAGGTAAACAACTAATACCTTTTCAGTATAAGTATATCCCATGCAATATTTGGGACATACTTATACTAAAGCATTATTTGTTGTTTATCATGTGTTTAATCTGGCAAGCGCACTCTGGTAAGATGACAATTTCAACATTTATCAGTGGGAACTCTATAGTTAGAAGGTAAATCAGTTGAATTTAGAAGAGAGAAGGGAGGCTGTACTCGAGAGTGGTATAAAGCGCCTGAGAATCATTCAGGGATGAGATCCAAAGCCCAGGTGGAGGGGTTTGCCCTCAAATAGAGAAGGTAAAGGGGATGCGTGTGGGTGGGCAATGGTTTGCAAGCCTGGTATGGGGGAGGGGAAGGGTTCCTGGGTGTTATCTTTGATGTTTCTCTGTGAATAGGTTGGAAAGACAGGGGTTGAGGGGGGCAGGAGTATGGGCAGGGAGGATGGGTTGGAGGTTGAAGAGAACGGTGATCTGAAAAGAGGAAGAACTTGAATTGGCCTGACAGTCGAGAGCTCTAAGGTCATGAATGAGGCTGATTATTCAGTCTCCATAACCATTAGCACTGAGCACCCTAAATGTGGGACAGGGGAGAAGCTCCATCTACTCCCCAACCAAGCTCCTGCCCCACCCCACTCGAGGCTCCTATAGTGACAGAGCTTGCTAAATACTTACTCCCAGCATCATTGCCTCAGGGCTTCTGCAGAGAATTGGGCCCATTAAGCATTTAAGCTATTTTCCTTTAGTTGGAAAGATTGCTGCCACTGTAGAAGCTACTTTAATAGCTCTACTTAGGAAAGGAGATGAATTTGAAGATAACATCAAAAGAGCCATTTATGAAGCATCTAATTTTGACACAGACTGCATCTACACAGCCTGAAGTGAACTGGAGATTTGACAATTAACCCGCTAATTTGAACAATATTGACAGCCAGTCTGCATAGATAACATAGTGAACTTGACTTTTTGGATTTTGGCTTTTGTCTCTGTTGTGTTTAGGTTTCTGCCTTTTACACACTCCTTCAATGTGGCATCTTTCCTTGTTTTAGTTGCACAGATTGCATTGAAGAAAGAGGCAAATCATTTCGAACAAGTTAAAACGTATTTTATTTGTCATTAACACTTTACATTTCATAATCATATTGTTGCATTCTTAACAAGAATAATTGCTTTGCATTATTTCATTTATATGCAGAACATTTTTATGACATGTGCCTTCATGTTTCATAAACACGAGGCTGAATACAGAGCTCCTTGCGAGAGTGAGAGTACTGTGAGTGTAATCTTCTTCCCTGTGAAGATTAGCTCAGTGGGCCATTTCCACAGCGCTTCTGTCCTGCAAATCAAGAGCTCAGCAGGCAGCGGCATTTAGTGGCATTTCTCTTGCACATATGAACACTTGAGTGCACATGAGATCAGTGTGCAACAGGAGAGGTGCAAATGTTCACCAATCATGAAGAGATATGTTTGGGGAGGAGGGAGTTCAGTGCAAAGAGCTTCACTCTTCCCGTCTCCCAGGGTGAGGGCGGCACTGAGAACTTCAGAGGCACCCTGTTAGCACTGTCTCTGGGTGAGTTTAAATAGAAAGAAGAAGCTATTTGTGAAAAACCTTTAATCAGTGACCTAAAACCAAAAAAAGAGGAGAGCAATCAGGATGGACAAATTCGATATTCAAATATTCGCTATTTGGCCTTCTTGGCTTCCTTGGTGCTGTCCTCCATGAACCTTTTCCTGGATTATGTGATAATGAACTGAGTTTCCACCCATTGTCTGTAACCATCTCATACAAATCCAGTTTTTAGGCAAAAATAAGTCTTTTGGAGTTTGTCCAGCGGTGGGGGAACAGAAGGAAATTTTCTCTAGGCCACACGTTAGGAAATGTTGTCTCTTGCATGTGAGAGAAAGCCTGGTTCTGAGCCAGCCTTCTGGATATTTCTATATAAAATCACTCTGGTTGATCAAAATCCTATGAGGAATTGCTGGCTGGTTGTAGCTGGGATCTTTATAACTTTCCTAGGGTCAGAGAACTCAGATGTGAAAGAGACCTGAATAGTTAACCTTGTCCAGTGGTCCTGAGCTGTTGCACTGGCCACGCTGCTGGGTCACAATCACTTGTGAAGAAAAATGTGAAAGTTTTGCACAGCAGAAGAGATTAAAGATTATCTCTATGTTAATGTCACTTTCCCTCACTTGCATTCTGATGTGTTTTCTTGACTGAGAGACAAAGTGAAAGTGCCGTTTCCTGTAATCTGTGTATGTCAGTGGCTGTGAACTATGCTTATGAACAGTATCCACCATGCACGATATGGAGGAACAAAGGTTGAGAATGACAGTCACCATTAGCATATGGCCACCTCACATCCACATGTCCACTAGTGGCTCTGCTGCAGCGCTGACAACACACTTGAGGGCATGACCTCAGAGATCTAACAGGCAGCCTGTAGTTTTGTATTTTTACCAGAGTGGTGGGTTGTAGCAGAGGCCACCTACCCCTGAACCTCTGTCTTCTAGCCTTTAACAAGAAAAACGACTGCAAGGGTTTTTGGGAGATTGCAAACCACATATCTCAACTTTGTCTTTAGGAGAGAATCCCATTGGGTGTCACCACTTTCCTGAAGGCACTGGAGTGAGGCAAATTCTGTTGTATACGACCTTTTATGTTTGCACAAAATGAAGGGGAGAATGGTCCAATTAATGAATGTTAATTACTGCACATGAGGAACTTGGAAAATTAAGCCCAAAACTTACATAGTCCCCTTAAAAGTAGGCTTGCTCTAATACACAGACGAGAACTTTATTGCTCCGTTTTACTTTAAATTTGTAGGCAGTATATCAGAGATAGAAAATTCAGCTTCCATTTTCTTAGTAAAAATCCAATTTCTGTCCCCTGACAAAAGACCTGCTAATGCTCCACTTTTAGTTCAGGGGCAATTTAAAACAAAACAAAACAAACATAACACAGACACATACAAAATAAGCAAAACACTCATCTTATTCTATGCATCAGATGACATCAATACATCTTTCTTTCACACACTTCACTTTAAAGTTTTTAACCTTCAATTCTGTTTTACTTACAAAAGTAAGGTGTGAGATTTAGAAATTTTGTTTTAGAATCTAAGTTATCAGCTGAATAAATAGAGCTACTAATTGGATAAAAATGAATTTTTCCCTGTGAGAGAACCCATTAGATGCTGCATTGTACATTCAATTATCACCAGTCCTTTCATAATCCTTGCAATAAACAATTTTCAAAAGATGATGGTGATTCTGCATTATAGGCAGCATATTTCTTCTCTCTGTGAAGCTACATAGTCTTAAATACATTTAGAGCTTAGAAGCTAAAAATAATATAATGTCATATATATTTGGTCAATAATCAAAATAGTGATTTATATTTAAACCATGCCTATGGTTTACAAAGCAGTTTTTCATGTATTATTTGGACCTTACAAAAGACCATTGAAAAAGGATTTGATAAATAAATTATGTAACATCCATGCAATGGAATATTTTGCAACTATTAAAACAGGATCAGTGTGAAGTGGAATGATGCCATATTGTTAAGCAAAAGAAGTTGCAGAACAACATGATTCCATTTTTTATTTAAAAATCATAAAATTTTGCATATGTACATAAGTTAATATATATTTTATATTTTCATGAGCCTAGAAAAACATGCATCAAGCTCTGGGATGGTATTGGAGGAGTATAGAGGGGGCACTAACACTTCTTTTTGTATATACTTCAAAAAGTACAGTGAAATTATGGGGTAACAAGTATTTTATGCTTTTCTGCAGTTTTCAGATGAAAACCTTTAAAAAAAACTATCTTCATTTCGAAGATGAAAGAGCAAGGCTCAGAGATTTCTTTTTTAATGAGGAATATTGGCCCTGGGCTAACATCTGTGCCAGTCTTCCTCTATTTTTCGTATGTAGGAGGCCACCACAGTATGTCTTGATGAGCAGTTTGTAGGTCCGTGCCTGGGATCCGTGCCCGTGAACCCTGGGCTGCTGAAGCGGAGCATGTGAACGTAATCACTATGCCACTGGGCTGGCTCCAAGGCTCGGGGACTTTAAATGACTTTTCCAAAGTCATGCAGCCTAATCCTAGAATCCAGCCCTCCTGATTCTCCAGCAACTGCTTTGGCCACCCTGTCCCCAGAGCAGAGCCTCTGTACTATGGACTAGCTGGGGAATAATCATAAGTTTTAAACTCTACCCTTCGGTGTGTTATCACCTCAAGAGTTCTTGGTCTAGAGCAGCTGTGTTTTAGCCTAGTTAACATATAAAAATATAAAATAAAAGTTGCTAAATGCTTGTATTTTCTCTTTCTGGCGAGAAGGCAACCTAGTTGACTGAGCGTCCAGATGGAAATCTGGAGGTTTGTGTTCTTACCCTAGTCGCATGTATTAGGTGAGCCACCGAACACTGCATCTCAGTTTCCTCACCTGTGAAAATATTGTGCTGACCTACTTTCTCAGGATGGCTGGGATGGCTACTTCATGATTTAGAACTGCTTTGAAAATACAAAGCTCCATTGAAATCATTTGTCAAGAGTTTCTCCCAGCTTCCATATTCTTTTCCTTCTCATGCCCTTCTTTGGTATATAAGGCCTGTAGACTTTGGTATTTGGGGATATTTTTCTACGTCCGATCTAAAAATCTACAAAATTAAGTAGTAATTTTCAAGTTGGAAATAGGCCCTCTAGTATTTGGTTCAAATGAGAATGGAATCATTATTTCTCCCAATGTGAATGCAAAATGTGTGTGTGTATGCATGTGTGCCCACAACGGGTGTGCATGTCTTTGACTCAGGTCAAAGCCCACTGGTCCTGGAGGCAGCGTGGTATGCTAGCATCATGTGGGCACTTCCCCTAGCTTCATTTGGCATTATGAGGCTTACCATCACCTGGACGGTGAGACTTAGTGATACACCCAAAAGCGGGGAGGCAGAAGCTGTTGTCTCTTCTTCTGTCTCCCCCCAGTCAACCTCCCTGCCTGTCCTGTGGTTGCTCTCTCCTCCAGTCTGTGGGGAAGTGGAGGCAAAGCATCAATAAAGCAGCATGGAAATAAAGAAGAAGAAAAAGAGATCAGGAAAACAAAGCCAAGAGTTTGCATGAGCTGTTTTCACCAACTAGAAAATTGTTGCATAAAAGAAAAGACCTCTGCCAAAAGCAGAGTTCTTCTTCCTTCCACCCTACCTGAAGCCCTGAAGGACTGGGGAATGATGAGAAGGGGATGTGCGTCGTCACATTAAACATAGGCATGACAGGGATCGGCTTTCTAAGTTACAGCTAGACTTCTCTTCAATTGCTCCCTCTGCACTCATATTTGAATATTTTCAAAATTTTATCAATGTTGATGTTGAAGTTTTGGTTAGTGAAAATGTCTTTCTCCACATATATTACACTTTCCTTGGGCCATAAACATCTTGTAACTCTCCCAGTACCTACAACAGTGCTCTGTGTATAGCTGGCAATTCCGAATGATTAATAAAAATAGTTTTAGCTGCAGTCCAGTGTGTGTCAACTGATTCTGCAATTTGGGAATTGTTTCTCCAGACTCCTTCCAGCTTACTCTGGCTATCTCTATGTTTTTTGTTTAGGGGACTTTTTTTGGTTAATGATCAAAATCACTCTGATGCTCTCCAGCACGCTCACGAAGACCCCACAAAACCTATTTTAAGCAAGAGAGAAGTAATCCTTCTTCCTCACTGACATGCTCTCAGATTCTTTTAAGTTGTGGTGTCTTACTTTTTTGAGGAAGAAAGGAATCTACATGGCCTTCTAGCCCAGTCACCCACTGGGTTTCTGAAGTCCTCCCCAACTTCTTTGTGAGGAGGACTCCCAGTCTCTGGAGGAAGCCTTCCGGGGACAGGGCTGAGGCAGCCCTTCCCCTCTTTGAACAGCTCTGTCTGATAGAAAGGTCTCTACCACACTGAGTGGAAATGTGTCCACTCTGGAGTTCTGCCTCATGTGACCATGGAGAATAGGCCTAATTTCTCTTGAAGACAACTTCACATGTCTCCCTAATCTTATAAGACATCCCCAAGTCTTCTCTCCTCCTAGCTAAAGTCTTGCTTCCTTCCAGCAAACAGATTAAATCCTATGACTTCTATAACCCCAGAGCAGTCCTGTTTTATGGAAGAAATGTGAGCTTTCCACACTTCCTCTCCTTTGTGCTTGATGAGCCCATGCCAGTAGGTCTGCTGAGGGTGGGCACTCAGGGTGTGTACTCAGTCAGGGAGACCTTCCTTCCACCATCTGAATGCGCCCTGGGAGGCACGCCAGTGCATGCTTCACTCCTGCTCCTTCTCTGAAGCATGGGCAAGAATGAGGCTTTGTCTGATGACTGAGGATAATAACTCTAATGGCCCAACTTCTTGTTATCCCACAGCCTCTACCCTAGGAGCTCATAATTCAAAGTATAAGGAGAAGCACGTTTTTCTCTAATGTAAGGTCTAAGTTTAACTGAACTAGTAAGAATAATTACAAGTCACATAAATGCTTCTGGGAATGGAGTACAACACAGTGAGAGACCATCATGTTCTTCATCAGTGGAGATGCTCATAAAGACAGCTGGAGGAAACAAACCAAGACTGAATGAAGTCAGGCTAGCGGGGGTTTTGTTTCTCATTTTGTTTTTGTCATAGAGTTATGGCCTATGGAGATTCAAGCAGCTAACATGTCACCAATTCCATGCCCTAACTAATGAAGGGGAACAATTAAGTAGTGTGAGTGTTCTCTTTGGGCTCATATGGTAAATGTTTGGATTTAGGGTGGTTTGTGTAAGTCTACGATAGATATATTCAAGTGTACTTTACATGAACTATTGTGTAATCTTTGATCCTGGGGGAAACACTTTAAGAATTATCCAGGGCTAGAGCTACCTAGAGCAGGAAACTAAAGTGCTGCCCTGCAGTATTCAGTCAATCTGATTCCCCCGGTGTCTTCGCACCAGGCTCTCAGGTTGGTTCACGCTCTGGGTCCCAGCAGTGTTCTGTGGCAGCAAAACCAGGTAAGTCGTGAATAGTTAAAAGGTTTCCCACCTGCCCCATTTGGACATATTTGCATAAATTGGTTCTCCAACTATAGGAATAAATGCCAACAAATGACTTCCAACATGCACACTCAACAACAAATAAAACTCAAAATTGTAGTGTAAGGTCTTCTTCCTTTGGTACATCTCCCTGCCTCCCTTCCTTCCTCAAGCTTTTTTTGAATGCTTGCTCTGTGCTGGGCATGGTGCTGGGCACTAGGGATGCCCAGCGAACAAGGTCTGGCCTCTGCCTTGACCTCACAGTAGAGACAGGGTGAAGAACCAGCTAGGACAACTCAGTGTGCTGACTGCTGGAACAGAGGTGCTGAAGCACACTGGGGAGGGGACGGGGGACGGAGGGCTGGGGTGATGAGGGTGGGATGCAGGGCTTTGGGGTAGACCTGACCCTTAAACTGAATCTTGAAAGATGAACAGGAGTCAGCCTGAAGGCTGAATTAAAGAAGGGCATTAAGGGCAGAGGGAACAGTGCATGCAAAGGCCCTGCCAGAGAGGTAGGAGGAAAATCAGGAAGGAGGGTTGGCACAGGAAAGCTAGGAAGGAGAGAAGATTAACAGCATCAAATGGCACACAGTCAGGTAAGAGCAGGGCTGAAAATGTTCCCTGGCTCCTGGGAGGCCCTGAGGCTCTTGGCCCTGCACATAAGTCTATGGCAGTTGGAGCATCAATTGCATGGAATTGCATAGAGTTGGGGGAGAACTTGGAGACCCTCAAGTCCAGCCTTTCTGCCAATGTGGGAACCTTTCTATGGCCTTCTGATTAGGGTCTTTCAGTCTAAGCTTGATCACTTCCAGAGTCAGGGAGTCCCACCAAATCTCATGGCCAAGCAACTCTAGTGGTTAACAAGTTCTTGTTTACATAGATAGTAGCTGGGGCCTGATATTTGAGAATACATATGCCTGATTTGTGTGCCTACTTTAAGTTCAGAATGTGGCCTTCCCCGCCTGTTGGAATTGTTCTCCACTTCATCTTGGGTCCACAGTACCTAATAGCCACAACAGCTACCACTTATTGAATACCTATTATGTCCCAGACAGTAGGACACTGTTGGGAGCTTTATGTATATTTACTCATTTAATCTTCCCAGCAACCCCATTAAGGTAGTTGTACAGATATGGTTTTTTGTGTTTGCAAATCACAGAAACTGATTCAGCTAATTTATGCAAAAACACCATCTATTAGAAGAACATGAGGTAGCTCACAGAATTGAAGAAGCCGAACAACCAGGCCCCAAGAAGGACAGCAACCTGGTAACTCAGGAAACCAGGGCAGCAGGAACTGATGGACAGTCCCTTCATGGTACCATCCTCAGAAAGACGCAGCTCCAATCATTTTCCACCCTTGGGTCGTCTCTCTCAGGATTAAAATTCCAAGGAGGCAAAGTTTGATTGTAAGGGTAGGAAGGCCACCTTGATTGACACCAGTCTACTTGACTTGGGGGAAATCAAGGTGCTGCTTCCTAGAACAGGGAGAGGGAATTCTGAGTAGACATAAACAACAGCTGTCCATTAGCAAGGTGATGTTATCCCCATTGTACGCATCAAGAAACTGCAACACAGAGAAGCCATCAACTCTCTCAAGGTTACACAGACAATAGATGATATGGCCATAGTTTCAACCTAGACCTTCCTGACTCCAAAGTCTGGGTGCCTCCCATTCCTTGTTGCTGCCTGTTTGCCTGAACTGCATATAGATGTTGTGTTTGGAGACAGGCCACTCCTGGTAGGCTGAAGCTTTGCTGTCAGTCCCAGAGCTGGGTCAGTCTCCTCAGTTCCCATCCTGGTTCCTAAGGGATGGCTCTGGAAACATCTTCCTGTTCCCCTCACGTGAGCGTATCTTGCTGTGAGGAAATAGCCATGCTCTGCTGCCCTAGTGGGAGACAAGAGAATATTAAACCGCAGCCTGTCTCTCCAATGTCTATCCATTGACTCTGTTTTGCCTTTGGGAGCAACACACAGTACTCCCTTCTCCACATGCTGACCTTCCAAATATTTGAAAAGAGCTCTCTGTCCCATACAGATCTTTTCTTCACAAAGCTAAATATTCCTGTTCCTTTAACGATTCCTCTTACTGCCATCCCATATAACCACATTGGGATAATTTCCATATGTTGGCTAATTCTTCAAGACTTACATCAGCTAAGATTCTGGCCCTGAATGAAAAGAAAGTATTTCCCCTTGCTTTCTCTTTCTGATTCATTAGATTTCACATAAACCTTTCTGATGACTACCTGCTGTTTTCAAATTCAGCTGCAACCCAGTATGACTCACTAGGCAAAATTCACTTTCTTCAGTCGTTTATCATTTCCCACCAACCCAGGGCCCCAAAAAGTACCCTTCAGAAGTCATAGCCAAAGGGCAATATACATATGTCCACGAAAAACGCCAAGTTTTGATTCCTTGCCATGTTTTAGTTTATGTATAGTCATATGACTTTTTAAAATCAAGGTGTTTGCTCAATGTGAATAATTTTAAGTTTGAACAGCTGTAATCACATCCTCCAAAGAAAATACCCTGAAAGGTGGTTGGTTGAGGATGTTGTATGCCAGACCCTCCCCCTACAATCTCTTTAATTGTTCTTTCCATTTTTACAAAACAAGAAATAGAGATTTGAAATTTGTTTTGAGGTTTTGAGCATTTGCAGGGCCTTTCCTCACAAAGACATTAGTTGTGCTGTTTCTGAAACAAAGTGATTATACAAACAATCATAGAATTTTAAAGTTTGAGTTGGAAGAAAGAGAATTGCAAATGTGGGGAAAGAAGTTTGGGATTTTTCTGGTCAGAATCTTATAGCTAGTCTACTCCAAAGACTGGAGCTGGCACAGTAGAGAATTAAATAACTCCTGGAGGAGTTGGACGAAGTGAACCCACGTCCTAGGCTCAGCATGTGATCAGCCACAGTCAAATATTCCCATCCTCTTGCTCTTCAGAACCTGATTCAAAATCCACTTTTTATGATCTGCACATCACAGAAAATGAACTGGACTCAAACAGCAGTGTCTATTGTTTGGGCTCTGCCATCAATGAACTATGTATCTTTGAACAAATTACTACATGAGTTTGAAGGCCTTTCTAAAAATCGTTTGTCAGTGACCAGCACTCTAGGCGGATGATTAAGGACGAGTCTGTGGTAAGAGGAAGGAGCAGTTTCTATTGCTATATTGTGTTGTTCCACCTGGAACAAAGGGAGACAGAGTCTCTCCCAGTTCTCTGCTTGACTGGACTTAACATGTGTAGGCTGAAGAATGAATTGCTAAATGGAGCTGGTAGCTTCTGTGGTTACTAGTCATCAGGTTTATAGAATATAGGCTCTCAGAATTGGAAGGCTCATTAGAAGTCATCTGTTGCAAAACTTTGCCTGATGTAAAAATGCCTCCATAAGGCCACTGAACAGTGGTGTCTAAGACGGTGGATACGCCAATACATAGGGGTAGGGCTCCTGTCACCCTCCAGAGCAGCTCATTCTATTCTGAGATGATTCTAAGCATTATATCCTTTTTATAATGAACTGAAATCCACCACCTGTTGGTCTAGGATGTGCTCTCTAGAGCCACAGAGTATCACACCTGCAATGTCCCTAAACTTTCCAATTTCTTTCAACTCCTCTTCTTCTCATATAATTCTCAGACCCCTTACCTCCTTGGTCACCTTTTTAGTGCACACTTCATTTTGTTGCAATCCCTTGTGCATAATTTGAATCTAGTCTTTCTACTGGGTGAACATCCTAGATATGCAGAAAGTGTAAGCTTTATGAGAGCATGCGCTGCATGGTTTGTTTCACCAACAACTAATAATGTCTGAAATGTTGTAGGTACTCAAACAATATTTTCTGAATGAATAATTCTTTCACCTTCCCTTTGGTTGCCTTGGAGTGTTGGAAGTCCATTCTCATTCTAATGGATGGGAAATCATGCCCTTTGTGTTTTAGTTTGAATAAAGGGAATGGTTCTCTGTCTTGCAGGTAAAGCCACATTAGGCTGATAACTTTTGCTTTAAAATGTTAAACTATGTAGAAACATCATTACTAGACAATAATTTAGACATTGGGCTACTTTGGCTAAATAAGTGTTGCACTGATGTTTTTCAGTACCTTTGTGATTTATACAACTTTCTAGGATCTTTTTATTAAGAGAAGAAAAACTTCTAAATCAGCAAGAAGAGGGACTGTGGAATTTTACCTGACTCAATATGTTAAGTAATCACCTGAAATCTGCAGAAGACCACCTCTGGCACCTGGCTACACAGCTGAACTGAAGAACTCACTAATTATTTTGTTGTGTAGCCCTCCAAGTGGTTTTTGGGATGGGTGGGTGTTTGGGGGACTCCACTGGAGTGAAACACAACTGTTGAATTATTTGCGTCTCCTTGAAAAGCACAGAACACAAAATCGCTGTGATTTCACCTCAACATTTCCAGCCTCTATGAACAGATTTTAGCTTGTCCTTGACCAACAGGAGATGCAGGTATTGTCTCTGTGGGGGATTTGAATTGGCCACCCCAAAATGTGTTTCTTTGGCATGAGGATTATTTTGGGTTGGTTACTTTTAAAAACTGCATACATGACAGGGACTTTGAAAAGTAAAAGTTACCCTTTGTAACAGACATTTACATTTGTATGGGAAATCTCCATCTGTAAAGGTGTCTCCCTCTCTGTACCAGGAAGAAGGGGGCATGACCTTATGTCTAAAAACTCATATCAATGCAGAAGGCAAGGACTTAAATCTGCATAATAACCTTACTCTTGTTTACTGTGCTTTTCTGGTAATCTCCCGTAACTGGCTCCCCCCACCCCCAACATCCTCGTTTGTAGCTGAAGATGGTATTTAAGATGAGAACCTCTACCATTTTGGCGAGTTACTCAGTTTTCCTGAGTCTCTCCTATGCATACATGTTATAAAGCTTTGTTTAATTTTCTCCCGTTATTCTGTCTCATATGAATTTAGTTTGTAGCCCAGCCAGAAGGACCTAGAGTGGGTAGAGGAAACGTCTTCCTCCCCTACATCCCCACCATGCCCAAATGCCGTATACGACTTAACTCTCTGGGAAGTGCTGTTGATCAGCAGGTACCTCATTTGAGGACAAGAAAACAACCTACTAATGGGATTTATTGTCCCTCTTACCACTTCCACTTTTAGTGAAATTAAGTTAATGAGAACATATTTTTCTGTGGTGCTATCTTGACCTAGGCTGTGTGTGTGTGTGTAGGCATGTGCACTTTGGTTCACTTGATATTTTCACAAATAGCCAGGAGACTGCAGAGGACATGGCAGATCAGTCTTCCAGTTCCTGGCCAGGAATTACAAACTGAAGGAAATCAGCTTTAAAAGCTTTTTTGGCCCCTCACATTATTATTAAACTAAACCAAACAAGAATATGGGGGGGACGTGGGGGAGGGATGCAGTATATTTTCCAAAGAAACTAGCCTGAGACTATTTAGAGACAAGGTATCTACAATTTCTACTTAAAAAAACAGAGTTCTCAATACCTTCGTCTCTTCTTAAGGTTTGAAATAATCCTTAAAGCCAATATAATTACAGCACTTATTTCCAGTCAACATCTCTTTTGTTAGCTTTCTCTAGCCTCAACCTTATGTAACCCCCACTGCTAAAACCCACCTCATTTAAACTAAAAATATAATTACTATAAAACAAGAAGAAAAGCAAAGACTTACAATCATGTATGCTTCTAGTTTTTGGCAAAGATCAACAGTTTATTACAGAAAAATATAAATTATATGACTAACAACAAAATCTGTTCTTCACTTGGTGATCCTGGGCTGACCTTTTCCTAAGATGACGTCTATGTTTTCACCGGGAAGCAATATCTATTGAGGGAGAACATTCTGTCTGTAAATAAATGATTATAATTTACAGAGATTAAATGTTCACCAACAAGCTTTTCATTTTGTCCTAAACTTCGTAGACCAAAACCCCATTAGACTCTACTTCTGCAACTCCCACAGAGGGATTTCATGAAGAACTTGGGCTTTCTTCCTTCCAGTTCCTACTACTGCCATTGCTATTGGTTGGAATTCTCCACTGCTAAGCATCAGCAGTCTGACTCACTCCAGGGATTGAGAATAAGGCCCTCCACATTGTAAAGTTCAAGGCTTCTGTAAAAGAAGGTCAGACAGTAAACCACAACTGGTTAAATATAGGCCCAGGGGAAAAGGCAAAATAATTCCCAGGTTTTATACTGAGGAGTTGTTGATTTTAGTTTTCTTTTTTGCTTTTATTCAAATAAAAGGTTTAGTGTAAGGTGTTTATATGTGGCTTCTTGACCTTCCAAGTGATTATTGAAAAGTATGCAGTGGGAAGACTTTAATCCCAAATTGTCTATCTCTGTAGCATCAGATCATTACAACTTTTTGGTGGGCAGAGGACAAGCAGAGACCAAAACACTCCATTGTAATGTTATTTACTTGTTTATAGCTCTGTCTTTCCTATTCAGCTGGAAACTTTATCAAAGGCAAGAACTGTGCCCCTTGCATCTTTTTATCCGCAAAGCCTTGTTTGATGCCTGGTACCTAGCCAATAAATATTTGTCAAATTGAACTGTGAAGGTAAATCGAAACTACGCCATTAGTGTTCATTGTTATTACTGGCGAGATCTTCTTTAGGCAAGTAAATGGGCCCACTATGGCTCTGGTAACCACAGTGTCTTTTGAGGCTTAACATTAAGCCCTTTTTCATTCCCCTGGCCAAGCATGGAGCCTAAGAAAGCCTCAGTTTGATTTCTGTATTTGGATCATGCTGAGTGCAGACCCCAATTCTATAATCCATTTCTTTCTGAGGCTGTTGGCATGTCTGGAGTCAGGAAGTAACATCTGCTTCAGTGAGCTGATTACCAATGAGAAAAAAGAGGTAAAGGCCAGCATTAGGTGGGGTCTGGCATAGCTTCAAAGCAGGCATATGGCTTGTATCTTAATGAGAGAGTTTACATATTCAGGAACGATACATCTGAAGGGCAAATTAACTGGTTCAGGACCGAGTGCATAAATAAAATGTTGCTGATTAGATTGCTCTATGTCAATGGCACACTGTCTTGTAAAAGCCCTCATATCTCTGCTTCCCTCTCAGTTCCCACTGCATCACTCTAGTTGGGGCCTGGTTGCCTCAAGGCTGGATTACTATAGTACTTCCTCTTGTGATCTACCTTTGCTGGATGTCTCTTTGCACCAAATCCTGCTCCACAAACTAGAATGTTAATCTTCCTAAAACACCATTTTCATTCTCTCAAAAAACTTTGAGATTTACTCTCTGTTCCTGGCACTCAAGTATTTCCAGGAGGGTCTGGTTTAATCCATGTTTTCATGCTACCTCACAACAGAGTTCCAATACCACCAGCCTGGTCCACTCTTTCAAACATAGTCTTGTGATTTCTTTCTGCTATGTTTGTTTGTCCTGTTTGCCTACAAAGTCCTATTTACATTGCTTCACTTCTCCAAATTCTGCCCACCCTTCTGGGTTCAGTTCAAGCCTCATCTATTCCACAAAGCCTTCGGTCATTGTTCTAGTCCTCAACAACATTTCCTCTCTGAACAATTATAGAACTATAGAACGTGGGGAAGGGACTAATGTGTATCTATATTTTAAATACCCCTTGATTCAAACATTATTCAGTAGGACAAAAGCATAGATTCTTTAGAAATCTCAATGTGAGCTCACAGACTGTCCAATGTGGAGACCTCCTCTGGTGCAGAGAACAGAGAATCAATCTAATGAGATAAAACCAACATGGCAGGATCAGACACTCTGTCCACTTTGTTCCCTTTGTCCTTTCCTATTGTGGTCCCTTTTAATCATAATAATGCGTTAGAGTTATGTCTTGAAGGGTGAGCAGTATCAGCCAGAGAAAGATTTTGGTCTTAAGAGAACTCCACTCTGAAGCATGGGAAGGTCCAGGTGAAAAGAATCTCCTAATTTGAATCTGAGTGGTGACAGCTTGAAGTGGGACTAGCTGGTTTGAGTATATGGAGTGGTGGCTGAGTGAAGCTCAGCTCCCCAAAGAGAAATGGATAGAAAAGGATGAAGGAGGGAATCCCAAGAAAGAGGATATTCCCAGGCATCCTTACAAGGAGAGACAACACAGCAGAGGGTGGCTTGAGGAGAATAACAATAATGGCAACAAGAAAAATCTGCCCTATCCTTTGGATTCTATATGGTTTTCTGGACAGCTATGAGTAAGAATGGGTTATTTCTGGTAATAGACTGATCATGTACCAATTTTCAGGAGATATACAGAGCAGCAGGAGGGATACTCCAGTCTGTAAGGGACCAGATCTTGGGCTTTCTCAAAGAGAATCTCCTATGGAAACAGGAGAAGGAGGAGGAGGTGGTGGTTGTGGTAGAGATGGATATTACATCAGGGGAAAATCTAGCTGATTGGTTCATGCAGTCATAACAGAAGGGTAGACCACTTATCTAATGGCAGCTGCATACATTTTAGTGGAAATGCCTAGAAGAAAATAACTTTTAAAGTGCTGGACTTAAACCTGAAGTCTACCATTGTCACTTATTCCATGAGCGCTCTTGGTTTTTGTAATATATGACCTTGTTGCTTTAGAACATGTTTTTTAAACATTTTTGGTGGCCACCCACACTAAAAATATCTTACACAGGCTAATGTTTAACGGAAAAAAAAATACTGACTAAGGATAAGTACAATGCATTTTTATATTTTCTAATCTGGTAAGGTCTTTTTAATTTAAAAAGTGATGGTCAAGACCTGCTCAATTGGCTTCATGACCCACTAATGAGAAATCTATGTTAGAGCAATTAGGCATGGCTGACTTCCAAGACCATAAGACAAGAACTGAGAGAGATCCAGCAAACCTAGTCCAAGTATGTTCTAAGAGATTGCCAGGGGTACTATTGGTGGAAGATTTTAAAGGCTTCTTATAACTTTTAAGCTGTATCCTTTATTGTTTTGGCCCTTTAGGTGCAGGAAAACTCCTTAAGAAACCACACAAGAATGGAAGGACTGCTTAGGGACATGGGAGTAACCTAGAATCTGAGCATCTGCATCTCATTCCACAGGTCCTTGGAGGGAGAACAGATGTTCACAGCAGACCAAAACTCACTTTCTGAAGGCTCAATAAATTTCCCTTTCCTTTTCTTCTTCCTTGAGCCGTTGTATGAGAAATCCACACTGAAGCAACCTAGCAAAACCATGTAGGTAAATGCTAGCCTGGCAAAATCCTGAGCACACATGCCAAGAGGTACCTACTAGGAGGGCAGGGGCCGAAGCTTGAGAGCCAGCTTTAAAAGATCCATGCTCACTGATGTACTTCTATTTTTCAGTCCTGTCTACAGATTCCATGAGTGGCAGCCAAGGGTGAAGGTTTAAATTTAGGTTGCCAAGCAGCAATTTCAGAAAGGGCCTCTTTGCCTTTGGAGGATAAGTGGGAAACTGGCTCAAGCAGCATTTCCATCTCTGTCTGTCTTGGATAACCCTAACAGTATGCATTACCTTGGGAAAAGATCAAGGGAATAGGAGATACTTTTGTTCCTATTCAAATTAAAGGTCATTAATGATATTTAACAGCTTTCCAGTATGAGGAAGTGTCATCATGTTCTTCCAATGGTCTCCCAGTCCTCCTGGTGCGTCAACTCCAGAATATATAGTTTATTACAGATTTCACAACTGGACTCTCCTGGTCTCCTGGAAGTCAGAGGACCAAGCGAATGAAGACTTGTTCTTCCAAATCCTCTTTCTTGTTGTGCATTTCTGCCACAGCTGCTGGATTTCCAAGCTGATCACTTACAAGTCGCATTTCTTTTTCCTGTCACTTCCTCTCAAGTTCATTTCATAGGCATCTTCTTCTATTTATGCACTTTGTCCCCAAGTTCATAGATAAGCTCTGCTTGAAAGTGTTGCTGAAGAGACTTCTTAGCCCTAGCTCACAGGAAATAGTATAGAAGGAATTTTGTTCAAGTCACTGCTAAGGGCCAATTTCAAAACAGAGTAGAGAGAACGTTTTTCTGATGTCAGAAGACTTGGATCCTCTGCCACTGAAAAGATCATGGCCAAGGTTGGAAAGATCTTAATGTATCTCTCAGGGTTGTGAGAATCAAGTGAGCTACCAGAAGTAAACATGCTTTGTAAATTATAAAATATTTTACAAATGCAAGAGAGTTTTTCTGCCAGAGGCTAGAGAGCCAAAGACTCACCTCTCCCCTTTTCTATGTTCTAACTGATAGAAAATAGGTGTAATGATAACAAGCCAAAGCGAACCAAGTTTAGATTTTGCAACTGGCAGAGAAAACACCAGACATTCATGAAAATGCAGGAGCTGGTAATATCTGGATTAGAGAACACAGTTGGGACCTGAGGCCAACATGGAATCATTCCAATACTCTCCTGAATCCAGGCCATAGAATTTACCTGACCGGTTGACTCAGTCTGCAGAGCAGGCTCCAAATCCTTAGCCAATCAGCTGTGGACCCGGGAGCAGAAAGGAGCTCCAGGTTTACAGTGCCAAGAGACTCTCCCCGCTGCTAAAACCATGGCCCCTGAATGACATGGGCTCTGAACAACCAGTTCACTCTTTCTCCCATGGAGAGGAGGGAATTGGATGAGTGAAGAAAGGTCCTCAACAATCCTCAAAGGAAGAGAGGGTAGAATGTCAATATAGGGGGTGGAGTAGGGCATAAACTCAACATTTCCTATGCGGACAATAACATTGCAATTTCTACTTCTCCTTCCAAAGCAAAGAGGTTCATAATTAATTTGGGAAAATGACTTCTCTGTTGCATCCTCGTCTTTCAATTACCCTCCCTAGATTTGGTTCACTGTGATTAGTTTGGAACTGTATTCTAAGGAAATGTACAAGTTCAGGATCAAGGGTGATAAACATCAAGAAACTCTTAATGAGTGGGTTAGAGGGAAGCAAATAAGCATTTAAGTTGTTTGAGTGTGTTATGCTTACCCAATATCTATGTCCACTTTCAGTAACAAAGATACTTAGAGCTATTAAAAAGGCTTATTCTTGAAATTCATGTAGAAAAATAATTATGACCTTAAATTTAATAGCCATAACCTCCTTTTCCCATTGAAACAACTGTTTTTGTAACAGGTTTTCTCAGGGAGACAATAATCACATTGTAGAAGACAGACTGTATTTTGTTCATCAAATATCTGCCATGTATCAGGCATGTGTTAGACACCACAGGGGATTCAGAATTGAACAAGACATGGTTTATGCTCTAAATAGCCAACAGAAGAGACGATGGAAAGCCAACAAGAAAATAGCAAGTTAAATGTATAGAGCTATAACTCAAAGTGGAATGGGGTAAGTGCTCAGAGTGAGGGCCATACATATATTCAGTAGCAGAGTGATTACTAGTTTGGGGTGCAGGGGTCAGGAGGACTGTGGGAAGGACAGAGAGACTCAGGAAGGACTTCAGGGAGGAAGTGGCATTTGAACTGTCTTTGAAGGGTGGGTATCATGTAGACATATAAATAGATAAGATACTATAGGCAAAGGGAATGATGAGAGAAAGGCACTGGTTGGGGTGCAAATATGAAAGGGAGAGTAGTTCCCACTGACTTGATTGTGAGGCTCACCAACAGGAATACAAGAAATAGAAAGTCAGTAAAGGCTACATAGAAGAGAACTCCATTCCAGGCAAAGGATTTTGGACTCTGCTCTCTGTGGCAGTGGGGCTTTGTAAGAAAGCCAGGAGCAAATTGCTGAATCTCTTGCCTGTTTCGTATGTGTAAACCTTGGTCTTTCCCCAAGGGACTGGAGGTGGAAGGAGGCTCTTCGCCCAGGCAGAAGTTATGTTTACCTGAGCTAGGATGGTGGCTGTGAAAACTGCAAGGAGAGAATGAATGGGAAATGTATTGCTCAGAAAGAATGGATGGAATCTGATATACTTGATGTCAACCCAGTAAATGCCACGACCCTTTTACTTTAACAGAGATTCTCCTCAGCAATGTAATTTGTCAATCTTTTTTATCAAGAATGAATATAAAATTATTTAGATAAATACAACTTGGCTTCAACCCATTGATTTTCAGGCACTGCTTATTGTGCTGCCCCATTCTCAGAGCTAGGCAACACTTTAGAGAGCAACTTGCCCAGGAGTTTGAAACCCGGCTTTCCAATTCAGCTTGCTCCCAAGCTGTCCCTTTTTAAACTTCCTTCACATATACGCCTGCCTGTACCATTTCCTTTGCACAAGGGGGTCCATAAATATAAAATAGTTTGAAAATCACTAACTATCCAAGCTTCACAGATGAAGGAACTGGAAGGATGCCACGATTTCTGGACTCCAGGTCAGATCACACGAGAAATAGATAATAAACCCCCTTTCAATATGCTAAATTCTCAATTTCTCTTTCAATGTTGTAATCCCTGCTGTGTCATTATTATTCTGTTTTTCATCCTGGCACAATATTAACATCAGAGCTGGTTATAGATTTATCAGTATTCAGATGTGGAAAAATCAATCATTTACAGAAAGAATGCCAGCATCCAGATGGAGGGCCACAGAGACACTACTGTGGAAAAGAAGTAGAGATTCTTGCCTGTGTTCTCTCTCTTGTTTGATTATCTGTGTGCAGTACCTTTTAATTCAAATAGCTAATATTCCATTAACAACTTACTTTATGGAGTCAGGTAATTATGAATTTCTGTTTGTGACTGGAAAGTTTGGTTCTTTTAAACAAAATAATTACAACCCACTAATCTTCATGGAAGGTTGTTGGCATAATCAAAAGATAACTTAGAAATCCAAAAATGGGTCTGAAGGGTCAAAGAGAAAACATAAGTAAACTGTATTATATTTTTAATAAACTCATACTCCCTGAAGAAATCTGAATAAATGCTAATAATATTACACAAATTATTAAATTTCTAAATATGTCAATGGAATGCAGCTGGGCAAAATTTAGAAGCAGTTTTGTGATGACTCTTCACATTTTGTGATGACTCTATTGCGTGCTTTCTTTCCCTCTCCTCATGTGGTACTAGGGTTTCTCAAACTCTAATGTGCACACAGATCAGCAGGCACCTTGTCAAAATGCAGATTCTGATTCTGTGGGTCTGGATAGAGGCTGGGATTCAGGTGATGCTGCTGGTCCAGGGCCTACACTTTGAGAAGCAAGGCTATTTATATTTCTCTGCTCTGACCCTATGGAGTCTGGAGCCACCTGCACAGGGTTGCCTACATCCATACTGCAGACAATTTTTTTCTCAAACAGTGCTTCCTGACTTTCTAAGGAATAGTGGGTATTGCAGAGGGGATAGTGTGGGGTCTAGAAATAGACTCAACGAATATGGCTAGGACTTTGTACCGCTCTGCTACAGAGTTTCATTTTTATAGGTTTGACATATAGGCTATTGTTTGAAGAAAGAGCTTGAATGCTTAAAAAGGAAAAAAAAAATCTGGAAATGAGGGTTCTAGACTTTTCCATCTTCTCTTCTCTTCAAGGAAAGCTAGTACTTGCTGAGAATTTATACTAGGCTACGCCTATGCAAAGGGATTGTCCAAGGTCACACGTTTGAGAAGCAGTAGGGAGAAGATAGAATGCCTCATTTTACCTAAGCCTAGGGTATTTCACGTGAACCATGCTTCCCTCCTATCTTGCTGTGTCTGAGCCTCAAGGGTCTAGTGCTCTGCTTTCTCCAATGAGAGCTAAATACTATGAGAAACTTTTCAATATTTGTCAAGGGACTCTGTAAAGAATCAGTGCAGAAAAGAGTTCAACAAATATCATTTCTTTTTCTATATATAAACAATGACAAATTGGAAACTAAAATTTTAAAAATACATACCATTTATAATAGCTCCAAAAACTGAAATACTTAATTATAAATCTAATAACTGTAACTAACATGCTGTGGTTGTTGCATGTTCACCTAGAAAATGCTGAAGAAAGAAATCAAAGATCCAAATAAATGAAAAGACATAGTCTGTTCATGGTTTGGAAGACAACATAGTAAAGATGACAATTGTCAATTCTCCCAAAGTGAGCTATAGATTTAAGCAATATCAATCAAAATCCCAGTAGAATTTTTGTAGATATAGACTGGTTGATTCTGAGATTTAAGTGGAAGAGAATAGAAATGACAAGAGCTAAAATAATTTTGAAAAAGAATAAAGTTGGAAGTCTTTGGTGTAAGATTTTTAGGACTTATTATAAAGCTACTAATGAAGACAGTTTGGAATTGATGAGGAGATAGACACATGGATCAATGGAACAAAATAGAGCTCAGAAATAGGTTTATAAAAATACAGATATTTGAGGTCTGACAAAAGCAACTGACAAAAGCAATTCAATGGAGAAAGGATAGTCTTTTCAACAAATGGTTTTAGAACAATTAGCCTTTCATATGTAAAAACATGAACTTGACCTAAACCACACACATTATGCAAAGATTAGCTCAATGAATTATAGACCTAAGTGTAAAACATAAAACTACAAAACTTTAAGAAGAAAATATGAGAGAAAATCTTCATGACCTTGAGTTAGATGATGAATTCTCAGAAATGACACCAAAAATACCATCCATAAAATAAACATTTGACAAATTAGTCTTCATCAAAATTAAAAACTTTGCTGTGTCAAAGACATTGTCAAGAGAATAAAAAGGCAAACTGGAGACTGGGAGAAAATATTCGCTAATCACATATCTGACAAAGAACTTATATCTAGCATATATAAAGAACTCTCAAAACTCAATAGTAAAACAACAAAAACTCAAATTAAAAATGGGTAAAGGACTTGAAAATACACTTCACCACAAAGGATATAAGGATGGTAAATAAGCACATGAAAAGATGTTCAACATTATTACCCATTAGGGATATGCAAATTCAAACCATAATTCAATACCACTGCATGCCACTTAGAATTGTTAAAATATAAATGCCAACAATACCAAGTGCTGACAAGGATGCAGAGCAACTGGGACTCTCATACATCGCTGATGTAAACGCAAAATGATACAACCACTCTGAAAAGTGGTGTGGCAGTTTTTTATAAAGTTAACATATGATCCAGCTCTCTTACTCCTGAGTGCCTACCATAGAGAAATGAAAACTTATGTCTACACAAAAAAACTTCATACGAAAGCTCATAGCAGCTTTACTACTGACAGCAAAAGCCTGAAAACCACTCAGATGTTCTGTATTTTAATAGATGAATGCTTAAACAATGTGATAAATCCATCCAATAGAATACTACTCCACAATGAAAAGGAATACACTATTGATACATGCAACAAATTGGATGAATCACAAAGACAGCATGCTGAGTAAGAGAAATTATCTGAAAAGGTTACATACTGTATGATTCCATTTATATGGCATTCTTGAAAATATGAAACTACAGTGATGGAGAACAGATCCATGGCTAAGGGTAGGGGGAAAGTGTGACTAAAAACGGATAGCATGGGGAACTTTTAGGGTGTGATGGAACTGTACTGTATGCTGTTTATGCTGGTGGTTACATAAATCTATACGTGTTCAAATTCATAGAAATGCACACCGAAAGGAAAGAAAGTCAAACTTACCATATGATAATTAAAAAAATAATACTAATAACAAAAGAAACATTGGTGGAAAACTATATTTTAAAATCTTTCCTATTCTTGTAACAATATTTTCAGAGGTCAAACTAGTTCTGCTCAAAATATTCTTTTTAATATAAAAACGTAAGGGAAAATATAAATGTTATGTTTTGTGGGATTTTTCTGTTCTAATTATGCAGGAAATGGATAGGGAAGCACGTTTCTTGTGAGAAACACAATAGACAGAAAATAGGAGCTCAAGAGATCTCAGAAAACCCTCAACTTTCTTTAGTTGGTTTGTGAGTACAACAGATGACTGTTGTAATGTTCAAATTTGCAAGTGTAAAGGGGCCGAAAGAATTAAGTGCATTACTAGCTGGCCCTCAGCCCAACAGAGAACAGAATGTGTTACTCTTTAGTGACTAGAAATTTTGTAGATGAGCAAGAAGTGAAAGCATTCTACATTTTCAATTACTGATAATATTTATATCCTTTTTCATGAGTCTTCTCTCACAATGCTATTAAGTCAATAAAGGCAAATAGGGATTACAGTCTTTTCATGAGCATACTTGAATGAAAAGTAATACATTCAAAGGCTAAAATTAGGTTGTCAATTCATTCCACTTCTCTTGATACCCCCAAACTGGGGATGTGGAGGGTTGGCAATTTGGTACTACTGCCCCCTAGTGTGAGTTGTGAGAATTGTAAGCACAACAAACCTCTAAATCAGGGATCAACAAAAGTATGGTCCACGGCCTGCAAGCTAAGAACGTTTTTGATATTTTTAAAGGGCTGGGTAAAAAACAAAAAAGAACATGTGACCGAGACAATGTGTGTCCCAGAGAGCTTAAAATATTTATTATTTGTCCCTTTATGGAAAAAGAATGCTGATTTCTGCTCTGTTCCTGATTCGAAACAAAACAAAGCTAAAAGAATCTTAGCAAATAGGACTAGATGGCAGCTTCCTCAACCATGTAAAGTGCATCTACGAAAAACCTACAACTAACATCAGACATAATGGTGAAAGTCTGGATCTTTTCCCTCTAAAAGCAGAAAAACGGATGGAAATCCACTCTCTCTACTTCTATTCAGCATTGTGTCCAAAATTCCTGTCAGTTATATAAGGCAAGAAAAAAAATTAAAGGCACTCGGATTGGAAAGGAAGAAGTAAAACTGTCTGTATTTTACACGGATGACATTATAATCTAAATAGAAAATCCTATGGAAGCTACCCAAAAAATTACAATAAGTGAGTTTAGCACAGTTACAAGATATAACATATAAAAATTACTTGTCAGTCAATATATTAGCAAGACAATTGGAAATTTAATTTTAACATTTTCAATAACATCGAAATATGAAATAGGGATTAACTTGACAAAACACGGCAGAAAGAAATTGAAGATGACCTAAATAAATGGAGAGAGAGGCTGTGTTCATGAACTGTAGAAATCAATGCTGTTAAAATGTCCTTTTTACCTAAATTGATGTACAGATTCAGTGCAATCCAAGCTGAAATTCCAGCAGGCTCTTTTGGACAACTTGAGAAGGTGATTATGAATTTATATGGACCTCGAACAGCCAAAACATCTTTTTTAAAGGGAAAGTTGTATGAATTACACTACCTGTTAGAGATTGTGAGGATAAATTGAAATATGTTTTTCAGCTCTGTTATCGCATTTTAAGACACACACTGCAAACATAAAGATGAACGATATGTTTAAAGATCATACCATTTTAGAAACTGTTGGAGTAACTAGTAGTATTTAACTTGGAAAAGAAAAGGCTTTATTAAGGAGGTGCAACAACTATATTAAAAAATATAAAGGGCTGTCATAATAGGAGAGATAGCTGACTTATTTTGTGTAGCTTCAGAGGGAAGAGCCTGAAGATACGGGAGGTAGAGGCCGACTTGGGCTCGGAACAAGGGAGAACTTGCTAAAATGGAATAGGCTGCTTTGTGAGGTGGTGAACCAGCAGTGGCTGGAGAAGTTCGAGTAGATGCTGGAAGCCACTTGCCATGTACGATCTGTTGAAACTAGATCAGTGTTTCTTACAGTGTAGTCTGAGGTCTACTTGCAGAGAGAAGTTGTTAAAAGTTTAATTCTGGAGTCACATCACAGAGTGTAAATTTGAATCTCTGGGCACAGGACCTGGGAATCTGCACTTTAACAACCTCGGCAGGTGATTTTTATATTCATTAAATTTGGAAATTGCTGGTTGAGATGACTGACAGGGATCCTTTTGAATTCAACGAATCTCTGATTTTCCCTTTTCCTTTCCTGAAGTTTTCTTGTTTTGTGTCCATTTTGTTGGGTCAATGTGAGAGTCTCCCTATACTTTGCAATTAATTCTGCATTCCAAACAACCCCATGGCAAATGAAACTTTGGGAAATGTTGAATAGCAAGATGACTCACTGTGTTCATGCATGTGAATGTTATTACGGTAGAGCATCAAGACTGCATACTGATTGCTATCTCTGCTTTAATGCCAGGATTTCAGCAATCTGTGGAACCAACTGTAGCCTAACTTCCAGAAAGAAACACCAAAGGAATGGTCTCACCACAAGGGACATTATGGCCTTGACATAGACCACCTTGGGCTGCTGTCTCAGCTTATTTTCAAAGTCACAACTCTCGGCTACAGAAATGTGCAAGGGAGATCCCTATAGTTCATGAACTTGGGGTTACATCCATAGAAACAATAACATTTTTTATTTTTAAGTTAAAAAAGAAACAAACAACTACCACCTGAAATCCAAATATAGTTTCACGACAGGAAGAAACATACCATTTAGCTACACTGCATATACAATTACACTCGTGGTAAACATTATTTAAACCATCTCTATCCTCACATCATTCCTGGGTATACAACAGCCACAGAAAGGATAGGAGCTCTCTCACAAAAAAATAGGGGATAACTTTGCCATTCAACTCAATTTTATATGTGGTTAAATAGTAGATGCACGCACATTTACCATTGTTGCATCTCTGGATGAATTAGTTCTTTTTATCATTATGAAATGAGCACCTTCTTTACCTGTGGTAATACTCTGTCTTGAAGTCAACTTTGTCTGATACTGTTGTAGCTACACCACTTTTATACTTAGTGTGCCCACGGTATATCCTTCTCTATCCTTTAGCTTACGACCTGTATCTTTATATTTGAAGTACCTCTCCTGTAAACAGCATATAGTTGGGCCTTAGTTTTTGGGGTTTTTTCCCCCAGTCTGACAATTTCTGCCTCTTAATTGGAGTGTTTAATCTATTCACATTTCATCAAATTATTGATATAGTTGGGTTTAAGTCTATTTATTTTTTTATTTCTCCCTCTGTTCTTCTGTTTCTGCTTTCTTGTGTTATTTTTTGTGGTAATCAAGTAATTTTTAGCATTTTATTCCATCCTTTCCTCTGTTGGCTTCTTATCTCTACCTCTTTATGTCTTTTCCTAGGAATTGCTATGCGCATGCTTAACCCATCACAGTCACGTTGAATTAATATTGTACTACTTCATGGGTAACGGAAGTACCTTGCAATAACAGAATTCCTTTCATATCACGGCCCTTTATTGTTGTCATACATTTTACTGCTATATATGTTATAACCCTTTACAATAAACTATTTGCTTTAACTATCAGTTGACTTATAGAGATTTTTTAAAGGAAAAATAGTATTTTATCATTACTCATTTACCATTACTAGTACTCTTCCTTTCTTCCTGTGAATCTGAATTTCCAACTTATATCATTTCCCCTTGGAAGAACTTTTAGCATTTTTAAGATTAATTTTTTAAAATTTAGATATTTAGAAACTTTAGCATTTTTTGTTGTCGCTTCTGCTGGTAAATGTGCTCAGCTTTTATCTGTCTAAAAATGTCTTTATTTCACTTTAATTTTTTTTTTGAGGAAGATTAGCTCTGAGCTAACATCTGCTGCCAATCCTCCTCTTTTTGCTGAGGAAGACTGGCCCTGAGCTAATATCCATCTCTATCCTCCTCTACTTTATATGTGGGACACCTGCCACAGCATGGCTTGACAAGCAGTGTGTAGGTCCACACCCGGGATCCAAACCAGCAAACCCTGGGCCACCAAAGTGGAATGTGTGAATTTAGCTGCTGCACCACCAGAGTGGCCCCTATTTCACTTTAATTTTTAAAGACATTTCACTAGATATAAAATTCTAGATGACGAGTCTTATAAGACGCCATTGTATTTTCTTCTGGCTTCCATCACTTCTGAAGCCAGCAGTTATTGTAATCATTGTCCCCTATATTTAATGTCTTTTTTCCATGACTGTGTTAAGACTTTTTTATTTATCATTGTTTTTCAGCAGTTTGTCAATGATTTTCCTAGATGTGGTTATCTTAATATTTATCCTTCTGGGGTTCTTAATATTTATCCACTGGGGTTCACTTAATATCCTTGATCCATAGGATGCTGGGTTTATTTTTTAATCAACTTAAAAAATATCGAACTATTATTTTTTAAACTATTTTTTTATCTCTCTATTCTTTCTCTTCTCCTTCTGGAAATCAGTTTACACCTATATGAATTCACCTGATACTGACTGACATGTCACTGAGACTCTGTTCATTTTTTTCCCAATCTTTTTTCTCTCTGCATTTCAGTTTGGATGATTTCTATTGATCTGCGTCTGATAGTTTTTTCTGTTTTCTCTATATGCTGTTAATTTTACTAAATGATTTTTTTTTAAAGATTGGCACCTGAGCTAACAACTGTTGCCAATCTTTTTTTTTTTTCTGCTTTATCTCCCCAACCCCCCCCCCCCGTACATAGCTGTATATCCTAGTTGCAGGTCCTTCTAGTTGTGGGATGCGGGACGCCGCCTCAACGTGGCCTGATGAGTGGTGCCGTGTCCGCGCCCAGGATCCGAACTCTGGGCCGCCGCAGCAGAGCACGCGAACTTAACCACTCAGCCATGGAGCCAGCCCCTAAATGATTTTTTTAAATGTCAGATAACGTATTTTTCAGTTTTAGGATTTCCATTTGGTTCCTTTCTGTCTTTAATTCTCTTCTGAAATTCTCCTCTCATAATTCTAACATCTGAGTCACTTGTCAGTCTGTGTCTGTTTTACTGTTCTCCTGACTGTGTGTAACAATAAAAAATTTTTTTGCATGTCTAGCAATTTTTAATTATTGAAATGATACCTTGTAGAGGCTCTGTATCTGTCATCTTATCCTGAAGTGTTCTTATCCTGAATTTTGTTCAAGCAAGCAGTCAAATTACTAACAGATCACCATTAACATCTGGAGGCTTGGTGTTATGCTTTACTGGGTCTATTTTCATTTTCCTTTAGTTCCAGGGTGAACCCATTAGTTCTGTTATATAGTTTTTACTCTTAAGGTCTTTCTGGTGTTTCAGTGGAAAGTCCAAAGGGTTTACCAAGCTCTTCTAACTTGTCAGCACTCAAACTCCAAATTTCCCCTGTGCTTCCGGCAGCTGCAATCTTTCCTCAGCTCTTCCAGGGGCCTAGATGTCATTTTCTCCTTGGGATATTTGGAATCCCACTCATGCCTATACTGCTCAGAAATCAATTAAAGATTTGAAGGGAGTTTATGTGAAGGATTTAGCCCCCTCCTCACCACGGCTTCCTCCTTTCTGGGATCCTCACCCTCAATTTCCAGCCATCTGTCTATCCTACATTCTGTTCTCTGTCCCTTTGGGCCAAAAGTTTTTTTGCTTGAGTTCTAGTACTTTGTATAGTATGCATCCTAGGAATCTCCTTGGGGGCAAACTCCCTTCTTTCAGGGGTCAAGTTCTCCCCTGTTTCTGTCTACTTCTGATCACTCTCCAGTGCCTTCGAATGGTCTTTTTTATATTTCATCCAGTGTCTGCAGCAGCATTAGTCTAACGAAAGATAGTCTTCCCTTGCAGGAACTGGAACCCCAATATGCAGTATTGATGTCAATTACCCTAATTCCTTCACAGTATCTTATTTTTTAGGGACCATTTCTTAGCCCTGGTTCAGGGATTACCACCTAATGGTGTATGAAACTGCTCCAAACTCCTTGTAACTTTCAAACCGATTATTTTGTGCTACAAACAGCCAATCCAAGTACAAGTTTATAACTTTAATCATTTTCTATTTTTATTTTAAAGGAATATGTTGTATAACAAAACTCAGAAGACGTGTCTAAAACAAAGTACCAACAAACCCAGTGTAACTATTTATAGGTACAATAGCTGTTTCCTGGTATAATTTCCCACTGAAGTTTTTTCAAAATGTTCTCCTCTGGGGTCCTCCTCTCCTTCTTCTTTCCTGTCTTTTCATTCTCAGATCAGACTTTCCTCCTTTAGAAACTTCCCCTGATCCTCTTCTCCACAATAACATTCCCTAGCTTTATCAATCACAGTTACCATATTGTTTTAATAAATGCAAATTTAAGGCCATACCAGCATCCCACAAGTTTTTCTAGGTACTGTTTTGTGGTCAGTCAGTTCCAAATATTTCATAAGTTCTATTATTATTTCTCCTCTGATTCACGAATATTTATAAGATTATTTTCATTTCCAAATATATGGGGTTTTTGGGGGGCTCTTTTTTGTTGTTGTTGATGTCTATTATTATTTCATTGTAGAAAGAGAATGTGGTCTGTGTTATTGGTTCTTTGGTGTTTCTTAGGACTTCTTTTGTGGTCGGTGTTCTCAATGTGTACTTGAAAAGAACATGAATTCTCTGCTTGAGGAATACAGGCTTCTGTATGGGTCTCTTTTAGCTGGCCTATTATTTGTGTTGTTCGAAATGTATATATCTTTATCAGTTTTTACTGCTTGATCAGTTTATGAAAGAGGAATGCAAAAATATTTCCCATTAAGATAGATTTGTCAAATTTATTTTATAAGTTAGGAGCCTGTTTTACTTGGAAGACACAGATTCAACATTGCTATCACTTTCCTGTGAATTGCTCTTTAGTCATTAAATCATGACCTTCTTTCTTCCAAATGATGCTATTTGGCCTTTATATTACTTCTCCAGCAGTATTAGTCTACCTGTTTTATCTTTTCCCATCCCTTTCAATCTTTAAGCATCATCATGTTTTAGGTATATCTCTTGTAAACAGCACATACATAGATGGTGTTTCTTTAAAACAATCTGATCTCTACCTTTGGACAAACACGTTCAATCTGTCTACATTTACTGAGGTTACTAATATATCCAGACTTTTTCTACTACATTTTGTTTTTTCTACTTATTATATATTTTCTTAGCTTATTTTTTCTCCTTCCTGCTTCTTCTTAGATCACTCTAGTATTATTTAATCCTTTCTTTTATATGTACTTGTTTGGAAATTATACGTCTTTTTTTTTTTCCTATTCTTTGAGAGTTACTCTTACACTTTAAAGGACATACTTGCTTAAAGTCTAAAATGGACCTCTCTCTACCTTCCTCCTGATTAATACAATGAACTTGGAGTTTATAATTTCAGCCTTTCCCCACTCCCTCAGCCCATGTTCTTGTCATCCAGCATTTTAGTTTCTTGTTATTTGAGTAACTCCCTAATTGATCTTTTTATTTTTTTAAACAGTGCTTCTTTAGATTTACAAACATGTTTACAAATTTCTTTGCTCACCATCTCTTCTTGCTTTTTAACTTTGGGCTTAAAATTCCTTTTTCCTAAAGTATATTCATTAATAGTTACTTTGGTAAGGATCTAAAGTTGGCAAACTCTCTCAATCTTTCTTTCTCTGAAAATGCCTTTCTTTATTTCACCCCACACTTGAATAACAATCAAGCTTGGTATATTATTCTAAGTTAATGTTTATTTTTGCTCAGCATTTTGAAGATAGGATTTTGTTATTCTGTGGCATCTATTGTTGCTAATGGGGAGTCTGCTGTCAGCTTAATTTACAGTTCCTATTTAGATAATGATATACGAGTTTATAAAGTTTTCATATTCTTTTATTCTACACATCCCTAAAACAGTGCTTCTTAACCTTTTTTCAGAAGGGAGGCTTACAGAGTTCTGTGAGAATCTGATGGCAGAAGTCACCCCCACATTCCCCTCCATATAAGATTAGGAGGTTCAGAGACCCCTTGAAGTCTATCTCTCACTCCTGCTATGAGTCTCTGCCTAGACTGCCCCAAAACAAAAGAGTACTCAACAAATATATGTTTGTTAAACTAATTAATTAACAGATGTAAGTCCGGATGGAGGTCTGGATGAATGAAGCAATGAATCCTGGGTACTCCTGGGCCAATGTCATTATTTGAGACATTCTTATATGTTACTCCTGTTAACATTACTGAGAAAGAATATTTCTCAGTCTGTTAATGTGAATGTTATAATTTGAATAGAAAAATGAAACAAATATCATTTCTTAGAGATACATTTCTACTTTAAGGTGACAATTTGATTATTAATAATACTCTATAAAAAAAAGCCAGTGTTTCCTTTTTAAAGTTTCCAAAGCATTTCCACATATATTCTTTTAATTCATTTGATCATCAAATAAATCTAGTGAATTAAAAATTGTTGCCTTCAGGGCCAGCTCCATGGCCTAGTGGTTAAGTTCAGCATGCTCTGCTTTGGCGGCCCAGTTTCAGTTCCCAGGTGCGGACCTACACCACTCTGTTAGTGGCTATGCCGTGCTGGCAGCCCACATATTAAAAAATAAAGGAAGATTGGCATAGATGTTAGCTCAAGGCTAATCTTCCTCAGCAAAAAAAAGAAAAAGAATTATTGCTTTTAGTTTTTGCAGCTGAGGAAACCAAAGCCATGAGAGAATTTGAGTGATTTGCTTAAAGTTACCCAACCAGATAACTGGTCTCAACTCAGATTTCTGTTCTGTTCTCTCTGATTTCTCTTTGCCTGTTCCTCATTTCTCATCATTCATTTCCCTTGCCTCACAGGGGCCAGGCAGCAGTGTTAAGTATATGTATACCTCAGCAAGGGCAGCCATATCAACAGGTAGGGCATCCTCAAGCCTCCAGAGGATGCCTTCAGACCTGAGTGGCCCTTAAGTATGTGCCACATGGACTAAAGAGAAGAGGGAGAAAGGCCTGGAATCTCTAGGACCATGTTGTGTACAGAAGAAGATAGAGTGGGGGATAAAAATCCACAGAGACTTCTCCTACCTATGAAATGACCTTGAATGTGACTGCTTCCTCCACCAGGCTTCTTTCGCTGACCCTGTCCTTTCCTCACAAGGCCATACTGCTAGAGTCCTTTCCATTAGACCTACTGTTCACCCTTCTTCCTTACTCTGAACTGCTCTCTAAAATTTACCATGCATCAGTTAATATTCTTCAAAACATTCATCCCAACTTTTCTCTAGTCTGGTGGGAGTGTAAATTTGTACAACTATTTGGAGAAACTGTTTGGCAGTATCTACCAAAGTTCAAGACCCTCTAACCTACATACCCTACAACTCCGCAATTCCACTCCTAGGTATAGACCCAAGTGAAATGTATGCATATGTTTACCAAGAGATGTGCACAATATATTTATAGCAGCTTTTTCCCCCAAACTAGAAACTATCCAAAGACCCATTAACAGTAGAATGATAAATAAATGGCAGTTCATGCCATGGGATACTATACAACAACTAGAATGAACAAATTACTACAATATAGATGAATTTTACAAACATGGCATTATATGAAAGCAGCGAGGCAGAAAAGGGAATAGATTGTATGGTTTCATTCAAATTTAGTACAAAACAGGTACAGTTAATCTCTGTTGATATAAGTGAGGATAATAGCTACCCTTGGAGGGAGTAAAAATTGGAAGAGGGAGACAGGATGCTACAGGGATCCTGGTGATGTTCTACTTCTTGCTTTGGGTGCTGGTTACATGAGAGTATTCCTTTGTAAACAGGACAATTGTGATATATGTATTTTTCTATACATACATTATATATACAATAAGTTAAAATATTTATCTTTACCCACACTGGACAATTTAAATATACATGTCCAAGACTTAGATATACCATACAAATGTACATACTAGTTACGTGTTTGTCCATTACGAATGGATTTGAAAGCCCCAATCCATTCCCTTAAAAAAAAACCCACCAAAGTGAGTCACGAGCTGGGACCAGAGCTGGGACTTCAACTTGCTCATTTCATGAGATGTTATGTCAGTGGCCTCCCACCAAACCACACTGAGATCAGTAAAGGAATTATGTAAATACAATAGCCAGCCCTGAAGAAACAGCAATTATATATCTTAGCAGCTGTGTGCTTCTGTTCATGTTAGATAATTAGCCAGAAAATTGTTTGCATGATTATTTTATGGAGCATTTGGTGATTTAACCATTTAACTCTGAAGGCTTATCCAAAAGTTATTAAACCATTTAAAATGGTAGAGATCACAGTTGCTGCTGTTTCAGCAAGCACAACAAAACCCAAGCGGCTTCAGAATTCCATGGGTCTCTTCTGTGCAACCTATCATTGCAGTTGGCAGGTCCGAGCTGACTATTGCTTTTTAAATTTTATTATTTTCTCTCTGAAAGACATGTATGTCAACTCTTTTAAAATTACATACAACCAAAATGAGTTTGTGGACTTGCCACTGCTCTTTCTGATTAGATGAAAGTATACATGAATCACTGCCTTGGTTATTAAAGCCATGTGCCTCATTCCCCATTTGTGAATAGGAAATACTGAGAAAGAGAAATCAAGAGAGGTTGCAAAGGGAGGGGAAAGGAGAGGTTGTAAAGAAGGGAAAACTGACCTTGGAGATTTGTTTGAAAGATACGTCTGGCCCACCAAAACTATAGCCAAGCTTATAATGTCATAATAATGACATAATGATTTGATGATATGAAGCTTCAATAGGAAATATTTTCTATTCCTTTTATTTGTTTGTTTGTTTGTCTTAAACAAAGAACTTAATTCTGCGTACCTGGCAAGATATTAAACTAAGTCATTGATGGGGGCGTGTTGCGTCATTATAGCATTTGGTTTGGGGTCCAAATACTTGTATTCAAGTCCTAACTAGTTCCTCTCATAATGTGTGACCTCTCAGGGCCTCAGTCCTTGCTTCTAAATTGGGAGCACTAGCGGCAATGAGAGTGGTATTTAGAGTTCAGATTGGAATCACACTGCATATGCATATGCGCATCTCAACTCTGCCCTTACTAGCTCTACGACCTTGGGCTTGTCATCATTTAACCACTCTGCATTTCTGGCTAATTTTGACAGAGCCCTGTCTCATCTGGTGGTTGAGGATTAGATGAGTCAATGCATGTCTGGGATCTACTTAGAACTGCCAGGCAGAGAATAAGCACTTTATAAGTGAATTCTATTGTTATTTTTACTTCTAACTGTTGTTTGGGAGAATAAAATAACATTGGGTATATGAAAGTGCTAATAAAACTGTAAATCCTAGAAAAGATGATTCCCATAATCCTGTCATTTCCTAAGAATAACCCATTCATGATTCACCAGGGAACAAGTCAGAAGAAATTTTAAATCAAAATTTACTAAAGCATAAGTTCAGGTTAGTGCTCCCTAAGGAAGAAAACCCAACTGCATAGTTGCCATCAATTAATTAAATCTTCTCAGAAAGCCCACTGCAGGCACAGCTCATCTGGAAGAGAGCGACTGAATAGTAAGTCCAGGAAAAAGACAAACAATGGGCAATTATTGCTCAAGAAACAGCGTCTGGCATTTTTAAAACTACCCCTTGGGAGTCTCGACTAATGGATATGGGGTTTCTTTTGGGGTGATATAAATGTTCTAAAACATTGTGGTGATGGTTGCACAGCTCTGTGAATATACTAACACCACCAAATTGCACACTTTAATTGGGCAAATAGTATGCTATGTGAACTATATCTCAATAAAACTGTTATTTGAAAAAAACCACCACGAGTTTCAATTCACATCACGGGTTTCTAGAAAGAAGGAGAGAAATTGAGAAAGAGAGAAAGAAATGCCTCTGGCCTCCCTGGAGTGGAGTGTGGCGCCAAGGCTGAGCCCAGCAGTTCCAGCACTGGCCATCTAAGTGACTGTGGCAGGTACTGCAGACCGTGGCAGCCCAAAACTCCCACAGGACCCTGGGCAGACAGAAAAGAATGCCAATTTCTTTCTTTTTATTTTTCCTCATTTGTTTCTAAATAAGAAAGCAGGATCTGAAAGGAAAAGTTCAACCCCAAGGGTGTGTTTTGTCAGACACAATGGTGGGCTCTCCCGGTGAGACTAGGAGGAAAAAGGACAGGGTGAGCACCCATGGGACTGTCACGGGGAGATGCCTCAACAGGGCAGGTGTCCCTCCTGAGGACAGGTGTCTGCTGCGTGTGGTACAACTCCCAAGCTCCAATTCATAGGGTCTTTTAAAAAATTTTTTAAGGATTGGCACCTGAACTAACATCTGTTGCCAATCTCTTTTTTTTTTCCTGCTTTTACCTCCCCCAATCCCCCCAGTACACAGTTGTATATTTTTAGTTGTGGGTTCTTCTAGTTGTGGCATGTGGGACACTGCCTCAGTGTGGCCTGACGAGTGGTGCCATGTCCACGCCTAGGATCCGAACCGGGGAAACCCTGGGCGGCTGAAGTGGAGTGCGCAAACCCAACCACTCAGCCACCGGGCAGGCCCTAGCCAATCTTCTATTTTTTCTTCTACTTTTCCCCAAAGCCCCCCATTACCTACTTGTATATTCTACTTGTAGATCCTTCTGGTTGTGCTATGTGGGACACCACCTCAGCATGGCTTGACGAGCGCTGCCATGTCCACACTCAGGATCCAAATTGGCTAAACCCCGGGCCGCGAAAGCGGAGGGCACGAACTTGGCCAGTCGACCATGCGGCTGGCTCTCATAAGGTCTTTTGAAGAATAAAGCAACGCAGCTCACATCTGGTGGTGGAGGGCCTTCTTCTTGCCTTTCTGATGGTCCCCTTACTTGGGCACCAGGCTAGTCTACCAGTTCAAACACAGGGCTCAGAGCTTAGGGACCTGCCAGAGGCAAAAGTTAACAATTTCCCATGTAAACTATAAGAAGCCATCCTAAAGAGATCCGCAGACATGAAAAAACAAAAGCTCTGCAAAAAGCCCCCAAAACAAAGCACTGGACTGCAGTCTTAGGGGTGGGAGTAAGGTGAGCATGGGAGAGCCTCTGGAGGCTGGCAGGGGGCCAGTCTGTCCCAATGCCAGCTTGGAGAGCTGTCTGAAAGAGTTCTCTCCCAGTGGGGGTGGAAGGAATTGTTAAAGACAAAATGAGCTTCAGAGACATGCAGAGAGAACAAATCTGGTCTGTGGGCATCTGGGCTCTGTTATGGGGCTGCCTCGTGTGCCTCAAAGTGCATCCTTATGATATATGGCTTTCTGGAGAGATGAACTTTAGTTAACAGTATGCTGTCAGTGATTTTAGCCAAAAGTTACAAAAAGGGACAAGTTCTAAAATATTTTAAAAGATAAAACTAGTGGGTAAAAGTTTGAGGAGAAACACAATATTTAAATAGTCTCAAAATATCTCCCTACATGATTTTTATGAATTACAAAGAGAACAACAGCATCATGATTAGGATGGTTTAATAACACAAATGGACATTCCTGGTATGATGCATTGAGAAAGAGCCAACGTATATTTTAGGATATTTCTGCCAATTATGTATAACCTAAAATTAGCTATGAGGAAACAGATAAATCCAAATTAAGGGGAATTCTACAAAGTCAATGGTCTACACGCTTCAAAAATGTCAAGATCCTAAAAGACTGGAAAGATGGAAGAAAACTTCAAGATTAAAGGAGAATAAAGGGACAGAAGGCAATGGTTTATCCTGGATTGGATCCTTTTGTCATAAAGTCTGTCATTGGGACAATGGTGAAATTTGAATAAGGTCTGAGGCTTAGATGATAGTGTTGTAGCAGTGTTAATTTTGTGATTATAATAATTGTCCTGTATTTATAGAAAATGCCCTTGTTTTTAGGAAATACTCTGAAGTATTTAGGGCCAAGACACATCATATCTGAAACTTGTTCTCAGATGGTTTTAGAAAATAGTAATGATAATAATTACATGTAATCAGAGAGACAGTAATTAAAAGAATTGTGCTAAAATGTTAACGTTTGTGGAATTTGTGTGAAGGACATATATCCTTTGTACTGTTGTTGCAACTCCTTTGTAAGTTTGATATATTTCAAAATCAACAGTTTTTGAAAACATTAAATTTCCCAGGAAAAAAATGAAATAAATCCTACATGGCCCCTTGGAACGAGCTTTGTCTGTAGAATCCAAAAGGAGGATACAGATTTGGATAAAGTGCTTCTTATGGGGGCTCCCCATGCAGCACTGTATTCCTGCTGGAGCTTTGGAATTCCAGAGAAGTCTCTTCCAGGAGGCTGCTCTGCGGGTAGCTGCACTCATCCCTTCCCCAAAAGGAGCCCAACTGTTTAATGGTTAGGAGAATGTGAAACACTCCCTTGACATTGAACATTTGGAAATAATATCTAACGTGATAGAGAGGCCAGGGACCCTGTCCAAGGAAATTATTTCCCATCCTCCTTCTGTGTAAGGCATCTTGAAGGGCTGTTGTTTTGGATTATTAAGATAATGAGATGCAGATGAGAACTTAAATTACAATGCTATATTCTTGAAATGTTTTCTTACTGTGTCTCAGCTACCTCCTCCTTCTTCTTGTCCAATTTTCTTTTTATCTGTTTTATGTTTATGAGTTCGTTAGCTGCTATCCCCAGGACAGTGTAGGAAGAACCTTAGGACTTTGTAATTCATCATTTGCCAAATGCTTTTAGGAACTTCTATATAACATTCCCCCCCACTCTGCTGCCCCCGCCTCCTAGAAGTTGTATTTTTAACTAGTGAAAGAAATAAAAGAGAAAGGGAGAGAGGAGATTTAATAAGTAATTTACACCAATCCATCTTTTAAGCCTCACACAGTCTTGCAAGGTAGGTGGAATCCTCCACTGACAGAGGGAGTCCAAGGTTCAGTGAGGCTAAGAGGCTGAAGCCACACAAATCACGAGGCACAGAGCAGGGCTTCAACAGCCAGGTTTGTCTAACTTTGAGGCCTGTTCTGTTTCCACTTCACTGTTTAATACTAATGAAATCCAATTTGTTCATTTCTCTTTAAAAATAGCACTTTTTCTAATTGTGGGGTGATTATATATAAAAAAGTACAGAAGACTTAGAAAATACAGAAAAGCTCAATAAAAAAATTCATTAATCCTAATACTCACAGTTAACCTGCATGGTTTAGAAGTCAAGGCTAATTAAAAATAGCACCACATTTATCAGCATTAACAATCCAAATCTGATATTGGGTATCTTTGCTCTTTTAAGTAAATCAACTCTCATAAAAAATGCATTTTAGATGATCCAGACTGAAACTCTCCTTTTTAGGTATGAGATCTCCTCCATCTGGCCAGGATATGGAAACATTAACTTTCTGAACCAAAAAAGAATTTGGACTATATGATCTCAAAGGTCCTTTTTAACTCAAAGGTCTGTGTTTGCGTATATTTGTTTCTCCTGTGCTGCTAACCTGGATTTCTAAACTGGACACTCAACAGTTTTTCTGTATCCAAGAAGGCAGTGATGGAATCTTCTACCCAACGACAAAAGGAAATTTTGAATATGACACTAATCCATCAGTCCTTTCTAGATTTCTTGTCTAAACAGCATGCAGGGTGGTTAAGAAAATGGGTTTCAGAGTCAGACACTCTGGGGATCCAGTCTGAGTTCTGCTACTTCCTTGCTGTGAAACGCTGGGAAAGTTGTTAAATCTCTGGAGGCCTCCTTTCTTCTTCCATAACATGGAGGTAATTATAAAGAATAATTGAAGACAATTCACTGAGACAATGTATGCACAGGGTTTTGTACAGTTCCTGACACACGAGAAGCACCTAACAAATAGTTCCTATTGCCAATAAATGCTGGGATTAATGTTAGTAGATAGCATCCCACAGTGAAATAAGTGTGGGCCCTGGAGTAAGACTAGAACAGGTCAAATTTTGGCATTGTGTTTCTACTTGCAAGCCATGTGATCTCAGTCAAGTAAAAAGCCCTATGCAGTTCGATTTTGTCATTTGTAAATACGATAATAGTGTTTCACATCCAGGTCTGTTTGATGCGCAAGCTTATGCTCTCAACTACTACACTGCAGTGGTAAAAATGACACCTGCAGGGTTGATATTCGTGTAGGTCTTTGTAGCAAAAGTGACACCTAGATAAATTCAGTATCAGTAGACACGATAGTAATTGCAGTCGTAGTTGTTATTGCTATAGTCACACTCTTATTCACTATCATGGTCCATTCAGTGTTCTAAAATGGTATTGAAAAATAGAGCTAGGCCTGTTTGGAAGGTGCCTGAGGTCGGACAAACTGGTAGAGACAAAGCACTAACAAGGCGCTACTAGCCCAGTCACAAGAACTCCAGCTCAGATTCTCCATCCATTTAATGGTGACACCGGTGGGGGAGAGTAGTGTCATAGCTTTGTTTCTACATAGCCTCCCCAAAAGGAGAAATGACTGTGAAAACCATGAAAGTCTCTTCCAGCCTTTGAGTTCTCAAATTACCTATCAGTGCAATCCTTTAGTTTACCCTGGTTCTGAGCCACTTAACCTCTCTGACCCTGTTTTGTCATCTGCCAAAAGGTGATAATACAACTTACATCTCCAACTCTTGGCAGGGACCACTTACTCCTACATATCCTGAATGCCTAAGACAGTGCCTGTAAGTCTGCACTTGTTGAATGATGAAGAAATGGGGAGGGGGGAGGGAAGAGATCCCTGCCAATGCATCTACCCTCTTACTGTTAAACAAAAATGGAGAGCAGAGGCCCCTCACCAGCTCTATTCCTGCAGCTCCTAATAGAGGAAGGCTCTTTGAGAGTGGGCAATGCTGAGGGTGTCCCCACACACTTAGGTATAGAGAAACCTGGCCTGCAAAGTTTAAAAATGGTGCAAAACTCAGCACCTCTGAATTCCCCATGGGACAGCCAGCTCAGCCTCCCTCCTGTGCTCACCAGACTAGAATCTAATCCCCAGGAGGGGCTATTTAGCTTGACGGTGATGGCAAAGCCCAGTCCCCTTAAGTGTTTCTCCATACTTCCCACCAGCCACCAACTGGGTATTTTCTTTTAGCACCAATGAAATTGTAGCTTCTAGTTTTGTGCTTTCACTCCACATTCTCCCTTCCTCCCCAGTCCACCTCTTCATCATCATTCATTGCCTTTATTAACGGCCTTACTGTGGGCATTTGGCTGTCTGTGTAAAACAGTGGATCAGCTCCACTCCGGCTCTAACGTGACAGGTAACTGTTCCCCACACAGTCCCTGAGTGTCTTCACCACTGATTTCACGTAGTTACACACCCCCCCCCCCCCCCACACCATACTTACAATTCACTATTTTCAGCCAAAGGGTGGAGAACTAGTTAATATGCAAATATTAGTAGAGATTGGGAGTACATTAAAGCCTTTTCAGTCCAGATTCTCCTGCCAATTCTTTGGGGTTGGAAGATTCAAAAGCAGATATTTGGGGCGTTTATGCCTAGTGGGTAGGTTGGAAGGAGAAGGGCTGAGACAAAGATCTGGAATCAGGAGCACACCTAGAATACACCCTGTGAGAGAATCGGGGGAAGGGAAGTGTCTTCAAAGTCATGCTTCTTTGATCCAGACCCAGCATGCTGCTGCCTTTGAGATATTTGCAGTGGGATCCAGATAGTCATCCCTAAAATTGAGCTCAAATAGGAAAGATATTGAAAATAAAGTCATCGTGAGTGACAGCGTTTCTTGAGGCAAAACCTCTCACGCCAGAAAGGAGAATGTGTGTTTCCGTTAGCCCAGGCCAAACAGTTCTCTGGGTGGCATGGGATCGAGGCTTGGGTGTGGCTATGGAGGGACAATTGTCAAGGTCTGAGCCCAGCTGTGCATCCACACTTAGTTTTCTGGAGACAGCCCAGAAGGAGGCGGGTCCTGTGGGCGCCCCCTGCTGGTTGGACTTCACACTCCTAACACCGTGCAGTAGCATCAGGACAGGAAATTTAGGGAAAAGCAAAATTGACGAGGAAAAAATGCCTTTCCCTTTGTAAGAAAAAAGATTTTCTGTTCAACGGCTTTTAGAGTGTCAGCAATTTCATTATTGATTTCCTATGGCAACGCCTTGGATCACAATGCTTTCATTTCTAATGTGCTCTCATGGTTCTCTTACCCCACCTTTGTCCCCGTGGATGGCAGTGCTATTTCCACCCTGATTTCCTAAGAGCATATTTCCTGTTCTTACTCTAGTGTGAAATGACAGTTTTCTTTTTGGCTGGGTTTCCAAGGAGCCGGAAATGCTGCTGTCTGACTTCTTGAACTAACGAGTTCACTGTTGGGACAGCACAAAAAAAGACTAGTGCTTGGGACGTCTTGGCTTACATTCGAAGGGTGTTGTTTATGAGAACGCCTCAAACAGTGATCAGAGGAAGACAGCAGAGAGTTATAAAAAGAACTGTGTGTAGTCATTCGGGGTGGAGAGATGGCAAAAGCTTAAATAGTCTTAGTGAGGAGTCCCTAAACAACATTATTAAAGCTTCAAATGCACAAAGACACTTAAATAAGTTGATGTTTTAAAGTCTAAGCAAAACTAAACAGAAACTAGTACGAGAAAGTGTTTGAATGAGGAGGTGCTGTACCTGACTTGCAGAAATGACTTTCAAGATCCCAGAGATGGGGACAGTGGGAATTGCTCTTTTTAAGGTTTTAGAAATTTTCATCTTGCTGTTCTTGTAAAGGGAAAGCAAGTCTGTCCTTGGGAGAACTTGTAAGACAGCCTCCTCTTGAAAAAAAATGTTCTGAAAACAGTTAAGTGCCACAAAACTTTGAAAGAACTAAGATCAACTTGGTGTTTGACAAAGCTAATATAAGAATGGTAATCAATCCCTTGGCAATGGAAATTTTAAATTTAAAATAAGCTTCAACAAAGCCTTTGAACCTTCAAACACTTTATCTTTAAGAAATTAATGGGTCCCTGAAGAAGTCACATTTCCTTTTCTGTTTCTGTAATATATACTTCAATTACATTAATCAACAATGCAGCAAAATAACTGACACCAAGCAACTTCCAAGTCGCATTTCCAACTGCTCCTTTTCTTCAGCAGAGACTTCGCATGTGAAGATGGCTAATTGAAGTTTATATAAGCATGAATAAATATTTGGTGAAGCTGGATTTTCCCATCCTGTTGTCACCCTCTGCTCACCCCAGAATGGTTTCCCATCCTTGTTTTCTCTCCTGTCATATGTGTTGAGTGTGATAAACTGTCTTGCTGAGGGAGATATTATGTTAAACCTTCCTTCTGCAGTATCTGTGAAGATGCTGAAACACCCGTCAGATGTGTCTCCTTTTAAAGCAAATCAGAATTCATGAGATATTTTGTTTTTCCTCACTGAAAAATCAGCTGAGCTTTTCCCACTTCCCTGTGCTCTCCTCTGCTCTGGGCAAAACAAAAAGCAAGTTTCCTGACGTTCATCTTTCTAGATGTGATCTTCCTTATACGTTCATTTTCACTTTTGTTGTATTTACCCGCAAATCTATCCCTGGTTTCACTTAACTTTCCTCAGAGAAAGTGACTCCAAGGGCTCTGTTTTTCCTTTGTGGAATGTTCTCTCTCTCTCAGAAATGAAAACATTAAAAATGAAAGGCTCCAAATATCAATTTTACTAGTTTATAGTATCATGCACACACAAAGAAAGAACTTTGATTCTCCGTTTGGGTATTTGCCTCTCTACTTGGGAGTGATCAATATCTGTCCAGCGGGAGGTCGTTTCTCCTTTTGGCTAACGGCCTATAAGAGAACTCCTGACACTTTGCATGCTGCAAAGATGGCTGGCCTTGCTTTGGAGCTCTTTCAGCCCCAGTTGGACATTTCCACATTTACCAACTCCACTTTGCAGGGCATAGATACTAGAGTCCATTTCACAAAGACCCTTGCCTTACATATCATCTTAGAAAACAATCCAACAAATTTACCCCTCCTAAGGTGAATTACCTCTCCCAGGGACTTTTGAATTTTAATGGGGAACATCTTGAGGAAAAGACAAGTTAGTTTCTAAGGTGGAGTTACCTGCACAGGGCAGTGTAAGAGATTTTTTAATAGATTGTGGAATAAGGTCAACCTTTGAGTCATAGCAACTCAGCAACTTAAACCCATACATTCACATGCCTTATCCTTTGTAAAGATAATTATGGATTATCAACTATTTCAGAGGTTCTATTATTTACAGTTCAATATACTGCAAGAGAAGTCCATGTAATGAGAGACGTGTTGCATGGTCGATACTTCAATGGTTACTCACCTTGTTTTCAAACCTGCTATCACCAAAGGAGAAATCAGGACATCTGGTACCACACAAACCAACCACCTGTACATGCAGTTCAATTTTTCACTTTCCACATGGGTGTTTTAGTCAAACAGCTAGAGATGTGGGAATTCCCAATTCAGTCCTCAAGACTGGTAGACCTCCCCAGACTCGCCTTGCTGCTCTTTGCTTTACTGGAATCAGACACTTGACTCTCTTCCCTCCAGCTCTTGGAGAGAGAGAAGCACTTTTCAGGAGCTCTTTTTTTCCATGCCGTGCATGTCACAAATGTGTGTTTTGGTTACTTTCTTCTATTTAATAAGATTGGCAATATATGTAAAGAGACCAAGCTGGATGAGACTATCTGCCCACACAATTACACACAAAGAAAACCTGGGTCCAGATCTTCACTAGAATTGGAAACTGGAATTCAGTAAAAGGCCTCTATGTACCGAGGTAGGCTCAGACCATCCCCAGCATTTGCGCATCAAGGAAGGCAATGCTGCATGTTCAGCTAACCAGCTTGGCCACGAGCGAAGCTCAACACTTCTACAGTCTCTGGGAAAATGAGATGTTACATGTTCTTAGCAGGAGCTGACAATTAAGCCAAGTGAACAATCAAGCGAGGCAGGGGAGTAGGAGTTCATGCTGCTTAGCCACATGCCTCAGGTGCTCTGGCGAGTGTGAGGCTGAGGGCCAAACGCTTTCAACCACCCAAGAAGCCGGGAATCCTAAATTCTACAACCCTATGGCATACGATGCTGTTTATTATCGTGGAGACTGCCCTGTTCCTTCCAACTATTTCCTCTGGTATGATAAGGATTTTGTGAGGTGCCAGGGGAGATATAATTCATTAGAATCGAGTAATGATTTGTAATATTTAAACTATTCCATTAAACCAGGAAGCAGGTCAGAAACTAACCCTTAAATACAGCCAGGGGAGAAAGTCAGCCCAGCAGCTTAAAATATATATCCTTTGCAGGAAGCATGGAGCAGATAATTAGCTGTAATTTCTGCAACTGCCATCAGGAAGCTTTATTTTTTGGCCGATAGGCCGTGTTATCTCCTGATGGCCTGGGAAACCAAATCCTAGGGTTACATTCCTGGCTCCTACATGGACCCTCCTGGGTGGCTTTCGGGGGGAAATTGGACGAAGGAGCAAAGGAAAGGAATGGGCAGGGAGGAGTGGGAGCAGAAGCTGGAGAAGTCACAGGGAGGGATCTGAGTGAGAGCCTCTTTCATTCTTCCGTGAGGAGACTCTGAATGTTGTGAAGGATATTTAAACATATTCTGATTTCCAGTGTGATCATTTCCCCAAGACATTTTTAAGGCTTAATATATTGGGCAAAAGCTATACTCCTTGGCTCATGCTGGTAGTCGTGGAGGAGGTTAAATGTGCTACTGTTAGAGGATCACTTTTATTTTTGGCTGTTTCAATGAGGATAGATTTTTTTTCTTCCAGTGGGCAAGTCTCAGTCTGGTAGAGGCATTAAAAATTAGTAAAGGTGGAAATGCTTTGAAACATTTCATCTCTTCTCAAGGAAGCTGAGCAGAGGGGAGGGGAGTCCCTCAGGAAGCCTTACTGTGTGGAAGCATATACACCAACAATGAGATTTTCTTCAATACCTCCTATGGCCTTGATTTTTCCCCTCTAGTCAGGCACCAAAGAGGAAAAATATCCAGCTCTCTTCTGTGTCATTTGATCTAAATCTCCTGACATCCCAGGGGAGGACATGGAGGCTCAGATGGGGGCAATAGCAAAAACAGCAACGTGGCAGTAAATAAATCTGATTTTTGTCAATTCCAGCCACAGCTGGTTCAGTTTGCTGGGAAGTGAGTGTTCTCGCTTTTCTTTTTCTGGAGATTGTCAAATCCTGTCTTGCCTTGCCCTCTGAACCCCTTCCACCAGCTAATCACCTAACAAACAGTTGAACTGACAGAAACCTACGCTGTCCTTAACAAGAGTGACAGTAACTGGCAGAAAAAAAAAATTCTCCCTCCCAGTTATTTATCAGACTTCTGCAGTGAATTAAACCTCTTCCCTAATTATTTGTAAAAAAAAAAAATTCTGCAGTCTATCCGGGAAAGAAAAGATGTGATTTTAAAGGATTTAATCTTTAAAAATAGTGTCTGCTTAGGCTAGCACCAGAAAAGCCCAAATACCATTTCTCTCTTCTGCTTCATGGGACGAGCTCCCTTTGATGGGGATCACGTTCAGATGTGTATTATACTGATATTCCCCAGATAACACATCTTGAATTACAAACTCAGCCATCTTCCAGGTACTGAGGAGGAGAGGATAAAGCAGGAAGGTGAACAAACACTCATTAGAGGAGAAATGGAAAAGCAAGGAGGCAACTTGCCAGGGACCTCTATCAACAGCATTTATCCTACAGCATCCACAGTACACAAATAATTGCCTCCAAGCCCTGACTTGGTCAGATAAATCTGCTCACTGCCTCATAGAAACAGCCCGAGACCATTTCTCAGAAGGCTCACATCTCTTCCACAGCAGCTGCTCATCTCTAATGTAACAGTTCTGTGCTGTCCTCCAGAGCAGAGCGGCATTGTCCCAGCTATGAATAAATCATTAACCCTATTTTATTAATAAGGCGAAGCTAACAATACTCCCAACCTGGCCCTGCTCTTCCTTTCCAGCAGTGCCTCAGAAACAAGTGCCACACGGCTCTTCCTGTGCGGAGAAAGGCTGTAAGCCTCCAGGATGAGGCTTGCAGGATCTGGGGTGTGAAGCACAAGCCAGCTGTTGGCAGATGAGACCTAACTCTGAAGCCTCAGAGGTTTGCTGCTGATGAGAGAGTCGGCTTTAAAGAGAGAGGCGGTTACCCTGGGATGTCCATTGCTTCCACAGGACCACGGGATGGGAGGGAGCTATGCAATGTCATGGGGAGAGAGTCTGGGTAACGAGGCAGAGCGGAAGAACAACTTACCTTGGTCTCACTCTTTTATAAAGAAATAACTGAGTTGTTAAAAAATTTTGCTTAAGAAATAATATTTTAATGTCATATCCCCTTAAATGACCTCAAATTGCTCCCTCCACCTTGGAAACAGATGGAAATAGATAAGCTTTGTTTTAGGAAACTTTATCAATATGTAAAGTACCTTGCTATGTCATCATTTTTCTTATACTATTTGCTGAGTTATATTTCTTATCGAACCCAGCCCTCTTTTGGAGACAGATGACAGAAGCCTAAATGAATTTAAACAATAAAAAAAGAGAGACACTGTTGACCCAGATATTCAAAACCTAAAGAAGTGGGGCAAATTTTAGACATGGGCTGAAACCATGAGTTCAAAGAATGTCATCAGATTGTTCTCTGTCCCTCTAGACTTCATTTTCAAGCAGACTTTTTCACAAGGTGACTCCCACTGGGAGGCTGTTGAGGTTTTTGGACACCCAGCTGCCCTCTGGACTGGCTGAGGAAAGGACTTTACTACTTGACACTTCCACATGAACTCTGATGAGGAACTCGATCTCTGGAACTCCTGAGCATGCCCAACCTGCTCTTCTCCGAGTCTCCCTACTCAGCCAATGACAATCAACATCCACCCAGGGCTCCACCAGGAACCCTGGAGCCATTGTTTGTTCCTCTCTTCCTTTCACCTCTGCTCCAATCCACCAGCAAGTCCTATCAGCTCTATCTTCCGAATGTATTTGGGTCCAACGAGTTGTCACCATTTCTGTTACTACCACCTCTTCTGAGCCACCAGCATCTCTTACCTGGACCAGTGGAGAAGTCACAGGGGAATGACGTGTCTCTCCACTGACCCTCCTACTTCCTTAAAATCCTTTTCCCATGCTTAGCTATGGTGATCATTTTCAAATGATCATAAGTGGGACTGTGTCCTTACCTGCTTAAAATCTTCTAAATTTATTTTCTTGCTGTTCTGAAGACTAGAATTCTGAAATCAAGGTGTTGGTAGGGTTGGTTCCTTCTGGAAACTCTGAGGGGGAATCTGTTTAAGATCTCTCTCCTCACTTCTGGAGGATGCTAGCAATCCTTGGTGTTCCTTAGTTTGCAGGCTCATCACTCCAGTTGCTGCATCTGTCATCCCATGCACTTCTTCCTGTGTGTCTCTATGTCCAAATCTCCCTCTTATAAGGGTACAGTCATTGGATTAGGGCCCACCTAAACCAGTATGACCTCATCTTAACTTGATTACATCTGCAAAGATCCTATTTCCAAAGAAGGTCACTACACAAGTGCCAGGGGTTAAGACTTAAGTATACGTTTTGGGGAGACACAATTCAACTCAGTACAGTATGCCTTCTGGCCTCCCCAAAACTCAAATCTGTCCCATGGACAAAATATATTCACCTCCTCCCTAACTCCTTAGAAGTTTTAATCTATTCTCGCATTAACTCTAAGTCTAAAATCTCATCTAAATATAATCAACTCAAAAAGTCCCATCTCATCTTCTAAATCATTTAAATCAGGTATGGGTGAGACTCTGGGCATAGTGCATACTGTAGCGAAGTTCCTCTCTATCTGTCGACCTGTGAACTTAGAAAACAAGTTTTCGGCTTCCAAAATACAAAGGTGGGACAGGCAAATGATAGGCATTCCCACTCCAAAAGATAGAGATTGGGAGGATAAAAGGGGTCATAGATCCCAAACAAGCCTGAAACTCAGGGAGAATTCCATTAGGTTTCAAGGGCCAAGAATAATCCTCTGTGGCTCGGTGCTTTGTCTCTTGGGCTGGCTGCCCAGGAGAAGCCCAACCCTCAGGAAATTGCCAGAGGGCATGGCTCCCTTGGAGATGAGGCTGAAGGGAGGTTAGCACACACCGAAAGGTGAAAATGGAAAATATCTGAAAATGAACTACTCATTTTTACGTGTTCCTGAGGATGAAACCTGAGGAGGGTCCATTGTACTGGCTTCAGTCATATCTGCAGCTGCAAACACTCTGGCAGCCCCAGAGCTGCCCTGGAGCCTAGGAGAAGTGAAGGGAGAGAAAGACTTGCAGCAGTAAGTTGCAGCTCTGGTAAGCTGTTTATGATTGAGGTTAAGGGATAAGCAAGGCCAACTTTATGGGTATGTAACCTGCACAATTGCACAAGGCCTCAGACTCAGAAGGGCCCCACAATTGGTTTAATGTTCTTTTGTCACCATCTTGAAATTCCTAATATTTGAACAAGGAGCCCCACATTTTAATTTTACTCTGGGCCGCCCAAATTATGTCGCTTGTCCTGAGTGTAATAACTGCCCTGCAGTTATATATAACAACTTTGTATATACATAAGAAAAAACAAGATGTATCAAATTATTGACATTGTTGTTTCTGAGATGTGGGATTAGGATAATTTTTAAGATTTTTTCTTTTTACTTACCTATGTTTTCTAATTTTCTATAATGACCATGTGTGATGTATGTAAGGAAATTGTTTTAAAAAAATGTATAAATTATTGATATGGAAATACTGCAAAAATAAATTTCTTAGAAAGTAGCCTTTCCACCTTGAACTCAACTAGAATGAGTCCTATAGGCCTTGCTTTGCCTACTGTGTTTATTGAGAAGACGTACCTATGGGGAGGAAGCTGTGCCAGGCAAGAATGCCTCCCTTGAAGGAAGCAGATGGCAGGAGGGTCCTGAAAGGTGATGTCTTCAAGATCCTCAAGCTGTCTCCACATAGTCTTCCCCGAAGAAAAGAAAGAGGAACATACCTCCAACACTTACAACCTGTTACTTTATGAAAACCTAGTGCTGATTTGTTTCTGTCCCAGATTGCCAGTCTGCTGTAGAAGAAAACCATATGGCTCTACGAATGGGCCACACTACACGTTTATGAGGTCAACATCAGCTGGGCCCAGTGCTTCTCAGCATGCCATGTCCCTTTATTTGGAACCATTTCCCATTTTCCACAGCATATGCCAAACTTAACACTGCCCTTCTCAACCCTGAGTAAACAATCATTCTTCTAACTATGTTAAGAAAATGAAGGGCATTCAGTAAAGATTCCACAGCCTCTTTTTCAAGCTTTTCTTTACTTTATAATGTCTCCCTTTCCTCCCACTTCTGACAAGAAATAGGTCACCAAGGGTAAATGAGATATTGATAGAATTCTTTCAAGCCACAGAGAGACAGAGAATTATTTGACAGCCACTGAATCTGTCAAAATCCTAGTGATAATATGCCAACAAATATGGAAATCAAAACAATGCCTACAGACTGGAAACGCTCACTATATATCCCAATGCCCAAGAGAGGAGATGCCAAGGAGTGCAGGGATTATAGGACCACTGCTCTAATTTCCCATGCAAGAAAAGTGATGCTCAAGGTGCTGCAACAAAAGCTTTTACCTTAAACGGAGCAAGAAATGCTGGGTGTTCAAGCTGAATTTTGAAAAGGGAGAGACACATGAAATCTAATTGTGGTTATTCATTGGCTATGGGAATGCTACACAGAACTTAGAAGAAGGTTAGTCTATGTTTTATAGACTACAGTAAAGCCTTTGACTGCGTGGATCATGAAAAGCTATGGGCTGCTCTATAAGAAATGGTCATGCCTCAGCACTTGATTGTCCTGATGAGTAACCTGTATTATGGACAAGAAGCCACAGTCAAGACAGAATGTGGAGAGACAGAATGGTTTCCTATAAGCAAAAGTGCCAGACAAGGGTGCATTTTATCTCCCTATCTGTTTAATCTGTATGCAGAACATACCATACAAAGACTGGCCTAGACTCAAGTGGAGGAGGAGTGAAAATTGGTGGAAGAAATATCAGCAATCTAAGACATGCAAACAACACCATCTTACTGGCAGAAAGCAGCAATGAGTTGAAATGACTTCTGAGAAAAGGCCAAGAAGAAAGTGCCAAAGCAGGACTGCATTTGAACGTCAAGAAGACAAAAACCATGACTACAGAAGAACTACACAGCTTTAATGTAGACAATGAAGAGGTTGAAATTGTTAGAGTTTGTTTACCTTGGTTCAATCATCAATTTAAATGGAGACTGAAGCCCAGAAATCAAGAGAAGATGGAGACTTAGAAGGACAGCAATGAAAGAATTAAGAAAGATCATCAAGAGTAAGGCAGTGTCATTAGAAACCAAGGCCAGGATTATCCACACCCTTGTATTTCCAATTACTATGCACAGGTGCAAAGGCTGGACAGGGAAGAAGGCTGACAGGAAAAGACTGATTCATTTGAAATATGGTGTTGGAGGAGAGCTCTACAGATACACTGGACTGCCAGAAAGATGAACGAGTGGGTTCTAGAGCAAATTAAGCCTGAACTATTGCTTGGAGGCAAAAATGACAAAACTGAGGCTGTCCTACTTTGGGCACATCGTGAGAAGGCAGAATTCTTTGGAAAAGACAATAATGCTAGGAAAAGTAGAAGGCAACAGGAAAAGAGGAGGACCAAATATGAGATGGATTGACTCCACAAAGGAATCCATAGGCACGAGTTTACAGGACCTGAGTAGGGCTGTTGAGGACAGGACATTGTGGACATCACTCCTTCATAGGGTTGCCAGGATTTGGACCAAACTTGATGGCACATAACAACAACAGCCTCTAACTTCTACCTCTTAACTTCCAAATGAATAAGGCCCTGTTTCTCTTTTCGTATAATAACATAACGCCGTACGTACCTGGAGTACATTTACAGGATGAGAATACAAGGGTGCAGAAAGAATGAGAAACCCAAGGTCACTCTTATCCAGTTCTTTGTCATGCAATATGTTTTTCGGGATTAGAAAAAAATCCCTATTCATGCATGGTATAACTTTCTGTACTTTGTGGGTAACTGATGCTTTATATGCTAGCTAACATCGTTTAATCTGTTTATGAATTAGCTCTTTTTGTCTGCCTAAGCTCAGAGCTCACTTTCCCTATCTTTTTGTCACTGGTATTACCTTGCCTGTCTATGGTAGCCAGTCTCCAAAGGTGGCCCCCAATGAGCCATACCTCCAAAGATTCATGGCTTTGTGTAGTCCCCATCTTTTGAATCTAGGCTGGCCCTGTGACTCGCTTAAACCAATAGAACGTGATGGCAGTGACACCAGGCCAGTCTGGGTCTAAGCCTTCAGAAGACCTGGCAGCTTTTGCTTTTGCATTCTTGAGATTCAGATTGAAGAAGCTCATTTAAAGAAGCCCAAGCTAGCACCATAGTGAGACCATATGGAGATAGAAAGAAAGATGTCTCAGCCTTCCAGCCAACCCTGCCAACACTTGAGACAAGTGGAATCATTTTGTTGATCAAGTTCAAGCCACTTTCTCTCATCATGTCAGAGACTCCAAGAGAAGAACTGCCCAACTGACCCCAGTCAACTCACAAAATTATAAGAAATAATAAAATTCTTGTTTTAAGCTCCTAGGTTTTGGGATGATTTGTCAAGCCGTAATAGATAACTAAGACGCTAACTCTCTTCACCAATCTCCTCCTGGTGGTGTCACAACACCCCCATCACCTCTACTACCAAGTCTATGACAGACACACATAGGAGTCAACATATTGAATAAAGGAATTCCAAGTGGATAGAATTCCAAAATGTATCTGTGCTTGCAGAGTTTCAATTTCTTTTCACAAGTTTGTTCCCAATCTTTTAAGGCCCAGCCATGGACTGCCATTCAGACATTTGCCAATGATCCTATAATTTTGGCAGTTGTATTTTGCCTGAAATTTCTGTGGACCTCATTTATATTTAAGCTACTTCAAAATAGATATAGTAGTTGTGGTCTAAAACACAGAACGTTGTTTAAAATTAACGTGTTTTGATTGCTGTGAATGCCTTGTCTGATACTGAGGTAATTCACAAATGACATTATGGAACCATTCTTCCAGGGTTTCAGGCTATTCTGTAAGTATATTATTTCTAGCAATGTATTGCCAACTTTTGAAAGTAATAGTCTACAGTGCGTGCCAGGGGGGAATGTCAATTTGAAAGATTGAAAGAACAGGATAAGGAATCACCAGATTTGTTAGCGTTTTGAGATATCAAAATCTTTGTGAAATTTCAAACACCATCAATTTCCTCAGGCCTATACATACCAATGCAGTAACATTACAAATCAGAGTTCAAAGGCTCTTGCCTGCAGAAATACTTCCAAGGAATGTCTAGTGAGTCCCCAGTGAGGGTCTCATGTCCACTCTAGTGGGTGCTCCCACTTCCCTGCCACCTTCCCCTGGGCATCTGACAGTACTGCCATAACTTCCCAGAAGAGATGCACCAGAACTCTCCACAGTCCAAACCATTCAGTGTTCTGTTTCATTTTATATTCTGTTAGGTACATATAGCTATGCTCCTTGGGCACAAAATTTTGTAAAGTTTTTCTGAAACGAATCTTTCAAATTTACCCACTGCTTCCTTGCTTACCACAGGACTCACAAATAAACTCATTGGGCTCAGAGAGAATTCATCTTCACAGACACTAAGTGACAGACACCATTCCGTCCTCGTAATACTGAAGTTTTAATACTAGGTCACAATTTTTAAGCTTCCTATCCCCTTCAGAAGAGGCTTTCCTTCTTCTGGTAGAATCTTCTAGCAGGCCTACTCCATCAGCTCAGAAATGCCCAGCCAGTCTGAGTTGTAATCATGTACCAACTGAGGTTCAAAGTGGTCTCCCACCACAAAAACATAGCAAATAATTTCATGAGACTCTGAAGAGCTGAAATGTAGGCATAGTTGACTAATATTCCCTTAGTGGGGAATGCAAAGAATATGGAAGTGGGAAGCCAGAGGCTGGATGTATTCCTTACTCACTCACTCACTTTTTGGATAACTTGCGTAAGTTAGTGGACCTCTCGAGCCTCAGTTCCTAGATGATTCCAGTGATATCGACCCATAATTCTGCCTGATGATTAAGTAGACATGGGTTTTCCTTCTCTACATGCAGAGAACACCCATCCTGAAGAGGGAATGTAGACTTGATGAAGCCATAAAAGACTCCTTTCTCACCAAAATAACCCAAGGCCTGATGATGCAGGGGAAACAGGTGGACAGCCTTGTCCTTGGAAGTTTGGCATGGAAACAGCAAAGCAACAAAATGCAAGTGCAAGGCAGAAAACCTTGGCTTTCTTTTGCAAAACAAGATGCAGAAAAAAAAGATGAAAAGTGATATTCTATTGAAACAAACAAAAGATAACTTTTCCTGAGCTTCCGGTTGGGCTAAGATAGGACATTCTTTTTAGGATTAAGATGGACAAAACCCATTCACTTATATGGCATGAACTGAAGGCCTCCTCTTAAGACTGAAGAAAAGCCCACTTTATCTCCCCAAGGCCAGAAGGATGCTATATTATAAAAATAGCAGCTTACACATGGATAATTTACTACAGGCCAGATATCAAGCTAAGCAATTTACATGTATTAATACACTTAATCACGACATCAACCCCATGGTGTAATATTACTATTGTCATTCCCATTTTAAAGATGAGAAAACTGAGGCATGAAAAGGTTTAGTAACTTGCCCAAGATCCACAGCTAATAAGTTGCAGAAGCAGGATTGGAATTTAGGCAATCTGGGCAAGAGAACTTAAATCATGTGGCACCAGGGTTTCTCAACTTCTGCACTAGTGATACTCTAGGCTGGATAACTCTTTGTTTTGGGGGGTTGGCCTGTGCATTGTGGGATGTTTAGCAGCATAGCTTGCCTCTACCTATTAGATACCAGTGGCACCCCAAGTTGAGACAATAGAAAAATGTTTCCAGACATGGTCAAAATCCACCCTCGCCCCCATGCCCATTGAGAACCATTGTTTGGTACTACAAGTCCCCACAGTGCGACAGTGGCTTCTATCACAGCTCAGATCAGCAGTTCCTGTCCTCAAATTCCTTGAGATTATAAAGTAGATTATGTGTAGGCACTAAACGAGTTAATGTAGGTATGATGCTTAAGAAAGCTCCATGCACATAGCAGGCACTAATGTAGATATTAACTATTATTATTGCTGTTTTTGTTATTGTCATCCTGACAAGAAAGGCAGCAGAATAGTGTGGAAAGGAGGCTGTGGAGGACAACTGGAGATTTGGGAAGTAATTCTCCTCACTCTTGGATAATCAAAACCAGGGCTCCAGTGTGGAAGTTCCAACCATCAGTGACCAATTCAAGCAGCCGTGCCAGCAGTGGGAGCTTTATAAATGCAATCAAAACATGAGTCTTGTCCAAGAAGAAAATAAAATCATCTGGAAAAAATTAATTGCTTTCAGTGAGTTTTCATTAAAAGGTCATTCTGAGGATGTGATAACTTTCCTATTTTTGCAATTAGTCCTTTTCTCCCACCTTGATGCAGTCAAGCCACTGGGCTGACTGAAGAACACACATCATGTCAAACAGGCAATGGCTTGAGAAAGAGAAAGGGTAAGCCTGCATAGGAGCAAGAGAAGAAGACCAGGTTGATGGATAAAAGGGCAAAACACTAAAGGAAATCATCATATTTTGTTGCGCAATTGTTCATAATGAGTCTACAAGTAGGTATCCATCTTTAACTGGTGACAGAGAAAAAGGGAAACCATAAATCAAGGAGGCTGGAGTATTAATACACCTGTATGAGGTAAGCAATGGGACTCATTCCAGAAATAACCACAAAGGCTTTCAAGAGACGCTGCTGTGCTGAGATGCCAAGGCATACCACCCCAGAAGACAGTTTGTGAGCTACTAGGTAAAACCCACCCTAAGCCTTCACAGCTAAAACTAAGACTGACAGACAGCCAGGGTTCAATGGCTTCAGCTGCTTTAAAGCAAGAAATGTCCAAAATTCAGGGAGCATGAGAACATAGGGTAGGCACAAAGATTTTGCCACTATCATTAAACGCATTGTGTCAGCTTGGTAATGCTTACAGACTCAGAAAAGCCACATTGGGGTTCACGGGTCAGGGTTGTGAACAGATTTATTCACTGCAGTGAAACTACTACTCTTCTGTATGCCCACTTAACTTCCCTGTGTCTCAATTTCCTTATCTGGAATCACAGACATGTTGTACATGGTTTTACCTTTTCCTCATATAATATTTAATTTAATTATCATAACACCTTGAGAGGTGGGTATTATTGTCCTTAATTAAGAGGTAAAATTGAGGCTCTGAGAGGTTAAGTTACTTATTTAAAGTCCCATAAACTGTCCTAGGTACACCAGGTTCTAATTTCCTTCTGCATAATAAAACAAGACAGAAGGAAAGACAAGAAAAATTATACCACTGGAAGGCAGTTCAATAAGGACCATTCAGATAGGGAGAAGAGCCAAAATTGTCTGCAGGATTATTTTAGAACAAGACATGGGTTCTCAATGCAGGAAAAATGATTTTTTTACAGCCATGTAGCCTATCTCAAGGCACATGTTTTTTGAATTTACTAACATTTTAAAAATTTTGCTTTTACATGAAAAGCCAAGATTAAATTATTTTCAGAATACGACATTGGTACACTGAATTATGGAGGCATCTATGCCTGTGGGCTCTATGGGCTCCGTAAATATTAGTGAAGGGTCCAGATAACAGATGATGATGGTGGGGGTGCTGGGCTAGTTCTCATGCCTCCTGTTTGCACTCTGAGGGGTTGGCTATGATTTCATGTTTAAAGAACTGAGCTTCATGATACAATATACCAGGCTCTATGATGTATGTCTTCCTGCTACTGAACAATGAACTCCATGCAAACTCATAGCCATACACATACACAAGCACTGGAATCATTAAAAACTAAACTGGCTGAATTTATAAAACTGTTTATTCTGTGTCTGAGTTTCAGTTTTGCCACTGGGACTACATTTTTTCCTTAATATGATTATTTTGCTGATGTCTAAAAAGCCTAGATATGCTGGTTTCTGGGAGCTGCTGTCTCTAATTTTCCCCACACTACTCCAAGATATCCCATACACTTTAGTCACAATAGCTCCTTCTCCATCTCTTTCCTCATCCACACATGACAGTTTCAGTTCACTTGTCTTCTGTTTATTGATAAGAGTATGGAAATGTTTCTTTAGCAATGGGCTAAGAACCTTTGACTCTATATCTGCATATGTCTTCATGGCATATGCCTTCTTTGGTAAACAAGCCTGAATATATATGCTGCCTGCTGCTGGTCAAGGGGTGGGGTATCATTTTCAGACTGAATGGGGAGGAGCTGCTTGGGGCCTCTGTCTTGCATTCACATTACGCTGTCCATAGGAGTCATCTAGCTGTTTAGTAATTTAAACTCCAAAGCAAATCCAACACATATGCCTGCCTACAAAGTACCCAAAAGACACCATGCTTACACAGTATAGTTAGCTTGAAACCACAAAACTGTAACTGAAAATCATAAAGAAACTTAAAGAAGTGACCATTCACAATTTTACTTTTTAACAGCAAATAATTGAAATCCAGGAACTGTAAAAGGACAATTAATCTGACAGAACCACCCTATGACCATAGCATTAGTTTTCCTTCTAGAAGACTCTTACATAGTAATTAGATACTTTTTCTCTACCAGAGAAAGGCAGGAAATAAACATACAAACCTTACTTTAAAAAAATCCTACCGTGGATGAATCCATGACACTTACCATTAATATGACTTTCTAGAAGATAATATGAGAACACATATCCAAATGTCAAATGTTTATAACTTTCAAATCAACAGATCCACTTCTAGAAATTTATCCTATGGACGTCGCAAAACGTGTAAACATGTATCCACAAGTACTTTATAATAATGAAAAAAGAAATCATGTAATTAAGAAGTCATTTGAGAAAATGATGTAAAGCTTAGTTATGGGAATGGGAATTTGGCCATGATACATTTCTAAATTTAAAAAGGGGGGTTTTGAAAGAATATGTGCTTTTTTGCTTATGTTTATGTGTATATATGCATACAGAAAGTACCTAAAGAGGTATTTATGAAAGTACTATAAGTGGGTTATCACTGAGTGGTAAGATTCAAGGTTATTTTCACTTACTTCTTTATACTCTGCATTTCATAAACTACTTTGAAAGAGAATAGAAGTGAAACTATTTAAATTTGAGGGGAAACACATTACAATAGGGGATATACCAATATTAATGCCAATATGAAATAAGTTAAAGTCAACCATCAAAATCTATACCACAGAGTCTCTGGAACCTAGTGTAGTTATTGGAAATCTCTCTATGTTCACCCAAGCCCAGTGATGTGGTGAGGATCAGGGGAAATTGTAACTGTAGAAAAGACCTGGAGCTTTTCCTTTGGTGTCACTCCACACATAGCCTTGTCTCATTGATGATTTAATATTTGCTACCTCTCCCCAACTTCCCCAATACTCATGGACAGGGTGCTAGTGATTAATGGTCTCTCTACTGCCAGAGAGATGAGATACGCTGTCAGGGTAGTGGAGGTGAAAGTGAACAGGGGTGTGCTCCACAAGGCAGATGACATCCAAGACAGCCTGCCCATGTACCATGTGCTTACCACATACAGAAATGCATTCACTCATTAGGACATAACTGTATGAGACATTCAAAACAAGTCATTTAGCATCTCATTGCAAAAAATGAGACAGGCAGAAAAACTAAATGCAACCTTTTTGTTTTCCCTCTTTTTCTTTCTTTGGTCCTTTCTCTCTCTCTGTTTGGAAAATTTCAAATATCCCTTATAACTTGCCATATGGGCCAAGCCATCCCTAGAGAGAGATGCTAAGCTTTTCTGAGTAGCAGGTTGTCATATTTAAATTTGAAAGTTGCCTTTTCCCCCTATATTCTGGTCCTGGAAATGGAGTAAGTCTGCTTTGCACACTGTTGGCCAACGATGTGACCAGCATCCAGTCCCTGCCTCCCAATACTTCTCCCAGCATCTCCAATCTGATATGCTGTCTTATTTCTAACCCGCCTTGGGCTCAGGCACCCAGCCAGGCATTTGACAGGCCAGTTAAAGCTGCACCCCAAGCAAAGACAGAGCATGTAGATTTTATTTAAAAGGATACATGGGTATCCATTCAAGAGGACATGTAGTCATCTTGGTCAGGCCTGGATCCAATCTGTGTTGGAGAACATGAAAGGACTCCTGGCTACAACAGCAAATCACCATACACTAACATAATCTAGTTAGGTACACTGCTATTTCTTGCCATTTTCGTTTTCTTGTATGAAGGTTGCCATCATTTCACACACATTTTGCAATGAGAAAGGTAGTTCCATTACTACCTGTCTTGTATGGATGGAGGAGCAAGCATTTTATAACTGGGTTTCAACAACTTTGAAGTTACTTCCTTAAATCTCTCTCCACCCTAACTCTATCCTCTTTACATGATCTTCTTTTGTTAAAAATAAATACTATGTCTTTCTCTGTGACATACAAACACACAAAGTCTGGACAAATAGGCAGGGGGTTGGAGGCTCTACTCCATTTTGAATTATGAAATGGAATTAGGAAACTCAAACTATCACTCTTTCAAAGAAATTTTGAGGTAAGCCGTCACTAGATTAATGGGATGTGGGTGAAGTAAAATGTTAGAAACCAGAAGTCATGCAGAGAACCTGCAGCCCCAGGTCTCTACAATTTCCACCACTCACTGATCCTGAGAAGTCCAGCCACTCACTTTCAGACATGGAATGTGGCAGCCAGTGTGAGGAGAGACCAGGGCTTATAGTGCTATTAAGTTTGTTGTTGCTGTTGTGTATGTTTTTAACAACATAGCTACTAATGAAGTTATTTTATGAAATGTTCATTTACCTCTATGTTATTGTCATGACACTCAGGTATGGGATGGAAACAACAACTATGCAGTAACTAACTATGTATCTGTGGGATTTTACAGACTTTCTCTCCTCCTTTCAGAAGGGAATTTCTGTTACTCTCACCTCTCAGGTATGTCACAACATGTTTGAAAAATAAAAAGGGGAAATCAAGCAATGACAATTGGCAACAACATTCACAGATATTAACCCACAGTGCTGAGCCACACAGACACCAGTGAGATTAGTTCCATTTCAGTTGCAACAACAATAGGAACCAGGCCCACATGTTTGTTTCTTAGTGGAAGTAGTGGACAGATTGCAAAGCAAGGCTCGATTCAATGATCATACAGGAATGAAGCCCTCCTCCCCAAAATCAAAGTGAAAAAATTGCCAGTAGCAGCTTGCCCTGAGTTCTAAGAGTCAGAAGGAATATATTTTTGGCAAAAAGAACCATAGGGGAGCAAAATGAAAATAAATTATTCCAGTTCTAGGCATTCTCTTTGCCTGGGCACTGGCTCTCTTTTACTCAGAGAAGTATGAGTTAAAAAATGAGTAAGGAGTGATGTCTGCATCATAGTGAAATGAGTTGTTCCCTTTGTCTCTCCCCTTTGAGTTACAACTAAATGGACATTCATTAACGAACAGAGGATTTCGTACACAGCACAACAGGACTCCTGAGAGATCCACACAGCCATACATCAGAAGGTGGGGGGACTGGATCCCTGGGAAGTAGTATAACTAGGTGGGCAGACCCTTCTGCCTCTCCGGTGGCAGCAATCTAGGTCACAGGTCCCCATACAGTGACTGGAATGACTGTAAGAGGAGGTGGGGGCAGCCTGGCCTGTGCGTGAATGCTTTCAGAGTTGCAGCCTGATGCTGCTGGAGCACCCACTGTGCCACGGCAGCCCTTCCTGTGGGAATGCTCCCCACCAAGGAGGCCCCACCAAGTGCAGCAGCTCTGTTGAGCCTCCATGAGTTCAGAGCCAGCCCACATGCAAGAGAAAGTGACCCTCCCCTCCCATCTAGTCTACCAGTTCAGTAAGTCCCCTGCTGAATGCAGTGGTCCCACACTAGAGTGACTTGGCAGCAGAGCACAGAAGCCCCCCCGGGTGAGTGTGTGTGACCTGCCAAGCTGCTGCAGCCAGCATGCAAATGCAAAGGGGTCCTACTGGTACAACTTCCAGCAGACAGGGTGGGATCAGAAAACACAGCACCTTCTGCCCCCTCCAGGGGTGGCAGGTGGGATCTGCAACCTGATACTACCACAAATGTGCTAGCAACGGATCAATTCATCAAACACCATGGAGAGCTACATTAATACTTCAGAGCAGAAGGAAAATGACAAGTCTCTGGAAACAACCCTGAAGTCATAGAAATTTACAATCTAAATGACAGAGAATCCAAAATAGTTGTCATAAAGAAACTCAACTAGTTACCAGAAAACTCAGAAAGACAATTTGACCAGCTAAGGAATAAAATTAATGTGCAGAAGGAATACTTCACCAAAGAGATTGAAACTCAAAAAAAAAAAAAAAACCCAGACAGAATTTCTGGATATGAAGAACACAATTAATGAGATTAAAAATAAGCTAGAATTCATAAAAAATAGAGCTGATGTCATGGAGGACAGAATTATTGATTTAGAGGATAAAAATATATAAATGCTTCCGGTAGAGGAGGAGAGAGAACTAAGATTTTTAAAAAAATGAAGAAATTCTTTGAGAAATATCCGACTCAATTAGAAAAAGCCACATAAGGATTATAGGTATATCAGAGGGAGATGAGAGGGAGAAAAGAGCAGAGAGCTTACTCAAAGACATAATAGCTGAGAACTTCCCAAACCTGGGGAAATAACTTGATTTATAAGTACATGGAGCCAATAGAACTCCTAATTACACCAACACAAAAAGACCTCTCCAAGGCATATAACAAAACTGGCAAAAGTCAATGACAAACATAAAACATTAAGGTCAACAAGGCAGAAAAAAGTAATCTACAAAGGATCCCCTCTCTGGCTTTCAGTGGACTTCTCAGCAGAAACCTTACAGGCTAGGAGAGAATGGAATGATATATTCAAAATACTGAAAGACAAAATCATTCAACCAAGAAACTCTATCCAGCAAAACTATCCTTCCAATATGATGGAGAAATAAAAGCTTTCCCAGATAAGCAAAAGCTGAGGGAGTTCATCATCACTAGGCCTGGCTTACAAGAAACATTGAAAGGAGCCCTACCATCTGAAACCAAAAGGCAGAGGTTTACAAAACCTTGAGCAAGGAGATAAATAGACAGATAGAATGAGAAAATTGAAGCTCTATATCAGAATAGTTTAGTAAACACTTAATTATAATGCAAAATACAAAGGGAAAGAAAGCATCAAAAATAACTATAAACACTTCAATTCAGTCACAGACTCACAATACAGAAAAGAACAATTTGTAACAACAATAACTCAGAAGGGGAAGGGGAAAGGGAGGAAATTTGCTTAGGCTAATGGAGATAAGAGGCTATCAGAAAATGGACTATTTCATCTATGATATCTTTTGGACAAACCTCATGATAACCACTAAGCAAAAAATCAGAGCAGAGCCACCATTCATAAAAAAAGAGAAAACTGAGAAAACCATCACAGAAAACCATTAAACTGAAATGACAGTCAGAAATACAAGGGAAAAGAAACAATGGAAATATGGAACAACTGGAAAACGAGATAAAATGACAATATTAAGCCCACATATATCAATAATCACTCTAAATGCATTGAATTCTCCAATAAAAAGACAGAATGGTGGGATGGATTTAAAAACAAGACCCAACAATATGCTGCCTCCAGGAAACACATCTCAGCTCCAAAAACAAACACAGCTCAGAGTGAAGGGATGGAAGACAATACTTCAAGAAAATGGCAAGCAAAAGAACGCAAGTGGTGCCATACTTATGTCAGACAAAGTAGACTTCAAGATAAAAAAGACAGTAAAAGACAAAGAAGGGCAGTATACGATAAAAAGGACATTCCACCAAGAGGACATAACTCTTATGAATATATATGCATCTAACACAGGAGTTCCAAAGTATATAAAGCAACTACAAACAGTCATAAAGGGAAAAATTGACAGCAACACAATAATAGTAGGGGACCTCAATGCTCCACTTACATCAATGGATAGATCATCTAGACAGAAAGTCAACAAGGAAACTGCAGCCTTAAATGAAATAATAAGCAGATGGACTTAATAGATATACATAGAATATTCCATCCCAAAACAGCAGAATACACATTCTTCTCAAGAGTACATGTAACATTCTCAAAGATAGACTGTATGCTGGGAAACAAGGAAAGCCTTAATAAATTTAAGAAGATTGAAAGTATATCAAGCATCTTTTCTGACCACATGCTATGAAACTAGAAAACAACTATAATAAAAAGGCTGGGAAAGTCACAAATATGTGGAGACAAACAACATGATACTGAACAACAATTGGATCAATGAAGAAATCAAAGGAGAAATAAAACAATATCTGGAGAAAGATGAAAATTAAAACACAACATACAACTCTTATGAGATGCAGCAAAAGTGGTTCTAAGAGGGAAATTTATAGGAATACAGGCCCACCTCAACAAACAAGAAAAATCTCAAAGAAGAAATCTTAAACTATACCTAACAGAATTAGAAAAAAGAAGAACAAACACACTCCAAAGTCAGCAGAAAGAGGAAAATAATAAACATTAGAGAAGAAATAAAGGAAATAGAGACCAAAAAACAATAGAAAGGATCAATGAAATTAAGAGCTGATTCTTTGGGAAGATAAACAAAATTGACAACTCCTTAGCTAGACTCAATTGACAACTCCTTAGCTAGACTCACTAATGAAAAAAAGAGAGAAAGCTCAAACAAATAAAATTAAAAATGAAAGAGGAGAAATTACAAAGGATACCACGGAAATACATAGGATTATAAGGGAATGCTATGAAAAACTATATGCCAGCAAATTGGATAACCTAGAAGCAATGGATAAATTATTACACGCATGCAATCACCTAAAATTAAATCAAGAAGAAATAGAGAATCTGAATAAACCAATCACAAGCAAAGAGATTGAAAGAGTAAACAAAAACTTCCCCCAAAACAAAAGTCTAGGAACAGATGACTTCTCTGGAGAATTCTACTACACATTCAAAGAATATTTAATACCTATCCTTCTCAAACGATTCCAAAAATTGAAGAAGATGGAATGCTTCCCAACTTATTCTATGAGGCCAACATTACCGTAATACCAAAATCAGACAAGGACAACACAGAGATGGAAAATAACAGGCCAATATTGCTGATGAATATAGGTGCAAAGATCCTCAACAAAATATTGGCAAACCAAATACAGCAATACATTAAAGGGATCATACACCAGGACCAAGTGAGATTTGTACCAGGGATGCAAGGAGGTTCAAAATCTTCAAATCAATCAATGTGATACACCACATTAACAAAATGAGGAATAAGAATCACATGATCATTTCAATAGATGCAGAGAAAGCATTTGACAAGATCCAACATTCTTTTATGATAAAAGCTGTGAATACAATGAGTGTAGAAGGAAAGTACCTAAACATAATAAAGGCCATATATGACAAACCCACAGCCAACATACTTAACAGTGAAAAACTAAAATCATCACTCAGAGAACAGGAACAAGACAAGGGTGCCCACTCTCACCACTCCTATTCAACATAGTACTGGAGGTTTTGGCCAGAGCAATTAGGCAAGAAAAAGAAATAAAAGGTATCCAAATTGGAAAGGAAGAAGTGAACTTCTCACTGTTTGCAGATGACATGATTCTATATAGACAAAACCCTAAAGAATCTATCAGAAAACTATTAGAGATAATCAACAACTGCAGAAGATTTGCAGGGTACAAAATCAACTTACAAAAATCAGTTGCTAGCAGAAAGAAAAGTCAAGAATACAATCCCATTTACAATCACAACAAAAAGAATAAAATATCTAGGAGTAAATTTAACCAAGGAGGTGAAAGACCTATATGCTGAAAACTAGAAGACGTTATTGAAAGAAATCGAAGATGACATAAAGAAATGGAAAGATATTCCATGTTCATGGATTGGAAGAATAAACATAGTTAAAATGTCCATATTACCTAGAGCATCCTGTGTATTCAATGCAATCCCAATGACATTTTTCATGGAAATAGGAGAAAGAATCCTAAAATTTATATGGAAAAACAAAAGACCCTGAATAGCCAAAGGAATCCTGAGAAAAAGAACAATGCTGAAGATGTCACAACTCCTGACTTTAAAATATACTACAAATCTATAGTAATCAAAACAGTATGGTATTGGCACAAAAACAGACATATAGATCAATGGAATAGAATTGAAAGCCTAGAAATAAAACCACTCATCTATGGACAGCTAATCTTCTACAGAGGAGCCAAGAACATATAATGGAGAACGGAAAGTGTTGTCAATAAATGGTGTTGGGAAAACTGGACGGCCACATGCAAAAGAATGAAAGTAGACCATACTTACACCATACACAAAAATTAACTCAAAATGAATTAAAGATTTGAATGTAAGACCTGAAACCATAAAACTCCTAGAAGAAAATATAGGCAGTACACTCTTTGATATCAGTCTTAGCAGCATCTTTTGGAATACTATGTGTACTCAGGCAAGGGAAACAAAAGAAAAAATAAACAAATGGGACTACATCAGACTAAAAAGCTTCTGCAAGGCAGAGGAAACCATAAACAAAATGCAAAGATCACCCACCCACTGGGAGAAAATATTTGCAAATCGTATATCTGACCAGGGGTTAATTTCCAAAATACATAGCTCATAGAACTTAACAAAAAAACAAACAACCCTATCAAAAAATTGGGCAGAGGATATGAACAGACATTTTTCCAAAGAAGATATACAGATGGCCAACAGGCACATGAAAAGATGTTCAACATCACTAATTATTAGGGAAATGCAAATCAAAATTACAATGAGATATCACTTCACACCCATCAGAATGGCTATAGTTAACAAGACGAAGAATAATAAGTGTTGGAGAGGATATGGAGAAAAGAGAACCTTCATACACTGCTGGTGGGAATACAAGGGGTGCAGCAATTATGGAAAACAGTATGGAGATTTCTCAAAAAATTGAAAATAGAAATATCATATGATCCAGCTATCCTACTACTGGGTATTTATCCAAAGGACATGAAATCAACAACACAAAGAGATCTATGCACCCCTATGTTCACTGCAGCAGTGTTCGCAAGAGCCAAGACATGGAAGCAACCCAAATGCCCATTAATTGATGAATGAGTAAAGAAGATGTGGTATATATACACAATGGAATACTACTCAGCCATAAAAAAGACAAAATTGTCCCATTTGCAACCACATGGATGGACCTTGAGGGTATGATGTTAAGGAAAATAAGCCAAATGGAGAAAGATAAACACTGTATGATTTTGTGTATATGTGGAAGATAAACAAACATACGGATAAAGAGAACAGATTAATGGTTACTATAGGGGAAGGGGGTGGGCAAAAGGGGTAAAGGGGCACCTACATATGGTGTTAGATATAAACTAGAGTATTCCTGGTGAGCACGATGCATTCTACACAGAAATTGATATATAATAATGTACACCTGAAATTAACACCATGTTATAAACCAATATGATCTCAATAAAATAATTTTTTAAAATGAGTGAAAATATCCTCAGAAGAATGGATGGTTCAAAAACAAAATAGAATATGTTAAGGGGCCACCTTGGCATGGCTCTGAATGAAACAATTCAGATCTCCCAACCTGGTGTCTATAGTGTAATAAAGGCTTCGGAATCTACCTTGCAGTATTTAAGTTCTTTCTCTTACAATTGAGTCAAAACACGAAGAACTCAAAAGTTGCAGTAGAATTTTCTAAATTAATACTACCCTGAAAAACAGAAATCAATATTGAGAATTTTTTTAAAAATGAATGTCTATTTAGCTTTTACACCACCCTGAAAACAAGCAACCCTGAAGAGGTCTGTTCACTTGGATTTGATTTGAGAATTTGAAATCTACCTTTTCTGATCTCTGCCAAGTTAATCTCACCCCTGCCTTCCACTCCCGCTCATGGGTCCTTTACGATTTCCTCCCTCCTTTACACCCAAATGCAGAAGTGAAGTGTGAAAAGCTGTTTAAGTACGTTAAACTTGCTGAGAAAAGAAACTCTCTGGCCATTTTTTATATTCCGTGATATTAAATTAATTCATCTGAGTTTGCACTAATGACAGTAAATCTCTCGTGCTGACAATCTGTGGTCAATTATCCTTTCTGCAGCCTTTTAATTCTGAAGAACTAGGAAGTGCGTCACTGTTGGAAACTTGTGGCTTGCTAATTCAAAGGAAACAGCCAACCAGCCCGAGCAGCTTTCCAAATGGTGCGCCGTGAAGCCCCTCGCCCCCACACAGCTCTCCTAGGGGACTGCAAATGCTGGGATACTTCTGCTGGAATTTACATGCACAGAGGAAATGATTTAAATAAAGTGGTATGCTATTTATCCCTATAATGAGTAGTTTAACAGCAACAATTAGGAAGGAAATTCTACAAGCCTAAACTCCAGTTACTTATTACTGCCACTGAAAGTCAATTAAAGTATCTAAGTAATTACTGGGATTGGGATCATCTGTCATCCAGCAAATCATATTAGAGGGAAGAGGCCCCTGGTTTGTTTAGAAAGCATGTGATCTAGTGTTCATCATGTTGGTTGATTTTCGGACAAGGGAGCATGAAAGGGGGCTTGGCCCACACATCTGCAGATCTGTTCACCTGCAGGAGCAACAGAAATATTCACTGGATTTTCACCCAACCTCAGCAGTTGTGCAAAGAGCAAGTGTTGGCCAGGAGGTGGGTGTGGAGGTGCCTACTCGGCCAGACCAGTCACCCAGGACATTGTTCTTCAATTCAGGAGACTCTAGTGGTGCCTTGTTCCTCCTCGTGCTCTTATAACTCCAAGTCCTTGTTCCCTTGCTCACCTCAAGGCCAACCCACTCTGACCACTCCCCAGGACCTCCTTCAGACATCTGGGTCAGCTCACTGTCTCACAAATGTTCTCATCATGATTTGAACCACTTCTGTGCTTTTTCTCAGCCTGTTACTTAAGATGCATTCTTCCCCTCTCTTCTGCCTATGCAAACCCTCTTCAGCCTGCAAGGTTCAGCCGGAGTCCTGACTCCTCCTTCATGCAGAATTCAATACTAGACCTCTCCTTCTATGAATCGCCTATGGAATTGGCAGTTTGTCTCTCAGAGGTTCTCAGATTATGAACACCTAGCAAGGTCTACATCTTAAGTCTCTGCTGCTTGCCTAGAGTCTGGAATACATTTAAACCTCCTGATCCTTGGGTTCTGAGGTTGCCGTAGTTTAGTCTCACATTTGGTGAAGTTTTTTAATCAGGCCTAGGAGCCATCCCTTCACTTGTTCACTCCTTCCTTCAGGCAGCAGCATGTTTTGAATGGCTACTCAGAGCAAAACACCAGAACAATGGCTTCTAATTCAGTGCCTCCTGTCCTACCACGCTGCCTCAGTGGAAACTGCGTTTGCTCACACCACCCTGCACATATCAAAGGGTCTCTCAATGTTCATCGTTCCTTCCTTGGCCAACGCTTGTAGGGAAATGGTCATAAAAGCATGTGGAAATATTAAAAAATTGAGCTCACTCCCCTGTGGCTCCACACAGCTCTCCTCAGAGCATTCTCAGACGAAAGCAGAAGACAAACAGAGGAAAATATTTTCAAACGACTTCAGGGTTTACATAGGAGTCAAGTTTGGTTCAAGGGACGGGTAAAACTTGGGTCAGCCAGCTATGTGAGGGTCAGCCAGACATTGGGGTCAGCCGGCCATGTTTGGGTTGAATCAAGAACACTTGCTGTTCTTCACATCCCAGGACAGATATTGGAATTTTAACTTTTCTTCTTGCAGCCTCTTTAAGTTTGGAAAGTTCACTTCATCTTGGAGTGAGGCTTCCCAGAGGCTCTATTTCTCATCCTCCCCTTTCCCAGACTGTCCTTTGGTGGCTCCTGTTCTGCACCTGTGCTGGTTAGACTTCATGTTTCCACTAGCATTTTTCCCCTACATGTTGTGTGTGTAAGAATGAACGTACTGCATGGGTCCAAAGAAACTTACTAGGAAGAACCAAAAAATATGACTGATGGGAAAATCCACAAAATGTTTTCATCAAAGCTTCTCATATTTTCTGTAGAAAATATTGGCCATAATAAAGCATTGAAAATAGAATGTACTTGGACATCAAACATAAAGGCAAGACTGACAATTTCAGCAACATCAGACATTTCAAAGGACTGCTTAAAACCTTCAATGGCTCAAGCTCTCTTTCGGTAGTCAGCACATTGCATTGAAACTATTCTATTTGTGTTGTAACACCCACACCACCAGCAATTTGAGTGTAAGTTCTGTACAGGCCAGGATTGTGCTGTGTGTCTCCCTGGTGGCTAGCATGGTGCCTGGCACAGAGTATGCCCTCAACAAATATTTACACAATGAATATTTGGTCACTATCTGGTTATGTAAATACCGTATGCTAGGCGTATAGGTTTCAAAATAGCAAGATACATAGTTCCCGTCTTCAGGAAATTCAAGCCCAAGTGCTATGAATCTCAAGCCTGAGTGATCATCAGAATTGCTCAGAAAGCTTTAAAATTACAAATTTCCAGGCCTCACCTCCAAAGATTCTAATTCAGTAGGTCTAAGGTAGAAGGCCAGAATTCTTTTTTTTTTTTTTTGGTGAGGAAGGTTTTCACTGAGCTAACATCCATGCCAATCTTCCTCTATTTTCTATGTGGGATGCCGCCACAGTATGGTTTGATGAACAGTGTGCAGGTCCATGCCTGGGATGCAAACCCGCAAACCTCGGGCCACCAAAGTGGAGCATACGAACCTAACCACCACAGGACTGGGCCGCCCCAGAATTCTATATTTTTAATGTTTCCCAGACACCTCCAATGATCAATCAAATTGGGGACCCTTGGTCTAGTGGGGCATAATCAAGCCTTATGTTTTTACATCTCTTTTCCTACACATGAATTATTTCATATCTATTACCTCACTTGATTCTTATCTCTGAGGGGATAACATCCTGCAGTTTATGAGTAAGGATGTGAAGAACAGAGAGTTCCCAAAGTTGGTGAAGTCAGAGCCTGGATTTGAACCCAGGATTTCCATCCACAAGTTCACCAGTCTTTCCTTCTTGTCAACTCCGTTTTGAGTGTTATGACCCAGGTTAGCAATATACCATAGGTCACCAGTAAGTGAACAACCAGTGTGTTCAGATCCCTCTTCTAGGTTCTTTGGGAGAGGAAAAATGAAAGAAAAATGCTGCTTTCTTTACTTACCCACTCACCCCTGCAAATGATGGGAAAAGAACAATTGTGGGGACAGGTCCTCTTAATGATGGCAAATAATGAAGGCTATTTCTTTATAGGTGTGTTTTATATGGAAAATGAATAAATAAACAGACAAAGTCAATCCTAATGGGTGGAATAAGCTTGGTTTATACGCCACATGGTCCCTTGGTAGGGACCACATGGTAAACTAGACAGCAAACAAATACAGTCCTTTCACTGAACATGGCTCATGAACTCAGTCCTCTGGCTTCTCTCTGGATCATTACCTAGTCCACTTTGCTTCACTTTACTATCTGTAGTGTGGTTGAGATAACTCATTGAAGGATTTATCCCACTCTTATCATATAATCCAATATGACATTAACAAAGCATTTGACAGCAGACAGATGAAAAGCCAGCTGCCTTTCTAAATTGGTAACAGAGTCAGTCTCATTTTGTAGTTGCAAGCTGCAAGAGAGCAATGTCAGCAGAAGGCACCACCATCTTCTATGCAGGTACATGACCTGAAGCTTTTCCTTGCCACATCCCTGACAGGAAAAGGCCAGGGGTCAGTAGTGCAGACACTGAGTTGTCCCATCATTCAGAGACATGGTCTCTTCAGGCTTTGTCTGAGAGTGAAGCAAGGTTCTATAAGGGCTTATGTTGATGAAGAAGAAGATGGAGAGGAAGAGGCAGAGGGAAAGGAGGAGGAGGAGGGGGAGAAAGAGGAAGAGGAAGAAGAAAAGAAGAAGAAAAGAAGAAGAAGGAGGAGGAGGAGAAAAGTCACTAGAAAAATACGCAGAAGTAAATGATCTCCTTTAAATTCTGCTTGAAAGTGTTCCTGGGTAGAAGAGCATCTCATGAAGACTTTTTGTTTTTCCTCTCAGAGACAACTTTCTTTTATGTGGTGGCACCAAGCGTTCCCTGAGGAAATTAGGGAAGGGAGGATGGATAAAGAAAGGACTGACATTTGTCTCTAGGTGTTTTTTTATTTCTCCTTTGATTTTTTCAATGACCCTTGGTTGTTCAGTAGCATGTTGTTCAAACTCGACGTTTTTGTGGTTTTTCCCATTTTTTCTTGTAATTGATTTCTAGTTTCATACCATTGTGGTTAAAAAAGATGCTCGATATGATTTAAATTTTCTTGAGTTTATTGAGACTTGTTTTGTGGCCTAACATGTGGTCTATCCTAGAGAATGTTCCACATGTACTTGAGAGAATGTGCATTCTGCTGCTTTTGGATGGAGTGTTCTGTATACATCTAAGTCCATCTGGTCTAATATGTGGTTTAAGGCTGACGTTTCTTTATTGACTTTCTGTCTGGATGATCTATCTCTTTGACATCAGTCTAGTGATACTATTTTGGATCTGTCTCCTCGGGCAAGGGCAACAAAAGCAAAAATAAACAAAGGGACCACATTAAACTAAAAAGTTTTTTTTACAGTGAAGGAAACCATCAACAAACAAACGACAACCTACTGATTGGGAGAAGATATTTGCAAATCATATATCTGATAAGGGTTTAACATCCAAAATATATAAAGAATTCACACCACTCAACAGCAAAAAACCAAACAAGTAAAAAATGGGCAGGGGATCCGAATAGATATTTTTCCAAAGAAGACATACAGATGGCTAACAGACACATGAAAAATTGATCAACATCACTAATCGTCAGGGAAATGCAAATCAAAACCACAATGGGATATCACCTCACACCCGTCAGCAGGGCTATCATTGAAAAGAAAAGCGATAACAAGTATTGGCAAGGATGTGAAGAAAAGGGAACACTTGGCTACTGTTGGTGGGAATGTAAATTGGTGCAGCCACTATGGAAAACAGTATGGAGGTTCCTCAAAAAATGAAAAATAAAAGTACTATATGACCCAGCAATTCCACTTCTGGGTATAGATCCAAAGAAAACAAAAACACTAATTCGAAAAGTTATATACATACCTATTTTTATTGCACCATTATTTACAATAGCCAAGATATGGAAACAACCTAAGCATCTACTGATGAATGAATGGATAAAGAAAACGTGCTGTATACACACACACACACACACACACGCATGCACGCACCCTCAAGGGAATACCATTTAGCCATAAAAAAGAATGAAATCTTGCCATTTGTGACAACGTGGATGGACCTTGAAGGCATTATGCTGAGTAAAACAAGTCAGACAAAGAAAGTCAAATGCCATATGATTTCACTCATTTGTGGAACCTAAGAAAAAAACCAAATGAACAAACAAAATAAAACAAAAAAAACCCTCATAGATACAGAAAACAGATTAGTAGTTACTAGAGGGGAAGAGGGTTGGAGGGTGAGCAAAACTGGTGAAGGGGGTCAACAGCATGGTGATGGATGGTAACTAGACTTGTGAGGTAATCACTTTGTAGTGTATACAGATATCAAATTGTAAAGCTGTACACCTGAAACTTACACAATCCAGAAAAAAAAGACTAACAAATGTGGCTAAGCCATTTATCAGAGCATAGGTACTCAAGGAAAATTACTGATGGCCCTTATTTCTTTACTCACAATTGGAAATTAACAACTCTGAAAGCGTAGTGTTCTGAAGAAGGTGGCATTCTGTGATGGTTCTCCCTTTACTGTCTCCTGGGTTGGGATTTTCTGGCCTAAGCATGCTAAACTCAGACCTCACTGCTCCAACTGAACTATATACACACATAGACAAATTCAGTTCACTTTTTAAGTAATCACTTTGAGAGGCCACATGCTTGATGAGAACCCTTCTCCTTTTAAAATGAGCTTCACAGCTAATGGTACGTTCATGTCAAACACAAAATACATATTTATTGACATCTATTGTTACATGGCCCAGAACTAGGTGCCACTAGGGCATGATCTCATTCTACCAGTAGCAGCAAAGGTGTCCACGGAGCATCCTGGGGAGGTCAGCTTGGCATTTCCCCATGGAAAGGATTCCAGCTGAGCTCTGGCCATGCCCACTTCCCACTGGACATGCAGACATGATGGGGCATGAGGGGGCTGTGGTAGCCCCTGCAGCCTGTATGAGGATGTGAAAGTCTGAGATTTAGACACTGACTCACACTGTCTCCAAAACCAACAGTTGCTCTTTTTCTGTGGTCAAAGTGTTTCATAGGAACTTCTTCAGGAACCAATGCTGCATCCAGAAGCATGAATTATATGACTTTTATGTTGGCCTGGGATTGTCTATGAGGTCTAGCATTTTTATTGGGAAAATTGTATTTTGAAATAAAACCAACCAAAACAAGATCTCTTGCAACTTACCAGAATAGCATCCATGAGAGCAGATCAAAGTGGTCATGCAAATCTTAAAGAATGCACGTGGTGGGCTGGACTGTTCTCAGCGAGAGCTGGCGAGGTTGCCAACTTTGTTGCTTGTGTATTTGGACCAGTCATCTTAGCACCTCGTTAGGAGATCTTATTGTCTTTGTTAAGACAGTTACAGTCATTTGTGCGCCAAAGAAAAGGACAGAGAGACGTGAAATAAAATGTCTTGCAAGTGAGGTGATCCACGTTTTTTGGTTTTTGCAATGCTCATGGTCACTGTAGTCTTGATATTAAGCTTTGTGTTAGGATTTCACCAGGAAAAACAAACATTCCTGTTACATAACCATCTGCTCTGTAAGGGGAGCATTTTCAGTCAGTTATGTTAAGGACCTGGGCATTGTTTTAAACAACTTTCTGCTGGAAAGCCTCAGCTGAGACATCCTTTGGCTTGGATGCTGCTGCTAAGCCTCATAGTCTGTGTTAGTACGAAGATAAATTATCTAACCAGGTGCCTGGACATACTGAACCCTTCTATATAGTAACCCAATGTATTACATATTTATTATAGCGTCAGTCCTAACTTGCTCATCTCTTCCTTACAAGGAGGAGCAAGATATGCCTGTTGATGACATTATTGGTACTTTGAGTGGCCTCCTTAAAATCATTGCATGGTTGTCACGATTGCACGCCTTTAAAGATACCTGTTTAGTCTAGCAAGACTGCCTGTGTCTTTTTGATAAGATGAAAAAGCAATGAATGCAATTTGTCTAATATTCTTAATATTGCTAATATTTTTAATAGTAATGAATAAAGTTTAACCTGTGGGGCTGAACAGCAAACTGGTGAAAGTATCTTCCAAAGAAATGGAAATTTGACAGTTTTTTGAGAAACAAATTTAATTAAAACATTATTCTGTAATGCTGCTGCAAAATGAGTTTGAACTTCAGAACACATCTGAAAATGACATTGTTTTCTTAAATAACATTCTCTAGAGATAAACGTTTTTAAGATTCCATTTTAATTTGGATCAAGAAAAATTAATTTTATTACATTCAAACTACGGTAGTTAACTAAAATGACCTTAGCATCTGGCTGGTTTTTATTTGTATTAACACTGTGTTATTGTATATGCATTTTAAATCTTGATTCCTCCATGAAGAACTAATGTATTAATGACAATTTTAAATGTAAAGAATAAAATGCTTTCTTTCTTTCTTGTGTGAAATAAAAAGACATGTCCCTACACCAGCCATTGGTCAAGAAACTTACTAGTCAAATAAGAATAGAATGTTTTTCAAAACATCGTTGCAAATGTTTTTTATTTGGGGGAATTAATTTTGGGAGATTTTTGAAAATAGTCCGAAATGATGTGGAACCAGTTCTGGTAGATAAAGTGGTTATCAAATTTGTAATAACATTTTGGGTGATTGGTAACTATAATGAAGAGACCAATTTTCCTTTTAGCTCAGAGATGACTCTACCAAAGAGAAATTTCGAAAATGTTTGGAGACAGGGCAGTATCAGCAGAAGACACAACACGTGTGTCCTCATGCATGACTGTCAGCCAGGCGGCTCTCGTTTGAACCTAAAGATCGCGAGAGGTTTTCTTACAAATCATCAGTTCAAGAACAGGATGGGTGAGGTCATGTTTAAAATATCTGCTGTTTAACATGTTTGCTTATCAAAGATGAGAAGTTTTATTTTTAAACAAATAAACATATTCCTTTTTTGTTGTTGTTGCAAACAATACCAGAGTGAAATTATTCTAAGAACACATCTTGGACAAAGAATCTTAAGTGCTTCTTATTTTCTAGGTTTAAAAAAAAATTCCACACACCCAACAGTCCTCTCTACACCTTAGAGATTAATTTCTTGCCACTTTGGGTGATTCCAGTGAAGGCATTCTGGGGTTAATCGGAAGTTTTAATGCAAGGGATACATGGCACGGGAACACTGCTATACACATGCCACGATTAACAAACAAGTGTTTGCTTTATACATGAGTAACTGAGCTGTCCATTAAAAACATAAAAAAAAAACCTGGAAGCTTGACAAAATCTTTGATTTAAAAGAAGTTGATGTTTGTTGTCTTCATTTATCTGTTAAGGTACATCAAAAGAAATTCCGTCCAAATATATTCATTTTTACAACTTTATTGTGGGTAAAATGGACCTAAAATAGCTGCATGTATTTAAGCATACAATTTAATAAGATTTGTCATATGTAACCATCCATGAAACCATCACCACAATCAGCATAATGAATACACTGTCACCCTCAAAAGCGTCCTCATGCCCGTTTGTAATTCCTCCCTCCCCAGACAACCACTAATTTGCTTTCTGTCACTATAGATTCTGTTAATATAGACTTTTATACAAATGGAATCATACAATATCTACCTTCTTCTGTCTGGCTTCTTTCACTCAGCCTAATTACTTTGAAATTCATCTATCTTATTGTGTATATTAGTGTTTTATTCCTTTTCATTACAGATAATTCTGTTTTTTCCAGTTTATTCCACATATTTCTATTTATTTTTATTCTTTTCTCTCAAGTGCCTTCAGAACCTCCATTTCGTGGTGATTTAATCAGCAAATATGCAGTGAGTGCCTACTATATGCCAGTCACTGGAACAGATTGCTCAAATTTTTCCTTGCAAAGTCCTCCTACCCTTTCCCATTACCTGAAACCTAGCCTTCTCTGATATCAGGCCCCTGAAAACCCTCTCCAAAGGGAGCTCACCTTCCCCTCCTAAGTTAATGGTGGCATGATAACTGTTAGTAGTATTTGTTGCTGCTTCTAGACCCTTGCCCTCCTATCTATCTGTCTCCAGCAACCCCCCTTGTCTGAGGTCCGTGTTATTAATTAATAGTAACCTCTTCCCTCCATTCTTACAGGGGCTACCAAACCCCAGAACAGTGTCCTCCCTTCACAGGGGATTTCATTGCCAAGATTCCAGGCTCCCGTTTTCAACATGTGGTGGCCTTAAAGTATTTATGATGACGATCTTTCTAACACCTTGGCCTCATAGTTCTTTAATCTTTTCAAGCAAAATGACTTTCATTTCACTCCACTTTGAGTGAAACTACACTCTAGACCATATCATACAATCATTTGAAACTTCCACTTCTGATTTCTAAAATTCTGAAACCTATCCAGCTGACCATAGCTTCTTGCCCATCCAAACTTACATCACTTAGGATTAGATTCTCTGAATGTGACAGAAATGCTAAAGTAACAATGGCTTAAACAAGAGAGACGTTCATTTCTCTTGCCTGTAAATGAAATCCGCAGCTAGGCAACTCAGGGCTTATTTGGTGATTCCACGATTAACAGAGGCTCTGTTTGCTTCCAGCTCACTGCTCTGCCATTCTTAGGGTAATAGTTTCATCCTCATGGTCCAATAGGGAAGCTAGAGTTCTGGCCATTACATCCATCTTCTAGGCATTAGGAGAAAGGAAAGAGGAAGAAAAAGCAAAAGGAATATACTAGCTGTCTTTTAAAGAAGGTTTACTAGAAAATGTTACACAATACTTCTGCCTCCCTTCTGTCCAATATTGCTGTGAACTAAAACTACCCCCAAAAATAAAGACTATTTTAAAAAAAAATGGAGTATAAATTAAAAAAAAAAAAAACCCAAAGCAAAAAACCCACTTCTGCATATATACTATTTGTCAGAACTCAGCCTTAGGGCCACCACCATTGGCAGGGGAATTTGGGAAATGTAGTCTTTATTTCAGGTAGCCACAAGCCCTGGTTAGGACTGGAAGTTCTATTAACAAGGACAATGTAGGAAATGGATGATGGGGAGGCAATCAGCAGCCTCTGCAACACACGTTCACCCATCCCTTCCTCTGAGCCTGCTCTTCATTCTAATTAGTAACTGATTCCTCCCAGTTCTGCCATCTATCATCTCCCTGCTGGCTTCATTTTCCTCCCTACTCAACCCTAAATGGCAAAAACCACCACAGGTAAAGTCAAAATGCAAATAACAAATAGGAAAAAAATACTTGCAATTTAAAGTGCTAACCGCTTTGTTCATAGTTTTTATTTATTTAAATCTTGTACTAAGCTTTTTACAATATATAAAGAACTCTTAGAAACACTAAGAAAAAGATCAATAGCCTAACAGAAAAATGGACAAAGGACACAAACAGATAGGTCACAGAAAATGAAATACAAATGGCACCTAAAGATAATGAAATACTTCTCAACCTCACTCACAACAAGAGAAATGCAAATTAAAACCATCTTGAGAATCCATTTTTGACACTTCAGTTTGGCAAAAGTTAAAAATTGTGATAGCAAACTGGCAGGACTATGGGAAAATAAACACCATTGTGCAATGCTGATAAAAGTATAAATTGGTGGGGGCACCCCATGGCCAAGCAGTTAAGTTCCTTCACTCTCCACTTTGGCAGCCCAAGGATCCTGGGCGCGGACATGGCACTGCTCATCAGGCCATGCTGAGGTGGCGTCCCACATAGCACAGCAAGAAGGACCTGCAACTAGAACGTACAACTATGTACTGGGGGAGGGGCTTTAGGGAGAAAAGAAGAAGAGGAAGAAGAAGAAAAAGAAGATTGGCAACAGATGTTAGCTCAGGTACGAATCTTTAAAAAAAGAACAATGTATAAATTGGAACAAATCCCATGGAGGCAATTTGGCAATATCTATCAAAATTACACAGGGAAATCCTTGGAATTCATGCTACAGGATACATTTAGGCATGTGTGAAATGATACATGTACAAAGTTTTTCATCACAGCGTTGTTTGTAAGAACCAAAACTTTGAAATACTATAAATGTCAATCAATAGAGAACTAATTAAATGAGTTATGGTACATCCACACAATGGAATACTACAGCCCTGTTAAAAGAACAAAGAAACTCTCTCCACAATAATCTGGAAAACTCTCCAAGATGCAATATTAAATGAAAAAATAATGTGCCCAATAATGCGTAAACATGCTACCTTTAGAGTAAGAAAGAGGGAAATAAATCATGTTTGCGTGTATGTGCACAGAAAGTCTCTGGAAGGATACACAAGAAACTAACAACAATGGTTAACCAAGGATGGAGAACTGAAGTCAGAGAGAGATTTCTCACTGCATATCTTTTTATACTTTTTAATTTTTGAACATAGAAATAATTTACCTATTCAAAAAAAATACTGAACAAACCAGTAATAAATTTAGTTTACCAACAACAATAACTAAGGCAGATAATAATACCCACATCAAACAATTAGGAAGATCAGGTGATAGCCCAGCTCCACCTCATCGTATTATGTGACTCCAGAAATGTCACCTAACCTCAGTGAGCTGTAGTTTCCACATCTGTAAAATGGGGTTACACTTTCCATCTCAAAAGTTTGCTGTGGAAACTAAATAAAACAATATATGTAAGCTGCCTTGAATCTCACAGGCAATTAATGAATAGAATTCTCTTCCTATTGCCCCCCCCACAAAAAACTCTTTACAAAACTATGAAATACTATTTACTGTGTATTAGAAAATGATTTATCACTTAGTACAAAATTTAAATAAATAAAAATATGAGCAAAGAATTCATAGACTCTTAAAAGTTAGGTACTACAAAGGTTTTCAGAGCTTATTTCATCCAACCTCCTTTCAAGACGGGGAACATAAAGCCCAGAGGGCTTACATGATTCACCCAAGATCGTTTTCACCAAGGCGGTGGCCGAAATGGGCTAGAACCCAACCCCTCAACCCTCATCTCAGCTCTTGCCAACCGTTACTGAATTGAAGAGTGAGCTACAACCAAGTGTTCCAGAGTCAAAATCAACACATACATTGAAATAGAACAGTTTTTAAAGAGACGTATAGTAATTTCTTCACAAAATTATTACTAACTACATCTAGTATGCTAAAAAGTGTTAGCATACAATTGTCTAGCTAACAAAATTAACTTCTTTATAGGTGGCTATTAAAACATTTGGGAGTAAATGTTAGGAGTAGATTCATAACATTATTGAGTTTTTAAAAATGAATAAAAAGAGAAAAATATTTATATATTTGGCTATGTGAAAATTAAAACTTCAGCCTGGCACAAGACATCATAAATAAGATTTTTAAAAAATGAGACTAATTAAAAAAAATGACAGGCTATATGACAGACAGTGGATTGTTATACTTAATATATAGTGAGCTGTTATGAACGACCAGGAAAAACATGAAGATCCCAGGAGAAAAGAGGCAGGGGTATGTACAAGCATGTCCCAGACAAGGAAACACATATAACCATGAAGCAGAAGGAAAGAATCTTGACCCATGACTATTTCCAGAATCACATCTTAAAATAATGAGATATATGTTTACTTCAGAGATTTCCAAAGATTAAAAAGAATAATAGCATCCCACACCTTGGTTAGGGGGTGGAAAAAGGGATTCTGTGATAAATGCTCTTGCTGTGAGCTTAGCATTGACACAATTTTCCTGAAGGGCAATTTCTATGAAAAATTCTATGAAATTGTTTACCCAGAAATGCCATTGCCATGAATTTATCTTATAAAAATACTTACCCAAGTGCCTAAAGATATTTTTACAAAGATGTACATTGCTGGCAGAGTTGTAATATCAAAAACTGAGAAACCAACAAAATGTCCATTCATTGATAAATAGCTTAAAAAGAGAGGCACGATGGATTCACATGGCATGCTCTGCTGTGTTAAAGAGAACGAGTTTGCTCTAATGTACTACCTGGAAAAGTGCCAAGGACACATTAAGTCAAAAAGCAAGTTGTAAAGCAATATGTATAGAATGATCTTATTTGGTAAAAGTGGGGAGGGGGGCAATAGGTGTTTGAATGTACATGGAAGAAAGTTTTACTTGGGATCCTTAGTTAAAAGTGACAGACCTGAGCAGAAACTAGTGTAAGCCACAGGGATGGTTTTGCTCACACTGCTGGAACCCATAGGTGAAGTTGACCCAGGAGGTAGCTGGATCTGGGGGCTCAGGCAATGTCCTCAAAGCGTCTCTCCGCTGATTCTGCCTCCCTCCATGTTTGTTCTCATTCTTTTTCATCCCAGACGGCTGCCTCCCTCAGGTAGCCAAAAAAAATATGGCCACTGGTAAGCTAACTTCAGATCTTCCTAATAGGATGACGTGCAAGAGCACGAGCTAGAATTTCCTGCTAGCTCTAGCAGGAACCCTGGTAAGGACTCTGACTGTTTGGTCCCAAGTCATTTAGGAATTGAACCCTTCCTTGAAACAGGGGGCCAGGGCCAGGGCTCGTTCTCAACAGCAGGTGACCCTCCTGATTCCATCTCTGGGAGCGGTGGGGGCCAGCGGTTCTCCAGAGAAAGGAAGTCTGGTAAACAGTCTGTGTCTACTACACACTGGACATCTTTAATAACAATAACTTTAGAGAGTGGATTACTTTTGCAAAGGAAAAATACAAATGTTGGGACTGCAGAAAATGGGACTTAAAAAAAAAAAAAGCAAACCAGGAGTCCTATCCTACCTTTGATCAGGTGCCCCTTGCAAGATTTAAAAGAACAAACAAAACACACACACACACACACACACACTTTTCCATTATTTGGTCAAAATGTGCCCTGTATCTTTCTTGGCAACAAAGTAGTTAATTCCTTGTGGAAGGATACTGGGAAAGGAATTTGTATTGAAGAAGCTGATTCAACATTCTCTGTGAGCAGAGACTCATAGATATTGTGGGATAAGTGAAGGGAGTGCACAGGCCTGGGTGAGTGCTGAGATGGCTCTGTGGGAGCCTGTCCTGGAGCACTCCTCTGGACAGGAAGACTCAAGAGCAAGGCCAGCCTCAGGGCTCTACTGCAGCCTCCCCCCTTCTAACAGCTTCTGAATGGGCTGTAAATGTCCCCAGAATAATTTTCCTCTCCAGAAAGCAGTTAGTGCACTGTCTCTCTCACACTTGCAGCCAACTGTCTTCTTTCCCCATGTAGGCATGTCAAAGAGAAACCAGGAATGTGAGACCTAACAGTTAAAATCCTAGTTTGGATTCCACAAATCCAGCATTTGAGATAAATCAGGTAGGAGCTATAGTGAAGTTCTTGTAATTATTATCTCTGAATAAAAGATTTGTTTTGCAAATTATAGGGTAAATAAGATTTCAGAGGAATGGGAAAAGCTACCTTTCAAGCACCCTTCACCATTTCACTGAAGCATACATCAGCATGTAATCAACTGATAAGCCAATGAACAATTATAAATCACTGCTGTCTATTCAATCAAGTTTTTTGTTTAATTGTCTTCCATTGGACGCTTTGTAGCTTGGTTCCCAGTTACTATACATATCCTCAAAAGTACTTAAACAAGGTATAATTCAGAATGTTTTACTAATTTAGATTACTGGAGAGGTTTTATTGTGGGATGGCTAAGACTAATTTTCAGATGTGATATCTAGCATAGTTATAGTGGTTAAGACTTCTGAGTGAGGTCTGGTTCAGGTTCAGGTCCTAACATTTAATGCCATCTTGGGCAAGTCACTTGCCTCTCTGAGCCTGTTTTTTTCATCTGTATAATGGGATAACAATACCCACTTATGGAATTGCTGTGAGGATTGTGGGAAGCTTGTCACATAGTAATCTGTCAATAGACATTAGCTTTTAACCTTTTTAGTCACATATTGCGTTTTAAATATACCTGATTTCCCTAGATTCCCAAGACATTTTCTTTTTAAAATTTTGATTTAGTGAGATCTGAATAGGATGAAAACAGAATAGGGCTGGCCCTAACCCCACATCAGCCAAGTGCTCAACTGAACACTCCTTGTTCAGTACAACAGGTCATGTAGCATTTGAGGGAAAAAAATCTATCATTCTGAATCAATCTGTCAACTTCTCAGTTCATTGATTTTACAGGACCTGCGGATTCTTTTCTTAAGAAAGCAACTTTCCCTACTATCTCATACATTTCCATTAAAAAATAAATAGACAAAACTCTTCTCCTCCATAGAGTCAGGCAGTATTTTGATCTAGTGAAGCTTGGAGGAGTCCACCAGCATAGATGGTTCCCATTTCAACAACATCCTAGTATGTGGCACACACAGGCAGTGTTTACCCACCAACAGCATCGAGCGATGGGCTAGGAAATCATGAGGCAAATCGAGCAACTCTGATAAAGTAGAATGAGTGGTGAGAAAGTAAAATGACAAGCGACAAATTCGGAAGAAATATTTGGCACACATGTAACAAGCAAAGGCTATAAAGTACGATATCAGAATGTAAAAATATAAAGAGACTACAAATCAGTAAGAAATGTCGAATACTCCAACAGAAGAATGAACTTAGGTTATGCTCTGCCAAGTCCCAAAAGAAATTCAAAGGGTCAAGAATATATGAAAAGAAGCTGAGTCTCAGCAGGAATCAGGGAAATTCAGATGAAAGCAACAGTGGCTTACCATTTTTGACTATCAGATTTGCAAAAGTTAAAAAGATTGATAAATATCTAATGTTAAGTATTTCAAGAAATGGGTATTCTCTTAAATTTTCACTTTCTATTGCTGCAGTCACAAACTGCTGCACATTTAGTTGCTTAAAAAACACAAATTTATTATCTGATAGTACAGGAGGTCAGAAGTCCAACATGAGTCTCACTCGTGTGAGATCAAGGTATGGGATGGACTATACTTCTTTCCGGGGCTTCTAGGGAAAACTCCATTTCCTTGTCTTTTCCAGCTTGTAGAGGACCCCAGCACATCCGTCCTCCTTCATCCATCTTTTAAGCCAGCAATATGGCATTTCTGATCATTCTTTTGTAGTCATATCTCCCTCTCTGACCACAGCTGGGAAAAATTCTCTGCTTTTAAGGATCCATGTAATTAGATTGGGCCCAGTTGGATAATCCAGGACAGTGTCAAGATTCTTAACCATAATTACCTCTACAAAGTCCCTTTATCAGGTAAGATAACACATTCACAGGTTCTCAGAATTAGGACGAGGACATCTTTGGAAGGGGGTATATTCTGCCTGTCATACTAATGGTGATAGTGTAGCCTGTTTGGAGCACAGTTCGGCAGTATATGCACACTCACTGACCAGGAAATTGACATTTGGATACCTATCCTACAGAAACACCTAAACATGTGCATAAAGATGTATGTTCAAAGATGTTCATTGCAGCATCATTTGTGACAGCAAGAAATGAAAACAAACTAAATACCCTTCAAAAAAGATGCTTGAGTAAATCATGACATGTCCATATTATGTTGTAGGTAGCAGTTAAAAATACAGACAGATCTCTACATGCAAATATGAAAAGATCTCCAGAACATATGGTTAAGTGAAAAACAGAAAAGAAAAAGCCAAGTTGAAGGTAACTAAAATAAAAATTTAAACTTATATTTATAGTTCAAGAATTTTGAAAATGTCTGGATCCTTTCCCACTGAACCTTTGAGAAGAAGAATGGATTTGAAGATGGGGTGGAGGACATAAGCCACTTTTCCCCCCTCTCTCTATACATATCTGTAAAGTTTGAATTTTTACAGGTGTATATTCACATATTACTTGCATTTTAAAAATATTAACTTGCTTCAAAAAAGTGCACTAGACTCCAAGTCATGGGCATGGCTCTATGACTTGTGCTATTCACTTTATCTCTCTAGGCTTGGGTTAACTAGTCTGTAAAATTAAGGAGTTAGACATATGACTCTAAATTCCAACTCTAGATTTTATGAATAGATATAGCAAAAACTTTAACTCAGCCTAGTAGAATTTTGGTCATTTTTGAAAAGGAAAACAGTAATTTATTTATTGATTTTTAAAATCATGTCCTAAATTTTCTGGAATGCTCTTAACTTTAAATAGTTTAATTTTTGATCTTGTAAATACATTAGTACTTGTCAAATTATACTACCCAGTTTGGATTCAGGAAATATTATCGGTATTGGCACTCTAATACACTGCTGATGGTAATGGTAAATTGGTATGACCTTTCTGAAAAGCAAATTACAACAGGTGAAAGCTTTAAAAGTACTTTAATCTTTGACCCAATAATCTCACATCTAGAACTTTATCTAAGAAAAGAATTGGAAGTAATCTAAATGTTTAAAAATAGGGAAGTGGTTCAATAAATTAAGCTGTATATACAATGATTATTACTATTCAGCCATTGAAAATATCTCAAAGAAAGTTAATAACACAAGGACATTTATAATCAAATATTGAGTAAAAAATTATAAAGAGATACATATATGTTTCCCATCCTCTATATAAGTTTTATGCATATAGGCCTAGAATAAAGACTGAAAGGGAATGTACCAAAATGATGATGGTTAACTCTAGGTTGTGATTTTTTAAAACGTTTTAAGGCAATTTCCAATCTTTCTACAGTGAACTAACATTACTTTTAAAATCATAAAGTAAAATTTAAAATGGTCTCTGTACTTAATAAATTACAATTAGCTTTCCAAATGAAATTTTTCACTAAGAATTTATAGAAGAACGACTAACTCTCTTAGAACTTGGAGAATTGTCTCGTTTTTCTTCTTCTTTCTACTTGCTTTGGGTTTACTATTGTTTTTCTAGTTTCTTAAGGATGATGATTAGTTATTGATTTGAGATCCTACTTTTTAAATATAGATCTTTAGAGCTATAAATTTCTTTCTAAGCAATGATTTAGCTGCATCCCATAGTTTTCAATATGATGTATACTTTCTCAAAGTACTCTCTACTTTCCCTTGTGATTTCTTCTTTGCCCTATTAATTATTTAGGAATATATATATTTTAAATTTCCACATATTTGTGAATTTCCCCAATTTCCTTCTGGTATTTTTCTTCTAATTTAATTCCATTGTGGTCAGTCAGTATACTTTGTATGATTTCAGCCCTCTTAAATGTATTGAGACTTGTTCTACGGCCAGCATTTGGTCTACCTGGAGACTGTTCCATGTAAATTTGAGAAAGATGTGTATTTCACTGTTCTTGATTGGAGTGTTCTACAGATTTGTGGTAGATCTGGTTGGTTTATAGCGTTGGTCAAGTTTTCCATTTCCATATTAATCTGCCTATTCTATCCTTTATTGAAAGTGGGATGTTGAAGTCTCTGTGATTGCTGAATTGTCTATTTCTCTCAAATTGTCAGTTTTTGCTTCATGTACTTTGGGGTTTTGTTGTCAGGTGCATATATGTTTATAATTGCTAGGTCTTCCTGATAGATTCACCATAGATTGACCCTTTTATCATTATAAAATGATCTTCTTTGTCTCTAGTAACAATTTTTGTCTTAAAGTTTATTTTTTTCTGATATTAGTAGAGTCACTCCAGCTCTCTGTTAGTTCTTGCATGGTATATTTTTTCCCATCCTTTTTGTTTTCAATCTATTTGTATCCCTGAATGTGAAGTGTGTCTTTTGTAGACAGGAAGTATTTGATCATTTTTAACAATCTATTCTGCCCATCTCTGGCTTTTAATTGGAGTGTTTAATCCATTTATATTTAATGTAGTTACTGATAAGGTAGGACTTACAGCTGCCATTTTTTATTCGTTTTCTGTCTTATCTTTTTATTCCTTGATTCATCTATTACTGCCTTATTTTGTGTTAAATAGATATTTTCTAGCATACCATTGTTGTTTATTTTACTATATCTTTGGAGTTATTATCTTAATGTTTTCCCTGGGGATTGCAATTAACATCTTAACTTAAAATAACCTAGTTTGGATTAATAAATAATAAATAAATAAATAATAAAAACATTAATACTTAATTTTAATAGCACACAAAAACTTTGCTCCAGTATAGCTCCATTTCAGCTTTCAACACTTCCTATGTCAGAACAGCCTTTGGAATATATTTCTAGTCTCATTTCGACTAGTGAGTACTGATTATATCTCACTTTAACTAATAAGCATATCCTAAAGAATTCCTAATTTCTAGGTTAGGAATGAAATGAAGAGATAAAATAGCCAGCTTAGCTATTTAAGCAGGGAACATGTCAGCTCCATTTCACATACAAGGTTTTGAAGGAGGCACTCCCATTCACTGAGCTTTCCCAGTTTTCCTTTGGCAGCTCATAAGGCGATTTTATGTGCAACTGAAAAAATGTAAAACTGTTCCCCACAGTGCTTTAAACAAACTAGAATGCATTTTCAGATATAAAGGGCTATGGGGAGATTTCCTGACAAACTTGAATAAAGGTGGGAATTTCAATTTTTTATGAGATTCTTTAAGCACTGACTTTAAGGCAGCAGCAGCAGGCTCACTCTTGCTATCTACGAGCATGTTGTAACTCCCAAGCTGAAGAGGGGTAAAAGAGCATTCTAGGGTCTGTGAAATCAAAACATATACGTGCAATATATGTGTCACAGAAACAATTATTCTTCAAGTTTTATCATCAGGAAGTGAGAAAGGCAAATCACCCTGTATATACACATTCACACACACAAATTTATATAATGTAGAACACATCACTTTGTATTGCAAGGATATTTGGCCATGGACTGAAGTGGGTAGGATGGCTGAAATATAGTAGCTTCTATATGATCTTCCAAACTACACGTATCAGTTCAATTCAAAATAGCATGGTGTTGGTTTTAGGCAGATCTGAACTTGAGTCACGGTACTGCCCCTTACTCCCAGTGTGAGTAGGTACTTCAGCTGTTATGCATTCTGTATGTCATTATTCCTCATTTCTCAGACTTATCTTGAAAAGCATGTGAATCAAATGGATTCAATATATTCCATCTACCATTTGTCTTTAGGCCCTAGTACATTGGTTTACACCTAGTAGGTACTCATAATAGTTGCTATTATTATTTTTATTAATATTTATATTATTAGCAATAGCTGGTCACATTGCATTATCTCAGTTGCTCTGTGAAGGGGGTACCAAATTTAAGTCTATTTCTCAGTTGAGGAAACTGAGGCATATAGAATGCTGATGCAGATCAAAGCAAATCTTGGTGGAATTTTGAGGGGCAATTGGGCCAAAAGGATTAAGGTTGAAATAGAATTGCAGTTGGAATGTGTCTACTTAACCAGTTTTCAACATACTAATGAAAAGAAAATAGCCTTTTCTGCAAATCTCCACTGTACCTGTATGTTCTTCAATAACCTAAAGAAATTCCATTAGTACTGATTGGTCTTTGGGTTCAATAATAGAGTACTTTCATTTTCTACAACAAAAGTTTCTTTAAAATTATATGTAAAAATATTTGTAAATTATGTTTTAATTGGTTCTGAATGAGCTTTGTGCTTTCTAGTTACCTCATTTTGTTCATTTCACTCCCTACTTAAAATATTTCCCCATATCTTCTCTGTCAACTCAAATCCTATCCAATCTTTCAGAATGACCACCAAACTTTCTCTAAAGTCATCCAAGTCCTCAGCTTTTTCCTACTCATGTGAATTATTATAGGATCTGCATTTAACTGTAAAGAAATTTGACAAGCAACTGTTGACCAATTATAATGAGCCAGACACTGGAATTGGTCCTGGAGACATAAAAATTAACAAGACACAATCCCTGCCCTTCTCATAGGGGACATGGAGTCCAGTGGCAGGAGACAGACATACTAGAAGAATCATTATTCCAGGAATATTTTTATAAAATGAAGGGTACATTTATAGAGAAATATTTTGTCAGAAAGAAAACAAGTCACCCATTGATTTTTTTTTGATAAATCTAGTTTTCATCTGAAACATAATGCTCAGCCAGGTTTTTAATTTTTCCTTTTTTTCCAGAGATGGAAAAGTGGCCACTTAAAAGTAGTTTTTGGTTTTCCGTACAGTTAGAGGAAAATTCACCTTTATAGGAAGACTTCTCTTTTTACTTTGAGAAAGCATTCTGACACGCATTTTGATTATGCAAAGGTAAAATCAAAATGCTACTCTGGAATGGATACACTCAGGATAAAAAGTAGCCAAACTACTTTGCATAAAGATGTAAACATATGACTACCATGGGAAGAGTTACATCTTGAATAAATTAACTTTTACCACAATAATCGTGCATAATAAATAACCTCAAAATGCAATGACTGAAAAAAATATTTTATTTTCACAGATCTGTGAGTCAGTTGGGCTGGTTTTGCTTCACATTGCAGGTCTGCAGATCTGGGTCTTTCCCACATGACTTTCATCCTCCTTGGTCCCAGTGGGATAGTCAACACACATTCTTCTCAAAGTGATGGTGAAGGCACATCAGCAGGCATGTCCAACCACATAAGCACTTTTCAAGCTTATTTTTGTATCACAGCTACTAAGATTCTATTAGTCAAAGGAAAACACATGGCCAAGGCAAAAGTCAAGAGGCGGAGAAGTACTCTGCCTTGAGTAGGAGAGAACACAAAACCATAAGGCAAAGGTTATAGATACAGGAAGTGATGAAGAACTGGGTCCAATAATTCAATCTACCAGACATCTCCATAAGGACATTGATTGAAATGTGTTTGAAACTGAGAAAAGGACTTGGGGTGTGGAGTTCCTCTTGGTAGACCAGAGAAAGGAGATATTTGAGAGATGTAGAAAAGACAGGCCTATGGCAGAAGTTAAACAATCCTCACAATGTAGGAACAGGCAGGAACTAATAAGAGAGTTGGCTCTGGCCATTTTGCTATACGCAAATCGCTTGGTAGTGTTTGTTACATGTTACTGCTTGATATTAGCTAGATTTGGGGAAGTTAAGACAAATCTATGAGCAAAGCAAAGTAAGGAACACAGATAGGCAATCTACTTTTGGAACGATTGTAGTATTCATCTACAATAAGATCCCTGGCCAAGAAGACAAGCAACAAGAGTATATTGTGGGAAATGTGAGTTTTCCTCCAGGACTTTTAGACATATTCTGGGTGGGCAACTCTAGAGAACATTAGACTTTCTGCTAAGAGGGGCACATATAGTCTACTCTTTGAGATATCACAGTTGAGTAATAACTCTGAAGCAGGACATAATTAGGGTTTGTCTAATTCAAGCAGCTTTACCAGTGATATTACTAATTATAACTTGTCTGTTTTAGATTAGACTTTTAGTTACCTCCTGGACCTCGTAGCCCAAACTCGCTTCTTTGAACACAAAAGTAACATTTCCCTGTAGGCTTAAGTCACACATATCATGATTACTTGTATCTCTCATCATTTACTCATTCCATAAATATGAAACCCACACTATACACAAGATAAACAGGTATGTAAGACAAAGCTTCTAATTTCAAATTATCAGCCCAAATAAGGTGGTAACACTATAAGACAGAAGATGCAAAGTCTATAAATGTTTTGAAGAGACAGAGGCAGTATTCAATGAAAGTCTTGACCTATAAAAGTCTAAAACAAACCTGATGACAATAACAAATCCCTTAATGTTTTTAAATGGATCACATCAATCAGTGAGGAGCTGGCTCAGCATTCAGAACGTTAGTACATAAGCCATGCATATATCATTTAAATGTTGGAATCTATCATGGGTCTCCCAGTGAAGAGTATACAACAGAAACCCAAAGCAATTAAATACACCCATATTTTTCTGTCTAAAAACTTATATATTTTTATAAAAACTAATCACAGAGCTCTTACTATGTGCCAGACACGCAAGAAGAAATGGCAGTGAACAAAGTAGACAAGATCTCCGCCTTCCTTCCATTTGGTTGAGGAAGGTGACACAAAAATTAGCAAGCAAGCAAACAAAATAAACAAATACATTTTAGAAAAACCTAATTGCTACCAGGAAATTAAAGAAGAGTGCTATGATGGAGCACAATGGGGAGAGCTACTGTCTATCGGGTAATCAGGGAAGGCTTCTCTGAAGAGGTAGCCTTTGAATTGTGACCTAAATGGAGCTACTTGTGCAAAGATGGTCTGGAACAAGTGCACTACAGGCAGAGGGAATAGCAACTGCAAAGGGTCTCACATGGGTATGACAATGGCAATAGGAAATAATAGCTCTTAACATTTCTTTCCTTTGACTTCTTGCTTAGTTTAATAAAATCAGTTTTAATAACATAATAATGGAAAGAGTCAATGACTCTATTAATCCAGGACTCATATTTATTAGTATTTTTAGATTTGTAGTAGATTTTGCAGACACTAGAAAAAGACTGTGTCTAACATTTAGCAAATTTAATACATTAAAAAAGTCCAAAATACATAAATAACTCATACAGCTCAATAGCAAAAAACCCCAAACAATCTGATTAAAAAGTGGGCAGAAGATCTGAATAGCCATTTTTCCAAAGAAGATATTCATATGGCCAATAAACACATGAGAAGATGCTCAACATCACTATTCATCAGGGAAATGCAAATCAAAACCACAATGAAAAATCACCTCACACCTGTTAGAATGGTTATTATCTAGAACACAAGAAATAAGTCGTAGCAAGGATGTGGAGAAAAGGGAACCCTCATGCACTGTTGGTGGGAATATAAATTGATGCAGCCACTATAGAAAACAGCATGGAAATCCCTCAAAAAATTAAAAATAGAACTACCATATTATCCAACAATTCCACTTTTGGGTATTTATTCAAAGAAAACAAAACACTAATTCGGAAAGATATATGCACACCTATGTTCATTGCAGCATTATTTACAGCAGCCAAAATATGGAAAAAACCTAAGTGTCCATGGACAGAGGAATGGATAAAGATGATGTGATATATATATCACATGTAGATATATATAGATGTGATATATTATATATATATACATATTCACATGGAATATTATTCTGCCATAAAAAGGAATGAAATCATGTCATTTGTGACAACATGGATGGAATTTGAGGGCACTATGATAAGTGAAATAAGTGAGACAGAGAAAGACAATTACTGTATGATCTCCTTATATGTGAAATCTAAAAAGAAAACCTGAGAGGCCAGCTCAGTGGCACAGCAGTTAAGTTTGCACGTTCTGCTTCAGCAGCCCGAGGTATGCCAGTTCGGATCCTGGGTGCAGACCTATACACCACTTATCAAGGCATGTTGTGGCAGGCATCCCACATACAAAATAGAGAAGGATGGGCACAGTTGTTAGCTCAGGGCCAATCTGCCTCAGCAAAAAGAGAAGGATTGGTGGAAGATGTTAGCTCAGGGCTAATCTTCTTAAAAAGAAAGAAAGAAAGAAAGAAAACTGCAACTCACAGATACAGAGAACAGATTGGTAGTTGCTAGGGGCAGGGGGTGGAGGGTTGGGGAAATGGGTGAAAGTAGTCAAAGGATACAAATTTCCAGTTATAAAATAAATAAATCCTGGGGATGTAATGTACAGCATAGTTACTATAGTTAATAATACTGTATGCATATTTGAAAGTTGCTAAGAGAGTAAATCTTAAAAGTTCTCATGACAAGAAAAAAAATTTGTAACCATGTATAGTGACAGATGTTACCTAGACTTATTGTGGTAATCATTTTGCAATATATACAAATGTTGAATCATTGTATGCCTGAGACTAACACAATGTTATATGTCAATTATACCTCAATAAAATTCTTTTTAGGGAATAAAACTGCAGCATGAAGTGTCAACTCTGAAAAAATGGGGAAGCTATCCAACTATCTCATCTTGTTTTCCCTTTTCGTTTTCACAGTTTTCCACTTCACTTGAGCTAGACAAAATCGCCTCCTCGCTCAGGAAAATCAGCCCCAGCAGAACCTTCCCTACTTCATTTTCTTTCTCTAAACTTGCTTTCCAGAGCACCTTTCTGAAGACTCCCAGCGACTGGGAAGAAGGTAGCAGAGGAAGGTGAAGGAGTTGTTTGTAAAGGCTGACTTAGTCCAGTGGTGCGGATGAGCGCCAATTCTTGCTCTCCTCCAGCCTCTAGGACTACGTGCTGCTGGGAGAGCTGCAGTCAGGAGTGGAGGCATTTTTCTCTCTTACAAACTGGAAAATGACCCACAGCTGAGTACTGTTTTTGCCTCAGTCCTGTTGGTGTGAGCTAAAGATCTGCACTATGAGCCCACGAAGTAGACACTATATTTCTAGTGTGAACTGATTTCAATCTAAAATGGAACCAGCGTGAGAGACAGTGTAAGACAGCAGTATAGGCAGACTCTGAACTCACCTCCTCCCATGGACACAACAAATTTACAACTATGCTTGGAACAATTACCTCTGAGAGAGAACTCAAAACTGAATAAAAAGAACCCCTACCACAAGGGACAGTGCTGACTGAGGTTGAAGAGGCAGAAATTCCCTTCTGGAGAGAAAAAAGCCACCTTTGAGCCACAGTGCTTCACGGCCTGCTGGGAGTAATCCTAAGGCATGAAACCTTCCTTGGAGAAGTGGGGGATCTGAGCAGGGGAGTGTTAACAAAATAAGCAGCTTTTGGACTCAGCCAAACCAAGACAAGTGCCATCATATCTGGCTTTGCTGGCTATTAACAACAATGAGGAATACCCCCAGAAAAGCTATCAGACATAAGGAGGGAAAAAGCCTATTCTTAAATGGCCCATGCACAAATCCACTTGTTTCAGAAAGCAACCTAAAATCACTAGAAAGAATGGTGCAGTCCTGTGGTGAAAAGAGACTCATGTGATAGGCTCTGGGTGCATCTCAGCAAGAAGTGAAACGTCCCCAGGGACTGAGACATTGGCAGCAGCCATAGTTGTGACCTAGTACAGGCACGCTAACACAGATGCTGAGAGATGCTATCGGAGCTCTTCCCCTGGCCTGTTAGCCCAGGAGTCTGTCCCACCCACTAGAGTACCAATTAAATCCAGTTCAGCCAAGGCAGGCAGCCCACCCTAGGGACTGGCCCCACCCAAGAGCAAGCCCTCAGGAAACTTGTGGGCCTGCATAGGTGGGGTGCCTGGAACCTCTGCAACTGGGTGAGTGGGTCCCACCTCTGTGGAGCAGGGCAAGCATGAGGGGCAGGCCTGCATTTGTAGAGTGTGTGGGGTCTCTGAAGTGGGGTGAATTGGTCTGCTTCAGTGGGTCGGGGCACACAGATGGGGCAGGACTATGTTAATGGAGTGTGTGGCCTCGTGGGCAGTGGATCTTGTCAGCTGCAGCAGACTTGTGCTTCTCAAACAGCCACATAGGGGATCTGCCCTACATCCCAAAGCCTGAAACAACTGGGTGCCCCCATGCCTGGGTCCAGCCCTGCTCAGGTGCAATCCTGAGAGAGCTGACATCAGCCTTGCAGGCCAGAGGCCTACAGGAATTGTAATCCCCTGAGCCTAGCAACCAGCCATGCTGGGGGCCTACTCACTTAACAGAAAAATTCCAACAGGAATGCGTTATTAGACCTTGCAGCCAACTGTGCTGGGGCTCCCCATGCCCAATAAAGTGACTGAAGGGTCCACAGTAGCCATATGCAGCTGAATATTGCAACCAGCTGGCCAAGGGGACAGCCTATCTTTCCTGGGCACCTGCAGCAAGAGCAATCCTGACACAAAAGGACACATGTAGCCCACACAGAGGTCACTCCTGGAACATTTGGAACTGGTGATGAGAAGGAAGCAGACTGTTGGGCCTCATAAGGCATCTCTTACATAAGGCCACCTCTCCAAGATAGGGAGACATAGCTGACCTACCTAATACATAGATATAACCACAGAGAAAGAAGCAAAATGAAGAGACAAAGGAATATATTCCAAGTAAGAGAACAGGACAAAACCCCAGGAAAAGAACTAAATGAAAAAGAGATAAACAATCTACCTAACAAGGAGTACAAACTAAGAGTCATAAGGATGCTCACTGATCTTGAGAGAAGAATGGATGAACTCAGTGACAATGTCAACAAAGAAGTGGAAAATATAAAAAAGAATTCATCGGAAATGAAGAATACAATACTGGAAATGAAAAATTCACTAGAGGGACTCAAAAGCAGAGAAAATGAGACAGAAGAACGTATCAGGGAGCTAGAAGAAGGACCAGAGGAAATCATCCAAGCTGAACAGATAGAAGAAAAAAGAATTAAAAAGAACAAGGACAGTCTAAGGGACCGCTGAGACAACATCAAGCATGCTAACATCCATATTATAGATGCCCCAGAAGGAGAAGAGAGAGACAAAGGGGCAGAAAATCTATCTGAAGAAATAATAGCTGAAAAATTTCCTAACCTAAGGAAGGAAACAGACATCCAGGTAGAGGAAGCACAGAGAACACTAAACAAGATAAACCCAAAGTGGCCCACACCAAGACATATTATAATTAAGAAGTCAAGGGTTAAAGATAAAGAAAGGATCATAAAGCCACAAGAGGAAAACAACAAGTTACATACAAAGGCAACCCCATAAAGCTATCAGCTGACTTCTCAGCAGAAAACTTACAGGCTAGAAAGCAGTGACACGATATATTTAAAGTGCTAAAAGGAGAAAACCTACATCCAAGAATACACTACCCAGCACGTTTATCATTCAGAATGGAAGGAGAGATAAAGAGTTTCCCAGACAAGCAAAAACTAAAAGAGTTTATCACCAAGAAGCCAGCCTTACAAGAAATGCTAGAGGGACTTATTTAAGTGGAAAAGAGAAGACCATAAATAGGAGTAAGAGAATCATAAAAAAAAAAATAAAATATATTTGCCTGCTAAAGGCAAATATATAGCAAAGGTAGCAGATCAATCACCTATGAAGATAATATGAAGGTCAAACGACAAAAGTACTAAAATTATTTATTTCCATGATAAGAGGGTAACAGATACACACAGACAAAAAGGAGATTAGATATGATATCAAAAACATAAAATGTGGGAGGAGGGAAGTAAAAGAGTAGAGCATTTAGAAAGAGGTCAAACTAAAGAGACTGTCAACTTCACATAGATTGCTATATACACAGATTATTTATTGTATAGGAACCTCATGGTAATCACAAACCAGAAACCTATAATAAATACACAAAAACTAAGAGAAAGGAATCCAAACATAACACTAAAGAAAGCTATCAAACTGCAAGGGAAGAGAGCAAGAGAAGAAGAAAGGAACAGAGAAGAACTACTAAAATACCAAGAAAAAAAGAAACAAAATGGCAATGAGTACGCACTTATCAACCCCTACTTTAAATGTAAATGTACTATATGCTCCAATCAAAAGACATAGGGTGGCCAACTGGATAAAAAAACAAGACCCATATATATGCTGCATACAAGGGAAACACTTCAGACCTAAAGACACTGACAAACTGAAAGTTAAAGGATGGAAAAAGATACTCTGTGCAAATGGCAATGAAAAGAAAGCGGGTAGCAATACTTATATCAGACAAAATAAACTTTAAAACAAAAACTGTAACAAGAGACAAAGAAGGGCCCTACATAATGATAAAGTGAACAATCCAAAAAGAGGATAGAAAGTTCGTAAATATCTATACACCCAAAATAGGAGCACCTAAATATATGAAGCAATTAAGAGACATAAAAGGAGAAATAGACAGCAACACAATAATAGTAGGGGACTTCAACACTCCAATTACACCAATGGATATATCATCCAAACAGAAAATCAATAAGGAAACATTGGCCTTAAATGACACATTAGACCATATGGACTTAGTAGATAAGTACAGAACATTCCATCCGAAAACCACAGAATGCACATTCTTTTCAAATGCACATGGAACATTCTCCAGGATAGATCACATATTAGGCCACAAACAAGTCTCAATAAATTTGAGAAGGTTGAAATCATCCCAAGCATCTTTTCTGACCACAACACTGTGAAACTAGAAATCAACTACAGGAAGAAGATGAGAAAAGCCACAAACATGTGGAGATTAAACAAAATGCTGCTGAACAACAATTGGGTCAATGACAAAATCAAAGGAGAAATAAAAATATACCTTGAGACAAATGAAAATGAAAATACAACATGGCAAAAATTAGGACATACAGCAAAAGCAGTTCTAAGAGGGAAGTTTATGGCAAAACAGGAGTACCTCAACAAACAAGAAAAATCTCAAATAAACAATCTAACAGTACATCTAAAGGAACCAGAAAAAAGATCAAGCAAAGCCCAAAATCAGTAGAAGGAAAGAAATAATAAAAATCAAAACAGAAATAAATGAAATAGGGACTAAAAAAAATAGAAAATGATCAATTAAACTAAGAACTGGCTCTTTGTAAAGATAAGCAAAATTGACAAACCTTTAGCTAGACTCACCAAGAAAAAAACAGGGGAAGCTCAAATAAATAAAATCAGAAATGAAAGAGGAGAAATTACAACAGATACCTCAGAAATAAAAAAAGATTATAAGAGAATACTATGAAAAGCTATATGCGAACAAATGGGACAATCTAGAAGAAATGGATAAATTCTTAGAATCATACAACCTTCCAAAACTGAATCAAGAAATAGAGAATTTGAACAGACCAATCACCAGTAAAGAGATTGAAACAGTAATCAAAAACCTCCCCAAAATTAAAAGTCTGTGACTAGACAACTTCCCTGGTGAATTCTACTAAACATTCAAAGAAGACTTAATACCCATTCTTCTCAAACTCTTCCAAAAAATTTAAGAGGAGAGGAAGCTGCCTAACTCATTCTATGAAGCCAATATCACCCTGATAACAAAACCAGACAAGGATAATGCAAAAAAAGAAATTACTAGCCAATATCACTGACGAACATCAATGTAAAAATCCTCAACAAGATATTAGCAAATCAAATACAACAAAACATTAAAAAGATCATACACCATGGTCAAGTGGTGTTTTTTCCAGGAATGCAGAGATGGTTCAACATTTGCAAATCAATCAACGTTAACCACACTAACAAAATGAGGAATAAAAATCACATCATCATCTCAAAAGATGCAGAGAAAGCATTTGACAAGATATAGCATCCATTTATGATAAAAACTCTGAATAAATGGGTATAGAAGGAAAGTACCTCAACATAATAAAGGCCATATATGACAAACCCACAGCTAATATCATTCTCAATGGAGAAAAATTGAGAGCTAACCCTCTAAGAACAGAAACTACACAAGGATGCCCACCTTCACTACTCTTATTTAACATAGTATTGGAAGACCTAGCCAGAGCAATCAGGCAAGAAAAAGAAATAAAAGGGATCCAAATTGGAAAGGAAGAAGTGAGCCTGTCACTATTTGCACATGACATGATTTTATATATAGAAAACCCTAAATAATCCACCAAAAAAACTCTTAGTAATAATGAATGAATACAGTAAAGTTGCAGGATACAAAATCAAAAATCAGTTGTGTTTCTATACACTAACAACAAAGTAGCAGAAAGAGAAATTAAGAATATAATCCAATTTACAATCGTGACAAAAAAGAATAAAATACCTAGGAATAAACTTAACCAATGAAGTGAAAGATGTGCACACCGAAAACTATAAAACATTGTTGAAAGAAAGAAGATACAAAGAAACAGAAAGATATTCCATGCTCTTGGATTGGAAGAATTAACTTAGTTAAAATGTCCATACTTCCTAAAGCAGTCTGCAGATTCGATGCAATCCCTGTCAAAGTTCCAATGACATTTTTCACAGAAATTGAACAAAGAATTCTAAAATTTATATGGAACAACAAAAGATCCTGAATAGCCAAAGCAATCTTGAGAAAAAAGAACAAAGCTGGAGGTATCACAGTCCTTGATTTCAAAATATACTGCAAAGCTATAGTGATCAAAACAGCATGGTACTAGCACAAAAACAGACACAGATTAATGGAACAGAATGGAGAGTCCAGAAATAAACCCACACATCTACAGACAGCTAATTTTCGACAAGAGAAGGAAGAACATACAATGGAGAAAGGACACTGTCTTCAGTAAATGGTGTTGGGAAAACTGGACAGCCACATGCAAAAGAATGAAAGTAGACTATACTAACACCATACACGAAAATTAACTCAAAATGGGTTAAAGACTTGAATGTAAGACCTGAGACTATGAAATGTCTAGAAGAAAACACAGGCAGTATGCTCTCTGACATCGGTCTTAGAAGCATATTTTCAAGTACCATGTCTGACCAGGGAAGGGAAACAAAAGAAAAAATAAACAAATGAGTCTACATCAAACTAAAAACCTTTTGCACAGCAAAGGAAACCATCAAAAGATGAAAAGACAACCTAACAATTGGGAGACGATATTTGTAAACCATGTATCTGATAAGAGATTACTATCCAAAATCTATAAAGAACCCACACATCTCACCAACAAAAAAACTAACAACTCAATTAAAAAATGGGCCAAGGATCTGAACAGAGATTTCTCCAAAGAAGACATACAGATGGCCAACAGGAGCATGAAAAGATGTTCGACATCTCTAATTCTCAGGGAAATGCAAATCAAAACTACAATGAGATATCGCCTCACTCCCTTCAGAATGGCTTTAATTAACAAGACGGGAAATAAATGTTGGAGAGGATGTGGAGAGAAGGGAACCCTCATATACTGCTGGTGGCAGTGCAAACTAGTGCAGCCACTGTGGAAAACAGTATGGAGATTCCTCCAAAAAATTAAGACTAGATCTCCCATATGATCCAGCTATTCCACTGCTGGGTGTTTATCCAAAGAACATGAAAACACAAGTGTGTAAAGATACACGCATCCCTATCTTCATTGCAGCATTATTCACAATAGCCAAGACTTGGAAGCAACCTAGGTACCCATTGAAGGATGAATGGATAAAGAAGATGTGGTATATATACACAATGGAATACTACTCAGCCATAAGAAATGATGAAATCTGGCCATTTGTGACAACATGGATGGAACTTGAGGGTATTACACTCAGAGAAATAAGTCAGAGGGAAAAAGTCAAATACTGTATGATTTCACTCATAAGTAGAAGATAAAATCAACAACATATGGGTGCAAGTATCTTTATGCCTTTGTGTTTTCAAGTTCTTTGGATAAATACCCAGCAGTGGGATAGCTGGATCATATGGTAGATCTATCCTTAATTTTCTGAAGATACTCCATACTGCTTTCCATAGTGGTTGCACCAGTTTGCACACCCACCAGCAGTGAACAAGGGTTCCCTTCTCTCCACATCCTCTCCAACATTTGTTGTTTCCTGTCTTGTTAATTACAGCCATTCTGACCAGAGTGAGGTGATACCTCATTGTAGTTTTGATTTGCATTTCTCTGATAGCTAATGATGTTGAGCATCTTTTCATATGCCTGTTGGCCATCCGTATATCTTCTTTGGAGAAATCTCTGTTCAGATCTTTTGCCCATTTTCTAATTGGATTGTTGGCTTTTTTGTTGTTGAGCTGTATTAGTTCTTTGTATGTTTTGGATATTAACCCCTTATCTGATATATGGTTTGCAAATATCTTCTCCCAATTGTTAGGTTGTCTTTTTGTTTTGCTGATGGTTTCCTTTGCTGTGCAGAAGCTTTTTAGTTTGATGTAGTCCCATTTGTTCATTTTTTCTTTGTCTCCCTTGCCCGGTCAGACATGGGACTTGAAAATATGCTGCTCAGACCAATGTCAAAGAGCGTGCTGCCTATGTTTTCTTCTAGAAGTTTCATGGTTTCGGGTCTTACATTAAAGTCTTTAATCCATTTTGAGTTGATTTTTGTGCATGGTGTAAGGGAATGGTCTACTTTCATTCTTTTGCATGTGGCTGTCCAGTTTTCCCAACACCATTTATTCAAGAGACTCTCTTTTCTCCATTGGGAGATGATTAGAGGAGCAGGGAGCAGAAGAAGGGAGATTAACTGTTGTCCATCAAGGTGTGATAAATACTGCCAGCCATTCACCCAAATCCAGTTTTTCCTTCTTCCTGGACACAAAGCCATCAGACATTTCCCAGTTCTCTTATTGCTATGTGTAACGTTTATCATTGGAATGTGAGGAAGGTAATTTGTTTGTTTGGGAAGAAATCCCCAGCCCTGGGCTTTGGTTTGTTCTGCCTCAAGTTGGCTGGAAAAGTTATCACTAGGTGAATCATTACTGAGTCCTGAATGACTATGTGGAACAAAGTTGCTGGAACACTCGCATTAGACTTTTACGTCAGAAGGAAATAAAATTCCTCATTTTTAAGTAAAAAAACAAAACAAAACAAGCAAACATGTGGAGACAGAGAGTGGATTAGTGGTTAACAGAGGGGAAGGGGGGAGGGATGAAGGTGAAAGGGGTGATTAGGCACGCATGTGTATGATGATGGATTGCAATTAGTCTTTGGGTGGTGACCATGATGTAATCTACACAGAAATTGAAATATAATGATGTACGCCTGAAGGTTATTTAATGTTATAAATCAATGTTACCAACATAACAATAAAATAAAATTTAAAAAGTAAAGAATAAAAAATAAATAAAATGGAACCAGAGGATATGAAATGGAGAATATCATGCATGTGCCCTCAGGAAAATGATACTTAAGAACTGAGAGATGGATTTCCCGTAAATGCCTGATTTATAGATAACGGTACTTATCTCCTGCCCAATGAACATCCGCCAAGAATCTTTCCCCATCCTCAATCCAATGAACTTACTGCTTGGACTCTGGCTGTGCTTCCCTGCTCTTTGCATTGTTTGCCCACGAATATAGCCCGCTCCAAACCTTCAACTGGTGCCTATAACTTGCTACAATTTGCATTTCCCATATTACAATTCCTCTGCTATTCCCAAATAAACTCAATTTCTAGTAATTCGAGCTTGCCTCAGTTTACCTCTCTGTTTACGTTGACACTACACAACTGACTTTAAACTGTTTTTGTATCTATAGCATAGTACCTTGCACGAAATAGGCATTCTACAAATATTTGTTAAGAACGAATGAATAAGCGACTAGACAATTCTATAGGTCAGTGAAGAAATGTTCAAATAAAACATAGGACAATAATAAGTAACCCCAGTGTTTTTGTTGTTCAAGATTTATTTTTGCAACCTAAGGGTGTGGCCATGCTAGTTTCTGCCATGGCTGGTTTATGCCAAATTTCCTGGCTCCATCTAACTCTATTTAGGGCCAACTCAGTTAAGCTATAACAGGAGGTTTAAATCAAAATACGTTAAAAGAAAATCCATAGCACTTTAAAGAAAAGAAAAAAAAAGGTTCTTCCTCCAGCAGGCAAACATTTTAAGAACGTTAATTGGAACGAGTTTTATACTGCAATCTTTTGTCACATTGTAAAATTATCCCTAACTAACTGCGGGGAGTCTGCTGCTGAGAAACCATTGTTGTTGGCAAAATTTAGGTGAAACGAGAATAATGGTTCTGTTCTTTTGTTTAAGGGAATTGAACTGACTCTTGCATATGTAAAAAGATGACAGATCCTAAAAAATGTTATGTACAGTTTAAAACTCATTATTTCCAGACTAAAGTTCAAAATGATAGTCTAAGGAATTAATCAATTTATAATCTCCCATTCTCACTGATAGATTCCTTGATGATGTAAAGAAAATACATAATCTTAATGTGTTAGATCCTAGTAAGTTTTTTGTTTAGCTTTTTTTTTTTTTGGTGAGGAAGATTGTTGCTGAGCTAACATCTGTGCTAATCTTCCTCTTTTTTATGTGGGATGCCGCCACGGTGTTTCTTGACCAGTGGCACTAGGTCTAAAACTTTGAACCCCAGGCTGCTGAAGCAGAGTGCGTGAACTTAACCACTATGCTACCGGGCCAGCCCTTCAAACTTAACTTGTAATTGCTGAGTAATCCCTGTCAGTAGTTTAAAAATATGCATATTTTCCCAGAGTGTTAATTGGGCTTAGCAATAGCCACTACTCAATTCCAAAGTTCTTAGAGATATGGTTGCTCCCATACTTCTCAAATGCCTACACAGTGTACCACCTAATGCATTTATTGTCACTAGGATACTATCCTGGTTTACCACCAATAGAAGTTTTAACAATTGCTGTACTACCTAGTGGGGGACATACCATGTGACACCAGTGTTGGAGTCCTCATTGCCTGTCAGGTGGCAGTTGGCTTTCCTCCAAAATCCCATTCAAGCTTCTATTTTCTCAGTGCCACTCTGGACACCATCTCGGGTGGGATTCCCTGGAAGACAGACTGTGAGACAGAGCGGAGCATGTGGCATGTTCACTAGGGAGTGCTCTTGAAATCAGCACTTGGGGAATGTAGGGGAAGGAAGCAAAATCAGGCAAAGGAAGAGTTGAGCTCTGGTATAGTCTCAAAGAAGGCATCAACCAACTTCATGGAAAGTTTTGGAACTCGAGTGGCCCTTCAGAGTTGTCTCAAGTTGGAGCGTAGCATCCAGGCCTTTATATCTTTGTATTGATCAGTCTTTGCAAACAAGAAGGAGGAGTGACCTTGTGCAATTGTCTTGGCTAGAGGCAACCTCCAATCAGGGTGATAGGTGAAAGCTGTTCAGCAACACTCCCAGGAGTCTTCACTCCTGAAGGGGAATCTGGGTGGCTAAACACAGTACCAACCACGGTATCTACTATGTGCCAGGCACTATTCTAGATGCTGGGAATATGAACAATAAGCAAATCAATAAGAAAATATATCCCACATCAGAGAGTGAGGAGTGTTATAGGGGGAAATAAAGCAAGGTCACTCAGATCCAGCCACATGACATCCATGATGTTCTTCAAACCTGCTTTGCATGTTTCTGTTCCAGGGTCTTTGCTGTTCCCTCTGCTTGGAAAGCTCTTCCTTCCTAGGACTTGAGGCCTCACTCCCTTTAAGTCTTGGCTTACATGTTACCTTCTCAATAAAGCATTGTCTGACCATTCTGTTGAAAATTGCAATGTTACCTCAACATACACACATCTTAACATTCTCTGCCTCCCTCTCTCCCTGCCAGTGTTCTTTGCTCTTCTGAAAACCTGTACTCTGCTCCCCTGGCTGCCTACTGCTCCTCTGAGGGCTGAGCAGCCCTGTTGTGGCCTAGGTACAACACCGCTTTTACTTTCCTTTATTTCTCCCAAACAAGTAAACATAGCAGTGTTAAGGAATGAGAGTGGTTACTCTGCTCAGTTCCCTCACCCCGACTCCTACTCCATCCTACCCCCACCCTCACCACTTAATGATAAAGTAATTTTTCTCAACCTTGGAAATTAACTGGGAAAAAAACTACTAGGAAACTCTGATTAAAGCAGATCAGGAGAAAATGATTTTAAATGGCTGCAGAACGGTGTGCACACATAGCTGGTTTCCTGCAAGGAGTTTGCTTCCCTCTTCTGTGGGAACCAGCTTTTCTCAGCAAAATCCTCCCCAGGTGGGTCGAGCCATATTTCGGAGAGCTCCTTGACTAACACAGGTGTTTGTTTAGTGGTTGCCCCTCCTGTCTCCCTGACTGGATTAGAATGCTTTCATACTTGAAAAGGATCTCTTCAAATCCTTTTCAATCTGTTTTTTCCCAACAGATTAGAAATAGCATGAGCTCAGGAACGTGGGGTAGGGGAGAAGTTTAAGCAAACTTCTTACAGTTCAGTTCTCAGTATAAGTTAAAAACAAACAAAATTTTTCAGATCTGAGGAAAAGAAAAATGTCATCCTTTCCATGTTGTGCAGCAAGTGCATATCACAGTTTTCTCAGAAAAATATGGGCATGTCCAACATGTAACTATAGGCATGGACATTCACAAGGATTAGGTCCTTGATGCTTTTTCTAGCACATCTATTTTCCTTCCATTTTGCTTTCCACTTCCTCTTCATAGCCAACCCCCCACCAAGCCCATTCTAACCCACCAACCTCCATGCTCCAATTCACAAATTAAAGTGTTTCTGCTGGGAGTTATATATTCCACTGGATGACACGGGTTCGCTGCTGGAGTCCATGTAGCTGAAATATCCAGATGGTTGTCATAATTCTTCACTTTACTTTTCAGCGTGCCTGGCTATTATTTCTCATTTTATCCATCATCAAAACATTTTCGAACTCCATCCTCTCCAAAGAATGGAAAGGTGAAGCTTCAAGTAAAGTCTTCTAAACCAAAGTTACAAATTATACCCGAATTCAGAAGGCAAGGCTTTCGAAACAAATATTGACTGAAGTAAAAAAGATTAACATGCCTTTAAAATGTTTGCCTTTTCTCTACGAATAGGCTTATTTATTAAAGTTTCTGAATAGACATTTATTGAACACCTGCTATGTGCCAGACATTTTTCTTAGCACTTAGGATGTCTCGGTGAACAAAATGAAGACCTTGATACTATGAGAGTTTACATTTCAGATAGGAATGCTGATAACAAACACCAACATAATAAATAAGCCAATTACATAGCTTTTTAGAAGCTTCCCATGTAGTACAGGAAGCTTTCCCATATGACTTGGGATAAAAAGAAGAATGAGAAAACCTGGTAAGGAGGATCAGGAGACCAGAAGGTATTGGGGTGCAATATAAAATAGGGTGACCAAGGCAAGCTTTATTGAGAAGGTAACATACACATAAAACGTAGAAGAGATTTTCAGGCTAAAGTAACAGCCAGTGAAAAGCCCTGGGGTGGGAGTTTGCCTGGCATGTTTGAGGAACCCCAAGGAGACCAATGTGGCTGGAGCGGGGTGAATTTGGTGGAGAGGAGCAGGAGATGGACTCGGGTCAGAACATAGAGGGCCTGGGAAACCATTGTAAGGATTTTGGCTTTCACTCTGAGTGAACTGGGAAGCCATTACAAGATGCTGAGCAAGGATGTAATTTGATCAAATTTAGACTTAAAAGGGTCACTCTGGCTGCTGTGCTGAGAATAAATGGTGGGAGGGACAAGGATGGAAATAGGAAACAGGTTAGGAAGCTGTTATTGGTGATGTAGACCAAGGTGATAGCAGAGGTGATATTGAGAAATGGTCAAGTTCTGGATATATGGAGAAGGTAGAGTAAGGAATTTCCTGATGAAATGGATATAGGGTGTGATAAAAAGATAGAAGTCAAGGATAATGCCAAAGTTGTGGCCTAAGCCCCAGGAAGATGGTTTTGCCAACCACTGAGATGGGAACAACTGTAGGAGGTACAAGTACAAGGGTCATATAGGAGTTCAGTTTTTGACATGTTCAATTTGAGTCAAACAAATGAAGATATGGGAGGTAATGATATGTACGCCTGGAGATCAGGAAAGAGGTCTGGGATAAAGAGATAAATTTAGGAATCTTAGGCATTTAAGTGGTATTTAAAGTCATGAGTTTAGATGAAATGACTGAAGAAGTAAAGGTAGAGAAGAAAGGACCAAGAACTGAGACACTGCGGATCTTCAACACTAAGAAATCAGGCAGGAAAGGAAAAACCAGTAAGAGACTAAGAAGAAGCAACTAGTAACGTAGGAGGAAATCCAAGAGAATGTGATCCTGAAGCCAAATGAAGAAAAGTAAAGCAAAATGAGAAGTGAGACTTGACCATAGGGTTCAGCAACAGGGAGGTCATTCATGATCTTGACAAGAGCTATTTCAGTGAAGTAGTGGAAGGAAGCAAAAATCTGGTTAGAGAGGATTCAATAGAGAAGGAAGGGGAAGAATCAGAAATGGCAAGTAGAGACACACCTTTCAACAAATTTTGCTGCAAAGAACCCAAAGAAGAGGGGTGATAGCTTGTAGGGAAAGATAAGAGGATAACAACAGGTTTGTAGCTACTGAAAATGATCCAGTAGAGAATAAGCATCTTAATAATACAGGAGAGAGAAGGATAATTGCCAAAGCTGGTAGGTGAGGAGGGATGGGACCTAGTGCAGAGGTGGAGGCACTGGCTTCAGTTAGGAGCATGGATACCTCATTAAAACAGGGGCTGGGACAGTAGCATATGAGGGGGGCAGATGTGAGTGTGGAGATGTGATTGTAAGAGTCAGTGAAAGTTTTCTTCTAGTTACTTCAGTTTTCTTAGTAAAGTAGGATGCGATATCATCAGCTAAGATGATAAAGATGGGGGGAAGGAGATACTGGAAATTTGAAGAGAGAGAAGAAGGTATCAAATAGTCGGTAAATGGGCCAGCGAATGGACTCAAGAGGTAAAGAATGGTTACTGTGAGCACTAAGGGTTCATTGAGTTTGTGCTAATGAATTTAAAGTGAGACCATCAGCATGCTTGTGTTCTTCTCCAGCCATGACAACTTACCCAGGTGCGGATACAGAGTAGGCAAAGAGATGGATTTAAGCAGCATTGTGGTTTCACCCATGAACATGACCAAAGGAGGGGCAAGGAAATTGAAGGTGTGTATATTTGAGAGTGATTGTTGTGGATGGAATTCAGTGGGGTAGAGGGGAGCTAGGATACAAAGAGAGTAAGAGGTAGTAAAAAGGTCATAGAATTAGAGGTCCCAGTGGGGTCAAAGAACTATAGTCAGAATACTAGAGGGGTGATCTAGAAAGTTAGGAGATGTTGGTCAGAGTGGGATACATGACACTGAGAAAGTAGGAATGACATGGGTGACTGAAGAAGGGGAGGACAACACCACAAGGAAAAAAGAGGTCAAGGATCTGAGAACTCAGGGCATTGGAGGGATCATTCACTGCAAATTGAAATCACCAAAAAGGTAAAATCCCAAATGGCAAATTAAGGTAAACCAAATTATGGTACAACTGTGTGATCAAATATTATGCAGTCATTAAAAATAGAATTTTGGAAAAACATTTAAAGACACGAAAGAATCTTAAGGTGATGAATCCAAGACATACAATTTTATATGCAGTACAATCTCATTACTTCAAAATATATCTTTATGCATAGAGAAAAGACTAAAAGGAGATAAAATGTCAGTGGGGTTTATCTCTATGTGAAATTTAGTTTTTTCTTTGTATTTTTTGTGATTTTCTAAATTTCCTACACAAAAATTACATTAACAAAAAGCAACAAAAGAGAGTAAACATTATAATACTTGTCCATTAAATTTCCTAAGAGCATTTTTCAAACTTAAAAAAAAATTTAGTCATGGCTCCCGATTTCCCACTGTGTTCTAGATGATAGTTTACATAGGTTATGTGAAATATGAGACAATTTTGTGAGCAAAGTTTAAATTTTCTTTCATCTTCAGAAGACTTTTTTTGTACAATAGATTTTTTTTCAGTCAATTGGGACTCTAAGAATTTGCTTTTCTGTCCAAAAGCTCTATAAATGGATGTGTAAATTTGAAATGATCTTTCCTTCTAAACAGAACAAACGTCTTTTACAGACGATATGGGAACACAAGTAGCTATATTTCTAAAGCTTTAAGCATCCAGACCTGGCATGGAGAGCCAGGATGGTTATAACTTAGTTACTTCTGTAGAGCGGCTGCCATTCAAGCAGTGTCGGGAGAATAAGGCTTCTAATGGGGGGTCTTTGTCCCTTAGTAAGGCACAATGTGGCTCGGCGTTCTTAAAGAGAATGCAGTTAATTTTAAATCTGTAATTAAGTCTGGTTTAAAGTAAAAGCCAATATTCACACACTTCTCTCCCCCCAGGAACAAACAAGAGTGTTTATGAACCTGGTGTTTGTCTAATGTTGTTTCACTTTTACTTCCAGCTTTTCCCAGAGGATTTTTTTTCCTGACCTATTAAGGGAAACTACAGGGGAAAAGAAAAAGACCTCCTTCCGACTCTCAGTCGAATAGATTTCTCCCCGTCCTTATCTCTAACACCCTCTGTCATCTCATGTTGACAATAGAGGAATAGGTTAAGGAAGATTTATAAGAAAAGATTTAGGGTCGAACCATATGACATTTAGAGAAATATTAACTTCACAGTGACTCAGCCTGAGAAACAAAGCTCGTTTACCATTTTAAAGATTGATTTATTTTCTAAAATGTAAAGTTGAAGAGAAAAACTTTTATTTTTACTTTAAAGCAATTTACAGTTGACAAGAGAAAACTAAAAAGAAAAGATGATTGAACTTTAACCATCAAAAGTTTGTGCATCTAATCTTCTCTGCAGAAAAGTCTCTGGGGGTAATTTGGGGAGGAAAAAAACATTTTGTGAAAGCTGAAAAGTAGCACTTTTAAACATAAAATTTCATAAGTCATGAGGGTCTAGAGTTGCATTGCTATTTCCCTGGCTACCGAAACCTTTAAATCTTTGGCACCCTTGTCCAAAAACCTAGTGCTTACAACCTGACCAGGGAGGGAGATGGGCATGCTCACCTGTAAAAGGTTACTCCTATTTCATTTTGCCATTGCCTCTATCCCTAACCATAAAGCCAAGACAAGTGGAAAACAAAACTCCTATTTCCACATCAAATTTATATTAGAACTTCCATTCAAAAATATGTTTGAAGTGTCCAGGCAACTTACAGCCCTTCTCATAATAATTCCAGTTTTTGTTCATTCCACTTTTATGGTAGTATAAATAGCCTGAAAGAAAGAGAAAAGACCTGAGAGACAGTCTAGACCCTATCTTGCATACTACATGACTTACCCAAGGTCATGAGGCTGAATGGAACACTTAAATGAAGACCCCCAAATTAGGTTCTCTCATGCACGTGTATCTACAGTATAGATTCTCTTCTTCACACACACACCATACACACATACTCCTTCAAAGCCTTCAAATAGCTCTGTATTAAGGATTTAAAGAAGCAGGAACTAAAAACTTGGTTATAGTTACCAGCTCAACCATTTCCCCTATAAACTGGAATTCCTTCTTATTTTTTTATTTAAAAATATATTAAATGTATTAAATACATTTCAATTGCACAAGTTCAGACACTTTTTATTCTAAACAATCTTAAACGTACAAATATTTCAAAATTATGTTAAGTAGAAAAACTTGTGTTTTGTATATTAACATTGAATTTTTCTATTTCTTCCCACGCTAGTTCCTGACATTTCTATTGATTCTAAATGGAGTAAGACTTGACTGTGCAATCCAAAAGTGCCAAGAACCTCCGGCCTGCATGATCTAAGATAAATTGAAGTTTTTGTAACTAACATGATTTTGGCAAAAACCTAATTTTTAAATTAAAAGAGCCATATGATTATATATAAAGACACTGTTTATAATAAAAACTGAAATCAACAACAATAATAACAAATATTTACTAAGTGATTATTATGAACCAGACACTGTGCCTAGTATTTTACATACATTATCTTATTTACTACTTCCATGGGGGAGATCTCCTGTCCTTATGCTCATTTTACAGATGGGGACCTGGAAAAGTTATGGAATTTGTCAAGATAACAAGCTAGTGCGAATAACAGAGTTGAGATTGGAACCAGGCAGTCTTCACCACTCCTTCAACCAGATAGCATAGAACAGTTATTAGTAAATTAGAAAAGTATACCTTTGTGTGAATTCAGTTCTCAGTTAAATGGTCTGTGTATTTAACTGATGATGGCTGATACTGTGATTAGCACCATATACACTTTGGAAACGTTGCTTGTCATGCATGAAAAAAGTAAAATATTTGTGCTTGCTCTTCTGTTCCCAAGACTAATTTTTTAAAATTCCACTAACATGTTAAGATAGTAATAATGAAAAAATTAATTACACAATCAAATCATCAGGTTAACAGCCTACACAAGCATGACCCACCAATTTTCCAAACTGATGGAAGAAATTAATGGGTTGATGGACTTTAACCATTGCATAAAAACAACCCAACATGTCCTTGTAAATCATTGTTGAGCTCATTACTCGTTACAGATTGTACTTCTCATTATCATGCCACGTGTAAAATCTCGACGAGGTTTGCCTGACATCCAAACCAACTCAGAACTCGAGCAGCACGTTTCTCTGGTGTGTCAGCCGCTGCAGGTGTTTCTCTATCACAATGAATAATTACATCAAACAAAGACAAGAAATACTCTAAAGCTGACAAAACCACACATCTGAAATCTGTATTTTCTACCTCTTGGGAAATTAAAATCTACAAGTATAGGGGCTTCAGTGCCCATGTCTTGGGGCCATTCCAGGTTTATAAAGAAAGACTTTTCTTTGCAAGCCCAAAGATTGCAATAATACAGGAAATTAAACTATATTTATAGACTGGACACCAGCACGCCAGCAGGCTTTCTTAGCTCTCTGAATCTCCCAACAAAAACAAAAACACTAGCAATCAAACGGGTGAGCAAGAAATGACAAGTGTTCTGACAGCTCTAGAATACTTTGAGGTATTTATAGCGTATTTCTGAGTCGTATTAGCTTAACCTGTAATAGAATATAAATGAGCCCATATGGCACAGATGTAATTATGTTCCATGTGAGAAATCCCTGTGGTAGGTTGGGGAGGGGGCCTGGGGAGAGAAGAATACACCAGCTCCACCTCCCTCCCCAGCCTCTCCCCATCACCACATGTGCCTTCTGGAGGGCATGATTTACACATCATTTGCATTGAGAAGAATATGAAGAAACACAATGCTAACAGCACAGTACCGAAAAGGGCAATCGAAAGATTGGGGATCCCTAGGGGTGCTGCTCTCTGTGACTGACATCCAGTTAGGAGCAGAGGCAGCTTCCCCTCGGGATCACATTTGATGAAGTGATCTTTGATTATGTGGGCACAGCAATCATAAGGCATAATTATTATTACTGCAAGAGAATGGGCAACAAATCTCTGGGGAAAGCCTCTGTCACAGACACTTTGCTGGCGCACGCTGGAAGCAAATGTTCTCCCAAGGATCATTTTCATTCCAGCCTGATATTTAGCTGAAGCTTCTTTGACTACCAGTCATGAAACATTAAATATAGATTAGAGCCAGAGAAATGTTGAAAGTTGAAATTCACCGGAGGTGCACACTTGTGTCCTTGAGAAACAACCCCGAATGCTGTCCAGATGTTGCAGCAGCAAGGCAGAGAAGTCCCAAGCTGCAAGGAGGCCACAACAGAGGAGAGTGAGGGATGTTTAGCATTCCACCAGCCTTCTGTTTGGTTTATTTGTACTACATTAATTTAGCAGAGAATCCTAACAGGCTGTTAGTGGTGGATGTTGCAAAGTGTTCACTATCCCGAAAGAATGAAGAAATGTTTTTGTGCCAGGGAAGGGAGTAATTCAAAGCACGTAATTGATTTTATACAATTTCAAACTGTGATAAGACAAAGGGCCACAACAGAAACATATGTTAACAGTTTTCTCTGTGTTTCCCCATGAATCCACAAAAAAGAGCATCCCCGTAACTTGTAGATGGTTAACTTGCTTTGAACATCTCACTGGATATTAACAGACACTTGCGGTGGAATGTGGAATAAATGGGCCTGCTTTGGAACAGTTTGCAGAAGGGCAGCTGTGCTGCGCAAAGCACAATGCATCCCCCAGGTGTGTAATGGGGACACCTCTTCAGTTTCCTCAGTGAACTCTGAGTGCTGTGTTCACATGTGGGCTCCCCCCACTGCCCAACTCACCCACTGTTGCAGAATCAGAGGGATGCTCTTCTGGTATAAGTTGGAAGCATGTTATTGGCATTATTCAGGGAAGACTCTTGCTCCCTAGCAGTCCCAGTAGAGGAGTCACCCTAGAGGTGGAAAATGGAGTTAGAGGAGATAAGGACATTGGCAGGCAGGACAGAAAGTGAGACCTAGGAATTCCCTGCTGCTGAGGGCTGACAAGTACTGGCTTGGATGAACAAAGGACTTTTGATTCCCACAGACTTTTAGAAACAGGAGGTATTGGTGAGTTCCTCAGGTCTTTCTGGAAGCAAAAAGTTGAATGATATAACATGCTGACCACCCCCCTTTCCACATCTAAGATTTTACCTTTCTATCAAACTAGCTCACAGGATTTCTGAATCTCTCCCCTATCAAAAAAAATGGAGAAAACCAAAAGCTTTGTGTGAAGTTGCAACAGTCACTGGGGGTCTCTCATCATTGTGCTTCAGGGCCTAAGGTAATCATTAACAGTCAGCAAGGCACGTGCCCTGAGGCACAAGGAACCGGGGAGATGCAGAGTCGACTCTTAACTTTTTAAGCATCCTTCCCCTAGCTCACGATGGAGGCCCCTTCTGCAATGCCAATTCTTGTGTTTATGCTGATGGTGGAAAGAGATTTGTATTAAATAACCTTGAAGTCACGTTAAACAAATATAATTCACCAAAAAGAGGGGAAAAGCCAGTCCCTAACAATTTTCATCAATCTTTGTTCCACTTATATAAGAATCCTGGTATCTGGGCACAAAAGTAACCTCAAGAAATATTGCCATAGTCCATCAATGGATAGCCCTTTCTATAATAATTCTTGAGTGGGAGACAAGGGATGCGACTGGAAACGTTTCACCAGAGAGGAGCTCCTTGAATTGAATCTTAAGGATAAAAAGGATTTTTCTGGGGGAATGGGGTTGAGGGTGTGGGGTGCTAAGGAGGGCATTCCTGCAGTTGGAATGGCACATGCAAAACCACAGAGACTTGGGATTGCAAGTTGCCAGGGAACTGCAAATAGTCTGGTATGGCTAGAAGGTAGTATGTAAGTGGGAGGTTAAAATAAGAAACTGGACAGATAGACGGTGGCCATCCTGTGGAGATTTCCTGCCATTGAAGTGTTTTGAGTAGGGGCGGAGAAAGGCTTATTCAGAGGTTATAAGATCAGTTAGATGGTATTACAGTGGTCCAGATGAGAGAGGGTGAGTTCCTGAAGTAGGGCAGTAACAGTGTGGATGGAGAATAAAGAATGGATAGGAGAAAAGTTAAGGTGGTGGAATCTACCGGACTTAGTGGCTTTTAAAATGTGAGGAATGAAGGAAATGAGGAGTCTACGATGATTTGCAGGTAGAGTGAGCAAATAATCTCCAAATTACTTAAATTTCATCTCCAAATTGATTACTGAGTTACTTAGTGGCAATTTAATGTTCCTGTGTTTGATTTGTATTTGATTTTGGGAGGCTTGACATGGAATTTCCCAGGTGCCCCCTCAGTGGGCAGCAAAGGAAAGGCTCACAGTGGAAGGGGTAGGAAGAGGGTTTCTGTGCTGGGAGCCTCCGGATGGCACAGAGAGTGGCAAAGGTGATCAGAGTCACTGACAGAGCCTTTGGGGAAAGTAATATGACGGATATATTGAAATTCTTCAAAATTATCATACCTTTTGACCCAACAAGTTATACTTTTAGGAATCTCTCCTAAGGAAATGACCCAAACTACTCAAACTCTATGCATATGTTCCCTGCAGCATCATTATAATGGGAAAAAATTATAAATGATCAATAATTGAGGCTTCATTAAATAATTTCTATAGAAGTAGTAGTTGACAGAGTTACATAAGAGAGCAAAATAAGAAGCATAAAAAATGGAAAAGAGGAGACAAAATAGTCATTATTCACAAATGAGATGGATAGCTACGTGGAAAACCCCAAGAGAGTCAACTAAGAAACAACTATAAATCATAAGAAAATTCAGTAAAATGACAGATAAGATTTGTAAAAATATGTTCACAGATGTCTTACATATAATGTGCAGTTAGAAAATATAGAATAAAAACAAGCTCATTTGCCAAGGGAACATAAAATGATTGAATAAATGAAAAGATACATCTTAACTGAAAAAAACTTAAATAGTCTATTTGGGGAAAAATGATTCAATAGTATAAGAAAGTCAATTCTCACTAAACCATCTATAAATTTCATGTGTTTCCCAATAAAGATACTAGCAGATTTTTTGCTGGTGATGGTGGTTTTTGGCTATTTTGTTTTGTTCTGCTTTTGAATAGTCAAAATGATTCTAAAGCTCATGGGAAGGGGGAAGTCATTCAATAACAGCCTAGACATTTTTATAAAATTAAAAAGTAATGAAGGGGGACTAGTCTTATCTGCCATAATATTTCAGTAAATAAAAGCCTTATGCACTGGTAATTAAATACACAGTCAGGTCAACAGAAGAGAATTGAGAGTCCAGAAATAGAACCAAACAGACACTGGAATTTAGCATATGATGATAGTCCAGCACTGGTCTGGTTTAAATTCCAAGGAGATGATGGTTCCTTCAGAAACAGACTTAGGATATTTCAAAGTTCAGCGGAATTTGAGTGAGTAATTATTTACCTGTTGGAGAATATTATAATCTGGTTTCATTCACAACAATCGGGGATGAGGGGCATATTTGTTTAAAAACAATTGTTTCTGCCAGTTGGTGTATATAATTAAATAGCTATATGTATTCTCCACATTTGTATTTGTGGATAACCAGTTACCCAGTGAGCAGTAAATGTGTGACATTTTTGCTTAATGCAGACTTTCTTGGGCATCCAGAGAAACAAAGCCATTACATTATCATCTTCAGCAAAAAGTTTGATAGGTGAGGCATTTAAAACTTCTGGCTAAAATAAGGTTTGGGGATTATTAACGGGTTTAATTTCTGCAAGCCAGCCCCATAACACATTACCGTGGCTAGCTAAGCATTAACTGGATTTTCCATCCATTTCTCATATTGTTGGTCTCAACCTTCACTTGTAGCTTGGGCAAATCCCTTAACCCCGGTAAGCCTCAGCTTCTTCCTCTGTCGAATGAAGGGGTTAGGGGAATTGACCCCTCCAGGTCCTTCTCACTCAAAGCTTCTCTTATTCTGGGGACAGCAGCCCATTGTCATAGTCTGTTGCAGTAAGCATAAGGTGAAACGAAAGACGTGTACTTAGCTAAAAACAGTGCAGGCATTTTAGGGAAAGTGGTATCAGTTAAAACAATGGTTTTCAAGCTTTTTTGAGCCTGTAATTCTGTGTGTAAAAAAAAAAAAAAGCAGGCATCTCAATATTTGTAAATACGCTTACTTACAAACACTTTTATTGCTATATACATGTGTGCACGTATCTGTATATATATATTAAGGTATACTGTAGTCTGCAGTGATATACTATGTTCATTTAAACATATCCAAAAATATAAAACTAAAATCCTAATATTTTCTTCCTATATCCTGATGGATCATCTTGTACATCCTCTAGAACTTCTGGTTTAGAGAACAGAACTAGTTTACTCTTCAATTAGTATATTCAATAGAGAGCAAACTGGTAGAACCCAGAAGGTTTTCCTATTTAATGGCAAAAAAACCCAAAACAAAAGCAAAACAATTTTGTTTTTCAGTTTGCCAGATGCTACCAATTAATTTGTGGTTGAGAGGCAGCCAAGTATGGTTAAAAAAAAATCCTTGAATCTGAAGTCAGAAAAGCATGGTTTCAATTCCCACCCCCAGGGGCTTCTACCACTATCCTTGTGTCTTAATTCTTTGTGCTTTCGTTTCTTCATGTATTAAATAGAGTTAATATTACAGGCCCTAAATACCTCACAGAGTCATTGAGACCAAATAGATTATATATAATATATAGACTATATATATTGCATTATAGAGTGAAGTATAAGAATTATTATTACCAAACTACAAATAGCATAAATTTCAACCCAACTTAACCTTCTACAACTGACCTGATTCTTACATACATGTAACCTAACCAAAGAGTACCATGTACTATCTCCTAAGTTGATGAAGCTTCTATTAGGAAAAAGAACAGAGTAATTAAGCTGAAAAACTTCTGACAATATTGTTGAACTTCTCATCTTTGTAACATAATTTATTCCCAGGTAGACAATAGATATTTTGGTGATAGGGTCCTCCTACCTCTTCTGTTCACATCTTGCTCCCTCCATCCCTCAACCTTAGCTACCTAGCAGCTATCCACATACAGTGCTCCTCTATGGCAGTGCCTCTTCTTGGGCACTGTCCCATGCTCTGATGAACTCTGTGCCCCATTATCAAACTTCCTGCTGTGTGGCCCATTCTCTTAGAACTTTGCCATCTCCTCATCAAGAGAACAGTAGCCCTGGCTAGACGATATAAATGCCATTTACTGATGGTAGGTTAATGTATGACTTCCTATGGCAAGGATATTTGCATTTTAACAGAGAATAGATCCCTGAATATACAATGTATTAAGTCCAAAGAAAAACGAACTAATGGTTGAATAGTAAACAAGCTCCTGGCATGTGTGGGGGGGGGGGGTGTGCATTTGACTTTAGCTCTCATTGCCCTTTTCTCTATTGTCACCAGTTTGCTCACAACTCACCCCAACTCCCTGCTCCCAATCCCTTATCCTGACAGTCAAGTTCAAGCCTGGGCCCATGAGGTGAGGACTACAGCATCCTGGACAACAGTCCTTCCTCACAATCAGGTGGGACTAAGCATGAACCACTGTTACTGCTTCTCAGACTCACAGGTTCCCACCAGCGGGCTCCTGCATTGTTCCCCAATCTTCCTGAATGTCAACCTCCCTGTCTTCCAACTGATGGCAGCTAACATCTATTGACCACTTGCTATGTGCCAGCTACTATTGTAAGTAGTGTACTTGTTTTAATTCATGCAATCATCACGACAACCCTGTGACGTTGAAATTATATATCAGAATGAAAGCCAGTTGAATATCTATCCTGGATACAGGTACTATTAATATCCCTGTTTTAAAGGTGAAGAAATATTCTTTTATTAAACAACTATTTTTGAGCTTCTACTCTACGCCAGGCACTGTTATAGGACCCAGGGATACTCCTGTGAATAAAGCACAAAAATCTGTGGCCTCTTAGATCTTACATTACTGGGAAGGTTAATAAAGAGAAGTTTTAGAAAGACTTTGGGCAGAGATCTTAAATCAGACCAAGTAGTCAGCTCCCTCCCCTGCCAGCCTTGCCTTTAGCAGCTGATAGCTCTTCTCACCTTTTGTAGAGCTATCAGATTACAATCAGTGGACTGACAGCCCATCTGCTCTTATATCCGGCATCAACTCCAGCTTTACTTGCACCTCTGTGGGCACTGGGGAGCGAAGTCCTCAAATTTCCTCTCTTTCATGAAGGCATTTGTTCAAGGGAATGGGCAGGAACAATGGCAGAAGACCGCATAATTTTATCTGTACCTGCCCTATGGACAGACACTGAAGCTTTTCAAAGGTTATAAAGTCACTTGAAAAGAACTTAAAACAAAACAAGTGTATTTTGCAATGGAAACTTCTAGCTACATGTTAGAATTCACTGAAGACAAAATCTCAACTTAGATTAAAAAAAGAAGTCAACTTGTCTTTGTGAATTAGGAACAAAGTAAATTAGGATCTTGATCTCCTGGGTACTCTATTTATAAAGAAATTAACTACCATTAGTATCTTGACAGGACTGCTGTGTCCAGCTTTGATGAGAAGCATTGTGCTTCTAAACTTGATCCCCAGGTTTTTAACATAAAATATCCCTTTGGACCTTCTTTCTACTCTCTCAGAGAGAAGACAAGGCAGAGAGTAAAATCAAATAACTAAAGTGGGGTGTACCACAACTGCTGGGAGAGTGTGACCATGCTAAGCAAGGTAAGCTGCTTTGGGGATTTCCAGTGGGTGATGAACAACTGACAGACATAACACTTTTACAGACATAATTTTCAGACATATTTTCCAGACTATAACGTGGGGTCAGGAAGGGGGGTACTAGGGTCAACATAACAATGCAAACCTTATGCTCCTATTTTTGTCCTGTCACTCTTATGCGACTCTATTTCCTTTACTTCATTTAGATGCGTAACTTATATAATTTTACGTATTTTTCCAATTTGAAAAAAAATACATGCTTAGCAAAAACTGAAAACATTACAAAACTAACAGAGTTGAAAGTGACAGATCCTTATAGTGTGACTATACATTCCAATTTGTCCAGGACTGTCTCGTTTCACATCTGTTGTCTTGGCATAATTATTAGGAAGACATCCTTCATTCTGAAAGTTATCCTTGTTTGGATGACAAATTACATTATCTTACTAACCCACACTCTACACTTAATTATAGTTAACTTTTTCAGTCCGTTTTCAAAATTCACCCTCACTCACTAATTTCAAGAGTTCTGAAAGGTGTTTCACCTTAAGAACATATTCCTCACAGATACTGTGTGATGCCTACCCTTTTCCTCTTCCTGAAACGTGCTTCTCTAGCTTGCAGCATCTATGGAGCTTCTATGAAAGGCCTCCTGCAACCCTTCTGCTGCCCCCGTTGGCACTGCGCCACTTCCATTTAGTGTCAAAGCCAGTCAGTTCCACCAGTTTTGCTGATGCCATAACATGACAGCTCTAAGTGAACCAAATACCCCCAAATTGCCAAAGCTGCCCATGAGCCAACTCTTTCAACTCCACAAAGTCACAATGAACTCTCCAATGAAGTAGGGTACCCCCTTCATGGTGCACTTTGTCAATGCCCTGGGAAAGTCTGCTACTAGTGTCTTTTACAGATTTTAACGAAAACAGCGCATTTAGTGTTCACACTTGGGCTGTCTTCTTGGTAGGCTTTAGGTACCAATCCATGAGGATCCACCTAAGGGCAGTATACTTGCACATCCCATTCCCAATACTTTGGCACTAATCTTCCACCAAGCTGACTTTCAGCCTAAGGTGAGTTGTGCCCAGGAGGTGCCTTGGTCATCATTAAAACACGATTCTGACGGTGCTCTGGCTGTGCAGGCGTGTTTGAATCATATGGTGATCTTACTTGCCACATGCAATCATGTTTTAATCTATTTATATCCTTGGTCCCCTTTTTCTTCACCTTTTGCCTCATTGGCTTTCCTCCCTCTTCCACATACTCTTGACAGTTTTCCACGCCCTGTGCTTTTTTTATCAGGGTAACATTTGTTCATTTAGTTAATTCTTGTACTTTATTTTATTATTTTTGATGGTAGTGGAAGAAAGCAGGGGAAAAAAGCTTTCTTGTCAAATGACATCTCTTTTTAACTGTAAATTTCTAGAGAACAGGACCAGGTCATAGCAGAGACTCAAGGCCAACTGCATGTGAATCCTTAATAATTTCTGTTCTGATTCAAAAAGTAAAGTTCAGGATTTATAATAAATGCTTTATATTATAAACATTTTGACAGAACATAAATATAGATGTCAAGATATTAAAAATATTGGATGGGTTCAGGAAATCTAGCTGTATTTTCTTTTTCATGGCATCCAATAGCTACCAAAGAGAAAGAAAGCCGACAGGAACAGTATTTTTGTCTCTTTGGCATCTGCTAACAGAAAACCTACTTTTCATTAGGGCTGCTTTTGTGCATGTATATTAAGAAGCAAATCATATCTGAAAAACTTCAGTTTTGGTAGTTTTCCACTTGTTACATTTTTCTGCCTTAGAGTTCCAGGAGTTTCTCTTGTCAGTTAGCCAGCAGCTGGCTGTTGCATCCTGATGATATATTCAAACATAAGAATTCAACGTAAGGTCAACAAATGGCTCTCTCAGATCTGGAGGGAGCTTGCACAGCCTGCCCACATTCCTATACACTACAGCACTACATTTCCTAAGACCCTGGCTTAGTTTGCCAAATGGGACAAGTTAAGAGAATTTTAAGCAGTCTTAAATAGCACCGCAGCATTTTATATGAAGGAACTGAAATTCTGTGCTAATTAAGAATACTTATATCATGGGGATGTCTTGCAGAGTAGAGTTTTTAAAAAGCGAATTATACTGGGTTCTCACCATAACACTGTCCTTAACCTTCCTGCTGTGGGACCTCCTCTTGGGTGGGATGGCTTCTAATAAGATCCTTTTAATGCTTCAGGAATAAGACCCCCTGAATAGTGCCTTCTTGTTGTTAGTTCCACTGAGTCAATTCTGACTCCTAGCGACCCTGTGTACAGCAGAGTGGTCTTTTTGCTCCATCCTCTCACCTTCCGGTGCTGTATGAGACAATGCTCCACTGCTATTCATAGGGTTTTCATGGCCAATTATCCAGGAGTGGGTGGCCAGGTCCTTCATCCTAGTCTGTCTTAGTCTGGAAGCTCCACTGAAACTTGCCCACCATGGGTGACCCTGCTGGTATTTGAAATAACAGTGGCATAGCTTTCAACATTACAGCAGCACGCAGCCCCTACAGGGTGACAACTGACAGACAGATAAATAGTGCCTTGGTTGCCCCAAGTGATTCAGCACTGCAGTCCAGAGTTATGTAGAAGTTTCAGGGCAGCAAATAAAAACAAACCTTGGAATAATTAATTTCCACATTAACATTTTGTTTATTAATAAATTATTATATTTCATATTTTGAGGTTTTAAATTTTCTGAATGTAAGTGATTATTGATTAGTTTATGGTAAACTTGAAATGTGCCATCAGAGAAATAATTCGATCTGCTGACTGCCTTAACCTTCCCTGAAATAAAGTCTCTTGCTACTTTGAGATAGCATACTCCCTCTTTTTAGTTACTGATCCAGTGGTGGAACCACACAAAAGAATGTAGTATTCATACACCTTACATAATTGATCTGAAGTAGATTTGACTCCAAATTTTAGCCAGGCAATGTGCTAACCTACTGAGATATTGAGTAAAAGAGAGATTGTAGACTGGTAAGGGAGAGAGACAATTATTCAGACTATTACATACCATGTGGGAGCTCTATGATAATGCAGGTACAGGATGTTGCAGGAGCACATAGTGGGGACATACAGCCGGTCTGTGGGCATCAGGTAGACATGTCAGGTAGAAGACACATATATTAAATGATGCCATATTTTTCCAAAGAGGAATGTGATATTTTAGAATTTTGAAGAACAAAAATTTCCAAATAAATAATTAGACGTAGTGGATTTTTTTCCTTTGGCACTAAACACGTAATTACATTAAAAAGGCAAATGAACATATTTCACCTTATCATCCCATATGCAGATGACATCAAACTCCTTGATAGAGTGGTCGTGATGGATGACAGAGCTAAAACTGCAATTTATCGTCTAAGTCTGGCAAGATGAAATTATTTTTTCCTGCAGAAAACAAGATTACATTTATCAGGGATACAAATAAAGGCTTACATTTAGATTAGGAAGCGGAAGCTGAAGAAAACCTGGTTTCCAGAGCAGAAGAGCACTTTGCACACTGATGAGCTAAAATCTGAAAGATGGGTTTTCATTCTGGGGGTCACTTTTAAAGAGAGACAGTAGCAAACCAATGTGCGCCCATGAGAGGGTGAGGAATCAGGACTAATGGACGGGATCAGTTTGACACAGCCACCTTTTGTTGAGTGCCACTTTGTCCCAGGCACTGAGGATGTGAAAATGAAGATACTTCCCTCCTGTGGAACCCATCATTGTCCACCGGGAAGACTGACACATAAACGAATTACGATGATAAATTCGATACAACGGCTGCTTAAAAACTGCTATGGGAACACAGAGAAAGGAAAGTTAATTCTGTTGGGGAGTGTTAAGGACCTACCAAGAAAAAAATAGCATATGAGTTTGGCCTTGGCTGGAGTTCGAATTTCCTCAGTGGTAAAGGAAGGCAGGGCATAGAGAAAGCGTGTAGATAAGGATTTGCCGGGCAGAAAGAAGTTAGAGGCCGATTTCAGCTCTTCTATCATCTGGCATAGTCAGCAATGGGAAGGACTGCATCAGGATTCAGGATCTCCTTGATGTAGGAGGGACCACAGAGCATAGATAATGACTCTACGACAGTCAGTAAAGCATTCTAACTTGTTTCTCACCTTATGAGCATTATTGATTTTACAGTTTGTCACTTTACTTCGGCTCATAGGAAGCTCAGATACAAAGTTTACCCCATCTCTGGTGAGTGTACAAACCTTATAATACATCCATTGCATGGTGCAAGTCACCCCACCTGTGTTCTACTTGCCAAGTACAGCAAATTCTATTACTGTATTGGAATATTTTATATATTTCAACATTTATGTTATACTACACATTTTGATAAGCCATATGCATCCTTTTTATTAAAAGACTAATATATATAAATAAATAGCTAAGCTCTGAACTAACTCTAGAGTCACTTTCTTTTTTCAGTTTACTCAGAGGTATAAAAACAATCATGAGCTTCCTCCTTTTTCACTACTGAATCAATTTCAAACTATGGAAAGAAGCGAAATGCAAATCAAAAGCACAGCAAGATACCGGTTCATGCTCATTAAAACGGCTATAACAAAAAAGACAGCAGCAAGTGTTGGTGAGGATATGGAGAAATTGGAACCCTCATACATTGTTGGTGGGGAAGTAAAATGGCAAAGCCAGTTTGGAAAACAGTTTAGTAGCTCCTTAAACATAGAGTTACCATGTGACCCAGCACCACTTCTAAGTGTATACTCAAGACAACCGAAAATATACGTTCATACAAAAATTTGTACACAAATGTTCATAGCATCATTACTCATAATAACTTAAAGTGCAAACAACCCAAGTATCCATTAACCTGTGAGTAAATAAGAAAATGTGGTATATCCATACAGTGGAATATTATTCAGCCATAAGGAGTGAAGTACTGATACACACTGAAACAGGGATAAACCTAGAAATCATGTGCTATGTGAGAGAAGCCAGATACAAAAGCCACATGTATGACTCTGTTTATATGAAATATCCAGAATAAGCAAATCCACACCGACGGAAAGTAGATTAGCAGTTGCCAGGGGAGTGGGTGGGGGATGAGGTGTGTGTGCTACTGAGTCAGAGATTCTTTTTGGTGTGAGAAGATTTTCTGGAATTAGGTAGCTGTGAGGTTGCATAACTTTGTGAAATATCAAAAACCACTGAACTTTACACTTTTTAAAAATGTGAATTTTATAGCACGTGAATTATATCTTAATGAGAAAATACTGAAAGAATTAGCTGGGGCAGGTGGAATGTGTGGAAGATAGATCATTTTTATTTTTCTGCAAAAGACTTTATTTGATTATCACTTCAACCATTGCTACTTAATCCAGGTACTTTCTTTAAAAACTTCATAAAAAATTTTGTTTTCCTTAGCCTTGAAATTTATACAGTTTGTTATTTGGAAGGAATGGCTGCTAAATGACTCTTCTTTTTTTCTTTATCATTCATGAACTATTCTTTAAATTAAGTATTAAGACTATGTATAGGTAATTAATGATATCTAATAAATATTTATTTTTAAAATTCAATAGCCATCTTTACTTAAATCATAAAAACATTTTAATAATAAAAAAAATTATCCGGGCCAGCCCGATGGTGTAGTGGTTAACTTCGTGCGCTCTGCTACAGCAGCCTGGGGTTCACAGGTTCAGATCCCAGGCTCAGACCTACACACCACTCATCAAGCCATGCTGTGGTGGATCCCACATAGAAGAACCAGAAGGACCCACAACTAGGGTACTGGAGCTCTGAGGAGCAGAAAAAAAAGGGAAAACTGGCCACAGATGTTAGCTCAGGGCCAATCTTCCTCACCAAAAAGCACACCTTTTAAGAACAAAAGAAGCAAAAAACAAACAAAGAAGGGCTCCTACTAGGAAAAAAAAAATATCAAGAATTGTTTCCCACATTCCCTAGCTAGATGCTTCCATGGCATTCATCATACCTGAAGGAGATAGTTCTTCCTAATATATTCTCAGCACAAAGAAGAGGCTGCTTAAAACTTTCCAAGCTCCAGTAAGTTCTATGGAATAAAATTACCTCATTCTAAAAAGATGTGACCATCCTCTCCTCTGCACTGAGACTATTCTTTGCTGTGAAGCAAGTTCTTAACATGCTTAAGACAACATGAGTTTAGATACCTTAGGTTTGGGTTTTTTATTTTTTTCATCTTGAAAAATCACTTGGGATATATTTCAGTCCTTTCTTACTCACATTCCTCAGTCACCTGGATTAATTGACGGGAACAACAACAATTGTGCTTTGAAGCACTCGGGTACAACAGTGGAAATGATCACATTTCTTAGTTAATGAATGAATACTCCTTCCATAGGCTTTGTTTATGGAAATAAATAGTGTATTACCTTAATTAGTGAATTCCCTGGGAAGGTGGGGCCTTCTAAAAAGTCGGTTGCAGGGGCCGGCCCGGTGGCGCAGCGGTTAAGTTCGCACGTTCCACTTCTCGGAAGCCCGGGGTTCGCCGGTTCGGATCCCAGGTGCGGACACGCCACTGCTTGGCACGCCATGCTGTGGCAGGCGTCCCATGTGTAAAGTAGAGGAAGATGGGCACGATGTTAGCTCAGGGCCAGGCTTCCTCAGCAAAAAGAGGAGGACTGGCAGTAGTTAGCTCAGGGGTAATCTTCCTCAAAAAAAAAAAAAAGAAGACAGTTGTATTAAAAACCTAAACAAACAAAATCAGAAAAGAGGGGAAGCTGAGCCGCCTGAGAAGCCTCCAGGCACAGCCTCCGCCAGTGGCTGCCCCACTGAAACCAACAGGCCAGACCTGGGCAAAACCAGGAGCCTTTGGAAGTCCCTCCTCTGCCTGCCCATCAAGTGGCCACCTGCTGCACTGTCTCCCTCTCTGTGTTGCTATCAGATGTGTCTAAGCAAGAGCGAATCTATATCCTTCTCCTTCCCTACCTAGTGATAGGTACCAATACACTGAAAGTCTTCCAACTAAAGGGATAACTCTAAGTTAATCTCTAGTTATGCAATTAAAACCCTCTCCTTTTTTAAAAAAATTAAACTTAAAGAGTTTTAGACCTGTGGGGGCTGGCCCTGTGGCGTAGTGGTTAAGTTGGACCGCTCCAGTTTGGTGGCCCAGGGTGGCAGGTTTGCTCCCAGCATGGACCTAGCACCCCTCATCAAGCCACGCTGTGGCAGCATCCCACATAAAATAGAGAAAGATTGGCAACAGATGTTAGCTCAGTGACAATCTTCCTCACCAAAAAAAAAAAAAGAAGAAGAAGAAGAATTTCAGACCTGGGCAAACCACAGTGATCTTGGAGAGGGCCCTATTGGGCACACCAGGTTGGTACCCGGCTGTTCTCAATTTTGTTATTTCGGTACAAAGACAGTGCAAGCCCGACAGGGCTGGTACTTATTGAGAGTTCTAAAAAGCTAGTTCTCTTAGCAGAAAGAGAACTCAAGAATATAATGCCATTTAAAACCACAAGAAAAAGAGTAAAGTACCTAGGAATAAATTTAACCAAAGAGGTGAAAGACCTAAACACTGAAAACTATAAGACATTATTGAAAGAAACTGAAGAAGACATAAAGAAATAGAAAGATATTCCATGCTCATGGATTGGAAGAATTAACATAGTTAAAATGTCCATGTTGCCTAAAGAAATCTACGGATTCAACACAATCTCAATCAGAATCCCAATGACATTTTTCATGGAAATAGAACAAAGAATCCTAAAATTGATATGGAACAACAAAAGACCCCGAAAAGCCAAAGCAATCATGAGAAAAAAGAACGAAGCTGGAGGCATCACATTCCCTGATTTCAAAATATACTACAAAACTATAGTAATCAAAACAGCATGGTACTGGTACAAAAACAGACACACAGATCAATGGAACAGAATTGAGAGCCCAGAAATAAACCCCCACATGTATGAACAGCTAATTTTCAACAAAGGAGCTAAGAACATACAACAGAGAAAGGAGAGTGTCTTCAATAAACGGTGTTGGGAAAACCAGAGAGCTACATGCAAAAGAATGAAAGTGGACCGTTGTCTTACATCATACACAAAGATTAACTGAAAATAGATTAAAGACTTCAATGTAAGACCTGAAACCATAAAAATCCTAGAAGAAAATATAGACAGTACATTATTTGACATTGGCCTTAGGATTATCTTTTTGAACATCTTGTCTCCTCAGGCAAGTGAAACAAAAGAAAAAATAAACAAATTGGACTTCGTCAAATTAAAAAGCTTCTGCACTGCAAAAGAAACCATCAACAAAATGAAAAAACAACCCACCAACTAGGAGAAAATATTTGCAAATTATATAACCAGTAAGGGGTTAATATCCAAAATATAAAGAAGTCATATAACTCAATAACAAAAAAATGAACAACCTCATCAAAAAATGGCCAGAGGATCTGAACGTTTTTCCAAAGAAGATATACAGATGGCCAAGAAGTACATGGAAAGATGTTCAGCATCACTAATTATTAGGGAAATGCAATTCAAAATTACAATGAAATATTATCTCATACCTGTCAAAATGGCTTACTAAAAAGACAAGAAATAAGTGTTGGACAGGATGTGGAGAAAAAGGAACCCTCACACACTCCTGGTGGGAATGTAAATTGGTGCAGCCACTATGGAAAATAGTATGGAGATTTCTCAAAAAATTAAAAATAGAAACACCATATGATCCAGCTATTCCTCTTCTGAGTATTTATCCAAAGAACAGAAAAACTAATTCGAAAAGATATATGGACCCCTATGTTCATTGCAGCATTATTCACAATAGCCAAGACTTGGAAGCACTCTAAGTGCCCATCAATGGAAGAATGGATATAGAGGTTGTGGTACATATAGATAGATAGATAGATAGATATAGATATAGATATAGATAATGGAATACCTCTCAGCTGTAAAAAAGACAAAATTGTGCTATTTGCAACAACACGATGGACCTTGAGGGTATCATGCTAAGTGAAATAAGTCAGATGGAGAAAGACAATTACCCTATGACTTCACTCATATGTAGAAAATGAACAAATAAACACACACATGGATACAGAGAACAGATTGGTGGTTACCAGAGGGGAAGGGGGGATGGCAAGATGGTAAAGGGGCACCATGGTGGTAAACACGATGCAGTCTATACAGAAGTTGAAATATAATGATGTACTCCTGAAATTTATATAACGTTGTAAACCAATATGACCTCAATAAAATAAATAAGTTTAAAAAATAAAAATAAAAAGCTAGTTCTCACAGTTTTCAGGCCCTGAGTGAAGTTTCGACAATGTCTTTATAAGAGGAGGTTTGCGGTGGCAAACATAGCTAGGGGCTTGTCTTTCAGTTGTAGCTGAAGAAACATCAGTTGTCCCTATCAAAATCTGGAGGAGAGGCTGGTGGAGCAGAGGGTCCTACTGGCACTGCCACTCCTGTGTACTTGTCACCAGTTTCATTCAAGATCACCCTGTCTCTACTTGGGTCTGCTAGTGTGTTCCTTCTCTAAGCCATCTCTCTTCCTCGACTGCACACTATTGATCCTTTTCCCATTTCCTGAACTTTACCTAACCCAGTGTTTCAAAAAACACCTCAAGAACCTCCAGTGTCAGAATCACTAGAATGAAAGTTCCTAAACTCTTCCCCTGGCCAAGAAAATCAGTCTCTGAAAATGAGGCCAGAAATCCTCACATTTAAGAAGCTCCTTGAGTGATTCTTAAGCACGATTTTAAGAATTCTTAATAACCCATTGCCACCTCTGACAAATATTGTATATTTTGAGATCATCTGATTTTACTTTAGTTAGCATTGGATGAGGTTTCATTTAAACTTGCTTTATCTGAGATCTTCAAACACACCCTACACCTCCCACATTAATTTAACTTGGCTCTCATAAAGCTATATTATTAAAACACATCTTCGTTATTTATAGAGTCATTACCGCATTCAAGTGACTTCTGGTCTGTTAGTGAATTATCTCTACTTGGGAAAAAAGCTATAGAGAAGATAAATGGTGTAAAATTTTAAAAGAAGATACATGATAGCTGCAATAGACAATAACTTTGCATATGTTAACTCAGTAAATTCTATTATATCTCTATATAAGTCCTGCAAATTCAGATGCTTGCAAATAATGCATATTTGCGTATAGCTATGAGCATTTGAAATCCTTCTTAAATACTTGCTGAAAAATACATATTTTTAAAACAGATTTATATGTATATGGGAGGAAAATATGTACTGTTAGCCATAACAGTACTAGACAGAAAAAAACTTGCAGTTGGTTTCTAGTGTAGATTGAAAATTACATTTTAGAGAATATTTTCAAGGATGCATTTGCAATGCTAGAAAAATTTCTTCTCAAAAAACGTCAACATAACATTTTAAACTAGGGCAGGCATATTCGTTACCTGAATTTGTGTAAAATGCAACCTAGGCAATTGAGATTTCTTTTCTTGTTTGACAAAACATTTAAATTAAAGATCATGAAAAAAAATTTCCTCTGGAACATGACATAAATTCATAAAGAATTAAAATCTATAATCACAGCTAGAAATACAGATCGGATTAATCAGAGATGAGATAACTATGTCCGGTATCTCTCACATCCAGCCCTTCACCAAAGGGCAAAATGCAATCAATCATTTGACAGATGTGTTTCTGATGAAAACCATGCAGTTATATCACTGTAGTAAAAAACAGAGGGATTATACGTCTTCACTTGAGAGAAGATGGTTGACTTCAGTCAATCACCATCTTTTTTCTGACCTATTTCTGGGACAGACATAAAACATGAATCTAGAGGAATATGTACTGAAACGACATATAGGGTAACAAAAAGAGTAGCAAAAGAGAGGATATGTAGCAAGGAAGAAGAAGAAAGATGACATCTGGAATATAAATAAATCTGTGGACTTAGAGGATTAGGACTGATCTGTAGACTGCTTAACAGAAAATGGGGTAAAGAGAGAGGGGAAATCAATGAGGAATTGATCATCGACCGAAACATACCTTAAGAGAAAGAAATGGATAACAGAAGAAATTCAGGAAGCCATTTTTTAAAAAATGGAATTGTAAAGAATAAGAATGTGGTAGGAGTACTTCTAAAAGAAAGATCCTCTAGCTATTTCCAACAGCTAGCTAAACATAGACGTGGCAAGTAGAATAATGGTCTCCCGAAGAATAAAGTCTACACTAGGAACTTTATCCTGTGTTGATCTAATCATGTGAATCCTTAAAAGGAGGGGACCATTCCCAGCTGGAGAGAATCAGACAGTGAGAAAAAAGGCTTGACCCAGTGTTGCTGGCTTTGAACATGGGGGAAGGGTGCCATGAGCCACAGGGGTGGCCTCTAAAAGCTAGAAAAGGCAAGGAAACAGATTCTCTCCTAGAGCCTCCAGAAAGAAACACAGCCTTGCAACATCTTGATTTTAGCCCAATGAGACAAATGTTAGACCTCAGACCTACAGAACTGTAAGGTAATAAATATGTGTTTTTCAAGTTTGTGATAATTTGTTACAGGAGCAATGGAAAACCAATACACTGGACCATGGGGGTGACCAAGGCACCAAAATGGCTAAATGGCTGGCTGCTCTTTTTTTTTTAAAGGGTGTTCTTAATTTTTTTTTGCAGGGGAGGATTCACCCTAAGCTAACATCCGTTGCCAATCTTGCTCCTTCTTCTTCCTTTTCCCCCCTCAGAGCCCCAGTACATAGTTGTGTATAGTTGTAAATTCTTCTAGTTGTTCTATATGAGCCACCCCCACAGCATGGCTACTGACAAGTGAGTGGTGTGGTTTCCCACCAGGAAAAAGAACCCAGCAGCCAAAGCAGAGCATGCCGAACTTTAACTGCTAGGCCATCAGGCCTGGCTCAAGCTGCTCTTTCTATATGCTGAAATAATGAAATGGCCAATCAACTGCTTTGATATAAGCCCTCAACCCTGCTCAACTTCATGCATCAAAGTATATTCAGTATGCTTCAGTAACACCAAAGGAACATTTTCATAACTGCTATTGAATAAGCTCTCTTTGGCAATATAGTCAATGAGGACACACAGCGGACTCCTGCAATTCTTCAGTTAGTTATCAATCTGGTAGAGGAGCATATTTCTAAAAGGAAAGTATGGTTCTCTTCCTGGTAATGATTTAGATGGCCTCGAAGGGCTGTTGCCATGTTACCCAAGTGTACAATCTACCAGTTGGGTCAGAATTGTTAGCAGCTGTGAAGAAATTGAATTTGAAATGGTGTATCCCAAAGCAGGCATGAATGCATAGAAATGCACTTAAGCTTTAAGATATCACAAGTTGATTAATATACAATACATTATTTGTGTGATTTAAACTTTAAGGTTTCCCATTAACTTAATCTTTTATCTGAATAATTCTTGTAAAACATGCTTAGCCTGAAAAGAGGATGCTGGAAAAATATGGCATTAGTTTGCATTACACCTTTCCAATTTCCATCAGCAATAATACTGAGCTGTAGAAGGATGAGAAAGGAGAGGGATTATGGGGGAAGAGAGAGGAGAGGAAGAGGAGTGGTGGAGAAGAATAGGTAGAAGAGGAAGAGAGAAAAGAAATATAGAGGGGGGAGAGGAAGACTACGATTTGTTCATAACTATCTAGTGCTAAAAATGTCATTATATACTTTATTTCTTGGATCCTCCCAACAGCCATATGAATTTTAAAAATTGTTATTATTACCGTTTTAGGTAAATGGATCTGAGGCTAAGAGCTAGTTGGGATTCAAGCCAGATCTTGCAAATCCAACATTCTTTCCAAGATGACACTCAAATTCTCTGTGTCCAGTTCCCTATTATCTCGGAATTGATTTTTTTTTTTTTTTTTTGAAAAGGAGGAATAGGAAAGAAGGTCATATTTCCAATCCAGGGTTACAGCTCTATTCTAGAGATGTTTCCATTCAACTCCTCTATTCATTCCCATGAAAGCTAGCCCCAGGAAAGAGTAGTTGATTTTGGTTTTCATTATACTCCTTTCTTTTTAACCCCTTCCAATGCCAAATGACCCCAAGCTGTCCGTATTTGGGACACAGAGTATTTCCCCTGCCACCCCCTCTCCCCGCCGAGCTGATTCTCCATCTGCCCCAACTCATCAAAGAACAATGAACAAACACAGCTCCTGGGCACCTGTGCCATTCTGTGAGGCCTCTCAAACCAGAATGTCTGCCTGTGAATTTGCCACATTTGGACCTAGAACATATTCTTAGCTCGCCCCCGTCCCCGACGTTAAAATACTCCTGTAGCATTAATTCTCGCCCCAAACCAGCCCTTTCAAATAAGGGCCTTCTTTCTCCTAGCTAGGACCTAACCCTACTCAAATGGCACAATAGCTGCGTGGCAGATTGATTCATATTAAATTTAACCAGAGTCTCATAAAAACTGGGAAAAATACTATGTGTGTCCAGGTGAACACAGTATAGAGATAAAGTTAGAAGACTGGTGGCCAGGAAGATTGCAGAAAGGCCCCCAGTCACCTGGGTCCCTTCTGTGACTGGAACATCCTTTTCTAAAAGGGGTAGGGGGGCACAGTCAAAACTGAGAAGAAGGCTTCAGACGTCTCAATCTCCTCCTTAATTAGCTGAATGTGAATGATAATGAAAACCCCTCACATTTGTACAGAACTTTACTATTTATGAAAGGACTTTCACATCCATTATTTTCTAGCATCTCCATTTGACTACGAGATCCGACAGATCAGACTTACCCAAGGTCCCTTAATTGATAAGCCCAGTCAACACTGGAATCCAGGTTTTGTGGCTCCCAGGCCAGTGTCCTCCTGCTGTACCATAACACCTTCAATGATGCAGGGAAGTATGTAAGAGAAAATGGAAATGTGGAATATGAAGTATAATAGCATAATACCAACAGACACCTTTAAGAGATTTTCCAGTAAACTTGCTGGTTAATGTTATTTACAGATTTTTTCTGACTGAAATTGTGATACTGTATATTCTTGTCTAGATTTAAATAATAAAAGCAGATTTATTTTATTTACTGTTATGGGCTGAATGTTTACTTCCCCAAAAATTCATATGTTGAAGCCCTTAGGCCCATGTGATAGTATTTGGAGATAGAGCCTTGGGGAGACAATGAGGTTTACATTAGGTCCTGAGTTTGGGACCCTCATGATGGGATTAGTGCCCTTACGAGAAGAGGAAGACAGAGAGATTTCCCTTTCCACCCTCACACACCAAAGAAAGGCCATGGGAGCTCACAGCAAGAAGGCGCTGTCTGCAAGCCAGGAAGCAGGTACTCACCAGAAACCAAAGCTGCTGGCACCTTAATCTTGGACTTCCCAGACCCTAGAACTGTGAGAAATAACTGTCTGTTGTTTAAGCCGCGCCATCCATGGTATTGTGTTACAGCAGCCTGAGCAGACTAAGACACTGACAACTATGCAATATCATAAGGCTAGTCATCAACTTAAAATAAAATACGCAGGTCAAAAGTAAAGCCCATGCTGGAAGAACAGTAAACCTATGTTTTTCTCAATTATATTTTATAAATTTAGTATATTTCACTATTTCAGAATGTATATTTCACTTTTAAAGTTTTCCTCTAGAGCAGAGTTTCTCAACTTTGGCACTTTGGATCAGATAATTCTTTGTTGTCAGGGGCTACCCTGTGCCTTCTGAAATGTTCAGCAGCCTCCCCGGCCTCTGTTCACTAAATGCCTGTAGGAACCCCAAACCCCAGTCATGACAAGCAAAAATCAAAAAAATGTCTCCTGGGGAGCAAAACTGCTCCCTATTGAGAATCACAGCCCTAGAGCCTATTGTATAGGGACCTCCTGAAATAATTAAATTATCTGCAAGTCTTTTTTTTATTTGTTTATCCTGAGTTTAGTTAAAAGATTGAAAAAAATAATGTTTTGATTTCAACAACAAAGGCAGTGAAATTTTATGTGCATTTATAAGGATGACAGGAACGAATGGATAAGAAGGATGACAAGAAGCATAAACTCAATACAAAAAGGGGTACACCAATTCTGATTGAAGAGTTTCATGTGAACAGAAATGTGAAGGCCTTGGGTTGCATGACCCACACATAGCATTCTACAATTCCAATAATCACAGTAGAATTTTAAGTTTATCTCCTTCTTTTTTCCCTCCTGTAGATATAACTTCTCGTTTTGGGAGAAGTATGGGTGCTAAACCTACTTACCTCTGAGAAAAAGTATGACAAGTGTCATCAAGTAAATCAAGTGTTGATATATTGCCGTTTGTGGTAATCCCTGCTTGAGTTTGTAATCTCATTTCAGCGGACTGAATGACTGCACAGGAAAATAAAATAGAATAAAATAGACATATAAAAAACCTAACAGTTCCTCACAATCTGATAAACTTTAACATCGATTTAAAAAAACCCAACTCTATTCATTCCAAGGGAATACTTTTGAGAGTCTTTTATAAAAATAGCTACTTAACCTGATTTCATGAGTAGCAAGAACAGGGCTCAGTGGCCAGTTAGGTTCCTGTATCTATGCCCAATTTCTTCAGGAGGCAGAAGGCTGAAGGCAAAATGGCCAAGATCTCAGTGAGGTTTGTTCCACTACACCTTCATCTTCCACTCAGCTTCTGTTGATTGGTACTCACTGTGAAGTCAGTTACAAAGGGCTGTGTTCATTGGCCTTTCATCTGCTCATGAAAAAAGCTAAAGCTACAGTGGAATACTTTTAATGCTGGATCCAGTGACCTACACAAAAACTTTTACTCTATCTTGGCAGCACAATTTAATTCATGCAATAGAGCGACCCACCAACCCAGTTTGCCCGGGACTTCCTGGTTTTACCACTAAAAGTCACACATCCCAAGAAACCCCTCAGTACTGGGCAAATCCGGACGGTGGGTCACCCTATCCGAGTTCTGAGCTTTTGACAGAGTGTTTATTGAAGTAAACTCTTGAAGAATGTTTTCCAAGATTTGGAAAGATAAGATCAAGAATAGTCTCCAAATTTACCTTTTAAGGAAAAAAAAATCCTTATAACAATCAAGTAGCACTCAGCATTTGGAATATGCATCTAACTAGCCTGTATGACTTCCAGGTATTTGCTGTTGCGTTTGTGAAGACGAGCATTTCCAAGGGCGAGAGAACAATCTGTCTCAGAGTGCTTCATTTAAGCAAGGACACGCTGCCAACTTGAAAGGAAATAAAGGCCACACTTTGTCTACGGGGGGATCATGCAGTTATTCCCCTGCAAATTTAATTCAAACAGGTATTGAGATCTGAAACATGGAGATATCCACAAATTAGAGGATACTTGGTTTTAAAAAGGAAAGAAAAGAAATCCAGGCCACATAGAACTATCTCAAAGCAGCAATAGTGGTTCCTTTTCATGTTAATCACTGTATTGCTATGAACATGTTTTGAAAGTCTATACTGTGAATGAAACTTCTTGAGATCTTCTTTATATAAAATATGCATATTATAAATTTTAAAACAAAAATTATTGTCTTCAAGCAAGACAGTTTTATTTTAAAAAGCATGCATGAGTAAAATGTGCAAGTCAATACTATGTGAATAATTTGCTTTTAGAATTATTAGTTATAAAAATATGTCATTCAACTAATGTATTAATGATTCTGTTAGAAAATGTAGTATCATTTTTATTTTATCATTCACAAATATACCTCTTTAGAATTTCATGATCTTAAAATAAAAGGATTTATTTAGAGAAATCTCTATTGGAAAATGATATCGTATTTTTTAAGCAATTTAAGAATCTGCTTGACTTATAAAACTGATGATGACTCTCAGAATATTTATTATATATTCATTGTAGCATGTACTTATAGATTGTACTTGAGCCTATCTACTACATCGGAAAGATTTCTGTGACAAATCCTTTTATTTGACCTGTTATTAGGGTCCCAAACCCACTCACAAACAAATATTCCCAAAGGAAGCGTCATTATATTTAAATAGGAACTTGATTCTGTATTGGAGTAGAGACACTTGTCACCACAGATGATGATAAAACTCAGGGAAATTAGGCTAGAGACTATCTGTCTGTTAACTACCTGGTTCCAAGTAAGCTATTCTGTCACTATAATTGCTATGGTTTAATACATTCATTGGTAAAGTGTATGACCAAAGTGGATAGAAATATTTAAGCCCAAAAGTTTAAGGGAATTTTGAGTCATGATTGAAACTCAAGTACTGTTTTTCAAATTCTAAGGGCTATTGGCAGATGCCAATATATATCAAAATATAGATATAAATCTTAGGAATCACCAAAATAAACTTTACCTTGTTTGGTACTTCTCTTGTAGGACCCCAATGCAAATGTAAGGGCGTTCAAATAAAAGCCTTGAATTTAAGGTAGTATTGCAATTCCTTTTCAGTAATCTAACTGGAGAATTCTTATACACAGCCCACATGTTATTTTGGTCCTTACAAGTTAATCCTGCAAGATTTTGATATTAGTATATTCTGTTAAGTATTCAATGACAATATCACTGGTGTCCACCTCAACACATATGTAAAGACCACATTTTGATTATCTCTCTGACCCAGTTACACGGAATACTATAATCAGAAATGTCTCAGAGATTCTCAGGGTCATACCACTGGTTTCAATTAATGGCATGTACATTACATAAAACGTAGCCTAGAAATCAATAAATGGATTAGAAAGCAATAAAAGCAGGAGTAGTGAAGTTGAACACAAACACACACAACTGAAAACGTGGCATCTTTAAAAAACAAATGTGAGCCAAGATTGAAATATGATACCAGGGAAAGTGATCAGAAGTCACCCAAGTCCTGAAATGGTTTGTGGTTTAGGCAATTTTTTCTTAATTGGCCACCTACTCTTCACTGTGGTCTCCTTTCCTAGTTACATGCTGGACTTTAGGAATGATGGACTACAGCGGAAGAAAGGCTTCAGCGCCTGGTGGAAACAAAAGGACTGGGCCAGTAAACTCAGGCTGACAAGTGACTACCTCAGACAAACTGAAAAATCTGGTCCAGCTGTTTTGCATATGTTTGACAGTGGCTGGCTTTGAGATTAAAAATATGACTTTCTGCTTTCACAAAGTTTAAGTGAAAAGTGGCATTTTTTTTTAAAAGAGCATAAGAAAGCTTTCATACCATGTATACATTTACTACAAAAGCTGAATCAAGCACACTGTGAGGGGAAAAATTGACTTCAATTGATAGCTAGTTTAAAAAAATAAAATCCATCTGAAAAAACCATCTGAAAATAGTTTGTCATGGAAACAGCATGTTAATGGGACTATATTCCCAGTAGCTCTATGGTTTTTCAGGCAAGTCTTATATTGCCATCAGTATTGAAAGACACAAAAGAATACACGGGCTTTCTATATGCTACACAATTTAAAATAAATTGTTTCCTAAAAACAAGGCCTGGTGGTGACTTAAAATTGTCTTCTAAAGCTATTTAATTCCAGCATTATAAAACCTTTCTGCATCAAATTCAGTCACATCATTTTCAGGATGCCCAGAATACGAACGTTCTATATTTATTCCGCAGATAGAGACCTGGACAGAGCTTAACAACCTTTACAAATCTTCTTTCAGAAATTATCTGATTGAATTAGGCAGTGAGGAGACGTGTTTCAATTTGGCCTAAGAATTGCTATTGCCATTTTTGTGTCTATATGATAAAACCTCAGGTATCTACTATATTAGATTAATCTAACAAAGGCAAAAAGAAGATAAAATTACATCTTGCTAATTAAAATTGAATGCTATATTTTCAATTAGATTTAATTTTTTAATTTGCCTTAAACTAAATAATAATGATGACTTATAACACAATTGCCTTACAACCACGAAAGTAATTCTATTGTATCAACGCTCTTCATTTTAGCCTCTTGGCATTTTGTCACAGAATGTTTTCACGAGAAAATTTAATAAAGATATATTTAGTTTGTAAAGGAATAAGAGACTTGTTTTCCAAAGATATGTGAGGTTTCTATCTGGCATTTTCCATTTCTCATAACGTTATTTCCATATTGTGAAATGTATAAATAAACTTCGCATCTCTATTTTATAAAAATTAGTGTGTGTGTACACATATGTGTATATATAAACATAATATAGAGATATATGTATATATCTATATATACACTCCACATATACATAAATTCTGACTAAGAGCAGACCGACTAGATAAATCCTCTGGAGAAGGTTCCTAGAACAATATAAAAATGTGATCTTCAGAAGCAAACAACAAAACAGCCTTATACACCCCACTGCTGTTTAAAATGCTTATAAACACACAGTCAGTTAACCATTTATTGATTGCCTATTTATGGTTTTGGAATATCCAAGATTATAGGAAACATAAGACAATACCTGATAAAGATTGTGACAAAAGTGATGGCTGATGATCTAAAAATAAACCTCCATACTATAAAAAGTCATGTAAATTTATCCCTTGAAAGAAAAAAAGCTTTAATATTAAAATTGGAGTTCTCTTTTTAATAATCCTCTTTGAATAAAGAAATAATTTGCAAACTTCTATTTTATATTATTACTCTCATTAAAGCAGATCTTTTCTAGGGACTTCACAATGTCAATCACAACAATGCAAGTAGGACCGTTCTTTGAAGGACTGGTCTAAAGGTTTAAAGACAGACTTTTTCAGTGAATTCCTGAATTTATATACTGTGGGACTGGCTATGGGACACTGTAAAATGTAAAGATAGTTCATAGTTCAGACAGTTCCACCTCTGTTATTTTCAGGCACAAAAACCATATAATTTTGTACAAAACTTTGATTTTTTTATTTGCGAAATTAAAAATATGGTATTATATATATATAAACTTCTATTCCTCTATAAATATAGATGACTTTGTGATAGTGAACAGAATAAATGCATACCAAATTCAAAGACCATTGTCATTTTAGGGTATGACAGACATAGATAAATTTAGGTCCTAAGTACCGGCATTTTGATAAACTCTTTAAGTTTAAAACAATACAATCAGGAGGATTGCTTTTCTCATCTTTTTCACAGAGAACTAAAGGAATATTTTTAAATGGCTTTGAAAGATTTACATTTGATACATTTCTGTAAATCCAAAAAGGAGCACACAGGACTGAATGCAGCAGACCTGCACACATTTTCCCTTTAGCATGCATGCCCATATTTTGTTTATTTCAGGAGCTAATCCCACCAATTATTCCACCTCCTTTACCCTCTGGAATCTTACCAGGTTATTATTAGTGATGTGGATTGTTCCTCCCTCAGAACATGTTGCTGAATAACAATCGTAATCGTATGTTGAAAGTGTACAACTTTTACATTTTAAAGTTTCTGATAAATGTCCAATTATTATTTGATTAAAAATAAGAAAGTAGCACTTCATTTTGAGGAAGTCCATTACACTGAAATCTCCTTCAAGTTTTCATACTCAGTTTAGTTCTGTTGTCTTGTTAAGGAAAGCAAAGATCAACTCCTTAACAAAGCTTTCCAGGTGATCTCAACGTTTCCATTTTACAGAACGGTAAAATCTAAACGCGGCTGTCTCAAGCCAGAGGCAGGTCGCCAGGCATCAGTATGCAATTAGAATTAACATTTTATAACCCCCATCTTCAGTCTCTCCCAACCCACACAAAGCTTCATGCCGCTTCCCAAATCTCAGTAACCACATCTTTCCATGATGCTGGCCAAACCCATACCAGGTTTTAGTCACCAGAGAATGAAATGAGCTCATCCACCAAAAATTAGACTTAAAAAAGTTTGGCATTAGTTATCCCGCTCACCCTCTAACCAACTTAGAGGGAAGCAGGGAGCGTCTGGGCGGTGGAGGCCAGCGCCGAGGGAGGCCGGGACTGCCAGCGCCCACATCCGTGGGCCTCCTTGAAGCTAGGGGAAGGTTCTCGACAGTGAAAAAATTCAGCTTCGGGAAGTCAGAGGGACCAGCCTTCTCAATCTGGCCCCGACAAGGGTAGACTTGGGATGACAGGGGGGCCCACCCCGGATTTGGAAGCTTTGTGGAGTTCAGTACCTAAAATGCCCCGACCCCAAGCAAGGAAGGGAAGGGCGGGAGCAGAGAGAGGAGGCAGGAAGTGACCCGGGCCGCACAGCCCCAGATGCACCCACCCGCGGCTGGGAGGGGCGCGCGAGGACCAGCAGGAGCACCGACGGTGCTCTGCTCCGGCTTTCTCTCTGCAGTACTCCGAGAAGGGCAACAAGGAAAAGCCTCAAACGGTTAAACCGCCCTAAATAATTAGAATTTAAACAAAAAAGGAAAGTAAAAGAAAAACGCGTGATCGGCCGTCATTTAAATACAAATATACTTACAAAAATCTTACACAGGCTATTTACAATCATAAAAGCGTACAGTCCCGGTACCAGAGTGTGAAAGCGAGGGAAGTCTGTCCATTCCCCCTCTGGCAGCTGAGCCCTCGAGTCCGTTTGCCCCCAGGGACGGAAGCTTTTGCAGGAGCTGAGTTGTTAAAAGAAGCCTGCGAACGTGAGTGTCTAGTGAGGAAGCCTCGAGTGGCCAGGCTTGACAAGGATTCCATGGGGCCAGCTTTTGGGGGTGGCTGGGACGGGGCCGAGGGCTGGGAATGGGCTGAGCCCCGGAGTCTCAGACGGTGGTCTCTCCCTGTTTGCTGTTGGTGAGCCTGGTGTAGAACTTCCTCCAGGAGTTGAGGGTCTTGCCGGACCAGATCCAGAAGCCTGACGTGATGCCCACGATTAGCGTCATAAGGTACTTGATCATGAAGACTGTGAAGTCAGGGCTCATGGGCGGGTGCGGGGGGGAGCCCCCGCCCGCCTGGAGATGGGGGCAGGGGATGGCGTAGCTCTTGCAGCTCTGGGCCACCCAGCTGCGCTCCCACTGGTCCCGGAAGGCCTGCTCGTAGAAGTAGCAGGCGATGACGATGGTAGCTGGCACCGTGTACAGCACGCTGAAGACGCCGATGCGCACCATGAGCTTCTCCAGCTTCTCGGTCTTGGTGCCGTCGTGCTTCATGATGGTGCGAATGCGGAAAAGCGACACGAAGCCGGCTAGCAGGAAGGACGTGCCGATGAACAGGTACACGAAGAGCGGCGCCAGCACGAAGCCACGCAGTGCGTCCACGTTGTTCAACCCCACGAAGCACACCCCGCTCAGCACGTCGCCGTCCACCTGGCCCAGCGCCAGGATGGTGATGGTCTTGATGGCCGGCACGGCCCAGGCGGCCAGGTGAAAATACTGCGAGTTAGCCTCGATGGCTTCGTGGCCCCACTTCATGCCGGCTGCCAGGAACCAGGTGAGCGACAGGATCACCCACCAGATGGAGCTGGCCATGCTGAAGAAGTAGAGCATCATGAAGAGGATGGTGCAGCCCTCCTTCTTGGTGCCCTGCGCCACGGTGCGCGCCCCGTCCTCGGCGAACTTGTCGTTACACACCACCCGGTCCTCCAGCAGGAAGCCGGCGATGTAGGCCACGGCCACTGCCGTGTAGCATCCTGACAAGAAGATGATGGGCCGCTCCGGGTAGCTGAAGCGCCGCATGTCCACCAGGTACGTGAGCACCGTGAAGAGCGTGGAGGCGCAGCACAGCACGGACCAGATGCCGATCCAGGTGCGCGAGAAGCGCAGCTCCTCGGGGCCGAAGTACATGAGCCCGTACACCTTGGTCGGCTCACAGGGCGCACCGCAGTCCTTCTCCCCCAGAAAGTGGTAGTTGAGGTAGGAGGGCACCTTGAGGGCGCGCGGACACGAGAACTTGCCTCGCTCCGACCCGCCCGCGCCCCCCGGGAAGCCGCCCCCGCGGTGCCCCCCGCCGCCGTGCTGGGGGTTGCTGGTCCAGAACTCGGGCAGCAGCGAGGGCGTCGGGGTGCCCTTGTCCGACGTGTTCTGGCCCACGCACAGCTCGCCGGCGCCGTGCACCGGGAACTTCTCGCACTTGAGCGTGTCAGGCCACTGGAAGCCGAACTTGTTCATGAGCGCCTCGCAGCCCTGGCGCGCGCGCTCGCACAGGGAGCGGCAGGGCGGCAGAGCCTGCTCCAGCACGGTGCACACGGGCGCGTACATGGAGCACAGGAAGAACTTGAGCTCGGCCGAGCACTGCACCTTCACCAGCGGGTAGAACTGGTGCACCTCGAGGCCCGCATCCTCCTGGTTCGTGTGGCCCAGCAGGTTGGGCATGATGGTCTGGTTGTACGCGATGTCCGTGCACAGCGGGATGGAGATGGGCTGGCAGTAGCCGTGGTCCGGGATGGAGATGCCCCGCTCGCCGTTGTACTGCTGCCCGCTGGGCTGCTGCTGAGGCGGCGGAGGGGGCTGCTGCCCCGGCCCGGGCCCCTGGCCCGCCGCCTGCGCCCGGACCCCCAGCAGCAGCGGAGCCTCCAGAAGCCAAAGCAGCAGCAGCAGCCGGCGCGCCAAGCGCCCGGAGGCAGCCGGGGGGCGGCGGCGGCCGCCCGCGTCGCCGCTCCCCTCCGCCACCGGCCCAGCTGGGAGCGCCCCGGCACAAAGTTCCCAGCTCGCGCCGCCGCCGGCGGCCCGGGACTTTCTAGGTGCCTCCTCCTCAGCCATACTTTCTCGGCTCCTTTCTGGGCGCATCTCGGCTGGGGCTGGCGGTGGCGCGGCCGGCGGCGACTCCTCCCGCGGCCGGGGGAATCTCCTCAGCGCCGGTGCCCTCCGTCGAGCCCGAGCCGCGCTCGGCCCGCTGCCCCGGCTCCCGCTCCGCGTCTCGCAGCCGCCGCCGCCGCGGAAACTTGCGATTCATGAAGCGCGGGCGGCGGGGACAGCCCCGGCTGCTCGGGCGCTCCGGGGTCGCGTCCCGCCTTCCTGGCCCTCGGCTCGGTGGCTCCCGGCTGCCGGCGCCGCGCTAGTGGCCGCGGCCCCGTGGTGCGCGCAACTCTCCGCAGCCCAGCGGCCTCGGCTCCCCCCTGCGCCTCCGCCTCCTTCTCCGCCGCCGCCGCCTGACCATTTGTGTCAATCCCTCAACTCGCTAGCTCTCCTCTCCCTCGCGCGCCCTCGGACCGGTTTCCAGGCGCCCCGCAGTCTGTCTTTCACCAGGAGGGAGGAGCCTTGAAACCGACGCGGAACTGGAGGCTCAGGGACCGTCGCCCAATCGCGGCACTGGCTTCCCGGCGCAAAGGGAGCCGGCCGCCTTCTTCCCCCATCGAAAGTCGGCGGCGGGCGGGAGGAGGAGGAGGCGGGAGGTGGAGGAAGTAGTAGTGGTGGCAGAGGCACCGCTCAGGCACAAAGAGTGGGTTTGCTATGAAGCGGGACAGGCTTGGTTGCTTTTGCTTTTGCGGAAGAAAGGGCGAGGGCAAGTAGGAGAATGGTCCCATATGCTGCTGGAGATAATGAATAGGAGTAGGCAGACCGCGGGACTTAGCTTTTCTTTTCTTTCATCCATTTTCATGTTTAAAGATCCTACTCTTAACGCTGGTTACAAACAGCAAATCGAGGGCTGCGATAGAACAGATGCCTTTGACTTAAGGAGCGCACGGCTTCCTCTGAGTTTATGTCTGTCGAGGCTTTCTTTAAAATGTTACTCTACTAAATCCTAGGGCTCTCAGGCTGGGCTTGGCGGGCTTCGGACGCGCCATTTCCCCCAAGGAGAAGTTCACGGGATCGCTGTCAAATGAAGAAAAACAACAACAAAGCACAAACACAAACTTTGATGTAATTTAAAAAGTAAAGCCAGATGCGCCGTCTTCTACTATTATCCTTCTTGTAGGCGAACTCCTTTTTCTCCTCTTTAATCAAGTCAGAAACAGAAGCAAAGGAAACTATCCATTAAATATTTAGAGAGAAAAACTTGAGAACACCGCAACGTCTCTTCGGAGCGTGCTCGCTGCCCGAGACCCCGCTTGCGGGCAGCCTGGGCCCTTCCACAGCCCGGGGCCGCCCATGGCTCTGGGGACCTTCTCAGAGCGTTCTTTCTGGTCTGGTTGGGTGTCACAGGCTGGGCTGCAGCGCTGTCTTCACCCCATACACAGAGGGGGGGATGCCAGTTTAAAAAACAAACAATGAAGTCTGAAAGCAAAAAGCAAACTGCATATTCCCTTCCTAATTCCAAACCACACAATGCATCTCAGCAGACTCACATTCTTGTTGTCATTTTCCTTGTAAGATATTTTAGAGTAATGGTTTAACCACTTGACTCAGTTTTGTCAATAAAGTGCCCTTGTATTATTAATTCTACCTAGGATTTGTTGGCCTGTGATTAGGCTCTCCTGGGATACTTTTCTTTTTTTCACTTTAAATATCTTGCAGTTTTGTCGATTATGCCTCAATAAAGCTAGAAAAAAATGAGGATAATAATAATGTAATATAATTTAAAAATCTGTCAATACATACTTAGCCTAGGGTCTTCTAAATGAAATGTTTCAACTGTATTGTAATATTTGTCCAATCTGGCGATACTTTTCTACAATTATTTTCGATCTTTTGTTTCTCCATTCATTTGTATAAAATAAATACTTACCAAACACCCATTATGCTGTAAGTGCTGTTAGGTAGTAGAATACAAAGATGCACAAGACATGGCCCAGCCTTACGGGAGGGTGTAGTTCAGTGGGACACGGAAATGTAGATCAGTTAGCCTAACCCCCATCTCAAAGCTGAAGGAGCACAAGGGAAGCGGCTGTCACACGGACGGGGTCGGGAGGGTTCTGATGGAGAAGTGGATGGAAGGTGCAAAAACAGGAGCTTTGAAGGACTTAAATTTCTGGAGGGGTGGGGTGAATGTGGCTGAGATATTATGGGAAGGCAGGAGAAAGTTTTAGTCTAAGCTAAAAAGTTTGGGCTGAATTATACCAACAAGAGGGAGCTATTGAGGGTCACTTTTTCCCACAAACGCAGAAGGTGGCTTCAGGATGACTCTGAAAGAGGGAACCTGAGGTGCACTGTCACTGGGAAGTTTGAATGTTAGGCTAGACATGAAGCTCACTACTTAAGATGGGTGTTACTTGTACTACATACTAACAGGGCACTGCGAATATCATCACTGTGCATGTTGGTGTCTCTAAAGAATGTGCAGTCATATCTCTACCTCTTAAAATGAAATATCTGTTTGTCTCAGATACATATATTATTGTTTTTCAAATACTCATGGATCTACATCCATAAATTCATAAACTTAATAAAATATATATTTGTTTTCAAGTATTTCTGGATTCCTAGTATTTAGTAAAAGAAAAAGCTACAAGTACTAAATGGACAACAGGTATCATATGTGAATGTGAGTGTGCAAGTGTGTGTGTGTTTGTGTTGGCGGTAATTTATGAAAGATCTCGATATTGAAAAGGAGGTTGGGAAGCACAGATGCTCTCTGAGGTTGCTGGAGCACTCACAGCCCTAACTGTTCATCTTACCCTCCACCCTGATGCTCATTCCTCTGCTGATAGTAGCCCATGTGTAGAAACTTCACCAAGCTGACTTCCTTCTACCACTCCTCTCTCATAAAGACGTACCTGTCCTGTGTTGCATTCTCTCAAGGTCATTCTAGATGACTGGGGCAGGGTGAAAAGTGAATTTATTCTAATATATTAGTTGCCAAGGAGCATCACATGCTTTAAGCATCCACCACACCATTACCCAAACCCTTCCCTTTCTGGGGTAGGGCACATGGAATATGGCAGAGTGCTCAGCTCTGTTCCTCAGAGTAGGTGACACTTCCCGACTTCACAAGTTGTTCTATTGAAATTCTTGAGCTTGTTTTCTCTTCTACTCTGCAGGGAAGTTTACCAAGGAGGAGTCTCAGAAGTGAAGTCAGAGTTTAAAAAAAAAGTCATTCATACCAGATCATGGAACTGGAAGGAACCAAATCCATCATCTAGAAACTAGTTAGTTTTCTCCAGTTTACAGTTACGAATTCTAGGCCCAGAAAGTTAAAGGATGCACTACAGGTTAAATGGCTTTGTTTGGCTTGAATTTCATTAATACTTGTTTTAACCATTTCTATGTTCTTTTGAATAGCTATCATTCTTTTTAGTTTTTTTGAAAAAATCAGTTTTCTTCCCTAGTGGATTGTGTAAAAGAGACCTTGTTAAAAAAAAAAAAAAATCATTTTCTGAGAGTTGTCTTCCAAAGTTTAAAAAAAATAAAACCCTAGATTTTCTATTTATTTTTTAAACCAATACAGTATTTTATTTATTAAATCAATGTGATACAGAGGAAGCTATGAAAATCAGAAACAGGTCAGAGTTGTAACCAATAACAGTTAAGGTTAGGGAAGTCTTTTGGGGAGGTGATGAATGCAGTGGGTAATAAAATATTAGAAGAGAAATATGAGCAGCTTATTTTTACTTTAGTCTAAAAAGTATTATTTTCTCAGGGTGTGGAAAGGTTTGAGATCCACAGAAAAAAATTACTAAAAAAGTATGAACTATAAGAACTTCATAGTAAAAATATTTCAATTAGGTCAAAATTATAAAACATAACCCAATTCCTCCTTAATATTCGTTCTTCAAGCATCAGACTCAGTAAAGTTTTCTTATATGAAAGATCTTGTTTTATCAGGCCTTTCCAAATCTCCTGAAGTTTCTCCACACTGCTTATGTCAGGCTGAATGTGGGTAATCCCCAGGGCTAGAGATCCATTTCCAATTACATACAGTTGAGTGCCCGTGGACCGCCAGCAATTAGGTGAATGCTCCAAGTGCAACTTGGCAGACCTTGAGCTTCTAGGTGAGTTGTTCTTTGCCAGCTTGTAGGTGGAGGGCTTGTATTGTCTTTGTCGAGTACCAGAGATTATACTGTGGGTTAAGACTATATTTTTGACCAACTGCTATATGTATTTGGCATTGTTTTTCTTAATGTACACCATGTGTGCATAAATGTGTCACTTAAACTTTATAACCCTTTAAGGAAGGTACTATTTATTCTCTTCTTTTAATAGGTGAAGAGTCTAAGCCTGAAAGCAGTTATTTGTCCAAGTTCCCGTGGCCGGTAATTGCCAGAGGAGACCTTGTGTCTGACTGAGCCCATGGACTTCTATTGAGTAACACTATGTGAACATGTCCACTCCGAAAAATCATAGAAGAAAGTGTGGTTTCTGGGTGCAGATCATGATGATTCCTCAGTATTTAACATAGTTTTCTACACTAGGATATCGATAGTGGGGGTATCAACACTGGGACTCACTGATGAATTTGACCAGCATTTTCCAAATTGTGTTCTGTGAAATACAGTATCTTCCCCAAAGGTGTTCTGTGAAATAAATTTGTTCGAATAAGTTTGGTAAAAGGCTGCACTCTATGTCCTTATTGGAGATTAATGTTAGCCTAATAAATCCTTGGAGAAGTCCTGAGGTAAAGAACTGTTTGTAAACTTTGTCTTACCTGGTATTTCCACATTTGAGATATACATACAGACATACACACATGGAATACACACACACACACACACACACACACACACACACACATATTATATAAATATTCTTGACACTCATCTATGTATAATACAATTTGAGAAATATTGGATTAGACCTAACATATTTTGAAACTAAGCTTTATAAGGTTGGACTCTCACCCCTGTTTCACTTTTGTATGGTTAGGGAGCGGATAGTGATGGAGGAAGCTCAGGCTATGCTCTTCACTCCCTCTTTGGAGTCATCGCCTACAAGTCTATTAGATTGTCTTTGTAGAGACACTTCAAGTATAGCTCTGCCTAAGATTTCACCATAGATCTCCACCTCATTTCTTCTTGAATTTCCAACCCAGGAATTTCTGCAAAAGCTGATTCTTATCTTCCAAAACATCTGTATTCTTTTGCAGCAATTCTGACTCTAAATGTCTTTTCTCTCTTCATATTTTTCTTCATTCTTACACAAATCTGTTCTTGACATTGGTGGGATGGTTCTTCGATTCATTTACACACAGAACCTCAACTTATAGACTCTCTTTGAAAGGTCCATCTTTTAAAAAAATATATTGCTTTCCCTAAAACCACTTATCAAAAGAAATTGTCAGTTTGATTATTTTGACCTTTATCTTATAGGGCACTTACAGCTGATTCATATTAAGATCCTAAACTAAGTTATCCTTTAAGAGTCAGCCATAATTTGTTAGAACTTACACTTTAAACATGATGAGACGCAAAGATTTAATGTAGGTGGGTTTGTTCAGTAGATATAAATATGAATCATGGATTATTTGCACAGAATCTCACAAAAAACATTTTTTAAAAAATAGAAGTATGAAAGGAAAAAGAAATCACCATTTCTGAAATATCATCAATAAGGTAGGGTAGTTACTACCCAAAATTTTCTTGTAATTCTAAGATTAAACTATAAAAGAAGATTTTGCTAAATATGTTACTTAAATCTCAGTTTCTCAGGAAGACTAGATGCAAGGAGCTATCTCATGACTCTGCTTTAATTAGCTCTGATGTCATTATGCAATTGGAAATAGTATGTACTATTTGGGTAAACTTTTGAAAAACGTATAGGAATTTGTATTGGATTTAAAATATAGTCCTTCTATGAGGCCCTGAGAAAGAAATATAGATGATCCCTTGTAAATTAAAACCTTATGTTTCATGAGCTTAAAGAGGCATCTCTGATTGGCTGAGATGTGAGGAGCAGAGTTTTGAATCGTTTTGGTACAGAAGGAAGTTTTTAAGAGAACAAGTAAAATGTGTGCCTCTGTAAGTAAGAATTTCTGCTCTCCATTCTGGAGGACTTGACATTTTTTGTGTATGGGGGAAATAATGTTATGAACCTTTTAAAATCATAGTCTGGTCAAATTCTTTTCTTTTTGTTTATTTGTTTCTTGCTGTAACCTGAAATTGTCTGGCTGAAAGTAACAGGGAATTCAATCGATGGTTTCTTAAAGTATTAGTACAAATTCTCCTTAAAATAACATCTTTCAATTTGTGATTAAGAACAAATGGAACACGCAACCAGGCATTTTCATTTCAGATCTGGCAACATTCCTTTGGCTGGGGTAAATAAAAGCACTGGGCTGTTTGTACTTTATTAGACATCTAAGGCTGAAGAGAACCTACTACTTGAAGAAAAGTAAAAAGGAAACACTTTTTTTCCCCCATGGAAGTTGTCATCATATCATAGCACCTGACTTAATGTTCACAACAATGCTGATGCAGGTGGCAAGATGATGACCCTCAGTTAAGATGCAGAAATGGAGGCTGAAGAAGTTGACCTGCTCACACAGTCTGTCAGTCAGGGAACCAGAATTGAAATGCAGTTATCACATGCATTACCACAGCAGCATGCCAAGGGAAACCAGATAAATTCCATAGTTTTTATAACCCAGGTAAGGAAAGTTCATTAGGAAATACAAAATTCTGCCAAGAACCTAGCTCGAAGACACTTATTTGGATGTTTTAGTATAAAGGATATCAAACACCATAGGGCAATGTCAGATGGCTGTTGCTTATAACCATCCATAGTACAAACCAAGAGGTAATGGTGCATCTTAGATGGGGGAAGGTGTTTCTGTAAGGAGGCAAAAAAATAGACTCAAGACGTAGCTTTCTTGTGATCTGATCTGCTCCAGGAGTAGACCTTTAGAGGATGTATTCTCCATTCTTACCTTTATTCTGCAATAGAAGAAAACCCTAGAGGTTGTAGTATTGTTTGGTGCTGGGCGAAAGGTAAGGCCGTTTCTTTTATCATGGTGCATCTTCTTGCTTTCCTGAGCCTCAGTTTCCTCATTTATAAAGGTAGAGTGATAATCTAATGGGTATCTTGCCAGCTTTAACATTACTGTAATTCTGATCACAACAAAGAAGTTTGCGTGTTTACATTTCAAAGTCAGAATATTAATCAATAGGCAAGTGCATTCGATAAAACTGCCTCAGCACAGTGGTTTTAGGAATCTCTGTGTTATTGATCTGATTGGTTGGAATGCAATTGGGGTCCATTTAAACCAAGGGCTTTTCTTTTCAGCTTTCATTTCCCCTTAGTTCTCTCAAGAACAGTAGTAAGAAAAGTCTCTGTGTACACGACTGGTGTGCTTCCCCTTGGGGCCTTACAGTCTGTAGAGGTTATGTGGCATTCTGTTTGTGCAGCCCCTTCAGATTGAGAGAGGACTTTTAGCTTAGAAAGAAGAAAGTAAATTTTGCCATCCTTAAAAACTGACATATATTTGAAAAATATGCACACAAATCAAGATAAGATCTGATGATTTTTACGTGGTTCATTTTCCCTTTTACCCCATTATTACCCCCAAATCCATTATTTTCTAAATGTTCCATATATCTATTGCTCTGTAACAAACCACTTAAAATTTAGTGGTGTAAAATAATAGCCATTCTATTACGCTTACAATTCATCAAATCAGGAATTTGGACCTGGACAGCAGGAAAGACTTGTCTATACGCCACGAAGTCTGGGAGGACTCTAAAGCTAAGGGGTGACTTAGGCAGTTGAGGGCTAGAATAATTGGGGCTGGAGGCTCCACTTCTAAAATGTCTGGTCCCCAGGTGAGGATGGCTAGACTCTGATGGGACTGTCAGCCAGAGTGCTTACAAGTGGCCTCTCTAGCATGGAAGCCTGAGGGTAGTCAGACGTTGTACACAGCAGCTCAGTGTTCCAGCAAGCAAGGCCGAAGCTGCATGTTCTTTCATGAACTACCTTTGGAAGTCATACAGTGTCACTTCTAACATATTCTAAGGTCAAAGCAGTCACAAGCCTGACCTGATTCAAGTGGAGGAGACATAGACATCACTTCAATGGGAGCAGTGTCAAAGAATATGTAGCAATTTTTAAAAACTGCCACATTAAGATGTCTGAGTTTATAAAGTAATTTTATTTTATATTACAGGATTAAAGATAGCTATAATAGTAACATTTACTGAGTGCTTACTATGTGCTAGTTAGTTCTCACATTCATTCCGTGGGGGATGTCCTATTATTGTCTTCATTTCACAGAGGAGAATGAGGCTTAGAGAGGATAAAGAACTGGTCACATGCTAACAAACAGGAGAATAGACATTTGAGCCAAGACTGTCTGGCTATAGACTATGGGAGCTTAACCGTTGGGCTATGTAATTCATCCTTAGCCAACTACTGTAAACCTTTTTAAGAAGTCTGTTAAACAAAAATTTTAAAGCTGTGGGTCCTCACCAAATATTAAAAAATGTTTTGGATAAAATTGTTACTGAAACAGATTTGGTGGTCTGAAACCCATAGCAATTGAACAAAATGTCTCACCTCTACGTAGATACCTGTACATTGGCAGAGTATTTTCCTGACAGGATTGGACAAGCTTGAACTGGCAGAGCTGTAATCTTCCCCAAGAAGAACAAGGTGAGTCATGAGTCTAGATGGTTACTGTATTGTGACTGCTGGGAAATCAGGCTTTCATCTTTGACTCTTAGTTGGATATCATTCCAAAGTTCAGAGGTGGTTTTGCATCCAGAATTTGACTGTTATCAAGACATATTCTAATACAAAGTTGTTTCATCTTTCAGGGCCATTAGAAAGTAGACAGCTAAAGCACAGAAATACAAACCTCTCATTTTTGGAACTCAATTTTCACACATCAGACCAAGTTATCTAGCAGGTTCGTGACCTACAAAAATATAAAATTACAAAGAGACACACTTCTGTGATGAGCTAAAAGCCTGTGTCCTGTAGGAACCCTGCTTCTTACTAGAATGCCTTAGCATGCAGTGGAGATAGTGTAACCCTTGTGACACCAGCCTGGAAATGCTAAGAGCTTGGGGAGTAGGGGGCAACCCCAGAACATTGGCTTCAGAACAAATATGGATACTGAAATTTCAACTCTGCCAGCTCTGTTTCCAGGGAATTGCAGTAGACCGGAAATGGGATTTCCTCTAACCCCTCATTTCCATCCACCCCAGCCACTCTCCCTGATGCAAATGGCTGCTCTGTCCTCACACACCGACCACCAGAGACTTCCACCATTGTTCCTGCTGTACAGCTGCCCCGCTCACCAGTCAGTCTAGGATGGGCCACACAGCTTTCAGGGTCCACTGCTTCACAGAGCTACCATCCTCCTCTCCTGCACTGCCCAAGTTTAGAGAGATTTTTCTGTCTATGGTAAGAAAGCTCCTTCAGCTAATCTTGGTATCAAAAGTAAACAGGGTCTTCGTACTATACTCTTTCTGCCATCTGATAATATAGGATGTTTTTCAAAGGTTGAGTTCTGTGACTACCTTCAATCAAGAGTTTCCATTCAAAATATTTTTCACCAGCGTGGAATCTAAACCCACAATTGTCCCTTAGCCCTCCTGCCCAGCCATAGTGAAAGTCTCATTCTTTCCCAGGCACTTCCCAAAGAGCTGCATGAGTCTTGTAGTTCCCTTTGTTCATTCATTCTTTCAATAAATATTTATTGAGCACGTATAATGTGCCAAGCACTCTGTTTGGTGCTCAAGATATAACACCAAGCAAGGCAGACATCTTCCCTGTCTTCACAGAGTTTTCATTCTAGCACTGGAAAAGGACACAGAAAGACTACTTATACCATTCATTATACATGCATGCATGAGTTCATTCCAGTCGTTATAAATTGTATTAAGCTTTTGGTTTGGAGTTATAAACAACTCTGGATAGTTTCATCAAAGAAGAGAATGCATGGGAAAGTCATAGAGGCATCTAACAGGATACAAGGAGGAGATACACAAGTGCAGGAATCAAATTAGCCGTACCTCTTTGGGGGGAGTTTACGGATCTTCCTTACGATGTACTTCATTAACATGACTTAGTTATCAAACCTCCAAGTCTTTCAGTTCAAAAGGGAATATCTTTGGTCCATCTTGAGTGTAGTGTCTGGCCCTAGACCAATTGATCAGAGCCAGGGAAGCTGATCTTAGCATACAGGCATGGCTGTTGGGGGTGCACATCTGAATATGGGTTAAGACTCCAGAGATGAGGTGAGGCAACCTCTGTAAAATTGTTTATACAGTAGAAGTAGGAATTGCCCCAAGAGCATCTGACCAAATTTTGGGAAGGGGGTGGGCTCAAAGAAAGTTTCACTATGGATGAGAAATATAATCTCCTCACCTAAAGGATGAAGACGAGTTAGTTAAGCTAAAAGGAAAAGTGTGGAAAGGAGAGAAAGTAGGGCATCTTGATAAACAGGAATGGTGTCTGCAAAAACTCAGAGGTAAGAAGGAGTAAGACACATTTGAGGACCCATGCGAAGGCTAGATTATAGCCAACAGCCTATCTTAACTCTGGTGGACTAGAGGTCTTATCTCGAACCTCACATCCCTTTCATCAGCCCTCCAGGAAGCAAGTGGGATTCCTGGTGTCCAGTAAGGGCACTGCCTAGTTCTTGGGTGGGGCACCCGAGCAGGCTCTTTTCTACTGTTAGTAACAGAGCTAGTTGACACCTCTGATTTATGGTTATTTTTGCCTTCCAGAAATATTCATCTTATTTACAGAAATATATTGGCTTTTCATTTTGAAGAAAAGATTGATTAAAATTCACTTCACCTACTTTCTCTAGATTTTATAGATAAGCCACCTGATCTGTGTATCTATGAAAAAGACCTATATAAATTCAAGCTGAATTTTAAATAGTTTTTAAGCAGCTCTTGAATTTTAAGAGTCTATAAAATTACTTTTCTATTAACCCAAAGCCAGATATTGAGCTATTTTGTTCTTTTGGAGAAACAGTAACTATTAGGAGGTACATAAGATGATCTGACCCAGACTTATTAGTTCTTGAAGGAATAATTTTGAATAGCTATTGCAATAACTGCAGCGGCTTGAACTGAGAAAATGTGGAGTTTGTGGTGGAATAAATCACAAAATCCTTGCCATTCCTCCCACTGAAAGATGGAGTCTATTTCCCCTCCCCTTGAATCTGGGTTGGCCTTGAGACTTGCTTTGACTGGCAGTACAATGAAGAGGAAGTGATACTGTGCTAGTTGCAGGCCTAAGCCTTCAAAAGGCAGGCAGTTTCTGTTTTTGTGCTCTTGAAAGCCCACTGCCATTCTGTAAAGAAGTTCCAGGACTACTAAATGATGAGAGGAACCACAGAAAAGTCTTGGAGTTTGAGGTGCCATCTTGTGCATTCCAGTGCCAGTCGTGCTCCCAATTGAGTACAACTCCTGAGTGAGCCCAGTTATCCCTGTGAGTAGAAGAACTGCCCAGCCCAGCCCAGCCAACCCACAGAATTGTAAGACCTAGTAAATTTTTGTTGTTTTAAGCCATTCACCTTTGGGGTGGTTTGTTACACAAGAGACACTGAAGAGCTTCTGTGTGGATTTCTTTTCTTTTTCTTTAGGAGGCAGTGGATTTTTTTGTTACTGTTGTTTTTATGGTTTTGCTTTGTTTTTTTTTTTAAGCACTTTTGTTTTATGAATGCTTTTTTATTTTTTTACTATTAATACTAAAAATCATATAGGAAAAAAAAAAATCTTCCTCTTACCCCTTTTTCTTAGTCACCTAGCTCCATTCCCAGAGGCAACCATTTTTGGCAGTTCCTTAGATATTTAAATGTAAGCTCAAACACATGTATTGTATTTTTCTCATTTCTTTTCTTTTTACACTCAGGTGGTTTACATGTGGTTTTATACCTTCCTCTTATCACTTACCAATGTATTTTGGAGGTACTTCAATACCCAACGCACGTAAAGCTGCCTCATTCTTTTTAATGACTGCATAATCTCCTGCATCGTTTACCATAATTTATCTAACCAGTCCCCTATTCATAGGTGTTTGGTTTTAATCATTTATTACAATTAAAGCTGCAGCAAATATCCTGTATCTATAACATTTCGTACATCACCAGAAAAAGTGAGAATGCCTGTGTCGTTACACATTGTCTCACATGTCTAGACCAAATTCTTCTACTTATTTGTTATAGATTTATGGTTGATTCTCTAAGATTTTCTAAGAACCATAATTTTATCTCTTCCCCTTTGCTATTTTGTGTTTCATTTCTTTCTCTTGTCTGTGTTGGCAAGTACTTGTAGAATAGTATTAAATAATACTAATGATACTAAGCATAATTGTCCTATTCTTGATCTAATGAGAATACTTCTACTGTTTTCCAATTAAGGATAAAGTTGACATTTAAGAAGAGAGATATTTATTTTATCATGTTAAAGAAACAGTATCCCTGTTTCCAATATCGAGAGTTGTTATTAGAAAGGACGTCACATTTTATCAAATTTCAACATCAGTGCAGTAATCATATGAGTTTTGTCTTCTTCAATCTATGAATATTGTGAATTATATTAACAAATTTCCTAATGCTGAGCTATTCTTCCATTCTTAGAGTAAGCCATATGCACTTGATCATGGTGTATTAGTCTTCTGACATTTTGCCGCTTCCTATTTACTGAAATTTTTATTTAGGGCATTGCATTTTTATTTATAAGTGAAACTGATCTGTTGTTTCAAATGAAACTTGACAAAGAAAATATTCCATGAGATACAAGAGTAATAATAATGTGATGGATAAACCACCCAGTGAGAAATTCTAGAGAATAGTGAAAATTCTGAGGACCAAATTTTGAAGAATACCTATGTTTCAGGGTAGGAGAAAGCATGAGTAAATGAAACAGAGACTGCAAATGGATGAAAACCAGACTTTAATGTGGTAAAAGCCAGCAAAGAGAGTGTGCCATGAAGAACGAAGAGGCTTTGAGGAACTGAAAAGACTTAAGCCTCTTGGTGGATAAAGGGAAATGTTCCAGTAAAGAGAGAAAGGCTGAGGTACACAGTGGGATGGAAGTTTCGGAGGAGATGCTTGCAATGGATGGAGTGAAGTTCTCAGGAAGATGGTAAGGGAGGGGTTTCTAGCAGAAGTAGAGGTTGATTTAGACCTGGAAGAGAGGAGGCCACCTCTTCCCATGGAAGAGAGGCTGGGGAAGAAAATCCATAAAATTCCCAGGTGGCAGAGAAGGAAAATGAAGCAGCTCACATCAGACAATTGGACCCCAGTCAAGTGGAAGTAAAGATCTTAGGCAGAGGAGGATAGAAGCCAATGCTTACAATAATGACCTGTTTGGAGAAATATCAATAACAAATAATAATAATAATAAATAGGCAGACTAAGTATAAAAAGCCTTAAACCAGAAGTGGTAATTCACTGCAATTGTTCCAGCAATCAAAGAGAAAAATAATTTTCTATAGAAAACATTTGTTAAAGAAAGTAAAAGTTGGCAGATTTGACTTCCCAATGCCTAGCTCATACATTGTTCATCCTAGTGAATTGCCTTTTCATTCCTTCTTTAGTGGAACTAATTCTCCAGTACACAGTGTCTATAACCAGAGGAAAAGGGACATATTTCTGAAACAAAGGATGTGGCCCTTCTTCAGACCTGGAGGTTCCATTCACTTAGGCAGCGGGCAGCGTCTGGGCAAGAAAGCAAAGTCCCAAGTTTGGTAGCAGTCACCACACAGGAGGTCTTCTCTTTTTGATGACCCTGGAAAGTCTATTTCATGTTCTCTCAAACAGGAGAAGGGAGCTGAACGTGGAAATCAGTAAATGTTCTCAAGTGTCCTGTCTGCAACCCTGAGGAGAAATTGCTCTTTGTTTAAAAGTCTGATTTTAGCAATGATATCATGAGAAACTATTAAGCTTAAGATGAGATGAGATAATTTATAGGGCTTATTAACATATGGCACGGGACATATTCTGCTCCTCTGGCTCATTAACTGGGTGACTTTGGACAAGTTTATTTGATGACGCTGAGCCTCAGTTTTCTCATGTGTAAAATGGTGGTTATAAAAATAGCTTTCCGGATTATCTCACTGGGCTGTTGTGTAAGGATCAAATGAGATAATGAATATACGTAACACTTTGAAAACACTCTCCAAATGTAAGGTATATTGCGTAAATCACTTGTGAACAATATCTTTGCTTAATGTAAAAATTCATCCCAATCCTGGGGCAAGCTAGTGGGAGAATTTCACTCTTCTTCCCTTTCCAAAGCACAAATGAAGAAAGGATTTCCTTTTGTATATACTTTGGGGAGGTGCCTTATTGGGCTCTGAATGGACTGGATTGATGATTTGCTGAGCTTCTGAACCCCACTTTTCCAGTCACTTTGCTAGAATACCAGTTAGTCATCCATCTAGAATATAAACTCAGTTGGGGTGGGGGCAGAATTGTTAGTGATACGGGAAGATTCTGCATGGAATAGGGTTAAGAAGATAACCACTGACGTAGGGAAAAAACCTTTGACTGGCATGAGAAAGAGAGAAATAGTACATTTTCAAACAAATAATTATTAAAAGCTTGATGGATGCAGAATGTTCTGGTTTAAAAGCATGAACTCAGGAACCAGATTGTGTGGATTTGAATCCCAGCTCTGCCACTTACCAGCTGTGAGATCTTAGGCAAGTTTTCTAACTTCTTTAGTTTCCTTCCCTACAATGAGGAACATAATAGCACCTCCTGCATAGGCTCATTATGAGAATTCAATGAGTTAATATTTACAAAGCACTTGGAACAGTGCCTGGTGCATCCAACTACTATGTAAAGATTTATTAAATAAGTTATCTGGCAGATGGTATTTAGTATGTCACGCTCCAGCCTTAGACTTCTACGTTTGCTTGCTAATTGGAGAAGGCACATACCATTGATTCCACACTGAATGCAAAGTTTAAAGAGCCTAAGAGTTTACAGACCTAAATGTTAATATTTTCAGAGACTTTCCCTGTGTCTAGTGTGAAACCCATATACACACATTACAGATACTTTCTTTAGACAACATCAACCAGGTTTGAGATCTGTGGTCTCAGACCTGCTCTCAAATTGGGCAATGCATTTAACCTCTTCATGCCTCAGCTGCTCTCTGTAGTGATGCAATAAAAAAACACTCACTTCACAAGAGTGTCATGAAGATGAAGACGAGATAACATTTGCAGAATTTTTAGTGCTTGCTAGGAGAGGCACCACCTAAGCCCAGATTGTAATTATTAACATCATCTCATATCCTAATGGAGACTGGTTTGAATGCCATAATATTATTAAATGACTAAACCAATCTTAGAAATTACAATGTTGGGGGATTAGATAGGAGCATCGCATCAGACAGCTTCTGCGTCAAAGCTGTTGAGAAGGCGCCACCAGACTTTGCTGCGGTAAAACTCACTGGTAGCACTGCCCAGAGTCTCCTGGGGCCAACTGTAAGAGGAAAGCTTAAGAACTTCGCAAATATGGCTCTCTCGGGTTTGCCCTCTGTGATTTGTGAGTGTTACTAAGTCCACAGGAATCTGGAGCCAGGAGACCTGAAGAAAGAGTTTCCTACCTGAAATTCATTAGCCACATGGGCTTACAAAGCTTTTTAGAGTGGTTTAAAATTTTGTGGAACCAATGATGTTAATCTTCTCCTGCCTCTGCCAGGTTTACATGAGAAAGACAGTGGGCCACAATCGTTCAATGAGTAAATTAATGAGAGAAACAGAAAATCTTCCTGTGAAATTCTACTATTCCTAGGGAGGAGATTATCCCCAAATGGGAGACACATATAACTGGTGATAAGCTAGGTGATTTCAGGTGGTACATAGATGAATATTACATATATACACACAAACACATGTATAGACATATATGTACACACACATTTACATATACATGTATCTGTGTGTGTGAGTATAAAAGTTAAATATCAGGACATGAAACCTGTGCATTCATGGGTATTATTGCTTAGGACAAAAATAAAGTTGGTAGTTGGAAAATATAGCTGGTAGTAAGGAAAAAATGTATTTGACTTAAAGAAAAAGATTAGGTAATTAAGAGTAATAGAAAATAATAATGCAGTTTTCATAGCAAAAATCATGACTTAGGTTAAGGAAACACCATCTTAGAAGAAAGATAAGAAACTCTGTTCCTTGGTTTCAAATTTCTGAGTATGGGATTTAGAACGCAGGGCAGAATTTAGAGAACAGTGATTTCTTACATCTGGAATGATCGCCACTGTTTGTGAAGCCCTTTTAGATGCTTATGCTTATTTTCAGATCAGGCATAATTATTCCTATTTAATAGATGAAGAAACAGACTAAGTGTTCTCGAAAAGTTGTGCAATAGCAAGCTGGCAAGTGAATAAAAATCTGCATATGTTGTAATACTGTTCAGGGAAAAGAATCACATGCTAAGTGGTTTTTACAAAGTAGAGAACTATTTACTAAAACTAGCTGTCATTCATTTAACTGCTTGGAAAGCCGCCTTGTTAATGGTGGTCCTGTTTATCCAGGGTCTTTCATCTACCACGTGCCTGCTGAGCGCTGTCCTGGGAGCTGAGGCCTCAACGGGGGTCACCTGGTCTGTTACTTCAGGGGCCTAAATCTGGACAGAGGCAACACACTGAGAGCCCAGTTAGGCTTCCAGTCACATTTTGCTTGAGTAGTAGGGTGTTAAACTTTAAAACAAATGTGCTGTTAGTATTTAAGAATCTGAAGATTTCACATAAAATTCTGGTGCCTGGCTTTGCTTAAAACCACGTGAAGATCTGGCCAGACCAGATCTTGGGTTCCTGCTTAGGTGGCCTTTGGTGAGGACTCTTCAGGCTGGCACACTCCTTTGCTGGACTCACATCTCTTTTCTCTCATTTGCCTTGGAGAGCCCAGGTACAGGAACCAATGTGGACAAGTCAGCAACTCTGATAAATCAGCTCTCACTGGGCAGTGACAAAACGAGCATGGCTGACAGTAGCCTAACATGTAAAAAACACAAGTTGGGAGAAATCAACCATATTTTCATAGAACCTAAGGTCAAATATCAGAAGAAATAATGTGTCTTGTTGCCTGCAGAATATTTTTACTGCTTTGGCTGTTTACAAAATTCTTCCACATAATTTGCCTTTCACACCATGACTCTGACAAATAGACTAGGCAGGAATGATTATCCACTTTTTATTGATCAGGAAATTGAATGTCTAAAACTGAGAGAAGTTTCCTAGAAACAGAGCCTGAGACAGGGATTGGGTGCAAGTGCTTTCAGGAAAATCCTGTGAGGGAAGGAGTGGGAGCAGGAGACGGAAGGGGAGGGATAGAGTCTCAAAGATCACCACGGCCTGGACCATGGGGGAGGGCCCTAGAGCATGAACCACACCACAGGGCCCAGGGTGCCAGGCTTTTACACCCCTCATCAATCAGTCATCGGCTGAGGCCTCCCCCTGTCAACTGTGGGTGAGGTGGCTCCTCTATTAGCCCAGGACAACTTTCCCAGAAGTGGGAGCATCTGTGAGCCTTCAGCAGCCAACACTCAGAGGCCCTGGGAGAGCTGTACCAGCCCAGTAAACAGGATCTGGGAAGGGGCAACACACCAGTGTCTTCAAAAATACTGAACATGCAGTTATTCACAGTGAGATTCAACTAATACACACTCACACACAACCCCCATACACAGTGTGTTTCAGGAGGTGGCAATTTCAGAAAATACACCAGCGTTCCTTCCAAAACCAGAAAGTTCTCAGTCTACATTTTGAGAAACTGGGAAGAAATGCTCCCACATTTATAGAATCCAGTTTCACAGCTTATTCTGTGAAAACTTTGAAAGTTAAAGTCTAAGATTTTATAAATTAGTAGATTAAAATATGCATGTACACATATATCTATAGAATATATATATGGATATGTAGTATATATATAGATACAAATATAGATGTAAGATGTGATTATTAATGTTTATCTGAGAAAAACATCTTGCTACAGAAAACGGAAGAGCTTTGTGTTCAAAGGGTTTAGAAAATAAATTCTCCTTTGACAAAGCCTAGCCTCTTGGGATTTGTCATAAGAAGGAAGAAAGAATTTCCAAGAAATATCGGGTTGTCCTGGCACATTCCTACTTTGTTCTGAAACAATTTGAGCTCAGAAACACATTTCGTCAAGTATAGAAGTTATAGGTTTTGCTAAGTGTGAATAGCAGAGAAAAAACGAGATGCAAGGTTATATTTTTAACCTTTAAAAAATTTAGATAGAGATTTAATAGAATTCTTCTTATTAAAAAATGCTGATTATGTGTACATCCTTCACAATTGATGGGACATTTTCAAGAATAGCAATTGGGACAAATCAGAGAGAAAATAAACAGGCAAAAGTCCAAGGTAAAATGTAATTGATTTCATTTTATTCCTTTCTTGATTTCTTCCCATAACACCTCCAAGATGCCATCCCAAAGCTATTATGATAACCGAATACTTTACATAATGGGAAGCACGTCACCTCAGATCTCCTTTTGCGTGACAAATGTTTAATTAGAAAAATAATAAGATGGAAATTAAATTGGTATTTACTATGACTGGAATAGAGCATTGTCCTGGAAAAGAAAATTCAGTTTTAATTCACCAAAGACAAAAAAGAAAAAGAAAAAAATGAGCAAGCAAGCAACAAAGAAAAGAATCTTATATGATGAATGTTAGAAACAAACCAGAGACAAAAGTGTATGGTTTGTGCCTATAATTGGGAAGGAATCTCTCTCACTCTCTCTCTCTCACCCACACACTACACACACACACATACACACACACACACACCACAAAGTCCAACACAATAAAAAAAAAGTGATATTAAAGTTAAAGAAGTCCTTTTTAATTGCTTGTGAAGAAAAGAGTCAAGCCCTCTAAATGTTGCATTTCCATCAGATTAGATAAAGTGTATCGACCAATTCTGCACTGCATTAGCAACCTAATTATAACTGTGAAATAATTCAGTGTGGAACCATATGCTAAAATATGGTAATTCCCATTGTAGGGTTTTTGAAGAACTGGTTGTATTTTCCTGTGTCTCTGGGTTGTGGTTGCTGATTTGTTGCTTTTGGTCAGTAAGTCAGAGGCCACAGGCTTTTCCACAGAATGTGAAAATGGTATTAACTCCCCTCTTTTGCATATATTTGCAGATTTTCATTTCTTTAGCAGGAATACATCTTTTGCCATACAAAAGAGTACAGGGTTCCACACGAGGTGGGTCCCTGAATCCTTTGTCCATCTCAGTTCTGCTCTTCTAAAGCTATCAAAAACTGTGCATGAGATGTACATAGTTTGTCAAAATTCTTTTTTGGGAAACATATACGAAAAGTAGAAAGCCTTGAGTTATTGGTCAAAATGCTGGGCCATAGAATATTGTGTACACTTCACTCCATAGCAGCTGACGTCATTAAGTTACCTCCACAGTTCTTTGTTTTGATTTTCTGGGGTTTTTTCTTCTTTTTTTAAATTAAAATCCTATTTTTCTAGAGCAGTTTAGGTTTACAAAAAAAATTGTGAGGGAAGTTAAGAGATTTCCCTCATACCCCGTTCCCCGACACATGCATAGTCTCCCCCATCATCAACAACACTCACTAGAATGGTACATTTTTTAACAAGGACGAACCTACATTGATGCATTATAATCACCCAAAGTGCACAGTTTACATTACAGTTCACTCACGGGGTTGGACAAATGTATAATGGATGACACGTATCCATGATTATACTATCACACGGAATATTTTCACTGCCCTAAAAATCCTCTGTGCTCTGCCTGTTCATCCCCGGCACCTTCCCCGGCAACCACTGATCTTTTTCCTGTCTCCATGGTTTTGCCTTTTCCAGAATGTTGTATAGTTGGAACCATACAGTATGTAGCCTTTTCAGATTGGCTTCTTTTACTTAGTAATACGCATTTAAGGTTCCTCCATGTCTTTTCATCGCTTGACAGCTCAATTCATTTTAGCACGGAATAAATATTCCACTGTCTGGATGTACCACAGTTTATTTATCCATTCACCTACTGAAGGGCATCTTGGTTGCTTCCAAGTTTTGGCACTTTTGAATAAAGCTGTTATGAACATCCATGTGTAGGTCGTATTTCCTTTTTAAGTTTTCACTTTTTCTAGGAAAGGGACAAATTAAGACCACCAGATGGTGGAAGCTATGACTTGTGTTGCTTTCAAACTGCTGCACCACAGGTCCTCCACTGATTGGAATGTCTCAACTATCTCTTTGTGTATGTGCCCAATTCAACCTGTCATCATTCCGTGAGACTTTGGTTCAATTTTTAATTGGGAAAATTGTGAAGAGCATGCCCATCCCTGCCTCTCTATATAAGTAAACAGGAAATTGCACAGAATTAACCTGTTGATTTCCACTTTTTTTTCTAGCTAAAAGGTGTGAGGTACATACTGTTTGACATCTGTCGCTTAGTGTAAAATCCAAGACAAAGGAAATGATACTACATATCAATCAGGATAGTCTGCATTGTGATAACCAGATCGCTCATATCTTACGCTTGATCAAAACATCCATCCAGCTTCTGTATCACGTTTGAATGAGGACAGCAACAGGACTGCAGTGGTCAAGACCAAAGGTTTTATTAAAGAGGGTTGAAATTGGAAACTATTCCAGTTTATTCATTCTTCCATTCAACACTCCTTTGCTAAGTGTCTGCCACTGTACTAGGCTCTGGGAGTCGAAAACACAATGAGACGCAGTGTAGGGTGTGGAAGGTAAGGTAACCCCAGATAGATTTGAAGATATGAGAGTAAAAGGAGCCCTGGGGCCGGAGCTGTAGGTGCCCCTGTACAGTGCAGTTGTAGGTATAGGAAGGAGGCATCCAGCAGATGAAGTTTTGTGGGGAAAGCAGTAGGAAGTCCCTTCCTTGCCTTCCCTGTTGCTGATGCCCAAATTGGGGCCAACATCACTTCTTACCAGGACTACTGACTACAAGGGGCTTCTAATTGATCTCGCTACCCTCAATTCTATTCCCTCACATCAATCCTCCTCACTATTGCCAGAATGCTCTTTCCAAAATGTAAACCAGGCCATTTCCCAACATTACTTAAAACGCTTCAGTGGCTCACCTTCACCTTGAAGACCATGGCCAAGCTTATCAGCAAGGCCCCCATGAGCTGGCCCTGCCTGCCTCTTTCCACGCTTCACGCAAACTCATGTTCTGGTAAAAGCAACCACTTTGTGCCTATCACACTGGAGCACTTGGGATCCCCCTTCCACTCAGCCTGTGCTTAAGATCCTGGACTTTGCTGTCCCACAGCTCTGGAATTGACTGTGGGTTCAGCCACTTCACAGCTCTGTGACAGTGTGTGAGGAATTTTGACTCGTGGGCCTCAGTTTATAAGGTGGGAGTGACGACAGAATCTTCTTCATAGGAAACTGTTACAGGAATTAAATTAAATAATGAATGTATAACACATGTCAAGTTCCTAGACTATAGTAAGTGTTCAACGTATTTTACCTATTCCTGCTGTCTTTTAGTGTTTTTTAATTTGTAAGACTTAGCTTAGGTTTAACCTTCTCCAGGAACTTTTCCATGTTCTGCCTCCAATTTCAAGGCTGTATTAGACATTCCTCTTAAGTGGTCCTTATTACCCTGAGTATAGCTCCTATTGAAATGTACTATAGTTATTGTCTTGCATCCAAACTATTGTTTCAGTCTGTGAACCTTATGAGGGCAGAGACTGTGTCTTCAAGGTCATACTCAGACCCACAGTGTCTGGCATCATGCCTAGTACCAAGAGGTGCTCTGTTTGTGTTTGTACATTGAGTGGACACAGCCCTTGGAAGACAGCTGAGGCAAGAAGGAGCAGGCAAGGACTTTGCCATACAGAGGGTGCTTCTATAGCCACAGCCATGAATCTGGGCCAGGAGATGGAGTCACAGTGGGTCAGATACCCTGGTGTGTGCTCGGGAGATAAGATGGCAGAATGCATTAAGAGTCTGGAGCAGGCTCAGGACCCAGGGATGGGATGTTGAGCCAAAGGCTTCCCAAGGCACATCACCCTCTGCTCCTTTTCGGGAGGGAGGCTTTGTGGACTTGCTGTGACTAGAGTTGGGAAGAGGGGCAGGAAGCAGGGCAAGTTGTCACAACAAACAGGCACTGAAAAAAGAAGTCCTTGAAAATCAGCAAAGCTTTCTCTACTCGATTAACATTTTCTTTTTATAATTAGAAATATTGTGGAAGGAAAAGATGTCTTCTTTTTTGGAAAGTTCCGCCTTGGTCACCCACAGCGAAAAGTGGTCATCACATTTCGGTTGTGTGTCCTGTATTATGGTTTTGTGGTTCCAGATTTTGACTTGAAGAAAGAAGAAGAGTTCTGATATGGTCATGAACCTTTGCAGGTGCTCTGGCTTAGCCTGAACCACACAGAACAGGGAAGCAGGCTGAGAAAAAGAATGTGATATCAGCAGAGACAAGCCTCCCTTATGCTTATGGGTCATGAAATTTATGTGCATCTTTTATGGGTAAGCCTGGTTTGGGTGTCTTTTTCCATGTGACCAACAGAAAACAAACAGAAAGCTAGACAGACAGAAAGGCAGGAAGTTCTGAGAGCTGCTTCATGGTTATTGTTACTAAGGAAACCAATTCTTTAGTATTCATGTGTTCAGCAGACGGCTGTGCTGAATCTCTGAGGCTGAGGCAATATCACAGAATGGCATGAGAAAGAAGGGATGAAAACAGCAAAATAGATAAATACGGAAGCTATTTAAGAATATGTTGGTTATTTAGCTATCTTCCATGGTTTCTAGTGGTTTTAAAAATGAGATCATTGCCAGCATCAAATGATTTAAAGATCAGGATCACGCCTTCTTGCTGCATTTATATAATCATGTTCACACACTATCCACACACTGGGAAGAAAAGCCTCTCTGGAGGGGACAAAGATCCCTGAAATATGGTTCCATTTTGAGAAAATCGTTGTGTGGAAAGGACCTCTGAAATTTATCTCTATCTGTTGTGCTTATTCCAAAATGCTTTTCCCCTACTATATAAAGATGGAGATGACAAATGTATTGTTAATGACCTCAAAGGCAACATTTTTTTCGGCAGAGAATGAGAGCATTTACCATAGTTGCTGAGCATCAGTCCCCATATATAAGAGAAGTCAGTCCCACAGAAATCACAATCCCAAAAGGACGCCCATAATCCTGCTGACTAGCCTGTGGGTGGCAAAGCACTTAAAAATATGAAAGCGCAGAGAATGGCACAAGTGTGAAGTAGCAGGACATGAGGGGATGAACCAGGTTGCAGGGAGCTGGCTCTCTGGTGCATCCAACACCACAGTCCAAATCTTTGCTCTCATAGAGGTGACTTCTAGAGTGTGGCTCCCATTGAAAGAATTCAATAGAAATTGATTTTTTTTAGGGGAAAGAACAGAGTTTTAAAAATTAAATGGAGGAGGAGTGATGATAGCATCATGGCAGAGTGAGCTCTCCCCTTAGACTCTCCCTGCTAAGATACAATGAAAAGGACATTCATCATTCATATACTAGCAGAGGACATTCACACAACACAAAAGATGTCTGAAAGATCCATGCAGCCATATGTCTGAAGGTGGAGGTACTGGACCCCCTGGAGGAGGTAGAAGGAGATAAGAGGATCTCCTCTTGCTCCTCCAATGGCAGTGAGCCAGGGCATGGGACCACATGTGGCTCTGGGAGAGAGGGGGGAGGGGTGGCCCTCCACGGGAATACCTTTGCACTTTAAGTTCCCTCATAGCTGTGGGAAAGCCCACACAGAAGTGACTAAGCTATTGCAGGGGTGTCTTCATCAAGCTATCACTCCAGGAGATCAGATAGTGAGAGCAGAGTGAGAATGCTCCTGGGATTGTGCAGGCAAAAGAAAGTGCCCCTCCCCTTGCCTGGCGCTCCAGCTCATCTGGTCAGCCAGAGCACTGACACAGATAGAAAAGCAGTGCCTATGAGCCAGCAAGCCATGGATCACGGTGTTCCCAGAAGACACAGCTCTTGACTCACCCAGTGTCAGTAGGTGGAAGATGCAACCAGATACTATCACTATGCAGAGGCACAAATCCATGCTATAAAACAGTAAGAAAAAATATATTAAATTTCCAGACCAAAAGGAAAGTGACAAGCGCCAAGAAATCAACCCTGAAGGCACAGAAATTTATAATCTAAATGACAGAGAATTCAAAATAGCTATCATAAAAACTCAACAAGTTACAAGAAAATACAGGTAGAGAGTTCAATGAAATCAGGAACTCCTTCACAAAAGAGACTGAAACTATAAAGAACCAGTCAGAAATGTTGGAGATGAAAAACACAATGGATGAGATAAAGAAAAATCTGGGGACCAGCCCTGTAGCCGAGTGGTTAAGTTCACTGCTCTGCTTCAGCAGCCCAAGGTTTTGCTGGTTCAGATCCTGGGTGCAGACCTAGCACTGCTCATCAGGCCATGCTGAGGCAGCGTCCCACATGGCACAAGTAGAAGGGCCTATAATTAGAATATACGACTATGTACTGGGGTCTTTAGGAAGAAGAAGAAGAAGAAGGAGAAGGAGAAAGAGAAGAATAAGAAGATTGGTAACAGATGCTAGCTCAGGTGCCAACCTTAAAAAAAAAAAAAAAACAGAAAGGTAAATCTGGACTCCCTGAATGATAGACCTGATATTACGGAGGGGTGAATCAGCAGTCTGGAGGACAGAAATATAGAAATGCTTCAGATGGAGGAGGACAGAGATACTAAGAATAAAAAGAAATGAAGAAATTCTCCAAGAAATATCCGACTCAAATAGTAAATGCAACACAAGGATTATAGATATTCAAGAGTAAGAAGAGAAGGAGAATGGAGCAGAAATCTTGTTCAAAGAAATAATAGCTGAGAATTTCCCAAACCTGGGTAAGGAGATGGAAATACAAGTGAAAGAAGTCAACAAATTTTCTAATTATATTGATGTAAAAAGATTTTTCCTAAGGCATATAGTAGTAAAGCTGGAAAAAGTCAATGACAAAGAAAATATATTAAGGGCAGCAAGGCAGAAGAAAATAACTTACAAAGGAACCCCTATCGGGCTTTCAGTAGATTTCTCAGCAGAAACCTTACAGCCTAGGAGAGAGTGGAATGATACATTCAAAATCCTGAAAGACAAAAATTTTCAGCCAAGAATACTCTATCCAGTGAAAATATCCTTCAAATATGATGGAGAAATGAAAACTGTCCAAGATAAACAAAAGCTAAGAGAGTTCATTGTCACAAGACCCACCCTACAAGAAATGCTCAAGAAGGCCCTCATACCTGAAAAAAAAAGGGGGGGGGGGCTTTAAAAAGCCTTGAGCAAGGAAGTAAATAGGTAGACAAAATCAGAAAATTGATGCTCTTTATCAGAACTGGTTATCAAACACTTAATTATAACATTAAAGATAAAGAGAAGGAAAACACCAAAACTAAATATAATCTCATCATTTTAATCACAAACTCACAACATGAGATGGAATAAGTTGAGACAATAATGACTTAGAAGGGGAATAGGAAAGGGATGGAATTGACTTAGTCTAAGGAAGTAAGAGGCTGTCAGAAAAGGGACCATGTCATCTACAAGATTTATACAAACCTCATGGTAACCACTAAACAAATAATCAGAACAGAGACACAAATTATAAATAAAGAGAAAACTAAGAAAACCATCTTGAAAACTACCTATCTGAATTGGTAGTCTGAAATACATGGGACAAGAAACAAAGGAAATGCAGAAGAACTGGTAAACAAGTGATCAAATGGCAGCATTAAGCCCTCACATATCAATAATCACTCTAAATGTAAATAGATTGAATTCTCCAATCAAAAGACACAGAGTGGCAGGATGGATTAAAAGACAAGACCAAACAATAGCTGCCTCCAGGAAACACATCTCAGCTCCAAAGACAAAACAGGCTCAGAGAGAAAGGATGGAAGACTATACACCAAGCTAATGACAAACAAAAGAAAGAATATGTTGCCATACTTATATCAGACAAAGTAGACTTCAAGATAAAACAGGTAATGAAAGACAAAGAGGGGCAGTAGGGACACTCCACCAGGAGGACATAACACTTATAAATATCTATGCACCCAACACAGGAGAACCAAAGTACACAAAGCAACGATTAATGAACCTAAAAGGAGATATTAACAGCACCACAATAATAGTAGGGGACCTTAACACCCCACTTACATCAATGGACAGATCATCCAGACAGAAAGTCAACAAGGAAATAGTGGATTTAAACAAAAAACTAGACCAGGTGGACTTTATAGATATATATAGAACACTCCACCCCAAAACAGCAGAATACACATTCTTCTCAAGTGGATATTAAACATTCTCAAAGATAGACCATATGTTGGGAAACAAGGCAAGCCTCAATAATTTTAAGAAGCTTGAAATCAGATGAAGCATCTTTTCTGACCATAATGCTATGAAACTAGAAACTATGAAACTTAGTCCCTTTGGGAAAGGGACAAAGATGTGGAGACTAAACAACATGTTACTGAACAACCAATGGATCAATGAAGAAATAAAAGGAGAAATAAAACAAATATCTGGAGACGAAGAAAATGAAAATACACCACAGCAACACTTATGGGATGCAGCAAAAGTGGTCATAAGAGGGAAATTCATAACAATACAGGCCCACCTTAACAAACAAGAAAAATCTCAAATAAGCAATCTTAAACTACACCTAGCAGAATTATAAAAAGAAGAACAAACAAAGCCGGAGGAAATAGCAGGAGGGAAATAAAAATTAGAGCAGAAATAAATGAAATAGAGACCAAAAAAAAAAAAAATAGTAGAAAGGATCAATGAAATAAAGAGCTGGTTCTTTGAGAAAATAAATAAAATTGACAAATCCTTAAACAGACTCACTAAGAAAAAACAAGAGAAGGCTCAAATAAACAAAATTAGAAATGAAAGAGGAGAAATTACAACGGATACCACAGAAATACAAAGGATTTTAAGAGGGGCCAGCCCCGTGGCTGAGTGATTAAGTTCATGCGCTTCACTTTGGTGGCCTAGGGTTTCACCAGTTCAGATCCTGGGTGCAGACATGGCACCACTCATCAGGCCATACTGAGTCAGTGTCCCACATAGCACAACCAGAGGCACTAACAACTAGAATATACAACTATGTATTGGAAGGGGCTTTGGGGAGAAGAAGAAAGAAAAAAAAACAAAAGAAGAAGATTGGCAACAGATGTTAGCTTAGGTGCCAATTAAAAAAAAGGTTTATAAGAGAATACTATGAAAAACTATATGTCAACAAACTGGACAATCTAGAAAAAAGGGATAAATTCTTAGACTCCTGCAACCTCCCAAAACTGAATCAACAAGAAACAGAGAATGTGAATAGACCAATCACAAGCAAAGAGATTGAAACAGTAATCAAAAACCTCCCCAGAAATAAACGTCCAGCACCAGAAGGCTTTGCTGGAGAATTCTACCAAACATTCAAAGAAGACTTAACACCTATCCTTTTCAAAATATTCCAAAAAATTGAATAAGACTGAACACTTCCTAATACATTCTACGAAGCCAACATCATCCTGATAGCAAAGCCAGACAAGGACAACACAAAGAAGCAAAATTATAGGCCAATATCACTGCTGAACATAGATGCAAAAATCCTAAACATAATATTTGCAAACTGAATACAGCAATACATTAAAAAGTCATACACCGTGATCAAGTGGGATTTATACCAGGGACACAGAGATGGCTCAACATCCATAAATCAATCAGTGTGATACACCACATTAACAAAATGAGGAATAAAAACCACATGATGGGGGCGGGCCCAGGGGCACAGTGGTTAAGTTCGCATGTTCCGCTTCTTGGCGGCCCAGGGTTCGTTGGTTCGGATCCTGGGTGCAGACATGGCACTGCCTGGCAAAAGCCATGCTGTGATAGGAGTCCCGCATATAAAGTAGAGGAAGATGAGCATGGATGTTAGTTCAGGGCCAGTCTTCCTCAGCAAAAAGAGGAGGATGGCAGTAGTTGGCTCAGGACTAATCTTCCTCAAAAAAAAAAAAAAAAAAACCCACGTGATCATTTCAGTAGATGCAGAGAAAGCATTTGACAAGATCCAACATCCACTTATGATAAAAACTATCAAAAAAAAAATGGGTATAGAAGGAAAGTATCTCAACGTAATAAAGGACATACATGACACATCCACAGCCAATATCATACTCAATAGGGAAAAACTGAAAGTCATCCCTCTGAGAACAGAAACAAGACAGGGGTGCCTACTCTCACCACTCTTATTCAACATAGCACTGGAGGTTTTGGCCAGAGCAATTAGGCAATAAAAAGAAATAAAAGGAATCTAAATATACAATGAAGAAGTAAAACTCTCACTATTTGCAGACAACATGATTGTATATATAGTAAACCCTAAAGAAGCCATTGGAAAACTGTTAGAAATAATCACCAACTACAGAAGATTTGAAGGGTACAAAATCAGCTTACAAAAATCAGTTGCATTTCTATAATCTAATAGTGAATTAACAGAAAGAGAACTCAAGAATATAATCCCATTTACCATTGCAACAAAAAGAATAAAATATCTAGGAATAAATTTAACCAAGGGGGTAAAAGACCTATACAATGAAAACTATAAGACATTACTGAAAGAAATCGATGATGATGTACAGAAATGGAAAGATACTCCATGTACATGGATTGGAGGAATAAACATAGTAAAAATGTGCATACTACCTAAAACAATACACAAATTCAATGTAATCCCAATCAGAATCCTAATGACGTTCTTCATGGAAATAAAACAAAGAATCCCAAAAATTCCTATGGGGCAACAAAAGACCCTGAATAACTAAAGCAATCCTGAGAAAAAAGAACAAAGCTGGAGGCATCACAATCCCTGACTTCAAAATATACTACAAAGCTGTAGTAATCAAAACAGCATGGTACTGGTACAAAAACATATGCACAGATCAAGGGAACACAATTTAAAGCTCAGAAACAAAACCACACATCTACGGACAGCTAATCTTCAACAAAGAAGCTAAAGAACATACAACAGAGAAAGGAAAGTCTCTTCAATAAATGGTGCTGGGAAAACAGGACAGCCACACACAAAAGAATGAAAGTAGACCATTATCTTTCACCTTACACAAAAATTAACACAAAATAGATCAAAGACTTGAAGGTAAGACCTGAAATCATAAAACTCCTAGAAGAAAATATAGACAGGACACTCTTCGACATTGGTCTTTCAAATACCATGTCTACTTGGACAAGGGAAACAAAGGAAAAAATAAAAATGTGGGACTTTATCAGACTAAAGAGCTTCTTCAAGGCAAAGGAGACCAGGATCAAAATGAAAAGACAACCCACCAAGTGGGAGAAAATATTTGCAAATCATATATCTGACAAAGAGTTAATCTCAGTAATATATAAAGAACTCACACATCTGAACAACAAAACAACAAACAACCTGATCAAAAAATGGGCTGAGGATATGAACATTTTTCCAAAGAAGATATACAGGTGGCCAGTAGGCACATGAAAAGATGTGCAACATCACTAATAATCAAGGAAATGCAAATCAAAACTACACCAAGATATCACCTTACACCCATTAGAATGGCTGAAATCGCCAAGACAAAAAATAAATGTTGCAGAGGTTGTGGGGAAAAGGGAAGCCTCATACACTGCTGATGGGAATGCAAACTGGTGCAGTCACTATGGAGAGCAGTCTGGATATTTCTCAAAAAAGTAAAAATAAAAATACCATATGACTCAGCTATGCCACTACTGGGAATTTACCCAAAGAACTTGAAATCAACAATTCAAAGAGACATATGCACCCCTATGTTCATTGCAGCATTATTCAAATAACACATTGTGGGAGAAACCCAAGTGCCCATTGACTGATGGTTGGATAAAGAGGATGTGGTGTGTATATATATATATATATATATATATACACACACACACACACACACACACTGGAATACTACTCAGCCATAAAAAAGATAAACTCGTCCCATTCGCAACAAGATGGAGGGACCTTGAGGGTATTATGTTCAGCAAAATAAACCAGACAGAGAAAGACAAACACCAGATGATTTCCCTCATATGTGGAAGATAAACAAACACACGGACAAAGAGAACAGTTTAGTGGTTACCAGGGGGAAGGCGGTTGTGGGGTGGGCACAAGGAGTGAAGACGTGCATTTATATGGTGACTGACAAATATTAAGGTACAGCTGAAATTTTGCAATGTTATAAACTATTATGACCTAAATAAAAAAAAATAAAAGCATGAAGTCAGGGGATACTGAACCCTGTGTTGCTGGTCAGACTTTGAGAGAAAGACAAGAACTAGAAGAAACTAGGGAGAGAGAATCCACTCCTCACTGCTCCCCATCTGCTTCCCAATCATCCAAATGATGCTCAGTGAGCTTTGCAGTTGAGATTGTGGCCAACTGGAATTCCCCTAATGAGAATTCTGGCAAGTGGATGGATAGAACTCTTTCTCTCATACAGAAATAACATAAATGGAAACATTTCTTGTGAAAAACAGAGTGCCATGCCCCTTCATCTGTCATCTGCTTGGCCTAGGGGAAACTACTGGGGATTATGGGGGCATCTCTTGATTTGGAGATACAAGTATCCACTGAACTAGATCATTATTAAGATCTCAGCACATGGTTATGTCACTGACATCTTTTTCGGTATTCAATCAGCATTAATTGAGCACCATCTCCATACAAAGCCCTCTGCTGGATGTTGTCGGAGATGTAAAAGTGAGTATGACACAGCCTCATTATTCAAAGAACTCACAATCTAGTTGATGGTAAACAGTGAAAAATGTAAATCTAAGCAGATCATATCTTTCCTTAACATTCTTAATTCAAAATCCGACCTGAATTTCCCTGGTCCCCGTCCAACTCTCCACCTTCATCTCCATGGTCCCCTGGCACACTCCACTCCTAACACTGGCTTCTTGAGTTCTCCTGCTCCTGCCTCCTCTTCTCAACTTTCAGATCTCAGTTCAAAGGTCGCTTCCCCCAGGAAGCCTTTCCTGGTTCCCCAGGTCAGACTCCTGCTATATCTTCTCATTCACCCTCTTTTTCCCTTTGCTGCAGTAACTGCAGTTTGATTATATGTTTATGTGACTGTGTGATACTGTCCGCCCTCCCCATTAGGAGGGCGGACAGTATCAACTTTAATGAAAGCAGCTTTAATGAAAACAGAGGCCCAGGCAGCCTTTGCTCGTTACTGAGAGCTCAGTGCCTATCACAGGGTCTGGTATAGCATTGGCTCTTGGAAAACATTTCTTAAATAAATGAATAGATGTACATGGTGAAATCAGTTAGAAGGTAAGAGAAACAAGATCCTGAAGTGGAAGGCCATTAAACAGTGTGGCTGGGGGTGGTGGTTTCTTTCCCAAACCTTTGCTATGTACAAAGTGCCCTGGACAAGAATACTTGTGGAATGAATGAAGTGAATGAATAGTGAACTAGGAAAAATCGTCTCTCGTTTTTCTCTTCTTTGTTTGCTGATATGATATACTTTACATAAACAGTAACATTTGAAAACTCATTTTTTTGCATGTGCTACAATCTTGTGACGAGATAGTTAAAAAATAAACACTAACCAGTCAAAAGCCCAGGATCTAGCTGAGTGACACCTCTTTGCCATTTCCATCAAAAATAGATTCTGGCCCAAAAGCATCTGTAGTAAAGCACTGGACAATTTCAATTTTCTAAGAAAGAACTCCTGGCTGCTTCGGCTGTGAACGCTGACCTGAAAAGCTTCTATCTCATATGCTCTTAGAGCTGGAGCTACAGTGCATTCATTCATTGATTAGTTGACTCATTCATTGATTCATTCAACACACATTTATCAAGCATCCAACATATATTAGTTACTGAACTATGGTATCCATCATACACTAGGGAAAAAGATGGTCAAAGCCTTTCACAGTTAACTTGGAAAACTAGATCTACAAAAAGATGATTCCACCCTAGCAGGAGAGTTGGGGAACAGACTTGGTACTTCCTCATTTGTAGCATTGATCAGACTCATTATCATACTTCCAATGGCCGTGAGCTCCAGGAAGGCAAGCCTGCTCTAATCTCATCCATCTTTGTATCTCTGACAACTAGCACTATCCCTGGCACATAGTGGGCTCTCAGCAAATATTTATCTATTGACTAACTGTAGCTAACTTTTGTTATTTGAGCCAATCCCTGCGTTCTGTGTGTTGACATGCATTGCCTCATTAATCCTCATAACACCATTATGATGTGGTTGCTATTATTGTTTCCATTTTACACACAAGGAAACTGAGGCAAAGAGAAGCTAAGGAGCTTGACGAGGACACATAGCATGTGAAGTGACAGAGCCAGCATTCAACCTAGGTCTGTTTAACATACACTCATGATGCACCTGCATTTCCATTAGGTTGAACAGTAGGAAATTGCTGATATTTGGCCCTTTTGACCTGCAGAAATAGCAAATGTGTTGGTAGATAAGGAACATAAGTACTTATAACCTCGTATAAGTAGATGAAATAAAATAAATGAAAGGTTACACAGGGAGAGCTGGGGAAGCAGGGCAGGGGTAGGTCGGGGCAGCTTCCTGGGCATCCTTGCAGGGTGGCATTCACCCACTCCCTCACTCAACACGTGTTTGTGATGGGCTCACTATGTGCCAGACCCAAGGCTCATGTGGAGAGGAAGCGGAGTGTGGAGTTGTGCAGAGAGGACAATTATAATAAAATGGGATATTTGTTATGCTCTAGTAAAATGCCCTGAGAATACACAGCAAAGGCCCAAACGTGAGAGAGATCAAGACCAGGTTGGTGGTTTAGGTGGGCAGGAGCAAAGGATTCCAGGTTGGGGAGCAAGATGAGAGGAAGTGGGTGACATCAGGAAGTGCTGTTCATGCCTGGCATGGACTGGACGCAGAATGCAGGAGAAACCAGTGGAGAGTGTGCAGAGAAGAAGGTTCCCAAAGATTCCTTCAGCTCCGTCACGGAGAAGCGTTTGGAGGAGGATGAATGGGAGGCAGGAAGAGCGTTTAAAGCCGTTTTGGGTGGAAATATTGCAAGCGTGAGTCTCACAGAAGCAGTGAAATACTGATGCTCAAACCAATGAAGTTTAGAACTGAGTAAACTTGGAGAATTATCAATTACTTTAGGTATTCTGTGAAATACAGGTGCTTTGATTTAATTGGTTTAAATCTCTAGAAAACCTCAGTTATCTTTCCACACAAAGGATTCTGCATGCCAGGTGCCTCTTTGTGCTAGGTTCCCTCCTTACAACCCCTCTTCAGATATGTGGTAATTCAGTTGGGGTTCCTTGGCCTTAGATGTTGCTTGTTTTCCATTTATGTTCATGGAGGAGGAGATTTTAATGAAATATTACGGAACTCCATCTCCTCTTCTAAATCTAGATCTGTTTTTCAGTCCTACTTGTCTCCTTATTTAGTGTCAGAAATCTCTATTCTGGTTCTTAATGTTTGCAGTACGATTCTTAAATTGACTGCCTCACATTTCTTCTGCTCTCTTTCCCAAGACAGGCATGGGCCAGTTTTGCTCTCTATTGGCACTCAAAACAGAAGAAAACATACCAGGTACCAGAGAATATATCATGTAGCCCGTTCAGAGTAATGACACAGCTCTGTAACCCCTTCTGACATGTCAAATGCAGTGAAAACCATCAATAATTATAGGATATATGCAGATTTGGATATCTTAAATCAACCACAGAAAGTGTTTTTAAATAGAACAGACTAAATTCAAGGTATATCTAAAAAAGTGTTAATGTTATATAGTGTATTTACTGAATATCAATCAACCAAAGGTGTTCACAGAACAGAAAAATGGGACATTAAAAAAATTAAAGCAATTCAGCAAAAGGCCATATTCTGGTTAAGTGCATGATCACAGATTCAAATATGTTCTTTTAGATTCTCTGATCAAAAACAGGTCTCGACCATCAGGCTTTCCCTTGCTATGATTAAGGCAATCTGTTAGCCTGGCCACTCTGTATGGTCATGAACAAACTTTTGGATAGTGGTGGCCAGCTGTAACAACCTCATCTGTTATCCTGGGAGGCTGGGCAGAAGGAAGTTGTGGAGTTGCTAATTGATAACTTTCATTCCAGCATTAGCTTTGTAATGCTGTTCTAATTCCCACTATCTTAGCCAACAAAATTCCTCTAAAACAATGAAGCATCTTTACTTCCTGAAGGTAAACCTAAAAAGCGCCCTTGTGGGAAGTAGTCACCTCTAACATCCCATTCACTGCGGGTAGCAGCAGCACTGAGAATCCTCTAAGTGAGCAACAATGGAGATTTGGGTCGCCATCTGCCTCTGGTAGGTTTAAATGTTTATGTCACCCATAGCTGTAGGGTTTTGGCAGCAATATTGTTGATACCCAAGAAGGAATGATGTGATTAAAATTAAGAGACTAAGAGCTGGAAATTGATCTGACTCAATATAATATTTTGTCATCATAGCCTACTGCCTCTCTTTCTTTCTCTCTCTTTCTCCTTCCGCCTCCCTGCTGACTTTTCTTTTTTCCACTCATCTGGTCTACACCAAATCAATGATCTCTGAAGTTTACCTTAGCTGAGTCTCTATCAAAACTTCCTGGGCTCCAAACAACATTCTAACAGTGGGGAAGAGAAAGCGAACAAGGTAGCATAGAAGGGGTCCCTGGAACAATAAATAGAACGTCAGCATCAAAACAGCAAAAAGGATGCCATTAACCAAAAAACTCTGAATGAAAATTCCCCTTCACAGCTGCCTCCAAAGCTCTGTGGATTTCAATCATTTCTCTTCTGGTCCCCAACACAGTCATCTTTGGATGACTCAAAGATCTTTCACATTTTCTGCACAATTTATTTTAATATAAATTATTCACTGAATCAAAAATGTATACAAAATCTCTGCTTTTTTCCCTCTAGAGTAACTCACTCTCCCCAAGGAGGTGAATAATAGAATTTGTGTTTGAGCAAGTTGTTAAAAATAAGTCTTAAGCTTTGGAGTGAATCACATGTGACTCAGTTATTTTTAAAAATAAATAAATAAAGCCTAAGGGCAGAGGGAGAATGGTTTAAGGGGGAAAAGAATAAGCAAGTCATTTTCATGAATTGCTGGACATAGTCTAAATCTAGAAAAGAAGACTCCAGCCCTCTATGAGGGTTGGACATCACTCCTCTGCTCTACACCCTGCCCCCGACTCATATATATACTTTCATTTGTCAGCCTGCAAAGAAAAATCTCTGCACCCCTAGAATTTCTTTACAGCTGGAAAATTAATTGAACATTATCCTAGCTATGGCACAAAACTTGCATTCCATAGAATCAAAACTTTGTAGAAAAGAGATTTTGCTGCTTTGGATGAGGTGGCGTTGAAACTTGTCTGTCCCAAAACATGTCCTTTTGGTTCCCTGCAAAACACTTAAAGCTGAACAATGGCTTATTTAATTCTTTGGCATAGCAGAGTTTTTAAAAATTAGTATTAAAAAGCTACTTACCCAGGCTAAGTCAAATCCAAGCATTAGCAATTCTTCAACAGTAAAAATGGAGAGAGTGCTGCTTGTTGGCTACTTGAGGAGGATTCTTTTTCCTTTGGGACAGTGGCTGCCTGGTTTGAGAAGCAAGAAGCTAATGGGGGAGAGAGACCAAAACTCCTCTGTATAACACTTGGTTTCCTGTGAGGCAAGTGGGCCTCCAGGCAGTTATCACCTCCAGACTCAAAAGCAATAGGGTAGGCAAAGATTTCCCAAGTGCTTATTGGGGATAACATTCAGTTGCAGATAATTTTAAAAACAGAGACCTAACTCTCAGAATTCCAAGAAAATCACAGTCTTGGATTTTCTCCCAGTTTACCAAACTCATCCTGATCAGTGAGCAAACACATACATGGATAGGGCTTCTATGTTGTTCAACTACAGAGGTGCAACGGTTTTAACACATCTGCAAATGATCTGAGACACCTCCCATCAGGAAGTGGAGTCTATTTCCCCTCCCTTAAATATTGGGCTGGGCTTAATGAGTTGCTTCTAATGAAGGATAGGTAGCAGAAGTGATTCTGTGTGGCGTTCAAGACTAGTTCATAAAAGTGATACAGCTTCTGCCTGGTTCTCTCCCTTGAGGTATATTCCTTTGGAGCATGGGAACCACCATGCTAGAGAAAGGGCAGAGAGAGACCACAGAGACAAACAGGAAGATGCCTACAGAGACCCAGCAGTTCCAGTCCCAGACGTTCAAGTCTTCCCAATCCGCGTGCCGGATATGTGAGCAATGAAGCCCCAGCCCCAGCAAAATCTGACTGAGAGAGGTCTTGAGCCAGAGCCACCCAAACAAGATGATCCAGAATGTTGGATCCACAGAAACCATAAAGGAAAAACAAATGAATGCTGGTTTTAGGCCACCAATTTTGGGGGTGATTTATTTCACAACAATAGATAACTGGAAATATTTTGATACCTAGAGGTGAGGCATTGCTGTAACAAAACTTAAAACATGTGGCAGTAGTTCTGGGCCTGGGTGGAGAGTGGAAGAGCTTCAAAGAGTCTGTTAGTGAGGAATTAAAGGAAAGAAAGGAAAATGTAATGGAAGCTGGAGGAAAGGAGACCCTGGTTATGAAGTGTTGGAAAGTCTAGCAACATTTACACCAGTGGTAACACAGGAAATAGAAAATCTACCTAATGAACTCATGATCTAGTAAGGTTTCCAGGCAGAGTGTTGAAGGGGCTGCCTGATTCTTCTAGCTGGCCATAGTAAAATATGAGAGGAGAGAAAGCAACTAAAGAAAGGATTGTTAAATATAAAAAAAGCCAAGACTTTTGGGGTTCAAAAATAAAACTAATTCTCAGTTTCATCCTCTCCATATGGCAGATGAACCTAAAATTAAAATATGTAATTTCCAACAAAGATGATGGCAACAATGTGACTCTAGAACACTTTGTTAAGACTTCAGATTTAAGGCGGTGCCTCATAGATTCTTTCAAACAGTCAAAAGTCCCTCTAAAGATCGTAGGGCATGACTTTCAGATGTCTCCATTAAACAGAAACGCTTCTAAAAATCTCAAGGGCACAGTCCCACAGAAGCCTTAGAGGGAGTCTAAAGCAGAGAAAAGCTTATGCCATTGAGATTTGTGGATGTGGTTTTTGTCTAAAGGAGTGAATCCCAACAAGATGGACGGGAAACAAAATTTTAAAGAGATTTGTACTAAAGAAAACATTGCCAGCTCAGACTAAAAGGGACAGAGGTAGTAAAAAATGAAGAGAGGATTTTGGATTCCCAAAATTCTATGGGAAAGAAGCAGGCTGAGAACTACCCAGCTATAAAAACGGTGCGCGTTTTGAGGAACATTAAGGATAATTCAGAGAGAGAAACAAAGAGCCCAGGAAAAGGAGCTAAGAGCCATGGAGAATCGTTCGCAGGGAATAACACTGATTTCTAATTAGGGAACTGAAAAGATGTGCTTGGCTGAATTTCAGAATTGCTATAGACTATTGAAATGTCTACAGTGGCTATCCCATGCCTATCCCACCAAAGTATGTTAGGTGGTGGGATCAAATAACTTGTCACTTTAGTTCACAGATCTTCAGATCAAGAGCAGTACTCAAGAAGCTATAATTGAAGGTCTGTACTCATGGAGCCTCATCTGCAGCACCTGAACCTAATTTGGATGATGGGATACTGGACCTGGAGCCTGAGACGATGCCGTCCAGATGAGATAGTTGGGGGTCTTAAGAAAGGGTGAGCATATTTTGCATGTGGGATCAATATACATCTTGTGGCTGGAAGGCAGACTGTTATGGTTTTAAAACATGCCTGCATTCTTTCCATCGAAAGGTGGAATCTAATTCTCCTCCCCTTAAATATAGGCTGGGCTTAGTGACTTTTCTAACAAATAGATTGCTAGGTCATAAAAGGCAACAGTTTCCACCTGGTTCTCTTGTTCTCTTGGCGTGCATGCTTTGGAGCCCTGAGCCACCACATAAAATGTCCAGCTACCCAGTGCCATCATGCTTAGGAGACCTTGTGGAGAAACCATATTAAGTTGGGGACGCTCTGTTCTAGCTGTTTCAGCTCCCGGCTCTTTGAGTCTTCCCAGCTCTGGCATCAGATATGTGAGTGATGAAGGTTTAAAGATGACCCCAGGTAAGCCACCATCTGATTGCAGTCTCATGAGAAATTGCGAGCCAGAAAAACCCAGCCGAACCGCTCCTGAACTTCTGACCCATAGAAATTATGAGAGATAGTAAATGATTGTTGTTTTAAGACATTAAATTTTGGGGTGATTGTTATCCAGCAATAGATAATTAGAACAAGGAGGCACCAGTCACATTTTCTTCTGTGTGAATGGGAATCCCTGGAGTTCTTCAGCAAGACGGTGTCAGAGGAGTCTGTGCAAACTCAGTTGTGTTGATCAACTCTTCAGGCTTTGTCCAGATTACTCTGTTTCTCACTTTTTCTCCTTCCCTGGTTTCCTACTTCCATTTGACTCCACGTTTTAATTTCATTTGACACTAAGCTTCAAGGCTGGTCCCTGATAACTTGGTGCCCAGGCTTTGCTAATCTCTTTTAGGCACTTTAGTTCACCCTGGAATTTCCCTTAATACTGCCCTGATGTCTACTTCAGCACACCTGCACCTGACAAGACCGCCAGTGGAGGCCCCTTCTTTTCCCATCCCCAGATCCTCACTGCATTGTGGGGATCTGGGAGACACACCTATCCAAGTTGCATTTCCACCCCGTGCAAACGGCTGCCCCTTGTCTATTTCTCAGGGTGGGCTTAAAAGGTTGGGTGTGCCTCCAGGCTTCCCAGTTGAACCCTCTGCCCAACCAAGCTGCTAATAATAGTCAGGACCTCAGCCAGCAGCCAATGACCTCTATGGAAAGACAGCAACATTTTAGTCAAGATATGCCTGGACTCTCCGAGTCTGTTTACTGGCCCACAAAATGAGATGAGTAAAAATACCATGATTCTGACAATAAACTTATGAATACCATGATTCTGACAATAAACTTGAGCATGACATGACATAGGATGAGCAGTAATGGGGATTCTTAAATGACATTTATAGAGCACCATGTTGGGTTCTCCATTTTGGTAACGGTTAAAAGCACTTGGATGTTAATGACCAACTGTGGGGAAAAAAATATTACTTTCATCAGCCTACTGTGAATTCTGTGGTACACTTGGCAGGTAATTGACACAGAGACTGAAGGGTAATTCTGCCCCTTCCCCCAGTGTGTGGTTCTCTTCTGAAGTCAATAAGACAAGCATATCAGAACACATGTTGTAACTCTGCTATCCATATCAGAGGTACATACATTTAGCAGTGCTCTGACAACTTCACAGAACATAGGAAAGAATTGGGAATTCCAGTTTTTGTTTTGCTTTGTGGAGACATGGGAAATAACTTGGCAGTGGGCTCCCCACTATGTGTTTAAAGTGAATCGCTCTTTCTGTACCTCGAATATCTGAGGAGCACTTGAATTGTGCTGGGCACAAGCTACTGAAATGAGTAAGACCGGTGTTCACTCTTAGGGAGCCCAGGGTCCCCAGAGGGTTCAGACAGGTACACCTCAAGAGGGGTGGGAGGTGGGGAAGAGGTTGAGCTCTGAGAAAGGAGTGTGCAGAATTCTCTGGGGGTATTTATTATTTTAAGGGTTAAGAGAAACCTTGAATTATACCTCCTAGCTTTGATAGAGAAAATTGGGAAACCCTGATGTTTTTACTGTGGAATCTTGGAATTGGGGGTGAATTAACATATGGGAAGTCCGTGCTGTTTCATCCCTCTTTCTGTTTGCATTTGCTCAGGACAGCCTGTCCAGGTTCCCTGGAAAACTCCCATGTGGTCTTCCCAAGACACTCTCCCCACCACCCCCACCTCCTGTCTTGGAACCGAAGCAAAATATCATACCTTGTCTGTACTACTTCTGTGACTCTCACTGACACCTTTTGCTGCATTAAAATAATGTCTGCACCGTTCTCTTCCCCACTTAGAATGTGAGGGAAGGACAGTGTCTTCCTGTTGTGGACCTGCAGTCCCCAGCACAATGTCTGGCACATGTCCGCATTGAACAGATGATTGGTGAAATGAAAACTGGTAAGCAACCTGTGCCAAAGTGGTTGCTCCCAAAGCAGAGTCCAGATCATGCCATTTGTTTGCATGATAATTCAGGATAAAGTTCAAACTTTATGGAGTCTGGCACCCCACAGTCTCTGTGGCCCAGTTTTATTCCTCACTAATCCCTCTCACACACCTTGTGCTCCAGCCTAAGCAGAGCTCCTTGAGTTTCCCCAAACATCCTGCATTTCTCTCATTTATGTCTTTACTCGGGTACTTCCTTTAGTCGAGTGTGTCTTTCTGCCCTACTTCAGTTTGTATGTGCTGAAATGGTAATCTACGTCCAAAGCTCAGCTTAGATGCCACCTCCTCCATGAAGCCTTCCTAGTTACTTTCAGCTGGAAAGGATAGCCTCCTTTTCATTTCTTCCTCCCCTTGCACTGTTTCGTCACCCCTGTCACATTATGCCTTGTGAGTTCATTCATTTAACCAGCATTTATTGACAACTTACACTGGGCCAAGCTCTGTTCTAAGAACTAGACACAAAAAGATGAAAAAGATCCGGTACTTACCCTCAAAAACTCAGAGTCTAGTGTGTAAGGCAGAAACATTAAAAAGGTAGTTATAATAAAAGTTAAAAAATAATGTATTAGTAACTGGGAATAAAACGAATTAAAAATGGTAGTTATAATAAAATGGAAAAGTGTATTGGTGGAGATGTTCAGAATTTTTTCATTGCAATTATCATGACTTGAAATTATGTATTTTTAAAATTCTCTCTCTTGATATGAGAAAAGGGTTGTTCACCACCATGTCTTCAGCACCCAGAATACTCCTCACACATGGTAACTATTCAATAATTATTTGTTGAATTGAAGTAGGATAACATTTTTTTTAATAGTTAATCCACAATGGAAGTTTATGTCTTGCTCATGTAAAGTCCCCAAAGGACCTTTTTGACCTTCAAGTGGCTCCATTCCGAGCAGTAATCTTCCACATCTTCTTTAAGAAGATGATCCCATCTTCTTAAACAAGTGACTTCCAATTAGCCATGTTTGTCTGCATGAATATGGCAAGAAAGGGAAATAGCATGGAAATTATGCACAGGATGCTCTGATGGTCTGGGCCAGGAAGTGGTGCAATCACTCTGTTCATACTCTGTTGGTCAGACCTCGTAAATGGGGCTGTGAAATGTGGTCCAGCTCATCTAGTTCAGGAGAAAAACACTTAGCCAGCCTCTGCCACAATGGGTGAATGAAGGGAGAGAGGAATGAAGAGAAGGGTCAACTAACCAGGGGAAGGGACCTTGTCAGGGAAGGCTTCATGGAGGAGGTGATGCAAAACATGAGTGCTAAAGGATGTAGCTACCTGAGGAGGCAGAAGGAGTCCCAGGTAGAGGGAGGAAACATGGGAAGTGCTAGCCAGGTTCCCTGAGGCTGGAAGACACAGTGAGAGCTGAGGAGAGGACATGAAAATGAAGAAGGACGGTGAGATCATAGGGCGTGGGGGGTCTTGATGCCACTCTAGAGAGCTTGGACTTCGGAGAAGAGGAGGAGCCACTGAAAGGATAGAAGCAGGAGTGCCTCACAAATGACTGGCAATTTGAATAGAGTCTTCAGGTGGAAAGAGTAGAGGGGGTATTTGACGGGGAGGCAAACTGCCTGGTTAGGAGGTTAAGCATCTAAACTTCCCTACAGGGTGGTTCACATTGTGGCTGACCATTGGAGTCACTTGAGGAGATTTTAAAAAGCATACACACCTGGGCTGCCACCTGGGAGCCTGCGATTCAGTAAGAATGATTAGAAAGCTCCCCTGGTGGTTGTGGTAGTCAGCCAAGTGCAGCAACCACTGCCTCTGGGAGCCCCTTGAGGACAAGCAGAGATCCTTCCTCTTTGGTTTCTTTTTCTCCCATAGAGCTGGGAGGACCTTGCGTATAATTGCATATCGTAGCACATGATAGAAATATAGTATATTCACTTTGTTTGCAGGCTGCTAAACCCTTTCTTAGGAAGGTAAACTATATTCCATCCCATTCTTGGTTAATTTGTATTATTCTTTAATAATTGGCTCATTTTAAAAAAAAATACTAAATATCTACTGTGCCTCATCACCATTTTCAGGCTTGAGGATATAGAGATTGAAAAAGACCTGTATGTTACTATTTTCTCAAAAGTTATGTGGGAACTGGGAAGGAGAAACTGTTTTCAGGGGAGTTCTGGAATGCTTTGCAACAGAGATAGTTTTGGAACTCCGTCTTAAAAGGATTAATAGGAACTTGCCTGCTGGAAAAATGGGAAAGGGCATTCCAATCAGAGGGAACAGTATGTGCAAAAGTACAAGGGTGTGAGGAGGTCTGGAATATCCAGGGATCATTGGGGAGTTCAGCATGGCACAGGTGGAGGATGTGTGCATGGAGAGATGGGAGATGAGCGTAGAAAGAAAGGAGACAAGAGGCAGTAGTGTGCAGGGAAACTGGCTTTCAAAAAACAACAAAAAGCGAAAACCTGATTTGTAGAGTTTGCCCTTTTCCATGGTGTAAATACTCCTATCTGATTTCAAGTTATCAATGACAAGAACTGGCTTACAAAATTCCTAAGTATTTAACAATTGGTTCTTGTGAACTGGTACCAGCTAGTTCCAGTTAATGGCTGACAGGAGGTCAGTTCATTTAATGGAAGAGATGTGCTGAACAACCTTTCGCCCTTTCCTCAGAATGGTTCTTCTTCACACTATGAGGCTGGCTTCCACGGGTTTGGGCGGGGAGGGGGGCAATGAAATGCACAAGGATACCTGAAACTCATGGCAGCTGATCCTCAGGCTCCTGTAACCCACCAGTAGTGCCCCTAAACCCAGGCAAGAGGGGTTCCTGTTTTGGTTCTCATGTTTAAAGGACCTGTCTCTGGTCAACCTCCCCCCACAGAATGGGGAATCCATGATGCTGTGCCCAATAGGAAACTACCTCCCCCGGTTCTACTCCATGAACTCCAGATGTCCAGGACCCTGGAATTCTCTCTGCAAATGGAGTCTTCCCCGAAACCACCCTCCCTGAGAATGTGCACCTGATCCCCAAGGGCTGGCCAAGGAGGGGCTGTTTGCCAAGGGCCTGGACAGAATATGGACGTGGGAGCTGGGACGTTGACACACTTGCATGTGTGGCTCCTCACAATGGATACACACCCTAGAGCTAAGAGTGTGAGATGAAAAGAGGGGGATAGGTCTTGAACCAGGCCAACTCTCTGCACGCTGTCAAGTTTTGGTGAACTTTGAGGAGTCCAAAAATTCTAAGTGCAACCCTGGCCTTCTAGGTCATTATGAAGACACATTTGTCAAGGTAAGAGAATTGAATATATTTAACATTTTGCTAATTGGATTTATATTTTTAAATATTTATATATATGGTATGTAGTCTCCAGTTTGAGTCTACCCTGGGCAGGGAAACCTTAGGGGTGGTCCTTGCCTACCCCATTAGCAGGGCTGAATACTATGCCAAGGTAAGCAAGTTACAGGCCCCAGGCAAATCCTACTCACTGAGTGTTTTTATACAGGCTGTGGGCTAAGAATGGGTTTTACATTTTTAAATAGTTTTTAAAAATCAAACGAAAAGTATTTCAGTATGTCTGAAAATTATGTGAAATTCAAACTTCAGTGCCCATAAATTGTTTAATTGAACACAGCACCCTCATTCATTTATGTATTGTGCACGGCTGCTTTCACCCTATGACAGCAGGGAAGTTGTTACAACAGACACTGTACAGCCTGGAAGCTGACTAGATTTACTATCTAACTCTTACAGGAAAGGTCTGCCAGCCCTCCCCCCGCAGTAACAGACAGGCAGGAGGAAGGGAAGAGCCTGGCAGTTCTCATGCGGACTGCACAGCAGAATCACCTGTGGAGCTGCCAAAACAGACCAATGCCAGGGCCACACCCTCAATATTTCTAGAATGAAGTGGTCTGGGGTGCGGGTGTTTTTAAAACTTCCTCATGACTCTAATGAGAGCCAGGGGCTGCGAGCCATTGGGCTAAGGGGATGAACACAAGGGTCTGGATTTCCCAAACATTAGGCAGAATAAGGTTGCAGGTCTTGTGCCTGCTTACTCCAAGGATCTGAATGGATTACCCCTTTCTTTGGAAGCAAGGTACCCTGTTACCCGATTTGGTTGAAGACGGAGAGAGGGAAAAGGGTCATTGTTTCACACTGTAGCGTGATGTATAAAGCTAAGTTTTATTTGAACGTCTCTAAACCCTTGAACTGCTGGTTCAAACGTCCCCGGCATTGTCTGCATCTGTCAGGCAGGCACACCTTCGGCTGTTGTAGCACATACCTTCGCCAAGAGCCCTGCTGGGTCACTTCTCAGGATACACTCCAACAGGGAACCCTTACCCCATCTTTGCTGCGTGCCCTCCATAATTATTGGTGGTCTCGCAGGGAAGGAGAAAAAAAGACAACTCTATCAGAATCCCCTTCTCCACCAGAGCAGTCAGCACCATTGGCAGAGGCTGGCTCCGGGGCTGCAAGGCTGCTCTGAGCTATTATTGTGCTGGCGCTCTCTCAGCATGACTCACCGCAGACAATATAGCACACCGAGAGCATGGGGGATGAACAGTAAATACCAGGCCTTGGATTTTTTTTAATCTTGTCAGTTTTCTCCTGATTTGTGTCCTTTATCCTAGCCCCTCTGCTGTATAAGCTTCTCAGAGCTAATGCCCATAACGCCACCACCCACTGGTAGCAGCAGGCTGCTGGGCCACTGTGGGGTTCTCATTCCAGAGATTTACAATGCCCGCCATTATTCAGCAACGGTACGTGTTAACCTAGTGGCACAGGGTTGCTCCAACACCTTCCCCTCTGGTTTCTCTATACTCTGGGGGCCAACAGCAAATCTAGGAGTGCCGCCCTCCTGACTGTAACTGCTTGCCTCAGAGCACACATCACATCCTCCAACCTGACAAAGCTGGAACAGCCCCCGAAGAAAAAGAGGGGAACGTTGGGCAATTATGGAGCCGAGAGATGATTGTCGTCTCTACTGCCACATTTAAAAAGTTAAAAACATTTCGCAAAGCTATTTCTTTGGTCTTTTGTAGATACCAGCCCTCCACCTCTTGTCTTTCTTTTATTAAGAACTCTTGGGATTAAATCAACCCAGGCACACAGTTGAGCTCTGTGCTTGTGAACCTACCACTGAGGCTGCTGGGAATGACCTCAGCAACGGGCACAGGTGCTTCTGCAGCTGTTGAAGTGGGGCAGTGGCACACATTTTGCTCCCTTGAAACAATTCTGAGGAACAAGGTATTCTTTTGACACTTCTATAATTCTAATCAGTTTCCAGGGTAATATACAGCTCCCATTTAACTAAGAAATTTGCCTATTATCTCTACCACGAAGTCTGCCACTATGCAATCTCCTGTCTCAGAATCCACTGATGGTGGCAGGACTGTGTGAAAATGTGTGTACCTTTGGCATAGAAGACTTGCTGTTTTAGGGGAAACAGCAGGGGTAGCTGGGGGGATGAAGATGTGGTGGTTCTCATGAGCTTCTCTGGAATGGACTATGCATCAGCTGAGAACACTTAGATTTGGTTTTGTGAGAACATTAGCTTGTGAAGGGCTTACCAACTGTGAAATAACAGCAGTTCTAAGAGGGGAGCAGGGAAAGGAAACCTGAGGTAGCTGCTGCTGGTTGGTGAGGGTCTGCCCAGGGGAAAGCCAGAGGTCCTGGGTCCTCTAAACATGAGACGTGAACTTTGATTTTTACCTTCAAGGGTAAACATTTTTAAATCACCAAATATCATATCTATAAATTGATGACAGTATCTGGCATGAACATTATTAGCAATTTATCAAATCATTGGGGTTGGTTTGGAGTTATGAAACTGACAGATCTGACAAGGAGGAGGAGGTGATGATAGAAAGGAGACCGGCCTCCCAAGGCGGCATTGTCAATCCAAGTACAGGCTCCCCACAGTGCCCTGCCCATTCAGGTGCAGGCACCCACTAGGTGGTGTTCAGAGAAGTGTGCTCAGCTCGAGAACAGTAACGCTTCTGGCAGTCTGTAGGCATGCTGAAGCTTTGATTTGTATTCAGTGGAGGGTAACCTACTCACCTCATCTTAGGATGTGTGCAAAAAAACTGAGAAAGAGGCAATAAAATATAAATAGGATTGCCATTAAACAAAACCAGATCAGCTCCAGATGCCTGGAACATGTGGTGAATGTCAGTAAGGAGCTGGGGGAATTGTGAGGACCCAGCGGCTCACAAGATTTGTTTTGCACAGCCTCCACTCCTTTACCTAAATTTGTCATAGCAACTCAAGGCAAGGGAGGGTTCAACAGACTCTTGGAACATTCCAGCTAACTCACGCCTTCCCACATCCAAGAGCATTGAGTATTTGCTCTCTTATTTCACTCTTTAAGAACGGTGCGACTAAGAGTTTTCAAGACAACGTTTCTTTGACACAGTATATGGTGTTATTTGGCACCCACCAAGAAAATGTACCAAGAAAACATACAGAGAGTCTGCTATACTTTATTCCATATCATGTTACAAGGAAACAACAGTGACAGCTGACAAACCATTACATCTTTCATAATACAGACAAATTACAATTGGTAACAAATATGCAACATGTATTATTCCATCCTCCTTACTATGTGTCATTTTGAAGTATAATAGTTTTTTGAATGATGCTAGCAGATTTCTTAGTTACCGACCCCCTGTAGAAAGTACACATCTCAGTGTATCATACAAAAAAAAGATAAAAGAAAAATAAAAAAATCCACTCCCAACTAGAGAATGTAGATTTTGTATGTGCCTCTAAAATACGCTGCTGTGGGAAGGGGAGAATAGGAGACCGCTTATTTTATTTGAGATTTTTTTTGTTTGTTTTTTTGTTTTTGGTATATGAGAAAATTGCAAGGCAGTAACATATACGGTTTCCTCTGCCTACAAGCCAGTAAGGGAGATGGAAGTTATGCTCAATTATGCAGCATATTCCTATGTATAGGGGGCAGGCAATAATCTACCCCAGTATGTACAGCCTAAACATCCTCTTATATAACAAAGATTACAAAACCAGTAATATTCACAGATAAGTATCTTATGTAGACGCATTACCTAGGATATCGATTACACTGGCTGTCAGGTACACACCGAGGAAAGAATACCAAGAGGCTTTGCTTTCTCTGCAAGCCTGGAGGCTCCCCTGGAAACTTTTCTTATCACTCTTGGGAGGTAGAAATAGCTTCTCAACCTTGTATCAGTGGATGGACAGCCACCCCTGCCTTATACCCTCTGTTTTTTCTGAACACTGCAAACATTGTTTTCATGTCCTATGTATCTTGTATTTTTAAGTTAACCAAACTGTTCCTTTAAGAAAATGGAAATTAAGTCCCAAATTTCCTTTCAGAATACTGTGTGTGCCATGATGTCACATTGATATAATCACCATGCTAATGTGTTCTAACTATTCCAGCTGTTTGAAATCAAGCTACTCCTTCATATAAAAATAGTCTCACAAAACATTCCAGTGCTTTCTCAATAGAATAATAAATCTGCTAATGAACACAGTCTGTAATGATTTCTACGACTGCCCTCAGCAAGAGAAGGTGGGAAAAGGAGATGGAGAATGTGATTACAAATGGGAGAGGAAAGGAGAGACAAACCAAACTTTGGATGTCCTGTACCAATGGCAAAGATGGGGAACTAAAAACCTCCCAAACCTCTGACATGTACGTTTCTGTAAGAACAGATCCCTCCCATCCCCCGCCCCCCACTGCGTAGCATCATGTTTGATTTCCCAAGAGAAGCTGCCTATGAAAGGGCATATATCGCTGAATGACTCTAACCTTCCTAATTGAAGTCTTTTAACATTAAATATTTTCAAATTTTCAAGTTAGAAAGCTTATTAAATAGCAAGATTTCATCATCAGTTGTTCTAAACTTTATAAAATACAAAAGTTATGCCTCTCCCTTAAATGAATAATTCAAAACAAATCACGGGAAAGGCTGTTTTTGATTGCATGTAAAGTTTTCTCTTTGTGTTTACTTCAAGAAATCCTAATTTAAGTACACGTTAAATCAAAATACCTCCAAAGACTTCCAACGGGTTGGAATATATGAAAGAAGAATGGAAAGGATTTCTAGGTAGCAAATAGCAAACATTCTAGCTTTGGGTGACTTTGGTTCTCTTTAAAATCAATCAGTAAATAATTCTTTGCTTAGCACTTCGAAGCTTACAAAGAGTGCTACTTCTGGATAGGACGGATTGTGACCTTGACGTATATACTCACCCCTCACTCGGGGGAAGGTACCATTTTAATGTTTAGGAATTCTGGGTCCAATTTCCTAAGTATACTGGGTTTGACCGTAGAAAAGCTTTTCCCTCACTTGATTCTCAGAGAAAGTCTTTGTCAAACTGGCTCATAATTCCTAGTCTTCATCATAAAAAGTGTGACACATTTCAAACTCTTAGTCTCTCCTTTCTGACTAATAGGAAAATGTAAAACAATGTACACAAAGGTATTTCCATAGGAACTTGTATCCTGAGGAGCCAGGTTTCATGCTTTAGAGGAATTTCCCAACCTTGGCCTCAGTATTATTTGGGATTCTGCAGCAAGTCCTGCCCCACTGGGAGACGGCCTACACCAGGCAGCGCTCCCTCTGGATCAAAGCACAACGCATGCCCAATCCACTCTGTCCTCCGTGTCACATACTCACCTTCATCCTCCAAGGCCCCGCAACTCCTTAAACAAGGGAAGCTGCGCCTTTCTTTTTCCCTTTTCAGTCTTTAAAGCAAGACTCCTGCATTATTTCTGAAACCTGCTTTCGAACAGTTTTTCTCACAGACAGTTTAAAGTTAAGGTACACAATGATGTCTTCCAATCAGCTTAGAATCTTTCTTAAAAATGTAATTTGAAGGTGCGTTGATGTAAATTTTTAACTCTGGATACCTTTGTAATTTGCTTTTTAAACGTTAACTAGCAAAGAGGGCTTTCAGAGCTCATCCAGCGGATACAATTTTTTTGCATCCAAGTTTTAAACATTCTGTTCCTCCTCTTTTCCCCATTTAGAAAAATACAAAGTGTAACAGAGTGGATGGGAAAAATAAGATGTTGACAAGACTCAGAAAACACGTAAAAGTTACCTCAATTTCCAGAGGTTGAAAAGTAAGCAATTTATCCCTGCCTTTGTTCTTAATGCTTGGTATTTGTTTCTTCACTTCCAACCTACGCAAAAAACAGTCGTGTTATGTGGCTTGAGAATGCTAAGCAGATTCCGACATCCTGTGTAAATGTATAGTTATTTCCAAGAAAAACCATATTTGCAAATGTCCTCAAAAGGTAAGCGACAAGTGGAGCCCCACAGCCAGGGACCAAGTTGTCAAGTCAGTCAGAGAACGTGGGTTTGCTGTAGCTAAAAATTTCCTTCCTAGTGGTTGCAAAATGTGCACCACTCTCAAAGAAAACACGCATTGTTTTATGCCACTATGTGGCTTTCAAGTACAGACATTACTGAAGAAGTGCGAACACCAAATGTGTTGTCTTAACGTATTTAAGACATGGCTGGTGAAAGCATAAAAACCTTTCCAGAGACGCTGTGCTGCAGAGGGAAATCAAACAAAATCAAACACAAAAGACTGAAAAGAATACATGCCATGTATCAGTAAGCAAAGCTTAATCTTCACATAGTTCTCGGAAATCACAAGGTATCCAAATGCGTGCAAGGTTTTAAATAAATTGCAGAGAAAACAGGGTCTTGCCAGCTTCAATTTTCTTGTAAGTGAAATCCACCACCAGGAGTGAAAGGAAACTGATCCATGATTCCCTTCGTATTATCGGCCACTTCGTTAATGTTTTTTTTTCTTCCCAGAATGATGACAACTTAAGCCTGGAAAAAGGAAAAGAGGAAACTGTTATATGTAAAAAAAACCTCACATCATTCATTTTTCCTAAATTACATGAGACATCAAAATTGGTCAAGCCAAAGTGAGCCTATCCATTTTCTGCACAGCCACCCCAGGCACAGATATCTGAGGCAGAGTAGTCTCCTTAACCAACAGTCCTTATACCATGATAAACAAATCTTCTGACTGCATTTTCTTCCCCCAAAATAATTTAACTCCATGAATTAAAATGGTCTAACCTCCTCTTGGATTATTTAGAGAAAAAGAAATTCAGCAAATTTCCTTCCCCAAATCATTAGTAGTAATACTGGTCTTAATTAAGTGCCTGTAGCATTATACAGACCATTAAAAGGACATATCATCGTGTTCATTTTTATGAACATGAAATAGAAAAATGGATCACATATATGCTTTAAAAAAAAACCCAGCTGCATGTAATTCCTCGGTTGCCCATTATCAGACCTAGTTTCAGCAGAATGAAAATTGGCCAGCATGACCTGAATCGCCAGCCTCTTCCCAACATCCTGCATACGACTGTGCGTTTCCAATGATGCCTGTTTTAAACTCGGTAACCACTTCCATGTGAGCAGTTCAAGAAGAAAGAAGGAATGTTCACTCTGCTCCTGTCCACATTTCTTTTTGGTCTTTCAGCATTTTCATTGAGTCTCTAGGGTGGGAAAAGAATGTCTTGCCAGGAAGGGTGAAAAGAAACACTCAGAGGGTCAGTCACACAGCCCAGAGGTTCGACACATCAGCTCCAGGAAGCCCCAGAACCAAGTCATTTTAGTTTAAGCTCGAGGTCACGAGGCCTGATCAGGCCTGTTTGTCCCCTTCTACAGTGCCACACTGTCATCTTCCCAAGGAACTTTGGCCTTTTGTTAAGACCTCACAGTGCAATCGCCCTACTGCTGCCCATGCAGGCTGCAGGATCAGCACTTCACCCCTGCATGGCACTACCTTGACCAAGAGAGGAGAAGTTCCAGTCTTACAATTAAGAACCACTAAAATGCATCCTCTCCATCTGTGGCTCATTTTCCCAATTTACTATGATGATTTTTTGGAAGGTTAACCTTCCGTCTTTTTTTTAAATTGAGGTGAAATTCATATATCATAAAATTAACCATTTTAAAGCATACAATTTAGTGGCATTTAGTACATTCACAATGTTGTGTAATCATCAGGTGTATCTAGTTTCAAAACATTTTTGTCACACATGAAGGAGATCCTATATTATTTAAGCAGCCACTTCCATTGTCCTCTTGTCCCAGCCCCTGACAACCAACAACCTACTTTTTGTCTCTACGTATTTACCTATTCTGGATATTTCATATAAATGGAATGATACAACATGTGAACTGTTGTGTCTGGTTTCTTTCACTTAACATAATATCTTTAAAGTTCATCCATGTTGTAGCATGTATCAGTGCTTCATTCTTTTTAATGACTGAATAATATTCCATTGTATGGATATACCACATTTTGTTTATCCATTCATCAGTTGATGTACATTTGGGTTGTTTTCCTCTCGTGACTATTGTGAATAGTGTGCTATGAACATCTGTGTACAAGTATTTGTTTGAGTAGATGTTTTCAATTCTTTTGGGTAAATACTTAGGAGTTATATTTCTTGGTCATCTGGCAACTCTATGTTTACCTTTCTGAGGAACTGGCAAACTATTTTCCACAGTGGCCGCACCATTTTATATTCCTACCAGCAATTTACAAAGGTTCTAATTTCATCACACTCTTGCCAACATTTGTTACTTCCTGTTTTTTGTTTTTGTTTTTTCTTGATTACAGACATCCTAATGGGTGCGAACTGGTATCTCATTGTGATTTTGATTTGTTTCCCTAATGATTAGTGATGTTGAGCATCTTTTCATGTGCTCGTTAGCCATCTGTATTCCTCTTTGGAGAAATATCTATTCAAGTCCTTTGTCCATTTTTAAATTGGGTAGTTTGTCTTTTTGTTGTTGATTTGTAGGAGTTCTTTATATATTTTGTATATTAATCCCTTGATTTGCAAGTATTTACTCTCATTCCATGGGTTGCCTTTTCACTCTGCTGGTAGTGTCTTTTGATGAAGTCCAATTTACCCTTGTTTTCCAATTTTTTCTTTTGTTGCTTGTGGTTTTGGTGTCATATCTAAAAATCCATTGCCAAATCTAAGGGTGTGAGGATTTAGCCTTATGTTTTCTTCTAAGAGTTTTATAGTTTTAGATCTTCAGTCCATTTTGAGTTAATTTTTGTTGATGATGTGACGTAGAGGTAAACTTCCACTATTGAGAGTTCTCTGTCATCAGTGACTGAGCCAAATGTAAATAATAGCCTTTACCTTAAGTTTCTGGGAGAAGCTTGGAGGTAGAGGGAGAGGCCTGGGGGTGGATGGATAGCACACATAGGTCCTTTGCCACCACTAAGTCTAAATCCTCAGTTGTTACTGCAAATAGTTGCTGCCTGTAGGATAGTTCTCTATGCAGCTCACATGGCCACCCCTCACCCCTGCCATGTTGTCCAGATATGCCTTTATCAAACCTCTTCTTAAAGAAGTCACTACCCTAGCAAAAATGCTTACATGGGAACAACCATCTTAGCCCCCATGCCACCCTTGTTCTTCCAGGGAAATGAAGAAAATTCACCTTTAGGTCTATCTGTTGTTTGCATGTAATCATGCATTCTGATTTAGGCACTGACATCTTTTCTGAGGCCCACAACATCAAGGAGAGACAGCACTTGTCTCTGAAATATTTCAAGCACACCAGTCCCCAATCCCACTAGCAACTGTGACATTTTATTAAGCAGATGACAAAAATGCCCTCTCTGTTTCATGTAGCTTAAACAGCAGCTGAGATTCTAGCTTCTCCAGAAAGCCTGCTCACCAAGGCCAATGGGAGTTGTGGGTTTGTCCTCATGTCTGTTTGCCTAGGCGTGGAGTTCCCACAACCACACCCAAATGATGCAGTCATTGCCTGGCTCTCCTCTACTCCACTACTTTAATCAAGAGAATGGAGTCTTGGTGACCTCATTTGGTCCCTCCTGAGGTCTGGGTACATTTCCTGTGAGGGAGCAAGTAAGGGGGCATCATTATGTTCTTGATTAAGCTTGGTTTTCTTGGCCATTGTGTCCCCAAGAGCATAGCTCAGACCTGGCTCAGGTACTCAGTAAACAGTTGTTAAATGAACAGGAGGGGAAAGGTAGAATCTGAAAACTTGAGAGTCGAGTGTGTTCTCAGAGGTAGCACTCCCCCAGTGCGCACTGACGGAGGGCAAATGCTGTGCCTGTGCTCTTGCTGAAGGAGCACAATGCCATTTACAGAGCAGGCCAGCCACAGATACCCACAGGCTGAGAAAGGTGAGTAGGATCAACACCTTCCTATAGGCCAAAGTTTTTTTTTTTTTTAATTCCATGACATTCTATTTGAAAGGAATGATTTGATTTTCAGTATATCTGATTTCATGGAACAACAAACTATGTTGTTACCATAGTCCTTGGCATGTTACTGTCCTGTTGGGTTGATTTAAGTTTGTTTTTAAGCCATTGATGGTGTTTGTCCTTGTTTTCTAGGAGAATCGCATGTACCTAACCCAAGGCATAAGCAGAATTGGATAACAACGGATAATACATAGTAATAGTAAATGGATAATAAATGGTGAACACAGTGATTACAGATAAGTCCATTACTTAGGTTTGGGCTCAGATATTTAATGGAAGGAACTAATAATAAAAAAAGAAGGGAGGTCCCAACGAGAGCTAGACTCTTTCCCATCTCTGTGAGATCACTCTAAAGCCCAAACTGTGCCAACCACTCTGCCTGATATTGTTCACCAGCTGCGTGGGATGTCCCTTCTTCCTCCTTTGGCAGCATCAGCATCCGTATCAGACTTCAAGAACTACGTATAAGGTAGGTCAGTTTACTGCTAGAAAAATTCCTTAAAATCTAAATATAATTATATATTTGATGGGTGGGGACGTAGGTGGTAGGAGAGAGTATAAGACATTCATAGGGAAGCAAAATATAATAGCAATAGTAAATCCTTCCCTTCCACTTAATTGATTATTAAAATAGACTGCACACACAGTGAATATGGATTCTAAGCTCAACCATGTGCACATTAACTCCTAGGTATATGAATCATAAGATTAATGGATGCCATTTTTATCTTGCTTTCTGCTTTTACAATGTTCTTTCTCTGGAAATGAATGTTTTAAACAAGAAATTGGATTTTATTGATAAAATCCTTATTCAGAAATATCTACATAGGGCTTCTTAGCTATAAATATTAATTAATTGGATTGCTGGTACCCATAATGCAACTTTGTTCTGACCCATGTGCCCTATGAACTAGATATTTTTTGGATTCAATTTTCTTAAAACCAACTGTGAGCATCATGTGATGGAGGAGATGAAAAATGAAAATGAGCAGTCCCGCTGTGCAGGTGGGTGACCTGTGGGAGAGAGTCTGCCTGGTAGGATTTTTACACGAACCATCAGACACAGACCAATTGATTAGATCATCTCATACCCGCCACCAACTAGGCTCAAGAGACTAATTAGAGAGAGTACTGCCTGCGCAGGCACCCCATTGACACCTAATTTGCTCAGCCAAAGCCTTTGGGGAAAATGTATTATCTCTGCAGCTGCACTTCATGCATTTCTGATTTGAGGCATAAGCAAGGAGTGCTTCATCACTCTTTTGAGCAAACTGAATGTAGAAGCCCTTAAGTGCTAAATGCAAGCAAACAGACCCAAATTAAAAATGGGCCAGGCTCTTTCTAATTCCCTCTGTGCTCCCTGTTAAATCTCTGTGTGTACATACACACGCACCCCTACACACACACATGCAGTTTACACGGCAGCGGGATGACACAGCAGAGGACGCCAGCTCAGGGTGCTTGCATGGGATCAGATGGTCTCTCTTTCACTAGCCTGTTTACCCACTCTAAGGTTTTATGTTTGTTTTATTGTTTTTTCCTGCCGTATTGCCTCTCCACGAGGTATTCTTTTTTCTACAGGAAGACTCTGGCCCATTTTTTTTTTTCCCCTCTAAACCTCACTGTAGAGAAGTGATTATTTTGGTTCCAAATTAAAACAATTGTAGGTTTCCCTTCCATCGCCTAAATTGTGAACAGGATGTTCACCAGGATGCATGTGAAGCTGTAGGGTAATCCACTCATTTCTGTTTGAGAGACTCCTTTATAAAGATGCCTGACAGAGAGGAAAGAATTATTACAATTTGACAGAAAGAAAGCTACTTCACAATAGCAAAGACTGTATAGAATTATAAAATAATGAACTTATCTTCAGGAAAAAACAATGTATATCATTTGATGGAGTCTAGCTTTTATCTGTTTCCAACCTAGAATAAGACTAATTCCAACCTTCTATTTAAATGAAGAATCTAAAATACTGGTATATAAGGAGGCATTTAAAGATAGGTATGTAATTAATTACATGCTTTAAAAAAAGAAAATAAAAGTTAAAAATCCAGACTATATGGAAAATTAGGGTATCTTTGTGCCAAATCTAGTGGCTATGGGGAATGAATTTCCATAATAGTGGAATAAAAGAAAAAAAGACCCAACAGGACCTGCTGTAGTGGTGTTCTAGGGCGGACTTACTGATTGATGCCTTTCCACTCACATGGTGGATGAATTCTTTTACCCACATGTTCTGTAAGTTTCAATTCTGCTTTGTAATTTTCACATTTATCTTATTCTCAAGATTTCAATGAAGATTTTTTTGGATCATATAAGCTGTGCCACTTTGAGTTTGATTTTGCTTAAACTACTAAGAAAAACAACCAAACTGATCTTTTGTAGCTGAGTTTGCTAATGTCGAAAATTAAGTTCACAAATAAGGTTGCTAAACCTTAAGCACCTAGGCCAGTATAAATGCCTCTGAAGTAAAAATATGTGTATACACAGAAATATATACATATATGACACACATACTCATTTGTATATACACAACATATACTCAAATTTTATACTGTAGATTTTATGTGACTGTTGGACTCAAAATGGTAAGTTTCAAACTTTGTACTGATTTCAGAAAACCTGAGGAGAGCTTAATTTCTTCACTTTTTGAGTGAGTTTAATTATGTTATATTTGGCTAGAAATATAGGTTTTCTTTCAGAACATCCGAAATCAGTGTTTTCCAGTTACTCTGACATTGCATTGAAGCTCCTTGAGGGAGGGGGGGAAATGGGATGAAAAGAAAGAAGTAGAAAATTAGTCAAACCTACTTCTGTAACTTATTTCTGATTTATGGTAATCATGCTTCTTCACCCCAGAAGAGAACACATCTTTGAGACCAGCAAGAGAATACTAATTAAAATGAATGCAGAGATAGACGGGCTTTGTTTTAAGCTTAACAGAAGGTCCATCATTCAAAACAGCCCAACTCCTTTAAGTTGAAAGCTGTTTGGTAACATACATATGGATGCACAATGCACTAATTGCAGCAACTGTGCACATTTTAAGCTCCATGCCAAAGTGGTGATTTTAATTAAAATTTTTTAGGCAAAGCTATAAGTCTAACATTTCAAAACAAAGCATTTTTCACACAAGGAGACTACAATAATCATCATTATCAACGAATATTTATTGAAATCCTCATTAAAGACTAAGCATTATATGATGTGTAATTAGCCGTGATAGAAAAGAAAGCTCTATTTTAATGGTATAACTGTTTATTAAATCAGATGTACGTAAATGTAAATCACTGGTAATATTTTCGACACACGTGGACTAAAGGCTGGCAACTCTGGGAGTGCGTCCTGTCTCAGGGAAGACCACAAGGAGTGCAGGAAAGTGCTGATCTAGGTCTTCTAAGAACGACCAAGACAAATCTTTCTCTAAAATCACATATGTAAATATATATATATATATATATATATATACACAATCATATGTATTCATAAAATAACACACATACATACATCCATATACCGTAAGGTATGAAATAGCTCATTGAAAGAATTTTAATGACAAAGTTAAGAATAGGCAAGTCCTCACCAAATGTGGCTTATTTTCTCAGGGATTTCATTTTTGAAGCTTTATTTGCTCAGCATACCTTTACAACTGACTGGCTCCCAAGTGGGTGTAAGTTAATTAAGTAGGATTCCAACCCTTTAACCTTCCTTATATATTGCAGTCCTACTAAACTATATTTAAATAAACCAAATACAAAGTCATGTAATCCAGCAGTCTGTGCATTTTTTACAACTTAAAACACACACACAAATCTCATAAAACCACTTCCAAGTATTCAGCAGTCAGAGAAACACAAGGGTTCATGTTTGACTTTAATTAAAAGATCTGAGAGGAGATATGACTTCATTTTGGGTGGATTTTTTCTTTCAAATTAAAACTTGTCTAGTATTATTGTCCAAAGTGTTGAAGCACAGGAAACTTTCCTGCTAAGGGTTTTGAATTCTATGTGATGACCTACAGTTTGAATCTGTCTCATGAACCATCTTATTCAGCAAACTAAAACATGCATTTTTGTAGCACAAGTTAGATCACCTATGACTGGCAGATGGAGAATGTTGTCAGCATAAGGTAGAAGTCACGTTGTTTCACATGAGAAATTTCTTTCCAGTGTTGAAGTTTTGAGCCACCAAGTCACAGCAGCCAAGAGCTGGAGACATAAACACAGTTCTGTGCCAGCTGAAGAAGCGTACAGGACTATACCTGCTGTCCGTTTATCCCACAGGCTTCCTCTCGGTTGGGTTTGGCCACCAGCTCTGTCTTGGAATTGTTTATTGTACAGCTCTCGATCTTTGCACATTTTGCCCTATCATTCAAAGTTCAGAATCTTCAACGTTTCCAACAAGCTTCTTTCACCTGTAAACTGTGCTAGTATTTTTATTAATGTTTTCACTGCTTTTGTACTTGTGTACTTTTGTACCACTGCTGTGTACTTGTGTTTGTGTCCCTGCTAAATTCATAGGTTGAAACCCAATCCTCAGTGTGATCGCATTTCGAGGTAGAGCCTTTGGGAGGAGCTTATGTCAGGAGAGCGGGGATCACATGAATGGGATAAGTGCCCTTATAAAAGAGACCCCAGAGAGCTCTCTTGCCCCTTCCATCGTGTGAGGACACAGCAAGGAGAGGAAGAGGATTCTCACCAGATACTGAATCTGCCAGTGCCCTGATCCTGACTTGGCAGCCTCCAGAACAGTGAGAAATAAATTTCTGTTTTTTATAAGCCACCCAGTCTTTCTGTTATAGCAGCCTGAACAGACTAAGATGCCATGGTTATCAAGTTGAATATATTTTGAGTGGTCTGCCCCTGAGTCTATTTTTTCCCATAAGCTGCACAATTTTTACTGCGGTATTTGGCTGAACACAGGTAGGAACACGGATATCATATAATAGCAGAAACATCTATTCTTGTGGGGCACATTCTGATACTGCCACAAGGTGACACACCAGGGACACTGCCATAGCCATTATTTGCACCAGGAATGTCTGCCGACAGTGAGCAAAGTCCAACAAGGTCATGAGGAGGGATGCCGATGCCGGACAACCAGCCAAGCTCCCCACCAGCTCCTTCCCATGCAGCCGCTTCACAATATGAAGAGCGCCAATGAGTAACTTCTCGACAAAGGACACATCACTGAGCGTTGACTCGTGGAAGCCAAGACTTTGTCTACATGTAAAGTCATCTGCTATGCACTCTCCACAAAGTTATAATTGGTTATTTTAAAGCATTTTGTTACTGGTTATCCCACCATAAGTTGCTATATTTCTACAATACCCAAGATGAGTTCTGATAGATATGATTACAGAAGATGTGTATCATTACGAGAAATAAATGCCAGCATTTTGTGCTCATATAATATTTTCTTCTATCCAAAATACATTTCCATTTATTCTCTCATTTAATAAAAGTGCCTGAAAAATAGGACTACGACCATAAGAAGAGAACAGATTTTATAAATTGGACTTTTTAAAAAGTCGCAATCCTTTTAGTCACTGGTTCAATGTCTTCTGGCATATCAGCAGCAGGAGGTATGTTCCAGGTTTAACGACTCACGGCATTCACTACAGGAACCAACCTTTACGGGAGCAAGGGTGACCAACTGTCCCGGTTTGCCAGAACTAACGGAGTTTCCAGGATGCAGGACTTTCAGTTTTAAAACTGAGGTAAACTAGAATGAGTTGGTCACCCTAACAGAAACAACTGGATTGATATGCTGCTATTTCCAAGTTTATTATAAAAACAAAGCCAGCAAGCTTGGAGCTTTACTACACAAACTAAAACTTGCTGATATTCCAACCTCAAAATGTGCATCATGAAAGTATTACAAATGCTAAACACTGAGAATGGCAAAAGATTTGTTGAAAAGAAAGTGGAAACTGAGCCCGCAGCCTTCTCTCCTCTCCACCCTCCCTGGGATTTGTCACTTATCTCCTTGATTCTGTGTTTTAGGCTTTCCTCTCTAAGTTTTTATTGAAGCCATAGTGAATCACACTCTGCTCTAACAAGGTTGTTGAATTCAAAACCATCAAGAAAAAACAAAAAAACAAGCAGAGGCACTCACAACTGGAATATACAACTATGTACTGGGGAGCTTTGGGGAGAAGAAGAAAAAAAAAACATCAACTTGTTCTTCACCACAATTCTCAGTTGCACTTTCAGTAAATCCATCTATTTAAATTCACACATGCCCGTGCACTGTGGCATGGAGGAGATGGCTAAGGCCACCACTCTCAAATGAGAAGAAGTACAAATATTGCCTGAATCTCTATGGCAAATGACCCCTGCTCAATGAGCAGTGGCAGAGCCAAACCATCAATTGGCCTGCCTATTTCAAATTCTAACTCAATAGATGTTCTATTTTTAAGCAAAGTGCAGAGTTTAGGGTGAAGAGGTCAATAACACTATTAAAGCAAGGTCCCAGTGGTGGTCTAGAGCTGGCTTGAACTGGCTCACAAGAGCTGAATGTTAAAATTATCAGGAATTTTGCAAGCGAGTGTTAAAATTCTCAGAAATTTTGCAAGGTGTTTGTTAAACACAGCTACCCTTGAAATTGGCAATGGAAGGAGGGATTATACCATAGGATACAGACAAACATGATCAATCAAGGCTTTCCTGCTTTCTTTCTGGAGAGTCGGCTGTTAAACATTTACCAGCATGTCACTACTATCCTCAGAAGCCTCAGTAATTTGGGAGGGGATGGTGGCTAGAAAAACAACAAACTCTAAGTCAAAACGGAAAATGCAAGTGCTATCCTAAAGGTACCAACGCAGTGAGGAAGAACTGGGCTTTGAAAGAGAAATAAAAATGTGACGTGTCGGAAGGGAAGAAGGAGGGCATTCTCGCATAGCCAAGGGCTTTGGGAGGCAGCAAATGGCTCATGGGGCAGCACATATTTGGATGTCAGGAAACAAATGCAAGGGAAGCTGACAGGCTTGGTGAGGGTGCTGGAGTGGAGGGCCTTACGTGCCCTGCTCAGGAGTTTGGGTTTTATTCTGCACGTAGTGAGGAGGTTTCTTAGAGGCTTTCGAGCAGAGAGTCCTCAGGTTCCAACCCAAAGGCAGTCACGTACTTTTCACATGGATGAAGGCTCAGCTGCTTCTGTGAAGTCTGTGGGTAAATAGTTGTCTTCTTCAGGATCCCTCTGAATCAGATAATGCAGCCAGTTCTTCGAATGACTACTGTGACTGCTCACCAAGTGCCAAGTTTTGCAACATTTATTATTGAAAAGTCTTACTCTGCCTATGAGAAATATCCAGGGTGTCGAGGACTAACGATGAAACTAAGCTTCACACCACGGGCTACACTTTTCAAAACAGAGCCCACAGGGATAATTTGGACATTTTCATGCACCAGAAAGATGCCTTAGGTATTCAATACATAGTTTATTTACTTGCGTCTTTATATATGTCTACATATTTAAAAGGAAAACAAACAAAAAAAATACCCAGTAACTCCTAGCTCTACTGCTCTGTTGTCCTTTATAACCCAAATATGATTTACTGTTTTTGATTAGCACACAATCTCAGACAGACTTTCAAACTGAAGCACTTGGAGTTCTGAAATACTGTCAAATCTTTTAAAGAGCAACTGCAATAAATTAGAAAATATCATCACTACACTCTTGTCTTGAGTCACTGTGGTTGCATGTCGTGGACTAGAAGTTTCAGCTCATTAAAAATGTGAAGCCTATAATGTCTGATGAATAAGACATTCACCTCAACACAATTGGTTGCCTCCTGGCATAAAACAAAGTGCCAACAGCTCAGTGGTGTAGTGGCAGAGCAAAGAACAGTGGTTGCAGGCCTGGGGTCAGTCTCTCACTTCCACTGGCAACAGAGCTGGAGAATGCAGCGACAGTAGCCAGCACACACCAGGCTCACGGGATTAAGGGATGCCTCATGCTTTTTTAGTGTCTACTTGTGACAGACTGAAACAAAAGCACCAACAGAATTAAGTGAATTGAGCTCTTATTGTGAGAGGCAATGCAATACCTTTTCGCCTTGCCCCAAAACAGAATCCCACACATAACGTGGTAAGTCAGGAATGTGACATCTTCTCCTCCACACCTGTGAGCAGGAGCACATCCCAGAAAGATCTTATTTCCTCTTCACACAGATGCTAAAGAACAAAGTCATGTCTTGTCTGGGTTATGCTGTTTGTTTTCCAGTCTGTTGGCATTAAAATTGCACCCTAAGCGCCTATCATGTCTCATGAAGCTCTGTAAAGTCCTTTTCAAAAGTTTTGACTTTGAACACTAGAGTCATTTGGAAGAAAAAAAACAGATGTAGTGACTTAGTTGCTTCATGTTATTATGAGGGAAAAAATCACCACAGTTCCATTTTAAACATAATAAATATAATGTATATTGTATGAAGTATATAAATTTGAAAAAAAAAACAAAAAACAAAAAAGAGCCCAATCAGCTCCAATAGGCTGCTTTCGTTTCGTTCCTTTTGCAATTCTTAGATTCAGTGGCTCTGCATGAGATATCATGCACAATGAGCCAGGGCCTGAGAAGTTAAATGGAAAAGCTGTTTTATTTTTTAATTACTAACCTCCCTGAGTTTTAGTGCTAGAGTTTATATAGTTCTCATAATCAACTATTGAGTACTTTGGTCCAAGCAGGATATAAAACTACTCATGCTTGGATTAACATGGTAAAGCTAAATCTTGTCTCTCTCAGTACTTCCTTATTGAGAAAAGTTCTAACAGGTTGATTTTTAGGGACTGATGTATGTCTGGTAAAACGTAAAGAACATGGTAACTCTTTGGCTTTCTGGGATGTAGTGTGGTTAAGAATGTCTACACGCTAGAGATGGGTGATTCAGATAAGATAAGACATATCCGAAGCAGATAGAGTAGAGGGAAATTACTAAGATTAATGGTGTGAAGTCAAGCAAAGAAATATTTAGAGAGACTAGAAAACAATTAATGGCACGAAGAGCTTTAGAGAGACTAGAAAACAATTAATGGCACGAAGAGCTTTACATAAGAACAACCTCTTGAATAAAACTGTGCAAACACTACCGATTCTGGAGAAAATATACAATCATGGTCACTATCTGGAGGGCTATCTTGCTAAGAAGTACACACGTATCACAGTAATCGCTCTTGACCATAAATTCTTTTGCTCTTAAAATTCGAACATGTGTAGATTTACTTCTACACACTAAAGAACTACCTCCAAATTGAATCAGTAAATATCTAAGTTATAAAATCAACTGCCATTCACTTGTTTCCACCCATGTTCTGTCTGGTGTGCCATACACAGTTGGATGTACTCTAAATATTAGGATCATATATTTTTCCTACATTTTATTAAATTTTTCAAACATACAGAAAAACAAAAGAATTATACAGTGAACATCCATATACTCACTACATGGATTCTACAATTAACATTTGACATGTTCGTTGTGTAACATATCTATTCATCTGCCTATGCTTCTATCCATCCGTTAATCCATCCTATTATTTTGATGCATTTTAAAGTAAGTTGCAGATATCAGTACACTTCACTCTTAAACATGCATGTCATTACTTAGAGCCCAATATATATTTATGTCTTTTCAGTAAGTTTCACTTATAATAAAATGTCCACATTTTAAGTTCATCATTTGATGAGGTTTTAATGGTCTTACACAGGGAATATCACATTGCTATGTAATAGGAGAAATCATTTTTCATTCAGAATTGGATAATACGATTTTTTTTTGTTTTGCCAAAAAAAGTTTCTTCAATGTCACTGCTCTTTCCTACTCTCACTAAATCCTCAGTGGGCAAAACACTGATACGTACAACAGCCAATAAGAGGACAGGCACAGAGTACTCAGATTATGATAATTCTTAACCTTCTGTGTCACTGCCAAATTTGAGAAACAAATGAACACCAAACAGTTCTCTCCAGAAAATGCATCTATATAACTACATGCAGATTTTCTCATACAGTTTCAGTTGGTTCACAGACTTTCTGAATTCCATTAATAGACCCATGGACTGCAGGTCAAGAAGCTCAGGATTAGCGTGTCAGAATATGGAACCATCAAGCAGCATTTCCACCATCTAGCCATAATTTAAGAGCATATTGCAGAGGAAATATCCTTCATGAAAGTTAAGCCCTTGAAGCTAATTCTTTTTGAGCAAGGGCCTAGGGATACTCCTGTTAAGGGGGGCGAGGCTTATGTGATAACCTACGCTCTCCCTACATGATAAAAATACAACCAACCAAATAAAAACAAAACACAACAAAAATCTCATCCAGTTTATGCATCACGCTTCCTTCAAGAGAGATGGAACCTGGACCATTCTATTTGATGAAGGCAACTGCCAAGAGAAGAAGCATAAATGGGCATTGTGAATCCCTAAATAGGGATCTAAATAGATGATCCTCAGCGTAGGAGGAGCTGAGTCAAAGACTCTTTTCCTCAAACACAATCCTTCACTCTTCCCTCCCTTTTCTTCTCTATTAAAGTCATTTTCAGTGATTTGCCAATATTAATGCAGGATTAAAGACAAACGGAAATGAATTCCACGGCACTCATTCTTACTAAGTATATTAAATACCATTAAAATCATTTTATTTCAGATGCTATCTTTGTCATTTTATTGTTGTAAAAATAAAAATTATTATAAGGGCTTCTTGTAGCTTTGCCAATGACCCTGAACTCTTATTTTCCATTTTAAGGCAAAACAGTATCAGCCAAGAATTTACAATTGTTTTTAATATGGCCACCCATGTTTACCTCAAAAAGGGTCACAGACAACTCATCTGAGCAGTTGGAGAGGATTTATTGTGCCTCTAGTCCCCATAGCAGCCTTCAAGGCAGGTATTTTATTTTATGGTTGAGAAAGCTCAAGCTGGTAGAGAAGTACTTCCCATTACTACTCTCTGAACAAAGGTTTGTTTCTCTTCTCAATAATAGTCGTTCTTCTTGTCATCAGACCAACTCATGGTCTTCTGAATCTGCTCTTCACAGACTGATCTGGCTTTTATGGCCTTACTTCTGTCATTTCAGAGTTGTGGTCTACCAAGACTTGGCCTGGCAGCTTGGCATTCTGATGATTCTTGCTCACTTTCATCTCCTTGATTAAACTTCGTCTATACTTGTACACTGTTCATCCCAGGCACTGAATTACTTGTGCCTTTCTTGCTAGGGGACAGCTACCTCTGGTTATGTGGTGTCTCTCTGTGAGCTGACTTGGTAGCACTGAGACCCAAGGACTGCAAATCTTCGGGAGCCAGTTAAGAAGGGAAAAGGAAAATGTGGAGTCAGTGATGAATCATGATGCCTCAGTCTTATTCCAATCAGCACAAGGTTGTCATAGCAACAACACCTAACTGTCCTGCTACCTTGCTCCTCTCACTGATCTGCTTGCTGGTTTGGGTGTTCAAGGGAATTTGCACAGAATGCTTCAGTTCTCTGATCCACATAGTTTTACTTTTATACAACTTAATTTGATATCATCTCTTGAGTATAAAATAAAGAAGAAACTAAGAATTTCAAAATCAAAATATACGTTTTTTTTTGTGAGGAAGATTGGCCCTGAGCTAACCTCTGTTGCCAATCTTCCTCTGTTTTATGTAGGGTGTCACCAAAGCATGGCTTGATGAGCGGTGCTAGGTCTGCTCCCGGGATCCGAACCACCTGTGAACCCTTGGCCACCAAAGCAGAGTGTGTGAACTTAACCACTTATTTCTCCAGGCTGGCCCCAAAACATGCATGTTTTTTGACCACAGTTCTCCACTTGATCTCATGCAACAAGACCATTCCTCATTTTCCCTCCTTGAAGCTTCCCATTTTCTCTTCTCTTATTTGCCCTTCCCTCAATGCACTCACACACAACAAACACACACACATGCACATTATTTGAATGTCAGTTGGTGATATTTTTGAAGGAATGTTCCAAAGAGAAATTCTAAACATATAGATATGGGATCCAAAGCATCCTGCAGACTTGGAATTCTATAGTTAAGCCAAAGTAGAGGATGTTTAAGGAAAAACTGGACTTGGAATAATGAAATCTAAACCTTTTTCATTTGACATGTCTTTCTTTTAAATAATAAGCGAGGCTCATTTCCTTTACTTTCAAGCACCAAGAAAATAAGATGTTCTTTAGAGGTTCTCAGGGAATATATATATAGAAAACCTTGCTGTGATTGTTTTAGTGGCTTGTGGAGCCTGGCGGCCCTGGTGTTGCCGACCCTGGATCAGTAAGTGATCTTCCATGATAAAGAAGCACCAGGGACCGTACAAAGACCAAAAGCAAGAAAGTACTGACAGTGGGGCCAGACACCAGAGGCACTACCAGGAACTGAGCACAAAGGCGGAGTCAAGCAGCTTTGAGGTCATTTGTGTGGGGCAGACATTCTACATCTGATGACGACGTACAGAGGGGATTGAGGAGGAGTTTACTTGGGCTGCAGTTTGCAACCCTCTTCAGACCCTGAAACATGGGGCTTGATTGCTAGACGCACACGAGACCAGCTCATTTCATTTTGACGCTGTCCCTTCCTTCACTTTCTTTTCTTATTAAAGTCTTCAATCTGTGTTCCTTTCCATGCCTGACATCCACACAGGTCTTCCATTTCTGTCCCCAGATTTGTTTTCCTCCTTTAGAAATCTTTCTTGAATATCTCTGAGATCAAAGAAAATAACAAGGCGTGTCTTTCACCCTGCTCTAGAAGTGCTTTATAGTACCTCCAGTGTTTGCTAACACTTCTGTGGTGGTCTTCAGTGCTATTTGCTAATTTCCAGCTCTCTGCCTTCTGGACCCCGGGCGCAATGCCCTTTCCCATTCCCTTGGAAGTTAGGCATGGCATTCAATCTGCTCTGACCAATGAAATGTGCACATCCATGTGGCTGCTTTAAGGGCCAGTATTCATATTGCCACGTCTCCTCCCCCTGCCAAGGTGATTGAGGAAGCATGTATGGAGATGCAGCCTCTGTTAGCCTGTGTCCTTGAGCAGAGCTCCCTGATGACTTATATTAGACACACAACATGAGAAAGAAAGAAACATCAATTATACTAAGTCACAGCAAAACCTAGCCCATCTTGAATGATATAATGCCTATCATGTCTAATTTGGATCATAAGTCCTTGGACAAAAACTACAACTTAACTATTTTTCAAAATAATCCTAGTGAGGTAGTTGGTTTTGAATCTGGGTAAAATTCAATAATAGTATTTTTGAAATTATAAGCATGAAATGTCATTATATCAAAAAGGATCTGGAGGGATATAAACCAACTATTAATAGTGGCTACCTCTGGGAAAGAGACCAAGATTTTCTGCAGTGGGTAGAAACTTTAAAATTTTCAGCTATTACATGTTATTTGGGTACTTTCCAACAAGAATGCATTTGGTAATTATTTGTGTAATTAACACACACAAAATGTGATAAACTGCTGGCCCCGTAACTGTGGTTGGTGAGACAAATATTTGGAAGTTGTAAAGAAAAACTAGACCTGTTGGGCACTTGGCATAGTTGATGAGCATTGTTTAAAGCTTTGCTAAATATCCTTATGTTTAAGAGAAAATTGTTCAGAAAAGGAAGGCAGAAGTAAAATATGTTTCATGCTGCACATTGTATATCCAAATCAAACTATTTTGTGATTTTTTGGTAATGATATCTTTCAAGGCATTAGCAATGAACTGAAATGATAAAGAGGAAAAAAGAGAGATATGATATCTAAATAGAAAATAATCACGAATGTCAAACATTGCTCAACCTCTTCAACTACAAATACATAAGACACATGTATGAAGAAAGAAAATCAAATAACTACATGTTTTTAGGCACTTTGGTCATTACTAAATTAAAGATGCACCCTTCAAATTGAACATGCTTTTATTTTACCCCCTTATTTATAGAAATGAAACAAGGTTAGAATCTCTTATTTCTAAATTGATCAACAATTATATAATATTGATGTACTGTTGTTCCACAGTCATACCTTATTTTGAGGTATGATATGATGTTGGCAATAAGGCAATGGAATTATCTTCTTTATCCAATGACTAGTTTCTCTATAACCATATTCTATAATGAGCACTGAGAGAAAAGATTTGGACTTTGTAATTTTTATTTAAAACTTTAACTAGAGATTCTGAAATTCTTACTCTAAACATAATATTGGCATGTTTCTTATGATTATCAATCTAGCTATCCAGCTAACTATCTTATCTATATCTAAGCTACCTATCTATTTACACACATACTACACCTTGGTCCTGAGCTTCTAGCTCTTAGCTGGTGAACTTAGAATCCAGGGGAAGAAACTGGCAATTGAGTACAACTCTAGGGAATTCCACTAACACTGAGGGCTCTGTTTTGTGTGGATATTGATTTCAGTAGCTTAATTTGGGAGGAGATAAACACCAGATTCTTCCCACTACTTCTTTCCTCTCAATTCCATCCAGGGTTGACTAACACTTTTATTTTGTTATACTGTTCATCATCAGTAATAAAGAGTATGAGTTAAAATATATGCAGAATGTTTGACACTCTTTAAAATCTTCATTTGATTATTGGAAATCAAAATTTCCTTAAAAAAATTACAATAAATCACACAGTAAGTCTCAGCACTCAAGGGATCACTCAATAGATGTTGAGTCCCTCACTCTTCCTGACCGGAAAATTGTTACAATCCTTAACACATAAAAGTAATACTTCATAATAAAAAGGAGGAGAATTATGGGATTACTGGTGAAAGGAACATTACTGTGTTCAGAAGTATGTTTGGAGGAAGTTGCTAACCAGTTGTCTTAAGAGATTTCCACATACTCCCTGTGATATTTTCCCTCACTAAAGTTTGGGTTTGAAGCTAACATTGAAGTAGCTGTTTCTTGATTCTCATGTGTTATGAAAAAGAGAAGGATTTCTTAGCTGTGGCATGTGGCCAAGAGCCTACCAGAGGAGTACTTAACAGTATTTAACTATATTTTAATAAAAATAGAATAACTTATTACAAGAGCAAAGAGTAATTATCATGCTTAAATGAATTATAGGAAGTTTTAAAGAGATGTGATGATATAGACATAATTATGTACTGTTTTTAGAAAGTTAACTATTCTCTATCACTGCTTTATTTAATCTTGATCCTATCCTCTTGCTTTAATTGAGCTAATATTTTACCTTTAAGCTGTTTTTGGAGGTATTTCCGCCTGTAGATCTATTGTAAATCTGTTATTTTCAGGAGTGTTACCAAGTATAAAATCTCACGTGCATATTTTTTCCATAAAGAGTAGAATGAACTAACCCTCAAAGAGAATCTTTAATTATCACAGATTCTATGGGGTCAGCAATAGTCCAGAACTCCTTATATCTAAATTCACTCTTTCTCTGTCTTAGAATTTAAAGAAAAAACAAACAAATGAACAAAAATCCCACCTTTTGGATTCATGTGATTGCTGAAAGAGAAAGACTATAGTCAAATCTGTCCCCTTGTTGAAGAACATTAACCCATATAAATATTTTTCCTCAAAGAGAAGGATTCACTCAAAAGCAGCTTTTTGGCCTTTACTGTCAACTTAGAAGACAAAGCTTTTGTAACTTGCATATATTCAATGAATGGACCATTAGCAGCCATCCTGTCCACCTCAAAGCCAGAATGGAGGCAGCTCCTTCTTTCAAAGAAACTCCATGAGAACGCGCAGAATTGGAATCCTCATACATTGCTGGTGGGGATGCAAAACAGTGCAGCCACTTTAACCTTTATAGCAGCATTATTCATAACAGGCAAAAAGTGGAAACAATCCAAACATCTGTCAACTGAAGAACAGATAAATAAAACATGATATATCAATAGAATGGAATATTACTTGGAAAAAAAGAAAAGAAAGAAATATAATACTTATGCATGCTGAAACATGCATGAACCTTGTAAACATTAAGTTAAGTTAAAGAGTCAGTCACAAAAGGCCACATTTTGTATGACTCCTTTTACTTGAAATGTCCAGAATTGGTACATCCACAGAAATAGAAAATAGATTAGTGGTTGTCTGGGGTTGTAGGGAAGTGGGAGTGGGGAGTAACTGCTAATAGGTATGTGGTTTCTTTTTAGGGTGATGAAAATGTTCTGGAATTAGATTGTGGTGATGTTTGCACAATTCTGTGAATATACTAAAAACCATGAAACTGCACACTTTAAATGGGTGAATTTTATGGTGTGTGAAATATATCTCAATAAAGTTGTAAAATAAATTAACTCTATGCTTTCTCTAGGCATAAAGTCTAAAACCATAATTTTGGAAGTAATTTGCCCATCTTATAATGATAATAAAGATGAAGATGATGTTGACAATGATACATCGGGGGCTTTAGGGAAGCAAAATATTAGAGAAATATGTACAAATGGAAAGTGGTTGTATTTAGTGAATGAGATTATGGGGTACTTGTTTTTGAATTTGGATATTGAACATATGTTATTTCTGTAATCAGAAAAAAGGTTAAGTATCAGAGTTTCTAAAAAAAATTAGAAGCTCTGGGGAAGGAGATCAATCAGGGCTACAGCAGGGGAACATGGTCAGAATTGAACTGGGCTTTGTAGGGTGGGTAGTATTGGATAGAGAAAGGCCAAGGGAAGGGCACCAGCCTTCTAAATAGTTCTTTTATTTCTACCATCATTGCTTACATTCTCTGGGCTCTGAGGGTGTCTTATTTACCACTGAGCTCCTAGGGTGTAGAATGACGTCTGGGACAAAGGAGGTGCTCAATAAACATTAATTGAATCTATGAAAGAATATTTGTTGCTAGAGTCCTTTGCCTAAAATACAGATGAGAACGAGGGCTACCACTTGCAACATATGTGTGCCTGTATGCAAATTAGAAAAAGGTGTCGTCTTCTCTTAGGTTGGTGTAGCTCCTCTCTAGGACTTGTGTCTGGGAGAGTCAATCATGCATTCACCCATGACCTGTCCCAACCCTGCTGCCTGGCCAACCTCTCCTCTGGAGGCCCTGCCCCCAACTACATACAGGAGAAAGTCCATGCTCCTGGGGCTGGCAACCAAGGCCCTTCAATCTGACCCCAACTTTCCTGTACCATCATCACCATTTCTAACACCCATTCTGTGTTTAAGCCATAGTAATGCTATGCTTCCATGTGTTGGCTCCCACTACTGCCTTCATCCCACCAATTCCGGGCTTTTAAGCCAAACATTTATCACTTAGTAAAGATGAGACCTCCACATTCTAACATTGCTTTCAGTGATTGTCCAGGACCCAACCTCTTGTCCTTGCACGCTCCCTTTCCGACTCTCCTTCCATCTGACTTTTGATTCCTTCTTCATTTGAAGCTCTATTCCTGTTCATGGGATTTAGATCTGGATTTTAGTATGAGGTAGGAATGCCAGCTTTTGACTCTTTACCTTTCCTTTGGTCTGGTCTTGGCCCCCTTTGGACAGTTTCCCTGGCCCCTTTGGATGAAATCATCAGCCTGACTCCTTAGCATTCCTCAGGTGGAACCTGAGGAAGTCACTTTCCTCTCTGAACCTACCCAGCATATTGTACAAACCTTTACAAAACTTTGATCATATCATATTATGTTGTTTCCTTACACATTTCCACCTTTAGACTTTTGGAGCTTCTAATGGAAGGAACCATAAACTTGTTCTTCACTGCTCAGCACTGTCCTGGCATATAGCGGGCAATCAATGAATTAGTACGGAGAAAATGAAAAATTGGAACATGGAGACAGGATCTGGTCTGAGTAGAGAAAAGGACTTTGGGGGTATGTTCTACTAGAATGGAGTCAGATTGTGAAATGTCTTGAAATTCAAATAGAAGACTTGTGGTAGAAAGAAATAAGGAGTCACTTCAGATCTCTGAGAAGGGAAATGACATGATGCAACACCATTTTGGAAGACTTATTATGTGTCACCATTCAGGGTGGAGGAGAACAAGGGAGAGCCTGTAGTCACAGCGAGCACTCAATAAATGTTTGTTGTTTGATTGGTTGAGCCTGGAGAAACTCTTACAGAAATACAGGTATGAGATGAGAGACGGAAGAAAAGGGCAGAAATTCAAGAGATTTTTAAAGCAAAGATAGGCAGGTTTGGGAGGCTGATAGGAAATGCAGACAAAAGGAGAATAGCTAGAGCCACTGCAAGCAGCGGGACCAAGGATGAGGAAAACAGCCGGGAGGGGAAGCTGACTTGTATGGTGAGAAGAACCCAGCTTTGAGTATCTTGAGTTGGGGTGGCTGGTCTGTGTGCACACGTGTGCTTATGTGACTGTGGAGTGAGGCACGTCTGGGATACAAACCCTGCACTGTTCCAATGAGTCCTCCCTCCCACTGTGCACCACCCCCACCCCGGGTTTAGTTTTCAGCCAACAAAAACAAAATTACTCATAAAATTAATGGAAACAATCTGCTTTTTCCTTGCCATGGAAAGGATTTTTCTTAATTACTTTTTTGTTATTGTTGTCCTTTGAATCATATATCCTGCAGCTTGATTAAATCCCTTAGAAGTCAACTAAGCATTAGAGGTTTGCGGCATGAGTCTCCGAGCTGCTGTTTACTCGTCCCCATGTAAACAGAGACGCCTTGGAAGGCGGCACTTCAGCTGGGGTAAGGAGCACATGGCTTTCCTCTCTGGTGCACAACTCATTCCTCAACATTTTCAAGGAAGTAGGATCTGGTTAAAATATTAATAAAAATGGAGTCTCTGGATAATCTCTCAATATAAAGTTAGGTTTTCTAATATAAATCTTTTAAATTGGTATAGGTCTTTTCATTTAAAACAAAAAGTGCTTTCCATCTGTATTTTTTCCTTTTGTTCTCTCAAATTCTCCTTAAAGGAGGCATGGCAGGTGGTACAATCCTCATCTGAAAGATATTTCCTAATATAAACTGAGACATTAAGGAAGTTTCTAGATGATCTGGCTTGTAAGGGCTGGAACCAGGCCTCAATGGCAAGACAAAGTTCTCTCTGCTCTGCCAACCTCCCTCCTCCCAAAACCCTGAGGGCAAAAGTGTCAAGTATTTTTCTGCAATGGGAAAAGCTGGGAGAATCTGAGACAGAGGCCGCAGATACTGAGGCACGAGGGCGGTGTGCGCAGACCCCAGCCCGCGCTCCTCCAGGCACTCATGCCTGTAGGCTACAGCGGCCAAGGCCCAGTGTGTGCCACAGGAGAGCTTCACGGCAGATGGTTCCCTTCTGTCTCCAATCCTCCCTGGCTTCCCAGGAAGAACAGAATTTGTTGCGAGAGAATACGGACCTAAATCTGGGCTGATCTGAGTGAGCAGCTGGGTGCCTGGCCCTCCCTACAGCTAAGATTACCTTCGTCCTGACTTCCAAAAAAGATGTGAAGGGAAGAAGGTTCTCTTGTTGGTCTTAAAAATCTCTTCTCTTGTTCACAGCCCACAGCCTCATGCCAAAAACCTAGTTATGCCCAGGCCCAATGACCACGGCTTTATTACCAAAGGGTAGAAGTTACAAATGAACAAAAAGGCAGTTGAACTCACACACAATTCTACTTGATCAAGAGAGAAACATTGTTAACATTTTGCTTATATTTTTCTGTCTTCTTGCTTTGCATATAAAAGTATACTTTAGTTATTGAAATGAGGTTGTACTATCCATAGATATTTTGCAACCTGCGTCTTTCACTTAGTGATAGGCATAGAGCATATTTCAGTATGTCATCAAATATTACTTTAATGACTATTTAATAGGTGCAGCATGAACTGCATTATCATTTAAACTTTTCTTCAAAACTAGAAAATAAACTCCTTGAAGGCAGGAGTGATGTGAATTTGTAATGCATTTTGCATCCCAAGCATCTGGCCCAGCATCTGCCATGATAAACATTAATGATATTTAGTTAAGAGGGAACCTCTGATGGAGTTAATTGTGTGGTTGTCTTTTGCTACCTCCGTTGGGAAGAGGAACTTGAAGACTGTGAATTTCTTACAAATGATCTTCATACATGTTTAACCTGATGTCCCTGAGCTCCTGGTATTAGAGTGCAATAAAAAAATTCATGGATAGAAAGTTGTACATTTAATGACAACACTGGATGTCATTGATTTCTTAGCTATTTCATTTCAAATCCAAATAAGAACACTGAACTCCGCTGCAGCTTCTTTCATGCTAGATCAGCAGCAAGGATAGCAAGTAACAAAGTTGGGAAGAATAGTCATGTGCTTACGTAAGAAATCCAGTAAATTCTGTGCCCACTGGAGATTAGCAAGGCCCTTTGGCTTAAGCCCAACTATAGGGATTTGCAGAAGTCCTGTGTCCCAGGTGGCCACTGATTAACTTTTGGATAATATGTATTGTTTGGCATAATTGGGAGGAAAGTGATTTTGACTAATTATCCATTTATAACACCAAAATAAAATAACAGTAATAATAACCCTTTTCAAGGTAGAGGGGATAAACATTCCAGACATTTGTTCTGCATTTGCAGGATTGGCATCTGATCATTTTAATAGTCTTCATCCTTTTATGCTTGACTACTTTATAAATATTTTTGTTAAACTATCTATTCCTTTGCACATTTTAAAGTTGAAACAGGATATTTTTATCATAAATTTAAGCAGTAGCAAATGATATAATGTTTGGCTTATTGAAAACACTGACATTTTAAAATAAAGATTTTACATCATTCTTTAAAATGGACCCAATACAATGTAAATATATTTGATCTACCATCTTCCATTAAAAAAAGTACATGAATAAAATATTCTTTAAATCGGAAATTTTACATCATACATTTTCTTATTTAACTAGTACTTCTATTTCACTTCCATAATAGAATTTTATCCTACTATAATATATTCTTATCCTGGAACGTCTTTATCACTCTAACATATTCTATAGCATAAATATACACAGGAATTTAAATGTAATTTAAAAATTTCACAAGACAATAAGATTCAAAATATTAAAACATTTCTTCTGGACTGAATTGTCATTACAATGATTGTTGGGATGTAACTGATCAAAGTCACAAAACATTACAAAATAGAAAGTAATTCTTAAACATAAAACTAAACATTTATTGGAAATGCATCTACCTCTTAATGAGGCAGATGAGGGTGACCTCCCTTCACCCCAAGTCAGTGGATGCCTCCCTGGAAGAAGAGTATTTATTATTAGAATGACTACGGGTGCTTTGATTAGAGGAGGCTTTCTGGGTTTCTGTAAGTGGATCCATCCCTTTGTTTGTTACCTGGAGGTTTGTACAGCTCAAGACAGTTCTACATAGTATGGGTGGGATGGATGAGAGGACGCTTTCTTTGTAAAGGGGACGAAGAGCATTGGGAAAGGAGAAGCAGCAGGTGAATTTTATATTATGTGTACTTTACCACAATAAAAAATTTGGAAAAAAGTCGGACTGAAAGCCCATTCAAAAACAAGTTTTTTATAAAAGTTATTTGGTTATAATATCACTTTAAAAATCATTTTTCTTTTTTATTTGGTATATTCTTCTTTATAAAAAATCAAATACAAGTGAACTAAAATTATTTTTAATTAAATCAATTTTCACTGAAATGAAACGATTGAATTGCATTTCTCCACTTAAAAACTGTCTTCCTATGCAGATGGTACCAAAGTGTCTAATATTGTGGTCTTTAAACTACTCTAAATATTATTTTAATATAAGAAAACTTTCAAATTTACAATGCATATTATCTATTACACATATGTGCACGCACACGCACAGTCATTTATTTCTGCCATCAGAACTAAAGGGTAGATTCTGACACACACAGTGGAATTATTCATAGTACTGAAACAATAAAACACTTAAAAGCAAAAATTTTCTCTGTATATAAAATTAATACATAAGTATGTATTTTTTAAAGATCCCCAAGTCCAGTATTTTGGGAAGAAACATGCTAAACTGAGCATTTATCATTATTTTTAGGCCTATGATGAAGTTTGGACTCTAGTCTTTTCCATATCTGTGAACAGACAGGGAACAACTTATCATAGCATCACTATTTGACCTCTAAGGAACAGCTCATGTCATCACAGAGCAAAAGTGCTAGCGAAACATTTATCTAGATGAAAGACCTCAAGCAGTTAACCTGCTCAGCAGAGGCAATGCAACCAGGCAACAGGATAATGACCTCTATCCAAATGTGGAAGGTACATCAATTTAATACCCTGACAGCTTGACAAAAGATGATGGCAGCTCAGCAGGAAAACATTAGCCATGATAACACAGGGTACTGTATGTGAAAAGAATGAATTATAAAGCACAATGCTATTTGGGCCGAGTAGGGATTTTTTTTTCAACCAACTTTATATTTAGGACAGTAGTCATGCCTAAAGCCTCCTTCCTTTCTTTTCTACCTGAAGAATATCCTGATAAAAGTAAAAAGGCAGTGTGGATTAAATTGATAGCTTAAATGCAAATGGAGTTTCCTGACTCACCCAGGCGATGCTGAGCATCATTTCTGGCAGGCTTGCTACTGTTACTGTAACAGTTACTGTTTCAGAGTAAAAAAATATGGGCATTGGAAAACTGGCTTAATCTATTTGAAAAAGACAGGTAACTCAAATAAGTGTAGACAAGACCAGGCTTACTGTGTGTTATTTTGTTTGATTTTTAAAGGGAGAAGGTACTTGGCACACTTTGGGGTGCCTCAGATCTTCAGCTGTAAAATCTCCCCACTGCAAATTCAGTTTAGAAAACAATTTAATTTTAGAGTGGTAGCATGATCATGCTTGTATGTTTATTCAAGGACCTTTACTCTGTGACAGGGCTTCAGCCTGTGAGGTTTTCTCTACACATGGCAGGCAGCTGTCAGAACCAGTGCGAGGGGTGAAAGGGCAGCTCGGCTGCTCTGTTAAATCACGGGGTTCCATCAACATCTCAGAATTCCTGCCGAGTGGGAGCTGGGAGACCACAGATTAGAGTACACTAGAGTGTGTATATTAGGTCACTCAGTGTCTATCAAAGCGATATCACGCCGGTGAGCTGTACAATGGATTTTACTGTGTTCTGTTCAAAGAAAATGTAAGGAAAGTGGACATGTGTGTAGCAGACCACAGCTGAACACTGAATTCTCCTTGTCTTCAAATGGATGGGTTTATTATCCACAAAATGAACGACGAATAGGGGCACAATCAATAGCTTTGGAAATCATGCAAAGCTGGTGGTTTTATTCAGTTTTGGAGGTGACTGTTCAGCAGACGCATGATGAAGCAGATAGAGTCTACAGCCCAGCTCAGTCAAGGGGCTGTGATTGAGGGCCAGCACACCCGAGGGCTGGGTTATGGCTGTAGCCCTTGACGATGAACTTGCTTTACAATCTTGGATGGTCACTTCACCTCAGATTCACAAAACTTCAGTGTCTTCATTTGTAAATTGGAAATAGTAATACCTGTTTTATCTATCTCCCAAAATGGGTAAACGAAAAATGAATTTCTAAATGAGAAGGATTTTTAAAAGGTTGAAAGGAATGCAGCATGATGGTATAATGTGTGAGTGATACTTAAGAAATAGTTAAGAAATGAACTGTAACTTGTATCAAGGGATATTTGGTGTATGTACCAAAACAGAAAACATCTACTCCTTCAATACTTACTGTTTAATTTCTTTTTAACAGAGTAAAATATATGTTCCCCAAGGAATCATGTAGTCTTTAACAAGACAATGGATATAAAGTGAACAGCACCACGCCTCATAAGTAAAGTGAAATTTTAAAAAGCTGAAACATTTTGTTTAATATTTTATTTCTCAGTTACGACTTCTGTAAGGGGCTCCTTGACTGTGATAAGCATACACCTGAATTTATATTAATAACCATAGTTAACTTGAACAAAATGTTTATTAGATGCCAGGCACTGTTCTAACCACTTTACCAAAGTTAGTTAATTTAATTCACGTAACCATATATAAAGTGGCCCCAATTATCAGCTGTTAGGCTCGATCACCATCTTACAAAACTATCAGGCTCTACCTTATGATCTCCTTTTGGGTTACACCTATTTTCTAATCTTGTAAAATGTGAACAAGCCAATAACCTTGTACAAAACAACTTCATTTCATACCCTATGAAGTAGACACTGGTCTTTTCACATTTTTTTAGAGGAGAATATTACGCCCCAAGACGTTAAGTGATCTGCACGGTAGCCCAGTGGTATACCCAGGCTTCACACCCAGCAGTCTGGTTCCTATCACACTGTACTGCCTCTCTTTGCATCACAGAAGCCCAAGGCCCCGTTGCCTGGGGGCAATGTCATGATGGCTGATTTGGAATCCAAAACTGAGACACCAGGTTGAGATCTATTTAGTCACCCAGAAAACAGCACAAAATACAATGTGGCATTGAGACTGGGTTCACGTTGGAACCATGGCGTTATCTACATTATAGCAATCAGCCGGGTAGTTGGTTGTTCTAGTGTGAATGCAGCAATGGGCACATGTCAAAAATGCACTTCCCAGGTGAGGGAGCTGAAAAGATACCTTATGGCCTTAAGTCTCTGTTCATCCATGTGAACTGCAACCTGAAATGGACTTCTAACATTCACCACTCTGGATGAAGAAAAGGTAGCATGCAATAAGGCAAATGTGGGGGCCATTGTCTTTTCTTTTTTTAAATTAGAAATGTTTCTTCATTGTTTGGAAATAAGTCCTTGAAGAGAATCTTTAAAAGATGCTACAGAAATTCTTAGTTTGAATTCCATTTTGTCCGTTTGTTACTGGGTGACAAAAGAGAGTGTGAAATACAAATAGGCATAAATAGAGCTGCATATAACTGCTTTGTAGCTTCCCCTTCAATAAATTCAGAGATTGTCTTTGTATCCAGTGACCTTTTATGGGGAATTTAAAACCAAAAATAAAAAGACAGTACAATTTATCTATACCAAGACCCAATTATAATTCTCAGCCTCATCTTTTATGGTTACTTCTCAAAATTCAGCTTAGCTAGCAAGAACTGAAAAATATTCCTTTTTTCTGGATAATATTCTCAAGTGAAGTGAGGATTGGGGTGCTTCCTTTCCAGCCCTTGTGGATGGATGCCCTCATTGGTGACTGATTCTTTAATGAGCTTCACCAGCAGGTCCAGGAGCACAGAGGCTGCCCAGTTCTCTAGATTCTAATAAGTGATCACTTCAGATGCAGATTGAGCTGTGTTGTTGCGACAGGTCAGAGAAACCAGTGAGTATACTCTATGAATAACAACAACAGAAATTGAGATGCATTTACAAACATTTTCAAACTTACTCAGAGACCTTGTAAATAAAAAGGGAAAATGCCAAATTACTTAGATGGTAAAACCAGTCCCAACCATCAGCTTCTAGGCTGGATCAGTATCTTACCAAAAAACATAAGGCTTGGTATTATGATCCTATTATGGGTAAATTCATTTTCTAATGTTGCAAAATGTGAGTAATCTGACTGCCGTCTACAAAACAATTTAATTTCATGGATTTTTGTCATCAGTAGGGCAGCTACAGGCTGCTGCATTGCTTTAAAAAATTAATTAAGAGGCACTTCAAGTTTAGCCTCTTTGCAAGGCCATCCTATTTATTTATAAATTTTATTAATTCTGAAGCCAGTCGCTCCTCAATGGAGTATTTATGTTCAACTAGGTCAGGTCCACTGGGACGATATTTGGTCTTTCACCGCAGACACACACTGAGCCTGTACGAGCAGCAGGCTCAACCTACCGAACACACACTTCCTTTCCTAAGATTTGACTACATGAATTTGTTAGACTTTTGTGGAAAAAAAAAAAATGTACCTGGAAATCCAGACACACATTTCATGAGTCTCTCTACGTGAGACCTTCTACACATAAGGCTGTCAGTAACACGCTGCCTCCTTCTTAGGGAAACAGGCGTTTGGCAAACAGTCCATTTGTGATGGTTTGTGGGGATCGGTAGAATTAACAGTGAAGGGCACCCCAAACATAAGTAGAAGGAAACACTAAAAACTGCTCTTTCACATTACATTAGTTTGCTCAAAAAGTATGCACTCGCTGACCAAACCTACAAACCACAAATCTTCAAGTATGTTGCAATAGAATAAAATTTAGTAAAGTACTACGTGAGATAAAAAACATTCATGTTTATATTTCCCAATAATGCCATGATTGACTAACTTTGGTAATGATGATGCTGTAGAAAGAACTTTAAAAACAAAAACACTGCGGACGCATTTGACATTTAAAATGTTCACATGCACGTTAACATTCGTTTCTCCTTTGAGAAAAGGGGATGCATGGCTTACTTTGAGAACTAGTTGAGCCAGCCCCGTTGGTAGGGAAGCATTACAAGCACTGGGAATGTCCACTTTGTTGGTCTTCCTGCTCTCCAATTTTACTCAGTAGAATGATGAACACCGTTCCCTTTTGAAACTGTTATTAGCCAGAACTCACTGATGACTTGGCATAGAATATTAGAGTTGAGAGGCTTCTGGAGATCCAAAACTCTATACTCACTTTACAGAAAGAGAACCAGAGAGCTTGTACAGATTAAGTGACATGTTCAAGGTCACAGCTAGTGGTGACAAGGTTAGACTTAGTCCAAAACCCATGTCTTTGGACTCCTAATATGGTGCTCAGTCACCCCATCACCCTAAATGTGATGAAAGACAGATAAATGACACCAATTCCTTACAATTTCTATGTCAGCACATGATTATTAGATGTACGCTGTTGACTCTATGAGTTCTCTGAGGTTGGAAGAAATGTGCAGCAATCTAAATGTCACAGGCCTGGAAGTAATCAAAAGGAAGCTGAATGTTAGTTACTACTGTGCATAAAGCTCACAGCATATCTGTGGTCGGTTGCAATGTATTATTAGAGCTTGGGTTTTTGTTGTGACTGTATGAACCAAGCCACATAGGGAACGCTGAAGAGTGATCACAAAAATACCTCTTTTCCTACTGTCCCTCAAGCAGCAGGGATCAAATAACTGTTTCTCAGTTGTCTGTCTTTTAAACAAAAATATCTCCTTCACTCTACATGTGTCTGTGGCAAGTTGGTGTTTGCTTCCTCTTCTCTGTTCTGTTCTATTTTTTAGACCCCAACCTTGGATCACCAGGGGATACCGGGACTAGAAAGGGCCTGACATGACGTTTTACAAATTTATCTTGGATTCCTTCAGTACGTCACAGTCTGTGTTCCATAAAGGCAGGCGGTGTCGAGCAGCTGGGCAGAAAATGTTCTGCAATTGGATATGGAGCTGGCAGAATCACCAGCCGTCAATCCTGACACTTGAAGGGCCTTCTACTCTGAGCACGGCAGTTTCCACCTGTATTTCGGGCCAGCTGCTATTATGCCAACATTGCAATAATGGTATGTTTTATTCATCTGCAACATAGCCAAGTCTTTCTACATTTGTCTAGGAAATCACAGAGCTAGGTGAGACTTGGAGGAGCCATCTTTACTCTACTTTATTGCCTAACAGCACACAAACCCCCTAAATCCTTTACCCTGACTCTGGCCTGGCCACCTACTAGCCAGACATGTTTCTTAACCTTATTTTGCCCCCATAGCCTCATTGTGAAATGGGTAGAGATAATAGTAGCTCTCTCTTACAGTTGTTCTAAGGATTTAACGAATAGTTATAAGTGCAAGACTTATATAGGACATGGCATATAAGCACTATACAAACATTAGTTATAATTATTGTTTCCACTCCACAGAGTTAAGACTTCCTCATAGTTTTGCATCTCAGCTGGCTGTAATTACTTTTACATCCATGAAGGAATGGCTTTTTAAGCTAATGAACATCATATGGCTATACCATAACTGATTCAACCATTCACCTCTTATTGGACATTTACAGTCATACATTGCTTAATGATGGGGATACATTCTGAAAAATTCATCATTAAATGGTTTTGTCATCATGTGAACATCATACAGTGTACTTACACAAACCTAGACAGTATAGCCTACTACACATCTAGGCTATATGGTAATAATCTTATGAGACTGCTGTCAATATGCAATCTGTCGTTGACTGAAACATTACACAGTGCATGACTGCAGTGTGTTTCCAATGTTCTGCTATGTAGATAATGTTGTATGCTATCCGTCACTTCTAGAGACATCCTTATAGCTTCCCTATGAGGTGGATGCTCTTAATAATGCCAGTTCTCAAATGAGGAAACCATGACTTAGACAATATAAATACAATATGATGACACAACTAGTTAAGGGTTATGTGCAAGACTCAAACCCATGTTTTTGGATCCCAAAGCCTTAATCAGTTCCCTACACATCTTATACCAAATGGTTACAATAACAACTAGTTTGTACACCTAAAATTGCAAAATCCATTTATCTAAAATTTTTCTTATATGGACCATCTTGTTCCTCAATAATTCAGAATAACCTCAGTATTATTTTCCCCTTGGGCGCAAACTTCTCAATATAAAACCCTCGACCTATTATTAGAAATGTTTACATTGCAAAACCTTGCCCTGGACACTGCCTTGCACCAGTTCATTCCAGATTGCCTGGACTAGCAAGACACAGAGTGAACAGAAAGAGCAATTTCAGGGGCCCAAGGAGACAACATAACTACATTCCAGCAAGAAAATCTTCTTTGCTGCTTTCCCCTGCTATAGGCTTGTACACCACATTTAATAAAATCTGACTAAATACCTTGTCGGTCAGGAGGGAAATTGCTGTCATCACTGCTGGAGCAGTGTGCATGAATCACACAGGCGCTGCTTTTAGGAACAGAGAGATAAATTTGGTCTTTTGAAGACTGAGATGATAATTGAGGAACAATTACATAAGTATACTAAATGAGCAATTTGTATTATTGCATGCACACATTTCCCAGAGAAAAGAGTCTGGAATGGCTTTGGCAACACCACACATCAAAGCTGAGCCTGTCCTCTCTGACTACATGTGCCTTCTCTAAGGGACCTACACCCATAATAACAGCTAAAATCTATCCATCACTTACCATGTGCATGACACTATTCTAAGTATTTTATATGTATTAACTCTATTTAATCCTCACAACCACCCTATGAAGCAGGGACAGTTATTATTACTATTATTTTCTCCACTTTATACCTGAGGAACCAGAGGTGTAGAGAGGGTAAGTAACTTCTCCAGGTTACAGAGTCAGTAAGTGTAAGGCTGGGATTTGACCCTGGCAGTCTGACCCTGGGGCCTCTGCTCTTTGTCACTACCCTAGGTCTTTGGGTGTCCTTGGACCTGGCTCCCTTGTCCTCTGCCCTCCCAGTCCCATTCACAGCAACCTTCTCTCATTCATTCCTCTCATTTGCTCCTCAACTGGTACCTTCACAGGGCCACTCCCCAAGCTTGGACTCCCCGGCCTCCTGCTGCCTATCTCCCCCTTCCTCTCCAAGTCTTTCTACCTGCTCCATGAAGCCTTCCGAGAGTGAAGGGAAAGTCCAGGTATCATTGAAACAACAACAACAAATCACTTCCCTTCAACACAAGGCTTCAATGATTACTAGGAGACATGGAGACAGAATATTGAATATAAAGAGTGAAAAAGTACTCATTAATACAAATACATATTTTTAGAGAAATCAGTGCTTAGAGAGACCATTGCATCTGTGCAATTTCTTGTCCATACAAAAGGCAGTTACTAAATATGTGTTGAGTGACTGAATGAATGAAGTCAGCTTGGGACTGTGGAATTTGAACAGAGGTTTTGGAAAACTTAAACTTGGATGTTTTTGTTGGATGGCTTTAAGAAGATGTCCTTCTGAAAGAAAGACCATTTTGTCAGAATATATATAATCTAATGTTTCCACGTGTTATAAAGTCCTCCACTGGAGGATTCCAACAAGTCTGTCCCTGCTAATGCCACCCGCCTGCCTAAGAAGGCAGAGACTGTTCTCTTTTATGTGCCTCTCTTTCAGGAGTTTTCAAAAAATAACAAACATTTGAGATACCAAGAGAAAAGTTAATCTTTCTTAAGTATGAAGCTTGAAGAAGGCAGAATCACTAATTTGCTCTCTCCACTTCTGTGGAGAATTTATTACTTTAGTGTTGCATAAAAAATGTACTTACATTTCATGTTGACATGCCATTTTATGAACTGTTAATAGAAATTATTGACTCACAAATTGAGGGAAAAACTAAGACTAATATTTTATTTATTATGTCCTAGCCATGTGCTGAATGCCAAGAAGAATGTGGCAGTATCTATAGCTTTGTTATTTTAATATTCAGTTTAACTATTTATTTTGCAATCATATCTTAGATTTTAAAATCCAATTTAGGTTCATTTGGTTTCATTTATTAATAGAACTTGTCTGCCTCAAACTGTTTTGAAACCGTAAATGTAAGCATTTATTAACAAGAGATTATAGTTAAAATAATGGAGGGGTTGACTGATTCAATTGTAAAAGCTTGATGTTGGTACCTTCACTCCACAGCCTTAGGATTGGCCTATCACAGAAATAGCTTGTGCTGTTACCTTGAATCAAAATACAAAGTTATTTCTCACTTTGCTCCGGTATCGAAGAAAAACTCACTGCTTTGCACAATAAACCTTCATTTCAGGAACCTCACACCCGTCAGGTTTTTCTCAGGATGTACTGTAAATTAGACAGCAAATGTCTTGGTTTCTAAAAGAAGTGAGTTCAGTTTTCAGTTTCATCTTCCACTCTTTTTAAGAAATCTATGCTCTAGCCATCCACCTGTGCTGCCCTCAAAGCACACCCTGGCTGTCCCACCACTGAATCTGTTCTGGGGCAGCTGCTACCTGACTCCTCTCTGTCCGCCCAGCCACTTCACAATATTCATTACCCACAATATCTATAATCCTACCAACTCGTCCAGCTCCAGATCAAATTCTAGCTCCACTGCAAGTCTTCCAAGAAAGGAGCAGTGTCTCTGCATTCAGGACAGCGACACCGATTGTCTGTATCTCTTCAGGCCGCTTCTCTTAGGACTTGTCTTCCCATGGTTTATGTGGGTCTCCACATCTCTCTCCCCAACTAGACTGAGTACTCGTGGAGATCAGGGATTTTGGAGACAGTCAATAATTTATTTTATCTTTTGTATTACATATAAATTTGTCAGCTGCCCTCAGTCACATGACAAATGAACTGTGGCATATAAAGACATAATGCTTATGACAGGATTGTGAAATAAAGAAGTGTGCATTTGTTATGTATGGCCTATCAGAGCAATTGCATTATTGTATAATGATACCTTGTACTCTGTAAAACCTGTAGCATCGATGTACATTAGTGGAATTGATAAATATATTACAGCAAAGGAAAAGGAAAAAGCAAGTATGGAAGATAGTAAAAGGAATTTGAAATAGACAAAGAAGATCTTTAAAACTAGATACAGTATATAGTGAACATGTGATTACCTGAACAAGTAAAATCAAGACTAGAAACTAAACGTTGGCTATAGGTTTCAATCATCTGTTGAACTAAACATTTCCATACAAATATTTATAGGCCACAAGTTGCTTATTTGAATTTATTTACCCTCCCTGTCATAACACAACCTTTATATGTGTATTACTCAGATGGTGGCTGGGGACTTTTCTGACATTTAGGTCTGGGTAAAACAGGCAGACTCTGCCAATTCCTCAGCCCATGGGAGTGCACAGTCCCCAAGACTTCTGTAAATTCCAGGGACGGGGTGTTACTTATGCTTCCGGAGCCCTGGGCTCCTGTGCTGTGCCCACCTGCTGGGACATGCACATTGAAATGCACCTGAAATTCAGCTCACATTAGATGCTGTTAGAGGAATATGCTGAAGATTTGGAGAAGGCAGAGCCAGAAGCACATGGTTTCATACCACCCAGATGGCTCCCTTCTCCCTATTATCTTCTGCTTTTTTTCCTTCTCAATCTCTCCATCCTGGATAAAGTAATTCGGATTTTCTAGAAGAAATCTTGGCACCATCTCATTCTTCCAACCTAGGTGGATCTCATTTCTAAATTTAATCTCTAATCTATGTTTCTTTAGATAAAAGTAGTGTCCTTCTTGAGACTAATTCTGATTTCAGCTGTTAAACATTATAAAAATGTTTTCCCATTACACTAACACATTAAAAAACTAGTACATGGTCAAAAAGTTGGAAACTAGAGGAAAACCAAGAGCTCATCCGACCTACTGCTCTGCCTCTACAGCTCCGTTATCATCCATGACTGACGTTGCAGGTGCCCTATAAACACCACCATAGGCATATTCCAGACTCCTCCATCAAGTTCATTGGGAGCCTCCAGTTTTGGCCCCACTGTCTTTTGGATTCTTCCCTATTTTCACTGGATTCTTGGTTGTGATGCACAACTCAGACTTATATTCAACTTTGTTTCCTTTCTTCTCTCCTGAGGCCACCATGCTCTTCAACCCATGGGCCAGTTTCACTTCACCTTGCTCCCAGCACAGACACTGCTCACATCTGTCCAGCTTGGGACAGCGCTTTAGATACTATAGAATTTGAATAACTGGTCTATGGGTGATAGATAACTAGATCTACCTTAGATTTCAGATATCATTTCCAAATTTACAAGTGTTCCTGATTCTCATGATGCTAAGTTCTTCATCTCTACAGAATGTTCTCTTTTTCACCACCGAGGCAACAGGCAGAAAGGAGGATAAGTGACTATATCTTAGAAAATAACAGCAGACAACAGTGTTACCCTGCTGAGTCCTTTGGTTAGTAAACCAATCTCAGGGCCATGATGCTGTTAGATATGAGCACCAGAAGTACTCCATCCCATATCTTCTAACCACCTTCATTTTTCTCGGCAAAATCGTCTCCACATTTTATTTTTAGTCAAAAAACACAGTATCCCGTAGTCATGACACTAAGCCAGCATTTTCCATTTCCAATTAAAGGAAATACAAAGATGCCAGAAAATATTTGCCCAAACAGTACTGTTTTTCATTAGAAGGGTACTTTTATAGGCTAGTTACTGCAATATCAGCTCTGTATTGTTCTATTATTATGAGGAACAAATTGAAATAGGCTTTTTTTTTTTTAATCAGTAGGATATCACACTTGTTGGGTATTAAAGAAAGTATTCACATATATTGAAAGTTTTTCTCTTCCTTGGAAAGGACCATCACTGAAAATGCAACATCATTTCCATTCTCTTTTGGAGCCCTGAAGTTGAAGAATGTAACTTTTCTGAGTTGCTTCAAGATAGCCAGCACATTAAATACCCACCCCCATCCCGTTATGACTTGACTGTATTTAAGCTGGAGAAAGACGTCAGCTGTATGCCCATCAGTTTTTTACCTATGTCAGGGCAGAAAGGTCATTCACTATATACACCTGCCCTGAAATGGCCTCTCACAGTCCTCCTTTTCTAACATAATTTTCAATATAATGTAACTTATCTTGGAAAGGACATATTACTTTGTAGAGAAAACTGCTCAGGAATTATAGTCTGTTTCATATTCCATTAATATGTAAGTTGTGACCAATTCCACATTTCAAATATAAAAAGTCCGGAAGTCTCATGCCTTAGTGGATGTCAAAATCTTCTGTGTTTGGCAAATGGCTATGGTGAGAGAAAAAGAAAGTTTCTTGGGAGCTGTGGAACTCATTATGGCTTTAGAGAAGGGCAGCAGCATCACAGATGGTAAGTGCCAGACCAGAGGCTTCTGTGCCATGATGAACTCCAGAGTGATCAGCCAGGGGTGTGTCTAATCAAGAGTGCTCATTGTGAGGTGGGACTCCACACTGGATTACTTTCTGATGACAGGGACAGCAGCCACCACTTGTTGTTTGTTCATGACGTGCCAAGAATCACAGACATTAACACCCATCTGCCCTACCCTCCTCCGAGGTCAGCATATAAGAGCATTGAGCATGTTCCATGTACCAGGAAAGTACTATTCTAAGTGCCTTACATGGATCATCTCAGTCTCTTCTCATCACACATCTATGAGATGTGAATATAATTACTATCACTGTCTAGATGAGGAAATGGGGGCTATGTTCCCAAAGCCACAGAGTTAGTAAATGTCAGAACCCGGACAGTTGACTCTGAAACCAGCACTTTTAATAGCATGCCACAATGGCTGGATGCCTCTAAGGTAATATATCAATAAGACTTGACATCCCTCGTCTCTCCAACAATTCTCCAACAGCTTTGTAAGATCAGTGTTACTATCCATACTTGGAAATGAAGAAAATGAGCCTCTGAGAGATTTAGGAACTTGCCCTGGATACAGAGTTAACAAGAAATGACGTTAGTAGGATTTGAACCCAGGTCTGTATGAATCTGAAGTACAACAGAAGCACTTTGTGGCTTCTGAAGGACAAGGCACAGTGAACCTCTTGCTTGTCACGGATAAAAGCTGATTATGACCAGAGTTTAGGTGACATATCCTCAAATCTCAGGGGACATGAGATCATTTTAGTTAGAAATTGCCTTTCATATTTACACACACCTTTTCTTCTTCCAGAAAAAACATGAAATGTGTGATTCAACAACTTCTCTGATGAAGCTTGTCCTTCATCCTAATCTGGACCCCAATTCAAACCTCTCTTTCCATATGTTTCCCTATTTGGAATGTTTTTGAACACTTAGGATACCTAAGTCACAAGGGTAGAAATTAATCACTGGAGATAAGTAATGCACAAAATATAGCTGCTTAAAATAAAATATAGGTAGTATCATCCAAACGAAGGCCAATGCAAAAAATGGAATGTCAAACCACTAACATATCCTTAAACACTATTTGCATGTTCTCTAGTTTCATCTACAGCGTTTTCATGGGTCTGCTCACGCTCCAAGTGCTGGCTGTGCCAAGAGGCTCACAGTATAAATGATTTCAAATGCACAGAATGTCATGGGAATCTCATTTGAAACCATATGGACTTTCACAAATGCTTGAAATGGCCACTAATCAAAGGTACGAGATTTAAAAAATAATCCTGCGACCATTAAAAATATATGAATAAATAAACGATGGCAATGGCTTCCTTTACCCTACTGGATTCGTGGACGGGTTGCAGTGTATAAACTGCTTCTGCTCTGTGGCCGATTTTCAGTTCAGATAACTCATCTTTATTCATTTCCTTTCAGTCATGATGAGCCATATTGAGAGCAGCTGTAGGCAGGAGAAAAAAAAAAAAAAAGGATCTCCTCACTCCCTCCTTGAAATTGTTGTCAAACAGCCGTTATAAAGAATACATCTGGGCTCAGTGTTGTGCTGGGCACCCAAGACATAATAAAAAAACAGGAGAAAAAACAGTTTAAGCTGAATCTAACAAAGAGATTTCAAAATTACTCAAACACATGTTTTGTGGAAAAAATCAACCTCAGAATGATTTAATGCAAAGTCAGGTAGACCAGGACTAAAGGAAAATTACACTTCAAATTAAATTCAAAACCAAAACAAAACAAAGTGGACTTGAAAGGTGATGGGAAACACCAATAGGCGGTAACCAGTAACGAGCAGGCTGGTGGCCAGTTGTAGTAAGAGTTCCATATCAAGTTAGAAGGTGATAAGTGGGTGCCAATAAACCACGCTTTAAAATGTAAGAAGAATGGAATGATCTTGGGAAAACAACTTGCACAGAGGGGAATGAATAAGAAGTGATTTACGTTAGTGATTGAGTTTTTGTATCTGAAAAAGTTTTCCAGGTTTACACAGCAAATAAATTGAGGATCAAAAGTCAGCTTTTCTGTGTTTTTTAAAATTTTGGATGAGCAATAAATATTCTTTGGATCAAGCTTTGGTCTGAATCAGGAAGTAAAGGCTTTTAACATTTTATACTTAAAACGATTTCATCTGTTTTAATATATAAACCCAACAGAAATCTTGTTTATGGATCATTCTGCTATACTTCAATGACACAAAAATGGCTTCAGTTTCAAAGGGGAGACTTGGCAAGTGATTACTGTATAAAATATTGCAGTCTTGTTTATTTTACAGCATTTCTGTTCATGCATTTTTAATGGTTACATGAACCAAATGCTTAGGCAACTGTGCTGAAGATGATATGAGTGAGAAATAGAGATCTGTCAGAGGGCAAGTTGGAAGACTGACTGCTTTGCAAGTTTTCTTAAAATGTAATTTACAGAGTAAAAAAGAATTTCCAAGTAGCGTTTGAAAATGACAGAGAAAACATAGTGACTAAAATACACAAAGTTTTAAGAAGCTAGAAGAAAAATCAACAAAAAGAACCATCATAGAATACACAAAGAAAACTCAAACTCTCTTACCTTCAATTTATTAACTAGAATTAGTGATAGTTTTGATTTCCTGTCACCTCTGAACGCTCTGCTATTTTGGCATCACTGAGTACCCCCTCCTTTGTGACATTTATCCTTCTGTGGTACCCACAATTTGCTTCTCTGTCCACTTCGGCAATGGCATTTTCTCAGTCTCCTCGGCCGGTCTGTCTGCCTTCCTGCACTTCCTATCTCCACTTAGCGCCAGGATCCTAAGTCCTAAGTCCAGGATCCTAAGCTTTGCTCTCTCCAGAGAGTTCATCCACTTCAATGTCAACAGGTCACTTCTGATCATTCCCAAATTGACATATCCTTTATCTCCACCCTGTAACCTACAGACACCAGCCTGTGTCTCTCTCCTACTGCATCAATTTCAGTATGGTCAGAGCCACCTCCATCACTGGGAAATCCACTCCTACAGGCTTAAAAACTTTGACTCGTTTTTCACTTTTTTCTCTCCCTTGGCCAATATAGCCAATCAGTTGCTGAGTCCTACTGATTTGTCAAGATTTCTCTCTGTATTTTTCCTCTCCTTAACTGATTCTAGGCTCTCATCAGTTCAAACCTAAATTATTGCCATAATAATACTAACAACAACTCAATAATATCAGCTATTATGTGCCAAGCACTGCTCTAATTGCTTCATATGAATTATCTCATTACACAGGAAGAAACCAAGGCACAGAGATGAATTTATCTGATTGGGGTCACACAGCAAGGAAAGCCAGGATTTGAACCAAACCTCTCTATCCTAGAGTTCTTCCGTAGTAGATTGAATGGCTTCTCACAGAATCTCTCATACAAGCTATGCGGCATACTACATCCATGTTATTTTTCTAAAATAGTGTTTTAAATGTGGCAATAGGTATTAGCTACCTCAATTATCTATACTTATTGGCTCAAAACATGAGTTAAAATTTCTTGAAATTTATCCTAAGGTAATTATTAGTAATGTATGGAAATATTTATATAAAAAGATCTTAATTGCAACATGATTTATAATACTTCAAAACTGGAAACAACTTTAATGTTCAATGCCTGGTTAAATAGAACCGTGGCCATTCATATGAGGGAATATACACCACGATGCCATTGCAGAAGAGTATTTGATGACATGGAAAATGCTCAAGATTTACTAAGTGGAAAAAAAAAGCAGATTATAAAAGTTATATAGAGTAATATGAATCCAATTTTGTAATAATAAGAACAGTAAAAACAAAACCAAAAACACTCCCAAAATATACCAAAATGTTAACCAAAATTGTTTCTGAGGTATTGGGACTCTAAGGGATTTATTTTCATGCTTTTCCAAAATTTTACAATGAATATACAATACAGTGTAATCAGAGCTCCTCCCATGAAAATGTTATTTAAAAAAAATATTAAAATCCCACTATTTCGTTAGTGTTGTTTCCCTGCTCAAGGACATGACAATAAATATTGTCTGTTAGATTAGGTGGAAAGTTTCTCTGCCTACAATTCAAGTCCCTTTATCTAGGGCTTCTTGTTGGTTCTTCAATCCCAATCTCTGCATCTTTCCAGGAGAATGTCTCACCCCAGCCAACTGGTCTCTTCATTATGCTTCCTTTACCCATCCTGCACCAGTTCGGTATTGGTCAAGGCCCAGCCAGAGTCCCCCTCCATCACTCACATCTTGCCAATAAAGATGCATCAATTCCTCCATTGAATTCTTAGAGTATAACTAGGATTTATTTATAAATGTTTGGTACTTCTTTCTAGTTTTACCATGTGAGGAAAATGCCACTCAACCTCTGGGCCATACAGTTGTTACAAAACATCATCATTACCATGCACAAGCCAGGCAAGTGGTATTAATAAAGCTTGCCACATTTGTGTGCTGCAGTTTTATTATTTACATGCTGGCCTTAGTTACTATTCTCTGTCTCCCATGTCACATTTTTCACACTTGGGCTACAGCACTTCTTACCTAAATTAAACTGATACATTTACATGTATGTCTCTCTTGCTCAATTTTCAGCTCCTTGAGGGCAGTAATAATATCTATTTAAGCTTGATAGCCCAAGCACATAGCACATAGTAGTTAATAAATATTTCTTGAATGAACTATAGATTAGAGGAAATGGGTGAATCTGTATCTAAAATATATTAAGTTTTTGAGGACATCACATGACTTATGACTAGACCAAAACACCAACACCAGAAATAAAATCTCAATGAGTGAAACTGTTAAAGCTAAAAAATATGTCCTATTTCTACTTAGCTTTGCCAGATATCTAAGAGATGCATAAGAGCTAATCTGAAAACGTAATGTCAGTCTTACCCATCATATTGATTTCTTCTAGTACAAGATTGTTCCTCCCTAGAGATTTAGTGATGAAATGGCTGAGAGGAAGAGGAGGAGGAGGAAAAAAGAATTTTTACTGGTTGTGAAAATTCCCAAATGTAATGCCTGTTGCTACTTTTTCCCACTATATTCTAAATTACTCTTAAGTTGCTACATATCTGTGGAGATCAAAAGATCATACCACGATTCACAAGACACAACACTGTATGAATAAGTGGTCTAAATGGGGAGCTATAGTTTTTCTGTGGGGCTTTGGAGAAGCTGTAACCACATGAGGAAAGTCTGACTGGTTAGTATAGCCAATCAAGCCATTGGATGAGTTTAAGAATACCATAATCCCAAACACACATACTTGGTCTTTTTCTTGTTTTCTTTTCTTTTTGTGAGGAAGATTAGAAGGTTAGCCCTGAGCTAACATCTGCCACCAAGCCTCCTCTTTTTTGCTGAGGAAGACTGGCCCTGAGCTAACATCAGTGTGCATCTTCCTCTACTTTATATGTGGGATGCCTGCCACAGCATGGCTTGACAAGCAGTGCATAGGTCTGGACCCAGGATCTGAATCGGTGAACACCGGGCCACCAAAGCAGAACGTATGAACTTAATGGCTCTGCCACCAGGCTGGCCCACCACACTTGATTTTATATAATGCGTGGGTATGACTCCAATTGAGTCTACATACTGAAAGGATTTTTCCATCTCATGTTGGTCCTAATTTCTATTTCTCTAGACTATTTCACTTCTTTCTTTGAGCTTTACAGGCCACAACGTCATATCATAAGTGGGCAAAACTAAGACTCCTCTTTCCATCTTAGTGACCATGAAATGTACATATTTAGTTACCAGTGGATTCTGTCATCCATCTAGGCGTGAACTTGGATCAAAGGGAGAATATGGGGCCAGCCCTGTGGCCAAGTGGTTAAATTCGCGCGCTCTGCTTCGGTGGCCCAGGGTTTCACCAGTTTGGATCCTGGGGCTGGATCTCACAACATGCATCAAGCTAGGCTGAGGCAGCGTCCTACATGGCACAACTAGAAGGACCTACAATTCGAATATACAACTATGTACTTGGGGGGCTTTGGGGAGAAGAAGAGGGAAAAGAAAGCAAAAAAAGAAGATTGGCAACAGATGTTAGCTCAGGTGCCAATCCTTAAAAAAAACTCTTTAAAAAAAAAAACAAAGGAAGAATATGCAGAGAGAAGAGGGAAGCATTTTTCCTCTTCTTTGTTATGAGCTAAAGAACAAAAATATCCTTTTGGAATCAAACGGGGAACTCCAAGAAGGAAGCCATTCCAGACCAGTTTTATTTAGATTGCTGTAAAAGCATGGCAAACATTATTTAAAACAGAACTACTAAGAAGTCAACCAGCGTAATAAAAATCAGGAAACAAAAAAGGCATAGTTTTAAATGGAAACCATCATAACTCTAGAGTTAGGGAAACGCAGGTCCAGGCCCCACTTTACAAGCTTACCACAGTCCCTCAGGCTTTTAACAGGTGAAGTTGCGTTTTGCATGAATGAGAGCATGATGAGATCCATAGTTAAGTATCTGGATTTGAATAACAATGAGCTACTTTGAACAGGACCATTCTGTGTCAAGGATATGATCTGAAACAAATGGATTATGGGATGAGGATGCTCCCACTGGACCTGTAACTGTGAGCAAATCAGACTCTCTTTGGAACTGGGAATTTGAGTTCTCTGTCCCAAATGATGAGACAGCCTGAAGACTAGGGTGTGGGTGGAAGGACGGTGAGAGCAAGGGCCAAACACTAAAGCAGAAGCTAATGGAGTAGTCTTCCCAGGGGACCTCCAGTTTTAAGAACAAATCATCCCTCCTTCAGGGGAAATACAATCCTTGGGACCCTGAAGGCATTAAATAGGAAATATCAGTGATGACATCTGTGTCCTTTAGCAGAGAGTTCTCCACAAAAACAAAATTTAAAAATACTTTATGCATTAATGAGGCAAAAAAATTCAAGAAATATGAATCTTATGTTTATTATAGTAAAACCTAATTTTGATTAATGACCTGAAAGACATATCTGAATCAAAATCTAAATTCTAATACTCTTTAAAGAGACAACTGTATTATCTTTAAGTATACAGAGAAACTAGAAGAGGGCTAATTTTATCAAGCAGATGTCCTTCACGGGCTCTCTTGGATTTACCACATTAACTGTAATTTTCACATGCTTGAAAACAGTTTCTTTAATAGGATAAACACTGTCTTTTGTTTTCCTCTTCAGAACCTTTATTGACTTAGCAAACAACTTTTCATAGAGAGAGGGAAGGCCAAATTCACCAGGCCATTTGACCAACCAAAGTTACTATATACTAAAGTTTAAATGTTTAAAAACATGTATAAATTCAGCGGTGGTCCCATATGTGTGTGTGTGTGTGTGTGTGTGCACGTGCGCGCGCGCGCACACACACACACACACACACACACACACACATAACCAGTACACACACAACCAGCACATAAACCTTAGGCCTTTCTAGTTCTTCTTGACCAACGTAAAAAAAAATCACCAATTGTCTGAAAAATAATGTAAATATATTACATTATTTTGCTATAAAGCAGCAAAAGTAAAGGGATGGACTGACTAGACTTCACCTAAATAGATAATTAACTAGCTGACCTAATATATTTTAATCTAAAAGGAGAACTGGAAAGGGGAATTTTAAAAAACGCTTCAAACACAAAATGCGCCCTTGTAAAGAACCAGTAAGTGAAAGGTCTTACTTACATCCCTGGCATTAAAAGGGTTAAATGCACCACTGTCTCTTCCACTTCCTCCCAACCAGAGGATGTTGTAATTTTTTAGATTTATGAATTGCCCAGGCCAGTCAGAATCTTGAACACAACAGACTCTGTCTAGATCTATCCCTTACCTGCTGGGCAGAGACAATTCCCCTCACACTTGGAACCCTGAAGCCCTTTAAGCTGCTTGCTCTGTAACCGTGGCAGCTGGGCCCTACACAATTCTTCATCTCCTGCCACTGGGCCTCACTAAATAAAAACTATGGTGCCTTGTTAGCCAACAACTGAGCGTGAAATCACTACATTGCAATCCCCTAGTCTCTGAGTCAATCAATTTTTTTTCCCCCTTATAGATCTGGATGCATTGGGTCAATAAAGAGAGGGGGGAAAATGGAGTGGAATAAAATGAATGTATCGGGGTATACAGAACACATCAAAATTTAATTCCATATAGTGAAATTAGTTAGCGCATTCATATAAAACAGTAAGAGCTAACTAACAAAACCAAGATATGCTCTGTAATGTCATCATCATGCTCTGAACTTGCACACGATATATAATGGAGAAAACTACCGAGATAGAGATGTGGCCAGGTCTAAAATTGCTAACAGATTAGAGTGTGTTTGACAAGGCACTGAGATAGGAACATATGTTCTTTTTAAGGAGTATTAACATTTTTTGCTTTAGCTATGTGCTAACCTAGAGAGCTTGAAACGCTAAAAACTGGTAGAATGTCATTTGCAGTATATCAGCAATGCTCCTCCATGCTTGGAATCCCATGTGTGCTCGCGCCAGAGGATAGAGGATGCAAGGAAGGTGGCAGGAAGGAAAGGAAAGTCAAAAAGGAAAGAACACGAAGAAATAGGCTGCAACAGTGCTGAATGTGGTGCTAATTTGTTCTTGCAGAAGCTCCCAATGTGAAGAGCATGTTCAGAGGAGGGTTTCAGGAGAGGGAAGGAATATTTTGAAATAAAGTCCTTTTCAACATTTCATCCCATCTAAACAACATCTTGGATCTAGTACTGCTTCCCTGGTTGCAGGGCTATTTACTCAGTGTCCTGAAATGGCCCTTTCATTTATATTCTAGTAATGATTCTTGTTCAAGAAGGCAACATTGTTTTATGGCAAAAATCAGAGTGTTGAATGAATATTATTATTAAAAATAAACTAGGACTACTGGTCCCTCTACAGTGCTTGAAAATATTAAGGCCTCTAATAGAGGGCACAACCTCACCAATGGTAAATTTTCACATATGGTGTGCTATGTTTTTATATAAAATTTCAACAACTTTTGCTGTTAGTCTGCAGACCCCTTACAGACAGTAGCTATAGCTTGTCTCCCACAATGTCTGGCAAGTAGCAAGAACTGAATAAACATTTGTTGACTTGTATTGATATGAAGGAAATGGGAAGCATAAAATAATCCTTCTAAGCAAGGAGTCCCACCAGCAGTCTTATTTACATGCCCTCTTCAATGCTCCTCTGGGCCTCCTGGGCGCACCCGAGGACAGTCCTCATTACTCTGGCAACACTTACTGATTGTTGTGCATATTCCCCATAAGACTGTGCTATCCCTAAGGACGGGCACTAAGGCTTACTTGACTTTGTGGCCTAAACATCCAGAACAGGGCTGCACTTAGAGAGGGTGCTCCACCTGGTACCCTAAGGCACCAAAGCTAATTATTACCTCACAAACTTCATATCCACCAAAGAAGCTACCTTCATGTCTTATTAAAGGGACCGGAAATGGAGAATTCTTATGTGAGTAAAACGTAATTACATGCACATCATTATCTGCTTTGCAAATTCTCTCAAAACAAATTTTTATTTCGTATGGTACAGCTTAATTTTATAATTCATATGCTATTCAGAATCTGGAGATAGTTACTGATTATATATGTACATGTGTGTATACATACATGTATGTACAGATAGATGGCAGATAAAGGAAAAATATAGATATATAAACTTTTAACCCTAGGTCCCTTTTTATTTCTTGACTGATTCCCTGAAGGTGATCTCAATGTTAAATATACACATTTTAAGGTTAAACATAATTAGAAACATAGGTTAGAAGAATAAAAGCTATGAAGTGTTATCGCACCAAAAGAGAAATAATTTGAGCATTGCTTGTTACCCTGAATTATATATGCACCTGTCCAGATTTTATGGGACAAAAGGAGTTCAGTTTGGATCTTGGGACTCATGGCCTCACTTCATATATGGCAAGTTGGTAACATCTATAATAAAGTGTAAGATATTTATCATATGTGCAAACATAATCTGTTAGGGGAAAGGGAACATAGCTTATATAGAGAGAGGGCATGTCTCTCCAATCAATTTGAGTTATTTTAGAGGGTAAATAAGCAGGGCACATAATTTATTTAAACTTTCAAAACCCTTTGACAAGGTTTCACATCAAAGACAGTTTATAAAAACAGAGTTAACATGAGATTGGGGAGAAGGTTTTCTCATGGAGAGAGGACTTGATTACAGATGGGAAATAATGAGTAGAACCAATATTTTCCACCAGAGAAGTGTTAAAAACTAACCAGTAGCCAGTATTAGCTGGATTTTCTTTTTAGTATTAAAAATTATCTTGGAAAGAAAGAACACACTTCAAAAAGAAAAGAAAAAAAAGCAAAAATGCAGGATTCTTCTGCCTCTTTCAGGTGATAAAATACCTAAACCCAAAGGAAGATCTGTGTGTGTGTGTGTGTGTGAGAGAGAGAGAGGGACAGAGACAGACAGACAGACAGCCAGACAGACAGAGACAGAGACAGAGAGGAGATTTAGGTGCTGGTGGAGATGAGGCTGTTATGGGACTTGAAAAGTGATCAAGAGATGATGCTTTTACTGTTGTACGAAACTGGCCTATCTACACGCACTCAACATGTACAAGTTTGATTGCTATGTCCTATAAGACATTTGATTAGAAAAGTCCATGAAACTGAGGAAATAAAATATTCTATTTTTAAAAATAGAGGAAAAAACTTCATTGGGGTGTGTGTGTGTGTGTGTGTGTGTTTGTGTGTGTGTGGGAGAGAGATCAAAGAAAAATAGAGGCAGACCGAAGAAGATAGAAAGTGGATGCTGTTCAGCATAGAAAAACAGAAGTTGAGAGGAGAGATTGCAAAAGTTTACAAAATCACAAAGGACACAAGTGGGGGTGTCTATTCTACTCACTGTCTGAACAGTAAAGCCAGGTAAACCCCTTTGAAGTTTAAATGGCTCTTTTAGGACACCTGACAGGAAGGGCTTAGCTTTACACAACAGGTGGCTCTTCAAGAGAGTCTCTAGTGAAAAACTGAAACAGCTTAAGAAGTTTGGGACATTCAGGGAGGCTAGATTCTTAACAGGTTAATAAAAGAAATGAGGAGCTCCTAGTTGCATCCCCACCTTTTGAACTTCCCCTCCCCTTCAGCCCTCACAGACAAGGACTGAAGAGTGGCCAGCTGGCCTGGCAAGCCATTGCTTCCATTCCCCTCCATTAATGCAAAAAATTGAGCATGGATTATGAATATTGCATTAGCTATTGCTGTTGTCAACACTAGTCACTAATGACCCAATTTGGGGGGAAGAGGGGTGGAGGGGAGAAGGTTCCAGTTAAACAACAGTACTGTCTAAAGATGTAAAAGGTCTGTTCTGAGGTAATTAAAAAAATTTGAGGCGACTTTAAAGACTGGTTTTTCATGTGCAGTGCAGCAGAGAACAGCTTGTAGGCTGCAGATCAATAAATTCTAGTTAACTTTCAAGTCATGTCGGCATGCAGCCCTGGCTCATTTATTAATTTAAATTTCAGCCCTCTAAAAAGGTATGTCTAAAGAAATAAGGCACTATATGGATCGCAGTGAGACTGCTCGATGAGAACAGGTCCTCGCATGTTTTGGTTATCAACATCAATAGGAAGTCTCAAAACACTGAAGAGAATGGGTGACCCCTCCTTCTGTCTCATTCAGTTAGCGCTTTTCTTAGGAAGCTGGGGTACCATTCCTTTTTGTTTCTAAGAGTACTTGATATTTGAGCAGCAAATACCTATGGCTTTCCTCATGCAAGCTTCAGCAATTAGTTAAGTAAGAATAAAAAAGGTAAAAATGAAAGGAGAGTAACACTATCTCAATGTCCAAATCTCTGTGTAGGAAGGACTGTCTGCAATTGGCTCCCTTCTTTCTCTTTTCCTTCCCGTATTTCTCCCCAACCTAGCTAACTGCAAGGGTATAACCTAAAAGTCTGATAGTGGAAATGAAAAGCTACAAAGAACTTATGTTTTTCCTCTCAATCACTCTCCCTTGTATGTTTTCTTATCTTTGATCCTTCACTTTGTTTGCTTTTCACATACATGTTTTAAAAGTCCTCAAATATCTGACAGTGGATTATCCCTTTTTGTGGACTTGCTCCAGGCATCAGGACATTCTGGAATTCCTGCTCCAAAATGATTCGTATTTTAAGAAGTATGAACGAATTTTACTGTTAGACTATGCCAAATACTATGAAAGTACAGCTGTAGTTCAAATAGTGCGTCCTCAGACTCAACGAATTCTGGATTATCTGTCACTTCTCCCTTGCATTGACGTAAATAAGGGAAAGCTGCCTGAATCTATGAAGACTGGTCAGAGACAAAAGCTGCAGTTGAATTCCGCTGTACTTACTGTATTTTTAATTCTGAAAGAAATATTTATGAAACAACACTACCATCTGAATATGGCCCATAATGATAGTACCTTAAGTATATGTCTTAAAAAACAACTGCTTACGTAGAAATCTCAGATGTTTTCAGACCAATTGTGCCATTATGAAATTTATATAGAACATTATCATTTTATTAATAACTGTGATATGTATTTTAAGAGCCAACTGAAACAATGTGAAACTTATGCCATATTTTCATTTTGAGAATTTTAGATTAAAGACAGATTTACACTTTTTATTTCCGACTGCATTCAGTTTTAATCAAGGTTCTTAGAGCTTCTCATGAACAGTGAGATTGTATTTAAAGAAGGCCTTTAGGGTGTTCAAGTTACAGATTAATTAACTCAATTTGGACAGGGTTTTGGGGGCCCTGGAGTTCTCGCATCTCTAATTTTATCTCAAGAGGTAGTCAAAGTTCCTCTAGACATTAGCAACTAAATAATTGCACAGGCTTAGACTGATTGCGACTGAGACATCTAAAATAAAGCAGGCTTGTCAGACATCAGAATAAGAAGACCAGTGACGAGAACAAGGAGATGACACATTACTAGTCGACGTTTCTAGCACATTGTTGAATTGGGTTAGGAATGCAGTTCCACCAGTCAGCTATGGGATGTTGAGCACTTGAATGAACAGCTCATGTCTCAGTCTCTTCCTCTGCAAAATGGGGATAAGAACACCTACCTTAGAGGATTGTTGTGAAGACCACATGAGAGTATTCACGCACAGTGCTCAACGTGACGCCTGGCACACAGTAAGCACTCAGTAAGTGAGATATTGTCATAAACCTGATTACCATGTTTTATGGCATAGCAGAATTCTTTGGAAATAGGAGACAAAGAGAAAAGGTTAAGGCAAAGAAGAGTAGCTCATGCTTATTCACACATTATAGCGAACGGTCTTTGGTCAGATTTTCTTTCCTGCCTTTCTCCAGGCATACCCTGCTGTCAAGGCCATTGCATTTCTTCTCCAGCTTCAAACACACCTGGTCTTTCCAGGATTTCTGTGCCTTTTGATCCCCCTCTCTGGAAGCCCATCCCTGACTATAAATATCCCACCTAGTCTTCAAGCTTTAGCTCAGATGCTATCTTCTTCATGAAACATTCCCTGACTCAGTGAGGTCTGTCCCTGCTCTGTTTTCATTGCATTTTATTTACAGCTGTATAACAGTACTTTTCACTTTTTTTTTTTTTACTTTTCACTTTTTATCTTAAGCTAATCACCTGTATCTCATGTCATTTACTGCATTATAAACTGCTTAACAGTAGGGACCATTGTTGTGGACTGAATGTGTCCCCTCAAAATTCATATGTTGAAGCCCTAACCCGGAAGGTGATGGTATTTGGAGTTGGGCCTTTGGAAGGTAATCAGGTTTAGATGAATTCATAAGGGTGGGGCCCCCATGATGGGATTAGTGTCTTCATAAGAAGAAGAATAGAGACCACATCTCTCCCTCTGTCTCTTTGCCATGTGAGGACACAAGGAGAAGACGGCTCTCTGTGACCAGGGAGAGAGTTCTCACCAGGAACCAAATCTGCCAGCACCTTGATCTTGGACTTCCTAGCTTCCAGAACAGTGTGAAATAAATGCCTGTTGTTTAAATTCCCCAGTCTATGGTATTTTGTTATGGCAGTCCAAGCTGACTAATATACCCACATCTTGATATCTCTCACAAGTCTATCTACATGATGGGTATTTAATAAATGTTTGCCAATTGTCTTCTGGTTCTCATTCATCTGGCCCATTTATTTCCATGACTATCTTTCTTCCCTGGAAACTTGTTATACTCTTTTCAGTTTGCTCCTGGTTACCCAGCAACTATATGCAAAGATTTCACTTTGTGTACAACATTACGCTAGATGCTATGGAATAGATCAACTTACCTCAAGAGACTTTATGGCTCCTTTGGAATGGAAGGTAAACACATATAATAGTAAACATGATTAATTGCCAAACAATTAGAAAAGATTCTAAGACAGGCCCAATAAGGGCCAAGAAGATAAGTGTGCAGAGTGGGCTACGTTACTTATATAAAGAAATATGCTCTTGCCAATTTTTGTTGCAACAAAAGGCTCCTTTGGGCTCTTTTTACATTTGTCATTTAGGATCGAGACACAGTTACAAGAAATATGTCACTTTTTTTCCCCTCTACCATAAGATAAACAACAGCCCAAAGGTGAAGGTAAATAGTAACTGCTTCTCAGCCTCAGTGGCAGGAGGACAAGTTGCAAGCGGCAGGGAGGGTGGCAAACTTCCGAGCAGTCTTTCCTAAAGAAGGCAGCCACTACTCAACTCTAGCCGATCACTGTTGTTAGAGAATGCACCAAATGGCTCAACTGTCCGTTTTTTTAAAATGGGACACATAAAAATCTGGGTTTTTATGTAAAATCTACATAGTTTTAAATGTTGGCTCTTATCTTAAGGATTTAAAAACACTGTTTTAGGCAAATACACAGTGTATGGGCAGCATCTGTCAAAGCCTTCCAGGTCACAGCCTTCACAAGGGTTATGGAAAGTCAGACAAAGACAGCACAACTGAAGTTTGGAGTGCGCTGGTGCAGCGACACAGAGAAGATGGAAACTGGATTGCACCTACAACTTACATCTTTTTCCTAAACTTTCTCTCTCTGTTGTCTGTGCGGAACTTTACCCATAGCTGAGTATCAATGATTTGGATTTTCATTGATCTCATCAGAGTGCTATCATGCTGGCGGCACTCAAATCTGGAGTTCTGCTTTTAGTTTCTTACCCTCTGTTGATTGATGTGCCAACCTAAACTGAAAGAGACTTCTACTCCACATCCCCAGATGTCGCCTGATCATCCTCATCTACTGCTCAGCCCTTCGGAGTTCTTCCAGGCCAGCAGTGAAGGTGCCACCTGGCTAATTCTCTAGTTTCACAATGTGGGGGCAATTTTAATTCTTCTCTTGTCTCTCTCCTCCCCTCTAATCACATGACTACATCACATTAATGATTTCTTTGGAATGGTTTTCAACAACCCCTGTTGAGGGCCATGAAACTTAAATAATCTTTCTCAGAGACTGCTTCCACTTTATTACATTCTTTGCTTTGTTCAAGTACATTCTTGCTATCTCCTGCACAGAACAGGTCCAGTTCTACTTTTGTGCCTTTTGCTGATAAAAAAAAAAAAAATCTCTTAAATGTTTTTTCCCAATTTCCACCAATCCCTTTCCTTATCCTCTCTAAAACTCATGTCAAACCAAGCCCCAATTTGTTCGTCCTTCTATATGTATGTATGATTTGTACCAAGCAATGTGTTGCATTGTAAAAATGTCTGGTTTTTTAAATTTCAGGTAAAGGAAATGGAAAGACAAATGAAAAAACTAGTTATCATAAAAGAGTTCAAATAAATCTGTCTTTCATTTATCACAGTTTGGGATCCCGAACTGTTACCAAGCACTTGTTACGAACCAGGCAAGCCACTGTCCTAACTACTTCCGTTATCATCCCATTTAATCCTCACAACAAGTCGATAAGATAGGCACTATTCCTAGTCCTGGTTTATAATGAGAAAACCAAGGTTTAGAAAGGTTAAGATTTAGCCCAGGTCACAGGTCTAGTAAGTAGTGCAGCAAAGTCTCAAAATCCAGGCCACTGGTTCAAGCCAAAAATCTTAATCCCTGCCCTACATAGCTTCCCTGAGTTAAAGAACTTCCTGTACTGAGGAAAGTCTCCTCTAAGAGGACTGACGTTAATGCAATGAGTGACTAATAAAAGGTTCACTAACTAAGGGCAAAATAAAGAAAGCCCATAACTGCTTCACAGTTTTTGCAAATAAGCGCAACAGGTCTCAAAATGAAACAAAAGAGCTCAACATTAGATCCCAGCTTTCAGGATAGTCTGTGTCACCGAGATCCCCTCAATAATTTTTCCCAATTTCTACCAATCCCTTTCTGTACTTACACAGGGCAGAAAAAGTGATTGTGAAACCTATTTCAACTTTCCAAAGGAAGTCACATAAAATGCATTTTGAGGGAAGCCAGCTTGTTTGCTTATGCTTTGTTCTTTACTGTTTACGTCTATTAAAGAGATTGTCTCTTCCCATGATCCTCAGTTCTCCAAGGACCTGATATGGGCATGTGAGGTGGCTGCCCAGATTCTTCTCACTCATGTCACCACTGCTCACCTCTGCCTTTCATCCCTCCCTAAGGAAGTGAACAGGAAAAAGTGCAGGGAGAAGAACTCGCTGCTTTTCCCTTTTTTAAATTGTAAGACTGTTTAAGGTCTATTCAGATTTAGTGCTGTCCTGGTTATATGGTAAGTCTCACAGTTTCTGATGGGATTAAGTAGGGAAACTGCATTTCAATTTTAGAAAGGCAGAAAAAAACAACTCAGGGCTGGATGGTTTCCCAAGCCCTCTCTAGTACAGAAAACCAAAATAATGCTGAGCTGGTCCCTCCGGCTACTGTACTTAGTTCTAAAAATCCCAAGATGGGACCTGGGAAGTCATTTATTTAAACTTTTGGCCACTGCATCCTTTGTTTAAAAGATATCTTAGGTGGAAACATAAAGTATAAAGCAAATTAAAGTGGAGCTACTTTGACGGGGAGGGTGATGGGCTTGGATCCCTACCCAGTGCCTCTCTCCCTCCCCCTGCCTCCCAAGAGAAACCTTGAAGGGAATCTGAGGAGCAGTCACTGGCTTCAAACTTGTTTTGGCCACCACTCACGGTAAAAACACACTTTATCAGGTGACTCAGTACAGGTGCACTTGCACACACACATGTAGCTGAAACAAAAATTTCATGAAATAATATTTATTCGTACTACATGTGATCACTTCTGACATTTGCCTTTCTCATCTAGTCTACTCCATTTCCAGTCCACTAGACTGATATCGCTACCCATTAGGGGAAGTTGAAAAACACTGCACTCAATGACTTTACCCTCAAATTAATTCTAGAGATGAAGAAATTTTTGTTCATGTCTACATTTCCTCCCTCTCTAAGAAACTGATGAGGAAAAAGAGCAGTAAGAAGTGGTAAGTGGAGGCCCTAAGATTTGGATGTAGGGCTGATTCAAGTGATCTAAGAAGGGCAGATTCCCTTTGTAGGGAATTGGGAATACTGACCTAGAGCGATGTCTGGTCTTCGACAGATCATGGGACAAGTCAACTTGTTTTCCACCACATGGACCAGAGAAGAAGGGAAAGTCAGAGTCAAGGAACAAAAAGATGGAGGAGAGAGAGCTCATCTGTGCTTGAATCTCTGCTTCCAGTTTATGCCCAAGGCCCAATCTTATTTTTGTCCTTGGTTCCATAAGACATCCTGTATCCTTGTAATCTCTCATTTTGTTAAAAAAGAAGAAGAATTGGGGCCGGCCCCGTGGTTGAGTGGTTAAATTTCTGTGCACTCTGCTTTGGTTGGCCCGGGTTCACGGGTTCGGATCCCGGGTATAGACCTACCCTGCTCATCAGCCATGCTGTGGAGGAATGCCACATACAAAAAAATAGAGGAAGATTGGCACAGATGTTAGATCAGGGATAATCTTCCTCAAGCGAAAAAAGAGGAGCATTGGCAATAGATGTTAGCTCAGGGAGAATCTTCCTCACAAAAAAAAAAAAGAAGAAGAAAGAAAGGAAAAGAAATCACAGCACAGTCATGACAGTAAGTGAAATAGGTTGTCATTAATACACAGAAAATCTATTCATGCTAATAAATTATCACCAACATAAAACAAAAACAAACAACCCACTCCTTTAAAAGAACTTTACGGAAAATAATTGTGGTGAATTTAAAAAAAGTGAAGAGAATGCAAATATATGTTTGTGGGAAGAATTCCCAACATCTACTACTTTTTCAACCTTAGGATTGTGGACTCACTATGTCAATCCAGTAGCAGCTAGAGGATTTAAAGGTTTTATTGAACTTTCTTCACTAACCTAAAAGCTCTATCTCAAATGCCATCTATTTAAATGTGTCTCTTTTCACCTTTCTTTTTGCAAGAGGCTGTAAGAAATATACCTTTAAAAAAAAATCTAGCCATGGTAAACCTATAAAAGGCTTCAAACATATGTACTTCCACACCAAATCACAAAATGAGCTTTTATAAATTTTTTTTCTACAAAAATAAATAGGAGAAAGTAATAAAAAAGATAAAGCCTTCATAAAGAATTGCAGCAATTATATCCCCATAGCTACACTATAACCCAAAACTTTGCAAAGGCTTTGATTATTGAACCATGGATGAAGTGAATAATTTGCTTTTCACTAAGAAAACAAGCACATTCATTCTCACCACAATGGAGAGAGGCAGTTTTAATTAAACCTTATCAAAAGATGAATAAAGAATAAACTCAATACCCATTCCACAGAACTCTATTTTCATCTGTTTAGTTTAAGCTTGCCATGTTCATGCAATAATTATCCACTGTCCAAGGAATGCCGGAGTTGTGTTAATGTTGGTAAAGATTTAATTAGCTCAATTATCTGGAGAGTATTGAAGGGAGGCCCAGCAGAGTACAAATTTCTTCAGGCTTTATGCATACCTCTGATCAAAATACATACAACTGAAATCTAAGCGAACACAAGACTCTTACTGCTACAATTCTACCGTTAAAACAGTTCCATGCTTCATAATTTTATTACTCCAATTAAAAAAAAACCCTACAGTATAAATCTTTAGGAGTAGAACTCATAAGTGAAGGCTTATCTTGGTGTGAGTGTGTGTGTGTGCATGTGCACAGTGCATACAGCTAACTTCCTGAATCTGTAAATATGTTCTTAGAAAGTTAATTAACTTTGCCTTTTAGATAAATATTAACATCCAAAGTCCAATCCTTTCTAAAAATTTTATCTTTTCTGTGTAGCCTACATATATTACCTTTTTCCTGGAAAATGAGGCATTTAAAAAGCATTGAAAGCACAGTAACACAGACAACTGTTTCAATCTGTCAGACACCAGGGACAGACAGTAGGGTTCATTTCAGAAAACAGATTGGCCCCCAGCGGCCTGACCTTCCTGGTGGGAAAGAGAACACAGCGCTGTGCTTGACAAGCTCAGCAACAAAGAGGTATATTCAGGTCCCCCCAATTCAGACACGCTTCTCACAGGGAAAAATGCAAAGCAGGAGAAAGAAATGCACCACTTCCAGCAAGGCAGAGTTTACTTAGATCAGAGACAAGCATCTCAACCACGACAAAAAATAACGTATTTAGGAAAGCAGCAAGCACCATTTTATCCACTCACTTAGAACTTTAGAGAGCTCTTGTCTGGCTATCACTAATGCCTTAGCTTCCGACCTCACCTGTGGTCCACGCTCACTGGCATTATAACATCAGTGGAAACCCAAAAATATGATTATCTTGATAAAAGATTTCCTAATTACTCTACCAACGAAGAGGGCATAACCTTTCTCTCAGAAGCTGGCTCATGGTAATTTCAAAGTAAGCTTTCTCTTTCTTATTACATGTTACAGGTTTTGCCTTTATTTTGAAACTCAGAAGGGCACTGCTTGTCTTTTAAACCCTTAGCCAAACAGACTTTTCATTACTTATTTTTATTTTGAATTCGTATAGGCTCCAAATGAGCCAAAAATCCAGCAAAGAGTCAACAGCAATAAAAAAAAACTGATAAAGAGATATCCTTAATAAAAAATAAATCTCACACTAAATTAGTTGCTACATATAAATACATACATTTTTTCTAACCTCGAGGTCAAGTTTTATTATATATCCTGCTTGATCAGCTACAAGCAACATTTAGTTTGTATGTTTTAAATTATATATACAATGTGTTAAGACACCACATTCTTTGAAGCATTAAGCTCATGTGGAAGATCATAAATTTAAAAGGCACTCACAACTGCCCACATTATGCTTATAAACAAGTACATAGCTATTTTTAAAACTCAGCTTCTATGTTTTTAGTACATACTTTCCTGAACTATAAGGATTACGGGCACTGAGACTCAAACCAACTAGTGACATTGAAACAAGTCCTGATTTCTGACCCATAAATATCGTTATGGTTTATTATATAAGCAGGTATTGCAGATATACACTCCTTACTATAAATGTGTAGATTATCAGAAAACGTTATGGTGAAGAGTAAACCATCACATGCTACATGGTACATCATAGTTTAGAAAAGAAGAGAGAGTTTTAAAAATTAGGCACAGACCACAATCATAAGCTTATGTTGCCAGATAAATGATAAGGCTGGTCAGGTGCTGCGAAAACTTGCACTGCTTAATGGTCCAAATAATTTGCCTCAACTTTTGGCTTAAACACTCAATATCAGAAATTTTTTTAAGGAAACAGGGCAAAAATGATTCATGCCAATCAAGAAGTATTTTTTATCTACCGTATTTTTGGGGGCCATCTTTTTTGGGAGCTACATTAAGGCCTTCTTTGAGCTGGTAAAGAAAGACACAAGAGTGGGTTGGTTTTACCTTATTTTTTTAGCCTGCAAACACTTTCATGGTACGACTCAGTCTGGCTCAAAAAGACATCCTTCGAACTTCAGAGTATTTCGTACAAGAACAAAGGGTGCTTGGGTTCAGTGTGCAACACGAGTCATTTTACCACACAAATTCCCTTCTTTTGTGCTGGCAAGAGGGGATACTTTGAGCCCTCTGGGTTTAGAAGATCTTCAAACAGACAATAGTGTGCAAACAACCCTCAAGAACATAACTTCACTACAACAACCTCAAGGCTGAGACCAAGGCTTTGAGAAAGGCCCCTTCAGCAGATTCCCTTCTGCTCTTCACCCCAAACAAAGCCTGCCTGACAACACTGAAATCTCCTTCTTTCTTTGGATTAAACCCCCTTTGCAGGAAAAGTATGCAAATGCTAGACGTGGCTGCCTCGTCTGAAGCTACTCTCAGCCTGCTATCTTTACTGTCTGGCTTGCCGGGCAGACCCTCTACTGCCTGACATGGAGACCAGCCTTCCAATTCAACATCTTTCACAGCTCTGACAGTCAGCTCCCTGGGCCTGCCACTGTCTCTAAAAGAGTCTCATTTAGTCATAATTAACTATTCCCTGCGTATTTCCTAAGGTATGGTAATTGTGCTAAAAGCCAACAAGTGAAGCATTCATTCTCCTTCTCATTTAAATCCTGTTTTTCTTTCCCTCAGCAGTCTTCCTCCCTCTGCCTTCTTTTCACCTCACACAGCCTGCCCCTGCCCCACTTCCCCCAACACATACACATTTTTTTTTTGCTCCTCCCTGGTAACATTTCAAGTAAAGACATGGAATGAAGGTGGACATTGGAAACTACAGGAAAACAGACAGTTCAAAAAACAAAGCTTATTGAATGGTGAAGTATCGCATGGAAAGTCACAAAGAAAATGAAAGAATTAAAACTGAAACGAACTGTTTTTGTTGACACAAGTATATAACTATATATTTGAATATTATTCATGTAAAATGGCCACATAATAATCTGGTTTCGGGTCCCAAATATGTTTGTGTACAGAGTATAAACATTCTACAAATTTACTTTTTAACATATGTATTTTCTTCTCAAAATTTTTTTCACTCTGTGTTACAAACAAAAGGTAGTGATTTTGTCTCACCAGCTTCTCCTCTTTATCCTTAAGCTGCAGACAAGACAGACAAGATCAAGAATCTTAATTTCTGACCTCTTGCAAACATTTCAGGTCCTGGCAAGTGGGCAGTGGGTCACTTAAGATTGTATTATGTTCTTGCAGGCAGACGAACACTACCATAATCAAGGAGATATTTTGGGGATGAGCTGAGGGATAAATTATTTACCTTGAAGACTTTCCATCAGCCATGAGCTGTTGAGCTATAGTTAAATGGATCAAACCAGAAATCAGTCATGGCTTTCTTGCAACATTCATCCTCTCAACCCAAAACAACACTATCAGTTAGTCTTGGCATAGGAAAGGAAATAATGTTCCATTAAAAAAGACTCGAAAATTGCCTTTTGAAAAATTTATTGGGATAAGCAGTAAGAGAAAAACCTGGGGTCCCAAATTCTTATTCTGATGTGATTACTTTAGCTCTTCCATTTGCTATTGGCTAAATTATGTTTCCCTGCTGTTCCTGCTGTTCCGTGCTGGACACTGCTATTCCTAGTGTTAATTTACTAGCATTTCTTAGGAGTAATAGAAAATACTTTAAATGTTAAATTATGAAACGCTGTGTGGTTGTAAATAAGTTTAGCTGGCTTGGTTTCTGAGTCTTCATCACACACCACTATCTACAGAGGAAAGTCTGGTAATGAGACAGCAGCAAAGAACTTGGACTCATCCAAGAGGGCTCTGAGGTTGGAATTATAGTGAGAACCTACCATGGGTACAAAACTGTCAATTAACTTTCTTAACTATCCAATAAAATTTGTAAAACCATTTATCTCTGCTAAACCAGGAATATACCAGTTTAATGTATTTCCTTTGTCATATTTTCTTACCTAAAAATTTTACAAGTACAAGAAGAATATTCTACTTTTTTCACACGATCACATGTATTTCTCCACTTTATCTGCCTTCATGACTATAATTTTTAAGACTGTGTAATATTTCATGTAGTTTGGCACACTATTCTACTTAACAATTTCATTTAAAAATATGTAAGTGATCTATTAAAAATAATTTATGTTTAATTTGTCTTATCTTAGGTGTTTTAACATTTTTCCTTTGCATTATCATCATCATCACCGAAAAAGCTATTGAGTTACTAAATATTAGGTAGTTTTAAGAGGTTGGTTAGACACAGTTTAAGATCTTCAAATACTTAACAGTTTATTTGTATTTAGGCAAAAATGGGCATGAAAACTAGAATTAACTCTTATAGGAACTCAAAGTTCATAGACATCAGTATGAATTTATTCATGAAAACACTTTTGCACACCTACTGGGTGCTGAGCACATTCCAAGTAAGACTACGAAAATACTAAATTCTTAAACATTTCTGTCAACTTCAAAAATTGTCTTAAATTTTTATCCCTGGAAAAGTCACCTCACTTTTTAGTTTTCGCATTTCCCTCAAATAGTGTCAATGTATCTTAATAAATGAAATTCTACATATTCACGGAAGTTACATTAAGGGGTCATTATTCATTTTACAAAAAGATCTGTGTACAAAGAAGCCATATTCTTTCACGCAAAATAAAGAATTTATGCATAACTTTTCAGGAAACATGTTATGTACATGTTGAAAAAAGTATAATAAAGGAATCATACCCATAATAGATTCACGAAATTTCATGGCTGGAGGATGAATAGGTTTTCAGCCAAAGAGAAGGGTAAGTGTTGATATAGTTTTTAATATTCTAATATTGTTAGATACAAGTGTGAATGGAATTTTATACATTTTCTTTATTTTCAAAACAGCCTCTACCATAATAAGTGGTCTAAAGAAAAGAAAAAATAGCACATCTTCTTTCATGGTTGTTATATGACCCTAAAAGATCTTCCATCTTTAAGATGTTTTGATTCTCCTGTGAATGATCAGGAAGTCATATATATTTACCCCGGTGCAATCACATTAAAATCCAAACTCCTTAGCATGTCATTCCAGACCCTTCACAATCTACCTTCAAAATCCCTTTTTGGGCCCCACTCTCCTCATTCCCCATCCCCACGCCCTTAGCTTTACCACACCATCCCCTAGGATATCGCACTTTGTGACATGGCTTTGCTCTCAGTGTTTCCTCTGCTTGAAAACACTCTTCTCCTCCTCCATGCCCATGGAAAAATCTAATTCCTCCTTTTGCTCAAAATCTCTTCCTTTGTGAAACCTTCTCAATACTCTCCAGCAGAATTAATTTATACCTCATTTGTCCTCTCATGTAGTTTCATGCAAACTTCTACTGTAGACTTTATAATCTTGAAATTTAAGTGCTTGTATCTGTGACTCTAAATTGTGAGTCTCCTGAGGCTAGAAACTGTCTTATCCACTACTGCCGAGAACAGCACCAATATAATGGCTATAACCAAAAAACATTTGCTGAAAGAGCAGAAGATTGTGGTATGGTGAGTTAGCTGGATATTCACTAATTCAGTCAACATTTTAGAAATATTTAATAGGCATAAATTATATGCCATACTAGGAGATGGAGATAAAAAAGTGAAATGAGAATAAAACAGTAAACAAATTCCTCTATTCTGAGATCTAGATTCTCGTGGGGAAGACAGATAAATCATAGGGAACTTCAATACAGAAGATCTGAAACTCTGGCTTTGTTTCCAACATGTGTCAAATAGCCATACATTTATTCATATTCACAAAATATATTTCACACTGTCAGACATCTTGTTAAATTCTCTCTCTGATCCTGAGTCAGAGGCTGGAACATTTCAAGATTCTTAACTTGGACACTGTACTCTCTCTTGGTCACTCCTCTCCTCCATTTTCAGGCAGGTTTGAGCCTTGAGAGTAATTTCTCTCTCTCTCTCTCTTCCGATTCTGACATCAGGTAGCCCTGTCCTCCACCCAATAACTTGTCTTGAATTCCTTCCATTTGATTGAGAACCTGTCCCAGACTTCTTGCTTCTCTGACTTCACTTTCTGGATATCACGTTGGCTTTAAAACCTCACCTGCCTTAACCTAGTGATCAAGGTCAGCATGACCAGTGATAAGTCATGCGGATATCATGTATTTCCTGACATGATGTGATGAGAAGAGCACTTGATCTTGGTGATATTCTTCCCTAAAAACCATAACCCCAGTCTAATCATGAGAAAACATCATGAGGGACTTTCCACCAAATACCTGAACAGTACTCTTCAAAAGCATCAAGGTCATGAAAAACTGGGGAAGACTGAGAAACTACCACAGACCAGAGGAGACCAAGGAGACACGACAATTAAATGCAATGTGGTATCCTGGAACAGATGGACATGAGTGTGAAAATAGATGACCTACAAATAAAGTTGTAGTTGAATTAATAGTATGGTACCTATGTTAATTTCTTAGATTGATAAATGTACCATGGTTATAAAGGTTGTTAATATTAGAAGCTGGGTGAAAGGTTTAGCTCTCTGTCCTAGCTTTACAACTCCTCTGTAAATCTAAACATATTTCAAAATAAAGAGTTAAAAAAAATACAAGCCTAATTTAATGGTTAATCATGCTGACTATTTCCCTTCAATTCTGAACCCCCAAACGCATCTACATTTCCATGAGCTACCTCACAGTAGTTCATCTCCTGAAAGAGAATTTACGGAGTCTGATCAGGGCACTGTATTGAAAGTCCTCCTGAGTCTTATCAACAAGCTTTGTAAAATGGCCTGTTGATTTAGTGTCACATGGTCAGAGCCTCTCCACACAAGGTCAAACTTAGTGCCTATAACACAGGGAAAGTCACATCCTTCAAACTCATATATAACAAAAGGCTTTTAAGAATTTGTCTACTAATCATCAAGGGCATAGAAATGGCACTCTATTGCAATTTTCAGATGGCATCTATGTAAACACAAGAATAGGGATTTTATCCATTACACCCCAGAAAAACTGAGATATTCAATTAGATGGATAGAAGTGGAATAATTTTATATAGCAAAAAAAAAAAAAAAAATTAAGTGAATAGTAATTTATTCAAGAGGAAAACATGTTGTCAACATAAGTACTATGTTAGGGTTTACACACAGCACTACTGATACAGAACAGCGGCTCTCACACTTTTTGGTCTTAAGGACCCTTTATACCCAAATATTATAGAGGACCCCCAAAGAGCTTTTGGTTTACATGGATTATGGCTATTGACATTTACCACATTTGAAATTAAAATTGATAATTTAAAATATTTATTTATTAATTCCTTAAAAAATCCATTACATGTTAACATAAAAACATTATTTTAATAAAAATAACTATATTTTCCAAGTAGAATTAGCAAGAGGAATGGCACTGCTTTACAATTATGCAAATATTTTTAATATGGGGCTGAAGGGAAGACGGCTGGATTCTCATGCCTGTTTCTGTATTCAATCTGTTCCATGATATGTCGTTTTGGTTGAAACAACTAAAGAAAATATGGCCTCTCACAGGTATGTGTTTGGAAAAGAAAGAATTTCAACAGCCCTTTCAGATGATTGTGGATATACATTCTTCTTTTATATTACAACAAAACTCAATGAGTGGTAGTTTCTTAAAGGTTAGTTGTACTGGGGAATCTGAAACTGTATCAATGAATTCTTTGTATTCTATTACTTTAAAATCTATTGGTTTATCTTACACTTTCAGTGAATGTTTTGTCCATGCAATGATTTTCTAAAAGTGTGTATTGGTCAGTTGGGAAATACTGATTCAATGCATTATACAGATCTTTCAAATGTTGACACATTTCACTATACAATATCAAAAAATCACATTTGCTTATATAAACATCTATCTCATTTGAAAAATGTTTATGGAACTGTCAGGCTCACCGTGGCAAACAAAATGTTCTATAGTTTCCCCAAATTCTAATTTTATATTAAAAGATTTAATTTTATCAGCAGCAGCAAATACTGCCAGTTGTTCTCCTTAGGTGACAGATCCACTTTTTTTTTTGTTCTTTTTTGAGAAAATGTCTGCCAAATATCCAAGTTTGAATAACCAGTTTCTCTGTCAGTTGTTCTTTCAGGTGAAAACATTTCAAGAAAAGAGCAGCTAGTTCAGCTTGCAACTCATACACCTACACCAGAGCTTTCCTTGAGACAACCACAGTCATTAGGTATATAGTGTAGATGATTTACGCAAACTTCCCATTTATTCACACAGACTATTAAAAAGACATTTAGTTACAGGGAGACGTTTAATAAAATTATTAATTTTCACTTCTTCATCAAAAACATTATTAAGTAAAACTGGCTTTTAAAAACAATTATCATTGTATGGTGGTAAAGAAAACAATGCCTAGAAATACAGTTTGGAGCCACTGCCTTGATTCATTCTAAGGTCAGGAGTTTTATTTACCACTGCTTTTGCACCATTAGTGCAAATGTCAACACAGTGCAAAAGGCAAAGAACATCTTAGTGTTATTATGAAAACACTTTTTGACCCCATGTTGCCTCTTGGGGATCTCCAGAGAACATGACCACACTTTGAGAACTGCTGATATAGAGGACAATTACAAGGATGTCATTTCTTTTCTTTGGAACCTAGGGACCTTATCAGTAGAGAACCTACAAATCTAAAGGTGACAACAGGATCACTCAATCTATAGAGTTGTGGAAAGATTAAAAAAAGGGAATGATAAATATAAGAATGTCAATATGGGCCCGGCCCCATGGCCTAGCAGTTAAGTTTGGCATGCTCTGCTTCAGCAGCCCAGGTTCAGTTTCCAAGCAATGACCTATACCACTTGTCAGCAGCCATGTGGTGGCAGTGACTCTCATACAAAATAGAGGAAGACTGGCACAGATGTTAGCTCAGGGCAAATCTTCCTCAAGAAAAAAATGGAAAACTGGCAACAGATATTAGCTCAGGGCTAATCTTCCTCAGGGGAAAAAAAAAAAGAATGTCAATATGTCAATATGTACCAGAGATTATTTTATTTAAAGGAGAGGAGATTAATTGAGAAGAATGCCAAATAGTGGAGAGTCTATGAAGTCTGTGAATGCAGAGCTGACTTTGGAAGGCCAAGCTGAGGGCAGGGGATGGAGAAGAGGGTGGGTCATGAGACCACATGTGCACAAATGCCACCATTCACCTCTGGCTCTGTGTAGTCAGGCACCTTCGGCTTGCCTGTTTTGAGAGAGAAGGGCATCTTACTTAAAGCTAGTCTGAAGAGTGAGAAACCTACTTGTACACAATGAGACCCAATTCTCTTATTTTAAAAAAATTCTTTTTTAAAATGCTTTCTCTCAAAAATTTGATTCATTCATTTTTCTAATAAATCCATCAGTTGTTAACAAATTAAGTTACTGCAGAAGAATAAAAAAATCTTAACTTTAGACGAACCATTTAAAACAGTATTTTATAATTTTTCTTTTCAAAGGTCAGCTTCTGGACCACACAATAAAACTCTCAAGTGAGGGGATGGGTGGATTCCCACAGATGTTTAAATTTTCAGATTTGACAAAACTAACGCCGTATATCTTGACAGCTATATTCAGTAGCTTAATGCTAAGCTTTTTATGCTGAATACAGAACAGAATGAATTTTCCACCAGTGTTTTGACTAGGAGGTTTTAAGATTCCTATTCACTTAAGACAGCAGTCTGAGGCTGCTTGATAAAACAAGCATTGGCTATTTCATAACTGCCTCATAAAATGTCTCAATATTTAAGAGAAAAGAGAAACTTAAGGCAAAGACATTTTGAAAATATATGTTTTAACGAAAATCTAGATGCTAAGTAAACATCTTTCAGTGTTCAGCCAGAAAGACTTGCAGCTGTGGCATTTGTGACTTAAAATAACAAGACGAAGATCTCCATGTCAGAGATAAATGAGATCGTGAAAGTTTCTCATCAAAAGAAAATACATTTTCTGATGGAATTTATGTAGGAAAAGGCTTTACACTATAGCCTATTTAATACATTGTAAAAATACTGGAAGCTTTAATTTTGGAGTTTAATATGAGTTCTTCCCAGGCAATATTATTTTCTGTTTTGCCACTACATTCTCTTTTTACAAATTGCAGATTAATTTTTTCCTATAAGGACACCTTTTGAGTTTAATTTGCTTGGTAAATATGGCTGCTGTAAGTCGAGGACTTTATGGTAAAGTATCATATTCTACAGGAACTTATAATTAGGCAGGAATGAAATTAGAGAGCTTCCCCTTTAAAAAAAAGATTAAAATTTTAACATTATATCAAAATACAATACAGTCATATTCCAAAATACACGTCTATGTTTTAACACGGAATACATCTAAATCTCCTAAAGGGCAAACATTCTCCTCTCTAAACAAGATCGCAAGCGAATCGGGAACCCGGTTTGATTTGTGCAGCCTAGCTAACCACTGAAGGTAAACACCAGCCATGTTATAATTCAGTATGCAACTGAGCTAGTCTTCCACACCAGCAGAGGAAAAAAATTCCTCCTATTTTCTAAAGTTGCCCATCTCTATCCATTTCTGTCGAATTGCCACAATTGCCCAGATAAAACATTTGAGAGTATGTCAGCTTTAATTAATGTAACATGACCTGATCATTTCCACAGTTAAGCATAAAGAAGTTTGCATTCTTTAAATCCAAAGCTCGACCTGGAGATTATGCTAAGTTGCTTCATTCACAGTCCACACTCCTCTGCTCATGTCAGAAGGACAGCATTTGTCCCCTCTAGTGATAAACAAATTATACATGAAATCAATTCCACTTCACAATCATTTTCTCTATTGGGTATTATCTTTCCTTCTCTGCTCCCTCCAGTTAAGCCAGCATCCTGTAACTTGCTAATGAGCTGGGGGCTTTCTGTTCCAGGTGGCACCCCCTGCCTCGAAGTCATGACATTTCCCATTTCGAATGCTGCTGGCATTTTTCGACAGCTCCTGCTAACTAGCCTTTTTGACCTGCACTAAGAGGAACTCATCTGATCGAATCCTCTAACCTGCCAATCATTCCAGAAAATGATCTTCACAGTCACTCCCAAGGCAGGAATGGAGGGGAAAAAAAGGAAATGCAGTGAGAGAATGAGGGAGTAGGCAAGCGGCTGCCTCTGCAGCTACCTAATGAGAATACTTTAAGTCTCGGAGGCAGCTGAAACACTGAAAAACTGGTGGGAAAATTAGGACACAACTGAATGCCTGGCTCTGTAATTACTGATTTCTTTCCATCCTGAGATCATTTTGAGAGCAACACCTCTGAGATGCGCCAGTTTCTAAAGAGCACAAGAACACCCTACCTTAGGTGGAGAAAATAGATTTATTCCTCTTGCCACTATCAATATGCAATTCTCATAATCCCACTCTGTCAAACAGCATCCTTTGCAGAATTAATTATGTGCTATAAGCTTGTTAAGTGTGCATCTGTAAACTAGGGATGATTATCACGTTTGCCACAGTGAAGAAAGGACTTCTTTTTTTTTTTTTTCCCAGGCATATTTTAAATGTTGCCACCATTTAAGGGTGTTGATTTTTACACATTTACATAAAAACAGGCAGGTGGAGGCTGGCATTGGGCTCAGGGAGGATTTAACACTGACAACAAAGGGTAATCTGGGCATTCTTAATTAATGGAGGTAAAATAATTTTTTTCCTTTCAGATTTTTCTTGCCTGTGCACAATTTATTTAGTGGATTCCTAGCCCTCATTACTTTAGAATTATTTTACTTTACTTTACTTTAGAAAGGAAGATCCAGTACATGGATTTTGGCAATGGATCACAACTCTAAATATCTTAATGTGACGTAGATTTGTTGACCAAGGATTGATACAATATAATTACGTGTTATCATTACACTATTGTATGTAATAATGTAAAATAAATACTGTACATGATTTAACTGCACATGATAATCACACATCTTTCCCCATTTATAGTAATTAGGCCAATAGCCCCATTTACAGTAATTATTACATGTAATTGAGGGCATTTTACTAATTGCATTGAAAATGATAATCCAGAGCAATTAAAAATCCAAGGGCACTATACATAATGCAAGCTACATTAAAAGAATAGTGATAATTTAACAGGAAAAAATTCACCCAAGTATGGAAGTTAACAATATAGCATTTGATTCCATGCTTGGCATACATGGTAGTACTTACTATGAGATAAATTTCCATCAGTTTCTCTAACTTTTGTAGTGTTTTTGTTATTGGCCTTGTGCATTATTTCCTTGGTGGAAAAGTAATCCTTTGACTGCTCTATGATGTTATCCTCACAGTTCTAGGACTGTTGAAAAATTATTCTATTTGGTTGTGTGATGTACAGAGTGTGTGTGTGTATGTGTGTGTGTGTGTGTACAGATTGGTAGAGGAAGCAGCTATCCTAAATTCCAATAGAGACTTGGTAAATTATTCATTTGCACAACCAATTTGATGTTCTTAAAAGCTTTATTCATAGAAGCATCTCAGAGTATTGCAAACATTTTGTTAAATATACTTGTAATAATTTAGCTAAAATGTTGAACTTTGTTAGACTTAAAATACATTTGGGTTGTGGTTTTCATTATGTTTGCTATCTGTCTAGAATTTTAATGTGTCTGAGGACCTGAATCCCTGGCTTTTGTCCCGGGACCCCGGGTCTATCCCGCCCTGATCCTACTCCCTGTTGCTAGACAAAGCTCCCATGTGAGGAATATCTCAAGAGGAGTGATGAGCATCCAAGGGACAATGGGAATAGTTTTGAGCTTCTTTTTGCCTTCCCTTCTCGATACTGTCATTTAGACATTGTCCTCCATGCATTCAAATGTCATCCCAGACCATCAGCCCACTTCAACTCAAACAGCCTCCTTTTATGCTCAGACACTTCTTAGAGTATCCGCAGACCACAAAGACCGTCTAGTGGGACTCAGCTGCTATCCTGGTATTAATAATACAATACAGTGAACTTAGGGCATAGACGATTCCCTCTGTATCCCAAATTCATAAGAATCAACATTAAACGAAAGGGAAAAATAGAGCACCTGACCTGATTATAACTACTTGTTCTTTGTGACTGCTAACTTCGTAATAGTTTGGCCAAGCATTCTAATAGATATCTTGATTACGAGCCACATCACATCTTGTGCCCACTATTTATAAGAAAGCTTCACTCATATTATGCTGCTGGCTAAATAGTCCCTAAGAAATTAATTTAGGTTTTAAAAAGACAGAAGATGCAAGTTGCAGTGCTATCCCCACCACCCCTAATTTGAAAGCTCATCTGACCTGAAAACACTGAATCACAAAAATATAGCCAATTTTCCAGCATCCTTGGGCTGATGAACCAATTTGTGGAGCATCAAACCAGTTTATTCTCTTTTAGGCATTTTGCTTTTAAAAACTCTCAGTCAGAGAAGGGAAAAGGAAAAGCAAGGGCAAAACATATTGTTTTTAATTAAAAAAAATTACTCTGAATTTTTTGTTTACCAGACAAACACACTGAAATAGTTAAAAGTAAGGGAGCATCATGTGAGTAAAAACAATGTGTATGTGCATACATTTATGTGGGACAGAGAGAGAGAGAGGAAGAGAGGGAGACAATGAATATGATAAAGCAAATGCAGTAAAATGCTAACATTTGGGGAAAGTGGTTCATGAAGGGCATCAGGAATTCTTTGTACTGTTCTTGCAACTTTTCTGTAAATCTCAAGTTATGTCAATATAAAAATTAAACACTTAAAAAATGCACTCTGGATGAAACATGATATATTTAACTTTACTTTCATGCTGCTTTGTGACAGTCCTACTACATAATCGGCAGACTAGAGAGTAAAGGCCTCGGAGTCCTTGCTAACCCTTTCACAGGGTTGGCGGTGGTGGTGCGTGGTACAGATCAGAAGTGACCCACAGAAAGGGAGGGCTGGAGAAGCAGAGAAGGGAGAGTGACAAGAGGAGAGACAAACTTCCCTAGCCTACTCTTTTGCATCAGAGTTTAGAGGAGAAAATAAACTTTCCAGGGTAGAGAGAAAGCAAAGGAAAAGCGGGTGGAGGTGGGGTGGGGAAATGAAACAACATTCCAGCCCCTTCTCAATCGGCTATTCATAATATGCATTATGCATGTGTGGTTCGAAGCACTGTCAATTTCCCGAATAAGATGTACTTGTAAATCTGCAGCAATGTAGGCGTAATGACAAAAACCAGGGGTTCTTTCAGATAAAAACCTGCAAGGAACACTAGGCTTTCTTTCCCCCTCTACCTCTTATTTCCACAACTATTGTCATCAACTACATGAGACAACAGAGATAATAAAATTGCAGTTGTTTGATAGGAAACAAATTTGCAGTATCATGCAGAAAATAGTTTTTGTAGAAAAAATCAGAAACCTTCTTGCTACTGAAAGAAGGACCCAGCACTTGAATTTCTTACATAGTGATAAGTACTAACAGGTATTATCTCCTTTTGTGTCTGTAGTTGAGAAAATGCAACGTGTCTTAAAAAGACCTTTAGTCAATAGCCAAAAATACCACACAATGAGGATGTTGCCACTCCATTAAAACTGGAGTTTCCCTCTGTACTTGTCTAATTTTTTTCCTTGGCAGTGTACGGGCCAGGCAAAGTGCCTTCCATCTACACTACTGGCTTCATAGAAGCTTCTTCAGAGACTGGTAAGCCTAGAGCCATCTATGCAGGAGTTCCTTAAGAAATGGTTGACCACTAAGTTCACAGCTCAGCTGACTGGATCGGGGCTCAGCACCTGAGCTAGAACAGCCTACAGTCAGCCAACAGCTTCTACGGGGGTGACTGACTCAACAGCCCTCCTCAAAGCCTTGCTCTCTACTTCATGGTGATGGCTACACCAATCAGAGCTGCTCTCAAGGAGGTTTTGAATCTGAGAAAAAGAGCACAGCAATAGACTGCCTCAGAAACAGGGACAAAGAGATATGACACTAAGCAGTATTCATGAATAAGCAGAAACAAGTCAGCAAAAGTTACGAGATGAAGAGAAGATGAAAGCAATGTTAGTCGATGTGGAGACAGAAAAAGTGAGCTGCCATAATGTCACAGCATGGAGGAGAGCAAGAGGTGGCTGTTTCTCCAGGAGTAGTTACCAGAGTTGAAGTGGCAGTTGAGATGGCAGACAAACTAAAGCTCTTGCTGGATTCTGAAGGATGCTCAGTCTTTGTGAGGCCTGCCCATGCAGCTAATTAGACAGTCAACCTGGTCTTCCTTACTTCCCTGAGGAGCGATCTCAACAAATACCACTGTTAACTGAAGAAACCTGTGTCATCCCTGAAAGGTCTGAATACCCGCTTTCTCCTGGTCTCTCCTGTTCCTGTGGGCACAGCTCCTTCTTTCATTCTCAGTGATCTGTCTCCGTCCCTCTCACTTTGCAACATGCCTCCTTCCTTACCTGAGCATTTCTTTTCCTCACACATTTTGAGCTTCTCTTAAGTGACGATAATTTAGAACTGAAACATATTTTTACCGGTTGAATTCAGTTTAATTTTCCTCATTGCTCTTTTAAAAGGCAGGTAGGGGAAATGCTCTTCACCAGGGCTGTCCCGTAGAATGTTCTGTGATACTGGAAATGTTCTGTATCAGTCCTGTCCAATACGGTGGCCATGAGTCATGTGTCGCTATGGAGCACTTGAAACGTGATAGTGCTACCAAGGAAACAAAACTAATTAAATTAGATTAATTAAAATTAAAGTAGCCACACAAGGCTAGTGGTTACTGTGCTGGATAGTACAACTCTACACTATTCTTTGTTTAAAAAAAAGGGAAGGAAAGGGAAAGGATTGTTTCCTAGTTTGTCTTTATGCAGTCCTGACCCAAATCAGTTGATTATTTTACTTCATAAATATAGAATTCTTGAATACTTACTGAAGACTTCATTATAGATGGTTAAAAGGCCACCTGCACCAACATCCTCTGGGGTTCTTAAAAATCCAGGTTCCTGGGGCCCATGACTCCCCAGGGGTTTTGGCACCCCAGGGTGTGCAAATACGCTCTACTGAATGTGCAGATGGTAATGCCAGAGAGCATTAAGCACAAAGCATTATATTTCATCTGGAATTTGGTGTTTTAAAAAGTTTTTATCTTATTTAATTAAAATTTCTTGAGCAATTTATGCATTCTACTCTGTTTACCTGGCAGCCTACTTTTAGGAAATTATTGCTTGATGACTGAGCCAGGCAGAGAGAGTCTAACACATTGTTTTCATTGTCTTATAACAATTAAATAATGTTGATTAACAAAGATAATATGCTGAAAGGCAAGGACAGGGTCACCAAAATATACATGCGGTTAACTTCCTGCACTTTAACCAAATAAAATTTTTTTCATGTAGCAGACAGACTCTTGTATATTTATTATAAACTTAATAGGGTCTGAAGACTGATTCATTGAAAAAAGAGCTTCCATAATGAATATATACTATTTCAGAAAAATTATAAAACATCTGTCTAAACGATTAGAGGTCATTCTTATTCCTCGTATTCAGCAAAAGGAGAAGGGGACAGAGCAACCGTGCCCTTCCTGTCTCCGTTCAGAATGACTGAAAAGTTGAGCTCAACACAGGGATGTGTTTGGATCACTGTGCGTAAACATAAGTATGGCTAATGGACGTGTATTCAATACAGCTCCTGGTCTTTTCCTTGGGGAGAATTTCTATGCCCATTTAAGGCTCTCTCAGATTTTAAGAGGTTCTAACCATTCAATGCTGATAAAATGAGTGGGGACAATCTATGAAATCTTAGGTCTATTACTATCTTTAGAGGATAACAAAATGTAGACAGCATAGTATTTTGATCATTCACCAGCACCTACCCCATTTTTCACCTAGGTAGGTGTGTGCGGTTTTCTTTTTGTCTAATTTGGTTACAGGACTCTAAAACCAAAATTGCTTTCTGCAGCAAAGAAAAGTGCTTCTCATTAGCTTTTCCACTAAGACCAGTTTATGCAAATCCAGTATTATTAACTCAACAATGAAGTGACCTTAGAATGCAAGTATAGAAAGAATTTGGCATTGAGGGACTGGAGAAACATTAGGACTTGAAACACTCCTGTCTACTCAGTCCTCTATCATTTCAAAAACAAGAGCGATCCATTTTCCACATTTACCTCTGTGACTGCCCACAGAGAGGTGGCTGAAGCGCTAGATTACAATCCTAGCCTCTTTGAGCCCCCAACCTCTCCCCGCTCCGTCTCCTTCTCAATCTCTGGGCTTTACAAAGAATTGGGACATTTGAGGAAAATTTAAGATGCCACAGCCTTCTCTAAACAATTAATTAATTCATCAACAACAAAATCAAACTCTAGGGAATGACATGTTTTTCTCAATGAATACCCGTAATTATGTAGATGTTTTGCTTTTTGTCTACAATTTGATATTCAGCTACTGGTCAGAAAAAGGTCATTGCACAGGATGTATCAGACTAATACATAGGCTATGTTATTTGATCTCTAAGGTAGTCCTATTTGATTAAAACTAAAAACCCACAAAGGTGAGAAATTAAAATGATTTCTTTTTCTGCTGACAGAAAAATCTTAGAATTCAGCTTCCCTGCAGGTTTTCTGAGAAAAGAAAAATTTAGATGTTTCCTCAATATAACGTTGAATCAAGCCGAGGTATTTGAATTTTGGAAGAAAACAACAATAACATTAAAGCTTTAAAAGTTGATGAGAAAAAGACAAAACTCATAGAGAAAATATTTGTATTATTATCAAATAATTCTTGAGGAAGTGCCATGCAGGTATAACCTTAAATTGGTTTTAAAAATATACTGAAAAGAAAATACATTTTTGTAAAGGCTTTCAAATACTGATTGATGATTGTAATTTTGAGTGCCTTTAGAAATCTCGTGTCAATAGTAATTTTTGAGACCTCATGGGCAATGCTTCTGACCAGTGAGCTTGATTTCATTTTACAAGGAGAAACTGATCTGAAACACATTCTAGCTGCTTTGACTGGCCAGGCGCAGGTCAAAGAGCCAAGAAGAAAGGACACAGACAGCCCTGTGATTGAAATTCAGGCTTGCTTGTGTGCATCCATGTACGAGGGAGCAGTACAAATAAAGTCCACTTTTTGTTTTGTTCTACAGAATTGTCTGAGGGATTTATAAAGCCAGGGGCCATCATTATGGTAATGTAGGTTAAATAATTTTAAAAGCATATGCCGCAACTCTCATGAATTAAAACCATTCTCAGAACCAGGATGTAACTGGTCAGAAGCTTGGCCCCACTCTTTGTCTGACCAATTGAAGTTCAGAATGGAAGTACAAACACTACTGGGTGAGTGAGGTTGTGCTTCCACGTAACTTTTATCCAATAGGGAGAAATAACCTGAAAAATGAAGAATCTTACTCTCACGTATCATGTGGCAAGTCTATTAGTAACATTTCCTGACCGGCATTTACACACCATCTTTCATCTGGGAATCTTTTATCTCCAAATCATTCATAAATCACCACCATACTCCTGAGAGGCCAAAACTGGGCCCCACATTGAGCGTATGCAAAAACTGAGTCCAAAAATAGCTCAAAGTATTGGCAAATCACAAGACAAAGTAGACAGTTTAATCTGCTCTCTTTGCCATGCTGACAACTCAGCCTGTTAGCATATTTCACGTTAGGAGAGAGAGAGAGGAAGAGGAGCTCCTACACTGCTGAACGCATCCTCGGATTCACTTGAACAATGAAGGATTGAACATCCACATGAGAAAGGAAAAAATATGGGCTAGCAAATAAAAAGCCTTGCCCACACAAACGTTTGTTCTTCATTTGCTTCAGAGTTATGTTACATTAAACAAAAAGAGAGATATATATAGGCACAAAATTCCAAAAAACCCAGACATTCATCTGGCAATAAAGACGTAGCCTTTTCAGAAGTTGCTGTCTTACACTTGTTTCTGTGAAGCATGTGCGACGAGTGGGACAGGCTGACATGCCTGCAGATTGCCTTGTTTAGATTATGCTTCCTATGTGCAGAATAGTAGAGGTCAAAGAATCGAATAGGAAAAAAAGAAAAGCTTCACCATGACAAGGTCTGTACTAGGGGCAGGCAGGAATCAGAAATGGGTGAAGGGGCCCACACGGCAGCTGAGCTAAACTAGGGGGCACATGTCTGTTCCAAGGGAGGCAGCCACAGGTCAGCCACACACACAAACTTCTGGCAGGGACGTGAGAGCAGTATTGCCAGAGTTGCTGATTTTTCAAGAAAAGCCAGAAATCCAGACTTTGTGTAATATGTCCCCATTTTAAAACTAATTAGAACTAATTAGAAAAATTTGGGGAGCCAAACAAAGAAGGTCTGTGGCTTAGATACAGCCCAAGGTTAACCTTTTTCTAACCTCAGTGAAGAATGTATAAGCAGTTAAAATAATTTGCTTATGACTAAAATGGTTTACTTATGACTATATAAATAAAATACAATTTTGGTTAGAATCCAGTAGGTGCCTGAAAACACAGAAATGACTGACAGTTCTCTGCCTCAGCAGATCTGTGATGACTGCCATAATGAACACAAGAGGTTCATAAGATACTGATGAAAAAAATGAATCTGAAATATTTCATTTAAAAGATCTATTCGATATTACTTTCCAAGTAAAGTAGGCCATCTTACCTGTGCTCTCTTGAGAATGCTGTGCTCATCAGTGTTTGCTATTTGATAGACTTTTGCCATAAGTATTGTTTTTCCCAAAGGCCCGCATGCTTTCTCCAGCTTCTGGTTGCAATCTTACATTTGGGACAGTAAAAATAGAAGACACTGCGGAAAGAATGAAAAGTTTTCACTTACTTATATATTTATAGATGTATTTACAATCTTCTCTTTTTAAAAATGGATACTGAGATGTAATTCTGGATGTGCAGCACATGGAACATCATAGTATATGTTGGTGGTCACAGCCACACACACCTTTACACAGATTTAGACACATGTATGACAGGATAGCCTGCCTTCCCCTCAGAACCACAGCTCAGTTGACCTTTCCTATTTCTCTGATCTAGAACAATTAACTTGGATTTGGAAACAACATATTTTGCCCTTTCTTCACGCCATTCTTTCATTCATTCAGCGGAGAAATATTTATTGAATCCCACGTTGTTCTAGGCTTTTCGGAATCCTACAGTATATAAATCACAACAAAAAGAAATCCCTATTTTTGTAGATTCCATCTGGGGGAGACAGATGATAAACAATCAAACAAATATATCAACTAGTAGTAAGTGTTATGAAGAAAAATAAAGCAAGGCAAAGAAATTGGAAGTGCTGGGGTGGAAGTAGGTCAGTGAAGTCTTCCCTAATAAAGTACATTTGAGCAAAGATCCAAAGGAGGTGAGAGGGCAGGCCATGCAAATTCCTAGAGGAAGAGCAAGTACAAACTGTAGAAAGATGAAACAGCAAGAGCTCAACTCTAAGGAGCAAGAAGAGAAGCAGACAAAACAGTTAGGAGGCTATTGTAAAAATACAGGCGAAAGAAGATGGTGAGTGACTTGGGGCAGGGTGATAGCAGTGGAGAAGGGAGAAGTGGTGTGATTCTTGATATATTTTAAAGGCAGTGCCAATAGGGTCTATGGAAGAATTGGGTTTGGGTGGGACAAAAGAAGAGGAGTCAAGGACAACTTCCATCAACTGGAAGAATGATATTTCCCTTTATTGAAAAGAGGAAGACTTCAGAAGGTGTAAGTCTGGGGGAAAAGATCAGGAATTCAGTTTTGGTAATATTAAGTTTGAGATGCCTACTAGACAGCTAAATGGAGATGTGGAGTAGTCAATTGGATATGCATGTCTGGAGTCAGGGAAGATGAGACTGAAGATAGAAATCTGGAAGCTGTCAGTGTATAGATGATATTTATATCATGAGATTGGATGAGAGCATGTAGGCTCTAGGGAGTGTACCCAAATAGAAAGATCCGAGGATTAAGCCCCAGGGCACTCTAACAGTGGGAAGTCTGAAGAATGAGGAGAAATCCTCAAAGGAGTCTGAAAAGGAGAGCTTAGGGAGGCTAAAGGAAAGCCATGAGAGAGTCCTGTCTTGGAATCCAAGTGAAGGAAATGTTTCTAGGAGGAAATGGTGGTCACCTGTGTTGAATTCTGCTGATGAATCAAGCTAAGGGCTGGGAAAAGACCAACGGAGAGAGACTTTGAAAACAGCAATTCTGGAGCCTTGGGCACAAATGCCTGGTTCAAAAGGATTCACAAGAGAATGCAAGTCTAGGAAGTAGAAGCAGCAGATAGATTTGAACTAGGTGTGTTTGTTTTACTTTTAAAAAGATGGCACGGAGCTACATTAATGGCACAATGTTGTTTTAGGATAACATATAGAACACATATAGCAATAAGTAGGAAAACCTACAAACGTCAGAGCTGGAAAGGTCCTTAGGGATCCCTGTGTCTCTAACTGAGAAATCAGAAGCCCACAGAGACTGAGGCACTTGTCCAAGGTTGGCCAGCTAGTTAGCAGAGCGGAAGTGAGCATCCAGGTGGTATGATTCCCAGTTCAGTGCTCTTCACACTGCAACAATTTGTTGGCCTTCTTTCACTGTAGATTTGAGTTTTGTGAATTAGCAAATGAATGTAATAAAATCAAGGACTCTGCGCTATGAAGTGTATTTTGTTCGTTTACTTTGACAAGGGTAGTTCAGCTTCAATAATTTATGTAACTTGATAGTATACACAGGAGAATGCCCTGTGGTGTATTTGGGAAAAGTAATGAATTTCTTCTACATCAGCCCTCCATTTACTTCCCTGCAATTAAATCTTTGTGAAGAAGTGGGGCAAGGCTGTTGGGGTTTCGGGATAGGAGAAGAATGACTGGGTGCCACCAGAATTAGCCAGCTTTAACTGCCAGATCCCCAAGTAACTGTACCATTATTCCTGCTTGATGAATTTATAATTCCTGTTTCAGTGACACATTAACACATTACTTCTAAATTTTGGTATTACGTAAACTGGTGAGGTTTTAAGGAATAGTACAATAAAGAAAGATATTATATTGTTATATGTTCTTCCAAAGCAAAGAAGAGTCTGGCACAAGTGTGCACCTTCATGTTTATACTAATCCACGGAATGTGTACAGTACTCTGTGTAACCAAGCCTCTGATAACACTTGATGCTCTTCTTGCAGGGTGTGATATATTAAAGTAGGCCAAGAAGGCTCCAGGCCACTTTGAACTTATTCTTGTTCCAATCTTCTCCTTTTAACCTGGTTCTGCTTTATGCTTGCATAAGTATTTTCCTTTTGTGGGTATTCTTTTTAAAAATACTATGAGCTATCTTTAAAAAAGTGAGTGCCAAGGATTGATTTGTGTCCCTCCCAAATTCCTATGTTGATGCCTTTAACCCTAACGTGATGGTATTTGAAGATGGGGCCTGTGGGTAGTAATTAGGGTTAGATGAGGTCATGAGAGTGGGGCCCTCATGATGAGATTAGTGGCTTTTTTTTTCTTTCTGCTTTTTCCTCCTCAAATACCCCCAGAATATGGTTGTATATTTTAGTTGTGGGTCCTTGTAGTTGTAGTACATGGGACACAGCCTCAATGTGGCCTGATGAGTGGTGCCATGTTTGCGCCCAGGATCCGAACCAGAGAAACCCTGGGCCGCCGTAGCAGAGCGCGTCAACTTAACCACTCGGCCACGGGGCCGGCCCCAGAGATTAGTGGCTTTATTAGAAGAAGAAGAGAGAGGGAAATCGCTCTTTCTGCCATGTGAGGTTACAGCAAGGTGCCTGTCTGTAGTCAGGAAGAGGCTCTCACCAGGAACCACTTTTGCTGACTCTCTGATCTTGGACATCCCAGCCTCCAGAACTGTGAGAAATAAATGTTAGTTGTTTAAGCCCCTCCAGTCATGGTAGTTTGTAATAGCAACCTGGCTGACTAACACAATGAGCTTCCTGGAATTGATGACTCCAAACCACAACCTGGTTGCCAAGACAATCCATTTATTGCTTCTGCGACACTTCTTGCCAACACTTCTGGACCTCCTTCCAAATCCCCTTGGAAAGGAAGCACGTGAGGCTATTGCTGCTGCTGCCATTTGCTAGGTGGTGAACTTTTACAAGACTCCATAATAATGTAAAATTTAATTTTAAGAATTTCTAAATATAGTTTGCAGAGTATTAACCTAGATAACAGTCACCCAAACCAGTCATTTCACCTAAAAGAACTAGTTCCCAAAGTCTAGGAATTCTTTGTTTTGTAAACATGTTTACAAGGACTACTACGTTGTTCTAAATGGAAATGACTGTAGTATTTAATACTGCGATTGTCCTTTCTAGTGACTGGATTTATGCTTCATAATGATTATCTACTAGACACAGAAATAGCATTTCTGTAACTCAAAATTGTTACCGGAGGCATTTAGCAGAATCTTGCTTTAAAAATATAATGATTTTTCATCTTTATTCTGCCCCCTTCAAAAGGTTTCACTGCTCCTGATGTTTAACGTTATGCAAAGACGTGTTTCTGCCAATGAATATCGCCTTATGGTTATGATTCTGCAAATAGCCTGCTGTGAGCTGATAAAGGGATTAATGCAGCCAAAATTCTTAATCTGTGAAATTACAAATTAAATTCTCATATTAAAAATACCACCCTGAGGTATTTTTTGTGGTTTTAATTCCCCTCTGGTGTTCTGCATACATTGTGCTTGTTAATGACGGGGACAAGTCTGTCTCCGTTGGTAGCCTGCTGCTGAGTGATAATGTGTAGGCATTTACTTCCTGATAGAAACTGGATTTAACCACTGGCTGATAAACTAAGTGGCAAGTGGGTAATAAGTCCATATTAACAGAAAAGTACTACTACAGAATTCAGAATTCATAGACCATCAAAATCCTGGCTTAAACTCAATCATTGAGTCAGATGGGATTGAGATGTCACCAAGGAGGAGTGATACCAAGTTACAAGTTCTACTAAATGGGAAAACAAACCATATTCTGGATTTTGATGAGCCATAAACGAGCGAGCCTATTTGCATCATTTTTTTTCAGTATGGGAAGATGTGTCATCAATTCATTATTTTGCCATAGGGATTTCATCTTTAATTTTTCTTTTTTTTAATGGGGATAGCTGTTGTAATGGTCAATGGGTAGATTTTTAGAAAGGAAGTAGGGCAGAATATAGAATAAATATGGACTGGAAATATATGAAATGTTAAAGAAGATTTACTAAGCATAGGAGGAGAAGTGGATTAATATATCTGTATTAATAGATTAATAGTAATAGATTAACATATCTATATACTATATTAAAATAGGTATTATATTAATATATCTAGGGTTAAAAAAAGTAATTAGAATTTAAATGTGGGATATCAAAAAAGGTTTAGGTTAGGAATACCCAAGAAGAGTTGCTTCTTAGTTCCAAAATAAAGTGTTATCGTTGTCAAGGAGAACCCAATATTACAATGTGGGGGAAAATCTAAAGTCTAAGAGATAAAAGAAATAACTTTATGTATTTTTATGGTGAGTGATATATACCCAGGATTAGTAAATTGTAAATGCCTATGCATATATGCAGTATATTAATTTTTAAGGCAATCAGAAAAGAGTAGGAGAAGAAATATCTCTAATTGGCATTTGGAAAGATCTATCACCATTGAACAAAAATGTTCTTACTGTGATAGTGTTTTGCAAAATTTCACGAGAATTCTGTTTCACACTTTGGAAGAAAGATGAGATCCTCCCCGCCATAAATCCTCCCCGAAATATTTAAAATGTAATTGAAAAAGGCTGTGTAAATATGAACACTTCTGTAAAAACAAAACAAAAACCCACCCAGGAATGTGTTTTGTTTTAAAAGATCCAGAGAAGAGGTGTCTGCATGAGCAGCAAGAGCATTTGTAGTTAAAATGAATTATATGTCTTTAGTTCTTACACGTCAATTCAGTGCATTAGCCAACTGCCAACTCTGTTCGTCAGCTCACTGCATGGCAACCCTTTTTAAGGTTATTGTTACAACCAAGATGGTCTCTGAGAATCAAACAGAAATAAATCATTTCTCTTCTGTGTACTGCAGCCAGTTAAAAAGTACTGTATGCATAAAGCACTAAGTATGTAAATCATATTTTCCTTTTCCTTTCTGACTGCTCAGATCATTTTTTTGGACACACACATAATCAAATACAAAGACATGCAGCTGCAGACTGCAGAGCAGAGATAGCAAAAAAGGAATCCATTTTCTTCCTGTGTCTGGTAAGCTAGCAATTGAATGGCAAGATTCCACCAAATATACACACACACAACCCTCCTTCCCTCATTCCTGCCCTCTCCCTCGCTCTCTCTCTCTCGACACACACACAAACATACGGATACATGTAATGCATACACAAACATACATACTCTTACATATGCACAGATAAACATAAGAACGTCTCTCCATGTAAGTTACACATAGAAGCTGAAATGATGTCTTTGCTTTGATTGGATGTTGTGGATGTGTCATACTCACTATCAGTCAGTTCCCATAGCCGTGGGGGCAGGTCACTAAAATACTCGTGGCTCAAGGCGGCCTGTGCCGATAGTCTGTTCTTTGGGGAACATTGTAGGAGCTTGGAGGCCAGATCCTCTGCATGATTCACGTAGCTGAGCCTAAAAACACAAGCAAAAAAGAGAGAAATCAGACCAAACAAGAAAATCCACTAAACAAGCCATAAGGCTCGCCTAATTCTTCTGGACTTATTTATTCCCAGCAAAGAAAACAAGTTAAATTACCTGTGGGAAATAAACAAAAGCAGAATTCAGGTTGGTTCCCAGATTATCTGTTACTCTAAACTGGCTTTTGCTCTTGATATCCTAGTCTCATTGATTTAAAATATTTCCACTATAAGCAAAGAGTTGCTATTTTCAGGATAGAACTAGGTCGAGAGGCAGAAAATTTCAGATGATAATTTATCAAACAGTTGCCAGAATTTGTTCATAGAATCTATGGACTGCATACACATCTGGATATATTTACAGGAAAATTAATACCAAATAACTAGGAGAACTAGAATAAAACTGATATTAAATTCTCTAGTTACTAAAGTTACTTTTCTTCTAAGTTACATTTTCTTACACTGAATATAAAATTATTGGAAATAAGTACACTGTCAAATATAAACAGTCAAAATGTTAACATGCAGGTTAATAAAGGGCATATGCTTAAACCCTGTGGGGCTAAATCAATTCAAGATGACCTTTAAAACAACAGCAGATAGAAAATATGTGTCTCAAGATTACCACAAAGCAGAGAAATAAAGTCTTCCATGTGGTACAACTTTTAAATGGGTAGCAGACCACATAGTCCAGGTTAACGTTGCTTTTCATGGAATTTCTCTTTCACTGCTCAGTGCAATGAAGCTCAGATAACCAACATAATAAAAACAAAAGTATTCTTAATGGTGGCTGCCATTTATGGATAGTTGAACATGTGTTTAGCACTTTCCTAGGCATTTTTTCACACTCATATTTTTTATAGTCCAATAATGGAATTCTGTTCCCACCTAATGTTCCATAGCAATGGAAGCTAAGTGGGAGCTGGAGAAGGTAGTGGATTGCTTAATTAGCAGGTTGAGTGGATTCAAACCCACCAAGAGTTGTAACTGTAACGTGGTTTATATTTGCCATGCTCACATCATTTCTAAAGGCTTTCACCCACGGATTCCTGAGCTTCTGCAACAAAATGCAGTAAGTGCAGTGACTGTCAGAGGCAGCCAGACGACTGCGAAGGAAAGTTGCATCTGCCAGTGGGTATTTTTTCAAAAGTCTTCAAGCTACAAAACATCCAATTAGCCAATAAACATGTTTCCTCAATGACCATCAATTCTCCCCCTCCCCATCACCAAGAGCTCTTTAATACTGATTTAAAATTGTTATGGGAGCAGGTAGGATTGGGCGTGAGGAAGAGAAAAGGAGGTAATGAACTTGGGTACAGGAAGAGACAGGGAGATGAGCAAAGGAAAATATGACTCCAAAGATCCAACTTAAGAGTGCTTCTCTCCAACTTCACACAGGAAGTTCTCAAAGATGAGTTTGGTGTTTGGCTCCTACAATGGCTGTTTCTCAAAAACTGATCAATGGATTGTTTTAAAATGTCTCCACTTGGCAAAGAAAAATTTGCCTGCAGGAAAAGGAGGCATTCTCAAAATTCTCTACAGTTTTTTTTTTTTTTCCTTTCCTTTAAGAGGGGCCAGGGCCATCCAAATTATCCCTTCCCCTGTCTAAGACTCTTTCACTACTATAAACTTTTCATTAATGTTTTTTTAAAATATCAAATGCAAAGTTTGAGATGGGTAGACTTTATGGGAAAAAATGCTCTTAGATTGAATGTACAGTTTATATATAATCACAGTGAAAAACACATTGGTATCAATTTTATATAGCTTTGATAAAATAGAACAGTGCAAGATTGAGACTAGATCTGAGTTTTAGTCCTGCCTCTGTTACAAGTGTGATACACTGCATTATGTGTGCAGTCCCTCCAGCTCCAAGAAGCCAGAAACCATACCTGAAGTGTGGTCTTACTATTTTGAAGAACTATAAATATTCATAGCTGTACCTTGTTTTTGCAATAGATTGTTGATCACATTTAAATTTAATATACATAAACCTAAATATAAGGAATTCACCAATATAAGATGATCTCATTTCACATCTCCCAAATCGACTAACTTTAATTTTGATGAAATAATCAAATATTTATTTGTGATATTTACTCTATACACAAATATTTAAATTATATATAAAATTTTTTTTTCTGTTTTATCTCCCCAAACCCCCCCGTACACAGTTGTATATCTCAGTTGCAGGTCCTTCTAGTAGTGGGATGTGGGATGCTGCCTCAACGTGGCCTGACGAGCGGTGCCATGTCCGCGCCCAGGATCCGAACCCTGGGTCGCCGCAGCGGGGCGGGCGAACTTAACCACTCGGCCACGGAGCTGGCCCCTATATAAAATTTTAATTTAGAAAGTTTGCTATTTCCTCACTTGCATTTCAAGAACCACTTTTATTCCAACTCTCCATATGCATTTTCAACATCAGAGTCTTTGCCATTACTGGAACCACTTTTTGAGTCCATCTAAGTTGTCTGAGATATGACACTTCCAGGATACCTTATTTGGAAGTTTTATTCCAAGCCATTAAGTGCACCTTATCAGAATGTTAGAATGATTGTGGTTGTTGTGTGCAATCTCCCATTATGATGGTGGATTTTTAAATCTTTCCTTGTAATTCCATCAATTTTTGTCTTATGCATTGTAAAGATGGGTAATTAAATGCATAACAGTCTAGCACCGTTATCTCTTTCTACTAAGTTGTCTTTAATCCTTCTGTAGTGACCCTTTTTATCTTTAATAAAGCTTTCTGGGCTAAAGTTCATTTTTTTCCTCATATTAATTTAATGACCTCAGCTTTCTTTTGTTCAATATTTGCCTGGCATACCTTTTGTCACCCTCTTACTTTTAACATTTCATATCCATAATTTTACAGTGTCTTTTTCACAAATATTATATAGCTGGGCTTAACGTTTATCCAATTAAACAATCCCATCTTCTAAGGAAAAAATTTAGTCCATTTAGATTTTGTGATTACTGATAATATTTGGAATTACTGCTACCATCTTAATCTTGCATTCTTTTGTCCTGATGTCTCTTTTTTTCTCCTTTTCCTGCCTTCACTGGCATTGAGTTTTAAAATTCAACATTTTCCATCTTCTGTTTTATAAGTTATACATTCTTTTTCCATGAGTTTAGTGATTACTCTTAACTTTTCTTTTTTGCATTTCAATATTTATTTAGATGTTGAAACTCTTGCACTAAGTTTTTACAAGCTAGTGGATGCTGACAAATTATTTCTCCCAAAGAACTATAATCATAATTCCAGATAGTATATATATATGCATATATACAGCATATATATATATATGTATGAGTGAATTAATATTAATACACAGCATCATTTTATCAATTACATAACACAAATTATCAAGTATACAAATATTAAGTTACATAGTTCAACTGGAATATAAAATATTAGATATCTGCTCAATGCATCAGCAGAAATTAACTCCTTTTGCAAGAAAGATTGAGAGAAAAGGAAAAAATTCACACAGCAATAGTTGGCAAACAACTTCCAATAAAAATGGGAAAAATTACAGGATTTTCAGAAATTTTACAATTAAGAATTATTTTAGCTACAACAACAGAGCATAATCTACCTTTAAAAAATGTGTGCTAAACTGAAGGGCATATACCAGATGTCCTGCACAAGACAAGCACACCATTTTACCAAAAATAGCTCGCTCTCACTCTTTTTTCAGGCCTTCTCTTTTAAGTTGCACCCCAAAGTGCAAACATTAAACTAATTTTAAGACATTTTTGTCTGGAGACATTAAAGATATGTGCTTCTGTGGACTTTGATGATGTGGACTTTACACGAACTTTTCAACCAGAGGTTTGTGATTTTCAAAACGGAGGATTTCATAACAGCACAAAATGAGATTGACAGAATAAAGACATTAAAAAATCATTATAAGACTTGGTCAAAAGCCAACAAAATCAGTGGTCACACAAACCTGATGTATACTGTTTTAAATATGGGAGATATAAACATAAAGTAGCAGGCAAATAGCCATTTAGGCTCTACCATCAATTCTTGAAATGACTGAAGGGATAAACCACAGAAAATCTAGACTGGGATAGTTTCTGGGATTTTAATTCTGTACGATATTAAAAATATACAGGTATTGTACTGGGTATTTTGGCACCTAGTTCTTTAAATTTCTTATATATTGATAAGATTCTGGCACAGAATAGATTTGAAAAAGACATAACTCAATACTGCACGGTTTCAGGAAAGGTCAATTGATAAAAATGATAAGCATGTTTTAAATGCTGAACAGTAAGAATCTTTTGCTAAGTTTCTAAACAGGCTGATTATAATCCAAACACAGAGGCTGCAATTCTGCCAAGCTTTAGGCCTGATAAAACTGCTTATCAATACTCCTATGAAAGCTTCATTAGATTTATCATTCACCAAGCCTACACATTGGCTAAAATGTACAACAAACTGGGTCGTGTCTTACGTTCCATTTCCAAGGCAATAGTATCAAGCAGCCCAGTTTTATTGACAGCAACAGTAGTTTCCATGACTACTGGTATCTATGCAGTGCAGCTGGATTTTAGGACAATACTCCAAATACAAAAGTTGCCTGCTTTTAAAAGTTCTACTCCGCTTTTGTCTTACGAACTTTACTGCATCTTCATATGTCATTCCACCTTCAATTAATGCTAGGGCAACAAGCATTAGAGCTCTCCTAAGTCCTGCAATATGTGACTGATACAATGCCAGGTTCTTAAGAAACTTCATTTTCACAAGACATAACCAGTCATCAACAGTCTGGTTGGACGGCAGTGCCAACCCAGAAGCTGGACACCTTTTTTTTTTTTCAAAAGATCAGTATTGTAAGTTGCTTCACATATTCTTACTATTGTGGTAACGCCACACTTTGTAAGTTCCTCTATAAATCTGTTTAAGGTTGCAATGGTTGCACTGTCCTGTGTATGACTTCACAAGAGCTGGTCGGTTCATTCAAGTCACATTAATTTAGTTTAAAAACCACTGAATAGGATTATGAAAGAATTAAAAAATTTGAATACGGAATACAGAAGTGATGTAAAGAATGATATAAAGAAACTCAAGTCTACTTTAATATACTTCACTTGAAACTGTCAGTGCTTTGAGTATGAGATTGGGAGTAACGGAAAGTGAAATGAACGTCTAGCAAGCACCACTGATTCTTTAAGCCAGTAATGATGCAAAAGAAAGGAAGTTTCTGGAGCCGGGCCGGTGGCGCAGCGGTTAAATTCGCACGTTCCGCTTCTCGGCGGCCCGGGGTTGGCTGGTTCGGATCCCGGTGCGGACATGGCACTGCTTGGCAGCCATGCTGTGGTAGGTGTCCCACGTATAAACTAGGGGAAGATGGGCACGGATGTTAGCTCAGAGCCAGGCTTCCTCAGCAAAAAGAGGAGGACTGGCAGTAGTTAGCTGAGGGCTAATCTTAGCCCATCTGGGTCAGAATTCTTGTAAAATGCTTTCCTGATTTCAATTCAATCCTCCTGAATCCTACAACCCCTTTTATGGAGCTTCTTGGTGGAAAAGTAACAAATTTCTATAGTTCACTTGTCTTGCTGTATAGACTTGTCTGTACAGAGGTCACGCTGTGTTCCTGGCAATAATCTCCACTGCTCTTCAGAAACTTAATAAATACGTGACCCAGAACACCACAGAACTGCCCAATCTGTGGCCAGTGGTGTCCTTGTTGGGGGTAAGTTGGTCGAGTATTTTTTTACCATCAAGGATATCAGACGAAACTTCCACCCCTTATACGTTTACCTTCGGTTCTCCACGTGGATGGCTCCTTTACTACTTAACATTTAACTACTTACAGTCTAGAGTTAAACTTGATCTTTACTCTCCTGCCAAACTATATAAGAACATCAGAACACTGTAATTCTGATGACACTAGCCCCATCTCTCATGTTATTATTGTCTAATATTTTATTTCCATTTTCTATGCTTTTAGGACACATATTAAACACCGTTATTGTATTATTATTTAGATTTACCCATGCTTATCACTTATTTAATCACCTTTATTCTCATGTTTCAGACATCTCTCCTCAGATTATTTTTTAGTATCTGAAATACAAACTTTTGAAGTTCTTTCCATGAAGTAAGAAGATCAAATTGAAAGTGGAGGACGAAAACGATGCTGCAAAAAAGAGGTAGAACAGGGCTCTGGCAAGGCAAAAAGGGCTACTTCCTGCGAGGCATGGTTCCTGGCATGGTGTGGGGAAACGTGTTGAATGACTGAGTGTTTGCTTGAGGACTGAGGATATCAATGGTTATACCTACACAGGTTTTACCTTACCTGAGAGACATGAATTTAAAAAGTAAATCATTTTTGAGCAAAACATCTTTAGGGTAAGTCCTGGTTCTTAAGGAATATCTTCAAAGTATACATCCCCCAGAGGATGTCACCCTTCTTTGATTTTGGGAAGTGGGAAGGAAATTGGTCCTTGTCTTTTTAAAGCTACCTTATAAACTGGGACCGCAAGTTTTTTGTTTCTTACACTGTAGATCCAAAAGACTTCGTCTAAAAATGATGATACCTCTGCTCATAGAACAAGACAAGTTACATTTTCTTTCCCCAAGAGTTGACTTCTAAATGTCTTTATAAAAATCTTCACTGGGATTTATTAATGTTTTATATCATGATAGCTGGACATAAAAAGTAGAGTAGTAGGTTCAACTTACTTATTAGAGCTTTCATTGGAGATACTGAATTCCATATGAAAGCCTACAAAGAAATAAAAGGGAACAAAAAGTTCTAGAATATTCCTTACTTGCATTCTATGATGGGAGAGGACTACATACATTGTGGGCCTCTGTGTGGAGTATAATAGTGTGCTTTGTCTTACAGAGTTGGAAATAGAGCGTCCTGGAGTGAGTGATGTGGAGGGTCTCTACATTCACACTTCACTCACTGCCACACTCTTCACAGAGCAAAGCCAGAGGGCCCAGATCCTTTCATTTGACAGTGCACACATTGTCTCTGTGGCAAATATGCCAACTTGGGCACCAGCCATCAGATTATACAACAATTGACCTCTTGAAAACGGTTGAAAAGAAGGCCACCCACCCATAAAGACAAGTCTGACTGTTTGCTCAACTATAACTGAACAGAACTGTCAGATGCACCGCTCTCTCTGGTCTATACATCAAAAGGAAAATGCTCATTTAATCACCTTCTTATCAAAGCTTTTGACTTAGAGGGAGGACTGTGGCATAAAACTGCCCTGATTTTTCAAAAAGTGACTGATTTTTAGAAAATAGGCTCAAATTTATTCATTTGCAAAGAGGGGTCAGTAATTGGTCAAGTAGAACATAAGGGGAATCCCTGACATTGGAATAAACTCTTGGGGAAAATAAAAACCAATATAAGGAAAGATTTAGGTCTGTGCTGTGAACTTCTCAACTCCAGGTGTTGGGCTGTGCAATGAAGTGAGAGGCAAGACTCTCAGTTACACTAACAATGAAGACATGGAGTTGTTTAATGCTGAGATGTCCTTTGTCAATGTGCTGCTATAAGAAAAAATTAATGAGATTCCTCCCTTCAAGGTAAACAGATAACATTTTATATTAGTTTCCATAAATAGGTTGTGTTCTCTTGTGCATAGAAAATTGTTCAATTCTCATTCATTTATTCTAGCGCAACTGTTTAATAACATAGCCTCCCTGGCAGACACTCATTCCCATAATGGTCAGCTCTCTTGACTGTCAGAATGCTATATAATGATAACGCTATTTGTAGGGAGCTCTACAGTTTACAAGGTGCTTTCACATGTGTTATTTTATTTGATCCAGATAATCAAAGGGTCATACTTACAAAATGGAGAGTATCCAGATTTCTGACTCTTAAATCTTAGTGTCTATGACATGTCATGCCAAAGATTTATTGCTTATATATATATGTGTGTGTATATATATATATATACGCACCAAGCTGTTACCCAGTTGGTCAATGTTATTGAGTTATTTTAAAGTTTTCCTTAAGGACACCTTATATTTTTTCTATATTTCTCTCTTACTTTAATTCTGAACTCTACTGCTGAAGTGACTATTCTTTCTATATCCTTGTTAATACCTCCACTGCCCTACATCAAATAAAGACAACAGGGAGAGTCCAGCCTTAACATGGACAAGATGAACAATCCCCAAAGCTGGTCATATTAATCCACACTGCTGGGACTTTCCTTCAGATCTAACCCTTACTCAACACATAGTTGCCCTTGCAGTAAACTCTATCTAGTGAGAAAGTACAGAAAGCGCTGAAGAGCCCTCAGCAGGATGTGAATGAATCAAGTTTTTGAAAATGTTAGCACCGACACTCTTAAGAGTATTATAAACTGCCAAAAAGTGAGTCAAAAAAGGAAAATATTAAATCTTTGCTTTGGGTTTCAGAGCTTACCTAGATAATATTTACCCCCAAATTTTCTAGCTTTGATTATATTTATTACTATTTTCTACCTTCCTTGGAAAAAGAGGAGTCTTTGGACATTTAAGTTCACTATGAAATCAAAATGAGTGGTCTGGCTTAAAAAAATTGGTTAATTTATGACATAATTATACTAGCCTTTCCCATGTAGTAATGTGAATCTATAGATTTTTATATTTATATTTCATAAATTCAGTGATGCAGATATTACCATAAAATATTTATGGAGAAGGCTAACATAAGTGAATTTCACGTTATATTCTTTTAAACAAAAGCCCCTGTGTACTTGAACTTAGTTTTACTTAATGACCACAAAGGTAGGTCATGCTTCCACTCAACCTGCTTATGGGAAAGACTCGGTTAACTACTTCACTGCAATGTTTTTGCAGATTCTACTTTAATTTCCTCTCCATTTCTTCCCCAGTACCTAGTAGCAGTGACTTTTTTGAGTTGTAAAGTTTAATTTTTTAATAGCTTATATAAAATCTATAACCCATATGCACTTCTAAGTAACTTATTAACCACACGTAACTTCTAAATCTATATGCCCAAAAAATATAATTAAAACAAATTACTCTAAGATTTGTTAGAGCTTGCCAAAAACTGACATTTTTCTTGTATAAGATAGTACAAACCTGTCAGGAGTTATATTTGTACCTCACTTATGTTTTAGAAAAGATTCATAGATTTAATGGACTAGTGATTACATGATTCTATAATTTTTGTTCAGTATTTTACTTTAATAACGTGGTTACCAGCAGAAGAGGTACAAATAGTTACTTTTCAATCCTCTGACTGAAGGACAGGATAGAAGAGGATACAGTTTACTTCAGTAAAAGAAACAAAAATATATTAATCATTAACCCTTGTAATGAGAAAGAGAAAACTGACAGAATACTTAGGAAAATTCTAGACTCACAAGTCAGTGTAGAATATCCTCAGAACTCAAAGGATGTTATTTCAACGGAAAAACCTTTCAAAAGGATGTTATAGTCAACGGAATTTATTTCCATCTTCGCAGTTATTTGTTTATAGTTACATCCAATCATAAACTAGACCTGCATAACCACATGACCTCCTCCCACATGGGATTCCATTGTCACCTGAAGGACATCACACCGTGTGTAACCTTTCTGACTTCTGGATATAGACCAGGATAAAATGTATAGCCCTCTCCAACTTCACAGGACTGCTGTAAAGATTGACCTTTTCTTACCATAACTTGCTTAAATTGATTATAGGCATCTTATTATTTCACAAGTTTTCAAAACGTTTTTAGGAAATCAAGAATGAAACAAAGTAAACTGTTAGTGAATGTTTTGCCCTGTGATGTTTTTGATATCTATCCTATTTAGAGAATCATGCTTTAGAGAAATATTATCCAGTTTTCCAGAACTCAAAGTGGTTGATTACAGCAGTTTTTCATCTGAAAAAGACAACTCTCATTTTTGATGATAAAAGATTGCATCAAGAGTTTAAACTTAAATCTTCATTTATCCCCCCAAAAATCAATACATATTAAACTTTAGCAATGGCTTATGTTTTACATTTCAGATGGATCAGTTATAAGTATTTAGTCCAAATTACATGGACATTGAAAAATATGTTCACTATAAAAGGCTCCCGCAGAACAGTTTAACTTATTGGCGCATCTGTATTATGGTAAATTGAGTTAATGGAAAATGGAACTTCACAGCCTTTCATTCCTCTAAAAAACCTATAGAAGTTACAAATCTCATCATCAGAGGCTGTCTGGAGGCTGATAGCTGCCTCACCAGAATAGAACAGTGGTCCTTCAACTGTAAACAGTGCTAAAAATAACTCCTGAAAGGCATCATTTTGTGTGATATTATTTCACCAAAAGAGAAGAAAAAAATATACCTTTAATCCTGAACAAAACCTCTTCAAAGTTTATGTTCTCAATAAACCTTTCACTGAGAACTGAAAATATAACTTAGTAATGCAATAAATGCCCTAACAAATATATCAGATTTTTCACTTAATGCTTTTTACAGGCTTAAACCAAATGGAGTAAAAGGAAATCACCTTTTACAGTCTGACTCCTACAGGAAGAATGCCTTGCTGCTACGCTTTTTAAAGAAGGCATGGTGAATTTATATCAGCTTTGGTGAATCTTGGGGCATGATAAAAGGAAGAAAAATACCAGTGCAGTTAACATTCCACAGAACTCTCCCTTCACAGGTTTATTTCCTTAGAGACAGGACATGATCCAAGATAATAAGAAAATGTAAAAAAGAAAGTTTTTTTAATGGAAAAGATATACAGTTAGCACCCTATGCTGATATAGAAGAGATAACATTTCCGTACTCCTTAAAAAAAAGACAATTATTGTCTTGTAGGTTATAGTTATTAAATGGTTAGGATCGGAGAAGATTACCAAAAACAGTTCTCCCATTTAAATCAATATGAAAGAAAACTCAGTTAGGTCAGAGCTCATGGGTTATTGAAGTTTACTTCGAGGCAAATGAAGAATATATCTGCTGGGGACTTTAATTTCAGCTTCGTTATCTTATGACATTGTATCTGGAATTTGAAAATATAAGATTTCATTATGATGTAAAGAAGAACTGGCCTGTATGCTTATGTCTAAAACAAGAATTGTACGGAGACTCTTAAATAGTTGAGTGTCCTCTACAAGGGCCCGATGATCTTTAGGAAGAAAAGTCAAAATACCTTTTATTGCTTATTGCTCCTACAAGGAGCCTCATGTCTGTCTTCCCTGTTGCATGGTGTCTCCTAGATTACACACTGAACCAATGACCTGTTGAACTATCCGATCTCCCCTGATTATTACAAAAGACATGACCAGCCAGCAAATGACACCCTTGTTCTCACTACTGTTGGAAGGTACACAAAGGAGACGAAGCATTTACTGGGCATTTACTATGTGATAGAGACTTTTCACATGTTATCACCCTATTCTACATGCCCAGATCTAAGATGATCATCATTATCCATCCTTACAGACAAGGGAACTGAGGCTCAGAAAGGAGGAGCAAGACAGCTGAGATCACACAGCTAGTGAGGGGCAGAGCACGGTATATGCCTCAAATGCTCATGCTCTCTTCTCTACATCATCCCTCTAAACACTCTTTTTATATCATATTTTTTCTCACTATAAAAGACACCATCACCCTAGAGAATTAAAAAAAAATCTTAAAACATACAAAAGAAAATAAGAACATCTCATAAGTCTGTAACCCAGAGATAATGACTTTTTAATCAATTTGATATGTTTACTCTTGTGTCTATAGGTCTGAGCAAATATATCGTTCTATTTCTTTGTAATTTTTATCACCGCATGCGTTTTTTCACAGGATAAAATTTCCTTTCAAAATATGAATTTTAAAAGCTCTCTTTAAACTCCTGAAAGTCATACTCAAGTCCATAGTGAGGTCATTTTAGCTTTTTGCTTTCCCTCTAGTGAACAAAAACATTTTCTACAACCAACATATTCAGACATCCATAAATACTGCATCCTGTTGAAAGCGTGTGCTTTTTTTTTCACTTGTGGTATTTACTTTGATTCTCACTTTCCTACTCAATATTCCCTTAATAGTGTAGTTAGTTTTACGAAATCTCCTCCATATGCAAAAACATGACTATCGGCATTTTATATTCCACTAAGTCCTAGTAATGTCCTCAGCTTTGTGACTATCATTTGGTGGAATGCCACAACAAAAAAAAATTGTTTTTCACTTTACTACACAGCTTTCCTTTTAATATACTTGTATTCATAAACTTTGCTGCACCAAGAACTTCCATTAAAAGAGGAGAAAATAAGACTTCAAGGATAGGGGAAAAACAGTTGATATTTATTGCATACCCATGAGGATAGCTATAGTGGAAGTCAAATGGACACTTCTGTATTTTCTTTTCTTTTCTTTTTTAAAAACAACAATATTTATTACCACACAGTTTCTGAGGGTCAGGAATCCTGGAGCAGCTTAACTTGGTTATTCTGGCCCAGGTTCTCTCACAAGGTTGCAGTCAAATTGATGTCCAAGGCTACCATTTTCTGAAGCTTGACTGGGCCTGGTGAATCCACTCCCAAGGTGGCTCACTCACATGGCTGTTGGCAAGAGGCCTTAGTTCCTCACTAGGTGGGCTTCTCCATAGGGCTGTTCACATGACATAGCAGCTGGCATCCCCAGACCCCAGTGACCAGAGAGAAAAGGAGCCAGAGCTAAGACAGGAGCTGCCATCTTTCATAACCTAACCTCAGAAGTAATGTGCCATCACTTCTGCCATATGCTGTTAGTCACCAAGACCAACCCTGGTATGATGTGGGAGGGGCTACCCAAGGGCGTGAAGACTCGAACACAGGAATCATTGGGGGCCATCTTGGGAGACTGCTGAATCACGCTGATAATTATAGAAGATATGTGTCATGTTTTTTAATTGTGGTAAAATATATATAACCTAAAATTTGCCATTTTTACCATTTTTAAGTGCACAATTAAGTGGTATTAATTACATTCACAAGAGTGTTCAATCATCACTAATATCTATTTCAAAATACTTTCATCACCCCAAACAGAAACTCTGTACTAATTAAGCAACTTATTTTTCTTATTAAAATAATGTGACAATAATATCAAAGATAATTTTTGGAAAGTAGAAAAGCAATCACCCAAAATTCTACTACCCTAATACAGCTCTTTTTGTCTTGTATATTACATTTTAGTCACAGTTTGCAGATATAATTATATGCATATAATTTTTTATCCTGCTTTTTTCAGAAAACATAGGAAGCATCCCCTAAGTTTTCAGAGTCTTCATAATACCACTCTAACATTGTTGTGTAATATTCCACTGGGTTCATGAATCATGATTTATTAAACCTTTCCCATTCCTTTAATCTTGGTTAAGTTGGTACCAAGGCTTTTATAAAATTTAATATACAACACAGTAAGGAGAATCTTTGGGCAAGTAGGTTTTTACCCCCTTGATTTATTTCCTTGAGAGAAACACTAGAGTCAAATTACTAGGTCAAAAACATAATTCTCCGGGTCTCCTGTTGGATGTAAAATAAAATTCCAGCTGTAGCCGATGAGACTCTTCCTCACCTGGCCTCTGCCTCTGGTCTCCCACCTCAGCTCCTCTCACTCTCCTCACACTCAAATACTCTTACCACTGAGAACCTTCATTCTTCGACACATATTTCTTTGAGTGCCTACTACGTGATGGGCTCTGTTGTAGGTGCAAAGGACAAAGAAGTAAACAAAACAGTCAAAATCTCAGCCTTTATATGGCTCACAGCTTGCCAACACTATTTCTTTTTTATCACATTGCCCTGTTTCATTGTCTTCACGTACTTATCACTCTCTTAAATTACTTTGCTTATTTTATTGCTTATTTATTGTCCTCAATACTCTAGAAGACAAGCTTTATGAGAACAGAAACCTCATCAAGCACCCAGAACATTTAGATGATGCCAAATCAAATTTCTTGAATGAGCCCTGAATGAGTATCTCTACAGCTTTTAACACGTTTCCATAACATTTTTCACGTTGTTTACCAGTCTACAGTGCCATCAGCAGTAAATCAATGGGCCTATTTCTCTATAACCTCACCAGCACTGGTGTTTAAGAAGGAGGAGGTTATGGATCTGGGGTAAATGGGTGCTAATGAAGGGTTGTTTGATGGAGATCATAGAAAACAGTGAAGCTATCTTTTGATTTTTTAAAATATTGTATTAAAATGCTATTTATCTGAATTTTTTTTGGCACAGTCTTAAATTATGAACCCAAGGCAGTGCCTTACTTGCCTCACCCTTGTCTCAGCCCTGCTATGTATAAAATGGCGAATGAGGGATATATTTATAGATCTGCTCTTGAGGCTACAATATAATTGAAGACAGGGAAATAAACTTCCTAAAATAAACTTAAATGTTCTTATTGGAAAAATATGGAAAACTACTTGAGAGTTATTTTCAGGATTAAATGAGATAATGCAGACAGAGCATTTGGATGCTGTGGGCACATCCAGGTGTCCCAGGAGCAAACGCAGCCATTGGTATTTAACAGCAAACATCACTGCTGCTTCTCCACCACTTCTACACATGTGAAACATTACACCGACCCCACCAAATGCAGTAAAAGGAGTCTTTTAAGACCATAATATTCTTTCCCAATCAGAGTATATCCCTGAAAATCCTTTGGTAGGAAATACCTCATTGGGAGATTTACAACTAATGAAAAAATAGGAGGATTGAGGTGATGATAAATTTATACAAAAAAGGCTTCAGAATTTTTAAATGCTCACTAAAATAAAACAATTAAGTAGAAATATTTTCAATATTATTATACATATCTTAAGATAGGAACATTTTCCTGATAGAAATGCTTCAGGATCTGCCTCTTAATTTTAAGAAGATTTTGTAACTGTGTTTTGCTGTGTTACATACCAAGGTATATGCCCCTCTTTGCCAATTTCCTCTTTATTCTGACCATGGTGGCACTCTCTCTGAACGTCCAATATCTTCCTCATTTTGTGGCTCACCATGATTGGTTCTCGTTCCCTCGGCCTGTCTTATATGTCTTGATTTCCTCCTGCCTAGCAGGCACTAGGGTGCCGACCTCAAGTCCAGGCTTACCAAGACAGCAGCATGAATGCACGTCTTGTACTCAGCCATCCTCATCCCTCCTTTCTTCTTCCCAACTTTTCTGTTCAAATGGTCCCAGTAGAGATGCACAGACATCTGAACCAGGGTCCTCAGAGCTGTAGAATATCAAACTGACATCGACTAGAATTCTGAGCAACTGCAACGTGTGTCTGGAGAGGGATTGCTTTAATTTTCTATATGGCCAGGACTGCTGCCAGAGTTAGTATGGAGAAAACATGTTTTGTTGTGTTTGTTTTGGGTTTGCGGTTCAAGGCCTGGAAAATAATTTATTCTACTCTGTGATGTGATGTATGCTACAAACAGGAGAACCCGTCAGAGGAGAGATTTTTAAATTTTTAGAAAAAAAAATTTCGTATGTTTCCATCAAAAGACATCATTTCCTCCTACATTAGAATGTGTAATTTAAGGATTAATTTTTAGTGACAAATCTCCAGGGTGTATTCCAGCTCCAGAAGAGTTAAGAACTAATACCTTACATCCTGTTCCTAGTTCCAAGCCCTTGCCTCTGACCTTTCATTCTCTTACTCTATACCTATACGAACCTGCATAGGATTGCATTGCTATTATCAAATAGCTAAATGTGCTTCTGGAGTTTGCAAATGGCTGTTCCCCACACAGAAAGAGTTGCTAAATTATAGAGACTTCAGTCTAATGATCTCTCACAGATAACTCACATGTCCATTCACAGAAAGCCTACTAGTCTTAGAATGGCCGGGATTTTGTGCATGGAAGCCCAGTCCATTACGAACAAAGCATGGACAAGAAGTTCATGATCCCTCCCTGTTTTGCTCTGTGGTGCCTTGTGGGGTGGGGTGCCTAGGTTATTCCAAAAGGCTGGTCTCTCAAAGGATAATGCAACAACCAACCAGCCCTGCTTTCCCACTCATCGTGTGGAGAAGGTTGTGGATCCGGGGACACGGGTGCTGTAAAGGGTAGTTTGACGGTGAGCACAGGATCGTCTGAGGCTGTCTATGAAAAGTGTGCACAACCTCTGAGTTGCACATTCCTTTATTCCTGCCTTTAACTCCGTATTTGGCTCTTTACAGAAAATGATTCATAATAGAAGGGTGCCATTCCATATCCATGGCTTAAAGAAACCCCAAATTGGCATAATTGCTAGAGCTGTTTATCTTCTTGAGCACTAATTCTATCTTTACAGCTAAAATAAAAGAAAGATAAATGAATAGAATTAAAAAGCTGCATACTTACTACCATCTGGGGTCCAACTACTTATACTTGCCAAGTATATGTCGGTGAGGATGTTTTCAGGTATGTCTCTCACATGAGGCAGAAGCTAGTGGCATGACACAAACCATTAAAAATAAGGTCTGCTTATGTCTTAAAACCAACAATATCAGCATAAGGTAGAAAACAGAAGAGATGCATTTGCAGATCATATGTAAAAACATGCAAACTGAAAAAAATGATTATTTGGGAACTTACAAGAAAATTTTCAAAAGAATGTTGAGGTCACTTTAGAATGGATGGAACAAGCACAAGCTTTACTTGTAGTTAATGTAAATGGTTGTTTCACATTTATTGGGGAGAGGGTAGGAAGGCAGGAAACATGCTAACTTGTATCAAGCTTGTATGCAACTTGACACATTTTAGCACATTCCTAAGTTTTATTCCTATATTTAGGAAAAACTAGATATCAAGAGGTGATCAAGCTTAGATGGTGAAATGGCCGGTGCCCACGGAATCAGTACTGCCGAAATGCTGTACTTTGAAACTCTCTTCTGGATACCCAAGAGAGATATGTTCAATATTCAACAAAATCGAAGAATTTGAAAATTGAAAATCTCTCAGATGTTCTGAGAGAGAGAAAATCCCAGGGCAGAGTCAGAGGATTTGGATTTAAGCCTACAGCTATATGAAAAAGAAATAAGTGAGAGAATAAAAGCCTGGGCAGTAAGTTTTTAGCTGCAAAATCTAATCCACCTCACAATATATTCTGGTAAAATGTTTGTTATAAACTGATCAGAAGTCATGCTCTATTTTGCCCTGTCCAATTTGGTAGCCACAGGCCACATGTGACTATTTAAATTTAAATTAATTAAAATTAAGTGAGATAAAAGTTTGGCTCCTCAATTGTACTAAGCACATTTTAAGGGACTCAAAAGCCACATGTGACTAGTAGCTGCCATATTGGACAGTGCAGATACAGAACATATCCATCCAGGTAAAGGTCTACTGGACAATGCTGCTCTATATCTTTCAAAGATCTGCTGCAGCTTCCAGAAATTTCTAAAATCAAAAAAAAAAAATTGTGTAGCTTATACACTGGGAGGATTTGGTTCTTTGGATGAAGAGTAGAGATTGGGTTGAGAAAAATCAGCGAAGGTGGCTATGGAGAGAGGGCTGGGCCAGGGATTACTCCAAAGATGTGCTGGCCGGTAAGGGAAGGAGTCAAAAATCACGATGCATGGAAGATGTCTCTGTGAAATGTTTTTCGCTTCCCTGGGAAAAATAAGAGACATTTGAATTCTTTCAGGGGTCACAATCTAGAAGTAAGGGATGTGAGATACAATCCCAAGACTGAAGAGTAAAGCCTCATTTGACCACCAAATAAAATTAGAACTGTAGGTACAATATGACTCAAATTCTAAACTTCAGTCAAAGGTGACAAGAAATGAGAAACAAAGGGAAAATCAGTTGCTTATCTCACATATTTTATGGAGATAACTAGCTGTCCTCTAACCTTTTTTTTTTTCCAGAACATGCTGCCCTCTACAGGCCGCACGGATATACACATATGTAAAGATATGCCTAAATAAGGGTTCAGTTATACCCAAATTAATAGGATCAATAGTAAAGATGTGATGAAAAAGAGAGAAGGCAGTTGGTTATATCTGTTGTCTGGAAGGCTTTAGTATCAAGAAGGGAAACAACCAACATTTATAAGCCTCTAATAAACCTTACCTCTTCAGCTGACATAAATATGAGAAATCAAAAATAGTACTATAGACTTATCATAGCATTTTCCCAGAAAAATTTAAAAGTATGTCAATGGTCGTTTTTCCTGTTTTACTAGGGAGGGTGTTTGTACTAGAGAGGGTATTTTACTAGAAAGGGTGTGGAAGAAAGGGGAAGAAGAATAGTTGATATAGTTTGACAGCTTTTACTAACATCTCCAAAGTATATCAGTTTTTTTTTTTTTCTTGGTGAGGAAGATTGGCCCTGACCTAACATCTGTTGCCAATCTTCCTCATTTTTTTTTGCTTGAGGAAGACTGTCACTGAGCTAACAGTTGTGCCAATCTTCCTCTATTTTTTATATGTAGGATGGTGCCACAGCATAGTAGGTTTGCACTGAGATCTGAACCCACAAACCCCGGGCCGCCAAAACGGAGTGTGCGAACTTAATCACTACACCACCCGGCTGGACCCCAAAGTATATCAATTTTGATCTAAAACTCAATATATTAAAACTAGGCTCTGAGTTGGGAAATAAAAATCAATGCATTTAAAGGAATATACATGATTTTATCCCAACTGAGAATTTAATCTTTTACACCTTGGTTGCAGTGAAGCGGTCAAAATCTGGCCTAAGAAATGAGAACTACCCTTCATCTTTACTTCAAATCGATTCTTCCATAACTGTTGTGCCATAAACACACACATTTTCTCTCACACACGCACATGCACACACACAGCTGGTATGTTTATTGCTTTAGTCACTAAAGGATTTAGCTGGACAAGCATCACAAAGATGATGGCTGATTTAATTGAATTTATGATCAAATGTTTTTCATTGCAGGAAGAGTGGAAATCATTTATGGGGAGATTTGAATAATTTAAGGGAAGTTCTTTATTTGGCATTATGTTTGTATATCAAGTCTTGAGGGATTAAATGCAGCTGAGGCCTAGCAGAGAATTCATATAGAGATACACAAAGATATGCTGTATAACAACGTAGTGAGTGCCAGAACTATTGATTCCTTTGTGTTAATATTTCTATTCATTTATATCTCATTTATAGTCTGATTAATAATAAACACACACATATATACTCACCATGAGACGTCTGCTGTAAATCACCACTAGATTTTTCTGAGATCCTCAAAATGCCAAAATGATCTAAAAATGCTCTTTTGGATAAGAGAAAAAATAATTGATTTGGGGGTTGTATATGTGTGTGTGTACACCATTTTAATGTATCTTTGTTGATGCTGTTAAAGACATAACAAAATCTAATGTTAACGTCACTCCCGTGATGGGTATAACAAGGTAACGTGGGATTTGTGCCTTAGGGTATGGACTTGGCACAGTGTCTGCAAGAGAAAGGCTGGTTACCTTTGGAGTCCCCTACCGGCTTGCTCCCCAGTGATGACAGGGGTACTAATCCAAAGCCATGCTCTCAGCCTTTATTCATTGTGTTTTTAGAGGTAAGTCATTCACTCTCCCCATTTAAAAGCCTTAAACAGCAAGAACAACTACTTTCAGTCTCATCACTGGGACCCCCTGAGTCAAGTGGACACCCTGGCCCTATACCCCTGCTTTAGGCTTCCCCATCAGTTCACATACAGAGAGCATCGCAGAAAAGTTCTAACAGACGCTCTGAACTTGCTAACAGTGTTTATCTACGGGTTTCTCTCAATCTAATTAGGAAAACTGTCTAATAGATGTGTTTCAAGACTTAGGAAAAATCACAGTTTTGCATTAATTATGTACAATCCTATTTGTTAACATATCACTCTAAGGAAGGAACTGCTGGGGAAGGGGGAATCTTGTTTCTACACAAGAAATATTTTTAAAAAATGATTTGGAGACCAAGCAGTTTAGCATGTGCTCCTAGAAAGGTAGAAGGAACATTCTAGAAGATGTCTGGGGACCCTGTATAACAATGGTATTCATGTTCAAGGACAACTGCTTATTTGAAATGCTCTGACTGGCACAGGAGGGCAGGGTGTCCTGAAAAACAAAGGGGCATAAGCTAACGTTTGCTGAAGGTGCTCTGTTATTTACACCCTCAACGTAGTCAATCCTTACAATAATCCTGCCAAGGGTTTTAAAGATTGAAAATTGGGGCTCAGATTGGTTAGTGAACTTCCTAAATATTATATGGTTCAGTAGTATATCTAAGATTAGAACTTGGCCCCTATGATACCAAAGATTATGCTGACTTTAGGTGCTTTTTTTGCCATTTGTGCCAATAAGGAGCTTTTGCAGCCTTCCTTCCTCTTTTCTATTCTTTCTTGGTTCATATTAACAATATTTATAGACTGTGTATTCTTACAAAGTCAGTAGGACCTACAGAGCAGACGTTGAATGTACATGTCAACATGAATAGTCTATTAACTGTATCTTCACAGTGAGTGGAAGTTGAGCCCAAACTTTATAGGAAGTCTCCCCAAATGATGATTGGGCCCCTCATCCAATCCTAATTTTCATGATAATAAACCAAGGTAGAGTGTGGAGTAGGCACCAGTGGATACAAAAGATGTCACTGTCGTTAAAATCATCTCTTTCTCCAGTGACTTAACTTATGTTCATCTTAATTTTGAAGCTGCAAATTCACTAAATTCATAAACATTTCTTAATGAAAAGAAAATGAACAAGTAAGTATTGAGGAAAGGGATCTCAAATCCAGCGTTTTTTTTGTTTTTTTTTTTTAAATAAATAAAGAGCAGTAAAAACTTCCGCATTTCTGTTCATGCTCCACTTTTTCCCATGTGGCAATTTTCAATGTTCTGAAGCTGAAGAATTAACATATGTACCGACAGGGACCCAGTGAAGAAGACCTGGCTCTCAATTTGGGAGGGTTATTTAGAAAATGGAGCCCCTCTCAATAGCATCTCATACGTGGTGAAGAGGAAGCTGAGCCTGTATGATATTTTCTGAGTAGAGTTAGGGGAGATCAAGGGGGCCGGGAACAACAGCAGAGAGGTGAATTCCTAAGGGAGTTCAAACAGGGTAGAGAGCTGTGTTTCTAACCCCTAGCAGTTCCCAACAGAAGAGAGAGAGAGAGAACACAAGAAGGAGAAAGGAATAGAGACACTTGCAATCGGCAGTGCCCCTCAGGAGGGAACAGCGTGGCTCCTAGAGGGAGGAGGAGCAGAAGGAACGGCTGCTGGCTGTTCTTTGATACTTCCACTACTCCCTCTGCAGATTTATTACACTTATGGGGTCCTCCAGAGCTATCGTCCTCTCCAAGTGCTTACAAATAAAAGACAGAGGTGAGCAGCAAAAATATAAAGCAAGACCTCTGGACACTTGAGTGTAAAATGCAAGGATTCTTCAGTGTAGTTTCCCAAGCAACAGGCATCCACATTGTTATTACACTGGTGGGCCCTTAAAACAAATGAATAGTTTGTATGTTGATCTACAATTGTGCTGTCCAATATGGTTATTTACATTTGAATTATTAAATTTAAATAAAATTTAAAATTCAGTTCCTAAGTCACAAGAGACACATGTCAAGTGCTCAAGAGCCACAGGGGGCCAATGGCTGCTGCTCTGGGTGGGCAGATATAGAAGATTTTCATCAACAGAGAAGGTTCTATTGGACAGCACTGCTCTGTACAGGGTACAGAAATGTCAAACCAAACTTTTAGTTATCTCAGAGACTATGAGCCTTCCTGAGAACAATTTCTAACTCTATACTAGGGATGGAAAAGGATTTCTTCCTTATACATAGTTTCGAGGGTACCTAATGTGAACCAGGCAATGTGGAAGCGCCGGAGTCAGAGGCCTACGCTTGTCATCTGATGGGCCAGAGATCAGGCAAAACAGACTGTGTCTGACCTGGCGAGGCCTGGGTTTGCCCCTGGCCCCTCATCTCTTGACTCATCAATGAACAGGAAACCCCAGCACTCAGTACCCACTTGTGAAAAGCTGAACAATCCCAAAGATGTCCACTTGCTAATCCCTGAAGCCTGTGAATGTTACTTTCCATGGCAAAAGGGACTTTGCAGATGTAACTAAGGTTAAAGACCTTAAAATAGGGAGATTAACCTGGATTATACAGGTGAGCCTTAGAACTTTCTCCCACTGGAGGCAGAAGAGATGTGCAAAAGGGGGAGTGAGAGAGATCTGAAGTAGGAGAGATTCACGGCACTGCTGCTGCTTTGAAGGAGGGCGAAGCATGATGAGTAACAGAGGGGGCCTTTGGGAGCTGGGTGAGGCTCCCAGCTGACAACCAGCAAGGAAACAGGGCCTCAGAGTGACAACCATAAGAAACTAAATTCTGCCAGCAGTCTAAATGCAGATTCCCCACTAGAGCCTGCAGACAGAGCCCGGGCCTACCAACACCTTGGTTTCGGCCTTGTGATATCCAGATCAGAGACACCAGTTGAGCCCATCCAGACTTCTGCCCAATGGGACTGTGAATAATACGTTTGTGGTGTTTTACACCAATAAATTTATGGTAATTTGTTACGGCAGTCACAGAATACAAATACACCATTTTTTATTTTGAAGAAGCAGAAGAACTTCTTCACTTCACACTTCTAGAATCTGTTTTGGGGAGCAGTATGAGAAAGCCTAAATCTATCATCCTCTTTTCAAGGACATGAGCAGCCTGGCTGTTCCTGGAAGCTCTGAGATGCTTCAGAAGCATGGTTGGTTTTCTTCTTTAATGAGCTGGATGGCAGAAGGAAGGCATTAGCTGCACCATAAGTCTATAATTTTGGATGAGGAATCCAAGACATAATCTGAACGGATGAAAAACAACGGCTGCTGCTGACTCCCAAGCCTGGCACGTACTGCCAATTAGTAAGAGAGAAGACGAATATTTTCTCTCTATCAGAAGGGGAACAAAAAACTCATGTCTGACAGATAACAAACAGCACGGGGCCTGCCCTCAACCATCACCAGGGTTTATTAATGACAGTGAATTCTTCGCTACAAAAAGACAGACATGGACAAGAAATCTGGCAATGACCAAAATGAGAATAATCTCATTGGGGGCAGTGGGAGCTGTATGGAACAGGTGGCAAATCTCACCAGCAGGGCCTGAGTGGGTGGTCAGCCTGCTGTGAACTCTATCTCCCCAGGATAGAGAAAGTCAGCTTTCTACTTCATTCCAGCTCTCCTGCTGCCTAAACCCTAGACTGGGAACAAATGTCATCAGTTCTCAGAAGAGATCTCCCTACCCAAATTTGTAGTAAGAACAAAATAAAATCAGATGGTGATAAACACTGGAATATCAGAGTTTTTAAACTGATGATATTTCTTTCACAGGATTCATTGGGCCATATGTTCCAAGCTGTAATTCTCAACAGCACTGATCATTTGACCTTACTGAGCATGTTTTTTATTTCAAGTTATAAAATAGAGATGATAATATCTTCCCTGACTACCTCTCAAGATTGTTGTAAGGATGTGACAACATATAAGAAAGGAAATCCTATATTGCAAAAGACTGCCCAAATGTTAATTACCATTACTACTCCCATCACAGCTATGACTATGGAGCAGTGAGTGTATGTTAGGTCTTTGACTAGGTACGTTTCACATGTTATCACATTTATGCTGTTGCTACTATAAGTGATCAGGGCTAGGCCTTCAGCAAATTTGCCAACTTTCTCTTGCACAGTTCTCTCTTTGTTCTCCTGGCACCTGTCCCCAACCTGTGTCTTTGGGTGGATCTTCATGCTGTCTTCTTTGAGACTCTCTAGGCCTCCCATCAGAGCCTGGAAACCATCTCTTATTTTAGGACCTCCTCCTTTTCCTTTCAAGAATCCACTCTGCAATTTTCTGGAAGAACTCCTTTCTGTTACATGGCAAGGGGTTTAATGGATGTGATAAACATCACACCTAAATAATCCTTTCAGGAACTGAACCAATGATCCATTCTTGTAAAAATGAATGTCCTTAGAAATTGCCCTGAACTATGACTTTCAAGCAGGCAGATGAGATTTTGGGGCCTCCAAACAATACCACGTGTGGTTGTCCAAGGTCAGGACAAGAGACCTACTTGGATCTGACTGTCCATGTGTTGAAAAATGTATTTTCAAGGGTATGGAATGTGGTGAGGAACCATACCCCACGTGGCCTCCCAATGCTGGACATATGAATAAAACGAATATGATGAATATAAGGAATCCACAGAGCTGGGCAGTTGACTATTGCAGCCCCTGCTCATCCTTTGAGTTGAGAGGATGGAATTCCAAAATGTCTGCTTTAGTGTCTGCTGTAGAGCTTTTCATCCCAGGAAACCCATCCCTAAGAAAAGGGTGTTGATGATGGAAATAATAATTTCTTTGAAAATATTGTGAGAAGAAATCTCCAGGCACTAAATAAATTAAAACTGTTACTTTGAAGTAAATAGAATAATAACAAAAATGATCAACAAAGAAAAAATGTGAAAGTAGAGAAAGATGATTTAAAGATCTGGCTCAACTCAAGTGCTCCTCCTAGTGTTGATAACTGCTCTGACTGCCTCTCACATTTCTAAACAACTGGCAAAGAAACGGAAAGCTCACTTACTTTGCCATATGCTATTATTTTAGAAAATTTTAGATCAACTTAGAATAATAAGGCAGAGTAGAAAACAGGGCCTTTAGGTTTCTTGAGAAGGCACTCATTTAAATCTTAAAGGAAAGCAATCAATTACGACAATAAGAAAAATACAATAGATAGTCACCAACATAAATATACAGAGCGAAATTCATGTTATTCCTCTAAATATTATTTTAAACACATTATGTTTTATGTACATGTAACACAACTATCTAGCAAGTCATTTTTAAAATGTGTTTTGGAAGTTAACTACCAAAATAGATAAAATATTCAAGGAAAATTCAAGAATACAAAGTTAGGAAATACTTCTAAATCGTCTATATCAGGGTTTGTGACTTTCAAATATATGCAGGTAAATGTTTTCTTCTCTATTTTTCTATTTCCGTAAAGGTAGCTTCATTACAATATCTCTTGTATTTGTTATCAATTTTAGAGTATCAGTTTTTTAAATTCTTAGGAGAAATACAATTGGATTTTAACAAGAAGGATTGTAAGCAGAATGAGAGCATGTGGGTGGAGCTAGCAGGACAGGGTTGGCGTACACGTAGTCATGTCTGTGGACGTGCTTCGCTTTATTAGCAATGAGCTATGTTTTCCAAATCTGTCTTCTGTGACTGTGGGGATTTATGCTTAGTTCTCTCTTTGCTACTTTCAAACCTCCAAAATTGTTCAGCTGTTAAAAAGTTCCAAAACAAGCAAATCTGTTCCTGGAATCTTACCCTTAACTGTGCTGGAGAGCATATACTAAGACTTCTTCTCCAGCCAAAATAATAAAAGATCTTTTAAGTGGCTGAAATTCTTAGTTGATTGCACATACATGCCAATGTCAGACAACTATAAATAGAGAGATCTGGAAGAAAAATAGAGAGAGTCTTTATAACTCCAGTGAAATAAAATGGAATGTTTTGAAGGCAGACAGAAAACAGTACATGTATTTATAAAATTAAGATTTGTCTCCCTTTAATCCCAAATCTCCTTTAAGTAGGAAGAGACCACATGGATCATGCACTTCCAGCATGAGGGAATAAAAAGACTTTCTTTTCTTTATTAATATATATTTATTATTCTCAATCCTATAATTAAAATTTCTTCTTTATATTATCCTTTTGAGTTTAGATATCTGCTGGATCTTTTGATATTTTTCTCCCATCACTGCTTTGTTTCCCCAGAATACTAAAAAATCCTTCAAAGGATAAAATTACGCCCATGGTTACTGGTATAAATGAAGTCAGCAGGGAATTGCATGGGTGTTACCTAGGGCAGACTTTGCCCCCAAATAAACTGGGTCACTTGTTATAGCCATTCAAAGAGAGGATTCATTTCTCTAGAAATTCTTAACTCTCTTAGGCAGGTTAACATATCCTCTAGCTTTAATAGCTGAGTTAATGCATATTTTTAAAGCCATTGTTACTTCTAATTTTGAACAGTGACTTACTTTTTTTTAGGCTAACCTGTCTATCTTATATTAACCCATCAAAATGGAATCCAAATTCAAATCTTGCAAATTAGTTCACTTTATTTTGAACGTATTACTGCTGTACAAGAGAATTTACCAATTGCTTTAGTTTCGTAATTGTGCTGTAGAAAAGCAAATTAGTGAGCAGCGATGGAGAAAGCCAGAACTTGCTTCACAGCCTTTAAACGCAGTTCTTCCAAATCTAGACCTCACTTTGAAGTGAGAGATGTTGAAATGTTGACGGTGGCCGCAAGGTCACAAGTCCATTTGAAGAAAGAATCAATAACGTAATCAATGTCTCTGACTTCTCAGTTCTCTCTAAATTACATTGGGTTTGAATTGGCTAGAGGCTATAGCTCGGCTCTAAGGATTCAGTCCATAACAATGGGATACCAGAGAGTAATACTTTTATAATATTTTCAGTGATGATTTTATTACTTAGTGTTTTCTAAAATAAATCCTTAAGTCAACAAAAAATAAGACTTACGGGGACTCAAAAATAGCACGGTTCTGAACAAGTCATGTTTGTAATTTTAAAATCAAGCTCCGCTTTTAATATTTTTCCTAAAACATTTTAAAAGTAATCTAAGGGTACAACTCAGTTTATTAAATGACTTTGAATTAATTCTAATTTTTTCAAGAAAGCCTATGTGATGGAGAGATCAAAAGAAAGACATTAACCGCAATTTCTACCAACGGATTAAACAGACTTTACATGAAAATCTAATACTTCCTTCAGTATGTTAGAACTTGTTTTCATAGAAAAACTATAAATCCTATGTTTATGGAAAATGCAAACAATAAATGTTTCTGAAGTGATAGCTTAAAGAAAAATTGCGTTTTCATTTTGTGAAAAATCATATTCTAAAGAATTCTTATTTGCCCTCAAAAGGAAAAGCATATTTACTGATATCTAGCATCTTCTAAGAAAAATTTAGAGATTGAGCACAATGCACATAGTTTTTAAAATTTCTAAAGAAGCAATACCAGAAGATTGCACATCCTGATTTTTGTCGACAGAATTAACTACTCTTGTTGCGACGTGAATGATTCCACTCAGAGAAAGGACGACATCAGGTCTTAGGTGGTCAGAATGAAGTGAAGCGATGCTTGAACACTACTTCAATTTTACTTTCCTTTTTGAAAGACAGGAAATAACCTAGTTTCTTCTGGGATAGAGTAACATAAATGCACAAAAGCATCTTCTCTGATACGCATCTCACTAGGCACTATGGAATAGTTGAACAAGAAAGGCCATTCCTCTGAGTGTTAGAATGCCTATGATGGCAGGTGCTGAATACAAGTTGCAAAAATGAACAACTAGAGTGGATCAGGTGTAAACAGCGTGGGGTCATATCCACCAGAGGCCAGAGGAAGAAATATCACTTAGCATCATCTACAGACCTCCCCATCTTTTGTAGACCATTCTAAGTGGATAGGAACTACCATTTATCTTCCTGGGTGATTTGGAAGTCATTCTAGCTCTGTCCCTTTGAAGGAAGGAAGTGGAAAGCCGTCTAAATTGCAGGCTATTCCCCACAAATGCTACTATGTGTACATTTGCCAGATTTTCCTGTTACTTCAAAGATAGGGTTAGAGACTCAAATGTTTTATCAAGAATTATTTCGTGAAGTAGTTACCTGGTTAGACAAACTTTTTGAACAATTATGAGAGCGGAATGTGTTTGATCATTTAATTAAGGTAGGAACTGTGTACTGCATATATTGCCTGGTGTATGGAAGCATATAATTAAAATGTTAGACCACTGATCAGTAAAGTGAGGGGGAGGGTAGGAGGGTGAGGAACACATACAGAATGCTCCCAGCAGAGGGTATGCCTCCCAGGGGAGACTCTAGATATGAAGAACTGACTCTTCAAATGGCAAATGCAAAACCTTGTATTAGACAAAAATATTTATATCAGTGTGTTCTTCCACGTATAAATTTAATCAAAATAAACTGACAAATTTTTCAAATAAACCACTGTAGAATTTAATGTATTCATCCCATGAATTCCTCATAATAAGCTATCCATTGTTTTGACTGACAGCATTGACTAAAGGCATTTTTATTATATAAAGGCTTTTTCTTGTTTTTTTATTTTCATAACTGATGGTGTCTAAAATTTAACATGTCATAACAGTAAAAAAGGAGACAATAACAGTACATTCTCCATTGACAAAATTTTGTTATGAAAAATCATAGTTTATTTCATCAAAGCAGTTCTGGTTACCTTTTCCCCAGCATAACACTTGACACATGATACCCACAAATACATGAGAGTGACTCAACTGCTCTGCTTTCCAACTTTCAATGATTTACTAACAGGTTGGCTTGCAATAAAACCTCTGAATAACTTGAGAAAGCCGGATCTTCAGATTTTGTCAAATTTTGAAATCCATAAATAAAACTATTTCAACAAGGTCAGATGAGAGAATAGAAATTAAATAAATGGAGTACATATACTTCAAGTGATACAGGTACCTAGCTTCCCAAGAAAGCTTAGAGGAATAAATGGGTAAATTGGAAAAATCTGATAAAATCAGTTTTATCTAGCTCAAAGGTTGTCACCAACATTATTTAGATTAGAAAGTCAGTCATTATATTACACTTAATAAATGCTATTTTGCCCATGCTAAAACATTTCTTGGAATCTAGTTACAAGAAGTTGACCCCAATGAACTTTTGGATTTACAGCTCTGAAGCAATGCCACATTGCTCTAGGAACCCAAACTCATACAACACTGTTGGCTCAGGGTGAACATGGCAGCTGGCACACAGTCAGGGCTTAATAACTGTTTACTGGTTAAATGATTGGACAATTGGATGAACAAAGGAAAAAATGTCATGACAACCTTCTCAGGAGAGCGTTAAAAATTAAAAGGGAAAGAGAGAGAGAATGAACACAATCTTTATAAAGACTTACTTATTCCATGCTTGTCTAAGGTTTTTAGAGCTGTACAGGGTAAAGCGTTCTGAAATAAAAAAGAAAAATGATAAACAATCTTTGTTTCAAGTGTATATATTGCAAGTATGTTAAAAAAAAAAGACCCTCAACTTTCAAAAAGATAGTGTTTAATTTAGCCATAGCTATGCTAGCCACAGTAGGTCTTCACCCTTAGATTGGGCAGTTATAAAGAGTAAAACAGGACGATCTTAACATTCTAAACAATGAAGCATTGTTTTCTTTTGTTTAGGGTGACTTATTGTATAATCTGGTTTCCTAGTAACTATTTCTTAAAATTACTAAGTTTTAATTCGGTCAAAAGAAGAAACTCAAATTCCAAACTTCTTAACTGTAAGTAGATTTATAGAATATTGACACATGGGTCAAATGAGACCTGCTGTTTTCTCCATGAAGACATCGCTGACCAAATGTAGTAATGTTGGTTCTCCTTTCTTAATACTATACAGTATTTACATATGCTCAAAGCCAAACTACCAATGTCCTATAATGTGTATTTATATTTATCATTGAAAGACATTTATGATATTTTTAAAATTAAAATGTAACATTTGTTTTACCAAGTTAAACAATAAAGTGGCATAGAATAGATATTAATAATCTCCCCTCTTGCTCCCCATTTTTCACTCCTGATGATATAGCAATTGTTAATGGCTTGGCATGTCTCTTTTCATATATTTCATACAAACCCATCCATATATACTAATATATATTCTATTTTAATTTTTAAAATGGATTGTATAATAAACATTCTCTGAAATTTCTTTAGGCATTTAATAATATATAGCAGACAGTCCTCTAATAATATATAGTGGAGAGTCCTTCAAATAAAAAAATAGATGTAACAATTGTTTTAAAACTGTAAAATAATTCCATAGAAGTACCATAAGTTATTTGGCCAATATAGAACTGCTTGGCAAATGGTATGCACATTTTACATTTTAATAGATGCTGACAGATTACTTTTCATTTTCCCATCAGCAATAAAAAATAATGTCTTTTTTATATCTTGCATCCCTAAGATGCAAGGATGGTTCAATATGTACAAATCAACAAATGTGATACATCACATTAATAGAATGAGAGAGAAAAATCACACGATCATCTCAATAGATGCAAAAAAAGCATTTGACAAAATGCAACATCCATTCATGATAAAAATTCTCAATGAATTGGGTATAGAAGGAACATAACTCAACACAAGAAAGTCCATATATGACAAGCCCATAGCTAATATCATGCTCAATGGTGAAAGGTTGAAAGCTTTTCCTCTAAGATAAGGAAGAAGACAAGAGTGCCCACTCTCACCACTCCTATTCAACATGGTACTGGAAGTCCTAGCCAGAGAAAGGAAGGAAGGAAGGGAGGGAGGGAGGAAGGAAGGGCATCCAAATTGGAAAAGAACAAGTAAAATTGTCTCCTTTTGCAGATGACATCATTTGATACATAGAAAATCTTAAAGACTCCACCAAAAAACTATTAGAACTAATAAACAAATTCAGTAAAGTTACAGGACACAAAATCAATATACAAAAATCAGCTGCATTTCTATATACTAACAATGAATTACCTGAAAAAGAAATAAAGAAAACAATCCCACTTACCATAGCATCAAAAACAATAAAATACCTAGGAATAAATTTAAACAAAGAGGTGAAAGATCTGTACACTGAAAACTATAAGACATTGATGAAAGAAAGTGAAAAAGACACAAATAAATGGAAAGATATTCCATGTTCATGACTGGAGCATCAAGATTCCAATATCATTTTTGTTTTTTACAGAAGTAGAAAAAACAAACATAAAATTCATATGGAACCCCAAAGGACACTAAATAACCAAAGCAATCTTGAGAAAGAAGAACTAAGCTAGGGGCATCATAGTCCCCATATTATAAAGCTATAATAATCAAAAAAATATGGTACTGGCGTAAAAACAGACACATAGACTAATGGAACAGAATCGAGAGCTCAGAAATAAACACATGCATATATGGCCAACTAATATCCAACAAAGGAATCAAAATATTCAATGGAGAAAAGATGGTTTCTTCAATTAATAGTGCTAGGAAAACTGGATATTCACATGCAAAAAAATGAAACTGAACCCCTATCTTATATCACTCACAAAAATTAACTTGAAAAGAATTAAAGACTTAAATTAAGACTTGAAGCCATAGAAGAAAATATAGGGAAAAATCTCCTTGACATTGGTCTTGGCAATGATTTTATGGATACAACACTCAAAAAGCAAAAATAAACAGTGAGACTGCATCTAGCAAAAAAGCTTCTGTGCCACAAAAAAAGCAATCAGTGAAATGAAAAGGCAACCTACAGATTGGGAGAAAATATTTGCAAATCTCATATCAGATAAGAGGTTAAAATCCAAAATATATAAGGAACTTATATAACTCAATAGCAAAAAAATAAATACAGGCATACCTTGGAGATATTGTGGATTCGGTTCTAGACCACCATAATAAAGTGAAGATCTCAATAAAGTGAGTCACACAAATTTTTTGGTCTCCTAGTGCATATAAAATTTATGTTTACACTATACTGTAGTCTATTAAGTGTGCAAAAGCCTGTCTACAAAAACAATGTTACATACCTTAATTAAAAAACACTTTACAGCTAAAAAAATGCTACTATCTGAGCCTTCATCAAGTCAAAATCTTTTTGCTGATGGAGGGTCTTGCCTCGATTTTGATGGCTGCTGACTGATCAAGGTGGTGGTGCTGAAGATTCGGGTGGCGGAAGCAATTTCTTAAGATAAGACAACAGTGAAGTTTGCTAAATTGATTGACTCTTCCTTTCAAAAATGATTTCTCTGTAGCATGCAGCGCTGTTGGATAGCATTTACCCACAGTAGAATTTCCAAAATTGGAGGCAATCCTCTCTAATTCTGCTGCTTCTTTATCCACTAAGTTTACGTAATATTCTAAATTCTTTGTTATCATTTCAACAATTTTCACAGCATCTTTACTACGAGTAGATTCCATCTCAAGAAACCACTTTCTTTGCTCATCCATCAGAAGCAACTCCTCATCTGTTCAGGTTTTACCATGAGATTGTAGCAATTCAGTCACATCTTCAGGCTCCATTCCTAATTCTGATCCCTTTCTACTTCCACCACATCTGCAGTTATTTCTTCCACTGAAGTCTTCAACCCATCAGTCATCCATGAGGGTTGGAATCAACTACTTCCAAACTCCTGTTAATGTTGATATTTTGACCTCTTTCCATGAGTCATGAACATTCTTAATGGCATTTAGAATGGTGAATCCTTTCCAGAAGGCTTTTAATTTACATAGTCCAGATCCATCAGAGGAATCACTGTCTATGGCAGCTATAGCCTTACGAAATGTATTTCTTAAATAATAAGACTTGAAAATCAAAATTACTCCCTGATCCACGGGCTCCAGAATGGATGTTGTGTTAGCAGGCATGAACACAACATTCTTCTCCATGCACATATCCATCAGAGCTCTTGGGTGACCAGGTGCATTGTCAATGAGCACTAACAGTTTGAAAGGAATCTTTTCTTCTGAGCAGTAGGTCTCAACAGTGGGCTTAAAATATTCATTAAATCATGTTGTAAACAATGTGCTGTCATCCAGGCTTTGTTGTTTTGTTTATAGAGCACAGGCCGAGTGGATTTAGCCTAATTCTTAAGGGGCCTAGGATTTTCAGGATGGTAAATGAGCACTGGCTTCAAATTAACGTCCCCAGCTGCATTAGTCACTAACAAGAGAGTCAGCCTGTCCTTTGAAGCTTTGAAGCCATGCATTGACTTCTCCTCTTTAGCTATGAAAGTCCTAAATGGCATCTTCTTCCAATAGAAGATTGTTTGGTCTGCATTGAAAATCTGCTGTTTGGTGTAGCCACCTTGATTAATGATCTTAGCTAGATCTTCAGGAGAATTTGCTGCAGCTTCTACATCAGCACTTGCTGCTTTCCCTTGCACTTTTATGTTATTGACATGGTTTCTTTTCTTAAACTTCATGAGCCAACTTCTGCTAGCTTCAAACTTTTTTCTGCAGCTTCCTAACCTCTCTCAGCCTTCATAGACTTGAAGAGAGTTAGGGTCTTGCTATGAATTAGGCTTTGGTTTAATGGAATATTGTCACTGGTTTTATCTTCTAGCCAGACCACTAGAACTTTCTCCATATCAGTTATAAGGCTGTTTCACTTTCTTATCATTCATGTGTTCACTGCAATAGCACTTTTAGTTTCCTTCAAGAACTTGTCCTTTACGTTCACAACTTGGCTAACTGTTTGACCCATCCTGGCTTTTGACACTCCTTCCTCACTAAGCTCAATAATTTCTAGCTTTTGATTTAAAGTGAGAGACCTGTGAGTCACTTGGACAACTAGAGGCCATTGTAGGGTTATTAATTGGCCTGACTTCAATACTGTTGTGTCTCAGGGAATAGGGAGACTGGAGGAGAGGGAGAGAGATGGTGGAATGGCTAGGTGGTGGAGCAGTCAGAACACACACAGCAATTTATTGATTAAGTTCACTGTCTCATATGGGTGTGGCTCATGGGCATGCCCCAAACCAATTACAATAGTAACATCAAAGATCACTCATCACAGATCATCATTAAAATGAAACATTATTATAACGAATATAATAATAATGAAAAAGTTTGAAATATTGTGAGAATTACCAAAAGGTGACACAGAGACATGAAGTGAGCAAATGCAGTTGGAAAAACGGCGCTGATAGACTTGCTTGGCACAGGGTTGCCACAAACCTTCAATTTGTAAAAAACGCAATATCTGCGAAGTGCAGTAAACTGAAGCACAATAAAATGAGGTACACCTGTAGTTCCATTTAAAAATGGGCAAAGGACCTGAATAGACATTCTTCCAAGGAAGATATTCAAGTAGCCAACAAGCATATGAAAAGGTGCTCAACATCACTATCGTCAGGGAAACGCGAATCAAAACCGCAATGAGATATCACCGCACAGCTGTTAGAATGGCTATTATCAAAAGACAAAAAATAACAAGAGATAGCAAGGATGTGGAGCAAAAGGAACCCTTGGGCACTGTTGGTGGAAATGTAAATTGGTATAGCCCCTATGGAAAACAGTATGTAGATTCCTTAAAAAATTAAAAACAGAGCTACCATATGATCCAGCAATTCCACTTGTGGTTTGAAGGTAACAAAATCACTATCTCAAAGAGATTTCTGCATCCTTATGTTCATTAAAGCATTATTTACAATAGAGAAAATATGGAAACAAACCAAGTATACATCAATGGATGAATCAATAAAGAAAATATGTGTGTGTGTATATATATGGGGGTGTGTGTGTGTGTGTGTGTGTGTGTATATACATATATATAATGGAATATTATTCAGCCATGAGAAAGAAGGAAATTCTGCCATTTATAACAACATGGATGGAATTTGAGGGCTTTTTGGTGTGTGAAATAAGTCAGACAGAGAAAGAAAAATACTGTATGATCTCACTTATATGTGGAATCTAAAAAAACCCGAACTCTAAAAGCAAAAAACAGACCGGTAGCTGCCAGGAGTGAGGGTGAGGGAGGAGGGGAAATGGGTGAAAGTAATCAAAGGGTATAAACTTCCAGTTACAAGAGGAATAAGTCCTGGGGATGTAATGTAAAGTATGGTGACTACAGTTAACAATAGTATTGTATATTTGAAAGTGGTTAAGACAGTAGACTTTAGAAGTTCTCACCACATACAAAAAAATTGTAACTGTGTGAAGTATGAATTTGTTTAACCAAACTTATTGTGGTAATTACTTTGTTATATATACATATATAAGATCACCACTATGTTGTACACCTTAAAGTTATACAATGTTATACATTAGTTATATCACAATAAAACTGGGGAAAAAAGACAGCATTCTAGCAAAGTAAAACAAGGAGATATGATGCAGAGTGATCAGTCGAGAGGGACATTCTAGGTTTGGAGATGAGAGAAGATGAGTTTCATACAAAACAGTCAGTCGACAAAATAAATAAAGTTCCTATCAGAAGACTGGTTGGAGTTTCATTAAAATGTTGGTTTACCTGAAAAAGATTACATAAAATCTTTGTACATAAGAATATGGTGCATCTTTCCATTTAGACAGGATTTGTGTGTATGTCCTCCAGGAAAATTATATAGTTTCCTTTTCATATTGATCTTATTTCTTTTCAATAATTTAATACTTAAAATGCTTACTTTTGCTTAATATCGGTTGGATTTTTTTGTCAGTGTTGTCCACTTTTAATTATAAGCTTTTAAAGGAGAGAATGGAAATGATTTATATTACTTTTATTATGGTATGTTTCATATATAAGAATACCATTTAAGAAGAACAAAAAGAAATTTAAGAACACATTCAGCATCCTATATCTAAACACAGAGTTTATTCAAAAGGAATGACTGGAAATATTGCACAATAATTCATTCATTCAATTATTATTTATTGAGCAACTACTGTGTGCCAGGTATACTTCTTTGGGCTGAAGACACAGGAGGGAACCAAAGAGAAAACCTTCCTGCCTGCAAGGAGCTCACATTCCAGTAAGGGATGTGCAAGGTCTGAGTGAGCATGGAGGACAGGGTGGCTGGAGCAGAGATAGAGAGTCGAGGAGAGATGAGTGGAGGCTGAGACAGAGGTGGGGTAGAAGGACAGAAAACTGGCTCACATAGAGTCCTTGTGGCCTTTAAGATATGATCCAGATAATTTTTTCTTTTTTGGTGAGAAAGATTGTCATTGAGCTAACATCTGTTTCCAATCTTCCCCTTTAGCTGGAGAAAGATTGTTGCTGAGCTAACATCTGTGCCAATTTTCCTCTATTTTTTGTATGTGGGACTCCAACACAGCATGGCTTGATAAGCGGTGTGTAGGTCTGCAACTGGGATCCGAACCTGTGAACCCTAGGCTGCTGCAGTGGAGCACGCAAACTTAACCACTATGCCACTGGACTGGCCCAACATAGACTTTTTTTTAAGGCTTATCCTGGCTTCTATTTGGAGAATACATTACAAGAGGCAAAGTTGGAAGCAGGGAGACCAATAAAAGGTTATTATGACCGTCCAGGAGAGAGATGATATGACTTGGGCTATGGTAACAGAGGGAATGCAGTGAGAAGGGGTCAGTCTGAAACTTTTTGGAAGGTAGAGCCAGTAAGATTCATCAATGAATTGGATATAGGGTATGACAGAAAGGTAGGAGTTAGGACGACTAATAGAGCATTTACTGATCTCCAAATTCCAGGTTTCTAAGGTTTGGAATTTCATAATTTAATTCAAATATTACCCTGAGAATATATTAATCATTCCATGATGATTCAGAAGGTGTTTAAAGTTCTCAAGGAGTGTCAGAGTCATCACAGCAGGGGTAATTGTCAAAATAGCTAATAACGTGCAAGGCACGGGCATTGACCAATCAGTATGGAAACCAGCCATTATGCTATACTGATGTGCGTTCACCGACGATCAGGTTTGATTATAAACATCCATTGTTATAAAGCTATAGGCAAAAGTGCTCACCAACACTTATGTATTTATTTGTTTCAAAAGAATGTCTAATGTCTGGGGCCCGCCTGGTGGCACAGCAGTTAAGTTCGCATGTTCCGCTTCTGAGCGGCCCGGGGTTTGCCTGTTCGGATCCCAGGTGTGGACATGGCACTGCTTGGCAAAAGCCTTGCTGTGCTATGCATCCCACATACAAAGTAGAGGAAGACAGGCATGGATGTTAGCCCAGGGCCAGTCTTCCTCAGCAAAAAGAGGAGGATTGGCAGTAGTTTGGTCAGGGCTAATCTTCCCCCCCAAAAAAAGAACATCTAATGTCTGAGTTTATTTTCGACTAGACTGCATTATATAAGACGCAACATAATTCAGCCAGTTGGTGTAGAGCAGAAATTTAAAGGCATATTTTCAGTTTGAGGATTAACTAACAAAGAAAGGAGAAATGGAAAGAATAGTTCTTTTTATAAAGGTTTTTAAAAAAATTATTGTCTAAAGTCTGGTACTAAAAGAGCAAGATACATTTTTAAAATTAATTACATCAAAATGTCCTTGTAAAACAAATTTGATCTCCTTAACTTCGTATGCTCCACAAAGCAATTTTAATAAGTTGCTATGATTTCAGAAGGAACAAGAATTCCATTACAGATAAAATTAATACAATCTTGCATTTACAAGTAAATTATTATTCTTAGCAATTAATGACTGCACATGAATATTAGTACTAAAAATTGTCTCTATTTAGAGCTTGACAGGATGTGCTAATAGAAATTTTTTTTTAGAAATGCAATATGTCAGCTTTAGCCATGCATAAAAGAGCCAAAATTGATAGTGAAACTTCCATTTGAAAGGAGAAAAACTAAGGATATAAAGAAGTCGTCCTACATTTACTTTCCATCACTATTCACATAAACTCTTAATTCTTTTAGCAAATGTCACCTGGGTACCACCTGTGTGCCAGTTACTGCACTGGGCAATGGGTACACAAAAATGAATAAGTCCTGCTTACAGTTCCATGGCACAGAAATGTAAATACAGAATTACAAATACAGGGTGAAAGTGCTCCAGTGTGGATGTGGACACAGTCCCCCGGGAGCCCAGAGGCAGAGTCACTAACTGCATCTGTTTCTTTTCCAAATGAAGAGGGAATAAACTCAAATGTCTGAAGCTAGCTCCAGTGACACACAGGACCTGATATCCTGTATTCAACATCTTTCAGATCTTAACTGACAAAGCACACAATTTCAGATGGAGCCATTTCTAAACATTTTCTGCAATAAGCATGCATTATGTTTATAATTAGATTAAAAAATTATATTTTAAAAACTATTTCCATCATAAATAAAAGTAATGTTCCATTAGAATGAAAGCAACACAATTAGCCATGTAAGTTTTGAATACAAAAAAGGTGTTTACATTAGTGCCCCAAATCAGTAAGAATTATATTGAATAAAATAGATATTCAACTGCCTGTGAATAATTTTGTCAGAGTATTTGAGTATGTGCATACGAGTGCTTTACACTGTTCTCCTTCAGTTCAGTTTACTCTGTCACTTACTACTTTAATGTCAGCTTTCTCTTTCCAATTATGTTTAAACTAGGACTTTAGAATGTCCTGATGTAAAGCATTGGCTAACTCATAGCATAACTGAGGAGTGCAATTAATTTACACCTGCAGGCTGCTTTTCACCTTCTCCTCTCATTGCTGGGACACTGCAGAGGATGATCACACACAGCGGGAGGCCAGGGAGGAGCGCTGGCAGAGGAGAAGAAGAAATCACTTGCTATGTGACATGATGGGGGTGGGCGGAAAGAAGGCCAGAAAGGTTTTCCCTCTAACTGCCATGACTATGCACCGTAATTTGTTGAAATTCCACAGGAAAACAACTGGACAGCAATGCTATATATTCTAAAGTTTCCCAGCTTAAAAGAGCTGAGCGGGAAACAGCTTGAGGCACCATGAAAGCAGACTTTAACTCACATGAACATAACACCTAAATTGGAATTCACTCATTTGCTTATAGGTATGTACTGTCTACTCCAGAAGAGTAATTTGAATTTTCATTCTCTCCCTTCTTCATCAACATTTTTTGTATCTTATAAGATACTGCTGTCTTTTTTAACTTCAATAACAGGACAATGTATGAGTAAATAGTTAAATCAACCAATCAATTAAAAACCCCAAGTATGTTCAAAGAAATTGAAAGGCTAAAAACCAGGATTTGTATGTAAGCTCTTTTCTTTCTTTTTTTTGGGGGGGGGGGGTGAGGAGGGGTAGCACTAGAGATAAGATCATGAAAAGTCTCAAACTTTAGTATACCTTTTGCAGAAGGAGTTAATATGCAATGTAAATAATACCATGGGATAAGTATTTATAAGTCAATATAAAAATGAGTATGTCCCAAATGCCATAGGAAATGTTAGATGTAATTGACTCCTCTAAACCGTAAATGCCACTATTCACAATTTAAGCTCTTTAGGATTATTTTGCATTTAACAAATGCATTTACTCTTTCTTACTGAGTTTGTAAGAAAATAGTACAGATTTAAACAAAGAGCTGTGGCCATGCCAAAGGGCATCCTATCTAACATCCGGGAGAGGTGCTGAGCCTGACGCCTTTCTCAGGATGGCTTCAGTGGAGCAAAAAGCTCCAGGCCTTTATAAAGGTGAACAATGAACCTGGTCATGAATCACTCTGCGAACATTTCAAAGGATCATCCTAATTACTTGTTTATGTGAATGATAATATCCTTAAGTCCTTTAGGAGAGAAGGCATGAATATTCATTCATTCTCTCATTCATTCTACAAATATTTATTGTGTTCCTACGGTTTGCCAGGCACTGTTCTAGGTGCTGTGAATACGTCAGTGCACAAAACATACGAGGTCATAAGTGGCCTACAGTACATCACAGGAACCAGTACTAAGGGGCCCTCAATAGAAGAAAACTGTATTCACAAGTATTCACAAGAATTTTTATGCAAACTTTACTTTTGTTATATTTATTAGGATGACCAAGCCAGCAATGAACATTTCAGTTGATTGTGTGATCAAGATATAGGAAAGCTGGATTAAAATCACCTATAGGCCTTAGAACAGAAATAAAGCAGAATTCCTGTGCAGTAGAAGAGAATTTACCCTGAATGGGGAGGGCTAAACTTCTCCCAAAATGCAGGGATTTTAGATATCTCAACTCCAAAAGAGCACAGTGATCCAAACAGGCATTTTAGAATTAATGTGTATGTCTGCACAACTGCACTTCACAGCTTTAAAACACTTGATATCCCAAAATATGTAACGGCTGAGATTTGACACAACTCCAGTATTGTCAGCAAGACGTCTCGACATGACATATTAATGCTGAACAGACTTTCACTGCCCTGTCGCTGTCACCCGGAGGGGCTATCTTGAAATGCCGAGCAGCAAACTTCAGTGCTGAAGAGAAACTGCAGCATCCTGCCCTGCCCTGGCTGCAGCAAAGCATCCTCAGCGACCATGGGTGTACATTTAAAGGGAGTAATCTCTGAGCCACTTCTAGAAACAATGTTCTACTGTACTCATTAAACATTCTTACTTCTGATGGCATTTGGTTTTTCTAACATACATACAAATGTGGGTTTGTGAGTGTATATCCCAGATGAGGTCTTCAAATTATCCACACTTTTCTCAACCTAAAAGTCATGGAACACTTCTCTTTCCATAAGATGTTTTTCTCTAGAGATGTGAAATTTTGTCAATTAGGAACTTATTAAAGTCCAAAATGTACTATTCACAAAAAAGAACACGTCTTTACAGCTCCCAGAAAAGAAAGGAGAAGACAGTTTTTGGTTCTCACTCTCCGTGCATCCCCACCCACCACTCCATCCAAACTCTCCAAAGGGAGAAAGACATCAAGAAGAGGGCGCATAGCACCTTCTAGGGGAAGTGTGAGCAATCAGGTAGTCTAATCACTTCATTTTACAAATGAGTAAACTGAGGTTAGAGAGGTTGAATTGCCTGAGGCCATGGTAGAGGCTAGTGGCAGAGGCTGAACTGGTACTCTGCTCTCAATCTACCATTGGTTACCAAGGGACCGGGATACCCAAGCTTCCTATTTGATATTTAGCAAACATTTGATGTGTCCTATGTGGTTTGCAAATATGAACTCGTTTTAGTCCTCATAACAACACTATGAGGTGAGGAAATACGGTTATCTCCATTTTACACATAGAGAAACTGAGGGACCCAGACACTGGGCACCTTGTCCATGTTACACAGCTGGTAAGTGGCAGAGCTGGGATTCGAACCCAGACAGTCTGGATGTGGAATCCATGCTCTTAGCCACTGTACCATGACACCTGTCTGTGTCTCCATTGGGAGAGACTTGAAGTTTGACCCTCAAAATGCACAGAGCCAGCAGCAGCACAAGCAGATCAAAGCTCCTTTAACTAGCAATAAAAAACATGTACACTTCCAACTTAACGATGTTCTGGAAACGGCAAAACTATGGAGACAGAAAAAGATCAGTGGTTGCCCAGGGTTAGGAGAGAGGAAGAGAGAAATACGCAGAGCACAGAGGATTTCTTAGAGCTGTGAAATTATTCTGTATGATACTATAATGATGGTCACATGTCAGCATATATTTGTCCAAACCCATAGAATGTAAAACACCAAGAGTGAGCCCTAATGTAAACTATGGACTCTGGGTTATAATGATGTGCCAACGTAGGTTCATCAATTATAACACATGTACTGCTCTGATGGGGAATGTTGATAATGGGGGAGGCTGTGCATGTGTGGCGACAGGGGACATATGGGAAATCTCTGTACTTTCTGCTCAGTTATGCTGTGAACCTAAAACCACTGTAAAAAACAAAGTCTATTAAAAAAAAACCAACATGTACACAATTATACTCTCCCCACTCTCAACTCCCTTTCCACATGCTCTGAGTGTCTTACCCTCTAAGTCTAGGAGAACAAATTTATCTTGTGTTCATAGGAAATGCCAGACAAATGTCTTTCAAGTTCTAGTGACCTTGGACCTATTACTTAAAAATCTTTCAGTGCTTCAGTTTCCCCATATCACAGAAGGAGTAATAGGACTATACACCTTATAGAGTTACCATGAATGTTCAATAAGAAAACGCATCTCGGGAGCTAATAAGAGTGTCTGACTCATAATAAACATTCAACACCTGCCAGCGATTACTACTCCTACCACAAGTATTACTAATAACATGCTTGAAAAACTGACCATCTTGTACGGTTATGTTACACATACACAAGGCAGACATTTGGTATACTTAATACTTAAGCTGTCCTAAAGTACCCCTCTTGAGGCAACAGTTAATGAAATGAATAAAAATCACAGTCATGATGATGCTATTCTAACTCCTTACATGTAATTCTGTGACTTTAATACCCTGGTGAAGAGCAATGATTGGCATTCTGAGCGAATATCAATTGTTCTTTTTTACAGTCAAGAGATTATTAGTTGGATTCATAAAGATGGCTCTAAAGGCAAAAGCATCTATGTACATACACACTTACGTCCTTTCTTAATAATCTCCATTGCAAATATTATTTATTTGTCTCTTAGCTACAAAGGTGCTCTGACAGCACTGTATCAAGGACAAATGTAAGTGAAGGAAACTTCATCAAATCTTAAAACGAAGCTAATTGTTGGTAGTGAGTTTATCATATCTCACTTGAATATTTGGTGGGTAAAATATTACTTGCAAATTAAATGAAAAAAACCAAGATTTTTCCTTTCACTGTTATATTAGCAAAAGAGTTATTCCATAGTCATGTATTTGTCTTGCAGGAGCTCTATGATAATAGCCTAAAGAGGCTTTTAAAATCAACATCATTTTAAACAAGTCAATGAATTTGACTCACTTATTTTAGCCAGGAATAGCTGACAAGCCTAGAAGTCATAAGACCTAGTATGGGAGATTAGATTATTATTCAGCAAATATTTCCTCTCTCCCCTCCCCCACCTTCAGGAGTAGGGTATACTTCTCTGCCCCACTGATAGTATTTTGCTTAAACAATGGGATGTTAGTGGTTTGACACAAGCAGAGGCTTGAAATGTGCCTGTGGTATTAGGCCTGTCCTCTTATGCTCCTGTCTCTTGTCACAGGAAGAGCATTATTTTGTAGCTGCCATTCAAAGGAGGATGACAGATGTGTGGAAAGACCTGGATCCAACCTGCAGCTTGGAGGTGAGCCGTCCAGAACCCAGACAAGATCAGCTGAAATCCAGCTCACCGTATTAACTAATATTTATTGGTGTATGGCACCGACTTTGGGGTGGTTTGTTTCGATACCGTCATGGTGGAATTGATTGCTACATCGGGTTTTGGCCCAGCACTACCTTCTACTAGGAGGCAGGGCTTTCCTCACCAAGCTTCAGCTCCATCCATCTTCCTGTCTATCTGCCCTCATGAGATAATGCACATGAAAGCATTTGGCAAACAGTAAAAAAATGTACAATGCAAACAACCAACTAGCACTTAAATTTTTTTTGCCTTTATTCTGTGTTTTTAAGACTTGTCAAATGCTGAAAATTTTACACAAATTCTCAGATTAGAAATACCGTACTATTCTCTGTGCTTCTCAGGGACAGAGGAGAGAAAATCCTTCTTTCATCCTACCGTTGGTTCAACCACTTAGTCATGAATCTCTCATAGTAGGGTGGAATCATGCTCAAGATGGTCAACTATGCAAGGCTTTGGCTTGTGGAGTTCCACTCCTTCCCTAGGGACACAGTTTCACACTCAAAGTACTGTGGTCAAGACCCAACTTCAACATAGGAATCAATTTTTCTTGTTTTAGAACTAAACTTCCAATCTGCTGGTCCCCCTTCCGAAGATTTTGATTTTTAAAGTTTTTGGAAAGATGTTTAGGGTCAGGAGGTATGGAGAACTTTTTGCAATGCACATATTTCTAGTTATATATTTGCAGGCATTTATTATGAGCACAATAAATATAAAACAATAAGTTACAAACTAGAGAAAGCAATAAAAAGTGTGTGGTTGGTTTACGGTAATGCCAATGGTATATAACAACTCAAATGTTCTATTTTTAAGGAGATGACAATTCTTTCAGTACCTTGAAAATTATCAGTGTCTTCATTTAATTCTGATCTCTACTCTTAGGGTAAAATTTTAATTCTCCTCTTAGATATAATTTTAATCAAACCACATAAATTAGACAGTATCAAGGATTTTAATCCTCTTTGGAAGGGGGAGTAGCATTAGTGAAGAGATAGAGAAGTCTTTATTTGGTGATTGGTATTCCATATCAGCTTTGGTAAGATGAGGTGTGGGTAACTCCCAAACTGGATTTTACAAAATTTCAGGAGTAGGAGTAATGAAACCAGTCTACTTAGGATTTTTTTTTTTTTTTTTGATAGGACTGAAATCAGAAGAACTTCATTTCTCCTTGAAAATTTAATCTTATTAAGTTTTTTCTGGCATTTGCTAGACACTCAGCTGGTCTCCATCATTACTGATTCCCTCTAGTGAACATAAATGGGAAATTCTTCAAGCAGTTACTAGAGAACAAGTTAGCAGATAGTCCCTGCTTTGCACTGAGTTGAGTTTCACAATTCATAAAGATATTTCCCCTCACTGGTCTGCCTATTTGGGAGGAACTGAATTGCTATTTTACATTTTTGAGTGATTATCAAGATTTTTCGCTGTTTCTTATTTTTATTCTATAGCATTGGCCATGTCTATGGCTTATTTCGTATCAAATCCTTGGTCAGCTACGGACCTGTGGGGAAAACTGTCCCCCAAGCCTGTGGCATTACTGCTATCTGGTGTGAGAATAACTTCCCCCAAGCCAGGACTTGCCATCATAGACCCTTCTAGACCCAGAGCTGTAGACAGAAACTGCCAATCAAGAAGAGTTCACCCTTGAGACGAAGCCTCTTTCTATCTCTGCAATAGGTCAATAACATAGCCAGTAGGTCCTTTTGAAAACATAAAACATCAATTTCCTTCCCCATTCAAAAACCATCTAATGATTCCTCTCACACTTCAAATAAAATCCTAACTCCTTACCTTGCCTTCCAGGACCCGTCCCTCTGAATTGTCTCTTGCTCTCTCCATGGTCACACTTTTGCAGCCACACTAACTTGTAATTTGTCTGCTATCCGTCTCCCCTGTAGCACGTAAGCTCCATAAGGAGAGGGTTTTGTCTGCCTTGTTCACAACCGTACCTTCAGCACCTACAATGCTGCCTCGGATAAGAATCTGAACTCACAAGAGTATCTGAAGCACAGTTACCACTGCTTGAAATGGATGACCTCTCAACGTGAGCATTTGCTCCCCAGCTTGCGGCCACCAGTGACCTCCCAGAATGATTGCCACAATCAGAAAGAAGTATGAAAGGAAAGACAGTCTGCCCTTCCTGTCATGCTTAATTGTTTTTTTTTACTTCTTCTACTCATAAATTTCACTTATTTCATACATTTACTAATTAACTGGCTTTTTCATCATGTGACCGGAATGGCATTTACTGGTGGGAGGAGGAACAGCGAAGTTGAAGAAGGTGGTAGTTGATGGTGGGTCAAGCAGACCACAGAGTTTTTATAATAAAATCTGAGATAAGAGCCAGATATTTGCATAATCATTTTTAAAGTCCATTTTTACAACCATCACATACTTACACCCTTGTACATTCAGATGTAACCCATGAACACTATAGTTTATATCAATTAATCAAAAAACCCACAAGACATAAAAAGAGATTCTTGAGGTAAAGCATAAAGGGAAAATGGGAAAGGAAATACCAGCAGAGGACACTGTATAAATGGTACAAAATATTATTTTGTAGTTACATGCCCTTAACAGTTTAAAAGCACTTTTTTTTTTTTTTGAGGAAAATTAGCCCTGAGCTAATATCTGCTGCCATTCCTCCTCTTTTTGCTGAGGGAGACTGCCCCTGATCCAACATCCATGCCCATCTTCCTCTACTTTACATGTGGGGCGCCTGCCACAGCATGGCCTGCCAAGCACTGCCATGTCTGCACCCGGGATCTGAACCAGCGAACCCTGGGCTGCCAAAGAGGAATGTGAGCACTTAACCGCCGCACCACCGGGCTGGCCCCTTAAAAGCACTCTTATATCAATTAAACAGCTAGCTCAGATCTTAAAAACAAGTAGAGTATAAGTAAATAAAAAGCAATAAAGAGAATGAAAAATAGGTGATCTCATTTGATTTCCATAAGAATTCCATGAGCAGGGCCAACCCCGTGGCACAGCGGTTAAGTGCGCTTGTTCCGCTTTGGCGGCCTGGGGTTTGCTGGTTGGGATCCCAGGTGCGGACATGGCACCCCTTGGCATGCCATGCTGTGGTAGGTGCCCCATGTATAAAGTAGAGGAAGGTGGGCATGGATGTTAGCCCAGGGCCAGTCTTCCTTAGCAAAAAGAGGAGGATTGGCAGTAGTTAGCTCAGGGCTAATCTTCCTCAAAAAAAAAAAAAAAAAAAAAGAATTCCGTGAGCTGGATGGAGCAGACATGATTCTTCTGCAAGAGTAAAGAGGATGTCTCTCCACGTTCACAGGGGGCCTCTGACCCCAGGTGTGGTCTGTGCAGGGCAACATCACAGCAAGAAGATGCCCTCCTCTCAACCTTCCTGTCCCAAACATCCCACCCCAAAATTTCTGCTGCTTTCACAGCTTTTTCATCACTTTCTTAAAGAGAAGGGGAAAGCCAAGTGTGTGAATAAAGGCTAAGGGTTTAACTTCCTCAGGTCTGCAAATCATGAAACTGGGCAGTTCCCATAAAATTTACTAAGGACTGCACATCTGAAACTAAACATCCACAGAGGACATTTTGGAGCTGACAATTTACTGGAAGCACAGGTTTAAAGGGCTTAAGAAGATGCCCATACTGAGCAGGTTGAGGGTGGGCTCCGGTATCTACAAGAAGATACAGATCTTTTCCAAGACGCACAGTCAGGGAAGCTCGCTTAAAGAGAGGCACAGACATCAGTGAGAAGACCCGGCTGGGGACTGAACGACCTGGGTTGGGCTTTTGGCTCTGCTACATACTAGAGATGTGGCCTTGGGCAAGCCACACGATCTCTCTGAGGCTCAGTTTCCCAGTTTCTTTGTCTGTAAAATGTGATAACAGTATTAAGACAATAACGTCATAATAGCTCAGAGTTATTCTAAATATCAATTGACGTAATACATTAAAATGCTTTGTAAATAATAAAATACAACATAAAATGTAGGTGTTATCACCATGGTATTTATTTCTGAAATAATTTACAACTTCCCTTCAGAATTAAGAAGTCTGGATCTATTTGGTTTTGGGGTCCCATTCAGGCCTGTAAATAGGCAGGACTTGAGGAGAAGTTTTTCACCTCATTACAAAGTCCTAGTACAACTAAGTCCATATTTAAATGTTATCTGCCAGGTCAATGTGCCTGTGGGCTTAGCTTTGGGGAGAATGTTTAAAATACGACTATTCTGCAATTTGCCGCCAATGACAAATTCTTTTGTTTTTATCTTATTTCATTCATTGAAAGAAATTCTATCTTTATCAAACTTTCCTTAATCAAGCAGCCTCTTGTATTAGATAGCTTTCTCTTAGGAATCATATAATCACTTTAGAAATGCTCTATTCTCTTCCTTGATTTGGGAAAGCAGAATTATTTTAGTGTAAATTTCACTACTTTTAATGCTTCCAGTCTAGCAGCATTTTTCTCCCCCTGAATTCTACAGTGACTTCCTTTTTTAAACTCCTGAATAATAACTTGTTATTAAATAGCAGTTGAATGCCCCTTTTGTTGGAAGCACTTAAGAGATGAATAAAAGTATCATACATGGAGTCTACACGTTATTTTGGGACGAGACTACTTTATACAAAGTGATATTTGTGGTTCTATATATTTTACCAAATACAGAGATCAGATCCTCTCTACTTTTCTGATATTCTCTTTATAGACTCATAGTCAATAAAGCGTTCATTAGAAGAAGGTCAATGAGAAATTGTGATATAGATCCAGTAGCATAGTCTCCCATGATGTACACTGGGAAAAAAAGCACTGAACTGAAATCCAGGAAGACCTTTAGGGAAGGCCTTTAACACCTCTGGCCTCAGGTTCCTAATCTTACAAAGGAGAGAGCAGATGCCCCCTGGAGCTTCTTCCAGTTCTAATGTTCAACTTGCTTAAATAGTTATGTCACAACCTAAACACCACTCGTACTCCCAGCTCAAACAGCCCCGGGGGTGCCTTCACACCAGGAAATTCCAAAGTCTCAGAATTCTCAGTCCCTCATAATGATTCCACCAGTCTGGAAACTTAAAATGTCCACCTGTGTTCTGCCCTGATCTAGGCTCCACAAAGCCCAAATGATCCCGCAAATACATACACGAGATGTGTGTTTTAAAAAGATAAATGCTAAATCTGTCCTATAACAAAGAATTTCAAGCATCACTTCACCAGAGGTACCAGAGCCATGTTGCCCCTGTTGACGTAAAGTAGGAGTGGAGAAAGCAGGCAGAAGAAAGTGATCCTGGGATTCACATACGGAAGCCTCTTACTACCCCAGAAGGAAACTGAGACAGAGAGTATCATGCAAAAGCATCCCGTTAATGAGTAATTATGAAATGAGTAAAAGGAAGTGTCTTAATTTTGCAGTGGGCTCTTACTTTTTGTTAGAGAATAGGATTTGGCTTGTGATGAATCTAATCAAAGGTGACAGAATTACTGAAGTGCTGAGAATACCACAGTGCAACCTCTCGCCTCAGAGGCTGGCCCACAGCAAGCATCCTGAGGATAGTGATAAAAGGAGACACTCCTGTATGAGAGAGAGGGAGAGAGGGAGACGCGGAGAGATGGGGCCAGGGCCAGTGGGGAGGGAAAAACCCCTACTTTGTGTGTGTGTGTGTGTCTGTGTGTGTGTGTGTGTGTGTGTGAGGAAGATTGGCCCTGAGCTAACATCTGTTGTCAATCTTCCTCTTTTTGCTTGAGGAAGATTGTCACTGAGCTAACATCTGTGCCAATCATCCTCTATTTTGTATATGGGACATGGCCACAGCATGGCTTGACGGGTGGTGTGTATGTCCACGCCCAAGATCTGAACCTGTGAACCCAGAGCAGTCAAAGTGGAGCGTGCAAATTTAACCACTACGCCACCAGAAAGACCCCTACTACTGAGACCATAAACCACAGAACCCTGAAGGTTAGCAAAAAGAAAGGGGCATTATTTACAATAGCCAAGACATGGAAGCAACCTAAGTGCCCATCAACAGATGACTGGATAAAGAAGGTGTGGTATATATACACAATGGAACACTACTCAGCCATAAAAAAGAACAAAATCTTCCCATTTGCAACAACATGGATGGACCTTGAGGGAATTATGTTAAGTGAAATAAGCCAGATAGAGAAGGATAATCTCTGTATGACTCCACTCATATAAGGAATTTAAAAATGTAGACAAAGAGAACAGATTAGTGGCTACCAGGGGAAAGGTGGGGTGGGAGGTGGTCACAAAGGGTGAAGGGGTGCACCTACAACACAAGTGACAGACAATAATGTACAACTGAAATTTCACAAGATTGTAACCTATCATTAACTCAATAAAAAATTTTTTTAAAAAAAGAAGAAACTGACTCACTTCTCACTTCTAAGAGAAACTTAAATAGAAGTAAATGTTGGAAAAGCAGCAGCTTCCAAGGTAACACTCTTTACTATACGCAATACACACACATGTGTGTGCACTTGGGCACTACATACTTATTTATTTTATGCAGCTGTGGCCTGTCCCAGCTGCCTGACCACTATGGGAATAAGCTGAGGTTAAGGAATTTTGAGTTAGCATAAATGTAAGAGCAGGAGAGGATATACAGGCTAAATACTAAAGTAAAAAACTTATTTGTTACTTAATGTTCTTTTAATATTTTAATAATTGTTCTTAAAATGTTCTTCCAGTTTTGCCATACTTTTCAAGGGAAAACCATGTTAAGTTCTGAGCTAAAATGGAGCAGTTGTGAAGATAAGATAATTTTATTCATCTCCCCTAGGTTCCTGTTACAGTCTCGGAACTGCCCTCCCTGCTTCTGCCCTGGGGCCCCTGCCGAGAGGAAGAGCCAGGGTGATCTTACTAAAATGTAACGTGGCCTTGTTCAAAACTTTCCAGTGCTTTCTATTTCATTCAGAGTAAATGGCAAAGGACTCCTAGCAGCCCCCCAGGCCCTCCATGAGCGGCCCCAGCCCCTGTTCCCTCTGACCTCATTTTCTAGCCCCTCTCCTTCCCACTTCAGGGCCTGTGCACCTTCTGTTCTCTTTCTGGAAAGTTCTTTCCTCAAAGATCTTCATGGCTCTCTCCCTCATGTCCTTCAGGCAAATGTCATCTCTTTAGTGAGGCCTTCCTTGATACATTTAGAATTTAAAATTGGACATCACCCCCTTCCCTGGCACTTCCAGAACACATTTCTTGCTCTATTTTCCTCCACAGTGCTCACCCCCACCTGGTATACTACATATTTTACTTATTAAATGTCTCTCCTACCTATTAGGGATCTTGTGTGTTTTGTTCACTGCAATATCCCTACTCCCTGGCCATACAAGTGGCGCTCGATACATACTGTTGAATTAATAAATAAATTTAACTTATTCTAGAAATTAACTGTAAGAATAAATTTAAAAAGATGACCTACTAGTTAATTAGAATATGTTGAAACCAAGAGACTGATCTTTTTAGCTTTACTCCTGATCTAGATCATAGCCATAAAATAATCCATTTGAAAACATAAATTGCTTTTTCCTATAAAAGTACATATATATAAGTTTATACACATATCTAAAACAGCAACTCATCTTTAAAAATATATAATGACTGCACTGTTCTAAACCATCATGGCTTTTTTCCTCTTGGGACAAAATTTATTCAGTTAGGCGAATCGAGTAAGACATGAGAGTGAGGATTATTTTCAAAATTGCTAAAAAGTTAGAAAGAATCATTTTTTTTTAAATTCCAGAGTAGCAAAATCTTTTCATAGACAATGGGATACTTTCTCAAATATATAAAGAATCCCTAGAAATTGATACAAAATTGACACATAACTCAGTTGTAAATTGGGCAAAAAATATTAACTGTTCACAGAAAAGGAAATGCAAGTGATCCTGAAACATATGAAAAGATGCTCAACCTCATCATAAAAAGGAGCATGCAAGTTAAAATGATATTGAGATCCCTTTTGTCATCTAACGGATTGAAAAGATCTAACAGTTTGGCCTGTGGAGTGGAGAAGCAGCATCTTCACGTATTGCTGGTAACGGAGCCAACTGGTACCACACCTTTTGGACAACAATTTGACAGCAGTGTTTAAAATTATAACTGTATATACTTATTGATTCTTTTACCCTACTTCTGGTCATTTATCCTCCAGATATTTTTGCATACAAGCGATGTGTATAAGTACTGGGTTATAATATGTATAACAGTAAAATGTTGGGAACAACCCAAATGTCCCTAAGTAGGGAACAGGTGATATCCATACAATGGAAAATGATGCAGCTGTAAGGGTAGAGGGAAGCCTCACTGGCCTCCTCTCCATAGTGACAGGAGAAGACCTACAGGACGCATTCATGAGAGACTCAAGGCCCAGAATTGTGCTTAACATGGGAAATATAAAAATATATATTCGTAATGTCTTACATTCACATAAAGGAAAGAAACATAAGAAACTAATAAAATAGGGGCCTGCAGTGGGGGCAGTGGTTCTGGGGAAGAGGGCAGTTGGCAGACAGGGGTGGGGAGGCTTCGTACCATGCTCCTTTTTTATATTGTTTGATATTTTGAATTGCTTAAATTTACAATTTTTAAAAATTAAGCAAAGTATTATATCCGATCTAGTAATCATACTCCTTGGTATTTACCCAAAAGAGTTGAGAACTTACGTCCACACAAAAACCTGCACATGGATGTTTATGGCAGCTTTATTCATAATTGCCAAAACTTGAAACAATCAAGATGCTCTTCAGTAAGTGAATGGATAAATAAACTGTGGTACATCCAGATAATGGACTATTCAGTGCTAAAAAGAAATCAGCTATCTACCCAGAAGAAAACATGAAGGAAACTTAAATGCATATTACTAAGTGAAAGAAGCCCATTTGAAAAGGCAACATCCTGTCCAACTATAGGACATTCTGGAAAAGGCAAAACTATGGAGACAGTAAAAAGATCAGTGTGCCAGGGGTTGGGCGAGGGGACGGAGGGATGAAGGGGCAGAGCACTGAGGATGCTTTAGGGCAGTGAGACTACTTGATGTGACACTATAATGGTGGGTACACATCATTCATTGCACATTTGTCCAAATCCACAGAATGCACACCACCAAGAATGAATCCTAATGTAAACTATGGACTTTGGGTGATAATGATGTGTTAACAGAGGTCCATCAATTTTAACAAATGTACCACAGTAGTGGGGAATGTTGATAATTGGGAGGCTGTGCTTGGGTGGGGGCAGGGAGTATATGGCAAATCTCTGTACCTTATGCTCAATTTTTCTATGAACCTAAAACTTCTCTAAAAAATAAACTCTGTTAAACAAAACAAATTATGTCCTTGTGGGTCAGACTTTTTGTTTTCCCTCAGACTTTCTAAGGCACTCTTTGGGGGTAGAATATGGAGGTAGAGAGGAGGGGAGTCTAGCACTGATATTTTTCTTCTCTGAGAATGAGCACTTTCTTCCCCTGGAGCATGAGGTCCGGGAGGTCAGAGACCAGGATTCCCCTGATGGTCTGGGTAAGTGCTGCACGAAGGGACACATAGATTTGCTTCCTTTGCCTCAGTCTATGATCTTGTCTCCCCTTGAATCCTCTCAAGCCAACTCAGGAAGCATTCATCACATCTACTCTTATCCACAAGCCCCAAGCTTTGCCCAGATTATCTTTCTTGCTTGTCAGCACCCATGCCTTACACCATCTAAACATGGTACTCTTCTGGACTCCCATTACCTTCTATGTGTCTGTAGTGGCACTTGTATATGATATTAATAACTTAAACATACATATTCTAATTTATATGTCTATCAGAAGAGTCATATAACTCATGTTTTTTGAAACATTCAACATAATTCAAGGCAACAAACATTAACTGAACACCAAAATATGTACCATGCACAGTCTCTGATCTCATGAAGTTCCCAATCTGTTAGTTTAATTTGCACTACATCATAGTACTTTCTAGAACACATTTAATAAATGCTTTTGTATGTTTTTGGTAAAGATAAATTCTATTCACACCAAAATAAACAAATTACTCCATATTTTCTACTGCAGAAACTTGGCAGGTCAAATGACTGTCTTAATTGTTCTTTTCTGCATCTAACTTTAATCATTTAAAATCATTTCAGAGTCTGCTCTGTTTTATTTCCCTAGGACTTAAGATGTTAGATACTAACATGGGGAAGCTAACCTTCTGTACGAGCGAGCCCACATCCGGGACATTTATAAAGAGCTGAGTCTCACGCAGACTCCATTAGGAACCACTGGAGCAGTTAGTGGCTGCTTCTTGCTTGGTTAAAAAAAGAGGGAAAAAATCCATCTTAGATTGTTAAGTTTCTATAGTCTTTTAGAACATAGAAGTTACTTAAAAATTTCAGCAAAAGTACAGAGTCCGTGAGGCAGGTGAGGAAGATAAAAGAATTCTCAGCACACCGTACACTTTCAGAAGAAAACTATTAAGAATAAAAATAGTTTCCCAGCTCAGTCAATCTTTGGAATTGATAATTTATTCCTGATGCTCCCCCAAAAGAGGAGAAGAGGAGAAAGAGAATATACTTGGCTCCCATAACAGAAAATATTCAGAGCTCTTTTCCCTCATAAAATAATGGACTGTTAGATCTTCCATAAAATCCCTTTCAGTAATTTTTATGGTGGGTCTGCATTTTATAATCCGTGTTTTGTAACAGAGAAAAGAAAAAAAAAAACAACCAACAAGAGAACCATTTTACAATAATTTATTCCACTGATTTTTATTAAATTTCCAATTCCAAACCTTTCATCCCTTCTATAAAAATGAAATAGACCATGTTTGCGATTCTTCCTCTAAGTGTAATTATTAAAATTCAAAGTTTCTTGACTGCCACCTACTGTTGAAAAAAAAAGTGACAACTTATTGAAAAGTTCCGCATTTTCTCTCAGATTTTCCAGTGTAGGGGTTTAAATGTTTTACATTTTAAAAGTACAACAGGATTGTACAATAGGACATTCAGAACATTTTAGACGTTTAAATTCAAATTAATTGACCACAGATTACTAGTTTTTTAAAAAATAAATCAAAATGTGATGTTTTCCCTTTCACAGTTGAATACTTTTCTTGTATGATTACAAGAAGTCATACAGATGGATTGTAGTACCATGATTTAAATTTTGTTTTTATAGACATGGATGCTAGTCTAACTGATGATGAAATGAATGGTTACTTCAAGATTAGCCAGTCAAATCAAATAATGCACACATGGTGAAAATCCCTCATAAGGGATGTCATTAGTTCTATCTTTACAGAGAAATAAATTCTGAAAACAAGAGGACAACTCCATTAATAGGGAGAATACACAATGGCAAAAGGAACCAGAATTTTTCAAGGTAACATATTAACTTGAGGGGGAACATTTATATATGCACCCTTTGCACATAGGAAACACTTAGTTATTTGTAATTAACAAAACATACCTGGCTTAAAATGTGGTAAAGAATGAACTCCAGGCCACGTGTCCTCATTTGGTGTTCCCAGAACCTAGTGGAGAGCAGGAAATTGTGGAAACAGACTTATTATTTCCAAAGCACTCAAAATTCTCCAGTGTAGAAAACAGTACACTGCATATGATGAAACTGGATTTTTTTCCATAATCGTGTGCCAGCGATTTTATTTCAGTAAAAACAAACTCAGCTAAAGAGCCACCCAAGATGAATGTCTGTGTTTTAACAAAGGCAGCTGAATGTGGTAAGACATTAAATCTGCTACATTTTATCAACTCGAAACTGAATAAGCAGGCTATGGACTAAAATGGTAAGTTTCATCTTCATGGAACTGAATGAAGAATGTGTGTCCCTCATGATTCTTTCATGAGCTTTTGTCCTTCACTCTAGTATAAGACATCTCATCATCTAACAGTTCTAAGAATCCTGTCATTTCTTCCCCCACATCCTCATTTGAGTATCGTAAGGTTTCAAACAATCAAGACAGACAGCTTGGGAGGCTCACACGCTCTATTAGCCTACTGCTCATTGCAGTTAACGTCTTTAATTATGTGACTTATAGTTTCCTTGTCCTCAAATACTATTCTCTCTACACTTTTTCTATCCACACTTCCACCTTCTTTCCCCATCTACTTTTCTATCACGACAATGTTTGATCTAGTTGAAGAAATTAAATGGCAATTCCAGCTCACATGTAACTGGGCACACTCCATTTGAATTTTCAGTCCCACCATCCATCACTATTACAGTCAATGCTCATGGTAAATCACTGATTGAGAACAGTGGAGTTGAAGAGCGAAGAGCCCAGACCCTGGAAACAGACTCCTCAGGTTCAAATCCTTGTTCCCCTACTTACTAGCCATGTGACCTTGGGTAAGAAACAATCTCACTAAGCTTCAATTCCTTCATTCATAAACCGGAAGTGATAACAGCACCAACCTCGTCTGTGGTAAGAACACTACCCAGCAGGCAGTAAGCACTATGTAAGTCTTGGATGTTATTCAAAGCACCCACAGAACATGGGGTCAGGTGAGTGATGCTCTGGCCATGTGGGAGAATCTAGCCTGCCCACTTTATCCACAGTGACTCCCTGTAACTCAAACTATGATGGACCAACGTGGATAGTCAAACAGGTTAGAAAGGGCAAGAGGAAAGCCAGAAGGAGGAATGGCAGATATCACGAGAGGAAATGAAGTATGTTCACTTCCTCTCCGAGGATTTGCAGGTACTACTAGGCAACAAGGAAATAAGAGCTCTGATTGTTTATGTAGTTATTTACTGGGGGACAGGGCTGTGACATCAAAGTCTGCCACACACAGCAAGTGCTTTGCTCCCTGCCTCCTACTCTGGTGAATCAAGGTTAAACATGCACTATGTTCCTTGTTGACACACTGGATTTGGGTTCAGGGGATCAGATAATACAATTCTTTTAAACTGTAACTGGTTCACTTTGCAAGCACTGATTAATGCTAACATTAACAGGCAGCTCTACACACACCAGGCCACGCAAGGACAGGCTAGGTGGGAGGGGAAGGAGACAGGCGAGAGGGCTGGAGAGCTGTAAGACAGAAAAAGAGACAAAGACATTGCATCTGACGTGAGCCATTGTGATATCAGTGTCTCTGCAAAAGGCGTGCCCTCCCTTCTTTTCACTAATTCCAGCCATTATTTCAGGAGAGGGGACAACCAGGTTTGCAGGCAGCGCTCACGGCTCACCCGGGGAACGCTCTACTTGGAGCTCACTCTGAATTCTCTGTGAAGGACATGAAGGGCTTTAGCAACGAAGGGGAGGAACTTGCAGCTCAAAATCATGACTTCATCACAACCAATCCATCACAAGTGAAACAGACCCTCTGAAACAATGGAAAGTCCAGGAAGAACTTGAACCTCATTCTCTCACTCCTAATAAAGGTCTGAGTGTTACCCTGACTGTACCTGTGTCTACAATGTTTGTGTTAGCAAACGTTTTCACAGGCTCTCTCCCCATCCATATCCAGTGTTCTGTTTCAGAGTGATTATCAAATATTATGGCCACCTCATAAAAATTACCTGCAAAGAGGAAATACATGACTTTTTCTTTTTTCAGTTATTATAGTGTTGACTGATGAGATTCCGGACCTCAAATTGTTCTCCTGCCTACAACTCCTGGGCCATTTGCACAGGAAATACAAAGTGGGCAGAAAGTGGCAAGGAAGAGAAGAATTAAAAATCAATTTTGCTTCCTGCGAAATCCTTTCTGGGAAAGGCAATTCGGGTTAAATATACGGGTAGAGACGATAAGCTACCGGTGCACTAGGGAAACGGGTTGTGTGTTGTCTCTGATGTCGGATTTTCATTTATGTTAATTAAGAAATTCCACTACCAAGATACTTGTATGTTAGAAGGAAAAAGAAGTATTCTCTAAAAGCCAAAATAATCTTTTGCAAATAAAACAGTGCGAAAGAAAATTGCATCTGGGACGCCACCAGCATTTAAAATGTGGTCCCCACAGATGTAAATAAGCAGGTTTATAACATCTGGGGCCTCTTTCAGTGTTAAAGAACATGCTAGGACACGCTGAAAAGTCTTCAAGATAGTCGTTTAAGCAGCTTCTCCGTAAAACTGCACCCTGACTTGTACATCTGTTCCTTTACTAGTCCATATCTTCACTGAGCTAACGTTTACTGCGTCCATCACAGGAGACAGCAGGATGAGGCTGGGGCTGTTCCCTGAGGTGCTCCTCCTCTGCTGAGGCACATGAACGGGGCGGGGATGAGCTGCCTTCAACATAGCAAGTGTTCTCTCAGAGGTGTGGGGAGAGGGAGGCGAGAGCCCAAAGGGAGGTGTGCTTGAGTCTACCTGCGGATAGGGAGAAAAGCTACATGGGAGAGGATCATTTACTGAGAGAGGGAACACTGAGTAACGGTCGGCCAAGTAAAGAAAGTGTGAGAGTGACAGCACAGTATTCTGGTTACAAAGAAAGGTTTATGTCAAAATACTTTCAGTTCTCCAAATTCTCATGCTGCTCATGCCCCCTATCATCCCATGGTGGTTTCCTCTTCTGGAATGTCCTGCTCCTGATTAGCCAGGTTAACTCCTACCTCTGTTTCTAGCTCGAGCTCCCGGGTCACCTTTTCCTGAATGACTTTCTGGACTCTCTTGTCCAAGATATTTGTGATCTCCAAGGGCTTTGTGCAGAATTCTATTCTAGGACCTACCCACTACCTCATAATTGTTAGATTACTCACCTGTCTCCTCAATGGATGGTGAACCTCAGAGTAGAGACTATGACGTTCATCTTTGGATCCCTAGTGTCTACCGTGTGCCTGGCACCAAATATGTACTCAGTAAATGTTGACTGACTGACTGACTGACTGACTGAATGAATGAATAAATGGTGTGTCTGGGTAAGAGCATGAAGTTTGGTGTGACTGGATTGTAGAATCGGTTATGGCATGGGAGGCTAGGCCCAGATACTGAATCCCAGGAGACTGCATTTTAACTCTGTTTCAGGTTTTCTCAAACTGCAGGTTTCATGACCCATTGGGGGATTGTAAATTTCATTTAGAGTGTTGACATCAGCATTTTTCAAAAGATGAAACAAAGAGAAGATATCAGAGGGTAACACATGATAAAGATACATATTGTTTTATGAAACTTTTATTCCAGATATATCTGTGTGTGTGTGCGCATGTGTGCTGTGTGAGTCATGATGTAAAATGCACTTCTTCTGTTTAAGAGCCATTCTATAGGGAACAAGAAGTTGTTAGCTGAAATCAGGAATGCAAGTAATAAAGCAAGTTTGGGGGCTGAGGGCAATTAATTTAGTTCTGGGCTAAATGTTATTAAATGTTAGAAATGCCTACATGTCAAGACAGGGGATGTGTAAAGGGCAGCTGGAAATGCAAATATGGATCTTGGGAGAGGGATTTAAGATGGGGGGAAGCTGGGGCCGGTCCGGTGGCATAGTGGTTAAGTTTGCGCGCTGTGCTTCAGTGGCCCAGGGTTCGTAGGTTCGGATCCTGGGCACAGACCTAGCACCACTTGTCGAGCCACACTGTGGTGGCATCCCACATAAAATAAAGGAAGATTGGCAACAGATGTTAGCTCAGGGCCACGCTTCCTCACCAAAAAAATAAAAAAAACGTTCAGGGAAAACATATACATGGTGGCAGAAAACAAATGCCAAAATAGGAGCTACAGAGTGGTCTTACTTCCCTACATTCAGACACATACAGTCTCAGAAGGGTGTCTCTGTGATTTCCTGGACTGTTAGCATCTGTTAAGAAAAACAAGGGATGATCTCGCCTTATCAGTAGAAGCTGACCCTGCCTCACCCTGATGGACTAGGATTTAATGATCTCAAACTTAGTCTTCCAGACTTACCTATGAACTGAAGTCTGCCATAGACCCCACCCACCGTGGCAGCCTCTATGGTGGGCAAAGGCAGACACCAAGACAGAGGGCCTCTCTGCTGAAACATCTATTTTACAAATAACAGAAGAAAAGTGAACCTAAACATTCAGAGCTCAGAGTTCAAGAACTAGTGTTTGTCAGAAATATTTACGTACCCTTCCAAATTATTGATAGATCTACTAATTTCTACATTTTTCCCCTGTGTTTGCTTTTGCCCAGGCCCTGGGGCTGCTAAAAATGAGTCCATGCGTTTTCCCTAAAGAATGCCTGTGGTTTAAGCAGAACAAGGATTGCTAATAGTTTTCCCGGGTCAAGAGGTCAGGGAAGTCTCTGACAGAGACTCCAGCACAGAGGAAATCTGGCCTATCAAATGCAGATAAAACTGGCTCACACAAGACGTATTAACGAAGTGAGGTGGAGCCTGCTGGGTTCCCACTTTAGGGTTTTCCATTTTATGAGATGGGCACTCTAACAGCAGGGCTGATGATTTCAAACTGACTTAGCAATGAATCAAAGGAAATGGAGAACAAGCAAATAATTTTTATGATTTTTAAACAGAAACTCTGAAAGCTCACACATACATCTGTAAAATAATGATTGCTTCATCGCTGTACTACTTTAGATTCTGAAAGATTTTTTCTGGTTCCTTGGTGAGAAGTCCTAAATGAAACTTGTGAAGATGCTCAGCAGAACTCAGCTTGGATATTACACACTCCACTCTGGAACAGATGGTATAAAGTTCAAAGATGAGCCAGAGAGAAAGCAGAACTTCCTAACTCTTATCCTGCTTGTGCACTGTCTATCTAGAAAAATAATTACCAAGTGGGTGGAGCTGGAATTCGAAACCAGGTTGGTTTGACAAGAAAGATTATGCTCTGAAGAGCTGTACTATCTCACTCAGGATGATCAGACAGAGAAATGTGGCTCAGATGGTGCTAATGATTCACAGCCAACTGATCAGACTCTAGAAGGAGGTTTTGAGTATTAGAAACAAGGCTTTTTTTATTCTCTCTCTCCCTCCAGTCCAATACACACACACACACACACAACATATATATAAATAAAATATAACCATATATATGTATATATATATAAAGTACTTTTAGGTACCAATCTATTCAGCATTTTCATCAGTGACTTAAAGGAAGACAGAGGAAAATGTCTTACATTCTCAGGTGACAAAAAATAGAAGGGATGTGCAATATTCTGATGGCTGAGTCAGGATTCAAAAATATTTAATCAGGTGGGAACAACTGGCTGAATCTAACACAGGGAAACCTAATTGCAATAAAGTCCAGTACTTAGGTTCTATTGATTAATTGTTCAAGATGGGAAGACCTGGGAAGCTACAATTTATGTAAAGAAGACTCATGACTTTTAGCTGAGTACAAACTCTCTGAGACCACCCAGCAGAAATCAAAGGAGCCTGGACTGGGCTGGCTTTAAGGTGGCCTCACGATCCCTGCTTCGCGGGGTTCACGCTCTTCCCCTTGAGTGCGGATGGGACCAGGGACTTGCTTCTAATCAACAGAATACGGCACAAGTGATGAGATGTCACTTCCATAGTTATATTGTGTAAGATGCTAACTCCAATTCTGCTACAAGGCTCTCTCCCTTGCTGGCTTTGAGGAAGCAAGCAGTCATGTTAGAAGGCCACAAGACCAGGAACTAAAGGTGGTCTCAATCAACAGCCAGCAAGAACCTCAGGCCCTCAGTCCAAAAGCCTGCAAGAAAGTGAATGTTGTCAACAACCACATGAGCTTGGAAGCGGATCCTTCCCCAGGTAACCTTCACATAAGATGGCAGGCCCTGCTGCCACCTTGATTGCAGGCTTCTAAGACCCTGAAACAGAGCACTCAGCTAAGTCATGCTGGACTCCTGACCCTCAGGAATTGTGAGATGATAAATGTGCATTGTTGCTAAGTTTGTGGTAGTATTGTCATGCAGCAATAAAAAAACTAATAAAGATTTAATCACTGAATCATACCACATACTAGGCAGAGACCATCTGCATCGCTGCACCAGTACCAGCTGCTGCTTGTGAAGAGGGACAAGATCGATAAGGCAGTCTTCTATGGGATGGACCCAGGAAGGTCAGGGGGTGGTGGACCCATGTCCTATGAGGTGCACTGGAAATGTTTATCTTTGATGAGAAAGAAATGGTTTGGAACATCACCTCGAATAGGTTGATCAAGTACTGCAATGTCAATGGGGGACTGACCTCTGCTGTGCTGAGTCAGACAGAAAATAAGGCCAATGGGGTAAGATACAGTATACAACAAAGAAGGGCATTCTGATGACAAGAGCTGTACAAAATGGAATAGACAGCCGTATGACGTTAATGAGAGCTAAGGGTTGGACTGCACCACATTTTGCAATCAGATATAAGAAGACCAGATTTTGCCTCTATAGACACAAGGGTGATATGCAGTAAAATTTTGATGTAATACTCAACAAGAGTTTGGGTGATACGATGAGGTCATGCATTTAAATCCACCTTTATTTTTATTTGGCTCTAATTATAACTTATGGGGTAGATAAGGAGAAGTCAGTGGATAAGGAAAAGGGTATGATTGGATGAAGGAGCGTAGAGAAGGTATGGATGAAAGCTTTCCTTCTCCACTTTCTACCCAAGGTAAGTATCATTGTTAATTATTTTGCAGGGAACCAGCAAAATCAATGGCTGATATCAGAATATTTTCTAATAGCAAAATAAGCAAAATATGTGTACATATGTGCTATGTGTATGTAACCGTATATTGTGTGTATGTATACATACATACATATATAGCTCCTCTCTTCCTTCATTCCCGAGGCCAGACCTAAAGTGCCACTAGGTCAGCGGTTAGAGCGTTCTGACTGCTCATTTTGGGCAATGGCCAATGGCTACAGGTTGGATGTGGGATTAGAAAAGCTGCTTTAAAATGCTGTAATTTGGGATTGTGTTTCACAGAGCGGCAAAACCTGTAGTGAGTCTGCTGAGCAGGAAGCTTTGCCTGAGAAAGGCCAGCAGGGGGAGCCACTGGACTGAGAAAATAAAAAGCTGCCTGGGCTTCAGAAAGCTGCTTGAGTATTTAATCAGCTGCTCAACTGAAGGTGCTGGATTAAAGGAGATGGTGTTTCCAAAATATTGTGCAGAGTTTTCAACATGGTAAAGGTTTAGATGAGAAGGAACACAAATATGTAAAGGACGGCTGTTAGAGTTTTATTTAAAGTGAGTTCAATTCACCTGCTAGAAAGTCTGGCTTAGTGGTGCTTGGCTGCACACACAAATCATGTGGGAAGATTAAAAAAAAAAAAATACTAAAGACTGGGGTCCAGCCCGAAGATTCTGATTTAATTGAGCTGCAGCCCAGGTGTGTGGAATTTTCTAAACCTCCCCAGTGATTCTACTGTCAGCAAGGTTGGGACCACTGACTGGCCCAACCAACCAGGCCATCTCTCAGAGGCCCTCAGTTTACTTAGATGGTTTATAGATTTAATTTTTTTTAAAGTCTTCAGCCTGGGCCCAGAGGGCCACAAAAAGATTTTCAGTAGATGAATGAACAAAACAAGCAGTTGGTTGTTAGAGAAATCAGAGGATCACTAAAAAATAAATTTGAAACTTCTCCAGAAAATGCTCAACTGGAAAATTCTGCAGTGAGGGCAGCTCATTTAAAACACGTTTTCCTCCAACTAAACTTCATTCTTTTTCTCCTACTGTTTCTATTCCCTATCTCCCTAAACTCTGACTCCTTCATCGATTTCACTCTCATCTCAATGCCTTTTCTCTTCTTTTCACTGAGTGATGTTACTGTGACAGGGCTTCAGACGGTCAGTCCCCAACTGTGCGCTGTGGGAGCCACAGTGATGGAAATGTCCATGCATGTTGTTCAGGAGCCGGAGAGCGGAGGGTGCAGAGGCTGGAGGGGGGTGATGTTGCCAAGAAAATGTGGCAGAACTAGGCTGACTGCCTGAGGCAGAGGCACAAAATGGTGAAAAATGGACCTAGGGAGAGGGACCTGGAGGAAGGAGCATTGGATGCTAGAGCCTTTTTACTCAAAGTTTGGTCCATGAACTAGCAGCATCAGCATCACTCACAGAAAGAAGCTCAGGCCCCACTCCTGACCTGATGAATCACAATCTATAATTCAACACGAACCCTGGATGATTCATATGCACACTGAAGTTTGAGAACCACTGCTTTAAAGAATTTATTCTAACTGGATTTTTCAACCAAAAAAGCATAAGCAGTAGAGAAGAAGTTATGGTCATAGGTACACCTTCAGCTAGAGAACTTATAGAAGATTATTTGTTCAAATGGCATTTAGAAAGGAAAGGTTGTAGGCGATTTCAATTTCAGGGGCATGGGCACCTCATATCAGGAGCTACAACAGATGACAATGACTGCATGGAGGACTGGCTCACATTCTGTAAGTCAGAGCTCATTCACCAGCACCTGCTTCCCTGTCCTTATTTTAACAGTCTTATACCCTAGGTGTCTCTTATGGTAAGAGGTTTCATTCAAATTTCTGGAAACTGGCAGGATGGGAATAATAATAGTAATAATAAAATACTCAGTTCATCCATTGATGCGCTTTACTTCAGCTGCGAACCTCACACCAATTAAAATTCTATGAACATATATGTGTCAGATATGACACATAACATATGCTCGAATTGATCATCATCTTCTTTTTCTTGAATGAAAGTAGTTTTCCTATTTACTGAGCACCAACTGTGTGCAAGCCAGGGTCCTGATTATTGTAGATACAAAAATGTATAACTATAACTTTTGCACTCAGAAATGTGGTATTTTAAATTTCCATTTTTATTACATCAAAATTAAAAATGACACAGCTATTGACTGATTCATAACACTATGAAATTTTGACATCCTCGTGCGTTTGTTAGAAAATTATATTAACTTCAAAAACATGTTAATGTGAATGTATTAGTTTCCTGTGGGTGTTATAACCAATAACCACAAACTTGGTGGTTTAAAACAACAGAAATCTAACCCTTTCGAAGTTCTGCAGGCTGATGTCAGAAATCAGTTCCATTGGGCTGAAATCAAGATGTCAGCAGGGTGACCCTCCCCCCAGGGGGCTCAAGGGGACCATCCACGTCTTGCCTCTTCCAGCTTCTGGTGGCTAAGAGCACTCTTTGATGTGTGGTCCTAACACTCCAATTTCTGTCTCCATCTTCACGCTGCCTTCTCTTCTGTATCGCTTTCTGCCTCCCTTTCGTAAGAACGCTGATGACTGCATTTAGGGACCACCTGGATAATCCAGGATAATCTTCCCATTTCAAGATCCTTAACTTAATCCCATCTGCAAAAATCCATTTTCCAAATAAGGTAAAATTACAGGTCCAGGGATTAGGGTCTAATATCTTTTCAGCCCACTACAGAGTAAAATTACCATTTATAAAATATTTATAAATGATACTCAAAACAGATATTTTATACATATAAAACATGAAGTGAACAGAAAAAGCTGTGGAAACATTTCTACTTGTAGCAATAATAACTTCACATGCTTTACTGTTTGTAGTTTTACCCCTATTATTTCCTATGAGTTGTGGTCAACTCAAAATAGGACAATATTGGCTACCTTGCAGATGAGAAAATTATACTGCAAAGAGGCATATCTGAATAGGTCCTCTAGAAGAGAGGAACAGAACCAGTACACCACCTTATGTCTGGTGCCTTTCCCACCTTGTCACTCAGATGCTGGTGCAAAATTATTAATATTAATACATATTAATTCATCTCAGTTGACTCCTAAAGCAACTTATATATGCAAGACCAGCAAAGACCGATAGACTGAAGCTGAGTGGTCAACCAAGCAACCTCACTAGCTGAATGACTGCTTTCTTCCCAGCAGGTGCTGCCAAGCTTCTGCTGACCTACGGGACATCCTTACATTGATTTCAAAGGCAAGTACTGACACTCTCACATAGCTATTTACCAAGAAAACCAATTTTGTCATTCATTCTTATTCGATCTTGACAAAAGTAATAGAAGTGTTTATCCCTAAAACCAAAGAGAAAAGAACATATTTATTTATTTTTTCTTTCTTTGGATCCCCGGAAAGAGTGAGGTTATTTACCTACAACCACATCTAATCCTATGGCTCAGGCCCCAGGCAAGTCACCCCCACCAGAAGTGAGCTCCATCCTGAATCACGGTCATTATTCTCTAGCTTTCCTTTTTATATAACTTAATTGTCCTTATAAAGATTATAAAATATTTTTATTTAAATTATTTTAAATTTCTTATACAGGATATATGCCACAGCTAATCTTTGGAGATTATTTTTTTCACTTAACATTATATTGCTAAGATTCACCCAAACTCATGTGTGACTATTATGTTGAATGGAATATTATTCATCTACTCTGCTATTGATGGGCATTTGTGCTGTTTATAAGTTTCTGCCCAGGATTCAGGAAGGAAAACTGCATCATATAAAAATGGCAGGTTGAAAGCTCAGCAGAGATCTTATTATCCCTTTACTGCTATAAAATTCCATAATGCAAAAATAAAATATTGGCACCTAAAATGGAGTTGTGTTCCAACAGCTGTTTGGGGCTCACAATACAGTCTCCCAAAGAAACAATTCTCTGCATAGTGGTTAGTCCCCTGGCTGATGCACAAAAGTCTGCTAAATTCATAACAAACCAAAAAGCCCTACACAGCCAAACCACTCAGTACAGCAGTGTTTCTGATAAAAATGCAGCCACCGTGGACATCACAACACTCTTCCCATGGAGGCAGCCAGGGAGCAGGACAGGGATCCTTTCCCCAAGACTCACCAAGCTCTAGTCTCAGGCACCAACTCCAGCCCAGAGGAGGAAGAACATGCTGGCCTGAGGCTTCTAAGCCCAGGGAGATGCTGGGATGAAGACTGAGGCCAAAACAGAAAAGGAGCTGTGACTTGGGAGAAGTGACAGGAACTCTCTCAGAAGGAATAAAGGGTGGTCAAAAAGTGAATCATCTTCTCCGCATTTTCAGCACTGGTTAAGGGGGGGGCAACAGTAACGTGGGGTCAGGAGGCTGCATAAAGGGTGCCTCTACCAGGTGATAGGCTTGCATTTTCTTTCTCCTCTTTACAACCTTTCTACCTTTTTTCATGGAGGCATCTACTTGCACTTAGAATGGGGCATTGGAGAGGCAGAACAGGGGGCTCCTGGAAGCAGTGAAGAGTGCTGAAAGGAAGTGCTGCTGTGTCTGCAGCGGTGGGGGTGAGGGCAGGGAGAGCAGAATAGAGCCTTCCCCCCGTGCTGTGCGGGGAGTAAGGCAGTGCCTGTATTGGAAGTATGTAGGTCAGGGCCCGCCTATCAAAAGCAAATCCATACATTTCCCTGTTCTAAAAAAAGATGCTGTGATAGTTAGAGCTTTGAATGGGGTATGCTGGAATGTGTGGGTTACAACTAAACCTCTGGTAAGTTTACTGGCAGAAGGGCTGTTAAAAAATTTAGGTCAAGATAGTTCTATAGAACGCATGAGATTTGCAATATTTTATTATAGTTTTTGCAACATTTAAATACATACAATTTCAACACAGGTATATATTATTACATATTTATTCATAAAAAGTTATCACAAACCTGTTATTGCCAATGGCTGTGCTAGCAGCTAGGATACAACTTTGGAAAAGACAGTCCCTGAGAACTTCATGATAAACCCCAGGCCCACGGGGCCCCACAGGCCTACTCCTGGTCAAGAATAGACTCTCATTCCCAATGCAACACTCTCTTGGCAATTGACATGCAATACCATAGACTTTCACCTATAAATGGCTACTTATTCCTAACAGATTCAGTGAGTCAGGAACCGGTATTTAGAATATCAATGCTAAAATTTGGTATTCATAATCTAAAATTAGTAAATTATTTAGAGTTGAAAATGAGGTAATCTCTCAGGAAGTGTGGCTCCCACTCAAGTCCTGACAACTTTGGACACTCCTGATAACCCCTGGCACATGAAGAGGTTGGAGTTCCACAGTTCCCTGGGCAACACTGAGCTATGGGGTCATCACTGGTGTTACAATGAGGTGGTTGTAACTTTCAATTGCTGTTATTCTTGATTTTAAATTCTGAAGTGGTGTTAATTTAGTTTCATCAGCACCAGCTTAGATTAGTGTGAGCTATTTGGTTAACTTCACATTATTTTAATGCATTTCTGCATCAATGGCATATTTGGCCTAATATTTTCCAATAACTAGGAATTACGGCAGTTATGCATTGTGGGTTATATATGAATCAGCTAAGAGATTAATCCTAAAGCAGATATATACCTAATTCTTCCTCACCCCTTAATCAGTCTTTTCAAACATGTATTGCTGTGGACTGAATGTCTGTGTCCCCCGAAAACTGATATGTTGAAACCCTAAGCCCCAGTGTGATAGCATTTGGAGGTGAGCTCTTTGGGAAATAATTAGGATTAAATGAGGTCAGGAGGGTGGAGCCCTCATGATGGGATTAAGGTTCTTATAAAAAGAGGAGGAGACACAGGATCTCTCTGTGTGCACATTCCAAGGAAAGCCATGTAAAGACGTAACCAAGCAAAGGGACCTCACCAAGGATCTGACCTGCTGGCAGCTGATCTCAGGCTTGCAGCCTCCAGAACTGTGAGGAATAAGTGTTTGCTGTTTAAGCCCTCCAGTCTAGGGTATTCTGTTATAGCAGCCAGCACTGACTGGGACACTGATGTGTTATCTCCACAGTTAAACAGAAAAGGGTGGGATTAGTACTAAGTGATCTTTTGCCTGCCTAAGTCATCAAGGAAAAAAAAATGAGGACCCATCCTAGATGAGCTCTGGGTGAGAAACACACAAACTCTAATTTATCCTGTATCATGATAGTCTGGACGGAGAGTTTACAATGTTCAGAGGGGTTGGGTGGAGGGGCCTCAGCATATATGAATATGAAATGTGATATAATGAATAATAAACCCTAAATGGCGATCCCTGATTTATATAGAGATATACAAATTGTGTCTGGAACAGGCTGAACGACTTGCAAGGGTCACAAGCTAATGGTGACTGGCAGCCGGGAGGGGAGAAGTGATGGTCTCTGGACTCTATAGATCTAATGGGCTCCTGTTAAATTATACTGCAAAAGATAAATTTAAACACATATGATGACCTTTGACCATGAACTTTGTCCTCAAGTGAAGGACAAGATGAAGATTTAAAGATGCTCAGACAAATCAGGGGTTGGGCCAACAATGAATATCTCTCCTATTCTCCATCATACTTCCAAAAGACCATCCTGTTTTGTTACTTCTTGAGAAGGTGTTTTCACTCTGAATTATCAACACATTACAAAATATTGCCAGGATGATTTATTATTTTCAGTAAAGAATAGTTTCCCAAAAGTTAGGAATCTAGACATTGACATGGTGTGGCCTATACAGTTGACGCTGTCAGCAGCTGCTCTTCCTCTGATCTCTCAAGAAGGCAGCATCTCATCATTTCCTCTCTGCTGTGCCTCCACTTTCCTGCTGGCAGGTTACAGGGGACAAAGGACAGCCTCACAAGACTGCCTGTCAACAAACAGGAGAAAAGGGCCAGTCCAACCAAGGGGCAAAGTCCTCTAATGATCACGTTCACTAAAAAGGTAGGTATCTTAGTCCTTTCGAAGAGCTCACCTAGATTTTTTAATATTCAGCCACCTCTCCCTTATTGTTTCTTATGATTAAAATAGGCTCACAGTATAACAAGTTGAGGAACAGACATTGAAGAGCAGTAGGCATTTTTGAAAGATAAAAAATTAGGATTTCAGCCAATGGTGCTGCTGCCTAAGAGTCCCTGGGACTCATTCTTTTAGCATATGTGAAATTCAGAAAGGAAGAAAATGCTCACTGCCACTCTTATTTTCCTACACTGCTTTAGAGGCGGTGCACAGGCAGTTGGCTCAGAGTCTTACTTGCATAAGATTGTCCTTGGTAGATGCAGTTTCAGACTACACTGTAATTTACAAACAGAGCCATTTGTGTCTTTGTCTCTCCTGCTAGCCTTGTCAGAAGGTGGCAGCAACCATATGATCAAGGTCATCCATAGTCACTTAAAGTATCAGACTTGAGTCCAAGAGCAATCACCATCATTTCCCGCACTTTCTCATTCCATGTACCATGCTTGCGTGAGTGCAATTTAATGAGACTTAAGGCACAAAACTCACTGTCCTCTACTGAATTATTCACTGAGGAAGCCTTAAACCACTGCCTACTTGAACGGATGGGCTAGGCTTCCCCAAGATGCCTCTGAAAATGTACTTTTCTTTCTTTTAACAATCCCCTGGTAGAAACCCATTTCTTCCTTAATAGGTGCTTGTGTTGCTGACTTCAGAATTAAGAGATCCAACCAAAGTGACAGGTACAACTGTAGTACAGTGCAAAGCAACTCAGTTTGTTATGGTGTGTTCATAATATAAAACAAAATTTGATTATCTTATTAACATGTACTATGGAAAGTTCTGTTACTAGATTAAAAACAAATGAGACTGTATCAAATTAAAAAGCTTCGCAAGGCAAAGGAAACCAACAACAAAACGAAAAGACAACATACCAATTGAGAAAAGATATTTGCAAGTCATTTATCTGATCAAAGGTTAATATCCAAAATATATAAAGAACTTATACAACTCAACAACAATAAAAAGAAACAACTTTATCAAAAAATGCGCAGAGGATCTGAACATTTTTCAAAAGAAGATAGACAGATGGCTGACACGCACATGAAAAGATGTTCAACATCACTAATTATTAGGGAAATACAAATAAAAACTACAGTGAGGTATCACTTCACACCTGTCAGAATGACTATTATTAAAAAGACAAGAAATAAGTGTCGGACAGGATGTGGAGAAACAGGAACCCTTATATGCTGCTGGTGGGAATGTAAATTGGTGTAGCCTGTGTGAAAAACAGTATGGAGATCCTTCAAAAAATTAAAAATAGAACTACCATATGATCCAGCTATTCCACTTCTTGGTATTTATCTAAAGAACATGAAAACACTAATTTGAAAAGATACATGCACCCTATATTCATTGCAGTATTATTCACAATAGCCAAGACTAGCAAGCAACCTAAGTGCCCATCAATGGACAAATAGATAAAGATGTGATATATATGTGTATACACACACACACACACACACACACACACACACACACACACACACAAAATATGGAATACTACTCAGCCATAAAAAGATGAAATCTTGCCATTTGTGACCAACATGGATGGACCTTGAAAGTATGACGTTAAGCAAAATAAGTCAAAGAAAGAAAATGATTGTATGATTTCATTCATCTGTGGAAGATAAATCACAAACAAGCACATGGATACCAAGAACAGATTGGTGGTTACCAGAGCAGAAGGGGGTGGGTGAGGGTGAAAGGAGTAAAGGGTTGCATGGGTACGGTGACAGATGGCAACTAGACTTTTGGTGGTGAACATGATATAGTCTACACTAAAGTCGAAATATAATGATGTATACCTGAAATTTATATAGTTACTTCAATTAAAAAAATAAGAAACAAACACTTTGAAAATATACAGACCCTCCCACCCTGACCAAGAAGACCTCACTTATTTTAGATGACGTCAGTGGTGATGCAGGTGAGCAAACAGAACACCTCAAGACATACATCTCCAATTCTTACATTACTTTAAAATTATTCAACATTATTTGCATTTGAGGCCAGGCTGGACTGGGTTTGGAGCAAGGGGAGGGTCGAAAACTCTTAGTTGGTTGAGAACAAGGAATGTTCATGGTTGCAGACTTCAAGAGGGGCACATATGCAAGATGAGAGCATCAGGTACTCAAGGGCTGCTACTAACCTAGGAAGAGGTGTTTGGAGAGTGCTGGCTGAGGGAAAGGAGGGTCTCTGCCACACTACCAAGTGCTCCCTTTGTGCAGGACTTGTTGATACATCATCTCATTTAATCCTCCAACAATTCCTCTGAGGGGCATATTCCTCCATGTTACAGATGAGGAAACTGAGGCTTAGAGATGTTAAGGGACTTGACTAAGGCCTCACTAAGTAGGCAGAAGAAGCAGGATTTGAAAGGAGTGTCTTGTTCCAAAGTCTACACTCCTTACTTTATATAATACTGCTTCTACGTTCTAGGTTCAGTCCGTATCCTTCCTTCTGGGATGAAACTGCCTACCCTCTCCTAGTCATTTTTCCAGTTGGGAAGCCACCATCACATCCTGGAGGGAGCCAGGGGAAATGAGGGGGCGTGAGGTAGGCATGTGATCCTAACATGATGAGTAAACTCATTTCTTCCTTATCCTTGATAACCTCTCTGTGTTATATATTTACCTCCTTTAGCTCTGAAGAGAGTAAATAATCACATCACATACTACAAAACAATCCGTCAAATGGAATTAAGTTAACTAATTAGCTATACTGCTCAGTGATGAAGAGTTGTCTAGCAGATCTGAGTTTGGGTCTTGGTCTGCCATTTACTTACCAACTACACCATCTTGATAGGCATTATGATAAGAGCGCGGCCTCTGAAATCAATCTATCTGCACTCAAATCCCAAATTAAATATTTGGAATGATGTAACTTAACTTCTTTTATTCTAGTTAGTTAACATCCCTGTGCCTCAGTTTTCTCTTTGGCAAAATGTGGATAACAAAGAGTATCTAAATCATTGGATTCTTTGTAAGAAGATTGAATAAGCTAATACATGTAAAGAACTTAGAATACCATGTGACACATAGCAGAACTCAGTGAGTGATAGCTGCCATCACTATCATTACCAACATCATCATCATCATCATCATTATCATTTTGATGGGTTGCTTAGCTTCTTTAACACGATTTTCTTTTCTGTTATGGGATAAAAATAACACCTATTTCACAACATTGCTAGAGTTAGTGAGATAACGCACAAAAAATGCTTAGTTGGTATTTTGTTAGCTAATAGTAATAGTAGTAGTAATAATAAAAATTATCTATTTCCCCATTGTTGGACTGTTCTATTCATAAATCTTTGAGTCCTTGTGACTATTTAGCAACTCTGAGAAGTCTAGTTTCTAAACCAAGTGATACGAATATTTTATTTTTTTTCTAATTTATTCTGTAGTATCACTATGTTAATTTATAATCCCATCAGGAGTATGAGAGTACTTATTTCATCTTATCAAGAATAGGAATGATCATGTTGAAAAATCTTCTCTGAATGATTATATATCTTGTTGAAGCCGTGGATGTCAACTTTATGTGAAGATGACCACCACTGCCACTAAGACCAATAAAAAATCAGACTTAAATTTGATGTTACTACAATACAGAAAAAAAGACCTATGGAGTAGCAGAAACAGCAACGCATTTATTATAAGAATGGTAAATAAAGCATACTGACAAATGAAGAAGGCTTAATAAGAGCATCATATTCCACTGCTTGAGAAGCTGGTGCTGTGATGTGAAAAATACAACCTCATGAAGTACATTGTGTCCTCAGTAGGACAAGGAAATCAATAAAAACCATGGTTCATGTACTCCCAACAGAAACCCAGGTGTTAGTACTTCTAAAGGATTCAGTTGTGGCTGTTAGATGAATAAGGTCTACTTCCAGGGCTTAAAATATTGATGCCCCAAAGAGTTCTCCCTTACTGCCACATGGCATCAGTCTCAAAAGAGATCATAGTGAGAGGCTCCAGAGGCCAAGGGAATAAGTTAAAGGGATGCAGTTTCTTACTGTACAGGAAATAATTCTTCTTAGGTGAGCGTATATCAGTCCAGAAAGAGATGAAAAGCTTTTTAAAAAATACAACAAACTAACCAAACTAAAGAAGATTCATTGTAGTCATTTTCTTTTCATCTTGAGCACAAATAAAAAAAAACTTGCTAATAAAAATATAATACACACACCTGTGCATCTTGTAATAACGGATATTCATATCTGCACTTACATAAATTTCAATGCAATCTCTGGAGATCTCTTGTGACCTAAACAATGGTAACATGTTTGCTTATGGAGGGGGAAACCTGGTGCCAGGGGAATGGGGTAAGAGACATATTTTTCACTGTTGACCATTTTGTACAGTTGGAATTTTTAATCATGCATGTATTAATTATCTTTTAAAAAACTCATAACTACTTAAATAAATAAATATATAAAATGTACTGGGACATTTGGAAACATCTGTAGATATTCTTGGTTGTCACAACTAGGGGAGGGATTGCCACCAGCATTTAGTGGATAGAGACCACATCTGTTGTTAAAAATCCTACAATGAACAGGACAGCCCCTTATGACAAAGAACATCCAGCTCAAAAGGTCAATAGTGTTGCTGTTGAGAAACGCTGCACTAAATGATGGGCCTTTACATAGAGAACATAAACACACAGAGTATGAATGATATAAACAACTACTGCAGCTGCCTCTCGGCTCCTCACTACTCCAGATAGAGTATATCATCCAGACAGACAGGGAATGGAGTTGATCCCATAGATTGCAACAAGCAGTTTCCTGCCCAGTTGAGGAGGAGCAGCTTTCATCAGTGGCTCTCAGAAGAGGAAGCAGTGACAGCAAGATCTGGACCTTCAAGGCATATTGGAGAGATGACTATAAAGCCCTTTCTTCATGGGCCTGTGTGGGTGGAAGAGAGCATTTAGGGGCTGCACTACCCCAGTTATTTCTGTTTAAACAAGTTTGGTTAAAAGCCATTCACAATTTTACATCTCAAACACAGCACTAGCCCTTTATTCAAACTGTTATATTGTAATCCAATGGCATCATCCATTGGTCTATTTGAGATCCACAGGCTTCGATTAATTTAGAGGACAGTATGGCGACCCAAGGAGGAAAGTTTCTTACAAAGCACTATTCGTTTAGAGGGCCTCTGGTCCCCAAAAAGATCTCTTGACAAGACAACGCAGAAAACTTCAAATCAGGAAGGACTTACAGAGGTTCCACCGATGGCAACATAAAGGAGAAATGACTATTGTCTCTTTGAACCATAGTCTATTTAATTTCAACTTGTCCCTATATTGTGCTTTCTCTCTCTTTTTTTTTATATCAGTAGATTTCCTATATTTGTTCATTTTTGCATTACAGAGTATTGTAACAAAACCATATAATGTTTGAGCTGGAAGGAGTCTTAAAAATCAACTTAAGGGGCTGGCCCCATGGCCGAGTGGTTAAGTTCGCGCGCTCCACTGCAGGCGGCCCAGTGTTTCGTTAGTTCGAATCCTGGGCGCGGACATGGCACTGCTCATCAGACCACGCTGAGGCAGCGTCCCACATGCCACAACTAGAAGAACCCACAACGAAGAATACACAACTATGTACCGGGGGGGCTTTGGGGAGAAAAAGGAAAAAATAAAATCTTTAACAACAACAACAAAAAAAATCTGCATTAAAAAAAAAAATCAACTTAAAAAATCCTCACATTTTACTGATAATAAAAATAGCTAACACGCATAGGGATTTCTCTGTAGTCTGCATTGTCTAAGTTATTTACTTCCATTAATTCCTATAATCCTCAAAACCAGCTGATGAGGTAGACATTATTATTATCACCTCCATTTTACTGATGAGGAAACTGAGACACAGAGAAGTTAAGTAACATGTGGCAGGCAGAATTCTAAGATGACCTTCTATTAGTCATGCCCTTGTATAAACCCGTCCCACAGAATGCAGACAGCAGCTGTGGCTTGTTTCCAGTAAATAGTATATGGCAATAGTGATGAGAGAGTTTACTCCCATGGTTACATTATGTTATGTAAGACTCTGTCTTAGCAGACTTTGTCAACTGGGGAGAAATTCTCCCACTGGCCTTGAAGAAGCAAGCTGCCGTGTTGTGAGAGGTACTATAAGAAAGCCACATGGCAAGGAACTATGGGGGCCTCTAGGAGCTGAGAGCAGCCCATGGCTGACAGCAAGAAAACAAGGACATCATTCCAACAACTATAAGGAACTAAATTCTGCCGACCACTACATGAGATTGAAAGAAGATCCCAAACTCCAGCAAGGAATGCAGTCCAGCCAACACTTAAACAGTAGCCTTATTAAACCCTGATGAGAGGACCCAGCTAGGCTGTGCCTGGACTCCTGACCCCCACAAACTATGAGGTAATAAATGTATGTTGCTTTAAGGAACTAAGTTTGCAAGAATTTGCCATGCAGAAATGGACAAATAATAGCCACATCCAAGATCACAAAGCAAGTAAAAGGAAGGGCAGAGATTCAAACCCTGGCGGTCGGGTTCCACTATGGATCCCTTTAACCACAAATACCAAATTGCTAACAGTGGCAATCTCTGTAGCAGGCAGAAGTGAATTATTTTATTTACCCTAATATTTAATTTTTCTTCATGGCACTTTTTACTCTCTGACATATTACACACTCATTAATACATGCACACACATACACATTATTTATTTATTGTCTGTCTCTGACTAGAATGTGAGATCTACGTAGGCAAGGATTTCTGACCATTTTGTTCACTGTTGTATTCCCATCACCTAGAACAATGCCTGGCACTGAGTAGAGGTAAAATTATTTGTTGAATGCCATGAATGAACGCAATCATTGAGAAGCTGAGTCTTGGAGACTTGCTCAAAGTCCTTTGATGGTTAGTGGAAAGGCCACATGTAGCTGATTGTACTATTGATCTTGATTTCTCACCCCTTCCTATAATGGCACCCTCTACCACATGACTTTGTCGTTCTTCCATGGTGCTTTGACTGGTTTGGCCAATGGAATGGAGCTGGAAGTAAAATGGGAAGTTACAAACTTAGGACTTAGGAGGTAGCACATGTTTCCATTGACTCTTCTTGCTCTTCTGCCATTGCCAGAGAAAAGCATGCCCTGATTAGCCCGCCTGTCCTAGGATGATGAAACACATGTGAAGCAAACCTGGATCAACCTGTAGTTGATGAGCTGAGCTTGAATGAGCCAACCCCAACCAACCCAAGAGCATTTAAACAAGAATAAATAATTGCTTTAAGCCATTGAATTTTGAGGTGGTTTATCAGGCAGCATTATCATGAAATAGGAAGAGTTCTTTGCACTTCTAGTCCACCTGATGTCTTGTTAACATGGAATTTCACAGGATTGGTGTTCTGGGGAAGAAAGCCCTCAGCAGTGAAAGAATATATAATCAATGCTTTAACAGTCCTTTTGTTGGCTATGGGATACTTTGTAACCATTATGCTAAAAGAGGTCTTTAGGATAGAACATACCAATGATCATAATTCTGCTAAAATGACAAAACTAATACATAAATGCACTTCTGAAATTAAGGCATTACAAAAAAATTATGCAGGATTAAAGAGAGAATGGAGGTGTGAATTGAAGCCAGGAGTTCAATAGCTAAGAAAGCCCAAGTCAATGTAGAGCCGACAATGGTTAATCATCTACTTTCAAGATCTGAAAAGACTAAAAAGGGTTTGAATTTTTGTAGCCTGGAGTCTCTGACTATACTTTAAAATACAGTATTATTGTCCATAATTCAGTCAAAGTTGAAAATAGATCAAAGCTAAGTCTATTTGGTGTAATTTTTCCTAGGTAATGGTGTAGAAGGAATGTCAAAGCTTAACATTAGAGACATGAAAGAAGAAGTCCCATGATGCTCTTAGTTGGATGGAGTTGTCCATTCACAGAGCTGAGCCAGCCATAGGGGCTGATGCAGATGATGTGAGTGGAAGCAAGCTTAGCACAGAGGCTGCCACATCTCTGTCAACAAGAACAGTATAGTTATTCTTACTGGCCCACTATATGCTAGACTCTGTCTATGTATATTATCTTCAATCATCACAATGATCCTAACACATTCCTTACTCTTGTGTTCATGATACAGACAAGACTCAGAAAGTGAAGTCTATTGTATGAAGACAAACAATTAGCAAATGGAAGATGAGGGAAAAGAATAGAGAGCTCTGACCCCAAGGTCTAGATTCTTCCTGCAATATCAAAATGCTCCTCAGGTCTCTGAACAAAGATGGCTTCCTTTCCTTTCTGTTTCTGTTTGCTTCTTTTGTCCTAAGGATTTTGAATTTATCCAGTTTCTAACTACTATTCATCAGTGTCATGAATCATATAATAAATTCACTTAGAAATACCACTGTCCTCATGTCTCTGTTTAGGAAACAATGCCACATTTATTTGTGTCTCGTTTGCCAGCACAACCTCTGGCTGATGTAAAGGCAATCTAATTTGGTTTCATCCAAGTTCTGAAATTGGATGAAGTTGGTTAGCAGCACCATTTTTTAGTTATGGAAATAATCTGGAAGGCCGGCTAGCTAGTGCACCCTGGTGGTCCTGCAATTCAAAATGCTCTGTTATCTCTGTGCACAGATTCATCTATTCACAGAACATGAGTAATAACAGAATACACTGGTGTTGGCCCTTCCTAACAGAGCTGTTTGAATGCAGAGCCCTTCCAGGAGCTCTGACACTCATCCATCATAAAACATTGCCCATTTGCCCTGTTTATGTCAAGCATGTATTTAGGCAGCTGAAAAATCAATAATAGTTAATACACAGACCAAAAGTCCAGCATTCAAGGGACCATCACCAACTATCCAGCCTACTGCCAAGCTGAAAGTTTATATGAAAGCTGACCAGGAGATGTCTTGTTTTAAAAGGGACTCTCCTTTCTAAAAATTTGTTTTAACTTTCAACTTTAAAAAAATTATTTTGAAAATATATATGCAAATAGCAAAATAATAATAATAATTAACAGTACATAAGACTATTTGATAAAAAGTGAGTCTGTTAGCACAGGCCCAGTCCTAAACCCTGTAGGAAACCACCATCTGGAAACACTCGTGCACTCCTTGGACATCATATCACGTCCATCTGTTCAGCAGAACATTCTCCCTTCCTTCCGCTAATGGGCACTTAGACATATTCTGTACTTTGCCTTTTTTCTTTTACATATCTTGAAACTCTTTCCATATTGGAGAAAACAGTGGGGAATAAAGTCTTAGGTCAATCTTTTTTGAAAAGTGGAATGTATCTCACTAAGAAGTATTAACTTCAGAGAAAATAGACCTGTGTCCTTAAACCATTTTTGCTCATTACAAATGGATTCCAGCAGATAAAGTGAAGAAAGGGAACACCACCAGGGATCCAAGAACAGACAAACAAGGGTCCCATTGGGATTCAGACTGCCTTCTTCCTTGGTACAAGGATTTTGTTTCTTATTTCCTTTTCCTCTCTTTCTTAACGGGAACAATAGGCATATTGATGTTCGTGGGAGGCTTGAACAAAAGTCCCTTCTAGGTCACTTTCTGTGCTTCTACAGTACTGTGCATATGAAGTTACCATAGACAATGCTTTGTTTAGTTTTGTTCGAAAGCGTGACAGATGAATAAAATGTCATTCACACACATCCTCCCACCCCACTCCCCTCTTCCTATAGAATCTAGTTTCCTAAACCTTAAAACTTGCTGTAAATGATGAATATAAAAGGCATCTAGCATACAGTAGAATTGGATTTATCACAGCAAGGCCTGAGATAAACAACATGTTATGCAGGTTTCAAACACATTCTGCAGTTCTGCTTCTGACTTGGACTGCAAATCTCTCAGGACATACCTACTGAATATCTGATATGATTGGAGACTCGGCTGGGTGGGCTGGGGAGGAGTGGTAAAAGTGCACAATTCACATTTAACAGAGGTTGACAGTCCATGTGGAACCATGTGGCATAAATTAAATATTAGAGAGAGTATAATCTATAAAGAATATAAATTAATAAATGTAAATATCCACCTAGACGACCGCACTACCTATGATAATGACTTGACAGATTTTCATCAGTTCTTGAGAGCATGTTTGGAATAGTCTGCCTTAAAACTGAGGGATAGACAAAATTCATTTCTTGAGAGCTGAAGGACCACCAGAAATCACAGTAAAATGAGAGGCATGTGGAAAGGGTGCCTAGTAGAAACATGTTAGAGTGTTGTGTTTTTGCAGATAAAATATGTCGAGTTTCAAATATTCCCAAATCAAAATCCACAAGGGCAGAGGCTCTAACCTTCTTCTGCAGGCGTATTTCTGCAGTTGGAGACTGGCTGGAGGGCTGCTTTTCCCCTAGGCAGCTCTCCACAGCTCCACACAGCATCCTCCAGTGTGACAGTAGTAGGGATCTATTTATTTAGTGAGGGTTAGTATAGGCATTGCTCACTTTAGGTCAGTAATACATTTCTGAAAAGCCAAAGTTCTGCATAAAAATGCTAATTGAGAGCCTATTTTCCATTACTGTAAGTAGAGGAAATTTTGACATGTTACACGTCAACTCGAAACCCCCAATCAATTTCCCAATATGTAATTAAAACATAATCTACTAATATATGTCACCAACTATCATTTTAGCATACTTCCTGTAAAAGCAAACAAATGCTTTGTGGATGTTCAAATACATTTTTTGTATATAGACATAGAACTGAGTCTTACCTGTATTCCATGAAGTAGCATATGAAAAACCAATACATGTTCTACTGGAAAAAACTGTTCACTGGGAAGAGAAATGCTGCTGGATGTATCTGCAATAATTGTGAGCAATACTGGGTGCAGATTGCATATAGGATAAGTACAACCTGTGTGATCTGAATGGTGAGTAATGCGGAATTAGTAATGGAAGAGCCTGTTGAGGCTGCAGACCCCTTAGAGGCGAAGAATGGACAGAACGTGGATAAGACCGTGAAAGCAGGAAGTACTTTGAGTAAAGGGTGATGGCCAGAAAAAAAAAGAAATAAGAAGAAGCTTGGTAAATAAGGGCATTTAGTAAGGAGACCAACCAGATTTGATACAAAGGAACAATGCACAAGTGAGTTTGAGTGAGATAAGACGAGATTGAGGTGTCTGGATTTCACCTAATGCGGAAAGACAACAAGCAAAAGCACAGATAGACCAAGGCAAAGTCAAACGACACATTACATAGAACACCCTCTGTTAGATGAAGACAGCATGCCAGAAGGTAAATATACTAACTATATCAATAAACATTAGTGACAGTGGAGAGGACTTTCTAAAACTTAGTTTCAAGGATAATGTGTTTTAATATGAATAAGAAACAAATCAAAGACCTTGAGAACTGAAAGCAGCTTTCCCAGTTGTCCCAGTCAACAGTGAATCTTTAATCTTTATAAATGGTTGGTCCATACAGCTAGGCAAGTGGGCACTGGGACCTGAGCCAGGCTGTGCCCCAACAAATTCTGGGGCATACACCATAGTGGAATGTAATAGTTACATGTCAACTCAAACAAGCCTGTATTAGTAACAATAATGACAACTAACATTTATTGGCAGCTAACCTAGTTTAATGACAATTAACCTATGGCAAGTTTGTTTAAAATATTAATTTGTTTCGGGGCTGGCCCTGTGGCCTAGTGGTTAAGTTTGGTGTGCTCCACTTTGGTGGCCCAAGTTCGGTTCCCAGGTATGGACCTACACCTCTCATCGATGGCCATGCTGTGGTGGCCAACCACATACAAAACAGAGGAAGATTGGCACAGATGTTAGCTCAGGGTGAATCTTCCTCAGCAAAAAAAAAAAAAAAAAAAATTAGTTTGTTTAGTGCTCAAAAAATCCCTATGCTTGCGTAGTACTATTGCCCCCTCACATTACATTTAGTCTGGTGACAATATATGGTCTTCCAATAAAGATGAAGGAAAAAATCATCATCATTTTATGCAATGGCCTATTTAATGCCGTAGAGTTGCTAACAGTTAAAAAAAATCTTGAAAAAAAGAACATGGGATAGCCCATCATTCTAAACATGATCTCGTTTTGATTACAGGAAAAGAATGAGGAATTCACAGAGTAATTTCTACTTCTGTTCTGGATTACCTTTGTATTTCAGTTTTCCCACATCTATAATAAAATGTCAAGTTATAAAAGAGAAAAGCCCTGAATATAAACCAGTTTGAGGAAGCAAGGAGAGACAAATAGCAGACAGCTTAATATAAACAAAAGGAAGTTTGTTTGCAATTAAATTATATTCCCTTCTTCTCCAACCCCCAACTCTCCTCACACCAGGATTATAAGTATTACAACTTTGCTTCACCTAATGTGTGACTTCAAAAATCAGCGTTGGATTATAACAAACTGAAGGAGAAGTTTGGTGATGGAACCAGCAGAAAGACATGTCATTTAATGTGATTTTTTAAGATTCTAATATCTTGACAACTAACAAAAAATGTCATCAGCTTAAACACTAGAAAAGTTTATGTGAGATACTCTTGGCACATCTGTAACTATAAAAGAAAATAAAATTAGGTCACCTACTTTCCAGTCTAATTTTCCCATTTTGAATAGCTATTTCACCAGTCACACAGACTGATGCCGGGCTGGAAACACTCTCACATGCTCTCCTGCGCAGAGCTAGCCCCTTTAGATGGAGGCGTAATTACGTGTTACCTCAGATTAATCCTGTTATATAAAGTTTGTGATTATTATAGTCAGACACTAAGACTCTCCTAACTCAGAACCACCTTTTCTTACCTCAGAGTAAATCAAGGAGAAGAAGCAGGAATAAAACCACAGGGATCATGAGACCGTGTGGTCTACAAAAAGATTTTTCCTCAAACACACTGGTAAATTGATAGGATAGGAACCTAGGTTTCAACCAGGTTAGAGTTATTTATGAAGAACAGAAGCTCAAATATTCTCAATGACAGAGAGACATCTTCAAAGAAAAAGAAAAAAAGTCCCATGTGGAAAATTACCTGGTAGTTTCCTTTGATGATTCCTAGAATGTCTTTCTTTAAATCTTGACTCAGTTTCTGAACTTATAAAATTTTGAGAGGCATAGGTAATAAAATAAAATACAAAGAAGTTCTAATAATTGGTAGAAACAAGTGGATATAAGCAAAGAACAATCCACGGCCAGAAAGCAGAACTCAAAGTAGGAAGGCAGTAAAAAACAGATTAGTTCAACAACAGGGGGCATCTGTGTCTCATAAAACAAACAGAAGCCCTGGTAAGACCTCCCTGAGAGAGGCACTGAGGAGGAAGCTGGGAAGAGCAAAGGAAGGGAACACAGGAGTTTGGATTTTGTTTACTATGTAAATCCAAGCCTGTGTCTGGGACCTTCTGCGGTATCGTGATGACTTGATATCTCTCTCCTGACAGCTTTGATCAATCAGGTTAGGTAACAAATTAAGTAGTTTCACGTCTATGTTATTTCTGCTATTCAGCAGTGCTGAGAGGAGGTAAAATTCAGATGTACTGGTACCCCGAGTGACTGGCCAGGAGCATGGAGCAATCTGGGAAATCCCAAGGAAGCCCAGGTTAGAAATGCTCTGTTGTCTGACATTCCTTACTTGCTGTCACATTCTCTTAACAAGTTGCATATTTTATTTTCACTTGCACGCTTTTTATTTATGGATCCACTAATTTGTGGATCTATGTAATTGATGCTTTATATTCACTTTTTGAGGAGTATTTATTATATACCTAGCAGCATGCTGACTGCTAGGGAGTGTGAAGAAACAGTCACAACTTCTAGCCAAGATCAAATAATAAAGACTGAACTTACCCTCTCACCTGAAACAACTAAAACACCAAAGAAAATATATGAAATAATTCCTCTTAAGCATTTAAATATCAGATAATGAAGGACAGTGCTTCCTGAGAGACTGGAAACAAACAAGGTGAAATCTATGATTGCTCTAATTTACTACCTGGAGAAGATTCCAGGTCACAATCAAGAAAGGAGAAAACCAGAGGGAGCTTTGCAACCTCTCTCAGATTAAAATACATAGCTGAGCACCCAAGGAGGCAAAGGCTGCTAGAATTTGCAGAACAAACTACCAGAGAGAAGAAATCTGTACTGAGAGAAAACTCTAAAGATCTTTATTGATGATTTGGTGAAGTACCGATCAGTGCATAAAGTTAAAGAAACTACCCAATGCTAGGGAAAGAACTACCCAAATAATCAGTGGTAACAATGGTCAGAGCTCACACAGGGCTGAGAATAGTGCACATTCCCAATAGCCAGAGTGAAAAACCTCGTAATTCATAAGGCATTATTTAGAGTACTAAGAAGGATCTAGCTTTGGTAGTGAAGAAAAATTCAGCCTAGGCTAAATGCAGCATAAGTCCTGCCCATCAAAGCCTAAAAGCAAGACTGGAAAGAATGAAACTGTTTCAACCAACTTGGTCATATCACAGAACAACCTGAAGAAAACTTTTTTGGAATACAAAAATATACAGAACCAGTCAAGAAAAACTTTGAAATGAATGGCTTTGAATAAAAAATTTCCAGGTAGAGGCCAGCCTCATGGCCTAGTGATTAAGTTCAGCACGCTCCACTTCCACAGCCCGAGTTCAATTCCCAGGCGTGGACCTATGCCACCCAGCTGTGGCTATGCTGTGACGGCAACTCACATACAAAATACAAGATTGACACAGATGTTAGCTAAGGGCAAATCTTCCTCAGCAAAAAAGCCCCACAAAAAAACAGGTATACAAGGAAGGAGGAAAATACAACCTATAATGAGAAGAAAAATCAAACTGATTCAGAAATGACAAAAGATGGCAGAATTTGTAGAAAAGGAAATTATTACATAGGTATTCCATTATTACATAGATATTTAAAAACTAGAGGAAAGATTGCTCATGTTAAGTAAAGACATGGAAGAGAGAAAAAGTAAACTTCTAGAGATAAAACCTACAATATGTGAGATGAAAAATGCACTGGATGAGATTAACAACTAATTAGATAATGGAGAAGAAAAGATGAATAAACTTGAAGACATAGCAACAAAAATGCTCCAAACTGAAACAAGGGGGACAAAAGACAGAAAAAAGGGAACAGAACATCAGTGAGTCATGTGACAATCAGTGAATCAAGTGGCCAAATAAACATGTAATTGTAATCCCTGAAGGAGAGGAATAAGAGAGGGAGATAGGATAAAATATGTTTAAAAATAATGACCAAAAGTTTCCCTAATTTGGTGAAAATTATAAACTAATATACGAGAAGTTTAAGGAACCCTAAGCACAAAAGCATGATGAAAAGTACACCAAAACACATCAAAATCAAATTACTTAAAACTAGCGATGAAGAGAATATATTAAAAGCAGATAGAGAAAAAAGGCACAATACATGCAGAGGAACACACATAAGGATAACAGCATGTTTTTCATCCAAGATGATATGATCATCTCAATAAAGGAGAAAAACATTTGACAGGATCCAACATCCATTGCTAATAAAAACTCTCAACAAATTAGAAATAGAAAGGAACTTCCTCAGCCTGACAAAGGACAGCTTCAAAAAACCCTAAAGCTAGCATCATCCTTAATGGTCAAAGACTGCATGCTTTCCCCTTAAGATCAAGAACAAGACAAAAATGTCCACACTCACCAATTCTATTCAATATTGTACTGAAAGTTCTAGCCAGTGCTATAGGGCAATTAAGAAACAAAAGGACCATGTTGGAAAGGAAGAAGAAAAAACTATCTACTCACAGATAACACGATCATATACATAGAAAATCTATGGAATCCTCAAAAAAAAATGTTGCAAGATAAATAAGATCAATATACAAATCAACTGTATTTTTATATATTAGCAATAAACAATTGGAATTTTAAATAAAAAAATACCATTTACAAAAGCATAAAAATATTAAATAGTTATAAATCTGCCAAAAGATGTGAAAGACTTGTACACTGAAAACTACGAAATATTGCTGCAAGAAACTGAAGAAGCTCTAAATAAATGGAGACACACACTGTGTTTAGAGATTGGAAGACCTAAAATCACTAAAATGCCAATTGTCTCCAAACTGATTTATAAATTCAACATAATCCCACTCAAATACCCAGCAAACTTTTTGTAGCAATTGATCAACAGATTCTAAAATTTATATGAGAATGCAAAGGACCTAAACTAGCCAATCAATTTTGGAAAAAAGCAAAGTTGAAGTACTTACATAACCTGACTTCAAGACTTATTATAAAGTAATGAAGACAGTGCAGCATTGGCATCAAGATGGAATAATCTAGGAATACAGTTATGCATTGCTTAATGACAGGGATACATTCTGAGAAATGCATCATTAGGCAATTTCATCATTGTTTAAACATCATAGAGTATATCTACACAAACCTAGAGGGTATTGCACACTACACACCTAGGCTGTATGGTACTAATCTTATGAGACCATCATTGTACTTGTGGTTGATCATTGACCAAAACGTTGTCATGTGGTGCATGAGTGTGCTTACCCATACATGATCAACTGATTTTCAATAAAGTTGCAAAGGTAATTCAGTGGAGAAAGAATAGTCTTTTCCACAAATGGTGCTGGAACAATTGGATAGCTATATAAAGAACTTTGATCTATTCCTGGCACCACACACAAAAATTAACTAAAAATCGATCAGAGACCCAAAGATAAAACCTAAAGCCATAAGTTCTAGAAGAAAATCCAGAAGAAAATCTTTGTGATCATGAGATAGGCCAAGATTTCTTTAGACTTCATTAAAATTATGTACTTCTGCTCTTTAAAAGAAACTGTTAAGAAAATGAAAAGACAAGACAGGGACTGGAAGAAAATAAATCATATTTTCTATAAATCATATATCTGATAAAGTTCTCTATCTAGAATATACAAAGAACTCTGAAAATTCAATGATCAGAGAAAAAAATAACCCAATAAAAAACGAGCAAAAGATTTGAAGACTTTCCCAAAGAAGACATATGGATGGCAAATAAGTACATGCAAAGATGCTCAATATTATCAGCCATTAGGGAAATGCAAATAAAAACCACTATGAGATATCAGTACACACTTATTAAAATGTCTAAAATTAAAGATGTGGGCTGGAACTCTGACACACTGCTGGTAGCAATGTAAAATAGTTTGACAACTTTGGAAAACAGATAGGAAGATTTTTTTAAAGTTAAACATCACCCAACATATGATCCAGCCTTTCCATTCCTAGGTATTTACCAAGGGAAAAGATAACATATATCCATAAAAGGATTTATTCATAGCAGCTTTGCTTGTAATAACCAGAAACAACAAAACTGGAAACAACCATGCCAACAGGTGGACAGATAAACAGATTGTGGGATATCCATATAATGGAACATCATTCAGCAATAAAAAAGAATGAACTACTGGCACTAACACCACCACAGAGGAATCTGAAAATAGCTATGCTCACTGACAAAAACCAGGCCACATACACAGCAAAAGAGTGCATAACCTATATTTCCATTTATACAAAATTTAAGAAAATGCAAACTACTCTATAGTGACAGAAAGAAGATGAGTAGTTGCCCAGAGATGGAGAGGGAAAGAGGGAAGGGATGTGGGAATCACAAGGAGGTACAAAGAAACTTTCGGAGATGATGGATATGTTCACTATCTTGTTGCGGCGATGGTTTCATGGATCTACACACATGGCAAAACTTATCATATTGTACACTATAAACATAGGATGTCAATTATACCTCCACAACAATTAAAATGTTTAAGAGAGAGAGATAGCCTTAAAAGGTGAAAATGAAGCATAAAATGAAACTTTGTACTCTTGTCCTAGGGTAGTGCTTCTAAAACTTTAGATAACTCATTACCCCCTTTCCTTTTTTTTTTTGAGGAAGATTAGCCCTGAGCTAAGTACTGCCAATCCCCCTCTTTCTGAGGAAGGCTGGCCCTGAGCTAACGTCCGTGCGCATCTTCCTCTACTTTATATGTGGGGTGCCTACCATAGCATGGCGTGCCATGTGGTGCCACGTCCACACCCGGGATCCAAACCGGCGAACCCTGGGCCGCCGAGAAGCGGAACACGTGAACTTAACCGCTGCGCCACCGGGCCGGCCCCTCATTATCCTCTTTCAAACATAAAACCCTCATGCCTTCCATAAATCTTATTCAAAATTTCAGAAGTAATTAAGTGTTCTGACAGTAATAAAGGTAACTGAAAATCCTTTTCCAACTGCAAATTCTCCTTCACTCACTTTAGTATGCTCCAATCCCTTTGACATTATGATTTTAACATGTTTTTGGAAAAAAATTACAGCTAATAAGCATTGGAAAATATAATGCAAATACAATGGAGGAAGAAAGGAAGGAGCAAAACTAACAACTAACAACAATATACAACTTCAAAGGATGACCTCAAAAGTAGTCTAAATTTGGGGCTGACCCCATGGCCGAGTGGTTAAGTTCGTGCACTCCGCTGCAGGCGGCCCAGTGTTTCGTTGGTTTGAATCCTGGGCACAGACATGGCACTGCTCATCAAGCCACGCTGAGGCAGCGTCCCACATGCCACAACTAGAAGGACCCACAATGAAGAATATACAACTATGTACCAGGGGGCTTTGGGGAGAAAAAGGAAAAAAATAAAATCTTAAAAAAACTCTACAGAAGAGCTTTTAAAAAAAAAAGTAGTCTAAATTTAAGAAAGTTCAGTTTTCGCCTTTATTCTAAGCCTGAATCAAAAGCTGCAGTGCTTGTGCAGGTAGCTGTTTGCTGATTTCTCCTCACCTGCCTCTCTCTCTCTCACTCTCGATTACTCTGATCACCCCTCCAGCCACACTAAATTCACAATTTCAGGTTGCTAGCTGGCTTTACCTTGAGTCAGCAGAGCCTTGTGAAGTCAGACAACAAATGCACAAGTGGAATTACTGCAATTAATGCCGCTGCCACCATCCCTGTTTTCTGGCCTTCTCCCTCCTCTGGCTCACATTCCCAGACTCTCTGGAAGACGCCGGTGTGCCCAGAATGAGCACTTCTAGTCGAGAAGGAGGAGGTTCTAAGAGGTGTAGGTCTTTTCTGGGGAGGCCACCACCATCCTTAGCTAAACTAATACACAATGACCACAAAGGCTGCAATTATTACTTGGAATACCTAACAAAATGTCGTGTTTAAAGTGGAAAAAAAATCAGAATATAAAATTGTATTCATAAAAGGATATCAACCATGAAAAATACTGACAGATGGATAAAAATTAGAAGGACATGTGTAAAAATTAAAATAAAGTAATTGTTAGGGTTTTCTTTTTCCTCCCTACTGTTTTCGCTATCTTTATTGACATTATATTGTTTTTATAGTGAAAAAACCCAAAAGTTTATTGACAGCTGCTAGCTTGAAGCCTTTTTCATTCTATCCAGTTGAAATGAATCTGAGGCTTCTATTCATCTGGGAAAAAAAGAGAAATAACAAATTTATTTTGCTGCTGTGGTGGGTGGTTGTAGCTGTGGTAGATTTGTTTGACTGCCAATTACTGGCAACAGTTATCCAATTGTTATACATTTTATAAATGTGTCTAGCAGTGTTCTATCTGAAAATGTATACAGTTTAGAAAAAACTATCATAATTTTATCTTCTGTTCCACAGGATGAAGAAAACTGACTGGTTAATTCAGTGATAACGGCCCACACCTCACTACATGCACAGAGGATGTTCTTGAAATCCCGAGAAGGTCTGGTCAGAATACTATCATCAGGGGATAATGCTACTATGGCAAATTATCTAAGATAGGAAACAACCTTTTGTGGGGTTTCTTCTGAAGGGTAACAGAACCTGTCATCCCAAAATATGCCCTGGGGCAGACTGAGTATTTTGAGCTGTAGGCACTTGATAAACAGCAAATGCAGGGAGAAGCTTTCTCTGAACTCCCCCTTATTTTCCTAAAGACAGATCCTCCAAAAGGAACTCAACTGTCATAAATCCCTCCCTGAATGGAAGTTTCATCAACCAAGGAAGACTGATCTTATCATAGGAGAGGAGACTAGAAGTAGACAGCACACACAGTAAACCTTGTCACAGACGATGTCATACCTCCCATCTATTCTTCTAAGCGCCCACTCATCTTTCCTAGAAATCATTTACTCTCCCTGAAGAGGCCCCCTTCTCCCCTCCCTTTTCCCTATTAAGTAGGTATTTAAGTCTGAATTCAAAGCCACATCAGGGAGTTAGTCATTTTTCCCTAATATCTCTCACAGATACATGACGTATACACATTAATAAACTTTTGTTTATTTTTCTCTTGTTAATCTGTCTTTTATTACGAGGGTCTCAGCTAAGAACTCAGAAGGGTAGAGGGAAAATTATTTTTCCTCTTCTACAATTCTGTCTCAGGAAGGCAAATCATGGACTGAACAATGACATTGACTCTAGGAGCAACCAGTGCTGGCAGAGAGGAGGGCAGTTTCTAGGGGAGAATCAGTAATGCCAGCATCAACACGGGACAGGAGGGCACATGCATCGCTGCTGATGGGAGTGTAAACTAGTTCAACATTTTTGGAGGATGATTTGCCAAAATCTATAAAAATGTTCAAGGCGTACCGGCTGTCTTCTTCTAGGAATCATTTCTGCAGAGATAATGCATGAGTGCACAGAGTTCTAGGTATAGACCAGAGTGCTACCGCAGCACATTCTTCCTACCATGATAGTATAAAGCTAGGAACCACCTAAATTTTCAAGACTAGGTGGAATAAACAGGCATCAGCCATAGAATGGATCATCATGCAGTAGTTAAAATAAAAGGGAGCCAGTTAAAAACAATGTTTGTAATATTTTTTGGTGAAACACATTACTCATTAATACATAATATTTACATGAATGCACAGGCACAGAAGAAAGAATACACAGGAAATTTTTAATAAAGTTACCAGGAAGGGGATTACAGTGATGGAGAGAATTTTAACTTCTACATTTACATACCTCCTGATGGAATTCGGAGTGCTTTTTAATTTAATTAACCAAAAAGACAACAATATCAAATAAATTTAAAGTAAGTGAAACAGGATATTGATATGGAGAATGAATGGTAAGAACAATGGGATGTGATCAAATTAAGAAAATGAATTTGGTAATACAGGTGTTGATAGTAAGGAATTTCTATCCAGGAGAATGTATAATGTCTTTCTGAAAAAATGAGCACATGTTAAATGACTTTCTCTCTCCTCCCTATCCCCATTAACTAGCCAGAATCCAAGTTTCTGGATAAATGCAGCCCAGGTAGCAGACAGAATGGGACAATAAAGATCAGTAAAAAAGGGGAGACCTTTGGGGAACGGGAGTTTCAACATTAAGTTATGCCTTTAAGAACTAAAGAGAGCTGGTGGGAGGGGGTAGTTCCAAGCTCATTTTCAGATTAAATAGGCATGGTTATGCTAATTCTTAACGTTGCCAGCAGGCTGAGTTCCCAGCTGCCCTGCAGTCTAGTCTAGGGTGCTGCCAGTCTGCAGGGTCCAGGAGTGTCCGCCTACAGGGACGGCTGACACCATCTTGTAGCAGAGTCTCCTGGACCAGTCTGTAGCCATCACTGCCTAGGGTGGGACAAGGACAAGATTGGGTGTCTTTATGAACCACTTCAGATCTTAAACCACAGCCGCCCACAACACCATCTGTTTACTGCCATGTGGACCCTAAAAGAAAAATCCGGTTTGGTCCTAAAAATACTATTTCCCTCACAAGGAACCGTCTCCTAGGGTTCTGCCTCACAGGCCTCTGTTTTACATAACATTAATTAGAGATGCTAATTCTGTGTCGGAATGGTACAGCGGCCACACCCTGGAATGTGAAATTGTAAACCACAAAATTCTGCCAAAATGTGTCATTTTATCCAAGTGTAGCAAACTCAGTTTTAAGTTGCTTATGTTTCAAGGCTTCCTGGCCATGAGTTCTAACAGGACTGGAGTCGTCATCTTGCTCTTCCTTTGTCTCATAACGTGTAAGATGTTTTTCTCCTTTAATAATAAAACTACCATTTAGTAATAAAATTAAAATATGTATTTACATGTGACTTAAAAAGAAATAAAATCTCTGAAATTGTTAATAAGAACTCAGATCAGAAGTTAAGAACTGTTTCCTTTTTCAATGTAATGCCACTCAGCTCCAAATGTACCTTCCGTTGCCTACTTGTGATACTGGATTATTTCTCTTGACAGCTGGTGCAATGTTAAATTTTGTCAGTAGATGGTGCTGGAGGGACCTTGGAGGAGGAAGAATCAGCTTGATCCTCAGTGCATGACTCCCAGCAATGCACCAGCTGTGACACCCAGTGGCACTCACCTTCCAGTTTTCCAGCCCTAGCCAGAAGTTCCCTGCCTGCCTGCCTGCAAGAATGCAGGAGGGAATTTACTGCTTGCAATGCCCTGCCCAGGAGCCAAGCCCACTGGCACCCCAGAGGGAGGCTTCCAGCTAGCTAGGCTTGGCCAGCAGTTCCATGCAACCAGCCTCTGTCCTATAGCAGCAGACCTACTCTGCCCTGGGGCAACCCAGTGAGCTTCTCTGCCATCCAATGAAGTCTGAACCCCAAACTTGGGGAAGGAGACCCTTTCCAGGCATTTTTCCTGGGTTCTCTCCCTCAGCCTTAGGATATTCTTTAGGATCCTCTTTTATTCCCTTAATAGCAAATATTATTAAAAGAGTATTTTATACTCTTAATAGCGAATCCCTTGTAAATAGTGATCAACTCTCTGAATTAAATCACCCCTGTTCAAATTACAGTATGGTTTCTGACTCTAGACTAGACCCTGATTGATAACAATCCATTGAAGAAGGTAGCAACTTTAAACCTCAAGTTGGCTCTTAATGCTGTTCCTTAACTTCATTATTCGTTTCTCAGTCAGTCTGGCACATTGCTTACCAGGTTATTTCAGACCTCCTCTTGGGTCTTTTAGGTTCCAATTCATCTAACTTACCAAGAACTTACTACCAGAAAATATCAATTGATATTCTTTAAGGAAAGGAGGAGCTTCCTTCAAAATCCAAATTTTTTAATCCCTCTCTTGTCCTCCTATTGATCTTGCTCACACCTTTGCAGATTAAAAGAAAAAGTCAGAATTGTCCCTCACCAGTGCCACCCCCCAACTTGATACGTAACACGCTTATTTGTTATTCTAGGTTTTATCAGTCAGGACATTCCTTACAGTTATCACCTTATCTTTGCTTTCCCTCAACAGATTATATAGGGAGATCCATCGTGGGAAACTTCACAGCAATACTGAGTCTTCTAGTTGATGAACATAGTAGGTCTCTCTATTTATGTAAATCTTTTTAAACTTCACTCATTAGTATTTTATAATTTGCAGAATACAAATATTGAACATATTCTATGGGATAAATGTCCCTAAGTATTTCATTATTTTGATGCTATTATAAATGGAATTTTTAAATTTCAAATTGTTTGTTGCTAGTATGTACAGTTGATTTTTGTAAATTGGCTTTTCTAGGAGCTTTTTTGTAACTTCCTTAGGATTTGCTACACAGGTGATCATGTCTATGAATAAGGAAAGTTTTACTTCTTCATTTCCTATCTTTATGTCTTTATCTATTTTCCTTTTCCTTTTTCTTTTTTTGGTCTTATTGAACTTGCCTGCAGTAACATGTTGAATAGGAATGGAGGGAGTGGACGACACACTTGCTTTGTTCTGAAACTTAGACTTAAAGCATTCAGAATTTCACCATTAAGTATAAGGCTTTTTGTAGAAATCTAGCATCAGGTTAAGGAGGTTCTCTTATATTTCTAGCTTGCTGAGAGTCTGACCATGAACGGGTGTTGAATTTTGACTAATTCTTTTTCTATACCTAGTGAGACGTTCATATAGATGACCTCGTGGACCCACCAGTTTTCACTATGCATGAGAAAGAAAGCCATCTATTTTTCTCTAAGACATGCTATTTTTGCCTTTTTTGAAGTAGCCAAACTAACATGCTATTTGAAAGTCATAGGAGTGTTGTCAAAGAGCAGGGGTAGGACGGAGGCCAGAGAGAGACGACTGCATGACCAGGTAAGACCTAATGGCAACTTAGACTAGCATGGTGGTGAATTGTGGATCAAATCAAGAACTATTTTCGAAGAGAAGCAATAGAACTAGCTGATAAATTTGATGCACAGGATAATGAAGGGTATAAATTAGGAATAACTTCTAAATTGCTGACTTGAGCCACCAGGTAAAGGATACTACTATTTACTGAAATAGGAAAACTTGGGGAGGAAAAGTTTCGAATAACTTTGTGGGTGATATATCAAGAGCCAGGTGGATTACATCCGATATTCTTATTAGACATCCAAGTGCATAGATTAATCAGGAGACTGGATACATAAGGCTGGAACTCAGCACTTACCACATAGTATCATAACTATCTGCTTCTCTGTCTTTGTCCCTAGCCAGACAGTGAGGTCCTTGAAGGTTGAGACAATTTCCTATTCATTTTTACATCTTGGGTTCTATCACAGTACTTTTCATAAAGTAGATATTCAATAAATATTGGTTGAATTAGTCCATGAATCCTTAGTTTTAGTGAAAGGCAATTCACTCTATGAGGTTTAAAAAAATATTGCTATGGGAGGCTGGCCTGGTGGTGCAGTGGTTAAGTTTCCATGTTCCACTTCAGTGGCCTGCGGTTCGCTGGTTCAGATCCCAGGTGTGCACCTACAGGCATCCCACACATAAAGTGGAGAAGGATGGGCACGGATGTTCACTCAGGGCCAGTCTTCCTTAGCAAAAAAGAAAAGGATTGGTGGCAGATGTTAGCTCAGGGCTAATCTTCCTCAAAAAATAAAATTGCTATGGGATTAAAATACTTATCTATACTTCACAGTGATCAAAATAATTAACTAAATAACTAAAATAAATCAGAAGGCAAGGATAAATATTTTAAGGTAGGCAATATATCTAAAACTATTGAGGCATAAAGGGACTCATGACATTAAGAATTAAAATGTATGAGAAATATTGTAACATACAACAAAAATAATTACTATGGAGAAAACTGAAAAGTTTTGGAGCTATCATAAAGATCACCTAGTCTAGTGGTTCTCATACCATGTTCCCTGGAGTTGTACAATTTCTTGGAGGCACCAGGGCTACTGTGTGTGTGTGGTGGGGGTGGATAGGAGGTCAAGCAGGTGGAATTTGGGGTCTCAGGATTATAGGTGAGATTTCATTTCAAAAAAGAATTACATTACTACAAAAAACTTTTTTGAAAGCTATGGACGGATACACTAGCCTCATTCTATAGGTGAAACTGAGTCCTGCTTAAGTGTGTCCAATAGCAAAGAGACAAGACTAGAAGTCAGGTCTTCCAACAACCAGTCCAGAGACTGAGAGCTTTCATTCCAGAATTTATCCAAAAAAAATCCTTGACATACTTTTGTATTTACGATCTATCACCTCTTGGATTTATAAGTTCTATAAATTTATTACAGATGGTTATGTTGTATCACTTATACTGCGCTTAAACACAGTATAATGCAAAGAGAATGAGCTTTGAAGACAACAACTGGGTTTAAGCTCTGCTGGCTACAGTCATCAGAAAGCTCTATGTGTGAGTTATTTTAACAGAGGCAGTACAGAGCATTCGGGTCAACCAACTTTGGTCCTCAAACATTGCTGGAGGTGTATATATACATTACTGCATCATACCCTAATTTCCCCCCTTGGGGTTTCAGTGGAATTAATTAAATACTAATCAGAAGTAAAGGACAGAGGGATAGGATAAAAAGAAAATCTCTTTTTATATTCACATTTGAAAAAAGTATTGCCTTTTCCAAGAAGGGAAAAAATAAAAAGCAGAGCTACTAGTGAAATGTTAGGTTTTCATTATCACTACATTATTTCTCCAGCAGGTTATGCTGCAACACGCTGTGGATAAAATCTCTTAATTTGCTTTCTTCTTTCTTTTCTGAGTGAATTTTTCATCTTATCCTCTGAAACGACAGACTGCTATTATCAAAGCTGTGTATCCCGAGAGTCAGTAGCAGGACTGAATTTCCTTTTTTCATTATTTTTGGTAGAACACACAGACCTTAGGGGTAAAGTATCAGCTCCGATATATTTTCAAATTCTTACTAGGCTCCCTTAAGGAGAAAAGAAGGTAATTAATCGGTCATCCTAGACAGTGTACTATTCCTTCATAATATTTAAATGCTTATTTCATTGGGATGGAATTTTATCATAAATAGATGAACTTGATCAAAAAAAAAAAGGAAGCATTTCTAACCAAAAGCGCTGAAGAGCATAAAGGCAAATATTGAGTTTATAGAAAAACCAAAACCAATAACAACAAACAAAAACCAATATTTTTACCTGCTGATTTGTACCTGCTATTTCTGCATTTAGTTACATATTTCTGAAAACTGATCTGCCATATGATTACGCTGCTCCCATAAACTTTATTCCAGTGAAGACCAAACAAACATAAATAAAGATTTAGAAATGCATTGATTTTCAAAATGTGTAATCTTCTTAGTTAACACGTCAATCTCTTGGTAGTTTCCTGAAGCACACAGAAGTATTCTGAATCATTGCCTTCACAAGCTGCTCTGTTGAAGTTGTCACTAAATGTAAAGACTTCACTTAGAATATCCCTTTTTAAGGGTTTGGGAAAGATCCTGTTAAAACAAATTCTATCTTTGTCCTTTTCTACTTTCTAAAACTTGTCCTAAATATTGTCAAAGGCAGCCCTGAAGCATAAAAAATTATCAAACAGCAGCCTAGGGTATGTGGGAGGAAAAAAGTCCAGAGGCTTTTCTTTGTCATTGGGCAACACCTTAACGAACTACTTATACCAACAGGAATCTCAGCATCTCTTTCTGTACCTGCAGGAGTGGCCACATCCTTCTAATACTTTCTTGGATCCTGTTCCAATGCTATAAACATAAGGCTTGGCTTGTCAGGGCCAGCTGACATCAGTGGAAACAATCTGGAATAAGTGTGCACGTCAGCAAGAAGTAAAACACAGCTGTTTTGGGGGCACGATCACATGAGAAGAGAGAATAAAATCCTAAGCAGTGAAATATAGTAGACATATTTGTAGTTCTTTTTACTTTAATATAGGGTTTGAACGCTAAAGTCAAATTATAGGCTAGATTCCTGGCATTTGTCAAACTCAGTTCTTGGGCTGCAGGCCGACCAGTGGATGGTGAGTCCAAAGGCAAGAGGAAATAAGAGTTCTGCTGTGGTTCGTTCAGCTCTCTAATTTTCTGAGCAAAGCAATAGCAAGCAGTTGGCTTATTTAAAAAACCCTCGTTTGCTTCTTATAGCATTTTCATGAATAAAATCATTACTTTGGAAACTAGAAAACAAAGAAACACATATATCAGTAGAGAAAATGAAACCGTTTCATTGTATGGCTGAGTCATTATTTTTTTTCCAATTTGATATTAAAGAAATGCTAAAGTGGTGGCTGAGACAGAATAGTTTACTAGTAAATAATAATTAAATGTTTCTAAGTCAGAATATATTTATGTTTTAACAAATAGGCCCCTCTTTATCTTAAAACCCAAAGGTAAAAGGTTCATTTATTTGTATTAAAGTCACTGAATTTTGCGTGAGATGGACAATATGGTGTAGCACCTCTTATCTTTTCTGAAGTAATATTGATACAGGTCTGTTCAAATAAATAAATGCTCCCATTTTAACCAATTCACACCAACTTAAATACACAGGAAGAAGAATGATCATCAGCAATGCCCCCCAACCCTACTCCCTGCTCCCAAAGTACTGATTACAGGTTTTTAATGCCTCAACTTGACCTTGTTACTGTCCTGCTAGCCACTTTGCTTCAGGATCTGATGTTTGCTTATCTTTGCACCTCCCTGCCCCCCCTCCCCGCCCCCCCTCCCCGCCCCAGCACAGCTTTCATTAAATTGCCAGGCGATAAATCTTTTTATTGCCTCAGTGTCTATTCCCTTCCACATAGTGGCTCACTGACAGAAAGAAGATATAATTCCTGAAGGGAGAATCTTACTACTGACTCAGTGGAGGAGAATTGATTTTGTGGAGAGTATTCTGTTTTGACTCATCTACAGCACTGTTTTTTTTTTTTAATAGACATTATTTTATAGAGCAGTTTCAGGTTATAGCAAAATTGAGTGGAAGGTACAGAGATGTCCTATATAACAGTCAAAATAATAATAATAATAAGCAAAGTTGCACTTAATATTTGGAAAGATAAACACTATATTACATTCACTTAAAATTCTTTTGCTAGATAGAGTTATAATTTTACTAAAGTTAATGCCTTCTCCTTCACACCCAATTTGACATCACGATATGTCAGGAAGATCACAGCTACGAGACGAGCCACTCAGCACACTACCTGATTATGTACGTGTAACAACGATTCTCACTGTAAGGAGGAAAATTAATATGGAATTGGCAATCAAATTTAGTTCCCTTACGATTTTAGCTTCCTGATTTCCTCAGAATGGCACTCCCAGTACTAAGTGCTAAAAAGAAAACTCAGTGAAAATTTTGCCAGACTTCTTCAAAGTAGAAATTCCCTGCAGCCCACTGCCAGGCGCATCACGGACACTCACACTGCTGACGGAACTGAATCACGTCCCGAGAGTCACCAATCAGATGAAAATGTGCCTACTTCACTATGCTGCGTGAAAGATAAACAATATTTCATTTTATTGGGAATAAGATGGGAATCCAAGAAATAAGTCTAATATTATTCTCCAAAAAAAGGTTTTATTTTTCACTGGGCAAACATTTTTAATACTGAATTTTACTTAGAGCAAATTCATAGTAATTTGTTCTACTGAGCTTCAATAACACGAACTCTGCCTCTAAATGTTAAATGTTACCTGTGTTAGTGACTTACATATTATTAGAATAAAGAAGTGCAAATGGAGAAACTAAAGGAAAACATGAGCTCACGTATATTTTTAAACAAATGAAAGAAAGAAAATTGTCTTTAATTTTTAAAGTGGTTGTTAACGTCATCCCTATAGAGTTCCCCCAAAAGATGCCTTTGAAAAAGAACGCAGTGAAGTTGAAGGAATGCAGCCATTCTGTCTTCACGAGTCACTATCTCTGCAGCCAGAGCACACACTAACGTGGAATTCGCACAGAGTGCTCCTTGCTTCCTTCTCCCGACCCCCACATCCTAACCTGTATCAGGAGAACGAGAGCAAAAACATCGGACTGCGAGGCCAAAAGGGAAGGAGACAGCAGAGAGGTTTGGGTAAGAAACCAAGAGGTTCAGGATAAGGAGAGTGAGTTTATAATTGGGAAATCAGAGAAAGATTCATGAGAGGGGGAACATTTCTAATATTTAGAAGGGTGGGTCATATTTAGACGCTAGAGATAGAAGAAGAGGAATTCCTGGCAGGTGTAAAGGCACAGAAGTTTGTAGCATCGGATGCGTCCCTAAACCAACTCTTGCATCTTAACCAGAGACTGGCCAACATGAAAGGCAAAGTATGACAAGACTGCATTTTCTGTTGTCGTGGAGAAGAATATACTCCCAAGTAGAGACTCAAGTTCACTGACAATTTTAATATCTATGATGATTCAAAACTAATAGAAGGCTGAGTTTATAATAGATACAACACTAAAAAAACAATTTAGTGAATGGTACATTTAAAATAGACAGTTTTCAAGAAAATGTGATATATATATATGTATACACTCACACACACAATGGAATATTATACAATGTATATACAATGTGTGTGTGTATCTATAAACATACACAATGGAATTATTATACAATAATATACAATGGAATATTATTCAGCCATAAAAAAGAATGAAGTATTGCCATTTACAACAATGTGGATGGACCTTGAGGACACTATACTAAGTGAAATAAATCAGACAGAGAAACACAAATATTATATGTTCTCACTTATATGCGGACCTAAAAAAAAAAAACAAAAAAAGCAAGCTCATAGATACAGAGAATAGATTGGTGGGTTCCAGAGGTGTGGGGTAGGCGAAACGGGTGAAAGGGATCAAAAGGTACAAACTTCCAGTTATAAAATCAATAAGTTGGGATGTAAAAAAATTTAAAAAATAAAAAATAAATAAAATAAAATAGCTCTCAACACTCTTCTAGCATAATTAAACTCACAGATAAAGAGACTTTAGGAAGAAGAAGAAAATGCCATAGCCTACACACTACCTGGAAAGCATATGCCTGTCAGTTTCAAAAGACTGAGTGAAACAGAGGACAAATTCAGCTCCAAGGTCAAATAATCTGTTAACTTGACTTAGGATAAAACCGTCGTCTAAGGGACATGCTCCAGTGACTCAGGCAGATTATTTTATATAATACATTTTAATCAAACAGCCACAGCTTTCTATAAAGATGTATAACAATGAGACATGAGAGATCAATTTAGGATAGAATGTTTTGAGGAGGGTATTTTATTCTTGCAGGAGTTTGGGCAGGAGATGATACAAGGTCAGATTTTAAATGAACTCATGCCTCACGAAGAGACTAACAGCCTGGACAGATTTATCCCTGCGATAAAGTCTTCTGAGGCGTAAGAAAAGGTAGGGTGCAAAATGAGGGAGGGAACCAGAATGCTAATCAAGTGATCAGGCCAGATAAGATGCTATAGTGCTGGGATATGAGGATCACAGATCTTTGCTTGTGTACATAATTCTAATAACAGTCATGTAATATTATTAACACAAGGCCATGTGAAAGAAACCTTAAATATACTTATTATAAGGGTGTGCCCTTTGAAGGTCATATCAAAAATATCCCTGTAAGAAACACAGGACGTGGTCTGACTGAATGACGATTTCTATATTCTGGATAGTATGTCTGTACTATTTAGGTTTTTAGGTTGCCACATCTAGCCAGAAAATTTAAAACACGCACAATGTTTTGAAGTATGACATGTATCTTTTAGGGTGGAGTTTCTTAACCAGGAGGACCCATCAACTAGGGCCTTTTGTTTGTTCAAATGCTTAGAGTACTATCCCCTGAGACTTCGATTCAGAAGGCCCTGAGTGGGGCCTAAGAAGGTGTATTCAGGAAATGATTCCCAAGCATTCACACCCACACTCTTACTTAACGAATTAGAGCAAAACAACCAACGAACGAACTAATAAATAAAAGAGTATTTTGGTGGAAGAGTCAGCAGATTTAGGATTTAATTTCAGTTCTGGCACTTATTGAACATGTTTTCCTTTTTTTCTTTTTTTTAAAGATTTTATTTTTTTTCCTTTTTCTCCCCAAAGCCCCCCTGTACAGTTGTATATTTTTAGTTGTGAGTCCTCCTAGTTGTGGCATGTGGGATGCCGCCTCAGCGTGGCTTGATGAATGGTGCCATGTCCATGCCCAGGATCCGAACCAGCGAAACCCTGGGCCGCCCAAGAGGAGCATGAGAACTTAACCACTCGGCCACGGGGCCGGCCCCCCTGAATACGTTTTCTTAAGCAAGTTCATATAAGCTCTCGAGTTGTTTTTTTCAACTATAAAACAATAATAATAGTACCTTCACTTTCTTGGTCAGGGGATCAAAGGAAATGTATTATTTATCTGTTGCTATGGAACATGTTACTCCAAAACTTAGTGGCCTTAAGTAACAAATATTTATTATCCCACAGTTTCTGTTGGTCAGGATCCAGGAGCACCTCAGCTGGGTACTACTGGCTCAGGGTATCCTGAAAGGTTGCAAATAAACTGTTAACTATGGCTGTGGTCTCACATGAAAGCTCGACCAGGGGATGATCCCTTTTACAACCTCACTTACATGGCTGTTGCCAAGCCACAGGTCTTCACTGGCTGCTGGCTGGAAATATCAGTTCCTTGACACGAGGGCCTTTCCACAGAGCAACTTACAACATGGCAGATGGCTTTCCTCAGAGTGAGCCAGTAAGAGAGAGTGAGCAAGAAGGAAGTAGCAATCTTTTAGTAACAGTCTCAGAAATAATATCCCATAATTTTTGCCATAGTCTATCCATTAGAAGCAAGTCTCTAGGTCCAGCCCAAACTCAAGGGGAAGGGATTACACAAGAGAATAAATATCAGGAGGTGTGAATAACATATGTGATGTTCTGAGGAATAAAAGACTAACATGTGGAAGCATGCTGCAAATGAAAGAAATTTTTAAGGCAGATTTTGAGTGATGAAAGTGTACTTTACGGATAACATTCTGGGAATTTGCTAAGAAGTGTCACCACCTCCTCACTCTCCTCAGATGTGTCACACTATGACAGTATTTCATCATCTTTTTCAGTCTGACACATCTGTGAACTTGTTAGTCAAAAAAGGAAGGAAAGGAGGATGAGCAAATGAGGGACCTCATGATCCACCAAGTAACACTCTGTGACAATTCACACTTTCACATTTATCATGGAAAGCAGTATTGTAATGGCTTTAAGGATTATGGGAAAAACGAGAAAAAATTTAGAAGGCTGATAAAATTGTTTCCCAGATTTTTTTCTATAAAGTTGTTTATCAGCTCGATCTGGTCATATGCCCTAATGGAAATTTACTTGATCACTATGGAAGTTTTAAAACATGGCCCCAGCATCGTGACACTCTTCTCATCTAGAACTGGGGTCTATGTCCCCTCCCCCTGACTCTGGGTGAGGGTTTGTGACTGATTAGAGAGTCATCGTATAACTTCTGAGGCTAAGAGAAACTATGCAGTTTCCATCTGGTCCTCTTAGGACACTCACTTTTGGAACCCAACCACCATACCATGAGGAAGCTCAAACTAGGCCACATGAGGAGAACCCATGTAGGGCCTCAAGACTCTGTAAAGAGAGAGACATTTGGCCAGGCCCAACTGTTCCAGCTTCTGACTGTTTCTGCTTCAGTCACCATCTGTCTGTAACCATATGTCTACAACCATTTGAGAGGGGCCATGTCCAGAACCGCTCGGCCTACCCCTTACTGAATTCCTGAGCCTAAAACTATGACAGATACTTTTAAAAAATGACTGTTGTTGATTTAACTCAGAGTTTTGAGGTGGCTACAGGACAAGAGATAACTGGAACAGTCAGTAAGTAGTTATATACTGACAATAAAGTGATGTATAAACAAAACAGTAATATGAAACAGAGATATATTAGGTTAAAACATTTTCAAAACATTTGAGACTGTTGGACCACAGACGTCACCCACCGCCTCTAGAAAAGTCTTTGGTAAAAACTACTACAACTCAGAAATATTTACAGGTAGGATGGATATGCCTAAAAGCAATCCTATGTTAATAGAAAAGTAAACTATTACAAATCATAGAAATTGAAAATATAGCATTTCTATTTTTATAATTCCAATCAAAAATTGATTAACAAATGTGATCAGCAACTACCTCCTTCTCTTGTCATATCACAGGTACAAACCATGTGGTATTATACCACCACTGCAAATATATCCATTCCGCTCAACATCTGTCCCGACAGACGCACATCACTGTGTTAGCCACAGCCCCTGCCTTTCATTTAAGAATCATGCAGATCCTGATATCTTTAAATTCCTTTTTTCCTCCTCTACAAATATTTATTCAAATATTCCTCTCCTTCCTTCCCTTTCTTTGGTCTTATCTTTCAGAAAAATTTTTCATCTACATTTTCAAGGCACCATCTCCTCCACCCGTCCACTCTTGCCTACTCCAATACATTGATCCATCAAATATGCCTTCTTAAATCTTTGGTGTCCTTTACTTACAAACATCTTAGTATCCATTATTTTAAAAACATTTATGACATATTATAAAGTTTATAAATGTTAATTTTTAAAGTACCCTTAACATCCAAAACTCTTCACTCGGCCAATTCTTAAAGAAGTTGTCTATATTCAGTTTCCAATTTTTCACCATCCACTTACTCTTTAAACCCACCGTAATTTGACTTTAAATATCCAACACTACTGGAACTATTCCCTCAGAATTTACCAACCAGTGGCCTTTTCTCAGCACCATCCCCTCTTACCTCACTGTAATATTTGATGCAATTGATAAATCTTTCCTTCTTGAAATTCTTCTTTCGACTTCGAAAAAAAGTGCCCTCTGGCTCTCTTCATCCTCTAGATATTCTTTCTCTGTTCTCTCCTTTAAATCATCGTCTACTCTCCAAAAGAGAAACATTTCCCATTTTCTTCTATCTACACCAACATTTCTGGTGAACTAAATTCAGGAAGCCCAAATCTCTAGCGCCAGCATAATCTCAACTTGAAACATGCGCACAGATGTGCTTCAAACTCTCTTTGTTGATTTGCTCAATCGATGTCTGAATAGTCACAGATACAGGAATTTAATGCTTCATACTAAGCAAGGACTTCTCATATAAGAAGGTGATTTATATAAAGGAGGTCAAAGTAACAAGAATATTAGAAATCACCTTGATGAACTAGGAAGAATGATGTTTAATTCACCAAATTCAGGCTTGAAAACTCTGATTTTAATACTATTATCATTGAGCAAACACAAATTGCTACTCCCTCCACCTAATGCTCTGACCCCTAGTATCTGCATGTCTTATGCCTTTACTACCTTCACTCAATGCACAAGTATCACTTTCTGGAGAGATCTCCCCAGAACACCATATGTTAAGTAGCATCTCTCATGTAACACTTATGAGACACATTGTATATTTATTTGCCTCTTGTCCGTCTCCTCTCACAGAAATAAAGGTTTCATGAGAACAGGGACTTTAGTTTTGCGCACTGCTGTCTTCTCAGAACATGGAAGAGTATTTAGCCCATAATAACCACATAATAAATATTTGTTGTTGAAGAAATGAATAACTTGATGAGAATGTAAATGATTTAATGAAAATGTTCTCATTTTCCATTTCTAGAAAATTTGTAACACTACAATATAAATGCAAGAACACTTGGGGTAAAAAATATTTTTTTCATCACGTGAACTAATTCAAATCTCTAAGAAACTTCAATAGAAGCTTCTTTGCAAAAAGTAATGTGATTAGCTATTCTACAGTGGGATATCCCACAGTCTTTGTTTTTGCTTAAGACAAATGACTCTACTGAAGTTTGCTACCAAAATTTCTTTTAGCTTCTTATTAGCACAGAACTTTATTAGAATATCTATCAAATGTCTCCACATATGAATCACTCATTTTTTATTTCTCGAACATCTTCATTTTCATTGGATCTCTCTTTATCATTTTTCTTCCACATGGACTTTTTTTCATAGAACTCTTGACTTGTGAGGACCTTAAGATGTCATTAGTCCGGGGGTTTTCAAACTTTCTTTCAGCAGTGGGATCTATTTCGCACACAAAATCTTAGTGAAAGCAGAGCCAGGAATGGCAGAGCTGGAACCGTGCCTCCCTTGAGGCTATACCCACCTTCACTCCAGCATCCCTGAGACACTGAGGAGAATCATAAGTCTCCTTTGAAAACCATAGACAGTCTAAACTTTCCTTATTAAACCCAGATGGATTTTCTGTGTTGACTCTTCCATTTCTTTGGCAGAAAGCCCTAATCTACTGAACAAACACAGCACGCCATGTAATACAGGCAGTGTGAGGAAAATGCTGAGGGGCCACAGAAAGGAAAGGCTCTGGCCTCATAACTCCCCACTCACCAGGCAAACGGAGCTGAGTTGATAAATAATTTTCCTCCAGGGAGTGATTTCTTTTTCTCTCCTTTCATATCCTTTACTTCTCTGCTGCTCATTCTTACCTTGACTTTGGTGTCAGTGTACCAAAGCTCTCCTGGTCTAGCTCCCCACCCTCCCCCACCCCTACAAACCATGAGCATCCCTTAGGTTTAGGCAGTGCTTCACTGTATTTCTCTCTCTACCTTCTCATTATTCAAGAACTAGTATAGTTTGGGACACAACATTGTCTGATTTGGGTGAATGATCCCTCGATCCTCATCTTTCTCCTGATTCTGTTCTGTATGATTTGTGTACTGACATTTCCACCTGGGGTCACCTGCTATCATATAAAGTCCAGTCGCTTGAGCTCTCTTCTTCCTCTCCCTCCACTGATACTCCTTTTCAACGTCCCCATTATTTTTAATGACCTCACCAATCACTTAGTTCCCCAAGCTTGAAACTCTGAAATTAGCTTTGACTCCTTTCTCTTTTGTTTCATTTATATCCAAGATGTATCACAACCGTTTTGCAACAACACCCTTTTGATCTGACTTTCTGGAAGCTATTCAAATGTAGCCCAGCTGACAGCACTTTTGAGGTAAGTAGGGACTGTGTGTGTTGGGTTTACCACCGCCTGTAGGTACAGTGCCTGGTGCAGAATAGATGCCTAATAATCCTTGCTGAAAGAATAACTGAATGGAATAAAAATACATGATGCTTACTGTAGCATAAAAACCGCAAGCAAATTACCTAGTAATAGGGCAATGTGTTAGTACATTTGGGCACATTTATGAGATATTATAGCATAATTAAAATAATATTTTCAAGTATATATTAATAGCTTGGAAATTGCTCCCTATTTAATGTGAAAATAAAGAGAAGCTGGATACAAAAACCACAAATTTATTATTAACTCAATTATGAAAACCTAGAAATGAAAATACAAAAATGTTTAACACTGGTTGTATCTGAATAATAATTTTTATTAATTTTAATACTTCTTTAATTTTCTAACTGCTTTATTTTTTACAAAGTTAACACTCTAAAAAAGATTTGCCACCATGTAAATAACTATGGCAATTGAAAGGGCTTGGAAGAAACATGCACAAATTAAAAGAAGCTTTTGTTCCGGGGTAGGATAACCTCTCTCTCCCACTTTGTTTTTCTAAAATTGACTATAAAAATTGTTGTGTAATATTTTCAATATCCTTCACCCCAACATGTATTGCTTACTTATCTACTTCGGTCAGTCTTTATATAGTTGAATTTATCATTATACTATATTAATTCTGCTAAAAAGCCACTTTAACATTATTACTCTTAAAAAATCGTAGTCTCCTTATTACTTTATAGATAAAATAAGATGAAAAGTTCTCAATCTATCAAAGTCCAGTTTGAATATCCAATCTCCCCTTCCACCCATACAGGACGAACTCCTATTGCCCCCCACTCCACTCCTGTCCATTGCCTGATGTCCTCTGTCTTCCTTACTCCACTTCAAATTTTATACTTTCTTCAACGCTTAACAAAAATTTTCTTCACAACTTTCTCTTTAAACACCCACAGCCCTTATGTGTAACCCTGTAATATCACACATTTTTAGAATTAAAAAAGGTTAGAGCTGCAAGACATTATTGAAATCATGTAGTTCAACTCTTCCCTTTACTAATGCAGAAACTACAATTCAATTAGAAAAGGTGACTTCTTCAGGGAAAAAAAAACACCTAGGATTAGAACCAAATATTTAACTCTTAGAGTTCAGTATTCCAATTAATATGGGATCTACTGCTATTACTGGATCACCCATCTGCTGATCAATTGCTTAGCAATTATTCATGATTCCATTCTTAAAGGTATGTCTTGCCTGCCCACCGTGATTGTTGTCATTTTCTCCAGGGCAGACACTGTGGCACACAATTCCTTTATATCTCCATGGGACCTAGCGCTGCAGAGTGAGTGCTGAAGAAGTACGGCAGAAATGGAAATCAAACAACGCTAGTGATGATACAAATCTGTCTGACAAATATTCCGTCTTAACAATGTGGCTACGACATCCAATTGGATGGTAATGACCATCAGCTTTCTCTTATATTCTATGTGGCTGTCCTAGCCAATCATGAAACCTCAGGTACAGTTCCAGTGAAGATCCTGGAAACAGAGCCAGGTTAGGGAAACAAGGGCTGGAACTGGGTCTGCAGACTGCATCTCTACAGTCAGTCTATTGCAAACCACAGAGGCTTAAGGAAGGATCTGACTCAAAGGCCAGGTTAAGTACTAGCTTTCAAAGTTGCAAGTGGCTTTTTTCACACATACACACAAACACAAACACACAACTTTTAAATTCTGAATGATGTATATATGAGGAAGAGGAACACTTTAACAACTGTACCAACCAAATAACGTGCAGTAGGTTAACAAACAACTGGGGGATGAAATTCCATTGCAAGCCAGAAGACAGGGAAAGGTGAGACCCGTGGAGTGATCAACATTCAAAGACAGGGAGAACAAGGACAGGACCCCCAAAGGGAATCATGCCAGCCCCTCTGTCAGGGCCGCTGTACATTGGGCCATGAGCCACACAAACCCAGAAGCATCTGCCAAATGTCTCAGACAGCTGTGCAAGCACTCTCTGCCATTTGCTCAGCTGTTGTGAAGTGAGAGAGACACGTATTCCCAGAGTCCCACCAAGTAGATTTCTTCTTCAATTCAGAACAATGTGATTCAAATGTAAATTTTTTTATCAGTTCTGATTTTGTCACTCTGAATATAAATTTACTCGATGACTACATATACTGCTTATTTTGCAACTAGCAGAGGTAGCTAGAATACATGATGCCATATTAAAAAATGGGTAATGCTGAAGAAATAAAAATAAATCATTCTTTTCACCTAAGAGCCAAGTTACTGCTTAGAAAAGTAGATACCTATTCACCTGGCAGTTCAAAATGTCTTGAACGTAATTTGTCAAAATTCCATCACTTTCCTTCCTTTCTGGGATATGAGCATCACAATTTCAAAGAAAATTATTTAATGGTGAAATCTCAGTTTATAGCAAAGCCAACTCACCTTATATATATCAGCACAGTTATTATGTTGTGGAAACGAATTCAATGGACTTGTTAAAAATGTGACCTGCTCCTTCCCACCAAAGGAGGGAAAAAGAAAAAAAGGAAAAGAAAACCCTCAAAAGAGAAAAAAAGGCTTTACTGACTGATCTTTGCTCCCTTTCACATTTGTTATAAAGACTCAGTGTGTGGGAGTTAATTATATTAATCTTGGGTAACAAGCTATCAATTTTGTGCTTCAAAGTTATTAACCACCTTTCTATATACAGTTCGCAGGCGAATGAATGGACTTAATCTCTGTATTAAAACACAAAACAAATGAAATAATCCCATGTTTCATGACTTTTCAAAGTTGATTATCTCCTTGCAATGCTTTACCAGAGGCCAGAAACACAACCACCACTTTAGAAAAGAGCCTCTAGCAGTTGATAGAGACGCCTGTGAAAGTGGACTTGACCACACTTTTATAACCATTCCTCTTCAGACCAGACAGAAAATGTCACCAAGGAAAAGCATTTTTTTCCAATGATTCAATCATATTGAGTTAGTAAAATCTCTTCTTCCAATGACTGCACAACTCCTGAGAGAGCTAGCATTTGCAATTTAAACAATTCAGTGGAGGAAATAAAATATTTAAGATGGTAACACTTACTGTCAAGAGAAATTTGTAGATTTCTATATTTTTTTTTTGGTCATGTCTAATTCTTCAGGGCAAAACACAACATTATTTAATTCTAAAGCTACAATTTTACATAGATGATGATCTTTATCTCTCAATTACCACAGGACATTTTACTTGTAAAAAGCATTACACATGTAAAATAACTCCAGTAAATGAAAGAGTTATTACCATCAATCATGATGCTTATCTGCATTTTAGGGTCTCTGTGCTCTAACAAGAGCAAACAGTAGTTTAGTATACCAATATTCTCATGGGGAATTTACAATGATTTATTTCTCTGATTTATTAAAGCCTAGTCATAGCTCAAAGTTCTCTGAATAACCATAAAATTAGGAAACCAGTGCCATAAAATTAAGAAATAATAGCAAAATCTTCATACAGGAAGCAATCCAAAAAGATAGTACCTATTAGAAATTACTTACATTATACAAATACTATTTCAAACGAAAACTTTAACTAAGCTATATATAACTATGCTTTCATGAAAGTTTTTTTGTTCTATTGCTATAGAATATACCTTATTTTTTTGTATAATCATGTTTTTCTTTTAAATTCATCCTGAGATAAGGTGTAAGTGAAACTATTTCTTTCTATATGATTCTTTTTTGAAGTTTTCTGATTTCAAATATAGTAAATTAACGAGTTTAGCATAAAAAAATCAGTAATTTGACAAGGTTATATAATCACTGTTCAATAGCTATCAGATAGTAAACAACTGAGTGGAATCTAATGTTTAGGAAGTTATTCTCAGAATAATTAAGTGGTATTATTATTATTATTATTACTATACCTGATGTTTAAATAAATTAAAAGCCTAAATATTTGAAGATAAATTTTAGCATAAAAATATATATAATGCAAACTACAGCCCATTAAAATTCTCTCTCCTGCTATTTTTTTCAATGACACAATATATGAAAAAGTTTATTACATTTTGAAGAAAATACTTGTGGAAAAGCTATTTAAAATAATGGAATGAAAACAAAAGCTCAAATAGAAAAAAGGAAAAGGAAATATGTTTATAAAAACTGTACATTTATGCAAAGGGCCATAAAATATGAATAAAGATAGATAATTTATTGTTGGATGGGAAAGCTCAATTTTATATATTTTGTACCTAATATAAATTATAAGCTCAATACAATTTCAATGAAATCAGCAAGAGATTTTCTCAAGAATAGGGAGAAGGAAGAATTCCATGAGTTTAAATGAAGGGTGAGATGGCTAAGAATCGTCAATAAACGACAAAAATAAAACCTTACTGAATCAAGGATTTTCAATTCTAATAATTATTTTTAACTAGTAAGATAACTGTGCAAAGGATGTTTCCAGCAGCACTTTAAGATAGCTAAAAACTGTAAACAAGCTATTAATATGGGGCTGCTTAAGCAAATAATGTCTCATCCATACAATGAAACACTCCCCTGTCATTAAGAATGATAACAAGTTTCTGGATTTATTGTTCAATGAAAGGTGTTAATTAAATGTTAAGTGAAAAAAAGCAAGTTACAAAATAGTATATAAGATATTCAATTTTTTTAACATGCGTAGAAATGGAGGATATACATCAAAATACTGAATGTGGTTTTCTCTGGATAGTAGGATAAAGGGTGATTTTTCAGGTGTTTTTTACTTTTGTGGCATTGTAGGAATTTTCCCTTATAAAGATGCACTACTTTTACAATCATAAGACATTATTTTAACATTATGGGTGGGAATTTATGGATAACAAATAATAATTAAGTAAAAGTGAAAGGAAGTGGACACAGACAGCGTCTGGGAGAAGAACCCAACAGGACAACACTCTGAAGAAGGCTTCTATAATGTTAGGGACTCTGCCATCTGTGCATCTGCTGTGAGTGTGCAGAGACGCCTGGGGTGGAGGAATCCCGTGGGCTTTGATTTCCTAGTTTCCACTCTCCTCTTATTATTATTTTACTGATGATGGAGTCTTAATTCATATCTCTACACTCTACTGCGGTCCTTATGCTTAATATGAAAACTATATTTCAATGCTGCACTTACATATCTAAAATGAATGATAATCCAATAAGTACATCTCTTGACACAGGCCATACTAAAATCTGCATCAGTGATTTTATACGGTAGTTTTATTAAAGAAGGAAAAAGCATGAGAACGTGGTTAACTGCTACAATGTATACAGTTTGAATCCTTTTAACAACCTTAATTTGTCTTGCTTTGATTCCATATTTTAAATAACAGGCTTACAGGAATATTAGCTAATGTGGAAGTTCTACTGAAAAAAATATTCAGTATAAAAATGATTTTATATAAATAATAACATCTTGTATTTATGAGGTATTAACTATGTGCCAGGCATAGTTCTAAAAGCACTCAGTAAAGTGTAGAAATGTGTATATAGGGTAGAAAGTCAATTATTCCACAAAACAGCCTATGAGGCAGGCGCTGTCCTTATTCCTCCTTTCACCCATAGGAAATCAAGGCTCACGGAGCTAAGGCCCTGCCCAAGCTGAACCCAGACTGTCTGGCTCCAGAATACATTTTATTAATTTTTTGCAGATTTAAAAAAAAATTTACAAGTTTTAAATGTCAGAACAGTTTTATAGAAAAAGTTGTGAAAAATAGTACAGAGAGTTTCTATATACTCCTCACCAGTTTCCCCTATTGTCAAAAATCTTACATTATACGGTGCATGTGTCACAACGAAGGAACACACATTGGTATGCTGATATTAACTAAACTGCACATTTCATTTGGATTTCACTAGTTGTTCCCTAACGTTCTTTTCCTGTTCCAGGATTCTATCCATGATAGCACATTACATTGAGTTGTCCAGTCTCCCTAGCCTCCTCTGGGCTGTGACAGTTTTTCAGACTTCCCTTGTTTTCAATGACCTTGACAGTTTTAAGGGGTACTATTGAGGTACTGTGTAGAATGTCCCCCAGTTTGGGTTTGTGCGATGTTTTTCATGATTATACTGGGATTATGGTTTCCGGAGGAAGATCACAGAGGCAAAGTGCCGTTCTCAATACCTTGTACCAAGGGTCCGCGCTACCAATGTGGCTTATCTTTGATGATGCTGGTCTTAAAGACCTGACTGAGGTACCGCTTGCCCAATTTCTCCATTTTAAACTTATTATCCTCCCCTCCCGCCCCTCTTTCTATGCTCTACTTTATGGGAAAAAAGTTACCAATCAAAACCCACATTTAAGGTGGGTGGGAAGGAGAGCGAGTTAAGCTCCCCCTACTTGAAGGAGGGGGAGTATCTATATAAATTATTTGGATTTTCCTGTGAAAGCCCTCATTTTTAACCCACTATTCTATATTGCTACTGACACCCTATCCTTTCTTACCTTTTTGGCATATTACTCATGTGCAGTAATTTTAAAACACAATTCTTAACTAATTTCCTGCTTTATCAAAGGTCCAAATATATGTTAGAATTAAATGTGACAACCAATAAATTTGTTTAAAATTATTTTCCACCACAACTGTAGACTATGTCACTAAGGGATGAATTAGAAACCAATTTTTCTTACAGGCATTCTGTAAAGAACTTACCAGAAATATTCGTTCAAGTTGATCCTGAATGTCTTTCATTCCTGGAAAAGCAGCAACTCCTTGGATCATTTCAACAAAGATGCAGCCAACTCCCCTACAGAGAGATGAAAGAAGTGTACAAAAACTTCAATATATTCTGCTTAGAAAACTAAATCTGGAATTAGAACATCTACTCCTACAGAGGAGAAACAATGAATACATTACATTCTTAATGAGTACCAAGGGCTGTGCCACATCTACTTCGATTCTGTAACTTTCCTTTCTCCTTTCGTCTACTGCCCTGAAAGGACTCTAAATAGATGCAACTATACTGGGCTCAAAAAACAGTGGAAACTAATAAAATATAAACCTCGGTGGCTCCTCTTACCTACAGGATACAGTCATGAAACTCCTTAGCCTGATACAGAAAGCCTCCACAGTTGTGTTCTAATATCATTTCCCAACTCGATTTCACAAACTCATAATATACTGTCCTTTCTAGCTGTCCAGGGGTTCTCAAACCTCCTTTTACATCAAAATCATCTGGGGAACTTTTAAAAACTGCAAATGATCTGAACACAAACTCCAGAGATTCTGTTTCAATCAGTCAAGGTTGGAGCCCAGGCATTGACTTGGGCTGCTCAGGTGATTCAGGGCAGCTACACTGAGGAGTACTGAGCCAGACTGATCTGCCCAGAGGCCAAGCATAAATCTGTAGAACTAGGCTCAAATTGCTCCACTACCTAGAACTGCCTCCTTCTTCATCTATTTGCTCTTGACATGTAAATCAAACCCAACCTCTCTAATCTTTTTTTTTTTTTTTTTTTTTTTTTTGAGCAAGCTTAGCCCTGAGCTAACTACTGCCAATCGTCCTCTTTTTGCTGAGGAGAACTGGCCCTGAGCTAACATCCATGCCCATCTTCCTCTACTTTTTTTTTTTAATATGTGGGATGCCTACCACAGCATAGCTTGCCAAGCAGTGCCATGTCCGCACCTGGGATCCCAACCAGTAAACCCTGGGCTGTCAAATCAGAACGTCCTAACCGCTGTGCCACCGGGCCGGCACTCTCTAATCTAATTTAAATTCCACTAAGGCTTCCATGAACATTCCAGCAGACAGGATAGCTCCCTTTATGAGTTTATTTGGTAAGTTCTTATTCACTATACCAGCCATCTGCTATGGTCAACTTCCTCTCCTAGCTTAGCCTGCCATGCTCACAGTTCCTATCTAGTAAGGTGGTCCAGCATATCAGGAGACCTTCCCTCCCACACAACAGCAGCCTACGTCTAACCCAAGAGGAACAGCCAATCCACAGTACAGGCAGAGAGTCAATCAGATACTTCTGTTGGGACTTTGGAGAACAAGTCACTTGGGAGCGGGAGGGAAAGAAACTAACATATATCGATGGAATAAGTCACATTAGTGGCAGAGAACTAGCAAGAATGTCCATCTTCCTGTGGATGAAGTCCCCTGAATTGACCCAGTTCCCATCTTCCTAAGGCCTGGATGTTCAGACAATCCAGTGTTTTTGCTAGATCTCTCTACCTTCTAGCAATTCTCCAGGATTTTTTTTCAAATGGCTCTACCTTGAATGGGTTTATGTTTCCCAAAAGTATCCTAATAAAATTATGAACATATTGGGACACTTCTTCAATTGTTGCACCCATATTCAATTTAGGGTGAGCAAACCCTTGTGTCTTCAACTTATTTCAGATCCTCTAGAGGTTAAGGACAGGGACTACTTCTCTGTAGCTGCCCTGGTGTTATCATGGTTGTACATAAAACAATATGTTGTATATAAAACAATATGTATATAAAATGATAATTAAAAAAGTAAAATATTTGCAGAAATCTCTTCTCTATTACACCACATAATTTCTATCCAAATTAAACATGAATAGAATATAGAGTCAAAATGACTAAAAACAAACAAATGCTACTTTATATCATAAAAAATAGTTTCATTAAGTAGTAAAGAATTAATTTCAAAATCAGATGGCTTTTAACACAAGTTATCATTTAAGATTTGAGAGACAACGTAAGTATCCAGAATTATTTTATTAGCATATGAAAATATAATGATATTCTTATAAATTTAGGGCTTCAGATGGCTGATGAGGTCTGGAATTTCAACTTGGTGGTTTTCCAAATTTTTATGCCAATAATCCTTCTCTAAGACTACTAACCTACATTTCTATTGTTTTCTATTTGTTTATGTAAAAATATCCTGGATCTTAAATAGCTCCCTGTACTTTTCCTTTTTTTACATTCAGAATATACTCCCTATTCATGACCTTTTGGTCCTAATCTTTCCCACCAGAAGCTGAAATTCTGAGTGTGAAGACCCTCAGCAGAAGCCACAGCCGCCCCCACTGTGTACCCAACTAAGCTAGCTGGTGAGGTAACCTTTACTCTGTCAGAAATACGTATAGAAATTCTTTTACCACTACTCGTGCTTGGTCTATATCATCTCTATAACATGATATTTACAACAACTAAAAGACAAAACTATGATGCAATTCTCCTCAGTTGGAATGTGATGATAGAGCATTTCTACAGGCTCTTACCTGCTTAGCTGGCTAAGGGACTGGGACTCTCATTTCTAATGGATGTTTCCTATGACATCATTTTTCAAAGATGCTTGAGAGTATACTAATGAAGCTAAGAGAATTATATTAAAGGATTTATAAAAAGAGATAGAAAGCACAATAAAATAAAATAGTGAAACTATAAAACCTATCAACACATTAACATAGCAGAATACTTTAATTACTGGAGTTGCCTTATTGCCAAACAGCAATAAAAGCCCTTCAATTTAATATGAAATGATTGTCGCCTCTTTTCCTTTTTTTTTCCCCTTGCTATCTTCCATTAGCTCTGTGCTCCCTCTCTCTTGATGGATTAAGTTGACTGCCCTAAATGGTTTACCGAGAAAAAATTCATCCACTTAAGTTCTATACTTATGATATATAATCTTATTTCAGGAAATATCTCCTTTAATTTGTTGCTTCTTTTGACAACTTGAATAATGATGCAATTATCACCCACTTATTCTAAATTCTTCAAGAATAAGAACTGGTCACAAAAGCTTACAATTAAAGCTGCCACCGGGTGCAGTATTTTCAAACTCTTATTGTAGGATTAGTTACCTGGCAAGGCAATATATACAATACTCACGCAGGCTCACACATCTTTCAACTCTTTTAAACTCAAAATTTCAAAATTTAATTTATGCCACGAATGCATAATTTTTTTTATCACAACTCAAAACAACATTTTAAGCAGAATTGATAATTCCTTGTAATTATGGGCAGAGATGGACAACTTTTTAGGTCAGAAGGTCATACAATTTAGGAGTTCTTATTTCAAAAAAGAATACAAAATTATGAATTAAAAATTGGGTACAAAAGTAAATTTAGAATGAGAAAATAAGTCAAAACAAATCATAAATTTTAAAAAGAATACGACAAATAATATAAAATTCAAAAAAACAAAGTAACATATCTATTAACTGTCTGACACACCTCTCTAATACTTTTCTTTCTTCAATTTTGGCTGCATAACCTTCAGTGACCTCTTCTTTGAAAAATCATATAATATCATTCTCTATGAAGAGAATACAGATATAACAGTCTTTCCTCTAGCATGATGATGCCTTTTTTTCTGATAGTACAGAAAAGTTTTTTTTTTCTTTCAGCTTTGCTTCTCATTATTGGTATAGTCATGTAAAGTGTTAGGACTGTTGTCAATTTTAGGAAAACTTCTATCAAGTTTCTTTTAAGTATGTCCGTATATTATAAACACAGTAATTCTAAAACATTCTACAGAATTCCCATGATAAGATACTAAAAGAGTATGAGAGGACATGCTCAGCTCAATGTGGAGAGCGAGGAGAAACTTAACTCCTAAAGTCTTAAAGGACTAGAAAAGGTAGATTATGGGGTGATGGCACTAGCATGAGAATGGGGCATTCAGGTAGAAAAAATAGAAAAAACAGGATCCACTCAGTGAGGAATCTAGAGAAAGTCAAATGTTGTTACGGCTCAGTGTGGAAAATGCAAGGAAAAGTTAAAAAGAGAGCAGAAGGCCATATTCTATGCTAAGAAGTTTGTGTTTTATTCCTAGGCTAGAAGGTCTTCCTTTTTTTCTGTATCCCAGTACTCATGGTGGAGGAAGCTCACTAGCTGGATATATGGGTGGAGAACCCAGACCACAGGCAGACTAGGAGATAAAATAGTTTTGAGGACAGAAGCAACTACAAGCATTAGTTGTAAATGCCACCTTGTTCTTTCCCACTCATGGCAGCAAATGAATAAGACTAACAATAGTATAAGCTCCGTCTCTACCCCGGGAGGGCAGGGAGGCAACACACAATAATGCATAGGGGTCTACAAACTACAGACTGTGGGCCAAATCCTGCCCAGTGCCTGTTTTTATAATGGCCTGTGAGCTCAGAATGGTTTCTACATATTTAAATGGCTGAAAAAAAATCAAAAGAAGACTATTTGGTGATATATGAACATTATATGAAATTCAAATTTGTGTTCATAAATAAGGTTTTATTGGAACACAGCCACACTGATTCATTTATGTGTTGTCTATGCTGTTTTCTTGTCATCATGGTAGAGTTTAATAGTTGCTACAGAGACCATATGCCCTGAAAAGCCTAAAATATTTACTATCCAGTCCTCTACAGAAAAAGTTTGCCAAACCTTAATCTATGTTATGCTCCACTTGCATAAAAACGTATTTGTAAATAGAAGAAATCATTGTCATCAGTTACAGAGTAAAAATTAAAAGAAATGACATATCATGATTATTTGTGAATAATTACTAATAGAAATGGGCTCACAAATATGATCTTGTTTTTCACTATTTTCCTCAGCAGTTTTTCTGTGATAGACATGCTGTAAAAGATTCCAAGCATTTTGCCAAAAATTGCTAAATTATTAAAACTTGATCAAAGATGGATATTTTAATCTTTAAAGTACTTTTTAAAAGATTTTATTTTTTCCTTTTTCTCCCCAAAGCCCCCCGGTACATAGTTGTGTATTCTTCGTTGTGGGTTCTTCTAGTTGTGGCATGTGGGATGCTGCCTCAGCATGGTTTGATGAGCAGTACCATGTCCGCACCCAGGATTCGAACTAACGAAACACTGGGCTGCCTGCAGCGGAGCGCGCGAACTTAACCACTCAGCCACGGGGCCAGCCCCTAATCTTTAAAGTATTTTTAAAAGAAATAAGTTGGGACAAAATATGTACGGTGATTTTTAATGACAGTGCTTCTACAAGCAATTCTGTAAGGATTTCTTCTCAACATACAGGATTTGGCGAGTTGATTTGAACAAAGGTTGAGGTGAAAGGAGAGTTTACTTTCATGAACTTCTTTTTAGAAGTTTTTGTTTTGTGTTTAGAACATGGGGGAGCAAAATTTCACTGCCTGGAAGTACTTTTATTTTTAGAAACATTAGGAAATTTTACCTGATAAACGAAATTTTATAAATATAAAGTTGCTGTGTTCTGAAATGATTTCAAGTTATTTTCTTTCCATCTGCCCTCCCTCTATCCACAACCATGTCAGTGTCTCTGTGTTAATAAAAGGAAAGGAATCAGATTTTTAAAATTATATCTTGAGGCAGAGCAAAATGGTGGGGTGAGCTGACCCGGGATTCTCTCCCCTCCAAAATACAACAAAGGATTGGAAAAACTGAATTTCAGAGAATAAATCTAATGCCAACACGTTAGAGACCTACAATACCAAGAAGGTGGAGATCACAAACCTTGCTGACGGCCTCGGAGGTGCTGGAATGGGTAGGAGAGAATGTCGCTACCCCCCTAGAGTCTGTGATCCCTGCTGCGTGGGTCCGGGAGGAGCGGGGGAGGGGCAGCGCGACGGGGGATCATCCAGGACTCCTGCCGCTGGTTCAGTGGAGACCCGCTGACGGGGGAAAGCTTCTGTGCATGGGGACCCCATAAACCCAGGGCCTCGGAAGACCAGAGAACAAAACTGAGCTGAATCCAGATTGGCACGCGAGATTAGCAGCCCCTCCTTCCTGGCAAAGTTCACTGGGTGCCGCCATCTTGCCCGAAGGCGGAGAGCTCAGAACACACGGCTCTCAACCCCTATCTCGTGGCGACAGGCTGTAACTGCAACCGAATTCTACCACCATGTGAAAAAACCGCTCCTCTACCATCCAGCAATTTATAAAAGCCCCAGACCAGAAGGAAAACAATAAAAACATAGAATTAAGTCCTGAGGACTTGGAATTAGGTAAACTAAGTGATAATGAGTTCAGAGCAGCTATAAGCAAAAAATTCAATGAGGTAGAGAGAAAGATAGAGAAACAAGCCAATGAGTTCTGGAGTTACTTCACAAAAGAGATTGAAATCATAAAGAAGAATCAAACAGAATTACTAGAGATGAAAAACACAATGGACCAGATAAAACAGAATACAGATTCCCTGAATGCCCGTGTAGACACCATAAGAGCAAATTAACATAATTGAAGATAGACAGGCTGAATGGCTCCAGAGAGAGGAAGAAAGAGAACTAAGAATTAAAAAAAAAATGAGGAAAATCTCCGAGAGATAGTGGATTCAATGAGGAGTAAGAACTTAAGGATCACAGGAATTCCCGAGAACGTGGAAAAGGAAAATGGAGCAGAAAGTGTGCTTAACAAAATTATTGAAGAGAACTTCCCAAATCTAGGGATTGAGGGAGAAATATGTGTAGAGGAAGCTTTCAGATCTCCTAGATTTGTCAATGTAAAAAGACCTACTGCAAGGCACATAGTAGTACAATTGGCAATAAGGAAAGATAAAGAAAGAATACTCAGGGAAGTAAGAAAAAAGAAGAGAATAACCTATAAAGGAGCCCCTATCAGACTTTCAGTGGATTTCTCTACAGAAACCTTACAAGCTAGGAGAGAAAGGAGTGACATATTCAAAGCTTTAAAAGATAAAAATCTTCAGCCAAGAATACTCTATCCAGCAAGAATTTCCTTCAGATATGAGAGAGAAATTAAATCTTTTCCAGACAAACAAAAGTTAAGGGAATTTGTAACTAAAAGCCCTCCACTACAAGAAATCCTCAAGAAGGAAAAAGGGACAAAGGGGTCACAATCCACAGACTAGGGAGACCGATGGATAGAACCAGAACAGGACAGCAAACATTCAACTATAGCATTAGGGTAAAGGTAAGGAAACTACCAAAGCAATGATGATCTTATCGCTCTAACTACAAATTCATAACACGAGTTGGAATAAGAAATGAAAATAATTATTTAGGAGGGGAAGAGTAAAGGGTCTAAATCAGTATTGGCCAAGTAAATAAGAGACCACCCGAGAAGAGACTATATTATACACGAGATTCTAAATACAAACTTCAGGGTAGACACTAAAATAAAATACAGAACAGAGTCACAAATCATAAATAAGGAAAAATCTAAGAAACCCAGCATTAGAAATTGCAGTATTAAATGGGTAGGCTAAAGCAGACAGGAAAAGAAATGCAGGAAAAGAAGATAATGAGCGACAGATTGACAGCATTAAGTCCACATGCATCAATAATCACTCTCAATGTAAACGGATTGAACTCTCCAATAAAAAGACACAGAGTGGCAAAATGGATTAAAGAACAAGATCCAACAATTTGTTGCCTCCAAGAAACACACCTCAGCCCCAAGGACAAACACAGGCTCAGGGTGAAGGGGTGGAGGACAATACTTCAAGCTAATAGCATGAAAAAAAGGGTAGGAGTTGCAATTCATATATCAGACAAAGTGGATTTCAAAATAAGACAGGTAAAGAGAGACACACAGGGACAGTATATAAGGATCAAAGGGACATTTCATCAAGAAGAAATAACACTTATAAATATCTATTCACCCAACACAGGCACACCAAGATTCATAAAGCAACTACTAACAGACCTAAAGAAAGATGTTAAAAACAACACAATAATGGTAGGGGACCTCAACACCCCACTCACATCAATTGACAGATCATCCAGACAGAAAATCAACAAGGAAATAGTGGAGCTAAACGAAAAGCTAAAACAATTGGACTTACTAGACATATATAGATCACTTCACCCTAAAAGAGCTGAATACACATTCTTCTCAAGTGCACATGGAACATTCTCTAGGATAGACCATATGTTGGGAAACAAGGCAAGCCTCTACAAATTTAAAAAAATTGAAATAACAACAAGCATCTTCTCCGATCATAGTGCTATAAGGCCAGAAATTAATTACAAGAAAAAAGCTGAGAAAGGCACAAAGATGTGGAGACTAAACAACACACTACTGAACAAGAAATGGATCAGTGAAGAAATTAAAGAAGAAATCAAAAAATACCTGGAAACAAATGAAAATGATAGCATGCCATACCAACTCATATGGGATACAGCAAAAGCTGTATTAAGAGGAAAATTCATCGCAATACAGGCACATCTTAACAAACAACAAAAATCCCAAATAAGCAATCTTAAACTACACCTAACTGAACCAGAGAAAAAAGAACAAATAAAGCCCAAAGTCAGCATAAAGAGAAATAATAAAAACCAGAGCAGAAATAAATACTATTGAAACGAAAAAGGCAGTAGAAAGGATCAATGAAATAAAGAGCTGGTTTTTTGAGAAGATAAAATTGCCAAACCCCTAGCCAGACTTACAAAGAAGAAAAGGGAGAAAGCTCAAATAAACAAAATCAGAAATGAAAGAGGAGAAATAACAACAGACTCTGCAGAAATACAACGGATTATAAGAGAATACTACAAAAAACTATATGCCAACAGAATGGATAACCTAGAGGAAATGGATAAATTCTTGGACTCCTACAATCTCCCAAAGCTCACTCAAGAAGAGGCAGACAATTTGAACAGACCAATCACATGGAAAGAGATTGAAACAGCAATCAAAAACATCGCAAAGAATAAAACCCCAGGACCAGATGGCTTTCCTGGGGAATTCTACCAAACTTTCAGAGAGGATTTAATACCTATCCTTTTGAAGCTATTCCAAAAAATCAGGGAAGATGGAACATTTCCTAACACATTTTATGAGGCCAACATCATGCTGATACCAAAACCTGACAGGGACACAACGAAAAAAGAGAACTACAGGCCAATATCACTGATGAACATAGATGCAAAAATTCTAAAAAAATTTTGGCAACCAGAATTCAGCAATTCATCAAAAGGATCATACATCATGATCAGGTGAGATTCATACCAGGGACACAGGGATGGTTCAACATCCGCAAATCAATCAACGTGATACACCACATCAACAAACTGAGGAATAAAAACCACATGATCGCTTTTCGCAACAGGTTTGCCGCCAGAACACAGGTGTCGTGAAAACCACCGCAAAGTCTAAGCCAAAATGGGGAAGGAAAAGACCCATGTCAACATCGTTGTCATTGGACACGTTGATTCGGGCAAGTCCACCACGACTGGCCACCTGATCTACAAGTGCGGTGGGATCGACAAAAGAACCATTGAGAAATTCGAGAAGGAGGCTGCTGAGATGGGAAAGGGCTCCTTCAAGTATGCCTGGGTCTTGGATAAACTGAAAGCTGAACGTGAGCGTGGTATCACCATTGATATCTCCCTTTGGAAATTCGAGACCAGCAAGTATTATGTGACCATCATTGATGCCCCCGGACACAGAGACTTCATCAAAAACATGATTACAGGCACGTCTCAGGCTGACTGTGCTGTCCTGATTGTCGCTGCTGGTGTTGGTGAATTTAAAGCAGGTATCTCCAAGAATGGGAAGACCTGTGAGCATGCCCTTCTGGCTTACACACTGGGTGTGAAACAACTAATTGTTGGTGTTAACAAAATGGATTCCACTGAGCCACCCTACAGCCAGAAGAGATATGAGGAAATCGTTAAGGAAGTCAGCACCTACATTAAGAAAATTGGCTACAACCCAGACACAGTTGCATTTGTGCCAATTTCTGGTTGGAATGGTGACAAGATGCTGGAGCCAAGTGCTAATATGCCTTGGTTCAAGGGATAGAAAGTCACCCGTAAAGATGGCAATGCCAGTGGAACTACGCTGCTTGAAGCTCTGAATTGCATCCTGCCACCAACTCGTCCAACTGATAAGCCCTTGTGTCTGCCCCTCCAGGACGTCTACAAAATTGGTGGTATCGGTACTGTCCCTGTGGGCCAAGTGGAGACTGGTGTTTTGAAACCTGGCATGGTGGTCACCTTTGCTCCAGTCAATGTTACAACTGAAGTAAAGTCTGTTGAAATGCATCATGAAGCTTTAAGCGAAGCTCTTCCTGGGGACAACGTGGGCTTCAATGTCAAGAACGTGTCCGTCAAAGATGTTCGCCGTGGCAATGTGGCTGGTGACAGCAACAATGATCCACCAATGGAAGCAGCTGGCTTCACAGCTCAGGTGATTATCCTGAACCATCCAGGCCAAATCAGTGCTGGGTATGCACCTGTGCTGGATTGTCACACAGCTCACATTGCTTGCAAGTTTGCTGAGCTGAAGGAGAAGATTGATCGTCGTTCTGGAAAGAAGCTGGAAGATGGCCCCAAATTCTTGAAATCTGGTGATGCTGCCATCGTTGATATGGTTCCTGGCAAGCCCACGTGTGTTGAGAGCTTCTCAGACTATCCTCCTCTGGGCCGTTTTGCTGTTCGTGACATGAGACAGACGGTTGCTAAGGGTGTCATCAAAGCAGTGGACAAGAAGGCAGCTGGAGCTGGCAAGGTCACCAAGTCTGCCCAGAAGGCTCAGAAGGCTAAATGAATAGTATCCCCAATACCTGCCACCCCAGTCTTAATCAGTGGTGGAACGATCTCAGAACTGTTTGTCTCAATTGGCCATTTAAGTTTAATAGTAAAAGACTGGTTAATGATAACAATGCATCGTAAAACCTTCAGAAGGAAAGGAGAATGTTTTGTGGACCATTTGGTTTTTTGTGTGGCAGTTTTAAGTTATTAGTTTTTAAAATCAGTACATTTTAATGGAAACAATTTGACCAAAAATCTGTCACAGAATTTTGAGACCCATTAAAACAAAGTTTAATGAGAAAAAAAACCCCAAAAAACACATGATCATCTCAATAGATGCAGAGAAGGCATTTGACAAGATCCAACAGCCATTTATGATAAAAACTCTGAACAAAATGGGCATAGAAGGAAACTACCTCAACATAATAAAGGCCATATACGACAAACCCATAGCCAACATCATACTCAATGGGCAAAAACTGAATGCCATCCCCCTGAAAACAGGAACGAGTCAAGGATGCCCTCTATCACCACTCTTATTCAACATAGTACTGGAGGTCCTGGCCAGAGCAATCAGGCAAGAAAAAGGAATAAAAGGAATCCAAATAGGGAGGGAAGAAGTGAAACTCTCGCTGTTTGCAGATGACATGATCGTATATATAGAAAACCCCAAAGAATCCATTGGAAAACTCTTAGAAGTAATCAACAACTACAGCAAAGTTGCAGGGTATAAAATCAATTTGCACAAATCAGTAGCATTTCTATATTCTAATAACGGACTAACAGAAAAAGAACTCAAGAACACAATACCATTCACAATTGCAACAAAAAGAATAAAATACCTTGGGGTAAATTTAACTAAGGAAGTGAAGGACCTAGATAATGAAAATTACAAGGCCTTTCTGAGAGAATTGGATGACGACATAAGGAGATGGAAAGACATTCCATGTACATGGATTGGAAGAATAAACATAGTTAAAATGTCCGTTCTACCTAAAGCAATCTACAGATTCAACGCCATTCCAATCAGAATCCCAATGACATTCTTTACAGAATTAGAACAAAGAATCCTAAAATTCATATGGGGCAACAAAAGACCCCGAATTTCTAAAGCAATCCTGAGAAAAAAGAACAAAATGGGAGACATCACAATCCCTGTCTTCAAAACATACTACAAACCTACAGTAATCAAAACAGCATGGTACTGGTACAAAAACAGGTGCACAGATGAATGGAACAAAATTGAAAGCCCAGAAATAAAACCACACATCTATGGACAGCTTATCTTTGACAAAGGAGCTGAGGGCATACAATGGAGAAAAGAAAGTCTTTTCAACAAATGGTGTGGGGAAAACTGGAAAGCCACATGTAAAAGAATGAAAATTGACCATTCTTTGTCACCATTCACCAAAATAAACTCAAAATGGATCAAAGACCTAAAGGTGAGACCTGAAACCATAAGGCTTCTAGAAGAAAACGTAGGCAGTACACTCTTTGACATCAGTACTAAAAGGATCTTTTCGGACACCATGTCTTCTCAGAGAAGGGAAACAATAGAAAGAATAAACAAATGGGACTTCATCAGACTAAAGAGCTTCTTCAAGGCAAATGAAAACAGGATTGAAACAAAAAAACAACCCACTAACTGGGAAAAAATATTTGCATGTCATATATCTGACAAAGGCTTAATATCCATAATATATAAAGAACTTTCACAACTCAACAACAAAAAATCAAATAACCCAATCAAAAAATGCGCTGGAGACATGAACAGACATTTCTCCAAAGAAGATATACGGATGGCCAATAGGCACATGAAAAGATGCTCATCATCGCTGATCATCAGGGAAATGCAAATCAAAACTACACTAAGATATCACCTTACACCCATTAGAATGACAAAAATATCTAAAACTAATAATAACAAATGTTGGAGAGGTTGTGGAGAAAAAGGAACCCTCATACACTGCTGTTGGGAATGCAAACTGGTGCAGCCACTATGGAAAACAGTATGGAGATTCCTCAAAAAATTAAAAATAGAACTACCATACGATCCAGCCATCCCACTACTGGGTATTTATCCAAAGAGCTTGAAGTCAGCAATCCCAAAAGTCCTATGTACCCCAATGTTCATTGCAGCATTATTTACAATAGCCAAGACATGGAAGCAACCTAAGTGCCCATCAACAGACGAATGGATAAAGAAGATGTGGTACATATATACAATGGAATACTACTCAGCTGCAAAACAGAACAAAATCATTCCATTTGCAATAACATGGATGGACCTTGAGGGAATTATGTTAAGTGAAATAAGCCAGCTAGAGAAGCATAATCTGTGTATGACTCCACTCATATGAGGAATTTAAAAATGTGGACTAAGAGAACAGATTAGTGGATACCAGGGGAAAGGTGGGTGGGGGGTGGGCACAAAGGGTGAAGTGGTGTGTCTACAACACGAATGGCAAAGATTAACGTACAACTGAAATTTCACAAGATTGTAACCTATCATTAACTCAATAAAAAATTAAAAAATTAAAAAAAATTATATCTTGAGCCTTTTTCCTCCTTAAAACCAAGGATGGAATAAAGGTCCCCACACTCTGCAGTTTCACGTCACGCCTCTGGAGAGAGCTGGGATTTCCTCAGCTCCAGTCATGCTGCTCTGCTGTCTGTTCCTAAAACATGTCATGCTCTTCTCACTTCAGGATCTGTGCATGAGTTGTTGTTCCATCTGCCCAGAATGCATTTCCCTCACTCTGTGGGTGGAAAATTGCTTCTTGTTATTCAGGGGTCAGCTCACACAGCTCTAATTAGAAATGTCTATCCCAGCCACCATATGTAAAGGCAGGTTCCTCTTTACTGTTCAGGTCCCATCTCACCCTCATTTCCCTAGTTTGTTCCCTTCATAACACTCAAAGGATGTTAACTTCTCTCTTCTTTTTTGAGGTGTGTCTCCTCTAGATAGAAGACCTACTAAGATCAGGGACAAGGCTTTGGTCATCATCTTGTCCCCAGGGCACAGCAGAGAGTCAGGTACATAGTAAGGGCTCAGAAATATTTGTTGAATGAATGAATCAAAGGAATGCAACCCTCCCTCCCCTTCCCCCACTCCACTACCAAGTGTCAGGGGAGCTTAGTGATTTGTTTCTGAAGAGTAGCGTATGGAGGTGGGGGTTGGGGGTGGACAGTGAGTACAATGGAGAAAACTGGAAAAGAGTACCTACACTGTTTGATCAAGGCTAACATCATCAGTGATAAGTCATGTTGACAGCATGTATTCTTGATATCATGTGATGAGAAAGTCACTTCACCTCTGCAGTCTTCCTCCCCAAAACATTAGACGAATCCAAATTGAGGGACATTCTAGAAAATGCCTGACTAGTACTCCTCAAAACTGTCAAGGTCATGAAAAACAAGGAAAGTCTGAGAAACTATCATAACGCAGAGGAGGCTAAGGACACATGACAATACAAGTAATGTGGTATCCTGGATGGGATCCTAAAACAGAAAAAGGAAATTAGAGAAAAACTAGTAAAATCAAAATAAAGTTCTTTGGTTAATAGTAATGTAACACTGTGGGTTCCTTAGTTGTGACAAATGTCAGATGTTAACAATAGGGGAAACCAGGTAAGAAGTATATAGGAACTCTCTACTGCCTTTGCAAGTTTTCTATAAATCTAAAACTATTCTAAAATTTAAAGTTTATTTTGAAAAAAGGCAAAATGAGGAAGGACAGCATCTCCTTGGGACTATATATAGAATTAATCATTTTAAGTAGAAGAGCCAGGGCATTTTGTGTTTCCCCTATATGAGAAGAAAAGAATCTCTGTGTATTTTGAAGAACTTTTTCTTGGAAGCAACATGAGCCACTAGAACTGTAGGCTAGAATGTGAAATGTCAGTTGAGGTTCAACCTTAAATAACTTAGGCAGCAAACTAATTCAAAATTAATTGAGTTTGATATGAAGGTATTTGAAAACCGATATACAGATTCTATGGCAAAGCAATTCAAGATGAAAAAATTTATCTAAACTATTAAATTTGGGGCAATGGGGGGAGTGTGGAATGCAGAGAAAAAACAAAATTCCCAAGGAAGGGGCAAGAACTTTTCTCCATCAGCAGAGGGAACAGCAAGTTCAATGTCACTTCTCTGGGAGGGCTTCCTGATCTCTCAAATTGAGTTAGGTCCCCTAACCCCATGCTTCCCATGTTACTTCCTACAAGTGTAATTTATTTACTTACTTGTAAATGTATTAGCCACTATCATCTTTCTCAGAACAAGGATTGGTCTTTCACTTTTAAAGATATAGTTCAAATGAGTCAAAGGGATTATGGCAACATAGCAACCCTCTCAGATCTGAATGAAATAGGTAGTGATCACAGCTGGTCACTACGGTCACTAGCGAAGATGCATTGTAATGTGCCTGTTTATTAAAGTCCTGTTGGGATGTTAGGGTACAGGATAACTTTATCTCTTTCAACTAAAATAGGGTTTAATGAGATCCATCAACTCCCATACTCAGATAATATCTGCACTTGACACATGACATTTTAATTGGAGTGTACTCAATTGTCTCATAAAGATATTAACGATACAAGATATTAAACAGTAAACAATTATCACACATGAAGAAGTATAAAACAGGACTTAGAGGTTATTATTTATCTACTTGACACTAATCTTATTTTGGTCATCAAAAAATAAAACATTCTGTTTTCTGTATTTATGTGTTTATTTGTTTATCTTCCACATTTGAGTGAAATCACATGGTATTTGTCTTTCTCCATCTGACTTAGTTTGCTTAGCTTAATACCCTTAAGTACCTCAATAAAAATAAAAAATTTCAAAAATTAAAAAAATAAAACATTGTTCTCCTTCTTTCCTAATTCTCAGGGCAAGAGTTTGGTTCAATCTCAGTAGACAATGTAGAAAGACTTTAATAGTTTAAAATATGGTCCAATTGAAATCTCAAAAATTCTCCTAGATTTTAGCTTCCAATTTCATCCATTTATTAGCAAAGGCTACAGATTCCTTAGGATAGAGAGCTTTAAGCAGAGAGTGACAGTTTCACTCTCAAGTGGCAATGCTTAACCACAGAGCCTGGGAGGGACCATGACACAGCACAGCCTGTGCATTTGAGGATGTGCAGAGAGGACGGTGACTCACCCAGCTCATGCTATCACCATGAGGGGAGACCTGCCCCTTCTCATATAGACTTCCTGAACTGAAAGTTATGAGGCCTCTACTCAAGTTCAGAGAATCACTTACAGCCATTCAGAACCATCTGTATTGTCAAAACATTTGGAAAGAGGGCAGTAGACAAAGACAGTGTCAAGCTGCGTCTGACAAGAGAACAGCAGATAAAGAGAACCATAACTCACTGCAAGTTTGGCCTTTCTCTCATTCAACATTATGCCTGCACCAGAAATTTCCCCAAAGCCTATATGTCCACTGAAAACAAAGCATCTGAAGCAGTGCTTCTCACCCTTTAATGTGTACGTCAATCATGTGGGGCTTTGTTAGGATGAGGATTCTGATTGACCAGGTCTGGGTTGAGGCCTGAGATCTTGCATTTCTAACAAGCTTCTAAGCAATGCTGACACTGCTGGTCGTAAGACCAGAAACTGAAGAGCAAGAATCTAAAGGAATCTAGGTAATTCTCTCTTGAAGGGAATTTCATAATCTCATAACTCAGGTTAATTCTCTGAATATGTATTCAGGCTCCAGCCAAGGAAACAACAAAGAAACAGTAGACTAGTGAAATAAGTTAAATTAAATACTAAACACAATCTGAATTTAACACACAGAGATGCAATACTAACTCAGAAAGGTTCCACATTTATTAACCTAATAGGTAATTTTATTTAGCCATGGTTCACTGAAATACACCATTATGCAATTAAAGCTAGTGAGATTTGATGCAACAAGGTGGCCATTTATTTATCTCACTTTTCTCTGTTGGAATGTATATACAGTCATGTGCTGCATAATGACATTTTGGTCAACGATGGACCATGTATACGATGGTAGTCCCACAAGATGAGTACCGTAATAGCCTAGGTGTGTAGTAGGCTATACCACCTGGGTTTGCGTAAGTGCACTCTATGATGTTTGTACAATGACGAAATTGACTAACAACACATTTCTCAGAACATGTCCCAGTCATTAAACTATGCATGACTATATTTGTAAAATAGACTAAAGAGTTTTGTTCCCTAAGAGGTTAGCTTCTAAAAGATCAAAATTTAAAAAAAAATTCTTTTGCTACAATTTGTAAGAAAATTTATTACACATAACAGATGTCATCTTTTCATGTTGGCATTTGCAGTATTTGAAAAGTGAAAGATTTAAATACTACATTCCACATGCCCTTGGTGACTACTGAAGGAATTGAATTGATTAAACTGTCACTCATCATTTACCGTGTGGTTAGCGCTTCATTAGGCACAGATAGGCACAATATATCTTAGTCAAATACTTCTGCAGAGTACTTAGATCTCAAGGAATGAAAACAAAACCAAACCAAACCCTACATTGTAGGTAAAAGCCCATCTCAGAAAACATTCAATGCAAAACAATAGACTTTTTATATAGCGGAAACTTTAAAATTTATTTTTCAAACTATGAAACAAAATTATATCTCTAATAAATTGTACTTACAAATAAAGTGTATCAGAATAAAAATTAAACAAAAGTACAGATTATATGTATTTCAGTATTCATATATTTTAGTACATATGTATTTGTGTGTGTGTGTGTGTGTGTATATTTTTTTTATGCACATAGCAAAGCTGTATTTTTGCTTTCTGGTCCAGGAACCTGAACCAGAAACCCAGGAATCATCTGAAACCCTTGTCCCTCCCTTAGTCCTCCCATTCGGTTACCAAGTTCCCATATCCTAACTATTCCTAAATATTCCTCCATCCGGTCTCTAGCCACTTCCTCCCACTCTCCACTCCTTCCTTTTTCATTACCTGCTTCATAAACCCTGTTCTTCTTCCCTACCCACAAATATCAGCTGTTTCACCTCTTGTTGGATACTTTTCCCCATGGCATGGCTTACGTGTCCTTCAACTCCAGCTTTTTCAATTTTGAAAGATGACTTTAACAAGTCAAGTAATTACTACTTCCTGACAGCTTCCCCGACCTTCCACCTCCTCTCAACCACCCACCAAAGATAAATTGATCACCTTCACCTCTGAGCCGCCACTGTACTAACTTGTACACCTGTGTTATAGCTTATCACATTGTCTTTCCCTTTGACCTTGAAGGAAGGCATGGATGGATCTTTCTCATCTCTATAAGCCCCAAGACCTGACTCAGTGCCTGGTACAAAACAGGTATTCAATAAATACCTTCAGAATGAATGAATGATTTGCATAAACTAGTCTGAAGAGTACAAACAAGAAACTGAAGAAGGAAAAGGAACTTGATTTAGAATAATACTGTCATATAAAATTAAACACTAAAAAACATGAGTTCAATAATTTCACCAAAATATCTAAACCCTAACTTCATTTCTAAGTCACTCTGAAGGAATTCCAGTAGTCTCCATGGAAACCTCTGGTTCAGCAGTACGATTTACTCGAATGCTAAAATTTAGAGATAGAGATCTAAATCTCAAATTTAGAGATAGAATGATTAAGACAATGTTTTGATTTTGACATGCAAGGAAACTATTCCATGTGTAAATGTCTTGATTTCAGTCCCAGAATCTGGAACTGTGACTCTGAATCCTGGGCCAGTGATCCCTTCTTCATGCCATGCTGCCTCCCCAAGCAGAACAATGTGTCTTTATTTGGTCAGTCTGGTCAGGTTAAAAAAGAAGAAATAGAAGAAGGTAAACTATCTCATTAATAATTTTTGTATAGATTGTATGTTGAAATGATACTTTGAATATACTAGCTGAAATATATTTAAAAATTATAATTTAAATTTATAATAACATAAAATAGATTATTAAAATTAACTTAACGCTGCTTTTTTTTTTAATTGTGGATACTAGAAAATTGAAAACACCCACATGGTTCACATTATATTTCTATTGGATTACTTCAGATTCACCCGCATCTCTGAATGCCTTTATTATATTTTTAGCTTCTGCTTCTTCAATTGAAATCACTGTTACTGGAGGGGACTGGGTGGTCATCTGCTTTGGACCTTGAAATTTAAGAGGCAGCTCTCTGAATGAGTGTTATTTCACACTCAGATAAGCATGGTCATAATCGGATGCTCAGAGGGAACTCAGCAGTTTAGTGTCAATGAAGAAGCCTCTTGGGGGCATGCCTCATTTGTTCAAAAAATATTTATGTAATATTTTCTTGATGACGGACCGCTATGCCAGGTTCTGGGACTATGTCTGGGAACAAGAAAGAAGTAGTCACTGGCCTTGGAAAGCTTATAGTCTGGTAGGGGCAATGGACATTGTGACGGTTAATCTGATTAATCAACTGGCATAAAGTTTCAGTTAAGTGAGATGAATAAGCTCCAGAGATCTGTTGTACAACATTGCACCTATAGTCAACAATAATACATTGTGCACTGAAAATCTTTTAAGAGGATAGATCTCACGTTAAGTATTTTTACCAAAATAAAATTTTTAAAAAAGAAAAAGAAGAAATAGAGATGGCAAATTTGTTCTCATTCCTAGTGACACAAATGCTAACAAGGATAAAGATAAAACCTAAGCTGAGTCTTAAAAATTAAGGTTTGGGAAGAGAAAATAATAAAACTATCCTTAAAAACTGAAGTCCATCACCATTGCTAGTGTACTGAAAATAAGATGGCTGTCAATGTTTAAAAATGCTTCAAAGTTCAAAACAGACTCTTATAAATAATGAAGATCCCAGAGATAAAGTCTTAAAATAGCAGTCACAGGTCATACAGATAACTGGGAATATTCAGGCTAGGAATATCCAGAAATCAGTCAAAATTAATACAAAAATGCAAATAGAAAAGGCCCTTACTGAGGACTACTATAAGGAAAAAAATGTAAAACTCAAAATATTGCATGGAATAGCAAAGAAATATTATTTCTTGTACTATGGAATAATAAAAGAAGAGAGGGATCCCATTTCATCAGTCATTTAAAATGCTACCAGTGAAAGCACTTCTCCAAGGAACAGCCGGTGACCAGGCAGGGAAAGAAAAACAAATTAATAAGCCCTGCACATCTTTAATATCTCTTTCCAAGACAGCTGATGCAGAACAAGGAAGTCATAAGATTTCTCCGGGCAAATCTATTAAGCCCTCCTGCAATAATGTGGGCAAGCAGGAAAAAAATGCTCATGGATAATTAATCTTAAAGATCACAGCAAATGACACATTCAAGCAATCTTTTTAGGGGAACCATATCTGGCATATCATGAAGAGAAATCACTGCTAAAATTTTCATGTAAATTACTCTCCTATCAGGAAAGTTCTGAACTTCAATTTACAGAGTGTTAAGTTGGTATATTTAGGTCCAGTCATCAAATGACAGAGCTGGACTTTGATGGACTATGGTTAAGAATGCTGGAACGGGCACTATTAAGATATATGACTGGATGGATGATATTTGACAGTAAAATATTTGACAACTATCTGATATCTTAGGTTATACGTGGAAAATCGAAAGGCAAAAAACTTTCCATTATAAATCCTCATTGTTTTTTTGTGAAGTCTGTGGGCTCCCTGGAATATTCTCAAAGACTTGCCTGGGAAGGTGGCTGTGCAGACTAGACATTGTACATAGACTACATTGTGAGAGACACCGCTGGAGCTGAGCAGTGCAGTAGTGCTAGTGGGAGATACTCGAGGGCAGGGACCAGGTCTGTTTCACTCTTTAACCTCTGGACATTCTCTAAGGTTTTGCTGAATGAATGAATGAACAAAGATACACATACTGTGTAAGGGAGATCTTTGTAGGAAGGAGGCTGCCCTTGGAATCTAGAGGTGTATTTTTTCTGTGCCACCACTAACCAGCTAGTATGGGGAACATAACCAAGCTCCTTCAGATTTGGAGGGTGGGGGAATAAAATGGCCCAAACAATAAAACAAAATTATGAATTGATGTCACTGGGCTGCTAAAATTCTGAAACAGTTTTTATATTAAACATGATAGGATTAAATATGACAAACAGATGAAAATTTATATAGTTGATATAATAAAAGATTTTTAACTTGTTGAGTGTACATTAAGCTATGAATATACTCTGTTTTCAGAAGCAAACACAGTAAAAGCTAGCAATCAAGGAAGAACCATTGAATTATCAATGAGAAAGAATATAAAAGTCTTGCCAAGCTTTATAGAAAATGCAATTATGTAAAGCATCTCATTCTTGGAATCTACTGTCTCATATGGAAATACAGAGAACTATAAAATGCCAGAGCAGAAGATGAACAGCCCACACGTGTGTAGGAAAACAGGAAGCTGCACAGGTTCTGTCCTTAGTAATTACTAAGTGTCTGTCACAGACCATGATGAAGTTTTGTTTTATTTTTTAATGGAATTTAGCAGGCCCTTTCTTGGACACTGATAGGTTTTTTTTGTTGTTGTTAAGTTTGACTCTAATTCTTTTTCAGTTATTGTATTATTTCCTTTTTCCCCCCTAATGACATCTTTTAACAATAGGAATTTAAGGACACCACATTTGAAGAGCAAAACTGAAAAAAAAATCACACAAAAATCTAAGTTTATCAATTACATAATATAGTATCTAAAATCATGAAAGCTACTAGTGCATTTAAGTTATACTAATTCACATAACAGAATGCCAGTAAATGAAAATGTGATCCTTAATAAAAGTACACTTCAGATAACGTAGTCTTGAGGAATTAATTCACAAATGTCACAATAGCAAAGAAGTCCCCCCTTGCATCCTTCAGTGAACAGTATGAAGCAGACACTCAAATCCCTTTACTAACTATAATCAAACAATGATGTTTATACAAGCTCTTTAGTTTCTCTCCAATCACATTTCCATTCAATCGTATCTTTCCTGGCACGTAAGTTTTTACCTTCATTGGATTAGAATCTTTATAGTAACTAGAACATTCATTGAAAGAGTTTCACTAATTGTTTTTGCTTGTTTTAATAGCAAGCTTATGTTGGATTCACACGTCATTGATCCAAAGGACTACTTTCTACATTCAATTTTTAAAATTAATGTAAAATTTTTATCTTTTTAAGAACTATCACATCAGATTCTATTCTCTTTCATCACTAGCTCATCAAAAAGCACATGCCTTCTTTTCAAGTTGTTTTCATAAATAAAATTGTCATTATTTTACTAACAGTTAAATGGTAAGGATTACAAATTTCTACCACATTAAGATGCTGGCAGTCAAGAGGCTCCTGCAGGCACTATGTTGTTTGATTGGTTCCCACTCATCAGCACCTGATATTCAAATCTGTGTCCAACGAAATCACAAACTTCTAGAGGGCAAGGATCTTAGCAGTCAATCATCCATAGTTAAAGCCACAAATAATAAATTATCAACAAGAGTAGGACATGCAGTAAAATGTGCACAGACTCCCCCTCCCTTCCCAAAGTGACCAAAGTGTAGTTAAGAAATAAAATTTTTTAAAAAGATAAAATAAAAAGATGAGGAGACACAAGTGGATGAGGGATAACCTTTTTACATAAGATGTGGATGAACATGTGGCAATCTAGACAGACCACAGGCAGTTACAACTTCAAGTTATAGTCAGAGTATTTACCTCAAACTCAGAAAAGGCTCAGGACTTGGAGACACAGGTTCTAGAAAGTATGAAGGTGAGTTTGACAACTGGAAATAGGGTGGAGGACTGAAAGTTTGTACAAAGCAACTGACTCCTAGTTCTTCTCTAACCATCTTCCACCCCAACCCCCAAGAAGACACTGTGTGTTTATTCTCTAGAGAAATTAAACCCAAAAGGACTCAAACTGAAGGAAAAAAATGAGAGCAGGGTGAGGCACAGAGCTGAAAAAAAGGAGAATTAAGTAAAAAATATGTTTCTTGGTCTGTGTGACCCTCAGCTCCCCTCTCTGACCCTGCTTTGAGGATGTCAGCTACAGGAATAGCCTCTGAGGAAGAACAAAGGACAGGCCTTCAGATACCAACATCTGAGAATCTCCCAATGAAAAGTCCAGCTTTTCGTCTGAACAATATATCATGAACTGATCAGTCACTTAGTGCCCCCAAAGCATACAGATTCATAGTGCCTCACTCATAAAAGTAAACAGACAGACAAGGATTCCTCCCACCCCCATACTTGAGGAAAGTGTCCAATAGAAACCAGAGAAAAAGAAAGCAGAGGGTTATATATATGGTAACTGAAATTTTTTAAAAAGAATGGTAGGTTTGAATGGTAAAAAAAAATTGTAAAATAACATAGAAAAAAGTTTTAAAAAGAGAGGATTAAGATAGGAGCTTCAACACCAAATTATTACAAATTTTCCAAACAGCAAAGACAGAGAAGATAGAAGGAAATAAATCATTTTTTAAAAAAAGAAATTCAAGAACCATTCTAAGAACTGAAACATATTTGTCTTTATAGGGAAAGGAACTTATCCAGCACCAGTAGAAAAAACACAACCAAAGCCCATTATCATGAAATTTCCAAATACCAGGGAGAACGAGAAGCGCCTAATATTTTCTAGAGAGAAAGTATGACGGTCACACAAATAACTGTGAATCAGAATGGAATCAGACTTCTCAGCAACAATGCTAGAAGCTCTAAAGAAATTAAGCAATGCATTCAAAATTCTGAGGGGAAAAAAACCCCTAATTATATCCTCAGCCAAACTTTATCAATCATGTGTGGGAATAGAATAGAGACAATTTTAGAAAACTAAGAATTTGAGAACAGTATCTCAAATGCATTCTTTCTTAGGATGCTAAAGGAAGAAGACACAGAATCTAGGAAATGGGGAATCTGTGATCAGTAAGGGTCCAAAAGGAAAATGATTCCAACCCAGAACAGACTTTAATGAAGTGACTACTTACAGAGGCGTAAGGGAACCAATAACATGTGTGGAAACACTGAGAATCTGGCAACAGCAGGAAGCCAATACCTGCCTTAGAACTAAAGGCCATTATTCCCCCTAGAATTAAAAAGGTTATGCATTATTGAAACCCACTGACAGCTAGAGCCATGGAAGAGAGGCTTCCCCACAGAAGCTGTTGTCAACCATATAGAAATATGGGCTAAAGCAGGGAAGAATATTCAATCTCTCTCTTCCCCGACTTGTGCATTGCCTGAACCCAACAGGAAACCAGTAGCCAAGGCAGCTTGGAGGATGTATTCCCTAGGGGTCAGCTATCCAGAACATAAGGCAGGGCAGAAGAGGGTGGAGAACAGATTTGGAGGGAAACAGAAAATAACCAGCTTAAGATCTACAACAACAGGAGATGGGCAAATTGAAGTCTCAAGGTGACAGATGTTCAGCTGTGCTAAGGCAAAAAATCAGAGAACTGAGAGATGAAAGTTTCAAAGAAAAGGTTGAGGGAGGGAGATATCAATATTGACAGATTTGCTGATATGTTTGAGCATTCAGAAAATATTTCTTTTTTACGTAATTGACAAGTCATTTACACCTATAAATAATTAACAATAGGAACAAAGACAATTGAACTAATAAAAACCACAGACAATTATAAAGTCCAGGAAAAGAAAAGGTTATACAAGAAAGGATATATAATCATGAATACCACTTAACCATGAATAATATTTACATATTAATATTTCAAAATGTGATGTAGATTCTACACTGCAGAATGAGGTGAAGGTGGAGCTGGGGAAAGTTGATGGAAGAAAGTTAAATCCTCATCTACCATAATACCTACTTAGTAGATAAACGTCTAAAATAATAAATCAATAAACAGAAATAGAAACAATCATTTAAGACATATGGAAGTAGATACTAAAAGGGTTGAAAGTAGTTGCTTCTGGGAAATAGGATTAGAGGGTGAGTTTGGGCAAGGCAGGAGGTTACTATTTTTGCTATTATTACTGTTGTGGCAGCTATTACTTATTGGTTATACCTGAAATAGGTTTTATTAACATTGTTTTCTGATTTGGAAAATGAAGATGAGGATAGTTAAGGAATTTGGTCAACCAAGGTCACAGAGGTAAGGAGTGTCAGAGAAAGAACCTAATTTAGGCTTTCATTGTGTTTGTTATTACAACATTGCCTCTTCTTTACACGGCAAACCATTGCTAATTACCTGATCAGAGAATTGACTTCTACATAAATAAATACATGACTTAAAACAAAAGGCACTAGTATGCATCCAATGTTCTCCAAACTACGAGCACTAATTTATATGTTTCCAAATTAAACACACATTCACACACTCACACTCATACACACACACAAAAGTAAGACGAGAACATCTTGCTACAAATTTCTTTCAAATTCTCTAGACATAGAGGTACGCTGATCTCCCTAAAACCAAAATATAGCAGCTTCCATTTCTTTGATATATCCTATAGCACCCTTGGATACTATACTCCAATAGAAATGTAATATATTTAGCTTGGCTGATTGATATACTAAGAGCTGATAAGAATACCATTTTCAACATTTGTGAAGTCTCATGTTTCTTAAAGAATTTCACATTTAACCATCTCTTGCTATTCTCACAAACCAGTGAGGCAGCTGAGTATACCAAGGGCTATCGTAATATCATGAAACTTAGTCGCTGTGACTGGCTATATAAAAATCCTCCAAAAACCAGTATGTGGGCAGCCAATTACTTTGCCAACTTTCATAAGAAATAAGGGAATATTTATTTGTTTTTAAAACATTTAGTAGTGAAGACTACATACAATGCTTCATTTTATATATTATTATTCAGCTAATTTATCACTAATAAATAACCAAACACATCCATTGAAAACACACATACCTGCTTTCTCTCATAAACATACATTGATAAGCAAAATGGAATGTAAAAATGATAACCATGTTAAGCTGTTGACAGAAGAACAGAACTAGTTCCCTTCAGCACTCCAAAGTCACCACTAAATTCAGGAGTTTGGCAGCCACTCTATAATGCCATAATAATCTAATTACAGAGTTGTGCTTTTGGAGATAATTCGTTATTAAGCAATGCAACAGAAGTTTTCTGTAAGGAATTGGTGTTTGTAGCCAGCAGTGCTTAGGTGTGAATTAAGAACTCAGACGCATTGTCTCTTCTGACTACTAATATTTAGCAAACTAGTGCTCTGGTGCTTTATGAGAAAGATGACCACGCCACAGTTAAATCCCTGTTTTATGCCTATTGTCCTGGCAGAATTACTATTAACTCTCAAAGGTATCCTGGTGTGGATACTATACTAAATGGTTATCTTAATTTTAAGGGACTTAGTAGTGGGAGTGGGCTCAGAAACCACGGCTGCCACCACGAGCTCAGCTTTCAATCACCTAGAAGCTCTTCTGATTGCCCCGTGATCTTTCGTTATGTTCCATTGCATTGTCAGTGACTATACCAGCAAGTCACTTTGACCACCTTTTATTTGAGCAGCTCTTAAAGAGTTGCTACTTTTGACAGTGCCTAACTGAATCCCCCTTGGTCTTATGACCCAATTAATTAGAAACTGTGTAAATAGTGTTGACAGACAGATGACATTATGTAGCTGATCAATTCAAATTCTCATTCTTGCTAGCATTCTTTTTTAAATAGACTCATTCATTTTAGCAGAAATGATAAATGAGTAATGGTTAGGAGTTGGAAAAATACATGCCAGCATAGATACTGGTTCCATGAAAATGTATTCAATCCAATGATTCATGTCTTAAGTTTATTCTGAAGAAAGTTCTCCCTGAATAAAACTATATGATACAGAATACTGACGTGAGGGGAGAAAGCAGTCCACAAGGCTGCTGAATGAGAGTGAAAGCCACCCACTTTATCAGAAGTAGGCAAAGGATCCAACATGGCTCAGAGCATAACCCCAATTACAAAACAGGAATTTTTCTGTATTTGCGTTTTAGAATCACTTTACCAGTAAAATAAAAACTAATTCCTTTTAAATCATCTTAAGAGATTATGTAATATGCTGTAAAGAGAAAAAAGCTTTCGAATGTAGGTTAGCCCTGAGTTGGAATGTTGCCTCCATTTACTAACTGTGTGACCTTTACCATCCTATTGAGTCTCTCTGGGTTTTGATTTCTTCCACTGTATCACGGTATAGTAGGTAAGGAGCTGAAACGCAGAAGAGGGCTTAGAATGCAGCTTGTGTTCAATAAATGTATTTACTATTGTTACTATTACTATTACTTAAGACTCAGTTGTTATTATTACTATTACTCAAGTACTCAAAACAGGACCTCATATAGAACAAATTTATTTTCAGGGTGGGGGCTATAGTAGAATTCGTTTATGATTCTCTCTTTTAAAACACTGGTAAACAAACCTGAGTCCTAGGAAACCTTACTTTATTACATAAATGATCTTGGTTCAAGAGAGATCACTAAGGATGATGGCAGAACTCTGTATATTGCCAATATGTATGGTGATTAGGCTATTTAATAAAAAGCAATGCTAAATGGCCTTATAATTCTCAATAAATAGGCAATTTCTTTTCTGATATATGCAAAATCAATTTTGATGCAGACATTTTCCTATATATCAAGACTGATATGGAAATTTTTTCTAACCACCCAGCTGCTACAATGTTAAATAAATTAATTTTAATCTTAAATCAGAGATGTAATAGAGAAAAGAGTGATTTAATATGCAATCTCATTACATTTGACAGGCTTATTTATAAATGATTTGCCCCATATTTTGACAAGCATAGTTAATATGTTAATTAGCTTTTAAAAAGATGATGAAAGGAAGAGACTGACATGCTATCACTCCTCACACACCATGTTGGGGAGCACTGTAATTGATACCACAAGGTAAGCGCCCCCCAAAAGTACCATGACAAGGGAATTGTTTACTAGCTACAGATAACTTATGGTAAAAATTAATCCCTTAAAATAATCCCAAGTAACCTTTTGCTTTAGAAAACAAATGCCACTCTAAACATATTTAGGAGCTTCTGTAAAGGAACATAAAGCTTATCTAGAGCAATGACCTCGGCAGCTAGATCAGAACTCCCTGACAAGAGAGGAACCACATAGATAAGCTGCTTTTCACATCTGCACTTCTCTTAATGTGGTTTTCAGTACTTGGTAAACCCTTTTTGGTTTAGAGCTTAAAGGTGATTTCTTATGCTTTTGACTTTCAAAGAGTTACAAAATCCAAGAATTAAGAGAAGTCATAACGAAAGAATGTCCAGTTTGATTCTTCTGCTTAAATCCTCCTTCACAGAGGGAGACAAAGGTTTCAAAAACTCTCTGTCTTGATGAGTTCTCATTCGCACAGTATATTCGCACGTTGCCACGGTGCTGGAGACCTTGAGCAGTAAATTATAACACGGTGAGCACTGATTTCCATCACTTGCTGCCAATGTTAATGCATATGCTGTCTTCATTAATATTTTTATTGCCTGTGGCTATTTAAACAGAAAACTGGAAAATGTAACACTGTGTAGGATCATTAGTTTTTAGTTACTACCCTACTGCCCCAGGATAGTAAATGAACTGTAAAAATAGCCCGAAACCACTGCCACCTGCCTCCCTGCTATTGTCCATGGGTTAATATTTGTACTTCTCTTTGGTGCAGCTGAGCCATGACTCAATTATAGTCCTAAATCTAGGTCTTTGAACACCCAGCATCAATGTCATTGATTATGCAAAAATCAGTGCCCTGTGAACTTCTCTGTAACTGGAAAAATACATACGTTTTACCTGACTTAAAGGATAATAACAAAATGGCTTTTAGAAGATGGCTTGGAATGAAATCAGATGCAGAATGACAGGCATAGCACAGACATAATTCAGATTTTAGGGCTTAGAAATAAAGAGCCAACAAGCATGGGGAACTGCTTACACATAACACATTTACTACTTGTTTTTGGCAATGAATAATCTTGGCATGCAGAGAAAAGGGCATTTGGGGTCTACTATTTTGTATCAGTTTTCCTCCCTCCCACTTAAATAACAGTATTCTTATGCTTCATTACGTCTCTGTTTAAAGCAAAAGCGACCAAGCTTTCTTCCTTAAGAGAATGAACACACATGCACACACACATGTGAAAGAAAAGAGGAGAGTGGGGAGGCACAGACTGGAAATCAAATACTGCACACCAGAAACAGACACGTCAGCAAGTCACAATCCATGTGGTTCTTTGTACTTTAAAGAGCACTCTAAAGATTTGGGAAAAATTAGCCACTAGTGTATAAAAAACAGCTTCTCTCAATTATGAGGGGAGAGTCTTAACTGAACTGCCAAGCACCCAGACAAAACTGGCTCCATGCCACAAATACTTCCAAACTATGATCTATTAGCAAAGTCCTTAACTGACCTCACTGAAAGACAACCTAGAATTTCCACACTCAAAAGACACAGAACACTCCATAACTCAAAAATATTAAGAAATGATTCTTTGCATAGCCAACTCTCAACTGTAAGGCAGGAAGGAGGAAGTGAATGAGAAAGTTAGTAACTGATATCCTGATGCATTCATTGACCTTTATTTCCAAACTTTTCTGTCATTACAACCCATGATCAAAATATCTATTTTGCCCAAGCCCCTGCCTAGCCTTGGGGAAAAAAATCTAATTGTGTAAAACAATAGTCCAAACAAAGTCAGGAAGTGTGATGAAAAAACGGATTAGCTCAGCTCTTCAATGATAGACAGGCATCTTTATTCTCAGTGTTTTGGAACTGCATTACGATGGTATTAGATTCATTCTAAGGCATTGCAAAATTTATGACAATAGATCTTAGGCTGTTTGATGACCCAGATCCTTTCATAGCTCTATTGAAAGCTATAGATTTACACTCCATAAAAATAAATATATCCACGTGTACACAAAACGTTGCATATATTTTCAGTGGTTTCACAGATTCTGAAACCTCATTCCTGGGGCTGCTGTTGGAACCTAAATTAAGAAAATCTACACTGTGCTCTACATCACAAGGAACTTGTTTTCTCACCGTAGGACGCTTGGACTAAAAACATCAGGGAAGAAGCCAGGCCTCACTGCAGCCTAATTTACTAAAAGCCAAGATTACCGAGGGTAGCGCAGTGAAGTACGTACCCAGCAGTAAGATAAACAACAAACTCTGAAGCTTTATTAAGGTCACAAACATTATCATATTATGAACATGTAGCTGAATTCTGTATAATCATTCATAGGAGACAATTCCTGCATAAAATGGCCATGTGCTGCAGGAATTGTTTCACTTTGACCACAATTGTGAGTCTAGAAAAGGGTTTTTCTATTAATAAAGGACACTTGCAACAGTCGCTAGTAAGCCTTTCCTGAGTGCTAAAAATAAGATTATTCCCTTATTTGATTATTTGATTTAGATCACCCTGGAATGGGAACTAATTGTAGTTTATCATTAATAATAATTACGCATTAAACCTCACAAGTTATTCGCCCTCCAACACAGATTTTTAAGTTTTGCTAAATCATTGTGTGAAACTAAGACTCTATTGAAATTAAACTTATAGTGAAGTTTTTTTAAGTAACTGATTTACTTCATTTTAAATAACTGGTACCAACAGTTTTCAGGAGTATACTGCACCAAATTTACTGCCTAACAGTTGCACCAAAATTTTCCAGAGCACTTATCCTAGCTTTGTTGTAAATTTAAACATGCTCCTATTACTTCCAACCCATACTGCTGTTTGGAGATAGATACTTTGTTATAAAACAAAGCCACAAATTAAGATCCTTAGGGACAAAAATCACTGTACCGACAGTTTGAAAAATGTCTCTGCCCTTGTCCATCAAGAACCATTACCAGACACCATCTGCAAGGGAGTCTCTGATTAGGGAACATTCCCAATCAAGTTTTAAAAGATCCAGCCGTATTGCCACACACAGGCAAACACTCTGGCATCATTAATCTTCATTCCAACTGTTAGGATGTTTGTCTAGGCTTGACCTAGACCAAGCACTACAGATAGATTAGCTAGAATAAAGCTTCCATTGCTCACCACATGTCAAGGCAGGTGGAATATTCTGTCGAGCCCAGGAGGACATCTGGAGGTCTATACCACAAGGTAACCACTTCATTGGAGTACGTGTGGCTAGGGACGGATTTTGCTCTTGCAAGACCTGTGGATTACATGAAACATAAAGAAGTTTAATGGGCATTAAAAGAACAAGGGAATTTAAATTTGAATGTTCCCAGTTTTAAAAGGTCAAACGTGATATTGTAATACAGAATCACAAATGCTATGTCAAGGATACTAGAAAGACTAGGGAAAGCATGTTAAGGTCTACATGTTTCAAATACATGCTAATAACCAACAAATCATTTTTATTTCCTCATAAAGCACCATGAATCTAATAAAATCCCAGGAGAGTAAACAAATGATTCATAAACTATTAGATATTGCACAGAAGCTTAGAAATCTCCTAGACTTTACAAAGAATGTTTCACAGAACTCTAGTACTGAAAGTTATGTAAGTTATTTAACATGTTATGAGCAAGGGTTCCAAGGTCAAATAACTTTGAGAAAAGATCACTTAAGAGTTAAACAATTTTCCATACTATGAGACTTCTCAGTGCCCTTAATTTTTCTAATGTATATTGTGAATCTGAAAGGAGAGTATGACACTTTTCTCAAAGAGTTGTTCCAAAATTTCTTTTGGTTTCAGTGTTCTATCAAACACTCACTAGGAAATCTTTATTCACGAAGCTCATTTAAAAATCACCTAAATAAATAATTATGAAGGAATTGTTAAATATATCTGGTACATAGAGATGATGAGATTGTATATAATAAAATGTTTTCTAAGAATTTTTAAAAACTGGGAAGATGGTCAAAATAATATGTTAAGTGATAAATCATGTGCAGCTGGACTTCACAACCAGAAATACTTATGCAGAGAAAAAAGAAGGGCAGAAAATATATTTGTATGTCTATAGTGGTTAGCTCTGGAATATGGGATTATCATGTTTTTTTACTTATTAAATTTTTCTGAGTTTTTTCCAAGTTTTCTACAATGAATAAATAATTCTTTGAAAAATCACAAAATCTATAGATTTTATTTGTTTTTTTAAAGATTGGCACCTGAGCTAACAACGGTTGCCAATCTTTTTTTTTTCTGCTTTTTCTCCCCAAATCCCCCCAGTACATAGTTGTATATTCTTAGTTATGGGTCCTTCTAGTTGTGGCATGTGGGACGCCGCCTCAATGTGGCCTGATGAGCAATGCCACGTCCGCGCCCAGGATCCAAATCAGCGAAACCCTGGGCCGCCCAAGCAGAGTGTACGAACTTAACCACTCGGCCACTGGGCCAGCCCCTAGATGATACTTTTTTTAAAAGAAAAAAAACCCTGTGTGATAGCTTTCCATCTGGGTATGTTCATTAATGGCAAGTGTAAAGTATTATTTATCACTGTGAAGCTCAAAGCACATAGAACATTTTTACAGTGAACCTACCATAACATATTCATTTTAATGTTCCGATTATTTAGATTTTTATGTAGTCCTTATGAACATGACTTTTTCTCTGTTTATTAAATACTTGGCATTCCCTTTATTGTATTATATGTAAATGTTAAAATCAGTAGGACAGCTGATGAGACAAAGAATTTTTAATTAATTCAACTATGGTTACAGTAACAATTTTTTTCTACAAAGCAGTTTTTATAATAATACAATGGCATATCATAAACTGGTTAATAAGTATTCTATATTAAAATGTATAGTTTATACAACTATAACATACATAAAAATGGTTCCCAACTTTTCTGCACATGAATAGAATATTTTTGATAATGGATCTCCATAATAACCTCTACTTCTTTTCTCTCTAAGGTTTTATCCTACCTCAATTCAGGCAAAATTGAACAGACAGGAGAGTCAGGATGGTAATATGTTTCCAGAATTAAGTAATCCCATCAAAAGGTTTAGTTCTTCAAATGGCTATGCTTCTACACAGAGACCAAAGAGCTAAGCACAAGTCCTGAAATAGGTTCTGACTCGTTCCATATGGTGTTGTCAAGTCAAATAGGATGCCAAAAACACTCAGGCTGGATTCTCTTGGTTTTTCCGAGGCCCTGTTGACAGAAAGCTAGGCCAGAGGGATAAGACAATGAAAACTCTGAGATTTTCTTTGACAGCTCAGACGACCAGACTGGTTATAAAATATTGTGATATTTTCAGTTTAAAGGGAGAACAAGACCTCAAAATAACCCAGAAAGAATACAAATTTAAATAATTACATGTGATTTCAAGTCAATTATGTTCACTCTGAATATAAGTTTGTAAAACTGGTTAAATATTTCTGGAAAATATAAATAAAGAAAAGCTCTTTGTCTACATTATTTTCCCTCCTTCCCACATGTTTAAAGGACTGCTCAAACTCTGTTCACGTGGGCCGCATATCTTTCCAAATCAACAGTGAAAATGAGTTTTCAATGTGTTAAGACAGTTTCTTAAAATGGTTTGCATGTAAATGTGTCATATTGAAGAATGTTATATTTTTAAGATACATTCTTCTGTGTCACTTGAGAAAAATTCTTTCATCATTTCACTTTAACATAGTCAATTAAAAGAGTTTCTTGTGGAAAATGTCCTGTATATGGATAAACAAAAGGTTTTCACCCTAAAAATATTTCTGTTCAGTTAAAAAGATAAATAAATCTCAAAACTTTTCAGAGAGGGAGCAAATTATGAAAACAATGAATTGGAAAAAAAAGTACACCTTGAAGTAGGAATATATAACTACAATTTTAATAAATATCTTTGGTAAAGATATTGCTGTGCATTTATATAGTTATGCATCAAAACACGCTTACTCATGCAAAATTTATTAAACTGCATCCTCCAGCTGAAAGAAAACTGTAGGACAGGATTAATTAGCACAGCATGTGTGAAAGCGTTCTTTCTCTGTTCCCTGTCAGTTGCTATGGTTACACTACAGGAAGAGGGCTATGCTACCTTTTAAAAAAGGATGAAGTTCATAGGTTATTATCAAAACTTCTTATATTAATGTTTAGTTTCGATTAAAAGTCAAAAGCAAAGTGAAACGCTAACCAGATGAGTACAGGTTATCTGCACGATGCCGCTTTGGCTGAGGGTGTGCATATGAAAGGCTGCATGTTCCTATGGGCACCTAAAGTGGTTTGCATGACAATCCAGAATATCCAACTTTCAGATGTTACTATTTCTAACTAATGAAAGACCTTAGAGTAGAGTAAAAAAAATCCTGCTATTCAAGCCCTGTTGCTAATTATTCAAAGTTGGGCAACCTGAATGCTAGCTAGCATAGCAAAATCTTAGATTTCCAGAAGAGTTAAGAAGCTGTATAGTTAACCTGTTACCCAATGAAAGAATTCCTTTTCATAACTGCAAGATGGTTACCCAACACCTGCTGCTATTCTGAGCCTGGCTTTTCCCCTCTGGCAGGAACACAGAATAAATCATGTGACAGTGCTTCCAAGATTTGCCCTAAGCAGGCCAGTCGGTCAGCATCAACTAATGGAGTCTCTTCAGGCCTTGTCTTAATAGCTCTCTCAGCTGCAGTGGACACTGTTGACAATTCCTCTTCTTTTAAATTTACTCCCTTGACTTTTCTGATGTAAAAGAATTAACAGGAATGACTTGGTCTCCTTCTGGGATCTTCCCCTATCTGTCCTTTAACCGCTGGTGTTTTCTAGGGTCATATATTCAAACCAGTGCTGTCTCAAATGTATACACTCTGTAGGTGACTGTGGCTAATGCCATGTTTTAACTGTCATCCATAGGTGATTTCTCACAAGATTTTCTGTCCAGCTCATACTTGTCTGTGGGCTTCAGATCTGGGTCCAACCAATTCCTCACTAGACATCAGTATGAGGATGTGCTATAAGCACTCAGCACAACCCCAGCCACAAGTCTCTCTAGCCACCTGTATCCTTAATACAGGGAATATGCCATGAGTCCAGGAGCAAATGCAGTTTACTAGTAAACTGTTTCAGGTTCCAAAAACAGTAAAAGTTCTTTTAGCTGTAGAGATATACAGTAGATTTTATATTCCACGCACATCTAATTATTCCTTCAAATTCCAATGCATCCTTTTTGCAAATGGTAAAATTGGTTGGGGACTTGAGTAATCTCTCTAAGTCTATGGAGAAAATTGCTGAAGCTTGGATAGAGGTTCAGGAATGATAATTCCCACGTCTCTGTCTTCACTAAGGAATTGAGAAAGATCTGGCCACATTGACTTGTTTCTTTCTAATTAAGTGGAATAATGGCGAGAGCTAGATGAACTTGTAAAAGTCAGCTAAAACACAATATAAAGGAGTATCTTTCACTGCTTGTATTTCCAGAGGATGTGTCACTGTTTTGTGCTTGTCACTGGTTTCGATTTTACATTAGAACAACTCCCACACCTTTCTCTCAACATACCTGTTGAGAGAAGTTTGGCCCCCAAACTAAACAATCAGAAAAAGAACGTCTCCACTTAATCACAAAATCAATATTTTTAGGAGAGGCACTCCTTTCTTCACAACTTTATTCCAAACAGACATGAAACACTTGGGTAATATTTTACCATCTGGCAGTTAGGCTGGAAAAGGAAATATTTCTCTATTCCATGAGCCAATCCATGGAGTAAGGGCAGAGGAAGGCTTTTATATTTCTTTCCTATTCCACAGTCCTGGGAACTGACTATGAATGTCTTTTTTCATATAAATTTTTAATGGAGTCCTCTCACTCCTAGAGGATTTATATTAAGTATCCTATGATATGCTAAAGCTGTTTGAAATTCTTTATTGCTGGTTTTAAAGTGTATCAATAAACAACTATCAAACAAAACAAAACAAAAAGTATTTTCTTCTGGTGTTCTCCAGAGTTCTGGCCTTTAACCTCTTCCCTCTGCACTTGACAAGTTTAGTTTTCCCTGGATGATCTCATTTACTTGTATGGCTCCATTTACTATATATGTTGTTGATTCCAAATACAAATTTCTAGTATCAATCTTCCCCTAAAACTTTAGATTTCTATATAAAAAATATCCACTTAGATCTTCTACAGGTATCTCAATCTTAAACATTCCTCCTTTCCCCAATTTTCCAATCAGTACTAGCTCCTCCAGAATTCTATAACACACTACCAGACATCACCCTCCACCCATTCACCAAAGCTGGAAGTCTTGTTTCATTCTAGGCTCCTTTCACTTACAAAACTATAAAATTTAATTTCTCTCTTTTCTCCCTCCTCCTTAGATCCTCTTCCTCATCTCTTGCTGGATCGTTACACTAGCCTCAAGCCTGCCCATGGCAAAGAGTTATCAATTTCAAAACACATTCTAGGCAATAAGTGATCTACATTTATTGAAGTTAAGTTAATTGAAAATTAAAGTTTAATTGGAATACTCTTCAATGTGAATAATTATAAAAGACTTAAAGACCCAATCTTCCCCTAGAAATTGAACATCTTCCAATTCCCTTGTTCTATATTTGCCTTGGTAGGAAGGGGGAAATGAGGGCATTTGGGAGACAAGTCTATGCTTTTTTATACATTTAATATCACATAGTGTCGTTTAAAGTAGAAAATAAGTTTTGAGATTATAATTATAATATTCTTTTCTTTCCCTTGAATGAAACATCTTTGTTTTTGTTTCTGTCCAGATTTCTACTTTAATAGAAGCTACTCTTCACAGGATACCAAAATTCTTTAAAAATGTTTTGATTGGCATTTGTCAGAGTCTTTCAACTGAATAAGATTAATCTTTGAAAATAAATTCTAATAAAATGAAATTAAATCCAGAAGACATTTAAACATCTTAAGACAATATTTTATTTTGCTCTGATTTTATTTATCTTTGAATCTTTAAAGTTAATAAATCATGCCTAACTTCTGTCTCTCCTAAAGGGCACAGATTTTATATATCTTTCATTTTAAATAACACAAATGATCAAAACATTTTAATATAGACACTGGAAACAAGAAAGGAAATATTCAAATAATTAAATTTCATATATAGGAAGATTTTTCTCTTTTGTATAGAAGATAAAGACAATATACTTCTCTGGGAAATACAGCCTAAATAAACTTAATACACACAGTGGTAAAACCAATTAGTCAGAATTCTTTGGCTGACTACCATATAAGAAACATGCTTTTGTTGTCAGAGCGTTAGGCTGCATATTGGAATACTTGTGATATGAAAAAATAAATGCCTGATAGTGGTTCTCACACTAACTAGTTAGTTGTGTCTCTGATTAAGTCACTTAAACCCTCTTGCTTTGATTCTGCTATGTGTAAACAAGGGTGCTGAGATCAGAGTCAGCAAACTATGGCCATACCACGAGCTGGCTACCTCTCTTTGTAAATACATTTTGCTGGAGCACAGCTACATGTATTGTCTATAACTGCTTTTGTGCTAAACAGCAGAGTAGTTGACAGAGAGAGGATGGCCCCTAATGATGACCCATACAATATTCAGTATCTGGCCATTCAAGAAAAAGTTTACTGCCTCCTAAGCCAGACTGAGGAAACTTTAAGGTCCATCGAAGGACTAAAATTCAATGAGCCCAAGAAAATATTACTAAAATCCTTGCTCATTAAATGTATGAAGATCATATTTGCTCAAGTTCTTAAAAAGCCCTTTAAGTAAGTAATTCCACCTCAGTGATCCCATCGTATCACATATGCATTAGCAGAGAATGCAAAATCATTTTCAATAAAAGTAGACGTGAATATATCATCATTTTCATAGTTCACTGGCTTACATTTCGTTTTCTAGTTTCTGCTTCTCAGTTAATGAAACTCATAGTTATTATTCCAATGCTAGATGACAACATAATATAGAAAATGAATTCCATAACTTGACTAAATTGGAAATTTTGATGAATTTTCATACCATTCTGACTTGTTTCCAATTTTTACAAATTAAAGGTAAAAATACTAAATTCATCATAAGAATCTAAGTTTTAAATCAAGATATAATACTCAAAACTTTTAGGTCATTTGTTTATAACTATGTACTAATATATACCCAAAACATTATATGAGTATGCACTTGTATGTGTGAAACAGAGATTATTTATTGAACAATCACAGCCATAATTAGGTCAAATAAGGTAAGAATAATTATGATACTAAGCCACAGGTATGCTTTGAACTTGACTGAAAAAAGCCAATCTATAAAGATGAAATTATCATACATACACAATATTCGAAATGACAACATATGGTCTCTTTATTAATCTTTTAGTTTTCAAGAGAAATAAGAAATTAGAGTGAGTGTTCCTCTGGGAGGTTTACGAGAATTTCCAGTTCCTTCCTCAACCACCTAAACTTTTTTTAAAAGGAGGAGACAATATCCCTACCAAGTTTTAATCATAGATAATAGTAAAACATGAAAATTGGCGGATATACTAGTGCTTATAATACAGAGGCAAAACTGATGAGAATTTACTGAACAGTTACAATCTCTTAGGTACTCTAAGGGCTTAAATGTATCACAGCATTTAATCATTACAACAACCTAGAATATAGTATGATTACTAGTATCCCAATTTAACAGCAAAGAAACTAATTTACCCCATGTTACACAGTAATAAGTGGCTGTGCTGGATTTGAATGCAGGCAGTGGCATCGCCTCCCTAGGAAGATTGGGACCCTGAGAACAAACGTGGAATAGACTGAGTGGGTCCAAAGTCCAGAATGGTGACAGGTCAGTCTGTTGAGTGAGAGAGTGGGACTGGGTGAGGACAGAAAGGCAGGAGAGACAGGAAAGAGAAGTGATGAGCAAACTGAAGCCAATTTTACTGGTCAGCGGTTCCAAAAATATGAGCAAACTTGAGAGAATGACTGATGTTGTCTAGAGCGCCCTTGTAGAACAATCAGGCAAAAAGCCCTCAAAGAAAAGAGAAATTTGATAAAGAAGCACCTCAGGAACCATCAAGCCAGCGTCTGGCTGCTGAAATGAGAACCATTCTTATCTGCTGCTTTGTTTGTTTGTTTTAAAGTGGAAATTGGCAGAAGGCAGCAGCCCCAGAAATGGAGCAGTCAGCTAGAAGGCTGTGACAACTTGGAGAGTAACAGCTAGAATTCGAACTAGGGGTTTGGGAGGGAGGTCTATTTATCTTACAGGACCCTAGGCGTTTTTTTTCCAGAAACCCCAAACCTGGGTGCAGTTAAAGCTGATCTCAAGGATATGTAATAACACCTAAAGAAAAAGCTCTCTGAGATGCCCTTAGTGAAGGGAATTTTCAAATGTTCCATGAGATGAAAATAGGCACTTTCAAACTTAAACTAAAAGGTTTTTATGTTTTTATAACAGTAAATGCTCAACTGAATCAGTTCAAATTAATGAGGCAATTATTGAGCCAATTCAAGGAAAAAAGCTTTCAGTCATATTGAATTATTATAATATTTTCTTATTTTATGGTTGCTGTCCAACTTTTCTGAATTATTTTTGCCTATGCTTTTACAGTGTTTCTTTTCTCTTATTATACTATTTGAGCATAGGCCAAGTTATATTTTGGGGTCTTAACACTGTACTCAGTATAGGATTCCAGATATTATAACTGGAACAAAATGTCACTAAAAGACATGCATATATTTATTTTGATGATTATAAAACATGTTTTGTGATACCTGGTGACAATCTTGGTTGTCCTGAAATTGGAGTCGAGTATCACTGATGTAGTAAATAAATAAAATATATCAACTTCAAATCTTCGAAAAGAGCTATATTGTGCATCTGGACAGTATTTTCAAAGATACGTGAATTCCATGAAATAAATACATATCACAATCACTGCAGAGATGAGTCACAAAGCTTTCATGCTGGCAAGGATCTAGGACAATCTGTATTTTCTATAATATTATCATTTCTTTTTAAATAAGAAAGAAATCAAGTCCATAGTTTTGTCCATTCTGCCTCAAATTCATTCCCTTCTTTCTGTCCTCACTGCCACTGTCACTTTAGGCCCTCAAACTTATTCTTCTGGGTCTTGCACCTTAGTAAGATCTCCTAACTGGTCTTTCAGCTGCCATGTTTGCCCCTCTTATTTCTCTTCCACAGTCTGAGGAAGACAGAGGTCTGCGTAGTGTGCAAGAGCGTCCTCTGCGGGGTCAGGTGGGACCACCATTTACAAGCTGTGTGATTTGAGGCAAGTGATTTTGCCCAGCTGAGTTTCAGTGGCTTCATCTGTGAAATGCACGTAGTAACTCTGCTGGATATTCTCTCTTTACCCCTCCTGATGCTTTCTTGACTCTTCCTCCTCTCATTCTACGCTCCCCAGAGGCTGACCTTAATTGACCTGTAATTACAGGATCCTTGGCCCCCTGGCTTCCAGTTGGATTTGTCTAATGGGAGGCACACTATCAAAGATCAGTGGGAAAGAGAAAAGTGAGGTCAGTGTATTTGTTCCCCTGGTTCCTTCTCAGTTGGACAGGGTAATGGCAGTGGCTAAGTCCTCTCTGGGAAGGCTACAGCTCTTGCTCTGTGGGTTCCAGAATCAATTTCTCTCTTAATCCTGCAGTTGGGGAGTGGTAAAAGCTCCCCACTATTGAAGTTTCACATCTATAGCCCTGCCCACAGTTTCATAAATAGTCCCTTCACCAAACTCTCCTCAATCACCCCATTTGAGCTGCCCTTTGTTTCCTTCTAGGATCCCTGATATAATAACCACACATGCCTCATAGGATATCTGTGCGAATTAAATGAGAAATGAACGGAAATTGAGTAACAGTGCACTTGACCTACAGTATCACTCACTATATATTGGCTATTATCATTAACTAAAACAATATCTGATCAGGTCACTCCTCTGCTAAAGAGGTTAACGGATCCTCCAGGCTTTATGCTGCAAGTCCAAACCCCAAGGAATTAAAGCTTCTGCTATTGTTTCAACCCTGTTTTTTCCAACTTGTTTTCAGCCAACTGTTAGCAGTCTATCAAATTACCTGTAATTATCTACTCTCACGTCAGTTTCTTGGCACATGGTCTCATATCCTGGAATGCCTCATCCAGCTGATGAACTCTTACATGTCAGTCAAAACTATACTCAGGCCAAGTCCTCCAGAAGCTTCCCTGACTTGTCCTCTCCTCCCTGGTCCAGGTAATGAGCCTTCCTCTGTTCTCCAATTCACTGCAGCCTCAAGCTTGCATGGACATCCCAAGTCATTCATTTAAATGTCAGCCCCTAACTGCCCCTCCACAAGACTACAGATTCTCTGAAAGTAGTGTCACCAGCTAATTTCCCCAAAGAACTCAAGGAAGGTTTCAGAAGCATTGAACAGTTTCTCCAAATTTTTTTTTTGTTGTTTATATGACGTACATCACGTGTCAGCCATGCTTTGGTGGCAACCCACATATAAAGTGGGGGAAGACCGGCAACAGATGTTGGCTCAGGGCTAATCTTCCTCAGCAAAAAAAAAAGAGAGAGAGAGATGCAATCACCAACCACCCTGAACCAGACCAAGCCCCACTGCAGGAGCAGCGCTTACACAGATGAGTGAACTGAGCCTGTGCAAGCAAATACCCACCTCTTCCTTTGGAATATTCATTTCCCATCCTAAATAAAAGGCTCTTGATGTCCCTGCTCATGGACAGCCATGACTTTGGAAATGCTTCCATGTGGTCTCCTATTTGCTGTAAATAAGCTCTACTTTGTGGGACAACTACTCCTGGTGGAGAGTCTGATTTTTAACTCATAAAGGCTCATGACCCCCTTCCCTCCTTTTTTTTGACAAGAAGTAAACCCAAATCATACATAAAATATTGTAATCCCTTTATGATGCTCACATATATGCTAAATAAAAATACAAAAATATATCATAACATAAGGCTATTAATATATGAGCTACTGGTTCGTAATAATATAAGTGACGGACCTATTTACCTAAAAAATTCCATGATTTCTCAAACTTTATCTAATATGGCATTTAAAATTTAGATATATAAAACCTCAAGAATTAATTAATCTCTCCTGCAAATATTTATTTACATCTTGTTCTACATTCAGCTCACGTGGCAGTAGGCATAAAAAACGGTTTTATTCATCTTTTTACCTCTACATTTATCTCTGCAGCTATATTACAAGCTCCCTATGAGCAACGATCATTTCTTATGATTGTCCCATTTCTTACCACTGCTCTCCTGCATCCCTCTTAGCACCCCTTCTGCATCCCAACATAACCCCGACTCTTCTGTAAAATGGAGCGCTTAGACAAGACTAAGTCTGTGTAAAGCACATTCAGATAGGTGATCAACCTGCCTCTGCTTCCTAGGATCCCAGCCTATGAACCACAGTCCCCAAATATGTTAAATGAGCTTAGACCTCAATTATAACAGTATTGGGCATCTGATTCTGCATGGCACCTTAGCTGCCTCTCAAAGAGTTAACTTAAGCACAGAAAGAGGTGTGCCCACACTTGTGAGTTTAAAAAAAAAAAAAAAAACCTTAATGAGCAGAAGTACAAAAACATTCATTTCAAAGCTTCCAGCTGTTCAGTTTTACTGAAGGAAGAGACCTGAATTTACCTTTGAGGCTGACTGTTCCTTTGTTCTAGGAAAACTAACATGATGGCAATTTCTGTTACATAAATGTAAAGCAAGTCCCTACCCACTGTTCTGGGGCAAGCTGTAAAATTAACCTGCATCTTGATGTTTCAAACAGAGCAAAATGCTTAATGTAAACTGGGTGCATGTTTTGGCAGAGATAACAGGTTTCTGAGGCTCTGTGGCTTCTTGGAGGGAAGATGTTTGCTGCCTCGAGGAACACAAAGACAACACACCAATGCTTCTCCCAGCTCTTGATCAGAGGTTTTCAGTAACCCAGAGGACTGAGTAAAGAGTATATCGCAAGGGTTATTGTTCACCTTACAGAGGACAGGACCAACAAAGCCCAACCTGTGGTAACAGTTAAGTCTAAATCCCACCAGGAGTAGCGATAATGGACTGCTGGCTGTTTTGGTATAAACATTGAGTGGTGTGACTGTTTACTGGGGCTGCAGTCTTGAGATTAGGGGATGGAAGGGGGACCCCAAGCTCTGAAATTAGACTTCCCAGGGGCCCTAGAGGCTCGCAAGGAGGAAACTTCCTCTTTCTGGAGCCTTGGGTCTGAATTCCAGGTAGCATCATTAGGGTACACTCTGGGGAGAGAGAAGCCAGTCAGACAGAGATGTGCAGGAGATAAACAGAGAAGACCTCTCTCCCCCTCACTGCGGAGGGGCCTCTAGGTTCCGAGCGGAGCATTTTGAACAGAAGTCAGAGGCACCGCTGAGTTGCCCTGCCCTGCCCTTCTCCAAATACTCAACCTTCATAAAATCTTGTTGGAAATGACAGCTTGATGCAGTCTAAGGAAAGGGCCTGTCTCGCCCTTGAGCAGATAGCACAAAAGGCCCGCATAGCTGCAGCAGTGCACGACACAAAGGAGGAGCCAGCTGTGCCATAAGGCCATCATTAGTGGCACTTTTATGGCGGCATCAAGAGGAAAAGGTGAGCACAGGAGTATGAGGCACCTATTTCTCACACAACAGAACAATACCTAGAACACTCGGGCAAATAACTAGGGCCCATGCTGAGGAGCTCCGATGGCCTGTAGGCATCACTGTAAAGGGAGCAAGTCATAAAGAAATCTCGGGGAAGCATTCCAGGCAGAGGGAACAGCAAGTGCCAATATTCTGAGGCAGGAGCCAACCCGACACGTCACAGGTATGGTGAGGAGGCCCATGTGGTGGAGGGGAGTGCACTCAACATGCGCTTTGGTGGACCCATGCTTCCCGTAGTCTCCCCACATCTAATTCTAATTCCAGCCCATCCTCAAATTCTTCCCTGATCCCTAAGATCAGAAGTCGTTCCTCCCTGTCGTAGACTTCCACAAGATTCAGCTGTGCCTCTGATTTGTCACTCAGCACTTTACCCTGAAGCATCACAGTCACCAGAGAGTGACTGTGACCTATTTAACACAGAGACTATGTCCGATTCTTGAAAGTCCCCCAAACCGGCACAGGGCCTGGAATGAGTAATGTGTTCACCGAGGTGACTGGTTGAACAGAACTTGGAAGTCACTGAGTGTGTTTCAGAAGTTTCAGAGAGTGATCACTGGCACATTTATTCTAGGTGTTATCTTGTATTTACACACACAAAGACTTATGTGCATGGATAGTCATTGTGACTGTTTATAGCAAAAGACTAAAAATAACCCCAAATTCCAGGAGGAAACTAAAGAAATAAATTTGGTACAGCTACAAAATACAGTCAATGAGGCCAATAAATCTATACGTACTAATACGGAACCAACTATAATATATTGTTAAGGGAAAAGGCAAAATAAAGAACACTGGGCATGTTATGTACTATTTGCATAAAAATATATATGCTTATACATGCATATTATATCTCTGGAAACAGACAGTAAAGGCCTGTGGAGAAAGGAATAAGGACACTGGAGAAAGAAGGAAACCATTTTCACTGCACTCCCATTTTACTCTTTGAAATGTTTACTGTGTGTGTATGTTACCTACTGAAAAAAAAACCCTTATGTTTAAAAGAGAGAAAGAAAAAGGGTCAAATGAGTCCTCACCCAGCTCTGTGCAGTCTTAGCACCCCTCTTCCTTGCTTCCACCCTAAGATTCCAGCCTATTTCTTTATACTTTATAGTGTGGGTCCTAAAATAGTCACTGGTTGTAAATGACAGGCTTAGGCTTTCCTAGTGGGACAGGGAAACTGACGGCTGGCAGTGGTTAGTTAATGACTGGGTGGAACAAGCTGAAATAAACTATTATTTAAATATTCTCACCACTACAACCAAATTGCCTTCTAAAGCTCAGGCTTGTCTGTGTAATAGCAAGTTTAGCTACTAAGACCTAGGATAAGTTTGCATGAGCAATTTGAATCATCAGGCAATTTTGAAGTTAAAAACAAAAAATCTTCCTTGAAGGGAAATTTGCCTGTAAGTATAATACTTATAATAGATTTTCCTAAGATAAAAGTGTCAAAACTGCTCAAGCAGCTAAGATTTTTCTTAAAAATTTTACTATTCATACAATGAAGATTTCATTTCTACATCCCATTTAACCACATGAAGGCATGCTGCTCTAAATAACTAAGAACTAATGGCTGTAAGAATATAGTTGGGTAGATTTTGAGAAGTTCCAACTCAGAATCAGCAAACCGACAATTTATTTATCCTCACTTGTCAGCAAACGTCACACGTGCTAGGTTTGAGAGGAGGACCAAGAGTGTTCCCAGCAGACGGCCATGGTTTTCAAAGTGCTGTCGGCAATAAAACGTAAACTCATCTTGTACTATACTAGACAACTGTGTTATCCTTTAAGAATTAAAGACAGAAACCTAACATCTGAAGCACATGTTCTTTTTAGAATCCATTAAATATACTTTAAATATGCCCAACTTGGCAATCCAAATAACTTGTCCTTCAAGGCATTTATCTTCGCCAATAAAGCTTTATTTGAAATCTTGCAATGTAGCTAAAGATATTTTAAATTTAGAAACTTTCTTCAAACTAAATTTGATTTCCAGAATCATAAAGTGCTATTTTGCTATCCATTCTTTTATTGATCCCACTGTTGCCTTCATTAAATACTTCATTAAAGGAGCACAAAGGGGAAACTATACTTGAAATATTTGTCTAGAAGTTAAGTAAATGTAGTATCTGTGGACTGATTAATCTTTGAAATCATGATAGCACATTAAAATCCAAAAGTACAAAATAATACCTCATAGGCACTAAATTACACTAAATCTATTACATAACATTAAAGACGACACTATATCAAATGTTGTGAACAAATGCATATATATTTCCAAAAATAAATTTCCAAGGGAATTAATCTTCAAAACAAAACAAAATCCCCACAGATTTTTAAAAAAGATATCCTTTACACTATTAATCATTTTCTGCAAAGCTTTTTGGCTTAAAAAATGGCAACTTATGGAACAAGCCCCATAGTGTAGTAGTTAAGTTTGGCATGCTCCGCCTTGGTGGCCTGAGTTCACAGGTTCAGATCCCAGGTGCAGACCTACACCAATTGTCAGCCATGCTGTGGCAGTGAGCCACATACAAATTGGAGGAAGATTGGCAACAGATGTTAGCTCAGGGCTAATCTTCCTGAGCAAACAAAAAAAAAAAAAGAAGAAAAAGGCAACTTTACACACTACTCACTTTTAAATCAAAAGGTAAGCCACCTTACATACTTACTTTTTCTAAAAGTACTTTTTCTCTAACATCCATTTTATACAATATGTTTATCATTAAGTCACAAATGACTGTTTTCTACTACAAATTATTGACTTTATCCAGCTCCTATGATAAATCCATTCTTCATCAATGTGTGAAATAGTAAATTTGGGCTGAGTTTTCATGAGATTACTAGGTTTAACTTAAAAATGTTTTGGTAAAGGGACTGGCCTTGTGGCCGAGTGGTTAAGTTTGCACGCTCCACTGCAGGCGGCCCAGTGTTTCGTCGGTTCAAGTCCTGGGTGTGGACATGGCACTGCTCATCAAACCAGGCTGAGGCAGCGTCCCACATGCCATAACTAGGTGGACCCACAACGAAGAATATATAACTATGTACTGCGGGGCTTTGGGGAGAAAAAGGAAAACAATAAAATCTTTAAATAAAAAATGTTTTGGTAAAGACAATATAATATTATCAAGTTGGACTTTTGAGGAAAGAAAAGATACATATGACAAAGGCCATTTGTTCAGAGGGTAAAAGTCCAGTTTGTAAAAGTGCCCCCATCACAGCCTCGTCCACAGGGATGCTCAGTTAGCCCGAGGGGGCACATTCTCCTTCCACAACAAGCCCTTGAACCCTCAGGATTTAGTGAGACTCTTCAAATGGTTATGAAACACTCACAAAACAAAGGTAGACTATTCATTAAAAAAAGAAACAAGGATGCAATTTAGTGCAGTAATACGTAAGAAAGGAAAATACAGTGAGACATACGTCAACAATTTGTAAAGCTTTTACAGGTTAGTAGTAGGATTTAGAATCCACAATTTGCATTTTAGTTTTCAATACAAATACAAATTCCAATCTACTTTTTTTTTTCAAATTATTCTTTCTTTGCAAATGCAAAAAGAAAAAAGGGCAACATTTGATTATTCTAATTACATTTTTCAGGTTTTTGGAATACCACATATATTCAACACTTTCAGAAATACTAATTTTCAAAACAAAAGTGTACTAAATTAAAATGCTATAAATTATTTCATCATCTAACGTATTCCTTTGAAAAGCTCACTAAACCAAATGTTTTATGACCAGTTCACTGACTACTAGTAAGAAAAACTGAATTTCAAGCATCTAGAAGAGGGGATGGTAAATTACGCCTCAAAGACCAAGTCCAGCCACATCCATTTGCTGAAATAACGTCTGTAGCTGCTTTTTCTCTAAAACAACAGATTTGTGTAGTTGTGACAGAGACTTCATGGCCAAAAATATTTATTATCTGACCCTTTACAGAAAAAGTCTTCCAACTCTGGTCTAGAAAATCTCATAAGACAGAGATTTTGTTTTCCAAGTGGCATTTTATTACTTGGGGTCCCACTCTTGGATTGACTAAGGTCTGAAAGAATAAAAATAATAAAAATAAATAAATAAATAAATAAAAATAAAATAATAAATAATAAAAATAATAAAAATATAAAAAATGATAGTAAGAAAAATAACATTTACTTGGCTGCTACAGGGAACAAGGGGACTTTCTGAGGTGACAACAGTGTTCTAAAACTTGTTTGTGGAGGTAGTTTTCCCACTCTGTACATTTATCAAACTCATCAAATTGTAATTGGTAAATTTCATTTCATACATAATAGAAAGAAAAACACTAAAAAGCATTTGAAGATAAATTCACCTTACTGTTATAGTCAAATAATAAAATATTAAAACTGAAAAGTATTAGCAGATCACAATAAGGAAAATCAGCTAATGATTCGACCTATGTGATTTCTGAGAGGAATGTTTCCACAGTTTACGATATGAATTATAAAACACATAATGTAAAATTATGAAAAATTATTCTTAGCTATTATTTATAATGCCTGACACTTTGATTCTGAAAACCACTTTCAGATGCCAGACTCCACATGCGTGTTCCTCCTGCGCCAGGAGGCAGACCAGGGAGCAGCACTTACTTTGTGATGAACATTATTCTCTTCCTGAGGGCACCCAGGCCGAAGTTACAGAATCGAAGGGTTTAAAGAATTATTCTGCTCTAGATACACATTAAAAATTAAAATAATGAACTCTTAACAAGCTTGAACAAGTCTGTGATCTACTAAGAGATCTAATAACTATAGTGAGTTCAAAGAAAAAAAAGAGAAAAATGGCATCAATAGGAGACCATCCAGGTTTTTGGCACAGAAGTTCTCTCTTCATTAAAAATCTGAGTAGAATTTTTTATGTATATTCAGCTAAAAGGAAGCAAAGGATCTATTCATGTTGGAATAGAACACAATCACATTTCATTATAAACTTTGTGACCATTTTATGGAAAAACATCTGCCCATTTTCTACTGCTTTTCCAGTATGTCACATAAATCTCCACTTTACTAGGAATGTCATTTGGGACAACTAATAAACTGGTGATTGCTTGGTGAGAAAACACACCAAATTAATAAAACCAGAAGGCATTAAAAAGCAATGTATGTGCTGCTAAAAAGCAGAGCAAGTAGGGGCTGGCCCATGGCCTGGTGGCTACAGTTCTGTGTGCTCCCCTTCAGTGGCCCAGGTTCAGATCCTGGATGTAGACCTGCTCCACCCAACAGCCATGCTGTGGAGGCATCTCAAAACATACAAAGTAGAGGAAAGACCGGCACAGATGTTAGCTCAGGGCTAATCTTCCTCACCAAAAAAATAAATAAAACAAGTTACCGTTTTTTAAAGAAAAATATGGCCTTACATAAGTATAGAGAAAAGGCTGTGAGGCATGTTAACAGGGGCTGGCTACATTAGGGATGAGGAAAACAGGTCACGTTTATTTTCTTCTTTGCAGCTGTCTATAGCATCTATTTTAAAATAGAGAACATATATTCCTTATAACTGTAAAAGTTAATACATGGAAACAAAATATGAAAAATCTTGCTGTTAGTGATGAAAACAGAATCCATGTTACCAATGCTATAATTGCTACCATGTGAAGATATGTAAGCATGTAATCAAGGAATTGAAGGTATTTAGAAAGTTTTAAATTAGCTACTGTGATTAGGTTCACACAATTATCGAGTAAATGTTTTTAGAATTTTTCCTTTGGCATTGTTATCTTACTCCCAACGTTTAGAACAATAAACATATTGAAGGAAACAGGGGAGGGATTACGCATTCTCTATTGGTGTAATGCAAAGACGCTTTTCAAGATCTGCCCAGCATTTACTTTTAAGAGTGACACTTTCTGAGAACGTTAAAAGTTCTTCACCATTCTTTTTCCTTGTTACCTAGTTACAGTTATTGGAATGATTACACTAAGAAAGGTAACAAAATCTCCATTCCAGAGAAGGCTAGCAGTCACATAATTCTATATTCGTTGGGTTTCTTTATTTTTCATGGGCAAAGCAGAAGTTTACTCTGAAGTTGGCAAAGGTATTTTAAGGAAATGACCACAAACTGTATAAACATATGGTAGAAAATAGAGTAAACTTACTTAGGAGAACTGCTTTTAAGGAACATTTAAAAATATAAAACCCGGAATTTAAAGCTTAAAGACTATCAAATCCAGTCTTATTCTTTTAATTTACAAAAAACAAAACTGCCCATTTAAGTGACTACTCCAAGGTCAAACAGCTAATTAGTGAAAACTTGAGAACAGGCAGTTGGCCTTGTCGCTCCTCCGACTGTGGTGTTTTTATTACGTTTCATTGCTAAACGAGCCTGCCTTCTTGCTGCCGTCTCTGCCCAAGGGAAGGGCTTCCAGAGAAGACACGGGTTTCCTAGAGTTTCACCCCTAGTCTTTGCTGTGAGCCTTGGCCGTCACTGTTGTAGCCTAGAGGATTGGTAAACCGGAACAGGACTTACTTTGGCCTCCCCAGATCTGTCCACAGGCTCTGCACAGCAAACTCTACACGGCAGCCACCTGGCTCAGTGCTCTGCCTCAGTCCCAGGGGCCTGTCTGTGCTCGGATTGGGCCTGGCCCAGGTCCTGCCTGATAAGCAGCGGGTTGTAGCTGATAGGAGGCCAGCAAAAGCATTGCTGAAACCCTCTTATGCTGCAGCCCTCTAGCCCCGAGGCTCCCCCAGCACTGGCCCCATTGTCTTTTCAGATACGTGTGACTGAAGGTGGAACTTGGAGACGTTACCAGAGGGGGCAAGTGGTGGATGGAGACCATTCTGCCTAGAACAGCCTGCAAGCTCAATAAGAACAGAGCAAGTGGACCATCAGAACAGCAGCTGTTTCAGGGCCATTTTGGAAAGAAGCCGGGGATAGATAAATAACAAAAAATATAACCAAATAGTTGCCATCTGCTGCTCTTGCCACCACCTAATTGACATTTAACCTGCCCTCTGGCTTTGCTGTCCACATGTCCACCAATACCTCTGCCCGTGGCTAAACAGGAAAAGCTCTGTCCTTTGTCACGTTATTGTAGAGGGACTGTAAATATTACCATTATGTAAACCTACCTACCTTTACTTATACTGGGCCCTGTCCCTGTCCTTGTCTCAGAAACCTCATAAAATCCTACTCAGCCTTTGAAAAGACTTCCTTAGGTTGTTTCCTCTAAGTCTCCCAAGAAAAAGTGTGGCACCTTTTTCTGGACTCCCGTTCTCTATAGGGAAGTTACCTGTTGGAAAACATTATGATTAGTGGCATAAATTGTCTGTTTTCTCAGTGAGCAGCTTGAGAAGAACCTTACAGATTTACTTACTTGACTTCTCAACCTTCCGTTTTGCTATCTCGAAAAAGAGGCTTGTGTGAAGATTACATAAGATATTTCAGGCAGAGTGCTCACTCCAGAGTCTGACACAAGTACCAGTCAATACGGCTTACTTATCATCACTACTTAGCAGCAGCAGCATCATTACCAATATCCTTTACACACCTTTACACTCTAGCATAAGGCTTTCCATGCTCAGTTAACTGTTACTCTTTATGGAAAATCCTATCACACAATGTAATCACCATGAGATAAGTGCATAGTCCTTTTTATACCAACAGTGGTTGGCAGACTCTAAGGTGGTTCCCTAACCCTTCTGCCTCCTGGTATTCATGCTTTTGTGGAATCCCCTCCCCTTGAGTATGGGTGGAAACTGTTATTGCTTCTAAAAAACAGAATGTGGCAAAGACTGTAACTTCTGTCTTGCAGCACACTCACTTTATTGCCTTCTTGGAGTGCACACTTTAATGAAGCAAGGAGCCATGCAGGAGAGTTTCACATGACAAGGAACTGAGGGTGACCTCTGGCCAACAGGCAGCTTGGAACTGGGGCCCTCACTCCAATAGACTGCAAGGAATTGAATTCTGCCAACAACCACGTAAGCTGGGAAGCAGATTCTTTCCTGGTAGAAGCTTCAGACGACACCTTGATGGCAGCCTTGTGAGGACCTGGAAGCAGAGGCAGCCAGCTGAGCCACGCCCAGTTTCCTAACCCACAGAAACCAGGAGATAATAAATGGGTATGGTTTCAAGCAGCTTAGCTTGGGGTAATTTGTTACACAGCAATAGATAACTAATACACCAACATTTCCCCAACTTATGTTACATAGAGTACAAAATTCATCCTTAATCAAATAAATCTGGGAGAGGCAATGTCAGATTTTATTTTAACTGCAGAAAGGTTAAGGGTCTTTAATCACTAAGTAATGTACATTGTGATTCCACTGGGCAGGGGGAAGTAAGGAAGATACACATATGTAGACACATCACCCTAAACGGATTTGATCAAGAATTTTTTTAATTTTAAAAATTACTCTTTCATTAATGTATGGACCACAGTTTTAGAAATGCCTTTTCCAATTTGCTGAAGCAGTAAAAGAAAGAGGAATCAAAAGCTGGCTCTGAATGTCTCAGCAAGAAGAAGCCAGGATAAGTCTGTAAAGGGGATGATAGCCATCCAACTAAGTGGAGGAAATTGCCTGGCTTCTCCTAAAAATGATACAAAGATGAAAATATTTTGCTTCCAATATTTCAATAGTCATTATCTCTCTAAATATATCAAGCCAGATACCTTTATGAACAAAACAAATTACACACTTGTGTTTCTCAATAAAACAACTGATAGCTCTGAAGAAGACAAAACAGCAGTTCTCATTCTTTCTTGCCCTTTCATTCCCCCAACGCAGCAGGGATAGGCCTCACCTGTGACGAGCATCCACCGTGACTGTCAAGGAGCAGAGGGTGGGATGGGGCAGCTTGGAGAAAGGAGGGGAGGTGGGAGAGCAATGCCTAACTTTTGGTGTGACACATGTCACGTTAAAAAGGGTTTTGAGGGGGCCGGCCCCATGGTTAAGTTCACATGGTCTGCTTTGGTGACCCACGGTTTCGCTGGTTCACATCCTGGGCACCGACATGGCATCGCTTATCAGGCCATGCTGAGGTGGCCTCCCACATAGCACAACCTGAAGGACCTACAACTAGAATATACAAACGTGTACTGGGGAGCTTTGGAGAGAAGAAGAGGGAAAAAAAAAAAGAAGATTGGCAACAGATGTTAGCTCAGGTGCGAATCTTTTAAAAAAAAAAAAGTTTTGAGTTTTTATTTTTTAATATCTTCTTGACTTCCAGAAAGTTTATCTTTGGCAATGAAAGGGAAAGTTGGCATACACTGAAATGTTTTATTACCTTCAATGTCTGTGCTTTCCATTTATCGGTAACCCTTTCGAGTTTGTGGGTAAAAGTGCTATATTGATTTGGACATTCACTTAGTGATTCAAACAAAACTTCAAATTTGCATCAAAATTTCTCTACTTATTAGAGGGAGATCAAAGAGCTCATTTGTAGATATTTCCATTGATAAAGTGCTGGACAGCAAAACATATTTATCTATAATTTTCATATTTAAAAAATCACTGATCATAATAAAAATCCAAACTACTTAAACACTCTTAATGTTTTTATTTAAAAGACATAAAAGAAGTCATATGATCCTTAAAGGTGATTTCAAGATGAATTATTTTTAAGCCTACAGACTCAACAGAAATGCCAATGTTAAAATATTGGTTAATCTGATGCCCAAGTTGAGCTAATATTACAAGCACAAATCAGTGTTCTCATATTAAAAAGGGGGTAATGAGACCTGTACTGTCTACTTCACAGGGTTATAAGGATAAAATAAAATAGCTATGAAATCATTTCGTGAACTATAAAGGGCTGCTATTACTATCAGAAATGACAGAGATTTGAATCAATTTCATTTCCTAAAAGCAATCTAATGTCAAGTGCTTTAGATAAAATGTTTCAATGATTCTACTACTAGAATGCTTTCAGATGTCGAATTCAATATTCAAAAGTAAGAATGCTTTCAGACACTGGAGTCTAGAATGACTCCTACAACTTGTACTAGGCAAAATGTTCATCCTTTATTTCAACACTGTACAACACAGATGCCCGTATCCAAGCAGACCACAGACATGTCGCTCACAAAGAAAGTAAAATAAGCAATTATTAAAATTCAAGAAGTGACTAAGTTTGTTGTCATAGACAAGGCTGACAAAATGTAGAGTACTGATATTTCTACTGGAATGAAAGATACATGTTACAAAGTGCTTGATTTATGAATTTGCTAAGGATCCACAAATCATTCATTTTGATAATCTATGCATACCTTTTTTTGAAGACTACAAGTGTATTCCTTAATTATGCATATTTCTAGCTGTGTACTTTTCCTCTTGAGATTTTAAAGACTGGTCAAATGAACTTTGATATCAAATCTAATTTCAAAAAACTGCCATAAAAGTCGTAGAAAACAAGTTACAGTGGTCCTACCCTGTTTTCTTATAAACTAATTTCACTGTCTTACAGAGCATCAAAACTCTGAAGACTCTTAGAGATCAATACGCCATTTTTCATTTAGATTTCTACATTACCTGACAACGTAAAAGTTAATTCCTGCAGCAAGAGAGACTCCTGAGAGACTACAAACACTGACACTGGACAGAAGCAGTGTTCCTTCTAGTAGCGTTCAAGGGTTTACTCATTGCTTTATTAAAGTGTATGTTAAGGTGTAACTATATTTTTCATTAAGATTGATTTTTCCTGTGGTTCACAAAATTTTCTTATCTCATGGTATCTCCTAATGAAACACTAGGCAGAAGCACTCAGTTGTAGTTTAAGAGGAGAAAATGTATACCAGTGGATTCTTGGTTAGTTAACAAAGTATTCTGCCTCTTAAAAGAATTAATATGAAGTATAATTTTATTCTCAAAGAATGACACTGGTGCGACAAATCTACTGTAAAAATTTTTATCACAAGAATGATTCTCTTTCATTATATTATCTTTAGTCCTTTTACCAAGGATGCTAAATTGAATGGCACTGTGATGGAGATATTTTAAAATCTGAACTACAAACAATAGAAAGTGTTTAACATTGATTTGTAGATAACTATTTTTAAAATCTTACCTTGCCCATTAGTTATACTTTAAAATAGACAAATGACAATTTCCATAAAATACACAAGACAATGATTTAAAAATTAGATCATTTAAAAAAGTTCATTGGCCCCTGGGGCATCTCTATATAATACAATAACTGATATTCAAAATGGTAATCACAAGACTGGAAGGAAAGCTTAAAGCAGGATTGCAAGAACCATGTCGCCTTGATTTTCCACTGTATACTCAGCCACAGACACAGTACTGGGTATACAGTAGTCACTCAGTAAAACACTGTTGAACAAACTATTGAATATCCTTGCTCAAGAAAGCAAGAAAGTATGTCATACATTTCAGGGGAAAAAATCACATTAAAAATAAACATTTTGAACACAAACCCTAAAGAGTTAATAATAGATATGATATTTATATGGACTCTCTATAACCAAGGCACTGTCCTTAAATGATTTATAAGTATTAACTTATTTAATTCCAACAATTGTGTGAGGTCACCAGTATTACTATCATAATCCTCACTTTCAAACAGGTAAGTTAAGGCACAGAGAATTTCAGTGACTTACTCAAGAATATCCGATTTGCAAACAGCAGAGGCAGGATTCAAACTTAGTTATCTGGCTCCAGAATCTGCACCGTAACCATTCTGGGAAATTTTACTTTATCTTGTCTTTTCACACAGGTATATTTGCTTCCATGTAAAACATTTTCTCTTTCAGACTTAAATGTTTTTACTTAGTACTTCTGTTACAGCTCTACCTGCCCTCGAGTTGGATACTATTCATTTCCACCCCGTGGCAAAGGTAAGATTTGAACAGAAGGTTCCTCCCCGTGGGAGGGATCAAGGGTATTTTTCAGCTACTGCCCAGCACGGCTGGGTCCTAAGGGGACCCTGTTAAAGCCAATTCAGTCTTCACCTGCCCACAGGGTTTCTCAATGCTTTAATTTCTCCCAGGAATATAATTAAAGAAGGTGGTTCCTTCTAATTCATATATCACCAAGGATCCATTCCAACTTATATTTTCAATGAGGCTTCCTACACGTCTACTGGGAGAAACGTTCACTCTATTGTTTCTTGCAGTTTCCTCAAGACAGACATTCTAGTTTCAGTGTTTAGGACTGAGTGATAGCCAGCATTCTGGATCCCACCTTCCTGACAAAGATTCACGTTCAGCTGACACAGGTCATCAGACCAGCAGAGGGTGTCTTGACCTGGACATCTGGTTAGCACTTCCACCTTCTACATGTTTGGAGAACTACACCGATGCATGTGTTAAATAAGTTGTCAATACTCTATGGGGTACTACACTAGGGATCTAGAGATATTGATAATAATAATATTAATAATTTAACATATCACTTAACAAGTAACAGGCACAATGTGGACCTGTTTTCCATCTCTTGGCCAAAGTATACACATTTTTAAGATGAGGGGTTTGAATTAGATAATCTCTGAGGTTCCTTCAAAATCTAGAGAAAATCTAAAATAAAAAATTCTGAAAGTGTGAATATAATGGGTTTTCCTTTTCTCTTATACAACTATAACAGATTTATTTCAACTTTCCCCTCATAGATTTGCTGCCTTTGCTGAAAAACAAAATAACAAAACATTCCCAATGATATGACTCTATCAAAAACTGGATGGTGACTTCAACAATAATACCACATTCTGCTTCCAATTCTTTGAGCAAAATACTTGCATATCATATTTATTTTGTATTGTTCTTGTAACATTAATATTAGTGATACTTATTAGATGCTCCCAACTTATTTTAAGTAGGTTGAGAGCTTACTGGTAACTTTTCAGAAACCACCATAACCATATAATCCTGAAATCTTCCAACTTTTCTTATGCTTCTCTTTATGCCTCTGTTGTCCCATTCTCATGTTGGGGGCACTCAGTTTAGCCAACTCATTACCCTTTCACCCTCTGCTCCCCATTCTATGACTTCCAGGCTGGTTCTAAGCACAGTTTCCATGTCTCATGTTAGCTGGTCATTGTCTCACACAAAAGATTGCTTTAGCTGACAACTCTCCTCTAAAATGGAATAAACTCTTCAATCTGCATTTCACATCAGTATCCTTCTAGATTAAAAATTAGAACATCAAATAACTTGACATATGTTTAATCGACAGATGTTCCATTTTTAAAGTTTGAATTTTTGCAAAGAATTATATTATTTTAGATCAGTAAACTTGATTCTGTGCATCAAGGTTATTTTATATTATGTGATAAAATAAATATAGACTGTTTTCAGCCATGTATCTAAAATTCCTAAACAGCACAGATCCTTGATTCTAGATTGTTTTTATTTTTTAATTTTCCAGTACTTTCTTCTTTCATTAAAATGAAAAAAGAAAACTCCTAGCTTCCTATGTTATCTGGTACAACAGCAGAAGTCATTCAAGGTGAAAAGAAGATTTTTTTGGTCTTAATATAAATCTGCACTATTTCAAAAGTAAATAAACCAACATATACGTCATTTAAAAAAGTCTTAGGGAACAAAAGAGGAAAGCAAGGTAATATTGAACTGATAGTATTAAAGTGAGAAGAAAAAGCATCAAAATTACACGTTTCAAGTATGTCTAACTTTCAGAATTTACAGCCTTTCTCAGATTTCCCATAGCTAGTAGCCAGTCAGTTTATCTTACTTCCAGTAAAATTTTAGAAAACATGTGGTTTAGACCACAATGCCTCACTGACATCCAAGATTCTATCAGGCATATTGACATATGCATCAGTGGAGTCTGGTTTTGGCTGCATTTTAAAATGTGGATTCTTAGAAGGTAACAAGCAGAAGGTGGAGGAAGATGAATAAATAAGGGACATTAGTGAATTGCTAAACTCTCAGCAACAATTTACACTTACTTAGAAGGTAACAAAACTCATGTTCAAGTGTAATCATCGTTGTCTTGAATAGCATGTAAGTGTTACAAAATTCCAAGCTTCATTTCAGTGCTACTCTTGCTAACAATACCTATAATTCTTCTGCTCTGGTCATCACTGCCAGTACTTAGGGTTTCAGTCATCCTAGATGCCGATTTCTTTGAAGGATACATAGGTATATTTCAGCTCATAGCCGGCATCACTTATCTGATTTACTGCCAACAATTTTGCCCACATATCATATAGGGAAAAAAACATAATATTTTTGCGTACTGAAATCTCCTTGTCCAGGTTTCCATCAACGGTACAGAATAAGATGATCAGCCCTATTTGTAGCAGTCTGGTCTGAATTGGAAGGTATCTCGTTACTGCACACGCATGATTTGGCTAAAAATGAACTAACATTCTTGAATTTCCTCATTTCCATGGAGTCTGAAGCTGCCATTCTTAGCAATCAACCCCTATCCACATTGCCTCAATCTGCTTTATGGTGACTGAACAGAGAGATTTCTCATAGATAGAGTAGAATATGCATATTAGTAGCAGTTCAAGTATTTCCTTCTCGTTCCCATTTACAGTTTTAAAAAAATCCATATAGATGAGTTTTTTAGAGGATTTTTAGGGCAGTGAAACTCTTCTGTATGACACTATAATGGCAAATACACCTCATTATAATTTGTCAAAACCAATAGAATGTACAACACCACGAATGATGCTAACATACACTATGGACCTGGGGTGATACTGAGGTGTCAATGTAGGTTCACCAACTGTAACAAAAGTACCACTCTGGCGGGGATATTGATAATGGCAGAGGCTATGCATGTGTGGGGACAGGGGATATAGGGGAACTGTCTGTACTTTCTGCTCAATTTTACTGTGAATCTAAAACTGCTCTAAAAAGTAAAGTCTACTTAAGAGGAGAAAACAATCTCATACATGCAGCATGTTAATATACCTGGGAAAAGTTACACTGTGATAACACACAACAGAAAAAGGATATAATTAAACATCATCATCATTGTCATCATCATCCCTCTTGAACGCAAGAAAACTTTTAAGGGGATGAGTGGCATATTAAAGACGATTTAAATAATGAAGCTAAGTGATGACTTCATGATCAGAGAGAAGACAATTTTAAGTATCAACATCCTTTCTCAAAAGTGTTACCACATCTTTGAAATAATGAGTCGGGGGAAATAACTGTCTAGTTCACATGTCAATCAAAATTATTTCTAACATGTAACCTTGATAATCTATTTGATAGATTTTAAGATATGTACATTTTGATCTGGAGTTTTAATGTGGTCTAGAAAAATTAGAGGAAAAAAAGCCCTTTCTTTTATTCATATTGTAGCATCAATTATTCTAAAAATATCTTCAGTTTTCAGATCTATATGAAAACAACATCCTGAACTTTGCAATAAAACTGCTTATGTGTTAAACTGTTTAAAGAGCCTTATAAAAGTAGAGCGATACCTCATTGGATAATAAAGATATTTTTGCTAATAGAAAAGATATTCTAAAACAAAGATGCAGTGAAATTGAATCCTACAGGCCATAACAAACGGGCTAAGGTATATCTAACCTTGAATTTATTACTGTCTTCAATGGTGAATTTTATATGCTAATGACAAAAAAATAGTAAAAAGGTCTATACTTTTGAGACTAACAGGCTTTTACTCAGAGACTTTATATTTATCAAAGTGGCGCTCTCCTCTGCATCTGAAAGCAGTTGATTTCCTTCTGTTTTCTACTATTCCCCGTGTGACTTGTGAGGGGCACATTACAAACAAACCCTGCACTCACCACAGTCTCTGCAGAGTTACCTCTCTGGCTTGTTCCACAAATAAGTCTAAAATGTGATTTACAATCACTTCTTTTTTCAAATCGAGACAAGGAACAGCCTGGAGGAAGAAACTGCCAACATTAGGAAGGTAATATTTTAGCCCTCTGGTGGGAAAGAGGCCTGGGTAATTTTACTTGACTAAAACCACAGAGCTGTTTAACTCAGTTCCTGCATCAGGAAAGTTGGTAAAATAAGCCAACCTTAAATGCTTGTATCACAGAGCTCTCACTGTCTCTTTTTTTCAGGGGCAAATTTAGCCCAGCTGTCTTTCCACATAGCTAGGTGATGACCCGTAAAAATAGTGGAAGAATGACTGGGAAATGTGGATGACACCATCATCATCCTGTAGGAATTGCAGAAAGCTACAATTCTACAGACTCATCTATTTTGTTGTAATCACATTTACATGGAAACATACCTGTAAGTTTTCATACTATTATACTGCAAATAAACATTAATTTCTTGGTGAAGTTATTTATGCATTTACTTATCATACCTCGATAATTTTCTTTTATGTGATCTCAATGCAAATGATAAAAGTGCTAAAATTCATCTATTTGAATTTCCAGAAGCTAGGATATAAATTATTCCAGGAAAGGGTGGTATAGCATTGATTCCAGATTCAATAGACGGATTTTTACTAACTAGCAAATATCTGATTATTAGAAAATAAGTTAATAGAGGCATACCTCAGAGATATCACGGGTTCAGTTCCAGATCACCATAATAAAGTGAATATCGCAACAAAGCAAGTCACACGAACTTTTTGGTACCCAAGTGCATATAAAAGTTATGTTTACACTATCCTGTCATCTATTAAGTGTGCAATAGCATTATATCTAAAAAATTATGTACATACCTTAATTTAAAAATACTTTATACTTAAAAAATGCTAACCATTATCTGAGCCTTCAGTGAATCCTAATCTTTTTGCTGGTGGAGGGTCTTGCCTCAATGTTGATGGCTGCTGACTGATCAAGCTGGTGATTGCTGAAGGTTAGGGTGGCTGAGGCAATTTCTTACGATGAGACAACAATGAAGTTTGACTCATCAACTGACTTTTCTTTTCATGAATAATTTCTCTGTACCATGAGATGCTATTTGATAGCATTTTACCCACAGTGGAACTTCTTTCAAAATTGGAGTCAACTCTCTCAAACCCTTCTGCTGCTTCATCAACTAAGTTTACATAATATTCTAAATCCTTTGTTGTCATTTCAACAATCTTCACAATATCTTCACCAGGAAAAGATTCCATCTCAAGAAATCACTTTCTTGCTTTTCCGTAAGAAGCACCTTCTCATCTGTTCAAGTTTTATCATGAGATTAAAGCAATTCAGTCCCATATTCAGGCTCCACTTCTAATTCTAGTTCTCCTGCTAGTTTCTAGCATCACATCTGCAGTTACTTCCTCCCCTGAAATCTTGAACCCCTCAAAGTTACCCATGAGAGTGGGAATCAACTTCTTCCAAACTCCTGTTAAAGTTGATATGTTGACCTCTTCCCATGAACCATGAATGTTCTTAATGGCATCTAAGATGGTGAATCCTTTCCAGAAGGTTTTTAATTTACTCTGCCCAGATCCATCAGAGGAATCATTACCTATGGAGCTCTAGGCTTACAAAATGTATTTCTTAAATAATAAGACTTGAAATTTGAAATTACTCCCTGATTCACGGGCTGCATAATGGATGTTGTGTTAGCAGGCATGAAAACAACATTCACCTCACTGTACATCTCCATCAGAGCTCCTGGTGACCAGGTGCATTGTCAATGAACAGTAACATTTTGAAAAGAATCTTTTTTTCTGAGCAGCAGGTCTCAACTGTGGGCTTAAAATATTCAGTAAACCATGTTGTAAACAGTTGTGCCGGCATCCAGGCTTTGTTGCTTCATTTACAGAGTGCAGGCGGAGGAGATTTAGCATAATTCTTAAGGGCCCTAGGATTTTCAGAATGGTCCATGAGCACTGGCTTCAACTTAAAGTCACTAGCTGCATCAGTCCCTAACAAGCTGTCCTTTGAAAGTTTGAAGCCAGGCATTGACTTCTCCTCTCTAGCTATGAAAGTCCTGGATGACGTCTTCTTCCAATACAAGGCTGTTTCATCTACATTGAAAATCTGTTGCTTAGTGTAGGCAACTTCATTAATGATCTTAGTTAGATCTTCTGGAGAACTTGCTGCAGCTTCTAGATTAGCACTTGCTGCTTCACCTTGCACTTTTATGTTATAGAGATGGCTTCTTTCACTAAATCTCATGAAACAAACTCTGTTAGCTTCAAACTTTTCTTCTGCAGCTTCCTCCCGTCTCTCAGCCTTCAGAGAATCGAAGAGAGTTAGGGCCTTGCTGTGGATTAGGCTTTGACTTAAGGAAACGTTGTGGCTGGTTTGGTCTTCTAGCCAGACCACTAAAACTGTCTCCATATCAGCAGTAAGGCTGTTTCGCTTTCTTATCATTCATGTCTTCACTGGAGTAGTACTTTTAATTTCCTTCAAGAACTTTTCCTTTGCATTCACAACTTGGCTTTTGGGTGCAAGACACCTAGCTTTCCACCTATCTCAACTTTCAACACGCCTTCCTCACTAAGCTTAATCATTTCTAGCATTTTATTTAAAGTGAGAGACATGCAAATATTCCTTTTACTTGAACACTTAGAGGCCATTGTAGGGTTGTTAATTGGCCTGATTTCAATACTGTTGTGTCTCAAGGGATAGAGAGGCCCAGGGAGAGGGAGAGAGATAGGGAACGGCTGGTTGGTGGAGCAGTCAGAACACACACAGCATTTATTGATTAAGTTCGCTGTGGTTTGTGGTACCTGAAAACAGTTACAACCAGAACATCAAAGATGCCTGAACACAGATCACCATAACAAATAAGCATGATTCTAGACACAGCACAGAAACAAGTGAGCAAGACAGGCCACATCCCTACCCTCACAGAACTTACAATCAAGCAGTGGAAGCAAAAAATAAACAGATAAACCAATGAAAAAAATAATTTCAGTGCACTATCAGTGTTATTGAAGAAGTTAAAGTGGATGATAGTAACGACAAAGGTTCTATTTTTGGAAAGGTGGCCTCTTTGAACAGGTAACACATAATCTATGATCTGTATGATGAGAAAGAGGTAGCCAGGTGAGAAGCAGGAGGAAGAGTACTCCAGGCAAATGAAAGACTAAGTAAGAGGCTCGGATGTGGGGAGAAGTTTGGGGTGTGGTTGTACCACAGCAGGCTTGGAGGAGCAAGGTGGGGAAGACCTAGGCTGGATAAGGGATTTGAAATATTTTTTTCCCAAAGATAATGTAAAGATGAACCCTTTTTTAGAAATGAGTCTGAATGCCTCTACACAATTTTATTATTTTACTATATACAGACAGGACAAACTTTTGCATTAGTAAAGCCACAGAGATTCTAAATCATGTGTAATTTACTTATTCAAAACGCATATAGAAAATAAGGCTGAGGTAAGTGCTTAAATATGACTTGTTTACAAGAAAAAGAAAAGTTACAGCATTTTCACCACCTCAACTTCAGAACTGCATTCTGTTTGAATCTGAATGGGTCTACAAATACATTATCATCTGGTTTACCTTGTCCAGCAGGTAAAATCTCCGAAGTACTGAGTTTGAACTCACTCATTACTACTGAATTAGTCAAATGATAAAATATTCTTTAAATTACGGGATGTAATTTTTGGTATTAGTGCAATCTATTTTCACAGCATTGGTATCATATTTGTGGTATGTAGGAAACGGCAAATATATATATGTATATGTGTGTATATATATATTTATATATATATAATGATCAATAATTTACCTGAAGATTAGGCAGCTCTGTAAGGTAAAATATCTACACGTATAAATATAAAGACCCCAGGCCACCTGAGATTGAAGGGTATGGATCAAGCATCTGAATTATAGCTTTGTAACCAACTCCCTATGTGATCGAGCCTGGGCAAGTCTCTAACCCTCTTTGAATCTCTTGTCTCTCTCTCTCTCAAAACTAGAAGCTATTATACCTTACTAGGCTGAAAAGACAATGAAACAAAAATATCTAAGCATCTGGCACATAGAATGAACTCACTAAATTTTAGTATTTCTCCTTCTTCCTCCAAATATGTTTCTAATAAAGATAATAGCATTTACAATATGGGAACAATAACCATACAGATTTCATTTGTCTCCTTTAATTAAAATTTTATGGTCATTTTCCCATAAGAGAAAAAGATAGAACAAAGGAACTGTTTCTAAAGCTCTTTATATATCACGCTCAGAATTAATACCTAGTTTTTGTGATTGTTCTGCTGCCTGGAACCATCCCATTGTGACTGTCTAGCTTCTCCCCAGCTTCCACTGTGTTCCCTTCATCTCAGACACAAACACGTGCCCAAGTGCAGTAATTCACAGTTAACTGCATGTCTTACATTAAAAGATAAAAATAATGCACAATTAATTGGGGGAAATTGTCAGTTGGTGAATGAGTCTCGCTCATTACACCTCGTGCACAGGATGCACACCAAGTGTGTGTTCCAGGCAAGAAGATTCAGTCCATGACACTGAGGGGAGGTGCACGGCACAACCTTTCTGTATCGCAGTCTGGTCTGAAGAATCAAATGCTTTAAAACACTGAACATTACAATTGCAGCAGATACAGCTTTCTCTATAAGGATGTTCAGTACAGGACTGTACATAACAGTGAATAATTAGAAAGAACTAAAATTTTAATTGATAAAGGATTGAATAAAGAGACTAGATTTGGGCCATTAAAGGAAAAATCTAAGCTGTTACAAACGATTTTTTCATATTTAATAACATCAGAAAATGTTCATGACACATTCTTCAGTGAAAACTGTTTACAAGACAATATGTTTCTTTTCTTCAGGATATATAATAGGTGTAAGAAGCAAAAAGAGAGAGGAGGAGGAGGAGAAAGGTACTGAGAAGTACCTTGTTGTATATAACAAAAATGTTAACATTTCTTATCTCTGAGTTGTTCATACTTTCTAAAGTTTCTAATTTTCTAAACAACTTTCTAAGTTTTTTAAAATTAAATTTCAATTTATTTCGAACCTGATACTATAAAATGTCAGTGTTAAAGATCCATAAGAATCTTTTAAAATGAACTTACCTATTATAATAAAAACATCATCATAAAATTAAAAAATAATCCCCAGTAAGCAATTATATACAATCCTATTATGCCTTTGATTATATAGACAAAATTAATTTTGTAAAAATGTATTTTATAAATATACAAGAAAACCATGTTCAATAAAATTAACTGTTCAATACAATAATTTATTGAAACATATACTTTATAGTATAGTATTAACACACCAGAAGAAAATCACTATAAATCCTTATTAATTTACTGATATTAACAAACTACAAAATAAGTTCGTGGCAAACCCAATAATCTCAAGTTTGAGGAACTGCAAATCTTCACTCCTCTGCCCACCTACTCTCCCATCATTTCCTACCCTGTAATAGAAAAGACTTCACATTTAGCCACCTAGGATTATTCTATGCTAAAATCTGGCAATAAACAACACACACACACACAGAGTTTCATTATTTCTACCAAACTAGATGGGAACAACTGACAAAGTTTTGCAACATATCACTAATCATGCTAACTTTTGTTTTATTTCACTTTTAGGAGAAAAGAATATACAAAACTCCACAAAGCAGATTCATCCCAAAGATACTGAACAGTCTACTAACCTTGAAATAAGAAAGAAACATTTCCTGCTCTCTTTTACTTATTAAGGGATAAGGTGGAAAAAGATAATCATATTTCAGCAAAAGCCCACATCTCAACCTCAGGCATCTTCATGTCCCAAGGGTAATATTTCCATTCCACTCTTAATGGAACAAATTTCTAATCAGAATATGTATTCAAAAATAATTGAGGCAATGCAATGTCAACACATCATGCTGTCAGCAGCATTCCCTGGTGCTGGGAATCAACTCAGCACAGTCTCTGGCATGACAGACAGCCAGGGCAACGCAGAAATGTCAGACTTGAGGGAGAGAGGCGGGCTAGCAAGGATGATACAACAGTTTTGTTCTCCTTTGGGAGCTTAAGACAGGGTTTAGAGGAAAGTTTCTAAGCTAGAATAGGTCAAGCCTAAAACTTTTAAGGAAGGGATGACTTATAATGGGTCCAGGCTAGGACCTCAACTTTTAAATCAGAATAGATATCTACTTTTGTAAAGTTATTAAGAATTGTTGAAACAACAGTCACTTTCAGAAAGGTTAACACCGCCCCCAGATTTTTTAATTATTAAAATCTTAGGGCAACATATACCATTGAATATATTTTATGATGCCCTGAAAAAGTCCAGAGGCTTAAAGTGAGATTTCTTCAAGTTTGACAACATATTGATAACTGCTGAAGCTGGGTGATGGATAATGGGGGTTCATTATACTATCCTTCCACTTTTGAATGTGTTTGACATTTTCATAATACAAAAAATGAAGACAAATTAGGTTTCTTTCAATATATTTTATGCTCAAAGTTTTGCTGACCTTTCTTTTGGAGATATATGAGATCTGATTTATACTTAAGATTATTTAAGATGCCAACGAGCAGTCTGAATTTTTAAAAATCCACCAAGCATGATCTTGATCATTAAAAAAAGAAAATTTCTTGACTCCTGAAAAAATTTTACCGTGTTCTATAACGATAGAAGTGCACCTAAACAAATGCAGTGCCACCATCTGCCTGGCATTCTCACAGTGTGACAAAATAGACTGGTAATTAACTGCTTTCCTACCGAAATCTGCCAGCTTTAACTCCCCCGTGTCACTGATCAGAAGGTTCTGTGGTTTCAGGTCTCTGTGCAAAATGTAACGCTGGTGGATGTAAGACAGCCCTCGCAGCAACTGAAATAAAAACAACTGAAAAAATAGGGAGACAAAAGTTAAAATCTGAACACAGGTAAATGCCAGCTTCCACATACAGTTTGCCAAGCACTTGTATTTAGTGAAAATGGGTACCCATCATTAAATTTCCTACCAAATTATTTAAACAGAATGCGCATAAAGGTATGGAAATCCCTAACTCATTGAGAAATAAATCTGAAAATTTCTAACAAACCTATGATGTCAACCCAGAGTGATACCTCCTCAGCCAGAGACATCTACAATCCAATCTGTGTTCTATAAATTAAGCAAAATGGAAAGAATCAATTGTTTAAAACATTTATTTTCCTCAGGCCTGAACTGATGTTGGAGACAGAAAAAAAAAAAATCTACTCATAACATCATTAAAAGAAGAATTTTTTACCAAGCTTATGTAAATGTGCACATATTTAATTCCATAGAAATGACACAAACATAGTACCCAAGGATTCACCCATTAATATGCTTTAAGGAATGGAAAGATAAGATGATTTCAAATAATTAAAACAAAAACAGTCACATGGTCCAATTAATACTATGCTGTAATTACATTGCTTTTGCACATATGGCCTTAGAGATTAGGCTGTTGCCTAAAGACAGACATTATCTTCACTAATTACAGCGCAGACCCATCCTAAAGGGATAGAAAACAGAGAAATCAAGAATTCAAGAGCAATATTTTTGTAAGAAGTAATTTTAAAAAGGAACTGATGGCCTTCTCTGTTTAGTTTTATATTGTATCATATCAAATGGTTCTATTTTGATAACAAAAAAACATGAATTGCTAGGCTTTCCAATATTCTGTTTATGAAAAAGAGAATATTTTTAAACAATTTTCTTGCCAAAATAATCCTAATTGACATACTTTTTAAAAATAAAAATAAAAACAAATGTTTTAAGTGCCATCAGTATTCTAGTCTATAATCAGCTAGCAACAAAGTGCAGTTTCAGGGATATTTTCAATGAGTTAGTTGTCAAAGATTGATGGTATAAAGATTCCAGAATATTCTACTGGAAAAGATCAGCAACTCCTTGAGGGCCCTGGAAGCTAGTATTTCTAGACTATTTTTCAACTAACTCAAGGCTACAAAAGCCACATAAATTTTTTACAGGGTAGATACCTTGAAATAACAGTAAGATGAACTCATTTCAAAATCTCTGTGTGTGATAATAAGCTGTGCAGCAGTGAAGGCCTAAGATCATTATTTCCAGATCTAAGTATCGGAAAGTAAAGTCTGTTCTGTGTTAGCCTAGATTAAATTACTGGCTCAAGAACCTCAGACAGTCTCTCTAGACTCCTTCTCTCAATCATTCCTGTGCAGCAGATGGAAAGACCTAACACCATCACCAACAGCTTCCAGTCTCATTCCATACGTCTAATACCCCCTGCAGCCTGAAGCCTAAAGCTTACAATTTCTAAGAAACTCCATATCCCTTCAGTTTAAAAGGGAGAAAGAGTGAGCCAATAAAGCCATTTTGTGTTTTCAAAAGATTAAAAAAAAAAAGAAAGAAACACAAAGGCAGATCACGTAACAAATAAACAATTTCAAAAATAAACTGATTTTGAAAATAAAGCTTGCGTTTTACAAGGTGCTAACTGATCTGGGGCCTAGCAGAGACTAATCACAATGTGACTGTCTATTTAACCATGGCAATGTGTTTTAGTTTAACAAACAAATGCCACCAAGTGCCAGCCACCAGTCTATGCATCATAGAACATGACCTTATTTAATCTCTGTAACAGTTTTAATGAAGAAGGTACTACTATTATCTCTGCATTGATGAGGAAACTGAGAACAGTTTCTCAAAGTTACACAGCAATTAAGTGGCAGAGTCAGGACTCAAACCCAGGCAGTTCGACTCAAAAGTCCATGCCCTTAATCACTCCACTATAGGAATCTTGGCCAGAAACCAACACAAGTAAGCAGTGTTGACATAGAAGCTGCTTCCTCCAACCGACAGGATAATGTCTGGGCATCTAACACCATGGCTTTCACGGTCTCTGAGCTGGGCCCCGATTCCAGCTGGGTGCCCAGCCGTCATCACTCTACATTCCCTGACTCCAAGCAATCTCGCCCAGCTCCACGCTCAAAGCACACTGCTCTTCACGCCTTACCTTTGCTCTTGCCTCTTCTCTGACAGAAAAGCCCTCTTCCCCTTTGCCTGCTAATCTCCATGTATTTCTTAGGTCCTCAAGAATCACTCCTCCCTGGAGCCTTCCATGACCACCTCCCCAGGCCTTCACTCCCTCTACAGGTCTGTGTGGGGCAGCCTCTGCATGTCTACCACAGTATGATGTTACCCTACCTCCCACAGACTGGATGCCTTAACAGTCTTCCTAATCTGGGTACATAGATGACACTCCTATACCAGTAATGTGATTACTGAACTGAATTTAGAGCAGATACAAAACTAACAGATAGAAAACACTGGAATAGATTCTCTAGAACCTAAGGGTAGAAGTGGGCAGATCAACCGTCCCAAAGGGCTCTTCTTTTAATACTTTTACTAATTAGTGAAAATATATAATCCTCATACGAATACAGAAGCTATTCAAATAGGATATCACATAAAAGGAGATTAAGAAAATCAGCTTTAGGAAAGGATGCAACTACACACTCCAATTACAATCGTATACATGACAAACCAAGCCCCAAACACTAAGTTATGCCCCCAAACAAGTTTTAGGTCATTAAGCAATGCACGAAGCTAAGTCAGAACAAATCCTTGTAGAATAAATTCACTCAGGATTTATTAAGCGCCAACCATGTGCCAGATGCTGTCATGCAAGAGAGATGCAAAGGTGAACAGGAAACAAGATGGGAGTCCCTGGACTCAAAGAGCTCACAGCCCACTTGGTATGAGAGACACATAAACAGATGACTGCCACTTAAAAAGGCCCGCTCTGTAACAGCAGCACGAGCTGAGTGTACTTAAGGGGCAGAGGAGGGAGGCTCTAACAACAGCAAAAATGTAGACTTGCTCCTGCCACGATATGGAAAGCAGCCTGTGCAAGGGAGCCAACTGCAGGAAACCCGTCCCTCTGAAAACAGCATTCATTCCACAGAGAATTGCAATAAGGGGCCAGCCCAATGGCATAGTGGTTAAGTTCACACACTCTGCTTCAGTGGCCTAGGGTTCGTGGGTTCAGATCTCTGGAGCAGACCTACACGTTGCTCATCAAAGCCATGCTGTGGCGGCATCCCACATACAAAATAGAGGAAGACTGACACAGATGTTAGCTCAGGAACAATCTTCCTCAAGCAAAAAGAAGAAGATTGAGATGTTAGCTCAGGGTCAGTCTTGCTCACCAAAAAAAAAAAAAATTTAATAGGAAAATGAGTTGAGCATTCACTAGATGCACAAGGTGAAATGATGTTATGCAACAAACTCTTGCTATTTTGAGGGGAAAAACTGAGGAGACCAAGCAAGCAGATCACTTAGATAAGAAGAGAAGCTTAAACAAATAAATGAAAAGAAGACGATAAAAACTGTAAAACTACCAACTCACCATCATAAAAGTGATGGTGGCAAGGGGAGAGCTGTCTTCATCGAAACCATTAGAAAACTTGGTGCTTTAGAAATAACACTTTAATATGTTTAACAGAATATGCACTGCTAGCTAGGTGTAGGAAGGCTGTAAGGAAGCAGTGGCCATGCTGAGTTAAACAGAATGTGTCCCATGGAATATTCTTTGAGAATGTCTTGAGAACTCAAGTCTTGAGACTTGAGAACTTGGGGATCTCTTCCTTTAGACAAGCAGGCAAGTACCTAACTTTCCCATGTAAACTTCTAAGAAAGCCTCTTCACTTGGTTGCTGTATAAATCACCACACAACAAGCTATGCTTAATCTTTGTGGAAACCAGAGGGCACTGTGGGAACAAGAAGGACCACCAAAGAGGGGCCACATGCAGAGAAAGACTATAAATCAGCTTTGCTACTTGCTAACAGAAGTTAGTAAACATGGAGGCAATCTCAGGTACAGATTGAAAAGAAAAGAACAGAGACTAATACTAACTGAAGGCTTGTGCTAATTTAAAGGCTGTTTCAAGTACTTTTACATATATCATTTAATCCTTTCCATCTATAATCTGGTATTTTTCCTGTGCTTTTAAACAAAGCAGAAAACTAAGGCTCCAAAAGCACAAGAAATTTACTCAAGGTCATCCAACCATCACACAGCGCTCGTGAACTTTCCATTATACTTCATTACCTTAAATGAAGTGGGGCTTCATAAATGCATGGGTGAATACAACCATACATCCAATATAATCAGCACTTTTAGTAAGTGAACCCAAGTTTGTAAAAGTCTCAATTAGCATATTATGTAATGCGCATATGATTCTCGAATTTCTGTTTTCACTATCTAAAATTCTCTTAGAAATAAATACCACGGCAGAAGACAGCTTTCTGTACTGAAGTTGATAAATTAACATATTTGAAATTCTCTTCCTATCTTTCTACGGTAGTCATAAGGTCTTCCCAAGAATACTTTGTCACCTCAGGATAGTCTACTCAACTTTACAAAAGGATATTCCTCCAAATTCTTCAGTATAATCACTGAAGATTTCTATTTTAGTTTGAATATGTTCACTTTCTGCAGTAAAATTGATACAATGAACCATGACACTTTGCCAGCAGCAGATCTATCTATAGCCCATTTGTCTTACCATCCCCAGCAAGAAGCTGCTCATATTGTCACTGCTATGGCATACACTTCTTACGAATATCCTTTAATACTTTTTCTATTCCCTTCTGAAACTCTTTAGACTTTAAAATCGATAAAAATTATCAAGATAAAGCTTTTTATCAAAACATTTAGAGTAAGTTTGGCACACATAATTGGACTCAATATATTGTATTTATTACTCAAAAGAATTATTGGAACTTGCAATGAGCAACAAATTTTATATTCCCCACCCGCTTCAAGTCTAAAGATGTGTGGTCAGATGCTCTCTGTCTCAATGTTTATAATCATTAGGTTCCACAAAGAGTCTGAAATACCTGCATTATTTAATATATGCAGTTCCACTTAACATGAGATTAAGCACGGTGAACATCTTGCAGATTGTCAAGGCATGGGTCAACTTCCTTTAAGGAATGTCCAGATTAGCAATGGGCCCTATGCCTTATGGGTATACCACCAATTCTTATAAAGACAGTTAGCTAAGCTACTTTTCTGTCATTTGGGGACCAAGCTTAACATCTCTGTATCTTGGGTTTCTCATCGTGAACATGACTGATTGTCTTAGATACCTTTAATATTCATTCATGTTGTAAAACTTTTCATTTCATAATTTTATGAATAACAGAAATAGAAGGGACTCTACAAATCAAGCAACTCTAATAACTGCCATTTACTAAGTGTTCACTATGCTATACTTTGTGCTAAGTGTTTTATAGTCAGTAGATAGTTTAATTCCCCCAACACCTCTGACAGGCAGATATTATTATCCCTATTTCACAGATAAAGAAATACAGGCTCAGAGAAATTAAGTGAATTGGCTAAAGGGACACGTAGCAAGTAAGAGGTAGTACTGATACTTGAACACATTTCTGTCCTGCTCTGACACCCACAATTAAGAGTACTGCTATTAAAAAAGTATGTGTACTATTTGGTTAGAGTAGCTACACATCGTCTGAACCCAAGGCTAGAAAATGTGACACTGGCAAATAAACCAAAACTGTACATGGGTCATAAATACTTCAAATAATATGCCCCATGTTTAACACCATATCATTTAAAAATCCACAGGGTGCACAAACATTAAATTACCCATACATCAAACTTTCTAGAAATGAAAAATAATTAGAAACTTTGAGTACCCAAAATATCTAATGAATGTGAAAATATTTTGTAAAATGCATCAATAATGGTTTTATTATAATTTTAGGTCTTCTTCAATTTTTAAAAGTCACAGAATGATTCGTTATGATTCATTCCATTTAGCTGAGTTTCAAATTTGTAAATACCTAATCCAAATATCAAATCCTAATTTGTAATACAATGTACACAGTACACACTCCAATAGTTTCTACTTTACAAAGCTTCACTGCAATTCTATGTGTTGAATTTTTAAGAAAGAATACGTAGAAGGTTATACAGAGACATAAGGGAGACAGAAATAAAAATCTAGATAATCAACATTATGGTATAATTTGTGTGTCACTTTGGACATACTTGACAGTATTAAATGTGCTACTGGGATGGTGTAAGACACATCTATTCATGCCAGGGCATCAGGTCACAGATGTGTCCTTTTTTGTCGTGTACTACAGATGTGTCCAGCTCCTGGAAAATCTAAGTAGCAGGGACTGTTTCTCTTGCCACTTTTTGCCCTTTCTGAGTTCTTCCATTCAACTTTCTGCTTCTTTGTTCCACTCTCTTAAGATCCTGAGATATGTAACATGTTTCATCACTTGTAGATAACATAATAATTTAATTTACATTAGCTAAGCTACGTACACATTAATATCCTATTCCCAAAGCTGATAACTTTTTGGAGAGGAATAATTCAAAAACGAAGAATTTCAGGTACTTGGGCAAACTCTTGGGGGAAAGAGCTTGCAGACTTTCTGTGAGCCTTGAGCAGACCAGCTAAGCTGGCCTCCCATTCTGCGCTCTCTTCCTGCCTCGATGCAATGGTGGCTATCAAGCAAGGTGTTGTTCCAGGCATGGAATAGCCCCCACTGAGCAGGCAGATTGCAGCCATGGGAACCAGAGCTGGGATACTTAAAAGGAGTCAAATGGGGATTGTAAGACTGATCTTTGTTTTGCCAAGTTCCTTGAAAGAAGCTCTAATTTACTAAGTAGGTTTCCAAGTTACTAGGATTTGTATGTATGTTGAAGAAAATGGGGATGGCCAAAGATGAGAATCTTTGCTTTAATAATGGCGGTCAGTAGCCTAAAATTAGTATTAGAAATATTCCCTACGTGAGTAGAAACAAGATGATCAAATTTAAGCTACCGACTTTAACAGTTACCCAAGTGCTAATAAAATCTTCTTAAGACCTGTATTGTCAAGTTTCTGTTTGTGAATATAGTTCAGAATTATACAACCGACCTTACTGATATGCACTTTTTGGAACTAAAAAGAAAGAGCATGAAATACAAATTTTTATGCAACTTCATTTGTGAATGTATGCTACTCTCCCCCAACTACAGGGCCATTCTGTCTTACACACAATGAAAAATTACAGTTTAAAATAGTTTTACTGCCTAAAGTAACATCTTAGACACTAAATCAACATGAATAGTCTTAATATCAATTGATAAGGCTAATGTAACTTTTTAAAAGAGAGAGATGCAGACTGTAAAACTGACAAAAATGATGAATCTTGAGTCTAAGAGTCTTAGACAAAGCTCGCGTCTGCAGGCTGTACCAAAGAGAAAAATAAATTTCAAATGGAATGCAGTAATGACTTTGAATTTGGATACATATGATCAACAAACCTCTTTCTATATCCTCTCAGAGTGGTCTCAAGTAATAGGAATTGATATATTAATGAGAAAACATCTAGGAGATGTACTGGCTTGTTTCATAAAGGCTGTACCTGTCCAAGAGACAATCCAAAAAATCCCTGGTGGTGTGTGCATACTCCACTCAGGCTTATTTCCCTCCTAGGTCCTCACGTTTGTCTTGAAAAACATGCAAACAGACAGGTGGAGTGCAGGATCCATCTTAAACAGGACAGAGGCAAGGTGAATGACTCAAAGCTTGAAACCCAGGAAGGTGTTTTCCCTATTCCCATTGGGTACTCCCTAAACTGAATAATTCCATCTTACAATTAAAATACCACATGGCAGGGGCTGGCCCGTGGCTGAGTAAAGTTCCACACGTTCCGCTTTGGCAGCCCAGGTTTGAGGGTTTGGATCCCAGCACCGACCTACTCCACTCATCAGCCATGCTGTGGAGGAATCCCATATACAAAACAGAGGAAGACTGGCAAAGATGTTAGCTCAGGGCAAATCTGCCTCACCAAAAAAAAAGTAAACATCACATGGCATACTTCTAATGACTGGCTGTATTTCATCAATCTTGGGATAATTTCCTTTCATTCTAGGTTTTAAAGCACCTCTAGGAAAGGGTCTGCTGTTTAATTAGCTGCCTTGATTCCTTTGTCTGATCCAAATCCTTAACAAGCAAATCAGCAGATGATGCTAAGGATACAAGAGACATATTCTAAACGACTGAATGCAGGCCTCAAATCTCAACCAGAAATTCACTACTTAGCCCCCTCTGAACGTCCAACATGATATGAACTGACACATGGAATTTCACCTACTTTTATTGTTAATCCTTCACTTTCTAGATATGGAAGATTATTTTATTATAACAAAAAATAGGATGACAAGCCAAAAGAAAGCTGGACAGGTGCTGAGACTAGGTGTCAAATTTTTAAAACACTCTTTAACGGCTTCATGAAATAATCATATTTCCCAAAATGTAAAATGAGGACAAGCTCTATAATATTCACAGTAATGCATAGTAGGAAATCATTACCAGCTAAATGAGAGCTCTAGTGCAGAATACGGAGAAAATCAGGTGTTATCTGATTTTCTATCTGAACATTAGCAAGTCTCATTTAGGAGTTAATTCTCAGTGCCATCTGCATAAGACAATCTTAATTTGGCATAACATTCTCCTGTCTGTTATACACCTGCTTGTTCTGTGGATGATGAAAGGAGAATAGCAATGTTTCAACCATTATAATCCTCATGCCTTTTAATTAATATAGATACTGAAATAAAAAATAAAACAGCTTTATGCCAATAGGATTTCAGACATGTAAGAGAATAAGGCAGAAAATTCAGAATTTCTTTGTTATTTTGGATTATTCCAAAACAGTTTCGGGAAAAAAAAACGGAAAATGTGTTTTTGCAAGGAATCCTCTAGAAAAGTCATTAAGATAACATGGAAATGGAGGTACATTACATAAAAAACACTGAATGATCAATGTCATCATGTAATAAGATTCAAGCACCTTACATGTCTAGATATCAGCTGGAGACAGCACCAATTAATCTTTCTTTTATTTTTTTCATGAACCTTAAATTTAAGGCTTTTATGCTTATCAATTTTTATAGAACACATGAAAAACTGAATAAAGGGTGAAATTTAGACTGGTATGGTCATTTTTTTTAACTCAACAATCAATCTGTAAATCACTGAGAATTATAAAATGAAGAATTAATATAAGTTCTGCATTCAACTCAACTATGATAGCCAAAATCCAACAAAATTCACAGTGAATGGTTTGTAAAGGCAGAAGAAATGAACTACCCTCCCCCCAAAATCAAACCAGTTTCCTACACACCAATTATCATGTTCTAGCAATTGGTTGCTATATGTTTATTCATCGTAAATATTTATAACAAGGCTAACATCCTCAAGCTTTTGATTCAGGTTTTAAATTGCCCTCTAAGTAATTAACTGTTAAAATTACCCATTTGTCTAACATTGATATTATGCTAAGAAACAAACCACTAGTTAATAGTGAATATTTATTTCAGAATGCCATATTGAGAACAGATATTTCGTAGGCAATTAAAGCAGCAAAGTGATTCTAGAAATTTAGTTAACATTGACAGTATTTTTTATGAGTTTATTCCAGTGCTTATAAGGAATATACAACAAGAAATACTTTAACAGATGTTTTGCTGAGAATTAGTACAAAATTACTGTAGAATATCCCATCCTTCATTAAGAAATCACAGGTTTGTGCTGTTCCAGTTGATCTTTTCATCCAAATTCATTCTTCAAGGATATATCACCTTTGTAATGCCTGACATTCTATCTGATTCATACTAAAGAACAATCTCCTCAACTCTTAGGTACATGGCATCCCACTTTTTACAATAAATGTAAAATATAAACAGAGATATGTACATATTTAGAATCCAAGATAAATGTTTACAATGTTTCTATTGTCATGCTGCATAGTGATGAAACAAAAGTCATAATTGCCAAATTTAGAAACAGAAGGATTTGATCACTGTTTTCATTCTGTTCACCATAATAAATATTTAGTATTTATGACATTCCAATCATTTAATGATCTAAGAACTATTTAGACAAAAACAGAGTTCCATAGTTATTGAAAGAACATGCTCTTTTAAAGATATTAGCTTATCTCACTTGGTTTTCACATCTCCTTAAATTTACAGAGAACTATTACAAGGTCCTATTTTAGCTCAACTGTTTTTTTTTTTTAATTAACATCTAGCATAGCATTATGAACAGCTGTTAAGTTAGTAAATATTATTCATTTGTTCTTCATTTTGCATTTATAGATTTAACTGACAATAAATATCACCACATGAAAAAAATGTTAATACATCAAACTGAAATACCTGTGGGACATCTGTCACTATGTTATAGTCAGACTTCTTTGAGAATAATTTCACCCGCAGTGTAGATCCCAAATGTAACCCTGGACGAGCGCATTGTCTCTAAGCAGACAAACGGTGAAGAAAAGCCAGTGTATAATTAGGTGAACGGCCTCCCATGGAAACCAACATGGTAATAAGGGCTGTCTGCTTCCATGCACTGTAATTCAGACGCCAAAACACACGCATTAACAAGCTGCGTTCTATTTTTTAACCTCTCATACCCTCAGAGAAGGTATAACTATTATCTTCAATGTGAAAATGATAAACCTATGGGATCGAGTGCATATAAAGTCACAAATAATAAGCTAATTAGAAGAATTTAATATACGAATTATGTAGTGTAGGGAAAAGAATATTGGACAAAGAGTCAAAAAGCCCTATGACAAGTTCTTAACCTCAATGATCCTAATCCTTATTTTACATGAACTGTGGCAGCTGAAATAGATGACTGTTCCAGGATGCTAATCCTGGAATGGGCTGGGCCTACAGCACAATCACTTAAAGAGTTGTTTTTCCTTTTGAATGATACCAACATTCAAAATTTAAGTGATTATGATCGTGTAAACGTTATTTAGAGCTGAGCAATTAAGTTCAGTATGAACATTTTTTTTCCCTGCACAATAATTTGTTTTTCCTCTTGTTAGTAATGATCTAGTTCTTTTGTGTGTTGGTTTGTTTTCCTTTGTTTAGTTTCTTTGTAATTATCACTAACTCAACACCAAACTCTTCTCCTATTTGTAAATCTGCTCAAACACATTAGGTATGCTACCTAAAAGTTTCATCTTCTTGGAAACCTCTGCTGGAGACTTCTGACCTGCTCCAACAGGACTGCTGGGTACTCTCCCAGCCTGATGTGTAGTTGTCAACCTGGGATTCTTTTCATCATCATTCTAAGTCTCTCCTTCCTCTCTCTCCTGTGGTGGCTTCTGTCACCTGGTTGGTTTGTCTTCTCAGCCTTGGTTTACTCCCTGAGATCTAGGAGAGTACATCCTTGAGTAGTCTCCTGAGAAAGGATGCAAGGTAGGCAAAATGCTCAAGTCCTTGAACATCTGAAACAAATTACTTTACTCTCGCACTTCACTGACAGTTCAGATAGAACACTAAGTTGGAAACAATTTTACTTCAGAATTTTCAACTCATCGTCCCAGTGCTGTCTCCCAGTGTTACTGGTGAAAAGTCTAACGCCACTGTGATTCTTCCCTTTGGGGTAAACCTGTGTCTTTTTTGTAGGATTTTTCTTTGAAACAAATGTTCTGAAATTTTGCAATAATAAATGTTATCATCGGTCTATTTTCATTATGTGTTCTGGACATTTAATGAACCCTCAATCTTGAAATTCACATCCTTCACATCTGGAAAAAGTATAGTTTAATGATTATTACTTTAATGATCCCTTCCTCTCTATTTTCTCCAACTTTTCAAATGTTGGATCCCCTGGACTAGATCTCTCATTTTTTGATACTTTCTTTCACATTTTTCGGATTTGTACTTTATGTTCTATTTCCTCATAAATTTTTTTCAATTTTATCTTCCATCCTTTTTTATTGCTGTTGTTTTTAATTTTGTCATATTTTTAATTTCTAAAGCTGCTTTCTGTTCATTATGTTCTCTTTCTTAAAAGTAACATATCATTCTTGTTTTATAGATGTACTATTTTCTTTGACCTCTTTGAGAATATTAAGGATAATTTCTTTTGAAGTTTTCTTTGTTATCTTTCTCTGTCTCATTAATGCAAGCGACGTTGCTTCCTCCAAGTTACTTATTTGTCAATCAGGGTCATCACTGTAGATTTGCCTGGATTCTTTAGATCTGTTCTGGAGTGATCAGGTTTTCCACAAAAGATGCTTATAATTTTCTACCCTGAGGCATGGGTCTGAGACTTGTGATTTTGAAGCGCCACAGGCCGGGCCCTGTCTCTCACGCTCTTCCCTATCCCCTCCCATCTGCCCAGCCCCTGCCGTATTCTGGGACATGACTGCCTGGCTGGCAGAGGAAGGAGCAGTGGAGGCAGGCAGGCTGTAAGGCTGTGAGAGACCAACAGGCCAGGATTACTAGCAAGCATACATGTCCTCCAGGCTGGGGGATAAAGCCACGGAGGGCCACAGGGAGAGTGAGGAATGCTGTGGGTCATGGGAGGCGCCCCGGGCTCTCAGCAAATGTCCTGGGTCTCAGCAAACGCCTTTTCCTTCTTAAAGTGACTTTTTAAATTTGATTCTGATTCTGGCAGATGAGAAGAGAGGGAAAAGGAAAAAGATATAGACATAGACATATCTCTATATCTTTTTTGTTTTAAAGCTTTGCAGGCGACTCTGCCGTGCAGCCAAGTGTGAAGACCTCTTAGATGATTACTGAAGTTTCTTATATCCTTAAATATCCCAAGAACTGAGACTGTCCAGTACATGTGGCAAATCCTCAAGGAACCAAGGGTTTCAATCCCTACAGGGAAAGAGATACCCATATATCAATACGTTTTTCTGCCTTTCAGTTATTCAAAAAGGTATAAGAAGAGGTAAATCACATCATGCTCTTTTAGAGGCAACAATGTAGTAGGACATCAATCTGTGACCATGTTAAACAACTTCTGATTGGGAATTTTTCCTGCTCTATGTGACTAATGTCTAGACTAGCTGTGGGTGTCACACCTAATTTCTGGGACGTTATTTCTATGCTGACTGCACATCTCATTCACCATTAGGTTTCTCACCACACCCTAGAATTCTTGTAATAGTAAACCTTGTTTACTGCCACAGTACACCCTGGACTTGGAATAGGTAGCAAACACTAAGTATTTGAAGTATGATTAACAACCGCGGGGTAAAAGAAAAGCTTGTGAAACTTGGATAAGAACTGCTGAAACACCATTTCAAAGAGTGCAGCCTAGTTACCGAAAAACAGCAACCTAGAGATCGATCTCCCTATGATCATTAGGAGACAAAGGAAAAATGAAACGTAATGGAAGAAGCAAAACTTACAGTAAACATGCTACAAAAATCATCAATGACACTGGCCTAAGGACAGTGAACATGGCAATGCTTTGTGAAATGAGCTTTCCTTCTTTGTTTCACCAACAAAATTTTCCAGCAACACTTGCCCATAACTGATGACACATGGAGGGTTGGTGAGAAAACCAAAAAAGGATAAAAAAAATCCAGTGATGGGGGCCGGCCCGGTGGCAAAGTGGTTAAGTTCGCACGTTCTGCTTCTCGGCGGCCTGGGGTTGGCTGGTTTGGATCCCGGGTGCGGATATGGCACCGCCTGGCAAAAGCCATACTGCGGTAGGCGTCCCACGTATAAAGTAGAGGAAGATGGGCATGGATGTTAGCTCAGGGCCAGTCTTCCTCAGCAAAAAGAGGAGGACTGGCAGCAGATGTTAGCTCAGCGCTAATCTTCCCCCCCCCCCCCCAAAAAAATCCAGTGATGCCATAGTTCTTTGAAAAGGTTCAGCCAGCTCTTTAATCTAAATCCTGTCAGTGAATTTGAAAGTCAGGAAGTCAAAGTTAGCTCAGAGTAGCTGCTGATTTCCACTGAGGCTGGCAGGCCCCTGTGCTCCCCAGAGCCAAAGGTCTCACTGGCTGGGCTCCACAGATTCCCAGGGTTAAAGTGAGTAAGGATGTACCGTACGATCAGCTTTGAACTCAATCAGCCCTAAGAAGAGAACATTTAATGTATAAATGAGACAATTTGAGATGTTTTAATGTGACAGCAAAAGAGTAGAATTATGCTCATGTTATAATACTAGTGTTTAAAGTTGGACCTGAATACAGGCAAGATAAATAAAACAAGTCTCTTCATCTGTTAAACTTTCTTACCCAATCTAACTACTAAAAAACTAACTATGTCAATGGATACAGGTTTTTAAGAAAAATGAACAGTCAAAAAATTTTTTAAAAATCTAAATAAAACAAAAAACCACAACAACAAAAAAGGAGACATACGAAAATATCAACAAATACTATACGTACAATATTGATTCCATTATTTATTTACAAAACCATGTTTTGTCAGAGTTCCTATAGGTTCCTACATTTTAAAATTGTACAACATAACTGACCACCATAAAAACCCTCATTATTAACGTCACAAATATAAAAAAGTACCTGTAAATTATTTTAAAAAAACCCAACCCAACAGAGAAATGGACAATATATAAGAAGAGGAAACTTATAATAGCAGAATTACAAATGGTCAAGAAACATGCAGAAAGATGCTCAAGGTCACTAGTAGTCAGGAAAACGCCAATGTCAAAGACATCCCTTTTTTTCTTGAGGAAGATTAGCCTTTAGCTAACTACTGCCAGTCCTCCTCTTTTTTTTTTTTTTTTTTTGCTGAGGAAGCTTGGCCCTGAGCTCATCCGTGCCCATCTTCCTCTACTTTATATGTGGGACGCCTACAACAGCATGGCTTTTGCCAAGTGGTGCCATGTCCACACCTGGGATCTGAACTGGTGAACCCTGGGCCGCCAAGAAGCGGAATGTGCGAACTTAACTGCTGTGCCACCAGGCCGGCCCCAGAGACATCCTATTTTTATTCATCAGAATGGCAAAAATTAAAATGACTGGTTACAGTCAATCCTAGAGAGTAGAGAAAAACAGTCCTCCTCTAATTTATGACCTTGTGAGTAAATGTTCCAGTTAAATTCATTAAAACTGAAATAATGCTCTTACTTAAAAAAGAAAACCCACTAACAAGCTATCCAAAAGAAATAGGAGTTAAAAGGTTTTATACTAATATTTACTCTAGAATCATTTATAATAGCAACATTCTGGAAACAATTCAAAGATGTATGAATAAGGAATGGTTGAAAATTATGGTTTATTCACACTATTGAATAATGTGCAGTTATCAGAAAGACTGAACTACATAGTCATATATTGACGTTAAAGGATATCCATGTTATATTGTAAGTGAAAAAAAACTTATACAATAATATATATATTATTTTCATAAAGCAAAAGAAATAAGCACACAAAACACCACATGTACATATATACTTCTACAAGCAAAGGGAACAGCACAAAAGAAAATACATTCAATGTTGTGTTGGGGAAGTGGGAGAATTCCCTCCCTTTTCCTTAAGGTTCTTACTGCTGGTCAAATAATTAAAAAGGCAGGTTAGCAAGAGAAAATCAAACAAAGTTTAATAGCATGTATTCATGGGAGAAACTCAGGAGAAACTGAGTAACTGAGCCATGGCCGAGGCTGCCTGTGTAAGTATCTTCAGCTACAGACTGTGGGTAGTGGTTTCGGACTTCAACGGGGAGGAAGGCAACTCACATGGAAATGGAAAAGCAGATGTTTGGTAAACAGAACTTGGATCCTCCCAGTCTACTGAAACCCAGAGTTCTCTATGGTGAGGGCCTGTCCTGGGGACAGGCCTTTATTTTACATTTCTTTTAGGCAGTTAGGGGGGAAAGGTAGAGTGTTCTTCTTGAGTCTTCTGAGCCTATACTGTCTTCAGCTGGAAATAATCTACACCCCAGAGTGGCACATGGGGCAGCCTGCCCTGAACCCCATCAGTTGCAAAGAGTGGTATAGATAATGAATGGGAAGAAACTGAGACAAATAATTTTACTACAAATATATGCATAGTACTCAACTGGTTCTCAGGATCACGAAATATAGTCATTTAAATAATAAAATGTGAGCACATGATTAAGCCTTCAGATATAACTTCGGTATCTTCTACCTCCCTAACATATGCCAAAAAAGTCTCCTGTTTTAAGCTTGAAATTTTGGGACAATTTCCCAAGATGGTTGTTAGGTTAAATCTTAGAAAAACTTAGTTCTTTTGACACATAGTAATCTAATTTCTAGTAAAAAAAAAAAAGCAAGCAGTAGGAAGAACCATTTTTACCTGCTTGTACAAATAAACGAAAAATATGTCCTGTGAACTCACCGTAAGACTGTTTTAGATCATAATAATCCCTTATATTGAAAGCAGTTAGCAGTGCAGGGTGGGTCCCAAGCTAGAGCCACCTGAGACTCGCCTCTTCTGAAAACACTGTCACAAAAGGATGCTAGAGGATCTCACTCACTACTGGCAAACGATTCTCCATGAAGAAAAGAAGAGAACGAGATCTAAGTAATAATATTCCAGTGAAAATATTTAATGTTAAAACATAGTTTCCAACCACTAAGTGATGTAATTAATGACTATGGTTCACTTCAATATTACTTTTCTTCATACAAAAATTTTTTAAAAACGTTACTGTAGATAGATTAGACTTTGACTCAAAAAATGCACATGAAGAATGCTAACCTTTGGTTTAAAAAGATCTTTTCCTACCTTCACGTTATCTGGATGCAGTCCCCCAGGGTGCTTGTCCATGTACTGACATAAATCAGTGTGCTGGAAGAAAAAGGGGAAAATGTATTAACATCCCTCTGGCTAAAACACCATGAATCAATATTTTTCTACTTCAAAGTCACTGTTACCTTCCGAACAAAGCAAATATAAGTGGGTGGGGTTTTTAGTGTATGCAGTTGTATGCTCCTCCACCCCCCATTTTTAACCACAATTGAACCATTATCTTTACCTCTAGGTTCTGTACTATGTTCAACATATCTATGTATTAGAACGAATTTGCATGCATACTTTGTTAAATGCCTAAAATTTCCTCCTCATTGAATATAAATCTCTCAACCGAAAAAGAAAAAACCTTAACTAAAAAGATATAACTTAACTTAAAAAAGCTCACAGATGCAATTAACCAATCCAATTACAATTTCAATTATCTCATATTGTCCAAGTGCAAATGCGGGTTATGATTAATGTGAGGTGAAAATACTACATACAGATCATTCTAGTAAAATTAATCACTGGATTAATTTAAATTTTTCATAACTATATTCATTAAAAAATAATTTTCAGGTTTCCAGAACTCCTCAATATATTTGACAAAATATACTTTATAAATTACTACAAATACTTTCAAAATTATAAATTAAGACAAATACATCCACATATAACTTAAAAGGAATATCCTTAGATAACAACTTATGATGTCATTCTTTCAAATATTCCACTCAACTTGCCTACAAATGTATATTTTCTTCTTAATGCTTTTTCTGTTTGTATTATGAACTACATAGAATTTTGAAAAAACATGTAGAGTTGCAATTCGAATTTTTCTTCTCTTACTGAGGGATACTGTAAGATTTGTAACACTGAAACATTTAATCATTCTGTAAAAGCCATTGAACATTAGTAGTTGTGCCCCACTGTCAAACTTCAATTACTGAGGAATTATAAGTTTTATGACACATTCAAGAATCTTGCTGTAGCCATGGTGACAACAGTTCAGATTCCTTTACTGAATTTTATTGCATGCCAGGTAGTAACTGCTGAGGATACAGAGCAGAATTTAGCATTCGCTCATTACTCATCATGTATTTCTTGAGCCCTTATTGTTTTCCAGGCACTACACTAGTCACCAAGGACACAAAATTAAATGAAAAAGATGCACATGGAAAAAACCAGACATGTCAGTAATTACAGTAGAGTATGTTGTGTCCTCTTTTAGCAGCATCAGGAAATGTTTGAGGGCATAGCAGGTGGAAACTATTGTGGTCTAGAGATTGCAGAAAGGCTTCTGGAAGAAGTTACTTCTATGTAAGACATGAGTAGAGAATGAAAGAAGTTAGCCAATTAAAGGGGACAATGAGAAAGAAAATGGGACAGAAGAAATGCTGGTGGAAACAGTTTTACATACAGTATAGCTCACTAAAAATAACCCTAAAATATAATTATAACAGGTTCCATGGAGTTTTTCCTGACTACATAAAAGTTTTATTTCATGCATTTAACAAACTAAGGAATGAATTCTGGACCTCAAACTGCCATTTTGTAACTCCATATTATTAACTTCTCTGTCCTTTGAAAAGGATAACACGTCCCTTGGAGAAGATTTCTGAAGAACATATAAAATAGTAGACTCACGCATCACTTGACAGGGATATGTTCTGAGAAATGCATCATTAAGTGATTTCATTGTGCAAACATCACAGATTGTGCTTATGCAAACCTAGATAGTATAACCTACTACATACCTACGCTCTATGGTACTAATTTTATGGGACCACCGTCACATATGCAGTCCTCATTGATCAACATGTTGTGAATGTACATTAGAAAGTACTTTTTACCTATAAAATGGTAACAAAAATAAGGTATTATTTAGGATACTGCCCATTGTACAGTAAGATCCACGAGGGGAAGAACCGTATCTAATTTGCTCATTGCTTTACACACAACAAATAAAATGTTAAATAGAAAGTACATCCAATCATATCAATAATTATATATCTACATGTTAAAATTCTTATCAAAAATGTCAATTCTCAGTTTAAAAAATAAAGCAAATAAATTCACACTGTTATCAAGATACAAACTAGATACAATTAGACAAAAAAATCTAAAAATAAATAATATATTTTATATTATTCATATTTTATGTAATTTATCCTGGTAAATAGCAATAAAAAGGAATCAGCATATGACTGTAAATATTAAATCATAGGATTCAAGGAAAATGTATTAAACATTTATGCACCTAGCAAACATGACACATCAATATAAACCAAAAATTGATAAAAATAAAAGAAATTGAAAAATTCACAAAATCTTGAAGGGTTTAGTTTCAAGGGCAATAATTGGAATATACTTGTCATTGCCTGCATTTGAGTAAACTTTTTATTTCGCTCTATTTGCAGAGCTATTACTCTGATGGCATGAGTCATCAACAAACAACTTAAGGACCATCTGAGAAAGAAAGACAGAAAGACAAGATGCAACTGTTAACTGGAAACCATTTATTGAAAGTTTCGGGTAAAATTTTATAAAAAAGTGCCAGGATTAAAACCTGCAAGTCTCTTTTATAAAATAAAAATTCTGAATGATTAGAAAGCACTCAGTCATAGATTTTTGTCTTAGGAAAAAAATGCAACGTTTCAACCAGTCAATGGGTTTTAAGTCCAACGGCAACAGGAAGAAAACAAGGAAGGAAGAAAAGGAGTCAAAGGGAGGGAATGAGAAAGGGAGAGGCAAAAAAAGAAAATTTATTTTCTTGGAAATTTAAGAAAACACTTTAAAAATCTAAAATGGTTAAATCATTTAAATGAATGATAAGATACTACATACATTTTAAAGCAATGAAAAGTGGTCAGAGCATTATTGATAGGAAAATTTAGACCTTTAAATACATTAATATTTTGTTGTTTTTTGTTTGGTGAGGAAGATTGGGCCTGAGCTAACATCTGGGCCAATCTTCCTCTATGCTGTATGTGGGATGCTGCCACAGCATGGCTTGACGAGCAGTGTGTAGGTCCGTGCCCAGGATCCAAACCTCTGAAGCCCAGGCCACGGAAGTAGAGCACGCAAACTTAACCACTACACCACCAGGGCCAGCCCCTAAATACATTAATTTTAACATAAGAATGACTAAAAAATAGATAAAACAACCAATAAACTCAAGCTAGAGAATACCAAATATCAAAGAGACCCAAAGAAAATAGAAAGGATTAATGTAGGTATAGCAGAAATTAATTACATAGAAAAATTAGAAAACAACAGGTTTGAACAACTAAATAAAAAAACCACTTCTTTGAAGAGCCCAATAAAACAAACAAACCTGTTGCAAGTCTCATTTTTTTTAAAGTTATGGGTTTTGCCAAGAAGTAATCAACATTAAGAATAAGAAAAATGACACAACCAAAATGTGCAGATTTAAAAATATACTGTGAACATATAGTACTATAAACTAAACTAAGCAGAATGTTATAAACATCTTTAAACCAATACATTTGATATATAGATAAAACGTCTTTTTTTAAAAAACATAAATTATTAAATTTGGTTCTATAAGAGATGGGAATTAAAGAGCTATACCTAAAAAAGGTACCAAGTTCAGATGGTTTTAATGGAAAATCTACCAAACTTTAGGATAACAGATATAAATTACTCCAGAGCAAAGAAAAGATAAAATGCTTCTCACTCCTTCTTTAAGGTTACAATGTCAAAGCAGGCAAAAGAGAGAGGAGGAGAGAACTAAACCAACCTCTTTATAACCATAGATGTATAAATTCTAATGACAGTAGGTACTAGAATTCAATATTATATTAAAATACTAACACACCAATACCTAACAAAGTTAAACCTAGAAATGAAAAAATAGTTCAACATAATGACATTTATTAATGTGATCCTCTAAAATGAACAAATTAAATATGTGGAATGGTGTTGGGTACAAAACTTTCACGATACTATATATTTGACATATATTTATAAAATGCTGATTTTGCATAAATAAGACAAAGTCTGTTCTCACACAGCTTACATTCTGTGGATTCCACATTCTTGTGAATTATTATAATTTTTTCCAAGAATAATGTATTCAAGCTTTTTCTTTAAAACAAAAAACCAAAACTACAAGGAAGGAAAGTTAGGATTGGGGGGAAAATATTTCCTGATCCTCAAGGTACACATGAAGTCCTTCTGAGTATACGCCCAATGACATTAACATCATGAATTGCAGGAAGAAGACTTCACCAGAAATAAGATCTTGGTAAATTTAATAAAGATTTTTCCAAATCTTTTAAATTTTAAAATTCTTAATTCTTTAGATAAATGGCATGAAAATGTGTGTGTGTGCAGATGTATCATATGTATACACACATGGTTGTGTAGCCTTGAGTACATTACATAACCTCTGTATATCAGTACCTTCATCTATGTAATGAGGATAATCTTAGAACAGCTACCTCATCAGATATTGTGAAAATTAACGTTTGCATTAATGAGTTTCCATTCCATAATAGTTGCAGAATATTGCCCAGCACATGGTAGATGTTATAGATGATGATGATGATGATGATGATGATGATGATGATGATGATTTTCTGTGTTGTGTTTAGAGCAGGGAGGGATATTTGGGAGGTCTGTAATTAAAAACAAAATGATAAATACAGTCGGAAAACTGGAACTCCTGGGGGTAACATTTCCTCCTTATGTAATGTGTTCTTCCTGTCTGCGTGTCCAGACATTCTCATTCCCACTTCACTGTTCCCTGTACACAGCCACCAAGACTACATCTAGCAAATACACCATTAACCTCAGATTGCTCTGGGTGATTGGGGCAAGAATTTGGAGAATCTCAGATGAAAGAAGAGACAAGTGGTAGGACAAGGTACCATTTTGTACCCTAGCAAATTTCTGTTCTACTTGCATTAAAAACTGTTTCTTTTCCTTTTATCTTTTTAAATACACACTATTATGCCTGGGACTGCATTAGATGTGCCTAAGTTACAAATTTCATTACATCCCTTCTTTCTTTTTACCTTCTCTCCTTAGTTCATTTCATTGGATTATGTGACCCTTATGTTTTGCTCTGGTCTAGAAATACAGAACTAAATTTAACAATAATGCTAGAATGTACTTCTTTGTTATTCCACTTTTTAAAGTCATCCTAGGTATAAAAGTTCTAAACAGAAGGTTCCTATGGCACATGACCAACAGAATACTATCCTTTGATGAGACAAAGATAATCTCAGATCCATCCGGCTTGATCTCTGGCTATTTCTTGTTATAACACTAAGAGGAGCACTTTTAGACCAGGTGCCTGGTGACTGCAGATCAAACACAATCTCTATCTTGGCTCCTGGCTAACATCTCCTCTTTCCCTCTCTACATTATGCCTCGATTCACCTTCCTACACCTTCCTCCTATTCACTCCATCACTGCTACTGCTTTTCAGGGTAATTCCTTTAGAGGCACTTGTGTCTGACAGGTTGATATCTGAACGCCTAAGAACACCTCATCAATCTTCCATAGAGTGGTGCTTTTAATGAAGCTTTCAAGTGTGGTTAGACTTACAGACCAAGCAGAAGACAGAGTGAGAGCAGAAAGGAGCTCCAAAGGCTCAATCCTTACACTAGCATATACTTCTTTCAAAATCATGTCCCCCTTCCTCACTGTTGATTACCCGTCAGGTAGCACTTATGTGGTTATTTACATAGAAGCAGGAGTGTTTCTAGGGGAAAGAATTTGAGGAACATATCTGAAATCATAACACCATGAACATAACTGTTCTCTGTGAAGGAGTTTGCCACATTTACAATTTGGGTTTCCCCATGTTGATCTGATTACTCTGTGGTGAGATCAATTTAGAAGGCATGAGAGAAATCTCCCTTTGTAAGAAGCCTGGATATGGAAAGACCACAGAAAATTGAAAAGACTTTTTACTCATCAGCACTTTCACAGAGTAGAGCCTCAGTTAATTTCAATCATATGTAGACCAGAGAACTGCATGACTAACGGCACACAGCCATGAGACTTAAAGGGAAAGACATGAAAGAAAGCTACAAAGATAAATTATGAACATAATGACAATTACAAAACAGGTCTGGATGGAGAACAGCCCATTTAAAAGAGGACCAGGAAAGAGAGGCCAGCCACAGAAAAGGAGGAGAAACAAGCTGGACTACGACATTCACCTCTTCATATTTTCCACTCTCCATATTTACTCTTTGTGAAACTAACTGTGTCAGGGAAAGAAGCAATATCCCTCCACTGAAAGCCGCTGGTAAAAAGGGTCTCTGAAGACCACAATCTCAGACAACCTGTTGGACATGAAATTTTACCCACATTCCAGGGTAGGAACATGTGTAAGTCAATTGTTATGTAGGTTTCACTGTCCGGTATGTGCTTGTTGTTTTTGTTTTGTTTTGTTTTGTTTGTTTTTTGCAGGGAAAGATTCACCCTGAGCTAACATCTGTTGCCAATCTTCCTCTCTTTTTTTTTCCTCCCCAAGCCCCAGTACATGGTTGTATAGCCTAGTTGCAAGTCATTCTAGTTCTTCTATGTGAGCCACTGCCACAGCATGGCAATTGACAGATGGGTGGCATGGTGCTGCAACCAGGAAGTGAACTCAGGCCACCAAAGCAGTGAGCACCAAACTTTGACCACTAGGCCATCAGGGCTAGCTCTGTGCTTGTTTCTTCTTAATCTGTGTATTATCCATGAAGTGAGGTTGTCCAATTGTTGGCCCTTCAGAGGATCAAACCTCCAAAAGACATCAAGCTCCTCAGAGAAATTATGCTTTTGCATTAGCACCGGCTTTCAGACTGGACTGTTCTCTTTAAGCAGGAATCCAAACAAAGCCCCTCCCCAAACCCATGCACTTGTTTCTACTTTCCTATAATGTTAAGCATGATATCATGATTTCCTATAATGTCAAGCATGAATATTTGTCAGCTAATTTTGATGTTCTTCAGAAGCACTGCCAAAACATGACACTGAAAATACTGCAGTGTTATTTTTAGCATCTAGGCTGAAAAGGAAGTCTTTCCTTGGGGATAACCAACAGAAATCCTCATTCTGAAGTTATGTTAAACATAGGCTTCACATCCTTTACTTCTGCTTCATTTAGTTTTCCATTTTGACAGTAAGAGACTCAGTATACTCAAGCTTGGTGTAATTTTTATAACATTAAAAAAACCTGCTTCACAAGAGTAAGAATACGAAAGATTCCAGAAGATAATAAAACTAATTGTGAATTTCTTAAGTTCTTAAGGGATTGCTTTATTTTATGCTTAAATATCAAGGTTCAGTTTTACTTTTATTTTGAAATTAATAAAAATTTGATATACAAAACAAAAAAATTAAATGGAAACGCGATTTAAAAAAAGATAGTTAAGAACTAGTTGATAACATGTGCAAAGTGGAAGCATAAAAATATAGACTCTTCCTTTTCTTGACTAATTTTTGATTGTTTAAGAAGCTCCCTAGTCCTTATCCCAGTTTGATTGTAGACATTCCAATCTCCTCCAGGTAAGTGACTCATTATAAAGAAACATTAAATAGCACTCCGATTGGTAAGAGATCATATGAGGAAATTGGCAAATTTCTAAAGGACAAGAGCAATTATTTCCACTCTTCAGTGGTACTGCACGTGGTCCCAAAATTAATGGCAATGATGATAACTGTTAGTGTGATCGAGGCAGCAAGTGCGGCAGATGCTTACCTGGGATGCTTACTCTACTATTGGCTAACGTCTCTCACCTTCATCACCATTGTCCCATGTCTGGGACACATCACACACATTCTAACTAAAACCACACTTTTGAACTTTGGTAGAACTATCATTTTAGTTTTTAATCTATTTCACCTGTAGCTTATTAAAGTCAGGTAATACACTGGGGAACAGCTGCTGCTAGCGGCAACTGAAGGAGACTCATAGAAGCTGGGCCCTCCTTTCTTCTACAGCAATCAACGCCGTTCTCCTCTAGCTATAATCTCTGTTTTAATCAGGCTACACTGCTGTAAGAATTAATACATCAAATTAGTGAACAGTTAGTTTCAAACTGCTTTTATAGGAAGTCCACAGGTTTAAATTGAGTTTGAAATAGCATTTTTTTCCATTAAGCTTTATAGTACTCAGCTATTTCATCCCAAATCATAATTAATGAAATTTTAATGTTGTGAATTCCAACACATGAGCCTTATTCATTAGTGAGAAAAATGAAAATGAAAAGAAACATTAATCAATTTTTCCTTGAAAACAAAGTCACAGCCATTCAAGGTGCTTTATAAAGGAAGTTTGTATCTACTATATATCAAAGAGGCTCATTTCTAAAGAGTGGTAAAAAAATAAAACTCTGTAAGTATTCTATTAAATGTCATTTAGACTTTATGCTAATGCGTTGAAATCCCTTATCTTTAATAACAAAAACAAGACATTCATGAACAAGTACAAAAGTGCTATCTCTTCCCTCTGAAGCAGAAATTCTAATTACAACTAGATTACTGTGTCTCAAGTTGCATCATAGGACATGGTATGAAAATAGAGACAATATGGTCTTTTAATCTATTCCATCATCACCCAAAGATATGTTCTCACATGGAATAATCTCAAATATTCCACTGTTCCTGCACAGACTTATTTTACATATAACAAAGACTGTTTCTGGGTTATTTTATTTTTACCTGGTCTTAAGCCACTTAGGAAATGTTGAAATTCTACCAGTATACCACACGCATATTCTCTAGGGAGGGAAGGGAGGGTAGTTAACACACACAACAGTTTATGCTACATAAAAATCCTCCCATTAGCAATCACAGTGCTGTGGTTTATTCCTAATTAAATTAGCAATTTCTCCTTTCTTTATTATTATATAATATATTCTCCTTCTCCTTTTTGGTCATAATAAACCTATATGTGACTTAGCTATCCCATAATTCTGCCTAATTGGTTTCAGCTGTCATTTCTGAATCCATAATGCATGGGCAGCCTGGGGCTGGCAAGTGGAACAGGAAGCACTTCCAACCACATTCCCATCATGTAAAACCAGCAACCTGAAAGATCCTTTCCATTAAAACAAAAAACTTACTATTTGGCTTCTGGCAATGACACCAAGGATAGACAGATCGTACAGCTCTACCCAAGCAGTAAGACTGTTGTGAGCCATTCTTCTCTGATGAAAAGAATGCAGACATTCACGCTCCAATAGTTCAAGTGTCTGAAGCAGTCTCAATATTGTAGGGGCTAACTCATAAACGAACACATATGTATACCCTTCACTATATCTATGTAATTTGTTTACTTTATAAAACTTCTAGGAGATATAAATGATTTTCCTTTTTAAAATTAAATAAATTCAAAGTATAGATTTGGGAACCTTCAAGAAATGTGGAGTAATCTTCTAGAAGTAGAACACTGCGGTTCTACAGAACCATATACTGTTCCTGCATTAGAAGAATGTGTAAAACGTGCTCTCTTGAAAGAGTGAAGGAAAGAGCCACCCGGTAAGGCTTATATGTCCTCTGGCAAACCATTCACAAGCTTAAACCATATAACAAATTTTAACTGAGTCAAATAGTCACTTTAAAAACATATTCATCTGCTACAAAAATTAAAATAAAACAAAGATATTCAAGCTACTTTGAAGTGAGGCTGATTTTTAAAGGAAAAATAAAAAGCCAATGGGTATAAAGAATGGAATGTTCTGATCATCCAACACCCTCAGGAATTTGGAGGGGGGAAAGGTTAACAAAGCGGCCACATAAAATTTTTTGGAGTCAAAGCAAGAGATGGAAGACAAAAAGGAACTGAAATAGTTCTCAGGAATATCTTAACTCTGAAAACAGCTTCTGGAGCTGCCCTGATAGAAACATGGAAGATCTTGAAATTATAGGGTAAAAGCAACATGAGCAAAAAGAGAAACAGAGAACCAAAGTGGAAGAGGGAAGACAAAGAGGAGAGATAAAGAGGGGGCGAGAAGACAGGAATCACAGGTAGCCATCCGGGAATAACTATTGCTGGCTACAAAGGAGAAGAGAGAAGTCTTTTTTATAATCTTGGTTCTAAGGAGTAAGAGTCACTCTCACATCGCAAGCGATCATACCAGATGTGTGGTTCAGAAAACTCTATGAATTATACTGTAATGAGCTTCAGGTACATGTTATTTTTAATTTTAAAAATAGTAATTCTAGAATGCATAATTACAAATAGAATATTAAACAATTATAATTTGTAAATTTTGTCACCCTTTTGTTGGCATCCCAACTGATATTCAAAATATATTCTCAAACTCTTATAATGGGTGAAGTATTGTAAAATGTGAAAAGATGAATAGAAAATATTCACTATTTAGGTGCCTACTGATGACTAAGGGAAAAATAAGAATGACAATCACATCAATAATACTTTTGCTCTTCTTCCTAAAATGAAACATTTATAGCCTTGTTTCTATCATTCGACTCAGTAGTAACAATTTTAGTTTTTGGGTTAGTTTTTCGGAAACCTAGGAAAATAAGGAAATGCAGAGGGATGTATTAGAAGCAATGTTACTAAGATGTTACAACACAAAATACTTTAGAGTTCTTAAACACATTACAGATATTTGATTATTTATGGAGCAAGGGTTGTGGTCTATAGATTCCAAAATGGGACAAATCAAAATCTCTTAAATTGGAGAAATAGTTCTAAAAATAAATTTATATTACAAATGTAGAGCTCACTTAAATCTTCCTGTCTGGTGGGAATACACAGAATATAGAATAACAAAGCTTTCAGAGAAAGTCCTCACAAACAGTAAAGTATGTGAAATGTTTGTTCTACATGATGAAAGAGGCAATTTATTTTGCTATTCCTGTGGCACACCTGAAGCATAAGTACATTTAGGTAAGATCACTGTTTTTTAAAAAAATATTAATTTCAATTATTTCAATATAGTACATAAAGAGGCAAAAGTAATTTAGGTTTCTCAAATCAATGAGTAAAAGGACCTACAAGGTATGAGGCTCTGAAGCATGAGAAGTTGAGGAGTGGTGAAACATAGTATTAAGAGGCCACAAAAGTAAAAGTTTTGTTTGATGTGGCTCTTTTAGTAGCAAAGAATAAAAAACTTCAGATCACAGAGGAGGGAAAAGAAACATCATGAATTCTTGTATTCTGAGTATTGCCAAAAGTTAAAACAGAATAGAAATTCCAAAATATCTCTTTTTCAGGATCTCTAGCCAAAAGTCAAATTGCTAACTTACCTGACAAAAAAAAAATTTACCGAGGATCAAATCGTCACTCTTTTTCCTTTTCTTTTTCTTTTTTGCTACTAGCTTTGCTCAATCCATGGACAAAGAAAACGTGCTTAATTCCTTGCTATGCATGAGTATGAAATTAAAGATACCCTGGAAAAAGAACTATTTTATTTCTTTCTCAATCACTAGACACTTGCAAACTTGCCAAGAGAATAACTTCCCCAGGAGCTTGACAGATTTGACAGATATGGTCGATGTTTTGAATATGAATCCTGAAACTTCAAGACCAACGTTATTGTTCCTCATGATTTATTTTAAGCTTTTCTGCCAAAATCTAGTTATGTCTTCAGTGAATCAGAACTAAAACCACCTTTCATTCTCTTGACTTAGTGCAATTTGCCATAAAAAGGTTCCTGAAAAAAATTTCAAGAAAATGAATAAAATCTCAGCAAGTCTGTCTGGGATGAATTCGGGTAGTGCTTTCCTGATGCTGTGGTTGAAAATACCATTTGAAAGTCAGTCTTAGCAAAATTTGAAAGAAGTTACTGATGCTCAAATTTGAATCAATTACCAAAAAATTTCAGAAAATCATACTGAAAAGTTTGGGGCAAAATATCTCAATATTTAACTAAAAATAAATTAGTAAGCCTGATGTGTAATTATCATAATCAACATATGAAGCTGGTTGTAATAATTTCTGTCAAGAAAAACATAGCAGAAACCAAACTTGACATGGAGGCTTGACCCTTGACACTAACTATAATAAAAAAAGCTCGTGGTAAGCAAGGAAGCTGATTAGTGCCCTCATTGATAAAACGTGATTTTTAAATGTTAAAAAGCCAGAATCTAAGTGTTCAATAAAATCTTTTAAAATCACCATTATTTGAATTTGTCTTATTAAGAATTTTAAATATATCTAAGATTTAAAGTAATATCAAGAAAAGCATGGGATTTTTATATTAATACAAAGGGTGAATAAATTTTAAAATGCGAATAAACATTGATATATAACATTTACTAATTTAGAACAAAGGTGGTATTAACTTCCATTTTGTAAAAGGTTAAAAAAACAGCACATGTAACATATGAGTATAGTATAGGAAGATACAAAGAAATCTTCAAAGGTACCACGTGGTAGCACTGGCTTTCTCTGAGGGGGTTGGATTATAAGTAACTTGGGATACATCAATCAGGATAGGCCAGGTTATCCTGTGATAACAAACAACTTTTGCTCACAATTTATTGGCTAAAGCAAGCCACACGGCCACACCTAAAATCAATAGGGAAAGAAGGTTTAATTTTCCTACAGGGATTGGGATCCAAATACCAGGGAAGAGTAACACAGTCTTCTGCATGAGGCAAATCATACTCAACTTTTTTTTACTGATAATAGAGTAAGAATATTAAACACATATGTATATATTTGCATTGAATTTTAAAAGAATGTTTTGTCAAGGATTTAGTAACTTTAAAAGGACGCTACAATTTTATGAAGTCACTCAATTATTTCTCATCCAGACTTAACTTTTCTAGAAATTCTTGCTACACCATGTTATTTTTTTTCCCCTCTAAATTCTAAAGATCTTTTAATTTTCTGGAATAATGTCTGGTATACTCGGATACTTAAGTCAGAAATCCATATTCTAACAGTAACTTCCCTAAAAGATAACAAATCTCTGTTTAATTAAAAAGTAAGCTGTATTTTTAAATTAATCATTATAACTCTGTGTCACAGGTTCTCCAGATGGAGTTTTGAGGTACTACATGCTTATTACGTAAAAGGAATAAAAATGTTTATTAGATGAAAGGAAAGAGAAGGAAGCAAGAGTGGACAAAAAAAGTCAAAGTGCGATGCAGAGCAATAAAGCCTTGGCCAACCTAGCAGCAGAGTTGTCCTGTGCTGGGAAGTTGTCCTGCATTGGCCCTTATACCCCGACCTCACAGAGTCACTAGACACAGGATGCCTGGGGAACGAGTTACCTCAGTTAAGATGAGCCTCTGCAGTTGAGACATCCTGGAGTTGCTGACGGGGGAAGGCGCTTTGGTGACCATATTTCCCATAGCTAGGCAGCAAGTCCTTCTTTAAAGGAGGCTATGGATCCCACTTTGTGTGTCACACTCTGTAAGGGTGCTTTAACGAAAATCTTGAAAACTGACTCTACATTTGTGTCACACACACACACACACAATCGTGTCTGACACGTCTATTCTATGGAAACAATCACATTAATTTGGCAAAAATTTATAGAGTTCCCATTGTAATTGTACTATGAGATACACCAAATGAGAAACAAGACCCTGCCCTCAGGCAGACTAAGTGCTCATTCATCTTGCACAGACGTCATGATGGCAGACACGAATGATCACGTTGTCCTTTTCACTCTTGACAAGGTACCACGCAGTTTATGGTATTTTTACTCAGATAAAATATGATTACCAAAAAAGAAAATCCTTAGTCTTTTTTTTCTTCTAATAAATATTCTGTTACTAATCATATCTCCCCATACCTCTTTCTCCTAGCATTTCTTACTTTCTTTCTTGTTGTTAGAGTTAGATATCTTTCCTCAATATATTTCCTAAAATTCTAGCCAGACTACTCAACATTTTATCTTTCGTTGCTGCATCTAACTTCTTTATATCCAAGGAAAAAGACTAGAGAAACAGAAGGAGGAGAAAAGAGAACAAATTTAATCTTCGAAATGTCCCTGATGATGGCTAAAAGCAAAGCTAATAACTGAGACTCAAAGCTTTAAAACAAAGACCACACATTCAAGAAAAAAAGAAAACCCAGAAGACGGAAAATTCTTACTTAGCAAATAGCTGCCATGACAAATTAGCTTTTCAGTCCCTGAAATATGAAATAGAAATGAGGCTTGAGCAACTGTTGGGGATTTATAAATGGATTTGTATCTGTCTGTGAGAAAGGAGTAAATTACATACTTGAGGTTGGATGTGAACTTAGGACACTAAAGTTTATTGTCTAAAAAGGAGGTCTCTAGTCATACACCGCAATCAAAAAGACAGTAACCTACAAAATGAGCAATCTGTATATTCCTTTTTTTTTTTTTTTGAGGAAGATTAGCCCTGAGCTAACTGCTGCCAATCCTCCTCTTTTTGCTGAGGAAGACTGGCCCTGAGCTAACATCCATGCCCATCTTCCTCTGCTTTATATATGGGACACCTACCACAGCATGGCTTTTGCCAAGCGGTGCCATGTCTGCACCCAGGATCCCAACTGGTGAACCCCAGGCCGCCAAGAAGCAGAACGTACAAACTTAACTGCTGCGCCACCGGGCTGGCCCCCAGCAATCTATACATTCTTAATAATTAAGTTTTAAAATCAGAATCAGTCACCACTGTTTATTTCCTTATACATACTCTTACATTGTAAAAACAAAATACTATCATATGTATGAGTGTGTATTTTTATAGTATATCAACATCCCACAATCACCTTAACAAATTATAACAAAAAACAAAAAAACAACAACTAACCAACCAAATAAGAATAATAAATATTTTCCATCAAGACCAGACATCCTAATAAAGGCCCACTCAACATCGTTTTTTTTCTTAAAGATCGTTTTTTTTATACTCCTCATTCATTTTTTTAGGCGAGGAAAATTGGCCCTGAGCTAACATCTGTTGCCAATCTTCCTCTTTTTTTTTTTTTTTTTTTTGTTCTCCCCAGAGCTCCAGTACATAGTTATATATCCTAGTTGTAGGTCCTTCTAGTTCTTCTATGTGGGACGCCGCCTCAGGATGGCTTGATGAGCAGTGTGTTGGTCTATGCTCAGGATCCAAACTGGAAAACCCCAGGCCACCAAAGTGGAGCACTTGAATTTAACTACTACACCACTGGGCGGGCCCCCCACTCACACTTTAGACATTGCTCATGTGTCTAAAATTTTACTGGTGGGGTAATAATCTAATAACAGTTAATTCGAATATCTTCACTCCCACTAGCCTTGTCGCATTTGATAAAATCTGACAATTGATAAATAGCAAAGATTTATATGCTTTACAACCATTAATGTGAACAAAATTATCTAATGACACAGTGATTTACACAATGACAAGCTCAAGCATTTGGTCATATTTAAATTTATTAATAACGGATGAGATTCCAAAGTAAAGATGGCAACCTGAACATACGTACCTACTCTGTACCCTCTTGAATCCCCACTTACCAAATTTTATAAGCTCCAAAACATACGGCAGCAAGTTGAGCATAGCAAAAAACAAATAAGCAAACAAATGGATTATTAAACTGGCAGCAGGCAAAGCCTAGTAACAGCTCTATTTGCACCAAAGTACAACCAAAAGTCTCAGGGATTCGTGGCACCAGGAAGTGGAACAAAGGTCTACATATGGAGGTGTAAAATACGGAAGATTGGACAAAAGCCTTTTCAGTAGCTATTTAATCCTTAGATCCCTTTTCCCAATCTACTTACAAAGATAACTGCTTCTCCCAAAACTGGAGAGGGTAAAACAGAGTGTCTGAATTGGGAAACCCAACCAATTAGGGATAGGGATACCACGTGAAACAGGGGGATTAAGTGGGATCCTATCCTCCACTCTGTTTCCAGAAGATTGGCAGCTAGGCCTCTATCCTCCAGGTAGGAGTTTAGAAGAATCTTCACTGGGCATCTTGGAACGGCACGGCAGGAAAGACGGATACAGATATCAAGGGTTTCTCAACAAAATAGCTTAGTCAGTTCCTACAGTGAAAGTCATGGTGAACCAGCCACCCACACACCTGGAGCTCTCAATCAGGTTATTATGGTGGCACCTTTAAGTAAGACCAGACAGCCAAGAATCACCAGCTATCAAACTACAGCCTCTAATATTAAAGACAGAATCCAAAACAAACTAAAAGAATAAATAATAATAACTTGGTAAAAACAGAGAAAACACTGTTGGAAAAGCTACAAAAAGACTATTATTAATAATATTTTCAGTGAGGTAAGAAAAAGTATTGCAACCTTGAAACAAGAAAAGGATATTATAAACTGGAATATTCTGAGAACAAAAAGCTATCTTAGAAATTAATAATATTAAATTTTAAAAACTTCTATACAATAGGTAAAATAGAAGTTGAGGAAATGTCCCTTAACACTGAGCTGAAAGAAAAAATAATTAGAAAACAGGAGAGAAAGGATCAGAAAATGAGAAGAGTAACCCAGGAGGCTCAACATTTAAATAATAAAAGATCCAAAGAGAAAAGAGAAAATGAAGGGAGGAAACCATAACAAAATAATTTAGGACAACTTCTTGGAACAGAAGGATATAAGCACATTAAAAGATGCTCGACATTGGTAGTCATGAGGGAAATGAAAAACAAAATGACAGTGAGAAACCACTAAACACCCACTGTAATGGAAAAGACAGACAATAACAAGTATTGGTGAGGGCGTGGAAAAACTGGAACCCCCACACACTGCTGGTTAGATTGTAAAATGATGCATCCACTTTGGAAAACAGTTTGACAGCCCCTCAAAAACTTAGAGAGAGAATTATCAGATGACTCAGCACTTCCACTCCTAAGCATATACTCAAAAGAAGTGAAGACAGGTACTCAAACAAATGCTTGTACACAAATGTTCATAGAACATTATTCACAATAGCCAAAAGGTGAAAATATAACTCAAATGTACATCAACTGATGAATGGATAAACAAAATGTGGTACATCTGTACCATGAGATATTACTCAGCCATAAGAATGAAGTACCGACACATGCTAAAATAGAGGGGAACTTCAAAAACATTGTGCTAAGTGAAAGGAGCCTGTCACAAAAAGTCACACATTTATGATTCCATTTATATGAACTGTCCAGGCAAATCTATGGAAACATAAACTAGATCAGTGGCTACTAGGGGTTGGAAGGGTAGAGAATTCGGAGTGACCGCTAACAGGTATGCGGCTTCTAACCAGGGTGATGAAACTTTCTAAAATTAGATAGTAGTGATGGTTCCAAAATTCTGTGGATATATTAAAAACCACTGAATTATACACCTTAAAAGAATGAATTTTGTTATATGAATTATATCTCAATAAAACTGTTATGTTTAAAGAAAAAAAAAGAACTGAAAAACATGAGTTTGCAGATTGAAAAGGTGCGCCCAATGAAAATAAAGCTGCACTTTGGTCTATTTTTTGCTTCATCATGAAATTTCAGAACACTGGAAATAAAGAGAAATATTTTAACAGAAACAATGAAAACTAGACAACAATGGAGCAATTCCATCGAAATTCTAATGAAATTATTTCCATAGATGAGAATTCTATATCTAGCCAAAACATCAATCAAGCATGTGGGCAGAATATTTTCAGAAATACGTCTCAAAAAAAAATCTTCCAACCATTACTTCCCAGGAAGCTACTAGAAATTGTGTTCCCCCCAAAACAAAACAACATGAGATGGAGGAAAAAAGAGCTCCAGTCCAAGAGTGAGGGGAAGAGCATCCCTCGAAATCAGTGAAGAAAGACACACCAGGCCAAGGCTTGGGGAGGCCTTGAGTTAATGGCAGATCTGAAAATGGGAAATTATTATTAAGTTCAAGGAAACCAAAAGTTGAACCGAAGGGGAAAGGTAATCACAGTATACTACATGCCTTAGCTACAAATAAGATTTATATTGACATAATAATGTAAACATTGAATTTCTGATCTAATAAAAATTACAATATACCTATATTGAGAGGATGGGAGGTTGGGAGGATGGCAGAATAGAATGGGTTCATTTGTTTGAAAGTGGAAGAATGGAAAAAAAATACTAAATTCTCACTTTTCACTGTAGGAATCAATGGATGATGTTAAAAGGTGAATAACCAAGAAGCAACAATAAAAGAAAGCCTTACTAGATATTCAGAGGACAATGTGAAAGAATCAGCTAAAACAGTTGAAAGTAGAAACTGCTGTTTTTCAGAACTGATTATATGCATGTGATGCATAACTTGCATAAAAACAACAATCACATAAAAAAAATGAATGATTTAAACCTAGAATGGGTTTAATATCCCTTTACCAAAGCACAAGATGCACATTAAACTAAAACACTATGTGATGTTAACCAAATATTCTTGGAATGCAAGAAATAATAATAATAATAAAATGGAAGAAAATCCTAAGTGGTCCTTATAATCATATGCATTTATCAAATTACTGATTCTGAAAATTTGCGTGAAGTTGCAGAGACCCTATTTCATATGATATATAATAATGTATACTTCCTCGCTTAGAGATAAATTTGCTAATGATTTTTTCTGCAATTACTTAATGGACTATTCAAACATAACATGAAGCTAATTGAAATTATTGATCACCTTCATCCTGATCTTGGGTACTTTCATCAGATGGTAACTTTAGTACCTTAGCTGCAACATTTCTCTAATTTCTCTAAGCTGATCATTATTGTCAATCTTATTACATTTAATGCATCACTCTCCTGCCTCCACCTGGCCCCTGAAACGTGCACGGTTTTCTCAAGATTATAGTTTTCTTAACTTAAGATATATGGAAATAATTCTTTTGAGAAAAAAATAAATGATTAATATGAAAAATGTTCTTTCCTTTCTAAAGGAATTCTCTTTTTATTACTGTTCTTATCTTCCCTATGATTTCCCTCTACCAATAAAGTCTTTTTTTCAGTCTATTCTCTTCATATATCACATATTATCCCAGCTTCCACATTAAATGTCTATAGTTTAAATGATGAAATTCCAAATTAAAGTAAGAAAAATAATTAAAAATAAAAAAAGAGGTGTAGTGTATTCTCATAAAAACAGTCATCAATAGCAAAATGTACTCATAACTGTGTTTTTGTGGATAATTAGGGATTTACTATACCAACAGTTAGAGACTGGATACACCTCCATCTTAAATCATGTGAATTAAAATACTGAACTATGATTAGGACTTCCTAATAAGGATGGCAACCATACGAAATAAAACTAGAACATGGAGAAGATAGTTATGAGGAAAACAGAAAACAATAAACTAAAATCTGAGCACCCAACACGATAGCGAACAAACAGTTGAAAATGACTAAAAGAGATCGTGCTTCCTTATTAGATGAGGAAAAGCCATCAGGGAAAAGGGACAGAAAAGAAGTTAATTGACTTTATCCTACCAATTAGAGAAAATGAGAAGTTCATAATAAAGCACTGATTGAAAGCTAGCTTGTTTCCGTTTCATTTCTTTAATTTCTCCTTATGGTTCAGAATTCTTGTGTCTTTCGCTGCCTGCACATTTAGTCATCCACAATGTTTATATCTGTTCACACTTGGTACTTGGTTCTAAATGACAACCTGCCTCTTCAAAATATGTTGTTAGTGTCGTGGAGTCAATTCTGACTCCTAGTGACCCCGTGTACAGCACAGTGGAACCCTGCCTGGTCTTTTTGCACCATCCTCTCACCTTCCAGTGCTATATCAGACAATGCTCCACAGCTATTCACAGGGTTTTCATGGCCAGTCTTTTTGGAAATGGGTGGCCAGGTCCTTCTTCCTAGTCTGTCTAGTCTGGAAGCTCCAGTGAAACCTGTCCGCCATGGGTGACCCTGCTGGTTTTTGAAATACAAGTGGTATAACTTTCAGCATCACAGAAGCATGCAGCCACCACAATGTGACAATGGACAGATGGGTGGTGTGATTCCTTGAACAGGAAACAAATTCACCTCACAGGTGAGAATACTGAATCTTAACCACTAGACCACCAGTGCTGGCTTCAGAATACAGGTCATAGTATTATACTGTGTTACTAGTTCTCCAAATGTGAAACTAAAACCTCCTTGAAACTCTTCCATGAAGAAAAGTCTATGAGTCAAATCCAGTTTTCCTATTGTTTTCATTAAAACACAAATATGTTCTAGTCCCACAGCACATGAAGATCTGTGACAACAACTTAAAACTCAACTGGCACATAGAGATTACCTAGTCTAAGATTACAGTCCTCCCCAGGATTTTAACCTCTTTAAAAGCAAGAGCTATATATTTGTACCTCTACAGCTCAACGATAGTCCCTGGCACAGAGAAGACAGGCCATATATGTTGGAAGAAGAAAAATGAATGAAAGATTCAACATACGATTTAAGTGAATGACATAACAAGTTGTGTTTCTCCTTCCAAAAATTATGCCAAGTGGGATGAGTTTCCATAAAAGCTGCAAAAACTTGGGCAGTCTTTTGCTATGTAAACTTGGAGCTACCTGGATTCACTCGACAAAGGAGATGGATGATATGATGCAGCCCTTGGAAAGAGTGTGCCTGGAGTATTTGACATCTTAGCCTGAATTTCCTCATCTGCAAAATGAAGGGACTTTATACTACTTCATGGTTTCAGTTGAAACTACAAAAAATAATAGAACTAAATTAAATAGCTCAATCCCTTGCACAAAGTACAGGTCAGGAACCCAACTCTACAAAATTTCTGATGTGGATCCATTTATCCTCTACTTGAATACTTTTAGTGATAAGGTGTTCATTACACTTCAAGGTAATGAATTATTTTTTTTAAAGATTGGCACCTGAGCTAATATCTGCTGCTAATCATCTTTTTTTTTTTTGCCTTCTTCTTCTTTTCCCCAAAGCCCCCCAGTACACAGCTGTATATCCTAGTTGTGAGTGCCTCTGGTTCTGCTATGTGGGACGCCACCTCAGCATGGCCTAATGAGCAGTGCCACGTCTGCCCCCAGGATCCAAACCGGTGAAACCCTGGGCCACCGAAGCAGAGTGCATGAACTTAATCACTCAGGGCAATGAATTTAATTTACAAGTAACATAAACATTTGAACGATCTTCCCAGGATTAAGCCAACACTAGCCTCCCCGGAACTGTCTCACTTGACCTTCTTATCCTGTCTGGAATATACACATTCTCTTTCTTTACTCTTCAGTATGTCTTTAATCCTTCTGAATAACTAGCCGGCACCTTTACGTGTTCCATGTTGTGCATGATCCACAGGATATTGCCCCTCCTTGGTGCACACTCCTGTGTGCTTCAGTTCTTTGAGCTGAAAAATCTACTAGTCTTTTCAGGTGAACTGTTTTTAAGTTAACTTTTCTCTACTCTGGTTTTCTGTATGAGGTTGGGCTTTTTTTTTTTTTTTTTTAACCAAATACACTGTTTTACTTATCCCTACAGCAATTCACCTTGTAGGTTGAGCTCACCATTTTATCAGATTCTTTTGACCCCTGATTCTGTCACCCCAAGTGCTAATTATGGCTCCCAGCTGCAACACACACACAAATAGGTCAAGCACATGATCACCGTGTCTTCATCTGAATCATTAATAATCATATCAAATAGGACAAGGTCAGGGGCAATGTCCTCCAGCATACCCCGACAGACTTCTATCCACCCTGATGGCAATTTATTAATCAATAGGCTTTGGATGAAGTAGTTCAACCAGCAATAAACTGAAAGAGTCACAACTAGATTTCAGTTTTATTCTTTTTATAAGGATCTCATGAGAGTCCCTGACACAGGCTTTGCTGAAATCAAGAAATAACACTGTTTCTTACTAAAAGGGAATGAAGATTATTAGACTTTAATATCTAAAAATCTATTTTGGAATTGCACTAATGCTCTATAGTAAGCTTATATGTCTACATATTTAGAGGTTTGTTCCCCACTATCTTTTAAAAACCAGCATTACTTTTGCTCACCTTCATTCTTGATGGATTATCAAAGATTATACACAACGGTTCTATGAATACACCATTTGCAATTCTTTTCACATTTTAGATATAATTCATCTGGGACTACATAATGAACTTATTCTAGTGGACGTTTATGAGGGCTTTTTCTGGGGGAAAGGGGGATATGGAAGAGCAGGGATCTGAGAGCAGTGTGTCCTGCATCTGAATATATTCCTTATGTTGCGAAAATCCCCTGCTTTATGAATTTCGTTGGGAGGCAACACCCACCTACCATCACAAAAGCCAAAAGGCCGGACACTCACTTTTCAGGGGCCTGTGCAGTCAAAACATGGGCACGTGACCTAGTGTTAGCTAACCAAACACAGCCAACCCTAACTCAGTTTTAGCAGCTAACATCCCAAAGAAGCAGGGAGAATGCAGACGCCATTTTGGCATCACCAGCAGAGGTAACAGCATCCAGTCACCCAGGGCAGCCAGGCCAGCGAAGCAAGAGACAATGTCAGGAGCCAACACTCCTGGTGGAAGCAGGGTGTTCAGTGGACAGCTCCATGGCCTGATTTGGGCTCTGGTTCTGGCTATCCAGCCTCCCACTCTTCCTGCCCATTTTTAAAGTTATCCCAGCAGGTCTGTCAGTCACACAACATCCTCTCAATAAACTTTTCTGATTAATTCAGCCAAAGAGAATTTCTGTTGCTTGTAGTAGAGAACTCTGGCTGGTAAATTTATTCAGAGCAGCCAGGCACTTTAATTACTTTGACACAAGTAGGTGGTTTCTGACTATCCCATTGTCTGAGGCCTGCTCTAATTGCTATGGGATCAGATTTCTAAATCTTCTGCTTGGAAGAATAGTTGTTTTGAGAGAAAAAATAAAGACTATAAATAGAAACGAAACATGGAATACAGATAAGTAGAAAAATAAGGAAAAAATTTAAAAATATGAATTAAGTAGTTCTGCTTTCTTTTCCTTGTTTGCCTTAAGTAGTGAAACTACTATAGTCTCTCATTCTTCCTGCTTCAAATATCACTCATTAATTCATATAAAAAAGTATTAGCTAAGCACCTAAAATGTGCCAGACACTCTGTGAGGCACTGGAGAGGCAGCCCCTGCTCTTGTGAAACCAAAGTCTCCCTAGCTCAGAGTCTCAGATGAAACAATTTTATCTGAGTTCATGAATAATCTCCTTTTTCACTTGTCATTCCTCATCACTTTGACCCTTAATGTTGAAGTGCTCTAGTCTTCAGTCCATGAAACTCTCTTCCATTTTCTGTGTTCATTCACTCATATGGTGTTTTAGTTATCGACTGCTGCACAACAAACTAACCCAAAACTTAGTGTCTTAAAACAACAACCGTTATATTATTTCACAAGATTCTTGGGCTGCAAATTCATAAAAAGCATACCAGAGACAACTCATCTTGGCTCCATGTGATATCTCTGAGCCTGGAATGCGTCCCCTACCCCACCCAAGATGGCTTCTTCAGTCACATGTCTGGCACTTAGCTAGGCTGGCTGGGCAAATGGCTTAGCTCGGATCTTATGTCTAGGGCCTAACTTCAACTGTCTTCTGGGTTCTCAGTTTTCCTCCTTGTAGTCTAGGGCCTCTCCCTTTCCTCATGGCCTCTCCACGTGGTCTCTCCAGCAGGACAACTGCAAGTAAAACACTGCTGGTCAGGATGCTCAAGAGTGCAAAACAAAAGCTGTCAGGGCCACAACTGGCACAGTGTCACTTCTACCATGTTGCTTTATTGATTAGAGTAAGTCACAAGCCCAGCCTAGATTAAGGGGCAGGGACTACACAAGGGTGTGAGTATCTGAAAGCATGCTACATTGAGAGCCACCAATGTAACAATTACCACACTTGGTGATCTCACCCAGTCCCCTTGTTAAATAACATCCATAACCCAGACAACTTCCAAATCTTTATCTTAGATCTCTCTCCTAAATTCCAGACTTATGTATCCAATTGCCTTGGGACACTTCCATTTACATATGTAATTGGCATCTCAACCTTAACCAATTTAAAACTGAGTTGCATTCTCTCCAGACTGCTCCTCTGCAGTCTGCCCCACCTCTCCTCATAGCAGCTCCACTATTGTAGTTGCTCAAGCCAAAATCCTTGGGGTCATCTTTGACTCCTCTTAGTCTCTCAAATCCCACATGAAATGCCATCAGCTCAACCTTGAAAATATATCCAGAATCCTACCTCTTCTCACCACCTCCACTGCTGACATCATCTCATGCTTAGACGGCTGTAATAGCCTCCTAACAGTCTCCCTGTTTCAGAACTTGCCCACTTTTCATTTGTTCTTAAGAAATCAGCCAGAGACCCAACTAAAATACAAGTCGGATCAGATCGTTTCTCTGCTCAACACCCTTTAGTGGTTTCTTATCACATTCTAAGTAAAAGCAAAATTCATTAAAACAAAACCCTACAAGGCCCAACACAATCTGGACCCCTCTGTGTCTTGGAATTTGTCTTGCCCTACTGTCATCCTTGCCTACTCCACTCCAGCCACAGGAGCCCTGCTGCTCCTCACAAGAGCCTTCTGTCTGGGATGCTCTTGCTTCAAATACATGTGTCTTTCTCCTTCACTTCCTTCCTTCAGATTTGTACCTAAATATTTCTCACCTTCTCAGCAAGGCCTTTGCTGACCACCACCATTTAAAGTTGTGCGTGCATGTACATGTGCACATCTATTTTATCTCACAGGAAAGCAGAAAAGTGCTCAATTTCCCCAGGATAGTTTAACCTGGAAACCAGAATACTGATGGAGAGCTACAGTTTTCATGAACAGATGTGGTACAAAATCATGCAAATTAAAGTATTCTCCATACATTTAGAAATCAAAACGTATGAGGCAGAGAAACCAAATAATTAGGTAAACTGTGTGGCAAGGTGAAAAGACAGAACATAACTTTCAGCTGCCATTTCCATATCTTAACATCACACATACCTCAGACCATCATATAAAACTAGGAAGATGGTTAACACTAGTAGGCTGCAGGGTGAAATGGCATAACAAAGATTTTTAGGCACAGAAGACTTGGGCTAAAGTCTTATCTTTACCCTTTTAACTTATCTGAATGATTTTAGTAAATCTGCTTTAAATTTGCTAAGCATTATTTTTCCTCATCAATAAAAAACTGAGTAACAATAATACATGCCTTATGTACTTCAAAGGGCTAAAGATGAAATCTAATGGGATCACATTTATGAGAGAGTGCTTGGTAGAATGTTAAGCACTATAAAAATAACATGTGAATTTTGGTGACACATAAATCACTTTATATAATTTTTGATGACAGTTTTGTTTCATGCGCAATACAGATTTTTGGTTTACATAATACTGCACATTAGTTTGCAATATTTCACTAGTTTACAGCACAGTAGAAGAAATAAAATGATTGCTCTAATGAATATCATGATTAACTATAAGTTTGCTCTTTTCTTCTTATACATAACTATTAAATGTGTATTGAAAAGTGCTGCTATACATACTTTGCTCTCATGTAATTTAAAAGAGAACAGAATAGTTATGTACTTTAATGGTAATATATATTTACATAATTATATTTACTATTAATATTCTTATTTCCACTGATGGAATCTGTTTTAAATTTTTCAGCATGGTGGTAACTAGAGTAATGTGGCACTTACTTGTCTTTGGCAAAAAATAAAAACTAAATTCCTTAACTTTCTGCTTAAGTAGAAAAAAAATTTAGCACTTTCACTATGTTTTATATTTTTCTTCCAAGTCTCAAATGCACGCAGGAAAAAAGATAGCTATCACAATATTTCAGACCATTACGAAACCAGTTACCTTTTCAAGCTAACTGAGCCACTTCTTGGTTAAAGATGCTCCTTCACATTTGACAACAAGCGGAGGAAGGTAGTACTCAAAATTGCACGCATCACAGGGGCCCACATGTTACATGATTGAGACATGAGCAACCTGGGCAGCCCATTTCCCAGGGTGCTCCCAACCTTGTAGCTTGCAGATCCTTATATCTGCACACGTTGAAACTATACAAGAATCTAAATTTTAGGAGCTTTTCACAGTACTTAAGAGACAGCTTATACTAGCAATATTCTATTATCCACCAAATCACTTTAATAATCACCTCCGAAGTCATTTCCTCAAGTATTCTTTCACATCACTAACTTTTCATCCCTTTTTCATTAATCTGGCCCTCAGAAGGCTTTTATGTAACCTAAAATGCCCTTCGTGGGAATAATATACAGCAGCTAGGCATACAGTTCTTTTTTAAAGCAAAGAACAGAAATATATTTATACAGTGTGTACACTATCATAAATAAGGATCTTGCACTTTGTGGAATTCAAATTATATAGATACCTCCAAAAACCCTTGAACACTTAATTCTAAAGTCCAAAGGAAACATCCAATAGTACCTAATGGATCTTAAATTATTTCACTTTGCCTCCATATCTAGAGTTTTAATGGGCATGAGGTATGGTTTTGATGGGCATAATGTACTGATTTTTCTTACTTTGTTTAAATTACTTATTCCCCTCCTTCAAAAAAGTACTATTAATTACATGGAACCACAAAATCAAAATCAACATTTTTTAGAAAAGAACTTTTGTTAACAATTTTGAAATATGGCAATATCATCATTAAGCTTAGGATATTGTAGATTAAAGTATTTGATACTGATTTTAGGGCTTACTAAATAACAAGGTCCTCTGTGTATGTGTGTGTATGTGTGTGTGTCTGTAAGTAGATCCCAGTGAAATACATGGGACAATATTGTAACTTACAAGTTTGCTTTATGGAAATTTAAAACACTTCATAATTAAAATAAAATTTTAAATGGCTATGTTTTAGACCAGTTTACAAAATTTATTTAAACTATAAAGAAGTTTAACTGTATTTAAGATTTAACTGCACGCAGGATCTTAAGTGCAGAATAGGAGAGGGCTGTGGAAAGAAAAAAGAAAGTTTCCTTTCCCTCTTCTGACCAAAGGCTCAACCTTAGCGAAGTTGGAAAAATAAACAAGAGATACAATATTGCAATTAGGATACAGAGTAAGATGGGTCTGAGTCCACCTTACTACAAGACGCTGGAAACTCACTTAATCTCCCTAACCCTGAGGCTTCTCTTTTGTAAAGTGGTGATATTCATAGGTCCATAAGGCTGTTGAGAGCATCAAAAGTGATAATGAAGGTACAGGCCCCAGCACAAAGCTCAATACATTTTAGTTGTTGGTCTTTAGTAATGTGCTCATACTTAAACATTCTTTCACCTCTCTTTCTGATCCCTCACTCATCATCCCAAGCCCACAGTGCCTCCTGTTTCCTACCCTATGCCCCTCATCAGATCTGCTCTAATTCCCAAGGCATTTCATGCTTTGAAATTACTATCGCCTTTCCATTGCTATGAAACATGCAAGAAAACAGTACGGTTTATTTCTGCTACATACTGGAGGAAAGCAATCTGATTAATCCATTAAAATATGTAAGAACCTTAATTTTTCTCGAGATATCGGCATACGTACAAACAAGCAATGAAAAAGCAGTGTAAGAAAATAAAAACTTTAGGAAATATTCAGGAAGTTATTTTCATGCTGGGCAACTGCCACCTAGTCAGGCTAATGCTGACAAGGAGTCTACACCTTCCCCAGCCAAACCGAGACTTGTGAGATACTTCTACAGCCTGGAGCTCTTCTCCCCACCTTCCCCAACTCTGATTGCAGAGATTCACTGAAACATTTTACTTAAAAGCAAACAAAAACTCAACAAACAAACCAGTTGTAGCAACACAAAAAAGCACAAAAAAGTGCTTCACCAGAGAGAGCAGAAGGATAGGAAATGAAAAGAACAGAAAAAGACAAAGAAAGATGGAAAAGAGGAAGGCAAAGAAACAATGGGAAAGCAAGGAAATAAACGTGGAGTGGAGAACTGAATGAAGAAGAGGCAAGGCACGGCAATCACAAGGCTTGAATGACACAGCTTGCCTCAGTCTCTACAAGGGAACGGGTTAATCTATGTCTTAACTCCCCCAGAGAAGTTAGGAATGAAATGTTGCCTGAAGAGTACTGCATATGTCCATGCTATCATGTGATTGATTTAAAAGGACCTGGGATGTCTCCACAAGAACTGGGACCAGGGAAAATTTCACTCACACAAAGAAGAATGATTATCTAAAAATTAGTCTTAATTAGTCAGCAAATATTGCAGGACAGTCAGTTTCTTTCCTTTTACATGGCAACTCCCACAGAATATAAAATCATCAAATGACGTCTGATCTGATACGCACACATTTTTGCCCTCAAAAACATTTAATTTTCTTTTAAAATTTGGAGGATATATTTTCACATTATTTGTGTTAGTTTCTCTATCAATGTTACTGAATTTAGGGGCCAATCTATTTTTCTTCCTTTTAACTTAATTATCCAACTTCGGGGGGAGGGGAGAAGTACATTTTTGAAATCTCTTTCGCACAAAACATTACAAAAGTTAGTCAAGTATACTGAGAAAAATCCAGGTTTAATTGAAATATTGCAAGTAGACATACTGGAAAATATGAAACCAAAATTCCAATTCTAAATCAGCTGAATACACTATTGACTCCAAAATCATCAATTAAACAAAAGAAATTATATTTGCATTGATGTATGAATGTGCATCCATTCTTGGTAGCATGTAATATATTCAACTGCTCAGCTCTAACTGTCCTTGTAGCCGTATTACCATATTATTCAAATGTATCTATCATTTATATGTAAATAGACATGATGAATGGCTTCTTCATAAGAACAATTTTCAAATGACAAACAGACACAGGCAGACATTAGTGAGATAAAAATGTTGCAAATACTCATTCTATTGTATATTTTTAAGGAAAAATGGAAACTATTTCAAAGTTTTTAAAAAGCAGTATGGTAATTACAAAATGAGACCTTAATACATTCACAATACCAACAGCTATTCTTCTCAATAAGTCTCCACCAATGTCATTTGTATCTTATAAATTACATGTTCTCAGATCCATCTGTGAAAATTGCGATGCTAATTATCATGGTTACATTTCATGATTCCACAGTTAAATGCTGAAGTGGTGCTACACAAATACCATATGTTTTTCTAAGAGAAATGGAGAAAGATTAATTACGAGTTCAAGTCCAAGTCTTCTAGCAGTAATACTCTCAACACAATAAGATCATTACATTGTGTGCTATGCAAATTGGAAGTTCTAATTAATAGCTGAAATACCAACCAAGGGGGAAAACTCTGAAGTCTAAATTGTAAGTATCAGGCTTTCTTCCACAAAAAAAGTCTTAATAAGGATGCTTTTGAGAAAGCGTTACAAGTCCAAAGAAAAAACATTTTTATTGTCTGTGAACTTCCTTCTATGGAGTAATCACCATCATGCTGTTTAATCCTATTTTATAAACCTAAAAATTACAGTGTATCCTAGTAAGAAATAGGTTATAAACAGATAATATACCTGATGAAAATTCAACTTAACATTTTTCAGGGTTTTCCTTTAAGATACGTGTCATGCAAAATTAAATCACATGTTCTCAGAAAAAATACTCACTTCAGTGTAGTAACCTAAAAACAAGACTCTGTGATAATACTATAAGAATTTTATTTATGTTTATAAAATATGAATTCTCATTTTACTCACCACATATTCAAAGACAAGTGTCAGTGTCTCCTTGGTGTGGATGATGTCATGAAGCAGCACTATGTTAGCATGTTTTAGTCCTTTTAACAGAGAAGCTGTAAAATAAAATGGACAAAGAGACAATTTACCTTGAGCAACAGTCAACTATTTCATTATCATTTTTGACACATTGTCAGATGAAATGTATCTATTTTTCAAGCCAATAACAATTCAGAGTCAACAGCAGAGGACCAAAGTGTTCATTTAGATTCAGCTTCCCCCAATTATTTCACATGTTGTTATTAATCTCTAGTTAGACTCCATTATGGTCAGAGAACATACTTTGTATGATTTCAATTCTTTTAAATTCGTTAAGGTTTGTTTTATTACCCAGGATATGGTTTATCTTGGTGGATATGCCACATTTAGGTAATATATATTCTGCGGATGTTGAGTGGAGAGTTCTATAAATGTTAATTAGAGCCTGTTGGTTGATGGTGTCCTTGAGATCTTCTACATACTTGCTGATTTTCTGAATAGCGGTTTTTATCAATGACTAAGAGAGGGGTGTTGACATGCCCAGCTGTAACTGGGAATTTGTCAACTTCTCATTTGAATTCTGCCAGTTTTGCTTTGTGTATTTTGGAGCTCTGTCATTTACTGTACAGTCATGTGTCGCTTAACAACAGGGACACATTCTGAGGAATGTGTTGTTAGGTGATTTCGTCATTGTGCAACCATCATATAGTGTACTTACACACACCTAGATGGCATAGCCTACTACACACCTAGGTTATATGGTACTAATCGTGCAGAACCACCATTGTTGCCCAAAACATCATTACATAGTGCATGACTGTATACACACTTAGGATTGCTATGTTTTCTTTGTGAGTTGGCCCCTTTTTCAACATAGAATGTGTCTCTTTTTCCCTAGTAATTTTCTTTGCTCTAAAGTGTGTTTTGTCTATTAATAAGCCACTCCAGCTTGCTTTAGAGTAGTTTTTATGTGGTGTATCTTTTTACATCTTTTCTCTTTTAGCCTACCAATATCATTATATTTGAAGTGAGTTTCTTAAAGACAGCATATTGTTGGCTCATATGTTTTTTTAATCCTTTCTCCCAGACTCTCAGTTTTAACAGATATTTAGACCATTTACACTTAATGTAAATATTAATGTACTGGGTCACCTGTCATTTGAATCTATTTTCCCTTGGACACCTTGTAATTTAGTCATTTCTCACTTGATTTTGACTTTTCTTCTATAATTCTCAGAAGATAAGATAAAGAGATATAACCATGTTTTAGCACACTAAAAGAAAAAGCAAATCTAGATTAATGTTTCACTCAAATAAAATGGTATTTTAGATATGCAATCACCATGCAAAAAAGGCTATACTGGCTAGTTCCCAGAGAAGGCAGAGATAAAGCATGTAGACTGTTAAGTTCTTGTATGACCTCAATGAATATGAGCTCCTGCTATTAGAGTTACTTTTATTGCTATAAATATCCATTGTCTTCCCCAGGCAAATCTGTTTCAGGACAGTATACTGTATCCTTAGTTCCAAGATAAACTTTAATAAGCACATAATTCACCCAAAGAAGGCCCTTCAGACCAAGAATTACTTGGTGTGGTTGGTTCTAACCCCAGAAGACAACAAGAAGTGTGTTCCCTCTAAACTGAATCAGCAGCATCAGTGTAGAGTCCAGGCCAGAGGAGTCTAAGCTAACTGCTGTGGGGAGGCCGTCTCCGTCGCCTGACAACATGTCTGCCATGGGCAAGTTAGCTTTCCATGCAAAAACCTTAGAGGTATAATAACTACAAATTTATTTTATCTGAGCTTTGTAAATTAGCATGCATGAGAAAATAATGATGAGAATTACAATAAAATTGCAGCACATGAACTTTGAAGAAACAACCACTACGTAGATTTATAGAGAGTTTAGTATTGTTAATTCCAATAATTTATAATCTTCCTTATTTTAATTATTCAACTAGCCCAGCAGCCTTAAACAATTAAAGCTTTATTAAATAGCTAGCTTTCTGACGTTAATCTGGGGACCAACCTCATATTTGCTCATTTTAAAAAGGACACTTACTCTAGCCTTCTGCACACTGCCCTAGGCTTCTGAGGCAGACATCCTCAGAGACCAGTATTTCCAACCACGACAGGGTATTTGAAAACGATGGCAGGTATGGTGCTTCGCACCCAGCCCATGCAGGAAGGTATGTAGGTGAACGAATTAAGGACCTAATGAATATCATGTTGTATGAAAGCAGCCTGGCTTTGTGAGGCAAGTTTTGGAAATATATTATATAATATCACTTGTAATTTTGACCAATTTCATTTTTCAAGTTATCCCCTCAGTTTTTCAATTCAGTGATGATCCATCTTATCAGCAACAACTCCAAAAAGGTACTGTAGCTTACACTTCACTGAGAATCCCACTCTCTGAGGACCCATTGCCTTGGAATTTTTGTTCACTTTTTCCCATTATTGCCTTTCCTCTCTCACCACTTACACCTAAATTGTTTCTCATTTCTCAAAGCAAAGTCTTCATACCCATCATTTCCCATTGCATTTTCCCTACAATTTCAGTAAACTTAAATCTCTGCTATCATTCACCATGGGAAAAAAATATTTTTTCCACACAGTAACCAATATTATAGAAAAAAATCATGCCATTTTTTTATATGATATTTCAACCATTTTTACATGAAGACTTAAAGCCTCTACATTTCATTCTAATAGGTCTCAATTATTACAGATTTTAGATTTCTAAATACATTTACATACACTTTAAAAGCACACTACTAGTTAAATAACTACTGATATCTGTTTTTGAATGCAAGCCCTCTTTCTTTTGGGATTAACATAACGAATTCGTATTTGGAAAAAGAGAGTCACTAACTTCAAAGCTGATAGAAAAATGGCATTGAAGAGCAGAAAAGCATCTACAATATCTACCAACAACAGGGTAGGTGACAGACCTGACTATCTCGGAGGCTGCCAACACAGCAGCCACTGCTCCCAGCAAGGTGCCAGATACTATAATTCCCGCTGTTATCAGGGCAAATGAGGCTTCCGGGCTGCCAAGTCAGTCCAGTGACTAACACCTACAAGTTCTAGAGCCAGGATGTCTTGCTTTTCAAGACAAACACTGTCAAAATAATCCTGCATGTAATCCTAATAACATCACAAATATACCACATTATTTTCTCAGCGTTTACATGCAAAACAAATCCTGGAATACTAGCACTAGTAATTCCAGCACGCTTGGTTTCCCCATAAATTTTAAGTAAACATATGGCAACATTTTAAATTCATTTCACCAGTGAGATTTGAAAAGGTACAATTGTACATGATGTAAATTACCCTTGTAATTAGGGTTGAGGGTGAAAATTCTCACAATAGTTTTAGGGCTGTGATGTTGAAACAATACAAAAACAGAAAAGCATCACTGCTCATAAAGGTAACTGCGCCTCTGACAAAGTCCCAGCAGGACAGAAGGACACAGACAGTCCTCCCTGAGTCTGGTAGCAGGATTCGCATATCCACTCATCATCACTGGCCATATTGAGACCTTGGCCTCTCACTTTGAGAATAAACAGCTTAAATTTCCACTTTACTTGGAAGAGAGAAATTTCACGTAAAGTCCAATCTCATTATGATTAAAATAAAATTTTAGTTAGAAAAATTTAGAGTATGTTCGTTTTATCAGGTTCCCACTGTAGTGGTTATTTTAAAAAGCAGTGTTAAGAAAGAAAGAAAGGCAAAACCCTTCTTTAATATTTCAGATAGTTTTCTAGGTCATTATCTGACATCCTACTAGGAAAGGAGAGATCACGAATAAACACAACCCATCCTTGCTCACTCTCCCTTTAGCCTCTGGAAAGAAATAGTCCATTCACATTTTCCTCTCATCTTTTCAAGTGTTCTTTTTCAGTGGGGCGGCCTGGAGGGGCTGCTACCTGACTTTTCTAAAAGACAAAAATTACTACCCGTTAAACCCAAGGAGCCAACCATATCTCAAGCCACAACCATAACAGACAAGAACTTTTTCTTCAAGTCCACAGCTAGATAGCTCCAAGACTGCCGAAATTCACTTTACACCAGAAATAGTAAAACTACTTACTTTCAATGAGAAGTTCTATCTCACTTGCCAGTGGATTCTGAATATTTTCACAGCTAAAATATTCTGAATGGGAAAATCTTGGAAGTGAACAACAACAAAAATACACATAGGGAAAAGACACAATGCTTGTTTAGGGGGTGGCCCTGTGGCTGAGTGGTGGGTTCACGCACTCCGCTTCAGTGGCCCAGGGTTTCACCAGTTCAGATCCTGGGCGTGGACATGGCACCACTCATCAGGCCACGCTGAGGCAGCGTCCCACATGCTACAGCTAGAAGGACTAACAACTAAAAAGAAATATACAACTATATACTGGGGGGATTTGGAGAGAAAAAGGAAGACAAAAAAAAGATTGGCAACAGATGTTAGCTCAGGTGCTAATCTTTAAAAAAAAAATGCTTGTTTAACTGTGTGTGTGATGAGTAGATGGTCTAGACAGAGAAAAGAACATGTGTGTACCTTGAGAACTGATACACAGCTCCAGGCTAACTTGTGCACAGTTCTGTAAGGTGGGCCATCTACTTCAGTACATACCAGGAGAAATGCTGTGGTTCTACTCAGTTCTGGACCTTCCCCTTAATGATATCTAATATGATAAACACACACACACACAACCATAAACTAATAAATGAAAAAGTGAAAGAATCAGGTTAAAAAATGAAATTGTAGGGGCTGGCCCCGTGGCCGAGTGGTTAAGTTCGCGCGCTCCGCTGCAGGCGGCTCAGTGTTTCGTCGGTTCGAATCCTGGGCGCGGACATGGCACTGCTCGTCAGACCACGCTGAGGCAGCGTCCCACATGCCACAACTAGAGGAACCCACAACGAAGAATACACAACTATGTACCGGGGGGCTTTGGGGAGAAAAAGGAAAAAATAAAATCTTTAAAAAAAAAAAAAAAAAAATGAAATTGTATCTTTGACTCCATTTTTGCTTTTTATACTTTATACACACATACCTACAAAGAGTGAACCCTGTGTTATGGGGAAAGAGGTCACAGCTAACTGAAAACACAAGGTTAAAACAAACGTGATGTCATATAATTTAATTTAGCTAAAGTCCCATTCAGGATTTAGAGACATGATTTTTGCTCACGAGATGTCATTGAAGTATGGAAAGATAATACAACAGGTTAAAAATACTTCATAAATATCACATAAATTGTTTTCTACCCATCAAAAAGTCTCCTGTTTTCACTTGCTCCTTAGCTAAATTTTTCTATTTGGGGATGGATAAAATTCAGTCCCACTGGGTACTCCTCCTGCTCTGCTGGCCTCTTACTTTCCCCACCATCTCAGACCTGAAACGTGATATTGGAAATCACAGCCCCAACCATTGCCTATTGCCCGTTGCCATCAATACCTATTTATCCAACGCTTTACCACCAGCAAAGAGCAGTCAGCTGGGGCTACTTCCTCACTGCAGCCTCACACGACCACATCGACTGTGCACTAAATCACTTCACAGAGCACATTCCTCTAAGAGTGCAGCTTAACCACAGGAAACTGCCACTATGGGACATTTTTGACCCACTATCACAGTAACCTCACATGGTCCAATCTAATAGATTTTCCAGGATTCAAAGTAATTTTATCTGTTTCACAAATGCATTGTTATTCTTACCACTGTTAATATTCAAACCAGTTAATCTGCCGCCAAATGTCCAAGAATTGACTCTACGTAGAAAAAAAAGTTAGGAAGAATCTACCTATCAAACTATGGTTATAGCTGAGGAGAAGAATATAGAAACAATTTAATTTTATACATATACCTCTCTATATCATTTGCATTGTTTACGATAAATATGTATTACTATTATAATAAAAAAGAGATATCTAGATAAGTTATTACAAATAGATTGGCTAAAAAGAATTGAAATACCACTACAAAATACAAGGCAAACAGATATTTAACTACACAACTAATGCACAACTACGATGATGAACCATTATAACTGCAGTGTATTCTTTACTGCTAATCCCTCCTCACCAGAGCACTGGGGCAAATTCTTGCATTATGAAGGCTCTTTTCCCATCCCAGAACACTGCAGCTCCTGGATCAGCCTCTAATTTCTCTCATATCACATGTTAATCTAAAATGTTGAAACTGTTTCTTGTTTAAATAGTTACTTCCCTGCAGTAAGATTAATTTACTCACTGCAAAAGATTCCTAGTTTTATTGTCTCTAATATACTCCCAGTTGAACCTGTAAATGACCCACCAGCTGCTTTTCCATGCTCTAGCTACTCTTGTTGTTTGCCCCGGAAAGATCCATGCATACGCAGGTAGCATATGAACACTAGACATGTGGTTCTTCTCAAACATAAACATCTTGCTAGGAACTTCTGCAGAAATAAATCTTGCTAAGCAACAGGGGAGGGATAGCGGTAGGTATGCTCCATGTACTGTCTTTAGGCAGAAAAGAGACAATTTAGCAGCTGAGGATTACTGGAAGATTTGATAACAGAGGAGTTGTTTTTGTCTGGCTATAGAAACAAAGTTTAAAAACTGTTAGGTGGTGTGCTTTATTTGAACTATTTTGCACTTTATTACATGTAGGTTACATGTACAGTCTGTAAGAATACTACAAAGCATGCAATAAAAAAAATGTAGTTTGGCATCAAGCCCCTTATATCTTCTGGTTAAGAAGAATAAACATTTATATCATAATAGCTATTGCTGTTTGATGAGACTTAAATCAACCTCTCCTTACACGAATAGCTATTATTGTATTTTTTACAAAAATAAAGATAAACGTAAAGCCAGGAAATATGTTCTTTGCATAGCTGCAAGTACCAGCACCTGAGGGCCTACAGATATGACACTTGACTTTGCAAGAAGCCAGTCAAGTGTAGGAGGCCTGTCAGATTCCTCCATAAAGCAAGGTAATTTTGCAGCATATTTCCAGACACAGGAGACTCCATTCCCCTTTGTCAGGAAGTAGGCTGTTCATGTCATCACAACCACAGCCACAAGCCCACCATGAGGTGCTTCTCAAAGTGTGGTCCTTCAACCATTTACATCAAGGTCAAGTGATGTGCCTGAATCAATGCAAACTCATTAGGTCCTACCTGAAACCTGCCAAGTCCAAATCAATGGAGATGGGACCCAAAAATTATCCAACAAGGGCCAGTCCAGTGAGGCAGCAGTTAAGTTCGCACATTCCACTTTGGCAGCCCAGGGTTCATCAGTTCGAATCCTAGTCCCGGGTGTGGACCTATGTACTGCTTTTCAAGCCTTGCCGTGGCAGGCGTCCCACATATATAGTAGAGGAAGATGGGCACATATGTTAGCTCAGGGCCAGTCTTTCTCAGCAAAAAAAACAGAGGAAGATTGGTGGCACATGTTAGCTCAGGGCTAATCTTCCTCAAAAAAAGAAAGAAAGAAAGAAAGAATCATCCAACAAATATTTATTTAACATGTATTATGTGCCAATCACTAAGCATAGCGGAAACACAGACAAAACTCTTGTCCCCAGGAAGTTATATTCTATATTTTGTCTGAGCTGTCAATTCACTGCTTATGCATCCTAAAGTTTGAAAAGCATTTTTATGCTATTGATATGGAGGAATCGGTAGCATGTTAAGGCTGTGTGTGTGTGTTTATGAACTTACATTTCTACTCACTGCTCCACAAGCGAATCAATAGAAACAGCAGGTCAATCAATCAGTTCATCTATCTCTAGTCTCTCTCTCTCTCATACACATTTGTGTGCACACACACACACACACACACACAGCCATTGAGAGAGATTCCACTGAAAGATATAAAGTCTTGAGCCAGAAGGCAAATTTTCAATATTCTGAAAATTTTATGGTATTGTGATGTGTGTGGTGCTTTTCCTGTTCAGTTCAAAAACCCAACAAAAGTCAGCTCAAAAAGTTTTTCACCGCAACTAATATATACAACTATGTACTGAGGGGATCTGGGGAGAAAAAGCAGGAAAAAAAAGTTTTTCAGTATGAATAAAATGTTGATAAGTTCATGAATATATAGCCTTTTCAATCCTATAACAATTTCTAAAATCTGTGAAAGAGTAAGATTTTATGTAAAACATTTGCAAGAAGCACTGTATCAGAACCAGAGCTTGATAAACACATAGAGAAGGTAGGTCTAGAGATACTGTAGCCAGATTAGGAGGACAGAAGGAAGAGAAGTAAAAGACCATAAAAAAATGAATAAAAATTTTGGTTAGTGTTAATTCTTACCTTTGAAAATTCCCTGAATTAAAATTTCAAACATACAGCTACTTCATTTGACTGAATAACAAAATCAAAGCTATAAAAATGACAAATTACTGCATAATTCAGTGGAAAGTGCACAGTCCCAGAGCCCTGTGTTTTTCACAGCATCAGTTAACCTTCAGGCAGTCATTCACCTTCAGTCTTATCTCCCCATGACAAAACTCAGTAAACTGTCCCTAAGCCTGGACAAGGCCTGGAAATCCTTCATGCTGTCTCTAATCAGTGATGGCCCTGGTAGGAACCCAAGTTCATCCCAGCCCTGAGTGAGTTCTGTCACTAATACACTGCATCCCAATTTGCTCCTCTCCCACCAGTGTTCTTTCTTCCTGTCAGTGTCTGGGGATGCTCAACTGCTGATGACACAATGATTGGCACACTCTATCACTCAAATGTTCAAGAGTTTCACAAGATATTTAATCTAAGAAAAGCAATTAAGGATTTAGTCAAGGATTGCCTTCTAACTGTGTGGTAGCAGGACTGGCAAGCCCATCTCCAAGTGCTCTCATTTCTCTTCTGCTTCACATTCTTCCAGCCACTGCATTTGAAGGAGACCATTCTATATTTGGAAATACACAAAAGCAAGATAGGAAAACAAATATACCTATAAATGGTAGAGTCACTTATCTCCACTGTTCAGTATTCAGAAGCCTATGATGGTAAAAATAAAAGTGTTCATGTAAGGTTACATGGCCAAAATGTTATTTAATGAGTTTGGGGAGAGGCTCCTCCTAATCTTTTCTGAAAATAAGGACTTCCTAATCTCCTTGACACTAGAGAAGTCACTTCAATACAAAAATAGTAAGAATAAATTTTAAAATTGTTATTAGAGTCTCGTTTTCTTTAAAGTCATTGTCTACTTGTCAGAAACTGGTAACACCTTACAAGTGCTAGATTTCATGCAATGTGTTAGACAATTGCTTGAGATGAAATAGTTATGCACTATGATAACTCTATGAGTAAAGTAAAAGATAAGTTGTACATTATATATTTTATGTTTCTAAACTAGAAAAGTACCTTCAGGTTGTCATGGTAGTTAAAAAAACAAACAACAATAACAAAAAACAGCCATTCAAGAAAATGACAATGGGGAAAAAATGTTTCTCTGCCACAGTCTCAAATTTTCCAGAAATTTTCCACCTCTATCTCCACCACTACCAACCAGGGGGATTGGGGGAAGGTTAATTTGATCACGCTCATCTAGGTAGAAAACTGTCTGACTCCTGACACTTTGAGCCTCAAACATCATGACCAGGGAGGGGCTTTTCTTAGCATCTCTGCAAGGTACACTCGTGACTGGTACTGACAACAGCTCTTGCTCACACAACCTGGCTTTCCATGTAAGAAGGCAGCTCATGAGAACGATGGCAAACACCCACCTGTCATGAGCATTATCACCATTTTCCCAAATGTACTGTACCTCCCATTGACCCACATTTCCTTTTCTAATAAAATTTCATATTGTTTGATATATATTATACACACATAAACATACGTGTAAAATCTTAGTGCACTAAATACACCTATGATTTGACTTATACAAATGGTGATGACTCATCACGCACAGCTGAAACAGTCCTCATAGAACTGTACAGTTGAGTGTCACCTTCAAGAGCATCTTATCCAACCCTTCATTTGACAAGTGAGGAGACTAAAATATACAGAAGTTTGGCCACAGGTCTCAAACCCTGCCATCCTGACTCCTGCTACAGTATAATTCTGTATCTGTAATCAAAATAAGCATTGTCTGCTTCTCTCTTTGTCCTGGTTTTCTTGTCTTCATTCCTAGTGTTTTGCTGTGATCTTGCTTTCCCTCTATCTTTGTATCTTTCCAGGCATTGATGGCAGAAAAACCTGAAGCTAAGAAGACTAGAAGGGCATGAGATGTGTCAAATATATCTGTGCAACTGTTCACTTGCAGCATCCCCACCTAGACTAAAGAGGTTTAAAAACGAGTAATGAGTAAAGGAGAGAGAAAAAGGAAAAAGTGCTGTTGGAATCCGCTTTTTAAAATTGCCTTTATCTGATCAAATCACTTCTCTTCCTAGAACCTTTCAATAGCTGCTTAACAGGACGTACAAGGGTCTGCACATAGCGCTCTTGATGGCACTCTCCCCTCTGCTCCCCTGACTCCCTGCCACACTTTGATCTTCAGCCATATGGAGCTTCCTGCTGATCTCCAACTCACCACGTCCTCTCAGACCTCAGGGATGTCATCCCTTCTGTTACCTCTTCCCCAGCCTCTGAGCCTTACCAATTCCTACCATCTCTTCAGATCTTAACTTAGCTATCATTTCCTTTGGAAGCCTCTACTGACACCCAAGGATCAAGTTAGGACCATTTTCTTTCAGTCCCTCATCTCTGCGAGTTGTCCTGTTCTGGTGCTATAACGACCCAATGACCTATCTCCGCCTGTCTATATCCACCACTTACTCATTATTTGCTCTTACCCCTGCTGTGCTCATAGCACTCAATTCACTGGTGAGTTTACAGAAGATCCCTATTAAGTACTGACTGAATAATGTATTTGTGAACAAGAAAAAGAAAATCCTGAAATAATCTTCTATAAGTCACCATAAGCAGCGCAGTTCCTAGTATTGCACTCCGCTGTAGATTGGTTATCTTATTACAATGTGTTTAGTTCAGCTTGGATATGATGATCAAAATAAGTCCACTCTCATTTTTGTAATAACTGACAGACACACTGAGGCTATATATTTCACTGAATTTTAAAAAGAAGCAAAGAAACGTCCTAGAGGATGTCATTAGGAGTTTTCCCATCATAAGTAGGGGAAATGCTATATACTAATATAATAACTTTCCACTCATATTTCAGATTATGGAAAGATGGCAAGAGATTTGTTTGAAAGTATAATTTACTTCTAAAATCTCATGTTAGAAATGAAAATTACATCCTAACATTTTACCTAGCAAGAGACAAGCTCACAAACAATAATGCAGTATCAACGAGAAAAGGACAAAGATGTTCTAACCCACACGTGGTTTGAATCCAACCCACAGACTTGGTTTGCTTGCCTTGTGCAATGTTTCAGAAATTTTATTACATATTTAAAACTCATGGGATTTCACATAAGGTACACAACTTTGGTTTTTCTAGAAAAATCAGACGTGGGTAAAAGTTGCGTGGGTGGAGCTACACAACTGGCCCCTTTTGCAAGACATTACTGCTATGGTTCCTCACCCTCCTCATCCCCCAGGGTGGCAGAGGCTTGTATAGCCTGTCTTTGGATGGACCTCTAAGTCTGTGATCTCTGAATTAATATTTGAGGGTCATGTTTAAAGTCCAACACCACTTTGATTGTATAAACTAAAGTAATAATTATGGAGAAACTGGAAGTAGCCAATTCAAAGTGGATTTTGTGAGGCTCACAAACTGATAAACAAAAGTAAGAAAGGGGACTAGAAGAGAACAAGGAAGAAGTTGTTATTACAGGAAGATCACCATTCTTAACCAAAGAAGAATAAACAGAAATGAAATTATAACTATTTCAAATTGTTCATCTCAAAGCCCCAGCGAGACCCACCAGGTAAAATAGGAGACCCTTAGAGTAACTAGCACAGGAGCTTTTTTCTACGTCATTGACTGACAGACCTAAACAGACCATGCAGGACATTTAGTCCAACTGATGCACTTTTTCAGATAAGAATATGTGGCCCAGAGAGATCGTCAAGAGTCATAGAGTTTGATACATCGCTTTCCCTTTCCAGCCCTCCGTTTCTCCAATTCATTCTCAGAGACTCAGAAAAAAATGTCAGGTAGACATTAAATATCTGATATTTACACCCTAGGAAAATGATAAATAAAGAAACAAAATGGACTTATTCGAGGTAGACTTATTCAAGGCCTTGGTAGCTAAAGGCCACGCTGGGCCAAGAGCCAGGACTGTGATTCCCAAACCATTATGCTATTCTTCTACCTGTAACTGCAGAGTTTTAAGTCTGAGAAAACTACAGGCATGGAGTCTGATGGCCTGACGGATCCCACCCCACAACACACACAGAAGGACTGAACGGGGAGGACGGCCATCTCCAGAGAGGAAACCCAAAGACCGAAACTCAGAGCAAATTAATCCAAATAGTATGTAATACTGACAAGCAGGCAAGGAAATAAATACACTCATATACTATTTGAGGCCAGATGCTATCGAGGTGGGAGGGGAGATCTGTCAACATCTATCAGAAATTAAAAAATTTGTCATAGCTCTTGAACCAACTTTTCTCCTGGGAATTTATAGACATAGATGCAGAAATAAGCAAAGATACATTAATAAGAATGTTCTCTTCAATGTTCTTTATAAACAGTGAAAAATTTGAAATAATCTAAACTGCCTGTTTATTGTGTTCTGGCTAAATAAAACACAGCACATTCATATAACAAAAAACTTGTGTAGCCATTAAAAAGAATGCGATAGTGGCCAGCCCAATGGCAGAGCGGTTAAGTTCACACGTTCCACTTTGGCAGCCCAGGGTTCGCTGGTCCAGATCCCAGGTGCAGACCTACACACTACTTGTCAAGCCATGCTGTGGTAGGCATCCCACATAAAAAGTAGACGAAGATGGGCACAGACGTTAGTTCAGAGCCAGTCTTTCTCAGCAAAAAAGAGGATTGGCGACACGTTAGCTCAGGGCTAATCTTCCTCAAAAAAAAAAAAGAATGCAATAGTTCTACTGTAAGTACTAATATCAAAACACATCTAAGATATATTTAGTAGGGGAAAAAAGCATCAAACTGAAAGCAGGATGTATTTAAAACGGAAGTGGGAGAGGGTGGATATACTCCAGAAGCTCTGAACAGAGGAGACCTGTGCGGAATGACACTGGGCTCAGGGGACGAAGTGCGGGTGGAGTGGTAGTTTACTTTTTATCTTATACTCATTATTTAGTTTAATGTTTTTTACCTAGATCATCTGTTATTTTATATTATAAATCTACCTAAAAAATTTAATGAAAAAATATTTTCAAAATCCCTTTGTTCTCTACTCTCTTCTTAGGCAGGTATCTATTGAACAAATAACTTATTTTTTCATTCAACTAACATTTCTTGAACACCTGTGATCTGTTTGTGGTTAGCTAACTAGGAGATGTGGAAAGGCACAGTAAGCACTGGAAGACTTTTAAGATTTTATTCCTCTCACAATACAAGCAAAAATCATAGTACGTGCAAGTTAGCCGTGGAGCGGAGAAGCATGCAAGAGCAGCCCCATACTGCTGGGTGTGACCTGCCTAGAGAAATGTCTTGATAAGCACCATTACCAGCTCTGCCTCCCTAAGGAGAATAAAGCAATTGAACCAAAAATAATAAGTATCCTTGCTACCTCCTCCCTGCCTCCCACAAAAAGTCTTCTGATGGAGTCTTGGAAGGAAAGAAATAGGTTCTCCTTGCCCCTCCTCCATTCGTATGTAACAGCTTTGGGAAAATGGACCAGCCAGAAAGGAAACTGCTCCTGACAAGGGTAAGGAGAGGGAAGAGGGGCAAAGGGCAGGGCAGGAGTCTATGGAGAGGCTGAGCCCCAACGTGAGACTGCCAGGTGCCATTTTGGTTATTCAGATGATGCTTCTTTCTTTCCCAAGGAATCACCTCATAAAACCAAGGCAAGCAATGGACCCACAACCCGGTGCTGACTGATCACCCCCACAGCTGGCCACACGTATCCTTTGTCCAGATCACTGTCCTGACCTACCCTGGAGGAGGGGCCTGCACAACTGATGTGTTTGTATCTTTTTCCTCTTTTCCTGCTACTTTGATAAATAAAAAGATTTCTTTGCCCTATTTTAGCATGTGAGGTACTGCTCAGTTTTATGGAAATGTGCAGGTGAGCTACCTTTGGCAAACTGAGATGGCCTCCTGCAAACATTCCTGGAGCTAGTCTAGAGAATGATCAAAACAGCACAAACTGTGGAAACTCAAACAAGAATCTTACCTAGATCCTCACTTTAAGCAAAACTTCTACTCTTAAGTGGATGAGAAGAGACACACAAAGAACTTTACTAGCACAGACTGATAAAAGTGCCATGAGAGACTAACAGGTGAACAACTGAAATACTAAGAATGAAGAGGAAGGAGAGAGAACTCCTGCCTGGAGCACAGTGTGGAATCTTTCAATACGGGTGTCATTCGAGTTGCTCTAGAAAAACTTGTGGATGTGCTACAATGAGAGGGCGCAGTCTAAGCTCAAGGAACTCGAGTGCAGGGAAAGGACAAGAGTCAGAAATGAGGAAACATTACCTAGTTTATTTTGGCTGAAAAGCAAAATGTCTAAAGGGAAGTAATGGGCACACAGCTAGAGACAAAGGTTTGGGGCCCCACTGCTCAGGTTCTTACGGAGTTTGATTATCATTATATACAAAAAAGAGGGGGAGGATAAACAGGACCTGCACTTCTAGAAGAGCCACCCAGCAGTAACAGATAGAACGGATTGCTGTCCAAAAAGAGAGAGTCCTTTCACAAACAACTACCAACCTGAATGTACTATTCTAGCGACAACTTGACAGGACAGGTATTAACAGATAGAAACCAGATTACTAACTGCCATCCTAGCTCAGTGACACAATAGTGTCACCAAAGGGGAAAAAAACAATTCTCAATTTATTTTTCCAGAAAAATTCATATAAGTATTATATTAACTGAAATGAAATTTACATGTCTAATAAAAGGTTGGCATTGAGGGGTGTCTGTTACTCGTCATATAAATAATATAATTTACTACAAGTCTTATAACAAGGTTTGTTGGGAATATATTCACATGAATGGCACCAGAAAAGAGAGCCAGCAAAAACAGTCTCTGCTTGTCTACACGTTGGACATTTGAAATTGGACATTTATTTTCTGCTAGTTTTAAGTTACCACTTCATTTTGAAGAAAAATGGATTACAAAAGGGTTTCAAATAAGGAGCTAACTCAATTTTCTGGTGGAAACTTCCCCTAGAAAATTATGTTTCCATTTAATGATTTTAAAAGATGAAGAGTAAACAAATTTTTTAAAACAAGTGGGATAAAAACACTGATGTCCAAAAATGTTTAACCATATTTACATAATGTAATTTCTATCATTTAAATAGCTTGAGAAATATAGATGTGGTTTTAAAGCTCAGAGATATATGCAATGCAAAACTTGCTTATAAAATGTAAAGAGAACTCCATTCATTCATTCAATAAATGTTTATTGAGCGACTACTTATGTGAGAGGCACTGTGCTAGGCACTGGAGACACAGTAGAGGACAAAAGACAAAAATAAGTAAAAATTCTGCCCTCATGATACTTATATCCCAGTGGGGATAGATAACCAAAAAAAGAAAAGAAAAGAAAAAAAGGGAAGGTGTAAAATACATAGTTTATCGGATGTGATAAGCATTAAGGAGAAAAATAAAGGACTTCCATGCTTGAGGTTTCTCTCTCTTTCCTTGTTGGATATGAACAAGGGAGGATTTAGCCACAAGCTGTCATCTGTGACTGACCTAAGACTTGCCATTTTAGAATGAAGCCAATGCTAAGGAGAGAGCTGCACAGAGATGGCGGGGGGGGGGGGGGGGGGGGCCTGTTTACCACACAGCATCTGGAGCCCCACCTTTCCTCTGGACTTCTAATTTGTGAGATAATATATTTTCTTTTCATTTAAACCATTTGAGTGAAGGTCGTTTGTGACTTTCAGTTGATAACATCCTGACAGCTAAATGGCACTGAGACTTTTTTATCCATCATTTGTTGACTTCAGAGAGGGTTAAGATCACACAAAGCACAGTCCAGAGCTTAGAAATGGAACCTGATCGCCATTCCTACCATCTCTGAAAATTTGTGGAGACGGAATATGAACATAAGCCAGAAAACAGAAAATTTTCTATCTAGAAGTTCTGAAAAGATAACTTAGCTTCATCCTTCATTTTCAGAGGAGAGATCAAAACGCAGCACAGGAATTTAGAATCCTCACCTCCTATCTCTAAGACCAGTGCTCTTTTCACCATCTGTTCTAGATGAACACAATGTGAGCTGAAAGGGAGCTTTCAGATAATTTAGATGAAATCCCTCATTTTGAAGATTATAGTTTGAGATCCTGGGAAGTTAAATTCCTTGGCCAAGGTCAGGATTTTTCAAAAACAGATTTGAAACTCACCTCTCCAACCATCCAATCCTAACTACACTTCCGCAGGCTGACTCCTTCCAGGCTCTTGGATTAACTGCCTATGCAATTAGCAAGTAAAGTGCTTTTCTAATTTTTCAAAATCTTTCTGGCTGAACTTGCAGAGCCTGTTACTGCTGTGTTCCTCTATTATACGACTGTTGTTAAGGGTACTCCAAGGCGCAACAGGAATTTTTTTTCAAAATCCATTACATTTTAAACTACAAATCAAAATCATAATTTGGTAGCTCTGTGAAAACAGGAGAGAAACTCTTACCTTTTCCTTAGTAAAAGTTTTCAAGATGCCATATCAATAGAATATTAGCAATGGGATACAGTTCAGCAAAAATTACACTATCCTATATACATCATAGTCAAAAACTTCATTACCTGAGGCAGAAATAATACAAGAGTCATCCAGATTCATTCCAGGCTATTGGATCCCTCTACACTACGCCTTTACAAGGATTTTCCTCCCTTATTCAGGAAGTGGGCTTTGGATTCCAGACCAGAGAGCTCCCCAGAGGCTGCTCCTGGCTCTCTCATGCACAGGGGAACTCTCTTCAGTTCCAGGGAACTGGGCCTCTGCTTCAGGCAGCCTTGCCACAGAGCTGAGTCCAAAAGGATCCCCTGCCACCATCCTAGCACTAAAGAGACCAGAGCTTCAGTCACTTTCACAGCCAGGATGCTTTTCATTCAAGAATATGATTAGATATGTTGTTTTTACTAACAAACATTATGCTTAAAATTCAGAGCTGTACAAATATCTCTCATATATACAAGTTCAACCTACCGAGATGGAGATAGTTAATGTCCAGGGGCTTAAGAATACTGTATCACCATCAATTAATGTTAATGAATAAAATAATCAAGTAATTAATCAATTTTCTGATAAAGTTGAAAAACTAATCTAAAAATATCAAGATAAATCACTAGTTTTAAAATTTAAATTTGCATCTCTCTGTGTATGACAAGTATATATGACTTACATTATACTATAAGTACGGACTTTTCGAAGGAAAAAAGGACTGAGACCAATGATTAGTGAGCTGAAATATAGGGCTAAAAGAGAAATGGCATTATTTGGTGACAATTTTTGGTTTACAACAAATTCATATGACTTCTAACCAAACATCAGAAGCTCCTTAATAAAGAAGATGTGAATTTAAGGAGCTACTACAATTTCTCTCTACTTAAAACAAGCAAACTGAATAATTAACAGCAGAACACTCCTTAAAGTACAATAATAATGCCCTGGTCTCAATAAAACCAAATGGGAAAATTACCATTGCCGTGCAAATCTCTCCAACAAAAGCAACATTAGCAATAAGGCTATTTGGTCTTCCCATGAAAGATCTGCATTGTGACTCAACAAATGCCAGGACCCTTCTTCTCTCAGACCCTCATCCAACTCAGACACTAATAGAGGGATTAACAAATTTTACAAAGTAGGATTCCAGATCCTAACCATTATCTTCTGGTTAGAAGAGTGCTCAGTACTAGGCACTTGTTAAACATGATACCAACTTGTGCAACAAAAAGGGCCAATTGTGTCTGTAAGTGTATGTGTGCACATGTACGGATGCACAGAGAGGTGTGTAACTGCCAGATTGTGTCTAACACACTCTAGACCTTGTGAAAGAAAGATATATTTTTGTTCCAAAGGTCCTTTTTGGCAGCTGCCGCTTTCTCCAATCTGTGCCACTTGTTTCTAACCCCCTTCCTTTCTGCCTTCGTTTTCCTAACTTGTATTACCAAATTATTTTCTGGTGCACACTCTCACTCCTTTTTTCACACAGCTCAGTATTAAGTGAACACTTCCTGCCTTAAGCTGGCTTTTTCAAATCTTTCACAAAGCCTTCACCTGAGTGGCACACAGCACTAAATACTTGTGGGGATCATTAGACAAGAAGAAGGAAAATGAAGTCAGATGCCTAACATTATTGCCAAAATGTCAGACGATAGTTTCATAGGATCAAAATGACATCTTGTGGGAAAATACATAAAATAATGTGTTAAATTTGGCTAGTACATAACATAATAAGAATAATCACTATAATAAGTGAAAAGAACACAGTCGGTAGATCTGAATTTTAGGCCTGGTCTCTGCTATCTTGTGACTGTGCTCAGGTTCTTCCTCATTCTTAACATGAGGATGATAACATCGATCGACATCACAAGGACACTACAGAGGCTGCTTGAGGACATAGCAACACCTAGCACAGTGCCCGGCACACAGGCGGCACTCCATAAAGGTAGCTTCCTCCTTTTCGTGAGCAGGTGATTGTAACTAGTAGGATATGAGAAGTAAGCATCCTCTATTAACCACAGTCCTTCTGCTAATCTTCCCAGCTCCCTTTGTTCCACTGAGGAAAGCTGATAGCTGGTGTGCACAGTGAAAATACCATTACTCCACCAGAAACTTCACACGTGAGTACTATTGGAGGTGAATTTCCATAACAGAGACAACTAAGCAACATGCTCAGTTACCATCAAAAATTTAACAAGACGCTATACTACTTTTACTTTTAAATAATAGACAATTTTTTAGAGCAGTTTTAGGTTTATAGAAAAATTGAGCAGAAAGTTCAGAGGGTTCCCATATACCCTGTCTTCTCCCCTTCCCACAGTTTCTATCATTAATGCCTTACATTAGTGTGCTACATTTGTTACAACTGATGAACTACTATTGATCATTACTATTAATTAAAGTCCGTAGATCACGTTCACTGTTTGTGTTGCACATTCTTTGGGTTTTGACAAATATGTCCCCCATTACAATATCACACAGAATAGTTTAACTACCCCCTAAAAATCCCTTGTGACTTTTGTTTCTAAGTAGGAATGTGTATTACTCTGATTATAAGAGTAAAATACATTTACTGCAAAAAAAATTTTAACACTTTTAAAAGATAAAAAGCAAAAAGATCCATTATAATCCCAGCTGGTAGATAATCACAGTTTGGTGCATTTTTCCCCTTTTTTACTATACATATGTTACCATATTCATACGTAGTTATGTGTGTATGTGTCTTCTCGTGCATCTTTTCTTTATTCATTTGCATTTTAATTTCAATACACATAGTGTCAACGAAAAGCTAAAGAAAAATCCCTCAGAATTTCTACAAATGTAGTATGGTTAAACTTCTCAACGAAGATAAGTTGTAGCTCTTCAGCACATGAGAATCCATTTCTTAAGTCGTCTGACTCAGTTTGAATTCATACAAGTCTTCAGAGCTTTGTATTGTCCTAACTTGAATTTAGGCCACAAGTTTCCCTTTTGTTTCCAATTCCTCACCCAGCAGCCCTACCCCAGCACAGCATGGAATGGGAGAGACCACAGTTAAAAGACAAGGAATTATTTTAATTCCTGTTCTCCCTGCCTACCTAAGTCTTAATATATCAAAAGGAGCTTTAGAATTAATTTTAGGAGAATGTCCTGTTCTGCTTGTTCCGCTGGATCCTTCTGGCAAATCACCGAAGCTTTAAAGAAAACTAAAAGCCTTCTTATATTTTTATTTTTAAGGATCATGAACTTTCCCAACTTTATAGTTCAAACGACAAGTAAGACTTCAGCTCTGGTCATCCCCTGGTTCTTAAAGTCCCTCTGCCAATCTCCCCAATGGGGATAAGCATGCCGCTATCATTTTCACTCATTTAAAATAAAATGGGGCTTTGAAAGGAAGATAGGGAGTTGCTAGACCAGAAGAGACAGGAGGAAAAATCATCTTGGTTTTTGAAAGGCTGACAGCTTCCAGTGACAGTGACAAGGTAATAAGACAGCCAGTCCTTCTTGGAAAGAAAATAGATGTAGTCTGTCCTCTGAAGCAAGTTATTTCCAGCCTTTCATCCACCTATCCAAAAATTTGAATGACAGTCATCTCGACTCTCACTCTTCATTCTTTTTATATCTTTCCAGATGTCTACATAGTAGGCATACAATAAATGTAGGTTGCATTGAAGTGAACATCCCAGCAAGCAAACATGTGTGTCAGTACAGAAAAGAGGGATGAAGAATCACCACAATGCTAAGAAACAATTTCAAAAACAGAAAAAAATCACTATTCACAAGCGTTGGATAAAACATTCCACTTTGATTCTGAATGAAAACCATGCATGAAACTCTATTGTCTGTAATAAATTACATTTCAGTAAAACCAATGGTTTATGCTAGATAAGTGAAAGTAAACACAGCATTCAGTGATGCTATTTGGAAGAAGTTTGAAAGATAACCAGAAAACACAACTATTCGTCTTTTACATCTAATATGTGGTTTCTACAAGACTTTTCTAAGACTCATGAGGCAGAAATTTGCCATTCATTTCTGAATCCTGAGAAACACATCGCAGCAAGCAGAGATCATTAAAGTACTGCATCCTAGGGAAAAGAACAGATGGGGTGGGAGGAAGCAAGCAAATGGGCTTCCCTGCTTACAATCTTTGTCGCTAGAAAGCCGTCTTGCTGTGGATTCCAACACACTGGAACAGCAAGACTATTCATGTGGCTAATGAACTTCTTTGTAGGGAGGCAAGGGGCATAAGCATAGTGGGCAAAGGCACAGGGTTAGAACTCTGGAGACCGAGCTATAGTTTCCATTATACCATATTAGCTATGTACCCTTGGGTAAGTCAATTAACCTCTGGGACTTGATTTATTTCCTCACTTCTTAAATGAATGGGTGGGACAAGATCTCAAGATTTTTTTCACCCAAACTTTCTACTAAACTTTCTCACTTGACCACCAGCATATCCACCACAGCCAAGGGAATTTAGATCAGTGTACGTTTTTTAATTTGTATTATGGAAACAACAGACACACGATACATGTTTTTTCAAACAACACATGCTTTCCCCTCCCTACTACAATTCTGATACGCAACCTCCTAAATACTTGAAAATCACTACACTAAAAGACGTTCAATATGCTTCCTACACTGTTTTTGAATCTGTAAATGTAAGGTTCACCCTACAAAACCCACCCATACCTTCACACCAGGGATGGTGTCCACACATCCCTCTGAATCTGTCTGCCCAACTACCATGCCCCGGACAAGCATGAACCAAAAAGGCAGAATCCCATAGCAAAATTCAAAGGAGGACAGGCTCTTTGGGCGTCTAAATCTATTTCTGATACTCTAGTCATGCTCCTCTGGGCCCAACATGACTTTCTCCCCTACAGAGATGACACATGCAACCTTTGACTATAAAACCAGAGGGCAACAGAAAGACAGGGGCTTTTATGGGAGAGTGGCAGTTGGCTCATCTCTAGCTCCCTCTGGGTAATCTGTAATAACTCTGAGACTATATTCTAACATACTAAGCTTATTATTCTGCAGTCTAGAATTTTATTTCATTTGTAAATATTACTAAAAAAATATTTTTGCTGAAGTGTAGCATATCTGAAAACAAACTCTCCATGGCATGGAGACTTTCTCTCACATAAACCGTGCACTTAATCACAGCGCCCAGGAAGAATCATTGCTCTATAGTCCATAGGACTAAGGAAAAATGGCTTCAGCTATTTCATTAAATTCAAGAACAGAGTCTTAATCTTGGGACCATGGGAATGCAACAGGTGTTCAAATAGACTCTGAAATGTGTGCTAATTTTTATGAGTTTGTATTTTCCTGATAGGAGAGGGTTGATTGCTTAGATCAGACTTCAAGAGTCTATAATCCAAAAGAGATGAACATTCTACTTGTTGCTCATGTTTGGAGAAACACTACACACACACACACACACACACCCTGCACACAGTGTACTGTACTAGTACTGCTATTTCTGTATGTGACTTGGTAGGAGGTGAGAAAGAGGCAGGAGGAGGAGATAACAAAAGCAAGCAGTAACAGTGGAAGTACTTATAGAATGATAGGATCACCTGATATTTATACAGCACTCTAGTATTAACAAAAATCTTTTTCTTTCATTATCCTTGCTTTGTACAGAGTCTTGCGTATAGCAGGTGCATCTATCTTCATATTCTCTGCCATCCACTGCTCCTGTTGAGGGAAACTTCAATCACTTCTCCTTCATCTTCCTTCTAGTAATTATCTGTTCTCTCTTATAACTACAATCCCTCTCTTCCTATTAGATCACTTCCATCAAATGCACCCTAGCAGCATCTTAAAAACTTCTTCCTTGACTTCAAGTTCTCCATCCCCCACCTGCCACTCTAACAACTCTTAACAATCATTTCTCAGTTACTCTTCAAAGAGATGCCAATTCTTGCTCATTCCTCTGATCATCTCCTGCATGGTCCACAACCTACTCTAAAATGACATCCATCTCTCTCATTAATTATTGTTAATTTTGTCTCAAAATAACAACTGAAAAATTTGACTACAGCCACGTGCCTCATAACGATGTTTCAGTCAAGGACAGACCACATACATGACGGTGGTTCCATAAAAATAGCACCATATAGCCTAGATATGTAGTAGGTTATACCATCTAGGTTTGTGTGAGTGGATTCTGTGATGTTCGCACAATGATGAAATGGTCTAACAGTGCATTTCTCAGAATGTATCCCCGTTGTGAAGAGAAATATGACTGGACTCTCTCCATCAATGTCTTTATTCTCTTGTTTATCTTGTCCCCCAACTCTCTTCTGTCACCTTGCTTCTTCCTTCTCCACCTCCTCTTCCTCATCTGAGTGATATCTACACATTGGGCTCTGTCTTGAGACTTCTTCTCTGTTTAAATTTACTCCGGAGATGATCTCATCCATTTCTGTGGCTTTAAAGACCATCTATGCACTAAGAAGTCTCCATTTTTTTCTCTCTAACCTGGGTGTCTTCTTCAGCACCAGCCTTATACATTGGGCTGCCAACTAAACATCTTTAATTGAATGACTGATAAATCCTTGATTTCCCCCAGATCTGTCCCCAAACCCATTATTCTTACAATGTATCACAAAATTCTAGAAAATAAAACTTAGGAGTTGGCCTTGATTCCTATTTTCCTCCTACCCCTTGGATCAATCCAGCAGTAAGTCCCATTAGTGGTACCACCAAAAATATGTGACTCCATTCACTTTTTCCCGTCTCCATAATAACACCCCAGTTAGCTACCAACACCTTTCCTCTTGGCCTACTAAAATCCAAACGCAAAGAAAGAAGTCTTTTAAAACTTAAATCAGGTTATACCTTCCCTTGCAAACAAACAAACAAACACTTCAATTTCTTCCCAATTACTCCAATGTCTTCCCACTGCACTCATAATAAAATCACAACTTTTTACAAATAAAGTCCTACTTTACCTGATCTTTCCTCCCACCTCAGTCTCTACACTTCAGCCTCCAGCCTCATTTGCTTTTAACTCATCTCCAAATAAGTCAATCTATATGTCAGACATATTCCCATTGTTTTAACAAATAAATCTATGTGATAAGTAAGGCTTTGTTCTCAGAGAACACCTATTAGCATTGGTGATTAATATCTATTTCAAAGTAATTTCTAGGAAGATAAATTAATTCTATATGCTAAATTAAGAGCTACAAAGTAGAAATATAATGACCTCTAATTGATTCCATCTCTGTTTCAGATCATTTACTTATAAAAGTCCTTACAATAAAGTTTCAGAAAGCCACTGATCTTTTTGACCATAAGACTGTAAGAAGACGAAAATTAAGAGCTAGTAAGTGATTTCATCATCACCATGGGGTGTTTTAGTCACTGCCTGAACAGTTTCATAATAAGGCAGTTGGGTGAACTGGTCTAAACCATTTTAAATTGTTATTAAAATCATGAGAACTATTATGCAATATCCAAAGTTCACATTCTTAAAGGAATTTGAAAGGACATGCAACTCAAACTTATAAAAGGTGTGGGGGCTTTTGTTTATTTTCACAACAAGAAACAAATTAACCAAAATCGCTGGGTCTATTTTTAGGTCCATCTTAAAAAAATCTTACCAGCTTTGAGAGGAGAGGGGAGGATATTAATACCTAAAAGGCTACTTAACATTATATATTCTCTGAAGCCGTACTAATGACTAATATACTAACATATATCTTGCTGTCCTAGTCAGACTATCTGGTAGTTTTCTACACAAGATTTCTGACCCAGGAAAAAACGAAGGACACCCAACCCCAGCTGTCTTATCTAGACTCACCTCCATTCACATCAACCAAGTGAACAAAAAAATCAACTCTATTACATTGTCTAATTGTGCAATTCATGTTCATTTTCATTTTCTACCTAGACGCAAGCGTCTTCAAGGCAGAGACTATGCCTTATAATTCTTGTTGTGCCCTCAGAACAGTAGTTTCAAACATGGAAACATATCAAAATCTCTGGGGAACTTAAAAAATGAAGTCCTCGTACCTCAACCTCAAAGATTCCGATTCAGCACACCTGGGGTGTGCCCCAGAATCTGTGGGGAATCATGCTCCCAATGTCCCCAACTGGGTCACGGGGCCATTATATGGTGTTTGTATCATAGCTGTTGTTTGACTAATGGTTTCACAAATTTTAGAAATGAAGTGGTTTCCAATATCGATCAACTAATAGTTGCAAGCATCCCCATCTTTATAGACTATGAATGAGATATGAAATGAAATAAGCCCTGAAACAAGAAGTGCAGACCTGAAGCCATCCCCAGGCCCGGTGATTCTGAACCCCACGGTCTCGCTACTCTGCTGCTTCTCCGGAGAAAAGACAAGCGCAGAGTCAAGAGCTACATGCTGACCTGGTGGATGACAAGGTGAGGGCTGGAGGTGTAGGGGGCAGATGGCTACCAGCATTAAGAAGAGACTCTGCAGATGCTATTGACAGCCCTAGAAATGTCCACAAGTCCTTACCTATGTGACCTTTCTCATCTCCACTGATCCACCCTAGGGATATAACCCACTCCTCTGAGTGCCTTCGTGTAAAAGAATTTCTCAAAAGCCTTTTCTATAAGCTCCCCTTCATGACCTACATTCTGAAGCTAAAGTATTTTTCTCAGACCTGATCTCAGACTCACATCTGCTTGAGACAAAGCAGGGGAAGGTGCTTCCTACTGTATGGTCCTGTTCCAACAGAAAGCCTTATTCTGTCCTCAATGATATTTCAATATTTGGCAACACATTTGTTCTTTTCCTTCTGGATGATATTTTAAAAATTAAAACTTATTTAAGGGATTTTCAGGTATTTTTTAAGCATTCATCTTCTTGTAAATACTATGTATTTTACTGTAAATTACTCTGAATGTAAAGTGGCTTTTTAAAAAGAAACTGTAAATGGCAATGCTTAATGTACATTTGATGCTAAAGATAAGGAGTTACTTTAGCAACCTGAAGTCCTCAAGTAATTTCAAGTATTCTATTTTGTTTTCAGCCTTGGTCTTAACCACTAAGTTTACTTCTGGTTTTATGCAACATAAAGATGCAGGACATGAGGAAAACTAAATCAATCAGCTAAAGGATCACTGACAAGCGTTTTAATCAGATTCTCTTATGTGTAACATACAGAAGACTCCCTTCAGCCAGTTCATCACTGCGGAGGGCTGCGAGCAGCCAGCAAGGTGGAGAGGAGGGTTACTGTCTCAGTAGGACATGGTTGAGGGAATCTAAGACCGAGAATTGTAATGCCTCACAGAGATCTGAACCCAAATCAGTCTACCAGTCATTCAATAAACGTTTACTGAGTGCTGGCTATGTGTCAAGCACTGGAAATACAGCTATAAACCAGACAGACAAAGCCCTTGCTTTCATTCTAACAAGAAATTCATTCATTCATTCATTCATTCATTCAGTATGTCATGTTACAAGTGTAACTGAACATTTATTAGGGCCAAGAACTATTCTAGGTGCTGGGGATATAGTAATGAACTTGTAACAATAAACAAAACAACATACAGGACAATGTCAGCTATTGGTAAGGACTATAAACAAAAATTAATCAGTAAGAGATCACAAAGTGATGAGGACGAGGGTAGAGTGGGGCAAGGAGGGAGCTTAAATCAGAAAGGGTGATCAGATGTACTCCCCGAATACGTCTCTGAGAAGGTAATCTTTGATGAGAGAAAGAGGGGCATGCTAATATTCCAGGGCAGAGTGGCAGGAAGGGGTGCAGTAGGTCCAAACGTCCTGAGGTGAAACCTCATGTGTGTTCTAAGGCCAAGGCACAACAAGGAGGCCAGTCTATCTAAGGACACGGACCGAACCAACATGAGGCTGGAGAGAAGCCAGGATCTAGAACACAAAGGTAAAGAACCTAGATTTTAGTCTAGTATGATTAAATCCACTGGAGGGTTGATAGTGGTAGAATGACTATTGATTTAAGTTTTAAAATCATGCCGACTGCTGTGTCAAAGACAGACGGGAAAAGCGGGTAAGTGCAGAAGCAAAAAAAAAAAAACCATCAAGAGGATATTTAACAGTAGAGACAACAGCAGCCAAGGATGTGGTAAAAAGCTGTGAGATTCCAGATCTATTCTGCAGGTGGGGCCAACAGAATTTATCGATGGACTAGATGTGGGGGCTGAGAGAAAGAGGCAAATCAATCCTAAGTACCTATCTAAACTGTACTTCATCATGATTCTTTTGTGAAAAGGCTTTAGTTGTATCTGAAACTCACTCTGCCACTTACACGATACATTTATATACAATATAAATACATTTATATACATTTATATACAATTAAATACATTTATATACAATATAAATATCACACAAGACCTCAAATCTCTGAATTCTAAAAGGACACTGCCTCTTTACCTTTTCTCAATAAGTATGATTCACGGTCACTGTTCTGTCAGTGAGTCACTCAACAAGCAGGTAAGCATCTCAGTGAGACAGCTGGAAACTCAATCAGCACAGCTGTCACGAGCAGGACCTTAGTGTTGTGGCTAGAGACAGACAGAGGCATGAGAGATACAAAGAATTCAGTAGTATTGGATTAAAGTAGCTTTACGAGTTCTGACCTAAGCAGACAGGAAAAATATGAAAAGAAGATCGAACTCAATGAGAAGGCGAAGAGATTAGCTGAAAGAAGGCAAGTGCTTCCTGATTTGGAGGTTGCAGATTCAAAAAAAATAAAACAAAGAGACCTGGAATTCTCCAGTTGTGATACTGACTATACAAAATGGTGCATCAGTTTCCGGGGGGGGACGCCCCTGGACATCCACAACAGCCCTCCACCAGGGCTCTGACTGGAAAGTTACCTGATTCACTCTATATCACTAGCCTGCTCTTCCTGGGACGACAACTCTAAATCACTCTGGGTGACAAGAACTCTGGGAACATTTAGTTTTAAATAGAGACACAATGATCAAACCAAACCCACAGTATTAAATGTCAATAAATGTTTAATACTTAACTCTGATGTTAACTTTAGGAATCAATATGTAATCATTAGGACAAGGTTCAATATTTAGTTGATAAAGTGTTTATTATGTTTAAGGAACTCTGATATATTAACAGACTAGGCTTGTAATTTCAATTTAATTTATTTTAAATTTGTGATTTTAAATTGAAAGGTATTTGAGTTCTACTAGGTTCTCACCAGCACTGGAATTCTTGAGATGAACTATAATTATAAATTCTGTTTTATTGGGTTTACAAGAAGAGTTTACGTACTTAGAGAAGTGGTTATTAGACCAAGGCATCTGAATGACTAAAAAGAACCAAACATACTAAATTTATAAATGCAGTTTAAAAGTGTTTATGGGAATTTAATTAACTAGGCCTGTAATTGGGACTGCTTTAGGCTATTTACTGGTACTCCTCTTGATTGTTTTGAACTGTAACCAAGCAGGAAAATATCCTTCCAGCTTCTGCCCCACTGTCCACTTACCCACTGGCAGGAGACAGTTGGCGTTTGCAAACTTTCACTGGCCCATACTTTAAACTCTGAATAGTCAATGCCCATAGGGATGGTGTGTTTATCTGGACTCTCATCTATATACTCAGTGTCTACTTGCTCTCCAGGTAAAAAGAAATTAAGTACCCAAATGAGTCGAAAACTTAAGTCTGCACAAAATTCTTCAATAGAATGTTTATAGCAGCTTTATTCATAGTTGCCAAAAGTTGGAAGCAACTAAGATGTCCTTCAGTAGGTGAACAGATAACTGAGTTACATCCAGACAATATTATATTATTCAGTGCTAGAAAGAAATGAGCTGTCAAGCCCTGAAAAGACTTGGAGGAACCCTAAATGCATATTAGTAAGTGAAAGAAGCAAATGTGAAAAGGCTACATACTCTTCGGTCCCAACTCTACGACATCCTGGAAAAGACAAAACTATAGAGAGAGTAAAAGATCAGTCACTGCCAGGGCCTGGGACAGGGACTGAAGAGCCTGGGGGATGAATAGGGGGAGCACAGGGGACTTTTCAGGCAGTAAAACTACTCTGTATGAGACTGTAGTGGTGGATACATTTTATTATGCATTTGTGAAAACCCATAGAACTGTACAACACAAAAAGAACTCTAATGTAAGCTGTGGACTTTCATTAATAATAATGTACCAATATTCATTCATCAATTGTAACAAATTTCGTGCCAGAGGAGAAGGAGTACATGGGAACTCTCTGTGATTTCTGCTCAATTTTTCTGTAGAACTAAAACTGTTCTAAAAAACAAAGTGTATCAATTTTTTTTAAAAACTCACATATATGCAACTGAATATTCAAGTTTAGAGCAAAAGAAATTTTTAAAATAATAAAAACTTTAAAAATTACAAAGTAAGCCTTTTTTGTTCACCTCCTCCAACCTTGCCTTCCTACAAGAACTGGCATTTCCCCAGAGATGGCCAACAGCTCGGGATACTGAGCTTGTGAAAAAGGAAATGAAGAAATCAATGTTTCATTCAAGAATTCAGTTGAATGAGTGGACTAACAGCCTATAAAGCTTTTTGGTTGCTAAATTATAGCATTTAAGAGCTTTCCCCTAAGTTACTGGAGGCTGAACTCAGACATTTACATAAAATTCACTCCAACAGCTGGAATTAATTGGCATCCTTGCTTAATTTCTCTGGAAAGAATTCTTCTAAGATAACTACAATTGCAAAAGCAATTTCTTGAAATTTTTATCCAGATGACTAATCAAGTCTTTAATTTAAAAAATAAAACCGCTAGGAGTTTTGACTCTAACAGAAGCATAAGAACCACATTCTATGTGGTCATCTTTATGTTAATCTACCCTCAAAGGATCCTTTCCAAAACATGAGTAATAAAATGTGTAAAATATGATAAATTTATGATACAGAAATTTTGTCAAACAGAATTAATCCTATTAGCAAAACAGCTTATTTAACATAATGCACGCTATTTCCCAAGTCCTTAATATTAAAGTTCATACGATCTGAAAAATTCTGACAGTAAGAACTACATTTGCTATAATTTGCATATCAAGATATCTTTTAAAAAAATTATCCAAAAAAAATGTGATCTCAAAATAATCAGTTCCAAGATACCAGTTTGCATACAAGTCTCTCCTACTCACACCGCAGCGAGAAAGGTGAAGGCGACACTACAGAAACATGAAATAAGTGTTTTGAGCTCTGAAGAAGCCGCTCTAAGAGTACTCAAATTTAATTTTTAGAAATAATTATACTGTGGTTTTACTGGTTTTCATAAGGCATTTTACTTAAAGAGATGATTTGCAAATAACTAAAATGTTGCCTCTATCTCTCATTTATACAAACATTTTCCTGGAGGGCCCTAGGGGCCCTTTACAAATCTCAGTTGCTAAATTGGAGGCATCCTCCATTAAACTAGCAAGCTCCGGCCCAAGTCACATGCTCATGCAAACAATCACAGACCCACAGATGGCCAAGTTTCAGTCCGTGACTCGAATGAGTACCCAGCAGAGAAGTACAACCTCCATCTCCCACTTGCATTGTGAAACTCAAGGCACTTTAGCTAAGCACATGATCTGCAGTTATGTGCATAACCCTATTCTTTATGAATAGGCCTCAAGTGATTCAGTGATTAATTTGGCCATGAATTCTGAAGTGAAGCCAAAATTTCAGTAGTGTAGACTCTACAACTAAAGGTAACTTTTCACGATTTCCTGAGGAGAATTTAATTGCTTGTTTGAGCCAAGAAGGACATAAAAACTGCAAATCTACCAAAACAACATAATCTGCAAATATCTGAAGTATTGCCAGCAAAGGGCAGTTCAATCCTGTGGCCATCTGATGCAAAGCTATCACTGTCTATGTTTACTACTATTTTAAATTATTATTCTTATTGCTACTATTTTAAATTATTATTCTTATTGTTATTTTATCATCAGTAGCATATTATTATTATCACCACCACGTCTATTACTAACACTTAAAAATAACTTATTTTGAAGCACCTGACAATTTCATAAACCCAGGAGATGTTTACAATAGCTCTGTAGAGCAAAATGGCCAAGTACATTATTTCTTGATCCTCTTTAAAGAAACTTTAAAGGAACAGATGCCCAGCTTTGCTGAGTAACTTGTCAGGGCTGCACAGCTGCTAACCAGTGGCAAGGGCTTGAAACCAGTTCTCACTCCACATCCACATTCTTTCTGATACACCATGCTACCTTTTATTAGTTACTGTGCTGTTGCCATTTAAGAGAACAGAAGTAGAATTATTGATTCCCCAACTGACTCACAGCTCCCCTGAGAGCAACTGTTTCCAGAACAATTTTGGTACCATCCCCTACAAACACTGTGTTCACTCTGCGGATGACGCAGCTGGCTACAAGTGTTTTAGACACTGCTCCCATTCCTTCACTAACTGCGTAGCTCTGGGTAGGCTGCACCCCTTCCCAGAAGCTTTGGTTTTTCTCACTTATAAAATGGAAATAATGCCAACAGCTACATCTCACAGGGTAGTTGTGCGAAGTAGATGAGATAATACATATACAACAGGAAGCTCAGTGCCCAGCAGAGTCCATGCACAATCAATGCTGTCTATTGTCATTATGACATTTTTCCAAAACTCAGCTCTAGGTACACCTACCTCTGTTAACATAAGCCTTCCCTCACAAACCCCATCTCACAAGAATCTTCATTTACTTTGGATTCCCTTGGTATTTATGAAAGATTTTTGTACTACCAGCTAATACATGGCCATAAAATTGTTGTTCAGTTCTTTGGCAAAATTTTGTTATTTCTCGAAGAGGAAGGATGACTTCCTTCTATTTATTTTTATTTCCCAAACATATGGGAAGTGCTTACTACGTGACACTTGTATTGAAATACTGTGCAGTCAAAATAACACTCTGGAAATGTGTGTCCTCTCTGTTCCAGGCCCATGTCACCACAGCAATAACCATAACAGCTTTTAACTGAGCACTTACTGCATCTGGAGCTTCACCATCATTATGTCCGGTCCTCACAAGATTCTTGCACATGAAGAGAGCATTGTTACTGCCCTTTAGAAATAGGTTAAACAATCCACACAAGCTCCCGTACTTACTAAGCACCAGAACCCTGTCTAGAGAGTAGGTCTGGCTGATCCAAACCTACTCTTTCTCACTGTGGCTTGCTACCTGCACCTCTCCTGTTTCTGCCTTTCCCATCTGATTATATTAACTTACACTGCCCAAGTAAAAGTGCAAAAGTTCAAAAAGGTCTCTTCTCTCTTTGCTGGAAGGCTTTGTACCGTGAAAAAGCACATCCAACTTGAATGACGTAGCCAAAGAGAATAAATAATAACTGTTCCCTCTACTTCAACCTTCCATTCCCAGATATTTTGAAGTGGTCATGGTTTTCCTTAGGTGTTTTAGATAGAACGGTAATTAATCTCTTTTCAAAAAAATCCACCAGTGAATAACTGTTCTCTAACTCTTTCTGAAGATTAAACAAGAATAAAGACATTTCCTTTGGGGTTGGAGGAATTAATAAGACATAAGGAAATGCAATCTGATAACTTGGCTCTATTGGAAGAAAAACTCAAGACTTTGAACATGAGTTGTTGTTTTCTTCTTTTGTGAGGAAGATCGGCCCTGAGCTAAAATCTGTTGCCTTTCTTCCTCTTTTTGCTTGAAGAAGATTGTCACTTAGCTAATATCTGTGCCAATCTTCCTCTATTTTGCATGTGGGAAGCCACCACAGCATGTCTTGATGAGCAGTGTGTAAGTCTATGCCTGGGATCTGAACTTGCGAACCCTGGGCCGCCGAAGTGGAACATGCAAACTTAACCACTATACCACTGGGTCGACCCTCTGAACATGAGTTTTTGATTATTAATGCATAATAATGTCTAGAAGCAGATGGATGGGTTCAATGACCTCTCAGTCTTCCCCAGAGCCACCACGACGAGGGTGAACAAAGAGGGCCAAGTTCATGACTCCTCTCTTTCCATTATCTCTAAATCAGTACTTTTAGGAAGAGCAACATATGTCCCTATTCACAGAAGGGCTCCTAAAGTGATCAGCTTGCTAAGCAGAGAGATCATTTCTTTTGAGAGATAATTTTTAAAAACTTTTTATTAGAGTATGACATACATATAAAAGAAGTACCAATCATAAGTATATAGCTCACATCCATGTAATCAGCACCAGATCAAGAAATGAAAGATTCCTACCATTCCAGAAACCCTCTTGTGTGCCCTTCTAAATACTCTCTCTCCCAAGAGATACCACTATACTGATTGTAACACCACAGATTAGTGGTGCCCATTTTTGTAACAATTATTATACACTCTTTTGGTCTGTCTTCTTTCAACCAACATTATCTCTGGTTGTATGTAACTGTAGTTGGTTCACTGATGCACATAAATTTTGAAGGGGAGAGTTGGCCAGAAGGCTGTTCAGGGGTGTTGCCCAGGGGAGGCTGCTCTGTGGGTAAAGGAGGGGGTTACTGGGCAGCTAAGGAAGGAAGCAGTGGAGGGGAGCATGTACTGGCTATCAAGACAGGAAGAAAATTCCTAAAGGGGGACTGGAATCACAGGGAAGGCTGCACTGGCCACAGCATGGTGTGAAAGAGTGAACTAAGACAAGGGGATAAGGAAACTGCTATTAATTCATAATTTTACTTCAGGTCATCCATGAAGAGGCCACATAAACACTGAGAAACATGTAACCTTGAAATTCTTTCAGAAAATCTCATCCCTTAAGCAAATACAATCTTTCTAGAAAACTCCCTTCACCGTATCTCATCACTCTCAATATTAATTTTTTTTGGCTGTGCCACTTACAAAAACAATCAGGAACTAAAACAGCTACTCACTGATCCTCTACTATAAGACTAGCATTCTGCTAAGTTGTGTCAAGAATACCAAAGAAACTAAACATAAGTCTCACCTTCCAAAATAATGTAAGTTTAGACAAGAATAGCATACACAAAGCTAACGAAGAAATAGGGTAAAATATACAATGAAGTACAGAATTGTTCAGTACTAAGCATACGCAGGACTCATAAATTATGAAAGAAGAATAGAAGACTTAGAGGAGAGGGGACACTGCACGGGGGAGGACAGCGGAAACAAAGGCTGAAGGCCAGAAGGAAGGTGCAGTGTGGGCGATGGCTGGGCAGGCATCTCAAGGAGGCTACAGAGCAGACTTTGCCAGTGGGGCAACACTGAGGAGAACCCTTACTGGACGGGAGGGGAGGCAGCGAAGACGGTGAGAAACTGAGTTCAGTAACAGGTAAGACAGGACCGGATAATGGAGGGACCCGTGAAGTCAGGCAGAGACATTCACCTTGATGAAGCAGGCAGTAGGGAACCACTCAGGTTCCTAAACAGACAAGTGAAATGTTGAATGCAACTGTAGCGGATCCCGTGGGGCTCAGCTCACAGCCCTCTTCAGCGCCAACACACTCATCCCTCAGCTGCTCCTTCACAGCTCTGACCTTTGTTGGGAAGAGTCCCCGGCTGCAAGAAGCCTCCCCCTAGTTCACGCCTCCTCTCAGGGAGTGACTTGCTCAGAGCAGGCATTTGAGGAGGCAGGAAGGAAGAGACTACAATGGTGGTTATGGAGCAAAGAACGGCCATACAGGAGATGAAATTAGAGGGCCTTTGAAATGGATCACATCAGGGCCCTCTTGGGAAAACTAAGGAGGTTTAAGGGTCTGGCCCTTTGCCTCAATTTTCAACAACTCTGGGGCACTCTGTAGGATCAGCTGAGGCTTCAGGTACAACCTCATCGCAGGTCAGTTTCTCTCTCTGCTCAACCCTGCCTTACTCCCTTCCTTGCAGGTTTATCTCCTGAAGCACTCCCCAACACACCTGCATGCAACTCTGCCTCCACATTTGTTTTCAGGGCACCCAAGCTAACACTGTGTTAAACAGGACCAATCCAGTGGCAGAATGTAGGAGAGATTGAAATGAGGGGCATGTGAATCAGAGGGGCCCAGAAAGGAAATTATTTCAAGGACTATCACTACTTTATACCAGATAGTATAACAGCAATGAAAGAGAAAAGGACAGTGAAGAAAGTGGTAGACATTTTGATGAAAAATCTACAAACATGGTGACAGCTTACTTATGAGGAGAGAGAGGAGTCTAACATAACATGACCCTGGCACAACAACTTTATTTTCTCTCAGTCAATGAAAACAATGCTAACCCTGAATGAAATGAGATAATTGGTCTGGGGCGTTCAAAATAGACTTTGGTTTGGTCATGCTGAGTTGGAGATAGCAGCAGTACATTCAACAAGAGTTATGCTAGGTTGTCTGAATTTGGAGGCTGAGGCCGTCAAGGCTAGAGATGTGGATTGGGAATCAGCACAGAGAGGTGACACAGTGTCGATGAACTCCCATGAGTATGTGAGGAGAGTCAAGTCCATGGGTGTGCGGTATGCCCACAGGAAGGAAAAAGAAGAGAAAGCCTCCACAGAGAAGAGAGGAGACTTTAAGATGTCAGATTTAGCAAATAAATATACAATACAGGTTGCCCAGTTAAAATACTCCAAGGGTTACACAATCTTCAGTGGTAGCAGCAGTGTCAAATTACAAAATGGGGGGCTAGCCTCATGGCCAAGTGGTTAAGTTTGCGTGCTCCGCTTCGGCGGCCCAGGGTTTGGATCCTGAGCACGGACATGGCACAGCCCATTAGGCCATGTTGAGGTGGCGACCCACACGCCACAACTAGAAGGACCCACAGCTAAAAAAAATATACAACTATGTACTGGGGGAATTTGAGGAGAAAAAAACGAGCAGAAAAAAAAAAGAAGATTGGCAACAGTTGTTACAGGTGCCAATCTTTAAGGAAAAAAAATTACAAAATGGTGCTAAGGGTGACTAAAAATTTGAAAAAGTTACGAGTTTTTGCTAAGTGGAAGTCACTGGTAACCTTTAAGGAAAAACATTCTAGTTTTTCTTTGAAAAGTTCTACAAAAGATTAATTGATTCCTATGTTTAATTACTATGTGAGCTTTCTTAATTTGCTTTCTGATTAAATTATTCTTTCACAAAATTAACTCGAGGTGGGGGTTTCATTGCCCCTCAGAGAAAGGGCAAATGTTGAGCATGAGAAGTCCTCTTCTTCCTACCGGGGGAAGGTTAATACTCCTCAAAAAGCTAGATGCTCTCAAAGACTGGTTTTCCTCATTAATATATGCACTATAAATAACCACTTAAAACCTTAGAAATGTGTTCTCTCTCTTCTCTAACAGCTACAAATTGCTTAGAGTAATTCTATGAACTCAGGGGGCCCATAGCAATTAAAAAGAAGACAGTTTCCTACATGTTTATTTCTATGAAGTTTTTTAAAAAATCACACTCACCAGGGAAACGAAAGACATAAATTTCACTTATTCAACATGAATTATATAAATAAGTTTTTAATTTTCAGGGATGTGTTAATCTATATATTCACGTGCATGTATACAGAAAGGACTATATCCTGGAAGTCTTAGCATTAAAGAAAGTTTGATAGATATCCTCTGGGTCATATATGCATAACAAATCATTTCAGTTACTTCCCTGTAAACAAATAAAAATAAACATTCTTCATAAGAAAAGTCTATAGGTTTGAAAATCTCAGCTCTTGACTGTCATCTCAAATTTGCTTTTGTATTATACTAGATCTCTGAAATATAAAAGGCCATATACTGCCCTCCAATGACACATAAAGCTTCTACCAAGAACTCCTTGCACAGACCAAAGTAATATATCACCGTACTTAGGGATTTGCCTAGATGCTTTATGAAAGCCAAAAGCAATACCCAGGTATATCAAATCATTGAAATAATATGCCCACATATTTTCATGGTCATATTTTTACTCCAAGTACAGCAATATGTATTATAATATGGTAGCAAATGAAAAGTTTGGATAACAAATAATATATATACACAAAAAATATTGGCCATTTCTTCTTTGTGGGTTTTAAGATTTTATTTGACTCAAAACATTTTAGATTGATGAAGGTTTTACTTAAAGCAGTAAGGCAGGACTTCCTGTTAAACACTGAAAATTTAATCCCAGTAATTTTTCCATCTCAAGTATAAAATGTAAAGTTGAGGGAAAATATTCCTAACATACAAGTTTACTATCATTCGTTTGCTCAGAATATTTTTATGACTTTATTTTTCATGGTTTGGTAAATCTGAAATTATAATAGCATAGGATTGTTGGCTAATATTTTCAATAATCTACTACTGAGGTAAAAATCTTCTGGAAATATAAGAAGTATCTAGTAGTACTATTCCCCAAGCAGTAGCTAACCTACCAGAGATCTTCAATTCTGAAAACTTTCAAGCACGCATTTGAAAACCGAAGTGTGAGATAAGTGGCTGTACTTTCATGCTTTTCCATTTCACTTTGATTTAGCTGCCCTGATAGAGGAATACTTTAAAAATATTTTCTTCTGTGCTCATTCTTCCCCCATACGCAGTACCAATAAGTTCTGCTATACGTATTAACTATCTTATGAAATGGCAGGATGTCCAGTATTTGGTTAATTTATGTTCTTAAAATTTAATTGGTTATGGGTGAATCCCTGCCAGGCAAGTTTTGATTGTTTTCTAATACATTCACGATTCTGCTAGAGAAGACTGCACATGTTAGGCTAGGAAAGGAAACCTGGGGCAGGAGTTGGGGTACCAGAACGCAGTTCTGGACCAGGCAAGTAGCAAACCACTTAAGGGCTAAGTCTTAACCTCCATGATCCTGCCTCTGGGAAGCAGCTCATCCTACTATCGAGAGCTGCAGAGGCAGATGGACCTAGGTTTGAATCCATCTGGTAATCAACCCTGTGGGTTCACAATCTGCTGGTTAGAATGGGTAGGTGGTAGGAGTTACTGGTTCCCTGCACCACTATCAACCATCTGCAACATCCCAAATGTATTAACGGTAAGAGGGGCAGAGGGAAAGACCTACTCCAGATGCAAATCAACTCTGGAATTCTCGGAGAGAGTAGAAATTTTACTTCCCACAAGGCTTACAATCTTTATAGTATAAGTAAAGGCATTTGGAAAGCAATGATACACACAACTATTTATTAAATGACTACTATACATTTAGGACTTTTAAAAAATATCACCCAGGGGCTGGCCCGGTGCCACAGGGGTGAAGTTCGCACCCTCGGCTTCGGCGGCCTGGGGTTTACCGGTTCAGATCCTGGGTGTGGACATGGCACCACTTATCAAGCCATGCTGTGGCAGGTGTCCCACATATAAAGTAGAGGGAGATGGGCATGGATGTTAGCTCAGGGTCAATCTTCCTCAGCAAAAAAAAAAAAAAAGGATTGGTGGCAGATGCTAGGCCTAATCTTCCTCAAAAAGAAGACAATATCACCCAGGTCATCTTAAATAAACAAACCCAGCCAATCTGCTGCTCGCCATGGAAACTGCCTCAAATCTCTGGCAAAAAAGTTTTAAAAAGATACCCCTACAGAAAAATTAATCCTGGTCTTCATCAAGAGAAGTTTATACTCATAAGTACTTCTATGACACCAAGTGGTCATCACTAAAACTGACCCCTGTTGCTGGGTCCTGCCCACACTAGCCCTAAACTTTAGGACAGAAGGAAGGAGTATCAGCTCACAGACAGAGGACAGAACCACTGCCAAGTTCTTGCTTATTGTTTCCTTTAACTCTTTTTCTTGGGCCCTGTTCAAATTGTTAGGGTTTTTAAAAAAGTGCTATTATCAACTCAATTCTCATGAGTATACTCAGGGACTTGACTGAAATGGCAGGTGTCCAAAAAATACAAATGTCCTACACTAAAATTCTCTTTAACTTTCTACTTCTACACTTCTCCCACAATAAACTATATGGTACATTTTCTCCACATATGGTATTAATTTGTTTCCTAAAAAATTAAAATAGGAATTGTTTGATGGTCTTTTTAAGAGGTCCACTACCTTCCAAAATCTCGGAAGAAAATGAAAAATACAGAGAAACCTAAATGACATATGTTTTTGGCACTTCCCGCTAAGAACAGATATGATCTGTGGTGAGAGCTGCATTTCAGAGACATGATTCACTGCCAGGTCTCTGAGCATCTTCTCTGCAGTAATGACTTTCACTCCAGGCCTGGACTCCCCTGGTCTTGGTAGATCAAACTACCTATTGAACTCTCTAGGACTCAGTTTGTTGTTTTGTAAAATAAAGAAACCAGATGATATAATCACTAACATTCTTCTCAGCTCTAAAATTCTGTGATTTGGTGATTTCTACTGGGATAGATGGCTGTCACCTCAGGTTCAGCATATGTAACATCTATTCAATCACTTTGACCCTAAAACTGCTGCCACTTCTGGCTTCCTGTTTCTGTAAATAGTTCTCAAACATCAACCTCAAACTCACCCTTGCATAAGACACTCATTATTTTCAGCTCCTTCAATCCCCCTCAACTAGACACATTCTTCCTTTTCAGTGTCTTGTTCTATCTCCTCTTCCCCAGGCTTCATGACATTCTCTTACAGATCCCCGGTCTCTTAGTTTTTTCCCCTCACCAATTATGCCAGACATTCTGGCCATATTAACAATCCACAATCAACAATGAAACTCACACTATGGTAATAAACGCAAGAGTAATAAAAAACAATTAAAAAGAACAGAAGACCTAGAAACTAAGACTCTGCACAGAACAATAACAGATTATCTTTTTAGTAGAATAACAGTGAACACAAGAACAGCTAGAGTTTTCATCAGAAAACATTTAGGAGCAACTCACACGCCCTTCTATGCCAGTCAAACTGGTGATGGGGTTGCATGTGGGAGGAAGTGAGATTTCCTACCTTAGCCAGCTACCCTAGTGGGCAGGCCTTTGTCTGTTCATTTCTTCTTCTATGAATCCTATCTATCTGCTATGGTGTGAATGTTTGTGCCCCACCTCCCCCACAAATTCATAGGTTGCAATCCTAACCCCTGAAGGTGCTGATATTAATAGGTGGGGTTTTTAGGAAGTGATTAGGTCATGAGGATGTTGCCCTCAAGAATGGGATTAATGCTGTTTAAAAAAGAGATCCCATGGAGCTCTCTAGCCTCTTCAACCATAGAAGGAAACAAGAGGTCTGTGATCTGGAAGCAGGCTTCACCAACCATCCTGACACCCTGATCTTGGACTTACAGCCTCCAGAACTGTGAGCAATAAATTTCTGCAGTTTATAAGCTACCTAGTCTCTGGTATTTTTTTATAGCAGCCCAAACTGACTAAGACACTATCACTTCAGATCAGTCCAAATCCCATCTCTTATATGACCACACCAGATATCTCTTTCCCTTTTAATTCAAAACTACTATAACCTTTTTTCATTATTGCTTAAATTCCATCAATATACTCACTGAACCCTGGGTTAGCTCTATTTTGGTAGCAGTAGGGAAAGAGCTGGGATATGACTAGTCAATGCTTGCTTCACACCACAACTCTCAGAATTTAAAGGCCCAAGAGCTTATCAATAGTTTACAATTGAACACAATTGACTTGTCATAAAGTATAACGCAGACATGCTAAAAGATAAGCACATCAGTGAACAACAACAGGACAAGCAAGCAAAAAGAGAACAAAGAGAAAAAGATTCTATCTGTGAAGCCAGAGAAGTTTCAAGGAAGGGATGGAACTTTAACACAGTCTTAAAAGATGGTCACAGCAGAGTTGGGGAGGGGTTGGGAGGACTCAGGCTTGAGAAAGGCAAGGGACATTCCTTCCTCCAAGATACAGCTTCCCTGGCTGCTTCTCCACTATGGAGTCATAAAAGTTCAACTTGTCAGTTGCCATTTACAATAAGCTTCTTGGCTGCACAAGTTATACAGCAATGTTTTGCTTGTATTGGGCTATTTTTATCTCACTGAACAAACAGTATATTGTAATCAAAGCTGTTTATCAAAAACTGACAGCAATGACATATAGCTTCAAAAAGTTCTTTGGTGCAATCTTAGAGGATGTCTCTTTTCCTTCTTCCAAGTGGTCAGGGCAGGTCAATTCAGCACACAGACGCTGTTCCTACTCCCTGTTCTCTGCCTTCCTGGAACAATGAAGGTTATAATATCACTGACGTCAACACCGTTAACTGGAAGACTTAATTTCCAACAAGTGACTGCAATGATGATTTTTTTTAAAGTTCTAATGTAAAATGTGGCCCATGTTTCCTGTAATGACAAGACAGGGGGTAACACCAACAGGAGACCCTCAAAACCTTCCTTCTGACCAGCTGACGTCAACACAGCTCAGACGTCACCTCTTCCATGATTAGTTTAAAGGCTCTGGGACGTACCAATAGCACCCACCTCACTCTTTCCTCTCAGTAGACTTTTGTAATTACAGTCCTATAATTCAACTGATAACATGTTTCTCTTTCTCCACGAACAAATGTTAAGATCTTTGAGAACAGGAGATATCAGTTTTTATACAGTAGTCCCCCCTTATCCACGGGGAATATGTTCCAAGACCTCCAGTGGATGCCTGAAATCACAGATGGTACTGAACTCTATGTATACTATGTTTTTTTCCTATACATACATTCTTATGATAAAGTTTAACTTATAAATTAGTCACAGTAAGAGATTAACAACAATAGCTAATACTAAAACAGAACAATTATAACAATATACTGTAATAAAAGTTACCATAGATCTTAACAACCTCAGCAGATGATTTTTTTTCTTTCCTTATTAGGTCAAGAACTTTCACCTTTTCACTTAAAGAAAGCACTTTATGGCTTTTCTTTGGCATATCAGAATTGCCAGCCTCTCTTGTACTTTGGAGTCATTATTAGTAAAATAAGGGTTACTTAAACACAAGTACTACGAAATCGCAACAGTCAATCTGCTAACTGAGAGGGCTACTAACTGACTAATGGGCAGATAGCATATACAGCGTGGATACTCTGAATAAAGGGATGATTCACGTCCCAGGCGGGACCGAGTATAAAATTCTATGATTTTCATAAATCTATAGATCTGCAGCCATTGCTATAACTCAGATTTGTCCAACCATAAGGACAATCTAGCACTGGAATAACTTCATTTCATCAGAGACTTGTGACAGTTTACAGTCAATCCCCACTCTCAACTCCAGTCCCAGGCAACCATCGATCTGCTTTCTGTCTTTATTGATTTGCCTTTTCTGGAAATGTTACATATATATTACCAGGCCTATAGAGCTGAGCATAATATTTTCACAGTTCAAACACGTCAAAGTATGTTACCAGTAGTTAGCTCCTTTTCATTGCTGTGTGGATCGACAGTTTATCAATTTAACAATTGATGGACAGTAGATTGTTTCCTGATTTTGGCTATTCTGCATGGAAATCTTAGGAACATTCATATACACGTCTTTGTGTGGACGTATGTTTTTTTTTTTACTGGGTAGATAACACCACAAGTGGAAATTCTGGATCATATGGTAATTAATATTCAACTATTTAAAAAACTGTCAAAGTGTTTTCCAAAGTGGCTGTAACATTCGATATTTGCACCAGCAGTATATGATAGGTCCAGTTACTCCATATCCTTGCCAACACTTGGTATTGTTGGTCTTTTCGATTATAGCCATTGTATTGGATAGATAGGCATATCTCACTGTGGTTTTAATTTTCATTTCATTTATGACTAATAACTTTGAGTATCATTTCATAGGATTATTAGCCATTCATACGTCTTCTTTAGTGAAACATCTATTCAAATTGTTTGCCCATTTAAAAATTTGGGGAGGTCTTCTCATTACTGAGTTTTATATATTTTATATATTTTACATATTTTTCCTATAAACCCTTTATCAGGTATATTATTTGGAAACATTTTTTCTCAGTGTGCCACTGATCTGAAAATGCCTTTAGTCTTCTTCCTTTTTTGTGAGGAAGATTAGGCCTGAGCTAACATCCACTGCCAATTCTCCTCATCCCTATTTTTTGCTGAGGAATATTGGCCCTGGGCAAACATCTGTGCCCATCCTCCTCTATTTTATACGTGGTACGCCTGCTACAGCATAGCTTGATAAGCAGTGCATAGGTCCATGCCTGGGATCTGAACATGCAAACCCCAGGCCGCCAAAGCAGAGCTCGAACTTAACCACTACACCACTGGTCCAGCCCCTTTAGTCTTCAGTTTTAAAGGACAGTTTTGTTGGATGTGGAATTCTTGGTTTACAGGGTGTTCTGTTTTGATTTCAAGTATTTTGAATATGCCATTACATTGCCTTCTTGCTTCCACTGGTTTAGATGAGAGGTTCAACCTTAAACATATTTTTTTTTTCCTGCATGTAATGACTTGCTTTATTTCTATTGCTTTCAAGATTTTCTCTTTGTCTTTCAACAGTTAGACTATGATAGGTCTAGATTTGGGTCTTTTTATGTTTCTCCAAATATTGGTTGACTTATCTCCTTGGATTAATAGACTAATCATATTTTTCAATATATTTAGTCAGTTTTTGGCAATTATTTCTTTAAATATGTTTTTGCCCCTTTCTGTCTCTCTGTCCTCTCTTTCTGGGACTGTCAAATTCCTTTCCAATATACATGACGTATCTATTTTTCCAATGATCATTAAAAAATCTCCTTGTTTACTATCATTCTTGAATATTCTTTTTTTTTTTAAGATTGGCACCTGAGCTAACAACTGTTGCCAATCTTCCTTTTTTTTTTTTTTTTTCTGCTTAGCTTTATCTTCCCAAACCCCCCATATATAGTTGCATATCATAGTTGCAGGTCCTCCTAGTTGTGGGATGTGGGACGCCGCCTCAACTTGGCCTGACAAGCAGTGCCATGTCCGCGCCCAGGATCCAAACCCTGGGCTGCCACAGTGGAGCACGCAAACTTAACCACTCGGCCACGGAGCCAGCCCCATGAATATTCTTAAACATTCAAGGAAATTTACCTTAATCTAAAGCTTGAAGATAAATGAAACTAAATCTTGTCAGTGATTATGACATTTGTCATGAATTAATTACCATTCACAGTTTCTCATCTTTTGACTATTTCTATGTCACTAGATAGTACACAGCTTAGGTATAATATAATAGCTTCTCAAATACTGAGAAGTGACAAAGCTATACCAATGGATTTCATTTTTATAAAGCAACTTGTGGTAGCTATGATAATTATCATCATGACAAGCAGTTTAAATGTAGATTATGGATTCTCATCAGTTTTTTTTTTTTTTTTTGAGGAAAATTAGCCCTGAGCTAACATCCACCGCCAATCCTTCTCTTTTTCTGAGGAAGATTGGCCCGAAGCTAACATCTGTGCCTGTCTTCCTCTATTTTATATGTAGGATGCTTGCCACAGCATGGCTTGATAAGTAGTGCATAGGTCCCCTCCCGGGATCCAAATTGGCAAACCCCAGGCTGTCGAAGCAGAGAGAGCGAACTTAACTGCTACGCCACTGGACTGGCCTTCCCATCACTGTTTTCAATTAGCCAAGAAATTTTAAAGAGAAGAAAGTATCATCTTTGAACCAAACACTTTAGTTAAAAGACTCTAGTTAAAATTTTAACTTACCAGTTTACTAGTAAATTGTGTGACACAGGGCAATTTATTTATCTCTAGACCTCAATTACCTCATCTGTAATATGGAGATATTGATACCTTTATATAATACAGGATTATTGTGGGAATTAAATAGGTAGCATTTTTAAAAGGTTAGCATGGGAGGTACTGAAAAAGTCCATGGAGATTTTTAGCCAGTTATAAATGCCTTCAGATTAGAACTAGTTATATAATCCTTCGAAAAATGTTTTAAATATGCATGTATCATAGCTCAATTTATAGTTCCAATAAGATATTTTTATTTATATTTCCAAATACAATTTGAAATCTATATTTCCAAATAAAAATATGATAAAATGTAATATAACATTTTTACAAATTTAGAGCAGACAAGAAATGTCACTTGATTTAAAAACACTTTATCCTTTAAATACATGAAAAAGAAAACATATGATTTTCATAGTTTTTAAAGTCACATGATTTAACAGCTTGCAAATTTTTTGTTGACATCAATTGGCAGACACCCATCAAATTACTCAGATTTACAAAGAATAACAATTTTGGCAATTTTCATAAGCTTACTTAGAATCAAAGTCTAGACTCATGGATTTTTATTTTCCATTTAAAAAAATTTTGCCTGTCAATTGTTAAATGTTCTGAAGCAATTCATGTTAATTTTTTCAGTGACAGACATAAAGGGTCATTATTAGAAGTTTTAATAGTAATATTTTAAACACAATAAATATGCATCATAATACAGCATGTATGTATGAAGAGTAGTGATACAACTATAGATCTATTTTCAAGTAAAGATTGATGCTGATACTATTATTTTAATCATGAAGCCATAAGATCATATAGTCCCAAACCTTGCATTTCAAATATGAAGAAACCAAAGGTGAAATACGTTAAGTGACTCTCTCACAATCACAAAGTTAGTGGTTAGTCTTTACCAAGACTTAAAATTTTCCAGATTTAAATTTAAGATGCAAAACCATGCAGAGCAAAATGGCAGGGTGAGTTGACCTGGGATTCTCTCCCCTCCAAGATACAACAAAAGATTGGAAGAACTGAATTTCAGAGAATAAACATAATGCCAGCTCGTTAAAGACCTACAATACCAAGAAGGCGGAGATCATAAACCTTGCTTACACCTTCGGAGGCGCTGGAACGGTAGGAGAGAACATCGCTCCCTCCCCTAGAGTCTGCGATCGCTGCGGCACGGTCGGGAAGGAGCGGGGGAGGGGCCGGGTGACGGGGGGATCATCCAGGACTCCTGCCGCTGATTCAGTGGAGACCCGCTGCCGGGGGGAAAGCTTCCAGCCGCGGGGTCCGCATAAATCAAGGGCCTTGGGAGACCAGAGAACAGAACTGATCTGAACCCAGACCGGGCGTGTGAGTAACAGCCCCTGCCCCCCAGCAAAGCCAGTGGGCGCAGCCATCTTGCCCCAAGGCGGAGAGCTAACACGCTGCTCTCGACCCCCATCTAGTGGCGATAGGCTGTAACTGCAACTGAATTCTACCCCCATGAGAAAAAACCGCTCTTCTACCATCCAGCAATTTATAAAAGCCCCAGACCAGAAGGAAAACAATAAAAACACAGAATTAAGTCCTGAGGACTTGGAATTAGGTAAACTAAGTGATAGTGAATTCAGAGCAGCTATAATCAAAAAACTCAATGAGGCAGAGAGAAAGATAGAGAAACAAGCCGAGTTCTGGAGTTACTTCACAAAAGAGATTGAAATCATAAAGAAGAATCAAACAGAATTACTTGAGATGAAAAACACAATGGACCAGATAAAACAGAATACAGATTCCCTGAATGCCCATGTAGACAACCTAGAGGAGCAAATCAGCATAATCGAGGACAGACAGGCTGAATGGTGCCAGACAGAGGAAGAAAGAGAACTAAGAATTAAAAAAAATGAGGAAAATCTCCGAGCGATAATGGATTCAATGAGCAGTAAGAACATAAGGATCATAGGAATTCCCAAGAATATGGAAAAGGAAAATGGAGCAGAAAGTGTGCTTAACGAAATTATTGAAGAGAACTTCCCAAATCTAGGGATCAATGGAGAAATGTGTGTAGAGGAGGGTTTTAGATCTCCTAGATTTGTCAATGTAAAAAGACCCACCGCAAGGCACATAATAGTAAAGTTGGCAAATAGGAATGATAAGGAAAGAATACTCAGGGAAGTAAGAAAAAAAAAGAGAATAACCTATAAAGGAGCCACTATCAGACTGTCAGCAGATTTCTCTACAGAAACCCTACAAGCTAGGAGAGAATGGAGTGATATATTCAAAGCTTTAAAGGATAAAAACCTTCAGCCAAGACTACTCTATCCAGCAAGAATTTCCTTCAGATATGAGGGAGAAATTAAATCTTTTCCAGACAAACAAAAGTTAAGGGAATTTGTAACTAAAAGCCCTCCATTACAAGAAATCCTCAAGAAGGCTCTCATACTTGAAAAAAGAAAAAAGGGAGAAAGGGGACACAATCCACAGACTAGGGAGACCGATGCATAGAACCAGAACAGGATAGCAATTATTCAATTATAGCATTAGGGTGAAGGTAAGGAAACTACCAAAACAAGGACGATCTTAGCACTCTAACTACAAATTAATAAGACGAGTTGGAATAAAAAATGAAAATAATTATTTAGGAGGGGAAGAGCAAAGGGTCTAAATCAGTATTGGTCGAGTAAGTAAGAGACCACCAGAGAATAGACTATATTATACACGAGATTCTAAATACAAACTTCAAGGTAGACACTAAAATAAAGTACAGAACAGAGTCACAAATGATAGATAAGGAAAAATCTAAGAAACCCAGCATAAGAAATTGCAGTAGTAAATGGGTAGTCTAAAGCACACAGGAAAAGAAACACAGGAAAACAAGATAATGAGCGACAGATTGACAGCATTAAGTCCACATGCATCAATAATCACTCTCAATGTGAACGGATTGAACTCTCCAATAAAAAGACACAGAGTGGCAAAATGGATTAAAGAACAAGATCCAACAATTTGTTGCCTCCAGGAAACACACCTCAGCCCCAAGGACAAACAGGGTGAAGGGGTGGAGGACAATACTTCAAGCAAATAGCAAGGAAAAAAGGCAGGTGTTGCAATTCTCATATCAGACCAAGTGGATTTCAAAATAAGACAGGTAAAGAGAGACACACAGGGACAATATATAATGATCAAAGGGACACTTCATCAAGAAGAAATAACGCTTATAAATATCTATGCACCCAACACAGGAGCACCAAGATTCATAAAGCAACTATTAACAGACCTAAAGGAAGATGTTAAAAACAACACAATAATAGTAGGGGACCTCAACACCCCACTCACATCAATGGACAGATCATCCAGACAGGAAATCAACAAGGAAATAGTGGAGCTGAATGAAAAACTAAAGCAATTGGACTTAATAGACATATATAGATCACTCCACCCTGAATGAGCTGAATACACATTCTTCACAAGTGCACATGGAGCATTCTCTAGGATAGACCATATGTTGGGAAACAAGGCAAGCCTCTACAAATTTAAAATAATTAAAATAATAACAAGCATCTTCTCAGATCATAGTGCTATAAGGCTAGAAATTAATTACAAGAAAAAAGCTGAGAAAGGCACAAAGATGTGGAGACTAAACAACACACTACTGAACAAGCAATGGAACATTGAAGAAATTAAAGAAGAAATAAAAAAATACCTGGAAACAAATGAAAATGATAGCATGCCATACCAACTCATATGGGATACAGCAAAAGCTGTATTAAGAGGAAAATTCATCGCAATACAGGCACATCTTAACAAACAAGAAAAATCCCAAATAAGCAACCTTAAAGCACACCTAACTGAACTAGAGAAAAAAAGAACAAATGAAGCCCAAAGTCAGCAGAAGGAGAGAAATAATAGAAATAATAGAAATCAGAGCAGAAATAAATACTATTGAAACGAAAAAGGCAGTAGAAAGGATCAATGAGACAAAGAGCTGGTTCTTTGAGAAGACAAATAAAATTGACAAACCACTAGCCAGACTTACAAAGAAAAAAAGGGAGAAAGCTCAAATAAACAAAATCAGAAGTGAAAGAGAAGAAATAACAACAGACTCTGCAGAAACACAACAGATTATAAGAGAATACTACAAAAAAGTATATGCCAACAGAATGGATAACCTAGAGGAAATGGATAAATTCCTGGACTCCTACAATCTCCCAAAGCTCACTCAAGAAGAGGCAGACAATTTGAACAGACCAATCACAAGGAAAGAGATTGAAACAGCAATCAAAAACATCCCAAAGAATAAAACCCCAGGACCAGATGGCTTTCCTGGGGAATTCTATCAAACTTTCAGAGAGGATTTAATACCTATCCTTTTCAAGCTATTCCAAAAAATCAGGGAAGATGGAACACTTCCTAACACAGTCTATGAGGCCAACATCACGCTGATACCAAAGCCTGACAAGTACAGCACGAAAAAGGAGAACTACAGGCCAATATCACTGATGAACACAGAAGCAAAAATCCACAACAAAATTTTGGCAACCTGAATTTACCAATTCATCAAAAAGATCATACATCATGATCAAGTGGGATTCATACCAGGGACACAGGGATGGTTCAACATCCGCAAATCAATCAACGTGATACACCACATCAACAAACTGAGGAATAAAAACCACATGATCATCTCAATAGATGCAGAGAAGGCATTTGACAAGATCCAACAGCCATTTATGATAAAAACTCTGAACAAAATGGGCATAGAAGGAAACTACCTCAACATAATAAAGGCCATATACGACAAACCCATAGCCAACATCATACTCAATGGGCAAAAACTGAACCCCATCCCCCTGAAAACAGGAACGAGACAAGGATGCCCTCTATCACCACTCTTATTTAACATAGTACTGGAGGTCCTGGCCAGAGCAATCAGGCAAGAAAAAGGAATAAAAGGAATCCAAATAGGGAGGGAAGAAGTGAAACTCTCGCTGTTTGCAGACGACATGATCTTATATATAGAAAACCACAAAGAATCCATTGGAAAACTCTTAGAAGTAATCAACAACTACAGCAAAGTTGCAGGGTATAAAATCAATTTGCATAAATCAGTAGCATTTCTATACTCCAGTAATGAACCAACAGAAAAAGAACTCAAGAATACAATACCATTCACAATCGCAACAAAAATAATAAAATACCTTGGGGTAAATTTAACTAAGGAAGTGAAGGACCTAGATAATGAAAATTACAAGGCCTTTCTGAGAGAATTGGATGACAACATAAGGAGATGGAAAGACATTCCATGTACATGGATTGGAAGAATAAACATAGTTAAAATGTCCATACTACCTAAAGCAATCTACAGATTCAATGCCATCCCAATCAGAATCCCAATGACATTCTTTACAGAATTAGAACAAAGAATCCTAAAATTCATATGGGGCAACAAAAGACCCCGAATTTCTAAAGCAATCCTGAGAAAAAAGAACAAAACGGGAGGCATCACAATCCCTGACTTCAAAACATACTACAAAGCTACAGTAATCAAAACAGTATGGTACTGGTACAAAAACAGGTGCACACATCAATGGAACAGAATTGAAAGCCCGGAAATAAAACCACACATCTATGGACAGCTTATCTTTGACAAAGGAGCTGAGGGCATACAATGGAGAAAAGAAAGTCTTTTCAACAAATGGTGCTGGCAAAACTGGAAAGCCACATGTAAAAGAATGAAAATTGACCATTCTTTTTCACCATTCACCAAAATAAACTCAAAATGGATCAAAGACCTAAAGGTGAGACCTGAAACCATAAGGCTTCTGGAAGAAAACGTAGGCAGTACACTCTTTGACATCAGTATTAAAAGGATCCTTTCGGACACCATGCCTTCTCAGAGAAGGGAAACAATAGAAAGAATAAACAAATGGGACTTCATCAGACTAAAGAGCTTCTTCAAGGCAAATGAAAACAGGATTGAAACAAAAAAACAACCCACTAACTGGGAAAAAATATTTGCAAGTCATATATCTGACAAAGGCTTAATATCCATAATATATAAAGAACTCTCACAACTCAACAACAAAACATCAAACAACCCAATCAAAAAATGGGCTGGAGACATGAACAGACATTTCTCCAAAGAAGATATACGGATGGCCAATAGGCACATGAAAAGATGCTCATCATCGCTGATCATCAGGGAAATGCAAATCAAAACTACACTAAGATATCACCTTACACCCGTTAGAATGACAAAAATATCTAAAACTAATAGCAACAAATGTTGGAGAGGTTGCGGAGAAAAAGGAACCCTCATACACTGCTGGTGGGAATGCAAACTGGTGCAGCCACTATGGAAAACAGTATGGAGATTCCTCAAAAAACTAAAAATACAACTACCATACGATCCAGCCATCCCACTACTGGGTATTTATCCAAAGAGCCTGAAGTCAGCAATCCCAAAAGTCCTGTGCACCCCAATGTTTATTACAGCACTGTTTACAATAGCCAAGACGTGGAAGCAACCTAAGTGCCCATCAACAGATGAAAGGATAAAGAAGATGTGGTACATATATACAATGGAATACTACTCAGCTGCAAAACAGAACAAAATCATTCCATTTGCAATAACATGGATGGACCTTGAGAGAATTATGTTAAGTGAAATAAACCAGCGAGAGAAAGATAATCTGTGTATGACTCCACTCATATGAGGAATTTAAAACTATGGACCAAGAACAGTTTAGTGGACACCAGGGGAAAGGTGGGGTGGGGGGTGGGCACAAAGGGTGAAGTGGTGCACCTACAACATGACTGACAAACATTAATGTACAATTGAAATTTCACAAGATTGTAACCTATCAATAACTCAATAAAAAAAAAAAATTTCCAACTTGCTGTATGGTGCTTCCCCAGCTTCACCTGTCAGCTTCTTAGTAGCCTAAAGCGGATCTATATACAATTTTGATCATATAGGTTTCTGACTCAACAGTAATGCAATACAGTAGAACGAAAAGAAAGGGTTTGGAGTTTATTCCCTCACTCGCTCATTCATTCACTCACTCATTCAACATGTACTAAGTGGCTATTACGTGTCTGGCACTGCCCTGGCTTCGTTTAAACTCTGTATCTGCAGCTTCATTATTTGTGTGACTTTGGATAAAAATCTCTTTAGATCCCAGTTTCTTAATTACCAAAATGAAGAAAACATCAATGTTCTTCATGATGTTAAAAGACTAAATGAGATCAGGTACTTGGAAGTGACAAGTAAGATACCCAATTTAGGTACAACTATCTTGTTATCTAAATTGCACCACCATATAAACAACTGCCACATGAATGCCAGACCTCAAACTTATCGTGTCAAGATTGAACTTATTATCTTTCCCTTCCTATAACTTGCCCTGTGCCATAGTCCCTTTCTTATCATTGGCTCCTCAATCTACCCAATTACTACTGAAGCCAAAATCCTGAAAGTAATTCTGAATACCTCCATCTCCACAAAGCCCCATGTCTAGGCAAACAAGAAGCCCTACCAGGTGTCCCTTTTAAGTCCCTCCCAAACATACTCATCTCTTCTCTCTCCCTACTGCTAAGGCCTTTTTTATAGGCCCTCACCATTTTTTGCCTTAAGTACTCCAATACCTTTTAGTCTCTATAAACCAGCTGCATAACTTGAACTGAAAATAGAGAGATCCAATAAAAATCTGCACGTTGAAGGGTGAGACTACCCCACAATCCCTATCTCTTACTGAATCCTCATAATATGGGTAGCAAACTGCAATCCTCTAGGCAGGAGATTAAATAACTCTTTCCTGTAGACTCTTAAGCCTCTTCCCAAGAAAAGACCCCCACATACTGGCATTTGAGGGGCTGTGAGAAACAAAATTGGTTAATCCATCCCAACACCCTACAATGAAGCCCCTCAATGAACATTCCCTACCCAAGCACCCAGAGTTTCCAGTCAGCATATCAGTGTCTCACTCTTAAATACGAGTTGACAATCAAGAGCTCTGGGCAGCTGAAGGATGCTACCAATAAAAAAGAGAACAAAACAGGCAGAAAAAATGAAACAGAGACAATTCAGAAGAAAATTCAAAGGAACTGTATAACTTATCCTCAAAGAGATAAGAGACGATAACTCTTCCTGATCTTCTTTTGGGAGTTTCCTTAAGTTTACCATTCAAACCTTCCCCCAAATTTTTAATTCTTGTTAATGCATTTTTATTTCCAAGAAATCTTCATTATTCCTTGATTGCTTACATTTTATGGCCTCATATTTATATTTAATGGATGCAATATCCCAACAGTCCTATGAGAGTAGTAGTATCTTACAGAGGAGGAAACTTAAGGCACAGCAAGTTTAAGAGGCTTACTCAAAATCACACATTTGGTTAGGAACAGAGGCCAAATGTGATCCAGGCAGTTGGGCTTCACAGCCCAGGCTCTTAACCACGAGGTGGAACTGACTCTTGCTGGCCATTCAACTAATTGGTTAAAATCAACTGTAAAAGCCAACTGTGCAGCCTGAGCACCATCAGTATGCAATTGAGAAACCTCTAGACAAGGCGAACTCTAAAACCCCACATACTTCCAAAATTAGCTCATGTAGGATTAATACACCTCAAACAATGACGGCACAATTAGTGTCTTAAAAAACATTTGCCAATAAAACAGCTGAATTCAGAAATGTCTAAGTTGAACATAGAATTACTGAATCCTAAGAGTTATGAAGACTCTCAAAAGACAACCAACTTGGGGCCGGCCCGGTGGCTCAGCGGTTAAGTTAGCACGCTCCGCTTCTCCACGGCCCAGAGCTCGCCGGTTCAGATCCCGGGCGCGGACACAGCACTGCTTGGCAAAAGACATGCTGTGGTAGGCGTCCCATGTATAAAGTAGAGGAACATGGGCATGGATGTTAGCTCAGGGCCAGTCTTCCTCAGCAAAAAGAGGTGGATTGGCAGTAGTTAGCTGAGGGCTAATCTTCCTCAAAAAAAAAAAAAAAAGACTCCTAATTTAACCCATCATCCACTGCATAGGGTCAGATATTACATTAGCACATAGGAAAAGCTCACTAAAAATTGTGATTATAATCTATGTGTTGATTTAGAAATCATTACAAGATGACGAACCATTCAAAACTCCAATATTGATAAAATACAGAGAAACAAATGGCTGCCCGCTCTCCCCCTCCCTCATCTCCTCATCTGGTTCTATTACAGAAAGAGCTTCTGCCCCAGGAGCCCCTCTTCCCATCTGTGCCCACTCTCTCGGTTCAGCTTCCAGGAGCCCAAGTGAGAGATTTCAGGTCAAGGAAAAAGGAGGGAATGGAAGGCCTGAGTTCTCTTTGGCAGATTCCTCTTCTCACCAGGAAGGTGATTGGACTAAGATGGTCTTGGCATCCAGACATTTGGAATTCGGAAATCATCTTGTCAAAGAAATGATATTATAAAGGATATTTAGGTTCTACTTGATTGTAAGAGCTATATAATTGTTTGGCTGCATATCTGGATAAAAAAGTGACTCTTGCGGAACAACGTCGGATCCCAAGCAAGATTTACACTACTTTATCTTTGAGTAAGTGTGTCTGAACTCCCAACAATCAATATACAGAATTGTGTGAGTAGACCTTTGTCATTTCACATTTACCTAGTAGCCTTAGGGATCTCCACTGTATCAGTTCTCCCTGCTTTCAACCCCAGACTAATTAGCAATGCCTCAGTCATTATCACTGCCCTGGCAGACATAATCTCACTCCACACAAGCTACAGTTCATGAGTCATTCAATCATCCAGGAAGAGTGATACTTTTCTTAAAAAAAAAAATTCACGACAACAACAAAAGAGCCTATTTAGAAAAAAACAAAAACAAATCCCCTTGAAGAAAATTAATATGTTCATTCATTTAATATATGTAAACTTAGTAAAAAGGAAACAATGAAGAGTGTGGTCAAAACCACTATACTGGACATTTTTCTTCTAAGCTCTCCAAGGTTCAATGCAGGTCCCAATCCACAATTACCTACAAATCTGTCTGTGAAATAGAGAGGAATAAACACCTCTAGTGGGTTGAATAGTGTCTCCCAAAAATTCATGTCAACCCAGAACCTCGGAATGTGACCTTATTTGCAAACAGGGTCCTTGCAGATGTAATTAGCTGGGTTAAGATGAAGTTGTACTGTATTAAGGCAGGCCCTCAATCCAACAACCGGTGCCCCTATAAGAAAAGGAGAACACACAGAAGGGTGAAGGCCATGTGAAGACAAAGGCAGGGATTCGAATGATGCAGCAACAAGCCAAGGAACACCAAAGATTGTTGGTAGCCACCGGAAGCTGAGAGGAGGCAAGAAAGGATTTTCCCCTGGAGCCTTCAGAGGGAGCATACCCTGCTGCTACCTTGATTTTGGACTTCTGGCCTCCAGAACTATGAGAGAATACATTTCTGTTCTTTTAAGCCACCAAGTTTGCGGTAATTTATTACAGCAGCCCTAGGAAAGTAATACAACACCTCAAACATGAAATGCAAAAATGAAACTCAGATTGGATAATTACCGGTTGAACTATAACTCAGATAGCAAACCTGATATTCAATCTTCACAAGCAATTATACCAGACAGCTACAAGGAAAACAAAATTGTGTGGTTAAAAAAAATCAAAATAAATAAAGATAACGTAATGTAAGACAGATGTGATAAAGAAAATCAAATAGTAGACAAATACCAAAATTTTTAATGGCTCAACTAAAATCAGCCTTATTTTCTATTTTATAACTTTACCAAATTTATAAAAATAATATCAATAACTTAGCTAATTTATATACCAAACTTGCTGTACTATTAAAAATATTTTAATTATAATTAAATTACAATTATACAATTAATTACCAATCAAAGGATCAAATTCTTCATCTTACTAGCATTTTAATTGTTTCCAAATAAAAGAGGTATCTTTCCTTCTTAATCCCATCTTCAGTTTCTATCCACCTCTGCCTTCCTGGGTACCTCAATTTTTATCTAAAATCTAAAATGTTTCTCTAGAATTCAATAGAATGCACAATGGGGAAAAAATCAACTGAGGAATAAACCAAAGAAAAGATTCAGTTTCTGAAAAAGGAGAGAGGGGCCGGCCTGGTGGGGCCGCGGTTAAGTGCACACGTTCCGCTTCTCGGCAGCCCAGGGCTCGCCGGTTCGGATCCCAGGTGCGGACATGGCACCTCTTGGCACACCTCGCTGTGGTAGGCGTCCCACGTATAAAGCAGAGGAAGATGGGCATGGATGTTAGCTCAGGGCCAGTCTTCCTCAGCAAAGAGAGGAGGACTGGCAATAGTTAGCTCAGGGCTAATCTTCCTCAAAAAAACAAAAGAAAAAGAAAAAGAAGGGAACAAGACAGAGAAAAGCCAGGTAAAACATATGGGACATGCATTATAAAGAATCTACTCAGATGATAAGGTCCACACCTCAGAGCTGACCTTACGGGTTCTTTTCCTTCTGCCCTCCCTTCCCTCAGTACATTGCTGAGCCTACTTTTCCTTTCCTGTTGACCTTCCTTATCCCTACAGGGATGCTGCCCACTCCCAATATTTGTTGAATAATGTGCCTTCACTTTTATAAATAAGTTCTTTCCCTAAATTTTCCCCCCAAAATCTATCTTTTTTACTTACCTTAATAGCAATGATGCAAACCTCTGCATTAAACAAAAATGCAGCATAAGTTCAAATTTTCTACTTAAAATCTCTCTATCAAAGCTTAATGTTTAAGTGCGGGCTCAGGAGTGTGACCACTAAGGTTCAACTTCAACCCAACCACACGCTAGTTGTGGCCTTGGTGAGTGACTTAACCTCTCCCTGCCTAACTCTGTTCACCTTAAAGTAGAAATAATGAAAATGCACACCTTAGAGGGTTTCATGTGAATTAAGTGATACTAGGCCCTGGCTGTATATGGACAGTGTGTCAGCATTCCCTGTTCAGGGGCCGGCCCCGTGGCCGAGTGGTTAAGTTCATGCCCTCTGCTTCAGTGGCCCAGGGTTTCGCCGGTTCGGATCCTGGGCAGAGCCATGGTACTGCTCATCAGGCCATGATGAGGTGGTGTCCCACATAGCACAATCAGAAAGACTTACAGCTACAATACACAACTACGTACTGGGGGACTTTGGGGAGAAGAAGGAAAAAAAACAAGAAGACTGGCAACAGATGTTAGCTCAGGTGCCAATCTTTAACAAAAACAAAATTCCCTGTTGATATTCTTACTATTGTAATTTGAAATTGTTCTCTTTTAGAGTATCTAGATTCTCTCTAAGCATGACGCTCACCTTGCTAAGAAAACCATTAGATTTCAAGAATCCACAAAAGGAGACAATTGGTTCTCTCACTTTCATTCCATGTCTGGGAAAATCGTAGTCAAAAAACTGCTTTGACATCTAGAACATAATATCACAGAGTAAGAACATACACAGTTTGAAGTTTTAAAGATGGGATATCGTAAGACATTTCATCTACTCCCTTTCAAAGCTTTCCTCTATCTCCTGGCTCTTTATCAGTACCATCAAAAACCATGACAATATCATGTAAGGATTTTAAATTAAAATAGAAAACCTGGCTCTCAGCACTGCTACTTAATTTCTCGAAGCTGCCATCAAAGATAGAAAGAGTTTCAAAGCACCTGGACCTGAAATAAGCCATTAAGCACTTTAGCTCTTTGAGATAAAATTTGAAGTCCAATTTTGGACATAAATCTAGGTAAGATTAGGGTTGCTTACAAGTATCTACACTTTAAGTGAAAATTATGTGTTAAAATCTAAATTCCCAGGTAAGCTTCTAAGTGGCAAGCAGCCACTTGAAGACTACTGTCCTTAGTGCTTTCCAACTTTGAAATCTTCCTGCTGTTGCCATTTTGTGAATGAAGAAATTGACCAAAAGGGCAGAAAAGAGGCAAACTCAAATTAAAGTGCTTCATCTCAATTAGCAAGCCATGCCACCCCCTCATCAATGTAAAAATGAACATATCCCAAGCATCTCTCACCCTCATCCTAAACATTTCAAGCTCTACCACTAGATACACAGAGGAGTTATTGTGCATGGATTTCTAGAAGTATCAATAGCAAAAGATAGTAAGCAGCAATGATAGCTTTTGCTTCCACACATAACTGGCAGAAAAATAAGACTATGAAAAGCAAGAATGAGAAGATGAGAGAGGAACAAATAACCAAAATTGACCCAGTGTTTAATTCCTCTTCTTACTATAGGATCATTTATCGCCATTAAAAATCATTCACAAGTCAGATTTTATTAGGAAAACCTCAAAATATTTTATTTGAAGGAAAATAGAATGTCATTTTGTGATCGGTTCCTCCAGGCTTCAACGATTCTTCTATCATTTCCTGATCTCCACAGCATTCCAAACTCTGAGTTTAAAGACTCCTTGGCAAATCAAAATCACAATGCATGGTTCCTTAGTGATGGCACAAACCAACTCCTGTGTTTGCCAAGTAGGGTTGCTGGGGCCCAAAGACATTAGGTGCTGTTATGGACTGAATTGTGTCCCCCAAAATTCATATGTTGAAGTCCCAACCCCAGCACCTCAGAATGCAACTGTATTTGAAGATAGGTTTTTCCCCCAGAGGTAAGTAAGGTACAGTGAGGTCATTAGAGGGGGCCTTAATCCAATATGACTGATGCCCTTATAAAAAATGAAATTTGGACACAGACGGGTACAGGGGGGAGACGATGTAAAGATACAGGGAGAAGACAGCAAACTATAAGCCAAGAGAAGGGCTTGAAACAAATTCTCCCCTCACGGTCCTCAGAAGGACGGCCCTGATATTTTGACCTCAGACTTCTGGCCTCCAGAACCATGAGACAATAAATTCCTGTTGTTTAAGCTAATCAACCTCTGGTACTTTGTCACAGCAGTCCTAGCAAACTAACACAGGTGACTTGCCTTACATTGTACAGTGATGAAAAAAAAAGTCAGGATCAAAACCCAGCTTTCCAGATTCTCATATCCATGGGGCTTTCCACCTCCCTGTACCGCCTTGCAACTTAACTCCCTGTTTTCACTCAAAGTTCTCTCCCACAAAAATCTTACACTTGTTCAACTTGTTAAGGACCATGCTAAATATATACTGCTTATTCTGAACTCTTGTGCACTACACTCTCACATCACCAAGAAGACATTTTCATAGATGTCTCATGAACTCAAAATGTCTACAATCCAAATCAACTGCTCCACGAAGTTAGTATGACATTGTTAGGGAATCTAAGTAGGTCTAAGTACAAGACCCAACTCCCTGAGCAAGTCATCTAACCTCCCTGAGCCACAATTCCATATTTACAATACAGATTTGGTAAACAATATAAATTCTATACAGAAAAAAAAAAAACCTTCAAAGGGTTAATGTGAAGATTAAATTGGATAACAGCCCTTTCAAATTGTAAATTGTTAGAAGCAATTCTCCATGCAGTCATAAGCTATTTCTCTTTCTGGCACCATTGTTTTACTCATTCAAACTCAAAACCATTGACATTTCCCTCTCAAATCATCTATAATCAATAATTCACCTAACTCTGGCATTTATTTCTCTACTACATCATTTTTTTGGTCACTGCTTTCTAATAAACCCAGGTCCTCATAACTTCAAATCTGTACTACTTTGAATGACTGATTTATCAGCTTCCAGATTCCTCCTTATCTAATCTATATCATATCCTAACATCAGATTTATCTTCCTAATGCACTCAGCTCAAGAGTCTTCAGAGGCTCTCCAACCCACAGAACAAGGTCCCAGCTACAGAGCCCTGCATTCTATGATGCAACTGTATCCCAGGGCCAGTTCCTAAGCTTATCTCAAGGCTTACCATGTGCCCAAGGGCCTTGTCTCATCCCCAGCCAATAAGAACAGATAGATCACCAACAGCTTCAGTTTGACCCTACTTGCTGCTTCTCTTGAACTTCCCACTCTTGGACCTAACTGCCACAGCTGGATCTTCTAATATCATTATGAAATTTCTCAACCTTGAACCTGGGTAGGCACCAACAGCAAAGTTAGGTAGGTTAATTCCAGTGCCCACCTCACATGCTGGGGAGTAGAGCTGCTGCTAGTTTCATTTTCCTCTTGTTCTCTCTTGACCTAGTATCTCTTTGCCCTATCCTACTCCCTAAGCTTCAGGGTCTACCATAATCAAATTCAGTAGCACCCTTAACCTTGCCTCCCTCCACAGCTCAATGACAATTCACTGCTCCATCTCAGCTAGTGGTTTCCAATCCCAGTAGACCCAATACCCGCTTTATACAACAAATATTTTATAAATATGCCTTTGCCACCATGAAATGAAATTAATAGATAATAGGATCTGTGTACACATATAATTTCAAATATTTATATATAGAATTTCAAATATATATCTATATGCAACTGAATACAAAAGACAAAAAGTAATATATAATAAAATAGTATACTTAAATATGTAAATAGTCAGACACAACTACACTGGAAAACATAATGAAGAATGGTGCTCACATCTATATACAGAATCAGCATGAACACAACCACTATAAATGCAAACTAATCGAGAGAGTTACATTAGTGACTTAATGCAAGCAATATTGCCATTAGTTATGTAATTTTCCGAAATGATGAACAAATTTTAGTAAAGTTTTAAACAAGACAAAATACAATTCTCCCTTGATTTATACTGTAGTTGTATTCCTGGAACATCTGGTATGTATTAAATGTGTGCAGAGCACACTTCGTGTTTATACGTGAAGTAGTTGAGTTATAGCCTAAGACAAATATAAATAGGTTTTCACCTGCATGAATGCCCAGTAGGACATTCAAAAGGCTTATGAGACAAAAGACAGTTGTTCATTGTATTAAAGCAGGGGTTGACAAACTGTATAAAGGGCCAGACAGTATAAACTTTAAGTTTTGTGGACCATACACTCTGCAACAACCACTTGATTCTAAGAAAGCAGTCAGAGACCATACACAAATAAATGAGAGTGCTGTGTTCAAATAAAACTTCATTTACAAAAACTAGCCATTGGCCTCGACAGCAGTTTGCGTACCTCTGTATTAGAGTGTCCCACACATTTCAGAATGTCCAGCTCCTGTCCACTAAATGCCTTGCATTACCCAATTACAGTATCCAAGTTGTGATGACAAAAACACCTCCTATGGAGCAATAATCACCCCACTCTCCCACACCCATCAAATGAGAACTCCTGACCTATATATTCCTATTCACTGCACTTGGCAAAGGCATTGAGCTTTCTGCTCTCACCTCCTTTTCTATACCTGTCTGGAATGCAAATTCTCCTCAACCTACTCCTCACTGTTTATCTCTCCTATGCCCTATTCAAGACTCAGCTGATAACTTACCACCCTAGACTAATGGAGGAATTTCTTTAGAACTTACAATCTTTCAGAAATGACTTGGCATTGATATGCCACCTCCTGTTATTCCTCAACTTATTATCTATATATTCTGTCTCCCACCTGGAAGACAGATTCCTTGAGGGCAGAGACTGTGTCTAATACTCTGCCATATTTACAGACTCTAGCTCAATGATTTTCCTTAATTCGATCAATAAATATTATGATTACCATGCTAGATGTTGAGGACACAGCAGTGAACAATAAGACAAGGTCCCTGATCTCACTAATATTATATACTAACAGCGAGGAGTGAAAATAATAAATTTCAGATTCCAATAAGAACCATACAGGAAATAAATAGGTTAGTAAAGAAGGGTAAGATGATGGTCAGCTACTATTTTAGATATGATGGTCAAAGGAAACTTTTCTAAAAAGAAGATGTTTGAATTGACACCTGGCATATGAGAAGAGCCAGGGAAGAGCATTCCAGCCATAGGGAATAGCATGTGTAAAATCCCTGACATAGGAAATCTTGTGGCATGTTTGAGGAAAAATTGGGTCATAGAGTACTTGAAACTGAGGCTTTTAAATAAGGAGTGACATAATATGACTTGTGTTTTTAAAAAGATTATACTGGTTACAGAGTAGAGAAGGGATAGAAGGAAGGTAAGAGAAGAAGTGGAGAGTACAATTAAGAAGCTATTGTAGAAGTTCAAGCAAAAACTGATGATATCCTGGACTGCGGGTGGCAGTAAAGGGAGAGAAAGTGGACAGATTTGAGATATCTTTTACAAAAATAACTTACAGAATTTATTCACGGGCTAGATTTGGAGAGTAGGGTCACTGGGTGCTGTCATTACTAATATAGGGAGAAAATGGTTTGACTTACACTGGGGGGGACCATGAGTTTCATTTGGATATGTTAAGTTTGAGATGACTGTTATACAATGATTTTTGAAGGCTGAACCAACCTTGCATTGCCGGAATAAACCTCACTTGGTAGTCGTATATTATCCTTTTCATAGCAGTCATGTACCACATAACAATGTTTTGCTCAATTACGGATAGCATATCCGACAGTGGTTCCATAAGATTAGTACCATATGGCCTAGGTGTGTAGTAGGCTATACCATCTAGGTTTGTGTAGGTACACTCTATGATATTTGCACAATACAAAATGGCCTAATGATGCATTTCTCAGAATGTGTCCCCATCATTAAGTGACACATGACTGTATTACTGGATTCAAGAGGAAATGTCAGGTAGGCAGATGAATATATGAGAAAGGAGACAAAGACAAGATCTTAGCTAAAGAGAGGTATGTGTAGGTCATTAGCTTCTAGTTACTATTTAAGCTCATGAAATAAATAAAATCACATAGGCTAGAGTGCTGCTTAGAGAAAAGAAGGCCCCTTCTGTGTCCTAAAACTCCCTAATATTTAGAGAAGGAGCCAGCACAAGAGAAAGAGAAAAAGCTATCTACTTGGAAAATCTGGTGTCACAGAAAAGAATATTTCAACCATACACAATCTGCTAAAAGGCTGGGTAAAATAAGACAGAGAGGTGTCTATTTGATTTGGCAATGAGGAAGTCATCGAGGAACTTGACAAGAACATTTTCAGCTAAAAGGAATGATGGAAACCAAACTGCAGTAGTATGAAAAGGAGAATGAGAGGTGAGAATGAAAACTGAAAAGAGACTTCTCAAAAATAACTGTAAATCATGACAACTGTGGGAAACAAATCAGACCAGTAACAGACTACATTTAGTTCATCGATATCTTAATAACATTATTGCAGTAAATCACTGATATTTATCTTATTGTAAATCAGCAAAACAAGGAGCTGTGATTCCTTCAACGCAAAAAATACACAAGTCTTATGTCAAGATAATTTGCACTTTTAAAAATGTAGTAGAGGTAAAGCTATTAACACTAAAAGTTCTGAAACTGAACTGAAAAGTTCCCACTAAAAAAAGAAGTTATTTTATTCCTTGAGTAAAGAAGCTATGCAGGAAGTAATAAAGCAAAGGCAGAACAATTTTATTTCATAAAAATTAAAAACTTATATGTAACAACTACACTGTAAAAGGAATTTTTAGAAAAAGGACAGAATGAAAGAAAATGCTACAATATAAATGATTCTAATATATAAAGAGTATCTATAAATCAATAAGAAAAACCAATAGAAAATATAGTAAACAAAGAAATCAAGAAAGAAGAAATATAAATGACTAATTAAATAGCATGACTTCCCCATTTTTAAGGACTTCCCTTAAAAGTCATGCATACAGAGTAATATTAGCCTAATATGTACCTTAGGAACTCTGCAAAGAAAATCAGACATATAAAATTCCTCACCAATGATAGTCTCATCATCAACACAGAGCAGTTTTTTTCTCCATACTTCAGTATACAGCAGGATGATCCTATTTTATTAAATATGACTTGATATCATTGCAAAAGGTGCTGATTTTTAAACTTCAGTTTACACATTCCAATGAGATATATAAACCCATATAGTTTAGAAACTTGGCATATTCAGAGGTGTAGAATATTTAAACAGCTATGGGCATCATGCAAAGACAGAAGCAAAGATAACAAGAGGGAATGCCTACCTTCCCTTATAGCTGTAAACGGTGTACCTTCTTCTTCTTGCAGCCTGATCACCTTCAGGGCTACCAACTTCCCATTTACCCTGAGAGAAACGCAAGAAGATATGAGAAGCAAATCCGTGAAAATATGTTCCCATTATGGTTCTGTCTTCCTTAAAATTCATATTTTATGCATTTTTGCACTGAAAATGTGACTCAATTACACTGCCACAACAAGATTAATTTCAGTAAGTCTGGAAATTCTATATCATCATCATAAATATTCACACTTTAAATATTCACATTTTAAATATTCACACTTGCATAGTCCAAGATTTAACAGAAGCTTTCTGTGATTCACTCTATGTTCCTTCCAGAATGAAACTAGTGCTTAACAAAATCACCACGCTTGATCAATTATTCTCAGATCAATTAAAAATCAAGCAGCCAAAATAATTCTCTACCTTTGGTTCTCCAATAGCTCCTTTGTTTCTTTTGCTGAAAGGCCTTCATCTTTGATCTTAAACTGAGGTCATTCAACCCCCAAGGACAGAAACTTGACACTCAGCCTTCTCTCCTCTCTTTACTATCTTCCCTCTTCTCTCTCTCTCTCCCAACATCGCCCATTCCTCCCTTTGTTGCTATTTTGTTTTTACTAGAGCCTCCTAACATTATATTTGGTCTGATTGTGTTTTATAATATAGCATATCACCAAAATAAAAGTTATGAATATTTTACTATTACAAGATCACACAAGACCTTCCAAAGCAGATGGTTCTTCCAGATGCATTCTAAATGTGTACTGGCTCTAATTAAAAATTAGATTGCACTAGGCAGATAAATTTTTATCCAGTCCATTCTGTTAACAAAGACATGTCTATCTACACTGGTCTAGTTTCATGCTCTACTTTCTACCCTTACTAGACCTAGCAGCATACTTTGTTAATTAAAATAGGTGAAACAACCACACAAACATGTAAAAGGTACAAGAAGGCATTTGATGAAAAGCAAATCTCCCTGCCACACCCTCCCTCAGCCACCAGCTCCCATCCTCTGAGGTGACCACTTACCATTATTTATACTTACACACAAACATACATATACATACACACATATATACATACACACATACACAAATGGTAGTATGCGATACAGAGTACACTGTATATTATTTTATCATGACAATATATTTTAGTGACTTCCTCATAAATTCATAGAAAACTATCTCTTGCTTTTGAGAGACCACAGGTATTCCTTTGTATGAGAGTAGTACACTTAATTTACTCCCAGTCCTCTATGGATAGGCATTTAGTGTATACGCCAATTTTGGTACTAAAACAATGATGCAATAAATAGTCTTGAACATGTAATTTCATCCATGTAAAAACATGTCTGTAAGATAAATTCCTAAAAGTGAAATTGCAAGATCAAAACGTATGTGCATTTCTAAATTCTAATTCTGATGAATAGTGGGAAATTATCCTACGTAGAGGTTGTATCAACTTCCTAGAGCAAATGATAGGAGCTCCTGTTCCCCTTTCAACTGTACTATGTTATCAACCATTGATTTTGCCAATCTGATAGATGAAAAATGGTTTTGTGTTGCAATTTAAATTACAACCCAATTTCTTTAGAGGTTATGGAACCAGCAAAGGAGAATTCACATGGCCCAGAGAATCCAGTGCCTGAGTCTGAAATAAAGAATTCGAACGTCTCTTTCTTAAGAACTATATCCAACTGGCCTGTTTTTGCTCAAAAAACTGCCACAGCCACAAAACTCAAAAGGCCAAGGAATTTATTACAGCCCAACCGTTCTATTGGCATTTCTCATTGAACTGTTGAAATACATTATTGGTTACAGGAATCACATAAAAACATCTGATTATAAGGCTCCATGATGTACCATCTCCTCAAGGTCAGGAGTTGTGTTTATTTTCGCTTGTGCTTCAGCTGGGAGGACAGGCCTGCTGCTTTTCTGCTCTGCAATTCTCCTCTCCTGAGTACATTACCTTGATTTTTCTAATCCTGATTGTGCTTTAGGCACCCAGGTGCAGGCAAAAAATTAATAAGCAGATGGGGTTCAACTGGAGACTGTGCCTTGTGCTCTTCACTTTGTCCTTTTGGACTAAGGGAGGCCTTTGGCAGGGCTTGAGGCTGGGATGCAGTCAGCGCTGACATCTGCACGGATTTTTCTCAGCCCAGTTGAGCTCATCACTGGCTCCCCAAGGAGGCAGTAAGTGATTCCAGGAACTGCCTGGACTTTCCCCTCATTTACAGATATTTTCCCCTCATCCATTAAAAAAACACACACAAAGCTTCCCACAAAGCTTTTCCATTTCCCTTGAGAGCATTAACTTAAGCATACCGTGAACTGAATTCTGGAATACAGAGAATCATGTTTTTGAAGGATATATACCTAAAACACACTCTTAGACCAGGAAGTTACGATTCTCCTGTAATATACTGAAAGGAGGCAAACCTTCAATTGAACTAATACTTTTTAGATGCAACTAGAGATGGAACGCCTTAGAGTAAACTCATAGACTAGTGTGCATTATTTTTGTGGTGAAAAAGTTTTGAACATATTAATATGATAACCACAGGAAAGAACAAGATCCAGGTTAACGGAATTTTGATTCTGAAATATAATTCTCCATGAATTGAAACTCCAAGTATTAATTTCTCATAGTTATGATAATCACAGTAGTTAAAGATATTAAGATTTTATGTAGCACATCATGTGAAACTAAAAATTTCCTTAAAATTTGTATTAGACTATTAGCTCCAGGAGTGAAGGAACTTCTCCTGTTTGGTTAACCTTTATACGTGCCTAACGCTTAAAACTGCCTGGCATGGAGCAGGCTCTCAAAATATTTTATTGAATGAATATAAATAATGTTAATATACTGATATTTCCTTCCTTATACCTGCAGGATAACTCAAGAATAAAGTATAAAAATTACTGCTTTCAAAAATTTCAGAAATCTCAAATTTTTATAAAGCTTTCAACATCTTTCATATTTGGTTTAAATATTTATTTTCTTTTTTGAAATTAAAGGTTTAGTCTCTTTGGTTTTGATGCATGCAGATATAGAAAGTTTTCATTTCATAAAAGCTTTAGAATTTATAGAATATTTTGTTAATTAACCTTTTTACACCCAACAGACATGTTTCAAAACCCTCACTATCTTTTAATAACCTGAGCCAGACCACTAATCAGTATCGTCCTCTTCTCCAACTGTGTCATTGGTTTCCCATTAACAATCATATTGATTATCAAATTGCTCTTTAACCTACGAGTCACTGTGACTTTCTCTTTTCTTAATTAGTTTTTCTTCACATGTCTAGACACTCACCAACTACTGAATCCCTCAGTTCTAAAAGTCTAGTAAAAGTGTTAAGGCATGAGCTCCACTTTTGGAAAAGGTACCTTTGGAAAAAAGTAACATTACAAATTTTCTAACCTTCTCCCTTTGGTACACATATCTTTTTAAACTTCAGCATGGACTGAAATACCTGAAATTCTAAGTTACTAACTCTAACAAAATGTCATTTTTTAAAGATATCCAAAGAAGATGCCTGCCATTCTATGAAAAACAAAATGAACACTGCATCCAATCATTACCTTGTGTAGTTTAAACTGCTCTATTAAATTTTCAAAACAAATACTTCAAATATTGATTTAAGTTCTTTAGAATAATTACAAAATTCAAATTGAATCAATAATTAGAGCTGTTTACAGGAAAACTTTGAAGATTCCTCTTTAACAAGTCTTATTAATTAAATCAAAGGCTAATGAGTGGAAGGCAATCAAGCCTTGATTAGTAAGGGAGACATTAATTCAGGTAAATAATGGTTAAAAAATGCTTTAAATTATTAAATTGTATTATTTATTATTATATTAATTAATTATTATTATTAATTATTATTAAATTGTTAATATTATCACAGAACGTTCTATTGGAGATATTGCCAGGCTTGTGTCTAGTTGTTCTAAGCTCTGTAGGGGACCATTTCATTTTCAGAGATTCTTTACTATTCTCTCATTCTTCCAACAACTGCCATTCCCAGTGTGGCCTCACTGTGAAGCCCACTTCAGGCCCAAGGATGAGTGACGCACTGCTTCAGCCTGCCCGTCACACGAGAAGAGCTACCAAGGGCAGTACAAGGAAGGGCCTGGGGAATGCCCAAGCATGGAGCTCTCCATGCACAGAGACACGGGATATTGGGCGTCCTGGCAGAGCCGTGTGGAAGTGGATCTAGCTTTGAAACCAGCTCTAACCACAAATCCAAATCTCTGCCAACTTCAGCAGCTCTGTTCACAGGTCTGTGTGTCCAAAGTTTGTAAATCATAAAATTCTCTGGTGAGAATGAATCAAGATCTAGAAGCTTTGAATAAGGAGTACAGCCTATTCACTTTTTCATGCATGTGTTCATTTGTTCATTGAACATTTTGTGAAACTTATAAAGGAAAACTCCCCACTTAGTGTAAATTTTCCAGGTTCAAAAGATGATTCACAAAGAGAATTTCCTTACAGACAAACAATTCTCAAAGGAAAGCCTAAAGGCTTTCTATTCCACTAGCTAGCTCAAATTTATAGGATAACTTAGTACAATAAAACAAAATTGCAAATATTATCTAGGTCATCTTTGAAAATAGTGCCCATGTGCTAACACCTAGAAGAAATTATATCTAGAGGATACAAAGGAAATTAAGGCAACATACCTAAAAGAAATTCAATATACTCTGGGAAATTTAATATATTCTGCCTCTCTCTTCCATTATGATTTTGTCTTAAGAGAAACTGCTAAGGAAAATAATACCAAGTGCCAGCAGATACAATGTTTTTGCTTCCTTACTGTATTGGTTTAGAAGCAACAGAAGGGAGTGACAATGGCAAGCTGGAGTGTATCACAGACAATTTTGCGGGCTGAATTTATAAATTTTGGGGAAAGTCATTAAAAACATTTTAGAGACTTTACTAATAGTGCTTTTTATTAATTTTCTCTTAAGATACTAGTGAAAAAGCTGACTATACTGTATTACATCCACACTTCGAAAATTAAAAACTTAACTAAATATTCATGGCCTTGCTATCCCCATCTAAATTCAATTTTTATTCAGGTGTAAATGAGTAATCATCTCAATACTATTTAACCTTGCTGCTCTGAAACATCCTAAAAGTACTATCTACTATACTTTATTCTGGAAAAATAAATTAGAATTTCAAGGGAGGTTGTCAGCAATGACACCTTGTTCTAATCTTTACCAAAATGATAAAGACAGAAGAGTAAGAAGACATGCTATTTCTGTTAAATTAATTTTTTTTAATAAAAATACAAAGATTAATAAGAGAATAGTGTAATGGCTATTTATTAGCACGTGACTAACAATGCAAAAAGTCTGAAGATTTAATGCAATGAGTAAAGGGTATGTTCAAAGAACACTTATTATCTATAAAAGAATGATTGGTACTAAAGCATAATTCATCATTATCAATGTTTTATCAAATGTACAAACTCATAATACTTTGAAACATAAAAGTAGAGTAACATATATTGTTCACGGGAGAAAATAGAATAATTACATTTCAACAATTCTAAACCAGCCAACTTTGCACCTTTCCAGAAATAAATCTGTCAACAAAGGATCTGAAAGTCTTATTATCTTGCAAGTAAAAGTAACCTCAGTGCTCATTCAGGTTCCTGAGCAGACAGAAAGATCCTCACTGGCTGGACTGTCTGTCTTTGTCCTCTCACTCCCTGGAACAAAGAAGCCCTGCAGAAGACTTTGACAGAACTCAACTCTCCTACAATACCCCAAATGACTTAGTTCTTCCTTATGTTGAGCTAAAATTTACTTCCTGCAACTTCTACTCTCTGGTTCTAGTTCTGAATCCACAAAACTAAACTAAATGCTCTTCCACAAGACAGTCCTTCACTTAATTAAGTTTGAATATCCTGCCCCTTATTCAACAAATACTAATTGAGAGACTATGATTCTGTGCTTGGGATAAAGGATGAACAGGTCCCTGCACTGACATCTCACTGAGGAGACAGACATAAAACACATAACCGCAAAGATGGCTGAGACACGTCAAGGGAGGCAGGAGGTTCTCACTTGTCAAAGATGGGACAATTTAAGCATCACTAAACTAATTCCTGCAATGCAAAGGTATCAAATATGTTTAAATCAATAAGTTTATAATGAGACAAAAAAAAACCTCATGAGTCATATTTGGAGGGTACTTTGGAACCATCTCATTAGTTTAAAAACAAATAAAGAGAATATAGTAAGCATTTACTTTCTCTTTTCATATACTTTCATATCTCAGTGTAACCAGACAGTTGATATGTGGACACTTCTCTTTATAGACGCATTGCATGTAACAAATGCAGAAGGAATGATAGAATTTGAATATTACCATTGCTAATCATAATCACTTAACGGATTATTAATAGTTACTAATATCACAAAAAAGGCTACCAGATATTACATGCCTCCTGATGAAAGCACTCAGCCCCCTCTATGGAATAAATCCAACCTAAATCTGACAAAATCTAATCTAACTACTTATTTTAAGGATATAAAGGAACAAGTTAAATAACATCATTAATTAGAACACCATTAATTGGAAAAATACAAACTATAAGAAACTCTGTAGGAAAAATAAACCTGTTTCTTCAACAAATAAATTTCCAGGAAAAAAGGAAGGGGGGAACCCGTAGATCAAAGAGAGATATCAACTAACTGCAATTAATTGCAATGTATGGACCCAGTTTTATCTTGATTCTAATAAAGTACATTTTAACACTGCTTGTATATTTGATGATATAAAGGAACTGTTAAATTTTTTACATGATAATAGCAATGTGGTTATGTTTTTTAAAATAGAGTCCTTATCTTTTTTGTCTACTCTGTTTTTGAAGAAGAAGATTAGCTCTGAGCTAATATCCAGTGCCAATCCTCTTCTTCTTTTTTTTTTCTTTTGGCTGAGGAAGATTGGCCCTGAGCTCACATCCATGCCCATCTTCCTCTATTTTATATGTAAGAAACCTGCCACAGCATGGCTTGATAAGTGGTACATAGGTCTGCGCCCAGGATCTGAACCAGTGAACCTTGGGCCGCCAAAGCAGAGTGCGGGAACTTAACTGCTGTGCCACCTGGCCAGTCCCCTTATCTTTTAAAGAACAAATATACTATGAAATAATATGATGTTTTGGTTTGTTTCAAAATAATTAGGTGGAATGAACATAGATGGAACAAGATTAGACACAGGCCGTCAATGTTTGAAACTGGGTGATGGGCTCATGGTGGTTCATCATAACTACGGTCTCTACTAATTTTCCATAATAAGTTCTTTAAAAATTAAGAAACACACCCAATATGAATTTGGATAAATGTGATGAAGGAAAATCACAGCATGTTATAAAAAAGATAAAGAATCTATTTTAGATTAGACACTTATAAAAGGATTTTCTGAAAATACGCCATTTAAGCTGAAACAAGAAATATAAAAGAGTAAGCAAAGACCATTCCAGGTAGCTGGAACAACCTGTACAGAAGCCCAGAGGCAGAAAACAGATGTGTTAAAGAAAAATGGGAGAAAGGGGAGAAAGGAAGGGCAGAAAGGAAGGTAGGGGAGGAAGGAAGGAAGGAAGGGGAGGAAGGAAGGAAGAGGAGAAAGGAAGGAACGGGAGGAAGGGAAGGAAGGAAGGGAGTAAGGGAGGGAGGAAGGGGAGGAAGGGAGGAAGGAAGGAAGAAAGAAAGAAAGGAAGGGTGGTTGAAGCTTGTTGGCCAGAGGTGGGGGGCACCTGGAGAGAGGAACAGGAGAGCCAGATCATGGAGGTCCTTAAAGGCCACAGAAAGGATTAGTACCAAAAACACTGGGAGATCTTAAGAAAGGGAATGATATGATTAAATTATGTGTCTGCAATTCATTCACTATGGTGTGGAGAATGGCCTGAAGGAGCACAACAGTGGGAGCAGGAAGGGAAGTCAGGAAGTTGTTGCAGTGGTCCAGGGGAAAGATGGTGGCCACAAAGAACCAGGGTATTGGTAAGAGAAATGGGAAAAAGGAAAATGATATTCTGAAGACAGAATCAACAGGCTGTCTAGATAAACTGGATTGGGCATAGGGAAAGGTGTAAAGGATGACTCCAAATGTCCTGGCTTTGGTGTCTGGGTGATGGGGTATCGTTTACTGAGTCGAGTGAAACTAAAGAAGAGGAGATTTAGAACTGGAGTACCAAGAGTTCTGTTTGGACGGATCTTAGTCAGGGAGTGTCTAAGTGGAGACAGAAGGGAAGCATTGATATTTATGGGTCTGGATCTCAGAACAAAAATCTAGTCTAGACATAAAAATTTGTGAGTCATTTGGAGGACTTCAAGGGAAGTAATAACCTCAAGAAAGAGCCAGTTTTCTGTTGAAGCAGGAGAAAAGAAACACTCAGAAAGAGGCAGAGAATATGTAAGAGTCTGTTGATCAGAGAATGATGCTCTAGATCTAGAAGACAGGGAAAGAGCCTGAAAGACAGGAGAAAGGGACAGCAGAGGAGCGAAGTGAGAAATATGTGAGTGAGGTGTAAGAGATAGTGGCCAATCAGGGAGTTTTATACCTTGGGTAGTGCCTGTGGTAAATAGTGATGTGAGGTGGAGGAGATTCCATCCTGACAGTATCTTAAAGCAAGTGGCATAGGGGCTGCAGTTTTGGCAGCTGCTCAGTGTAGCTGTCCCTGTGTGCATTAGGCAAAGCATGGAGAGGGTTGGAGCTTGCAGCTGTGGGAAAGATTAAGGAACAAGTAGTTAACCCTGGCTACATATTAGAATCAACGTGGGAGCTTTACAACTTAACAATGCCTGGCCTCAAGCCTGATTTAACTGGTGTGGGGTGGGTGCCCTAGCGTCTGCCTTTTTAAAAACTACCCAGGTTTTTCTAATATGCAACCAGAATTGAGAACCACTGTGTTAAGCCTTCAAGTTCCTAAATCAACTTCTCATTGCCTCTCTTCCTTTGTCTGGTCTCTCCAACACTGCAATCTCCTTTTTTACAATACATATCCACAATTTTTTCAACTATTTTGAGTGCCCTCACAGTCTTAGTTGCAAGGTTTTGGTAAGTCTCAGCTGATTAACCCCTTTTGAAATGTGGTTGCCAAGGTATACACGCTACCAGATGTGGTCCAAGTGCTGAGTAGACTGGGATAGTACCCTGCCCCATTCCAGAAACTGAACTTGTACTAATTTAGCCTAAGCACAGATTAGACTTTGATAGTCACAAAATACTGTAAACTCATATTGATCTTGCCAACAACTAAAACCTCTAAGTTTCTTCATGGGCCTTGAAATCTCCCTGTACCATCTCTAACTTGCCCCATGCCTAATAATTCACCTTTTTTAAACATGATTTGAGGAGTTTGATTTATCCCTAATAAAATTCCAACTCATCAGCAGCAACCAGCTGCTCATGCCTCTCATGTCTGCTCTAAATTCCACCCCTGTTTTTGACAGGCGTTGGCCACCCATCCTTCTGTGTGTCCTCATCTGAGGTAGGAACGAAAACACTGCACAGGATGAGGTCCAGGGCGGTGCTCTTTGACACCACAATCTTGACCCCCACCCCATCCACCTTTTGGGGGACCTGGCTTCTTTTCTTTCTCTCTCTGTCTCTCCTCTCTCCTTCTCTTTTCACTTTCAAACTCTTCAATCCTGTCCTTCCACGGCCCTTCTGTCCCAGACCACTGCACTGACCTTCTACCTCGACCATTGGGTCGTGCTGGAAAATCTGCCTCTGGCACACAGCTAGGACTCAGTGGTGAACGAATGAGTCAACTCCTTACCATGTAAAGAGGTACCAGAAATCCTACCACTCTTAAATATAGTTAATCAGCCAGTTTTAAATCCATCACCAGCAACAGTAATCATCACTCTCTTACCTATCAGAACATAATTGGGAACATTTACCTATGTTTGAAATATAAGCAGATGTACAATATCTACAGTGTTCTGCTAGTCCACTAGCTTAACAATCTGATCAGAAAAAGGAATTAAGGTTATTTAGGTGTGACATAATTTTTTATGAACTCCTAGATCACTATTTTGCTTTCTAACTACTCAGATGTAAAAGATAATCTGTCCTAAGGTTTTCCACTGGAGGAGGGGGAATGAGAAGGATATGCAGGGGGAAGTTCATACCATTTCTCCTGGCTCTGGTTCACAGAATCCATCTTCTTCTGTGAATATCTGGACACCTTAAGGCTGCTAATGCCTTTCCAATTTTTCATAGTTCCTCCAAGATGACTGACAGTGATGGGACAATCTCAACTCCCAATTTCTTTAAAATTCTGTGAAACAGTCATCTCAGGTCTTAAATCAGAACTCCTTAGAGAAGCACAGTACTATCAGACCTCCTAAGACATTTGATAATTTATTCACTCCCGTATTTTGTTCTGCACTTTGCTGCCTGAAGCTAATGCTCCTTGGTAGCAATGACGTAAGCAAAACAGAAGGTGAGTGATTGCATTTGTTCTCTATCACCTTTCTAGCCCAGTAGCATCTTTTATGTATAAACTTCAAACCTGAGCTTTTCCTGAATTTCCGATGCTTCCTCTCCTTCCCTCACTGAGCTGAATTGTATTGTGGTTCTCTAGTCTGATGTTTGTTTGGTTTTGAGAGACTTTCATCATCCATTTTGATACATTAACCTTCTGGAGTTATAGGGCAATGAACTGTACACTTCTTAGTATTCTTCTGGAATACCTCCAGATACAAGGAACCATTCTGGGTAGAGCAGACAGTCACATGCATACAGCCCTTAAGGAGATTACCAGCCAAAAAAGAAATGACGGTATCAAGCAACTAAAATGCATGACAAAGGTAAGTTCCTAAAAAAAAAAAAAGTAAGGCAAAGTTATCAAAGACAAGAAATGGGAGAATTGTTAACATGTGAAGAAAAGGCACAAAGCACAGAAAAGATGCCCAGGACTCCCACAGATGGAAAGGTAATTGGTTACACATACTCCTGAATTAGTAGGGAAGGGCCATGTTTATTTGAGGAGATGGAAGGGTTTCATTAAAAAATAAGTAAAATGTAGTTTATGATGAAGAGTTTCTAGAGATTATTTTTTCATACATAGAGAGATTTGAAACTTACTGTGCTAATTAGTTCTATGTAAGTTTTTATAGGTAACATACAAAAATTTATATCCCTAAACATACAACACCCATATGCACTGAAAACTAAAAATGAAGGGATGGTGTGAAGGTAAAGAGAATAAGGAAGAAGTTGGGTTTTTTGTTTTTCCCTAGTCCCACTTCAAGCACACTTGTCTAGAGAAACATATTACTGAGGTCTTTGAAAAGGCTGCATTTTACATTTCTAGAGAAATCAAATTTTCTCCTTCTGAGGTCAAGTAGCCACTTTAAATAGATTTTTATCTTCAGTAGCTTTTTTCCCATAGAAAATGCTTCAAAAAAGCAGAAAAGAAATGGACACACTTCTTGATGATATTATCATTTTTCCCTGTCTTGAATAATTTATTATTTTCTTGCTAATTCTTACACACCAATCTCATACTACATCTAAAAATAAAAGTTAAATCTACTCATTCATGATTTTCTTTTTAAAAAGTCTAACTACAGGATCAGAGCGAGTCATTACATGAGCTGGGATTAAAGAAAAGAGGATAAAGTCTGATGCTTAACGTTAAAGCATTTCAAGCTTCCCGGTTCAAAGATATGTTTAAATCATCATGGTCCCAATTTCTCTACAGAGTCATAAACGTCCCCCTTTCTCTGGTAGAGGCATACATGTTCAGCATTGTAAGACGGAAGTCAAGCTTACACTCTTAAGAAAGGCATCTGCAAAGAAGATAAATGAGATGCACCAAAAAGCACATCACTGATTCACCACGAGGCTTTGAGAAGTCTCCAAATACTCATTGCCAAGTAGTGTTAACCACAGAGATCTTGCATTTTCCACTCAAACATAGTCATACGGAATTAAGCGAAGTTTGGAACAGCAGGATAAAACAATTAAAGCAGCCCTGGAGAGCCATTAAGGCAGGGGTATTCAGAGTTCAGACTATTCACAACTCATTCTAATAAAGACACGCATGCACACACATACACACCACATCTCAAGTTTCTATTACCACCAGGATAGCAAGCTACTATTTTCTTTTTTGGGTTTGGCTGCAAAGGCCCATGGAGAACCAGCAAAGAAAATTATTATAAATACACAGCAGCTTGGTTAAAGGACTAGAAGAGACTTATATCAAGTCAAGAGGATTATGAGCGATTTTTATTTTCTCTAACTAAAATATATTACTTTCATAATTATAGAATATGTCATTGTTAAATATCTTTAAAATGAAATTACAAAACAATATCAATCAAAGTCAAGTTTATCTAGTTTAAGTCTTTTATGACAAAAAGGATTGGAGAACAATGCTATGGCATCATGAATTACCTAAATCTAAAAGACTGTTCTCCTGAAAATAAAAGTGACACTAAAATGGACTGCTTTCTAGGCAAGCAGGGTGTCAAAGTAAAACATTATTCGATTAAACATAAAGTTGAAAATGATCTCCCTCTACATGTTGAAGATCGCAGTTTATATTGATTCATACATTACTAAAGAGCTGATGAGATACAGACCTTTATAAAAATTACATATAATTGGTATGATAAGATCCATGCTAGCATTACTTCTACAACCCAGCAATAGAGCCAGAGTACACTCAGTTAACCTGATTTAGGTTTAAAACCAAGATCGTCATCTTTAACTCAAAATTAGCACTCACGCTGAATGCCCTTATTGTTAAAGTACCTATAGTGTGGCAGGCCCTTGGCCAAAGACTTTATTTACACTGTCTTATCGAATCCTTACGACACCTCTGTGTGACCGATACTATTATAATGTCCACTTATAAAGAAACTGAGGCACAGTTCTAAATCACACAACTAGGAGTAGCAGGTCCACAACTTGGACCTGGGAGGTGAGACTTCAGAGCCCACACTTTTCAATGCCCTGTGGGGGAGCAATAATTAACGTGTGACTACGGAAGAAAGGTGAGTGGTCCACACCCTCATGCTACTTCTTCATTCAACAGAGGCACTCTGCTTACACCAGTATATTTTTTTTTACGACACTTGTGATCAAATTATTTATTGTCAAAGCAACGTTATTATTCTTTATGTTTTCTAATAAATTTTTACAAACCTCAAAATAAATAAATATATTTTAGCATGGCACTAATAAGTCTTAGCCTAATTATAAGAGTAATACATGTTTATGGCAGAATAGTTGGAAAATACAGAAAAATTTTATATCAACAATAATCCTAGTATTCAGAGATAAATTCTTCAACATGTGTGTGCATCTTCTAGATTCCTTTTCTATGTGTAGATTATTTTAAATGGCATCCTACTTCTATATTTGGTCATCTACTTTTTATCATGGTTTAATAATATATCCTTTTACTGGATGGGCTGAAATAAGAACGGGGGCTGCCTCAAGTTCAAACAAACTCACATTTTCCTTTTAAGGAAAATGGCCCCAGTACTTCCTTCACAAAATTTCATGACTCCTGCATTTTGATTTATTGGTGAAAGCAACCTGCTGGCCAAGCAACAGAAGCCTGACTGAGGAAGGAGTGTATGGGCCTGACAGCCACATGAGGCAGAACCTCTGAGGCACAGTTCCTTTGAGTTGGCCCGGCTAGAATTCAATCTAATGGGAGTGCTCCATATCCAGTGACAGAAAACAGCCAATCAAATCATCTCCAGGATAGATACGCTGGCAGATTTTGCTCTATGAACCCAGATACATGATCCTAGATTTAGAAGAACTGAGACCCATAGTAATCAAATGTGAAGCTGAAGAAAGAACTTATGTCCTGACTACAAATCTCTATTCCCAAGGGCCATCTGTCAAAGCCTCTTCTCATTAAACTTAAAGAGGTTGACCAGAGCATTCCTAAACATTTTCCCCAATCATTACATAGTTAATGTTTATTAGTTGAGCATCTATTAATAGCACTGTGACAGGTGCTAAAGAATAAGTTGTATACACATAAGGGTAGGTTATACACATATGAAAATAAGTTACACATATATGAGAAGGTAAAGGAGATATCAAGCAAGGCAGTAACTGAATCATGAAAAAGAAAAAATTATTCTGATATTTGTTAAAACCGTAAGGCTTTATTCAAGACTATTGCAACAAGGGTGAGAGAGATGGGGTGCAACTTTGAATACAACATGAATAAGTGGGCATTTATAGCCAAGGAACAGGTTAGGGGGCCACTGGTGGATGGAAAATAACTAAGAGGAGCCATCAAGGGGAGGGAGAATTCTTGCTAAACTGATCGAACAGGATTCTTCCTGAGGGCAGACCAGAGCAATCAGATATCAGGGGTGGGGAGATTTTCTCTAAACTGAGTCAGCAGGATTCTTGCTACAACTGGGCTCTGCGGGCCTGGCAAGGACAGGGTGTACGTGTGGGAGGAAGCTGTGGCAAAGTCAAGGCCTAGTTGAGAAGAAGGCTTAGAGGAGCATAACTTAGTCAAGCATAAGCATAGTCAAGGAGAGTGTCTTGTCAGAAGCCAGGAAAGTTTCAGAGAATGACAGGACTTGAGTTGGGTCTTAAAGATGAGATAGGATTTGAACATGGGAAAAGGAGAGAGAAGCCACTCCCACAGAGGGATCCATCATAAACAAAGATGCAGAACAGGGGGAGGGAGGCACATTTAAAGCACGGAGAGTAGAAATTTGGGAAGCAGTGGGACATGGAAATAAAAGCAGGGATCTGGATGCCAGGTTGACAATAAAACTGATCCAGTAAAGTAATTAGTAATTTTTTCTTGAGGAAGGCTAGCCCTGAGCTAACATCTGCCACCAATCCTCCTCTTTTTGCTGAAGAAGACTGGCCCTGAGCTAACATCTGCCACCAATCCTCCTCTTTCTGCTGAGGAAGATTGGCCCTGAGCTAACATCTGTGCCCATCTTCGTCTACTTTATATGTGGGATGCCTACCACAGCATAGCTTGAGGAGCGGTGTGTATGTCCATGCCTGGAATCCAAACCGGCGAACCCTGGGCTGCCAAAGTGGGAGAGCACAAACTTAACCACTATGCCACAGGGCTGACCCAGTAATTAGTAATTTGACCTTGCTGGACACCAATGTTTTTATTACCTGCTGCCTTTTTCTTAGAGCAGAGCTTTGAATGAAGTAAAAGCTAACATATCAACAACATTCATCTGTAGAAGTTAAATATATGTTTTTATTCCTAACCAATCTAAGGTAAATCAACTGAGCTTGTAAGTCTACTAAATATGCTTCATGATAAACATAAATTAAAACAGACTATAAAATTAACATATTTATAAATATGAATTAAAACATACTAAAAATTAATAAACTTTCAGGATTTAAATACTGTAGTTACGTATACATACTATAAAATATTTGGTGGCAAATCTTTATTGTAACAACAAAGAAAGCCGAAAGCAATTTGTTAAATCCACTCATGCTACTTCCAGGGCTTTCCAAGCAATAATGTGTGTGTTTATCACCACCAAGCAGGACATTAGCATCCCTTTTCTATAAAGCAATCTATTTTGCCAGATTTGGTGCTACAAAGTAAGGAAAACTGACAAGACCTTAAACAAAAGGCTATTCAGTAATGTTAAGCCTCAGCAACCAAATCTAGCTTCTAATAAGAAATCTAATTCCCATTCAGTGAAATGATATAATTTAGCCACTTTGGGGGTAAATCACGTTGTCTGGCTTTTCTCTGTACTAAATGGCTTTTGTGGAGCCTGGCTTCAACAAATACAGCACGCATGGATGAATGAAGTTAACTATCTCAAACATGGACCCAACCAATAAACAGCTACAGACGGGAGAGATTACATCAGTTTTCCCTGGAAGAACAATTTCTATAAGTAAGAAATCACAAAAGTCTGCTTTCCTAAATGTCTCTCCTTTGCGTGTGTCAATCTTCTCAGTCATTAACAGAAAGCTTTCTGATACGATTTTCATTTAAGTTCAAAATGAGTGTTAGAGGAGTGAAGTCCCTGACTTCAGGGGCAACATATACTCAAAAGCAATTAGATATCTGTTCAGTTTCCACCTAAAGTGAGGAATGAATATAACAGCCATGGCTCTTCTCCAACTGAAGTAGATAGGAAATCAACAGTAGTCATCCAGTTGAGGAATTCTTCCATAACGGCACCTTATATACAAATCCTAGCCCAGGAAATATGAGACTTTAGCTAGTGTGATATGTTACCTCATAATGAGTAAAAAAAAAAGAGTAATATATCTGTAAATTAGATTAATTGAATATATATCTAAATCGTTCTATGTCAAATATCTGCAGATAAGATATTTAGTCACTTAATAATTATCTACCATTTTCCCCTTTTCTAAGATTTATTTATACTCTTTTCTTGTTAAAAAAAAAAAAGCAGAACATAGCTATTTAAAAATTACTATAAAAAACAGATACTATAAAACTAACGTCCCGTGTCCATGGTATCTAAACAACTTTGTTTGGTTATAATGCATAGCATTACCTTTCCTTATTTCTTTGCTTTTAAATATACAAATATTTAAAGAAAATATCTCTGTTATTTTCTTCTTTTTAACATGATCTTAAAAATCCAGACCACTAATTACTCAACTGGACTCAGATTATGAATTTCAGAAAGTGAGAGAACATGATTCATCACGTGTCAGATAAGCATCCAATCATTATGCTATAAAAATGCACGCATTTTGAGTGACTAAGGAGAAAGCAGGACTGAACTATATAGGACATTTGAAAAAACTGGGATTTCACTCATTTCAGATAGATGGAATGGCTCCAACTCTGAAGTACAGTAAGGAACTGACAGATGAGAAGTGGAGACACCCAAGTTTTCAGTGCAGCAACGTCACTACTCAGGGGTATAAACTTGCGTCCATCGTTCAACCTGTCAACCCTGCCTGCTCCAACTTTCAAAGACAATCTCTGCTGCCTCTCTGCATTTTCTTTTTCATATATATACATATAATGAGTATATGTATATTCGTATGTTATATGAGTATATATAATACAAAGGAAAGTTTTTGAACAGTAGAAAGGGAAATATAACTATGCAGGTTGATTATTAAGTGGCTATTCATATTGTCTCTATGTAGAGATCTGGCCATGTCAGCTTCAATAATTACATTTGTGATGAAGCATCAACCACATAACCATATCTATTAGACAAAATAACCCTAAATACAGTTGTTCTTTCCAGGTCTTATTAATTAAACAAGTCCTTTTCTCAACAGATGGGTCAATGGTAAATTATATCACGTCACAAAAATTATCACAAAAATGATGTATATTTTAATCAAGTCGTCTGAAGGTTTGTGTGAATAAATACATACAAACAATATGAATGTACCTGCTCAGATACAAATACATAAGGAACTGAATAAAAACAGGAACAAAGAACATGAAAATTTAGCAAGACTTTCAAAGGACACAACAGGTAGAATCATTTTTTCCTCCTAATATTTTGAATGCTTAACTACATTCACAGTTAGTGCTGGGATTATACTCCAGGTTAGGGCTCAAGGGTGCTCAGTTTCTGATTTACTCAAAAATGTATTTGAAAGAATTCTATTTTTTTAAGGTACAATTCTTACTATAATATAAGTTCTCCATTATTTATGAGAAGGATAAAAGGGTTGTAAAGGTGCTGGCAGAACAGAAGTTATGTTTGCCATATAAGCAGAATAAAAAGGTAGTAAGAGAAATGAGCACCATCAAATCTTGGGCTGAGGTCCACAATGAAAAGGCAGCAATAGAATGGAGAAACTTGTCCAAAATAAATTTATCCTAATACAAAGGGAAAGGGGAGCAGTGAGTGTTCTATTTCACGCAGGCACCTACTGTATGGACAGCCACAAATCACTTGGGTGAAATAAGGGGGAAAAATAGCTATGATGTCACTGTGGAGTTGCCAGACCAGTAGAGAATACGAATGATAAATGACTAAAGAGAAATTACAATGCTGACACACAGGGAAGACATGACAATCATGGGAGAAACTGGCTACATATCCCAGAGTTAATCATTAACAAAAGGGTAGAGTAAGCATAGATTTTAAGAAAGTAGATTTCAAAATTTTTCAAAAAAAAATAAAGGAGAAAAAATCAAGAATTCAGCTCTGGAGCTGGACTGAGTGAGTCTGAATCCTGGCTCTTCCACTTAGATGAGTGATCGTGGGCAAGTTACTCAAACTCTATAGACCTCAGTTTCTTCATCTGTAAACTGGGAGAAATAATCTTATTTTAAAGCTTTTCTAGGATTGCTATAAGAAACAAAGAAAAAAGTGAATAGCTGACATTCATTTAGCATGTACTATATGTGACATAATGTTCTAAATATTCCAAATGTATTCATTCATACATATTCTTCACAGCTGTATAAAATCAATTCTATTATCAGCCCTATTTTCACAGGTGAGAAAATGAAGCTCAACCCAATGTTCAATAAATATCAGCTTTATTTCATGCCTCTAAACTACAAAGAGAAAGACAGCACTGAGAGATAGAAGTTTCACAAAAATATTGTTATTTTAAAAATCACAACTAATATTGAGGAAGAAAAAGGGCCAAGAAGAGAAACCAATGTGCTACAGAGAGTTCAGTGATGTACTTGAATTGTTAAAGAACACAAAAAGAGAAGAGATATTTAAGAAGGATAACATTCTCATAGGTTTAAGTCCTAAATGAGATGGCACTGGCAACAAAAACAGCTATTTCAGAGTATATGTTATCAGAACAAGAAAGGAGGAGACCAATTATCAGGGAACATATGGAATACAGTTCAAGTGACAGACAAAACAGAGCTCCCCAAATTTCTTCATCAAGAATATACTTCAAGTATTTCCTTAATCATTTTCTCTTTCCCTTTTTACTGACTCCTTTGTTATAATCCACACACATCCTCAATTCTTTCCCATTTAGTTTAAAACTAAAACACAAAAAGTACTTCTGCCCTTCCTTCTTCTTCTCCTTTCCTTCCCTGCCTCACTCCTCGAAAGAACAGCCTGCATTTCAGCCTCCATTTTTTTCCCTCTCCCTCTTCAATCTAAGCAATTAGGCCTCCATCCCTACCAGTCCCCTACACATACTTAGGAAAAGCCCTTCTAATTGCAAATTTAATGGATTCTTTTCAGGACTCACTGATTTGGACCTTGCTGAATATTTGACAGCATCATCCACACTCTTCTGCAACTCCCTTCCTCCCTTGGTACATGGCTGGTTTTCTTGCTCTCTCTCTAGGCAATCCCTCTCATATTATTTGGTTCTTCCTTTGCCCAACTCTTACTTGGTGTTCTATTTTTCACCTCTTCTGTTTCACTCAGAGATGAGATATCTTGCATTTTAATTTAATAATCCGCCATGCTGTATTTTGGGCACAGTCCTAGTTGCCTTCAACTCTCCAGAGCTTAGTACTGAAACTTTCCCAGGAACACGAGGTGAAAAAGAAAGCGTCATTCTGTTTAACTGAGTCCATTGTCTTCTCATTAGGAATTCAGCTTCCTTTGGGATCCCCAATAGGCCTCATTTGTAACATTTATTTGGTTTCTCAGTCTCTCCACTTCCTTCTTCTTTCTCCTAAGAGGTTTGAGCAGACACACAACAAAAGCCTTTGCTTCCCTTTCTGCTTCCTCAGGCACTGTCTTGTCGGTGAGTACCTGTGCTTGCTGCTAAGCTCCTTCAGAATTCACTCTCTTGTCTCACCCATCAGGCCAATTAGGACGACTTCTACCTTATGCTCTCTTGAGTTACCACAGGGCTTTCAACTATTAACCTAAGTTCCCAGTGTTTATAATTTTCCCTGAACTCACATGATGCTGGTGGATCTGTAAGATTATTGATTTAAATTCCTGAAAACAGAGATAAAAACACAGCAATCCCAAAGAGACCATTTTGAACTACAGATGGAATTATCTTTTAAATTTTCAAAGAATTTGCTTATACAGGGAAATACATGTCTGTTTCATTGAACCCCAGAAGGGAGCACATATTTGCTCCAGAATCAACCATTATGCATGAAAAATATCTCATGCCTGGAATCTTTAAAATAATTTTCTTTCTGAGAATTTTTGGGCTCAGATATTTTTCTGCGTAAAAGCCACTGAGCTTGTGCTATCTTTTCCTCTTTCAGATTCTACTGAAAAAAGCAGATATCACTCTAGTTCATTATGATGAGGCAACATACAAGAGCCTGAAGTTGAACTTCCTGGGCAACCCAAGCATACATAGGGAAAGGATCAGATCAAGCCCCACGCCTTTCTCCAAAGCCTTCCTTATTGACTCTGGCCTACCAAATGTCATAGTCCTCGAAAATCACCCCAAATCAGCAGTGTCTACAATCCAATCTTGTACTTGATTACTCTATGCAATTTGTCATCCTAGATTTTTCAGGTAAGGGTCATCTTTCCATTATTATAGTTGCTCCCAATGGTATAGTTCACTCCTTTTGTATGCACCAGTGCTAAATAGATTATAAGCATTTGACTAAAACTCACTGATGCTACAGTCTATTAGCTTTGAGTTCTAATAGCACCTAATTTCACCCAAGCCGCAGCTTATTCATTAATTCCTGTTTCAAATTTCCAGCATTTCCACTACCTTGAATTACTCTGAGCCTCTTATGAACATATCATTTATGTTTTAGTAGTAAGGGATCTGGGTGGGTCATTTGAATTTTAGACTGATCATCTGCTGTTTCACAAAAATCATGAAGTCAAGCCTCCATACCTTGCTATCCAAGAGCATGTGCTGTACCTAAAGCTTATTAACTGGCCAGGAAACTTTTAAAATTAATTTATGAATCTGCACTAGAAGTTTAATGTCAATCAAAAACAATTCAAAAAAACTGCTGCTGAAATTCACGTTTCTAAATACTTGGATTCATAATAAAATACTTTAATCAAATTTAGTTTTCTTGCAAAATGTTTTATCAAGTTTCCAGAGGAATAAAATACTATATAAATGTGATCATATATTTTATCATCCAAATGGGGACACAAAATAGTAAAAATACTGAATTAGTAAAAAGAAGCACTATTAATAATTACACAAAAACAATAAGCATAGACCAGGATTATTCCAGACAAACCAGGACATAAGGTCCCCTTCCACACAAAGCACCTTATACCAAACTGGATCCTTGTCCTTCTCAAGAATGTTATCTAAAACTTAGTGAAGTTAATCTAAACAGGAGTCAATGGATACTTGGTTAGATAAGATAAACGAAAGAACTCTATGCAAAAACGAGAGCAAGATTTAACTCCAGACTAAGAGGAAATCCAAACTATATTGTGAGGTATTACAAAATGGCCCCAAAATTCTTTGACATGCTTCATTGAATGGTACACTCTACGTCCCCTACCCTTGAATCTGGTCGATTTGAATATTTGATCAATAAAGTAGGAGAAAGTGCCACTGTGCCAGTTTTGGGGACAGGCCTTAAAATATTGGCAGTTACACTTTCTGTATGTTGTTAGCACTGTTCAGGTCATCTGCACCTTACTGATCTTTCTGCCAGCTTGATCTATCAGTTCTGACAGAAGGGTGTTGCAGTCTCCAACTACAACAGTGGATTTGTCCATTTCTCCTTTCAGTTGTATACATTTTTGCCATTACGTATGTTGACACTCTATTGTTAGGTGCATACACATGAAGAATTGTTATGGGGGCCAGCCCAGTGGCGCAGCAGTTAAGTGCACACATTCCGCTTCGGTGGCCCAGGGTTCGCCGGTTTGTATGCCGGATGCGGACATGGCACCACTTGGCACGCCATGCTGTGGTAGGCGTCCCACATATAAAGTAGAGGAAGATGAGCATGGATGTTAGCTCAGGGCCAGGCTTCCTCAGCGAAAAAGAGGAGGATTGGCAGCAGTTAGCTCAGGGCTAATCTTCCTCAAAAAAAAAAACAAAAGAATTGTTATGGCTTCTTGGGTAATTGACCCCTCTATCATTAGGTAATGCCCCTCTTTATCCCTGATAGTCTTCTGAATCATCAGAAGTGTCTGCTTAGTCTGAAATTAATATAACTGCTCAAGCTTCCTTTTAATTAGTATTAGGATGATATTTCTATCCCTTTACTTTTAACCTGAGTCTTTATATTTAAGATGGATTTCTTGTAAACAACATTATCATTGGGTCTTGTTTTTTATCTACTCTGACAATCTCTGTCATTTAATTGGTATATTTAGACCAATTACATTCTAAGTGATTTTGATATAGGTGTATTGATAACTATCCTGTTTGTAACTGTTTTCTATTCATTGTACTTGTCCTTTTTTTCTCCCCTCTTTTTCTATCTCCTCTGACTTTAATTGAGCATTTTATGATTCCATTTTATATCCTCTTAGCGTATCAATAAACTTCTTGAAATTTTTGTAGTAGTTGTCCTAGAGTTGACATTATACATTTCTAACTAATCTAAGTCCACTTTCAAATAATACTATATCACATCATGTGTAGCCTATAGGTAACTTATAACACAGTGTTCTCAATTCCAATCACCCATCTCTTGTGATACTGCTGTCATTCCTTTCATTTATCTATATGCTATAATCACCCAATAGTTACCATCATTGCTTTAAATAAGCAGTTTGCTTTTAGATCAAGTAAGAAGAAAAATAAAAGACTTCATTTTACTTCAATTTATTCCTTCTCTGACACTGTTATATAGATCCAAATTTCGACCTATATCATTTTCCTTTTGCCTGAAGAACTTCTTTTAATATTTCTTATAGGACAAGTCTACTGGCAATGAATTCCCCCGGTTTTTGTTCATCCAAGAAAATTTTTATTTGTCCTTCATTTTTGAAGGATATTTATCGGCCATAGAATTCTAAGTTGGTGATTTTTTAAAGTAGTTTCTTTAAGTATTTCGCTCCACTCTCCTCTTGCTTGCATGGTTTCTGATGAGAAGTCTGATGTAATTCTTATTGTTGTTTCTCTATAGGTAAAGTATTTGTCCTCTAGCTTCATCTACAATTTTCTCTTTGTCTCTGTTTTTCTGCAATTTGAATATGATATGCCTAGGTGTGGGGTTTATTATTTTTATTTTTTGGTTTTGTTTAAATATATATATATATATATATATATATATATATTTAGCCTACTTAGTGTGCTCTGAGCTTTGTGGACCTGTGGTTTGGTGTCTGTCATGAATTTTGGAAAGGTTTCTGCCATTATCACTTCAAATACTTCTGCTCCATTCCCTCTTTCTTGTGCTAGTATTCCAATTATGCATATGTTACACTTTTTGATATTGTCCCCCAGTTCTCAGATGCTCTGCTTTGGACTTTTTTCTCCTTTGCATTTCAATTTGGGAAGTTTTTACTTACCTGTATTCAAGCTCATCCTTTCTTCATCTGTGTTCAGTCTACTAAGACACATCACAGGCATCTTTCATTTATTAGAGTGTTTTTTATTTCCAGCATTTTCTTTTGATTCTTTCATAGAGTTCTCATTTCTCTGTTTGCATCACCCATTTTTCTTGCATGTTGTCTACTTTTTCCATTACAGCCCTTAACATATTACTCATAGTTATTTTAAATTCTCTCTCTGATAATTGCAACATCTGTGTCATATCTGAGTCTAGTTGTGATAAGTGCTTTGTCTTTTCAGGTAGTATTTTTTCTTACCTTTTAGAATGCTTTGTCATCTTGTGTTAAAAGCCAAATGTAAGGATTTGTATTAATCTGGCTAAGAGTTGTGCAGTGTTTACTATTTGCTGTAGCTACTGGTACCAGAGGCTTCAAATTCTTCTAGTGTTCTAAAATCTTGAGAGTAAATCTACATTCTTTTAACAGGCTTGCATCTTGGGATGTGACCCTCACCAGTGTTTCTCCAGTGATATAGCTTTTTGTCCTTTCAACCTTCTACTTCCTTTCCTGAATGCAATGTTCCCAATCTATTTCCATGAGACCCTGACCATTGTTGACTACGGTTTCCCCCACTTAGGTGAGACAGAAAGGCTTGAAAAAGCCTGAGCAGGAGAAAGGCCCTTCCACCAGCTGGGACAAGTCTCTAGCAAAGACTTTTCCCTGGAGAGTAGGCTTTTGTGAGGGAGAATGCTCTGGCTATATTTCACAATGACTACTCTCCCCCTCAGCCCACCAGAGGCAGGATCTTTCCATGATCTTCACTGTGAGAACTTTGTGGGACTCCTGAAGGCAAAGCTCACGAGAGTGTGGGGGCCCCCTTAAGACTGTGGCCCCCAGGAGTTTTCACTCTCATACTAATCCACACTCAGTCTCTAGCAATTCATCAAAATTACCATTTAAGTGTCCCTACCAGTTTATGGCTCCAGTAGCTTGTGCCCCAGGTAAGGAGATTTTGGTTATGTGTATCTTGACGTGTCTATTTCTCCAGAGTTTAGTATAGTAGTTTTCCCTGTGACCTCTGTTCTGTGAAGAATTGAAGAAAAGTTGTTATTTTCAATTTGCCTTGCTTTTTCTCTTTGTAAGGATGTAAGCAACAACTTCCAAGCTCTTTACATGTTGGAGCTGAAGCCAGAACTCTCACTTCCTACGTCTTGGGATGTTCACTCTGAGAACCCTGTCACCTTGCTATTAGAAAGCCTCAGCCACATGAAGAGCCAGCACCAACTTGCCAACCATGCGAGTGAACCATGTTGACAGTGGATCCATTATATCCCTGTCAAGCTGGACAAAATGACACCACATGGAGCAGAAACAAACTTTTCCTGCCCAGACCTTTCCCAACTGCAGATTCATGGGCAAAACCAATGATAGTTTTTGTTTTAAGTCTCTAAGCTTTGGAGTGGCTCATTTTGTAGTAATATAAAAGCAGAACTTTCCTAAGATGATCCTTAAGCCCTTACCAACTTCTCAAAATTCAATTCACACCAGTCTCACCCTATGCCCCCAGTCACATGGGCTCTCTGAGCCTACAGAACACCCCAAGCTCTTCTCAGGGTCTGACCTGAAACACTCTTGTCCCTACTCTTTATCTAATTTGTCACATCTCCTCTTTAGATCTAAGTGTAAATGTCCCCTCCTCAGCAAGGCTTCCATTATCCATCCATCTAAAGTATACTTATTGTCCACCCCTCTCTCTCACTCAAATATACATAACCCACCACTCTCTATGTTAACTCATTCTCATAGCTCTCTTTTTGTTTATGTAATTTAAAACTACAGATGTGTCTGCTGATTTGATTAATTTTTGCCTCCCCACTAAATGATAGGCTCCACGAAAAGAGGAACTCAGTTTTGTTCATGATTATATAGCCATTGCCTGCCCTAGTATAAAGAACACAGTAAGGGCTTAATAAATATCTCTAAAGGAAGGAGCTCATCTAAGTAGGTACTTCTGTGCATTTCTTGTTTAGACCAGGGTTTCGCACCCTTGGCACCACTGACACTTTGGGCCAGATAATTCTTTGTTGCGGGAGACTATCTTGTTCATTTGTAGGATATTTCACAGCATCCCTAGCCTGTATATGCCAGTAACACCACTACTGCTCCCCAAGTTGCAAAAACCAAAAATGTCTCCAGAAATCATCAAATGTATCCCGGGAAGGAAAACTGAGAACCAGCTAAAAACTGCTGGTTTAGACTAGAAAAATGCTACTTCCCTAATGTCCTGGTTTAAACTAAAAGGATGACAATAAAAATGAAGCAACTCACGAATGTAGATACGCTTTAAAGTGAAACCAATCTTATCATCATATCCTTACCCTAATTCTCCTCAAAAACCACTTAAACTTAACTATGGGAGAGAGATTCTAGGAGCCCTGACATTAATGATAATTGGAAATTTCCACACTAACTCTTTCAAAAAATTCTTCCACTATCCAAAGAATGGCTCCATTTTCACAAGCTGGGCATAGCTGATATATGACCACAATTTTGTAGACGGCAAATATCACTGATTGCTTTGAGAGTCTTCCAATCAAATGATCAAAGAACCCTGATACTAAAAATGGTTAACAGAGGCCAATACATTTAAACATTGTCTAATAGGAAAGTTATTCCTGTACAGTTTAGTCTAATAATTGAAATCATGCTTCTTGCCCAAACAATATCCTCATTGTCACTTTTGTCAAAAAGATTAGGCATTGTTTATTTATCTGCTGCAAGCTAAATGAAACCAGCTGTACCAATGAACCAGAGTCGAATGCCTTGCATTCTTCTTCCAAAGGAAGTCAGGGCTGAATCTGCAATTTGAATAGACTTCAGGGTTTTTAAAAATAAAATTAGCAGATGTTGTGGTGGGTGCGCTGTTATCCTCCCTGGACTAGGTGAAGATAAGAACTCTATTTTTTCAACTTTCATCTATAATCAAGGAGCATCAGATCTGAAAATCACATGGAGCAAACTCCATTGGCTTTTTTTTAAAAAATCCAGTTTCTCTCATTGTACGTTGTATTGCTGTATTTGAGCATTAAATTACAAAGCTAACACTGATTGTATTATCATACTATGATGCCATTTTCATATCCTATGACTAATAGTGTGGTTACAGGCTTGGTCTTTGAAGTGTGCTGTGATAATAAACTTTGGCCCAAGGACCCACAGTCTAAGCGAAATCAGAGCAGACCTAATGAGAAGCAGAGACTGAGCCTCGGGAGCATCCTGCAGCAGAGCTTATAAAACGTAATCAGATTTGCCTCTGTTTTGTTCCGAGTTCCCATTTGTGGGTAAGTAACCTCTCAGGACACTAGAAGTCAGCATGACAGTCCAGGTGTCAACACTTAGGACTGAAACTTCAGTGAAGCAGGAGTCCAGAGTTTTCCATCTGGGGATTTCTGATTTACAGAATTCTTCAAACTCCTCCTGATAGTGTTTCAATGGAGTTGACCCCCAGGGCAAGCAATAAGAGCCACCTCTTTAATCTCACATATTCTGAAAAAGTAGTTAACTGCCACTGCCTTTCTTCTTGCTGCTGCTTGTTTTAATTAACAGCATTTCTTCCCCCTACTTCTCCTGGGGCTTTGAAGAGCTCTTTGAAATGTATTTAGTATATTTCAGTCTTGGTTTGGCGTAGTCTCTCAATTTATTAGGTCGTTTAATTCAAGTTCAATTATTCAGCACAAATTGGCAGAATGAAATGCTAAAAGAAGATTGGCACTTTCAGTCACATAAATCTCATGTTACATAAAGTGAGCAAATTCCTCCATTGTTCTTATTGACCTCTGAGATAACAATTTACGGCTGGCACACACCAGTGTGGGCAGGCTTCTCTGTTGAGCAATCTCCCACAGGAGTAAGGCTTTGGCATCTTGCTCAACAGTGAAACTGAAGATAAGCAGAAAAAATGACCAGAAATCAGGACCATCTGTGGAATGACTTAGTCTGAGGAGGTCCAATACTCTAAGTCCAGAGATGGAACAAAGAGCAAGGTTTTTCTTTCCCTAAATGACATTAGAAGTAGGAGAAAATCGAAAGCAAGCAGCTACAGCCTCACATCCCCGCTAGATGAAGGAAAACCAGACTGTCCCAGGCAAGAGCAAAGGTTCATAGCTTCTCACCACTTTGGTGCAGAAATCTGGGGGAACTTGGGCGTCAGGGAGGGACTTGAGCACGCCCCACCAGCAGATCCCAGGGCACAGAGGAGCACAGGAGTCCCAGCACGTCTCAAGTTTGGAAGTTGAGGTGGCTGGCGGTCACAGCTGTCACAGCCAGGCATTCGTGGGTGCTCAGCCATGAACAACCCACCAACCCTGCCAAATTATACTGTTTAAAGCCAAGTCCACTTTAACACTCAAACATAACACTTTTGCTTAGGCAAAATTTGCAAAATAATCAAAATGAATCAGCTTGTTTTTACTTTAAGGCCCTCAGGCTTTAACACATTTAGTGGAGAGTCTAGTAACAAAGGGTGAAAATTTGATTACATGTGCTTGGAGAACCAAGCCCCAAAAGGGAACTGTCCCAAGGAGTCCTACTAAGACACACAGTGACAGGAAGGCTTGACTTAAAAGCACATGAGGCTGTGAATTCAATCAGTCACCACTGGAGAGAATATACTTAAAATACTTTAGTCAACATCATCCTCTCTTCTTTCCTCTTGAAATTCCACACCGTTTTACCCAGGGCCTTTCTTACTGAGTTATGGTTAGAGAGAGTATAGTACATCCTAACTTACATAGTTACTTATGTATATGGACCACCTTCCTTCAAGATTGTTAAGTTTCCCAAGGGCAGAATCAGCATCTGAGTTACCTCTTTTTCACCTATAGCATAGAAAAGGCATAAAAATGAAATAACTAAACACTCATCATTAGTTGAATAAACTCAAAAAATGTTAATAAGTCTTTTAATGTACAAAAGTCCCTGGGAAACTGAGAAGTAAAAAGATGATTTCAAGGTGCTTAATTAAAGACATTTTAAAATGCCACATGTTTAAAAATGCAAAATATTATATAATGCATGATTTTTTTTAATCCTATATTAAATGCTACAGGGATTTAGAAGAGAGAACATAATCAGGAAACCAAATTAGGATACAGATCAGTAGTCAGAATGATGATAAACTACCTCCCTTTCCCAAACATAAACACATACAGAAGCACAAAGAAAGTATTAAGAAGCTGGAGAACATCGGTTAAAAAAAATCTCTACTCAAACATGAAAATGTGAGAAGTTCAAATCATTTAAAAATAAAAATAAAAAGACGTTTTTGAGTGTGTTGTCTGTTGATGTGGTTGCAGATAACCAGCCACATTCTTTAGAATCAAGTTCATTACCAAGGAGGCTACATAGTGGTATAGGAATCTTGGTTAACTTCTCCCCAACCTATGTGTCCCTACAGGAATAAGAAACCCAAGAGAATTCAAAATAATAAAAAGTCTTTCTATTCCATCTCAAGTTTCTAAATTACGGCTAACAGCAACCATACCAAAATCAACAATTACACAAACCTCTTGATGCGGGGGCATACCCTTTGCTTATATTACTTAAAGAAGAACCATGAAATAAAAAATGGCTTACATAGACCATAAGTAGGAAAAGAAAAACATTGTCATGAACGCAATGCCAATTTAGTGATGTTTGAAATTAATAAGTATAATGGATTGAATTGTATCCTCCAAAAAGATATGTCGAAGTTCTAATGCCTAATACCTTAGAATGTGACATTATTTGGAAATAGGGTCTTTACAGAAGTAATCAAGTTAAAATGAGGTCAGTAGGGTAGGCCCTAATCCAATATGATGTGTCCTTATAAAAAGGGGAAATTTAGACATAGAGACAGACACACCAAGAGAACATCATGTGAACATGAAGGCAGAGATCAGGATGACGCATCTACAAGCCAGGAATACCAAAGATTGCCAGCACACAGAAACCAGGAGAGAGGCATGGAACAGATTCTCCCTTCCAGAGCCAATCCTCAGAAGGAACCAGCTCTGCCAACACCTTGGTCTTACATCTAGCCTCCAGAACTGTGAGACAATAAATTTCTGGGGTTTAAGCCACCCAGTCTGAGGCATTTTGTTTCAGCACCCCCAACAAACTAATACAATGAGGTTCATGGAAAAATTCAAACTTGACACCTGTAAATCAACACATATATATAAACTGCTCACCAACTGAAAATTAGTGGGATCTCTACAAATTCCAGGCAGCTTTATTGCAAGATAATAATAGCTGCTCTTGGGGAAGATGATAGAGATAATCTGTAAAGATGGAGGCAGGGATGCAGACATCTATGGGAGAGAGGTGAGGAATACTGGAACGGGGCTCCCAATATTTAGGTGGCTCTTTAAATTATGTGGCACTTCAGGGGACCCACCAGACAAACTCAGTCCTCAAGTGTTGCTAAATGGCACGTAACTGTTGTTCTTTGGCCCAACCTTGCCACCATAAGGCAAGCAAGCAAGCACAGGTAACCCGTCATCTCTTAAAGCAGGTGAGTAATCAATGGCTTTCATGTCCAGATGGAGGAAATTAAATACTACATGTGACCAGAAGGTTTGAAAATGCTTGAGAAGTGCTGACAAGATACATTTAGACCTGCTGGAGTGAAAAGTATTAACTGTCCAGAACTATCCTTTTCAAGGATTGCAGGTACTTGAAAGGCAGTCTTTCTTTTATTCAGGCATAATAAACAGAAAATTTTTCAACTATCTCCATGATTTTGACATAAATCTTAAATGTAAGCATTAAATAGAGTTATTAAATTGCATTTGGAAATCAGCTGAGCACATCTTTTGTGGGAATGTACTTCAAAGTGATTGGTTTGTTTCCTTATAATGAAATAGTATGTTTGCTTCTGTTTGATTTACAATTAAAACAAGTCAGACCATATGTGAGAATTATCTGGAATATTCAACGAAGATCAAGTCTTTCCAAAGAAGGCCTTAATCAGTGGAAGCAGTACAGTGTAATGGTAGGAAGAGAATAGCTTCAAACCAGATAGACACGAGCCAAAACAAGCTTTGCCACTAACCACTTGCACGAACTTGGACAAGTGGCCAAACATCTTAAGCACCAAGATTCCTAGTCCAAGGGAGATGATAATAAAAGGATCTTCTTATAGGGTGAGTGAGGAATAAATGAGACAACGGATACACCATATTTTATACAAAACAAATGCTTAATCCAGTGCAGTTATTTTCATATTACTAACATTAAAGGTACAAGTAATTTTTATACAGTGAAGTACTAACTAGTTTTCTTTCGGAAACAATATAAAAACTTCAAACACAACCATTATTGAAATTAACTCAACTATTTAGATCATTACCATGATGTTCCATAATGCTCAAGCAATATAGTAAAGTCACTAACAGTGCTCTAGATTTTGTTTTGCTTTTTATTCTTTATCATGTTTATTGTTCATTCCAATTTTGACAAAAGACCTTTTTCTTTTTTTTTTTTTTGCAAATATCTAAGATCTCAAAATTAGTACTACTAGTTTTGACTTACAGCATTTCTTCATTTCCTTACTTATAGATCTTCCTTTATCAGGAATATTCCTTCATCTTCTTGACTTAAAAACGATGAACAAACATTTAAGACTACATTCCAGAAAAGCCAAAGATTAACTAAATCAACACATAGTCAAAATTTCCAATTATGTTTCCGTTTAGAATGATTCTTCAGAGAATTTTCTTCTATATCTTTTTATTTAATTACTCAGCTTAGAATTTCCTATCTTGTATAATGACTTAAAAAAGAGACAAAAACAGGGATAGGGTAGAAAATTATTTTTCAACATTATTTGGTAATGCTATAATGACAAGGTAAAACAAGGCTTGCGTCTCCTGAAGTTAGTTCAGAAACAGCATTAAGTTTTCTCCAAGCTACACGTCACTGAATACACTAACTCTGTGCTCTTAATAAGGGAGAGGGAGGCAGTCTATCAGAAACATATGGGAGCAAGCCTTTTAAGAATCCAAATCTGGGGCTGGCCCCGTGGCCGAGTGGTTAAGTTCGCGCGCTCCGCTGCAGGCGGCCCAGTGTTTCGTCGGTTCGAATCCTGGGCGCGGACATGGCACTGCTCGTCAGACCACGCTGAGGCAGCGTCCCACATGCCACAACTAGAGGAACCCACAACGAAGAATACACAACTATGTACCGGGGGGCTTTGGGGAGAAAAAGGAAAAAATAAAATCTTTAAAAAAAAAAAAAAAAAAAAAAAAAGAATCCAAATCTGTTCCCTGACCCCCAGACAGCATGGGGGGAAGAGGATAAACAGGGAAAGAGCTGTTGTTCTATGTGGAAATATATGCAGCATGATGCCAAAGCAAACGGGTGGGAAGAAAGAAAGAGTCTGCAGTTTTTAAATTAAGTGACTTCTGAAAGATGGAGTAAAAAAGCTCAATTTAAAAAGACATAAGAATGGCCGATATATTTGGCTTCGTCAAATCAGAACTCTTATTCTTAAGCAAATACTAAACTTCCATGAGAAATTAATCATATTATTCACCTAGAAACGAGTTTGAGGTTTCTGACTCCAAAGAGAAAGAGAAAACAAAGTTGCAGGGAGGGGTAGGACACAAACGATAAATTCAACAAATCTGCAAAATTGTTTGCTAGCAGGGAAACCAACTCTACTGACTTCTACACTTCTTAAAAAACAACAAAAAAAAACCTGAAGAGGGATATCTAATGCATATTAAATGAGAATTATTTAAATATACTGTTACATGGTATTAAGAGAGCAGCTAGATTTTCCACATGAAATATTCAAAAATTGATGAACTTACTTGCTTTTCCCTTTGTATACTGTAGCATAAGATCCTTCCCCCAGTTTTTCCAGTTTTTCATATGAGTCAGCTTTTCCAAATTTGGGACTTGTCGGCTAAAAGTGGAACAGAGGGTAAACAAAACAGTTTGTATCAAACTAATTAAGAATAACCCAATTTTGCTGAAAATGTACAGATTCTCTGCCACTTTTGAAATAACTCTTTCCTAACATAAGAATGTTTATTTTAAAAAATGTCATAAATATTCAGGGTATAAAACTCAAAGGCAAAGGAACACAGCGTAGAAGTGTAAATTTACCCATAATCTAACCAACAAGAGGGAACCACGTTAATATTTTGATGCCTCTTCCTCCAGTGCTATCTGTATGCTGACAATTGGCTTTTTACATGAATGGGACTACATTATACATACTGTTTATAACCTGGTTTTTTTCACTCAATATGTTATGAATATTTTCCACGTTATTATATAATCTTCTAAATTAGGGCCTGGCAAATTGAGTCTACTACTTGTTTTTGTACATCCCATAAGCTTAGGAAGCTTTTTATTTTTTTAATGGAGGGTGGTGTCAAAAGAAGAATAATATTTCATAGCATGTGAAAATTATATGAAAATCAAATTATAGGGTCCATAAAGTTTACCGGAACACAGTCACACTCATTCATTTACATATCGTCTTACAACTTCCATGCTACAACAGAGCAGTAGTTGCAACAGAAATCATATGGCCAACAAAGCTGAAAATATTCACTATCCAACGCCTGTTGTAAATCACGACTGTATAAAATTCAGTCATATAAAGGTAATCCTCCAATATCTTCTAGCGATAATGCAAACAGATTATCAAAGCTATCTCATTCAGATACCACTAATTAATACAAAAAGAACTCTCATATCTACATAAACCAATCCTTAAGGCTTAGCTGCAACAAAATAACTCTCTTTCAGAAATGGCACATCTCATCATGACCATAAAAGTGCTAAGAGTGATCTTACCACTCCTGCTGTGCTCAACTCCCACCCCAACTTTCACCAGAGTAAGAAAAGGGGGCATTGTGCTCCATGGGGACAAATTATCCATTATTTTAATGTCACTCTAAAATGGTAATACTAAAACATATTAGAAAATGATAATAATACAAAGAATTAAATGCATCTGAGAGAAGCATAATGAGGAGACAAAGGAATACTTTCCAAGCAAGGGAACAGGACAAAACCCCTGAAAAACGACTAAATGAAACAGAAACAAGCAACCTACTCGACAGAGTTCAAACAAAATATCATAAGGATGCTCACAGATATTGGGAGAAGAACTGATGAACACAGTGAGCTCATCAGCAAAGAACTGGAAGATATAAAAAAAAATTAGAAATGAAGAATACAATACTGGAATTGAGAAATTCACTAGAGGGACTCAATAGCAGAGTAGAGGATGCACAAGAAGCGATCAGTGAGCTAGATGAAAGACTAGAGGAAATCACCCAAGCAGAACAGAAAAAAGAAAAAAGAATTAGACAGAATGAGAACAGTCTAAGGGAACTCTGGGACAATATCAAGTGTGCTAACATTCAGATTATAGGTGTCCCAGAAAGAGAAGAGAAAGACAAAGGGGCAGAAAATTTATTCCAAGAAATAATAGATGAAAATTTTCCTAACCTGAGGAAGAAAACAGATGTCCAAGTTCAGGAAGCACAGAGAGCTCCAAACAAGATAAGCCCAAAGAGGCCTACACCAAGACATATTATAATTAAAGTGGCCAAAATTAAAGATAAACAGAGAATCCTAAAAGCAGCAAGAGAAAGGCCACAAGTGACATACAAAGGGAAGCCCATAAGGCTATCAGTGGACTTCTCAGCCAAGACCCTACGGGCAAGAAGAGAATGGCACGATGTATTTAAAGTGCTAAAATAAAAAAACCTACAGCCAAGAATATTCTATCCATCAGGTTGTCATTCAGAATGGAAGGAGAGATAAAGAGCTTCCAAGACAGGCAAAAATTAAAGGAGTTTATCACCAAGAAACCAATTCTTCAAGGAATGAAGGGACTTACTTAAGTGGGAAAGCAATGACCACAAACAGAGATAAAAAAAAATTATCATAAAAACAAAACAACAAAAAAATCAGGCAATAAAATCACTTGTAAAGGTAAAAATATAGTAAAAGTAGCAGATCAACTATCTGTGAAGATAATATGAAGGTTAAAACACAAATGTACTAAAATCACCTATTTCAATGATAAGAGGGTAATGGATAGACACACACTAAACAACAGACTATATATATTTGAAAAACATATAATGTGGGAGGAGGGGAGTGTAAAAGTACAGTTTTTAGAAAGAGGTCAAGCTAAAGAGTCTATCAACTCAATATAGACTGTTATATAGAGAGAGAATATTAAATAGGATCCTCATGGTAATCACAAATCAGAAACCTATAATAAGCAAGCAAAAAAGTAAGACAAAAGAAATCAAACATATTACTAAAGAAAGCCATCAAACCACAAGGGAAGAGAGCAAGAGAAAAAGAAAGGAACAGAGAAGAACTACTAAAACAACCAGGAAAAAAAAGTAACAAAATGGCAATAAATGCATATTTATCAATAGCTACTTTAAATGTCAATGGACTAAAGGCTCCAATCAAATGCCATAGGGTGGCCAAGTGGATAAAAAAACAAGATCCATGTATATGCTGCATACAAGAGACACATTTCAGACCTAAAGACACTCAAAAACTGAAAGTGAAAGGATGGAAAAAGATATTCTATGCAAATGGCAAAGAAAAGGAAGCGGGGTTAGCAATACTTACATCAGACAAAATGGACGTTAAAACAAAAACTGTAACAAGAGACAAAGATGGGCACTACATAATGATAAAGGGAACAATCCAACAAGAAAATATAACACTTGTAAATATCTATGCAGCCAACATAGGAGCACCTAAATATACAAAGCAATTATTAACAGACATAAGAGGAGAAATAGACAGTAACACAATAAAAGTAAGGGACTTTAACACTCCACTTACACCAATGGATAGATCATCCAAACAGAAGATCAATAAGGAAACACTGGCCTTAAAGGACACAATAGACCAGATGGACTTAGTAGATATATACAGAACATTCCATCCAAAAACCACAGAACACACATTCTTTCTAAATGCCCATGGAACATTCTCCAGGATTGATCACATATTAGGCCACAAAACAAGTCTCAATAAATTTAAGAGGATCAAAATAATATGCATCTCTTCTGACAACAAAGGTATGAAACTAGAAATCAACTACAGGAAGAAAACCAGAAAAGCCACAAAAATGTGGAGATTAAACAAAATGTTACTGAACAACGATTGAGTCAATGAAGAAATCAAAGGAGAAATCAAAAAATTCCTGGAGACAAATGAAAATACGACATGCCAAAAATACAGCAAAAGCGTTCTAAGAAGGAAGTTTATAGCAACTCAGGCCTACCCCAACAAGAAGAAAATCCCAAATAAACAATCTAAAGGCACATCCAAAGGTACTGGAAAAAGAACAACAAACAAAGCCCAAAATCAGCAGAAGGAAGGAAATAATAAAAATCAGAGCAGAAATAAAAGAAATAGAGACTAAGAAAACAATAGAAAAAATGAATGAAACCAAGAGCTGGTTCTTTGAAAAGATAAACAAAATTGACAAACCCTTAGCTAGATTCACCAAGAAAAAAAGAGAGAAGGCTCAAATAAATAAAATCAGAAATGAAAGAGGAGAGATTACAATGGACACCTCAGAAATACAAAAGATAATAAGAGAATACTATGAAAAGCTATATGCCAACAAATTCGATAATCTAGCAGAAATGGATAAATTCTTAGAAACACACAACCTTCCAAAACTGGACCAAGAAGAAGTAGAAAATTTGAATAGACTAACCACCAGTAAGGAGATCAAAACAGCAATAAAAATCTCCCAAAAAATAAAAGTCCAGGACCAGATGGCTTCCCTGGTGAATTCTACCAAACATTCAAAGAAGACCTAATATCTCTCCTTCTCAAACTCTTCCAAAAAATTGAAGAGGAGGGGAAGCTTCCTAACTCATTCTATGAAGCAAACATTATCCTGACACCAAAACCAGACAAGGACAACACAAAAAGAGAAAATTACAGGCCAATATCACTGAGGAACATCGGTGCAAAAATCGTCAACAAAACACTAGCAAGTCTAATACAACAATACATTAAAAAGATCATACATCAGGATCAAGTGGGTTTCATTCCAGGGACGCAGGATGGTTCAACATCCACAAATCTATCAACATGATACACCACATTAACAAAATGAAGAATAAAAATTGCATTGTTATCTCAATAGATGCAGAGAAAACATTTGACAAGATACGGCATCCATTTATGATAAAAACTCTAAATAAAATGGGTATAGTAGGAAAATACCTCAAAATAATAAAGCCATATATGAGAAACTCACAGCAAATATCGTTCTCAATGGAGAAAAACTGCAAGCTATCCCTTTAAGAACAGGAACCAGACAAGGATGCCCACTGTCACCTCTCTTATTTAACATAGTATTGGAAGTCCTAGCCAGAGCAATCAGGCAAGAAAAAGAAATAAAAGGGATCCAAACTGAAAAAGAAGAAGTGAAACTGTTACTCTTTGCAGACAACATGATTTTATATATAGAAAACCCTAAAGAATCGACTAAAAAACTTTTAGAAACAATAAAGGAATACAGTCCAGTCGCAGGATACAAAATCAACGTACAAAAATCAGTTGTGTTTCTACAAACTAACAATAAAGTAGCAGAAAGAGAAATTAAGAATACAATCACATTTACAATTGCAACAAAAAGAATAAAATACCTAGGAATAAACTTAACTAAAGAGGTGAAAGATCTGTACACTGAAAACTATAAAACATTGTTGAAAGAAATCGAAGAAGACACAAAGAAATGGAAAGATATTCCGTGCTCTTGGATTGGAAGAATTAACATTGTTAAAATGTCCATACTTCCTAAAGCAATCTATAGATTCAACGCAATTCCTATCAAAATTCCAACAACGTTTTTCACAGAAATGAAACAAAGAATCCTAAAATTTATATGGAACAACAAAAGACCCCGAATAGCCAAAGGAATCCCGAGAAAAAAGAACAAAGCTGGAGGTATCACACTCCTGGATTTCAAAATATACTACAAAGCCACAGTAACCAAAACAGCATGGTACTGGCACAAAAACAGACACACAGATCAATGGAACAGAATCGAGAGTGCAGAAATAAATCCGCACATCTATGGACAGCTAATATTCAATAAGGGAGCCAAGAACATACGACGGAAAAAGGAGACTCTCTTGAATAAATGGTGATGGGAAAACTGGACAGCCACACGCAAAAGAATGAAAGTAGACCATTCCCCTACACCATGCACAAAAATCAACTCAAAATGGATTAAAGACTTGAATGTAAGACCCAAAACCATGAAACTTCTAGTAGAAAACATAGGCAGTACGCTCTTTGACATTGGTCTTAGCAGCATATTTTCATGTACCATGTCTGACCGGGCAAGGGAAACAAAAGAAAAAAATTAACAAATGGGATTACATCAAACTAAAAACCTTCTGCACAGCAAAGGAAACCATCAACCAAACGAAAAGACAACCTAACAATTGGGAGAAGATATTTGCAAACCATATATCAGATAAGGGGTTAATATCCAAAATATACAAAGAACACACACAGCTCAACAACAAAAAAGCCAACAATCCAATTAAAAAATGGGCAAAAGATCTGAACAGGGATTTCTCTGAAGAAGATATATAGATGGCCAACAGGCATATGAAAAGATGTTCAACATCATTAGCTATCAGGGAAATGCAAATCAAAACTACAATGAGGTATCACCTCACTCCAGTCAGAATGGCTATAATTAACAAGACAGGAAACAACAAACGTTGGAGAGGGTGTGGAGAGAAGGGAACCCTTGTACACTGCTGGTGGGAGTGCCAACTGGTGCAGCCACCATGGAAAGCAGTATGGAGTATCCTCAGAAAATTAAACATAGATCTGCCATATGATCCAGCTATCCCACTGCTGGGTATTTATCCAAAGAACTTAAAAGCACAAAGGCATAAAGATACTTGCACCCCTATGTTCATTGCAGCATTATACACAATAGCCAAGATTTGGAAGCAACCTAGGTGCCCATCAAGGGACAAATGGATAAAGAAGATGTAGTATATAAACACAATGGAATACTACTCAGCCATAAGAAATGATGAAATCTAGCCATTTGTGACAACATGGATGGACCTTGAGAGTATTATGCTGAGTGAAATAAGCCAGAGGGAGAAAGTCAAATACCATATGCTCTCACTCATAAGTAGAAGACAAAAACAATGACAAACACACACACAGCAATGGAGACTGGATTGGTGGTTACCACAGGGGAAGGGGGGAGGGCAAAAGGGGTGATTGGGCTCACATGTGAGAGGATGGACTATAATTAGTTTTTCGGTGGTGAACATGATGTAATCTAAACAGAATTCGAAATATATTATGATTTACATCCGAAAGCTACATGATGTTATAATCCAATGTTACTGCAACTAAAAAATAAATACATAAATAAAATTAATAAAAATCAATAAAACAAAACAAAACAAAAAAGTTGCTAATGAACGCAGTACTTAGTAAGTAATCAACTTTAGACGTTACTTAGGGAAAGGACTTCTTGCAAAAAGTTTATAGAACACTATTATTAAGCATATTCTTTTGCACCACATATGAAAAACACAACATACCAGCAATGAATCTGACTCCCATTGTTTATAAGATTCTATGTGGCAAGTTAAGCACGTGCTTCTCACCTCCTTCTCACCCAAAATGCCATGTAGTGATTGAAAAGATATATTTCAAAACTAATAAATCAGAAACAGGAATGCAAAACAAAAAAGAGTGCCAATACCGAATCAGAAACTTTGAGGAATTCTGAAGATAGAAAGTAATCAAGGTCAAAACTTCAGAGAAAAGACTGGGGGAACCTAAAGCCCAACATGTAGGAGAAGACTGTTACAGAAAACAGAAGCAGGTGCCTCTAAGTAAACATGAGACTAATCAACACAGCTGAGCACGTGGTGTCCTCTCAAGCAAACTGTAGGGACATTTGCACAGAGGAGACAGCTGAGAATGTGGGTATTCGGGCTAGAGGGGCAGAGCAAGGACGGAAGTAGCTAACATCCAGAAAAAGAATGACATCCCCCCATCCCCAAGCTGTAATCCATGCCTTTCTCACACAATCATAGAGACAATTTACAGAAAACAGAATAAGGTGACAGCAATTCTCAAATAGAAACATGAGTATACAGACAAAAATCACAAATAATTTCAGGAAAATCAACACCTTGAAAGAGAAGCATAAAATTCAATGGGCAAATAAACTAAAACCCTGGTAAGAGAGTTGACATTGCAAAGGTAAAGAATAAGTTTGAATAAAAATAACTAGTATCTTCAGAGAGAATTGAGAAGATATTACATCCTTTAAAAAGAAACAAAGATTTACAGATTAAATATTTAATCAGTGAAATAAAACATTTAATGGGCACTGAATAAGAGAAAGGACATAGGTGAAAAAGTAATAAGTTCAATGTTTGAACAGAATTCTCCTAGAAAACTTTGAGGAGAGGTTGCACCTAAACAGAAAAACTATCCAACAAACATAATATTTTTATAGACAACAATGGCTGGAAAATAAAACAAGCAATATTTTCAGAATGAAAAGGGAAAATGATTTTGAGTCACTAATACTATACTCAAGATAGTTCCTCAAGTGAGATGGAAAAGCTGCAGTTTTACCACCTACAGAAAAAAATCTAGATATAAAATTCAATATTTTCTCAATATAAGACATAGTTGAAGTGATGGGGAAATGAAAGAAGGCAAGGAACAGTAGGAAAGGAGAAATAAAAGCATGTTGAGATTTACTGGATTGATCAGGACAAGGCTGCAGATACTGATTAACTCCAAATGCATAAGTTTTAGTATGTTTCTTAACTCTTAAAAATTAATCACTAGAATAATATACATAAGATGCACAAATCCCAAACGAATGGGGGGGGAAGGAATGGAAGAAAAAAATGCAAGGAAGAAGAGGAAAGAAGTTAAGGAGTGGGAGGTTAGAGGATGAAGGGTACTCAATAAGAAAGCATGCTAAGTAAAAAATCATAAAACAAAGAACTTAAGTCCAAACATATCAACGATTACAATGAACATAAATGAAGAAACTTCCTCTATTAATAGTAAATTCTCAGTTTGGAAAGAAAAAGAAAATCTAGCAATATGCTATTGTGAAGAGACACAATTAAAACAAAAGAGTAAATCTCAAAATGCGTAAGGAGAAAATATACCAAAAAAATTTTTTGCAAATAGCTTTGAAATGTATAAAACAACTGCTGGTAGCAATAAAATGAGAAATTATCAAATCCACAGTGATAATGAGAGACAAACATACATTGCTCTCACATCAACAGAGCAAGCAGATGACTAAGAAGTAAAGGATATATGGGCTTGACTATTAGAATTAACATTTTAGTATAATGTACATATTAATATATATTCTTTTGAAGTACACATTTAACATTCACAAAAATGTCCATAGATTAGGCCACAAAGAAAATCTCATTATTCAAAACTGCAGGATCATTTCAAATTACTTTTTCTGAATACAATGCAATATATTAGAAATTAAGAATAGAAGGAAAACTAAATAGTTTAGTCATACGGATTAAATAGAAAATCAAAATTGAAAATTCATAAATAAATATATGGCAATGAGGACATGACATTTTATCACCCATGAGATGCAGCAAAATCAATACGTAAAAGAAAATTTAAATATGTATGCACATATTAGAAAAGAAAAGAAGGTTGAAAGTAATATGATTTAGACATTTAATTGCAGCTAGAAAAGGAAAGACAAAGGACACAGTAGAAAGAGATTAATAAAGGAAATAGACCACTTATTCTTTTCTCCAAGAAACTTGTAAAGTACAAACGATGTGTTGAGTTGAATCAAGTAAAACTTAATGGAAAATTACATTCAAAATCGCCTGACTAGTCCTGTGTGGGTTATGTTCTCATGCATTTTTCATCACTGGGAAACAGCTTGTGAATGTCGCACTTTACCATCACCCTCCTGAGCCCAAGTTTTAAATAGAAATTTTAAAACCTATATTAAACTTCAGTATAAAATGATCTTCAATGGGGAAAATATTGTGTTCACAGTTCCACTCTAAATTATTTAAAATCAGAATGAGAAGTCTCTATGTTTGCTTTTGTGCTCCTTTAAGAATAAATCCAATCTAAGTTAAAGAAAAAAGCAGCAGAAAATTACCTCTTTACTCCTATTAGGAGATAAACTGCTAATGGGTATTTAGAGTAAGTACAAGACACAGTCATACAAAATTGGTAATAGAACAGGAAGCTAATACTTTCTCCTCCTGGAAAGGCACAAATAATTTTCTAAAAATGATATATTTCACTCTTCATGAACTGCCTTTTATATAATAGAGTTGATGTAATTGTTTTAAGACACAGACCATAATAAACTTACTACTTGAAGAAACTGAATTGAAAAAATTAGAGAAACAAGGAGAATATTCTTTTTTTAAAAAAAATCTCATTCGTCCACCAGAAAAATCAAGTAAGAGAAGATGCTAATGGCACACAGAGGTTTATTTATCTAATTAAATGGATTTGGATGAATTAACAGCCATGGTTATTCTATTAACACTGTGATGGCAGACAATTAATATTTTGCCACATTTAGTGGTAAAACAATGTTTTATGCCCTGTGAAGCCAATATGTATACATTGTGGAAATACACTGTAATTTTCAGATCAATCATGCTAGCTCTGTAGGAAGAATCACATATATGTAAAGCCTCTCTAAAAGTTGTTCTAGTCTACGAAAGAATGGGCCTACAGAATCGGCCATGTCTATGAGGTAGTCTGAGCTTTAAGAGTTAGATTCTTATGAAGTTGGACTCCTATTTTAAGTAAGCAGAAATGTTCCAATCTGTAACTACTATGCACATAAATAAAGAATCCACATGCCAAGTGTTTAAAGAGGCCAATAATAAAATCCTTCCTATCAAATGAGCAAACTAAGAATAATTCAGTAGGAGAGGTCCTATTTTGTTTGATAATTAAAGGTCAGGCGTTGGGTTTGCCTTTGTTTTCTTGCAACTTTATTAAATCATCATATTTAAATAAAGATGCTAGATCAGACCAATATGTAGTCAACCCTAACCATTACCTTTGGCTCTTTGATGTCACGTGCCTGATGGATGGGAAACAGCTTTATGGGGCAACTATTCTCTGCTTTATCTTTTCCCTACTTCGAGTGCAGGCTTGAGATAGCACTTAGGAGAATTGGAAATACAGAGAGCTAATCAGTAATGACTAACAGACACTAACTGCACAGAGAAGTAGAATTTGACGAGATGTTAATGCATTTTTTAACAGAATAAAAGTACAGAGAATCATCAACTGTCTGGACCAGTGGAGGGGAACATTGGCATGGATAATGAAAAAGTGAAGATAATATTCCAGCTGAACAGCGTTTGTCCCCCTGCCACGAAGGAGATGTTCCTGGCCCTTGCTAGCTCTGGTTCATTGTTTGTGCAATCAACAAAAACAACTAGCTAATATCAAATGTTTACTATGTGCCATGCTTTAAGCTTATCACTTTAAACACATTACCTAAATTTCATCCCTACAACACCACCCTGAGATTGGTTCTATTTGTGTCCCTATTTGAACATGAAGAATTTAAAGACTTGAGAAATAAAGTAACTCATCTAAGATCCTACAGCTAATGACAGAGCTAGAATTCAAACCAAGTTGACTGGAATCAAGAACCTACTTTCTTTACCACCACTACATTGGCAAAATCTTCCCATAGATCTTTCCCACCCAAATGGAGGAGATATCAAATTATGCTTAAGTCTGTCATCCACCGAAATTTCATTTCTAGAAACAAGGATGGCATTTTGAACTGCATTTTTCTAAACTTCATGAGTATATCTCAGTGTTCATTATAATGATTCCAAGATATGGCCATAAGAAAGTCCACGGTTTCATACTGAATTGATTGAAAATTGATTTCAGCCTACACACATAACCCCTTTCTTAAGAATGTTGATGACCTCTGAATTGCAAGAAAACTACAAGTAAGAATCACTGCTCTACTACATTATACTAAATTGTGAGAAGGGGTATGAGGGTAAGGTGGGAAGGATTCAATCAGAGCTATATGACCTCATCAAACAACAAGGATTTGAAGTGAAACCTGCCTTAGCTAATTTTTCCTCTGCCTTTGATCTCCAGAACAGGAACTATCACCTGCATTTCTAGTCCCATTAAATGTAGCCACACTAAGGTAATCCATAGTTGATGGGTAACATGGTTACAAAATAGATTTAGATGCCGGATAGAGGAATAGACCCAGGTACCACACGTGGTAACAACCTGACAAGGGGACTTGGTTCTACCTGGGAATTTCCTGTTCCCCACAAGAAGGAGGCAATGCCAAGTTGAGATCCTCAAGAATGAGCATCTGAGAACTGAAGTGGAACTCTTATTTTCAAGTTTGCAGCTTCCTCCCCTCTCTCCAGATGGGGCCTGCCTGTCACAGATGTAGATTTTTTGGTGAGGGAAGGAGGTAAATTTGGAGCAATTTGTGGAATGTATAGAGGAATTTAGTCTAAATATGAATTTCAGAAAATATGTTCTCTTTAAGCTCAGCTTATGATAGAAAGCTCAATGAAATCCCTTCTAAATTGAGCCAGCAAGACAGGTAGTCTCCTATAGTTCTAGCTATTGAAGAGCCCAGCTGGGTTGGAGTAGGTGGTAGGAAAAGGGGAGTGAAAGTTTGTCCTGTCAGTGATAGTATTAAACACTACCCAGGGACTAGGCCCAGGAGGAGAAGGCACTCAAAAAACGTCTGAAACAAAAAAAAAAAGAATCTGTCAAACATCTCTTGAAATACACCAATTTAAATAAAATAACGTTCTTTACACTTTGCCTGAATTTTAAAGTGCCACTGTATGGACAAAATCAGGAGGTATAGACGAGTGTGATGGTCACTGAGGTCAAGGTACTCTTGGTTTCTGAATTTCAGTCATGACTCCTAACAGACAATGACCAGTATGTGAACAGCATAGAGACACATACTCAGCTGAGAAGACTTGATATTGTACAATAGTGTCTACCACAGTATTTCCAGGAAACAAGAATGGCTTTCCTCACTAAAATAGGTGCTTCAATGCCACACTTCTATTCACTCTCCCTCCTTCTCAACTGTAGTCTTGGAGCCTATTCAAGATAACTAATACTTTCAAAGGAATAACAATAAAATAAAAATATGAAATTCATCCTGGTGGCCCTTAGGTAAACAGACTCCTTTGATGCTTATCAGCCTTTAAAAATCTTTAAGAATAATAAAACCTATGTTCATAAAACTCCCATGCCAGTGGGTATGAAATGATCAAACCCATACACTGTTGGACAGGATATAAAATGGTGCTACACAAGAAGTGTTACCACTTCCATTTCTGCCCAATGAGGAACACAAAGAAAGTAGTCTTTCCATGAAAAAGAGTATAAAAAAATACCCCTTCCCATCACAATATGGGAGAGAACAAAAAGGCAATAGGCAGAAACAACTAAAAATAAAACAGAATATTGTAGCATCATGCTAAAAGAGAAAAAGAAACCATTTTCAGCTTGAGAAGAAAAGAGCAAAGACATTTTCCAGGGCATACGGAATGTAAGCAAAAACTCCAAAAATGAAAAGAAAGCAAAGCAGTTTCCACACAAAGTAATATAAGTACACTGATATATAAGAAAGACACCCCAGGGTGGACCAGGAAAGGGCAAACCCAATAAGAAACTCAGGAAAGAGGATCTAAAAGAAGTTAACAATATAATAGGAGAGAAACAGTGGAAATTTCCAGTTAAACATGGTGACTTGAACAAAGTATTTCTCTCTCCCTCGCACTAATCTGTACTAAAATGATAATAGTTATAACTCATAAGAGCAAATAGAATGAATAAGGAGAAGATCGCAGACAAGATACAAACAAACATTTGGAGATGAGGAGGTCACTGGCTAGGACATTGACCACCGCGTGAACCAATAAGAAATGTCAACTCATGCTTCAGAATCCCAAAAACACGCAAGAATTGGAGGCTGACCTTCAAGGATGGGCTAAAACCAGAATGACTAGTTGGAGTGGGTTTAAAGACCAGGTCGTTTTCCCTAGACTCTCCCAGTCAGGTGCGTGCCTCTCCCTGATCCTGGCAGATGTTTATTCCCTGACGAGGCTGACCCAGAGAAGCTTAGAACTGGGACACCAGGAACAGTGGAAATCAGGATGAAGGGTCAGATTGAAAACAAAGCACCAGAAAGTGTGAATAGAAAACTAGGAGGCCCTGGCCCATTCTTAATCATCTCAGAATAACAGCAACAAGCCTTACATATCCTAAAAAATAGATGGGTAAATTTGCTTTGGAGGAATGACCGTAATTTGGAGATCAAGCAGTCCAGATTGGATTGGGACAATGGAGAGCCACAAAGACAGTCTCAGGGGGAGGAAGGGCTGCTGGACTCCTGATTCTGGTTTGTTTCAGAGGAGTTTTATAGTTTTATCAAATAGCTCAGGGCCTCAATCTGTGACTAAAATTCTATTGATTAATTATATTAATTATGAACGAGTGAAAAGAGGAGGCAATTATGATTAGGAAAATCAAAAAGTTACGCAAGGAAAGAAATTTAATCATAGTACACTATGTGGCCTCACTATGTACAGTATTTATATTATCATGAGACTGTAAATACTGTATATTAATTAAAGCCAAAAAGTAGGAGACATGTATTTGAGGACAGGAATATAACAGAGAAAATCCTCTCTTGATGTGTTCCTTTGTACACTGTAAATCAATAGTTATATCTAGAGGCTTTTTCAGATTCAGGCTTAATTCTGTTGGTGGTTTTCAGATACTTCCATCAGGACATCATGATGTCTGGCTGTCTCTCTTCTGCTGATGCTAGCAGATACTGATAATCATTGTCAAATGGTGATTCCTAAATCTATTATTCCTTCTTGATTTATTAGTGGGATTACTTTTAAAAGAGAATTTTCCCCTCATCAATGACTAGGTTACCATGAGGTGAATTTCATATAGGAATCACAGAAAATAAATGCTTAGTCATTTGCTTTATCAGTTTTCAACACTGATTCTTTGTTTTTATAAGAGTTTCTATTGGGTTTCGCATGTTAATTTTATAACCTGCTATTTGGCTAACTTCTCACATTGTTTGTAGTAGTTCCATTAATTCTTTAGGATTTTCGAGATATATCATCATAAATCTGAAAATAAAGATAAGTTTACCTCCTTCTAGCTTGCTTTCCTTATCTGTAGAAATGTTCTATTCCTGACTCTCTATCTTTCATAGCTTTGTATGGGATTCCAATTAATAATTTTTCTATTGGTTATTTTTACGTAAAATTAGTTTTTCAGTATTTTGAGGGGGATATGGACAAGATAGCTTTTAGAGCTTTATGGAACTTTTCTTTTCTCTGTTTTCATGAAGTGACAAAAATGACAATCTTGCACACATTGAGGTTTCCACATCTGTTTCACTCCAACACTTCTTACTGGACCTTCTCTTTCCTCTGCTCCTACTGATCCCATCCTGCACAGAAGTCTACTCCAGAACATTCTCTTCAGTGCAGGGCTTTGTCTGGGAAAGGTGCTTCAATTTGACATTCTAGAGAAGTCACAGGAGAAAGACCAGCAGACCACTCCAATATCAGTAGTCCATCTCATGGTCTCCTTGCACACATCCACTCACAGGAACCATCAAAGTCCCCTCCCAATTGCTGTTGTCCTAAGAATGGCAGGACGAGCCACCAGCATATACCTCATGGCAATTTGGGGGATTCCTGGCTCTGAGAGTAGTCACTAGTCCCCTTGCCTTAGCTGAGCTTCCTCCCTCACGCTTTCTGATATCACACAGTTCTAAAGCTGTTCATGGTTTGCTCCTCTCACTCCTGTTTTGAGCTTCACGGAGCTACCTTATCACCTATAATTGTTGCCGATAGTTGCTCTAATTATATGAGGGATTTCAAAACCTATGCCACCATCATCCTTCCAGAATCCTTTCTTATTTTTTTAGCTATATCCACGAATTACTTTAATAAAAATAAAACTTAACTTGAAAGAGAGAGAAATCAGAGTGCATCAGATAGACAAGCCTCAACCTTCCTTAATAAGCATTTTAATTAATTCCTTATTAAAAATTAAAAATATCAAAATCTCATTGTTATCATTATACTATGGTGTACACACTGACTCTTAAAACTATGTGACCCTTAATAGCAACAAGCACACCCAGCACCCAATCTTGGTTTCTAAGTACCATTTTCTAAATAAAAGGAACCAGGGCTCTTTGGAGAAATGGCTGATTCTAGGTCTGGGACTGGGAAAATACAATATAAAACCAAAAGCATCTTGTAGGACCACGAAGTAAGGAAGTGCTCAAAAACCAAAGGGATGAAGACACTTCAAAGGGACGTAGGAGGGGCCAGCCCCGTGGCTGAGTGATTAAGTTCACGCACTCCACTTCGGCGGCCCAGGGTTTCGCCGGTTCAGATCCTGGGTGCAGACATGGCACGGCTCCCCAAGCCAAGCTGGGGCAGCGTCCCACTTGTACAGCTAGAGGCATTCACAACTAGAGTATACAACTATGTACTGGGGGGCTTTAGGGAGAAGAGGAAAAAAAAAAGATTGGCAGCAGATGTTAAAAAAAAAAAAGACATAGGACCCAACCTAAAAGAGCTCCCAACGGCCAAAGCAGGAACAATTTGAGCAACAAAAGAAATAATGCACCAGTGTATAATAACTAGGATGCAGATAAAATATAGAATGACAAGTTAAATTTGAATATCAGATAAACAGTGAAAAATTTTTTAGTCTAAGTATGCCTCGTTGCAATATCTGAAATGCTGATCTCTATATATCATGTATAGGTTGACGTATACTAATAGTAAGTTAACTATATAGTAAAAAGAAATATAGGGGCCGGCCTGGTGGCACAGCAGTTAAGTGTGCACGTTCCACTTTGGCGGCCTGGGGTTCGCCGGTTCTGATCCCTAGGTGTGGACACGGCACCGCTTGGCAAGCCATGCTGTGGTAGGCGTCCCACATATAAAGTAGAGGAAGATGGGCACGGATGTTAGCTCAGGGCCAGTGTTCCTCAGCAAAAAGAGGAGGATTGGCAGCAGTTAGCTCAGGGCTTATCTTCCTCAAAATATATATATATATATATATATATATATATAATTCTTTGTCTATAACAGTAGGTTTAATCATTCTCAACAATTCCTTTCATTTCACCTAAATGATACTAAATCTAAAAGTTCTCCCAGGAGTTAGTGATGTATCTGTGACCTAGATGGACGCAATCTTGCAATCAAAGACAAGATTATGGAGGCCAGGTTGGGGAAAACCAGATAATCGATTCTCTTCACAAATGTTGCATTAACAATATTTATTTCTGCTTCATTAATACAAAATGAGTGCACAGGATTTGTGCACTGCCATATACTTTAATAAAATTGAAGTGTCAATATTCCTCTAGCAGTTATTTCTTGCCCTGTTTTGCCCTCATGGAATTTAATATTTAAAATTTGTGAAACAGAATGTATTTCTTAGCAAGATGACAGAATCAAAATTCTCTTATAGCATTCTCCTTTTACCTTTTACACTCTTAGAGCATCTATGTCAAAAAGTTCTTAGGTGTAGGTTAAATCTGAAAATTACTTAATTTCAAAACATAATTATAAGGGGTTTTTTAACATTGCTAAATGAAGGCCAGTCTTGGAAAAATGAGTTTCAGTAAAAATTTTACAGTCAAAAAGTAGCAATCACCTCAGAACATTGTACCTCCTTAGGTCAAAAGGCAAGACTTGCCTTGATATAGTTTGAGTTTAGAAAATTTCACTGTGATGAATAGCATTTCTCTTTAAAAAGAACAACTTCAATGCCTAGTTCGTAAATTTTAAAATATTTACACTGAAAACAAACTGGAATAAGACAAGTGAACAACTTTTAACATGCATTCTGAAATGAAATTCTTTGTGAATTTGCCAAATTCAAAAACTATCCTTACTGCCCACAAACACAGTAAAGTTCAATATCCTCTCTAAGATTTTGACATACTAAAGGATTTTTACATATAAATTCTTCTAACTGGAAACAACTAGAAAAAAATGATTTTTCCAAAAATAAGTTGAATCATGTCTCATTTGCTTGCTGGGTGCTTACGAATAAAGAGTCCATGTATAGTTTGTGCTCTCTCTCTCTTCCAAAACATCAAACCACCCTGGGAGAGAATGCATAATAATGCACTGATAAAGCCACCTGCCGTCTTCCAGCACAGCGTGCTGCCATTATGAGAGGGATCCTCTGGTTTACCCAGTGAGAAGGGAGAAGACTGCACTCACCGAGCTGGGGCTAGAGTGCCGCCTGACTTTTGGTGACTCTTTGCCGGTGGAGGAGGTCTTAAAGTTAATGCAAGCATTGTTCTCAGAATGCACCCTCTTCACTTGATTAGCTGGTTTCTCAAATGGGTCAAAAGTGCTCTGTGTCCTCTGAACCCTGACTTTTTTATCCTCAGGAATTGTGTCCAGGGGTTTGATCACTGAGTCCATTCCCTGGCAGTTCCGTGTAGACATCTTTGTGACACATATCTGGAAAAAAAAAGAAATTAAACTCAGAACTCTCCATTGAAACTTTCATATCACTAAACATGCTGATTTGATATTCTAGAACACATGCCAATTTAAATTTCAGGAAATACCCAAAAAGGCCACGTTCTAAAAGCCCTACCAGCTTAAACCACAATATGTAAAATTCCTTATAATCATTCTGCTTATACTCACTTAGGGCTGACACTAAAAAGGGACACTCTAGGCCTGGACTGCGATTGCCCTAAGGTAGTTCTTGAACTCCACCACATGTTTTACCAACTGACTGCAAGTGGGATTCTTCCTGAATCATTTAAAAAGTTGGAAAACTTGCCTTAATAAAAAATCAGTTGAGCTACATCAGATGGCCATTTTAACTGATGGGCATCACGTAAGCAGTTAACATGGCTAGAGAGAAAGATCATTACGTTCTTCAAAAATTTTATGCTTGAATATGTATGTTTAAAATCTGTCCCCATCTTGATTTCATCTGCAAACTGGAATGAAACATATAAAAAAGCTAACGGTTGGGTGGGGGGAGGGTACGGAGGGGGAAGTGGTGTACCCACAACATGACTAACAAAAATGTACAACTGAAATCTCACAAGGTTGTAATCTATCATAACATTAATAAAAAAAAAAAAAAAAAAAAAGCTAACGGTTAAAGATGTGGAAAAACTGAGAGCACTGTGTTTTCCTAATACCGAAACTAATGGATGAAAAAGAATAATACTGTAAAAGAAAAATGGTGATTACTACTCAATTCCAAATTTTGTTTCCATCATTCCACTAGACCCCTCATTCCTTCAACCTCTCCGCTCCTTCTCCGTGCACAGCACTCTCTCATTGCATGTCAGTCTCTCTGACTTTTGCTCCTTGTTTTCCATTTTATGTTCTAGCCCTTTCGTTCTCCCTGTACTCTGGAGACTTTGTTGTTCTTATTAAATAACTGTACAGCCTCTAGCTTGTCTGTAAAGCTAGGTAACTTTATTATTCTCTCTAGAGAAAAGATAACTGTGAAATTGCTTTTACGGGTTTTTTTTTCTTGTTGTAAAAAGTTTCCCCATCTCTATTTTAAAAAGCAAGGAAAGAGAAGATATTTAAGAAAATCTCATACTGTTAAAGTAAAAATATAAAATGTCTAATATGTACAGGATGACTCCATATGGGGAATAAATGTATCTATGTGTATGGACAGATATAGATACAGACAGACAGATACAGACATATAGATATTTGTATGTATACGTATGAGCACAGTGAAAGGTATAGATGGAAATACATTAAACTGTTAACATAAGATACCTCCAGACATGTGGAATTGAACATGGAAAAGGTAAGATTACTAATTTTTTATATACCTGTATTGTTTGAATTGTATAATAAATGTCTGACAATGTAATTTTAAAAAACCACTAGAGTAAGAAGGTACATATAATTAAATGAAACACTCTCAAGTTTTTGAAACAAAGAAAATTTACTTAAATATTAAGCATCAACTCTGTCCTAAGAGTGTGTTGCAACTACTAAGCACAGGTTGACTTATAATCAAGTCAAATAAGAAGGATATCATCATGCTTCTATTGCCACAAAATTGCTGAAAATGTCTTTAAAAGACTCAAGGAAAAGTTCTCTACTCATGAGCAAAAACTAACAATTTATCACAACTAGATTAGGTGCACTCAATGTTTTTAAAGACTTATGTGTTCTTCTTAAGGATGTAAACGCAACAGGCAATAGATGTGATGTGGATGTGAAACCACCCCCATCACTGAAGCAACTGAATTATAAAGATAATACATAAACACACAGGCCTGAAAAGTCAATGAGCCCCAAGCACAAGAAATACAAAGAAAATGACATGAAGGCATATTGAAAACAAATTGCTTAAAACCAATGATAAAGAGATTATCTTAAAAAGGAGCCAGAGAAAAAAATAAGTACTTTAAAAGATAAAGTATGACAGCAAATATTTGGAAACTAGATAATGCGAAAGAGGAATTAGAAAGTATCTTGAACCAAATGAAAATAACAAGACAAAATAGCAAAATGGCAGGATGCAGCTAAAGTAGTACTTTAGCTCTATAAGAATTTATAGTACTAAATGCACGTAGGAGAAAAAAAGAAAGGTCTCAAAGCAATAAGATTACACTTTAAAATACTAGAAAAAGAAGAACAATTGAAACCCAAAATAAGCAGAAGAATAAAAATGATGTATAAATATCAGAGTGGAAATAGATGAAATAGAAAATGAAAACAACAAAGAAAATCAATGAAACCAAAAGCTGATTTTCAGAGAAGATCAAAAAAAGTGATAAACATCTAGCCAGACTGATCAGGACAGAACAAGAAAAACAGATTCTACTTGGGGCCGGCCCAGTGGCCTGGTTGTTAAGTTTGTATGCTCTGCTTCAGTTGCCTGGAGTTCACAGGTTTGGATCCCAGGCACAGACCTAGCACCGCCTGTCAAGCCACACTGCAGCAGCATCCCACGTCAAAAATAGAGGAAGGCTGGCAGAGATGTTAGCTCAGCGACGGTCTACCTCAAGCAAAAAAAGGAAGATTGGCAACAGATGTTAGCTCGGGGCCAATCTTCCTCACAAAAGAAAAAAGAAAAAAAACAGATGCTACAAATGCTATGAACAACTTTACACAAATAAATTCAGCAACTGAGATGAAACAAATTCCTTGAAAGACAAAAACTACCAAAGTGCACTCAAAAGGAAATGGATGACCTGACTAGGCCGACGTCTATTAAAGAAATTAAATTTGTAGCCAAAAACTTTATCACAAAGAAAATTCCAGGGCCAGAGAGCACCACTGGTGAAGCAAACCAAACATTTAAGGAAAAAGCAATTACAATTCTACAGAAACTCTTCCAAGAAACCGAAGAGGAGAGAATACTTCCCAACTCATTTATGAAGTTATCATCATTCCACCACCAAAAGCAGACAAAAATATTACAAGAAAACTACAGATAAATTTCTCTCATGAATATAGATATAAAAATTGTCAACACATTTTTAACAAATTGAATCCAATAATATATAAAAAGGATAATAAATCATGAAAAAGCAGCATTAATCCAAGGGAGGCAAAGTTGGCTTAAGTTTCATCATTTTAATATACCATGGTAAGAAGTCCCTAAAATGACCTCCAGTGATGGCCACTTCCAGGTATCACACTCTTCTTTAGTCCTCAGATCTTGAGTGTAGGAGGCTGCATTCGTTGACTTGTATTCAGTAAACAGAATACGGCAAAAATCACGGGATATCACTTCTGAGAAAAGATTATAAAAAGATCATGGCTTCTGCATTGGTACTGCCTCCCTCTCGTTCCTTCTTTCTTAGATCACTAGCCCTGGGCAAAGCCAGCTGCCATGTGACGAGGCAGCCCTGTGGAGGGGCACAAGTGCAGCTGGACTGAGGACTGCAAACAATCAGGCGAGTTGCACCTTCAAGCGCAGCCACAGCCCTGGCCTACTGCTTGCCTAGAACTTCAGGAGAGACCCTGAGCCAGAGGCAGCAGCTAAGGAGCACCTGCATTCTAGACCAACAGAAACTGTGAGACGAAAAATATGTTTGTCATCTTAAGATGCTGTTTTGGAGTAATTTGTTATGTAGCAATAGATAACTAACACACAGACTTTTTTAAATCATAAGAGTATCTCAATAGACTCAGAAAGAGCATTTGACAAAATCCAATACCCATTCATGATTAAAACTCAACAAACTAGAAATAGAGGAAAACTTGCTTGACATGATACAGGGCATCTACAAAAAAACTACAGCTAACATAAAAGTTAATAGTGAGAAACTGAATGCCTTTCTCCTAAGAACAGGAACAAATCAGGAATGTCCACTCTCATCACTGATTCAACATTGTATTACAAGTTCTAGACATTGCCACAAGCAAGAAAAAAGAAATAAAAAGCATCCATATTGTAAAGTAAGAAATAAAACCGACTTTATTCACAGAAAACATTATTGTCTATGTAGAAAATCCAATGAAACCTACACAGAATCATTAGAATTAATAAGTTTTCAAGACTACAAGATAAATGATCAATATACAAAAATCATTTGTATTTCTGGATAGTAGCCACAAACAATACTAGAAATTTAAATTTAAAACACGTAAACAGCTTCAAATAATATAAAATATTTAGTGATAAATCTGACAAAATACATGCAAGATCTGTACACAGAAACTACAAAACATGGCTGACAGGAGCAAAACTAAAAGGGAAAACCGAAACAGAGGGACCAATTCCTGAGCCTTTCAATTTACTGTGACACTCTCAGGAAGAAACTAATTTCTACGTTTTGGCCATAAAACCTTAATAATTTCTTTCTTAACTTAAAAGAAGATCTACATATATACATATAAATGAAGTGAGGTAACGAATGTATATAAAATGATAATATGAAAAGTGTAAATGGGGATTGGATTGACACAGAGATGATGGGAAAATGGTGACCATGCTTGGAGTCTAACCCTCTCCTTGAAGCATAAACTCCATGGAACTATCTCTTAGTTTTGCCCAGGAGAATATGGAGCTAATCCTACATTCTATTTAACCCTACATTCTATTTTTTACTCAAGGTCTTTGAACTATCTTAGTAAACTAAACTTTCTCAGATGGAAAACTCCATTTATGGGGAAATACATGGGCAAATTTTTTTCTAAATATATGGGGAAAAATTCACGATGAAGTACAACTTTGTAGCACATGTACACTAACACAGGCACAGCCAAAAAAATCAGCAAGGGGTAAATGACACATGTCATTTCAACACATCAGCAGAGGAAAGAAGAGCTGTAAGGATAGCATCAAAGTTAAGAGAATGAACTTAGTTCTTAACTAGTTCATGAAATCATATAAACTCATACAAACCTTTCATTTGCTGCCCTTCATGCTGTCAATTCCGGCAAAACTGAGACTCACAGGATTATCTCTTAACTTTAGGAGACAAAGGGACTCCAATTGGAAATTTTCAAAACTCTCTAAATCTATATAATTTAAGCCAGAAAAACTGTTACAGAATCTACCGCAAGTAAAGCCTTATCTCCTTATTCACACCTTATATTGATTGTCCTACATTCATTAAGATGTTTCCAGTCAGGTAGCCTGTCATTTAATGGGTCTGACTGTGACACACTTGATAATTGCAAACATCAGTCCAAACTGTGCACCTGTGGAAACCAGCTTCTCTAAAGTACTCTACCATTAAGACAGAGGAGCGGCAGCCTTTTCCTAATTTTCAAGAGGGAAAAGTATTTCAACAAAATTTCTAAACTTCAAATATTTCCCACAAACATTCTTAAACATTTCAAGTTTATCACTTTTGTCATCTAGTGGCAAAAGACAAAATTCAAGTAGAAAACAATCATTAACAAAAAACAAGTTTCTCCTGGGGGAGATAGCGTAGTGACCTGAGCATGGAGAGGTAGGCAGTATTATCGAATGCTGCTTGGTGATTTGTACTGAAATATAAACTGATGCTGAGAGATGAACTCTGGAACCAGACTACCTGCGTTCAGACTCCTGCTCCATCACTCGCTACCTGTGTGACCTCTGGCAACTTAGTCAACCTCTCTGTGCCTCAACTTCCTTGTCTATAAAATGGGAAAAAATAACAATTAAAACAAATAATCATAAATATAATAAATAATAATAGGAAACCATAGGTTTGTTTTGAAGATTAAATGAGTTAATTTTAAAATGAGCTTAAAAAGTCCCAATCAATAACTTTAAATAGTTGGCATGTTTCACAGGGTTTACAGTTGGCAGGAGGTTCATGTGCTTTCTGATCAGTTGTGTTCTGTCCTTTGTGAATTGCCTTTTTTGTCATTGCTGTTATCCAATTTTTCTATTGGAATGTCCTGTTTTTTAATTGTTTCCTGAGTGCCCTTTGAATATTATGAATATTAAAACTTTGTCACGTGCATTCCAAAACGTAAAGTTTCTTGGAAACAGTATACTTGTATGAAAACTTGCCTATGGTTAGGGTTTTATTTACTACATTCACAAACACACTTCGTTAGCTCCTGGTTCACACGATGGTGTGTAAACATGTCAATATCCCACAGCGGCTTGCAGAGTGCCGTGTTTTCCAGGCTCCCCATCAGCGGAAGGCATTTGAGACTCAGTATCTTCTTACGCAGCTACACGGAGGCAAAGATGTCATCAACATTATTGCAGCCTTTTCCCACAGTGCCTCACTCAGGGTCTGGTCCATAGTAAAACTAAATAAGGTTCTGCTGAATTAATAAATCAGATTTAAGAAGGTTCATTCAAATAAGTAGTTTTCGTGCTCTCTTGCTGAAAAGGCTGAGGCTCTGGAACATTTATTATCTAAAAGCTACTGTCAAAAAAACAGCAGTCTTGACACAGAAATAAACATACATACACACACACACAAAATGCTATCAACAAAAGTAAAATTTTTATTAACTACAAGCTCATTGTGATAGGCAGAATTCTAAAATGACACCCAATGAGTATGATGAGCCATCCCTCCCATGATTATGTTAATGTGATATGGCAAATGGGAGATCACTTTGGGTGGGCCTGACCTAATCAGGTGAGCCTCTCAAAAGCAAAGAGTTTTCTCCAGCTAGTTGCAGAAGAGGAATTCAGAGAGATGTGATCTGGCTAGCCTGGAAGAAAGCAAACACATCATGCTGTGAACTGCCGATGGGGGCCACATGGCACAGAACTGCAAGGTAGGCCCGAAGAGCTGAAAGTGGTCACTGACTAACAACTATAAGGAAAATGTGGACCACTGTCCTACAACCACAAGAAAATGAGTTCTGCAAACAATTAATGAGCTTGTAAGAGGATCCTGAGCCCCAGGAGAGAATCACAACTGTGGCCAACACCTTGATTTCAACCCAGCTGGACTTAGGGCAGAGAAGCCAGCTATGCCATGCCTGGACTTCTAACCTACAGAAACTGCAAGATAATAAGCTAGAAAGTTTGTGGTAATGTGTTACACAGGACCAGAAAACTAATATACTTGCTTTACTGAAATTGCTTGAAGCACTTTGATATTTGAGCGGAATGTTCTTAGGAACATGTTGCAGATACCACCTTCCGAATTTGATACACTGTATCGGATCGAGGAGAAAATAAGTCACGATGTTATGACTATTATCAATAAATGACCATATACTGAGAGTTTTCTACATGATGTAACTCCATCAACATTATAAAGCCCAAACAAGCTCTCCACATAATAAACTTTATACACAATTGATGCTGGTCTCCACTTGGCCGGGGGGTTGTGTGAATAATACCAGTATCAGCACCTGCTTTGTGCATGCATCTTCATCCAGGAAAGTAATCTATCCTTGAGTTTTCCGCACACGGCAAAGTGACTGTTCTGGAAAAGTTTCAAGTTTCCAATATTTGGGACAAACAACTTAAACGTGATCTGGCCATCTCTGTTAACCACGAGCACAAACAAAAGCAGAGTCCAGGCCACAAAGATAGCGGGAACCAGCCTTGCTGACTTCACGAACTTGTCAGGCAATTCGCCCCACAAACCCCGAAAAGAAGACAGGGGAGGCTTTCCTGGAGAAGGCTGTGGGCAAGATGCAGTAAGAATCGTGCTCACCCCCCTGGAAGCTGCAATTTCTGGCAGCTCTCACAGTACAATTATTGAAGTACCCAGGGTAGGCGAAGAGAAGAGTGAGTAGACTTGAGCTCTTCTTGCAATAAAAGAAGGTTCTAGAAGCCAAATTATACACTGGCGCTACTCCCTAATGCCTGTGTTCATTTGAACTCTTCTATCTACCTGTCAGTAATCTAAATAAACATTTCCCCTCCCCAAACAGAATCTGTCTTTCTTCTCATGACAAAACGCTTACAGTCTTGATGACAGATTTAACCTCAGATTATAACAAAACTAGGGGACAGAAATATGATATGTCAAATTGGAAAAAAAAAATCAAGGCGAACCCATAACCCCAAAAGCAGATGTTTCCAACCAGCAAACAGTAGCCCTTTGATCCACTCTAACTTTCATGTGCACCCCTAGTGCCCAGATTCTGGTCTATGTTCCAATTTTCCACTTTGAAAAAAGAGAAATCCTTAGAAAGTAACCTGATTCCAGTTCACAGGGCAGGAACACAAAACAGCTGTGAAATACCCAGCTGTTACGGGAAAACTAGGATCATTTCAAAACTGTCAAGGACGATGCTAGAAGGAAAAAGGAATCTGCCTGTAGGGGTTCCTACTGGCCAGACTGTGATTATGTAGTTGAGCATCAAAAGGAAAATCAAATTATGGTTAAATGGAACAAGTTGAGTTATTGAAAGACCATGAGTTCATTATAATTTCAAGAGAAAAAAGTTAATATGAAGGGCAAATCGCAGTTATAACATAAAAGAAGGATGATTATAACGGGATCTGGTTGGTTTCAACACACGGAACTGTGAGTAAGTCAAGCAGTGCTAGAAAAAGTAGGAACTGTACCAAGAACAGGAATAACTGAGCAGGGCCTGTGGAGAGAGGGGCTAAGCAGCACAAGTGTAGAAAGAGCAGCAACACAGGATGCTCCAATGACAGAACAGGTCAATATAACATAATAATAGACTAAAGAGGACATGGTGTTGCCTAAGCAACAGTTTCCAAAGAATGTATCTGGTGGAGAGACGCCAGACTGAAAACTTACATGAAATCAATGTGGAAGGCATTTTTTGGAAATCAGTTAAATTTTAATAACTAACTGAAATTTAACCCTTAAAAATAAAATTCAACTTGACTGCTAATGTGCTAAGTGACTCAGATCTGAATCACTTAGGAAGAAACAACCAAGACCCCAACAATCGACAACTCAGATTCTGCAACCCCAGCTATTCTGAGAAGGTACTGTTCTACTTGTGGACTTGTAAAGACTACACGACCCCAAGAAGATTCAAAAAATATTACTACTGAAACCCCTGGAATGGATCCAAAAAAGTAGATCTATAACCCTAGGAAGGTATAAAAAGACATAAAGATGGGGCCAGCCCGGTGGTGCAGCGGTTAAGTTCACACGTTCCCCTTTGGCAGCCCGGGGTTTACCGGTTCAGATCCCGGGTGTGGACATGGCACCGCTTGGCAAGCCATGCTGTGGTAGGCATCCCACATATAAAGTAGAGGAAGATGGGCCTGGATATCAGCTCAGGGCCAGTCTCCCTCAGCAAAAAGAGGAGGATTGGTAGCAGTTAGCTCAGGGCTAATCTTCCTCAAAAAAGAAAAAAAAAGGACAGACAGAAACAGTAATGAAATTAATTAAACCCACAGTGTTGGTGTATAGGATGAGTGTGCGTAGTAATATAATCTGCAATAATCATATTTGTGCATGTTTTCTTTGTTTAAGGTATCTGAAATATGTTAAAATAATGTCACACGAAATTAGTATTTGAAGTTAAGGGAATTTAATGAAGTCAGTAACATTTAAATAGATTGAAACAAATGGTTTTCAAAATTACATTTATTAGCCATATATATTTTTAAGGACGTGGGCACTTCGCCAAGTACAAAGGCCACTAGTTGTGGATGTTCCAGGCACAGAAGACCCTTGGACATTCTATACACGATCAGCTTTCATTGCCCTTTACACATACATTGTTAGTGTCTCAGCAGAGGACAACCAAGCCATAGACTTCCTCCCACACTAAGCATGGACCCACCATGTTGTTCAAGACTTGTCTCAGATTACTTTTGCTCAGAAGCCCCTGTTGATTAAATCCCACCCACTCAGACCAATCCTTTCTTAAGAATTCATCTTAGTGATTGTGCATTTAATCTGCTCCAATATTTTGCATACCCTGGATTGTGATTATTCTTTTTGCAATACTTTAATTTCAACAACCTGAATGTTTCCTCTAAAGGGCAAAGGCTGTGTTTTCTATTCATTTCATAGCCCCCAGGAATACCTTTTACTTCAAATCTCTACTTGAAGGATCTAGTACAGGATTTTGGCTAACTCATGGAAAACAAGGAGCTTCTATAGGTTAAAAGTAGTTTTCTCAACTCATAGGGCCAGGAAAAAACACCTTTGGTACCTCTGCCCAAGGCCAATCTCAGTAGATAGCTGTGCTCTCAGTACCGCCTGAAAACAACAGACATTCCAATATTAGTGAGCATTAAGGATATGTTTTCTCTATGACTGCATTTTTTCGCACTTCCTTATTCCATGTAGAAACTGAAGTGACAAAACTCACATAAGCTGGGATGTCTCATGGTACTTGAAAGCAGATAAAAAGAAGAAATCATCACAAATGCCAAAATAAACTTCAGTTCTTTTATTTTTTCCAGTAAATTCAACAGAACCTAGAACTTCCAACAAGGTTAAAGATGCACCCACACATTTGGCTATTTATCTGAATCAATTATTTTTGTCCACTCATCATTAACAGGGGTCTGTACATTAGCTGGCAGACTCAAAACTCAGTAAAAATTGTTAGAAATTCAAACAGCGTTGGAGGCTCCGAAAGTCACAGTTTGACCTACAATTTTAGCTTGGAGCTATGCAAAATCCAGACAACCGTCTCCCAAACTCACAGCAGTGGATCCGAAAGAGCACAACTTAATTCAGTTAAGGTTGGCATTCATTTCAAGTGAATTCATTCAAGCTGAAAATTGTCCCTTTGAATCAACCATTTTCTGGTGATCAGCATTTTACCGAGTTCAGAGTGTGATCTTCTCTACTTCTTTACTCCACACTCTTCATGAAGGCAGACACTAGAAAAAGAATTGGTTTAAAAGACTTGAAGCTGACCCACAGCAGACGCGCCTCACGCATGAGGCAGAAAGCTAAGTCACGGTCTTTTGACATTCATGAAAGGAATATTCATGACAGGTCCAATGCAAAACTGAGAAAAGCAAAAGTCCTGATCAGAAACAACTTCTTACACTTGTTTTTCCCCTTGTCCGATACCCTGTGAGGGCCTGATGGCTTTCTCCTACTCGATATCTTCTCTCAAAATCTGCTCCCAGTAAAAAAAAACCCATCATCAGTCATTTACAATTTTTTGAACACTTAAATCAGAGTATTACCTCTCCCAGAATTATTTGAACTTTAACCATTATAGAATAAAAAGCTTCATCCCTTGTCAGAAAGGAATTTCAGCTATCGGGGATATGTGGGCAAGGTATTATGGTGGGGAGGAGGGGAGGGGAGGGGAGGAGGCAGGTTTAATGCCATTGGGATCATAATCCATGACAGTTGCCTTCATCTCTAACCTAAACCTGCAAGATCTAAAAGTATCTTGTCCTCTCTTTGGTTGTAGGCTTCTCTCTTCTCTCATGTGCGTGTAGAGGTGGGAGTGTAAATGGCTACATGGAGCAAAGATATGAGATGTGTTATCTATGTGTATATAAAGGATATATGCACGAGTATATCTCTACTTAAAGCTGTGTTTTATCAGAACCAAGATCTTGCCTAAAATCACCTTCAGAACATTAGCGAATATACAGGCAAGCCTGCTGCCCACATAAGTCAGAACTAAGTGACTTAGAGTAAGTCAGTAAAGCTCTCTCAGTCTCAGTCTTCTCATCTTTAAAATGACACAGCTGGAGTCTTAAGATCTTTTACAGCTCAACCTCTCAATTATGAACTCTAGACAACAGTTTACAGCTGGTAAATGATTTTAAATAGATCAACTAGATAAAGCCAGACACATAAATTCACTTCTCTGTGCTTCCTTTTCTGCTCCATTTCCCTTAGGATTTTAGGGTTCAGAAAGGAGGCAGATAGGTTCACACTATGAACCCTCCTCCTGCTAGCTCCAGCCTCTGCAGATCTTCTTTAACTAAATCCTGGCATCGTTTCTCAGTGATGGCGTCCTGGGCCTTCAGGAATGACTTGTGAGCAAGACGCTGCAGCAGCCACATTCCAGGACGTTTGACAACCCTGTTTCTATCTACCAAATGCTAGTTGTGCCCCTAAGTCACTCTCACTGTCACAAACAAAATAGCTGCATGAAGAACCAAGTCATTTTTCGATTGTACCTCATAATTTGTCACTTAAATGTACGCTGTCTCACAAATGTGCACATAATTGACTGTGGAATTTGTTTTCATGTGTTTGGTTCATTTTGCTGGGGTGGGAAGAGGTCTTCGCTTTCCTCTGTTTCTCGGGTGTTCCTTACACTTCTATGACCAGACTGTAAACACCCTGAGCACAGAAACCATATCTTCCATTTCTTTAACGTTCCCAAAGCCCAAAAGACAGCATGAAATGGGTGTTCCGTTAATGTTTACTCAAAGATGGATTGTTTTCCTTATTATAAGTCATCCCCTTTAACCAAACATAGGCCATTAAAAAAGTTCCTCCTAAGAATCCACAAAACAATGAGGCACCTTCTGAGCGAGATCTTTTCTAGTCAAGGAAAAGGCTTTCACCAGCTGATCCCACTCACCAGACTTCAACGTCTATTATTGTGATTTAATTTAAAATGTTTATTTTTCTACTGACTGGCTTCTTTGGGGTTTGACCTAATTTCATTTAAATCCTGAATCCATGGGCTAATGGACACAGTTGAACGGAGAACTCTTGAGGACATTACATTCCTTTACGCCGCTTCAGTGATCGTAGTTTGGTTACAACCCTTACTGGGCTGCAATGATTACCACCAAGAGGTTTAATACTCATTTTGCTGATTCTACTATGAAATATTTAGGTGGTCTTCCCAGCAGCTTAGACTTTAATATATATATTGCTAAAATAATTTTATTTAGTTGCTTTCCCTTCTGTTACAATTATACACAATTTAGATATAAGAGCTATGGTTTTGCTTATAGGCTCCCATAGATAGATGCATACATTTACTGACTGCTAGGTTCTTTATTTCATCCAAATCATGATGATAAATTTAACGTAAGGTTTAACGAGCACTCATAGTAACGTAGAAATACCATCTCTATTGTTAGTTGTGGCCTATATAGGTTTTTCGAAATGTAGTTATCTTTGGGGATCAAGATTTCACCTGGAATATTCTCTAACCCCTTGCTGCATGTGGACCAGCAGCACTGGCATCACCTGGTATCTCAGCCCCTCTACCCACCCAACAGTCCCACTCAGTCAGAACCTGCATTGTAATAAGATCCCCAGGGGATCTGTGTGCACGTTAAGGTTTGAGGCCCAGTCCTCGAAACCACATTAATAACAGATTCTGCTGCTATGGTCAAATAAGTGATCGAGATTGTGAGAGAGGTCAAGGCTTTTAGAGGCAAAATTTGCTTCAGTCTATCTGGGTATGGTATGAGTAGCAATCATTTCAATATTCTTTGGGTAACATTTTTGCTCAAACTTCCCAGAAAAGATCATGATAATTTCAGATAATTCTTTAATATAATCTTGAACTCCGAAATAAAATTTTCCAATAAGGTACAGCCAACATATTTATATTGGGTACACCCAATAGATTTATGAATTTTTAAAAAGCAAGGGGATTGGAGTGAGTGAGGAAAAAGAAAAATATACACGGGTTATAACAAAATTATAAAAGGATCCTACATCTGTGAAGAGTACCATGTATCCTCTAACAGGTTCTTCCCTGGGGAAAATTTTAAAATGCCCTTCACACGCATGGCATAACTACTGAACACGTCCCGCCCCAGATTGGACAAAGAACATGAACTCCTATTCACAAAGAGAAGGACACGGCAATTCCGTGAAAGTCTGGGCCTCTTTTAGTCACTGTTTCCACTAAAAACTTACTAAATATCCCAAAAAGGTCAAGAGGAGAAAGAAGACACGTGAATTTTCTGACTCCCACTTGACACCCATAACTATATCCTTGTTAAAATTCCATCATGGAAAAAAGACAGGAGTGTAGCATTCATGTCATATGGCCAAATGAATATATAGCGTTGGGAGATGAAATATTAGAATTGACATCTATATTGCCTCCCCATCCCACTTATAGCCAGAGGCACAGGAAGTGGGGCACATGGAATGAGAATCCCCATGCATAGCAAGGGAGTGGCTTTGGAGAGACTCCACAAAGCAAAAGCCTATTCCAACCTACAAAATCCCACAGCTGCGGTGGGGAAGTGGAATACCCATTCTCGACAAACAGAAGACTCGAGCTACACAAAGTGGCACACACTGCATGGCTAATTAGTTTCTTCATCAAGACACTTCCCTCAAAGCTCTTATTCCAGAAAAGAAAAAGTCTGTTCCTGCAAGTAGGGACTTTTTTCCCCTCTCTCATAGAATTTAGGTTTAAATATAGTTTTTCTTTTTATTAGGTTTTGTCTTGGTTTCTACCTGAGAAGGGGAAACCAGAGTGTGTTTTCAAAGGACCCCACACAGTGCAGAGGTATGAAATAAGCTGGGAAGGGGGAGTGACTAATTTTAACTACAGCAATTTTAAAACATCTACCACATCAGAAGCATTAATAACGAATAAACAGATCAGGCTGAACTCAGATTCATAGATGTTTGAAATCAACAACATGGTCTAGGATGCCTTCTACCTGTATACATATGCTTACTGTTTGAGGGCTTGTTTTTTGGGGTTTTTTTTAACATCATGAGGACTGGAGAAGCCATCATTTGTCACAAAGGCTGTGCAAACAGTCTCAGGTGCCTTCTGAATTCTGTTTTGTTTCTCTTCTGAGTTTCACCTCACCACCCATAGCTCCTTTGTACTAAAGCAGGCTAGTTCTCCCTTCATGTTTATACCTTTCAAATATCTGTAGCTCCCTATTCTGTCCTTCCTGTAAGGTAAAGCATCCAGAAGGCACAATAACATTAAACACGAAAACTGAAAAGAAGACACTACTGGAGGTACTGACTGATCCATTAGGACCCGAATTTCTTTCCCCTGGTAACCATATGAAGAACGTTTAAAAATAAAGATTATAAATATTTTCAAATTCCTTCCCTGAAGGAGAAATAAAATTGTATACTATCTTCTTACTCTGAAACAGACGGCTATATAAATGAATACAACTTAAATCTCCTCACCTACAATAACCATCTTGTTAATACAATTTAAATGCATTATTAATGCTTTGATAATTTAGTGATTAATGTCGAGTGATGTTACAAAGTTTAATGTCTTTATTCTAATAAAATAAATCTAGATGCACACCCCACCAAAGGATTCAGCAAAATATAGGGCATCACTCAATATAGGATTGACTTTTGAAGCTCTTAAAATTTTCAGAGAATCATATATGGGTCACTAACCACAGAGAGCTCATGAAGAGAAACAGAGGGAGCAGTGAACCTTTGGGGAGAAAATGGAAGTATCTTTCAAAGCACCTTTAACAATTGGTCCATCTATTGTCAAGAGCTAAAATTTCAGCAACAATAAATTTGACAGCAATCCATTAATAATAAAGTCCTAACTGATTTCATGGGGACTGGTTCTGTAAATGTTTCCTATGACTGAGAAAAGTCAACAGTGAATCCTAACTGAGATATCCAACGTGAATAGAGCAGAGCAGTGGGATACACACATCCTGCTGCTTGTCTGCCACGTGAAAACAAACCCCATTGCTTCCAGGAGCATTTCACTGTCATCTTTGTATTTTTAGTGAGATCTCACTTAGCTGACGAATAAGCTGCTGGGGCAAGCTTGTATCAGTTGGGCAGCAGAGGAAGTCTATAGAACATATACCCTTCCAAAACCTGCCAGATGATAAATAGAAGACTGGATCATTCTTTTACATCCTCCTTTTATCCATTCAAACCCAATAGCATTAAGAAATTGTCATATATACTCAATAAGCAAGCAAAGTGGAAAAGGATCTTGGCCAAGATATAATGCAAGTTGATAGAAAAGAGAGATGGAAATTAAGGATTTCTAGTGATGATGACAATGATGATGATGGCTATTATTGAGCTTTTATTATTTATTATATATTTATTATATAACAGTCCATGAAAAATGCTTTATAAGTAGTTTCTCAATTAGTCTCTACAAAAACCCCATGAGATACTATCATTATCCTGACTTTAGAGATGACTAAATTGAGATACACAAGAATTAAATAACATGTCCAAAGCCACACAGAGAGTAAGCCGAGGAAACAGGATTTATTCCAGGACTCTAACTACAAAGTTCAAGCTCTTGACCACCAGATTGTCTTCCTAACATGTTCCCTGACACTTAGATCCTGAGAGAAATAAGCAAAGGACAGGTCTGCAATACTTCTCCCATTCTCTGTTCCCCGATACGAAAGAGAAGTACTTTTAAAGCAGAGCAAAACACCTGCTCTGTGGTTTAAGGTTTTCTGACCCATCCTCCTCTCCTACCCCCAACTTCCACCACCCAAATTTAACATGCTTTTGACTGATCTGATTTTGAATCAGTCTCATATCAAAAGTCAGGCCTGAACAGCAAAGTAGTTATGGGGGCAAAATGATTCATGAAGGAGAGGCTGATGGGGAAGATGGGATGACTCTGGCATTAGACATAACCATGTTGAATCTTCCTCCTCCATATGTGTTTGTTTCCTGAATAGTAGGTTAAAGGCATGGATATAAACTGCTGACTGGTCCAGTCTAAGAATCATCAAATCAACCGATGGCAGATAAATGGACAGCTCTGAGGGCCTTAACTTGGCTTTCTAGAAAGGATCCTCTACCAGAAAAAGGAATCTGGATTTAAGAGAAGCAATATCAGGAAGGAATTTGAGAAAGAGAATGTTATATTGATGAAGCCAGGTGTACCTCATCCAGTGGAAAACTGCTTAACATGGCATCAAGCTTACCCCTCTCTTATTCCTTTCTGTATAACTCAGAGGATACCTTGGGCTTCTGGATTGAGTGTCCACCGAAAACAGCAGTGGGGAGTGAAAGAAGGCTTGCAGTGGGCACCAGGAGACTGAGGAGTCCCACCCTCCTATTGGCTGAATGAATGATGATGAGCCAATTAGATAACATAATTGCTGAAGTACCGGAACTTCCAGTTCTAAGAGTCTCTGATTCTATAAGAGGGCCCCAACTTGATCAGTCTCTGCTTATAAAGTTAGATACAGTAAGGGACTAGAAGCAGAGGGGTGAAATTCAAATATTAAAAATGACAAAAGCCACCGTCTAGCCTCCCACTAAATAGTTCAGCTGATTGTTGCTCTCTCTCAGCAAAGAATTGACATGCAAATCTAAGTAGCCTGATTATCATGCTCAATTACCAGGCCATGTAAAGAACCCAAATGTGATAGATCCATAGATCATTCCTTCAGTGCATCTCTGTTCCTCATTCTTTGGCCCTCTTCACAGGCTTTTATTTTTAGTGTCTCTATATTATCCATGTGGAAACGTGATTTAATGAAATCATATAAAGGGGGGAAAATTGCTTGTCCTTTCCATATAAATTTCATCAGAATGAAATTCTGAGACATGCTACCACATGGACGAAACTTGAAAACATGCTAAGTGAAATAAACCAAACACAAAAGGACAAATACTCATGATTCTACTGAATATGATGTGAGATACCTGGAATAGGCCAATTCATAGACATAGAAAGTAGACTAGAGATTACCAGGGGCTACAGGGAGGCAGAATGGGGAGTTATTATTTAATGGGTACAGAGTTTCTGTTTGGGATAATGAAAAAGTTCTGGAAATGGATAGTGGTGATGACAGCAAAGTAATCATTGCCAATAAATTATATACTTAAAAATGATTAAAACGGTAAATTTTGTTCTGTGTATTTTATGCCACAATAAAAATAGGAAAAAAAATCAAAGCATACAGTTTCTGTTTCATAACGACCCGAAATGAAAAAAACTTACTCTCAAATTTCTCCTTGAAATATTTTAAAAAGAAGTAGATTGTAAGTTTCATGAAGACAGGGACCAGATCTGTTTTACTTACTGTTACATAGTAGTTACACTGTTAAACAGTAGACTTTCCATAAATGTTTGTTTAATAAATAAGTGATTAAAGGAAAATAGAGGAAGGATTCTCCTAAGTGGGAAATATAATATTTAAAAAGCATCAAATTTATTTATTCATCAGAAAGTACAATGGAGTATATTCCAGAGAAAAATACCAATGCTATTCTACCTAAACTCCTTCAAGGAGCATTGTATATCCATTTCATCTGTACTTCTGTCACAGTATGTTTTACACATAGTAGATGGCTAATAAATGTTTGTAGAATAAGGAATAAAAAATTGTGTAATTGTAAAATCAATGTCATATTACAGCTCTACTATTCCTGTTTTTAAAAATCACTTACTTTTCACAAATGTACAATTCCTTCTGTCACAGGGCAAAAAAATAAACCTCACGGCTTACACAAAGTGAAGGTAAAAATATAAATAGCTAGAACACATCACTATCAGAAAAAGAAACAGCAAACACAGGGAACATCATCTTCTGAATCGGAGAAAAGTTTTTTTTAAAAAAGAACAACTAAAGTATGGAGAAGAATAGCTTATAGTCCATCTTGACTTTTTAGAAAATAATAAGTAGTCAAAATAAATGAAAATCTGAATACTCTTTTGAATAAAAACCAATTATTCATTCCCAAAAATCAATGTCCAACCTTTATAGTAAATAGCTGAGTGAATAAAGAAGCATACTTAAGGCTCCTCCCCCCAAAAAAGTTCTAGAGAACCCTAACATATTATCAATATTTCTCTCAAGTAGTCTATTAAGTAATCAGCTGTTTTTTCTTAAAAATACTTATGTCACAAAATTATCCACAAGTGACTTATACCCAACATGCTACAGCAAGTTACTGATGATTTTCTCAAATAATCTTCACTCCCTGCATCATTTATATTTTATGTGAATTACTGAGTTCAAGTACACATAAGCAGAATATTTTTAAAGTAAAAACTCAAATGCTGACATCCTTAACATTCAGCATCTATACAATAGATGGATCCTTATAAACTTACTAGGAGTACATGATATAGCGGTCTCACTTTGAACAATATTAAATCATGTCCTTCAACTTCAACTGCCCCATCCCCAATATTGTGTGCCAAATAACAAAGGAAATTGGAATTCAACCTCTGTAGATATCAAGGTTCACATTTCTGTCTCTCAACTGTTATCTTCTTCACAAGCAGGTAAGCATCATTTTGGAGTAGCCTGTTTGCTGCCCCGGTCCTTAACACACGCAGGGGTTCTCCATTAGTATCCAAAATGCTAACAGTCCACTCTTAGAGCCAGTACTTTAAGCAGAACTGCATGAAGGATTATCACTTCCGTACATGAAAGCACAGATACCAAAGGTGTAATGATGCAAAATACCAGCACACTGACCTCTGCCAGGCAGCACACACTTAAAGCAGGTGCATTTCTGTGCTCCAGAAGGATACAGGGTGGGATATGCAAGGGGAAGCCTCGGATCCCTAATGTATGAGGGATGCCTATTCCACTCAGATCCAATCCAGCTAATTCATGGACATCAGTTTACCCAAATGAAAAAAGTGGTCTCCTGCCCTTCAGCAGCTTGACTCAGGGGGCATTCAGCCAAGCACAGCCAGGCAAAACAATCCGTAACATGTCTTTAAGCTATAATAAATAAGATGAGTTTCAGAAGAAATAAGATTCAGCTATGGCAAAGAAGCACAGTTGCTAACCCTTTCCCTCATCTTATCTCTGCCACTGGTGTTTACAAACTACAAGCAGTAGCCTCAGGAGCCTCAAGAGACTCTCCCGTGAGTAACCGCCTGTCAGATCCCTAATTTAAATGCCCCCTTGATCAATCTGTGATGTTTGGCAGCTAAATAGAAGAGGGTGAGTAAAATGACATGCATAAAATGAATCCTTTTCAAGTTGTAAATGAGTGAGTCAGGATTCAGACTTGCCGAGATGCTCCAAATTAAAACCCTTGCTCTAATTTTAAACATGCTCCGTCTTACCGTTTTGCTGTTGTCTCTCTCAGGCTCGATTCACCTGGAACTCTTTAACATGTCTCTAGCAATGTGTTTGCACCAGGCCAGGTTCATACAGCAACTGAATTCACATCTTTCTGCACTAGCAAGCTGAAATGGTATGGCCGTACTACAACCAAGAAAGGGGGAAGCAGAAGCAAAAAAAAAAAAAAACCCCAGAAATCACCGAAGAGAAGCTAATCTCAGTGGAATACGACCAAAAATGGTTCAGAAGAACACAAAGGACATGCTAACATTCTGTATTAATAGCTTGAGCAGTTCTATTTTTTCCGAAAAAAATTTAATTATTTTTTCTCCAAACACGATGGACTTGCCTGTGGAGTTCCCAGGAAGGCAGAGTAAACGGGCTCTGCAGCAGCATTGCAGCCAAAGTAAGCGTGCATATGCTGTCCAGGCAATTCACAACACACTGTCTCTTCAGAGAGATATTGATTTGCAATGCAGGGCTGCTTCAAAAGAATACAGAACAGGAGCCAAACAGCTAATGGTGATTGCATAGGAGGAAGAGCATTTAATCAAGGGGATGCACCTCATCATGCTCAATTCAATTTTTTAAAAGCACTAGAGAAAGCCAGTGTCTTGAATGACAACCCCATTAAACAATAATCTGAGGTCCTATAGAAGGCCAAGTTTAGGCTACCATTATTCACGTTGCAAAAGCCACTGAAACGGTTAATGTGTCTAGGTGCATCTATTTGTGATATGCAAATGACATACAGTGAGAACTCTATGCACCAAGTATGTGAGGTAAAAAGAATGCACAGGTGTAGCATTTACAGAACTAAAGTGATAAAATACATAGTTACAAGCCTGCAGAATTCTTGGTGGGGTTAGAGTTCAGACCACTCTCAAAAGTAAAATACCAACACAAACCAGATCTCACACTCATTAGGCTAATTGTGTCAAGTCATACCACACGGTGCTGGGTGGTAAGGAAGAATGCCAAAGTGCTACTCTCATAGCGACCCCTACAGGAGAGTGGTTGATCTACAACTCAACCTTGTTTAAAGTCTCCTATCCTCAGAAAATCGAACCACAAAAGAAGCATAACTTACATTAAGACACAAAGATATAACTGAGAAATCTGTTAGACAAGAAATAAAAAAAGTCAGGCACGAAACCTGATCCCACAGATATTCACTTAATTAAGGAATTCAAGTACAAGAGGAGGTAACTACTGCGTCACTGGTGATTGGCCATTATTCCCATAGCTCCCAGGACTGGGTACACACTTACAATCACAAAGCTCAGGGAAAAGCATTTTCCCTTAGCATCCTAATTGTTTTAAAGGAATCATCTCTCTTATCCCCCATCTGCAAACCATCTTCACCTTAGTCCTTTTGAATGACACTGTGAAGATACTGAATGTTATTTTTTTCTCTGCAACACAAAAGCTCACTCAAAAGTCTTACAAAAAGTTCTTCTTCAAATACAAATATTATGTATTTCCTTCACCAAAGCCAAGAGAGAAAGCTATCTCCTTAATCTCTGAAAACTATTGAGTTATAAGAACACCATTTCTGAGGAGTGGACTTCATTTCAGCAAGTCTTTCAAGAATCTGAGGCTTTGTTTGTGATTGCTCAACCCTCCAGCCCACCGGGACTCTCCCTTTTCAGAACGAACAGCACTTATTTGAATCATTTAGGACTCAATCATATGATATCTCATAAAACTCTCTTGCATTATTGGCATTTTCCCCATTTTAAGGCCCTTGATGAATGAACCATATCAACTGCATCTTTTTTTATTCCCCCATAGCAAATAACACAATGCTGGGCATCTAGCAAATATTAAATAGTTAAAAGAGTTAATGAATTTCCCAACTCCATATGTTAGGGCTTAGACAATCTCCCCTCCCCCATCATTCAATGTTCCCTAAAAAGAATCCATGTTAGCAGTGTTATTTTCAGTCATTTCCTCTAAGGAGTTCCTATATCTTTTTTTCTATAGAGTTGGGGGATAAGGGCAGGTATAGTATTCATGTTCACTAAGCTACCCTGTATAAAAACCAACAAACTTAACACAAAATTGTTCCTCCTTTATTCTTTCATTTATTCATTCAATAAACACATATGATGCACCCAGCAACGTGAACAGCCATATTCTCTGCATTCAAGTAACTCAATGAGTGGTTAAAAATAAAGCAAGTGATTACAATACACTGAAATGAGTGTTTTGAGAGCACTTAGCTGGTTATAAATAATGTTCATTAGGTACCTCACAGATGACTTCACTGAGAAGGCAGCATGAGGCCTCCAGGCACTGTCCAGGAAGGGATGGGCATTTGAGGAACAGCACGACAGGACTAAAGGATCAGAGGCCTGAAATTGGAAGCTGTCTGAGGAAACCACCAAGCAGTAAACGCAGTGGTGACAGCTGTGAAGGCTAAGGGAAAGATGACCCAAAGCCAGAGCATAACAGGCCCTATTAGGAATTTCAGGAAGTTAGGAATTTTATCCTACAGGAAGCTGCCATTTAATCCAATAGGAAGATACTAAAGGACTACAACCAGAAGAGTAACTGGATGGGCTTTTTCATTTTACAACAGGGTAATGGTGTAGAGATAGACTAGAGTGAGGGAAAGGAGATGGCGAGGCCACTTGGGAAGCTAAGAGAATAGTTCCGGCAAGGCCCTGAACTAAAGCAAAAAGAATGGAAACGGAAAGACAAAAGAGGTGAGAGACATTCAGCATGAGTTACTTGTTGAGTGACTAGACAGGAAGTCTAACGGAAAGGGAAAATCCAAGCATGACTGAATTCTTAGTATAATTAGGTGAAAGTTTGGGTCATAGACTAAAGGAATGAACACAACAACAAAAGTTTGAGGAGGGGGGAAATTATCGTGAATTCAATTTTTTACATGCTGAGTTTTAGTTATCTTTGGAACATCCAAGTGGACACGTTGAGTAGGCAGCTGTAGAAGGGTTTGGAACCCAGAAAAAAGGTCAAAAGTTCACTTACATGTCTTAAATCCGGTTTCCTAGAAATAGAGCTGTGCCAAGATTCTTGTTCACCTAATTTATTGAAGACATGCTCTCAGAGAAAAGAAATGAGGAGGCAGGACAGGAAAGATGGAGAACAGCAAGGAAGAATGACCCCAGATAAAATGTCCCCACCCAGTTTTAGTCCCACTTGAAGCAAGAAGGCCAGCCTTGTGTACCCCTGAACCAATCATCGTTGAGCGAGGCCTGGAGAGGAAGGGCTTGCATTTAGCCTAGGCACCCAATGACCAAGCAGTTCTGAGCAGGGCACCCTCAGCACTCACCACACCATGCTTCAGCTACAGTGGACAATTTTTCTTTTTCTCAAAGCTATGCCTGCCTCCAGAATCACTGTCTTTGCTGCTTTCTGTGCCTAGAATGTTCTTCCCCAGATAATCGCTTGGCTGACTCCTTCCCATTATTCAGCTAGATCTCAGGAATCTCTTCCTCAGAGTCCTTCCCAGGGCTTCCCATTTCTCTTGTTGCTCCTCCCTCCCCATCATGTTGCACTATTTTTGTTTCACTATCTAATTTACTTTATTTATTTGTTTGTCTTCCTCCCCCACTAGAACATAAAAGGCTCAAGAGCACTGACTTCTACTCATTTGCTGTCTGTGTTTCCCCAGCCCCTAGACCAGCACTCAATACTTGTCAAATAAATATTAGGAGGAGCTGCTGATGACAGCAGTTCAAACACATTCTGTGCACTCCTGTAGAGTGGAAATGGATGGGGAGCTTGAGGAATGTGTGGGAAAAAAATAGTGTCAACAAATGTGTACACCAATACAAGTTTGGCCATAAAGCAGAAGTAAAAATAGAGGCTAGAGGACAAAGCTGCAGGAAATCAATCATTATGTTCACATCATACAGGATTCACAATCTACTATGACTAAGAATATCTTTATTAGGGGACATTGAGATGTATTTGAAACCACACCATAGAAAACAATAGTAGGTGTTAAAATAAAGGGTCTATCTTCAAAGAGAAGAGACAAAAAGTCTTTTGTAAAAACATCATCCCAGCAGATACAGAGGAAAAGATAGGAAGAAAAAAAGAGGACCCACAAAAAAGTCAGACACTGACATCTACTTAGGTCATTTTTGCAAGAAAACAAAAATTGATCCCCTTCAGGGCCGGCCCAGGGGCATAGTGGTTAAGTTCATGCATTCTGCTTCAGCAGCCTGGGGTTTGCAGGTTCAGATCCTGGGCGCAGACCTCTGTACCACTCAAGAAGGCACGCTGAGACAGCATCCCACATACAAAATAGAGGAAGATTGGCAACAGATGCTAGCTAAAGGCCAATCTTCCTCACCAAACAAACAAAAAAATTGATTCCTTGAAATGCTTGCATTTATATGTGATTTTTAAAAACTCTAAAAAGTATTATGCTCATCCCTATTTTAAATGGATAATAATAAACAACATCTAATCTTCAATTGCTGATGGGATCAATTATGAAGATTAGTGACAGCCACCCAGTTTTAAACAGCAGGTATACAGGGCCACTGGCTCCTAATCCCAATAACTGACATCTATGGGTTTCTCTGCTTTATTTTTACGGTTTGTTCTCTCTTTGCCATCAGGCTTTCCTTCTTACAGTTCGAAACGTACCACCTCCTTCTAACACCACCACACTCTTCTCAGTCTTGCCACAAGCTTCTTTAACCATGCCTCTCCTGGGCAGCTACATAAACAGGCTTATTAAAAGACTGTGTGAATAGAGGTTTTGAGTCAATAGGCGGGTTCAAATCAGAACTAGGAAGTTTCCCGAGTGAAGAAATATTAGCCTAGGCTCCCAGAGACCACAGGCTGTACCTTGTAGCCTTTGTGGTACTTCTCATCTGTGCAAAAACTCTTGTTTCATATCCACCTACATGGAGCCATCTCAGAGAGACAGATGTCTGCCAGGCTGCCAGATGTCTGACCTTCACATACGTCAGGTCTTACAGACAGAAGGGGCCAAAAAAAACCCTGAACCTGGAGAAAAGAAGAAATTGAAGAAAGCGACAGAAGTTTCTTTTGTTTTTTGGGCTTTTTTAACTAAAATAGGAAAAAAGAAACATCAAATAAGAAAACTTTTTAAAGATTAGGAAAGGGGTAAGAGAAAAGGCCACTTTATACATACGAATCTAACAATAAGTCACCTTCTTTATGAATTAATTTCATGAAATCTTTAAGTCTAAATGAGGAAAAGCAAAGATTTTATTTTATTTTATTTTGAAAAGTGATAGAGAAAAGAAAATTTCCCCAAAAGAGGTTGGATTTCAAATTATAATTCCATAGCAATTTGTTTCCATTATAAACTTTTACAGTGAAATGTTCATGTTACAATTGATTTAAAAAATGTTCATGACATTTTAGTAAACCAAAACCCTAATTTTTTAGTAAACCCTAAAACTTTTACAACTTAATTCTTCTCCACTGATGCCAGTCATTACTCACATTCCCATATATTCGGAGAAACGTTGTTTTCTTAAAATACTTTCTCAAAACACTGTGAAACTCTGGAGGAATTTGGTTTGAATGTTTAAAGGCTACTTCTTAACCACAATACCAAAAATATCCATATGTCATTCATGGCATTTCATGGAAATTTTAGGATTTTCCTCTTAATGTTATACAACTTTGAGTGTTTTCTGGATTCTGGAAGGAAAAAAGTGAACTACTTTTATCAGTAAATATAGGTAATTCAATCACAATCCAATAAATTTGTTCCTGAAAAAAGTTGCATTCTGTTAAATTGCATCCTAAAAATAAGAGGGCTTATGGGGAAAATATGATTGAGGGAAGACCATTCAAAATCCATGCATCTAGAGCACTAATAAAAACAAAACAATCCTAACAACCTACCCACACAGGCCATATCTTCTTCATCTCTGCCCTCCCTACAGTGCTGATGCTGGGTCTGGCATATGATAGATGCTCTATAATGTTTACGGCTAGGGAAAAATATTGTGCTGATCACTGTGAACTGCAGAAAATATATGCAGGTGAAAAAGTTCAGTTGAGAACTTTAACCAGGAAGTTGGAAATCAAAGCTCCAAAGACAGAGTAACTTTAGATGATGTTTGTCAAAACGCAGTGTGGAAGACTGAGAATCATGAATCTAATAACAGGAACAGGCAGGTGTAGATTACAACAATAAAAAGACAGCCGTTATTTTTGCCTGTATTTCAAAAATCTGATGTCTGATTACAGTTCTGATTCTACCCAAGGTTTCAGCCTCTTCCTTTTTAGGCAATAATTTTCCTCCTTCCTGCCGTGTTTCCTAGCTGTGTGTCCTCAGTTATCTTGGGTGACAACTTGTCTGCTCCTAGTCTTTGATTCTCCTCAGTTAAATCTCTAATCCTTGTCACATAAGACTTGTATTTGCATTAAAACATATATTACAGGACTTCTATATACACTTAACGTACATAAGCATGTATTTATTATTTATTCAGATAGTATATAAAATGCATGGGCAGTTACATGGCCTAGTACCGTTTTTCCTATTCACGCCCTAGCAAAAACACAACTGGATTTCTGATGCGGTGCCCTGCCCCAACTGTGTGAAATGGAGAAGACCCAGATGTAGCAGTGATTTTATTATGACCACATTCACAGAAGAACAGTATCAGAGAATTCCAAATATGTGGCACTAACATGATCCGAGAAATGTGAATTAAATTATAAGATTTCAGTGGCAGAGACAAAATCCTCAGGTAGCAGCAAGAAGAAAGGCAAACAGCACTGAGAAAAGATGTGAAGATTTCCTCTCTTCCTGATGTCAAGAGTCCAGTAAGGAGAGATGCTACAAATCCAAGACAATCAAAAAGCTTCTTAAGGAGCTAAGTCTCGTTTTTTAAAAACTTACCTAAGTTTCTGAGTTAACTATCAAAAGGGGAGAAAGAGTTCCAGTTCAGGGTTATAACTCAGCTTTATTGTTTTTAGGGACTTTACCCCAGCTTTCTAAAATTTCACAGAGTTGGAAAATGCCAAAATGAAAAAAACTTTCTTAAAAGTACCTGCCAAATAGACATACAGAAATAATTTCAAATTAAATTTGACACTTTTATGTACTTTAAATATTAAAATAAAAAGTATTCATTAAATAATTCACTTCCTTTGTCTCACTCTATACACCTAAGAAATAAAAGAGGAAGCAGGACCATGGGGAAGAATGGATAACAACGCTGTACATTCAACAATAAACACTCAGGACAATGAAAAGATAACCATCTGAAGAAACGCACAACTGAAAGTAAAATATGCACTCCTGTGTAATTTAATTAAATTTCCTGTGCTCAACATCTTAGTATTTGCTTTTTCCAGGTAATACTGATATAATTTAGATCATTCTGAAACCACATGTACATCACCCTCAAAGAACAGAAAGGAAACCAAAGTAATCATTTATCTAAGGGAGAACCATCACGTAATCATATAACTAGTCCACTCTCATTGGTGTCACAGAGAACGCTCACTGCAAAAAAGCACAAGTAGCAGGGTATTCACAACTCTCAAGCACTTTGACCTACTCCTACATTCCTTTTGTAGCCAGTAAAACTGTGACGACAGCAGCACTCAAATATTGGTTGAATCCTTTCTGCCAGTCTTCATGGAATGTTTTTCTTGAGTGGTTATTAAAGTAAGATAAGTTCCTGGAACGGCTCCTCCCCAGGCACCATCCACTGCAGTCCAGGGAGGGCTGCACCTTGTCTAGGACCACACGAGGGATCCAACTTAGGCCAGTCACCCCCTGGGACTTTTCCAACAGAGCTGAACTGCACCCCACCCTCCACCCCTGATGATGGCAAAGCAGAGAAAGCACCAACAGCTTAGAAGCTGCCAGTGTCAGTCTCTCTCTGGCCCTGTAAAGAAGCTGGACTGAAATCTCAACATTACCAGTTAGCAAGGGTACAGACGAGGTAAGAGACAGACAGCACTGATAACATGGAATCCCTGGTGCCTGCTGCTGAGGTCCCAGCACTGCCTGGTCGCCTGACTTTCTCAAGCGCAGCGGTTCAGGCCTTGTTACTATGCTGCCACACCATCCTCTCAATCAATCCTATTTTTGTCTTAGCTACTTCAAGCTGATCTTCAGTTCTTTGTAACCAAGAGTGCTAGTACACATGGAAATACATGAACAAGAGGATGCAGAGCTACTATGAAGCAGTAATGCCAGAGCTATAGCTAACTTAATAGATGTGTTGCTTTAAACTCTAGGAAAAGGTGGTTTGAGGTTGATGTTGATTTATATGATGGTAGGAAAGGATGGATTTAATAGCAGCCAAAGTTTTTTTACAAAACTACTTCACACATCTACTATATATAATAATATTTCTATAAGTTTGTACTAAATTATATACATTAAATTCTTTTATCCATTCTATAATTTACAGGAGAAAGTGTGTAACTGCCATAAGCCATGGAGCATTACCTATTAATCAGTTATCTGCACCTGTAGGAAGCCTGAATGCTTGGACCAATTAGTTTAACCAGGCATCCAAATTGCTATGATAGCACATATTCAAATTTTAGGCACAGTACCTAAAGGGAAATAAACCGACTTGGCCTTGCAGATATCATTTATAAATTGTCAGTACAAAAAATCTTTTTCATTTACCAACCACTTATTGAGCTTTGCATTAAGCACTGTGGGCGGGGGGGCTATAAAGACGAATGAGACACAATTGCTGCTCTCACAGATACTTATACAAATAAATATAATACAAGAAATAATTGCCATAGGAAAAGCAAAAGAAAATACTATGGGAGTCCAGAATGAGGGAGGCCTCAGAATGATGGATCAAGCATAACGGCAGATTTTCACTTTAGGTAACCAAATTCTGAAAACTAGAGTTACAAAGAATTCAATAGGTAAGATGCTGAGGGGAAAAAAAATGTATATCCAAAGACTAGCAATGATCACTCTTAGCACAAGAAGTGTTATCTATGTCTGGATGTAATTCGATAATTTAACAAAGAACCTTTGTAACATCACAGGAGCACAGCCTAGAAGAGTTGAACAATTTCTGTGATTTGAACCGTCATGAACAACAGTTCTTTTCTCCCCTCTGGTGGAAGATTATTTGGATGGACTCCAGGGTCTCCAAGTACACTGCCTGCCCATGTGGTTCAAAGATGTGTTTTTCCCTAGTTGCTCTGGATACAGACACCCAAACTCTTTTTCCATAGTCCTTAAGGAAAACTGAGCTTTGGGAATTGTTGCAGTAGCTAGTCATGGGGAACTTGGAGACCGTCCTTACTCTCATTCCTCCTCTCCCCAATCTTGATTCTAACTTAGGGAAGGTGGGGTTTTACTTATCACACTACAAAGGCCAAAGTATGAACTTAGTTTTATGAATCCTCTCCTGAAGCACCGGATTCCTTCAACAGACACTGTTTCTCCTAATCATTAAAGGAAGCTCAGTTCATACTTCCTGACTGACCCCATCGCACCAGTTCCTGCTATGTGCACGTGGTAACTACAGCCCCGGCAGGACCACCTGACTTCAATGAACCACAACCCGGCGCAGATCAACTTTGGTTCACATATTTCCTCTGACATCCATCAAGTGTTTTTAATTCAGAACTCTAACAGACAAAAAAGGTTTGATAAGGAGAAAAGAGACAATATCATGGATGAAATCATATAAACAGGTACACTGAAGCACTAATTTCAACATAAGTTTAAATGCAGGACAGCTAGATGGAGGAAGAATGTGAGTTCAAGAATCAGACAAACCTGGGTTCCCCATCCAGGCCTTGGGCAAGATACCTAACTTATGAGCATAATAATAATAATAATAATAGTTCATGTACTTTAGAGGGTTGTTGAGAGGCTAAATGGTGTATAAACTGCATGGAACAGTGTTCAGTAAATCAAAGGCTTTCACAACCCAGTGATAAGCATAATGTCTATTTAGCGGTGACTGGGCACTAGGCCTTTAGGCTCCACAGATATCACTTTATCCTGGGGTTCATACTTCTGCATGATGCCTGGTGCTGGTCTTGGTTCTCTTGCTTCAGATCAGCCTGGGCACTTCCTTCTGTATCAGCCATGGGCTGTCAGGCTCATTTTCTTGGTTACTCCTTATGTCCATCAGTTCCTATTGATTCTTCTCCCATATCTATATCACTATCTCTATTTCTATTACCACTGCACTTTGCTTTTGCACTATTCCATGAAATTCAACCACTTTTTTAACAGCTATAGGCTCTACCTAATAGCCTTTCTTCTTGATATTTCCTTTGGCTAAGGGCAGAAGGAGCTATTTATGATTCTCTATGAGTTTTCATGAGAAAGCTTAGCTCACTCTCATTCTCTCTCTCCTTCTTCCTCACTGTCTTTCTCTGGACTTTCTTCCTTTTCTCACTATCTATCATATTTCTCCATTGTAACTACAAAGCTGTGGCTTGAGTCAAGTCAGAACTGAGAACCCATGGTTGCATAAGGAAACTTTAAAGATAAGGTTTATTGACAGGTTAGAATGATAGCAAGAGATTTTACCACCAGCAGGACACACAAGGGAAATTTAGTGAGTATCAAATGCTAGAAAGGAACTTTACATTTACCAACAGAAAAATCAGCCACATAATGTATTCACACGTGGCTGCCACTCGAAACTATGGACAAAAGAAGATAAAACAAACAAAAACAAAAACGCATCAAGAATCAATTTTGCCAGTAGCAACGAAGTAACTTTTCAAATAAACAGTTCTAAACTGGAAAGCACACATTTCCAAAAACTTGGGAGGAGTTTTAAGAGAACTGATGCCAATCAAGAAGCAGGACTTCGTCTTCTGAGACTGCACTAAACAAAATGTTCCATCTGATCAAAGAAGGAATAAAATTCTGAGGCATCAGCTTTCAAAGCACACACAAATAATTGGCTTTCTTATTAAAATCTGGTGAATCATCCATGATGATATCTATGTAGAAGCGGAGTCTACCCACAGGTGCTAAATCTCAATCAGAAGAACCACCACCATTCTGCTCTCTCTCTTATTTACAGAAGTATTTTACCACTAAGTCCAAGTAGCATAAGGTAGTACAACTAAGAAATTGTATTTTAAGAGTAGGCCAGATCATTTGTAGGTAGAATTCATTATTGTGCATCATTGCAATTAGCATGAAATTAGAACGAGAATATAAACACTAATAAGAAGTAATTAGTGTTGGAACAGTACATACAAGCACAAGTGAAAATACCGCCACACAGGACTCTGAAGGAGAACGCTTCTCCAAGATAGTCCCCCTTGAAAATGTGAGGTAGCATACAACTGTGGGGACAACTCATTTTAACTGAAACTAATATCAAGTTGCATGTATCAGCTAATTTTCTTCCAGTATTTAAATACTCCTTAATTGTTTTTAACAATTGGCAATGTCCATCCAACACTTTTTTTAATTGGGAAAGTGTTTCATTCTTTTCACTCCATTTAGGTACTCTACAAGAATTAGAATACTCTAACTGTCATGAATTTTGCTTCAGACTTAGAAGTTCTCTATAAAATTTTAATTCTGAAATTACTTCTAGGTTTATAGAAAATCTCACACAGGGCAGTTCAGCTTTACATCAGTTCAAAGACACCATCTAACATCTGAAAAGTTAAAAGAAGAAAGCACGTTGTAACTGCACTGAAATCTGATAGACTATAAAAAGATTTTTAACACCATAGAGAATGTAAGAAGCTCTGCTTCAATGACAACTTTCTCGTGTTTATAAGGGATGTAAATAGTAGAGGTAAGGATTGCTCAGCTACGACATGTCTTCTTCTTCAACAAAAAAGAGGAGGGGATGAAACTGTCGTTATTCTCCAAGTTTTCTACCTTAAATCTCCCTTGATCCCTCAACCCCCACCCCAGATACAGCTTTATTTCTCTCTTCCTCTTTATGGTAGATTTCCTCAAAAATAGTAGTTAATCCCATTTGGCTCCACTGCCTCTCCTTGCTTTCATTCTTTGTGGGTGGGGGAGGGGTTAATGAAATATAATCAATATATAACATTGTAATAGTTTTAGGTTTACAACATAATGATTCAATATATGTATATATTGTGAAATGATTACCACAGATCAGTCTTGACAATGATTTTTTGACACCAAAAGTAAAGGCAACAAAAGCAAAAACTCCCTTTCACTCTCAAACTCGTTTTAATCAGACTTCTGTCCTCTCTACTCTACCAATGGTCAGCAATGGCCTCCACAATGCCAATTCCAGTGGGCAACTCCCAGACTCAGCTGGACCTTTCAGCAGCAACTGACACAACTGATCAACTCCTCCTTCCTGAAACTCTTGCTTCACTGGGGCTCCATGGCTAGTTTTCCTCCCACCTCACTGCTCTGCCTTCTCAGTCTCCTTCGCTGGAGGCTCCTCTTTCCAACCAATAAAGATGGAGGGGTCCCAGGTTTGGGACCTTGGATCTCTTTTCATCTCTGTCTGCACTCCCTCCTTAGGTGATCTTAAATGTCATGGTTCAAATGGTTTAAATGTCTTCAATACACTGAGGGTTCCCAAATTCATATCTCCAGGCCCTACCCTCATCCCCAGACTCATATAACCAACTACTTATGTGACAATTCCTTTCAGATATCTAATAGGAATCTCAAACTTAAGTCCAAAACCCAATTCCTGATTCTATACCCTCTCAACCCTGCTCCTCTCCCCAATTCTCTCCATCTCAATAAATGACCCTAACATTATCACACTTGATTTCTCTAGCCAAAAACCTGAGAATCCTTGATTGCTCTCTCTGATACCCTATGTCCAATCCAACAGCTAGCTAGTTCTCTTGGCTCTACTTTCAGAACTTTCAGAACATATTCCAAATCCTAACACTCCTTAGCACCTCCACTGCTTCCATCCTCGTCCAATCCACCGTGGATCTCTAAACAGTCACAACAGCCTCATAACTTATCTTTCTGCTATTACTCCCCTATTCTTCCCCCTGTCCAAGTCTATACACATCAGCCAGGATTTTTAAAAGTATCATTGTTCTGCCCAAAACCTCATGCAGTTTCTGACTTAGAATAAAATGTACACTCCAAGCATGACTGGCAAGGAGCTGCTTTCCTGACCTTCTCACCAGCCTCCTTGTTCACGGCACTCCAGTCCCCCTGAGTTCCTTCGTGTTTCTTAAACGCATGAAGCCCCTCTACGTATTTCAAGGCCGCTGTACCCTCTTCCTCTAGATGTTCCCACAGTTTTCTCCCTCCTTTCTTTCAGATCTACACCCAACTGTCACCTTCTCAGAAATACCTTCCCTGACCATTTTATCAACACTAACCCCATGCCTTGCTTTCCTCTTTCCTTGCTTTGTTTTATATTTCTTGCACTTTGGCCTGACCATTATATTATATTTCTGTTTATTAGCTGCCTGTCATACTCACTAAAGTAAAAGTGCCATGGTGGCTATCTTGCTAACTCTTAAATCTCCAGGGTCAAGAACAGTGCCTGGTAAATAGTAGGTGCTCAGTAAATATTCGTTGAAGGAATACATGAATGTATCATTCTATACTCTTACTCATCGCCTACTAAGGTAGAGAATATATTTTTCAATTTTTTATTACTTTGACATATATGGTATAGTGCCAAAAGGAACCATTAAATATTTTCCAAGTTATATTTTTAAAGCCTTATTATGTCATATAGGGGATCTGTAAGACAGAAAGAGCAATATGGGCATAATAAATGAAGCAGGAAATATTATGACATACTTATAGGAATATGGGTAGTTCCCTATAGGAAATCTGGGGAAACGTGGGGGAGAAGGAAGCAGGACAGGTGAAAGATGAAGCTTGGGATAAGGCTGACAGCAGATAAGGGGCAGTCATGAAGGGTCTTGTGTACCAGCCTGAGCTTTGAGTTTATCTTGTAGGCAACAGGGAGCCATAAGCAGGGAAACAGCAATGAGAATTTTGTTTGGGAAAAATTACTCTGGTCACATAAGATTATATAACCCACGTAACCACGTCTGTTCTTAGTTGAAGTAGCAACTTAGCTTCTTGAGGTCTGCACAGAAATAAGACATGCCATGTAAGCCTTAAATTATTATTTGACCCTTTATCATTCATACCTAAAAGGTATTCGTAGTTTCTTGCTCACAAAGTAATTTTCCCAATGAGTCATTTTCTCAGCACATTCCTATTCGGATATTTTCAACTTTTAATCAATTAGCTCTTCAATTCAAGAACACTTACATGATAGTCTTTAATTAATGCACACAGATTCTTGTGTATGCACAGTGAATCAGCCAACCTATGTGTAATACTAAATGTTAATACTACATTGGGTAGTCAAATATTCAACAAGAAAATTCAATTAAGGTTTTTTTAATTAGTAAGAAATGGGCATCTGATCATTCAGATACCAAAAGAGTGGAGCACTTATCCAATACAAAGTTTAAATTAAAGTGGGTTTAGACAAGAGGCATTTAAAAAGTCCTATATTTTTAAGGTTAAAACAGTAGGTTTGATTTTAATATTTTATATTTACTTATACAAAGAAGCTTAATATAGACTGCATACTGTCAGTCTACTAAGTTTCTTTTCTAATCAAATATCTTTCAATTAACATAAAATAGGTTGGTTTTAATTGTTTCTTTAAATCATTATTTGCATTCTATTCCTCTTGGCTTTCTCTGTATCCTTAGTATTTATAAAGTAACCATTGCTTTCCCTTCTCACCTTAGAGCTCACTCTCAACCATCTTGTTTTTCAGTTACTCCATCTTTGACTGCTTCAAAAAACATATACTGAACACCTACTACGTGGCTGGCACAGTGCCAAGCACTAAGGTGCAAACACGAAAAGATAAGACTCCCTCTGAAGCAGATCCTGATGACTGCAATCCATTCTCCCTTCCTTTCCACCCCTTGGGCTTCCACAACCAACTGCATGGACTATCCCTTTAATTTATATGACCCATCTGCATCTACTTTTATCTCCTTATGCAAATGACTTAATTGTTCTTCCTCAATGATCTTTCTTACATTAGCATCCCTCCACTATAAGTCCATTTTAAAAGGAAGCAGAATAACTCAGATACATGAACAACGTATGATATTAGAACCAGCTTAAAGAACTTTCTGCTCAGTAAAGAGGATTATGATTAACACCAAGTCAGAGAGGGTCTGGAAAGGGAATCATTAAGAAGAATGAACAAAGGCAGAGGCCACAAAGTCAATGGCCAAGTGGATGTTCCCTCACTGAGACGTCTTCATGTGTGCCTGGCACGTTCACTGACTTGACTCTAGGGACAAAGCAGCAGCACAGCTACGTGTTAGCACAACCTAGTGCAATTTCTGCCCTCCCGATCCACTTGCCTGGTGAGACTTTCCTGGAAATTCCCAACGACCCAACCATGAGTGTACGGTGTTACAGGGAAAGCAGAAAGAAAGGTATCTGTATAAGCTATTCATGACAAAGACTCAACTTACAGGAGAACGGGGAAACCGTGGAGATGTCCGTCCCCAGCTGGGAACACTTACAGAGTGGGTGCTAATCTTGGCCCATATCCTCCAAATCTGTGTGGGCATCATAAACTAGGATCTTTTACAGGACTCACCACCAGCTTAAATAACTTCTGTTCAATAAACATTTAAGTATGAAGGAGTGCAGTTATTTTAAATTTTAAAAACGACCTTTAGATATCAACCTTAATATTTACATTCCACAGAAGTCATCACATTTTAAATACCTTTGGGAAGAATACACAGAGTAACCATTTCAAAATGGAAAAAAGCAAATATGTACAAAATCTGAAACAGTTCCTATGACAGCATGAAAAAGAAATCTGGCTTTTCACACAAGGCTAAAAGAACTATTCTTTGGTTCATGTGCTTCATATTTTTGTGCACCTTTTCCTAGTACACCCCACAAGCTACAGAACACTGTTGGCAAAATGCTTCTCTCTGGGGAGAGTCTTTTTTAACTTGATAGAAGAAATGCCTTGAATTTAAAGCAGTTTTTCTTTCTCATCATAACAGTGCAGTGACCTCTATACAAAAAATAATGAAAAATGCAAGTCAATGCGATAAGGTAGAAAATGAAACCTGGGTTTGTGCCTACAAAGATCAGATCTCTGACTTTAGATCACACAATTGAAACAAAGAAAATATAAAATAATCCTATGCATGTAGGAACCCCTCCTCATAATGATATCTCCCAAGGAGACTCAGGTACTACTGGCAAGCCAATTCAGATTACCTGCCTGCTTCCCAAATTTCCTATACTGGCAAAACAGATATATAGAAATGCTGGTGGAATCAAAATAAGATAAAAATAACTAGTACATAGATTCTACTAGCTATTACACTCCAATAAAATTTCAAACCCACAGTAAATTCATAAATTATTTAAATGAAAAGGGCATCAGACTGAGATTTAGAAAGAATCAGTCCCGTCTAATTTGCTAAACTCATGAATGGCATTCCGCAAATACTTACTGACTTAACTAAAGAGCTGTATGATCATGGGTAGGGGAGTCTCAAGATCTTCATAAAATTGGTCGCTGTAGCAATGAGGTGTGCTCAGTGGTTGACTTTACAATCTAGAATATAGCAAGGGAAGCATAACCCTTTGTCCCTCTCTCCAAGACTGTGAATGGTAGCCTGTAAGAGTTGAAAATAACCACCTAGGGCTTAAAGCTAAGGAGAGAATCTCTTCCTGCAACTATCAGAAGGATCATCTTCATCCTGAAAGCTGTGAGCAACATTGAAAGGGATTTAGCAGTGAAGGTCATGGTCACATTTGAGTTTTTAAAAGATCAAGAGCAAGAATTTTAAGGATGGATTTTAGAGGTACAGAATGAGTCACTGAAGCCAAACAGGACACTATTGTAGCAGGATAGGTGAGATGAAAACTAAAACTGAGGTGACAGGAGTAGAAAAGAAATTTGAGAAACACTTAGCACAGGAAATCAGCAGGACAAGTCTGTGAAGGAGAGGGAGACGCTGCCGCCGCCGCTGCCGCTGCTGATTGCAACTATACCATCATCACTAAAATGGACAGTTTCAATGTGCCAGTCATTGTACTAAATGCTTATTCATATTATCTCACTTAATCCTACTGCCTGTCCTAGAGGGTGAGTACTATTATTCTCCTCATGTTACTTTTGAGAAAAGTGAAGCTTAAAGAGGTCGAGCAGCATGCCCAAGGTCACATAAGTGGTCAGCCAGAATTCCAGCCTGAGTCTGCTGATGCCAAAGCCTGCAGGTCAAATTGCTCCATCTGTAGACCCCAAACCTCCCTGGATCCTGAATTCATGGGTAACTGGAAAGTACTATTTACCTAAAAGTACCAGTTTTTTATTATTTAATTCCATACAATTTTTCATATTCTGGTTTCTATGAGTATCTTGATGGTGCAATCTTTCAGTCTTGTTAGTCTCTCCTTAACTCTGCACGTGGTGAGCACTGTGTTGGCTTCAAGACACAAATAGGAATACTCTGTGCTTTTGTCTGAGCTCTGTGGACTTGTAGCTGTAGCTGCTCTGGAATTAAACTGTGTGGGGTCCTCAATCCAGCATACTCTTATCTTCCAGCACAGGAACCAGATAATCTCACTCCCTCAGTGCCTAGAAGGCTTTTCATTGTTCCCCAAGCTAATTTGAGATCTGGGTAACTCTGATATTTATCTGCTGACCTACAATGTGGGAAGGACCCAACATGGTGCTGTCTATCAAAGTCTAATGCCTATGCGCACATACTAAGACGTCACAAAGAGAAAATATAGGCATTCCAAGAAGAAGAAATGCAAATTTATTTTACCACTTCTGAAAATATGCCCTCCAATCCACCCTCTTCTGGTCATACAATGTGGATGGTTACAGAGAGAGCAGAGTGTTACTTGTGCTGGAGGAATTCACTAAATTTTGGTCAGTTATACACCCCTTTGAGACATTTAAGGTGTTATACTTCCTGCCTTCTTGGTGGTTCGTTGTCTATGGGGGGATAAAAAAATCTCCCAGGTTACTACCAAACCAGATTGGTCTTTGTCTGCTTTTAAGATATCCAAAGAGCCAGTCTCTGTGAGTGCTAGCCGAAGTCACAGTAGAACTGCTGAGTACCATCTGCTCTATACCCCTACCTTAAGAGAGTTTATATACTAAGACCTTGGCACTAGACAGACTCATGTTCTCTTTTTTCAGAATCACTAAATGTAAAATTTGACAAGGTTCTTATTTTGGCATTTTTACTGTACTAGCACCAAGACAGTCAACAAGCTTTGTAGGGTTGTTTTGTTTTGTTTTGTGTGTGTGTGTATGTTTCCCCTTTTTACTTGAGGAAGATTGTTGCTGAGCTAGTATCTGTGCCAATCTTCTCCTATTTTATGTGGGATGCCTCTACAGCATGGCGTGATGAGCAGTGCTAGGTCTGCGCCCGGGATCCAAACCTGTGAACCCCGGGCCGCTGAAGTGGAGTGTGCGAACTTAACCACTATGTCACCGGGCCAGCGCCAACAGGCTGTTGTGGGGTGTTCTTGGTAGATTTTTACTTTATTTGGAATCTTATGGTTACTCCACAAGCCCTTTAATGAATATCATGGTTCAGATACAGACTGAAGGGGAGATGTAAGAGCTTTATGTTGACACAGAGTGATCATTCTGGAGTGAGTTCCTATTTTAAATTGTTGTGGTCAAGATCATGGCCTCCAGAGCTAGTCTGCCTGGGTTGACATCATGACTCCACTGTTTACAAGCTGTACGACTTCCAGCAAGTTTCTTCACCTCTCTGAGGTCTCCTCACCAGAAAATAGGGATAATAAAAGTACCAATCTCAGACGATTGCTGTGAGAATTAATCTTTGCAAAGGATTTAGAACAGTGCCTTGCACATAGTAAACACTATACATGTGTTTATTATATAAAATGAAAATAAAAATAATTCTGGCCAAATACTGAACTTTTGCCAATGCACTAAGCAGTGAGGTGCAAAAATCAATTACAATGTGCTCAAAAGCTAATTAACCTTCATATAAAATGTTTCATATGTATATATCAGTATAAGAAATAAATATACTCCAGCAAAGTAATTGCTTTTATGTAAATGCATTATTTCCTGTTTAGGCGATGTATTCAAAAATGTGCTAAATCTATATAATATAGAAAACAAATATGAAGAGGAATTCGTCTATCTTTTATTAGACTCCAAATAAGTAGACAACTTCAGTTACCCTCTTCGAGCTAACACACATATAAAATGGTTCTTGTACCCCTTCACTTGCCTACCTAAATTTAAGTCACATGACCAGTAAAGCTCAAATTTATCTTTGAAAATTAACAGAGTAATGATTCATCACTATGAACTTTCATGGAATAGTTCTGTCAGACAGAAAAATATATACAGGTCAAATCTAGAAACTAAAAAATCTGAATTCTTTTTATCTTAAAGTATATTTTTAGAAATAGAATCTTTAAAAAAAAATTATGGTGGCCAGCAAGACTCACATAGCTATTTTTCAAGATGCCCACATCCCTAAAGTAGTCATAAAGCGGTGAAAGAGAGTTAGTAATGGAAACAAAATGTGCCCAAGGGCATACTGTATTATTCTTTGGCATTTTTTCCTTTCCTTTATTTATTTATTTTGGAAGATAATCCAAGTAGAAGCAATGGTGATTATATACTTCAGACAGCTAGAAATGCAAAGGCTGTCTTTAAGTACCCTAAATTCTATTCACTATATATCACTATTTTGAGGTTTCCTTGAACTTTCAATTCTGTGTTCTGCTGCATATTGCAGTTTCATACCCACACATAGCACCATCCTTCAAAAGGAGCTTTTAAGACATTTTATACCCAGTCTTTTATTTCAAAAATAATTTTAAGGTGGATAATGAAATGCTTACAATATAGCAAGATAAAATAAAAATTCAGAGTGCTGAATGGGACATCTGGTTAAACACGGCAGATTAACCCCCTCGGACCCCTTGTCTCCTCTCCCTCTCAAAACACATGCCAGTGAAGGAATAAGAAGGATGTAAACCCACCAGGACCAAGGGAAAGTTAGAAACATTTCAGCAATGCTGGAGGAGCAATTACTGGTTTGACAGAGCAAAGAAAGCTGCTGGTCAAGTGCCTGTCAGGGGGATACCAATGAGATGTGAGCCAATTCATGCATAAAACTCAGACAGGCCAGGTAAACCAAGGACAGAGAGAGTGAGGGGCAGAACTGCAAACAGTAGAGCTGGGTGAAAGCTCCCTATGGAGCAAATGAACCCCTGAGGCATCCACCCCTACTCAGTGCAGCCATGTTATTATCTGGAGAATCTGATTTTTAGAAGCCTGAGGATCAGAGTTATCATCAAGGGAAAGTAGGTTGAGAAGCAGGACTGAACAAAGAGGGACTAAGTAAAAATTTGCAAAGTAAAAATCACCAGGACTCTCAGATCTACTCCCTTGATCTCCTCCCACACATGGGGCTCAATTTCCCCACCCAAGATGTTAAAAGAGTCTCCTCTAGAAAAATTAAACCTCTCTAAGAAAAAAGCCTTCACATACTGACATTTACGAGTCCCCTGATGAAGCAGCTTGCCTGCCACTTCATCACTATACACCTAAAACGACCTGCCAATAAGCTGTACACCGAGAGAGAGGTGCTACTCAGCATGTCAGAACTCACTCTTAAAAAACACTTGATAGGGGCCAGCCCAGTGGTGTAGAGGTTAAGTTCATGCACTCCACTTCGGCAGCCCAAGGTTTGCCAGTTCAGATCCCAGTGGAGACCTATGTACTGCTTATCAAGCCATGCTGTGGCAGGCATCCCACATATAAAGCAGAGGAAGTTGAGAACACATGTTAGCTCAGGGCCAATCTTCCTCAGCAAAAAAAAGGAGGATTGGCAGCGGATATTAGCTCAGAGCTAACCTTCCTCAAAAAAAAAAAACACAACAGCACTTGATAGAGAATGATAAACATACATTTAAGAACAACTTCTAACATATAAGAGCAACATATAAAAATAAACAGGAAAAGAAAGGGTCTGGATGTAACACAGACATTGCACAGAACAGAGGAAACTTTATTTTTAAAAAAAACTAACATTCCCTAGACAATAATAAAATTAAACACAGACAAAACAGACTCAATAATTAATATTTTCAGAGAAATAAGTTATCACATATATAAAATTTTTTTAAATGCAACATAAAAGAAATCATCAGGGGCCAGCCCGGTAGCCAAGTGGTTAAGTCCATGTGCTCTGCTTTGGCAGCCCAGGGTTTAGCTGGTTCAGATCCCAGGTGCGGACACAGCACTGCTCATCAGGCCATGCTGAGGCAGAGTCCTACAGCACAACCAGAGGCACTCACTACTAGAATATATAACTATGTACTAGGGAGCTTTGGGGAGAGAAGGAGGAAAAAAAAAAAAAAAGAAATCATCAGTGACCAAGAAAGAAATTTCTGACCTTAAAAATACAAATTTAAAACAAGGAGTTGGAAAACTAAGTCAAGGAAGTCGCCTAAAAAATAGAAACAAAATATCAAAGGATGTTGCAAATGCAAGTGAAAAATAAGAATATTAGAATACCAACACCATAATCCAGTTGATCCAAAATCTAAGTAACAGGAGTTCTAGAAAGTATAGCAAAAATTGAAAAGAAGTGATTAGCAAAGTAATAAAACCAGAAAATTTCCCAGAACAAAAAGACAAAAATCTGCAGGTTCATCCCAGAACCAAAGGTTACAAGTCTTCAGATTTAAAAAGTCCACCAAGTTCCCAGCTCAATGAATGAAAAAAAGACACCTATTATAAGGCTAATTATTATTAAATTGTACCATACCAGAAATAATACAATCGTGCACTGCATAATCACATTATGGTAAACAACAGATCACATATATGACAGTGGTTCCTTAAGTATCATATCATATCGCCTAGGTGCATGCTATACCATATATGATGTTCACACAACAACGAAATTGCCTAACAACACATTTCTCAGAACGTAGCCCTGTTGTTAAGTGACTTGTGACTATATACAAAAGATCCTAAAAGCTTCCAAAGAAAAACATTTTGAGATAGATATAGACATATCTAATTAGCAATCGCAATGGCAAAGAGTTTTTGAACGTAAAAATGGAATCTACAAGACAATACAGAGCAATGATTTTTAAATTCCATAGGAAAAAATTATATTCAACATAGAATTCTATGCCCAGCCAAAGTATCATTCAAGTGTGAGACTAGAAATAAAAGCAGCTTCAGCCATGCAAGGAACAAAAACTTAGCCTCTCATACTCCTTTCCTTAGGAAGCTACTGAGTGCTCTATCGAACAAGAAAGCACAAGGTATGGAATCTTGATTCAGGAAGTCCAACAAGATGGAGCACTGAAGGAAGTCCCAGGATAATGGAGATTCTTCAGGCCTAAGGAATAAGCCGTGTAGCCTGGAGCTGGAAAAGTGAGAACTGTGAGACAGAAGTTCCCAAGAGCATTTAATCATTTAAAAGACTGTCAGCACATTTAGGGGGAAAAGCTTTATGAACTTTTTAGAAAAGTAAGCAAATGAGCAATGAGTGTTAATTATTAACTCAAATTGAAACAAAAAGTTGTAGAAGAACAGCAACATTTTCTAGTGCACCTCTTCACTGGATAGCGAATACTGATGCAGTCTCCACAGTGAAAATATACACTACTTCTTTAAATAAGAATGGTGACATAACCTAAAAATACTTGAGAAACAGCAAAAAAAGAGTTGAATATCATTATCTACATAGATCAGGACTAGTAGAGGAAAATAGGAAACTATAGGTATACATAAAAAATAGGAAAATGCTGGGGTTTTTTTCACAATCTTTCATTAAGTATGATTTCACATTTTAATGTTCTGTGTTTGTGTGTTAATTTTTTTTAAGTCATCCTTAAAAAAAAGTGGATGAGAGGGAGAGGAAAATGGGGAATTGTCCAATAGACATAAGGTTTCCATTTTGCAAGATGAAAAAGTTCTAGAGATCTGTTGCACAACAATGTAAATATAGTTAACACAATTGGACTGTACATTTAAAAACAGTTAAGATGATAAATTCTATGTGTTTTTTACCAAAATTAAAAAACAAAATAAGTGCATGAGAAAACAAAGTCAAAGAGAAAAGCATTTCACATTTGCTAGAAAATAAATTTGACTATAAGCTTTTTAGTAGCCATAATAAGTGACATGATTCAGTGTCCATAAAGATTTTACAAATAAAGCCACAAAGCCATTATCTTCAAGAGAATTGTAACTAATCTTGATACGGCAAACAAGGAAAGTTTGTGGCAAGGATTCCCCTAAGATGATACTACATAAGTAAGGAATATCCCTATTTAGCAAATACAGCAATATGTCTCATTTACTTTAAAAATATCTGTTGGGAGTAAACAGATTTTTAGATATAATACCTATCTCAGAGCAATAAAAAGGTATTAAACGCCTAGTAACAGTTCCTGCAGACCCCCACTTCCCATGGCCCGGGATGTGAGAATAGTCATGGTTCCAGGCAGTCCTGGGGCAGGAGGCAGAGGATAGGAAGGGCCCAGCCCCTTCCCCCAGCACAGTCTCCAGCAGGCAGAGCCCTCATGCACTCTCATTAGTCCACATCATTAGTCTACTGATGGATGAAAAACTAAACTTGGCACATGAAAAGCTGGCTCTTAAGGAGTATCAACGTACAATGTGCCAAAGCAGAGGTTGAATGAAAGCCAATGTCTAAAGATTGAAAACCCCTTCAAGACTAATTTTCCTGAGTGGCTTACAAGCTTATTTTGAATTAATATAAAAACAGAATTGCAAAAATATCTAAGCAATTGTGGCATCATTTTGGGATAAACACATAGCTATCCGATGTAGATAATACTTGAAAGATAAGTCCCTGAAAGAAAGATATGTAATGGAATGTTTGGGTATATTTGTCTAAAACCAAACCAATAAAACAAACAAACAAAAAGATACACTCTTGGTTTATAGAAAAGTAACTGTTAGATGTAACAATAACATAAGGAAGGAAGCCAGAAATATGTGTTCCTAGATATCTGCAAACAAGTGAACCCTTAAAATAATTCCAAGTGTACAATGCATACATTTCTCAAACTTTAGTATGCCATATCTCATTTTCCTTTATTTTTTATACCTTTAACTATAACACACGTGCTATGAGGTTAGAAGCCTGCACCTTTCCCCTCAAACTCAACACATCTGAAACAAAAGTGCTGATCTCCTGGCCCACAACAATCCTGAAGCAGACTCCTCCAACAGTCCCCACAAAGGTCAGTTAACGGTAATTTCATCATTCAAGTTATTCAGACCCAAAGCCTTGAATACTCTAATTTGATATCCAATCTGTGAGCAAATTCTGGTGACTCTACCTTCAAAGCAAATCTGGACTCCAACCAATTCTCAGTATCTCCAGAGCAGCCCAGTTGGATGGTGATCTGATCCACCATCATCTTACAGATTATTGCAGGAGCCTCTCAACTTGTCTCCTGCTGCTCCCTTACCATCTTTTCTCAGAATGGCTGATGAAGTGATTCTTTTAAGATGAAAGCCAAATCACCACTCTGCTCAAAAACTTCCAATGGTTTCCCATTTTATTAAAAGTCCGTTTTACACTGTAAGGCTCTATACCATGTTGCTTATGTTTGAGATCTCATTCCTACTACTCTCCCCTTTGTTCACTCTGTTCCACCCAGAATGACCTCTTTGCTGTTCCCTCTACTTGAAATATTGTTCCCCCATGCATCCACATGGCTCACTCCCTCATGGCCTCCAAGTCTAAGCTCAAAAGTCACATTTTCTGTGTGCTCTCTGACGATCCTATTTAAAATTAGAAACTTTCCTATATACTCCCTTGCTTAATTTTTTCCTCATAGTACTTACACCATTAGACAAAGTTTGCCTCTGTGTTTATCCTGCCTTCCCTCACAACTAAGTTGCCTGATGGCAGGAATTTCTGTCTGTTTTGTTTACTGCTGTATACTCATGGTCCAGAATTGAAATAAACACATACTAGATGTTCAATAAATATCTGTGGATGAAGTGATTTCTATCTGCAAATCACCAGATTGCATGTGACCAAATAGGAAGTACATTTTAGAGTTTTTACAAAATATTTTCAAGCAATTATTATCATAAATAAAAATAAAATAGAAAAATCACAATACAGAGTACATTGAGAACTTACATCTCAGCTGACCATCAAGAGAATCATGGTCACATTTATAATTAAACTTACAGGTTTTTTCTGTTTTTACTTTTATTTTCTTACTTTCTAAAGTAATCTTGGTCAAAATAAGACCTTACAAGTGTAATTATTTTTAATGTATCTTTTTGATGCTCTTAAAATACCTAGACGCAAAAATAATTGTGAGTGGAAAATTCTATATAGTTGCCATATATCAATTTTTTAATTCCATGTTAATTTCATTTTACAGTAATGTATCTGATTGCTCCTAAAATGACACACAGCTAAAGGATTCTTTATTATGTAGCTAGAGAACGCCATCTGGCTCAATGTGAGAGAAACCACACTATTAGATTGAACACTGTGATAAATGCAGTAATTAGTGTTTCTAAGGGAATTTCTTTCTAAGATGCATTTAAGTCGTGGTATTTTAATCAATTTATTTAATAAACACTTTCTAAATAAAAATTACATAGATGTAGTGAAAGAAGTTAATAACAACAGCAATACTAGGTAGTTCTAAGCATTTTACATGAATTGCCATATTTAATCCGTATTGCAACCCTTTCAGGTAGGTAGGTATTATTGCTACTCCCACTTTACAGATGAGGAAACAAGAGCACTGGAAAAATAAGCCACTTTATAGGACTCCTAGTAGAACTAGAATTCAAATTGGAGCACACATCAGGAGCCAGGTGGTCTGCCTCTGGAGACCACATACTTAAATGCTACACTATCTGCCTCTTCTAAAGACAGCAGATACCAAGCAAACCCACCTTGCATGCCTTTCAGAGCATTAAAAATAGGTTGAGATCTGCCTTAGAGGGTTTAGGGTCTAAAGATGTGGGCCCTCAATTTTGATGGTATATCATTGTATTAAAAATTAACATACTCAGAACAAATGATCAAATTCTCCTAATGTAGTTTCATCAAAAGGTACATTAACTTTAGAAATTTTAAATAAAAACCTAAAAAGTCGGGCTGGCCCCGTGGCCGAGTGGTTAAGTTCCCGCGCTCCGCTGCATGCGGCCCAGTGTTTCGTGAGTTCGAATCCTGGGCGCGGACATGGCACTGCTCATCAGACCACGCTGAGGCAGCGTCCCACATGCCACAACTAGAAGAACCCACAACGAAGAATATACAACTATGTACCGGGGGGCTTTGGGGAGAAAAAGGAAAAAATAAAATCTTTAAAAAAAAAAAAAAAACCTAAAAAGTGGGTTCAAGTATCAATAGAGCAGTTGGACTACATACTAAGTCTCTTACATCAATCGTGAATTCTGAAATTTTATAAAAACTTTCTCAAAGAAAACCGGAAGTTTCTCTTCTTATTGGATCATCAAAGAATGATTTCCAAGGACTTTGCAATTTACTAGCAACTTTCAAATTCTTCCATCCATTCAGCAAACAATGATTAGGGGCCTAAAACCTACCTAGGGAGGGATCCCAAAATAGATAAGAAGTATTTCACATCTTCAAAGTAATTGGAGCAAATTCCATAGATTTTCAAATATTATTTTGAGGGAAAAATACCCTAAGTTATGGAAACTCAGTTTATGAACAGTGACTATACAGAAGCAGTCTGTCCCCAACAACCACAAATTTGCTACCCTTCCCCAAGGAACAGACTTCTAGTCAGCAACTGAACTCCTCTGGGTTAACAGTTCCCTCTGGGGGCCACAATGGGAAGATCTGAATTGTAAAAACGCCTTCAGTGGGTCTAAGGACTCACAGACCACAGCTCACTTAATTAGACATTTTTATTTTCATTCCTGCATTCCCTTCCATTTTAGTCCCTTTCCTCCATTCTCTGTCATTTCTTGCTCAACAATTTAAAAAGATTCTCTACCCACACTCAGCCTCCCTAAACAGCCCTTCAGTCCACATATAAAACAACAAATGATCCAGATACTAATAGATAAAAATAAATGTAGTTTTTAATCTGTGCCAGTACCAGACTTTTTAAAACTATAAATTTGAGGTTATAAATTAGTCACTATAACCAGCACCATCATCTTCTATGGCTCCTGAAAGTAACCACAAGGCCCTCTAAGAACTCTACAGTCTCTTTCTCCCTTTTCAACCACATTTATCCATATTTGCTTCTCCTAGAGCACCAGAACCCCAAGATAATTATATAAATGACTCCAATATTCGTATTAGCACTCTGTTGTAACTGCCTGCTTAACTTGTCTGAGAACCAGGGGCACTGAAGGTGGGAGAACGGAGAGAGCAGAGTTCAAGCTCCACGAAGATGAATACTATGAGGGTCAGACTTCTCTGTCTTGTTTATCTACAGCTGCAATGCTGAGCACAATGTCTGGTAGATTTTAGGAGCACAGTCATTTCGGTGCGTAGAATGAAGGAAAGGAGAGACGGAGGGAGGAAAGGAAAGAGGGAAGCTGAGAGAGGAGAACAGGGGAAGGACTCTGCAAATTCATTGTGGCATATGGGTTGGTGGACTAATATAACCATAATGTAAACATTGTTTCTACACATGAATGCTATTCCAAACTGCCTCTGAAGTCAGCACAGATTACAGCAATATAGATTTTAACGCTTGCTGTCTCAGAAATTTGTGTTAGGACACTCTCACACTGGGTCACTAAGTATGACAGTTTTCATTACATTACAATAATACATTTTCAATATATCATGTTTATTTGCAGCATGGGGTGGTCCAGTTTACTTTTGCAATGATCTGTTAGCAATAGGTCTTTTATTAATAGCCATTACTGTCATTGCCCGTGAATTATTGACTTGGTGCTTCAACATGCATGATTATTATGGCGTTTCCATGTGCTACATAAACAATGAAAAGAAATCTTATAAAAGAGAAATTATGAAACAGATTTTTAATTAAGTAATTTAATAGTAATGACATATATGGAAGGCTAACTACGACCTAAGTGAAAAAGATTATGTCTTCAGGTTGTTAGGTTTTTAATATGATCATAAGATGACAAGCTATTTCCATTTATATATCCATTTCCTATTTATTTTCTTAGGTATCATTACTGACTTCCATTAGAGATCTGTATTTAATGATCTATGAATGATCCCAGGTGTGAAAACCAGATATTCAGTGTCCACAGGAAAGCTGTGACACAATAAAAATTTTATTCAGCCCATTTAGATGCAGGAAAGGTGAAAGGAATGTGGTGTGCTTGCATGTGCTGACTGCTCTGTGATCGCCACAGTCCAACCCGGATATCTTGAGCCTCTCCTAGTACTTTCCTTGTGGTCTGAGCTCTTTAACTTTAACTCTATCATTCTACTGTTGTTGGTATTGATTTAGGTAACATTGAGAGAAAAGAAATCATAATTCTAAGTCCCATTTCTCAGTTGTCAAATCTGGTGACTTAAATCAAGTATTTACTGGCTGTCTTTTCCGTCCTTCAGCAGTCACTGCTTTCAGCCACAGCAACTGTTCCTATTTGTTTTAGCTCATCAGCAAATGATGCCACATTTCATTTATCAGGGTATCTCAGAAATTGCTTTCTTAATCCAAGTTAAGTTTCTTCATGACTAATAATTTTCTTCTCTTTCAAATTCCTTTGGGTAAAGTTAATTAGGTTTTAACGGTAAAAGGCTAGGTTTTAAATAACTGCCTAAATCCTTCTTCAGGGGTGGACATTGGAGGGACTGTTACCACAGGTGAAAAACCCACCTAGCTCTGAAGACAGCAAACACCCAGCACATCACTTCCCCACTTCCCGATCCCATTACTCACTTAGTCATTATTACGCCTCTATCTAGATCAGTTCTTGCCCTCACACCCCATTATTTTTCCTACTTTCTGCACCACTGCTCCCATCTTTTCCCCCTGCCCAATTTCCCACCTTTTACCCAAACCCTGCTTACCCTTCAAAAACCAACTTCAATCCCACCTCCTAAGCCTTTTTTTCTCACAGTTCCTGTTTTAATTAGCCTCCCTCAACCCAAAAATCCAACGGCCCAGAGCTTCTTCGTACCCTGCCTGACTTTCAGACCTGTCCTAAACAAATCCTTAACACTGCTTGATTAATGTAAAAGACCCATGTTGAAGATGATTTTCTAAGTTAAAAAAAAAAGGAACTCATTTCACTACTCTAGCCATCCTTTAAATTTTCCTACTTGTCATGTTTACTTGGGGTTTGCAGCCCACCAAGATCATGGATTTAAAAACCCCTTTTTGAATATATTATCCCTTCTGCCCTGATGTGGATGGTTTGATCTAGTTGCAAGTTAACATTTCTAAATTGCATAAGTCACAGCTGCTAAAAAAAAAAAATTCATTCATGATTAGATCATGCTTTCAGTCATTAGAGGCAGCCATGATGGATAGGTTTTTAAGTCCTTCTTCCTCCCTGGTCTTTAGTTCAGGAACAATTTGGTATTTGGTCAGTTTTTCATTTTCTCTTGTTCATACAATATAATGGAACTGCATTACTCACTTAAAATTCACTTTAAGCACAATAGAATGTTTGACACGTGCAAGATTTTAATTGGAGAAAAAATAATATTCCACTGACTCCCTCAACTAATCTCTATCTCAGGACTGATGGCTACTAGTAGCAATTTGAATTTATCATTTTCCCCACAACATCTTACTTTTAGAAAATAATAAGAGAAATACTTTTATATCATCTTATGCATTCCATATAATAATTTTTGGTCAATCCATTTAGTTGACAATATTTACCAGTACTTATGCAAGGAGAGGAATACAATGAGAAAGAAGGCAGAGTCCTTCTCTTTTAATAAGATAATGTTGAGGGGGCCAGCCCAGTGGTGTAGTGGTTAAGTTAGCACATTCCGCTTCGGTGGCCCAGGGTTTGCGGGTTCAGGTCCCAGGCGCAGACCTACACACCACTCATTAAGCAGCATCCCATATATAAAATAGAGGAAGACTGGCACAGATGTTAGCTCAGGGCCAATCTTCCTCACTAAAACAAAAAAAGATAACGCTGACTTTAGTTTTTAAGAAGGCCATTCTGGACAACACACCTTTCTTACAGACCATGTCTTTCAGAAGTTTCTCAAAGAAATAAACAAAACCACATTATATAATTCATTTTTCACAAATTAATCCCTCAAATTCATTCACATTAGGAGATGGTTCACATTTTGATCAACAAGTCAAAGGCAGCTGAAAATGATAATGATCCAGGACAACTTTTCCCTGAATTAAATTGCTTTGCAGAAAGGCACTTTGAAATCTTACCTAATTGGAAAGAGAAGACAAGACAAAATATTTACTTAGAGGTGAATGACTGAATATTTGAGAATTATAGAAAACTCTACTGAAAAAAACTACTGAAAACAATAAGTAGAGAAACCTGTCAAAAACTAAAAATAATCATAACAACAGCAATTAACATTTGTTGAGAACTATGTGCTAATTCCTTTAAAATATCATCTCATTTAAACTTGAAACAATCCTTATGAGCCTGTTACAACTATTATCTTATCAAAAAAGACAAGAAAATTGGAGCAAGTAACTTGCCCAATGACACACACTATGCTTTACAGTTTGTTAAAATTAATATGTAGACTAAAGCGGCTTTCTTACGTACCAATATTAAGACAAACAGAAAATATAGTTGAACAAAAAGCACAATCAAAATATCAAGAAAAGGAAGCATAGAATATCAGGGAAAAAACATTAATACGAAATCCACAGTACTTATATGAGGAAAACTATAAAATGCAACCTAAATAAAAACCTAAAAAATTAGAAACAGAAAGGAAAACAAATAATTGGAGAGAGAACTTGTTTTCGAACAGAAAGACTTCAAATTCTAAAGATATCAGTTCTTCCTAAATTAATTTCTAAATTCAATGTCATACTAATCAAAACCTCAATAGGAAATGTTTTTAATTTTGAAAACTATATTCTGATGTTTATTGGAAAACTAAATCTATGACAAATGTATTATCATGCTTCGGTAATTAAAAGAGTGGTACTGACACAGGAAAAGAAAGACAAATATCATCATTGAGATTCAGGCCCAAGAATATATCGAAATTAATTTATGATAATGGTGGTACTTTAAAGCAGTGGGGAAAAGATGGATTATTCAATAACAAATGAAAAGCAATGTGAAAGCAAGGCAAAGATGGGTTCCCTACTCAAAACTTACACTAAAACAGATTTCAGATAATTAAAAAATATACAGGTAAAAAATGAAGCTACCAAAAGAAAATATGAGTGAATATTTTTCTTATATTAATATAGAAAAACTTTTATAAACATGATCCTGACACCATAACAGATATGATGATAGATACCATTCCCTGAAAAGGAAAAAAGAATACCTGTACCTAAAGACAGAGAAAGACAAATACCATCTGATTTCACTCATATGTGGAAGATAAACAAACACGTGGATAAAGAGAACAGATTAGTGGTTAGCAGAGGAGAAGTGGGCTGGAGGGGCAAAAGGGGTAAAGGGGCACATATGTATGGATGCCGATAAAAAGTAGACTATTGGTGGTGAGCACAATGCGGCCTACACAAAAACTGATAAATAATAATGTACACCTGAAATTTCACAATGCTATAAGCCATTATGACCTCAATAAAATAATAATAAAAAAGAATTACTCTGTAAAAAGAGATTATATATATTTGAAAGAAAATGACAAACTAGAAAAAATTATTTGCTATATAAATATGGAAAGTAAAGATTACTGTACCTTGAAATACAATTAGCTCTTAAAATAATATGAAAATATTACTACCCCAATGGAAAAACTGGCAAAGGATAGTAACAGACTAGTCACACACACACACACACACACATACACACACACAAGCAAATGACAAATAAGCAACTGAAAATAAGTTCAACCTCATTAGAAATCAAAGTAATACAAATAAAAACTATTTTCATCACATCAATTGAGGCAAAGACTAAGAAGATTGAGAAACTGCAATGGTTTGGAATTCCCACACAATTAACTTGGCACAATCTTTCTGGAGAACAGTTTGGCGATTTCCTTTAAAATATAACTTTACATTGACTTAGAAATTCTCTCAAAATTTATTCTGAAGGATGAAACATATGCAAACATATATATGCAGTGCATATAAATCACAACCTTGATTTTAATAGTAAGAAAAACAAAAAGAATCTAATTCTCCATAATCTGAGAATTAGCTAAATTTTGATGCATCACAATTGTGATCTTAAAATGAAGCTATCTATATTTATTGGTTTTAAAAGACGTTTGTGAACATCTTTTCATTTTTGATGAAACAGCAGATCTCTAGTTATCATATCCTTAAAATTTATCCCCAAACTAGTAGGTGGAAGGATAATGGAGTAAAAAAGAAAAAACAGAAGCAAAAATTAATGGATTTGAATGGAAAAAAGAGAAAAAAGAATAAGAGAAATACTCAGGACTTAACTTTTGGGGGAAAAAGAGGGAAATGAAACATTAAATGGAGGAATGGAGGATTTTCTAAGAATAAAAATTGCCAGAATTAATCCAAGAGATGTAAAAAAGTTGATACCATATAAGAAATTTAAAAATCATCAAAGATCTAGTCTCCCAAAAGATACTTTTGGGACAATTTCTATTGAACCTTCCTGGAACAGATAATTTCTTAACCACTAGTACAGGCTTCATACCAAAACATGGCAAAAGTAAGGCAAATTTTTAAACTCTAAACCAATCTCATTTATGAATATGCATATAAATTTGCTAAAAACACTGGCAAATCAAATTTAAGATGAAATTGGGAGTATTCTAAGGCTGCCCAACATTAGGAAATATATTGAAGTAATGTATTACACTAATAGGCTAAATCAGAAAATTATAGAATATTTAGAATGGTAAAAAGGCATTTGATAACTTTCAAGATAGTCCTGCTACCTAAAAAAATGATCAATCAACTAGTAATAAAAAGAAACTTATTTAATATGATGAAGAGACTTATAAGCAAACAACAGCAAACAGTCCACTTAAAGATGATAGCAGAAGGAAGTTCTGGTGTGGGGGCACTAGTTCCTCAGTAAAATGTTTAGAAGTTAAGAGTGGAGGAGTAGGGGGAAATTTGGTGCTCAAGGGAATTCAAACAACTTGAGGTTTAATTTTTAAGCTTCTCAGAAACTTTAATATGCTCATGTGCATGGTATAAACAAATGAAAAAAGCAGGTATAGGACACAGATAACCTCATTTGTGTTATAGGACATAGACAACCTCATTGTGTGTGTGTTTGACTGGAATCTGAAATTCAACATATATATGTGCACTAGATAGAACCACAAACATGATGTGGTGGTTTTGAAATATGTCCCTCAAGGAGGCCACCCGGTTGTCAAGTGGTTAAAGTTCTGTGCACTCAGCGTTGGTGGACCGGGTTCACAGGTTTAGAATCCAGGCACAGACCTACTCCGCTCATTGGCCATGTTATGGTAGCATGCCACATACAAAATGGAGGAAGACTGGCACAGATGTTAGCTCAGGGCTAATCTTTCTCAAGCAAAAAAATAGGAAGATTGGCAACAGATGTTAGCTCAGGGAGGCTCTTCCTCACACACAAAATATATATATATATATATATATATATATATATATATATCCCTCAATTCTTTGATATGCTTCCTTTCAAAAGGTGATCCCAAGTCCCCTCCCCTTGAGTGTGGGCAGCACTAGGAAACAATGAAGTTGGTTACCCATATGGGAGGAGGGGCAGAAATGCAGTGGACAGGACACGGGAGGGGGTGATACTTTTCTGGGTGTATCTTTTTGAGTAGTTTTGACTTTGGGAAGTATGTTAATGTTACTGATGTTCAAAAAATAAAATCAACAAGGATGAGGAGGGAAGAGTAAAACTGAAAGTAAACCGAAACAAATCAATCCAAATTGTATTTGAAATGAATAATATAACCACACTGCAACATCAAAAAGCAGGAGGAGGACTACAACTTACACAAGTTACGGACACAGTATTCTTGGTTGGAGGGAGGGAGGGGGCAGAAAACCGTAAACAACCCTAAACTCTTTTTGTTAGGTTTGATTTTGTAGTGTTATGGCAAAACAATTCTGAAACTACTTTAGATATATCATGGATTTTAGCAAATGCATAAATGTACTGAAGTCATTGGGAGCAAGAGTTCTCACCATGAAGAAGAGAAATACAAACATGAAATGGGAGAAGACAAAGAAAAACTCTATGGGGATGGATTAGAATTGGGATTTGGTGTGGATTTCTAAAATATGTATGTGTATATCTTATGAACATGTATACATATGTACATATAAGGATGTATGAATGTATATATGTGAATATGTATGTGTATATATCTATATATGCATATATTTTCTAATACTGTCCATTCAAAGGGCCTAAAAGCAGACTCCCCAGAAGCAATGAACACCTACCCAGAACTTGATTCCAAACACCATTCCCCACTCAAAGGAATCAGAGTTCTGTGGGGAAATGCTGGAGTAGAAAGGCATAAAACAAGCCTGTAACATTTAGTTATGTCATAAAGCAAGAAAGTGCTAAAATGAAATGGTTTGGCATATCACAAAGACAGGAGGCAGCTTGAAGAGGCTCCCATTGCTAAGTCAGACAATTTGAGCACGAAACAAATTTTTACAACAGGAATGAATCATAAACCATTGGGAGAAAAAATGCGAATCTACGAGTTCACACCAATAACAAATGGAAATGGAAATAAAAGAGGAAAAGGAGAGGGCTCTTGCTTATATGAGAAGGCAAAGCACTGATGGGTCAATGTGGAGGGAAAAATCATCATTTTGCCACCAGCACAGCAAATAATGATCAATGGACCTAAATTTAGGGGAGAATATTTTGATGAGGAACAAGATACTTCCATGAAAATAAAATGTCTCCCCACATATAGCCTCTTAGTAAGAAGGGAAAAAATAGTACAGAGAAATCAGCTAACACCTTGACTGGATGATCAAAATTAACATCAAAACTGAGGAGCAGATGGATGTTATGTGCCTCCAGATGTGAGACCCTGAGGACACAACATCAGTTATGAAATATTCCAGCAGGGAACACAGCCTGAACCTCAACAGGAGGAAACACCACATAGACATACCGTGAGAGACAGTCCACTTACAAACAAACAAACAAACAAAACCTATATTTAAAAATTTCAATGTCATAAAATATAGAAGTCTGAAGAAGTGTTCCAGATTAAAGGACACTAAAAAGACATGACAAATAAATGCAATGTGTAATTCTACACTTGGTTTTGCACTGGAGGGAGAAAAAATGATGTTATTGGATCAATTTACAAAATTGGAAAACAGACCAGAGGTTAGATTAAAAGTATTGCATCAATGTTAAATACACTGAAGTTGATAACTGCACTAGGGTAATGTAAGACAGTATCTTTATTCTTAGGAAATATATACTCTCTTATATGCAACTTACTCTAAAATAGTTCAGCAAAAGATTGTGTGTGTGTGTGTGTGAAAGAGAGACAGAGACTGTGTGTGTGCATCTATATCTGTCTTGTTATACACACACACATTAGATAGATAGATAGATAGATGACAGGCAGGCAGGCAGATAGAACAAATAACAAAGAAAAGGTAAAAGCTGTTTTAATGTTCTTTATACTATTCTTACAACTTTTCTGTAAGTTTAAATTATTTCCAAATAAAAAGTTTTGAAATGTATATAGTTTGCTTCTACATGTACAAGAAAAGGCTTCTTTCAGGTACTTCTACATTTTTAAGTTATTACTGTTTTCTAGATATTTTCTTACTAGATAGTCAAAGTGTAAACCTTAATATTTGGGGACTCTATCTGAATTATTAAAAAGAACAAAGGAATGGGGCTCAAAGATAACTTCACTGCATAAAAAGATACAGGTAATAGACGTTGAATGTAAAGCAATAACCTACCACTAGTGGATGCCACCACTAAACGGATAAAGCAAAAATGTCATCTGAAGTAGGGATTCACGAAATAAAAAGTACAGCACATGCCTTAAACATTTCACTTAACTTAATTCTTATAAATGGATATTCACTCAAGTATCTTTTGAAATAGAGTGAAGGATTTTTCTTTGAAGATAATCCAGGAATTCAGTCTTATTTTTCCCCACATTAACCATAACCCCATAAACCATCATCTACAAATTCCAGTCTTGAGTTTCATACGGAGAAGATTTAAAGACACTTGGATTAAAGTTTTCTAAATTTTTACAATCTTTAGAGCTGTCTCTCCTACACCGAAATCAACAGAAAAAAAAGTTTAGCACATGCCTGTATCATATTTCCAACACATTTAACTTACTTTTCATAGAAACAACCACATTCTTTCTTTATGCACTTATATTTTACCAGTTTTTTGTTATTTAATTTTATTATATTATTACAAACACAAGTACAATTAGCAAAAATATGCAGCTTGGTCAAGGAGAGCAGCAGCGTATGGGCATCCTAGAGAGTGGCTGCCAGTCGGTATGTTCTCAGAGAGAACAGAGAGGACCTTTTAATCCCATGAGTCTATGAAGTGGAGATGAGATATAAGAGTGTCTGGTAGATACCCAAATGGAGTCACCTCTACCAAGTATGTAATAAAAACATTTGTCTCAAACAAGTAAACTAGGCACTTCATGAATAGCTCTTAGTTTGTTAGAAGTGCACAGGGATTAAAGTGACATTTGATCAAGTTTACAGGCAAGCGGGCTCAATTTAAGAGCCTCCTTGTTTTCTTATAGACCAGTAATATGAGACAGCAGAAATGTCTGGTGCTAGATAATATGCAATAGTTTGAAATTCATCCCCAAGTAGGCAAGTCTTAAAGTATTTCATAAAAAACAAATACACAAATCAAAAGGGACAAGAGGAGAGTTAAAACTCTGACTGCTGCTCCCTTATAAACTAAATCCAAGCGCCCATACTTTCACACATGTACACTGCTCCGAAATGCAGGAATTTGTCTCTTCACAGAATCCATAAAACAGACTTTAATTTTCCAACAGAATTCTGGAAAATCTGTTAATTATGTTCATAGTCATATTCTAAAGCACACCCAGGCATGGATGAAATCTGGTTTGCCCCACAAAGTTTCAAACCGTTAAAAATGAGTTATTTAGTCTTTAATTTGCGATCATATTGTGTCTCCATTAGAAATATGTGCCAATAAAATAATAACTGTGAGGGGGCCAGCCCCATGGCCAAGTAGTTAAGTTCACGCACTCCACTTTGGCAGCCCAGGGTTTCGCCGGTTCGGATCCTGATGCAGACCTAGCACCGCTCGTCAGGCCATGCTGAGGCAGCATCCCACGTAGCAGAGCCAGAAGGACCTACAACTAGAATATACAACTATGTACTGGGGGGCTTTGGGGAGAAGAAGAAGAAAAAGAGAAAAGATTGGCAACAGATGTTAGCTCAGGTGCCAATCTTAAAAATAATAATAATAATAATAATAATAATGACTGTCAGTGTAACTGAAGCTAACTTCTATCACGCCCACCCCCTTCTCCACCCTCAAGGACTAGAAAGAACAAAAGCGTCTAAACACTCCAGCAGCTGATCTGAATCACTACATATTACACACATCTGATACATGATGACAACCAGACACGCAACTTAATACACTGCCTTGTTATAAAAAGCCTACAGAGGGAATTTGACTAATTTGCCCAATAGATTTCCAAGATGTAACAGTGCTTTTGAGAGCAAGACAAATAGAAACACTCTGTCTGACCTCAGGGTCTCATCTGGCTGCTTGTACACCATGATTTTAAATTTATTATTCAAGCTATATTTTATTTCTCCAATCAGTAAAGAACTGGTGCTCTCCTATCCACATTGTTTCATGGATGAAGAAATTTAATTATATTAAATAATATTTGACCACTTAAAATAACAAAACAAACTGAGTTTTTTAAAATCAAACATTAGAAAATACATCTAATGATACAACAAAATTTGAGTTTACCTCAAAGAGCTCATCATAAAATCTAAGGCAGATATAAACTGATGTCCTTCTAATGTCATTAGGTGAGCTAATATTTCACAATATAAAGAAATTCAGATGATATATGAGACTCCTATCTTAATGTGGATCTCTTCTTATTTAGTCCTCAAATTAGCATATATGTGTATGTGTATAAATATATACATATACAATACATATATGTAAAATATATATAAATAAATATGTATAAACTAATATATATATAAATTAAAAGGGGATACTAATGCTTATAAACCCCTCATACTCAATTATACAGAATCACTTTTAATCATATCTGAAGCACTAGGAGAAAGATAATGAAGATAATGGCCTCCGAGAGCCACCCCACATTTCTGAATCGTAGACGTCCATCCTCAACACTTTGAGGCAGCCTCTTCAACAGCCTACGGTGACTAAGAATCTATACAGCAAAAAATCATGAAAAAAATTCATTCTTAAAAATGAGAGATTCAGTGATTTATACCGAGAATTATATAAAATAGCTGCACTGAGCCAACAAAAGGGGATGGATTTGTGAAAAAGAAAACTACCTCCTCGGACTCAGTAAAACTACTGGAGTCCCGCAGGGGCATTTCTTGCACATTCCCAATGTGTAGAGTATTTTAAGAGGTTAAAAAATTATACCAGTTTGATCTTTCTCCTTTCTTGCAATATTACTATAATCCTCCTTTAAAATAAACTGCTTTGGGGACTGATGTTTCTAGAGATCCTTGGAAGGAACAGATGATAAACAATTTGGCAAAATATACATTTATTCAGTTTGGAAAATTTCCATTACAGGCTATCAAGGAGACAATATGTTATCTACCCTAATAAGACATTAGTATTATTATAAAACACAAATAGACATACTTTGAGTAAATTATCAGAAAAATTTATCTTAAGTAACAAGCTTTAAAACATATGCCTGAATATGTAACTGAAATTATTTTGTTATTTCAAGTTGTTATCAGTTAATACATTTTAAGCTGATCATGCAATATTATCTCTGAGTTAAGTTTCCTAAGAACTGTTCCCAACTCTCTTTGCAACCCTTCCTAATACAATCTCTTTGGAAATCATTTAGGTGGATAATTATTTTCTTTTAATTAAATACAGAAGTCTGTGAATTCCTCTTAAGCCACTGATTATGCTGTGTTTTGCATCCCTAGCACCTAGCACATTATAGGTAGTGCCCAGTGCACGGATGATGGATGAATGAATGAATGAATTGATGAACAATGAAGCAATGATTACTTCTGCATCTATATGAAGATGACATTGCCCTCTGCTCTTGTGTACTCCTTCTTCATTAAATCCCATACCTTTCAAAGGGAGAAATGTGATGATACACACTGTGGGCTCCTCAGAATATATCTGAATAACAAGTTACCCTCAAACTGAAGAGGTTAAAAACAAGTCATTAAAAAGAGAAATTCATCCAACTCTTCAATTCATTTCAGTAAACAGTGGTGATATAAAAGGAATAAGCATGAATATCACCCTCAGGGCATCCACAGTCTAGCAGGGGAGACAAAAACATAAACAAATAATAATGCAGGTAGTAATTCTTCCCTCACTTCCTGCTATTACTCTTCTCTTCGAAAGCTGTGGGTCACATTTATTCACTCATGTACCAACTGATATGACTGTAAAGGGTCTCAGCAACCAACACCTTGCTTTTACCCCAAGCATCAGCCAAGGGTGCCAGGCTAACCACTTCCACTTTCTTCCCTCTGCTGCTCCCTCTGCTCAGTTTGTAGAACCCACCATGTGCTTGTACTGCCATGGATTCACTTGATATTCTGAATGTAAGTGGCTTTGCTTAAAGCCCCTGTGTGATATCTTTCTAACAGCACTGTTCTCCAACAAAGGCTGCAGCTTTCCTCCACTTCACCAGCTAATAACCGGAGACCAGAAGCTCTGCTCCTAATCATTCAAACTAAACAAATGCTTACTTTCATCGCACAGTCATAGCTTTTATGACCCAACTGTTGACTCTGCCAAAGAGGCACATACGTGATCCAGCTGCTTGCCAGCCGCACATCTGGCACCGCTGGGCATCTTCCTAATCCATTCCCTTGACAGCCTAAAGAAACAACATGCCCTGGAGTGGGGCACTAATGCATCAACCACAAGACCTGACATTCGTAACACTCCCCATCATCTCCTCTTCACATAAACAAAGGATAAAAATCACAAATATCACTAAAATGGACAAATCATCTTAGGCACCAAATATCAACAGAGGAAAAAGCCTTGATAATACATGCATCAGGCGCAGATGGTAGACACTTAGTCACAAGAAGAAAGAAGAGCTTCCAAGAAATACATTATGTATTCTTCCCCATCACCTCGAAGAGGCAAATTTGGAGTCTTCCCCTTTAGTGAATACATAGAAGAGACCTCAGGAAAATGACTACCCAGATACATTTCTGGAACAAAACTGAAACCATGATTTTATAAACATCCCTCTATTTTCTTTAAATAAGCAGATAACAAACAGCCAACAACACAATCAGACAATGTGAAAATGACTACAGGACTTCAGTGGTATAATTTTAAGACACCTTTGTCTGGAAAACAGTATAAAATTATTCTGAAATTGACTATTACAAGCATCTCGAGTTTCACAGTAAGTTTTACAGGAATTCACAAATTTAAGGGGAAATTGGCAGGTAGGTGAGTGACAGGAAATTACATTTCAGTGATCATTATTTGCATCTCCACTGCTTGAACAAGATTACAAACCACAGAGTTCACCAGCTTATAGCACAATACTCTCTTAGTGGGTATTTATCTAAGTATTTGTGATATCAACCGGATCCAGAGAGGTCTTTTCTTATTTGTTTCCAAAATAAACAGTGATGTACCAAATTTAGAAGTACATCTTAAAATGTTTGCCAAAATTTCTAAATGGTTAATGTCCAAGTAAATGGAAAAGAAACTGTAAACGTGAACCTGTATACACCATTACTTTGCTCTATTCTTCAAGGCGTTGGAAACTCTGAGCACATAAAAAACCAGACATACAACTGAATAAAAATTAGAAAGTATGCCAAGGCTCGTTTCTTTCATTTTGTGTCACCCTGCCCTTTCTTACCCAAAGAGCCCTGGAGCATCTAGGACAGGTCCTGGAGTTGCAGGTGCCACCTCCTACCGCTCTCCCCTCACTCAGTCTACCCAGCCCCTTCTCCCTTACCCCCTCCAGGGCCTTTGCACTAGCTGTTCCCTCTGCCAGTACCTCTCTTCCCCTGACATCCCTACAGCTCTCTCATGACCTTCTGCCATTTTTCCCAAGTCACTTTCGCAGGGAGGCCCTCCCTCTCCATTTCATCAAAAATGTAAGCCCCTCCCCGCAAAACCTCCTAACTCCTCTTCATGCTTTTTTTTTCCCCTCAACAATTATCACTATCTAACATACCATATAGATTGTACATATTGTTCATTGCTGCTCCTCCACTAAAATGTGAGCTCTGTGAGGACAGGGATTTGTACCTGGTTTGCTCATAGGAGAGGTAGGAGAAGTGCCTGGCTTGGTCACACAGCCAGCGGGGAGTGCTCAGCAGGGGTCCTGGCCTGTCCCAGGAGATCCTGACCTGCCAGCGTGCAGGGTAGGAGGGAGTGGTGCTTCCTGGGGGGAGGCAAGTTTGTCTCTGTGGTTTCTACTCACCATTTGTAAAACTGTCTAGACAAAATGCTGCAGAAAAAGATACTTGTACAAACCATAATTGTGCATTTTACGATATATTTTAGCTCTCTGAGAAGAGAATCATCCCGAAAACATCTAAATCTAAAAGTTTAATTTCTTTTAACTTCCCATTTCCAAGTAGAATTATGGAAGCAAATTAAGCTGCTGAGTTTATCTATAGCTTGATTCTTTTCTCACCTTGAGCACGTCTACATCTGCAGAAATTCATCTTGCATGTTCTTCTAGAGGAATTTGTGGTCCCACCTTTCCTAATTGATCATCTTTCTCTAGCTATGGCTACGCTCTCCTTAGATTGATATGGTTTGTTCAGACTGAAACTTCCAATCCAAACTCTTACAATCCCACCGAGCGATCCCCAGCCACCTCTACCAACCAGAGGTCCAACTCTACACATTCTCTCTTGTGATCCTATCCTGCATCAACTGATGAATGGACAAAAAAAATACGGGACGTGTATACAACGAAATATTATTTAGCCATAAGAAGGAATGAAGTACTGATGCATGTTATAACATGGAGGAATTTTGTAAACATTAGGCTAAGTGAAAGAAACCAGACGCAAAGGGCCACATATTGTAATTGTTTTATTCCATTTATATAAAAATGTCAATAGGCAAATCTATAGAGACAGAAAGTATACTAGTGGTTGTTTAGGGCTGAGGAGGTGGGGCAGAGGGCGATAGGTAAAGGGTACAAGGTTTCTTTTAGAAGTGATGTGACGTTCTTAAATGGACTGGGGTAATGGTTGCACAACTCTGAATATACTCAAAACCACTGAATTTTATACTTCAAATGAGTGAATTCTACGGTATGTGAATTGTATCTCAAGAAAGCTGTTACTGAAAAGGAATATATATATAAGATCTTGTATATTCTTATATTCTATATTCCTACAGTCTCCCATTTTTGTCTTTCCTAGCTTTACTCAGACTTCATCTCTTCCAGTCACCTTTCCACAGTAGGCCCAAGTAATTCCAAAAGTTATATTTTCTTCCCATTTCGCTTATCCCTCCAAATAAACCACATTTGACATGAGGATAACTGACAGGCTATTCTATTCCCAAAGCCCTGGCAAATAGCTCCTGGACACCAAAGGGAACAGAATAATTTGCAGCTGGGCTTAAATGCAGTTTTTTTTTTGTGTCATCCTCAGTTTTAGACAGCAAACTTAGTGGGCGTACATCACATCGACTTAGTTTTTGCTTTTACATACCACTAGTAAATGCACTGAAGCAATTTCTTATTTGTTAGGCAAGTTTCATAACCACAACGGTGACAAATGCATTAGAAACATTCCACTGAGCAGCAGGAAAGATATGAAGGAACAACCAGTGATGGTACATACCAAAGTTTGCTGGGGGCGGGAGCAGGGGCACTACGCAACACCATCAGCTGCCACCTACTCAGCTACCCTAAACAACACACATAATAAGAGAATACGCGCTTGCTATCCAAAGGAGACTTCAAGACAAGTCATCTTCATTGCCACACAAACAGATTTCTCCCACTGAATCTATTCTATATAAAGATTTTGAGCACTCACCACTGGAAAGAACTAAACATTAGCATCAGTTTTTTTCTAAAAAAAAAAATTAACTTTTCTTTATTTTGTTTGTTTACATCTTAACATTTTCATAGTTACTTCCGATAATCTTATTCAAAGCTACAGTGAATCTGTATAACCTCGTTATTATGGAGGTTGCGGAGAGGAGAAGATGATGGCTCAGTAAAGAAGATCAAAAAAATAAATAATCTCCTGAGAGTTAGGAAAAAAGACTCTGTGACTTCTAATAATTGCTTGATCTCAAATACAGTATGCTGAAAATTCTGAATGCTGGAATAGGTGTGCTGACAATCTGCATGAGGACCACAACTTCCCGCCTGATTTAACAGACACAGGGAACACCATCTGGATGAAAAATGGCAGCCATCCAGCCATTCCAGTGGAGTCTGGGTACCAAACTCAGAATGATGAAAACATGCAGCTGGCAGTTTGCTAAACAAAAGGCTCATCCACATAAAATCCTCCCCTATTCTTTATTTTTTTCCTCAAGATTTTAGTGCAAGCCCAACCAGCTTTTGTTCTTACTAAAGAGGTTCTCAATAGGAGAAAGATATAAAATAGAACAAAGACTGCACTAAGAATAAGGAAACCAAGATTACAGTTCCAGCCCTGCTGTGTGACTTTGGGCATATTCTATAGCCTATATGAGCTATAATTATCTTTCTCTGTGAAATGAACGAGTTGGACTAAATGATTCCAAGTCTACAGGGTCAGATCAACCTAAAGCACAATATTACACTGGACCTTTATATCAAAAATACACTAAATAAAATAAGGTTCTGAAAACCTTAACGCCACTTCCCAAACCTGCTACAGTTACTTGCCACCTTCTCTTCATGGCTATTAGAAGAGAAAAGTGCCATAGTATGGCCCATTTGACAGTCAGGGCCATACCACTGATAGAGTGTAATGACACACCCATCTTCAATAAAAAGTGGAAATGACTTCTGCAGGCTGCAGTGGACAAATCAGTTTTGTTGTTTACAGAAAGACTATTGAATGCCGATTCATCTTTCAACTCCAAACCAGGAATTACCTTTTGAGGACTTTTTCCAATTCCCTAACCCCTCCCCAATAGTTGTGCTGTCCGTCTTTTTCATACAGATGTCTACTCTTTCACTTACCATTATTTTTTATTTATTTCTCCCTTCCAGGTTGTCAAGCCCATGAAGGCAGAAATATCTTGTGTCTTCAGCTTCTAGCGCTCTATCTGTACAACAACCACAACTCTTTCAGCTGCAAATCTAAAGAGGAATATACAGACTCTTGCATCTGAAAAATGCAGAAATAGCCTAAGCTTCGGGCAAAGCTAGATTCAGCTGTTCAACAAGCACATGTGTATGGTGATGGATGGCGATGAGAGTTTGGGTGGTGAACACGATGTAGTCTACACAGAAATCTAAATAGAATAATGTACACCTGAAATTTATATAATCTGATAAACCAATGTTACCTTAATAAAATTTTTTTTAAAACAAGAATCCATCGATCAGCTCATCTTCCCTCATGTTGGTCTTATAAATAGACAGACACTGGTAAGACAGCAGTATTGGCAGGCTATGCCAGTTTTCTCTCCTCCTAATTACAAGTGTCTCTCTCATGACCCTTTTTGGATCTGTGTCCATCTTTGAACTGATCACTACGGCTCTAGAGATACAATCCTCACTGGCCAAGTCAGCACAAGTTTCCCACTCCTTGAGCAGGAGTATGTGCTGCAAGTCAGCCTATAGACAGAAGCTGTGGGAAGGGGACTCCACAAAAACAACTCAAGTCTCACTTCCAGAAAAATAACAACAGTAAGCAAGGAAGGCAGAAACAACAGATGTCCTTTACAACTTGGTTGTTTGCTTAATTGAATGTAATCATATTTGTAACAGAGACTTTGTCCTCTCATAGACTCTGATTGTACCACTCCCTACTACACAAATAGATTCTAATAAATTACATCATGATTAGTTAAGGATGGAGGAGTGGGGATAGGGGATGGGATGCACATGTGGATGTAGGTAAAGAGAAAACAGCTATCTTTCTAGGTCACCCTGAAAGCTAGAGCTAAAATTTTACTTTTAAGAGTGTGGCCTCTTCCTTACACAATATACAAAAATTAACTTGAAATGTATGAAAGATCTAAATGTAAGAGCTAAAACTATAAAATTCTCAGGAAAATTATAGGCATAAATCTACATGACCTTGGATCAGACAATGTTTGCTTAGGTATGACACCAAAATCACAAGCAAAAAAGAAAAAGTAGATAATCCAGACGATCAAAGTTTAAAACTTTTGTGCTTAATGGACATCACCAAAAAAGTGAAAAAACAACCCAAGAATGGGATAAAATATTTGCAACTAATATATCCAATGAAGGACTAATATTCAGAATATATAAAGAACTCTTGGAACTCAATAATAAAAAGACAACTCACTTAAAAACTAGAAAAGGATTCAAATAGATATTTCTCCAAAGAAGATATAAAAAATGGTGAAGGGCCAGCCCCAGTGCCCTAGGGGCTAAGTTCAGCATGCTCTGCTTCAGTGGCCCAGGTTCAGTTCCCAGGCATGGACCTACACCACTCATCTGTCAGTGATCATGCTGTGGTGGTGGCTCATATACAAAAAGAATAAGATTGGCAGTGGATGTTAGCCTAGGGTGAATCTTCCTTAGCAAAAAAAAAAAAAAAAAAAAAAGGCCAATACCCAAATGAAAAGGTGCTTAACATCTTTAGTCATTAAGGAAATACAAATCAAAAGTACAATGAGATACCACTTCACACCCACTAAGATGGCTAAAATCTAACAGACAGAGAATAACAGGTATTGAGGAGGATGTGGAGAAATTGGAACCAGCATAAGTTGCTGATGGGCATGTAAAATGTTGCCGTCACACTGGAACACAGTTTGGCAGTCATACATACAGTTACCATATGACCCAGAAATTCCAGTCTTAGGGATATATATACATGCACCCTGAAGCATGATAATTTGCTTTGGATAAGTCACATGTCCACATTAGAACTTACTTAGCTAAAACTATAAAATTCTCAGGAAACACAAAAACTTGTACATGAATGTTCATTACAGCATGTTTTGTAATAACCAAAAAGTGGAAACAACCCAAATATCCACCAACCAACGAATGGATAAACAAAATGTGCTATATCCACACCATGGGATATTACTCAGCCATAAAAAGGAATAAAATACCAATACATGCTACAACATGAACTTTGAAAAGATTAAGCTAAAGGAAAGAGGCCAGTCACAAAAGACCACGTGGTGCCCAGAATAGGCATAATCTAGAGACAGAAATTAGATTAGTGGGGGAAGGAGAAAATGGGGAGTAACAGATAATGAGTGTGGGTTTCTTTTAGGGGTAATCAAAATATTCTGGAATTAGACAGTGGTGATGGTTACACACTTTGTGAATATCCTCAAAACCACTGAATTGTACATTAAGAGAGTGAATTTCATGGTATGTGAATTATATCTCAATATTTTTCAAAGTTTGAATATGGACTGGGTATTAGGCATTATCAAGAAATTATTATAATTTTGATAATTGCAACAATATTATTGAGGTAATATAAGGCAATATCCCCTTTTGTGAAGATGCACACTGAAGAGTGTAAGAGTGAAATGACATGATGTCTTGGATATGCTTTAGAATAGTTCAGCAAACAAAGAGTGTAGAAGATAAAGAAAAATGTAGCAAAATCTTTATAACTGTCGAACCTGGGTAATAGACATATGTGGGTTCAACATAACTTCCTCTCTACTTTTGTGTGTGTTTGAAATTTTTCAAATAAAAAATTACTTTAAAAGATTATGATACAAATTTGCCTTTCTTGTGGATGGACTGTGTGGCAATTAGTCCAGCCACGGCTTTAAAAGTTCTCCACTAATAATGATATAAATATTGAAATACTGAAACCAAATTGCGAAGTCCACTCAAAGAAATGGACAAAATCTGTCTGGTGTTTCCATTACTTCTAAGACATTCCTTCCCAAGATATTTCCTCTCATTAGCCAAAACCATGTTTTAAGGCAATATTTTCTCAAACTATATTACCAAACCAGACATTCCTCAAGACATTAACAGCTGTTCTCAAAAAAATGTTCCATGTCAAAGAAGTTTGAGAAACACTGGGTCAAAAAGAGTTAATGTATTTGCTGTCCTAATTCTCGGAGTCATTAATATGCTCACATGCACTGTGATTCATCCAAAAGGAGCTATAACATGCCTAATTTAGAAAACTAATGTAAATCCACTTATTTATACGGCATACCTACTAAGTTCATGAAATTCTTCTCTTGCGACCCTGGCAGAGAATCAGAATCACTTCTGATGTGACCACATCGCTCCTCTGTTTAGCCCTTTGCTGGTTTTCCACTGCTCACACATCAAACTCAGTAGCCCAGCAAAGGAGTTCCTTTTGGTGTTCCCAAATACACATGCACCCTGAAGCATGATAATTTGCTTTGGTTAAGTCACATGTCCACATTAGAACTGATTTGCTAAGTGAAACAACTTCCTAGTCCACATTTATAATTATTCAAACTTTAGCCTAGGTATAATTCAATACTCATGCAATACTATTACTATTCCAACTCATCCTACTATTGGCTGCAAGTGTAGAAATTTTTAAATATGCAATTCTCTTGTATTGCACACATGGAAAATACCTCTCAAAAATCTTTTTTTTTCTCTGATACTTGGATTTCTAGAAAGAGGAAAAAGCTTCCAGGATATGCTGCCACTAGAAAGAATTTCCCCTCATAACTTAAAAGCTACTCTCCAGTCATATCCCACGTTGCACTTTCAATTATTGAGCCTAACTGCGGCTGAGGTTAAAAATTGGCCCCTTGCTGCCTGGCTTGGGATTTGCTTTTTAACTGGGTTGTTTGCCATCCACTGTAGTCTTTAAAAAAATTAATTAGTTAAGAACATTTAAAGATCTAGTGACTTAAAGTAAAGTCTGGATTTCTTAAGTTCCTTGGTATTATCAAAGATCTGACATTGAATGTTTTCAGGATACAATCGACCAGAGATAAAAATAATGGTACCCCCCTTAGATGAGACTTCCAAATACACAAGCACTCCACCCTGCACTTTACACCTTGACATTCATGCAGCATGGATTGTGATGTCTGTGTCTATTTTTTATTAAATGAGAATTATACTGATCTAAATTTCATCCAAAAAAAATTTAAGCAGTTTATCAAATTTGTTATGTTAAATACATGACATAGGATAATTAAGAATAAAAACAACACCCACCAATTAAAAGGAACAAGCGAAAAGATTTTCCAGGCATCTGGTGGATATAATTATGTAAAATGCAGTAATTAATTACTGCATTGAATCCTGACCTTGCCTAAGTAAAATGTGATTTCTAGTTTTCTTTCCTCGAGTAAAAATTTCAGGGTTCCAAAATAGGGCTGAGTTGATCATCAATTGAGATTTGCAAGAATTTCCCCCCAACAGTAAAGTTCCAACTAGCTTTACTCTTCAGATCTTTACAATTTCTCTCAAGCACAGAGCAGACACCATATTGCTGTGATCTTGCTATGGGTTATCAGTCTGATCCGTATAGGTAACATCTAATAGAAGATAAAGACCACAAATCATTTATGATTGATAAATTTTATCAAACGTATTAAGTTCTGTGGGCTGTTCCTTTAGCTACGTTAGTCTTCATAGCAATCCTCCTTACCTATTTCAAAAAGGGAAAAGGAAACGTTTGCACTGGATGTGCCTAGAGCTTTCACAATATCACGCCATGGGGGAAAAGGGAGACTTGAAGAGATTATTTCCTCGTGCTTTTTTGCCATCAGGAGGGTGGCTGTCCAACTGTGGTAACCCAACATTATAATTATCAGATAAATATCTAGCACAAAGTAAAGGCATCCAAAATTTCACTGAAATGTGGGGTTGTCCCCTTTCTGACAGAAACAGACAGGAAGGGTCACCCTGTCTCTACGTGGGGTCTTAAGTTTACAGACAGGTGCTTTTGTTTTCCCTGGATTGGCAGCACACTGAAGCTCAAATACTGTCCTCCAAGGGGTTAAATATGTCATAGATGTCACATGGTTGCAAGACAATGTCTAAGATCCTTTGAGTTCTGTGCCAAATAAAGTTTGAAGACATAAAGTATTACAGTCCTTGCAAAAGTAAACAATCATGGGGCAAAACATGCATTCATCTTGACCTATCTTCACATTCACATCTTGAATAGTTTTTTAAAAAATATTCATTAGTTTCAGTAATAGCACAATTTAGCAACTTCTGCTAACTTGAATCCTTCTTTTCCCATTACTTCATTTGAAGGCTATTTTTTTTCCTACTTTCCACTAGATTGTAAATTTCACAGAGGCTAAAACCAAATTTGTGCCATTCACCACTATATTCCCAGAACCTAGCACAGCATTTGCCATAGGACACACAATAAATATTGAATGAATGAATGAATGCCCACTAAATATCATTAATAACAATTTTAAGCAACAGAGAAAAAAATCCATTTAGAAGGTTTTTAAGCAAAATGTGAGAAGTAAAATGTAAAAATGTTACCAAAAAAATTAAAAAATAATACATTTAAAAATCCTCCAGCTTGATAATGTACACAATTTTCACTGGTTTCAGACTCTATAATGTTAAAAACTCAATGTTTTTTAGAAAGCAATTTCTATTCTGCAGAGGAAAGGTATTATAAAACGCAAGCATTACCAAGAGCTCTTACACAATTAAAATTATGGAAATTTGGTTTTGTTTTATTAACAGTAACTAAAGGTTGCAATGAATTTTTAGAGAGCCATTCTGAATAGAAGAGTATGACCAAAAATCTGAAGCAGAAATCTTACTAATAACAATTCAATGACTGGGACTATATCTAGTTTCCTGAACTAGAACAAGAGAGACAAAGGAAAAATGGCTTCTCCTCAGAGACCAGAAGCAGAAAGCACTAACACAGAGGTGCTGGGATTAAAAACAGGGAGGAAAAGAAAGCTGAAGAAGGTATGTTCTGAACACACTGGCGGAAGACCTGGTTACCTCGACGGACTGTTCCGTCCACATCACTGGTCCTCATGAGCACCCAAAACACCCTCAGCACTGAGGAGAGGGTGAGCCAAGATATGTACACATCTTTACACTTTTTCTCAAGAACCCCTCAATTTCAGAAAGGTAAAGCAAATACACAACAAACTATTTTAAATAATTCAAGACACTATACATGAAGTGGAGAGCAATACGGATGTGTTATAATCTATATGGAGATTTATGAGAGCAGTGGGGGAAGGAGGGCTTCACAGAGGAAACAGAACTGCAGGGGTGTGTGCGTGTGTGTGTGCGTGTGTGTGTGCATGTGTGTGCGCATGTGTGTGTGCGTGTGTGGACATTCCACTCAATGCAAAGGGAACAAAAATTACCTCCCGCCTGTGTGCTAAGGCTGGGTTTCACATCCATTTCCTGTAATCTTCACAACCTAGTGAATATATAGATGTATATTCACATCTCCACTTAGCAGATGTGCAAACTGAACAGGTGGCATGAGCTGAATCAGTTCACATAGCTAGAAAGTGCATGAGCCCAGATTCAAACCTATGATTATCTGGTGGTAAAGTCTCCCATTTTTAAAATTCTTAATATGATCCCACAACTAGAAGGACCTGCAACTAGGATATACAACTATGTACGGGGGTGGGTTGGGGAGATAAAGCAGAAAAAAAAAAGATTAGCAACAGTTGTTAGCTCAGGTGCCAATCTTTAAAAAAAAAAATTTCTTAATATGAGCAAAGTCACAAAATGATGACTGTTTAAACTACTCTACAGATACTTCTTCTCTTATACAAGGGGTTTAAAAAATGAAAAGGTAACGTTCAACACATAATCCTAACAGCTCATGGCTGCATAGCACCTACTCTGTGCCAAACACTGTTGTAAGTGCTTTAAAGGTATTAGCTCACAGCATCCTTGCGTTTGTGTGAGGAAGTAAATGTGATTTTCAAATCAGGAAACTGGAACACAAAGAGGTTAACTAACAGCCCAAGGTCACTCTTCTAGTAAGTGGCAGGGCCTTTTATAAGCATTATTCCACACCATTCCAATAAAGTATTCAAATGAGAATCACCCCAGTTGCACCCAGGGGTTCTTTAAACGCCCCAGGCAGGTCTCTGGCTTCTCCAAGGGCACCTGATCAGGGGAGAGCATCCAGCAGGACTTGGGTTTCACTGGCATAGTCTGGCCTGCGTGCTGGTTCAGCCCTACCACCCATTGGTTCTGCCACTTCACACAAGTTACTTAGCTTCTCAGGGTCTTGGCTTTGACACCTGTAAAACAGGAGCTTGTGATAAATGGTCTCAGTCTCTAGTTCTAAACATCTGTGGTTGAAATTGACAGACTTGCTTTATACCAATATTTCTAACTACCAACATGCAAAAAGAAGAATTCCGGGCATGAACAGTGGTCTAATTTGTTAATAAGTAAATACAAATTCATAGTAACCTAAATGAGCAAAATATATCATCCTACCTGCAAACACCCAAAAGTTAATAGAGTTATTTTTCTAATTTCTCTCAGAGTGACAAGCTTAAAATATTTCTCAAAGTACTCACAAAATTGGTTAAAATAAAGAACACACCAACTTTTTGTCCCAAGTGAAGTGACCTCATAGAAATAAGTGCCAACTTTTCTTACTCCTTTGTTGAAATACAATTTTGTTTTTCTTTCCTGGAAGTGTTCTAAGACTCTTGCCAGACACAGCTCTAGCAAATAGCACATTTAATCCTTTTGTAATGCAGGAGAGTGCTTTGACAACTCCTAGGGCAGCTGTGGCAGTTGCTCAGACCCCGCCTGGAGCAACTGGAAGCATGGCCAGCCACACAGACAGAGCGCCCTCTTGCACACAAGCATTAATACATTTATAACCTCCCAGATCTTCAAGTGACAACAGAAGGATCAATCCTAGCAACAGCGGCTGTAGCACCACGAATCAGACTTCAAAGTGAAGAACGCTTAGTGAAGTCCCAGCACACAAGAGTCAGAAATCCTTTAAACCAGTCACCAGATGACTTACAGTGATAAGGCACATCATAATGACCTGGGTGATAACAGTGAGAGCTTGGGTTAAGGCCACTAGATACAGAAGACACGTGGTTAAATACAGGGTTATCTGAGTATTTGGAGTTCAAGACCTTCTCCAGTTAAAGGTCCAATTTGGTCCATAAGACCAGAACACATTTGGGCCAGCCGGGTGGCGCAGTGGTTAAGTACACACATTCCGCTCCAGAGACCTGGGGTTCGCTGGTTCGGATCCCGGGTGCAGACATGGCACTGCTTGGCAAGCCATGCTGTGGTAGGCATCCTACATATAAAGCAGAGGAAGATGGGCATGGATGTTAGCTCAGGGCCAGTCTTCCTCAGCCCAAAAAAAAAAAAAAAAAGGACGCTTGGCAGCAGATGTTAGTTCAGGGCTAATCTTCCTCAAAAAAAAAAAGAAGACCAGCACACATTCCAAAGAACTTGTAACAACAGGTTCTAAGAACAAGACTAAGAGCCAAATTCAATACTAGGACCTCCACGTACAGCTGTGCAGGCCGTGTACTGCACAATTCTGGCGGGGGGGGGGGTGCACTATCTATGAGTATTGTCCCCTGGAGTTGTGCACTCCAGTAGCCCTTCTCAGAACACTTCTAAAATATCAACAAAGCTAGAAAAAGAGCAACAGTGGCCACGAGTACCTTTTGCCAACAGACATTTTGCAAAATATATTGGTTTTTAATTTTAGTTTGAGTAGACCTCAATAGAAATCTCAGCCTCTCAAAAGTTTTCACAGGAATCCTGTAGCAGACGAAGAATTCAATTCACCTGTGTCTAAATATTTTGTCAGGAAAGGTTTCAGAATCACTGGGAAAAGGTGCAATGACCAAAGTTTGTTCCGTCTCTAGGGGCCAAGTGGTATGGCTAAGGCACCTCCCACAGGGACTTCACTCCACGATTTTGCCAGCTTCCACTTCCTTAGGCTCAGAAGCCACTGTTTCACAGCTGGGCTATAAGAAAATATTCAAGAAACAGGAGCATTTCCTCCTAATTGGTACACTCACGAGAGACGTGAGGTTAAAGGTTAGTGTGCATTTTCCAAGTCAGCCAAATAGTCAAATTTCATTACACCAATCCAACTAGAAGGTCATTCATAACTCAGGAAAAAGTCTAAACCACAGAGCTTGTCATAGGAGAGCTACTACTTTTCTCTTATCTGAAGAGATTCAAACTAGATTTTTGAAAGTCCATTGAATTGATTACAGTTTTTAATCGCAAACTAGAAAGAAAACACATATCTATCTGCACTGTATTATACTGAAGATATACGCATATTATATATCAATATATGTGATTTTACCTGCTAGCCTATTAGATTTTTGACACCAGAAATTCTCTTGTATCTCCCTACCGCACTTAGCACAGTGCTGCAAACACGTTACTAATAGTTATCACTTAACAAGTGCTTGTTGGGTACCAAGTGTGAATCTAAGTATTTTATGTGTATTAATACATTCAATCATCGTAGCAATGCTATGAGGCAGGCAGGCTCATTATTCCCATCTTACAAAAGAAGAAACCTGAGGCTCAGAGGAGTTAAGTAACTTGCCCAAGACGCAGAGCTAGTAAATAGAGCCAATATTTGAATCCAGGGAGTCTGATGATAAGATCTGTGCTTTCAACCATCACACTATTCTTTCTCAACACTCTATACTGAGTAAACATTGCTGGATGTTTATGCACAGGTCCTTCATTAGAGAAGTACTTTAAACGATTATCTTTTCCTGAATAGGTCATTTACTGTATGTCATTGATGCCATTAATTTCTTAGAAAATCCTATTTAGCTAAATATTTATCCATTTCACCAAAATTTCCTCATTAGTGGACTCCAAATTAACAAGGTTGGACTTTTAATATAAAGAGTCAATCCAAGGTTCATCCTTGGTAAAAGAAAATAAAATAAAATGAAAAATCGCACCATTCTGCAGAATGATGCTGATAATGGCAGAGGCTATGCATGTGTGGGAACAGGGCGTATATGGGAAGTCTCTGTACCTTCCTCTCAATTTTACCATAAACTGCTCTAAAAAAAGGCATTTTTAGAGTCAATCCAAAAGATTTACACACACACACACACACACACACACACTCCCCAGCTCCAGGGTTCCGCCCCTCCAAGGACCCCAGAACCACTTGAAACTCTCCCACAGCCCTCTGTATGATTCTTGGAGCCTTTGCTTCGTTTCTGCCTTGTGTCACTCTGCATAAGCTCCCTCAAGAGAAGAACACCACATTTACTTTTGTAACCTCCTTAGCACATAGCATAGAAAATATACAATAGAAAATATTTGGAAAAAACAGAGGAAATCAGGAAAGTATCATGAGTGTGGAAATTTTTATCCAAGGATGTTTTTTTCCTTTTTAAACCAACTGCACTATAATTCAGGGTAATATTCTTCCAGGCCAAAGTACATCATAAGCTTATTTTAATAAGATCATTTCTGGCAACATTCACAGAGTTAAACTATGTGTATTTTTAAAAAGTAGTTTCAGTCTTCTGTTGTCTCAGCAAGAAACGTCTATTTATTGAACAAAAGGACATTATAGTCCCTTAAAATTCTACTGTTTTTTACAGACAGATCAGCCGGGAGGCATGAAGTCCAACCCTTTGGAGTCTGAACACAATAAAGCCTGGAAAAATGCCATAAACCAACAAAGATTGCTGTCCTGCTTTGGGTTCATAAACGTCCCCCCAGCTATGTTTAATACTTACACAAAAGTGCAGATTCTTATTTCAAGGGACTTTCTACCAACAATCTGCAGCCTACTGCTGTCCACATTACATTGAGAATACCACTTAGATAAACACCAACCTATACACATATATATATATTTTTAAGTATGAAGAAAGACATAAGATGGAAGACTACCATGCATATTTTTTAAAATCCCAAATGTATGTGAAGAAATATGAAAACAAGTATTGATTATTTTTAAAAATGTTTTACCTGGCACTAAGAGAGAGTACCAGTACACTATTATTGTTGTCTTGAATCTACACTCTACTGTAACTCTAATTTACTAGCGGACAGAAACCACAAGAAAGAATGAAGGATTGATTACATTTATCAAAACGAAACTATTCCTGCTTCAGAAATGCTAAATACAGAGTTACCATACGACCCAGCGATTCCACTCCTAGCAATACACCCAAGCAAAATGAAACCATATGTCCCCACAAAAACTTGCACATGAATGTTTATAGCAGCTTTATTCATAATAATCAAAAAGTAGTAACAACCCGAATCTCCAACTGATGAATGAATAAACCAAACATAGCATATCCATGTAATAGAATATTATTCAACCATAAAGAAGAACGAAGTACTGATACATACCTCAACAAGGATGACCCTTGAAAACATTATATTAAATAAAAGAAGCCACTCACAAAGACCATCAGTGTATGAGTCCATTTATGTGAAATCTCCAGAATTGGGAAATCTATAGAGAAAGAAAATAAATTTGTGGTTGCTAGGGGCTGGGGGAGAGGGGGTGGGCAGTGACTGCTGGTGGGTATGGGGTTTAATTTTAGGGTGATGAAAATATAAGATTTAAACCTAATCACAAGAAAAAATCAGACAAACCCAAATTGGAGGCGTTGTACAAAATAACTGACGCCACAGTTTGAAGTGAAATTAGATCCTGTGACAAAGCAGAAAGAGCAAATGCGTGGCCTGGCTCTACGACCCAGTCAAGCTTCTCTGCTTCCTGGCCCTTGGTTTCCTCACAGTAGAACAGGATGTCCCAGGGTTGTGGTAAATAGCAAAAATTAAATATCCAGTGACGTCTCTAGCATAAAGTAAACAGATGCTCAATAAATTATTTTTGCCGTTTTGTTAAGTCTGCCAAGACACTGAGATAAAATTTAAGACACGCCTTTATTAACCAAATGACTTGAGCTGTGCTGTCCGGTACAGCAGCCATCAGCCGCAGGTGGTTATTTAAATTTACATTAATTAAAATTAAAAATTCATTTCCTCAGTCCCATGACCCACATTTCACATGCTTAATAGTCATAAGTGTCTAGTGACTACAGTATTGGACAGCACAGATCCAGAAAAATATCAAAAGATGAATTTCTGTAGATCTAGAATGTTTTTACCATCACTGCACTAGAGACCTAAAGATACTCACATGAGCTACCACATGTTAAACTCTGCATCAAGCTTTAAACTTTTATACCCAACTTAAGAAACTGTTAGTATCAACTACTGAAAGTTCTGTTAAGACAGCAAGAAGATGGAGAAAAATTTCAGTTGATAGATGTTCACAGAAAATATTTCCAAAATATATTTCAAACAAAAATAAACCAAACTGCAACCAGTCCTTATCTCAGTGAATGGTCTGGGCTATTAAATTAGCATTTCCAAAGTGTGAAACTAGGACAGTCTCCTATCACTACAAAATGAAAAGGAGAAGGAATTAAGTAAATGAGCAACAGCAACCTCTGAAATCAACCAAATGTTTGTGACAGCAATTTCTCATCCATAAATTATATTTTTTTAGGAAATATTTTTAAATATCTATTTCTCTCCTGTTATCTCCAGTTCACACTTTATCTGTTGGTGTCAACAGAAGGCTTAAATCTCCAAGAGCAGTGAGATGTGTCATATTTTAGCCAGTCATTTTCTATGAAACAGAAAAAAATGTTTTACAGATATAAAAAATCTTTTTGTTAATGATTTCTATTAATAATAGGAAATGGGAAAGTCATTCCTCAATGTTTCTCACTTATTCCCACACAAGATGCTTTGAACTACACGGAGAATACTGCAGATTGCAACAGTTCCCTTAAACAGGCAAAACCAGACCAAGAAGCTTAGTTTAAGAGCTCTTCAGAAACAAGAAAGACAGGCACCTGTCCACTTTCATCTAGGCTAAGGAAGGTTCTGGGCCACTGTGTACGATGTCTTTACATTCAGATACCAAAATGATAATGAGTCCAAATTTATGAAGGACTATTGAGTAATAATTAAAACATCCCCCGCTGCAACTCCAATGCTTTCACATTCAAGATACATTACCCCTGTGAAAGAGCTTTGTGAGCTTTCGGCTTTAAGGCGAGTGCACTTTTCTCGCCCTATTCCAGCTGGAATATACCCAGTAATTATGCCTGGAAGTTGCAAGGCACTTTCCCCTGGGGAGCTTTAAGTGCTTTAAAAACATGGGCTAATCCACCTTTAATATCCCCAGGCAGCAGAGAGAGGCTTGGTACTCTCTAAAAGACGAAAAAGTTGAAGTGATTTTCCTGATGTTACACCACTGAGAGTTAGGTGACTTGAGGTGGGAATTTATATGTTCTGGCTCAGCACCCACACACACTGCACCAGAAGATTTAAACAGACCACTAGAAACTCTAAGGGTGTTTCAGAGGAGTTAAAGTCTCTGAAGAAAGGCTGGCAAATCCCCAGGATGTCAGATCCTTGGCAGAATTATTGGTGGCCACAGGAAGTCTCGAAAGAATGGCTCTTTGCTTACTCAAAAGCAAGGGAGAGCCACATTAACAACCCAAAGACATGTTCATACACTAGATATGCATTAGTAATGTGTTTACTTTCCTCAGTGAAATATAAGTCATCGGGTAAATTGCTCATGTAAAATTTTAAGACAGATAAGTATTTTATACTTGATTTATTATGTCAGATATTCAGTTTATATTTAAACTCTAATCCTCAGGTCATACATAAGTATGTGATGATTATTAAGTGAATAATTAAGTGAATAATTGAGCCTCAGTGTGTCTGGCAAAGAAGCTAGTATGTTCCCTTGGCTCTGATTAGTTCAAAGAAACCCCTTTTCAGGATTAGAGACTGGACTTCCCATCTGAGAATGGGTAGTTTACTCCAGAAACACCTCCTCTTCCTGTGTTATCTTTTGATGTCAGTGCTTGTCTAATCAGCCAGGCCATTACAACAGGGTAGAACTGAACACGGGCAGAGCAAAAACTACATTTTTCCTAACTGCTAAAAAAAACCTGACAGATCTTCCTGAACTCCACTTACATCTTAATCCTGGGACACCAGCCCAAAACTTATGTTCACGCAAAGACCTACACACAAAAGTTTATAGCAGTTTTACTCATATTTGCCAAAATGTGGAAGCACCCAAGATGCCCTTCAATAAGTAAATGGTTAAACAAACTGTGATACATCCAGACAATGGAATATTATTCGGCAGTAAAAAGAAATGAACTATCAAGCCATGAAAATACATGGAGAAACCCTAAAAGCATATTGCTAAGTGAAAGAAGCTAATCTGGAAAAGCTACATACTGTATGGTTCCAACTACATGACATTCTGGAAAAGACAAACCTATGGAGACAGTAAAAAGATCAGTGGTTGCCAGGTGTTCAGGGGAAGGGGAGAAGGGAGGAACAGGTGGAGCAGAGAGGATTTTTAGGATCGTGAAACTTTTCTGTATGGTGCTGTAACAGTGGGTGCATGTCACTATACATCTGTCAAACCCTAGAACTTTACAACCCAAACACTGGACTCCAATGTAAACTATGGACTTTAGTTAATAATGATGAATTAATATTGGCTCATCAATCACAAGAAATGTACCACACTAATGCAAGATGTTAATAATAGGGGAAATTGGCAGGGGGAGGGCTGGGAAAGGTGAGAGGTGATATGAGAACTCCTTTTTGTTCAACTTTTCTGTAAACCTAAAATTGCTCTCCCAAAAAACCTATTTATTAAAAAACCTTACAGACCACCCCCCCAAAATTCATACACATCTTAAATCCAGGGACAGGTAGGGAATGTTATTTGATTGACAACTCTTACAGTGAACTTACCTTCTTAGTGAATTATAAATTCTAAAAACCACACTTCCAGTTACTCACTCTTTTAAAAAGACTTTATACCCTCCTTGATGTTGTTTTCTTCAACTAAAGATGAGTGTTTCAAAATTCAAAATTTATTAAGCCAAATAAAGAGCAGTTTTTCAGAGAACAAAGCTAATGTACAGGTAGGAAGAGTAAGCAACAAATTTGTGAATTGCTGGCTACATTTTGCACTGAGTAATCAACTCATTTCATGTGCTAGATTCTCTTCAGTCATTCTGCTTCTCAAATCTATTACAAGTTTTCATTTCTGGCATTATTAAACAAATTTTAACCTACACAATAAGCCAACTCTGTGGTCTAATGGTTAAGATTCAGGGCTCTCACCGCCGAGGCCCAGGTTCCTTTCCCATCAGGGTACCACACCACCCGTCTGTCAGTTATACTGTGGCGTCTGTGTGTTGCTGTGATGCTGAATGCTATGCCACCTGTATTTCAAATACCAGCAGGGTCACCCTTGGCAGACAGGTTTCAGTGGAGCTTCCAGACTAAGACAGACTAGGAAGAAGGACCTGGCCACCTATTTCCCAAAAAATTGGCCACTAAGACCCTATGAATAGCAGCAGAGCACTGTCTGATATAGTGCCAGAAGGTGAGAGGATGGAGCAAAAAGACAGGGCAGAGTTCTGCTCTGCTGTATACAGGGTCGCTAGGAGCTGGAATCAATTCCATGGCACTAACAAATGCTGGGCATACTGAGGAAGGACCAAAGAGGGAAAGAGAAGGAGAAAGGAAGACAAAAGAAATGTCTTACAGGCATTTCCCCATATCAGTCTGAACAGGAAACACATGATACACTCAAATTGGGAATAATACATTCAAATCGACTTTGATCAAGAGACAACTTTTAAAGTCAGGGACAGCATTAGTGCTACTAACAACAAGGAATCCTTACTCTTTCTGTGCTGGAAAGGTCAAGGGGGGAGAGTGATTCCTGGAATTCAAAGAGAGAAAAGGGGCAAGGGGAAGGAAGGGGGAAAGGGAAGAAGAGCTACGAAGCCAACAGGCAGAGACCCCGCAGAGAAGAGCTGGATTAATAAACACCAACATCACTCTCGCCCTGCCCTCAGATCTCCTGCGTTCTTCCCATCAGTCGAATCTCACCGGAAGCTGAAGGACAAGGGTGTTCACTGGCGTAATCCACACAGGTCAGCTGCCCAGGACACAGAGCAGGATCCAGGGGAGTAAATAGAAGATATCCAGCACATCTCAAAACATACACACACAAGCATGACACCGTGCACGCGAGCTTCACTTCTACCTATTATAGTCTTTAGACTCAGACCAAGCTAGGCTTCAGATGCTAATTTCTGTTACTTTGCAGACGTGTATCCTCAGGCGACTGATTTAACCACTTGCAAAACAGGACTAAGTAGAGGAACTGCTTGAGAGTTCTGAGGATTAAATGAGACAACGCAAAGTGCTCAGTGCCTGTATACAGGCAGCACCGTTATTATATGCCCCACAACACACACTTGAGTACAGTTTCTATCACATAATCTAACACTTATTTTGGTCCCTTAGCTATTGAACATATGTATCCTATCTCCCCAAGTACACAATAAAGTCTTTCAAGACCAGCAAGAGCTGGGTCCTTTTCCTCCTTTGTTCTTCTCCAATGCACCTACCTGAGATAGTGCTGTGTAAACAGGGCAAGAAGATAAACGTTTATGGAAGAAACACATAGCCCCTCTACTAAAAGTAAAAAGCCTTAATTAATTTATTAACTTGCAGAACAGTAGTATCATTAATGAATCACTAGCTGTTTCCCTCTGGTCTATAAAATGCTCACTTGATTCATAAGCTAATATAATTATGCCCCCTCCTGCAGGACTTCTCTGTATGTAAAATTCAAGCAATTCAGCAGGTATACCTTTTCAGCAAGGGCTTCAAATTTTAATATATACAAACTATGAACCAGTCCCTTTGGGGATAATAAGAAAAAGAGGGAATGGGAGCTGGGAATAGAAAAGGGAAATAAAGCAGATGGTAGAGCAGGAGTGAAAGTCTTGGGAAAGATAAAGGAAGATGAAGGGAAATAAGTGCAGGTCCTGCAATGGCCCACTAGTGGGCAGTGTCTATGGGGATGGAGGCCATTAGGAAGTGTGTAGAAGAGGCTCAAACAGCAGAGGCTCAAACAGCAGTTGCTCAGGTAGGACCTGGTGGAGCCAAGGATATCCAATATGTACCCCTTTGTACTGAGGATGAATGAGGAAAGTTCTGGGGTTAGACAGATTTAATGAAACTGCTCAGGCATCCCAAGTAAACCGGGATGGAGACGCACTATGGAAACAAGACAGTAGGCTCCCGAGGCCTGCTCAGGAGCACAAACCCATAAAATGAAGTCAACAGCTATGAGCAATAACAATAAGAAAAGCACTTAACACTTGGACAAGAACCAGACGAAGAACAACAGTGGCCTCTTGCTACGACCTTGCAAGAAAGAAAACTTAAGTACAAACAGGTCACACTAATGGCGAAGGATGACATATCTAGAAATCTTAGTCACTGTTTCAGTCAGTGGGAAGGCAGAAACCTCAGACATTAGGTATTTTAAACAGCAGAGATTTAATCAAAGAAAATGATTACATAGGTGTTGAGAGACCAAAAAAGTAAAAAGGGACACAGAGATAACCCCAGTACTAGTAACTGCCAGAAGCAGCTACAGCCTTAAGGCTGAAGAAACATAGGGAAGATGTGGGGTGATCAGCAGCTGGGTGCCCAGAAGAGGGACTAGTAATGGGACTCTAAGCAGGGTCAGGGGACAGGACACACACAGTATGATTGATGCTTGGACCTTGGTTAGGGGCCACAGCAAAACTGATGCCGAAAGAAACCACAGACAAGAGCTATAGCTGACGACTGGAGAAATGCTGACAGGAGCTGAAAACAGCAATGGCCGTTCTCGCCCTTCCTCCAACATTTCAGTCTTCCGCCAGTGTCTCCTACTGCCAGAGACCAACAGGAATCCAGCTGACAAGGGAAGATGGGAAATGTATTTCACAGAGATCCAGCCCCAGCCTCACAAAACAAAATACAAAATGGTGGGCTTGAAGCTGGAACCACAAGTAAATAACCAGCACAATTTGATATCCATATTTTACCTATCAGGTCTCAAGTTCCTTCACTGAGAACTCTCCAATATGGGTTTTCCAGGAATCTAACCCTCATTTTTGAGAACTAGTGAATGTCATGAAGCTTTTCTGACTAAAAATAAGTTGGAAAATTTCACTAGAACTTCTTTCCTCTGTCAGGATTATAAATCTATTTCCTATTTATTTGGGCCAGAAATATCATAGGATGGAGAATAAAGAAACGCTTTTATAATTGAGAAGATGCCCAAATATAAAAATTTCTTCCAACAAAAGAAATCTCCAGTACTTCCAAAATCTGTTTAAATATTTCCTAATTCTCCTACACAAAGAGTTGGCCTCTGTACTGGGATGAGATTTTGAGGCCCTGAGAGGAGTGAGTGTATTTTGTTTAGCAGGTAAGAGAGATTTGAATCTTTGGGGGCCAGTGGGTACTCATTCTCCAAGAACCTCCAGTGACCCCTGCCTCCTAGTACTCTAACTCTTGTGAAGTTCCGTCCCATAGTGAACAGGGCTGACCTGGGTCACTAATAGGACATTGCAGAAACAACTGTATGTGACTTCTGAGGTCATAAAGACACTGCAGCTTCCATCTTGCTTTCTCTTGGATTACTTACTCTGGGAGAAGCCAGCCACCAGAATGTGAGGACATTCTCTGTAGCTCTACAGAGATATTCACATAGCAAGGAACTGAGGCCTTCTGCCAACAGCCATGTGAGTGAGCCACAGTACAAGCACATTCTCCAGGCCCAGTCCAGCCTTCAGATAACTGCAGCTCCAACCAACGTCTTGACTACAACCTCTAAGACACCCAGAGCAAGAACCACCCAGGTAGGTTGCTCCCAAATTCCTGACCCACAGAAACTCTAAGAGATAATAGATGTTTACTGTTGTTTTAAGGCACTAAGTTTAGGGGTAACTTATTATGGAGCAATAGATAACTACCACATCCACAAAGAGCCCTCCTTGGTTATGTTCTTTCATTCCTTAGTTGAATGGTCAAGATTCACTTACACACATTGCTCCTGGTCCCCTGATTGGGCCTGAAGAATCTTCTGGCCTCATTAATGTGGTTTAATTAAAGAGTCCAGCTGCTCCCACTCTCTCTATCTATTCCACTACTCTTTTAACATATCTTGAAGTGTCTGTCAACTAAAGCCAACAGAGGAATTAGATGCTCTTGAGGTTTTAAGCCCCCTAATACTAGAAGCATTCAAGCAGATGATCAAAGGTTATAAAATGTTTCTTATACCAAGTGGAAGGTGGGACTAGATGACCTTCAAGGTTTCTAATAACACTAAGAAGGTTCTAAGACACAAGTCTCTCTCTGCGTGTTCCCCCCCAAAAATGTACACTAATTCTCATCAGTTATAACTAAGTACTGAAAGTAGCTTGGAGTTCCCAGGAAAAAAAAAGAATTAAAATGGCTTATAAACTTACAAAGAAAAGGTGCTCAGCCTAACTAACAGTTAAAATAATGCAAATTTAAAACAACTAGTAAAGCATTAATTTTCAAGTGCCAGATTGGAAAAATCTGCAAGTTTCAGAAAACACATCAGGGCAAAGGGAGAAGAAAGACATTGTGGGTGCGAGTGTGAACCAATACATGCTCTTTGAAAGGCAATTTAGGCAATATATATTACAATTTCAACTGTACATAGCCTGTGTGACTCAGCACTTCGGTTGCCCACAAAACTGTCCATTCACCTCTGCTTGTAAAGACAAAACCATATAAATGACCTAAATGTTCACCAATTTTAAAAATGGGTAAATAAATTGCAGTACAACCATACATTGAGTAGCATACAACTTGTAAACAGAATGAGTTAGATCTATACACAGGCTGATAAGAAACACCCTCAAGATATAATGTTAGGGAGAAAAACAAGGTTTGTCCCATTAGTAAAAAAAGGAGGAGGGGAGGAAATACAAGCACAGAAAACGTCTGGAAAAGGTTTTAAAAATGCTTTTCGGGGGGCCAGCCCGGTGGCCGAGTGGTTAAGTTCACGTGCTCCGCTTTGGCAGCCCAGGGTTTCGCCAGTTCAAACCCTGGGCGCAGACATGGCACTGCTCATCAAGCCACGCTGAGGCAGCGTCCCACATGTCACAACTGGAAGGACCTACAACTAAAAAATATACAACTATGTACCCGAGGGGCTTTGGGAGAAAGAAAAGATAAAAAATCTAAAAATGCTGTTCATAGTTGCCTCTAGGGAGGGGTACTAGGGACTTGCAAGCAAAAGCAAGACTTTTGCTCTTTTGTACTGCATGCATCTCTTATATTTTTAATTTTTTTAAAGGGGAAGAGCTTGACACAGAAAAAAGAACAAAAGAAAAAAATAAAGGCTTAAGTTATAGCTACTTTTCAACTAATTTATAATGCAGTCCATCAAAGTAGCCAGGGCCTGGCTTTGGGCCTAAGGCACTCACATGCACATTCAACTGTTAAAAATGATCTCTAGGAGGAAAAAACGGTCCTTCACACTGTCAGTGTGCCTCTCACTAGTTAGGGAATGAGAGCTCTCTTGCCATCTTAATGGAAACCACTGAGTCAATGATGGGGCGCCCATGAGATGAACATCTTCCTGCCCTAAGCTTTGTGAATCACGAAACATGACAGAATTGCCTTTCTTTGAATGTTTAGGCAAAGAGTAGCAAGGCTAAAGAAATAGAAAGAAGTCAGTATTCACTTTACGAACTGGTGGGAGTCATTCAGAGCACACAACTGCTGTTGGAAAGCTGGCCGCTCCTGCCCTGCGCCCCTACCCCTAAGTGTCAGCTGCAATTTTCTTCCCCATTGACCAAGCCCTGTCTGATACTAAGTGAGCACTTCCCAGATCAGTGATCTGCTTAAAAGAAGTCTAGTAAGTGGATGTTAATTAGTCTCAGTGTGTAATACAGAAGGAAAATTAAAATAGGACAACATGCTTTCAAGAAGAACATTCTTTTTCTCTTTTGGCCAATATAAAGAGGGAGCTTCATGTCTTAAAATGGGTTTGTACTTGATAACAGGTGAGGGCACTTTTGTTCGTCTAACTATAAATTATAGCTGTCTAAAAACATTCATTGAAGTGTTATCAAATATGTGTTATGACCTATCAAAAAGGGAGGAAAATACCCAGAATTTTCCTAATAAATCATTTACGCAATGCTATCAGAAGACTAGACAGAAAACCCCCAAACAACTTTTCCAATATCTCACCTAGATGTCCAGATTCTTTTTCAATTCAAACCTGGAAAATGTCTAGAATTTTAAAACTCTGTTTGAGTTACAGAAAAAGGAAACAAAAACTGTTGAACCAGTTTTAACCAGTCTCTTTATAGATTTTAAATCATTTTAAGATTGTTTAAAGGCAAATCACTCTTTTAATAATTAGAAATAAGATTTATTTGTAGACTGGTACATGGTAAACCAAGCATAGAACCAAAGTTAGTTTCCATAATCAAAACACTAATGCCTGAAAAAACTAAGGACTTATTTATCAAGAAAAGGCCAAGCACCCAAAGTCATAATGTGCAGAAAACTTTCCAACTATAATAATTTGTAGGGATTTATATACATGTTGGAAAGGACACATGCAACCCCTCATCTCCACATCTCTACACAAAGCAAATCCCATGAGATCAGGACCCTCATCATTTCCTAAAAAAGGCCTGCCCCATGGCAGGGGCTCACTAACATCAAAGAAGCTCATTTTTATAGAGGCATCTACTTTCTTCTCTTAGAGGTAACTTCACAACTATCTACCTTGTGGTTTTTGTCTAATCTTTATGCAAAAATAAAAGCCAAATTCAACTGAATTTTTTGAAGTAACTCAAACATATAGTTTCGTTACATTTTTAAATTCAACAAATTGTAATAAGCATCCATACTTATCAAACATTTAGGTACATTATAAATTAAATAGGCCTTTGGTGGCCAGTGCAAGCATCTGATGACCACTCTGGGCTGCACTGCCCTCATGAGTGTCCCTGAAATGTTGCTCCACAGCCAATCACGGGGGATGCCCTTGGGAAGTGAGCTGAGAAACATGAGGGGAAAGTCAAACACATTCCTCACTTAAGGATTTCTCAGAGACTTGAATATTAAATGTGCATCCACCAAGAAGAAGATGGAAGTTTCCTAAGCCTATTTGAATAGGAAACACTTTGTAATCTACATCTAGTTATTGTTGGGTCTTTTTCCCCCTAAAATATGTAAATGAACTACATAGAGCTGTTTCCTCAAATTGGAGGTAAGCTCAACAGGGATCCACAGACACCCTTCTCAGCACTGAGACCTGAGACAAGTTACTCAATCATTGGATTCCTCACCTGTGAAATGGAGATAAAGACATGGCTTAACTCATACCTTACTGTAAGGAAGTCCAAAATTGACATACATTAAGCAATCAATAATTGTCTTGATTATTATCATTATTCCTGTCTTAGACTGCTTGGGCTGCCATAACAAAATACCACAGACTGGGTGCCTTTCACAACAGAGATTTATTGTCTCAAGCCTGGAAAGTCCAAGACCAAGGCTGGCAAGGTGCGGTTTCTGGTGGGGGCTCTCTTCTTGGCTGGCAGACGACCACCTTCTCTCTGTGTCCTCACATGGTGGAGAGAGCAAGCAAGTTCTCTGGTGTCTCTTCTTATAAGGACTAATCCTATTGATCAGGGCCTACCCTTATGCCGTCATTTAACCTTACTTCCATCCCTATCTCCAAACATAGTCACATTGGGGGTTAAGGCTTCAGCACAGGAATTTGAGGGGGCTACAATTCAGCCCACAGCAAGTCCCCTTCCATTTGATTTCCATTCTCTCTCTCCTTGGTATCTTCTATACTGCTGAAAGAATAAAAATCTCAGGCTGTTGAGATGTGAACAAGTTTGTCCCTTTATTGCTGCCACAGATCCACAGAGTAAGGTTGTTGGTTTGGCTCTTCATGCAAATAAATTAAGCCACTCTACCTGAGAAGATGGGCAAGTAAATCGAGAAGCTGTCCTCTACCTTCTGACTCAGCCATCAGGATAAATCAGGCTGTATTATCACAAAGTGGTCAGACATGAAAAGAGCCAGAGTGTGGGAAACATGGGCTCCAAATACCTTTTACAATTCTTCTCATCACTTACTGGGAAAACCACTTTCATAAACAAGATTTTCCACTGCTGGATCAGCCAAATCGATAATTTTATGAATTAAGAAATTTCCATATGGTGCACATCAAAACAAGTAATCACAATCGTATGTGACAAAAACGTTAAAGACAAAAAGTAACTAAAATTAAAAGTCAAAGAACAGACCAAACTGTTTGTCTTAAATGTGGCAAAAAATAACATTAATATTCCTATTTGAATAGAATACAAAGAATGGAAGCATATTGAAAACAACAACTGCATGTCCTAATGAATAAATAGGAAGCGTAAAGGAGCCACCGACTGCCAGCCAGAGGGAACCTCCAGGAGCTCCTCGCCCACATTACGGTGTTTGGAGATCATGTCTATTACCCACACTCTACCCAGAATGCCCTCCCTTTGCCCCTCATTTCTCCTCAGGCAAAGGTCAGTTCATCTTTCAAGTTGCACTTATATATCACCTCCTGTCCTATACTAGCCACCTCCCCCAGGTTCCTCCTAAAACATCGTTTGGTACTTTGATTGAAGCCCTCATTTTACCTCCTATAATTAATTATTTCCCCGTGAGATGTGGAATTTTTTTAGAGCGCACTGGCCAAGCAAGTCTTTCTCATCTTTTTATCTCCAGTATCTGGTACAAGTTGTGACACAGAGTGGCTATTCAATAAATGCTTGTCGAATAAATAAAAATGCTGGGGCAGGCCCTGTGGCCTAGTGGTTAAGTTCAATGAACTCTGCTTCAGAGGCCTGGGTTCGGGTCCCAGGCATGGACCTACACCACTCATCAGTGGCCATGCTGTGGCAGCAACACACATACAAAATAGAGGAAGATTGGCACAGATGTTAGCTCAGGGTGAATCTTCCTTAGCCAAAAAAAAAAAAAAGCTCATCATTCATGAGGTACTAACAAGAAACAAACACAGGTTCAAAAACAATTTACTTGGTCAAAGAAACACACTTTAAAGCTTTTACTATGGTTAGGCACACTATATACTTAACAAAACAGTAAAATTTTAAAAATCGGTTCAACCGTTCAGAAAAGTAACATGGCAATATCTATTAAAAATCTCAGGAGGGCTGGCCTGGTGGTGGAGTGGTTAAGTTCACACATTCCACTTCAGTGGCCCTGGGTTTGCAGGTTTGAATCCTGGGTGTGAACCTATGCACCTTGTCAAGCCATGCTGTGGCAGGCATCTCACATAAAATAGAGGAGCATGGACATGGATGTTAGCTCAGGGCTAGTCTTCCTCAGCAAAAAAGGAGGAGGACTGGTGGCAGATGTTAGCCCAGAGCTAATCCTCCTCAAAAAAAAAAATCTCAGGAATCTATTCATTCCTAAGAGTCAGGTAGAATTTACCCAAAGGAAACAGCCAAAAGAAAAAAAAACAACTAAAGTGTATAGAAATTTTTACTCAAAATATCAACATATGAGAAAAGTTTTTATATAAGACAATGAGCAAAGTATCCTGCATCAACTCAATGAAATATTATGCAACCAAAAAGCTGATAATTTAAGACTACAGAAATGTGGTGTATTTTTTTTCTAAATTTTTAAGGTTACATCTGGACAAGTTCATCAAAAGTTTATTTAAAGGATGCAAAGTATGTCATTTCTGGCATATTGCAAATATTGACTCTTTTAAAATAAAACTATTTTATGATTTTTTAAATAACTCTATTGAGGTATAGTTCACATACCATACAATTTATCCATTTAAAGTATACAGTTCAATGGCTTTTAGCATATTCACAAAGTTGTGCAAACATCAACACAATCAATTTTAGAAGATCTTCATTACCTCAAAAAGAAACCCCACACTCCTTAGCCATCAATCCTCAATCTTCTCATGACTCTCCCACCCAGCCCTAGGCAATCATTAACCTGCTTTCTGACTCTATAGATTTACCTATTTTGGACATTTTACCTAAGTGGAATCATACAACATGTAGTCGTTTGTGACTGGTTTCTTTCTTTTAGCATAATGTTAGTAAAGTTCATTCATGTTTTAGCATCTGTCAATACTTCATCTCTTTTTATTAACTAATAACATTCCATTGTATAGATATACTACATTTTATTCATCCATTTAAGAGTTGACAGACATTTGGATTGTTTTCCCTTTTTGGCTATTATGAACAATGCTGCCATGAACATTTGTATAGAAGTTTTTGTGCAGACATTTTCATTTCTTTGGTATACGACTAGGAGTGGAATTACTGGATCATATTGTAATTCTATGTTTAACCATTTGAGGAACCACAGACTGTTTTCCAAAACAGCTGAACCACACACATTCTTGCCAATATTTGTAATTACCTGTCTTTTTTATTATAGTCATCCTAGTGGGCGTGAAGTGGTATCTCATTGTAGCTTTGACTTGCAATTCTCTGATGGCTAATAATGTTGAGCATCTTTTCACATGCCTATTGGCCATTTGTATATCTTCTTTGGAGAAACGTCTATTCAGATCTTTTGCCAATTTTTTAATTGGATTATTTGTCTTTTTATTATTGAGTTGTAATAGTTCTTTATATTTTCTGGATACTAGCCCCTTATCAGGTATATGATGTGCAAAAATTTTCTCCCATTCTGTGGGCTATCTTTTCACTTTCTTAACATTATTCTTGTAAACATGTCCAGAGAAGCCTAAATACTATGGAGATTCCATTCCCACCATAATCCATACAAAAACATACATGAACAAGGACTAGGAAAATTTATATACCCTTTTCTCCTTGAAGTCATATTTCATTCCTCTTTTCCCTCAGAATTCCATCCTAATGTATTCTTGTTTGAAAGTCTTTTACTGATTTAGGAATACTCTATCATACTTCTCTCCAACAAAAAATTTCATACATAGTTTAAAATTTTTAAATGCCTTTGATTTCCTGTGACTACAAAATTCTAAGCTTCAATGTTTTTCTTCTGGACTCAAGTTACTATAATTATTTTTATATTTCTATTATAACTATTAATAGAACACAATAAGCACAGTATTTACTGTGATAGTTATTAAACATAAGGAATAAATTTTATTGGTAATGCACTGCTTAGTAAGATGGATAAGGTAGGGGACCGTAATAGGCCTTAAGATTTGCCTGACATCAAAACTATGAACTGGTCCTTCATTTGATAACCAGGGCTTTGAAAACCTTGGGTCACTATGCCATGGTAAGATTATGGATGGAGGAGAGTGTTTTTTTATAAAATAGAAGAAGACTATGGACAGGTAGGAAAGAAGATTCTACATGATGCCCAGACTGTGGGCGTGTTTTCAGAAAGATCAATTTTCAGAAAGAACATCCCAGAAGTTAAGGATCTGGAAAGAGATTCTCTTAAAACTCTTCAGGCCTACATACTACTTGGGAAGTCTCTTTGCACTCTGCTAAGTGTACGTGGTCCCCAGCTGGGAGGCAGCTGCACTAGAGGGTCTCCTGCTCCCGTGGACCGTCACGCGTAATGACTACTTGTTATAGTGCACAGAGTCTCTCTTTGCTGACACCTCTTTCTACACAGGATAGAAGTGGCACCTCAGGTGGAGAAAGCAGTTTACTTTCTCCAATATTGCATAATAAAATAGGATCAGTGAAAGCAATCAGACAATTCAAATAATCAACGTTTGTGTTAAGCAGTTGGCAAGAAGATATCCAAATGCTGATTAATTTTATTTAATTTTCTACCTTTTACCCTAAAAGTTTGATGGCTTTAAATCACTTGCTATACTAGACTGTGACATACAAATAAGCCTAAAATAGCTACTTTTAAAATCAGACTTACACTTGACAAGAGCTTATGACTGGATTAATATTGCTTACACTCATGTAAATGTCACTTTGACAAACTACATGTTTGTCTTGATGACATCTCCCCCTAGGCATATGGCGCTTCCATTAACTCCAGTGTTATCCTTGTAGCAGGAGAATATGCCTCATTGTTTTCAGAATATTCATAATTTACAAGGCCTCTCTTTGGTCATGATTCATAATTGCTCATAATATTGAGGGGAAAGTTCCCTGCACAGATGCTATCCAGTGTGTGTGGTGGGTTTTTCTTCTTAATTACTATTAATTTCACAGAGCAAAGTGTTCTCTTTGAAGCAAACATTTAACAGTCGCGATCCAAATTTTGGATGAAAATGTTACCTTATAAAGTATAACATAAAAAAGATATTAGGCTAAATTTTATCATAGCAATCTTGGGCAACTCAGAGAAACTCTGCAAATATAGAATCAAGGAAGAATATGAACTCGTGATATTCAACAATTCCATGCAACAAGCATTTATTAAAAACCCTCCCTGCACAAGACCCTGTGATAGAGAGAGGGAAAACGAGCACCTCTGCCCTTGATTCTATCACAAAATACACAGAGTCTGAAGGTTATAAGGGGATTTGTGATCCAAATATATATCCCCAAATTTAGGCTGTCTCAACTCAAAAATATTCTCTAGAGAACTGATGACATAAAATCAGTTCCACCCTAAATATTCCTGTCTGCCCTCCCGCCAGTGGCATGAAAATACAAACAAATCAACTACAAATCTTGGAAAACAGACAATATTTTATGAGATTAATGAAAGCGGTTTTGGAAAACTGCTTATCATATACAAAACCACAGAAAATGAGGATCTCAGGATCCTCATTATAACTAACAGTTAAAGGTGAGAAAAATAAACAATTTTATAGATACTTTAAAACAGAATGAAATGATCACCAAACGTATTTTTTTTTTTTTTTTTTTTTTTTTTTTTTTTTTTTTTTTTTTTTTTAGTTAATTTTTTTTTTTTTTTTTTTAAGACTTTATTATTTCCTTTTTCTCCCCAAAGCCCCCCGGTACATAGTTGTATATTCTTCGTTGTGGGTTCTTCTAGTTGTGGCATGTGGGACGCTGCCTCAGCGTGGTCTGATGAGCAGTGCCATGTCCGCGCCCAGGATTCGAACCAACGAAACACTGGGCCGCCTGCAGCGGAGCGCGCGAACTTAACCACTCGGCCACGGGGCCAGCCCCTCACCAAACGTATTTTTAAAAATCCCTTGGAGAAACAAAAATAGGTAAAGGGGATCCTCTTTATGATTATGCTTAAAGGAAGGATAGCATACTGTGTTACCATATAACCGTCAGAAATTATTATTCCCAAAAACCCTTAATTCATTCCTTTTGTCCTAAGAATTAGCACAGTTACAAATGAAAACTAGAACAAACTTTATTTTAATGATTATCAGTTTATTTTCTAAAAGACCAAATCCCAATTAAATCTTATATGCATATTAACCATGAAATGTTGATCTTTGCTTTAAATGTATTCACCTTCAGTGACTCTTTTTCCAGTGCCAATTGTCCTTGAGCCTCCTGTATCTTTCTGGTTCCAATTAACGAGCAACATTCTAGCCAGATTTAAGCCTACTGGAATTATCTGTGCTCGAAGGGCCTTTCTGCTGTGGAACCTGCTGCCTTTTTCCCCCATCTCAGTCCCAGGAGCTTTTCCAGGCACCAGGTGTATACCGTCCAGTCCCCTTTGACCTTTCAGCCTGGTGGCCCACCCAGGCCAAGTGCTGAGCGAGACATGTAAGTCTCCCCAGTCCATGAGTCTTAACTGATTTTGTGGTTAATCACTCTGGAATAGACAAACATGGAACTGTCAAAAAATTCTTACAATAGTGGCCACTGGTCTAAGGATCTTAAATTCTTCCTGGGAAGCTAAAACACACTCTACATTTATTTGCTTGACAAACTTGTACTTTAACTCATTAAAACTGCCCCACCAGGGCCAGCCCGGTGGCGCAGTGGTTAAGTGTACATGTTCCACTTTGGCAGCCTGGGCTTCACAGGTTCGGATCCCAGGTGCAGACATGGCACCGCCTGGCAAGCCATGCTGTGGTAGGCATCCCACATACAAAGTAGAGGAAGATGGGCACGGTTGTTAGCTCAGGGCCAGTCTTCCTCAGCAAAAAGAGGAGGATTGACAGTAGTTAGCTCAGGGCCAATCTTCCTAAAAAAAAAAAAAAAACTGCCCCACCACTGCTACCACCATTCCTCACACTCCTTCATACCTCGGCATTTGGCAAATCCCTTCCTCCAAGATGGTCTGTCTTCCCAAACTGAAAATGCAAGGAAAGCACAATAGCGGGTCTCAGGCAGGCAGTCCGCCTTTCTGAAGCGCTCCAGGCAAGGAGTCACCAAGTGAGCTCGGGCATTTCACCACATGTTCAGTCATTCACAAAACATGTACTATAACTTGTATGATGTAGATCATCTAGTAAATTCAGAGACATTAAATGAGCAGCTTGGAGAAACAGGCCAAGGCCAGAATACCGGAATCCTTGATTCTATGATGCTTCTGTAAGAACAGGAGATCTCAACCTTATCAGACCAGAGCTACCTTTCGATAGTAGATGTTTGGAATCCACAAAGATAGTGTATACTGGAGACACAGAGAGAGAGAAAACTGTCATATAAAGGCAAAATAAAGGGGAGTAATTTTTACTTTCATGTGTGTAATTTATGTGTCTATGTATTTCAAGATGTAAATAGGCATGACTACACTAAATGAGTTAATGATGTAGTAAGATGCTTGCAGCTATTTTTAAAGAGTAAATTTGGATTTAAAAGAAATAAAAGCCATTCACCTGAATATTTTCAACACCTTTTTTTTTTTGGTGAGGAAGATTAATCCTGAGCTAACATCTGTTGCCAATCCTCTTCTTTTTTCTTGAGAAAGATTGTTGCTGAGCTAACATCTGTGCCAACTTTCCTCTATTTTGTATATGGGATGCCAAACAGCAAGGCTTGACAAGCAGTATATAGGTTGGTGGCCGGCATCCAAACCCGAGAACCCTGAGCCACCAAAGCAGAGTGTACAAACTTAACCACTATGCCACTGGGCCAGCCACTCAGCACTTTTCATTGGATATTTTGAAATAGTGGCAAAGTGTGTATGTATGTGTGTACATACACATATCTTCATAATCATATTTCCCCAAATGTGTACTGGTGCAATTCAAATACCACAAAGAGCACTGCTACTTGAGATGAGATTTGCCAAAATCATGGGCATATTTTTGGAAAGTCATCAATAAGTCAAATTACAACTTCTGAAGTACCCAGCAGTTATATTCCTGAAAATTTCAGAATATGTTACAACTGAGCCAAAAAAATTTTTGTCTTTATGTTAAATGGAGTTAGGTTTTTGGCTCAGGTAACTATAGATAGGTTTCTCACCAGCTGCATCTCCAATAGGGACACTCAACGATTTCTCAGAATGCACAGAATAATCCTTCACTTGGTTGTCTGTTCTGTATACTGTAGAATGTCTAGCACCTCTGGTCCTCCGCTCATCAAATGCCAGCAGCACACTCCCTTCTTCGGGACGACCAAAGTTAGTACCCATCAATTTCCAAAATGCTCTCTGAGGGGGCAGTACCACTCCCACTGAGACCCACTAAACAAAGCTGTCCTAAAAGTATTAATTGGGGATGAGTGCTAGGCACTAGGAACAAAGTGGTGAAAAAAACGGAGCTTAGAGCATAGTGGACAAAGCAGTATTAAATAAGTACCCATGGAATTATATCAGTACAAAATATTATAAATGCTAATGAAAGAAAACTATAAACAGCTAATTTAGTTGGTAGGATGACAACAGTCTTTGGGAGTTTGTGGACCAGTAAAATTATTTTCTTTTATTAACTTGGAGACTTAAATAAGGTTGTCAGCTTTTTACTTTTGCCGCTAACGATCAGTTAAAAAATAATAATAACTACCATTTACAATTGCCATGGTAACAAGAAGGCAGGAAAGAAATTATTTCTGAATTTTAAAAACTAGATGAAACAAGAGACTACTTTTAGCTGGGTGGAAAACCTCACAACATTGTTTTTATTTTCCTCTTTTTGCTGCAGGCTCATAAAAACTTATCAGAGATTGGCATTTTGTCCCCATGGCACAAGATGCTTACTGCGCCTCCAGGTGTGCTCTGTGGACCAACAGCAGCAGCGCCACCTGAAAATTTTTGAGAAATGCAAAATCTCAGGCCCCAGCTCAGCCCTGCATCATCAAAATCTCATCTTAACAAGATCCCCTGTCCTAGAACAGATCATACTGACTCTCCAGCGGCTGAAATTCAGCCACAACCATCTACTTTTAAGATTTAGTAATGTTCTTTAACACTTGATAACTATTTTCTTAAAAGAAGGTAATTGAGAGGTCCTGAAAAAATCAGGACACGATTGAAACATAAAGCAGATGAGCCAGTATCCTAAACATCAATCATCTTTGATCTTTTAAACCTCACAACCTTGGAAAGTAATTGGGGGCAAAAAACCAATGAAGTATCAATCACAAACAACATCCACACCTTTGCAGTAGACTTCAGGAGCAGAAGCAGTTCCACAGCTTCTATGTGAGAGAGCGCATCCAGGGAGTGCGCTAAATGCTGAGTCTTCTGACTGCTAAGTCTTGCCAAAAGACAAAGCAAGTTTTATCACTAGCAGTCAATAAGTCAGCCAATTGTTAGGGTGACTTGACACATGCTACATTTTAATTCATGTTTTAGGATATTTTATCCCACAATAGGTTTTTCTAACAAAAGAAATCTCTCTAGATATATGTTAATTACGGGCAAAGACATGAGGCACAGACTCACGTCTATTTTCCAAGCCACTTCAATGGGGAAATAATTGCCAGTTCACTGCAATGCCTTTTTGAGACAGAAGAAAAGTTACAGTATAGATCTGTACTGACCAATAAGGTAACCACTAGCCATATATGGTGGTCACCTGAAATGTGGTTAGTCCAAAGTGAGATGTGCTATAATTATAAAACATACAAGCGGACTTTGAAAACTTAGTAAAAGAAAAAAGCTAAATATCTCAAAAATAATTTTATATTAATTACATGTCCAAATTATAGTATTTTGATATATTGGGTTAAATAACACATGCTAAAGTTAAAGTCATCTATTTCTTTTACATTTTTAATGTGACTACTAGAAAAATGTTAATCTAGTAAATTTTAATGCGGCGTGCATTACTGTTCTATTGGACAGTGCTGGTCTAAAAGCTCATTAGAATTATACATGCATCAATCTTAAGTTTAAAAAAATTACATAGATGGATTAACCCTAAATTTTAAAGATTAACTGCAGAAAATGTGTATTAACAGGGTAGCCAAATTAAAAAGGGGACAGGAGGTGTTCAGCAGAAGATCTTTTTATTTTAACAACTGGTGGGTAAGAGAGCCCTTTCTGAAACGTCTGCATGGGGGCCCCTGAATTTATATCCAAAGAAGAGAGAAACATCAAGTATTTATTAAAAATGGAGCAAGCAGAGGAGTTGATACAAACTGACATGCAACCACAGTGATGAAGAGTTCTCTCAGAGTCTTGGAATGTAGAGGAGTGGAAAAGACAAACAAATTCCATTGACAATAGCCAATAATTTCCTGGCCTGAGCCACTCAAATAACTAACCCTTCCCACCCCTAAGTAAAATGAGGAAGGTAAAACCACAACTCAATACTTGTGTCAGATCAAGAAAGGTGCTCCCCGTGGAGAGCACAGCCAGAGGCCGACCGCATTGATTTGGAGAGATGTAACTATAAATTAAAATGAACTCTCAGTTCTTCTTCCACAGTACAAACAAAAACAGAAAAACTTCCATGGGATTAAAAAGTAGATTCAAAAATCACTTTAATAGCAAGACTTCCACACATACCAATATTAAAAGAGCACCCCCAATATTGGAAAATGGCACTGGGACCTCAAAAATGAAGCAAGCAAAGTAGCTGAAGCCATCTCCAATCCAGGCAGATTCCTCTCATTCCTGGCCCCGGGAACAATCCCATCACTTAGGAAATCTGGATCTCCGCCAACCCGCAGCTTCTGTAGTCTGCTGGGGGATGGGTGAGGAGGGTGGAAATGTCTGGGCAGCTGGCTTTTATCACAAAGCCTTCTCTCTTCAAAAGGCTTACAAATGAATTTCCTAGACATGATATAACACAATATTTTAAGTGATTAATAGTACAAAAATATCACATTTAAAAAATAAATGTCCAAGGTATAAGAGGCCAATAAGTACATGAATGAAATCTGACACAAATATTAAAACATACATTCTAGGGGTTTTAAAATTCCTTTCATTAGGCTTAACCTCAACAAATCTATAGACAGAGAGAAACTAACATACTGAGAGCTTAATACAGGCGCCAGGTATCCTACCTTATTCTACTTAAAAATAACTAACTTTTAGTAGGGAATGTACTGTGAGCCATTCACTATTCTGAGGGGTTTACATGTACTAAAACTCATGTGATCCTAAGAACCCCACGAGGCAGGTACTGTTATTAACCCCCTGTCCGAGATGCATGGAGAGGTCAAATGAAGAGGTCAAGTATCACACAGCCAAGAAGTGCTGGAGCCTGGAGAAGACGACAGGTTTATGACACCTGGCAGCTCGGTTCCAACACCCTGATGTCTGTCCAACATATGAATCCACACTCTCAGATGAGGATACTGAGGCTCAAGGGGATTAAGAGATTATCTGCTCATCATAACAAAGTTCCTCAATGGTGGAGCACAGACTTGAATCCACATCTCACACTTAAATCTTCTCAAAAGAGGCTTCCTGTTTTCACCAAACCTTTGTCCCATTTCGTAATGCTGTCAAAAGCATCTTATTTTCTCCTTACTCTCCAGGGGAGGGTTGCTAGCCACTTCTCCCTTCTTTCTTCTTAGCCAAACTGCCAATATTCTTATAATAGTTTGAGTTGTTGGCTCTTGAGACATTTGAAGAACACAAAATAGGATTTATGCTCTTCACAGCTTTCTAAAATTAAGTATTCAGGACTATAAGTTTGCCACAGAATATGGAAAATAAAATGCATTTGTCTGAATGGACAAATTAGTGGATGACTCATATTATTTGTCATTAATGTTATAATATTGTGGAAGTAACTACCATTTTGAAATCCACATTCCTAGGGTTTTTAGGTCACACACCTCCCCTAATGTGATCCTGAATGCAATGCCCTTAAATCCTGACTTTCTCAGGTGAAGCAGAAGAATGAGGTGAGGGCAGAAGGGCAGGAAACCTGGATTGCAGACCCAGCTCCACTGTGAGAACAGAAAACTGCAGCTTGAGGCACAGCACCCACCTTCTCAGAATGCAATTCCCTCCTCTACGAAACAGGGATGAAAATATTTATCCACTGCTTCACAGGTTGTCGCAAGAATTCACTGAAACATGTGAAATTGTTTTGTAAACTCTGAAGCCCTACAAAATCTGCTAGAAACGCTCAGGGACACTCTATCAGCCAGCATGAGAAGGGGTTTCAGGATCTCTGATGAGGCCAAAGAGGGGGAGAGCAGTCTGTCCCTCTAATCCCACACGCTCAATAACTCAAGACTCCAAGTGAAATCACCCCTGGATTTGAAGGTTCAGGAGCTGTGTTCTTAAACAACGGCAAGAGAGAAGAAGCACTGATTTAAACAAAAGCCTTCAGAACTCCAAGATGGCACAATCACCACCACAACCCCTGTCCTAATCTAGGCTCCAAGGGATGGCTGAGGACGCTCTGGGGGAGCTTTCATTGCTGGACCTTCCAATCAAGGGCGAGATGGTGGAAATTTTACCTTAAAATCACTCAAAAATGAATTGACATGTACAATGCTTATTTAATTTTTTTTAATAAACTGAAAAAAAACTTAAGAAAATAAACCAATACCTCAAAATCAAATGTTCAGAACACTACGGGTTTTCCTTTTCAGAAAATCCTTTCCTGAAAAAATTTTTTCCCTCTTTGTTTCACAATATCAGCATGCGGGTATCCAAGTCTGCTATCAACCCCGCCAAAGCAATGCAGAATGGAGAACAGCCCTTTAAAGAAACAAGTGAAATAGATAAAGATCTTCAGATTCAACTACAGTAACAGCTGCCCCTCTCTTCAAATAAAACATGTCTAATTATTGGTATTCATGTGGTCAGACTATACCCTCAGAAGGCACAGAGCCACTCTTTCAGTCCTCAACAGAAATCCTTTTAAGCCATTTGAGATCCTGCACTGTGCAGTTTTAGATCTGCACATATGCCTTGGTTAGGGAAGGAAAAATTCACATGATTACAAACTCTAGAAAGAAAAAACTTAAAGACAAAGAAAGATGACAAAAATTTAAAAGGAAAGAAAGAAACAATTTTTTTAAAAAATAATTACAGTATAAAGAAGACAGTAACCTGACAAATGGCATACTGCTACATTAATAATGGCAACTATGAATATTCATCACACAATAGTCATAAACAGAATGACGGAAAACCAGAGAGCGCAGATGGGGCAAAAACTCAGAAAGCTTTTAAAGGAAAAAAAAAGAGTGAAAGAAAGAAAACACACCTCAGACAATACTATTTAAGCAAGGGTCCCAGGGTGGGAACTTTGATCTAAGAGAGGACAGTAAAGAAGGAATTTCCTTATGCAAAGGTAAATAAATAGACAGTTTAAACTACCCAGAATGACAGGAAGAGCTCTCAGTAAAAACACAGTCAGGGTATTCTCGGCTTAGGACATTTCAGATAAGAACAATACATCTCCCAAATCACTAATAAGTTTAATAGTTTCACTGCCCTCTCACCCCAAAATCCTCACTCCCCACTTAGAGAAGGGACAACCCCAGATAAAAATCCAATACACTAATAGGCAGTCTCAAATGTTTCATTTTTATACATCTTGGGAATGAGGAGAAAAAACCAAAGATACAAATGGAATTAACTCCAAAACATGTGCTTATGGATCACAACTTGTTTCTCCCCCCATTATAAGCTAGAGACTTCTGGGAAAGGTCACCACACTAGATGTACAGTTTCTCTAAAAGACAGTTTCTTTTTTTTTTTTTTTTTTTAAAGATTTTATTTTTTTTCCTTTTTCTCCCCAAAGCCCCTCGGCACATAGTTGTACATTCTTCGTTGTGGGTCCTTCTAGTTGTGGTATGTGGGAAGCTGCCTCAGCGTGGTTTGATGAGCAGTGCCATGTCCGCGCCCAGGATTCGAACTGACGAAACACTGGTCCGCCTGCAGCGGAGCGCGAGAACTTAACCACTCGGTCACAGGGCCAGCCCCTAAAAGACAGTTTCAAGATAAATACAGGGGCCGGCCCTGTGGCCGAGTAGTTAAGTTCCACACTCCACTTCGGTGGCCCACGGTTTCGCCGGTTTGAATCCTGGGCACGGACATGGCACCGCTCATCAGGCCATACTGAGGCAGCGTCCCATATGCCACAACTAGAAGGACCCACAACTAAGAATATACAACTATGTACTGGGAGGCTTTGGGGAGAAAAAGGAAAAAAATAAAATCTTAAAAAAAAAGATAAATATAGAAAACATATGCTCTAGATGAGCAAAAACACTACCACACAAAGGGACAGTCACTATATGTTTTTTTAAAAAATGTGCACAGATTATTCTAAATTATTTCCAAGCTAACAATAGGGGCAAAAAGTCATGGGTACAAAATTCCTGACAACGCACATCTGGCTGTACTTTTTAAACAGATAAGAAAGAATCCTGAAGGCAAACACCACAGGATTGATGGGAGTGGGTCAAGCACCTACTCTGAATAGGAAAATCGATTTGTTTTCAGCCCTTCCATTTTGTTTCTCAATTAGCCTCACAGCCAAGGGCTACCCTAACACACTCTTAGCACTCATTTGCAACTTAAAAGTCATACAATTCAATAGTAAATGTAACTCAGGCATCATTTAAATGCAAGGAACTTTCAGTGTTCCTTTTAAAAAGCCAACAATCTAGCAGGTCCCTCCCAGCAGCCACTGTCACTCTCTAGGTCACTGGAGTTCCACTACTTCACCAGCCCTGTGACCCTGGGCCGGTTGCTTACCTACTCTAAACCTCAGTTTCCTCATCTGTAAAAGTATAAATAATAATGCCAACATTATTGGGAAGATTAAATAATGTACACAAAAAACATTTAAGGTTTTTTCAGTCTCTTCAATAAATGACTGGCGAATTTCTGTGGCATTCTAAAAAAATGAAGAGAAAAAGAAATCTCATGACTGAATTATGGAAATAAACTCACCAAAAAGACCCCAAAAGTGTCATCCGTTTATTCTTTCAAGCAACACTTACTCAGCATAGACTAGGTGCAAAGAACATGCTGAACAAATGAGATAGAAAGAGAGAGAAAGGCCCCTCTGCCCCCAGGAGCCAGAGGCTCCTATAGGTGAAATAAGGGAAACTTTTAAGGATGTGAATATCTGCTCAGATAAAATATTCACATCCTTAAAATCATCACAACAGATAGTCCCACAATCTCAATAATAAGTGTTCTCCCCTATGAGGGGAGAACATCCTGATGGAGAAAACCCCCAGCTCCTCAACACACGGACACAAGACACAGAGAACAGGGACAAGGGGCCTAGCCCTGCCAAGAGGATGAATAAGTTCCAGTAAAAATGCTGGCAACCAAGAAAGAGAACCAAGCAGACACCATCAGGAGAGGCTTCTGTGGAGGCACCGGCCCAGAAGCAGGAAAACGCAGGAAGATTTTCCTCCCTCTCTATCTGAGGTAATCATTGCAGATCTTTCTGGAAACTCCTGTCACCAGATGCATACTACAGATGTGATGTGTGTGAGGGCTGTTTCCTACTAAGCATTGGTTAAGAATGCTCACAGATGCAGAGCTCCAGACTGTCTGCTAGGATATAAAATCCCATTGACCAAAACCCCCTAGCTGACACACTCACGAGTGGATGTTCCCTTCTGCCAGATCCAGTCAGCACAGGGTCATGGCAAGGCCATAGTGATGGGGGAAGAATTGAGTAGTGGCAGGAGGAAGCCTAAGTTTGGACTTCCCAGCCTCAGTTTCCCCATCTTTAACAGGAGGAAGTTCTTAAAATTAGATCACTGGTATCCCATGATAAATCTAGGAAGGCACTATGTGACCCTCAGCTTATGCCCCACAGATGTGAGGGCTAACATGTGGACAAGAAGGAGGACACAAATGTCACTGAGTGTGACGGATGCTGTGAATGGCACAATTAAGCCCTATGAGGTAGAGTATCTGCTATATGCCAAGACCTGTTAAAGGATTTACAAATATTATCTGATTAATCTTCACAGTAACTTTGCCAGGTAGAGATTATGATCCTTGCTGTCCAGATAAGAAAAAGAAGGTTGGGCCCGCCCTGTGGTGCAGCGGTTAAGTGTGCACATTCTGCTTTGGCGGCCTGGGGTTCGCCACTTCAGATCCCGGGTGTGGATATGGCACCACTTGGCAAGCCATGCTGTGATAGGCATCCTACATGTAAAGTAGAAGAAGATGGACATGGACGTTAGCTCAGGGCCAGTCTTCCTCAGCAAAAAAAAGAAAAAGAAGGCACACATAGATTGTCTGGGTGAGGGGACCCAGCTGGAAGACAGGAGGAGTGAGATCCCAAAGCTCCTGTTCCTGTGATTTCCATTTATCACCCTGCTTCAAAGAGAGCTCAGCGTGGAGAGGCATGGCTTCACAGCCCAGAGAACACACAGTAACAACCAAAGGCAGCCCACGCCAACCAGCCCATCCCTTGGAAATAAAAGAAAATTACCCAGCCCGTCAACAATTGAATCAATACCTCCCATGACTTATCCCTAAATGGGTGATCCTGAAATAGTGGCAAATGTCCGACTAAAAGTTCATAAACATTTTCCAGGTTTCTGACTAGGCAAAAATATGCAACATCTTGCAGGACACTTGTGGCTTACATTACAGAAATGTTTAATATACAGACTTTTAAGAGCAAATGAATGTCAAGAAGATAATGAATAAAGAGGCATACATTTTTTAAAAAAAAATTAATTTAAAATTCCTCAAAACAGCCTTCAAATAATTAAAGATAATTGGCAGTTCTCTAATACAGAATGATTTAAAAACTCACCAATAAAACTTACTATAAAAGGTATCTGAGGACCCTTTGGTTATTAAATATCTAGAGAAGTTGAAATAATCAATATGTCTTGTTCATTAAAATTTTTTGTATTGGAAAAATACTCATCTGAGACTGAAAAAAAAATAGCTTTCATTTAGAAAGTTACAAGCATCAAGAGAAAAAAAACTGACAAATACAGGAAAGGAAGAAATAAAATCATTTGCAGATGACATGATTATGTATCTAGAAAACCTAAAGGAACCCTCTGAAAGATACTGTAACCAAAAGAGTTTACTAAAATAGCAAAATACAAAATAAATATATAAGAATCTATAGGAGCAGAAACAATAAAAATTGATTTTCATTTTTAATTAGCAATTCTTTTTTTAAAAGACGTCTTGAAATAACTAATGAAAAATGAAAAAAGCAAGTCACAAAGATTAAGAAAATTACAATACTTCATGAAAAGAACTTTATTTAAAAAAAAAAAAAAGACTTGAACAATACTGGGACATACCATATCGTGTTCCTGCATAGAAAAAAGAAAGAAAGAAAAAAACCACTGTAAATTGAAAAGGATATTCTTTTAAAAGCATTGAAAGAAAACTTGTGTGTATGTGTGTGTGAGGAAGACTGGCCCTGAGCTAACACCTGTTGCCAACATTCCTCTTTTTGGTTGAGGAAGATTGTCGCTGAGCTAACATCTGTGCCGTCCTCCTCTATTTTATGTGGGATGCTGCAACAATGTGGCCTGATGAATGGTGCTAGGTCCATGCCCAGGATCCAAACCTGTGAACCCTGGGCCACCGAAGTGGAGCACACGAACTTAACCACTAGGCCACCAAGCTGGCCCCAGAAAACTTTTTACTAAATATGAAACCTTATTTTTTTAAACTTCCAATTTTTCTATATCATCTGGATTTTTTTATCTTTTCACTAATGACCAGGTATTATTTTATATTGTAAAACTATAACAGTATTAGAATTAATAATAATGACAATATCAAAAGTTTTCAAATGTAACCTTTGAGTTTTGAGGCTGTACTTTAATCATATTTCTAGTTTTCTTATACCCCTGAATAAATGTCAACTGAGTTATTAGAAATAAGTTTAACAAGACTGAGGAGTTAACACAGAGAAATAGGAAAAAACTGACAGCTTCATTTCTGTCCCTTCCTTTTTCTCAAGATAAATCTAACTTGAATTAAAAAAAAAAAAATAGGTGTTACAACCAAGATCAGCACATCGTACTAGTCATTGGCCTCAGGGGTAAAATGCTCAAATGGAAGTAGAACCCAGTTAGAGGCTCCCACGTGTAAGTTAAATGCCCCCAAACAAACAGCAGGAAGAGCTGGCAAATACATTCATTTTAAAAGTAAATATTAACTTAACGAGCTTGGTGACTGGAAAACTGATTCTGCTCTCTTGAGATTTTCACTTCCCTGCTCCTTCTCATCAAAAAGAAAAAGAAAAATCACTAAGGAACCACAAATTCTCCTACTTCTGAGCCCAACTGGTACCAGAAAAAGAATCTAAAATCACTCTTTATATTTGGGTCCTCAAATCTTCCCAACTCAGCTAGTGGTAAAACAGAAGACAAAGTCAATCAAACGGTACACATGTCAGGACTAGTCCATGAAACGGAGTGGGGAGCATGAGCAAGTGCAAGTCTGTTTTTACAAGTTATAAGTCGGCTAACGGCTGAACAGGGGCCAACCATTATAAACATCAGCATCTCTTGCCTGCTACTTTGTTCTTCTTCTCCCCTTGCCTGCACCAGTCATGCACCAGGAAAGAATTAGGTCTGTCATAGCAGAAGGACGCCACAAGCAGCCAAAAAGTCATAAACTGACTGAACCCACTGCCTAGGCTGAAAGGGCTCAGCAAAGGAAGCAGGATGGCTGGAGGCTGGACCACTTGCTACAGACAGGATTGAGCTGTTGTCACAATGCGAAGTAAAAATGAAGCTACAGTCACTTCACATGCACAAGCTAATAATTCAAGTGTATGTATAATATAGTCAGGATCTGAAGAAAAAATGAATTTATTATCTGACATTTTCTGTTCAATATTAGCTATTTGCCTGTTCAAGGAAGGCAATTTACACTCATTGAAAGATCCTCTGACAGTGTCTTCTGAACATGCCAGTTAAAACACATGCCAGCTTTGCCCTCCCAATGCCTCCCAGCTCAAACCCATCTTCAGGCAGGCTGGTGTTCCATGGTACCTCATCCAACAGTTAACCTTCCACGACCTTCACTGTCTGCACAGCTCTAACATCTAGCTGGAAATTTGTATTAAACTATTACTACTAGAAGGATCAAGCTTATATTTCAAACAATTTCACCCAAATCCAGATAAAAACAGCCATACAAGCACAGTTTTAACATAGCCTTGAAATTGAAATCTAAAATGTAAACAGTCATTTAGGAGAGACCTTCCTGATCTCACAGTAACCCAGCATGTTCTCTTCAGCAACTTATTTAATCTCCCTGGACCTCTTTCCTCTCTGTAAGACAGGTGTAACTTGGCTTGAAAATGACGCAGATCTGCTGCAGGAATCTTTCAGGTCCACTTACTCTTGCCTTGCCTTATTTATTATGCCTTATTAGGAAAACCGACCATCTATCAGAATTACTACCAAACATCAGTTGCATCTTTGTTAGCACTTTCAGTCCCTTCTCCATCTACACACTGCACACCACACCCACGGTGCCTGAGCGGCGTTCTCCCTTCTCCTGGAGAGCAGCCCAGTGAAATGCTACGCACACACTGGAGTCAGAGAGACCAGGTCGCAGTCACGGATTAAAGTGCTTTCTAGTTGAGGGGCTTTGAGCAGTCACAACTTCATGGAACCTCAATTTCCATATTAATCTTTTGTTGCATTTCCTTTTTTCAGATGTTCCCCCACGCTGAGGACATGTATGTTTTACAAAGTTGAGATCATACTCTATATACAATAGCTGTTTTCACTTCACATTATAATTTTGATTTTCTGCTTTTTAATATTTTATCAATTTTCTGCAATGAGCATAATTTCTTTTCTTAATGCCAAATATTAAAATTAGCCAGTGAAAAACATGTAATTGCGATTAGAAAAAATTCCACACCTAAAAAAAGTCCAGGGTGAGTTCAAGGAACCTATGTTACCTGAAAATATATATTCAGATGGAAGGAAGTGTACATATAAAACAATAGAATAAGAGAAATAAAGGGATGCTGTTGGTACTAAAAGTGAATCACCCCAAATTGTGCTCATCCAATTAATGTCATTGCTATGGGCTTTAAGATCTTTATCTTCTAATAACTGTAGAGAAATTAATATAAAAGCAGACCAGTGTATCTTGCAAAGTCCACATTTATTTTTTCTTTTTATGACTAAAGCACCTTTTGTTGCACATGTAACACGTCATTTAGATAGAGTAATGCAAACCTCCTGGGGAAAGTTCTGAGCTCAATTAGGGCATCTGGGGACAGGCCATATGCTGCCAAGCCTTTTGCACACCTGAACCCCAATATCTAATGACCCAAGGAAGCTCATTTATAAAATTAAATAGTCTGCCTTTTAAAAGAAGAGAATCAAGCACTGCAGAACATTCTCCATCACATTCACTTGAAGCAATCTAACGAGAGCCATACAGCTGAAGAAGGTTTAAAATAAATGAGCACCTATCACACAAAAGTTGTAATTCATGCCTTGAATGACTTACCAACATACAATTTTATCTCATCAATCTTATCTCTTCTTTATCTATAATTTTCAAGTTAATAAAATTTTCATTAAAACTGAAAAAATAACCCTAAGTTATCCTTATTCACTTTTACCTGTTTTAGAGTAATGTCTACTTAGCCCCTTCTCTGTTAAAAATTTCTTTATCACTGTATTAGTTTATCTTTTGGCTAAAATATCTGGAAAATTAATGTGATATTAAGAAATATACAGGGGCCAGCCCGGTGGCGCAGAGGTTAAGTTTGCACGTTCTGCTTCTCGGCAGCCCTGGGTTCACCGCTTCAGATCCTGGGTGTGGACGTGGCACCATTTGGCACACCATGCTGTGGTAGGCGTCCCACATATAAAGTAGAGAAAGATGGACACGGATGTTAGCTCAGGGCCAGGATTCCTCAACAAAAAGAGGAGGACTGGCAGTAGTTAGCTCAGGGTTAATCTTCCTCAAAAGAAAAGTATACAATTCTAGAACTAGGACTATATTTTCTGAACCAAAAATTAGGATGCCTGATCTGAAATCAAGAGCTGTTCAAAAAATTCAGACTCCATATGACTACCAATACACATCTTCAACTCCTTTCTAATAGTTCAGCAGTATATATTTCACAAGAGTGGCTTTCAACCATTTTTATCACCCAAACACACTTCTGGGATATGACACACTCAAAAAACAACCCTGGCAAACTGCAGCAGGAGTATTCTTAAGGTGTGCGATTTCTAGTAGGGGGAAGTGAAGAATCTTGCATCAAAATCTTCAAGGAGCATTTAGAAAGCTCTCACCCTCCATGCCCATCACAGTTTTATAGAGCTAGTACAATCCCCTTCTCTGAAAATCTCTTACTATAGAACAAGTAATACTCTGGAGGTAACTAAGTTATAGCCACAGCCCAGGCTTAAGGTAAGAAACAGACTAGAGGAACATATTTCAGTTTGTTTCCAAGACATACGTCATGGGTGATAATTTCATACTTGGCACATTCCCATGGGCAAACTCTGGAATATGCCAAATTCCTAGTACTCTAACTCCAACTCAGCCCTTTCTTTCCCACTCAAGAAAATACATCAAAACACAATTAAGAGACTGGCATCAATCTGCTCCACATTTTTTTAAAAGGAAATTACTTGCATATCTCAATATTTCAGCTGATCAAAACACAGAGTTGTAACAACGTGTTTGAGGTCAGCTAGAGTAGAATGGTAATTCCCATACAATGAATATGAAGATACTTTCTAGACATCACACTTCGCAGATATCTCACATGAGAGCATCCATAGATTGAGAAAACAAAAATAAGCACATGGAATTGGTGAATCCAAGACTCCCTGGGTTCTCTGTCCAATTCTAATTTTCTTTCAATACTTACAAGTCTGACTTGCCAGGCTAGAAAAAGCATATCAGTGAAAAGTCAAATAAGTACTCTACCTGTTACATTTTAGGCTGAGTATACAATTACATGGTGAAACAGGTTTTTTCACTTTATTTAAACTGGTCATAAAAGCCTTAAAAAATTTTTTTCCATACATTCCTTATCGATGCATATAAGATTTAATACCACCATGGAATTTAGAATTTAGAGTAGCTATTTAAAAAGACTTACAAAAAACTATCAATCTCATTATTTAAAAAAAAAATTAAGCACATAATGTTGCACTGTAACACACTACAGTAAAGAGTACTGTCGTATTTTCAGATCATGAAAAAAAAAATTAAGAAGATTCCCAGGCTTATATGCTTAAAACAAAGAAAAGAAAGAGAGAATGAGAAAGGGGGTGGGGAGAGAAAGGGAAGGAGGGAGGGAGGGAGGAAAGAAGGAAGGCAGAGATGAAGGAAGAAAAAAGGAAAAAAAGAAAAGAAAAATTTAAAAACTAAATAAATTGAAAGAATAACAAGAACCAACTTTGTATACTGCAAATAAAATAGATTCAGGAGGAAAAATTGAGTATTCCTTCAATTATTGTCTTTATATGGTAAAAGAGCTCCTTCGAGGACCTGACATGGATGCACCCTGAAGAAATCAAGCTTGCAAAATTGAGAGAAATTTTCTGGTTCCAATTTTTTGTAATTGTGCCTTTTGCAAATTTTATGACACAGAGAATAAGAGTTAAGTGGGTTTTGGACTATAAAAAATATTTCATGGGGCCAGCCTGGTGGCGTAGTGGTTAAGTTCGTGTGCTCTGATTCAGCAGCCCAGGGTTTGCCAGTTTGGATCCTAGACGTGGACCCATACACCACTTATCAAGCCACGCTGTGGAGGCATCCCACACACAAAACAGAGGAAGACTGGCACAGATGTTAGCTCAGCAACAATCTTCCTCAAGTAAAAAGAGGAAGACTTACAACAGATGTTAGCTCAGGGCCAATCTTCCTCACTAAAAAAGTAAATATTTCATAAATGTATCCCTCAGAGGGGCCTGCCAAGTGGTGTAGTGGTTGGATTCGGGCACCCCACTTCAGCACCCAGGTTCGCAGGTTCGGATCTCAGGCTCAGACCTATGCACCACTCATCAAGCTATGCTGTGGAGGTGTCCCACATACAAAATAGAGGAAGATTGCCACAGATGTTAGCTTGGGACCAATCTTCCTCACACATGAAAAAATGTATTCCTCAGAGAAGGATCACTTAGAAAGCTATGTCTGTCACAATGACCTAAAGGTCAGCACACTCCAGATCAAGTGTAGACCATGATTCCAGTCCTCAGAAACCCTGACCCCCTGGCTTAGCTGATTTCAATGACCATTATGTCTTCTAGAATAAGAGGCCATCTCAAACACAACCAAGAGATTTAAAGATTTAGAGATCATAAATCAGTGGCTCATATTTCAGTCCGAAAGAAAATGGATATAATGTACTCCTGTATCTGGGCCCATCTTGCACTTGTTGAAGAAAATCATAAGTACTTAGGCTGTATAAAGAGACTTCCTATGCCAAAGGCCAGCTTTCTGCGAATGAATTCAAACAAGCAAATCAAAGACCTGCCAGGAAGGTAATACCACCCGCCCTCACAGGAGAGACTTCCTACAGGCTGAGGGCCTGCTGCCAGCCGAGCAGTACTCATGAAGACAAACAGGACACTACCCATGCTGTCAACTTCTGTAACATTCTGTCTTTTGGGAATTAAGAATATGAAAGTGACTAATTCTCCCAAATGTCACTCATTTTGAGTTTTGTGACATGTATGTCCTCTCTGAATCTTTACAGCACTAGCCAGACATTCTAGCCACTGTCTGGGACTACACATAATTATGGTAATTACATCTACCATAATTAGGGAGATAGTAAATGTGATCAAACTTTTATAGAAAGGAAAAACTGAAGTACAGAAAGTTTTAAGCATCCAAAAATTTCAAGTAAATTTCCAACATGAGAATTGAGGAAGTGAGGTTCTTTTTCAGCCATCCAACTTGTTGAATTTGATATATGACTTACATATTACTGGCATAATCAGAAAACAGTCTGTAAACTTCTAGGCTTCTTGCACGGGATAGGTTCATAGCATCCAGGGATGGCAGACATGACCATGGTGAAAATAAAATAGGATATAAAGGAATATAAAACCTTACTGTAAAGAGAGAGTGAAGTTGAATATGTGCCCAGGCCCAGCACTGCAAGATGATAAGAGCTGGTCAACCTGTAAATGCCAGTGCAATTAAATTCTGTAAGACTGACTAGACTGAGAGTCAGGTTCAGAGTATATCCAGAGCCTGACATAAAACAGACATCAATAAACATTTGATGCACAAATCTTTGAAGAGGGAAGTACAACAAGAAAGATGTTTTGGGAAGGGTGGAGTGGAGGAGTGAGAGATGGAACACTAAGACCAATTAAGAGGTTGTTGGGATAAAATAGGTTAAAGTGATAAAGTCCTGAACTGAGGTGGTGGCAGCTGGAATGATAATGAAGGCATTAAAACAAGAGATGACTGTTTGATAGCAGTGGAAAGATTAGGCAAGAGATGGATCATGAAAGGCCTTGAAAGCCAAGCTAGGAGTTCGCACTTGAACCTGCAGCTGACAGGTAGCTTTTAAAGTATTAAGCAGGAGACTAGCATGATTTGCACTTCAGATCTGTCATTCTATTGGAGTAGGAGGCATGATGTAGGCAGGGAAGCCAGTTAAAAGACTACTGCAGGTCCAGGCAAGAAAGGATGAGGCAGAATGTGCGCCTCAGCAGGGAGAACCGAGATCACAGGAGGGAATAAGAACCAAGCCAATGCCTGGATGTGGGGCTTCGAGGAAAAGTTTAGGATGGTGTCAGGTTTTTGCCTGGGAAAAATCATGCGGCTATTAAATCCAATCACTGAGATAGGAAAGAGAAAAGGGGCAGGTTTGGGGAATATAGAAGTTAGTAACCTTTTGTACGTGCTGAGATCGAGGTGACTATGAGATGCCAAGGCAGAAACATCTAATGGGCAGCTGGATATCTGAGAGTGGAATTCAGAATGGAAAGCTGAGTCAGGGACCAGCCCAGCAGCACAGCGGTTAAGTGCACACATTCCGCTTCAGCGGCCCAGGGTTCATAGGTTCAGATCCCAGGTGCAGACATGGCACCTCTTGGCACACCATGCTGTGGTAGGTGTCCCACATATAAAGTAGAGGAAGATGGACATAAATGTTAGCTCAGGGCCAGTCTTCCTCAGCAGAAAGAGGAGGATTGGCAGCAGATGTTAGCTGAGGGCTAATCTTCCTCAAAAAACAAAAGAAAAAGAAAGCAAGCTAAGTCAGCCACACTGATGTGAGTGTAATAATGGAGTCAAAAGCAAGGGATAGACAAACCACTCAAGGAGAGCACGAAGAAATGATCACAGAGGATGGAGGGTTTCCATTAGGATGGAAGAGGTGGGGAAGACTTAACCATGCTCAGAGCTTACCGTGAAATACCTGTAAAAAGAGGAGACAGGAAATATAGATAAGAAAGGAAAGAATCAATTATGCCAGCTTCTGGAGTGGAGAGGAGGGAAAGGAATCAAGAGGCTAGGAGGAGGAACTAGCCTAGAACAGGAGAAAAAATAAATTCTTCTCTGACATCAGAAAAAAGGAAGATTGGAGGAAATGAAGGTACACATGTGGGCAAGAGGCTGACGTCTAACAGCATTAAGTGTTCTAAGAAGTTGAAGAGTGTTATGAGTTGAATTGTATCCACCACAAATTCCTATGTTGAAGTCTAAACTCTCAGTACCTCCAAATGTGATCTTTTTTTGGAAATAGGGTCATTGTGGATATAGTTAATTAAATTAAGATGAGGTCATCCTGGAGCAGGGTGAGCCCCTAATTCAATATGCTTGCTGCCCTTATAAAAGGGAAAATTTGGATACACAGACACTCTTGAGGGAAGACCATGTGAAGACACATAGGGAGAAGATGGCCATCTCCAAGCTAAGGAAAAAGGCCTGGAATATATCCCTCCCTCACAGCCCTAAGAAGAAACCAACCCTGTCAACGCTTTGATCTCAGGCTTCTGCTATCCAGAACTGTAAGCAATAAATTTCTGTTGTTTAAGCTACCAAGTTTGTGGTACTTTTCTACGGCAACTCTAGCAAACCAATACCGAGGGAGTCATTTACTAAAGGAAGGAGGGGTGGAGGAGGGAGGCGAGAAGGTTTGAGGGAGTGGAAAGGTTTCAGCAGGAAACAAACCAGCCACATAGTTCAAGACTGTGCAAAGGAGCCTCAGGTTCCAGCTAAGGCTGGAGATGATAAATTTATTTACAGAGTGATTTCCTCAAGCAGCTCTTGGCAGCCCCTGCGTAAGGGATGAAAAGATGCCAGGGCTGGCAGAGGAGATTACAAGCAAAGTACAAAGGGGTAAGGCCATTGAGGATCCTGGCAAAGGAGCAATGGACCCTGTGTGAACAGAGAAGGAAACAAAGGAGGGGGATGGGTTGCAGGTGGAAGAACAGGCAAGCGCAGGTGGAGTAGGGGTCATCTCGAAACTGGAAGCCAGCAAAGAAGAGAGAGAGGGAGTGCAGCAGGAACGAAAGAGCTAAGACTGGTACTGGGATTCAATGTTTTAGATGAGGAAGTCAAGGAAATGTGACACTAGACTGTTGTATATGGTGTATACATCATTCACACAGACATTGAAGCCTCCGATGATGATGATGATGATGATGACGACGACGACAATGACGACGACGATAGAGTGAGAAAAGACCCATCCGACGACGACGACGACGACGACGATAGAGTGAGAAAAGACCCATCCTCAATGTATGGAAAACAATGATCAGGAATATCCCCAAATCATATTTGTACCTAGTCCCAGACTCTGGTTCTCATGAAAATCACTGCTACATTTATCATCTCGGGTATTACAGTTACATCATATACAAGATAAGAAAGAGGACGTGGGCTAGAAGCTGAGATCAATGTACTCTGCCCGTCTATCTTACAAAATGATTATATTAAGCAGATAGGAAGCAAGTTAACCTCTAAAAATGTACTTGAAGCAGCTACAGATCATATGTAATGCTTTGTACACATTTTCCTAGGGTACAAAAAATAGAGGGAAAATGACAAAATAAGTGTTGGTAGCCCCTTCTACCTCACAAACATGAAATAACTGACCAGAGCAGAGAATAATTACAAAACTCATAAATGATTGCCCATTTTTTTCAAAGTGCTTATATATCTTAAATAAATGAAACTCTTTACACTTCAAAGGTTTACTTCAATTGCTAAAATTTTTGCATTTCTCACCAAAGAGCCAAGCATAGTCAGCATTTTCTTCTGGCAACTCATCTGAGCTAAAATAACAGAGGCACGAAGCAGAACTAAAACTACACAACTTGTGATTTATGCACAAGAACAATCCATGAATTGCTACGGCTTTAGCCATTTCCAACTCTTCCTATACACATATATTTACACTTAATTGGAGCTTCCAAAGTTCAAAAGGTTTTCTGCATGGTAATTTTACATTGGGGGAGATGGAGTGTATTATCTGACCTTTTGTATTTTAGGTATCATTATTATCTTAAAACAAATCATTAAATTAAAAAATAAAATTCAAAACTTCACCTGAAGACATAGTGTAGCTATTGTTCACTGCCCCAGGAAAAATGGGGCCACTCAGCAGACATGGCCTGGGCATTTATTGGGGACAAAAAGGTGAGAAAAAAATTCGGAAAGTTCTGTAATAGTATCACAGATAAGAAGTTCACAGTTACTAGAGGCTCTCATCACAATGTCACCAAAAACAATGTATCCACTTAAAACTATGCACAAAATAGCAATCTTCTTTCGTCTTTCATTCTGGCTTAACTGTTTGTTTCTCCACCAATCATGTATTTAGCCCCTTCATTTTGACCATGTACTGTGCCAAACCCTGAGACTCCAAAGATCAAGAAGTTCTGTGGGGAAAAAAACAAAACAACAAAATAAAACCAATAAAATTTTATCTGGGATATCCTTATAAATAACTAGTCTATCCACATTAAATGTGTAGATTAACCCACAGAACATAAAACGCTTCCTATTCTAACCAGGGCCCAGACAGGCAAGAAGGGAGGGCAAAATGATCATCCTTAGAATGTCCTCTCTCCGAACATGATGAGCTTCAACAAAATTCCCCATTCCAAAAAAATTGCCTCACACTGTAAATATCTGAAGCCCCTTCCGAAGTGCCTCATCCTCTCTCTACAGCAAGCATCAGCACACAGTTCCTGAATATAATTCCAGGCTGGTTATGAAAATTAGCAGTCAGGTATTTCAGCCTATTTAAGAACAAGTAAATAAATCTTCCAAATAGGTCCCTATTTGTTTTTCTCCTCTGTTCAAGGTCAAACATTTACACACACCCTAGAGAAATCCTCCCCATGAATCAGGGAGCAGCAGCTAAACTCCAGCTCCAGGCACTCTGGAGAAGCCACTCCTTGAAGGAGATAAGGAGCCCTCCAGCTCACACTTACTGAGTAAGGAGAGAGCTGCCACACCTCAATGCATGTCTAAGAAGCTGACCCAGCCCCTACTGAGTAAGGAGAGAGTTGCCACACCTCGATGCCTATCTAAGAAGCTGACCCAGCCCCTAGGTTCAAGACTCAAATGTTAATTGAATTCCAATGGACAGCAGAGTCCCCCACCAAGAAGAAAAGTGGAAGACCATGAAATGAGTTCAAGAAAACTTATACCACTATAATCTGAAGATGATCACAGAAGAACTCAGTGACTTCCTGTTTACATAATAACAAGTGTGATGCTCTTTTCTGATCTTGGTAAAATTATAATTTTATGTTGATTGTTATGTAGGATTCCATCCTACATTTACCGATAGAAAGCAACTTGAAGATCATGGTCTAACTGATTGGTTCTACAAATGAGAAAATTGAGCCCTGGTAAATTAAATGACCTGCCCAAACAGCTAGGAAGTGGCAAGTGAGAATCCACATTGGCTGACCCTCGGATCAACACTCTCTCTCCTCATTTGCAACAGATATTTACTAATATTCAATAGATATTTATCAAATTTTAAACATGTGCAAGACACCCGAGCGATTACAAAGCTGAATGCAATCATTCCCTCAAGGAATCTAAAAAGTGGTGGGTTTTAGACAATATTTTCACAGTTTTTATATGCAAATCATCACATGAAACCTTATATGGAATTTTAGAGGAATATCTGAAATTCTCCTCATAGGGCTAATACTTAATTTCACACTGACTCTTTCCATCCCCCTTTCAGCCCTTCAACTACAGGTGGATGTCATGATCAGTATCAACGATGAGGAGGAGGACAAGGATGATGTTAATCCCAATGATAAGACATTTAGTATGTGCCAGTCACTGCTCTGGAATACAGGTAGCTTATTTAATCCTCACAACCACAGGAGGAAGGAGATGCTAGTACATCTCCATTTTATAACAGGCATGGGGAAAGGAAGTCAACTGCCCTCAAAGGGTACTTGAGCCAGTGTTTATACTCAAGCATGCCTTTTCTAATACTGTCTCCCAGGCTCCTGGCCCTGGCTCTTCCCCTGATTGACTGAAAATTACCTGGCCCTTCTGGACCCCAGTTTCTTCACCTGTGAAATGACGAAGTGGGCCACATGATTTTCCAATGTCTCTTCCAGGTATAGCATTCTGTGACTCACTGATTTGAGGTATTTAACCAAGACGACTTTGTAAAAGCTAAGGATAATTTTGTCCCAAATTACAAAATCCAGACCCTTGTGCTGAGGTTTCACAGTAAGGGAGGGCAGGGAGTTACAGGTTTGAGATATACATCCTTGACTTTCATCTAGGCTCCAATGTCAGATTTTTTTTAAAGCTAATGCCACAACCACATGACAGAATAACATATAGTCATTAACAATGGTGTTTAAACAAGACAAGAGGTTTTTTAAATTCCTAGTGATGATTAGGAGTCATCCCTAAAAACATGGGGAAATATGCTACAGGTTAAAAGAAAAGAGCAGGATACAATATAGGAGCTATGTTTTCTTTTTGTTGCTTTTTTTTAACATGGGGAAAGAAGCAAGAAGAGCATTCAACAGTGGTCATAGCTGAATAATAGGATTTGGGAGATTTTTCTTTCTCCTTTTCCTTTTCTTATTTTTTATGTAAGCTTAAATTACCACTATAATTAGAGGGGAGACTGTTCTTTATAAAGTGAGAAAAGGTGTCCAATATGCTCACATTGATTTCTTCTGGGAAGAAAGAAAATATTCTCCTAAACACATTTCAGTAACACTGCAGAAATTCCAGAAATACAGGTCTAGAGGAAAACATCATCATTACCTACTACAGATGGGGAAGAAAAGATTCCTCTATTGCTTCAGGTCTAGAGTAACTAAGTTTTACAGGATGTTTCAGGAATGCTGGCGGGGAAGTTGCTCTGGAGTCCAGGACACATGGCTTTATAGAGCTGGACCCAGGGAAAGAAAGAACAGGTGCAGCAGTGAAGCAGCAGACCGTGAGAGCCAAATGTCACTGGCCCCATCCAGAAATGCCAGTCTGGAGCAGGTTCTCCCTGAGTGGTCCTGCCCTGCACCACAGCCACACGGCCAAGGGGACTTTCCATGAGCACAAATGTCCTTTCCTCTCTGAAGCACTACAGCCAAGGGAGGACAGGTAGCATAGTTCATGGAATCTGCAACTGTGAAATCAATCACAATCAAACTAACCTGTGCTTTCATTAGGCTGCAGGATAAGCACATTGTGTAGACACATCCGTGTTCATATACAAACATGCAATATATATATAGACACGTGGCCCAATTTACAACACAGATCAATTACTGTGGCTTTGGATGGCGACAATGAAACACTTCACTCTACAGCACTCTTGAGAGCATTTTGTAAACATTATTTCTCTGGTGATTCCCACTGATACTACAAAAGTCTCAGGAAAGAGTACAATTGAAAAAAATCACATTCAGAATGCTATTAATTACATATGAACCCTCTGCCTTATTTGAACAGGCTTTTTTGCTACTTTGCAGCAAGTAAATAAAGACAGATCTGATATACAAAGAATAGGAAAACTAGCACAGGAAAAATCAGCTCCTCCTTTGGGAGTCTGACAAACAATATGTGGCGTCAATGTCACATCACACCCTGATTCAGAGGATGGCTCAAGAGAGCCGTGCTGCCCAGCTCACCAACAGCTCCAGACTTGCCCCAGGCACACACCACACTGGGTTTCACTGGCACTAACACCATCAAGAAGGCAAAACACAAAGGTCTGCAGGTACCTTTTCTCTATTAATTTAAAAAGACATATTTCTGTTGATTGCTGCCAAAATTCATTTGAAGGATTATTTAAAATTGGAAGATAATATATTGTAACTAAATAAAGAGATGTCATCTCTTGTCTTTTTCAAGGCATTTTTTTCTGTGTCTAAGCGTGAAGTTGGCACCTATTGACTTTACCTGGCAGTAATTAAATACATCTAACATTAGATAAAGAAATTTAACCTACCTCATCAAAGGTGGTGTCATCTTTCTTCAAAGCTATAAAATAAAAAGGGAAAGGAAACAGTTATTGTGAAACATCTCAAAGAGACCAAGTATCTAAGTTCTAGAAAACAGAAAAAAAAAAAAGCAGTATGGTGTTTTCCTTTGAGAAAGTAAAATTGTACCCTATCCTGAATAACAATGTTATGATACAAATACCAAAACTGCAAATGAGAGAGAGAGTTGCACAGCATGCATCTTTGTGAAATACTTTCATAAATATGGAAATGATCTATCCTCCCAAGTATAGAAAAGAATGATCTTTCCCCTATCACTTCTTCAGTAGGAAAATATTTTAATGACAGAATGAAAAAGTAGTCTTTAAGAAATTTCCCATTAAACCTCTGGGCTTTGAGCATATATCATTATGCATGTTGTATGGACCTCCCAAACCAACTGTTAGGATGACACCCACTCTGCACAGTGCCCTGAATGAGATTTTCACACTAGGGAAGTTTAAGTACAGTGATGAAAAACCAAGCATGTAAAATAAGCACTGTAGAGACAAACATTTCAACATGAGAAACTTTAGAACAAAGTTTCACCAAAGGAAATAATACATTCAGAATATTTTATAGGAACTAGAAAATACTTGAAATTTATTTTAAATATACATGGTTCAGAATTAGAATTCTATTCCTCTAAAGGGAAAGAGAAGTATTTCATGCATAGTTGGAAAACACCTAGTTCCTCAAATCTTAGAATTACTTAGAATGTTTCATATTAAGGTAAATGCACAAAGTAGCTAATTTAGCTGAAACATAGTAGCTCATTTAGTTGAAACCACTAGTTGGAGAAATGTTTTAAATCTACAGAATTTGTACATAGGTGTTTACGGGTCTATACTGGAGAGTCCTGTTCTGGATAGAAGTATCTGGGTAGCTCTTACTTGGAAATGTTCTGACAAAAGCAATAAATAGAAAGCAAATTATTTCGGCAATTGAGCTCAGAGAGAAGTCACATGCCTAAACTGAATCCATCATACCAAAGCTTATGTTATATAGCAACCCTAAGGCTATTTTCTCTGTTTCATACTATAAATTTGTCTTTTAAAAACTTCCAGAAGTACGTGGCTGTGGTGGTAAGTTAAGGTTAAGTTAAGGTAAGGTAAGGTAAGGTGGTAAACTAAGGTAGGTTGAGGAAGATAAAATGTTGCTGAAAGTTTCTTAGTCTTCCCCTTTTGCTTAAGAAACTGATCTGTAATAGATATCTCTACCTCCTTTATTAGAGAACAATTTTTTCTGAATGGAAAATAAAAAGGTAGGCTTTTGTCACAGTCTCAAATGACTTAACTTTTTTTTTTTTTGAGGAAGATTAGCCCTGAGCTAATATCTGCTGCCAATCCTCTTTTACTGAGGAAGACTGTCCCTGAGCTAACATCTGTGCCCATCTTCCTCTACTTTATATGTGGGACGCCTGCCACAGCATGGCTTGCCACATGGTGCCATGTCTGTACCTGGGATCCAAACCGGTGAACCCTGGGCCGCTGAAGTGGAGTGTGCGCACTTAACCACTGCGCCACCGGGCCGGCCCCTCAAATGATATATCTTGCACTCAATTACTCACATATATTTTATCATGTATTTGACTTAACTTACATTAAACATAAAATAACCTATCTTGATAGAAAGATATGAGACCCTAGATGATTCCTTTTTTTATTGTAGCAACATTGGTTTATAACTTTATATAAATTTCAGGTGTACATCATTATATTTTGATTCCTGTGTAGATTACACCATGTTCTCCACCCAGAGACTAATTACAATCCATCACCACACACATGCGCCTATTGACCCCTTTCACCTTCTTCCCTCCCTCCATCTTCTCTGGTAACCACCAATCCAATCTCTGTTACTATGTGTTTGTTTGTTGTGTTTTTACCTTCTACTTATGAGTGAGATCATACAGTATTTGACTTTCTCCCTCTGATTTATTTTGCTTAGCAAAATACCCTCAAGGTTCATCCATGTGGTCACAAATGGTCGGATGTCATTGCTTCTTATGGCTGAGTAGTATTCCATTGTGTCTATATACCACTTCTTCTTTATCCATTCATTCCTTGATGGGCACCTAATTTTCTTCCAAGTTTTGGCCATTGTGAATAATGCTGCAACGACATAGGGGTGCAAGTATCTTTACGTATTCGTGTTCTCATGTTCTTTGGATAAATACCCAGCAATGGGATAGCTGGATCATATGGTAGATCTATTCTTAATTTTCTGAGGAATCTCCATACTGTTTTCCAAAGTGGCTGCACCAGTTTGCATTCCCACCAGCAGTGTTTCAGAGTTCCCTTTTCTCTACAACCTCTCCAACACTTGTGGCTTCCTATCTTGTTAAAGATAGCCATTCTGACGGGAGAGAGGTGATACCTCATCATAGGTTTTTCTTTCTTTCTTTCTTTTTTTTTTTTTTTTTTTGAGGAAGATTAGCCCTGAGCTAACTACTGCCAATCCTCCTCTTTTTGCTGAGGAAGACTGGTACTGAGCTAACATCCGTGTCTATCTTCCTCTGCTTTATATGTGGGGCACCTGCCACAGCATGGCTTGCCAAGCGGTGCCATGTCCACACCCAGGATCCAAACCAGCAAACCCTGGGCCGCCAAGAATCGGAATGTGCGCACTTAACTGCTGCGCCACGTGGCCGGCCCCTTTTCTTTCTTTTTAAGTAAGCTTTTTGATGAGGAAGATTGGCCATGAGCTAACATTTGTTGCCAATCTTCCTTTTTTTCCCCTCTCCCGAAAGCCCCAGTACCTAGTTGTATATCCTAGTTGTAAGTGATTCTAGTTCTTCTATGTGGCATGCTGCCACAGCATGGCTTGATGAGCAGTGAGTAGGTCCGTGCCCAGGATCCAAACCCTGGGCGGCCAAAGCAGAGCACATTAACTTGACCATTCAGCCACGGGGCAGGTCCCTCACCGTAGTTTTGATTTGCATTTCCCTGATAGTTAATGATGTTGAACATCCTTTCATCATCTGTATACCTTCTTTGCAGAAATGTGTGTTCAGATATTTTACCCATTTTTAAACTGGGTTGTTAATTTTGTTGTTGTTGAGATGAATGAGTTCTTTATATATTTTGGATATTAAGCCCTTATCAGATATATGATTTACAAATACCTTCTCCCAATTGTTAGGTTGTCTTCTCGTTTTGCTGACAGTTTCCTTTGCTGTGCAGAAGCTTTTTACCTTGATGTAGTCCCATTTGTTCATTTTGCCTATTGTTTCCCTTGACAAGCTAGACATAGTACTTGACAATATGCTGCTAAGACTGATGTTGAAGAGCATACTCCCTATGTTTTCTTCTAGCAGTTTTATGGTTTCAAGTCTTACATTCAAGTCTTTAGTCCATTTTGAGTTAATTTTTGTGTATGGTGTAAAATAATGTTCTACTTTCATTCTTTTGCATGTGGCTGTCCAGTTTTCCCAACACCATTTATTGAAGAGGCTCTCCTTTCTCCATTGTATGTTCTTGGCTCCCTTGTCGAAAATTAGCAGTCCATAGATGTGTGGGCTTATTTCTGGGCTCTCAATTCTGTTCCTTGATCTGTGTGATTGTTTTTGTGCCAGTACCATGCTGTTTTGGTTATTACAGCTTTTCAGTATATTTTGAAATCAGGGAGTGTGACACTTCCAGCTTCGTTCTTTTTTCTCAAGAATCCTTTGGCTATTCAGGGTCTTTTGTTGTTCCATATAAATTTTAGGATTCTTTGTTCTATTTCTGTGAAACATGTTGTTGGAACTTTGATAAAGATTGCATTGAACCTGTAGATTGCTTTAGGAAGTATGGACATTTTAACTATGTTAATTCTTCCAAATCCAAGAGCATGGTATATTTTTCCACTTCTTTGCATCTTCTTCAATTTCTTTCAACAATGCTTTGTAGTTTTCAGTATACAGATCTTTCACCTCTTTGGTTAAGTTTATTCCTAGATATTTTATTCTTTTTTTGTGATTGTAAATGGGATTGTATTCTTAATTTCTCTTTCTGCTACTTCATTGTTAGTGTATAGAAATGCAACTGATTTTTGTATGTTGATTTTGTATCTTGCAACTTTACCATATAAATTTATTATTTCTAAAAGTTTTTCGGTGGATTCTTTAGAATTTTCTATATATAAAATCATGTCACCTACAAATAGTGACAGTTTTACTTCTTCCTTTCCAATTTGGATCCCTTTTATTTCTTTTTCTTGCCGGATTTCTCTGAGTAGGACTTCCAATACCATGTTAAATAAGAGTGGTGACAGTGGGCATCCTTGTCTGGTTCCTGTTCTTAGAGGGATAGCTTTCAGTTTTTCTCCATTGAGAATGATATTAGCTGTGCATTTGTCATATGGCTTTTATTCTGTTGAGGTAGTTTCCTTCTATATCCATTTTATTCAGAGTTTTTATCATAAATGGATGCTGGATCTTGTCAAATGATTTCTCTGCATCTCTTGAGATGATGATGTGATTTTTATTCTTCATTTAGTTAATGTCGTGTATCACATTGATTGATTTGCAGATGTTGAACCATCCCTGCATCCTAGATGATTCTTAATGGCTACATTTTAACTTAGAATGTAAAATTTCTAATAGAAATCTTTCTTTAAATATCAGTCAACAATGTTACTAGACTATACCCCTCACTCCCTTAATCCAAAGCATGTCCTTTAATTAGCATACTTGACTAGTGATTCCTTTTTAAAACATTAGTGACCTACACAAATATAGACAAGTTGCTCCATCTAAAAAACAATTTTTTGGAATAAGAAATGATCAGCTCATTGATTTCAAACACAAAGTCAATTATTGTACAGCCTCATACAAGCTCCTTTAACAGAGACTAATGGAAAACACATTATGTGGCTGCCATGCAAGATGCAAAGCTATAGCAGCAAACTTATAATTCACAGCACAAACTTTAAAATTTATTTTCTTTACTTTGGACCTGACAAAAGTTCTGGAAATTCAGCTATGGGTTTTCTTAAGCAAAGCAGCCAGTAAGAACTACAGTTGATACTATGCCTTAGGGAATTGCAAACATGGAATGAAGACCCTCAAGATGAGAGATGAGGAAAACAAAAAACCAGAATGTCTTTGACACCCAAATGACTATTTTCTTCTTGTCGCCTAAGTCCTGCCAATCCCCCCAAAATCCTAGATAAAGGGGTGGGGTCTGTCAGAAAGAAAAGGAGGAAGGAGAAGAGGCAATTGCAGGTGTATTTTCTAAGATATAAGGAGCAGGAAGCCAGATTCTCTCCCCTGCACCCTACTCGCAAGCCCAGGCTACCTCAGGGGAAAACATTTTAAGACCAAGAAGTCTATTGCTTCATTGAAACCCTTCATTGCTAGATGGACATTGTACAGTTTCTTCTAAATATGGAATCTTTGCCCTGAACAGCAGTTAAAAGTAACAACAGAGGCCAATGAAAGGTGTCTTTGCCAAATATTTATCAGGTCATTGACGAATAAACTTTGACCTAAACAAGTACACAACATCTCATTATTGATTACATTCCCTGATTGCTATTAATTATTCATGTAAATGTAAACCCACAATTGTCTTCAAGGATATCATGGGATAACAAGCATATTACACCTCTCTTGGTTAACAAAGGGGCATATACCATTTAAGATAATCACATATTCTATTCAGTCCTCTGCTCAGACATTGATTCCTCTAGAAAGCTTTCCATGATCTCACCAAGACTAAAGTGATGTCCCTCCTATGTGCTCCAAAAGCAAATTATGCTAACCTTTACAGTAGAATTTGTCACTCTATATTGTTAATGCCCATTCATTGGTCTGTCTTTCTTAAAGTCCTTAAGGACAAGGACTAGTAACAATGGTCACTGAATCTGAATGCCAGCACAATATCCAGCATACAGGAGATACTTGAGAATTATTTGAATTAACGAGTTCTACCTCAATGGCAAAATGATACCATCTTACACTTTGAGATACACTAAAGTTTTAGCATACGAAAAACCATACACTATTCTCTCTTATGAAAGAATTATAGACATAAATTCCATTTCATAGTTTTCAAATTAAAATTTTTTGAAACTACATTGGGAGAGGATATGGTACAATAGTTAAAACTTGTGCCTGAACCTTTAACCTTACCTTTCTCTTTCCTGACAGAATGGATTTATCAAATGACAGTTGGACTCTAGAATTACACACTTAAGGTAACAAACCCGAAAACGCAGTGTAACTACAGTCTCTTCCTTTTGTTCAGATCTCTCACAAACTACATCTTTTAAAGAAATAGTATACATGGAGTTCATCTCAAATATCACAGAGTATAAACTTCCTTTCTCCAGGAGATAATCCAAATAAGTGTGAAGAAGTGCATTCAAATGAATACGAAGAAATGTCAGTTTGACCCTAATCTTACACCGGATATTACAGAAAGCCTTTCTCCTCCCAGGCTATCAATCAAAAATAAAAAAGAAACAAGGGAAAATAAGAGAAAGGGGGTTTTAATATAAACTTTTTTTAACTATAATTCCAATTTATCTTTGTTTATACTAACCTAAATTTTTTTAAAAAATATGTATGAGACAACTATAGGAATTCCTAAATAAGCAAACACCCTGACACTATTTAGCAGAAAACCATAAATACTCACTACTGAAATCAACAGATGACTTTGAAATCAAATTACATCCATGTTATAAAAGAACCATAGCTGTATTATAGTCACTCCCTGGCAGATGTCGTAAATTAGAGTGCTAAGGCTTGAAAGCTAATGTGTTTTATTAGACCTTTTATAATATAGTAATCTCAGATCTGCTGTATTTCGGGTGGGCAGTGACAAAGGTGGCATGGACTTTCATGTATGAATAAATTAAACATTAGCATTGCTACTTTTATATAGTCAGAGTTATTACTAATAAATTCATTGATTGGATATCACATACTTTCAAAAGTTGTCCTCATTTTCCATAGATGAATGATTACTAATTTCTTATGGTTAAACAATGATACTGTATATTTTACCACAGAACAAGCTACACTTTTGAATCACACTAAAAAAGCAAAATAAAGTCAGTATGTTTATGTCATCAGCCATCGTAGAATGGTTAAAGGGAATGAACATAGTGAGATGTTGGATTATCCAGCAGGAATAAACCATTCACTCTTTGATCCTCTCATGAAGTACCAATGAAGAAAAGAGGAAGACAGGGGATAAACAGAGAAATCAGAAGGAATAATAACAGCCTCCAGTATTGATCTTCACCATATGACAGATACCACACTAGATATTTTATGTATTTTATCCAATTTAATCTTCACAACAACCTTAAGAAAATTTACAGATGAGGACTTGAGTTTAGGGAAATTCTGCTAGCTGCCCAAGGCACACAACAAGCAGGGAAAATGGGGTTTGAACCCAGAGTGGCCTAACACCAAAACCTATCCCATTTCCAGGTTAGCTAAACCGTAAAGTCAGTGGCCACTTCTTCCCTCACTTCTCTTGCTCCCACCTAGAAGATCAATTATGTCAGTATCACGCAATCTCTAATAATGATAATAACATATTACGAGCATTTACTGAGTCTTTACTACGTACCACACAGGACAACATATGCATTATTTCACTAAGCGTCAATAACAAAAAAACTGAGTTGTACATGAAAAACAAGCTCAGAAGTTGAGGGACCTGCCCAAGGTCACTCAGCTACAAATGGCAACACCAGAAATCCCCAGTCTGTCTGACACACAGCCCACACCTTTAATCAATGCACTATATAATCCCACAGTAAAGCCTCAGTTCAACAGCCTCCAGCACCTTAAAAATCTTTAAATAATCAGGTTGATTTCCTTGCTTTTTGATTTTGCAAATAAAATATCAAGAAAATACATAAAGATTTATTTTTCTGTAATCCTACTTCTAATGAATGTCTCGGGCTTGGTGTACAATCATAACCACTTAAAAACTCTTTATCTCCTTTTACAGTATTCCAGAACGAGATTGGTTATTCAGAATCATATCCTCCACCAATACAACGAATAATCAGTTATGTTCACTGTACTGTACACTCTTTTCAAGAGGGAGAAAATAAAATCTACTAGATATTAGAAGACATTTTAACAAGAGTTGCAATCAAAAGGAGTTTCACATCACTAAATCTCAGTAAGCTAGAAAATCCAATTAACTATAATACCCCATTTGCCAGCATTGTAGTTAATCCAAATTTTACTGATTGTCTATCAAAACCTTGAAATTATTTAAACATAAGGAATTTTTATATTAATGTCCTTGGTTTCTTACTGACTCAATTGCAATGAATTATTTAACACAAAACTGGAAGGGCTCCAACAGAGTCATTAGCATTAGTAAATATACAGTTAATGTGTTTTAGAACAGGGCCTAATGGACTCCAGAACCTGCCTCTGTGATGGTTGGGGTAGGGGGCTGAAACATCCTCCTTAATAATGAACCTTGCAGGCTCACACGCTTCTTGACTTCCAACTTCATTTGAATGTAGGGACTCTTCTCAGCATCCCTAACTTGCAAGAGTAAAACTCCAATATCCAATACATTTAATAAGTAAAACCAGGAATAAGTATTGGTTTCACACCACAACTTTACAGTCTTCTTGGGGATGCTTTTGGATACAAATAGGAAATTTTAACTTAAAAGACAACAAACAAAAAACGAGGCTAAATTTCGGTCTTCGTTTTCTCTTACCTGAAGAAAGTTTGCATATTTTACGCTGCACTTATATAATGATTTTTATGTGAACGAATGGAAGGATGACTACAGTATTCATATGCACTCCAGTGGTTTACTTTAAGGAATTAAGCATCTTATGCTTATTTTCCATTAACCCCTTCATTAACATGGATGACATGTTAAATAAGTGGAACAAAGGCTAGAAGGCTTCTTAGGGACTCGGAGGGCTTACTCTTAGTGCCTGTGCAATTTTCTCGCTGAAAGCAGTTACCTGTATAAACGAAAGTTATGTTAGAGGAGGCAGCTACCGTCTTAAGGTGCAAAGAGGTTTTCCATGGCCAACCCTAGAAATCTAACAAACCCATTCCACGTGATACTGTTGTCACCCGCTTACAGTCTGTGGCATTTATTCTTAGATGTCCTAAAACATTTCTCGGTCGGTTTTTAGTTGTTGGTCGGTTGGCTGATCTAAAGACAATAGCACTGGAGCCCTAGTAAATGAAAGAAGTTCGGAAGACTTATTCCTAAATGTTCCGACAAGTTCACGGCACGCATTTCTCTGCAGCAGTGGAAAAATTCGGAGAACACCCAAATCTCGCTTTCGAGGACTCGAAGTACGGAACAAAAGGTCCCCAGGTATCTGTCCCACTTCTCTTTAGGTTGGATGTGTTAAACAATAGCGAGGCGCAACTCAACGTTTCACCAACGTTCAAAGCTAAATTATTGACTAAACACCCGATATCAAAGCCTGCGCACACAAAATAAGGGACCCAGGCGGCCGCGCAGCCCGGTGCGCAGCGGGGGCAGGGGCGTTCCCCGCGGGCGGGCGCGAGAGCCCGAGCGCTAGCGGCGAGGCAGGGGAACCCAAACTGTAGGCTTAAGATGGTCCACAAACGAACCTCCAGATCTGAGGCAGAGGGGTGTCTCTCCTTGCCGTTGCCGCCCTCCCCAGGTCCCGGGCACTGCTCCCTCCACGCTCCGCGCGCCCCACGCCAGCCCGGTGGCCGCTGCCCGGCTGGTGCCAGAAGCGCGGGGCCAGGGAGCGGGCGCCGGGGCGGCGGGCCGGGTGCCCCGGGCAGCGCGCCACTCACCGATGCGGCTGAAACTCTCCGACAAAGTTCTCCGCAACTTCTTCATCTTGCCGATCTTCTCGGCCGGCTGGGGCTCAATGAGGTCGCACATCTGGGCGACACCGGGCCCCGGCAACTTCCCCAAACTGGTCCAGAGCGGAGAGCAGACAACGGCGAGGGCGCGCGGCGCAGGGAAGGCGGCGCCTCCTCCTCCTCCTCCACCTCCTCCTCCTCCGGCCGGGAGGCGACGCGCAGGGCTCGGGAGGCGAGCGGCGAGCGGCAGGCTCGGCTCGGCTCGGGCCTGGGCCTCGGCTGGGCGGGCGGACGGGCTTCTCTACGTGGTGCCGGGGGCGGCCGCGACCGCCGCCGCTGTGGGGGCCCCGCGCCGCGCCGCCGCCGCCCTGCTCATTTTCCCTCCTTTGTAACCGAGAGGAGCGCGGCCGGGGGCGGGGCGGGCCGGGGACCAGGTGCGGGAGCCGGGGGTCGCCGAGCGCGCGGGGCGCGGGCGGGGAGAAGTTCTCAGCCCCGAGTTTCCGCGCTCGGGAGAAAGGGCCGCGGCGCGAACCGCCACCCGGCCCTCCCGCACCGCCCCTCCCGCCGCCGCCGCCGCCGCCCCGCCTCCCCCTCGGCGAAGGCCCGCGGGCGCGGGACCCCGGCGCGACCTCGGCTCCCCGCTCGGAGCCGCGTCCCCGGCGGCCTCCCCGGCGCCTCCCCAGCCCGCGCGCCCCGCCGCGCCCCCTCCCGGTCGCCCCCGGCCCGGGCCGCGCCCTGCCCGCCTCGCCCGCGCGCGAGGCCCCGGCTGGCGAAGGGCTGCGAACCCGCGGGGCTGGGAACGGGCCGCGACTGGGGGCCCTGTCTCGGGCTGAGGGTAGGTCACCGAAAGGACAGGGGCTGAGTCTAGACCATCTAGCTGAGTGGTTTCCTCCCTGCCACGAACGCAAGTGACAAGAGCGCGGAGTTGGGGGCGTGAGAGGAGGCCGCCACCACTGCCTCACGGTCGGGGGAGTGGAAAGGCCTCCAGGAGACGCGCAGGTTTGACCGTGATTTTTTTTTTTTTAATATTGTCTAGGAAGCTGTGAAGTGAAGGATCCAAAGGGAAAGATGGGCCCATTTTTTAGGAGAGTCAAGTGCAAAAGCAGAAGCTTCAACTGTAACCCCGCAGGGCAAGGCTAGTGCTCTGTTTCCTTCATCCCTGTGTCTGACGCTAAGTGACAGACGGGAATGCGGATGAGCTGATGATACAAGTACCCAGTTCTACAGTAAATAGCAAACACTAGCCCTTAGTCTACTTCTCAGTTTTAAAACATATTTCTAAATGGGAAGACTTAAAGCCAAAAAGATTCTGACCTACTCTTCCCCCACCGCCAAAAATGAACTTTGAAGGAGGGAGGGGGTGCTTTATAAAACCCCACAACAAATAGTTCGGCAGCAAAGACAGATCGTCTTCATTCTACTAAAACGTGGTACAGCGAATGCTCCAAACGTCACTCTCCCAGGGGAGAAAGAAGGAAGACGGGGGAGGTCCTGAATGTGTTGATTTGGGGCCAGCAAACTCCTTATGAATAGAAATTTAGTAATCTTGAGTCATCTGGCTGGGTAAGTAATAAGAGCTTGTGAGCGTGTGACAATGCCGTTCAGTTTAAAGGAAGTTTCGGGGAGTTTGTGTTTTGTTAAAAGATTTTTATCTTAAAAACTAGCCCCCTGCCTTCCTTAAACTGTGAGGTAGAACATTTTGACTTGTTCTGCCCTGCACTGAGCACATTATGGGGTCTTGATAGATTGCAGCTGATAAAAGACAGGAATTCAAGCCAAGGCGGGGGGGGGGGGAGGGGGGGGGCGTGGAATTCGTTAAGAAAGTCGGTATGAGTTAAAATGCAAGGATGCTGGATCTGGGTGACCATATCTAGTTATTACAGACAGCCCAAGTGTGGCCTCAAGACAGGAAAAACTTTAACTTTTACCACTTCCTTAAGTTAATTAGGGAGAAAGTTAGCAGCTATGAATGAAAAGACAAAAGCAACCAATCAAAATACTGATGGGTTCTAGCTACTGGTCACCATGATGAAGAAATAAATAGTCATTAATTTAATAAACCTTGACTACTCTATGTCTGTGGCCGTCCTCTTATTCACTCTGGCAATGGCTGTTTCAAATATATGTATATATATAAAAATCTCTGTTTTACCTCCGTGGTATTTAGTATTTCTGACTTTTTAAAAAGTCAACTTCTGCTTGAATAAATTATGGTATATGCGTACAAAGGTATAGTTGGTAAATATTTTTAAAAATGAGATATATCAATATGAATTGATGTATAAATATGTCTAGAGTAAGTGAAGAAAACATATTTACCATTAACCCATTTGTGGGAAAAAATATATTTCTATATGCATAGAAAATTTCTGGAAAAAAGAACAAAAAACTATTAAGTGTGTGTACTCAGAATAGAGAAGATATTTCTTTTGTACTTTATAGTTTGAAAATTTTACTCAAAGAATGCGTTACTTTTATAATAATAAAAATACTTAAAACATAATAATATTTACTTAAGACCTATCCAAGGAAAACTATAAGACGTTACTGAAAGAAATCGATAATGACATAAAGAAATGGAAAGATATGCCATGTACGTGGATTGGAAGAATAAACATAGTTAAAATGGGCTTACTACCTGAAGGAAGCTACAGATTCAATGCAATCCCAATCAGAATCATAATGACATTCTTCGCAGAAATAGAACAAAGATTCTTAAAATTCAAAAGGGGCAACAAAAGACCCCAAATAGCCAAAGCAATCCTGAGAAACAAGAACAAAGCTGGTGGCATTGCAATCCCTGACTTCAAAACATATTACAAAGCTATAGCAATCAAAACAACATGGTACTGGTACAAAAGCAGGTACACAGATCAATGGAACAGAATTGAAAGCCCAGAAATAAAACCACACATCTATGGACGCAATAAAAAATTCTAAAGGAGCCAAGAACATTCAATGGAGAAAGGAAAGCCTCTTTAATAAATGATGTTGGGAAAACTGGACAGCCTCATGCAAAAGAACGAAAGTAGATCATTATCTTTCTCCATACACAAGAGTAGACTCAAAATGGATCAAAGACTTGAAGGTAAGACCTGAAACCATAAAACTTCTGGAAGAAAACATAGGTAGTATGCTCTTTGACATCAGCCTTAAAAGGATCTTTACAAATATGTTGTCCACTCAGACAAGGGAATCAAAAGAAAGAATAAACAAGTGGGACTTCATCAGACTAAAGAGCTTCTGGAAGGCAAAGGAAACCAAGATCAAAATGAAAAAACAACCCAACAATGGGAGAAAATATTTGCAAATGATATATCCGATAAGGGGTTAATCTCCTTATCGGATATATCATATATTATATAAAGAGCTCACACAACTGAACTACAAAAAAACAAACAGCCCAATCAAAAAGTGAGCAGAGGATATGAACATTTTTCCAAAGAAGATATACAGATGGCCAGTAGGTACATGAAAAGATGCTCAACATCACTAATCATCAGGGAGATGCAAATCCAAACTAGACTTAGATATCATTTTACACCTGTTAGAATGGCTATAATCACCAAGACAAAACATAATAAATGTTGAAGAGGTCGGGGAGAAAAGGGAACCCACATCCACTGCTGGTGGGAATGCAAACTGGTGCAGCCACTTTGGAAAACAGTATGAAGATTTCTCAAAAAATTAAAAATAGAACTACCATATGACCCAGCTATCCCACTACTGGGTATTTATCCAAAGAACTTGAAATCAACAACACAAAGAGACTTCTGCATGCCTATGTTCATTGCAGCATTATTCACTATAGCCAAGACCTGGAAGCAACCCAAGTGCCTAACGACTGATGATTGGATAAAGATGTGGTATATATATATATATATATATATACAATGGAATACTACTCAGCCATAAAAAAAAAGACATAGTCGTCCCATTCGCAACTACATAGATGGACCTTGAGGGCATCATGTTAAGAGAAATAAGTCAGACAGAGAAAGACAAATAATTCATGATTTCACTCACATGTGGAATATAAACAAACTTACAGACAAAGAGAACAATTTAATGGCTACCGGGGGAAGAAAGGGAAGGTAGGCACAAAGGGTCCAGGGGCACTTTTTTTTTTGAGGAAGATTAGCCCTGAGCTAACTGCTGCCAATCCTTGTCTTTTTGCTGAGGAAGAGTGGCCCTGAGCTAACATCTGTGCCCATCTTCCTCTACTTTATATGTGGGATGCCTGCCACAGCATGGCTTGCCAAACAGTGCCATGTCTTCACCTGAGATCCGAACCGGCAAACCCCAGGCCGTCGAAGCAGAATGTGCTCAATTAACCGCTGCTCCATGGGGTCGGCCCCCAGGGGCACATTTATATGGTGTTTGACAAATATTAATGTACAACTGAAATTTTACAATGTTATAAACCAGTTAGACCACAATAAATTTTTTTTAAATAATAAAATTTACTTCATTTTAACCTACCCCATTCCAAAACTTTAGCTCTCTCACCTCTGAAAAACTTCACCTAATTACAACAGTATACCTGGCAGGAGAAACAGTTGTTAGTAGCAGACCAAAGAAACATTGGCAATTATGAATAACCAACTTTGCACTATATGCTTATCTGCTTCCTTTGTTGGTTATATATTAAAATGGCTAATTTTGCAAGAAACTGTGATACAAAGAAGATTTTTAACTGGATGCTTTAAAGATATGTACACTTATGGGGCTCAACTCTTTATACAGTTATTTGTTTCACATTTGCCTTCAGCTTAGATTGTAAGTTCCCTGAGGGCAAGGACCCTACACTACAAAAGGTACAATGCCCATTTCATTGTGGACATAAATGTTTGTCAAATGAATGTAGAATATATTGCTGCTACTGAGAAGAGGTGTGTTTTCCTTGGAAACAAAGATGACTATCCAGCATCTGTGTGGCATATGTATTTTCAGTGGGAGATGGAGCTGTGCCAGCTCTCCATCTGAAATTCTGGTTCACAAGGTTATAGTTTTGGCTGGCCTGAATTGAAGGTGCAGTGTCTGAATACAAAGAAATAAGCTTACCTAGAGTCTGCACCCAGCATGGGTTGACCTTAATCAAATTCATCAATTAAAGCATGCACATGTATTAATTAGGCCTGGAGTAGTAGCAACAGTGGCTGTAGACCCAGGATTCAAGGGTTCTAGTCCCCACTCTATCGCTAAGTGTTATGTGGCCTTAGAGAAGTAAGTGACTTACCCACTTCCTTATTTATATAATAAAGGACTTGAACTAGATGACCTCTAGGGTCATTCATAGCTGCAAAATTCTGATTCTAAATTGAATGGTAAAATTTCTCCTCTCCTACCTTATATACTAAAAGATAGATATATTTAAAAAGAGTAATTAATATACAAATGAGATAGAGAGACAAAGATCTGTTGACAGAAATTATGTGAAATTTAAGATACATTATTTCTAGACATGTCATACACAAATTATGCTTCTTTTTTTGTGAGGAAGATTAGCCCTGAGCTAACATCTGCTGCCAATCCTCCTCTTTTTGGGGAGGGAGACTGGCTCTGAGCTAACATCCGTGCCCATCTTCCTCTACTTTACATGTGGGATGCCTACCACAGCATGGCTTGCCAAGTGGTGCCATGTCCACACCCAGGATCGGAACCAGCGAACCCCGGGCCACCAAAGCAGAACATGCGAACTTAACCGCTGCACCACAGGGCCAGCCCCTGCTTTTATTATAAATGAATCTTGTCCGTATAAGAAAAAATAGCAGGCTAATATGCTGGCAGTAAATTTTAAGGGAATGAATCTTAATTCAAATAAGATGAAATATAGAGGATTTGATTGGAATCTAAAATACCAGCAAAAGCAGAAGCAGATTTACAGACCCAAAAGAGTAGAAAAAGATATTATCAGAGAAAAGAAATCTATGAAACCAGGATGCCAAGGATGTGGAGAATAGAGTTGGAAAGTAAAGTTAAAGAGAGAAAATATATGCTCGTTAAAGTAAAGTTTTAGAATTTAGCCAGAGCGTCAATGAAGATTAAGACATACGGTCAGGGCATAATTATTAAAGTGGTGGAAACTTACATAATTAAATATCCTCTTAGAACACTAAAATGGGCACCCTAGTTAATTATTTTTAGGATCAAATATTATCCTCCGTCTTTTGAACACATCCAGGAACATATTCAGGAACTGAAGTAGCACAAGCTTAGATGACCTACACCAAGTTCCCAGTGAGCCATCAGTGAAACTGGTACATAGAATCCAAAACTCTTGTCACCGACTTTTCATGTTCCAACTGTTAGATAATGTGTAGTCTTAAGGGTTCTTTTTTTTTTTTTTCCTTGACAAAGAGCAAATTAAAATTAAAAAGGAGAGGAAACGGAAGGTTGCAGAAACCAGTGCATTCAAACTCAGGTAAATGGAGGCTCCCTGTCTCTCCCCTCCCTATTCTATCAGCCGTCCATTGCCTAGTCACTCCTCATTCGAGTCCTTTTCACATTTACAGAAATCACTCCCCGCTGACATAAACCTCCAGGCTTGTTCAGGAATAGGACCTATATTTGTCTGACTGTTTTATAGGTGATTTTATATTTTTTCAACATATATTTCAAGAGACCTAGGGACCTAAATAAATTGATAGACTTGCAAATGACTACAGGAAGAACAAAGAAGTTGTGAAAACATCCAAGTGATGTCAAGCATAAATTAGCTCAGAATAGTTTTGGAGAACTACCAGGGTCAAAGTTTACATTGAAATACTGCTAAATTCCCCTCTCCTATTAAACCATGCTAAAATATTATAATAGCATCTCATTCCTGTTTTCCATTGTTATATAATTTGTACAACAGTAGTTTATATAAGAGAATATCTACTGCCATTTCTAACTAAGATACATTTCACTCAATTATACACTTTGTTGTTACTTGTGTGTATATACAGACGTGTCATTAAGAAAGGGTCCTCATTTATGATTGTTATCGATTTCAATGCATCATGTTAAACTTCAGGGGCCAGTCTTGTAATTGAACTCTGCATGTGGATGTGAAGATGGTCAGAAGCTAATACTTTAGTGAACCAAAACCTTATGCCTTTCGGTCAGTCCATACAAGTCCTGTTAGGAGCAATTAACTTCAGAAATGCAGCTCTTCCATCAAAAACATTCTAGTCTTTCTTTCCAAGGCCCTTGACAGTTCATCTGCATTCATATACCTATCCTCTTTTTTTTTTTTTTCAAGGAAGATTAGCCCTGAGCTAACATCCATGCCCATTTTCCTCTACTTTATATGTGGGATGCCTGCCACAGCATGGCTTGACAAGCGGTGCCATGTCTGCACCTGGGATCCAAACCAGCAAACCCCTGGCCGCCGAAGCGGAACATGGGAACTTAACTGCTGCACCATCAGGCAGACCTCGCATATACCGATTCTAATCAAGTGCTTATAAGCTGAAAAACTATCCAGAGGATAATTAAATTGATGGTGTCATTGGACATATCACATTCCTCAGCTAAAATGACTATTTATAATTTTTAAATGTAACTAAAATAACTTATGGTTTTATAATAGGCTATAAATTGATCTCATCTTATTTTAACCCATACTAGTCTGAGACATTATCGTTACCACAATGTTACACGAAGAAATGGACCTAGAGATGCCGAGAGATTATCCCCAAGATCATCACAGGTTCCAGTTTTAGATTGAGACACAGTTTGGTTACCAAAAACTTTTCTTTTATAAAGCATTTTTGTAGCATGATGTGTGGCATTTTCTTTTTCTTTTGATATACTTTGGGTATAATTATGGTTGTCCTTATTGTATAGAAAGGAACTATTCTGAAGCAGAGAGAGTTCAAGGAATCAGCCAAACCCAAACAGGTTAATGGATGAATCAAAACTCCTAAATTCCATGGATTGCAATTAGTCTTTGGGTGGTGAACATGGTGTAATCTACACAGAATTCGAAATATATTACGATGTACACCTGAAAGTTATGAAATCTTATAATCCAAGTTACTGCCATAAAATATAAATTAAAAAAAAAGACTCCTAAATTCCAGCCCTCTACCTAATTGGAAGACATTAAAAGTGTGATATTGAAAGACGTACAACTGACTTTGAAAAAGAGGCTCCTTTCTACTTTAATTGGTATGCATGAATGAACCAAATATTCTAAAACTATCGCTTGTTGAACCACTGCAGCATGCTTCAGTAATGGATTAATCAAATGCAGTTTGGTCATAATTAATATTTAATCCAATAGTCCTTACCTATGTGGATGAGTCATATCAAAATTACTTGGTGTCTTAGTCTGTTTGGGCTGTTCTAAGAGAACACAATAGACTGGGTGGCTTGTAAACAACAGAAATTTATTTCTCGCAGTTCTGGAGCCTGGAATTTTGAGATCAGGGTGCCAGCATGGTTGAGTTCTGATGAGAACCCTCTTCTGGGTTGGAGATTGCCAACTTCTCCCCCTGTCCTCCATGGTAGAAGGGGTGAGGGAGTTCTCTGGGGCATCTTTTATAAGCGCACCAATCTCATTCATGACAGCTTCACAGTCATAACCTAATCATCTCCCAAAGACCCTCCAAATACCCTCCACTGGGGATTAGGTTTCAATGGATGGATTTGGGGGGGAGGGGCACAGATATTCAGTCTATAGGACTTGGGAAACGTTTTCAAAGGGCTACTCTAGAACATCCTAGGCAGGCTCTGGAGGGGCAGGAGGAGGAAAGGGGAGGTAAAGATTGAAAAAGCCTCCAAGATAATTCCTGTACAATGTCCACGACATGAGAATCACTGATTTAGTCCCTTAAATAGCAACATGATGGTAGCTATTTGATGAAAGTCAGATATAGAGGACAACATAGAAATACCCATGCAGTGTAAAAGACAATAAGGTTGAAGACGTCACATCCTAGGTGTGTTTCAAACAGTAAAAAAGAGAACAGGGTTAGGAGCTGGAAGATATTAATTCTCAGTTCTAGAATCTTCTCTCATGACCTGTATTGTATCACCAATCTTCTGCTTCCTTATCTGTAAACTAGAGATAGACAATGATCCTGGTGCTCACCTACAAATTTAAGGGATTGTTATATCCTTTTCCTAATCAAGTTTATTTGATTTCTTTCAATCACAAACCAAGAAAACAGGGATAGGCTGATGTGGTTAACGAAAAGGATTAAGAAAATCAGTTTCCAGTACTATCTCTGTTTTCTTATCATAAGCAAGTAATTTCACTTTTCTTCATTTGTTTCTTCATCAAATGCATTTTGGGCACATACAATGTCCTAGGCATTGTGCTAAGAGCTGGATATACTGCAGTGAGAGAGGTGGAGCACGGTCACAGTCCCTGCCTGCACAGAGCTTACAGACTAGTGATGGAAAATAAAAGGTGACCTTTCTTCTAATAGGGGAAGACCTGGGTGCTATGGACACCCTACAGCAGGGAAATTTCACCCTAATCTGAGGGTAAGAGATGTCCACCCTGAGCAATCACACCTAAACTGAGACCTGAAAGATCCATACAGATAGTGTGGCAGCAAGCAGGGGGTCCCACAGAGGGATCCACACTTCTGAGGACCAGAAGGCAAAGAGAGAACATGGCACATTCAAGAAACCAAAAGGTGGTCTGAGTATAGAACAGATATGGAAGAAGACTGGTGAATTCAGCAAGGGAGAGGAGGGAGACACTTCAACAATCACACAGTAAGGGCCGTGTGTACTTTAATTCCTGTTAGAAATGTCAGACAACACTCATGGTAGTTTCTGTTCCTCTTGAAAACCCACTAAAACTAAAGTGAACAGATTTTTTAAAAGCACAAGTCCACGGACACATCGATAATGAAAAAAGAAACAGCACCAACACAATTTTGGAAGCTGGAAAAATTATAGCTGAGTAGTAACTGACTTGTCAGTCCCAAGAAAGCTGAATCCTAAGCCAGCAGTTGGTAAGGCTGAGAGGCAACCTACTGAAAGTGTAAAACTGAATGTCAAAACACCTACCCTTCTTTCCCCACTTTCTTCCCATAGTTTTGATCAACAGATTGCTTACAGTGAAATCCACAGTTGACAGGCCCAACCATGTAAATTGAGCTTGCCCAAAACTTTTTAGTGCCTCTCTCCTAGATATGGACAGACAGCCAAGGATCTCCAGATAGTTGATGGAATATTCTAATAAGAAAGATAGAGGCCAAAACAAACTAACAGCGAAAGCTTCTAGGAATAAATAAAGACTGAGCAGGAGAAAAAAACCCTATTAATATCTTCAGAGATTCAAAGATAGTGAAATAGTACAGGACATTGCAGTCTTTTTGTGCAGACATCAAACAAAAACTGGATGCTATACATGTTTTTAAAAGTAGCAACAAGAGGAGCTGGCCCCATGGCCGAGTGGTTAAGTTCGTGCACTCCACTTTGGTGGCCCAGAGTTTCGCTGATTCCTGGGCACAGACATGGCACTGCTCATCAGGCAATGTTGAGGCGGTGTCCCACATGCCACAACCAAAAGGACCTACAAGTAGAATATACAACTATGTGCTTGGGGGGCTTTGGGGAGAAGAAGGAAAGAAAAAAAACGTAGCAACCAGAGTACAAACATGGACTCTTAGATATTAAAAATATCGTGGTATAAAAGAACACTTCAAGTGTAAGTTTAAAATACAAAGTTGAGGAAATCTTCCAGGTAGTAAAACAAAAAGATGGACAAAGAAGAGATAAAAAGATGAGAAAAGTACAGCCTAATCCAGGGAGTTCAATATCTGAATAGTGCGGTTCCAGAAAGAGAGAATAGAGAAAATGGAGAGGGGAAATTATCAAAGAAATGATACAAGAAAATTTCCTGGAATGAAAAGACATGACTTTCCAAACTGCAAGAGTATATTAAGCTCCCAAGACAGCAGACGAAAATAAACCTGCACTGACACACACCCTCATGAGACTGCAGAACCCTGTGAACAGAGAGGATATTCTTAAAACTTTCAGAAAAGAAAAACAGGCTTCTAAAAAGAATCAAGTGTCAGAATGGCTTGAGACTTCTTGACAGCCACAGTGAATGCTAGAAAATAGTAGAAGAAAACGATTTCTAATTTAGAGTTTCCCAGCCAAATTATTAATTAAGTGGAAGGCTAGAACATAGATTTTTCAGACGTTAAAAGTCAAAAATACTACTTCACAGGCCCATTTCTCAAGAAGCAATCAGAGGATTTGTTCAACCAAAGTAAGAAAAGAGAAAATGGAATCCAAGAAATGAGGTGCCAATACATGTGAAGGCAGGATGATGGTGAAGAAAAAATAATCTAAGACTATAGCTCTGAAGGAAGCCTGAAGATCAACCAGTCTGGTGGACTGGGACAGGGCAGAGGCCCTGGGAGAAAGACCATGCAGAAGATGACATGGATAGAATGAGTGGCATTTAAAGCGTGTTGAGGGGAGATTTACAAAGCCAGGGGTCTTGGAAGTTTGGGGAGGTACTAATGATAAGTACAAAGATCAGTCTGCGCAGAGGTGAGCATGATGGCCCACTCAGGAATTTATTTGGACGTCCAGACACAATGCGGCCACCAGTGAATATAAATAAGGTATATTTAGTGCTAACACTAAACTGGGGGTTCCCAGCAGGGAATGGGCTCATGCAGGTGTCTGATGAGAAAATGAGCAAAGGCTAGGGGTGGTATGGGGCTTTTTTATGGTTAAAGGGTAGTCAGCATGGTGGAGAATTCCCCTAGCATGGGCTAGAATCTGTGCTATTTGAAATTGCCATCAGCTTTTAGAGGTAAAGGCCTACACAGTTCTTCTTATCTTTGTTGCCTAGATGTGGGGGAGATAGAAAAGAGGGGTGGAGATTGAAAGCTGTCAACAAACATCAAAAATGGAGTCAGGGGCCGGCCCCACGGCCAAGTGGTTAAGTTCATGTGCTCCACTTCGGCTGCCCGGGGTTTCACTGGTTTGGATCCTAGGTGCAGACATGGAACCCCTCCTCAGGTCATGCTGAGTCAGCATCCCAACATGCCACAACTAGAAGGACCCACAACTAAAATATGCAGCTATGTACTGGGGGGATTTGGGGAGAAAAAGCAGGAAAAAAAAATGGAGTCAAGCCACTTTATTACAAAAACCAAGTACAGGAGGAAAAAGATAGTTATTAACTGAAGAAAAACAGAAGTTGTACAGGAAAGGAAAAGTATTCATGGCCCTCTGTGGCTCAGATGTGAATAACATTCACAAAGTTATATCAGTGCAAATACTGAATGCAGTATTGCAATATACAAGTATGCAAATACAATATGCAGATCATGGCCATGTTGAGAAGATGAGGAATGGGAAGTATTCATATATGTGATGGGTGTCATAGGGTTTGGAATTGGAAGTCACTGAAATTTTTTTTAAAAATATCAATATAGGGGGCTGACTCCAGGTTAAGTTTGGCATGCTCCACTTCGGCAGCCAGGGTTGGGTTCCCAGGCACATACCTACACCATTAGGTGGTGGCTATGCTGTGGCAGTGACCTACATACAAAAAAAATAGAGGAAGATTGGCAACAGATGTTAGCTCAGGGCGAATCTTCCTCAGCAAAAAGAAAAATAAATCAATATAAATATGTTCTTTAGAGATATGGAGATAATTCCAAAGGAATCAACTAAAATAGTTGATAGTGGTTGCACCTGGGGAGCGAGAGTGGCGGCATAAGAAATGGACAGTGATGTGGGAGAGGGTATGTCAAAGGACTACTGTTTCGTTTGTTTATAACAAGCATGCATGTATAACTTTTCAAACATATGTAATTAAATCACCCCCGAAATTTGACTTTATCCTAAAGGCAATGGGGAGCTACCCATCACGTTGGAGCTTTAAGCAATGAGGCTCTGAGCATGCTAGTGCGATCAGATTTGCTTTTTATTCAGATTACTATAGTTACTTTGTGGAGAAGAATTAGAGGGAGGAAAGAATGGATACAAAGGTGCCTATTAAGAAGTTTGGTTAGTCTAGCCTGGAATCTAGACAGGAAGTGATGTTGGCCTGGATTCAGGTCTGGTGACAGGGGAAGGTTAGAAGAAAATAGATTTGTGAGTACATTGTGATTGATTGGATTGCGTGATGGAAGAGGAAGGACTCAAGACTGATACTGCATTTTGGGGGTTGGACAATGGGTGAGTGGCATGCCATTCATTAAGATAGGAAATCCAGATGAGGAGCAGGTTTGGAGGAAATGGAATGATTTCAGTGTTGAATATCCAAATGGAATGACTCTAGGGCAATTGCAGATACGGACCTGGAGCTCAGCAGAGAAAGTGGGGCTAGAGATGTAGATTTGGAATTAGCAGCATCGAAATGACAATTGAAGTCCTAGGAGTGGGTGAGATTGCTCAAGGAGTGAGCATAGGGTAACCAGCATCAAAGGCAGAGCCTGAAGGAATATAAACAAAGAAGGAGGAAAAGGAATCAGCAGAGAAGAGTGAGAGGGGACAGGCAGAGAGGCAGTAGGATAGCCTAGGGACACGCAAGTCAGCAAGAGAAAGTCCAACAGTATCCAATGGAGCTGCAAGGGTGAGTGAGATAGGGATGGGAGCATATGCACTGGAGCCATGTGTGTGGAGTGGCAAGGTAGTTTGAGGAGTATGTGAGCCAAGGCACTCACTTTAATCTCTGTGTAACAGATAGCAGTAGGAAATTTTCCTGAATGCTTATTATGGGTCAGATGCTATATTAGGTACTTTACATTCTTTATCTCATTTAATCCTCAAAACAACATTATCTCTATGAAATAGATGCTAAAATTAACATGCCCATTTTTCAGATGAGAAAACTGAAGTTAAAGAAGTTAAGCAATTACTCAAAGGAATAGAGATAGTAAGCAGACAGGTTGGAATTTGACCTCAAGGAGTCTGACTCCAGAGCGTACACTCTTAAACACTATACCCTCTAAATGATCTGCCAAAAATAACGCTATTCAGACATCCATTCAAAAAACCTGCTGTGTGCCAGGCATTATTCCAGGTACTGGTGATCCAACAGTGTCCAAAGCAATGCTCCTGACCTCATGAAATTTACGTCCAGTGGGGAAGATAGACAGTAAACGAATTTAAAGACGCATATACACTTTCAGTACGTAGTGTAATGAACACAAAGAAAGCAGGAGAGTGACCAGAGAGGACAACTACTTTAGATCATAGGCCTACCTGACATGACATTTCAGCAAAAACCTGAATGAATTTAGGGACTGGGCATGAGAAGATGCATTCCAGGCTGAAAGAGGAGGAAGGCAGGTAGGTAGGAGGTAGGGTGGGGGCAGGGGTGGGTGCAGAATGAGCGAGAGGGAAATTGGTAGGTCATAAAGTTGGTAAGGGAAGCAGGGCTGCATCATGTTCAGCCTCATAGGTAAGAGTTTAGCTGTTGCTGTAGGAGTGACGAGAAGTCTTGGGAGAATTTTGAGCAGGACAATGACAAACTCTGACTCACATTAAACTACCTTGTAACAGAGCCTGGACTTTGGATTCTGTGACCATCACCATTTCCATCATTCTCTAGAATTGAGATGCCATGTGGCTACTGTGGGTACTTGAAATGTGGCTGGTCCAAATTGAGATGTGTTCTAAGTGTGAAATGCACGCCAGATTTCAAAGACATAGTACCAACAGAAGAATGGAAAAGACGTCACGAACAATTTTTTTATATTCATTACATGTTGAAATGATAATATTTTAGATATATTGGATTAAATAAAATATAACATTCAAAATAATTTCACCTATTTCTTTTTACTTTTTTAAAAAATGTAGCTACTAGAGAAAACTTTTTAATTACATTTGTGGCTCATGTTATAGTCCTGTTGGACATTACTGATCTAAACAACATCCCTTCTGCCCTCAGCTTCAGAATGCTATGAAGACAAATGGAATGATTTGAGTAGGGCTCTGTGAGTCTTCTTAAGGAAACACATTATGTAACAATAAGATAACTAATTGAGGATGATAGTCAGCCAAAAAATGTACTGCTCTCTATAGGCTAAAGATAATGTTACTGACTTGGTGGTTGTTTTGAGTTGTTTTTCCAACAGTGGTGATGAGTTTGCACAAAGTCGTCCGTAATGTTTCCCTCCCCACCCATTCCACCCGCTCCCTGTGCTCCCTTATGACCCAAACAGCATGTTTTGAAATACCTGGCCCAGGTTAAGAATGCAGTTCTCTGGCCATGGAAATTGTTCTCTGTGCAAATCACTTGGTCCTGTATCCGTTTAAACCTCAGCCTGTTTAACAAAACATTCTAATTACCTGGGCTACTCAAGCAAGCAGATTCCAAATGTAAGTAATTATATCTACAATCATAATTATAGAATACTTTTGGTTCTTTTATATTTAATTCTAAATATGGTTGACTAGAATGTACTTATAATGAAAACATTTGCACGCATGCTTTGACCAAGAAATTTGTTTTTCTTTGTGAATTTATATCTATGGAAAGTTTCACAATGTTATAAATTGTCATGTTTTGATTTACATATAAGGGCACTAAAAATATTGTTATGAGACATAGGAATTATTGGGGATGATATAACTATATTACTCTGTCCTAGGCTTTGAATGCCAGTAAGAAAACAGAAGCATCAGCTGGAACCTCCCTCATCTTCTTTGCCTGCTCCCCTCTGCTCCCACCTCCTTTTTCTCTTCTGTGAGGGAGATGACAGGACTTTACCCTCAATTTTCAGTCTCTACCCTTGTGCACTGGATTCAGTCTCCTCCTCAAGGGCCTCATTGCTTTCCTTAACTTCCCTCCTGCATGTCACCATCTCCTACCCTAATGAATTGTCTCCATCAGCAAACAAATAGCTTTAAAATCTCCCATCTTTAAACACACACGCACACACAAAAAATCTCTCTTGGTCCCACATTTCCTTCCCTTTATGGCTTCTCTACTCTGCTTCACAGCAAAATCTTTCAAAAGGGTTGCCTATAACTCTGTTTCCATTTCTTCACCTCACATTCATTCTTCAACACACAACAATTGGGTTTCCCTCCCCCAGTGAAACTGCTCTTGTCAAGGGCAAGCTGAGACCTCCATGGGACCAAATGCGGAAGATATCTCTGTCCTCATCTTAACAGTGCTCTTGCAGTACATAGAGTTGGCCACTCCCTCCTTGAAATATTCTTCTCTTGACTTCCATGATGCTATATCCAGTTTTCCACCTATGCAATTGACTACTCATTCTCAATCTCCGTTCTAGCTCCTTTGTTTCTATCAGTCCTCTAAATGTTGGGGACTCTCTGATTCCTTGGCCTCTTCTCTTTAATCTACTCTCTCCTCAGGTGCTCTCAATCATTCCCATGGCTTTAAATTCCATTTAATTGCTGATAATTCCCAAATGGATATGCCAAATGTAAATACCAGACTCATATATCTATATAGTTGAATCTCAGCTAGGTATCTCAAATTAACATGTCTACAAATGAAATATTGATGTATTCTTCCCATGCTAAAAGGAATAAGAATAATGACAAAAAGAAGACAAAGAAGCAGAGAAGACAGAGAAGAAAGGGGGAAAGAAGGAAGGAAAAAAGAAAATATTATGTTTTTGCTCTAAGCAAAAATCAAGATGTCCCTTACTTCCCATATTTAATCCATCAGCAAACTGTCTAGACTAGCTCCAAAATATGCCTCAAACCCTTCATGTCCGTTTATCTCCATTGCTACTACTCTAGATCAGGGCTTCATTATCTCTTCCCTGGACTACTGATATATCCTCTCATTGGGAACTCCCTGTCTCTGCTCTTGTACCTGCCCAGTCCATTTCCAGAACAGCCAAAGGGATCTTTTTAAACCATAAATCAGTCACTTTCACTCTCCTGTTTAAACTGTTCAATGACTTGACAACATCCCATTGCACTTGGAATGAAATCCAAACATCTGACCATCACTCACAGCTCCTCACAGTTTGGCTCTCGTCTAACTCTCCAGCTTCATCTTGTGCCACCTTTCTCCATTATCCCCACTCATCCCCACCTTGGGGCCTTTGTACTTGCTCATCTTTCTACCTGGAATGCTCCCTGACGCCAATCCCTTCCCCTCATTTGAATGGCAGGCTTCTTTTCATCCTTCAAGTCTCAATTTCAATGTCATCTCACAGAGCCTTGCCAGTGTACCCCTTTTTAAGCCACCTCACCCATTTATTTTTTTTTCACAAGCCATATTTGTTTCCTTCCTCATATTTGACACAATTCTAATTACATATTTTTATGTATCTGCTTTCTTAACTTTCAGCCCCTGCCCCTCACCTATCTCATTCCAGATAAGAGGATTGACATACCAGTTGGGATTAGACACTGGGTGCTATAATCATGCCCCTCCTTTCTCCCTTCTCTTGGAAGCCAGCTTGTCTGTTGAGTGTATATCTGTCTGAACGCCCTTGTCAGGAGTTTCACAAGAACAGGCCTGTGCTGGTTCAGCACTGCCTGTGGCTGAGTGTGAAGTCAAGGTCAGACCTGAAGTATTAGGAAGCCCACTGCAATGATACAGCTAAACCATGATCACAGCAGCTCCATCAGTAAGAATGCTAACATTTTGATTTGCATCTCAATGTCTTTGGAATTAGGTAGAGAACAGAGAGGTGACATACTGACCCCTATAAACACCAATATCTCTTTCCTGAAATTAAGGAAAATCTAGGTCTGTGGCTTTTCAATCTTCTTAAGCAATGGTATCCTTTCTTTAAACCATGTATATATTAGTCCCAATATGTGAAAATAACTAACAAAATAAATGCAGAGATGTTCTGATTACAGTAGTGATTCTATTAATTAACACTTCTATGTAGCAAGTAACGGGAAACTCAATTCAAATTAACAAACAACAGGAAAAATTCATTGGTTCACATAACAGACTATTTTGGAACTTATCTGCATCAGGGAGAGGCTGATCTAGTTCACATGACTATGACCAGTTCCCAGTTTCTTTCTCTCCATTTTTTGTCTCTGAAAAGAGCTCTGAGAAGTGCAAGATAGGAAAAGAAATTGTACTCCAAACAAATAGTGTTGGATCTGTTTTTAAGAGACTTCTGCCCTCATGGTTGCAAGATGGCTACAGAGACTTCTCAGCTGGTTCTCTTCACTCATGTCCAGCAGCAAAGAAAGTATCTCTGCCAGTAGCATCTGCTGAAACATATGTTTAAAATTTTTAAATGCTTTCTTTCTCCCTAGAAGCATGGGCAAAATATCTTGGATTGAATTATGTGCTATCTTGAACCTATCAATTCCTACAGCCAGGAATATGGGATATACTGGCCTAGGTCAACAGCCATGTCTTACCTGCAGAGCTGAGATGGGATCAATCACCGAAGCTGTAATCCAGCAAGCGCTGGCGTTCTATTTGCTGCAACCATGAAGCCAATCAATTACAAGATGAGTTGGTGGTTGAAAAAGGGATTTATTCAATTAGCCAGCAAAATTGAAAGATGTTGGACTCATGTCCCAAAGATCATCTTCAACAAGCACAAAGTTCAAGCAGTTATATAGGGCTAGTGGGCTATGAAGGAGGAGCTCAGGTATGTTGACCATCTGGCATTGGTAACTGGAGGTGCCACACCAGGTCTTTCAGTTGTCATCAATGACAGATGCCAGCATAGATTGATGCGGGGTCGGTGAGCCGAGGAGTCGAAAGAAAGATTTCTTGGACTCTCAAGATCTGGCAGTAGTGCTCTTTTATTTAGAGAATAGAATAGCATGGGGACAGGACCCATGAGCAGTCAGAGCTTCTGCTGCCGCCGCTTCTGCTGCCCCTGCTGGCATGGAGACAGGACCCATGGGCAGGCAGAGCTGGTGCGTGGGGACAGTCAGAGCTCCTGCTGCTGCCCCAAGTTGGGGGTTAGGGCTAAATTTAAGGCATAGGTATGTGAGTCATCTCTTTATGAAGACAAAGAAAAGAACATGAAAAAAAGTTAAAATGGTATCAGTGCAGGTGGGGTCTGGTCGTTGGGTGATCCCATGACTTTTAGACAAGAATCAAATCGGATTAAGTAAAGGTCAAAAGCCACCACCCTAAATCAGTTACATGAGATTGCCAGACAGCAACCAACTTAAGTTCTTGCCTTCCCCATTAAGAGTCTCCAGGGATAAGGTCATCTCTCTTCTTCTTCCTGGTACAGAGAGGGAGGCACGTTTTACAGGTAGAGATTTTCCTTGCAAATGTAAGTGTGTCCCAACAAGGGCAAGTTCCATTTCCCAGAGCCTCCTTCCCTGTCCCAGCCCACCAAAAGCAATCAGCCCCAAACAATCCCGATGCCAAAAAGACATATCCTGGGGTGGCCAATTTCAGGTCCCTACAAAGTCATCCCCCCTTCCTTCACAAACGCAAATGTCTCAAAAGGGCAAGCAAAATTCCAGTCCTCGGAGCCTGCTTCTCATCTGCAGTTTTAAGAGTAACCAGCCAAAAAATCCTCATCATAAACCATTTTAAAATTAAGCAGCCTAAAAATCCTCATCATAGATGTTCTTCTCTGAGGAGGTTGTCATTTTCCTAAGAAACTCAACAGAACAAAGTTGTCATCTATCACCGTGCATCAGCCTGGATTGTAAATCTACGGAGGTGCATATTTCCAAGAGGGTAGCTATTTATCACCTAGGCTACATATAAGTTAAAACATATATAGCTGGGTGGATGGTACTGGTACAAAAACAGGCGCACAGATCAATGGAACAGAATTGAAAGCCCAGAAATAAAACAACACATCTATGGACAGCTTATCTTTGACAAAGGAGCTGAGGGCACACAATGGAGAAAAGAAAGTCTTTTCAACAAATGGTGCTGGGAAAACTGGAAAGCCACATGTAAAAGAATGAAAATTGACCATTCTTTTTCACCATTCACCAAAATAAACTCAAAATGGATTAAAGACCTAAAGGTGAGACCTGAAACCATAAGGCTTCTGGAAGAAAACGTAGGCAGTACACTCTTTGACATCAGTATTAAAAGGATCTTTTCGGACACCATGCCTTCTCAGAGAAGGGAAACAATAGAAAGAATAAACAAATGGGACTTCATCAGATTAAAGAGCTCCTTCAAGGCAAATGAAAGCAGGATTGAAACAAAAAAACAACCCACTAACTGGGAAAAAATATTTGCAAGTCATATATCTGACAAAGGCTTAATATCCATAATATATAAAGAACTCTCACAACTCAACAACAAAACATCAAACAACCCAATCAAAAAATGGGCTGGAGACATGAACAGACATTTCTCCAAAGAAGATATACTGATGGCCAATAGGCACATGAAAAGATGCTCATCATCGCTGATCATCAGGGAAATGCAAATCAAAACTACACTAAGATATCACCTTACACCCGTTAGAATGACAAAAATATCTAAAACTAATAGCAACAAATGTTGGAGAGGTTGCGGAGAAAAAGGAACCCTCATACACTGCTGGTGGGAATGCAAACTGGTGCAGCCACTATGGAAAACAGTATGGAGATTCCTCAAAAAACTAAAAATGGAACTTCCATACGATCCAGCCATCCCACTACTGGGTATTTATCCAAAGAGCCTGAAGTCAGCAATCCCAAAAGTCCTGTGCACCCCAATGTTTATTGCAGCACTGTTTACAATAGCCAAGATGTGGAAGCAACCTAAGTGTCCAGCAACAGACGAATGGATAAAGAAGATGTGGTACATATATACAATGGAATACTACTCAGCTGCAAAACAGAACAAAATCATTCCATTTGCAATAACATGGATGGACCTTGAGAGAATTATGTTAAGTGAAATAAGCCAGCGAGAGAAAGATAATCTGTGTATGACTCCACTCATATGAGGAATTTAAAATTATGGACCAAGAACAGTTTAGTGGATACCAGGGGAAAGGTGGGGTGGGGGGTGGGCACAAAGGGTGAAGTGGTGCACCTACAACATGACTGACAAACATTAATGTACAATTGAAATTTCACAAGATTGTAACCTATCAATAACTCAATAAAAAAAAAACATATACAGCTGGGTGGGTTGGTTAGAGGTTATTCTAAGTTACAGTGTGACTTGCCTCATGTCAACCTTGCTTTAGGCCTGTATCAAAGCCACATGATTGAGAATGAGCTGGGGGTACTCCCGCTGGGGGATGCCAGGCAGAGATGTTGAATGGAGGCCACTCATTAACGTCTGTGTAAGCCTAAGAGGCCTGAACAACTGCAGGCTGATGTACAGCCCCTCTATACAAAAAGCAACCTCTTATAATTTAAAATTCCCTCTCTGTCTTCAAGAGTAGTTACGATATTCCTTCCTCTCTCCTTTCTTCTCTCCTTCCTTTCTTTCCTTTCTTTCTTTCCCTCTCTCTTTCTTTCTTTCAATTGGATTGACCAGGATAGAAAAACACATGTGTCCATATAGTTGTCTTATTTACAAGGCCCTAAGGAAGCTTTCAGAAGAGCTTAAAGCTTAAGAAAATATATACTAAAGATGGGGAGAAAAAAAGGCCCATTTCACAGGACAAATATAAAAGACTAGCCACAGCATGTATCTATGCCAAGGTGCTAACTCTTTATAAGCTAAGTCTTGGGAAAACAAATGCTAGAGACCAGGGTCTTCAGTGGGAGAGGGGAGGTATGTGAAGTCTTATGAAGGGGTAAGTGGGCATGGATTGTTTCAAGGGAATTCATTTTCAGAAAAGCTTTCCTAAAATGGATCAACCCAAGAAATCTCCTCTGGTCAAGGTAATAGGCTTTTTCTCCTTTCCTATCTCCTCTGTGCAATCACCTTTCTTTTATCACGTGATACTAGAAAGGCATACCTCACACTCATCCCAAACCTACTAAGGCACTGCCGGGAGTGTAAAAACCTCTAGGGTGCTCAAGAAAGGGGAAGTGAGTGACTCTAAGGATAGGGTAATTAATCCTTCTGCAAGTCAGATAGACTCAAATTCTCTGCGTTCCACAAAAGGGAAGGACATCTAATCAAGCCATGATGAGAAATGAGAGATCACCTAAAAAAATCTTGATGATAGATTACCATGTGATCTTTGGTATAAAACTGAGAAGAATTCAAAGAATTGAGCCCCGTTGCTATAACAAAACTCCATCCTTCCTATTTACTTATGTAGGTGAAGAGTTTCTCAGCGCCTATATCTACCAAATCACACATTCAACATTGATGCTGAGCCCCGTTATATTTATCCCTGGATACATGGGGGAGAGAGGCTTTACCCATCTCATTAAGAACTGCAATTCTGATATAATTTCACATTTCATGTTTGGTAATTATTCATCAATATTTGTAATATATTTACGCTATTTTGAGAAATCATGTAGAATTTTCTAACATTTAGAACAGGAAATTTAGTCACAGGAAATTTAAAATTATTTCCATATTTTTGTTGCATAGAAGAATGGTATTCATGAAATATTTTAAAGTATTAAAATATATTATAAAGCAGAATGAAAATATAATTTCAAGAAGAAAAATGAACAAAAGAAAATTTCCTGCAGGTAAAGAAGAACTTATTTATGTATATTTTAAAAGTATGACAGGGCATCGAGTTGCTATATAATTTAGATTCTACTGCATCAATATCAAATAGTGATATGACAGTTTATTTTTAAATATCAGTATTTATAATGTGTTGGAATTCATATATTTATATTTGCAACTCTTTTAACATAAAACATTTTAGGCATCAACTTAAAAATGTGGTAGGGAATGTATTGCTTCTTAAAACATTTTAGAAGTACTCGAGTGAAAAAGCCTGGAGACAGTGAAAGGAGAAAATTATGTTAGACAAGAAAATGATCAAGGGAAGAATAGGCCCACTGTTGAGACTGATTGCACAATGAAAATGACAGAGGATCTGTCTACCCACATTTGCTCTTGTGTCCTTTATCAAAAACAAAGAGCTAACTAAGGAAGATTGAATGGACGAAGAGAAACTCAAGATGGAAAAAGAAATTTTAAGAGTGTACCCATCTTCCTTGGGAGTCAACAGAGAGTAGTGAGAATAGCAAGGATTTGAGTCAGCCAGGACTCAATCAGCATTCTGACTCTGCCAGTTTTTTTTCTATGTGACCATGGGCAAGATGTCTAATCCGCCTCATCTGTATTATGGGCATAATGCTATTTACTGCATTGGGTTAAATTTCATAGTGGATGTAAAGTGCTTTGTACAGAGTCAGACACGGCAATACATAAATAGCGGCTGTTGTAGTTATTATGTAGCTGTGGGCCTTGGACCAACTTATCCTCCTTGAGCTTCACTTTCCTCCTCTATAACACAGGAATAATAACAACCAGCTCCTAAGATTACTATGAGGATTAAATTGATAATAAACTTGAGAGCACTTATACCACAAAGAAGGTATTCAATAAATACTAGTTCTTTCCCTACCCCTGCCTTCTCTAGCTTCCTATTGGTTTAGATAATTATATGGTACCCCTAATAGGACATGATGAAAAACAGTCTAATTCTAAACACCTATTTATAGAATAGTATATTGCTTTTATGGTATCTACTAATAAAAAGACTAAATCTGAGATGATTATTTTCCTTGCTGACAAAAGAGACCAGGGTCACATATTATAAATGACTCTATCCTTGTGGATATGACCTTTCTGCTTTACTAGCAAATCTCATTAATGACAAAACTATTTTCTATGAAATTGTGGAAGACAAATATGTTGCTGATCTATGGCCACATAATCAACCCTCTCACAAAAAGGACCTCCTCACAAAGAAAAAATTCTTCCCAAGTGTTTCCTTTTCTTTTATGAGTGAAAAGATAAAGCACTTAGTAATCTGTGGGATAAATGCTCTTATTAATGTTATTCACTTATTTTAGACTGTGACAACAAGTATGCCCTCTTTTTGTAGCTTTGTGTGGAAAACAAAGCCTGGTTCAAGATGAGCTAGGACGCCTGAAAGGGAGTTAGGGAACTAAGTTTCAGTGAACAGGCAGAGAATGTGTCTAAAGCACTTCTTTCATTTTAATCTGTGGGAGAATATCCATTCTGTTCTTTCAGAAATAGGCTGTCCAGTTGCTGTTCCCTGCTGAGGAGAGGGGTGTAGCAACTCTGAATAGTCAGAATGCACAGGAAGGCCCTGTATCAGCCAGGATACCAGCAGGAAAAATATAGCACACCAAAGGAGTGAAATTAATATTGTTGATGCTGGACAATGGGTACGTAGGCGTCCATTATACTAGTCTCTCTCCATTGGTCTATATTTGAAATTGTCTGTAGTAAAATATATAAAAATAAAATGAGGAGTGTAAAAGAAAGACTAAAGTGACTTATGAAGGTGCGGACAGGGGTTAAAGGAAAACAAGGAAAGGTGAAGTCTCCCTCTTTCTCCTCCACACCCCCACCCACCCCTGGACTGGCGACAGTAGGAACTGCTGCCAGTGGTAGGCTTGAAGGCAGAAGGGAAAGTGACCAACTCTTGGAACCCAGGAAGACCTGGAGCTGAAGGAAAGGCCACCCATCAGGAATTGTGGCCTTGGGTAAGGAATGCAGCCACTGTCAACTAAGGCCCAGTGCATAGTTTGTGAAGCCCAGGGCAAAGCGAAAAAAGCAAGAAAAAAGTATGGTTAAAGGTCCTTAAATATAAAGCTTTAGCTTTTCTTCCACAGTCTCTCTCTCTCTCAACTGGTCATGTTTTTAAATTTTTCTATTTAACACCATTATAAATAAAGAATAAATTAAAAGTTTAAAGTATTAGCCTGAATTTTACCATTTACATTGTTCAATGTCAGTTTTAAATACAATATAAGAGCATTTAACACATATGCAAAATAATCAAAATTATACAATTCGTATTTCATAGTTTGTACATACATATGCATTTTTTTCTTACCGGAACAGTGGAAACGCTGCACAAAACTAACTCAACTGCTTTATTTCACTCCTTTATACACACATTGTGCCAACCCTCTCTACCTTTGGCTCACTGATGAGCAAGGAGGGACCGAAAGGAAAAGGAACTATGGATTGCCCTAACTTTCCCTTTCCTTCTGCGGCATCCCTTTTAGTGTAAGAGGTTGGCTAATATAGGGAAGTAACCTGAGTAAGAAAGGATATGATAGAGTTCTCTGGTTGTTCATGTTGCTTAAAAGGCCGTTGCCTTTTTTCTGAATTTGAAGCAAGTTTTGTTTCAAATGGAAAGAGAGGCATTTCGGGGCTTAATCAGTCGTAGACGTGACACGCTTACCTTATAATCTCTTTGAGTCTCACTGAACTCCCAAGCATCACGGATGCACAGGAATTCTGTGATTATGGGGCATTGGAAATGCTATGTACAAATGGGGCAACCAGAAACAGCAGACACATTGTGTGTATCTCCTCTGTTCACATATCAGGCTTCACTAACAAAAGATAAGTTTAAAGATAAAAATTAAGAATTTCAAGGGGGTTGGCACCATGGCTGAGAGGTTAAGTTCTCACCCTCTGCTTTGGTGCCCCGGTTTCCCCAGTTCTGATCTTAGGCACGGACACGGCACCACTTGTCAGGCCATGCTGAGGCAGCGTCCCACATAGCACAACCAGAAGGACCTACAACTAGAAAACACAACTATGTACTGGGGGGCTTTGGGGAAAAAGAGACGAAAAAAAAGAAAAGAAAAAGAAGATTGGCACCAGATGTTAGGTCAGGTGCCAATCTTTAAGAAAAAATAGAATTTCAAGATGCTGACAGCAAAGCATTAAACCAAGTGCAGGGCTCTTCTGAGCACGGGGCCCTGTTGCCTGCACAGGTCATGCACCCTTGAAACTCTCCCTGCTGCCGACCGATGACCAGGAAAGGAAGGAGCCAGGGAAATCAATGCTCTTCCCTGCAGTCCTTCCATCTCCTGCAGGTGCCCTGACTGGTGGACCCTACCTAGGTAGCAAGGGAGCCAGAGACACGTCTGATCGTCTCCTGAGCTGCAGACTAGGGGAGAGAGAGGTGGAGAGTGGATCTGGAGGGGCAAACAGAATATCCAGCACAGGCTGCTAGCTCCCAAATCTCTTTCCAACAAATCCGGCTCCTTTCTAATTCAGGTAATATAACAAGAACCAGGCAGGCCCCAGTTGTGGCTCCAGATTTTTGTGGGGCCTGATGCTGATGCAGTTTGGGGCCCATTTGCAAAAATCAACCAATCAATCAAACAAACAAAACTACAAATATAAATTAGGTATGAAATTGGCTATTTATTTTGAATGAGAAAAGAAATCACAGCAAAATACTGGAGCTTGGGAGATTCAGGTCCTCTTCTTCTGAGGTCTCTAGGAAATGAACCAGAGAAGCCTACACAGACAAGCTCCCTGATCACACCCTGGCTTCCCCTCCCCACCTAGCACACTCTCCAGCTCCAAGCGCCTCCCACCACTCGCTGGGGAAGTGAGGAGTCCTAAAAGTTAAACTATGCATTAGCTTTACAGTAAATTCCTCTGGAGACTCCAAAACTTAGAACACAGAATTAAGTGACTGTGGAGCAGCAATCATTTCCTAGCAGGTGAAAAGTGTAGGCCCTTGAGCCATGACGTGACTCCTTCCCGGACCATGCATGCCAAAGGCATGTTGGGCTTCTCTGACCTAGTGCTTTTTCACTGTAGTCAGGAGATTCCACTGAATTTCAGGTGTACTACATAGGGAACTGAGGAGGTAGTGGATAGTCACATCCACTCCTTTGCATCCCTGATTTCTTGCCTATTTCTTGAGCTGCCTATTGGCTGGGTTGGAATAAGTCAAAGTGAAAGCAACATTAAAACTCATTGTTCTCCATCACCTTCAAATTCTGACCAGACTTTGTGCTCTGACATCATTAACAGGTTCCTCTGTAGACAAAAAATACTACTGGGCTTTCCTCATCACAACTGAGGCAGCAGTGGGGAGCATTTAGGTTCAGAACAAAGAAGAAACAGTTCAGTTAGATGGAAGGTCTGCCCTGGGTGGGGTTCCAAGGTCAGGGATTGGGAGTCCTGGAGGCTGAGCAGGAGCCCATGGGAGGAGGGAAAAGGGTGGATGAGGACCACAGAAGGGGATCACAGGTAGATACAGGGAAATGGAAAATGCTAAAGAAAGATTGCAAACTTTGCTAAGGCCCTGGTGTTGGTGAACTCACTCTGCTTTTGATAAGTATAGGGGAAGCTGCTGATATCTGAACTAAGAACTTGTTCTTAACATGAGAGCATTTGATCTAAATAAGACAGAAGAGGGTAGTGCTTAAGTGCCTACTTCAAATCATGACCTTACTCCTTAAAAGCTATGAGATTTTGGTCAAGAAATTCATTCTCTCTGTGCCTCAGTTTCCTCATCCATAAGATGAGGGTACATTCTGTTGCATTACATTATGTTATGTCATATCACACCATGTCACATCACATCACCTTGGGTTATTATGTTACGTTATATGGAGTTCACTTCATAGTGTTGCATGAGAATTAGATAAGCTAGTACTTATAAACCACTTATAATAGTTCCTAGTACATGTGAGATAATAGAAAAAATATGTACTGATCTCTGCCTCTGATTCCTGCCTGGCACAGAGCTCCTAAAACCCTTGGAATTTCCGGAGTGATAAGAGCATTAGGAGCATCTTTTGTTCTAATATTTGGTCTTTGACCCCAGTTCCTGACACAGAGCTCCTAAATCCCTTGGAATTTCCTTGGTGATAGCAGTGCCTTTTGTTCTAATGAGGTGACTCTTAGTGGGGTCCTGGATGGGGGCTGGTCACCAGAAAGACCAAGCCATAATTAGAAGCTTGGAATTTTCAGCTCATCTCCCATTCTCTAGAGAGAGGGGAGGGGCTAGAAATGGAGAAATGATGGATCAGATCTACATGATAAAGGCTCCATAAAAATCCCAAAAGTATGGGGTTTAGAGAGCTTCTAGGTTGGTGAACACATGGAGATGCTGGGAGAGTGGAGCACTGAGAGAGGGCATGGAAGCTCCTCGCCCCTTCCCACATACCTTGCCCTATGTATCTCTTCCATCTGGATGTTTATCTTTAACAAACTTGTAAACATAAGTGTTTCCCTGAGTTTTGTGAGCTGTCCCAGCAAATAATCAAATGCAAGGGAGAAGAGGTCATGGGGACCTCCAATGTGTAGCCAAGTCTCACAGAAGATAACCTAGAGACCTACTACTTGCTATTGGCATCTGAAGTTGGGGAAAGCAGTCTTTGGGGACTGAGCCCTTAACCTGTGGGATCTGATACTATTTCCAGGTGGATAGTGTCAGAATTGAGTTAAATTGTAGGACACCCAGCTGGTGTTGCAGGATTGCTCAGTGTGGGAAAAAACCCCATACATCCGGTATCAGAAATGTTGTGAGTGTGGTGGTAGTATGAGAGCAAAAGAGATACGTAGGAGGAGGAGTGCAGAGTTTTCCTACATCGTACATAATTAATGCTTGATAAAAGTGAGAAATTATTATTATGAAAGTGACTCCAAATATAGCTCTTATATACATTTGGGAGATATTTTAAGCTGCGAAATTTCTGCGACAGATGAAGAATCTCATCCATTTGTTTTTGCTATGTATAATTTTACAAAAATTATCATTTTGAATGGGTGAATTTTTACACATTTAATCTCTAGCCAAAGATAAGTATTCTGAAGTTTTCATTAACAAAACGCAGCCATTTCTAAACTTTTCTCACCCAAAAGCCGAGGTACACGTTACCCTTTAGTAACTTGCAGATAAATTGTCCTACTCCACTATCCCTGAACACTGAGGAAAGGTTTTGTTTTCTTTTTAACTTTGGTCAATTTAGATACTGACATATGGAGATTAGATGAAATACAAGACCCCAGTTAGCAAACAGCTGGATGGGACTCTTTCCTAATTAAAGGCAACTTTAGACTAGAATCAAGTTTGAGTAAAATAGGCAGTTTAGAAAATGTTAGGGAGGCTTGGTCATCAGTCTTATTTGCTTCTAGAGGTCAAGCTGAAATAAAATAATAAGAGTTGGACTTTCTGGATTCCTGTGCACTTCTGAACAAGCATAGCACAAACCTCTTTGACTTCCATGTCCTCATTGACAGAAGAATCATGGGGAAAGTGTCGCCCAGCCTTATTCGCAAGGGTCTTGTGGGGATTAATAAAAAAAATTGTTAAAAAACCCCGAAAAACAAAATCATTCTACAAATGCAAAAAGAATTTACTCAAATAACCTTCTTACCCAATTTCTTTTTTGCCTGTCATTCAACAGCAGGTAGACTGGCTTATCTGTCAGGAGCAGCAGCCCTGAATTGATCCCATTCACATCTTTGGAGTGCTCTTACCAGTATCTATAAGAGAAAAGTCACGCTTGATTAATCAACTGGAGTTCTTGAATGTTCATTATAAATAAATGGTGCCTATCCAATAATAGGTACTCAATAAATGTTTTTTGAATGAATTCAGAAGTGCTATAATGTGAAACATTTGACAAGATTCCACTTCCAAGGCTGTTAAAGTCAAAACAATGGCTAAAACAGCCTAGTTACTAGGGAGACACAGTTTTCATGAAGAGAGGGTTGAAGAGTAACAAGAACCAGAGCCCAGTGGTAAGCCCGCTTCTTCCGGCAGAATCGACCATTCTGGTGACTGTCTGGCATGAACGCAAAATAACAACACTACTTAGCATTTAAAATTAAAAAAAAAAAGAGTGCAAAGTAGAAGTTAAAACTTGAAGATAGCATTGAACTCTTCATTGTAATATATTACAGCATAACATTGGGCAAAAAAACGCACATGGATTTCACAAACTTCATGAGTAAGCAGGACATTTGCAATGTGCACAAGCATAGAACAGTGAATCCCTGAGGAGAAAAAGGGAGAAATAATCTTAACTAATATACTCAAGATCTAGAAAAGGGTCAAAGGAGTTGTTATAGATTCAAGATATTGGTAAATGCTGGCTATAACTCGTGAAGAAGTTTGGGAAAGGAGAAGAGAATTCTTTGGCTTTTGTTTTACATCATATTAGCACAGACTATCTTCTACCACCTGTCTTTCTTCAGCATTTGTGTCAATATTTTGCAACTTCGTTAGTATTTTTTTTCTCTTTTTAAACAGCTTTATTGAGATACAACTCTGACATAGCACATAATTCATCCATTTAAAGTGTACAGTTCAATGGTTTTTAGTATAGCCACAAGATTTTGCAACAATTAATACCATTTAATTCCAGAACATTTTTCATCACCCCTGAAAGAATCCCCTACCTATTTGCAGTCACTCCCCATTCTCCTCCTCCCCCAGGATAACCATTAATTTATTTTTTTTCTTCTTCTTCTTCCCTCCAAACCCCGCCCCCCCCCCCCCCCCCGCCCCCCGTACATAGTTGTATGTTTTAGTTGTGGGTCCTTCTAGTTGTGGCATGTGGGACGCCACCTCAGCATGGCTTGATGAGTAGCGCCGTGTCCGTGCCCAGTGCGTGAACTTAACCACTCAGCCACGGGGCCAGCCCCTAATTTACTTTCTTAGCTCTATAAATTTCCCTATTCTGGTCATTTCACATAAATGGAGTCATACAATATGTAGTCTTTGTGATCAGCTTCTTTCACGTAGCATAATGTATTCAAAGTTCACCCTGCTGCAGCATGTATCAATATTTCATTTCTTTTTATTCCTGAGTAGTATTTCGTTGTATGGATATACCCCATTTTATTTATCCTTTCATCAGTTGATAGACATTTGGGTTGTTTTCACTTTGGGGCTGTTATGAATAATGCTGCTATAAACACGCATGTAAAAGTCTGTGTGTGGACAGCTGTTTCCATTTCTCATGGGTATATACCTAGGAGTGGAATAGCTGGGCTATATAGTAACTCTGCCAACTTTTTGAAAAATCTTTTTAAAAAATTGAGATATAATTCACATACCATAAAATTCACTATTTTAAAGTGTACACTTTATTGAGTTTTAGTAAATTCACAGGCAATACAACTATCATCAACATTTAATTCTTGAAAATTTCACCACCCCAAATGGAAACCATGTACTCATTATCCTTGAATTAATGTTGGCTCAGTAAGCCTAGAGTCCTCTTCTCTTTCTTTTGTCTTGAGAAAATGATTTAAAACACACTGTCCTCTTTATTCAAATTGAAATATCAACCGTGTATTTGAAAAACAAGCACATTGACTTTTTTAAATAATGGATTTATTGAGATACAATTCACAGACCATAATTTTCACCCATTTAAAGTGTACAATTTAGTGGTTTTTAGTACATTCACAAACTTGTGCAATCATTACCACTGTCTAATTCCAGAACGTTTTCATCATGCCCAAAAGAAACCCTGTATCCATTAGCAGTCACTCCCTATTGTCCCCTCCTGCTAGCCTCTGGCAACCACTAATTTACTCTCTGTTTCTATGGATTTTTTTGTCCTGGACCATGTTTAACTTTTTGAGGAGTAAAGAGGAATCTTATGCCATTGTCAATTAACCACTTCTTTGAAGCATAAATCATTTGGTTACACAAGCACATGCACGCATACTCACACACACTTATTGCTCTTGTCATTACTGACATTTCACACCTCCATGCCACTTTCCCATACTGACAGATGTGCTCAGTACCTGTTACAATACCAAACTGGGGAAAACACTGGCAGCATATGGTAAATTATTGGTATCCTCAATAGAGAGATTTACCCGTCAATGAGAACTGAACCATCTCCCTAGTGATAATATAATTACAAACTAAAACAAGACAATTTTTTTAATCAAAAATATTTTTCTCAAAAGAGAATTTAAACACTATGATGCCAAGTATTGCTAAGGATGTAAGGAAAGAGGCACTCTCATACACTGTCAGTTGGAATTTAAAGTGGTAAAACATTTCTCAAGGCCAACTTGGCCAGATATATCAAAAAACTTTAAAATATGCATACTTTTGTTCCAGAAATTCCACTTTATGGAACTTATTCTAAAGAAATTATCTTAGGAACCCTTAAAGATATGTGTAAAGGTTGTTCATTATCTCATTGGTGTTTTCTTTTTAGATTGGCACCTGAGCTAACAACTGTTGTCAATCTTCTCTCTCTTTTTTTTTCTGCTTTTTCTCCCCAAATCCCCCCAGTACATAGCTGCATATTTTAGTCATAGCTCCTTCTAGTTGTGGCATGTGGAACACCACCTCAGCATGGCCTGATGAGTGGTGCCATGTCCGTGCCCAGGATTTGAACCGGCGAAACCCTCGGCCACCAAAGCGGAGCACGTGAACTTAACCACTCAGCCACAGGGCCGGCCCTCTCTCATTAGTATTTAAAATAGCAGAAAACAGGAAACAATTTAAACATTGTTTAAAAGAAAGAGGTTAGTTAATTAGCTTACCAAACAGCCTTATGATCAATTACCATGTTGCTGTTAAAAATTCTATTGAGGAGGGCTGGCCTGGTGACATAGTGGTTAAGTCACACGCTCTGCTTTGGCGGCCCAGGGTTCACAGGTTTGAATCCTGGGCACAGACATATGCATTACTCATCAAGCCATGCTGTGGCAGCATCCCACATACAAAATAGAGGAAGAGGGGCACAGATGCTAGCTCAGGGCTAATTTTCCTCCTCAAAAAAAAAAAAGAAAGAAAGAAAATTACATTGAGTATCAGCAATGAATAATGGAATTCGAAATTAAAAACATAGTACCATTTACATTAGTACCCCCCCAAAATGGAATACTTAGGCATAAATGTAACAAAATACGTGCAAGATCTATATGAGGAAAATTATAAAACTCTGATAAGTGAAATCAAAGAAGAACTAAATAAATGGACAGATATTTCATGTTCATGGAAAGGAAGACTCAATATTGTCAAGATGTCAGTTCTTCCTAATTTGATTTATAGATTCAATGTAATGCCAATCAAAATCCCAACAAGTTATTTTGTGGATATTGGCAAACTGATTCTAAAGTTTATATTCGGAGGGAAAAGACCCAGAAGAGACAACAAAATATTGAAGGAGAACAAAGTTGGAAGACTAACACTACCCGACTTCAAGACTTAGTATAAACCTGAAGTAATTAAGACAGTGTGAAATTGGCAAAATAATACACAAATAGATCAATGGAACAGAATAGAGAGTACAGAAACAGACCCACATAAATATAACAAACTAATCTTTGACAAAGGAGCAAAGGCAATACAATGGAGCAAAGACAGTCTCTTCAACAAATGGTGCTGGAACAACTGGACAGCCACATGCAAAAAAGTGAATCAAGACACAGACTTTTTGCTCTTCACAAAAATTAACTCAAAATGGACCATAGACATAAATGTAAAATGCAAAATTATAATACTCATAGAAAATAACATAGGAGACAACCTAGTGACATTGGGTATGGTAATGACTTTCTAGATGCAATGCCAAAGGCAAATCTGTGAAAGAAAAAGTTGGTGAGCTGGATTTCCTTAAAATTAAAAACTTCTGCTCTGTGAAAAATGATGTCAAGAGAATGAGAAGACAAGCCACAGACAAGGAGAAAATATTTACAAAAAACACATCAGATAAAGGACTGTTATCCAAAATATACAAAGAACTCTTAAAACACAATAATAAGAAAACACATAACCCAATTAAAAAATGGGCCAAAGAATTTAACAGACACCTCACCAAAGAAGATATACAGATACCAAATGGGCATATGAAAAGATGCTTCACTACATATGTCATCACGGAAAAGCAAATTAAAATGACAATAAGATACCACTACTCATTTATTAGAATGGCCAGAATCCAGAATACCAACATCACCAAACACTGGCAAAGATGTGCAACAAAAGGAACACTCATTCATTGTTAGTAAGCATGTAAAATGGTACCGTCACTTTTGAAGATAGCTTGGCGGTTTCTTGAGACTACATCTATTCTTAACATACCATCCAGCAAACATGCCTCTTGGTGTTTATCCAAAGGAGTTGAAAATATATGTCAACACAAAAACACGTTTGTGAATATTTATTGCAGCTTTATTCATAATTGCCCAAACTTAGAAGCAACCAAGATGTCCTTCAGTAGGTGAATGGATAAATAAACTGTGATACATCCAGACAATGGAATATTATTCAGCACTAAAAAGAAATGAGTTATCAAGCCATGAAAAGACATGAAAGAACCTTAAATACATATTACCAAGTTATAGAAGCCAATCTGAAAAGGCTACATACTCTACAATTCCAATTATACGACATTCTAGAAAAGGTAAAACTATGCAGACTGTAAAAAGATCAGGGGTTGCTAGAGGGCTGGGGTCCGAGGAGGGAAGAATAGGTGGAGTACAGAGCATTTTTATATTTTTTTAATTTTTTAATTTTTTTACAGTTTATCCTTTTTTTAAATTTTTATTTATTTTGGATGTACATCGTATTTCGAATTCTGTGTACATTACATCACCTTCACCACCCGAGCACTAATTATAGTGCATCCCCTCACATGTGACCCTAATCACCCCTTTTGCCCTCCCCCTTCCCCCCTTCCCCAATGGTAACCACCAGTCCAATCTTCAATGTTATGTGTGGGTTTTTTGTCATTTTAATCTTCTATTTATGAGTGAGATCAAATGGTATTTAACTTTCTCCCTCTGACTTATTTCACTCAGCATAATACCCTCAAGGTCCATCCATGTTGTCACAAATGGCCGGATTTCATCATTTCTTATGGCTGAGTAGTAGTCCATCGTGTATAAATACCACATCTTCTTTACCCATTCGTCCCTTGATGGGCACCTAGTTCGCTTCCAAGTCTTGGCTATTGTGTATAATGCCGCAATGAACATAGGGGTGCAAGTATCTATATGCCTTTGTGTTTTCAAGTTCTTTGGATAAATACCCAGAAGTGGAATAGCTGGATCATATGGTAGATCTATCCTTAATTTTCTGAGGATACTCCAATCTGCTTTCCATAGCGGCTGCACCAGTTTGCACTGCCACCAGCAGTGAACAAGGGTTCCCTTCTCTCCACACCCTCTCCAACATTTGTCGTTTCCTGTCTTGTTAATTATAGCCATTCTGACTGGACTGAGGTGATACCTCATTGTAGTTTTGATTTGCATTTCCCTGATAGCTAATGATGTTGAGCATCTTTTCATATGCCTGTTGGCTATCTGTATATCTTCTTTGGATAAATCACTGTTGAGATCTTTTGGCCATTTTCTAATTGGATTGTTGGTTTTTCCGTTGTTGAACTGTATGAGTTCTTTGTATATTTTAGATATTAACCCCTTATCTGATATGTGGTTTGCAAATATCTTCTCCCAAATGTTCGGTTGTCTTTTCGTTTTGTTGATGGTTTCCTTTGCTGTGCAGAAGCTTTTTAGTTTGATGTAGTCCCATTTGCTCATTTTTCCTTTTGTTTCCCTTACCCAGTCAGACATGGGACTTGAAAATATGCTGCTCAGACCAATGTCATAGAGCGTACTACCTATGTTTTCTTCTAGAAGTCTCATGGTTTTGGGTCTTACATTCAAGTCTTTAATCCATTTTGAGTTGATTTTTGTGCATGGTGTAAGGGAATGGTCTACTTTCATTCTTTTGCATGTGGCTGTCCAGTTTTCCCAAAACCATTTATTGAAGAGACTCTCCTTTCTCCAGCGTATGCTCTTGGCTCCCTTGTCGAATATTAGCTGTCCATAAACTTGTAGGTTTACTTCTGGGGTTTTAATTTTATTCCATTGATCTCTGTGTCTGTTTTTGTGCCAGTACCATGCTGTTTTGGTTACTCTGGCTTTGTAGTATAATTTGAAATCAGGGAGTGTAATACCTCCAGCTTTGTTCTTTTTTCTCAGGAATCCTTTGGCTATTCGGGGTCTTTTGTTGTTCCATATAAATTTTAGGATTCTTTGTTCTATTTCTGTAGAAAATGTTGTTGGAACTTTGATAGGGATTGGATTCAATCTATAGATTGCTTTAGGAAGAATGGACATTTTAACAATGTTAATTCTTCCCAATCCAAGAGCATGGAATATCTTTCCATTTCTTTGTGTCTTCTTCGATTTCTTTCAACAAAGTTTTATAGTTTTCAGTGTACAGATCCTTCACCTCTTTCATTAAGTTTATTCCTAGGTATTTTATTCTTTTTGTTGCAGTTGTAAATGGGATTGTATTCTTAATTTCTCTTTCTGCTACTTCGTTGTTAGTGTATAGAAACGCAACTGATTTTTCTACGTTGATTTTGTATCCTGCAACTTGACTGTATTCCTTTATTATTTCTAAAAGTTTTTTAGTGTACTCTTTAGGGTTTTCTAGATATAAAATCATGTCGTCTGCAAAGAGTGACAGTTTCACTTCTTCTTTTCCAATGTGGATCCCTTTTATTTCTTTTTCTTGCCTGATTGCTCTGGCTAGGACTTCCAATACTATGTTAAATAAGAGTGGTGACAGTGAGCATCCTTGTCTGGTTCCAGTTCTTAGAGGGATAGCTTTCAGTTTTTCTCCATTGAGAATGATATTTGCTGTGGGTTTGTCATATATGGCCTTTATTATGTTGAGGTATTTTCCTTCTATACCCATTTTATTTAGAGTTTTTATCATAAATGGATGCTGTATCTTGTCAAATGCTTTCTCTGCATCTCTTGAGATGATCATGTGATTTTTATTCTTCATTTTGTTAATGCGGTGAATCACGTTGATAGATTTGTGGATGTTGAACCATGCCTGCATCCCTGGAATGAAACCCACTTGATCATGATGTATGATCTTTTTAATGTATTGTTGTATTCGATTTGCTAGTATTTTGTTGAAGATTTTTGCATCGATGTTCATCAGTGATATTGGCCTGTAATTTTCTTTTTTTTTGTTGTCCTTGTCTGGTTTTGGTATCAGGATAATGTTTGCTTCATAGAAGGAGTTAGGAAGCCTCCTCTCCTCTTCAATTTTGTGGAAGAGTTTGAGAAGGATAGGTATTAAGTCTTCTTTGAATGTTTGGTAGAATTCACCAGGGAAGCCATCTGGTCCTGGACTTTTATTTTTTGGGAGGTTTTTGATTGCTGTTTCGATCTCCTTACTGGTGATCAGTCTATTCAAATTCTCTACTTCTTCTTGGTCCAGTTTTGGAAGGTTGTATGTTTCTAAGAATTTATCCATTTCTTCTAGATTATCCAATTTGTTGGTGTATAGCTTTTCATAATATTCTCTTATTATCTTTTGTATTTCTGAGGTGTCCATTATAATCTCTCCTCTTTCATTTCTGATTTTATTTATGTGAGCCTTCTCTCTTTTTCTTGGTGAGTCTAGCTAAGGGTTTGTCAATTTTGTTTATCTTTTCAAAGAACCAGCTCTTGGTTTCATTCATTTTTTCTATTGTCTTTTTAGTCTCTATTTCATTTATTTCTGCTCTGATTTTTATTATTTCCTTCCTTCTGCTGATTTTGGGCTTTGTTTGTTGTTCTTTTTCCCATACCTTTAGGTGCACTTTTAGATTGTCTATTTGGGATTTGTCTTCTTTGTTTACGTAGGCCTGAATTGCTATAAACTTCCCTCGTAGAACCGCTTTTGCTGTATCCCACAGATTTTGGCACGTCATGTTTTCATTTTCATTTGTCTCCAGGAATTTTTTCATTTCTTCTTTGACTTCTTCATTGACCCAGTCATTGTTCAGTAGCATTTTGTTCAATCTCCACATTTTTGGGCTTTTCTGGTTTTCTTTCTGTAGTTGATTTCCAGTTTCATATCTTTGTGGTCAGAAAAGATGCATGGTATTATTTCGATCGTCTTAAATTTATTGAGACTTGTTTTGTGGCCTAATATGTGATCAATCCTGGAGAATGTTCCATGGGCATTTGCAAAGAATGTGTAATCTGTGGTTTTTGGATGGAATGTTCTGTATATATCTACTAAGTCCATCTGGTCTAATGTGTCCTTTAAGGCGAGTGTTTCCTTATTGATCTTCTGTTTGGATGATCTATCCATTGGTGTAAGTGGAGAGTTAAAGTCCCCTAGTATTATTGTGCTACTGTCTATTTCTCCTTTTATGTCTGTTAATAATTGCTTTATATATTTAGGCACTCCTATGTTGGGTGCGTAGATATTTACAAGTGTTATATTTTCTTGTTGATTGTTCCCTTTATCATTATGTAGTGCCCGTCATTGTCTCTTATTACAGTTTTTGATTTAAAGTCTATTTTGTCTGATATAAGTATTGCTACCCCCACTTTCTTTTCTTTGCCATTTGCATGGAATATCTTCTTCCATCCTTTCACTCTCAGTTTGTGAGTGTCTGTAGGTCTGAAGTGTGTCTCTTGTATGCAGCATATACATGGATCTTGTTTTTTTATCCAGTTGGCCACCCTATGGCATTTGATTGGAGCATTTAGTCCATTGACATTTAAAGTAGCTATTGATAAATATGTATTTATCGCCATTTTGTCACTTTTTCTTTTTTTTAGGTGTTTTAGTAGTTTTTCTCTGTTCCTTTCTTTTTCTCTTGCTCTCTTCCCTTGTAGTTAGTTGGCTATCTTTAGTAATATGTTTGATTTCTTTTGTCTTACTTTTTTTCCCGCTTGTTATAGGTTTCTGGTTTGTGGTTACCATGAGGATCCTATTTAATATACTAGGCATATAACAGTCTCTATTGAGTAGATAGACTGTTTAGCTTGACCTCTTTCTAAAAGCTCTACTTTTTCACTCCCCTACTCACACATTAAATGTTTTTCACATCATATATAGTCTTTTGTTTAGTGTGTGTCTATCCATTACCCTCTTATCATTGAAATAGGTGATTTTAGTACATTTGTCTTTTAACCTTCATATTATCTTCACAGGTAGTTGATCTGCTGCCTTTACTATACTTTTACCTGACAAGCGTTTTTTTGCCTGTTTGTTGTTGTTGTTGTTGTTTTGGGGTTTTTTGATAATTTTTTTTAATCTCTGTTTGTGGTCCTTGCTTTCCCACTTAAATAAGTCCCTTCAGCATTTCTTGCAGAACTGGTTTATTGGTGATAAACTCCTTTAATTTTTGCTTGACTGGGAAGTTCTTTATCTCTCCTTCCATTCTGAATGACATGCATAGAGTATTCTTGGTTGTAGGTTTTTTCTTTTTAGCACTTTAAATATGTCGTGCCATTCTCTTCTCACCTGTAAGGTCTCGACTGAGAAGTCCACTGACAGCCTGATGGGCTTCCCTTTATATGTCACTTGTGGCCTTTCTCTTGCTGCTTTTAGGATTCTCTCTTTGTCTTTAATTTTAGACATTTTGATTATAATATGTCTTGGTGTGGACCTCTTTGGGCTTCTCTTGATTGGAGCTCTCTGTGCTTCCTGAACTTGAATGTCTGTTTCCTTCCTCAGGTTAGGAAAATTTTCCTCTATTATTTCAACAAATAAATTTTCTGCCCCTTTGTCTCTCTCTTCTCCTTCTGGACCCCTATAATCCGAATGTTAGGACACTTGGTATGGTCCCAGAGTTCCCTTACACTGTTCTCATTCTGTCTAATTCTTTTTTCTCTCTTCTGTTCTGTTTGGGTGATTTCCTCTAGTCTTTCGTCTAGCTCGTGATCCGTTCTTCTGCTTCCTCTATTCTGCTATTGAGTCCCACTAGTGAATTTCTCATTTTGAGTATTGTATTCTTCATTTCTGATTGGTTTTTTTTTATATCTTCCAGTTCTTTGCTGATGTGCTCACTGTGTTCATCCATTCTTCTCCACATCTCTGTGAGCATCCTCATTATATTTTGTTTGAATTCTTTGTCCAGTAGGTCGCTAGTTTCTGTTTCATTTAGTCCTTTTTATGGTGTTTTGTAGTGTTCCCCTGCTTGGAAAGTATTCCTTTGCCTCCTCATTATGCCTCTTTCTCTGTGCTATTTTCTTTGTACTAGGTGGGTCGGCTATGTCTCCTGATCTTGGAGAAGTGGCCTTATGTATGAGATGCCTTATGAGGCCCAGCAGTGTGCTACCCTCTCATCACCAGCCCATAAGAACAAGCAGTGACCCCTTTGTGGGCTACTTGTGTTCTTCTGCTGTGGCAGGGTTGCTCCCACTGCCGGTACCCAGGGAGACTGATCTTTCCTTCCCTAGCCAGCTGTTTGTAAATCTGATGTGGAGGGGCCTCAGCACTGTTGGCTACACAGTCTATCAACACACTCTTATTGCAATTGTCCTCTTAATTGGGTTGGTACCCAGTGTAGCTGGTTGCTAGGCTCAGGGGCCTACAGTTGTGATAGGCCTGAGGCCAACAAGGCTGTTGTCAGTTCTCTTAGGAGTGCAGCTGAGTGGGGCTAGCCCTTGGCATGGAGGCACTCAGTTGTTTCAGGCTTTGGAAGGTGGGGCTGATCCTTTTTATGGCTATTTGTGAAGCACAAGTCTTCTGCTGCTGATAGACCTCACTCCTCACTGGACCACATACACTGCCAACACAGTCCTGGTCCGTGCACACTTCTCAACCCCCTGGAGCATACCCCAATGCCACACTGTAGAGGCCCCCACCTCTGCCCCAATGCCCCCCACAGTTGACCTGGTCCTCACACAGGCCCTGCTCCACAGAGGCAGACACCCTTGCCTGCCTGTAGAGGATCAAGGCACTCAGTCAATGCCGGCTGAAAAGTAGCCTGAGGGCTTGCTGTTAGGTGGGGCCAGTCCCTAGGGCAGGTTGCCTGCCCTGGCTGAATTGGATTAAATCTGTGCTCTAGTGGGAGTGGCAGACCCCTGGGCTAACAGCCCAAGGGATGCACTTCAATGGCTCCCACCAGTGTCATATCAGCACGCCTGGACCAGCTCAGAACAATGGCCCCCACCAATGTCTCAGTCTCCAGAGAGGACCCTCCTCTCACCAAGATGCCACCAGAGCCCACCAGGTGAGTCTTGTTTCACCAAAGGACAGTCAGCCTTCTCTCTGGTGATTTTAGCTTGCTGCAATGAGTGAGTTTGTGCATGGGCCCTTTAAGATGTGGATCTTTTCAGCTTTCAGCTGATATCTTTTCTGGGGGTGTCCTCGCTGCAGTTAATAGCCAGCAAAGCCAGACAGTAAGACCCCCTTCTTAGTTGGGCTGAGTCTGAAGGATGGTTATAGCAGTATTGCCCCCACTCTGGACTCCTCCAGGGAGGGCTCGTACCTTAGGGTGGCTCCCACCTGGCCAGCTGAGAAGCTCTGCTGCTCCCAAAGGTGGCTTTTTTCCTCTCTTCCCGGAGTTACTGCCTCTTCTGCTTTCCTCCGGACAGTCCCTTGTCGTGGGGTTCTTTTTATCCAATTTTCAGTTTTCAATCCAGGGTGATTCTTTCCAAAATTGTTGTAACCTAGCTGTATTCGTGGGAGGAGGCGAGTTCAACATCTGCTCACAGCGCCATCTTGACAAGATCTCCAGAGGATTTTTAGAGCAGTGAAAATATTTGGTACAATAGTGTAATGATGGATACATGCCATTATACACTTGTCCAAACCCATCTAATGCACAACACCAAGAGTAACTTTGGGTGTTTATCAGGCATCAACGTCAGTTCATTGGTTATAACAAATGCACCACTCTGGTGGGGGATGTTGATAATGGGGGAGAATATGCATGTGTAGGGGAGGGGAGGATATGGGAAATCTCTGCAACTTCCTCTCAATTTTGCTGTGAACCTAAAATTACACTGAAACCATTGTCCTTAAAAAATTATATTGAGGAGTGACTTCAGTGACATGGCAGAGTGAGCTCACCCGGGACTCTCTCCCCTCCAAATTACAACCCAAAAGAGCAACTGCTTTCCAACCAAAAAAAAAAAAATCCTAATAACATAAATCATGAGAGACCCACAGCAGCCAAACAACAGAGGGTGGAGAGGCTGGAGCCACACTCAGAGGAGCTGAAATGGAGTAAGAGAGATTTTTGCTCACTCCCCTAGAGAATGAGATTGCTGCTGTGGGTGAGGGAAGGAGCGGGGGAGGGGCCACTTTTCTGTGGGATTGTCCAGGACTCCCACCACCCATGCAGTGGAAACCCTCTAACAGTGGAAAGCTTTCACATGGGGGGACATCAGCAGGCCTGTGTCCCAGGAAACCAGACAGCAAGAGCTGATCGGACTCCAGGTCTGCACATGAGAGAAAGTGCCCCCCTCCCCCAACCCACGCTGTGCACCGCCATGGCAACTGAAGGCAGAGGGCTCAGAACGTGCAGCTCTCAATCCCCATGTAGCGGCGACAGTCTGTAACTGCAATTGAATAATAGCATCACATGCAAAAACTGCTCCTCTACCATCCAGCAATTTATAAAAGCTCCAGTCCAAAAGGAAAACAACAAAAACACAGCAGTATGTCCTGAGGACTTAGAAATAGGCAAACTAAGTGAAAATGAGTTCATAATAGCTATCATCAAAAAACTCAATGAGGTAAAGGGAAATATAGAGAAACAAGTCAACGAGTTCTGGAGTTACTTCACAAAAGAGTTTGAAACTATAAAGAAGAATCAATCAGAAATACTAGAGATGAAAAATACAATGGATCAGATAAAACAGAATATGAATTCCCTGAATGCCCGTGTAGACACCATAGAGGAGAAAATTAACATAATTGAAGATAGACAGGCTGAATGGCTCCAGGAAGAGGAAGAAAGAGAACTAAGAATTAAAAAAACTGAAAAAAATCTCCAAGAAATAGCTGACTCAATGATAAAATGAAACTTAAGAATAATAAGAATTCCTGAGGGCATGGAAAATTAAAATGGAGCAGAAAGTGTGCTCAACAAAATAATAGAAGAGAACGTCCCAAATCTAGAGATTGAGAGAGAAATGTGTGTGGAGAAAGCTTTCAGACCTCCTAGATTTGCCAATGTAAAAAGACCTACTGCAAGGCATATAATAGCAAAAATGGCAAAAATGAATGACAAAGAAAGAATACTCAGGGCAGCAAAGCAGAAGAAAATAACCTACAAAGGAACCCCATCAGACTTTCAGCAGATTTCTCTACAGAAACCTTACAAGCTAGGAGAGATTGGAATGACATATTCAAAACTTTAAAGGATAAAAATCTTCAGCCAAGAATACTCTATTCAGCAAAAATATCTTTTAGATATGAGGGAGAAATTAAATCTTTTCCAGGCAATCAAAAGCTAAGGGTCTTTATAGCCACGAGACCTTCACTACAAGAAATACTCAAGAAGGCTCTCATACCTGAAAAAAGAGGAAAAGGGAGAAAGGGGTCACAAAACACAGAGTAGGGAGACAAATAGATAGAATCAGAATAGGATAGCAAATATTCAACTATAGCATTAGGATAAAGGGAAGGAAATCACCAAAGCAAAGACAATCTTATCACTCTAAACACAAACTCACAACACAAGTTGGAATAAGAGATGAAAATAATAATTTAGGAGGGGAGAAGGAAAGGGACTGAATCAGTCTAGGCTAAGGAAGTAAGAGACCACCAGAAAATGGACTATGTTATATACGAGATTCTGAATACAAATTTCAGGGTAACGACTAAACTAAAAAACCTTACAGAGACACAAAACATAAATCAGAAAAATCTAAGAAACCCAGCATAAGAAATTGCAGAAGTCAATGGGTAGGCTAAAACACACAGGATGAGAAAAAAAGGAAACACAGGAAAACCAGAAAACAAGCAACAGAATGACAGCATTAAGCCCTCATGCATCAATACTCACCCTCAATGTAAATGGATTGAACTCTCCAACAAAAAGACACAGTGGCAAAATGGATTAAAGAACAAGATCCAACAATTTGTTGCCTCCAGGAAACACACCTCAGCCCCAAGGACAAACACAGGCTCAGAGTGAAGGGGTGGAAGACAATTCTCCAAGCTAATAGCAAACAAAAGAAAGCAGGTGTCACAATACTTAGACAAAACAGACTTCAAGACAAGGCAGTTAAAGAGAGACATAGAGGGACAATATATAATGATCAAAGGGACACTTCATCAAGAAGAAATAACGCTTATAAATATTAACGCACCTAACACAGGAGCACCAAAGTTCAGAAAGCAACTATTAACAAAATAAAAGACGATATCAAAAATAACACAAAAATAGCAGGGGACCTCAACACCCCACTCACATCAATTGACAGATCATCCAGACAGAAAATCAACAAAGAAACAGTGGAGCTAAACGAAAAGCTAAAACAGTCGGACTTAATAGACATATATAGAACACTCCATCCAAAAACAGCAGAATACACATTCTTCTCAAGTGTGCATGGAACATTCTCAAGGATAGACCATATGTTGGGAAAGAAGGCAAGCCTCTACAAATTAAAAAAAATTGAAATAATAGCAAGCATCTTCTCCGATCATAGTGCTATAAAGCTAGAAATTAATTACAAGAAAAAAGCTGAGAAAGGCACAAGGATGTGGAGATTAAACAATATGCTATTGAACAAGCAATGGATCACTGAAGAAATTAAAGGAAAAATCAAAAAATACCTGGAGACAAATAAAAATGACAACATGCCATACTAACTCATATGGGATGCAGCAAAAGCTGTATTAAGAGGAAAATTCATCACAATTCAGGCACATCTTAACAAACAAGAAAAATACCAAATTAGCAATCTTAAACTACACCTAACTGAATTAGAGAAAGAAGAGCAAACAAAGCCCAAAGTCAGCAGAAGGAGAGAAATAATAAAAATCAGAGCAGAAATAAATGCTATTGAAACAAAAAAGGCAGTAGAAAGGAGCAAGGAAACAAAGAGCTGGCTCTTTGAGAAGATAAACAAAATTGACAAACCCCTAGCCAGACTTACAAAGAAAAAAGAGAGAAAGCTCAAATAAACAGAATCAGAAATGAAATTAAATAACAACAGACTCTGCAGAAATACAACAGATTATAAAAGAATACCATGAAAAATTATATGCCAACAAAATGGATAACCTAGAGGAAATGGATAAATTCTTGGACTCCTACAATCTCCCAAGGCTTAGACAAGAAAAAGCAGACTATTTGAACAGACAAATCACAAGGAAAGAGATTGAAACAGCAATCAAAAGCATCCCAAAGAATAAAACCCCAGGACCAGATGGCTTTCCTGGGGAATTCTACCAAACTTTCAGAGAGGATTTAATCCCTATCCTTTTCAAGCTATTCCAGAAAATTAGGGAGGATGGAACACTTCCTAACACATTCTATGAGGCCAACATCACACTGATACCAAAGCCTGACAAGTACAGCACGAAAAAGGAGAACTACAGGCCAATATCACTGATGAACACAGAAGCAAAAATCCACAACAAAATTTTGGCAACCTGAATTTACCAATTCATCAAAAAGATCATACATCATGATCAAGTGGGATTCATACCAGGGACACAGGGATGGTTCAACATCTGCAAATCAATCAACGTGATACACTACATCAACAAACTGAGGAATAAAAACCACATGATCATCCCAATAGATGCAGAGAAAGCACTTGAGAAATCCAACAGCCATTTATGATAAAAACTCTGAGCAAAATGGGGATAGAAGGGAGCTACCTCAACATAATAGAGGCCATATATGACAAACCCACAGCCAACATCATACTCAATGGGCAAAATCTGAGCGCCATCCCCCTGAAAACAGGAACGAGACAAGGATGCTCTCTATCACCACTCTTATTTAACATAGTACTGGAGGTCTTGGCCAGAGCAATGAGGCAAGAAAAATCAATAAAAGGCATCCAAATAGGGAGGGAAGAAGTGAAACCCTCGTTGTTTGCAGACGATATGATCTTAGATATAGAAAACCCCAAAGAATCCAATGGAAAACTTTTAGAAGTAATAACAACTACAGCAAAGTTGCAGAGTATAAAATAAATGTACATAAATCAGTAGCATTTCTATACTCTAATAACGAACTAACAGAAAAAGAACTCAAGAACACAATACCATGCACAATCGCAACAAAAAGAATAAAATACCTCAGGGTGAATTTAACTAAAGAAGTGAAAGACCTATACAACGAAAATTACAAGGCTTTTCTGAAAGAAATGGATGACGACATAAAGAGTTGGAAAGACATTCCATGTACATGGATTGCATGAATAAACATAGTTAAAATGTCCATTCTACCTAAAGCAATCTACAGATTCAACACCATCCCCATCAGAATCTCAATGACGTTCTTTACAGAAATACAACAAAGAATCCTAAAATTCGTATGAGGCAATAAAAGACCCCGAATTGCTAAAGCAATCCTGAGAAAAAAGAACAAAGCTGGAGGCATCACAATCCCTGATTTCAAAACATACTACTAAGCTACAGTAATCAAAACAGCATGGTAGTGGTTCAAAAACAGGTGCACAGATCAATGGAACAGAACTGAAAGCCCAGAAATAAAACCACACATCTATGGACAGCTAATCTTTGACAAAGGAGCTGAGGGCATACAATGGAGAAAGGAAAGACTTTTCAACACATGGTGCTGGGAAAACGGGAAAGCCACATGTAAAAGAATGAAAATTGACCATTCTTTTTCACCATTCACCAAAATAAACTCAAAATGGATCAAAGACCTAAAGGTGAGACCGGAAACCATAAGACTTCTAGAAGAAAATGTAGGCAGTACACTCTTTGACATCAGTAATAAAAGGATCTTTTTGGACACCATGTCTTCTCAGACAAGGGAAACAATAGAAAGAATAAAAAAAATGGAACTTCATCAAACTAAAGAGCTTCTTCAAGGCAAAGGAAAACAGGATTGAAACAAAAAAAAAACCCCACTAACTGGGAAAAAATATTTGCAAGTCATACTTCCTACAAAGGCTTAATATCCATAATATATAAAGAACTCACACAACTCAACAACAAAAATCAAACAATCCGATCAAAAAGTGGGCAGGAGACATGAACAGACATTTCTCCAAAGAAGATATACGGATGGCCAATAGGTACATGAAAAGATGTTCATCATCGCTGTGCATCAGGGAAATGCAAATCAAAACTGCACTAAGATATCACCTTACCCCTATTAGAATGACAAAAATAACTAAAACAAATAGTAACAAATGTTGGAGAGGCTGTGGAGAAAAAGGAACCCTCATACACTGCTGGTGGGAATCCAAACTAGTGCAGCCACTATGGAGAACAGTATGGAGATTCCTCAAAAAATTAAAAATAGAACTACCATGTGATCCAGCTATCCCACTACTGGGTATCTATCCACAGAGCTTGAAGTCAGCAATTCCAAAAGTCCCATGCACCTCAATGTTCATTGCAGCATTATTCACAATAGCCAAGACATGGAAGCAACCTAAGTGCCCATCAACAGATGACTGGATAAAAAAGATGTGGTATATATATACAATGGAATACTACTCAGCCATAAAAAGGAACAAAATCGTCCCATTTGCAACAACATGGATGGACCTTGAGAGAATTATGTTAAGTGAAAAAAGCCAGATAGAGAGGGACAATGTCTGTATGACTCCACTCATATGAGGAATTTAAAAAGGTAGACAAAGAGAACAGATTAGTGGCTACCAGAGGAAAAGACTGAAATTTCACAAGATTGTAGCCTATCATTAACTCAATTTTTTAAAAAAGCCTTAAAAAATTTAAAAATTAAAAAATAAAAATAAACTAAATTAAAAAATAGAAAAAAATTATATTGAGGGAAAATATTTGGTGACTTGGGAAAATGGTCACAATTCTTGGCTAAGCAAATAAAAGGTTAAAAAGTATTAGATATTAACCCAACATTATACAAAATTTGGTGTTATGCATAAAAAGTGACAGAAAAGATAGTCACAAAACTTATAAAATTCATCTGTAGGTGAGAGAACTTGAGATAAAGTTTGTGCAGGTGCTACAAAATTCAATCATAATTCTGTTATATAGAAATATTATTTTATTACTCTAAAGTGAGCTCAATTTGCTATGAGATCCCATTTCCGATGACAGTGAAAACACTTAATCTTGCCAATTATAGGTAGCTTAGTTACTTTCAGCATAAAATTAGTCTCCTTTGCTAAATATACAGTCAGAATTGGCTTACTATTCTATCATTTCAAAGTTTAAACTCTGTCCTCATTTCTCAAGATTTCTTCCATTCCCTCCCTTCTCAGGATCTCTAGGGGACAGGGTAGTTTTCAGAACATAATGGCATTGGGGATGGGACTCTGGCTCCCAGTCCTTCCTTGCTGGCTCCCACTGACCATAGGTGAGGAGCGTCTGTTGGCCCATCTTCACTGCATGTGCTCTTTGAGTGCCTGGACAGTGTGACTTCTGGTCTCTTCTCTTGGCAAACGCTGTTAAGTGCCTCTGGTGGTCCTTTCTATCTCCAATCCCTGATCCTCCTTCTCTAACCCATCACTCCACCATGCACTTGACTTGCCTCACCTCAGCCCTGTTGGGAAGGTTGATGTCCCTCTGTTACCTAGTCCCCAATTCTAGGTGATCCCCTCACAGTGACTCCTGGCAGGCTGCTGGCTCAATCTCAGCATTCCCAAACCTCAGGATATGGAACTTTTGTATCTTCTCTCTGCCTCATGCAGGCTTTGAGGAACTTGGGGGTGGGGTATCTTCTCTAGCCTCTCTTTCTGCCTAAAAATGAGACACTGACAATTTTACTCTACCTAGGCTGCCTTGCACTATCTTCAGGCTCTCTGAATGGCATCTTCCTCCCAGAATTCTAGAGAGAAGGAGGACAAGCCTCTGCTGGTGATGGATGCCAAAAATCTTCTACAAGTCTCTATTCTTCTGCCATTTTGAAGGAGGAGGAGAGGTGGAAAGCAAACTCTGCAAAAACATCCAACCTTTCTATTCTCTCTCCTCTTTCCTCTTCCTTCTCTTTTCTTTCCTTTCTTTCCCCTCTCACTATGGATAGGAGGTGGCTGTGGGCCACCAAGGTGGGTACAAAAGTCTGAAGTTTTGGGAAGCAGTGAGGGCTCAAAGTACTGATTTGGAAGGCACCAGCATAGAGGTGATGGTTAAAGACGAGGGGCTCATAAACGGAAAGAGGTTATGGTTGAGGGCAGAGCCCTGGGGCTCATATTTTATTATTAAGAAGCCACAAGAGTGCCAATGAATTTTTTTCAAAAACTCTGGCATATTACAAGATAAATAACATAAATCCTGTGAGAGAAGAAAGTCTTCATCTTTCACTTTACCAAAAAGTAGTTCCTAACCAGCCACCAGGCAGGGCCTTAGGGAGGACAACAGAGCATAACGAGCCTTTTCTTCACTCTTTCACCACAGCATTGGCTAACAGGCAGAGTGGAAGAAGGTTGTCAGTCTTTTTAAAATGAGGCTGCCCCTACTGTAAAGACTACTCAAGCAACTTTATACATTCTAGAAGGAAAGTCTTTGAACTGGGAATTCTTCACTGAGAAAGTTTCTTTTTTAATTACCAAAGAGAAAGGAACCCTTTCTGAAGATTGTCTTTGAGAGATAGATGTCTGTGGGGTGGTTGGCTGACTGGTTAGCTGGGCAGTTGGACAGATGGACAGATGGACAGGTAGATGCATAGATGGATGGATGGATGGATAGATGGGTGGATGGGTGGATGAAAGGTATTGCTGTTGAGTACATGAAAACATGGAATAGTCTCTAGAAATGTTAGTCCCTTAAGAATTTACGGTTAATTACTTAACTAAGTCAATAAATAATTATTGAAAGCCAACTGCTAGCCTCCGTGTTTGGCAAGGTCCCTGAAGTACTTGTCCTTGATCTCATGGAGCATTCAAGCTAGAGGAAGAAACAAAGAGCAAACAAATTAATACATCAATTATTAAAAATTAGGAAAAGTAATTTAAAGAGGATTATCATTATCATCTTAATTTTCATTTTTAATTCCATTAAATGAGAAAGAAGCAAGTTATGGTGTCAATTCCTTCTTATAGTAGGAATAGTGACCAGCATAGGGATGGGGAAACCTAAGATAACATCTTTAAAATTTTAATATTGGTCAAGTTTCTTGACCTCCTGGCCAATTTTGCTGCTGCTAAAAAAAAAAAAAAAGAGGGTGTGGGGATAATTTGAATTCACATTTGTATTTGAAGATTAACTTAAAAAGTTCACTGAATATAAAATATAATGCAAATACGCCAAACTGAGAAACACTTACTATAATTGAAATTTTAAACTGTTTTATTAAATGTGTCTCTTTTCATTCTCTTGCCTTTATAACTATAGTATGTAGCTTATCGGAATTACTTACAAAATACCACCATACTCTTAAGTATTCCATCACTCCAGTATTAAGCTGCCCTCTGGTGGTTTTTAATTTACCAAATGTCTTTAACTACCTACCTTAGTGTCTGATGTGTAGTATACTTAATGTATTGTCATTTATGTAATGTCATATTAATTCCCACTTTTTATATGTACTTATTTAGCAGGGCCTTTGACATATTCGTTTGATAAGAATGGGCACGGGCTAATGTGCAGAACAGGGAAAAACAATCAGCAAATTCATGAAGCAGAGTTTGTACGTCCAATGCAATGAGTTATCACCTATTAGCATTCTTTTATTGTCATTATGGTATAGGACTGACTGATATGAGCCTCAGTCATAAAGTATAGAATATAATAACCAAAATACCCCAAGCCTAAAACATATTTCTTTAGTGATGACCCCTAATACATATTAAAGGCTCTCACATCACACAATGCAATTAACCTTTGCAATGAAAATATAAAATATTCTCATTAACGAATTGGCTAAATGTTTGTCATTGCCCCAAATAATTTGAAATATAGAACTGTCTTTTAACTTCCTGCCAAAGATAAGCATGGTGTGCCTGCTGAAAACGGATATTTCTAATCAAACCAGTCTCTTGTCTTTTGATAATAAGACGGAGATTGTCACTAACTTTTGTTTTATTTTGTTAAACTTTCTCCAGTATAATGATTGCAATGTATAAAATGATCTTGGTTATAAGAACAATATATTTTAACAATAAGAGTTTAAAAGTTAGAGTATTATTCAAATTTTCCTATCATTATTCTTTTTAGATATGGTAAGATCTATTTGGACACATTTAAATTATTTATCTTCTTACATGTATGTTCTGAGTTCAGGAAAAGATCCACATTGTAGGAGACTAAACATTTTTTAGTTCAAATATTTATTCAGGAATTTGAGTACCTTCTATGTGCCTACCCCTGTGTGGCCTGCACTCTAGAAAAGAAGGTCATTCCAGAAAAAAGTTCCAAATATATTTTAAGCTGTTGCATCATTGTGGGAATTAGTACTTGAGAGAAAGGGTGTTTCAATAGTTAAGGAAAGAATTGAGAGCTATAGTAGCTGCAAGGGGAATAAAACCTTCATAGAGAAAATGGCACTTGAACTGGATTGTGGTGGATTGAGGGGATTTTGGTGGCAGGAATAAAATGTTGAAAACTTTTCAGATCAGAAAATAAAGATGAACAAAACATGTAGGAGTATCATATGTTGGTGAAAAACATTGAGGGAAATGAGTTGAAAATCAGTCATTTTCTAAAACAAATCTATAGCGTTACAGTTGAATACAGAAGTTAAATCTGCAGCTATGTTTAGCAAAGTTCAGAAGATTCATAGCAACAATAGTTTTACCTAATTAGACAACACATATAAATTGCTGTTCACCACCACCATTAAGTAATTGATCATTATTAGTGGAATTAGCAGGATCAATGGTTATAACAGAGGCTAAATGCAGTTATATTATTTTAAGCAGCTCAAATTTTTAAAAATTGAGATACCATTTTAGCGGGAAATGCACAGATTTTATGTGTACAATTTGATCAATTTTGACAAAATTGACACACAGCTTTCAGTTCTGACACCTGTGTAATCAACACTCCTATGAGATATGGAATGTTCTATCATGGCAGAAAGTTCTCTCAGCCAATTTCCAGTCATTCCTCACCACCTCCACCCTCAAGCAACAGCTGTTCTGATTTCTGCAACCACAGATTACTTTTGTCTGTTCTTGAACTTCACTGTGAATGAAATCAGAGAGTATGTATTTTTTCGAGCCTGGCTTCTTTTACTCAAGCAGAATGTTCGTGAGACTCATCCTTGTTATTGTATCAGTAGTTAGTTCCTTTTTATCTCTGAGTTGAATATTCATTCCGTGGTATGACTATAACACAGTTTACCTGTTCTCCTGTTTATAGATACTTAGGCTGGTTCCTATTTAGGGCTACCAGGAATAAAGCTGCTATGAATAGTTGCATATAGGTCTTTGTGTAGTCATGTTCATTTCACTTGGGTATATATTTAGAAGTGGGATTGCTGAGTCGTATGGTAAGTGTATTTTAACTTTATAAGAAACTGCCAAACAATTTCCCAGAGTGGTTATGTCATTTTATACTTCCACTAGCAATATATGATAGTTTGGAATTTCTATCTTCTTTAGTTTTAGTCGTTCTAATAGGTGTGTAGTATCTCACTGTGGTTTAAAATTATATTTTTATGAGAACTTGATGTGCATTTTCCAAGTGCCTATTGGCTATTTGCGTATCTTTTTTCTGAAGTGTTTGTTCAAGTCTTTTTGCCTATTTTTAAGATTGGGTTTTTAAAATTCTTATTAAGTTGTAGGTATTCTTTATATATTTTTGAGTCCCAGTGTTTGGTCAGATATATGTGTTGCAAATATTCTCCCAGTCTGTGGACTGTCTATTCATTCTCTTAACAGTGTGTTTTGAAAGTGTTTAATTTTGATGAAGTCCAATTTATTATTTTTTTCCTTTTGTGATTAGTGCTTTCTGGGTTTTCCTCAGGAAATTTCTGCCTACCCCAAGTTTGCAAGGATATTTTCCTATGATTTTTTCTAGAAGCTTCATAGTTTTAGATTTTGTGTTTAGGTCTGTAATCCATCTTGAGTTACTTTTTGTGCATGGTGAGTTGAGGTTCATTTTTCCCGCACATGAATATCATGAATAAGTTGAAATTATGTCAAGAAACAGGAAACTTTTAAAAGATTACTGAAAAAAGGAAACTAGGAGTAAAAATGGGCCCTTGACTCATACTTAGTCATTCTTTGTACTCACACAGCAAGCATGCACAAACGACCATTAATATTTTTAAAAATACAGCCATCACACATATGAGTTCCTGGCAACTAGATCTATTACCTGAATGAACTAACAAAACTCCTTTATATGGAAAGGGTGCTCTATCTGCAGCAGAAATCTAACTTTTTGAAACCTTACAGCATTTTTCTATTCCACTTAGAAGGAATAGAAAGGGCAGGTAAATATTTTTTGGGGGGATGGTTGGGAACTTTCAGTGGATCTTTTAACTAGACAAAAGATAGAGCCAAAATCTCTTCTACATCGGACAGTTTTAAGCACACTAAGGAGCTGGACTGCAAATGATGACATACGTGGGGCTGGAGTAGGCTTTACACCAGGACAAGAGGGAAATCTAGATTTTTCTCTGTCTTTGGTCCTCGGATGAGATGAGGGTTTGTGTTCTGGGTAAGCGGTAATTTGGAGGAGGCACAAACATGGGGTAGAATACAGGGGTTGAGAGTGGGGCAGGTGAACCGCATCTTAGCAACACGTCAAGAAATAAATACCCCTTGGGAAAGGTGTAGTGTGAACTCCTGAAGTACCCGTTTCCAGTGGTTAGTTTTCAGAATGTGTTTCCATTCCATAGACTCCCAAGTCTTTGGTAAAGTTATAGCTAGGTCTGACTTTGGGACATTAAGAGAGGGGCTGTTTCAGCTTGTAGTGAAATTGAAAGGGTAAGAGCAGCAAGCTTAAAAGAACAACCTGTGAAAAGCCTAAAGAATAAACTGAAAAATTTTGTAAGCAGAATGCAGAGAGAATAGCAAGTGTTTGGTTTAGATGTAACATATTCCAACTTATGTGAAGCACCATGTATGTATTGTTAGGATTTCTATGTTTTCGAGAAGGAAATTCAGATCTAGAGAAGGATTAATTAACAATGTAAAGAGTAGAGTCACAACATGACTTGAATCTTTTTTTAAAAAACCAGTTTGAAAGGTGGAAGCTAAATGAAGGTATGACAGTAATTCTACAGCACAAAAGCTGTATTCATGGGGTGAACTTGGAATTGTCTAACACAAGATCATCTAAATGAAAGCTTCTCAAACTTTAGTGTTCATCCTGAAGCTAATATGATGTAATATGTCAATCATACCTCAATAAAAAAACTTTAGTGTTCATACAAATAATCTGAGAATTTTGTTAAAGAGTAGATTCTGATTCAGTAGAACTGGGATTGGACCTAAGAGTCTGTATCTAACAAGTCTAAGGCAGTGGTTCTCAAATTGTGATCCCTAGACCAGCGGTATCAGTACTGCTTGGGAATTAGTTAGAATGCAAATTCTCAGGCCCATGGATTAGAATGCAAATTCTCTGACCCCACTGCACAACTACTGTATTGGAAACTCTAGAAGTGGGGCCCAGCCATCTGTGACTTAACAAGCCCTCTAGGTGATTCTGATGCACACTCAAGTTTGACAGCCACTACCCTAGAGCTGCACTGTTGACGTCCACTAGTCACACGTATAAATTTAGAATGTATAAAATTAAATAAAAGTAAAAATTCGCTTCTTCAGTATCATTAGCCACATCTCAAATACTCAATAGCCACATGGCACTAATGGCTACCCTATTGGACAAGGAGGACATAGAACATTTCCATCATTGCAAGAAGTCCTATTGGACAGCGCTCCTCTACAGTACTATCTGCCATCCTGGCTTCCCATTAAAACCATACAGTGAGCTGTTTTTTAAATACCATTGCTTGGGCCCATACTAGACCAACTCTGTCAGAATCTTTAGTTATCTATTGCTACATAATAAGTTACCCCAAAATTTGGCATCATAAAACAGCAAATATTTATTATCTCACAGTTCCTGTGGTGCAGAAACAAGGGCATGGCTATCTCACAGCGGGTGAGATCTTAATCCCCAAAAATTATTACTGCGCTTTATTCTTGCCCCAGGCTACAAAGATCAGCAGCAGCAGGAGAAGTGGGAACAGGAGGTTGGGTAGATAATCCTATCTATTGCGATTTCCAGGAATGGGAGATATGCTTTTTTTAAAATCCCACACAGAGACTTTGAATGCTTTACCTCCATAAACTACTTCCTTCCTGTGATACAAGGATGAACAAAACAGAGACAGTCTCTTCCTTCAAGGATTTTATAGTCCAGCTGGGAAGTCAGTTCTCAAATAAGTAATTATAAATAACACAGAGAAGCAAGAAGTATGATATGATGTGTGCTGTGTGCTTTAAGAACTCACAGCAGAAGAATCTAGCGGTCAGGAAAGGTCTCCATGGACAAGAGACACAAGTTGAGATGAGAAGGATAAAGAGCAGTTTTTCAGAAGAATAGTGGTAAGTGGGAAGTTTCCCAGGCTAATGGAACAAGATGTCCAAAAGTTCAAAAGCAAGAGAGATTATGGTGAGTTCAAGGAACTGAATGAAGTTCAGAATGGCTGGAGTGTGTGGTAGCACAGGAGATGGGCTGCAGATGTCAGGGACCAGATCACACATGGCTTTATAAATAAGGTGACCTTATACCCAATTTTCCCAGACAGCCTTCAGTTTACACATCTGTTCCTTCATAATTATTAATAGCACTCACTCTCCAAAATGTCCCATTTGGACGATAAATTAAATGGTCACACTATCTATATGCTCTGACATAAAACTTTGACTTTCTTTTAAGGGCAATGGGAAGATATTCAAGAATTTTAAGCAGGGAATTGACATTTGTAAAGCCTTTTGAAATAATCCCTTAGGCTTCAGAGAGAACAGTGAATTGAAGACCAGTAAGAAGGCTGTTACAGTTATCCAGGCAAGAGATGATGGTGTCCTGGGCCATAGTTGTGGCATTGTGAATGGAGAGAAGTGGACAGAGTTGTAAACTGTTGAGAAAAGAGAAAGATAACAATTGAGCATATGGACAGATGGAAATTAAGTTGACTACTTTTCTAGTTTGGACAAAAATGGCCAGGTAGTGATGTCATTTGCTATGACAGAAAGAAAAGGAGGATGGGGAGGTAGAAGTTAACGATAAGTTTAGTTCTATATTTGCTAAGAGGAATAGATATGTGTCTGGAGCTCGGTAAGGAGCTGGGGAAATCAATTTGAGATTCATTGGGAAGTGAGATTGTCCAGGTAGAGTGTATAGAGTGAGAAGTGCACACAACCTGGGGCTCAGCCCTGAAGAGCATAAGCTTTTAGGGCAGAGTAAAAAGAGCCTGCAAAAGAGGCTGAACTGAAGTGTTCCAAAGGATAGGAGGAAAACCAAGGAATCCAGCATAATTGATATTAAGAAAGGAAAACATTTTTGAGAGAACTGAGGTGTACTGAATACACCTGAGGTGTACTGATACAAAAATGTCAAGTAAAATAAGGTGTGAAAATTTCCATTGGATTCATTGGTGAGAGAAGTTTCTGTGGAGTTCCTGGGGCTAAAGGCTACACTGTAGTGGAATGAATAGGAGGTAAACGGAATGGAGTGAAGGGAAATGAAGGGAAGGGAAATTGAGAAATTTGGCTCTAAAGAGGAGGGGAGAAATGCAGCTATAGCTGAACAGGGAATTGGAATTGAAAGTTTTCTTTCTCTTAAATAGTTTTTCCCATGTGTAACTGCTAATTAGAAGGAATGGGTAGAGAGAGAAGATTTGAAGATGTGGAAAAGAGAAGCAGGTAAGAAGGATTGAGAGTACGGATGAATGTTGTATTAGTAATCTACTGCTACATAATAAGTTACCCCAAAATTTAACAGGACAAAACAGCAAATATTTATTATCTCACAGTTCCTGTGGGTCAGAAACCAGAGCACAGTTTAACTGGTTGCATCTGGCTCAAGGTCTCTCATGAAGTTGCTGTCACGCTATTTGCTTGGGCTGTGGTCTCATCTGATGACTCAACAATGGGGGGAGGGGAGAGGATCTGCTCTATACTTGCTCATGTGGTTATTGTCAGCATTCAGTTCCTCATGAGCTGTTGGACTAAGAGCCTGAGTTCTTTGCTAGCTGTCAGCCAGAGGCCTCCCTTGGCATGCGAACCTCTCCATAGGGCAGCTGACAACATAGCAGCTGGCTTCCTTCAAGGTCAGTAAGTGAGAGAGGAAGAGAGAGCTAGAAAGTAGCCAAGATAGAAATATAATCTTTTTGTTAACTTGACCACATTCTATTACTTTTGCTGTATTATATTTGTTAGGAGCAAGGCACCTACGTTCAACCTTCATTCAAGGGGAGGGGATTACACAAGAGTATGAATATGAATATCAATAAGTGGGGATCATTGGGAGCCATCTTACAGACTGCGTGCCACAGAGTGATAAACTTTAAACAGAAGGAGACTTCTTCTATGGTAATAGAAAAGAAGGGGGAAGAGTTGGATCTAGATTAGTTTGGTATAATTGAAGCAAGAAGGGAGTGAGTTCTTTTCAGATGGCTTCTATTTTCTAGGCCAGCTAAGACATGTAGGCTTTTTCTGAAAGTGGAGAGAGAATTGAAGTTTTGATAGTAGAGAAATTTTGAAATAATCATTGTTGAGAATAAGAGAAAGAAATGAGTTGGGAAACAGAGAACTGACTGGGAATGTAGTGGGCTGCTGAAGTGGGTATCCACAAATTTGTAGTGAAATCAATCTTCCCACTACGGTAATTTTTCTCCAGCAACACCCCCTAATAGGAAGGAAGAAGTTCTCCATGGCTACTTTCTGATGATTGCCCACTTTCCCTGAGGGGGACATGGAAAGCATGAAAAATTGCTGAGGCTGATACTAAAATTTATATAACCATAAAATTGAACAAAATAGCTGCCAGTTTCAGAGTCTAAAAAAGGAATCTGTCACACAGAGTTTCATTTGCCGCAAAATCCACAGAGAGTCAGGTTAGCACAAAATAGGCCAGGCTGCTGAGTTCCATGCTATAAAGTTGTCTATTTAGCTGCCTTCGCTGGAATTCACACTTGCTAAAGATAGTTAAACCCATCAACCACAGGAGAGCATTAGAAGTTTTTCATTGATTATTTTGGAAAAGATTGTCTTATGAAAATCCCCAAAATGCATCTTTGAGAAATAGGTTCACCTGTTTACTCCACCTTCTGAATAAAACCTAATTAAAGCTCTACTTTGCTGCTTTTAGTTCTTATATATAAAACTTAGCCCTACCCCAAGAAGAATAAGACAACTTCCCCAGAATGGAAGCCTGACTAGCTATAGGAAGTAGACAGCACTCTTTTGCTCTTGGCTCTCTGCCAAGTGAGCTAATTATGTGTCAGCTGCCTGGTTCTTGGTCTACTGCTTGGAGCTAATTGGCTACTGCAGTGGAGGGAAGGCTCTGGCAAAAACTAACATGGAAAGGACTGTCTCCCAGCCTCATGTGTATGCGCCATTGGATAAAGAAGGTGAAAATATTTAGGCTCCATAACCTGACTTCACTCAGCCTTGCCTCACCTCTTTCTTTTTTTCTTTCTTTTTTTTATTAATGTTATGATAGATTACAACCTTGTGAGATTTCAGTTGCACATTTTTGTTAGTCATGTTGTGGGTACACCACTTCCCCCTTTGTGCCCTCCCCCCACCCCCCCTTTTCCCTGGTAACCACCGATCAGATCTCCTTATCAATATACTAACTTCCACCTATGAGTGGAATCATATAGAGTTCGTCTTTCTCTGACTGGCTTATTTCGCTTAACATAATACCCTCGAGGTCCATCCACGTTGTTGTGAATGGGCCAATTTTGTCTTTTTTTATGGCTGAGTAGTATTCCATTGTGTATATATACCACATCTTCTTTATCCAATCATCAGTTTCTGGGCATGTAGGTTGGTTCCACGTCTTGGCTATTGTAAATAATGCTGCGATGAACACAGGGGTGCAACGGACTCTTGAGATTTCTGATTTCAGGTTCTTACTCACCTCTTTCTTTATAGTCAGGTACCTAGTGAACAAGGGACATCCAAAGATTGGTATGTAAAAAGGCAATCTAAGGCAAAAGGAGATAAAATTTTGCTATTCCAGTGACAGCTTAAAGCCAAGACACAAACGTGGAGAAGATAGGTAGTTGGATTTCTCTATAGTTGAGATTTTCTCAGAGAGAAGAGTCTGAAGGATAGAGAAACAAAGAAGTTTAGGATTAACCAGTGAGAGTGGTTGACACATTGGCTATGATAGTGAAGGACATGGAGGCAGGAGGGGCTGAGAGATGTAAGGAGTAGAATTGTCACTGGATGGGTGGTAAAGATAAGGCTAATCAGAGGTGCTCAGAATGACTGAACCACTAAGCTAGAAGGGGAGGCAGGTGAAACCCTAAAATGGGCTTTGAATTTATGATCTCTGGGAGGTTTACAGAGTGTTATCATGGTAAATGGATTTTGCCCACAATGCATTTATATGGGAGAATTCTTTCCAGATCCTTGTGCTTTTACAGGCATTTAATTCATATCCCTTCTGTAGAATGGAGACTCCTACCTGGATCTTGTAAGAGGAATAGAGCAGCCAAAATAGGCCTGGATAATCCCTAGATATGACAATTGAGAGAGCTTAAGTTATGTAATAGGTGAAAATCCTTCCTGATACAAGATTGTCCTTCGGCAACATATTCCTTTCAAATATCTTTTCCTTATTATAAAAGAGAAAATGCTCACTCTAGAAAACTCAGAGAATTTATCCATCCATTTAACCATTCATCCAGTGAAAACATAGAGAGCCCTGGTGACTTTGTTGGAGTCACAGGGAGACAACAACGAATATGACAGATAGGTCCCTGCATTCATGGGCCCTGCTTTCTAGTGAGGGAGACTGCTAAGTAAAAATCATAATACTTTAGTTAAGGAAAAAATGAGCAGGGTAATGAGATGGAGAATGACTGCTGTCTGTGTGGGGAATGGAGACACAATAGATGGGGTGCTAAAGGGAAGGCCTCTTAGAGGAGGTGACAGTTGAGTTGAAATCTGAATAATGAGAAGGTGTCAGTCAGGATCTGGAGGGGCATGTTAAGTGAAAGTAATAATTGCCAAGCCCTTAAGGTGGGAGAGATGTTAGCCTAGGCTAGGACCTGACCAAAGCCCAGAGGGATTGGAGTTGAAGGAGCCAACCAAAGAGCTGCAGGAAATGCAGTTAGAGCAGCCGGCAAAGACAGGACCATGGAGGACCTTGCAAGACGGTGGGAAGGGTTTGCATTTTGTTCTGGGTGCAGTGGAAAGCCATGTTGGGATTTTAGGCAAGGGAGATATATGATTTGGTGCACATTTTTAAAAGATGATTTTGGCTGCTTTGTGAAGAATGAATAGGGAAGGGTAAAGGAGGTATAAAAAGAACACCAAATCTATGAATATGTTTCCAAAATCATAATTGTAATGCAAGTACAGTTTTGTGTCTACTTTTTTCATTCCATATCATGAGGACACAACTATATCATCAAAAGTCACTTTAAATGAATGCATGAAAGTCTTGTCTGTATCTGACCTTAATGTATTTCACATTCCCCTATTACTGGGCAATTAACTTATTTCTAAGTTTGCCTGATTTTTTCTGTTTTTCAGGAAAAGATTCACCCTGAGCTAACCTTCCTCTTTTTTTTCTTCCCCAAAGCTCCAGTGCACAGTTGTATATCTTAGTTGTAAGTCCTTCTAGTTCTTCTATGTGAGCCACCACCATAGCATGGCAACTGACAGACAGGCAGTGTGGTTCTGTGACTGGGATAGGAACCTGGGCTCCCAAAGCTGTGAGCGCCGAACTTTAACGACTAGGCCATCAGGGCTGGCTCTTGAGTGTTTTAAGTATAGCAGCTATAGTTATATTTTTATTTAATCTTAGGCTACATTTCTACCTCATTAGCATCCATTCTTATACATGGAATGGGACTACAAAATCAAAAGATATGGGTGCTGGATTGTTCTATTGTCAACTTGGGTAAGCTGGGAACTATGTTGTCCAGAATTCCTTTCCCTGCACGCCTAGAGGTAGAGTTGTCCAAAAGAGGAATTCATATGAAGTTTGGGCAGCAGAAGTGAGGCAGCATCTTCACTTATTCTATGAAGGTATTTGTTGTCAGAAGCTAAGATGCCTGGTGGGTTCCAGGTTGTGCTCACTCTTCTCTTGGCATCCAGCTCTTCTTGACTGCTGGTCCTGCTGATGGATGGTGGCCCTAGATTGGCCACCAGATGCCTGGCTGTGGATCTCCAGAGGCAATGGCCTCCCAGAGACCTTCTCATGAATCTGAATCCCCCTTTGCTTATCCACATCAGTGTCTCAGATTTGCTCTGCCTTGTCCACCCACCCCAGTGCTGGAGGACTGGTTAGTGGCTCTTTCTCTGATTCTCAAATCCCATCCGGGCTTTCACTTCCCCAGCTTTTCCCACAATTGTGTAAGGTGTATCTATATAATAAATCCTGTATTCTGTAATACTCATAGTGGTTCTGCTTGCCGACTAGTACAATATGTGAGTATTTTGATCGTTCTTCTTATATATTACCAGATCACTTTCTGAAAACTCATAACCGTTTATACATCCACCAGGGGTTTATGAAAATGCTTATCTCACTACCTTCTCAATAGTTTTGATGTTTTATTTTATTTTATTTTTTTTAAGATTTTATTTTTTCCTTTTTCTCCCCAAAGCCCCCCGGTACATAGTTGTATATTCTTTGTTGTGGGTCCTTCTAGTTGTGGCATGTGGGACGCTGCCTCAGCATGGTTTGATGAGTAGTGCCATGTCCGCACCCAGGATTCGAACCAACGAAACACTGGGCCGCCTGCAGCGGAGCACGCGAACTTAACCACTCAGCCATGGGGCCAGCCCCCTGATGTTTTAAATCACTTTCAGTTTTATGGGGAAAAGTTGGCATCTAGTTTTAATTTGTTTTTTCTTTGATTACTGATGAAGTTGAACTATTTTTTTTCCCCTGTGATACTTTTATCCTTCCTCTTTTCTTTTTTATTGGGGATAATTATCCTGTTTGTAAGGATTTTTGAAAAATTCGAGAAAACTGTGTAGCACCTTTATTCACACGTCTCCATTTTTGTCTGTCTTTTCACTTGTTGGCACTTCCTGCTCAAGTTCCTTCATAGGTTGCAAGGTTGCTATTGTGTGTGCCTGTGTGTGTTTTTAGTCTTGATATCATAGTTAAACATGGTCAACTTATAAGTCAGTAGATAGAAGGCGAATCAGGGCTTTTGGATTGAAAACAATGGAAATCAAATCTGCTGAATTTAAGGAAAATGGAATTATATGGGAACTCACGGAATTTATTCACATCTTTTGAGGCCTAGGCCCCGGTTCAATATGCAGAGTGCTAGTGCAGGAATGAGCAAATCCTACCAATGTCAGTTTTGTTTTCTCTCTATTCAATATTTAAATTTCCAGCAGTGAGCTTTAAGTTGACCCAGCTTACATCAAGTGCTGGCCTCCAGTTTCACCTGGTTGTTGAGTGAAAGGATCTGGCCGAAAGAGCCTCCAAAGGCCCTTTTCTCATCCATAGTGGGAGGGCAGGCACATGCATTTATATTTTACAAAAAGTATTTTCCAAAGTAGAAGGAGTAATTTCCCAAGGGAAACTATAGTGCTGTTAGGGAGCATCCCAGTGCTTCCTGTATGTTGAGTGGCCAAAGTCCAAATGTCCATAAGCAAAATCTAGCAGTCTCAGGTGAATTTTCATTGACATTGATTACAGAGTGTACACATTTTGCAATCTCATATTTCTTTTTAACTACAAGTATTTTATAAACCATCATTTATAAATCTATCTAGGAAATGTATAATATAAGTGAATTTCCCTTTTAAGCTTTTATGAGATCACCTGAGCTTTATGGCTTTCAACAACCACTAGTAGATCAAGAATTTTGATTGAGATATTTTGCTTATATTTATCATACTATATAGGAAAGCCTTACTGCTAAAAAACTATACAATCCTGTCATAGCAATTTCTAATATGTGTGAAACCTTTTCCATGAGGACTATTTCTTTAAAAAGATGTTTTGCTAAAAAACAGAAGGGTTTAATAGGTTTAACAGCAAGCCCTACCAATAACTTTCAGCATCTTTTATACATACCTTCTTTTTTATGTACATAAAATAAAAAATTTTGTGGTCACACAGTTAAAATATCAATATATATTTTCAAGCAACTATGGAGCTGACTTCTTTCCCACTTGCTATGGCAGTTACTTTCCAGTTAGAGTAAGTAATAAGACCAGTTTTCTGAATTGTTGGTTGAAAGCAAGTACTTGTTTGGCAGGAAAGTGGGCATTGTAAATAGGAAAGTCACTTTGAAAACAAACTAAAACCCGAATTTATAAGCAATTTAGGACTAACAAAACAAGGAACAAGAAAGTGCTCCCATAACATGAGGAATTAGAATCAGGATCTAAAAAACTTTAGGAACCCAGGCAACTTCTCATTTGCCCTGTGTCTGGTCTTTGGCCTCTGGTTCCCACTTTTCTGGGCTTCTCCATCTGTTTTCATCTCTTTCTTGATGCCAGCCTGTGCTGCTTCTACACATAGCGCCCCTTTATCACTTACCACACCATCTAAGGTCATTGCCTGTTTATGGTCTCTGTTCCCATTAATTGTCCCCTAATATCCATTTGCCTTTTTATCCACAGTAAATCGTGTTTTAGGTAGGCCCATGACTACCTAGATATATACCACATTTTTCAACCTTCCTTGCAGCCACCTGTGGATTTATGATTCTCTTTTGATCAGAAATAATAAATGAAAATTCCAGGTCAAACCCTTAAAAGGAGTGTGCATTTCTCTTTCCCAGCTTCCTGCCACTTGTGATGTGGAGGAGATGTTGAGAGCCAGAGAAGCTATCCTGTGCCCAGAGAGGAAGCGCGAGCTAAGATGGCACAACCATGCTGTGGGCCTGGGCTGACGCCTCAGGACTCTAATGTGGGACAGAAATCTCTACCTATTCTAATCTGGGGTCTCTTTGTCACAGAGGCTTAAACACTATTCTAAAGATAACTCATCCTTCAAGATTTGAGCCTTTATAAGGATGGGTAAGAGGACTTTTCTTTTTCATAGTTGCCCCCAATCTTTAGCACAGCTCATATTAGGCACTCAAAAAATACTGGTTAAATGTCATTATGGGCTGAATTGTGCCCCCCAAAATTAGTATGTTGAAGTCCTAACCCTGGAGTACCTCAGGATGTAACTGTTTGGAGATAGGGTCTTTAAAGAGCTAATTAGGGTTAAGTGATGTCATTAGGGTGGGCCCTAATCCAATATGACTGATGTCCTTATAAGAAGACACACACAAAGGAAACAACATGTGAAGACGGAGAGAGAAAAGAGCCATCTACAAGTAAAGGAGAGAGGCCTCAGAAGAAACCAACCCTGTCGACGCCTTGATTTTGAACTTCTAGGCTTCAGAATTGTGAGAAAATAAAATGCTATTGTTTAAGCTACGTAGTCTGTGGTACTTTGTCATGGCAGCCCTATCAAACCAATATGAATGTTTAAATGATAGAAAGTTTTTTATAAAAGTTTTGTTTTCAATAAAAGGCCTGGGGGATTAATGAAGGTTAGAAAAAAACAGGCAGAGAGAAAATGTTTCTTTTCTTTTACTCAAGGACAACTTCAATGTGTGCTAGAATCCCTTAAACACAGAGTAAATAGAGACCGTTAAAACTAACAGGGAAAAAGTTCAATATCTTCAAGTTGGCTGATGATTTGAGTCACTATGGACTTTAGCAATTGATTAGAAATCTAATTATTACTCAGAAATTCAGGGGAAAGCTCCTTCTTTATCCTAAAATCCCAAGACCATTGCAAATTGCACCACTCACATTACCCACAGTGAAAATGACTGCTTTAAACAGAACTTTCTTATGTAGCAGAGGAGCAAGTTCCTGTTCAAGTGACAGAATCGCAGAATTGCAGGATATGCTCAGACCAAAAACAATCACTCGACATTTTCTTTAAAGTTTAATGAGCTGAAAATCATGACTGTACAGAAGTTAGGAGACAAATTTCATAAAGTATCTGTTAAGAATTTCCATTTAAAGTAGCAAAAACCTACTTGAGCTAGCCTAAAGAGGAAAGAAAAAAAACATTTTACTGGAAAGCTGTGGGGAGTCTCTCAGAACCAACAGGCAGAAACTGAAAGTGGGCCTCAGGTGAGAGTGGAAGGAGGAACTGGAAGGCCGTCAAGATCCTGGCCATCACTCATACTTTGTGTGGTGAGTCTCTTTCTGGGCCCTCCTGGCCTCTCATCTGTTTCTTTATTCAGCTTTATTCCTGCTCCCTCCTCCTTCCTTCTCTCTTCCTCTCTGAGGTCAAAGGTGAAGGGATGGAGGGGAAACATATTCACGTAGTCGTATGAATAGAGCAGACCTACCCTCCGTCTATAGGAGAGGGGAAGTTGTTTCTTAGAGAATTGGAGATGAGCTGTGTTGGGGCTAATACCCAAAAAAGTTTATGTTAAAGTGTATGTCATGATATTCACTTTTAAAAATCCACATGTATGATTTCTCTTCCTCAACATTTTTCTTGATTAAAGAAAATCACACACTTCGTTAGGGCATAATTTCATAGGGATCATAGTGATATGTCAACTAAAATTTATAAAGTATGATATGATTTTCCCTTTATTATCATGTAGTTCTCCATATGACCTCCAAAAGTTAATTTGTGGGGTTTAAAATCTCTGCTAAGGGACCAGAATTCTGAGCTGAAATTTTATTAACTGGTCCTAAAATCAGACAGGCCATTGGAGATGGGGAGTAAGAAATAAAGCTATCTGTACACATATACTTCTTAAATTTTGATCACAAGCTGTCAATAAATAGAAGAACCAGTTTCCAAAATAGTAGTACTTATTTCATTCCCACATATTTGGACTGCCCTTCCTAAAGAAACCGATGACGAAGAATTGATGCTTTCAAGACTATAGAGTTCAGTAAGTTGTTTGAGTCTTTTCTTTGCTGTTTATCACATTGTAGCATAGTTTCAATTGGCCCAATTTTGGAGTGTCACAATTTAGCAATACTTTCATGAGTGGATTATTATTTGGCAGTTTATAGCTCCTTTCTCTTGTAAACGAGGATGTAGGTCTGAGGCAGGCTGGGACCTAGGCAAAATGCGGCTGACGAGGAAGAGACTTTATGCTAGACAGAGATCCCCATCCCCCGAGGGTGCAGGGGAGGGGGCGGAGGGAGCTCTCTCACTCGCAGACATTGGTTAGATCAAGGTTAATCTACAGTCTTAGGAAGCAGAGCAGCCCAGACATGAGTCATTCACACAACACCATCAAGAAGCCTATCAGACATGATTTACTTCTGGTCAGCAAGTGACAGAAACCTCACCCTAAATTGGCTTGAGCAAAAACCAAATAAATTAGCTCATAAAACTAGACAGTCCCAGGAGAGGGTTGGTTTTAGAGGTGGCTTGTGTGGAGACTTACACAATGTAATCATAACCCAGTTCTCTCCATCTGTTGGTTTGACTGAGCTCTTCTCTGCTGTGCTGGATTTATTCTAAGACAGACCCTACCTTCACGGTTGTGAGTTAGTTGCCTGCAGCTAAGCGTCATCCTTAAATCCAGGTGAAAGCGTCCCTCCCCGGACCTGATTCTATACAGAGTTCTTCTCTGACTCTCCTCCAGCCATGTCCTCCCCATGGGGCAAAGAGCCTCTGGAGCCAAAGGCACGTACTACCCTGGAACTTTCTCACCCCTCTAGATCACACTCTGGCCACCATGGACCCAAGGATCCCCTGCCAAAAATCTCCAAGCTAGTTCTCAGCCTTGAGTAGACCTCTTCTTTGAGTCCAACCTCCTGCGGGTGAACTAAACTGCTCAAGTGCATACCTTTGGGTCCAAGAGTTAGCTGATTGCAGATGGTGTGTATGGAATTTGGATGAGCAGGTGGGGTTGTTCACACATGGCTTACGAGTTCTCTTCTGGTACAGAATTGAGAAGGAGGGAGAAGGGAAGGAGCTGGGCCACAGTGTGTGCGAGCTTTTCATCCAGCCACGTTCTGCTGCAGGAATCTGAGGTTACAGAGATTATACGATAAAAATAATACGGGTTATATTATGAAAATATATTTGTCTAGGTAGGAGAAAAGAATAATTTGTATTTAACATTGCATTTGATTTTATACTTTTTACATATTTAAGCATATAGTTCTATGTTTAGAATATAGGTTTCCGTTTGTTCTCTTGTTCTGTGACCTGCAAATGTTAGAGTTAAACCTGCTTATGTTACAACTTTTAAGTTTTAAATTTAACAAAAGAAGAGGGAGCAACTATCCTACAACTTCCAGGGAGAAGTCCTGACATTTTCTCTGCTTGGGTCATTTTAGGTCACATTCCCACCTCTGAAGCAATTACTGTGGGAATAGGATATCTTGGGTCCCAAAATCCATCCCTAGGGCTTAAACAGAGGCTCACCAAGTCTACTCAGACTGAAATGAGGGAAGGCTGGATCCTAAGCAAAAGTTGGAACTGTTGCTAGAAAGGAGGAATGGGTGTTTAGGTTGGGGGGCCAGCCCAAATGCTGGGACATTTTACCTGGCTCTGAGTTTTACGATATTGAGGACTTGTTTTACAGGATGGCCTGGCAGGACCTGGTTGATCTCAGGAGGAGGGGCATCACTATCAGGTAAGGAAGGTGAGAAGGCAGACAGGACAACTGAGGCAGATGCTGTATCCATGGACAAGCCAATCATGGAAGGGGGGAGGAGAAAGAACGCTCTAGCTCAGGAGCACCCAGGCCTCCAAAGCACACCAGAGGCTGCAGCCTCCTCAGAAACAGATGCTTGAGGGAACAGCCTAGGGAGCCAGTTCTAGTGTGATGAGTTAATTCTGAAAAGCTTGCAGAGAGTCTGAGGAACTTACGAATGGATGGAGACAAAGGTGGAATTGTGCCTGTGAGTAGAGGGCGTCTGTGCAAAAGACAAAGGAGAGGAGATGAGGCAGGAGAATGAAAACAGGCTAGCTTTCTCTAGCATTACTTCAAAAGAGAAAACGCTGTTTGGGGAAAAGCTGGTCTCTTGACTGTGATATTTGCAATCTTAGAACCATTAAGACCAAAAGAGTTTGTACACTTTTTAAAAAGCGTTAAGTGAGAATATTAAGATACCCAAATCATGTTTATATTTGCTGTGCTAAAATTCACAAAATTCTAAGCCCTTTATAAACAGGTAGCTTTTATTAATATCAAAAGCATTCAATTTACTATCATTATATAGATGTGACACTAAGGTAGCCCTTAATTTTAGCCATGAATTGTAGGATTTACTCCCGACCCCTTCCCACCACTATCTCTATCACTTGCTGTCTTTGTCCAGGGTTTCTAAGGTGATGTTTACATTTTTATTGGCTTAATTTTCTGGCTATAACATTTTAATTTTTTCATGAAATAAAATCAGAGTATCTTGTATATTATAGGGACTTATCAAATATTTGATTTCTATGGCAGAAAGTACAATAGCCTTAATTTCTGAATTCATATCATATTGATTCACAGACATTTGATCCTGATAAAATATTGAGAGATCACTCTTATCCATCCTTTCTCTACTTGAGAAGAGGAGACTTGTATCTCAGACGGTGGTCAACTGCCTTATGCAAGCATTTCACACACAGGTGCTGGACTAAGGGGAGCATCCCAGGAAGCCGGAAAATCACTGCTGCTTTGCCTACACGCAAGGTTGACTGTAGATGGATTAAGACTAAAAAACTTCCTTTTCTCTCAACAAGTCGGAAATACTAATAGCTGTTTTTGAAAGTGGAAAAAATTCCATTTGGGAAAATGTTTACTTCGCAGGGATTCTCAAGAGTGGGATAAGGCCTTGGAGATCCTTTAACTTGAAACTGCATTTGGTGCAAGAACTCCTCTTTATTTTTTTTGCCTTGAAAATAACAGTAAATTATTAAAAGTTCAGGCATTTCTGAAACATCATTAACAAACCCATGCCAAGAGAAAATGGCTTTGAAACATTGGATGTAAGTTAACAGGTAGTGGCAGCAACACCACAGAAAGCAAAAGGGATAGAATAGTCCCTGTGACCTACTGGCACAAAAGAAAATTTCATTTAAGCTGAAATTTCAAAACTGTAAAGTCAGAGTAGCATGAAAATCACCAAGTTACAAAATACTTTAATATGAAGGTATACTGGTCCAAAGAAAAATGGGTGAGGCGAGATTGCCTGGCATAGTCCATCTCTTTTTTCATATTGTGATCAATATAATAAGAGGAATGTTTGGAGTGCCAGCCTAGATTCTGCTACTGGCCACGCACTTGAGCTTCTTACCAATTATTTCTCACATTATGTCAACCCTGAGCACATATCAGCTTTTGATATTTGGAATGCCTGGAAGTCTTTTAATAGCTTCGCCCTAGGCAACTTTTAACACTCATGTTCCTAGAAATTACAGTGAAAAATCATGTTATAGCTCACTGAGGTTTTCATTCTCCGGGTTATGTATTTTCACCAGCAACAAGTGTTCAGTACCTTCAGTGAAATGGTTTAGGGATCGTGAGAACCACGGAATGATGACAGAGCTGAAGGGTCCCAGACGCATCAAGTCAAAAATTTATCTTTCTCATTTTATAGTTGAGGAAACTGAGGCCCAGATAAATCTTCAAGATCACTTGGCTTGTTAGTAGCAACCTCAGGGTTGGATAATTTAGTGGCTCAATGACACCAGTGAGGACCTAGGTTCTTTCCAATTGTCAGATCTGCCCTCTCAACGTATCAACTTTTTCCACAAACTTATCTCTTGACAGGAAAGTAGCTGAAGTAGCTCTGAGAATCACACGTAGATACAATATTAACCAACTGAAAAAGAGGAAGGTGTCCTTCTTGTGTCTTATTTAAGGGTGAGCCTTTCCTAGAAGCTTCCAGCAGATTTCTCACTGATGACTGGTCAGAATTGTGTCATGTGTCCCTTCTAAAACAATTACTGGCAAGTAAAATGAGAGTGCCATAGACCAATTAGGATTTACCCTCTTGGTCTGGGAATTGCGTTGCCTCCCTCAAGTACAAAATCAGGGTCATTTCAGTACACGTGTGTAGGGAAATAGATATTGAGTAGGCAACCAACAGAATGTTTTACACTCTATAAGGAGCCCAAAGTAACGAGTAACAGCTGAAGATTCCTGGAAATGATTTCTTTTAGAAACCTACAGTGCGTTTCTCCACCATCTCTTGCTCTGCTGTGCCTTTTTCTTCTTCTTTGCTGTCTGCCCTACCACTTTCTCCCTCCCTCTCCTTCCCCCAAACTGTCTATGAACTGAAATTAGTCTGCACCACTTTGAGGGCCTACTGTGTGTAAAGCATCATAGTAATATAACTTAATCTTTGGGGAGGGTTTATTAAAATGCTATAAGCTGCATTACTTAAAAGTAAGTTTATTTCATAATATTAATCAATTTCTAAACTAAATTGCTATGTAATATCAAAGACTTGTTTTGTTCTTTCTATTCTGGTAATCAAAAATCTTCCATATCAAAAAGATTTCCACCGAGTTGCTGCCACCAAAATACATAAAAATCCACATCAATGTCTGCATTTTTTCTTCTTAAGTCTTCACTGTATCTCAAAATGCTGATGAATATATTATTTTCTTCTACTGGTCATTTCATTCTATGACCAGAATTATATTTTTCACTTAGTGGGAGGTCTTTTGTTTCCTTAAAATCCTTTTCTATTACACTTCCTTGTCCCAAAGACCACATTGGTACCCCTGCACTAACTTGATGAGGGTCAGTTGCTTTGTGTCCCCAAATTTGCTGTAAGTACCGAAATGAATATTATTCTTAGGCTCTGAAGGAATCTAATGTGAATCATAAGGAATTATGATATGAATGTATACGGGATGACCGTAAATAAGGCTGATTAGCTGTTTTTACAGTAAACCTTCATTAAAGGGAGGACAGTTCTTTCACTGGTCTAAAAAGCACCAGAAAGCACATAGATTTTTCAAGAAAGAAAAAGGTAGCTGAAGTCGCCACTGAAATATTTACTATTTTTGTGGCTTTTTGCAACTTGTTTATAAATTTTAGTTTTCTCTGAAAGAAATTTTATAATTTATAATTATATCATCCTATAATTTATTGTCGAACTGGGACACTTTCTGCACATTTCCCTCAGGGATTCTTTCAGGCTTTTTGGGGGGAAAATTTTGGTTGAAGTATAATGTAAACAGCAAAGTACACACGGTATAAGTAGATTTTCACAAATTGAATAAGTCTATGAAACCAATACCCAAATTAAAAATTATGAAATCAACACCCAGATTAAGAAATAGAATATTACCAACATTCAAACTGAAATGTCTGATTTTGAGAGTGAAAGCTGGCATTATTTTTTAACAGAGTAATTGAAGTATAATTGATATGCAATAAACTGTGCATATTTAAATTTACAGTTTAATGAGTTTTGACATATACCTGTGAAACTATTGCCATAGTGAAGATAATAAACATATTCACCATCTGAAAAGTTTTCTTTTGTCTCTGTAATGTCTCCTTTCATCTCCCTTTCCTATCCCCAGGCAACCACTGATCTGGTTTCCGTCACAAGTTTGCTCTTACAGAATTTTATATAAAGAGACTCATATACTACGACCTTTTCTGTTTGACTTCTTTCACATAGATTCTTACATGTTGTGTGTATCAATAGTTTCTTCCTATTAATTTCTGATTGGTATTCCATTGTATGGCTATACCATAATTTGTTTATCCATTCTCCTATTGAACATTTTGGGTTTCCAGTTCAGAGTTACTACAAACACAGCTGCTATGACATTCATGTAAAAGTCTTGGTATAGACCTATGTATTCATTTCTCTTATGTAAACACTTAGGTGTAGAATGGCTGGGTGGTATGGTAGGTGCAATTATGTTTTTAAGAAACTGTCAAATAATTTTCCAAGGTGGTTGCGCCATTTTACAGTCTTTAAAGAAATGTATTAGAAGTATAGCTTCTCCACATCCTTACAGTTCCATCCACTTATGATCAGTGTTTATAATTTTAGCCATTCCACGGAGTGTGTAGTGGTATCTCATTTTGCTTTTAATTTGCATTTTCCTAATCACTAATGATGGTGAACATGTTTTCATGTGCTTATTTGAGGGGGCTCTATTTTTAATTGCACCAAGACAACAGGCATAAAATAGGACTGTGTTTGGCAAATTGGGACATGTGGTGAACTAGACAAACATAAATGAAGGATTGGTTTACAGATGTTGAAACATCTTTGCATGCCTGGAATAAATCCCACTTGACACTGGTGTATGGGATGTATACCACCATAACAAAAAATGAAGGATAAAAATCACATGAGCATCTCAATAGATGCAGAAAAAGCATTTGACAAAATTCAACATCGATTTATGATAGAAACTTGTTACAAGAAAAAAATTTGTAACTGTGAGGTGATGGATATCAACTTATTGTGGTCATCATTTCACAATATACATATGTATCAAACCGTTATATGGTATACTAATATTAATATTAAATGGACAATGTTATATGTCAATTATATCTGAATAAAACTGGGAGAAAAAAAGAATGAAGAAGGTAAAGGGAGAGGGATATGGGGAAAGAAGAAAAAAGCCTTTCATTGGGTTTGAAGATTGTGACAATGCTTTGTTAACATAAAGTGAGACAAAATTTTATTCTTGTTATTATGTAAGCTAACAATAATAATTCAAATTTATTCTTTTTTTCCCCAAAGGAAAAATATGGGAAAAGTTACGTTCTTGTTTAAGGAATCTGAGGGTCAATATTTTTACAAAAGTTAGCAAAATGCCATGTTTAAAATTTATATATAGGGCCGGCCCCATGGCTGAGTGGTTAAGTTCGCACGCTCTGCTTTGGTGGCCCAGGGTTCCACTGGTTTGGATCCTGGGCGAGGACACGGCACCGCTTATCAGGCCATGTTGAGGTGGCATCCCACATGCCACAACTAGAAGGACCTACAACTAAAAATATATAACTATGTACCACGGGGATTTGGGGAGAAAAAAGCAGAAAAAAAGAAGATTGGCAACATTTGTTAGGTCAGGTGCCAATCTTAAAAAAAAAAAATTATATATATATTTATCAAATGGTATACATTATAACACTGCAAAAAGTATATACCAAGTAGTAAAATATGATAACAATCTCATAAGATTGTACTTAATATGGCTCAATTTTATAGAATATTGTAAATGGTTCTTTCTCCTAAAGCAATTCTAGCCCTTGTTTTTCCCTTAGAGCAACAAATCAGAATGTGTAAGATTACAGAATGCTGAGGGCTCTTTTGGAGAAACTTTGCCAGTTATTTTTGAGGAGACAATTGGAGAGAATGAGAGGCATTTGATTAAGCACCTTGAACCACAGATGTTTTGTTCTTCTGCTCTCTTTTTCTAAACTACAAAAACAAAAAAACCATCTTGGCAATTGCGGATGTTTACGAACACTCCACTGATTTTTTTCTGTTGTAATTGTGTTTTCAAACAAAATAACTTCTGTCTATAGGCTAGAGCAGTAAGTTTATGCAAGAGGACATGAAAATATCCTATTAGTTAGAATTTGTACCTAAAGTGCATGACGCCCTAGGCATTATGTAACATCTTTATATGCGGTGTTGTAATTGCAATTATTCTGAACAACTTAGAATGCTTTGTACATAGTAGAGTCTCAAATGTTGTTAGTTAGAACTAAACATTGGACACAAAACCATCCTAAACAGGCAACCTGATTCCCTATGGTTTTAATATCTGATTTCCAGATAACTAGAAGTCTGCCTTTAATACACTCTTATGTGCACTGAGATTTTCACAGAGTGATAAACAAAGTAAACATTTGAGCTGGAAATCACTGGAAGTGTTTGAACCAAATAAAAGGGTGCTACAAAGGAAATCTATCCTTAACTTTATAACCAGACACAAATTTTTTCTGGTTTACTGTTATACAGTTGAGAAAGCATTTTTCTCCAGAATTGTTTAATTTCACTGACAGGGAAGTTTGGTTTCTTTTTTTCTAACACAATAACCTCTTTTTTGCATGATTTTAGACACATTTAAAGGAAAATTTTGTTTTTAAAGATTTTATTTTTCCCTTTTCTCCCCAAAGCCCCACAGTACATAGTTGTATATTCCGGTTGTAGGTCCTTCTGGCTCTGCTGTGTGGGACGCTGCCTCAGCAAGGCCTGATGAGTGGTGCCATGTCCACGCCCAGGATTCAAACTGGTGAAACCCTGGGCCGCCAAAGTGGAGAATGGGAACTTAACCACTCAACTTCAGGCTCACCAATCCCTCTTTTCTAAATTTACTTTGCTCCCTCTATCCAAAGCCTGCATTTCCTGGAGCTATCTTGATTCAGCATTATCTATGCAACAAGAGTTTTCAGAAACTCAACAAAGCTAAGAAAACGTCTCCACAGTAAGAATCAAACAGAATGGGGACCAGTCTCAGTGGCTTAGTGGTTAAGTTCAGCGTACTCCACTTTGGCAGCCCAGGCCTGGTTCCCTGGGCATGAACCTACACTACTCATTGGTCACCATGCTGTGGTGGCAGCCCACATACAAAGTAGAGGAAGATTGGCAACAGATGTTAGCTCAGGGCAAATCTTCCTCAAGCCAAAAGAAAAAAGGAATCAAACAAGATAGCATAAGGTAGAGAGTAAGGTTTTGGCCAGATTTATGCTAGGTGTGTGGAACAGCCTTAGGAAGATTTAATCAGATTCAGTTCTAATTTACATGCTGTTCACTTTAAATCCCAATATGGATATAATGAGCTTGGAAGTATAAATAAAAATCATATGAAATCTCAGTGCTTCACGGGCTGCCAGTAATTCCACACGATTGCATTCTTTCAAAATAGTCACCATGGAGAAGTCAAAGCTTTTTGCAAGGACTGCTGAAATCATTTTGGATTTTTCTTTTCAAATTGTTATTATAGTCAGTTTTTTCCCTGCTTTTTCACTTTTCCTTTCCCATACACACAAGTTCTTCCTAGCCGATCCCTGACTTTGACCAAAAGTGGATTATCTAAAACAATCAATTACCTGTTCATCACTTATGGCTCTGAATATCTTTCTGATACTTCAAAAACAAATCTTTGTTCCCATTTCTCAACCATCCACAAAGAATGATGACCTGCCACCACTGATATATTTTAAATGTTTTGCAGGTTTTTAAGGACATTTCAAAGGAAGAGGTCCAAGGTATTTTAAGTAATATCAGCAGCACTGAAATAAGTGAATAATTTCTAACAGGGAATAATTTCTCTTAAGGGAGAAAATTAATTTTGGTACTTAATTTCAGCATTTGTTAACAGAGACATTAATATTTTGCTATACTTTATATGTATACACACTATGCGCACATGTGTGTATGATCTTAAAATCTCTTGAATATTTTTAAGTGGAAAGTTAAAATTGAAAGACAGTAGCAGAAGAAAAATCAGCATGTAAAATGCCACGAGAGAAAACAGCTGCTGGGAGAACATAAATGTAAAAGAGATCTGACAGCTTCCTTCATAATTTTACCCGGTAGATTAGTAGTAGTTAAGAATAAAACTATCATGAAAAAGCAATAAGATTTCAATATTTTTTAACACATCTAAAGGCTTTGGCTTTATAGTCAACCTGTCGGGAAACTAAAAACCTATAAGAAACTTTTGTTTCTCTAATAATCAACTTCAATATGGATTTTATTCCTTTGTTTTACTTGCTTTATTTTAACTAGTGGAATTTTAGGAATAAGGTTTAACTTTATCAATTTTAAATTTGTCTTACTGATATACTTGTAAAGACTTCATTTACATTTTATCTAGGTGTTTCATTTTGTTACATACCATCGAAAATTCAGTAATCATAAATGCACAACCCCCTACTCCTAAAGACTGCACACAGGCTCTCTTCAATAATTCAAAGAGCTTTCTATAACGATGAAGTCATACTGATGAACGCAATAGGAAAATTCTAGTACTATTTAACATCACTTAAATAATTCACTGTAGAAACTAGGCATAATAGAGCAAGAAAAACAAATTCTAAGTGCTCAAAATATTTTGCTTTTTCTTATGCCAAGGCATATTTCTCAAATCACAGTGACAGTTTTTCTTCTCTTTTGTTGGAGTACATGACAGCTATTCATATACTGGAGCAGGTGCAAAACATAAATGCTTTCCTAATAAAGTCAAGAATGTCAGCATTCTGTGTGCAGTGATGGGCAGACCTCCATCATTTTTGCATAAGATATCTCCTGGGAAGGCTATCATCAGACCTTATTACTACACTATCAACTTACTCTCATGTCAAATTGTTATTCTTCAAAGACAGCCAGCTGAGTTGCACTTTACTTTTTTTTACATTCCCTGATAGGTGATGAAAAAAAAAGTCAAACAGAGCATAAAGAACAAGGTCGTTCATAATTTCATTTAACGCCAAACAACTCCAAAATCCCTACTCCTTTAAATGTAGTATTGTGCATTTTTTAATTATGACATATCAGTAATGATTCAATCTGGCTATACAAAATAAGCAATTGAGACAAAAATTGAAAAAAAACCCAGTCAATAAATGATTTTTGTCAATACGGAACTATGGTAGATTCTAAAATGAACTAATTAGAGCCAGTAATTAAGAAATTAATTTTAAAAATTATATGGTAATTACAATAAAATAAATAAAATATGGCTAAATATTTTATTTTTCCTTTGATGTTTATTTATAGAAGTTCTTTTTTACATGATTATAAATCAAGAGCCATACTCAGATTGTGTAAAGAATGATTTTTTCTCAGTTTATTGGAGGTGATATAACATTCTACAGAAGATAACACAGTCTATACTGAATTACTATGTACTACGAAGGTAAATTGCAATTTGTTATGGTGAAAGGTGAGAAAAAGTGAAACTTCCTCAAAGACATCAATTAATGAGATTTTTGTTTGTAAAATGGCCACATGTAGAGAATGACACAAAATGAATATAATCTTATAAATAGTCAAACAAGTACTCCTTCTCATTATTCTTCCTAATTTTTCTACATATAGGCACTCCATCTTTACCTCGAATTATGAGAATAAAGCTCCAGTCTGTGGCAAGTTTAGTAAAACTTGAATTTCTGGGTCTCTATCTGTCTGTTCACTTTATCTTAGTGCCAGCGGCATATTTCCAACTAAAGAATGAGGCTGATTGGGTCATAGGGCATGTATAAGCCACAAGAAAGCTATTGAAAAACCTATCACCAAAAAATCCATAAAGGCAAACTGAGAGTCCTATAAGGCACACTCCTTCCACAGGGAGGTTCCGTATCCACCTTAAAGTGTATATAACAATGGAATATTATTCAGCCATGAGAAGGAAGGAAATCCTGCCATTTGTGACAACATGGATGAATCTGGAAGACATAATGCTAAGTGAAATAAGGCAGACAGAGAAATACACATATTGCCTTATCTCATTTATATGTGGAATCTAAAAAAAAAGAGCCAAACACAGAAACAGAAAGTAGAATGATGGTTATCATCTCTGGGGTGTGGGGGAAATGGGGAGATGCTGGTCAAAGGGTACAAGCCTTCAGTCATAAGATGAATAAATTCCGGGGATATAATGTACAGTATGGTGACTCTAGTTAATAACATTGTATTTTATATTTGACATTTGCTACGAGAGTAGTCGTAAACATTCTCATCACACACACAAAGGTAACTATGAGAGGTGATGGATGTATTAATTAATCCAATGTGGTAATCATTTCACAATGTATACATATGTCAAATCATCATATTGTACACTTTAAATATATACAATTTTATTTGTCAATGATACCTCAGAAAACCTGGGGGGCGGGGCAGAATAAAGTAAGGACAAACTCCAGGAAATGAGATGAAGTGGAAAGATACAACTTGAGACAGACAGGAGAGAGCCTCTGCTGACCAGATGACCTTTACTTCATGGGGGAAAAGACAGAGGAAGTTCTTGGATTTTGGAGAAACAAAAGAGATGACTTATTTCTGCATTGCTGTTTCAATTATTTGACCAAAGTCAAATTTTCTGCCTAGCATAAAAATCAATCTCTGATCCAGTGCAAGATATGTCTTGCTGGGGTTACAGCCACCTCAACTTAGACAAATTTGGTTTTTCCTAGCTAATTCCAGCCTCGTATCTTGGGGTGAAGACTTTTAAATATATGCAGAATTGTTTTAGTCATCCCCATTATGATAATGGATCATTTTCTCCCCAGATTTTGGTATCATATCCCCCCCCAAGTTCAACTAAAGCCATATTGGTTTTATATCAAAGTACCGCAAGTAGTGACAATATCAAATATAAGTTTATGCCTTCTTTTCCCAAATTTTGCCTAACAGGTAGAAGTTTAAAAAAATTGGTGAAACATACTTATTAATGAATATATCAGAACACTACTGAACTTTAGTGAAAAAACTATTTGGTATTGAAACTAGTCTGACATATTTTTGTTCTATTAAAAAATCCTCTAGTATTTTTCTTAAAATGTTAAGAGTCTTCACCTCTTTTATTTGAAAGTAACTACAGCACTAAAAATATATTATCATTGATCCACTCAAAATTTCATAAACACAGATTCTAATAATATCAATCATTACCTCAAATTTACTATTGTAGGGAAGATTTTGAATAGTGGACCATTTTTTTGGTAATAATAAACGTAGACAAAATTAGACAGAGTATTTATTTATTGTCTGGTAACACTGATAAGAAAATAGCAATGTCAGACATAATCAGAGGTTGTGGCTTCCAATCCTTATGCCATATATAAATTTATACATCAGGTGCTTGAACATTCTATCTTTATACCACTTTATGTTCAAACAGAAGAATATTAAGATTGTAAAACTAGCCAGGAAGGAGATTATTCAAAACTTTAAAAAAATTTTAAACTAACCATAAAGTCTTGTTTCAAGAGCTTTTTCAACCCTTGTGATCTCAAATTATTGCACAAGTAATAAGGTAAAAGTAATGAAATACTTTACAAAAATGTTCAACAGAATTTAAAATTTTAACTTAAGGGAATTTGGAAGTTCAATCATTCTCAAAGAGGCTGTAAGGATGATTAAAATCCTGAAGGAAGCCTGAAAGAAAAAGGACACAATCATTATTGGAAATGTAATACAAGGTTAACTCTCAGGTTTCATGTTTAGACTAGAAAGCTTAAGTTCAAGGCCATTACACCAATTTTTATGGAAATGTAATGTTTTCCAACTCATGGTTCATCCCTTGAAAAGCTGTACATGGGTAATAATGATTATTAACTCCAATTAGTCACACACACTGGGATAAATTGGGAATGAAAAGCTTCTTCAATTACCCAAACTAACGTAAATGATTTATTTCCTTCTGCTGACATGAAAGGAAAAGAGTTGAATGTTCACGAAGGATAGCATTTACCCACCCTGCACTAAGGTCAGAGAGCTCACTCAGCATAAATATTCCCAGAAAAGGTTCAACTTGGCAGAAAAGAAACCGTCTACTCCAAAAGGTCACCATGTCAGCTTGACTTTTCATCTGCTCTGAGAAAACTCCTGTCAAAGCCCATTACTGTAAGGCAGCAGCTGTTCTGTAGAATGATGGCCTCCAAAGGAGAATAGTCTCTCATAGGCCCCAATGCAGCTCCTCCGATTCACAGACTATTTCTTGTTTCCTCAGACTCCATTCTTAGTCACAACCCCATGGCTTTGCTTTCCTATCTCAGATGCCTATTCCCAAATGTTTCTCTACATTTTACATAAGCCCAGCTGAAAATCATACCCTCTAAGTCAAGTGGAACCCAAGCTCCTTCTAACGGCCTATAAATTCCTACATAATCTGACCCTGCCAATGTCTCCAGTTTATCCCCTTGCTCACTCCAACCTCAATGAACTTCAGTTTCTCCAACACCCCAAGCTCTGTCTTGCTTCGGAGCCTCCACCTAGTGTGTTCCTCCCCCTCACTCTACACCTGGCTGGTTCCTTATCATATTCTGGTCTTTGCTTAAACCCTAACCCTCAAGGAAGGCTTTGCTATTTATCTCAAGTAGGTTCACCTTTATTTCCTCCAATTTCAGTCTCTTCTTTTCTTCCCAGCAGTGTCACAATTTTTAATTATTTTCCTTTGCTTCTCACTTTTTTTGTATCCACACTGGGATCATCGCCTGTCTTTTTTTTCTTTTCCCCCCCAGCTTTATTGAGATATAATTGACATATAACATTGTGTAAGTTTAATTGCACACACTGTGTACAATGTTTTGATCTGATGCACTTATATACTGCGAAATGATTCCCACCATAGCGTTAGCTAACACCTCCAGTACCTCACATAATTACCATTTCTTTCTGCTGGTAAGAACATTTCAGATCTACTCTCTTAGCAATTCTCCAGTATATAATACAGTATTATTAGCTATAATCACCATGCTGTACATTAGATCCTCAGAACTTATTCATCTGTTAACTCGAAGTTTGTACCTTTTGACAAACATTTCCCATTTTCCCCTGATATTGTCTGTCTTGTTCACATTGTATCCACAAAGCAAAAAAGCAATAAATGTTTATTCAACTGAATCCATCCTACCCTGATCTATCTTTTTCTAACTCCATTCATTCTTATCAGAATCAGAGCAAAATGAACTCATCATTTACTCGATTTTATCATTATTATTCAAGTCAACATATATACCTACCATATGCCAGGAACTGTGAAGTGCTGCCATAGCAGCTATCATTTACTGAGTGTTTACTATGTGCTAGGCACTGTTATAAGTACTTCACATATGTTATTTCTTTGTATCACCACAACTATATAAAAAAGCAACTATTTTTATCTCTACTTTAAAGATGAGGAAACTGAGACATAGAGAGGTTAATAATGCACCCAAGATGTCACAAACAGTAAGTGGCAGAGCTGAGATTCTGCACCCTATTAAATAAAACACAATTTCTACCTTAAGATAAGTACCAGGAGAGAGGGTAAAGGAAAGTGAGCTGGAAATTCAAAGGGAAGAGATAACATTTGCTTACAAGAGACTGAGACAATTTATTTGAGGGTGGCTTTTAAGATGAGATCTGAAAGGAGGAAGGGGCGGAGCAAAATGGCAGGGTGAGCTGACCTGGGATTCTCTCCCCTCCAAAATACAAGAAAAGATTGGAAGAACTGAATTTCAGAGAATAAACATAATGCCAGCTCGTTAGAGACCTACAACACCAAGAAGGCAGAGATCATAAACCCTACTTACAGCCTCGGAGGCACTGGAACGGTAGGAGAGAACATTGCTCCCTCCCCTAGAGTCTGTGATCACTGCGGTGTGGGTCGGGAAGGAGCGGGGGAGGGGCTGAGCGCCCGGGGGGATCATCCAGGACTCCTGCTGCTGATTCAGTGGAGACCCGCTGACGCGGGGAAAGCTTCCATCTGCGGGGACCCCATAAACCAAGGGCCTTGGGAGACCAGAGAACAGAACTGATCTGAACCCAGACCGGGGCACGTGAGTAACAGCCCCTCCCCCCCAGCAAAGCCAGTGGGTGCAGCCATCTTGCCCCAAGGCGGAGAGCTCATAACACGCCACTCTCGACCCCCATCTAGTGGCAACACACTGTAACTGCAACCGAATTCTACCACCATGTGAAAAAACCACTCCTCTACCATCCAGCAATTTATAAAAGCCCCAGACCAGAAGGAAAACAATAAAAACATAGAATTAAGTCCTGAGGACTTGGAATTAGGTCAACTAAGTGATAATGAGTTCAGAGCAGCTATAATCAAAAAATTCAATGAGGTAGAGAGAAAGATAGAGAAACAAGCCGAGTTCTGGAATTACTTCACAAAAGAGTTTGAAATCATAAAGAAGTATCAAACAGAATTACTTGAGATGAAAAACACAATGGACCAGATAAAACAGAATATGGATTCCCTGAATGCCCATGTAGACACCATAGAAGAGCAAATTAACATAATTGAAGATAGACAGGCTGAATGGATCCAGTCAGAGGAAGAAAGAGAACTAAGAATTTAAAAAAATGAGGAAAATCTCTGAGAGATAATGGATTCAATGAGGAGTAAGAACATAAGGATCATAGGAATTCCCGAGAATATGGAAAAGGAAAATGGAGCAGAAAGTGTGCTTAACGAAATTATTGAAGAGAACTTCCCAAATCTAGGGACCGACGGAGAAATGTGTGTAGAGGAGGGTTTTAGATCTCCTAGATTTGTCAATGTAAAAAGAGCTACCCCAAGGCACATAGTAGTAAAATTGGCAAAAAGGAAAGATAAAGAAAAAATACTCAGGGAAGTAAGAAAAAAAAAGAGAATAACCTATAAAGGAGCCCCTATCAGACTGTCAGCAGATTTCTCTACAGAAACCCTACAAGCTAGGAGAGAATGGAGTGACATATTCAAAGCTTTAAAGGATGAAAATCTTCAGCCAAGAATACTCTATCCAGCAAGAATTTCCTTCAGATATGAGGGAGAAATTAAATCTTTTCCAGACAAACAAAAGTTAAGGGAATTTGTAACCAAAAGCCCTCCATTACAAGAAATCCTCAAGAAGGCTCTCATACCTGAAAAAAGAAAAAAGGGAGAAAGGGGATACAATCCACAGACTAGGGAGACCGATGGATAGAACCAGAACAGGATAGCAATTATTCAATTATAGCATTAGGGTAAAGGTAAGGAAACTACCAAAGCAAGGACGATCTTATCACTCTAACTACAAATTAATAAGATGAGTTGGAATAAAAAATGAAAATAATTATTTAGGAGGGGAAGAGCAAAGGGTCTAAATCAGTATTGGTCAAGTAAGTAAGAGACCACCAGAGAATAGACTATATTATACACGAGATTCTAAATACAAACTTCAAGGTAGACACTAAAATAAAGTACAGAACAGAGTCACAAATCATAAATAAGGAAAAATCTAAGAAACCCAGCATAAGAAATTGCAGTATTAAATAGGTAGTTTAGAGCAAACAGGAAAAGAAACACAGGAAAACAAGATAATGAGCGACAGATTGACAGCATTAAGTCCACATGCATCAATAATCACTCTCAATGTAAACGGATTGAACTCTCCAATTAAAAGACACAGAGTGGCAAAATGGATTAAAGAACACGATCCAACAATTTGTTGCCTCCAGGAAACACACCTCAGCCCCAAGGACAAACACAGACTCAGGGTGAAGGGGTGGAGGACAATACTTCAAGCAAATAGCAAGGAAAAAATGGCAGGTGTTGCAATTCTTATATCAGACCAAGTGGATTTCAAAATAAGACAGGTAAAGAGAGACACAGAGGGACAATATATAATGATCAAAGGGACACTTCATCAAGAAGAAATAATGCTTATAAATATCTATGCACCCAACACAGGAGCACCAAGATTCATAAAGCAACTATTAACAGACCTAAAGGAAGATGTTAAAAACAACACAATAATAGTAGGGGACCTCAACACCCCACTCACATCAATGGACAGATCATCCAGACAGGAAATCAACAAGGAAATAGTGGAGCTGAATGAAAAACTAAAACAATTGGACTTAATAGACATATATAGATCACTCCACCCTGAAGGAGCTGAATACACATTCTTCTCAAGTGCACATGGAACATTCTCTAGGATAGACCATATGTTGGGAAACAAGGCAAGCCTCTACAAATTTAAAAAAATTGAAATAATAACAAGCATCTTCTCAGATCATAGTGCTATAAGGCTAGAAATTAATTACAAGAAAAAAGCTGAGAAAGGCACAAAGATGTGGAGACTAAACAACACACTACTGAACAAGCAATGGATCATTGAAGAAATTAAAGAAGAAATAAAAAAATACCTGGAAACAAATGAAAATGATAGCATGCCATACCAACTCACATGGGATACAGCAAAAGCTGTATTAAGAGCAAAATTCATCGCAATACAGGCACATCTTAACAAACAAGAGAAATCCCAAATAAGCAACCTTAAAGCACACCTAACTGAACTAGAGAAAAAAGAACAAATGAAGCCCAAAGTCAGCAGAAGGAGAGAAATAATAAAAATCAGAGCAGAAATAAATACTATTGAAACGAAAAAGGCAGTAGAAAGGATCAATGAGACAAAGAGCTGGTTTTTTGAGAAGATAAAATTGGCAAACCACTAGCCAGACTTACAAAGAAAAAAAGGGAGAAAGCTCAAATAAAATCAGAAATGAGTGAGGAGAAATAACAACAGCCTCTGCAGAAATACAACAGATTATAAGAGAATACTACAAAAAACTATATGCCAACAGGATAACCTAGAGGAAATGGATAAATTCTTGGACTCCTACAATCTCCCAAAGCTCACTCAAGAAGAGGCAGACAATTTGAACAGACCAATCACAAGGAAAGAGATTGAAACAGCAATCAAAAACATCCCAAAGAATAAAACCCCAGGACCAGATGGCTTTCCTGAGGAATTCTACCAAACTTTCAGAGAGGATTTAATACCTATCCTTTTCAAGCTATTCCAAAAAATCAGGGAAGATGGAACACTTCCTAACACATTCTATGAGGCCAACATCATGCTGATACCAAAACCTGACAACGACACCACGAAAAATGAGAACTACAGGCCAATATCACTGATGAACATAGATGCAAAAATTCTAAACAAAATTTTGGCAACCAGAATTCAGCAATTCATCTAAAGGATCATACATCATGATCAGGTGGGATTCATACCAGGGACACAGGGATGGTTCAACATCCGCAAATCAATCAACGTGATACACCACATCAACAAACTGAGGAATAAAAACCACATGATCATCTCAATAGATGCAGAGAAGGCATTTGACAAGATCCAACAGCCATTTATGATAAAAAAAAAAAAAACTCTGGACAAAATGGGCATAGAAGGAAACTACCTCAACATAATAAAGGCCATATATGACAAACCCATAGCCAACATCATACTCAATGGGCAAAAACTGAACACCATCCCCCTGAAAACAGGAAAGAGACAAGGATGCCCTCTATCACCACTCTTATTTAACATAGTACTGGAGGTCCTGGCCAGAGCAATCAGGCAAGAAAAAGGAATAAAAGGAATCCAAATAGGGAGGGAAGAAGTGAAACTCTTGCTGTTTGCAGACGACATGATCTTATATATAGAAAACCACAAAGAATCCATTGGAAAACTCTTAGAAGTAATCAACAACTACAGCAAAGTTGCAGGGTATAAAATCAATTTGCATAAATCAGTAGCATTTTTATAATCCAGTAATGAACCAACAGAAAAAGAACTCAAGAACACAATACCATTCACAATCGCAACAAGAAGAATAAAATACCTTGGGGTAAATTTAACTAAGGAAGTGAAGGACCTATATAATGAAGATTACAAGGGCTTTCCGAGAGAATTGGATGACGACATAAGGAGATGCAAAGACATTCCATGTACATGGATTGGAAGAATAAACATAGTTAAAATGTCCGTTCTACCTAAAGCAATCTACAGATTCAACGCCATCCCAATCAGAATCCCAATGACATTCTTTACAGAATTAGAACAAAGAATCTTAAAATTCATGTGGGGCAACAAAAGACCCCGAATTTCTAAAGCAATCCTGAGAAAAAAGAACAAAACGGGAGGCATCACAATCCCTGTCTTCAAAACATACTACAAAGCTACAGTAATCAAAACAGCATGGTACTGGTACAAAAACAGGTGCACACATCAATGGAACAGAATTGAAAGCCCAGAAATAAAACCACACATCTATGGACAGCTTATCTTTGACAAAGGAGCTGAGAGCATACAATGGAGAAAAGAAAGTCTTTTCAACAAATGGTGCTGGCAAAACTGGAAAGCCACATGTAAAAGAATGAAAATTGACCATTCTTTTTCACCATTCACCAAAATAAACTCAAAATGGATCAAAGACCTAAAGGTGAGACCTGAAACCATAAGGCAGTACACTCTTTGACATCAGTATTAAAAGGATCCTTTCGGACACCATGCCTTCTCAGAGAAGGGAAACAATAGAAAGAATAAACAAATGGGACTTCATCAGACTAAAGAGCTTCTTCAAGGCAAATGAAAACAGGATTGAAACAAAAAAACAACCCACTAACTGGGAAAAAATATTTGCAAGTCATATATCTGACAAAGGCTTAATATCCATAATATATAAAGAACTCTCACAACTCAACAACAAAACATCAAACAACCCAATCAAAAAATGGGCTGGAGACATGAACAGACATTTCTCCAAAGAAGATATACGGATGGCCAATAGGCACATGAAAAGATGCTCATCATCGCTGATCATCAGGGAAATGCAAATCAAAACTACACTAAGATATCACCTTACACCCGTTAGAATGACAAAAATATCTAAAACTAATAGTAACAAATGTTGGAGAGGTTGCGGAGAAAAAGGAACCCTCATACACTGCTGGTGGGAATGCAAACTGGTGCAGCCACTATGGAAAACAGTATGGAGATTCCTCAAAAAATTAAAAATAGAACTACCATATGATCCAGCCATCCCACTACTGGGTATTTATCCAAAGAGCTTAAAGTCAGCAATCCCAAAAGTCCTATGCACCCCAATGTTTATTGCAGCACTGTTTACAATAGCCAAGACGTGGAAGCAACCTAAGTGCCCATCAACAGATGAAAGGATAAAGAAGATGTGGTACATATATACAATGGAATACTACTCAGCTGCAAAACAGAACAAAATCATTCCATTTACAATAACATGGATGGACCTTGAGGGAATTATGTTAAGTGAAATAAGCCAGCAAGAGAAGGATAATCTGTGTATGACTCCACTCATATGAGGAATTTAAAATTATGGACTAAGAACAGTTTAGTGGATACCAGGGGAAAGGTGGGGTGGGGGGTGGGCACAAAGGGTGAAGTGGTGCACCTACAACATGACTGACAAACATTAATGTACAACTGAAATTTCACAAGATTGTAACCTATCATTAACTCAATAAAAAAAAAAAGAAAGAATATAAAAAAAAAAAGATGAGATCTGAAAAAAAGTTAGGGTCTTGAGAAACATATATCAAGAATTTGTGGAAGAGGCCCTTATCAGAAAGAAAATAGTGAGAACAAAGATACAGGGAAAAGATGCTAAGTGTGGACAGGAAGTAGTCACAGTAGAGTTATTGTGTTTGTCCTAAATCTTGAGTCCAAATAGTGAAAGTCCTTGTGTATATCACTGAGAATTTATCTGTGGCTGAAAAAGGAATGAAAACACAATCAAGGTTTTAAAATAGAAACTACTGTGGAGTTATTCTCTAAGTTATTAGTAACCTCCCTTGTTCATTATCTGTTTCTGGTGACTCAGCAACTAGATTTTAAGCTTTTTGATCGCAGGCATGATGTCTTGGACTTTCAGCAGAGAGGCTATGAAAGGTGACTGAAAATGTCAGTGAACAAGAAGAGGAAAAGTCAGAGGAGACTAGAGAGAGGTGAGGCACGACACATGGTAACGGCAATGGCACAGTGATGAAATACTGCCCTGCCCTCAAGGGGCTTATATTCTGACACAGATGAAATGATCGGTGTAAATTCTTATGATACAGTAAATATGTTAGAAGAAATATGAAGGCCTGCAGCTCTAAAATTCTGCAAAGCAAAATGACTTTAAAATGAATTATAATGGCATTTCCAAAAGTGTTTATGCACAATCTTGTTACGACTGACAACAGTACATTTCGATGACAATGAGTACTTATAAAATAAAAGCTTCTCTGCAACAGTTATTTACATAGAACGGTGAGTCTCATCTAAAACTTTATTAATGTAGTTGCCATGTACTCTCCGCAGTGAGTACAACTCAGCATTTCCCTTTTATGGTCCCTGCCTGTGGCTTTCTACAATCGAATTTCTTGACTGGAGAAATTTAACTTAGTTTTTTTCCTCTTTCAGTAAAAAGTGATTACTTTCAATTCCCTTCACATATTCCCACCATACTCCCATTAGAACATTTATCTAAAGTCCCAAACACACACACACACACACACAGACACACACACACAACACTTGTATTAGGAAACGGCTGAGTTGAAGGTGTGCAGTGATTTTCCCTTATTTATCCTATTGAATGTACATAATTTTTTTCATTCATTCACTCTGAAGAATCTGACATTCAGCTTCATTTTATAAGTCCTGCACTGGAAAACTGCTACAAAATTATGAGGAGTCTTTTGCCTCTTTTTTTTTTTCAGTTGATGTGTATGATAAACTAGGTTCTGATGATCATAGAAATTTAGAGTTTTAACAATACTTAGAAAGCATCTAATCAAGAGAAGACCAACTTAGGCACAGCATTCCCCACTCCCCACTACCAGAGGGTAGCTATTGCTAATAGATCCCAGTGCTCTTTCCCACTGAGCCTGGGCATTGCTCAGATTCCTTCTCTACATGATGCTCCAGGCAACCTCTATCCTGTAAGGCAAAACATTTGTTGCCCATGACACTTCTCATAGGATAGAAAACGTATCCTGCAATTCAAGGCACTTCGGAAAGCTACAATCTATTCTCAGCTACCACAGTACCTAATATTTAGCAAAGTGCTCAGTGTCCTGAAACATACTAACAGTTTAAAAGCCTTACTGCAGTTTACAAAATAGACTATGTGCATGAGCACCTTTTGCCCGTGCCCTGCATTTGGTGCTTCTGACCACCCTTATCCTACACCTCAGCACGCTGTATCCTGGCTCACTTACTCTGTGAGTCACTCCTCCTTCTTCCTGGGAGACAACATAACTTCTTTCCACACCCTAGATTAAGGCTGTCTTGAGGAATCCATTCTTCCCCTTCTGTTATTCTCTTGACACACTCCACAATCACTGTCACCCACACCCATGGCTTCAGGTAGACTGTTTCCCCATTTAGATCTCCAGTTCCAGACCCCCAATCCCAACTCCTGGTTGGAATTTCTACATGCATGTCTTGCTATTACCACAAATTCAACATGCAAACTTCATCCTTCTCACCAAAACTTGCTTGCCTTTCCTCCTGTTTTCCTTCTTTATATTAACAGCATCATTATCTTCCAATCACCCAAGCTGGAAACCTTAGGGGTCTCCTTCAGCTCCTCTTTTCACTCTCTACTTCTAATTGGCTTGCCAATTCTAACCTGAAACATCATTCAAGTCTGTCTCCTCCTCCCAATTTCCAGTGCCACCACCCTCATTTAAGCTTTCACCTGTGCCCACTTTAATGCCTGGCACTCTGCTCCTAACTGGTCTTCCCCCCTGAATCTCCCCTCTCTAAACCGTCCACCCATCCCATCTCCCTGCCCCCTGCCCCCAAGAATAGCATCAAAGTATGTTTCCTGACAAATGTGATGATATTATTCCCCACCGCTGCTAAAAAGTGCCCCTACAGTCCTTCAAAATAAAGTCAATGTGGGGCCGGCCCGGTGGCGCAGCGATTAAGTTAGCATGTTCCACTCCTCGGTGGCCCGGGGTTCGCTTGTTCGGATCCTGGGTGCAGATGTAGGACTGCTTGGCAAAACCCATGCTGTGGTAGGCATCCCACATATAAAGTAGAAGAAGATGGGCATTGATGTTAGCTCAGGGCCAGGCTTCCTCAGCAAAAGGAGGAGGACTGGCAGTAGTTAGCTAGGGGCTAATCTTCCTCAAAAAAAATAATAAAATAAAAATAAAGTCAATGTCTCCCATTACCTTTAAAACAAAGTTTAAATTCCTAAGTGTGGATTTCAAGGTTCTCCACAAAAAAGGACCAGGTGCCTTTCTCATCACATGGCGTTGTGATTAAAAGCTCAGACTCTGGAGCCAGATTGCCCAGTTTTGTGACATTAAGCAGGACTGCTGCACACACTAGTGTAGGCTGAGAGGTGTGCCTGAGTGAGTCATCTGGCTGAGAGGTGAGGGTGAAGTGAGGGGGTAGAAAGTGTAGCCCATGTACCACTCACCCAGCCATCTCAGCACAGGGCTGCTACAGGCTCAGAGGAAGCAGCACCATCTTCTATTTCACAGACAGAAAATATAAGGGCTCCGTTTCCTTATTTATAAAGTGGGGCTAATACTAAGACTTATCTCATGGTGGTGTTGTGAAGAATCAATGAATCAATACATGTGAAGCCCTTAGAACAGTTCCAGGCACATGATAAGTGCCCAGTAAGTGTTAGTTGTTAATTCCACACCTCCTTGTTCTTTATACTTTAAGTAAATAGTTGAATTTACTTACTATTTTAATCACGTATAATCTGTGCTTTTTCACCTTTCTGGCTTTCATTGCTCATTCTGCTTCCTCTCCCAATAGTTCCCTCCCCTAGCAGCTCCCATCTCTGCCTGTTGATATCCTGTCCACTCTTCAAACTTAGCTGAGCTGCCGTGATTGCCCGCCGTAAGTCCTACTGGAGCCCCGTGAACAGGAGTTCTCTAGACTTTAACTCAACTCTCAGGCCTCTGTGGACCCCTATTGTGGAACTTACTATAGTAAATTTTGTACTACATAAACTTAAATTTATCTCAAGGCCTTATCTTCCTTGAGAGATTTTAAGTGTCTTAAGGTATCCTGTAAGGTTCCTTTATATGTTCCCACAGTCCCACAGACCTACAGTGACATAACAGGCAGTAATAGAACCATCCATTGAGTACACACTGTGTGCCAGGTACTATAAAAAGTGCTTTACATACAGTATTTAAATTACTTCTCACACAACCTTTAGAGTATTGCTATTTCCCTTTCATATAGGGAGACTTAGTATTTAAATAGTTTGCATAGTATTAAACAGCTAAAAAGTGGTGGGCAGAGATTAGAACTCAGGACCTTACAGTTTCGGGGACTGAACTCTTTCTGCTTCATGGTGTTATCTTGCCTGGCACCTTCACCTGTCCAGGAGCTACCCTTTATTGATTGTATATTATGTTCCAGGAGCTTTTCCTACATTATTCAAAAGCTTCCTTGGAAAATGGTTATTATTATTCCTATACACATGAGGAAATCAAGGCTTAGAGATGTTAAGCAATTTACCTTCCATCTCACAGCTACTAAATTCCAGATGCAACTTTTAAATCTGACTGCAGAACTCCCTCAGCCCCCAAATCACTTCTCACGTTCCAGCAGGAGTCTCTTGAGAAAAATGTTATTGCTTATACTATTACTATTATTATCATTATTATGTTACTATTACTCACAGGCTCTCATTTGTGTGAGTCTATTTCATTTAGACACCCTCTAGACAGGCACCATCAGAAACTTATACTTACAGAAAAATTATACTTACAAAAAACTTATACACATACAGAAAAAATGTTATTCCTGCATTATATTCTGTCAACTTTTGTCTTTATTATATTGACTAAATCCTACTTATTATAAATAACTTGACCAAAAAAATATGCTTGTTCCCCCAAGAATCGGATGCAGTTTTACATAAAAATGATCTTGATTTCAGAAAGATAAAAGTTAGTGATATAACGTGATTGCTTATGTAATCACTAGGTCAGGAATACATTGAGGATTCATATTTAGTGTATTATTAATTTCACCAGATCATTAGGTTTTTCCTGGTACTTCTATTGCATTCAAATTATTTGGAAGGTCAAGATAAAATACTACACCCAAAGAAACAAGTAGGTACTGATATGAATACCAGAATGAATCTTGAACTAAATGCCACACACAGAGAGAAGAGGGCTAAAAAGAAAGATGCAGGATCAGAATTAACCATTAGATTCTAAAAGAATATAAGAATATAATTTTGAAAAGGGAAAAATAGGGGGGAGATTTTACTGGAAATTAGTCTGACATTATGAGAAAACAATACTCAATACCAAATTAACATATGTCCAGCAACTCTCAAGGTAACTGAAAGATACTTAAAATACAGATATTACTTAAAGTTATATGACTTGAATGTCATTACTCAATTTTGCCAATGCTCACTATGTGATTGGAAAAATCCTATTGATTTTGAGAAAGCAAAATGTGCAAGTGAAAGTAGAAAAAATTAATAGAACTCAAAACTTCCCAAACAAAAAGAAATAACTCCGAAAGAGCATCCCTCCTTATGAAAATACTAGTTTCTAGAGTTCCCAGAGGATTCTGAGTAAAACTAGACACACTTGCAATGCATTAAAAATGTGTAATTACCATTTAAATGGAGAGAGAAAAGCTGGTGAGTGAAATGAGAAAAAGGCATTTTCTGACAGCCAACCAGAAGTTGGCATTTCGGCCAATGATCATCTAATCTAAAGTCAGGTTAACAAAGCTATTGTCACTCTGCCACTCACCCTCAGCCTTTTAACTGTCAGCTCTCCTCTACCAGAAGAAAACAGCAGGTTAAGTCTCTCCACAATTTCAGTCACAATTTGATCTTTAGGCTCTGGCATGTTCAATATATAATTCAACAGCATATGTTTACCAAAAGATAGCGAACAGACATAAAAGTTCCTCTTAATTCTCCCTTTTTAATGATTTGGGCACCCAAATTACAAGAGTAAATGAAATTTTGGAGTAAATGTCCATTGGTCATACAAGCATGATGGTTAGCGTCATCTCATCACACCTACAGTCCAATGAAGGCTTTCTTTAATAACATCCCTGTTCATGGATTTGACCAGGCAGCAGCCTGGATGTGGAAAATGTGACCTTATTCCAAAAAAGCACTGAACATCCTTTTCAAATGAGTTTAAAATTTGTCACATAGATTTCAAAACTCTGGAAAAGTATCAACTGTGTTTTTATTTGATAGCTGCACAATGAAGTATAGAGGGTAAAAGATTTGTCAAGAATCACACAAATTAAGGGGAAAGATCCATTTCCCTGTCCTATGAGTATTTCAGAAGTCCAATCTACTCCTTTTGGGTTACTGTTACATTTCTTATCAGGAGATTAGCTACTTCTTATGATGTGTTTGTCAAACCCATTTGGATTTATCAGGGTGGCATACTGTGATTGGATTAATCATTGCTTCTGTTTCAAAAAATTGAGTATTTCTGAAGTAAGAATATAAAGGTGAAGTATGAAAAAATCAGTAAATCACGAGACAAAGGGCTGTGCACACATGATCAACAATGTGACAAAAGTGGAGATGAGTAATATAATGACTACTTTATTCTTGCTTTCCTTTTGTATCTTCTTTTGGCTATTTTCTTTGGTATCTTTAAAAATTTGTTGCAAGTCAGTGTAACAAGTTAGGCAAACATTGTTTAGCCATTCAATGGTCTTTTCATCATCTAAACCAGAGGCCCACACTCTATGGCTCAAAGACCAAATCTGGCCCTCTGCATGTTTTTGTAAATGAAATTTTATTGGAAGACAGTCATGTACATTCATTTACGTATTGCCTATGGCTGATTTTGCACAATGACAGCAAAGTTGAGTAGACCATAAGGCCTCAAAAGCCTAAAATATTTACTATCTGGCCCTTTACAGGAAAAGTTTGTCATTCCCTGATCTAAATTGTTTCATCTTTTAGTGTTCTATGTGGAAATCATACTCTCTGACCACAACCTTCTCTCCTACTCTCTGTCCCATTAGATCTGTTTTTTTCTACTTCTCCAAGACATCCCATTTTTTCAATTATCTTCTTTTTCTAGTAAATCTACCATCTTCTATTATATATCTTTCCCTTTTCAGTCACCATCACAATCAATTCCATTTCAAAATTTATTTAATCTGAAAATAAAGCTGGTCATATGTGACCCAATCTCTGGCTTGGGTCAATAAAAAAAAATCAATTAAATAACAATGGAAAGATCTAATTGAAAGAAATTTAAATATTTACATAGGTTGTAAAGAAAATGCTAAAGTGGTGAGGGAGGAGTGTGCTCTTAATGAGTAGTAGAACATTTCAAAATCCTATCTTCCCAGCATCACTATTCTCAATATTCCCCCAAATCAAAAACATCTGCTGTAGTAGATGCTATGGTATACTGCTCAGACCTTCCTTTCAGGAACAAGGCACTCATTCCTCCAGCTGCCAGGCTCTCTTCAGGAATTGCCCTCAGCCAAAGGGAGCCACCTCACTCAAAATTAAGCCTCCTTTTGGAGAGAATCCCACATCTAATGCTCGTTGATGTGGCGGTTTGAGTCCCTTTGCCCCAATGAGGGAGTCCATCCAGTTTCCAGAGCTCCCCATGAGATTGTCTGAGACCTCTGTCGTGACTACATGACAACTCGACTATTCCCCTGGCCCAAGTCTCCTTCTCTCTCACACACACATGTGTTATTCCTAAAAGCATGCTGCAATAAACTCTTGCACACAAATCTCTGCCCTGGAGTCTATTTTCCAGGGAACCCAATTTAAGAATGCTGCTTTCTTCAAACTTTCCTTCTCTCATCCCATTCTCATCACCCAAAAAGAAGCTTCCCCCAATCCCAGTCTTTCTAGAGCTTTATGTCTTTCTCCTCACAGTCCTGTTTTCCTCACAATCCTGGGTCAATTCCTTTCCTCTCCATAGAGTTCACTATCTTTTCTTTAAGTTTACTAATTAGATATAAAAAAGAATCTATAACTAGTTCTATAATTTGTGCTAATATGTTTTTTTTATTTTTTTATAGTTTTTTTTTAAAGATTTTATTTTTTCCTTTTTCTCCCCAAAGCCCCCCAGTACATAGTTGTATATTTCTCATTGTGGGTCCTTCTAGTTGTGGCATGTGGGACGCTGCCTCAGCGTGGTCCGACGAGCAGTGCCATGTCCGCCCCAGGATTCGAACCAACGAAACACTGGGACGCCTGCAGCGGAGCGCGCGAACTCAACCACTCGGCCACGGGGCCAGCCCCTGTGCTAATATGTTTTAATGTCTTATTCTAAGATTTCAAAATATTGCCTTATAGAAGACAGTTTTGGACTGTAATATCAGGTCTAATTGTTTAAATGTTTCACTGTTTTATTTTTAACAGAATTTGTAACCAAAAAGCATTTAAGATTGTATCTTTTACATTATGCATTTAAAATTCCTTATATGATCATTATATGGTGAACTTATAGTGAAAGCTCTCCTGCAATAACATTTCCCCCTGTGATAGCATTTTCATTCAAAATGAAATGCTCCAGTACAAAAGTTGGACAACAAGGCAGCATGAGAAGACATAGCTTTTTTTTTTTTAATTTCCTAACATCACCAAGTTCTTCTTTGGTAAGTTTGCTTCTGAAAGGAAAGAAGGAAGGAAGGCAGGAAGGGGAAGGAAGAAAAAGAGAAGGAAGACAAAAGAAGAGAGACAAGAGGAAGTAAGCCACAAGAGAGAAGGGGAAGGGAGGGGAGGGGAGGAGAGGAGGAGAAACCAAGTTGAAACAAATCAAGAGAAAATCATTGTAAATTCATGTATTATTTTGCATGTAGTGCCTCTGAAGTTCTAGAATGATTATTTTTTCCAGAGACCAAATGTTTAATTTTCTGAAATTTCCAGCATTGGCACATGTTAGAATAAACAACTCACCTTCATTCTGCTTGAACTTAAAGTTAAGAAAAAATGAAAACAAAGAGAGTAATGTGAGGTGGGGAGGAGTTTAATATCACTTCCTGATTTTAAAATAATTTATGTATCCTCCATAATTAAACAATCATGGAATTCGGGGATGATTAGCCAGACAAACCAACGGCAGTGAATAAAATATACAAAAATATACTCAAATGTGTATGGAAATTTGATCTAAGAAAAAGATTCCTTCATTGCAGCATTATTCACAATAGCCAAGTCTTGGAAACAACCTAAGTGCCCATTGACAGACGAATGGCATATATATACAATGGAATACTATCAGCCATAAAAGATAAAATCTTGCCATTTGTGACAATATAGATGGACCTTATGGGTACTATGTTAAGCAAAATAAGTCAGATGGAGAAAGACAAATACCGTATGATTTCACTCATATGTAGAAGATAAACACATAGATATAGAAGACAGAGTGGTGGTTACCAGCGGGGAATGGGGGTGAGGGGAGGGCAAAATGGGTAAAGGAGGACATTTGTACAGTGATGGATGGAAACTGGACTTTGGTAGTGAACACAATATAGTCCATACAGACATCAAAATATAATGTTGTACACCTGAAATTTATATAATGTTATAAAGCAATGTTACCTCAATTGAAAACAAAGATTCCATCTCATATCACTGGCATAAAGATGGGCTTTTAAAATAAATTGCACTGGGACACCTGGATAGCCATTTGGAAAAACATAAAATTGGAGCTGAATCTCATACCATATACAATAATTAATTCCAAATAGATCAAAGAGCTAAATGTTAAAGAAATGAAACTATTTCAGATTATTTCCATAGGATAAAATTCCAAAAGTGACATTATTGGGATAAAGAGTGAAAACAAGTTAAGGTTCTTGATTCCTACTGGTAAGTTTATTTTTAAAATTCTTGTTCTAATTTACATCCCCAAATGTAGTATATGACAGTTCCATTCTTATTCAAGTCTAGTCAAGAATGTGTGTTCTCATTTTAAAAGTATTTAATAGAATATATGTGTGTGCGGTGTAGTTTAAGCTTTAGGAGCCCTCATTTGCCCTAGCCCTTTCAATGCCTTGGGAATATGTGTTATCAGAGTCAAATATTTTTGTAAAATTAACAAAAGGAAGATTAAAAATTTTTTTAAGAGAGTCCCAAAATTCCATAAGCTTCAAGCCCCACAAAACCTAGATCAACTCCTGACTATTTTATTGGTTTGAAGCATATGAAATTGCCCTTTTAGTATGTCACAAGTGAACAAATCCAGAAATTGCCTACGGTTCAACTAATTCACATAATTTGGTGACTCACAAAGTGTTTCTATACGAGGAAAAAAAATCTCCAATAACAGCATTACCAGGTCAAAAAGTACCCCCAAAATAAAATTTTAATAGATACTGTTAGATTGCCTTCCAAAAAGTTTGTATAGATACCCAATCCTTCCAACCACAAATAAATGTGCACATTTCCCTCACAACAGTGGGTGTTAACCAGCACAACTACACACTCTTGTTTACCCAAGGTAGTCCTCGTCTACACCAGTTCTCTCAGCATAATTATTAATAGTACCCCCTTTCACTCTCAAAATGGTCCCAGTTTGGATGCTATATGGCCACCCTAGTGTCTCTGATCTTTTAAAGTAATTACTATTATTATCTCTTCCCTGGAGATCATTCTAGCCTCTAGGGGGCCTGTAGACTTCTGGGAGGTACCTGCATTCTCCTTCCACTCCCTCCCTATTAACCTGCACTGACCACGTCAGGAGCCATAGAATTATAGAGCTGCCTATAGCTAGGGACTTCCTTTCTGTGTAGATGGACTTAGGAGGCAGCAATAAAAGGATGCCTGTGTGTTTACCTTGTTGAAAGTCAAGCACAGGTAAGTGCACCCACACACACACACAAAGCCCAATTAGTAACTGTTTTAATCCAAAAAACAGTCCCCAGCTGTTCATCACTCGACATGCCCGAGACGTTGATAAGACAGTCATAGCACTGGATGAGGGGTTGGGCAGGATGATCTCCACATGTCTTCAACTGCTGAGACTCTGTGACTACACTGGTAACAGTGGACACTTACGGAGGACTTACTGAATCTCATGGACAATTCTAAAACTCTTACCTGTAAAATCTCAATTTGTCCTCAAAGCTACCCAATGACTTAGTGACTATTATTAGATAATATTAACAATTGAGTAAACTAAGGCACAGACAGTTTAAGTTAGCTGTCCAATATGACATGATTTCAACTAAGGCAGCCTAACTGAGGAGCGGTTCTATCTCCATTTCTGCTGCCTTCTATTACATGTTTTCAGGCACTGAAAATCTGTTTATATTTTACAGGTTTGATTTCCATTTACTTTCTTAACAATTCTGATTACATTTCTGGAAAAGTTGCCTAATAGGAGTGGAGGATGCCTATGCCTCATGCCTATGCAGAAAATTCATGCAATGTAATTTGAAACTTTACCTTTGAAGAAACTTCCTTCTTCTCTCTCTGGAAAATTTATCTTCTCAGTTATCTATTCATCAAATGCTATGAGAAGCGAAAATCAATTTACCTTTTCAAAGTCTTTCTAAGAAAAATCAATGATGACTTACCTAATGTTTTAAAATGCTAAGCACAAAATATTTATAAATAATTATATGACATCTATTCTGAGATTTTACTATTACTACTATTTTAATATTTAGGGTTCAAGTTACTTAAGGTATTAGCAACTTGAGTATGAATTTGATGAAGAGGAAAACGTCAAATATTTGGTGGTGACCACAAGACTAGTTGTCTCTGTGACAGAAAACCTGTGAATGCTCAATGAAGCTGTAATCCCAGCAAATCATCTTCTGAATTCATTTTCTAGAGAAGTTTGGACCAAGCAGCAAGAGGGGTGATATTACCACCACTCCTGGAAAACAACTCTGTGGGTGAGGAGCATTGTGGTCAAACACAGTGTGTAGCATTTTTCAGGTCCCACTCCCACATTTTCCTACCCCACAAGTCAGAAGTGTGCTTATTCCGTCTCTAAGAAACACTCATAAGACTACTATATGCAAACAGGTTACCAGTAACTTCCCAACTTGTAAGTTCAAAGGACACTTATGGATCTCTTTCCCTCCATATTCAGACCCTCCTTTCTTGATCTCTATGATACCACCGTCTCCCACTTTTCTGTCTTCTTAATTCCTTTTGAATAATCCTGTTTCCTTTACTCAATCCTTTAATATAGGCATTCCCCTTGGGCTTGGAGATTATTCTCCTGGGCAGAAAGTAATCCTGCCTTGTGAATTGATTATATTTTATTCCCTACAATGAATCTAGTATAACTAACTGTTCTCAATCTGTGAAGAGACAACTGTTTCTACCTAAAATAAATACATACCCAACCTTGTGCTCTTTTCAAAGCATTTCTCCTGGCCCAGTTTGCTGTGGAATTTAAAATGGAAGGGGGAAAACTGAAACCCAGCATCGTTCTCTACAGTTCTCTGGTTTGATTTCAACCCCAGGAAGCAGCAATCACCGTGCACTTCAGCTCCCCTCCTCAAATAGCTTTTCAGAACATTTCATGATCCTGTGGCAATCAAAACAATTTCTACATAACAAGACCTAGGAGTCGGTGAAGAAGTGTGTGTGTGCTTGACAGTTCATCCTTGCCCCTACAAGGTTTACCCTACTTCTCATTCAGATTTAGTATTATGTCCCAGAGGCCCAGAGCAGCACGATAATCTGAGTGTCCCCCAAAGTTGTTGTTAATGGTAATGGACCTTGAAGTACCCTTTCCTCAGTCATACTCCGATCTAAAATTTTTTATGGTCCAATTAGCCAGGTGAACAGGGGGGCCATGGTTTTGACTTCAGCTGAGGTTCCAGGATCCAGGCATGGGCAGATGAGTTGGAAGGCTTACCCAGAAGCTATGCATGATGAGCTGAAGGAAGCCAAGATTTCAGTTCTGGCTAAGGGGGGGAGGGGGGGGCCTTGTTAGTAAGGGAAAGTTTAAAGAATCAAGTTGAGAAGAGTGGATAGATGGTCAACCAACTAGGTAAGATGAAGTGAATTAATTTGGGAAAAGCCTGCAGGGATTCCTTAAGGCAAAGGTCATCTTTTGCTGAGCTGCTTTTGTGGAGTGGGAGTTGGGGAAACTGGGAAAGCTATTGATATCCAATTTGCGTTGGAAATTTTTGACTCTTCTCTATCAGTATTGTGGTTTTACCCATCCTAGACCAGCTATTCAGGTTACAAGAATGTGTCTTAGAAATGAGAACAGTGAAATCTGCTGTCATGTTCCCTACTCATACTTTAATTTGGATGCCTGAAATAAGTAAGGGAAACACTTCCAGCTGTGAGTTACTGAAAGAGTCTGGGACATCCCATTAAATAAATTAAAACACTTGCCAGGAGTATTCCCACGGTGAACACAAATTACACGCCGTCTTCCAGCAATAAAGACTTGAGTTCTGTTCAAAATGATAGTAAATTTAGAATTAAAGAGGTTTGTTTTCAGAATAGTTAAGGTTACAATTGGAATTATTTTATTTCATTAGACAGACTAACTTTATGCAATTTTTTATTACCATTGTTTTATTACATCGAATTCTTATTTATCAACCAGGAGAATTAAAGTGTTTGATTAAGAACAACATAATTAAAATAGATGGAATATCATTTAAAATATCAATAAGTTAGCAGTAGAATTAAAAATTGCACATTTATGTGTCTGTGTCCCCTTAGTAGATGTAAGCTCCATGAAGGCAAGGATTTGATCTTTCTTGTTTGTAATTATATACCTAGTGACAACAACACTGCCCAGGGCATGAAAATATACTCAATAAGTATTTGCTGAAATAGATGAGCGTCAACTAGGCACTGAGTACATAAGGAGTCAAACATTATATTCTCTAACATTTGGAACTTTTAAAAGTGCTTTCACTTTTAAATCATATCTGCTGAATAACAGGAATATTAGATCAGATGTAGTAATGAATATTTTGATGCTTATTAGTCATTCAAGGGTATTTTTTAAATGAAAGACTGATGTTTCTGGAACCCGACCAGGATCTTAGGATTATGAAGAGCAATAAGTGCTTATTAAGACAAATTCCTCTAACAGCATACAGTGCTCATTGAATTCACAAAATCTAAAGATCTCCAGAAGAAACTGAAAAAGAAGAGAAGGTGGATGCACAGCAGAGCTAAACCAGAACTGAGTACGACTGTTGGACCATAATTGCAGAGAGACTTCAGGGTTTTCCTTTTAAACGTAAGACAAAAGAAGCTTCAGTGATGAATATTTGCTCAGGCCTCTGCTCTCTTATGGGTATAATTTGCCACTTTACTCATAAGCACTACACAAAAAAAGTGATGATACTTGAAGGACACCAGGATCCTGGGAAGAAAGTATAAAAAAGAAAAAAATAACATGTTTGCCACACCTCTTGCCACACATGTAATGTACCCTATTGGTTCTTCCTTCTGGATATATTTTTTTCTAGAGGCAAAGAATAAGGAATTATTGTCTGTCTTACCTTCCCTTTTATCCTTGCATGTTAATAAGGAAAGGATATAAAATCTTGAAGCCAGAAAAACAAAAGTAGATGTCTTAAGCAAGCAAACAGAACACTTGTCCAATCCTTATCTTTGTAGAGGAATGTTTTGCTTACAGGTGGGCTTATTAGTGTGCATCTGTCTTATCTATGGGTCTTTCTATCTTGTCTATAGGTCCTTCTTGAAAAAGGTGTATAATCTGAAGAAAGAAAATAATACCACACTGGGCTAAAGGAGAATGCAGAAAAATAAATTTCTTGACATGTGTGGTCTATAGAAACATTTTCCATACATTCTATGAACTCCTTTTGAAAAAGTTACTTGAGGATATACTCCAGCAAAAGGGGGGAAAAATGAATCCTAAAAAGAGGAAAATATGGGATCCAAATATTCTTCTAACTCAGTAGAGCAGTGAAAAGAAACTTAAGTTTTGTAAATTAGACCAGGAAGTCAGAGGACTTTCAGAAAAATGTCTATAAGAAGAAAATGACTATATCTTACTAAATACTAAGATGAATGATCACGGTGATGAAATAACGAAGGTAATCAAAAACTCTAGAAAAAGCAAAAGCTGTATAGGAAAGTCACAATGTAAATTAAAACAAGCTGAAATGTAGTATGATTTTCAGAAATGGAGAGTAAGGAAAGAGAATCTATTTGATCTTGACACTAGATAATTCTCTTTCAAGCAATACAGGTTAGTGACATTGAATTACATTTCCTATTTCCACTTCTGTTCTTTACTGAATAATAGTTATATAATAATGATATGTTTTATTATTTTTTAGTTAAAAAAATTTAGATTCAAATCATAGAGTAAGCATATCAAGATATAAATATAGTTACAGAAAAGAATGTAAATATTATACACTTGACAAGGTCAAATGAGAGAAAGCTTTATAGAGTCTAGGAGATAGAAGGACAAGAGGATAGATAGAAGGAAGTGTAGGGTTCCAAATTTTCTTATCGTTTTTTTTTAAAGATTTTATTTTTCCTTTTTCTCTCCAAAGTCCCCCAGTACATAGTTGTATATTTTTAGTTGTGAGTCCTTCTAGTTGTGGCATGTGGGATGCCGTCTCAGCACAGCTTGATGAACAGTGCCATGTCCACGCCCAGGAACCGAACTGGCGAAACCCCGGGCTGCAGAAGCAGAGCACGCAAACTTAACCACTAGGCCACAGGGCCAACCTCTCTTATCTTAAATAATGGGAAAAGCATTGATGGGTATGAAAACAGAGGACTAAATAGATCACTCGAGGTCAAAAAGTTAACCAATAGAAGAAATGCTAGCAATCTTAAGAGCTAATAACGAAAAATCATAGTTACAATTCAAAAACAACAAAATGATAATTCCACTAACAACAAAATAACAAAAAAATATGGATAGAGCAAGATACATTTTCAGCTTTCATGATGGGGAGTCAGTAGATAACATCTAAAGTTAATAAGTCATGAAAAGGAGATATAACCATATTGTTCAAATATATGAAGGTAAGCAAAAGAAGAATTATAAATAGAATCATACTAAAAGGATTACTTCTGGGGAGGAGGTATCAGAGGTGGAGTGGAGGGTGGGAAAGTTAAACTTTTCATTTTACAATTTTATGTATTTTTGAACTTTTTTCCTTATCATATGGATATATTATTCTTGTTACATAAAAAAAGGTCAAACATTTCCTGATGACCAGCTTAGCATGCTCTTCAGTGATATTATCCCAAAGTGCATTCTTACAAAGGATAAAATGAACATACTCCTGCAGGTAATGGTGATAGATGCAGCAAGTCCAAACGAATGCTGTAGTTAATATTACAATGAGTAGAAGCATCATGAATCCAAAGAAGTCAACTGAAATGTACGAAAAGAAATCTATTTTAAGTTAGCAGATTAATAATTTTTTATGTTTTCATCTCTTCTAGTATCATGCAATCTGATTCTTAAACACTATAAATTCACAAGTTGTTATTGAAAATGATTTAATAACATACGTCACATACTCCAAGAAAACTACCATTAACTCAAGTATCACTAACATTTCAAAATAATCTGGGTCGCTAAAAGAAGGTAATATTTAATGTTCTTTATCTCCAAATTGGTTAAATATTAGGTCACTGGCTTATTTTCTTTTTTATCTCTAAACTCATTCCAGGCAATATCTCCACAGGTAAAATATGAAGATACATATGGATAGCAAGCTTGGTTTGTTGTTTGAGTTTCAGCAGTTCTTTACCAAAGAGACAACCAATGCTTGCTGGGAAGGCAGATTTCTAGCACTTGTAAACTTTTCCCCCTCAGTACTATGTAACTTAGCCTGGTGTTCCCATTCATACTAAATATTTGAAATTTTACTTGTTTATAAGCTCTTTGTTACAAACTATTATGATTTAAATATATACCTGATAGTACCTGAAGAAAATAGGGACTCGTGAGTAAAATCCATGTTTTTTAACTTCAGTTATGAAAAAAACAGACAACTGCTTGTTCTAGATTGGGTTTTCTCATATAGTTATGGTTCACCTGGAAAGTCTTTTGTTTCAACATTTTTTTTAAACTTCTTAAAAGATTCTAGTGCAGTTCCCTGCCTTGGTAAGTATCACATAACAAACCAAAGATACAGCATTACAGATATAATTTAAAGAGTCTTTGGTGACTGAGATTTGTTCAGTCCTAGGGAGTCATCCTTCTGAATGGCAATTCTCAGTATAGAACACATTAGCTGAGGAGATATGTTATAGTATTGCTACTGGGCTCCTTATGTTCTCATCCCAGGACTAGCTTATAAGAAACTTCTAGAGTTCCTAAAACAACATAAGAACACAAACCTGCCTTCACTGGGTTATGGTTATTGTACACCAGAGAATTTTAGAGATAAAATTTAAAGTATTTAACAACTGGTATGGTGAGGCACGCACCAATCAGAATGAATGTTAACCTAGTTTCAACTAACACTGGCTGGAAACAACCAGTAAGCCTGTATCAAGGAGAAATACCAATGAACAGACTTGCTATATTTTAATAAAGCAAATATAATAATTTATAATCCTTCAAATATAGCAAATCACTAGTATTTGCAAGTCAATTATAAAAACATACATAAGAATTCAAATAAGGACAACTCACCTCTACAGTTTAACCAATATACAGAACTGAGTTGACACCCAAAAAACGGAAAACAAAAATTTTTGCAAGTTCTGTCTGCACTGCACCAAAAACACTATATTTGGAAAGAAAAAATAAAAGCAGTGTCAAACTACAATCCCAGTAAATTTTTAGTGCTATTTCAATAAGTATTCAATAAATGACAGCCATCATTATTTCATTATTATTTGTAGGAGATGGTGGTGGTGGTCTGCAGATCCCCTTTACCAGGCCCATGCACCCAAACCCCAGCTACAGTGAGTGCTGGCTGCCGATGGCTCAGGCTGTTCTTCTTCTTGAACTGTCCTCGATGGATAGGCACTACCTTGCCTGTAAGGTTACTTTCCCCTCTGCCAGTAATTGACTGATATTTGGGGTTCCAAACAGTGGGCATCCTTGCCTCAAGACTGGGCTATCTCTGCTACATGATTTTTTGCCCCAGGGCTGCTCCAGGTTCAGGCCAAGTGTAGACTTTAGCTGAGACCACATATTTTCTTGGCTCCTGTCCCTTACTTGCCCTGAGTCCCTTACTCCTTCATAGACTAACTCAAGAAATCACATGTACCTGAATCCCTATGTCAGGTTCTGGGTTTAGGGAAGTAAACCCGAGACATTCTCTCACAATGTAGCAACAAGGACTTCAGTAGACAGGCTTCATTTTTTGTCTTTTTTAAATCTCCAATACTCCTTCCCATTCCCCTTGTCTGCAGCATTCTCTGTCTTCTGGCAAGTCCTCCTCTGTTACATGTGGGCCCAGTGGTGCTGTCAACCAGTGTTACCTAAGCCTCCTCTCCCTTCCGTTCATTGGTGGTCAGATAATCATGTGGAAATAGGAAAACTTAATTCTAAGTCCCTTGTTAAAGAGAGCAAAAGCAAGGTACAGAAGGAGAAACCACTGTGGGAGGGAGATAAGACTAGAACCTGGAAGAGTCAAAATAATGAGGACAGACTGGTAAAAACGGCTGTCACTTACATAAGGCCCACCATGTGACAAGCACCATTCTAAGCCCTTGATTTATATTAACTAATTTCATCCTCACGACAACCGTGTGAGCTAGGTACTATTATATCCACTTTATAGATGAGGACAATAAGGCACAGAGCAGTCAAATGACTTACATAAGGTCAGACCCTAGTAAATAAGGAAACTTAACTAACCTAATCAGTCTGGTTCTGTGCTAGTAACCAATCCTACAAGACTGATCCCAGATCCCTCCCAACCACTTCCTGCTGTGCTTCCTGAGACCAGTAGAGGTAATGATTCACCCAATGTAAAGAACCACCCCTTAGACACTGCCTGAGAGCAGGAGGTATATCACAGGCCAGCTTTTGTTTCATGTTAACCAAGACCAAAGGTCAAATGAAGTCATTTAGGCAAATCTAAGATTGCAGCCACTTTAACTGAATGAGTCCTGTCCTCTTGAACTGCTGCTTAAAGCCTAGAACTGCAAAGACAAGACTAGATTCAAGGATTACAACCCAGAGACTTCTGGCCTTGGTTTTAGTTCTCAGAATTTCTAGGAATTAAGTCACGTCATCTAGTAGAGTTTTAAGGGAGATGAATTGCCAGAAAAAACCTGAACCTATCAGACCTATTAGAGAGGAACTTGTGGTTACTCAGCGTTAAGCTGATTCCCAGGCCCCAGCAACCAAGTCCACAGCAGGCAAGCTCCTAAAGCAGTATGGTCCTCAGAAGACACCTTCTCTCCTATGCTTTTCTCTGATGGGGGTTCAGAGAACAATGGAAAAGGAGCTCCTTCACAGGTTGAGCCTGGGGCAGCCAGATGGGTGACCAATAACTCACTGTTTGGCCAGGGAAACTCAGAACATCTGCACATCATGCACCTCTCTGAGATTCCAGACTGAGAGCTGGGAGGCAATAGCTGACAATGGCTTTGGGTAAATACAATTTTAGTTGAGGGTTAGTTGCATTATTTTGCCGGGAGCATTTTTTTAAATGTAGGGATGGAGAAAATAGAATGTATATGTCCTGAAAGGTCGAAAGGTGGAATACAGCAAAGTAAGGTAGTTTATTGTTTTTAACTCTTCTGCCCAGCTTGTGTCACTATCCTTCTTCTTTTGGTAACCACACCCTTTTTCCTTTGTGGACCTCTTCCCCCAACTCTGTGTGGTTCTGCAGCTGTCAATCAGCATTGCCCCACCAATTTCCTACTACAGGAATCATCTGACCCCAGTAACTAGAACTGGACTGGACAGAGGACCCACATAGGGCCAAACAGAATCTTCTGTGGAGACGTATACAGACATTGGGAGATATCTGCTGGGAGCCAGCCTCTTCCCCAACTATATGGAGAATGCCCATTTGCCAAAGGAGAAAATGAGGTCAATACACACAGGGAGGCAGAGCTAGGAGATGAAAAGAGAGAGAGGAAATGGGAATAACATCCTTTAAAATTCAGCTTTGCATGAAGCCAAGGCCACCTCTGGACTTCTCAAATTTTTGAGTCAATAAATTCCCCTTTTTATTATATTAGTTCGAGTTGAGTTTCTGTGACTTATCAAAAACAGATTTGACTAATACCTTAACTAAGTCTAAAATGTCTTCAAAGAGCAGAACTTCACGTTACCCAGAGAAAGAGTGTAATATATTCAACTTCCCTAAATTGGAAATGCATAATTTAAGCAAAATACATGGATTTTTTTCTTATGGCTAAGGAAGATGACCCATATAAACGTGAAGCCATGCCAACCTCATACTCTTAGGAGAATGACAACTGAGAAGTCAGCTAAAAGATTTTAGAATGATGGTTAATATTGCTCCATGGGAAAACTAGAGTATTCATTTTAGGGTAGAACTCTGTTTTAATAAGCTTATATGGACATCAAAATTGATATTTTTATAAGCAAATATTAAAATGAAAAGATGCAGAAAGGGGAACGGTACATAATAATGTTGAGTGACTTGTTAACATTGTACAAACCAAATGGTTTAATGTTATACTGGCAAAAGAAATATTAAATAGGAGTTACTGTGCAAAGGATGATTTTAAAGTAGTGGATGTAGACAGCATCAAAAGAGCATTTATTGATGGTTTATGGGCAAAAGCACCAAAGGTTACACAGATATATAAAGCACTGTTTTTTGCTTTCTAGAGGGAGACAATTTAATTGGCAGGTACATTATATACACTGTACAAAATCTCTAAATGGGAGACTATTATAATTTCAAAAGGAGTGAAACATATAAAATGTAATAGATGTTCAGAAGAGAAAGTACTCACTTCTGGTTGGAATGACTAGATAAGATGTCTTTCAGGGAATAGACAGAATGTGGTCTGAACCTTGAGGAATAGGTGAAATCTAGACACAGAAGCTATGGCAGAATGAAAGAACAGCTATCCACTGCGGCAGGAGTGAAAATCCATCATGGTGGAAGTTTGTGGAATAATTTGGAAAGGTAGCCTTCTCTCAGGTTGTGGTAAGTTTTGAATGCCAGACTAAGGAGTTTGTGTTTAACAATAGGGATCCAACTGAATTATTTTGAGTTAAAAGGTGACATGATGAAAGTGCTAGTTACGGCAATGAATAAGGCATGAGGAGGGACTGAGGGGTTGGAAGTCTAGAATTGTTCAAGTTGAAAGAAAAGAATGGAAAGTTTGATAGGACTTCATAAACTGCAGATAGAGAAAAAGGAAAAGAAAGAAGCCACAGATTTCTAAAATTATGGGTCTGGGAGAATGTTACCAGAAACAAATAAAGAAGTAAATAAAATGAGCTTCTTTGGGGAAGGAAAATGATAAATTTAGTCAGAGAAAATTTGAGCTTGAGGTGATGAAAAGCTCCAGGAAGAAATGTCAATTAAGCAACAGTGAGCGTGACCCCGAGGCCCAGCGGGGCTGTTAGGTCTAGGAAATGAATTTGGGATTTCCCTACGTACAGGTACTAGCAAAGGCCATGGCAGTAGGTGAGGTAGCACAGGTGAGAACACAGTACTAAAAAATGTTCAGCAATAGGAGAAAGGATGGGGAAGAGGAGTTGGTAAAGGAAATAGAGAGGTGAGGGAAGAAGCAGGGCAGAGTAAAGTGAAAAATCCAGATCACCACGGAAGGAGCAAGTTTCCAAACTGAGTGACTAACTTGCAAGATCATGGCATTCAGTTATGAAGAGTCTTTTGTAGCCTCTAAATCAGTTTACTAAGGAGTAAATCAGACAGCATGATAAGGAAGCAAGGGTAAGATAAGGACTTTAGCTGCTAGAAACAAGAAAGTTTGGTTTGGTTTTTTCAATTTTGTCTGAATTCAGAAAGGAAGGAGCCAGTGCAGAGAAATAGAATGAATTTGTCATGGGGGAAGAGAAAGGAGAAAGTTTCTGAGTTTGTGAATGTGCATGTGTTTCTGAGTATGATGTGTGAGTTGAAACAAAGACGAAGGGATTAGCCTTGGAACTGAGAATCGATTTCTTAAGGGGAAAAAGAGTGTGAGAGAAAAGACACTGAGCTGGTTCAGAAGGAAAATGAGGAAACTTGAACCTGACAAATGGCCTTAAACTTCCCAAGGAAGTCATGCTCCAGAAGGATGGTGTGCCAAGAGCAGGTAAGGTGTTGGGAATAGTTGTCCTGGAGAATAATCCATGAAACTTATTCTCCACATTTTTTCTTCAGCTGAGAGATTCTTGACAGGTGATATCTACATGTTCACTGGCACATCCAGATTTGGATCCATGCCCCTATCCACCTCCCCCCCATGCCCTAATACACACACACACACACACACACACACACACATACACACAGTTTTTCAGAAAAATAGATATCAAAGCGGACATCTTCATGAGGTGTGAGGTATGGCATTTATAAGTGCATTTTACAAGCATGTGAATAATGGCCATTTCCTGCGAATTGTGCAATAGATGAGGTAGGCTGTGGGAGATTCAAGAAAACCCATTGGGCTTTCTATAACTTCTTTCCTTTCTGTCCCAACAAATAATCCATATCAAAATGCAATGAATGAGAAAGATGTGATTATGGAGAAAACCTAGAAGCTACTCTGATTTATTTTTTAAGTCAGTTGCAAAACTCAGTCTTTTAACTGTCATTAGCAAAAAAAAAAAAATACTTATCACAAGTTTCATCATTGTGACACCATGATTGAAAACTATCATTCCACGGATTCAACAGTAATACACAATGATTCTGAACAGCAATGAAAGCCCAGGTGAAACTTTGCACTTGGTCTTTTAGTTAGCATGGCTTTTGAAATTTTATGTCTAGTGGAAGAGAAGATATTAACAAAAATATGATGTTTTCCTATGCTGTGTTTATGAGTTGTGTGTTGGGGGGTAGTATTATAAATAAGTTATTTTTTGTAAGAATATTTTCACTCAAAGAAGGCTAGTCATACACTACCGAGTCACAAGGAAATGTTTCAGACAGAATCTGAGGAAGATTCTCTTAAACTTAAAAAGGATAAGCATATAACTTATTATTCAAAGTGGAATATTTTGGGGAATGAAAAGGAGTCAGTATAATAATTGTATCAAGTCAATGGTGGTGAACACCACCATAAAGTAGGACAGTCCTAGACATTCTAGGACATCTATTCATCTTCCTTATGGTCCAAGAACTCAGATTTTCTTGGTTGCTTCATGAATTGCCATCTATAAATCCTGGCACTCTCTTCTAATAGTATGGAAGGTGGCGGACACTTTACTGAAAGCCTGGTATTCTTCCAATTCCTGGGAGATGAGGGATGATACTCTAATTCTGTGTTGACCATGAGGAATTATCCCTTAGTTTATTTCTATGAGGTATTGAGAGTATATTAAAAATTACTCTCAAATATACATATCCCCAGAATTGCCATAATGGCTTATGTTTGTAAATTTTCTCAGATAAAATTTTCTACCTTGTTACATTATAGAGTATATTAAATATAATTTAATCTTTTAATGGCTCAACTCTTAACTCAGTTCAATAGCTATTGAATACTGTCATGTGCTGGGAAATGTGTCAGGTGTTAGAGATGCAAAGATGAATAAAACATGCAGTCTGTCCTCAGAGAACTGAGAATGGGGGAAAAGCGAACATGCAAACAATTTATATGATATGAGTTACAATTCAAAAATGTACATGTTCAAGATTCAAAACAGAGATATAGGGGAATTGGAGGAAGTATTCTTATTCCTTTAAGAGGAAGGGTAAGAATGGATAAGGAAGGGTAAGAATCACAGGAATTTTATCAGTCTGGGGAGTGAAGTTGACACCTAGAGCCTCTATTATTATCCATAAAATCAGAGACAAAGTCATCTGTTGAGAATGAATGAGTGTAAGATAACATTGGAACTTTAAGGATGGTAACCAAGTTTTAGAATTGCTGCTGTGGGAAACTAAAGGAGATGTCACTAACCAAAGGCAAGTAATGGGTAGTATTTGGGCCAGAAATTGTGAATTTGTAGTTGCACTATGCTGACTTTGATGCAATAGGCTAATAATGCATAGCATATGAAAAGACAGACCAAAGGACCAATCGGGGCCAGGGAATGTAGATCCAGCACAGTTAATGATAAGAGGGCAAGGGCATTAAAGCAGTGGTAGTTTTTGCAACCTCTAATGAAATAATGGATGTAGGCAAGGATCGTCAAGTCTGCTAACATCACAAAGTGCTAGACAACAGACCTTATTTGCCTCCTAATGAAAGTTCTCAGCATGAAGTATTCCTGTTAAAAAAATTAAACTGAATCTGAGCAAGACTCTGTATCTGATTTCCAGTTCACAGAAACAGAAGAACAGAGAAAAGAGGAACCTGATAAAGCACATCATGGGGATGTGACCAGCAAAATCCAAACTGTGGGAAACCCAATAGGACAAACAATTCAGTTTCTATAACAAATAAGTTGTAATAAAGAAGAAAAGAGAGGGAGAAGGAACATATGGGTAAAAAGAGATGTAAGAGATTTATCAGCCAATTGTAATGTATGGACTTGATCCAAATTAACTTTAAAAAATTATGAAACGTGGGGCCGGCCTGGTGGCTTAGTGATTAAGTTCACATGCTCCGCTTTGGCAGCCCAGGGTTTGTGGGTTTGAATCCTGGACATGGACCTACACACTGTTCATCAAGCCATGCTGTGGCGGCATCCCACATACAGTAGAGGAAGACAGGCACAGATGTACGCTCGGGGCCAATCTTCCTCACCAAAAAAAATATATGTATGAAACAACAAGAGAAATATGATTATTTCCTGGATGCTTGATGATATTAAGAAGTTATTGTAAATTATTAGATATGATAATGAACTTGTAACATTTTAAAGCAAAATCTTTTATATATATATGTATATGTATACACCCATATACAAATCTTTATAAGTAAAACTATATGGTATCCATATCATTATTTGCTTCAAAATAATTCATGTTGGAGGGAGAGGGCATACATGAAATAAGACTGACCAAGACGGATCCAGGGGTATGAAGTTTTATTATTCTGTTTTCTCATGTTTGAAGACTTCCATTGTAACAAACAAAGAAGGGTGGAAGAATATTCCATTCAAGTGAACAGCCATGAGAATTCATGGGAAGGAAGGGAGTCCATAGGAGAGGGCCAATAATCTGAGGGAAAAATCAGAGATTAAAGGACTAGAGGACAGTCTTGTCCTGTGGAGGCCAAAAAGTAGGTACACTATAAGGGAATGAGAATGTAAAAGCCATTGTAGGTCATGCAGGGTTCAGGGTGTGGCCATGGAAGTGACTTTTCAATGCACAGAGCTGAAGAAGTCAAGATACTGTGGACCGAGTGTGTCTGGGCCATCACCAAGGATGGAAAGCACATAAGGCGATGGCAGGAATTGGGTGGAGAAGTCCATGAGCCAGGAGCCCACGGCCTCATTAAAGCAGAGTAGTGGCCTAGATGAAGCTAAGAAGGGACCTAGGGCAGTACATGAAGATCACTCACTATGACAGATACCAATTACTAGAGTGTGCCCTTTTCTAATTAGTGGTTTCGTGTCTTGCTGTCTTTCATGTTAATTGTCAGTTCTCCAAAACCGTTTAGAGTAGAATGGTTTTCTGAGGGTTGCTGCCAAGCTCTCTGTATCACCACTTCCCTCATTACTTAGGGCATTTCTGCTTTCTTCCAAATCTGAAGTGAAGAATAATGACGTCAGATGTCTAATCATCCCACAAGGGGATCTTAGCTACATTGTGGTTAAGGAACAGTGTCTCATCCTTTCTAATCTTTAGGGAATAGAGCAGCAAGGAAATTTTCACTGCATCTCAAAGTGCTTATCTTTTCTTTGACTTACAAAAAATTCTTCCTTAAGCCAGTATAATTTTTTTCAAGCAAAAAATTGTATTGTTTTTGAAGTATAATTTTCCAGAAGGAAGTACATGTTTGTACTAAATTCTCCCATGGTTTATTTCAAGATGCTCAAAGAATGGTTTAAAATGCAGAAATACATCTTAACAAATACATTAGTCATTTCTATTGTTTAAAAAAAATTATATAAAACAAAGTTTAGCATATCTTTTAGACTAAGACTGTAAATTGTGTGACTTTATAACATTCCTAAGGTAATTTCTTTATTTGAAATTTAACTTACTTTATTATCTTCTGTGCACTTTTGACAATTTTTCCTTACAGCACATGCTGCAAGAAAGAAAAGTAAAATACAAAACTGTAAATACAAAGTCTATTTATTGCTCAATTTTATATAAAAGTGCATTTCTTGGGGGCCATCCTGGTGGCGTAGTGGTTGGGTTCAGCGCACTCTGCTCTGGCAGCCTGGGTTTGCAGGTTTGTATCCCAGGCATGGACCTGCATCACTCATCAAGCCATGCTGTGTCAGGGACTCACATGCAAAATAGGAGAAGACTGGCACAGATGTTAGCTCAGCACCAGTCTTCCTCAAGCAAAAAGAGGAGGACTGGCAACAGGTGTTAGCTCAGAGCTGATCTTCCTCATTAAAAAAAAAAAAGTGCATTTCATTTAGTCATTGCTGTTTCATGGCATATTCATCCATACCCCAACGTTTTACTTTATTATTTTCATATATCTAGACACTTTTCCTATTGGTACTATTTAAATCCTAACTCTTATTTTCTCCTGTTACTCTAAAAAAATGAAATGGCATCATCCCACTTTCATTAGCCAAGTAAGTTCTAAAAAATAAGTTAAAAAAAAAATAGGGAAAAACAAATAGGCAATATCACTTATACTTAAAATATCATACTTTAAAAACCTCTTTGAGTAACTTTGTTATTCAGTATGGTTTTGCCAAGATATTCCTGGCTAACTAGTCCTTTAAATAGTAAAAAAAAAAATTTAAATATTAAAAAAATGTTTTGCCACAAAGCTTTAAAAACTTCCACCAAATGAGGATTTTCATTCTTCTTGTTTTATGAAAAAATAAACAATATAATTTCTATTTGAAAGTTCCAAAATAAAAAATATGAGTTTAGAAAAAAAGCACTTCAATCGCTCTTTTTATTACTTCAATGTCTCTGTAAAGTAAGGAGGGTCTGGAATTAATATCCTAGTGGTCATGTGACACAGTAATAGTAAAGTCACTCTCTCTATTACTCTGGAGACAGGGTTCCAGCCTCTGTGGGAAAGATCAGACCTTCCTATTTAATTTTAAATTGTTTGATTGGATACAGATCTGATTTGGCTGGGAAAAAACTTACAATAGCTTTTCAAATTAAGTTCTATTAAATATTACTTCCTCCAACCCCAAAGTATCATTGAAGTCCCCGAGGGAAAGCTGAGTGAAGGAGAAGGCAAGGCAAATGGGGAAGACCCTATTGCTTCAGCTGTGTTGGGGACAGCTGGCTTCAGGTTCACTGCGGGAGGCAGGGTAGGGACACAAAAGGCACATGACTTAGCCATCATTTTCCAAATTCTACTTGCTTCCCACAGCTTTTTTTGTTAGCTAAAGTTTTTATTTTGGAATAACTTTAGATTTACAGAAAAATTGCAAAGATTATACAGGGAGTTTCTGTATACCTCTCATCTAGCTTCTGCAGCACTAATATCTTAACATAGTACATTTAGCAAAAAAGAAATCAACATTAATAGATTACTTTTTTCTTTTTGAGGAAAATTAGCCGTGAGCTAACATCCACTGCAATCTTCCTCTTTTTGCTGAGGAAGACTGGCCCTGAGCTAACATCTGTGCCCATCTTGCTCTACTTTATATGTGAGATGCGTGCCACAGCGTGGCTTGATGAGCAGTGCTAGGTCCACGCCTGGGATCCAAACCAGCAAAGCCCAGGCCACTGAAGCTGAGCAGGCAAACTCAATGGCTACGCAAATAGACTGGCCCTGTTAATACATTACTATGAACTAAACTTCAGAGTTTATTAGGATTTCATCAGTTTTTACACTAATGCTCTTTTCCTGTTCCAAGATCCAGGATACCATATTGCATTTAGTCATCAGGTCTCCTTTAGTCTGTGACAGTTTCTCAGTCTTTCCACGTTTTTCACGACCTTGGCAGTTTTGAGGAGTACTAGTCAAATATTTTGTAGAATGACCTTCAATTTGGGTTTGTCTGATGTTTTCCTCATGATTAGACTAATGATATGGGTTTTGGGGAAGAGTACTGCAGAGGTGAAATTCCCTGCATTACATCATATCAGCATGTACATGATATCAACATGGTTTTTATTTAGTTTTTAGATATTTAAATACATTAGAGAAAGTTGAAGACAGAAGGCTGCTGCTAGTACTAGTTGAAGACATGGGACATTGTGTGAACTAGGAGAAGGTGCATCTCTGAAAGGATCAGTTAGAAAAATGCACACCCTTCCTGAGCAGCCACAGCCAGGAAGCTGGCTTAAAGGGGAATATAAACTGACCTTTGCCCTGAAGTTATATGGAATGCTTATTAAGCAATTTATAAACAAAAATGCTTATTTATAAACAATTATAGCCCATCTTCACAATCCTCAAAGGTCGTTATTATTAGCCTCACTTTACCAGTGAAGAAACTGACCTCAGAAAAGTCAAATAACACATTCAAGTTCACTTGCTAATAATGACAGAGCATGGATTTGAGCTGTTTTGACTGCCATCACCTCTCCCTTCTCCTGGGAAATATAACCCATCCTTCTTCCTTTGCAGAACTGCTCCCTCCTCAGCTCTAGACACATAGATATGATTGGTAACTGCCCTCTTCTACATACTCCCTTTTCCCAGCCAGGTATCTAAGGCTGCGCACCTGAACCAAATTGGGCTAATCCCAGACCACACTCATTGGTCCAGGGAGAGGGAATGTGGCCAAGTCAGGCCAGTCAAAATCCTCCCCCCATAATTTTACTAATTGGAACTTGAGGGTAAAGGAGTGGTGAGAAGCCTCCTTTCCTTTGCATGGAAAGCTGAGAGGATGTGGGCTTGGGAGCTGCCAGTGGCCATGAAGTCCTGAGGAAGAAGCTAAGAGGAGAGAACAAAGTAGACAGGCAAAGAAGAGGAGCAACAACAGAAGAAATAGAGAGCTGATGGTGATTCACTCATTTCTGAGGTCTGCTGCATTTCTATACTCTCTTGTATCGCTCAAGTGAGACAAAATTACATTTCTCTTACATGTATAATCTTGGGTTCTTACACTGCAACTGAAAACATTCCAGTTAATACAAAGTCCACAGCCTTGTTTCTTTCTAAGTCCTGATATTTTCCTTCTTTTCATTATTGCTACTTATTTCTTTTTTACGTTATTAAAACAGGGTTATTGTCTTTATGTAGTTATAAAAGTAATACATGTTCAACATAAGAAATAAGTATACATGAAAAATAAAAATGAGCTGAAATTCCACCATCCAGAGAAACTGATTCTCCATTTTACCGTATTAAGCAAACTATTTCCATGATCTGAACTTGGATTTTGCCATCATTCCAGATGGATCCAACCAGCAACTCTTAAATTCTAATATTCTATACGCTGACTAGAATCTTCTTTTCTTTCCTCTCTTGCTTGCGTTTTGACATCACTCAGACCTTCACTTTCCTTGACCTTTCCATTGTTTCCCAAATCTGCCCCTCATGGCCTCATTTCCTTCATGTCAGTAAATGACTCGATCTGATTCCATCTCATAGGTTTAGATTGAGCACTTGTATAACAACCAGTCTTTTTTGCCCTTATTGGAGAACCAGTGAGGGCCAGCTGATCTACACGACCATGTGCTACACAAAGTAATAGGTTCTTTCTTTCTTTCACTCTATTCCTGAAGAAAGAAGTACTAGCGATTTGCACAGCATTATAAGGTACCAGATTCTTCCCTTACCATAAAGGCCTGATTTTTGTATATTTGTTTTGTATCTAGTCACTTCCTTCCTCTTGATTACATTTTTTCATAATTTTTGCAGCATCGTTCTCTCCTGGTTCTTGTAGAGCATCTCTGGACATTCTTTTTGAGCTTTCTTGACTGGTTCTACTTCCTCTACCAATGTCTAAAATGTTGTTATTCTATAAAGTTCCATCCTTGGTCCTCTTCTCCCATGAGGGATCACAATTTCGAATTCCTAGAGATGCCAGGCATCAACATACATTATACCAGGTATCAAGAAAAAATCTCTCTTTTTGATTGGCATTTCAATGAGTTAATAAATTAATAATTTAAAACACTGAACAACTGAATCAGACAAGCTGATTCTAAATTTTATCTGAAAAGAGAATATTTTCAAGAACAGCTAAGAGAAAAAAACAATGGGGGGGCAGATAACAGGCTTTATATATTATAATTTTCTATACTCTATCCTTATATTTTATTTACTTGATCTGTTGATTTCTGATATAGGCATGTAAAGTGATTCCATGTGGTTTTTAATTTATCAAATGCTCTTTTATTTCTAGCAGCTTTTACTGCATCTATTTAAAAAACTATGTTGTTAATTAAATAAAAGTTCATAATATGTCATTTTCATGTATCTTTCTATATGTCAGTATAGAATATCACTTATTCTTCCACTTAAAAGATTTTTTTCTTGAATTCTATTTTATCTAATATTAATATCGCCACACTTGCTTCCTTGCTCAGTAGTATTTGCAAGGTATATCTTATTCCATCAATTTATTCTTTGTTCCTTAATTTCCTCTAGTTATTTTGAAGTCACACCTCCTGTTTCTTTTTCTATATAAACTGTTACTTTAAAAATTTGAGAGATATATTTTATATGCCTCTTTCTATCATTGTCTAATCAGGATCTACATTCTCTACCTATATAAGGATCCTAATATGCTTTGGCCTGTTCCTTTTCCTCCCCAAACCACTTCCCAGGTAGAAATCATCTGTAATTTTAATTATTATTAAATAGTTATTAATATATTTACTTGTATTTATATATTTATATTAATATAGTTATTAATAACTATAATAGTTATTAGACTGTTATTATATTTCAATTGTTATTGACTTACCGTCAAACATTAGAATTAACTCTAGGTTTTACTGGTTTCTTTACTTACTACTCATTCTTGAATCCCACATTTCCCCTTAATTCATTTTCATTTTGCTGAATAATATCCTATTAAGGTATATATAATATCCTATTAATATATATAATATCCTATCTGTGAAAGTTAGGAATCGTTTGAATACGGATATTCCTCAACTTACGTGGAGTTACATCCCGTTAAACCCATTGTAAGTCGAAAATATCGTAAGTCAAAAATGCATTTGACACACCTAACCTACCGAAGATCATAGCTTAGCCTAGCCTGCCTTAAAGTTGCTCAGAACACTTAACGTTAGCCTACAATTGGGCAAAATCATCTAAGACAAAGCCTATTTTATAATACAGTGTTGAATATCTCAAGTAATTTATTGAATATTGTACTGAAAGTGAAAGACAGAATGATTGTTTGAGTATAGGATGATTGTAAGTGTATCTGTTCTCTATCCTCGTGATCACATGGCTGACTGGGAGCTGTAGCTCGCTGCCGCTCCGCAGCATCAAGAGTATCATGCCGCATATTGCTATCCTCGGAAAAGATCAAAATTCAAGATCTGAAATACAGTTTCTACTGAATGAATATCTCTTTCGCACCATTGTAAAGTTGAAAATCGTAAGTTGGGGACTGTCTATATATGTAACACAGGGAATTTAGTACTCGGAACTGGGTAAGCAAGCGATGGAAGACTGAGAAGCCTACCAGCGGAAGACAGTAAAACTCTACCTCCTCCTAGATATCAGCACCTCCTAAACTCGAGGACAGAGGAAGGAGGCAGCTACCAGAGCCCAATACAAGTGTACTTAGAGTAAGCTTGACAGATATTCTTGGCGTGTTTACCATTAGCAGAAATAAACAAATGGGCACTTACAGAAATAAAGAAAACACCTGGAAGCCTTGCCTCCTATTCAAATTATTTAGCTTTCAATTTATTTCCTGGGAGAAATCTGCTTTTTCATCTCATTCCAATATCTTATCTTGACTTCGAGACTTGTTTCACTGAAACTCTTCCTCATTTGGTGGTTCTCTAGCTTAAAGCACTTGTGGGGAAATTTTCATCTGTTCTTTGAGTTATGTTTTCTTCTAGGGTAGATTATTTGTTTTCTGCATGCTATCAAATACTCCTTAATTTCATTATTTATTTTGTTGACTATGCAATGTTTGCATAGTTGCTATATTGTCTATTTTCATCTTACTAATGCTTGGATAGCTCTGTCCAGACCTTCTATTTGTGCTGATGTAGTGTAGTGACATCTTGACCACCTTACCACTGTCCTTGAGATCTTTTTTCTGAGAAACAACAGTTTTATGATATTTATGTTCTATTCACTTGTTTGCTCTCAGCATTTGACAAAGGAATAGAACTCAGATGAGGCCATGCCAGACTTTGTTAGAATACCTGGCTCTACACTCTCTCCTGGGGTATTGTCATTTTCCACTGCCAGATTCATTCTAGCTAATTGAAGGTGTTTCCCATTTCCATAAAAGGGATATTTTGTATTATAATTCTGCCCCTAAATCCAGTTTGTAGTCCAGGAACTTGGATTCTCATCAGAGTCAGGCCACTGTTCAGTTTCCATTTCTCTTGTTTTTCCTCTGTTGATCTTCAGAACAGGGTAAAGAATAGGATACCCATTCAATTTGCATCTCTCTAGATCTGGGAGTATTAATGAAAATTCTCGGAATTTAGTGACTCACTAGTTACTTCTGAGGGGTGATGGTGGCATTTGAACCTTGCCATGCTGTGCTATTCTATTCTGTTCTGGAATCTTCAATTTCTTTCCTTGGTTGCCACTTGTTTTTAGATTACAACTTATTGTTGTGTGGTTACTCCTGGTGAAAGAAATTCTCTATATTTTAGTATGTTTCTTAATTCATTCATTAGATATTGGGGAAGAAGATTCTTAACCCAAAGTTCCAAGCGCAAACTGTAACTTCTTGGGATATTGCTCATTAAACTCTCAAATGTAAATGAACATCAGGGTTAGAAGCTGTGGAGATCAAAGTAACCTGCTTTGGGAGAGCTCTCTCTTGATAATGGGAATATTCACAAAGTCCTATGGGTTGCCTGCAGGAAAGGCCTATTACTCAGAGCACTAGCAGAAACGTAGGTGTGATCTCAGTGAGGAGTTAGAATCCCTTTCTTAGTTTTGGAAGGAAGGCATCATGGTATTTAAGAAACCATATCCTGTTCAGATCCTCTGCCCATTTTTTTATTGGGTTGTTAATTTTTTTGTTATTGAGTTGTGTGAGTTCTTTCTATATCTTGGAAATTAACCCTTCGTCGGATATATGGTTTGCAAATATCTTCTCCCAGTTGGTGGATTGTTTTCGTGTTTTATTGATGGTTTCCTTGCGGTGCAGAAGCTTTTTAGTTTGATATAGTCCCATTTGTTTACTTTTTCTTTTCTTTTTTTTTTTAATTTTTATTTTTTTCAGATGTACATCGTATTTCGAATTCTGTATACATTACATCATGTTCACCACCCGAACACTAATTATAGTGCATCCCCTCACATGTGACCCTAATCACCCCTTTTGCCCTCCCCCATCCCCCCTTCCCCAAAGGTAACCACCAGTCCAATCTCCAATGCTATGTGGGGTGTTTTTTGTCCTTTTTATCTTCTACTTATGAGTGAGATCATATGGTATCTGACTTTCTCCCTCTGACTTATTTCACTCAGCATAATACCCTCAAGTTCCATCCATGTTGTCACAAATGGCCGGATTTCGTCATTTCTTATGGCTGAGTAGTAGTCCATCGTGTATAAATACCACATCTTCTTTACCCATTCGTCCCTTGATGGGCACCTAGTTTGCTTCCATGTCTTGGCTATTGTGTATAATGCCGCAATGAACATAGGGGTGCAAGTATCTTTATGCCTTTGTGTTTTCAAGTTCTTTGGATAAATACCCAGCAGTGCAATAGCTGGATCATATGGTAGATCTATCCTTAATTTTCTGAGGATACTCCATACTGCTTTCCATAGTGGCTGCACCAGTTTGCACTGCCACCAGCAGTGAACAAGGGTTCCCTTCTCTCCACACCCTCTCCAACATTTGTCGTTTCCTGTCTTGCTAATTATAGCCATTCTGACCTGAGTGAGGTGGTACCTCATTGTAGTTTTGATTTGCATTTCCCTGATAGCTAATGATGTTGAGCATCTTTTCATATGCCTGTTGGCCATCTGTATTTCTTCTTTGGAGAAATCTCTATTCAGATCTTTTGCCCATTTCTAATTGGATTGTTGGTTTTTTTGTTGTATGAGTTCTTTGTATATTTTGGATATTAACCCCTTATCTGATATATGGTTTGCAAATATCTTCTCCCAATTGTTAGGTTGTCTTTTCGTTTTTTTGATGGTTTCCTTTGCTGTGCAGAAGCTTTTTAGTTTGATGTAGTCCCATTTGTTCATTTTTGCTTTTGTTTCCCTTGCCTGGTCAGACATGGGACTTGAAAATATGCTGCTCAGACAAATGTCATAGAGGGTACTACCTATGTTTTCTTCTACAAGTCTCATAGTTTCGGGTCTTACATTCAAGTCTTTAATCCATTTTGAGTTGATTTTTGTGCATGGTGTAAGGGAATGGTGTACTTTCATTCTTTTGCACATGGCTGTCCAGTTTTCCCGACACCATTAATTGAAGAGACTCTCTTTTCTCCATTGTATGCTCTTGGCTCCCTTGTCGAATATTAGCTGTCCATAAACGTGTGGGTTTACTTCTGGGCTCTCAATTTTGTTCCATCGATCTGTGTGTCTGTTTTTGTGCCAGTACCATGCTGTTTTGGTTACTATGGCTTTGTAGTATAATTTGAAATCAGGGAGTGTGATACCTCCAGCTTTGTTCTTTTTTCTCAGGAATCCTTTGGCTATTCGGGGTCTTTTGTTGTTCCATATAAATTTTAGATTCTTTATTCTACTTTTGTGAAAAATGCTGTTGGAACTTTGATAGGGCTTGCGCTGAATCTATAGATTGCTTTAGGAAGTATGGACATTTTAACGATGTTAATTCTTCCAATCCAAGAGCATGGAATATCTTTCCATTTCTTTGTGTCTTCTTCGATTTCTTTCAACAATGTTTTATAGTTTTCGGTGTACAGATCTTTCACTTCTTTCTTTAAGTTTATTCCTAGGTATTTTATTCTTTTTGTTGCAGTTGTAAATGGGATTGTATTCTTAATTTCTCTTTCTGCTACTTCGTTGTTAGTGTATAGAAACGCAACTGATTTTTCTACGTTGATTTTGTATCCCGCAACTTGACTGTATTCCTCTATTATTTCTAAAAGTTTTTTAGTGGACTCTTTAGGGTTTCCTAGATATAAAATCATGTCGTCTGCAAAGAGTGACAGTTTCACTTCTTCTTTTCCAATGTGGATCCCTTTTATTTCTTTTTCTTGCCTGATTGCTCTGGCTAGGACTTCCAATACTATGTTAAATAGGAGTGGTGACAGTCGGCATCCTTGTCTGGTTCCAGTTCTTAGAGGGATAGCTTTCAGTTTTTCTCCATTGAGAATGATATTTGCTGTGGGTTTGTCATATATGGCCTCTATTATGTTGACATATTTTCCTTCTATACCCATTTTATTTAGAGTTTTTATCATAAATGGATGCTGTATCTTGTCAAATGCTTTCTCTGCATCTATTGAGATGATCGTGTGATTTGTATTCTTCATTTTGTTAATGCAGTGAATCACGTTGATAGATTTGTGGATGTTGAACCATCCCTGCATCCCTGGAATGAAACCCACTTGATCATGATGTATGATCTTTTTAATGTATTGTTGTATTCGATTTGCTAGTATTTTGTTGAAGATTTTTGCATCGATGTTCATCAGTGATATTGGCCTGTAATTTTCTTTTTTTGTGTTGTCCTTGTCTGGTTTTGGTATCAGGATAAAGTTTGCTTCGTAGAAGGAGTTAGGAAGCTTCCCCTCCTCTTCAATTTTTTGGAAGAGTTTGAGAAGGATAGGTATTAAGTCTTCTTTGGATGTTTGGTAGAATTCACCAGGGAAGCCATCTGGTCCTGGACTTTTATGTTTTGGGAGGTTTTTGATTGCTGTTTCGATCTCCTTACTGGTGATCAGTCTATTCAAATTTTCTACATCTTCTTGGTCCAGTTTTGGAAGGTTGTATGTTTCTAAGAATTTATCCGTTTCTTCTAGATTATCCAATTTGTTGGTGTATAGCTTTTCATAGTATTCTCTTATTATCTTTTGTATTTCTGAGGTGTCTGTTGTAATCTCTCCTCTTTCATTTCTGATTTTATTTATTTGAGCCTTCTCTCTTTTTTTCTTGGTGAGTCTAGCTAAGGGTTTGTCAATTTTGTTTATCTTTTCAAAGAACCAGCTCTTGGTTTCATTCATTTTTTCTATTGTCTTTTTAGTCTCTATTTCATTTATTTCTGCTCTGATTTTTATTATTTCCTTCCTTCTGCTGATTTTGGGCTTTGCTTGGTGTTCTTTTTCCAGTAGCTTTAGGTGCGCTTTTAGATTGTCTATTTGGGATTTGTCTTCTTTGCTGAGGTAGGCCTGAATTGCTATAAACTTCCCTCCTAGAACCGCTTTTGCTGTATCCCACAGATTTTGGCATGTCGTGTTTTCATTTTCATTTGTCTCCAGGAATTTTTTGATTTCTTCATTGACCCAGTCATTGTTCAGTAGCATTTTGTTCAATCTCCACATTTTTGTAGCGTTTCTGGTTTTCTTTCTGTAGTTGATTTCCAGTTTCATACCTTTGTGGTCCGAAAAGATGCATGGTATTATTTCGATCCTCTTAAATTTATTGAGACATGTTTTGTGGCCTAATATGTGATCAGTCCTGGAGAATGTTCCATGGGCATGTGAAAAGAATGTGTAATCTGTGGTTTTTGGGTGGAATGCTCTGCATATATCTACTAAGTCCATCTGGTCTAATGTGTCCTTTAAGCAAGTATTTCCTTATTGATCTTCTGTTTGGATGATCTATCCATTGGTGTAAGTGGAGTGTTAAAGTCCCCTACTATTATTGTCTTACTGTCTATTTCTCCTCTTATGTCTGCTAATAATTGCTTCATATATTTAGGTGCTCCTGTGTTGGGTGCGTAGATATTTACAAGTGCTATATTTTCTTGTTGGATTGTTCCCTTTATCATTATGTAGTGCCCATCTTTGTCTCTTATTACAGTTTTTGATTTAAAGTCTATTTTGTCTGATATAAGTATTGCTACCCCCACTTTCTTTTCTTTGCCATTTGCATGGAATATCTTTTTCCATCCTTTCACTCTCAGTTTGTGAGTGTCTGTAGGTCTGAGGTGTGTCTCTTGTATGCAGCATATACATGGATCTTGTTTTTTTATCCAGTTGGCCACCCTATGGCATTTGGAGCATTTAGTCCATTGACATTTAAAGTAGCTATTGATAAATATGTATTTATTGCCATTTTGTTAATTTTCTTTTTTTTGGGTGTTTTAGTAGTTCTACTCAGTTCCTTTCTTTTTCTCTTGCTGTCTTCCCTTGTGGTTTGATGGCTATCTTTAGTAATATGTTTGTTTTCTTTTGTCTTACTTTTTTTCCTGCTTGTTATAGGTTTCTGGTTTGTGGTTACCATGAGGATCCTATTTAATATACTATGCATATAACAGTCTCTATTGAGTAGATAGACTGTTTAGCTTGACCTCTTTCTAAAAGCTCTACTTTTTCACTCCTCTCCTCCCACATTATATGTTTTTCACATCATATATAGTCTTTTGTTTAGTGTGTGTCTATCCATTACCCTCTTATCATTGAAATAGGTGATTTTATTACATTTATCTTTTAACCTTCATATTATCTTCACAGGTAGTTGATCTGCTGCCTTTACTAAACTTTTACCTGACAAGTGATTTTATTGCCTGGTTTTTGTTGTTGTTTTGGGTTTTTTTGATAATTTTTTTTATCTCTATTTGTGGTCATTGCTTTCCCACTTAAATAAGTTCCTTCAGCATTTCTTGCAGAACTGGTTTATTGGTGATAAACTCCTTTAATTTTTGCTTGTCTGGAAAGCTCTTTATCTCTCCTTCCATTCTGAATGACAACCTTGATGGATAGAGTATTCTTGGTTGTAGGTTTTTTCCTTTTAGAACTTTAAATATGTCGTGCCATTCTCTTCTCGCCTGTAGGGTCTTGGCTGAGAAGTCCACTGGTAGCCTGATGGGCTTCCCTTTATATGTCACTTGTGGCCTTTCTCTTGCTGCTTTTAGGATTCTCTCTTTGTCTTTAATTTTAGACATTTTGATTATAATATGTCTTGGTGTGGGCCTCTTTGGGCTTCTCTTGTTTGGAGCTCTCTGTGCTTCCTGAACTTGGATGTCTGTTTCCTTCCTCAGGTGAGGAAAATTTTCCTCTATTATTTCGACAAATAAATTTTCTGCCCCTTTGTATCTCTCTTCTCCTTCTGGGACCCCTATAATCCGAATGTTAGCATGCTTGATATTGTCCCAGAGTTCCTTTACACTGTTCTCATTCTGTCTAATTCTTTTTTCTCTTTTCCGTTCTGCTTGGGTGATTTCTTCTAGTCTTTCGTCTAGCTCGCTGATCCGTTCTTCTGCTTCCTCTACTCTGCTATTGAGTCCCTCTAGAGAATTTCTCATTTCGAGTATTGTATTCTTCATTTCTGATTGGTTTATTTTTATATCTTCCAGTTCTTTGCTGATGTGCTCACTGTGTTCATCCATTCTTCTCCACATATCTGTGAGCATCCTCATTATATTTTGTTTGAATTCTTTGTCCAATAGGTTGCTAGTTTCTGTTTCATTTAGTTCTTTTTCTTGGGTTTTGTACTGTTCCCTTGCTTAGAAAGTATTCCTTTGCCTCCTCATTATGCCTCTTTCTCTGTGCTATTTTCTTTGTACTAGGTGAGTCGGCTATGTCTCCTGATCTTGGAGAAGTGGCCTTATGTATGAGATGCCTTATGAGGCCCAACAGTGTGCTTCCCTCTCGTCACCAGACCATAAGAACCAGGAGTGACACCTTTGTGGGCTACTTGTGTTCTTCTGCTGTGGCAGGGTTGCTCCCATTGCCGGTACCCAGGGAGTCTGATCTTTCCTTCCCTGGCCAGCTGTTTGTAAATCTGGTTTGGAGGGGCCTCAGCACTGTTGGCTACAAAGTCTATCAGCACACTCTTATTGCAATTGTCCTCTTAATTGGGTTGGTACCCAGTGTAGCTGGTTGCTAGGCTCAGGGGCTACAGTTGTGATAGGCCTGAGGCCAACAAGGCTGTTGTTAGTTCTCTTAGGAGTGCAGCTGAGTGGGGCTAGCCCTTGGCATGGGGGCACTCAGTTGTTTCAGGCTTTGGAAGGTGGGGCTGATCCTTTTTATGGCTATTTGTGAAGCACAAGTCTTCTGCCACTGATAAGCCTCACCCCCTACAGGACCACATACCCTGCCAACACAGTCCTGGTCCATGCACACTTCTCAGCCCTCTGGAGCATACCCCAATGCCACACTGCAGAGGCCCCCACTTCTCCCCCAATGCCCCCCACAGTTGACCTGGTCCTCACACAGGCCCTGCTCCACAGAGGCAGACACCCTTGCCTGCCTGTAGAGGATCAAGGCACTCAGTCAATGCAGGCTGAAAAGTAGCCTGAGGGCTTGCTGTTAGTTGGGGCCAGTCCCTAGGGCAGGTTGCCTGCCCTGGCTGAACTGGATTAAATCCGTGCTCTAGTGGGAGTGGCAGACCCCTGGGTTAACAGCCCAAGGAATGCACTTCAATGGCCCCCACCGGTGTCCATATGAGCATGCCTGGACCAGCTCAGAACAATGGCCCCCACCAATGCCTCAGTCGCCAGAGAGGACCCTCCTCTCACCAAGATGCCCCCAGAGCCCACCAGGTGAGTCTCATTTCACCAAAGGACAGTCAGCCTTCTCTCTGGTGATTTTAGGTTGCTGCAATGAGTGAGTTTGTGCATGGGCCCTTTAAGACCCAGATCTTTTTGGCTTTTAGCCAATAGCTTTTCTGGGGGTGTCCTCGCTGCAGTTAATAGCCAGCAAAGCCAGACAGCAAGACCCCCTTCTCAGTTGGGCTGAGTCCGAAGGATGGTTATAGCAGTATTGCCCCCGTTCCGGACCTCACTCCTCCAGGGAGGGCTCGTACCTTAGGGTGGCTCCCACCTGGCCAGCCTGAGAAGCTCCACTGCTCCCAAAGGTGGCATTTTTCCTCTCTGGCCAGAGTTACTGCCTCTTCTGCCTTCGTCAGGACTGTCCCTTGTCGTGGGGGTTCTTTTTATCCAGTTTTCAGTTTTCAATCCAGGGTGATTCTCCCCAAAATTGTTGTAACCTAGTTGTGTTCGTGGGAGGAGGTGAGTTCAACGTCTGCTCATGGCGCCGTCTTGACAAGAGAGACTACTTTTTCTTTTGTTTGCCTTGCCTGAGTAGACATGGTATTCGAAAAGATGCTGCTAAGACCATTTCAAAGAGAGTACTGTCTCTGTTTTCTTCTAGGAATTTTATGGTTTCAGGTCTCACATTCAAGTCTTTAATCCATTTTGAGTTAATTTTTCTGTATGTTGTAAGACAATGGTCTACTTTCATTCTTGCATGTGGCTGTCCGGTTTTCCCCAACGCCGTTTATTGAACAGACTTTCCTTTCTCCATTGTATGTTCTTGGCTCCCTTGTTAAAAATTAGCTCTTCATAGATGTATGGTTTTATTTCTGCACTCTCAATTCAGTTTCATTGACCAGTGTGTCTGTTTTTGTGCCAGTACCATGCTGTTTTGATTACTTCACCTTTGTAGTATATTGTGAATTCAAGGAGTGTGATATCTCCAGCTTTGTTCTTTTTTCTCAGGATTCCAAAGAAGATATACAGATGGCCAACAGGCACATGAAAAGATTTTCAACATCACTAATCATTAGGGAAATGCAAATAGAAACTACAATGAGATATCACCTCATACCCATCAGAATGGTTATTACTAAAAAGACAGGAAATAGCAAGTGTTGGAGAAGATGTGGAGAAAAGGGAATCCTCATACACTGCTGGTGGGAATGCAAACTGGTGAGGCCACTATGGAAAACAGTATGGAGATTTCTCAAAAAAGCAAAAATAGAAATACCATATGATCCAGCTATTCCATTTCTGGGTACTTATCTAAAGAACATGAAAACACTAATTTGAAAGATACATGCACCCCTATGTTCATCACAGCATTATTCACAATAGCCAAGACTTGGAAGCAACAATAGTGCCCATCAACAGATGAATGGCTAAAGATGTGGTGTGTATACACACACACACACACACATACACACACACAATGGAATACTACTCAGCCATAAAAAAGACAAAATCTTACCATTTGTTACAACAGGGATGGACCTTGTGGGTATTACACTAAGGGAGATAAGTCAGATGGAGAAAGGCAAATATCATACCATACCACATATAATTTCACTCATATGTGGAAGATAAACACAGATAAGGAGAAGAGATTGATGGTTACCAGAAGGGAAAGGGCTGGGGGGAGGGCAAAAGGGGTACGGGGCTTGAGTAAAGCAATGGATGGAAACTAGACTTTTGGTGGTGAACTGACGCAGTCTATACAGAAGCTGAAATATAATAATGTACACCTTAAATTTACACATTATAAACCAATGTGATGTCAATAAAATAATTTTTAAAAAAAGAAAGAAAGAAACTCTATCCCTGTTAGATGTGAAGGTTAAATGCAAGCACAAAGAGGAAACTGCCCCAGGCTAGCAAGCAAACCCTCAAGGGAGGCCCAGGACAGGCTGTACCAGGCTTTACCTCACAAAGGGAAGCTGTTTCCCTCAGAAAGTTGACCAGGGTTGTTCAGCCCTAGAACTGAGCTACCTAGAATCAGAAACTTCAGTCTTTGAAGACCAGACTATGTTATTCATGATTCTTGATTTGTTTTGTTTACTCCCTTTTTGTTCTTCCTCAGCATTTTAAGGGAGTCTTTTCAAAAATTCCAGTTGACTCCTATTTGCTAGGGAACAAAGGGATTTGTTTCTATGCCTGGCCTGTTTTCAGGCACTGTTTGTAGGGAGAACAGGGTGGGGATGGTACTAGACACTGTTCCTCTGGAGTATGTATGGGGATGACCAAGAGGTAAAGAGAGAAATCTATGGGAAAGATGAAACCAAAGGAAACAAGCTAGGCTTTTTGATTCAGCCTCTCCCCACCTCCCATCCTCTCAAGGGAGTCTCTCATTTCAGGGCAAAGCCGAGAGCTTTGGGTTTGGTTTTAGTAAGGAAAATTTATTCCCTTACAGATACAAACATTCTTTTAGACTCCAGAAACCAAACAGCAGTAATTATTCTTATAGTCTTAATAAAAAATGGTAATCTTGGCTTTACAGGGCATTTGCCAGGTAATTCAAATCCTGTCCTTATTCTATCTATACATTCTAATTTATGATACTAAAAATCTTATTTCTTGTTCAAAACCCTATTCAACTCTGCATGACTTTTAATGTTTTAAAATTTCTTCAGTTGGGGAGGGGAACCAAAGGAAGTCTCCAAACAAAAGTAGTAAATTTCTTAAGACCCAAATTAAGCAATTTATTAACTAAGACCTTACAACACTAAGAAAGACTAGCTATGGCCATTGAGTGGAGTCTGATTAGAACAAACCCAACAGCTTATTCACAGCATAAAGCTTTTATGCTATAGGTTATAGAAAAAGTCAGGGAGGGGAAACACAGTTTCCCAAATTTAAAATTGTTTTAATCCACTTATCACATTTCAGATAAAGCAAATTAATTCAAGACTAATTTACATGGATTTCACCAAAAATGTCAAGAGCGTTTAAAAATGTCTTCCCTCTAACACCAAACAGCAACTTTAGAGATGAAAATCTCAGCCTGCCAGGGTGGCACAACCAAAAGGGAATACAGCCAGCAGAGGCACGTGTTGGGCACCAGCCTCTGGGCTAAGGATGGCTCACCATCATCTACAGATTTTGTTCTCTGCTTCGCCGTGTAGCTGGAGATTTGGGAAAAACCATTCTCTGAGAAGCTGATAAGCAGTTGGATAAGAAAGAGGGAGAGGAAAACTGGCAGGAGGATTTGGCCCAATGCCCGCAGCCAGCACATCGCTCCTCAGGTCTGGGTTCCACCGGGTCCTGGCCCGTGGGACCGTGACAGGCACCAGGTACAGAGTTGGATAGGCAGACCGTGTTCAGGGACTAAGACCTGCCCTAGTCACAGCCCCTTTCCAGGCCTGGGGCCCAGCATAATTCACAGAACCTTAGAACTCCTAATGTTCCGGCCAGAACATGGAATGCTCACGATGCAATCCCAGTCCACCCTGGGTGGGGCTTCCTAGGCTCCTGACTACCCAGGTTCAGCCCCTGGACTTGAAAGATCCCTGCTACACCACTGTTTTAGGAGAAAGGCCTGGATTCTAATTTCTACCACTCAATAGCATGTAACACAGTTGCACCTTTCTGTGCTGCTTTCCTCAGAAGAGAAACAACCTACTGTTCACTCCACCCATGGGGGTTGTTGTGTCGTTAAGTGGTGAGGTCCTGAAACTCACAGCCCTGTAAATCCTTGATCTCCTTGAGTAGTCTGTGACTCTTGAGCATGTTCCCAAAGTATGCTGTATTTTAAGTGGTATGCAAATGAATATCTTTTATTTCCATAGTTATGCATTTATTTTCAATGTGTCTCAGAAAAATATAGCTAGTAATTATAATGATATAATGGCAACAATATAAACTTTCTTTTAAAATAAATCTATGTTAAAATGTCAAGTTTTAGAAATATAAATAGTAGTACATGATTTAAGGGATATGGCAAAATTGTGAAGGTGGTTCCAGAATAACTGAAATTTGAGGAATATTGCCCCAATGCATGTGAGGTGGAAGGGCATAGGGACCAGGCATGGAAATTTGACCTTGACCAGGGTCTATCTTGTTTTGTTTTTCAAAAATGAAATATATGCTGGAGTTATCCCAGAGCATTCCTGGCATATTGATCTACACTGCACCCTGAGGACTATGAATCCAGTATAAAGATGAAGTAGGGGAAGACATGTGCACAGTTCCAGACTGCTTTTTCTTTGTCTATTTGCAATGTAGAGGACAGACTAACACCATATTAGCTACAATATAAAAAGTGCTCTTACAGACTGACAAGAAAAGGAAAAAAAAAAAAAAGGAAAATAGACAAAGGATGTGAAGAGTCCATCTACAGAAAAGCAAATCCAAGTAGCCAACGAATTTGTGAAAAAAAATATTTTAAAATATGCTAGTACTAGGAAATTGTAAATTGAAGTAATAATGAGCTAGCTCTTTGTATCCATCAGGTTGGCAAAAATTTTAAAACAAAGCTAACATACATTACTAGCAAAGATGTAGAGAATTTGTACCCTTATATCTTTTGGTGGAACTGTGAATTGTTATAATGTCTTTGGAAAGCAATCTGGCAACAGCCGTTAAAACTGAGAATACATATATTCTTTATGTGCATGTTTCTGTTTGGGAATCTGCCCCTCACTGCTTCTCAGTTCTCATGCTATAGGTGGGGCTCCAATACCTATCCTGGGAGTGGAGCATGAAAACTAGACCTGAACAAATCAGAACATGGCATTTCCCTGGCAAACATGACTGGCTCAGAAGTGGGCAGATGACCTATGCTGGTCCAATTCAAGCCAGTCTCAGGCTTTTGTTAGGAATGCTGGGACAAATAGGCTTATCTTTCTCTGGATGCAAACTTGGAAGGATTTAATCACCGTAGCTGCTAAAAGCCAAATTGAAACCATGCAGAGTATGGCCATGCAAATGCCCTGCTCAGAGCATAATTGACTGATGGCCTCAGCTGTTGTCCCTCAGATTCCCCCCTCATATTTGTGCCAAGGTCATGCTTCCTACACGCTTCTCCCAGGCAACACTAAACATCGCAGGAACACTAGTGCAGAATGCCTCCAATGGAAGATTTTGGCTTGAGGACTCCCCATCAATCTGGTTGAAACTTTCTTAAAATCAGGCTGTACTCTGAAACTCTACCAAACAAATCCTTCTTCCTTCCCCTTTTCTTTACAGGTGTCATACCTGTATCACTATTTGAAGGTTCTCCTCACCTTCACCAGCTCCCTCCCCTTTATCTTTCCCAACTGTTTCCCCAGTAAACTTCTTGCACTTCTAATCCCATCTTGGCAGCTGATTCTTGAAGGACACAAACTAACACAAATGTTACTGTAAGTGTTCTGAGAAAACAAGTGGTAAGATAAAGCTTTGAGACTGGTTCACTTTCTATCCAATGAGTAAAGAAGATGCCATCTGGAGCAGTACGTGGCATATGGATAGTCCCTGAAAGAGATGACAGCTGAATTACTAAAAATTTCACTGGTGGTGAAACATTTTCCACCTGGGAAATGAACTGGTGAAGGGGAATGCCCTGGTAGGTGTAATAATTCAATAATTTGAAAGACACAAGGGAGCAGTGCCTACAGGGACAGCAGAAATGGTTGGTTATAGAGTTGTTCGGATACCCTGCAGAAGGATAATGAGAAACCAAGTGCCATTGACTAGCAGTTAAAGACTAAGTGTGAAAGCCAGAGGACCCCTTTGGTAGCCCTTATCCATTGTAGTAGAAGAGGGGACACAGGTTAGCAGCAGACTGAGGACCTGATAGTTACAGAGCTCCAGAGACATTTACTTGCTCAGCCAGGCAGGTCTCACGCTAAGCCCAGAGCTCTGGCTGGGGAAAGCTGGGACCCTACAACATATCTTTGGTATTTAAGTGCCACCACCTGGCCTCTATTACTTTGGGAACCTCATTATTCCTGTGGATATTAATGAACCTAACTCTGTGACTGCCTTTACTGTCAGTTTTGGCCTATGGATGAGAGATACTGAACTTCTTAGTGATACTGGTGTCCCTTTTAGCACATTCCTGATGGCCTTGGTGTACGGATGGATGCTCCTAAGCATGTGATATTGACCCTGCAGGTCTCCCTGAAATCTCAGAGCCTGCAGAGGTGGCCTCCTCATGTGCTAGAAAACAAGGATCTCTCAATAGGTGCCCTCACAGGAGCTCCACTCTGCCTCATCCCCTGGCTGATAAGCCAATAACTAGAGTTAAACCCCAGTAGAATCCAGCTGGGGACATGCTGAGCCTGATAATACAGGAAATAAATTATATTCCAAAGTATAATTAGCTTATATTGGCAGGACCCAATGAGTACCACTAACAGTGAATTTTGAGGGTGCTTTATCAAGGGGCTAGAATGGTAAACTGGATAAGCAAGAGTTCATCGACTTGGGGGTACTTTCATAGGAGATGAGACAATATCATGGCAAGACTCTAGGGGATGGGGCAAACTCACTGTTAGAGTGGCTCTTAGAAGCCTGAAGAAAGTGATGGCCAACACCAAGGAAAGTGGAAATGCCTGAGTTTCCCAGGCAGAAAGAAGTGGAAGAAATAAAAAGGCTGAGAGAATTAGGCTTACTGAAGTAGATATATTATGTGAGTGCAGAAAAACCACCAGATGATTATGATCCAGGAGAGGGTCCAGAGAAAACACCGTTCACCAAGGCCAACAGGAATGTGCTGGTAAGAAGGGCACCAGCATCACTAAGAAGTTCAGTGATGGCTCTCCAACGCAGGCCAAGACTGATAGTAGAAGCATTTGTGGAGCTGGGCTTCCTAATACCCAATGGGAATGATGGAGCCCCTGAGGTAATAATGGCGAACTTGTAGTGCTTAAATGCAAGAAGCCAGAGGACCACAATTACTATAACACCTGCCAAAGTCAGACAGGCAGCCATTGAGGGTTTGTCCTACAGGGGCTTATAGAGATAGTTAACAGAGTATGGCATCCTTAGAGGCAAAATAGAGGGGCCGTCAGCAAGGGTGTTGCTTAACATCCACAACCAGAAATGGGAAAGCATGGAGGAGTAAGAAGCTGAGAGCATTAGCTCCAATAAAGAGTCATGACCCTTTGCTCAGTTCCCAAACTTGAGCCAATTTTCAGATCCAGAACCCACTGACTGAAGAGTTGTCTAAGTTCTAGAAGGGACTCCACCACACTGCACCAAAAACATACCGTAATAATTCTCCTGGTCCTTCCCCAAAGTGACCTACAACCATTTACTAGGGTGATTGTACACTGGGAAAAGAGGAACACCTGACATCTTGAGGACTTTTGGACACAGGGCCTGAGTTGACATTGATACATGGAGAACCAAATCATCACCCTGTCTAATCCTGTCCTGGCATCTGCTTCTCAGAGGACTCCACCTCATACGGGAACAGCAAGCACAAGAATGGAGTCATTTCAGAACAAGAAACAGGTTCCCGCTGATCCATCTGGACACTGGATCAGACAGTCCTTGGAGTCAAATTGTTTTATTATCCAAGTCAATAATCCCCCTTTTGCTTAAGCCAGTTTGAGTTATGTTTTCTATTTATTGACAGCAACATATCAAGACTCCTCAGAGGAAGGAAAAATGGTGATAACAGGTTTTTGATTATTATTCTTAAGCAAGGTCCCTGTGCTCCTTCCTAGAGTTGATCGGAATACCTGCAATGAGGAAGGGGAATACATAAGTCTACAAATCCCATTTATAAAGCTCGTTTTGTTCATAAATCAAGCCTGCTCTCTTGCTTTTTCTACCTTTATATACATTTCCATATACTTATGTGTATATATACATATATATAAAATATATACATACACAAAATTTAAAAAAATTATCTATCCAAATAAAAGATAAAGGGAAAAATTTTTTTATCTTGTCCCAAATTAAGAACAGAAGATTGTGATTGGGGTCTGCTACGAGACTCTTAATATCCAGGGCAGAACAGTAGCAGAGGTCAGAACACTCCCCCGCTCAGAGCATCAGTCTGCTGTGCCCACCCATGCCTACCGTAACCCAAATGTGTACCTCACAAGCTCTGAGTCCCTGAATCTGTTTAGATAATTGCAACATCCCACCTCAGGCAGAGGGCTGAGAAAGTGATGTTACCACCCCTCCTTAGACTGACTTCAATCTCTTGGTGCTTCATGAGTGAAGTTTCATTGCCTCATCAAAAGTAACATCCTGCCCAGAGAGGTAGCCCCAATTCTGGCTGACTTGGAACCAGTAATCTCATATGCTCCAGACATAACAACTTCCACTTATTCGTCACCCTCCCAAACCACTCTTAGCTGATGACCTTGTTTACTACCTCACAGAGAAAATAGAGCCAGTCAGAAGGAAATTTACCTAGATTCTGCCTCCACACTTACCTCAGGGTCTGCACTCACATTCTCAGCTTCCCTGCCTGTTACTACAGAGGAATTATTCATGCTCCTATTCAAAGCCAAACCTGCTCCAAGGTCGCTAGATCTCACCCTCCTCATCTCTCCAACAGCATCACTGCAGCAACTTTCCTCTTGTTCTTCTTCATGTGTTTTTCAGTTTCTATTGGATCATTCTCAATAGTATATCAACATGCTATTATTGATCCTGTCTTTAAAAACACAAACAAACCTTGTTCTAATTCCATTTCCTTAACTAGCTATCACCTCATTGTTCCTCTTGGCAGAAAATTTCTCTAGTAGTCTATACTCATTGACTTCAATTCTCACCCAATTGTCTCAAACTGTCTGTAACCAGACTCCCCAGTCCCTATTCCAAAATGGCTCTTGTCAAGGATACTAATGACCTCCATGTGCTAAATCCAATGATTAAATCTCAGCTCTCATCTTCCTTGATTTATTATCAACATTTGGCACTGTTGATCACACCATCTCCCTTGATATCCTTTTTTGCTTGGCTTCCAGTTAACCATGCTTTCACCATGCACCATCACATCTTGAATGTCCCCCTACCTCTCAGGTTGTTCCCGCTGAGTCTTCTTTTTTGGATGCTACTTTTTTCCAAGACCTCTTAATATTGGAGCAGTCCAGTCTGACTCCTTGGTTTTCTTTTCTAGGTACATTTATTCGCTTGGTAATCTCATCCAGTCATATGGCTTTAAATATCATCCGTGTGCTGCTGACTCGTAAGTCTCTATCTCCAGCTTGGACTCCTCTCCTAAACTCCAATCAAATATATCAAAATGCCTACTTAATATCTTCAAATGATGCAAACAAACATCTCATCTCTACATGTTCAAAACTTATGATCTTCCCTTCCACCCATTTTCCTATCCTCCTGGTTTTTCAGTCCTCAAACCTTGAGGTCATGCTTGACTCCATTTATCCTCTGAAACTCCACATCCAATTCATTAGCAAATCACCTCTACCTTCACGTTAGCAAACTTCTACCCCCTTGTGTGTAACTGCAATAGCTCCCTAACTGGTCTCTCTGCTCCCACCCTTGTCCCGCCCTACTCTCACAGCCTATTGTTAACACAGCAGCTAGCAATTATTTAAAATAAAAATCAGACTACCTCTACTCAGAACCTTCCATTCACTCAGAGTAATAACCCAAGCTCCTTATGGAAAGCTGACACCTATGTGATCTGACACTGCCGCACCTTGCCTCTCTGGCATCATCTGCTATTACGCTCCTCTTGTGTGATTAGACTATAGCCATGCTGGTATCTTTGCTGTTTCTCAAATACACCAGGCATGCTGTCACCTCAGGGCCTTTGCAGTGGCTGTTTCCTCTGCCTGGAACACACTTCCTTCAGATAGCCCCATGGTTAACTCCCTCAGCTCCTTCAAGTCTTTGCTTAAATACCATCTTCTCAATGAGGCTTAACCTGAACCACCTCAGAGAATATTGCAACCCACAGCCCCTCATATCAGCACTCTCAGTCCCCTTGGGAGCTCTTTTGTTCCCAGGCATTGGATTACCTTCTAAAGTACTGTATAATTTACTTGTTATGTTGTTGCTTTTTTCCTTTCTCCTGTTCACTAGAATACAAGCTCACCGAGTAGAGACTTTTGTCTCTTTTGTTTACTGATGTAACCCAAGCATTGGTGCTCAATAAATATTTTTGAAAATTGAATCTATATCCCCAAATCATTTATCACCTTAGTTCTGGTCTTATATTGCAAGTTCTTTCTAGAAATCTCTACTTGAATGTCCTTCAGATACTTCAAACTCAGTATACCCAAAATCAGGCTCATCTTCCCTATCAAATTTGTTCTTAATCCTCTTTTCCTAATTTGATTCATAGCAGCAATATCCATCAAGTCACCTAAATGAGAAGCCTCAGAGTCATTCTTCATTTTAAGTTTTGGAACAAATTCCTAGCCCTCTCCTCAAGCTAACCGGCATTAATGATATTAATTATGATCCTTTAGCCACACACACAAACATTTTTTTCACTGCCTCCGTCACTTGCCCTAGTCTTTTGTGAATTATTGTCTATTGGTTAGTGCATAAAACTGTTCCGGCTGCCGTGACAAAATACCACAGACTGTTGGCTTAACAACAGAAGTGTATTTCTCACAGTTCTGGAGGCTGGAAGTCCAAGCTCGATGGCTGGTTTCTCCTGAGGCTACTCTCTTGGCTTGTAGACAGCTACCTTCTGACTGTGTCCTCACATGGCCTTTCTTCTGGGGTGCACGCTCCTAGTGTCTCTTCCTCTTTCCATAAGGACACCAGTCATAATGAATTAGGCCCCCACCTTTATGACCTCTTTTAACCTAAATTACCACCCCAAAGGCCCTATCTTCATATACAGTCACATTAAGTGTTAGAGCTACAACATATGAATTTGGGGGGGGGGAACAATTCAGTCCCTAATAGTCAGGCATACTGCTTTTCCCTTATTGCGTGACTCACTCTTTGTCCTTCAGAATTATTCCTGTGGAAAATTCACTCCTTGTGTATATGCAAACTTTGTTCTTTTCTATTTTGCATTTTTTCCAAATCATCTTTACTCCTGCTTTCATCAATAACAAATGCGTGCGTATTAAAATAGTTTTTTCGACACTTTCACTGCTTTTACATTTATCAGGTGGATAGAGCTAATGTTTGTGAAACATTTTAAATGTAGGGAAAATTGCTCTTTTAGGTTTTGGTCATCAATTTCAACATGAGAAGGGATTCCCCCCCCCCCCCAAACAATGCTCTGGACACCAACTGGGTGTCCTATAATTCAATTCAATTCTGATGCTATCTACCCAGAGACAGCATCAGATCCCATAGGTTAAGCGTTCAGTCCTACAAGACTGCCTCCCACCCCACTTCAGACACCAGTTGCAGCCCAGATTATCACCCGTGCTTCTGACCAACCAGCTATAAATGAGAGGTTTCCAAGACCTCCTCCTTGGGTTAGATTAATTTCTAAGCAGTTCACATAACTCAGAGAAATATTTTACTTACTAGATCACTGATTTATTATAAAAGGATACAACTTAGGAACAGCCAAATGGAAGAAATGCATACGGAAGGTATGGGGGAAAGAGTGGAGCTTCCATGTCCTGTCCAGGGGAACTACTCTCCCTGAATTTCCACATGTGCACCAACTCGGAAGCTCTCTGAACCCAGTCCTTTTGGGTTTTTATGGAGGCTTCATTACATAGGAAAGCTTGGTGAAGTCTCTGGCCATTGTCAATTTATTCAAATTTCAGCCCCTCCACCTTCGCTGGAGGTCGAGGGGTAGGACTAAAAGTTCCAACCCTCTAATCACATGTTTGGTTCTCCTGGCAACCAGCCCCCATTCCGGGGTGGTAAGTCATGTCATTAACATAACAAAAGACACTTTTATAGCTCTCCTTGCTTAAGAAATTCCTTTTAGGAGCTCTGTGCCAGAAACAAGATGAAGACCAAGTATATACTTCGTACTATAAATCACAATAGCCAACAGACTCAAGACAAGAACAATGCACGGTCCTAAACGACTGACATGACTGCTAATGCTCTCTCTGTTGGTGGCAACAGAAACGACGTGTTTTTAGTCGGTCAGTAGCTTCGCTTAGATCTATCAAAGTGTGTATGTTGAACATTTGAAGGTAAACGAACCTCAGTAGTATCTTTCTTGACCCGCTGTATTCGTCTCTGTGTAGTCAAGGGCCCAAGAGGAGGGTTAAGTGAAGAGGATTCAATGAAGAGACTAAATACAGAGGCACGGGTGGGAGAAATAAGAACAAACAAAGGATGGTGAAGCACCCAGGAAATAAGGACCAAGGGAAGCTATTACCAGCCCTGGAACTAAAGGCACAGAGTGGGACCAGAGAGGCTGAAATCCAGAGAGAACTGGAGAGGGGCAGCCTGATAGGAGCTGTGGTCATAAGATAGAGAAAATATAATTTGGCTGAGGGAGTAGGGGGAATAAATACCCTGACTTCTCTCTTCTCCTACTACTATCCATCCTCCCAAAGCCAGAGGGGCAAAGAGGGGCAGGCAATACAACCTGTAGAGGCCACGGCAGCGCAGAGAAGGGTGAAGAATGGATGTAGAGGGTTGGCTGGTGAATAACCAGCATACCTTTCCTTCACAAAACCAATTGCCCTCTCTTCTGATTTATACATTTATACATAAATAATCACCTTGTATTGTGGATATTTATTTTATGTATTTGGCTCCCTATATTAATCCAAGATTGAGTTCTTACAAGTCTCATTCATGGTGGTTAAGTATTCCAGTACTCATCATAGAAGAAACACATAAATAAATACTTTTTTAATAAATACATGAATGAGTGAATACTCATTATTTGTCCCCATGACTTAAAATCTTGCTGGGGGAAAAAAGGGCACATGTGCCCTGTTTTATAATATGTCTTAATGCCCAGTGAATTCCATCTGGTTCCTGAATACAATAAAGACATCAATAAAGGAAACTGGATAATTTTTCTGGATGGTTGGTTATAAGTTTATGTGAGAAACAAATAGTAGAGTCTAAGAGAGTTTCTCCCATGGTTAGACTTTTAAAAATAAAATTTGCAGTATATTTTAAAAATAAGACTAACTCACTTATCTTTGCTGCTGGCTTTAAAAGTCCACACTTTTAAACGGAAGTGGAGAATCGAGTTTATCTCCAAAAGAAGCACTAAAATCAACATTTAAAGCATTCGGATGTAGTCTAACAGCTGAATTTTAATAATTTAACAGCCTGTTGAAGGAAAGCAGATGGAAAGTCTCCAGAATACTACCAATTAATTAGTGAGCACTGTTAAAGCCAGGGCCTCTGCCCCCTTGCCCCAAATACACAGAGAAATTATGTCCATGGTGACCGATATTCCTTTTTTCTGACCATTGTACCTGTCGATCTCTGAGCTGTGGAAGTGTCTGATATGACATTTAAGACAAACATGTGAGTGTGCTCATCACTTGCTGTCTAATTACTACAGTGAGCTTAATGACAGAGTTGCAGCAATTTTTCAGTAGGACTATAGCAGTAGAGCAGATAGTTTTCTAAATGTCATATTCCCTTTTACACGCCCAACCAGGGGAAAGAGAGCATGGTGGAGATTGTTTTCTTGGTATTCTGTTGTTACAGAAAAAGGAATGTTTATAATCTTTTAGACATTTTTGAGGGTACATATAACATGAAGAGGACGTTTCAATGAAAAATGTATATTCTGGTTGGTTATCGTTGTTAAGCGCATTGTTCAGCAAATGTTCTGCTATATTGAGTTTCAGGCATCAGTTGAATTATATTATGCTGAACTTTGTGATGAAGGCAAGCTAACTCAAAATGACAAGCCAAGGGCTTTTAAAACCCACATTTCAATGAAACCTGGCAGCACAAAAACAGCTGCTCTAAGTCCACTCTTCTAATATTTCAAAGGAAGACTAGCAATGGATTTCTGATACCATATGTGCCAACTGCAGAAATTCTAGAACAGCCTGAAAGACCCTGGGTGAAAGGTCGCACTCTACCTTATACAGATGGCACGTTTAATTATTAAACAGCAATTTTAATCATTTAATCATTTCAGACGCTGAAATGAAAGGTCTTCTCGGGTAGCTTGAAGCTCGTTGCAACCTAAACTCTGCTATCAAACTTGTGTGGAGCCAGAAAGCAGCATATGTGACTTCATATCCTAACTTGATTTACATTCTCATGTGAATTGAATTTTTTTGCAGGCTCTAAAAGACATTTCTTGGAAAATAAACATTTGAAGGTCATGTCTTTGGCAGAGAATTCACCTACCCTTAGCAAGAAAATTAAATCTAAATCCTTGCTTCAGACTTAAATCAGGCTCAAATTTCTCAGGAGGATGGCTGAATGGCCCCTTTTTTCAGCAGAATTGTTTGCAGTTCTGCTGTAAAACTTTGCATCTAGCCTCAAAAAATTTTTCAGAAAAGTCTCCTTAGCTTTTGTTCATTACAAACAATAAACAACCCCAGCAAAGTGTCTGGTAGGTAATGTTCATAAATGTTAGGCCCTCCTCTCATCCTCTCATCAACTGTGTGCATGCACACATTTGTACACATACACTGGAATTCAAGTTTATGTAATTTGGCAAGAACTATGGACTAAAATCAAGGGTAATTCCACCAATATTTAAAGGCAAAATCAAATGCAAATCTTAAATTAGTATGTCTATTAGATGAAGAAAATGATACTATTACTGAGCCAATAATAATAGCAAATATTTACTGATAACTTATTCTGTGTTAGGCACTGTGCTATGCCCTTTACGTGTTAATACTCATAACAGTTTGATGGAAAGGTGCTATAATTATCTTCATTTTACAAACGAGGAAACTGAGGCATAGAAAGGTTAAGATACTTGTAAGTTATACAGCCAGTAAGTGGTGGAGCTGGAACGCCAAACCAGGTCACTGAAATTTCAAAACCCATAATTGTGTCAATACCCTCCAGGTAAAGACCACCAGGAACACACCTCTAGATGAACAAGTTGGGTTTATTTCTTTTTACAGGGAAGGAGGATGTGTGGCATGGGGAAATGTGGGGTGTCTGAATAAAAGGGTGTTTGAAAGGGCTTATGAAAGGATTTGGTCTCACGTGAGGTGACTTTGGAAGGGCTTCTCTCTGGATGGGATGCTATTGGGAAATGGGGGTAACTGCGTGATTGGGTAACAATAAATCTTACATAGAAGGAGGGAATATTAAAAAACAGTAAGTGGTAAAGCAGCAGCAGTCACTCATATTAGCCAGGAGAGGGCTTAGAGGGTCACCCAGAAAGTAGACAGAAGAGACAGGATTTGAACCCAGGTGGTCCATTCTGGAGTCCGTACATTTACCTGCTCTACAGGCAAAAGCAACAGGAGCAGAAGCAGAAGGAAAACAAGGATGGTGGGAGAGAAGTTTTAGAATATCTTGGCTATGTAGTACAAAGAAACCTTGGCTATGGGGGGCCAGCCCAGTGGTGTAGTGGTTAGGTTTGCACACTCTGCTTCGGCAGCCCAGGGTTTGCTGGTTTGGATACCAGGTGTGGACCTATGCACCATTTATCCACCCATGCTGTGGTAGGCATCCCACATATAAAATAGAGGAAGATGGGCACAGATGTTAGCTCAGGCCTAATCTTCCTCAAAACAGAAAACAAAACCTTAGCTACGTAGTCAAGCCAAGATATCAAAATGGGAGACAGGTACCATAGATGTCTCCTGGAGGAGCTAACTACTCTAGCAATAGTCTGAAGTTTAAAAAAGAAAAAGTCCCTTTAGGGCACCTTTCTGCTTTCCTGGAAGGCTTCTAGGTCAGCCTACCCATAAGAACCCATCAAACAGACTCTTCTCAGTTTTAAAAGTCTCAGCTCCATTATTCATGTGTGTGAGAAAGCTACTTTCTTCAGGAGGACTCAGGCCATGCTCACAGCCTGAGGTCCCCAGTGGACTTGATGGAGGCCCCCTCCCAGAATTCTCAAGCCTGCTTTCATAGGAGTCACTCACTCTGGGGTCCTAGACCCCTGATTTCCCTTGAGAGCTTCCCCTCCCCAGCACATATAGTCCTGGAAGGACATGGAAATGAAGGTGCCCTCTCTGCTGGCCCCCTTCAGCCCACCAACACACATACCAAGGAGAGCCCACCTGGCACCAGTCATGCAAATCAGTCTTTCTCTTCCAGGAGTCTGGGTCTTGAGTGGAGTGACATAGACAGGAATATGTGTAGAGCTGACATGTGGCAGTTCTCTGCAGAGGCTATCCATTCATTCCCGTTACCCAGATCCCCAGAGCTGCCTTCATCCCCTTCCTTCCTGAGGCCAAATTGTTTAACATTTCCTTTGACTCTCTGAGCTACCTAGAATATTTCCCATAAGTTTTTTGCTTAAGTTAGTCAGTTCCTATTATTTGCATCCAAAGAACCCTAATTGACACATAGAGTTTATTTGATTATGTCTTCTATTGAGCAGAGTTTGGGGAAAATGTCCTTTAATGATGTCAGTTCAAAGCAATGAGAAAGGACATCCAGTTAAAGCTCTGACTTCCAGTTCACATGGCAACCAGACTATGCTCTCCCAGCAGACTCTTCCTTTATTAAGACTACTAGTCTTTTTGCCCAGCACTGATAGGTGGACAGAATAAATGGCCCCAAATTAATGGGTCATTGACCTTGATTTTCATTATGTGACTCTTTACTTTTCTTCTCAGTGGTAATAGAAGATGTTGAATTTTCAGCTCTTCTCCAACTTGTTTTTATTTTATTTTATTTTTTTTTAAAGACTGGCCCTGCCAATCTTTTTTTTTTTTTTTCTGCTTTATCTCCCCCAACACCCGCTGTACATAGTTGTACATCTTAGCTGCAGATCCTTCTAGTTGTGGGATGTGGGACGCTGCCTCAACGTGGCCTGACGAGCAGTCCCATGTCCGCGCCCAGGATCCGAACCCTGGGCCGCCGCAGCAGAGCGCGTGAACTTAACCACTTGGCCCCGGAGCCGGCCCCAACTTGTTTTCATTGACAAACAAAAATAGAACACCTTTGTTTCATTCTATTTACAGAGAAGTGTGATTAGGAGCTTCCTAAATCTAAAGACTATTTCTCCAAGAAGTCCACTGTTGTATAAAATCACAAGCCTTCTTAAGAGGAATACTATGCCTTTCCTGAAATAGAAGCCACTCTTTTGCTTCCAGTTCTTTGGTGCTCCATTTGAAATCACACCAAGTAATAGTCTTTGCGTAACAGAGCAAGAAAAAACATGGTTTTAACTATACCTCTTGAAAAACATTCAGGATGGGGATTGGAAGGCACTTCCTGAATATCTGCATTGGAACATAGGCCCTGCAGATATTGGAGAATGATTTTATTTTAGAAAGCAGATATCCTGGGAGCTTTTTATTCTGTAAAACATGTCGCACTGAGAAATTCGATCATTCTAAAAATGCTTGCCTGTTCTTATTTTCAGATGATTGCCCACATGGAAAATCCACGCTATGAGAACTAAGAAATGAGTTCAAAAATTTTTCTTGATTCCAAATCAATCGAGTTCTCATATACTAGTCATAACCAATTAGAAATGTAATTGAAATGAAGATTCCATCCACAATATTACAAAAGCTAAAGGTATAAATCTATTAGCTCTAAATATCAACATAAATTCCAAAACTACATTAAGCGTAAAAAAACAAATTTGCAGGGGGCTGGCCTCATGGCCGAGTGGTTAAGTTTGCATGCTCCGCTTCAGCAGCCCAGGGTTTCGTGGGTTCGGACCCAGGGCATGGACCTAGCACTGTTCATTGAACCATGCTGAGGCAGTGTCCCACACAGCAGAGCCAGAAGGACCTACAACTAGAATATACACCTATGTACTGGGGGGCTTTAGGGAGAAGAAGAAACAAAAACAACAACAAAAAAGAGGATTGGAAACAGGTGTTAGCCAGGTGCCAATCTTTAAGGAAAAAAAAAATTGCAGAATGGTAGATACGATATTTGTATACATGATAAATTTATCTTTTATATAAATACAAAAAAATCTTGTATTTAAAAATTTTTAAATGCTAACGTACTATTTAAACATTTATAGATTAACATATAAAATTTAGGTTGCTGGTTATCTCTGGGCAGTGCAAGAAAAGAATGGGATTGGGGAAACATTCACTGGGGAAGCAGTAAGAAAAAATCTGAGCAAACATATGGCAAAAGATTAAGGTGTGTTGTAGCTGGGTGGTGATTATCATTACTATTTTCTTCAAAGGATCATCATTATTCTTCATAACTTTATTTATATTTCATAATAAAACGTTTTAAAATACTATTGTAACTGTGAGGAATAAGACAGAAATTTTCCGTATTGTTCTCTTATGCCAAGTAGAGAATCTGAGAATGAAATAAGAATCCATCTGAATATGTGAATGGTTTTGTTTTTCTTGGGAAACTTCACCAACAATTTAGCCAGCAGGTGAAGTTATGCATGAAACAAGCTGGAACAAACCTACATGACCAGAGTTGATGCTCCTTAGATAAACAACCTTCTATGTCTCCCCTTATGGAGAAAACTATCCTCAAGCTTCTATAAAACAGAGGTGGTTATAGTGGCCCTGGACTAAAGGAAAACACGTCTTGAGTCTTGGTGCCAATTTCACCACTACTTCATGACTTCGAAGAAGTTACTTTCTCTTTTCCTCAGTTTCTTCATTTGTAAAATGTGTGTTCACTGTGCCCCTTTTTCACGGGTTTGTTGTGCAGAGTAAATGAGGGAATATAAATGCAAGACTGTTTATTATTATAGAAATGTTGGAGGATTCTGTGTACAGAGTTTTCCCTGATTTTCAGATTGAATTTCAAGAAAAGCCAAACATAGTTAAGAAGTCAGGGAGTGCAATCACTTCTTGGGGAAAAAGAGTAAACACCTAATATTGAAAGCTGGATATCAAGAGAAGGCTAATGTGCGAACAGGACTGAATCCCGAGGATTCTCTTTACAAGAAAGTGTACAGAGATGTTATTTTAGTGGTTTTTTCCTAAGTTACTAGAGGACTTTATTTGAAGAACTTCATTCTTCTCTTATCAGACTGAGATGTTTGAAAGAAATTAAGATGCCTTAGGTTATTTTTGTTGGGATAAGGGCTATCCTCTGGGATTTACTTTAACTGGAAAGAGAATGACAACTATTTTCTTATTTTTATCCACAGATGTAGAAATGCAGTGGTTAAAAGCACAGACTCAGTAGTTCCACTGTCTGGGTTTGAATCCAGACTTTGCCACTTGTAACCTCTCTTTGCCTCAGTCTCTTCTTAAGTAAAATGAGGAGGATAACGGTACCTCCCTTTAGGCTACTGGGATTTTAGGAAGGCAATCAATCATACTTCTCTCCAGAAGTGGACCTAGGTTTTGTGGGGTCTGAAAGCTATGTTTTTGAGGGGTCTCTTTAAGAGAAAGAATATAAAATTATAAATACAAAATAAGTTATAAGGCCATAGAAAGAGCCCTGAAGCTTCAGCTTTTTACCTTCATGGTACATCTACATCTGCCTTCTTCCACTCTGCCAGGCAGAAAGAGTGAGACACAGAGAAAGGAGACATGGGAGTCAGACAGTTGGAGATGAAATATAGCCAAACAATCCTTTATCTACAATTAAAATCCGAAAAGTTCTAAAAACTTAATGTGTTTTTGTAACTCATTTGGCAGCAAAATTCAACATCATCTGAACTCATTTGACAGTAAAATCTGATCTGAATTGAAGTGATATAGTCTTAATTTATCCCACTCAGTATGAATATTCATACCTTTTATTGTAGAAGTAATAATGTGTTTGATGATAGGGAGTTGTCCCAGACCCTGTAAATGAACCATATAACCTTTCTAAAATCTAAAAATATCTGAAGTTTGAAATCCACCTGGTCCCAGGAGTTTCAGATGAGGGATTGTGGACAGTGTTAGGTTTATTACTGATAAAGCTGAATTGAGGAGCACATCAGAATCCCAGAAATGCAGGGGCAGAGCTTTCCAGAGCAAGCTTGGTACACAGAGGGGCAGAGAATCCCCTGGGCTGGGGAACAAGCCTCCTGGGGTAAGGAGCTACAGCTGTTCTCCCTTCTCTCAAACTCATCAACTCTCCCAAACTTGTCCTGAGGAGGAACAAGTTGCATAAAGGGGCAGATTTGAGAGACCCAAAGGGTCACTCCCAAATGTTTCCCTCCTCGGGAGTCAAGTGGAAACATGGGAAGCAGGAATAAATGTTCCCCACTAACAATGGGGTTATTGAGAAGTTTAAATAAAACCATGATTTAAAGAGCTTAGCCTTGTTCCTGACCCATAGGAAGCCTCAATAGATGCTGCTGTCCTTGTTACTGTCACACATAAACTTCATGCACGGGAGTAATTTCCCTCCGGCCTCAATCTCAGGCCAGTTTGACCCTCCCCAACTCTTGTCTCCTTCTTAGGGGGTGAAGGGGCTACTTAGAAGAGTCAGATCGCCCTCAAGAAGAGTGCTGGCCCTTAAAGGATAGATTTCATCTTCTTATTCCATTTTCTCTCTCCTCTCACATTTTCTTTGTCCTAATTTGTTCACCAACTTGTTTTACTTTTACTTACCTGGTTTATTTATTCCTAAACTTTGTGTTTTTACTAACTACTTTAAATCCTTTCTGGAACAAGGCTGAGTATAATTACATAAATAATTTTAAAAGAATTCAAAGAATGTCAGAAGTATTTGCTACTTATTCCACATAAAATATAGATGAAATCAGTCAAGTATGGAAGAGAAATCCAAGGATTAAGAGGTCTTGCATGACTGAAATGTGGTGGAAGAAATAACCTTCATGTCAGATATTTTTGTATCCAATTATCTTGTGGCTTCATGAACCAGAAATTTTTCCTTTTAACAGTATTAATGAAGTATATCACCTTATTTTATAAGAAATGCCTGATGAATCAAACTTTTAAGAATGAAATAGGTCACCAGAGTGGGGAAGAGGGAGAAAGGCAGTGCTGGCCTTTGGGTAAGTAAAAGACAAGCTACATGAAATTACAGTTAAAGTATCTTACAGAGATCTACATGCAGGAATTAATCAACTCTGATACAATTTTTTTTATTTTATCATCACAAAAGTAAGATATGTCTATTGTAAAGTGTTTAGAAAATAAAGATTAGTACAAAAGAAAATGATAAAAATTACCCAAATCTTTCAACTCTGAGATCATTGCTAATATTCTGGTGTATATCCATCCAGTCCTTTTTCTTTGCACAGATAATTTTTTTTATTTTCTAAAGTGAGATATTTTATTTATTGTTTTATAACTTGCTTTTTCAGTTAATTATGGATCCTAGATATCTTCCCATGCTACTAAAATATTTCTTTAAAATAATTTTTATGACATAAGTAACACATGTTCATAGTAATACATTCAAATAATAGAGAATTTTAGAGACAAAAGTAAACTTCTGCTTATCTCACCAATGTCCCACATGTACTCTTTAGAAGTGTCCACTGTTAACAGTTATGTGTGTGTGCATATGTGTGTGTACATATGTGTGTGTGCATGGGTCCTTTCAGATAGTTTCTGTGCTTTGCAGGGGAATAATTTTTCAACATAAATGGAATCATATTATCAGTGTTGTCCTACTCTTTGCATATTTTTGACATCTTTTCTTATTAGTATAAATACTTATCTCAATCTTTTTAATAGATACACTTAGATTTACCAATCTCCTTTACACTGTTAGGGGGAAAATGAAGTTGGATCCCTACCTTACTCACTTTACTAAAATACCAGATTGATGAAAGGCTTAAATGCAAAAGATAAAACTACAAATAACATACATGATTATATTACACAAATAAACGTACATGATTTTTAATTTTTATCCTCTGGGAGAGGAGATGGCCACTTTAAAGATAAAATAAAACTAAAATTATAAAGGAAAAAGCTGGTATACCTGACTACATAAAAATTAAATATTTGCAAAGCAAAAAACAATCACAAAGTATAAACAATAAATGACAAACTAGGAAAGATATTTTCAATGCAAATGACAGATAAATGACTAATTTCCTCAATATGCAAAAACCTTTTACAGATAAAAAAAGAAGCTCAAGAACCAGTAAATTTTTTAAAATGGGATAAAGATGTCACTGATAAAGAAATATAGGGGCCAGCCCCATGGCTCAGTGGTTGGGTTCGCGCACTCTGCTTCAGCAGCCCGGGGTTTTGCCAGTTCAGATCCTGGGCATGGACCTGACCACTCGCCAGGCCATGCTGAGGCGGTGTCCCACACAGCACAACCAGAGGCACTCACAACTATAATACACAGCCGTGTACTGGGACTTTGGGGAGAAAATAAAAAGAGGAAGATTGGCAACAGATGTTAGCTCAAGGCCGATCTTCCTCACCAAAAAAAAAAAAGCATAAAAAAAAAAGAAATACAAGTGGCCAACAAACACACAAAAAAAACCAAAAGGAAAATAAAATTTTAAAAAAGCATAAGAAAATGAACTGCTCTATTCATAACGAAATTAAAGTTAAAACAAAAATGAACATATTTGGTAATATTCATCATCGGGATGATGTGAAGAACTGTTCTCAGTCACAGTGGAAGCATAAACTGTGCAACCTTCTTTGGAGGGTGAATTGGCAATATCAACATTCTAAAAACACATGCCCTTTCATTCAGGAATTCTACTACTTGGACTTTATTCCATAGAATTAAATATGTAAAGAGATATATACAAGGATATTTGTTACAGTATCGTTTGAATAGCAAGTTCTCATATTTAAATGAATTTAAGGAAGGAAAGTAGCACGTAAAATTATTCCTTGGAATTACTTAGATTAACCACTAGATGTCATAAGTGTTCTACAAAAATAAATCTATAGCCTTGTAGATAATTGAATATGAAGGTTAGAAAGAACTTTCCATATGTAGTCTTTCACTTTAAAATAATTGGTACATGTCACCCAGTGCAAGTCTAAGACAAGGACAATTTTCCATATCACAAACTACTTTGCAAAACAGAGCATTTCACAAAGTGATCTGCAAATTGTCTTTCAAAAAGTATTTTTTCTTATAAAGCAGTCTCAATAGGTTTTTATATGCTTTTACAAGGCTTTAGCCTAAAATGCGCTAAACTTGGGGCAGCTCATATGGTATGATTTGGGAGTTTCCAGGAGGAACTCAGGCTTCAAGGAATTTCACCTCTAACATGCATAATACCTAAAATTTCACTGTTGAAGATTAATTTTGAGAAATTTAAGAGTTTACAATCTTTAGGAACGGCACCTCTGGATTGTAAAATACCTCTGGATGGAGTGACCCTTCAAGCACTACTGCTGAATAGTTTTAAAGATTCATTGAGTTTTGCCTGGGAAAAGAGATGCGGTGGGGGTGACAGCACACTACAAAGAGGTGGCTCCCAGCCTGGGCTCCGCATGTCCAACTCGTTTGTCCTTTATGCTAAATGCGACACAATTCCGTGTGATCTTACTACTGAGAAGTATGAATACATTGGGAAACCTAAGACCTTAGACAACATTCAGCTAACCAAAATCCATATTGTCACAGGTATTTCCTAATACTCTTATATTGAGCTGCACACTTTATGTTGATCTAAAATAAATAAGCACAAATACATTAGGAAACAGATGTCATTTGTTTCTACACTCATAAACTAATTGCCAAGGCAAATATTGAAACCAAATCCACATTTAGTTTCTGATTATAGAGCTCTGAGTATAAGAATTGCACGTAGACATAGGGCTAAATAGACGTTTGGTTTTAGAATACGAATTTCTTCATCAAAGAAAGAAGCGGGAGATGTAAATTAAAGAGGAAAGAATCAATAGTGTTAGGTGCTAACTTTTAGAAATATCTGCTCGTTAATTTAGTTTTATATCAAATATAAAGTAAAATAATAATGAAAATGACTGAGAAGACCTCATCTTGGCAAAACAAAATGTGGAATACCAAACCTGAAGACACAGCTGCTTTTTACACATCTTTTATTTGAAAGGAATTATGTTAACAAAGTGATATTTGTAAGTACGTATAAGATTCCAGTCAATTCCTAATACTTTCTGTTCATAGTGCATTCTACAATTTTCAAAGCAGGTTTTATTTGATTTGGTTTTCTCCTGAAGAATTACTTTTTTTTGCATTGATATAAAAAAATACTAAAAGCCTATTATCAATTTTCTCTAGGCAATCTATAGGTTCAACTAAATTAAATATCTTTAACCTTAGGCACTTCAAAAAGAGGAAAGTTCACCTACTGAGTTTGCACAAATTTTAAAAAGCTAGAAATGACATCAGTGCCAGTCGCTAGCTGCCCCTGACCTCAGAGCAGAACCCACTCACAGTTCTGGCTCATGTCTCCTTCGGATGGACATGTCTTACAACTACTGAAATAGGAAGGCCTCTACCTGGACCATGACGGTATGTTCCATATTTCCTGCCCTAGAAATACAAGATTAGGGCTTAGGGCTTTGTCTTTATCCTAACATGATGGAACAACAGTGTAGTAGCTCTAAATTGGCCAAGGCTGGGTCTTTCATTTTTTAAATTTTTCTTCTAAGTCATATTATTGGAGAACTGTGCAAATACAGACCCTTGTCTCTTTTAGACCACAAGTCTCCTAAGTGGGATACACACATAATGATCCACCAGGGCAGGGGTCTGCAAACTCTAGCCCAGCCAAGTCCAGCTCACCACTCGTTTTTCATTTTTTGTTTTTTCTAATTTCTTTTTATTTTGGTAAAATACACATAACATAAAATTTACCATCTTAACCATTTTTAAGTGTACAGTTCAGTGACATTGAATACATTCCTAATGTTGTGCAACCATCACTAAGGGCTAGGTCCTTTGTAGCGCCTCCTCCACCTACCCTAACTTCTGTGCATTAGAGAGGAGTCAACTTTTCACTGGGCTCCCTCCCCCAAGGCTGTTACATCAGAAGTTGAATGTTATTTCTCATTCCCATATTTCCCCCTAAAGTCCTAGAAGAAGTAAGGGGTGGGTCTAATGGCTCAATTATCTTATCTAGGAAAGCTAGTTTAACCAGAAAATCTATATATTGTGTTCCCTTATATTTGTAATGTTTTTTGAATGGAAATATACTTATTATCCAAATCCAAAAATTAGCATGGACTTGGCTTTTTTTTTTCCTGGGGAAACAAATCATCTACAAAGGAAGATTCTGACACACGATATGACACCTGCTTCACCTTTTCAATCTCAGCCCCAACATTAGGTAACAGTAAGCAGAACTGAAAGAAAAATCCATTGCACCCTCACAACCAGCCTTTGAAAGAAGTAAGGCAGGTGGTATTGGTCTCAACGTACAGATGTGGAAATTGAGAAACAGGGAGTTTGAGATGTCTACCCAAGGTTGCCCAGCCAGTAAGACAAGACCTAAAACTACAGAAATTTCTCCTGACTCCATGTCCAGTGCTCTCTCTGCTGTGTCCTACTCGGAAAGGAGAGGAGAGACAGCCAGATCCTACATCTGTGCGCATCTCTTAACCAACCCTCTGGATTTGTTTTCTCTTCAAGTCCACTAAGGTAGTGGAATTGCTCCCTCTCAACTTCTACACAATTGATTCTCATTATTGGTGGATTCCATATCTGTAAATTCTCCTATTCACTAAAATTTATTTGTAAACCCCAAATCAGTAATCATGGGCTTTTGTGGTACTGGGGGCACAGAGCTGAAAAAATTTGAATGGTTCGACTTGCTTGTTCCTAGCTGAGGCCAAACAAGGCAACCCTCTGCCTTCTTGTTTCACTTCTCAGACTACACAAGTGTCCTTTTCATGGTCTACCTAGTGCCACATTTTTCACAATTTTAGCTTTTTCTTGGTAATTTCTCTGTTTAAAAGGGCCCTCAAGCATAGTCATGGAGTGCTGTCTAGTGCTCCTAAGTGTAAGAAAGCTGTGATGTTCCTGATGCAGAAAACATGTGTGTTAGATAAGTTTGTTCAGGCATGGGTTATAGTGCTGTTGGCTATGAGTTCAACATTAATAAATTAACAATCTATATCAAATAACGTGTCTTTAAACAGAAGCACACACAAAACAAGGTTATGTATTGCTCGATTGATGAAAATGTGCCCAGAGGTTTCCAGGAACCTAAGTCTGTATTTCTCCCAGGAACAATGGTTCAGTATTTGCTAATTCTGTGGTCACAGTGACCTTGTAGAACCTAACTACAGTAAATAATGAGAATCAACTGTATTTAGACACAATCTCAAATGTGTTGGTTTGAAGTACATCATCTCAATCCTATGTAATGTCAGGACCTGTCTTGGCTCCCTGTCCTCTCCCCACAGTGGGGACCACTTGAGCTCGTTAAGGTTTGGTTTGGGTTTGGTAAATTGGTGCTCCAACATCATTTTTTCTTTCAAAGCAATGAACAAGGAAGTAGGTTTCCCTGTCTGCAGGTATTTTGGGGCTGACTTAAGAGATGAAGTAATTTGTTTGGTCACCTTATAAAGTTTTAAATTTATATTCTCTCCAACCAGAGAAGGGGCCTGCTGCTTTGACAGTGGGAACAGAAAAACCCTTTGTCCCAGGCTATCAGAAAGGGCATAATATCTATTTTTTAATTGTATATTCTAGTCACCTTAATATCTCCTTGAAAAATCAGGGGAAACTCCCTGACTTCCTTGTTTCTGGAGTGGAATCACGAAGAACATAGCTACTCTACATGAAGTAGCTAATACTTAAGAGGATTGTTAATTTTTTCAGTCTCTACTAATGGCTCCAACAGAAGTAATAAGAAGACGTGAGGGTCCTGGCAAAAGTGATAGCAGTGGCAATGTAAATCCATGGCTGTCTGTAAAATGTAAAGCAAAAGTAGAGATCTGTTTTTATAAAGATACTTACTTTTATGACTAGCACTAACATCATTTGGGATCTGATATCTGGACTTTGCTTTTATGAATAATAATTGTAGTGAAGCCAGGAATACTGTACTAGGAGCTTAACTGTATTGCTTCACAACAATGTCTAATCCTCACAGTCATAGCCCTCGGGGGTAGACGGCACTGTCCTTGTTGCAGATGGAAATCTGAGGTTCAGAGGATAAGTAATTTTCCCATTGCATGGCAAGTACGCCTGCCTCCAACACTGGGATATTGCCTTCCCCAGAATGCCCTCATGAAGAACCAACTATCTAACTTGTGGGGACCAGTGAAAAATGAAAACACAAGCCCCCTTGTTCAAAAATGAATAATTTCAAGATGGTGACCACAGAATATTAAGCTAAGTGCTTCTGAGCATGGGGTCTTTTGCGACTGCACAGGTCTCATGCCCATGAAGCCAGCCAGTCCTGCCCTCATGTCACAATGCCTTCCAAAAGTACAGACACAGTGGGAGCTGGGGGAGGGGAGAGGGAAGTGCTTCTTATTTGTCTTTGGTATGAGTCATGTCTATGCCACTGAGGACACATTGCTAATTTCTCTTAGCAGTCTGAGCGACTTTGCTTCTAACAAAAAATTCAGAGGCATCCGTAGAAACAAATCTATAAACACAGAAAGACAGGCTGCCAGTCTCTTGATATGCGACTCACAATCACAGGGTTTTTAAGTAAAACATAAGAGTAAGATGATTTTCTTTCTTCTTTGCCATTTTTCTCTTTGGAGCATCTTAAAAGTTTGATTCCTTTACTTCCATAACACTCACATACGTTCTGCTCGTCATTCTTTCACGGTATCACTTCTAAGGGCACATAATTTCACCTGACTTGAGCTGAACTATATATAATTCCCATTCACCACAAGGTGTTAGGACTTCCTTAGTTCCTGTGCTGTTCCCTGTCAAAGCTAGCTTAATTCCACTGGCATTGTGGGAATACCTGAGGAAAATTTACTAGTCTCTCTCTACTCCTACTTACTCTCTACTTTAAAGCCTCTCTACTTTAGCATTTATGACTTTCCCCATCTTAGTGCCTGACAAGTTGGACAGGCTGGGTGGGGAGAGAGGCAGCCTAAAAAAAGTAGGAAAACTTGGCTTTCAATGCTTTCCATCGCTGAGCCATCCTCTACTTGGGTCACGTTTTTTTCTATGAATCTTTCATTCTCCAACCAAGGAGCTCAATGTCTTTAGGCTGCTCCCCTCTGGAAGTCCTAAGCCACCTAAGTTTGTCCCCTTTTCAGGCCGAGTGTTAGGGAAACAATCAGATTAAATTCACTGTATTGAAATGTCAATACAATTCAGCTTCCCTCTCCCAACCCTTATCTCACAACTGCTGTCAGAGGCTTTTATCCTGCTATTTGTTCTACTAAAGGGAGGCATAGCTTGTTAGCTCAACTGCCTAACAAGCCTTAGAATCAGCTATTTCCTCTCCTGCCTGGGAGACTATCAGTTTTATTTTCTTCCTGAAGGGCTGACCCCAGAAATAATCGGATGGTTAGATTAAAAAAATGACGCATTTTTTATATGTATGGTTTATTTGTTCCTGGTAACCATATAACAACATAACCACTGTGTATTTCAGATTAATTTGACTGTAAATGTATTTAACTTCTATTCCAAACTCCATGTATGTTTATTCCTCAGTTTATTTCTCTGGTAACAAAAGCAGTCACTCACAACCTAACAAAAATTAGAGAGAATTCTGCTCCCAGTCTAAGCGCAGACCTTTCTCACCTCCCACCCCCAACAAACACTCTTCACATCAGGCTGTTTTACCATATTTTGGCAATAAATATGCAGCACTTTCCAAGGGAATTTGGGATCAAGAGAGAGATTGTCTGATATGGAAAAAGGAAAGCTCACAACAGCTCTTCATGGTATAAAAACAAATATTCCTCAAGATTGGTTCCTTGCATTTGCTTTATGCTCTTTGTATTAGTCATCTACTGCTGTATAACAAACCACCCCTAAATTTAGCATCTTAAAACAATAATAAGCATTAATTCACATAGTTTGTGTGGATCAAGAAGTTGGGGGCAGCTTAGCAGGATGATTCTGGCTTGGGGGTCTCTCAATCAGGTTTCAATCAGGATGTTGGGCAGGGCTGCAGTCATCTGAAGCCTTGAGTCGGGTTGAGGAAATCTGCTTCCAACATGTTTCTCTTCTATGGCTGGCAAACTGGTACTGGCTGTTGGCAGGAGGCCTCAGTTCCTCCTATATTTACCATAGGGCTGTGCATGTCTTCACAACATGGCAGCTGTGTTCCCCCAAAGCAAGTGATCCAAGAGAGACAGGCAGAAGCTACAATGCCTTTTATGACCTATAACCTCAGAACTCACCCACTATCATTTCTGCAAAATCTTATCGGTAACACAAGTCAGCCCTGCTCATTGTGCGATGGAACCACACAAGGGTACAAATAGCAGGAGGCAAGGATCATTGGGGGCCATCTTAAAGGCCAGCTATCACATTCATCATGCCACTCTTTCCATCATACAGGAAATAGAGATTCCTTGAATAATGAATGTGACCAATCTAGTGGTCCCTGAAAAGGGATAATCATTATTTATTTTTGAATTTGCATTCTTTGTTATACATTACACTTACATGACATTGTTAGTCTCAATAATTGCTAAAAGTCTGATCAGCTACAGGCACAGTGAAAAAAAATCTGCTTCTAGATAGCTCTGTGCTGCCGTGCTAAGCCAGGCAGTTTGCTTTTCCTGGCTCTATATTCTTTGATGTACTCCTGTGTGTACTACTGAACAATACTTTGCATTGAGGCTTAAAGCAGGAGCTTAACTGTTCTGAGAGGTAGTTGCTGAATTAAGTAGGGGAGCGACTAGGTCATATTTGCATTTTATTAGGCTTATTCTGTTGCCTGTATACAAGATAGATTGGTGGTAGGGAGGCACATAGAGCAATACTGGAGATAGACAGTACCTTTATCACAGATAAAAGTTTTACAGCTCTTGGGCCCGGCCCAGCGGCCGAGTGGTTGAGTTCACACGCTCCGCTGCGGCGGCCCAGGGTTTCGCTGGTTCGGATCCTGGGTGCGGACATGGTACCGCTCGTCAGGCCATGTTGAGGCGGCATCCAATGTGCCACAACTAGAAGGACCTGCAACTAAGATACGCAACTATGTACTAGGAGGGATTTGGGGAGATAAAGCAGAAAAAAAAAAAGTTTTATAGCTCTCAGCACTGGCTGTGATTCCAGATTTCCTCATCAACGAACCTGAAGCTTGGCAAATTACTCTTGCCTGAGCAATGGTTTGTGCTGGTAAATATTTAACAGCTAAAAAAGGAGAAAGAGAGAGAGAAAGAAACCCTAATTTGCACCATTTGCCAATTTCTGTGGCATAAAGACTTCCACCATGGCTAATTTTGAGCTACCAATATTATGTCATTGGACAGGGAATTGGGAAGAGGTATGCACAATTGGCCAGTACCACCTGGCTTCGGCATCCACTGCCATCTTTGAGCTCTTGAAGCAGCAGCAGCCAGGAGCAGGTTAGCAGGTCAGGAACATGAGGCACCAGTTGAGCCAAAGCCCTTGTTCACATAGCCAGCAAGGGGGAAGATGGATTCCTAGGCACCTGCTCACCCCAAAGTGGGGATGCCAGGACCTGAGGGTCCTCATTACCTGCAGCGGCCTCTTGGTGCTCAAAACCTCCACTTGGATCTTCCAGACCACAGGATTAGCCTCTAGGAGTGAGGGCAAGAAAAGGGACGTGGGGAGAGAGGCAAAAATTATTTAAACATCTAAGTCTTGATTTATTTACTAGAATTATCCTTTCAAACTGTTGAGAGTGAATCTTGGAGCGAGGCCACTAGACATAATCCAGTTGAAGTTATCAATAACGCCTTTTCTCTTAATGAGAAGCTGTTGCCTTTTTCTATAAAGCAAAACCCTGGAGAGACGAGTATAGATTCTGTCTTTCTACAGATGGTTTCATTTAATGAGACCACTCAAAATCATGATTCCTAGTCTCCTGCTAACAGGACCCAGTCACACTGGGTTTTTCCTACAAAATAAGGAAAATCTTGTCTCCTTTCCTCTTCATCCACCATCTTATTTTCTTCCTCAATCTTTGTTGAAGAATTTGTATTATGGAACAGGAAAGTTGGCATATTTCCAAACAAAATACAACAAACAAACTTCAATTCCCCATTAATAGCAGATTTAGATATGAATACTAGGCAGGCTATAGTTGTTTTCCTGCCCAAGTTCTACAGTTCTGCAGTGAGGTTTAAAGGGCTCTGGCATGCTACAGCACTGACATAGAACTTTCCTGGGCTGGAGGGTGGTAAGACACCTAGCAGGTACAAGGAAAATGACCTCAAAAGGTTCCTCCAATGAAGGGGTGGAGAAGCAAGGGGAGAGACAACCCCTAAGCTAACCTGTCAGTACACTTTAGGATAGAAGATATTGCTAATCAATGGAAATGGGACAGCTAATTAAGATCTCATCAGTCCTGTGGTGGTGACTTTGATTTACATCTCTTCTGCAGGGACCTTTCCTTTTTAGTTTTTCAAGACAGAAGACCTGATACAAGCTCTTCAAAATCCCTCCTAAAACAGCTATTTTATAAAATATTTCAGCGGCAACCTAGACTGTAAGTTTTTAAGCTTCTTTATACAAATAAAGATGAGATCAGGGGAAATAAAGAAGGAAGCAAAAAGTAAAAACTTAGTTGACAAGCTGCATATGCTTCCTCAAGATTAGACTCAAGCTATGTATTTTTAATGGAAATACCACAAAAGCAATGGTGTGTGGCCTTCTCATTGCATCATATCAGGAGGTGCTTGATGTTGGTGTGTTTCATCATTGGTGACAAATTTGATCACTCAGTTAAGGCTGTATCTGCCAAGTTTAGACAATAAAGTTACTATACTTTTCCCTCTGAAATTATTAAGTAACTTGTGGAGCAGTACTTTCAGACTAAGTAAATATACTGTTTTTCATTAAACTTTCACTGACAAGTTTTAATTCCACTGATGTTTTGCTAATTCCATCTTTTTTTATATATTACTTGGTTTTTACTCTAAGAAATAGCTTTTCTTTCTCCCATTTATTTATATCACTATGGACACACGAATTTTTGGCTTATTCAATGGGTTATGACCCACTACTATTATTTACCTTGATGCTCAGATTGTCCCAGATTTGGCCAGTGGGAACCTCTTTAAGATGGCTCCTGGGTAATTTGATAAGCCCTCATCATTCTTTGAGCATCTCCTTACCTTCTTAAGGAACAAGAAGTGCTGGGCTCATCTTTTACTTTCCCTACCCAAGAACTGGAATCAATCTTTTCTCTAAAGGGCTCTGTGCATCATGTATTTTTAAAAATTAGTCTGGTATAATGGTTGCAAATAATCTGTATTTCCCATTTCTGCTTGGTAATTGAGTCTCGTGAATTTGGTTAGCACGAAGGGATTCTCTTGCATTTAGTCCCCCTCAGTGAACCTGCCCAACTGAGGGGCAGACTCTGGACTGTGGTGCTTTAGTGTAATCAGATGGGGATGCCCAGCCTGACGCAGCTTTAATTTCCAGTGCAACATATGACTCTGCCATCTAATGTACTATTATAGATCTGTGGGTTCAGTGAGGAGTGCATGTGAGAACTATTCAAAAAACTAAAGCTCATCCCACGTTTCAGAAATTTTAAGGTGACTTACCTGTCAGGACAACTTCTCCTGGCAACTCAAGTTCCAAAGAGTAAGGAAAAGTCCTCCTACTTAACCATTTGAAAACTCCCAATCTCCAAGATCACAGACCATTAGAAAACTCCAATGACGAGGCAAATCTGGCACATTGACTTCATTCAGAGCTTTTCTGTGGAACGTTAAAACAGCCCAGTGAACTCCTAGGACCATTCTTAGAAATGAATGAAGGGTCTTGATGCTTCTGGAATAACAAATATATGTTTTTCCATTCCTTTCCAACTGCTACTCTATAAAGCTTTAAATGAGGCTGCGTCTTTTTCAATTTACATATATTTGGGAAACATTTTTCAAAATATTTCACCTTAAAACATTAAGGAAAATAATGATAGAAACAGAAACTTGTAAAAATACATCTTTTAATAAACATCAAGAAATACAGTGCACTTTTATCGAGGTTTTACAATGCAGTTTACAGCAAACATATTATCTATTATAGTGTATATTTACAAGTAAAGTAAACTCATGGTTTTTTTCTCCCACGGCTGGATAAACCATATCTGGTGCATCATATGACATTTAAGGTTGTTTTCCAAGCTGGCTTCTATAAAAGGCCCTTAACATTAACAGTTCGTAACAACAAAAAAAGATGTCCCCCATCACAATGAGCCTGATGAGTGCTCAAAAGTTACTAAAAAGAAATGTAAATACTTGCTTTCCTTTGATGGCTTTGAAGAATAGCTACTGATAGAAAATCTGAAATATTAAAGACAACAGGGGAAACAGCTGTTTCTTTTGTCTAGTGAATCCATAATAAATAGTAATTTGAGGCCAAAAATTATGAAAAGAATCCAAAAGATTCTGGTAGGAAAAACTTAACATTTATATTTATGATCCCATGGACTAAAAACTGTCCAGCAATATTAATGGCTGAGTCTACTTTTCTTTAACATTGTTTAGGTAAAGAACAGGTGGATGGTGGAATTCTTGACACTTCTGGACAAATTTAGTGAGAGAGGGAACTGAAATTCATTAGCAAAGGGGGAATTAATATTAATCTCAAAATTCTACCTGCCATTGTTTTGGAATGATCAGGATTCAGCTACATCCAAGAAGAGTTAAAAAGAATGGAACTGAAGGGAACTGGAAGCTATAACTAAAAAACCATAGTCTTGCATGCTTTCTACTGATGGCATTTAAAAATTACATAACTGGATTTATTTGCTATATACATAAACTAGTGTTGGAATTAGAAAAAAAGCATCACTCACATCCACAGAAGTATCAGAATCATACTCAGATTTGCAAAGAGGCATAATAATCTGTTTATCATGCAACCAGCTGTGAAATTTATAATGGTTAATAAAACAAAATCCTTATGAACATAGTAGTAATGTGTAGCAAATTATAATAAGTAAGTAAGCAGCTCAAATTCATAAGGGTGAAGACTCATTATCCCTGAATTTCTAAGCATTCATCTCAGTGTTAACATGGTTTCATCTAAACGTTAGCCTGTTAGAAGAGAGATTTTAAATACCCCTCCCTCTTCAACACATACCTTCAGAGGTGAAAAGGGAACAATTAAGTCTCTCTACCACTTTCACCCACTGTCATGAATCTGACAGTGTTATTACAGTGTCTAAACTAAGGTAGGTGCTCTAAAGGATCGAATGAATTGAATTTCTAGGTTCCAGAATATTGCTGGTATTATACAATAAGCCTGTCTGCCACAAAGCCACATCTCTGGCTGAAATAAACTCCTGGATCAATGATTGAGAAGTTAAGACTAGCTGCCAACGAAGTCAGACTGTTCCTTAATTGTCAGATAACAGTTGATCTTCTCTATTAAATTAAAATTTCTTAGTGGATGGGACCAGATCTCATACTTTTTATGTATCTTCTATAGCACCTACTAAAATGTTGGGCAAAGATAGAATCAGTGATGGGAGTGGGAACTGAATTAAGTGTGAAATATGGTCATGGGGAAGCCATACCTTACTTCACCCATCACTCAAAAGGCAGTCATCAGAGTGAATTTCTGATGTTGTCACTGAAGAAGAGATGTTTGTTCCCTACCACTGTCTAAAGGAAAACAAACCACTTGGGCCTCCTTATTTCTTTCTCTTAGTTACTAAGAGATTATACATGGGCATGAGTACCACTTGGTGGATGACACCTGGAATAAAGGTTTTCTGCCTCAGAGGAAGCACCAATCCATCACATGGCACATTTTTAACTCCAATAATACATTTATAGAATCATGAACTTTTAAAATTATGTTAAATGTTATTCATACTAATAGACATTTAAAATGTTAGGCATATTCTTTCTGATATCATTTAAAATGCATTTTATTTTTAAACACTGGCATGAGGTAGAAGACAAGGAACTCACAAAAGAAAGTAATCTTCAAAATACCAAACTCTATTCAATACAATCAGCCCCGAGACAGAAGTAGGAAAAGTTACAGCCTTAAGCTGGTAGACTGACTACTGTTAAAATATTACCCTTACCTGCAGGAAATTTCTTATATTTGAAATTGCTATTTTTTTGCCCAGTTTAAGGTATTACGGAAAAAGGACAAGTTCTAAAATATTCATAAAGATCATATATAACAGCTTCTCTTAGTCATCATTTTTTACTTTACCATGTTGCCCTAAATCACCTCAATTGAGACAAAGGTCCTTCGTACTTGAAGAACTGATGAGATATTAATATGGAGGTTAAAAATCCTTCTAGCATAAGAAGCAAGATAAAAGGAATGATTCACATTTAAAATAGTTTACTTTTCATAAAAACTAGCAGCACTGCATTCTACCGGGACATACAAACTTGGCTTCATTGACTGGTCAGAAACAAAGCAAAACATATTATAGGTCCAAAACAGTTCCTTGCACAAGGGAAAAATGAGGATACAAGTTTTCTTTAACAACTATTTCCCCATCAGGTGGTATGTGAAACTACTGGAATGTCAATTTCAATGGCAGAAAGGCGGGAGCGTGCTGAATAGGGCTGTGAGTAAGTATGCATACTGGGAGGATGGGAGTACAGTGGTTGCCAGAAAGGAGAAGGCAAAGACTTGCATGCACAATACCAAATAAACAGCAAAAGGGAAGTCATAAAAAGGCCCCCAGCACTAGCAATAGTGACATAAACTGCATAGTCAAATGTAAAGACTGGCTCAAACTTCTTGTTCAGATGGATGTTATAGAAGATGACCCAGATGGATGGGGAGAGGCTCACAGTACCAGCCAGGAAAAACAGCAGTCCGGCCACCAGATGGCAGCCTGCACTATTGACCAGACACTTGGCCAGTTTGATGTTGGGCACTGAGGACCTGAAGGCGGTGTTACACATTCCAATCAGGCAGAGCAACAGGGCACCCATGGCAATCAGAATGCTGAGGGGCAGGGCAAACTGGAGGACTCGCAGGTCCAGCTGGTCAACTGATGAGTACCAAGTAGCATCGTACATCAGGCAGTCACTGCTCCCATCATACCGGGCACATTTCACCCACAGGCCTGTGTAAACTGTCAGGTTCTTCTCGTTTCTGTTGAACGTGATCAGTCGTAATTTTCTCCAGTTGGGAAGCAGAGTCCCTGCAAAGAGGCCTGCTACCGAGGCAATTCCACACAGGAAGGAGAGGACTGTGGCTGCATGGACATCCCGACAGCCCATGGTAGGCAGGCTTGTGCAGTACTGTCAGCCAGACTAAGGGGTGATACACAAGAGGACAAATCATGAGGGGACAATAGGAGAGCAAAGCAGGAAGGGTGGTGCTGATTGGCAACACAACTAATGATGTCAATGAGAAGAGGGAAATTCTGTCCCTTGTTTCTTCTCTATGTACAATAATGTATATAAACACATGTGCATGTGACCTCAGAGCAGAGGTACACACACACGCTTGGTTCCCACTGACTGGGTTATATAACAACTGAAGTCTTCAGACATGAGTATTTTTATTCACAGTGAATCTGAGGAACAACTATAATAATTTCAAATTCTCTTAACATCACATTTGAAATTCTCTTGGTTGTCAATAATCACTCATTCAATACACATATATCAAGCATTTTCATGTGTCAGGCACTCAAAATATATAGGTTTAGAGCACTCATCACCTATCAACTACAAACAACACAAATTCAGCCTCAAATGCTCATACAAATGTAAAATGAGGCTAGCAGACAGCAGAGAGGAAGGTGGCTCATAAAGAGACACAGGTGTAGGAAAAGCAGCGCTGGGGGACAGGAGAGTGGTTGAGGGCACTCAACTGAGCCAGACTGCTTGGGTTCTAATCCACATTTCCTCACTTACTAGCCGAGTGACTTTGGGTCAGTGACAGAACTTCTCTGTGCCTCATTTTCCTCATCTGTAAAATGGGAAAAATAACAGTGCCTACCTCGCAGGGTTGGTTGTTCTAAGTATGCAATGAGTTAATTATAATGTCAAGTGCTTAAAACACGTCTGCCATGTTGTAAGTGCAATGCAAGTGTTGACATCTTAGCATCAGGGACTAGCTCAGTGCTTGGCATACTAGAGCAGTTCAAAGAGCATTTGCTGAATAAATGTAAAATAAGAAGGCAAACATCTCAATCGTATATACTAGGCACACTGGAAAATTACAAAATGTAAATGGACTCCTCTCCAATGAGTTAGTCAAATGAAAAGAAGAGAACAAATGTCTCTGACGTCATTCTGCTAACTACTTCCTGGTTGATTCAAGATAATTTGTGTGCTTTTCAGGTTATTATACTATTGGCTATTGGTTATACTATTACTGCTCATTTAAGATGAAGGCAAAGATTTCTGAAGTAATGGCAACCTATCTCTATCAATGCAATTAAGAGGAAAAGAAAAAAGTAGCCAGGCCTTTCTCTCATCCCTTTTTCTGTAGATGACAAACTATAAAAACCAGTATCTTATTCAGCTTTAATTTCTTTGGAGAGTTTGAAACTCACTTTCCAAACACCACTCAAATGTATTTTCTCTGCCTTCTACCATGCTCCCTATGAGGCAACAGGACAGACTAATAAGGTAGTACATTTACTTCTTTTAGTCAGACCATGACAAATGGGTAAAGTTGAGAATATTCTTATTTCTGGATAGGGTACATGTTTAGAGAATCTGTCTTCCTTTGCAGAGTCAAATATCATCTGTTGAAATAGTGGCATAGCATTCCCAGGAGTTCAGGGGTCAGAAAGAATGCCAAAATGCTAAGAAACTGTGATCAAATGTGTTCGAATAGGAGGGCACAATGTTCTTTATGTATTTGTATATTTAATCCAATCATATAAACTAAGAAAAATTTTACTAGCAGAAAATATATAGGTGTGTGTACATACTTATATACACACATATATACAGCATAATATAAAATCAGAGTTTAAGCACAAGTGACCATTTTTTAAAGTTCTCAGGTTAAGCATAATTTAGTTCTAAGTTTCATCATTAACATCAGTCAACTATTTGTTTATCATATTGTCTTTTGTCAATATTACCAGAAGTAGAAATTGCTTAAGAAAGTGTTATGGATGAAAACAAAACACAGGAATTATAGTCCCAATTTATTTTTTTCATGCAAACTGGGGAAAAACTTATCTTGCTTAATTTTAGCAACCAACCACCTTGGTCCAGCAACGAAAACTCTGGTGCAAGTTTTAGGAAGTTTACACTAAAAAGGCTACTGATGATGTCAAGCTCCAGAATTCAGCTTCCTGTTGGGTTGTGCTCAGTCACCTCTCTTCCCCATACACTGTGAACAACTTGTACAGTGCCTTGCACACAAGTCATTCTAAGAATATTTGAATAAAACAGTAACTCACAAAGGCAGGCCATTGATAATGCACAATGGACAAGAAAGTAGCCATTACTAAACAATCATTCATTCAACATGTTTTTACTGAGTATATAGCACATGCAAAACACTCTGTTAGGCCCTAGAGGGATACTGAGGCCACTAAGATCTGGACCTTGCCCCAATGTATTAACAGTCAGACTGAGGGAAAGAATATGTTGTTTTATGAGAACTCAAAATGCTGATAGCAAGTTAGTTGTATGACTACTACATATCAAGTGATTGTTGTTAGGTATTATGCAAAGTGAACCAACAAGGTACCTGTTCATAAAAGTATCATCCAAGGTTAGAGAAAGACTGAGCAATAAAAGACCGATGATTTGATCAAAGTTGTGAAGATATAAGAAACAGGTTCCCTCTATTTCTTTTAAAGCTTCAGAACGCCTTCATATAAGCCACTCAGAATCCTAACCCAATCACAATTCCTTCTTGCTTTCAGAAGTAGGGGACAAACACTTGGAGGATCAACATAACTGAGATTTCTCCACTCAAGCTGCCCTGTACCACTGATTCCTACAATGCAAATGGAATAAGATCAGGATGAATGACTTTATTATTAATAATTAATAATAAATAATAAATTAACTAAATAATTAATTCCTCTAGTCAGCCTATAGACTATCAAACAACACTAATGAACAGAAGTGGGTCAATATTTATTTAAGTATCAAGCGTGTTCAAATTTATCAATACAAGTGTTATATCAGTCCCCTGAACTTGCTTTTGTTGAAGCATTCTTAGCTCTGATCCCAGAGACTAATCCTCAGTCCTATTTATAGAGCCAACAAGGATACCATGGTGTTTTTCAGAAGGGAAACACTATTAACTTCAATTCTTTAGCTAAATTTCAACCTTGGTGCTGGAATTAACATGCTTGCCCTTTGTAACTTTTTTCGGCTGCTTTACTTTTTATGCCCTGTTCTTAACTCCACATACATAAGATCTAATAAGTCACATATCGCACTAGATGGATGAAGTAACATTTTATAGGGATAGCTGGGAGAAGGAATATGTTTATTGATTTAACAGTGAAAGATAATGCTGACTCTCAGGTTAGGATCTGTCCATACTGGGAGGGCAAAAAGACCTCTACTCTTATGCTATGCCAATTAATTTTGAATCCAGAATAATTTTTTTCAAATGCAAATCTGATCATTTCACTACATTTCTGAAGATTCAGTGGCTTCCCATTTCCCTCAAGTTTCTAAAGTTTCACATCTTTCTCATGGTCTCCAAAGTTTCAAATCTCATCATCTAGTTCCTGCCAAATTCTCAATCTCCTTATGTATCACTCTCCTACCTTACGCACTATAGTCTACACAGCCATACTGCTTTTCTTTAAACTTCTCAAATTTTCCACTTATTTTGGCTAAAGGCTTTTCCTCACGCTGTTCTTCCTGCAAGAACTTTCTTAATCCTATTCCATTGTTTGCTAAACCAAGACGTACTTGTCTTTCTAGTTATATGCTCTGGTAGCACCTTTGTACTTTTTCTTTAGTAGCAGTGATTATGTTTCTAATTCCTTGTTCAGTGTTTCTCTTTCCCACCAGACTGTGAATTCCTGGAGGACAGAGAGCCCTCTGTTCTATTCACTCAGGCACACAGAAGGCACTCAATTATTTGTTAAATGGATGAACAAACAAACAAAAGGTCCATATGAATATGGTCAGGATACAGGGAGAAAATTATAGATTTGCTCTATTATCAGTTCCATTCATTTCATTCATTCATATCCTGTGTTCTGAAGCCTGTGAGCTGCTTCTAGACTATGCCTCTGCTTTCTACTCTTTATTGGCCAAAGTCATTCCCTTTATTTTAAAACAAAGTTCATTTTCTTCCCCCAGGAAGTTCCCAAGAAAGATGAGGTCATTCCCAGGCATTTACATACAGACTATGCTTCTAGAAAATCATATGTAAGTTTGGCAACACTAGTTAACTTTCACAGTGGTTAGGGACTCAATCAATTATGACTATGTTGATTCTTGTGTTTTCAACTTAATAGGTATGTGACATATTGGATATACTCCTCTTCATTAAGGGGGGTTAATATATCAAAATAATGTTTGCCTATCAAAGCTAAACAATTTATTATACTTGTATTTATATTTGGGCTTGTTGTTTCCACCTGAGAGGCAGCTTGGTATTGTAGTCCAGGCAATCGAATACCCAAATGCCAGTCATAGCCTACCATTTACAAACTAGATAAGTCACCTATGTCCTCTGAACATCAGTTCTCTCATCTGTAAAATGTCCTCCAAGGCAGTGATGAGATCAGGAAAAGTAAAGCCCCTTGTAAAACACAATATGGTCAGAAATTTTAGTTTGTAATGATTGTTAGTAGGCTTATTTACTTTCCTTAGCTAGGAACATCTTTTCTTCAATCCTCTCAGCAAATAACCACAGATGATTACAGCCATATAACAATAATGATAGAGCATTCTTTTTGGAGTAGTTACTAACCAAACCAAATAAGAACTCTGCTTCCAACCAACCACTTCACATTTGTCATTTGACTATCTGTTCCACCATGACTTTCAGAGAAGTAGATGGCCAAAATTTGGCACAAAATTAAAGGTTATCAAAGATATAATTTCAAATAAAAATATTTTCAAAAGGATATCTGTTCTGTGGTTCTGAATAGAGTTCAAAGAAGTCTGGAGCAGGAATAGCTGCGAAGGGTTTTAAGAATTCACAGACCCATTACTAGGTCTTTTTTCAGGGACAATTCTGAGGAATAGCTATATGAGAATACATGTGTAAGAGCAGCTGTATAATTCTTGATGGTACACTAGCACTCCTTTCTACCTGTAATTTGGGCTTTCTTAGAAACTGGAGGTCATCAATCATTGAACTCACAAGGGAGGTCTGTCCTATAACTTTATTTCAAGGAACAAGAGAAAAATGTGTCATCTGCTATATGGTAGCAAAAGGAAGAGAAATAAGATATAATCAAAGGATGTACTTACTCTTTGAGGCAACTGATGGTTCTAAAACAACTTTAATCAACTTAGAAGAAATATACGCACATCCGAAAAGACAGTAGAGATTATCTGGGCCTAAACAAATAGTAAAAATGCCCCAAATTAATATATCTTTAAAAACTTAATTTGAATTCACAAGGAATTAGAAAAAATAATCAGCAATCATCCAAACTCAAAAAAATTTTATACCAAAAAAGATGAGCAGTAAGTCTTCTTTTAAAAATGCAGTTTATTCTTAAACTTACACATGATTTATATGTAAAATACAGAAGAAAAAAACCCATTTTGTGATTTGAGAAGATAGGAGAAATAGGGATAAAAATCACTTTACTGTCTTGGAAATAAATTATTATTTAATGAAATTTTTAGATCCTTTTCATGACTATAGTGAAAGAATAAGGAGGGCTGAGGAAACAACTGTGTAGTTAGTTGTCTTGGAAGTAAAAGAAATTCATTATGTTTCTTTTATACTTTTTAAAGGAACACTGACAACAAAACTAGGCAAAGGCAATCTTCACTGTGTATCCTAAAATTCCCAACTAGAACGCCTTTTTGAGTTTACAGTTCTACCAATGGTTCAACCTGCCATTTAAATACGTTTCGATGTATCTTCTTTAAGCATCAGCAATTTCTTCTTCAAATACTATTTATCTCAATAGGTAGGATGAAAACTTGTAAACGCCTGAGAACTTCCTGGATAGAGGCGTTTATCACTAGCCCTATTATGATCGTTGCATAGAATGCTGTCTGAGACAGTCTGCACAGAAGAGATTTCAAATGGTTCTTTTCTAAATATATGTTTCTTGAGTTGGTAACAAGCATAATCGCTCACTCCAGAATTAAGGGAAATAGTTTTACAATTAAAAACACACACCAGGATCCCTAAGCAATCATTTTAAGTGGGGTCACCATGCCTGGCCTTTCTCTAAGGTAGTGATGGACCCCTTCCAACGCCTGTAACACAGAACTTGGGCTCCAGAGGAAAGCAAACCAAGGTTCCTGAGCAACCAGCGATCCCCCTCCTCTCCTCTCCCTTCGAGCTGCGTCCTGAGGAGCTCCAGAGCTGGCAAAGAGAAAGAAAAGGGGGGAAAAAAACCGCAAGCTCTTCTGGTTAGAGCCAATGGAAACAGACCGCAACAGTAACTGTTCACGCTCTCAGAACAAGCCCATCCCTGCACCACTGAGTGGGTTTGAACTGCGAGCAGGTCATCATTACACAACCAGCAGCAGCTCGTGGTTCAGAAATAGCAACTTGCAGCTCCACAGCGCAAACCAGGCCGGTCAAGGCCCCAGCCCGGGCTGCTCCAAGATACCTCGACATTTCCATACTCCTGTGTACAAAATAATTTTTTAAAGCTTTATCAAATACCTCTTCCTAAATTTTCACGTCCACAAACGTGGTCAGCATTTTTCAATGTCTCTGGATTCCCCTGGACATGGCTTTACACAAAATCCTCAACTACTTATGCAAAAGACCCAGAATCAGAATATTCTTGACCACACCTACCTGTTTCTCACTCCCAAGTCATCTTACTCGCCCACACTGAGGAGCCTCTTACAGCGTCTCCCTCTCAGCGTCCCAGGAAGTGCGTTCCCAACGAGCCGCACCGGAGGCTTCTGGGAGCCTTAGTCGCATTCTCCCAAGGCCCTAAACAGGAATGCCTGGATGACTGGGGGACTACAATTCCCAGAATCCACGAGGCTGCCGCCGCCGCAGGCAACATCCTGCGACCACCTCTCGCACTTCTCCCGCCCCTCACTTTCCGCATTTCTCTTGCACCTTCAGTTCCGAACCTTCAGGTTTGGGCTATAGGTCAAGAAAAAACACACAAAAAAAGCTAAACGAAACCAAATTAAAAATAGTTTTGAGTTGGATAACCAAGTAAATATTTCCTACTAAATATGATTTGCCTGTAAGGTTTGTTAGCAAAAATCCTTAAATACTTTTTTCCACAAAGTATTTACTGAGGCACAAAGTGGAAAAGAGCTCATTCTAGAATTTATTTTGAAATTTTTCAAAGGTACAGAGAATTTGAATGGTACAATGAACACCCATATAGTTATTCTCTAGATTCAACAATTATCAACATTTGTTTGCCACATTTATCTTATCTCCATTTATGCGTGTCATCATTTGAAAGTAGTAGGCATCGCGACACTTCAGCATCCTTTATTTAAAAAAAAATATTTTTTTTCCACTATTTAACTGCGTAGGTTTATATGGGGCTCTGCTACATATTAGTTGGGTGGCCTTGGGCAAGTTACCTCTCTCTGAGGACATCTGTAAAATGAGGATACTAAGATTACCCATGTCATAGGGTGGTCTTGAAAATTAAGGGGCTTAATATAGGCAAAGTGCTGAGCACATAATTAGCTATTAGATATTTGAACTAACTTTACTCTCTCGCACAATTTCAACTATCCTATCTCTTTCTTTGTGGCTTCTCCTAAACGTGAAGTCCTGTATTAGTGAATATCTAAATTAAAATAAGGATTCAGAAGTCTTATATATAACTGATCTGATTTTTTAAAAATACAGGATGCTTAAGTGTCATGATGCCTACTATGTTCAAAGGATCAGACGCACAAACATAAATGGAGATAAAGTAAATGTGGCAAATGTTGATAATTGTTGAGAGAGTAAGTATACAGGTGTTCATTGTACTATTCAAACGCTCTGGACATTTGAAAATTTTCAAAATAAAGTTTGAGAAAAAGTATCATAGTTTTTTAAACAGAAGGGAAGGATGGCATCCATCCCTATCCCACTCTGCCCCTGTATGACCTTGGGCAAGTTAAGTAACCTCTTTGTGCCTCAGGATCTCATCTGTATAATGTAACTACATAAAAAAAATTATGGTGAGGATTAAACAAGTTACTATTCAGAGAAGTTTACAAGAGTGTCTGACACACAATAAAAACTATACGTTTGCTATTACCATTTTCCATTTTGTGTTGCTCTAATAAAAATGGGACTGCTTGTCAGTGATGGAAAAAGGGGAAAAGGTTATCTGTCCACGGCTATCACCTTCTCATCAGCCATACTGCTTCAGAGGATGGATAGGGTTATCCAAGGCTAGAAGCAATCTGGTCCCAAAGCCAGACTGAGAAATGTAATAATGAGAAAGAGAGAAAGCGCATAGGGTGGTAAAAGGATCTTCTCTGGGCACAGACAGGCTCTGGCCTTCAGACCTGTTCTAGCAATAGCAGATGAATGATGACAGTATGACAGTATAACTCACTTCTTTGCTCTGAACTTCAGTTCTGTCATCTATAAAACTGAATTCAAACAAGTAACTGTATGCAAAATCATTTTATAACTTATTTCCCAATCACTGATGAATACTACCTGGTTAGCAAACTTCAGCTGGGATGTAAATGTAGTTTATTATAACAAAAAAAAATAACAGTTCCAAAAGGAAGGGAGGACACTCCTATTTCTAGACTTATTGATCTATGGTTAGCCTGCATCTGTTATATCAAAGAAGGAGCAAAATACTTACATGCCCTAATGCGACTAGAATATTGGATTATCATTCTCAGAGCTACTTTAGGTAAGACTTTTGATCAGCAATGAACAATTCTGGCTTTCCAGTTTTTCTCCACAAAGACTCTTTAAAGGTTAAGTCAAATCTTAAAACAAATTCACTGCAATACACCAGCACCACAATCCTACAAAGATTTCCATTTGGTTCCTGTATTAGTTTCCTATTGCTGCTCTAACAGATTACCACAAACTCAGTGGCTCCTGCTCTGAATCTTCTCTAAACTACAGACATCAATCCCAAATTGTAAACTAACTTGCACATATTGCTCCTTTTTATGTGTTAGTCGTACCTCACCATAGTATTTCCAAGTCCAAGACTGAAATTCAACAAATACAGATGATTGAAATAACTCCCCATATGCTATTTTTTAGAGGAGCCTGTAAAAGAAAAAATAATAGTTAACATTACCTATTAATTGGGAAGTTGGGAAGTGTATTATAACCATTAGTTGGGAAGTGTAGAGAGAAAAGTAGGGAAGTGTTATGGGTTGAATACGTCCCTCAAAAATTCCTGTGTTGAAGTCCTAACCCTTCTCAACAGACCTCAGGATATAACCTTATTTGAAGATAGGGTCTTTGCAGAGGTAGTCAAGTTAAAAAGAAGTCATTAGGGTGAGCCTTAATCTAATATGACTAGTTTCCTTATAAAAAGGGGGAGGTTGGACACAATCACTCACAGGGAGAATGCCATGTGACAATGAAGGCAGAAATTGGGGTGATGCTTCTGTAAGCCAAGAACGCCAAAGACTGCCAGCAAACCACTAGAAGCTAGGCAAGTGGTATGGAACAGATTCTCTCTCATGGCCCTCAGAAGGAATCAACCCTGTCGGCACCTTGATCTCCAACTTCCAGCTTCCAGAACTGTAAGACAATAATTCTGGTCTTTAAGTCACTCAGTTTGTGGTACTTTGTTACAGTAGCCTTAGCCAACTAATGGAGGAAATAAGGGAAGAAAGTTCTGGATAAATCAAGCAGTGAGATGTCACTTTAAAAGCTGTTAGGCAATCTTGCCATTTGCAACAACATCGATGGTCCTTGAGGGCGTTACGCTAAGTGAAAAAAGTCAGACAGAGACAAATACCATATGATCTCAGTTATATGTGGATTCTAAAAAACAAAATAACGAAGCTCATAGATACAGAGAACAAATTGCTGGTTGCCAGAAGTAGGGGTGGGGTGGCAAAATGGGGGAAGGAGGGGGGTCAAAAGGTACAAACTTCCACTTATAAAATGTCATGAGGATGTAATGTGACTATAGTTAATACTACTGTATTGCATATTTGAAAGTTACTAAGAGAGTAGATCTTGAAAGTCTTCAACACAAGAAAATTTTATAACTGTACATGGTGACAGATAATAACTAGACTTATTGTGATCATTTAGCAATGTATACAAATATCATTATGTTGTACACCTGAAACTAATATATTATATGCCAATTATATCTCAATAAAAAAACTGTTAGGAAGATGTAGTCTACTATAAAAGAGGCAGGATGACAGCACATGTTTCTAACCATCTTTAATAAAGTTACTAGTGAAGGGGGCGGGGGAGGAAAAAGTTTGTACAAAAGAATTGGCTTAAAGTAGGATAATTGAAGGCTTTGTCCTGAATTGCATTCAGGTGTTTTAAATCTTATCTTTTTACCATGGCTATTACTCCCTCATCCCACCACCACCATTTTTAACTCATTTTTTTTTGGAATACCTTAAGGAATTTATTTATATGTTTTCCCATTTGTTCATGCACAAGAGTAATTTTTTTTAAATCCATGTGTAAATAGTTGATTTTCTTTTCATGACAGTGGTGGTGGTAGTGAAGGAGGGAGCTAAATGCCCAAAGGACTCTTAATCTCTGAAGTACAATATACTAGGATATTTCTAATTATTGATCATTTGTATCAGATTTCTCTTGGAACTCAATGTGTCCTTTCAGTGTTTAGACTTGACTTTAGGAAAATATATTTACGTATCTTTTCCCTCTGTTACTCAGTGTTCTAGTGTCAGCCTTCATAAAAGCCTATGGCATAGTGTATCAAGGATGCCAATTATTCATACGTTGGTTCTTTGTCTGCTATCACTATTATTTTTCTAACTCTTTTGTTTTTATCCTCTTACCTCTTCGCATTTTTTATTTTATTGCTAAGATTCTCTTTCTGAGAAAATCTCTGCTGTTTCTAGTGTGCCTCTCTGGCCAACTAATTTTCAAATTCTGTCTGTTGCCATTACTATTCCTTGGATATTTGTAGCTTTTCTCTGAGTTTTTTTTAATTGAGGTTATGATAGTTTGCAAGATTGTGAAATTTCAGTTCTACATTATTATTTGTCAGTCTCCATATAGGTGCGCTCCTTCACCCTTTGTGCCCACCTCCCAGCCACTTCCCCCTGGTAACCACTAAATAGTTCTCTTTATACTGTGCTCATCTTCCACATATGAGTGAAATCACACAGTTTAACCCAGTTTTTAAAGAGAAAACTGTATGTTTAACTTTTGATGAATGTGTTACAAATTTGGCATTATGACATTAATGGTTCTTTAAAGCAAGTGAGTTTTTCTGGTTCATATTTTTATAGGAAAGGCCATGTGTGCTCATTATATAGTTCTTACAATTTCTCTTGACCCCGAAGTAGTACCAGTTCATGGAAAGATTTGTTTTTGAAACTCAGGGTCAATTATTATATAGTACTCTGATTCCCTCCATTAGGATTTGGTTGACCAGGGACTTTTATTTACTTTTTTTTTTCTTTTTAAGATTGGCACCTGAGCTAACATCTGCTCCCAATCTTTTGTTTGTTTGTTTGTTTTCTTCTTCTTCTCCCCAAAGCCCCCCAGTATGTAGTTGAAGATTCTAGTTGTGAGCGCCTCTGGTTGTGCTATGTGGGATGCCGCCTCAGCATGGCCTGATGAGCAGTGCCAGTCTGCGCCCAGAATCTGAACCAGCGAAACCCTGGGCCGCCAAAGCAGAGTGCACAAACTTAACCACCCAGCCATGGGGCGGCCCCTACTCTGTCTTTTAATTATGTTTCCAATCCATGCAAACCCATAAACTTTCTTCAATGTCTGCTCTTGATTTAAAATATTTCCAATCTCCCTCAATTTGTAGCAAACCATATACCAACAAAACTGAAGGTATATTTTAGCTTTATAATCATATTCTTTTTCTTAATACAAGAAAATTACACCATGTTCTTAAAGCCTTTTATATAGAAATAATACCAATTATAATGTTAGGTAAATAAGAAAATGAAGGCACTGGTCAGAAGATACTGACAACTTCAATTTCCTCTGAACTAAACTGAAATACATGCCACAAGCAACGGAAGCTTTGGTTCCTTCACTTTCAACTTTCAATGCACTCAGAGTTTACCACATAAATAGAAAAAAATACTACCTTGCCATATATTGCTTCAAAATTAGTTATAATATAAACTGCAAATCCTGTTCTTCAAATTCCAAGTATTTCAAAGGACTTGATTCTTCTAATAGCAATGCTTCACTTAGCTTGGTATCTGGGCATCCCAAAGGATTTAATTTCTATTATGAACACATTAATAACATATACAAAGGTGATTACTTCCTCTGAAGTCTTCCAAGTACCCAACAGCTATTAATTAAGCAACTGTCATATAATGAGAAACATAAAAATTTAAAAATTAGAACTGCCTAAAATTAGTGGTTGGTTATGGTCAGAAATGGTAGTTGAAATTGCCCCTGGCCTTTTCGTCCTTGTGATAGCCAACTGAGGTAATAACCCGACCTGTTACTCCTGTGTTGTCCACAGGGAAATACTACAACTTTCCAACACGCATACTTTTCTTTCTTTTCTCTTCTCTCTCCTTTTCTCATTTCTATTACCTATTTAACTTTGCTTTTCTTTCAGCAGGCTTGTGACACCCACTCAAAGCTAAAGGGATTCCTCTGATACTTTCCCTCTACTTGCCAAGCTCCAATCACCAAACAGAAAACAAAACCCTTCTCTGAAATATATTTTAAAAAAACAGATGTTTATTTTTCCTTAGTGTTTAACTTTGCAGTAAAAACTATAGCATGTTGTCTGCCAACGTTTGTCAACTACGTCTATCTAAAAGGCTTAATTCCCAAGGTATAAACTTTGGTTAGGCAAAGGCTTTTGTTTTAAATGGTAAAAATATTTGAGACTCTCAAAAGATTAAAAAAACAAAAACCCCAAACACTCAAATACCTACCACCCAACTTAAAAATAAGAAATGACCAGGAGGCAACTAAGTGTAGCATTTAAAAAAGAGAATACGTGTGAAACACTCGGCACAGTGCCCAGCATACAGAAATATTACCATGTTAGATATTATGATTATCAGCACAGACCATGTACTCAAAGACATTTTCTGTTTTCTGGCTTTGTTTCCCTTGTCTGTTTCATAAGGAGGGACAGATTCAAACCAAATTTGGGATACTCTTAATGGTTTGAAAATATACATTAAATGCAATTCACAATTTGGTCTTTAAACAAAATATTGCCATATTTTTTAGATAAAGTGTCTTTTGTGTAAAGTTTACAACTTATATTATTGCTAATTTTCATTTTACTTTTTAATCTATAGTTTGTAAGTGTATATATATATATAAGTATGTAAGTAATATATATGCTGTTGCTTTGAAACACTGTTAATGTACTGTAATGATATTACTAATTTCTAGATGGAACCTTTGTTAACTGAGTTTTTTAGTCTGAACTTAGCAACTCCTGTGAAACTGCTTGGGAAATATTCCATGTGTTTACATGCATTTTTGGCAAGAAAAAGATTTGTAGCTTTCAGTAACTTTCTCAAAGGAATCTCTGACCTCCATCCTCCCAAAGCAAAAGAACTCTGAGCTAAAACACATAACTCTACAAGAAAACTGGATAAAACCTGAAATAAAAGACCCTCAACCTGATTTTTCCCATTATGAAAGCAGACTTTACCCCCAATTATATAACTAATACATGTTTGCCACTTAAAAGAAAACATTAATTTTACATAAAGTTCATCTTACTATGATAAAGAATAATAATATGGATATATATCACAAAAGAACAATATAATAGGTTTCTGGAATTTTTTTTTTCATAGGTGAAATCTTCAGAGCATAGGTCCAACTTCATAGTAGGATATAGTTAATACTTGACAGTGTCTGGTAGTATAAACTTGCAATTCATCATGGTAAATGAACCAAGATAGCAAGCTCTGAAAAAACTAAAAGAACTATTGGGACTCAGTAAAAATTTGTTAGACATAGAGTATTGATATTCTGGCTACTCAGTAATATAACAATTAAGTATTCCAAAAAGTACATATTTTGAAAGGTAGAAATAAAAAATTCTTGCTTAAGGACAAAATAAATGGTATCTGAGATGACCTTAAAAGATCTATTTTGAAATAAAACTTTAAGTTCTTAAAATTTTTTATAAAATAAAAAAGGAATCCAGATTTTCTCTTTTTGTTTAGAATAAAAATCAATTATCAGAAAAAGGTACATAGAGTACACTTTCAGTAACTAGAAAATACAAATAATGGAACGTTTTAGTGAGTTACATAAACTGTTTCAGTTAGTCTGGAGTAGTAACCTGAGCATTACTGACAGAGCAAATAAGATACAATTCCTGTTAATCTTCAACACACATCTATTATCCTTTGCCACAGCAAAAAATAAGATTATGGTGTCAGTGCTTCAGAAATTCACCCAATGGAGTCCTCACATTACTGCTTGTTTATATCCAGGAAGTAACAGAAATAAAAAAATGACACTGAAGTCATAAATGTAAACATACCCAATATGAAACATGGTCACTATGATCAGTATAGATGTTGAAATTCCAAACACTTTCCTCACTCTTATTCCTTTATTGTAAAGTGGAACCTTGCTATTCAAATCCCCTGCAGTTTCTGCCATCAAATGTGAGACCCACGAGGGCAGCAGGCCCGTCTGTTTACTTCAACATTGTACATGCAGCACCCTGCACAGTGCCCGGCACAGGGTAGACACTCAATAAATACTTGTGCAATGAAGGAAAAAGATATACAAGAAAAGCCAGTAATCTGGGGACTGGGATGGGAGGTGGGAGTGGGGAACAGAAAACAGAACACATCAAAGTGAAACAATGCTTGCAAGAAGTCATTTACATTGTCATATCAAAAGAAACTTAAGTAGAACAATACTGACATCATTTTTATTTAATACTTAGAGCCACATGTAAAGGCTTCACTAAGTCTTAAATTCCAAAACAACTCCTAATAATTTAAAAGCAGCATTGAAGAATTTATTTATTTATTTATTTTTTTTGGTGAGGAAGATTGGCCCTGAGCTAACATCTGTGCCAATGTTCCTCCATTTTGTATGTGGGACACCACCTCAGTGTGGCTTGATGAGTGGTGTGTAGCTCCATGCTGGGGATCTGAACCTGCGAACCCTGGGCTGCAGAAGCGGAGTGTGTGAACTTAACCACTACACCACTGAAGAATAATTTTTAAAAAGCTCATTAACTTGCTATTTTGTAAAACAAAACAAAACAAACTTGGAAAATGTTTGTATAACAAACTCATGTGGGTAAAAATATGCACAAAAAAATTCTGCAAGAACATAAGAAACTATTAACAGTGGGAAGGAGTGGAGGGCCTAATGTTTGCACTGTTTAAAATCAATTAACACGTATATTTTATACTAAAACTCATGAGGAGAAAATGTCTAATTTCTAAATATTTTTGAAACTCAGGCAGAAATTTAGAAATTATAATCTTAAGAATATACTGATGATCGATAATACTGGTAAAAGTTTGCACTTTCTATTTATTCTGTCTTTATTTACCAAAGCAGAAAGAAAATTTCCAAAAGCTTATACTTAAAGAAAATTTCCAAAAGCTGAAATTGCAAACATTTATCTGCTGGTTTCTGTTAAATATTATCAGTGATATTATTTATCACTGAATATATGTTTAAATTTATGGTTTTGAGGTTTTCCAAAAATGAGAACTATTAGATATTTAGTGGAATTAGGTACATGACAGACTCAAAAACAAATAAACAAAACCTAGCTGCTCATTCTAACATTCTAGAGAATCCTTTTATATAATTTTAAAAAATGATCTCAGTAGAGACATCATAAGTAGAAGAATATCAGAGGATTTTATTACAGGTGGATTGTCTATAAAATTATAAATTGTCATTTTTAGCTCTCAGTTACTTTTTTTTTTTTTACTGATGATACACTTTACTACAAAACCACTTAAAAAGGTATGGTTCTTGAATGATGGCATATATATCAGGCTAATACCTAACCCTCTAAAAAATAGATGCCTGTGGAAAAGTTTTCAAGTGAACACAATTTCAATTATCCATTCTGGGACTAGTAACAGTATTCTTTGATGGTGTCTCACTGTAAGATACTGTATTGGAAATCTGTAAATTAAGCAACTGTTTCTTATGATATGCATCATTTTCCCAGTTGGCATGTTCATCTAGAGACTTTCTTATACAGTTCTTTAGTTCATCAATTCCTTCTCTGGTAATTGCAGAGATGGGGATGATGTGTTGGAATTCTATAGTCCTCTCTGGAATCATGTTTTTTTCAAATAAATGCAGAAAATCTGAAACAAAGAACACAAAACTAAGCTGATTTTCATTGTCTTTGAAAGTAAATCAAAACTATGTTAGAGGTTTGATTTGTGAACCAAGGAACCGAAAACTTAGCATTTTAATTCCTTTTTTCCTTCTCTAATAAGCACTCAGAACCTTTGAGGGGGTTTTTATGTTTGTTTTTGAGGGAGATTAGCTCTGAACTAACATCTGCCACCATTCCTCCTCTTTTTGCTGAGGAAGATTGGCCCTGAGCTAACATCTGTGCCCACGTTCCCCTATTTTATATGTGGAATGCCTGCCACAGCATGGCTTGATGAGCGGTGTGTAGGTCTGCACCCAGGATCCAAACCAGCAAACCCTAGGCTGCCAAAGTGGAGTATGTGAACTTAACTGCTGTGCCACCAGGCTGGCCCCAGAACCTTTCTTTTTTTTTTTTTTTGAGGAAGATTAGCCCTGAGCTAACTGCTGCCAATCCTCTTTTTGCTGAGGAAGACTGGCCCTGAGCTAACCTCCAAGCCCATCTTCCTCTACTTTATATGTGGGATGCCTACCACAGCATGGCTTTTGCCAAGCGGTGCCATGTTCGCACCCAGGATCCAAACCGGCGAACCCTCGGCTGCCGAGAAGCAGAACGTGCGAACTTAAACACTGCGCCACCAGGCCAGCCCCCAGAACCTTTCTTTTTCACTAGTGACAATGGTAAGGTTCTTGGCACATGATCAGTGCTTAGTAAATATTTGTTGGACGAATACATTTCAAACCAAATTAAGTATAATAAAAGACGAATCACAGAAGATGATTTACTTACAGAAGCAATAAATTTTGTTTTGGGGGGAGGGTCAATAAAGTGAGACAACATTCCTGATTTGGGATATTCTAGCTTGCCTCAGCACACAGGTAGCCTTTAACTGCCCTAAAAGTATAGGCTTATCATCCCTGGTGCCAGGAGCCGTACTAAAATTGAAAAGGGTGTAAGCAGGATTCATTTCAGAGGTCATTTCAGATGAATCCAATCTATCACCCAACAGGGGCAGACAGCTGTTATGTTACTTTTTCCTCTTCCCTGCCACCAAAGCAACGGGGGAGGGGATGGCATAGTGATGGGATGGGTTAACACTGGTACGAACTGGAAAGGCTGGACTGAAAGAAAATGGACAAGCCAATATGGAGCTTAGTTTCTCAGATTCATATGCCTCCAAGGAAGTCCAGAGAGGCTACCTCAGGAATTATCACTGGAGGGACTATATTTTGTTTTATGATGGTCCAAAATAGCCACGAACTCTTAAGTTATCCTCCCTTCTGGCACCTCCTCTGAAAATTCCCTTTCCTGCAAGGCCAACTAGCAAACAGATCTAATGACTTCATAAGGCAAATGACATTAAAGAATAAAGACTATTTACTAATTCCTGGGAATATTTATATGTCAAAAGTAACTTACTAACTCAAGGACAGCTCCAAAATGTAAACTACACATGGGAGAGATTTTTGAGAGGGGAGAAAGGATCTTTTAGTGCTGTCTGGTAGTCCTAGTACGTTATAATTTATTATCCTCAATTTTTATCCCAAGGATAAAAACAGAGAAATTAGTACTATTTAAAAACATGTTAGCTATATACCATTCTCCCTACTTTTTCCTCATTTGTGCAAGAGGTCCTCTACCAAATTCAGAAAAATGAAAGCATCATCACTGCAGGATCAAGTGTTCTGCAAAGGTCAATATTAAAACTATTGAAGTTTATTTAAGTTCCTTTACACAAAGTGGTCCATTTAGAAACAAATTTCAAACAAATAAATCCTTTTGGAGTAACAACATCTATTATTCTGTGCCACACATACATAGATACTCAACTTCTTTTTGGAAGACTAGTATTTTTCAGAGACCTATAGAGCCAGCAGGGCAAAGATACATACATCTTTAGAACCATCAGCTCTGTTTTTAAATTTGTAGTGTATAGGGAAACAAAGTCCTAGAACTTGTGAAATGTTACTGAAGTGAAAGACTTCACAGGTGGATGCTGACATTGTCCTCTTCTGATCCAAATCCCATTAACTGTTTAAATCAGCCCAGTTTAAATTTTATTTGTTCATGAAGCTGACCTTTCAGCTCAAATTAATCTCTTTTTTTTTCCTCCTCTACCTTACTGTCCATATCACACATTCTGAAACTTGATAATAGTTTTGTTACAATGTTACTTTAAATGTACCGTGTATGTTCTTTCTTCAAACATACTTTTTTTAAGAGTAGCAACTGTCAGTTTTCTTTTCCAGGGATTATAACTCTTAGCACACTCTGAACCTAGTAGGTATTCATTAAATTGACATTAAACGAATGAGTGACTTTACCTTTAGGATTCTGGAGTTGGTTCATCAGTACACAGAACTTATCTTGTGCATCTGGCAAGTCCATTTTATTAACTGCCAAGAGTGCAGGTTTTGTCTGAAGTTCCTCTTTGTATAACTCCAACTCCTTTAAATCAAAAGAGAAAAACCAAATAATTTTATTAAAATATCTATAAAAACTACCTCTTTGGTAACGTCTTTCTTTACTTTATAGGTCCAAGTAATCTAGAGCTTATTCACAACTCTGAAATGCAAAAAGTCCCAACAATCACAAAACTAATTAACAAAGGAAATTCAGAAAATGCTTACTGGTTAGGTCATGTGATTATATATTTTAGCTCACATGACATCCTATAGACTGCGTAGGATGATTTTGTGCATAGAGCCAAATACAGATATTTGGACTTCTTTTAAGCACACAGATAAAATTCAGAAGTAAATAATGACAATGTAATGCCAAACCTGTATTATTCTTGGAAAAAGAGTAAGTGTGCTTAGGAGTAAATATTTTGACCATGGATTACACACTGGTTTTTAAAATATGACAGCAAAAGCACAAGCAAAAGAAGAAAGAGGAAAAGGAGACTTCATTAAAATTTAAAATTCTGCACTTCAAAAGATATCCTAAAGAAAGTGAAAAGACAACTGACAGAGTGAGAAAAAATATTTGCAAATCATTTATCTGATAAGGGACTTATATCCAAAATGTAAAGAACTCTTATAATTCAATTATAAAAAGACAACCCAATTTAAAATGGGTAAAGAACCTGAAGAGACATTTCTCCAAAGACACACAAATGGCTAATAAGCACATAAAAAGGTGCTCAACATCATCAGTCACTAGAGAAATGCAAATCAAAACTACTATGAAATACTACTTCACCCCTATGAGGATGGCTAAAATAAAAGACAGACAATAACAAGTGTTGACATTAATGTGGAAAGATTGGAACTCTCACACAATCGTAATGGAATTGTAAAATGGTGCAATGCTGCAGCCACTCTGGAAAACAGTTTGGCAGTTCCTCAAAATGTTAAACATGGAGTTACCATATTATCCAGCAATTCCACTCTTAGGTATATATCCAAGAGAAATGAAAACATGTCCACACAAAAACCTGTACACAAACGTTAACAGTGGCATTATTCATAATAGGGAAAAAGTGGCAAAAGAAATAAGATATACAAAGTCCTAGAGGTAAACAATATCTTGCTGTGTTAGAGTGAAATCATATGGCTGGATAAAGAATGTAAGGGTCAAGGGACAGAGATGGACTGCTAGGTAGGAGCCCAACCTTGCCAGACCTCATAAACCATGTTCAGGTTAGCCTTTAACCCAACAGCAATGGGGGACCATCAAAGTGTTTTTAAGAAGGGAACAAACATCAGCTTGGCTCTTTTACAAAGATCACTCTGGCTGCCATATAAAAAATGGACTGGAGAGAAGTGAGATTGGAAGCAGGGAGAACAGATAGGAGAGACTGACAACATTCTAGTGAGAGCGGTTGATGATTACAACAGTGGTATGGATGAAGACAAGCAAGTGAATTTCAGAAAGCTTTAGGATAATAAAACTGACAGGACTTGATGCAGGTGGTGAGAAAGATAGAATCAAGACCACTACCCAGGTTTCTGGCTTACATACTCAGTAAAGTTCTGGGGAAGCTGGGGAGTTTTAAAAAAAAGTTCAGTTTTACACATACTAAGTTTGAGAAGTTAACGGGACATCCAATCAAACATATCAATAGGCAACAGGTCTTAAAGCACAACCAAAAGATCTGGGTACAGATACAGATTTGGCAGTCATCAGTATATTAACTACAACTGAATGCTACTTAAAAAATGAACAGAAAAGAGCCTAAAAAGTAGACTGAGAAATAGTCTAAGAAGTATGTAAGAGGAATTTGGGATCAAGGAAGGTTCTATCAGTTATGACAGTTTGAGGAGCAGGTGAACATTGAGGAACTGGAGACAGCAAGTTTAGATAAATTTTTTTTTTTTTTTTTAAAGATTGGCATCTGAGCTAAGAATTGTTGCCAATCTTCTCTTTTTTTTTTCTTTTTCTGCTTTTTCTCCCCAAATTCCCCCAGTACATAGTTGTATATTTTAGGTGTGAGTCCTTCTAGTTGTAGATAATTCTTTAACTGACATCAAAGTTTTAAAAAGTACAGGTAGAGTATATGTTTATTCTAATTATTATATATTATTTCATACAGTCCTATATGCCTACATGTTAAACCAAATACAAAACACAGTAAAACAGAAAACCTACTTTTGTAAGCAGTATTATGGTTTCAAAGGCAGTTCTGTATTGAGTTTGAGAAGAAAGCTGAAATCCAGAAATATCAACCTTAAAAAAAAGGGGAAAGAGACAGCCTATAACATAAGAACATCAGCTATATATTTTATATTTTGAACTGTTTTACTCTCTCAGGCTAAAAATAATTTCTCAAGCTATACTCTCTTGGTAATTTAGTAATTCAAAATAAGTAAAAGAAATCGTGGTGTTAAGATAACTAAAATTATTCTAATAAAATGACAGTCATTATTAAAATGAGAAACTAGTATAGATAAGACAATTTATACCAATATAGACAATCTCATATATAATTCTAACATCATCAATGAAGTAGGAAAGAGATAGTCTGTAAGACAGATGTTAGAATTCCTGAAGAATTAAACCTTGATAAATATGGCCAAATTTACATCTGATATAATAAACAACGCCATTTCCATCCCCATATTATAAATAGATTACTTACTGTGTTTGACCCCCATGTAAACAGACTGAGTGGTGTAACATGCTACTACTTTGTCTTTAAATCTTACTATAAAAAATTTCTAGGAAAACTAAATTCATTGATTTTCACATTCATTTGAACATTACATTGATATGCAGATGACTTACAACAAAAAGCAGTTGTCTAGTTCTTTCTATATGCTTGAGGAATTTGTGGCCCATTCCTTTGTTCATATGTGCTCCTTCTATTAAACCAGGAAGATCAGCTACTGATATCTAACACAAAATTAAATGATTTGATAAAAAAGAAAAATATATGAAAACCACAAGTACAATTACATCCAAACATTTTCATATTTCAATTACGAACAGTTCCTAATTTGTGATTACCACTGCATCTTTATAAAGCCAGGATACCTTTATAATAAAATAAATGAATTAAGAATCAAAATCCTTTGTTATCAGAAATTAGAGTCCCATTTTTGCTTATTAATCTAACAGTCTAGGAATTTTAGGGATTAGTTTAACATTTATTAATCTCATAAATTCTCTTTAGAATTCCATAAACTATATTGTCCGATACGAACTTTTCATAGAATTTCAACTTGCTAAATTCTTAAAAGTATACAAGGATATTAATTGAGCAGACATCTACTTAGTGCAGCTCTGTAGGTTTAAGTTTTAAATTCTATATGTAACTGATTATTTGGCACCATTGTTCCTTTTCTGTTCATATTCTACCAGGAGGACTATAAACCAGTCTTAAGAAGTAAAGGATACAGTGTTCCTATGCTCCTTTTGGAGTAATAAAAATTGTTAAGCATCATTCTACACCTACGCTTTTCAAACCTCACTGCATATCATAATCACCGAGGGAATTTTCAACTACAGATGCCCAGGCCCTACCTCCAAGGGATATGGTTTCAAATCTCTGGGACCCAGGCTTCATTTATCATTGTCGTTCTTAAACCACCCAGATAATAATTCTGATGTGCAGTAAGGAATGAGAAGCAGCGCTCTACACACACTGCCAGTGTGGGTAAGCATTTCAGGTTTGCTTTTTTTTTTTTTTAAGATTTTATTTCTCCTTTTTCTCCCCAAAGCCCCCTGTTACACAGTTGTGTATTTTTAGTTGTGGGTCCTTCTGGTTGTGGCATGTGGGATGCCGCCCCAGCATGGCTTGATGAGGGGTGCCATGTCTGCGCCCAGAATTTGAACCGGCGAAACCCCCAGCCGCCGAAGTGGAGCGCACAAACTTAACCACTCAGCCAAGGGGCCGGCCCTGCATTTCAGAGTTTTAAAAGAAGTTGTGACTATGGGACAAAGCAGTATATACAACAGAGGTCTCATGTCCTGAAATTTTCTTCAGAGGTTCTCTACTGATTTCCCTTAAAAATTATAAACAGTGTTCTCTTTTCCTCTAAACATTGTTTACTATATTTTTATTATCTTGTATTTGTAATTTCACTTATTTAGTATTCTATATAACTGCTGAAGTTTTTTAAATTTTTATTATATCACTATTATAAATGAATATAAATCTTTTACGCCTTCTAAATTATGTCAGTGGATTATATAAAACCACATTGATACGTCGTCACCTTAAGTCCACACTTTACATTAGGGTTCACTGTTGGTGTACAGTCTATGGGTTTTTTTTTCCTTTTTAAAGACTGGCACCTGAGCTAACATCTGCTGCCAATCTTCTTGTGTTTTCTTCTCCCCAAAGGCCCCCAATACATAGTTATGTATTCTAGCTGGAGGTCCCTCTGGCTCTGCTGTGTGGGGCACCACCTCAGCATGGCCTGATGAGTGGTGCTAGGTTCACGCCCAGGATCCGAACCAGAGAAAACCTGAGCCACTGAAGCAGAACGCCCAAACTTAAACCACTCAGCCATGGGGCCAGCACCCTGTGGGTTTTGACAAATGTATAATGACATGTAACCATCATTATACTATCATACGGAATATTTTTATTGCCCTAAAAGTCCTCTGTGTTCTGCCTATTCATCCCTTCCTTCCCCCAATCATTGGCAACCACTGACCTGTTGACAAACTGGACCTAAACTTTCAAAGAACAAGAAGTTATATTCTTATACAGTATTTACTATTATAGTGCTCAGCAGAATTGATTTGATCATAGTTTCACTTATTAAAAACAAAATCTTGCTACTTTTTTCCCCCAAGACCACAGAAATAGTCAAATACTATAAAGACCAAGTACATTCACTTCTAACCAAGTGTTTTATTTTAAAAACACCCACCTGTTTGAAATCATTATACATAATCTTTCCAAGTTCAGGCTTTAATGTTGTGACTATAAGAAAGAACAACAATAAATTAAGGCTAGATAAAGGCTGGTACTCTCAAAATTGTATTAGCATTATGTATAAAATAAACAACATTTCTTTTCTGTGAACAATTTAATTCAGATTATGTTCTCATTTGTTGAAATTGAAGGTACAATTATCTTGCTATGTATGATATACTTGGAAAAGGACAAATACAGATTTTTACAATCTGTGTAAGTCTAATTGAATTAGTGGGCTTCAAAGTTCATCTGTTGCACTTTAAGCAGCATGGTAAAAAGGTATTAGGGTGGGGGTTAGCATTTAGGTCTGTGGCTCAAATTTGTCTAGTCCTTTCTCATTCAGTTATCCCCAAGTCTCACCAATCCTGTACTAGCCTCCTTCCTATGACTTTTTGCTTTTCTTCTTCTTTCCTTCTCAAAAGTCCCCTGTGTCTGAACAATATCGGCCACGTAATTTATAGCACTTAGTACAAATTAACTCTACTTTCTCAGAGGTTAACTGTAGAAAGGCTTAATGTTATCTTCCTGGTTAACGTCACTCTGTGCCTTTTTGTTCAATGACGGCAGAGATCCTACCATATTCATTCACTACTCTTAGTCTGAGCTTCCAATATGTCTCATCTAGCTACTGCAAAAGCCTACTAACTGTTCTTCCCAGATCCATTTATGTTCCACACCAATCCATTTTCTGTATTATACGCAGAGAGATCTTTTTGAAAAGCAAATGTAATCATTTTATCCCTTGCTTAAAAGTCTATCAACTGCTCTTAAGATATAAAGATCAAATACAGCCTATGCAGTCTATATGATATAGTCTCTACCTACCCCTCGAGGCTCACCTGGATTCCCTCTTTCCCTTACTCATGTTCTCCAGAAACACATGAATCTACTCCCTGCCACTACAGAGCTTTTATGTACATGCTATTTCCTCTGACTGAAGGGCTTGTCCCCTCCACTGTCTGTCACTGATTAACTCATATTTATTATTCACATCTCAGCACCACCATCACACTCCCTCAAAGAAGTCTAACGCAGTCACCTACACTCTTTCATAGAACCATATAATATTTCCCCATGTTTGTTAGTGAGCTATCTGCCTTCCCCCACTAGTCTGTAAGCTCAGTAAAAGTCAGAACAGTATCCGTTTCTGCTTACCGGTCTTTGTAACCCCAGAATCTACTGCAGTTCCCAGAAATAAATACTTGCTAAATGAATGAAAGAATTCATCTCTGCCTTCCTAATATTTATCAGAGTGCTTGATGAAGGGTAGGTGCTCATAAAATCATAACTAAACCTAAAAAATTATTATACAACAGAAAAATAAATGCAACAAAGTAAGTGACAAATACTAGGAATTTTGTTGAGGGCTACAGAGGTTTTAAACATTAATGGGAAATGCACGTATTCTATCTGCCATGAGTTTTCAAACTAAGGCTACCCTCAGAGTTGTCATTTTATTCATAGTAACTCAAAGAAAGATCAGTCTTTAAAACTTTACCTCCACACATTCCAATACATACAAATTATACTTACAAGCATAATCTGCAATTGCAGGTTTTGCGTGAGATATCTGACTTAGCAAAGATGATTTGCCAGCATTTGGGAATCTGAAATGAGAAAATGAAGTTATACATTACAACAAATATCAGTATCATTAATACTATCTTATCTCTGAATTCCTAACATTTCAGGAAGTAGACTTCTTAAATATTTCTGGAATTAAGAATGGAATATAATTTAAAAAAACCTTGAAAAACTTGAGGAACAAAATATACTTATGAAAAAGGTAAAGGTAAATCCATGCTGGATACTGATGATGTTTCAGTATTGAGAGCAAATAATTCAAATCACGAAAACAACAACAACAAAACTTGTAAATCACAGAAAAACAAAAAGAAACTAATAAAAAACGCCTGCAATCAACTATCCCTAGCCAAACACTAACAGAATATTACTTAAATTTTGCTGATTTTTTTTATTTTATATGGACATTCTGAAACATACAAAAGTAGAGAGGAGTGATGAATCCCATTTAGCCATAGACTAGCTTCAACAAACTTTAATACGTTCTCAATACTTTTTTAAAAGTTGCTTTGCCTGAATAGGGACCCAAATAAGGTCTGTGTATTACAATTGGTTGATAGGTCTCTCAAATTTCTTTTGGTAAAGGCTCCACACTCCATCTTGTTTCCCCTTCGCAATTTTATTTTTAAAGAAACTGGGTCATTTGTCCTGTAGACTTTCTTTCCCACACTCTGGATTTTTATGCCAACAGTCTCCCATGATATCATTTAACATGCTCTGTTGCCCTGGATTTTCTATAAATTGGTAATTCAACAAACAGCCTTGATAAAATTCAGTTTGATTTTATTTTTTCTGAAAGACTATTCATAGTTGATAGGCCCCCTTGTTAAAGTGAATTGTATAAGGTGAACACCTTTCAAAGGTGCACTGTAATTTACTTATTTCCTACTGTCAGGCATTTAGGTTGTCTCCAATTTTTTACTACTAGAAATAATATTGCAAAAAATATGCATACAGCTAGAAAGACATACACCAATGTTAATAGTCATCCTGAATGGTAGGATTAAAAGACAACTATTTTTTTCTCTCTGCAAATGAGCATTTATTATTTGTCTAACTTTTCTGCTAAAAACTTGAAAAGCTGAAGTGACTATCCTTGAACCTTTACACACATCTTTAATCTCCTTCTTGAGATAAATTTCTAGATGAGGAAATACTGGACTAAAATACATGCTTGTTTTAAAGGCTATGATTTTATTGGTCAATTTCCCTCAAGAAAGGTCCACCATGCATGAAAGAAAGTACTAGGAATTTGGGTCACTTAAGAGATGATTTCCTAAATTTCATGCAGATAGTTTCATTAAATTTATTCAACAAATGGGAATGTAAATTGGTGCAGCTACTATTGAAAACACTACAGAGCTTCCTCAAAAAACTAAAAATAGAACTACCATATGATCCAGCAATTCTGGATATACCACTGCTGGGTATATAAATGAAGAAAATAAAAACACTAACTCAAAAAGATATACGCACCCCTACGTACACTGCAGCATTATTTACAATAGCCAAGAAATGGAAGCAATCTAGGTGTCCATTGATGGACGAATGGATAAAGAAAATGTGGTGTGTATATATAAAGATATATACATACATACATGATGGAATACTATTCAGCCATAAAAAAGGAAATCTTGCTATTTGCGACACTATGGATGGACCCTGAGGGCACTGTGCTAGATAAAATAAGTCAGACAATGAAAGACAAATGCCATATGATCTCACTTACATGTGGAATCCAAAACAAGCCAAAAAATCCAACTCAAAGAGAACAGACTGGTGGCTGCAAGAGGTAAGAGCTGGAGGGGTGGGCAAAATGGGCGAAGCAGGTCCAAAGGTACAAACTTCCAGTTACAAAACAAGTAAGTCATGGGGGATATGATGTACAGCATGGTGATTAACTAACTAGAGTTAATAATACTGTACTGCATATTTGAAAGTTGCTAAGTAAGTAAATCTGAAAACTTCTCACCACAAGAAAGAAAAATGTAACTATGTGTGGTGGTTGATGTTAACTAGACTTATTATGGTGATCATTTCACAATATATACAAATACTGAATTATGTTGAACACCAGAAATTAATATGCCAATTATATCTCAATAAAAAACTTTACCCAACAAGTATTTATTGAGCATTGACTTCTATCAGGCAATATTCTAGGCACCAAAAATATAGCAATCAATGTGACAAATGTGATCCCTGCTTTCACAGTTTTCCTTGGAATTTGAGCAAGCTCCTCTTTCAAAACTCTGTGAAACTTTCATTTGGAATAATGGTGTAATATTTTGAATATTAATTTAGAATTCTATACAAATTTATGAGCTCTTAATGGGGCTCTTTTAACAATTTTTCTCATTAAAAATATTTCTATGGGGGCTGGCCCAGTGGTGCTGTGGTTAACTGTGCACGTTCTGCTTCTCAGTGGCCCGGGGTTCGCCGGTGCAGATCCCAGGTGCGAACACAGCACCACTTGGCACGCCATGCTGTGGTAGGCGTCCCACGTATAAAGTAGAGGAAGAACAGCATGGATATTAGCTCAGAGCCAGTCTTCCTCAGCAAAAAGAGGAGGACTGGCAGCAGTTAGCTCAGGGCTAGTCTTCCTCAAAGAAAAAAAAAATTTCTATAATGAATTAAGAATAAAATTACGTGAGATTTCTTAATCACTCATTTCCTCTGGAAATACAGTATTTTCTTATATCCTGTTATACTCAAGCTCCTGTAACTTTTTGAAAAGCAAACTGCAACCATTTTTGTCTATGATTATCACTAGTTGGAGTTGCTTATTTCTTTCCAATATCTTCATATTTTCACAACAGTGATTAAGCACAGAAAATGCAGGCAATTATTTCCAAAGAGATCAAAGTGCAAGAAGAAAAAGGATGCTAATGGATGAAGAACAGATGGATGCTTGAGATTTTTCTTGAAAAGTACCTAATGAAAATTCTAGAGGCTGAAATCCAACCTACACAAAGATCAGATGTGACAACAGCAGTACAAGTGTATCAGTTACCTGATACCATGCTTCTAAGGTTCAGTTCATTCCTGAAACCAGCCAAAAGGTATCTGCTTATGCTGGTATTCATATTAGTAACTTTTAAAGAATAGTTGCCTGATAGTTGTAATAAAATACATGTTAAACATTGCAATAGAATACATGTTAAACATTGTGCTTAAGAATCGTGATGCTTTAATTATCGACTGTAATTTTAAGTCCACTTCTGAAAAGGTTACTACTTCAGTATATGAGTCACCAATAACTTGGCAATATAATGATGATGATGATAGCAGTATTCATAAATGCAGAGTATGTGTTGTGCTGCAAATGCAATATCTTACTCATCAACATTTTAAGGTGACAATTATCTCCAGCCACTTTTAAACATGAGAAAACAAAGGCTTAGGGAGACTGTACAACTTGTCCAAGACCAGCCAGTCTGGTAAAGAAGCAGTGAGATAAGTGGAGAGGAAGATGAAAGAACTTAGAAAGAAACTACGGGAAGGGAAGGAATGGAACTGGCAGTTTGCAGCAGGGCAGCAGTTTTCTCCACCTTTTCCTTTGGCCTTCCATCTGACCACTGTGTAATGTTGTAGTGGAGCCAGGGAGAGGAAGAGAGAGAAGGAGAGGAGAAACGCAAAGCTGAAGTTTTCCCTTCCTTTATCTACTCTCTATCTCCCTCCAGTCAGGTACCAGCACTGCAAACCCCACAGCTAAACAGCATTGTTGATGAAAGAAGTGAGGCTGGTGGAAGAGGACAACATTGTAAGGTCTGCAGTACTGAGAATGGACAGAGATCCTAAGCAGAGCATGAAGGAAAGGGAAACAGTCATAGCAAGATCCAGCTTGGTACTTAGTAGTACATAATTCTGATGATTGAGACTGTCTGCACTGGCCTCTAGCCGTCTGATTAATGATACCTCAATATCTCTATTAAGATTTGTAGAAATATCTTAATCATTTTTCCCCTTCTTTTTATTTTCTTCTATCCACTTTTTAAAATGTGGTTTGTTTGGATTTCTAATTTTATTCCTTAATATCTGGTAACATTCTTTTACCTTTTTATACAACTGCATTTAATTGATTTTTCTTTCTTTATTCATTCTAACATTTCCACTGGCCTATTCAATTGCTATGATCTTTAACAAATCAATAACTATGAAACTCTAGTTGGCAATATGAAAATAACTACATTTAGCAGCATATTCTCAAAGTTCACAAACAGTGTACAAACTCCATAAACTAGAAATAATGCTGGCCCCAAATTACCGTTTACATTTATTTCCTATTCATGAACTATCTCTCTGAAAGTATTAAAAAAGTATAAAAATAAAAATATGAATTATACTTACCCGACTAGGCCTATATCAGCCATAAGTTTTAGATCAAGGTGAATAACTCGTTTCTGGCCTTTCAATGGTAAGAAATTTGTAAGTAATTTACCACCAAGACCTCCTTCAGCTACCAAAAGTCTGTCTTTCTCTTTATTGAGTTCTCCTTAGAAAGAGAGACAAATATACTTAGAGCAAAGATTAGTAAGTAGAGCTAATCACTAATGACATTCTTCTTTCAGAAATAGATGCCAGGAAATTCCAATTTACAAATCTACAAGGGCTAAACAATAGGAATAAATTTCTATTGAAAGGTTGATGCTAGAAAAACACTTTTGTAAGAGGGTGACTAGTTATATGTTTTAAAACCAAGTAAATACTCTTATATCTTTAAAATAATCTTAAATCTAGCAGTTAATTTTGAGCAACTTTTAAGTTTTAAAAAGCTCTTTAGGGCCGGCCCTGTGGCTCAGCAGTTAAGTGCGCACGTTCCGTTTCAGCCGCCCAGGGTTCACCAGTTTGGATCCCAGGTGCAGACACGGCACCACTTGACAAGCCATGTTGTGGTAGGCATCCCACATGTAAAGTAGAAGAAGATGGGCATGGATGTTAGCTCAGGGCCAGTCTTCCTCAGCAAAAAAAAGAGGAGGATTGGCAGATGTTAGCTCAGGGCTAATCTTCCTCAAAAAAAAATTAATTAATTAATTTTAAAAAAAGCTCTTTAATAAATTAGCAGCTGAAATAGTGAATGTTTAAAAGAAATTCTGACACTCAAGAGGTATTGAGCTATTCATCATAGCTCCTAAACAATTTCATAAAATGTGTACATTTTTCACAACCTTATAATCTACAGTACACTCACCTATAATTTTACCATTTTCATCAGTTACTGAAATACCCACAGGTACAGGAATTTCACAGTCTTTTCCTTTGGAGCCTTTCAGTGCACTAACCCTACAAAAAAAAAAAAAGCTAAATTAGAATAAGGAAAACCCACTAAATTAAATGGTTTATGCTTCAAGCAAATATAATAGTTCACCAAGAAGACTAGCAACCAACTCTTCTAATGCAGATGTTAAGTGGTCAAATATTAGGGGAAAAATAAAATTATCCCTAATTATTTATTTGCATTGTAGACTACCATATCCCAATAAAAATAATATTAATAATTTAAGTTACCAAGCTAACCACCAAAAGTCATTTTAACTCATAATGAACTAAGATACATATACCTGAAATGAAGCGATCACTGCTAAAAGACCATCAAATTAGAAAAAATGGAAAATCCATCGAATAACAAAGCTTTTAAAAAACTGACCTCAAATGAAAGTATTTTAATTATAGGAGGCTCATCTGGCTACTCTCAAACTGCTCATAAGAGAATAAATTAGTACAAACTTCTAACTAGTAATTCCACTTCTGGGAATTTATCCTAAAAAAAAAAAAAATTGAACCATCATGTAATATACTATATACACAAGGATGTGTATTGCATTGTGAGTATAATAGTAAAAAAAAAAAATCAATAATTACCTAAATAGATGAATGACAAAATAATTTATGTTATTTCCAATATGATAAAACTATGCAGCCATTCTAAACAATTTTCGGGTATGGAAAAAAAGGCTAAGTAAAAGAGGAGGTTGGAAAATATTGTGCTCTTGGTTTTGTATACCCAAATTTTATATTCATACACAGTTACATTTGCACAAACACACAGAAGAGTCTTAGAAAAGTTTAATAGTGGTTATCTCCAGGTGAAAAAATTATAGGTGGTTGACCTTTTCTTTAATCTTTTTATTACTGATCTGTCCAATTAGCTCAAATTCCCATACCCACATACATGTGTAGGAACTCATTCATAAGAGTTTTCACAGTTATAATTTTCCATTTTTCATGTATTTGATTAATGTCTGCTCTCCTACTAGAGTAGTGTAAGTTCCACGAGCGCAGGGAACATATCAGTTTAGATCACCATTTTATCTTAGACATCTGGTACAGTGGTTAGCACATAGTAGATACTCAATTAATATTCATTGAATGAATGAATCAGACTGACATAAATGGATGAATTCGAAATATATTAGAGAAAGATTTAAACAGAACACTTCTCTTACTGGGATTCTGTGTTGCATATGGAGGCAAGATCTAATTTCATTCTTATTTGTTACTGTTGGTGAACTTTCTATTAAAATATTATTTTATTAAAAACATTTACCACTTAAATTTCAAAAGAACTTTGAAAACAGCTTTTTAAAATAACTGAAATGGTACTTGATAATTTTCATAGTTAAGTAAGCACAAATAATTACTGGGAGATGATTTCATGATGAACAAAAGCAGTCTAATGTTTAGTAGGCATTATTAGATTATCTGAAATTAAAATTTTACTTGATTACCTATATTTTGGAAGTGGTACTCGAACCAAGTCTTGAAAGAGGAATAGGACTTTGCCAGACAATCAAAGCATGAAAGGATGTGTTGGCAAAGTGAATATATATATATATATATTATATGTATATATACACAGACACATACATGCACTGGATTAGGAGGAAACAAGCTGTGTGGTGAAATAATAAATAGTTATTTCTAGCATAACCCTGGTACAAGTGGGGTGTCATGAAATAAAGACACTGCAGTTCAAATTGTGAAGAGCTTGATATACTATATTAAAGACTTTGAATATTATCTTAGAGTAATGAGGAATATTTAAGGATTTTAAATAGGCAAGTGACATTAATAAATTGGTGTTTTAGAAAAATCACTCTAGGGATAACTGGATAAAGAATGGACTGGAAGTGACGATTGAGACTGGAGACAGGAGACCAATTTGGAGAATACTGCAGTATTTCAGAAACGATGAAGGTCTGAATTAAAGTCTGGCCTGTACCTATCTTTCTAGTCCCATCGTTCTCTACATTCCGTGTTTTGTGCATTGCAGCCACACTGGCCTTCTTTTAGTGTCGTATACTGGTATTTGTCTTCTATCACTGGGCCTTCAGTGTTCATCTTGTTATCTTTCCTGTAATGCTTTTTCCTTCCCTTCATCCAGCTGGCTCCTATTAATCCTTTAGATTTAAGTCTCTACATTCTAAAAAATTGCAACACACAATCCCAGTAAGAGAAACGTTCTATTTAAATCTCTCTTAACATTTAAATGTTATATAGTATCTTTAGTATACCACTGATCTGAACACAGAATAAAGTTGGAATTACAGCAACCTTACTTTTCAAAAGAAATTGTAAAATGATAATTCTAACAAATATAGGGCTCTCAAACTTTGCCCTGCAAAGTGATTTCAGTCAGATCATTCATAAAACACAAATACGGAAAAGAAATTTAAGGGTTTCTCCAAGGATTCCTTTTAACACCAGGGGATGCTGCTGGATATTTTGGGCAGAATAATTTGCTGTTGTTGGGAGTGTTCCTTACTCTGCATGACAGGGTGTTTAGCATCCCAACCTCTATCCTTTGCTTACGCCCATCCCCCAGGTAAGTGCCACATTCCATCCTCTAGTATTATGACCAATAAATATACCCAGACACTACCTTGGGAAGGGGAAAGAAAAAATGGGACATAAAGTCTAACCTTTATACTAACACTTCTTAAGGAATAATGGCACAATGAGAGTCCTGAGGAATCATAGCCTGCATTTTGATAAAAGCTTTAAGAATTTTTTCTTCATTTTCTTTACAATGAAAGAAAAAATTCATCTCATATTTTGAGGCCAACGTAATATGTTCCATAGAAAATAACAAACGTTAACAAAAAACAAATGTGAGATTTTGCTGTCACAGAGAGAAGACCAAAAGGAAAACACAGAAGAGATGTATCAGGGAAACAGGCTCTAAATTTTAAGGACTGTCTATGAGATGCTGGCAAAACTACTGGTGGTCGTCAGATGGAGGAGCATGGTTGAGATTTGAGGAAGGATTTCTAAAGATTGTCAAAGATAATTTAAGAAGAAAACAGTGGAGATTAAGACCATCTTGTTTCCACAGAGGAAGTACAAAAGAATATAAACAGACATTGGGAGAAGAAAAGGATGAAAAATTTAAAAGTTCCAAAGCATTCCTTAGTACCTTTTATCTTTACTAGAGTTGAGATAAATATTGTAGATTTTTGCTCAGTTACAAATACGGGGAATAATTTACTTCAAATTGCTAAATAAATTTTTAGCTTTTAATTTTTTTTTCTCCCAGTAGGGTTTAATTTTATAAAATCAGTCATTCAGTAAATACTTACCGACTGTTTGCTCCTTCTCCAGCCACAAACCGTTTCTGAGGATATTTATCTTTAAGTTGTTTTAAAGTCATTTTGTTATGGGCTACAACCCAAACGTCACCACCTTTTCCACCTTCTCCACCCAAACGAGGGTAACCCATTCCACCACTTCCTCCTCTGGTGAAGAGTCTGAGGTTATCGATGAAGTTTCCATACTTAAAGAGAGAGAGAAAGAAAATATTTGTATACCAAATGCACTTACCAACTCAGAACTCCTTTCTAGTATTTTGTTGCCACTAAAATTCCTAAAACAAGGAAATCAACAATGGCTTTCTGTATACCAAAGCTATAGTCTTTTCTTAGCTCACCTCCTGTATGACCTCCCTTTTCCCATTTGATGAACTCTCTTAAGATCCTTCAATTATCATGGTTGTCCCATTTATCCTCAAGATCTCTGACATTAGCCCACTTTTCAGTTTAGACTTTCTTCCCTGGGTGATCTCAGCCTGTACCAGTAACTATCACCTGGGTGAGATATCCTTTATGTTCAGTCTCTTGACCCTCTCCACCAGGAGGTAAACTTAATAGTCTAAAGCACCTAAGAGCAAGATCTGTATTTAATTTATATTTGAAACCTCTCAAATATGTAACTTATTCTTAGGTATTAATTGAAAGGATAATAGTCACCTCAAATACAACATGTTCACATGACAAAACCAAAGTTTCCCCCAGGTAAATTCTGTTACTCTGATGTTCTCTCAAATAATAGAACTACCATTGAGACAGCATAGGGGAATCTTTGACTATATCTGTTTCTTTTCCCAAAGCCCTACTAACTATAAATCTCTCTCTTCTGGTACAACTGCCCTAGTGTCTTGACCATAACATTAGCTCCTAACTAGTCTTTCAGTGTCTAGTCATTCCCTCCTCAACACGTCCTTCATTTTGCTGCCTATTTCTGTGAAATTTTTTTCAGAGCTATTTTTCTGAAAATGGATCTGATCTCTAATCATGTTTCTCCCTACTCAAAAAACATTCATGGTTTTTTGCTCTTTATAAAATAAAGTCTAAAATTCTCAGTGCTATATTCAAAGCTCTTAACCTACACTTCATTTTATTCATTCAACCCCTTCCACCTCCCCTTCCTCTCTCTGCTTTCACTACACGATATACTGTTTGTTATGTCGCCATGCCACTGCTTGTGCTTTTCCTCTATTCACAATGTCATTTGTTCTATTCTATCATAAACCTACCCAAATGTCATATTTTCTGATGTCTTTCTTAATTCTTCTAAACAACACTTACCACTGTCTTTGCCGGGCTCTCTCAGCAACTGGATTATACCTCCACTATTACACTTTTGAAATCTTATACTGTAGTGTTTACTTTTGTTTCCCTCACTAAATCAATAACTTCTTGCCAGGTCAAGAACTATGTATTAACCTCCCAGACTATCAAAATTCCTTACAGCGTAATTTCTTAAATTCATAACCTTCTTGTCTTTAGTTATTTAAGATAGTTCTAAATATCAAAAACATCTGGGAACTTTTTTCAAAATACATACAGTCCACTGACCATTCTGATATCCTCTGGAGGAGGGGATGAGGATAGGTCAAACCAGCATATTTAGTGAAAGCTCCCTTGGTGATTCTGATGCAGTCTAGATCTGAGATTGTGACGGATGAGAGCACAGCAAAGACTCAAAGTGTAGGTTTTCGGGGCTGGCCCCGTGGCCGAGTGGTTAAGTTCGCGAGCTCCGCTGCAGGCGGCCCAGTGTTTCGTTGGTTCGAATCCTGGGTACGGACATGGCACTGCTCATCAGGCCACGCTGAGGCAGCGTCCCACATGCCACAACTAGAAGAACCCACAACGAAGAATACACAACTATGTACCGGGGGGCTTTGGGGAGAAAAAGGAAAAAATAAAATCTTTAAAAAAAAAAAAAAAAGTGTAGGTTTTCAACTGAGTATGCAAATACAGTCAGGAAATAGAATGTTGTAAGGGAACAGGGTAAAAGGAATATATAAAAGATGAACTTGAGGGCTAGCCAGAGTATTTTTCTCTGGGGGTGAAGAACTCATGCTTTCATTCTGTGAGACCAGATCAGAAACGCATCACATCCAAGTGAGTCGATCCTCCTCGAAAAATGACATTGACTGGAAGTGACTGTTCATGGCAATAAGGCTACACAAACAGCCTCTAAGAACCACAAAAAAAGTAGTAGTTTCTTCTTTTAGTTGAAGAATTGGTTACCTCATACACCCAAGTACTACCCTTCACAAGTCTCTGACTATTTTCTGGAAAACAAAAGGTTGGATAAAGTATAATTTCACTCATAACCACGCCTCTCCCTCCAATAAAAAGAAAACTCCTGTTTTTAAAGTTCTGTTTAAAGTTTGAGACACTTTTTACTCCTCTAGATTTATCAGATTCTGAGGTTTAGACGCCAAATTTAAAAGGAGTATCTCACTCTCCTCATCTGTCATAAGGTAATGGCCAAACTATGATGCCAGCAGGTTTCAAGAAAATATTTCTAGTAAGGCTCTTACAGAGGTTTTTTAATGAGGCAGCTATAAATTTTTACAGAAACGATTCTAAAAGCAGCCCAGCACAAAAAGTGACCTAAATGTCTTGCAAGAAGGCAAGCCAATTACATATTTTCGTTTACTGATCAAAAGCCTTCTTTTGAAAGCTCTTAAAAACAATGCACTCGAGGGAAACATGTATACGATTAAAAAAATAGACTATGGCTATTATTACTTAAAAGAAGAAAAATATACTATTACAGACCAAACAAAAAGTCAACCCTACATCCTACATATGACATACTGTGTGTCTAAACGGCAAGCAGGCCCCCAGCTCCCCGTCCCAAGTCACACAATTCCCCCGAAGAATCTCAAACCCGGCCCCCCAAACGACCATCCTCACCGCGCCAGACAGACACACTCTTCTCACCCCTCCCAGGCCGAGCCCGACTCTCGGAGGGGCGGAGAGGACTACGGTAGAACCAAGCAGGAAAGAGGCCCCCGAAAGAAAAAGGGGTGGGACGGAAGCGAAGGAGAACCAGAGTCTCAGGTGGGGCTAGAGGCAATAGCCTCCCAGGCTCAGAGTGAGGGGCACCAGTCACGGACCTTTCTTAATAACACACAACTGCAGCGAACCATGACTGCGAGGGATCAGCATTCACTCCCGCGGAAGACGGACACACTGAAGCGCCGCGCGGCATTTTTACGTCACCGCCGGACGCCGGCGCTATTTTGCCTCTCACGCTCCCGGGCAGACAGCCGTATGCGCTGTATGGTCCACGCCCACGGGGCCAGGCGCCGGTGCCTTGCGGCACGCTCTGCGAGGAGGAGGAGAAAGCTGTTGAGGCGTTGAAGCAACCTCAAAGCTGAAAAAAGTCTTCAGAGGCTCTGTGACAAGGGCCAGTGAGGTGCAGAGCGCCTGCCTCAGGAAGTCACGCTTTGAATTGGAAGGCACTGGCGACTGACCTGCCTTGTAGGAATTTTTACGCTAATTGAGGAGTGAAAAAACTCCAACAGACTTTAAAACCAAACGCGCAAAAAACACGGAAATTCAACTGGGAAAAAAGAGTCCGAAAAGCTGTTCGTTCATGGAGAAGCTCTAGTAAAAGCCCCCAGGAGACAATGACTTTAACACTTGGGACACAAATGTCAGGACCTGAGCTGTGTAAGAATTTCATTTTGCTCAGCGGGGAAGGAAAATTGCCTTCAAGTGTTTGTCAGAGAGTGGCTTCTTGGAGTCGGGTAGACGAGAGTCTTTGCCCGCCTCTCCTTTGAAGCGCGCCTTCGTGAGAGAGAGATCCCCTTTCCTCGGCCGCGCTGCACCGGCAGGGGGCTCGGCGTCGCAGTCAGCCCCCTCCCCTCCTCGGCCCTCCTGCAGTGGGAAATGCCCACAGCCGTGCTAGGCGGCCCGGCACCACGCTGCCAGGCTTAGAGTCCCTCCTAACCACCAAGCCTGCTCATTTCTAGAATCCTTTTCACACTTCTACCCCTCCCTTAGGACAGTGATTATTTGGAAATAGCGAGATGTGAAAACTGGCCCTGTCTTGATTCCTTTGCTGCTACTGAACCTCCTTCTTCCTCACCAATCACTAGAGCTGTAATTGTCATTTAACCTGTGATGATTGACTAATTAGGACCTTAGGTTGTTACTGTGTAGATACTTAGCTTAATCTTGATAATACTTGCTCCCGTTTGGATTACCATCTTTCCGTTTTCTTTTTTCCTTGTGAGGAAGATTCACGCTCAGCTAACATCTGTGCCAATCCTCTATTTTATGTGGGTCGCTGCTGCAAGGTGACTTGATGATCTGTACTAGGTGCACACCGGGGATCCAAACCTGCAAACCTGGGGCTGAACCCCAGGCCGCTGAAGTGGAGCACGGGAACTTCACCACCACACACCTGGCCAGCCCCTGGATTACTGTCTTTACTACGTCTTACTATTATGTCAGAATAGAGTTGAGACCAATCTATTTATTTCTTTAAGGTTTATTTCTTATTAGTGAACACAAGCCCAAATTGTTTTCTTTCCCGTGGTATATACGTAGGAAAATGATAATAGCAAATAAAAAGTAAATGAAAAATTGATATAAAAACATCCCAAAGTACCGAGGAACATTATGTACTATAAATAAAGGAGAAAGCATATTTTTCCTGGAACAAAATATGGTCAGAGACTGAGGTATTTATTACAGCTCTAGTTACCAGATAGTAAAAGAAACATGAGGGGCCAGCCCGGTGGCCAAGTGGTTAAGTTCGCACACTCCGCTGCAGCAGCTGAGGGTTTCACTGGTTCGGATCCTGGGCGCTGACTTGGCACCACTCATTAGGCCACGCTGAAGCGGTGTCCCATGTGCCACAACTAGAGGGACCCACAACTAAAATATACAACTATATATACTGGGGGGATTTGGGGAGAAAAAGCAGAAAGAAAGAAAAAAGATTGGCAACAGTTGTTAGCTCAGGTGCCAATCTTTAAAAAAAAACAAGAAACGTGAAACTGGAAATTGGCCCCTTTAAAATGTGCAGCTGATACCCAGCTCCCCGACCCCATAAGACATTAACCACAGCCGTGCTCAGAGCAACCCTAACATTTCATCTTCAGTTTACCAGAAAACACAGTGAGAGGAAGAAGCAGATTAGCGAGACATATGGTGGAGACCAGCCTAAACTGGTTGAAGGCACATGGCAATCCAATGTGACCTGACATAGACCCGGCAGCTCATTATATACTCTGTAACCCTAACGTCCCTGTCTCCCAAGCCTATTCCAGGGTTAAGAATCGCCTCGTCCTAGCCTGTGTAATTACAACTGCTTAATACTCCTTGGCTAAAATGGTTTTAGAACATCACATAGCTCTTGACTATCTCCTAGCTAAACAAGGGGGAATTTGTGCCCTACCAAATATCTCCTGCTGTTTCTACATTAACAATTCTAGATGTCTTGATCTGAACTTAGAAAGGGTGAGGTTGGCAACTAATGATTAGGAGGACCTAACTGAACACAAATGGGCAGAACAGATCTGGGAAGGAGTTCAGAAGGTCCTCCCTAGGATGACTTGGTTTCTTCTGCTCCTTGGCCTACTTGTAGCTCTTTTCCCTCTGCTGCTCTTGGGTCTCTGCATCTCGATCTAATAACGTCTTTCATCGGCAAACAGCCGGAGGCTATTAAACCACAAAAAGTCATATCACAGGGGTATGAACAGCTGGGGATAAAGCCGGGTGATAACTAGACATGCTTATGGTTAGCTAGGGTAAGTTTCTGGGAACCTATAGATGCTGCTCTTCTATTGGGTCCCCAGTTGGATACCCTCTTTCAGCAGGAAGCAGTTACAGAAGTCTGACATTGGTCCCTCTGTGCCCCTCAAGAATGAGGAACAGTACGTAGGAAAGGGAGGATTTGTTACCCACTGCACTGACCCCATATGACATTAAGCACAACCCTGCTCAGAACAAGCCTAATATGTTATCTTCAGTTCACCAGAAACCATAGTAAGAGGAAGGAACAGATGGCTGAGACATGTGGTGGAAACCAGCCTAAATCCGTTGAAGGCAACGTGGCGATCCAATTTGACCTGACATAGACCCTGCAGCTTATTATACACTTACTGCAATATCTTACCATATTATAGAACACACCCACCAATGCGGTGACAGTTTACAAGTGCCACGGCAATGGCAGGATATAACCAAATAAGAAAAGAGAAGAGGTGGCACCCTTGCTTCCCAGAAAAGCCTGCCCATTTCCCTGAATATTCTTCCTCTTCATTACCTAGACCCCTTATAACAGCTGCTTGACCACCTCATGAGCTGAGAAGTTGATTTGTGAACTTGGTTCTCGCTTCTCCATTCTTTGGGCCATTGAATAAAGCTTGTGCTGTTGAACACTCAGCTTCAGTTTCGTTTCAAATCCACAACACGAAACAGGAAAGAACCATCCAAGGAAGGAACGGATCGTGGCTATGAGGCCCACCCGTGCGCCCCCTCCTCGGAACTCCTCCAAGTGTGGGTCAGAGTCCCACCAGAATGAGGTGAAATTGGTAACACAGCTAAAATGAACATGAGGTGAAATGACCCAGGGTATTATCCAGACCTGGGGTAGAAGTCATTATTGGAAGAAAATATCTCTACTTCTGCCATTGAGAGGACAAATGTCTTACCAATGGTTGCTCAGAAGATTAAAGTATAGACAATGCATTAAACTCAGTGGCACCAGAGAATTTTGCATAATGGGCACAACAGTCCCAAATGAGCCATTGGCATAACTCACAATTTGATTTCAAAAATATTTTGATATAAACTAGTTATTCTAATCAAAAAATTATTAATAAGCATTTTATTTTGGAATAAATTTAAATTTACAAAAAAGTTACAAAGATAGCCCAAAGAGTTCCCATATGCCCTTTACTCAGCTTGCCCTAATGTTAACATTTTATGTAACCATTTGTCAAACTAGGGAATTAATGTTGGCACACACAATTAACTGCACTATAGATTTTATTTGATCTCACTAGTTTTTCAACTACAGCCGTTTTCTGTTCCAGGATCCAATCTTGGACACCACATTACATTTAATCTAATAAAAATTTTAGTGTAGCTATTATTTTAAGCATAAAATGAACAAATATATAATTAACAAATCTAACATTTTATGATGTACTGCTTAATTTTGTCAGCAGACAAAAGTGAAAATTGTCTAATTTGATTCTCTGTAGATTATCTAAATTGATCTTTTGTCTTCTCATCTTCTCTTAATTAGATTCCTACCTTTTGCCTATCATGCTTTTGGTTCTGCTGTCCAGGAGGAGTCAACATAACCAGGTTAGAGGGTTCCTATGTGAAACTGCAAAGCTAGAGTCTGTCATCAGTTTCACACCACTCTCTGTGGTGTTCACTAACTTCCTGGAGGTGCCAGCCTCTTCTCCTTCACATCAAAAACTAATTTCCCAGGGCCAATAAGGGAACTCCTAATGTGACCTTTTCTCCCTCAGCAGGATCTTTAGTTCCCTTTTTCTTTTCTCTCACATCAAAACTTACCCAGCCCATACCTTATTTCCTGAGGACATTTCCAAGGATGGGCCAGCCATTGTGACAAATTAGTTGTGTCAAGATGTTTCTAGATGGAATTGGCATAAAGCTACTCCTAGTAAAAATAACTGCCTACTAAATGGCTTCTGGTTGCTTCGTTGCAGAGAAATAACTCTATTGCTGGACTTTTCCAGTACCATGGCAAGTCAGGGGACAAGATTTTGGTGAACAGGCAAAATCTGCCCTTTCAGATCTGCTTAGGGCAGATGTTTCCTGTGATATCAACCATAGGCCTAAACCAGGATGGAGTTGGAACCAGGTGGGAAAGAAGGAGGTTAAGTGTATAAATAAATAAACTTGTATACGCGAGTGTTCATTTCTTTTTATGAGATATTAACTGTGCTTTAATTCCCAGGAAGTTTCATATACAACATATAAGTGCAAGTACAGCACTACATTTAGAACCATAAACATATTCTTATTGTTTTATGTTATTGATGCCACTTCTATTAACATAGTTACTCAAGAAGTAAATAGTTTATCTCAGTATTTGCAATGAGATTAACTTTCTGGTACTCTTCAGCATCTACAATTTTTGTTATGAATATCATAGGTTAGCAAGAAGTAATCATTAAATTGGATTTACTAGAACTTATTAACGAAATTCTTCCTCTCTGCATTTCCTCTTACTGAGCCACCCCAAAGATAAAACCTTGAAATAATTGTTTGTTTTTGGTGTTCTTAACCTCCTTTTTGTGCCTTCCCCCAAACCTCCTCCCTGATAATTACTTCTTCTTGCTACAGGTACTATGTACCCTTCTGCCTTCCTCTTACAGTGCCCATCAAAACTGGATCTCAGGCATGGTTATGATACCTGCATTTTACAACCTGACAGGATTTTACGTCAGGGTGTTAATTCTCTCAGAGCATTTACTTTTAGTCTTTATCTCTAATTGTGGAATAAATAAAAGGCCCTAGCTTCTCCTAAAAAGAATTTCAAGTTTTCATGTGGGAAAGCCTCCAGTGGGGGGAATATCTAGAAGCAGAAGAGGCTTCTTGGTGTCCTTAGTATAACAGAAGGTGGCAGCTAACATTGCTTCTATAAGATTCATCCTAACCTTAATTATTTTATTGATTCTATAACCCTATTGTTATCAGCCTTCACCAGTTTTCGTATACAAAGAAAATAATATAACTCACAGGTTCTTGTTCACTGTAATCCTTTATCCATATGACTTCCAGAGATTTTTTTCCTTCTTAAGCATACACATCTGATCATATCACTGTGTTCCAGATCCCCTATGATTTCAGCATGATAGCTGTAGTTTCAGCCATCATATCCATGTTCCAAGTGGGAACATTCGTAAAGCTGCTTTCTTGGAAGTGCCATGCCACCTTGATCTTGAAAAGATCGTTTTTTCTTTTCTAACGCTGGATACATTGCCATCTCCAATTATTTAGATGTCTACATCTTATACTTTTTCATGTTTCCTGACAGGGGTCATCTGGCTCAGGCCTTGGACTCTGTATGTACTCTCTGAATATTTGTTAGCTAATTAATTCACTCTTAAAAAAGACAGTAGCTAGATTGCTAACTCGTATAATATATGAATCGCCTAAAATGGGGCATAGAGTTCTTCTTATTTATTAGTGTTATAATCCCCTAAAGAAATATCAGATGTTCTTTTAGTTTCATGCCATTCAAAATATTGTAATTCTGAGAACCATTGTAAGTTAGGGTCTTAACACTCTACGATTAAATCGAGTTCTCCTAGATAATAAAGGTAAATGGATCGAACAAATGAGAACCATATACTGGCTAAACTCTTCATCTCTCTAAATTAAAATGTAGCATGTCAAAGTGAGGTCCTCAGACCATGTAGTTTTTGTCCTGAAACAAAACCTATGTGAACAAAAAAAAAGGTAGATTTATCTTGTTGCCTTTCTTTCTAAGGATTTACGGGTTATTTGATCCTTCATTCACATAACAGTTACTGTGTTCCTAATTTGTCGCACACACTCACCTGTGCTGGGACTCTGCCATGGTTACTGGAATAACTAAGCAAGAATAATTAAGCAGAGTAGTTGTGTTAATGAAAGAAAGAAGCAAATTTTAATATTTCTGATACCTGAATTCATAGTGAGCTGAGAAAACTTACTCTTATTGAACATGATTTTGCTTTGCTCTTAGTGCACCCTGTTTTTAATTTGAAGGGTATCATTGAAAAGTTTTTTTATTAGAAATATTTATACAAATCCTAAGAATTAGTTGAATCATGTTGTTAAGTCCCCCATTGTCAACCACTTGTACTAGAGGAATAAATATATTTTAAGGGGCTTCTCTTATACTATGAGTCATTGATTGCTTTCTTTTTTATACTTTCTTTTGATCATCTACAGGTATAAGAATGGCAGTGGAATTGTCAGCAGGGCCTTTGATAGTGACGCTTCCTGCTTGTCCAAAGGAAGAGTGCTCATACAGGAGGAAAGTCGGTAATGTATTCCGGATTCTCATTTACCTAAACCATTTTGATTTGTTGCTTGCTACTGATACTTCATAAAGCAATAATCACTTACAGTAAAATGGAATTCTTAGGTAATTTGAATAGTGATTCAAAATAAGGAAATTAATGTTTACATTAACATATTCGTGTATTATTTTAAGTCCCTGTTACTACCATGTCATAAATTAGTCAGCTAGAATATTCTCCTCTAGAAGGAGGCATTGTAAAAATAGATAAGTCATTGTCCTATGCATGTGTGTTAGACTATCACTCCATACATGGTAAACTCCGGCTTTGGAATAGAATAGCATTTATGCACATCGCACCCATTACATAGCCTAGATAGGGGACATGGCAGAGAGTATACTCTGAGAAGGTATAATAATAACTTATTAGAGGACATGGTTTTGTGAGCAGAAAGGAACTTTACTGAGAACTTATTTTGTTCAAGAGTTATATAGAACATAAAAAAATATATAGTTTTAAAAATCTTTCTTAAGGGTCATAGGCACTTAAAAGATATTATTTAAAAAAATTAGATCTGTAATAACTCTATTTGGCCTTTAAATTCATTTATTCATTCAGTCTAACCCTTGCAATGTCACTAAATTTCTCATTTGGTTACTGCAGAGCTCCCAGAAATTTAGGTATTCATTTCTTGTATCTATTTCCTCATCTCCCATTCACTCTTCAGCCTATTAGAGCTTTATTTCTGTTCTTACTATTACACTAAAATTGCACTCACTAAGTCCTTTTCTCAATTCATATTTTATTTGACCTGGAAATGTCTATTAGTGAGGCAATTAGAGTTATGTGGTATGCCCCCACTTTTGTTGACCAAACTGAATGCTAACAGACAGAAGAGAAAAAAATGAAGATATAGAAAGGTAATATAATCCAGAGAACTTTCGATTTTCTATAATTATTTTATGTAATCCTTAGTAAGAAAAATCAGGCTCAAACTCTAGTATGTAACAAAACTGAGAGGGAAAACACCTGCAAAGTTTTGCAATTATACCTAAGCATAACACCCCTTTGACTGAACAGAATTCTAAGAAAGTTTCTGATGCGTCAAAAGGAGGTGGCAATAACTGAACAAAGGAGAGGACGAGTCTATATCTAGAAAAAGTAAAGAATAAGTTGTTTATTCTAGGGAGTCTAATGGAGTGGAGTTGGTATAAGATTTATGTGTGAGTGATTTTTTTTTATTACTTTTACATTGAACAAGCCTTGAGCATAAGACCTAATAAAACATTTTTTACTTCCCATTTTCTCTTTAAATCTTTCCAATGGTAGAAGATTTCCCCTACTATTGAATTAGAGTTCCAAGATTTTCTCCTCACTCTTAGATGAACCATTCCTTAAAGACATTTTAAGGCCCAAAACACTGTCTGGATTCACAAATTAGAGTGTTGGTTCCTGTATAATAATGGAAACTCTTCATTTAACTTAAAGTTACATCTTTTTCCCTCTCTCAGCTAGTGCTGATTTTAGGTGCCATGTTGCTAACCTTGGCTTCAGACCATTCTAGATTTAGAGCATGGGAGGGAGGAAGAAAAAGATAATAATATTCTTTTTTTTTTAAAGACTGGCATCTGAGCTAACATCTGTTGCCAATCTTTTATTTTTCTTCCTTCTTCTTCTTCTCCCTAAAGCCCCCCAGTACATAGTTGTGTATTCTAGTTATGCTATGTGGCATGCCGCCTCAGCACGGCCTGACAAGCAGTGCTATTTCTGCACCCAGGATCCCAACTAGTGAAACCCTGGGCCACTGAAGTGGAGTGCATGAACTTAACCACTTGGCCATGGGGCCGGCCCCAGTAAGAATATTCTTACTTGAACTTGTCTTTGGTAGGCTAGATCTGAGTTCTTAGATCTAGTTGGCAGATATTTAGGGCTGACTCTCTCGTGAGTGTTTTTGTGGGTACTTGGAAGAGTGCCATCACTGGGACCTCTCACTTCTGATTCCCTAGTAGATAAATCTCTGAATGCCGACTTTAGACTCTTTCCACCCTTGCTACCTCTAGAAATCTGCAGTCCACCTAGATCCTATCTTTGTGGATGGGGCCTCTTGATCCCTTTTGGGATCCTTATTGGACTGAATCCAAGATGAGCTCTTCATTCATGACCCACCTCCAAGCCATGGGAAACCTTCATGGAGGCTTTACCTGGGCAAATTTGAAGGTACAGGCCTATCCCCAAATGTAGAAACTCTCCTCCCTCACCACCAAAGCAATTGGTGGACCAGTCTCTTGACTTCTTAATTTCTCTGGACAGGAGTCAGACTACAGTCATTATGCCTCACCACTGCAGAAGTAAGACAGTAGGCTCTCTCAGTGGACTTCTTGGAGGCTCCTGCACATTTACAGGAACATGAGGAGAGGGGTCAGGCATCCCCTACTCCCTGCCCACTGGGGATGGAGGATCTGTGAGGTCTCAGAATTTTGTGATCATTTCCTTTAAAAATCTGAATTTGGGTCTGGCAACTTACTTTTGATATGAAGCATCTACTTCATCTTGATGTGTCAGCTATAACTTGGCATTCAATGTCCTGAGATATTTCCTTTTTGGGAAATATGAAATTTGGGGCTGGAATTGAATTTGACTCAAACATGAACACTTTATTTTCTGTTCTTTCTTGCTTTTCTGCATGATGCAAAACTCTTATCATTTCTCTTCTTAGTTAATTAATTAGTTGTGGGGAGCTGGAGAAGGTATTAATATAATTTTTCTCTTTTATAACTTTTCTATTATAATAACTGATATTTATTTGGGGGATGATATTTCCCACCTCTTTTACCTCTTTTCCCCCTTCTGAAATGTAAGTGAAGTAATAATCTAACCTCTGTTTAGATCTTGGATTGTGAGACCTGCTCTCTGTGTGCCATTAATTCCAAATTTGGACTTCTCTTTACCTACTGTGTAAATCGTCTCACCAACAGGTAGGAATTATTGTATCTTTTCATTAAGGAAATCATCTCTCACATGAAATTTTATCTTAGAAAAAAATGTTATTATTGTCAATCTTGCCATACAAGGCTTCTGATAGAAAATTCTCTCATAAATGAAAGGTAGTTTATTCTTATTGAAGAAAAATGGTGTCCTATTGGCTGGTGAACACTTTTTTTGTTAAAAGAAGATGAGATCTCTGATGTACAGAAATTTCTTACAGTTCACAGAAGAGAAAAACCAATAACTACATCAATTTCATATTACTTTCTTCTAAGCTATTGAAGTGTCGCAACAGGAAAGCAAACAAAGATTACTTAAAAAATATTACTGTGAGGCTAGATGTAAAGGGCTGTAGCAGAATTAGATAGGATATAAGATTGAGTAATCTTGACCCGTTTTATTTATATAGGCACATAGGAATTACCACTGAGTCAAAGCTATGATCTATCCAGCCCCACATTTTACTAACAACAGTAGCCCAAGTTTATAAAACTGCTGTGGTAGTGCTAGTCATAATGTCTGAGAATTTCAGATGGGATTGTTGAGTGGTTGGAACCCGAAAGTTGAGTTCATTGAGTTATTTTGTCCCATCACATTCTGTTGGTCTTAAATATATCCAACCTCTCACTTCATGTATTTTTAAATAGGGCCACGATTGGAGTCGAGGTGATTCATTGTCTTCTTTCTCGTGGTATGTTTGGTGAAAAGCATGACTATGGTAATTTCATACTGTGTTAATTCAGCTGTAACTGTGGTTCCCAGAATTTCCTTCCCTTTAGCAGTTTCAATTTAGAGTTGGCCATTAGAGAAATTTGCATGAGATTTGGAAGGGAGAAGCAGCCCCCATTATGCTCAGAAGGTTAATGCAGGGCCCCAGGCATTGCTCAAAACTTGCTTGTATCATGCATATGCACGAGTGCACGTGTGTGTGTGTGTGTGTGTGTGTGTGTGTGTGTGTGTGTGTGGTTTCTGACATTTTGGCTCACCTTGTTCACGGGGAACAGCACCCAGGCCCACTGCTTCTCTATCTTCTGTGAGATCTCCTCCTTCAACTTTTCCAGTTCCTGGGCCAGTAGCATGTGTAGCAAGATGGTCAAAGGCACCAACTTTTTCAGCAGGTGGCCTGCATCCTTGGAGTCTGACCTAATGAGTGACCAACATAGGCTCCAGTTTGTCCTTGTGGAAGAAAAATGTGTCCTTGCTTTACCCTACTATCTGTCCAGCTTTTCTTCCTGACTCTCTGATCTGCTAACTTACGATGACTTGAGGCCCACCCCCAGATGCAAAGGCAACAGCCACCTACAAACTTCTTCACAGCTCACTTTGTGATCCCTTGTTGGTGACTTTTCTCTAATCTTCCAACTGTTAACATTCAGACATTTATTTCCTCAGCTTCTCTCACAATTGTGTAAGTTCTAATACCTATAATAAATTCCTATTCCAAACAATTCATAGTATTCTGTTTCCCTGATTGAACCCTATCTGATATAATGCCTATTAATAGAAAGGATTACAAGAGTTACCCTTAGTTATCTCAGTGGGAGAGCTCAAAAAAAAAATAAGGTAAAAAATGTCCGTTGGACATGGCAAAGAAGGAGATGTGTGTTAAGCCTGGCAGGAGAGGCCAGGAAGACTACAGGATAGTCTGTACCAAGGAATGCCAAAGGATCTTGAGTATAGCAAGGAAATTAAAAAGGAATCCAGAAGTCTTTTCAAGTCTACTCTGTATATATTTATATTCCCAATGAAATAAAATAAAAAAGAGAGCTAACTCTCAAAATATGTCCTTTTTTAAACATATATTTTAAATTCTTTAATAACAATTCAATCTCTCCTCTCCTCTCTGCTTTTACATAATCATAAACACAAAAGAAAAGGAAAAAAATCCAGAAAGCAAGATGTTAGGAAGTGCCAAGTTGACTTTCCAGAATTAGCTTTTCAAAATCTCTTAAGAATTTGATTAAACTTTGCATACTCCCCACCTAAAGTCCTGTGAATATATACACAAAATTTTCATTCCATTTAAGGGCATTCAGGGATCCAGCAAAGCCCATTATAAAAGCATAGGGAGTTTATGGACTCCCTTCCCACCACTTCCATAACATCATCTTTCCCCAGTCATCCGCATCTTAGTTCTTAGCATGATCATTCATGTAACTAACTGATAAAGCTGAAAACCTCAGAGTCAACCTTGATTCCATTCTTCCATGCTTCTCACATCCAATCCTTCAGAGAATCCAGTTGACTAGACCTCCTAAATATTTTCTGATTCCAATACCCTCTCACTATCTTCACTCATACCCTGATTTATCTTCCACTTGGACTGTAGTAAAAGTCTCCTAATTGATATCCCTGCTTCCACTCCTGACCCTTTTGGTCCATTCTCCACAGAGTAGCCTATGGGATCCTTTGAAAATATAAATCACATCATTTTCTTTTCTAGCTTAAAATTCTCCAATATCTTCCCATTGCAATTAGAATAAAACCCAAAGTTTTAAGGTCTCGTATGACGTGGCCCCTGACAGTTTGTTTATGATGCTTTCTTGAACACACTAAACATGTACCCAAATTAAGGCCATTTTGCTAGCTAGTACCTCTAGTTGGCATGTTCTAACACATGCAGCTTTTCTTATCTTCTTGGCCAGTTCTTTCTTATCATTTTAGTCCCAGCTGAAATGTTCTCTCTTCAGAGATATCTTCTGGAACTACTACATCTAAAATAGCACCCACCTCCCAGTCACCTTCTATTTTATTATCTTCATAACACTTGCCACTATCTGCAACAATTCCTTTTATTTATATATTTGTTTACTTGTTTATTGTCTGTCTCTCTCCTCCAGGGCCTTGTTTACCACTGTAACTCCAAAACCCAGCTCAGCCCCTGACAAGAAGTAAGTGCTCTTCAAATACTTGTTGACTGACGTGTGTGATGATTTTCCTTTATAAAAAATCATAAAATTAGTTGATGTCTCAATTATATTCTTAGTTTTTATAACATATTATATGCCTATAGAAACATTTCCTGTGAAGACTTATATCGCCTGCCTGGATTTTAATGTGAATCTGGATTGCTTAGGATCGCAGTGTTTAGAAATAACAATAATCCATAATTCCCTTTTCCAGCTGCTCTCTAAATGCCTGCTAAATCAGCATACCATTCTTTCTGTAACTGTCCCCTTCAGGAAGCTGGTCCATCCTTATGGTGAACATCTAAATCACTGAAACCTAAAACTTTCCTTTGGCTTCTCTATCCTTAAATTCACCATGGTGTTGCTTGGCCCACAGTAATCCCCAATTAATCATACTTTATTTTTACTGGAGAGTTTTTAATGATGCCCAGTCCACGTTGGGTCTCCTAAATGGTATAGTTAACTCTCCCCTCCCCTCAAAAAAGCTAAGTGTAGGTGGCCGAATGTGCTATGTTACTCTCTGATTCTAGCTAAAAATTAACAATAAGATATGGGTTTAAAAGCATATTCCCTCTAATCTCAAAAGGACTAAGCATCAACTTTTCCTCTGTCTCTGTACCCAGCAGAGTTTAGAGGAACCCAATAATTGGAGTCTACAAGACAGTTCTGGAAAGCATCTCTATATCTATCATTTCAGAATTCACAGGTGGATCTAGAATCCAACTCCCCCTAACAAATCCTCCACATCTAACAGGGAAACTCCAAGATAAAGCACACTATTCTTATTAGTTTCACAGAGATAAAATTATTAATTAACTGTGTAAGGAACTCAATGACTAATTTATGAACATTCATAGCCGCTCTCTTCTCCTTAAACATCCATCTAAACTTAGGAGAAAGAATTTCTTTTGGGCCCCTTGGGGCTATCATTTGGTCTCCAAAATTCAAGTATAGGTTTAAACAAATAAAAAAAAAAAAATGAAACCAGGAAGGCGGTGTGGAGCTACATAATAAAAAGCTACAGAAGAAAGAGAGAAGGTAGAGAGAAAAGGCCTATGGGGAAGCTGTCAGAGAAGTTTTGGGGGACAGGGAGCTCAAAGTGGAGAAGAGTTTCTGGAAATAGCCATAGTGTTGGAGAAAATGAAGAGAAATGATGATGGGCTGAGAACATTTTAAAGATGTGCTGTTTATTAAGAAAGCACTCTTCCCTCTCCCTTTGGTGTTTCCTGTCAGAGACAAGATCTATCATACTTCTCATTATTTTTTCGTCACTGAATGTGTATCTAGTCTGGGTCATGTGGAGTACCAGATGACCTAATCCAGCCAGAACAAAGGTTGTATTCATGTTATATTAGTCTTCTTTTTGACTTTGCAAAGCAGTTCTTCTTTATGACTGGCATATTTTTCTGTTGCTGGACCTTGTTCTTTCGTATTTTGCATTCTTCTTCCGTCTCAGTGTGGATCCTGGTGTACAACTTTCTCTTGCTCCTGCACCACGGACCTACACAGAGGGTGCGCAAAGGGAACTGCATCTCTTAGAGTACAGAGACTTCACTTCCTGGAGTACTGGTTGGTGCATTCTATTTTCAACCCTTACAGTTCTAAAGAGAATTAGCAGCAAAAGCGTGGCTCTTGAAGATTATTTTATTCTTATACAATATTTGTACTTTCTTAGACATTTTCCCAAATGATCCCATCTACTTCTCATTAGCTGTCTCCTTTTTAATTAAAATAATTATGCTTCAACTACATTTCATAAATGGGCCCTTTACTACCCTGAATTCTATACCGTTCATGCTGGTAGATAATACAGATTTCCAATCTTCCTTAAGTATGGGCTTAAAGACTTACTTTTTTCTACTGAACTTTGCATTGAGTTGAATTTTCCAGTAGGAAGGAAATTTCCTGATTGTGGTAAATGTGGAGATGTAGCACCAAGACTCCCCTTCTAGAAGGACTTGGTGGCTCACCTGCTGAGAGTGATGTTAACAGACTTTAGCTATAGGCCCCTACAAGGATTGTCTCAGTTGTAAGAGCCATTGTGCCCAAGGTCGCACCCATGTGAGGGTGGTCTTCCAATGACTAATAGAGGAGAGGGTATAAGGGCTGACTAATTTGACCCAATGTGGGCAACTCTGATGACCATTTCAGCTTCAGCCCTCCCCATGGGGCTCACTGAGGACTTCGTTAGGAATGCATCACAGTTCAACTTTTCCCTCTGCACAATTCTGCTTCCTTTCTCTCCATTTTGCATGTAAGGATCCCAAGAGGGCTCCCTACTAAACATCCTGCCCCCAAAATCTATCCTAGAACATACTTCCTGGAGAAACCAACCTGTGACAATGATCCTTAAAGCTCCTAAAATGTTCTACTAGTTGCAAAGGAATGGAGAGCCTAAATTATTCTTCAAAATCTAGAAATTATTGCTAATTTATGAGTACAAGTAGAAGTTTAAAAGGTTGCTAATGCAGATCCTTGCTTTCAAAATATCTGTTTATTTACTTTTACATTATTCTGAAAATTTTTTTATATATAACATTTTTCCTTTATAAATTAAGCATTTTATTCCTTTCACCGTTTAAAGATTTCACAGTATAAGGACATAACTTAAAATAAAATTAATTGTAAATAGTTGAGATGTTCGCTTTTATTTTAATAATATTTTCAATGGCACTCATAATAATTTAGAATTTCTAGTGGATTTGGATGGAGCATTAAATCCACAAGATATGAAAAAAGCACGGATAAAATTTTTAAATGAAAGGAAATGTTTTGAGAATTTATTTTATTTTTAAATCACTCTTTTTCTTATTGTAGAGCAACACAGGCTCAAAATATTACAAACAAAAGGAAAAAAAAACCCTAAATTCTATCATCCAGAGAAGTAGTTATTGTTTTTTTTTGGTATATTATTTTAACATTTGAAATAAGCATTCATGTTAGATTTTCTGTTTACATATGTGTGTATGCTAATTTCAAACAGTTTTTAGTACTCAATAAAACATATCTTCTAGGACCTCCTATTTTCAGCAGTTTGCTAACAAAGTCTTGAGAAGGAATGAAAAGTTGTGATACGGAGCAATGGGCTCACTCTGCTCACTGCAGTCTGAGCCAATCAATCACAACGAGTTAGGGATCGAGAAAGGAAGTTTTAATCAAATCTCAAAAACCACCTTCCAAAATTACAGAATCTTGACGCAGTTATATAGGGAAAATGGGCAGTAAGGGCGGGGGGGAGGGGGGGGGTCCAGGGATGTTGGTTTCCAGGCCTGACCGGCTCCAGGCATCACACTGTTCTGTTCTTCTGTCAGCTGTGATACATATCTTGTAGATGTGTTTCCTGCCTGTGGTCAGCCTGTTCCTGGAGAGAAACTCGTAGAACAAAGTTTTAATTTATCAAGCTATCGGGGAGTACATACGTAAGCAGAGGCCATAAATTAGGAGAGCTTGTGAATTTTTAGAGTACATTCAGAGCAGTGAGTAGTCACACAGAGGAGGGGCTAGGGCTGTTTAGCATAATAAGATGGCCTCACTTTTGCTTACTTACAGTTATAACACTTCTTTTATAATATTTATAATATAGAATTTGACTAACACTCATTGAGTGTCACTCCAATAAATTCAAACTAGTGATGTATATTACATTTAAGGAAATTGCCCAAGAACCTCTATCTTACTACCACAACTCAATCTGATGATGGCAAATCCCAATTCCAATAAATTCCTCACGAACAAGGAAACACCCCCTTAAGCCTGTTTTCTTAACCTACAAAATGAGGGCCGTAGAGGAAGTTTGGCTGGATTGCTCTTGCCTCCTACATATAACAAGGATTCATGTAACAAGGATAAACTAAGTGAAAAATAAAGAACAAATACCTGAAGTCTTTGGAGAATGACCAAAAGTAAGCAGATTCTGGAGGGCAGTTTACATTTGTAAGAAGGAAGGCACTCAAACTCCTATTTTTACAGTTTCTAGTCTAAGGGCAGGCCTCAGTCTGCTTCCTACGCGTTGGCTAAAATTCTAATACAAAACACAAGGTTTTCTGGCTTGAAAAGTGAGAGGACAGAGTTTGGGATAAGTACAGTTGCTGGAAAGTAAGGGGGAAATCCAGGAAAGGAGGGACCCAGAGAAAGGAATCCTCAAATTTCTATAAATCTCTTGCTGACCTGCGAACCATGCCTGAAGAGAACAAACTTCAAGCAGCCAAGCCCAGGCTAAAAGAACTGACCTGATATTTGAGCTGTTGCCCAAAAGACATAGCCCAATCAAGCCAGTTGCATGCTAAACCAAACCAAACCAACAAACAAAAAACCTAACATTCTTTGGGAGAGTATTATAGAACCAGGGTCGTTGGAAAATAACATTTACAATATCAAGGATACAATCTAAAATTACTTAATAAACCAAGAAACATGAAAATGTGACTCATTTTTTGAGAGAAAGGACAATCAACAGAGATCAACCTAGAGATGTCCCAGATATTGGAATTAGCACAGATTTAAAGCAGTTACCATAAACATATTCAAGGACATAAAAGAAAATATGTGCATCATGAACAAAATACTGGAAATCTAGCAGAGAAATAGAAACTATAAAAAAGAAAGAAATGGGAATTCCAGAACTAAAAATGTAATACCTGAAATAAAAATTCACCAGATGGACTTAACAGCAGAATGAGGATGACAAAAAAAAAGTGTCAGCAAATTTGAGGATAAGTCAATAGAAATTGATGAGGATTATTTTAGGCTGGTTACTTTTAAAAACTGCAGATGAGAAGGAGGCTCTGAGGAGTGGAATTTGCTTGCCCTTTGATGAGAGACATTTGCGTTTGTGAAGGAAGTCTCCATCTGTGGGGGGTGTCTCTCTCTCTGCACCAGGCGGAAGGGGGGATGACCTTATCTCTGGAAACTCTTAATGGGGATGGCAAGGACTTAAGTCTTGTTTATTGTGCTTGTCTGGTAACCTCACGTAGCTGACTCCCCCCACCACCAACATCCTCCTTTGTCTTTAGCTGAAGATAATATTTAAGGTGGTGGCTTCTGCCATTTACTTAATCCAGTTTGATTCTTATCTAAAAGTTATAGGACCACCCATTAACCAGACCCCACCTGCCCCAATATCATTTTAAGAACTTTTTTTACATATTTTTTCCTTTGTCTTGTAAAGAGATAACTCACATACCTATGCCTTAAATTTAGCCTTACCCTCCACCCGTGTTTGCATCAACAGCTCCTCCTGCCTGTGGGTCCTGTCCCCATGCAGCAGCTCCTCCTGCCTGTGGGTCCTGTCCCCATGCAGCAGCAGCAACTCTGACTGCCCATGGGTCCTGTCCCCATGCTATTCCACACTATTCTCTAAATAAAAGAGCACTACTGCCAGACCTTGAGAGTCCAAGAAATCTTTCTTTCGACTCTTTGGCTTGCTGACCCCGCATCAGAAATGATCTAACCTGAGGAAAACAGAGAAAGAATATTGAAATGAAAAATGAACAAAGTCTCAAGGAGCATGTCGAAAGGTCTAAGATATGTATAATTAGAGTCCCAGAAGGAGATGAGAGACAGGAAGAATGGGCAGAAACAATATCTAAGGAAAACATGGATGAATATTTTCCAAATTTGGTGAAAGATATACATTTACACATTCAAGAAGCTCAATAGGGGGCTGGCCCGGTGGCGCAGTGGTTAAGTTTTCACGTTCTGCTTCTTGGCGGCCCGGGGTTCGCTGGTTTGGATCCCGGGTGCGGACATGGCACCGCTTGGCAAAAGCCATGCTGTGGTAGGCGTCCCATGTATAAAGCAGAGGAAGATGGCCATGGATGTTAGCTCAGGGCCAGTCTTCCTCAGCAAAACGAGGAGGATTGGCAGCAGTTAGCTCAGGGCTAACCTTCCTCAAAAAAAAAAAAAAAAAAGAAGCTCAACAAATCCAAAATGAGATAAATACAAAAAAACTACACTATTTTATAATAAAGAATTTGGCTGACCTTTGTCACTAGTTTCTAGGAGATAACCTCTAAATTTTTGGAATTTCTTGGAGTAATAGGAATGTCTCTGTTATTTATGGTAGGCCCCTGGGACCATACCTGAGTTTATGCTAATGAGATGACTCAGGATGGGGGCTGGCCACACCAGAATGACTACCCCGTAATTACAGGGTTGGGGCTTTGAGTTAGGTGATAAGAGCCCAACCTCTGAAGAGGGCAGGGTGGGCTGGAGATTGAGTTGAAGTATGTTGCCAATGATTCAATCAATCATGCCTATGTAATGAAACTCCAGTAAAAAGTCTGGGCACTGAGGTGAGCTTCCCTGATTGGTAACTATACCTCGGTGTGCCTGGCAGGTGACATGTTCTGAGGACACAAAAGCTTTATGTTTGGGACCCTCCCAGACCTCACTCTGTGGGTCTCTTCACTTGGCTAGTCCTGATTTATAGCCTTTATAATAAAACTATAATTACACATATAGTGCTTTCCTGAGTTCTGTGAGTCATTCTAGCTTATTACAGAACCTTAGTTGGTGGTGGGAACCTCTGAATTTGTTGCCAGTTGATCAGAAGCATGGGTGGCCTGGGAACCCTGGAGCTTGCAGCTGGTTTCTGAAGTGAGGGGAGGAATGTGCTCTTAACTTGTGAAATTTGACCTAATACTGGGTAGTTAGCATCAGAATTGCATTGCGTACATCTAGGCATAGTATCATCAAATGTCAGAAAGCTAAAGATATTTTGAAAGCTGTCAGAGAACAATGACATGTTGTGTACAAGCGAATTATGATTTGAGTGATGGACAGCTCCTCATCAGAAAAATAATGGAGACCAGAAGATGGTGGAACATCCTTAAAGTGCTGGGGGTGGGGGATCAAAACCACATCATCTCAGATGTGTTCACACATCCAGTGAAAATGAGCTTCCAAGAATAAAGGTGAAATAAAATACATTTTCAGATAAAGAAAACTAAACAAATGTGTTGACTCTGGGCTTGCGCTACAAGAAATACTAAGTTCTTCAGGCTAAAGAGAAATAAAAACAGATGGAAATTCAGATCCTGGCGGGTAGTGGGGGGATGAAGAGCGTAGCGCACGCGGGACACATCTCTTACAAAGGCCTGTGAAACGCAGTTTCTTCCCAGCCCTGATATCGCTGAATTAGAACTTCAGCTCTGATGTGTCCTACATTGAGCTAGAGCTGTAAGGCACAAAGTCCTGCCTTTTTCCTCAAGGGGAGACAGGCCACAAAGCATGTGGCATCCAGCTCTTTGCTCCCTCCCTCCCTTCCTTTTCTTTCATCATTTATTTATATCAATATGGACTTATGTACATTTATTTATACTTTGGGTTATAATCCAATACTACATTATTTATTTTGTTGCTCAAATTGTTCCAGCATTGGCCATTGGGAACTCTATAGGATGCTCCAGACTCATCTTGTATATTTCTGCCCTATCCCCAGAACCAGCCATGTCTCCAAGGAGCCCTGGTTTCTTTCATTGGAGAATGTTATTAGGCACTGATCTGGGCACTGGGTGTATCTACAGAATTTTGACCTCATAGTATCAGGCTGGTTTCTCTTTCTCAGAAGGCATCCTTGACGATTTCCTTAACTGTAAACTAAATACAAGCAATTATGAAACATGGTTGCTAATGAAACTAACATAAGCTTAGGCTGTGTTGGCAGAAAGTGTATTGTATGGGTATCTCATCATTGCATGTTTCTGCCCACATCCACTCTTGTGTCTCAGTAACTCCCCTTTACATAGAATATTTGTGCTTAGGGCTGTGAAGAAGAGGAACAAATTATGTCTTCTAATATCTTGTTGGGGGTGGTAGTAATAGAGAAGTAATAGAGAGTAATAGAGAGGAATCAGGAGAGAACAAAGCTCACTGATAAGCTGATGTGTATTATCTACTGTGGGCCACAAGGAGAATGGGCAACTTGGCCAGGGTGAGAGGCCACTGGCCAAAAGTGTAATGGCAACTCATTCCAATTAGAACAATAACAACAGTGCAATTACTTCCCTCATTGCAGATGCTACCATCTTCACAAACGGGATAATGGAAAATTCCTGGGGGAATGTGAGTTGGAGGAGGAGGAGGAAGAGGAGGAGGAAAGAGGAAGAGGAAGTAGAAGAAGGTGGGCCCAGTGGAGTGATAGAACCTTCTCTTATCTGATAATGAAGTTGGATTCTATGCATCTCTTCCTAACTCTGCATTCAGCAGTGTCATGTTGGTAGCTTGAAACTGGTCCTGGTGGGAATATTTACACCATGCAAATCAGCAAACACTACAGATGAGGGCTTTTTCCCCTTGAAGAGCCACTTGTACATTTACCAGTACACTGCTGAATGGATCCTATGGGCCCAGCATCTAGACTCAAATTCCAGTATATTTTCCTGTTTAAGAAAACAGGTTCTTGTCTCTGCCAGCCCTGGAGATGAACTCAACTTTGTGGCTTCCTGGGTGTTGGAGGGGGTTGATGGGGCTGGAGACAGGCTATGGAAACCTCATACTGGCACAGAGGGACATAGACACTTTGCTCTGCATCCAGTATTAAGGCTTCTACCTCCTATTCTTTGGCAAGATACCTCCACCACCAAAGGAGGGAAAATACTTCCCCCACTCTCCCTTTCCCTTTCTCATTAAAGAAGAGATGTAGCATTAGAGTTTGCTTTGCATGTTTATAATATTAAGATTAAAACCATCTGTATTTTTATTTTTTATTATTGAGCTCATGACTAACATTTGCTTTTCATAACAGAGATAACTTACTTTACTTTGACCAACATATTTCTTGCAAATGTTTTTGCCGCCCAGTATTGATATAAACTTATGATAACAATATCCTGACTCCCCACTCCATTCATATGCTTTGGATGGGGTTGGCCTGCTTCTGACTCCAGGAGTAGGCAGTACTCAGATCTGGCCAAAGTCGTGGTGAATGGCTCAGGAGTGGCATGTGGCCACTCCAGGGTCCCAGGATGCAGAGGCAGTTGTGGAGACTGTTGAGAGAGAGGTATGCACTCTTCTCTACTGGATATCCACCTGGGGAGAATATAATCCAGGAACTGCTAGGGAAAGAGAAGGTCCTACTCAGAGTTTTAGTCCCTAGGTCCAACAATGCCTGTAGTCTTAATTATTCCTCGATTTGATGGCTACTGAACCTGTAAAAGTGTTTTTCTGGGCTTAAACCAGTTGGAGTAGTTCACATGCAACTGCAAGAGTCTTAACTGATACAGTATGTTTTACAATTTCAGTTAAGAGAATTAGTAATCTTTCCAAAGTAACTGGTGACAAGTCTTCTGATGCTATATGTTGATATTTTTAATAAAAATAAATTCTATGTACTTACTTTTATTTTTTATAGTATTTTACTAAAATATTTGCTTTACATTTGTATATTGATATATTTAACTAAAAAGTTATAAGCAGAATTTACTTCAGAAATCTCCAGTATTTTACGTAGGAATGCTCTTCTTTGGCTCATCCACAGTTTTTACTGCTTTCACCCTCTGTAAGGCTCCTCCTCGAATAGGCAATTTTTTAAGAGCAATATCTGTATCAGCCAGAGGTCCTCCCATTAATCGGGCAGGAGTGCTTTCCACTGTTACTACCCGGCCAGAGAGAACCTGAAAAAGGAAAAGGTAAACATCCAAGAGTCTACTTACAAAATTTTTCAGTAAGAGAAAAAGCCATTCATCCTTCAGCTTACTTTGGAAAAGACACAACATGTACATATAAGTAATTAGGAGGCAGCATGGCATAATGGAAAGATAAGAGCTTTGGAGTCAAGGAAAGTGGGTTTGAGTTCTGCTTCTACTGCTTATCAGCTTTGCAACTAGGGGCAAATTATGTCCAGAAGAGGACACCAGGAAGCCTGGAATATGGCATGGATCTGTTTGCCAAGCAAAGGAGGCACTGCGCATTTTCTGTCAAAGAGATGTGGAGATATATTCTGACTAGTGTTTGTAGCAGTTTCTTGGGAATCCTGAAGGGCTGGGTCCAGTCCAAATAAGCACTGGGCAAGGGTGAAGGTACCTTGGCAACAAATATGCTTTAACTATGTGAAATTTCAATAGTGAAAAGAAAAAACATGAGACAAAACCCCATGGAAATAACATTCTTTGGGGCCTAAATTCAATATCTACTAAGAAAAGTTATGAACAAAAAAATCTTACCGTTGTGTTAAGGCCTTTAATATCTGTCTGGTGAAATATTGTATTTGGTGGTTGCTCATTGTATCTAGAGGATTCTATAGCTTTTTCCTGAAGTCTTTTTGCTTTCTGAGGATTTATCAATTAGAAAGAAAATAATATTAATTGCTATTAAAGCATTATCTATGGTACTTAAAGTGAAATATACAAAGTACATTTAATTGTATCTGGCTTATACTTTGTTTATTAGGTAGCGCGGAACCTGCATTTACATACTCATTTAGGCTAAGAAGATAGTTATTAGCAAGTTATATCTTTTATACATTGCAGAAGCCACCAGGCATCTGACAACATTACTGAGATTTCCAGAGGTATGGTTCATATATGACTAAGGAATAAAGCAGATCCTAAGGAGATCAGGTTCAATTTTTAGCACATAATTTAATAAACTACTAAATTTACATCAGGTGATGCACATTTTCAAAATACATTGCATAAATTAAATACTAATTCAGTACACTTAAATGTTTCAAACATTCAGAATAATATAAATTGTATAATTTGCTGCAGTTATATTCAAGCTCAATAGTTGAGACACTAGAACAGGTAAAATTTGAGGTAACAAATGATCTGCACAGAAGAGGCTGATTTTCATTAACTATTCCTTAGAAGTACAGATATGAGCATATGAGCATATGTTGTAGATAAAGTTGGGAAGAACTTTTAGTGAGAAGGGGGAGACACAGTACCTTGAATAAGCTTGGTTTTGCTTTGCTTTTGCTATATTAATATAGTTCCACTATTTTCATGGGCTAACATAAAATTTAACAATTTCATATCTAGAGGAAGAACTGTAACATTATGTAAAAGTGTATCTAAAGTATTAACAGAAAAGTTGGAAAAAAGTAATGAGATTTTGGAAATCCATGGTGCTTCTCATATATTTCAAGTGAACAATTAGCATTATAAACTTTTTAGAGTACTTTCTAGCTTACAGCTGCAGCAGCTTATCACATTTTTCCAAGGGGGTGTTTGTCCCAAATTCCCATTTACGCTTTAATATAATGTTTCTTTTCGTGGTCATGGAGGGGAAACAACCTTGGGGGAAAGGGTAATATGGATAGTTGTTTTTTCTGTCCCTCACTCTACTTATTACAGAAAAGATCAATGAATAAAAAGGCTCAGAATGGAAAGTAGGAGCACATTTCTTCTGCTCCTTCCTGGCTACCCATAATCTTCTTTATGCAAGCCAGGAACACCACGCTTGCTTCTCACTGCTAAACTAAATGAAACTCAAGAGCGGCATCTTCTGTAACTATGAAAATGCATAGTTTCAGTTATCATCCTAAATTGCATATGAGGATCTAAGAGTGTTGGCATTCTATAGAAAGATCAACAGAAAAGGGCGAATGAAAATTTATTCCTGAAAGTCTGCCTGTTAGAGCTGGCTATTTGTTGTGGATATCACAATATTTTAAAAGTCCTATCTTTAGAATTGAAGGCAGGGAATTTAAACAGACACTTGTATGCCAATATTCATTGCAGCGTTATTCACAATAGCCAAAGGTGCAAATAACCCAAGTGTCTATCAACAGATGAATCGATGAATAAAATGTGGTCATACAAACCATGGGTTACTCAGCCATAAAAAAAGGAATGCTATAACATGAATGAATCTTGAAAACACTGTACTCAATGAAATAAGCCAGATAGAAAAGGACAAATACTGTATGATTACACTTACATGAAATATCTAGAATAAACAAATTCAGAGAGAGAGAAAGTGGATTAGAGATTACCAGAGGCAAGGAGGAGGGAGAATGGGAAGTTATTGCATACTGGTTATAGAATTTCTGTTTAGAATGATGAAGATGCTCCAGAAATAGGTATCGGTGATGTTTGTACCACATTGTGAATGTACTTAATGCCACTGGATTGTTTACTTAAAAATGATCAAAATGGCAAATATTATGTTACATATATTTTACCACAACTTTAAAACATTAATAAAGTAATATACCAAAAAAAAAAAGTCCTACCTTTAAAGTTTTAGCATTTGATGTTCTAGCTAAGAAATTTTGCCATGATTTATTAGCCAGTTCTCTTTGCTTGTGGGTGGCTTGTATCTGAAATGAGAAAAATAATTAAAAGTTCCAGTTTCTCTGAAAGGATACCAAAGGTCTTGAAAGCCCTCATTTTGAAGGAAGACCTGGTTTTGCAAAGGTAAGTTTTAAAGTCAACTAGCAAAAGGATTAGAGTATTTGTAGAGTTCAACAATTTAAAAACCAAAAATCTTAAAATGAAAAAAATAAATCCTTCCCCCGAGTATTTGTAGAGTTCAACAATTTAAAAACCAAAAATCTTAAAATGAAAAAAATAAATCCTTCCCTCACTATGTGGCTAAGGTTTGAACTGCTTTCCATGAAATGTAATGCAAAGCTGTTGTTATAAAAATATAAAATATAAAGATAACAATAATCATTGTCAGCAAGACTGATTGTTTTACATGCTTAATACTTGTGAAGACAGATTATAGTCCAGAACAAGCTATATAAATCACCCAACAGCAAATTCACAGGAGAAAAGAAAGAGATTCCTGCTGCCACTGATAATAGTTTAGGCAAGATTATATTGGTAAAACTACTTCTAATTTATGGCTGCAGCAAGACAGGCCATTTTGTGAGAGTGCTGAGTTTGCGGTGGTGATACAGTCTAAGGAGGTAACTACTAACAAACTGCAGGGACTACAGTTTCCATCAGGCTATCCACTAATTATATCATCAAAGAACACATGCCCTTGGTTGATGTATAATATACCATTAAGTTTAAATTATGAACCTAAGAGTATTTAATTACACTGCTAAAAAGTAAGTCGGGTCAGCGCCATGATAACAAATCAACAATAACCAACAAATCAACAACAGCTTGTCCACCCAGCAGACATTCCCCCGTTCAACAGAACTCATGAGGCAGCAGAACTTCCAATAGGGCTACCCCACTTAAGAGCAACTAAGTGGATTAAATGGCAGCATCCATGCAACAAAAACTCTTAACAAACAAAACTTTCAAGCAAGGAGGTGTCTAAGATGGAGCAGAATTCACAGGTGGACACAGAGTCCCACTAAGCTGAAGCTATAAATATTTAATAGTCCATGTGAAAAGAACAGGCAATAGAAAACTTTGGAAATTACTTTAAAGAGTTTTGAATATTTAATTGTAGTCATAAAGGATCACCAAGCAGAAGTGGGAAATCTACATCATCTTTGTAACTGTGGACAAGTTAATTTAAATATTAATCTATTTGCTCAAAAACTTCTGATGTGTTCAGTTTCCCACCTATGTAAAGTTTTAGGAAAATGGCTTATATTTTCCTGATGGGCTTTTTCTGATTACTTCCAGTTAGAAACCAGTTTATCTCTGGATTTATGGAATGCTCATGCTAAGTGTTTTGGCACTGAGGTGGGGATAAAGCTTATCACTGTGCCTAAAGTTGGCATATCAATAAGGGCCTGTCACAGAGTGAGGGATGAGGGCCAACTTCCTCAATGAGGTCATACATATAGTCACAGAGATACACTGTTTGTCAGAATTTGCTAAATGTATACATTTAAATAGACCACAGTTTTTGGAACTCTGACATTTCAAAATGGAAGTGTCTCAGGTGTCTACTTTTTAAACTCTAAGCCTGTAGAAATCAAATTATAATGCCCTAAAACAGCACTGACTACTGACTATAGTAATTGAATCTCAAGCTCTTAACTCCATGGTTTCTTTAAAAACTTGTACAAAGACACTGAAGGTAACTATAGAGAAAACTACACACAACCAGAAGGACCTACAACTAGAATATACAACTATGTACTTGGGGGCTCTGGGGAGATGAAGAAGGAAAAAAAAGAAGATTGGCAACAGATGTTAGCTCAGGCGTCAGTCTTCAAGAAAAAAACTAAACTAAAAAATAACTCTAAGTGCTGAAACATTCACAAGTAAGGCAAATATATCCTATTGATAACTTCAACTAGTTTATACATTGAAATTATTATCTTGTGCCTCAATGGTATCTGTGGCTTACTTTTGCATAGACTTTTTGTTCATTTTGCACATCTTGGCGCGCCTGGCTTTCAATCATCTCACTTTGCAGAGAAGCAACCATCTTTCCAATATTTTCTGATGCTGTTGTAATAGTTTCCAAAATTTTTTTATCTGTAGTGACTGGTCTTAACTTTTCTAATTTTATTTCTTCATATATTTCATTCCATATTTCTCCAATCTGTTATAACAAAGTTTAAGTTTAAAAAAGTTAAATGAACCAAAAATAAATGACATAATTTTAAGTAATTCTTGGTGGCCATTCCAAAGTTAACACTTACTGAACCAGCTTCTCCTAACTTACTCTTTGGGAATAAGTTAAATGCATTGGGAATGATTTGGGGCACCATTTACAAATGAGTATTCAGAAGTAATTTATCAAATGTTTTCAATGATAAGGTATTCATGGATGTGCCTCCACTACCTAAGTCTAATTCATTGCCATCATCACTGCCCTCTGCTTTAAGTCACTCTGTTTTCAGAGCTGCAGAAACTGCTGCTTTAGTCTCATCCTCCTAAAGCCCTGTACTGAAGGCTAGATCAAGCTGAATTTGGAGGACGATAAACACAGGGATTCCAGGGACCCTAGAACCTAGTCACCCTGAGAAGTAGGGCCCTGCCCCTCACCTTCTAGCTAAGGCAATGATTGAAGCTCAAGGTCTTAACTCCACAGTTTCATCATGCTGATAGCTCCACCTCACGTTCTGGGTTGTCTGGAAATTAACATGCTAGAGTATGTTTAAATTTAGAGAAAAGTTTATATATCCAGGATAGGGATAAAATTCAGCCTTGTTTTCATTTGAAAATAGATGTTTACTCATTTATAACATTCAAATACATAGTACTAATATTAGTAGAAGAGATAATATTTGAAAAGTTCTGTTAGGCTTCTGAACAGTTCTATGACAGTAACATCCATTTTCTTTTACAAACTAATAGTTGGATGAAATCTTATCCCATGGAAAATACCCAGTCAATTAATTGTATGTTTCTGGAACAGTATCAGATGCAAAATGTAAGATAAAAATTACACAGTATGTCTATGACAGTTCACAATTACAAATAGATCTTTTATTTTGCAGTTGATTTTTTGCCATACTAGATTTTATATCAAGGTTAAGAAGGTACTCACTTTAAAATCAAGATATCTATGTATGATACAGAGGGTCACAAAATCTTCAGCTGATAGGCCAGGTAAATTTTCAAAATCTAAACAAAGTTTATAGAGAGAGAATTACTTTAACAGAGGAACCGATTCCAAAAGGCATACATCTATCATAAAAACAAATGCAAAAAGTTACTTTTGATTTCATCATGATTTATAAAAAGTTACTTCTGTGAGCTTTTGGCTTCCTCCTATAACAAACCTCTGCCAGGTCATCCTTATCTAGTCATCAGAAGAGGAGCACTTTCATGGTATTGTCAGACTATGATATTGTACTTTCAGAATCTGAAGAGTGAGGACTTTTTCCTTATTAAGAAGCAAGTATTTTAAAACACTCTGGTGATTCAGAATTGTAGTGTTTAAGCCTACTCATCTAAACTAACTGCTTTGAATCCTGGCTGCACACTGGAATTGCCTGTGGAGCTTTAAAAAATACTGATGGCTGAACCCCACACCTGGAGATTCCAATTTAACTGATCAAGGGTATAGCCTGGGCATTTGGGATAATAATGGAACATGCCTTTATCTGTATAAAGGGACTTCTGTTCATCATGTTTGAAAAATGGACTCCAGAGCAAAATCAACTCACACATTCAACAAAATAGAGAGGCTCAGGGAATTTGATGAGTAGCTTCTTACCTAGTTTGCCCAACACAGCATAAATTTTTGCTCTGATATTCTCCGCAACATCCATAACTGCAATAGTCGGGCAGTTAGCAGGCAGTGGTATAATTTTCTGCTCTTCTTGAAAACTAGTAAATAGAGGTTTCTTTGTATCTAATCATTGGATATCATGAAAATACATGGAAGGGACAGATAACAACCATAGTAAATTAATAATTTAATTTTGAGATTTTTAGTCTAGACATCATAAAATATATAAAAATATTATAATAGAGTAAAATAGTGCCTTGTACATGGTCAGTCTTTTGAAAGCAAATGTAACCAGTAATTTCTTCCCCATTCTGTGGCAAAACTTAAAGCTTTCATTTTTATTACTTATGTAAAATATGAAAATTTCACAAAATTACTTTTCTAAAAGTGAAACTTTTATATAAATAACTTTTCTAATTTTGAGATCCAGAAATTGAACAATGTCAGTTTAACAATGATATAATCTTTGCTTTGGGTTTCTATATATTATGCTATAAATATAAAAACTATTTTATGATATTATAGATCAAAACTCAGACATAAAGACAGACTGAAGATAGACACTGTCAGAAGTTAAAGAAGAAATATTTTCATTTAAAAATAAACAATACTAACAGTTTAGATGAAGCCATAATAAGAATCTTAAGAGGTTTAGAAAACGTAATGTAGCATTGTAGAATAGATAAATGAACTATAAATTCTGATACTGTAAACTTCATTAATTTAGAATATAGTAATTAAAATTTATGAACATTTGATTTATTTTATTTAGAAGAGTTTCTTATTTCATATAAAAAGTAAATTGTATACATATGAATCAATAGAAATATACAACATACTATTAAAATTGTTTTCAAGCATTCTGTTTAAATCTCAAATTTTATTGGATAAGAAATACTACTGAATCTATTTGTAAAAGCAGATAACCCAAAGAAATTTCTTTAGGAAGTACTGTTAGTTTTTTTCGAGTTAAAGACTCTAACCAGGGGCCGGCCCAGTGGCACAGCGGTCAAGTTCGCACGTTCTGCTTTGGCGGCCCAGGGTTCACTGGTTTGGATCCCGGGTGCGGACATGGCACTGCTTGGCAAGCCATGCTGTGGTAGGCGTCCCACGTATAAAGTAGAGGAAGATGGGCACGGACGTTACCTCGGAGCCAGTCTCCCTCAGCAAAAAGAGGAGGATTGGCAGTAGTTAGCTCAGGGCTAATCTTCCTCAAAAAAAAAATAAATAAATAAAATAACATAATCAAATACCATTTCCTTAAAGTAGCCTATAAAAATATAAACCTGCTACTAATTTACTTAGTTTTCTTCCAATCACTCAGAATTTATGATAGCAAGTTCTGAAAACTCTGTGAAAAGAACTTTAAACAAAGGGGTGAAAATCCTCATACTTTCCTAATATCTATTACAGATTTCTTTTAAAAAATATGCATCTAATTGCTTCTATTAACAATTATAAACACACTTACCAATGATCTTCCCATGTTTATCACGTTTCACTCCTAGTTCTTCTTCTTCCTTTCTCCACAATTTAATTAAAAGACTAGCAGCTGTCTGGCCTTTCTTCCCTCGCCAAGCATTAACATGAGCCGTAGTTTTGGGATTATCACAAAATTCAACCATTATTCCCAGTATTAGATTACAGAATTTTTTTTGGTTCAACTTATGCAAGGAAACAATAAAGAAAAAAGTTGCAAGAAATATTAAGAATTACTGCCTTAAAAAAAAAGGAGAAACATTTGTATTAATCAGTAGGTTTCTTCTAAATGATAGTCTTATAAAACTCAGACTCTAAGTATGATTTGTGACAATCTCCTGTTAAAAGATACCCATTGTAATGAGTACATTTTCAAACATCAGGAATGAAAAAGGATAAAAATAAAAATATTCAATAAAATTCTGATGTAGTCATAAACATATGTCATGACCAAAACTGTAGTTGATTTGGTTGAGTAGGAAAAAGGGAGATTGTAAAAATAAGTGATGCTCATTTTAAGTGGAGCAAGGTCAACAGTGCTATACATAGGTCACTGTAGTTATAGGATCTTTCCAATTTACATGTTTTATTAAGGTTTGTAAAGACTTATACCAGCTATAACCTCATTGCTAGTAAGAAAACAACTGATGGTAACTGCCAGTGGCAGTCATGTATGAAAATAAATCAAAATGGTGTAATTTTGTATTTTGATAATCGGCATCTTATCAAGCATATTTCCTTTGTTTTGCCCAACTAGTTTTCAGCAAACTAAAATTTAGGGATGTAAAAGCCCATCCAGAGCAATGGCCTCCAGACAGTAATGGTTTCTGTGTGAAATATTTTTTGTTGATTAACAGTTAGAGTATGCTGCTAATAGAATATAGCAAAGGAAACATGTAACCTGAGGTTTGAATTGCAGACATTATCAGTTTCCTCTTTGTTAAATGAAGGATAATATTTCCTGCTTTACAGAGGCACAGTGAGTTACATAAGGCTGCCTGTCAGATGGTACGTTCTCAATAACATTGAACTATTATTAGCAATTGTTATCATTGTGCACTGAATAAATATTTTAGCAGATTGTATTAAGCAGAACCCTCAATCAACTGCTTTTTATTCCTATACTTCACTTTCAAGAGAAAGAGGCAAATGTCAAGGGTTGAAGTTGATACAAAAACTTCATTAAAGAATATTTGGAATTTGTAATTAACTTGATTGGTTCAATCCACATTAAGCACAACCTAATAATTATATTCATAATAATATAAAACACATAGCAAAAATATTTGTCAGGAACTATTCTAACTAATGCCTGTAAGTGTATGTGTGTATATATCTGCATGTGCACGTGTGCATGCACACACACAATCACTTATATAAGCCTCCCAACAGTGCATAAACTAGATACTATTGTTATCTCTTTTTTACAGATGGAGAAATTGATAACAGAGATGTTAAATAACTTGTCCAAGTTACACAGCTAACAAGTATTGGAGGCCTCAGTCAGACTGATTCCAGCCTATGCTCACAACCACCGTGCTATCAGCTGCTCCTACCAGTCTTCATGCCTTTCCATCAAAGAAACCCTAATGGAGGAGAGTGAACACACGTGAGAAATGTCTTTAAAGTCTTCTATATAATCTTAAATATTAATATAAAATTTAATTATTAAGTATGTACAGTATGTTTTATATAACTCCTTACTTCCAAATCTCTAGTAAAAGCTAGATTCCAGGAAGATGTGCCAAATTGATTTTGTGACTTTGAGAACCTCTGACACATCATGCCTCTGGGCATGCTTGTACTCTACTCAGAGAAACACGGTGAGCTATACATAACTTAGGACTACGTTAATAGAGCTACACTTACATCCTTCTGTATTATGTTCAATTTTCTGAACTTTCCAAGGGTTTCTGGTTATGACTCATTCCTATTTATCAATGAGGGTTATTTTATTTATTTACTTATTTGGTGAGGAAGGTTGGCCCTGAGCTAACATCTGTTGCCAATCTTCCTCTTTTTGCTTGAGGAAGATTGTTGCTGAGTTAACATCTGTGTCAATCTTCCTCTATTTTGTATGTGGGATACTGCCACAGCGTGGCTTGATGAGTGGTGCTAGGTCCATGCCCAGGATTCCAACCTGTCAACCCTGGAGTGCTGAAGTGGACAATGCAAGCTTAACCACTATGCCACCAGACTGGCCCCTCAAGATGGGTTATTTTTACTATTATTATTTACTTATTTTTCGTTGATAGTGTTTTATATCCAATGATTTTGCTCTGTGATCTCTAGTTTCAACTACTTTTCTTTCAGAGAGATGAAAAGATACACACAACTTTAGTACCCTTGCTGCATAAAGGTAGGTTTATTATTCTGTTAATAAAATCAACAATGGGGCAATCACAGGAAGTGATATATCTAGAACTTTGTGTGAGAATATCTCCCAAAGTTTTTCTTTTTTATAAGTTTACAATTTTTTTTGTGTGTGTGTGAGGAAGATTGGCCCTGAGCTAACATCTGTTGCCAATCTTCCTCTTTTTTGTTTCCCTCCCCTAGTTCTACGTCATTCTGGTTCTTCTATGTGGGATGCTGCCACAGCATTGCCTGATGAGTGGTGTGTAGGTCCGCACCCAGGATCTGAACTGGCGAACTCCAGGCTGCAGCAGTGGAGCGTGCGAACTTAACCACTATGCCACTGGGCCGGCCCCCTCTCCCAAAGTTTTACTGAAACAAAATTATACTTTTCCTCCCATATCATCTTGACTATGGACCCACTTAGAATTGAGGCTACTAGGGGGTTACTTTGGGGATAAGTGAGGGTCTTTGCCATTCTTCACAGTTGCTAGATGGCAACTGTCTTTCCTGGAAGGCTTAGTGTGCTCACTCCTGCTTGTTCTGTAAAACTGTCCATGACACACTAGATTCTTCACTTTACCTTAAACTATACGCAGTTCTTAAAAAGTGCTCATCTTTACTCCTTTGTCTGATGTGGCCCTTATCTTTTAATACTAAGAGAGGAAGCTAGAAGTTATTAGTAAGTGATATAGTCTAGCACTTTGCAAGCTGTTTATTGAAAAGTTGGTGGGAAAAAAAACCCCTGTAAAACCAATTCTCTGTTGTCATGTGTTTGGGAGCACTGACCTCAGTAAATGAATTTCTTCACTGGAGGAATTTTCAGCGTCTTTAATATGCCAATGCATATTATGAATCTCCAGGAGGGATTTTTGTAAAATAAATATTTGAACACGATTTGGGGGGCACATTTAATCACAGAATAGTCTTCTGTGGTACTGAGTTTGGAAAGGGTTAATAAAGACATATTTATTTTTTGTTTTACAGTTGTTATGATGATACTTACTGCCAATAAATCCAAAAGGAGAAAAATGCCTTCCTTTTCAAGAAAGTAATCCTCTAAAGGATAGCATCCCAAAATGCAGCACCTTTAAATAAAAAGTTAGTCAGTCATTTAATAAGGGTTTATTGTTAAACTCGTGAGTTTATTTCTATCAAAAAAATTTTCAAAGAATATGTTTTCCTTCATTCCCTTAAATCAAGTAGTTAATTTTTTTACTTAAAAAATTGAACTTTGAAGAGACTTTGCCAGTGGCGTTTTATTTCAACTATTTTTAAACCTGATAATATCAATTAATTCGTTTTCATAACTGCCTATTTCTTTTCCATAGATGCAATATTCTCCTTGGCTTTCATGACATTATTTGTAGAGGAGATCTTTCCTCTCGTTGCTCTAGTAACTGTTTCTTCAAGCTTTATCCATTTATTGTCTCTCTTTCAGTGTTGGCGTGCCTCAAACATTTGATGATTTTTAATTACATGCTATCTTTGCAGTTGAGTTATTTGCTAACGTGCCTGCTGCTTAGGACTGCGCAGCCCACATGGAGTGAGCGATTGAAGTTGCTACCAGGGCTACTTTCACTGTTTTCCTGGGTAAGGGATGGATATGGGCTGAATACATTGCTGCTGCTGCTGCTGCTGCTGGTGCTAAATACTAACAGAGGCTAATCTCCTCTATTTCTTTCAGGCACTGCAAGCCTGCTGGGGTCAACTTCCTATGTCCCTTTCCTATTTAGCATGGCTATTACTTAATTATTTATGGTTCAGTAATAATATGGTAATTATTTAACCTGGCTTTCTCTTGTTTCTGCTGCCTGTTTTGTGATGATGGTTGTGTGTAGTGGGGGTGGTGGTGGTTGGTGCATAAAGGCCATCAGCTTGGCCCCTTCCACTCAGCTGGTTCCAGTTTTACCACCTCTGGGTATGAATCAGGTTTATTCTATTCCCACTTTTGAGGTAGTACTCTGATGCCTACCATGAGCTGCCTTTTACCTCTTTAATCCATAGCAATTTCAGTAACAAAAAATAGAAATCCTAACTTGTTCAGAAATTAGACAAGATATTTCTAAATCTCCCAAAGGTCAAAAAGAAAATCACAATGAACACTAGAAAATAATTTGAATTTAATGATAATATTAACTAATATTAATAGAACATATTGAAACTTATGAGCTGTAGCTAAACCTGTGATTAGAGGAGAATTTATAGCCTTAGATAACTATATTAGAGGAAAAGAAAGGTTGAAAATCTTTGATCCTGGCATCCATCTCAAGAAATAGAAAAGGTAAAATTAAGCAAAAGAAAAAAAACCAAATTAATGAAATATAAAATAAAATAGAATCAATAAAGCACACAAATGGATTCTTTGAAAAGACTAATAATATTGATTAATTCCTTGTGAAAGCCATTAAGGGAAAAAGAGAGAGAGAGAGAGAAGGCAGAAATGACTAAGACCAGGAAAGAAAAAGAAAGCCTCACTTTATATCCTACAGATATTAAAGATACAAACAACTGTATAACAGTAAGTTTGAAAATTTAGACAAAACAAATGAGTTCCTAGAAAAATACATCTTATCAGAACCTACACAAGAAGTAGAAAATCTTAATAGACATGTATATATACTAAAGAAATGAAATCTATATTTCAGAACCTTTCTACAAAGTAAACTCCAGGCACAGATGACTTAATTGGTGAATTCCACTAATTATGTAAGAAAGATATAAAAAATCTTATACAAATTCTTTCTAGAGAACATAGAAAGAAGGAATACTTCCTAACTTGTTTTACGAGGTCAACATAAACTAGATACTAGAACTTCCTTCAGTTTAAGTTCCTAAAAAAGGAAAAAGAATAGATGCCTGGCATCACAATCCCTGACTTGAAAACATACTACAAACCTACAGTAATCAAAAGAGCATGGTACTGGTACAAAAACAGGTGCACAGATCAATGGAACAGAATTGAAAGCCCAGAAATAAAACAACACATCTATGGACAGCTTATCTTTGACAAAGGACCTGAGGGCATACAATGGAAAAAAGAAAGTCTTTTCTACAAATGGTGCTGAGAAAACTGGAAAGCCACATGTAAAAGAATGAAAATTGACCATTCTTTTTCACCATTCACCAAAATAAACTCAAAATGGATCAAAGACCTAAAGCTGAGACCTAAAACCATAAGTCTTCTAGAAGAAAATGTAGGCAGTACACTCTTTGACATCAGTATTAAAGGGATCTTTTCGGACACCATGTCTTCTCAGAGAAGGGAAACAATAGAAAGAATAAACAAATGGGACTTCATCAGACTAAAGAGCTTCTTCAAGGCAAAGGAAGACAGGATTGAAACAAAAAAACAACCCACTAACTGGGAAAAAATATTTGCAAGTAATACATCTGACAAAGGCTTAATATCCATAATATATAAAGAACTCACACAACTCAACAACAAAAAATCAAACAACCTGATCAAAAAATGGGCAGGAGACACGAACAGACATTTCTCCAAAGAAGATATACAGATGGCCAATAGGCACATGAAAAGATGTTCATCATCGCTGTGCATCAGGGAAATGCAAATCAAAACTACACTAAGATATCACCTTACACCAATTAGAATGACAAAAATATCTAAATCTAATAGTAACAAATGTTGGAGAGGTTGTGGAGAAAAAGGAACCCTCATACAGCGCTGGTGGGAATGCAAACTCGTGCAGCCACTATGGAAAACAGTATAGAGATTCCTCAAAAAATTAAAAATAGAACTACCATACGATCCAGCTATCCCACTACTGGGTATCTATCCAAAGAACCTGAAATCAGCAATTCCAAAAGTCCCATGCACCTCTATGTTCATTGCAGCATTACTTACAATAGCCAAGACATGGAAGCAACCTAAGTGCCCATCAACAGATGATTGGATAAAGAAGATGTGGTATATATATATACAATGGACTACTACTCAGCCATACAAAAGAACAAAATCGTCCCATTTGCAACAACATGGATGGACCTTGAGGGAATTATGTTAAGTGAAATAAGCCAGATAGAGAAGGACAATCTCTGTATGACTCCACTCATATGAGGAAGTTAAACATGTGGACAAAGAGAAGAGATTAGTGGCTACCAGGGGAAAGGGGGGGTGGGGGGTGGGAACAAAGGGTGAAGTGGTGCACCTACAACACGACTGACAGACAATAGTGTACAACTGAAATTTCACAAGATTGTAACCTATCATTAACTCAATAATATATAAAAAAAAGAATGGATGCCTGGCATCACCAATTAAACACTGCATTTATTCATTATTTGTTATTTCTACCTTATTTCATATCCAAAGGGATTTCAAGTTTCGTTATAGTAAAAGACACAGATAAATAAAACCATTTATTTATTAATTTTTATCTTAGTATAACTGTGGAATATTAAATAAAGAAGGGATAAAACATCAAGACATTTTCTGCAGTGACCTCTGACTCCCAATATACTGGTAGATAGTAAGGGTGGTATTCATCAATACTCATCTCTGAGTTTTTTACTGTGCTTAATGCAGTGTTCTAGTCAATAACAATTTGCTGTTGAAACTTATGATAGGTTATCATATTATCACTAAATCCCTCTCTTCTCTACAGTAACAAACAAACTAGGTAGCTGATTAGCCCTGCTGCGTATGTGCATCTGGAGGAGAGCTGAATAGTCTGGCTCTCCATAAAAACAGTGAATTTGCTTCTAGAATTTTACAACTAGTTGTAAAACTAGTTACTTGATCTTATGCAAAGTAACATTCAACAGTTTCCCCCCCAACTTTATTGAGGTATAATTAGAATAAAAAAATCAGCATATAATTAATGTACAATTTGGGGAATTTGGACATATGTATAACTTGTGTTAGTATTACCACAATCCAGGTAATAAAAATGTCCATCACCTCTAAAAGTTTCCTGCGCCCCTTTGTGTTTTTTAATTTGTTTTTGTACTAAGCACACTTAAGATGAGATCCACCCACTTAACAAATTTTTAAGTACTCAATACCTTATTGTTAACTACAAGCACTATATTGCATAGATCTCTGGAATTAACTAATCTTGTATAACTGTAACATTATACCCATTGAACAACAACTCTTCGTATCCTCCCTTCCCCATCGTTCTAATGTCTACATACCATTGTCTGCTTCTATAGTTTTGACTATTTTAGAGAAATCATGTATGAGATATTCTTCTGTCAATTACTTATTTCACTTAGCATAATGTCTTCCAGGTCCATCCATGTTGTTGCAAATGGTAGGATTTCCTTCTTTTTAAAGGCTGGATGATATTCCATTGTATGTATACACCACATTTTCTTTATCCATTCATCTGTTGATGGACATTTGGGTTGTTTCCATATCTTGGCTATTGTGAATAATGCTGCAGTGAATATCGGAGTGCATCTATCTCTTCAAGATCCTGATTTCAATTCTTTGGGATATAAGCCCAGAAGTGGAATTGCTGGATCATATGGTAGCTTTATTTTTAAGTTTTTGAGGAACCTCCACACTATTTTCCATAGTGGCTGCACCATTTTACATTCCCACTAGCAATGTAAAAGCGTTCCGTTTTCTCCACATCCTCACCAACACTTGTAACCTCTTGTTTTTTTGATAGTAACCATCCTGACAGGTATGAGGTGATATCTCATTGTAGTTTTGATTTGCATTTCCCTGATGATTAGTGGTTCCATATAAGTTTCAGGATTGTGTTTTCTATTTCTGTAAAAAATATCTTCAGGATTTTTATAGGGATTACTGTGAATCTGTAGGTCACGTTGGGTAGTATTAACATTTAAACAATATTAATTCTTCCAATACGTGAACATGAGAAGTCTTTCCATTTATTTGTTTCTGCTTTAATTTCTTTCATGAGTGTTTTATAGTTTCCAGTATACAAGTCTTTTACCTCCTTGGTTATGTTCATTTCTTAGTATTCTATTCTTTTTGGTACTATTGCAAATGTGATTGTTTCTTGATTTCCTTTTTGGATAGTTTATTATTGGTGTACAGAAATGCAACTGATTTTTGTATGTTGACTGTATCCCACAACTTTACTGAATTCATTTATTGGTTCTAACAGTTTTTTTGGTGGAGTCTTTAGGGTTTTCTACATGTAAGATCATGTCATCTGCAAACATAATTTTACTTCTTCCCTTCTGACTGGGACGCCTTTTATGCCAGGACTTAGAGTATTATGTTGAATAGAAGTGGTGAGAGTGGGCATCTTTGCCTTACTACAGGTCTTAGAGGAAAAGCTTTCAGCTTTTCACCATTGAGTGTGATGTTAGCTGTGGGCTTTTCATATATGGCCTTTATTGTCTTGAAGTAAGTTCCTTCTCTACCTAATTTGTTGAGTTTTTATCATGAAAGGATGTTGAATTTTTTCAAATGCTCATATTAAGATGTTTATGTAATTTTTGTCCCTCATTCCATTAAGTGGTGTATCACACTGATTGATTTGTAAATATTGAAACATTCTTGCATCCCCAGGGATAAATCCCACTTGGTTATGGTGCATGAACCTTTTAAGGTGCTGTTGAATTTGGCTTGCTAATATTTTCTAGAGGATTTTTGCATCCATGTTCATCAGGGATATTAGTCTGTAATTTTCTTTCTTACGGTGTTTTTTGTCTGGCTTCAGTATCATGGTGATTCTGTTGTAATAAAATGAATTTGGAAGTGTTCCCTCTTCTATTTTTTGGAAGAGTTTAAGAAGGATTCCTATTAATTCTAAGTGTTTGGTAAAATTCACCTGTGAAGCCATCAGGTCCTGGGCTTTTTTTGTTGGAAGGTTTTTGATTATGGATTCAATCTCTTTATTGTTATTGGTCTGTTTGGGCTTTCTATTTCTTCTTGATTCAGTCTTGGTAGGTTGTATGTTTCTAGGAATTTATCCCTTTCTTCTATGTTGTCCAGTGTGTTGGCATATAGTTGTTCATAAGTCCCTTATGATCTTTTAAAAAAATTTTTGTTGTATCTGTTATGATGTCTTCTGTTTATGATTTTATTCGATTATTCTCCCTTTTTTCTTAGTCTAGCTAAAGATTGTTGATTTTGTTATCTTTTCAAAAAACCAACTCTTAGTTCTGTTGATGTTTTTCTATTCTCTATTTTATTCAGCTGCTCTAATCTTTCTTTATTATTACTTTTCTTCTGCTACTTTGGGCTTAGTTTGTTCTTCGTTTTCTAGTTCCTTGTGGGTGTAAAGTTAGGTTGTCTTTCTTCTTTTTTAATGTAGGCATTTATCACTATAAACTTCCCTCTCGGTATTTTTGGTATATCACATAAGTTTCGGATTGTTGTGTTTTCATTTTCGTTTGTCTTGAGAAATTTTCTAATTTCCCTTTTGTTTTTGTCTTTGACCCATTGGTTGTTCAAGAGTGTATTGTTTAATTTCCATGGATTTGTGAGTTTTCCTGATTTTCTTTTGTTATTGATTTCTAGTTTTATTCCATTGTGGTCAGAAAAGATTTCTGGAATGATTTCCATCTTCTTAAATTTGTTAAAGGTGCGACACTGAATGTGATCTATCCTAGAAAATGTTCCATGAGTGCTTGTAAAAAAACTCTGTATTTCCTCTCAACACTCTACTCTCAACACTTCACTTGTACCACCAAATGTCTGGTATTCCCCACACCAACCAATTCTCCAGTTCTCTGTGGACACCAAATGGGTGTCCTACAATTCAATTCAATTCAATTCAATTCTCACACTATCTACCTGGAGTTAGCATTGGATCTCACAGGTTAAGGGCTCAGTCTCATAAGAATGCACTGCTTCCCTCCTCCTACCTTAGACTCCAGTCCAGGTTGTCACCTGTGCTTCTGATCAAATAGCTATAAATCAGAGATTCCACCCCTCCTCAGGATGGAAAATTTGTTAGTGTGGCTCACAGAACTCAGGAAACCAGTTTATTTACTAGATTACTGGTTTATTGTAAAAAGCATACAGCTTCAGAACAGCCACATGGAGGAGATGCACAAGACAGGGAAGGGGCATAAAACCATGCCCTCTCTCAGCACCTCCATGTATTCTCCAAACTGGAAGCTCTCTTGATCTCCTAGTTTAGAATTTTTAAAGAGGCTTCATTATGTAAGGATGACTGATTAAATCATTGGCCATTGGTGATTAAACTCCATCTCCAGCCTCTCTTCCCCTCACCCCAGAGGTTGAGGGTGGGGGTGAAATTTCCAACTCTCTAATCCATCATATGGTTGGTTCCCCTGGCAACCTGCCCCCCATCCTGTGGTTATCTAGGGACTTTCCAAAAATCACCTCATTAACATAAACTCAAATGTGGTTGAAAGAGGCTTCTTATGGATAACAAAGACACTACTTTCATCTTTATTGTTCTGGAGCTATTATAGGAAGTGAGAATAAAAGATAAAATATTATAGCTATTCCCATTGCTCTTACTTATTAGGAAATTACAAGAATTTTAGGAGCTCTGTAATAGGAATGGACTAAATATACATTTCTTATTATAAACCACATTATCACAGCACTTGAACACAACATGTATCCTTCTGCTATTGGTTGGAATGTTCTTATATGTCTGTTAGGTCCATTTGGTCTATAATCATCAGAGTTTTCTTATAAATGTGTTCCAGTATGGCTCTCATGAATTCTACCCAAATAGAACAAAAGAAATGTGTCAAGGGTTAATGATATATTAAACTCAAATAATTTTCTCCAAGACAAAATTTCATAAATTAATGTTCAGAAAGGCATGTTTTTTACCCTTAGAAAGGCTAAAAAGTTTGGGAAACAATATTGATTAGGAAACACGTAATCAACTGGTCTTCAACTCCTTGAAGAGAAGACGAATGAGGAATTCAACAGTCTTCAATTATATGAAGAATACTGTATGAGTAATGGTAGATGCTTGTGTTTTCCCAGACCAGGCCAAAATGGAATGGGTTCAAGTCGAAAAAACAAGGACTTAAGTTTAGATACAAGAATGGTTGTATATTTGAGTGATGGACAAGACTACTTTCCAAAGGAGACTGGTAAATGTCATTTCTGGACTACTGAAAAGAAAAAGGCATTGAGACAGTTATCTTTCTGGTGCGGTTTTGAGGGAAGAAAATTGACAGAGAGGTAATTTTCTTGTAGTGTGATTCTATCTAACTTGGGTAGAGTAACACTCACCAAATGCTGTCCAATGTACTAAAAAGAAGTACATTATAGCCTAATCCACTCTGTAACTTCTTGGGGTCTGTTTTCATTACATGAAGAATTATATCCACTCCTTCAGTTCCAAAAATTTCCTAAAAGATTTATTTAAAATTATTTATTGAAATAAATAATCACTTCCTTTTTCATTTCATCCTGTTCCCTAAACTTTTTCTACCAGAAAAATACAACAACATTGTTAGGAAAATAGTACTTTTAATACAATTTTTTTTCAAATTTGTAGTCACTTGTTCTTAGGAATTTAAGACAAATTATTGTAAAGCTAATCATTTTAAGAGAGGTCATCAATCAATATGCCAGCTTCATGTCCTTTTATATATATTTTCCCTTTATTTATCTTTAAAAAAAATAAACCATAAGACTTGTCCCATGATTTTCTTCCCTGTTATAATGAGTATAGTCTAACATCACGTCAGATGAATACCAGCTAGCAACAACTAATTTAAGCGGCTAAAATTCTACCATGGAAGATTTTCTAATGCTCCCAAGGAGAAATAAATATATAAATGTAGATGAAACCTTTAATCATTTATATGACGTTATTACCAGTTAATGTTTGTCCCTTACCAATTACCTTTCTCATTGCCTTGTTGTTCAGTTCTGGTTCCCAGTAAGCAAGGCTATGAGTATTTTTCCAGAAGAGCACAGGCATAGGTTGGCAGAATATAAGGAGAAGCTGCATCAAAGCTTGGAGCTAAGTATGCATTTACTGTTCTTGTTGCCTCTCCCTAAAATCCCTCTGTTGAAACGTTCATAATTTTTTGTTTTTTTCTTTCTAATTTTGTCTCTTGCTATTTAAGTTATCATTTTCTGAGAGTCAGAGTTTGCTATAGAATTTAAAAAGATCAAAGGGAATTAAGCTCCTCTTCTAACGTTTAGTTTTAGATATGAACCTAATTCAAACCCCAAACAGCATTTATAATGGTACAGCCCACTTTGGAAAATTGTTTGCCAGTTTCTTCAAAGTGTACACCTACTTTATGACCCATCACTTGCACTCCTAGGTATTTATTCAAGAGAAACAAAAGCACTATGTCCACAAAAAGACTATTACAAGAATGTTCATTGAAGCTTTATACATAATAGTCCCAAATGTAAACAACTTAAGTGTTTATCATAGGGGAATGGAGAAACAAATTCTGGGATATTCATACAATGAAATACTATTCAGCAATAAAAAGGAATGAACTACTGATACATGTAACAATATGCATATATTTCAGAAATATAATTCTGTATGACAGAAACCAGATATGAGAGAGTAAATACTATGTGACTCCATTCATATAAAGTTAAAGAATTGGCAAACTAACTTATGGGGATATAAATCAGGCAGTGGTTGCCTAGAGGCAAGTGGGGGCATGGCTGCTAAAGGGCATGGGAGAATTTTATAGAGAGATAACAATATTCTATATTTTAATTGAGGTATTGGTTAAATGGGTATATATGTTCATCAAAACCTACTGAACTACATACTTAAGATGTATACACTTTACTGTATATAATTATACTCTAATTATAAAAAAAGAATATTAAATTAAATCTTCACAAGATTAAAAAACACTGACATTTATGGATACTTACTAAGAAAAAGTTCATAGTGTTAGGTGATTGGGACATTTGAGCAAAAGTTTGATTCACAGGCATACATACCTTCCTGGGAACATGATCTTCACAAAGACCAGATAATATAAGTAATATATCAGATTGAATTTCCAAAACAATGGCCTCTTCCTTGTCATTAGACTTGATTATATTTTTAAAGATTCCTTGTATGAAAAAATTTAAAGAATATAAAGTTATTGGACACTGTATTTTTATTTTGATAAACTACTCTTTTGAAATTCCTTCCTATAAAATTTCAGCTAGAGAAACAATTTTAAAAAGGGCTATTTTCATTGCATAGTTACTTCGAAGCTGTAGACAGAAGATGATAAATGTATTCTTTGGGCTCTCAATACAATCAGGAGCCCCATCTATACAGAATTTCTAGTACAGAATTAATGGAGTGTCATTAAAAGATGCCCTAAGAACCTGATAATTTGCCCAGAAAACAAAACTGTCTAAAAATAAACAGAGTTACATAAGGCAGAGATGAGTGCCTTTGCAAACATATGACCAAAATCCCTGATCATAGCTTGCCTCATCTCTTCTCCTCATGGTTAACAGCATCAATTTCAAGCAAAGGTAGAAGATCTCTGTATGTGTTCTATTCCTGTCACTTCTTTCTGCATCCTCTCCTAAGGTCTCCATGAAGGCATCTTCAACAACTTTTGGTAGCAGTATTCCCAAGTTCTTTAAAATCTCTCCCTTGCTTCAAATCAAAATTAGAAAAGACTTTAAAACAGCCACTTACACTGAAGGAATGACATTCATAATGAAATTTTACCTCAGAGAGGAATTTTCCTTTAAGCTTTAAATGAGGAACAAAAGTCATTTTTTCTCTGTTAAAGGGGTCACTGGCATTAGCAGAAAGGTGTGGAGCCATGTTTCAAAGTAAGAGGGCCATGGGAATCACAGCCCATCTCCATTGCTGGCCCTGAGGGGACGTTTCTTGGTCCTGCTGGGATGAATTACAGGTGGGGGATCAGACCCTAGGGGGCTAGTTGAGCATGCTAGAGGCCTAGTGCACAGACAGGCCAGGGAAGAGGGGCCTATACTCCTTTATCAGGAGCATCTTCCAGGAATCCAGTCCACAGGTCTGCTTCTCCTTTCTAGATTATCTCATTCTTCTTCCCACCTGGGTGCAGGAATGTTACCTTGTCTGTTCTCTGTAACACGCTATGTTAATACTGAATTATTTTCTTCATATTTCAGTGTCCTTCAACTATCTGCTTTTACCTTTTCCTTGTTCCGTTCTAAATCATCTGATATATTTCTTCCAGATTCCTCTTCCTAAAACAGTATTATACATATAATTTTCCTGATCAAAACCACCAATGGCTCCTCATGCCTAAAGAGGATAAAGTTCAAACTCTATTATCTACCTTTCAGAACTCTTTCTAGCTTGGCCCCTGACTAGACAATTAACCTTATCTTATATTACTTGTCTTCATAAAACTCTAAGTGTACTTAAGCTAACTCTGAACACATCATCACGCATATTTTAGCACCATGTCTCTGCTCATGACGTCCCCTTGCTTGAAAGACCATCTCTTTTTTTTCCTCTTGAAACTAACCTTACCTCACACCCCAACTCAATAAAAGTTCCTGTTAAGATTCCCAGCCTTGAAAACTACCCAAACCTCTTAGTTTCTGTGGTATTTACTCTCTGTATTACTCATTAGGTGCCTTACTGATGGTGCAGGGTAACACATGTTATCTTTCTATGATATTCATCTTTTCTTTTGTTCTCTGCTCTGTACATGTTTGTGATCCCAGTGCCTATGGAAAAGGTGTATAAACATTTACATTTACAATGCAATTACTATTTGTTGAGCACATTACTATTACAGAACCCTCCATTAGATTCAGTAAGAGAAGCTCCCTGCCTCCAAGAACTCACATGATAAAAATCAGTGCTTTTCAAATTAAAGGGAAAGATCTTAAGAAGAAAAGAACCCTTGCTATTTGTTTTCCCTTTTCCCTACCCCACTTACCCTCCAAGGTTAGACTAAGACTTCTTCCTGGACATATGGAGAATTGTGTTTCCTAGACTCCATTCGGTTAGGCTAGGGCCTTAAGACTGAATTCTGTACAATGAAATGTGCATGGAAATGAAAAAATCTACTTTCAGGTATGGTCATCCTAAGTAGACTCATCAAGAAAGTGAATGTTTTTGTCTAGCCCGTTTTCAATATCCTTATTTTCTTACTAGTATTATTATTAGAAGGCACCATTCCACTCCACTAAAGATGGAGCAGGAGGCACCTTAACTTAACAGATAAAAGAGTTTTTGAGTAGGCATTTGTAATTAATTGACACACAGCAAATTATATCACTTACTCATGAGGCAATCACTGAATATGACTATAACTAAAATAGCTCTTACTTTTCAAAGTCAGGAAAGGTTAGGACCAGAGGACTATTTATTTTTTAATTAACAAAAGGTAAAAGGCTTTTGTTTAAGGATTCTGAATTTTACACTGAACTCACATGCATGTGTTTTGGGGGATAAGGTGATTTAGCATAGTCAATTCTAAGTTGAAAATCAAGGATATCCTGATATTTCATATCAGAAAAGAATCTCCTGTGTGCATTTCTGTATATACCAGCATACCAGTGTTCTGCTCTGTCAGATTCACTCTTTTAAAATGACTCCAAAAGGTCTGGCCAAAAAGTGATAACATATTACTAGAAGAATGAAACATGACAATAGCCCATTAAAAAAAAGGGAAAGATAATCCTAAATGAAATGGTATCTGAATTGAGTAAACAAATAGTTAAAGGATAAGTTATCACAATGTTTCAGTAAAGACAAACTGATTTATAGCAACAATATGAAACAAAAATCAAGGAAATGTTAGGAGTTTCTCAGCTATAAAGACAAAATAAATTAGTAAAAAAACATTTCAAACAAAATCTGTAATTTATAAATATTCTACTTTCATCAGCATACAAACATGTTGTGTCTTACCCGTCAGTTGCTGGATCGTCCCCTTTTCACACAGATCCTCGTTTATAGTCTCATCTTCAAGGTAGACCATGGCTCTCAAGAGTCTCAAGCTGTAACGCATCTGGGCAAACTTGTTGCCACGGCCACCTGTACCGTGAAAACTGTTCCCATGACTAAAGAAGGCCTCTGCAGGGAAATATTAATAATTTAATTTACATCAAGAAATTTAAAACATAAAACATTTCAAATAAACAAAACAAAATATATCAGACATCATATATATATATATGAGTTTAAAGAGATATTAAAATTTTGTCATGCTTGCTTTAGTTTTTTTAAAAATAAATATTATCCCTTCCCCCTCCTCCTTCTATTCCCAGAATAAAAATGTGTTCTTTAAAATTTTACTCAAATATATATGTATCTTTTGTAACTTGCTTCTGTTACTCAACATTATGGTTTAAAAATTATTCATTGTCACAAGTAGATCTAGATCATTCATTTTAATTGCTTTCAGTATTCATTTTATAAATAAGTCACAGCTTGTCCATTCACTAGTACAAATTGCTACAATAAACATTCTGACTCCAGTCCTCTTATTCCCACAGAGAAGAGTTTTGTTATGTGACACAGAATCATATGGGGGATACTCACATTGAATTTTACTAAAGTTGCCAAATTGTTTCCCAAAGTGGTTATATGGCTACAATGTATAAGACGAATAAATTTTCCCAATCTGTTAAATGCGAAGTGGTAGTTCATTGTTATCTTAATGTGCATTAAAAGACTGTCTCTCAAATTTTGTGACTTGGCAGTCCTTATTCTTTGTCTATTTCTTTACTGAGTTATTTCTTTTTTGATATGTAGGAATTCTTTATGAACCTGAATTCTAATCCTTTCTCAGTTATAGGGATAGTAAATGTCTCCTCTCAGTCTGTAGATTATTTTATTCAGATTTTGTTTTACAGACATTTCTAAGTTTTACACTACTTAAATGCATTAATTTTCTCCTGTATGGTTTAAGCTCTTCTGGTCTTTAAAAATCTTTTCCTACTCTGTTATCATAACCATATTTTCCCATGTTTTCTTCTAAGATTTTTACAGTTTAACTTTTCATATTTAGGGCTTTAATTCATTTTGCAGTTATTTTTAACAAGGTGAAAGAATCTAATTTTTATTTTCTCACATGAAAGTCCAACTGCCCCAGCACCATCTTTCTCTCATTGATTGGCAGTATCATCTCTGATAATGCCAACTTCCCACATATTCCATTCCATTCGTCTATTCCTGGTTTAGTACCATACAATTTTGATTACCATTGCTTTATGATAGGTCTTGATAAACAGCAAGGCAAGTCCTCCTTTGTTCTTTACGATATGCATTCTTTAAAAGGTTCTTTTAGAAGTAGCTTTATGTTTAAAGCTTAAGAAAAAAAAGTTCAAAATACTGTTCTATTATGTGTAGGTTACAAAGGTGGGTTCTGGAGCTACACTGCTTGCATTAAATCCTGGCTCTGCCACTTAACTGTATGGCCAGGAATAAGTTATTTAACTTCTCTGACTGAGTTCTACCTATCTGACCAACAGAGATAATGATAGTACCTATATCTCCTAGATTTGTTATGAGCACTAAACGAGTTAATACTTGTAAGGTGTTTAGGCCTACCACATAGTAGGTACTCAATAACTGTTAGCTATCAGTCTTCCTCTCGTTAGGCAGCATTTCCTGTTTTGCCTTATAGTCTTCTGTAAACATAAATAATATAAAGGACACAGAAGAATTATTTTATTTAATGCACAGTAATTTAACAAGACTAAATTTAGTAACTCAGCATATTAGAAACTAGAGAATAAAAAAAAAGCTTACAATTTTTTCCTCCCTCGTGGATAAATGAATGATATTCTCGATCTAATGAAAATACGCTATGCAAAACTGTTTCAAGAGTAAGATTACTGCTAGAAAAGAATGCAGTACTTCTCATTTGCTTTCTAAGAATTATGAGAATTGAAATAAAATCTTTGTGCAAAGTGAGGCTCAGCTAATTTGGTAGACTACATGTGGAGTCATTACTTCTGGCTAGAGATCTAGATTTTAAGCTCCATGAAGGTAGAAATTTTATTTAATTTTGAACATAAATATATCTTTAGCAACTAAAACAATATCCAGTTCCTGGTTGGCATTCAATAAATATTTGTTAAATGATTAATTAAAATATTGCTAGGACTTAGTATAATTGTTGGATACGTCTAATAATACAAAAATTTAAATCAGACTCCATGAATGATTTCTTTTACTGAGTGGTTTGCATCAACTATAGTTATGACATTTACTAATGTCTGACTTTAAATGAAATCTCAAGGTTTTTTAAAAAACATATAAATACATTAAAATCACAGGAAGCCAGATCTATATTTTTATTTCTCTTTGCTTAATTAATTTCTTTTTCTATACATATATTGAGAGTTCAGTTGAAATATGTAGGCTAGAGTTTTGACAGGAATCTTGAAGGACCACTCACCTTCGCTCTCACACCATTCTAGAAATGCAAGGACTCGGGCATTTCCCTGGTATAGCATATACTCTTCTATTAATAAAGGAGCCAGTGATGACAAAGTGGCAATTGCATGCAATTGCAATTCTTCATACTGTGCTGCAGACCATTCAATTATTTTGTGTTTCTCAGGCTTTTTAACATAAGTAAACAAAGCCAAAAGAACTTTGCCATCAATTAATAGCTATGGGAAAGGGAAAAAAGTACATTGTTAGAAACATAATTAAAATAATTTTATTTAATCTAAGAAAATTATTAAGATTTCCAATTTGATGTTTTATTGATCCTGTCAAAATATTTCCTTCCTAAAGATCCCAACCTATGTTAAATACCCCCCCCCACCAAAAAACAACCCCAAAATAAAACAGAAAAACCAAACTCAATAACAACAGTTAGCTATGATCCCCTTTTCTAGGATATGTACTCTCTAGCGGACAATAATATAAAATAAGTATTATTATTTTTTGTTATGCTGTTTTAGTTCTTGCCTAGGAAAAAAACGACAAGAGTAGAACATTTGGGGCAAATAAACTGCTGGCATATCTCTCTTCCCTCTTTTTTTTAAAGGAAACATTTCACAGACTCAATTGTATACTATAAAAAATCAATTTTGTGTGAAGCAATGACTATGGCTAAGTTTTAAGGATGCACAACAGAACTTATACAAATATTCTATCCAATGAATGTCAGTCAGGTCACAAGCCATATTTAATTACACGCCTAGAATTTTAAAATTTTATTGAATCAATGATTTGAGGAAAAATAAAACAAAAATGCATAGCTATTATAATTTGACAATTAATATTATAGCTGATTCTGATTGATATGTACAGGTATTTATGGTTCAGAAGATAGTAACAAATCATACGCTATAGTCTACTCAATTTTCTCTACATTTGGCATTCTTCTATAAAGACTTTTTCACAATAACATCTATGAATTTTTCTAAATTTTGTACTAGTCCCTATGGAAAGAACACAAGATTTAGAAGTGAGAAAACAGGAATAAGAATAACAACTAGTTCTAGCATTACTATAAGGATTAAGTGGACAAGGTTTTTGAAATACTCTGTGAACTGCAAATAAGAGTACACATATTCACTACTACTACTATTACTGGCCCACAAAAATATAACGTAAAAAAAATTAGTTGACTCCACTGCTCACACAGTGCTTTAAAAAGCTCACCATAGTCTTTGTGCCATTTGACTCTGTTGTCAAACTAAAGTTGGTTTATAAACTATAGTGTAAATTTTATTTGTCTTTATAGCAATAATTTTAATAGTTATATAATACTCCACTGTAGTAATAAACTATATTTTACTGAAGGAGTTTCTATTTGGTATTTCAGAGAATACATGTAGGTTCTATAGAATATGTATTTTTGATATAAAAAGGTTATAACTGTAAAGACAATTTTTCTTTTTCTGAGCATTTTTCGTATATATATTCCTCAAAGTAGCAGTACCAAGAAAATTCCGAGCTCTTTTAAGCCTCATAACAATTCCACGAGGTAGATGTTATCGCCATTTTGAAGCTGAGATACCTGAGATTTAGAGAAACTAAACAGTCTATTCAAGATCACATAGCTAGAAGGTGACAGCACTGGATTCCACCTGACCAAAGCCTTAATCACTATACTATACCACCCTTATGTTATCATTAACGACGTGGATAGAATGACTTCCCACTTCTGTTCCAAGGAAACCCCTTGGAGCTTGAAAGAGTTTTAGGACTAAAATGAAATTTCCCTTAATGCAGCAAATAACTAAACTAATGGAATTGTTCATAGATTGTTTTCTATTGCTTTATAGTTTATAAAGCCTTCCTCTCAATCTCACAATAGCCCTGGGAGCAGGGCAGAAGTATTATAACTTTCCTCTTACAGAGGAGGAACTGAGCCTCAGAAAGCTTAGGTGATTTTGCCAAGGCCACATAGCTAGTAGGTGATAAGACAGAAATGAAATTCACTTCCACTCTTCTTCAAATTACATCATGTTGTTATGCAGGATATAAAGTATTAATAACAATTCATGGATAATAACAAAAAAATGTAAATAGGTTTGTGTGGAAAAAAAGTAGGTTCCTAAGGGCTTGAAACTGGCAGCACAGAGGTGAGCAGCTTTCTCCAGCATTAACTCATCCCTTGTGAGTGTGGCCAGAGACAGACTAGCGGGCTGGATGAGCCTATCTGGATCTTCCTGCATTTTACGTTCTATTATTTAGGAGATCTAAATACATAAATACATCCCTAAGGTTCTCCTGCTTTTCTTTGGTTTATGTGGTTTAAATTTAGGTAAGTTCACTGTTTATTAACAGATAAGCAAAGAATATTTTGAAAAGGTGAAATTCTGGCCAATAAGAGCTTGCTACTTTCTATGGTAGACATATGGGTCGACGAAAGATTTGCAGTCATGTCTTAAAAAAAGTTATTCTACAAAGTAAGACAATTTTAATTTTTGTTTTGATTACTCTTTACCTGTACAGTAGGTAAATCTTTACTTAAGATCACGATTATATTGAATAGCAATTTCTTCAACTCAAAATCTTCATAGCAATTAGAAAGTTTAAGACCTTTGATCAAAGGATTTTGACTTTTAACTGTGAAGGGAAATAAAAGAAAGCATAAAATAAAAGCTAAAATGATGTATAAGCCTCATCGAGATAACCATAGGTTGAAAGTTTCATGGTTTTTACCTTCATTAAAGGTTGCAAATAGTATCAAATCCCTGGTAAAGCCAGATTCCTAATATAGATACACAAAACAAAAGGATGAATTAAGTAGATGGAAATTAAGTTACAGATGCCCATATTTACCTAATATTTAAGTATCTTATCAGATTCCCCTTGTCATTGAATAATAACAATAGGAAGGGATGAAAGCAAGAAATAAAAGCATACAGCCAGATTAACTTGTAATTTATTTAATACTAAACTTACTTCTGTAGGTTCTAAGAAATATTTTACATTATTCTATAAATATTTTACAGGATGCTGTTTAAAATTTGGTAAGAACCCAAAATGTATCAAGACCACAAGTTACTTACGTAATTCATTATCTATACTTTCAAGTGACAAAATAAGGGAGGAAAATACAAATATTTTCAACAGCTTTTCTTCTTAAACACCCCTGCTCTGCACTCTGATCCCAACCACTCTCATTATGTCAAAGGTTTGGCCAAGAGATAACAAAATCATTCCTACTTAATGTGAAAAGCCCCGAAGAATGACCAGAATTGCAAACATTTCGGCATGAGGGAATGCATTCCTGACAGGGATATCTTAGTTGGACTCATATCACCAGGAAGGAAAGAAACACATCATAAATGGTAAATATATAAGTAGATTAAAAAATAAAGAGGATCTCAAGTTTACAAAAGGATGCAAAGAAGACTTGGCAGAGTGTAAGTATACTGGTGACAATCACGACATTACAAGTACATAAATATTATAAGATAGTGTAAGACTCCCTTCCCCAAAACGCAACACTTCCACAATTAAAAAGAATACAATTTGATTCATACTTACAATCATTGGTGCTCCAGGATTTTGAGCTATAATTGTAGTGATCACTAATATGTCGTTTCTAAGCTGACGATCATAATGACTAAAACTTCTCATAAACAGATTTTTAAATACTTCCTTCAAAGTCCTAGAAAGTAAAATCATATCTTTAAAACTACATTTCTATGGAAATACTACTTTTGCCTATCAACAAAATCTCCCTTTTTATATTATACTATTCATTTCAAAGTATTTCTAATCTTTTCTACATTTCCAAATGTGCCCTAATTCACTGTGTACCAGATAAGAATATATCTCCTTAGAAAGGCTTAACAGGCCTTTCATGTTATGGTCCCTGCAAACATGGTTAGCTTCATCTCTCACTACTCTACCCTGTACTTCCTGCTCTTACCATATTGAATTTCTTTCAGTTTTTTGATTTTGCTCAATTCTATGTTCACTTCTGTTCCTCTGTCTAGGATCTCTCTGCATGTAAAACTCTTCTGTGTTGCCAATTTGGATTTATCATTCAGACACCAGACAGGGTTCCTTAGGAAGCATTTTAACTCTCCAAGTCTGGGTCAGGTTCTCTGGACAACGGGCATTTGTTGCTTTGCCTCCTAGGACCAACTTGCCCTTCTTAGAATAACAGTACCGGGGGCCAGCCCAGTGGCACAGCGGTTAAGTGTGCATGTTCCAGTTTGGCAGCCCCAGGTTCGCCGGTTTGGATCCCGGGTGCAGACATGGCACCGCTTGGCAAGCCATGCAGTGGCAGGCGTCCCACATCTAAAGTAGAGGAAGATGGGCACGGATGTTAGCTCAGGGACAGTGTTCCTCAGCAAAAAGAGGAGGATTGGCAGCAGATGTTAGCTCAGGGCAGATCTTCCTCAAAAAAAAAAGAAGAACAGTACCCTTATTTTTATTTAGGCATTCACTCTTTCCCCACTTTTGGTCTTGTGAAGCTACCTTCAACTTCCTTTTAGCCAGTCAGAGTATCCCTTTTCTCTACCGTTAGTATTTCACTCTGGAATAGGCATATAGCAAACACCAGACCACTTAGGGCCATCAGAAACTCAATTCGAAGAATTTTCTTTGAGCTTTCAGAATAGCAAGTCTTTTCTGCTTGATTTGGGGTTGTGATGATGTGAACCTAGACTTCTTAGGTCTCACTATGTAGAGCTTGTGAATAAAGACAACACAGTGGAAGACAGTGCAGAGAGATGAAGAGAGCCCAAGTCCTGATAGTTACTGAGCCTTGAAAACAGCCGTACATTCTGGTTACACGAGCCCATGAATTTCCTCGATGGTTTAAATCAGTTGGGTTGGATGTTCAGTCACGTGCAAACGGAAATGTTCTGATTGCCTTCTTCTGGAGAACACAATGCACCTTGTGATAATCTCTTTCATAACATTTAATATGCTCTCTTTTAGTTGCCTATTTACTTGTCCATCTCTCCTAACAACGCAAATTCCACGAAAGCAGAGATCATGTCTCCATTGTTTTCACTTGTATTCTATGGCCTAGTACTGAACTTGGCACAGAGAAGACAATAATTATTTGATGAATAAATGAATAAGTAACTTAAAGGCTCACTCATATTTTATTGCTGATGCTTACTGTGGTATCTGGAAGACAGTAAATTCCCAAAAATGGATTTTTTGAGAATGAACTGAATGAACAAATGAAATAGTTCTTTTAAATGTCGAACTTTATATATATTCAAAGACATAATTTAGTTTTGTTAACCAGCTACTTTAAAAAACCTTCCACATAGAAAAAAATGGCTTGGGGGCCAGCCCAGTGGCGCAGCAGTTAAGTGTGCATGTTCTGCTTCTTAGCGGCCTGGGGTTCGCCGGTTCGGATCCCGGGTCCGGACACGGCACCACTTGGCACGCCATGCTGTGGTAGGCATCCCATATATAAAGTAGAGGAAGACGGCCATGGAGGTTAGGCCAGGGCCAGTCTCCCTCAGCAAAAAAGAGGAGGACTGGCAGCAGTTAGCTCAGGGCTAATCTTCCTCAAAAAAAAAAAAGAAAGAAAAAAATGGCTTGTAATTGTGCAGATGCCTTTATACCATGGCACAAAAAAGATATCCTGAAACATAGGCATTACATCACCAAAAGCCTAAAGGAACACAAATTCAAACAAAGATGTTAGTTATGCCACTGCCTATCATTTTAAGGTTAAAAAATATTCCTATATAACCACATGTACTTACAGCAAACATTCCAAATTACTAAGCTGCTGTATGATTTCTTCTTTTGAAGTTTTTTCCAATAAGTTCCAAAGTATTTCTGATGAACGAAATAGAAGCTGTCCAGAGGGATCTGGGTCATTGAGGTGAACACAGATTCCACTGGCTGCTTGTGCTTCCATCATTAAAGTACAATTAACTTCTGAAAAAAAATTTTAAATTATGTTGTACAGTCTTGACATTGCTAGATAGAAACAAAAATAACTGAAACTGACAAGTTCAAATTTAATACTATACAAACCAGAAGTTGAGAGATGTTGCAGAACTTTAAGCACCCAAAGTTTCTCAACAAGTTGATTTTCCAGCAAGGCCAATGACAGGACCATTGTTTTTGCCAATCCTCCGACTTCAGCCATTTGAATCTTATATGATGAACTAGCTTGCTGGTAACCTAACAACAATCATTTAACAAATATGTACAGCTATTTCACATAGTAATCATGTGTACTGTCTATGTTAAGACAAAGGAATGAGTAATTTATCATTAAGCATCAGCAACAACAAAAACTTTAAAAAAGTGTATGGCATTTTAAAATGGTATAGTACAGGGATAGGCAAACTTTTTGTACATAGGGCCAGGTAGTAAGCATTTTAGACTTTGCAGGTTATAAGGTTTCTGCCTCAAATACAGTCATGTGTGGCATAACGTTTTGAGCAATGAAAGACTGTATATATAACAGTGGTCCCATAAGATTAGTACCATAAAGCCTAGGGTGTAGTAGGCTATACCATCTAGGTTTGTGTAAGAGCACTCAATGATGTTCGCACAGTGACAAAATTGTGTTGATTCCTGTCTTTAGGGCTATGTCTCTTACAATTGCTCTACTGAAGACTTTTCAGCTATGGTCCCACATGCCCAGCCATGCCCATCATTTGAAAGCAACTGTGACAGTTAGTGAGAGCATTGCCTAAGGTTCTTAATTTTCAGAGCCTGATTAAATTAAGGTCAACCTCACTTCTCTGCACCTTAACTTCTCTATCTCTACACCACTGTCTCCCTGTCTATCTTAAAGAAGGGTGCCTGTATCTTTCCAAGCTTAACCCTAAGCTTGTGCTCTTAATTCCATCCTCTCATGTTTTCTTTGGGAATTTCACCCTCCCATTTTTCACCTAGTAGCTTCTTCTTCCTCTGCCTACAAACTTCATGTTCCCCTACCCTGAAAACAAATAAACAACAACAAAATCTAAATATCTTTCTTTGATTTTTGCTACCAGTTGAGCTGTGCTAGATTTTCCTTCTTTTTCTTCACCATCTGATCTTAAAACATGTCTGCATTCACTGCCTTTACTCCCTCACTCCCACAGCCTCTCCTCTCACAATCCTCTCATTCTTTAGTTCTCTATCTGCCCTGACCACTTTCAGGCAACAGATTTGCCAAACATTAATTATATTTTTTAGATACCACATTAACTTAGCCTTTTCATTTCTCAATTATAGAATCCTCTACAGTATTTGACACTGAGAGCACTTCTTCCCTCATCAAACATTTCGTTCACTGGCACACTGACATGGCAGTCTTTAGGTTTTCTTCCTCCTCTTTGAGCCTCTGTTCACTGCCAATTTCTTTGGATCATTTTTTTCAAGATCTCAATATGGCCACTCTTCATGTTGCCATTCTTGGTGTCTTGCTGTTTATATGCTTGATCTCCCAGCAAACTGGACCATTCTGATGGCTTCACTTTTCATCTCTATTTGGATGAATTCCAAACCTGGTCTCTGCTTTTAGTATACAATACTATTCCACCTGTCTATCTCCTCAATAGCTCAAATTTGACATTCAGTAATCTCTTTACTCATTTCTTTACTTTACTTTAGATATCTTCCTATTTTTCCCTAGTCATAAGTAATCTTTCTTTTCTACTACAGTCTTATTTCCACCTATCTTAAGGAAAATACAACTTTGAAAAGTATTATTTATATCTTCTCTCTTTTCTTAGATTGATTATAACTTACAGAAAGTATGAAGGTAGAAAGTACGTCCTAAATAACATTATATCCTCCATAGTGCCAGTGCTCTGTGTTGATAGCACCCATTTCAGCATGATTCACCATTACATATTAAGACCCCTTAGCTGTGACATGCAGAACTTTTCTCCCAAACATGATGGAAAATGTTATTAGCATTAGGAATTTAACATCTAATTGGGTGGGACAGATATGAATAATTATAAAATGTTAGAAAAATAATAAATAATATTATCAACAATATTAGATAACATTAGCTAATAGTAATAATTATAATTAACTTGGGTACGACTAAAATTTGTGTCATAAATATTTAGCATCAGAATAAAAATATGTAAATATAAAGTTGAAAAAATACATATAAAATTTTTTGTTTAAAAAGACTGAAGAGCTCTGGCTACAAAAAAAAGCTTTGTTTTTGATGTGTCGCATTTATGATCCCATCGTGTCTTTCTAAGTTCAAAGAGAAATAAGACAGAATAGTCTATTTTATAAAGACATAAGTTATTTCTGAAAGACCATTGCAACCTTCACCTGTAATATGCTTCTTTGGTGGTTCTGCATGATAAAAGTCCACAATACACTTACAGATTTGTATCCTCAATTCAGAACTTGGTATTTTCATTAAGTCACCTGCCAGAAAAATAAATGAATGTTATTTAATAACATTGTCATAAGTTTATTTGAAAATTTAAGCATAAAGTGTTAGTAATACGATTATTAAAAATATCCTCATCAGAGATTCAAATTGGATCATGTAATTTTATACACACACACACACACACACACACACACACACACACGCATGAAACACCTTGGATCTATCCTTATAATGTTTGGCCCCTCAATCAGCTCAGCCCCTCCTTTCCAGGAAGAAACGAATGGTGATTAATAGCACAAATGCTGGAACTAGACTGTCTAAGTTTAAATCCTGGCTCTGCCACTTACCACCTGTGTGAACTTGTGTCTTAGTTTTCTCATCTATAAAATGGGTAAAACAATAGTTACTACATTAAAGATTGCTGTGAAGATTAAATGAGTTAATATGAGAAAAGGGCTGAGAACAGTGTCTGGCATATAGTAGTTACTGTTATTATTTTGGCAAGATATGGGTTAGCATTTTCCTCCCTAAACAGAGAGCTAGTAATTGTTGCTTCTAATAATGCATCCTTTGCTTAGAGAAGTTCCAAGCGAGCTCTGCTCTTCGATTTGCTGACAGACTGGAAGGCAGTGAGTTTCTAGGCAGTCTTTGCCCTACAGCTAATAGTTTTATGTTCAAGTAATCTTGGTGGGGATGGAGGATAGGGAGAGTTCCTTTTCAGCCATATCTAAGCTACTTCTGAATTGGCTTCAGCCTATACTTCAAACTGGATTGCTTTTGCTCTGGTGAAGTCCTACAAGTACGGTCCCCAAGAGAATCTCAAAATGATCTGTGGGATTCTGGAAATGGTCCATGCCCTTTGGGTGCCTGAGGACAACTGAAGTCAGGAGTATCAGCTTCAGGGCTGAACCAGGTCTGGTTGGATTCTCTGAGGGAAAGAGATAATTAGGTGTTCCTTGAAGACTAGTATTTTGCATTAGGTCTTGTATAATGTTCATCTCTAGGGGTGGTCAGTGAGTAGGGACACAAGTGGATGAAGGAGGGAGCACAAAGGAAAGCCTCATCCTTGCTTTGGGAGAATCTGCAAAAGACAGCACTTAAAAAAAAAAAAAGACAGTTTCAAGATTATTCTCTTAATTTAATTTTTTGGACCCCTCCTTTAAAGTTGAAAGATCACTGTTTTGAAAAAATTTAGGCAATATGAACAACTTTTCCAATAAAACTGACCAAACATTCAAGTTTATGGGACATTCTAAGGCTTCTCATCTGCTTTTCCACCCTTAGTTCTTGTAAATTTGGATCATTTTTCACTGTTTCCCGATTTATAATCTCAAGGCTGAGTACCAAATTTTTCTTTTGTGTGTTCCCAGAATCCTGCTCTTAAGTCAGAAATATCTATCATGTAGAATAAAAAGTAATATAATTTACCAGTACATAGTAGAAACTGGAAGTTATTCATAATAATGAATCGCCTTTGTTCAACACTTTTGACTATATACAATTATTTTAATTTAAACTCAAGTTTCCTGCAATCAAAAAACTAAGGGACAGCACAGCAGTACTTGCGGTCAATAATCAGTCAAAGGAGCTCATTTAAGCTAAGAGTTCATATCGCCATCAAGTGCGACAGCAATGTGTTCCGTAGGCCGGCAGTCATTCAGCAAAGAGCAGACTAATACAGTAAGCAACAGGACATGTATTTATCATAAAAATGTCTGCCCACACTTTTGGAGGCAACATTTAAAAATAATAAGGGCAACAGAGGCATTTTTTAATGTTATCAACCAAACATACACTTTTTATCTGTTAATACTATCATGTCCTCTTTTGGGTTGGCTTCCAATTGTAAATTTCCACTGATGATAGAGATGCACAGAATTAAAGTTTCCCATTAGTTTCCAGCCTGCCTGCTCCTTAAAGTCATCTTATCTAACTCGTCATGTTTATTCTAATTTCCTTGATACCTTCACTCACTCTAGGCCATAATAATTTCTCCCAAAGTATCTACAATTGAAGACTATGAAAATTATTTAGATATAAAAGGGTTGGTGTCTATGTTAAAAATTAAAAAATGCTTTTTACTTATTCCAGTTGAGTCTCTAACATCTTTCAATATGAAGTATAATTCTCGGAACATAACTATTCAGTAATTATTTATTTTTATTTGTTGGGCCAACTGTGTATCTTTTATTTCCCCTGTACAAAGACCTAAATTAATAAGTTTAATGTAGGATTTCTTTTGGGAACATGCTGTCATGTCTCAAGGGCTGATTAAAGAAGCTAGTGTTTGATCTCATTTCCTAGGAAATTATTATTTTCTTTCTCTAGAAAATTGAGCAATAACCCAAATACAAATGCTTGCTCGTTTATGATATTTCTTGATATTTTTGTACATAAAACATAGGCACCTGCATCCTTATGCATGTTATGCTAAAGTTCTTAATGTTCTACCATTTTATGATTTTACTTAAAATTTTGGATTTTTTTATTTTATTTAATCAACAATTTGGCTCTCAATGATTACAGCAATTAATTAGATTCTAGCAATTATTAGAGTTCAAAGTTGGAGGCATTTTTCTAATTACTGAAAGAAAGGGACATGTACTTCTCATTTACAAAAAACGTTAACAAACATTTCATCGAACTGACTAATATCAAGATAAATAAGTGGAAAGAAGTATCTGCCAGTCCTTATACCTTAAGGAACACAGAATCTTGTTGGTATCACGAAACACCTGAGTGGAAAACAATACAAAAATTACCACCAAGCATACTATGATTAATTTCCAACCAGAAAACAAGTAAAGAGCCTAGATTTGGAGAAGTACTCTTAGTGAAACTTAGTGAAGGAGACATTTCTTTCTTATCAGTAGGGCCTGTTGTATGTTACACCCCTCTATCTTAAGGAAATCTTAACTTACCCAGTAGTGCAATTGAATTAGCAGTATCTTCAGCATAGGTTATTTCATCTGATGCTTTCTTTTTCAAAAATGGCAAGCTTCAATAAGAATGAAGAATGTACGAATTATACTTAATGAAGTCCTTAATTGAAGCATCATTTGCAAAGTAGGGGAAAATTTCCTTTCTAAAGAATAAAATGAGGATAATATCCTATTCTTTGGCCCTGGCAAATGACAACTTTCAAAACAAATTTGTTTCTAACTAACTAACCAAAAAGAAAATAAAATAGATTTGTAAAAATGAAGACAGATGGACATAAAAGGCAAGAGTTAAGAAAGCCATCTTGTAACACTGAATAAAAAAAAACCCATAAGAAGCTCTTTTTCTCTGAGGGTAAAATAATAATGGATTAGAGCTGTACTTCTATTAAAATTAGGAAGATACGGGATAATCTGACAAAAATCACAGATCTAGGCTTATCTGTAATTTAAAAGCTGTTCAAGGGCTTTTTCTAAAGTTTTTGAAATTCCAATTAATAGATCAATGGCCTATTTTGTTCTTAAAGGTCAGAGACCTTTTCCTTATTAACTGGATCAGTTATCATCCACAAAATAACAGATATACTTTTTGAGACACTAAGGAATTCAAGTTAACAAATATTAATTATATTGGAATCATATTTCACAACTACTATAAGCAAAGTGATTTGAAAATAATTTATTTACAAATCATAAAAGATGGAGCACTTGAATCAGGGTCATTAGTTCTAAATGTCAAAGGAGAGAGAAAGTAATTTCTTAAATACAAAATATAAACTATTTTGGCATTTCATAAGTTCAAAATTTGAACTTCCTGTGCTATTTAAAGTATAATATATCCTATATATAGGACTTTTAATTCATTTTTTTCAAGAAAAAACCAAGTGGTTGAAAAATGGCATTTAGAACTATAATGTGCATGTAGTATATATATATATATATATAGGTCAATTGGAATTGAGAGATATTTCAAAGGCAGGCTATGAAAAGGTTCATTTCTGAATGAACAAATAGAATTTTTCATTTGAAACAAATAACTTATTACTTGTTATCCAGCTCATTATTGGATCTCTAAAGTGAAAAACTCTAAAACTAGTTCTTCTTGTCCTCAACTTTTTCCTTTTCTACCAAAGGAAACAACCTAAAGATAAATCATCAGAAAAGTTTTCCTCCAAAAAGGTTATGAAAAAAATAAGTATTATACTTCTCATGCAATGAGAAAAACGTACTACTTAAAGGCCCAAACAGAAAGGTTTTATTTTATTTTCAATGTTTTTATCTCCCAAGAATGTCTTGAAAAGAGAATCAAGTGAGGGTGAGGTATGGAGAAATGCAGGATGAAAGCAGAAATTAGGAAAGTAGAAAAAATGTAAATAATGTGAATAATTATGAAATATGAGGGAAAGTGAAGAGTCTAATTCAAGAGAGTTGTCCTATTATACGATGAAAGCTTCAGTCACAGCCTTCAGAGAGAACCAGCTCTTGCTGGAGCTCTGCAGGAGCGCTGATGTTGAAAGTAATGCTTATGAATCTGGTGTTCTAGGACTTGCACAGACTCAAAATCTGAAAGTGTTTTATGTAACATAATCTCATGTCAATATAATAGGAATTTCCAATTAGCACAGTAACATTCCTTGAAGGCATGAGAGCAATAATTTATTTCATTTTTCATGGTCTCTATTAAAAAGTAAAGCATGGTAAAGGTATTCAATAAATTACTTTTGACTATTTTTTCAGTCAAAAAATTAAATGTTAGTATTATAAAATATTAAATATTATTGCTGCTAAATCTAAAAGTGGAGAGTTAAAACCTACTATGTATACATAGTCTTATTAATATTATTATTTGTATATTAAAAGAAACACACTATTTAAAAGTTTAATTGGTAGAAAGGTTTAGAAGGTTAAATTGTCAGAAATGTTTATTTCTACTTTTAGAAATTAACTATATTATATTGAAAACTAAAGAGATATTTTAATATATATCTTGGTTAGTCACTATGTGGCAGCAAGGAAGCAGAAGAGATTCCTAGTTCCCCCAAAATATAGGAGGAAAAAATAGGACAGAGGATGGCACATACTAATTTTATAATTCTGACCTCTAATTTACATTTTTAAAAATATATACCAAAAATAACTGGTGACATTTAGTCTTCATTCAAATTTGGAAAATCAAATAAAATATGACATAGAACCCAATATATCTTTGAGAGAAATTTTCTAAAGAGAGAGAAAAAAAAATTAGACTGAAACTATTAAGTATTGTCCACAAGTTTTCTCAAGGATTCTCTAAAAATATTATGATGTCTTGGTTTCTTCTCACACTTATTCACTTGAGAGCAACTTATCATGAGAAGACATTTTAATATATTTACAGTTTAATCTCTTGTGGCTAGCAATCTCAGACTACAATAAAATTGACTACCTTTGAAACACCAACTGCTGGAATCAAGTGAGCAAGTAAAGTTTTCTGAGTTCTGTATCACTTTGCTACACCATACTTCATGGTATCTTTGTAACGCAAAATAAAACATAACAAAATACTGCGTCCTAATGTAAAATAAAGTTAAAAAAACAACTTACCCACATAATTTTAAGATATTATATGCAGATTCTATAAAACGAGGTTGGTTTTCAATTTTTCCTGCACACAGATTCAGAATTTTAAATATCTGTGCTAAATCCCTTAGGGGCTGTAATATTTTTAGTTAAGAAATAAAACTAAGATTCATATTTTTATTAACATATTCTTTATAGCACTTCTGTCAAGAAAGTCTATAGCATTCTATTTTGTAAATGTGGTTGACACTGTTTTAACTATACTAATTTTGAAGTCCAAAGAAGAAAACAGAACCATATTTTGGGGGGGAATATTATTTAATTTTTGTCTCAGTAATCTCTTACTCAAAATATTTTTTTCTCCTCTCCCCACACCTTTAGAATTTGATTACCAACTACTACACCACAGATTCAATTGATCAATAACTTACTACTGGCAATGAGTAATAACACATTGAAAAAAATTAACTTAATGGCTCAATTATATCCTTCTTCCCCACCCACCCACATACAAAACGTACATTGCTCCGTAGTAGCCAACCCAAACCTACCTTACTTTTCTGAATTACTTTACTAACATTAGTCAGATGCATTTTCTTGTTTTTAAGATTTAAATTGGTTGAGATTTTTATTTAAAACTAGTATGAAAGCAAAATGTGCCCTCTCTAGATCTTTAGGTAAAAGTACCTTTTATTTTACCCATTTTAAAAACCCAACTGGTACCTAAACAAGTTTCATAGATTTTGTTTTACAGCTAAGGGAACACGGTAGTTGTGACTCACACTTCTTGGTTGAATCTGATCACTTCTAGTCTCTTTCTAGGCGCTTCTTAGGAAAAGATGGGCAAGCTAGGAATATTATAAGTACAAACCTCTGTTAACTTCCTAGAGAAGTGACCAAGATACTTCTTTAATTTATCTTTGCTTTACGTTTTACAACCTCTATACAGCCTACTAAAGGCATTCAGAGATAGAGCCATTTGCCACCAACTTTCTAACCTAAAGAAGAAAAAATAATGGAGGTGTTGATGTATCAGGTTAAGAGAGGAAAAGAATCACTTGCTACTATATTTTCTTGGCTACCAGTAAATAGTGCTTGATATCCACAAGCCCTCAGGTAACTGACTGACCCAACAAATCCATGTCAAACAAGGCTAAAATAAGGTAAGAAAAGAGTTAGAGTTATAAGACACATTTCCCTGAATGGGAGGCCTAAGATGTTTTTAAACACTGGAACAAGCTAATATTAGAGACTGATATCATCTTCAGACCACGCCGGACAACTGTTGGAAATTGTTTAGATCAACACTACCGAAAGTGTGGTCTATGGACAATTGCCAGTTCTGGAATTGTATGTTACTAGTCTGTGTGTGGCAAGATGACCAACAGAAAGTGAGTTTCCTATGACAGTTTTATTTCATTTCACAACAGCATATATATGCAAAGGTTAAAAAAACAATAACAACGACCTAACAGCAAAGTGGTTCTTAACGTGTAGACAGTTTTGAGACACACTGGTTTCCATATATTCTGATCAGGGTGGTATATTCAGTGGGGATAATATCTTATATTTATACAACGTTTTGCAGATTATAATGCACGTGCATGTACATTATCTTATCTAGTCTTCCTAACAACCTCATGAGGTGTGGTTATTCCTATTTTATAAGGGTGGAGAAGTTAAAAAGCTTATCAACAGTGCAAATGCTCAAGTAAATTGGTAGAAACAAGACTGACTTGGCCCTCCTAATTATTGCCCCACTGTCTCTCTGAGTCTATAGAAACTGACATTACCTGCACAGAGCTAACTGCACTATACTATTTCTTCAATTTTATATTCTCTGGTGAACAAAAAATATAATTTTATAAAAAACACAAAATGTTAGCTATTTTCCATGGTAGACAGAAGGATGGCCTGCCCAAAGATGTCCACATGTTAATCCCTAGAACTTGTGAATATTTTACCTTATATAGCAAAGGGGCTTTTCAGATGTGATTAAGTTAAAAATCTTGAGATCAGACAGTTATCCTAGATTATCCAGACAGACCCAATGTAATCACAGGTCTTTATAAGGGAAAGAGAGAGGAAGGAGAGGATCAGAGAAGGACATGTGCCGACAGAAGCAGAGGAGAGAATGATGCTACTTCAAGGAAGTGGCCATGAGCCAAGGAATGCAGGCTGCCTCTAGAAGCTGAGAAACGCAAGGCAACGCATTCTCCCCTAGAGCCTTCAGAAGAAACCACCCCTGCTAACATCTTGACTTTAGCCCAGTGAGGCTGATTTTAGACTCCTGACCTCCAGGATTATAAGACAAAAAATCTATGTTGTTTTAAGGCACTAAGTTTGTGGTAATTTGTTACAGATGAAGTAGGAAACTAATATATTTTCTAATAGAAATTCTCCCATTTTAGTGTAAATGAAACAAAGATACACATATATGTAAAGGATACAAATCCATTCTGATAACACTCCATGAGTTTCTTGACAGATTTAATTTGCTTTTCTTCTAAATCATCCTAAAACAAATTATTTATTTTAGTTCTTTTGTGCTATTAAATGTTGAGATTTTAACAATTTTCTTTGATATAAAAAGAAAGCAGACACATTAAGATTATCAAGTAATTCTTCAATTATCATATTATAATGTAAGCATTATAAATGTTTCCTGAAACAAAGATGATAAAAATAAACTACCACTTAAATTTGATTAGAGGGGCTGGCCCTGTGTCTGAGTGGTTAAGTTTGCATGCTCTGCTTTGGCAGCCAGGGGTTTGCCAGTTCAGATCCTGGGCACGGACCTATACACCACTCATCAGGCCATGCTGTGGTGGCATCCCACACAGAAGAACTAAAATGACCTACAACTAGGATATGCAACTATGTACTGGGACTGCGGGGAGAAAAAAAAAAGAGGCAGATTGGCAATAGATGTTAGCTCAGGGCCAATCTTCCTCACCAAAAATAAATAAATAAATAAATAAATGTGATTAGGAAATTGAGAATAAAGACCAGGTTAATATAAAAGCAGTAACTGTTTCCAGAAATAATATTAACAGCACTTGAAATATGTTGAGGATTTTTCTATGCCGTGTACCATGTAGGCACTATATAGACATATCATTTCATTAATCTCCAAAACAACTCTGTTAGGAAGGTACTGTTATTATCCCTCTTTTCCAGAAAAGGAAACTCAAGCTGCAACACTACATAATTTGTCCAAAATCAAACAGGTAATAAGCGGCAGTATTAAGAATCAAATTTGGCAATCTGACTCCAGAAATTGTATTTTTAACCTCTAAAATATGCACAGTATTTTGGTGCAAACCAAATATCTTCAGCCAATTAAAACAAAACTCTATACAGTGATGTGTTTTCACGACCAAATCACTTCCGTCTTTTAATCTTCTTAAATTGTTCATGACAAGCTGTGGCATTTTCTATACTTCTTTTTTGGGGCTACCCTTACTCACCAGCTAGTAGGAGCTCTATGCGGTTGGATTCTCTTTTTCAAAAAAATGCAGATACAGTCACAATTAAGAAATAACTTTCACAACAAACACAGGCAGCAAAAGATAAAATATTCTTATAGAGACATTATTCTTATTGTTTTTTCTTCTTTCTCTATGTAAAAATTTAGAGACTAAAAAAATCTTAAAACAATGACTAAATTTTTGTGCGTACTAATCACAGGACATTATTTTGTTTTGATTGGCTTTACCTGGTCAACTCATTTTCTAGATATTAAAAATAAGCACTCTCCTTCATTTTGTGTACTTCTATAGTGTGTGTTGGCTTTTAGGCATTCAGGCAATTCTTAGATAACATCAGGAGAGTGTGGTGTATGAGCATGTGTATATATGCATTTATTATCCTTTCTCCCAATGCCTAAACTCTCAATTTTGAGTTTTGTGTCTGAAATAATTTTATTTCCATTACTTTCTATATAAGATTTCTCTCAAAATAAATTACCTATGAGTATGTATGAGTGTGTGTATATGTATATATCTTGATTTCATATCGGAAATTTTTTTTTTTGCTGAGAAAGATTCACCCTGAGCTAACATCTGTTGCCAGTCTTCCTCTATTTTGTATGTGGGCTGCCACCAGAGCCCGGCCACTGACAAGTGGTGTAGGTCTGCACCCGGGAACCAAACCCAGGCTGCTGAATTTGACCACACTGAATTTAACCACTGGGCCACTGGGGCTGGCCCAGAAAATCTTAAGTAGTACATCATGATGCACTTTTTCTACCCTCACTCCCCATATCCTACTTGGTAACAGGCAATTAACTGAGACTAGATGACTCTTTTTCCTCTATTATGATTCCTTCTGTTTATATCCACCATGGATTTGTCCATGCCACAAAACCAAATCTATTCTCCTCAAACTTCCCTATGAGTTAAATATATTCATACTAAATTTAAACAGTCGTTAGATGTAAGACGTATATTATTTGAAACAGTTTCAATGAAAGGAGAGAAATGAGACTTAATTTAGGGTAATATGTGTTATCTTTCAAGGAAATAACAATTTATAAGTGATATAGCAGAGAAATTTTCTCTCAAAGCTTACTCACTTTATCAGTTTCCTCAAGGAGTTTGATGACACGATTTAGGTCCATAGGCTTGAAAGTATGCTACAAAACAGACAACTCTTAGCATTCTATATCATGAGAACCAAGGAATCCCACCAAATACACTATTTTTATATGATATTGTCTCTTGACAACTTAAAAATATCTTATGACAAAAAGATAATGAAGGGAGAATGAAAAGCAGATGAGAATTTATAGGAGTAAATAAATTTTGGAGTAAAAAAACAACAACAACAGTAACTTCAGACTTTGACCAAAGTAGCAGCAACTGGGATAGACAACAGTGAATGGAACGGAAAACATCAAGGAGGTAGAACCAGCAGGAACTAATGAGTGAATTGATTTGCTGGGAAAGAGAAGAACAAGGTGAGGATGATTCCTCAGCCTGAGGAATTATCTAAGTTGTGGCACCATTTGCTGAGACAGAGAATGCTGGAGGAGGAGGCTCGTGTTGAGGCTGGAGACCAGTTAAATTTGGGGCAGAGATTTCTAAATCATAGGCTTAAAGTAAAAATTAGAAGAGTTTGGGTAAATGAGATCACAAAGCAGAGTACAGAAGAAAAGAGAACATACACATGTAAGTATCAAAATAAGTGCTGTTATTATCATCATAGGATGTTTATGGAGAAATTGTAAAAACATTTAACAAAATCTTTTAGGACCAAAAGTTTAACAAACTGCTTTGAAGAAAATTAGACCTCCACTTACTTCAAGTTATAGGATGAACTTATTTTCCCACCTCACCAAGGGACATTTCAAAGAGGGAAATCCTGCTTATTTGATACTTAGTTATATGGAAAGGAACTCACGTTTATTGTGGTCTTTTTATGTGTCTGGCACTTTATATCTCAATTAATCCTCAAATCTTCCATATAAAGGTATTATTATTACCCCTGTTGATGACACTGAGGCCCTGAGACCTAATTTATTAAGGTCACATAGCTAGTAAATTGGCTAGCTGGTCTGTCTGATGCAGGAACACTGGTTCTTTGCATCTTAGTTCCCTGCCTGACTCCTCAATTGACCACAGAGGTTATTTCTAGTAATTACTCCAAAACTGAGGTAGGCAATTTTAAGGACACAGTCCACGGCAGTATTACAGACAATGGCTGGATGTGATATCAACTAGAAGATTGTGGAGGTTCTCATAGGCTCTCAGAGGGAGAGCAAATTTGGGCAAGGAAGCTCGGCCATGATACCTATGCAAGTCAACTAATCACAATTACATATTTTGCTACAAATATTTACTGGGTCCCTACAGTGTTTCAGGCATTGTTCTAGGAGCTGAAGACATGGTATTGAATAAAATACACAAAATCTCCAGTGTGGCTAAAACACAGAAGGCTTTTGTAAGCTACATATAAGGACTTAAATTTCTACTCTTGAAACTGAAGACAAAGGAGATAAAATTTTCCTGAATTAGGGTGAACTGTGCCTTGTACCCACAAGATTAACGTGGGAAACAAAATGATCAAAGTTTCTGAGCTTGTTTTGCAGAACAGCAGGAGGACCTCTGATAAGAGAGAGCAGCTTGCTGACAGCCCCCTGCCTGACTGAGCATCGCTGCAAGAGTATTGACAAGCTAAAATGACGGATTGTAAACTTTAGACATCACAGACTAACAACCCACCACGTGCAACACATAGAACCCTCCTGAATTTGTACATGCAACCCATGAAGAAACATGAAAGCCAGTCGCATCTGCAGAGAGGAGTCTTAAAACTTCAGCCTCCAAGGCCACATGCTCTCCGCTCCCCTAAAGCTCCAAACAAAAACTCTTGCTTGTAGCTTTTCAGGGAGTTCAGGATTACTCCTTAGCTGCCCGTTCTCCTTGCTCAGTGCTTTGCAATAAAATTCCTACTTTCTCCCACTCTACCCAGCATCAGAGATTGGCTTGCTGCTTGATGGGTGAGCAAACCCACCTGAGGTTCAGTAACACTCTGAGCTCAGAGTAGAGGAGGAGAAAGGCATATATTTCCTACACTTAAGGAATCCATATTCTAGTGGGAGAGATAAGAGTTAGACAAATCTAACAGTGACCAACATGAGTGATAATTAGGTGAGAAATTGTGTGACTCAGCCTAGGACTATACCCATTTATGAGAAAAAGATCTGTGAGAGTGAAAATAAAGGGGAAGTGCTTCCTACTAGAGGAGTACTTATGTTGGAGAGGTAGGATCTGAAGGTAGGGTAAGATTTAAATTCAGAAAACAGGGGAAGGCATTCATTCAATAAATTTATAACGTTACCTCCTGTGTACCAGGTATTGTGCTGGGTGCTACTGGGGAATACTGGGGGACACTACAGAAAAAACAACAGGTAAGGTTTCTGCCTTCATGGAGGCGACACTAAGCAGAGTGTACGATACACATAAAGTACGGATTGTGCATTAGAAAACCTTGAAAACAGGACAAGAAGTGGAGCTGAGACACTTTAGGGATGACAGAGACCTTGGACATCATCTAGTTCAATGGTTTTGAGGGTAAAAAAATCACTTGAGGGAGCTTTTTAAGAGTCCTAGGATCCACACTAGGGGTTGCAATTGAGTAGATCTCAATCGTAGGGATAGGGCCCAATTATGTACAGTTTTTAAAAAGCTCTTCAGACGACTGTGATAGTCACCTAGGTTTGGGGAACATTCATCTGTTACACGCTAGTTTTATAGAAAAGGAACAGGCCTAGACATGTTCAGTTATTTGGCCAATGTAATTATGTTAGGTGAGGTAAGCAATAAGAAACTACAGGGAAAGAGGGGTGAGTCTCAGGGGGAGGAAGGACGATGATAAAGTGATGTCTAAGGAAAATAGATTCGGAAGAGAAGTGTGAACCAAGGGGCTGATTAGATGGGTGTGACAGTAATCCAGGACTAACTGAGGCATTGTGGTGACAGGAAAGGAAAGCAAATAGTTCCTTTAAAGCCCCATTTGGTGCTCCTTGTTTTTTTACCACATCATCTGGCTTGGGGGACGGAAGGTGGGAATTTTATTGTTGTTCTTGTTTATTTTGTTTTATGATCTGAATCCACATGAAACTATCTCCTCCAGCTTTCCAGGAGCTAGTTGTTGTGAAACTGCAGCACTGTCATACCATACTGCAGCTGTAATACACTAAGCATTGCTACTGAGAGGGGGAAATGGGGTCCTCCAAGCGGTAGCAATAGCATCACCTGGAAACCTGTTAGAAAAGCAGAATCCCGGGCTCTACCCCAGACCGAGAGAATCAGATTCTGTATTTGAATACGATCCCCAGGTACTCTAAAAGCACATTAAAGTTGAGAAGCACTGCTCTAAAGGGCTTGGGCATTCTCTAGAATGAGGGGAACAACATTAAAATAAATAGGAAATAGATAAAGACAAACAATGTACTTTGTAATTTCAAGCGTATGATGGAGCTGCCTTAATGAATTGAGATAGACTTCACACTCTGTTAGCCGCTAGGATATACTGTCTGTCAAGTGTAGGCAAAGGAGGAGGTTGCAATGTGGAAAGGTTTGAAAGGACTGGAAACATTTAGAGTTCCAAAGGTCTTTCCTCTACTGGCCTAAGGTAGAGGTCTAAAAGGTTATCATTTTAATTATAGCAAAGAGCACTAAACCCCACTTTACGAGTAAAGAAACTGAGTAACTGTAAGTCAACTTTTTATGGCGCTAGGGTCCTCACTGGTAAAAGTAACTCCAAACAAAAAACAAGAAGGCTCATTGATCACTAAGATTTCTCTCAGCTCTAAAAAGTTTCCATTCTATTTCATTTCTTTTGGTAGAAACTGCCCTTTTCTTCAGTACTTTAAAAAATGTGAATACTCCTTAAGTAGTTATTAACAAGATAGGAACTTTAATTAATACAAACTGGAAGAGAATTCCTGGCCCTGGAAAGAGAGGTAATAATGAAAGAAAAAAAGAAAGAAAGGGAAAAGGGAAGAGAGAAAATACATGCATACATACACTGGAATTCGTGTCTTGCTTTACTTGGTATGTTGTGGCCTATTTTGGTAATAACCTGTTAAAAGTATTTTCCCTTTTTTCTTTTTAACCCATGCTTGCCTGACTCGTATTTAACCGTGTCTCCTCTCCCCACTTTTTTTTTTACACCAAGTAAAGGAAGAATGAGAGCCATCAGATACCAAATCCACCTACTTCTCAGTTTTGCCCCGTGCCTGGGAGAACAGCGGTAGCGTTGAGCCCCCTTGCAGCCCTGGGAGCGCGGGGCTGCTGTTCCTCAGAGTTCTTCCCGCCTGGGTTGGAACACTTCCACAAAACCGATTAGGTAAATTACCCTAATACCTGCTCCTCCTCATGCAAAAGTGCTGTTGCTCTGCTGGTTACCGTGTAAATGTCTGACCGTCCTCAGAGAGCTCAACCCTATTCCCACAGTAGAAGAGGTCCCCAGTCAACTGGCCCCTCCCAAGGAACTCTCCAAGGCTCCGGGATGAGGACGCAGGCGACAGGGTTCCTGACGCAGCCAGAGACTTGCGAAGCCTCAACAGGAATTCCCACTGGCCGCACACCATTAGAGTGAGGAGGCCGAGCACAGAATTCACGTTTTAGGGCACGATCCTGGCTCCTTGGGTAGGGGCAATGGAACCCTAGTATGAAACAACCAACTTGAATTTTCTAAACACCCCCGCCACGAAGGGAGATCCAAGTGAGGGTTCCCAAGTGAAACTTCTCAACAGATCAACTTGAAAGAATTAATTTTCTACTCATAACAGAAGTAAACTCAAAAACAAAGACAAGAATAAAACAAATCAATTTTATTCTCTCCCAATTCTTGCCCAACCACCACATAAACTAGCTTCCAATTTCATATAAAAACGATGCTTAGTTTCTAATTCTAACAAAGTTTTTGTCCCCTCTGGGTGCAGATTTTAGTAGCAGCAAATTTAAACACGGGAGAAGTTGCGCCTATATCAAAAACATCACTTGATAACAGGGATCTACATATAAAAGCCCAATGCAAACAAAGTACTCATCAAATACAGGTTTTCGCTAAGAATCATTCCTGCCCCTGACCCCCCCGCCCTCCCCGGGCCGGTCGTGGTCAGACTTTTCGCAGAGGAGCCGCAAAGCGTCGTCTACGCAGTTTAGTGGGACGGTCCGGGAGGACCACGAGGCATGACTCCCCAGACTGCCTGGATGACGACAGCCAACCCTCATCACAGGCGGCGCAGTTCTCGGGGGATCAGCTCTGCGCTTGGAACGGCTGTCCCGCGGGCTCCCCTCGTTTCTACTCTGGCCCCCATTTCCGTCCTCGCTGCCCCCAGGCCCCATCCCCGCCCACATCTCACGCTCCTCCCTCCCTCCTCCTCCCTCCCCAAAGCACCGGCGGCAGCCCGTACTTGCGCCTCCTCGTCCTCGGTCACCACTCCGACCACCGGGATTTGGCGAGGGCTGCTGGATTTGATCCTGCTGCCCGGTTCCTGGGCCTCAGTCGTGGCGGCGGCCTCTCTTGTTGACATGGCTGCGGCGTGGAGTGAGGGGTGGGAGGCCCTCCTGTCCTACACTGTGCCCGCAGCCGAGGGACCAAAGGGGCCCCGCCAACAAGAAGAGAAGGCCGCCTGAGAGCCGCTAGAGTCGCCAAAGATCCGGCCGTGGCCTCGGCCACCACGACGCTACCCGCACCGTGCAGCCACAGCCCACCCGCGGACCTCGGCGTCTGCCCGCGGGCCAGTTGTTAACGCAGCCAGTGCGTTGCTAGGGGCGGGGCCAGAGGCTGCAGAAGCGCGGGCTCCTACGGAAAGCCGGGAATCCAAACTACCCGAAAACCTCATTTGCTCCACTACGCTCAAAGTGGGTGGGTTTGCTTGCTCGCCAGAGGAAAGCTGGAGAAGACGACCTCGGTACGTAGCAGTGGAGTGCTACCTTGGCGGAATGTGTGTTTCAGGCTTGGTAGCTTGCGCTGGGCCTTCTTGAAACAGGCATGAGTGAGTGGAGGGATGAGGGGGTGGCTGCGGGATGCATGAGTGGTGGACGATGGATGGATACAGCCTTTTACCTCTTCTCTAGTGGTCCTACCAGACAGTTAAATAAACAAACAAGTCATTGTACACAATGTTAGAAAGTTTTTGAGTCAAATCATTGAATCTAAAGCAGGTTAACCCCTGGAAGCCCCACTTTTCTCATCTGTAAAATAGAATTGCTGTAAAAGGATTGAATAAGATGATAATTTTGTAAAGTGGTGCTTGGCACATAATAAGCACCCAGTAAATGGTCAAGAATATCTTCATCTTTATTATTACTGTGTTATCTAACCATTGTATCCTGAGGTCAAGATTTTAATGGGAAGCTTCTCATGAAAATCATTAGTAGGACAATCATTACAAACACCAAGGCTGTGAAAACTTATTAAAAATCCTTTGAACATTTTAATCTTTTTTTTAACCTCCAGAAATTCTTCAAGATTTAATGTGTTTTTATATCTTCTATAAAATTTAGGGACTTAAAAATTGCACATAACAAACTCCATGAAAATAATGACAATTCACTTTTCAAGGTTTCTCTTCTCTTTTGTAGAATAAGTAGGTTGATCAGTGATTTCTAAGGTTTCTTAACCTTAGTTCAAGCACTGTGTGACATTTCTGGCCCTACAAATTAAAAGAAATGGAAAAACTAGATTGGTCCTGGCAGCACTTGATGTAAATTGTAGCCAAAGAAACCAAGCTTCTCTGAAAGAGTGCTGAGCACTTCCAGGCCCCGTTTCCTCTTTTCTACTCATTCATCCATTTTCTTCATCGCCCATCCTCTGAAACTGCTCTGACTGAGGCCACCTACACTTGTAGTCAAAGTCCATAGACACTTTCCTGTCCTCATCTTGCTGTACTCGTCTATGATATTTTACACTGTTGACCACTCTCCCCTTCTTGAAACTCCCTTGCCTGCACTTTAGCATTCATTTTGTTTTTCTTTTATCCTGACAGCCACTCATTTGTATTTTTAGAGCAACTCTCAGGCTTTTCACCTAGAAGTAGATTCAGTACCTCTAAGGTTGCTATCACCCCAGGAGAGCGCAAAGGGTATGTCAAGTATGTTATTAACATGACCTTAATTGTTGTTGCACATTCCAAGTATAACACATCAAAAAGGGATGGCAACCACTGGGATAAACACAATGGAATCCTGTGAGAATGGAACCCGAAACCAAGATGGTGATGGAGAACTGACACTGGGATGATTTGCTTATCCTTTGTGGCTCATCCTGGCATGTCAGGATGAGGAAAAACTACAGCGAGGAATGGCAAAGGAAAATTTTCCACTTAAGAGCTTGCCTAGGAGATATCGACTGACTACAGTATTGTGTTTCAGCACAGCAGGCGGAAGCTGATAAGGGTCCATAAACCTCAGTGACCCTGGAAAGTCAGACTCTCCTCACTGGACTTAATAGAAAACATTTTCCTGACGAATGAACAACGGGATTTTTATTTTATTTTAACCAATTGTGTACAGACTTAATTCTGTCCTACATCCAGAGTACCAGTTTCCAGTGCTTAATTAGAGTAACTCCCATGAACTCCCCTTTTCTAGTACTTAAAAACCCTTTACTTTCCATCCTCAGTGAAATTCTTCATGGAGTGGGTTCCCTTACCTGGGAAGTTAATAGATCCAAATTTGTAAATTATTTTATCATCTCCAATGGTATTTGTTTTATTCTTTGACAGGTGAGCAAAAGCCAGAATGGAAGTCCTCCAGTATCCCATACTCAAGTCATCTTGAGTGAATTACTTGTAGTTTTACAAAGGTGCCAAGCTTCCTCCTGTGTTACCTTTGCATATGTTGTACATACAACTGCTGTCAGATGTCTAACTCCCTATGAAACTCAGCTCATATGACCTTTTCTAGGAAAGCTTTTTTATATCCTTTGCTGTGTTAGCTGCCACTTTGTCATTCTGTTTTTGTACTCATCACATACTTAATGGTATCTACTGGCTCAGAAGCCCAACCTCTTCCTACTAGACTGAGATTTTTGAAAGCAAGGAGAGTCACTTCCCCAGGTTTGCACTCCAAGCTCTTGGCACAGTATCTAGAGCAGTGTTTCTCAGAACTTAGCGAGCATCAGAATCGTCTGGACGGCTAATTAAAGCAGACGCCTGAGCCCCATCTCCAGAGTTGGATTCAGTAAATCTGAGTGGGGTCCAAGAGTTTGCATGTACAACAAATTCTCCGGTGATGATTCTTCTGGTCTGGTGACCATACCTTGGGACCTCAGTATCTCCATTTTAAGATTCCTGGGTGACTAGTATGCATTAAAATTTGAAAAGCACTGCTCTAGTGTGTGTGGTTTAATTAGTATTGTTTTGGAGTAGTTTTAACAATCTCCATAAAACTGGCTTTCACTAAGTATTCCATTTGTGAATTTTTCATGTCCTTTGTTTTCTTACTGATGATAATATTGGGTGTATTTGTTTTTCTTCTTGTTAGGTGCAACAAGCTTAAGCTTTTTAAAAGCGTTAACTGTTTAAATTAGGTAGTGGATTTATGTTTAATCGTTATTCATTCGTCCTTCCTTAGTACAGAGTTTTGAAGACTGTAAGTTAGGAGCACAGGAGGTATTTTTATGACACCAAGAACACAGAAGGATGTAAAGTGAAATGACCAACTAGTGAAATTGTAAATTATTTCAGCAAAAAGATCAATTAATAGAGAAACAAGAGAAATGAATTATACATAGAGAATAGACATGCTTCAATCTGGTAACAGTTCTGCAGAATTTAACATCTCTAAGTTACAAATTGCAATTTCTTAAAAGTAGCCCTAAAGATTAACCAGAGTTTTGTTAACAACTAACATGTTGACCTATGCACAATTTTTACTTTTAAAAGTAACAAAGAAAGCGAAATATATTTTTAACATAAATAAATGTAATATTAAAAAATAATACTCTTCTGATTTTTTCCTGATTGTTTGCACACTGCCTTATTAACAGTGTTTAGTAAAATTATAATTATTCATTAGCATAAATTAGGAACGTTTCTAATAAGTATTTTAGATTATATACGAATTTGGTAGTCTCTAAACTAATGCCAGATGTTCTAAATGTTCAAGCAAATGTTATTCCTTTCTGAGTCAGAGTAATTTATTTTAAACAGAATTTTTATAGCACATATGAAACATAATTAGAGTATTGTTTTAGTAGGTTAGCTTTAGTAGGGAAATTATGTAACAGAAGAAATAGACATAAAGCTGAAATTTAAGCTACTTTAGTGTTTTAAAAATTCAGGTTGATTGTTACAGAAACAAAGCCTAAAAAAGAAACAAAAGTAATTACCTCTTTCCTACAGAACCATTAATGCAAATTAGGGAGTAATAAGTACATGGGACAGATAACAAAAGTAAAAAACAGCCACCCCTGAAGTCAGCTATTCTAATAAAAAGCAATAATCCAAATTGCAAGTGATTTTTAAATAGGAAGCTGGAGGAGCTATTCATATTTAGTGGAGAAACTAAATGGTAAGAAATGAATTTATAAAGGGCGACTTTTACCTGATCGAAGCTTCAGTTCCATGACATAGGAATATTTCCGTGAAATGAAAATGTTCTCAAGCCTTTAGAATGAAAAACTATTGTGTTTACATGTGGTGGGAGGTTAAAGTGAAGTACCCCCAAGATCTTTATCGTGGAGGACTAATCAGACAAGTTTATTCTAATGACATTAGTTATTCAAGTTCTGTAACTAGACTTATTCCGATTCCATGACCCATGTATTAGTTTGCCAGGACTACCAGAATACCATCGATTGCGTAGCTTATGCAACAGAAATTTTATTTCCTCATAGGCTGGAGGCTAGAAGTCCAAGATCAAGGTGTCCAAGATTGGGTTCATTCTGGGACCTCTCCCCTTGGCTTGTAGATGGCCATCTTCTCCCTTGGTCATCACATCGTCTTCCCTCTGTGTCTTAATCTCCTCTTTGTATTAGGACACCTAGTCATATTGGGTTAGGGCCCACCCATATGACCTCATTTTACCTTCATTACCTCTTTAAAGGCCCTATTTGCAAATACAGTCATTCTGAATTGCTGAGGGTTAGGACTTCAACATATGAATTTTAGGAGGATACAGTTTAGCCATAACAGATCCCAACATCCTTTGGGTTATAATTTGAATTCTTATAAAGAACAGATTCAAGAATAGAATATGCTTAGTTAAGACAATACTGGTATTCTTGCCCATAGGACATTGATAGAAATTACTATTCTGATTTAACAATCTATCACTATATTTGATCCATGTTAATCTGTCCTTGGGAGATGTATTCATACTCAGGGCTCTCAACCAATCTGGATTTTGAGCCTGCAGGGCCCTGTGCTTGACTTTGTCAAAATCATCATTTATTTCATGTTTCATTTTCCATTTGAAGAATCCACTACCAAAATTACTGTGCTAGCTAGCCCTATAGAGCCTGCCCTAAACAAACAAACACTCACTTGCTGCTGCTTTCCTGGGGGGCACTATCTCTGGGAAGCAGAAGTGAGGAAAAGATGGCAGTGAGGCACCAAGTGGAGGAGGGAGCACAAATATAGGTGTTACCGAGCTGGCCATAGCTTTGGAACAAGTACAGTTTAATTGCTTGGTCTTTTAGGATATTTTCATGAAGTCCTTATGAATTATTGCATTTCGGGACAGCCCATCTAGGGGAAAGGAAAGGAGAAGAATTTATTCACCAGCTCCCTCTTGTGCTGCATCTCTTTGTCAAAGTTCATCGCTCAAGTAGGGTTGCCAGATTTAGCAAAAAGAAAAAAAAGTCCCATGCAACATTAGTAACAGAATTACACTAAAAAGTTAGTTTGTCTGCAATGCAAATTTCACTGAGTGTCTTGTATTTTACCTGGCAACCATACTCTCATGACGTTAACACCCATGCATTTCCAGGCAGCTTCCGGGGAAGCCAGAGCCTCCACAGGTCCTGTGCATAGGCACCAAGTTCGGTTTCTCCCCCTCAACACAGCAGTGTGGTGGTGGTGAAGGTGGCAGTGACAGCAGTAGCAGCAACTCCACTCTGGGACCACAGGGCAGTTCCAGGCCAAGGGCCAAGAGGCAAGGCGAGAGGTGGAGGCAATGCTGGGGAGGAGTGTGGACAAGAGGATGCAGGCATGGCTGCATGGCTGGGGAATGATCAGTAACATAATTTTCTGTAAAAATGAGTCAACATTCATGATATCTCCTTATGATCTGTAGGACCATACTGCACTTGACACTGGAATATAGTAGTGAACAAGACAGACAGTGTTCCTGCCATCAGGAGGCTTACAGAACATAGCTTGAATATTGTGTTGAGTCCTGGTTTAAAGATACTTAATGAATGCTAGTGAAATGGAATAATTTTAAGAATACCACATCTCATGAATGTTTTTCTAAATGAGTAGTTTGGCAAAAACAAACAAACAAAACTCCAAAACTATTACATGTATTGCTTTCTCAATGTTTCTAAAGGAAATAGTCAGAAAAATACTGGATGGTCTTCATCAAATACTGGAATTATTATTCAATAGGAAAATCCGTTTGTGTATGACGTTTTAAAAAAGAAGTTAACAAACATTAAACAGTACTTTTTTATTTAGATGTTTATAAGGCAGATCTATGAGAATGATATAAAAACAGCATGTAATTTGACAGTGATATTTAGGAGATTACAGAGTTTTAGCAAATATCTATTACAGGGTTACAAAGAAGACAATATTTTCCAAGCAGATACAAAATATCTAATGAAAGACCGAGGCAAGAAAATGAGTATAATTAACAATGGAAAATCAATTCTAATGTGAATTGTACATTATCCTTTAAAAACTTTTAAAGGTAAGAATTATTGCAATCTAGTTTATTCAAACAGTGTTAATATCATGACAAAGAATTGAAGGCCAGAATGGATTAGTTTTGACTTCCTATAAAGAAACCCAAATTTACAATGGCTTAAATAAAGGAAAAGGCAGTCAAAGTAATGAAGTAATCAAGATCTTTTTAGTCTCCAACATGCCTTCCTTATCATGTAGCCTTGGTCCTCCTGGATATTTGCCAGGGTTCCTGTTGGAGCTACAATTCCAGCAGCAAGATGGAGAAATAAGATAAAGAACACATGCCACTTTTCTTTGAAGAGACTTCCAAGAAGTCACTCATACATCTTCCTATATCTCACTGGCCAACACTCAGGCACATGGGAACACCCAGCTGGAAGGGCAGTTGAGTAATGTGATGGGCAGCAGCTTTTAAACAAGAAGGGTAACTAGACATTGGGAGACAACTTCTAGTACCAGTTCAGGCTGGATATCTGCAAAGCTATGAAAGACCTTTAAAGAAAATCTTAAGAGAACATTTCCTTGAAGTTGACAATTTGGAAATCATACAAAAGCACCTGCTGTGATGATTTAATTTAGCCCATCTAGCCACTGGGAGAATCCATATAGTCTGCCCTAATTATGGATGACTGCACAATGGAAATCCAATCATTTGGAAAGTTAAAAAAACTCACTATGTGCATGTGTTAGGCAGAACTAAACATTTTTTGCTATCATATGGACAGAATCTCTGAATATTAGAACTTAGTTTTTAATTTTCTTAGATTAAAAAAATTATTCATTCCTGTAAAATTCACTCTTCAAAGGTATGAACAGATTGTATTTCTATTAGATTACAGTTTCATTTAGAGCAATTACATATTCTGAATATATACCAGAAGTTGTTTTATTGACTTATGAACAATTGGGGGTGGAGCATCTCATTTTCATGATGACACATCATAAATATAAATCTTAACACTGGACTGAGGTGTGTTATACTATTTATAGCATTGCTTTAAATGTTGAATTTACAAAACAATTTCAACATGACATTTTAGACTGTTTAAATACTTATTTCAAAACAGATTTTATATACTGACACAGGTTCAGAATACTATGAACATTCATAGTATTCTGAAAGAAATACTTATGAATTATGTTTATGGTTCTACATTTAAAATATCACATGAGAAACCTTAAATTTCACAAATAAACCTCTTTTTTGGAGGAAAACTGTATAGAATTTATTATGAAATAGTTTAATGGCAAAAGGCAACTGAAAAGAATTAAAGTTTTATTATATTACACAAGAAATGATACAAAAATTGGATATGATAGATTCTTGAAGCCCTTTTATACAATTTTGATAACTGGACTGTAAGTATATTCATAAATTACTATGCTTAATTACTATTATCAAATTAATTTTGAAAGTAAAATTCCTTAATCAAGTCAAGATTAGGCTAATTTTTAAGAAATTAATCAGATAGTTTAATACTGGAGCTCATTAGCCAATCCCCAGTATAGCACACAAAATAATTATCTCTGATAAATGCCTATAAATATAATTTATTCATACTTTAAATTTAAATAAAAATCTCTACATGGAGACAATCTAGGCTAAATTTCCATATATGCTTTGAAAAATATACGTTAGCATGAATATATTCTTATTTAGACATGATTTTAAACATTCTTAATAGAGGAGACATGAAGTCTGCATGCAAAAGCTAAATAGCATGATTCACTCCATGATTATTTTTCTCTTAGGAGAAAATTACTTGATTTTTTTGCATAGGATTAAGACTGGGTATATTTTCTACATTCTTATAATTTTCTCAGGGGCACTTCTCAAAATACAGATTAAGAAACAAACCTTCGCTACTTTAAAGTTCCCACCACTTTCTTACATCTACCAAGAGCAGAACTCAGTCCTATTTCTGAGGCCAGAGTAATGATTTAAAAAAAGAAATTATGAGAAATAATGATTAAGAAAAATAATCAAGTAGGAAATAGTAAAATAAAGCAATTAAAAGTCAACTAATATTTTTGCATTTTTGAAAGGTTTTTAAACATTTAGAATTATAATGAATATATTACGCTTTTATTCTAGAACTTCAAAATTATTTCATCTTTGTAGTACTGAAAAGGAGATATTACCATTTGAAACAGCACTTACATCTTACATCCATTTTCATAAATTTTGTTTTTTATATTTTCAAAGGCCCCATTTATCTGTAGTGATAATTTTATTTATATTATTGGCTACTTAATATATACATGGAACAATATACTTCAATAGTCATTTAAGTTTTAAAAATATTTCATTGTATTTTCACATTAAATGGACAAAGCATGGTCTTAAGAGAGAAGGAACAAGAAAACATTGAAAATATGCTGTTAATTTCACTAATCCACTACAATGGTTTATAGGTGTTTACCCTTCAAAATTATCACTCAACTGAATTCTTATAAGATCTGACAAGTAATTATCAAGAGGGGAAGAATATAATTAAAACAAAGAAAATGGAGAGCTCAATTTTAAAAGTTCAAGATATTAAAATTCACCAAGAAGAGAACATCAGAGAATCATGGGTGATTTACCAAACTGACAGGATGCGGCAGGGAAAGGGCCATTGGTGGGAAATCGAGCCTCCACTTAGTAAACGTCCTTTTATTGGTGGCAGCTGGATTCAGTAGTACTTCAGTGGGTAAGTTTAGACATGTTAAAATTTTTGGAAGAGGAATGCATATAATTGTATCTTGTCTGCAACTTCCTATTTTAATAAGGAAAGAGCAAATGGAAAAAAATGTAGGGCATTCTAACCAAAGTTAGAAATGAATGAAATGAAATTTTAATGTGGAATGTCAGCACTGAAAAATTTTATGAATAAGTTGTATAATTATACGTCTCTAGAACTGATTTATAACTAACCACTTATCCTACAATTGTTTATGACTGCAAACTGCTCTCTAATGGATGACTGAGCAGGCGAGAGGACTTCTCAGGAAGAGAAAAAGTGATGATCAACTCTACAGAGACTTTTTAAGATTCTGGAGGACCTCAGCCATTCATTAAAACTGCTATGGTCCTATCTCTGATGGAGTCCCTCACTGCAAAGAGAGGCTTATGGACCGCCATGGGTCTCCAGGCAAGAGCCTCCCCCAGGGTAACAAACTGTGGATTATCTCACAAGCAATAATAAATTTATGATTGTAATATTTCCCTATATCTTTGGATACCCACAACCCACTCTAAAGAATGTCAAAGCCTTTACACAAAAGAGGAAGCATCTAGACTGGCATCATGAATGTGATGCATGGGGATGGAGCAGGTGCCATATAGGCTAGTGCTTAAAACCACAGCCTCTGAAATATGACTGCCTAGAATGCTGGCTTGGAACTTACTAACTGTGTGACCTTGGAGAAATTACTTAACTTTTTTATCCTTCTATTTGCTCATATGTAAAATGAGGATAATAACCACCCCTGGCATGGGGCTGCTGTCAGTACATATTAAATGGGACAATACAAGTAAAGTGCTTAGAACAGTGCCTGGCATGTTATAATCCCTCGATGAGCAGCAGTAAAATCCTATACCATACAGAGCGGTAACGGGCGAAGGGGCAACATCACAGAGCAGTTGACAAACAAGTACTTGTGTGTAAACTTAACACTTTCCCTCTAACTAGAAACAATTATAAGATTCCCAGGATTGGTACTATATTAGAAAAATCAGTCTTGGAGGCCAAATATTACTGTCTTCTCCCTGATTGACATATTCATATGCAAATGAAACTGCTCTGTTAACAAGATAAAGAACAAAATCTTTCATGAGGTACACATTTTCAGTTTGTATTGTCTCCAATGCATTTTAAGTATAATTTCAGGTTCAATTTGTCTTTTTAATTTGTGATTGTTCACAAATCACATTGGTTCATACAATTAATTACATTCTTCAAACTCTATCTCAGGAGAGAAATATAGGAATGTTACCATGACCCGTACATAGATGTCAATGTAATGTGTCCTTTCTTAAAAATAATGTATGATTATGCATTTTTATTTAAGCTAGATAATAATTAAAACCTTATTTAAGCTACAGAACAAAACATATATTCATTGAATTATATTAAAACCTCTGCTGGTTTGCAAAGTATTTTTAACATTATATTTTATCTATATTATTAACTAAATAATTTTGCCTGATTATGGAATATAGTTTGTTAAAATAACAATAGTGTTACACTTGTACAAAACAAAACATACCTAATTTCAACAATAAATTGACTATAAAAATTCATATTGGCAAAATATGACATTTGTGAAAACTAGTATGAAGAAAATTCTACCACTAATTTGGTTGAGATCTCATCGAACAGGTTTCAGCCCACAGCAACTTGACAGTGCACTTGCAACTGAACGTAAAGGAAGTCATAAAAATAACGGCATGAGCAGAACTTTATGTGGCATCAGCGAGCACCATTTATCATCACATCACTGTAACCCGCTCTGGTGAGAGATGAGGAACTGCTCCTCCAATACTTTCTTCCAGAAATTGGCTCTTTTCCCAGCCTTTTTTAATTCTCTTTAGCTTTCGGCTTATACATGGAAGGAGTAAAATGATCTTACCCAGAATTACAATTGAGGGCAAAACAAGAGCAAGAACAAAGTTTGGTGGTGTATAAAACCTGTAGTACTCTTCTTCAAAAGCTCGTTTCCATCCATAAATTAAAACATGGAAAGTACTTATGAGTAGAGCAACATATCCAAGCGTAGACTTGGGGTAGGGGTGGAAGAAAAAGGAACAAAGAGTAAGAAACAAATTATTCAAACTCATAAATTAACTCATCCAGCTATACCATATTTTGTTTGTATTTTGATAAAACTATTTTGTCTTAAATTATTGAGCTACTCTTTGTTCTCTACTGAACTAAACAATTTTAATATTTTCATATATATTTATTTATATATTTATATGCACACTGTACTTGACACAAATAAGGCAAAATTACATATAGTCTAATATTCTGATTATTTTATTATATCAAGAAACTTTTCCTCATGTCATTAAATATGAAAACATGACTTAAATGCTGTATAATATTCTGTTAAATGTATGTGCTCTAATTTACTTAACCACTCCTTTTTTTAAAATCATTTACTCTGTTTCCAACTTTCCCCAACTATAACTAACGTCACTTTAAGCCCTTTCCTATACTTTGAATTATTTCCTTAGAACTGATTTCTAATAGTGGTATTATTGTTCAAAACACCTGGCTTTTCCTTAAGGGTTTGTTAAAACTGCAAAACTTCTTTATAAAGCTTATCCACATTCCCATCAGTTGTGTATAGTAAAAAAATATGCCAAGGCCAGCCCAATGGCGTAGCAGTTAAGTTTGCATGCTCTGCTTCAGTGGCCCAGGGTTCGTGGGTTCGGATCCTGGGCACAGAGCCACGTTGTGGCAGCATCCCACATACAAAATGGAGGAAGACTGGCAGAGATGTTAGCTCAACAACAATCTTCCTCAAGCAAAAAGAGGAAGATTGGCAACAGATGTTAGCTCAGAACCAATCTTCCTCACCCCCGCAAAAAAAAGTATATGCATGTACACACATACATATATAATAAAATTAAATGCTGAAGAGCATTCTCATGGGTACGCACACACACATATACTAATTGACAGTAAATATGAAAAATCTTATAGTATTAATATGTAATATAAATAGCATTTCAAACATGTAACTTTATTGACCATATTAAATGAAATTATCAAGAGTACTTCAGTTAAGTAGTTTATAGGTTAAAATCTAAAAGGTCAGCATTCCAAGTTCACTAAATTATTATGTTCCGTTGCTTACTTTGAGAAATGGTCTATGTTACATAAAATGTATTCGTACATCAGTGTGATGGTGTAATGTCTAACTTCACTGGGAAAGGATCAACTCTCTAGCAGAAAATTGTTTTGTTTGCAATTACTCATCTAAATTTATAATGATAATTTTCACCTGTCTAGCATCTTTTATCAGAGGGTTTTTTATTTCTTTTCAGGTGTGATTAAACAGCTGTTGGGGAAGTTTTCACATTTCTTTCCTTCAAAAGAGAAAAGTGAATTTAGACAAGGGATATGCCCTTAATTTGAATGAGACTTTTAGATGACTTAAAAAAAGGGTCAAGCAAATAGGCAAAAAACAAACCAACCCCAAATTTAGTGTACCAACCAACACTCATCCACCTACTCGGTTATAAAACATTTGGATATAACTAATACTGATTTTGTGATAATATAGGTAGGGTCTAAGTTTGAGTTATATATTTTTAAAGTTTGCAAATTTATTTTATATATATATATAATATACAGCTACTACTGGAGAAGGTGAATGTTTAACTTATTCAAGTACACAATGCTGTTTTGAAACCCCTTTATAGACACTCATAAGCATATGTATACAACTGATATACAAAATACATATACTAACAAGACTCGTAAGGCTAGTTGCTTGTCATAATCCATTAAGCTAGTACCTAGTTTGCCACTGCTTGTGCTTGTGTTTGTACACACACACATTTCTTTTAAAATATTCAGACTGACCTTCTCGCCACTTAAATTTAATGAGATTTTTCTGGAGAGATCAAAATGACTCAAAATATAAAATCTTCATTCATCTGGCTACTTATAAATTGACTTTTGGCATTAAACTTGATCTAAATTCACCCATCCCCTGCTTTCATTCTTTTTCTTTTTAAAATAACTTTTATCCATAACGTAGTAGGCAGAGCTATCAATGCCTTCCAGTAGGATCCTCTGCTGGTCTTTCACGTACTAAACCAGAATGGTCAGTCCAACGTGGCCTCCAGCAATGTGTGTTCACTGAGCTAGATGCCTAAACATAGCCCCAAAGGCGCCCTTATAAGAAGCATACTGAAACTAAACTGTACCTAACACTTAAATTCTGTGCCACACAATCTCTCACCAAACAAAACCCCACATACTTGAATAAAACTGAATTCTCTCCAGTTTAAAGCATTGCTCACTGAAGGGATGGAGGTGACTGCCAGGAGGGAGAGTAAGCCAAGACTCATTATGCCAAAGGAGATATACATTTCAATTCTCCAAACTTCTTCTTCATTCCAAGAGTTTTCAATATTTGCATGAACCTAACAAGAAAGCAAACATGAATTTCCTTTATTTGGTAGAACATTAACTGATTCAGCACAGAGTTCAGTCCTGGACTAAGAATATGTCTTAAATGGGCATATTTAAGTTGTATTAGTTCAATTTAACAAACTGTTATGGAGAACCTATTATTGGATGGTATTATTTTAGGTGTGGGGGAAAGAGAAGGGAGAGTTAATCAAAAAGAGGACGAACATTTTTTTCTCCTTTCTTGCATACATGTGAGAAGACTGGGTAAACGTGTCATTCCATTTATAATACATCCTGGTTACAGGGACTCTGGAGTCCCGACGCCATGAAATGCCCAGCAGTTGGTTCCAGGATAACACCAAAGAAGTGTTGGCAGTTAGACTTAGTTTTGAGGTACTTTTACAAGTTGGTTTAAACTTGTGTGGAATAAAATAAAATCAAAAAGACCCCTGAGAACCATATGGACTCTGTGTGGCTAACCAAGACCTAAAACCAAAATGGAGTCAAGTGGCCATGACAGGACCAGGAGGCAGTCACATACTCTGTTCCCCCCCAAAAAAACCCAAGCACTTTTAAGCTTTGATTCTGCCGAAGTTCCTGATTATGCAAAAGCCCCTAACAGCCACCTGGAGCTAACCAATAAAACTGGGACCTGCCCCAACCAATCAGGACAAAGCTGGCTTGCATCCTTCATTTGCATAAGTGGACCTGAGTGGGAACCTGGGTGGGAACTTTTTGGATAAAGGCAGTCCCCTTTTTTTGTTCTCCCACAACATACTTTTGGTTTGCTGAAGGTCATGTCTCCCTGGTTTGCAACTGTATGAGCAATAAAGCTTTCCTAACTAAATTCTTGTATTCTAGATATTTTTTGTTGACACTTGGTTGAATGTACATTCTGACCTTAGTTCAACTTAGAATCCAGGAAGGGAATTTCTAGTCTACATCGGTATCTTCCTCTCACATGAAGAATATTTATATGTTGGATTTATCTCTTTCTTCTTATCTTCTTTTCCCCGGAACACTGAGATTTCCCTGAGGATAAAGCCCTACCAAATGCAGATATTTACCCACTTGAATTGCTTCATTAATATACTTTTCCAACTGTCCAAGTGCCTCATCCCTATAAAGTTCCTTTCCAAATGTCTTTCCCTTATGTTGAAAATGTGTATAGAATCAAGGCAGACTTGATTAACTCTGAATGTGTGGTATTCTGTGTAGGGACTACTTTTAGAATTATCTATTTACACAAAAACAATATAATTAGAGTATAAATCAAGGGTTGGACTCCTTGGGCTAAACGTTTAAGTAAGTATCTATTCATGTAAAACAGATTCTAACTTAATACCAGCTTAACTCTGTCCAGTTTCAGTTTACCAAACATACTTGAAATTAAAAAAAGGGAAAGCTAGTTCTTAGCCATTAGGTCTCTGGAGCAATACCAACATCCTGTCAAAAGCCACAAAGCTCCTCTGGAAAAAGGCTCTTAGTATCTCATTTGATGCCCATGCAACAATACAGAATAACAACATACTTCAGTCTACCCAGAGATTACAAACTGGATCTACCTGCCCTCCCAGTTCATTCATTCATCCCACAAATATGCTTTGTGAGTGTCTACTATGTGCCAGGCACAGTTCTAGGCATTAGGCATATATCAGTGAACGAAACAGACAGAGATCCCTCCTTTCATGAACCTACATTCTGATGAGAGAAGGCAGACAACAGTAAATATAATAAACGAGGAAAACAAAGTGTGTTGGAAGGTGGTAAATGCTACTGAAAAAAGAGAAAGCAGTAGAGCAGAGTGAGAGGCACTGGGAGTACTGAGGCCGAGTCAGAAGCAGGTGGCAGAACTTAAAATGGTATCCAACGTAGGCCTCACTGAAGAGGTGAGATCGGAACAATCGGCTTGAACCAGCGATGGCACTGAGCAGATATCAAGGCCTCAGGAGTCAGTTAAGAGCAGTGGATTTTTAGAGAGAATGGCTTAAAGAACATGAATGTATTAATTTTTTTTCAGATTATTTTAGGTTGAAATTGTTGAAACAGGCATAAGTACTAGATGCCACATACTGGATCATGATGCCTCAGTTCCTTATAAAATGCAAAAGCTTTTACACATTTGTTTTGGTGCAGTGTCTTTGGCTTTCACTGAGAAATGCTACATCAAATAGCTTCAATGAAACCCTTTCTATTACATTTGCTGAATGGGAATCACTGAAGAAAATCAGTCTACTCCATCATCAAGCTCCTTCCACGAAGCTCTCCCTGAGATTTTCTTCAGGAGCTCTGTGCTAGAAAAGCTTCACCTGAGGAACTAGTATCTTTCCTGCTTTCTGAAAACAAAAACCTCGTAAGTGTATGTCTCCTGATCTTGACTTCCCATTGTGTTTTATATTTTCACTGGTTCTAATATTATTGTATATGTTTACTGAGAGTTGCCTCATCATTTTGTGGAACATGGCCAATCGTAAAACATTAAAAGAATTAACTGTTCAATGCTGAAAGCAATCATTACAATCATAACAGGAAAAGGAAAAAAAAAAGAAACTCAACCCTTTATTTCTCTGCTTTTATTTTTGCAAAGAAAGGGAAGGTAGCAGCTTTTACCATAAATGATTTTGAATTACCCACATAATTCTTATGCAGAGACATTGTTTAAAGAACAATTCTTTTCCCTACCTAAATATACCAAAATTTCTATTACAAGGTATGTAAAATTTTACACTATTTTAAATCTTACATTTTACAAATTATACTAATAAAGTATTTTACTATAATATAAACAAGCATGCTCCATACCTGCTGATAAGCCATGTTGAGAAACAAGTATCTCTCTGACCTTCTCATTGGTAAGCAGAGGCTATAGGCAACATGGACGGAAGCGAAGAAAAAACTGAGTAATCCAAGCTGTTTTCTACACTGTAACCAGGTCTCCAGCCAAGGTGGAAATCTCCTATACTTGGTGCCATAATAAAGCTGATAAGCAGCTGCCAGGAGACCTGCTAGGTATACTAGGGACAGCAGAGTAATGGCAACGATGGGCAAGGTTTTATTCACAATCTCAATAGGAATCTTATAAAAGTCACTCTGCTGGTTTCTAGCATATGGATGGATCACATCTCTGACAAAGGAATAAAGAAAGAAAAATGTGGCCAGGCTTATGGCAACCACGACCGGCCCTCTCCAGAGAGTAAACAGTCGCAGGGGTAAATTTTCAATCTCCCTAGCTGACGATAATAATCCCAAGTCAACAGGAATGAAATTCAACTGACGAGCAAGTTCAATAACCTGTTGTCGAGCTTGAATGTTGTTGCTGCATATATAAACCTGTGGCAAAAACAAAAGACTCATCATTACTATTGTTTTTAATAAAAATGGTAAGGATTGCATGCTCCACATAATCTATGGATTATGATGGATTTGCATTATTTCATTCTATGGATTCTATGGATTTGCATCACTCAAGGTACTTATAATAACCTTGAGTGATGCAAAAAGTTAAGGAGATAAAGCATTTATTAATCTATTTATTAATTGGTTAAAACAGTGTCATAGAAACAGAAGTCTTTGCTACCTGTGATGACATAAAAATACAATGCAGAAAAATCTAGCTAGGATCTGGAATTGGGAAGTCCTGGGGGAAGGAAGGCAAGAGGAAAGAAAGGTTTCTCGACCACGTGGTTCAGCAGCAGCGGCAAGGTAGGGTCTCCCCTCCAGAGGTCTGGGCGGAGCTTGAGCTGCTGGCCATGCCCCTCCCCCGTCCTCTTCTCTCACTCCCTCCGGGGAGGGGGGCGGGGGGAAGTGGTTTAGAGGGGTGGGGGTGGGGAGGGGCTGGCGCTTCAGGCTTTGTGGACAACATTTAGTTCCAGGACTGTAGTGATTCTGCCCAGTAGAGTGATTGCAAGCACTGGCCTTCATAGATATTCAGCAAGAGAGAAGAAGGGCATGAACTCCGGATAGTTGAATTTGCAATTAAAACCTTTATATTATGTCATGATGCTGTACTATTTATAAAATTTATCTTTTGCCTTAGAAACCAATTCACCAAGTATCTCTGAAAAACCATGGATAATCTCAGGTATATTATTTCATTGGTCACAATAAAATTCTTTCATCTTTATGTGGTGATAATATACCTGGTGCAGGAAAAAATGGTATTATAAGGCTTAGTTAATTTAAATAGTAAAGCAACTGCCATTTTCTAAGACTAAGGTATTACTTCTGCAGGAACTCTAACGACATGACAGGTGGGGGTGAGGGTGGGCTTTCAAACTGCCAAAACATCTTAGATAAAGTAACATAGATGAGAATTCAACAAATATTTGTTGAGCACCAAATTCACTGCTGGAGCGAGCCACTGTTATTTATGGGTGGTCATCTCACTTAGGGCTAGAAAAATATTGCTATAAAGTCTCTGAGTCATGTTTGGGGAAAACAAATTTCCAAATATATCCTGAAGATGTTTATATAAGGACTCTGGAACAGACCACGCTGAAATATTTGCATACTAAACCTATTTAAATTATGCTGACAATGTAGAGCTCTTTGGATTATTAACTTTACCTAACATTAGCCAGATAAATGACAAAGTCTATGCTATGATACAAATGTTCATGAACTTCTAAAATGGAGTGGGGAAGAACTCCTACATGTCAAAGAAATAAGGAAAAGCATTCTAAATTAATTTATTACAGTTGTGACAATGGTGAAGTAAACTATTTTTAATTCACTAGGAAAACACCCCTATAAATTACAAAATTTTATAATAAAACTACAAGTATAAATCAAACATTCAGAATAAGGGCATGAGGACTATGAAATACAAATGAAATTATTTTTGTAGCTCACTGGATTTAATCACTGTTCCATATTTTTTCTTGTTAAAGAATTAAAATTATCATAAATATGGGCAAAGGATTAATTTCAGGTTTATGCTAATTTGTTTGTTCTGTATCACTGCTAAACTTTGGTGGATATGTGAAAGAAGAACAAAAGGATTCAGAAATAGCCTCCAGGAAAGTTGGAGAGTATATATTCTTTTACTAGTCTCCCAAATTACACACTTGAAAGTGAATAGTTATCATGACTCTGATATGCAGCATACAGTGACACAATACTGAAATGTATTCTCTAAGGCATCTAATCAACTGTCTCTATGGACAAAAATAATAAAAGTATTTTATTATCATGCTTCATTATAATGCACAACCACACCTTTAAAAGATTTTAAGGTGCACTATTTTCCATCTTTACTTATAAAACTCTCATTCCACAAAGGCATTGATGGAGCTTCCCAACTGCTTTAAAGCGGATAGAACCTATAGTCTTGCATACTAAAAAAGACCCTAAGAAATCCAATCTGCTCCTACCTTCCTCACACAGATTAAAATCTACACTTAAAATAAAACAAACTGTACTATTTAAAATTCTATGAATAATCTATGTAAAGCAAAAAGGTACTTCTAAAGCATTCTTCTTGAGGATCAGACTAAACAGTATTTCATACGGAGATGGAACACTGTGTTACTAAGTAGTTACGAGGGAGGAAGAAGAGGAGGAAGAAAGGAAAGAAGGTTGGGAGGGAAAGAGGGAAAGAAAAAAGACGTCTTCTGTTTTTGAGGAAGCAAGGAGAAACTCAAGCAACGTGTCCCAGTCTTCACCAGCCAACCGTGGTTCTTCTTGAATTAGCTGGTTATGACAGGACAGTCCAAGTTATTTTCTCAGCTTTCCACATTATTTTGGGAATAGAAATGTGCCCTTATAAGGTCAGGACATGAATTTTCAGGTACTCAGACACAGTTTTCAAAATTATAATCATTGGAGAGTGTCAGAATTTGGTTTTTAAATATATGACATTTGTTTAACTATTTAAGTACAAAACACCAGATAACTAAGAAAAAAATTTAAAAATACATACCTGCCGGCTGGCATCCTTAGGTCCTAACTGAAGTGCCCAAGCTGAGACAACATTAAATCCTTTGACAATCAAGGAATCCGGGAATAATGAAGCCAAATATTCAGCATTGGATTCTGGGTATTGGTTTATCCTCATGTTATTACTCACATCAATTAGGATTTTACCCACAAGTAGATGTCTTAGGTCCCACAGGGAGGTGTAATGTTCTCTATGTATAGCAACAAATATTATATTTGTTTTTGTTAGAGCATCTTCATGATGAGTGACATCTACTACATGAGGAAAAAATTCAGAAGCAAACTTAGGATTTCTGCTTCCTATGACCACATGATAGCCACATCTAATAAGTCGAATGGTCAGAGATTTAGCAAAATCCCCACTTCCAATTACACCGACGGTGACCTTCCTTGCATCTTTGATGCCATTTATGCCGTTAGGCAAAAAAGTTTCGCTAAGGCTCTTAGGGCTTCCCATCATAGAGATCGATTCCATGATATGGACTCTTCCAAGATCACCAGGGATATCCTAAGAGACAGAAAATAAAATGTTCATCAATGACCTATTACCAAACATTAATACATTTCTAGACATTTATAATAATGTCCCTCATTTCTACAGGTAAAACGTTTTGGCAAGCTTTATAACCTAGAACAGCAAGACACGATTTGTAAGCTATAAAAAGATTCCCAAATAGAAAAACAAACTGTCACAAAGTTGATGTGCTAAAGTGGGGCTTCTCAAATTTTAATATGCACACGAATCACCTGAGAATCTTGTTAAAACGCAGATTCTGATTCAGTAGGTATGGAGTGAGGCCCAAGATTCTGCATTTCCAATAAGGTGATGCCGATGCTGCTGGTCTGCAGACCCCTCTTTGAGCAGCAAGGCACTACAGCACAAAAGGAAAGAGAGCAACATTTTCACTTAACACTTTTTTAAAAATACAGTTCTAACAAGTCTGACTACTCAGTTTTTCAGCAGATCAGAGGCAGCAAGTCAGAAGTGCCACTGGAGGTAGGACTGTAATAAGACGTGACAGCACACAGGACAGAAGACAGAAAAACCATAGAAAACAAGAACTATTTAAACCGAAACTGTCTAGAATCATTTGAGGTGGAGCCTATAAACTATCCTATACACCCCATTAGCTAGTGAGGGACTTTATTATTAAACACAAGTAAGATAAATCAGCTAATAAAAAATGAACCCTGGCACTTAATATTTTAAGAAAAATAGGTATCAAAATATAGCAAAAGATGAATTAAATACTATTAATTTGTATCATTCACCCTATATATGGTACCCTATCATTGAGAAAGACAGCTTCCCTATGAAAAGGGGATAGTAAAGTGTTTATGGCCTTAAATTATACAATTCTTAGGAAATATTTTGCTTCCCCTTTTATTTCTTGGCTGTATAGAATATAACACAGTTATTCTCCCTGGAAAAATCTGTCAAATTATTTTTTAAGTGATTAACATCGGAAATATTCATATTTGTAACAACTTGCTCAAGAACACCAATCAGATTGCCATGAATCAGTATTGCTGTTGGATCGGAATGAAAAATACTCTTCCATTCCATCTCCATTGCACAATTTCTTTCACGCTAACAGCAGATGTGGATCACTTCAGAGGATTTAACAGATTTTACAGGAACAAGTGGAATCTTTCAAAAAACATGTTTTTTGGGTTTTTACGAAAGGAAATTTGAAATTACTGGAGCCAGGAAAATTCAACTTTTTACCCTAGAAATGGAGCACATTCAATGACTACAAATACATCAATAAATTAACCTTTAGAAAGACAATAATAATATTACTTAATATTCATATAGCACATACTATGTGCCAACTCTGTTGTGCTTTACATATTAACTGATTGAATCCCCACAACCACCCAATGAGATAGGTGCTAATACTGTCATGCCCATTTTACAGATGAGGAAACTGACACATAGAGAAGATAATTAATTTGTCCAAGGTCATATGAGAGAAAGTAGGGGAGCCAAGATTAGAACCCAGGCAGTCTAGCTAAGGCATGTGTCATTTGGGTGCATGTAAGCAATTTAAGAAAGAGATTTTTCTTTGGGTATGAAGGCAAGTTGGAAGAGTTATGGTTGTGCTCATATTAGTTTATTCTTCCTTCTTCTTTGCACGTGTCATTGCTCCTCAGCATTACCTAGTGATCTTAATGTCCAACCCAGATCCTGGGAAAGGAGAAAACTCACTATTTTTTAATGTATTACACATGTTTCATTTCACACTTTGCAAGATAGAAGGGGTGGTAACATCTGCTTTCTCTTGGAGTGATCCCATGCACCCAGAAGGCCAGGCGAGGGTCAGAGGCACCAGCGTAGCACAAAACCACCAGTGTCTTGGGAATCAGGAGCAATTACAGGAAACTGAAGCAATTAAATCAGTGTTCATTTCAATCAACAATTCAAAGCCGAATGACCAACCTACCCCAATCATGTATGTTATCTAAGGGTGACAAGGATTACTAGACTCACACACAGGATCCCAAGGTTCCTACATGCCAGTCCCCCCAGTTCTTCTGAGTAGAGATTATAGTATCCCCCAAAATACAGAAGTGCAGAATCTTTAAATCTAACAGTCATGATGATCAAGGCCCTTTCAAACTAAAAATGAAACAAAAGCAAAACTTTATCAGTTATCTGTATTTTACAGAGCAAGTTCAAATCTCTTTTGTAAATCAGAATGTGAAGAGGTAAAAATACATTAGGACATAATGTCACCTATGGGCCCCTCATTATACCATGTAATTTATACATATTAATAGGTGACTCTGCTCTAACATGTTTGGGCCTTAATCCACACTGTATTTCTAACGGCACGTTCCAAGTGAATCCTTTAATAGTATGACTGTGGCTACAAATAGAAGCTGGCCTAGCAAATGAGACTCTTTTCACTTTATAGTTTTAAGAACGTAAAAGCATTCATGAGAGACAGAAAAAAACCTCTTTAATGGATCTGAGAGATGGAATATTTGTGTATTGCTTAAAGCATATAATAATACCACATGCTTGTGTGCTATTTCATAGTTCACAATGTTTTCATGTATATTATTTGTCAAATGGCTGTGGAGTACACATCATGCCCATCTTAAGAGGAGGAAACACTGGCTCAGAGAACTTTACCTATTTGCCTCAGAGAGTGTAGTCTGTAGTGACACAACCTCTGCTCGTTCTAAAACTGCAGTGTTAACATTATAGGGGGATCTTAAAACTGTTTAGATCTCCAAAGGTCATCCATAACTGTATTCTCTAAAAGCAGTACTAACTTTAAATGGTTAAAATATGAATCTCAGCTTAGAACAGTTTTAAGTAAATCCAAAACTATAAATTTAGGAATTCTAGACAGAAAACAGATAAAATATTGAAATAATTCCAAGTTTTGGATTAAAACCAACCAAAGACCTAAATTTATTAATACTGCAAACCAAAAAATGATCGGTTGTGTGTAACTCTTGAAGAACCTTAGAAAGCAACCCGTTTGTCTTTTTGGGATGCTGTAGACACCATGAAGGTGTGTACTGCTTTTAGAGGGGAGGGGAGAAGAAAACCCAAGAAGTGTGTCCGTATCCTGTGGAACTCATCCATACAGAGACCTAAGAGCAACTCATCTCCACAAGCTATAGGTAACTACTATCTGGTGCTGAGACACTGGAGCAAAATCTCATTAATCAATTAATCAAGGAATGATGCAACTATAATCTAAAGGCAGATCTACCCTGCTGTGACCCAGCATGAATTTATCTAGGCCATTACATGCTTTGCACATAGGAGATAAAGGACAAGAGAAGCATGATGCCCACACTCAAGGAATCTACATCTAGCTAGGAACAGACAGGAGGTACTTGGAATAAAAAGCAGAAAAAACTGCACATCAGCATACAATTAAGAATGAGAGCGGCCAGCCCTGTGGCCGAGTGGTTAAGTTCTTGCACTCTGCTGTGGCGACCCAGGGTTTCGCGGGTTCGGATCCTGAGCGTGGACATGGCACCACTCGTCAAGCCAGGCTGTGGAGGTGTCCCATGTGCCACAACTAAAAAGACCCACAACTAAAATATACAACTACATACTGAGGGGATTTGGGGAGAAGATGCAGAAAGGAAAAAAAAAGAAGAAGATTGGCAACAGTTGTTAGCTCAGTTGCCAATCTTAAAAAAAAAAAATGGAATGAGATTGTATGATCAGAGCGTAGTTCCTCTAGAAAATCAGGGAGAGGAAGTATCACATGGTTTTCTCTTATCTCAAGTCATTCTTTCATATATATGTTAAACAAATAAATAATATTGTACTTACAAAATAATCTCTAAATTACACAGAACTTCTTCAAGCCAGGTTCACAGTGCACTACTGGTTCATTCTATCTGAAAAACCACAAGGACCCAAATTTAAATTCGGCTTTCTGTGACCTTACCTTAAGAGTGCTAGAGCACTAGTTTCCAGATAGGACGTTATCACTGGCCTACATCAATTGAAAAGTATATGGGGACAGTAGGGAGTTTGCCATAAAATTATTCAACTTAACAAATTGTCCTATACTCTGAGAGTATGTCTTTCCTACTTTTTGGGGTCAAAATGTCATTTTTTCATAGAAGGATAGTGATAACAGTTGTTTGAGTTGGGTGTCCTATATAGATCCCCTCCTTCCTTTTTATTTTACTGGTCTGTAAAATCTGTGAGTCTGGGGCCCACTGAGTTCGCAGACATTAGGAAGCTCTCCACATGAAAGTGCTCCTTAAGCCTGTTGGAGAGAAACCCTCTCTGGAGAGGGGAGAAGGGTACCCTGAGCAAGCTCCCTGCAGCTGGAGATGGCTGCTTAATCCTCAGGAGAAGACATTCGGAGATGAACTATCAAATATCCCAGTCTAGTTTTCTGTAACTAAATGGTGATTTTCACTTTCATGACCTTTGGGTTGCACAAAGATAATCCCTAAATTCTCTCAGTATTTAAACAAATAAATAAAACCCAACTGTGTATTTATATCTATGATGATAAGGACCTTCTCTGAGGGAAGATGTGGCTCTTCTTAGGTTTTTATTTTTCAGAAGACATTCTTAAGCCTTTTAGAAAATGCCAGAAGCAAAGCTGCAATTCTGCTTGAAAAGTAAGAACGTGATTTTCTAATGCACCAGTCGTCCAAGCGTGGTCCTTGCACCAGCAGCATCAGCGTTACCTGGGAACTTGTTAGAAAGGTAAATTCTCAGCCTTAGCCCAGATCTCCTAAATCAGAACTGCTGGGGTGGAGCCCAGCAAGCTGTGTTTTAATAAGCCCTCAGGGGATTCTGATACTCAGAATTAGATTCTGATTCTATAAAGTTTGAGAATAACTGCCCTAATATAATGCAGTCCAACTACTATCTGAATATTAAAATCCACTTAACTCAGATTATTAAATTCTTTCCCTCAGTTGAAATTCTTGGGTAATTGGTATGCACCTTGATTTGAAAATCATTTTCCAGAAAAGTATAAAATAGCAATTTTACTAAAACTATATAGATTTATTCTTTGAAATTCTGTCTATAAACTATTGCAAGTGCAAATGATTTATTAATATTTCATACTTGGGTCTGAGGGTCTTTTTGGTTCATGTTTTATAGAACCAACCAAAGAATTTTCAGAAAAGAAATATAATAGCATTATAGTTAAAGCTTAACTCCAAGACTACCAGACTCTTCAAATAACCAAAATTTCAATGAAACTAATTCAAAATAACAAGGAATTTCCAAGCTATTTCCTAGGCTTGGTATGTATTCAATATATACCTTTATATGGGCATGATTTTAGGACGTCTCTGGGTCCTAAATCATCAAAATAAAACTTCATATGTTTATTATGTTGCAGTTACTAGGACAGGAAAGCAGTCTAATTCATGTTGGAAAGATTTTCAACAAAAAAGCTGTCTGGTGAAATTTAGGTTTAGAAATTCTATTAAAAAATTTATTTCCCAAAGACTTCAGTTAATAAAATTTAGGGTATTCTTCAACAAATTAAAGCAGCAACACTCCAATACCTCCCCACCCATTTTTCTTCCATGTATAGGACAAAGAATGGTACACACATCCCTCCATCCACCTCACAAGTGTAGCCTGCTTTGTCAAGCAGAGCAATGTGCCCTGTGCATACTTGGGTTTTCATCACTTTCATAGGTTAACATGACCTGGAGTATGTCTAAAATGAAGCTGGCAGTAGCAGGTCAGAGCATGGCTGAAATAATTTCCCCATTTGATGACCTCGTTGCAGATGAGACCTTGAGATAAGGATACCTATGTTTACTGGCTAGCAAATACAAGTTTTTCTGTGTTGTAGTAACTCACTTGCAAATAATCTTCTATGAAGGCCTGGCATTCTAGCCTCTACACAAACCCATTTCCCTAATTTCAGTGCCATACCATATAACTGGTTACAAATGGCACCGATGCCTTCTGGGTGCTATGAACTTTAGGGATCTCTGGTGGCTGAGGTCAACTTAGAAATCAGCCCACAACCCAAGATCATAACGATACTCATCCATCCATCCACCCATCTATCCCCATCCGATATCTTATTGAGCCCCAGCCACCAGGCATGAAGCTAGGTGCTGACACTCCAATGACACAAAACAGGCACTGGCTTCCAGCCTATCTAACCAATATGATGAAATCCTGAATGTTGAAGCATACAGAGCAACTAAAAAAATTAAAACTTTATTGAGGTATAATTTACATACAAAATTTACCCATTTTAAGTGAATAAAAAAAGTAATGATTTTCAGTAAATTTACAGTTATGCAATCATCACCACAATCCAATTTTAGAACATTTCCATCAGCAGTAACTGTGATTATTCAAATTTTAACAAAACTGCCAAGAGTAACGCCTCTAAAAAAAAATCCTACCTCCCTCAATGTTCTGAAAGCCCCACCAGCTTTCATACACACAGGAGAGTGTGACCCGAGTTTTGCTGTTTGGTGCCATGGGAGTAATCGAGGGTCCCACCACCCGGGTAGGTAGAGAGGCAGAATTGCAATCCCTAAGCTGCCTCTTCCCACAAGGGGGAATGACCAACTAAAGTAGAGGTCCTCAGCTCCACCGGCACATGGAATGAATGACCTGCGGAGCTTTAAAACATAGTGATACCTCGTCAGCACCATCCCTCCACTCAGATTTTTATTTAATTGGTCTGGGGTTCAGCCTGGGCTTCAGGATTTTTTTAGGGATCATCAGGTGTTTTAATATGCAGCCAAGATAGAAAACAGCTCTAAAAGATACAGGATTCAACCCAATACTTTATTTGGGTATGTGGAGATAACCAATGTGGCTTTCTGATCCTTGATTATGCTCATTTTTACACTGTTGTTTGTAATAATCAAAAATAATGCTAGTGAGAGAATAACAGTTGCCCTTGAACGCAGGCAGCGAAGGATATGTGTGCAATCCTTTCCCCTCTCCCACTCAGGCAGGAGCAGTATCAGAAGGTCCACTCACTATTTTGCAATTTCCTCTCTTCATTCTCTGGAAAGGGCAGTGTCATTCCTTAAAATGTGTCATCCCACCACACAGCACATTTTGTTCCTGTTCTTTGATAATATTCAAAATTCAGAATGTTCCAGTGATGGTATCCTCAGTTCTCCAGGCATCATAGGTTCTGCTGACCTGAGCAGATGAGTTTCCAGGCGGACTGACCCGCTCTAGAATAGCACCTACCAAACTTTAACGCAAATGTGATCAGCTGGGATCCCGTTAAAAAGCACATTCTGATTCTCTATGTCTGGAGCGAGGCTCTCAAGAGTCTGCATCTCTCCCAAGTTTCCAGGTGATGCCCATGGTCCTGGTTCACGAGCCACACTCTGACTAGCAAGGTCCTAAAGTCTTTCTATCTTTTCATTTGCTATTATTCACACGTAATACAGGCTAAATAATTGAGAAGACTATGACACTTATAGAAAGTTTTGTTTATGTAGTATCGAGGAGAAAGGACAGGACTAGGCTTTGGAAATCACCATGTTTTGAGTCTGTTTCCTTTGTTATAATGGAAAACAAAGAGGTTGTACTTGACTCCTGCAGTCCTCTCTGACACTAAAATTCTTATGTTTCCAAGCCTTAAAGCTATATAATAATGGTAATATTGGTGACTTATATTTAACACTAATATTTCAACTTTATGAGCTCTGCCTAAAAGTGTGACTTAAGTAGTACATGGGCTCCTTGAAGTTTCAAGGTCACAGTTTTCTTGAGTGGACATTTGGCTTGATGTATGCATTTAATATTTGATGTATTCAAAGTAAGAGAATTCGATTGCAGTCAGCTACAGGCCTCCTAATATTTTCAGTTTAGAAGGATTTCCTTGACATTCCTCTGGCTGAACGGCAGCTGTTGTGCTATATTAATTTTGAAAAATAGAACCTAATTTGTTTTGCATATAAACATCTAGGGCATTAATTACTGGATGATAGTAACTCTGACAGAGCTGTCCTCAGGGATTTTGATGACATTCACAACCTGCTGAGTTGGATAGGTTATTAATAAAATGTAATCTTCCAGGGCCATGAGGTGGGGTAGGTGTATCTTTGACTTTGCAAGGCCAGTCTGAGCCCTTCTTCTTTCTCTTGCTAACAGTCAGCTCCTTTGAGGCTCATGGCCTCATAATACCCTCTCTCCATACTCACGGCTGTCACTACTAATTTCTAGCTTATTCTTGGTCACTGGAGACTTTGGCCCCCGGTATGTACACAGTCTTCTTCTCTGCCCCACCAGCTGTCATCCTCCTCTGGTACCTCATCATTCATGGGGATGAACCTCATGGTCTCTTGTTTCCTTCGCTTATTTTCATCAAAGGCAATGAATCTTTGCCTCCACCCCACCTCAGTGACTCACTTCCTGATATCTCCAAGCATTACCTCCTAGCATTCTAATAATCTTCCAACGTTCCAATAGTCAAAGATTCACACTGATAATTCTAGAAAGCAGAATAAATTTGATCCACTGACCCCACGACTTTCTCACTCTCCATCGACCTCCTCCTGGTTTCGCTTTACCCATCCTAGACGCCACAGTGTAAATTTATCATCACTCACTTAAAAAGATCCTCATCTCTTGTTGTGAACTCAATGTGTGTGTCCCCTCAAAATTCATATGTTGAAATCCTAACCCCCCAAAGTGAAGGTATTAGGAGGTTCTGCCTGTGGAAGGTGATTAGGTCATGAGGGTAGAACCTTCATGAATGGGATTAATGCCGGTATAAAACAGACACCAGAGAGCTCTCTCTCCCCTTCTACCACATGAGGGCACAGCGAGAAGACAGCCTTCTAGGAACCAAGAAGTGGGGCCCCACCAGACACCGAATCTTCCAGGGCCTTGATCTTGGACTCCCCAGGCTTCAGAGAAATAAATATCTGCTGTTTAAGTCACCCAGTCTATGGTATTCTCTTATAGCATCTTGAACGGACTAGGACAACCCTCTTACTCTCCAACACATTTACTTGGCAAAACTCCAGTCCTGGAAGAACCCTGCTATCCATTTTCACTGTATCTATATCAAGTTGAAGGTTGCTGAAGAAAAATCAGACGACTGAGCTCATTAGTTTCACTTTAAATTCACCTCTCAAAGGCCAGTCTGTCCGCTTCTGTCCTGGAGACCATCCCTTTTCTCCTCCCAAGGGTATATGGTTATGGCTTCCTCGATGACATCTCAAACTTAACAGAATGCAAAACAGAATTCTTTTTCCACCCAGAGCTGTCCCATTCACCCAAATTTCCTCATCTCAGGTGGGTACCATTACCCACCTATTGCTCAAGTCAGAAAGCTAGCAGTCATTCTTGAGTACTTGCTTTCCCTCACTTTTGACATAACAGACCAAGTCTGTTCTCCGAAATATTTCTTAAATTCCTCTCCACTGACACCAGCTTAATCCAGATCTCTATCACCTCTCACGTGAATTCTGCAAACTTCTAACGGGTCTTTCTCCTTTGCCCTTTGCAAGTCATTTTCTACGTAGTATGTAAGATCATCTTAAAATGTAAGTCAGATGATGTCTCTCCCCTCCTTAAAATCAATGGCTTCTTGTTGCACTTAAAACTACAGCCACCTTCCTGACCATGACCTAAAGGCACTGGATGAGCTGGCCCCTGCTCACCTCTCCAACCTCATCCCATTTGACTGTTATTCCCTGTGGTCCAGCCACAGTATCCTTTCAGGTCCAGCCAGAGCATGCTTTTCTAGAAGTAGAAAAGGCCAATCATTTTCCCATCTTGGAACTTTGCTCACGCTGTTATGTCCCTTCAATAGAATGACTCACTCCAGTTTTGTTTTGTTTTGAGCTCTTGTTAAGTTTCCTCTGTAATCATTTTATGTAATTGTTTCTATTTCCCCTACCAGACAATAAGCTCCTTGAGGATAGAACCATGACTGTCTTGTCCAACACTACCTCCACAATGCCTGGCGCATAGTAAATAAGAATGCAATAAATATGCTTTGTTACTGAAGACATCACAAACTGTCAGAACCAAAAGAAACGTAACAAGTCTCTAGGTAAGACCCCTTTTCTTGCTGATCAAGACATGTGGCCCAAAGGCGGTGAGTGATTTGTCAATGTCCTAGTTATGTCAATGTCATCGTTACTGGCTAAGGAAAGAATAAATGCATCTCCTGATGTATTGATTGTGTCCTTTATTGAAACTGCAGGCCTAGTCTTTTCCAAGTTTTTTGTGTACCCCTTTTCTAACATTTCTAACTCATTTATGATCCTTTCTTTAAAAATCAGTTTGCCTTCTGAAAACAGGATTGAAACAAAAAAACAAACCACTAACTGGGAAAAAATATTTGCAAGTCATACATCCAACAAAGGCTTAATATCCATAATATATAAAGAACTCACACAACTCAATAACAAAAAAATCAAACAACCCGATCAAAAAATGGGCAGGAGACATGAACAGACATTTCTCCAAAGAAGATATACAGATGGCCAATAGTCACATGAAAAGATGTTCATCATCACTGATCATCAGGGAAATGCAAATCAAAACTACACTAAGATATCACCTTACACCAATTAGAATGACAAAAATATCTAAAACTAATAGTAACAAATGTTGGAGAAGTTGTGGAGAAAAAGGAACCCTCACACACTGCTGGTGGGAATGCAAACTGGTGCAGCCACTATGGAAAACAGTATGGAGATTCCTCAAAAAATTAAAAATAGAACTACCATATGACCCAGCTATCCCACTACTGGGTATCTATCCAAAGAGCTTGAAGTCAGCAATTCCAAAAGTCCCATGCACCCCAATGTTCATTGCAGCTTTATTTACAATAGCCAAGACGTGGAAGCAACCTAAGTGCCCGTCAACAGATGACTGGATAAAGAAGATGTGGTATATATATACAATGGAATACTACTCGGCCATAAAAAAGAACAAAATCGTCGCATTTGCAACAACATGGATGGACCTTGAGGGAACTATGTTAAGTGAAATAAGCCAGATAGAGAAGGACAATCTCTGTATGACTCTATTCATATGAGGAATTTAAACATGTAGACAAAGAGAGCAGATTAGTGGCAAGCAGGGGAAAGGTGGGGTGGGGGGTGGGCACAAAGGGTGAAGGGGTGCACCTACAACACGACTGACAGACAATAATGTACAACTGAAATTTCACAAGATTGTAAGTTATCATTAACTCAATAAAAATTAAGAAAAAAAAAAAAGCTTGAAGCCGAGGGGAAGAAAAAAATCTGTTTGCCTTCATCTGTGCTACTTCTTCAGTATTAAAATATAATTAAGCTCATTCAATACAAGTACATTTTCCATGTCACCAGTACAGTAAAAAGTGACTTGGATAAAGCTTTTCATTTCCTTTCTACACAATTAGCTCAATTTATCATTATTGATAGTCTCATTTCCCTACCCCTCAAAAGACTGACTAGGTAAGATAAAGAAACTGCAGCCATTCCAATTATGTCTCTAAATATCTCTAAATATCAATTATGTCTGCCAAAATATGTAGGATGGGTATTTTTCTTCTGTAAATATCTTTTAAGCTTTGAAACAACAGAGGGAGAGATGTAGAATAAAAAAATATAGCCTTAGATAAGGGAAAAAAAATAAACGGAGGAGATCTACCCAGAGAAGAAATAATAAAAGGTGGAGGCGGGGGGGGGGGGGGGGGTGTATAGGGGAGATGGTTTGGAGAGAACTAAAAAGGTTCCCAGAAGTGGGGCTGTTAACAGGACTAGAATCTAATCACTCATAGGGTGGGGGTAGGAGCTGGAGTTCGAATTGTTTCTCTCAATTTCACCCACAGCGATGAGTGATAATTAACACGGCCTGGAACAAGTTTTTCCATCCAAAAATGAACTGCCTGAGGAGTAAAAACTGACATCAATCCTTCTCCAAGTGGTAGGGCAGCTAATAAATGGAAGTCTCTCGACAAAAATTCTCTTTATCTCTCTGCTCTATTTTAAGAGCAAGATTTTTAGGGCATAATTTTCAACAAGTTTTGGCTGAAGCTGAACACAGGCTCAAAGATAATTTAGGACACTGAAAGAAGAGGCCAATTACTTCCTAACACATAATGGCCTAAACACACCACGGTCACATAAGTGGGGAATAAACAAAACGACTACTGGAAAGACTTTCCTGTTCGCAAAGCAGCGCAAGAAGATCTTCAATGAAATGCGCTGCAGGAACCCAAACTGGTAGGCAGACTATCAGGCAGACTAGGGTAACTCGCCTGTCCTTTCCCTTTAGGGTACATTCTACCTGGGACGAGGTCTCTCCTGGCCTCCTTTCTACTGGGCCCAATCTCAGGACTTTCTGGGAGCTCAAGGAAAACCAAGAGGAGTAGGGGGCGGAATCGGTGGAAGAGACACCTTTTTTCCCCACCTTTCCCACGTCCCACCTCGAGGTGCCAGGAGATCAGGAACCCCGCCAGGTCATGGGGACGCCGGAGAGGACGGATGAGGCGCCTACATCTCGACCCTCAGCTCCGCCGCCGCCGCCTCACCTCGCGCCCTTCCCCGACCCGCTCACCTCCGCGCCCTTCGCGCAGGGCAGGGGCCGGCGTGGCAGCTCTAGGGGCACGGCGCCGACTCCCCAGGGGCCGGGCCGGGCTCCAGGGCCTAGGGACTGCGCCTCCGACCCGCGGCTGCACGGTGGCCGCCGCAGCGGTCGCGCTCCGGCTGCTTCCCCGCCTCCCCGCCTCCCCGAGCGGGATCGCGTAGAGCCGGCGAGGAGGAGGAGGAGGAGGAGGAGGAGGAGGAGGAGGAGGAGGGCGAGCGGCGCGCCGTGGCGGCCGCGCAGTGACGCGCCGCTGGGGGCTGCGCGCAGGGAGGGCGCCGGGCCGCCCGGGCTCGCCGGCTGGTTGGCCTGGCGGGCGAGCAGGGAGATCCCTGGAGCGCGGGGTGGCGTCGGGGAGATCGGAGGGGTCAGAGGAGCGCGTGGGGAGAGCTGGGGACGACGAGGAGTGCCGAGGGGGGCGAGTAGTGCGGCGGGGAGCCCCGACTGCGCGGCTCCAGTTTCGAGCACCCCCCGCCCTGCTGGGAGCAGCTGAGTATCGTCTCCTCGCCTGCGCCCACCTGCAGGGCTCCCCCAGGATTCCTTTTGAAGCAGTTCTAGAAAAATCAAGCCTACTTTTCTACTCCACTGCCTTTGTGCTGTCTCGTCTTTCCACTCTAGACTTTGTTTTTTATTACGCCCCCTCACCCCCCGCCCCATTCCCTCTTCCCTTCTCTCCTGACCGCTGCTCTTTTTCTCCTGTACGTGTTCTGTCTCTCACTACTCCTCCCCAAAACCAGCTCTTGGCTGGATTGTGTCCTTGGAATAAATTGTTCAGAAATGCCCATTTCGTGAACCACATTTTCAAGCTCCCTGGGATAGGAGGACCCTCACAGCCGGCGGACTGTAGATCAGTGTGTTGACTTTGACCTTCGCTGCTTCCCTGGTGCAGCGTCAGCTTTGGTGTTGGGGGAAAGAGGGTTGGGCGGAGAGTCAGGCAGACCTGTGTTCCCGGGAAAGCCATTGAACTCCGGGGCCGCAGTGGCCCTGAGCGTTCAGGGGATCTCTGAGCTCTAAGGGCACCTTTGGTTCCGGGATTCTGTAATTTTCTCCCTGCAGATTACCAAATACTCAGGTATCCTTTATCTTTTGTGTAGAAGGTGTCAGTAGAAGCAGCAAGAGATCTTTGTTCTCAGACATAAACCTAATTTGCCGAAAATTCTCAAATTTGGGGAAATTTTTTAAATACGTTAGTAAATTCCTATTTCAGCAAATTAAGTTTAAAAATTCTCTCTCCCGGTGGCTTATTAACCAGGAGAAAAACCGAGAAGGGGGTCTTGGCTGGATCATTGGACACTGACTGCCCTTTCCCTTCTGTAGCCCATACGGAGATTAACCTTTGCAAAGGCTGCTTTGGAAATACATTCTTTCTTTGACTAGACGTGTGCCCCTGCCCCACCGCTAATATTATTAGGGTTTAAAGTTGAGGAATAAGCTAAGCTTTCAGTGATGTATTGGCGCGGGGGGGTGGGGGGGGGAGGCACATTGGAAGCTGGTAAAATTCTTTCTATTTTGGTAGCTGGAAAAAATTGCTTTCTATCAATTTTTATTATTTCACCTCAACACTACTTTCAACTAATGAAATTAAGATTTTTCCTAGTACTTCCTCTGGAGGACAAGTGGAGGAAATTCATGAATCATTGCAGTTAATGAAAAGCATATAGCTTTAAAAAACAAAAGCATTATATAACTTTTGCAAAGGGCTATTAAAAGATATAGCGTTTTCTAACTATTTTAACACCACGAATTATTGTATAAGACATGCAGGTAAATTATCTACTTTAAGTATTTTTAAATGTTGTCTTAACATAGGCTCTAACAATCCAAAAGAAACTCAGCAAACAATAGGTAAAATCACTTATCCTAAAAGAGATTCAATGAGTCAATAATTTGCACTTTCTGGAAGGAATATCTGCTTTTAATACCTGAACTATTAAAATAAGCAAATCTCCTTGATGGAAAATCTCATGCTGCCAAATGTGTTACAAAAGATTGTTGATGTTGATGCAAAGTAGGATTCCTTTCAGATTATCCCATGGTAACTGCAATATTTACTACTGTTTTTCAGTTGGAGTGTCTGAGTATAAAAATGATTTTACAAGATTTTTCCAGGTCATGACGACGTGCTCTCTGAGCAATCTCTTCAGTTCCCTGAAGTAGTAATTGAATCCGCTGAAGCACAGCAATAATTTATTTAATGCATCTCTCGTGGCCTAGCAGTGTTAACACAATTTTTTCTTTGAAGTTATTATACAATCGAATAATTATAGAGTGGTAGTTCCCCAAGTGTGTAGCTTCGAGCACTAGTCCCTCCAGATGCTCCTCCAGTAACTCATTCACTACAAAAATATTTATTGAGCTTCTGCTCTGTACCCTGGCTGGGGCACTAGGAACGATAATGAGGAACACAGATATACTTACCTGTCCTGATAGAATGTATAGTTTGGTTGGGAAGATAAATTAGCAAACAAATGCAAATAAGATTATACAAATTTGTGTATATAAGTAAAATAAGTGTAAATCATGATGAAAATAGACTGAGATAAATAATAAGAACCTCTTCATTTTAGAGATTCACAGTGCATATTAATGGATTAAAGGCTTTGAAAATATCTGCAGTAAAGACATTTACTTAGGTATTCCCAGTAAACTCCCAAATTTGATTTGAGCCCTCAAACTTTGTGAGCAATATTTATTAATAAAATAGAACCATTTTTTTGTGGAACACTGCTTTTTTGAAGCCAAAGAATCCAATAAACAAAGTTCTATTAATATTACCTGCCATTTATTTGTCAATGTACATTCATATATTTTAATAGATTTATAAATATACATGTAATCTGTTTGAAGTAGATTTTGAAGACAAAATGATAAATATTTGTAAATATTCATATATTTTAATAGATTTATAAGAATAAATATATTTTTATAGATTTTGTGTGAAGACAAAATGACATAGAAACATTTATAAATCTATTAAAATATATGAATGTACATCTGTACAAAACATATTTTGTTATATTGTTTTATGAACATTTCCATATATCAACCTGTTCAAAATGCTTATAATTCTTAATTGCTATGTAGTCCATAATATTGGTATAGAATAATTTTCTTAACCATAAGCTTTAGGAAAATATGTTTTCTGACTCTTTTACTATTATAACTAACACTGCTTAACCTCTTTGGGGTAATAAGTGGAGAGATTATGTCTGACATTAGTTCTCTATCAAATGTTTAAAGTGTGTATTTTAAAAAGATGATTATCTTAAAAATTTCAGGATAAGCAGATTAGATTCTGGGTCTCATAGGTGACTGCCGTCTGACTGAGTACAACTGTGCAATCTCTGAGCCCATGTTTTTTGCGGTTATCATGGCATTGTTGCCTGGCAGTGTCACCCTGTTAAACCTTAATGAGAACTCATACAGCCGAATAATGAAAAGACAACTCAATTATAAAATGGTCAAAGGATTTAAATACACATTTCTCCAAAGGAGATATGCAAATGGCCAATAAGCACATGGAAAGATGCTCAACACTATAGGGCTTAGAGAAATGCAAATCGAAACCACATGAGATATCGCTTCACACCTGGTAGAATGGCTATAATCAAAAAGTCAGTTTCACAATATCAAGTGTTGGTGAGGAAGAGGAGAAATTAGGACGCTCATACATTGCTGGTGTAATGTAAAATGGTGCAGCTACTTTGGAAAACAGTTTGACAATTGCACGCCTAGGTATATACCCAAGAGAATTGAAAACATACGTTGGCAGAAAATTTTGCACTCATATGTTCATTGAAGTATTATATATGATAGCTGAAAAGTGGAAACAACCCGAATGTCTATCAACTGATGAATGTATAAATGAAATGTAGTATAGCCATACAATGGGATATTATTCAGATATTATTATAAAAAGGAATGAAGTACTGATACAGACTACAACATTCAAGTATGAATCTTGAAAAATTAGGCTAAGTGGAAGGTACCAGACACAAAAGCCCATAAAGGTTATAATTCCATTATGTAATATGTCCAGACTAGGCAAATCCATACAGACAGAAAATAAATTAGTAGTTGCTGATCTACTGGCTGGTGGGGAAGGGAATAGGGAATGACTGCTTAGTAGGTAAGGGGTTTCTTTTTGGTGTGATGAAAATATTCTGTAATTAGGTAGTGGTGATTGTTGCGCAACTTTGTAAATATACTAAAACCCACTGAACTGTACACTTTAAAAGAGTGAACTCTATAATAGGTGAATTATATCTCAATAATAAAGAAAAATAGCAGTCAGAAATTGTCTTAAAAAACCCAACAATGAGTAAAGAGACGTAGATTTAATTTATAACAAGGCATTCCCTTCAAGTGAAGACCAAATAATATTAATTTCTGCTCTAGCAATATATGTTTAGCAGTTGACAGAAGAGAAAAAAGCAATGGGGGAAATTAGTCACTGTCCAGCTCATTTTCATTAAGGTATGTTAAACCCAGAGATCTATACAGTTGCAGTCACTACCATACTTATATTACGAGTAGCAACTTAATTTCTGTCAAACGATATCATTCTTTACATTCACTTAATTGTCTTTGAACATTTTTGTGAAACCCAAATCTCCCACTTATCAGCTATGTGATGTTGGACAAGTTGCTTAGCTTCTCTCAGTCTTGATTTCCTCATCTAGTCAATGGGTATAATAATAGTGTGCACATAATAGGGTTGTTGTGAATATTAAATGAGGTGATATATGTAAAGTACCTAGGACTAATTAAGTAGTTTTGTATATTAGATGTTATTTAACAAACTGCAAATTTGTTTTGGTTTTATAATTGTGTACATGCTCCAATCATAAGAAATTTGTATGAAGTTTTATATTTGAACATGTATTTTTTAATTAAAAGAACTTAAGGCCACAGTGTAGTCATTGAGGGTTTTTTTCTCTTCTTTTTTCTTTAAAAGGAGTTCATACTTTACTCAAATGTGGGGACACTGCTCTAGAACAAACTTGGGCTTTTTTTCTCTCCATTCTCTATTCTATACTCTCTACTACCTCAGAGCTGTCACTTTTCAGTCTTAAAAATTAATAAGGATCAACCATACTCAATTCCGATTGCCTTATTAGTAATTTAGAGTTTTAGTTGAAATACTACTGAGTAAATGAACAAGGCAGCTTATTGCAGTGCAAATTTGTGGACCAGGAGTTAGAATGTCTTAATGACTTTTGTGAAACTTTAGCAAGTTACCTAACCACTGGGCCTTAGTTATAGTGTGCTAAAATGAAGGTTGATCTTCAAGTCCCTTCATGGTCTAAAATTCTGTGACATTTTTAGTATACCCTCTATAATACTATGGTAAGTTGTCATGCATTCCTAGTACTTAATAGAGAAGTGTGCCTTTCAAGGCTAAGCTTTCATGTGGTATCATCCACCTGGGAATTGCTGGGTGTTCTGCCCTTTTCTCATTCTCTGGTATCAGTTTGAATATACAGTTAAATTTCCCAAAGTAGCAGAATGGAATATGGTCAGAAGTAGGAGATATAGGAATTATCTAAAGAGTGGAAAATTCACACTTGGCTGCATAGTTTTAAAGAAACATTCCTGACTTTTTCCACCTTTTTTAACCCATCATTTTCTTTTGATGTCCTTTTGGGCACCATCTTTACCAGCCTCTACATAAAATGTTGTAGAAAGCACTTGTAGTTGGTCTCCAAAGATGTTCTACCAATGAATTACACCTTCCAGTATTCATGCCCTTGTGTAGTGTTTCCCCATGTTGAATCTGGGCTGGCCCCATATGACAAATAGAGTGGAGTAGTGATGACATTTTCTGAGTTATAAGGATAGATCACAAAAAGCCTACAAAGCACAAGATCCTTGGTCTCTTGGAACTCTTATTTTGAAGGAAGCAAATGGCCATTTGAAATTTGCCTTGAGACCACCATGTTATGAGGAAGCCCAACCTAGCATAGAGAGGCTGAAGAGGCAGATGCCTGACTAGCCTGCCCAGTTGAAGTGTAAGTCATGTGAGTGAAAAAGCCATCTTGGATGTCCAACACAAACCTTCATATGACTTCAGCCCCAGCTACCATCTGATGGCAAAAGCATGAGAGACTCCAAGTGAGAATCACCAAGCTGAGGTCAGTCAACTCATAGAACTATGAAAGATAAGAATTACTTATTTATTTATTTTTTTGGTGAGGAAGATTGGCCCTGAGTTAACATCTGTTGCCAGTCTTCCTCTTTTTGCTTGAGGAAGATTGTTGCTGAGCTGACATCTGTGCCAATCCTCCTTATTTTTTGTACTTGGGATGGCACCACAGCACCGCCTGATGAGCAGTGTGTAGGTCTGTGTCCAGGATCTGAACCTGCAAACCCTGGGCTGCTGGAGTGGAGTGTGCAAACTTAACTACACCACTAGGCTGGCCCCTAAATTGTTGTTTTAAGCTGTCAATACTGGGGCAGTTTGTTATGCAATGATCAATAAACAGGACTGAAAAACATTCATTTTCTGTTTTGATCAATATCTATTCCATATCTCTCTCATATGAACTGCTTAAAAAAAAGTATAGCCATAAACATTTTTTTCCAGTAGATTATTTCCTTTTTTGTTTCGTTAATTTACAAAGATCACAAAGATGTTATTTCATAGTTTCATACCGTTTCATCATCTTTTTGATGCCTAATTTAAGATGTAGGTTCCAGGAATAATTAGGTCATCTCCAACATTAAAGGACTTAAAGATATTCATTTTCTCTTTTGATCAATATCTATTCCATATCTCTCTTATATGAACTGCTTGAAAAAAAAAGTACAGCCATAAACATTTTTTCCAGTAGATTATTTCTGTCTTTGCTTCATTATTTTTAAAAAATCACAAAGACATTATGTTATGGTTTCATACCATTTCATCATCTTTTGGATGCCTGGTGTAAGATGTGGATTCTGGGAATAATTGAGTCATCTCTAACATTACAAATCCTATTGTTAACACCCGATAAAAGAAACCAGCTTTATGAAACAAAACCCAACTGCTGTTTCTATAAACATAAATGTTTAACCCTCATGTCTGTAAAAGGATAAGAGATGATTAGGAATGGAAGAGAGATTAAATGAGTCAATTTTAATCTGTTTTATTATTTTTAAAATTATATTTAACTTAGTTCATTTATTTTAAAATACATTTAAGTAAAACTGAAAAGTCCTTTAAAATGTTGGAATTTTTTTTTAGTTTAAAGATTGGCACCCGATGCTAACATCGGGTGCCAATCTTCTTTTTTTCTTCTTCTCCCCAAAGCCCCCTGGTATATAGTTGTAGATTCTAGTTGCGAGTGCCTCTGGTTGTACTATGTGGGACACCACGTCAACATGGCCTGATGAGCGGTGCCATGTCCACGCCCAGCATCGGAACCAGTGAAACCCTAGGCTGCCGAAGTGGAGCATTTGAACTTAACCACTCGGCCACGGGGCCGGCACCCAAAATGTTGGAATTTTATGACTCTAAATCCAACTGTCTGAAAAGAGATTGCCATTTATTTTTATGCAAAGTTATAAGAATTGCTCACAGTGTCTATAAATAATAAAGTGCTTTATAATACTTAATTTACAATATGCCAAAATAAATTCGATTTAGGTCAAGTGTTAAAATTTAAAAGTCACATGATAAATAAAATTCGAAAAAACAGAAATGAGTATTTCTCATATTTCTAGTGGGGAAAGGACTTTTTAAGTTTGAATAGTTGGAAGCAATTCCAAAGATAAAGATTTATAATTTTGACTAGATAACGGTTAAAGTTCTGTATGTGTTTGTAAAAAAATAAACTAAAGGAAAATTTTTGCTGTAAATTTAACAAACGGTTAATGTCTTAAATATTCAAAGTAAGTCACACAAATTCAGATGAGAAGGAAAAGTTTAGGCTCCAATAAATGGGCAAAGGAATTGAACGAATATTTTAATAAAGAGAAAATATAACTGTTTAATAAACAGATACTCTTGGAAAGATACTCTGCAGGTTTTCTATAATCTTTTTATTATTTTCCTGTTCATTAATTTTGAACAATTGGGTATTTGCCTCTTTAAGCAAGTCATCAAAATTTTAAAGTGCAGTGCATCTTTAAAATTCACAGTGCATCTTTGTCAAGGCAAAAAGTAAGAGGCAGGCTGTTGACTTAAAATGCCAAGGACATTTCTTTTGTTCTTATTTTTATTATGCAATTACATAATAAACTAATTCCAAGACTTTCTGATATTCAGTGTATATGCTGGGCCTTATTATCTTAATTCCTAGATTATTTTACAGCAGTAAATTTACCTATTTTATGAACATCATTAATGTTTTGTGGCCATATTTTCTAAGATTATGTCATTTAGTTGAGGGTCCATGTTTTATTTAAAAAAATAATGAATAACTTTTATTTTTGCGTTTCTTCAAATTATTTATTCTACAAATATTTATTGAGTATTCTTTCTGTGCCACTCTGTAAGGGGCTGGAGACACAACACCGAGCAAAACAGATCCCCGCCTTCACGAAGGATGCACTCTATTTGGGGCTGTGATAATGGATGGCCAGACACCTGGCTGAGGAGTTGAATGGGGGAGGACCCCCGAGGGAAGTGTGTGTAAAATTCATCCTACACTCTGCTCCCACCCATGCCTTTTTCTTTGCACAAAAGTGGTTGCTAATCAAGCCCTGTGAATGGGATAGGATGGGTGTTGGGGGGGGGGGGGGCGGGACACAAATACACCCGTGTCTGAATCTTTTTCTAATTTGCACCAAAGTGTCAAAGATGAGATCCTAATTCTACTGAGAGAAGACAGACAATAAGTAAACTACATAAATGAAAATACAGTTTTTTATTTCAAAAAAGTACATCTGATGATAATGAGTATTATAGGAAAATAAGTGCTATAGGAAAAGTAAAGTAAGAAAGAGAAATAAGGAATGTGATAGGCATCCAAGGTGACATTTGAGAAGTGAAAGAGCTCAGTAAATGAGCCTTGCAGACAGCCAGGGAAAAGTGTCCCAGTAGGGGGGAAATCAAGTGGAAAGGCCCTGAGGCCAGACAGGAGCTGTGTCCAGAGAGCAGGCTGGCTTGGCTGGAGCAGATTGAATGAGACCAGTAGTGGGAGGTAAGGTCAGAGATCTCAAATAGAGGGTAGGATGTGAGCATTTGAGTGGGCCTGGATTGTTTAGGTCTTTATAGGCTAATGCAAGAAATTTAGTGTTTTTGAAGAACCGAGGTGAGAAGACTTGGAAGATTTTAAATAAGAGTGACTGAATCAGATTTACATTTTAACAGACTAACTGCAGCTATAGTGTTGAAAATAGACTGAAGGGAGACAACGACTGTTTCAGGAAAACCAGTTGGGGGCTATTGTAATAATCCAGGTGAGGGATGATGGTGGTATAGACAAGGGTGGTAGGGGTTTAGTTGGAAGAAATGTAGGATTCTTGATATATTCTAAAGGTAAAGCTAACAGAAGTCAATGGCAGATTGGATGTGGGGTCTGAAATAACAAAGGAGTCGAGGATAATGCCAAGGTTTTAAGCCTGACCAACTGGAGCAATGGATTTACCATTCAGTGAGAAGGGGAGATTGTGTGTAGATCAGATTAGGAAGGGGGAAGATCAGGAGTTCATTTTGGGGAATGTTATGTTAGAGACGACGAGTGGGGAGTTGGATATATGAGTCTGGAATTCAAGTGGCCTAGAGATATTAATTTGGTGGTTATTGGCATATAGAGTATTTAAAGTATGAAGTCAACAGTTGAGTAAGAGTAGTTAGAAAAGAGAAGAATTCCAAGGACCAGGACCGAGGTTTGGAACATTCCAATGTTTGATGATGGGAGAGATAAAGAGTATAGGACAAAGGAAATTAAGAAGCCACTAATAAGGTAAGAGAAAAAGTGAGACAGTTGAGTGTTCTGGAAGCCAAGGAAAGGGGAGTAATCAGCTGTATCAAATGCTTTTGAGTGATCAAGTAGGATGGGAAATGAGAACAAGATTTAAAATGGGAAAGTCATTAGTAGCTTACCTCCTGGGAGTTGCTTCAGAGAAGGGGAAAACAGATACTAGAAACGAAAAGTAGAGACAACCTTTCTTAAGAGTTTGGCTGCAAAATGAAGAAGAGAAATGGCGCAGTAGCTGGAGGAAGAAGTGGAGTCCAGAGACAGGAATATTTTAAGATGGAAAAAAATATATATACATATACTTATGGGAAGGATTCTATTAAGAGCAAAAGACTGATGATACAGAACAGAGAGTGGAGAATTGCTGGGGCAAGGTCGTTGAGAAGGCAAGAAGGGCTGAGATTTAGGGCATAAATGGTAGAGTTGGTCTTCACTAGGAGAATGAACAGTTTATCCTCAATTTAAAAACGGTACTATGGTTGGACCCATACGCAGTGAAGTGGGTAGATATTGTGGGTGAGCTTATGGAAGTTCTCCCCTGACTGCTTTTACTCAGTGGAAGAGGAAGCAAGATTGCCCGCTGAGAATGAGAGTGAGAGGGAAGGGAAATTCGGGAAAACAGGAAAAGGCATGAAAAATGTGATAAATAGAAAGCACAGAAGAAGGAAGTGAAAATAAATCTAAATATATCAGTAATTGCCACAACTATGGATGAAATAAACTTTCCAGTCAAAAGGCAAAATTTTCAAATTGGATCAAAACAAACATTTATACTATTTACAAGAGTCAGATGTAAAACACAAGGACACAGAAAAACTAAAAATCAAGATTCAAGAGGGGTACCAGGCAAATATCAAGTAAAAGAAACATGATCTAATTATATTACTACCAGACAAAATGACTTTGAAGAGGGTCATTACACAATGATAAAATATTCAGTCCAGCAAGAAGATAAAATAATTCTAAATCTGTATGCCTCTAATGACATAGCCTTGAAACAGAATATGACAGAACTACAAGTAGATTTTTTAAAAATCTACCACCACAATAGATTTTAACACATTGTTTGAGAAATTGAGTCTTTAATTAAAATCTTTCCATAAAGTAAAAACAAACAACAAACAAATGGGATCAGGCCCAGGAGACTTTACTGGTCAGTTAACCAAACATTCAAAGAACAGAACAATCAATATAACACAAACTCTTCCAGAAAACAGAATGAGAAAGAATGTTCCCCAGTTCATTTATGAGATTAGCATAACATTGAAACCAAAATTAAACAAAAATAGTATGATTTTGTTTTTGAATATCAATGAAAAATTGGAAAAATGAATAAACTGAATCAAGCAAATTTAAAAAAGGTAGTAGGGGGCTGGCCTGGTGGTGTAGTGGTTAAATTTGTGCACTCCACTTTGGTGGCCCAGAGTTCGAGGGTTTGGATCCCGAGTGAGGACCTACATGCCACTTATCAAGCCACATTGTGGTGGTGTCCCACATACAAAATAGAGGAAGACTGGCACAGATGTTATCTTAGCAACAATCTTCTTGAAGTGAAAAGAGGAAGATTGGCAACAGATGTTAGCTCAGGGCCAATCTTCCTCACCAAAGAAAAAAAGAAAAAAGAAAAAAGGTAATACATTATGGTTAAATTTATTACAAGAATATTAGAAAATTTAATGCTAAAAAATACATTAATGTAATTTACCATAGCAACAGTTCAAAAGAGAAAATCATACGATCTCAATAGATGCAGAAAATGGACTTTGCATATTTCTATTCATGAAAGAAACTCTTAGTAAACTAAGAATAAGAGGGAATTTTCTTAACCTACTATGGGGCCTGCAGAAAACCCCTACAGCTCTTCCCAATGTAATGTGAAAGCATGTCCTTAAATAAGGAAAAGGACAAATATGTCCTCTATCACCATCACTGTTCAACATTGTACTTGTAGTCCTAGCTTATGTAGTAGGGAAAGAAGAAATGAAAGGTATAGTGATCAAAAAGGAGGAAACAAAGTTGTCATTATTCACAGATGAAATGATTTTATATAGAAAACCCGAGTCCACAAAGTATGAGATTTAATAAGAGAGTTTAGCAAGATTGCTAGAAAAAAACATCGACATACAGCATCAATGAGCAGCTAAATAATGCAATTAGGAAAGATAGCACTTATTGTAGCAACCCAAAGCACCAAGTACCTACTAATAGATCTAACAAAAGATATGCAAGCTCTTTATGGAGAAAAGTATTAACCATATTGAAAAAAAAGTGTTAAAGAATATCCAAATGAACATAAAGATGTTCCATAATCTTGGGTAGAAAGACTCAGTATTGTGAAAATGCAATTCTCCCCAAATACTTCTATAAGTTTAGTGGAATTCCAATGGGCTCCCCATCAGGATTTTTCATGGACCTGGATACATTAATTCTAAAACTGACATGGAAGAGCAAGAGGTCTAGAATAGTCACGAAATTCCCAGAGAAGAAGAAGATAAGATGGTTTGTCCTTCCAGATATCAAGGCTAATATAAAGCTGTGAAAATTGTGCAACACAGAGTTAGACAAACAGACCAAGAGAATAGCATAGAGAAAATCAAAACTGACTCAGACATAGACGAAAGGTTTGATTTATGATAGAGCAGGCCTTGTATATGAGTGGGAAGGAAGGGCTATTTCTTATGTTAATTTATGAAAAATCATTTTATGAAAAATATAAAATTGTACTTTACCCTACAAAAGTCAATTCTAGGGAAGAGAAAGACTTACTACGAAAAGAAAACTTGAAAACGTAGGAAAATATCATTAAAGAAGAAAACATAGGAAAATATCTTTGTGACTTTTGAGTAAAGATACATCTATTAAATAGGAAACACGTACAAGAATGGGAACCAAAAAAGGGAAAGATTTATGCATTTGATGCTAAAATTAAAACTCTTCATAATCAAAAGAAACCATAGAGGGACTGAAAAATACTAATCACATTGTAAAAGATTTTTGCTATAAGTGTGGGCAAATGATTAGTGTCCAAAAATAAAAATCGTACAAATTTATAAGAGCAACAGCAATCCAAAAGGAAAACGTTCAAAAACATGTGCGTGGTATTCAGCCTAGCAATACCAGTCCTCTTGTTTGCCTGAAATACTTTTGCCTCCGAACCTGTTTACACTCAAAAATTATTGAAGAACCTCAAAGCATTTTTGTTTCTGTGGCTTATATCTATCAATATTTACCATCTTAGAAATTAAAGCAGAAATTTAAAAAAAATTTATTGTTTCATTTCAAAATAACAGTAATAGATCAATTACATGTTAACATAAATAACATTTTTATGAAAAATAATGAAATTTTCCAAGACAAAAAGCAAAAATAGTGGCATTGTTTTATGTTTTTTGCTAATTTCTTTAATGCTTTGCTTAATAGATAGCTAGATTCTCTTATCTATTTCCGTATTCAATCTGTTGCAATATCACAGATCATGTAGACTCTGAAAAACTCCACTGTTGACTTGTGAGAGAATGAAAGTGAAAAAGGCAAATAACATATTATTATTTTGAAAATAGTTTTGTATAGGGATACATACATAGGACTTAAAATGATAAAGGAAAGCAAGAGAATTATGAACTAAAAATTCAGAATGGGGTCTACCTCTGAGGCTGGGGATGGGGAGCCAGCTCTAAGGAGGAAGGGCTCTTAGGGGACCTCTGAAATACTAAAATCTTGTTTCTTAAGCTGGATGTCTGCTACATGTGTTTATTTTTTTATTATTATTTTAGCTGTGCAGACATATACACATTATATATAAATATGATATAATTTAAAATGTATTTTATAATGTAATAAAAATCAACTCAAAATGAATTAAACAATAAAAGAAATCTATCGGCTTTCATAACTGAAAGATCCAGCAGTATGGAGAGCTTTAGGTATGGTTTGGTCCAGAGGCCACCCCTATAGCTGGAGAAGAGGTCATCTTCCTTCAGAGCACATGGACTACACTGGAAGAGGTTGAATACTAGAATCAAGAATCACCGAAAGAGGAAGAGTCTAGACAGGAAAAATTAATAAATGTCCAGAGCCACAAAACATACAACAGTTGCCGTAAATATTTCAATTAGCATTTCTTATCTTATACCCAATTTTTAAAATTCTTGTTTTTCGTCTTTGATTTTCGCTAACCTGGATGTCTAGCTGTAGTGAAACTTAATAAGAGGCATAATAATTTTCTTACATCCCTCAATTATTTTGTACCCATAATGTTCAACTTATGGCTTAACTTTTTGCTAGAAAGATATTTTGATTCAATAATAAGCACTCGTTTTAAGTGTGGTGGCATTCTGACTGAGAAATAGTGTTAAAAACTTGTTAAAATAGTGACTTCTGTGCCTGCATCCTTATATTTCAGATGTTTCTACAGGTCATAATTAGGATCATATTGACTTTTAATATAGTTGCAACTTTCATTTATTTTACGTTGTCTTACTATTTAATTATTCATATTTTTCCAATTTTTAAAATGTCATTAAGATAGACAACTTTCCCAAGCTAATTATTATCACAGTTTGTCCTTTCTTTCAAATAGTTATATAATTATTTAAATAAATAAAAATTTCCCTTTTAAGTCCAAAAGGTTTTTAAAAAATTTTTCTTGATAGTAATCTCTCAAGGACTTCTTAAACAGATTAAACGCTATGTAATTTTATGTTTCCTTTATGACACAGGGTCATTAGGAATGTAAATTGCTTTGTTATAATTACGATAATTTTAGATGCAAGTAGCTATTTGCTTCTATGCTTAAGGGAACTACACTAACTGGTGAGTGTAAATTTTTCATGTTTTTTGGGCTCTACTCTCAACAAGAGCTTTAATTTTCTGGTGCTATTAACATGCCAGCACCTGACAGCAAAACTCTTCTAAGTTGTTGCATCTAAAGTGCTGTAAACTGATAAAATACTAAAAATTTGATATAACCGTATCAAAAGTATCTCCAAACAGGTTTTGAGTGAAGTTCTCCCTAAAAAAAATTATCCGAATTTTAGAGCAGAGATTTTTTGATATTTCTTTTATATCACAACAGCTTTAAAATTTTTACTTATAATTTTCCTTCTTACAGAGTTTTCAGTTATATTTTACAAAGTTAAAATCTCTAAGAAATTCTTCTAAACAATGTATATGGATTGCTTTATAATCAGAAAAACGTACTAAATGTGAATGAAAGTGCTGAATTATTTCAGTTATGTCATATTATTACTTTTTGTGGTTCAACTACTGTGTTTGAATTCTGTGCTTCCTACTCATAATGTTGACTTTGAGCTTTATTAAGTCCTTTTTAAGCTATCTGTGATTTCTGCTAGAAAAGAGTCTGTATTTAATTGTCTATTTCTTTTTATTCAAAAATTATTTTAGTGATTTACATATTTCTCATTTTGATATTAAAACACTATTTTTCAGGTGCTCTAAAACTTTCAAAAATCTCTATTATCAATAGGATAAAACATAAACTTCTTTAGCGTATTTCCAAATTACCTACCTTCTTTTACTTACCGTGTCCCTGTGGAAGCTCTCTTTTGACATTCTCTTGGCCTAGAATATGTCATTTTCAGTCCTATCTTCTGGTGGGGCTCTAATAAATGACTGACTGGTCTGACTAAGTGATCCACTGGTTAGATCCCTTCCGTTTGTGAAACCTTTCTTGAATTCTCCCAGCCCACGTAAAACTGTCTCTTCTCTAATTACATATGGCATTTATTATCCTTATTACGTAGAGCATGCATACTATTTTGTATTGCCACCTTTTCTAGGGTAACCTTTGGATGATTTTGTATATCTGCAACACTTAGCACAATGTTTATCCACAACGCCTAGAACAGTGTCTTAGAAGATATTTAGTAAGGATGTACTGATAGGTGGGTTCATTTCATTTAGAGTACACAGTCTACCTGGGAGAGTTCCTGTCCTTTCATGATGAAGTGGGTTGGGTTTCCCTTTGGCGAGGCATCTTTGCAGGCAGGATACTATGAGTACACGTTTCTACCAGGGAAACAAAATAGAGACTGCAAGCCAAAACTAAAGTAATTCTGGCCAGAGAAAGAAACTGCCAGATTCTTTCAGAAATGGTTTCCTAGAAGGAATTTGCATTGACTGTGCTGCTTCAGTCCAAACAGGCTCCTTTAAAAGTGATATAGCAGTATGTGGTAAATCTAGTCATTATAGCCAGCTAGCTTGGAGTAGTAGCATTTAACTGTTGGCCTAAATCATCTAGATTATTGCTTCAGCAATTCAATTCATTTTGGAAAGTCACAATTCATTTTCTGCACATATGTAGTAGAAAGTACACATCTTTTTAGAACTAGAGTACCTTTCTCATTATGGAACAGCCCTTCCTCTGGTGTGGATTTTGGTTAGTGTGTTGAAGGGATTAAAAAATATATACGAATGTCATTGTACAATGACTAAAGAGTCAGTGGAAACTTGACATTTTTCCTTAATGTGTACATTAATCAGAAAGTAGAATTCCTAAACTGAGTTAAAAATACTCATTTCTATAAATATCCAGAGGTGTACAATTAAATCAAATAAACAAATGTTTATTAATTGCAAGCTAAGCCTTACATGGGATGAAAAAAAATAAGCCATAATCCTCACCTTTAAGGAATTTGCAATCTGGATAGATAGGTGTTGGCAGATAAAATGTGTTATCTATTGAAATATGAATTCATGATAGAATAAAGCAGTACATCATATTTGTCAAAGAATGATACAATAAAAATATTATGATGAGAGAGGAGAGAGGAGTTCCTCTGGACTAGGTTGACTGTAGAATGCTGTGTGAAAGTAAACTCTGAGTTATAATTGAAGAGTGGGTGGACTTTGAACAAGGGAACAAGAGAGAAAAGGGTACCCTTGGAGAATAAAGAATGTGAGCAATATGAGCAAGGCCATGGAGCCAAAGCTATTTTGGTAAGAGAGGGAGTAAATGAGTTTTTCAGAGAGGTGAAAATTTGTAGATAGGCTAGAACAGGAGTTTGGGGTCAGATTATGGAAGAGTATGAATGCCAGGTTAAGGACTAAGGAGTTATCTTGTAAACAGTGAGGAGCTATTTGGGGAAGATTTTGATAAAAGAAAAAGCTTGATCCAGGTTGAGTTTTTGGAAGATTAATTTGTCAGCCATGTGCCATTTGAAAAGGAAAGCAAAGAAACAGGGAAACATAAGGATGTTTAGAAGACTAATAAAGCAGTTGAAGTGCAGTGTAGAACAGAAGACATATGTAATTCGTCTGTTCAGCATTTCTTCCTTTCTGATTCAGTGGTTCAGGTGAGATGACACCATTCCCCCTCAAGAACCACAGGTAGGCACACGACCTTGATTTGCTCAACTAGGGGAGTCCATTCCTCCAGTCTAAATTATTGGTTCATGAATGGGCACATGATCTAAACTGAGCAGCTTAGTGCTATCTCTAGAACTTATCCTGCTAGACCTATCAACAAGGATACCTGCTTCTTCAGGGATCCTAACGTTGTTAGTCGTTGTCTTTCCTGTTACACTGTGTGGTAGCCAGTCTCCAAGATTGTTCTCAATGTTCCCTTCTGATATTCATGACCTTGTATAATCTCCTTCCATATTGTATTAGGGTTGGTCTATATAATGAACTAGTATACAGCAGAAGTGATGGTGTAAGTGAAACTGTGTAGGGAGAGAAGCTACAGATTCCAAAATGGAATCGACAAGACTTTTTAATTGGTTGGATTTTTAGATGTAAAGGAATACAAAGCTTTTGAGTTTGACAAAATGGTTATATCATTATCAGATGTAACAGTATCTGGAAGTGGGATTTGTTGCTGTTGAGGGAGATCAAAGGAAGAGATAAGGAATTTATTTTCAGTTTGAGAGTCTGGATAACAATATTAGAAACTGGCTGGTATTTACAAAAATGAAGTAGACTGTCACAAAATAGTGAGTTCTCTGTCACTGTATGACTCCTTATTGAGGATATTGGAGACTGGACTTTTAATAATAAAGCATCTAAAATCACTTCCAAGGAGTGATTTGATTTCTACTAGTTGTTATACACACACACACACACACACACACACACACACACACTTAACAGAGGGGAAACTAAAAGTAAATGGAGGCAATAGCCATAATCTCTCCTACTGTAGAACTCTTAACAGTTTTCTCCTCGTTTCTCACATGTTGCCTCAGGTGAATTATGATCTCTGTTGGAGCACACGCAGTTTAGTAGACAGGCTGGAACCAGGATCAGAGGACTTGTAACACTCGTTTCTCAATTTTGCGAATTACTTCGGCTCCACTCTTATTTGATTACATGCTGTATAAAACTGGCCATCTCACAAAATACTCAGAAAAACAGAGAAAACCAAAAGGTACCTAACAAATTGACAAACCCATATGTCTTCTTTCTATTAGAAATGATTTTATGCCCTGTAAATTTCTTTCCTATATTGCCCCACACACTTAAATTCCCTTTTTCCTTAATTTTCTTTTCTTTTTTACAAATGTTATCATCTATTCCTTGTTTTCAAAAAAATTTCTCCTTTTCTTTAACACAATCCTAAAGCAAACAAAATACATTGCTTGAAGAAAATAAAACAGAAATGTAGGAAGAGGAAGTTAGACTAGACAATTGCTAAGATTCCTTTTAGCTCATAAACTTAAATAGCAAATCCTAGGTATTTCGTATTCAGCATCATTGAACTCCTTTAGTGATAGTTAAGAATATTTTTAATCATATAATTATACAAGCTATGTTTTTAATGCTTTTTCATCAAATTGTTGTAAAATTCTGTGAACATTTAAAAGACATTTATGGACTTGAAAAAGCTAACATGCTTCTCTATTAAGTATCTTATTCATCAAAAGCCAAATCTCGATATTCGATAGGGTTTGTGTAACACTGCAAACAAGGAAGTGGGACAACCCAAAGAAAACAGGTCCACTGGATTCTTGCCTCATTCTCCTGCCTCCCTTTGCCCACACCTTGGGTTTGCTGAGTACTTTTTTTCTTTCAAATCTAGAAAAATCTCTTCTGCTTCCATGATTTGGTGGATGCCTGCCCTGGAGATTTACTACTTACGTTCCCTACATCCAGTTGAATATTTTAATGAAAAAATAGAGCCTTTCTTTGAAAATACTTTTTTTTTGGCAAGTGTGAAAGGATTAGCAAAAACTTTGATAATTTTAGTGATTTTCTAAAACCACACAACAGCGTTTTTTATCACTGGGAACACACTTACCATATGAAGGTCTTCTTATGCCATCTGGGAATGTCAGAAAGACCAAGCTGATGCAATATTCACTCATCAATTGTTTGATGAAAGTAGGGGAATACCCAGTCAGCCACTTCTAACTACATTGCACCTAGCTAAAGGGGCTATTTGACGTTTTAATTCTATTTGCATAAATCAACACAAACCAACGAATGTCCTGGGTCAACTGGCTTCATAATTTTCCTTTCATGGTGCTGTTCTTTTCCTCTGTCCTCACTCCAGCCTCTCTCTTCTTGTTGATAGTTCATCTTAGAAACTATTATAATATAGAAGATATTATCTTTCAGGATAAAGACAGAATGCCAAAGCAGGAGGCAGAATTTTGGCAGTATTCTGGATTTTCTTAAAGACAATGTGCATTCTTCTTTCATTATCTGCTTAGAAGTGAGAAATAAATCTCACCAGCTTTTGTGGAACAAATTTAGTTCCATAGTTCCTATAGTTACTTCAGGGAGAAGATTCCTGAGCATTCTTTGTGAAATTTTTTTTAATTGAGGTAACACTGATTTATAACATTATATAAATTTCAGGTGAACATCATTATATTTCGATTTCTGTGAAGACTGCTTTGTGTTCACCACCCAAAGTCTAATTGCCATCCATCGCATACAAAATTGTTTTAAGAATACTTTGCTCTTTCTTTTGATATGACTTGGGGCAGTCTACTAGTGTAATTTAATAATAAAATTCCAGTTTTCATGTTGCAAATCTGGTTGCCCTAGTTTAAAATTATATGTTGAATTATGAAAATCAAGCACTTAGTTGCCAAGGAGAAAAGAGAATTCTATTTTGGAACTGTTTAACTATATAGGCTTGGTGTATTTCCCACTCATATTTTCCTTCCAGAAAGTTGTCTGGAGAGCCATTCCTCTTCTAGTAGTGATATTGCACAGTTGTAATAAAAACCTAAAATAATTTTGATTTTCACTGATCTCTTAATGACTTAATTACAGTTTCTGTCTTATTCTCTGAAAAGAACAAAAAGATAAATTTTGTCGAAGGACTATTATGAAGAGGGAAATATAGTTTGGGATTGACTAATAGAGATATAAAAAGAGGGTAAATTACTGGTCTCTACTAACACAATTGGCCTTACAGAAAATTCAGAGAGATTAGGCATGCCTTGTATAGATACAGACAATATTTTGTTCTACAGCCTGTATAATATAGATTTAGGAAACTCTAACAGGTATTGAAAGCTTAGGCATTAATAGGCTATTTTGTATTTGAATTTCAAGTTTTTAAAACAATATTCAATAACTTTCACATTATATTTACTTTTTGGTAGATTAAAAAACAATTTTTTAAAGGCTTATCTCACCATCTTGACTAGTCCATGGGATTTTCATGATTATTCTGGGGCTGCTTTTCAAGGGGAACTATTACTAGAGTTATTGCTTAAATTTTATCCACAAAGTCTGGGGATCTGACAACTGAGATGAATCAGGAAGTCATAATAGTGACTAATGGGATTGGTCACACTGTTCATGGCCTTCTGCCCCAATAGATGGAAGAATTTTGCTGCAAAGTATTTATTAGTAGTCATTGAACAATGCCTGGACATGGGTTTTCAAGTGGTTGTTTTCCCAGCACTATTATTCACCTTGCTCTCTGGTAACCTGAAGCAACCTCAGATTTACTGCCTCTGATTGGAGAGTTTATTAAGCCAGGACTGAGGATTTCTGCAAAGGGCAGGGAGATTTGCTCTCTTTTGAGTCTCTGGACTTTTTACCAACCCTTCCAATGGCACAAATGCACATCCTTCATCACAAAGGAGACCAAACACAAGTGCAGAAGGATCAGTGGTAAAGCTCTCAGCATGTCACAGTGCCTACAAACTCACGAGGCTTGCTTCTCAGACCTTGTCCTGTCACCTACAGAACATAACTCTGGAGCAGTCTCCTCTCTCTGGCCTCAGTGTTATCTAGAAAATGAGACTTCATGGGGGATTTAAGATATGAAGTTATGACATATAATTAGATTTACAGAAATTATTTTGAATTATGTAGACACTAGAATGTGATCTTATAGACTCTGCTTCTTATGAGAAATGAATGTTAGAATGATTTTACATGAAAGTTGGGTGAAAAGTTTATTCGGCACCAGTTTGTTTATAGCAGGGACCAGGATTATAATTGCCTCATTCCTGTCAGAACATGAGGCTTTATGAGGAAAGTGATGATTTTATTAATGACATCTCTTCTAGCAATACCAACTACTGCCTAGCTTTTTTCTAGAGCCAAATTTCAGGAATGTGCATAACCACCACCCTCTTTCCCAATTTCTTGGAATCTAGATACTTTTTTCCATAAAGCAAATAGTCTATTTTTTCTCTATGAAAGTTTTTGGGATTTTCCTCCTTATCCTTGGTGGTCTGAAATTTCACCAAGATTGTATAGGTGTGGATCCCTGCATTCCCCCATGCCCTAATTCAGCTTAGAGATCTCTTTGATCTGAAGTCTAGTGTTTTTCTCTAGCTCCAGGAAGTTTTATTTTATTATTTATTTTCTCATTTTATTGCTTCCATTCCATCCTTCTGAAACTTATATGAGAGGTATTTGAAACCATCTGGATCTCTTTTCCATGTCCTTTAACTTTTCTTTAACATTTTCCATTTTATGAATTTTTCTTTTGGACTGCATTCTGTGAGAATTCCTCAGTTTGTTCTTTCAGTTCTGTAAGTTAATCTTCAGCTATCTATATTCTGGAATTAACTTCATCCATTAATATTTATTTTTTTTCCTCTTTGAATCCTGAGTGTAAAGAGTTGACAATTATAACACCTTAGTTGATAGCACAATGTTGTCATTTGTCCATTAAAGGGTCTTGTGTCACTCAGTTTTCTAACATTATCCCCGATTTGCATTCCCATTCTACCCACCACTGTTTCTACTTTAGGTGTTGGATGTATGTTCTTAAATATGAATGTATTCCTGCATGCCAAAGATATTTTGTTGTCTTCTGTGTGTGCTTTCTTCCTAACCTAATAAATATACAGTATTGTGCTAGCATAGTTTTTTAAAATTTTGGTAATAATAGTTTTAATTCCCCAAAACTCTTAATTATTTCGTTTTTATAGCTGTCATATTTCTGCTAATGAATGTATCTTCTCAAATCTCTCCAAACATATTAGTTATACTTATTTTAAGGTCTTATTCTGTTGCTTCCGTTAATTTTCTATAGGTTTTAGTTATTCTGTTATTTGAATCAGATGATCCTGTCTAATGGTGTTAATTTTCCCCAAATATTTAGTGATGATTGTCTGTTCTTATAGTTGGTGAGGTCTGTTTGTTTGGCTAAGTGAGCAACCCTGTTTACTCATCTGGAATTGCATGCTCCGCTTTTGATGATACAGGAGGAGCGCAGTGGAATGTGTGGCCCTGAGGGCTGTGTATTAGTTTCCTAGGGCTGTCCTAACAAAGTATCCCAAACTGAGTGGCTTTAAACAATGGAAATTTATTCTCTCACAGTTCTGGAGGCTAAAAGTCCATAATCAAAGTATTGGCAAGGCCACACAATCTCTGAAGCCCCTAGAGGAGGAATCTTCTTTGATTCTTCCAGGTTCTGGTAGACCCAGACATTGTTTGGCTTGTGGCAGCTTATCTCCAACCTCTGTTCTGGCTTCACGTGGTTGTCTTCTCTCTGTGTCTGTGTGTCTCTGTGTCTTCTTCACATGTCTCTCTCCTCTTCTTATAAGGACATCAGTCACATTGAATTAAGGGCCTACCGTACTCCATTAGAACCTCATCTTAACTAATTATATCTGCAATGACCTACTTCCAAATAAGGTCACTTTCTGAGGTACTAGGGATTAGGACTTTGACATATCAGTTTAACTATAACAGTGGGTAAGTAGCTTGTCCACTGGGTAAAGATGGGCTTCCCATCCTTACCTTGTACATTGTCCTGCCTCTCCAGTCCCAGAAGCTACTCTGGGAGTCTGATTCCAGAACTCCCATTTTAGAGATCTGGACATGACAGTTTATCTTGGTGGCAAATGCTCAAGTCAAGATGCCCTTTCCTCTCTGTCCTCTGCTGTCACTGTGGAAGTCTTGGTGGACTCTGCTTCTCAGACCCCAGCCCTGAAGCAAGGAGCCTTTCTTAAAGCCTTTTAGCTTTGTTTATAAATGAAGTCTGCCGCCAGCTGTTTAGATCTTTGGGTGAAAGGATCACTGGCAGATATGTTGACTGATCCTTTAATGACTTGTTCAATGATTTCTCCAGGACTAATTCAGTTTGATTAGCTTGGAGCATGAAACTCATCCAGGATTTTCTTAGGAACTTTTGCTTCCTTTTGCAATAGCTTCTGTTTGGATCTAGTATTTCAGGTCCTCCCAGTTGTTTCCCTGTTAATCTGATCTCATCTACTTTTTCCTCCCTCAAAATGTTCTTTGTGTGCTGGAAATGCCTCAAATTTTCCGGTCCACGGATGCCACCCTTTCCTGTTTTTTAGTCTGTTATGGATCCTACTTTAAGTTTTTAAAAAATTTCAGTGGCGTTTGGGTGGGGAGGAGAGAGATGTATGTGTTTACTCTGCCATAATTACACAGTGCTGGATGTTGATTTAAACTGGGGGTCATCAAATTTTTTCTGCCAGGGGCCAGATAGAAAATATTGCAGGCTTTGTGAGCTATAAGATCTCTGTTGCAACTATTCAGCTGCCATTTTAGTTCAAGAGAAGCCTAGACAACATGTAAATAAACAGAAGGGGCTGTATTTCAATAAAACTTTACGTAGAAAAGCAGGCAGTGGGCCAGTTTTGGCCTATTCCTGAAACTGGTGGCTCTCAAATTTACCATGCATCAGAATCTCTGGAAGGTTTGCTAAAGCTCAGATTGCCTCCTTACCTCCAGTTTCTGCCTCAATAGGTCTGGGGTGCACGTCCCAGAATTTGTATTTTTAATAAGCTCCCAGGTGATGCTGATACTATTGGTCTGTGAACTATACTTTGAGAACCAGTCATCTAAATAATTTTTATTTCCTAAACACCACTGTCTCAACCATTTGTTGATAATACAGCTGTGTTCCTTATTCATTTGTTCATTCGTTCAGTCCTTTAACAACTGTTTACTGAGCTTCTACTATGTGCCAGGCTCTGTTCTAAGTTACAAGAATAAAGTTTCTGTTCTCATGAATGGGGGAACCAAACAACCAGACAAACACAAGTATACCTATAAAAGATATACTATTGGATGGTAATAAGAACTACATAAACAGAGCCAAGGAAAAGGAGAGAATGGTACAGGAAGAGAACTATTTGAGACGGGATAGTCAGGGAATGTCACCCTGAATAGAAGACATCTCAACATAGATGGAATGATGTCAAAAAGCTACTCATGGGAAAAGTCAAGCATTCCAGGCAGATGAAATAGACAGTAGGAAGGCCTTAAGTTAGGAATGAGATTGTGTTTGAGGAAAAGCAAGGAGATCAGTGTAATGAGAGTGGTTGGAGTGAGGTGAAGATTGGCAGGAGTTGAGTTCAGAAAAGTGGGCAGGGTGAAGATGTTTTAGGGCTTTGTAGCCCACCTTAAAGAGTTTGCATTTTATTTTAAGTTTTACAGGAAGACGTTGGAGGTGTTTGTGAGGAGGAGTGATATGGTAGCATTTACATTTTTGAAGCATCACATTGGTTGCTGGATGGGAAAAAATACTCTGTGAGAGTGATGGTGGCAGGGGATGAGGATGAAAGTGGGAGCAGAAAGACCAGCTGAGGGGTTTCAGGACTTCTAGGAGAAAGATTATAGTGGCTTGGACCAAGATGATTTTAGTGTTGGGACACAGTTGGATGCAGAATACATTCTGATGATTGAACCAGTAGAAATTCCTGATAAATTGGATGTGGAGTATGAGGTAAATAGCAGCATCAAAGATAATTCCTGAGTGACTGTCTTGAGCAACTGGGTGGAGATGGGAAGGAAATTAAGATTTTACGTTTAGAATTCTATGTTTGAGATGCTTTTTAGACATTCAAATGAAGTTGTCAAGAAGGCAGTTAGATGTAATAGGCTAGAGATGAGGTGAAAGGTCAAGGCTAGGGATAAAATGTAAATTTGGGACTCATCAACATACTTTTGATGTTTTATATTTAAGGCCCTAAGACTGAAGGAGGTCACCTACCTTGTGGGTGTAGATAGAAGAGAGAAGGGGGCCAAGGAGTTAAACTTGCTAACATTGAGATGATGAGAAAAGGAAGAGGAGCCAGCAAAGGAAACAGAGAATGCATGTTGGAGAGTATGGTTTCCCAGAAGCCAAGTAAATAAAATGTTTTAAGAAAGAAAGTGTTATCGACCTTGTCAAATGTTACTGGGTTACCAAGAAAGATGAGGACTGAGACTTGATCACTTGGTGATCTTGACAAGAGATGGTGCAGTGGAACAGTGAGTGATAAAGCTGTTCAGAACAGAAAAGATAAAATGGAAGAAGCCAAGAGACAATGGACATAGTCAACTTTCTCTAGGGATTTCTGCTTCTGGTAATGCTTAGGTAAGTTGTATGTACTAATTCTGAGAACAATTAGAAAAGTAAGACTAATTATAAAACTCTCTGCCTGAAGGTATTGGGTAGCTAACAAAATTGTGAATAATAATAAGTTTTGGAAGGAGAAAGAAACCCAGAGAGGTAAACCCAGCACTGAGATTTACTTTTCCGTTAGAAAAAGGTAGCTGAGAGGCTGAGAAACTGAACAGAACTTTTAACAACCTCAAGAGACTAATAGGACAAAATACAGGCATACTTTGGAGAAATTGGGGATTTGGTTCCAGACCATTGCAATAAAGCAAATATCACAATAAAGCCAATCACACAGCTTTTTTGGTTTCCCAGTGCATATAAAAGTTATGTTTATACTATACTGTAGTCTATTAGGTGTGCAAAAACATTATGTTTAAAATAACAATGTGCATACCTTAATTAAATATACCTTATTGCTAAAAATTGCTAACCATCAGCTGAGCCTTCAGTGAATCCTAATCTTTTTGCTGGTGGAGGTCTTGCCCCAACGTTGATGGCTGCTGACTGAGGCAATTTCTTAAAATAAGACAACGATGAAGTCTGCTGCATTGCTTGACTCCTTTCAAAAATGATTTCTCTGTAGTGTGTGATGCTGTTTGATAGGATTCTACCCACAGTAGAACTTCTTGCAAAATTGCAGGCAATCCAGGGCCGGTCCAGTGCCACAGTGGCTAAGTTCGCACGCTCCACTTTGGAGGCCTGGGGTTCACCGGTTTGGATCCCAGTTGTGGACCTATGCACCTCTCGTCAAGCCATGCTGTGGCAGGCATCCCACATATAAAGTAGAGGAAGATGGGCATAGATGTTAGCTCAGGGTCAGTCTTCCTCACCAAAAAAGAGGAGGATTGGTGGCAGATCTTAGCTCAGGGTTAATCTTCCTCAAAAAAAAAAAAAAAAAAATGGAGGCAATCCTCTCAAACCCTGCTGCTGCTTTATCAAGTAAGTTCATGTACTATCCTATATCCTTTGTTGTCATTTCAACAATATTCACAACATCTTCACCAGGAGTAGTTTCCTTCTCAGAAAATCACTTTCTTTGCTCATCCATAAGAAGCAACTCCTCATCTATTTAAGATTGCAGTGATTCAGTCCTGTTTTCATGCTCCACTTCTAGTTCTACTTCTCTTGCTACTTCCACCACATCTGCAGATACTTCCTTCACTGAAATCTTGAACACCTCAAAGTCATCCACGAGGGTGGGAATCAACTTCTTCCAAACTCCTGTTAATGTTGGTATTTTGACCTCTTCCCATGAATCACTAATGTCATTAATGGTATCTAGAATATTGAATCCTTTCCAGAAAGTTTTCAATTAGCTTTGCACAGATCCATCAGAGGAATCATAATCTATGGCAGCTGTAGGCTTACAAAATGTATTTATTAAGTAATAAGACCCAAAAGTTAAAATTACTACTTGATCCATGGGCTACAAAATGGATGCTGTTTTCGCAGGCATGAAAACAACATTAATCTCCTTGTACATCTCCATCAGAGCTTTTGTGTGACCAAGTGCATTGACTAGGTTGATAAGCAGTAATATTTTGAAAGGAATCTTTTTTTCTGAGCAGTAGGTCTCAACAGTTGGCTTAAAATATTCGTTAAATCATGTTGTAAACAGATATGCTATCATCCAGGCTTTGTTGTTCCATTTATAAAGTATAAGCAGAGAGATTTAGCATAAATCTTAAGTGCCTTAGGATTTCCAAAATGGCAAATAAGATTGGCTTTAACTTAAAGTCCTCAGCTGCATTAGCCACTAATAAGAGAGTCAGCCTGTCCTTTCAAGCTTTGAAGCCAGGCATTGACTTCTCTCTAGCTATGAAAGTCCTAGACAGCATCCTCTTCCAATAGAAGCCTGTTTCATCTACATTGAAAATCTGTTGCTTAGTGTAGCTATCTACCTTCATTAATTATCTTAACTAGATCTTCTGGTGAACTTGCTGCAGCTTCTACATTAGCACTTGCTGCTTCACCTTGCACTTTTATGTTATGGGGATGGCTTCTTTCCTTAAACCTCATGAACCAACCTCCAATAGCTTCAAACTTTTCTTCTGCAGCTTCCTCACCTCTCTCAGCCTTCATGGAATTGAAGAGAGTTAGGACCTTGCTCTGAATTAGGCTTTGGCTTAATAGAATATTGTAATTGGTTAGATCTTCTATGCAGACCACAAAAACTTTCTCCATATCAGCAATGAGGCTGTTTTGCTTTCTTGTCATTCATGTGTTCACTGGAATAGCACTTTTAATTTCCTTCAAGAACTTTTCCTTTGCATTCACAACTCGGCTAACTGTTTTATGCAAGAGGCCTACTTTTGGCATATCTTGGCTTTCAACATCCCTTCCTCATTAAGCTTAATTATTTCTAGCTTTTGAGTTAAAGTGACAGATGTGCAACTCTTCCTTTTACTTGAACACTTAGAGGCCATTGTAGGGTTATTAATTGGCCTAATTTCAATATTGTTGTGTCTCAGGGAACAGAGAGGCCCAAGGAGAGGGAGAGAGATGGGGAATAGACAGTCTGTGGAGCAGTCAGAACACACACAGCATTTATCAATTAAGTTTACCATCTTATATGGGCATGGTTTGTGACACCACAGAACAATAATAGCAACATCAGAGATCACTGATCACAGATCACCACAGCAAATATAATAAGAGTAAAAAAGGTGAAATATTGTGAGAAGTACCAAAATGTAACACAGAGACACAAAGTGAGCAAATGCTATCAGAAAAATGGCTCTGATAGACTTTCTTGACACAGGGTTGCCACAAACCTTCAATTTGTAAAATACATAATATATGCAAAGTGCAATAAAGTTAAGTGAAATAAAATGAGGTATGCCTGTGTGTAATCCAGAGTAGTCCAAAGGGAATAGCCAGGTATTCATCCTCCACCAGGCTTTGATTTGGAGTCCCAAAAAACTAACTCTTAGGAAGAAATGTGAACCAGAAGTAGTTCAAGTCTGGCAGAGACTAAAGCCTAGCTTTAAATAAACTCAATCCATAAAATTAAATCAAGATCTCACATTGCTACTGCCCCTAACTATCTGCCAGAAGAAAACACAAATTCTTTCTGGAGTAAAATAACATTATTTAAGGCCTCAAATTATTTCTACAATATCTTAATATACAATGTCCAGCACTCAATAAAATAACTAGTCCTACTAGGAGATAAAATGACATGAGTGAAAACCAAGGGGAAAAAAACCCTCTAACAATAGGAATAAACTTACAAGATTATCAGGTAATAGATTCGTCTTTAAGATTCTTACTCTGCTTAAGGAGATTAAGGACAGATTAGGAAACTTGACAGAAAATTGGAAGCTATGTAAACAAACAAAATTAAAATTCTAAAATTGAATTTACCCAGTAACTGAAATTGAAAACTAAGTGAATGGATTTAATAACTGATTAGACACAGTTGAAGAGAGAATTAGTGAACTAGGAGACAGGTAAAAGTGATTACCAGAAGGGAGTATAGAGAAAAAAAGGAATGGAGAATACAAAGAGAGGATTACAAAATAAAAGATATAGTGATAACATCTAGTATGAGTAATTGGAGACCTGGAAGAAGCAGAGGAGAGAGAAAATGGGACATAAGCAATATTTGAAAAGATAATGGCTGAGGATTTTCTAAATCTGTTGATGAATATTAAACCACAGATTCAAGAAGCACTACAAACCCCAACTAAGATAACAAAAAGGAAAACTACACAGCCTATTTGTAGCAAAAGCACTGAAAACTGAGACAAAAAGAAAAAATCATAAAGTAGCCATAGAAACCTCATGGAGCAACAGTTAGAATGAGATGTCTCTTCTTTCGTCAGAAACAAAGGACTTTCTACAAAGTTCTAAAAGAAAATAACTGCCAACTTAGATTTCTAAACATCTAAAAATGTATTCTTCAATAATGAAGATGAAATAAAGATATTTTCAGACCAAAAACTTTTGAGGAAAAGGTTTTTTTCTTGCAGGCATGCATTATTCACTGAAAGGAACATTAAAGATTTTTTTTTTCGTGTAGAGGAAAAATGAAACCAGAGGAAGCTGGAAGATACAAGAAAGAGAAAAGAGCAACCGAAAGGGTGAATGTGTAGAAATATAAGTGAATGTATAAAACAGTAGCTATAATTTCTGTTGAATCTAAATATATATAGTATTAAAATACATAACAAAAATGTCAAGAGGGGTTAAAAGAAGTTAAAAGGGTTTAAGTTTCTTACATTGTACAGGGAGAGGTACAAGTGCCAATTAATGCTAGACTCTGCTAAGTCGATGATGTAATCTCTAGAATAACTTCTAAAAATAGTAAAAAAAAATGTGTAACTGTTATAGAGGGGAAAAACTGGAATAATAAATAATCTCAATCAATTTCAAAGAGACAATATAGTAAGGAAATAGAAAACACAGAACTATGAGCAAATAGGAAACAAACAGTAAGATAGTAGAATAAAGTCCAAATATATCAACAATTATGTTTAATATGTATAGCCTAAGTGCTGTCATTAATAGCAAAGATTGCCAAACTGAATTAAAAACAACTTTACGTGTTGCTTTCAAAAGACACATCTAAAAATATAGGAAAACAGAAAAGTTGAAAGTAATAGGATGGGAAAATATATTCCATGCAAATACTAGCCAAAAGAAAGCTGAATAGATAAATTAATATCAAAGTAGGCAAATTTTTGAGGAATTTTGTTTTACAGGTTTGCAGAAAAATGGGTTAAAAAGTAGAGGGAGACAGTGGTTCAAACTATTTTATTTATTTATTTAATACTTGTGTACTAATGGGAATAATACAGCAGAGAGGGGTAAATTGATGACGCAGGAATGGTGCGTACAATTTAAGATCAAAGCTCATTGAGTAGAAGAGGGAGTGGGATTCAGTGCTGAAACAGAAGAGCTGGCCTTAGGGACAGGAACACATTTTTTGTTCTAATAAGTAGAAGGTAAGGGTACCAGATGTACAGTGGTAGATAGATTTGGTGGTGAGAAGATGAGACATGTTTTTTCTGATTACATCCATTTCCTAAGGAACACGTGTCAGTTAAGTGTAGGAGGAGAAGCTATTATTGGTTTGAGCGGAGGGAAGGTGTGATGTGGCAGTTTTAACAGGAGGAAAAAAAATTTATTATGGAAATGTACCAAGTTGAGGCATTGTTGAGAGTTCACTTATTTGAATCATAAATTTCAAGTGAGGCTCGTCAGTGCAGCAGTCGCCTGCTTTTTTCCAGCCAAGTCCATGTTCTTCAGTGAGGATGTAGAGTAGGTGAAGGGTTTAATCTGTGCTCAGGTGAAGTGAAGCAAGATGTGGGCATGGTTTCTCTTTATAAATGCTACACTCCCCAGACCAAAGGAGGCCTTCACTCCTCCCTCTGTCCTCTTTTACACGCATTCCTAGTGAGGTGGTGAGTGGCTTTAGCGCTGGTTCTGCTGAACAGCACCTCTCAGCAAACCCTGTCTGCCCCTACAGCTGGTTGTTCTCTGAAATTAGAATGAGGACTGTTTAGCACTTCTCCTTCTCAGCTGTGGGCCTGGTTGTCAAATTTGAGAAAATAGGAAAGACCCCACTTTGAACTTTATAGCATTGCTACATCTGTCTTCAGAATGAGACAAGTAGATGCACTTAGATTCCGTCTTTGGGATCCCAGCTCTGGGGACGGGGAGGATAGGTCATCTACTTTACCCGTGGGTTACATCAGCATCCCCCTTTATGTGGTCAATATCTCCCCCTTTACTTGAGGGGCTTTGAGTAGGTTTCTGTACCTTGCAAATGAACAATCCCTGACAAAAAGATCAGTTTCCTCCTGTGTATAAATGAGGAGGTAATTTCAAACTGTGCACCATGGATCCCAAGTTGTCACAGCGACTTGTGAGCAGGATGGAAGAAGTAACAAAAAGGCATGTCTCCAGGTCCTGCTAGCCCACTTCAACTCTGACCCCTATTACATACTGGGCTTTTGTCAGGGATTTTGCTCGAAAAAGTTCTATTAAAAAAATGAGAATAAGAGGCCAGCCCAGTGGTATAGTTGTTAAGTTTGTGCGCTCGACTTTGGGGGCCCCAGGTTCACCGGTTGGAATCCCTGGTACAGACCTACACACTGCTCATCAAGCCGTGCTATGGCGCCATCCCACATAGAAGAAGTAGAAGGACCTACAACTAGGATGTACAGCTATGTACTGGGGCTTTGAGGAGAAAAAATAAAAAAGAGGAAGATTGGCAACAGATGTTAGATCAGGAACACTCTTCCTCAAAAAAAAAAAAACAAACAAAGAAAAGAAAACCTACTTTTCCAGCTCTTACACTGTATAATTCCACTGTGTAAATCCACTAATTTTTATCTCTTGTGATAGCACAACTTCAAGTTACAAGACGAGAGTGGGTCTGAAGTCATTTCCCCGGTCATGTGCCAAAGTACGTGCCAATCGTTATTGCGTGGTCATAACTCCTGAGTTTGGCTTCCTGGTTCTCCGACGCTCCCAGAAGATCTTGTCCAATCAGTCACTCCCCAGTCCAGCTGAGGTGCAGGAGAGGGTATTGGTTCTAACAAGATCAATAGCTTCCTCACCATGACAATTTTGGCACCTATATTCCTTTCCCCTCTCTCTCTTCAGTGTTGTTCAGAAATACGAATGTTTTGCTGAACGAGCCTCATTTCAGTGGGGTCCTGCCTCCCGGCAAGGGATTAGTGAACTCAGGTGATCTCATGACCCTCTTCTAGTTCAATAATTTTACAGCCGCATGAACTGGCAGCTTGTTCTTGGCACAGTTCAGATGGGCATCCATTAACAATTCCGGGAATATCACATACTCATTAGCAATTAATGTACGGACCTGTGACCAGCTGAAGTAGAATCAGCCAAGAAGAAGGTACTGGTTGTTAGCCTCAGGTCATGTGTCGTGGTCACAATTCAGTGATTTATTAATTTATTCAAGAATAGGATAATTTTCAACAAATAAAAGACCAAATAATCTATTATCACTTCAAGGTGCCTCTTGAAAATACCTGGAAAAATTGGCATGAAGAAAGAGGACTTCTAATTGACTGGATAAAACTTAGCATTAAATCCAAACTGGAAAATTTCTAACTAGCACTTTTACTGTGAAGACCAGTTTTAGAAAAAGGAGCTACTACATCCGGTTCATTTTCTTGGAAGAAAATTCTAGAGTTAACATTACCAGTGAAAATAACGTATTTTTGTTACTAAGTTGTATGTTTAATTTCATAGATCCCATGCTTAATAGGCCATAATTTCTTACAAGCTTTCTGAGACATTTGGTCTATGGTTTGAAAATCAGATCAGAATCATAAATTTCTTTCTTTATTGTCTTTAAACAAGATTAAATGTAGCTCATTATTAAAATAGTAAAAAGACATCGTCTTAACCGTTTTTGTTTTTTTAAACCAAAGATTATAAGATCCCTACAGGGCAAATGCTTGAAGAAAATAAACCCCAGGCCGATTTCATTTTGAGTAGGAAAGGAAGCTCTGTTTGGAGAAGGAAGGCACTGGGCTCCTGGCCAGCAGATTTTCTAGGTCCTGTTCTTTGTGCTCCTGGAGACCATGTGTGACTGTTCTCCATGAGTGTGTTAGTTGTATCAGAAGTTTCATTAAAAAAATCACCTTATCAAAGGAGCGGGGAAGTGCTTTCCCTTTTCTTCATACTGCTCCAAACTGTATGCCTTTCATAGCTAAATTTGTGTCTGCCCAAACTAAAAAACTACACTGCAGCCCTTAGCAACTGAGATTATTGTGAACAGCGTACAATGTACAGAACACACACTCTATTTTTGTTTTGGCTAGAAAATCTGCTTCTCCTGTAGAATTCCCCACCCTGTTTAATGGCATCATTCTTTAAGTCCGCCAAGCTAACAGAATCCCAGAAACTCCATCCTAAATGCCTTCCTCTTCCTCACTCATATTCTTCTGGTCATGAATTCCTGGAAATTCTGTCTTCCTACCACATGTCATTAACTCTCCTCTTTTATCCACACACTCTGTAACAACTTCCTTTAAGAACGTATTGTCTCTGTCCTGGCATATTGCAGTTGTCTCCTGAGGTATTCTTGTAGCCTTCTAACTTGCTTTCACCCTTTGGCCCCCACTGTCAAATCCATCTCCTGGATAGTCTACAGATAGATCTTTCTAAAATGCAAATCTGATTACGTTAAGCTCCTGTTCAAAGTTTTTTCAGTGGTTTCCCTACTCATTGAAGGACAAAGTCCAAACTTAGTTTCATATCGTACAATGACATTGTTGATCTATCTGTCCTGTGTTCCTACCCAATCTGGTATTTCCTTCACATACTCTATTCCAGGACCTCAGCCCTTCCAGCACCTCTCATCCTATTTTTTTACACCTCCGTGCTGCTCACTATGCTACCTATCTTCCCATTCTATCTGGAGGACTCCTACTTATACTTTAATACCCAGTTCAAATTGTTCCTCTTTTCTGGATCAACTTCACATTGTCCTGACTTTGCCCTTCTAAATAGAATTGGTCATTTCCTCCTTGGTGATACCAGTTAACCTAGAATTCATTGCTGTACTAAAATCTATCTTCCTTATGAGACTCTGAGTAGGGTCTAGTCATTTCTATCTCGATATGTCCTCTGTCTAGCACTGGACCTGGTATATGGGAGGTGTTCTTCAGATGTTTGCTGAGTGAATAAAAGAAAATTCAAGCTTATATCAGAATATAATATTTGTCCTTTTTAAGACAACTTCTGTTTTCTCCTGCTTATAACAATACTACCCAACGACTGTAAAAAATTTAGAAAAGATACAAAGAGTGAATCATCTAGTTTTCAATAGCCTATGAATACAAATCAAATCTAGATGTTTTTGTGCTTTACTTCTAAGGCCCTCGTAAATTCCTTTTTTCCTATCACTGGAAATTCTCCAAAGGATATACTCTGTGTTTCAGAATAAGCCTGTTTTTGCTTATTACCATAGCTAACCAAGACAGGAATCCAATAACCAAGCTAGAACTAAGCTATTGTCCCTGACAGAGCCACTGCAGGTTGGAACCCTGTTCCCAAGCTGCGGCCTCTATGTCGTCTTGGTACCAGGAAAGTTGAAGCTTGGTTTCTCCCTCTCAGTACTGGAGACGTAACACTTTACCTTCCTGCAATGGAGTTGAGAGTGCAGGTTCTCAGCAGCTGCTTCTCAGAGCTGGTTGAATACGGTATGATGTGGCACACTTAGTTAAATGCTCCCATAGTTATGTCACCTCGCTGAATCTGATTTGCAATTCTTAGAGCCCTAGATTTCTTTTTCTCTTATGGTGAATTATTTCTCAAGGGAACTATTGTTGTTGCTCTGTTTCCATTTGTGCTACTCTCAACTGATTTCTTCACTATCTGCAGACATGTATCTATATGTCTGAACCCAGTAGTGCATAGAATTCAAATTTATACTCCAGAAGGCTCTTTAGCTCCCATGTAATAATGAATAATCATCCTTTGTAATAGAACAAAAAAGAAAAAAACTGAACTCCACTCAATGTACTAATTGTTTTTCCTAATTTGTACCATTAGCATTAGCTCTATTGTCTTTATTCATAACAAATGGTTTACCTGCATAAATGATAAGGTTTGTAGTTAGTTTTGCTAATTATGAAAGACTTCTGAAGTCCTGATAGCAGATGTCTAGTTTGCTCTTCGGGGAACTGGCTCATGGTATGCTTTCACCAGTGTATTGAGGTAAGTTCAACTGAGTCATATGTAATTCAGATAGAGAAACTTGAATTTACTTTTTCTCCTAGATAGCCTGTGTTTTACTTTGCCTGGATGTTGATCTGTTATTAGTCTGTTGCTCTTCTTATGTAGACACAATCTGTGTGGTTTTGAGACAAGTATTGCATGAATAGCACCCAACTAAAATGAAAGTGCTTTAACGACAATCATAAACACTGGATATACTTATGTGGTAGATTCAGAGAATATATTTTTTCACGGTTCCTGAAATCTTTTAACGAGTAGCAAGGACTGGTACTTCAAGGCCTTTTATTATTTCTAATGCCATTTATTCTGACAAATCAGATATGATTGTTTTGTTATGTTTAGCTTTACTGAACATAGAGAATGGGCTAAAGATTATTTTATTTCTTGTTCTGAATCAAATCTGCAAAGAAATACACATATTTCAAACTCATCACCCACAAAAAAAGAGATTCATTAAGATCCTCAAACAGTCATTTTATTAAACAAATACAAATTTGAAATGTTTCTGATAAAATATATCAATATTGAACAAAAATGTGTGGAAAGAGCAATTCTACAACTGGGAAGATATTTCAGTTTTATTAATTTTGGTAACATCTTCCCAACCATGTCTGATCTTCAGTATCTTCTTCCTCAAGCATGGCAGGAACAGTATGGCTTTGCACATCAGCACAACAAGTGGAAGGAAAACAGCTATCATAAAAGTAGGAGGTGTATACCATACGAATTGCTTTATATCTACCCATTTATTCCAGGCAAAAATCAACGCATGTATTGTGGCCAGTAGAAGGGAAACAATTCCTAGCTTGCTCTGCAAAAGAAAAAAAATTATTTTGGTGAAGATTGGTTCAATAAGAGTTTAGTCCATCCTACCTCATCTGGATCTGTTCTGTTGCTTGGAAATTATTTTCTTCATCTGTGATTGTTTTCCTATTATGTTTCTCAACAATGTCCACTCACATCTTTCCATTCTTTTTACATGTCCCCACCTCACCCCCTTACATAATGTCTCTCTCTCTCAGCTATCTAAGTTGAGACAATTCACAATCATTCTCCTTTCAGGCTCAGCTAATCAATAACACTGTCTTCCCTTTCTCCACACTTTGTTCATCTTTCTTACATTTATTTTATGGTGCTTTGTCTCTTGTGCATTTGCCTTAATTCTGCCTATCAAGAGACACCTTAAATCAGGGACTCTGTCTGACTCATCACAGGATACCTGCAGAATCAACACAATGTTTTACATATTTTAGGTGCTCAATATACATTGCTGAATTAACTGAAGATTAGTGCAAAAATCAATTTGACTTGAGTGATCTTTATTAGTTGTGAAGGCAACAAAGTGACTGACTCTGATTTTGGCACACGGGTACCAGAGTGAATGAGCTTGGCCTACGTTAAAAATAATCAAACATTCTGATAAAGTGTAAAAATACCAACACTTATTTCAACGTTGGAACAAAAGACAGAGATATGGAAATGTTAAGAAAAATTTCAGCTTACACTGGGATACTTGGTAACATCCAGATAACGTTGCTCAAAAATAGTTGTTCACAAATGTAATTTCATGGCATTCTTTCAATAGCTTTCTAGATAACTTTTGACTTGTATTTACTTTACTGGAAATGGTCATTAGCCTGCCAGAATGAATCCAACTCACAATTATTCAGCAGTAAGTACTCTTAAATCCCAATGAATACAATTAAATAGCTAAGTTTATATTTTCAGACATAAATCTCCAAGATAAATCGTAGAGTAACCAGTTCTTGGATTATAAATGAAAAGTTTCTAAGTTATTAATTGAAAAATACTTGTGATGGGTTGAAGATGAATTTCACCAATCTGTATTGTATACTTATTATGGACTAGGTGTTGTGCACATAGTGGAATGGGCTCAGCTGTCAAAATGCAGTGCTTGAATTCCTAATTAAATCTGAAAAGTGGTGCTCAGCATAAGGGTGACAGGCATAGCAATCTAAGAAGAAAGTTATTTAGGGATAAAGCGGCGCATGTGTATGGTGACAGATGGCAACTAGACTTTTGGTGGTGAACAAGATGCAGTCTATACAGAAGTCAAAATATAATGATGTACACCTGAAATTTATATAATTTTATAAACCAAAGTGACTTCAATTAAAAAAAAGTTATCTAATGAAGAGCAGAGAACTCCAATGGCTCTCAGGGTGAAACTACAAAATCAGCAAATACTGTGCTTAAAAAATAGGGCACCATCTCTAAGCTGCATTGTAATACTTCAGATGGAGACATCTTTTCCAGCCTAATCAGATGCCCGGATAATGTGTCTGTTGGAGTATATGTATGCACATGTAGAAAGGATACTGGGGATGTCTGACTTTGTAGGAATTTCTAAAGATGTTCTGTAACAGCTAAAGCTATATAATTAGGAAAATCTTGGCAGTGCTTATGATGGAATTAAATTTAGTCCTTTGAATCTTGTCAGACATGGATCCCCTTGTGAATTCTGGCACATTGCTCATTTTAGGGTGTAATCTACCGCTAGGTGATTAATCTCAGTAAATGTGAGATAGTTTTGAATTCCAAGAATATTGAGAAACTTCAAATGAATAAGCTACATAAAATGTAACTTGGAAAAAGAAGCCTTTAAAGATTTTATTTTTTCCTTTTTCTCCCCAAAGCCCCTCAGTACATAGTTGTATATTCTTCGTTGTGGGTCCTTCTAGTTGTGGCATGTGGGACGCTGCCTCAGCGTGGTTTGATGAGCAGCGCCATGTCCGCGCCCAGGATTCGAACCAACGAAACACTGGGCCGCCTGCAGCGGAGTGCGTGAACTTAACCACTCGGCAACGGGGCCAGCCCCGGAAAAAGAAGCCTTTAAAATTGGATATTAGAATATCTTTGGCAGCTAAAACTCCACATTTCAAGGAGAGATGCTTTTTTTATGGATAGTACAAAGCTGTGTAACTTAAAAGGCATGAATAAAATCAGGGGATAGGTAAAAGAATATTTTTATTTTGGGGAAACTAACAAATCATGGATATTGAATTCCTAAAATATCACATATATAGTTTATCAGATGGACAGCAAATTGTCTAACAAGTTTCAAAAGTTAGAAATACTATTTTCTTGAGTGATGCTTTTTACTTATGTCTAGAAAACACTTTTATTTAGCAGCAACAGAGAAAAATGACAGGAGAGCACACTATTAATTGGAACAAGTGTGTGATCTTTGCTACTGGAAAACCATTTGTTATTTTTAACAGGATACAGTCAATATATTTGATGATATTATAAGCACAAAAAGATTTACCTCTCTGAGGGACCAGTTATTTTATATATAATTTACCTGAATATAGTGAAATTCTCTCCATGTCAACGAGTTGCTCACAGATGGAAGAGATGTCACAGCCAAAAGAGCCAGTATTGCAAGTGCCACAATCCCCAGAGACACATAAATTTCCATTCTCCAAACATCATGCTCAATCCAGGCATCTTCTTTATTTTGTTGGACCTACAGAGGGTGAAAAGAGGAAAGAAAGAATGCAAACAACACTTGTTTCTGGCATATGAACCTCATTCTACAACTCCCTCTGCCTACTGGGGAGGGCCTGATAACTAGGGGCCTCCACAAATTTATGACTTTATTTTGCATTCCTCTAAGAAAAATGCCATAGGAGCTATCAATCTCTTTCCTTGAATGCAACATTTATAGAATGTTTTATTAATTTATATAACAGTTATTTGATGGTTAGAACTGCAGTGTGCATGCAAGTGTGGTAAATAAGCAGAAAATAAGAAAAAGCGACATTAAGAAGTAATCTTGTGAGGGTGTTAGAAGATTGAAATGTGGCCCTGTCCATAAACGAAAAACTGTTAAAGTTGTAGTTTACTATCTTCAGCTTAAAAAAAAATCCTAGATAAAAACGACAAACAAACACATAGCAACAGATTGGATTGGTGGTTACCATAGGGGAAGCAGGGAGGGGGGAGGGCAAAAGGGGGGTTAGGCTCACATGTGAGGGGATGGACTCTAATTAGTTTTTGGGTGGTGAACATGATGTAATCTACACAGAATTCGAAATATATTACGATGTACATCTGAAAGCTATATAAGGTTATAATCCAATGTTACTGCAATAATAATAATAAAAAATTCCTTAATGTAAAACCATACAACCAAGCCCCAAGGAAGAATTATAATAAAAAATTAAAAATGTAGGTTACTTTCTCAGCACAGGGTATTAATAGAGGTTTGGGGTATTGATATTAAAGTAAGAAAGAGTTAATTTGTTAGGTGAACTCAGACTTTTTAGCTTAGTGAAAATGTCAATATCATCATCCTACCTGTTGATATGCCCAGTTTAGCAACTTGTATCTATAAGATCGCCTCATTGGATAGGATAAACTGTAAATTGCATGCAGTACAGCAAAAAAGAAACTGAGAAGCCCAAGTTGCTTTCTTGTTAACATCCACCTATCCAACCAATGTGGAAATTTCTTATACTTGGTTCCATTATGAAGCTGTACCACTGCCGCTATCACACCTGGCAAATAAACCAGTGTTAAGAGGGTGATGGAAACCATCGGTAAGACTTTGTTGATGACAAGGATTGGAATTTTATAAAAATACTGTTGATGGGAAGTTACAAAAGGGTGAATTATTTCCCTCAGAAGAGTGTAAAGAAAAGTCAGAGACGATAGGATAGCAGCAATTTTCATTGGCAAGCGCCACTCTGGAAAAAGTTCCTGCTTGTGCTGAAGCTCCAGGGGGCAATCAAATTCATCAAAACGGGTTGTTTGGTTCAAGTGCAAAAGCACAGATCTTTTCAGTACACTGTTCTCTCCCGAGTCCTTATTCTACAAAGGAAAGAAAATAAACATCTTAAAATTGAACAAAACCATGAGATGTCTCTTAAACTAATTATTTATTGTTTATTGTGCTTATCAGTAAAAAAGAACATTTAGAACCTTGCTTTTGGATACTGCTTAGCTGAAGATGGCTCTCTCTATGTAGCACTGATCAAAGGTGCACTTAGCTCTGTTTGGGTTCTCCATTAATTTCTGCTATTCATTTTCTTTAAGACGAAAGAAATGTATGCTTCAGCTATCTCAACTAAAGCTTAGGCCATTCAATTTCTATCTTGAATGCATGAAAGGATGGAATAATGCAACTGGGAAACTAAAATTGAAAAACTTTATTAGGCAAAAATATATAATTTCTATCATGTAGTCTTATGTTTCTAAAATATCTCATTTGTGTAAGTACTGATAGACAAACAGTCTATTAGAAGGAACAAAGGCTATATAAGTAGTTCCATCCCATAGGGATGAACAATTTCCTGAGAAAGGTATACTTCTTTGTGCAGTTGCATTTCTAAGTAGTCAACAATTCAAAAGAAGTTTGCATTGAATATTTTGTCGTTTCCCCAAGGGCCTGATATACCAGCAAATTAAAAAAAAACCTCAAAATAAGAACTTATATCGGAGGGTTTCACATTGTGTTACTTTATAAGCAAATTTACTTTCTCGCCCAATGTTATTCCTCATTTTGTATAGCTCTATCTGTAGAACCACATTTTAATGCTTGAAATCATGTTGATATTATCTTGTTCATTTACTCGTTTTATGCAGGGTAACTTTAATTCACATAGTTCTCTACAATTTTTAGTGTTTAAAAAAACCTCTCATCATTTGACTTTTACTTTCAGTAATAAATCACTGTTACAATGATGCTTTTTCCAATTACTCCCTTTAGAAGGGACTCAATGGGCATGATACAGCTTCTGTCATCTCTGCACGTTAAAACAATCAACTGAGATCAACTTTCTGGTTAAGGGTAAAGAAGCAACACAGTTAACTTGAAAATGAAAATGACTCTATTTTATGCATACTGTTATTTTACAGAGTACGTGCTTATAATATCTTATTTTTCCTAGTAAATAACTAAGATAAATAATTTCTGTTAAAACTGCAGTTGAGATCATTTAGAAAGGTAAAAAGAGTTTGGAATCAAACTTTTCTACTGCTTTTTCAGTTAAATAATGTAGAAAGAAACATTTAATCCTGAGGTGGGGTGAAGTGGGACAAGTGATTCTTATTCCAAAATTGAATTTATTTGGTTAAACAGAGAATCATCAATTTACTTGATGATATCTTGGTAAGCTGCCATGTTGCCTATAAAAAAACCTTACTTTCCCCCAAAAAACCATGTTTCCCAAACTCCTGTTATATGGGCACTGATGACTCTTAAAAACTTAGACCCACAGAATGTTAGAAAAATTGGAAAGGCCTTGGAGACTAGCTGGTCCAACTGTCTCACTTTGTGGATAAACCAAGACCCAGGATTTTCAGTGACTTATTCAAGGTTGTTCAGCTAAGGTACAGGATAGGCAGTCAAGCTACTATTTCTGTCATGTACCATACTGCCCTTCACTCATCACAATATCAGTGACAGGAATCAGGGAAGATAGCAGCAGACCAGGCTGCAAATCACTTTTACAACACTAGGAAATATAGAACAGCATCTGAATTATGTTAATTTATTATTATTATTTTACCAAATAATCATCTTCTTCTAGATTCTTCATGGGCTTCATTTTCCAAAGTTCTTCTTCGTTTGTGATGTCTTGTCTGCTCTCCATTAATTCTATAAAATAGTATGGTTTCAGCCACCTATGAAAAATAAAAATAATTATGTGCTTCAAGTCTATGCTATTTATGATATTAATGTTTGATGGGACAATATGAAAAATTTATTCACACAAGGATTAGAGTGGCAGATAAAGTACAATGAAAATGTGGATTGTGACTGACCCACACATTTAACTTCACATTACAATTTGTAAGAATCTCAAACCAGTGCCCCCATGTCAATGTAAATGCTCTTCTTTGTCCAACTATGGGTACAATGAATGACCTAGGTGTCTGTGGAATTCAAAGGTTGGATGATGCCTTTTAGGAGAATTTAACTCAAGGTGCTCATTTAGAAGAAAGCAAACTCCCCCAAAGGTAAATAGAATTAGGAATGCATGTTTTTTAGAGTAACAATGTTGTCAATGGAGGTTATAGTCAGCTATAAGATTATTCTTCAGGAAGTTTTTTTTTTTTTAAAAGGTATGCTTTTTTTTTTTCCTTTGGGCGAGGAAGATTGGCCCCGACCTAGCATCTGTTGCCAATCTTACTCTTTTTTTTTTCCTCCCCTAAGCCCCAGTACATAGTTGTATATCCTAGTTGTAGGTCATTCTAGTTCTTCTATGTGGGATGCCGCCACAGCATGGCTTGATGAGTGGTGCATAGGTCTGTGTCTGGGATCTGAAGCAATGAACCTCAGCTGCCAAAGTGGAGTACATGAACTTAACCACCTGGCCAGCCCCCAAGAAGCTGTGTTTAATAGACTTTTGGGGTTTACACTGGAATCTGAAATAATAATTAAACGACTTTATGGACAAATGTAGTCTGAGTTTCAGACAAGGAACAGAATAAGCACTATTGGTAAGGTGAACCCAGATAGTGGCATAAAGGACCAAAAGGTCATATTTTTCAGAATGCCATTTTCCTATCGGACTAATGGACTGGTCTTTGTTGGTAAGACATAAATTGCTAGTATATCTCCAGTGGGGTTGTTGAGTTGTGCTCAATCATGGGTATGCCCACTTTCCTAGTCAACCCTGTGGAAATTAATTTTGTCAAGCTTCCTACGCAATAAAGGAATTTTTTCCATAACACCCTTCACAGATCTTTATTCAGGCTGGTGTAACATTTTTTTAGGGAAGGGAAACATATGGTGTGACAATACTATTCAATTGTTTTTATTAGTTCTAAATTTATTTCCAGAGGAATACACCACCAATTTGTACTTTCTGAATTGCAGTGAGAAAAACAGATTAGATATACAACAATTTGATTGACAAAAAACGTTCCAAGTGTTTCTGAATTTTAGACCACCTGTACTATTTTCTTAAGTGGAAAGTTGTTTCCAGAAGTAGTTTAAAATATTTAAAACATTCTCCAACTTTTAAAAGTTTGATCTTCAAAGAATAAAGAGGAGCCATCTTCATATAATGGCCAACATTTGCCTCTGTTGAAGTACTCTGAAGACATTTTCCAGATACTATCTATTTCGAAATTTCAAAATATTCATGCTGAGGATATTTGCTGTTTTGGTCTGCCCACATTCTTTTCTTGTTTTTTTTTTTTTTTTTTTTTTTTTATGATCTAAAACATTTCCTTCATTTGGAGAAATGTTCCTCCTTTGGCCAGGGAAGTGGGCATATGACTCGGTCTTGGCTACCCATAGTTCTCTACTCCCTTGATTATATTGGTTTAGGGATGGCACACAACCTTAGCTGAAGCAATTAGAATCCTTCTCTGATATTTATATATAGAAGTGGAAGACAGTGAGGAGATGTCTTTAACATTTTAAATTGGAATGATAAAAGCCCACCATTCATTTTTCTACATGCTGTAAAGAGGAAGACGTCTTCAACAGAACAGAAGAAAGCCAACACACAGAAACACAACCAAGAAATGCAGAAAGACTCAGAAGAGTCCTGGTGGTATATTTTAAGTATTTAGAATCTCTGAGACCAGATCCTGAATTTCTCAGTTACACAAGCCAATATATTCCTTATTTGCTTACATTAGTTTGAGTCTGTGTTCATCACTGGCATTTAAAAGAATTCTGAGTAAAGCATATGCCAATCATCAAGTGTTTATGAACTCAGTTCTATGATGGACACTGAGGAGGAAAACGAGAAACGAGGTTTGTGCCTGCTCTGGAGGGGCTTCCAGTCTATTTCCTTAAGAAGCTTCATTGCAAGTCATTTAGTGATTCAACCACACATAAATAGAGTAATTTGGGCTGCATGTGTGTGTCTAGGAATAGAAATTTCATCTACTGTAATCAAACAGAAGAAATAATTCACTATGTTTAGCTGCTAAACTGTTTTACCTCTGTGAGTTGCAGGATGGCAAAAACGTTAACATGTAAATCTGCCCTTAGTCAACATTAACTCATTAACTGTGTTGTGAACAACAATGTCTGGCAGTGGGAACACAAAGCTAAATGAGATGGAGCCTCCACTCCCAAAACCCTGAAAGTCGAAGAAAGAAGGTAGACATTTCAACAATTAACTGCATGGTAGTGCAATGAATCCTAAAGAAGACAAAGTTTCATAGACAGATGGTGGCATGGGAAGACCACTTCTATACCTGGTCCTGGGGCATCTAGCAAGTTGGCAGTGTTTGCCGAATGAGGGCTGTTTTGCACAAAATCTGAGTGAAAAGCCAGAGTGGCTCTGGAGAGGTATCCAGCCGTCCGTCTGCATGGTAGGGAGACCATGCTGAAGGGCAAAGGCAAGGAAAAGCCCAGGGCTCTGAGGGAGCTTGTGCACTGCGAGGCCCACAGTCAACTTTGTGCCCAGAAGCCAAGAAAATAAAATATGAGTCAAACAAAATATGTTGGTTTCCACCAGACATTAACCAAATATATAATTTAAGTTCTACAATAAAATCTTTTCATGAAAAAAAAGAAAAGAGCACAGTGTTCAGATGTTAGAAACTCCAGAATTTGAACCAAAGTTTTCTTTCATCCTCATTAAAAAGCAAAGCATATTTCTGTTGTGACTGTGCTGTTTTGCTGTACCGGGATGGCTGACCTGACGTTCCTGCTAAATATTGACACAACCTAACCAGCTCATGTTTATGTCGAAGAGTTTAGAAGAGGCTCAATGACCAGGAAACACTGTGGGTTGCACTGCATTTCCAAACCTTCTATACTCTCAAGTTCACACTTGCTTTACCATTTTTAACTATGTGAAGGGGAGATATTTTTCTTCGCTGGGCTGTTTATTTTGAGCATTGCTTTCTCCCTGTGTTTAACATTCTGTGCTAAATGAATACCCTTTTATTAAACGCCAGGACGTTGAGGGATTTTTGTTTTTTTTTACAAAAATAACAGAGTAAGGAATTTTTAAGTCTACATAAATTTTATGTCTACGAACCCCTTCTAGTAGATTTTACCCATGACATATATAAAGCTTTGATTGACTGGAGGGAACTTGAACCCCAACCCAGATCCTGACAGAGTAGGGCTAATGTTCCAAGGACTTAAAAGGAAAACTTCCTGTTACTAGGAATCCCGAAGACCAGTTGTACCATCTTAAGTACTATGTACCAATCATTCATCAATGCGATGCAAACTCGCGGCGTCTTTGCCAAGTTGGAAAACTTGCCGTCAGAACCCAACTTAAGGACAAACTTAATAACCCATTATATCCCCTGAGCCCCCAGCGAAAAGGCTTCGTTGTGAGTCCCTGGCTCCCAGCCCCTGGCCAGGCCACAACGGAGTGGTGTGCTCTGCGGAGAGCTCGGCTGGAAGGCAGCGAGCCCTGGAGCCGGGCAGAAGAGGTGAATGGAGCTGCGCTCGCGGCGGAGCGCCGCCGCCCCAGGAGCCGGCCGCTATGACTTGCCTCCCCTTCCCCCCTGGAGGCTGGGAGCCGGCGCCTGGCCTCGCAGGGACAAGCGGAGGCAGGGAGCAAGCGGCGAGCCGGAACGATTCAAGGAACTCACCTGGTCCCCGGTGTGATCTGGCAGTTAGTTGCGGTGGCAGCCGCTGCCCAGAGGTGCCAGTCCCACGCAGTGCCCGAGGCTCCGGAGCGCTGAGAAGGCTCTCGGGCTGCAGACCCCGCCTTCTTGTCAATTGCCGGTCCAGCGCCGCCTGCCGGTGCCTGGCGTCCGCACGGCTTCTGGCTTGGACGGACAGCCCTCGGAGGTCCCAGCGGCCGAAGCAAGGATTTCCCCACGTTGCAACCTCCCAGTTTCCTTTCAAATAGCCCTGTCCTTTGCCTGAGGTCTGCGCCACGTCCTCCCGCCCCTCTCCTTTCTTTAATCTCCCGAGTAAGGAACGTATGTGCAATTTTGCCAGGTGATGCTGAAGCACTCTCAGATCACACTTTGAGACGGACTGCTTTAAAGCTTCACCAGCTTGTTTAAAACTTCACAGCAACTCTGTGAAGTGGCTGCTATTTACGGTTAAAGAATCTGAATCTCTGAGAGTGACTTGCCCTTTAAATTGTCCCAAATCTTGTATCCTAAACCGCACAAACCATGTCCACCAACTGAATAAGCCCTTAAACTTCACGTTTACTCCTTGTCTTTCTCGTTGCATGTTTTAAAGGCAACTTCCCATAACTTAGCCCAATCGACTCCAAACCTAAAGCAAAGTTATTGTGGATATTTAAACTTTTAGGTTGTGTTTAAAATATGGAGAAAGTGAGAATATGAGCGAGAGATTTACTCCTCTGAGTTTGAACCAGCTTCTGGGTAGAGTGCCGGACTTGAACTGCAGCATCCGGGAATTGGGTGTACAGCATCCTCAGGACTAGCCTGATTAGAAGGCAAAGGAAAATGAAGGCTGAACCACATTTCCATGTGTGATTGTCGTTTACTCATAGCTAGGGAATTTAGGACTGTTTATGCTCTAATATGTATTTTCTTTTTGTGGTCAGTGACTTTCCACAGGGTAATCTTAAAGCCCTTTGAAGATTAAATTACCATGGACTGACACCTTGTGGTAGAAATAGACTCTTACACGTTTTATTTCTGTTGAAACTAGAAAATAATCGTTTAAAAAAGTTTTAGAAAAAAACCTGGGTGTATGTGTTTGTAGTACAGACTGCAAACGCTAAGACCAATTGTTAAATGTGTCTAAGCATTGTCGAATTTTTAAAATGATCATGGGTCTTAAATGGTCAAAGCAATATGCTTTCCTTCTTTAAGATGAGGATGAAGAAAGGTCGTTCTTTTTTTCATAATTTATTTTCCATATGAAGAGGTATTAGTATTATTATACTAATATAAATTGACTAATTATAATAGCAAGTGCCACTTAAAACTGCTTTTCCTCTTCTAATTAAAACATTTAAAATCAAACACCGTTTTTTAAAATTTTATATTTAGACTAACAATTTCATTTCTGCACTTCTCCTGAAAGATTTTTTTTCAATATTTTAGTGTGACTAACGAATGTAGTATGTTTCAAAGTAAAATGATGAAAATGTGAGGTTGTTTACTAGTTTGCAGATGTTATAAAAGCAACACAATATTAGATTAAAAAATGTAGTATTAAAGAACTTTTATTGAGTTGTCAGGAGTTAATGTTACAGATGAAATTTTTGCATACAAATGACCTGTGATTTGGGTATGAGATAAAGAAAAAGATTTTTTTTTGAGAAATACAAAGCCACATCATCTGAAAATGTTCTGAGTCAGCCTCTATAGCACATAGTTTTCAAAACCAGTATGATTTGTGGAAAACAGTGTTATAATTACAAATGTTGAAAAGCATATTGCTAGTTTTTCTATGACTCATAAGAACTAGAGGATCTTAAAACAGGAATTCAACTGTGAGTTACCATCAAATTTGGATCATTCGGAGTATTTTGTAATAAACTTAAACTATAGGAAGGGAGCACATTAACAAAACAGTTCAATGTCATTTGGAGTCAGATACTAAACTAGTGATTTCACATTAACATGTCATGGAAAAAATATGATAATTTAGAATCCATGGGTACTTTTAGCTGACCATTAAGCAGCATAATCTTAGAACTTAATGCGACTGCCATTTAAGACATAAATGGAGTACAATGGTGTGAAAGATAAAATAAAAATGATCATACTATTAAAGATAACCACATCGAGCAATAAGCAGTGTGTTGTAAGTGGATGACAGGAATCGTATTCAGTTTTTCTCCTTTGGAAATCAAACTAACTCCTAAGGGCACAGTCATTCAAATAATGATCAACACTATTTCCAAGACTACCTCTTACGGTGTAAGAATGGTCAGACTTATTTTAAGACAAAAATTACCTAAAGTTCATGGAGAAATATTTTGTCAAAATGATTGTTTTCGCATAGACCTGGCAAAGCTCTCCTGGCCTAATTTTCTGATTCTACTAGGCTCATAGGATAAATTCTCTTCACTAGTTCACGATCTTCTGGCAGAGAATGCTCAAAGTATGTGGTCAGTTTGTCCCCAGTGTCTGTGTATGAAGGTGGTTGGGGATAGAGAGAAAGTCTGCCTTGGGAATGAAGGTTTTAAAAATTCGTCCATATGTTTTCCCCCAACCCAAGCCCTGCGTTGCTCATTCCCCAACACGGTTAACAGTCAATATCTGTCCTAGGTGGGTTTTAAGAATAGGTGGTTTATTTCGAGGCTCACAGATCTATCTCTGCCCAAATACTGCTTAATGATGCTCAACATTTCTTGACAAAATATATTCTATTGTCGTTAAATCTGTTGTGGTTTAAAATAATACCACATTAAGCCTTACCAGTTATTTACATCTTACTATGGATGAATAGTGTGGTATGTTTTTGAAAGTATGTTCTGGCATAGAGAGTGAAATATAAGGATTTTGAAGATTTATACTGGGAGGTTGTGAAGGGGTTATACCTTAGGAAAAAAAGGACGACAGATTTTACCACCTTCATAATATTAGTTAAACCAGGCAATTCCTCCTTTCTTCACATCTCCACATCAAACAATACATGATAGTGAAATAAACTGTCTTTTTAAACCACTCTATCTTGATTTTCTTTGTTATAGTTGCTTAACCCATACGCTACCTTGTTTCTTATTATATTACAGCACTTTTCAGAGTCTGCTTGTATTGGAGCTGGAGAGTGTTGAATAGGGGAGCTGATTTGATAGATAGTCCAAGAAGGCTGATTGGTAGAGTTGGAGCTGAAATTTTTAGTAATGAACTCTACCTCGTAAAGTCCTTGGCATAAAGAACCATGCCTACCAATTCCCAGCTTTGAGCTTCCAGAAGAAAGGATGACAGGAAGGATACTATCTTTTTGGAAGTGTCTACTCTTTCCCAGGACTGCGTTTAATTCCCTCCATATCCCCGCTATATTGTTATTACTTCCATTTACAGGTGAACTGAAGCTTAGAAAATTTCAGTAACTAGATTAAATTTGTATAGCTTTTAGAAGTCAAACTAGGGCTTCAACCAGTCTATTTGATGTTAGTTCTTTTTCCACTGTGCTACACTGTTTCTATGACCACATATAATGAGCCAACATTTCCTCAGGCTACATCAAATTGGGGGAATTCAAGAGAGTAACAGTTAACAGAAACCATCCTGTAATCCATTCAGTTTTCCCTCAGTATCAGTTAGAGTATCGGCTAAGCTACTATAACAAAGAGAACCAAAATAGGGTTTTTTCAAGAGGATAGTTTCACTCTCATGTAATAGTCCTACAGTGAGTATTCCAAGTTGGTGGGGTCATTCTGCTCCATGAAGTCATTCAGAGACCCCAGCTCTTTTCATCTTTTTGCTCTACTGTCTCTTGGGGCACTGTCCTTGGCATCATGATTACAGCATGGCATGGGCACATCCATGATCTAGCTTGCAGGAAATGGAAAGAGTACAAGTCCAAAGCAATTTATTTTCTTATAAGAATTGAAGCAGAAGTTGCCCAATCACTTCCTCTAATCTTCTATTGATGGTAATTTACTCATCTAGCAGGGGAGGTAAGGAAATGTAGTCTCTAGTGGAGTGGCCAGTTTTTAAGGTCTATTATTATGGAAGAGGGGATAGCACTTTTGGTGAACAATTAAAAGTCTCCACTACATTCTCACCTCCAATTCTGATCTTTATGTTCACACCAAGCTTGGAAACTTCAATTTCTTCCTTCATTGGGCTGAATGCTTTCTTCATTCAGAAGCCTGTCTGAAGGTTCACGGTAAATGTGTTACTCTCAGCTCAGTCTTATACTAGAGGCTGACTGTTAGTACCAAAGCAATCTCTTATGCATCCTGACCATGAGCATCCTTGTGTAGAGGTTCTCTCGCATGGTCTTCCTGCTGGCCCTCTAGGTATACCTGGCCATGAGGAATACTCATTCAGAACACCACTTGGTTCCACTGTGAGATTCCTTGCTACCATAGAATCAACTCTTCTTTTTAATTACAAAGAAATAGCCAAGTGCTGTTACTGAAAAACCAATACTAGGGACATTAAGAAAGCAAATCAATATTTGTTTTCTCTTATTTTTGACCAATTACTCATAATAATCCCCTTCTTTCAAGATTCCTTCTACTTTAGGTGGCAACTGTCCATCTGCTGTCCAGGGTTATTTATATTCCCGAGAGTGGAGCATTTGTGCACAGTGAGCCACAAGCATTTATCAGCTTTTCCAGCTTCTCATAACGCCTTGGATTTCTAAAGTCTTCCTAAGGATTTGAAACATGTTTCATCTTTTCTGAGCACAGAAAATACCTAAACCCTAATGTATATTAGTTCAATCTATTAATAAATACTCATTAAGTGCACTGTGTATATAAATATATGTATATATGTGTATGTTTGTGTGTGTATATATATATATATATACACACATATGTATATATAGCATTGTGCTGACTCCTGTAAGATAAGTTCAACTTAAACGTCAGTGAAAAGATTCTTGCAAAGAAATTGCAGGATGAAGATAAATATCCATAATGAAAGCTGAAGCAAACAAAAAGAAGTTGAAAGAGCTGACACTTTTGTTTTATTTTTATTTTTCCAGCCTTATCGAGATATAATTGACATATAACATCATGTAAGTTTAAGGCGTACAACGTAATGATTTGGTACATGTATATATTGCAAAATGATTACCACAATAAGGCTAGTGAACAAATCTGTCACCTCTCATCATTAACAATTTTTTTTTTTGTGGTGAGAACTTTTAAGATTTACTCTCTTAACAATTTTTAAATATACAATATAGCATAGTTAACTATAATCACCATGCTGTACATTATATCCCCAGGACTTACTCATCCTTTAACTGGAAATTTGTACCCTTTGACCACCTTCACCTATTTCACACAAACCCCCAACTTGCCCTGGCTCTTGGCAACCACCGTTCCGTTCTCTGTTTCTATGAGTTCAGTTTTTTTTGATTCCACATATAAGTGAGATCATAAAGTATTTGTCTTTCTCGGTCTGATTTATTTCATTTAGCGTATTGCTCTCAAGTTTCACTTATGTTGTCACAAATGGCAAGATTTCCTTCATTTTTATGGCTGAATAATATTCTATCGTGTGTATGTATTTATAAGCACATATTTTCTTTATCCATTCATCCATCAGTGGACACTTAGGTCATTTCCATATCTTGGCTATTGTGAATAATTCTCCAATGAACATGGGAGTACGGATGTCTCTTTGAGATAGCGATTTCATTTCCTTTGGATAAATACCTAGAAGTGGCATTGCTGGATCATGTGATAGTTCTATATTTAATTTTTTGAGAAATCTCCATACTTTTTTCCAAAATGGCTGCACCGATTTACATTCCCACCAACAGTGTTTAAATGTTCCCTCTTTTTCACATCCTCGCTACCTGGCATTATCTTTTACTCCAAGTTTAATCTCTTGATCAGTTTCATTATGAAGTAATTTTTTGAAAGCCATCTAGAAGACTATTTGAAATGTGGCTTTATATCCAGCATAGCTAATGACAAATCTCATTTTATTATCTTGAGCTATTAGCCAATAATGCATATATTTATAAGTATATTGGAATGTATACACGAATAGGGTGTGTGATAAAAAATTGTAGACATTTGTTGTAGGGAAAAAGGAACATGGAGAGGTTCAGAAGGAGAACTGGGAGACTCAGGTATTTCTTCCTCGGCTCTTCCCTCACCTTGTACTCAGTTTTCTCTGATAGACGGTAAGCTGTTCTGCTGCAGGGACCATTTCTTTTCATTTGACTCCTCAGTCTTCGTAAGAGGCGTAGTATATAGTGAGGGGCTGATTAATATTTATTGAATGGAGAGTACCTTGGGGAGAATTTAAGAAAGAGCAAGTGGCCAACAGTGTAAAGTGCTATAAAAAGGTCAAACAAGGTAGGAAATGAAAAAGAGTGTTGTATTCAACATTTGAGAGGACTTTGCTAACCATATGAGAACAATTATTGAGGGTGGAAGCCAGACTGAGTGCATCAAGGAAGAATTGGGGAAGGAGAGAGTGAAGGCAATGACTACAGACTTCCAATAAGGTTGGATAAGAAAGGAAGGAGAAAGTTGGGGCAGCAAGTGGAGAACATTCTTTTAAGGGTGAGAGAGATTAGATACTTCTTACAGGCTGAGAAGAAGAGAACTGTGTAAAGAGAGAAATTGAAGATATATGAAAAAGAGAGACTAATTGATGGAGTTAGGTGCTGGAGAAAAGTGAACGGAGATGAAAACCAGAACATGATGGGAAGATTATCTTTGAGCAGAAGCAGGGCACCTCCTTCTTAGGGATTAGAAAAAAGAAGAGAGATGTGAGTTTAGGTGTATACAACCTTGTGGGAAGGGGTGAAGGACCATGAATGAGCTCATGCTTGATGGGAGTCAAGACCAGTTGAAGGGGATGGAGAGTAGGGACTTTGAAACTGCAAAAATTGATGATGCAGGATTGGCGAGCCAAGGGGTCAGAAGAAAGATTTCTGGGCCCTCAAGGTCTAGTAGTAGTGCTCTTCTATTCAGAGAATAGCCTGGGGACAGGACCCCTGGACAATGAAGAGCTGCAAGCATGGGAACAGGACTCATGGGCAGTGGAGAGGTGCAATGTGTTTAGGGTAGGGCTAAATTTATAAGGCATGGGTACCTGAGTTATTTTTTACTAGACAAAGGAAAGATCATGTAAAAAAGTCATTAAAATGGTATCAGCGCAGGTGGAGTCTGGTTATCGTGTGGTTGTATAACTTTAGATATGAATCAGGTCATGATGTCCTGTACTTCCTGGAGGGTGGTATAAATGGGCATGTAGGCCAGAACACCTTGGGTTTCTCTCCCTGGGGTAGCCTTGATGCACATCAATTGAGGACGTGTTCCCTGCCTTCAAAGCGTATAATATTTATTTAGGTGAAATGGGGAGACAAGATATGTGAATAATTGAGTTCACTTGGGAAAAAAGTTGCAAAGTCACTTAGAATCAAGTACTGGGTAATAGAATAAGGACTGAGGTGCCTAAAATTCATAGAAGTGATGGAGTAGAGATTTGGAATTTAGTTGGTTAGGGAAGATAGAATGAAGGAGTGGATGTTTAGAACTTGGCCTCAGAAGAATGAAAGATTTTTCACTGGGGAAAGAAAGGGAAAAGTTTTGTTTTCTCTGACAAACCAGAAGTGGTATATATGGATTTAAATTTTCCTTTGATCTGGCAACATGTTTGTGTCCAAGAATTATCTTTATAAACTCAAACTGACCTACTGATTATGTGGGCTAACTAGACAATTTCTAACACAGTGTAGGGGGTATGATTCCTTAGTATTTCCTGAAGATTCCTCCTAGGTGAGCTTCTTAAGGTGCTAGCCTTCTTCATATCTCTAGGTCTTAGCAGAGAGATTACTCATAGTAAGTACTGGGGCTCATAAAAATTAAGTGAACTGAGTTCTCCCACTCAGCCCTTTCTATGGGCCTGTCCTTAGTTCTGCTTTTGTATTCCGGTTAGCTTCTCCCAAAGCCCTCATTTCTGTGCACTTCATTTGTACACACCTCCATTATAGCTATTTCTGATCATGTTCTGGTCACTTGTGTGACATGCCTATTCTTTCCTATTGATTGGCAGCTGCAGAATCCTAAAGGACCCACCATAAGCTTCACAGGGAGAGTGGTTAATAGGGATAATTCAGAGTTCTTGTCAAGATGGCGCTGTGAGCAGACGTTGAACTCGCCTCCTCCCACGAACACAACCAGGTTACAACAATTTTGGGAAGAATCACCCTGGATTGAAAACTGAAAACTGGATAAAAAGAACCCCCACGACAAGGGACAGTGCTGACGAAAGCAGAAGAGGCAGTAACTCCGGCCGGAGAGGAAAAAAGCCACCTTTGGGAGCGGCGTAGCTTCTCAGCTGGCCAGGAGGGAGGCAACCTAAGGTACACAGCTCTCCCTGGAGGAGTGAGGTCTGGAGCAGGGGCAATACTGCTATAACCATCTTCGGACTCAGCCCAACTGAGATGGGGGGTCTTACTGTCTGGCTTTGCTGGCTATTAACTGCAGCGAGGACACCCCAGAAAAGCTATTGGCCGAAAGCTGAAAAGATCCGGATCTTAAAGGGCCCACTTACAAACTCACTCATTGCAGCAACCTAAAATCACCAGAGAGAAGGCTGACTGTCCTTTGATGAAACAAGACTCACCTGGTGGGCTCTGGGGGCATCTTGGTGAGAGGAGGATCCTCTCCTGAGACTGAGACATTGGTGGGGGCCGTTGTTCTGAGCTGGTCCAGGCGGGCTGATACGGACACCCGTGGGGGCCATTGAGGTGCTTCCCTTGGGCTGTTAGCCCAGGGGTCTGCCACACCCACTAGAGCACAGATTTAATCCAGTTCAGCCAGGGCAGGCAACTCACCCTAGGGACTGGCCCCACCTAACAGCAAGCCCTCAGGCTACTTTTCAGCCTGCATTGACTGAATGCCTTGATCCTCTACAGGCAGGCAAGAGTGTCTGCCTCTGTGGGGCAGGGGTTGTGTGAAGACTAGGTGAACTGTGGGGGGCATTGGGGCAGAGGTGGGGGCATCTGCAGTGTGGCGGTGGGGTACGCTCCAGGGGGTTGAGAAGTGTGCACGGACCAGGACTGTGTTGACAGTGTATGTGGTCCAGAGAGGGGTGAGACATAACAGCGGCAGAAGACTTGTCTTCACAAATAGCCATAAAAAGGATCAGCCCCACCTTCCAAAGCCTGAAACAACTGAGTGCCTCCATGCCAAGGCCTAGCCCCACTCAGCTGCACTCCAAAGAGAACTGACATCAGCCTTGTTGGCCTCAGGCCTATCACAACTGTACGCCCCTGAGCCTAGCAACCAGCTACACTGGGTACCAACCCAATTAAGAGGACAATTGCAATAAGAGTGTGCTGATAGACTTTGTAGCCAACATTGCTGAGGTACCCCCGGGCCAGATTACAAACAGCTGGCCAGGGAAGGAAAGATCAGACTCCCTGGGTACGTGCAGTGGGAGCAACCGTGCCACAGCAGAAGAACACAAGTAGCCCACAAAGGGGTCACTCCTGGTTCTTATGGTCTGGTGACGAGAGGGAAGCACACTGTTGGGCCTCATAAGTCATCTCATACATAAGGCCACTTCTCCAAGATCAGGAGACATAGCCGACTCACCTAGTACGAAGAAAATAGCACAGAGAAAGAGTCATAATGAGGAGGCAAAGGAATAGTTTCCAAGCAAGGGAACACTACAAAAAAACAGAAAAAGAACTAAGTGAAACAGAAACTAATGACCTCCTTGACAAGGAATTCAAACAAAATATAAAGAGGATGCTCACACATATGCAGAGAAGAATGGATGAACACAGTGAGCACATCAGCAAAGAATTGGAAGATATAAAAAAGAACCAATCAGAAATGAAGAATACAATACTTGAAATGAGAAATTCACTAGAGGGACTCAATAGCAGAGTAGAGGAAGCAGAAGAAGGGATCAGCGAGCTAGACGAAAGATTAGAGGAAATCACCCAAGCAGAACAGAAAAGAGAAAAAAGAATTAGACAGAATGAGAACAGTGTTAGGGAACTCTGGGACAATATCAAGCGTGCTAACATTCGGATTATAGGGGTCCCAGAAGGAGAAGAGAGAGACAAAGGGGCAGAAAATTTATTTGTCGAAATAATAGAGGAAAATTTTCCTCACTTGAGGAAGGAAACAGACATCCAAGTTCAGGAAGCACAGAGAGCTCCAAACAAGAGAAGCCCAAAGAGGCCCACACCAAGACATATTATAATCAAAATGTCTAAAATTAAAGACAAAGAGAGAATGCTAAAAGCAGCAAGAGAAAGGCCACAGGTGACATATAAAGGGAAGCCCATCAGGCTGTCAGCAGACTTCTCAGCTGAGACCCTATAGGCGAAAAGAGAATGGCACAACATATTTGAAGTGCTAAAAGGAAAAAACCTACAATCAAGAATACTCTATCCATCAAGGCTGTCATTCAGAATGGAAGGAGAGATATAGAGCTTCCCAGACAAGCAAAAATTACAGGAGTTTATCACTAAGAAACCAGTTCTACAAGAAATGCTGAAGGGACTTATTTAAGTGGGAAAGTAATGACCACAAATAGAGATAAAAGAAAAAAATTATCAAAAAACCCCAAAACAGCAACAAGAAAAAATAGGTAATAAAATCACTTGTAAGGTAAAAGTATAGTAAAGGCAGCAGATCAACTACCTGTGCAGGTAATATGAAGGTTAAAAGACAAATGTACTAAAATTACCTATTTCAATGATAAGAGGGTAATGGATATACACACACTAAACAAAAGACTATATATGATGTGAAAAACCTATAATGTGGGAGGAAGGGAGTGAAAAAGTAGTGCTTTTAGAAAGGTCAAGCTGAAGAGTCTATCTACTCAATATAGACTGTTATATGCATAGTATATTAAATAGGATCCTCATGGTAACCACAAACCAGAAACCTATAACAAGCAGGAAAATAAGTAAGACAAAAGAAATCAAACATATTACTAAAGATAGCCATCAAACCACAAGGGAAGAGAGCAAGAGAAAAAGAAAGGAACTGAGAAGAACTACTAAAACACCCTCCAAAAAAGAAAAAGTGACAAAATGGCAATAAATACATATTTATCAATAGCTACTTTAAATGTCAATGGATTAAATGCTCCAATCAAATGCCATACGGTGGCCAACTGGATAAAAATACAAGATCCATGTATATGCTGCATACAAGAGACACACTTCAGATCTACAGACACTCACAAACTGAAAGTGAAAGGATGGAAAAAGATATTCCACGCAAATGGCAAAGAAAAGAAAGCAGGGGTGGCAATTCTTATATCAGACAAAATAGACTTTAAATCAAAAACTGTAATAATAGACAAAGATGGGCACTACATAATGATAAAGGGAACAATCCAACAAGAAAATATAACACTTGTAAATATCTATGCAGCCAACATAGGAGCACCTAAATATATAAAGCAATTATTAACAGACATAAGAGGAGAAATAGACAGTAACACAATAATAGTAGGGGACTTTAACACTCCACTTACACCAATGGATAGATCATCCAAACAGAAGATCAATAAGGAAATACTTGCCTTAAAGGACACATTAGACTAGATGGACTTAGTAGATATATACAGAGCATTCCATCCAAAAACCACAGAAAACACATTCTTTTCAAATGCCCATGGAACATTCTCCAGGATTCATCACATATTAGGCCAGAAAACAAGTCTCAATAAATTTAAGAAGATCAAAATAATACCATGCATCTTTTCTGACCACAAAGGTATGAAACTGGAAATCAACCACAGAAAGAAAACCAGAAAAGCCCAAAAATGTGGAGATTGAACAAAATGCTACTGAACAATGATTGAGTCAATGAAGAAATCAAAGAAGAAATGAAAAAATTCCTGGAGACAAATGAAAATGAAAACACGACATGCCAAAATCTGTGGGATACAGCAAAAGCGGTTCTAGGAGGGAAGTTTATAGCAATTCAGGCCTACGTAAACAAAGAAGACAAATCCCAAATAGACAATCTAAAAGTGCACCTAAAGGTACTAGAAAAAGAACACCAAACAAAGCCCAAAATCAGCAGAAGGAAGGAAATAGTAAAAATCAGAGCAGAAATAAATGAAATAGAGACTAAAAAGACAATAGAAAAAATGAATGAAACCAAGAGCTGGTTCTTTGAAAAGATAAACAAAATTGACAAACCCTTAGCTAGACTCACCAAGAAAAAGAGAGAAGGCTCAAATAAATAAAATCAGAAACGAAAGAGGAGAGATTACAACGGACACCTCAGAAATACAAAAGATAATAAAAGAATACTATGAAAAGCTATACACCAACAAATTGGATAATCTAGAAGAAATGGATAAATTCTTAGAAACATACAATCTTCCAAAACTGGACCAAGAAGATGTAGAAAATTTGAATAGACTGATCACCAGTAAGGAGATCGAAACAGCAATTAAAAACCTCCCAAAAAATAAAAGTCCAGGACCAGATGGCTTCCCTCATGAATTCTATGAAACATTCAAAGAAGACTTAATACCTATCCTTCTCAAACTCTTCCAAAAAATTGAAGAGGAGGGCAGGCGTCCTAACTCCTTCTATGAAGCAAACATTATCCTGATACCAAAACCAGACAAGGACAACACAAAAAGAGAAAATTACAGGCCCATATCACTGATGAACATCGATGCAAAAATACTCAACAAAATACTAGCAAATCGAATACAACAATACATTAAAAAGATCATACATCATGATCAAGTGGGTTTTATTCCAGGGATAGAGGGATGGTTCAACATCCACAAATCAATCAACGTGATACACCACGTTAACAAAATGAAGAATAAAAATCACATGATCATCTCAATAGATGCAGAGAAAGCATTTGACAAGATACAGCATCCATTTATGATAAAAACTAAATAAATTGGGTATAGAAGGAAAATACCTCAACATAATAAAGGCCATATATGACAAACCCACAGCAAATATCATTCTCAATGGAGAAAAACTGAAAGCTATCCCTCTAAGAACAGGAACCAGACAAGGATGCCCACTGTCCCCACTCTTATTTAACATAGTATTGGAAGTCCTAGCCAGAGCAATCAGGCAAGAAAAAGAAATAAAAGGGATCCACATTGGAAAAGAAGAAGTGAAACTGTCACTCTTTGCAGATGACATGATTTTATATCTAGAAAACCCTAAAGAGTCCACTAAAAAACTTTTAGAAATAGTAAAGGAATACAGTCAAGTTGCGGGATACAAAATCAATGTACAAAAATCGGTTGCATTTCTATACACTAACAATGAAGTAGCAGAAAGAGAAATTAAGAATACAATCCCATTTACAACTGCAACAAAAAGAATAAAATACCTAGGAATAAACTTAACGAAAGAGGTGAAAGATCTGTACACCGAAAACTATAAAACATTGTTGAAAGAAATCGAAGAAGACACAAAGAAATGGAAAGATATTCCATGCTCTTGGATTGGAAGAATTAACATCATTAAAATGTCCATACTTCCTAAAGCAATCTATAGATTCAACGCAATCCCTATCAAAGTTCCAACAACGTTTTTAACAGAAATAGAACAAAGAATCCTAAAATTTATATGGAACAACAAAAGACCCCGAATAGCCAAAGGATTCCTGAGAAAAAAGAACAAAACTGGAGGTATCACACTCCCTGATTTCAAATTATACTACAAAGGCTTAGTAACCAAAACAGCATGGTACTGGCACAAAAACAGACACACAGATCAATGGAACAAAATTGAGAGCCCAGAAGTAAACCCACATGTCTATGGAAAGCTAATATTAGACAAGGGAGCCAAGAGCATATGATGGAGAAAGGAAAGTCTCTTTAATAAATGGAGTTGGGAAAACTGGACAGCCACATGCAAAAGAATGAAAGTAGACCATTCCCTTACACCATGCACAAAAATCAACTCAAAATGGATTAAAGACTTGAATGTAAGACCCGAAACCATGAGACTTCTAGAAGAAAACATAAGCAGTACGCTCTATGACATTGGTCTGAGCAGCATATTTTCAAGTCCCATGTCTGACCGGGCAAGGGAAACAAAAGAAAAAATGAACAAATGGGACTACATAAAACTAAAAAGCTTCTGCACAGCAAAGGAAACCATCAACGAAACGAAAAGACAACCTACCAATTGAGAGAAGATATTTGCAAACCACATATCAGATAAGGGGTTAATATCCAAAATATACAAAGAACTCATACAGCTCAACAACAAAAAAACCAACAATCCAATTAGAAAATGGGCAAAAGATCTGAACAGAAATTTCTCCAAAGAAGATATACAGATGGCCAACAGGCATATGAAAAGATGCTCAACATCATTAGCTATCAGGGAAATGCAAATCAAAACTACAATGAGGTATCACCTCACTCCAGTCAGAATGGCTGTAATTAACAAGACAGGAAACAACAAATGTTGGAGAGGGTGTGGAGAGAAGGGAACCCTTGTTCACTGCTGGTGGCAGTGCAAACTGGTGAAGCCACTATGGAAAGCAGTTTGGGGTATGCTCAGAAAATTAAGGATAGATCTACCATATGATCCAGCTATTCCACTTCTGGGTATTTATCCAAAGAACTTGAAAACACAAAGGCATAAAGATACTTGCACCCCTATGTTCATTGCGGCATTATACACAATAGCCAAGACTTGGAAGCAAACTAGGTGCCCATCAAGGGACGAATGGGTAAAGAAGATATGGTATTTATACACGATGGACTACTACTCAGCCATAAGAAATGACGAAATCCGGCCATTTGTGACGACATGGATGGACCTTGAGGGTATTATGCTGAATGAAATAAGTCAGAGGGAGAGAGTCAAATACCATATGATCTCACTCATAAGTAGAAGATAAAAATGACAAAAAACCAAAAAAACAAAAAAAACACACATAGCATTGGAGATTGGACTGGTGGTTACCATTGGGGAAGGGCGGAGGGGGAGGGCAAAAGGGGTGATTAGGGTCACATGTGAGGGGATGCACTATAATTAGCGTTCGGGTGGTCAATATGATGTAATGTATCCAGAATTTGAAATATGAGGTACATCCGAAAAAGATAAAAATTAAAAAAAAATTGGGATAATTCAATAAAAAACACAAAGATAGGTTTGTGAACAATAGAGTGAGCTTTAGGCCCTGTTTCCATCTGAGAAGGGGTAAGGTTCTTCTTTCAATCAAGGAAACTATTCATCTTCTCTGTATTGAAGGGGGCCTTTGGAAAGCTCAGACTTGACAGCTTCCGTGGAACGCTAATCAGTGGTTGGCTGCTATGCTATGTGGACACAAGGTGGCTCCAGAGTCCCATGCAGTAAAAATGAACATCTCAAGAGCCTCTGGCATTGATGCTTTCTGCTTATATTGTTTTATTTGACTTTCTTAAGCTCTGTGGAAAGAGAGAAAGATTCTGCACATTCAGACTCACTACTCTGTGTGTGGTTGCCTGTCTATCTAGCATCTCTGTATTTGCTAATGTGTATATATGTGTATGTATCTTTATATAGTATCATTTATTATCTATATCTACATCTATGTCTAATATTTATGGAGGGCTTACCATTTCAAACACTTCACATAAATTATCTTGCTTTTTTATTGAGGTATAATTGACATACAGCATTATATTAGTTTCAGGTGTACAACATAATGATTTGATATTTGTATATATTGCAAAATGGTCATCACAATAAGTCTAGTTAACATCTATCACCATATATAGTTACAAAATCTTTTTTCTTGTGATGAGAACTTTTAAGATCTACTCTCAGCAATTTTTAAATACACAGTACAGTATTGTTAACTATAGTCATCAAGCTGTACATTATATCCCCCTGGCTTTTTTATTTTATAACTGGAAGTTTGTACCTTTTGACCCCTTTCACCCATCTTGCCCACTCCCCACTCCCCACCTCTGACAACCATCAATCTGTTCTCTGTATCTTTGAGCTTTTTTTTTTTTTTTTAGATTCCACATATAAATGAGATCATTTGGTGTTTGTCTTTCTCTGACTATTCACTTAGCATAATGCCCTGTAGGGGAGGAAGACATTTCCTCTACTCACTGTGAGTTCTTCTGGCCAAGAACAAATTAAATTCACATGAGACAGAATAACAGGAGAAAATTAAACAAAGCTTTATAACATGTATACATGGGAGAGGCTCAGGCAAGCTGAGCAACTCGCCAAAATGGCTGAAGCCCCCACCTTAAATATCCTCCACAGCTAAAGACAAAGGAGGATGTTGGGGGTGTGGGGAGTCAGTTACAGGAGATTACCAGACAAATACAGTAAACAGGAATAAGATTATTATGCAGATTTAAGTCCTTGCCTTCTGCATTGATAAGAGTTTCTAGAGATAAGGTCATCCCCCTTCTTCCTGGTACAGAGAGGGAGACATCTTTACAGATGGAGATTTCCCTTACAAATGTAAGTGTCTCTTAACAAAGGGTAAGTAAATTCTACTTTTCAGTTGCTTTCCTGTCTGCAGTTTATTAAAAGTAACCAGCCCCAAATAATCCTCATGCCAAAGAGATATATCTTGGGGTAGCCAATTCCAGGCCCCCACAGCCCTCACAGTCCATCCACATTATCACAAATGGAAAGATTTCATTCCTTTTTTTTTTTTTATAACTGCATAGTATTCTATTGTATATATATTCCACATTTTCTTTATTCATTCATCTGTCAATGGACACTTAGATTGTTTCCATGTCTTGGCTATTGTAAATACTGCTGTAATGAACATGGGGGTTCATGTATCTTTTCAAATTAGTGTTTTCTTTTTTTTCAGATAAATACCCAGAAGTAGAATTGCTGGATCACATGGTAGTTCTATGTTTAATCTTTTGAGGAATCTCCATACTGTTTTCCATAGTGATTGTAGCAATTTACATTCCTACCAGCAATACACAAGTGTTCCCTTTTCTCCACATCTTTGACAACAGATGTTATTTCTTGTCTTTTTTTAGAATGAAAGCCATTCTAACAGGTACGAGTGATATAAATTATCTTATTTAATCCTTATCAAAACTCTTGAAAATAGATACTTTTATCTACTGAGAGATACTTTTATCTATCTCTTCCTCATTCCTCAAATTAGGAAATTGAGGCTTAGAGAAGATCAATAACCTGCTCAAGGATGTAAAGCCCTTTTACTCTTTACAACTGCAATATAATGCTTCTCATAGTTCCTCTAACTTTCCGAACATCTTTGTGAGTTTAAAATATATGGACAGAGAAATAAGAGAAGTTTATAGTCGACCAATTAGAAGGGAAGAAAAGTGTCTATGACCAAGATGTTTGTCTCTGGTTCCTGATCTGTTGAAGATTAATTTTCATGAGTGTGAGAATCTTGTCCTTGATCAAGATGGACACATCACACTCAAACTCTCACTCTTGCTGAAGCACCACTGGGACCTGTGTGGGTTACCGTCAGAAGGCAACTGGAGAAATTACTCCCTTCTCCGAATGCTTTAACAGCTCCACTTAAACGTCAGGCATTACTTAAGGGATTTCCTTAAAAATCATGAACAGCAGCAGTGAGTTGAGACATTGTGAGAAGATCACTTATATGATCCTTTTATTCTTGTCACCACGGCCAAGGATTTCATACAAGGTGTTTAAAGATGATTCGATTGTGTGTACTGGAATATAGCAGTCATAGGTGGAGTGAAGGAGAACCTGTCTTTCTAAGTCTCAGGCTCGTGATCTATAAAATGAGAAAATAATTTAACCTATTTCATAAGGTAGTTGTCAGGATTAAATGAGATAATGAATGTAAAGTGTACGGCATGTAGAAGCATCCAAAGAATGTTACTATTATTACTGTAGAATAATGGATGGTAATGTTGAATGAAGGCAGGCAATTGGCAGATGGAAGAAGGAAAGGGCAGCCAAAAGGAGGGAAGACCAGATTGACTGAGGGACTGAGGGGCAGAGGAGAGGAGGCCCTTAGTCATGTCCAGCAGCTGAAAAGTTGTTAGCTCCTCAGTGCTGATTATAACCAGCGACACAGTCATATAATTTCTGGCACCAGACTTAGGGATCATCTCATTTAACCATGTTACAGGAAAGAAAGATGAGCTGTGGGACTTACTCAAGGTCAGCTAGTGGCAGCTTCAGGCCTAGAATCCAGGACCCCTGACTGGTTCTGGTGGTGTTTTACCTCTATTCACATTGCTTTGTGTTAATCAGGATATTTGCAAGCCTGAGACTGAGCTAGTTCTTGTCTGTATTAAATGAGCAACTCACTTTAGAGCCTTGAGTTACTGAAATATAATGCCATATGGAATTGAGGGAGTGCAAGATATTAGAACTTTAAATCAAAAGGACAACTTACCTGGAGACTTAGTTCTCCTTGGCATAGTATCCTCGAGTTTGTGGTGCAGTCAGTACATCTCTTCCTAGAAAGGCTACATGTAATGTGATTTTTCCACATTATGAGAGAACTATGGCTTCTTTCGTGTGTGACCTCTTCAAGATGCTTTCTATTATCTTTACTTATGATATGACCTTGTAGAGACTTATTTCTCAGTAAGCTCCCAAATATGAATAGCAGTACTTTGATTTTATGGGCTAATATATTTTCAATAGAGTTATACTTTCTAACCCTTATTTAGAGAAAAATCTTACTTATGTGGCTATATTAGCATCTGTCTTTTATATATACGGCTACTGGACAAAAGGAAGTGAAGAGTAGTCCATTGCATGGTTTCTCAAGTTTTAGAGGCTACCAAAATGGAAGGATCATTTCCTTTAAAATACATTGAAAAATTTCATTCATAGTCCCAGGCGTAGAGTAGCTTTACCATTTTATTGGTTCATTTGTATATGTTGCTGATGAGATTGTTTACTTCACTATTCAAATAAGTATCTTTTAAAAAAGATTATTCCTTCCTTTCCACTCTCATATACACACATCAATATGTGTGAAGACGTGATAATGGCACTTTAAAACATTATATTTATTGTGTCTTTCAATGACACAAGTACATGTTTATTGAATGAATTGTGGAAATTGTATAACAGAAAGAGAAAATAAGAACAAATGGTAATTGCATCAACCAAATGGAGTTAACCTGTGGAGAATTTGCTGCATGCCTTTCCAGAAAAAGAGATATTGTTACTTGTGAGTAGGATTACCTTAGATATTGCTTGTTTTTAGCCATATAATCACTCCTCAATTTCCTAGGATTTCAGAGCAATATCTTATTAAAAAGAGGTATGGTCTAATGGGAAACAGAGGTGATTATAGAAAACAGAAATAGAGTAATTTCTTTCTGATGAAAAGCTTTGGCTATGTGACTGTCTCTGTGGGTTGCAGGGATTTTGCTTACATGGGGCTCAGAGATTTGAAAGTGTTTGGTTGGGTGAAAATAAGAGACAGGGTGTAAAAAAGGAAAAGGAAGGAAAATACCGGCTTTCTTCATAAGTCAAGGATGGTGTTTAAATGTTATTGAGTGCGTTGATTCAATTTTTGTGGTTTAACCTTTTGAAATAGCTGTTTTTATCATTGGTGCCCTTAGAAAACCCTCTAGGTTGCCAGTTTTTGCCTCTTCAAATAATGCTATAATAAACATCCTTCTACTGATTTTCTTACTCACTAGCACTTTTATTTTCATGTGACAGTTTTCCAAGCATGAGATTTCTGGGTCTGAGGCTGTATGAATTTTAAGTTTAATTGATAACGGTAGTTTGCTTTTTAAAAACACTCAATAACTCATATTTCTGTTAGCAAACACTTCTGGTGGCCCCACCAATAGTAGGCTTTACTAAATAAGAAAATTGCTAATCTGATATATATATATACATATATATATAATACATTATATGTAATCTGATATTTATATATATAAACTGATAATATGGCTACTTTAATTTTTTTCTCTAACTACTTGAAAGTTTGAGCATATCTTCATAGATTACTTGTTATTTTTTACTGATTTTGTTAGGGTATCTTTTGCCATGTAACAATTTGTTTTCATAAAGTACATAAATATACTTTTAAAAAAAAGCTTAGTTATACAGTCTTTTAGATTTTTCCTACATTTTAAAAAAATAATTGTATATTTAAGTCTTTAATACATCTTGAATTTATTTTCATTTGTTGTGGGAGACAGGGGTATAGTTTTATTTTCTTTTAGATGATTGATCATTTGTGCCAACTTATTCTTTCCCTATAGAAGTTAAATATTACCTTTTTCATAATTAAATCCCCATATACAGTGAGATCTATTTGGTTTAGCTCTTTTGTGTTTCACTAACTTTGTCTTTTACCATGCCAATGACAAATTAATTTGAGTACAATGGCTTAATCGCATGCTTTCATATCTGGTAAGGAAAATCCTCTCTCTCTCCTTTTATTCTATTTTATTTATTTATTTTCATTTTGGTTTTACCAAACTACACATACACACAGTTTAAAGGTAAAATAGTTTTATAAGGCTTTCTTTCCCTCTTCAAAAACCAGCTGTCCTTGTTGGCTCCTCTGCCTCCTTTCAGAGGCAATAATTAAATAACTTAAAGATTCCTGTTTTACATTGGATTTTACATTGATAGCCCGTTATGGTAGATGAGCATTTAGCTCTCTTTTGTTCCCTATCCCCACCACACATGGGCTCTACTCATCCCTCATCTCCTCAGTGTAGATGTACACTGCAGTCTGGTTAGATAAATATTCACTAATCATATTATTAGAACTCTATAGTTGTAGCCACAGTTGAGGTATTCAACATACTATCATTAATTTTACTTTCTTATACAACTTTTAATTTTACCAGGGATTAATAATGATCTGATTTTTGTTGCTAGCTCAGTTTTTAATATACTTACTATTAATTCACTTCCAAATTTGGCACCAACTGTCTAAATCTCCTCCCGAGATGTTCTGATGCATCAGGTGTTCTGTTGGAGGAACCTTGGAGGAAGCTAAGTGTTTTCTGATTGCTGCAGTCTGACTGGTTTCCCTATGCTTGATGCATAGTGTTGTCCTGAGATCTTCCTTCAACATCACCTGCAGATTCTTGTTTTCTTTCTCTCTCCTGTATTTAATCTCCTCTTTCCTGCATCCTAAAGTTTCTTCTTTCTTGGTGAACTACTTTGTTGAGGTCAAACGTACCCTTCAATAGATTCCTGAGGAAGAGGGTATGAGAAACAGATCGACACTTTGTATGAAAATCTTAATTTTACATTCCTGCTTGATTGATAGTTTGTGTATAGAATTTTAGGTTGGATTTTATTTTCCTTCAGAATTTTGAAGGCATTGCTCTACTGCATTTAGCTTTCAGTATTGCTTTGAGAAGTCCAAAGTCATCCAAATTACTTATGTTTTGTATGTGACCTGCTTTTTCTCTGTAGACACTTCTTGATCTTTGATTACTCCCACTATGTGCCTTCTTGTGGGTCTATTTTCATCCAGTGTCTTAAGAAGTTGTTGGATGTTTGCAATATAGGAGCTGACCAATAAGGGCTTATAGTCACCCTCAGGTTGACCAAACTTTAGTTAGGCTTCTTTCTGACTCCAAGCCTCTGATCTCCCTTTTCTTAGAACACATACTTTAGAAAATTTGCAATTGTAAATTATTTTGACACTCCTTTGAGATGTAAATCTTTTTAAAAGCCTCTTGTCAGTTTTATACCCCAGGATTATCTTTCTTGAGGATTTGGGAACTATCCCTATGAAATGTAATCTCCAAGGAAGATCTTATCCCATTCTCTGTGGGAGGATAGGAGCCTAACTTTGATAAGCAGCTTGCTCTAAGTTATAAAACTACCTCCTGTCATAAAGATACAAGAAAATACACTTTTCCTTTGGGTGAGGTCAATTAGCAAACACAGTGACCTATGATCTCCCTACCTCAACCCTTAAAACCTCTTGAAGCTGGTTACCAGAGGGTTACTGTAAATATTCAATAAGAGCATGATTACCCTTTAACCTTGTTCCCAACACAGACACAGATGAAAAGAAGTTAATCTTGTTAATTTGTTGTTCCCTTGTTTAACCTGAAGGATGACTCAAGGGTCACCTTGGATTTATGAGCTTGTTTTGCAGATGAAAAAGGATGCCTTCAAGGAAGTTATGATCACCAGATGACCAGCCCCCAGCTGTTGCTGCCTAGAAGTTAGATTGCCCAAGGGCATATCTGGAGTGAAAGGAACAGAGATTTCTCCTTTGTTTATCTTAAACTCCTCCTCCCAAGCCCCTTGGATCTATAAAACTCCCCTGCTTTCTTCTCTTATTAAGGAGGATTTGAGAGAACCTATCCTCCAGCTTTCTCATTTTGGCCAATTCAAATAAACCTTTCTCCATTTCTAAGCACTGGTGTCTCAGTGACTGGCTTTACTGCACACTGGGCACATGAACTTGAGATTCCTATCATTCTCCTATCCACTGTTTCAGTGGAGTCGAGCTAGACTTATTTCTGGCCTCCGTTCCTTATTCTGATAGCCTTGAATAATGCCTTTTTTGCCTGTTTAACTTTATCCAGTACATTTTTTGCTTTGATAGAATTTATATCCTTTCATTCGGGAAAATTTTGTCATCATCTTCACTGTTATTCTTCTTCTCCTTTCATGGTCTTACAGGAATTCAGGCTTTTTTTGTTGGTTTGTTTGTCTTATCTTGTGGCTCTGCTGTCTCCGAGGGTCTTGGAGTCCTCCTCTGGATCTCTGAATCTGGCCAGCAGATAAGAAAATAGAGGGAGAATCACCTTGGGAGGTTTTTATGGGCCAGGGCTAAAACTGATATACATCATTACATTCATATTCTTTTGGCCAAACTCAGCTATACACAGTCACACCTAAATGTCAGGCAAGCTTGGAAAATGTAGTCTAGCATGTTCCCAGGAGGAATAAAAGAGGCTTTTGTGAAAATAAAGAGACTTCTGTGACTGGCTGCCCTGCTGGCCACTTAGAATCTGTCTCATATTCCTTCTATGTATAGAACATATCCCCTCCACCACCTTCCACCCCCACCCCCATTACTCCCCAAAGCCAACAACCCATCTGGTCACTGTACCCAGTTCCAAGTTTGAGATTTCTGGGGGATACACAGTCCTACTATAAGAGCTGGATGTGACTACTTGTGAAACATTAACATATGAACAAGGAAGAAAAGCTATCTGCTTCCCTACCTCCTTAGTGGTAGTAGAGTAGGGACAGAATAAACATGAAGAAAACTCCTACTTAGAAAAGGATGGGAGATGTACAGCAATTTCTGATCCATAGAGTCTGAAATTCTGTTAAGCAAGCATTATGGAGGTTTCCTAACCTGGGAGTGGAAGAAATTCCTTGCCTGGACCTGATTCTGCTCTTGGAGAGGAACTTCCTCGATCATTGTTTCTCATGGCCCCTTGCTTTCCTTCTGGGAGGTTCTTTATTTATGCTTACATCAGACATAGACTTTGATGGGTATGCCTTCTTTGGGAGTATATGTAGCTTCCATTATCCCTTCCTTCTTGAGAGTTATATTAAGACTTTTCCAAACCAAGTTCTTTTTTTTTTTAAACTTTTTATTGAGATTATGATAGTTTACAATGTTGTGAAATTTCAACTGTACATTATTGTTTGTCAGTTGTGTTGTGGGTGCACCACATCGCCCTTTGTGACCACCTCCACCCCCATCCCCAGTAGCCACTAATCTGTTCTCTTTGTCTACATGTTTAACTTCCATATATGAGTGGAGTCGTACAGAGATTGTCTTTCTCTGTCTGGCTTATTTCACTTCATAATACCCTCAACACCCATCCATGTTGCTGTGAATGCGACAATTTTATCCTTTTTTATGGCTGAGTAGTTTTCCATATCTATTTTATTCAATCATCAGTTGCTGGGCACTTAGGTTGCTTCCATGTCTTGGCTATTGTAAATAATGCTGCAATGAACATAGGGGTGCACGGGACTTTTGAAATTGCTGATTTCAAGTTCTTTGGGTAGATACCCAGTAGTGGGATGGCTGGCTCATATGGTATTTCTATTTTTAATTTTTTGAGAAATCTCCATACTGTTTTCCATAGTGGCTGCACCAGTTTGCATTCCCTCCAGCAGTGTATGAGGGCACCTTTTTCTTCACAACCTCTCCAACATTTGTTACTTTTTGTTTTGGTTATTTTTGCCATTCTAACACGTATAGGGTGATATCTTAGTGTAGTTTTGATTTGCATTTCCCTGATGACCAGTGATGATGAACATCTTTTCATGTGCCTACTGGCCATCTGTATATCTTCTTTGGAGAAATGTCTGTTCATGTCCCCTGCCCATTTTTTGATTGGGTTGTTTGATTTTTTGTTGTTGAGTTCTTTATATGTTATGGAGATTAACCGTTTGTCAGATATATGACTTGTAAATATTTTTTCCCAATTAGTGGGTTGTTTTTCTGTTTCAATCCTGTTTTCCCTTGCCTTGAAGAAGTTCTTTAGTCTGATGAAGTCCCATTTGTTTATTCTTTCTATTGTTTCCCTTGTCTAAGAAGACATGGTGTCCAAAAAGATCCTTTTAATGTTATGTCAAAGAGGGTACTGCCTATATTTTCTCCTAGAAGTCTTATGGTTTCAGGTCTTACCTTTAGGTCTTTGATCTATTTTGAGTTTATTTTAGTGAATGGTGAAAAAGAATGGTCAATTTTCATTCTTTTGCATGTGGCTTTCCCGTTTTCCCAGCACCATTTGTTGAAGAGAATTTCTTTTCTCCATTGTATGCCTTCAGCTCCTTTTTGAAGTTTAGCTGTCCGTAGATGTGTGGTTTTATTTCTGGCTTTTCAATTCTGTTCCATTGATCTGTGCACCTGTTTTTGTACCAGTACCATGCTGTTTTGATTACTGTAGCTTTGTAGTATGTTTTGAAGTCAGGGATTGTGATGCCTCCCGCTTTGTACTTTTTTCTCAGGATTGCTTTAGCAATTCGGGGTGTTTTGTTGCCCCATATGAATTTTAGGATTCTTTGTTCTATTTCTGTAAAGAATATCATTGGGATTCTGATTGGGATTGCATTGAATCTGTAGATTGCTTTAGGTAGTATGAACATGTTAACTATGTTTATTCTTCCAATCCACGTGCATGGAATCTCTTTCCATCTTTTTATGTCATCATCAATTTCTTTCAGCAAAATCTCGTAGTTTTTGTTGTATGGGTCTTTCACTTCCTTAGTTAAATTCGCCCCAAGGTATTTTATTCTTTTTGTTGCGATTTGTGAAGGATTGGTATTGTGTTCTTGAGTTCTTTTTCTGTTAGTTTGTTACTAGAGTATAGAAATGCTACTGATTTATGTAAGTTGATTTTATACCCTGAAACTTTGCTGTAGTTGTTGATTATTTATAATAGTTTTCCAATGGATTCTTTGGGGTTTTCTATATATAAGATCATGTCATCTGCAAATAGCAAGAGTTTCACTTCTTCGCTCCCTATTTGGATTCCTTTTATTCCTTTCTCTTGCCTAATTGCTCTGGCCAAAACCTCCAGTACTCTGTTGAATAAGAGTGGTGGTAGGGGCCAGCCCAGTGATGCAGTGGTTAAGTGTGTGCATTACACTTCAGTGGCTGGTTCAGATCCCGGGTGCAGACATGGCACCACTTGGCAAGCCATGCTGTGGTAGGCGACCCACATTTAAAGTGGAGGAGGATGGGCACAGATGTTAGTTCAGGGCCAGTCTTCCTCAGGAAAAAGAGGAGGATTGGCAGATGTTAGCTCAGCGCTGATCTTCCTCAAAAAAAAAAAAAAAAGAGCAGTGATAGAGGGCATCCTTGTCTTGTTCCTGTTCTCAGGAGGATGGTGCTCAGTTTTTGCCCATTGAGTATTATGTTAGCTGTGGGTTTGCCATATATGGCCTTTATTATGTTGAGGTAATTTCCTTCTATCCCCACTTTGTTAAGAATTTTTATCATAAATGGCTGCTGGATCTTGTCAAATGCTTTATCTGCATCTATTGAAATGATCATGTGTTTTTTATTTTTCAATTTGTTGATGTGGTGTATCAAGTTGATTGATTTGTGGTTGTTGAACTATCCCTGTGTCCCTGGTACGAATCCCACTTGATCATGATGTATGATCCTTCTGATGTATTGATGAATTTGAGTTGCTAAAATTTGTTGAGGATTTTTGCATCTATGTTCGTCAGCAATATTGGCCTGTAGTTCTCCTTTTTCATGCTGTCCTTGTCAGGCTTTGGTATCAGAGTGATGTTGGCCTTGTAGAATGTGTTAGGAAGTGTTCCATCCTCCCTAATCTTTTGGAATAGCTTGAAAAGTATAGGTACTAAATCCTCTTTGAATGTTTGATAGAATTCCCCAGGAAAGCCATCTGGTCCTGGGGTTTTATTCTTTGGGATGGTTTTGATTGCTGTTTCAATCTCTTGCCTTCTGATTGGTCTGTTCAGATTGTCTGTTTCTTCTTGACTTAGCTTTGGGAAGTTGTAAGAGTCTAAAAATTTATCCATTCCTCTAGGTTATCCATTTTGTTGGCATATAGTTTTTAGTAGTATTCTCTTATAATCGGTTGTATTTCTATGGAGTCTCTTGTTATTTTTCCTCTTTCCTTTCTGATTTTGTTTATTTGAACTTTCTCTCTTTTTTTCTTTGTAAGTCTGGCTAGGGCTTTGTCAATTTTATTTATCTTCTCAAAGAACCAGCTCTTTGTTTCATTGATCCTTTCTACTGCCTTTTTTGTTGTAGTAACATTTATTTCTGCTCTGATTTTTATTATTTCTCTCCTTATGTTGACTTTGGGCTTTGTTTGTTCTTCTTTTTCTAATTCAGTTAGATGTAATTTGAGATTGCTTATCTGGGATTTTTCTTGTTTGTTAAGGTATGCCTGTATTTCGATGAATTTCCCTCTTAATACAGCTTTTGCTTTATCCCATATGTGTTGGTATGGCATGTTACCCTTTTCATTTGTCTCCAGGTATTTTTTGATTACTTCTTTAATTTCTTCAATGATTCATTGCTTGTTCAATAGCATATTGCTTAGTCTCCACATCTTTGTCCCTTTCTCAGCTTTTTTCTTGTAATTTCTAGCTTTATAGCACTATGATCAGAGAAGATGCTTGTTATTATTTCAATTTTTTAAAATTTATAGAGGCTTGCCTTGTTTCCCGACCTATGGTCTATTCTTGAGAATGTTCCATGTGCACTTGAGAGGAATGTGTATTCTACTGTTTTTGGATGGAGTGTTCTGTATATGTCTATTAAGTCCACCTGTTTTAGCTTTTCTTTTAATTCCACTGTTTCCTTGTTGATTTCCTGTCTGGATGATCTGTCCAATGATATGAGTGGGATGTTGAGGTCCCCTACTATTATTGTGTTATTTTTGATATCTTCTTTTAGGTTTGTTAATAGTTGCTTTATGAACTTTGGTGCTCCTGTGTTGGGTGCATAGATATTTATAAGCATTATTTCTTCTTGATGTAGTGTCCCTTTGATCATTATATATTGCCCCTCTTTGTCTCTCTTTACCTGCCTTATCTTGAAATCTACTTTGTCTGATATAAGTATCGTGACACCTACTTTCTTTTCTTTGCCGTTAGCTTGGAGTATTGTCTTCCACCCCTTCACTCTGAGCCTGTATTTGTCAATGGAGCTGAGATGTGTTTCTTGGAGGCAACAAATTGTTGGATCTTGTTCTTTAATCCATCTTGCCACTCTCTGTCTTTTTGTTGGAGAGTTCAATCCATTTACATTGAGGGTGATTACTAACATATGAGGGCTTAGTGCTGTCGTTCTGTCACTTGTTTTCCAGTTTTCCTGCATTTCCTTTGTTTCTTGTCCTGTGTGTTTTGGTTTACCCATTGATTACTGTAGTTTCTTATGCTGTGTTTCTTAGTTTTTTCCTTATTTATTTTTTTTGTCTCTGTTCTGCTTTTTAGTTTAGTGGCTACCCTGAAGTTTGTATTCATAATCTTGTGCATAACATAGTCCGTTTTCTGATAGCCTCTTATTTCCTAAGTCTAAATTGATTCAGTCCTTTTCCTCCTCCCCTCCTAAGTTATTCTTCTCACATTTTATTCTAACTTGTGTTGTGAGTTTGTGATTAAAGTGACAAAATTCTTTGTTTTTGGTGTTTTCCTTTCCTTTATCTTAATGATGTGGTTGAATATTTGCTATCCTATTCTGATTTTATCTATTTGTCTCCTTACTCTGTGTTTTGTGACCCTTTTCTCCCTTTTTTCCTTTTTTTAGGTATGAGGGCCTTCTTAAGGATTTCTTATCGGGGCGGGGAGTGGGGGGGGGGAGTCTTGTGGCTACAGAGTCCCTTAGCTATTGTTTGTCTGGGAGAGATTTAATATCTCCTTCATATCTGAAGGATATTTTTGCTTGGCTGAAGATTTTTATCTTTTAAAGTTTTGAATACATGATTCCATTCTCTCCTAGCTTGTAAGTTTTCTGCAGAGAAACATGCTGAAAGTCTGATAGGGGTTCCTTTGTAGGTTATTTTCTTCTGCCTTGCTGCCCTGAGTATTCCTTCTTTGTCATTCATTTTTGCCAGTTTTTCTACTATATGCCTTGCAGTAAGTCTTTTTACATTGACAAATCTAGGAAATCTGAAAACTTCCTCCACATACATTTCTCTCTCATTCTGTAGATTTGGGAAGTTCTCTATTATTTCTTTGAGCATGCTTTCTGCTCCATTCTCCTTCTCTTCACCTTCTTGCATACCTATAATTCTTATGTCGCATTTCTTCATTGAGTTGGATATTTCTCACAGATTTTCTTCATTTCTTTTTAGTCTCAGTTCTCTCTCCTCCTCTGTCTGGAGCAATTCAACATGTCTATCTTTGATTATGCTGATTCACTCCTCTATGGTGTTCACGTGAGCATTCAGGGAATCTGTATTTTGTTTTATCTCTTCCATTGTGTCTTTCATCTCTAGTATTTCTGATTGATTCTTCTTTATAGTTTCAGTCTCTTTTGTGAAGTAGCTCCTGAACTCATGGAATTGTTTCTCTATATTCTGTTTTACCTCATTGAGTTTTTTGACGATAGCTATTCTGAATTCATTGTCATTTCTTTTACTCATTTCTGAGTCCTCGGGACATAATTCTGGGTATTTATTGTTTTCCCTCTGGTCTGGAGTTTTGATGAATTCCCTGATGCTGGAACTACAGGTTTTGCCCATTTTGATATTATTCGGTTGCAGTTACAGACTATTGGTACTAGATGGGGGTCAAGAGTCACATATTCTGAGCCCTCTGCCTTCAGCCAAGATGGTGTAGCACTGTGCGGGTGGGTTGGGGGTGGCGTTTTCTGCTGTGCACTGTCCCTGGTTTCCCGATCAGCTCTAGCTCTCTGGTCTCCTGGGGTCCTAGTTTAATAAGGTTACCCCATGTGAAAGCTTTCTCCCCATTAGAAGGCTTCCCTCTAGGCTGCAAGGGTGCTAGGGAGTCCTGGGTGATCCTGTGGACACGCGACCCCTCCCCTACTCCTTCCCTCATGGTGCCTCCAGAGGCAGCATCCACAGTCTTTAGGGGAGGAAGTGAAGTTCTCTCTTACCCTGTTCCAGCTCCTCCAAGGGGGGGCTCCAGCCTCTCCACCCTCCATCGTGTGGCTGCCATGACTCTCTGGGGATTCTGTGCTATTAGGATATTTTCTGTTGGAATATGGTTGCTCCTTTTTGTTGTATGTTGGAGGGGAAAGAGTCTTGGGCATGCTCACTCCTCCATGATGCTGATGTCACACCAAGCCAGGTTCTTTAAACCAGCCTCATGATTTCTTTCCACTCAAATTTTGCTAGTTTTCAACCTACTTATTTGCAATAAATTCTGCATGCTGGTTACCACTCGTATAGGTTTTTTTCTTGGACATAATTCTTAAACTTCCCCTGTTTATTTCTTCACTCTCATCTCTCTCAATTTAAGAGTGCCTACTTAGAGTTGTGGCTTGGTTGGGAAGGTGGCACTCTTCTTCTGATATCTGCCACAAGGCCCAGTCCCTGTGCTTAAATTTTTGAAAAGTCTCATTGGACTTGGTTGTTTAAGGCGTTTTATAATCTTATCTGTTAATATTTGGGGAAAGAAGAGACAGATTTTCCAGCCTTATAAAGCATTTTGACTTTGGACTTTCTCCATTCCCTTTTGTTATTGCTTGAAAACCAGATAAATTCTTACTTTAGCTCATCTCTTTCATGTAATATCTTGCTGAAGGCAGGCAACAGTAGCCAGTAGACATGATTTCTCTAACACTTTTCACCCGCTTCCCCTAGAGCTACAGACTCATAGGCAGTGGCCTGTCTTTATCACAGAGAGGGGTTTTATCAAATGTTTTGCCTGACATTACAGGGTTGTCTAGCCTTCCAGACTCCTATGTTTGTATCCTTGAATCATACGTCAACTCCACATATTTCAGAGTTTTTGTTTTATTATAAAAGCTCCCTACTTCAGGGTAATAAGTTCTATGTAAGTTAGAATAAAGAATATTAGCTGGTATAATGAACAAATTACCAAATCATAATAGCTTAACATAGTAAAAGTTTACACTTTCTCACTCAAAGTCTAATGTGGTGTTCAGCAGGTAGCTTTCTATATGATTTTTTAGGGAGCAGGTCATTTATTTATTTAGGCCAAAATTTATCCATTCAACACAGCTACATGGATACAGCTTTGTGCTTTAGACAATAACCGCTTGAGAGAAACTTGACCTTTCCTGCTACTCTTCCATTCAGAGAGTGTCCTCATGTTGAAAAACAAAGGGATGTCCTCCTACATCGCCATCTTCTCTTCCTTACCATTGAGGAGTCGAGTGGGGGGAAATTGGCCTAGAAACAGAGAAGCTGCAATACCAAGTGGTGAGGACTGTAATAGTGATGGGAAAGAAACATAGGGGAGCAGAAGTGGGAGCACTAACTCTGCCCAAATGGCACTGTGCTCAGAACTCTTGCATTTACTTTAAATGCAGAAAATTCTAAAGCAAATTATTGCCATTCAAATAAGAGGCAGTTCAGCAGAAATCCAGGCTGCCATATTGCACAAATCCAGGGGACGCCACTCACTATTATCCAGTTGAATATTGTCCCCTGGAGTTGTGTGACAGAGTGATACAGTCAGGAGGACATAGCACAGTTAATGGTAGGTTCTTTTATAATTTAAAAACCAGATCTACCTACTCTATTGGACAGGTAAGACAGATCTTGGAAGTTAATGAAGACCCTTTTGAACTTAAGAAGCTTTTATAGATTTATTTTTTCCCAGTTTTGTTGAGATATAATTGACATAACATTGTGTAAGTGTAAGGTGTACAACGTGTTGATTTCATACACTTACAATGTTGCATAATGATTACCACCATAGTGTTAGCTAATACCTCTATCACGTCACATAACTACCATTTCATTTTTTTCATGAGAACGATTAGGTTACTTTCTTAGCAACTTTCAAGTATATAGTACAGTATTGACTATAATCACCATGCTGTACATTAGATACCCAGAATTTATTCATCGTTCAACTGGAAGTTTGTACTGTTTGGCTAACTTCTCCCCATTTCCTCCTCACCCCAGTCCTGGTAACTACCATTCTAGTCTCTGTATCTATGTGTTCAGCTTTTTTAGATTCCATCGTACAGTATTTGTCTTTCTCTTGTATGACTTATTTCGCTTTAGGAAACCAGTTTATTTCAGTCTTATGGTCTTGAAATTTATGCTGGATCCATTGCATCTGGTTGGCCAAAAGGGGAATAACACATGGGAGGTTTTGATGAGAGAAACACATCACTCGCACTGGCATTCTAACGGCTGGAATTCAGTTACATGGCCACACCTCATTGAGAACGAGGCTGACAAATGTAGTCTAGCTGTGTTCCTGGATGGAAAAGGAAACTGGTTTTGGTGAACACTTAGTAGTAACTGCCACATCTTTTGTTCCACCTTCTTTAGAGACTAAACCTCTGGTCTTCTGCCAGGGTGGGAGAAGGGAAGTTTCCTGCTTGTTCTGGTTGGAGTAGAGATCTGTTTCTCACCCCCGCCCCCTTTACAAAGACGTTTTTTGTCTATTATAAGTTTAAGGTGTACAAGGTGATGATTTGATATACGAATGTATTATGAAATGATTACCACAGTAAGGTTAGTTAACATATCTATCACGTCACATAGTAATCCTTTTTTTTGTGATGAGAACTTTTAAGATCTACTTACTTAGCATCTTTCAAATAAACAATCCATTATTAACTATAGTCACCATGCTGCACATTACATCCCCATAACATATTCATCTGCTTTGTTTTTCAAAGATTGGCACCTGAGCTAACAACTGTTCCCAATCTTCTTTTTTTTTTCCCCCTGATTTCTTATCCCCAAATCCCCCCAGTACATAGTTGTATATTTTAATTGTAGGTCCTAGTTGTGGCATGTGGGATGCTGCCTCAACATGGCCTAATGAGCAGTGCCATGTCTGAGCCCAGGATCTGAACCCTGGGCTGCTGAAGCGGAGTGCACGAACTTAACCACTCGGCCACAGGGCCGGCCATGAACATATTCATCTTATAACTGGAAGTTTGTACTCTTTGATTGCCTTTTCCCATTTCCCCCATCCCTCCCTGCCCTTAGGAACCACCAATCTATTCTCTGTTTCTGTGAGTTTAGTTCTTTTAGATTCCACATGTAAGTGAGATCATACAGTATTTGACTTATAATACTGTCTGACTTATTTCACTTACCCTAATACCCTCAAGGTCCATCAATGTTGTTGCAAATGGCAGGATTTCTTTCTTTTTTATGGCTGAATAATAGTCCATTATATATATATATTTATCACATTTTCTTTATCCACTCCTCCCTTGATGAACACATAGGTTGTTTCCATGTCTTGGCTATTGTAAATAATGATGCAATGAACATGGGGGTGCAGATATCTCTACAAGAAAGTGATTTCATTTCCTTCAGATATATACTCAGAGGTGGAATTGGTGGTTATGGGAGGCTGGGCTTTGTGATCAGGGAGGCTGCTGGCTGTGCTCTGCTGTTGGATAAGTGCACTATCTGGGCTCTCTGGTCAGGCAGGGCCTCCAGCTGAATCCTGCTGTTGGGTGGGGCTGGATACTGTGCTCTGTGGTTGGTTGCATGGGGTTGCTGTCCAGGTTGGTCAGGTGAGGCAGCAGGTTATTCTCTGTGGTTGGGTGGGGTCACTGGCTGTGCCTCCTGCCTGGTCAGGATGAAGATTGTGTTCAGAATCAGGCAGGGCTGTAGGCTGGGCTCCACTACTGGGCAGCACTGTAGGTTGGGCTTTGAGGCTGTCCAGTGTCACTGTTCAGGCTCCCTGGTTATGTGGGGGCCAGAGGCTATGCTCAACAGTTGGACAGGGCTGCTGGCTTGGCTCCCTGCCTGAGTGGGGGTGCAGGATTGGCTCTGCAGCTGCCCAGGTTCTCTGGCCAGGCTTCATGGTCAGGTGGGATTGGAGGCGATGCTTAGCAGTTAAATGGGGCTGTGAATTTGCTTCCCTACCTGGGCAGGTTCATCGAATGGTCTCCATGACAAGTATAGCCCATTGTCTGGGGAACCAAATCAGGCATAATTGCCAACCAGGCTCCCTGGCCAGACAAGGCCACTGGCTTGGCTTGCAGATGAGCAGAGCTGCTGGCTGGGATCTCTGCTCAGGTGCAGCTGCAAGGATGAATGTGTTTCTCTAAGATCCGAACACCCTTGCTGTAAATTCTGCCCCACTTCTCTGTCTTTATCTGATCCGTGTTCTAGCCCTGCAGACTGTGCCAGCGATCATTGTGAGGCAGACACTAGGGGGCTTCCTGAGAGCCTCCTGCAATGCTGGAGCAGCTGGATGTCCACCTTGGGCTCTCTTTCTCACTGGAGAAATCGCAGGCCCAGAAGGGCTCTCTCAGTGTGGTGCTGTCTTGGCCTGGGGGAAGGGCGATGTGGTCAAAGTTAAACCACTCCCCTTCCCTTCTAATGTGGTCCTTCTAGATCTCCATAGCTCAGCGGGGTGCATCAGCCTCACTCCAGGTTCTGGGATTTTCACAACGATGTCTGTCTATGGATAGTTGGTAGTTGGTCTTTCTTTCTTTCTTTTTTTTTTTTGAGGAAGATCAGCCCTGAGCTAACATCTGCAGTCCTCCTCTTTTTTTGCTGAGGAAGACTAGCCCTCAGCTAACGTTCATGCCCATCTTCCTCTGCTTTATATGTGGAACGCCTGCCACAGCATGGCTTGATGAGCGGTGCCATGTCTGCACCCGGGATCTGAACCAGCGAACCCCAGGCCCCCAAAGCGGAATGTGCACACTTAACCGCTGCGCCACCAGGCCAGCCCTGGTAGTTGGTCTTTCTTATGAGAGTGACTGAAGTCAGGAACTACCTCTGTTGCTATCTTGATGATGTCACCTCCCTTGTTTCTTAAATAGACTTTGAACCAATCTGCTTTACTCTGGTTTCCCCCTCAACTCTTCTTCTATAGTTGTATGTTGTCACCAATTCTGATCCTTTGGGGGATTTTACAGTGGAAATTAGCTTGTTCTTGGCTTTCCTCAACACTGGCAGGATTTCCATTTTCTCAGGTCTGATACATTATTTAGAAATCATTCATTTGCTTTCTAGCTTCCAAAATTTTGTTGCTATTATGCTTTCGTCCATTCTCCCTGTCATTGTAGATTTGTGACTTACAATAAATTCCCTGTGAATTCATTTTAGTAGGCCATTAGGGAAGAGCAAGAGTAAATGCATGTGTTTAATACATCATCTTTTTTTCCCATTAGTGCTTTCCTTTTCATAATTTTCTTGGATATCACTTTCCATCTTTAGAGGGGATGGTTGAATATATTTTGATATATTAATAGCATAGATATGAATCCAATAAAAAGAATGTTAACTCCTTTCCATGCAACTTGGAGGGATTTCCAAAGTATTGTGTTAAAGAAAAACCAGAGCTGGACAGTAATTACAGCAGTAAAAACAGATTTTATTCAGGAACTATTGCAGTAGGGTAAACGAGACCTCAGTATAGAATGGGGCTCAATTCCAAGTACAGCACGAACAAGTGGGAATTTATAGCCAAGGAGCAGGAGTCAGTGGATAGAAAATTACCAAAAGGAAAATTGCCAAAAGGGGTAAGGGGGGTATTTTGGCTAAACCAGCTCGACAGGATTCTTGCTGAAGGCAGGCCAGGGTGATCAGATATTGAGGATGGAGGATGAAGAGTTTGATCATATATTACAGGGATCAGATACAAGGGTGTGAATTTGGTCTAAACTGACTTAGCAGGATTCTTGCTAGAACTGGGTGATGCAGGTCTGACAGGATGGACATTGAAGCCTAACATTGAAGCTTAGTTGAGAAGAGGGCTTAGAGAAGCCTAACTAAAGTTTCGTCAAGGAAAGGGTCTTCACCAAATGTTAAATGACTAAATACAGATGTGTGTGTGTGTGTAAAACGTATGGTTATATCATTGCAGAAAAGGATTTTAACGTTGATTACCTGGCTGGAAAGAGTTTGTTAACATTGGTTACCTGACTGGGGAAAGGAGGCATGTATTTGGGAGGAGAACTGGAGTGGAAGGAGGAGGCAGGTAAAATTAAAAAAAAAATCTATTTAAAGAAAGGAGTCCACAAAAATAACATTTGTCATGTAATTCCACTTATTTAAAATTTACTGTATACATATATGTATATACTGTTTGTCTAAGGACATGCTTGAAAAGATGCTTAAAATATATTAATTGTGGTGTGGCAGATAAAAATGGCCAAGAATTTCTTGACACCCCTCCTATCAAGAGGTAGACATCCATGAACCCTTCCCTTGGATCTGGACAGGTTCTGTGACTGCTTTGACCAGCAGAGTACAGCAGAAGTGAAGCCCACCAGTTTCCAGGATTAGGCCTAAAGAGAGTGACAGCTTCCTCTTCCTTCTTTTGGAGCGCTTCCTCTTGGAGCCCTGAGCCACCATGTAAGAAGTCTGACAATCCTGAGGCTCTAGATGATTTAGATGCCATGTCAGAGAGATCAAGGTGCCAGCCATGTGGGTGAAGAAGCCATCTTGAAAGTAAAAATATTTCTAAAGACATGCTTGAAAGAGTACTTAAAATCTTAATTGTATCATCTCTCAGTGCTGGGATTTTGGATGATTTACTCTCTTGCTTCTGCTTTCAAAAAACGTAGAATACTGTAGTAATTTAAAACGTGGATTCTGGAGCCAGACTACTTTGGTTCAAATACCATGTCTGTTACTCACTAACTAATTAATCTGGAGCAAGTTAACTAACCTTATGTGCCTCAGTTTCCTCATCTGTAAAATAAGGATCATAATAGTACTTGCCTGATAATATTTTTATGAGGATTAGATGAACTAATTCATAAAGTACTTAGAACAGTGCCTAATAAATGTTAACTACTGTTAACAATAAATATGTGGTTCAAATTATTTTCCTTGTGCCTGTAGAAAAAGATAACAAGGATGGCAATATGGATATATACTTCCCTTCATTCTTAATAAGTTATTTGTTAATGAACCCAAAATATAGGCTTAATGAAGTAGGCATAAAATCTCCCACATAAGAAATTTTGAGGCTTATGTTATTTCTTAAGTATAAAGAGCAAAATTGGCACCTAAAAGAGGGTAAAATATAGCTTAATTCTGGTATATCTGATAAATATTTAGACGAAAGCAAGAAGGTGCCACAATTTTAGGAGCTGCAGAAGGGAACTAGGGAATCCTCATGGCCTGGAGAACTTCTTGAGAACTAGGACTGTGGCCAACAATGGAAGGGAGTTAAGAACTGAAGTTCTTCAAGAAGATAGGAGAGCTCCCCAGTTCCTGCAATTTATGTGTCTGTTGGATGGCTGTAGAGTTTAAGAAACTCTTTGGTTAGATCCCATCTCACCAAACTTTTAACTCCAGTTTATTGGGAAATATTTTTCTTATGAAATGGAACTTAACATAATAGAGGAAATAAATAGAGGAAATATGATTCCCTCCATGTCTTGCTTTAAAGTTAAGCATTATCTGTACATTCATTTCCATAAAGCTGGGCCAATGCAAGTAAACTAAATGTGAGGAAATTCTCTTGATGATACAGGCCAATAAAACCCACTCTTAATGTATTTTGGATTTGAATTATGTACACTGATTTTTTACATTTATTTGAATGCCTTTATTAGCTGCACTGCGATCTTCACTCTGGCTGTTACGAAATGCTCACATTATGTGGTAATAAGATGCAAACAACCAAGTTCTCAGAAATCATTTAACTACAGATGGATCTTTCTCCATGATATTTTAATGTCAGAGGGTAAAATACATTGATTTATCTTCTTGTCTTAAGAAATTTAGTCCAGTAAATGTGGGTTTAGATGGGAGCTGAAGGGAATGTTTGAAACAAACTCAATTTCCTCATTTCTAAACTAACTTCAAACAATCTGTTGCAATTCTGGGTCATCATTTAATTCATATGGGAAATATATTTGAGCGTCTAACCTATGTAAATCATTCTGTAGAATTTAATTTAAATTTAAAGATCGAAGAGAACCTTAAACATGGTTTTGGGGGCAAATTATATGTAATTATGATTCAAGGATATATGATATAAGAGTTATATTATTTTATTTAATACATATATTTATGATCTAATTCTGAAAAGAGAATTCAGGAGTCAAGTAAAGTCTGTAGTACAGTTAAATCTCCACTGTATTGTGGCACCCTAGAGAATGGAACCCCAGAGGATTGGGTAAGGTATTTTAGCTGAGTCCTAAGGGTGATTAGGATTTTGATTAATAGAATAGGAGCCGTGAAAATAAAAGTGTGAAAATATCTAACATCATCAGTCAATGCAAAGAGTCTGTTTGAGTTACAACATATGAAGATGAATAATGAGGCCCCAAGTGTGGTAGATCTCTGGGAATGCAGATATTTAAAGACTTGGCCCTAGGTTTTCAGGTACACTCAATGATTAGCTTAGATGAGCAGTCTCTAAATTATCTTATTTAGAAAGCTACTTCAGCACAGTGTGTAGAGATAGTCCAATGAAAAAAGGGTTCCATGATAAAAGAAGTTTTGGAAATCTTAGGCTAAAACAACCTAGACACTTTTGCGAGACTTTTCAGAGCCTTTACTATGCTAGTATGCAGAGTTAATCTTCCTGTGTGAGTTCTTGGCTATGGCGTTTGGAAACATTGATTTAACTTGTTTTAAACAACCAATTTTAATTTAGTTTCCTTTAGGAGGAAAAGCTCACTCTGCCATGATGCTGAGGTCGCTCTGAAGACTTTGTTTTGAAGACTTTGTATTTAAATTAACCAGAACTATGGTCACAATTTGGAATCATAATTTAACAACAATTTTTTTGAAAGAGAAAAAATTGAGAAGAAGAAATATTAAGAAAAGAGCAAAGGAATAAGAAAGGGAGGGAAGGAGAAAAAAGAAAGAAGAGAGGAACAAAAAGTTGGATATCATTGATCGAAAGGAACCTAGAAAGTACGGAGTCACATCAGCATCATGGTGTAGTGAGCTCTTCTCTTTGACTCTCCTCCCCCAATACAATGAAAGGGACATTCATACCCCAGCAGAGAACATTCACACAACACAATAGACATCTGAGTGGCTGGAAGATGGATGTGCTGGACCCTCTGGGAGGCAGTGGAAGGAGGAAAGGGGATTTCCTTTCCCTCCCCAGCAGTGACCCAGTGTGCAGGACTGTGGACAGCTTTGAGAAGAGAGAGGGGAAGGGTGACTCTCCACGGGAATGCCTTCACTCTCTTAATTGCCTCCCAGCCATGGGAAAGCTCCATACAGAGGAGGCTGAGCTGTTGCAGGGGAGTTTTCATCAACCCAGCACCCCAGGAGGGTGGATAGCCAGGGGAGAGTGAGAATGCCCCCAGGATCACACATGAGAAAGAAAGCACCCCTCCACCGGCCAGGCATACCAGTTTGGGTGGTCAGCCAGAGCAAGAGACCCATGCCAGAGCACATGTGCAAGCATTTGTAAAGCAGCAGTGACAAGTGGGAAATTGCAGATGGGACCAGTGAGCATAAATTCCAAACACAGGCACAGATACTAGAGATTGCAGCCAGGTCAGAATATATAGCTCCTGCCCCCACCACACCCAGTGGTGGCAGGTGGAATTTGCGACCAGATACTACAAATATGTGAAGGCAAAAATCCACCCCATCAAATAGTATGAGGAGGTATATTAATACTCCAGACCAGAAGGAAACTGACAAGCACCCAGAAATCCTTCCTGAAGGCACAGAAATTTACAATCTAAATGACAGAGAATTCAAAATAGCTATCACAAAAAACTTAATGAGTTACAAGAAAATTCTGAAAGCTCAATGAAAGCAGGAATAAAATTAATGAACAGAGAGAATTCTTCACAAAAGAGATTGAAATTATGAAGAAAAACCAATCAGAAAAGTTAGAGATGGAAAATGCAATGAATAAGATAAAGAAAAATCTGGAGCCCTTGAATAACAGGGCTAATATTATGTAGGGCAGAATTAGCAATTTAGAGATAGAAATATAGAAATGATTCAGATGGAAAAGGAGAGAGAGCTAAGACTAAAAAGAAATGAAGAAATTCTCAGAGAAGTATCTGCCTCAGTTAGGAAATGCAACATAAGGATTATAGGTATTAAAAAGGGAGAAGAGAGTGAGAATGGAGCAGAGAGCTTGTTCAAAGAAATAACAGCTGAGAATTCCCCAAACTTGGGGAAGGAGCTGAAAATACAGTAAAAGAAGCTAATAGAACTCCCAAGTACATCAATGTAAAAAAGATCTTCTCCAAAGCGTGTACCAGTAAGTCTGGCAAAAGTCAATGACAAAGAAAAAATATTAAGGGCAGCAAGACAGAAGAAAATAACTTACGAAGGGACCCTATCAGGCTTTCTGTGGATTTCTCAGCAGAAACCTTAGAGGTTAGAAGAGAGTGGAATGACATATTCAAAATTCTGAAAGACAAAAACTTTCAGCCAAGAATACTCTATCCAGTGAAAATATCGTTCAGATATGATGGAGAAATGAAAATTTCCAAGATAAACAAAAGCTCATGGAGTTCACTGACACAAGACCCAACCCCCCCCCCCGACAAGAAATGATCAAGAGGGCCCTGAAAAAAAAAAAAGAAAGGGTTTAGAAAGCCTCACGCAAGGAGGTAAATAGGCAGACAAAATCAGAAAATTGAACCTCTCTATCAGAACAGCTTAGCAAACACTCAGTTATAACATTAAAGATACAGGGAAAGAAAACATCAAAAATAGCTATAGTCACTTCATTTTAATGACAAACGCACAGCACAAAATGGAATAAATTGTGACAACAATAACTTAAATGGGGAAGAGAAAGGGATGGAAATGGCTTAGACAAAGGAAATAAGAGGCTATCAGAAAATGGACTACCTCACCAACCAGATCTTCTACACAAACTTCATGGTAACCACTAAACAAAAAATCAGAACAGAGACACAAATGATCGATAAAGGGAAAACTAAGAAAACCATCATAAAGAACCACCAAACTGAATTGGCAGTCCGAAATACACAGGCTGAGAAACAAGGGAAATATAGAACAACTGGAGAACAACTGATAAAATGGCGGCATTAAGTCTTCATATATCAATAATCACTCTAAATGTAAATGGATTGAATTCTCTAATAAAAAGACACAGAGTGGCTGGATGGATTAAAAAACAAGACCCAACAATATGCTGCCTCCAGGAAACATGTCTCAGTTCTAAAGCAAACACATGCTCAGAGTGAAGGGATGGAAGATCATACTTCAAGCTAATGGCATTCAAAAGAAAGCAGGTTTTGCCATAGTTATACCAGACAAAATAGACTTCAGGATAACAAAGGCAAAGAGAGACAAACAGGGGCAGTATATAATGGTAAAAGGGACACTCCACCAAGAAGACATAACACTTATAAATATATATGCACCTAACACAAGAGCACTAAAGTACACAAAGCAACTATTAACACACCTAAAAGGAGACATTAGTAGCAACACAATAATAGTAGGGGACCTTAACACCCTAATTACATAAGTGGATAGATCATCCAGACATAAAGTCAACAAGTGGAATTAAACAAAAAACTAGACCAGATGAGGGGCTGGCCCTGTGGCCGAGTGGTTAAGTTCGCGCGCTCCACTGCAGGCGGCCCAGTGTTTCGTTGTTTTGAATCCTGGGTGCGGACATGGCACTGCTCATCAAACCACGCTGAGGCAGCGTCCCACATGCCACAACTAGAAGGACATACAACTATGTACTGGGGGGCTTTGGGGGAGAAAAAGGAAACAAAATAAAAAATCTAAAAAAAACCAAACAAAACTAGACCAGATGAGCTTAAAAGATATATATAGAACACTCCATCCAAAAAAATCAGACTACACATTCTTCTCAAGTGCACATGGAACGTTCTTAAAGATAGACCGTACCTTGGGAAACAAGGCAAGCACAATAAATTTAAGAAGATTGAAATCATCTGAAGCATCTTTTCTGACCACAATGCTGAGAAACTAGAAATAAGCCACTAGAAAAAAGCTGGAAAGTGACAAATATGTGGAGACTAAACAACATGCCACTAAACAACTAATGGATCATTGAAAAAAATCAAAGGAGAAATCAAAAAATATCTGGAGCCAAATGAAAATGAAAATACACCATACCAACTCATATGGGATGCAGCAAAGCAGTCCTAAGAGGGAAATTCATTGCAATACAGGCCCACCTTAACAAATAAGAAAAATCTCAAATAAGCAATCTAATAGTAGTAGAAAAAGAAGAACAAACAAAGCCCAAAGTCAGCAGAAGGAGGGAAATAATAAAAATTAGACTAGAAATAAATGAGATTGAAAGAAAAAATCAGTAGAAAGGATTAATGAAATGAAACACTGATTCTTTGAGAAGATAAATAAAATTGACAAACCCTTAGCCAGACTCACTAAGAAAAAAAGAAAGAAGTCTCAAGTAAATAAAACTGGAAATGGCAGAGGAAAAATTACAATGGATACCACAGAAATTCAAAGGATTATAAGAGAATACTATGAAAAACTATCTGCCAACAAATTGGACAATCTAGAAGAAATGGATAAATTCTTAGACTCATACAACATCCCAAAACTGAATCAAGAAGAAATAGACAATCTGAGTAGACCAATCACAAGTAAAGAGATTGAAACATTAATCAAAAACATCCCCCAAAATAAAAGTCCAGGACCAGATGGCTTCTCTGGAGAATTCTACCAAAAATTCAAAGAAGATTTCATGCCTACCCTTCTCCAACTATTCCAAAAAGTTGAAGAAGATGAAACTTTTCCTAACACATTCTATGAGGCCAACATCACTCTGATCCCAAAGCCAGACAAGGCAACACAAGGAAGGAAAATTAGAGGCCAGTATTGCTGATGAATGTAGATGCAAAAATCTGCAACAAAATAATGGTGAACCAAATACAGCAATACATTAAAATTATCATACACTGTGATCAAGTAGGATTTGTACTAGGGATGAGCTGATGGTTCATCATCCGCAAATCAATTCATGTGATACACTACATTAACAAAATGAGGAATAAAAACCACACGATCATCTTAACAGATGTAGAGAAAGCATTTGACAAGATCCAACATCCATTTATGATAAAAACTCTCAATAAAATGGGTATAGAAGGAAAGTATCTCAACATAACAAAGGCCGTATATGACAAACCCACAGCCAACATCATACTCAACAGGGAAAAACTGAAAGCCATCCCTCTGAGAACAGGAACAAGACAAGGGTGCCCACTCTTGCCATTCATATTCAGCATAGTGGTGGAGGTTTTGGCCACAGCAATTAGGCAAGAGAAAGAAATAAAGGGTATGGAAACTGGCAATGAAGAAGGGAAACTCTCACTTGTATGTAGATCACAATTTTATATACAGAAAACCCTAAAGAATCGGAAAACTATTAGAAATAATCAACAACTAAAGCGAAGTCGCAGGGCACAAAATCAGCTTACAAAAATCAGTTGCATTTCTATACTCTAATAACAAACTAACAGAAAAGAACCCAAAAATACAATCCTATTTATTATTGCAACAAAAAGAATAAACTATCTAGGAATAAACTTAACCAAGGAGGTGAAAGACTTATAAAATGAAAACTATAAGCCATTATTGAAAGAAATCAATGATGACATAAAGAAGTGGAAAGATATTCCATGCACATGGATTGGAAGAATGAATATAGATAAAATGTCCATACTACCTAAAGCAGTCTACAGATTCAATGCAATCCCAGTCAGAATCCCAATGACATTCTTCACAGAAATAGAACAAAGAATCCTAAAATTCATATGGGGCAACCAAAGACCCTAAATAGCTAAAGCAATCCTGAGAAAGAAGAACAAAGCTGGAGGCATCAGAATCCCTGACTTCAAAACATACTACAAAGCTATGGTAATCAAAACAGCTTGGTACTGGTACAAAAACAGGTACACAGATCAATGGAACAGAATGGAAAGCCCAGGAACAAAACCACACATCTACAGACTGCTAATCTTTAACAAAGGAGTTAAGACCATACATTGGAGAAAGAAAATTCTCTTCAATAAACGGTGCTGGGAAAACTGGACAGCCACATGCAAAAGAATGAAAATAGAACATTATCTTTCACCGTACACAAAAATTAACTCAAAATGGATCAAAGACTTGAAGGTAAGATGTGAAGCCATAAAACTGCTAGAAGAAAATATAGGCAGTACACTGTTTGACATCAGTCTTAGAAGGATCTTTTCAAATACCATGTCTTCTGGGCAAGGACAGCAAAAATAAACAAGTGAGACTTCATCAGACTAAAGAGCTTCTGCAAGGCAAAGGAAACCAGGAACAAAACAAAAAGACAACCCAACTCTGGGAGAAAATATTTGCAAATCGTATATCTGACAAGGGGTTAATCTCCAAAATATATGAAGAATTCATGCAACTGAACAACAAAAAACAACTAGATCAAAAAATGGGCAGAGAATATGAACAGACATTTTTCCAAAGTAGATAGACAGATGGCCAATGGGCACATGAAAAGATCTTCAACATCACTAATCATCAGGGAAATGCACATCAAAGATACACTGAGATATCACTTACACCCATTAGAATGGCTATAATCACCCAGGAAAAAAATAACAAATGTTGGAGAGGTTGTGGAGAAAAGGGAAACCTCATACACTGCTGTTAAGCATGCAAACCGGTGCAGCCACTAAGTCAAACAGTATGGATATTTCTTGAAAAATTAAAAATAGAATTACCATACAACCCAGCTATTCTACTATCGGGTATTTGTCTAAAGAACTTGAAATGAACAATTCAAAGAGACTTATGCACCCCTACGTTCTCTGCAGCATTTTTCTCAATAGCCAAGACATGGAAGCAACCCAAGTGCCCATCGACTGATAAATGGATAAAGAAGTGGTATATGTATATGATGGAATACTGCTCAGCCATAAAAAAAGACAAAACCATCCCATTCACAACAACATGGATGGACCTTGAGGGTATTATGTTAAGTGAAATAAGCCAGACAAAGACAAACACCACTTGATTTCACTGATATGTGGAAGATAAACTAACACACAGACAAAGAGAACAGTTTAGTGGCTACCAGAGGGGAAGGGGGTTGGAGAGTGGGACTAAGGGGAAAAGGGGCACATTTATATGGTGATGGAAAAACAATAATGTACAACTGTTATTTCACAAAAAAATGTCGTTTGTGCACCTCTGTAAGAAATTGATTCTAAAAATGCTGATGAAAATAAGTATTCTCCATTATGGAAACTATATTATCTCAGTTCTTACACTACCATTCTTCTGACAATGGAACATAGCTAGTTATATTCTTGATTTAAAAATAATCCTTTTTAATCGGGGAAGAATATCTTTACATTTTTTCTTTTCAGTTTTCACCTAGAATGCAGCTTTTGAGTGGTGAGGAAAAAAATGGGCCAGTCATCTGCCAGCCAGATCACCTGAGTTACTCTGCAGGTCAAGGGGTGATATGTCTCAGCCAAACCCCCTAAGACTGTGTTTTAGTGCCTTTCAGGCTCGCTACACGCCATGCACTGGAAATTAAACATTTTTCTCATTGTCATTCAACATGTGTAAGAGGTAAAGCTAGAATTAGAACCCAGGAATCTCTGACTTCAAAACCATTACATTTTGTTGCCTGCTGCTATGCAAATTAGAACTTTTCAGTAAAATCACCAAAGAAGGCTACCATTCTTTGTGTTTATTCTGATAAACTACAAAATCCAAGAACTAGATGGCGGGCTTTCATCCAGCATTTTAAAATCATCTTTTTGGTAGAGGTGGCAATTAACATACAAACAAGCAAACAGAAGACACAGAAACAAAATAAACTAATGGAAAAATGTAGGTTTAATATACTGTCAATAAATAAATTATATCTTTTGAGATCTAATAATACTGACATCATTTTGCATATAAATGACAGAGATATAAACCCCATAAAATTCCAATTTCACATTTTGATTAAATAAAGCCCTTTTAGTAGTAATACACCCTGCAAAAAATTTAGGAGAATAAATTATTTAGTGATTGTGGCTAATTTAAAGACTATCGGTAGAGAACATTATGAAATGTAGATGACATTTTTCAGAAATGAATATTGTAGAAATCTAAGTATAAAATAGCAAAATTAAAAATAGAAATGAGTAACATTTGTTTGTGAGATGAAAAGAGTACACACAATATAAAGTAGTGTAACAACGAAGAGAACTGTCTAACTGGAGTGCTGGAGACATTAAATCCTCCTCGACAACAGTTCGATGGAGACCACTGACTCACTCCTAAGTGCTCACCCCTCAGGCTGTACCAGGACTGGAGGTGTGAGTAAGGAACTAGCTGACATGTGGAATTGGTTTTTTAAAAATGTGAAAATGCTTGAGGTTGACATTTGTTAAAACCTATTCCACTGAAACAGTATAATTTTTAATAAATACACAAGAAACCAAAATGTCAAAAGCTGAATCAATCTTCTCGTCGAAGATCTTTTGGAGCTGTGCTATTCTCACCCCTACTGTGACTCCTTCACTTGGAAATTATTCACAACAAAAGGACAAGTCTCTCATTTTTGTGGCCATAAGGGGATAAGAGAGATGCTATTTGAATTGTAAGAGTCCTTTTTAAAAATGCTTACTTTATAATAAAGTTGGCACTTTAATCTGGAGCACAATTCTTTATCACATTTGTTCCCTAATACACTGCACAGTTTCAATTGATCATCCTGATGACTTTATTAAATATGAAACAAATTCCCCTCTTCTCCATTAGGCTATTTAACTTTGATTTTCACAATGAAATGGAGTAGGAAAGGTCAAGGACTCCCCTCCTAAAACCCAAGTATCTTCTTCTAGGCAAGAGTGGCTTTAACAAAAGATCAAGTTACATAGGGGCTCAAGGAAATAGGTTCTAGGGGGCAGCAAAGGACCTAAAGACCTTTGGAAAGGTTTTCCAAGAATTAAATATTTTCAACTCTGACTCTCTATTTTATTTCTCTTATCCCTCTCCCTGGCAAATATTAATCCTCCAGCCGATGAGGGGACACTTTGCTGCCGGGCCTAGGGGTGAGAGAATGCTACCATTTGGTCTTGAAGCATACCATGCATTTGTGGGGAGTTTGTAGGGGAGTAAAAGTAGTTTTCCCTTTACCCTTCTATGTTCTTGGCTGAGATCCCCTACCTCCCCATAATAAAAGACAGATTAACAGCAGAAAAACAAACAGAGGTTTAATAACACATATACCTCCTCTATACATGGGAGATACCCAGGGAAACTAATTCCCAGAAATGGCCCAAGCTATCACCTTAAATACCATCTCCAGCTAAAAACAAAACATGGTGGGCGGAAGAGAGCCAGGTTTTCAGGAAAAGGGGTAAGGTTGTTAGTTGTGCAGAATTAGGTCTCTGCCTTCTCCACTGATAAGGGTTTCTTCAGATTTAGTCACCCTCCTCTTCCTGGTACAGAGAAGAAGACACCCTTACAAACGGAGCTTTCCCTTATAAATGCAATTTGCTCTTACAAAAGGGTAAATTTTACCTGTTTTTCAGAGCTTCTCTTTTGTCTGCTATTTCTTAAAAATAATCAGCCTAAAATAACCCTTATGCTAAAGTGGCATATTTTAAGGTGACAAATTCTATTCCCCTTCAAGGTCATCAGAGAGTGAGTCCTGTCTCAGGGTCACAAGCATCACTAAAATGGCAACATTAACGAGTACACTCAATAAAATGGAAAGAGTTCTTTGTTATTTGAGTACTTCAGAGATCCATACAGAGCAATAGTTCTCAAACTTAAGTGTGTCAGAATCGTTTGCAGAGTTTGTTAAAATAGGTTGCTGAGCTCCAATCACAGAATGGGATGGAGAAGATACTGCATTTTCTAACAGGTTCCCAGGTGGCTCCTGCTGCTGGTCTGGGGACCACAATTTGAGAACTTCTTTAGAGTTCTAATAGGTGAGCTGTGACCCATTTGTATGCCTCAAATGAGTTTTGAATGAGCTGAAACACGGACTACCTCATCTTTGGGGTAGCAAGTGGGTTATAGAAAGGCTGGAGCCATAGGCCGGTTGCCTCTGGCTGCGATCGGTCTTGTCTGTTTATCTCAGTGTGCCATACAAAAATTAATTTCAAAATTTAATTCTATTGGGAAATAACTTGTCTTTAGAATAGAATATTTAAAATGAGGCAAAGGATCCCCTAGCCATTCTCCAAACAGTGACACTTTGTAAGAGAAGAGCAAGTGCTTTGTGGTAGGCACCTGCCACGTAGGTAATATGTTGTTACGTTTACTTCTCATCACAACCTAATGAAATAAGTATTAGTTTGCTCTTACTTCCCCTAACTGGGATTTAGAGTACATGAGTAATTTGTCCAAGGTCACATAGCTGGTGAGTGAAACCAAGTTAAACCCAATTATTTCCGACTTAAAGTTCCAAGCTCTATTACATGGCCTGAGGGGTGAAGCAAATGGAGGGGCCTTTTCTTTACATCATCTGAAATTGGATCAGCTTCAGAAAAAGTAAATTTATGTTGAGGTTATATCTATATTCCCAATGAAAAGACAACAAAGAAAATATTGCTTTATTGGCCTACCCAGCTTAGATAGTTTAGGTTTGCAGGGGATTGTCTAGCTAAAAGTTTTAAGCATGTGATTACCATGCCTTTTCTTGTATGTTTCCCTTGTGATATTTTTAGCTGCAGCTGACACCAGTAGTGTTGTCACCAGTGTATGCCCTAAGCAGCTCAAAGGAAGTTTTAAAAATGCTTAACACTTCCTCAAGGATGTTTTTCAGAGCTATGTTAGGAAGAGATACCATCGTGCCACCTGGCCTGAAGCATACTGAGCCCCACCGCAAGGGCAGCTCCTGTGCGGATGTCCCAGGAGATGACCTAAAGTTGTCCTTTGACTCATTTTAATGCTAAAATTTCTGCTTCAGGAGGACCCTAAGCCTATGTAGCATAACGTGCAATGTATGTGAGAGCACATCTTCAAGATGCACCTGTGTGCGCTTATACCCACTTCTTCACGTAATAATGAAACTTCTCTTTTAAATATTCATTCTCCACCCAAAATAAGACACCTGCTTTCCCTTCCTCGGAGCGCCACAGCTTTGGAAAGAATCCCACGTGGTCTCCTTATTCGCAGCAAATACATTTTACCTTATGTGACAACTAGTCCTGGTGAAGTCTCTGATTTCAACTCACCAAGAAGCGGACCCACTTTGGGCCAGTAAGAGTGTGCCATAATTTCTGGCTGTATTAACATAATGAAGTGATGAATTGGGCAGTTATATGATAGCAGGTTGGAGGACCCCCAAGTTTTTGGGGGTGGTTTTCCTTTGCCTTCCACATCTCTTTGTGGAGATTCAGTCTAGGGATCCTTGTCTAGAAGCAATCTATCATTGCCCCTGCAGCCAGCCTTCTCTGGGTTCCAGATTCTTCCACCTTTTAATTCTTGGTTACTCTGTCTACTGCCTTAATTTCTAACTCCTAACACTCTTTACATTTAATTGCCATTTTTATTTTTCTTGAGCTTCAATTTATTACTTATAATGTTAAAAGGGCTCATTAATTTCTTTTATTGTGGCTCTCCTCACATTTATTTCCTGTTTGGAATGTACCTTATTCACAATGAGATGCCTAAATAGGTGTTTTAACTGGATGCTTTATTAATTACTTTAGCTGATTTCCCTTAGTTACTTTAATTAGTGCTATGTTGTATTATTTTTATCTCTTGACTCCTCAAATTAAAAGTTCACCCTTTGGTATATTAAATACATATGCAGAAAAAGAAATCACTTGAGTGACTTAAGGCTGGTATCTGGGAAATATACTAAAATTAAAAACATTGTCATTAAAATGTTGCCTTTTGATAATAGGTGAGAGACTAACATCCAGAGAGATTAAGGGATTGGCTGGCAGCACTGCTAGTGGAAACAGATGTGAAGTCAGCCAGACCTGGGTTTGAGTCCTGGATTTTAGGTGCCAGTTCTGTGATCTCAGACAATTCACTTAATAGTTTTGAACATGTTTCCTCATCTAAAAAGTGGGGATGGTAATAATGCAGGGTCATTGGAAAGATAACTAAAGTATTGACATTAGCTAAGCATTTGGTACATATTACGCTTTTAATAAACAGTGGCTATCACTATGATTTCTAGTACATGATTCAATTCAATTAAAATATATTTCTCACTTATTGTCCTGTATTTGCATAAATTCTATGTTCATGGTGATAAAGTATAATTTTCAAAATGAAATCCTGTCTCATAAAAATATAAAATAAACACCTGCCAAAGATAAATTGTCTAATTAATGAGAACCTGTAAGATATTAAAACTAATTTAAAAGAGAATTTGATTTACAGAGATTTATATTCTCTAGCAGACAAAATTTATTTGCATCTCTGTGAAAAAGAATAATATGAATTGCTGCAGGCTGGAAACATTTGCGTTACTGTTCAGTTTTCTACAAGTTAATTTCATCCCTAAAGAGTTTGTTAAATACTCTAGTCGATCAAAGACAAAAGTTCACATCCCCATGGAATTAGATATCCCTGGAGAATCTACTAGACAGATGACCAATATTCCACTGGAAGAACACCCAGTAATCTGTTTTGCTATTTTTCCAATTCTTTGGCAATTTTTTCTGACAGTCTCACCCTCCCCCACTTGTAATGTTAAAATAGTCTCCAAATATTATTTTAATCACAAAAAGGCTAGTCTCATTAGGTTTTGCCTAATTAACATAGGGTGCTGGAAGACTCTTACTTATCCACGTAGGCCTCCTTGAGTTTGCTTTGCAAATCCAGAGCCAACCAATAATATGAAACTACGAATGTCATAGAACTAACTTTGATTTTGAAGTTTTTATAAGGAATCTTGGATTAGACTTTTAAAAGTCTCTGTTATTTGTTCTTCTCTCCCAAGATAAGGAAACTTAATGCAAGAAACTCTCTCCATCAGACTTCACTTGTAGTACCTATAAATTTGGATGAATTCCTTCTTGAGGTCTCCAAAATTTGCTCAAGTTCCTGGCCTGCCAGCACGTGACCTTCCTGTCTGCCCCTGAGGCCAGTTTTCCTGGGAGGACTTTGTAGGCATTGGATCCATATATGAAGTTAAGCTTGTTCTCAATAGTGGCTTGTCATGCCTGATTAAATGATGCTCGTTTTCAGATATGATATACTCCCAATAAAATATTGATTTGTCCAATTGTGTTGTGGTAAAAAGGAGGAGAAGTTTTTATTGAACTTACGCAAATAACTATACTGCCATAAAAAGTAAAAAGACTCAGTTAAAGCAATTGCAAATTGGGGCGAGAGGAGTCCAGTAAGAATTAGATTCCATTAAAAAATACTTCATATCAGTTTAGTCAAGCTGAGGGGAGCATTAAGGCCATCTCAGTCCATAGCATCCCTCTTTTTATTAGATAAAAAACAAATCTTTGTGATTTTCCAGGGGCCTTCTGGGAAATATCAAAGATAGCTTTAATTGTAAAAGAGATCCTGAAAGTTTTATTTTATTTACTTTTTCTAAATATAGGATATGAAATCAGGAACACGAATTGAAGAGTTGTCAGAGGAAATTTTGTCATTTTTAAAGGGTTCCTGAGAAATAATACTTGGTTTTCTATTTAATCAAAGTGGAAGTAAAATATATAAACATAAAAGAAAGTAACTTGAGTATAAGGAAACTTAGCTCTTTCACAAGAGAGAACTTTTGCTCTTAGTGTTTTGTTTTAATTAATCAAGTATATGTGTCAACATAAAGAACAAAAAATTATTCTGATAAAAAAGAGAATCTTTGCTATCTAGACAGATTTATGAAAGATAAAGAGTAATCTTTCAAATTGCAGATGAAGGTGCCATGAAAAAACTCATGAAAACTGAGCAAAATTTGCTAAAAGTTAATACATTTTATAGATTTTTTTCCTCTAAACTCAGGTGTTATAAACCATCAAATAAAATTCACTTGCTTCAACTTTTGTCCTTTACTATGTCTTTTCATATTCTGGGACAAACTAACATTCTACTTTAGGACAAACTGTTCTTTTTTTTTTTCTCTTGAAAAATAGAAATACGCAGTTGCAGTTCCCTGTCACTGTCTCAACCACTCATAATATTTTAACTTCAATCAAAGTATTTCACTTCTTTTGCATGGAGAAAGTTGAGAGATAGGTAACTAAAACCTGTCACATTCAAGCATGTTGGCAGACTATGACCATGAATACACATAACGCAACTTTCTTTAGCCACATGCAATACCTTTACATGCGAAAGTACCAATAACAAACATGTCCATTAGTCTGATATAAACATATAGTCACTGTATAGCACATAAAAATAAAAACTAATAGGATATAAACTTAAAATTATGATTAGTAACCAATGTTTCAGTATTTTAATCTTACTTAGAAATTATTTAGGTATCCAAGAATTCTCTATTCTCATGCTCCTTTGCTAGTTTTCTTAGTCAGTTCTGGCTGTTACAGCAAAATGCCATAGACTGAGTGGCTTAAACAACAAACATTTATTTCTCACAGTCCTCGAGGCCGGTCAGTCCAAAATCAAGATGCCTATAGATTCAGTGTCTGGTGAGAGGCTTTTCCTGATTTGTAGACTGCTGCCTTCTTGCTGAGTGTCCTCACGTGGAAGAGAGAGAGACAGAGACAGAGAGAGAGAGAGAGAGAGAGATGGATCTATAGCCCGTAAATATAAGGGCACCATCATGGGGACTCCACCCTCATCCAAACATATAGTAGCCCCTCTCTTATCCAATGGGGATACGTTGCAAGACCCCCAGTAGATGCCTGAAGCCTCAGAGAGAACCTAACCTTATATATACTACGTTTTTTCCTATGCATATATACTTATGATAAAGTTTAACTCATAAATTAGGCATAGTACGAGATTAATGACAATAACTAATAATAAAATAGAACACATAATAAAAGTAACAACTGTAATAAAAGTTGCTGTAGATCTTAGAAACCTCGGCATAGGATTTTTTTCCTTTCCTTATTAAGTAGAGAATATTCACCTTTTCACTTAAAGGAAGCAGTTTATGGCTTCTCTGTGGCATATCCAAATGCCAGCATCAATACTCTTGTGCTTTGGGGTCATTATCAAGTAAAATAAAGGTTACTTGAACAGAAGCACTGAGATACCGTGATGGTCAGTCTGATGACCAAGACGGTTGCTAAGTGACTAACAGTCAAGTAGCATATACAGGGAGGATACACTGGACTAAGGGATGATTCATGTCCTCGGTGGGACAGAGTGGGATGGCTCGAAATTTGATCACGCTACTTAAAATGGCATACAACTTAAAATTTAGAATTTTTTATTTCTGAAATTTTCCATTTAATATATTTGAACTGCGGTTAACTGAAGGTAACTGAAGCAGCAGAAAGTGAAACCGTGGATAAGGAGGGACGACTGTAATTATCTCCCAAAGATATTATCTCCCACCTCCCAATATCAACACCTTGGGGGTTAGGGCTTCAACATATGAAATTTGTGGGGACACAAACCTTTAGTTCATGGCACTAGTTTTGCAGAGGTCAAAAACTCTCTTGGTCTGTTCTTAGTAAACTACTACCTGAGTTTAAAGCCACTTCCTGGCTGTATCAGAAAACGCAATCTGCGTGTAATATTTGACTTCCCCATATCTGATTCTTCAGTGTTCCATGTAGGGTTTAGGAATCTGTATTTTTAAAAAGCGTCTCAGCTAATTCTACTGTGCTAGACTATATGTTGAACAATATTGTATATCATTAACAGATTTTAGAATGTTTTTCTCCTTTTTAATTGTTCCTTTAGAGCAATCCTCTGCTATTGCACCAGTAGCAATAGTGGAGAATTCTATGGGGAGGCATTCTAGGGATGGAGAGTTTCTTTAGATTTGGTTATAAATCTTTGTGTGCAAGTGGGTTGGAAGTTCTGTGCCCGTTGTGGACTACAGTGCAGTTGAGATTTTTCTTAACATTCTCTACCACAGCTGTTCTCTTTGCTGTGACATCATTTCAGTTCCCAAAGAGAGAAACCTAGGCTGTAGGTGGGAACAGACAACTGAACAACTGCATTTTTTGGGCAAATATTCAACAACTCAAAATGTATTTTTTTCCCCAAAGCAATGAAATGTAGTTATTCAAAACACATGAAGTAGCATGGATGGTTTTCCTCTATAGTGTAATATTTCTATAGAATTTCATCATTGGATTTGATTTATTAAATTAGCTTTTTGGTTTATATAATCTTCCATTATAATAAATCAGGTAAAATGTTTTAATGTGAATATTTTCTTTTTGTCTCTAGGAGACCATAAAAAGGGTTCACTTTATTGCAAAATGCACCTAAAAGATAATTATACCACTTTATACTTTGGATAAATTGTTCATAAAATGACTTAAAACTGCTTTTAGCGATAAATGCTTATATCTGATGATGGAAGGAAATGGGACATTGTAAGTGGAAAATACATGGCTTTATATGAAGCCTTAGGGATTTTTTTTTATTACAGCTGTCATATTATAAAGTAGTTTACTTCTTTAAATGTTTCTTATAAAACATATATATTGCGATTTGATTATAATGCTTTTAAAGACGCAATTAGGTTTTTACAGACTTATCTTACCTCTGATAGAACACCTCAGGAAATCTAACTATGCCTTATATGCTAAACGTTTCCTTTATTTGTTTGAGCAGTAAGGAAATATAACATAAAAATGTCTGTGATATTGGAACATTATGATAAATGTAATCTTGGAAAAAACCCCTTTGGAGACATGGGTGTTATTTGACATTTTCTTGGTGATTGTTTTGTAAGCATAATCTCTGAATCCCTGAGCATCGATTGTCACTGGACATTTAGTTGTAATATTTTTCACTATGAACTAAACTGAACAGTAATTATGCTTTTTCTGGTTAAAAATAATAATGAAAATTGTAAATATTATCTTACAGGTGATTTCTGAAGTTTCTGTTTATCTTGTCTTAGAATAAAGAAAAAAGCAGTGTCAGTCCACTTCTTTTGGTAGGAATATCCCCCAAATTATTATTGTAATTATGTTCCTGTTGAAAGAGTTAAAATCACATGGCCTATGTATTAAGTGTTAGATACTAATATATCTTAGTTTGGAATGTTTTCTGGATCAGAGATAACTTCATCCTGGTCAAACCCAGCCAGAAAAATGGTTTTGATTTTCTAAATGGGTTTGCTTATGTAAGAAGGACTGTGCATTTTTCCTCTAGTGCCCTTGCCTGCTGATTCCAATGTGTGTGTTGACTGCACTCAGTTTCAGTCTAAATATCACGAAATCTGGGAATTTGCTTCCTACAGCTTCCTTTTCCCCCTCCTTTAACATGTACTTCCTATCAGAATCTGTCTACTTTTGTTCATTCTCTAGTGCTCAGGCGGTTGTTTTTTGTATTATGTGTAATTTATTGTAATTTAATCTTCCAGGAGGGTCTTCATCCATTCATCACCAATTTTTATCTCCTCATCTTTTTTCTCTTGACATCTTCATTCTGATCTAATCCCCATATGGCTGGAATACCTTCTTGAGTAATTGCCTCAGAAAGGGTATTCAGTTGGTATGTTTGCTTTATATGTTCGTTTGGCTCAGCTCAGGAAAGTTTCTTCAACTTTGTCTTTGATAAATTTCATCTGTTCTAATAATTCTTATTTCTTTTTCAGAAAAATCAAGAATTTTTAGTTTTAGTCTCCATTTTTCCTTCCTTTTGCTCTCATCCTTTTTGTTTATTTTTCAATCTTCTCCCTCTGTATTCCATGAGATCATTTCAAGTTTGCACTTCTCATCACTTATTCTATTTTCCTCAGTACCAATTCTGCAATTTTTATTACAGCTAAAACAAAATTTTATTTTTTCCTCAATATTCCTTTAAAAAACTCACATTTTAATTTTATCCTTTAGGTCCATTTTGGCCACCTTTATTTTTAACTTCAGTTTGCTGCCCCCTTGCATTTCTGTTATTTTTTTGATAGAGATTGTGACTTTTTAATTTTTTTGAGAAAGTGGAATTGTATTTAAACATTTTCCTCCAATTCCTGTAGTGAATCATTTTTAGAGGTATGCTTTCCCTTGTAATATGTTGTACTCTTTTACTTGATCTTTAGTAGTTTTGCTAAGCTCATTCTAATTTTCCTCCCTTTATTCTTTCTCATAATAATAGCTGTCATTTATTGAGCTTACTCCAGCTTAGACACTGTGCTGGATATTTCCATACATTAATGATTGTTACTTACATTTACTAGATGGAGAAACTGAGGCTTAGAGTACAGAAGCTGGGATTAAAACTCATGTCCATGTGGGTTGAAAGACCATGCTTTCTCCAGGATCTCTGGAATGAAGAGAGCTCTTTCGACATAGGTTGTTCATAAGTAGTCAAGGTGGATTACAATTAGCTAACTTGATGCTAGTTGAATTCCACATAAATGCCCCACAGAAACAAGGCAGCTGTGTAGTGATGACTCTAACTCCCTAGTATCCAGTAGTCATCTATCTTTGCTGGACTGAATGAAGTGTGGGTTATTCTCTTAGCACTTCTGCTTAAAACAATTTAGCACTACGAAGCAGCAGAAGACCTGTACGGCTACCTGGGCTCTATCTTTATTTGTTTCTACCTAAAACACCTTACTGTGGGGTCTACACTCCCCAGAGTCATATGACAACATATGACTTCCTTCTCTGTTTCTGAGCTGTTGTTTACTGAAGTTGGGATTGGAACCTGATCTCTGTCTACAGAAAGATAAACTGAAGGGAGAGCTAAGGTGCACAACTCTGGCTGCTTCAAAGTACAATGTCCACTCACTATGGGGTGATTGCTTGTTTGCTTAGCTTGTACAGCTCCTGCATTTTTGAGTGAGTGACTGATAGTGTATCTTCCCTGCATCTTGATAAGATGGGCAGTGTTGGGGAGGGGGAAAGTCCTCTTTCTACCCTTCTCATGTTCTTATGGCTGGACTACTAATAAAATTGACACAAGACCAAATTGACAGGAGGAAAACCCAATTTAATTATGTGTGCATGGGAGAATCATGAAAATCGTGCTTGGAGAGTGAACAAAGCAGGCAGTATATATATTTTTTACACAAGGAAACAACAAATTTGTAAAGAAAAATGTTAGGACAAAGGAACTTAGTCTTGGGGTATGTAATTAGGAATTTAAGCAGGGTTTAGGCTTGAGGTAGTAAATCAGCAAGGTCTATTTACGCAGGCTTCTCACCCTAATTCCCAGCTCTGGTGACAAGGATGCAGGGACAGCACGTTTCACAGGGGAGACTTATTCCCTGCTTTCAGGGGGCACACAGACAGGAGGGTCAGAATGCCCTTTTTGTTTCTCAAGTAACTTTAACGCAAAATAATCAATATGCTATTGTGGGATACTTAGGGGTGGGCTGCCCTAGGCTCACAGCAGTTTATTGTTTCTAGTTGGCAAAGCATTCATGAGTCATAAATTGTGTTTCTTAATAAGTCTGATCAGTGATATTGGTAAGGTAAAGTCATGGAAAACTTCTCCTGGTTTCTGGCTACATGTTGACTATCAGCCTTACTTTTTGTTGGTTTTCATCTTTTTTTTTTTTTTCGTATTTCTAATAGACAGTCAGAAAAGGGGACAGATTGCATTATGGAATGAAAGCGAGGTGCCATTTTAAGTAGAACCTTTAGTAGCTATTTTTGCAAATAATGCTTTACTTACTTTCCAAATGTGATATTTTGGCTAATATATCATCTCCTGGGAATCTTATGCTTATATCATTTCATACCTTAAGGCAGAAGGATCTGTCTTTAGGACTGTGAGAGATTCAGAATTGTTTTCTCCTTTGCTAATCCTTTAAATTAGATTTGGGAAAAATGATAATGGCCTTTGTTTTTCCATTATCACTGGCAAATGCATATTCCATGCAGATGCCCTGCCTTCTTTCACATTCTCCCTCTCATCCAGAACTTTGCCTTCTGAGCTTCACTTATATTTTCAGCGTTGAGTCATTCAAAGGAACCCTTAAGAATAGCCAAGATTTCAGTTGTTTCCTTATACAATGGTGCACTCATTTAACCTAGTTTTCAAACTGTACATTTCTCAAAAGCCTTTCTCCACAAATTGGTTTGAAGGGAATTGAGAAATACATACAGGATTTAGGAGGGAGGTATTTCCTGATTGGTACAAATGAAACATTCCTGTAATAGATTTCATAAGAATATATATATATACACACATATTAGTATAAACAGCCAATGATGATTGACAGTTAAATATTTATAATTTTAACTTTATATTCAAAGTGAAAAGAACTCATTCTCAGAGGAGATCATAAGAAGATCTTCACCTTACTGTGACAATTCTGTGAATTACTCAGCTAATTTATGAAACATTCAGATTCTCGTAGCCTATCAAGTCCTAGAATAGCTAGTTTTACAAGTCTGGCTTGGGGTCCTTGGGTTCTTGAGACACTTTCAGGTGGCTAACGAGATCAAAATTATTTTTATTGTAATATTTACCTTTTTCACTCCCATTCTCTCAGTGGAGCTTTCCAGAGGCTGCTTGATATATGATATGGCAGCAGATTGAATGCAGAAACAGATATGAGAATCCAGTTGCCTTTCGGTAAACCAGATATGAAAGAGAATAAAAAAATAAGACAATGCCACTTGTGATAGGCCAAAAAATCGTCTCTAAAAGATGTCCACATTCTAATCCTTGGAACCTGTGGATATGTTACTTTATAGGGCAAAAGGAACTTTGCAGATGTGATTAAATTAAGGATTTGGGGCTAGGGCAATTATCATGGATTATCTGGGGTGGGCCCAGTATAATTCCAAGGGTCCTTAAATGTGGAGGAAGGAGGTAGAAGCATAAGTCTCAGAGTGGTGAGATGTAGGAAAGACTCAACACGACATTGATGGCTTTGAAGATGGAAGGGGACCATGATAGGAGGACTGTGGGAGACCCCTAGAAACAGGGAAAGGCAAGAAAAATAGATGCTCCCTTGAGGCCTCCAGAAAGGAACACAGCCCTGCTGGTCAGCTGCGTTTTAGCCTAGTGAGGCCCATTTTTGTATTTCTGACCTCCAGGGTTAGAAGATAATAGATTTGTGTTGCTATAAACCATTAAGTTTGAGATAACCTGTCATAGCAGCAGTAGGAAACTAACACAGTATTCATTGAAAGCCTCTTTTAAGGCCATATTATTCCTCTGCTCTGCATTGTCCAGTGAATCCCCATTGTTTTTTATAACAAAATCAGGCTCTATAGTTTGACTTAAAGCCTTTAGTCATTTGACTTTGTTAATTCAGTGTCTTATCTTTTTTGACCTCCCAGCTTCCGTCCTATGTGCCTCCGACACAAAACTATTGCTGTTCTTCAAAATTGTCAGCTTTCCCATGTGGCTGTTCTTTTGCACACACTGTGTTCTCTGCCTGAATAGCCCACTTTCACTTATTTGTCTGTCCAACTTCTACCCATCCTTATGAACTCTTTTTTAGTGTCATCTGCTATGCAAAGCCTTGCCTCAGCCCTCCAGTCTAAGTTCCTGTTTCACAGGTAACACTTGCTACATTGTGTCTAATTTATATATATTGCCTGTCTTCCTATCCAGCTGTGAGCTATGTGGGGAGGTAATAATGTCATATTTGTGTTCCTCCAGCATGCAGTACATTGTTTGATTCACAGTATTCCTCAATAAATATTTTTTCTGGTTGCTGAGTTGATTGATGATTGACCAGTCCTTCACTAATAGTTTATTTATTTACACGGATCAGCCTTCAAACATGATTCTATCATATACTCAACTGAACTTTGCCCTGTCCCACTGCCTGTCCTAGCTACCATCCTATTTCTCTCACCCTTTCCCTGACAAATAACTTGAGGAGTGAGTGATCTATGTATGTAGTTTCAATTTTCTTCCTCCCATGACCTCTTAACTCTTTGATATGCTACTTCTGTTCTTTGGTGTTGGCTTTTCTTTTCAAAAGTCTCTATTGATCTCTTTCTGTCTATTGTTTTGATCTCTCTGATAACTTTGACCACTACCATTCCAATCTTTCCCTCTGTTAGTTTCCATGTATATTACTACTCTTTTCCTACTTCTATATTTTTTTACTAGTTCTTTCTCTTTCCACCCCTTAATTCTGGGTATTCCCTCAATATTAAACGCTTAAGCCTTGGTTCTTCACTCAAATGCAGTCAATGTCTTGAAGCCCTCATCCACTATTATGATTTTACCACCATTTATAAAGATGACTACGTCTGTAGCCAAGACCTACTACAGTCCTGTCCATACAGTAGCTGCAGTTGAAGCCTCTGCCATTATCTTCAACAGAGACAGAAACTAAAGTTGATTGATTCTTCATAAGTAGCTCTCACTTCTTACTTGTCTTTCTCTGTCAGTAACCTCTTCATTATGCTCATTTATCAGTTTAGAAATGTTGGAATCTTTTCTCCTGCTTCCTGCTTTTATCTTTTTATTTTATCTGTTATCAAGTTGGTTTTTCTTCAGGCTATCTCTTAGATTTGTCTTTTTTTTTTTTTTTCCTGTAACTACCACTCTAATATAGGTCCTTGTCACCTTAAGAGCCACTTAAATTTGTTCCATGCCTCCAGTATTTATTCTCTTTAATTGACCTATGCATCCTAACACTCTTATCTTTAATAGATCATCAATTCTACCACCACTTTCACCTCCAACACCCAACTCATGCTAAAGTGCTTTCATATCATTCTCCTACACAAGAAACTATGGTTGATCTGCAACAATTATTACGACATACCCTACATGGTCTTCTTAGACTCAACTAGACATTCAGACTCAGTTTAACTATTAAAGTCTGCATTCACACCAGCCTACTCAAAAAGAGCAAGACACACAGATTGCCACAGGGCAGCGTCAGGTCTTCCTCTTCGGAGGCAGCTGTAGCAGTCTGATAGCTCAGGGGCAACACAACTGTCTGGTTTAGAAGTCTTATGTGTTAGAGGTGCAAATTGCTCTTGTCACAACCCCACAGGCATAGCTTCTAGGGTTCTTGCGAGGACATACCAGTTATGAGTCACCAAATTCAGGTAAGCCCAAAGGCATCCATATCAGTTCTTTATAGTTCATTTATGGTTCTTCCTGGTCCAGGGGTGATTTTTACTATAAGCAATGTTATGCAGCAATGAAGTGAATATTCTGTCTTTATTAGGTTATCAGAAGAATAATGATAGCAAATTGACTGCTGGTAACCATCTCATGCAGAAGGAAAAAGGATTTTGTTAACTTTTTGCCCTCAGTTACCAATCAAGTTAAAACTCCTTTGGCTCATTATCAAGGTCTTTCATACCTTGTCCTTCATTTATTCAAACCTCTTTCCCCGTATTCTCCAGTTAGCCTCCTCTGGCTCCCTCACCTATTATAGTAAGAGCCTAAACAAGAGTAAGAGGAAATTTCTTCCTTCATTATATTCCAAAATTCAGTGCCTGCTATAATTTTAGGCGAGTAGTAGCTATTCAAGGAATAGCCACAGAATAACAGAATCTCAGCGTTATAAGAGACATTCTAAACTGATGAGTGGATTCCATACTGTTTTGCATTGATATAAACTAAACATAGAGTAACACAAAACACCTTTTTGATTTATTGATGGATTGAGAAGGCACTATTGCAAACCTTTTTGTAGAGGTGAAAAACTCACAGCTCAAAGTTAAAAAAAAATCACTTCCAACCCAAACACCTAGCAGTATAAATCTTAAAAGAAACAGCACAATGATAAAATTAAAACCAAAGTTGAACCATAAAATTGCTTAGGTTTCAGTTCAGGAAACGCGCTTCCCCAGGTGGAGGCAGGCAGCAGTGAGGCCAAGTGGAGAAGATGGAACGTGAGGCCTTAGGAGACAGAAGACTACGGAGGTGGTTCAGGCTGACTACTCGTATGACTTCCAGCAAGTTAATTAACTTTCCTGTGCTTTAACACATGTCTGTGAATGCACACAGTGATATTTTCCCATTATTTACCTGAAGTAATATGGGTGGGATTAATGAAGTGATACTTTAAAATGTGTCAAGTTACATGGAACAGAAATTCGGCTGAAATTTAAGGTATTTTAATTTTTCCCACCAGAGATCAAAGAGGAGAGTAAGAAGAGGAAATTTACAAGAAAGCTACTTTTAATTGAGTCTACATAGGCCAATTAAAACAGAAATCAATCATTTGTTTTGTGAATTTTATCAATATAGACAGGAAATTAAATTAACTCAGGCTAACTTGTATTATTTCATTCTCCAGTAGAAGGATTTTGGATCTAAATTATTCTTATAACTGCTCTTTTTTTCCCCAATTTTACTTTTTTTTTTTTTTGGTGGAAGAATCAAGAGCAAATCCTTGATCCCTTTTTAGATGTAAGATTAAATATTTTGGACAAACAACACTGGAAAAAAGTCTATTTCATAATAAAGACCAAAATAAAAAATTTCGTGAGCTACACATCTGATGCTTCTGTTGCCAAGGTAAAAAACCAAAACAGATGGACAAGTTGAAAGATACGTGCATCCTAAAGGAATGCCCAACCTGAATTATATCCCAAGTTAAAAACGCATACTGAAAGTGCACTTGATACATTGTAGGATGTGTTTTTGAAAGGAAGGAATTCACACACAATAGGAACTGAAAGCTTCCTTTTTTAAATAATGAATTTTCTCAATTAATAAAAACAGAGAGAAGAGTGATACTTTATATGTTGTCCTACATTTATCAGCTATTGTCACTGAGAAGTAAGTAGTTAATTTTCTCTTCTAGAAAACTTGAGTCCCTACTATCCTCTCCTTTGTTCACATCAGCCTTAGTAAGTAAAAGTAGGCGAGTAGACAGAAGCACTTCCCAGATAGCATTTGCTCAGTCTGTGGAATTTATCACCACATGAGGTCATCAGATCAGTTGTAACAGCTGGGTTCAAAATGAGGTTGGGAGAATTTTACAACTAATAACACTATATAGTAAAGCCAGTGACTTAAGAGTTTTCTGCTTTAGGTTGTAAGATCATGCATACTTCAGTTCATAAAATATTAAACCATGGAATTGGAAAGAAACATTCCCTTTCAAAATATCCTTGAAGACTTTTGATAAAGACCACTTGTGGTGCCTTATGACAGGCAAAAATGACCTAACAAACAACATAGCAGAAATGTCATTTGACGATAAATCCAACATTTATATAACACTGCAACCAAAAACAAGAAAAACTTCAAGCGAAAATTGAAGTTCTGCCTGACTGTGTCTGCATGGTGACAAAATACCTGGTTAAAAATGATGAAAATTAAGTTAAAAAATGATTGATATTAGGGAGACATGAAAAACTCTTACTGTTTGCTACACTCAACTTAAAAAGTATGAATTCAAGCAAACTTGCCTCTACGTAGAAATTTAGCCTAAATGCATCTAAATTGTGGTAGATTGATTCACTTTTTAACATAAACATTTCCCATTTTTATTGGTGGAGTTGGGGTATTCAGATACAACTTTCTAGTTAGAATTGCTTCATGGTTCCTCTGCTATTTAGACCTATAATGCAATTCTTTCCTCAGAGTAAGTAGTTGACCAGGAATTAGATACAGTTGTCCCTCAGCATTCATGGGGGAATGGTTCCAGGACCCTGCAGATACCGAAATCCAAGGATGCTCAAGTGCCTTGTATAAAATGACGTAGTATTTGCATATAACCTATGCACATCCTCCTGTATACTTCGTCATCTCTACATTACTTATAGTACCTAATACAATGTAAAGGCTATGTAAATAGTTGTTATACTTATTGTTTAGGGAATAATAACAAGAAAAAAGGAGTCTGTACATATTCATTACAGACTCAACCTTTGTAGGCCTTTCAATTTGAGGTTGGTTGAATCTGTGGATGTACGACCTGCGGATAGAGAGGGCTGACTGTGATTTTAAATTCAATGCAATGCCATTTAGTTCTCAGAACTCCTGACTTTTAGAGAAGGATGAGATATTCTTCTAAGTTCAGAGACTGTAGAAGTTAAAGTGTTCCTCTTCAAACAGAAAAGCTTTTATATTCACATTGACATTCAAAAGTCTTGCTTTTTAGTTGCACTTTGGATATACAGAACTTTTGAGGATCAAAATTTGTAATGTGTGATACTGCATAATGCATGTTAGTTTGATCTTATAATGCATGTCAGTAGTCTTTGATCTACACTTATAAAGTGCCAGTAGACTTAGAATAACTCCTTATGGTTTCTCTCATGTTTAGGTCCTGCTCTCCATTTGGAGTGTGGAGACTGCTAAGCAGAAGTATGTTTTGGTGACTGATTCTTCAAAATATTTCTGTTCTCCACATTTGCTTTTTGTGTTGCCTATAGTGCTTATTTTCTGAGCTTGATTCTCAAGTATAGAGATATATGTTCTGATGATTTAATGTTGCGCAGGAACAGAGCTAATAACCATAGAAAAATAGAGCTTTAAAATTGTTTTTTATGTCTATTGAATATCATCTATCCCCCATCCCCAGAGAGACATAAAGTCACTTGCTCAGAAGAAGATAGTGTGATTGTTGTCTTTATGTGTCAACTTGACTGTATCATGGGATGCACAGATATTTTGATAAACATTATTTCTAGGTGTGTCTGTGAGGGTGTTTCCAGATGAGATTAGCATTGGAATCAATAGACTGAGTAAAGGCAATTGCCTTTCCCAATGTGGGTGGTCATCATCCAATCTGTTGAGGGTCTGAATAGAACAAAAAGGCATAGGAAGGGAGAATTTGCTCTCTCTGATGACTGTTGAACTGTGACATTGGTCTTCTCCTGACCTTGGACTGGGACCTACATCGTTAGCACTCCTGGTCTCAGGCCTTTGAACTTGGACTGGAATGACACCACCAGCTTTCCTGGGTCTCCATCTTGCAACTGACAGATTGTGGGGCTTCTCAGCTTCTATAATGTGTGAGCTGATTCCTTAACATAAATATCTCTATATACAGTCATGTGTTGTTTAACAATGGGGATACGTTCTGACAAGTGCATCATTAGGCAATTTCATCATTGTGCGAACATCATAGAGTATACTTACACAAATGTAGATGGTACAGCCTACTACACTCTTAAGCTACATGGTACTAATCTTACAGGACCACCATTGTATACGTGGTCTGTCGTTGACCGAAATGTCATCGTTATGAGGCATGTGACTGTATTTGTGTATATCATATTGGTTCTGTTTCTCTGGAGAACGCTGGCTAATAGAGCTAGTCAGGACAGTGATAGGACTAGAACACAGTTGCAAATCTACTGCCATTTATCACACTACGACTTTGAAAATGCCTGGCATGGTGCCTAATATGAAAGAGGTGGGTAATAAATGTTTTTGAAATAATGAATGAATACTGAATAGTTTAAGAAAACATTTTGACTTTATCTTGCAGCAAATAGACAGAGCCTGACAGCAGTTGCAAATTTTCATTGTTCCATTGCTCTTTTGTAAATTAAAAAGCTTCTCCTCCCATAAAACAAAACGAAACAAAACAAAACAAAACAAAACTGAAAGCCAGCATCATCACATGTCTTTCTCTTATCTTAGGTGTTAATTTACTTACCATAACAGAGATTTCAGTCTCTGGTAAGTCTTTTATAGGAACTCTTTGTAGTTATGCTCATATATGGCCAGTTCTTTTCATAAGTGTGTAGAAAATTTGACAGGCTGACCAAGCTAGTTATAACGACCACGTTCTGATGCAGACTTTAGGCACGCAAAGTTTATTGACCACATCTGCTAGATCTTTAGAGGTAATAGGTTCAGTCAATCTAAGCAACATCTTGTCATGAGCACAAAGGGTAGAGCAATGCATCTGAACCATACTGTGCATGCAAATCACCCGGGAATCTTGTTAAAATGCAGATATTCTGATTCATTGGTCTAGAGTGGGCACTGAGACTCTGAATTTCTGACAAGTTCTCGGATGCTTCTGAAGATTCTGAAGGTTCACGCAAAGTAGGAAGAAGGTGGCTACTAGTGAATTTGACTGACTCTTGTGTCTGATTCTCTACTTTTGCTTCAGTCCTTGTTGGTTTTTTGTCAAAGATATTCTATGCTAATGGGGAGAATCCACACCCTGCAACATTTAAATAAGGCTAAAGACTCTTACTAGTCTGGAAGTTGCCATTTCCTCTTATAAGATATGTGAATAACGGCCTCAGTCTTCATTTGTCTTTGCACATATAGATCCAAAGCCATATTCTATCTCATTCTATGATTATTTTGTGGAGTAATCTCAGAATTTAGAGGAAACTTTGAAAACATTGATAAGCAAGTCTGTGTTTGGAAATATGGTTCACTTAAAGACCTATTGTTTTAGAGGTAAAAAAAGGAGTCGTTTGATTTAAAATGGTTATCATTGGGAATATATGTACTATCATTGAAAGTTACTCTGGAGTAGTTTTCTTTTTCACTAAAATAACCTCCACACACATAACACACATTTATAGAGGAAAAAAAAAGAAAGAAAAACATTTTAACCACAAGGTGGCAGTAAAACATATATTAAAAAAAGGGATTTGGCATAAATAATGATTTCAGACATTTCTGAGGAAATGATTGTCAAAATAAATAGCATTTCCTAATGCTGTGGTATGCAGAAACGCCTCAGTGAAGCTACTTATTTGTGGCATTCTTGGATAACCACACTCTAAATTGTAAACTGTCTAAACTGGGCATCTTTGTGGGTCCTCAGTCAGTATCTGCAGAGGACAGTTTTCAGTTAAGAAAACAATTGCATTGTAATATTTCTTATTTATTTTGGTTCCATTTAACCAACAGTTAGTGTCATAAGTTACATGTAAATATTCTGAAGATGTGAACCCTAGAAGCTTTGACTAGTCCTCAATTCCACATGACGTAATTAATTTTAACTGCCTTTTTGTATAAAGAATACATTTATTAAAAGTTTTGAAAATGTTTTACTGTTCCACTCTTTGTGACAATACATTGCTTTTTTTTTTATCTTGAAATATGCCTTATTTTCTTTAGCCTTTTTACCTCAGCCATGAAGATACCAGTATTGTCCGCTAAAAATCAGATTGTGTTGCGAGTGTCCTGTCAAGAGTTCAATGGAGAGCTGACTAAGTTTACCTAAGCAGTATCTAATAGAAAGATGAGGTAAATATTGCAAAGCCACAAAAGTATCCAGATGAATGAAACACTGCTTTCCTTTCGGAAAAGAATTGGAGGGTCGTGGTAAAGGATGTTAGGAAGGGTTCTGTGAAGGACAAAGAGACAGATTGAATTATTCAATACCTGTTCCAGTTCCGTAAATAACTTTTCATGAGGCGAAGGTTTGCTCTCCATATATTCAGAACTTAAAAATACTCTCTAACGCCGGCTACAAGACAACATTTTTGGAAGCTAACTGGGGACAGGGAAAGGAAAAATGTTCTGACTGGAGTAATGGGTGGAATTTTTTCTAATTCCTGCCATTGGCAGGAAGCCTGGATGTCAGTTGTTCAGGGGCTGGAAATCAGCCAGAGCGAGGTTGGGGCCAAAAAGCCAAGGACTGACACCTGTGCAGCTGTGCCCCTGGCTTCTGCTCAGATATCCCCTTTGCAAGGCAATGGAGACTGTCCTTTTGTTTGCTTAGACTCTGCTGAATGACTTGCTAGCATTACATAAATTATACATGTCTAAATATGAGTGAGTTTCCCTTAAAATCAGTGCTCAGAAATGAGGGAGTAGTCTTTTTGGAATTTATGAATACTAAACACTTCAGGTTTGTGAAGCCTGCCATAGTAGAGTGCTCTTTTGCTTACTCTATCTTGAATAAAAAAACACTATTGTTTGAAATAACTCAACAATATCAATCAATGCTACATAACGATGCTTATAGGGGTTACCTAACAGAATTAAAATGTAAGGAGAGAAAGGTTTCACATAGACTTCGTAAACATTCTCCGGGGTGTAATGTCACAACCAGAAGCGATGCTGGAAGTTTATGTTGATGTGAGCTTGAAACCGCTGACAAGGAGGGAGACGTGCTAAAACCATAGAGCGTCATGTTGCAGCAATGTAGTGGTTGATGAAGCAAGGACGCCGTGAAAACTTAACTGCATTTACATACAAAACGTAAAGATGAAGTGCAAAACTGAATTTAATATGTGAGGAATCATGCTTTTGAGTAAAACTATTGTTATTATTTAGGTTACTATTACTGCTACCACATTCTGAAAAGATGTATCTTTTTTGGACAGAAAACCAAAAAATCTAGGGGCTGGCCTGGTGGCATAGTGTGTGTATTTGTGTGTTCTGCTTTGGTGGCCTGGGGTTCATGGGTTTGGATCCCAGGCGTGGACCTACCCATTGCTCATCAAGCCATGCTCTGGCGGGGTCTCACATACAAAACAGAGGAAGATTGACACAGATGTAAGCTCAGTGACAATCTTCCTTAAGCAAAAAAAAAGAAAAAAAAAGGAAGACTGACAACAGATGTTAGTTGAGGGCCAATCTTCCTCACCAAAAAAAAAAAAAAATGCAGTGACAAAGTTTGTTTTGCCATCCTTAAATTAGGTTGTAAAGTAAATAATACAAACTTTACTTTCTTAATTTAGCTGTTGAAATTGAACTATTAAAGAATGCTTGATTAAAAATTGAAATCATTTCAGAGACAGCCCTATCTGCCTACAAGGCTATCATCCATTGTCACACCAATATGGGGAACATGTGCAGCACACAATCGACAAGTGGACTATGTTGGATCTTTACCCTTTAGCCTGAGTGAATAAAATGCCTAAATCACAATGGACACCCATTTAAGATTCGGAGTGGCAGCAGGTACCGCTATCATGTCTCCAACCCCTCACAAATGTACACTCCAGCATCATAACCGGTGACTGAGGGAATTCATGTCATGGCCAGAGGCACACAGGACCGGGCAAAAAGACAATATCTCCTGGGTTTTCCATCTACCTATTACATTCAGAAAACAAGTGTCATCTAAATGGTAAATGGAATGATAAAAGATCAATTAAAAATTCACATGCCACCTTTACAAAAGGAGGACTATATACCTGGCTGAAGCAATCATGGAAGTCAAACAAACTCAGAGATTGCCTCGGGAAGAGGGGGTAGGCAGAGGAATAGCAGTAGACATAGCAACATGGAACACCAAGAGATTGTTTTCCTAATGGTGACTGACACAGTGAGCACATCAGGGTTAGATTGAGCTGCCCTAGAGGTGGGCTCAATTCATTCCGAAGCTAATTCAGGTACAATTCAGCTTACAATTTATTTTTCTACAGAATTGCTGTGGACTGGCTAAATGGAGCATGACGATGGTAGGAGTTGTTATTAACCTTGATTACAGTGAGGAAGCCACCTCACTGCTGCATACTTAGGGGATGAACACCTTTAGGTTGGAAACAGATAATTGTCTTGTCAGCCAATACTATTTCCTGGCCTGTAGATTAGGCAAGGGGATGGGAAATTTATGCTGAGGGGATCCCAGGGCATACTAATGCCAACGTTCTATTGTCTCCCGATGGGGACCTGAGAAAGAGAGAGGTCAGAGCTGTAAGTTAAGCCCTGGCAACACAGACAGGTGGAAAAAAGGAAGGGAGGCTCTCTTTGACAATTTGAGGTCAAGAGATAATGGGAGAATAAGCTTGTTTTCTAGGTCAGGTGGAAAGGAAGAGCCTGCCAGGACTGCCACAGTTTCCCTATTGTAGGACTCATGCTTCTCTTCCTGTTTTGGGCCATCATATGTCCTTTTATTTCTCAATCTGGGGATACTTCCACATTCGGCTCAGAATCCAGGGGCACTCTTACATTCTAACACTAATTATGGTAACTCCACTATCATAACTTTTTCAGTCAGGTAAGCCTCAAATAATGGAAACTCTTTGAGTTTACACCACATGACCCAATCCTAAAATGTGAGTTTCCCCACGTGCTGATATAGTCTATGACCAGTCCCCACAAAAGGAACTTTGTAACTGGAGTTAATTCTCAGCATACAAGGTGCTCCAAAGAGAATTGACTTTGCCAGATGGGTGTTCTCTTCTGAGGCACCATGTATAGTCTGTCAGGGGTCTCTTTAGGGCTGGACTATTGTAGACCATGCACCCCAAAGCCTTGTTATATGCTCTCTTGGATGGCCCCTCAGCCTCACCTCTGAACTTTGCCTCTACTCATTTGGGAAAGTAGGAATGGAAGTTGCCCTGATTCTGGTTATCATTTGGCTGAAGAGGCACATTTTGAGCAGTTCTGTTTCAAGAAATACCCCTCTGGTCATCAGAGACACTGGATATTCACCATGGTCCATTTGTCTTCAAGATAACAGGCTTCCTCCTACGAGACACTTGATACAATCTCGAATGAAAAGTAAGTGTAAAGAATATTTATCTTCATATTGGGAAGAACAAGCATTAACAGAATGACTCTTTGGGATGGCAGTCCAGCTGACTATTTAGATAAATTATTCCAGGATGGGAATACTACAGTTAACATCTACCATAAATTGTCTCCTCATAGTCTTTGAGCTCACCCAAGCTCCTGCTAAATGAGAAGGTAACTCATTTATTAATTTGTCTCAAATGATCTCCCCTCAAATGAGGCATATCTCACATTGAATCCTTACCCAGGCGCCCGTTAGGGTGAGACTCCTTGGCTCCTCTCTGTCTTACCTCATCTCCAAGCCATCAATCGGATCTGGTTGGTTCAATCTTTAAAAATATACTCATATTCTAACTAATTCTCACCAGTTCTACAGACATTATTTTCTAAGCCACCATCATCCCTCCTGATTTATTGCCAAAACCTCCACGTAAGTTTCCCAGCCTCGTCTACGGTCTAGTTTTCACTCAGCTGCAGTAGTCAGATTGTTCCACTTTGCTTTAAATCCTCCAGAGGCTTTTCATCGCACTCACAGTAAAAGCAAAAGTTTCAAGGCCTCGATAGAAGCTTAAATAACCTGCAGTAACAGGCCTCTTTTCTCTCTCTGTGCCACATTCTTACCCTGTTCCCTTCCTCACTCCACTCAAGCTGCTCCGAACTCCTTGCAGTTTCTTCAGTGTGCTGATTATGCTTCTGCCCGGGGGTCTCTTGTTTCTTCTCTTGGAATGCTCTCCCTCTCACACTCATGTCAACACGGCTTGCTATTTCCTTCTTCAGGTCTCTCTTCAAATGTCACTTTATCAGAGAGAACTTCCCTGATGACACTATTTAAAATAGGAAACTTCTTCCTCTTTCATTCCCTAGGCCTTTCACCTGTGACATTGACATATTACACGTTTTTGTTTAGTTGTCCACTTATTTATTGTCAGTTTTCTCTCTACTAGAATGTAAACTACTTTTAAATAAGGACTTTGTTTTATCCTTGTTTATAGTTCAGTGCCTAGAGCGGTGCTTGGCAAATAGTAGCTCCTCATTAAATATTTGTTGAATGAATGAGCACGTAGCATGTGCTGGCCAGTTCACCACCATCTACGTTATTGCATATCATCCTTCATGAGTCTATTTCACTCCTGTGCATCACCTGCCTAGCTCTTGTAGGTGGATGGATTTGTGACTCTTGGCCTATAGCTTAGAAAAACAAAGGTCAGTTTAGGAACTCATGAACAAATATCTAGATAATATCTCTTTGAGAAACATAAAAATCTCTGGTAACACCATTTCTCTGCCTTTTTCCATCCCCCACCCAGAACAGAAAGTCCCTGTCTCAAGAATGGAGGCCTTACTTTCTCCAGAAAGGAGAAAAATACTTAATTTCTTCTTGAGTCCACAGTAGTGATGCAAGGCTTAAATTAATTCCTCTGAGGTAGAAATGTGATAAATAATAAATATATTTGTATAATGTTGAATAAATGATTTTTGAATTAAATGGAATTGTATGTAACTCAGAAATTATCTTCATTTCGGGTCAGAATCATTTTTACTCGACTGTGGCTTTTAATACTTTGTTTCACCTCTCAATGAGTGTTTAAAAATACATAAGAACTGAGGGAAAGGAAATTATTGCTTAAATGAACTCTTCTGGCAATATTTTATATGTAATCACTTTATTGATTACATACAGGGAAAGACATCCATTTTAATTATATGGTATAATTGAATAATTGAATACACATGTGTAATCAATTGCACTCCAATCAGGATATAGAGTATTTTCAGAACTCTAAAAGATTTCCTTGCGTCCCTTTGTAATCATTCACCCTTACTTCCTGTCCCAGGCAAACACTGACCTGCTTTCTGCCATTATGGCTTGGTTTTACGTGTCTTAGAATTTCATGTAAAACAGGTCAGAAATATGTGATCTTTTATGTCTGATTTCATTTGCTCAGCATAATGTTTTTGAGAATCATCTAGAGCTCACAGGTATTGGGAGTTTCTTCCTTTTTATTACTGAGTAGTATTCCGCTGTTGGACCATACTGGTCTACCTATTCATTCATCTGTTGATTGAGCTGATAGGGGTGTTACCAGTTTTTGGCTTTTATAAATAAAGCTGCCATGAATATTTGTGTACAGGTACTTGTGTGAATGTGTTTTAATTTTTTTGATAAATACTTAGGAGTAGAATTCCTGAGTCAACTGGTGAATATATGTTTAATTTTATTAAAAACTTCTGACAATCTTTTAATTACTTTTTTGTAAAGGGAAAACTTCCTTTGTAATTTTTCTGCTTTTCACTCTGCTCATATTCTCGTGGTTAACTTTTTTTGTGCAGAGAGGGTGAAGACTCAAATGTGGCTACTGCCTTTATTGTCAATCAGGCTGGTACAGAAATTCAGAAATGGCATTCAAATAGGGGAAAAGTTTCCTTTCCCTAAAACTCTGACTGGATGACGCATCTCTCCTGGGGCTGCTGGGAGAATTAAATGAAATGAGACATTGAAAATGCATAACACAGTGCCTGGCACAGAGTTCATGTTCGGTGATGTCAGTTGTAATTATTATCTGAGTTTATTAATAAATTGGGATAAGAGAGAAGACCTGCCCCCCGTGGTGTAGATGTTAAACTATGACTTTGTACTCTATTGTGATCATCTTCCTGAAAAGCTTACCTCGCAACACCTGTAGCAGCTTATTCATCTGCATCACTGACTAATAATATGTGTTCATCTGCACTAAATCCATGAAAGCAAGTTCAGAGGATCAAACCATAGAGAAAGGCAGAATCCAATAATGTCGCAAACTGCAAAATGAGAAAATAAAATAAGAGCAGAATCACAAGGTGGAAAATTATAATAATTTGAGGATGAATGGGTACTTTTGTAAAGACTTTCTAGTTTTCTAAAATAAGGTAATTTCATTAAAACGTATGACTACTTTTAACTTTTGCTAGGTCAACTTTGGTGCTCAACTCTTTTCTCTGATGAAAGAACCATGCTGATAGCATGGAGTGAGCTTCACTTTTCTGCCTTTATTTTTAAAAATTCGCCAATCTTTAAGACTTCTTAATCTGTGGGTGGCATTGTTATACCCAGAGGTGGAGAGAAGGAAAAAATATTCACATTTATTAAAGAAGGTACATTTTTAAAACAAAGGGAAACCCTTCCTGTAGTGTGTATTTTAATCAGAAGAACGAACCACTTAGTTTTGTTCCTTGGTGAGTGGTCTTTGTGAGAGCCTTTTGCTGATCTCCAAACTCAAGATACCCAAGAAACTGTGGGCAAGCTTGATTCCCAGTCAAGAAGAGTTATTGGAGACCTCTAATTTTCAGCACAGCAAAAGACCTTTTGTGTAATTAGTTTTCATTTTTGATGAGAAATCAAGTTGGAATTAAACTGGCTTGGTAGACATAGGTGCAGTGATTCTTTCCAAAATGAAATTGAATTAAGACTAAAAGGATTGCGGTGGATAACAGCCTCATTAACCAAGTGCTGTTTGAAAAAGGTTTTATTTCTGTAGTGAACTTCATTAAAGATTGTCAATTGGTAAAATGCATACATTCTGTATCAGTGTTCTTTAGCTACGTAATATGACTAAAAATTGAGATAATGAGGGAATAGAATCACCTCCTACTCATTCTGTTGGTGAGGGAGGGATTCCTGCCCTAGGGTTATAGGGATGGCTGAACACACAACACCCAACACTGGACAGATGATATTGACAGCTCTTGGAGTTAGTGCTGTCACGCTATGACACGCTTGAGGAAGACTGGAGGAAGGCTGGACACGCTTCCTTGAGGATGAAAGAACATAGAGTGAAGCCTCGGTGAAAGCCAGCACTAACTGCCAGAGAGGCAGATACGCATATTCTAACAGCCTGGTAGAAAATGAGATCACATGTCACACAGGGCCTCATGGGGGTTGTACTCCGGAACAGAGTGAACAACCAGGGGCTGCGGGAGGCAGACTTTGTAGTATCAAGAGGGTGGGGTGCCTTCTGGTTGCCTGGACTCTACACTTTGGAGGGCTTTGCGTATCACAATCAATTTATTAACAGAGGTGCCTTTGTTCGCTGGCTCTGGTACTCAACACAGGCACAGCATGAGATCCTTGAGCCTAAACATCTAATCACATGATTAACATGGTTCCTTGCCCAGGGAAATACTTTTCCACAATTCTTACCCTCCATTCTTTAAGCCAACAATGACCACATAAAAAAATCTATGAAGGCTTGTAGGGGTGTGCTTTCACCAATGTCACAGCTATAGTATATTCAGAATTGTTGGGGCCAGCCCCTGGCCAAGTGGTTAAGTTCATGTGCTCTGCTTCAGCAGCCTGGGGTTTGTGGGTTCAGATCCTGGGCACTGCTCATCAAGCCATGCTGTGGCAGTATCCCATATAGAAGAACTAGAATGACTTACAACTAGGATGTACAACTATGTACTGGGGCTTTGAGGAGGAAAAAAAAGAGGGAGATTGGCAACAGATGTTAGCTCAGGGCCGATCTTCCTAAAAAAAGAAAAAAAAGAGTTGTGCAACCATCCCCTCAATTTAAGTTTAGAACATTTTCATCACCACAAAGAGGATTTCTATACCCGTTAGCAATCATTCTCTATTTTCTTTCCCCTTTCCCCATCTTCTCCTAGGGCACCAGACAACCACAAATGTACTTTCTTTCTTTTTTTTTTTTTGAGGAAGATTAGCTCTAAGCTAACATTCACTGCCAATCCTCCCCTTTTTGCTGAGGAAGACTGGCCCTGAGCTAACATCTGTGCCAGTCTTCTTCTATCCTATATGTGGGATGCCTGCCACAGCATGGCTTGACAAGCGGTGTGTAGGTCCACACCCAGGATCCAAACCAGTGAACCCTGGGCCGCCGAAGTGAAGTACCTGAACTTAATCACTATGCAACCAGGCCAGCCCCTGTGCTTTATGGGTAAATAGATTTACCTATTTTGGACATTTCATTTAAAGGGAATCATACAGTACGTGGTCTTCTTTCATTTAATTGCAGTGGATTCTTGCACAATGCTTTATTATTCTTCAGTAGGACTGAGTGTTCATTTCTTTGCTTATGAAATAGGAAATTCCTCAAACTTAGGAAGGGTATTCAAAAGATACTGAGTAGCCCCAAATATGATAAATGCCCATTACACGTGGCTAGACACATCTTATTCTTCAGGTCTCAGCTCAAATGTCACCTCTGAGAGACCTCTTTGTGCATCCTAGTTAAAGATAGACCATCTCTGTTATTCCATCTCCCAGACCCTTGCTTGTTTTTTTAAAGCACTTATGATAACTTGAAATTATTTTATTTGTCAGTTTTTGTGTGTGTTTGTGAGCTGTCTCCCATACTAGAGCATAGACTTCATGAACAAATGAGCCATGTCTATCTTGCCACCTTTGTACTTCCAGCATTTAGCACAGTGGTTCAAAGTAAGCACTCAAATTTTGAATGAATGAATAAATGAATGAGTTATTTAATGATAAAAAGAATGTAGTAGGAGACAAATTTTGTTTTAAATAGGTATGCATTTTTTTTTTTAGTGAGGAAGATTAGCCCTGAGCCAACATCTGTTGCCAATCTTCCTCTTTTATTTTCTCTCCAAACCCCAGTACATAGTTGTATATCCTATTTATAAGTCATTCTAGTTCATCTGTGTGGGGTGCTGCCACAGCATGGCTTGATGAGCGGTGTGTAAGTCCGTGCCGAACATCTGAACCTGTGAACCCCGGGCTGCTGAAGCAGAGCACATGAACTTAACCACTTTGCCATGGGGCTGGCTCCCAGGAGGAGACAAATTCTTGGTGGGGAATGATGATGATGAGTTCAACATGGAGATTTTAAGTGTGAGGAAGCTGTGGAATATCCCGGTGACCGTATCTTCCAGGCAGTTGATAGACATAAATTCATACACAGAATTTTAAAGTTAAACGGTGCAGAGGGCCTGCAGGAAAAGGCGATGTTCTCTTGATCTACTCCGCCCTCAGTCTATGTCTCTAGAGTACACATACTGTTTAGCTTCTTCAGTAGTTACTGCTATTGTCTATATCTTTAAATTTAATGCTATATTGTTCTTTCTCAACTTAATAACTTCTGATTTATCTATTGCTATGCTACATGAGGCTTTAGTCCATTTACCAGAAATGTCTGTCTTTCTTCCCATCCCCTCACAGTATAGTTCTATCTTAAGAAAAAATTTCTTTGTTGAATACACTTGTAAATTTAAATAAATTGCTTTCATCCACTATGACTAGTTTCTCTTGCTTGCCCAGGTTGTAAGATATAGATATTTGCCTGTCTAATCTTCCTTCCACCTCCATTTCCTGGCTTCTGGAAGTTGTCCTTTTAATTTTGCAGAGTCAAGATCGATAACATGTACATTCTCCTGTCATACATTCTACTGGCTGCTCAGCATCATGTCACATTTGAACTGGTTTCATGTTTGAACTCTGTTGTTTGTATCATTTTAATTATTATGCCTGGACTACCTGATTCTTTTTTCCCCCCCCGGATGTAAAAGCATGTGTCTTCTTCTTTACCATATTGCTAGCATTTTCCAGTTTCTTATATATTCTCTATACTTTTTAGAATAGATTATTTTCTTTTTCTTGAAGCCATTGATTTCCTGTTTTAAATTGAAGCGGTTGCATAAACTGGCTTTATTGTACAATGTTCTGCTTTTCTGGAGGTTTAAATTTCCTTTCTTTCTTGTTTCTTGTAAAGGCAAAAACATATTGATACAAAATTCCCTCAAGGAAGTAAAATTTCCTTCAGAAATGAAATAAATTCTACAGGTATGTAAGCTACTTTATGTTATAAAGGTAAAATATTAGACCTCAGGATTTGACAATAGCTTATAATTCACATTTAATTACAAGTTCCATAAGTATGGAGAACTCTTTACAACTTACATGCTTCCAGACTAATCAAGCATTGTGTCTCTAATCCTAGTGCTTATTATATTATAATCAAAAGACAAAGATGAGCAGAGAATCTTCCTGACAAAATTCCGGACCAAGAACTTGGAACTTAATTCAAGTTGTGTTTTCTGCTGAGATGTGAGTAGAGAGTGTAGGTGATGACCTGATCTTTATCATTTATTAAATATACAAAAATATTTCAAGACTGAAAAACAGATAATTTTATACTCTTCGAGGAAAAGTATGAATAATTAGATATTCCAGAAATGAACAAATTTCTGAGAGTCTGTTTCATTTTGGCAAATAGTATCTGATGGTATAAAATATAAATTTATGAAACACATACACACACACACAGAGCCATGTAAATGAAAGATCTGAATGGCACTGGGATGAAGCTGCCATAAGGCACAGTAATTGAGCCAGCATAACCATCCTTGTCACATTAATGTGCCCCATTATATGATGATTAAATCTTTCCATTTATCTGGCTTGCCATAACGTTTGCATTCCAAGCAGAAATGAGGGTTGCAAATTATGCTTAGGCAAGGGGAAAAGCTTGCATTGAAATAATCATGACAATTTACAGTATACAGTGTATAGAAAGTTTGTAAAGTGCTTTTCACATAGATTTGCTCATCTGCTTTCCATAGCAACTCTGAGAAATGCATGTTGCTATATTAGCTCCTCTTTATTGCTGACAAAACCAAGGATCAAAAAAAGTTGTTATGTTTTTCAAGGAAACTGCTGATAAAGAGTAGAGCAGGAGGATTCAAACCCGGAAAATGCGACTTTTAGTCTCTTTACTTATGTGACAAAATTATCTGTTGATCGCCTATTAATGTTTATTATGCAGATTGTATCTGCATAATAAATAAATAAATAAATAAATAAAAGATACAATCTGTGTAATAAAGGAAAGACACTGGATACTTGTAGGGATCCAAATTACTCATATAAGGTGTTATTTACACCCCACTACCCCTTCTAAGGGTCAAAGTGTAGTAAGAACAGAAGACCTGACCTTTGGCCCTGGCTACTTCCAGGGAAGCACATGAGGAAGGAGAATAATACTGTGTGTCTAGCACTCTCCATCACACCTCCCAGATAAGTTCTGATGAAAGTTAATATCCAGATAAGCTTTGCGATGAGAAAGAAGTCATAAAGTTATTAACATGTATTCCCACTGCTTTGCCTCAGTGGTGTTTATAGGTCAATGGGATGCATTCTTTTATTCACTCTATAGTTATTGAGCAACTACTATGGGTCAGCATGGTTCAGAATGTAAACAAAAACAGCAGAACAAAATGATTGCAGATTGTGGTCAATAATATGAAGGAAATAAGCAGAGAAAGGCAAAGCGCTTTAAATGAAGGGGTCAGGAAAGCCTATCTGGGAAAGTTTAAACTGAGCCATAGGAGGCAGGCTGGAGCCCGCAGAGTGGGAGCCTGGGGAAGAGCATGCTGCAGAGGACACAGAAAGAGCAAAGCCCTGAGATGGGGAAAGAACTAGAGTGTCCTGAGAACTGACCAAAGAGCTATGGCCAGGCTCAGTGGCAAGGAGAGAGAGAGAGCAGGATACGGAAGTGGAAATGTTGGCAGGGGCTATTCGGTGATATGAGAGTGGATTTTACTCTGAATGCAACAGAAAGCCATTGACGGAGTTTAAGAAGAGGGGATGTGATCTAATTTACATAGGGAAAAAAGATCACTATGGACGACCTGCTGGATACGGGTGGAGGGTCCCAGAGCTGAAGCAGGGCAACAGCTGGGACAGCCCTGACATGAGGAGACGGTGGTGTGGAACGTGGTGGTAGCAGAGGAGTTAGGGAGAAATGGGTATTTGTAGAATAAATGAATGAATCTTTTTCCTTTGGGTGTATAGTAATGGACCTAACTTCTACCCTAGAGGCCTGATAACTGTCAGTTACAGAGGCTTCTTCTAGTTCCTAAAGTCGCAGAGCCTTCACCAATTACCTGGGCCCCTTACTCCAAGGACAATTTTCTTTCAAATTATAGAGAAGTAATTTCTTCTTTGGAAATGAATATACAAAATCTAAATAAATTCTTAATTGACCAATAACATACCTATAGAAACGTGCATAAATCTTAAGTATACACATTGACTAATTTTCTCAAGTGAAGAGCTTTTTACCTGTGTAAAAAGCTTCCAGATCAAGACACAGAAAGACATTCTCAGTATCTCAGAAGCCACTTTCTGTTTGTCCTCAGTCACTCCTCTCCTGATCTTCCCAACTAACCACTATCATGATTTCCTTCTCATAGATTAGCTTTATCTGTTTTTACACTTTGTATAAATAAAATTGTACAAGCATGTACTTGGTCGTGACTGTCTTCCTTCACTCACTATGTGTGATTTATCTGTATTGTTGTCAGCAGAAGTATAGTTTGTTTATTCTTGTTGCTGTATAGTACTCCATTTTCCAGCTATATCAATGGAATAATCCTGTAATTTTTCCATTCTACTTTGATGGGAATTTGTATTTTTTTGTGAGAATAGAATTGAATCATGCTCTGTTGCATGGCAGTCTTTGTGACAAATGTCCTTGTTAATATTTACGGGAGTTTCCTTAGTTCAAATGAAAAGAAAATTAGTGTTTATTATTTGATATGGACCCTATTTACAAATATTTACAAATATTAGTGTAATTACACATATTAGTACAAATTTGATGACAACATTGATGAAAAATTAATTTATCACATGTCAGATACTGTGCTAAGTGTTTAAATATAGTATCTCATCCCATCCTTGCAGGTACTATATGAACTATGTAGTAATTGTATCCCATTTCCCACATGAGGAAACTGAGATTCAGAGAGACAATTCATCTCAGAGCAGAGTTTTACCAGAGAAACAGATCTGATGGTATTTATATGTGTATATATGTATATTTATATAGATATCGATATAGATATAGATAGATAGATGATAGAGAGAGAGATTTATGGCAAGGGATTGGTTTGCATGATGTGGGGGTTGGCAAGGCAAGTCTGAAGTCTCTGTAGGGCAGGCCATCAGGAAGGGTAGGCTGGAAACTTTGAGCATGAGTGGAAGCTGTAGTCCACAGGCAGAATTTCTTCTTCCTTGGGGAAACCTCAGTTCTGCTCTTAAGGCCTTTCAACTGATTGAATCTGGCTCACCCAGATTATCTAGGGCAAGTTCCTGTATTAAAGTAAACTGATTATAGGCTTAATCACATCTACAATATACCTTCACAGCAGTCCCTAGATTAGTGTTTGATTTTATAATCTGGCTCAGTTGACACATAAAACTGACCATCACAATCACATAACTAGTAGACAGCAGGACTGGGATGTAAATTCAAGTCTGTGTGATATTAAAGCCCAGGATGTTAATTTCTATGATCTGTTAAAAAATTGGTCTAGGCTGAGGGCACAGCATGTTCTAAGATTCTCGGGTGGTAATGTACTGAAGATAATCAGGAATAAATAGAAGGCCAATATGCCTGAAATGCACAATGTAGGGGAGGCAAGAAATAAAACTAGCCTCCAGAGTTTGGTAGGCTTCTGACAGGGTCTCTGCCAAATCCTAGCTGTGTGATCTTGGGAAAGTTGCATAAACTCTGTTATTCTCCTCTGTAAATAGGTAACCGAACCTATTTCCTAAGGTTGATTAAATAAATTAATAAGTGTAAAGTGCTTGGAATTGTGCCTGGCATAGATAACTATGGCATAAATGTTAGTCATTAATATTAGTGGGCTTTTGGGAGGGGTAGGGTGGGGCATAGTAAACTTGCTCTTAAGCAGCCATCTTTGCCCGAGTCTTTTATAGAGCTTAATGTATAAGAAAGGAGAACTCACAGTCAATAAGGTAGGGTACATAGCTCAGTAAGTAATGTTGAGAACACTGGCCACTGTTTGTTTTTTTGTTGTTGAGTTATGTGAGTTCTTTATATATTTTGGAGATTAACCTCTTGTCGGATATATGATTTGCAACTATTTTCTCCCAGTTGGTGGGTTGTCTTTTCATTTTATTCCGAGTTTCCTTTGCCTTGAAGAAGCTCTTTAGTCTGATGAAGTCCCACTTGTTTATTTTTTCAAACCACGTGGTGTTTGAAAAGATCCTTCTAAGACTGATGCCAAAGAGTGTACTGACTATATTTTCTTCTAACAGTTTTGTGGTTCCAGGTCTTACCTTGAAGTCTTTGATCCATTTTGAGTTTATTTTTGTGTATGGCAAAAGATAATGGTCTTTCTTTCCCATGTGGCTGTCTAGTTTTCCCAACACCATTTGTTGAAGAGACTTTCCTTTTTCCATTGTACGTTCTTAGCTCCTTTGTCGAAGATTAGTTGTCTGTAGATGCATGGTTTTCTTTCCGGGTTTTCAATTCTGTTCCATTGATCTATGTGTCTGTTTTTGTACCGGTACCATACTATTTTGATTACCATAGCTTTGTAGTACATTTTGAAGTCAGGGATTGTGATGCCTCTAGCTTTGTTCTTTTTTTTCTCAGGATTGCTTTAGCTATTCGAGGTCTTTTTTTGCCCCATACGAATTTTAGGATTCTTTGTTCTATTTCTGTGAAGAATGTCATTGGGATTCTGATTGGGATTGTGTTGAGTCTGTAGACTGCTTTAGGTAGTATGGACATTTTAACTATGTTTATTCTCCCACCATTTCATGGAATATCTCTCCATTTCTTTATGTCATCATCAATTTCTCAACAATGTCTAATAGTTTCCATTGTATAGGTGTTTCACCTCCTTGGTTAAATTTATTCCTGGATATTTTATTCTTTTCATTGCCATTGTAAATGGAACTGTATTTTTGAGTTCTCTTTCTGTTAGTTTGATTTTAGGGTATAGAAATGCAACTGATTTTCATGAGTTGATTTTGTACCCTCCAACTTTGCTTTACTTGTTAATTATTTCTAATAGTTTTCCAATAGATTCTTTAGGGTTTTCTAGATACAAAATCATGTTGTTTGCAAACAAGTGAGAGTTTTACTTCTTCATTGCATATTTGGATTCCTTTTATTTCTTTTTCTTGCCTAATTGCTTTAGCCAAAACCTCCAGAACTATGTTGAATATGAGTGGTGAAAGTGAGCACCCTTGTCTTGTTCCTATTCTCAGAGGGATGGCTTTCAGTTTTTCCCTGTTGAGTATGATGTTGGCTGCGGGTTTGTCATATACGGCCTTTGTTATGTTGAGGTACTTTCGTTCTATACTCATTTTATTGAGAGTTTTTTTTTTTTTTTTTATCATAAATGGATGTTGGATCTTGTCAAATGCTTTCTCTGCATTGACTGAGATGATTGTGTGGTTTTTATTCCTCATTTTATTAATGTGGTGTACCACATTATTTATTTGCAGATGTTGAACTAGCCCTGTGTCCCTGGTATAAATCCCACTTGATCACAGTGTATGATCTTTGTAATGTATTGCTGTATTTGGTTTGCCAATATTTTGTTGAGGATTTTTGCATCTATGTTCTTCAGAGATGTTGGTCTGGAACATTCCTTCTTTGTGTTGTCCTTGTCTGGCTTTGGGATCAGGGTGATGTTGGCCTCATAGAATGTGTTAGGAAACATTCCATCTTCAACTTTTTGGAATAGTTTGAGAAGGATAGGTATGAAATCTTCTTTGACATTTGGTAGAATTCTCCAGAGAAGGCATCTGGTCCTGGACTTTTATTTTTCGGAAGGTTTTTGACTACTGTTTCAATCTCTTTACTTGTGATTGGTCTACTCAGGTTCTCTATTTCTTCTTGATTCAGTTTTGGGATGTTGTATGAGTCTAAGAATTTATCCATTTCCTCTAGATTGTCCAATTTGTTGGCAGATAGTTTTTCTTAGTATTATCTTAAAATCCTTTCTATTTCTGTGGTATCCATTGTAACTTCTCCTCTTTCATTTCTAATTTTATTTATCTGAGGCTTCCCTGTTTTTTTCTTCGTTTATCTGTCCCAGGTTTTGTCAGCTCTTTGTTTCATTCATCCTTTCTACTGTTTTTTTTTTGTGTGTGTGTTTCAGTTTCATTTATTTCTACTCTAATTTTTATTATTTCCTTTCTTCTGCTGGCTTTGGGCTTTGTTTGTTCTTTTTCTAATTCTGTTAGGTGTAGTTTAAGATTGCTTATTTGAGGTTTTTCTTTTTTGTTGAGGTGGGCCTGTATTGCTATGAATTTCCCTCTTAGGACCACTTTTTTAAACATTTTTTCCCCTTTTTTTTTGAGGAAGATTAACACTGAGCTAACATCTGCTGCACATCCTCCTCTTTTTGCTGAGGAAGACTTGTCCTGAGCTAACATCTGTGCTCATCTTCTTCTACTTTATATGTGGGACGCCTGCCACAGCATGGCTTTATAAGCGGTGCATAGGTCTGCACCTGGAATCTCAACCGGTGAACCCCATGCCGCTGAAGTGGAATGTGTGAACTTAACCACTGTGCCACTATGCTGGCCCCTCTTAGGACACTTTCTTGCATCCCATAGGTGTTTATATGGTGTATTTTCATTTTCATTTGTTTCCAGATATTTTTCGATTTTTGCTTTAATTTCTTCATTGATCCATTTGCTGTTTAGTAGCATGTTGTTTAGTCTCCACAAATTTATTGCTTTCCCAGCTTTTTCTTGTAGTTTATTTCTGGTTTCATAGCAGCATGGTCAGAAAAGATGCTTGATATGATTTCAGTCTTCTTAAATTTATTGTGCTTGCCTTGTTTACCAACATAGGGTGTCTCTTGAAAATGTTCCTTGTGCACTTGAGAAGAATGTGTATTTTGCTGTTATTGGATGGAATATTCTATATATATCCATTAAGTATACCTGTCTAATTCTTCTTTTAAATCCACTATTACCTTGTTGACTTTCCCTCTGACTTTCTATCCACTGATGTAAGTGGGGTGTAAGGTCCTCTACTATTATTGTTTTGCTGTTAATATCTCCTTTTAGGTTTGTTAATAGTTGCTTCATGCACTTTGGTGCTCCGGTGTTAGTTGCCTATATATTTATAAGCGTTACATCTTCTTGGTGGAGTGTCCCTTTTATCATGATATACTGTCCCTCTTTGTCTCTCATTACCTGTTTTATCTTGACGTTTACTTTGTCTGATATGAGTATGGCAACATCTGCTTTCTTCTGTGGTTAGCTTGGAGTATAATCTTCCATCTCTTCACTCTGAGTCTGTGTTGTTTTTAGAGCTGAGATGTGTTTCCTGGAGGCAGCATATTTTTGGGTCTTGTTTTTTAATCCATCCAACCACTCTGTGTCTTTTTATTAGAGAATTCAATCCATTTGCGTTTAGAGTGATTATTGATATATGAGGGCTTAATGCTGCCATTCAATCATTCACTTTTGGGTTCTTCTGCATTTCCCTTGTTTCTTGTCCCATGTATTTTTGACTACCAATTCAGTTTGGTAGTTCTCTTTGATGGTTTTTTAGTTTTCTCTTTATTTGTCATTTTTGTCTCTGTTCTGATTATTTGTTTAGTGGTTACCATGAGGTTTGTATACAAAATCTCGTAGACGAGATAGTCCATTTTCTGATAGGCTCTTATCCTTAGAACAAGCTGATTTCATCTTTATCCTCTTCCTCTTCTAAGTTATTATTGTCACAACTTATTCCATTTTGTGTTGTGAGTTTGTTGTTCAAATGATGAGATTATATTTATTTTTGATGTTATCTTTCCCTTTATTTTTAATGTATAAATGTTTGCTAACGTGTTCTGATAGAGAGCTGCAATTTTTTGATTTTGTCTACCTATTTATATCCTTGCTCAAGGCTTTCTAAACCTTTTCTTTTTTTTTCATTATGAGGGTCTTCTTGAGCATTTCTTGTGGGAGGGGAGTCTTCTGCTGATGAACTCCCTTAGCTTTTGTTTATCTGGGAAAGTTTTTATTTCTCCCTCACATCCGAAGGATATTTTCACTGGATAGAGTATTCTTGGCTGAAAGATTTTGTCTTTCAGAATTTTGAATGTGTCATTCCACTCTCTCCTAGCCTTAAGGTTTCTGCTGTGAAATCCACAGAAAGCCTGTGATAGGGGTTCCTTTGCAGGTTATGTTCTTCTGCCTTGCTGCCCTTAATATATTTTCTTTGTCATTGACTTTTCCAGACTTACTGATACACACCTTGGAGAAGGTGTTTTTACATTGATATAATTAGGAGTTATATTAGCTTCTTTCACTTGTATTTCCACCTCTTTCCGCAGATTTTGGAAGTTCTCAGCTATTATTTCTTTGAACAAGCTTTCTGCTCCATTCTCCTTCTCTTCTCCCTCTGGAATGCCTATCATCCTTATGTTGCATTTCCTAATTGAGTCAGATATTTCTCCATTTATTTTTAGTCTTCGTTCTCTCTCCTACTCCACCAGAAGCATTTCTATGTTTCTGTACTCCAGACTGCTAATTCTCTCCTCCATAATATCAGCTCTGTTATTCAGGGAGTCCAGATTTTTCTTTATCTCATTCATTGTGTTTCTAACTCCAGCATTTCTAATTGATTTTTCTTTATAGTTTCAATCTCTTTTGTGAAGAATTCCCTCTGTTCCTTAATTTTGTTCCTGATTTCATTGAACTGTCTATCTGCATTCTCTTGTAACTTGTTGAATTTTTTTATGAAAGGGATTTTGAATTCTCTGTCATTTAGATTATAAATTTCTGTGCTTTCAGGACTGATTGCTGGGTGCTTGTGATCTGCAGATAGTCTCTCACAACTGCTGCTTTCCTATTACATGTGCAGGCATTCTGGCCAGCTGACCTGGCATGCCAGGCTAGGGGAGGGGCACTTTCTTTTGCCTGCATGATTCCGGGGGCCATTCTCGCTCTGCCCTCACTACCTGCTTTCCTTGGGTGCTGGCTTGATGAAGACATCCCCATAAAAGTTCAGCCACTTCTATGTGGGGCTTTCCCAAGGGCTGTTCATGACTGTGGTGTGATGTGAAGGTGTTCCAGTGGAATGCCAACCCTATCGCCTCTCCTCTCTGAGCCACAGGCTGTCCCATGTCCTGGGTCACTGCCATTAGGGGAAGGAGAAGAGATCCCTTTGCCTCCTTCCACTTCCTCTAGGGGCATCCATTACCCCCACCTTCAGACATATAGCTGTATGGGTCTCTCGGACATCTTCTGTGTTTCATCATGGCAAAGTGAGCTCTTCCCTGAGACTCTCCCCACTAAGATACAATGAAAGGGATATTAATATAACAACAGAGGACATTCACACACATAAAGACATCCTGGGATGGGTCCTTGAGTGCATTCATCACTATAGGACCCTCTGGGCACAAGACTGCTGGGAGGTGTGTGTGATAATGGAGGAGACCTGTGCTGGAGGTCCCAGAAGGAGGTCACCTGGGCCATGCTCACACTAACCCTGAGCTCCTGAGCAGTTGAGACAATGCCTCCTCTTGCTCTTTCAAGCTCCAGTTACCTCAGCCTGACGCAGTGATTTGGAGCCTCCCATGGAATGGATGGCATTAAAAGCTGCCAAAGGATTGCCTCGAGGAAGACTCCAGAAGTTGGTTTGCTGCATTTTGAACTCATGTCCAATATAATTATGAGACTTAATATTAACAATATTGAAAACACCTGGTGATTTCTTGATATTTTGATACTCATTCTGATATTCAATGCAAGACCACAAAACATATACCTACTTTCTCTGAAGACATTTTCTTGTTTATCCGTACTGTTTTGTAATTTTTTATGGGGACATTTTGTAGTTGGTTTTTAACCATCATGGTTTTAATTATTTCTGAATCTTTAGCAAGTACTTAGCAGAGCATGCCATGCTTGGGGAAAGTGTTATTTCTTTATTTGTCTTGGACATTTTCTGCATATATCTGACAACTGAGTGGATCAGCATAGCTTAATTTGGACACTAAATTTTCACCAGAAAAACATTGGACATATACTTAGATTTCATAGAATTTACAGCTGAAAAAATAGATTCACACACCCAAGTTGTTCCAAATCTATTTAAAAGTTTTCTAATAACTGTATCAAGGATCAGTTTTTAAATTTAGATTAAATTATAATGAGTTAAGTTCACTGTAATTTAAAATTAATTAGAATTAAATTAAATTTTAAAATAATTGAAATTCAATAAAATTAAACATTTGGTTCCTTAGTTGCATTAACCATATTTCAATACCTACATGGGGCTGGTAACTACAGTACTGGACAGTGCAAGTTTGTATTGTGTTCCAATTCTGAAAAACTCCACCTGTTTTTTTCCTAGCAAGCTTTCAACTTTTTTAGTACTTCTTTTTTTTTTTTTTCTTATTTGGTACATAATATCACTTTTCCTTTCAAGTAATGTCAAATTGGGATGATCACACTCTGGTTCAAGTGGCACTATTTTCTTTACCTTTATAGTTGTAGGGTCCTTCAAGTCACTGTCTTAACATGCATTCACAGAGCTGCCGTAGAATATCAATTGCCCTTGCAACTGTACTTATACTAGAGAATGACATTTTCGTCTGCTAACTAAATGACTAGTTATGCTCCCAGTTTGGATGCATACGTGCTTGCATTATTTGCTTATACATTCTGGTGTCAATTGCATACTCAGAACTTGCCAGAAGATTTTAAAAGGCCAATGTTAGATAATATTATAGATGGCGTCTCTCAAGACTTCAGGCTTGTTGATGTATTTACTTATAATGAATGTACATATACTGAGGGAGATTTAGTGTAAAATTTACTTTGTGTGTTTATACTGTTATTCTGTGAGATGAGTCTGATCTACCTGTCTTGTTGATTGTTGACTAAGGGTATTTGTATGTATGTGTGTGTGTGTGCTTGTGTGTGTTTTAAACTTTGCATTATCTTTAAATTAAAACTATTTCCTTTGAAGCAGAGGATTCTAGGTCTCTGTATGATTGAAATCTGTGTGTGGTTTTATTCTAGTAGAATGATTTTAAAGACTTATAGATTGTAAAAATACCAAGTTAAGATTGGTTGGCCATTTATTTATTCTTTCACTTATCATACATTTATGGAGTACCTACCGTTTTCAAAGTAATGCATTCTCTGAGGAAGAATTCATGACCTCTCTCTGAAAGTAACTGATATTTTCACTCACATATTTTGTTTTATTGTAGTTTGTCTGTTAAAATACTAGCCATGGGAGTCATAGAACTGTGCTAGTTGGCTATCTTGGCAAGACAAATCTGTCTGCTCTTGTCAAAATATAAAGTGATGTGAAAATACGAGAAAACAGTGTAGCTGAGCTTTGTTCATTGCTCTGTCACTAACTTATTGAATGTCCACAGGAAAATCACTTAACCTTTTTGTTTCTCAGTTTTCCCATCTACACAGATTATGATAAATGTCCTATCTATCACACTAGCCAATTTTAAGGGTCAGTTGTAAGTAGCAAATGAACCTTTGGTGTGACTGAATGGTTTACATAAGGATGAAGAGAACATCCCTGGACTTGAGGGAGAATGGAAGATCTACCATAGGTTGGGTGAGTAAATTTACAGCAGCCGCAACAGACAAACCAAAAGGTATAAAAAGAGGAAAGCAACAGAAGCACAAGCCATGTGCAACATTAAGAAGCAGAAGAATAGTATTGGATGTCTTGTGCCCCTGTGTTTCCCTCTGGCTTCAGTGAGGTGCAAAGAGCATGTTGGCTTTTGTTTCCTAGGATCCTCAGAAAGCACAACTTGAGGCTAAAGCTTAAGTTTGAGTGCCTTATTGGGGAGCATTGTCCTAGGGGGAAGAAGTAAGAGATACAGTAACAGCAAAGTAGGAAGGAAGATGCATTATAAAATTACCCATAGCTTTGGGTGTCTGTTGCTCCATCTCATGGGACAATTGGAAAAGACGTATGACCTGTCTTAGGAACTTATCTGTCAGTTCTTATCCCCTATGAGTTGAAGGTCACCCCATAAGGTGTTCAACTCCTTCTGCATTTCTGGGGTATGCATGGACAGATCCTGAGCAGGTCCTGGGCTGTCTTATGCCTTAATGCAGCACTACTCAAAATGTGATCCATGGATGGCAAACTGTCATTAGTCTATGATACAGTAAGTACAGAAATTGAAAGTAAGTCTTTAGGAACTTTTATAGTATTTTGAAGGGGTAATTTTATGTCTGTTGAATCTAATTGTAAAAAAATTTTATGCTTTTGTTTTTAATGTTTTTGGTTTACTTTTCTATTAATTCTTTTTTATTGATTTGACAAAGTGTCAGTCAGCAATGGATGGGAGAAAAAAAATGACTCTTTACCAAAGATATCTTGAAAACGACTGCCTTAGTGTAAACAGGGAAGCCCTGTGTGGGATACGAGAGGTGCACTGTGCAGGTAACAGGTAAAGTAATACCAGGTCTCACCTGGTGATGTTGGTCAGACCCCCTCCTCCCAAGCCAAGAGCTAGTCACTGCAGAGGTAGCTGGAACAAGTGGCCAAAATCCCTAGAGAAAATTGAGCTTGGGGGGATTTGGAGAGACACTAAGAAGTGTTGATATTGTTGGGGCCCATGGGGGCCACCCAAAACTATTCCACAATAGCATATGAATTATTTTGAATTAAAGTTACTAGAGAAGCAAAAAGGGTATTCTGACCCTCCTGTCTCTGTTTCCTCTGAAAGTGGGAAGTAAATCTCCCCTGTGAAAGGTGCTCTCCCTGCATCCTTGGTACCAGAGCTGGGGATTCAGGGCCAAGAAGCCGGTGTAAACAAGTCTTGCTAATTTACTACCTCAAGGCTAAACTCTGCTTAAATTCCTCGCTATTTACTTACCTCAAATCTAAGTTTCTTTGTCCTGTCATTCCTCACAAATTTGTTGTTTCTTTGTGTAAAAGATACATATACTGCCTGCTTTGTTCACTCTTGGTGAGTCATTTCTTTATGATCTCCAGGACATATGTATTAAACTGGGTTTTTCTCCTGTTAATCTGGTTTTGTGTCAAGTTTATTATTAGTCCAGCCATAAGAGGACAAGACGAGAAGAAAGGGGATTTTCCTCTGCCCTGACAATACTACTGTTTATCTGGATGATTTAGACCAATAGTTCTCAAATATTTTGGTCTCAGGACACCTTCATAGTCTTAAAAATTATTGAGGACCCCAAAGAGCTTTTTATATGGGTGATTATCTACTCAAGTTTACCATATTAGGAAAAAACTGAGAAAAATTTTAAAATATATATTTATACATTTAATTAATATAATTATAATAACTCTACCACGTATTGACATACATAAAATAATTTTTAATGATTATATTGTAATACAAAATATAATACTTAAAGATTACATTTTCTAAAACAAAAATTATTTAGTGAGGATGGAATGGAATGGTTGCACATTTTATCAAGTCTCTTTAATGTCTGGCTCGGTAGAAGAGAGCTGGCTTCCTATATCTGCCTTTGAATTCATGTGTTGTGAACAGTGGGTCATATACTTATCTAATAGATAATTATCAAACATTTGCCATGTGCTAGTTGCTATGATAAATTCTGATGGCACAGGCAAGAAGAAGACTCTATTCTTCTCTGTTTAGATTTTAAAGTTTAGAGGCAAAAGTAGATTAAAAACCAAGAAATGACAATATGGTGTGAAAGTGTCCCAAACTAGACAATATGTTGAGGAACTGGGTGGGAGTAGCCCCTTATTCATAGCAGGAACTGGATGTGATGTGTGACAGATCATGTCACAGCTTTGTATAGTTGTATCTAAATTTTGAGTAGGTAGAAGGGTCACAATTTTGATGGAGAATGAAAAGCATTCACGTTTCACTAGTCCAAGGCTGGTGGAGTGGCCATGAAGAATTTAAAAAACAAAAAAGGGATTAGAAAACAAAGTACTGGAAAGACATGCTGAGGAAGATAGTGGAGTAGAGCACAAAGGTAAAAATTAAGGAAAAGATAACCAGAAAATTATTACATAAAGGAAATACCAGAGATGGCTTGGACTTGAGGATGAGGACATTAAAAGGACTTTTAAGAGGCTACAGGCATTTTAAAAACTAGGACAAGACAGATGTCATGTATAATTTATTACATAGAAAACTGGTAGTTAGAGTGGATATAAAATTGCAGGGTAGGAGAGTCAGGTGTGGAAAAAATGTGCCCCAGCAAAAGTTAATGTGCTAAAGCAATATGCTTTCAAAGTCAGTTAGTCAAGATTATTGAGACTAATAGGAGATAAAGTGGACAGCTGTAGTTAGAATTTATAGGGTTGGAATGAAAAAGAAGAGAAAAAGGAAAGCCAGAACTTTTTGTTATAGCAAAAATGTTGAAGCTTGTCAATGTTTAAAAGAATAAAGAGATGATCTGGCTTGCAGGGTAAAACACGTTTTTAGAAAAGAAGAAAGGAAATGGGGGAAAAAGAACAATAACCATTGGAGACTCTTAACTTTGAAATTTATTTTTACTTAAAAAATTCTATTGTCATAAAAACCCCCTAAGAAATTAACTTTAAATGTTTTTATATAAAGTAATACATTCTCACTATTATACATTTAGGAAATCTAGGAAAAGCAGCCATAGTTCCACCATTTAATTTTAACGTTTAATATATTTTTCCGGTTCTTTTTCAATGCATGCTTCTCTTTGTTTTGATTTTAGTAAGGTATCGATAAAACCATAGGTTTTATTTGATCATAGGACAAAATTATAAATACAAATACTTTGTAAAACCTTTTTATAAGCAAACTTATGAGGGTCCAATGAAGTTATTTATAAGTTGCTTCTCATACCGTAACTCGTATTTATGTAAAGTTTTATAGAAACCATTTCAGGTGCTCAGTCTTGAGCAAGTTTAGCTTATTCTATCAAGCAAGAAGAATTTTCTAGTGGGCTGTGGAAGTGGCTTAGTCCTTTCGGGCTGCTATAACAAAATACCACAGACTGGGTAGTTTATAATCAACAGAAATTTATTTCCACAGTTTTGGAGGCTGGAAAGTCCAAGATCAAGATGCCAGCATGATCGAGTAAGGGTCTTTTCCTGGTTTCTAGCCTTCTTGTTGTATCCTCAAATGGTGGAAGGGAGCAAGGGAACTATTTGGGGCTTCTTTTATAAGTGTATTAACTCATTCATGAGGGCTTTGCCCCATCTACTAATACCATCACATTTGGCATTAGCATTTCAACATAGGAATTTTGGGAGGACACACTCAGACCATAGCAGGTAGTATGTGTGGAGTGGGTTTAATGTCTGGAGTTTCTTTCAGCAGAATTTATGGAGACTTTATGGAAAATCAACAGTGATTTATATATTATCCTTTTATCCTCTCTCCACAACCCTGTTTGGTAACAGCTTTAGATCTAAGCTTCCAGAGAAAGAAAGGACAGATCAAAAGTCCATCAACTCTCTGATTCTAGTATAAAGAACTGACTCAGTTTGGGATGAGAATCATCTGAACTCTCTGATCTATTTCAAGAGAGCTTTTTATTTTAAAATAGTCACATGCATGTCTGCCCACCCTCTACTCCCCTCTTTTTCCTGGAGAGAACTAGATTCATTTAATCATATCCTATATACGCTTTTTAATGCTTTTCTTTCCTTAGAATAATTCCACTTCAGCAGGTTTAATCTCTTTCCTGAATTCTCATTTTAATTCCTAGTGATATGCATATCTTAAGTGATATGAACTCAGCGTGAAAGGAGTTATAATGTCTAGTGATACTAGACCCATTCTTTACAATGTGTTAGGCATTTTATTTTGAATCCACTGTATTTAGCATAGTGTCTGGATGCGGCAGGAACACAATACAATGTTTGTGAATGAATGAGTAAGAGTTTTAGTTTTCTCTTTGGAAAAATACTGTTCCCAAATAAGTGTCAAATAAATTTTGTAGTATTCTTTTTGAGTTTGAATTCTGGACTTTGTGTTTGACCTTGTTCCAACCTACATTTCTAACAGGATTTCTCAAACCCTAGTGTGCATTAGAATTACCTGGAGAACTTGAACATGAGACTCTTGAGCCACACCCCCTAGATGTTAGTCATCTGCATTTTTAGCAAGTTCTTGGAGTGTTTGCATAGTAGGTGGTCATAGGAACACACTTTGTAAAACACTTTTAAAGATGTAGGTTCAGGAAGACACAGGCAGATCAAACTTAGATCTGTGTTTTCCTTAATTTTGTTGGGTTCTGTCTATTTCAGGCAGATATTCTAGATGGCTGGTTTTAGGAAATTGTCTTATGGCAGTCTTCAGATCATCAATCTAGAGTGAGTTCTACAAGACTGTTTTGGCTCAGTTGCACATGCAGAAATTAATAGCTGGTCATATATTATCTTGTCATAAGTAAGTTTCCACAGCATCAAATCTGCCTGATTAAAATAGTTGACCATTGTTTTAAAAATGAAATTCCTTAGCAACATTTTATTATCATGCCCTTGTAGAGGAAGGACTAGCTGGTTACCTAAAAGGAAGTATCTTTGACTGGCTAAGAAAAAAATGACATGCCTTTGACAATTCGATGTTCCTTCTTTAAAAATCTGTGGTTTGCACCTTGGGGTCCCTCTTGGAGTCACCCTCAAACTTCACTGAAGAATGTGGGTCTCCATGGTTGCATTTGCTTCCTATGCTCTCTGAATCTTACTGGGACTCCCTGATCTGAGTTCCTAGGTGCTCCCCGTCCTAAGTAGCTGCCAAGGCAGCTTCCCTTCTATGGTAACATGTTATTAGGTAGTGTCAAGAGGTATGTGGCTGAAAGGGGAATGAAGGTAAAAAGTCTGGCTGCTGAATTTCCACTTGCAGCATATTTCACTCTGCCACTGAGAGATTAAAATCCCCTCAATGACTTTTTCATTAAGACAGAACACAGTACAGAGGATCTAAAAAATTGTTAATATTATTTAGGACTTGGTAAATAAATCTATTCTTTTACAGGCAACTACAACAAGAATGAAAATTTAAACTCCAGCCCCCAAAGCAACCAACCAAACCAACCAACTCCCAGTAACCAAACTTTCAAATGGAATAATGTTTATAAGTATGTAGAGAAATGATTATTGTATACACGAGAGTTTTGAGTTATTATTATAATCTAGAGACCTAAAGTGTTAGTAAACCTCACTGTACTGCCTTTAACTGACTGTCAAGTTCTGTGACTCAGTTGGTGGAGGATGGGGGAGCTCCTACTCCTGTGTTTCCTTCCAGGTGGAGGGTCACCATGAGCATATCACTCCTGGCCTGTCTCCACGTCTTTTTCCCACACTCCCTCTCATAGAGTAACATCTATTTTGGTGAATGTGGGAGCAGAAATCGGGCATACATATCATAGTGTCTTCATTTTTTCCTTCTTTAAAAGCTAGCTGCTAGTGAAAACTACATATCCTAAATCAGCATGTCTTATATAAATTTTCAGTGGCCCATAACTGTGAATGATGTCTATGATTACTAAGTGTTGCCTGTGTCTGGATGTCAGTGCTGGGTGTCATCTATTGTTGCTGAACCTCTTAGCCATGTTCTCTAACATGGTCTGTGGTAGACATGAAGATGTGCTCCCCACAGTCCCTTAAAGGAAGGACTTTCCATCCTGCCTCAGAGAGGGTGGTGGGCAGAGTGTCTCCAGCTGTCTGTTCTTTTAGGGTCTGCCTCAGCTGCAAAGAGCTAGATACTAGCTAGCAAGGTGTCTAGATCTTAGTGTCTGCCTAAGCTGTCAAGTCATGCTCATCCCAGGACAGCCCACATCTGATGAGTGAGCTGGGAGGTGGTTTAAAGACCTAGACATTTCAGCCCACTATGGGATGACTCTGATGGGCAATGTTCACTCCAGAGCTTCCTGCCAGGTTGGCCAAGGTTTTTTTGAGGTATGGATCACAGTGCGACTTTTTCCTCTGCTCAATCCTGCTTCTTCTCATTCCTTTAATCCCTTAAATACATCTTGAACTCAAACTCTGCAATTGGAGAACCTAACCTGTGACATGGCCTTTTTGGGTTATAAAGGTTTAAGATATCTTTCTGCCTTAACTTTTAGTTTTCTTAGCTGGTTCAGAACTCAAGTAGGGAAACAACGGTGCCATTTCTGGGCTCCCTTAGGATCCAATAGTGGAAATAACTCAGTCCAGGTAAGAAAAACTTTTATCTATCTCCGTGTAGCTTAGAGGAGTAGACAATATGGATGATATCAGGTGACCTGGAGTAAAATGCCCTGTAAGTAATTGGCACTCTGTATATACCATCAGAGGTTAATATATTTTCTGATGCTTATGAATAAATAAAAATATGACTTCCCACATTGATACATGTAAAACACTGAAAGAGCCTTATTTTCAGGGAGACGTGAAATATTGTTTATGATTCAATGGGCTTCCTAAGAGATCAAACAGATATTCCAGATTACCAAGGAAGAGTTAACCTTAATTTCTATTGAATACACATATTCATTCTTGGCTTAAAGCATGAACGGTTGCCAACATTTTGATTTCTTTTAGAACAGAGCTTTAGGTGAGTCATCAAAATAGTGTCAAGAACATTTCTGTAAAGAATCCCCACTCTCCATGTGGGGTGCCATATCAAGGTAACTCTGAGCTAATAATTGTGAAAAATTACCAGTGGCTTCCGTTGAGAACAGAATAAGTAGAAAATGACTTTGTAATACAGCAGAAATAGGATTTTAATGGTGATGTTACCAAAAGGGGCTATTTTGAATAAGATTTTTCTTTAGAGTGTAGCATGTATTCTCTTGCAAATTAAACTTGTGATCATAATTGGATATCCTATCGAGGGAATGGGAACAGAGTTTTATCGGGAAAGGTCTGGCTTTGAGAAAGTTTCACTTGGAAAAACTGGGGAGAAATCAAATATATGTTTAATAAGTCAGATCAGCTAATTTTAACCCTGGAACTCAAAAGAATGACAGATGTCCCAACCAGACAGCACTCATATTTAGCGAGGTTTTTGAGTTTGTTTAAATTGGTGGTTCTCAACCTTGTAAGAATATGAAAATAGTCCAATAACATAATCAGAGAAAGAGAAAATGGACCTTACTGAAAAAATAGACCACAATGTTTGCCAAAGAACATAAATACACCATATTTAGAACAAGGCAATAACTAGGCCACAACTTAACCACAAAAATGATTAACACCCCATTCTTATTGCAAACCTTGCCTTCTGAGTGATCTTGATTTTTTATCAATGATAGCCCTGCTCTAATCTTTCTGTCTCTTGAATGAAGATAATTGAGATACCCAATCATTGAATTTTCTCCATTCCTCCATGTCATCCAATCCAAAACTGTCTCTTGCTTCCCTCAGCATTGCTTAAAATCACCCCATTTGAAGTTCTTCCAAACACTCTGTTACCACACCAAGATAGGATTCTCCTACCTGAGGTGCATAAAAAAGCCAATTATTACAGCATCAGCTTTTGGGGGAAAGAAAACAGCTTTATTGCTAGATCAATCTGCAAGAAGACAGGGGGCATATGCTCTCAGATCTGTCTCCCCAATCCAGGGCTTGGGGAAAGATTCATGGGATGATGGGCAGGGTGGTAAGGAGAAGTGAGGTAACTGATGATCTACACAAGCATAGTCAAGCTTCATGGCTCTTCATGGGATGCAGGTTCACAAAATGGTGGTGTTAGTATGATCTGAGGGTGGAGTTTCCAGTCCTTTGACATCAAAAGGGTCACTTATTGGGCATTTGCACAGGCCCAGTTGATGGGCTGATGATCTCAACCGGACAAGTGGTCTCAGTTCCTGAAAAACCACTCTTGATTACTCTGTTCTTAAGATTGGGTAAGATGAACTCGTCCTAGAGGGCCTGTTGGTTACAACCCCTTACTGAAAATCCCATGAGATGCTCCCAGGATCTCCCACACTGCAGCAAGCTAAGTAAACCTAACTTTTCTTGACTACAGTGTTTTCTTGGTGGTCTTTGGTTAACAGAATTTGACACTTGGCTGCACATTAAAATCACTTGGAGATGTTTTAAAACTTGATACTCAGGCTATATCCCAGACCAATTAAATTAGAATTTCTGGGGTTTTGGGCTGGGCAGCAGAATTTTAAAAAGCCTCTCAGATGATTTCAATGTGCAGCCAAAGTTGAGAACCACTGGTTTAAATGATTATATTGGAGGTGGAAGACGTACCATGTAATAGCTGAAAGTTACCTGTAGCCCTGTGATTTCAACCTGATATTGTTTTACATTGGTTCTGCTTATTGAGTTGTCTTAATCTATGGAAGGGAGGGAGCCTGATGAGCTGGAAGAAATCTTTCTTGATGATATTCATGACAAGCCTGGAAGAAGGTAAAGAGAGATATTGACAACATTCATATTTGGTTCTTGGAGTGAAAGCAAATAAGGTTATTTGAAAAGCTCTTTCTGTCTGACTCAAAGGGCAAGAGGCGTATTTTCTCTTTTCACATTACCTTGCTGGACCATCTAAATGTCAATGTTTTGATTGAACTATTGCTTCCTTTAATCTATTCTTTTAGAACTGATGGTTAAACGTTTACATATGTTTGTTTCTAAGTATTTCTGTTAACAATGTAAATTAATTTCTGCTTTAGGGCCTGAGTAATTATACCATAGAGGTTTAAGGAGGAGCATCCAAGACATTTATATTAATACTCTGTAATATAATGCTTAATTAACTGGTGTTTGCCATGTGTGAGATTTAATGTAGTGGAGAAGAATTGGTGACAGAGGCAGAAAAACAAAACAATCAGTTCTATAAAATATGCCTCAAGTTATAACATTAAGATAAAACCAGATTAACTTTTTCCTTTTTAGTCCTGTTACCGCACAAAATTGGGGTTCACTTGCCAGATGTGCATAAACAAGCCAATTAATTATGGCATCAGCCTTTGGGGAAAGAGATCAGCTTTATTCTGTGAGATCAATACGCAGGGAGAACAGAGGGCATGTGCCCTCAGATCTATCTCCTCGATTCAGGATTTGGGGTGAAATTTAAGAGGTTAAGGAGAACAAGCTGGCATGCAGAAATGCTGGCAGGACAGATTTTGATTGGTGGGCTGCAAGCATTTATGGTAAGGTTTTAAACATTTATGACAGGGTTCTAAACATTTATGAAGAGGTTCTAAACACTTATGACAGGGATCTAAACATTTATGATGAGGTTCTAAACATTTATTATGGGGTTCTAAACATTTTTGATAAGGTGGGGAAGGAATTTTAACACTAGATCTTCCTGAATGAGGGACCCCCTCAGTTCTGATAAGAGTCTGACTTTCAAGTTCCAGTCATTTCCTAGTCCTTCACTTCTGTGGGAAGGAGGATATCTGGTTCTGCAATTGTTTCAGGTCACAATTTCTTCTTCTGTGCATGCCCTATCTATGTGACTTTGCAGATTTTCTGGCAGGCAATTCTTAATCATTCTGTTGATGAGAGATGGGGTCAGTTGAACTGCTCCTGGAGGGCCCGCAATTACAGTCCTCTCTAAGTCTTAAGGAAAATGCTTATTTCTGATGTATTTGGCTCTTCTCCATGTAGGGCTGAGTCAAGCAACTTCATAGACATGACCTTTCTTGATTTGATAGTTCAGATTTAGAATATTTAATACCAAATGTTTGACCCAAGACAATTCTGCCTGTGCAATGAGGCAGGCTGAAACATGTGGCACTACTGCTGGCCAAGCCATGTTTGTGCTTCACTTCAAAATGTAAATAACCTGCAGGCTCAATTCACAGAATCATCAGTTTTTCCAACATAGCTGCAAGAGTTGAGCAAGAGTTGCAGGAGGTGAGGACACCATTTTTGCTTATAATCTTATTCCAACAAGTAAGTTTGATCTTTCTCATCTTTGAGGTTCAAAATAACCCAGATTTAGCTTTGCTCCTTGAGGATTATGTTGGAATTGAGAACCAGTAGATACATTTAAGTTCACCTTTGGATTGCTAATAGTTGTTGTAATATGGTTAAACTGACTCTGACTGATTTAGAGCTTTTTTATAAGAAATTTTCTACTTCTGTTTCTCTCCATTGTTGTAATGTCTAAGAATCTATGTAAACCATGCTGCCTTTAATTTCATGAGCTTATGAACAGGTGACCTTGACTTTATATGAATGGCTGAGTGATGTAATGAAATGAACCAATGAACAGTCTGATATATATTATTGCAAACTTGGTTAGCTGTTTAAACAAACACCCGTAAGTAATACTACTCTTATATAGCCAAATTGAGTTTTCTTTTTATGGTTTTCTCTTGTTAGTTCTCATATGAAGTGTCACTGACAAAGTATGTCTCCAAGACCATGTACTTTAATATTCTCTATCTTCCCCTTTTTATTTATCCCTTTCCAAGAGTCTAAGCTCTCAGAATTAGGTTCTTGATGTCTAGGATATCAAAGGACCAAAGAGAGCCAGAAACTCTGGGAAGTGAGGCTGCCACCTAAGTCTAAGCCACTTAAGGCAGTGAGGATGAGAAACCATTTCAGTGGTTCTCAGCCCTGGCTGCCTATTGGAATCTCCTGGAGTGCTTTTAAACAACACCAGTGCTCTGATCATCCCCAAGAATCTGAATTAATGAGTCAGGGATAGGGCTAAGGATTATGGGAGTTCTGTGCTCAGGTGTGGCACCTGCTGGATTCAGGACTGGGAGAAGCTGGTGCCTCCCATCCACAGGGAACTCAGAATCCTGTGAGTCTACTTGATAAAGTGGGGCCATTGCTGGCCTGAGAGTCCAGAAAACCTGGTTCTTAAACTAGCATTACCACTTACATGCTCTGCCACTCCAGGCATATCGTTTCAACTCTCTGACCTTTAGTTTCCTCATATATAAAGTTAAGAAGTTTAACTATGTCCTCTTTTAGAGCTGAGTCTATGGTTTTAGCTTTTCGTTAAAAAAAATCTTTACATATTTCTAGCATATACGCTAAAAAAAAAACCCCTTCAAATAATTTAGTATATTTGAACAGAGGTGCTACCAATGCTAAATTAGTCTAGAAGGTTTAAAATAATTTAATTTTAATTTATAATCAATATTTAAATAACTTCTAACTATGGTAGAATTAGCTAGCTATCCTTAGAGATGAGGCTCTGGATGTATGAATTCTTGAATTTTGTCTATTCCAAGACTAGTGGGAGTTAAAATAAATGATCACATAATCCAAATGACTATTCCACGAGGTATATGATATTATAGTGACAGTTTTTACAATTATAGATGATTTTAAAGTTAGTTTCTCTTCAGCATCTGAATATACTTTATTTTAAGAAGTTTTAGATCTTTTGGTTTTCATTGTAGAGAAAGAGGGGCAGAGGGTGTTATTTAGGCCATTATATTAACACTCATTATACATTTGCATCAGAATTTTTTTTTAGCAACGTCTTTAAAGACAGAGAAGAAGCAATTTGACCTTTATTTTGGAGAAGGACGGGGGTGGGGGTGATGAGTATAGTTCTGCCTTTCCTGGTCAAACAGAAGAGAAAAACTTTTAAAAATAACCCACCAATTTTCAACCATTATATTTTAAGCCACAGGAGCTTGTGAGTTATCTTTCATCTTAGTTCTATCACATAACCAGAGAAATTACACAGCATCTCCCAAAGGAGAGGTCTCACTGGGAAGCAATTCAAACAAAAATATATTATAGAAATGTGATTGTTCAGAGTGTTATTTTAACAGTTATTCATCTTTGCCCCTTAATCTACAGTTTTCTCATTCCTCTCCTCACTTTATCTTTTATGTGTCTGCTTTTTCATGGATGTATGTGGCAGAAAGAGTGGTCATGAGACAATGACAGCTGGGGAAGAATGTTCAAGGAATTTATTGGGCTTAAATGTCACTGAGTAGTATCTACAATACCTCTGCAGGTAGAAGGCATTTGAATTTGATTATTCTCCCTTTGCATCTCTGGAAGGAAATCTAGCTGTGCTAAGGATTAAAAGGACTTTATTTTAATACTAGACAATAATAACAGTTCGCCTTCTAGGAGAAGAGTGGTGTTCATTCAGGTCAACTATCATTATAGCACACATTTTAGTACTTACTTTCTTATAAGACCATATTTCCAATGGATAAATAGCATTAATTTGATACATCATATGATAACTGGACAGAATATTAAAAATCTGGATTGTGTTGGAAAAATAGGAAATATGGTATTTCATTGCATCAGTAATTTATTACTAGGTAAGAAACCACCTGAAACAACAGTTATTTTTTGCCCTTGTAGGTAAATAATATGGGCTGGGCTCGGCTGGATGGTCCTTCGCTGATCTTTCTTGGGTTCACTGATGTGGCTGTATGCTACCTCTCTAGTGAGACTCGATAGTATAAGATGGCTTCACTGACATGTCCAGCAGTTGTTACTGGCTAATGGGTGGCTGTCTAGGGGTCTTAGTTGGGATGCCTCATCTCTCATGTCTTCTCTATGTGATCTCTTATCCTCTAATTGACTATCCTGGGCTTCCTCATGGCAATCTCAGGGCAGCATTCCAAGAGGGCAAGAAAAGAAGCTGCACAATCTCTTGATGCTTAGGATTTGGAGCTCTCCCAATACTGGGCTTACCTAGATTCATGGATTGGGGAAATAATCTCCATCTCTAGTTGGGAGCAGCAACAAAGTCAACATGCATACAGAGGTTTGCAGAATTTTTGTGGCAATTTTTACATATAACCTACCATAGTCTGCCCTCTGGTAGCAATAATTCATGTCTCTTCCACATGAAAATATACTAACTCCTCCCACAAAAGTCTTATGTTCATATGGAATCATCGTTGAAGTCCAGGATTTCATCATCTAAATCAGGTCCAGATGTGGATGAGGTTCTTTCAGCACAGCTCCTTGGTTATGACTCTTCTTGATACAAAAACCTGTGAAATAAGAAGATAAGAAATTATTTACTCTTACACAACATACAGTAATAAGACTGGATAAGGATAACTGCAATAAATATTTATGTTCACAAAGGGGAAGAATGGGAGCATGCAGCAGTCACCTGCCCATGGAAATTCTGAAATCTAACCAGGCACACATCGCCAGGTTTCTCTATTCTAGGGGCTGAGAATGTTCCTTGATTAGAGACTAGTTCAACCCCAGTGGACTGATTCCCTAGTCCACTGTTCTCAGCTCTTGACTCAGTCCTCTGAGATCTTTCCTTTTCTGTAAGAAGTGACCTGTGTTTGTAGCTGAGTTATTTTCTCAGCCTGCTTCTTGCCCATAGAAATCTGGAGGCCCATTAGTCCCTTTTCATTTTGAATTACTCAATCCCTTTTAGAAGTTGGAGGTGCTTCTGGTAGTGAAACTTCCTTAAAAACTTTGGGCATTTCCTATGAATCTTATTAGGATTTAATACATGCTCTAAAAGCTACAACATAATTCTTTTTCAGACAGATCTCTACTTTTGTTTGTCAACATGTTGTGGGACAATGCCCTTAATGTTTTTGAAGGTCCTTGTCTATCTGAGAGAGTCTATTAGGTTCCACTTCAAATATTTCCGAGGTCATGCAAAGAGTTTTATGTTAATACTCTTGATTTGATCTTTGCTTGAGATCATTTCTTAATTTTGGAATCTTTTGCCAATTGGAGAGACTGGGGATAAGAAATAGGTTTGTTTTCCAATTTAGCAACTTCCTTTAAATTCTGCTTGCAAACAATAAGTCCCTTTTTTCATTCTTTCTTTTTTCACATTGATTTGTCACGTGCAGTCAGAAATACCCAGCCTTCTGACTTTCAACATATTGACTAGAGATCTCTTTAGATCAAGAAGTTCATTAGGTATATTTTCTAAGTTTCAAGTTACTGTACTTTTTTAATCATGTAATAGTATGGTATTACTATTACTATTATGGCTTATCATGTTTGTCACTATGTAACAAGGGTGACTCTTTTTCCAGCCTCTAATGGCATTTTCTTCACCACTTTCAGGGCTCCATTAACAATTTCCTCATCACTTTTCCAGACTCTGTGTAGCTCCTGGTCCTAAATCCAATGCTAAATGTTCTAGGTTTTGTTAACAGCACCCCACTTCCAGTACTAATTATATATCGGTTACCTATTACTACGTAACAAACCACTCCAAAACTTAGTGGCATAACACAATAAGCATGTATGTATTCCTGATTCTGTGGGCAAACAATTTGTGCTGGATATAACTGAATGTCTCTTTTTCTTGTCTCACCTAGGGTCACTCACGTAGCTCCAGTTAACTGGCAGCTTGACTGGGGCTGGATGGTCTCACTCACATATCTCACAGTTGTCAATTGGCTGGTTGACCTGGAGGGCTTCAGCCAGGATTGCTTGGTCACATGGTCTTTCATGTTCTTAGAGTTTGATCTTCCTCCTATGGCAGTTTCAGTTCAACACTCCAAGAGGGCAAGAGCAGTTGCTGAAAGGTTTCTTGGGGCCTATATTTGGAAGTCACAATCACCATTTCCACCTCATTCCATTAGTCCAAGCAAGTGACAACAATAGCTTAGAGTCAAGGTGTGGGGAAATATTATCTGCCTCTTCATGGAAGAAGCTGCAAAGTCACATTGCAAAAGAGTGACGTACTTATAAGGATGTGAAGAATTTCTGTGACTCTCTTTATAGAGAATCTACCAAAAATATTTAAAGGGATATTCAGACTCTTAAATTCACTGAAATTCCGCAGAATATCCCAACTTTTCTGACAAGTGTGAAGAGAAGATGGTGCAACTGTACACATGTGAAAAAGAAAATATTCTGTTCCTTTGGGAGATCAAATATGCAGATAAGTGATTCAAGACAGTATAAGAATTGGGCTAGAAACAAATGAGCATGTATCTTACTGTCCATTTTAAGGCACAGAAAATTTATGAAAAAGTATCTTTCTTTTTTCCCCTAAAGCTAGGACTTTCAATATATTCTCTGAGTTTATACCTTTAAAATAGTTCCTCCTGATTTTCCCAATTATTTTCTTTCTTCTCAATAGCTTAACTTAATACAGCTCTTCAATATCTCTTTATTTCTTGGTCTAGTTTTCCATGGAAAGGGACAAACTTCTAGAGTTTCAGGATAAGCTTACCATTTACTTTGAATAATTGAACATTAAAAACATTTTCCATGAGACTTTGAAATAAAGATTTTTTGCAATTTATTAAATGATTTATTTTTGTTAGTCATTCTTGGGAAACACCAATTGACATTTGTTTATTGAGGTTCTATGAGGTGATGAATTTATGGGTTTAATAACACTATGTTTCCATAGCTAGAGGGAAAAAAATCCACCATTGAGAGAGTCTTTTTATTTCGTATATATTACATACTTACATGCCCTGTTCATCATGAGACTTCCAAAAGGTTGTGCTTTTAAAAGAGGGGTTTCAAGGAGACTATTGGAGATAAGGAGAGCCTGCAAATAAAGTTTTGTAAGAGGCTGAAATGAGAAGGAAAGAAAGGGCAAGGTGAGGCTGAAAACCAGAAGTGGGAAAGATCGTGAATATGCTTTGACGGTAATTTCATTGAAGTGTCGAAATGCAGGGATTGGGGGGAATAAGTAAATTTTATTTACCCTTTTGCAAAAATATATATGTTTCAGAAATACTCTTAGTTTTGAAGATGATTAAAGTAATTACTATCGAACTAAATACCTAATGTTACCTTATACAGCTTAGTCTTGTCTCTGTGTTAGTCTCTGTACTAAAAAGGCTTCAAGTTGGCATCAGAAAGCTAGCACATTATGTCAAGATGAGAAACTGAAAAGTCAGCTGCTGTCTTTCCTTGGAATATAAGACATTTAATCGTTCATTTTATAACCTTGCAGTTTTTTAAAAAAGTATTTAAGAAAGGTGAGAGACCGGAAAACTATGAATTTTAACTTTCTCACAGAAGCAACATTAAGTCGCTGTTGCAGTCCTACAAATGGTTTATTTGGAATCATTTATTATGTTTGATGAACTCAGTGAAAATCATGAAAGGAGCACCCTTTTTATTTCCTCACCCTTCCATAATGATATTTACTGTTTGCACAGCAATCATTCAGTTTTTAGAGATGCTCACCACTTTCTTTTGCTGATGAAATTCCTGTTTGGTTTGACTGCCAAGTCTGTTGGATTAAATTAACAAATTCTGTTTGCTTTAGTGGGAATGACCTGCACCAACCTTGAGCTTGTACAAAATAATAATATCTTCAATGATATATTGATTCAATGCTCTTTATCTTCTTTTAAAGAAATGTGCAGTGAAAATATTATCTACAGTTTGCTAGAATTTTAGGCCTGCATTGCTTGTTTTAATATATCAGAGACCTTGATCTTCCACACCTAATAACTCCTTCCTCTTTGCTGTTTTTAATGACTCCTATTCTTCTAAGGGATCACCAAATCTTGATTACTCTAAGGAAAGACTTAAGTCTTTTAGTCTATAAAATGTTCCACTCTTGAAAATTACCTACATCAAAGGGCCAATTAAGGAAGATTAAAACCTTTCTTTTTAAAGAGTAAATCCAATTTTTATTGAATTGCTTTCTTCTGTCAATCTTTTATTTGCTTTATAGCTAAGAGGTATTGAGAAGTTTTTGAAGAAAATCAATTAAAATTTTTGATATAAAAAGATTTGAAAGTATATCAAGATTTTACAAATTTTACATGGAGGCTAAGCCATTACAAGCATTATAGAAAGCATTATAAAATCAAAATGACATTCTCTGAATTTCAACAAAAAGAGAATAGGAGTGGTAGATTAAGGAATATGGGCTTAAGGGAGAGTAGTGTGGAGAAAAATATCAACAATTGCTACATTCCAGTGATTAGATTATGGTACATAGTTTGTGTATGTGTTCAAATTTATTATTCACCCCTCCCCCACATTATTTCTTTTTCACAGATAAGGTAAGTGAGGAGCAAAGAGATTCACTAAGTTGCCTAAGATCATGCATAGTACACAGGCAAACTGAGATTTACTATTTGACCTGAAGTCAATTTAGTGCCAGAGCTCATACCCTTCTTAACAGAGCATACTCTGTCTTTGGGAAATAATCACTTCCAAATTCTCAACCCTCTATTCTACTTTCTGCACAAAACCGTAACCCATGATTCTGCATGCCACGTGATAACCACACAATAACATAGGTTATTGGAGAAACTTTCTTCCCACAGAGATTCTTGCTTACTGTATTTATCTGTTAATCTAGTTGGATTCTTTCAAACAATTCAGTGAAATTCATCTTTTTGTTGTCAGAGAAAAAGTGAGAAAAACCATTCAGGGAATTCTCTTCACCTCTATGGAACTCAAGAAGGTGAACTCAAGGAGTGAACCTGAAATAGAAGCTGTGTCTGTGCTACTCCATGATTCAATTTCAGCTTCCCAGGGGTGAGTGGCTAGATGAGTTGAGTGTGTTTCTGATGGGTGTTTTTTGCACAACATCACTCCTTACCACAATCCAGGTACTTAATCTGGGGCCCAATAGAATAAAAAATGATCTGTTCCAATGTTGGAAGCTGACTGATCTGGTCCTATTGAGAGATTATATATTTGTAGGCTTTACCTAATGGACAATTAAAGGCACTATGAAGGATAATTGTGACTATATTAGTTTTTCACCTTATGTGCTGACAGAGGGCGTGCCTCTCTTCATCTGCCCAGTCCTTCCTGCCTTTCCACCCACTTCTCTGCTGCTTCAGTGACACCCTTGGGGGTATGATATTCTCGGGTATGGAACCTTACCCTACAACCTGTACCAGCTGGCTTTTCCCTCTAAGGTCTTGCCACATTTTTAGTGAGTAGTGAACAGATATCCATCTCTGAAGACATCCGCAGACTTCTCTTTTTTCCTAGTTTGTAGAACCTTTTCTATTAGTTTCACGGAAAGTTCTACTTCTTCCTTTAAGTTTCTCTTTGGCTCCATTGATCCTACTTTCTTTAAAGGATCCATGCCACTTATCTTCCTGAGGTTAAAGAGCACAGGGTCCATTTTCTCTGAGTTGGGGAAGGGAATGGGGTAAAGATACAGAGGAACAAAAATTCAGATTTCAAAAACTTGCCTGCCATGGTATTATGGTCAATGACAATGTTTCCCCATCCTAGCTATAGAGCGTCTTAGAATCATTTCTCTGTTTCTTGTTTGACATCATACAGAATAAATAGAAGCATCTTTATTTACTTTTAACCCAAAAGGAATGTTGTTCTACAGAGATATCTGTCTGCAGGGAGCTCCTATACAAAATTTAGGTGACTCAAAATCAATCCTAGGAGATAATGCTGATGTCAAGTTGTGGCATAGGCTGCAGCAGGGGTTAAGGAAAGGATCTAGAAAGAGTGGCAGCTGGGCAATGGGATATCCCTTTTTTGTGCCCCTCTAACATGGGTCTAGGACATTGGTGATATCTTTCTTGAGCAGTTGATGGTTATGGCCTAGATGGATTTCAAGTCCTGGATTTGCCCTTGGTTTGTTAAATTTTGGAGAACCATTATCGCCCATTATAGGCATTAACAGTCTCTCAGTACTTTCATTTTTCTTTTTAAAAATAGGAGTTTCATACTCATGCACTGTGAGAAAGTGCTAAGGTTATTAGGCTAACACTTTTGTAAGGTCCAATTTATTAGTACTCTTCCACTATCCCTCAGGTTATCTACAAAAGAATTTCAATCATTCAACCTTTCTATTGTACTTGAACATAGCTCTTGAGAATATTTCTTTTTTTCCTCAAGTGAGTAGTATTTTTCACTGTCATTTTTATGGACACTACGTCAATATCAAAGAAATGATTTCCAAGTAGTTGTGCTTAAGTTTAGATTTCTAATTGATCTTTGCAGTTGTTTTCCTGTAAATCAAGGTCGAGGAGCAAACAAACAAACAGAATAGTCGAATATATTGAAGCAGAAGGCAGAAAGGGCTTATAACTGAGGCTGTATCCTAAACAATTGACTTGGGACTGACACTGATAAAGGACAAGATTCTGCAATAAAAAGTAATGAGGTAACTAGTTATTACTCAGATAGTAGTGTTTTTGTACTTTATTGCTGTCTGTGAGCAATGATAAGGATTGAGGCAGCCTTCCAAACTATGCCATAGCATAGTTTGCCATAACATAATTTGTAGTGATTGCTAGGCCTTGAGCAAGCCTTATTATGGGTTGGCTATTCATCTCTTCAGAGAGAACTAAAATATACCTGGAAAATGTCCTATGGTTAATTTTTGGTGAGGGACTTTCGCATTAAGCCAAAACAAAAAGAAAAGAAAAGAAAAGAAAAATGACCCAATGTATGAGATTATCAAAAAGATCTGTGATGTGTTTGTTTTTCTTTCTTAAAAGGAGAGAAGAGAGATTGAGTGTCAGAATTTGGAGATAGGGTAATAGACTATCACAGTTTTAATTTGTGTACAAATTATTTTTTTATCTGTTTTGGGATTAGAACTTTCTACTGGTAATTCAATATAAGGTCAATGACAAAATGCCAAAAAGCTATTAAACCTCCTGTTCTGGCAATGCTAGCTGGGATGGGCAGATGAATTCATTAACATTAGGCCCTTTTCTCCTTATTATTCCTAGGTGTCTTTGCATTCAACATTTTAGTTCCAGCTATTTCTCTCCTTTTCTTGCTGTAACAATTTCTCTCCCCTCTTCCTTGGTTATTTGACATGTTCATTTCTCTTGGGAATGATGTTGCTTATTTCTCCTTAACAGCTATAAATTTTACTATTTTTTCCATACTTTAAGCTTTACATTCTTTACCTTATATTTCAGGCAAGAGACCAGTGACTACTTAATGTGCGTGCACTGTTTTTCATATTGTATATATTTTGGATATTTCGCATATACGATTTAATGAAAGGTGAAAGAGGCAACTTTTTCCCCCGTTTTTAGTCTTGATGGTGAAACTGAGCACAGATATTATGATAATTTAAAATTATCAGGCTAGCCCCTTGGCGTAGTGGTTAAGTTTGTGTGCTCTGCTTTGGCGGCCTGGGTTTGTGGGTTTGGATTCCAGTGCAGACCTACACGACTCATCAGCCATGCTGTGGCAGTGGCCCACATATAAAGTGGAGGAAGATTGGCACAGATGTTAGCTCAGGGCTAACCTTCCTCAGAAAAAAAGCAAAACAAATTTGTTGACAAAATATGAATTATAACTCTGTCTCCTGATTCTTAAGTCCATGTGTATTTGAGCTTATGTGACTCACAGGATACTGAGTGTGAAGTGAATACAGTAATTTCTCTGTATGCAAAAGATGGCAGAAGATGTTATAGTGGGACTTGGTGGTGTCATGGAGCCACATAAATGGAAGCAACCACTCTAAATTAATGTAACTTTCCTCACAAAAATAAGTTCAAAATCTCCATTCTGTTTTTAGTGCTATAAAAATTTTGCTTCTGCAGAGAGGATATCACTGTCATGAAGGATAGGTACATTTGGAGCCTTCAATCTTCAGAGGCAGAGAGCTTTAGCACCATGTAGCTTACCCAGAGTTAACAAGCATAGAAGGATATAAATTACCTGGTATAACTTCCTTGAATTTCTCCTTCCCATCCACTTGAAAAGCATTCTGACCTGACCTGCTCAATCTTTTCCCCTCCTAGGCTTTCCAAAGTGGGTCATGTTGGACAGATAAGTATTTTAGACTTTGTGATGGACAATCAGGAAGAAAAGGAAAACTAGGCAGAAACTTCTAGAAGTTCTGTTTTATTTTTGTTGTGGAATGGGAGTGGCTTGGAAGCACAATCGTTACGTGAGAGCAGAGGTAGAAGAGGAAAATGGTGCTAAAAAAGATGTTCCCAGGATCATCTTTCCTTTCCACCATGTTTCATAAATACAAATAAAAGATTTGTTATTTTAGTTTGAAATCACTTTTGGTTGCATGACCTGTGTTCTGTAAAGATGACCCCTGTGTTCTACTGCACCATATAGATCAAAGCATAGGCTTGTTATGCTTATGAAGGCATGGGCATTCAACACAAAGAAGAACTGGACTAGATTGCTACATGGCTTGAACCATAATGATTAATTATTTTCACCAACTTAGACAGGAGAAACTTGAGGCCCATGTTGGTCAGTTAATGTCTCCTGTTGAAGACATTAGAAAGGAGTGCTTTTTCCTAAAATTTAAAGATCATTTTCCATATTGCTGAAGGTCTAGTCAGGAAAACAGGACCCATACTAGGTATTTCAACAAAGGGAATCTAATCTAGGAAATTTGTTAAATAAAGCTGAAAGAGCAAAATGCGAATGCCCAAGGACAACAACTATAGGAATTAGCTACCATCCCTAGGGCTGGGAGCACAAAAGGAAGAGGTTAGGGTTTTCAGAATCTAGAAGAGTACAGACTCTGTAAGTTGGGGCTCTGATTGCTGAAGAGGAGACTACTGCAGGTTCTCTGAGAAGGATGCAATGAAACTAGTTCTAGGAATGCCAATGGCTGCTGTTGGGATGAAGGGCCAGTGCTAGACAATAGAGACAGGAATAGGACGGAATAATTCCCTTCTTACCTTCTCCTGCCTTTTAGTCTTACACAGTCCCCAAATGGCTGCAACTAACAGGGAGCAATCTGACAAATGAGAAAAGTAGTTTTCAGGGTCTTAGCCTCAGGATCACAAGAGTATAGAATGAAAGATTTGGAGTAGAGAGATAAGAGCTTTATAACCACAACATATTTATGATCATTTAAAAGTATTTCTGAATTTAGAGTTTTTGATTTTAGGTAATAGTTTATATCTGAGAGTAGTCCTCATAAGTGGCCAAAAATTTGGCAGAAAGTAGACAGGGTGAGAAAACCAATTTAATTGGGGCATACCCTTTACTAGTGACACAAAATTAGGCATCAGTTTTTTGGTGAAGGCATGATGTATGTGTGGGTGAGAGAGGAGTAGGGAAGGACTTTGGTTGGCTTGCTGATTGCATTAGTCGGCTTGGGCTGCCATAACAGAATACCATGGACTGGGTGGTTTAAACAACAGAAATCTCTTTTCTCCCAGTTCTGGAGGCAGGAAGCCTGAGATCATCGTGCCAGTATAGTTGTTTCTGATGAGGCTCTCTTCCTGCCTTGCAGATCGCTGCCTTCTCACTCTGTCTTGATATGGCCTTCCCTCTGTGACGTGAGAAGAGAGTGAGCTCTCTGGTGTCTCTCCTATCAGATCAGCTTCTCCTAATCCCCACCCTACTGCCCCACATGACCTCATTTAACCTTAATTACTTCCTCAGAAGCCCCATTTCCAGATATAGCAACATTGGAGGTTAGGGTTTCAAATATGACTTTTGGGAGGACACAAACATTTAGTCCATAACACTGATGAATGCTGCTTCTTTGAGATTCTCAGTTTAAGTTCTAGGTTCCTCAGTTCCTTCATTTGTAAAGGTCAGAGAAACACTTAAAAGTACCTGAGAGCTAATGATGAAAGTTATATCTCCTGCAGTTAATTTCTCTATGGATAATTGCAATGCCTGCTCTTAATTTTTCTCTAGAGTAGTTTAATTTTATTTTTGGTTCTTATTACTGAATTTAAATGAAATTGCAAGGTAAATTCATCTTTAGCCATATAATATCCTCTTAGTGTGTGGCATAATTTTACATAAAACATTTGTAGCTTATTATTTAAAAAGGCATTGCTAGTTTTATTATATCTTAGTTTTCCCTCTAATCAAACCTCCAGTGGACAACTGGGTATTTGTAGGAATCCAGAGGACTCATGTATCTCCAGGATTTCTTTTTTCTAATATGACTTGGTCATTTGGAATCACAAGACTGTACCAAGGCTGCATTGTGAAAGAAGATCAGCCCCACTCCAGAGATGTGAGAAGCCAGATATAGACATTCTTCTTTACCCACCACACTCTAAGGAAGAAATTATTGTGAGTGGAACACAAAAATATATTCTGAATCTTATTTGAACATTCTTTTGATACTCAGTCTGTATTAGAGCATAAATTCAAATTGCTTGCTGTGTTTCTACTTGTGAGGCTTATCAGCATACCCAGAGGTTATTTAACACAATGCATAAATGAACTATAATTTAAACAAGTGCAATAAAATGCCATATTTGCTATTCTCCATCGGGAAGAGCAAATTGATCACTGAAGAGTACAATGATTAGGATATATACTAGAACAAAAGAATACTCGAATTTACATTTTAATTGGATAACATCCTAAGATGTTATTCTTCTGGGAAAAGGAGAATTTGCTGAAATCTCAATAGAGTTGAATGTCACCACTTCCCAACTACATCTTTTGAATCTATGGAAAGAAGAGACTGAAAGTGAAATTTCACTTTTTAAAGTTGATATGTTTTTGCAAATTAAAGTGCTATTTAATAATATTTGGTGAAATAAAAGTTACAAGGCATATTATGTGCCAGAGAATATGCTAGGCACTGGGGGTTAAAAAAAGATGAATACGATACTAATCAGGTGCTTATAACACATGAACTATACATGTGTCCACAAATATTCCAGCGTGGTGGGACTACTAACATAATAGAACAATATGCTTGATAAAGAACAGAGGTGATATGGCGGAGGGAAGGATTAACCAGGACTCTTAGTGGGTGGAAGATCCAGAGAAAGGCTTAACAGAGGATATGATGCCTGATATCATCTATTGACACTCAGTTCCTATTTCCTCCTCTTCAATATCCCTCTACCTTTATAGGGATTAGAAGGCTAAAAACAGTAATGAGATGCTCTAGTGCAAAATTTGCAAAGCACAAGAGAATAGAGCCATTTTTCCTTTAGCAGTGATGGCAGCTGATGTATAAGAATCCAGCAGACATTGTTTCCACATTGATCAAACTCCTCGTTTCATTGCCAATTCATCAGGCTTGGCTGTGAGGACAGCTGTGACATCGGCAGTAGTTCTTGCAGCTTTCTGACCTCTGACAGTCAGCAGCAGCTCCCAATTTCTAGATCACAGCTGCAGTGTTCTGACCTGGAGGCTTATTGGTGGTCCGTGACTTGTGCTCTTCTAGTCTTTTCAATAATTTTGTTGGGGGCCGGCCCGGTGGCACAGTGGTTAAGTGCGCACGTTCTGCTTCTCAGCAGCCCCGGGTTCGTCGGTTCAGATCACAGGTGCAGACATGGCACCGCTTGGCATGCCATGCTGTGGTAGGTGTCCCACATATAAAGAAGAGGAAGATGGGCACGGATGTTAGCTCAGGGCCAGGCTTCCTCAGCAAAAAGAGGAGGGCCGGTAGTAGTTAGCTCAGGGCTAATCTTCCTTGGAAAAAAAGAATAATAACTTTGTTGGCCCTTCATTCCCTGCATTAAATGCCTTCCTATCTGACATACCCAGAGTGGCTTCTGTTCCCTACATTGAACTCTGACTAATACAAAGGGTTTGGAAGATGAGTAGGAGCTCACTAAGTGAACAAAGGAAGGAAGGCCCATTCTACTCAAAGTAAACATCATAGACAAATTAATGGGGGGCATGAAACACTATGGTATGTAGATATGAATCAAAGTAACTCATAATTGCTGAGTGTGAGGAGGTAGGAGAGATAGGAAATGAGGTTGGCACATTAAAAAGAAAAGAGATTATGTAGTGAGTTGTGTGTTTTTCTAAAGCTGGCATTAGGTTGCCGTTGAGTTAATTTAACCAGGTACTATGTAGGCTATACTTTTAGCCTCTTTAGCCTGTTCTCATGACTCCATGGAGAATGAACTACAGGGAGGTGGTCCAGAAGGGAGAGAAGGGCTGGGGAAGCATGTAGGGTAAGAGATTATCAAAGAGAAAATTCTATTCAGGTTTAAATCTTCAAATTAAACGATTGTTATTTTTTCATGGAAATTGTTCTTAAGAAAATGTATTGAGCTAGTCTGTTTTCCATTTTAGAAAGAATTAAGGTTTCAGAAAAATTATTTTACTTTCTCATGCTCGGAGAACATCTCCTTTCTTTGCTATCCAAAGAAATCTCCAGCCTCACATATTTTAGATTTTCTGGAGAAATATGTTGAGAGAAAAAAGAGCTACTGATCCATGCAGAAAGGGGATATTTTTGTCTTCCTTTGACATTTGCATCAATTTAAATGAAAATTTCTTTTTAAGACATAATATATTTATCTAAAACTTCTCTTCCTGTAAATTATTTTAGCACAGGATGGAAAGAATCAAGATAATAACAAAAGAAGTGGGAATGCTGGGGAAGAACGCATTTGGCAATAAGAGTCGGGATTGGCATGATTAGTCCCAGGCATGGGAAGCTACTGCCAAGCTGTTGGAGGAAACTGTGAAGGTTGCTTCATTTGCTCACTCCACACCTTGTCTTCACAGTTTTTTCACACAGCATGCTCTTGGAAGTGAGCCTCTGACTTCTTTCCCTAGCCCAAGAGAAGCTGAACAAACAAGACAGAACAGTAGGACACCTAACATTTACAAAAAAGTTTGAAAACTATGTATATCTTTAAACAGGCAAACAAAAGCAAAGAAATGTTTTTCTTTTTATAGAGTCAGACCCTAAAGGGATTCAAATTTCTACAAAAGGAGGCAGTAGGAACTGGTTTATATTTGGGTAGATGTCATAGTCAGTTCGGGCTGCAACTACAAAATACCAAAGACTAGGTGGCTTATAAATGATAGAAATTTATTTCTAATAGTTCTTGAGGCTAGTAGTCTGATATCTGAGTGCTAGCATGGTCCAGTTCTTGTGAGAACCCTCTTCCACGCTGCAGACTGCCCATTTCGCATTGTAGCCTCACATTGTAGAGAGCAGAGATTAGAAGCAAGCTCTCTCCTGACTCTTACCAGGGCACTAATCCCATTCATGGGGCCTTCCCTCTCATGACCTCATCTAATCCTGATTGCCTCCCAAAGGCCCCACCTCCTAACACCATCACATCGGGGAGCAGAGTTTCAACATATGAATTTTGGGGGGACCCAAACATTCAGTCCATACCAGTAGGTCTCTTCCGCACCCTTGACAAAGACGGACCCTGAAGAAAGGAGAATATTCTCTCCTCCCACAGGCAAGACCTTTCTCGCCTTTTGCAGAGAAGTAAAGTTATTTGCCAATGGACATTTATCTATAAATGAGCAATTTTATATATAAACTAAAATGAAATGCAGATGTGTTTTCTGAATAAATATCGTTTATTGAATAATCCATTATTTGTCAATTAAAGAATTCCCAAAAGGATCATTCTAAAGAATGTGTATTTATACTATGGAATTAATATAATTCATAATTTTCTACATTACCAACTCAAGTGTAAAGGAATATTTCAGAATAATTATTGTATAGTAGGGTTCTGATCTTAATTTTCAACCCCTTCTAAATAAGGTTGGGGAACTCCTTAGCCATATTTTCCCCTCCTCTCATCATCTAGGTTTCCCAGTCACCATTTGTGAACCATGTAAATCTCTGAAAAAATGCTTATTTACCAGATCTTTGAATCTTAAGATCAGTTTTTAATCTTACTTATAAAATTGAAGAAGTTTCTGTAATTAATCAGCGTAGCATTATTTACCCTGTTCTTGCTGAGAACTGCACAGATCCATGTATTTTGGGGCACTGGAGGATTTCTGCTTCTTTCATAGTACTTCTTGGGAAATGTCAATCTCTAGAAGAATTATTTCGTTTTTTACATTGGAGCTTATGGGATATATACTTTGTTCCTCTCTGTTATGCGACCTCTCAGATCTTTGAAATCCCTATATCACTCTCTCATTATCTACAATGGTGAGAGAGATGTTGTAGCTCCTGGATTTTTGGAAAGAAGAGAAAAACTTTTACGATGAAATGATCCTCCTCCAGTACATCTTGATCCCTCCACAATGCCAAAGCCATGGCTTTATTTTATTTATTTATTTATTTTTTAAGATTGGCACCTGGGCTAACAACTGTTGCCAATCTTTTTTTTTTTTTTTCCCCTGCTTTATCTCCCAAACCCCACCCTGTACATACCTGTATATCTTAGTTGCACGTCCTTCTAGTTGTGGGATGTGGGACGCCGCCTCAACGTGGCCTGACCAGCGGTGCCATGTCCGCGCCCAGGATCCAAACCCTGGGCCGCCGCAGCGGAGTACGCGAACTTAACCTCTCGGCCACGGAGCCAGCCCCAAGCCGTGGCTTTATAATTCACATGTCAGGTTATCAATAAGCGCTCAACTACAGCAACCTGGAATTCTGTTTAACCATTTCCATGGGTACTTTTGCGCAGGCTGAAATCCTTTATGCAGACAACTCACTGTTCCCAAATCATTGCACTTTATTTCCTCCCTGCTTGATCACACAGTTCTCTCTCCCTGAAATGTCTTTCAGCTTCATTTCTTACTTGTCATACTCCTACCCATCCTTTGAAATCAAGTTGAAAGTGTTCTTTCTCCTGGAGGCCTTTTCCAATAACTCCAGATTTAGGTGATCCTGTCCTCCTTTGAAACCCAGATCACTTGATTTTGCTATGTTGATGATATTCTAACATATAATTCTTGGTTACTTGCTTTATCATGCTTATTATCTTGTATAAATATATCTGATTTTGTCTCCAAAAAAAGATTTGAAGTAGTTATCTCTCTTGTTCGAGGTAAGCTCCTGAGAATGAGATTCTTATATATGATTGTGTTAATAATCATAGATAAATCCCCAAATCAAAATAGTTGAACACAACTGAAGTTTATTCTCACTCTTATAACACTTTAGTGTGGTCTCTGGCAGGCAATCTTCCGTATGGTAATATAGCAACCAGATTCTTTCCATCTCAGGGCACTGCCATCTTCAACATGTGGCTTCCAAGGATGCCTTGTAAGGACAAGAGAGAGTACAGAGAGCACATATGCTTCTTAACCAGGTTGGCCCCAAACGGTTCACTTTTCTTCTGCTTATATTCCATAGTCATCTGGCCACAAGTAGATGCAAAGCAAGACGAGGAAATATAGCATCTGGCTAGAAGACACTTCCCTAGACACTGTGGGACAGGAACACAGATCCTTGTTGAACAAGTAGCTCTGCCACAACACTGTAGGCTATCGTAGATTTCTTCAGCTCTCTTGCCCATAGGAGGTACTTGATATTATGTTTGTTAAAAAAAAGAAAGAATGAATAAATACCGTGTGCCAGATTAAGGGTAAAGGCAATTAGAAGGTGAGAGCCACCAGTTACCACGTGTTTTATGGTTACTGGATGTAATAGTTCACAAACTTAATGTGGGTAGGAGAGTAGCTCTTTTCCCTTAGGGAGAAACAATCAGTTTGGGACTTACCTATATTCTTTAATCACGCCTTGATCCAAAGGTCACAGGTTATTCTACAGAAATAGTGATGAATACTATGAAAAAACATAGTCATCCTTTTTCTGAGTACATTTTATCACTTAAGTGCTTTAAAAATCATTATTTGCCCAAGAACATTCTAGAAGGCATGTTTCTATTTTAGAAAATAATTGTTCTCATTGTTGGACAAACATCCATTTGTTCTAATGATTAATGAAGCAGTCTGTTACTTTGGGAGAGACTCAGATTTTTATGAGGCAGAGACAGAATCACATAATTTCTAAGGGAATGAAATGGGTTTTTTTCCATAGGAAAGATTCATTGGTACTGCTTTTGCTACTTTTTTCCTATCAAGAGGCAATAGGTAGGATATCTATTCAAAAGTGTATAATGTTACAAAGTAACAAAATGTCAAATGCACAGGCTAAGAGAGAGTATCTCTTAACGCAGTATGTTTTTTGGAAACCTCTAGCATCCATTAAATTGCACAAGTGAACAAAATTGATAGCTGTTAAAAAAACATTAAAGCGTCAGCCATGGTATGTTTAGAGGCTACAAGTAAAACAAAGCACTTTAGATCTGAACTTTCACTTCATTTTATATGTGTTTACTTAGGAATTGTTATGCCTTATCATTTTTACTGTTCTTTTATCACAGCTGTGTGAAAAATTACAGTTGGATCAGCGTTCATGTTTTTACTAAAATACATTTTATTTCATGCTATGAAGCAGATTGCTAACATTTGCTACTTTTATTATTATGGCTGCATGAATCCCTCCTCTCCAGTTAAGGTTGTGTCAGTATTTCTATGAAAAAAATCCTTATTTATGTATTTGTTTTTATTCTGTGATTGCTTTAGTTAAGCAGAGGTGAATCTCTGAAGAACTCATGCTAAGTTAAAAAATTGGAAAAATAAAACCTAAGCACTAAACACTGACTATAAATTCCACACAACAAATATTGCTTCTAAAATGGTCAATTTCAAAAGGGATTATTTCCACAGGATTTGATAAGAAGGGACCTTTAAATTATGATTTAACCACTCACATTCTTGAAAGTGAGAGTGATATCCTGGTGCTTCAGATTTTAGGAAATCAGATGAACTGTTAGAAAGTACACTTGGGGTTGAAACTTGGTATACAGACTTTTACCTCAAAGCATACGTAATACTCGAGGTGATGGGGCTTCTAGCTGGATCATACACTTTGGCTAGGGAACAGGGTTTTCTTTCTCACTGCTGTAGTTTAAAAGGTATACTGTTCATTCAGTTTTGCTGGAGTAAGGACCACCAACAGTGCTTAGGAGCATCATTTTAACTCTTTTTCTACATTTGGCATAGAAAGGGCCAAAGCTGTTTTACTTTTCCAAGTCATCTTGCTTACCGCCTTGCTGGTAAAACAAACAGGAAACAAAATCCAAGAAATAAACATTTTATAGTTTCAGATTTAAAACTAATTTGTCTTTGCCTAGTGATAATCCATTCATCCATAAATATAGACAGGCATGTGCCAGGGGAAAGTGAAAAATTGTGCCTGAGGCAATGGGCTGGTTCGTGAGCAAGTGGGAGCGTTACCAGGGAAAACGTCCTGATTGCTTTGTTAATATTTTAGTTCCCGTCTACTTTTCAACTAAGTTCCCTAGTTTTTTTAGGAACAGGAATATGGATAAAAGTATGGAGGTGGCAAGGCTTACCTGCCACCCCAGTTCTTTAACTTCCTTTGAACTCTCTGAGTGCCTGGTAAGGACTAAGAAGAGGACAAAGGCAGAGCACAAACCCTGGGGTCAGGGCTCGATGTCTTCCGCAATTCACCATCCTGTAGTCATGAAGACTGGTTACTGCTGCCTCCGCCCAGCACTCCAAATATCCACCATCAGTCTGTTTGGTGCCTATTTACTATATTATCTAGTCCAGTAGCACCACATCCTATAAATTTCTTTCTTTTTTTTTTTTTTTAAAGATTGGCTCCTGAGCTAACATCTGTTGCTGATCTTCCTTTCTTCTTCTTCTTCTTCTTCTTCTTCTTCGTCTTCTCCTCCCCAAAGCACCCCCCCAGTACATAGTTATATATTTCACTTGTGGGTCCTTCTACTTGTGGCATGGGGCATGCCACCTCAGCATGGCTTGATGAGCGGTAGTAGGTCCGCACCCAGGGTCCGAACTGGCAAAACCCTGGGCTGCTGAAGTGGAGCACACCAACTTAACCATTTGGCCATGGGGCCGGCCCCTATCAATTTAACAGTATGGAATACTGTATTGCTACCCTAACACAGTTAGAAAATTGAGGAAAATTCTAAACCAGAGCTCCTGAAGATGTCCTGGCAGCACCATCCCCAAAGCTAAGGAAGGGATGAGCAGTTAGAGACTTCCAAGTGCTCTGCCACATCTATGGCGCATTTATTCAATTATCAGACATTCCTTGGACACCAAAACAAATAAGATTGGTCAGTGAGAATGTGTACCACATATAAGGAATTTTGAGAGTCTGTGGTTATTTATAACTATTGTGGTTCAGAGTCTAAAACAATAAACATTTCAGAGCATTAGAGGATAGTCTAATAACTGTGATCAAATAGAACAGTCAGGCTGGGACACTTGCCACACAAATTCAATTCTTTTGTAAGGCAAGAGGAAGTAATACAGCCTAAAGCCATTTAGGAAATCATTGTAGCAAATTTAGACAGATAACTGAAGAAACCATCACAGATGCATGAAATGCCTTAATTTACATAGGAGGAAGGGGGCAAAAATTCTGTTTGCATTTCCAGCCCAACTCTCTGGGACTTCCTTGCAACTATGCGGAAAACATATTGCAGCTGAGATCTGCTCTGCAGATTAGGGAGGGAAATTATGTACTCTGCCTCGAGGCTGCAAGCTGAATATTACAAATAGATGCATCTGGGCTGTGTTGGAAGAAGATACACTCAAAACTGTCTAAGGAGATACAGAGAAGCCCATCTGTGTATAAAAGCCAGAACTGGGCTGCTTTTGCTTTTGTTGTAAAAATCCATTCTGTTCAAATCTCAACTAATGAAAACGTGCATCTGTAAATAAAAAATAAATCAAGGGAATATATTAATCCTGCAGCTGCTATCCACTTAACTTTACTTATAAAAAATAGCTCAATCTTCTAGTCTGAATGTTCTTGTTATGTAGCAATGTGATGGCAATTTGAGATGGACAAAATAAGTATTGAAATCTATTTATGTATAACAACCTTGGCAATAAAAGCAGCCAAGCAGTAGCCATACAGTCATTTGCTTTTGTAACTGTGTGGATACTTGAGGTCCAGAGGCTGACCCTAGAAATCCATTACCTGGCTGTTTAAATTGCTGTTTTATTTGGCCATGCTATTAATTAAGTTGTTTCTCTAACCTAGGACTGACACTATGCACAGGTCAGCTGGGCAACCTTCCATGTTTTACAACTGGGGAAGAATAGAAAGCGCCCGCGACCAACAATTTCCTCCCACTTGCGTTCTATGGTGACTAAAATGTTTATCTTTTAAATTGTTAGAGTATTCTTTTCTCTAGGAAGAAAAATATTAGCTAGAATTATATAAAAATTAATTCATCTCATCTATCATAATCTTGCCTCATAATCTTGAGGCAAGACCTGAAAGAAAAGTACAAATAGTTCTGAGGAAGCAAGAGAAAGATCTGGGAATGGTGCTATCTTTAAAAGGTTCTCTCTCCTAGATGGTTTGAAATTTTTACAGATCCTGGAATATATCCCATTGGTGTGTTACCATGGGATGAGAGCAGGAATAGATGGAGCTTATTAAGAATAATGTTATCCTAAGAGTGAAGTCCACAGACAGGATGTCTGGCTAGAGCGCAGTAAAACTGACGTTGAAGGAACAATCTTAATGATAAAGAATCCCCAAATAAAGGTCAGAATGTCTGATATAGAACTAAAGAGATTGGAGATTTCAAATGCCAACAAAAGTAAATGAAATCATATAGTTACCAAGCTTCTTTTTATTGGAATTTGGCAATTTATTTATATGTTAGTCTTCCTTTGTATTAATAATGCTAAGACTCTTTTAACAGGAAGGATTGTGCCTTTTGACTCTCAGAGACAAATCCCAGGGGTAAATATTGACTGTCTCTTCTAATTTTTCAAGAGATACTTATTTATCTCTTCTGCTCTTAACCCACATTTGGTTTTGATTGATACTGGCGAAAATGCATCACTGAGGAAGACTTTGAGCTCAATAAACAGTTCATACCACAGGAGCAATGTTTTCATTTTTTTGTCTTTTAAAATCTTCAAAATAATCAGCAAAGTTTTTATTGAAATGGCTCTTATAACTGGAAATTCCCATGGTTTGTAATCCACATGGCTTGAAGAGTTTCTTCTGTGAAATTTTGTAGTGGTTAGAGAAAAGTCAAGAGTTTCTCTTAGCATCTCTTCTTTTAATCCTTTTACTTATAATTTCTGGTTTTCCTGGATATTTTTATACAGAAAGTACGTTCACTTCCTGGTGCAAAATTACTGCCTTGTCCTTGGTATCTTATTTTTCATAGTGGCCACAGTTGAAATATTTTTTCTTTTCTGTTAAGCCTGATTCTGGCCACCATGCCCATTGCTTTCAGAAACAATGAGATCAATGGCAGTATTTTGCATTCTCCTGACTGTTCCTACCATCTCTACTAATCTATTTTCATTTTTATGTATTTTCATGAGAGGCAAGCAGAGGAAATCAAATAAACTTGCATAATTCCATTTCAAAATTCAGCTGATTACTCTCAGTTTGAAGAGTGGTAACTAGACAACAGGAGGTAGCTGGATGAAGTCCACGGAATGCTGGGTGCTGGTGGATTTTAAGATATGTTTAATAGTTTCTGATGCTATTTTCCTAAATTTATTTGATAATGGCAATTAAATTTTAGATAGGTACCTTGGATGATTGGTTTCATTATTTTTCCTCATAAGAAAAAAATTATCCTTATAAAATGGACTTGTGATTAATTACGTTATTTTCTTCTCAAAGATGGGAAAAATAGCTTCATGCAAACATACTTTTTCCCACCATGCTACACTACTAAAATGCTAATGTTGATGGGCATTTGTTGTTGACGTATGTATTGAGCACAGAAATTGTGCTTGGCTCTTTATGAATAAGCAGCATGATCCCTGTTTATCGTCTAAGCGTTTATTTTCTCTACTAATTAGAAGGCTCATTTTATACCTAGTTTTATACCTTGTGCACTGAGAGCTTTCAAATAGTACACAGGACTCTTTTTAGTATCCTTGGAAAAACAGAGCCTGGGGCAAAACTTAGGTGCTAATACTCTATTGGTAATCCAATCCCAGGGCAGTGAGAGCGAGAACAAAGGGAGAGGAAGAAAGAAAACATAAGGTAGTACATTACTGAGTTATCCTTTGTTTCACAAAAGTGGTCTTCTAGCCACACAAGGGGTCTCCTGGCAGGATGTTTACAAGGCCCCTTACCCCTAAATGGTCCACTGTAGGGGGAAATGCAAAGCAAATTTATCTGCTGGCTTCTTCCCATCTCTAGTCTCTTGCCGGTTAAAGAAAACGCTATGAGGAGCTGACACCCCCACGTTTTTGGGTTATGTCACTAGGTTGTGCAGCTAGGGAATCCAGGTCCCATGCCCTGTAGCTAGATACTTCATGTGAGTCAGGAAACGGTGGGAAGAGACAGAGATTACAGACTTCCTGGGCTGTAGGCAGCTGAACTGCACAGCATTCCAGGTCTTAGAGTTGCCCTGTGCAGTGGTTACTCAGTGGAACAGGCTAAAGGCCCAGAAGACAGCGGGGATGGAAGGAATATGAGGTTATGCATCTGATGTATCTAATATGAGTATATTCCATCCTTAGTGGCTGTTCTTTGCTATATACCTTGAAAACAAGTTATCTCCTTCTACTACTGCTTACTTTGTATATTCATTTCTCCTACAGCTTTTCTTAATTATTCGTTTTTAATTTTTTTTTGTTTTTATTTTCTAGGGTGGGATAACATGTCCTTTTCTCCTTTTGGTCTTCCAGAAGCTGAGTGCACTATGCCACAGCATGAAGAAAGGCCACTGCTTGATTTAGAAAGTACCAAGTTGAAAGACAGTGTTCAATAATGTGCAATGTAATTTTCAACAGTTCAATGACGATATGGATAATTGTGTTAAATTGTTAAATTAATTTGTAAAATACATTGAGTATAAATGTTAACAATTTGATCATTCATAGTTACTAAAAGTGCTTTGAGATCCTCGATACAAAAGAATTAGAAAAATTATGAGAAATAATATGGGAATTTGGTAATTGGTAATAGGCCCAGACCCAAATTCTTATGAGGGGAGAGGTGAGATGATTTGCTCTTGAAACATATTGACTGTATTAAACACCAGAGTCAGAATTAACCATGGAGTTTATTTGAGATCTTAACTAATATTCCTAACTTACATCTGGGTAAAATCTCAATTCTTCCACTTACTGGTTTTGTGACTTTGAGCAGTTATTTAGCCTCTCTAGACTTTGGTTTCCTCATCTGTAAAATGGCAACAATATTATTAGCATTTTACTGTGCTTCATGAAACCAGCATGGTTTTTGTTGTTGTTATATGAAGAAAATAAATGTAATGTCTTGGGTACATAAAAATATTTTAATAGAGACCTTTCAATATTTGAAACATAAGTGGCTCTCAGACTCTTTCCCTATGAAACACTAAAGGCTTCACAGTGCCCTTCTCCTACTAAGAACTGCAATTTTCAAATAATACCGTGTTCAAATTACTCATTGAAGTGTATTTCACTTCATTTATCATGTAGCTTGCGGCCCACTATCTGCAAGCATTTCAGATTTTCATGCTTCTTTGTATGAGATTCTATTATAACTCTCCCATTAATCTCTTTTGGGTCTATGATTTCCATGTTAAGAAACATTCTACTGAATATTTTAGTCAATTAATCACTTAACAAAGATTTATTGAACAACTACTATGTGTTTGGCATGATTTAAAGCATGAGACATTCAGCAGTGAAAAAGATAGTGTTCGTAATCTCCAAATGGTTATTCTAGAGACAGATGAATACACAGAGAAATAGACAGAATAGGAAGATTTCTAGTACTGATAGCTAATGGAGGTGGTAGTAGTGAGGAACCTGGGTAAGACTGAAAAAGATTTGATTTTGAACTTCCAACCTCTCGAACTGTGAGAGAATAAATTTCCCTTGTTTTGTGTTATTTTGTTATGGCGCTCCTAAGAAACTAATGCAAGTAATGAGGAAAGGGTGAAGAAGTGGGATGAAGGAGGATTACAAAATGCAGGTAGGGAGTAGGAGTGAGAAGCTGGTGTTGGAGAAGTCACTGGAGAGAAAGCATCTGCTGCCCAGGAGAGCCGAAAAGCTTTACTTGAGAGTGTTAGTTTGCTCGATGACAAAGTACCACAGACAGGGTGGCTTTAATAATAGAAATTTATTTTCTCACAGTTCTGAAAGCTAGATGTCCAGGATCAAGGTGTGGGCAGGTTTGGTTTCTTTGGAGGTCTCTCTCCGTGGCTTGCAGATGGCTGCCTTCTCGCTGTGTCCGGTTATGTATTTTTTGTGCGTGCATGCCTGTATCCAAACCTTCTCTTTTCATAAGGACACCAGTTACACTGGATTAGGGCCCACTCACATGATCTCATTTTACCTGAGTTCCCTCTTTAAAGGCTCTGTCTCTAAACATAGTCACATTCTGAGGTACTGGGGCTACCTCAGAATTTCAACATATGAATTTTGAAGGGACACAATTCAGCCCATAACAAGCAAGAAGGGGCGTGTTTCATATCTAAGATCTACATACGAACTGCATCACAGTCGCCCCAGCTTTCCTCAGAGGCAGCCTGCCTTTGCCTACACACATAGACTACAACAGTTCTTTTAGACAGCACATAGTGAAGCTTTTCTTTGTTGGCAGCCAGTACCTCCCTTGGTGTCTGCTCAACAGGAGCAACCTGTGTCATTGCTTAAGACTTGCTCAGTTTCCATATAACTTATCCCATGTGTACACCTTCTCTTAAATAACCTTAGAGCCCATGTAAACTTAAGAAAAGGATACCTAACGGGGAGGTGATGGCTTGAAGACTTCTACACCCGTATTGAAGGGCTAATAAACCAGCTTGGGACCCATGATATGAGATGATGATTAATGACACCCCAGCTACAAGTATTCAGTATACTTTATTTGTGAAAAATCATACTAATTAGTATGTAAATACTCCTGAGCCAGGCTCTCCAGGACAATATAAACTTTTAGAATATGCCTGATTAAAAGAAGAAGAATCAGTTGTAGTCAACAAGGAACATAAGAGATTAGAAACACAGTTAAAGATGAAGAAAGCATGGAGAACTTACACTTCCATTTATCAAAAATACAATGTGTTAGACTTGTTTATTCCCTGAAAACATTACCTTGGTGTGTTTTTACAAGAAATGGCCAGCAAAGCTTGCTTCTTAAGGGTTTTGGGGGTATAGGGATGGGTGCCTCACACAGCCTTGAAATGCAAAGCTGGGGGCCATGGCCAAGTCCAATGCTGGGACTGCTCGGATGATGTCACTGCCACATGGAAGTTAATAGTCTAGCAGTGGATATTGTGTTTGTCCAAGGTCTTCAAGTCTGCATATGGTAGGGATGAGTGTTACAAGGTCTGGACAGCCTTACTACTGTGAACTATGAGGAAATCTCAGTATTTACCAAGATGGTGCCAAGCTGCATCCCCTGGAAGAGTGGGGAAAGAAATGAGATTTCATGAACATAAAGTGTTCCTCATTCTATATTCAATGAGGTTTGCCACCTTTTCACATTTCTCCCTTGTGTTTTCTCATTAGGCCAAAATGATTCCTAAAATGCTCATTGTTGCATGTGGTATAACTGGCTAGGTGTGAGAGGCAGGCTTTTAGATTTACAGTCAACCCTTAACATTCACCAGGATGTTGTGGGGCCGTTTGAAAAAGTTCAAATTCTCAACTAGGAATATACCCATGAAATTTGTTGACAAAGGAAAGACTGCATAGCTTTGTTGAGAGGTATCCAGCTCCAGGCTCACTAACTATCGCAGTTTTTCTCAAAATGTACAGAATCACCTGGAGCCTTGTTAAAAATGTAGTTTTCCTGACCTTACATCAGATCTACTGAATCAGAATCTCTGCATTTTTTCAACACTTCAGGTGACTCTTATGCACCTACACTTTCAAATTTACATCTGAGCAAAATTATGAGTTATGACAACACATGAACCTTCTTGAGCTTGCTCTCAAATAGATGCAGTTATGAATGTAATATATGAAAATGCCTAGGTTCTAGTGACTACTATTTCTGTCAGCAACAGAAGCAGCAGAAAAGACTTGAAAATGTCTTTTATTTGCTCATTTGCTCTCCATTCTCTTTCCTCTTCCCCTTACCAATAAATAACAAATATGAACCATAAAAGAAATAGGAAAAAAGCAAAAGACTCTTTTAAAACAGTTCATCTTGTGTTGAATAGAGCACCCAGAATGTTGTGAGAACTTTATATAACTTAAAAAAAAAACCCAGGTGAACAGAATTTTATTAATTATAATAATCCTTGGATCCTTGGCTGCAACACTCTATCATCATTAATCTATGCATGACGCCCTCCCCACCCTCCCACTTCCTGAAAATCACTAAGTAGTAACTAGAAATCTAACAGTAACTTACATTTACTTCTGTGTGCCTCTCCAACTCCATTCCCATAGATTCCCCACCCTTAGACTCACATACTATCCTAAGTTTTGTCATCTTTTATTTTTTAAATATCGACCCCATACATTTATATGCCAAATAGTATATCGTTTAGTTTACTTTTTTTTTTTAACTTAATAAAAGAGTTTACTAACTTCAACTCTATATTGTTTTCTGGGACATGCCATTTTGACTCTCCTCTATGTTATTCATTCATGTTATTGCTTATAGCCATAGTTTATTTATTCTCACTTTCATATAACATTGTATTATGACATATATCATAGTTTATTTATCTATTTGTTTATTGGTGGGCATTTTACATATTTTCCAGTATTCTAATGGTATGAACGCTATGTCCATGCATATTAGTCCATGTGTCTCTTGTGAAAATTTCTGTTAGTACAGCCTTGGAACAAAATTACAGGGTTACAGAATATGATTATATGCACCCTTGTAAGATTATGCCGAATTGTTTTTCAAAGTTACTGTACGCCCAGAAATGTAAAAAAATCACACTAATTTCCGTTGTTTCCAACATTTCATATTGTCAGATTTCTCGTTTTGTCTTTTTTTCCCCAATCAAATGGGTGTAAAATATTTCATTACATTTCTGATTTGCATAATTCTGAATTACCAGCATCATTGAGCATTTCTTTCTATGTTTATTCTCAACAGGTGTTTCTTCTATAAAATACCTATTTATGTCTTTTGCCTATTTATATATTTTGTGTTCTTCCTTGTTGGTTTCTAGGGATTTTAAAATATATTTTAATACTAATCTTTTGTCAGTTTTATGTGTTGTTAATATTTTCTCCAAGTTTTAGCTTGACTCTTTACTTTTATTAAAGTGTCTTTTACGAATAGAAGATGTTAATATTAACATAATCAAATTTATCAGTATTTTTTTCTCTAGTTTGGAGAATTTCTGTCTTGTTTTGCTCTAGAACATTATTTAGAGCAACATTGTTTTAATACATCTGGAGCTGACCGTTGTGTTAAGGGTGAGGTAAAGAGTCTTTTTATCTTTGTGATGTGGATGACCACTTTTTTTTTAGCTCCTTTTGTTACATGGTCCTTCATTTCTCAGTCTGAAGTTAACTCATTGCTATGAGGTATCATATTTGAACCACTCAGCCATGTCACCTCTACCACTGATCAAAATTCCATATATGGCATGGGCTTATTTCTGGGTTCTGTTCTTTTCCCTTGGTCAGTTTTTCTTTCCTTGCACTAACATCATATTGCCTTTTCAGTCTAGCATTATGGTGAATCCATATACACGGTGGGGCAAATTTCCTTCATTTTCTTCTGAAATGTTATTAAATGCTCTTTGCTCTTCCATAAAAATTTTAGAACCAATATTTCAATTCTATAAAAGCCCCATTGGCATTTTGATTGTAGATGCATTAAATTTATAAATCAATTTGGGGAAAACTGACAGTTTTATGATATGAAGACTTCCTATCCATGAACATAGGATAGATGTCCATTTATTTATGTCTGCTTCAATGTTTTCATTAAAGTTTTGTAACACATCATTTGTAATATATTTTATAATTTTTTGGTGCTATTTTAAATGTTGTCTCAAAAACATTGTCTAATTCTTTGCTGTAATCCTGGATTGGGGATGTTATGTTCTTCTCAGGGATCACAAACAGAGGTTATGGATATCCATCTGTCTCTCATAGGTGATGATAATTTCGATCTCTTGATCACTTGATTTATCTACACTATAATTACATGTTTGCTCCCTCTTTGTAACTAATAAACAATCTGTGTGGAGATTTTAAGACCATGCGAACACCTACTCCTCATCAAGTGTTTGGTATCAGATCAAGTCTCAGATTCAGCCACCCTGTTCAAGGATTGATATGCAACTATATTACTGGGCCTTATGACTACTTTGGGTAACTTTGCCCTTTCCTGGTCTGTTGGCCAAATTTGGCTGTGTGCCACACTGGCCCCTATTTACTCAGGCTCCCAGCAGCTCAGGTACTAATCTCCAGGTCTGCCAGCTGCCCCCAGGTATTTACAATCATGGCCCTCGACAGTTCTGTTAATGCGTCTAGGTTTCTAACCATCTCTATTCCCCCATTTGCTGTTTAAAGCTCAGATCTGGATAGTCTGCCTGTTTGTTTATCTTTTGGTAGGGGAGGGCACCCTGAAAGTTTACTTTGTCTAAGACCAGAGTGCTATATGCCTGAGATCTGGTGGTAGCAGCATAGGAAGGTCTCCCAGAGCTTCTAGCTAGTCTTGACCTTGGAAGCCAATGAGTTCTGGTATTCTTAGAGTAAAATTTGTCATTTCATGAAAATATTTTTCTTGATATTAAGTTAAAATTCTTATCAGATATCATATTTGAAGCACTCAGCATTAAAAAAAAAAATGAAGAGCAAAATTAGGCTATTTGCTTCTTCAATTGACAGATCTAATGCGTTAGGGAAACCAAGATGTTTTTGAAACATTAGAATGCTCCAAAATTGAGCTTGGCAAGGCCATTACTTAAACCCTATGAAAGGTGGAGAATTAGGTTGTTAGAAGATATCTAGATCTAACCCAGGATCCTAACATCTAGATCCTTTAAAAAAGTTTTGAAACATATGGGAATCAAAACTTAAAAGAGGCTATAAAAGAAATTGCTGTTTCTTTCACAATTTTTCTTTTCTTTTAGGAAAATTACGTTTTTCATGATCTTGATGAATAAAAGGAATAGAAAACAGTTTTAGAGGATTTTTAAATTGTTGTACATTAAGATAAATGCTAGAAATTTACCCGTCTTTTATTAAGGAGACAGTCATATTCCAATTTCTTTCACTTATTTTGTAAGAGCACTGCCTGATTTGAAAGACTTCAGGTTGAAAATCTATAGGTAATGAACAGAAAATATTATTGGGATGAATTGAATTGCTAGAGGCTGGCATTCTATAATGTTCAGAAACACAACACCCAAGTGAATGTCAATGTAGCTGCAGGTTGTCTTTTTGGGGAAAAACTGAGTCATTATTAAAAGGAATTGACTAGCTACATAAATTTAGTGATGCTCTAAATTTTAAAGGGCTTTTTGATTCTCGAAACTCTTACATAACTTCAACAGTTAAAAAAAACCACAACTGAACACTAATAACATTTTTTTTTTTTAAAGATTTTATTTTTTTCCTTTTTTTCCCCGAAGCCCCCCAGTACATAGTTGTATATTCTTCGTTGTGGGTCCTTCTAGTTGTGGCATATGGGAGGCTGCCTCAGCATGGTTTGATGAGCAGTGCCATGTCCGCGCCCAGGATTTGAACCAAGGAAGCACTGGGCCGCCTGCAGTGGAGTGCGTGAACTTAACCACTCGGCCACGGGGCCAGCCCCCTGAACACTAATAACATTTGTACTTTAAAAACTATTTTGAAATAGGACAAATGAGACTATACCCACTTCCTCCCCTCCCCCACCTGGAGACAGAAATACAAGTCCTATGGCTGCTAATTTTTTTTTTTCCAAACCTGGATTTATTTTAACAATGTTGTCAGAACACTTTTTGCAGTTGTGTTATTCTGTTATCTAACAGTTAGTCTAAACTAAACTGTATTAGTTTCCTAGGGCTGCCGTAACTAATTACTACAAACTTGATGGCTTAAAACAATGGTACTGTACTCTCTCACAGTTCTGGAGACCACAAGTCTGAAACCAAGTTGTTTGCAGGGTTGAACTCCCTCTGAATGCTTTCAGTGAGAATCCATTCCTTGCCTCTCACGTCTTCTGGTGGCTGTTGACATTCCTTGGTATTCCTTGCCTTGTAGCTGCATGAATCCAATCACTGCTCCATGTTCATATCGCCTCCTCCTCTTTGTGTGACTTCTCCTCTGTGTGTCTGAGTCAAAACCGCTCTGCCTTTTTCTTATAAGCATACATATGATTGCATTTAGGGTCCAAGAGGATAATCTGGAATATCTCCTCTCTCTCCTCCAGCCTCTAGTATCCATTACTGGTAGTATCTAAGAGTCTCAGCTACAGAGATGAAATACAGTTTCCAGAGTCACAGCACCATGAAGCTGAGTGTAGAGAGGTAGGATTGGAGTTGGAAGTCCATAGCTTAATAGCCATCTCAAACATGGAAGAATTACGTTTAAATGGAAACTAACTAATGAGGATACCTAGAGTCATTTCTACTGAAAAGCATTGAATCTTGTTTTCTTTTGTAAGTTCTTTTCTTTAGTTTAATTCTTTTATTATTATTTTTTTCAGGTGTACATCAACATATTTTGACTTCTGTATAGACTGTATCATGTTCACCACCAACAGATTAGTTGCTATATGAGTGAAATCATATGGTATTTGGATATCTCAGTCTGACTTATTTTGCTTAGCATTATACCCTCAAGCTTCATCGATGTTGTGGCAAATGTCAAGTTTTCATCTTTTTTTATGATTGAGTAGTATTCCATCATATATATATATATCAAATCTTCTTTATCCATTCATCCATCAATGGGCACTTAGGCTGTTTCCAAGTCTTGGCTGTTGTAAATAATGCTGCAATGAACATAGGGGTGTATATATCTTTTTGAATTAGTGTTTTCACGTTCTTTGGATAAATACCCAGAAGTGGAATAGCTAGATCAGATGTTAGTTCTATTCTTAATTTTTTGAGGAATTGTCATATTGTTTTCCATAGTGGCTGCACCAATTTACATTCCTACCAACAGTGTACAGGGATTTCCTTTTCTCCACACACCCTTGAAAACTTGTTACTTTTTGTTTTTTTAGTAATAGCTTTTCTGACAAATATGAGGTGATATCTCATTGTAGTTTTCACTTACATTTCCCTAATAATTAGTGATGTTGAACATGTTTACATGTGCCTGTTGCCATCCGTATATCTTCTTTGGGAAAACCTCTGTTCATAACCTCTGCCCATTTTTTAATCAGGTTGTTTTGTTGTTGTTGAGATGTATGAATTCTTTATATATTTTTATTTTAACTCCTTATCAGATATATGATTTGAAAATACCTCCTCCCAATCTGTAGGGTTTTTTTTTTTTTTTTCTTGATGATTTCCTTTGCCTTGAAGAAGATTTATAGTTTGATGTAGTCCCATTTGTTAATTTTTTCCTTTGTTTCCCTTGCCTACAGAGACTTGGTATTCAAAATGATACTGTTAAGACCAATGTCAAAGAGCATACTTCCTATTTTTTTTTTCCAGGAGTTTTATGGCTTCAGGTCTCACATTCAAGTCTTTGATTCATTTTGAGTTGATTTTTCTGTATGGTATAAGACAGTGGTCTACTTTCATTCTTTTGCGTGTGGCTGTCCAGTTTTCCCAGCACCATTTATTGAAGAGACTTCCCTTTCTCCATTGTATATTTTTGGCTCCTTTGTCAAAAATTAACTGTCCATAAATGTGTAGGTTTATTTCTGGGCTCTCAGCTCTGTTCCATTGATCCGTGTGTCTGTTTTTCTGCCTAGATTACCATAGCTTTGTAGTTTACTTTGAAGTCAGGGAATGTGATACTTCCAGCTTTGTTATCAGGATTGTTTTGTTTATTTGGAGCCTTTTGTTGTTCCATATAAACTTTAGGATTCTTTGTTCTATTGTCATGAAAAATGTCATTGAGAAGGGTGGAGCAAAATGGCGGGGTGAGCTGACCAGGGACTCTCTCCCCTCCAAACTACAACAAAGGATTGGAAAAACTGAATTTCAGCCAATAATCCTAATGCCAGACCGTCAGAGAGCTACAGACACAAAACCACAGAGGACGGAGATGCTGCAGCCGGCCTCAGAGGAGCTGGAATGGGCTAAGAGAGAACTTCACTCCATCCTCTAGAGACTGGGATCGCTGCCGTGGGTGAGGGAAGGAGCAGGGGAGGGGCCACGTGACCGGGGGATTGTCCAGGACTCCCGCCGCTGCTGCAGTGGAAACCCGCTGACAAGGGAAAGCTTCCATGCATGGGGACCCCATCACACCAGGGCCCCAGGAGACCACAGAATGGGAGCTGATCGGAATCCAGATTGGCGAGTGAGAAAAAGAGCCCCTCCTCCCCACAAACCATGCTGGGCGGGGCCATCTTGCCCAAAGGCAGAGAGCTGAGAACGTGTGGCTCTCGACCCCCATCTAGAGGCGACAGGCTGTAACTGCAACTGAATAAAACCGTCATGTGCAAAAACTGCTCCTCTAGCATCCAGCAATCTATAAAAGCTCCAGACCACAATAAAAACAATAAAAACACAGAATTAAGTCCTGAGGACTTGGAAATAGGTAAACTAAGTGAAAATGAGTTCAGAGTAGCTATCATCAAAAAACTCAATGAGGTAGAGAGAAAGATAGAGAAACAAGTCGACGAGTTCTGAAGTTACTTCACAAAAGAGATTGGAACTATAAAGAAGAATCAAACAGAACTACTAGAGATGAAAAATACAATGGACCAGATAAAACAGAATATGGATTCCCTGAATGCCCGGGTAGACACCATAGAGGAGCAAATTAGCATAATCGAAGATAGACAGGCTGAATGGCTCCAGACAGAGGAAGAAACAGAACTAAAGATTAAAAGGAATGAGGAAAGTATCAGAGAGATAGCAGATTCAATGAGGAGAACGAATTTAAGGATCACAGGAGTTCCTGAGAAAGTGGAAAAGGAAAATGGAGCAGAAAGTGTGCTTAAGGAAATAATAGAAGAGAACTTCCCAAATCTAGGGATTGAGGGAGAAATGTGTGTGGAGGAAGCTGTCCGATCTCCTAGATTTGTCAATGTAAAAAGACCTACTGCAAGGAACATAGTAGTAAAAATGGCAAAAATGAAAGACAAAGAAAGAATACTCAGGGCAGCAAGACAGAAGAAAATAACCTACAAAGGAACTCCTATCAGACTTTCAGCAGATTTCTCTACAGAAACCTTACAAGCTTGGAGAGAATGGAGTGACATATTCAAAACTTTAAAGGATAAAAATCTTCAGCCAAGAATACTCTATCCAGCAAAAATATCCTTCAGATATGAGGGAGAAATTACATCTTTTCCACACAAACAAAAGTTAAGGGAATTTGTAACCATAAGTCCTCCACAACAAGAAATCCTCAAGAAGACTCTCATACCTGAAAAAAGAAAAAAAGGGAGAAAGGGGTCACAAACCACAGAGTAGGGAAACAGATAGATAGAACCAGAATAGGATAGCAAATATTCAACTATAGCATTAGGATAAAGGTAAGGAAACCACCAAAGTAAAGACGATCTTATCACTCTGACTACAAATTCATAACACGAGTTGGAATAAGAGATGAAAATAATAATTTAGGAGGGGAAGAGCAAATGGACTTAATCAGTCTTGGCCAAGTAAGTAAGAAGCCATCAGAGAATAGACTATGTTATACATGAGACTCTAAATACAAATTTCAGGGTAGCCACTAAACTAAAAAACAGAACAAAGTCACAAAACATAAATAAGTAAAAATCTAAGAAGCCCAGCATAAGATATTGCAGAAGTGAATAGGTAGGCTAAAACACACAGGAAGAGAAACAAAGGTAATGCAGGAAAACCAGATAACGAGTGACAGAATGACAGCATTAAGCCCACATATATCAATAATCGCCCTCAATGTAAACGGATTGAACTCTCCAATAAAAAGACACAGAGTGGCAAAATGTATTAAAGAACAAGATCCAACAATTTGTTGCCTCCAGGAAACACACCTCAGCCCCAAGGACAAACACAGGCTCAGAGTGAAGGGGTGGAAGACAATACTTCAAGCTAATAGCAAGCAAAAGAAAGCAGGTGTTGCAATTCTTATATCAGACAAAACGGATTTCACAATAAGGCAGGTAAAGAGAGACACAGAGGGACAATATATAATGATCAAAGGGACACTGCATCAAGAAGAAATAACACTTATAAATATCTACACACCCAACACAGGAGCACCAAAGTTCATAAAGCAACTATTAACAGACCTAAAGGAAGATGTTAAAAACAACACAATAATAGTAGGGGACCTCAACACCCCACTCACATCAATGGGCAGATCATCCAGACAGAAAATCAACAAGGAAACAGTGGAGCTAAATGAAAAACTAAAACAATTGGACTTACTAGACATATATAGATCACTTCATCCAAAAGCAGCAGAATACACATTCTTCTCAAGTGCACATGGAACATTCTCAAGGATAGACCATATGTTGGGAAACAAGGCAAGCCTCTACAAATTTAAAAAAATTGAAATAATAACAAGCATCTTCTCCAATCATAATGCTGTAAGGCTAGAAATTAATTACAAGAGAAAAGCTGAGAAAGGCACAAGGATGTGGAGACTAAACAATAGGCTACTGAATAAGCAGTGGATCATTGAAGAAATTAAAGAAGAAATAAAAAATACCTGGAGACAAATGAAAAGGATAACATGCCATACCAACTCATATGGGATACAGCAAAAGCTGTATTAAGAGGAAAATTCATCGCAATACAGGCACATCTTAACAAACAAGAAAAATCCCAAATAAGCAATCTTAAACTACACCTAATTGAATTAGAGAAAGAAGAGCAAACAAAGCCCAAAGTCAGCAGAAGGAGAGAAATAATAAAAATCAGAGCAGAAATAAATTCTATTGAAACAAAAAAGGCAGTAGAAAGGATCAATGAAACAAAGAGCTGGTTCTTTGAGAAGATAAATAAAATTGACAACCCCCTAGCTAGATTTACAAAGAAAAAAGGGAGAAAGCTCAAATAAACAAAATTAGAAATGAAAGAGGAGAAATAACAACAGACTCTGCAGAAATACAATGGATTATAAGAGAATACTATGAAAAATTGTATGCCAACAAAATGGATAACCTAGAGGAAATGGATAAATTCTTGGACTCCTACAATCTCCCAAAACTCACTCAAGAAGAAGCAGACAATTTGAACAGACCAATCACAAGGAAAGAGATTGAAACAGCAATCAAAAACATCCCAAAGAATAAAACCCCAGGACCAGATGGCTTTCCTGGGGAATTCTACCAAACTTTCAGAGAGGATTTAATACCTATCCTTTTCAAGATATTCCAAAAAATTAGGGAGGATGGAACACTTCCTAACACATTCTATGATGTCAACATCACGCTGATACCAAAGCCTGACAAGGACACCACGAAAAAAGAGAACTACAGGCCAATGTCGCTGATGAACATCGATGCAAAAATTCTAAACAAAATTCTGGCAACTAGAATTCAGCAATTCATCAAAAGGATCATGATCAAGTGGGATTCATACCAGGGACACAGGGGTGGTTCAACATCCGCAAATCAATCAACGTGATACACCACATCAACAAACTGAGGAATAAAAACCACACGATCATCTCAATAGATGCAGAGAAAGAATTTGACAAGATTCAACAGTCATTTGTGATAAAAACTCTGAACAAAATGGGCATAGAAGAGAACTACCTCAACATAATAAAGGCCATATATGACAAATCCACAGCCAACATCATACTCAATGGGCAAAAACTGAGCGCCATCCCCCTGAGATCAGGAATGAGACAAAGATGCCCTCTATCACCACTCTTATTTAACATAGTACTGGAGGTCCTGGCCAGAGCAATCAGGCAAGAAAAAGGAATAAAAGGAATCCAAATAGGGAGGGAAGAAGTGAAACTCTCGCTGTTTGCAGATGACATGATTTTATATATAGAAAACCCAAAAGAATCCTTTGGAAAACTCTTAGAAGTAATCAATAACTACATCAAAGTTGCAGGGTATAAGATTAATTTACATAAATCAGTAGCATTTCTATATTCTAATAACGAACTAACAGAAAAATAACTCAAGAACACAATACCTTTCACAATCGCTACAAAAAGAATAAAATACCTTGGGGTGAATTTAACTAAGGAACTGAAAGACCTATACAATGAAAATTACAAGACCTTTCTGAGAGAATTGGATGATGACATAAGGAAATGGAAAGACATTCCATGTACATGTTCTACCTAATGTCTGTTCTACCTAAAGCAATTTACAAATTCAATGCTATCCCAATCAGAATCCCAATGACATTCTTTACAGAATTAGAACAAAGAATCCTAAAATTCATATGGGGCAACAAAAGACCCCAAATTGCTAAAGCAATTCTGAGAAAAAAGAACAAAGCAGGAGGCATCACAATCCCTGACTTCAAAACATACTACAAAGCTACAGTAATCAAAACAGCATGGTACTGGTACAAAAACAGGTGCACAGATCAATGGAACAGAACTGAAAGCCCAGAAATAAAACCACACATCTATGGACAGCTAATCTTCGACAGAGGAGCTGAGGGCCTACAATGGAGAAAAGAAAGTCTTTTCAACAAATGGTGCTGGGAAAACTGGAAAGCCATACGCAAAAGAATGAAAATTGACCATTCTTTTTCACCATTCACCAAAATAAACTCAAAATGGATCAAAGACCTAAAGGTGAGACCTGAAACCATAAGGCTTCTAGAAGAAAATATAGGCAGTACACTCTGACATCAGTATTGAAAGGATCTTTTCGGACACCATGTCTTCTCAGAGAAGGGAAACAATAGAAAGAATAAACAAATGGGACTTCATCAGACTAAAGAGCTTCTTCAAGGCAAAGGAAAACAGGATTGAAACAAAAAAACAACCCACTAACTGGAAAAAAATATTTGCAAGTCATATATCTGACAAACGCTTAATATCCATAATATATAAAGAACTCTCACAACTCAACAACAAAAAATCAAACAACCTGATTAAAAAATGGGCTGGAGACATGAACAGACATTTCTCCAAAGAAGATATACGGATGACCAATAGGCACATGAAAAGATGTCCATCATCACTGATCATCAGGGAAATGCAAATCAAAACTACGCTAAGATATCACCTTACACCCATTAGAATGACAAAAATATCTAAAACTAATAGTCACAAATGTTGGAGAGGTTGTGAAGAAAAAGGAACCCTCATACACTGCTGGGGGAATGCAAACTGGTGCAGCCACTATGGAAAACAGTATGGAGATTCCTCAAATAATCAAAAATAGAACTACCATATAATCCAGCTATCCCACTACTGGGTATCTATTCAAAGAGCTTGAAGTCAGCAATTCCAAAAGGCCTATGCACCCCAATGTTTATTGCAGCATTATTTACAATAGCCAAGACATGGAAGCAACCGAAGTGCCCATCAACAGATGATTGGATAAAGAAGATGTGGTATATATATACAATGGAATACTACTCAGCCGTAAAACAGAACAAAATCGTCCCATTTGCAACAACATAGATGGACCTTGAGGGAATTATGTCAAATGAAATAAGCCAATTAGAGAAGGACAATCTCTGTATGACTTCACTCATATGAGGAATTTGAAAATGTACACAAGAGAACAGATTAGTGGCTACCAGGGGAAAAGGGGAGTGGAGTCTGGGCACAAAGCAAGAAGTGGTGCACCTACAACACGACTGACAAAGAATAATGTACTACTGAAATTTCACAAGATTGTAACCTGTCATTAACTCAATAAAAAAAAATAAGTTCACCCTCATGAAAAGGAACTGATTGGCTTGGGATAATAGGGGAGACTTCTTTGCATTGTAAACCCTTTTACACTTTTTGAATTTAGAACCATGTGCATGTATTATCTATTCAAACAATTAATTTAAAACTAAAAAAAAATGTCATTGAAACTTTGAGAAGGATTGCATTGAATCTGTAGATTGCTTTAGGAAGTGTGGACATTTTAACTACGTTGTTTTTCCAATCCATGAGCATGGATTATCTTTCCATTTCTTTGTCTCTTTGATTTCTTTCGATGATGTTTTATAGTTTTCAGTGTACGGGTCTTTCACTTCCTTGGTTAAATTTGTTCCTAGGTATTTTATTCTTTTTGTTGCGATTGTAGATGGGATTGTATTCTGGATTTCTCTTTCTGCTTGTTTGTTGTTGGTGTATAGAAATGTGACTGATTTTTGTACCCTGCAACTTCACTATATTCGTTAATTATTTCTAATAGTTTTTTTGTGAATTCTTTAGGGTTTTCTGTATATAAAATCATGTCATCTATGAATAGTGACTATTTTACTTCTCTTCCAATTTGGATCTTTTTATGTCTTTTCCTTGCTTAATTGTTCTGGCTAGGACTTCCAATACTATGTTGAATAAGAGTGGCAAGAGGAGGCGTCCTTGTCTTGTTCCTGTTATTAGAGGGATAGTTGTCAGGATTTCACCATTGAGTATGGTGTTGGCTGTGGGTTTGTAGCAATTAGGTTGAGATACTTTCCTTCTATACCCATTTTATTCAGAGTTTTTATCATAAACGGATACTAAAATTTGTTAATTCTTTCTCTGAATCTTTTGAGATGATCCAGTGATTTTTATGTCTTATTTTGTTAATGTGGTGTGTCAGATTGATTGAATTGTGGATGTTGAACCATTCTTGCATCCCTGGAATAAATCCCACTTGATCATGGTGTATGAGCCTTTTAATATAATTTTCTATTTGATTTGCTAATATTTTGTTGAGGACTTTTGCATCTATGTTCATCAACGATATTGTCCTGTAATTTTCCTTTTTGTGTTGTCCTTGTCTGGTTTCAGTATCAGGGTAACGTTTGCCTTGTAAAATGAGTTAGGAAATAGCTCCTCTTCAATTTTTCGGAATAGTTTGAGAAGGATGGGTATTAAATCTTCTTTGAATGTTTGGTAGTATTCCCCAGAGAAGCCTGGACTTTTGTTTTTTGGAAGGTTTTTGATTACTGTTTGACTCTCCTTACTTGTGATTGGTCTATTCAGATTCTCTATTTCTTTGTGATTCAGTTTTAGAAGGTTGTATGATTCTAATAATTTATCCATCTCTTCTACCATATAGCTTTTCATTGTATTCTCTTATAATCCTTTGTATTTTTGTGGTATCTGCTGATATTTCTCATTTTTTAGTTTTGGATTTATTTATTTGAGACTTCCCTCTTTTTTTCTTAGTGTGTCTAGCTAAAGGTTTGTCAGTTTTGTTTACCTTTTCAAAGAACCAGCTCTTAGTTTCATTGATCTTTTCTATTGTCTTTTTACTCTATCATTTATTTCTGCTCTGATTTTTATTATTTCCTTTCTTCTACTGATTTTTGGCTTTGTTTATTCTTCTTTTTCTAGTTTATTTAGGTGTAATGTTAGATTATTTATTTGAGATTTCTCTTGATTTTGAGGTAGGCCTGTATTGCTATAAACTTCCCTCATAGTAATGCTTTCACTGGGTCCCATAAATTTTGGGTATGTCCTATTTTCATTTTCATTTGTCTCCAGGCATTTTTTGATTTCTCCTTTGATTTCTTCATTGACCCAATAGTTGTTCAGTAGCATTTTGTTTAATCTTCACATATTTGTGACTTTTCCAGTTTTATTCTCATAGTTGATTTCTAGTTTCCTACTATTGGGGTAGGAAACAATGCTTGATGTTATTTCAACCTTTTAAAATTTATTGAAACTTGTTTTGTGGCCTACAATGTGATCTATCCTGAATAATGTTTCATGTGTGTTTGAAAAGAATGTGTGTTTTTGGATAGAATGTTCTGTGTATATCTATTAAGTCCCTCTGGTCTAATGTGTTATTTGAGGCCAATGCTTCCTTATTGATCTGTTTGGATGATCTATCCATTGATGTAAGTGGAATGTTAAAGTCCCCTACTATTATTGTGTTATTGTCAATTGCTCCTTTTAGATCTGTTGATAATTGCTTTATAAATTTAGGTGCTCCTATGTTGGGTGCATAGATATTTACAAGTATTATGTCCTCTTGTTGGATTGTTCCCTTTATCACTATGTAGGGCCCTTCTTTGTCTCTTGTTCAGTTTTTGTTTTAAAGTCTATTTTGTCTGATATAAGTATTGCTATCCCGGCTTTTTTTTTCATTGCCATTTGCACGGAGTATCTTTTTCCATCTCTTCACTTTCAGTTTGTGAGTGTCTTTATCTGAAGTGTGTCTCTTGTATACAGTATATATATGGGTCTTTTAAAAAATATCCATTCATCCACCCTATGCCTGTTGATTGGAGCACTTAGTCCATTTACATTTAAAGTGATTGTTGACAGGTACGTACTTATTGCCATTTTGTTACTTTTTTTCTGGATTTTTTTTGTAGTTCTTCTCTGTTCCTTTCTGCTTCTCTTTCTCTCTTCCTTTGTGATTTGATGACTTTCTTTAGTGTTAAGTTTGAGTTCCTTTCTCTTTTTTTTGTATATTTATTATAAGTTTTTGGTTTGTGGTCACCATGAGGTTTATATATAACAACCTGTGTATATGTCAATGTATATTAAGTTGATGGTCTCTAGTTTGACCTCATACTAAAAGCCCTACAATTTTACTCCCCCCTCATTCACATTTTATGTTTTTCATATCATATTTTACCTCTTAATTTTGTGTATTCCTTAACCTCTTATTGTAGCCATAAACAATTTTAGTACTTTTGTCTTTTGATCTTCCTACCAGCTTTATAAGTGGTTGATCCACTACCTTTACCATATATTTGCCTTTACCAGTGATACTTTTTCTTTGATAATTTTCTTATTTCTATGTGTGCACCTTTCTTTTCCACTTAAAGAAGCCTCTTTAACATTTCTTGTAAGGCCAGTTTATTGGTAATGAACTCCTCTAGTTTTTGCTTATCTGGAAAACTCTCTCTCTCCTTCCATTCTGAATGATAATCTTGCTGGATATAATATTCCTGGTTACAGGTTTTTCCTTCAGGCATTTTGACTATATTGTGCCACTCTCTTCTAGCCTGTAAAGTTTCTGCTGAAAAGTCAGCTGATAGCCTTATGGGGTTTCTTTGTATGTAACTTGTTGCTTTCTCTTGTAGCTTTTACGATTCTCTCTTTACCTTTAATTCTTGTTTAATTATTATGAGTCTTGGTGTGAGCCTCTTTGAGTTCATCTTATTTGGTGCTCTCTGTGTTTCCTGCACCTGGATGTCTGTTTTCTTGCCCAATGTAGGAAAGTTTTCAACTATGCTTCAAATAAGTTCTCTGCTCATTTGTTTTTCTCTTATCTTTTGGGAACACCTGTAATGTGACTGTTAGTATGCTGGATGTTGTCCCAGAGGTCCCTTAAACTGTCCTTGTCTTTTTAATTGTTTTTTCTTTTTTTCTGTTCAGCTTGGTTGATTTCCTTTACTCTGTTGTCTGGATCACTGATCTGTTCTTCTGTGTCATCTACTCTGCTGTTGATTCCCTCTAGTGAATTTTTCATTTCAATTATATTCTTCAACTCTTATTGGTTCTTTTTTATGTTTTCTAACTCTTTGTTGAAGTTCTCACTGTGTTCATTTATTCTTCTCCTGAGTTCACTGAGCATCTTATGATAACTACTTTGTGCTCTTTATCAGATTGTTTGTCTCTGTTTTGTTCAATCTTTCTCTAAGGATTTGTCCTGTGCTTTTATTTGGAACATATTCCTCTGTCTCCTCATTTTGTCAACTTCTTGGTGCTTATTTCTATGTGTTAGGTAGGTCAGCTATGTCTTCTGATCTTGGAAAAGTGGGCTTATGTAGGAGATGTCTTATGGAGCCCAGCAGTGTGCTCCTCTCTCATCACCCTTGCCAAATGCTCCAAGGCTCTACTCTGTGTGGGTTGCATGTGCCCTTCTCTTGTGGTGGGGCTGCTATTGCTGCAGGCCTACGGAAAGGTGGGGCTGGCCCTCGCCCAGCTGGTTGCAAGGCCTGACCATGTGTAGCTGCTGTGGGCATGCTATTGGTTAGAGCAGGCCCCAAGTGCAGCTGCCTGTGAGGCCTGGTGATGCACGACTGTTGCAGGTTCACTGGTGAGTGGCTCAGGCCCCCGATTTTGCTGTTATGAGGCCCAGAGGCACATGACTGCTGTGATCTCACTGGTGAGTGGGGCAAGCCCCTGGTGTGGTTGGTTGCTAGGCCTGGGGTCACGTGATTGCTACTGGCTTGCTGTTGGGTGGGGCAGGCCTCTGGCATGGGCTGGCTGTGTGTAGCTCAGCAGTGCACAACTGCCTTGGGCATGCTGGTGAGCAAGGGCAGGCCCCTGGCATGGCCTGACTGTGGCCCATCAGTGTACAACTGGCTGGGGCGAATGATGGATGGGGCTGCAGACTGGCTGTGCAGCCCATGACTGCTGCTGGGTCATTGGTGTGCAGGGAAGACCCATGGTACCCCTGGGTGTGTGACCCCATTGCACTACTGTTGCTAGCTTGTTTTTAGGTAGGGCAGGCCTCCACTTTGGGTTGGCTGTATGGTCTATTGGTGTACAACTTCCTTGCATGTGCTCATGGGCAGGGCAAGTCCTTGTTGCAGGCTGGCTGTTTGGGTCTGTGGGCATACTACTGCCTCAGACTTGCTGGTGGGCAGGCAGGCCCCTAGTACAACAGCACATGACTGTTTTAGGCATGCTGGTGGGTGAGGAAGATCCCCTGTGTGGCTGGTTGTGAGGCATGGTTTGATAAGTCTGCTGTGGGGTGCTGGTGGGTGAGGCATGTCCCTGGAGAGGACTGCTTGTACTGACCAGCTGTGCATGCCTACCTCCACTGCTCTAGTGGTCAGGACAGGCCCTGGTGCTAACAGGCTAGAGGAAGGATTCCAAAATGGCACCTGCCAATGTCTGTGTCAACATGGATGAGCTAGGTAACAAAAATGGCTACTGCCAGAGTCTCAGTTGCTGGAGGGGCGGCAGCTACTTCCTGCCTCTCCAGAAGGTGCTCCAAGCTTACTGAGTCTCTTTTACTAACAGACTGTGCACTTTTCTATCTGGTGTTTTGTGCTGGTTTCTGGGTTGGGTGAGTCTGTGCATGGGCCCTTTAAGAGCAGGTTTCTCTTTCCCTGAAGTTCTGTATCTTTCATGGACATATTCCCTGTTGGTTTTGAAAGCCAGGTGTTTTGGGTTCTTGTCTCTCCTGTGCTGAGTCTAAGGGCTGGGGTGCCAAATGTGGAGCTTGAATCCCTTGCTCCTCCAGGAAAAGCTGTGTACCTTTGAGATCGCTTCTGGCCATGAACAACCGTGGGCGTGTTTTTTTTTCTCGGCAAGGCTGTATCTCTACCTCTTCCACCCCTCTTGGTGTTATCCCTTGTTGTGGAGGTTCTCATCTAGTTTCCAGATCTCTCTCAGAGGAAGTTATTCCACATGTAGTTGTAGGCTTGCTGTGTCTGTGGGAGGAGGTGAGCTCAGGATTCCCCTATACCACCATCTTCCAAACTCTCCTTATTTTGTTTTAATTTCCCCCAAGAAAATTCTCCACTGCACTGCCAGCCAGGGTGTCCTCAGAGTCCAGCCTCGCCATGCCTTCTTTCCTAAGTTCTAAAGCATCGTCAAATTAATTTGGAGTGAGTGAAAGGCAGACTACTAGGGAACAGATGTTGCTTGTTTATTGAGAGGAGAGGGGGTGGTCAGTCTAACTGCTCCCATGACTGTTTCTGGACCACTGAGGTAGAGCAGTCAAATGTGTGGAAACGAGATGTCAGCTTTCCTCAGGTTTTCAGGGCCTACTGGTAGGTGGTGAGTGTGACGAAGGGATGACATGAAGTTTTAAGAATGTGGTGGTGACTGCATTAAAACAAGATGCTTTTACACAGAAGGAATAGCAACTATGCTTAGTCTTGGGAACCACTTAGAACTGCCAATTACTCCACTTTGTTGTAAAAATGGATGCGATTTGACAGAATTTTTTTCCTGGTAAGCTATTTTACAGGAGTCAAAGGGCAGTTTGATATTTTTCAGTTATGTTTCATCTTGAATGGAGACTTCTTTTAGTAAAAAAGATTTACTGTTGTCACGTCTGAGGATATGATTTCTTGCTCTCGCACACTGCCCCTTTCCTTTGCACAGAGGGCCAGCATGCTATAACTCCTCAGCATGTAGTCTCAGAACATTCCTTTTGTGTTAATTGGGTGTCTTGACCTGGGGAGACAGGTTTTTGCCTCTTGTCCCAGGTACATTTAGTTGGGAAGGTACAAGTCTGCAGCATCACTGAAATTCCCTGGCATTGCTCCGAAGGGATAGAGGACTTTTGTGGAACCTTTGGCTCTTTTGGGATCTTTTAAGATACCTGGGGAGCCTAGATTCCCAACACCTACTGGGGTGTCCTGGGATGTATGGATCTATGGCTAAATGAGAGCTAGTTTTAGCATCATTTTCTCCAAAGCTGCTCTCTGTCATCATGCTATTCAGGACCCCTCTTAGAATTTGTGCTTTATGACATGATTTTCTTTTCTTCTCTCCTTTCACATTTACCCCACTATGTCTGAAAAAGTTAGCATTATCAGAAATGCAAGTTTTCCAGAAAATTTGTACCCATGGCCCCTACGTGAATGTCCTCCTTACTCTGTTTAGGTTTGCCGCCATTCTCTGGGCCACTATGACTACCCCAACTCCTGACTTCTAGCACAGATGCCTGCCATGCTCTGTCCCACTAATTGTTTCACTATTGAATTCTCAGGAAAGGAAGGGACTGACATGAGAAGGAAAGAAGAAGAAGAAGAATAGAAGGAAGAAGAAAAACTGAACTAGAAAAATTTTAATATGTGTTTACTGAGGGTGTTTTTTTGTTTTCTTCTTTCAAAGAGTTTAAAAGTCCAGGGCTAGACATGGGACTGAGGAAACAGGAGAGCTCAGATGGAAAGAAAGAAGTAGAGGAACAGGAGGTAACAAAGACTTCCATTGGAGGGAGCACGGAAACGAATAAAAAGGACTCATTGCCAAGCCTTCATCTATTGTGGACTACCCAATGACAAATTAATCTCTGGGCAAGTCCCTCTGAACAGACGGTGCAGGACTCACGTCTTGAAGGGGTGTCAATGCTGCCTAGTAGTCCCTCCAAATTCCCCTTGTATATTTGCTCTCTGCCTCTTCCTTTCTCATTCTATGCTGATACAGTTTCCTCTGATACTTCAGTAAGAGAAATGGAGTAATACTGTATCCATTCACCTGCACTATGTGTTTTTGCTTTGCTATTACCTGGAGTGTCCACGCTCCTACCAAAGTCAAACATACCACTCCCTTTGTGCCCTGGATTATACATACCATTTCCTTTTGTCCTCTCAAAACTTTGCTTCTACAATTCTCCCTCTTTTCTTTTATATCATCAATTCCTTTCACTCTACTGGTTCATTTCCATCAGCACCCTACCTCAAAAACAACACAAAACACTCCCTTCAGATTCCTCACAGAGGCATTCCTATATGCTGCGTAAGTCTAAGGCACGTTCAGCCCTCAGATAATGCTGTGTCTTCTGCACTTCTCCTCCATGGTGTTTTGACACAGTGTGTTTTGACAAGATGCAAGGTGTGTTGCAAATAATGTTACTATTAATTATTGATGTGTTAATTGATTTACTTATACAATAAGAGTAGAGTCAATGTCCCTAGTAATGCCACTTATTCACTAGCATTCTGATGCACTGTCTTTAGTGGGACATAAAGAGTTGAAGTGAAAGCTTTTGCACCAAGAACGCGGTGTGTGCTGTGAGTGGGAGTAATTGTTAGGACTGAAGAAAAGTTTTCCAGTTGTTTCCCCAACCATTTAATGGTTTCCCCAACTTCTCATTTTATGTAGAAAATTCCTTCTTTCACCAAGCAGGTAATTTCAGAATTTTGTTTTCTTAAGTTATTTATAGACATTCCAAGAAGACTAATTTGCTTAAAAAAGGTGATGTTACTAGGTGAATGTGGCAAAAAGTTTTTTTCTGCATCTTGTATGTTTCTTATTTAAAACAAGTGGTGATTAACAAGGACTTAGAGCCAAACTGTGAGCCCTAAACTGGAAAACAATAGCTACAACTTAAACCAATTAAACTGCCATTATTTTTTAACTCAGCTACAAATCACAATAATTAAAAAGTAAACAAAGAGAGAAAAATAAATCAGAAACCAGTGCTATGTTTTCTAAAACAGCCACGGTGGACTATCAAAATCTTCTGCAAACTGGAATTGAATTTCATTCAATGCGAGACCCAGGTTGAAAGCAGCGTTTCAACAGTGACACAGACTCATCAGATTTGAAGTACAAGACAAACGCAGGACAAGTTGAAGTTCCTGGATGACGTTGCTGATTTGTAAACTCCTTGAGAACCAAGGAGAAAACAGTGCTGGGCATTTATTCCATGCTCAAGAAATACCTGTTAACTAACTCAAAAATCCAGTCTATTATAATTGGCTGAGTTCATGATCACCCTTCCGCTATAAATTACATGTGGAATTCATCAGGTAAAAATTAGAGTAGCCTTTATGTACCCCTTTTATTATCATTCCCTACTCAGCTTTAACTTCTCTTTCTTCTAAACTTCCCCCTTATCCCTGAGGTAGAGACAGGGACATGTAATCCTCCTCGCCGTGCAGCATGACTATTAATGATAGGATTTGCAACTTTAAATATGAGCTTCAGCTTATGGATGAAGAAACAATGGAGAGACGGCAGTACCAGAGTTTTGAATGGGCCTTAATTTTTCCTGTGTTCAGCACCTTAGTGCTTGAAGTATATGATAAGCTTTTTAGAGAATCCTCATCTCATTCTGGGTTAAATGATCTGCTGTAAACTGCTTCCATGCTCCACTGATGTGCTGGGAATGATTTTTTAGAAGAGAAGACTGAAGTTAAATGTTGATCAAATGGGAAATAGTTCTCCCTTCTTGTTTTTAACTATTCTTGAGGTCACCAAGTACAGAGAGTCTTGCCTTCCACTAGCAAGACTTTTCATAACAATAGTGCTCACATTTTATTCACAACAATTCATTTCTAGTTTGACTTAGAGTGGATGGTATCTGCTAATGCATAACAGTCTCTGTAAAGGAAGACACTTTCTTAAAGTACTCAAGCTCTAAGCAATAACAAAGCATATTAAAAAAAAAAAGCAAAATCACTCCACTGTTCAACATTCTTGTTCTTCACCAAAGAAACTGCTTGTACCGTGAGGACTGACTCAATAGGTCTGGAATTATCCTGAGGTATCTTACTGAAAGAAGAAACTAATAACAATGAGACTCATGATTTGCACCTGGTCTCAGCGAGACCCACGGAGGGTTCTACTGTTGAGGCTGATTATGTAGTAGGATTATGTCTATGTGACCAGCAAAATTTAAAACAAATGAATGAAAAACAGTGCAGCTGAGACCCCATTTTAGACTTTCTGGTTCCCAAATTTTCTGTGCACATACTGGTGGTTCCTGATCAGGAAAGTGCACCCTTGCAGAGGGAGGGCAACAGAGTACCCATCTAGTCTCCTTGGATTTCTTGCTGTGAGGCAGCCTTTGACTGAGAAGCATATGCTTGCTTAATACTGTTGCTATATTGTATATTTTTTCAAAAAATTCTTGGCCTTGTACCTTTATTCAAAGAATATCAGAATTTTGCAGACATTTAGATTGACTTTTGTTGATTCTTTGAACTTTTGACTCCCAATTATTATTTTTTTAATAAAGACTTTGTTTTGGAGAAATTTTAGATTCACAGCAAAACTGAGAGAAAGGTACAGATATGTTCCATATACTCCAACCCCGACACATGTGTAGCCTCCTTATTAACAGCATTGCCCACTAGAGTGGTACATTTGTTAAAACTGATGAACTACATTGACACATCATGATCGCCCAAAGTCCATGGTTTCCCTTGGGGTTCACTCTTGGTGTTGTACATTCTATGGGTTTGACAAATGCATAATGACATGTATCTACCATTATAGTATTATACAAAGTATTTTCACTGCCCTAAAAATCCTCTGTGTGCTCCCTATTCATCCTTTCACCTGACCACAACACCTGACAACCTCTGATCTTTTTTACTGTCTCCATAGTTTTGCTGTTTTGAGAATGTAATATAGTTAGGAATCATACAGTATGTAGCCTTCTCAGATTGGCTTTCTTCACTTAGTAATGAAAGTTTCCTCTGTGTCTTTTCATGTCTTGATATCTCGTTTCTTTTTAGCACTGGATGATAATCCATTCTCTGAATGTACTACACTTTATTTATCCACTCACCAACTGAAAGATATCTTGATTGCTTCCAAGGTTTGGCATTATGAACAAAGCTGCTGTAAACATGCAGGTGCAGGCTTTAGTGTGGACTTGTTTTTAACTCCTTTAGGTAAATACCGAGGAGCATGGCAGCTAGATTGTATGGTAAGAGTATGTTTAGTTTTGTAAGAAACTGTCAAACTGTCTTCCAAAGTGTCTGCACCATTTTGCATTCCCACCAGCAATGAATGAGAGTTCCTGTTGGTCCACATCCCTACCAGCATTTGGTGTTGTCAGTGTTTGGATTTTGGCCATTCTAGCAGATGTGTAGTGGTATCTAATTGTTTTAATTTGCATTTACCTGATGGCATATGATGTGGGGCTTGTACTGTATCCTTTTCCTGAAAAAAACCATACATTTTTAAGCATTGCCATTCTGGGTCCCATGATTATTCTTTAGTCATTAAATACTGTGTAATGTCCACTATTAGAGCACTATTATTGGCAGTTTCTTTTGTATCCTTGCGAAACATATTATTTGTATATCATTTAAAAACTTTTACAAATTAAAATTATACCATCAATAATATTTGACATGGGTTTGAAAAAACTTAGGTGAGCATGTATATTATTTTTAGTTTTAAACTAAACTTAAAGAAACAACAAAAATGCAAATATCCTTGGGAAAATTTTAAAAAGTCCTACAACTCTATCGAAAAAATTATTTTTTTACAAGAGTTTTAAAATTTGTAACAAAGTGAAGTTATATATCATTTGAGGTAATTTCCTGGGTGCTTCTAATGAAAAAGTGTTTTTAACTAGAGATGTCTGTAGAATTTATAACAAGTGACAGTAATATTTAGGGCCCTTTGAGTCTGCTCTACTTTTATTTAATGTTTTTCTTTGTGTTTTTCCTCCCATTTTCCTTCATGTTTAGAATTCTCATAGAATTTTCCTTCAATAGTATGTATTTTCCTGCAGTCCATTCTCCTAGATTATATATATATTTTTTTAAGATTTTACTTTTTCCTTTTTCTCCCCAAAGCCCCCCGCTACATAGTTGTATATTCTTTGTTGTGGGTCCTTCTAGTTGTGGCATGTGGGACGCTGCCTCCGCGTGGTTTGATGAGCAGTGTCATGTCGGCGCCCAGGATTAGAACCAACGAAACACTGGGCCGCCTGCAGCAGAGCGAGCGAACTTAACCGCTCGGCCACCGGGCCAGCCCCCATTCTCCTAGATTATATTTGACTTCATCTATCACTCAAGGCTTTGCTTAAGTGAGGCCCTGAGCAGTTACCCATTTGCTCTGTTTTTAACAGCCTGCATATATGGTTGCGTGATTGGCTGCATTCTCATGACTCCCCATTAGATTAAACACCTTTAAATGTTTTTTTTACTTTGTCAAGAGCCAGAGATTTTTGTCTCTTGGCAATGGGGGCTGAGAGTAGGGCAGGACCATCCCAGCCCTGAAGGAATGTGCAGTATTTGAATGATGTGATGGACAAGTGGTGGATCAGGAAACTGGAAGTCATGCTCCACAGAACGTAAGTAGACAAGCTCCAGCCTCCATTACGACTTGATGTGGTGGTGTAATAGAAGCTCATATAGTTAGGATCTTTTCATTATTCCAGTGCAATCATACTTCACAAAAAATATCAATTTGCTTGCTAATATTTTCAAAAGTCTCTTGTACAATGTTGTTACTTTGGACGTAAGACAAGGGATTTATTAGTGAATAGCTTTTCAGAATCTAATTTATGGGAAATAGAGGAGCATGAGGGGTGTGTGTGTGTGTGTTCACCCCCTATACTGTATAATCTGGCTCACACATCTGCTATTGTCTATGAAAGCAGGCCCACTCAATTTTTCCCATCACATCTTTCTCATTGTTAATAGTTTGCATGGAATTAGCTGTTGAGTTTTAAATGTTAGAATACATTGATGTTTTAGTTGGCTTCCTACAGAACTTCTGTCCTGTGGATCAATGGAATTCTCTCTTATGTGTATAATAATACCTCTTATGTTTAACAATCCTTTTAAAATGTCTCTCTGATATGTTATCTGGGCTATTTAATAGTGTCTATCATGCTGTTATATGCATGAAGACGGATTCATGAAAAGATTCAGTCTGACAGAGGCATGAAGTCAAGACTCCCTAAGGAGCTTCACAATACCATTAGAAACTGAAAGGGCAGTGAAGATCTTAGGGCAAATGTGAGAGTCATCTGGCATTCATCAGTATGGTATAGTGGGGAATATCAAAGTCGGATGGAGGGAACGACGGTTTTGTTCCACTGAGTCCTTGTTCACTACAACTGCACTGAAGTTCCGCTTGAACATCTACCACAACACTTACTTCTCACTCTGCTCAGGAGACAGCTTAGGAAACACAAGTGAAGGCGAAGTTCCGTTCCCTCCTTCAGCTATTGTCATTCCAAATACTTGAAGGAAGATGACACCGATAGAAAATAGAAGAAAGAGTTGAAAACAGAGGAAATGGAAAATATGCATACTTAGGCAACTAGAAATTGCCCACACCATTCAGTGAAATCATGCTTTTCCTTTAGGTCAAGAGAACCCAGTTGGTAAGAAATTTCAGCAATTCTCTTTCCATAATCACTAACATCAAGATTTGAGTTAGCAGAAATTCTTCAAAAAAATTTTAAATAAGAATATCTAAAATGAAGAGACTTTTAAAACAAAGGATATGAAAAACTGATAGAATATGTTACCTTTATGTTCGTATATTTGTTATAACAGATTGCATAAGGGTAAGACTAATACGAAATTCATAATTTGCAAATTTATTAAGAAGTCCGTGTAGTACATTTATGTTTAATGTTTGATTTTTTCTCTATCATAATACAGCACAAGATGGATAGAGCCTAGATTCCTGATGTGAAGAATATGATACATTTAAGTATCTTCATTACACACACACACACAAAGACACACATCGCCATGGTCACTAACATCAAGGATACAAAAACAAAATAAAATAAAACAAAAAACTCAGAAAAATATAAAACATTTTATGTGTGAATGACTGATATTGGAGGCCCCCTGTCTTCAATATAAGTGTTTCAGAGTAATAGAAATTGACATTTTTTAGTACCTGTTATGTGTTAGGAATTATGCTATGTTTTTTATTTACATGTGTAATTTAATCCTTATAATGACCACATAAATCAGTTATCATTACTCTTGTGAGGGAACGGACATATTTAGAAATTTAGACATATTATCAAAAGCAACTAAGTTCTGTTACACTACCTCAACTCTATCCTCCCCTTTCTTCTTAAAAAAAACCATGATTTGTTTTCATCACATAGCAAGAAGTCCAGAGGCAGGCAATTGCTGGTGTGGGCTCACAGCTCAACAAGTCAGGGATAATTTCTTCCAAATCTCTTGGCCTTTCCTTTGTGGTTGCAATATGGGTGCCATGACTTCCTGTATTCCAGGGAGAAAGAAAATGACAGGGATGGGTTGCACCAGCTGCATCCATCCCCTTTCATATGGAAAAAAAGTTTTCTCTCAGATACCTCTAGCAGATTCCTGCTTATTTTAGAAAAACTTAAAAAAATAAATATAACAACATACAAGAAGGCCTACAACATGAATGCACAAGTCATGATTATCACAAAATGAACACCTAGGACAAGAAAGAGAATGCTGTCAGCATTCCGGAGAGTCTCCACATTGCCTTCTCCTAATCACTACTATTTCCACCCCCACAGGAGTGACCGTTATCTTGATTTTATAAAAACATTTCAGTAGTTTTTCTGATTATTTTATCACCTAAATGTGCATAAACACTATAATTTAATTTTACAAGTTTTTTGAACTTTTAAAAATAAATTGAACCACACTGTTTATTATGTCTTTTCTTTCAATATTTTATTTTTAATATGCATTGAATTTATTCCATAAAATCATGGTTTGTTCATTTTCATTCCTGTATATTATTCCATTGTATTAATATACTTCAATTTATGTATCCATTATATCACTGAAGAGCATTTTGATTGCTTTTAGTTTTTGACTCATGCTAATAATACCCTAGTGAACATTCTTATTAATGTTTGTTTGTTTTGTTTTGTTTTTTTGAGGAAGATTAGCCCTGAGCTGACTGCTGCCAATCCTCCTTTTTTTTTGCTGAGGAAGACTGGCCCTGAGCTAACATTGTGCCCATCTTCCTCCACTTTATATGTGGGATGCCTACCACAGCTTGGTGTGCCAAGTGGTGCCATGTCTGCACCCAGCATCCGAACCAGTGAACCCTGGGCAGCTGAAGCGGAATGTGTGCACTTAACTGCTGCACCACCGGGTGGGCCCCTTATTAATGTTTCTTATTGGACATGTGAATACATTTCTATTGGGTATTTATAGTTGTATATTGAGGCTGACTCCCACTGGCTCGCAAGAGCCAATTATGTTCATCTCTTCCCAAGTCTGAGTTCAGTGGCATTTTGTTGGTAGCTTGGAATCAGTCATGGTAGGAATGTTTACTCCGTGAAAATCAGTAAATACTACAAATAAGAAATCCCATCCTCCACCAGAGAGCTAGATGTTCAACATTTACCAGCACAACACTGGGAGTTTATTTAGGAATGGATTTTCTTAGGCGTAGGTTATGCATCTCTTTCGCTTTCTTTTTTTTAAGGGAGATTGGCCCTGAGCTAACATCTGTTGCCAATCTTCCTCTTTTTTTCCTCCGCAAAGCCCCAGTACATAGTTGCATATCCTAGTTGTAGGTCATTCTAGTTCTTCTATGTAGGATGCCACCACAGCACACCTTGAAGAGTGCTGCATAGGTCTGTGCCCAGGATCTGAATCAGTGAACCCCGTGCTGCTGAAGAGGAACGCACAAACTTAACCACTAGGCCACAGGGCAAGCCCCATATCTTCCACTTTTAAAAGTATATAGTATATATAATGACAAACTGTTTTCAAAGAAATTGTACCAATTTATATTCGCATCAGCAATGTATGAGAATGCCTATTTTTCCTTGTCTTTGCAATATTTTAACTTTACCCATTCTCATGAGTGTATAGCTGCATTTTCTTGTGTTTTTAATTTGCATCTTCCTGGTAACCAGCAAGTTTATGGGCCAGTTGGGTATATTCTTGTTAAGGTGTTTGTTCAAATCTCTTTACCAGTTTTCATTTGGTTGTGCATCTTTAGAAATTGACTTATAGGAGTTCTTTATATATTCTGGATATGAGTCTTCTATTGGATTTACACGTTGCAAATATTTTTTGCTTTGAGCTTTCTTTTTTACTCCAAAATGGTATCTTTTGAAGGATAGAAGTTTTAAATTTTAATGTAGTCCAATTTATCCGCCTTTTTCTTTATGGTTAACACTTTTTGTGTTTTTTTAAAGAAGATCTTTCCTACTTAAGGTTGTGATGATATTCTCGTATATTATTATCTAGGAGCTATATCGTTGCCTTTTACATTAGATATATAATTTACTTGAAATTGCTTATGTTGTTTGTTTGCTTTGTATTTAGCATAACGGTCAAATATCAATTTTTCACTATGTATATTGTATCAACATAGTTAATTGAAATGATTGTTCTTTACTTACCTTTACAACAAAGATACAACCTTTGTTGTAAATCAAGCATCCACATATGTGTCAGTCTGTTTTTGGACTATCGATTCAGTCGGCCTAGGTCTTTCCTATTTGTCTTTCCTTGAGCCAATGCCACATTGTCTTAATTACCGATGCTTAATAATAAGTTTTAGAATCCAGTAAACAAATCCTCTCATCTTCAAGGCTACTCTTGGCCCTTGGCCCTTCACATTTATGCATAAATTTTGGAATCCACTTGGGAAATGTCAGATGTCAAGTTTTAATCTCTCTTTCATACACACACACACACACACACACACACACACACACTCTCCCTCCCCAACATACACCTGTTAGTGTTTGGATTGAGATTTCAGAGTATCTACAGATTAGTTTGGGGAGGAGTGATGTTTTCATTTTCAGTCTTCCTGTCTATAAAGATAACATATCTTCAATTTATATATTTAATTTTTTAAATAATGTGTTATATTTATCTGTATAGATATTAGTTTTACTTCTAGGTAATATGTACTACTTGATGCTATTGTAAGTAGCATCTTTAAAAACATATTATTTTCTAACAGTTGGTGAAATACAGAGATACAAATTATTTTTTCCTTGCTTCACTACAGTGTCCCAGACTTCTCAGTTTTAAGACTTTTTAGATTTTTCTATTTTCTCTGGGTTTATTATTCTTTTCCTTACTTCTTGAGATAGTTTCACAGTGCATCGATTTTTCTGCTTCTTTTCTAATGTATGCTTTTACCAACATAGATTGCCTTGTGAGCATTGCTTTAACTATTTCCTACAAGTTTTACATATAATGGCTTCATTATGATTCAGTAAACCATATTTCTATTTTCCCTCATGATATCTTCTTTGACCCCTTAGTGATTTAGGTGTACATTTCTCAATTTTCTGAATTCTTAATATCCACTATTGAATCTTTCAGATATAAAATTTCATTGGGTTCTTTTTTTAAAAAAAAATTTCCAGTTCTCTTCCAAAATGCTCCAATTTGTCCTATATCTCTTTGAACATAGAAAGGATTGTTATTTTACTGATTTCTAATTTAATTTCATTGTGGTCAGAAAACCTATTCTTTACGAGTCCAATCCTTTGATTTATTGGAATGTTTACAGATGATGCAGCATCTGGTCTATCTTGATGAACATACCATGTGTATTTGAAGAGAATGTGTGTTTTGCAGTTTCTGCATTATAGTGCTCTGTAAATATCAATTAGGATTATTAAATATTATGTCTAGTATTTCTACCAGTTGCTGAGATAGAAGTGTTAATATCTCTATTTTTTCTTTCGTTCTGTCCATTTTTGTTTCATGTATTTTAAAGTTCCATTATTAGATAAATACATGTTATTGTTATATCTTTCTAAAGAATTGACTCCTATTTTTTATGGAACGTCTTTATTTTTGGTAATATTTTTAGTCTTAAATTCTACTTTATCTGATAATAATATATCCAGTTCCAACTTTCTTATGCTTATTTTTTATATCTTTATGTAAGACATATATTTTCCATCCATTTACTTTATACTTCATTTTATCTTTACATTTAAAATATGCCTCTTGTACATAGCTTATAATTGGGCTTAATTTTTAAAAATTCATTCTGACATTCTCTATATTTTATTGTGGTTTTGTATCCATTAACATTTAATGTACTTATTGAGATAGTTTGATTTAGGTCAATATTTTTACTATTTTTTTTTCTGTTTGTCCCTTCTGGTGGTATTCCTTTCCTTTCCTTTCTCTGTTTTCTCTTAGTGAGGAAGAGTGGCCCTGAGCTAACATCTGTTGCCAGTCTTCCTCTTTTTGTGTGAGGCACCACCACAGCATGGCCACTGACGATTGGTGTAGGTCTGTGTCTGGGAACTGAACCCAGGACACCAAAGTGAAGAGCACTGAACTTAACCGTTAGGCCACTGGGCTGGCCCCTTGGCCCTTTTTTCTATTTTAAAAAAATACTGCTTGATAGTTATTCATTTTATATCATAAATACTAAGCTTTTACCTATTGCATATATTTTCTTTTGGTCTATAGCTTATTATTGAACTTTATTTATGGTTTATTTTGCCTGAGAAAAGTATCTAACTTTGATAAAACCAAATTTTATCACCTTCATTTTTTGGGTGGCTTGTTTAAGAAAATTTTACTTTCCCCATATCATATGGAAATCATCCCCTAACACTCTATAATAATGTGTTTTCAAGGTGTGCTAAACTTTTATTTTAAAAAATTTCATTTAAATATTTATCCATTTGGAATTTATTTTGTTTATGGCTCTTAGAATTTTTGAGTATCTATTTCGAGCTTAATTTTCCATATGGATAGCTAATTATCCCAGCACCATACACTGAATAGTTCATCTTTTCTTTTCTGATTCTGAATGCTACCTTTGCGATATTAACAGTTTCTCTGTGTGTGTGTGTGCGTTCATGTGTACATGTGTGTGTTTGTATGTCTCTTGTCTCTCTGTTCTGTTCATTGTTCTAGTTCTTCACAGTCCATATAATCACAATATTTATAGTGGCTGTTAGTAGCTGGTAGGTTAAATCTATTTTCTTTATTATTATAGGAAACTTTCTTAGTTGTTCTTTTCTGTACACTTTTTTATCTGAGAATTTGAAATATTTTTATTGTAGAAATAAAATAAAGATTCAGAAAACCAGACAAAACAAATTTGTAGCTTAATGAGTTATTAAAAGGCCTTATAACTACCAGCAAGGTCAAGAAATAGAACTTTTCCAAACCCCTAAAAACCTCTCTCTGTGCCCTTTCCTAATTACAGTCCTTGTCCTCCTCCCCAGATAACAGCTATCCTGATTTTCATAGTAATCATTATTTTCCTTTAAAATATTTTATTACTTATAAAACAGGAATAAAAAGACACATGAGTAACAACATGCAATTACATATTACAAAACAATCTTTTCAGCGTCTTACTTTATATAATACATACCACACATACCACTTTCTCAATATTATATCTAATTAGAGCATAAGATTTTTCTGGCTCACTGTTATGCAAATTCATTTATGATGTCATATAGTAATCATTTTTTCGGGGATGTGTTCTTTTTGGTTTTATCACCCAGTTGTGTATCCTAGACACTATATTTTAGTCTTGCCTGCTTTTATAAAAATTTGAAATGTCTTTGAGTTTTCAATTAAATTATAGGTTTTCCCTTCATCCTTTCTTTTCCTTACAGTTTGTTTGTTGAAGAATCTGGGCGTTGGACCTATAGATTTCCCACAGATTGGATTTTTTTAATTGCATACTCATGCAAGGGTTTAATGTGTTTCTCTGTTCTCTGAATTGCCCACAAATTGGCACCTGGATCCAGAGGCTGACTCAGACTATGTTTGACTCTTTTGGAACAAATACAGGTGGTGTTGTGTTCTTTCATCAGGAAGCATATAATGCTTGGTTGTGTCTTTTTTTTTTTTAAGGAAGATTGACCCTGAGCTAACATCTGTGCCAATCTTCCTCTATTTTATGTGGGATGTTGCCACAGTGTGGCTTGACAAGTGGTGCTATGTCCGTGCCTAGGATCCGAACATGAGAACTCTGTGCCACCGAAGTGGAGTGCATGAATTTAACCACTATACCACTGGGTCAGCCCCTGGTTGTGTCTGTTTTTGAGATGTAAGTAGCTATTGATGCTCAAAGCCTAGATACATTAATTTATTGGGATGTGCAAAATGATGACGTTCTATGTCTGTTATTTCTTTTTTACTTATAGTTGAAATATTTTTATGATATTTATCCTCATCTGGTATTTAGTTATCCAGTTTTACAGTTAGATAGGAAAGGCAGGAATATGTTTGTTTCTTTCCCTTTATTTACCAGTTTTCAAGATAACGAATTGCTTTCCTATCATTCTCCAAAGAGGTTCAATTAGTTTTATTTTTTAATTCATAATGAATTCATAGACTTAAATATATTTGGTAGATTTCAATTCATTGCAATTATTAGTCTTTTAAAACTTCAAATTGTCCCATTTTTGGCCAGTGGGAACCCCAAAGTCATGACTGATTTGAGATGAGCCTATTAGTTTCTGATAGTATTTTCACTCTTTGGTATGATAACATTCTTATACATTCATCTTTTACATTTTCTGATCAGAGAATCCCTGATTTCCTTTCATGGGAATGGAATTTCAAGACCAAAATCTGGATTCAAGGGATGTCTTTGCTCCTTGCCTGGTCGTTGTTTCTAGGCCTCTTTCCTGGACAGAACTAGGAATATATTAATACATAATATTTTAAAGGTGAAATATTTGTGAGTTCTTACTGACACTTCCAAGTCAAAATCAGAACTACAGGGTTGTTTATTAACACTCTTCTGTGTTCATCCTAACTATTTTCTTCCTATCTATTTTCTTCCACACTGAGAATTCTAATTCTCCAGGTCTGAGGGGGATGATATAATGAGAATATCTTATAATTTAATTTAATCCACAACACACATGCAACAGTCTCAAAATAGCAATACTAATACTACCCATAAAATTTCTGATCAGTTTTTAATATGATTTTCCCGTTCTTTCCCCGTATTTTTTAGTTATACTACATCTAATTCTCTGAGCATATAGCCATTTCATACTATATTCTCTTCCATTCAGCACTCATTTAGTCTTAGTTGTACAGCAATTATGTTTTTAATGCTCACTATCAGGTCTTATGCTGATGCTTCTCTGGACATTTTAGTTGTCTGAAGCTTTTTCTCTAGTGGATTCCTTGGGAAGGGTTCATAAAACTAATACAGTTTTTGCATCTTGATAAGAAGTTGTCTGTGCCCTTTGTACTCCAAAGTCAATTTTGCAGGACGTAAAATCTTTGGCTCACTTTTTCTTTCCTTGAGTATCTTAAATATTATTCCACTTGCTCCCATCCTAAGGCATCACCGTCTTAATTTCTAATCTAATTTTATTTCCATTATAAACCATGTGCCTGAAAGATTTTTTTTATTTCTATACAGACCAGTGATGTTACTAAATTATGTCTTTATGTTAGCCATTTTAGGTTAATATTTTCACATTTACTGTATGCTATGTCATATGTAATTTCAAATTTTTGTTTATTTCAGGTAAATTTTCTGAGTTACAGTTTTTAGTATTTGTTTTGCTTCTTTGTTTTGGTTTTCTTCTTTAGGGACTCTTATCTATATGTAAGATTTTCTTTGCCTGTTGTCAGGATTTGTCACTTTTCTTGAATTATTTTTTCCCCTTATTTCTTTTCAATTTATAAAACTTTCCTCAGTTCCTCCTATTTCTCTTGAGACATTATCTACTATATTTTATATTCTTATGTTCCTTCCAGTTTGGTCTTCATTTATGAAATCTAATTTTTCCATTATCATTATGTAGTGCTCGTCTTTGTCTCTTGTTACAGTTTTTGTTTTAAAGTCTATTTTGTCTGATATAAGTACTGCTACCCCCACTTTCTTTTCTTTGCCATTTGCATGGAATATCTTTTTCCATCCTTTCACTTTCAGTTTGTGAGTGTCTTTAGGTCTGAGTTGTCTCTTGTATGCAGCATATACATGGGTCTTGTTTTTTGATCCAATTGGCCACCCTGTGGCATTTGATTGGAGTATTTAGTCCATTGATGTTTAAAGTAGCTATTGATAAATATGTATTTATTGCCATTTTGTTACTTTTGTTACTATTTTTTCTGGATGTTTTAGTAGTTCTTCTCTGTTCCTGTCTTTTCTCTTGCTCTCTTCCCTTGTGGTTTGATGGCTATCTTTAGATGTTAGTTTGATTTCTTTTGTCTTACTTTTTTGCTTGCTTATTATAGGTTTCTGATTTGTGATTACCATGAGGATCCTATTTAATATTCTATGTATATAACAGTCTATATCAAGTTGATAGACTCTTTAACTTGACCTCTTTCTAAAAGCTCTACTATTTCACTCCCCTCCTCCCACATTTTATGTTTTCCAAATCATATATAGTCTCTTGTTTAGTGTGTGTCCATCCATTACTCTCTTATCATTGAAATAGGTGATTTTAGTACCTTTGTCTTTTAACCTTCATATCATCTTCACAGGTGGTTAATCTGCTACCTTTACTATATTTTTACTTGTACAAGTGATTTTATTGCCTGGTTTTCTTTGCTGTTGTTTTGTTTTTTTGATAATAATTGTTTTTTTTTATCACTATTTGTGGTCATTGCTTTCCCACTTAAATAAGTCCCTTCAGCATTTCTTGCAGAACTGGTTTCTTGGTGATAAACTCCTTTAATTTTTGCTTGTCTGGGAAGCACTTCATCTCTCCTTTCATTCTGATTGACAACCTTGATGGATAGAGTATTCTTGGCTGTAGGTTTCTTCCTTTTAGCACTTTTAATGCGTCGTGCCATTCTCTTCTTCCCTGTAGGGTCTTGGCTGAGAAGTCCGCTGATAGCCCGATGGGCTTCCTTTTATATGTCACTTGTGGCCTTTCTCTTGCTGCTTTTAGGATTCTCTCTTTGGCTTTAATTTTGGACACTTTAATTGTAATATGTCTTGGTGTGGGCCTCTATGGGCTTATCTTGTTTGATGCTCTCTGTGCTTCCTGAACTTGGATGTCTGTTTGCTTCCTCAGATTAGGAAAATTTTCATCTATTATTTCTTCAAATAAATTTTCTGGCCCTTTGTCTCTCTCTTCTCCTTCTGGGACATCTATAATCTGAATGTTAGCACGCTTGATATTGTCCCAGAATTCCCTTAGACTGTTCTCATTCTATCCAATTCTTTTTTCTGTTCTGCTTGGGTGATTTCCTCTAGTCTTTCATCTAGCTCACTGATCTGTGCTTCTGCATCCTCTACTCTGCTATTGAGTCCCTCTAGTGAATTTCTCATTTCCAGTATTGTAATCTTCACTTATGATTGTTTTTTTTTATATCTTCCTGTTCTTTGCTGATGTGCTCACTGTGTTCATCCAGTTTTCTCCCAATATCTGTGAGCATCCTCATGATATTTTGTTTGAACTCTTTGTTGAGTAGGTCGCTTCTTTCTGTTTCATTTAGTCCTTTTACTGGGGTTTTGTCCTGCTGAAATCTAATTTTTTTCTCTATTTTTTCCCTAGGTTCTGTCACCTCATTTCTGAATTATTATAGTTCTAATTTATGTTGTACTTTGTGTATTATATAATTTTATTACTGTCTTTTGCTTTGAAATAGAAGATTATAGTTTTTATCTGTTCTGTGGGCATCTCTTTCTGGCATCTTTTCACCGTTGAGATGTTATTCTGCTTTTTATCCTCTTTCATCTTATATCAACTTTGTATGAAGCTTGACCTTAATACTCACCTGTTGTTAATCATTATATGAAATTAGTTTTTATATACTTTTAATAGGAGGCATGGTTGAGGGCAGCTTTTCCTAACACAGAGATTTTTTGAGCTCTGGTTTTCTTTTGATAATGTTCATACTGTTGATAACATGCTTATGGTTTCTTTTTTTGATGTTTTTCAATTTTGAGCATTATCTATACCTATGAAGATGAAGATTTAGCTCTCTTTCCCCATACCAACCCCTGCCACAAACATGCTTGCTTCTTATCACCCGTCTCTCTGTGTAGTTATGATTTTGACTGGTTCAGGATTCAGTATTTACATTATGATTACTTTGAAAGCCCTATACCAGCTGAGCCATAAGGTAGAATATGATTTTTTTAATGCACACCCTTTGTTTTCTCCAAATCAGTATTTGTCCTTTTTTTCCCACTTGTTTTGTTTTCTCTGGACACCAAGCCCTCCCTTGTTGTCTACTTTCCTTCTCAATACATTAAAAACATAGATGTTCTGTCAATTTTGGCTCCTCACGCCATTCTCCCATAGCTCTCTCATCTGCCCTCTTTTGGACTAAGCATTCTCTCTTCACCACCTGTATTAGTTCCTAGGGATGTTGTAGCCAAGTACCACAAACTTGGTGCCTTAAAAAACAGAAATTTATTCTTTCACAGTTCTGCGGGCTAGAAGTACAAAATCAATGTGTTGGCAGGGTTGGTTCTTTCTGGGGTCTCTTAGCGAGAGTTTGTTCCACACTTTTCTGGTGGACGTGAGCAATCCTTGGCATTCTCCGGCTTGTAGATGCATCCCTCCAATCTCTGCCTCCATCTTCCTATGGCATTCTGTGTATCTCTCTGTGTGCAAATTTCCTTCCTACTATAAGGACATGAGTCATATAGAATTTTGGACCCACCCTAATCCTGTATGACTTCATGTTAACTTGATTACATCTGCAAAGTGTTTCCAAGTGAGGTCACATATACAGAGTTTGGTGATTAGGACTTCAACATATGTTTTTGGGGAACACAATTCAACACATAACATTATCTTCCTTGGATATTCTTTTGCCTCTCCCTTGAATTTAAGTCCCTGTTTCCTCACATATTTTCCCCTTTCTTAGCATCCCCCTAACATTTGTAGAGTATATCCTCCATTAGTTTCCTAAGAAAGGGAGCAAGGAAAATTTTCATTTTTCATTTTTTTGAGATCTTGCTGATCTTAAAGTGTCTTTATTCTTCTGCTTGCATTATTGTTTATTTGTTATGGTATTCCAGGTTGAAGATAATTTTTCCTTAGAATTTTAAAAGCATGTCTTCATTGCCTTCCAGCTTTCAGTGTTGCCTTGAAAAATTCAAGGCCATTCTGATTCTTGATCTTCTGCATGGGAACTGTTCTATTTTTCTTCTGGACACTTTTAGTATCTTCTCCTTATGCACAGTGTTCATAAAATTGCAGGTGACATGTCCTGATTTGTGTGAGACTATTTTCATCCATTGTACTGGGAGGCTGATGGGCCCTTTCAAAATAGAAACTTATTTGTTTTTTTCAATTCTCACAAATTTTTCTGAATGATTTTTTTAGCTCCCCATATTTTGTTTTTCTATTTTTTCTTACTGGAACTCCTATTATTTTGATGCTAACTTTCTGGACCAAACCTTTAACATTCTTTTTCCTTCTCTCTGCTATTTTCCATCCCTTGGTCTTTTTGCTTTCCTCCATTTTTTCTTCTGCTGAGGTTTAAATTTCTCCTATCACATTTTCATTTTTACAGAAAGCTTTCTTATTCTCTAATTGTTCCTCATTTTGGAAGCATCCTGGCCTTCTGATTCATTCATTTATTTTGTATTTCACCAAATATTTATTGAGTGCCTACTATGTACCAGGCACACGTAGTTATTTTGAAAAAAATTATGATGTTTTTGTAAAATATAAATAAATAAGACAAACCTATGGCCCTTCTATAATGAGGCTTATATTCCAGCACGGTGAGAAAGACAACACACAATAAAGATACTTAATGCCTAAATTATATAATGTGTTAGACGGCAAGTTCTGTGAAAAAAGTAAAGGAGAATAAAATTGATTGAGATTGCTAGAACAGTGGTGGGTTGCAATTTGAAATAACATAATCCAGGTAGACCTTATTGAAAAGGTGACATTTTCAACAAAGATAGAGTTGAAGAAATGAGTTACATGGACATCTGTGGGAAGAGCATTCCAGGCAGACTGCAAAGCCAGTACAAAGGCCCCAGGTGGGAGTGTGCTCCTTAAGAAGCAGCAAGGAGGCCAGTATGACTGCAGAGTGAATGAGAAAGGGGAGAGCAGAGAGAGGAGTGGTCAGAGAGCAGGCGCGGCTTTGTAGGCTGTTGTAAAACTTTGGGGTTTTACACTGAATGAGATAGCAAAGCTTTAAGCAGAGCAGAGACATGATTCAGAGTTTTATTGTAGCAGGATCACTCTGATTGCTGTGTCCAAAACAGACTGTGGGGGGTGGACAAGTACAGAAGCAGACAGATCTCTTTGAGGGTATTATATATTTTATATATATATAAAATTGGGTGTGTATATATGGAATAAATACACGTCAAATTGAAATTAGCATTGAGTATGGCAGAAAACATTTTATTCACAACTTTTTATGGCTTGTTTTCATTAATCAATCAGAATAGTCTTGAGCTTGTCTGGGATAATTAAATAGATACTGCTGGGTTTATCAAGGGATATATTATAGTGAATGGTGTTATGGTATTTTATTATGTTTTTGGGCAGAATTTTCTTTTCTTTTCTGTTTGAGGAAGATTAGCCATGAGCTAACATCTGCTGCCAATTCTCCTCTTTTTGTTGAGGAAGACTGGCCCTGAGCTAACATCTGTGCCCATCTTCCTCTACTTTATAAGTGGGACACCTGCCGTAGCATGGCATGCCAACTGGTGCCATGTCCACACCTGGGTTCTGAACCACTGAACCCCGGGCTGCCGAAGCAGAAAGTGCAAACTTAACCGCTGTGCCACCGGGCTGGCCCCCGAGCAGAATATTTTTTGCAGGTCAGAAATGAAAATTTTGCGTATCTGAAATTATGATGCAAGTTAGTCACAAATATAATTAGAGAAACAAACTCCATTTTGCACATAGGTTGTGGACCCAAATATAGTTGTCAAGCTCTCCATCTTCCTGCATGGACACTAGTGATTTCTATTTGCATTTCCTTTGTCTGAGTCTCTCTTTTGCACTGGAGGCTTTCCACAGGTGGTGGTGCTGACTGCAAGGTCTGTATACTGTCACGTGTTGCTGAGAAATGTGTTGTTAGGCGATTTCATCATTGTGTGAACATGATGGAGTGTACTTACATGAACCTAGATGGTATAGCCTGTTGCTCCTAGGTTACAAACCTGTACAGCATGTTACTGTACTGAATACTGTAGGCAATTGTAACACAATGGTCTAAGTATTTGTGAATCTAAACCTATCTGGACAGAGAAAAGGTATGTAAAAACATGGTATAAAAGATATACAATGGTACACCTGTATAGGGCACTTTCCGTGAATGGAGCCTGCATGGAAGTTGCTCTGGGTGAGTCAGTGAGTGAGCGATGAGTGAATGCGAAGGCTAGGACATTACTGTACCTCTGTAGACTTTACAAACACAGTACACTTAGGCCTCACTAAATTTATAAAAAATATTTTTCTTTCTTCAATAATAAATTAGCCTTATCTTTCTGTAACATTTTTACTTTCTAAACTTTTTACTTTTTAACTTTTTGACTCTTTTGTAATAACAGTTTAAAACAAAAACACATTGTGCAGTGGTACAAAAATATTTTCTTTCCTTATATGCTTATTCTATGAGCTTTTTTCTATGTTTTTCACTTTTTAAACTTTTTTGTTAAAAACTAAGACATAAACACACACATTGTTAGCCTAGGCCTACGTAGGGTCAGGATCATCAATATCGCTGCCTTCCACCTCCAAATCTTGTCCCACTGGAAGGTCTTCAAGGGCAATAATGTGCATGGAGCTGTCATCTTCTATGGTAACAATGCCTTCTTCTGGAATACCTCCTGAAGGACCTGCCTGATGCCCTTCGTGAGGAGGTGTCACCCTTTTCAGAAAGATATCCATGGGGGTTACTTGGTTTATTTTTTTCATCATAGATTTGCTCATAAACAGATAACACACCACGAACTTTCCTCTCTATTAATGAAATCCTTTTGGTGTTGGGATCCATGTTTTGAAACTTCTTTTGTGTGTGAGGAAGATGGTCCCTGAACTAACATCCATGCCAACCATCCTCTACCTCATATATGGAACACTGCCATAGCATGGCTTGATGAGCAGTACGCAGGTCTGCATCCAGGATCGGAACCTATGGACCCTGGGTGGTGGAAGTGGAACATGAAAACTTAACTTGTATGCCACCAAGCTGGCCCCATATTTTGAAACTTTTTAAGGTGCTTGTTGAGGTCTACAAATGCTTCTGCTAAACCCTTCACCCTTGTGAATTTTCTTGGGGGTTCTTCTTCTATAATTTCTTTTTCTCTTGTCTCTTCTTCAGCTATGTGTTCCTGTTCCAATTCCAGTAACTCCTCATTAGTCAGTTCCTCAGGAACCACCTCTAGGAGCTCCTCAGTGTCATCCTCATCTACACCCAGGTTAAAGCTGCTTGCCATCTCAACCACAGCCCTGTTGAGTTTTGCAACCTCCTCATCCTTGGCAAATCCTTTGAAGTCATGGATGAACCTCTTGAGTGTCTCCTTCCAGATGCTGTTCATACACTCCTTGGTGACATCACCCCAAGCCAAAGCAAGGTTCTTGATGCAGTCATAGATGTTGTAATCTTTCCAGAATTGCATCAGTGTCTTCTCAGTTGCAGCAACAGCCTGGGTAAAGGTCCTCCTCAGGTAGTAGACCTTAAAAGCTGCTATAACTCTTTGGTCCATTAGTTGGATCAAAGAGGTGGTGTTTGGAGGGAGAGACACTGTTTTGATATTGGGATGAAGATTACAAGTAAGAAGAGGATGTCTGGGAACATTATCAACAATAAACACAATCTTGAAAGGTATGTTATTCTCCAAACTACTTTTCCATTTCACTGGCATAGCAATTCAGGAGGGCTTCTTGGAAGAGGAGCTGGGTCATCCATGACTTCTTATTGCTCCTGTAGAACACTGGCAGTGTGTGCTTATTAGTATTCTTGTGATTGCTTGTTGTTGTTTTTATCTTTTATTTATGAGTGAGATCATAGAGTATTTGACTTTATTCCTCTGACTTATTTCACTTAGCATAATACCCTCAAGGTCAATCCATGTTGTCACAAATAGCCATATTTCATCCTTTTTAATGACTGAGTAGTATCCCGTTGTGTATATATACCACATCTTCTTTATCCATTCGTCCCCTGATGGACACCTAGGTTGCTTCCAAGTCTTAGCTATTGTGAATAACGCTGCGATGAACATGGGGTGCATGTATCTTTACACATTCATGTTTTCATGTTCTTTGGATAAAAACCCAGCAATGGAATAACTGGATCCTATGGTAGTTCTAGTCTTAATTTTTTGAGGAATCTCCATAGTGGCTGCACCAGTTTGCACTCCCACCAGCAGTGTATGAGAGTTCCTTTTCTCCACATTCTCTCCAACCCTTATTGCCTGTCTTATTAATTATAGCCATTCTGATGAGAGTGAGATGATATCGCATTATAATTTTGATTTGCATTTCCCTAATAATTAGTGATGTTGAACATCTTTTCATTTGCCTGTTGGCCATCTGTCTATCCTCTTTGAAGAAATGTCAGTTCAGATCTTTTGCCCATTCTTTAGTTGGCTCATTAGTTTTTCTGTTGTTGAGATGTTTGAGTTCTTTATATATGTTGGATATTAACCCCTTATCACATATGGTTTGCAAATATGTTCCCCCAACTGTTAGGCTGTCTTTTCATTTTGTTGATGGCTTCCTTTGATGTGCAAAAGCTTTTTAGTTTGATGTAGTCCCATTTGTTTATTTCTTCTATTGTTTCCCGTCCCAATCAGATATGGTACTTGAAAATATGCTGCAAAGACTGATGTCCAAGAACATACTGCCTATGTTTTTTTCTGGAAGTTTCATGGTTTCAGATCTTACATTCAAGTCTTTAATCCACTTCGAGTAGACATAATGGCCTACTTTCATTCCTTTGCATGTGGCTGTCTAGTTTTTCCAACATCATTTATTGAAGAGATTTTCCTTTCTCCATTGTATGTTCTTGACTCTCCTGTCGAAAATTAGCTGTTGATATATGTATGGGTGTATTTCTGGGCTCTCAATTCTGTTCCATTGATCTGTGTGTCTGTTTTTGTGCCAGTACCATACTGTTTTGGTTACTATAGCTTTATAGTGTATTTTGAACTCAGGAAATGTGATTCCTCCAGCTTTGTTCTTTTTTCTGAGGGTTCCTTTGCTTATTCTGGTTTTTTTGTTGTTCCATATAAATTTTAGGGTTCTTTGGTCTATTTCTGTGAAAAATGTTGTTGGGAATTTGATAGGGATTGCATTGAATCTGTAGATTGCTTTAGGAAATATAGACATTTTAACTATGTTGATTCTTCCAATCCAAGAGCAAGGAATATCTTGCCATTTCTTTGTGTCTTCTTTAATTTCTTTCAACAATGTTTTATAGTTTTTGGCATACAGATCTTTCACCTCTTTGGTTAACTTTATTCCTAGATATTTTATTCTTTTTGTTGCAATTGTAAATGGGATTGCATTCATAATTTCTCTTTCTGCTGCTTCATTATTGGTGTATAGAAACACAACTGATTTTTGTATGCTGACTTTATATCCCACAACTTTACTGTATTCATTTATTATTTCTCAAAAGTTTTGGTGGATTCTTTAGGGTTTTCTATGTATAAAATCATGTCATGTGCAAACAGTGACAGTTTCACTTCTTCCTTTCCTATTTGGATCCATTTTATTTCTTTTTCTTGTCTGATTGCTCTGGTCAGCACTTCCAGTACCATGTGAAGTAAGAGTGGTGAAAGTGGGCATCCTTGTCTGATTCCTGTTCTTAGAAGGACAGCTTTCAGTTTTTCTTCATCATGAATGATCTTAGCTGTGGGTTTGCCATATATAGCCTTTATTATTTTGAGGTATTTTCCTTCTATACCCATTTTACTTAGAGGTTTTATCTAAAATGGATGCTGTATCTTGTCAAATGATTTCTCTGCATCTATTGAGATGGTCATGTGATTTTTATTCTTCATTTTGCTAATGTGGTGTATCACATTGATTGATTTGCAGATGTTGAACCATCCCTGCATCTTTGGAATAAATCCCACTTCATCATAGTGTGTCATCTTTTTAATGTTTTGTTGTATTTGATTTACTAGTATTTTGTTGAGGGTGTTTTCATCAATGTTCATCAGTGATATTTGCCTGTAATTTTCTTTTTTTGTGTTGTCCTCATCTGGTTTTGGTATCAGGGTAATGTTGGCTTTGTAGAATGAGTTAGAAAACTTCCCCTCCTCTTCAATTTTTGGAGGAGTTTGAGAAGGATACGTATTGAGTCTTTGAATGTTTGGTAGAATTCACCTCAGAAGCTGTCTGGTCCAAGACCTTTACTTTTTGAGAGGTTTTTGATTACTGTTTCTAACTCCTTACTGGTGATTGGTCTATTCAAATTCTGTATTTATTCTTGATTCAGCTTTGGAAGGTTGTATGATTCTAAGAATTTATCCATTTCTTCTAGATTATCCCATTTATTGGTGTAGTTTTTTGTAGTATTCTCTTATAATCTTTTGTATTTCTGAGGTGTCTGTTGAAGTTTCTCATCTTTCATTTCTGATTTTATTTATCTGAGCCTTCTCTCTTTTTTTTCTTGGTGAGTGTAGCTAAAGGCTTGTCAATTTCATTTGTCTTTTCAAAGAACCAGCTCTTAGTTTCACTGATTTTTTCTATTGTTGTTTTAGTCTCTATTTCATTTATTTCCATGCTGGTTTTTATTATTTCCTTTCTTCTACTGATTTTGAGCTTTGTTTCTTCCTCTTTTTCCAGTTCCTTTAGGTACACTGTTAGATTGTTTATTTGAGATTTTTCTTGTTAGTTGAGGTAGGCCTGTATTGCTATAAACTTCCCTCTTAGAACTACTTTTGCTGAATCCCATAAATTTTGGCATGTTATAGTTTCCTTTTCATTTGTCTCCAGGTACTTTTTGATTTCTCCTTTGATTTCTTCATTGACCCAGTTGTTGTTCAGTAGAAGTTTGTTTAATTTCACATATTTGTGGCTTTTCTGATTTTCTTCCTGTAGCTGATTTCTAATTTTATACCAATGTGGTCAGAAAAGATGCTTGGTATTATTTCAACCTTCTTAAATTTATTGAGACTTATTTTGTGGCCTAATTTGTGATCTATCCTGGAAAATGTTCCATGTGCATTTGAAAAGAATGTGTATTCTGTGGATTTTAGGTGGAAAGTTCTGTATATATCCACTGAGTCCATCTGGCCTAATGTGTCATTCAAGGCCAATGTTTCCTTATTGATCTTCTGTTTGGATGATCTACCCATTGGCATAGGTGGAGTATTAAAGTCCCCTACTATTATTGTGTTACTATTTCTCCTTTTACGTCTGTAATAATTGCTTTATATATTTAGGTGCTCGTATGTTGGGTGCATAGATATTTATAAAAATATACAATTGTTATAAATATATATGTTAATATATATTTTATTGTTATACATATGTTATATATACACAATTGTTTTATATATATATATGTTAATATAACAATATACAATACTTGTTGAATTGTTCCCTTTATCATTATGTAGTGTTCTTCTTCGTCTCTTTTTGCAGTTTTTGTTTTAAATTCTATTTTGTCTGATACAAGTATTGCTACCCCAGCTTTGTTTTCATTGCCATTTGCATGGAGTATCCTTTTCCATCCCTTCACCTTCAGATTGTGAGTGTCTTTAGATCTGAATTGTGTCTCTTGTATGCAGCATATATATGGGGTCTTTTTTTTTTTTTTATCCAATCAGCCACCCTATGCCTGTTGATTGGAGCATTTAGTCCATTGACATTTAAGGTAATTATTGAAAGTATGTACTTATTACCATTTTGTTACTTTTTTATGGGCGTTTTAGTAGTTCTTCTCTTTTCCTTTCTTGTTCTCTTGCTCTCTTCCTTTGCGATTTGATGGCTTTCTTTAGTATTATGTTTGGGTTCCTTTCTCTTAATTTTTCATGTGTTTATTATAGTTTGTATTACCATGAGGTAATATAATAAACTCTGTATATAGCAATCTATATTAAGTAGATGCTCTCATTTGTTTGACCTCTTGCTGAAAGCTCTACTCTTTTACTCTCTTCCTCCCATGTTTTATGTTTTTGATATCATATCTAATCTCTTTTTTTGTATATGTGTATCCTTTACTCTCTTATCATGGAAATAGATAATTTTAGTATTTTTGTCTTCTGACCTTCATCTTACCTTCGTAAGTGGTTGATCTGCTACCTTTACTTTATTTTTGCTTTACCAGTGACTTTATTGTCTTTTTTTGAGTAATTTTGTTATTCCTTTTGGTGGTCTTTTCTTTCCCACTTTGAATAAGTCCCTTCAGCATTTCTTGTCAGTTGTTGCCTTTCTCTTGCAGCTTTTAGAATTCTCTCTTATCTTTAATTTTGGACATTTTAATTATAATGTGTCTTGGTGTAGACCTCTTGAGGTTGTTTGGTGCTCTCTGTGATTCCTGTATGTAGATGTCTGTTTCATTCCTTAGGTTAGGAAAGTTTTCAGCTTATTTCTTAAGTAGATTCTCTGCACCTTTGTCTCTCTCTCCTCCTTCTGGGACACCTATAATACAAATGTTACTGCACTTAATGTTGCCCCAGAGGTCACTTAGACTGGCCTCGTTCATTTTAACTCTTTTTTTCTTTTATCTGTTGAGCTTGGGTGATTCCCTCCAGTCTTTCATACAGCTGATCCATTCTTCTGTATCATCTACTCTACTACTGAGTCCTTCTAGTGAATTTTTCATTTCCAGTATCATTTTTGATTGGTTATTTTTTATATTTTCCAATTCTTTGTTGAAGTTCTCACTTAGTTCATCTGTTTTTCTCCCAAGATCAGTGAGCTTCCTTATGACTCTTAGTTTGAACTCTTTGTTAGGTAAATTTGTTTCTGTTTCATTGAGTTATTTTTCTGGGGTTTTGTCCCATTCATTTACTTGAAATTTATTCCCTTTTCTCCTCATTTTGCCTCTTTCTCTGTTCTTATATGTATTAATTATGTAGGTCAGCTATGTCTCCTGATCTTGGAGAGGTGGCCTTATGTAAGATATGCCTTATGAGGTCCAGCAGTTTGCTTCCCTCTTGTCACCAGTTCCAAAATGTTCCAGGAGTGACCCCTGGGTGGGCTACATGTATCCTTCCATTGTGGCAGGGTTGCTCTTGTTGCTTGTGTCCAGGCTAGGCTGTCCCCGTGGACAGCGGGTTGTAATGCTCAGTTGCGTATGGCTGCTATGGACCCTTCAGTCACTTTATTGGGCTTGGGGAGACCCAGAACACTTGGCTGCAAGTTCTAATAGCACATTCCTGTTGCAGTTTTTCTGTTAAGTGAGTAGGCCCCCAGCATGGCTGGTTGCTAGGCTCAAGGGTTTACAATTGCTGTAGGCCTCTGGCCTGCAAGGCTCTTGTCAGTTTTCTCAGGATTACAGCTGAGTCAGGCTGGCCCAAGGCATGGGAGCACCCAATTGTTTCAGCCTTTGGAAAGTGAGGCCGATCACCTATGTGGCTGTTTAAGAAGAACAAGTCTTCTTCAGCTGACAAGTTCCACTACCTACAGGGCCACACATCCATCAACACAGTCCTGCCCCATGTGTGTGCCCTGACACACTGACGCAGACCCAGACACCCCACTGCAGAGGCCCCACACACTCTACCTGCTCCTCGTGCATGCCCTGCCCTGCAGATGCCCACCCACTTGCCTGCTGCAGAGGTTCCAGGTATCCTGCCTATGTGACCCCACAAGTTGCCTGAGGGCTTGCTGTTGGATGGGGCCAGTCCCTAAGGCTGGCTGCCTGCCCTGGCAGGGCTGGATTAAATCAGTGCTCTAGTGGGTTTGGGCAGATCCTGGGCTAACAGGCCATAGGAAGGACTCCAATGGCATCTGCCAGTGTCTGTCAACACACCTCTACTAGGTCACACTAACGGCTACTGCCAATGTCTCAGTCCCCAGAGAGGTCTCACCTTTCACCAAGATGCACCCAGAGCCTATCAGGTGAGTGTCTTGTCACCAAAGGTCTGTGTACCTTTCTTTCTGTGATTTTAGGTTGCTTTCCAAAATGGGTGAATTTGTGCATGGGCCCTTTAGAGCAGACTTTTTTTTCCCTTATGTCTGATAGATTTTCTGGGGGCATTCCGTGTTGTTGTTAATAGCCAGCAAAGCAAGGTATTATGACACTCATCTTGGTTGTACTGAGTCCAAAACGTGCTTATAGCAGTAATGCTTCCCTGCTCAGATCCCCTGCTCCTTCAGGGAAGACTTCAAACTTTGGGGTTGCTCCTGGCCAACCATGAAGTGCCATGGTTCATGAAGGTGGTGTTTTTCTCTTTAGAATGGGACTTCTACCTCTTCCACCTCAGTCAGCATGGTCCCTTGTTGCAGGGGTTCCTCTTATCCAGTTTTCAATTCTTTCTCAGGGGTAATTGTTCCAAGAGTAGCAGTAAATTTGTTGTGTCTGGGGAGGAGGTGAGTTCAGAGTCTGTTTACGCTGCCATCTTGGTGCTGTCTCCTAGCATACTGTTTTACAACAGACTTTTTTTTTATAAGTAGAAAGGGGACTCTAAAATAATGATAAAAGTGTAATATAGTAAACACATAAACCAGTAATGTAGTCATTTATTATCATTACCAAGTATCATGTACTGTACATAATTTGCATGACTGATAGTGCAATAGGTTTGTTGAAACCAGCATCACCACAAACACATGAGTAATATGTTGTGCTACAATGTTACGATGGCTACATCACTAAGTGATAGGAATTTTTCAGCTTCTTTATGATCTTATGGGGCCACTGTTGTATATGCAGTCTGTCGTTAATGGAAACATACAGCACATGACTGTACTTGGGAGAGATTGGGAGGTTGTGGGTGAACTATAAGGTCTTTTATTGGTTAGTTAATTAGGGAATCTCTTGAGATCTTTTCTTTTTATCTGGTCAGATTCAGTAGGAAGAAACTCTCCTTTGTCTGCCCTGAATGTATAAGGTTGGCTGCCAGTGTTTCGGGAGCTGAATTAAAGAATAGAGCAGAGAATCCCCAAATTTGATATGACATGTTTCTTGACTCTCTCTGATTTTATATGATAACCTCACCCTTAACCATCCCTGGCATCTCCCAACTCCAAGATCCTCTTTTTGGCTGTCTCCAGAGGATAGAGCTCCATTCTTCTGGAGCTGGAGGAGAACAGTGGTGGTTGTCCAGTTAAGGGCATCCTGGGACCTAATTACATCTTAAACAAACTTTCAACTATTCCTTTTTTTATACCCCCAATTTTACCTCCATTTCTACTCAGTGTTGAACCTTTTGAGGGTTCTGCCATGCAGATTGTGTTACATATCAACTTTTTGTAATGTTCATTGAGGATTTGGTTTTCCCATGTGTGCTAAATCACTTACCATTTATCCTTCTGCTTAAATTGATATATATCCTTGTGCTTAAACTAAAATAGTTGTGAGATAGACATGCAGGTATCCTTATCACCTAACAGATGGGAAAAGAGAAGCATACATGATCCAATAGAATTGTCCAGAATCACAAGGCTTGACAGTGATAAAACTGGATAAGAATAAATAGTTCTGTAATCTCCTTTAGAGATCAATTTACCTCTTTTCCACACTGATTGCAAAACAGCTACTTGGGAAAGGACAACAACAAAAAACATATCTAGATTGTCATTCTTTTGTTACATTGTACTGATTGTATCACTTCCCCAAACATTTGTTCATATATCCATTGCAACAAAGTAGCATGAGGTGTTTATTAAATTTATGTAATCCTAGATACCACCACAGGCCTGCTGACATCATCTTAGAGGGAGGGCCCACAATATTAGCTCTATTTTGTAATATGTTTATGAGGTGCTGCTGTGCAGGAATATTTGGAACCCACAGAACTAGACTTCCCTAAAAAGTGACTATTAATGATTTTTGTGAGTTTGGCCTTGCTTCTCCGTGCTTCAGTTCTTCTTTTGTTCTGTTGTCAAATGGAAGGTAGAAAATGTTTTCAATGTATGACTTTATTTTCTGCAGCTATTTATTAAGTCTTACACTAACAATGAGTGCTTAGTTATAATGTTCTTCCAGTTGAAGTTTGGAAGATAATTCAAAGGTTTTCAGTCTCATATATGGAGTCAGTGCTCAGCACATATAAGACTTCATAATCAAGTAGGCTGTAACAATTAGGACATTCAGTTTACCAAGACCACTTATGACTGCTTACCTCTAGGGGCTTGTGGAATTCTATAAGGTAATAGTTTTTGACCATAAATGATCTCATAACATTTTTAATCTAAATGTATCAGATGTTGAGTAATTTGGTCTACCTTCATGATATTGTGTTTTATAACAAGAAATATATATTTGGTCTTTGTCCTTATTTCCGGTACAGAGCTCCTAAAACTCTTGGAATTTCCTAAGTGATGAGAGCATCAAAGGTGTCTTTTGTTATGTTAATGAAGAGACTTTCAGACCCACCTACAGATGGGGGCCTGTTGCCAGTAGAACCAATCATGTGATTAGAGGGTTGAAACTGATCGTCCCACCCCTCTGGTCACCAGGGAAGGGAGAGGGGCTGAAGGTTAAATCAGTGGCCAACGATTTAATCAATCATGCCTATGTAATAAAACCTCCATAAAAACCCCAAAAGACTGGCTTCAGAGAGCTTCTGGGCTAGTGAACACGTTCTGATTCAAGGAGAGTGGTATTCCTGAGAGTGCATGGAAGCTCTGGGCTCTTTCCCCATACCTTGCCCTATGCTTTTCTTCCACCTCACTGTTTCTGAGTTCTATTCTTACTAGTAATCTAGTAAATAAAATGTTTCTCTGAGGTCTGTGAGTTGCTCTAGGAAATTAAGCAAACCCAAAGAAGCGGGCATGGGGACCTGTGATTTATAGCCAGTCAGAAGCACAGGTAACAGCCTGGACTTGTGACTGGCATCTAAAGTCCAATGAGGGGATCTTGGGAACGTCCAATCTGTAGTCAGTTGGTCAGAAGTGCAGGTGACAACCTGGACTTGAGCCTGACATCTGGAATGTGTGCGTGGGGGGAAGTCTCGTGGGACTTAGCCCTCAATGTGTGGGATATCTGCTATCTCTGAGAGTCAGAATTGAGTTGATTTATAGGACACCCAGGACCCTTTAACTCCCCAGACTTCTACGGGGTCAAAATTCATTAACTTTCCCTTCATTTGGTACCAATTATTACAAATTTTAGGAAATGCAAAATAATGTGAATGAAAACAAGGATAGGTATGAGATACTCTCAGTCAAAAGGGTGCATATTTTAATCAAAATGATAATTGGCATGTGCAAGACATCACACCTCAGGGCTAAGAAGAGAAATTACAGAATATTTGCATCAGGTGAAGGGACAAAGGGACAAGTGAAATGCTGAGCACTGAGGATTTTTTTTGTTTTTTGTTTTCTTAATTTTAATGCAATTGACTCAATCTGCAGACCATAACATCTATTAGTTCTTTTATAAACTTTCTTCTCTTCCTGGAAGAACACGCAAAAATCTTGATGGGCTGGAGGTGAAGCGGTAGGAAACTTTTTATTTAGACCAGGAGTTGGTCAATTTTTTCTTAAAGGGCCAGGTGGTAAGTATTTTAGGCTTGAAGGCTATAAGGCTATAAGTTGAGTAGCAACTACTCAACTGTGCCTTTGTGTGAAATCTGCCAGGGATAGGATGTAAATGGCATGGCTGTGTTCTGATAGTACTTTCTTTACAAAGACAGACAGTTGTCCATAAGTCCTAGTTTGCCAACTTCTGTTTGGACTCTTCTAAAAGTAAGGATTTTTTTCATGTACATGAATTTTCTTTTAGTCAAATTTAATTAGCTTTAAATATACAGGTTAATTAAATTTGACTAAAAGAAAAACTTGGTCTTTTAAATCAGATAGCAGAGAAAGTAAAAAAAAAAAATCTGCCTGCATCTTTAATAACCAAGCTTGCCTCAAATTACTAACAGGTTCTGATACTACTACAAAAGTCACAAATTTTGTGATGAGTTTAATGGGGGCAGCTGCAACTAATTTCACCTAGTTTCTTGGCTTTAAGATATGTTTTGAATTTTATCTTGAAAAATAAAACAAAAAATCTAATGAATGTTTTTTTAATATTAATAGTTTTATCTACCATTATTCAAATTATTTAAATATAAAATAGCTTAAAAAATTTAATAGTAAAGTTGTATTTTCCATTCCTGAATTTTAATGTTATTTCAGTCAGTTTTGAAATTTCGTGGGGAGAAAATATTGTCAGGAGGAAGCTAATCATTAATTTGCTACAGCTGAAACCAGCACAGCTGGTGGATGAGTGTTTTAATGTATTTCTAAATTAAGCAAGGCAGTTTAAAGAAAACATCACGCAAAAATTCAATCTGCTATGGGTTTAAAATAAAGTCTTCATCTGTGTTGCTGCAGAAAGAATAGCTACCTTATGTTTTGTCATATTGTAGTGGATTATCTTTAATGAAGTGTATATCCCCCAAAGCATTATTGTGATATTTTGTGTTTGTCTTGGTCTACACTAATGAAATGGTTTAGGTTTAGTGAACAGAAGAATGGACTTTATTCTTAGTAATGCCCTGGCAGGTTTTCTTTCCTGAAGTTGTAAATGAAAGCAATGCACACACACTTAGGAGACCTTTGCTGTTGATTTCAGTGGGCTTTCATAGCAGTGATAGTGCTGATGTCTTGGTCTCTGAGAAATGACAGGAGTTTTTCACAAGGGAAATTATTCACAACGTATTTCTTTAAAACCAGAGTGTAGTATGATTGAGTCTGAAAAAGAGAAAGAGTGTCTATCTATCCATCCATCCATCCATCCATCATCTCCCTCTATATGTATTTAGCTATCCCATCACCTATCATCTATCATTATCTCACACCTCTCCGTATTACCACCCATCCATCTACCTGCCTACTTACTAACCTACCTATATACCTTCCTATTCAGTCCAATCATTAGCTTTCTGAATTGTGGGAGATTTCCCTTTTTCTCTTACTGCATGGATGCCAGCTCTGGGGAATTGTCTTTTCTCTTAATTTCCACCCTCCATTTTCTGTACCTGAGGATTTCTCTCTCTACTCTACTGTCCCTCTCTCGTCCTTTGGAGTATTGGTAAGGACTTCACTCAGCTCTGCCATTCCAGTCACAGCCTCCTGCAGCCTGCTGCCTTGCATGTGGAGAAGGCCCTGTGCATCTCAGGGGATATCTCTCTCAGCTCCTCTGCTCTTCCCACAGTATTTGGCATTTTATCATGTGCACTTGGCAAAGATCTATGGGAAGAGGATGCAGGTGGGGCAGACTCGCTCTGTGTTTGCTGTTCCTAGTGATTCTAATTCATCACAACTGGTCATACATAGCCAGTAAAAGTTTGATAAAAGTTTGCCTGGGTTTTCCTTGTTCTATCTAGAAGGGATTTCTATTCACCCCATGGCTCCAACAGGAAGTAAGGAAGCTGTGAATTTCTCTTCTCATTAGAAGAGCTCATCGCTTTTTGGAATTTATTATTTTAGATCTCTTTGCATCTTCAGCTTTCAGATTTTTAAAAAATTATAGTTTATCTGGTTTGTTTTCATTTTAACTTCAGAACAATGACCTCTGTAATAGTTTGTTAGGTCTACTATAGCAAAACCCATAGACTGAATGGCTTAAACAACAGAAATTTATTTTCTATTTTGGAACACAGAAGTCCAAGATCAAGGTGTGGCAGGATTGGTTTCTTCTGAGGTCTCTCTCCTTGGCTTGTAGATGGTGCCTTCACCCTATAACTTCACATGGGTGCCCTCTGTATGTACCTGTTTTCTAATTTTCTCTTGCTAGATTAGGGCCCACTTTAATGACCTCATTTTAAGCTAATTATCTCTTTGAAGACTGTCTCCAAATAGAATCACATTCTGTTACTGGGGTTAGGATTCAACAAATGAACTTTTGAGAAACATAGTTCAGCCCATAGTAGTCTCTTTGCAACCTTCTACCAATCCCTTAATTTTAACCTTTCTGAATCACTTCGTTTAGGTGATTCTCTTATTTACATCATAAAATCAGATTTTACTTTGAGTGCTAATAAGACAATATTTTTATTTATTAGATGAATTAACCACACTTAAATTTGTTAGTATGACTGTTAAATTTGATCCTAGGTTTATAATATCATACATATATCATACATGTATTATGTATGTTAGTAAATACGTAAGTATATACAAAAAGAGAGAGTGCTTTTCACAATCACAACATTATCTGTTTTTTCCCCTTCTTTCTGCTTATGGAGTTTTTTTATATTTTGGAAGGTTTGTATTTTTGTTCTAGTGCTTACCTTTACATCAATACCTTTAAATATATAAGTAGTGCCCTCTTATTTACTCTGTGTCTATGATGAACGAAAAATTTAGACTAGAAACTTTTCCTTTCTCTTCCCTTTTCTCTCTTCTTCCATCTAATTTTAGTCATTGATATGAACCTATTTAGTGTTGACATTTGTACTTTCAAGTATGCTAAAACGTTGTCATTTTAAATAGTATTTTATTCCAAGCTGTTTTGTTTCCTTCTTCTCCCTCTTTTCACTCAAGTTGTATTTTGTCCTATTTTTCATTGGCTTTTAAAATTTTGTTTATTTTTTGACACATAAAAAGCTATATATAATTAATGTATACAAGTTGATGAGTTTAAACTGTACTGTAAACCTATCCATCGTCTCTAAAAATTTCCTCCTGCACTCTTATTTGTTGTTATTATTTTCTGAAAAGAACACAATGTAAGATATAAACTCTTAGGAAAATTTTAAGTATGAAATATAGTATTGTTAACTATAGGCACTATGTTGTACAGATCTCTAGGACTTATTTATGTTGTACAACTGAGACTTTGTACCCTTTGATTGCATCTCTCAGTTTTCCACCACCCCCAGCCCCTGACAACCACCATTCCACTCTCTGTTTCTGAGTTTGATTATTTTAGATTCATTATACAAATGCTGTCACACAATATTCATCCTTCTGTGTCTAGCTTATTTAACTTAGCATAATGTCCTCTGGGTTCATCCATATTGTCATAAATCTCAGGATTTCCTTATTTTTAGAGCTGTATAGGATTCCATTGTATGTATACGCCACATTTTCTTTATCCATTCGTCTCTCAATGGATATTTAGGTTGCTTTCATGTCTTGGCTATTAATAATGCTGCAATGAACATGGGAGTGCAGTTATCTATTTGAGATATTGATTTTAATGATTTGGATATATACCCAGAAGTAGGATTACTGGATCATGTCATTGATCTATTTTTAAACTTTTGAGGAATCTCCACATATTGTTTTCCATAGTGGCTGCGCCAAGTTACATTCCCATCAACCATGAACAAGGCTTCCCTTTTTTCCACATCCTTGCCAACATTTATTATGTCTTGTCTTTTTAATAATAGCCATCCTAACATATGTGAGCTTCTATCTCATTGTGGTTTTGATTCTCATTTCTGTGATGGTTAGTAATGTTGAGAACCTATTCTTATACCTGTTGTCCATTTTTTGTTCTTTGGAAAATGTCTTTTTTGTCCATTTTTTAATCAGATCTTTCTCTTTTTTTTTTTCTTATTCAGTTGTTGGAGTTCCTTATATATTTTGAATATTAACTCTTTATAAGACATATGTTTGCAAATATTTTCTTCCATTCTGTAGGTTGCCTTTCCATTTTGTTGATTTTTTCCTTTGCTGTGCAGAAGATTTTGTTCGGTATAATTCCACTTGTCTGTTTTCACTTTTGTGACATATGTTTTTGGTATCGTATCCAAGAAATAATTGCCAAAGTCAATGTCAAGAAGATTTTCCCTATGTTTTCTTTTAGGACCTTTATAGCTTCATGACTTACATTTAAATCTTTAATCTATTTGAGTTGACTTTTGTGTATGGTGTAAGATGAGGGTCCAATTTTATTCCTTTGAATGTGGACATCCAGTTTTCCCAACACCATTTATTGAAGAGACTATGCTTTCTCCATTGTATGTTCTTGGCACCCTTGTCAAAGATCAGTTGACTGTATATGCATGGGTTTATTTCTGAACTCTCTATTCTGTTCTATTGGCCTATCTATCCTTTATGCTGGTACCATTCTATTTTGATTAAAAATTTTGAAATCAGGAAGTGTGATGCCTTCAAGCTTTGTTCTTCTTGATCAAAATTACTTTGGCTATTCAGGGCCTTAATTGGTTCCATATGAACTTTAGGATTGTTTTTCTATTTCTGTCAAAAATGCCATTGAAATTTTGATAAGAATTGCATTGAGTCTGTAGATTGCTTTGGATAGAAGGGACATTTTAACAATAATTCTTCCAATTCACGAACATGGGCTATCTTTCCATTTAATTGTATCTGCTTTAATTATTTTCATCAGTGTTTTATAGTTTTCAGTTTGAAATTTTTTCACTTCCTTGGTGAAGTTTATTCCAAAGTATTTTATTTTTTTGATGATATTAGAAATAGGATTGTTTTCTTGATTTCCTTTTTGGATAACTTGTTGTTAGGGTATATAAATGAAATTGGTGTTTGTACATTGATTTTGTATTCTGCAACTTGGTTGAATTCATTTGTGAGTTCTAACAGGTTGTTTTGTGTGTGTCTTTAGGGTTTTCACATATAAGATCATGTCATCTGCAAACAGAGATAATTTTACTTTCTCCTTTCTGAAGTAAATAACTTTTATTTCTTTTTCTTGTTAAATAGCTCTAGCTACTACTTCCAGTACTATGTTGAATAGAAGTGGTGAAAGTGGACATTCTTGCCTTGTTCCTGATCTTAGAGGAAAAGCTTTCAGTTTTCATCATTGAGTATGATGTTAACTGTGTTTCTGTAGGGAAATGAAGGCTGGAACCTTCTATTCTGCCATCTTACTGACATCACTCTGTTTTGTGCTATTTTTATATTGCCAGATCATATGTAACAGTTGCATGCTATTCTTTCACCTAATCCTCATATTTTAGTCTCAGTTTTATTGGAAAATATAATTATTGTGCACCATTGTTTCTTTCAGCAAAGTTTCTCCAATAATTTCTTGATTCTCTAGAGATTATCCTATAATAGATTCCCCAGGGAGGGCAACTGGAGAAATATTCCCTGGATTCTTTCATGTTCATAAGACCATTACCCATACACTTAAAGGGGAGCTTAGATGAAAAGAAAATGCATATCTCACATTTTCTTGTTTTGAAAAACTTGTAGGTGTTCTCTGTTTTCTGGTGTTGATGTTGATGTTTCAGTGAGAAATTTGATGCCACTATGTTTTTATGTCAATTATGTGTGTCTCGATCTGTTTGCTGAATGCCCAGATAATCTATCTTTCTGCTTAGTTTCTCATAATTTTACTTGGAAATATCTTGTTGTTTTCCTGAACATTTTTCCAGATACATAATGTACCATTTCAGGATATATGTTCTTCATTTAATGTCTTTTTTGTTTTTACTGTCACAGATAATCTCCTTAATTAAAGTTTTGAATATTTCATTATCTTGGTCTTTTTTCAGGGATTCAAATACGTATTGAATTTCGTTTGCCTCTCTTCTATGTCTGTTTACTTCTCTCCAAAGCTTTTTTCTCTTTTTCAATTTCTGTTTCATTTTATTCACATTTTTCTTTTTTATACTCTGAGAATTACTGGTCTTCCTGTGGTGTCTATTCTCTATTGTGACTCATAACTTTGTCTTCATTTCTAAAAATGTCTTTTTTTTCAATTTCATCCTTGCAGTCTGCATATCCTTCTAATTTCTAAATCCTTTCTTCTGTCAGTTCCCTATTTCTGTTTTGTATTCTTTCATAACTGCTATGGCTTCGTAAAAGAGTGTTTCTTTTAAAGTTTATTTGGGAATGTTATGTTAAAATTTTCATCCACTTCAAAACAAAATTTTTCAGTGTTTTCATCAGTTGTTGAAAAATTTAGTTATTCATTTTCATCTTTTGCTTGTATGGAACCAGACTGAATTTATTTTATGTTATGCATTTTGAATCAGGTGGATATTCCTGAACCAGCAATGAGAGATTATTTTAGGATGGATTTGAATGGAAAAGAGCTTTCCAGGTTTCATAATTCAAGGCTTCCCTCTTCTGTAGCTAGAGTCGGTATTGACAATAGAGCCCCTCCTTCCAGGCAGCCACTTCTCTGGCCCTCAGAGCCTAGTATGACTTAACAAGGTCCCTGCCTTCAGTTTTGTGTTTCCCACATTTCCTCACGGCCTTTGTCTTACAAGGTGAAAGACTCACTTTACAAGTTGTTTGGCAGCACCCATCAAGGTGTTCTGTCTCTTCACTGCTCTCACTACTTCAGCAATTCTGTCCTATTTATTCAAGAGGCTGTTCTAGAAGTTTCCTTTTAGTGTAACGCTCTCTCCTTCTGGAAGCTGTTATTTATGGGAAATTTCTGAAATCTTTCTGGCCCAAGACCTAGCACTTCCAATTTTACCCTGAATACCCTTTGCCTCTTCCTCTGGTGCTGTCCTGGTAGGTTCTGTCTTAAGGGTTACTTACCCGGAATCTGGACTTTATTGATATTCTGTGTTTCCTAGTTTGCTTTTTGTTTGACCTACTCACAGCATTTCCCATTCTGTCTATCTAGGGGTAAATACTTGCTGCTGGTTTTTTGGATCTTCAGCCACCTACCACAACCCTAATTTTCCATCCGTCTCTCTAAATGTACTAACCCTGTACTTCCTTCTCTACCCCTATATTTTCTGATTCTTCTCCCTCAGGTCCCCCAGCTAATTCTGCTATTTTGAGGAGTCGTTAGCATGTTTACAGATGCCTAGTAAATTTTAAATTTTCTCTATCGCCTACTTTTGCTAAAAATGTAATATCTCCCCTCCCATTGTTCCTGTTGCTCCATAAAATTTTCAGGAGGAGAATTGGGAAAATTTGATACTAAGAGGCTATCATATATCTTATAGAACCAAAACTCTTGCCATCAACTTCAATAGGGAGAGACACAAATATTTATATGATGTGAATGTAGCAAATTGTACACAATCATATTCAAAATCACCAATATCACCAATATCAAAATTTAAACATCTATATATTTGGATGTAGTCCTGTGGAAAGGGCTATGTACTAATTATTAACTAAGTTTTTACTACTTTTAAGTGATGCCCTAAATCTAAACTTCCATTAGTGGCCAAGAATATTCTTTATACACAATTTAGCTTTCAATATATTCTTTTGTTTTAGTGCTTGGAAGATGGTTTGACTGTATATAATGCAGAGCACTTGTTAGCTAAATATTTGTCTCTCCTCAAAATTCATAGATTGAAATGCTAACCTCCAGTGTGATGGTATTAGATGTTGGGAGTTTTGGGAGGTCATTAGGTCATGAGGATGCAGTTCTCATAAATAGGGTTAGTGCCTTATAAGATGAGACACCAGAGTCTTCTCTTTCTCTCTCTCTTTCCACCATGTGCGGACATATCAAGAAGGTGGCTATCAGCAGACTTGGTATCAGGCTCTCACCAGGCACTGAATCTTCCAACACGTTGATCTTGGACTTTCCAGCCTCCAGGACTGTGAGAAATAAACGGTTGTTGTTCAAGTGCTCCAGTCTATGGTATTGTGTTATAGCAGCCTGAATTGATTAAGACAGGGTTAAATAGCAAGTGGTGAATCTTGTAATCTGTTTACAGCCTTCTTATCCTTGCTGCCTGATTTGATACAAGCTGTTTGACCTTTAGTTCTTTGAAATTTTTATTAAAAAATAAAAGTTGTGTTAAAGTTGCCCTGTTGTGTCAAAAGACTAGTGGCATTGATAAAAATACTCTTAAAATAAAATAGTCTAATATCGTAATTATAGAAACACATGTAGACACTAGAGTCAGAACACCTGGGCTTCAATTCCAGCTCCATCATTTACTGTATGACCTTGGGCAAATTAATTAACCTCTCTGAGTTCAATGTTCTCATTTGTAAAATGAGGATAATGTGCTCATTTTAATTAAATGAGCTCAAATCTCTCATGCTATTAAGATTAATGAGATAACATATTACAGTGCATGGTAGCTCTTTTGGGCTTTGTGATTTACATCAGTGACAGAGATCTTGGCTTGACTTTGCAGGTTTTAACCATGGTGACATAGACACCATGAACACTGGATCTATTATATCAAGTGTTTATTGAATGCCTTCTAGATGTTAAGGTACCATTGCGGTTGCTGACAATATAGCAATGAACCAAAATAAATGAAAATCTTGACATTCATGGAGCTTATACTTATAGGACTATATTTGTCACAGCTTCTCTTGTTATCTGTTCTTAAATAAAAAAATATATTTACTGGCCCATGTAATTGAAAATCTGAAATTCAGGCACAATTGGATCTAGGCCCTCATGTTATATTATTAGGCTTTTTATTCTCCCATTTTTCAGTTTTTCTATCTACTAAATTAACTTTATTTATAGCCCAGCTCTCTCCATATGATTGAAATGATCATTGCCAGCAGCCTCAAGATTTTGGGTTCTTGTACTTCATGACCCTCTGAGGAATCTCATAGATGGCCTCTGATTGGCCCTCTTCAGGCCATGTACCTGCTTTGAACCGATTTCTGGGAAATGGGGTACTTTGAATGTATTATTCTGGGTGTGGCCCCCTCCCTGCACCCAGCATGCAGAAGGGAATATAGAAGTTTGGAGACTCTTTCCACTTCAACCTCACGAAATGAATTTCCAACAGGAAAGCAGGATTGTTTTTGGAGGAATATTGAGATAGACTGTCACAGTATTGCAGCTTAGTTTAAGTACTAAACTATGTGTATCACAGTTAGGTAGTGTGGGCTGATGGAATAATTTATTTATGTCACGATTCTGAAACTCTTCATGCTAATTCTTTTGCAGTTGTCAGTGGAGCTCTAGTTATACCTTTATTTAAAATATCAAGGCTTTTTTTTTTTAAATTCAAGATTGAAGAAGGTAGTCAAACTGACATTAATTTTATGGAGGGAGAAAGATGATACTCTTGGACTAATTCATGAGGGTAATTGCTTTTTCTTGGGACCATTATTTTTATAAGTTGACCCAGTTTTCATAAATGTTTGTTGTATACGCCTTTTACATGTGTTCATTAGAAGATATTTGAACCTGGATATTTGTGATCTATTCCTAGTTAAATAACTAAAATTGTATGAATCTTCTTTGGGTCTTTGTTTTATCATCTGCAAGATGGAAAGACTGTACTGGACTATTCTTTAACTCATTTGGCATGTGACTTGATTATTATCATGGACCTGTATGTATTGGTAATAAAGCAACAGAAAATGTTGCCAGCTTACTGAAAGTGATATTATTGTGGGGAGAAACTAACAAATAAGCTAATAGATATAAAATGTAATGTTGAATGGTAATAAGTGCTCTAAACAAGGTGAATGTAAGGTCCATAATGGCAAAGCCCTTGTCTATCTTCTCCATTTGTGTATCCCTACTGCTTAGAACAGTGCCAGGCCATAGGAGTGCTCGATAAATATTTTCTGGCTAAATGAATGAATATAAATCGAATTATTTATAAATTGCCTACACCTATTATCAAGGGTGACTTTATTGAAGACATTCAGAGACGTCAGGTCAAAGAAATCAGTAAAACCCCCACTTACTAAGTTTTAAAACAAGAAACCCAGTAGTGATGGTTAAATTTTGTGTCAACTTCGCTAGGCTATGCTGCTCAGTTATTTTGTCAAATAGTAGTCTAGATGCTGCTCTGAAGGTATTTTGTAGGTATAATTAGCACCTACAATCAGTTGACTTTAAATAAAGGAGATTACTTTTGATAATATGGGTGGGCCTCATCTAATCAGTTGAGATCCCTAAGAATAATAACTGAGATTATCTGAAAAACGAGGAATTGTGCCTCAAGATGGTAACAGAGAAATATTGCCTGAATTGCCAGACAGCCAGCCTGCCCTACAGATTTGGGACTTCAGATTGCAACATCAACTCTTGCCTCAGTTACAGCCAGCTGACCTGCTATACAGATTTGCCAGCCCACACAATCTTGTGAGCAAATTCCTTAAAATCATTCTCTCTGAGTGTATCCTACTGGTTCTGTTTTTCTGGAAAACTCTGACTAATACACCAGTAAAATTATTGTAACAACTCTGTAACTTCCTGTGATTGAATGCATTGTTAGTGAATAGACATTTTTTAGAAAAAAATTGAGTTTTCTTTAAATTCTGAGACTTTCAACACATTTGGTTATTTTCCTCTGCTAATTTGGAGATAGATGAAAACAAATAGAATTTTTAATATAAGATATAACGTGGTTAATCTTGAGGTTAGTTGTGTCATGACTATCTCCACACTATTTTCATCTCTCCCTTTATCAATTTTCTTGATCCATATCAATGTTATAGACGAACTTGTGGGAGGTAAAAACAGAGACAGAGGGATTCTTTTAACCAAATATAAACCAGCTTTGGGGCGTGGGAGAAGGTAGAGCTACGGAGGTAGAGGAGTCGTGTTTGCTAGAACCCTCTTGGGTATGAAAAGAGTGAGTAAGAACATATGCGAGAGGTGAGCATGAACATATGCAATATACATACTGAAATATATTATAGTTATCAAGAAGCTAACTATAACATAAAAGAAGCTAACGATATTTCAAAATGTATATCGCATATGTTCTTATTCACCTTCTCCCTATGTTTAACACTCAGATAGATGCCAGAAAGTAATCATCAAAATGGCAGAACTTTAAGAGGGATGTGGGAGAAAATTGGAATACAACCAAATCCTAAAATTATTCTTTCTACACAGTTTTTCATAGGCGAAACAGGGAATCCAAAAACAGTAAAATTTTCTGAGAGAAATGAATTTAAAACTTCTGTCTCTAGACATTGAAAGATTATCTAGTGCATTTCTTTACCTCTTGGCAGGTTGTGTGTTTTGAGCCACGTTTTAAGGCCCTCTCACAGGGAACGAGAATCCACAACTCTCCTTAGCTATCCATTTTAGCATTAAATAATTCCTACTCTCAAGAATTCTTCCTTTTATCTAACGTAATTTTTCTCTTGTTCTCGTCCAAATTGAAGTTGGAGAGAAGCTGGTGATTATTCCTTGTGTGAGGGCCCTTCATGTATTTATAGATTGCTATTAAATTGCCTCAAATCAACCTTTAATCTTCACGCTGAATAATGTCCATTCTTTTGACCTCCTTTAATAGATCTTTTTCCAAACCCTTCAATCACCATTTGTAGCTTTCCATTAAACCAGCTCTTTTTTTTTTTCTCTCTGCTTATTTGTAGATCACAGAGCCAGAGAGGATATTTCTGGAAGAGTAGGAGTTTGATGAAAGGATTTTCATCCATTTGTATATGTGCACCTTTCTTTATACAACAGATATTTAAAATAACATCTTTGCAAATCAAGTGATATTTTAATATTCCTAGCAAGTTTACATTTTTAAGGTTGTTGTGAATCTTTTAAAAAATAAATACTTTTTTAGGTAAATGTATAAAGTGAGATAATTTCTTAGATTAAGATTTTTATGTTTAGATAAGGCTTTCTTGAAGTAGAGACCATTTCTTTATTATATTATATTTGCCTTTTGGTTCCATAGCAGTTCTGTAACCAGTTTCTGCTTGTGAATTATTAGGTTTAGATCTGCTTTTGAGAGTGCTATATTTGTACAATCAGTTCAGCATGCATTTGCACTTAAAGATATTTATAAAAATGTCAAGAATAAATCATGTTCTTAAGAGATGGCAATCTAGAGGGAGAGATAGAATGCACACAAGTAATTAAAATATAAATTGCGAAGAAAATAAGTGTTATAAATTGGGACCTTCTCAAGGAGAGAGATTTTCTGGAAACAAGAAACATTTTGGTAGAGGTTGCAAGGTATACAATTTTAGAGGAAGTCCTGAAGGTGGTGTAACTTTTGTACAGGTAGAAATAAGGAAGAGTAATTATCAGCAGAAAGAACTATCTGAAAGATGCAGTGGGACTTGGGGATGGTCAGTGAAGAATCAATTAAAAGAAAGCAGAGAAGAAAAGGTTGGAAAGGGAGTTTGGGGGATGGAGTGGTTTTTGCCTTGATACTGTACTTGGGAATGTGGATTTGAAGGTAAGGGTTTCCTTTAAGGGAGATTATAGTTAACATTTCTTTTAGGCTATCCAGAATCCAATCACCATTCCTATTTTGGAGAGAATTTCCTATTATGAGGTATTAGTTGGGGGATGAGGTCTGTCTTCCACTATGAAAACCAAAAGGGGGAAGACACTTCTTCTACCCACTTGAAGCTGGAGACACAGGGCCTTGACTCAGCCAATTAGAGAGTCCTATGCAAATATTTAACTCAGGGATTAACACAATGATGCAGTGACATACAGCAACCTATCATGTTAACAACATATCCAGCTGGGGTGGTGGAGAGTATCCAGTGGCAGTGGCACCAGTGGCTGTGTTCTCCCCTGACTCTCCTTGTAACATGACCTTGACTGTGTTCCCCACTTTCTGGCCTTCTTTGATTCTTCTCAATTTCACGATCTTGGTGCTATAGCCTTCCAGCGGATTTTAGGACTTCCTGATATTTTGTGTACCATTCTTTTTCTGCTTAAGTTACACGTCACTTTCAGTGGCATACAATCTAGAACCATGACTGACACAAATGTTCATCTAGAATCTTCACATGGAATGGAGTGGAATGGGACAGACAAGATGCCAGAATAGTTAACAGGGATCTGCCGTCATCCAGCTAAGATGTAATGTCACTTGAATGAGGACAGGGGCAGTCAGAATGGAGAGGAAGAACTGCATGTAAGAGATACGGTACTGGATTTGAACATGAGGTTGAACAGCCTATATTATCTGTCACAATTTCATTCCCAAGGTTGAGTACACCTGATCTGGCTGGTTAGGTGAACACCTCGTTTCTTATTCTGCAAAACATGTACTTACACCTGAAACTCTGAGGTGAAGAGGATGCCTTTTTCAGATGAAAGAGGATTTTATTTTCAATCAAGGTTGATACATCAGACATTGCACCTGATTGAAGTGAAGAAGAATGTAAAGTTGATGAATGAAAAATAATGGTAAAGTTCAAAGTGAAGTGATTGGTTAAGCAGCAACATTATTAACTTAAATGGGGACATTAAAGGAGAAACCAGTAGAAAGAAGATGAATAAATTATTGGACATTATTCAGCTAGTTTTCCTCTTAGTTCCATTTCATTATAGGATACTAGCTATCCTTGTCTTCTTTTCTTTACTTATTTCTCCTCCTTCCCTTCTCTTCAAATAGTAGTAATACATTTCATAATAATAAAAAAATCAGGCAATCCAGAAGTACGTACAACTCAGATGTTGGAGCTGGAGAAATGATTTAAAACTCCAACCCATGCAATGTTTCCACAGCTTTCAGTAAGATCTCTCTGAATGCCTGGAGGCTTCTTATTGTCTTATTGTTCTTATTATCATCTTTGTGTCTAGGGCCTTCTTCTTTACGCATGACTATTCTATGTTGTATTCCCCAGAGTTTACTTTACAAAAAAACAGCCCTTTCACTGTTTTTATATAATAACTTTGTCCACATAGAGCATTTATGTTATATCACATTTTTGGGATAAGCTGTACATCACTCAGAAGGATCCTTTTGGGCAATGCTGCAAACATCTTAAAATCTCATTTTAGAAATTCTTCTCTGAATTATTTCTTCCTGGCCAATTCATCACTCAAGTTACGTTGGGTCATTCCCCCTATCTCTCATCTTCCTCAGGTTCTTTCTTTTCATCCTTCATTCCTTCTCATCTGTTCTGTGACTTCCCGTCTCCTCTAGAATATTACTCTCCTGGGTCATGCACAGTGATATTGCCCTATTCTCTGAAACTTTGGTATAAACCAACATCCATATTTTGGGTTTTACCATTATTTCAAGTGCTAATCAGGTTACTTTTTCCAAAAATTATTGTGTTCTCTGTAAAACAAATCCTGTTGCCTGCTGTTAGAGTTTTCTCTCCTTGTCACATACACTACACAGAGATGCTATCTATTCATGACTACATATGACAAAAACCAAGTCGTCAAATATATATATTTAAAAATATATATATATATCTTAGCAAATTGAATAATGTAGAAGAAATGGCTAAGTTACTAGAAACATATAGCCAACCAAGTCTAAATCATGAAGAAATAGAACATGTGAACAGACCAATAATGAGTAAGGGGATTGGATCAGTAACCAAAACCTTCCCAACAAAGTGAAGTACAGGACCAGATGGTTTCTCTAATTAATTCTACTAAATACTTAAAGAAGAATTAATGTCAATTCTTTTCAAACTCTTAAAAAAATTAAAGAGGAGGGAACACACCCAAACTCATTTTAGGAGGGCAGCATTAATTACCCTAATACCAAAGCCAGGCAAGGAACTACAAGAAAAGAAAACTACAGACCAATGTCCCTGATGCATATAGATGCAAAAAGTCCCAACAAAATATTAGCAAACTGTATTTAACAGCACATTAAAAGGATCACATACAATGATCGAGGGGGATTTATTGCTAGGATGCAAGGATGGTTCAACATATGCAAATCAATAAATGTAATACACCACATTAATAGAATAAATGATAAAAATTGCATGCTCATTTCAATAGATGCAGAAAAAGTATTTGGCAAAATACAATATCCTTTCCTGATAAAAGCACTCAATAAACTGGGTACAGAAATAATGTACTTCAATACAATGAACACACAAAAAAATGACAAGCCCACAGCTACCACCATACCTCTAAGACCAGAAACAAGACAAGGATGCCCACTATGACCATTCTTATTTAACATGGTACTAGAAGTTATAGCCAGAGCAATCAGGCAAGAAAAAGAAATAAAAAGCCTCCAAATAGGAAAGGAAAAAGTAAAATTGTCTTTGTTTGCAGATGATATGATCTTACATGATAGATATCCTGAAGACTGCACTAAAATACTGTAAGAACTAATCAATGAATTCAGTAAAGTTGAAGGATACAAAATCAACTTACAGAAATCAATTAGTTATACACTAACAATGAAACATCTGGAAAAGAAGTAAAGAAAACAATCCCATTCACAGTAGCCTCAAAAACAATAAAATACTTAGGAATAAATTTAACCAAGGAGGTAAAAGATTGGTACACTGAAAACTACAAGACTTTGATGAAAGAAAATGAAGACACAAGTGGAAAGATGTCTTGTGTTCATGGATCTGAAGAAATAATATTGTTAAAATGTCTGTACTACTGAAAGCCATTTATAGATTCAGTGCAATCCCTATCAAAATTCCAATGGCATTTTTCACAGAAATACAGAAAATCACACTAAAATTTATATTTAACCACAAAAGACCATGAATAGTCAGAGCAATCCTGAGAAAGAATAACAAAGCTGGAGGCTTTGCTGATTTTAAAGTACACTACAAAGCTATAGTAAAGAAAACTGTATAATACTGGCATAAAAGTAGACACATACACTAATGAAACAGAATCAAGAGCCCAGAAATAAACCCTTGCATATATGGTCAACTAATATTTGACAAAGTAGCCAAGAATGCTTAATGGGGAAAAGATAGTTTATTTGATAAATAGTGTTGGGAAAACTGGATAATCACAGCAGAAGAATGAAATTAGACTCTCTCTTACACCACTCAAAAAAGTTAAGTTGAAATGGATTAAGGACTTAAAGATAAGACTTGAAACCATAAAATTCACAGACAAAAAAAACAGGAAAAAAGATTCTTGCAGTTGGTCATGGCAATGATGTTTTTGGATATGATGCCAAAAGCACAGGCAACAAAAGTGCAAATTTATAAGTGGGTCTATATTGAACTCAAAAGCTGCACAGCAAAAACAAACAAACAAACAAAAAGTAAATGAAAAGGCCACATGCAGAATGGGAGAAAATTTTTACAAATCATACATCTGGTACGGGATTAATTGCCAAACTACATAAAGAACTCATACAACTCAACAGCAAAAAACCCCAAACAATTTGATTAGAAAATGGGCAGAAAAACTGAATAGACATTTTTCCAAAGTAGACATACAGATGATCAATAGGTACATGAAAAGGTATTCAACATCACTAATCATTAGGGAAATGCAAATAAAAATCTCAGAGATATCACCTCACATCTGTTAGAATGGCTATTATCAAAAATACAAAAGATAACTGTTGGCCAGGATGTGGAGAAAAGGGAACAATCATGCACTGTTGGATTGGAATGTAAATTGGTGTAGCCACTGTGGAAAACAGTAAGGAAGTTCGTCAAAGAATTAAAACTAGAACTACTATATGATCCAGCAATTGCAAAAATTCTTGGGTGTATATCCAAAGAAATGAAAACAGGATCTCAAAGAGATATTTGCACCGCTATGTTCACTACAGTGTTATTCACAATAGCCGGGATATGAAAATAACCTAAGTGTCTGTCACTGGATGATATGATAAAGAAAATGTGGTGTATATATATATATATAATGGAATATTATTCAGCCATGAGAAAGAAGGAAATTCTGCCCTTGTGACAACATGGATGAACCTGAGGGCATCAGGTTAAGTGAAAAAAGTCAGAAAGAGAAACACAAATATTGTATGATAATACTTATATGTGAAATCTAAAAAAGCCAAACTCAGAAACAGAGAGTAGAGTGGTAGTTACTGGTGGGTGGGAGAGATTGGGGAAATGGGGTTATGTTGGTCAAAGGGTACAAACTTCTAGTTATAAGATGAATAAATTCTGGGGATCTAATGTACGGCATGGTGATTATAGTTAATAATGCTGTGTTATACACTTGAAAGTTGCTAAGAGAGTAGATCTTAAATATTTTTGCCACAAAAAGGAGATGGTAGTTATGTGACGTGATGAAGGTTTAGCTAACACTATGGTGGGAATCATTTTGTATCACGCAAGTGTATCAAATCAAAACATTATACACCTTAAACTTACACAATGTTATATGTCAATTATATCTCAATACAGCAAAAAAAAAAAAAACCCATATGAGCTGAGGAAAAAGGTGGAAAGTTGGAAAGTAGAATTATCCTATGAATTTGAACAATATCAGTGGTTGCTGGGAAAGAAGCAGGATGTCACGTTTTAAGATTTACTGATGGAATAGAAGAATGTTAAAGAAAAAGTAAGCGAAAACAAAATCATACTTTCTCACCATATTTCTACATTAAAAAATACGCTAAGTTCGATAACACAAAAACGTGTGCAGTCTGAATGGTACTTACCAGCAGGTGTTGAAAGTATCCACAACAGGTAGGAAAACTCCAAAACCCCAGTCATGTTTTCATAGAAATTAAAGAAAGGGAATTGCTGTCTCACTCCTTGAATTTTTGGCCTGCATAAAATGATCAGCATATTTAAGACAAGTTTGACGCTAGATCCTGCATTGCCCAACTCCATCTTATCATACCTGAAGACAGAAAAAGTAGGACTTATGGAAAAAATCAAACATTTTTTACAATGCTAGACTTACTTTTTGCCGAGCTGTCCTGAGTTCTGAGGGGTTTGAGGTTGCCAGGCATTCCCTGCAGGCAAGTAGAAATGAGAGGCACAGGCGACAGGCTGTAGGTGTGGGCAAGGAAACCCTCCCCAGCAACGCTCTTACATCAGCATCCCCCAGGATGTCTGCTGGCAGATTCAACACTGGGCTAGTCCATGTAGTACAGGGAATACAAGAAGACTCATATGGATGGACATTTTTCCAGATTATGAGTTGAGAGAGGTTTCATTTTGTAATGTGAGTAGTAGATCTCATATTTATGCCTTCACGGATACATTTACAGAAAAACTTAGGCATTATGTCTCTACTTGACTTACTTCAAACTCTTACAATCTGTAAAATCACAGACGAATGGTGAAGGACCTGGAAGATTATTCATATCCTATTTTATTTTCCTTCTGTTTTCATGAAAATGTTTAAGGATATTTAATCCTAATTTAATTTTTAGGATACTCTGCTTTCTATAGTTAGGGTGATTTTTTTTCGATAAAATGGGTTTACTTCCTTTAAAGTCAAAGTAAGTAATTTTTTCGTATTTTTGTTTGAATAACTAACTACAATATAATCTGTGTATGCCTATTTCACAGGGATGATGTGCAAATACATTACAAAATGCTTTAACAAGTCCAAAAGGGAGAACATTGGAATTACCACTTTTTATCAATCTTGTTTTCTCAATGCTAATAAATGTATTTTATCATATTAAAAAAAAAGAATAGCAAATAAAAAGAATTCTCTTTTTGCTTCACCTTATTTACTAGTTTCATCTGGTGGAAAGATATTACATTAATCTACATTTTTTGGGGGTAAAATTTTACAACTTTTTATGTGCACATGTATATATACACAAATGCATATGTATGCATACATAGATTATAATAATTATAACTATATAATGTATAAATATAATAATAAAAATTAATTATATAATTGTAAAAATTATAATTATATAAATATAAACAATTAGGTATATATACTGTGTGTTTATAAGTTAATTTGAAAAATTACTTTTCCCTAGTACATATTTTTGGGTTTAGGTATTAATTAGATACACTTATTTTTGAAGTGTCCTATGAGAGGTGTATATTCAGAAACTTTTCAACTCAGTGTAGAAAGCTGTAAACATATCAGCTTTACAATTCTCAAATATTTGACCTCCATAAAAGTTATATTTTATTTTCCTAGGATACAGATATTTTAAAGTTAAAATTTCCTTTTTCATTAGCAATTTCCAAGAATAAATCACAGCAACCACCCACTGTTGGAACAGGGTCTTCAGGATTAATCAGATTTAAAAGGGAGGCAGAGCTGAGAACATCTTGTGAATTGCGATTAGGCTTTGCAATCAAGATATAAACACTAAATTCTATAGGACTCCTTAAGAACACGAGAAATCATTATTTTGATTTCCTCCTCTCCAATATCCTCATCAAGATGCAAATATATGGTACTTAGTATTTCCTAACTAGTAATTTATTAATCAAGTATTAAAAAGCAGCTGCATTTTAGGAATTTGCAGGTAGGTATTATTCAGTCTTGGTTCTGCAATGCTCAAAATAAAAGAGGGGCGATTGTAGATATGAGGATTAGCTCAGGTTTGCTTCCACATGTCCAGGATATAGAGCTTTCCTAGTGAGGAGGGCAGCAAGAAAAGATGTTGGTCCATGAAAAGTTAAACAGAGCAAGGTGACAATTGTTCACTCTTCATACACTTGGGAAGTCGGGGCAGACATGTTCTGTCTATCTACACGCGCAAAGAGCTTGTTTCATAAAGTGGTGCTTGTCAAAGATTTTTTTCCACCAAAATATCCCCGAGAAGAAGAGCTTGAGCCGGGCCTGTGAAAGTAACCCAGCACTCTCCTCCATGACTGAGAAAGTTTCTTTACAGTCCAGCTTATTGAAAATGTTCAACTGAATGCTGTCCTCAACTGCACAGTGTATCCCTGTTTATGTTTTAATAATTTTTAAGTTATTTGCTTTATTTCCATTCAGGTAAAACTGATATTCTAGGAAGATGTGGATTTGTCCTGTAGCTTTGAGAACCACCCCTGGAATGTCAGTCCATAGGAGGTGTGCATTTTCCAGTTGGTGACATTACTGCTCTCATCGCCAAAACAACATTTACTGAATGTTTAATGTGTTCCAGACACTCTTCTAAGCCCATTAAAGATAATAATTTATCTCACTCTAAGAGTGATGGATAGGGTTCTTAAATTTTGCTTTAAGTTGTAGGCATGGAGAATTGTCATTATAAATGGAAATTGGCACAAATAAACAGTGAGGATGAGATATCCCCAGTGACTTTGGTAACTTCACATTTTGTTAGTTCTGGCCTTGGCCCTACCTTAAATAAGAGGGTTTGTACTGTTTAAAGCAATTCAAAGTGCTCAATACTAGTAAGTTCTGGAAAAGATATATGTACAAATTAAATCTCATGTGGCAATTTTTGAGTTAAGATTTCCTATTGATTTTATATCTTTTCATCTTTACTAAACATTTAATTTCTGTTACTTATAAAGTATTTGATTAGGTATAAATTTACTAAGTAAATGCTTGCATTTGGTGAATTTCTGCCATGAATTGCTTTGTTATAGTGTTATTTTATCTTTACTTTTTTAGATTTTGGGTCAAATGGATTATATGGGGAAAGTTGGAGATAAGCTAAACTTAAGGTGATTGAAATGATGCTCAATAAATGAGTTCTACCATAGCAAGAAGTGCACACCTAATGGAACCAAACGACTTGACCAAACGAATTTTACAGTATGTGGCAAGAACTCTGCTACATAAAAGCACTAACTTGCTTATGTACTGCACGTTGAGTCCAGTTTGCTTATAGCTCTTTATTCACGGTCAATGGCTATATGTGCACTGCTAGTAGACAAGTGGCTTTCTTGCTAATTGAGCTTTTTAAAAGCATCCTCAAGAGATAGTAAATAAGTGGGTATTTTGATTAAGGACTTTGGATATGGGCAACTGTTTTGTAAGACTGGTTTCATACAGCAAAAATCTGAGTTGAGATTTTAGATGACAGCAGAGAGAATATGCAAAGAAAGTAATAGTTTGTGACCTAAATGAATATTTTCATCCCTTTAAGGTCATTAAAATGCATCATATATTTCATTTTGATTTAAATACTTAAAAGCAACATTTTTTTATGTCTCTGGTATCCAAAAACCTCTTTAGAAGAACCTATAAATTTAGTACTTATATTCATGGCAAATTTTGTACTGGAGTACAGTTCTGTTTTTGATAGGGTTGTGCCAGATTTGAATATGGTTTTCCTTGATTTTAATGGATGTCTTGTAATGAAGAATTTTGAAGGAACATTCCAAGCGTGGAGGTGTTAAATAAGGATTTGACATTGAGGATTCTGTAGTAGAATCTGGCACATAGTAAGTGATCAACAAATTTACCAAGTTCCAGGTGCTGTGCAAGGCATTGGTGGTTCTGCAGTGAACAAACGGGCACAATTTCCTGCCCTTGTGAAGCTTGCATTCTGGTGGAGAGAGACAGATGATAAACCAAAAAGTAAACTATATCCTATGTCAAATGGTGTAAGTGTGGTGGAGAAAATGAACCAGGAAAGAGGATATGAAGCTTTTGGGATGGTGGAGTTTGAAATTTTAACTAGAATGTTTAGAAATGGCCTCTGAGAATTTTCCATTTTAGCAAAGACGTGAAGCAGGTGAGTGATCCTTGCAACTATCTGTAGGAAGAGCATTTCAGACATGAGGAACAGCAAGTGAAAATGTCCTGAGGCAGGAACTTGTGCAGCATGTTCCAGAAATCACCAGGCAAACTTGTGGCAGGAGTGGGGTGAGTGGAGGGGAGGGTAGTAGGAGATAAGATCAGAGAGATAGTAAGTGGGGAGTTTTACGTCATGTAGGGATTTTAGACTGTGCGAGAACACTTCTTTTACTTTGAGTGAAATGGGAGGCCATTGGAAGGTTTTGAGCAGAAGAATAATATAACCTGACTTACACTTTTAAAATCACTCTGCTTCTGTGTTGAAAACCACTCTGGCTTCCGTGTTCTCTTCTGCCCTCTATGGGAGAGGGGTTCAGATAGACCAGATGAAAGAAAATGGCGTCACAGACGATCATGAAGAGAAGGGTAGGATGTGGGACATGTTTTTGAAGAGAATACCAGAAACATTTGCTCGTGGGTTGGATGTGAGATGTGAGAGAAAGAGTCAAGTGTGAGCTAAGTGGTTAATTGTAGGAGAATATTTGGGGAGGAGTCCAATATGTGAGCCAGCTTTGATGGACCTGTAAGAACTCACCAGCAGAGAACAAGGGTGTGGAAGAAAAAATGTTCTAGGCAAAGGGATTATTATGTGCAACAGCACTGAACCTTGAAAATACTTTAATTATTTGGGAAGTGGTGAGATATTCAGTGTGATGCAAGCAGTGTTCATTAGGGGCTGGTAGACTTCTGCCTATTTTTGTATGGCCCACGAGCTATATAAGATGGTTTAAAAAATTGACAGAAGAATCATATTTTGTGACATGAAAATTAGTTGAAATTCACATTTCAGTGTCCATAAGTAAAGATTGATCAACATGGCCCTATTCATTTATTTACATATTGTCTATGGCTGCTTTTGTACCAAAATGGCAGACAAGTAGTTAGGATGGAGACTACATGGCCTATAAAGGTGAAAATCTGTCCCTTTTCAGGAAAAATGTGCTGGAGTCAAATGGAGCACTCTTTGGGGGCAGATAGTGAGTTCTTTGTGTGCCTTGCTAAAGAGTGGGGACTTGATTCCGTAAGCTACAGAAAGCCAACAAGGGTGAGGGTCTTCCTAAAATATCACAAATAATACAAGAAAAAATCCTAGTCCAACCTAATTACCAGATGGAGAAACAAACACAGAGACAGCAAGCAATTTGTCCAGAGCTTCCCAGGACTTTAGTGCAAAGATGAGGCAAGGACTTATGTGTCTCAACTCCCAGAATCATAGTTTTGCTCTTTTTTCTCAAGATCTACTGTGGAACCTCTTTTTATAAGAAAGTTCCTCCAAAAATCTCATAGAATACTTATGTCTGCTATAGAATGTTAGGAGAAATAATTAGAGTTCAATGTTTTATCCTAGCCTTACTGCATGTTTATTCCATAATCAATAAAAATTTATTTGAGAAAAGAACTTTCATAAGCTTTGAATGAAATTAAAATGAAAATTGAACCATTATGTTGATAACGTTTGATCCTGGTCAAAGCTGAATTAGGCTGAAATTTGGCTCTTCTATGTGTTCTTATGGCAATATTCTCTCATTGGAGTATTTGACTCATTATCCCTTCATCCCGTCTTATTTCCCTTAAACTGTGAAAAGGAAAGTGTTAAGAGCAGGCATGTAACACAGCCTCTTATTACTGTCACAGATTCTTAAAATTGATTGGGGGCATATAACTAGTTCTAGATACTGTTGAATGGAGGAGATTTTATGGATTGACAAGTTATTCCAGGGAATGAGCCAAGGAGAAGTGTTAGGCAGTATACTGTTATTGCCAGGGCTGTGGTTAAACAGTATATATGAGCTGGAAAACTGAACCACGGGGAAAAGGATGGGTGTGGGGTGTAAACAGGTAATAAGTGGAAACTGGGGAGCATCAGAGCACACAGTGGTGGGACATGATCCTAGGGAAGAATGCAATAAGAGCAAGAGAATAATACTTTTAGTGATGTCTCTCAGGTCTGGTGCTGACTAATAGAGGATGCTAGGAGAAACTTCAGGATCTTTTTTTTTCTAAAGAAAGGGAGTTGGACTCCACCTGGATAATTTGAGAAAAGAAGTGATGCAGCATCCTCTCATGAATCAACTTACTGCAGCTAACTACAGCTCTCATTCAGCTCATTGTTTACAGGCTGTATTTACCATTCTGGTTACTTCTCAATTGACCTGAGAGAAATACTACCAATGAATCTTATTGGGTAGAGATGCTGAACAGCAGAGTTTTAGCATTCTGTGTGGGCATAAGTCATGGTGATGCATTGCTGCAACAGCTGCCTGGATATGATGGAAAGCAGGTTGCTGCCTTCTGCCAAGAATTTTAGAGCTTGATTTGTCCCTTTGAGTACATCAAATGTAAATGCACAGAGAATGCATTTAAAGAAAGCTGAAAAGGAAACCAGTGATCCAATATTACCAGTAAGTCTCTTCTGGAGTTACACAAAGGATGTTTATGGGAAGCAGTATTGTACATTTAAATGGAGCTGTATTTGAGGGTAGAATATATCCAATTGACAATCTCGTGACACACAATATTTCTCATTGTAGACCGTATTTCCATAATGCACAAATCCCATACATGTTAAATGGCAGCAACATATGTGGTAGGGTAATAAACAATGGCCTTGTTGCTCCAGTTGTTCTGTGGAGATTTTAGGAGACGGCTTTGGGTATTGAGTCACCTTGAAATAATATTCCTGGATGATCATGATGATGATGAAAAAGACTTGTTAGCTCAAACAGTGACACTAGAGGGAGTCCTCTTCAAGAAATTACGGTAAAGAGGCTGATAAGGATATAAGTAAACGAACTAATTGAATAATTATTCTGTTGGAGCACAATAATCATTGACAACACTAGGAGAATGTTTGTACCCTAACCAAGGAAGGACTAGTGGATATTCTAGTCACTACTAAGCCTGATGTTTTTAAAGGCCAGTGGCCAAAAGTGTTCAAGGGTAGGCTGGGAGGGTACACTTATGGGAACAACATGCTTATCCTACATTATGGCGGGCTCTCACTGGACAGTGAAGCTTTTATCACTGTTTTCTAATGACCCAGGTATCATGGATATAAAATGAATTGGTCTTCCCTTTGTAATTGGCTTGGATAAGACAGATGATAAACATACTCGTTGTACCTATGGGAGGTAGAGGGGTGATATTAGAAAATGATACATCGAAGTCTGTATCTGCAAATACTCATAAATACACTAGCATCTGGGATATGGTTATATCAAAAAACAAATGGAATCTAGAATGTCTGGAACAATACTTTCTAAGTCACCATCCCAGTCGTTGGGAATGTGTGGTACACAGAAAAATGTTGTTTCCGTTGGGAAGGAATGGAGAGTGACACTATAATTTTAACTAATTTCATGGTATGTTAAATGTTGCTTTAATCTTTCTTCCAAAGCTCTATAGCGTAACAAATGGCTTGTTAATTGATTGAATTATACAACAATTAGAAAATATTGTGGGAGGTAGATTTGAAGCCCATAGATGATATGTCTGGAAACCAGTTGGCCAAAAACATGAGTAAATTTGGCTTTATTATAGAAATAATTCCATGCACAATTAAATACCTCCATCAAAACATATAAATGGTTCAAAAAACTGTATGTGATAGAGGAAAAGAGTAATCAAACTTGTAAGAGAATATCAAAAGACTCGTGAAGGGATATGGCCACAATTAACATGCTCTGTCAATGAAATTCCTCCTCTCCATTGGATGGGCCTGAATCATAGTATTCTCAGGATGTTAGTAGGCTTATTCTTCTGTATAAAATATTTTAAGAAAAATAATGAAAAGATACCCAAGAAATACGTGTCAAAGAGGTATTGACTGATGTCAGAGTGTGGACTGGAAAGGAAAATGTTAGTTGCAGACCAGCAAGTTATTTTTTCCCTTTGCTGTGGGATGTACCTGGAAAGAAAGATACATCAAACCTCTTGTAAACACTCTGAAGATAAACTCCTGGCAAACGTAGAAATGGTATTTACTAGCAGTAGAATTCTTGTATATGGAGTATTTTTAGTACATGTGTCTGGTCTGTCTAGGATTGCTCTAGAAACGTGTGAATTTATGAGGCATGGCGGCCTGGAAAATATAACGTGAGCTATGTGTATAAAACAGAGATGTTTCATGACAGAAATTCTTCTCTTTTTGGACTTTGATAGGGATTGTATTGAATCTGTAAACTGCTTTAGGCAGTATGAACATTTGAACTATGTTAATTCTTCTAATCCATAAGCACAGAATATCTTTCCATCTCTTTGTGTCTTCTTTGACTTCTTTCAACAATGTTTTATCATTTTCAGTGAACAGATCTTTCCCTTCCTTGGTTAAATTTATTCCTAGGTATTTTGTTCTTTTTGTTGTGGTTTTAAAAGAGATTTATTCTTGATTTTCTGCTGTTTTGTTATTAGCGTATAGAAATGCACCTGATTTTTGTATGTTGATTTTGTACTCTGCAACTTTGCTGTATTCATTTATTGTTTCCAGTAGTTTTTTGGTGGATTCTTTAGAGTTTTCTATATGTAAAATCATGTCATCTGTGAATAGTGACAGTTTTACTTCTTCCTTTCCAATATGGATCCCTTTTATTTCTTTTTCTTGCCTAATTGCTCTGGCTTGGACTTCCAATACTATGTTGAATAAGAGTGGTGAAAGTGGGCATTCTTTTTTTAATTAACTTTTTATTGAGGTAAGTTTGGTTTATAACATTATATAAATTTCAGATGTACATCATATTTCAATTTCTGTGTAGACTGCATCGTGTTCACTCCCCAAAGTCTAATTGCCATCTGTCACCATATGCATGTGTCCTTTGACTGCTTTCACCCTCCCCCTTCCTTCCACCCCCTTTCCCCTCCGGTAACCACCAATCTATTCTCTGTATCTATGTGTTTGTTGTTGTTGTTTTTATCTTCCACATATGAGTTAAATCATACTGTATTTGTGTTTCTCCAACTTATTTGGCTTAGCATAATGCCCTCAAGGTCCATCCATGTCATCACAAAGGTAGGCATTCTTGTCTTGTTCCTGTTTTTAGAGGGATAGCTTTCAGTTTTTCACTGTTGAGTATGATGTTAGCTTTGGGTTTGTCACATATGGCCTTTATTATGTTGAGGTACTTTCCTTCTATACTCATTTTATTCAGAGTTTTCATCATAAATGGATGCTGAATCTTGTCAAATGCTTTCTCTGCATCTATTGAGACAATCATGTGATTTTTATTTTTCATTTTCTTAATGTGGTCTATCACGTTGAGTGATTTCTGGGTGTTGAACCATCCTTGCATCCCTGGAATAAATTCCACTTGATCATGGTGTATGATCCTTTTAATATATTGTTGTATTTGATTTGCTAATTTTTTTAAATTAAGATTATGATAGATTACAGCCTTGTGAGATTTCAGTTGTACATTATTGTTAGTCTTGTTGTGGGTACACCACTTCCCCCTCTGTGCCCTCCCCCAACCCCCCCTTTTCCCTGGTAACCACCGATCAGTTCTCCTTGTCTATATGCTATCTTCCACCTATGAGTGGGGTCATATATAGTTCGTCTTTCTCTGTCTGGCTTATTTCGCTTAGCATAATACCCTTGAGGTCCATCCATGTTGCTGCGAATGGACCAATTTTGTCCTTTTTTATGGCTGAGTAGTATTCCATTGTGTATATATACCACATCTTCTTTATCCAATCATCAGTTTCTGGGCATTTACGTTGGTTCCACGTCTTGGCTATTGTAAATAATGCTGCGATGAACATAGGGGTGCAAAGGACTCTTGGGATTTCTGATTTCAGGTTCTTAGGATAGATACCCAGTAGTGGGATGGCTGGGTCATAAGGTATTTCTATTTTTAACTTTTTGAGAAATGTCCATACTGTTTTCCATAGTGGCTGTACTAGTTTGCATTCCCACCAACAGTGTATGAGGGTTCCTTTTTCTCCACAACCTCTCCAACATTTGTCGCTCTTGGTTTTGGATATTTTTGCCAATCTAATGGGTGTAAGGTGATATCTTAGTGTAGTTTTGATTTGCATTTCCCTGATGATTAGCGATGATGAACATTTTTTCATGTGTCTATTGGCCATACTTATATCTTCTTTGGAGAAATGTCTGTTCATGTCCTCTGCCCATTTTTTGATCGGGTTGTTTGTTTTTTGTTGTTAAGCTGTGTGAGTTCTTTGTATATTATGGAGATTAACCCTTTGTCAGATAAGTGGCTTGTAAATATTTTTTCCCAATTAGTGGTCTGTTTTTTGGTTTCAATCCTGTTTTTCCTTGCCTTGAAGAAGCTCTTTAGTCTGATGAAATCCCATTTGTTTATTTTTTCTATTGTTTCCCTCAACTGAGGAGTTATAGTGTCTGAAAAGAGTCTTTTGAAACTGATGTCAAAGAGTGTATTGCCTATATTTTCTTCTAGAAGACTTATTGTTTCAGGCCTAATCTTAAGGTCTTTGATCCATTTTGAGTTTATTTTGGTGTGTGGTGAAAAAGAATGGTCAATTTTCAATCTTTTGCATGTGGCTGTCCAGTTTTCCCAGCACCATTTGTTGAAGAGACTTTCTTTTCTCCAATGTAGGCCCTCCGCTCCTTTGTCGAAAATTAGCTGTCCATAGATGTGTGGTTTTATCTCTGGGCTTTCAATTCTGTTCCATTGATCTGTGGACCTGTTTTTGTACCAGTACCATACTCTTTTGATCACTGTAGCTTTGTAGTATGTTTTGAAATCAGGGATTGTGATTCCTCCGGCTTTGCTTTTCTTACTCAGGATTGCTTTAGCAATTCGTGGTCTTTTGTTACCACATATGAATTTTAGGATTCTTTGTTCAATTTCTGAAAAGAATGCCCTTGGGATTCTGATTGGGATAGCGTTGAATCTGCAGATTGTTTTAGGTAGTATGGCCATTTTAACTATGTTTATTCTTCCAATCCATGTGCATGGAATGTCTTTCCTTCTCTTTATGTCGTTGTCAATTTCTTTCAAGAAAGTCTTGTAGTTTTCATTGTATAAATCCTTCACTTCCTTGGTTAAATTTATCCCAAGGTATTTTATTCGTTTTGTTGCAATTGTGAATGGGATTGAGTTCTTGAATTCTTTTTCTGTTAGTTCATTGTTAATGTATAGAAATGCTACTGATTTATGTATGTTGATTTTATACCCTGCAACTTTGCTGTAGTTGTTGATTGTTTCTAATAGTTTTTCTGTGGATTCTTTGGGGTTTTCTATATATAAGATTATGTCGTCTGCAAACAGCGAGAGTTTTACTTCTTCATTACCTGTTTGGATTCCTTTTATTTCTTTTTCCTGCCGAATTGCTCTGGTCAACACCTCCAGTACTATGTTGAATAGGAGTGGTGAAAGTGGGCACCCTTGTCTCATTCCCGTCTTCAGAGGGATGGCTTTCAGTTTTTGTCCATTGAGTATGATGTTGGCTGTGGGTTTGTCATATATGGCCTTTATTATGTTGAGGTACTTTCTTTCTATACGCATTTTATTGAGGGTTTTTATCATAAATGGATGTTGGATCTTGTCGAATGCTTTCTCTGAATCTATTGACATGATCTTGTGGTTTTTGTTTCTCAATTTGTTAATGTAATGTATCACGTTGATTGACTTGCGGATGTTGAACCATCCCTGTGTCCCTGGTATAAATCCCACTTGATCATGGTGTATAATCTTTTTGATGTATTGCTGTATTCAGTTTGCCAGAATTTTGTTGAGGATTTTTGCATCTATGTTCATCAGTGATATTGGTCTGTAGTTCTCCTTCTTTGTGTTGTCCTTGCCAGGTTTGCGGATGAGAGTGATGTTGGCTTCATAGAATGTGTTAGGGAATACTCCATCTTCCTCAATTTTCTGGAATAGTTTGAGAAGGATAGGTATTAAATCTTCTTTGAATGTTTGGTAGAATTCTCCAGAGAAGCTGTCTGGTCCTGGACTCTTGTTTTTGGGGAGGTTTTTGATTACTGTTTCTATTTCTTTGCTTGTGATTGGCCTATTCAGATTCTCCATTTCTTCCTGATTCAGTTTGCGGAGGTTGTAGGCGTCTAGGAATTTGTCCATTTCTTCTAGGTTGTTCAATTAGTTGGCATATAGTTTTTCATAGTATTCTGTTATGATCCCTTGTATTTCATTGGTATCTGTTGTGATTTCTCCTCTCTCATTCCTAATTTTATTTATTTGAGATTTCTCTCTTCTTTTCTTGGTGAGTCTGGCTAAGGGTTTGTTGATTTTGTTAATTTTTTTGAGGAACCAACTCTTTGTTTCATTGATCCTTTCTACTGTCTTTTTTTGTTTCAATATCATTTATTTCTGCTCTTATTTTTATTATTTCCCTCCTTCTGCTGACTCTGGGCTTTGTTTGTTCTTCTTTTTCTAATTCTGTTAGGTGTCGTTTGAGGTTGCTTATGTGAGCTTTTTCTTGTTTAGTGAGGTGAGCCTGTATTGCAATGAATTTCCCTCTTAGGACTGCTTTTGCTGCATCCCAAATGATTTGGTATGTCGTGTTCTCATTTTCATTTGTCTCCAGATAATGCTTGATTTCTTCTTTAATTTCTTCAATAATCCATTGTTTGTTCAGAAGCATGTTGTTTAGTCTCCACATTTTTGCACCTTTCTCTGCTTTATTCTTGTAGTTGATTTCTAGTTTCATAGCATTATGATCAGAAAAGATGCTTGATATTATTTCAACTCTCTTTTATTTATTGATGCTTGCTTTGTTTCCCAAAATATGGTCTATCCTTGAGAATGTTCTATGCGCACTTGAGAAGAATGTGTAACCTGCTGTTTTTGGATGAAGTGTTCTATATATATCTATTAAGTCCATCGGTCTAATTTTTCATTTAATTCTACAATTTCCTTGTTGATTTTCTGTCTGGATGTTCTGTCCATTGGTGTTAATGGTGTGTTGAGGTCCCCTACTATTATTGTATTGTTGTTGATGTCTTCTTTTAGTTCTGTTAAGAGTTGCTTTACATATTTTGGTGCTCCTGTGTTGGGTGCGTATATATTTATAAGTGTTATGTCTTCTTGGTGGAGAGTCCCTTTTATCATTATATACTCTCCCTCTTTGTCTTTATCTGTTTTGCTTTGAAGTCTACTTCGTCTGATATTAGTATAGCGACACCTGCTTTCTTTTGTTCATTATTAGCTTGGAGTATTGTTCTCCATCCCTTCACTGTGAGTCTGTGTTTGTCTTTGGGGCTGAGGTGTGTTTCCTGGAGGCAGCATATTGTTGGGTCTTGTTCTTTGATCCATACTGCCACTCTGTCTTTTGATTGGGGAGTTCAGACCATTTACATTTAGAGTGATTATTGAGATGTGGGGGCCTACCGCTGCCATTTTATGTCTTGTTTTCCAGTTTTCTTCAATTTCCTTTGTTTCTCGTCCCATGGTTTAATCTGTTCTGATAGAGAGCTGCTACTCTCTGTTGTTGTCCTTCTACTTATCTCCTTTGCTCTTGATTTTGTAGCCCCTTCCCTTTTTTTGATTTTTCAGGAATGAAAGTTTTCCTGAGCATTTCCTGAAGAGGAGGTTTTGTGGCAGTGAACTCCCTTAATTTTTGTTTATCTGGGAAAGTTTTTATTTCTCCATCGTATTTGAAGGATATTTTCACTGGGTAGAGAATTCTCGGTTGTAGGTTTTTGTCCTTCAGATTTTTGAATATATCATTCCACTCTCTTCTAGCCTGTAAAGTTTCTGCTGAGAAATCTGCTCACAGCCTGCTGGGGGTTCCTTTGTAGGTTAATTTCTTCTGCCTGGCTGCCCTTAGTATTTTCACCTTGTCGCTGACTTTTGCTAGCTTCACTACTATATGCCGTGGGGTTGGTCTTCTTGCATTGATAAAGTTTGGAGATCTATTGGCTTCTGATACATGAAGTTCCGTCTCTCTCACCAGGTTTGGGAAGTTCTCAGCCATTATTTCTTTGAATAGGCTTTCTGCCCCCTTCTCTCTCTCTTCTCCCTCAGATACACCTATAATCCTTATGTTGCATCTCCTAATTGCGTCCAATAATTCTCGGAGAGTTTCTTCATTTCTTTTTAGTCTTACTTCTCTCTCCTCCTCTGCCTGCAGCATTTTTATATTCCTATCTTCCAAATCACCAATTCTTTCCTCCATATTATCAGCCCTACTGTTCAGTGCGTCTAGATTTTTCTTAATCTCCTCTATTGTGTTCTTCATTTCTAGTATTACTGTTTGGTTCTTCTTTATAGTATCAAACTCTCTTGTGACATAACTCCTGAACTCGTTGAGTTGTCTATCTGAATTCTCTTTTAACTCATTGAGTTTTTTAATGATGGCTGTTTTGAAGTCGTCGTCATTTAGGTTACATATTTCACTTTCTTTGGGATTGTTTTCTGTGTATTTGTTATTTTCCTTCTGTTCTGGAGATTTAATATATTTTTTCATATTGCTTGATGTTATAGATTTGTGCCTCTGCATAGAGATAGAGTTTCGTTACTCCTTCCACTTGTTTCTACTGGTGTGGTGGGGGAACAGCTGTTTATACTGCACTATCCAGGAAGCCTATCAGCTGTTGCTAACTGGGCCTGGGCCCCTCCTCGTAGTCACAGTGGTCCTGTGGGTTCCCTCTTCAGCTGTGGGGGCCATCACGGGGTGGGGGGCTTCAGGCTGCTGGTGCCTACTGTTGCAGACCGCCTAGACGTGCTCCCTCCTTGGGGTTTGCCACGGTGTTATGGGGTTTTCCAGCAGCCCGGGGCAGGATCACTTATATTTGCAGCTCCGTCACTGTCGGCACCCACAAAATCTCACTTGTCCACTATGGGTCGCAGCAGAGCTATTGGCATCTTCTGCAGTCTGTGGTTAGCTCACCTAGCTATGCTACTTTTGTCCCGAGGTCTTCTAGCCTTGTGGCTGCCAGATGGGTGCTCTCTATTAGTGGTGTGCAGAGGCTTTCACTGAGGCTGTTGTGAGACTGAAGGGTTTTCCCCCAGGCTACGGAGCCTGGTTGCTAGAGCTCCACCCAGTCTCAGTCCTCTCCCCCAGGATCTCGGGGAGCGCTTTGCCCTGTCTGGGGGATAGCTGGAGACCTTGATTTCAGTGGCAGCTGGCCAGCTGCTGCCCTGCCTGGTATTTTCCTCTTCGGGACCCTCCCGGTGTTGTGGATGCTGGGCGGGGCCTCTCCACTAATGGCATGAAGGGGCTTTGCCTGCTGCCAGGGCGGAACTCTGAGGTAACCCCCCCAGTCCGCGGAGCTGGTCGCTGGAGGACCACCCAGCCCCAGTCCTCTCCCAGGATATCTCTGGCAGTCCCGAGCCCTGCCCAGCAGTCAGTGGGGTAGGCAGCGGCAGCTGGCAGGCCGCCACACTGTTTGGGATTCTCTCTGGGACCTTCCCGGCGTTGTGAATGCTGGGAGGGGCCTCTCTGCTAATGGCAGGCAGAGGCTTTTGTCCGCTGCCTGGGCTGAGCTCCGGAGCTTCCCTCCGGGGCCGTGGAGCCGGCCGCTGGAGCTCCACCCAGCCCCAGTCCTCTCCGAGGGGATCTCTGGCAATCCCGTGCCCCGCTCGGCAGACAGTGGGGCGGGCGGCGGCAGCTTGTGGGCTGCCACACTGCTTGGGATTCTTTCCGACCTTCCTGGCCTTGTGAATGCTGGGTGGAGCCTCTCTGCTAATGGCAGGCAGAGGTTTTTGTCTGCTGGCCAGGCCGAGCTCTGGCGCTTCCCCCCCGGGCTGTGGAGCTGGCCGCTTGAGCTCCACCCAGCCCCAGTCCTCTCCGAGGGGATCTCTGGCAATCCCGTGCCCTGTCCGGCAGACAGTGGGGCAGGCAGTGGCAGCCAGCAGGCTGCCGCGCCACTTGGGATTCTCTCCGGGACCCTCTGGGCACTGTGGATGCCAGGTGGGGCCTCCCCGCCAATGGCGGGCAGAGGCTGTCCCTGCGGACTCAGGTGTGCAACTCTGAAGCCTCCCTCTGCATTTAGGTGAAATTGCGGGGGGCTTAGGTGGGGCTCTGGTCACCTGTTTCCACCGTCACTCCTCCGGTGTGCGCTCCCTCCTGCCCTAGGTGTGTGCCGATGCTCCGGGGGCGTCTGCTGGAAGAAAGCTGCTTGCAGGTACTAGGTTGCTCGGTCCAGGTCGGAGAATTTTCCCCTATCTCCACCTCCTCCCAGAGGGAAGTCCGACTGCCTTCCGATGTATAGCCGTGTGGGTCTCTCAGGTGTCCTGAAATGCTGTATGGATATTCTTTGTTGAGCGATGAATGTCCAATTTGTTGTAGATTCGAAGGGGGAGAGACAAAGAGGACTACTCACGTCGCCATCCTGATTTGCTAATATTTTGATGAGAATAGATTGGTGGTTACTAGAGAGAAAGAGGGGTGTGGGGAGGGCAAAAGGGTTAAAGGGACACATGCGTATGGTGATGGATGGCAATCAGACTTTTGGTGGTGAACATGACAGTTGATACAGATATCAAAATATCATAATGTACACCTGAGATTTATATAATGTTATAAACCAATGTTACCTCAATAAAAAATAAATTAAAGGGGCTGGCCTGGTGGTGCAGCAGTTAAGTTCCCACATTCTGCTTTGGTGGCCTGGAGTTCGCCAGTTTGGGTCCCAGGTGTGGACCTACAGACTGCCTGTCAAGCCATGCTGTGGCAGGTATCCCACATATAAAGTAGAGGAAGATGGGCATGGATGTTAGCTCAGGGCCAGTCTTCCTCAGTAAAAAGAGGAGGATTGGTGGCAGATGTTAGCTCTGGGATAATCTTCCTCAAAAAAAATAAATAAAATATTAATTAATTAAAAAAAGGAAATACCTCTCTTTTATGTAAGTAGTGCTTCTGCAAGCAACATTTAAAGCTCATATATTAAATCTAGACCCAAATAGTACTAATGCAGCACAAAGGAACCTGGGGAGTGACATTACTATTTCTGACGTCTCTATCCTTTACCTTTCCATGATTTCCTATTTCTTTGAAATTATTAGTATGGTTTAATTCTGAATAACATCTCTGATCCTTGTGAATCTGGTTTGACAATTTAAGCCTTTATGTCATTTCAAGCTATAAACCTCAATGCCCAAGATTTACTGGTATAATCCTTTAAATTGGCCTCCTGTGTTTTTTTTTTTTTTTAAAGATTTTATTTTTTCCTTTTTCTCCCCAAAGCCCCCCGGTACATAGTTGTGTATTCTTCGTTGTGGGTTCCTCTAGTTGTGGCATGTGGGACGCTGCCTCAGCGTGGTCTGACGAGCAGTGCCATGTCCGCGCCCAGGATTCGAACCGACGAAACACTGGGCCGCCTGCAGCGGAGCGCGCGAACTTAACCACTCGGCCACGGGGCCAGCCCCTGGCCTCCTGTGTTTTTCTAGATCCAAACTCTTCCTTTCCAGTTTAAAGCCATATGAAAACTTGCTTGCCTCTTGCTCCAAGTTCTCTAGATCTTGTTCTCAACTCATAAATTGATCATTAATTATTAATATACACTTATTACTATTATTTTTATTAGTGTTCCCTGGTTAAAGAAACTGATCTTGAGTCATGTGTCTTAATACAGAACTATAGTGATAGGATATGTTATTTTCTGGTTCTCTTCAAAAGGAGGTGACCTCTTTTACCTTTTGAACCATTCATGTGATTTTTTTAATGCCGCTCTTCACACATTGAGATTTGAAATAAAACTTTTTTGTAAACATGTCTTACTTCTACATTTAGGACAGAAATGTATGTCACTATTTTCTAAATCTCCCACAGTCTTCAGCAGAATATATTTTCTTTGAAAGCACTTTATGAATGTTTGACAAATTAAATTAAGCAGACAGATAGGCCTTTTTGTTTTCCTCAAAGTGGGGGAGATTATAATAACATTATTAGCATAAATAAACAAATTCTACTCCAGGTTATTTTCTAAGATCCCACCTTTATAAGAGAAGATGAAACATCTTTCCTCTTTTACATTTTCTTTATTATGAGGAAAAAGACAGAGGTTTATTTTTATTTTCAGTGGCTGTGGGGAGCAACTTCAAGGAATTTTATTCAGTCTGTCTAACATGTTTCAGAAAACATGTTCCTGTTCAAAAACACGTTCCTGAATTTTCTAGGAATCAAAAATATGGGAGAAAGGAGGAATTAGAGAATTAGAGAAATTAGGAAGCCTAGTATGTATTACTGACTTGATGAGTCAGTATCCAGGATTTAAGGAAAAGTCACTGAAAAGGCAGCAAATGGGGAAAATTGGCATTTAAAGAAACTTGTAATTTGCTTATTCCTAAGAAACATTCAAGTTGAGGTCCAATTAAGATCAAAATGGTTTTTATTGGCAGTTCATTAAGCTCAACAGATGGTCAGTGATTTCTGTTGAGGAAGTTATAGTTTACAAATGAGGATTTTAATGAGTATTTAGATACTTGGAAGCTCTGAGGGCACCTCTTCTTAACAGCGCCTCCTACCTTCCCCCATCCATTGATGTCTATCACCTGGACACTGCTTGAGGAGCAATGGGTGTGGGAAGCTCAGAGGTTGGGATCCTTGCAGCTTAGGGCTGTCATATAAAGTGCTGGGGGAAAATAGTCAATCTTCAGTACTTTCTTGCTTCAATCACTTTTTCTTTGGCCTACGTTGGGGATCTTTTATTTTTTTATCTATTCGTGCAAGCAGATAGCCAAGTGGGGAAAAAAGGAAACAGTTATGTTCAGAGGATTGTCTTTACTTTCTCACCTGAAACTGTTAATAAAACTCTACAAGTGTAAGACCAACTTTGCAAGGAAAATAATTGATCATATGTAGTCTTAGGCACTTGGAATAAAGAAACTTCTTCCATCTAAGAACTTACAATATCTTTGTGAAACAAATATATATCAACTATTGCACATCTTCATTAAATGGGAATGTTGGTGTGGGCTGTAGTTTAAACAGGTCATGTTCTCACTAACTATTTTACTGGCTACAGACAAAGGAAGTTGTCGATATGTTTGTGTTTTCTCCATGTGGTTACAATACTAATGCTATTTATTAAATTTTGTTTTCTTGATTTCCAGAAAAAAAAATTTCTAACATGAAGACTTCCTTTGTCAACATATCTCAGATCAGGATATTTCTCTTTCTTTAGAGAATGATCTTTTGTTAGGATCATTTCTGGGAGGCTAATCAAAGCTTAATGTGATATGCTAGTTTTTATTCTAGAAGGTGGTATTTCAATACTATTGTGTAATAGTCAAAAAGCCTTAAAATTTAGTCTCAAGGTAGTGTTATAATAAAAAAATTATAACCAAAAAGTAATTTCATAAAAATTCAAGTTTTTACCTTGTATTTCTCAAATACCGTGAAAAGCAATAATTTTACTCATGCCAGTAATAACAAATTATTGTTCCTTTCTTAATGATTAAACATTTGTTCTTCATATAAGTTTTAATATTGCCTAGATGATCGAACTCTTTTCATACGATTGCTTCCTGTATTGGTCATGCTTAAAGGAAGGAAGGAAAGCTCATTTTCCAATCATGCCCGAGAACTTGACAGCTGGGTGATGCCAAGAATTTGAAGACTAGTTTCCCTGTCTCCAGTCTTACTAATTCAGTATCTTCTTAAAAACGAATGATGAAACAATCAAGTAAATAAAAACCAAGCTTGATTAAATAAGATTTTTATCAGACTGCTTCTAGATCAGAAGCTTTCAATGATTCTATTTCACATTCTGTCAGAACCACATTTCTCCATGTGGCTTTTAAGTCTGTTTTTACATTCTGGCTACATTGCTAGCTCTCAAATTCATTTTTTTCCAGATTGGTCTCTTTCTTTATGGTTTTATGGACATGCCATATATGTTCATTCCTCCACATCTCTAATAATGGTATTCCTTTGTCCTGGAATTCCATCTCCTCTCCTGCTTGTTCCCAACTAGTCCAAGGAGAATGCAGGCACTCCCAGCTTCTTGAAATATTCTCTGACAACCCCAGGACTTTCTGAACACTTTCTTTCAACTCTTGGTATTTGCACTGAGTTACATAAAATGTTTTATTTAATTAATGAAATATTTCTTTTATCTGTTATTGTGGCAAATGATTATTTTCATGAGAGTGAGTTTTCCAGATAGTGAAAACACTGAAACTATTTCATTTTTATATAGTTTTGCATGAAATATTTCTGTCAAGTATTACAAGCATATCTATCTAATTAAATACAGAACATACTTAAAGTCATTGGTGATTTGGGGTCATTATTGTGAACATCAATTATTATATTATGCTATATACAGTACATAACAAGGTATATATAGCTATTTGCTCTATGGAAACATTCTCCTGTCTGAGTTCACATATTCTTCAGTTTCTTTTCTTGATAATAGATTTTCAAGTGTCATCTTCTCCTCTGTGACCTATATTTCTGCCTTTATAATAAAACTACATTTTCTCATTGATCATAACACTTTTGGATGGAATGGACCCTCTTTGCTGGTAGCAAGTGCACTGCAGAGCAGTGAAGGCAGCACATCATCTTAATTTCTAGGGGCTTGAGCCAATTTATCTGAGACTCTATCCACCTCAGGAGAACGATTTCTAATGTTTCTCAACCCGGGGGGGGGGGCGGGGGGTTCCTTTTATGTCATTCTGCTAACCAGGTAGAATGAGCAAGTGGATGGAGGAGCATTTAGTTTATTGACATCAGCCAACTTGTGTATCTTTGAGGTCTTTGTCCTACTTGCCCAATGCCTAAATGGGTCTAGACTTACTGTACATTTACTATTGTTTTATAGTATTTCATGTCTCCCTTTCTTCAATGTGATAAGAATATAAAATATCTTTTGAACATTTGCCATAAAATAGGTACATTCTAGATGATGAAAGATAATAATGCTTTATGTTTGTATCTGCTTTATATTGTAGGAAGATTCTCATACATTACCATCTTAACCCTCATAATCATACTACGCAGTAATTTCTGATAGATTTGTTTTACAGATGAATAAAGAGAAGTTTAGAGAGAGAAAGAGGTTAAGCTGCTGGTAAGTGGATTTCAAACTCAAATCTTCTGACCCCTGTTTTCATATCCTCAACTACCACTTCATCCTTTGAACAAGGCATTGTGCTAGGCTTCAAGAATCTTCTTGCCTCCTCAAAATAGATAAAATGAACACAGAATAACCACATAGTTAGAAGTGCTCTGCAGAGATGTGGCATTGAAGTGGAAATTCAAAGGGTGTGGCATAGGGAGTGTGTGTGTGTGTGTGTGTGTGTGTGTCTGAGCACTTGCCCAAAGCAAAATGTGTAAGACCTTTGGCATTCATAGGGAAGAAAAATCATAAGTAATAGGCCTTGGTAATTGTAATATTCGGAAACCTGTTTCTTGTTTATGGAGGACTTGGTTTAATTATGAGGGATGGAATTAGACATAATGTTATAATGAATTTGTTTTCTTCCTTGGTTGAAGAAAAGGTAGGATTGACATGTAAGCTTTTTGAATGAGAGTCTCATATTGATTAAATAGCTCTTGATGCCAACGTTCCAGGCAGCGTTTGTTTCTATGCTTGTGCATGGGGACTGCAGAGATTTCTCGATATTTGTGTGACCCAGTGCTCATGTTTCAACTCCAGATACAGAGTCTTTAAAATAGTCACTGGAGAAGACATCAGTAGTGCTACAAAGATCCCTTACTGGGATTTTAATTAAAGATAATGTGTTTATGCACCAAGAAGAACGTTATTAGAAATTATTAACAACGCAATTTGAACTTAATAGGAAAATTATGTAATTTTCAATAACTTGTCTTTAATATGGGTGAAGCTTACACTATTTTCACTTTCTTTCTTTTTTACCGAAAGTTTTGGTAATGCTCTTTGGTTTTCTAACCAATGATTGTATCAATCAACTAATTACTTTAAAAATTTGTCTCTTTAAGACACATCGTTAAAATTAGCTACCTGGCTGGCTGCTTGGTTGATCAGTAACATAGGAAAAATGAACTCTTTAGTCCCTTATCAAAAAAATGACCATATCTAAAATATAGCTAAGCCCTCTTTTTCTTTCTCCTCCATTTTAGTTGGGTGCACTTGGTTTTACCTCTGCTTTATCTTTGCATAGGACTTTAAGGATTAAGCAATTTCCAGCAAAGAAACAAAAGCAAAATCCTTTCATTCCTCAAGGAATTCCAGTGATAACTGGTAATAAGATGAAATAGAAGCCCAAGACACTGGTGAAGAACAAGATTGGGACTGCAAAAACAGCCCAGAGGGTGCTAATCACTTTTGTGCTGTGTTGAGTTCAAGCTAGACAGACACTCTTAAAATATTTTGATAAAGTATTTTTTAAAGAAAAATGTCAGATGCTGCAGCTTTTAAACTTTTATTCATGCCTTAAATAAAAAAATAGAAGCATATATTTAGGCCATTTTGAACCAAAAGTAAAATTTGAAACATTTTATTTGGTGGAGCTCTTTTATTACCAAATTTTCAAATTGGGATAAACTTTTTGAAGATCAAATAATCCTTTTCACTGTGATTGAATATAGTTCTCTTGGTACATAATATTTTTAGGCTTTAGTGGATAATATCAAGAAACTTGATTTTCTATATGTCACTTTAAATTTCGAGGCATAGCTTTTAGTTTTTCTAAGAGCTATATCATGCCCTATCTCTCTATTTAAGATGATTTACAGAAAAAGCGTTCTATCTTATTATTACAGCTAGTAGCACGGTGTTTGCATTATTTGCAAACAAGAAATTATATCCACATCCTGATGTAATTCTTGGTATGATTCTATTAATTTTTTACTTTCCAAAATATAGCTATTCTTGAAAGAGAAAAATTTTTATCTAAATTTGTGTCCTTTATAAATATTCACTAAAAGATATATCTGTGTTTAAACATTGCCTCTCTGTTTCCTTGCAAGTATCAGAAAATGACATTTCTGAATTTTGTATTCTGTCTATTCACTGGTGATCTTGAATTTGTATCTTCAAACTGAATTACTATCTTGAGCTCCACATTCACACATCCAACTTCTTATTTGATGTCTTCATTTGGAAATCTAATAGGTATTTCAAACTTCATCTTTCCAAATAGAAGTATAGACTCCATAGTCTTTCCCACCTCAATCCCAAATCTAATTTCCTCTAAGCCATTACATCTTCATAAATTATACCAAGTACTCAATCAAAAGAAAAGAAGAAAGAGAAATCAAGAAGTCCTTCTTGACTCTTTTCTTTCTCTCATACCTGTGTCCAGTATGTCAATAAGCTCTACCCCTCCTCTTCTAAAATAACTACATTTCAAATCTGACCATTTCTCTTTATTTACCTCGCTATAACCAGTCCAAACAACCATAATTTCTTGCCCTGATTTCCACAATAGCCTCCTGTTACTCTTCTGCTTAGAACCTTCCAAAGGTTTTATACTGTACATGAAAGTCCACTTTTTAAACTATGTATACAAAGCCCATGCCAAAGAATGCTAGCACTCACTAATATTGTAGTTTCTTCTCTTCTTCTTAGATACAGAGCTAAACCGCATTCCCCACCCACCTTGCAGAGATAGATTGAGTTTGGGTGATGAATTGTAGGCAGAAGTGATGGACGTCACTTCCAGGCCTGGCCCATAGAAATTTCCCATGGGGGATCCTCTGTGCTCTCTTCCTATTGTGTGGCATAGTTGGAGGCCATGTGTTAAAGATGGTATTCCTGCAAGATGAAAGGAAGATGGGTTCTTCACCTCCTCCATGGAGCTAAACACCCACCCTAGCTGGCTCTTATTGGAATGTGACATATGTAAGAAATAAAGCTTTACTTTGATAAGCCACAGTTTTAGTCTCCACATAATTCAGCTTCTGTCCATGTCTTCAACCTAATTTTTTTTTTTACACTCTCTTCTTTCTCATTAGGCCCCAGTTACTCCAGATTTCTTTCTAACACAAAGCTGTACACAATGCTGTACACAGTACACAATGCTGATAAATGATATGCATGTTAATTAGAAATATTATTACATATTATTAAGATACAAAGTTCTCTGAGGTGTATAACATTCTCTCTCAGTCATCACACTTTCTTGAGGCTTCAAAATAAAAAAATTGCTTTCCACTTAACATGTAGTTCTATAGCTCAAATTTTTCTTTAACATCTGCTTTTCCTGTCTGGTAAGGGTGAATTAAGTGCAAATATATGGGTGAAAACTTGATCTTTTGTTCTGATAGAAATGTGAAGTTTCTCTTCAGTCGTTCTATGTAACATTGTTCTGAGAGGTCCATGCTGAAATTGTCCTTTTTTGGCCTAAAACCTCCCCAAATTCACCAAACTGGAACAAATGGTATCATGGGAACAAATATTCATTGTTCATAAGCAAATTCTGTGTTCAAGCTGTTATCTGTGTGTACTTTTCCCAGAAAACAACATACATTATAACAAATGGAACATGTAATGCTTATAAAATTCTTATGAGAAATGCTCTTTGGGACATTAGGCTTGGCTGATGTTTAATGTTGCCATTGTGAAAGAGGGAGTCTTGTCCCCTACACCTGCCTCAGTGAGGAGGTCCATTGTGACCGGTTATTACCACCATTCCTAGTTCTGCTCCAGAGTTATGATAAAGTGGTCAGAATACCTCTTGCCTGTGAAGAAGCCTGCCATTTGGCCTTCAGATGAAGTTGTAGGTTGCAAGCAGTCCTTTCTGTGTCTGCCTCCCAAGAGCAATGGGCCAAGCCAGCTTAGAGTTGGTACTGGAGAAGGTCCCAAATTACTCAGAATTTTTCCTCTTCAGCAGAGGGCTGAAATGCAATGCAAGATATATCATAGCTAAATTTTTTTTAAAGCATTGCATTAGAGGAAGGAACAAAGGGAAGATCAGAATATTCCTTTGACTGGTTTCTTTCTACGGATGTGCTGAAACTTCTATCTTACTGCTTGTTAAAGAGACAATCAAAATAGGCCTAGTCGACAAGAAATCATTTCTGATTTTGACAAGATCCCAAAACAAAGTTCTTTTTCAATGTCATTAAGCAAATTTTCACAAAGCAAGTGTTATCATCTTTGTCCTACTCTGTAATACTGGCACAAGAAAATTTTCTTGATTTTGCTAATGAAATCTACAAATCAAGGAAGATTCAAATAGGAACCTAGGAGAGCACTTCTATTAATGTTTTATGGTACTTATTTAAAAGAACATAAAGGAACCTGAGAGATATTGTGTCAGGATGGAATTGAAATGCATTATTGCTTACCAATGAGAATATACAGGAGGTTTTTTCGTAAATTAGATTCCAACTAACCTAATACTCTGCTATAAAAGGGCTTTTACCTTATGCATGTATATTATTAGCAAACTTTATGGTGCTAAGTATATTGCATTTATATGTCTAGTGGGGCCTGATCAAGCTTTTGAAAACTGTGCTTAATTAAACACCAGTGCCTCATCGAACATGCTTACTCTGGAGTGAGGAAGAGAATGTGATCACATGAGCCAGTGCTGTGGATATGACATGGGTTAGGTCTAAGTATTTGTTTATGCTTCATTTTGAGCAAAGAAACAGTACCATGGCTAACTTGATCCTTTTCTTTCACATTTGACAGTTCTTGCTGCATTAGAAAAATAGTTTTTATCAGGAAAAAAACGAAAAACAAAATTCAAAGCGGTCTCCAATCCCAGATGCTAGGATAAATCCCATAGACATTTTGGAAAATGTTGTAAATGCACATTGGTCAAAAAATTTACATGGTAGAGAAAATGTAAAATGAAAGCTAAAAACTTACCCTCCCATTCTCATTCAGGTCCTAAACCTAAAGTTTACCCCTTTTGCTCAACTTGACTTTTTAAATTTAATTCGTCCTTAGCAATGAGTATAAATCTACTTTAGTCTTTTCAATCAATGTGTATGGACAATAATTTATTAAACCACTCTTTTGTTGATGTATATTTAGTTTTTTTTTTTTTTTCGGCTAGTATGAATGCTGCCCCAAATACCAAAGCACAAATCTTTTAGCAAGTATTACACAGAATAAATTCTCAGAAGTTGAATTGCTGGGTCAAAAGGCAGATACGTTTTACATTTTGGTGATTTTGCCAAATTGCACTATAAAAGATCATAGGTAGTTTATAGCCCTGCTGGTCATATCCAAGAATGAGTCTTTTCCTACACTGTTACCAGAACCAACTTTTATTAGACTTTTAGTTTCTGGTGATATATGATGGCAAACTAAGAGGTTTGAACAGATGTAACCTGCTTATTGAAATTTTTGCAAGGTAAATTAATAGAAAAGAAAGCAATGGTCTCCCCTGCATATAGCCGTAGATGAGGTTAGGGGGTCTAGAGGATTTGAAAGCTGAATTGAAGAGTTTACCTCTGTGGTCATTCAAAACTGGTACATGCAGGCAATCCTGAGGCAGGCCGTCTGGACGTGTGTGCAGCTTGTGTTCTTGGGAACATGAAGACAGACTTAAATGTGTCTTTAGTTAGTCTTAGGGGAAATTTTTCCTGATGTCAGCGATGATTTTTTTTAACTATTCTAGCCAATTGATTTTTATTTATTTATTATTATTCTTAACCTTTTGCTGTAAAGGAAATAAATTATAGCTATTAGTGCTTGATATATTTTCTAGTCTTTTCTTGGTAAAATGTTTAGCAAAATAAGAATAATTCTCTTTATACTAACAGCTATGAAATAAAGAGCTTTACAAAAACTTACTTTACTTCATGGTTTTACTTATTTTATTATTCTAAACCAGGCATAAAATCTTTCCTTCAAAATTGAATGGGGAATCTGGTTCCGGATGATTATGTAGTCATAATGTGGTTCTTCATCCCAGGAAGGTAAGTTTTTATTATTATTATTTTTGTTTTCATTTAATTATCAGAAAAAAGAGCAGCAACTACCATTGTGACTTTTTCTTTTTAATCGTTTTCACTAAGTCCAGGGAGCTAGTGGAGTACAAAGCAATTTATCCTTAAGCTAAAATGAGATTCAGGGTCACTTTTATCTCTAAAAGTGATGATAATATGAAAAGTTTCATTTAAAAGTCTCTCTCTGCTTGAAGAAGACTGCTTTCACGTAAAGCATTTGCATTTCAATCACCTGGAGAGTTGGCCTGTGAGGACAACCTTGTGTTCATCGTCAATTTTAGCGAGTTCTTTCATTTGCTGTTGTCTAGACGGCATTTCCACTTGGCTGGCTTCTATCTCTTCTCTCATCTGGTCTTTCATTAGGCCTGGTTGACCTGAATTGGCTCTGTTCTCTGTCCTTTGTTTCACACAGACTCCTGTGACTCCCTCTGTCAGTTGGTCTCGGCTGTGGGCATTCATTTTGTCCTTGGTGGAGCTCCCCGTGAGGAGCCGGGGAGCGGTGTGTGTATCTTCCAATGACAGTGCTGGATCTCCTCCTTTATCTTTTCAGCTGCCCTTCAGCCAAACTCCACTTCAGTCCAAACCTTATTTAGTGGTAACTGGGTCATTTAATAGCAGGAACTGTTTTTCAAAAAATTTAGTTCTGTAAGTCAACTTTAGTGTTAAAATAAATAAAATAAAGCCTCAACTAGTTAAATTTCCATACTTTTTAACATCTTTTGCATGTGTAAAATTTAATATTAGACCTACTCTTTGACAAAATAAAATGAAGCTAGAAAATAACTCTACTTTCTCCCAGAGATAAGATTTCTTCTAAATACCAGATAACTCCCCCCTCCAGTTTTGTTGAGATATAATTGACAAATAGGAACTGTATATATTAAAAGTGTCCAACTTGATGTTTTGATCTATGCATACTTTGTGAAATGATCACCACAATCAAGCTAGTTAACACGTCCATCATCTCACATAGTGTTTCCTTCCTTCCTCTTTCCTTCCTCCCTTCCTCCTTTCCTTATTGCCTCCCTTTCTCCCTTCCTTCCTTCCCTCATTTCTTTTTCCTTTTTTTGTAGTGACAACACTTGATACTACTCTCTTAGCAAGTTTCAAGTTTACAATACTGTAATGTTAACTATAGTCCCCATCTCCAGAACTTATTCATCTTGCATAACTGAAGCTTTGTACCCTTTGACCACTTGTCCCTATTTTCCCCTGCTCCCTGCCCCTGGCAGCCATCATTCTACTCTCTGCTTCTATGAGTTTGACTATTTCAGATTCCACAGATAAGTGAGATCTGCAGTATTTTTCTTTTTGTGTCTGGCTTATTTCACTTAGCTTAACATACTCCAGGTTCATCCCTGTTGTCACAAATGACAGAATTTCCTCCTTTCTCACGGCTAAATAATATTTCTGTGTGTGTATATGTATATCATGTTTTTTGATGCGTTCATCTGTTGATGGACATTTAGGTTGTCTCCACATCTTGGCTCTTGTGAAAGATGCTGCAATGAACACAGTAGTGCAGATGTCTCTGAGATACTGATTTCATTTCCTTTGGCTATATACCTAGAAGTGGATTGCTGGTTCATACAGTAGTTCTATTTTTAATTTTTTTAGAAACCTCCATACTGTTTTCTACAGTGGCTATACTAATTTACATTCCTACCAACAGTTCATAAGTGTTCCCCTTTCTCCACATCTTTGCCAAAACTTGTTATCTTTGTCTTTTTGATCATAGTATTCTAATAGGTATGGGGTGTTATCTCATTATGGTTTTGATTTTCATTTCTCTGATGATTAGTGATGTTGAGGACCTTTTCATATACCTGTCAGCCATTTGTATATCTTCTTGAGAGGGGTGTCTATTCAGGTCTTTTTCCCATTTTTAAATCAAATTATTTGTTTTTTTGCTATTGAGCTGTATGAGTTCCTTATATAGTTTGAATATGACACCTTATCAGAGATATAATTATCTGATATGCAGAAAAATATTTTCTCCTATTCCATAGATTGCCTTTTGATTCTGTTGATTGTTTCATTTACCTGTGCAGAATCTTTTTAGTTTAATGCAATCTCACTTAACTATTTATTTCTTTTGTTGCTTGTGCTTTTTATATCATATCCAAAAAATCATTGCCAACACAAATGTCAAGAAGATTTCCCCCTATATTTTCTTCTAGCAGTTTTGTAGTTTCAAGTCTTTTGTTTAAGCCTTTAATCCATTTTAAGCTGATTTTTGAATATGTTGTGAGATAAAGGTCCAATTTCATTTTTCTGTGTGTGGATATCCAGTTTTTTCTGAAAACCATTTACTGAAGAGACTATTCTTTCCCCATTGTGTTTTCTTGGCATCCTTGTCAAAGATCAGCTGAACTTAATTGTGTAGATTTATTTCTGAACTCTCTATTTCATTCTATTGATCTATGTTTGTCTTTATGCCAGTGGCATACTGTTTTGATTTCTACAGCTTTGTAATATATTTTGAAATTAGGAAGTGTGGTGCCTCCAGCTTTTTTCTTCTTGCTCAAGATTACTTTGGCTGTAAGGAGTCTTTTGTGTTTTCATATTAATTTTAGGATTGTTTTTTCTATTTCTGTAAAGGATGCCATTGGGATTTTAATGGAAATTGCATTTAATCTGTAGATCATTTTGGTTAGTGTAGACATTTCAACAATATTAATTCTTCCGGTCCATAAGCATGGGATATCCTTCCATTTATCTGTGTGTTTTTAATTTTTGTCATCACTGTTTTATGATTTTCAGTCTGCAAGTCTATCAGCACTTTGGTTGTTTCCCAAGTATTTTGTTCTTTTTGTTGCTGTTGTAGATGGAATTTTTTAAAAATTTGTTTTTTGGATAGTTCATTGTTAGGGTATAGAAATGCCATTGATTTTTGACTGTTGATTTTATATCCTGCAAATTTACTGAATAAGTTTATTAGTTCTAGCAGTTTTTGTTGAATCTTTAGGGTTTTCTACATATATAATCATGTCATCTGCCAATACATGTAATTTTGCTTCTTCCTTTCTATTTAAATGACTTTTATTTATTTTTTTGTGTAAATGCTCTGATTAGGATTTCCAATACTATGTTGAATAGAAGTGGTGAGAGTGGGCATCTTTTCATTTTCCCAGATCATAGAGGAGAAGCTTTTAGTTTTCCCCAATGATTATGTTGTTAGTGATAGACTTTTCATATATGGCCTTTATTGAATTGAGATAAATTCCTTCTATACCTATTTTGCTGAGAGTTTTTTTGTCATAAATGGATGTCAAATGCTTTTTCTGCCTGCTGAGATGATCATGTAGTTTGGTTTTTATCTTTCATTCTGTTAATGTGGTGTATCACATTGATCGATTTGCATATGTTGAACCAAACTTTCATCCCAGGGATAAATCCGACTCTGTCAGGGTGTATAATCCTTTTAAAGTGCTGTTGATCAGATCTCTGTTTTTTAATACTTATTTTAATTCTGCACTGGGATCTCTTTATAAACGTTATCTATCTATCTACTTGTCTATCTATTGATCTATCGATCTATCTACTTATCATCTATCACAATTCAACATAAGATGACTCTGGCTTCAATCCCATTTCAAACTGTTTATTCAAACTCCAACAAGGTGCTTTAAATCAATCCCGTCTATAAAGTTATTTAGTTTTACTTGAATTACCAAACATGTCATTTAGTGGTTAATTGATCTTGGGTAAGCCACTTAACCCTGGGTTCTCCATTTCTTTATCCATAAAATGGGGACAATAATCCTTATCTCAAGCACTTTTGAAAGTGACAAATGAAATAATATATATGGAAGTGCTTTATAAATAGAAGTGCTACATAATATTAAGCATTATTATTATTTTGGGGCAGGTTATAGGATTTATAGCTTTATGCCTTTAAATCTCTCCTGAAAATCACTTGCAAGGTTGCAACAGGAAAAGCATTCACTTGTGTAAATTCTTCAGTTCTCTTAAGCTCTTCTATTGTTTTAGACTTTATTTAGGGAAAAATGATTAGCTGTTGAGAGATTTTAAACAAGGGAGTAATATAATTAGACCTATGCTTTTGAAGGGTCATTCAGGCTGTCCTGTGAGATTGTAATGGGTGGTAGGGCAGGTGGTGGCAGACGAAGTGAGGAGATCACATAGGAGGCTGTTAGGGCAATCATACAAGGGGATAATGGCACTTTTTTTTTTTTAAAGATTGGCATCTGTGCTAACATCTGTTGCCAATCATTTTTTTCTTCTTCTCCCCAGAGCCCCCTGCACATAGTTGTTTATTCTAGTTGTGAGTGCCTCTGGTTGGGACGCAGCCTCAACATGACCTAATGAGTGGTACCATGTCCATGCCCAGGATCCGAACCAATGAAACCCTGGGCCACCAAAGCAGAGTGCGGGAACTTAACCACTCAGCCATGGGGCCAACCTCAATAATGGCATTTTGAATTTAGCAGCAAAGACGATGGAAGTGCAGTTTTGCAAAATCTTGAGGAGGTGGAATCAACCAGATGAGTAAGAAATTATAAATAACATACAGGTTTTTGGGTTGATCAGCTAGTGGGAATTTTGCAGCATTTCCCCAAGATGGGAAACATAGGAGAGTTTTAGTGAGCAGGGTTTTTCTGCTTTCTATGGGGATAGGAAATGCAGAAGGAGGAACACATTTGTGGGGGCTGTTATTGGTTCATTTTTGTAGAAGTGGAACTTAAGGCATTTATGTGAATAAATGTCCTTGAAATTACATAATTTTTCTGGAACTCAGAAGGACACTGAAGTAGTGATGGTAGTTGTGGATATGAGAAGGAGTGAGGTTATTTAGGGAGAGATTTTGTAGACTAAGAGAGGGTAAGAGACTATCAACCTTTAAGTAACAAAGAGAAAAGGTCTGTCCTCTGCCTTCCCATCTGAGAAAAAGTAGCTAAGATCATCAGGAAAGTGTGGCACTGCCTACATCAAGGAAAGATAGAGTTTCATGTAAGAGGATGCGCTCAACAGTGTAACATGCTGCAGAGGCATTAAATAAGAACTGCATGGTGCCCACTGGATTTACCAGAAGAGAGGCCATTGGTCACAATAGTTAGAGCTGTGTTAGTGAACAGCTGGTAGAAACCTGATATAAGTGGGTTGAGGAGTAAATAGGAGATGAGGAAGTGGAGACAAAAACAGTGGACAGCTCAAAGAACTGTAGCTACCATGTAGTATGTGTTCATTTGTTGAATAAATGAAGGTAAATGAGAGAGGAGGCAGTTGTGGAGGGAGACAAGAGTCTTTTTTGTAAGATAGCAGAATTATGAGAGTATTTAAATTTTCTTTGGATGAATGACAGTACAAGAGAAATAATATTATAGGAAAAGGAGAGAAGGGATAAATAGAAAGAGGGCCCCAAGGAGGCAGCTGTGGATGGATCCAGAGCATTGAGGGGAACCATTAGTCCTAGGAATTTGATGCCTCTTCTCTGTGAAAGGAAGGAAAAAAAGTAAGCACAGTTGCAAAAAATTGAGGAAGTTTTCCATTACTGGCATCTATTTTTCACTGTAGAAGACAAAAGAGGGCCGTTTATGGAAGGATGAGGGATTTGGTGGAGTTTGAGGATAGTGGAGAGATTTAAAATCCATACTTTGCAGAGTGAATTAGAAAACTAAGGAAGAAAACATCAAAATGTTTGGTAAACAGCAAGTAGCACTTTTTCAACAATGGAGATCTCAAATGTGTTGTGATACCAATGTGCCATTTGTGTCATTTTGCTTGATATGCCTACCAGTCTGGGTGCAGGCACAGAGGAGATGAGAAGTTAGATTGACCATGTATTGGCATTTAGATGGAAGGAAAACAGAAGATAAGTATTACAGATAATAGCAAGAGAGTTGTTGATGTGATGAACTCTGAAGTCCAGGGAAAATGGAGAAAGAGGTAAAGTCTGAAGATAAGAAATAGGCCTTCATTGAAAGGAACAATGACTAGTGGTCTCAGTAAGTCAAAGGAACAGACGCTGTGGAAGTAACTGTGTGAGACATCTTGGAGAAAAGAAGGTTGTGGTTAGAAAGGGTAACATTTTAGTTTAGGAATTTTGTTGTGGATCAGTACCTAGTGAGTAAACCTGGACCAAGAATGAGGTCCAGGATGTGGCTGTTGGAGTGAAGATGAAGTGGATGTCACTGGACCGAGGATGTTAAGAAACAATGGGATTAAAGTGATGGGTAAGAAATTCTTTCTTTGCTGAAGCTGACAAGAATGATGACAATACTTAGGATATAGAAGAAGACAGTGATCTGAACCCTAAAGTTTTATTGTATGTGAGAGAGTTTCCAGGCAGTTAAAAAATGAACAGAATTGGAGTGAGAAATGATGGTATAATCCAAAGTGGGGGAAGTGGCAGTCTGAGGTCAAATTTGGACCATAAATATGTTTTATTTGGCTCACATTGTGTTTTTAAAGTTTGATTATATTGCTATCATTTAAGTATGTCAGTTTTATGCATATACACACATGCATATGTACATATAGGCACTCATGTACACATATAATGAATTTCTAGCTTTGCTTACAAATTAGAACAATCTGGAAACCAGAGCACAAATTTTTCTAAACAGGAAATCTGTGAGGTACGTGCTTGGTAAAAATTTGAGTAAATTAAAGAACAATATAGCATATAAAGACTGTTTTTCCCTTTGCCATTTCTTTGTCAATAGGAAGATGCATTAAACTTAAGATTTATGGGAATAATCTAACTACATAGATTTGCAACAATATGGTAGAATTTTTAAGATATAATGTTATTTCATCTTAATATTGTCATATATATTCTATATGTTATAATATTATTTCATGATTTCTTAGCAGATCGTTATAGGGCTTATATCAAAGGAATTGCTCCTTCTATGCCTTTGATACTATTTTCAACTGTGATTTTGTGCTCTTAACTAGATTATTTACTTTTCTGTTTTTGAAAGATCATAGATTTTTTTAGCTGCTCCTGACCTTGATCCCTCATGGACAAAGAATTTCAAGAGAGTTGCTTGTTTTGTTCCTTCAAGATAGGCCCTCTTCCATCAAGAACTTTAGTAAAAAAATAAATTTGGTGTCTGATATAAGATTTAAAGATTCTACTTTTGTTCTTCTGACTTTTTTTCTTAGAAACATGTATTTCTGTAATCTCTTTCTGAATTCTAAAGTTAATTATTTTCTCTCTTTTTAACACCAGAAAAATCTTGTTTGTAACTTTTCTCAAGGGAAGTATTAACTTATTCATAAAAATTTAAAAGTCATATATGTTTATTTGGAAAGATGATGTGATGGTTAATTTTATGTGTCAACTTGACTGGGCCATAGGGTGCCTAGCCATTTGGTCAAACATTATTCTAGGTGCGTCTGTGAGGGTGTTCCTGGAGGAGATTAACATCTAAATCAGTAGACTGAGTAACACAGGTTGCCCTCTCTAATGTGGGTGATCTTATCCAATCAGTTGAAGGTCTGAATTGAGCAAGAAGGCTGACCGTTCTCTGAGTAAGGGGGAGCTCCTCCTACCTGACTGTTGAGATGGCATATTGTTTTCTTCCTGCTTTGAAACTTGACTGGAAAGGTCGACTCTTCTTGGGACTGCAGCCTGCTGGCTTTTAGACTGGAACTTCCATCATTGGCACTCCTGGGTCCCAGGCCTTTAGACTTGAACTAGAGCTACACCATTGCTTCTCCTGGGTCTCCAGCTTGCTGACTGCACATCTTGGGAACTTCTCAGCTTCCATATTAAGTGAGCCAATTCCTTTTAATGAATTCCTGTCTATATAGATATATTGGTTTCATTTCTCTGGAGAATCCTGACTAATATAGATGCCAAATGAATATAAGGTTCTCTTTTAAAATGTGATTTTTTTTTTTTTTGGAATAGAAGGCAAGAGAAGGTAGAGATCTTTGGAAATAGAACCTGAGCATAGATGCTATTTTATGTTTTACAGAACCAGTTCTCAGCAGATGTCTTGAGTGGTCCACATTAAATGGGACTATATAGTAAATACTTGCAGTTTGGATTTGAAATTTGACTTATTCAGTTGATAACATAGAGATAACTATCTTTTATATTCTGAAGATTTGCTATGCTACTGATCTGTTCAGTTTGCTTCATTACGAATGGTTGCCTCAGGTAAAGCACTAGAAAATTATTTTGAGCCCCCTTGGATAATCCAGGAAAATATCCCTATCTCAAGGTCCTTTATCTTAATTATATCCACAAAATCTTTTATGCCATATATGGTAACATATTCATAGGTTCCAGAGAATTTCGGTGTAGATGTCTTTGGGGACAACTGTTCTGCCTACTACAACAGTTTTAACAACGAAGTAGAGTGGCAGGATCTTTATGCTATTTAGAGTGCTGCCTGTCTAATGACATCAAAAATCCTTTGATCATTCGCAGGTGAAGAAGCGAAAAAAAGCATTCATGCTACATGATTACAGTCTCTTTTTGATTAAATGATGTGAATATATCACAAATAGATTACGCAGTTTCATTTTTAGTGACCTGCAGTGCAATTTAAGTGATATAATATCAATAATCATTATTAACAGTTTCTTTTTTATTCTAGGAGCTAGAAAATGCCAGTGTTGACATTTATTTAATATTTAGACATGTGTACAAAAAGACTAGAGTCCTAAATTTACCACAATCCCTAAACCAAAAGGAAAACTTCAGCCTCTGGCAAGGATCTGTTTAAGTTTATCACCTAAGTTGTCTTGTTAATTTGGATTGGTGAGCATGAAGAAGAGAGTAATGATGACCTCAACTATCAAAGCAGGCTTCCCAGGGCTGGTGGATTGGAAATGCAGCTCAAGGTATGTGACAGTCTTTTACTAAGAGATTAAAAGTATCTTTCAGTGTCTTGAAACCACATAGAGAAAATGCTCTGATATCATACATATTGGTAATATGATGCAATATAGTAAACAAAATGCCCTCTCTAATGGAGTAGAAGTCAAGTGGTTCTTCTCTTGACTCTGTCACTAACTTATGTAAATGAAGTGCTTCACCTGATCCTCAGGTTCTTGCTGTGGGTAAATTGGAAACTTGAGATAGATTATCTCTAAGGTCTCATTCAGTTTCTAAATTTTATAATTCCTTATTTTTAAAAATAAAATATCTTGGAATATGCTTTACATTAACTACTATTTTCAAAGAATTAATATAAACTCAAAATTCATCCTCCTTGATACCTAAGAGGTAAGTGCTCGATATTCCCACTTGTGTGTTACTATGTTAACCTGCACGTTAGTCTAGAATAACAGTCATATTGTGCAGCAGTCTGATTTATGAGTATCACTCTCCCCTGCTAGCTACTCTGTTTCTCTAGGGAGGTACTCTACTCCTTATTCATCGTGTCCCTGGAATTCAGAATAGGGATTGTAATATGGTAGGTTCTCAATAAACACTTTTTGAATAAATGCATTAATGCACTATTTCTCAAAGTGTGTTCTACATATATCGTAGTCCACTGAGATACTCTGCGAAAAGAGTTCCAAATTATAGTGTTTGTTAAATGCTACTTCTCTTTCTCTGTATGAATATTTATGTTTATTTAACTGTTTGAGAAGTTCTGCAGAAAGTGATTTAATTTTGTATAAGCAGGAATTTTGTACACATTTCACATTCAGTGAAAATGATAATCCATACAAGATGCTTTGAGAAGCTATATATTAGTGAATTAAGCATAAAACACTGAAAAAATACCATCTTTGGTAGTTCTGAAGGAATTCCACATTCTTAAAAAATTTATTGTATCAGTTATGATATGATCGCTGTCTACCTTATCTCAAAATATTGTCTCCCAACAGTTTTACTCTAGTTTCACAGGACTTCACCAACCAGCAGATAACTTCCTGCTCAGGAACTTTGCACAAACCTTTTCATCCTCTCAGACTGCTCTGTGCTAAACACATCATGTGTCTAACATCCACTCAGTTTTCATTTCTCTACTGAAATTTCACTTCCTGCAAAAATTTGTTATTCTGTCTTATAGAATCTTGTTAGTTTCCTTTATAGAATGTATCACTATTAGTGTTTTCTTGGATTTTTATCTTCCTCATTAGACTCCATGATAACATTGGTCATACATATTTTGTTCCATTTTTGTACCTTTTTTTTTTTTTTTTTTTACCATTTTTGGTACAAAATGTTTGTACCATTTTTACCCCACTCCTAGTGTATAATATGAGCTTAATAAATATTTTTTGAATGGGGACAAATATATTTATGTTTTTATGATAAATGTTTCTCTTCCTCTTTAGATGATAATGTGCAGGAGGTTGGGGGTGTGTGTATTTATTTACTGCTGTATTGCTAAAAATATGAGTGCAGTAAATAGTGTTCAGTAAATACTTGTTAAATAAAGTAGTTGTTTATTCTACTAGTTTGAGTAAACTAAGTTGAATGGTGAACTTTGTTTTTTCCCCAGGTTTATTGAGGTATAATTGTAAGATATTTAAAGTGTACAATATGAAGATTTGATATATGTATACATTGTGAGAGGATTCCCCCCATTGAATTAATTAACACATCCATCACCTCACCTATTTGCCTTTTTTTTGGGTGTATGAGGACATTTAAATTCTAATCTCTTAGCAAATTTCAATTATACAATACAGTGTTACCAACTATAATTGCCATGTTATATGTTAGACCTTCAGACCTTATTCATCTTATAAAAGAAAGTTTGTACCCTTTTACCAACCTCACCCTATTTCTCCCAGCCTCTAACCCCAGCAACCACTTTTCTACTCTGTTTCTAATGAGTTTGATTTTTTTAAGATTTCACATATGAGTGATACCATGAGATATTTGTCTTTCTCTATCTCGCTTATTTCACTTAGCATAATGCCCTCTGAATTCATTCAAGTTGTTGCAAATGACAGAATTTCTTTCATTTTTTGTGGCTGAGTAGTATTCCCTTATTATATATAACACATCTTCTTTATCCATTCGCCCATTGACGAGCATGTAGATTGTTTCCATATCTTAGCTTTTACAAATAATCCTTCTGTGAACATGGAGTCAGATATCTCTTCTAAATAATGGTTTTGTTTCCTTTGGATGTAAATTGGAATTTATATACAGAAGTGGAATTGCTGGATCATATGGCAGTTCTGTTTTTAATTTCTTGAGGCCCCTCCATACTGTTTTTATGGTGGCTGCACCAGTTTCCCTTCCCATCAACAGTGCACGAGGGTGACCTTTGCCCCACAGCCTTGCACATACTTGTTATCACTAATCATGAATTTAAATGATGAACTTTTGGTTATTTTTAACCCAAATTGTTTTTTATTCTTTAAAACATTTATTTATTAGAACATTTTAACTGATAGAATACTAGAAATAGGATTTTCAGGGGAGCATGAGAAGAGAAAAATGAAGCAAAACAAATTGTCTGGTTTATAGCATAACAGAACGGAATTTTGCCACCAGAACAGGATTTAAATAGAAATCAAACTTTAGAAGCCTCTTTTTATGCTATTTCTATAATCAGAAATTCCTATATGAAGTAATGTGCAGGAAGTGGAAAAGAATTCAGAATGGAGAGTTTTATTATTTTATCAAATATTTATTGAGACCACCAGGAATTTTACAGTCTTTGGGTACACTGGGTATCAATGTGAGTATCAGAACCACAAAAGATCACAGTTTGTTTTTCATTATTAACAGTGATAATGATAAAAACATTGAAGTATCAAGAGACTGTAACAACTTTTCAAACAGAGGCCTTAGGAATTTCACTGTCTCTGAGGCAGGTGGGGATGAACAATGCATTAGCGCCTTTGAGCTAGAGGAAAGCCTGGGCCCAGAGGAATTGTGACTAGTTCTTATCAGCAGTGCTTACGGTGCAGCTGAAAATAGTCCTGTATTTGCTGATCTGTCATTTTTCTGCTGTACCAATGAGTTTTGCTCTTTCTTATCAGCTTGGTACTTGAGAAAATATTTTAGCCTAATATTTTAGGCAGAGTTGAAAGCACAGGAGCTCTTATTTTAAAAGTTATTTCTTGGGGACAAATAAATGGAATCAGAGTGCTAAATTTCTCAAGGAAAGTCCTCTTGAGGCAGCTGAGAGTTGGGGGTGTGTGTGGGGGGGGTGGATGCCATGTCACTGCTTTAAAGAAATCATTGCAAATGAGTGCACTTCCATAATCATATCTTAAGCAGTTTCTAATACCCAAAATGAGTGAATTACAAAGAAAATATGAAAAAATATATATGCAAGAGAGAGGTTAAAGCCAATCTAGTCCTCATTTCCTATATATATGTATATATGTGAATCCTCTGTGAAAGAAGATATGACCTTTCCTCTGGGGGTTACTTTTGTCTGAAGCATGAGGTGCAGAGAGCATTTCACTATTTTGCTGTAAATTATACCTTCTTATCTGGGTTGTTTCCATTTAACAAATTTTGGTTAGAATGTACTTAATGCATATGATTACAACTGATGTCCCATTATTGGCTGTTAGATGCTGACTCAAAGCTCCTTAGCAAGGTTTCCATTACTTGAAAACATCACTTGTTCATTTAGTAAACGTTTCTTGAGCTCTGGCTAGGTGACAGGTACTCAGAGTTCTGTGAGTTGGGGCACTGCACTAAACAAACAGGCAGAAACTCCTGTCCTTGTGGAGCAAAAGAAAGTACATTGAATGTTGGATGGTGAGTATTGCTGAGAATATAAATAAGGGAAGGGAGGTATAAAATGTCAGGGTGGCCAGCGAAGGGGTCACTGAGAAGTATATTTTTCTTTTTTCTTTTTTTGAGGAAGATTAGCCCTGAGCTAACATCAGCCATCAGTCCTCCTATTTTTGTTGAGGAAGACTCTCCCTGAGCTAACATCCATGCCTATCTTCCTCTATTTTATATGTGGGACACCTGCCACAGCATGGCTTGACAAGTAGTGCATAGGTCCTCGCCCAGGATCCGGGCCGGTGAACCCCGGGCCGCCAAGACAGAGCTTTTGAACTTAACCCCTAGGCCACTGGGCCAGCCCAGAGAAGTAAACTTTTATGTAAAGACTTAAAGCAAACAAAGAAGCCCGCTACCTCTGGGAAAGCAACCAAGGCAGGTGGAAGAGCAAGTGTAATGGCCCAGAGGTGGGAGCTTATCTGTTGTCTTCAAGGAACAGAGAGGAGGTCAGTCAGTCTGGGACAGCATGAGTGAGACAGCATAGTAAGAGATGAAATCAGAGAGATGATGCGGGCCTGACATTGGGCCTTGAGGTCATAGTAATGTCTGTACATTAGAATCACATTCTGGAGCTCAGGACACATCCTGGATTAGTTAAATTAGAATCTCTGGGTGATGAATCCAGGCCTTGGTAGTTTTGATGTTACTCAATGTACAACCAAGATTGAGAAACATCGCTATTAGGGGTGGAATTATACGATCCGAGTGACGTGATGGGATACCCATTTAAAAATGTTCACTTTAGCTTGTAGTTTGAGAATATTCTAAAGAGGAAAGAAAAGAGTAGTGATCATCAGTTTAGAGGTTATTGTAAAATTCCAGGCAATAAATAGTAACAATAAAAGTTCTGTGCACTGGTCTGCAATAAGTAGCTTGTATAACATAAGTATTCGAAATATCCCCGCACTGACGCCTTGGTAGCCAGCATAGATGTGATGGTTCAAAATAAGGGGAAACTGGCATCAGAGGTTTTAATAATGTTCTGCTTCTTGAGCTGGATAATGATCAAAGGTGTATTCAGCTTGTGAAAATTCATCAAGTCAGACATTCATGATTTCTGCACTTTTCTGTATTTATTTTATACTTCTACATACAACAAGGTGGAGGAGACTATTCTAAAATGAAAGAGACTAAAAAGAGTTAAAAATGCATTGGTGATGCCTCTCTTTCTTGTTTAGTTGCTGCAGGATGGTGTGGATGGTTATGAACATGTGGACATCCTTGCTTTCCAACCCCGCGATGAGCTACACCTTCTTTGTGCCAGTTTTCTACAAAGACCTTTGTTGACCTTTGCTGGAATAACGAACTTGTAAGATATCTGTTCTTGTTGTGATGAGGTTAGATGAAGGTCTTTCCTTGCCCCTTGTAGAAGGGAGATGGGTTTGTGACTTGGTAGGAGGGAAGAAGGGCACATCTAGGGGCACCAAAAGAGCAGAGAAATCACTTAATTTGAGAATCTTTGCTCTTTTGAATACCGACTTTGCTGTGTGACCTTGTACTGTAGTAATCCTGCAGTCTTAAAATGTGACTCTGTACTTTGAGTGAGTTCAGTGAAAGTTAATATTTGAAAAGACTGAATGGACCCAAAAGACTAAACTAGTACAATTGGAACACATTTGGGAATGCACTAAAGTGCTTTTTTGGGAATAGACTTAAATTTGCATTTATAAACAAAAATTAATAGACTGAAAGATTCCTATCCTTTAGAAACGATTGACATATCAGACATAATTCACTGGGACATTCATTTGTTGGCAAATACAATGCATTAAAAGAGAGCATTTGCAAGGAGCCAAGTCACAGTGAATGCATTGGCACTGTTTCATGGATCTCTACCTAGAAAGAGTAAGCCTAGAAGGACCTGCCAGCATTTACTTGGCACTGTGAGTGGGGCACTTGAGGGGACAAGTTGGATGCTAGTGCCCGTGTGATGTTAAGGAGAGCATTGTTTGGATAACCACACTCAATTCTCTTCTCATTCAAATACTTTAAGGGTTGGTTTCAAAGGTAGAGTTTTTTATGACCAGAGATGGATGCCTAATTGTCTTCCAGGGCAACATCTGATAATCATTATATGTCAGCGAATCAGCTTAAAAGCAATCTCAAAGAGGCTTTTTCTGCTGTTTTTTTTTTTTTTTTTTTAACCCTGCCTCTAAAAGCTCGAGAGGAAGGAGAGAGGAAATATTTTCTATATTGAAAGAGATGTAAAGATACCAATCATTGGCTTTTGCCAGCTGACAGTGCACTTAACTTCTGCTGCAAATGCATTTTATTGTAATGGGATGATGTGACAAAGGGTGTTTTGCCACACACATACAGGCAAATATTACACCACAGGGCTTGTATTAATTGCCGTCTAGACCATATGTTCTGCTTAATCAAATGCATTGCCTTGTGAAAATTGCTTTCCCTGGTAAATTTAGTGTGGCCATCTTTCATTTATTTCCTTTTTAGGATTTAGTCTAGACATTCAAGCTATTTGGTAATACTAATATGAAATATATTTAAAACATTCTTGTTTTCTAGTTCTTTCTAAACTTGAAACATAATAAAGCATTGGAGGTTTTGAACATTGTTTATATTTTTGCTTAATTGGATAGAATTTTGTGGGCTTTAAGAATGTGTTCATCTGTAACTTTGAAGTTTAAATTAACTTTCTGGGTTTTTTTTAACCCTTCACCTGCTGAGTAAATAGATTATTATGAACAGCATTCAAAATAGAAGCAGGCTTTTTGCCTTGATTCTCACTCAGTGGTACCAAAAGTGGCCTGTGTTTTTTGAGCTTCCATAGGAGCAGAACTTTGAGGATGAGGTGTCTACATCGGCCCGGGATTATTTGGAAGTATTTTTCTGATCTGAGGATATTTAGCAGCATTAATAACCCTGTTGCCAAAGACGAAGGGGACACTGGTAGTCCATGACATACTCTGGCAAATGCTGATGCTCCGTGTTGGGAAAGGCAGTTTGACGCCTGCAGTCTTTTGACCCCTACTCAGCCTCATAAGAAGGGGTTTTGGGCTTGGGACACTTACTAGGAGATAAAGACCTCATACAGTCTGTGCCAGGCTCATCATCTTGTGTGGGAATATCTTTCTCTATTGTAAGCCCAAAGTATGCTCTTTTGTTCTGCTTAAGTGCAGGTGTCATATGGAACCTGGCCAACCCCACTGTTATATCTGTCCTCAGAGAAGAGGGGATGGGATCCTTTGAAAGAAGCACAAGAGGGGCACGTGTGAGCAAATTGCCCTGCGTTGGCTGCCAGGAGAGACCCGCTGGCCACGAGGGCTAATGCTCACTGTTAAAGCTGTTCTTGCTCTGTCTCTTCTCTATGTGAGTAAGGCATTGCTCTACCCAGGGCTTGACTGTGCTGTGTTTTCTCTGTGACTCTGGGACTGGTAACTGGTGCACAGTGTTCTGCTAGACTCTGAGCTATTTCTAAGTGTATGGGAGAAATTGAAGAAACAAAATAGTGGTCTCAAGTCTCAAGATTCAGGGAATGGGCTAGAATGCATCTATGACTGCCCTAAAATAATCTTTTATTTATGGTAAACACAGGACTGAGGTTTCTGAGACCTAAAGTCTAGTCCTGAAGTTGCCTAAATTCCAGTGAAAATTGAATGCACGACCTTGTAGGATTTCTTATGTTAATTACAGTGAATTGGAAGAAGTGGAAACCAAAAAAATGAGATGGGGATATATAGACAGATCCTGATAAAGCTGAGAACACTGGACTCCTAATTTCTACTGAGTCTGCTTTGCTAGAAGGAGATACTCTTCATCTGTCGTCCATGGAGGTTAGTCTCCACTTGTCTGAAGAGCATGAAGTCTCCTTTGAGGTAAAAGCTTTGCAAAGCACTGCTGATCCCTCAGAGGACCTCTCTCCATCCAATATCTTCTAGATCTACAACCAGACAAAAACCCTCAGGCCAGCCGCGTGGGTTAGGTACAAAACGTGACTCACGAAATTGTGCCATACACATCAAAATAATTTCAAGATTTTGCCAATTTGTACTGGCAGAATCCTGGGTCACATGTATGGGAATGAATCTAAGGTAGTGTAGGAGAAATATAATCTTTGATTGAGCTGAATTTGTTGATATGGATGAACTAAGCAGAGATTCTGGATTTAATATTTCAGTCTAAGCAGCTAGGATGGCCCTAAGAGTTTACTTGGCTAGTTTACTGAAACATGGGCTCAGAGATGACCTACACTAATTGAAGTTGAAATTTCAGGAGTTCCTTTGTACTGTAGAGGAAGGTATTCAAAGGCTTAGGAAGATTGTAGTGCAAGAGTGGATTTGTTATGTAATACCTACCCACTCAACCTTGAACTATGTCCTACAAGAGGGTCCAGAGAACACTCCCTTCATCCAAGCTATAAGAAATGCATCTGTAAAGGAGCTCAGTATCCTTGGAGAGCTCTGTAGTGGCTATTCTCTATAGGTTATGACTGACAGTGGTAATGCTGTCATCAAACTGGACTCCTTGAATTCAAAGGGGATGATGAAATCACTGGGTGGCAGGGACCAAAAGGTGGCACATAATTGTCAGATGCAAAGTTGGTGTAGTTACCTTATTGGACAGCAAAGCTAAAGCAGTAATCAGAATTTGAACTTCAGAAAGAGAGAAAGATCTTTGATGATCATAGTGTCTGTAAAACAAATATTTTTGAAGCTTCCTATAGTTCTACTTGAATTAAGTGGCAAACTCTGGGTATTGGGACAAAAGTCTGACTTGAATAACACCAATAGAGTCATGTCCTCTCAACAAATTCCCAAACAAGAACCAATTTTTAGACACAGAGTCCCTTGAATAAACAGGAGGCCAGAACACCTTGAGAAAGAATCCTTGGACATAGCTAATGTTTTGTGCTCAAATCTTCTCAACATTCCTCAAAGGGATCTATTGCTATTTGCAGGGTGGTACACTGAAGAAGGGGGAATTAACCAGTGTTTTTGGGAATTAGTGGATATTCATCTTAAAACTGAGACTTATTCCTAGAAACCCAAAAGCCATTGTGGTCCACTAGTCAGAGAAGGGGCTTATGGATGCAGCCTAATCAATGGAGTTTTGATTTGGATATGAGTGGGCCAATGGGTCCTTGAATCCTGCCTATGATTCTTTCCCCAGTTTGGGAATGCATAGTCAGAATAGGCATACTCAGCAGCTAGCAGAGTCCCCACATTAGTTCCCTGACTGATGGAATGATGACTATCTTGATAAGAAAAGCCAAATGGTAGCCCCTAGAAATACTTCAGTCTACCAAAATAGTAAATCAAAGACAATAGACCACATTTGAAGTGATTGCAGAGAATGTGGCCACCGCTGTGCGCTTGAAAAATGGTGACCCATGTCCCAGCACAACTTGCATATAGGCTTGTGCAGCAGACAGATGGATCCTGGAGAATGCCAGTGGATTAGCATCCTCTTATTCAGGTGTTAACTCCAATTCTAGCTGCTGTTCCAGATATGGTTTTGTTTTGGAGCAAACTCACATACCGTTACAACTTGGTATGTAATTGTTTACCTGGAAAATGCTTTTTTCAACCCTCTGTAATGGCTAGTAGAGATCGGATATAGTGGTGAGATGGTCTTTTGAAGATTTTATTATGGCACCAGATAGATGACAACACACTGTAGGTTTGGGACAGTATCCTGCAGGATGTAGTATATCCTTTACATCAGTGTCTAATACATGTTCCGATTTCTCCCAAATCCAGGATTCATGGGTCCTGAAATCAAGGAGCAAAAATGGGAGTGGGCCTTCTCACAGTTCCATGAGTGATCCATTAACAAAATGTTGGCTCCCTCTCCAAATGATTTTAGACTCTGCTGGTTTAGATGTCTGAGTTCCCAAGGGAATAATGCTTCCACCAGGGGTCACAGTATTGATTTCCTTAATCTGGAAGTTGAGACTGGCCACTTTGGGCTTCTCATGCTAGTGAATCACCAGACAAAGGATAGAGTGCTGTACTGGTTGGGGTTGTTTGTCTCTATTATCAAGAGAATAATTGTGTTGCTACTATGCTGTGGGGGTTTGGGAGAAGTATGTCTGAATTGAAGACATCCTTGGGGTGCCTCTTAATGCTTCCATTATCCACAATAAGTGTTAATGTAAAAACTATAATAATCTAATACAAATGGCCCAAATACTTCAAGAATGAAGGTTTGAGTCACTTTACCAGGTGAGGAAACTTGAGCTGTCAAATTGCTTCAGAGGCAAAAGGAAAGTATAATAGGTAGTGGAAGAAGGCAAGTATAAATACCAGCTACAACTACATGACCAGTTAGAAATGAAAACTGTAGTAGGATAATTTCTTACTTATTTTGATATGAATTTATTTGTATATATATATTATCAGTTGTAATAAATGTATTACTCAATTCTTTTCCATTCCCTCCTCTTCCATTCCTTTACTATCAAACATAAGATGTATTCAAAAGTTGATAACCTATACTACGACCATCAAATAGGGAGAATGATGCTGATCTACTGGCTTATCTTGTTGGAGGAGGGAATCACCTGTGCTTGCACCTTCTTCAGATCTCCTGTTTTAGCTTCTATGAGTCCCAGGCTAGACATATGTTTAGCTCTGTGATGAAGGGTACCGGCTTCATCTGTAGGTCACCAGTGTGATTGAGGTTAGAAGAGTTGAGAGACAAACACACATTCCCATGGCTTCATTGATTTAACTTTGTCTTTGCAGATTTCAGTCTATCTTGTTCTACTCCTTTTAACATCCAGCTTTTCTTCCCTACTGTGGCCCCGCTGACCTACAGTGACTTTGGGTTCACCAACAAATGCAGGGTCAACAGTCATCCACAGTCTTCTTCGTCAGGTCCCCTTCCTGTTCAATGGAGCTGATCCTTTAAACCTTGTCTTCTGAACTTGTACTTCACTATCTTCTTCCACAGTTGAGTAAAGTCTAAAGTCTGTAATAAATCCCTTAATTCATAACTCTTCAATCGCTGGAACCCTAATGCAGCATTCATCCTAATCACTAAGATTAGCATTTATTTTATTGCTAAATTGTTACAGTTTATAATTTTTTCTAGATCTGAAATTTAAACCATAAAAAATGGATGTTTTGAGTATTATATTGGGATTTTGGTTTAATTGAATAAAATATTGGTGGCTTTAAGAAAATGTTCAACATTTGTAACAGTGAGGCTCAAATTAGGTTTTTACTATTTTTTCATCCCTCATCTGCTAAACAAAACAGACCATTCTGAACAAAATTCAAGATAGAAACAGAATTTTTCTCTTTAATTCTCACTCCCTGGAGCCAAGTGTGGGTTGTGATTTTCCTTTTTAGTTATGCTATTGATTTTTGGGTGAACCAATAACTCCTGTACATGTATTTGTTGAGGGTTGACATTAAGAGTGCAATATTAAAGGATCATGCAGAGAAAGTGTCAGCTTTGCTGCTGTGGCTTTTTGTACCTAAATTGCTATAACATGTTTCGATGTTAGCTGTGCTCCTACACATGTGCATTTCATTGTGCCTGGAGCACAGGATTTTTGCTAGGCTGTGGACCACACATTAGAAAAAGAAATGAAGAGAGAGAATTTCTCCATGCTTTTATCCACTGTAGATTTGATACGTTACATTACATGCTTCTTAAATTTAACAGAGAGTAATGCTCCTCTTCACTGTATCTTTCACCTAAGAAGAAATTTAATAAAATAAAACAATTTGGGTGCTAGAGAGGGAATTCCAGGTAGACTCATCACAGGAGAATCCACTTTTGACTTATGACTAGTATACTCGTATTATGTTGCAGTAAATGAATTGGGCTACATAAAAGCTGTTAAATAAATGTTACAATCCAGAGACCCTAATGGTGATCAAAGTTATATCAGAGAAGCTTATTATAATGATATATTTGCATAACACTCCAGTGCTTTATGTTCTCTGAATATCAGTGTGAATCATCCTTGTTCATACGAAATTAAAAAAAAATTCACCATATTACTTTATGTAACATTATTTCTTGGACTACAGAAAAAAGACAAAATATTTGTTACTTCTTAAAAGGTGAAAATTGAGACTATTTTTAAGAGGTCAGGCTGGGCCTTATTTTTGCCACACATATGGGAAAGAAAAATATGTTTCACACTTGGAATAGAACTCACTCAAAAGTCAGAAGTAACGAGGAAAAGCATTTCTTGAGCTCTGTCCTGATCAGATGCAGCTATCATTTGCTGTAGCGTTTAACTAACTATCCCCCACCTGAACCTGGCTGAGATGTAACTCAGCTAAAAAACAATAAAAGTAAAAAACTATAATAATAGTTGTCTATAATGTTTATCAAATTGGTCAAGGACTTGAAAGTAGTATCTTTGATAGGTCAGGTCATAAATTTCTCTGAATTTGACAGTCCACTCAAGGAAAATGCAGGCTTTCAGACAGCTGTCAACCGTTAAAAAATTTTTATCACTGACTAATCTTACCTCGTGATTTAGGAGATGCTAGGGATTACATGAGGGTTAAGTCTGGGCGGCTTCCATTACATTATCTTCTGTATCCTCTTTTCAGTATTTTGCTGCCATCGAGGAGTGACATAAATATTCCCAGGGTGTGATCAGTCAGGCAGCCCATCGTGTCCTTTCAGCAGGCTGTCAGGGCATTCTCGGGAAAATGAAGGCTTCAGAGGACAGGATAAGGCTATGCATTGCAGGAAGCATACAAAAAGTATCTCGTCATGTGCTAAAATATATTTTACTAAGATGATAAAAATCAATTCTCAAATTGCAGATGTTAGACTTTATCCTCTCTGGGCTTACCAAGATTGTGAAAGCATGGCTGCATTTCTGGACAGATTCTTGCTTCCTGTTCATCTTTTCAAGCTCCAAAATGATGAGAGGAAAATGAAAGTCTTATTCCATTTTCTTTCCATTTCAATCTTAGTAGTATATGAATCAATTTCCTTTAGCTATATTTATATTCAAATAGTCATTTTTTTTCTTTTATAACAGGCCAGCTTATTTTTATAACAACCATTTAATACCTGGATTCTCTTTGTTTTACACACATGCACTTTTTTTCTCAAAAGCGAGCTTTGGGAAATCTTCATGTGTCCTGTATTCTTGCATATAAGATAAGAATGCATGGACTGAAAGATAGTACTAGTGTTTATTGTATCCTCTTTAAGATATGGATCACTTTGTAGGTGGAAAGAAGTGTTAACCTGAGCATTGAGAATCTATCCTTATTTCCCGAAAAAAGGGAAAAGAAAACATAGGAGGAAATGACAGGAAGTGTGTTGGGAGAGGAGAGGTAGAGTTTGAGGGTTGGAAAGCCCCTTATGGGATAAGTCATTGAAGTAAATAGAATTGGGTGTTAGTGCACAGTTTTTGCTATTTGTTGCAGTAATAGATTATGTTAGATATTGTCTTTCAATAACACTAGAGTTGGAACTTTAAGATTTATCTATATGCTTACAATAATGCCCCTTAAAACTTGAGATGTAGCCCAATGTTTTCTAGAAATTTAGACAACCCTGTAAACAGACATATGACTAGCCAGGAAGAGGCTATCCTAATAAATCCATGAAGGTATTTATTATTTCTCAGTGTTTGTTATACTTTATTACAGTCTCAGTACCTACCAGAAGCATGGCAGGTGCTCAATAATTATTCATTGAATATATAGATATTATTGGCTTAGGGCCTCTTATTAATGCTCAAGGTCATTGTCTTCTGCTGGCACAGGAGAGAACTGAGGCCCAGAGAGGTTGTGACCTACTCAGAGTGACCTAGAAGAGTCAGAATTAAAATCCAGGTCTCCTGAAATAAATTTCTGAAGACTCACTTCTTTCTATTATGACCCCTGCCCTGCAAAGCAAAATTGTAGCTGAGAAGTACATTAGACCATGTCATAAAACTACATTTGAATTTCTTTCATTTACAACATATTATAAGAAGTAAATACTACATCACTTGTTACGGCTAGCGGGAGAAAGAAAGTGTAATGGTATTAGTATTCATGTATTGTGTATTCTTGTATGCAGTAGCCATGTTGAACAAAGGCTGTGCTCTACTTTTCTCTTAGTCTTATATAGTTCCCTTGGATTTTGTTGTAGTTACAATATCATCAAGTTTTCTTGGATTAAAAATTGTGGTTTGTCTTCCATTGAAAATAAGCCAAAATAAGAAGCAATAAGCTGAACCATCATAAAAAGAAAGTGTTTTTAAAGGGTATCTTTGTTTTTAATTTTTGAGACCTATGATTTTTGGCAAAAATTGTACTGAAAGTAAGAGTGTAGCCTAAAGTGGCTATCTGTTTCATTCTTTTCTGTATACTTAAGATTGAACTTCATCATGGCCAGAGCACAAGGACCACATTTACTGTATTTAGTGCATAAGGAAGCCAGTCACTAGTCAGCAGACAGGTATGCAATTTTGAATTTATTTATATTTCATCTTTTTCAAGGTAGCAATAATATAAAATAGCAAGATGAATTGAATTAACAAGAGTAAGAAAAATGAGACAGTAAAATAAATAAAAGTAAAGGACAACAGGCAGGTTAGTTCATGAAATACATCCTCTTAAATCCTATAATCAATGTTGTCGATACTGAGCTAGACTGATCTTTAAGATTTCTAGCAGCAAATGAAGAAATATAGCAATAAGGCCACTCTTAGTTTCCATGTCATAAGTGTTGACCAAGAGAGACACAATCATATACTGTACTAAGAGATAGGCACTCTCCACCATAGTGAACAATGTGCTTGACAAAAACAATGAGCTTTATTGAACTCTTTCCTGTAACCTTCCTCAATATAGGGCTTTAATGGCAATTCGATCACATCAGTTTGTAGAGGTCACAGCGATGTTGCACAGGTAAGCTTGTCTCTTGGATGGTCTAATTTAACTTAGGGAGAAATTTTAAAGAACCCAGAGGAGAGGACAGATGGCAGGTGCTTTAGGAAATCCTCCATAAATATTGTTTTCCACTCCAGCTTTTGGTAGGTTTTGGGCAGCAGTGAATTTGGGGTTATGCTCCTGACAGGTACTGGAGTGATGGTGTTTTGGCATTGCTGCTCATGTGTATGGACGCATCCTCTAATACTCAGCCAGGCTAGGGACAGGGTTGAGATTTATTTTAAAAAGTGAGATGCTTACCCAGATTGCCTTCCTCAGGAAAAGGACACACGCCATTTTCAGGATGTCGGCTCAGATGAAATTATGCCATCCAAGGTTTTCCTCCAGGGGGTGCTTTGAGAACTCTTCTAACAAATAACTGGTCATAGAAAAGACTCACATTTTATTTCATAAACAATGGCCAAAGAAATTTAACCTTAATACATTTTAAGCAGGTGTAATTAAACACCTTCCTTATCAAAAATATTCTTAATAAAAGACAATAAAATAAACTTTCTGGTATAAAGTCAGGGTCCGGTCAGGTGATAGACATGATACAAGTAACTTGAACAGGGAAATTGTAAATTTTTTTTCATTTTATTTTAGATTAAGGTATAATTTACATGTGACAAGATTCACTGCTTTTAGTATGCAGTTCTGTGAGTTTTGATAAATGCATTCAGGCATGTAACCACCACCACAGTCAATATATAGAACAGTTCTATTGTCTAAAAAAAATTCCCCCAAGCCCTATTGTAGTCAATCCCCCCTCTCACTCCTGGCTCTGGCAACCCCTGACCTGCTTTCTGTCCCTATAATTTTGCCTTTGCTAGAATGTTATAGAGATGGTATCATACAGTATGTAATCTTTTGAGACTGGCCTCTTCACTTAGCATAACGCATCTGACATTCATCCATTTTGTAGCCTCTATCAGGAGTTTGTTCCTGCTTAGTGTTGGATAGTACCCCGTGGTAAGGATGTAACAATCTGTTTGTCTGTTCTACAGGTGAGGCACATTCGTGTTGCTTCTACGTTTTGGTGATGATGAATAAAACCACAAAAACTGTTTGTGTACAGGCTTTGGTGTGAACATAGTTTTAATTTTCTTGCTGTAGAGTTTGTCATAGAAGTTAGTATGTGATTTTTTAAATTATTTACATACTACCTTCAAATAATTCTATACCTCTTCCTGTGTGATGTAAAGGTCTTCCAACTGTATATCCTGGATCTTCCCTCCCATCTTTCATGATAGTTTTGCCACACATACTTTTACCTATGCTAAGATCCCATAAGATATTGCTACCATTTTTGCTTTAGACAATCAATGGACTTTGAAAACATTCAAAACTTGAGTTTTATATTAACTTCATTTATGCCATTTCCTTGCATAGGTTAGAGTTTCTTTCTTGTATTATTACTTTGACCTGAAGAACTTCCCTTAATTTTACTTATAGTGCAGGTCTGTTAGTAGTAAACCCTCAGTTTTTGTTTATTTGAAAAGTTTTTATTTCTCCTTCATTTTGTAAGATATATTATTGCATACACAATTCTGTGTTGACAGTTTTATTTTTTCCTTCAGTACTTTGAAGATGTCACTCCACTGAGCAGGAATATTTAACATAAAAACATCACTGACTTACAATAGTGGTTAACAACTAAAATGATTAGAAAAGGACTTTAAGGAATAGAGGCATTGCTACTACCTCTGGGGCCAAGGGAGCACAACCAAGGAAGGAACAAAGAATTTGGAGGACATTCCCTCATACCACAAGAGATTCAGACCTCATGGAATAGGGCATGGCTGTGGATGGCTAGATGGAGAGAAGTTCTCTATCGCGTCATGGGGTGAAGCTGGTTTGCAGAAAGCTGCCCTCTGGAGTGTCAGAGAAACTGGTTGGAGAGTGAGCACCCCCATGGTGGCTCCTGCATACCACCAGCTGCCATACCAGAGGAAGAGGAAAAAATCACCCTAGAACTGAGAAAAGAAGCCCGTTTCTAGGCTATTTCTTCTAGCATCCCTGTAACGCTCTCTATGGACAAAGCATAACATTGTGCCAACTAACAAAAGAGAGATATTTACAGGGTTTCACTTTACTCTAAAAATGTAGGACAAAGAATTGTGGATTTGGAGCTAAGAAGCAGTAAATTGATAACTGGCGCACATCCCAAAATAAACTAGTTGCAAAATGTAAAACAATATGTCACATGAAGCTTGTCCACATAAACAGCTAGAAAGCTGGATATAGAACAACCTTCCCAACTGGCTTCAGCAAAGAATCTCTCCTTGCCTCTTCTAGTGGCCCAGGCATACCTCAAGTCTCTGCCTCCAGCTTCGTGTGGACTTCTCTGTGTGTCTCGCTGTGTTCTCTCCTCTTCTTATAAAGACACCAGTCGTCGTTTTTAGGGCTCACCCTAAATCCTGGATGATTTCATCTTCAGATACTTAGCTAATTATGCCTGTAAAGATTCTATTTCCAAGCAAGTTCACGTTCTGAAGTTCTGAGTGGATACAGATTTTGGGAGGACATTATTCAACCTCCCACAATCATTATACAAAATTCAGCTGCATTTCTACATACTAACAATGAACAATTGAAAAATAAAATTTAGAAAACCATTTTTAATTGCAATTAAGGATAAATTCAATAACAGATGTGCAAGTCCTGTATACAAAAATTTAGCAAACATTGCTGGGAGAAATTAATGAAGACCTAAATAAATGGAGAGATTCATCATTTTCTTAGACTGAAAAACATTATTAAGATCTCAACTCTCCTCATACTGATCTATAGATTCAACACAGTCTCAGTCAAAATTCTGGCAGGCTTTCTGGCAGAAATCAACAAGTTGATTCTTCAATTTATGTTATATAAAAGAGCAAAGGGTTAGAACAGATACTTAGAAAATAAGCATTATCGATACATACATGAAAGGATGCTCAACATCTTTAATTGTCATGGAAATGCAAATTAAACCACAATGAGACACCAAAAGACACCCAGTAGAATGGCTAAAATAAAAAATTATAATATCAAGTGTTGGTCAGGATGTGGAGGTAAACAGGACTCCAGTTTGGGTGACGCCTGTTTAAATTTGGTGACAGTAGGAAAGAAGTTAAATAGGCAGTGCATGTCTCCCAACTCTTCCCTCTGACGTCAGTTTGAATTTGTTTTAGAAAGAGTTTAAGCACCAATTTCTGATAGTTGAGCCCTGGTTCACTGTGGCCAATCCTGGAGCTTCCTACCCTCCAGAACAGCCTGATCTGCTCTCTGCCTGGGAAGGGAGAGGAGCGCAGGAGAAGGGAATAACATTTATCTAGCTGCTTCTTTGTCTGGGGCATCATGCCGGGCACTTTACATCTGTCATCAAACCTCCTTGGTAGGTGGTAATAGCACATTTTTCTGAGAGAAAGAAGGGAACGCATGCACTGTCACATGGCTTGTAAGTGGCCCAGCCTGGATCTGAACCACTTTCTGTTTCCCTCCAAAGACCATCCTGATTGCCTAGCACCATGTTTTATGCTCCCTCTTTTCCAGATTGTTTCTTCTGGTGCATCACCTTGTAATTGCTCACATCTCTGTGTCCCTAATAGGCTGTGAAGAACTCTTTCATTTATCTCTTATCTTAGGCACCTGAAATTGTTAGCTCTAGGTCAATGTCTATGAATGAATTGGCTCACAGTACAGAAAGATCAGAACTCTCCTTAGAATTTCAGATTTACTGGATGTAATACCACTGTATTCTCATAATAGGGTTTCTCACAGAACATTCAAGTCAAGTTGAAATAAGAAAGAATCAAAGTAACAAAAGATACACTAACTAGCTTAAATCTCAAGCTATTATTTCTGGTTCAGTTTCAAGTGCTAAGGGATGATGTTTATTAGTTCTTTGATATAGCCTAAACTGGCCATTCCATTTGGAGGAACAATCAGTGTTTAACTTGCCAGCACAGAAATTCCTTGCTGCTGTTAGCCTCCCGTTTGATATCTCTTGATCAGATCATAACAACAGGTTGTACTTCAGCAGGAAAACTGCTCAGAAGTAGAAGTGACTAATATGCATTTGTTCTATTTAGCTGTATTTTGCACTATAACTCTGTGCTCTAGAGTCTGCAGTAATTGCTTATTCCCGTCTAGGGAAGTTCAGAGCGCTGACTTGAATCTATGGAGTCTCATGGGACTGGGAATCAAAGTACTTTGGAAAGCACACTGGTACCTATCTCCCAGTGCTTTATTATGCCAGGAGGTCATCTGGGGAGCTGCTGTTTACAACTGTAAAGTTGAAGCTCTGCATTACTTTGGGAAAAAGGAGAAATTACTTTTCTCGAAACATTCAATTGAGCCAAATGTTTTGGCTAGTATAAAAGCATAGTTGTGGCAGACACTTTGTTGCCTACCAGCATTCTCCCTTCCTCTTTGTTCATTAATACCCTGATTCTATTCAGGCCGCAATTAACCAGCCCCAGGTGAATCTGGTTTGTCTAATCCAATGGGGCAATACCATTCACTTAGCCGTTGAGTGGTCTAAGTGTGAACACATGGCTTACTTCTAACCAATAAGAAATAATGGGGAATTTCCTGGGGAGAATTTAAGAAAAATACTTTTGGCCTCCATAAAAGAGAGAGCTTCCTGAAGGGGGGATGCTTTTCTGCCACTCTCTCCTCCTGCTTTTGTTGCCAAGACCTGAAGAACATTCCTTGCCCCCCGGGCTCCTTTAGGGAGCCCATCCACTCACACCTCCACTCTCAGTGGGACATGGTGCTTGGAGATGGCAGCCGGCACCTCAAAGCTGCAAAGAGAAGGGTAAGTAAACCAGTCTCCAGACCCAGTGGCCTGGCATATTTGCACTATTGAACCAATCCTAGAATCACTACTTCAAACCTCTTGTTACACGAAGAAATGAGATAACTTTATCACTGAAGCTTCAAATAATCAGGTATTTTGCTACATGCTGTAGAAGGGTTTCTGACCATTGATTCACTGGTGAACGCAGATGGTTGGTTTCCTCCTATAAAACAGACCATCAGCATCACTGTGGTTCTGTTTTACAAGTGAATTTCAGTGAAGAGGAAGTTGCTGAATCTTTGCTCTTTAATGTTCTTGAGTCTTTAGAAGATGGAGTCAGTGCAAAGTAGTTATCTAATTATGCCCTTCTTGAGTGTCTGTTATCACTCAGTGAAGATATCTTAAAAAGATGAGTGAGGCCTTAAGCTATTGTCTATTTTCAATGGTTACATTTAAATATTGCTATTCATGTCCTTAGAGTTTAACGTGACAGGGAAGAAATAGAGAACTGAATAATTAGGATCTGATGTTTCCTTTGGTGTTGGCAAGAATGCGTGTGTGGGGGGAGTGTGTTTTCCAATCAAGGCAACCTTTAATACTTAGAATATACCTTTACTTAGCTCCTGTTTCATGTAATACTTGTTCCAAGATTTCTTTTTCTTTTATTTTAAGGAAATTCAATAACTTTTCAGAGCCTTTGGAGACAGACCACTTAAATAATTTACATCCTGACAAATGCCTGCCTAAGTGTACAGAAAGGAGAGCGTGTGTGGGTCAGGCCACTCCCTACCCTGACTTGCTCCAGCCCAGTTGCACCTGCAGATCCAGGGAAAAATCCTTCTCCCCCACTACATATGCTTAAAACAGGAGATGTACCTTTTGAATATTCTGAAGATTTATTTTTCTGCCAGGTATAGATGGCCCCCATTGATATCTTAAACCCCGGCCGGAAAGCTACATGGCCCTTGGTATTGCTGTAAAAGCAGAGTTATTTATATTGAAATTCATTCTGTTTTATTTTTCTCCTCTTTGGTATGCATGCCCTTTCTTAAGGCAGCTATAGTATTTCTGCAATGTGCAGTCTGTCTATAAAGACTTCATTACTGTAACAAAACTATCCAGTGCTCTTTTAGTGGGTCAGGGTAACCAGTGAGTTTGCATGGATCCCCAAGCCTCCCAGGGATACTTGGTATATTAGGGAGTCGAAGTAGAGTTCACAGTGATATTGCTCTGATGCTTCTTTGCTCAGGTTTCATTGGGGGAGAACACTCCCAGAATCATTTAACATATGCTTTAGTCCTAGTCTGTGACGACATGGAATTCTAAATTAATTATGACTTGGAGGCCTGTGATTATAGATCTTATGCAGATTAAAAATACACGATATTTTTCTTGAGACAATTTTTTTTATTACTCAGTAAAAAATGCAGAGTAATATCCCAGATAAACTTTATATATATTTTATTTTTAGTCTCTTATCTCTAAAGAGTAACTTTATTATATTGCGTTTACAATTTGAATACCATATTAATATTTTAAAGCTTTCATTGAATTTACTTCTGAATATTACTTCTTTAGGCTAAAATAGATTGGTAGTCTTTATTTCTGATGTCCAAGAATCTGTAATGGTGCCTTTTATCTTAAAAAAGAGTCATCAGTTTCCAAATGAAGTGGCTGTAGAGACTGAGATTATGGGCAAGGATCCCCAGTAACCTAAACAAGATGGATAATGTTGTTTTTAGTGAAGGTGGAGAGGCTGTGCCACTGATTTTGGATGGAAGACAGCTGGGTTTTACCAGGCAGGACTAAAGAACGTAGCAAATGAGAAAGAAGTTCAAAGAGATGAGATGATGATGATTTAAGAATTTTTACATTTAACCTTATTCTTATATATAATTTGAAACTTAAAAAGACACCTTGTGGAGGCTCGGAATAGAGGCTACTTACTAAGTAGTATAGAAGTATTTCAATATTTTGGAAGTGGATACAATCATCCCAATAAATGCCAACTAAACAGATACTCTACCTTCTGGTGGTAAGTATCCTTCGCTGCCTAGAGCTCAGATCTTGGTGCATGACAGAGCACAGGGCGTTGATGCCTCTGCTCTACCTATGTCTCTTTTGATTCTTGAGCCAAAAATGCATTGTTTTAGCTCCCACTATTGTTGTATGTTTCTGTTGGCCTTTGGTCTACACTAGAATTTATTTTGTTTTTTTGTTATGGTTACAATTACTTAAAAAAAAACTATTAAAGCAGGGTTGTAAAAAGTGCTTGAAGTATAAATTCAAAAATACCAAACTTAATGGAAATCTCTCTGAATATATTTTTAATTATAAAAAATAATGCTTTTTCTATCAGTGCTGTGTTTGGGGCAAAAAAGTTTCCCAACTCAGAGTCAACTTAACCTGAAGTCTCATTCTCTCCTCAGACTACTCCTATTTCGCTTTCATTCTCTCCACTCTACTGAAATGACAGACTACTCCACATCTCCAAAGTCAACAGATAATTTTAAATCATCTTCCTCGTACTCCCAGCAGCATTTGACCAGTTGACCTTCCACTCATCCTCAAAGTTCTTTCTTCTCTTAGCTTATGGATAGCATGTTCACACTTTTCTTCTTACCTCTCAAGTCATTCCTTCTTAACATTCATTGTCAGTTTCTCCTGTTCTTGACCTTTAAATTTTGGAAGGCCTCATGACTACCTTTTTGCTGCTCACACTACATTTTTTTCCCTAGACGGTTTTAATTAAATCCTCAGCTTTCAACACTATTTTCTGATATCTCCTAAATTCATATAGAAGTTTTTTGAGATTCATGCTTTTATACCCACTGCCTATGTGACATTTTTGTTCGGATGACTCCAAATAATTTTGATCTTGACATATCTGAAACCGAACTTTTAATCTTTTAGTTTTGGATTTACTCTTCTAATCTTCTGCATCTCGGTGAATTCCATCACTATCTTTGCATTTGCTCTTGCTAGGAATTAAGGAATAAATCTTGATGACAATTTTTCCCATATCCCACATAAATCCACCGCAAAGTCCCATAAATTTTCCTTCCTAAGTAGAATTTATTTGGAATCTGACTACTAAATCCACTGCCACCACTAGTTTACTGCAAGCCATATGCCTGTCTCCTCTAGCCAATATATTAGCTTCCTATTTGGTCTTTCCACTTCCAGTCTTGCCAAACTTGAATCCAGTCTCCACAAACCAGGCAAAGAAATCTATTTAAAATAGAAATTGTACTTTGTGATTCCCTTCAGGGTTGTTTTGGGCTCTCTAAGGGGTGGATACCAAGGTACAATTAAATTTGTCTGGATTTTATTAGGGAAACATGAGAGAAAATGAGAAGGAAGCTGGGGGAAGGTTAAAGGCCATCAAACTATGACTCAAGTCTGACTCCAAGAGAAGGAGAGAAGGAAAGAATGTTGGGTGTCAGTATCGCAGACTGTGGACAGGCTAAGAACAATGTGGCAAGGCTATGGAAGAGTCTTTGAGTCAAAATTGCCTGCCAAAGAATCTGTTTCTCCCAAGAATTGGTCTGCTTTGTTTGCTGCCCTCAGTCACTGGCTTTCAGCAGCCTTTGGGAAGTGTGGCCTTGGTGTAAATGCCGCTATGGATATCAGAACACAATAATTGGTGTCTTTGGACAATTATCCTACTTCTGTATGTGACACATAGGCACATTCTCGTGTCCACCTGCATTACTTCACTAGAGCTGCCATAACAAATTACCACATACTGGGTGTCTTAAAACAATAGAAATTTATTCTCTCAGAATTCAGGAGGCTAGAAGTCCAAAATCAAGATGTTGGCAAGGTTGGTTCTTTCTGGAGGCTCTGAAGGAGAAAACATTCCTTGCCTCTCTCCTAGCTTCTGGTGGTTGTTGGCAATCCTTTGCATGCCTTGGCTCATAGATGTATGATTCTAATCTCTGGCTCAATCTTCACACTAGGGCTTCTCTCTCTCTCTGTGTCTCTGTGTGTCCTCTCATGTTATAAGGACAAAATTTATTGGATTTAGGGCCCACTTTAATCCAATATGACCTCATTTTAACTAACGACATCTGCCAAGACCTTATTTATGCATAGGTTATGTTCTGAGGTTTGGGGTGAACATGAATTTCTAGGGGAGCTTATTCAATCCACTATATTGTCACACCTCATTATGTTTTAAATACATACATCACAAATAGGTTAAAATGAGTGACATTTAACGAAGATGAGTATTATATAAAAGATTAAAATGAGTGACATTTAACAAAGATGAGTATTATATAAAAGATGCAGTTGAGATGGTGTAGGAAGGAATGGGAATGCCTCAAGTCAGCCGGAACACCAGAAAAGAGGCTCTGGGAGTCCTAGAGATAGAGTATGATATTAGTGGAGTGGAAGAGCAGTTTCAAAGTGAAAACATGCAGAACCTGATAACTGGCTAACTAGAGGAAAGGTGGGAAAGAACGTGTAAATGCTTGATCTGGCTGATACACAATAGTGGAAGAGGAAATGATATTGAGAAAGACGGCTGTTCTTAACAAACAGAAGAGTTAAATTTTGACCATTATTTGTGGAGGTGGAAAGATACCTAGGGGGAAATTTCTAAGAACAGGTAGGTAACATGGGTTAAGATTAAAGTATTGAAATGATAATGCAGGAGATCCCCAAGTAAGGAAAGCAGGAGAATTTCCATCAATTATTAACCTTATGAGTCTTGTTTAGAAAATAGTTAATGTCCCTCTTCTCTAGACATATAGGCACATTTTTGAATGGTGAAAAGTCATCTTTGTTTACAGCAGATCTATGAAACAAGGAAAAACACAAGACGTGAACCAGTCACTAAACTAGGGGTGAGGACTTAGGGTTCTATAAAACAGTGAAACGTTGTTCCTGTTCTTGAAGAGCAAAGTATCTTGGGCAGGGATCAAAGAAAGTAGAAACAGAGACACTTTAATTCCTTATATTTCTGTATTACAGAATAATGCAGACACATGTATAGTACAAGATCCTAAAATAGATCTGCTCAGTAGATTTCAAGTGAAGAAAAGCTCCATTGCCCTTCATCTGTGTATTTTATACAAAGCTGAGCTGTTTTGCAGCCTTTTCTTCTAGAGTGATTCTATATTCTCAACCAGAGTAAGGTCTAAATCAGAGTCTCTTGATCTCGGCACTATTGATATTTTGTTGTTGGGGGGCTGTCCTGTGCTTTATAGGATGGTTAGCAGCATTTCTGGCCTCTACCCAGTAGATGCCATTAGCACACCCACCTGCCCCCAGTTGTGACAGCCAGCATTATCTCCAGACATTGCCAAATGTCCCATTGGGACAAATTACCCCTGGTTAAGAACGCCTGGTTTAAATCATGGCTGTCACATGCAAGGTATGCTTGGTCTGCAGAGTAAGAGCTCTTAACATGATAACATAATGAAGGAAATGTGCTGGACAAATTACGTATCAGGTAAAGAGGATTTGATTTAAAAGCTCTGCATTTTACCAGCTTTGCTGATGACAACGGGATTGCATCCAGGGTGCTGTAGTTATACTTGAGAAGTCTTTCAATCACAAGGCGAGTTTTGGAAGAAAGGTACAACAAATGGCCAATTTTTTCTGCTCTCCTGGAGCCCTTAGATCTTATTGAAAAACTTTCAACAGGGAGATTACCTGAGTCCTACCCGTGACTACAAATGAGTGCCTAAGAATTGTCAAATTAGCCTATTTCACATATCGTCTTGTTTGTAATTTGCTAAGCGTCTTGGATAAAATCTCCGAGGGTTGAAAAAGCCCAGGAAGGCTTTTTGATTTACTCAGCTCTCTTGATGCTTAGTCTCACTAATGTAAATGTAATTGATGTCTTCTACTTGTTACCAAGATAGAATGACAGGTTTTGAAAGCTTTTCTAAGGTGCAGTTGGGATTTCTTGGTGAGACTTGCTGATATTTCTTTTCTCTAACTGAGAGCCTCTTCACAGCAGGGCTTCTTGCCCTTCACTGTGAGTACAGTGGAGTTAGCACCCTGGCAAAGTAGGCTCTCTCCTTCCTAATTCTCTTTAGCTTTTATTTGTAGCTTTGTTCTGTGGGGATCCTGAACCTACAGTGAATAAAATGTGGCAGATATCAAAACTGCTGACACTCTTTCAGAGCAGACTTAGAAAGCAGCCCAATTTCAGGATTCTGCTTAATTTGAAAAATTGGTTAGGAAGTCTTGCATGCGGGGAAGCATCTGGGATGTTTGAAAAATGGCATTGGTGTTCCTAGCTGGAGAGAGGAGGCTGCTGACCAGCGTGGAAGGAAGCAGGCATGCTGCTCTGCATTCAACCACTTTTTTTTCATTATTTTTTGTAAAAAAAAGTATATATCTTCTTCTCCTTGTACCACTGAAGGACTTTAAAATAGCACCATGCATCTTCCTATCTCTTTGGACTTAATAGAAAAACAGTAACTAGCATGGATCAGATGTGAGGGGACCTGGCACAAGGTGCCTGTCATACATCACACTTGTTCCCCACCACCATTACAAATGCTAAATGACAGCCTCAGAAGATTTCTCCCTGTGGTGTCTCCAGCAGGAATTTCCTTGACTGTATTATAATCAGATCTGACCAGATGGTGATGAGTCTGGGAATGCTTTCTGAATGGATGCTTTTTAATCATTCCTGCTAGGCTTCCTAATTCTAAGTGGGCCAATCAGCTTTAGGCTGTGCAAGTTGTAAGAAATCTCACAATTTGTTACCAATTGTGATTTCCCATAGTTCAATGGGAGGGCAATTTCCCTGTCTGAAGTAATTTTATTTTAAGTGACTGAAGTGACAGATTGTGACAGATTGACAGCTGCAGTCTAGAGACCTCATTGCAAAGGCTTGGACCCTATTGCTGCCTATGTATATATTTAGCTCATGTTAGAAAGATCACTGCTAGTGTCTCTGGTCTGTATATCATTCTCATACACTCTGAGGTTTGAGCTTGCGAGTGAATGTCCGACCTTCATGATTTTGGCTGCTGTAGTGGGTGCTGTGGGACATCACTCAGATCCCTCTTCAGTGTCAATCTACTCATTCACAGAGCTGTTGGCTGCTAATGGCTCACAGTTGGATCCCTTTCCTAAAGGGAATTGCAGAAGGGTGCTGCTTCCACTGAGATCCCTTTACTCCTCTCTCACCCTCAGGCACCCACATCTGGTGATTGGGCTAGGCAGGGGTACAAAGGTCCTTTGCCTCAATCCTGGACAATGCTAAAGGACCATCCCCACTCTAGAGGTCCGTAAAGGATCACTTGAGGCCTCTGTGGCAACTGTATTGCAGTTAAACTTCTCTGCTCAGTCCTGCTGCCCTTGCTCCCTCACACTTGTTGTTCCCCTGAAATACTTTCCAACTAACTTCCTGCGCACGAATCTCCGTCTCAGAATCCGCTTCTGGAACTCAAACTAAGGCAGCCACTTAGGAATAAAACAACAGTGAATGTTGTGTCCTCTATTCATTTCAAGGTCATTTCTCAACTGCAGCCTGAGAATGATTTATCAGAACATGATAATATCTTTCTTTTAATGCTGGAGGTAATGTGATTTTTTTTCCCATGAAGTAAAAGGTTATGATAATCATGCAACAAACATTGAGCATCTTATCCTGCTAGGTATCGGTCCAGATAGAGGTGACACAAAGAGGATAGAGTCTCTGCTGCTGAGGAGCTCATCGTCTAGAGAGAAGACAGTAAAACCTCTGCCCCCCAAACCTGTAATGGACTGTGACAAGAGGCAGTTGTGAGGAGGTGAAGACAGTGGAGGAATAAACACACAGCCAAATGACAAAGTCAGAGCGTGAAGCCTCCTTGCCCCTGCCCCACCTGTCTTTTCTCTCACGCTCTCTCTTTCCTCTCTGCCGGAGCTGTTCAGGATAGCCGTGCTTCTCTCATTCTTAGAATTCTGCTTTTATTACTTAGAAATCTACTAACTTTGTGCTTGTTGGTCTTAACTTACTTTAGATTACAAATATGCCATTACATATTCTACAACATTTTGGAAATTCTGTTCTATGCCAAAATGAGCATTGCACTTAATTTCAATGCAAATGTTTCCTTTACTCTGGTCCTTTATTGTAGTTTGGTAGAATGAAAATTCTTATTCCTTGTTGATTATGCACAATGCTCAAGTTTTTATGAAAATAGTTGTCTAAATTTGTGTTTAAGTTTTAAATTGAAGTTTGGACATTTGAAAGATATAATGTTTTGCAGAATTGTTGCTGCTCTATTCACATCTGTTTATCATCTCTTTTATATCATTAACTTGAGGATGTTTTCAGTTGGTGTGAGACTTAAAAATACTAAAGGCTATTTAGAATGAAAACTGTTGAGTCTAAGAAGTTAAAACTCCCCTCAGATTCTGAATGTCTGTTCCTAAACTGGTTAAGTGAGTATATTTGAAAGGAAATTGTGTATATTTAGGATATTTAATGTAGGTGACACATATGGTCTAATGAATTTGGCAATAAAGAAAAGTAGAAAAATACCATTTTGTCAGAGATTAGTGAGAAAAAAATGCAAATGAAGTCCTTTAGATTTGCTAACCTTTTTCTTTTTGGCCAAGATGACCACACATTACAAATAAGAATGATTTCTGACCCCATATTAAAAGGAGTCAGGTGTGCAGAACTGATGTGATGGAAGAAGATCAATCACCTTTTGGAATGGTAAAGGAGCTACCATTTTATGCGAGTGCATACTCATAGCAGAGTATGCATAATGATCTAAGGCTCTCAATTTTTATTTGAAAGTGAGCAAAGCAGTGTGGAGTCATAGTAAATTAAAGCCTCTCTCTTTTTTTTAATTGTATCTCCCATGATTTTACATTCCTCTGCCACTTATGATGCCTGTCTTGGTTCTGGCTTTTTAAGACTTGGAGCTGGTCTGAGCATGCAGCCCTTTATTGCAGCAGACATTCCACTGATTGGGAGAACACAGTCAATTGAATAGTCTCCACAGGTAGGGGGTCTGACAGCACACACTCACATGCATTCCTTTGCTAGAGCACCAGACACAGCAAGAGGATGGTGGGCTTGAGGCAGGGGATAGGGAAGAGAGGACAAAATGTTGGAGGAGAGAGAATGCTAGGTCCAGGCTCAAATTAGTCACCTGGTGGGCAGCAACAGCTATATGATCTTTCAGCTTCACTCACAAGTGATTCTTTCCTTCTTCCTTTGATTATAATCTAGACTCTTCAGGACCGTCCTGAACATGCCTCTGTAAAACCCAGCACTAACCTTTCTGTTCTATTTGACATAATTGTGTATAATCTGACAGTGTCGATTCTGTGTCCGCTGATTCAGTTCTCCTCCTCTATGACAGTTCATCTCGAAACCTATGTCTGGACCCACTTCCTTTGTCTCTCCTGTAAAGCAGTTTTCCCAAATTGTGGGCCATGTTCCAAAGGTAGCACAGAAGATGTCTTTAGGTGACTCACAGACAGGGCATTAGGTACCATCCTATCACATGGTGAAAAGGCAATTGTGTCTCCTTTTAAATTAATTTTGATTTGTATTGTTTTAGATTGTGGCAAGTTTGTCTTCACAATCTTGCTAAAATCTTTCTTTTCACAAAGAAAGAACAGTTCTCAGGAGCTAAAGCACATGCCGAAGTATCACAGGTAATGGTATTGGATTAAATATAAACATTGAAAATCGATTTATTTATTTTATTTTATTGAAAGACTATTTTTTAGAGCAGTTTTAGGTTTACAGCAAAATTGAGAGGAAGGTACAGAGATTTTTCATATGCCCCCGTCTCCCCTATGCACAGCCTACCCTGCATCGACATCCCCAACAGACTGGAACATTTGTTACAACTGATGAACCTACATTGACTCATCATTAAAACTTCCCTTTAAGATCATTTTCCATTTATTATGCCAAGTAATACTAGTTTTCATAGTAGTGATATAAAGTTACATTTTAAAATAAAGTAAAAAGTATGCCAGTTCAAAGAAAACTATTAAATAAACAATAGTATAGGTGACACACTATCATGGCAGAAGTCCTGAAAGCGATGCTTGAATTACTGAAATTTGGAAAACATTATCTTTTAAGTTTTTGCTTTTGTTTGTTACTCTGCTTAGCATTCTTGAGTGAATCCCACTTGTTTCTATGGCTTTAAATACCGCCGGTATATAGAAGTCTCCCAAATACATATTGCCTTCTGAGATTCAGGGTCATTTTGTGATCGTTAGACTGTCCACAGGCTTACCTGGTCACATGTGAACCCATTTTCTTCATTACAAACCCTTTCCTCCTCCGATATTCCAAATCACCATTAATGGTGTTCCTCCCCTCTCCCCCAAGCCAGCAACGTGTGAGACTTCCTTCTCTCTCCTTCTCCCATCCCATTGCTTCCCGGACAGACTCATTCTCCAAATTCTGTAGGCTCTTCCTCTCAAACCTGTTTTGAATTTGTTCTCTTTCCTGCATCTCTATCAACAGTGCCATAACTCCAGCCCTCACAATCTGTCTATTGGACCAAGACACTTGCTACTTAACTGAATTCTCTGCCTCCTTTATTGATTCCCCTCCCATCCATTCTGCTCACCAGTGCCTAAGTTATTTTGTACTGTATAAATCAATACATGTCACTACGTTGTTTAAACCATTTGTTGGTGTTCACTTTCTTACTTGAAATGATATAAACTCCTTTATTTGATATGTGAAGCCCTTCACGGTCTACCCATCCATTTTCTCTCATTTCCTACATACCCTCCTGATTTTCCATCTCACACCACATATTATAGCAACACTTGTAGTTTCCTAGTGTACTGTAATATGTTACACCTCTTTGTCTCTGTACACATGATTCCATCTACTAAAGGGGAAGACTGTAAAGTGTTTAAGAGCAAAATATTTGGGTTTGATGCCTATCACTGTCACTTACGTGATCTTGGTCAGATTACTCAATTGCTTTATCTGTGAAAGAAGAGATGTACTAAGAATAATATACATCTCACAGGTTGGTTTTGAGGATGTAATGATTTAAATATGTGAAGTGCCTAGAACAGTGCTTGAAACAGAGGAAGTACTGTATAAATAGGACGTTATTAGTGTCACTCTGAATCCCTTTTCTTGCATATCAATTGAGTGAACTCCTATAAATTCTTAAAGACAGATCTAGTATCATTTGCTCTGTGAAGTCTTTATTCACATGTCCAGGGGTATGTCTTTTCCCTTTCAATGCGCCCCTACTATAACCATAATGTGCTTATTTAAGCAAATATCATACTTCTTTGCACTTCTTTCTTTTCCTATTTCTCTCACTACTAGATTGTGAGCTTCTTGGGGAAAAAGGGTCATGTTTCACTTATTTTGATCTATAAATAGTACATTCTCAGTTTGGCAAATGAATTAATAAACACAGAAAGTTACATGATCCTTTAAAAAGATTTTACTGTGGAAAATTTCGAGCACACACAAAAGTAGAGGTGCTCATACAATGAACCATCACATAATCCAAACCTAGCTTTTAGCCATCAAGATATTGCCATTTTTGTTTTGTCTGTTCTTTCCTCTTTTTTTGATAGAGCATTTTAAAAGTAAATCTCAGACATTATATTTTTTTATTCTTAAATCAGTAGTTATTGTTAATGGATAAGGAATTAAACATAATCACAGTGAATAAATTGACAATAATTCCTTTATATCATCTAGTAACCATTCCCTATTTAGTTTTCTCCAATTTCCAAAATAATTTTGGAATTTTGCATTTTTGCTTTAGTTGGACTAATATTCTCCCCACTAAAGTCTACATAGTACTGCATTTAGTTAATGTGTCTCCAAACTCTGAATTTCAAAGAGCATCCCCTCTTATACCATTTAATTTTTAAAGAAACGAGGTTATCGTTTTTCAGCATTTGTCACATTTTGGATTTGGCTATCTTTTGGGATTGGCTTTTTTCCACTCAGTATAGATTCATCCAGGTTGTTGCCTGGGTCAAGTGTCCATTCCTTTGAATTTCTGAGTAGTATTCCATGATATGGACGTACCACAGTTTGGTTTACCATTCACCCATTGGAGGATATCTAGGTTGTTTCAAATTTGGCTATATATATTTATGTATACATATGTATATGGATGAAGCTTCTGTAAACATTCATGTATAGGTTTTTGTGTGAACTTAAGTTTTCATTTCTCTGGGATAAATTCCCAAGAGTGTAATTGCTAGGTCATACCATAGTTGCATGTTTAGTTATAAAGAAATAAACTGTTTTCCAGAATGGTTGTACCATTGTATATTCCCACCAGCAATGTATGAGTGATCCAGTTTCTCAACATCCTTATTAGCATTTGGTGTTACCATCGTTTTTTATTTTGGCCATTGTCATAGTGTAGTAATATCTCATTGTGGTGTCAATTTGCATTTCCCTAAAGGCCAATGACGTTCAACATCTTTTCATGTGCTTACTTGCTTTCTTCGTACATTTGGGCCGTTATAATAAGATACCATACTGGGTAGCCTATAAACAATAGACATTTATTTCTCAGTTATGCCAGTTATGAGTCCAACATCAAGGAATAATCACGTTCTGTTGAGTGTTCTCTTCCTGGTTCATAGCCGGCACCTCATCACTGTATACTCACATGGTAGAAAGGCTAGGGAGCTCTGTGGGGGTCCCTTTAATGAGAACACTAATCCTTGCTGAGGGTTCCACCTACGTGACCTAAAGGCCCCACCTTCTACTACCTTCACACTGGGCATTAGATTTCAACATATAAATCTTTAAGGGACACACACATTCAGATCATAGCACTTGCTCTCTGTATATATAAATATCTGGTCATGTCTTTTGCCCATTTGGAGCATTTCTTTTTTGACTACTGAGTTTTGTGTGTTCTTTGTATATTGTAGATACTTGTCCTTAATGAGAGATGTATTTTGCAAATATTTTATCTCTGTAGCTTGCCTTTTCATCTTCTTCACAGAGTATTTTGTAGAATAAAACTTAATTTGATGAAGTCAAATTTATCAGTTTTTCCTTTCATGGATTGTACTTTTGTTATCACATCTGAGAATACCTTGCCTAGCCCTAAATCCCCCAATTTTTCTATTTTTTCTAAATATTTTTATAATTTATGGTTTATAGTTTACATTTTAGATTTAAATCCATGATCTGTTTTCAGTTAATTTTTTTGTATGAGGTATGAGACTTAGATAAAGGTTTTTGTTTATTTGTTTGTGTTTTGCTATAGATGTCTAATTACTCCAGAGCCATTTGTTGAAAAGGCTGTCTTTCCTCTACTGAATTACTTTTGCACTTTTGTCAAAAATCAATTATGCATATTTGTACACATCTATTTATGGTTTATTTTTCTGTTCCACTGGTCTGTGTGTTTAGCCTTTGGCCAGTACCACATCATCTTGGTTACTATAGCTATGTAATAAGGTTTGAAATCAGGTAGACTGATTCCTACCACTGTATTATTTTTTCAAAATTGTTTTGGCTATTCCAGTTCCTTTGCCTTTCCATATAAAATTCAAACTAATCTTGCCTATATTTACAAAAAATCTTACAGAGAATTTGATACAAATTGCATTAAACATGTATATAAATGTGGAGGAGAATTCACATCTATTCTGTGCTGAGTCTTCTATTCCATGAATGCATATGCTTCTCCATTTATTTAGCTCCTCTGATTTCTTTCATCAGTGTTTTATAGTTTTCAGTATACAAGTCCCATATTTATTTTGTTATGTTTACATCTATTTCATTTTGTGGCGGGGGGAGTTATAAAGGTATTTGTATTTCAATGTCCATGAATTCATTGTTAGTTTGTTGAAATACAATTGATTTTGATATATTTATCTTGTATCCTTTCATCCTGTTGAACTCACTTATTAGCTCTAGAAGTTTTTTCTTGTTAATTTCTTGGGATTTCCTACATAGACAATCATGACATTTGCAAATAGGGACAGTTCTTTTTTTACCTTTCTGATCTATATGCTTTTTGTTTCTTGTTCTTGACTTATTTGTGTCGGTTAGAATTTCCAGTAGTATGTTAAACAAGAGGTGTGAGAGTATACATCTATGCCTTGTTTCCAGTGGGAACAAGGGAGAAAATATTCAGTCTATCACTATTGAGTATGTTAGCAGTATAATTTTGCAGATCTCCTTTATCAAATTGAGAAAGTTCCCCTCTGTTTGTACTTTTCAGAATTTTTATCATAAACAGAAGTTGAAATTTTCCAAATGCGTTTTCGGCATTGATATGATCAGTTTTTTTTCACTTTATCCTATAATTTGGTGGATTACATTGTTTTGTTTTTTGTTGTTTAATACTGAACCAGATTTGCACACCTGGAATTAACCCCACTTAGACTGATGTATAATTATTTTCATGTTTTGCTGAATGCTATGCATTACGAGTTTGTTAAGGATTTTTGCATATATATTCTTGAGGGATACTCGTCTATAGTTTTCTTTTTTAGTACTATCCTTTTCTGGTTTTGGTTTCAGAGTAATACTAACTTTATAAAATTGAGAAATATACCTTCTATTCTCTAGAAGAGAGTGTGTCGAATTAGTGATAATTCTTTAAACATTTGTTAGAATTCTAGTAAAAACATGTGGGCCTGAAGATTCCTTTTTTGGTGGGAGCTTTGAAATTACAAATTCAACTTCCTTTAGCAATTCTTTGAGGGTAGTTATCCTGGTAACAAATTCTTTTAATTTTCCTTCATCTGAGAATGTTTTGATTTCCCCTCAATTGCTAAAAGATATTTTCATTGGGTATAAGATTCTGGGTTGACAATTTATTTCTTTTAGCATTTGAAAAATGTCCCACTTCTTTCTGGGCTTCATGTTTTCTGATAAGGAATATGCTGTTCATTCAAATGTTTTTCTCCTACAAGTAAGATGTCTTGTCTCTCCTGTAGCTCAAGATTTCTTCTTTGTTTTTCTTTTTCAGAAGTTTCATATGATGTTTCTTGATGTGGATTTCCTTGAGTCTCTCCTATTTTTAGATCACTTTGCTTCTTGAATATGTAGGTTTGTCTTTTGCCAATTGGGGGACTTTTCAGCCATTATTTCTTTGAGTGCTGTTTTAGCTTTATTATCTTTCTCCTCTACTTCTGGAACTAAGATTTCTTGAAGGTTAAATATTTTGTTATAGTTCCACAAGTCTCTGAATATCATTTTTTTCCTTCTTTTGCTTCTTTATTGGTAAAAGTTGGCAGTTGCAGACAAGAATCTACTCTATTTTCTGAAAGAGAATTGTTTTCTTCCTTTTTCTTCTCTCTCAGTTCCTGGGTTTCTTGGCTTGGCAGAGCCTGCTAGAATTCTCTTTATATTCCCTTTGCCTATTCCACATAGCTGCTGTTCTTTCTAGGTTCTTGCTGCTGTCAGTGTTTTAAATACACTTGCTCTTAAACTAGGATTTATGGAATAATTCATCACCTTGTTTTGCAATTTATTCTGTTTATTGGTGTGTAACAAATATGCCCAGAGCTTATTGCCTTAGAACAACAATTTATTATTATATCTCATTATGCTTTTGAGTCATGGATTCAAGCATGGCACAGTATGAGAGTCTTGTCTCAGTGTCAGAATGTTGGAATCTCAGGTGAGATGACTTGAATGGTTGAGTGTTGAAACATATTGGGGCTTGCCAGGCATCTCTTTTTCTCTTTCTCTTTCCACACGGCTAACATAGGCTTCCTCAGACAAGAGTGGCCTGGAGGTATTTGAAGTTCCTACATTGCAGCCAAAGTATCCTAGAGACCAAGATGGAAGCTTCTAGTTTTCTTAAAGGCTAGGCCTGGAGATGGCATAGCGTCACTTTCACTCATTTATTCAAAGCAGTCACAGGCCAGCCCAGACTCAAGGACAAGAGAAGTAAATTCTGCCACTTGATGGCAGGAATGTCCAAGAACTATGGCCTCCTTTAACGCAGGATAATATCCTAGTTACTCTGTTAGCTTTTTAAAAATAACAGTTTTATTGATATATAATTCATATCATACAGTTCATCCATTTAAAGTGAACAATTTAATGATTTTTAATATATGAACAGAATTGTATGACCTTTGCACAATCAATTCTAGAACATTTTCATCCCTCAAAGAAACCCTGAACCAATTAGCAGTAACTCCCCATTTCTGTTAGCTTTCTTAAGGGAGTTGGGGAGATTCAAAAAACATGACACCAGCACCAAGACAATTGTGCTCCAACTTGTGATATATGTGTTTTTCAAGGGAATATTTCTAGTTTTTGAGGTATGTATTATTGAGACAAAGGCAAAGATGCAATTTTAAAAATATATCAGTAATATGAAATTTTCTCCCCTATTATCTACTAGATGCTATAGGAAACATATGAAATGATGAAAATAAAAACAGTTTTGAAAAGTTAAAGATCTATTCTACATGTATTATTTATTATTACTTAAATATTAAACAAGAGGAAAACAAAGAGTTTGAGAACGTTACCACAGATTTTGTATATTTCTCAGTAGTTATAGTATCAATCTTTCTGTATTAAATTATGAATATACATATTCCTCACATTTAAAGCAGTGAATTCTAGAATTTTTCTAATAAAGTGAATGCTCACCTATACAGCTCTGTTTTCTCTTTTGAATCTATTTTAAAACCATGAACTTAGAAAATGCAGAGAAAGATTTAGAGAGTGGGTCGTACAGCAGTGCCCTGGTAGTGAGAAGCTGGTCCTCCAGCACTGTTTCTCCTCCACTGGCTGCCTCCTCCTCCACCTTCTCCCTCATGCTGGCCTGGACCTCTGCAGCGAGGCTACCAGTGTTGCAGGTGTGGATGAAAATGTGACTGACAACATTCCTAAATGGGGTATCCACAAAGGGGAGAACTAGTCTTCTCTCGCCTGTGATTGGGGTGATATATAATATATCCTACCAATTGTGATGTTACTGTCCTGAGAAATGCTGATCAGGACAGGCCACTGGGGTAGCAGGGATGTGTGATCCCTACCTAAGACACTTCTTGCTTTTACTTCCCTTTAAAGTGCCTCTGAGTCACTTGGTAATTGAAGAATTGGGTGCTTTTCTCTCTGGATATATTCTTTTAACAAAGAGACTAGCCAAGTTTGGCAATGGTAGCTGGGGAAGACGATAGGTTTATGGGAAGTCACACCTCCATCAATATCTAATGTAAATACAGCATATATTCAGGTATTTACTTATTCATTTGAAGAGAAACGTGCATTTTTGTTACTAGATTCACTTATATGTTATTTGGTGTTCTGTAAAATTATGCATAAATCTTCAATAAAACATGAGTGAGTGGGAACTGTGAACGATCAACTTAAATTCTCTTCCAAACTTTATCCTCCATCTCTCTATTTCTGGAGATGAGCTTGGGCTCAGCACTTCTCTTAATCTGAGTTTTCTCCCCTAAAAAATGAAGATAATACTAGTCCCTACTTCACAGGGTTGTGTTAAGGCATATGAGGTGAGGTATGTAAAACACCTTCCATAAACTTAAAGTCTTATATAAATGCTAATCATATGAAACATATTATTGTTTACCAGTGAAGAAGTTGAGCCCTGATAAAGGAGCCTGAAATGAAGATTCTTGGGCCTAAATTGCTGTTTCATAACTTATTTAGTGTGTATTTACAAATTACTTAACCTCTCTAAACCTCAGTGTTATCTACGAAGATAAAGACAACAGCTTTCTCATAGGATTGTTGTAAGAATTGAAGGAGATAATACCTGTAAATCTTGTAGCCTAGTGCCTGGAAAATGCTAAGCACTCATAGATATTAGCTATTATTATTAATAGGATCATTAGTCATATTAACCAAGTCAATGGGAAACTGGGTAAGAACATTTATTAATTTCAACAAGGTTTAATTGAGATTGTTCTTATCAATTTGTCATTTTATTCTATAGAAGTCTCATAAAGATTTTTTCAATGCTTTATTTCTGTTCTTTTCATGTATAAATATGGTTTTCTTTGCTACATTAAAAGCTTAAATTCTGGAGTTGTAAAAGGCCAGTAGTGAAAAAAGGATTACCTATTTGTTCTGTCAACCTGTGTGTTAAGCACTCTCTGTCAGGGGAACGGGGCTTGCTGGATGCACTGGCGTAGAGGACAAGGGGCCTTCTCTGTCACCACCCCTGGCCGTGGCACATTTTTGGTCACTGAATCTGCGAGAGCCTGGACCCTTGGCCCACATAGGATCCAATTCCCTGAAGGAAGAGGTGGCCTCCTGCCACTGACCTAGAATTGTGGCATTGTGATGTTCTACCATTTGATCTTCCAACTTTTCTCAGCTATGTCGTGATCATTTCATGTTTGACACTCATTACTTACCACAGTGTGGTTTAATCTGTTCATACCACCGACCTAAATTCTCTTCAAAACAGACCGCAATGTCAGAACTCAGTTTTTAATTCAAGATTTGAGACTGATTTCATAGCTGGGTTGAAACTAATTTGGACTCATCTATCTATAAAAGAATCTATAGCTGTCTATAAAGATCTTTACTTTATTTTTGTTTAAGAACTTTATGTGTTACAAAGTTCTCAACATTCAGATATATAAAGAAACAGCTTGTTCATTTTTATAAATCATCTGATCTTTATCACAATTTACTGACTGGGTTAAAATAGTCCCCTTCAGGGATATATGTTCAGTTTTTCAGAATTTGTCTTCCTTTTCATATTTTTCCCCAAGATGGAGCCTGATTGTACAAAGCAATTCACCGTCTTCCTTAGCTTCAGAGAAAGGGGTGCAGCTCTCTGTGTGTGCTTGTGCTCCTCTCTGGATCTTTATTGGATTCTGCAGCAATGATGTCCCTTATCAGCCTGTCATAGCTTGATTTGTTGGCATCCTCTGTTGAAGTTTGAGGCTGAAGAATGTGGGGTCTGTCCTTTCTGAGCTTGGACAGGACCTATGGTCCTATCTGCTATCCTGACCCCACCTCAGCTCTTCCAAGTACTGTGGCTGCCACTGAGGTCTGGCTGTGAGTCCCTTTTGATCTCCAGCCTGCATGGTCTGCAGCCCTCAGATATAGGTGTCAATCCTCTGCTTTTCATCCTATCAATTACCAGACATCCTATCAATTGCTTTCCACAGCCCTCCTTAGAACTTCTGGATTCTTCCCACGCTATTATAGCCAAGCTGGAGAACTAAACTCAGGCCGTTTCCCTGCTTAGCTCTGCCACACAATCATTGATCAAAGAGCTTCCCTAGGTTGGCTGGTCTCCTCCCTAAGTGCCAAAGCAAAAGCAGGAGAAAAGCCCTCCTAAGCTACTCAAAATGGAGGAGGAATAAGACTTTTCTTACCTCCTTCTGGTGAATATAGGTTATTTTCTTTCCCTCCTAACTAAAAATAAAGAACCTTAAGTTTTGCATCTGTTGAACGCAATCTACCGCACGTTATTTCTTATTTTTTATGGTGAGGAAGATTGGCCCTGACTAACATCTGTTGCCAATCTTCTTTTTTTTTTTTTGCTTGAGGAAGATTGTCACTGAGCTAACATCTGTACCAAACTTCCTCTATTTTCTATGTGGGATGCCAGCCACCACAGCATGGCTTGATGAGTGATGTGTGGATCCACACCCAGGATCTTAACCTGCGAACCCTGGGCCACCGAAGCAGAGTGCCTGAACTTAACCACTAAGCCACCATGCTGGCCCCTATTTCTTCTTTTCTGAAGTCACCTACTGTCTATATTTCATTTCTCCTCATTTCCTGAAAAACTTAGCTCCCACATCAGTTTCTTCCTCCAACACTACTACTGTCATAATTTCTGGTGATGTCAACATCTACAAGATCATCCATCCAATATCCTAGCCTCTAATATCGTTGGCCTTTTATATTCAAATGCTATTAGTCCCATTTCTGCCACTCAAGCCTGTTTATAACCTAGATTTTGTCATTATTCTTAACTATATCCCTTCTATCATTTCAATTTCTAGTTTCCCATTCTCTGACCCCTTCCTATCTTTCCAGGTGACTCCCTTCAATAGTCCAACTCCAACTCCAATGATCGTTTTACACTCAGGGACTTGAAATTAGCTGACCTACTACCTTTTCCATGTCCTTAACTCAGCACATATCCTCACACCCTTTCTTATTCAGTGAAAATTCCATGTTTTATCATTATAATTGTTCCTTTGCTATAAAACCACAGCTCCCTTGTGTCTCTCGTTTCATTACACTGTCTGGCAGAATCACGACTGTAGTTAAATCCAACTGCTTGCCTAACCTGTGCCCATGCATGGAAGGTTGAATGTGGCTGGAGAAAAGCTTGCCATCCTGCTGACTGGTCTCTTTTTACATTTATGGCAACTAACCTCAAGTGGGTTCTAATGATGCCCAACAACCATATTACATTTCCCTTGGATATTCACTCCCAGTCCTTTGATAATTTTTCAGATCATTTTCTTTCCTCTAAAACTTCCATCACCTTTTCCCTCATCCTCCTTCTCTGCTGCTGATCATAAAATGAAAGCAATGAGCAGAGAATTTGCCTTAGTTTACCCATTCTCATGTCTCTACCTACATATATCAATGCTCATGTGTTCTGCCTTAAGTCCTTTATCTGAATAAACTAAGTTCCCAGCAGAGGAAACCTCTCAACTTGTACACAAGGTCTCATTCCCTATCTTCTTAAGAATTTCACTCTAGCAATTCTCTTTTCTCTTCTTGCATCATCAATTCTTTCTCTCCATTGAACTTTTCTGTGAGCGCATATTGATTTCTCTTAACAAAACAAATCAAACTGCCTCAACTTTTTCCAGCTACTCCTGTTTCTTTCTGTTCATTTATAACAAAGCTCCTAAAAAGTTTTGGCTCTGTGCAGTGATTCCAATTCTTCTTTTCTCTTTTGGACTGAGCCTAATCCAATCCGATTTTATACCCAGAACTGTTTTAAGAGTGTTTGTGGAGGTCATCAATGATCTTCAAGTTGCTAAATCCAATAGAATTTCTCAATATTTATCTTCTCTGAACTATCTACAGGATTTGAAATAGTAGATTACTCCTTCATCCTTAGAACGTTCTCTTCCTTGTATCCCATGATATTTCATACTTTTTTTTACCCCATACCTCAGTGGCTGCTCCTTTTGAGTCTCCTTCGCTGGTTCTTCTTAACCTCTCCAACCTCCAGGGCTAAGTCGTTTAACCTCTTTTCCATCTACATATAGTTCTTTGGTGATATGATCCTACCTCATGGCTTTAAATGCCATCTATATTCTGACAACTCTCAAGTTTATATATTGGGCCAAGACTTTGTTCTTTACTTCGTAATCATACATTCAAATACTAAATTATTATTTGGATGTCTTATAGACATTTCAAAATTAACGTATCTCAACTTGTACTCCTCCTCCTATCGTCCCTATCTCAAAATCAACATCACCCTTTTATTTGCTTCTTTAAAGTAACTTAGGCTCATCCTTGACTCCTCTCTTTCTCTTTCAGTGCACATCCCATCTGGCAGGATATCAAGCAGGCTCAACTTTAAAAATTACGTATCAAATATAGAGAATTTAAATCACCTCCACTGCCACCATTGTGGTCCAAGCCACATATCACCTCTTATTTTTGCAACAGCCTCCTAACTGTTTCCCCTATTTATGTCCTTGACTCCATCCTCCAATTTTTAGCGAAGCTGCCAGATTGCGACTGTTAAAACACACAGATCACTATTCTGTATGCAACTGGAGTGTTGGACACATGACTCTTTGAATTTGTTAAAATCTATACAAAATATATTTTGTACTATGCAAATTAAAAAAATAAAAATATGGATTATGTCACTCCTCTGTTCAAACCCTCCAGGAGGGTTTATAAGGAGTCAAAGTCCTTATAATGGCCTACAAGTCCATCCTGCTCAGTCATACTGAACCCTTCATGTCCTCAAACACACAAGATATGCACTAGTTTTAGGTTCACTGCACCATAGTCAATGAATGTAGACTCTAATATTAATTTAAAAAATTCGTGTTTTCATAATTGGTCTAACATGTAGTCAGTTTTTGTAAATGTTTAAGGTGCATTTAAAGGAAGATTATCTTTTTGTAGGGAATAGGTCTAGGCCTAAATCTCTAAAACCAAATTTATTAATTATTAGTCACGATCTCCATAGCATCATCTTGTTTTTAACCACTTAATCTGTCAGTACTGAGAAAGGAGTATTCAAATATTTCACAACAGTGAAAAATCTCTAACACGATCAAGACTGGAGTGAATCAATTAATCCAAAATGTGTTTTAAGGCACAAAATAAAGAAAAATAATGTATACACATGGAAAACCTTTTATTTTGGCTTAAAACACGGATATACATTTATTTCCTAATCTTTTGATGCAAGGCTGAGGTCTTTCTTAGAGTATGGACCCTAAATTGAAGTTCTATTATTTGTCTGGCTTAAACTGCACCCATTATATAAAGCCTATCAGTTTTAATGGTGGATTTTTAAAATGGAGAGAGAGCTTAAGAGACCTTTTGAAAGAGATCTGAGTGTGGGATAATATGACTAGGTTTTTATAGTTAATATCTGATCTCCCAATTACTTACATTTGTGTCCCCACACCTAATTTGACATGACTTTTTAGAGAGCCGCATTGACTGAGGCCTTACAAACCATTTAATTTAGTTTTAATTAAGTATAAACTGTATTTTCACATATCCTGTTTAATACGTGCTATTAAATGGTACAACATTTGATAGTACAACAGATGTAAGCATATTTGGGAATGACTATGACTGACCCTTGGTAGCATACAACTCAGTTTGTGGAGTAGAAGGGAAGAGCATACAGTGGGAACAATCTATTAGTGGTTAGTGTTAGACTGCTAGGGGTATGGCAACGTATTTTGCAGAGGAATAGAAATTGTCAGTTAATCTACAAAGTCAGTTAAGGGAGCTCTGACTGCATTATTATGTTTCTGTTAATGTCAACTTTCATTTCCAACCCTTTTTTTGCTTTGTTTTATGCTTTATTAGATGCATAAAATTTGATGATGGTTATAGCCTCTGAACATTGCCCTTTTATCCATAAAAGTAACATTCTTTGTTCCTTTGAAGCTTTTACCTTAAATATGAATTTGTCTCTGACTGCTATTGCAACCTCTTTTTATGCTCTTTTTCTATTTGCTTTGTTTTCTTCTATAGCTGGAGTTTCTTTGATATTTTTCCCCTTGTAATTCGGAAGACTTCCACATTGCTTGAGATCAATTTTAAGACTTTAAAAAGCTTTCTAGATACTGTATTAATCAAGATATCAACTTCAATAACTACCAACTTCTCCTCTATAAGATGAAGTCTATAAATTGGAAGCAAATTTCCAATTTCTTCAATCCCTCTTGTTTAATTTATATTTTGTAACATTTTCCATAATTACTGTTTCTCCATATATATGGGTAGATATATGCATGCATACACACATTCAATTATACACATATATGTGCACACACTCAATTATACACGTATTTGCACATGTGCACACACGTCTACATGCACATGCATATACATATATGTATATGTGTGTATATTTAATGCCCATTACCAAATTCCTCATTTATGGGCTGTTTTGATTCATTTCTTAATATACTGGTGTATATGTTCAAATAGCTTTTTCTCCCTGCAATGGCACATAAATGATGTACTTTTCACATCATATCTGATGTGAAATGAATCTGATGTAATGTGAATCTGAAAAATTTTGTTCCTTTGCCTATTTTCCAGAATGAAAGCTTATCAGACTATAGATTTCATAAGTCAGAACCTTTTCTTTTTAGTTTTTGCAAATATTAGTAGAAGTTATATAGCATTTGATACAGTCAAGGATAAAAAAAACTATGTGATCATATTGCTTTTCCTTTTTTTTGTAGGTGGAATGTTTCTTCTCCCTGGATGCTGGCAAATTTTCTTCTTTGTCCTCAAAATTGAATAACCAGGTTGAATTGAGATAACAGTTCTCATTTAACAATTTTACCTAGTGCAGGGTAAATATTTTTTAGCTGTAGATTTGCTCATAAATGTATTCTTTTAATACACTTTTGGTTATTATTCCCATTCCATCTGTTTTGTTTTCTTCTGCAAGAAATCTTATGCCTAAATGTTGGATTTCTGCTGTCTATTCTCAATGTCTCTCATTTTTTCCTTACACTATATTCTGGGTGATTTTTAAAGCATCTTATCCAAAGCACTAATTTAATTTTCAACATTGTTGATTCTACTTTTCTTCTCAATAGTTTCTAAGATTATATAGCTTCTAATATCATTTAAAACTTTTTGGAGATTAAAAAATATTTTTTCAGCTTAACGCTGTGTAAGTATATTTGCTTATCACTCATTGTCTATTTTATTTAATTTCCTTGAGAGAGCAAAGCAGCTTTTGTTTCAAGTTTTCTTTTGCTGTGTTTAGTACAGCTTCCAAAGCATACTTTTATATTTGTACTTTGCATGTGATATTTAGTTACATTTTTGTGAGTTTTTACAGGATTCACTTTGTAGGGCAACTCTAAGTAGATCTGCCATTTGTTCCAAAATAGCAGAGATGGATTTTCCACTTTGTTTACCAAGGTCTTACAATTGTGCCCTTCAAAATTTAATTGAAATGCTAGATTTTATAGGTAAATGTTAGTTATTAACTAGGCTATGTTAAGTTATTGACTAGCCTGAAGAAGTGTGGGGATATCAGCGTTTGTAGTGACTTTGTTTCTATAAAGTTTATTCTTAATATCTGTTGAAACTACTAAACTGAAGGCCAATTTTCCTTATTTTGTTTTCTCTTCAGTCTGTCTTCAATTCTGAAAAGTTTGGCTCTATCTAAACCTTTTATTTGATTTTCAACTTGCTCAGGTGAGGGAATGCTGCCTTTCTCATCCCTCTGGGGATGGGGATGAATGCCTTCATTGTAATTCCTCCTTCAGGTCCTTAGAGTGCTGTGAGGAAGGGAAGTCAGGTGCATTGCCAGCTTCCCAGGGGGGCACAATTCCTCTGTCTTTACTGCTTTAAATTAAAGCAGTTTGACAAAATTTTCTTTGTTTACTTCTGACAGCACTTCTCTGATTTCTTGTGAAAAGGAATAAAGGAGTTGTTTATTGGCCCATATTTTTAAATTCGGTCTGTATTATATTTTGCAGACATTCCTGTGTTGTCGTTTGGTACCATCCCTTGTTTTCAGTGTTATTCTTGTATCTCTTTGGTCATCATGATTGGTTTTGGTTTGGGGAATTGGAATAGACCCATTGATTCCTAGTGCATTATCTTTTTCAGAAGACACCCTCAATATGAATTTTGCTGCTATCTATGCATCATTTTATTCAGCTCTTCCTCCTTTATCCAGTTCATAAAATAATTAGTCAGAATTTTCTCCTCTTTTCTCCTTAATACCTAACTCCTCTAGATCTCTTGCAGAGAGTCACCTCAAGCTGGTTACTTTCTTTCTTTGTCTACTTTTGAATATCTCATAACCGCAAACCCATTGAATAACCACTACTGAGGTAAATTATGTCCTATAACAAAAGAATGAAGCACAGTGCTTGCCATGAATGGGACTTTCTCAATAAATTGAGTTCCAGTGCCCTTCCCTTCCCAGTTGCTTTTACTGTCTAGTTCGTCCCATGTCTTCTCTATCCTGAAAACAATTGCTGAATAATTCTCTTTAAACATAGCTCTCTTGGTACTTGAATCTCCTGTTGGTTATACTGACAGACTATGTAGATAACAATTGTTTTCTGCTTCTTGAGCTTTTGCTTGGTTTCTTTGTATATTCCTACATGGTCCTAAAAAATTAGACCAGTTATAAAAGAAAAATAGATACTCAGGAAAAGAATTTGTTGATAAAGTGGGAATATGCTTTGCCTTTTTGATTTTTGTTCTATATCGTTACTTTTGGATTTTTCTCCCTCCATGGCATTTGTCTTCCTCCCACTCTTCCTCATGTCTCAGGAGGGTTGAGAATACCTAAGAAATATTGAAACTATATTTTGGAAAGGAAATTCCATGCAAAATGAAAGTAATATCTTCTTGACATTTTTGGGTTTCAGCAGAGGTTGTTTTTTTCCTCCAGAATCTGAGCAAAATATTTTTGCCATTTTTGAATGACATATGGAAAGGAAAGTACGTTTATTTATTTTTTAAAAAATACACTGAGTCTTTAAAAAATTCTATATTTATGCAGAAGACAAGTAGTCATATATTTCAAATTTGCTTCAGGAAGAAAAATTAATCTAAAGAGAAATGATGCGTTATCTTATAAACGATTAAGTAATAATGTTTTCGTTAGCAAAGAAGTACATCTTAATTTAACACAATCTCAGTGCCCTAGTTAATGTTGAAACCATTGAAGGAACTCATAGGGCTCAACTTAGATCAGAACAAATTATACAGTGAGTCAGAAAAGGGATCTTGTTTTGCTAGTGAGAAATGTATGTACACCAAAATGTTCTTCCTTTAAAAAGTTTTAGTGTAGGGGATTATCTTTTCAATGACTTCTTTGTGATCTATGCTAAACTACCCTTACAGTAATTTAAAACTGTTTCCTATTCCATTGTATTTCTGGAGACTTCATTTGACTCTAGTAGATGCTGTCTTCCCAATCAATGGATGCATTTAAAGGAAGCATCCTGAGAAGAATACTGTGTAAAATGTCCTTCCATAGGACTTCCATTCTCCTGCTCTGGTTACAGTTGGATATTACTTTATTTCTTCCCTCCCCTACTCCCTCCCTCGTATTTTAGAATCTTATTTCTTATGTAGTTTGATATAGATAAATATATCACAGGGAAGAATTAAGTTCAACTAAATAATAATTTTTGTTATGGATATGGACTTTGCAAAATCATTACTGCATATTGATCATGATTTTCACTTATGTTGAAGTATGCCTTGGGTTTTTTTTTACCTGCAAAGAATTTGTATGGACATATCAGTAAAATTCTACATTTTAGTATTATGTCCTTACATTACCAATTATTTTAGAAAAATACAAGGAAAAGACAAGATTCAAAAATTCAAAGCAAAGCCACTACAATTTTCATTAATGAATATTATTAATTTTGGAAATTTCAGACAATAGATATTGTACCAACGGGGGCTGTTGGTAACAGTTAGAAGCAAATCTAAACTTCTGTTCATGGTAGTTATATGATCATAGTAAAAATTAAAGAATATAGGTATATGGGTTTTGAGTAAAATATATTTGAAAACATTGAAATTGTGTTCAAAGAATATTTGTAGCTATACATTCTGTTGTATTGTGATATGATATTTTTAATACTAGAGTATTATTTTAATAATAGAATAATTTAAAATAGTTTGTATGACTTTTATATCTGCTGAAATCTTCCTAATGAAAGAAGCCTCCATTCATATTGTACATGGTTTCTTCCTGCTCAACATTCTTCCCATTCTTGTAACATAATCTCTTTCATTGGAGAAACTCCACATGATTCAGGTGAAGGTCACTGACTCCCAGCAACCACAGCTTGGATACATGCCTCAGGTCTAGCCAACCAGAGCATTGTATTCTGCTCTCCTTGCGAGCTACACTATTTCATTCAGAGATGGACACATGGCCCAAGCGGACAGCCTTCCATAGAACTTCTTTCAAATTATGGAAGAAGGGGGGCACTCCTTGTGTGAGGTTGCAGGTATGGAAATCCATTAGTTATTGAATTTCTGGGGCTATCTTTGCCACCCACTGAAAGAGAGTGGAGTAGTCACTCCATGGGTGTTGTTTGACACCTACCAGATCTACCCAATAGTCCATGGACTTCATGGTTACAAATGCCAATAGATTCCCTACTTATTCTTTTTTTGTTGTTTTTAAGTTACTGCTGGGTTTTGCTTGAATTAGTTAAGTTTATTTCTTTCCCTTGCATTAATAAAATTCTGAGTAGTGCAAAAAATTGACAGTATAGCATAGAAGTTAAAGAATATAGATTCTGGAGCAGTTGGCCTTGGTTTGAATTCCAGCTGCGCAGTTGTAGCTTTGTGACATTGGCCAAGTCACTTAACCTCTCTTCCTCTGTTTCCTCACTTGTCAAATAGAGATCATCATAGTACCCACCTCAGAGCATTGTTATGATTATTGATTGAGTTAATATTTATAAGATGCCTAAAGGGCTCCTGGCATATAGTATGTACTGTATAATATTTGTTAAATAAATATGAATAATAAACCACTGAATAGTGAGCAGGGTCTTCATATTATAGAAGGGGAGTTCGTATTATCTTTGATTCTATGAATCCTTTAAAAGAGCAGAGAATATGCACAGAATGCTGCATTTTTTTTCAGTTGGTAGCCAAGTTGCTCTTCATCAACATAAACTTTAGGCTCAGCACAATCCTTAATGACTTTTTTGAGTCATCAAGTATTCTATTTTCCAAGTATCATTTTCATGTTACTTTAGTGGGCTATTTGGGTATAATGCTTTGGGTACCAGCTAAAAAAATGTTTAATTTTCATCAACATTAGATTTCTCAATCCTTTGAATTAAAGTGTCTTATAGACTGAAAATCTGGTACAGATGTACTTAAAAATGAAGAGTCAGGTCTGTAACACATTCTACGCATTAATCCAAATAGTCTTTGCCTTCATTAATCACCCACCACAGTCCATTTGACCCACTCCGCCATGAAGAAGGCTCTTGAGCATTTTGAAGAGAAGAGTATTGTGACAGAGACTTAAAATAATAAACTCCCTCTATTTTGATGTACTTTCTGGAGTTATATCCACGTATTCTTTATTTTTTAGATATCTTTTGACTTTATAACATTTTTAATACATGAGAAGAAAAATATAATCCTAAATATATTTATTTTTGACATTGAGAAAACAATTTTGTTAATTTTTTAGTCTGCTGTTTTTCTGCATGTCTTCTGTTGAAGTACTGACAATTTATTTAGTAAAGCTTGTGAAGTCACACTCCGCACATTTAAAAAAATTAATCATTTTGTGTCCACGGATAGGAAGCAATGTAGCTTTGGTGATATTAATCATTGCATTTCATGTCATGAATAATACATTTATGTTCTTTGCTGTGCTTTATCTGATAATATATGTATGCAGCGTGTTTATCCTTTGCATACATATTGTAACTCTTATGATGTATTATGTGTAGGCAGTTAGTTCCATTTATTCTTTTAGAGTCTATGATCAAATCTTGCTGCAGTGAAGTGAAAAAGTGCTAGTCATGCTCAGGTATATTCTGGTCTTCCTTAAAAGACAAGACTGGTCCCAGTCCTAGCTTTTGCTGGGCTGGAGGTACAACTACAAACAGAGTTACATACCATGTATCTAAAGATTTAAAAGTTATGAATCAAGCTAACAAAATTATTATAAAATATGTGCTATCTTCCTACCTTGATGAACATGCCTCTATAATGAACTAGAAGATGGGTTAGAATTTTAAGTTCTTGGAATACTTGGAGCTTCCAAGAGAGATTCAGACGCATGGCCTGTGGCTTCTTACTCATCCCACCAAGGTCTGTCCTGCATTGCAAGGTGCTTGGTGCCTTGTGTATACATGTGTGCATACTCTTGTCCCCATAGGCAAGCTTCACCTATAGGTGGCTCCTTGAACACACGTCTTTTTGGGCATCTTTCCACTTTGCAATGGTGGCTTAGCTCACCTTCTGGAGGAGGCAACAGGTAAGTGGACTGTGCGAGCCCTGGAAGCATGTTAAGGCTGTTTAGGTAGCTAATTCCCGGGTCCCAAGTCCCCAGAGCCTTGGCCTTGCAGAGCCCTGATCTGTGTAGAGGGATGTACCTGGCGGAGGGCCACAGCAAACTGCCAACACACTGGCTTGGGCCTGGTGCCCTCTTGTTGAGGTGGAACTGCTGAAAGTCCAGCCCATGGCTGCATTGTTTTGAAGGTTGAATTTCCGCAGTTTCTGCAGTCCAAACAGAAGCTCTGTCCATTTCTTCACATGTGAATATTTTAGAAGAAAAGTGGTTACCAAGGAAATTGTGAGTGGTGCTAATATATGTTATAAATCATGGCATTTAAGGGAACTTTTGTCACGACAGTAAAATACTTCTCTGTTTTTGTGCAGTGTAGGTTTTATTAAAATCAAGACAGCAAAAGTCAGCATGATTTCTTGCTATCTGTAAGTCATTTGTAGTTTTCATAAAATGCAAGTTTTTATGCAGAAGCATATATGCTTTTTCACTTAAAAATTTTTTTCCTAGTGGTTTAGGTGTCAATCTGCTGAGAAGACACCTTTTGATAAGTAATACATACCAAAGTCAATTCTATAGATGAAAATAAGTAACCAGAAGAACTCAATGACTCTACATTAAATTAGGTATTTGATTCATTTGTCTTCAAACCTAAACACATAATAAAGTAACTAAAGATAATAAATCAATTTTTCAACTGCCAGTAATTCTGAAATAGAAACGCCATGGGAAGAGGCCACACCTTACTTTTTTAATTTTGCTGGAATGTTCTGTCATCACTGTTGCCTAACCAGTCTGAGAAAAATATTTGCCCGGATCAACTGTACATTATTGTATTTCACATCAAACTGAGTATTTTAATATAAGTACATAGTCAAGGATTTAGTCTTCCTTCACTCCTGCTGTTTTATCCAACTACATTTAATACGCTCATTTGAAAGCATATCCCTTGTTAAATGACAAGTATGCCTTCTGCTTTACAAATGACAAAGACAAAATCAGCTTTCTCTCAGGTCAGCCGGAGGCTCTCTGTACTGCTGTGCTTAGTAAGAAGGCAGAGGGCAGGTTGTAGTTCCACCCGTACAAACAGGTAGAGAAATGTGTGAAGGGAAACAGTATGAAGTGAGGCCCTGAGGCATAGAACACTTTGTGAAAATTATTTGGGGTGAGGTACAAGCTCATTTTTCCTGTGTCAGTTTTGCTGTACATTAATGCTTGCTGACCACAAGTCATTGTAGCATCTGCTCCGAGTATGCAAAAAGCAGTTCCCCAACATGCACTCTTTGCCCCTGCAGTCTTGGTTTTAAAGAACCCTTGTCTAATTTGTGAAAGTTTCTCAGGGATCACATTAGAGTAAAACTTGGTCTCAAAGTCTTGGCCTCATCTCTGTGGTCAGAGGATTGAATGGGAAAATTTCTTATTAATAAGACCCACTGATCAGTGCCACAGTCCAGGCATGTGCTGGGAGAGGGAGCTTTTGTATTTGGAAGGTAAAATCCCCACGGACTAGAAACCCTCAGAGTCAACTCAGCTGCCATTTACTGCATTGACAGTGCAGTGACATTTATGTGCACACATTTCCATCATGGAAAGTAAACTAAATTACATAAAGTAATTTCAGTTACTTTATCAAACACATTTGCAGGGTTTCATGACATTTAAATAATTACACATGAGCTGTAGTAAGGAACATGTGTCTGAAATGAGATTCAGTCCTAAGGCAGTAGCACAATTTTTTTCTCTGAAGTTTCTGTACTGAGAGTGAAGGTAAGTATTAAGTCTTTTTGAATCTTAAGTGCCATTACATTTCAGAAATAGGCCAAAAATTATGGATTATAGATTCTTTGCATAAAGCCTACCATAATTTGAGTATTAGCAGATCAAGTGACAGTCCTTCTGATTGCAAGCTCTTATTATGGAATTTTTCTTTTTTCTTCTAAATGATTCAAGAAACAACTATAGAAATTATGCATCAGTTATGATTTATGAAGCCAAAATTGGATAAATTTTCTGGACAATAATGGTGGTGGGATATGAATCCCAGAGTTAGCTTTGAGGAGTTTGGGGCCGTCTTGGTCTCCTTTCCTTCTGCTGAATCCAAGTTGAAATGAACACAAAGGTATTTTTGAAGTGGGTGAAATCAGTCTGAGGAGTTGCTTGGAAAGGAATGGCAGTAGTGGTGATATGGGACCCTAAGCAGCTCCTGACCTTTTTGAGCATCAGCAGAGTGATTCTACATTATTTCTCCCAACTCCAGGAGCTGAGAACCAGGCCCAGTCCGGAGCACAGCCCCAGGCCTCAATCTACTGCACACAGCTGAAAAGCTGCTTGGTTGACTAATTTCATTCTTTTCCATTAATGATTGTTTCCTTAGGATATTATTTATCTAAATTTCAATTTTTAAAACACCCTTCAAAAGAGACTCTGGTAGACATTAACAGAGCCCTTAACTTCAAACAAATGGACTTAGACTATCAGCAAGAAAAAGTGAAGTGTTATACAGAGGAGTAGCATTTAAATAAATATCCAGTTAAAGGATCTAAGTAAAGATGAGGAAAGGGGAGTGTAAAACTTTAAGATAAGACCTAGCTAATCATCATGAGAGGTTGCATCATGGGCTTTGGATTCAAGACAGGTCAGATGCCAATCTCACTCATTCTCTAGTTTCTGTGTAAAGTAAGAAAATTGCGTTCTTTGAACCTCAGTTCCCCCTGAAGTAGAATGGGGTGATGCCATCTATCTATCAGAATTTTCATGAGGTTTGTAAATAATATATGCAAAATGACTAACACAGTATCTTTCATGCGAGCACTTAATGAAGTGTATCTTTATTATATCAAAATGCCATGTGAATAGAAGAGATTATTCAGAGGAAAAATGCAGATATGGTGCAACTCTAAGAAGAAATGAGCATCTATAGTTAAAAGCCCAGATCACTATTATATTTGGGAGATCAGGGTAAAGGTGGGAATGCTCAAATTTGGTAGGGAGGTATTGTGAGCAAGAAGGTGAGGATGTAGGCTTGAAGTCTAAACTACTTGTGTTCATATCCAGCTCTACCATTGAACAACAGTGTGTCATTAGACAAATGACTTAAGCACACTGTATTTTAGTTTACTCATCTGTAAGATGGGAATAATGATAATCATACCTACTTAATAGGGTTATTCTAAGGTTTGAATGAGTTGATGTCTGTAAATCTAAGTCCTAGCACGTAGCAAGCACTGAGTAAACCTTAGTTTTCACTGTGATTGTTTGGACGCCTGGGTGCTATTTGATACATTTCCATTATGCTGTTTCAGACACAGTGAAAAGGAAAGTTGTCATACAACTATTAACAAAAATCACTGATTGATTTCTAATTTGGATGTAAAAAGCCACAAGAGACCATCAGTTTCAAATTAACAACCAAAACAAGCCAGATAAGCTATAAAAATCACAGTAAAAAAACTATCATAAAGCTGAGCACACAAAGCTATCAAAACAAATGAAACATCAGAGAGTAAGGAGCTCTTTAGAGGATAAGAGAGACTTACCAGTGCTCTAAGCACTGGAGGAAATGTTCACCACAGATAGAACAGGGGAAAGCCATCCAAACTCTTGATACATGTTTAATAGCTGTATACGGGCTCTTGTAATAGGTTAAAACCACAAGGAACCCTGGCCATAGAGAAGTTTCTGTTTACCACCAATTGAACAATAACATTTAAAACTGTACAGTAACATAAAAACACTCAGATAAGAAAGGATAAATCTAATGAAAGATATCTAAGATCTCCACGCTGAAAACCACAAAATATTACTGAGAGGAATTAAATAAGACCTAAATAAATGGAGAGAGAGAGCACATTCCTGGATTGGAAAATGAAATATTGTTGATGTCTATACTTCCTAAATTGATATGTATGTTCAATGCAATCTTTATCAAAGTGTCAAAAGTCTATTCTAAAGATTTAGACAAGATGGTTCTAAAGTATACATAGAAATCAAAGCAAGTAGAATAGCTAAAACTATCTTAAGAAAGAAGAAATTTGGAGGACTTAAACTACCTGGTTTCAAAATTTAGTATAAATTTACAGTAATCAAGGCAGTGTGGTGTTTGGGATAAGCATAGACAAACAGAATAATGGAACAGAATGCAGTTTAGAAAGAGACCCATACATATTCAGTCAACTGCTTTTTGATAAGAGTGCCAAAGCAATTCTTTGGGGAAAATCTTTTCAAGAAATGTTGCTGGAATAATTTGGTATTTATATGGAAGAAAATGTATCTTGACTGATCTCATGCCATATACAAAAATTAATTCCAGATGGATCATAGATTTAAATGTAAAACCAGACTCACAGTTCTAGAAGAAATTAGAAAAATACTTTTTCTGGTAGGCAAATACATTTTCTGGTTAGGCAAAGATTTCCTGCACAGGACACAAAAAGCATAAACCATAAAAAATAAGCTGATTATTGAACTTAGGTAAAATTGAAAAATTTTACTTTATCAAAAGACTCCATTAAAAGTGAATAAATAAACCAAAAACTGGAAAATAAAATTTATAGAGTATTTGATAAAGCCCTTGTATACAGAATAGACAAAGAATTCCTATCAATAAGCTCTAAAAACACAAATAACCAAATTGAAATATGTGCAATAAAGTTGAGCAGATACTTCACCAAAGAAGTACGTTAAAAAAGTGCTCAATGTCATTAGTTATCAGACTATACAAACTAAAACAAAAATGTGATGTTACTCACCATTCCCTTGAATGGTCAAAATAAAAAAGACTGAAAACATTACATTTTGGTGAGGATATGGAGTAACAGAACTCTCATACATTGGTTATAGGAATATAAAGTGATAAAATTGCTTACAAAAACTGTTTGGCAGTTTCTTATAAAGTTAAACATACACCTCCCCTTTGACCCAGAAATATTACTCATAGGTATTTACCGTGACTTGTAGAAGAATGTTTAGCAGCCATATTTATAAAAGGCATATACTAGGAACAACCCAATTATCTAACAACAGGAGAATTGATAGGCACATTGTAGTATTTCCATGCGATTGAATACTATTTAGTTATAAAAGGAAAAACTACTGATATACAGAAAAATATGGATGAATATCAACTTTTCTATTAGATAAAAGAAGCTATACACAGAAGAATACATACTATAGGATTTCATATATATCTATGGTGATTGACATTCCATATTAATTGTGGGGGTGGGGAGAGAATTGACTAGAAAGGAGTGCAAGGGAATATTTGTTCTAGACGTGTTTTGAATGGTGGTTACACGGGTGATGTAATTGTCAATACTCATCAAACTGAACATTTAAAGTTTGTGGATTTTATTGAATGTTAATTATATCTCAATAAAAAAGTGAAAATCAGCAGAGAAAAAGATATTAGATCATTGATTAAAAAGAAACCACACCCCTATGTTCATTGCAGCATTATACACAATAGCCAAGACATGGAAACAACCTAGGTGCCCGTCAAGGGACAAATGGATAAAGAAGATATGGTATTTATACACAATGGACTACTACTCAGCCATAAGAAATGACGAAATCCGGCCATTTGTGACAACATGGATGGACCTTGAGGGTATTATGCTGAGTGAAATAAATCAGAGGGAGAAAGTCAAATACCATATGATCTCAATCATAAGTAGAAGATAAAAACAACGACAAAAAAAACACATAGCCTTGGAGATTGGATTGGTGGTTACCATAGGGGAAAGGGGAGGAGGGAGAGCAAAAGGGGTGATTAGGCTCACATGTCAGGGGATGCACTATAATTAGTGTTCGGGTGGTGAACATGATGTAATCTACACAGAATTCGAAATATGATGTGAGAAATTGTTTTGATCTCTGAATGGTGAAAAGACTATTCAAAGAACAACACATAAAAAACACAAAAGTAATCATTTGCTCTATTTATTTGTTGGCAGAATAGAATCATCCCCAGTACAAAATCCTTTTGTCCTGAAATATGTCATGCTGCCTAAGTACAGCCTCCTTGAATGGTGTCTCTAATCCCCAATGTTTTCTAATCTTTAGTGCAGCCCACTTTGTACATCTAAATTGACTAACATTTCTGCTGTCTTTGCTATAAATAAAACAAATGCTGCAACAACCTACCGTATCAGAGAGCAGTTCCTTGAAATGCAACCCATCATGTTTTTATTATTTGACACCCTATTTTGCCAAATATATGATGAGGATGTCTGTGAGGGTGTTTAAAAGGTAGAAAGTGAGTATGTACGTACTTCAGTGAGGTTGGATGAAGGATATCTTAGTCCCCGAATAGGGAAAAGCTTAATAGAAGGAAATTCTATGCTTAATGAACACAATAAATTCTCTGAGTCTGTAAATTTTCTGTAATGCATTGATAGGTAATTTTATGTGCTCCTCTAACTTAGAAACAGTTTCCTGCTGCATGTTAAAGAGCCAGAAGATCTACTATCTTCAAAATATGTGCATCCTTAGTTTTCAACCTGTTTTAAGAGCAGGTAATTGTTCAAGTGCTTTGGAATAATTTTTATTACTATCTTGTTATAATTATGCAGAGTGCTGAAGGCAGGAGTAACAGCTATTGTGGCACCTCAGTAAGCTTTTTTATACTCCTCTCACTCCAGTTCAACCCTGAGTCTGATGAAAAGATATTCTTCCACTCCTAGTTTAGCTGAAAAGCATCTAAATACATAATTTGTGGTGCTTTGTTTATTTTAATCAGATCACTTTGGAATTCAAGTTACCTATAGCTTTTAGCAAGTTTTTTCTTGATAGAACTTTTGAGAAAAAAGCACAGCGAGGGGCTGGCCAGGTGGCATAGTGGTTAAGTTCATACACTCCACTTCAGTGGCCTGCGGTTCACGGGTTCGGATTCTGAGCACAGTCCTACGCACCACTCATCAAGCCATGCTGTGGCGGCATCCCATGTACAACGTAGAGGAAAACTGGCACAGATGTTGGCTCAGAGACAATCTTCCTCAAGCAAAAGGGGGAAGATTGGCAACAGATGTTAGCTCAGGGTCAATCTTCCTCATCAAAAAAAACCCACAGTGAGTTCTGATGCCGCTGTTGGGTTGAGCTCCTACATTGACTTAGCATGCATCAATTAGATATTTTGGAGCCACATCCATTCTTAGGGAGAATTCCTGGTCTAGGAGAATGTTCTGTCCTGGGACTGTGGCATTGGGTCAGAAAGCAAGACAGATGCTACTATATTTCTTTTTACCTTTTTGTTCACTACACCCAAAAAGTGGGTCTCTTTTCCATTTGAATGTCTGATGCTCAGCTCATATGGGTGGTTTAAGGAGGATATAGGCATAAGTAGCTTTTTCTTCAATTTATCTAACTAATGCTGAGTGAGTGGCCTTCCATATACCTGGATAGAATACATACACACACACATTTCATATGTTTGATCCATACATATATACTTATGTACATATTTACTTAACACACATACATGTACATGTATACAAATACATGTATGTCTTCTTGACAATGTGGTCTGTCAAGCTATCACAGAAGAACATAGCTGGTTGATTCTCCAGGTAAGAATAATTCTTTGGCATTAATTAGCCAGTTCATAGAGCATTTTTTGGAGAATAAATTAGCAGGCTCAACCAAATTGGAAATGCATATAACCTTTGACCAAACAATTTCACTTCTAAGACTCTATCCTATAGAAATCCTTGTACATTCTTAAAGATATATGACCTTTGCAACATTTTTGTAACAAACGAATTTGAAAGCAACTTAAATGTCCATCAATAGATTATGGTATATTCCTTCTATCAAATATTATGTGGTACAAAAATAATGGTGTCGATGACTATCTAGAAAGAGAGATATCTTCAAGACGTTGATAAAAGGAAAATGCAATTCACTGAGCAATATGTATAGCATGATCCCATTTATTATAAACATAAAAAGCAAGTAACTACCCTTTACATATGCGCAAAAACTTCTGAAGAGAATTTTAAACTGTTATTTGTTTAAGAAAAGAAGAATTAGGCAAGGAGTGTTGAAGGTGAATATTTCTTTCCTCTGTATTTTTGTACTGAATTTTAAGATTGTGTATATATGTATTACTAGTTTAATCAAATAGCAAGAAAAAATGAGTCATTCGCAGGGTTTATTTTTCAATAATTGTGATCTATTTAAGAAGTAGTGAATGCCCAAATTAAAACATGGTTAACAATAATGAAAATTACATGATAATATAGATGATATTGATAGATTAAAAAGATTGCTATTTAAACTTGTAGCTTCATAAGGTATAGTAAAACATCCTAAAACACATTTTTGATTGAAATGCTATTTTTGTAAAAAATTGAAAAATTTCATATTTGACTATTTCCTTTTCATAGCGTGAGATATCTACACTATCTATATTTTATAGTGAGTGTGTTGATGTAGCCATCTGTAGTGAGTTCAATAGCAGCTCCCCAGAAGACATATCCAAGTGCTAATCCCCAGAACCTGTGAATGTGATCTTATTTGGGAATAGTTTTTGCAGATGTAATTTAATTAAGGACCAGGAGATGAGATCATCCTGGATTATCTAGGTGGGCCATAAATCCAATGGTACGTGTCCTTGTAAGAGTTAGACAGAAGTAGATTTTATAGACAGATGAGAAGACAAACTCAGAGGAGAAGGCCATGGGAAGATGGAGGCAGAGATTGCAGTGATGCAGCCACAAGCCAAATAAAGCTTGAAGCCACTAGAAAATGGAAGAGGCAATGAGTGATTCTCCCCTAGAGCCTTCAGAAGGGAGTGAGGCCTTGCAGACACCTTGATTTTAGACTTTTGGCCTCTGGGGCTGTGAAAAAAATAAATTTCTGTTTTTGTAAGCTATGAAGATTGTGGTAATTTGTTACAGTGGCCTCAGGAAACTAATACACCATATATTTCCTAAATAAAAATATGATAGGTTTAACATGCCGAAGAGATCTCAGAATTTTAAAACTTAGGTTATTTAAAACTTCCTCTTAAAATTTTAGGAAAAAACCCACTAAATCATTATCATATTGACTACTAGAGGAATGAATGTTACTCCCTGTGTTTCTGCAACACTGAAAGTTGGAAGATTCCTTAGAGATTGTCTGAACAAATGGCCATACACAGAAGAGCCTACTGGTATCAAGAAGGAGTTGTGAATGTTAGGGCAGAAGTGAGTGGTGAATGGTAGAAAGGTGGTGTCTGATCTACCCAAAGCACTGTAAATCAAACAAAAACCCTGTGAAACCCAAAGATATATAGCTCTATTTGGCTACCTGTGTGCCCATTAAAACTCAGGGGTATCTACTACCAAAATGAAGAGAAAAACACAAACTAGAAGACAGTTGACTATTCCCGTCACAGTATCTACCTAGCTGCTGAGCTACGATAATAATCCCTGGTTCCTCCCTCCTACTCTAGTTTTGTTCTGCCTCCTATTCTTTTTATCTCTGCTAAGCAGAATGGAAATAAGCTAAGATGCATTGACTAGCATGGGTTGGACGCCACCCCAGGCTCTTTCAGATATGTAATGTCATTTAATTCTCACAACAGCCTGTGAGGTTGGTAGGTTTCCTCGAGGTTCAGTAACTTGCCTAAGGTCACTCAACTGGTAATGCAGGTCTCTCTGGCTGCAGAAATTCATGCTGTTTCCAAGACATAATACTGCTCCAAAAGAGGGAATAACAAGCTGTTAGGCTTTGGGGAAAATACAAATATGTTCTCTTTCCAAAGATAGGTCATAATTGTTTTTAATAGTCATATTAATTTTTCATATGCTTGAATTAGGAAAAAATAATGTTTCTGCAGTGATACAATTACCTTCACTAATTTTTTTCTGTTATTCATGTATGTCATGTAGGTTTTTCTCTTGTTGGTTTTACAACAGTTTCCTTCAGTAAATCCAAGACAACAGCCTTATTGCTTAACTTTTTTTTCTTTGATTTTTCCTCAACTGACAAAATTATCAAATTACTTTTGGAATGTGATCTGATTTCCTCTGTGTTGTACTGGTAAACAAAGCAATTATTTCGTGTATCTGTTTTTGCCTTTTTATTTAAACAGTTGTACGTTTAACAATTCTGTCTTTGGATTTTGCACCTGTTTTAAGAGCTAAGTTTGGCTGTGCTAGAAGACAGTCATTTTTTTTCATGGGGAAAATGCACTTTTAGATAGTATATTTTAGGAAGAGTCTTTTGCCTGTAGTTTTTCTGCCAAATGACATGGGAATTTTCTAGTTATTTTCTTTATTTACCTAACCAATATGTATTTATTCGTGGCCTATTATGTGCTCAGCATGCTACTTGTAGACCATTTTAGGTGTTTTAAAAGAAATAAAGAAGAAGTATAAAATATAACACCAGTCTTTAGAAGCTTGCAATTTAGCTATGGAACAAGACTAACACACAAAAAGTCAGAGATATGGATGCCTAACTGAGCATTAGGAACTCAAAAATTGAACAGCCCAGTTTGAACTAAAGTAGTGAAAGAAAATTTCATTGAGATTGTGGAATTTGAACTAGACCTACAAAAATTGGTAGGATATGCAGGAAATGAATAAGAACACTTTTATTTTGGGGGGGGGAAGGAATAGAATTAAATTAGCAGAATTTCAAAAATGTGTAAATTTGTGTATTTGGGGGACAGTGAATACATTAACCTCATCAAAGAGAAATAAGGGAAATAAGAAATAAGGAGAATAAGAAATTAGGTATAGTAGCCAAAGAGGAAAACAATAAGTGCTTTAAAAGCCAGTCTAAAAAGTAGATTTGAAAGCAATAGATGATAATGATCCTCTTATGCTAGAAAATGAAAAGGTAAAAGGAATTTCTAAAGGAGATTTAGTGTTGAAACATATGACAGTAGAATTAGACTAAAAGCAGGATCAATGTTAAAGTCAAGTAAGTATAGTAGCTAGAATATTGCTGTGCTAATCTGATTTTGGTATAAGGAGGGCTTGGACTAGGGTAGTGGTAGTTGGAATGGATGAGATAAGGCAAATTCTTCGAAGAGGTATTGAAGGAAGAAACAATGAGACTTGCTTAGAGACTAGACAATGGAGATGTCTATAGTTAGCTGTAAATGACATACTATGATTGAGTAGGGAAGGAAATACTGATTCATTAGTGGCCAGACAATAGATGACTTAGCTGAAGTAGTGAGTGCATATCAGCCCAGTGATATTATAACAAGAAAACCAGAGGGATGAGCTTAAAGAACACTCCATACTTAGGAACCCAGTGGAGAAAAGGAGAGGAGAAGTAGCATCAGAAAGATGGGAGGAGCCCTTAAGTAATGCACCAAAGATGCCAAAAGATGAGAGAATTTCATGTGTGGGTGGTTTGTAGCACCAAACATTATAAGATGTTGAAGAATATGTCTGGGGAAAGGCCAAGGCCATCAATTTAGCAGGAAGAGATCATGGGTAATCTTCAAGGAAATAGTTTCTAGGAGTGGGATGCACTGGAGTAGATGGTAAAGGGAATAAGAAGGAATTAGAATAGCTAAAAAGAGGAGAGGAAAGATGTAGATCATCAAACATTTGAATAGCCTGTCAGCAAAACCAGAGAGGGGCATTGGTTAGTAAGGTAGAATAGGTAGACAGGAATAAAAAAAAGATGTTATGATAGCTAGTGTCCAAGATGGAACCTAGTGATCTTCACCTCCTCTTATTCATACTGTTGTATAGTTCCCTCTACCACGGAATGGTGCTGACTTGTGTGGCCAATAGTATACTGCAAGAATAATGGTGTGTGACTTCTGAGGCTAGTTCATAAAAGATTCTGTGGCTCTGCCATATTCTCTCGTAGATTGTTCATGGTAGGGGAAGCCAATAATTATGTCATGAGGATACTCAAGCAGCTCCTGAAGAGGAACTGAGGCCTCCTTTCAACAGTCAGCACCAGGTTAGTGAGCTATTTTAGAAAGACTTCTTCCAGGTACAATCAAACCTGCAGACATGGCTGACTTCCTGACTGCAACCTTATAAGAGACCCTAAGTCAAAGCAACCCAGCTAAGCCACACCTGAAGTCTTGACCCACAGAAACTGTGAGGTAATAAATATTTGTTGCTTTAAACCACTACGTTTTGGAGTAATTTGTTGTGCAATATTAGACAACGAATACAGATTTCTTTAAATATTTTCTTTTGTGTGTGTTTATCATTTTTATTTTGTTTTTGTTTTTATCTGGTGGAAACCTAAATATGTTTTAAGGTCCTTATGGATATTGCTATGATTCAAAATGAGAATATGAATAAGAGAATTGCAGGACTATGCTCTAAGTAGCTGGACAATTCAGGGCACTAAAATAAAGCTGGAGAGATAATTTTCAAAAAGCAAAAGTGACCTATTTTCTGAAAGTAATGGGAAGTTCAAAATAAATGTAGACTCCATTCCATCCTGAGATGAACACAAGAATGCCTGAAATAATTCAAATAAGATCAGTTCAATTTACTAAATCCTCTGTGTATATATTTTTATATATTTTCTGTTTATATTTTTACCTAAATAGGCTATTAGATGATCTGCTTACCCATAATAAGACATTTTTTGTGATGGCACCCTTTTTAAGATAAATAGTGAAAATGTTAACTTCATTCCTCACAAAGGTCAGGAATCTGCTAAGTGATTCGTTAAAAGCATATGTAACACTTTATAATAAAACAAGTAGTTTTACTTTTGATTATCTCTATATTTTTTCTACGGGGATTTCTTTTTTTTGTTTTTTAACCCATCTAGACTTATCATGGCACCAAGGAGCTAAGTGCATGAACGCTGTAGGTCGTCTTTGCCATTCAAAGGTCAACTGGACTTTTGGACTTGTGGCCATGTTCTAAAAGTTTTACTTGGCTGTTAGTCTAATTAAAGGGGGTCGAAGTGTGGTAGAGATGAAATTACATAGTCTTGGGTTGTGAATTGGTTTTGACCCTGTACAGGTTCTCAGATTCTGCTGTGAGCTCTTTGATATGTATGTTTAGGAAGTGAATATTCAATTAAATGCAATTGATTTATTGCATTAATCAATACTGTTTGAACATAATCCATTTATAGGACACTGTATGAAGACCTCTAAGGGCTAAAAAGACCAATTAGGAAAGAATCTTTCAAGAAGCTTACAGTCAAATATCATTGCTATAGGCAAGGGTGGTCTGGGTGTCAGAAAAGATAGAGGCACAAGAGTGCATGTATGCCCTGATTATTGCGTCTGTGAGTTCCAATAACACAGTTCTTCTCAGAGTGCTCTTTGGGAATAGATGAAGAAATGAGAGTATGTCAGCATTCTAACATACATTTACAAGCAGCACTTTAGCATATGAAAAACTGTTATTGATGACTGAAATGGCTTAACATTTCTCTCAGCTGTTTGACTAAACTTTAGACAGGTTTCTCCTTTACTATAGACCCCTGATCTCCCTTTTCTTAGAGGATTTACTTTAGAAAACTTGAAATTGTACATTCTTTCTCTGCCCCTTTGAAATGTATGTAAATCTTCTCCTAGCATCTTGCCAGTTTTACAACCCAGGAAATGTCATTCTTAAGGATTTGGGCACCATGTCTTTGAAATGCAAACAAAATGGCACCCCTATCTCCCAGTCTCTTGGAGGGGGCAGTGAGATGGGGTAGGGGCCTAACTTTGATGGGCACCAACTAGCAAACTCCGATGGCCTAATCACAGAGAAAAACATCTGGGAATTTAGGCATAACCCAATGTGCTCCACACATTGCATTGATAAACCTACTCCCTGATGTCCTCTAGTACTTTCACTAGCTCACCTCATCACTTAAAAATCCTCCTGCCTTTCGTTTTAGCACAGTTGAGTTCAGTCTTTCTCTCCTACTGCAATAGCTGCCTGCTTAACTTTGGTGCAATTTTTGTTTTGACACTAGAAATCCTGATGTCATCTGGCCCTGCATATCAATCTTAGGGAAGATAGAATTTAGATGGAATCTTCTTAATCCAACCTCTTTGATGTGATGAAAGACACAAATAAAATACTCAAATAAGTATTTAGATGTAGGTTGGGGTTCTAATTTCCAGGGATCTGGGAATTGAATACAGGACATTGTTTCAAAGTGATAAAGTAATAATTTAGTTGAAAAAAAGCAAACTTCACAGAAAGGTATGCAATGAAGAATGAATGTGTCCGTATTCCTCTTCCCTAGTCCCACTTCTTAGATAGAGCCACTTTTAACTGCTTGTTTTTAACTCTTTATTATCATAATGCTAAATAATACGCTTACATCAATGTTTCTTAATTTATCATTCTTGATATTATTTAACTATTTCCTATAAAAGCTAAGGTAGTTAATACATTTAAATGCCTTCCTCTTCTCCCTGGCACACTCCACTTGTGGTTTTCTTGTATATATTATTGTATGAAGAAGATCTTCTTACAGTTATTCTAGTGGTTACCTTTTTCACTTAAAATAATTTTTGGACTGCTGTTTCTTTTTTCTTTTTTTGAGGAAGATTAGCCCTGAGCTAACATCTGCCACAAATCTTCTTCTTTTTGCTGAGGGAGACTGGCCCTGAGCTAACATCCATGCCTATCCTCCTCTACTTTATATGTGGGATGCCTGCCACAGCATGGTTTGACAAGTGGTACATATGTCCACACCAGGGATCTGAACTGGTGCACTCTGGGCTGCCAAAGCGGAATGTGCAAACTTAACTGGGCTGGCCCAACCTCTGTTTCTTGATCTGGCAAGTCAAGACTAGTGGTTCTCAAATTTTAGCATGCATCAAAATCACCTGGAGGGCTTTTAAAACAGGTTGCTGGACCTTACCCTGAGAATGTGATTCAGCAAGTGCTATGACTTTGATAAATTAACATATGTTGGATAGAGCCGTGGGCTGGGTTGTTGGGCTGGTGAGCCACAGTCCAACAAAGACTACAAAGGAATTGAAATAAAGAAGTTTATTACTCACAAGTCCTGGAGGAAGTACACAGTAGGGCTGGAGGGAGCAGGAGGGAAAGTCAAGGCAGAGTGCAGGCAGAGACAGCAAGGCAGGACCTGGGGCACATGTCTTTATTAGGAGCTGTGGGTAGAGCACTTTGGGATTACTGGGCTAAGGCCAGATTGATCAATTCAAATCAAAAGAAGTGAGGTTTTATTAAGCTTCGTGGGGGTCTTATCTAAGAGAGGTGCAAGGAGAAGGCCCTGGGAAGCAGGGGAGAAAGCTATCATAAGGGCAGTGGGGGAGTCATATCAGGAACTTAAATTTACCTGTGACTCTGCCAGCTGTTACCTAGGGCTTTTGTTCAGGGAGGCACTAGTGTGAGTTCAAGGCCCCTCCAGGCCACTTGGCCACAGGAGCTGAATGCTGAGGCAGCAATACCACGGAGTAGTTTAGCTACTTTTAACAGTAGGTCCAGGGTGAGGCTTGAGAATTTGGATTTCCAGTAAGTTCCCAGATGATGCTGATAGTGCTTGTCCAGGATCCACACTTTGAGAATTACTGCTTTCGATAGTATTTACTGAGTCACTGTTTCATAAGAGGAAGAAATTTGTGGATCTACACTTCTCTTCATCCTTCATTCCTCTTCTACATCAACTTTTGTTAGTTATGTCATTGCTTCCACATTGTCAATATTCACAAAATATATATAGTTGATTCAAAAATTTGAAAACCAATAAACATTTACAATATAATAATTAAGTTAAATAATGATATTTGATCCACAGAGAAGAAAATAGAAGTCTATGTAATTGGACTAAAATCATTAATGCTTTGAGATTCTCATTCTCACTTCCACTTTCACCTTCAAATGTTGGTTCTGGCTTTGCCATTGAGTTTCTTTTCCTCCTCCACTCCCTGAAGATGGTCCAGGGTTGCCAGACTTGGGGGTGGGGGGATGGGGTGTGGTGGCGGGCGCTTTGTGATGCAAAAACTAGAGGAAGGGAGAAGAACCATAACGGTAAAGGAGTGTTAAGGCTAGGAGGCTGTTTTGGGGGAAATCTGGACAGAAGGAATAGAAATAATTTCATATGTAAGGAAATTAGATGAGAGGTTTTATAGGAATCTGAAGAACTCTTGTTGATGTAATCCTTTAAAGAGTGCAAGAAATGTAAAGAAATATTCTGTCTGTAACTTTCTTATGCAGATTCTTTTTCTTTTTAAATTCTGTAGTTCTCTCTCTTTTTGTCTCTTATGTTGACTGAAAGGTCAAATGATTTTTATCTTTTTATTAAGAGGTTCCAGACCTTTAATAAACACAATTTATATACTGAAATTTAGCTTCTTCCTAAGACACTCCTCACAGAGAACTCTGAATTCCTTTTCTCATATCTTTTTCTTAACTAAGGAAGTCTTTTGAATTCATAGAGATGTAGTTCTTTTTTCTCAGATATCACTCTTATGAATGCATAAAACAGCAGATTATAAGTGTAATAAACTGATTAATATAATAATTCTCCTTTTGGTCTTAGGGTTCTTGTATACAGACATACATGGTTTAATGGCTAGGATATATTCTGAGAAACTTGTTGTTAGGTGATTTCATCATTGTACAAGTATCATTCAATATACTAACACAAACAAAGATGGTATAGCCTCCTACACACCTAGGCTATATGGTACTAATCTTATGGGACAACCTTTGTACATGCGGTCTGTCACTGACCAAAACATTATTATGTTGTGCCTAACTGTATTCCTAGAAATCGAGGATCCCAAAGAACTTTTGTTTAATGAGTTATATCTATTAGTATTTACTGTATTAAAAATCACAACTGAGAACATTTAAAAATATTTATATATTAATTGATTTAAAAAACAATACTAAAACTGTTATTTATTAACAAAAACACTTTATGAAAGTTAACTATATTTTTCCAAAATAAAATATAGTTATTGGAGTGGCAGTGTTTTACATTTGTGTAAATCACTTTAATGTCTGGCTTAATAGAAGACAACTGTATCCTCATATCCACTTCTGCATCAGTCTGCTGCCATATATTGTTTTGGTAGAAATATACAGAGAAAATATGTTTTCACACATATGTAACTGGAAAGGGAGAAGTATTTTAAGAGCCTTTTCAGATAATTGTGAATATGTTTTTTAATATTACACTGAAACTCAATAAGCAGTAGTTTCTAAAAGGTTAGTTGCAATATGGAATCTGAAACTATATTGTACTAGTTTCTTACTGTTGCTGCAACTAATTACCACAAACTGAGCGACTCACAACAGAAATTGATTCTCTCACAGTTCTGGAGGCCAGGAGTCGGAAATCAGGGTGTCACTTAGATTGCCCTCCCCCGAGAGGCTCTAGGAGAGATTCCATTCTGTGCCTCTTTCGTCTTCTGGTGGCTGTTGACATTCCTTCATTTGGGACCTCATCACTCCAATCTCTGCCTCCATGGTTGTGTTGCCTCTTCCTCTTCTATCTATAAAATCTGTCTCTGCCTGACTCTTATAAAAACAGTTGTCATTGGATTAAGGGCCCCCCAGATAATCCAGGGTAAGCTTCTTCTTCTCAAAATCCTTACATAATTACATCTTTTTGATGTGTAATTCACTCTTTTATCATATAAGGTACACGTTCTGGGGATTAAGACATAGACATATCTTTTGGGGGGCCACCATTCAGCCCACTACACATATCATTGACCTTGTCCTACTCTATTGTGTTAAAATTCATTGGTTTATCTCACAATCTGAATGGTCTTTAACCATGTATGATATTATAACATCATGCATTACTCATTTGGAAAATACTCATTCACATGTTAGGAGGATCTTCCAAATATTGACACATTTTATTATGCAGCATCAAAAAATCCCACTTATTACTATTGCCGCAAAACTCATGAGCCAAGTCCTTGAAGACTGGGAACATGCATGGTGGCAGACACAAGTTTTCCAAAATTCTAATTGTCACTTGGAAGTTCCAGTTTTACCATTGGCAATAAATTGAGTCATTTCTTTTCCTCGAAGTGACAGCCACTTTGTTCATTGTTGAGAAATGTTCTAGAAAATATCCCCAATCTGAATAACTATCATTTGTTTGTGTGTCATTCTTTCAAGTAAAAATAGTGTTCCATGAAAAAGTAGCTAGTTTAGCTCACAGCTCAGACAATTGTATGAGTGCTTTTCCTGAAGGCAGCCATCAGACTTCAGTATGCAGCAAAGTACTTTATGTGTAATTCTCCCTCATCAAACAGAATATTTAAAATATGCATACCAAAAAGTTGAGATTTAACATTAATAGTCTCTACTGCTTCTTCAAGGATATTTTTAAGTAAAATTGGGTTTTTCTCCAGTATTTCTTTGGTACTCTGAGTATGTGATAGCTAAAAATATTACAGCTTGGAACCACTTGATTCGTATGAAAGGGCCAGCAATTTTACCCATGGTTGCTCTTGATCCATCAGTACAAATGTTTATTGTAGTAAAAGAAGGTAAATAACACATTTAAAATTATGAAAATAATTTTGACCTTGCAGACCCCTAATAGGTCTTAGAGTCCCTTTGAGAACTTCTGTGTTGAGGTGTTCTCAAACTTCTTTGCATTTAGAGTCCAACTCTTTTAGATTTAGGGTTTTTGATGCCTGTCTTTTCCCATGCAGAATAATACTCCATATAGTAGACAACACTAATGATATAGTATTTCTTTAAAGGATACTCTACTGTATACTCTGCAATTTTCTTCCAAACTTATGATATCCTTCCAGTATGTTTTGACATTGAACTTTTCATATTATTTCCAGAAAGTGTCAACAGAAGAGCTTCAGACAATAAGAAAGATGCATATTCCTCAACTAATCCCAAAGTTGTTCATGACTGAATAACTAACAGGTTGCAATTGTCTAGTTGTGCTACTAGAATTGAAAACTGAGGTCACTCATATGTAAGCAGTGGTTAACTTCCATGTGATAGTGAATCATATATGCAAAAATATGGCATATCTTCCTTTTTGTTCTAGCTGCTTTTGTGCCTTTCAGGAGGATTTTATGGCTTTCCTTTGGGTTTAAACATTTCTAAGCTTGCAAATGAATGCTATTATCATAAGAGGGTCCTCTCGTTTATTATATCCTCTAATTGGTCTTGTTTTGTGTGTTTATATACTATATTCCTTCATAGAAAGATTTAACGTCATATAGATATTAATATTTTCTAAATTAATTTAACTCAGTCTCAATGGAATTATCATTTAGTTTTTTCTCTTTGGGGATAAACGTGTAGAGTAGCCATTTCATTTGGAAATACAACCATGAATGTCCTGATGGGAAGAGTAGTGGTATGTAAAGTGAACCAGCTCTATCAGATATCAAAACATATACAGATAAAATAGTATATTATTGGGAGCTAAATAGACATCCAGATCAAAAGAAGAGAATAAGAAAAATCTATAAATATATCCTAATCCTTGTGAAAAATTATTATAAAGTCAGCATATCAAATCAATAGGGAAAAGATGTATTTTTATGTTGGGGTAACTGACTAAACATATAAAAGAAGATAAAATACTATTTATTCTCACACCATACTTCAAGATAAATTTCAAGTGGATCAGACACGCAAATTTAAAAGATGAAATGTACACGTATTGGAAGGAAACTTGAGTGTATTCTTCTGTAGTCTAGGAGTAGAGAAAACTTTCCTAACTATGAATAAAACACACAAGCAATAAAGGAAAGACTGGTGTATTTGACCACTTTAAAAAATTGCATGACAGAAGAATTATAAACAAAATCGAAGATAAGTGATACACTAGAAAAAATATTTGCAATTTATTTCAGAAATAAAGAGTTACTATGATACAGCAGTTCTAAAAACAGAGACAGGAAATTACTATAACTTTAGAGAAAAATGAGGAGTTCATAGAAAAAGAGAAGCAAATGACTCTTAAACACAGAAAAGTATCTCAACTTAGTTCCCAATAAGCAAAAGGCAAATTGACTCCAATGAGATTCCATTTCTATAAGATCAGCAAGAGTTCCAATTTGACATCATACTCTTTGATGAAACCTGTGAGGAAACAGGTGCTCTTGTGTGTTGCTAGTGGGAATACAAAATGGTACAACTATTATGAAGAGAAGATTTGCAACGTCTAGTAAAATTATGCATGTCTTTAATTTTTAACCCAGCAATTCCTCTGATCAGAATCGATCTCAAAGATAGGCAAAAATGCAAAAAGATATTTTCATAGGATTATTCATTGTTGGACTGTTTATTTTTCCAGTCCCGTTTGATAGATGTTTGAGCTTGAGACTATGCAAAATACTATTACATCCACAATGGAGTTTTATTCAGTTATAAAAGAATGAGGAAATTCTCTATATGCTGCTATGGAGTAAAATAATAAGGTAGAGAAAATGTATATAGTATATTATTGCTTATATCTAAATACATATATTTATTATCTAAATATATATACATACATGAGCCTATATATATGTATATATAGATAGATATGTATATCTATGCACATTTGTCTATATAAATATATATTATATAAATTTATATTTTGTATAAACTTTTACTACATATAATATATTATATTAAAATATATAAATATGTACACATATAAATATGTGTATTAATATTTACTTATATTAAAACAATGAATGAATAAATCAAACATTTTTAAAAGGTGAACAATAATGTGGAGGGCAACTGCTTTGAGTATACTACATTTTATGTATATTACTTTGAAACCATGTAACTGTGTTTATTTTTATATAAGTTTAGAAAACTGATACAAAAAACACAAAGGAGAACATAAAATGAAAAAAAATGAACTAATGAACCTAACTGTGACTCATTATGATTGTATAAATCATATAGAGAGAAATTATTATAAGTGATTTTAAGTTCTGGTTAATTTACCATAGATCCTTAGTGGATTATAGTCTAAGGAAAAAATTATATACTTAAAAATTAATATTTCTAGTTAATATAATATTCATATTAATATTGAGGTTGTTATTCTATTATTCATAGGATAAAAGAACTAAGGCATATAGTAATGTCATAAGGAATCAGAAATTTTCAGAGTAAGGGAAAAGAGATAATAATTTAAATTTGAATAGAAATTATTGATATAAACTCACACCTCATGCTCCATTTTCTCTTTTAAGGAGTACCTATTTCCTTGCTTTGTCTACTGAAAGGCCTAGAAACTATAGTGAACTCTCTAGCAATGAGCACCCATAGTACTTAGATTACCATCTCTAAATACCGTTCCCTGTCATTTTAGGAACCAAAACATCTTGCAGAAATGGGAGACTTGAGTATAGAGCAAGAAAGCTATCAAAGACTTCTGTTTTATTTTGCTTGGGAAACACTGTGCTTTTTGGATGTGTTGATTTATATTTTATTTCCAATTCAGAAAATACTCAAGCTTTAGCTCATTAAATATTTCCTCCTTTTCATTATCCTCTGTAATTCCAACACACAAACCTTGGATTTCCTCATTCTGTCCTCCATGTCTCCTAACCTCTTTCACATTTTCATCTCTTTATCTCTGTCTTGTTTCCTTCTGAATAAATTATTCATTTCTATTTTTTCAATTTTATATATTCATTTCTGACAGTTTCTCGATTTATGTTTCTCTTTGTCATTTCCTAGTTTGTTCATTTAAACATTTAATGCATGATTCTTAATGCTGGGACTGATAATTTCCAAATCTTCAAGTCTTGAAGGTATTAATTTTTTATTAATTTATTATTTCTTTTTTCTGCTGGATTTGTCTCAAAGTGGCTTACCTTTTCATGTATGTGGTAATCTTTGTAAAATTATGCTTGATTTTTATCTCTGGAAATTTTGAAGGCTATCCTATTATAAGATCTCTGTGCTTCTTAAGGGTTTTGGGTTCAGAGCACATAGCTAAGACTCAGATTCTCTTCCAAGAGTCAATAACCCCCAAACTGTGTTACTAGAAGACTTGGCCTTAGAGCTTCCTAGCTTCTCCCCGCTGCTACAGGTTTAGGCCAGTCCACTCTTTCTTACTTCCTGCCTCTCTGTCTCTGAAGTACTGACTCCACTTTTCCCTCATTGTCCTCTGGGTGTAGTTGCTCTAGTTCCCAGCTACCAAAGCTCTGGCTTTAGAATTTTAGGACATTAGAGCACTTTAGTTCCAATCTCTGCTTCATCACTTCTATATTGTTGTTAGCCAACACAGATCTTCCCTGACTTATGATGGGCTTATATTCTGATAAACCCATTGTAAGTTGAAATATTGTAAGATGAAAGTGCATTTAATACACCTAACCTACTGAACATCATAGCTTAGCCTAGCCCACCTTAAGCATGCTCAGAATACTTACATCAGCCCACAGTTGGGCAAAATCATCTAACACCGCACTGAAAGCGAAAAACAGAATGCTTGTATGGGTGCAGAATGGTTGTAAATGTATCAGTTGTTTACCTTCATGATCATGTGGCTGACTGTGAGCTGTGCTCGTTGCCGCTGCCAAGCATCACGAGGGAGTATTGTACTGTATATCACTGGCCTGAGAAAGATCAAAATTCGAGTTATTATTTCTACTGAATGCATATCACTTTTGCACCATCATAAAGTCGAAAAATCATAAGTTGAACCATTGTATGTTGGGGACCATCTGTATTCATTATTTTCTTTTTTAACTCCACAAATTAGACACTATAGTCATAATTATGACCTTATCTAGATATTTCATTTTTAATATTTTGTTTTGCTTATTATTTCTTCTTTTGTCTGTCCTGATTGGAAGAGTGACTAATTTTGGGTGTGCAAAACATTTAAAAGGTTTTAAAAGACTTTGGGTCCTTGTGGAGGTTATTGCTGCTTTAAACATTACTGGAAATTTCTCTAGTGTATTTTAGTAAGTAAGCACAGTAAAATCATCTTGCAGTGGGTCTTCAGGGGACAGAAAAATTGTGTGCTGGATATAGGATATTGCTGCATGCCAGGGGCCTCTCCCGTAGATTCTATTTCAATGAGGAAATCATGGCCTGTAGCTTGAACCAGCAATTTACGGATTAATAGACAAGGAGATTTATTGAACTGAACAGTAAAAAAGAAAAGCCATTTTATAATGCGTGATAGAATAATCTAACCAAAAAATTGTTGTCTCCCCTAGTCTATACATAAATCAGTGCTTTAGCATTTCTGTGCAGTCAGGCTTAACATTTTTTACCCTGGAAGTATGAGTAAAATCTTTGTAATACAGGCCTTAGAATACATTTTTTATGTCACATCTAATAAGCATTTTTAAAATGCCATTCTCCTATTTTTTTCTCATTTTTATTCTGACTCTCTGTAGAAACTCCCAGTGCAGTAGCTCACTCTGTGTGTCACGGCCAGATCCTGGCAGGCCTGTGTAGGTGGCTGACCCTCAGATGCAACACGTTTCTTTGCATGGAGAAAATGGGAAATTCAAAATAAATACTTCAGCCTTAATGTTACCAGAGTTCATTTTCTGCTTCAGGAAGTGTGATTTTGGTGGTGGTTATAATAAAGGGCAAGTAAGAGCTATTTGAGGTTGGTTTGGTTTTATATTCTCAATCTGACCCTTAAGGGATAAATGTTTTTCCATTGCTCATAATTCTATTCTTTGTTTCCTTCTCTTTCCTTTCTTTATTTCTACTGCTGCTTCAGCCTCGTTTCCGAAACTGCTCATCACAAGAAGAGATGTGTGTAACATGAATTATCTGCCTGGGTCAGGTTGCATTGGCATTATCGGTAAGATTGTTTAGAATCAGCTTTTAATGTTGCTGTACACTTGTGAAAAACAGTGGAAATGAGAGACACATAATATCCAACACTCTCACACCTTAATTTCTTAGGTGTGGAAAAAATCCTATGTTTGGGACAACACTTCAGAACAAAGTGCTGTTTGAAAGAGGAAACAATTTTCTTGTTAATAAGGCAAGTGATAAGTAAAGCAATTAATTTAAAAGTGAAAGCAAAGGAGCCGTTTTATACCCCAAGTTGCGGAAGTATTTCATACATAAAAGAAGCTTTTGTAAAATAGAGAAGACAAGAAGTCTTGAGCCATGTACACTTTGAAGACTAAATAAATCCCAATTTTCTTATCACCGAGGCTAAGAAATAGTACCCCAGAAGCCCCCTGGATGACTCTCCTGCCTTCCATTCCCTCTTAGCTTCCAAGAGGGCATCACCAGTCTGAAATTCTGAATTTGGATTCATCATTCTCTCACTTTTTTCTAATTTTATGAAAAATGTATGCCTTCTTAAACAATGTACCATTTTGCTTTTTTAAAAAAAAATCAGATGTATGGAATCATATTATTTGTATTCTTCTGTGAGTTACTTATTTTGTTTTTTCCTATTCATGAAATAGTCCATTTATTTTTACTATCATGTAGTATTCCATTGTGTTTATCAGTGTATACACGTGAATATACATTTGTGTGTATACAAATATTTTCATACACATACACACCATGATGGGTTATTTATCCATTCCACCATTGATAAATATTTGCAGTGTTTCCAGCTCTTTTGTTAAGGCTAGTAATGCTTCTGTGAATAATAATAACAGCTTAAGTTGTATTACTTACTATGTACCAGGTAATGTTCCAAGCACTTTATGTGTATCAATTCATTTAAATATCAGCAGAAGCCTATGAGGTAGGTACTATTATTATCAACTTACAAACGAGCAGACTGGAGCATAAAAATGCTAATAGATTAAGAGTTAAAAAGCAGGAGAGATGAAATTTCAGTGTCAAGAGGTTGGCTATGCTCTTAACCATTGTGCGCCGTTGCTTGGTTCTTGAAATGCTTCTGAAACACATGTGCAAGAATGTCCCTACACTTGACACACAGACATGGAACTGCTGGATAGTGGGGTCTGAACACACTCTGCGTTATTATGTAATGCCAAACTTTCCCAAGGAGTTGTTCTAATTTACTCTCCTACTAGCAGTGGATGAGAATTTTCGCTAGGGCATTTCCTTGCCCTATGGTACCTTGCCCATGGGTATGCCCTATGCCAGATGGTATCATCTGGCTTCTTAAATTTTACAACCCCTGAGAGTATGAATGGGTAGTTGATTGTGATTTTAATTTTCATTTTCTTGATTATTAATGAAGCCGGATATTTTTCATATGTTTATAAGAATTCTGTGTTTTCTTCTCCATGAAAAGTCCTTTTGGTTTTTGCCAATTTTTTCCTATTTAAATAGTTATCTTTTCCTTATTGATTCATAGGATGTTTATATTTTTTTGTGGTTTATATATGTTGCTAATATCTTCTCCTAGTTTATGGCTTGCTTTTTTAATTTTGATGAACAAAAGTTCTTAATGTTACTGTAGTCAAATTTATAATTTCCCTTATGGTTTACACTTTTTGTATCTTAGTCATGAATACATGAATATATTTTATTCACGGTAGTCTAATAGTATGTTTTTAGATTTTCCTTTTAGTTATGTCTTTAAACTTTATTTTTGTGATGAGGCAGAAATCCACTTTTATTTTCTTTCTATATGATAACCAGTTGCCCCAGTATCATGTATCAAAGAGTCTGTCTTTTCCCTACTGAACAGAAGCTCCCATTCTGTTGTTAAGAATCCTATGTGTTGGAGCCAGCCCCTCTGCCTAGTAGTTAAGTTCGTGTGCTCTGTTTTGGCAGCCCGGGGTTCACCAGTTTGGATCCTGGGCACAGACCTACATACTGCACATCAAGCCATGCTGTGGTGGCATCCCATTTAGAACTAGAATGAGCTAGAACTAGGATCTGCAATTGTGTACTGGGGCTTAAGGGAGAAAAGGAAAAAGAAGGTTGGCTCAGGCCCAATCTTCCTTACCAAAAAAACCCCACAAATTATTTTAAAAATTATTAAAAAATGAATCCTACGTGTTTATGTGATTGAGTGTGTGTGTGTGTGTACACGTATGTGTTTGTGGATTCCTGGCCTATCTTGCCCTTTATATGTTTTTTTGGTTGTCTTTCCGAAATTAATAATTTTCTTCACAAGGCTTATCTAGTTTTTGTTAGATTTACTTCTAGGTACTTGGTATTTTTTTGTTGCTATAGAAAATAGCATTAAAAAATTATATATTCTGTTTATGTTGATATATAGAAATACAGCTGTGTTTATATTTTTATTTTAAAATATTTATGTTTTGACTACCAGCAACATTGTGATACTTTTATTAATACTAACAATTTCCTGTAGATTATTTTGTGTGCTTCAGGTAGGTAATTGTATTATCTGAGAATAATGACATGTTTTCTTCTTTTCCAATTGCGGTCACTTTAATTTTTCTTCTCTTATTTTAATGGTCTGAACCTCTAATACAATGTTGAATAGAAGAGGGGTAGCAATCATTCTTGTGTCATTCCTAATTCTAAAGAAAATTATTTTATAATGTCACCACTAAGACATTTACTAAGGGTTTTCATAATACCTTCAATCAGATTAAAAACAATGGCTATTCTATTTTAATTTTGAAGTTTGTCCTTAGTGGATATTGAATTTTATTGACTGGTTTTTGTATATTAATTGAAATTGTCATATCATTTTTCTTCTTAATCTGTAAATGTGATAAATTACATTAATTGATTTTATAATATTACACTAACTATGCATGTTTAACGTTAAACAATATATTTTCTTTCATCCAGAACAATTCATATGGAGTTATCAGATAAAATGCAGGACACCCAGTTAAATTTGAATTTTAGATAAACAATGAAAAAAATGGATTTTGAATTGCTAAATCTGGCAACCCTAAATTCTTGAACATAAGAATGCTTTAACTCTCAGCACTCCCCTCCTAACTATGTGAGACCTGTTCTTGCTCACCTGTTCACTAGATGACCTTCTTATTTTATGCTCAATGTTTCCTTAAATTTGCTCTCATATTTACCAGTATCTTTTTCCATTATGCTTTATTTCATCTGAGCTCTTTACCCTGGGATCATTGTCTTTCTTTCTAAAGTATAACTTAAAATTTCCTTTAGTCATTTGTGGTTAACTCTCTTCATCTGAAAAATGTCCTTTTATCTACCCTCATTCTTGGATGATATTTTTGCTGAGTATAAACTTTTAGTTGGATAGTTGTTTCATCTCATCATGCAAAGATAACATTCAAGACATTCATTTTTTCTTGTTGCTATTTAGAAGGCAGCCACCAATATAATTGCCTTCCCTTTGTGGGTAATCTCTTTTTTCTCCTTAGCACTTATTTCTTGTGCTGTTTCACTGTTGTTCTATGATATATTATCTTGTAGATTTATTTTATTTACCCTCCTTAGTATTCATAAGTATTCTTGGAACTGATGATTAGTGTTTTTCACTAATTCCAGAACATTCTCAACTAGCATCTCTTTCTATGATTGGCTCTCTCTCATTCTTTCTACTCCCCTCTTCTGAAACTACAATTAGCTCTTGGTTAGCCCATTTCTGGCTATGCCCTTTAACCTCTTCCTTGTTTTCCATCTCTTTGTCTCTCTAGACTGTTTCCTGGATAATGTTTCTTCCAGTTCACAATTTATCTCTTCAGCTAAATTTAATTTATGTATTGACTTCTTAACTTTATTTAGTATAGTATTTATTTCTTGAAGTTTTATTTGATTCCTTTTCAAATCGTCATGTTCATTTTTTATAGTCTCTTGGTGCTGTCAAATGATCAAATTTCTCTTTTGTTTCTTTAAACATGTTAAATAGTTATTTTTTAGTTGTTTCTTTTTTAACCACTTTATTGAGACATTATTGACATACCAAAAGCTGTGCATATTTAATACACACAACTTGATGGGTTTGAAGATAAGCATACATCCATGAAGCCATCACAAAAATCCGTGCCATAAACATGTGTATCACCTCCAAAAGTTTCCTCCTGCCCTATTTATTTATTTATTTATTATTGACATTTTGTGGTGAGAACACTTAATAGGAGATCTACTTTCTTAGTAATCTTTTAAGTATATAACACAGTATTATAAACTATAGGTACTATAGTATACAGTAGAGCCCTAAAACTTATTCTTCTTGCATAGCTAAAAGTTTATACTCTTTGACTAATACTTCCCTGTTTCCTCTTTCACTGAGCTCATGGAAACCACCGTTCTACTCTCTGCTTCTATGAGTTTTATTATGTTAGATTCATCATATAAGTGGTGTCATGCAGTATTTGTCCTTCTGTGTCTGGCTTATTTCACTTAGCGTAGTGTACTCCAGGTTTATCCATGTTGTCCCAAATGCAGGATTTCATTCTTTCTCATGGCTGAATAATATTCCATTATATGTAGATACCACATTTAAAAAAATCTATTCATCTCCTGATGGATATGTAGGTTGCTTCTATGTCTTGCTATTGTGAAGAATGGGGCAATGAACTTGGGAGTGCAGTTATCTCTGTGAGATTCTGACTTTAATTCTTTTGGCTATATACCCAGAAGTGAGTTGCTGGATCATGTGGTTGTTCTATTTTTAATTTGTTGAGGAAGTTCTATACTGTCTTTCACAGTAACTGCATGAATTTACATTCCTATCAACAATGTAAAAGGGTGCACTTTTCCCCATACCCTCACCAACACTAGTTATCTTTTGTTTTTTGATAGTAGCCATTTTAATTGATATGAGATGATATCGCATTGTGATTTTTGATTTGCATTTCCCTGATGATTAGTGACATTAAACACCTTGTCATATACATTTTGGCCATTTGTATGTCATCTTTAGAGAAATGTTTATTCAGTTCTTTTGCCAATTTTTAAAATGGATTATTTGTTTTTTTGCTGTTGAGTTCTAGAAGGTCCATACGTAGTTTGGCTATTAACCCCTTAATCTGATTCATGGTTTACCAATATTTCCTCCCCTTCCACAGGTTGCCTTTTCATTTTGTTGATTGTTTCATTTGCTTTGCAGAAGCTTTTTAATTTGATGTAGTCCCACACGTCTATATTTGCTTTTGTTGCCTGTGTTTTTGGTGTCATATCAAAGAAATTATTGCCAAAGCCAATGTTCAGAAAATTTTATCCATTTTCTTCTAGGAGTTTTATGGTTTCAAGTCTTACATTTAAATCTTTACTCCATTTTGGGTTAATTTTTGTGCATAATGTGAGATGTCAAATTTACTTCTTTGAATGTGGATACCCAAATTTCCCAGCACTATTTGTCAAAGAGATTATCTTTTTTCCATTGTATATACTTGGGACCCTTGTGGAAGAGCAGTTGACTGTATATATGTGGGTTTATTTCTAGGATCTCTATTTTGTTCCATTGGTCTATTTGTCTGTTTTTATGCCAGTACTATACTATTTTGAATACTGTAGTTTTATAATATATTTTGAAGTCAGGAAATATGATGCTTCCAGCTTTGTTCATGCTTAAAATTTCTTTGGCTATTCAAGGTCTTTTGTGGTTCCATATGAATTTTTCAGCTTTATTGAAGTGTAATTGACAAAATTGTGTATATTTAAGGCATACAACTTGATGTTTTGAGATATATATTTTTAGATGATTACCACAAACTAACTAACATTTATCACCTCACATAGTTGCAATTTTATTTCTCTATCTTTCTTTCTCTCACTCTTTTTTTTTTTTTTTTTGTGGTGAGGATGCTTAGAATTTACCCTCTTAGGAAATCTCAAGTATATAATACAGTACTGTTAACTATAGTCATCATGCTGGTATGTTAGATGTTTTGAACTTATTTGTCTTGTGTAACTGAAACTTTGCACCCTTTGACTAACATCTCCCCATTTCCCTCTCCCTGCCCCTAATTCCTTATGTATTTTGGATATTAACCACTTATCAGAGGTATGGTTTGCAAATATTTTCTCCCATTCCATAGGTTGCCTTTTCATTTTGTTGTTTGTTTCCCTTGCCTTGCAGAAGCTTTTTAGTTTTATGTAGTCCTACTTGTTTTTTTTTGCTTTCTTGCCTGTAGTTTTGGTTTCATTTCCAAAAAATCATTGCCAAGACCAATATCAAGAAGCTTTTTCCCTGTTTAGAGTTTCAGGCATTACCTTTAAATCCTTAATCCATTTTTTGAAGTATGTTTGTGTGTTTTTTCAAGCTTTATTAAAATATTGTTTACATAAAATATTGTGTAAGTTTAAGGAGTACAATATGTTGACTTGATATACCTACATATTGCAAAATGATTACCACCAGAGCATTAGCTAACACCTTTATCACGTCAGATAATTACCATTTCTTTTTTGTGGTGAGGACATTTAAGATCTGCTCTCTTAGCAACTTTCAAGTATATAACACAATGTTATTAACTATAATCACCACACTGTGTCCATGATGTCTGTGAGTGAGTGGCTCTCTCTTTCTACCTCATGAGAGAACTCATGTTCTCTTGTTCTCTCATGTTCTGAGGGGATCTCTCTTGTTTCAAGGGGATCTCTCTTAGAACTGTGCTTTGCCAGATTGAGGGAGGAGTGATGTGGATAAAGTGCAACTTTTCTTCTTAATCTTTGCAATACATTCGTTTTTTCTCATTTCTGTGCTCTACGGAGATAGTATAAACTCTCATCTGGATTCTGGAGCTCTCATAAAGGTATTTTCATCCATTGGTGATTGTTAAATGGTGTTCTGTTGAGGGAAGAGTGCTGGGACTTCCTATTCTGCCGTCTTGCTGATATCACTGCCCTGTTTAATATTAATTATAATTATTGTAGCTAACGTTTGTTGACTATTTACTATGTGCAGACACAAAGCATTGTTTACTGTAATCTTTGCAGCAAACATATAAGATACTACTTTTATCCCAATTACCAGTGATAACATTGAGAGTCGAGGTCACAGCCTTATGTGATGGAGCTGTGCCTGTGACCTATGTAAGACTCTAAAGCCAATAGTTGTACCCTATACAGAATATTAAGTCTACCACTTCTGTAGTATCTCCAAAACACTGGCAAAGTGGAAAGTGTTGTACGTTGCTTTTGGATATGGAAATATTTCAAGCCAAATATCTTGGAAAAACTAATAGATTAAATCTACAACCTTTATAGTAGGAATACATGTGCTCCTGAATAATTCTTTATTTGTCAAAACAAAGTTTTCTTTGCTGGTTATATATGTATATATTTTTATTGAGTTCATAATAGTGTACAACATTGTGAAATTTCCATTGTACATTATTACTTGTCCATCACCATATAAATGTGCCCCTTCACCCCCTGTACCAGCCCCTCATCCCCCTTCCCCTGGCAACAACTGAACTGTTCTCTTTGTCTATGTGTTTGTTTATCTTATGAGTGAAATCATGTGGTATTTGTCTTTCTCTGTCTAGCTTATTTCACCTAACTTAATACCCTCCAGGTCCATCCATGTTGTTGCGAATGGGACGATTTTGTAGTTTTTTATGGCTCAGTAGTAGTCCTCTGTGTATGTGTATATATATATATATATATATATGTATATATATCTACACACCACATGTTTATCAATTCATTGGTCGATGGGCACTTGGATGGCTTCCATGTCTTGGCTATTGTGAATGATGCTGCAATGAACATAGGGGTCCATAAGCCACTTTGAATTATTAATTTCAAGTTCTTCAGATAGATACCCAGTAGTGAGATAGCTGGGTCATATGGTATTTCTATTTTTTGTTTTTTGAGAAATCTCCATACTGTTTTCCATAGTGGCTGCACCAGTTTGCATTCCCACCAGCAGTGTATGAGGGTTCCCTTTTCTCCACGACCCCTCCAACATTTGTTATTTTTTGTCTTAGTGATCATAGCCATTTTAATGGTGTAGGGTGATATCATAGTGTAGTTTTGATTTGCATTTCCCTGAAGATTAGTCATGTTGAACATCTTTTCATGTGCCTATTGACCATCTGTATATCTTCTTTGGAGAAATGTCTGTTCATATCCTCTGCTCATTTTTTGATTGGATTGTTTGTTTTTTGTTGTTTAGTTGTGTGAGTTCTCTATATATTACAGAGATTAACCCCTTGTTGGACATATGATTTGCAAATATTTTCTCCTCGTTGGTGAGTTGCCTTTTTGTTTTGATACTGGTTTCCTTTGCCTTACAGAAGCTCTTCAGTCTGATGAGTCCTACTTGTTTATTTTTTCTTTTGTTTCCCTTGTCTAAGAAGACATCGTATTAGAAACGATCCTTTTAAGAATGATGTCAAAGAGTGTACTACCTATATTTTCTTCCAGAAGTTTTATGGTTTCAGGTGTTACCTTCAAGTCTTCAATACATTTTGAGTTTATTTTTGTGTATGGTGTAAAATAATGATCTACTTTCATTCTTTTGCATGTGGCTGTCCAGTTTTCCCAACACCATTTATTGAAGAGACTATCTTTTCTCCATTGTATGTTCTTAGCACCTTTGTCAAAGATTAGCTGCCCATAAATGTGTGTTTTTATTTATGGACTTTCAATTCTGTTCCATTGATCTGTGTTGCTGTTTTTGTACCAGTACCATGCTGTTTAGATTACCATTGCTTTGTAGTACATTTCAAAGTCAGGGATTGTGATGCCTCCAGCTTTGTCCTTTATTCTCACAAGTGCTTTAGCTATTTGGAGTCTTTTGTTGCTCCATATGAATTTTAGGAGTCTTTGCTCTGTTTCCATGGAAAATATCTTAGGGATTCTGTTTGGGATTGCACTAAATATGTAGATTGCTTTGAGTGATATGGAAATTTTAACTCTGTTTATTCTCCTGATCCATATGCATGGAATATCTTTCCATTTCTTTACGTCATCATTGATTTCTTTCAAGAATGTCTTATAGTTTTCATTGTATAGGTCTTTCACTTCCATGGTTAAATTTATTGCTAGATATTTTATTCTTTTTGTTGTGATTGTAAATGTGATTGTGTTCTCTTTCTGTTAGTTCATTATTAGAGGAAAGAAATGCAACTGATTTTTGTAAGTTGATTTTGTACCCTGCAACTTTACTGTAGTTGTTGATTATTTCTAGTAGTTTTTTGATGGATTCTTTAGGGATTTATATATATAAAATCATGTTATCTACAAACAGTGAGAGTTTCACTTCGTTTCCTATTTGGATTCCTTTTATTCCTTTTTCTTTCCTGATTGCTCTGTCCAAAACCTCCAGTACAATGCTGAATAAGAGTGGTGAGAGCAGGCACACTTGTCTTGTTGCTGTTCTCAGAGGGATGGTGTTCAGTTTTTCCCCATTGAGTATGGTGTTGGGTTTGGGTTTGTCATATGTAACCTTTATTATGTTGAGGTAATTTCCTTCTATCGTCATTTTGTTAAGAGTTTTTATCATAAATGGCTGTTGGATCTTATCAAATGCTTTCTCTGCATCTATTGAGATGATCAAATAGTTTTTATTCCTTATTATGTTAATGTGGTGTATCACATTGATTGATTTGCAGATGTTGAACCATCCCTGTGTCTCTAGTATAAATCCCACTTGATGCTTGATCGTGGTGTACTATCTTTCTGATGTATTGTTGTATTCAGTTTGCCAAGATTTTGTTGAGAAATTTTGCATCCATATTCATCAGTGATGTTGGCCTGTAGTTTTCTTTTTTTGTGTTGTCCTTGTCGGGCTTTGGTATCAGAGTGATGTTGGCCTCATAGAATGTGTTGGGAAGTATTCTGTCTTACGTAATATTTTTGTAATAGATTTAGAAGGATAGGTATTAAATCCTCTTTGAATGTTTGGTACAATTCCCCAGGGAAGCCATCTGGTCCTGGACTTTAATTTTTTGGGAGGTTTTTGATTACTGTTTCAGTCTCTTTACTTGTGATTGGTCTATAAAGATTCTCTAATTCTTCTTGATTCAGCTTTGGGAGTTGTAAGAGTCGAAGAAATGTATCCATTTCTTCTAGATTGTCCAATTTCTTGGCATATAACTTTTCATAGTATTCTCTTTAATCTTTTATGCGTCTGTGGTATTTGTTGTAATTTCTCCTCTTTGATTTCTAATTTTCATTTATCTGAGTTTTCTCTCTTTGTTTCTTTCTACGTCTAGCTAGAGGTTTGTCAATTTTATCTTTTCAAAGAACCAGCTCTTTGTTTCATTGATCCTTTCTATTGTCTTCTTTGTTTCAATTACATTTATTTCTGTTCTGATTTTATTACTTCCCTCCTTCTGCTGACGTTGGGCTTTGTTTGTTCTTTTTCTTCTAATTCAGGTAGGTGTAGTTTGAGATTGCTTATCTGGGATTTTTCTTGTTTGTTAAGATGAGCTTGTATTGTGATGAATTTCCCTCTTAGTGCCACTTTTACTGCATCCCATACGAGTTGGTATGGTGTGTTTTCATTTATCTCCAGATATTTTTTGATTTCTTCAGAGATCTATTGATTGTTTAGTAACATGTTGTTTGGTGTCCACATATTTGTCCCTTTCTCAGCTTTTTTCTTGAATTTAATTTCTAGTTTCATAGCATTGTGGCCAGAAAACATGCTTGTTATGTTTTCAATCTTCCTAAATTTATTGAGACTTGCCTTGTTTCCCAACATATGGTCTATCCTTGAGAATGTTCCATGTGCACTTGAGAAGAATGTGTATTCTACTGTTTTGGACTATATATATATATATATATGTATATATATATACTATATAGATATATCTAATAGATGTATCTATATATATCTATTAAGTCCATCTGGTCTAGTTTTTTTTTTTTAAGTTTTTATTTTTCCTGAATTTTTTTTTTTAAAGATTTTATTTTTTTCCTTTTTCTCCCCAAAGCCCCCTGGTACATAGTTGTATATTCTTCATTGTGGGTCCTTCTAGTTGTGGCATGTGGGACACTGCCTCAGCGTGGTTTGATGAGCAGTGCCATGTCCGCGCCCAGGATTCGAACCAATGAAACACTGGGCCGCCTGCAGCAGAGTGCGTGAACTCAACCACTCGGCCACGGGGCCAGCCCCCATCTGGTCTAGTTTTTTATTTAATTCTGCTGTATCTTTGTTGACTTTCTGTCTGGATGATATATCCATTGATGTGAGTGGAATGTTGAGGTCCCCTACTGTTATTGTGTTGTTATTAATGTCTCCTTTTAGGTTTTTTAATAGTTGCCTTATGTACTTTGGTCCTCCTGTGTCGAGTGCATAGATATTCATAAGTGTTATGTATTCTTGGTGGAGTGTCCCTTTGATCATTATATACTACCCCTCTTTGTCTCCCTTTACCCATCTTATCTTAGAGTCTACTTTGTCTTTATAAGTATTGCAACACCTGCTTTCTTTTGTTTTCCATTAGCTTGGAGTATTATTCTTACATCCCTTCACTCTGTTCTTGTGTTTGTCATTGGAGCTGAGGTGTGTTTCCCGGAGGCAGCATATTTTTAGCTCTTGTTCTTTAAACCATCTTGCCACTCCGTGTCTTTTTATTGGAGAATTCAATCCATTTACATTTAGAGGGATTATTGATATATGAAGGCTTAATGCTACCATTTTATTACTCGTTTTCAAGTTCTCCTGTATTTCCTTTGTTTCTCGTCCCATGTATTTTGGACTACCCATTTAGTTAGGTAGTTTTTTATGCTGGGTTTCTTAGTTTTCTCCTTATTGTTATTTGTGTCTCTGTTGTACGTTTTTGTTTAATGGTTACCATGAGGTTTGTATGAAAAATCTTGTAGATGAGATAGTCCATTTTCTAATGACCATTTTCTTATTTCCTTAGACTAAGCCAATTCAGTCCCTTTCCTCTTCCCCTCCTATGTTGTTTTTGTCACATCTTATTCCATCTTGTGTTATGAGTTTGTGGTTAAAATGACAAGATTATCTTTGTTTTTGGTGTTTTCCTTCCCTTTATCTTTAATGTTTTACTTGTGTATTTGCTAACCTATTCTGATAGACAGCTACAATTTTCTGATTTTGCCTATCTAGTTTTCTCCTTACTCAGGGCTTTGTAATCCCTTTTTCTTTTTTCTACAGGTATGAGGGCCTTCTTGAGGATTTCTTGTAAGTGGGGCCTTGTGGCAATAAACTCCCTTAGCTTTTGTTTATCTGGAAAAGTTTTTATTTCTACATCATATCTGAAGGATATTTTCAGTGGATAGAGTTTTCTTGGCTGAAAGTTTTTCTCTTTCAAAGATTTGAATATTTCATTCCACTGTTTCCTAGCCTGTAAGGTTTCTGCTGAGAAATCCACTGAAAGCCTGATAGGGGTTCTCTTGTAAGTTATTTTCTTCTGCCTTGCTGTCCGTAGTATTTTTTCTTTGTCATTAACTTCTGCCAGATCCACTACTATATGCCTTGCAGTAGGCCTTTTTTAGAAGATCTGGTGGCATCTTTCGTGTGGATTCCCATCTCTTTACCCAGGTTTGTGAAGTTCTCAGCTATTATATCTTTGAACAAACTTTCTGCTCTATTCCCCTCCTCTCCTTGTTGAATACCTATAATCCTTATGTTGCATTTCCTAATTGAGTCAGGTATTTCTTGGAGATTTCATTTCTTTTTAGTCTTAGTTCTCTCTCCACTTCGGTCTGAAGCATTTCTATACTTCTGTCCTCAATGTTACTGATTTTTTCCTCTATAATATCAGCTCTACCATTCAGGGAATCCATATTCTGCTTTATCTCATCCATTGTGTTTTTCATCTCCAATAATTCTGAGTGGTTCTTCTTTACAGCTTCAATCTCTTTTGTCAAGTAGCTCCTGATCTTGTTCATTTGTCTATCTGTGTTCTCTTTTAAGTCATTTAGTTTTTTAATGATAGCTATTTTGAATTCTCTGTCATTTAGAATATAAATTTCTTCGTCTTCATGATTGGTTTCTGGGTACTTGTCATTTTTCCTTCTGATCTTAAGATTTAATATATTTTTTCATACTGCTACATGGTTCTTGGATTTGTGCTTCCTCATTGTGGTGGTGTGGTAGTATTCCATCACCACTTCCACCTATTGCCACTGGGTGGGGGTCAAGAGCTGTGTATTCTGAGCCTGCTGTGATCTGCAGGACAACTCCCAGGTGCTGGGCTGGGTCACGGGCAGTGGGGAGGTGCTTTCTTTCTCCTGCACGATCTCTGGGCCTTCTTGCTCTGTCCTCACTATCTGCTCTCCTGGGGTGTTGGCTTGATGGAGACACCCCAGTGATAGTTAGTCACCTCCCAGGGGCTTCCCTCAAGGCTGTAAGGGACATGAGAGATCTATGGTGATCCCACAGAGGGCTACTGCTCCCTCCCCCATTTCTCTTGGAAGCCACACACAATCCCTGGGGTGCTGTCCTTCAAAGAGGAATTGAAGCTTTCTCTTACCTTTTTCCACTTCCTTGGGGGGGGGGCTTCAGAACCTCCACCTTCTGATGTATGGCTATATGGGTCTCTCACATGTCTTTTGTGTTGTGCAGATGTCCCCTGTTGGAATATGGATGTCCTTTTCATTGTATCTTAAGAGGGGAGTTTATGGCGAGAGCTCACTCTGTCATGATGCTGACATCACTCGTCTGGTTTTATATATTATAAAAGATTTCACAACAGTATCAAAAGGTGTATTTTCTCCTAAAATGATTTGAGGGGTCACACTGGATGGAGGAGGAGATTCAGAAATAAGATACTTTGAATCTGGCATTGAGAGCTTCTGGTTGTAAAGTGCTTAAGAGAACTGCTGATTCACTAAGAAATAAATTCAGTATGTATATATTTGCAGACTATTTCTTTGAGGGAAGACTCATATTCTAAAACAATCATTTTCAAGATTTTATACAATGATTTCATTCTCTATTAGTTCCTCTGAGTAAAATTCTTTTATTTTAGATTACTATTGTTATAGAATATGGAAAGATATTAACTGTTGGGAGGAAGCTTCCTGGCTGATATGAGATATTTGTCTTTTTTAAAGTATATATTATGAAGTATTTAACTGAAAATAATGTCATAAACATACAAAGTTTCTGAATTTGTTAGCCCAAATAAAGCTGGAAAAGGTTATTGATTAATAATCTCAGAGAACGTAGAGGATATGAATGATTAGCTAGTCTTTCTTTCTTGATGAACTCCTTTCATATAGAATCAACCAATAGATTATTCAGTTTGAATTAGAGCATTTCCACTTGGTTAAAAAAATCCTATTATATATATAATTTTTATTATCCAAGCAAAATTTTAATTCTAATGCATATTGTGCTATTTTTTTTTAGACCCTAACTTTTTGTCTTAAATGAAACAGATGGTTGGATTCAGGTTTGTTATCTAACCATCAGTCTAGGTAATTGAAGTGAGAAGAAACTATGCTGATGCTGGCAGTTCTGGATTAACGAATCAGCATCTGATGCTTGGGATAATAACATTAGTTAACAAGTCCGGGTCCCAAATACCTTTCTCACACCCATAACGAAATATTTAAAGAATTGGCCATCCAGTGATAATGATTTTCCATCACTGTTGACCTGGTTTGAGTCCAAGTTGCTGCTCTAGAAGGGACATTGCTTCATGTTACATATTGCCTCTCCACTGATCCATTTCCCCTTATTCCTGCAGTTTCTGTGCCATCATATCTTTGCTGGCTGCGTCTATCTCTAGGAATCTCCTAAATAAATAATTACATTTGCTCTTAGTTTGTTTCTTACTGATGCTTCTAAAATGTTTCGGTTTCTATCCTTTCAAGCTTTAGCTTTTAACAGTTATAAAGAAACCTTTTCACCTATGAAGTTTCAATTGGCTTTAATACTTTCTCCTTTAGAAGTTAGATGATAGGTAGAACTACTTATCATTTAGTCATATGATTAGTAAACTCTAAGACTGAGTGTGAAATGGGCATTTTAATGGTCCTCACCAGGCTCTTTATATTTATTTATGAAGAAACTTTCCCAACTAATTTTATTAAATACATCTCCTTTTTCCTTGAAGTAAATAATCATTGGTCCTGTCATGCTGTTCTGAGGAGAAACAAGTGGTGCTCTTACATGCTTTTCTGAAAACTACACAGAGATATAGTTACTTATAGAAAAATGATTATAGAAAATAGAGACTGTTGAGGCAGAAATGTTTTAGACCTTTTAAACCTTGGATCCTAAATTTTAGCAGATGTTTCATGTGTTGTACCTAGGGTTGGGGTCTCTTTTACAGCATAAGTATGGAGGGAAATAGAGTTCTGGAAAGAGATAAAATCCATTGTAGGATTTCTTTGGAGGTATCCTTATTTGAATGGCTTGAAATTGGTTCCTATGGCTTTTCTTTCTATTGGCCAAGAAGGGGGAAGGAAGAGCAGCTTTCTGGATTTAGTAAAATCTTTTTGAGGAAAGAGAAATCCTTCCCTTGACAGATTGCTCTTTTTATTTTTAACTCAAAAAAGAGAATAGTGTTTATTAATTTAGGACAATCGAGGCACAAAACACAATATTAATCCTTGACACTAAGAACTATGAATGGTAAACTATATAACTTGATTTCTTTATGGCTGGCACAACCATTTTTCCATGTGCATAATCACCTTAGCAGAATATTAATTCATCTCTGCTGCCAAAGTGCCTACCTCCTGTTGAGGAGTGGAAAAGTTCCTTAAGATTGGTGGAAATGGAGGTGCATGCCACTGTTCCATTCTTGTTACTTTATTTCCTTGAGTTGGTGAGAAGTGACACATTATCTGGCCTTAGATAACTAGATTCTTAATACACATTCTGAAGGAAACACCTCACAACTGTTACAATGAAGGGGAAATAGAGTGGAAAAATTTGGCTCTGCTCTGTCTTATCACATTATTCTGGGAAAACATTTCACTATATCACAAAAGTTGTCGATAGAGCTCTAAAGACTAGACAAATTAAGATCAGGAGTATTGGCTAAGAGGCAGAAACAGAAATAGTATAAATCTGGAAAGTGGATAGATTTGCTACTATTTTTTTCCATCAGGACTTCTGAAGATGAATGGATTTTTTTTTGTATTAATTTAGATTTTGGAAGAAAACCAAACTAAAGACGAGAATTTGACACGAGTCAAAAGAAGTTAGGAGAAAACAAATATTCAGGAAAGAAGTGACAAAATGTAAATTAAAAAAAAACGATGCATGAAAATGATGCTTTGTGACTTTGGCTTGTATTTTCTGGGTCTCCAACTTCTTCCTTTGCATAAAGATCAGTAGTGATGCATGGGGGCGGGGAGGGAGTGGGGACTGGAAGGCTCCATTGGGCACAGTCTATAAGGGAGTGCATCACCTCTAGAGAATTCATACAGACTAAAATTCAGTTTCCTTTTTAGAAAAAAATTACTCACAATGCACAGGCAATTCTAAATAATGTTAGTGATAATATATCCCTTACCACAGGGGAAGGCCACTTCCACTGGCCCCTATCTTGGTATGCCATTCCCTTCTCTATATCTCATTTTCATTGGTTTTGGCAGTGAAAGCAGTGCTGTATACTCAAAATTTTACTGCTAAGTTTAAAGAAATGAGAGCTAATGCCTTTCTACATTAGTGATAAAAAATACAACTTGACAAAAACAACAATAACGGGGAGTGCTTATTGAAAATTTTGACATCCTAGGCACTATACATAATGGCATTTCTCTTCACTACAATCACAAAACTATTATTACTACATTTTTCATTTGAGAAATTTAAGAACAAATGAATTTGCTCAAGGTCATGCTGGTGTAGATTTAATTTGCCAAGATCATGTTGGTGTAGGAGCTGAGATTCATGTCTGGGTCTGTCTGACTTCAAATTTTACATTGTTTTCCATTTAAATACACTGCTTTCTACTAACTTTACTTGGTCACCTTTGGAGAATTCTTTTTAATGAGACTTTGATAATAGTTATATTCTTTCTCTTCTAGCTCCTATTCCTCTTTCATTTTTCCATTCTCTTGAGAAGGGCTTTCATATTCTCTTTGCCTCCTCTTTTGGCAAGTCCCTCCAGCTTGCCCTAAGTCAGGTGTGGCTTTCTTTTTTTTTTTTTTTGAGGAAGATTAGCCCTGAGCTAACATCTGTGCCCACCTTCCTCTACTTTATATGTGGGACACTTGCCACAGCATGGCTTCACAAGCGGTGTGTAGGTCTGCACCCGGGATCTGAACTGGAGAACCTCAGGCCACCAAAGCAGAATGTGTGAACTTAAAAACTGTGCCACTGGGCTGGCACCCAGGTGTGGATTTCTTGACAGATCTTGTAAAGCACTGTGGCAGTTTGGGGAATAGACATGTGATGCATCACTTTCTAACCTGTCCACTTGTGGGGGAATCCAATGATGAAAATGAGTCTATGGATGAGATGTAACCTAGTTTCCTCCTTTTATTTATTTATTTTTTGAGCAAGATTAGCTCTGAGCTAACTGCTGCCAATCTTCCTCTTTTTGCCAAGGAAGACTGGCCCTGAGCTAACATCCATGCCCATCTTCCTCTACTTTATATGTGGGACCCCTACCACAGCATGGCTTGCCAAGCAGTGCCTTGTCTGCCCCCTGGGATCCGAACCAGCAAACCCCGGACCGCTAAAGTGGAATGTGCGCACTTAACCAATGCGCCACCAGGCCAACCCCTCCTCCTTTTAATATTGACAGATCTGGTGTTACTTCAGTCACCAAGAGCACCTTATTGCTGAATTACAATGCCACTTGTTACAGATTACATGTTTGTATCCTCCCAAAATTCGTATGTTGAAAGCCTAATCCCCCATGATATGGTATTGGGAGATGGGGCCTTTGGGAGGTAATTAAGTCATGACGGTGGAGCCCTTCTGATGGGATTAGTGCCCTTATATGAAGAGACAAGAGACAGCTTGCTTCTCTCTCTACTCTCTGCCATGTGAGGGCACAGCGAGAAGATGTTCACCTGCAAACCAGGAAGAGGGCTCTCATCAGAGTCCCACTGTGCTGGCACCCTGCCCTCAGACTTCCCAGCTTCCAGACATCTGAAAAAGTAAATTTCTGTTGTGTAGGCCACTCCGTCTGTGGCATTCTGTTATGGCAGCCTGAACTGACTAAGATTCCACCCAGTGGGATCCCATTTGAATGGAGAATGAACACCAAGGACGGTAGAAAAAGGCTGTCATTGCTCTTTTTTTCAAGACCATTTTTTTTTCAGAGCAGTTTTAGGTTTACAACAAAATTGAAAGGGAGGTACAGAGATTTCCCATATACTTCCTGCCCGCCCCACCCACCATGCATAGCTTCTCCCATTATCAACATCACTCACCAGAATGGTCCTTTTTTGTTTTCGTTTTTTTTTTTTTTGGTTTTACCAAGGATGAACATACATTGATATTTCATGATCACCCAAAGTCCATAGTTCACCTTAGGTTAACTTTTGGTATTGCACATTCTATGGATTTGGGTAAAGGTATAGTGACATCATTATAATATTTTCACTGACTTAAAAATCCTGTGTGCTCTGCCTATTTATCTTTCCCCCGCCAACCCCTGGCAACTGTTAATATATTTATTTTCTCCATAGTTTTACCTTTTCCAGAATGTCATAGTTGGAATCATACAGTAGGTAGCCTTTTCAGATTGGCTTCTCTCACTTAGTAATATGCATTTGAGTTTCCTCTATGTCTTTTTATGGCTTCATAGCTCATTTCTTTGTAATGTTGAATAATATTCCATTGTCTAGATGTACCAGTTTATTTATCCATTCACCTACTGAAGGATACCATGGTTGCTTCCAAGTTTTGGCAATTATGAATAAAGCCACTATAAACATCCATGTGCAGGTTTTTGTGTGGACATAAATTTTCAACTCCTTTGGGTAAATACCAAGGAGTGCTATTGCTAGATTGTATAGTAAGAGTATGTTTAATTTTGCAAGAAACTGCTGAAATCTCTTCCAAAGTGGCTGTACCATTTTGCATTCCCATTAGCAATGAATAAGAGTTTCTGTTGCTCCATATCCTCACCAGCATTTGGTGTTGTCAGTGTTCCAGATTTTGGCCATTCTCACAAGTGTGTACTAGTATCTCCTTGCCATTTTAATTTGCATTTCCCTGATAACATATGATGTGAAACATCTTTTCATATGCTTATTTGCCATCTGTACAGTATCTTCTTTGGTGATGTGTCTGTTAAGGCCTTTGGCCCATTTTTTAATTGGGTTGTTTATTTTCTTATTGTTGAATTTTAAGAGCTCTTTGTCTATTTTGGATAACAGTTCTTTAAGTCATTGCCTTTTTAGGAGTATAAAGGGAAATAAATAGCAAAATTCTAGTATTGATTTTATTCCTTCAGATGATTTTTGGGCTACAATATGATCTGTGGCCCATGAAGAATATAACAGGCTAAACTGCAAGTCTAAGCCATTCTTTTGACTTCAATTTGAATTGCAATGGATTAGCAACTCTGCACAATGATTAAATAGTGATTATATAAGGAATATTTGATATTACTCAATAATCATTTAACATTTAATTTTGAATTTTTTAAAATACTTTTTATTGAATTAAGGAGATTGAATAACTCACTTTGCATTTCCTGACACTGATATGATAGAACCCCTTCCCCATCACAATAATTGTTATTTCAAATTAGTTTTCATTTCTCCCAAATATTTAATCATGACTATTTTAGATCTTTACAAATGCAAAAATCCAAGATCCCTCTGCTATCAGTCTCATGTGAGTCCAATTATTCATAATGATGCACAATCAAAATGCATGACCAGATGAAATAGGGAGGAACTAGCAGTTCCCAAAGGGCATAGAAAACTGCATTCTGCATCCAAGGCTATATGTTGCGATGCATAAAGCAATTTAAAGAAGGCCTATCACCAGTATAATTCAAATGAACAATTACTTAGTAATTTTGTTAGTGTGTATCATATGGACAATAACTCTTTTTTGTTATTTTATATTACAAAAGATGATTAGTCCAAATGCAATATTTTCTTGAAGCTGTGTCTAAAAATGGAATAAGAATTATTTGTATGTACTATTTGCAGGAAAAGACACAAATGTATTTAATAAGTAAAGGAGGATGAATATAGACTATTAACCTATAAGCAACATATCCTCATTGATTGCTTATTTCAATGTGTCTTTTGAGGGTAAAAAGTATTATTTTACTCCTGTTTTTCCATGCAGAGGGTCTCTGCTAGCATAGCACTGCTGGCTCCCCTCCACACCCATCACTCACTCCTCCTCACTGATTGCAGGTTGGAGAGAAAGAATGGAGGAAGCCAGCCTGGCCTTTTCTTTTTCTTTTTAGGGGTAGCTTCCTCCACTTTTGTTCTCTCTCCTGTACTCAGGTGAACTTGCAGGGATGGGAAAAGCCTGCAGTCCCTCCTGTCCCTGGGTGTGTAAGTCTGTCTGCTTCAGGGATGGAGTGTTGGGAAAGCCTTTTAAATCCACGTTCTCTAAGCTGCTTTATCAGTAATATGGCTATCATTTAAATCTCCACCCATCCATCTCTTGTGATTTCTTTTTAATTGGTTTGAATCTAAGATGGGAAGAAAGGGTTGCTATTTATTGACCCCATAAGATCCCAAAGGTGATACTGAAGTCCCTGGAGCATATGTTTCTATGACATGTAAAAAAATAAGGCCACCTTGTTGTAAATTAAAGTATGATTGAATTATAGCCAAATTAACACCATTGTACTTTTAAACAAAAATCCTTTTAAAATTTCTAAAATATGGACTAATTACATATACAAACCAGAATCTGAAAAAGTTCACTTTGGTATTCTTCATCCAGATCAGATATAGAGAAATGATTCATTCCAATGTATAAACCCCATGACTTATTACTTCAAAGATAGTGATTTAGGTTTTAGCATATGTAGTGGTTCGTTATCAACTCTGATCAATCAAAAAGGCATCCTATGAAAGCTCTTTCTCATTGGTTCCACCTTGTTGCCTTTCTCCATTGCCAAGTTAATCCAAGAATTATTGCATGATATCTATGTATGTAAAATTCCAAATAAAAAGAGAAATATTTGTGTTAGTGATTTCAAATAATTTTTACATTGATTTAATTCTAAGTCAAGGGCATTCAAATTCTTGAGAAGGGCATTTTACAACACCTGGTTCATGGTTTACAACACTTGGGAGCATAAGATAACCTTATTAGTGTTCCTTATATCACTAAATTTCTTCTTCTATTTTATTTGAGTTACCTATTTTGGATGTTCTGGCCACAAATTGAAATTTTCACTTCTGTTGTCAAAGAATTGAAAAAATTGAGAAATAGGATTGCATTTTAATTTTTCGTATATTCAGCGTTTTTCCTAGTAAAAGAGTATACTTAAGATGCCAGATTTTCTGATTCTGTTTACCAAATTACGTATGTTTTATTGCAAATGAGTTCTGCCACCAAGAAATCCATAATGAAAATATCAGAGGGAACTAAAGTGGTCTTTATAACTAACATGTGAGCTCGCTCCATTAATCTGAGGGCAAAAAGGCTGGAGCCATCACGTGCTCAGATGGTGTCAGGCAGTGAATGGACAATCCCTGCTAAAGTGTTTCTAAGTACTTTTTCCCTGAAGTTTAGCTCTAGGAAGAACAAATTGATGCTGATTAATTGAAGTCCCTGAGAAGCATTTTAACTCAAGTTCAAATCTTTATGTCCCAAGTCAGCAGACCCCTCTTAACTTGCAAGAGACATTAAAGTTCTAAAGAGATGCATCCTCATTTGTCTTTGGGAGTAAAAACAAGAGCTAAACTGAGTCTAAATATAAATTTATTCTGCAGATTCATAGGCAGAATTGATTTTATCTGAGTTTTTAGGCCTCAAATGTGTATTTTGTGAGATGAGTATGTGATTGTGATTATTACAAATGCCAAATTCTCACAAAATAATAATATGGTTCCTTTCCAAAAAAAAAAAAAAAAAAAAGTGGTGGTTAGGATCATGTAATAAGGACTTCTTTTTGTTCATCCCTCTGAATTCTTTTAGCACTTAGTTTCTTACAGTGCTTATTTGACCCTCAGAATATACTACCTTACCCTGCTCATTTGTGCAGCAGAAAGAGCAAAAGCTTTGGCATCAGACATACCTGAGGTATGTCTAGCAATAGTGGGCTATCAGACTTGAGCTATTTCTTTTAACTGCTCTGAATTTCAATTTTCTTAGCTGTAAAATAGAGAGAACAATAACTATGTCACAGAAAAGTTATGAGGATTTAATAAATTACATGATGTCCTTAGCAAAGTCCCTGGCATGAAGTGGGTGCTCAACATGTTTAAAAATAATACGAGTCTTATATTTCCCACTGAGGCATCACGTGGCTGAGAGAAGGAACTGTGCTGCTTTTTTAGTGTAGGAATAAACATTTGTTGCTGCTGCTGCATTCTGTCCATGTCCTTTCCTGCCACAGGGAGAGCTCTGACAAGGGTTTTCAGCGACCGAGAAGACAGGACACATCAGACCTTACAGTAGAACTGCCTTGTGCTCTTTGAGTTGGCTCCTTTGGCTCCAGATGGAGAAGAGAGATGAGACAAAGTGTCAGAGAAGTTTCCTGCTTTATGGGCACCCTGTGCAGCCTGAGACCACAGTTGGAATACTCTATTGTCTGCAGGATTCTGGTTAGTTTCCACCAATTAGTGGCTTTCATGAAGATTCAAAATGGGGAAGGGAGCAAGTGTTACTCTCCAGACATATCAGGTCAGGCACAGGGCCATCAGCAGATGGCTGAGGTGGGTTTTGCCTGAACTTTGGGAGCATCTTCCTCAAAATCCCTCCTTTGATGATGCAGGTAGATGAGATCACTGATGGCAGCTTCCTTGTAACCCTGAAACTCGGGATCTCCTGGCAGAGCTCAGACTGTCTAGAGTGGCTTCTGTTTTTCTGATCAAACTTTAATGGACACCTAGGACAACCTGCTTTCAGCTTAACAGTTGCCTTAGGAAACTTTTTGATCCGTTTTTATGAGCCAACAAACTGAACCTAAGCCTGGTGTGTACACTCAAATTCATTTGAAAGAAAAGGAATGGTAAAAACTTATCACCTTCAATTTTGAACAAACTATTTCGATAATAATATCTTGTACATGGTAGGAACTAAATAAAATTTTGAATAAATCATTGAAAATAATCAGTTTCGGATTAATAAGACGTTTAACTTCAATATCCTCTGCCCTCCTATGAACTAATTTTTAGTGAAAAGAGAAAGGAAAAAAGCTAATAATTAATTTGACAGGTTTATTTTGGTAAACAGAAAGAAAAGAGACTCAGCCTTCCTTTTTTTTAATGGGAGATAATTCAGCACATTTTTGGATGCTGTGGCTTGTAAATACTTACTTATATAAAACAATCTAGAATGTTTTCTGAGAAATATAGACACATTGACTTTAAAAAAAATAAACAAGTGATTTCAATAATTCTGTTCCTCAGACTGTCAGGTACAATTAGAAATTGGTTAGTGTAGGAAAATCCGTATGGATTGAACTTCTGAACTGGATATTCATATCCAATGGCTGTGCCATTTCAGGCTAACTTTCTACCGGAATTGAGGACACAGAGATGAATTGGCTAAAATCTCTGATTCTGGAAGCTATAATCTCCTGGGGGGGGGGAACTAACTTTGATTATAGATTCTAGTATCATATTGATGAGGATATTTTTAGGACCTATTATTTGGGATGGTAATGACTGGTTTGATGGTATCACAAACGCAAAAAGATATTTTTTTAAATACCATCTAATTTCTAAAATTGTTCACATTATATAAGAATTTATAGATCAATCTAAGATTTAAGCAGATTTTATAGGATTGTTGAATTAATATGGTTCTGAGGTGTGCTGCTGAGCTGGTAAATACAAGCTGGTGAGAGTCCCCCATTCTCTGATGCCCACCGTCCTCCAATCCTGGCCTAGGTCTCACAGGGGCCCTCCAGGGGGTGAGAGTATATATCTGTGTAAACCCTTGCTCACTTAAGAGTTCATACCTGCTTGTGGAGGATCAATATGGTGTTCTTCATATCACTTATAACTTTATAACATTTTATAACACTTAGTGTATGTAACACCTATACATTCATTATTTTATGTTTCTCAAAATCACCTTGTGAAATAAGTATGAAAGATATTTTCATCTCTATTGTAAAAGATACAGAATCTAAAGGTTAAAGCAGCCAAGATTACCTAAGAAGTTTAAAGGGAGAACTGAGGGTGGAATCTGGCTGAGCTGACCTCTAGCACAGTGTTCTTTCCACTATCTGAGCAGTATTAATGGGTTTATTTTAATTTCTGGCATTGGGAGTCTCAAGTAAGAGAATGACATAGCTCCAACACATAATATTAATAAGAAAGACGATATTACTAGTAGAAAATAATTGCAGGCACTATAAAAGATATGAAGCCCCATATTCCAATTTTTCTCTCAAACTCCAGTTTTATATCTTTTTGTTCAGCCAAGACTATACTATTAGCCGTCCGTTGTTGCCAGAATGAACAACTTGAAAGAAACCATCAGCCGTCTGGCAAAGCTTTTCCCTCAGTACTGATCCAGTGAGTCTGTGCCAGGCTGTTTGCACCATCTGTTGGGCATGAGTCAGTAGAGGGAGGAAGGGTGGACAGCTGGAGCTGTCAGTTTTGAAATGCTACTTACTGAAAAGTACTAGAATTCACATCAAAAGGCATCAAAACAAAGTACTCTGCTAGTCCAAAAGGAAGACTGCTTAAATATGGTGGCATTTCTGATGAAGGTTTTCTCTTTCCAGACACTCAGTCCTCTTTTTTATCCTTCACAGCCTCTTTCTGAGGGTTGTTGCGCCATAAGCAGAGACATTTCATGTGAGACTGTAGTAAGGAATTGTGAGGAAATAATAATATATTACACTGTGTCTTCCTGGTCTAAGGGCCTGGAAGCAGAGCGTCCTAAAGCTTTTGCTTGATTTTGGGTTAGAGGTAGAGTTACCATTCAAAGCTGTGTTCCTTCATCTGTTCATTCCCTCACTCACACACTGAATGCTCACTGTATTCCAAGTGCTGGTGGATGAAAGGGAATAGTAGCTACCATTTATGGAGTGCCCACTATGTTCAGTGTGCTTTAAAAATGTTCTTTTATTTAGTATCAACAAGAATCCAATGGTACAAGAATTATTGTCTCATTTTTCATGAGCAAACTTAAGTACAGTGAGGAGGAGTAACTTGCCACCAAAACACTAAGTGAAAGAGACTTATCAGGGATCGATATCCTGGGATATTCTTAAAATTGGTTACAAACACATGCTATGTAAATGTCTTCCTTTCTCTTCCTCCATGGAATACATAGAAAAGTTTCTTTGTTGTTGTAGGAATCTCCAGACAGGGGAAAGAAGTCAATGTTATACAGAAGACAGGGAGAACTTGTCAGTGCCAAGAGTCAGATGGGACAACATTCTTGGAGAAAGTTATTATGGGATGGTGCTATTCATTCAGATTTCAGAAGTTTCTGTACTTGGTCATTTCCATGCATCAACTTTTGTAAAATGTGAGAACTGAAGGAAGGGAATAGACAAAGTCTAAAAAATGCCAATAAGACTTGTTTCTTTTAACTGTTTAATCTATTCTTTTAGTCTAGTTCCTTCTAATGTACATTCTAACATGTCCAAAATGAGGATTTTTGTCCTCTAACAGTGGTCTAAAGGAAATTCTCATAAATTTAATCTTTAGTACAATTAATATTGACATTGTTTCAGTTATAGACCCAACAAGTATCATAAAAATTATTTGTAAATTGAGTAAAATTTCTCCCTTTGCTTTCCTTTGTTAAATTGAACAAGATATATTTGAAGGGAAAACTTTAGCCATTTGGCTGAATTAGGAGCTATGGATTTACTAGTGTGGATATGAGGTAGTGGTGTTCTCATATATTACTGTTAGAGGTTGGTACAAACTTTCTGGTAAACAGTTTGAGAATACATTGAAAGAGTCTAAACTGTTTGTAATCTATGACACACTACTTCACTTCTATAAAATTATACAAAGGAAATCAAGATTTTCAGTATAGAAATCTTATTTCAGAATTATTTGTGATAATAAAAATAGACAAAATATACATCTTCAACACATCAAAAAGATGAATTAAATTGTGGTTTATTCATATGAAATAATATTATTAAGCAATGCAAATATTTTAAGAAATCTCATGGGAAGTTTATAATGTGATATTAATGGAACAACTCAAAACATATAATGTTATATACAGAATGCTCCTAATATATCAAACAGTAATTCTTTTGGTGTAGATCCCGGTCCAGCAGCATTAGCATCATCTGGGACCTTGTCAGAAATGAAAATTCTTGGGCCCCGCCTCAGACTTACTGCATCAGGAACTCTGGGGATGGGACTAGCAACCTGTGTGTTAACAAGCCCTCCAGGTGATTCTGATGCTTGTAGAAGTTTGGGACCACTGATACAAATTATGAAAATTATAAAAAAATACTAGAAGTAAATGAGCCAAGTTATTCTCTGTGAGAATCTCTTGGTTATAGAATTATATGAGATTTCAGAATTTTTTCTATATTTTCAAGGTTTTCTCTAACTCATAGATATTAATTTCATCACTAGAAAACTATTTTAGAAAATTAAGATAATGCAAAAAAGTAGAAATTGTTTGTAATTCCCTCTGCTGAGTGTTCTAAAAATCAAGAATTGAAATTCCCTCCCTACCCCTCAAACTTTACTCTTCAGAAGTAACCTTCATTAAAAAACACATATCATACAATAAATTTTTTTTTAAAGAAGATTAGCTCTGAGCTCGCATCTGCAGCCAATCTTCCTCTTTTTGCTGAGGAATATTGGCCCTGAGCTAACATCCATGCCCATGTTCCTCTGTTTTATATGGGAGACGCCTACCACAGTATCACTTATAAGCTGTGCATATGTCCGCCCCTGGGATCCGAATCGATGAACCCTGGGTCGCCAAAGTGGAGCACATGAACTTAATTGCTACGCCACTGGCCCAGGCCCTTAAAATAATTTTTTTTTAAATTAAAATGGAATCTTGCCAAACATAATGGGTTGGAGATTACTTTTACTAAAAATAACATCATGGACACTTTCTAGGTCAGTGGATTATATTTACTCATTCTTTTTTATTGCACACTTAATATTCTATAGTAAGGCTCTGCCATAATTTATATTACCATTTTATTTTGATGCCCATTTAAACTATTTTCAATGTATTGCTTTCACAAGATAACACTACACTGAAAATTCTGTCTTTATGGCATTCATAGTAATAGATTGAAACATAATTAATGAAAAATACCAAATATTCTAATGCATGAAGTTAATTATTCATTTAAATATTTATTTATTGCAGTGAAAGTTTTGCTCCCCTTTTTTTTCTTTTATAGAATTTTGCCAATGTCTTATGGAGAAAAAATTGGTTTGATTTGTGTTTACAAGAGGCTCTGTCTAATTGTGGTGCTCTCTTACATGAAGGAGTCTTATATTCCAAGATTTGTTACATGTAAAGAAATTGCCCAATTTTGTTAATTCCATTTGCCATACTTATATTAAAATGAAAGCTAGTCACAAGGGAAGAGCAAACAGAAAGACTATACAGTCCTGTTAGCCTTCTTCTATTTGTTAATATCATTGAGCTGCAAATTGATGAGTTTAATCATGCAGAAACATCAAACCCTAGACAAGAACCTCCTACCAAACTCATTAAACAATTGCCTGTAAGACAGCAATTTTACTGAAAGGATTTACATCCTAAGAAATATAGTCATTATTTCTTTTTTAGATTGGCACCTGAGCTAACAACTGTTGCCAATCTTCTCTGTTTGTTTTGTTTTTGGCTTTTCCCAAAATTCCCCCAGTACATAGTTATATATTTTTAGTTGTGGGTCCTTCTAGTTGTGGCATGTGGGACGCTGCCTCAGCATGGCCTGACGAGCGGTGCCATATCCGAGCCCAAGATCTGAACCAGTGAAATCCTGGGCTGCCAAAGCAGAGGGCACGAACTTAACCACTCGGCCACGGTGCCGGCCCCAGAAATATAGTAATTTTAATGGAAACAATCGTTCAGAAAATCAAAATATATACTATTTAGATATGAATATTTTTCTCAACTTAGTATAAATGTCTATCAGGCAAATCTAAACATCTTTATAACTTCATCTGAATCAACTGTTTTTTTCCTATGACACTCAATTAATGATAACATTGCCTGTTGAGTACTTATTAAAAGTCAATATAGTATAGTTCATACAGTTTATAACATAGCTCATAACTTGTCAGCTATTTTATTCTATGTGACTTCATAGTACAATACCATTGTAAAAAACTGTACAAACGTATAATGGTCATTTAAAAATCTTTTAGGATCTTGTCAACATGGTAGTGTGAGCAGACGTTGAACTTGCCTCCTCCCATGAACACAACCAAGATACAACAATTTTTGGAAAAATTACCCTGAATTGAAAACTGAAAACTGGATAAAAAGAACCCCCACAACAAGAGACAGTCCTGACAAAGGCAGAAGAGGCAGTAATTCCGGCTAGAGAGGAAAAAAGCCACCTTTGGGAGCAGCGGAGCTTCTCAGCTGGCCAGGCGGGAGCCACCCTAAGGTACACAGCCCTCCCTGGAGGAGGGAGGCCCAGAGTGCGGGCAGTACTGCTATAAGCATCCTTCACACTCAGCCCAACTGAGATGGGAGTCTTACTGTCTGGCTGCTGCCTATTAACTGCAGTGAGGATACCCCCAGAAAAGCTATCCACCAAAGGCCGAAAAGACATGGGTCTTAAAGGGCCCACACAGAAACTCACTCATTGCAGCAACCTAAAATCACCAGAGAGAAGGCTGACAATCCTTTGGTGAAATGAGACTAACCTGGTGGGCTCTGGGGGCATCTTGGTGAGAGGTGGGACCTCTCTGGAGACTGAGACATTGGTGGGTGCCATTGAGGTTCATCCCTTAGCCTGTTAGCCCAGGGGTCTGCCATATACACTAGAGCACAGATTTAATCCAGTTCAGCCAGGGCAGGCAACCCACCCTAGGGACTGGTCCCACCTAACTGCAAGCCCTCAGGCAACTTTTCAGCCTGCATTGACTGAGTGCCTCAATCCTCTGCAGGCAGGCAAGGGTGTCTGCCTCTGTGGGGCAAGGCCTGTGTGAGGAGCAGGTGAACTGTGGGGGGCATTGATGGAGAAGTGGGGGCCCCTGCAGTGTGGCATTGGGGTGTACTCTAGGGGGTTGAGAAGTGTGCATGGACCAGGACTGTGTTGATGGTGAATCTGGTCCTGTGGGGGGTGAGGCTTATCAGAGGCAGAAGACCTGTGCTTCACAAATAGCCATAAAAAGGATCAGCCCCACCTTCCAAAGCCTGAAAAAATTGAGTGCCCTTGTGCCTAGGACCAGCCCCACTCAGCTGCACTCCTAAGAGAACTGACAACAACCTTGTGGGCCTGAGACCCATCACAACTGTATGCCTGTGAACCTAGCAACCAGCTATACTGGGTATCAACCCAATTAAGAGGAAAACTGCAATAGGAGTATGCTGATAGAGTTTGTAGCAAATCAGTGCTGAGGTGCCCCAAACTGGACTTACAAACAGCTGCCCAGGGAAGGAAAGATTAGACTCCCTGGGTACCTGCACTGGGAGTAAGCCTGCCACAGCAGAAGGACACAAGTAGCTCACAAAGGGGTCACTCCTGGTTCTTATGGACTCTTGATGAGAGGGAAGCACACTCTTGGGCCTCATAAGGCATCTCATACATAAGGCCACTTCTACAAGATCAGGAGACATAGCTGACTCACCTAATACATAGAAATAACCACAGAGAAAGAGGCATAGTTTCCAAGCAAGGGAATAGTACAAAACACCAGGAAAAGGACTAAATGAAACAGAAACTAACAACCTCCTAGACAAAGAGTTTGAACAAAATATCATGAGGATGCTCACAGATATGGGGAAAAGAAGAGATGAACACAGTGAGCACATCAGCAAAGAACTGGAAGATATTAAACAAAACCAATCAGAAATGAAGAATACAATACTGGAAATGAAAAATTCACTAGAGGGACTCAATAGCAGAGTAGAGGAAGCAGAAGAATGGATCAGCGAGCTAGACAAAAGACTAGAAGAAATCACCCAAGCAGAACAGAAAAGAGAAAAAAGAATTAGACAGAATGAGAATAGTCTAAGGGAACTCTGGGACAATATAAAGTGTGCTAACATTTGGATTATAGGTGTCCCAGAAGGAGAAGAAAGAGACAAAGGGGTAGAAAATTTATTTGTAGAAATAATAGATGAAAATTTTCCTAACCTGAGGAAGGAAACAGACATCCAAGTTCAGGAAGCATATAGAGCTCCAAACAAGATAAGCCCATAGAGGCCCCCACCAAGACATATTATAATTAAAATGTCCAAAATTAAAGGCAAAGAGAGAATCCTAAAAGCAGCAAGAGAAGGGCCACAAGTGACATATAAAGGGAAGCCCATCAGGGTATCAGCAGACTTCTCAGCCAAGACCCTACAGGTGAGAAGAGAATGGCACGATGTATTTAAAGTGCTAAAAAGAAAAAACCTACAGCCAAGAATACTCTATCCATCAAGGTTGTCATTCAGAATGGAAGGAGAGATAAAGTGCTTCCCAGACAAGCAAAAATTAACGGAGTTTATCACCAAGAAACCAGTTCTGCAACAAATGCTGAAGGGACTTATTTAAGTGGGAAAGCAATGGCCACCAATAGAGATAAAAAAATTATCAAAAAAACAAGACAACAACAACAAAACACCAGGCAATAAAATCGCTTGTAAGGTAAAAATATAGTAAAGGCAGCAGATCAACTACCTGTGAAGATAATATGAAGGTTAAAAGATAAACGTACTAAAATCACTTATTTCAATGATAAGAGGGTAATAGATAGACACACACTAAACAAGAGACTATATATGATTTGAAAAATATATAATGTGGGAGGAGGGGAGTGAAAAAGTAGAGCTTTTAGAAAGAGGTAAAGCTAAAGAGTCTATCAACTCAATATAGACTGTTATATGCATAGTATATTAAATAGGATCCTCATGGTAATCACAAATCAGAAACCTATAACAAACAAGAAAAAAGTAAGACAAAAGATATCAAATATATTACTAAAGATAGCCATCAAACCACAAGTGAAGAGAGCAAGAGAAAAAGAAAGGAACTGAGAAGAACTACTAAAACACCCAGAAAAGAAAGTGACAAAATGGAAATAAATACATATTTATCAATAGCTACTTTAAATGTCAATGGACTAAATGCTCCAATCAAATGCCATAGGGTGGCCAAATGGATAAGAAAACAAGGCCCATGTATATGCTGCATACAAGAGACACACTTCAGACGTAAAGACACACACAAACTGAACGTGAAAGGATAGAAAAAGATATTCCATGCAAATGGCAAAGAAAAGAAAGCAGGAGTAGAAAGACTTATATCTGACAAAACAGACTTTAAAACAAAAATTGTAAAAAGAGACAAAGACGGGCACTACATAATGATAAAGGGACAATCCAACAAGAAAATATAACACATGTAAATATCTATGCACCCAACATAGGAGCACCTAAATATATAAAGCAATTATTAACAGACATAAAAGGAGAGATAGACAGTAACACAATAATAGTAGAGGACTTTAACACTCCACTTACACCAATGGATAGATCATCCAAAGAGAAGATCAATAAGGAAACACTGGCCTTAAAGGAAACAAGACCAGATGGACTTGGTAGATATATACAGAACATTCCATCCAAAAACCACAGAATACACATTCTTTTCAAATGCCCGTGGAACATTCTCCAGGATTGATCACATATTAGGCCACAAAACAAGTCTCAAAAAATTTAAGAAGATCAGAGTAATACCGTGCATCTTTTCTGACCACAAAGGTATGAAACTAGAAATCAACTATAGGAAGAAAACTAGAAAAGCCACAAAAATGTGGAGATTAAACAAAATCCTCCTGAACAATGATTGGATCAATGAAGAAATCAAAGAAGAAATCAATAAATTCCTGGAAACAAATGAAAATGAAAACATGACATGCCAAAACCTGTGGGATACAGCAAAAGTGGTTCTACGAGGGAAGTTTATAGCAATTCAGGCCTACTTCAACAAAGAAGAAAAGTCCCAAATAGACAATCTTAAAGTGCATCTAAAGGTACTGGAAAAGGAACAACAAACAAAGCCCAAAATCAGCAGAAGGAAGGAAATAATAAAAATCAGAGCAGAAATAAACAAAATAGAGAATAAAAAAACAATAGAAAAAATTAATGAAACCAAGAGCTGGTGCTTCGAAAAGATAAACAAAATTGACAAACCCTTAGCTAGACTCACCAGGAAAAAAAGAGAGAAGGCTCAAATAAATAAAATCAGAATTGAAAGAGGAGACATTATAATGGACACTTCAGAAATACAAAACATAATAAGAGAATACTATGAAAAACTACATGCCAACAAATTGGAGAATCTAGAAGAAATGGATAAATTCTTAGAAACATACAACCTTCCAAAACTGGACTAAGAAGAAGTAGAAAATATGAATAGACCAATCACCAGTAAGCAGATTGAAGCAGCAATCAACAATCGCCCAAAAAATAAAAGTCCAGGATCAGATGGCTTCCCTGGTGAATTCTACCAAACATTCAAAGAAGATTTAATACCTATCCTTCTCAAACTCTTCCAAAAAATTGAAGAGGAGGGGTGGCTTCCTAACTCATTTTACGAAGCCAACATTATCCTGATACTGAAACCAGACAAGGACAACACAAAGAAAGAAAATTACAGGCTGATATCACTGGTGAACATCAATGCAAAAATCCTCAACAAAATACTAGTGAATCGAATACAACAATACATTAAAAAGAGCATACATCATGATCAAGTGGGCTTCATTTCAGGGATGCAGGGATGGTTCAACATCCACAAATCTATCAACGTGATACACCACATTAATAAAATGAAGAATAAAAATCACATGATCATCTCAATAGATGCAGAGAAAGCATTTGAGAAGATACAGCATCGAATTATGATAAAAACTCTAAATAAAATGAGTATAGAAGGAAAATACCTCAACATAATAAAGGCCATATATGACAAACCCACAGCAAGTATCATTCTCAATGGAGAAAAACTGAAAGCTATCCCTCTAAGAACAGGAACCAGACAAGGATGCCCACTGTCATCACTCTTATTTAACGTAGTATTGGAAGTCCTAGCCAGAGCAATCAGGAAAGAAGAAGAAATAAAAGGGATCCACATTGGAAAAGAAGTGAAACTGTCACTCTTTGCAGATGACATGATTTTATATCTAGAAAACCCTAAAGATTCCACTAAAAAACTTTTAGAAACAATAAAGGAATATAGTCAAGTCACAAAATCAACATACAAAATCAACGTACAAAAATTGGTTGTGTTTCTACACACTAACAACGAAGTAACAGAAAGAGAAATTAAGAATACAATCCCATTTACAATTGCAACAAAAAGAATAAAATACCTAGGAATAAACTTAACCAAAGAGGTGAAAAATCTGTACACCGAAAACTATAAAACATTGTTGAGAGAAATCGAAGAAGACACAAAGAAATGGAATGATATTCTGTGCTCTTGGATTGGAAGAATTAACATCGTTAAAATGTCCATACTTCCTAACGCAATCTATAGATTCAACGCAATCCTTATCAAAGTTCCAACAGCATTTTTCACAGAAATAGAACAAATAATCCTAAAATTTATATGGAACAACAGAAGACCCCAAGTAGCCAAAGGATTCCTGAGAAAAAAGAACAAAGCTGGAGGTATCACACTCCCTGATTTCAAAATATACTACAAAGCCATAGTAACCAAAACAGCATGGTAGTGGCACAAAAACGGACACACATATCAGTGGAACAGAACTGAGAGCCCAGAAGTAAACCCACACTTCTGTGGACAGCCAATATTGGACAAGGGAGCCAAGAGCACACGATGGAGAAAGGAGAGTCTCTTCAATAAATGGTGTTGGGAAAACTGGACAGCCACATGCAAAAGAATGAAAGTAGACCATTCCCTTACACCATGCACAAAAATCAACTCAAAATGTATTAAAGACTTGAATGTAAGACCTGAAACCATGAAACTTCTAGAAGAAAACATAGGCAGTATAGTCTTTGACGTTGGTCTGAGCAGCATTTTTTCAAGTCCCATGTCTGACCAGGCAAGAGAAACAAAGAAAAAATGAACAAATGGGACTACGTCAAACTAAAAATCTTCTGCACAGCAGAGGAAACCATCAACAAAACGAAAAGACAACCTAACAATTGGGAGAAGATATTTGCAAACCACATATCAGATAAGGGGTTAATATCCAAAATATACAAAGAACTCATACAGCTCAGCAACAAAAAAACCAACAATCCAATAGAAAATGGGCAAAAGATCTGAACAGAGATTTCTCCAAAGAAGATATATGGATGGGCAACAGGCATATGAAAAGATGCTCAACATCATTATGCTGCAACCGCTAAGGAAAGCAGTATGGAGTATCCTCAGAAAATTAAGGATGGATCTACCATATGATCCAGCTCTCCCACTGCTGGGTATTTATCCAAAGAACTTGAAAACACGAAGGCATGAAGATACTTGCACCCCTATGTTCATTGCAGCATTATACACAATAGCCAAGACTTGGAAGCAACCTAGGTGCCCATCAAGGGACAAATGGGTAAAGAAGATATGGTATTTATACACGATGGACTACTACTCAGCCATAAGAAATGATGAAATCCGGCCATTTGTGACAACATGGATGGACCTTGAGGGTATTATGCTGAGTGAAATAAGTCAGAGGGAGAGAGTCAAATACCATATGATCTCACTCATAAGTAGAAGATAAAAACAACGATAAACAAACACACAGCAATGGAGATTGGATTGGTGGTTACCATAGGGGAAGGGGGGAGGAGGGAGGGCAAAAGGGGTGATTAGGCTCACATGTGAGGGGATGGACTATAATTAGTTTTTGGGTGGTGAACATGATGTAATCTACACGGAATTCGAAATATATTATGATGTACATCCAAAATAAACAAATAAATGAAAAATAAATAAATAAAAATAAATTTAAAAAATAATTAATGGAGTCCCTAGAATCCTCCAAAAGCAAAATTAAATAAATCAGTTAATAAAAAAATAAAAGTCTTTTAAGCCAAATCCTCTTATAACGAAATTTCATTTAGTATAATGAAATTTGCTATTAAAATATTTAAGCCATATTAATTCAATCATTTCATTTAGACTAGTAAGATTCTAAGTTAAACAAGAAAAATGCCTGTATCTTTTTTCTTTTTAAAGATTTTATTTTTCCTTTTTCTCCCAAAGCCCCCCAGTACACAGTTGTGTATTTTCAGTTGTGCGTCCTTCTAGTTGTGGGATGCCGCCTCAGCATGGCTTGATGAGTGGTGCCATGTCCATGCCCAGGATTCAAACTGGCAAAACCCTAGGCCACTGAAGCAGAACTTAGCCACTTGGCCACAGGGCTGGCCCCAGAAAAATGCCTGTATCTTTGAGTTAAACTGAAATGAAAACTATTTTTTTGATCATAAAAGCTAAAATTTTTCAAATATGAAGTCATCATTCTACCATTATTAATCTTGTATTATCTTTGTCTTTTTCATACACATCTTTTTATTTTTTAGTCTCACTAAGTGAACAATTTTGGATCTTAGTTTTTCTTTTATATAGCATAATTTGCCTTGCATGTTAATTCATGATATTTACAAGTGTTATCAACCAGTTTCTATTGCCCAGAAAGCCAATCACCAAAATGAAAAGATTGCATCAGAGAGAGCTTTAACCAAAAGGCAGCCAAGTGAGGAAGTGGGAGAAGGAGTCTCAAATCCACCTTCTCGAAAATGAAGACTCAGGGATATTTATGGGGTTCAGGGGCAAGGTGGTCTGAAGTGAGGAATAGATGATTGGTGGTGAGGAGAAATGAGGTAATTGATGATCTGTGCAAGCATGGTCAAACTTCATGCCTCTTCATAGGACACGTTTACCAAATGGCAGTGTTAGCGTGATCTGAGGGTAGAGTTTTTGGCCTCTTGACATTGAAAAGATCACTCTTTCTTTTTATCAGTTGGGCACCTTCACAGGCCCAGGTGATGAGGTGGTGGTCTCAACAGCCACGAACTGGACAAGGGGGTCCTCAATCCTGAAAAACAGCTCAAGACATCTGTTACCATGGTGACCCAGACACCAGGTAGATGTTATCTATAGGACCCTAGTGGGAGTCGGGTAGCATATTGCCTAAGCAGCACAGTTAACAATGGGTGGGCAAACAACTAAAAACTATAATTAGTAACTGCAAAAACCTTTAGTGGCTAGCTAACTCTTTATTGGTTTCATAAGCATAATTTGTAATTATTGAAAGTGTTCCATTGTGGGTTTATCCATCACTAACCTGAGTCATTTCTTTATTACTGGACATTCATTTTGTATTAATTTTTCACTCATAAATGATGTTGAGGGGAGACTACTCACCCATATATTGTTTAACCCATTACAAGTTATTTTCTTAGGACATATTCCTTGAAGTTAAATACCTGGATTAAATATAATGGACATAGAACATAGAACATTCATTTATCTATTTTATTTTAACAATATAATATTAATAAAATTTGAAACTAAAATTTAAAAAGTCCACTGTTGACAATCAAACTGCCATAAATATCTATGTTTACACACATATATATGCATATATATATATACATATGCATATATATTTACGTGTGTATATATATATGTAAATACCCATTATTGATTATATAGCTTAATTCTGAATCTTGAATACATGAAATAATAAAGCCTAAATGGGAGATTGAAGAGCAGAGTCATGCAATCAGTCAATCTTTCATGCATGAACATTCCACCATAAGTAAGCATTCCAAAGAACAAAGAGATTTCCATGTGGTAGCATGTGGCCCAAACCATCAGGGTCCTGTTCTTGCTATAAATAATTTTCTACAGGTGATCATGTCTGATAATTTTATACCTGTTCACCAGCCATGTCCAAATATGTTGCTTTCATTGAAAGAAGGAAGGTGAAACAAAAGAGTTTAAAGATTTCTAATAATTCTTTTATGTTAACAAGGTTAGTTAACAATATCCAATTTTCTTACTCTCAGCACTGCGGGTCTCCTGATTACTCAAAAAAGAAAAACCCAAACCCTAAAGAAATTAAGCACATCTATACACCCATCCACAAGAACCTAAAACACCATCTAAGGCTAAACCACAGATTTGAGCAGTGATTGGAGAAGAGAAAAGTACAAGACGATGAGCTCATTTTGCTTTTCTCTTTCCCAATTGGGTTTAAAATATTTCTTTTCACTTGTTAATTCATGCTGGAGTGGCTGGCTACTCAACAGCAGAGTTTCAGCTCTGGATGCTCTGACCAGGGATATGATTTCTAGCAATATATTCACAGTAACAGAATTTAATTAAGCAAAAGGAAATTACAGGTCCAGTGGAGTTCATTATAAGAAGATCTTACCCATATTTGTATTTTACTGAGAATATAAATCAACCTGGTAAAGGTTTTCTTTACTGTTTCTCTTTGGGAGCTACCTGCCAATTTAATTTATATATTCCCATCTCATAAGAGGGTGCCTAGGAAAGCTAGTCTTGTCCATGTGTACCAACTTTCATGACAGATATGGAGCATTTGCAACTCATTTCTTCAGAATGATACTCAAAAATGAAAGGAAATGCATTAGTGTAATTTTTCCGTTATAATGCTGTATCACACATCAACCTAGGAAAATACTTTCAAAGCAGCTAACTCTTGTCTCCATCATGGAAACCAGAATTTAGCTTGCATGAGACATTCAGCATGGATTTATTTTCCAGAGGAAAGATGATAGGTGAAACAATCACTCTCCCTGGGTAGAAAAAGAAGATTTTATGAGTTCAATCTTCCTTAAATAATAATAAACAAATGTAGCCCTTATTATATGCTGCATATTTTTCTAAGCTCTTGAATGTATATTAACTCATTCAATCCTTCCCATAACTGTATGGAATGGATACTATTATTACTCCCGTTTTCTGGATGAGTCAATTTGAGGCATAGAGAGGTTAGATAAGTTACCTGAGGTCACATAGCTACCAAATGGTAGAGCTGGGAATCAAATCCTAGCAATCCAAGTCCAGAATGCATGCTCTTAATCACTATTCCCACTGAGAGTCTGCTGAGGACGGGGCAGAGGAAGAGATGTACTAGAATGTCTAGGCTAGCTATGTTATATTTTCCAAATGCAAACTGCACCTAAGAAAGTACGAGGGACCAACGTCTATGCCATAGGCCAGTAAAACAGAGATGTGTAGGGCTGTGCTTCTCAAAGTTCAGCATTCACAGGACTCATCTGAAGAGCTTGCTAAAACACAGATTTGGGGGCTCCATTTTCAGATATTCTGCTTCAAGAGACTGGGCACAAAGATTTGTATGATGCTGATTCTGGCTCAGGGATCACATTTTGAGCAGCACTAGTGTAAGGGACACATGGACTCTGAGGAGCCGAGACAAGTAGCATCTCTAATGGCGTGAGATATGCAACTGCAGCAAAGAATCAAAGTTATCTGGTTAATGAAGAGCCAGAATGGCAACTCCCAACAAGATGGCCTTTGTTTTTGCAGTGGAGATTATTTTATTCAGGCGATCATTTTAATTTAGCAAGGGCTTTCCAGAAAGTAAGGCTTGAAGAGGTCATAGCTCAAAAAACAGGGAGCAGAGTCACACCAATGAAGGGATGCAGATTTGACATGATAGAGTTGAAAAGGAATTTCTGGGTCTTTTCAAGATTTAAAGCAGGCTGAGGATTCATTCCTAAGTCTTACACTCTTTCTTGGGAAATGTAAAGATGTCAATGGTCACAGTTTGAGGTAAATAAATTTACCAACTGAGTGTTTATGTGTTAGTCTAGCTACTCAGTGTTTGTTAAATATGTTAAAGAGTCTCATGGTTGTAGCCGCCCCTGAAGCAGGAAGGGTTAATAATCACTGGAAAAGGCTTGCCAACAAACTGTGACCTAGAGGTGAGAAGGCCGGTTAGGCAATGATGGGTAAGACCTCCAGGGGGAGGCAACCTAAGCCATGCGTCGGTCGCCTGGGGGCACAGATGGAGACACGATATCAATATCGGGAACAGGAGGAGCCGTTGCCTACAGGACTTGCCTGCTCCGAGATAAAAATATACGAGCACAGCAAAAACATGATAATATCAAAACAGAGACAGAGGGAGGGCTCCTTGAGAAATCACTAAGAAATCTTGTCATTCGCTATTTACTTCATCCAGAACACCTGCGTATGTTTAACAGCTGTAAGCTATGTATATATTGAAACGCTGGTTATAATAAACTCAGAGTGGCCATCAGCCCTCTCTGCATCTATCCCGATGTGTACATTGGATTGTGACACCGACAATGTTAATTTTACTTATTGTTTTATGGCCAGAGTTCTCCTTTTTCCTTTCAACCCTCTGTCACTTCCTTGTTTCCCGAAATATTTACAGAACAGCTACCATGTGCTAGACTTTGCAAGTAGGTAGTGGGGATCATGGAGTCTTGGTCTAGTGGGGGAAACAGATGCTAGATACGCAATGAAGCAAGTACTCCATGAATTAATTGCGATAGTGATCAATTCCATGAAGGAGATGCTGGGGATGTTGTGGGGTGGAAGGTTGTGGTGGTTAAATCTGAATGATTGGACATCATTGCTTACAATGCTACGTCTACTACAGGGAAATCGCCATACTACATAAGGCCAGGTTGCCTTTCTCTGTGGTATCTATCACATGGTTACGCTGAAAGAGACATTTCCTGTGACTTGGGTTTGAATTATTTCTTTCTTGAACAAGAAAACAAGGGAATATCTCATAGACTTGTAGATGCTTATCCTAAACTTTTTTTCCCCTCTAAAATCACCATATGTGAATGTCTAAATTCCTTGAAGATTATTGTTACTTTTCTGTTGACCATATGACCTACATAGACATGGTTCTATTCCGTTGTCTGTTTCAGGTTGTAAAACTACTACAGGTCAGGGGCCCATGCAGTTAATTTTCTCAGCACTGAGAGCTTTATACATGATTAGGTGCTTAAATGCTTTTGTATTCTAGGCATGATGCTCTTAAAATTTTCCTATGAATTTGATTGATAGTCTAAATGGTGCTTGGTTTTACACAGATAATATTAATGACTGTGTTTAGTACAGTCTTAAGCAGATTGTGCTTGTAAGCCAAAGTTTCAGCAATTAGTGAGAAAGCCATAGATGGCACATATAGTCCTTTTGTCACGTCATAGGGCCATATGATTATGTAGAATTAGTTATTTTTGGCTAAATTTCTGGGTTGTGGTGGGTGGTGAGGGATAAATGTGGTTTGGCAAGATGTTATAATATATTTGTTTAATAGACATTAACATTAAACTTTATTAAATGTCACAAAGATCAGTAAAACCATGTTCTAAAGTGGCATGATTATCTATATAGACATTAAATCTTTTCTCTGTATAACTAGTAAGGAAGTTGCAATCATTTTTATGACCCCTAGTCCTCTGGCAAACATTATATATTGACATATATATTAATATGTACTAATATATATTAATAAATATTATATATTTGTTAAAATCAGTATGAAAGTGCAAACATTTCTCTAGGCAGAAAAGCAAAGTCCTCCTTTGGGCAAGAATTAGATAGAGACATTTGGAAAGCATTGAAGGTATTATATTAAATTTCAACTGTACTTAACTACTGGTTTTGTATTACATCTTATGTTGCATATTATTTAAAATACCAATGATATTTTTCTGGGACTTGTGAAACAATGTTGAGTCTTGGCATTTGCTTAAGTGTAATCTGCTAGTGGCTTGGCATAGAGGGCATCAAGCTGCTTTAGCCTATAGACGCTTGGAAGGGTCTGCATTTTGTTGCTGTTTTTGTAACAAAAAACTTTCTTGTCTGGCCATCCAAAACTGTGAAAGCTGATCCATTCAATGTTCCTCTTTTTCCTTCTAGCACTAAATCTTTCCTTATTTCCTTATTCTACTTCTTAGCTAACACCCTTATCTGAGACTATTTGCTGTCAAACTTGGAAAACCCTATAGTTACTTTACTTACAGTAGTGCATAAAATACACACTTAGTCAGCTTTTTCTCCAGGGTGAATCCAGCTCAACTAAACCTAGACACTGTGGATAGACATTTTCCTTTTTGATGATTCTCTCCTCAAACTATCAAAATCTAAAACAAGTCTGTCCTGTGTTTGCTTCTCAATTACTTGATTTCCTTTTGCCTACCTAGAACATATTAGCTTGGATTAAGTCTTGATTTTTTCCATGTCTGTGATTTTTACATTTTTTCAATCTGGGTCCTTTTGCTGCCAATATTTGTTTTGTATGGTAAATCTCCATGACCCTCAGTTTTCTCATTTGTAAAAAGTGACATTTTCTTACAGGTAATTGTAAGGATTCAATAAAATTAATATGTAAAAAAGTGTTTAGCACAATGTTTGGCACACAACATGAATATTCAGGAAAATTTTTGTTTGCAATTAAATAAAAGAAAGATTTTTGATTTGAGAATCATAAAGGGACCATTCAGATAACCATTAAAATCTCTATCTGATGGAGTAATTAAGAATCACGTTTGTAGATGTATCCAAAGTTTAAGGGGCAATGAGATATGGAATGTCAGGTAGAATTGAAACACACGAAACAGCTTGAAAAGTAGTCAACTAAAGATTTAACAGCTAACATCATACTCAATGGTGAAAAGCTGAAAGCTTTTCCTCTAAGATCAGGAATAAGACAGGGATGCTCACTCTCACTGCTTCTATTCAACATAGTATTGGAAGTCCTGACCAGAGTGTTTAGTCAAGAAAAAGAAATAAAAGACATCCAAATTGGAAAAGAAGAAGTAAAACTGTGGCTATTTGCAGATGACATGATTTTATACATAGAAAACCCTAAAGACTCTGCCAAAAAACTGTTAGAACTCATAAACTAATTCAGTGAAGTTTCAGGATACAAAATCAATATACAAATCTGTGGTGCTTCTATAAACTAACAACGAACTATCAGAAAGAGAAATTAAGAAAGTCCCATTTATGATTGCATCAAAAAGAATAAAATACCTAGGAATAAATTTAACCAAGTAGATGAAAGATCTGTTCACTGGACACTATAAGACATTGATGAAAGAAATTAAATAAGACACAAAGAAATGTAAAGATATTCCATGGTCATGGATTGGAAGAACTAATATTGTTAAAATATCCATACTAACCAAAGCAATCTGCAGATTCAAGGCAATCTGTATCAAAATTCCAACGGCATTTTTTCACAGAAATAGAATAAATAATCCTAAAATTTGTATGAAACATCAAAAGACTCCCAATAGCTCAAGCAATCTTGAGAAAGAAGAAGAAAGCTGGAGGCATCACACTCCCTGGTTTCAAACTGTATTACAAAACTATAGTAATCAAAACAGTGTGTGTTGGCATAAAAACAGACACACAGATCAATGGAACAGAACTGAGAGCCCAAAAATAAATCCACACATATATGGTCAATTAATTTGCAACAAAGGAGGTGAGAATATACGAGGAAGAAAAGACAGTCTCTTCAATAAACGGTGTTGGGAAAACTGGACAGCCACATGCAAAAGAATGAAAGTAGACCATTATCTTGAACTATACACAAAAATTAACTCAACATGGATTAAAGACTTGAATGTAAGACCTGAAACCATAAAACTCCTAGAAGGAAACTTGGTGCTAAGCTCCTTGTTGTCTTGGCAATGATTTTTTTGAATCTGATCCCAAAAGCAAAGGCAACAAAAGCAAAAATAAAGTAGGACTACATCAAACTAAAAAGCTTCTGCACAGCAAAGGAAATCATCAACAAAGTGATAAAGCAACATACTGAATAGGGTAAAATATTTGCAAACCATATATCTGATAAGGAGTTAATATCCAACATATGTGAAGAAGTCATACAACTCCATATCAAAAACTAAGCATTCTAATTAAAAAATGGGCAGCAGATCTGAATAGACATTTTTCCAAAGAAGATTTATAAATGGCCAAAAGGCACATGAAAAGATACTCCACGTCATTAATCATCAGGGAAATACAAATCAAAACCACAATGAGATATCACCTCATGCTTGATAAGATGGCTATCATCAAAGAGACAAGAAATAACAAGTGTTGGGAAGGATGTGGAGAAAAGGAACCTCTTGTGTACTGTTGGGAACATAAATAGGTCCAGCCACTATGGAAAACAGTATGGAAGTTCCTCAAAAAATTAAAAACAGAACTACCATGTGATCCAACAAGTCCTCTTCTGGGTATTTACCTGAAGAAAACGAAAACATGAAGTTGAAAAGATTTATGCACAGCTATGTTCATTTTAGTGTTATTTACAATAGCCAAGATACGGAAACAGTCTAAGTGCCCATCAATGGGTAAATGGGTAAGAAGATGTAGTGTGTGTGTGTGTGTGTGTGTGTGTGTGTGTATGTATATATATATATAATGTGAATTTTATGCCCCAGGGAGATGCTTTTCCATACCTCTTCACCTATGCCCACAAACAAAGGTGACTATTTCCGAAGGATAGGACAGAGTGGGTGGTGCCTCTACCAACGTCAGAGATGGGCACTGCTCCAGAGTGAGGGAGGATTTTGTCCATAAAATCCTTTAGGTAAGAGAAAAGACTAATTAACATGTCCAATGCTTCTTCTCAGATAGTGTATACAATAGATTTTTACAAAGTAAAATATTGTTTCCAGCAGCTGTCAATGTATATTTTGTGCTTTTACTCTTCATTCTGTTCCAATTCAAAGCAACCATAAGTTAGCACAGTATTCACAACAGTGCTACATGGAGTCTAGGTAATATTTTGCAGTGTTAAGCAATTCATATTACTACGAAAAATCTAGATGTATCATGGGTGAAGCAGGACACTGATTCTTTACATTGGCAACTATATGGAAGTTAAACTACAGAATTGAGAAGAGTTTTATTTTTCTAAAAGTATTCAATAAGGTTTAATTAAAATTTCAGAACGTAAATTTAATGTTGGTTTTATTTAAATAACTTTGATTTAAAAATTAGTTAAATTAAAATTTACATTTCATCTTTTAATTTTAGTACTTAATTTTTGAATATTTTAAAAGTAAAATTATGTATATATTTATATTTATATATTTTTATTTTTACTTTTTACATTTATCTTAGTTAAGGTTTTTTGAATGAATTTGTTATATTTTTAATTAAATACTTGGAGGAAAATATACTAAATTATTTGTACTCTACGAATACAATTATATTTCATTTTTGGTTCTTTCAAAAGAATAAATAAGGTGAAGATAATGATAGAAAAATGAAAGAGGAGCTCAGAAAAGAAACACAACTGAAAAGAAAAAAGGAGAAATCTTCAAAGAGGCAATTTAAGTAATTTATTAAAACTCGGAAAAGTAAAGTAAGAATTTCATGCTATTAAGCCCAAACTACATAAAACTTGCTAATAGGACAGTACAGATTTGTCATTTATTGAAGATTAATTACTGATCAAAATAACGGAGCAAGAAAATTAACCTCGCCTATAACTTGAACAGATCAGATAGAATTCCTGCAACTTATTAATATTTTACTAAATTATCTTAATTGCTGATCAAAAGCATAAGAATAAAAAAAGAAAATTATTCATATTGAATCCACAAATCAGAATCAATAAAAGCAACTGTGCCCAGCAGAGTTTCTTCCCTTAGAAGGCGAAGAAAATTACCATCATGAAATTGGCAAATTGAAGAAGAAAGATAGCCATTTTACTCTGCTTTTTAAAAGATGGTCCTGGAAAATGGCTATCACATCTTTCTGACAGCATAAGGATATTTATGGCAAAACATAATCTGAATAAAATTAGTATTTACCATTTTCCATTGGATGAATATGGCAGAAATTTATGTTTAATTCTACACATACTTTGTAAATGAAGAAGTAAGTTAAAAACTGGCTTTTCTTTTTCAGCACAAAGGTGGGATTTTGTTATTTATATTATGTGTTTATTAATCTTCAAGTTAAGCTTTGGTCAATGATGTATAGATGACTGGAAACAATTACTTTCTCAATTAAAAGGACATAAAATATTATTTGCACATGCAAAAGCATATATACATTCAGAAATTTAAAAAGTTTAATAAAGAGCAAATAATTCATAGTATTCAAAAAAAGACTAGTGAACATTAATAAAGAACATTGGTGTGTTGTTGCTAAAAGAATAATGTGTGTCTGATATTTAAGTAAGAATAATGATCCTTTTTTGTGGCACTAAAAGATTGGAAAATGTCTGGGTGTAATAGATATGATTTCAAAGTTTGATGCTAAAAATGGCTGAACATGTAAGATGGATTTTTTAAAAAAGCCATAGTAAAACAAATTATGACTATTTACAATGGAGAAATCAAAATGAGATGGTTAATTTGGTGGGAAATTAAGCGAGACAAGAAATTAAAGATACATTTTAATAAAGCAAATATTCAGTCAATGAAAATGTACCATTAACAAATGTCATGCTGAACAATGCTTTTATTATGCATATGATTTAACTACCAAGAGAGGAAAACAAAGAAGTAGAAATTAACGATTTTTTCCATGATTAAACATCTGTTGCAGAAAGTACAAGTTTGAACTTGAGATGAAAACTGTACAAATGATTTTGAATATTAAGCATTAACTTAAAACATGTTGAAGAGCGAACTTATATGATGCTAACATGATTGGTAAAGAAAAAGCTCTATAAGCCAAAATTTTGGTCAAACTATTTGCAAACATTCCATGACAGATTGGCCATATGGTATAAATTTATTCCCATGAGATGTGGATTCAATTATCCTAGGAGCAGTGCTCTTGTTAGGAATAAGTCAAAGATCATATCTGACCTTTGTTTCCAAAAATTGAACATCTTCATGAATCACACATCAGTTTTGACATTAAGTCTCTTGAATACATGATGAGAATGTTGACTGAATGCTGATAAGGCTATTATAGTTCATTTAGAAAAGATGAAAATGAAATGCAGTAGAATAAGTATGAAGGACAACAGTAGATTTTCAAATAAATGCAAATTATGGCCTTTGATGGAAAGTTAATTTTGAATTTGCAGTATCCACAGTCATTTGATTATGAAATATTGCATGTTATTTAAAATATTAGTAAAAGTGTACCAAACATCTAAGTGTGGATATTTCAACTTTTTAAAGATTAGAAATATTTTTTAATTTAGATAAAACTTTTAATAGAAAGAAACATGTGAAATATGTAACAAAAATAACATTTGAATTAAATATAACAAAATTACATACCTATAAAGGAAAAAATTTATGAACAAACAAGCTTAAAACTAATTTCTGGTTGTTCTAGATTACAATATAGTCTTTTTTTGTTTATTTGTTTGTTTTAATATTTTATTTTTCCTTTTTCTCCCCAAAGCACCCTGATACATAGTTGTATAATTTTTAGTTGTGGGTCCTTCTAGGTGTGGCATGTGGGACGCCGCCTCAGCATGGCTTGATGAGCGGTGCCATGTCCACACCCAGAATCTGAACCGGTGAAACCCTGGGCTGCTGAAGCGGAGCCTGCGAACTTAACCACTTGGCCACGGGGCTGGCCCCATGATATAGTCTTAAAGAGAGATTTGAACAAATTGGGCAATATGCTTCTATTTTTTCATTTTACAAAAAATGTCCCAGCATTAAAAACCATGAAGAAATAACTTAAAATATATTTTATGGACCTAGATATTGGTTTAAGTGATATTAAAAATCATGCTGTATAGTTAGTGATTTATACAACTAAATTAAAATATTTTATAATATTTTCTGTAATAATTTATCATGTGTAGTCCATTACAGTGTTTGAGTACCATATATAAAATGTATTGTTCATTTGTAATCTACATATTAATTATCAACTCTGTTAATAATTCCGGTTTATATTTCCTCAGCAGTGAGAAATGTCTCCAACTAACAATAAATAAAAACTATATAAGAAATAGACTGGCTTTAGAAGCCTATCTACTTTGGTATTAATATAAACAGAACAAAAGTTGTATAAAAATCTAGATTATAGTATAGTCTAATGACTGCTGAAATCAAATCAAGAAGGATCAATTTTATGGAATAAATGTGTAATAATTTATTAATTAGGTCTTTGTTTTATTATTGATACAAATATTGCTAGCCCATTAAAAGACCATTTAGACAATGGCAATAATAACTACACCAATCACTTGTTGATATTTTGCTGGTTTTCAGTAAATATAAAAAAAGAGCTTTACACATACTTTTCAGTTTTGAGATTATGAAGGTATATTTATCAAGATAGGAGGGGAGAATATATTTTATTAAAAGTTATAATCTTGGTTTACAACTTTTTCTGAGTTGTAAGATAAAACCTTTTTGATTTTCAGAGATCTTGCTGAATTGCTCTCATTTTAGTGCCCTCCCCCCACAAGCCCTCTACCCAGTGGTGCCCAGGAAGACTTGTTTCTCCGTACCTTTGCCAAAACTTGGATAGGCAATCCTATCTTCTACATCTCTTCTTTGCTAAACTTCAATATCTCTTAATTGTTATATTTCATTGATTAGAATCTATGGAAAGTTGTAAAATTCTTGTCTGTTTTTTTAACTTTATTGGGAATGTTTCTAACATTACTCCATACTTGCTTAAGTTTCTGATAGATGTCCTCCTACCACTGAAGGAAGTTCCCTGGGTTCTTAGTTGCCTTCACAACCTGAGTGCTCTGCCGTTTATCACTTCTAGAGAATTCTCTATTATTTCTTTCCTTTCTTCATATTCCTCAACACTGGACTATCAGAAGAATGTAGGCACTTCTGCATCTATTCTCTATGTCTATTTCTTTTCTTTTATGTATTTTTTTTCTATTTTCTGATTTAAGACATCCATGATGTTGATTTTTCTCGAATTTTGAGTTGGTGATACTTGCTTGTGTGTTTTATCTTTTTATTTGAGATTCATGTTTAGGGGAAGGTGTGAGATGAGTTGAAGCAGTTTTTCTCCCATATCTCTTCATTGAGATTCTGAGAGGAGAGGGAAGCCCAGCCGGTGCTGGTAGTAGGTAGCTTGCCTTCCACATGTATGTGTTCCCTTTCTCACTGATACAAATAAATAAGTGAATGTATTGAAAGTTAATCAGGAATGGGATATTTACATAGTTTCACAGTAATGTCCCCTCTCCCCAATATTTATTAAGTCCAAAGGGAAAAAAGAGAAACTTTTTAATGGAGAAGTCTGGTAGATACCACCTAATAAAATGATCAAATTTATCAATATCACTAATAAGACAAATCAAAATGTGTACAAACTTAGAGGTTTCAATCAGAACACAGCATCACTTCTGTGATATTCCTGCCAGATTCATAATCTGAATTTAATTGTGAGAAAATATCAGGCTAAGCCAAACTGAGGAAAACTTTACAAAATATTTGGATTGTAATGTTCAAAAGTGTCAAGATCATGAAAGTCAGGAAGACAGTGAGGTCTCTTCCAGATTAAAAGAGGATGAAAACAAATGCACATGATTCTGAACCAGCTGCTTTTGCTATAATGGACATTATTGGGACAAATGTTGACCCTTGAATGAGCTCTGAGGATTAGATGGTAGCCACATACCACTGTTACTTTTCCAGTTTTGATGGTTGTATTATGGTTATATAGGAGAATGTCCTCACTTTCAAGAAAATATACTAACATAGTTTAAAAACTTTGAGTATTTAAAAGTACGCTTAAGAATATACTAAAGTGTTGAGCATAATAGAACATCAGGATGGCAACTTATTCTCAAATGGTTCAGGAAAAATAAAATTTATTTCTATTTTCTTGACACTTTTCTATAATTTTTGATTGTTTCAAGGTAAAAAATATTTTAATTCCATTGTATTGAGATATATTCTAATTAATTCTAACATTTATTGAATACTCCTCTAAGAGCTTAAAATATAATAAGACATTCAATCCTTCCAGCAACCCTGTGAGAGAGGTACCAGCCCCATCCCTACTGTGCAGAATAGGAAGCCAAAGCATAGAGGAGTCAGATAGCTTCCTCTTATTTACATGAAGAGTAAATGATGCATTTGTGTTCTGAACTAAGGCATTCTCATGGCACAACCCTCCCTTAAAACTGTTAAACTGCCCTGCCCCCTGGTAATTCAGACTTTGTTTCTGTAACCATGTATCAGTCATCTAAAAATATTTTCTATAATTGGGATCTGGGGACATTCTCTTTGATCTGTAATCTTTATAACAGCTTTGTTTCCTTTGATGAATCCCATCATTTCCTAAGCCAGAGCTTCCCAATCTTTGTGCTCTGAATGGGTAACACATACATTGAGATAGTGACCCCTCAGCCCTGGGTGGGATGACCAACAGGACCTGGGGCAGTCACAGCCCAAAAGCCCCTGAGAAGTAATATAGACATATCTGAGATCATGATCTCAGAGAGGAAAGAATTTTTAGGATAGTATTCCTTTGTCCTTCGGCTTTTTGCTATATAAAATGAAGATATAACCTCTCTGCAATAAATTCACTGCATTTGTCTATAGACAAATATTCTTCATGAGACCTATGTCAAGTGCAATAGAAAATTAAAGGCAGAATCTATTTGATTTCCCATTAGATGTTCTGATTTCTCCTCATTGTATGGAAACTTTATTTAGGTGCCAAACATTTAAAATCGTTATTATTTTCATCCCTGGTTTTGCTGTAAACACATATATACATACAACATATATACTTGGGGTGTCTTTTGTTTAATCAAGTCAAGATACAGTTTTACAGTTGTAAAAGGTTGAATTATGATGCAATTGCAGTTGGCAAGTAGTAATGTGCTACTCTGTAGAACTATAAAAAGTACTGTAAAATTCTTTTTCATACATAGTATTTTTTGTAGACTGGAAAATGTATTACTGCATTGCAGTGAAGAAATGATTGCCTTTCCAAAATATAATTTAGTTGATTATCATAATTTCTGTTAAACAAGTGTTCAGACAATCCTGCATCCATCACCTTAAATTCATTTAAAAAGCTTTTTACAGTTCCAGAATGTCTGAATAACTTTTATGTTTAATATAGAAACTAATGTTGATGTCTTCCCTGATATGAAAATGAGAAGTCTAATTTTAACTAATAATTCTGTCAGTGTTATAAAGTGACTAAAAGAGACCTCGTGCCGCTGGTTTATAATGAATATATTACTCAGGGCTGCTTCTGAGTGGAAAAGTGATCATTAGAGTAAAGAATCCTTTCCTCATAACTTAAATGTTAATGTCTTCCTTTTTTTCCCTGAAATTTTCCAGTAAAGCATTACATCTAAGAAGGGCAAGCCAAGTTTAAGCGTTATATTATAGAGATATACAAGGCAAATACATTAGAAATCTGATGCAAGCATTGCATGAGATTTTATTGATGACTTTGTATTATTATTGCTCTGCTAATTGTGACTGATAACTGACAATGAATAAGGAATTATTTGCCTGTAATTTCTTGCCAAAAATAAATTTGTCCTTTCTTTTTAAGCAACGCAGAGAAGTGGGGGTTAAATTCCTGCAGATATAGTCAATATATCTGTTCAAAGGCAACAGCTAACTCTTCAAAAATAATAAATTGTGGAGAAATTAGTAAGTGTTGTAAATGAATGAAGGCTAAGAAAGTTATAAATCATGTCGTAATTTCTTTCCCAAGTACTCTTTATAAATTATATTAAGAGAAATATGCCATTTTGGAGTTTCCTTCCTCTAGAAATGCTATCTGTTTGTGACTTAGAGTGTGAGAAGAAAATAAATTACCTAACTCATTCGTGAAATTCTTCCTCAGCCCCAACTCTGCGTCAGGTGCTAGGAAGTAATTACAAACAGGTCAGCCACAGTCCCTATACTCAGAGATGCTCAGCTAACCTATAGATTGGTGGAAGATAGAGACACATCATCAGACAGGTGAGGACGGGATAAATACCAGGCCAGAAGAGGCACAAGGGAGCGAAGTGACAGAGGTACTAAACACTGATTGCAGTGTTGCAAGTGTCTGGTTAGGAGGTCACAGAAATCTCTCCTTGAAAAGTGATGGCTAAGCTGAGTCCTAATGTGTAAACAGGAATTAGGTGAAGAGAGGAAGCAGCATATGTGGCAGCCTGCAGGCAAGGAAAAGCACAGCATATTTATGAAACTAAAATAGCTTGGCCAACTGTATTTTCCATTTCTTGAACACGCTCTACCACTCTATGTTTCTTTTTACCATAGGCTTCTTTTCTCATTGGATTTATGCTGTAGGCCTTTTCTTTTCATGGAAGATGTTTCATGGAAAGATTTCATGGCTCTTAAATGTAGCTCTGGTGCCAAGAGGTCAGATTCCCCTTCATCTGGGTAGGGGTTTTAAACTTCCAATTTGCCAATACATATCACAGTCTTTGAAATCACCACAAGATACACAGAACTCATACCTTCACACTGGGGAAGACGCTCCATTGTCAGGATCATGCTCCTTCCTCTTCTCTCTTCATAATAACCATATTGCTTGTTACAGGATGTGTGTTATTAGGACGATGGAGGGGACCTGAACTGCAAAAGGGATGAGAAAGATGTTGTAACATGAAACAACCTATACAAACTTCTATGAAAGTGTAACTCTCTGACCTGGACTGGAGATGAGACACTGTCTTTTTCTAGTGTGCAGTGAGCCAGACTGATTATCACCACAAGACCTCAGGAGGCTGTGCCTTCTAAGACTGTGGTAATATCCATGAACTACATTTCAGCATCCCTTAATTTTAGCCAAAACAATTCTGGGAGACTTCAGAGAAGGGTCTCACTTTCTTACAGTCCCCTTGGTTTCCATATGGATTTGATACCTTCCTGTGTTCTGTTCCACCTCTTAGCTGCAGTATTTCTTGATTAGAGTGTGAAAAGAAAAGAAAATAAATTATGTAATTCATTTGTGAAATTCTTCCTTAGCCCCAATTCTGCATGAGGTACTAGGAAGTAATTATAAACAGGTCAGCCACAGTCCCTATACTGAGAGATGCTCAGCTAACCTATAGATTGGTGGAATCTATAAAATGTGACAACTATGCCATAAATGTTTGCTGGAGACAGCACTCTTGCTTCCAACACCCATTGACATCCATGCTGAGGCTGAGAAAGCCCAGTTCTTCTGTTACTTATTATGGCCAAAGCTGTGAGAATTTTCTTCTGTGATTACCTAGGAAGGAAATACCACACTCTTAGTCTTGAGACCGCATTTTGTGTTTTGGTTGCCCACATCAAACTCTTGACTTCGAGTTGACATTTAAATTTTCCTTTTTATCTTTTAGGTGATGCTACTAATCAACACCTCTATGATCTGTTGTGGTGATGCTGTTTTTCCACAGATGTAGGGCCTTTTATTTAACCTGTTACATTGATCTTGTTACATTTGGCTCAACATTCCAAGCTATTCTGATCTTTTTGAATCCTGAAAGTGAACCAGTGTCTTCAGTATCCTTCCATTTTGTATCACCTGAAAACTTAGACATACTTTCTTTGTCTTTATCTAATTTATTGTTTAATAAGTTGGGCAGTACAGGGTCATAGATGTAGCCCTGACCATGGCACCAGCTCAGCTACAGTGGTCTGGTTCAGCTGGAAGCCAATGCCCACTTATAGCAAGTAAAACAGCTAAGTGATCAAATTTAGATGAGGCTGGGTTCCTGACTTTGGTTGGTGATTATTGTGCAATGACTGGTTCTGTATCTACCACTTTGAAGATCTCAAAACATCCTGCCCTCTAATCCTCTTCTCTACTTTTCTTTAAAACTCTCAGAGAGTTACGTCAGCAACATGGCAGAGTGAGCTGTTCTCTTTGTCTCTCCCCCTTTGAACTACAAGTAAATGAGCATCCATTGATCAGAAGAAGATACCCATATAGCACAGCAGGATGCCTGAGAGACCCATGCAGCTACATATCTGAAAATGGATGGACTACCCCCAGGGAGGTAGTGGATATAGGTGAGTGCTCTCCAGACCCCTGGCAGCTCTGTACACACATATGACTGCTCTCTCGGCTGGAGTGCCCATAGCACCACTATTGCCCTGAGGGTGGGGGCATGCCTTGGCGTGAATACAGGAACAGGTGATGGCAGTCCTGAGCCCATACATGATTGCTTTCCCTTCTGGTGGGAGAGCCCACAGGGCCACTGAGATCAGCTCAGACAGGCACAGCTGACAGGGATCACATCAGGCTTAGAATACACAGCTCCTGGCCTCCCACCCCCAGGTGGCAGCAGGTAGAATCTGTGACCAGAAACTATCACTATGTGAAGACACAAATCCACTCCATCAAATAGTATGAGGTAGTATATTAATACTCTTGACAAGAAGGAAAAAGACAAACACCCAGAAATCAATCCTTCAGGCACAGAAATCTATAATCTAAATGACAGAGAATTAAACATAGCTATTATTAAAACACTCAGCAAGTTGCAAGAGAACTCAAAAAGACAGTTAAATGAAATTAGGAACAACATGAACAAACAGAGGGAATTCTTCACAAAAGAGATTGAAACTATAAAGAAAAACCAATCAGAAGTGTTGGAGATGAAAAACACAATGAATTATATAAAGAAAAATCTGTAGTCCTTAAATAACAGAGCTTATATTATGGAGGATAGAATTAGCAATTTAGAGGGTAGAAATATAGAAGTGATTCAGATGGAGGAGAAAGAACTATGATTGAAAAGAAATGAAGATATTCTCTGAGAAATATTCACCTCAATTACGAAATGCAACATAAGGATTATAAGTATTCTGGAGAGGGAAGAAAGGGAGAAAGGAGCAGAGCTTGTTCAAAGAAATAATAGCTGAGAACTTCCCAAACCTGGGGAAGAAGTTGGAATTACAAGTACAATAAGTTTATAGAACTCCTAATTACATCAATGTAAAAAGAAATTCTCCAAGGCCTATATTACTAAAACTGGAAAAAATCAATGGCAGAGAAAAAATATTAAAGGCAGCAAGGCAGAAGAAAATAACCTACAAAGGAACTCCTATCAGGCTTTCAGCAGATTTCTCAGCAGAAACCTTACAGGCTAGGAGACAGCGGAATCATCTATTCAAAATTCTAAAGGAGAAAACTTTCAGCCAAGAATACTCTATTCAGTGAAACTATCTGTCAGATATGATAGAGAAATAAAAACTTTCCCAGATAAACAAAATCTGAGGGAATTCATCACCACAAGACTCCCTGCCCCCAAGATATGATCAAGAAGGCCCTCATACCTGAAAAAAAAGAGAAAGGTATACAAAATCTTGAGCACAGACATAAATAGGAAGACAAAATAAGAAAATTGCAGCTCCCTGTCAGAACAAATAAGCAAACAGTTAATTATAACATTAAAGGTAAAGGGAAGAGAAACATCAAGAATAAATATAATCACTTCATTTTAACCACAAACTCACAATACAAAATGGAATAAGTTGTGACCACAATAACTTATAAGGGAAAGAGGTAAGGGATGGAACCTGCTTAGATTAAGGAAATAAAAGGATATCAGAAAAAAGACTATCTTCCACACAAACTTCACGGTAACCACTAAAGAAAAAGTCAGAACAGAGACACGAATGATAGATAAAGGGAAAACTAAGAAAACCATCATAGAGAACCACCAAACTGAATTGGCAGTCCAAAATACACAGGATGAGAAACAAGGGAAATATAGAACAACTGGAGAACAACTGATAAAATGGTGGCATTAAGTCCTCATATATCAATAATCACTCTAAATGTAAAAGGATTGAATTTTCCAATCAAAAGACACAGAGTAGCTGGATGGATTAAAAAATAAAACCCAACAATATGCTGCCTCCAGGAAACACATCTCAGCTATAAAGACAAAAACAGGCTCAGAGTGAAGGGATGGAAGAAGATACCCCAAGCTAATGGCAAATAAAAGAAAGCAGGTGTTGCCATATTTATATCAAATTAAGTAGAATTCAAGATAAAAAAGACAATAAGAGACAAAGAGGAGCAGTATATAATGATAAAAGGGACACTCCACCAAGAAGACATAACACTTATATATGCATCTGAACAGGAGCACCAAAGTACATACAGCGACTATTAATTGACCTAAAAGGAGATAGCAACAGCAACACAAAAACAGTAGGGGACCTTAACACCCCACTTTCATCAAAGGATACATCAACCAGCCAGAAAGGCAGCAAGGAAATAGTGAAATTAAATGAAAATCTAGACCCGATGGACTTAATTGATATATAGAGAACACTCCATCCAAAATCATCACAATATACATTCTTCTCAAGTGCACATGGGACATTCTCAAAGATAGCCATATGTTGGGAAACAAGGCAAACCTCAATAAATTTAAGAAGATTGAAAACATCTGAAGCATCTTTTTCAACCATAATGCTACAAAAGTAGAAATCAATTACAAGAAAAAAGCTAGGTAAGTGAAAAATATGTGGAGACTACAAAACATACTACTGAACAACCAATGGATCAATGAAGAAATTTAATCAGAAATCAAAAAATATTGGAAAACAAATGAAAATGAAAATACACATATCAACACATATGAAATGCAGCAAAATAGTCCTAAGAGGGAAATTCCTAGCAATACAGGCCCACCTTAACAAGCCAGAAAAATCTCAAATAAACAATTTAAACTATACCTAACAGAAGAAGAAAGAGAAGAATAAACAAAGCCCAAAGTCAACAGAAGTAGGGACATAATAAAAATTGGAGCAGAAATAAATGAAATTGAATACAAACAGACAGTTGAAAGGATCAATGAAACTAAGAACTGGTTCTTTGAGAAGATACAAAATTGACAAATCCTTAGCCAGACACAATAAGAAAAGATGAGAGAAGTCTCAAATAAATAAAATTAGAAATGAAAAAGGAGAAATTACAATGGATACTGCAGAAATACAAAGAACTTCAAGAGAATACTATGCAAAATTATGTGCCAACAACTTGGGCAATTTAGAAGAAATGGATAAATTATTTGACTCATACAACCTCCCAAAATTGAATCAAGAAGAAATGGAGAATCTGAATAGACCAATCACAAGTAAAGAGATTGAGACATGAGACAGGAAACAAAAACCTCCCAAAATATGAAGGTCCAGGACCAGATGGCTTCTCTGGAGAATTCTACCAAACATTCAAAGAAGATTTAGTACCTTTATTCCCAAACTATTCCAAAAAATTTAAGAAGATGGAACACTTCCTAACACATTTTATGAGGCCAGCATCACCCTTATCTCAAAGCCAGACAATGACAACACAAGAAGGAAAATTACAGGCCAATATCGCTGATGAACATAGATGCAAAAATCCTCAACATAATATTGGCAAACCAAATACAGCAATACATCAAAAGGATCATACACCATGATCAGGTAGGATTTATTCTGGAATGCATGGATGGTTCAATATCCACAAATCAATCAATGAGATACACCACATTAACAAAATGAGGAATAAAAACCACATGATCATCTCAACAGATGCTGAGAAAGCATTTGACATTATCCTACATTCATTTATGATTAAAAACTCTAAGTAAAATGGTATAGAAGGAAAATACCTCAACATAATAGAGGCCATATATGACAAACCCAGAGCCAACATCATACTCAATAGGGAAAACTGGAAGTCATCCCTCTGAGAACAGGAACAGGACAAGTATGACAACTTTTGCCACTCTTATTCAGCATAGCACTCGAGGTTTTGGCTAGAGCAGTTAGGCAAGAAAAAGAAATAAAAGGTATCCAAATTGGCAAGGAAGAGGTTAAACTCTCACTATTTGCATACAACATGATTTTAGACACAAAAACCCCTAAAGAATCCATCAGAAAACTATTAGAAATAATCAACAACTACATAAAGTTGCAGGGTACAAAATCAACTTTCAAAAATCAGTTGAATTTCTATACTCTAATAACACACTAACAGAAAAAGAACTCAAGAATATGATCCCATTTACAATTGCAACAAAAAAATAAGATATCTAGGAATAAATTTAACTGAGGAGGTGTAAGACCTATACAATGAAAACTATATGGCATTATTGAAAGAAATCAATGATGATATAAAGAAATGGAAAGATATTCCATGCACATAGATTGGAAGAATAAACATTTAAAATGTTCATACTACCTAAAGCAATCTAAAGATTCAATGCAATCCCAATCAGAATCCTAACGACATTCTTCACAGAAATAGAACAAGGAATCCTAAAATTCATATTGGGCAAAAAAAGACCCAGAATAGCTAAAGCAATTCTGAGAAAAAAAGAACAAATCTGGAGGCATCACAATCCCTGACTTCAAAATATACTACAAAGCTATAGTAATCAAAATAGCATGGTACTTGTACAAAAAGAGACACACAGATCAATGGAACAGAATTGAAAGCCCAGAAATAAAACCACACATCTACAGACAGCTAATCTTTGACAAAGGAGCTAAGAACATACAATGGAGAAAGGAAGTTCTCTTCAATAAATGATGTTGGGAAAACCGGACAGCCACATGCAAGAGATTGAAAGTAGACCATTATCTTTGACCATACACAAAAATTAACTCAAAGTGGAATAAAGACTTGAAGGTAAGACCTGAAACCATAAAACTCCTAGAAGAAAATATAGGCAGTACACTCTTTGACATCAGTCTTAGAAGGATCTTTTTGAATACCGTGTCTACTCAGCCAAGGGAAACAAAAGAAAAAAAATAAAGAAACGGGACTTCATTAGACTAAAGATCTTCTGCAGGGCAAAGCTAACCATGAACAAAATGAAAAAACAGCCAACCAACTGGGGGAAAATATTTGCAAATCATATATCTGATAAGGTGTTGATCTCCAAAATATATAAAGAACTCATACAACTCAACAACAAAAAAACAAACAACCCAATCAAAAAATGGGCTGAGGATATAACGGACATTTTTCCAAAGAAGATATACAGATGGCCAACAGGCACATGAAACGATGTTCGTATCACTAATCATCAGGGAAATGCAAATCCAAACTATAATGTGATATCAGCTTATACCTGTTAAAATGGCTATAATTACCAAGGCAAAAAAGCAACAAATGTTGGAGAAGATGTGGAGAAAAGGGAATCCTCATACACTGCTAGTGGGAATGCACACTGGTTCAGCCACTATGGAAAACAGTATGGAGATTTCTCAAAAAATTAAAAATAGAAATACCATATGACCCTACTATTCCACTACAGGGTATTTATGAAAAGAAGTTGAAATCAACAATTCAAAGAGACTTATGCACTCCCATGTTCATTGCAGCAATAGTCACAATAGCCAAGATGTGGAAGTAGCCCAAGTGCTCACTGACTCATGAATGGATAAATAAGATGTGGTATATATATACACAATGAAATACTACTCAGCCATAAAAAAGACAAATCATCTCATTTGCAACAACATGGTTGGAACTTGAGGGTGTTATGTTAAGTGAAATAAGCCAGACAGAGAAAGACAAACACTATATGTTTTCACTCATGTGGAAGATAAATATATGGACAAAGAGAATAGATTAGTGGTTACCAGAGGGCAAGGGGGTTGGGTGGTGGGCATAAGGGGTAAAGGGGCACATATATATGGTGAATGACAAATAATAATGTACAACTTAAATTTAACTGTGTTATAAATTGTTATAACTTCAACAACAAAAAAAGAAAACTCTCAGAGTAAGGATATTCTTGCTACAAGTCTCTTTTCCTGGAGAAATGGGGCAAATCAGGTATCTATAACTTTTTAATGATAGCTATCCTCAGTGATGCAAGGTGCTTTATCCAGCTAAGGTGTCTCAAAGTGAGTTATTTGTTCATTTCCCCTAATTGAGAACAACTGAGTACAATGCGACCTCTCTCATTGAACAAGGAGAAACATATCTACAGATTGATGTCTCATGGTCTGCTTTTCTGTATTGTTTGCTCTTTCTTGCTAAATTTGATATACTTAGTTTACTGTAGAATCTCTCATGTGACATTCACTTACACTTTGTCTGCCAACATGCAGAGCTTCAGACAGGACACGGCACAGAAACCCCATGTTTAATCCCAAAATGCCCACTTCTTAGAATTGGCCAAGGAGCAGTATTATTGTATGTGACCAAGTAGAGTCCAGGCTCGTGGCTGTGAGCTCACAAGTTGGAATAGTATGGTAGGATGTTGTCCAAGTAAACCATGACCATTGTTCCCAAAAGTGAGGCAAATTGCCTGACTCTTCTTTCTTCTCTTATCCCTGGGGTAGGTAAATCAGCTCTCCTTGCCTTTCCTAGGTCAGCCTAGAGGCCCTTTCCTAGAATGCTACAGGATCCAGAGGTATCTGGTGAGGTGGTTCTTCTTAACACACTATGCATTTCCTGGTCCTCATACTCAAAAATGCTGCTTCAAAAAAGCTGAGGTAGAGCCTGAGAATCTGTTTTTAAACAGCTTCCTTCTTGACTGAGCAGCTCATGTGAACCACTGATATGTATCCAATGAGGATACTGTTTGCATCAGATGGGCTCTTTTTGCGTATCTGAGAAGTTCCCTGTGGATTGAAATACATTTCAGTGGCCCCTAATCCACATTGGGAACAGTTCCCTTGGTCTCAAATTCAGTCACCCATCTAGTGCTCCAGCTCCATTAATGCAACCCCACTTAGTGTTGGATAAGCCTGTCCGAGTGGAAACTGAGTGACGTCTCAGCACAATCCTCTTCACCTTGGCTCTTTTCTTATGTTGAGTTATATTATTCTTCTGTTTACACGTTTGTCTTTATATCTCTCAGTTCCTCACAAAAATAGTTGTGCAGAGAAGGTGTTTAATAATTGTTTATTTCACAGAATTTAATAACATGAAAGGTAAGGGAGAGAAGAAGAAAAATGTTTAGTTTTTGTTTCCTATGCTTTATTATTATTTATCATTATTGTTAATGTTATTAATATAATGACCCTCATTCTCTCTCTCTGTAAATGTCTTATGTGTTGGGCTTTTGCCCCACGCTTTGGCCTTTTCCAAGCAGAGGTAGAGTCACTAAAGAGATTGTTACAGGAAAGAGAAGCCAATCATCAAATTTATTTTCCCTTTCTATTTGAGTCAGGAGATAAACACCCATCTCCATGGGTGAAAGGATAACTTTAACTGAGGTGTCTAGCCCCTTTTTTATACCACTTCATCTCAAACATACTTTTTCCTCAAGCTTATGATTTTAGATGCAGATCTCCAGTGGGCACCTTTTGGAACGCTTACTTTTTGGAGTCCGGGAGGAGTACTAGATGAGACAGGATAGAGCTCTGACTTTTTCAGGAGCCCTGTTGCTTATACATTTTATCTTCTTCATTTAAAAATCTTCTAGTGTGATACCGTAAGCCTCAAACTTTTCTTGAACATCTGCTTTGCTTTTTTAAAGCCTTAATTAGTGGACATCCTGACAGATTTTATTTGTTCAATATGTGTGGTCAACAAGATCTTTATTGTTGACTGGAGCATACAGTGTTTTGAACTCTTTTTGATATCTTTGATCTAAAAAGCTATTTCACATAAAAAAATATTAACTGTTTCCTCTCTAGGTAGAATGCTATAATTGCAAGTTCAATTACAGATAATCAACAAATAGAAGTAACTAAATGCGGCAGAGGGCACCTATAGCCCAGAAAGTAACACAAAAATTATAAAGCAGCATTGCTTCTGTCAGGAAAATTCAATCAACCCCTGTGGTCAAGTAATATTATAATCATCTCTGGGCTAATAAAGAAAGAATTTTATAATAGCTTTGAAAAGTAGTACATAATTGCCCAAAACAATTTTAGCAAGAGATGTTCTGTTCCATGACGACATTTAGTGCATTCTGAACTGGCCTCTTGAGATCAACACTAAGCTTCCTAGAAGTAATGTCCATTCATTCTCTTTCTACTTCTAGAGGGACATATAATACCATTCCTATGTGTAACAGTCAATCACATTTTTTAAGTGTTAAGGAATAATCTTTTCCTATTCCCATCCTTCAAGTCAGGCTACAGCAAGGCCCTTTTAAATATTCCTTGAAAATGTTACTTGACTACAGTCATGCGCCATATAACCACCTTTTGATCGACAGACTGCATGTACAATGGTGGTCTCATAAGATTAGTACCATATATCTAGGTGTGTAGTAGGCTATACCATCTAGGTTTGTGTAAGTACACTCTATGATGTTCACACAACGACGAAATTGCCTAACGACACATTTCTCAGAATGTATCCCCTTCGTTAAGTGACTTGTGGCTGTATAATATTTGGATATTTCTAATTTACATTAATATAATATACTGATACATGAAGACAAATTTAACTACTGATGCAAATTCTATAACGTGGAAAGAGAGAGCAACAACTTTATAATACAATCAAGTGACATTGACTACTTCAAAATATAACCCCGTTGGATTTAGCCAGATTGCCTATCTACAGTTTTTATAGTAAAGTATACTGGAAATATCTTAAATAAACTTTTGTATAGTACACAAAAAGTAACAAATTCAAGCAGATATGTTTTGTTCATTTGCTTGTTTCTTTGACACTTATCAGAAACACTAAAATACCCTTGTACCACATTAACTCAAAAATGACAAAATTGACTCTCATCATCTTTGGTTCTGTGGACTTGATGATAATAATAAGTAAATGCTCTGTAGTTATTTACACTGCATTGACTTACAAATTAGAATGGAAGGGATGAAAAATACCATTATCCAAGTGGAAAAAATGACCTAGTAGCATAATGTAATTTTCTATTAAAAATTATAATCTTTGCATCACCATAAAAATCCATTTCAAAGGTGCCATTATAGTTGAATCACCTGCCCCACACCATCAGAAATGATGAGAACAGAACCAGCTTAATTATCATTTTTTTCTGCACAATGAATTTATGAAACAATGGAATGTAGTTCTTCCCGTTGCTCCTGCTGCAGGAGGCTCTGGCATTTAGCAATAAAACCTGCGTGCTGAGGAGGGTGATAACTTGATGTACTGTATCCACCAGATGTGATGCTTGTTGTGCTCGACTTTCCAGCCAAATCTGGAAGATTATTCATAGGAAATTAGATTGTAAATGCAGATAGGATTTTTAATATTCCTGCTGTCCACACTTTTCCAATTGTATAATAGGATGATAACTAAGCTTGGGAAGGCTCAGCCCTTACTCATCATCATACAGACAACCTTGAAAATAAGAGAGGAAGAAATCATTTCTGCCCTCTATGCATCCCTGAGGAGAGTAAGGTGGGTGCAAATGGATTTGCAAAATGGCTCCCCCTACCCCATGCTAGCAGTGTAATTGCTTTGGTAAAATTCTTGCAGAATGTGTCTGCTGCAAGAATGATATGTAGGAATCATGCCCTATCTTCTCAAATTCCTGGTGTATTTTTTAACTGTGTCAAAATCTAGGGAGAAATAATGAAAAAGTATGATGGTGGCTGCAGAACTGGCCTCCATCTTTGTTTTCCACCCTGTCAATCCCTTCCTGCTCCAATCCTGTATCAGTCTTCCATCATATCGTAGCTTCTTGATGAAGCAGTGGGCAAACATTTTCCAGACTCAACAATACTATGTGATTAATATGTTAGTCATTTGGTCTTTATCCACATTATCTGTGTTTAGTTTTTATGAAGACATAGCCCTGTTGAGTTCTACTATCTTTGTTTTAGGGTGCAGGGAGGTACTGAATTATAATACTTTTAGTGTCAAGTTTATTCTAACATAGTTTATTACATTACTTCTAAGTTATGTTAAGTATGTTAAACATTCATACCTCTATTACCTGAATGACTGTATCCATGTATTGAATATGCCCCACTGGAGAGAACATTGTTACTTTTAAGATCTATCCTGAAAATTTATTGTTATATTTTTTCTTTTCGGGGGAGGGCATTCTCACAGTCTATTCTTTTCTTGACAAATTAATGGGTTAGAAATGTAACTCAAATCCCGTCTGAGGCAAGAGTGTTAGTTTGTCCTGGAATATCCACTCTCCTTCTGTTCCAAGGTAATAGAAACCCCTATTTTTAGCTAGGCACATACTTGCATGGAATAAAGACTACATTTCCTAGCCTCCTTTACATCTAGGTGAGCATGTAACTTAAACTTTATCAATGAGGTATAAGCAGAAGCGGTGTTTGGTGGTTTCTAGGACATTCCTTAAAAGATAGCAAGGATATGCCCTTTTCTCATTCTATGTCTCTTCATTTATCCTGTTGCCTGGAAACAGGTATGAATAAAATCTGCCATTTGGTACCACATGGATTAGGTCTTCAGGTAAGGTTAGACACAAAGCTTAAAGAAACTCTGTTCCCTCGGGATTTGGGGAAGCAAAGTACCAGCTCCGGACTATCTACCTCCAGTAGGTTCCATGTGGGTGGCTGCTGCATGACTTCTGAGCTCTGTATGGCATAGGGCTGAAATTGGAACTAAACTGGGATATACCATCCCCTCTTTCTAGATTGCACAGAAAACGATATCACATAGATATATAGAGATGCAGAATGTGAAAACAACTCAGACATTTTCTGGGCCTCAATGGCTCATAGAGGCAAGATCTTCTGGTCTTGTTTTACGAGTATTATCTGAAGATGATGAAGTACAAATAATTCCTTTTGTGGTTTGATGATTTAGGCTACAAAGAGAGTAGTAGCATTTGTGGCGTCATAACATATATTTTATGAAATGAATGGTTAATTAAAATTTCCATTTGACGGAATGATGCTATTTATTCCATTTTTCTTGGTGACATTCTTCTTGGAAACTGCATCTGTTATTCTAATTGATTTCTAAATATGCAGCACAACTGTAATTTGATCATATTTTTTTAATGTAGTACTACATCTGCAATATTGTTTCTGGTATCCCATGTCTTTTTTTTCTCCTGTTTTTCTCTTTTAAATTGTTAGAGTACTGTTTGAATAATATCTTAAGAAAGAGCACTTGGAAGGTGAACTGTTTGATTCCTTTGATGTCTGAAAATATCTTTATTTTCTTTTTATACTTGATTGATAGTTTGGCTAAATATAGAATATATAATTGTGTGAGCAAAATAATTTTTCTTCAGAATTCTGATGATACTGTCTCACCATCTTATAGTCTCTAATAAAGTTGAAAAGAAGCTTGTTGCTATTCTCATTTTTACTCTTTTGTAAATCATCTCTCTGTCCCCTACCCTTTCTTCAGAAGGTTTTACTATCTTCTTATCCTGAGTGTTCTTACATTTCATGATGAAGTATCTAGTTGAATTTTTAAAATTTATTCTATTCAGTACTAGAAGTTGTTTTCAATCTAAAGATTCATGTTACTCTTCACCTCTGAGAAAATCCCTTCTCTTATTCCCCTGATAATTATACCTCTATTTTCTCTGTTCTTTTTTTTTTTTTTTTAAATAGAACTCTTATTAATTAGATCTCCTGGATTGATCTCTTAAAAATGTATGTCATTTTTATTCTCGCTCTCTCTTTCTATTCTGTGGTCTGAGAGAGTTCTAAAATTTTGTTATCTAGCTCATCACATTTTTTCCCCAATAATCTTATAAACTTTTAGGCTTTTATTTCAAAGTGATTCTCTATTGCTTGATTTATCCTGGTTTCTTATATTGTGGCTTGTTTAATTTTCTATTTATTTATCATGGTCTATCTCTTTCATGATGCTGCTTTTCTTCATTTATCCTGTGATCATCTATAGTTTATTCGTATTTTAGAATAAAGGCACTTATTACGTATTCCATGTCTGAAGTGGGTTATCATGTGAACTCTCAGGTTTCTTTCATGGGTGGGTGAGTAAAAAGACAGTCAGAAATTAATCTGGGAAACTCCCAACTGACCAAAAAAGGAGATCTATTTTCCTACATGCCAAGGGCCAGTCTAACCTAGTTTTATCCGGGCAGTTAGTTCAGTTTCTTTAAAGATGAGCCCTATGTTTTCAGATCTGGAATTAAATACCTGTTGCCCTTGGTTTATATTCAGGGAAGTACAGAGATACAGAAATTTTGGCTCCTGATTTCTGCCTTTCTTAAAAATTATAAAAGAAAGCCCTGACTCACAAATTCTGTTGATTCTATTTCCTATATGTCTTCATTAACTTCTTTGAATCCTATTGCTCTTACCTTAAAATATCTTAAATCATCTTCTCTTGTCTGAATTAGTTTAATGGCCAACTAGTCATTGACTAGTGTTTATTCTTGGTCTCAATATTGCAACTGTGTGGTATTTCTAAAGCCAAAATTTGATCATTAATTCATTAATTCTTTTGGAAAATTTTTATTAAATGTTTACAATGTGAAAGCATTATTCTAGGCATTTGTTTCTTGTCCTCCAGGAGCTTACACTCTACTGATAATCGTGGGTAACGATCACAGAGATAATAAACAGATAAACAAAAAAAATTTGTTCTCACATAAGGTGACTCAATGTTGCATGGACATCAATTATCCTTACATATCCTTATACCGTTCATGAAATTCTAAACAAAATCTTGAAGATATTTTCTTACCTTAAGAAATGCATTTTTAAAGTTTATCTGTTATAATAAATTCTTTAGAATGATTTAAAAATAGCTAATAATATAACTAGTGACAAAATATCAGTATAAATATATAATCTTATTTTTCAATAATTAAAACATACAAATCCTACCAAAACAACATACTGATAAATGGAAAAATAGAAGGGGCACAAACATATTAAATATTTTGACTTATTATAAGATTGGTATTTTAAATCAGTGAGGCGAAGATGAATTTTTTTTGCTAAGTGAAGCTGAAATAATTGACTTACTATTTAGGAAAAAGGCGATGCTCTTCTTGCACACTAGATAAGGAAGGAAACGGATAAAAGGGTAAGTGGTAAAATAAAATACCTCACAAATGTATGAAAATATGTATATTACCTTGGGAATATGGAACAGATTTTTAAGAATGACAAAAGTACCGGATATCGTAAAGGAAAATATTAATGGATTTGACTACAATAAAATTTGAAACTTCTATTCTGATTTAAACTCTAACATATTTCCCCTTCCTCTTCTCAGGTAATTTTCTATAATTAGTAGAATGAATGAAAGGAAAAATATCAATTGCATCTTCAATGAAACTATGGGAAATCTGAAACCCTGAATAGGTGAAAGAGCTACCAAAAACAGTGGAGATTATGAAGGAGTATGAGATAAAGTAAAAATCCAAACATCTCTGAATATCTTAGAACTACTAGGAAATATACAGTTCTCCATGGTAAAGGGCGTAATCTGAGGAGCAAACCCCAAACCCCTTACATGTCACAACTGTGATGGCGTAATCACAATGGTAGTGGCATCATCTTTGGATCCAGTACTTTGCTGAGAGACAGAGGATGTTGGACTAAATAAAGAGCAATACCAAAAGAAAATTTATTTATGAGAAGTATTATTTTGGTGATGCAAGGTGAATGAGTGAGATTCTGCATTATAAATAACTCCTCTAACTGTGATCTCTTTTGTCTAGGCACAAAACAGGTTAAAATTCAAATCACAACCTGTGTCATAAGTTAAATTCCTACTAGCCTAGAACAAAGCTCTGATCTTTCCCTTGTAAAAAGTTTCCACAAATAACTGCTCTGGGAAAAACTCATCTCTTCTTATTTAAAGATTTATAATCAAAAGGAAACAGAGAAACAGAGTAAAAATATCTTAAAAATAATTAAGAAAGGAATAGGGAAAAGAAACCCATGGCAGATAAAAAACTTTAACCAGAGAAATAAATTTGCATAGAGCAAAATAATGTGACTAAATATATGTAGATAAATTAAAAAAACAGCTCTCTCTATAAAACAAAAGTGTAATGTAGAAGTGTGAGAGTTCAGGGAAGAGATTGTGAGATGTATAAAAAGGATAAGATGGTTGATCTGATAGACTTCAAGGGAGAAAAAAACACAATTTTAGAGTGAAATGAAAACAAAATCAGAATAAGCACAAGGAAAAATAAACGTTAAAGACAGAGTAAGAGAAATGAGAGAAAAAACAAGCAAAAGAAAATAGAAGTGAAGAGTTAAAAGCGATTAGAGACAAAATGATAAGGTTGGAATAGAGGCAAAGGAGATTCAATATATGTATAAGCAGAAACCAAGGGGGGGAGACAGATAATGGCATAGGCTACTATTTAAAAAATGGCAACAGCAGCTAAACCTTTGTAGAAATAAAATAAAGTTGCATCTACAAAATTAAAGTTTACCCCACCTCAGAATACAGTATAACCAATACCAAGACATATTCTTTTAAATTTTCTAGATTTCAGTTTTAAAAAACATAGACATTCTTCGTTTTTTGAGGAAGCTCCATGTTGTTTTCCATAGTGGCTGCACCAGGTTGCATTCCCACCGGTGGCGTATGAGAGTTCCCTTTTCTCCACATCTTCTCCAACACTTGTTATTTTTTGTCTTGTTAATTATAACCACTCTGACGGGCTAGATGTGCTGTCTCATTCTGGTTTTAATTTATATTTTCTTAATAATTAGTGATGTTGAAAATCTCTTTATGTGCCTGTTGACTGCCTATATATCTTCTTTGGAAAAATGTCTATTCAGGTCCTCTGCCCACTTTTAATCAGGTTATTTGGTTTTTCATTGTTAAGTCGTACGAGTTCTTTATATATTTTGGATATTAACCCCTTATGAGGTGTATAATTTGCAAATATTTTCTCACACTTTGTAGGTTGTCTTTTTGTTTCATTGATGATTTCCTTTGCTATGCAGAAGATTTTTTTAGTTTGATTTGGTCCTATTTATTTATTTTTGCTTTTGTTTCACTTGCCTATGGAGGCATATTCAAAAGATACCACTAAGACTGATGTCAAAGAGTGTGCTGCCTATATTTTCCTCGAGGAGTTTCATCATTTTAGGTCTTACATTCTTTAATACATTTTGAGTTCACTTTTGTGTATGATGTAAGATAGTGGTCGACTTTCATTCTTTTGCATGTGGCTGTCCAGTTTTCCCAATACAGTTTATTGAAGAGCCTTTCCTTTCTCCATTGTATGTTCTTGGCTCCTTTGTTGAAAATTATCTATCCATGTATGTGTGGTTTTATTCCTGGTTTCTCTATTCTGTTCCATCAATCTATGCGTCTGTTTTTCTGCCAATACCATGCTGTTTTGAAAATTAAGACTAGAACTACCATATGATCAAGCTATCCTGCTTTTGGGTATTTATCCAAAGAATCCGAAAACAGTAATTCAAAAAGATATATGCACTCCTACGTTCATTGCAACATTATTTACAAAAGCTGAGACATGAAAACAACCTAGGTGCCTATCAACAGATGAATGGATAAAAAAGACACATATGATTTTACTCATATGTAGAAGAAAAAAATCAAACACGTAATTCCAGAGAACAGATTGGTGGCTACTAGAGGGGAAAGAAAGGGGAGGGCAAAATGGGTAAAGGCAGTCATATGTACGGTGATAGACAGAAGCTAGAATTTTGGTGGTGAACACGACGTTATATAATTTGACAGAAGTCAAATTATAATTATGTGCACTTGAAATGTACATAATGTTATAAGCCAATGTTACCTCAATAAAAAATTACTAATGAAAAAATAGACATGAGTTTTGTATATTTTCCTTTTTGCACTTTCCAAGTTTTACATTAATTTTATATTATTTAAAAAAAATTATTATGCATATGGTAAATCAGGACAAAAGAGAAAAAGGGTGGTAGCCATAACGTGGATCCAGAGGTAAGCTGTGTACATGTGGTAAAGATTGGTAATGGGCTCTGTATCTTTCAGGAGCTGGTGCAGAAGAAACATTATCATTGACAGTTGTCTTTAAAAAGAAAACATGGTAGTCCATTAGGAAAAAGATTGGTTTTAGAGAGTATTTTTATCGAGTATGAACACTGTGTGGTGGAGATATAGTCCTCAGCAATATTTGCATTGCCAGTAAAATGATAGAAACAAAGTACTGTTCTGTAGCAACATTTCTATGAGCAACTCTCTTAATCCAAGGACAAATAAGAGGACATAGAAGGATACTTATTTAACTAAGAATTCTTCAAAATATTAACTTTTTTAGCCAATATTTTCTTGTGTATTTAATGCTAAAGAGCTTGCAGGTTTTTGCTAATAAATACTTATACAGTATATATTCCTTATTTTTACTATACACTTGCTAGCATTGCTTGCCAAATCACCTGGCCTCAATGTATTAAAAAAAATGCTTGAGTACCTCCCAGTGGTAGTCCCTTAGGACCATCAATCAATCTCCAATGATCTCTTTTCTCTAAAACTTGAGGTTAGGAACAGTATGCTTTTCTTTTTTTTGCAGAGTTTGATCTTTAAAATGTTTTGAATTTTTTGGGGAAAGATGACATATAAATGCAACTCAAGATAACTTTTATTCCTACAGTCACGTATGTTTGGTAGCCTTGGTACAGTTTGTAAAGAGACCTAGTTCTCGCGTGGGACTCATGCATTTTATTTTGTAAGCATTCTAAGTCTCTGCCGATACTCTTACGATGGAATTCGATTGTCTGAATATACTTCTTCAGTGGGTTTTTCAGCATTTTCACTTATGCTTCCTAACAGACATTTTGTACAGTTCATGGCAGTTTCTAGCAGTCTTCCAGGACTAGCTAAGTGCTTTACTTATCATTAAAGGGGGAGGCCATATGGAAAGTCTACGGGCATGAACTGTGGAGAGTCAGCAGTTTTGGAGTCGATAAGTCAAGGCTGCGTTCGAGAGCTCTAAGGAGACTAAACATTTTATTCACAGAGAAATTCAGTGTATGTCTGAAGGTTTCTTCCAAAAGTACACCTATCAGGAAAATGCTGAATATATAGTATTAGCAAAAGGGAAGCAATTTTAGCTGCATGTATTTCTGCCAAAGTGAGATGGCCAGCATCCTATAAGATACACTTTAAGCACATAGAAAACTTAAAAAAAAAACAGAAAGAGAGAACAATGGAACTCTTTACCTAGAGCTAAAAGCTAAAGACTGTGAATTCTATATCTTGAAGTACCCACTTTTTTCCAAATTATACGGTGAAGAATGTTTAGCCGTTCCAGTGATCTTATAGCCCAGCTATCTGAGATAATTTTAAGTTCTTTGCAAGAGCTTCAACTTCCAGGGCAAATCATATGTATTTTGAAGTTTAAAATACCTCTTTTTTTCCACCCACATCAAAACTTTGGTTTGAACATGTAAATACTGTTATCTCTGTTATTAGCTAAACTACTAAAGAGTTTGCCTGTAATATCTGAAAGTGTATTAAATAAGAAAATAATTCTTCTTCTATTCTCAAGTTCTTGTTACACATTTGGAGACAAATATTTAACATCTGTACTAAAGCATTAAAAAGTCTCTTCTAAAATAAATATTTCCTCCTACGATCCTTAGTTTTTATTTTTAGGGTTGTTGGGTTTTTATCTGTGGGTTGAAATCAGAGCTTTATCTCAACCTTGGATGCACTTTGGAATCACCTGGGGAGCTTTAAAATAACCTGCCATCTGGATCCCAGACCCACAGTTTCTGAAATAATTGTTCTGAGTTATGTCCAGGCCATCCGTTGAGTGCTTATAAAAGGAAGCTAAGATGCAGCTTCTAGGCAATAATGATGGTCCTACTGTTTCTCATGATATACACAATCACAAGTCTTATGGGGTCAAGAGAGAAGGGAAATGAAGAAAAATTCTTAACTGTTAGAGTGGGAAAGGAGATTTGTCACTCATATGAGCTTTGTTCAAAATAGTCCTGTTTAAGTTATGCTACAGAATCATAGCTTTATATTCACGACTAAATAAGAAACATGACATCAGTAAAGAATCCCTGAGGAATCTGTATACCACCAAAATTTGGTCTGCAGTATTCAAATCAAGATAATATTGGGAGACAATTCTCCACACATCTCGTGTGTCTGCATGTCTTGAAAGCAGAGGCACTGACTGCCTTTTGTTCCAGACTCTTTTCTGGGATGTTTGCAGAGTAAATAGCCTTGGAAGGTAGACATGTCATCTCCCTCTGAAGCAAAGGGCAGGGATGCTTACCATCCATTGTAAAAGATATAGGTTTCCTAAGCTCAGGATTTCTCTTGTGTAACACAAGCCACTCTGTATTCAGGCATTTATCTGGGCCTATCTGCATCATCCCTGTAGGACTTGGGATAAGAGGAAATGATGCAAATACACTGATGTTCATGCTTCTTGCTGTGTCATGAATAATAAGGTCTTTTGTATCTGGCCCAGGAGTCTCCTGTCTTCTACAGGCATCCATGGGAAAGTAGCTGTCTAGCTTATTAGTTTCTCAGTAGGTAAAATCTCAGACCCTTCGTAGTTATTGACAGGTAACACTGGTGCAAGATTTTTAAGAAAGTAAAGGAGGGGCCGGCCCCATGGCACAGCGATTAAGTTTGCACTTTCAGCTTCTCAGGAGCCCGGAGTTCGCCGGTTTGGATCCCGGGTGCGGACATGGCACTGCTTGGCACGCCATGCTGTGGTAGGCGTCCCCCATATAAAGTAGAGGAAGATGGGCACGGACGTTAGCTCACGGCCAGCCTTCCTCAGCAAAAAGAGGAGGACTGGCAGTAGTTAGCTCAGGGCTAATCTTCCTCAAAAAAAAAAAAAAGAAAAGAAAAAAAACAAGAAAAAAAAGCAAAGAACGTTTGAGTCAAGAATTATTTCCAGTCATGGTGTCCTTAATGTATCAAGGCTATATAATAGGTTTTAACCATGAGAAAAAATTCAGCAAATACTGTACTCATGAGCCCTTTTAGAGCCACCTAGAGATGAAGAGCTTCATTTAACCAAGACACAACCAGAGAACTTGAGCAAAATGACTAGTGGTAATCATTCAATTTATTTAAGTGGAGATTTAAGAATAAAATTAAAGTGAAGACAAGTGTTGAAGGCCAGTATGTCAATGTCATAAGTTGTAATAATTAGAAAAAAAATAACCAAAAATTGGGAGGTAAACAAAAGGAGAAAAGTAATTGTAGAATGGACTCATTGATTGCCACATAGTTAATAAATAGTGGTGAAAGGATATTATCTAAAGTTAGTTAACCCTAGTAATAGATGCCTAATTAGGAAAAGAAAGGACTTAAAGCATTATTACGTGTATAAGTACAAAGATAACAACTACTAAAATAATACAAACTTTACTACATAACAAAAGAATATGATAAAACATCAAAATACATAAACTAGAAATACTAATATAGCAAAGTGCACACAGTAAATATAGGGTAAAATAGGCCAAATATATAAATTATATCAACAAATAAAAATGGGCTTAACTCAGCTGTCAAAAGAAGGTTTTCATATTGGCTTACAAAACATAGTTAAACTCTAAAACAAAGTGATTCAGGATGGCCAAAAATTAAGTAATGGGCAAAGCTCCAGCAGGTAAATGTAAACAATAAGAAAGCAGGGGTTGTGATACTGGTAGTAGACAAAGCAAAAAGCAGGCCAAAAGTAGCAAAAGAGAGAGAGGAGGAAACTTTATAAAGTAAAGGCTAAAATTCACGTTGATGATAAAGCAGTATGGATCTCTGCACCAAACAGAGAGCAAAAACTTCAAAGTGCAGGAAAAAAATAGGTGTAAAGCAATAGTAAGTAGACTTTAAAATAATGTTCTTAGTCTAATATGTGTTAAGAAGGTAAAAATGAGTAAATATATAGAAAGTCAAAACAACATCACTAACAAGGTAGATCTTATAGATGTGCATCAAACTTATTAACATTTAAAAAACTTACATTTACAAAAATTGGCCACAATAAGTTCTACATAGCAGAAAAATTGTAAATAGTATTCTCATATCATGCCGTTATTAACTAGAAATTAATAACACAACAAAAAAATCTCTTTAAAATTTAAAACTCTTCATTGAACACAGATAAAAGGGAAATAAAATATGAATTTTCAGAATTTCTAAACAAAAATAATAAAGAAAACTCTATATATTAGAATCTATTGAGTATAACTTAAAAGAATATTAAACTTAGTATCTTTGCCATTAGTAGTGGTATTGATGTTGTATTTCTAAAACTATTCTGCATGTATTGCAGGATACAGCAAATGTGTATGATATTGTTGGACTTTTACTGTGGGTGAAAGGAGATGCAAATATGGAATGGTAAAAGAAGGACCCTATATTGTTGAAAAAATATATGTGTATTCATATATGTATATAATGCTCCTATATGATTCTATATATATTTTAACAAACATGTAATTCAGAACTCATGTATATATGTAATTCAACTGTATGTACATACATATATAATTCAACTGTGAGTGTTCTAGTTCTGTTCCTGAAAGTGTCTAGAAGCAATGACAACCCAGTTGCAATGAGCAATTAGTAGTACAATCTTGATTAGTAGATACATCTTGATTTATAAATACTATTCCATACTAAAAGGAATTTGAACTCCTTGTAAAAATGACTGATTCTATATCTGGGGAAAGAAAAGTACAAATTGAGCCTGGAACATCTTGTTGTGACAGAGAGCATAAAAGTACTCAAACACAGACATGTCAAAAGGATTTAGCAGCCAGCTTGAAGCAGTCTAAATTTGGTATAACAGAGCTTCAAAAAGAATAATGATGGTAATGGATTATAACATATTGAATACTTAAAAAGGAAACATGAGTCCATAGTGATACTGAAGAAAACAAAGATACTAAATTATAGCAGGAAAGATTGAATGAGAAAGAAGGTGGAAAGCTCTTCTTTACAGAAGAATGCCAGCTAATAAAAATAGAAGGGATGACAATATTAGAAAATCACTATTTTGTAAACTCCCAATTTGTTTCAAAAGTAGATAATTTATTTCCCCTACAAATTACTCCTTGATTACAAAGGATAAATTTGCTTTTATGACAGAAACCTTAGATTAATCAAGCTTTCCATTGCCCACAGTGAGACAGCTTGATATGTGCCTTCTGATGTGATGCAGTGGTCCACAACATCACCAATGTGGTGCTCTTCCTAGAAAACTCTGACCCGAATCTCAACACACGATGAATTAATAATGTGAACTCTTCTGCAAGACAAATAACCTGAACTCTTAAAAGGGTTCATTGGCATAAAGAGCAAAGGGAGGACGGGGAAGTTTTTTAGATGCAAGGAGATGAAGGAGAGACGATAGCCAAATCCAAAGTGTAAACATTGATTGAATTCCAGATGGGGAAACATACGGTAAAAAGAACATTTTTGAAACACCAGAGAAATTTTAGTATAGATTTCTTCTTGGATGAGATTGTATTAATGTTGATTTTCTTAGGTGTGATAATGGTATTATGGTTGTATAGGAGAATGTCATTGTTCTTGAGAGTTTACTCTTCAGTATTATGGGAGGAGATGTCACAATCCCTATAACCTACTTTACGATGGTTTAGAAAAGTGGAAGGATCTCTCTCTCTCTGTATATGTGTGTGTGTGAGTGTGTAGGTATTTATGTGGATATGTGTGTGTGTGTGATGTGTGCATGTGCACATATAGAGAGAGACAGAGAGAAACAGAGACAGGCAGACAGAGATGAAAGCAGGGGTGTAGTGAGATGTTAACAGTTGATCAAAAGTAATAGAAATTCATTATGCCATCTTTGAACTTGTAAGTTTGAAATCTTTGAAAATTATACAGCAAACTAAAACTACAAAAAAGAGATTCTCTAACCACTTTCCATGTCCTTCTTTTCTATTTTATTGAAATTTCCGTTGCAAGACCATAACCCTTGTCTTTGGTCATTTAGAAACTTATGTTCAGGGAAATCTTTCCCTGTTAATAGCTCTTGTAATATTAGCTTCTGGTGAATTTTGCATTGTGTTCTTGAAAGGAAATAAGGTAATTATCAGTAAAAGCCCATTAAAATTATTCCTCATTGCAATATTTAACACATTCTGAAAAGTGATATGAAATCAATAAAGTGTGGCTTGTCATTCTTTTCCATTCTGGATGTTACCTGGGAACACTGGAGACTGTATAATGAGTTATAGTGGTAGTAAAAGAGTGTAGGGTTGACATGTCTAGTATGTCTTAATTATATTTCCTAATATACACTGGATGGCTTTTCAAATACTCTAAGTCAGATCCTAGGATATTTTAATTTGTAATGTAATTTTCCTGTGAGATAAATATATTCTCAATACCCCAAAATTTTCTACCTGAGAATTATTATAGATAACACATTTTCTTCTTTTTTCACTTGTATAAAGTGAGTTTTAGGTAAATTTAAGGAAATTTAATTTCTTAAAAAAATAAAATAATCAATTAGGCAAGATTTTCTGCATTATATAAAATATACATGTGCAAACTATTAGATACGTGTCTTTAAAAGAACGAGGAAAATGAAATGCAATTCATAACAGCTAATGTAATGAGAAGTAGTTGATCTTAACTAGTCTTGAGATTTTAAAATTAGAACCAATTAGTAAATAGAAGAGAATGAAATGCTGAATATTTCCCTTCTTGAGCTCTGAAATGAATTATTTTTTGTTGGCATGATTCCTGATTTATATCCTCAATAATTCTTAATGTCATTATTATATTGCTTACTGAGAGGCAGAACCATAGTATTTGAAAACAATTTGAAAGACAGTAACCATCAATTTAGTGTTGACAACGCTTGTTTCATTTCCTTGGGGACTTGCCTCCAGTATCTATGTGGAAACGTATTTGGCCTTTGAGAGAAACCTCTGAGGAGGTTGCTGCCAAGGAAAAGAGAGGGTGACAAGCTTGTTCTTTGGGAATTGTCTGAGGAGTCTAATGACTCATGATGGAAATGTCTATGGAATTTATGTCACTGTTGGTTTTTTAGTGATAGACATTCCGTGATCTGTTATACTTGTGAAACATTAGTATCCTTGTCAAAAAATACAGGAGATCATACAATTTTGGTAATTAGACAAGTTTAAGCAAAAATACTATAATTCATATTCTCTCTGGCTGTCTCTCTAGGCTTCTGTAGAAGCCAGGAGAACTTCAAGTTTGGAAGCCGCCATATTGAGTTACGCTTTCATGGAAGAGGTATACAACCTAATGCTGGGTAAGATTTTCATTATCAAATCTTTTCACACGTCCATTGTATTGTTTAGAAAAATGTTCCAATTTGAGTAAAGAAATATCCTACTACTTAAAGGAATACCATTTACTTGATGGAACCTCTGTATACATCACAACTTGATACAGAAAGAATAGAGACCATGTACTAAATTCAAAGCCTGAACTCTGTTTTCCACAGCATGGCACCCTTGGAAATGCAAAAAAAGTGTAACTTTGGGCCATTATGTTCTTCATGAGTGCAAAATTCATAATTTTTTTAATATTGAGCACATGTAAAAAATGTTTTCCTTCCCCATTGCTGTTCCCCTGAGGCACAGTTATACTGGGTTTCAAATTGTGTAGTCTTTTAACTTTGCGTTTATGTCAAATTGCTTCAGTTTTAGAAAAGGCTAAAAATGGAGATTTGTTCTGTTGTGGTAATCTTTCCACATTAAACTAACAGAAAATAATTTTGTTGCATGGCATTTCTTACATTCCATTCATGTTAGTTGAAATAGCTTATAATCAGAATCCTGAAGATTTAACTTCCTAAAAGGGTGCATTTCTCCATTCAATGAATTTTTATTGTGACCACTGTGTACCAGGCACTATTCCAAATTGAGTGAATTCTAAAAGGGGAATGGAAGAATTTTCCTCTGATATTAAATGTAATTTTTACTTACTGAAGTGGTTTCAAAAGTGCATGAATTTTCATTAAGAATTGAAAAAAACCACAATTTTTTGACAAGGTAGTATCAAAATCATCACAGCTATTAGTGTATATATACCATGCCACTGAAAACCTGTGATTTACGGAGTTACTTTGTTGACTTCAGTGTATTTATTTATTTAAGTAATCTGGTCTAGCCACAAAGTAGTTTCTTGACCTTGAGTAAATCACCCAACTTCCCTGACTTAAATTTCTGATATGTGAAATGAATTGTTTGCTAAGGTCCCTTGACCTATATGCTTTCAGGATATCTTTGGTTTCTGCTCTAGACTACTGGTTTTAGATTTCATGTCTTTGTCTAATACAAATCCTAATTATTTAGATAACAATTTAGGTTCTCTAGGAATAATTAGTTTTTGTTTTTTAAGCGTGTTCAATTTCTGGATTCATTGATGCCCGCCCTGGCATGAAGGACATCACTGAATAATGTGAGCAATTGATTAATCTGAAGAAATATAGTGATTACAGTCTCATGAGAGAGGTGCCACACAGTAACTTTTGAGCAATTTAATTTTTGCTAAATTAATTTTCATATGACATGGTACAGCTGGAAATGACACTCTTCTCATTTATCATGGGATTGAAATGTATATTTTATCTACTCAAATGAGACCTTTTGAACATAGAAATTGGGAAAGTAGCTCATTCTAAAAATCTGGGTGGAATAATTCCTCTAAATGTTTTCAAACTTTAACATTAGAATGTTTTAAATAGATCATTTTTCCAGGGTTTAGAAGATTACATGAATGAATGGTAGGTGTATTGTGCATATTCCAATTTTGCAGTAGGCCTGAGACCTGATATTTCTACCAATCGTTGCCTGACTGGCTTTGATTTCTAGGTGTTGTTTATAAATAAGTGTTTGAATACTCTGGCCAATCTCAAAATATAATCTAGGCCAGTGTAAAAACATGGTTCAGGAGTGTCCTCTATCTTCATAGTTAGCCAGTTTGGACATGACAGAACTTTCATTGATTTATAAAATTAGCAAAATAAATATTTTGAAGTTTAATAAAGTTTTTTGGAAGTAAACACTCCTGAAGATGAAGTAGAATATCTTAGTGTGTTTAGCTTCATGGCCAAAGCAACATTATTTACAAAACTGTAGGGTCTGGGCTATTTAGCCAGCACCAGAATCCACTTGGCTTTCTAGAGAAATGTTAACAGCTTTTAATGGCTTTGCCAGCTGGGTAAATCTTATGCACTTAAGGTAAATGAAAAAAAGAAACAAAAGAATCCTTTTTTCTATCAATCATCTCTTCTTTAGGAAAACTTCTCTCACAGATATTTTGTACATTTAGATTTCCAAATGCTAGACTGAAGTTGAAAATAATTTTGCTCTCAAGAAATTATCTAAAAACTTTTTGCTTTTACTGCAGGGAACTGAGTAAAGAACACGAATGGGAGAGAAATTATTTTTCATTGTGTTTCTTTTGTGTCTTTTATCTAAGAGTTCTGTAAATTTAAGTGTGCGTGTGTGTAAACTAATAACGAATGAGTGAATAATTTAGTTTTGGTGATTCATCCAGCAAGAATATATAAGCCAGGATATTCGGTTAAAAAGAGAGAAGTAAAATGTTTTCATAGCCAAAAACGTAATTAAGTAAACTACCACTATTTTGTTCTTCTAGAATTCCACTTATTTCTCTTTAATATTCAAGCTACCACTAAAATCAATGATCTAATAAGATACAGATTTTAAGAAAAATGATTCTCCTAAGACAATAAAAGAATAGTCTCCTGAATGAGTAGAATTCTGAATCAAAAAGCAAAAATATTGTTCCTGAAGGATGAGCGTAGAAGAGAGGTCCACTGCAGCCCAGTGTTCAAAGCAGGGGAGGATGCTCCCAGTTCAAATAGTTGAACTCTCTTCTCATGATAGTGGCCACAGGGATCCATTGCTTTTTTTTTTCTTTCTTTTTTTTTTGTATGGACTATTTGTTCTCATTATCAAGCTTCTTAGGAAAAATGACCTCTTCCAGAGTTTTTTGAGGCCCACAAAAGTGCTAAGAAACTCACACACAATGTCATCTGTTCCTGTAATTTGGGCTTCCTGGATCCTAAGTGGTGATATGCTGTGGAGGTTAGAGCTTATTTTTATTTTTTTAGTTTATTAGTTTATTTTTTTCTACAATTCAATGACTTTTAGTATATTTGTGTAACCATCACCGCTACCTAATTCCAGAACATTTTCATCACTCTAAAAAGAAGCCCCATACCCATTAGCAATCACTTCCCATTCCTCCCTCCCACTAGTCCCTTATAACCACTAATCTACTTCCTGTCTCTATGCTTTTACCTATTCTGGAATTTCATATAAATAAAATCATATAATATGCACCCTTTGTTTTTGCATTTTTTCACTTAAAATAATGTTTTCAAGGATCATCCATATTTTAACATGTATCAATACATTATTGCTTGTCATGACCAATGATATTCCACTCTATAGGTATTACCACATTTTGCATTCATCGATTGATGAACACTTGGGTCGTTTCCACGTTAGGTCTATTATGACTAATGCTGTTATGAATATTTATGTCCAGGTTTTTCTTTAGACTTCTGTTTTCTGTTCTCTTGGGTGTATATTTATATGTTGAATTGCTGGGTCATATGGTAATTCTGTTTTGAAACTGCCCAAATATTTCCTAGAGTTGTTGCACTGTTTTACATTCCTACCAACAATGAATGAGAGTTTCAATTTCTCCACATTCTCACTGCTTATTATTGTTTATATCTTGTGATTTGGGTTTGCATTTCAGTATATGACTATGATGTTGAGTGTATTTTCATGTGCTTATTGGCCTTTTGTATATTTTCTTTGGAAAAAAATCCCTATTCAGATCCTTTGGCTACTTTTATTTGGGTTGTCTTTTTATTGTTGAGTTGGAGTTGTAAGAGTTCTTTACACGTTCTGGATACTAGTTATTTATCAGATATGTGGTTTGCAAATATTTTATTACATTCTGTGGGTTGTCTTTGCACTTTCTTGATGGTGTCATTTGAAGCACAAAATATTTTAATCTTGATGAAGTGTAATTTATCTATTTTTTCCTTCTTTTGCTTGTAATTTTGATATTATATTTAAGAAACCAATAACCTATCTAAGGTAATAAAGATTTACCCTTGTTTTTACCTATGAGTTTTATAGTTTTAGATCTTATAGTTAAGTCTATAATCCATTTTGAGTTAATTTTTGTTTATGGTGTGAGGAAGGGGTTTAACTTCATTCCTTTATATGTGGATTTCCAGTTGTCCCAGTACCATTTGTTAAAAAGACTATTCTTTCCTTATTGAATTGTCTTGGCACCCTTGTCAAAAATCTATTAATCATTAAGTTAAAGGGTTTATTTTTGGACTTTCAATTCTATTCCATTTGCCTATATGTCTATGTTTAACTCAGTACTGCACTGTACTAATTACAGTAGATTTGTAGTAAGTTTTAAAATTGGGAAATGTGAGTCTTCCAAATTTTTTTTTCCAGATTGTTTTGCCTATTCTGGTCCCCTTCCAACTCCATATGAATTTTAGGATCAGCTCTCAATTTCTGCAAAAAAGGCAGGCGGAATTTTGATAGAGATTAAATTGAATTTGTAGATCAATTTGGGGAGTATTGCCATCTTAACAATACTAAGTCTTCCAATCTATGAACACTACATAAAAATCTTCACATTTCTTTGATTTTTTCAATGATATTTTGTATTTTCAGTGTACAAGTCTTATACTTTCTTGATTAAATTTATTCCTAATTTTTTTTTGATTCTATTGTAAATGAAACTGTTTCTTGACTTTTGGATTGTTCACTGCTAATGTATAAAAATATAACTAATTTTTGTATATTGATTTTGCTTCCTTCAACCCTGCTGAACTTGTTAATTAGTTCTAATAGATTTTTGCGGAAGTATAAGGCTTTGAATGTTATGATAGTACCATCCTCTTTCTCCTATTCCTGCAGCATTTTGTGTGTGTGTGTGCAACTCAAGCTACTTAACCAAATTTTCACCTCTTAGGTGTAAGGGTTATATTGAATAACATGTTATACCCTACACTGTCCTCTCCTGACTTACAATGTCTTAGTCATATTTCTATGAAGATCTCTTATGACCTTCATAGAAAAGAGGAATAACTATCTATTGCATGCCCATTCTCAAAGGAGCTGCTGGCAATATTGAAGGGACCTGGTGGTGGTTTGCAGCCTCAGTTGTAAAGCATGCAGCCTGATGGCAATTTCCAGACAAAGTGTCTTAATAGAGTTTTCGAGTCAGTCAAGACTAGGATGGTCGTATAACTTATCATCACCCTGGGACACTTTTGAGATTTAATGGGGTAGGGGAGGCGAAACATGTGCTATTAGTTATCATTCAAGTACAACAGGCATAAACTCTGAATAGCCTGGGCAAATGGATATAATCACCCTGGTCATAATAGATTGTCAACAGATGGGTTTTAAAATGTAAATTAGACGAAATGAAAAGGGCAAACGAGGGACAGAGGGTTCATTATCAGAAGGTGCCTACGGGTCCACTGGTGGAGAACAATGGTTAGAAAGGCTTGATCAGGGAGGACACTCTAGACTGATAAACTGGTTAAGAGCATGGGCCCTAGAGACTACTTGCTGGGTTAAAATCCTTCCTCTGCTACCTATTTGCTGTGTGAATTTAAGCAAGTTGCTTAACCTTTCAGTGCCTTAGTCCACTCAAGTACAAAGTGGCTTTAATAGTAACCTTATCTCACAGAGTTGTTATGAGGATCATATGAATTACTATATGTAAAGATTTAAAATGATGTTTGTCATATAATGTGTGCTATGTAAACATTACTCATTAATATTCGCTAAATATCTTCAGTGATTAATTTTGTGTCTTGGGCAGGATGTGGGCTGAGTGCACAGTCCAGAAGTCCATGGTTAGTGGGACTTTAATAAATCCATGTTGTTGACTGTATATAGCTTAGGGACCTGTGTGCTGTAACTTCCTCTTCAGTGCTGCTCTGCACTGAGTCTCTGCATTCTTTTCTATAAAATTTTTAGAAGTTACTTCCAATTTCCTTTTCAAAATACAGCCCTGGGAGAGAGGGTCTAAAAAAGCTTGTAAGGGACAGGAGATTAGTAGGATTTAGCATGGACTTTGCAGTACAAAATTGCCAGCTCCTCAGAAGCCAGGTCCATGGAGTGAGATGTTAATTGATATTCTGTGTTCTAATTTTAAACTACTAAACTCTGCGAAACACTAAGTGTATTTTCCTCTTTTTCGGTAGCATGTGACTGAAACATTGTGAGGTTATTTTGGAGGGGCACCTACAAGTTAACTTTTCATTCCAGGTAGAGTAACTCAAGTAATATTCTGGAAAAGTCAAATACTTTTCTAGTATATTCTCTTTCAGTTTAAAGAGTTTTTCTCTTCTTTATAGAAGGAATATTAAAGATTTTAGACAGATATTTGTCTAATTTTCTTATTATCTTTTGAAGGTATAGAAAACTGAATATTTACTTATGTCTTAGAAGCTGTACTTTTAACAGGATTAAATTGTTTTCTTAATATTAAGGGTGTTAGCTATAGGAAAAACTTCATTGAAAATATATCTTTAGTTCACACTGAAAGAAAATTCACTTTTTTTTTCTTTTTATCAATTGCTTTAAGGTAATAATCAGAAGTTTGGGCCATTTATTACCTTTTTAGACACGATGCGCTATGAACCCATTTGTAATTGTGGGGCGTTTGAGTATGGATCAAAATTTAAGATGGGATTTCTGTCACACTGCAGTTGGTGGTATGTCTAAATTTAGAGGACTTGGATATTGATCTAGGAAATAGACTCGAATTCTTTATAAGGCTCCCTTTACGAAAGGAGGTAACTCTACTCAACTGATAACATTTTGCATTTAGTTCTTTGCTTTTTAGATGACTACTGGTATGCTTTGCCCCATAATTTTAGAAAGAATATTTTTATTGAATATAAAATTAGTAGGTGGTTGTTCCATTTAAGATGGGTGGGTTTTTTCTACAAAGAAATTATCATAGGACTCCTTTAAGCTTTGCTTCTACATTTAATATAAGCTTTGTTTTATAAAATACAGAACTAGTTTGAAGGGGTATTGCCACTTCCACCTTAGAGTAGAGTGTATTTGTCGTGTGAAAGGCCCCTACTATGGTTTTATTGATTGTGAAAATTTTCAGTTGAGTAGCTATCCTTTGTCATGGGTAGAACGAAGAATTGGACATTCTATCTCGTGGGGTTTGATAAGAGCTCCTCTTCCTTGAGTATGCTGAAATCTGAGAAGGGTGAGTTCAAACAAAGCAGCCTTAGAGTCTTCTGAGAGGGAAGGGACAAATACCCCAACTCTTTTTCTTCAGGACTTGTGGTTAGGGAAGTGAGCCAGGGTGCATCCAGTGTCCCTGAAAGGCCCAGGGATTAGAGGAACAATGAGTACCCAGAAATAAAATCCCTTCGAGAAAAAGCCATCTATGTTGGCAACTTGGGATCAGCAGAAGAGTTCACTGGGAGGCCTAATTTCTCTCGCTGCTTATGTATAAAATTAACAATTTACCTTTAAAAATATTTAGGCTACAGCAATTAAAATTTTAAATAAATTCTAAATGAAAATTGAGCTAGGTTTACTATGTTTAAAATAACTAATACAGTGCCTAAGCATATGTAATATACTAAAACTTTTATTTCGTTTATGTAAATTAATACAGACAATTTATAGAATCAAGACTACTGGAAACTACGAAGAGGAAAATTCTCCTGTTGTTACAGCAATTTGTCTTAGATGATGTGAGCACAAGCTAGATGACAAAGACTGTCTCCTTGACCAAACCCTAGTCAGGCTGCTCTGAACTCTCTGCCTAACTAGACCTTGACCCTTGTGTTTCTGTGTTCATCTTTGCATCGCCCAGCTCTAGCAAGAATCCTGTCAGGTCAGTTTAGCATGACGCCTCCAAGCTTGATAACTGATCTCCCTCGATAATTGATCAAATTCCTCATCCCCCACCCTTGGTATCTGATCACCTTGGCCTGCCTTCCGCAAGGATTCTGTCAAGTCAGCTTAGCCAGAATCCCCCTGACCCTTGATGTTTCCTCTTAGGAATTTTCCATCTACTGGCCCTCACCCTGCTCCTTGCTTATAAATCTCCACTCGTCCTTACTATGTTCAGAATTGAGCCCAGTTCTATACTGAGGTCTTTTCCCCGTAATGGTCATAGTTCCTGAGTAAAATCTATTTTTACAACTTTACTGTCCAACTCTGGTTTTCTTTGATGTAGGTAAGCTTGAGAATAGCTCAATACATGTTTGTCAAATTTATTCATCATGTCCTTAATCCGTGGAATTAAGTATTATTAGTGAGCCGACTTAAATCCTGGCCCTGTCATGCTGCATTTACAGGGCTATATTTGCTTTTGATGATGCCCATGGACCATGCATTAAGTATTAGTGGAGGAAAGGGTGTGAAAATGAGAAATAAGATAATCTGTTTCCTTGAATAAACACCATTTGGAAATTAGTAAATAAGCCAATAGTTATTGCTTAAATCAGGAGATGTCAACACATAGCAGTTAGGATGTGCTCTCTGTGCACCTGGCTTCTGTCACCTGGATTTGACTCAGACCAAGAGCCTGGCTAGCCCCAGAGCTGCCTCAGCCTTAGTAGAGAACAAAAAAGCCAGGGGAGGCCAGTAAGGGTCAGGAACTGCCCCAGCTCAAAACTCTGGGTAAAAAGATGATCAACAGCCTCCTACTTCAATGACTGACTTTAGATTAGGGTCCACACGGAAACAGCAATGGGAATTCTAAGCACAAAGTAGTGATTGGCAAGTCAGGAGAACTCAAAATCCGACTGCAGAATATTCCTGCCAAACCATCTTTCCATCTGGGCTGTCGCTGTAAGGCCTTCTCGCTTGGAGGTGGTCTGGTAGAGTCAGAGGAGCAAAGGCTTTGGGGAAGAGAAACCTGTGGCTGCCCCGCCCCAACCCCCTGCCTCCAGCTCTGCAGCCCATTAACTACCAGAATAGGATGCATGTAATGTGCTCCTCTGTGCCTCAGTTTTCTCATCCACAGACAGGGTATTATGTGAAAGGTGCCCAGAACAGTGCCCTTTATTATTTATTCAACAGATATGAGCACCTGCTATGGGCCACACATGAAGCAAGGCACTGGGATACAGCAGCGTAGCTTACAGTTTGGTGGGAAACAAACAAGAAAAAGTTAAAAAGCAAATAAATAAGTAATTATGTACTGTTTTAATAGCTATGAAGAAAAAAACAATGACACAGGATATGCAAATAGATAGTAACCACAGTACTTTACATCAGATGGCATGATCAAGCTGATCAACCTTTAAGTTGAAACCTAGCAGATTAAAAATAGCCTTTTACCTTTAACCTCTTGTCCTCAGCCTTTTAGGAAAAGAATGTGCTTAACCAGAGAAACAGAATCTTCCAGGCCTGAGAGTATGCCACTAAATGAGGATGTCAGGGTCAGACTAGATGTGACCTTGTGGATTATGAAAAGGAATTTGGACTTGTATGTAAACTGAGTGAAGAACAGATTGGCACATGGTTAGCATCAAACCTGTGGTGGTAGTGGTGGTGACTATTATTATTATTATTATTTCGATCTTTTATGGGACATCACTCATGTCTTATAGAAGTAAAAGGGGGAAATACGGCCTTATAGGTACAAAACAAGACAAAAAATAAAACAACACCTGAATGAAATTTCATCAAAGAGCAATAGACCCATTAGTGTTTTTGGCAACAATTTAGTTTGTCAGCTGTTTTCTTCAATTAAAACATGAACTGGTATGTAATAAAATAGTGCCTCCACTGAGGTTATTTAAATCTTATTACACAGCTACCAGCTCTTCATCCACTTTTTTAAGACATAGAGGACCGTTTTAAAATGTTGCTTACATTTACATGGGGACATGCAATGGTTATTGAAATTCAAGTGCAATTAGGTTAATCTCTCTTTAGATAATGCTTATAACTCAAAGTTTCAGGTCTAAAGCAAAAAATATATATCTTCACAATGTGACAAATACCAAAATCAGACCTAAATATTAAGATAAGGACACATAAAATATTCTATGGATAGTCAGGATGTTAGAAGAAGTAGGTACATACCCCTATACAGACTACAGCCTAAAGAGGTTGCTAAGCCATAATTTTTTCCACGTCCAAATTTTTATTGGTTATATGTACATCTGTGGCTCTCAATCTTCAGTATAGAGGTAGAAGAAACATTTATGGTTCCAAGATTTCAGGGTACCCCCATTCCTTTCCCATCTCAGTCAGCTAATTTGGAATGGAATACAATAGAAATTCTTTGATTTCAAACTCTTGTAATTTCTCTGTAGAAATGTTTTTTTTTATGTGACGGTGCGTGTATGTGGCAGAGTGGGAGAAGGGAGGGGCAGGGTAGTGTACAAGGGAGAGAATCACAACATTAATATAGGTAATAAATCTTATTAAATCCACATGTTCCTTAAGTAACAAGATCTTCCTAGCAACTTTCTGCACAAGGATTGTAGAACTAATTAACAAGTTGGAATAAGAAAGTAAAATTCCAGCAAGTAGTTTTGCTTTGTGAAAGTATGAGCTGTCCATACTGATTTCCACATTTCAAACAGTTAATATAAAAAATAATACAACATGGAGGACTACAAAGATAAGACAACAGAGAATGGCATCCAAGGATCTCTACCATGTCTCAGGATTAGGAAATTTGCTGAAGACCTCGACTCAGAAAGGGCATTGTTATTTTTCTTTTGAAGATCTATTTAAGGCAGATACATTGTAAAATTTTGGCTTTTCTATATTGTTTTATTCTCAAGGACCAACTTGGAGATCAGGGTCATATAATGGAAATTAGCAAAACTTGGCACCATGCTGCTGTGAGAAAGTGAAAAAGATGCTTTACTGTAGCAATCTATCAGGAAAATTTATTCACATTTGACCCGTCCATAGTATGCAGGAAGTTTGGGATTTAATTGTGACTCTTTTGTTAATCACTAGTGTCCCCTTGGCTTTGTTCCTTTACTCCTCAACAACACTCTCCAAGGGTTGATGAGGAGGAGTTGCTAACAAAATACACGTTAAGCCAGAATATTCTACTGACATGCGGAGATTTCAAATAAAGGATCACTTTCAACAAAGGTCTCTAACTAGAAAACTACAGGGATGAAGCTACAGACAGCGAACTTTCTAAACCCTGAATTTGATGTTACTTTCCTCTTTAAAACCCATAGGGAGCTTCCCATTGCTCTTTGAATGACATTCACACTCCTTAACACAGTTTACAAGGCCTTATATGGCCTCTGCTTATTTTCCCAACTCAACTCTCTCCATCAAGCCTGGAGTTCTTCCCCCAAGAAACACCAACTGTCCTTGTTTTTAGTACACCTTGGCTTCACCCCTCTAAGCTACTGCAGATTTACTACCCAGAGTTCTCTCTTCCGTTCTCCATGTCTGGATCACTTGTACCTGTATGCAGGTATGACTGAGCAACGGCCTGCCACTCAATGTACACAGAAGCCAACACCATGGGACACTAGTTTTTGAAAGAAGAAGCGGTTTATTATGCAGTTGATTGGTAAGGAGACAGAAGGATAGGCTTTCAACTCTGTCTCCCTGATCCAGGCTATGGAGTAAGGCTTAAAGGCAGGGAGGGCAGACTCCTGTGAGGAAGCACTGGTAGGGTGAGTCTCCATCAGATCAAAATTGTCTCTTCTGTGCATGCTCCTGGCTGGCTCACCACCCCTGAAAAATAGCTTTTAACATCCTGTTAAGATGAGGTAATTTGTGGGAGATTACCAGGAAAAGCACAATAAACAAGGGTAAAGTTGTTATGTAGCTTTAAGTCATTGCCTTCTCTATTGATAAGAGTTTCTAGAGATTTAAAGTCATCCTCCCCTTCCTGGCACAGAGAAAAACACCCTTACGAATTGAGATTTCTCTTATGAATATAAATTTCTCTTACAAATGTGTAACTTCTACTAGGTTTTCAGAGCTTTTCCTATGTCTGCTAGTTTTCTTTAGTTTTGTTTTTGTTTTTTTAATGTTTATTGAGTTAATGATAGGTTACAATCTTGTGAAATTTCAGTTGCACATTATTGTCTGTCAGTCGTGTTGTAGGTGCACCCCTTCACCCTTTGTGCCCATCCCCCACCCCACCTTTCCCCTGGTAGTCACTAATCTGTTCTCTTTGTCTACATTTTTAACTTCCTCATATGAGTGGAGTCATACAGAGATTGTCCTTCTGTATGTGGCTTATTTCACTTGACATAGTTCCCTCAATGTCCATCCATGTTGTTGCAAATGGGACGATTTTGTTCTTTTGTATGGCTGAGTAGTATTCCATTGTATATATACACCACATCTTCTTTATCCAATCATTTGTTGATGGGCACTTAGGTTGCTTCCATGTCTTGGCTATTGTAAATAATGCTGCAATGAACATTGGGGTGCATAGGACTTTTGGAATTGCTGACTTCAAGCTCTTTGGATAGAGACCCAGCAGTGGAATAGCTGGATCGTATGGTAGTTCTATTTTTGATTTTTTGAGGAATCTCCATACTGTTTTCCATAGTGGCTGCACCAGTTTGCATTCCCACCAGCAGTGTATGAGTGTTCCTTTTTCTCCACAACTCCTCCAACATTTGTTACTATTAGTTTTAGATATTTTTGTCATTCTAATGGGTGTAAGGTGATATCTTAGTGTAGTTTTGATTTGCATTTCCCTGATGATCAGCGATGATGAGCATCTTTTCATGTGCCTATTGGCCATCTGTATATCTTCTTTGGAGAAATGTCTGTTCATGTCTCCTGCCCATTTTTTGATTGGGTTCTTTGATGTTTTGTGGTTGAGTTGTGTGAGTTCTTTATATATTATGGATATTGTGTCATTTTAACTTCTTCCTTTAGGTCTCTTAATAGTTGCTTTATGAACTTTGGTGCTCCTGTGTTGGGTGCATAGATATTTATAAGCATTATTTCTTTTTGATGAAGTGTCCCTTTGATCTTTATATATTGTCCCTCTTTGTCTCTCTTTACCTGCCTTATTTTGAAATCCATGTTGTCTGATATAAGTGTTGCGACACCTGCTTTCTTCTGTTTGCTATTAGCTTGAAGTATTGTCTTCCACCCCTTCACTCTGAGCCTGTGTTTGTCTTTGGGGCTAAGGTGTATTTCCTGGAGGAAACAAATTGTTGGATCGTGTTCTTTAATCCATTTTGCCACTCTGTGTCTTTTTATTGGAGAGTTCAATCCGTTTACATTGAGGGTGATTATTGATGCATGAGGGCTTAATGCTGTCATTCTGTCGCTCGTTATCTGGTTTTCCTGCGTTCCCTTTGTTTCTCGTCCTGTGTGTTTTAGCCTACCCATTGACTTCTGCAATTTCTTATGCTGGGTTTCTTAGATTTTTCCTTATTTATGTTTTGTGTCTCTGTTCTGTTTTTTAGTTTAGTGGCTACCCTCAAATTTGTGTTTAGAATCTCATGTATAATATAGTCCATTCTCTGGTGGTCTCTTACTTACTTGGACTAGACTGATTTAGTCCCTTTCCTCTTCCCCTCCTAAATTATTATTTTCATCTCTTATTCCAACTTGTGTTATGAGTTTGTGGTTAGAGTGATAAGATCATCTTTGCTTTGGTGGTTTCCTTACCTTTATCCTAATGCTATAATTGAATAATTGCTATCCTATTCTGGTTCCATCTATTTGTCTCCCTACTCTTTGTTTGTTTGTGGGTTTGTGACCCCTTTCTCTCTTTTTTTCTTTTTTCAGGTATGAGAGCCTTCTTGAGGATTTCTTGTAGTGGAGGACTTTTGGTTACAAATTCCCTTAACTTTTGTTTGCCTGGAAAATATTTAATTTCTCCCTCATGTCTGAAGGATATTTTTGCTGGATAGAGTATTCTTGGCTGAAGATTTTTATCTTTTAAAGTTTTGAATATGTAATTCCGTTCTCTCCTAGCTTGTAAGGTTTCTGTAGAGAAATCCGCTGAAAGTCTGATAGGAGTTCCTTTGTAGGTTGTTTTCTTCTGTCTTGCTGCCCTGAGTATTCTTTCTTTGTCATTCATTTTTGCCATTTTTACTACTATATGCCTTGTAGTAGGTCTTTTTACATTGACAAATCTAGGAGATCTGAAAACTTCCTCCACACACATTTCTCCCTCAATCCCTAGATTTGGGAAGTTCTCTTCTATAATTTCATTAAGCACACTTTCTGCTCCATTTTCCTTTTCCACGCCCTCAGGAATTCCGATGATTCTTAAATTGGTTCTCCTCCTTGAATCTGCTATTTCTCTGAGATTTTCCTCAGTTTTTTAAATTCTTAGTTCTCTTTCTTCCTCTGTCTGGAGCCATTCAGCCTATCTATCTTTGATTATGCTAATTTTCTCCTCTATGATGTCTACACGGGTATTCAGGGAATCCATATTCTGTTCTATCTGATCCATTGTATTTTTCATCTCTAGTATTTCTGATTGATTCTTCTTTATAGTTTCAATCTCTTTTGTGAAGTAACTCCAGAACTCGTTGACTTGTTTCTCTATCTTTCTCTTTACCTCATTGAGTTTTTTGATGATAGCTACTCTGAACTCATTTTCACTTAGTTTACCTGTTTCTAAGTCCTCAGGGATTAATTCTGTGTTTTTATTGTTTTCCTTCTGGTCTGGAGCTTTTATAAATTGCTGAATGGTAGAGGAGTGGTTTTTGGCAGGATGGTAGTATTTGGTCGCAGTTACAGCCTATTGCCACTGGATGGGGGTCGAGAGCTGTGCGTTCTGAGCCCTCCGCCTTCAGCCGTGATGGTGGGTGTGCAGCATGGGTTGGGGGAGCGAGGGACACTTTCACATGCCAACCTGGATTCCAACCAGCTCTCGCTCTCTGGTCTCCTTTGGCCCTGGCTTGATGGGGTCTCCGCATGTGGAAGCTTTCCCCCATTAGCGGGTTTCCGCTGCACCGGTGGTGGGAGTCCTGGACGATCCCCCGGTTGCGCAGCCCCTCCACCACTCTTTCCCTCACCCATGGCAGTGATCCAAGTCTCTAGGGGAGGGAGCGAAGTTTTCTCCTACCCTGTTCCAGCTCCTCCAAGGCCGGCTGCAGCCTCTCCGTCCTCCATCGTCTTGCTGCTGTGGGTCTCTGATGATCTCTGTATTAGAGTTAATGGTTGAAATTCAGTTGTTCCAGTTTTTTGGTTGTAGTTTGGAGGGGAGAGAGTCCCAGGTCAGCTCACCCCGCCATTTTGCTGCTCTCATTTTGTTTTTAATAATATCAGCTCAAAATGGCCGTTATGCCAATGAGGTAATTTTTGGGTGGCAAATTCTGTTCCTGGTCCTGTGTTACATAGGTTACAGGTTACATGTCCCTTCCTATAAGATGTTCTTCTTGAGCTCCAGGTGAGACAGACACTTTTCCTGTCTGCTTCAAGGCAGACATCCCATTTCCGACATCCCATCACTGTTCACATCACATTGCAAGTGACTCTTTTTTGCCCTGTGCCTGACCTGTTAACTCCACAAAGGTCGGGATCCATTTCTTTCTCTGATTCTGGTGTTACTATGCCTGGCCCAGGGCCTAGCACAAGTTAGTGGCCTATGAACATTGATTGAATGAGCGAGTGCATAAGTGAAGGGATCCATCCTTGTGCAATTCTACCAAGTTTAAAATGCAGACACTTAAAAATATAAAGTAACCTAATAATTATTTTCTTCATTTCCTTTTTCTAATATTTTTAACCTCTCTTTCTCAACAACTTGTTCTTTGTCACCAGAGACATAGATAAATCCTCTTAATTTTACTTTGTAAAAATTTTCCTCTCAGTGTGAGTTTCTGTCAGCCACTAGATATATCTTTTTTGGCTTTGCCAAGTTTCTTGAAATAATATCATTTGCCAGCTCCATTTTCTCAGCAATATGACTTTTTACAGCCTGATCTAACAATCCATCAATAGTGTTCCCTCAATATTTACCAACTGCGGTTCTTTTTGACAAATCTGAAGGCCTGTTCTTAGTCCTGATCCAACTTCATCACACACCAGGGACAACCTTCTACTGTATCTGTGTGTTGCAGGCACAGCAGACTCTATATTTACTTGAAGGACCAAATTATGGTAGTAGAAACTCCCACTGACCTGGTTGTCAGAAAATCAACTTCAAAATGTTCCCAGTTATTTATCCCCAAAGCATTGTCTGTCTAGGGATGAATGCAAAAAACCGTAATTCGCCACTTTGCCTCCTACCTCATCTTCCCCTCTTGTTCTATTTCTTACTCATCAAAATAAAGCTTCAGTGAAGCCTCTCTACTCTCTCTGTCTGCCTTGAGAAAACTAATGTTCATTCCAAGGTGCTGATTCCAGATGCTCCCAAACGTTTAATCCTCAGAGTGCAGAAGTACTGTTCAGCTTCAGCAGGAATAACCAGAACAGGGAAAAATAGCTTCTTCTCCAATGTTACACCTTTTTGCAATCCTGAAGTCAATCCTCATAGTGCTTTCACGTAGTTCTTAGACATACACAGAGTGGTAAAAACTCAAGTCACCCAACGCGCACAATCCAAGCTAAGATCAAGTGAGGTGGTGCTCTACTGTCTTGTTTCAGTTCTCATATTGTAAGCAACTGTGTTGTGTTTTTTTTTCAGTCTATTTATTTATTTATTTATTTTGAGGAAGATTATCCCTGAGCTAACTGCTGCCAGTCCTCCTCTTTTTCCTGAGGAAGCCTGGCCTTGAGCTAATATCCGTGCCCATCTTCCTCTACTTTATATGTGGGACGCCTACCACAGCATGGCTGCCAAGCAATGCCATGTCCGCACCCGGGATCCGAACCGGGAAACCCCAGGCTGCCGAGAAGCAGAACGTGAGAACTTAACCACTCAGCCACCGAGCCAGCCCCTCAGTCTAGTTAGTGCCATGTTTTTCACATTTTTGTTGGTGATTTCACTGTTTAAAACGGCCCCCAAGCATAGTGATGAAATATTGTCTTGTGTCCCTCAGTACAAGAAGGCTGTGATGTGCCTTATGGAGAAAATACGTGTTAGATAAGGTTCATTCAGGTCTGAGTTACAGTGCTGTTGGCCGTGAGGTCAATGTCAATGAATCAATATGGATTAAATAAGGGTCTTTATACAGACTCATACATGGAACAAGGTTATGCATTAACCGGTTAATGAAAATGTTGTGATCAGAGGCTTGCAGAAACCTGACCCTGTATTTCTCCTTGGAGCAATGGCTTGCTATTTGCTAATTCAGTGTTCATGGTGACTTTACAGGACAAAACTACCATGAATACCAGGAATTGACTGTATGCATATTCAAAGAAAAGTTAACTTTTGGACTATGTATGGAAGCTGCCATTTTTCCTTGGTCTGTGTGCTCAGGAGTTGGTGGTTGTCAGTGACGCCCATGTTCAGCCAGTCAGCATTTGGTGGCATATTGAAGCCTATAGGTATCTGATTAAATGGACTTATACATCACTTTAGCTAAGTTAACCCTCATAGATGTGGGTAAGTAGCTTAGAAAATATTTCCACACACAAAGGAAGGATGGAATGATAATTGTAATATAAGAAATATAAACCAAGAAAAAAGGCAGAGCTCACGAATTCAGTTGTAGTATGAGCTTTTGGTCAGCTCATTATTAATAAGTGAATGAATAGCAATCTTGTAGGATTTGACACACTTGCTTCTCTCCTTTTATTGAAGTTAGCAAGAAATATTATTTTATATATGGATATTTAAAGTCACTACTGTATATGTGATGGCTGTCATCCTAAATTGATATTTTGCCTTTGGATATTTGCAAATGATAGTTGTACATGTTAATCATTTATCAATCATTTATAAATTAAAAACTTTTTATTGATGGTGTGAGCAGCCATTGGAGTAACATAGTTGGAATATTATTGTTGATAAGTAATATCCGATATATATACTAGTATATAATATCTGATATATACCAGTATACCAGTATATAATATACCACTATAGATTATCCAATATATTGGAGTATTACAGTTGGAGAAGTCACAAGAAATGCTGCTTTTTTTATATGGAAATGTAATCTATAATTTTAGTTTTAAGTGTATATTTGAATGTGAAATTCTTGTAATTGTTCAAGGTCATTAATTATTTTTTTAAAATTTTTTTTATTGAGGTAACATTGGTATATAACATCATATAAATTTCAGGGAATTTAGTCCTGGTATTGGTGACAGTTCTTGGAAACATTTTTTTTCTTGTGCACTTTTCTGATTTGGAATTCAGTACTTCAGTCCCAAATGCCACTTACACTTAGACTATAATACCTCACCTTTATGTGTATTTCTATAAAGAAAAAGAGAGGGAAAAACCTTTTAAAATTCCTCCGATAGGAATTTGATACTTTTTACAATACTGGTCAAAACCAGTTGATTGGAAGGTAAATCACATAAAATAGTAGGTTGTTACAAATTCTGCAGGAAAATGTGAGGGCTTCAAGAGAGTTAATCAAGAACACTCTTGATGTATTTGAGAGCTTGTGAAATGGATTTTTATATTTTAACAACTTTAGGAAGCTCGTGGAGAAGGTGTACTGTGCAATCATTCTCTTGTGTTCTTCTTTACATTCTCCCACATGAGCTTCTTATCTCATGTGTAGGTTCAGCTCTACCTTATGTCAATAGAGCCCTCTGCAAGTCCTGTCTACAGGACAATGTTAGCATACTGAGAGAGACCAATTTGTCTTATTCTCACTCCTGTGGGAAAGTTTAATTTACATCTCAATCCCAATCCAAACACACTCAAATTTATATACCCACTAAGACAAAAGAACAGGTATTTGTGTTCTGAGATTCCTTGTACCCTGGGGAATTAATGACTTACTTTGTTTTAGGAGCCATCAAGGAGATAATCCTCAGGGAGACATGGGTTCTTGAGAGACTAGCTTTGCCCTGTAAGACAGGAGGATGGAATTTGCGGCCTGGAGGTGAAGACCACATGGAATGGGAATAATTTCCCTGAGACAAAGGACAGGATTCAGGTCGAAGGGGTTCTAATAACCAGGCCCTCTTGGAAGCATTCTGAGAATGGCAGGACCTCAAACAGAGCCACGTTTCTTACCCTGTGTAGATCCCTCCCTATACATTTTGTGATCTCCTCAGGTTCCACTGCCAGCTGGCTTCTAGTTCAGCTAATGGGAAGCAATGCAGCTGAGAAAGAAGTCAAAGTATTCTTCCCTGTTCCCTCCCACTTTGGGTTCTGTGTCCATGGCTGTGGCTGTGTCCTTCTACCACTCTGGCTGTGGGGCCCTTGCTCCATGGTCTGGCTCTCACTGGGCTCCTACAAAACTACTTCCTCCCCCTGCTCCTTTAGGCCTAGGTGATATTGCCTTCCTTCTGCTGCTGGCCCCTTGAAGCTTCAACATCTCTTGTGTGTTCCTTTAATCTTGGCCAGAACTCTAAAAATATTCCTTTCATTAACGTTTTGTTTTTGGTGAAGAAGATTGACCCTGAGCTAACATCTGTGCCAGTATTCCTCTATGTTATGTGGGATGCCACCACAGTGTGGCTTGATGAATGGTGCTAAGTTTGCGTCCGGGATCTGAACCTGTAAACCCTGGGCTGCCAAAGTGGAGCATGCGAATTTAACCACTACACCACCAGGCCAGCCCCTCATTAACTATTCTTTTTTTTAAAGATTGCACCTGAGCTAACAACTATTGCCAATCTTCTTTTTTTGTCTTTCTGCTTTTTCTCCCCAAATCCCCCCAGTATATAGTTGTAAATCCCAGTTGTGGGTCCTTCTAGTTGTAGTACGTGGGACACTGCCTCAACGTGGCCTGATGAGTGGTGCCATGTCTGCGCCCAGGATCCAAACCAGAGAAACCCTGGGCTGCCGTAGCGGAACGTGTGAACTTAACCACTTGGCCATGGGGCTGGCACCTCATTAACTATTTTTAATTGAGCCATTACATAGGATTCTGCCTCTTTCTGGGGTCCTGACTGGTACAGAGCTTTGAGAGGTAGGACCCTAGCATCTTGGGTATGAAGTGTCTTGCCTTGGAAGCCTGACTGCTCCTTTGCTGAAGATTGACACACTTCTGAGACGACCACACAGTCCATCAACCAGGAGCTGTGCCAGAGACTGGTACACTTATTGTCAGCACATCCAGAGTTCTTGAAACCCTTTTCAATCACAAGGAGTCGAAAAGCCATAAAAATGACCAAAACTGAATTCATCACTTGATCCTGGTTTGTGACATATTTTGCTACTCGAGTGCCAAGAACCAAGTGCATGCCTGCTTGACTCATTTCTAAAACATACTTTTAGCTTTGAGTAGAAGTAGCAATTTGAACAATATGACCATCCTTTTCTGTGGATAACTGAAGTTTTTTTTGTTTTTGGTGAGGAAGATAGTCCCTGAGCTAACATCTGTGCCAATCTTCCTCTATTTTGTATGGGGGACACTGCCACAGCATGGCTTGATGAGCGGTGTGTCTGTCCCCACCTGGGATCCAAATCTGTGAACCCCGAGCCACAGAAGTGGAGCATGCGAACATAACCACTACACAACTGGGCCGGACCCTAAAGTTTTGTCATTAGAGTTTCATTTACATCATTGTTTATGGCTACTCTGGAGTTTTGAAAGAGATATGTTGTAGCATATGGATCTTATTGTTGGAATCAGATTGGCCTAGGTTTCTATGAGTCTTTGCTCTCCAATTTGTGAAATAGAGAAAGTAATATCAAACATGGAGGGTTGTTTTAGCTAAAGCTCTCAATAGGCATTCAAAATGTTACTTCCCTTTGGGCTGGTCCAGTGACACAGTGGTTATGTTTGCATGGTCTGTTTCAGTGGCCTGGGGTTCACAGGTTCAGATCCCAGGTGCAGACCTAGCACCATTTGTCAGGCCATGCTATGGTGACACCCCACATAAAACAGAAGAGGATTGGCACAGATGTTAGCTCAGCAACAATCTTCCTCAAACAAAAAGAGGAAGATTGGCAACAGATTTTAGCTCAGGGCCTATCTTCCTCACACACACACACACACACACACACACAAAGTTACTTCCCTTTCTCTTGATTGACATATTTCCCTTTGTGCTCCAAGAGAGTCATCAACATGTATTGTAGGCTATGGCCAGATTCCCTTAGGACTGAGGTTGAAAATCTCCAGAAGGGAGAGATCATTATAGTCCACAGGGCTCTGAGGTTAAGAGTGTGCACTCTGTCCCCAGAGCTGGTGTAAATCCAGGTCCATCCCATTCTAACGATGTGATACTTGGTAAATTACGCATCCGCCCCTTGTTTTTCTCATCTGTAAAGTGGGAATGATAATAGTGTCTGCTTAATGGGATTATTGCAAGGATTGAAAAAGTTAAATGCATGTAAACAGCTTAGAACAGAGCCTGGCTTGATAGATGCTCAATAAATAATAGCTCTGGTTATTATTTCACATTATAATAGCCTGGCTAATTATGCTCTTTAAGGATGTGCCAGGTCAAATTATATCTGTCTTCTCACACTTAGTACAGTGCTTGACCTCTGGTAAATAGACAGTAAACAGATCTGGAGATCATAATGTCTTCTCTGGAGATTTCCAAAGGAACTTCCTGAGAGCTGTTGTATGAACAAGCAGGTAGTTGACATAGCTCTGTGGACTTATATTTACTGCAGGTGGCCTTGTTGTTTGCCGCTTCTGAGATGTTTGTGTAGGAAGTCACAAGAACCAGAACGTACAGAGAAGGCAGAATGATGAGCGCTGTATAACGAAGCCAACAAAAACAGCTTGCTGAAACTTTTCTGCCCCAACATTCTAGCAGCGTGTTACAGACTAATATTTTGTTCAGAGTTTCAATTTATTTTAACTTGTCTGGCATTCTTCTCCCTACACATAAAAGGATACGAATATAAATTGAGTAAATACCAAAAAAGGACGCATCTTAAACTCCAATTGCAGTCCTGAGTTATAAGAGACCATGTAACTCCATTACTACATAGAAGTATAAATCAAGCTCCAGGTGCTGCAGTGTCTTAAGCTACAGTGAGAAAACCTGTATGACCTTTACTCTAGTGACTTTGAAAAAAAAAGAAAAAGGCTGTTGCAAATCTATCAGAAAGTATTCTGGCTAATAATAGATCTTTGCTTGTGACAAGTCACATTTGTTCTCATTTGGGGGCCAGATGAAGATTTATACTCATTTCCAGTTGTCACTGCACATTGCAGGTTACAAGATCATGTAACATACGTGATCTCACTCATGTCTTACACACAACAGCCCTGTGGCATAGATGAGGCAGGCATTAACCTCATTTTACAGACAATAAAATCAAGGTCTCTGGGAAGCTAAGTGACTTGCCTGAGGATCTATAGCAATTGGGAAAAAGCATGAAAACCCAGGTTCTGGACCCCACCCAGTGTTCTTTCCACTCTCCCCAAAACATTTCACTGTGGCATTGATGTGATTTTTTGAAGATGAATTCCTTGTTTACCTACTCAATAATGAGTTGTGTCCTCAGTTGTATAAATTAAAAATGAGAAAACTCACAACAAAACAAAATTTTACTCTACTTATTAATAAATATTGAGCACCCTCTGTTTACGAGCCACTGTGCTAGACCTTGGGCAATAGAACAATGAGTAAGATAAATACCAAGGCTGCCTTTAGTAAGCTTCCGGTGATTAGAAGAAGAGAACATTAAACCATAAGAACACGATGTGAGGCTGAGAATATTTAGTTCTGTTATTTTCTTTTACTCTTCAAGTTCTGTGGATTTGGAGGAATTTATGGTAGCTCACAGATTGAGTTTTAATATATTATGCAACATATCTTAGATGGGTATAAAAGACAATTTATGAAAACACGTAACAATTAGATGGACAAAACACTGCTCCAGGAAAACATTTCATTTCTATTGTAGAAGCATTTATTGTAATGATATTTAATATAATGTGATAAATAGAATAATTCTCAACTAATAAACCCTTTATTCTTACCTATATGTTTTCTTTAAGAAAACTATGGATATAGCTCTAAAAATATTCATTTTATCACTGTAAAAGGAAAATAAAAGGCGTTTTAAACAGTGATAATACCCAAATCCAAATGAAAATGGTGCATGTCGGGAATAGCAAATATAGATATATATTTTAAATTTTTAATCTAGTATATTCTCACCTATTCCCAAAGAGGATTATCAGAGAGGATATGGGAAATGCTGATGAATGGGTGTTCTGAGAGGACAGACCATGGCTTATAGAGCAGGGTGCCTTAAGCCTTCACAGCTTTGGGACTGTCCTCCACTATTGACTCTTTTACATCTGTTTAATAAAAAAAATAATCACTACCATTCATCACTATGTGACAGGTAATGTGTGGATGCCTCACATTGCAAAATATTTGGTATTCATTTAATATATACGCTTTTTTAATTTGATTTCCTCAACAACTTTGTGTAAGGATTATTGTCCCATTTTACAGAGGAGCAAATTGAGGCTCTGAGAATTTTAATTACTTCTCCAAAGTCGCAGAGCTTGTGGGTGGAAAAGACTTAACTTTTAATCAATTACTAATTTCCAGGCTAGTTTTACTACTTTTTGTGTAATGTTTGATTTTTAAAATCTCAGTAAGAAAAGGACTCTTTAGCTATCATCATGATCAGAAAGTAAAATAAAGCAGATTGACTATGGAAGCTAATGTCCTGAAACTCTGAAATCCTGGGGTGTTGATGATTGTGTTAGCAATTATTGCATACGTCTCTGGATTTGGGATGCAAGTTCTGTTTAATGGAAGAATATGCCATTAACTGCACAGAATATCAATCACCAGAATAGGATATACTGACAACAATAGTCTTTGCCTGACTGATTACATCTATCATGATCTTAGAGGTGATTTGGATTATGAGAATAAATATCAATTATCATATTATAAAAACTGTAGAAAATTGAGATGAATGTGTAATAATCTATGATATTCCTTGGAAACTGTTTTTTTTTTTTATAAATGAGTACAGAATATTCTTTACTTTACGTATATTTACTTATGAGGCAAAGATGCAGGGGAGCTTATGGTGCGGATGAAGTCTGAAGTATACATTCATTTATCTGTTTTTGAGCCGTAATAATTTAATATAAATATATGCAGTATTATATTTATTTTGAATATTTAAAATATTATATATAGTAAAATAGTATCAAACTAAGAATATCTTCTTTAAAAAGCATGAAGTGATGAAATAGAAAACTCTTGAATGCCTTTAACAAAAGAGTGTAGATAAAGTTTCTTTTTTTGCATTAAGAGACCTTGAAGTTATTATTTTATAAAGTCTAAGTCAATTATCCTGGTTTTATCAAGTCTGTTCCTTTCCTTGTATTTGGTACAAATATATACAGTGCTTTACTGCTTCTGTGGCTAATCTCTATGAATTTCAGATGGTGGAACAAGGCTTCAGTGTCATAAGACTCCCAACTCGTATAAGAGATGTATTTTCTGTCTTTGGATATAGTTCGCTTAGTACAAATAACAATAAACTCATTACATCACAATGTGTATTAAATGGGTTGTACAGTGATCAAAAATCTGCACATGGCGATTGCTATTAAAAATCCACATTGTGGCTTTGGACTGAATATTGCATTAATAGTTTTAAAACTCAGTTTTAAAAACAATGATAAAAGCTGTCACTATCCCTCTTCATAAACCTTATGAAAATTTCACATATTATCAGTTACATTTTTCATGTTGTGTATGTATAAATCACTTTCTTAGCTTAAGCTATGACTGATTCTTTCACATGGACACCAATTACATGTATAAATGCTGTCATAACGTCATACTCGGCATGTCCAAAGTTGAGTTCATCATCTTCCTCACTAAAGTACTTTCCCTTCTTTTATGGTGATATTCTTCTTCTGTATTTCTTGTCATTACTTCAATTTTCAAGGATAAAAATCTTCCAGCTATTCTTGACATCTTTTTCTACTTCATTGCACATATCTCATCAACAGTCAAGACCTGCTGTTTTAAAAAAAAAATTGAAACATCTCCTGGATTTTCCTTTCCTTTATTCCTCCTCAGGCAACACCAAAATTCAGATCTTTACTTGCTTCATGTGTGTACTCCTAAAGGATTACACAACTCTACAACAGCCCTCCCTCCCCACCATACACACACACTCTAATCCATTATGCATCTCACTCCTAGACCCAACTTAAAACACCGAATTTATAATATTACTCTTCTGCTGTTACTATTGTCCACCACATCTTATTTTTAAGATCCTCATAACACAATCCTACTTTATCCATTCATCACTCTTTTAGACTATTTCCTAACATGCGTATACATCTCCAGCCCAGACCACCCTTCAGTTAAGTTTCCAATGACTTTCTCAGAAGCAGCTAATACTTCAGCCATATGTATCTGTGTTCCTGCAGTTTTCTGAATGTGCCACACATGCTTACTCATTCATTTATTTGCGTATGCTTCTCCTTCTGCCTAGAATGCTCTTCCTCACTTCCAGTTGTCAAATTTGTGGCCATTCTTGAAACATTTACTCTAGTAGCTCTTCTAAGAAGACTTCTGGCCCATATATTCACTCTCCAGAATTGGGTTTTCATTTTTCCGTATTATCCTACTATACAGTGAGTGTCCTCATGTAAAGATCATGTCTTGTTCCTCTATGTATTCCAAGAATCTAGCATGATGTTTCATAATGAGTAGGTGGTTGATAAATGTTTGTTTAATAAAAAAGATATCACATTAGTTTCTCTCTTTGTGTCTTTGCTGAAGTTCAGTTACTTTTAAGATCTCTTTCTAACAACTGCAAACCCTAAACATTCACAAAATTAAACTTTGGTGATTTGACAGTTTGTATTAGTCAGAGCTCTCTAGAGAAACAAGATCAATAGGATGTGTGTGAGTGTGTGTGTGTATATTTGGGTATGGATTGAATGTTTATGTCCCGCTCAAATTCATATATTGAAACTCTAATCCCCAATGTGATGGTATTTGGAGGTGGGACCTTTGGGAGGTAATTTAGTTTAGATGAGGTCATGAGGGTGGAGCCCCATGATGGAATTAGTGCTTTTACAAGAAGATGAAGAGACTATAGTTATCTCTGTCTCTGCCATGAGAGCATACAGTCAGAAAATGACCAACTGAAAACCAAGAAGAGGGCTTTCATCAGAAACCAAATCAGGCAGCACCTTGATCTTGGAATTCTAAGCCTTCAGAACTGTGAGAAATAAATTTCTGTTGTTTAACCCAACCAGTCTATGCTACTTTTGTTATGGCATCTTGAATTGACTAAGACATGTAGAAAGAGACTTACTGTAAGGAATTGGCTTATGTGATTATGGTGTACTGGCAAGTCCAAATCTATAGTGGGGGCTGGTAGGCTTGAAACTTAGGATAGCTGATGGTTTCAGTTCCAGTCTAAACGCCAGTAACCTGGAGACTCAAGAGAACTGATGATGCACATGAAATTTGAAGGCTGGCAGACCCAGGAAAGCTGATGATGCAGATGTAGTCCAAATACAGTCTGCTGGAGAATTTTTTCTTGCTCAGGGAAGCTGTGTTTTTGCTCTATTCAGGCCTTCAACTGATTTTATGAGGCCCACCTGCATTATGGAGGACAACCTTCTTACTCAAAGTTCACTGAATTAAATGTTAATCTCATCAAAAAAACCCCTCCAAGTTGACACATAAAATTAACCATCACAACAATTGATGAGGGATTCTAATTCTCCAGAACATGTGGCAATTTAAACCTTGATAATACACATTTGAATTGCATACTGTAAGGTCAGTGTGTTATTCTGAGGCTCTTGGTGAGCAAATGAGTCTAGCATACTGCCTACTTCTAGTGTCATGCAAACGTCTGAGAATTTGGTGATATTAAGGTTCCGGAGAAAAATTCATCTTAAAAAAAACAAAGATCTACTGGATTAAACATGCTCTTATGTAAGGTCTAGTTTTTCTTATAACTCATGGCTTATAGTTTGTAATTGTTTTCTGATTTTTTTCATTTTTCTAACAGTTACACTGTGAATTGAAAGCAGGAACCATTTATATACTTTAGGTTCCTTCATATCACTCACTGATTAATACAGTAGATTTTATAGTAATATGTAGCAAAAGCCATGCAATTTCCTAGGATCTAAATGTAGGGACTAGAAAAAAAGGGTAATAATCTCTCAGGAAAAATAGAAGGGATGAGTGACATCAGCATCATGCCAGAATGAGCTCTTCCCTTACTCTCTCCCCACTAAGATACAATGAAGAGGATATTTGTAAACCAATAGGGGATATTCACACAACACAGTAGATGTCTGAGAGGTCCACACAGCCAAACATCTGCAGATGGGAATGATGGACCCCTCCCCTCAGGAGGCAGTGAAAGGAGGTCCCCAATCAGCAGCAATCTAGGATGCAGGATCTCATGCAAAGGCCAGTGCAAAACACAGAGAGGAGAAGGGGGAAAAGGCAGCCTTCCAGAGAAATGCTTCTGCTCTTGGAGTTGCCTCCCAGTTGGAGGAAATGCTCCACACCAAGATAGCTAAGCAATCTAGGGGTGTCCACACCAAGCCAAGTAGTCCAAGCCAGCAGACAGTGAGTGCATAGTAGGGGTATGTGGGCTCATGGACACAAAAGAAAGTGCCCCTCCCTGCCTCCCATCTGGTGCATCAGCTTGGCCAGTTGGCCAGAACAAGGGATACTTGTGGAGTGTGTGCACGTATGTGTCTAAAGCAGCAGCTGCCAGCGAGCAAACATAGAGGGGCCCTGTGGGCAAAGCTTCCAACAGACAGGCACATCTTCCAGGGGTCACAGAGGGCTCAGAAGACACAGTTCCTGCCCCTCAGTGGTGGCAGGTGGAATCTGCAACCAGATACTACCACTATGCAGCAGCACAAGTCCACTCCAACAAATAGCATGAAGAGGTATATCAAAACTCCAGACCAGAAGGAAAATAAGTACCCAGAAATCAATCCTGAAGTCACAGAAATTTGCAATTTAAATGACAGAGAATTCAAAATAACTATCATAAGGAAACCCAATGAGCTGCAAGAGAAATCAGAAAGACAGTTTAATGATCTCAGGAATAAAATTAATGAACAGAGGGAATTCATCACAAAAGAGATTGAAACCATAAAAAAAAAAATCAGAAATCTTGAAGACAAAATGCACGATGAATGAGATAAAGGAAACTTTGTAGTCCTTAGAAAATAGAGCTGGTATTATGGGGGACAGAATCAGTAATTTAGAGGACAGAAATGTAGAAATGCTGCAGATGGAGGAGGAGAAAGAACTAAGTCTAAAAGGAAATAAGGAAATTTTCAGAAAAATATCCAACTCAATTAGGAAATGCAATATAAGGATTATAGGTATTCCAGAAGGAGAAGAGAGGAAGAAAGGAGCAGAGAACTTGTTCAAAGAAATAATAGCTGAGAATTTCCCAAACCTAGGGAAGGAGCTGGAATTAAATGTAAACAAAGCTAATAGAACTTCTAATTACATCATTGTAAAGAAACCTTCTCCGTGGCATATATTAGTAAAACTAGCAAAAGTAAATGACAAAGAAAAAATATTAAAGAAGAAAATAACCTACAAAGGAACCCCTTTTAGGCTTTCAGCAGATGTCTCAGCAGAAACCTTACAGGCTGGGAGACAGTAGAATGACACATTCAAAATTCTAAAGACAAAAACTTTCAGCCAAGAATACTCTATCCAGTGAAAATATCCTTCAGATATGATGGAGAAATAAAAACTTCTCCAGATAAACAAGAGCTGAGATAGTTCATCGCCACAAGACAAGAAATGTTGCCCCCACTATAAGAAATGATCAAGAAGGCCCTCATACCTGAAAAAAAGAGAAAGAGTTTACAAAACCTTGAGGAGGAGATAAATAGACAGACACAATCAGAAAATTGCAGCTCTCTATCAGAACAGGTTAGCAAACACTTAATTATAACATTAAGGATAAAGGGAAGGAAAGCATCGACAATAACTATAATAACTTCATTTTAATCATAAACTCATAATACAAAATTGAATAAGTTGTGACCACAATAACTTAGAAGGGGAAGAGAAAGAGGATGGAAACTACTTAGACTAAGGAAATAAGAGACTATCAGAAAACAGGCTATCATCTACAAGATCTTCTATACAAACCTCATGGTAACCACTAAACAAAAAAATCAGAATGGAGACACAAATGATAGATAAAGATAAAACTGAGAAAACTGTCATAGAGAAGCACCAAACTGAACTGGCAGTCAGAAATAGAGGGGAATAGAAACCAGGGAAATAGAGAACAACCATAATATAAGTGATAAAATGACAATATTAAGCCCTCAAATATCAATAATCACTGTAAATCTAAATGGACTGTATTCTCCAATCAAAAGATACAGAGTGGCTGGATGTATTAAAAAACAAGACCCAATAATACGTAGGAACCACATCTCAGCTCTAAGGAATAACGCAAGTTCAGAATGAAGGTATAGAAGATGATACCTCAAGTTAATGGCAAAAAACAGAAAGTAGGTGTTGCCATATTTGTATCAGACAAAGTAGACTTCACGATAAAAATGGTAATGAGAGATGAAGAAGGGCAGTATATAATGATAAAAAGGGACACTCTATCAAAAGGATGTAACACTTATAAATATATATGCACCTAAACAGGAGCACCAAAGTACATAAAGTAACTATTAACTGAACTAAAAGGAGATATTAACAGTAACTCAATAATAGTAGGGGACCTCCACACTCCACTTACATCAATGGATAGATCATCCAGACAGAAAGTCAACAAGAAAATAGTGGAATTAAATAAAAAACTAGACCAGATGGACTTAATAGATATATGGAGAGTGCTCCATCCAAAATCATTAGAATACATATTCTTCTCAGGTGCACATGGAACATTCTCACAGATAGAACATATGTTGGGAAACAAGGCAAGCCTCAATAAAGTTAAGAAGATTGAAATCATATCAAGCATCTTTTCTGGCCATAATGCTATAAAAATAGAAATCAACCACAAGAAAGAGTTGGGAAAGTGACAATTATGTAGAGACTAAACAACATGCTACAGAACAACCAATGGATCAATGAAGAAATTTAAGAAGAAATCAAAAAATGTCTGGAGACAAATGAAAATACACCATAGCAACTCATATGCAGCAAAAACGGTCCTAAGAGGAAAATTCATAGCAATACAGGACCACCTTAACAAGAAAGAAAAATCTCAAACAAGCACTCCTAAACTACAGCTAAGATAACTAGAAAAAGCAGAACAAACAAAGCCCAAAGTTAGCAGAAGGAGGGACATAATAGAAATTAGAGGAGAAATAAATGAAATTGAAACCTAAAACCAGTAGAAAGGATCAATGAAACTAAGAGCTGGTTCTTTGAGAAAATAAACAAAGTTGACAAACCCTTCACCAGACTCACTAAGGAAAAAAGAGAGAGGGCTCAAATAAATAAAATTAGAAATGAACAAGGAGATATTACAACAGATACCACAGAAATACAAAGGATTATAAAAGAATACTATGAAAAAACTATATGCCAACAACTTGGACAATCTAGAAGAAATGGATAAATTCTTTGACTCATACAACCTCCCAAAACTGAATCAAGAAGAAATAGAGAATCTGAATAGACCAATCACAAGTAAAGAGATTGAGATAGTAATCAAAAACCTTCCCCAAAATGAAAATCCAGGACCAAATGCCTTCTCTGGAGAATTCTAACAAGTATTCAAAGAACATTTCATACCTATCCTTCTCAAAGTATTCCAAAAAATAGAAGACAGAACACTTCCTAACACATTTTATGAGGCCAATATTACCCTGTTCCCAAAGCCAGACAAGGACAACACAAAGAAGGAAAATTACAGGCCAATATCACTGATGAACATAGATGCAAAAATCCTCAACACAATATTGGCAAACCAAATATAGCAATACATTAAAAGGATCATAGACTGTGATCAGGTGGGATTTATTTCAGGGACTCAGGGATGGTTCAACATCCACAAATCAATAAATGTGATACAGCACATAACAAAATGAGGAATAGAAACCTTATGATCATCTCAATAGATGCGGAGAAAGCATTTGACAAGATTCAACAGCCATTTATGATAAAAACTCTCAATAAAAACAGTATAAAATGAAAGTACCTCAAGATAATAAAGAACACATATGATGAACCCACTGCCAACATCATACTCAATGGGGGAAAACTGAAAGCCATCCCTCTGAGAACAGGAACAAGACAAGGCTGCCTACTCTCACTACACTTATTCAACATAGTACTGGAGGTTTTGGTCAGGGCAAGTAGGCAATAAATAGGAATAAAGGTATCCAAATTGTCAAGGAAGAAGTGAAACTCTCACTGTTTGCATAGAATCTGATTTTATATATAGAAAACCCTAAAGAATGCATTGGCAAACTATTAGAAATAATCAACAACTGCAGCAAAGTTGCAGGGTACAGAATCAACTTGCAAAATCAGTTGCATTTGTATACTCTAATAATGAACTAACAGAAGGAGAACTCAAGAATACAATCCCATTTATAAGCACAAAAAAAGAATAAAATATCTAGGAATAAATTTAATCAAGGAGGTGAAAGACATATATGATGAAAACTGTAAGATGTTATTGAAAAAATCAATGATGACATAAAGAAATGGAAAGATATTCCATGTACATGGATTGGAAGAATAAACATGGGTAAAATGTCCATACTACCTAAAGTAATCCACTAATGCAATGCAATCCCAATCAGAATCCCAATGACATTCTTCATGGAAATAGAACAAAGAATCCTAAAATTCATATCGGGACAAAAAGACCCCAAATAGCTAAAGGAATCCTGAGAAAGAAGAACAAATCTCAAGGCATCACAATTCCTGATATATACTACAATGCTATACTAAACAAAACATCATGGTACTCTTACAAAAACAGACAAATAGATCAATGAACAGAAGCAAAAGTCCAGAAATAAAACCACATATCTATGGACAGCTAATCTTCGATAAAGGAGCCAAGAACATGCAATGGAGAAAGAAAATTTTCAATAAACAGTGTTGGGAAAACTGGACAGCCACATGCAAAAGAATGAACGTAAACCATTATCTTTTGCTGTGCACAAAAATTAACTCAAAGTGGATTAAAAACTTGAAGATAAGACATAAAACCATAAAACTCCTAGAAGAAAATATAGGTAGTACACTCTTTGACATTGGCCTTAGAAACATCTTTTTGAATACCATGTCTACTAGGGCAAGGGAAACAAAAGAAAATGTAAACAAGTGGCACTTTAGTAGACTAAAGAGCTTCTGCAAGGCAAAGGAAACCAGGAACAAAACAAAAAGCCAATCTACCAACTTGGAGAAAATATTTGCAAATCATATATCTGACAAGGGATTAATCTCCAAAATATATAAAGAACTCATACAACTCAACGACCATAAAACAAATAATCCAATCAAAAAATGGGCAAAGGATATGAACAGACATTTTTCCAAATAAGATATTCAGATGGCCAATAGGCACATGAAAAGATGTTCAACCTCGCTAATCATTAGGGAAATGCAAATCAAAACTACAATGGGATATCACCTTATACCCATTAGAATGGCTATAATTACCGAGACAAAAAATAACAAATGTTTGGGAGGATGTGGAGAAAAGAACACTCATACACTGCTGGAGGGAATGCAAATGGGTGCAGCCACTATGGAAAACAGTAAGGAGGTTTCTCAAAAAATCAAAAATAGAAATACCGTATGACCCCACTATTCCACTATGGGGTATTTATCCAAAGAACTTGAAATCAACAATTCAAAGAGACTTTCGCACCACCATGTTCATTACAGCATTATCCACGGTAGCCAAGACACAGAAGCAACTCAAGTGCCCATCAACTGATGACTGGAAAGAGAAGATGTGGTATATACATATAATGGAATACTACTCAGCCATAAAAAAATACAAAATCATCCCATTTGCAACAACATGGATGGACCTTGAGAGCATTATGTTAAGTGAAATAAGCCAGAAAAAGAAAGACAAATACTGCATGATTTCACTCATGTGTGGAAGATAAACTAATACATGGGCAAAGAGAACAGGTTACCAGAGTGGAAGCTGGTTGGGGATGAGCATAAGGCATAAAGGGACACTTGTATATGGTGACTGACAAATAATAAGGTACCTCTGAAATTTCACAATATTGTAAACAATTATGACCTCAATAAAAAAAAATGAAAATAGAAGGGGCTGAATTTTCTGATCTGGCGTTGGATGGGTAGAGAAATAATAGAGGAGAAAAAAGCCTCAACCCTACCCCCAGGTAGGGGCTTGAGGCTCAGGCTTCTCACAGCTATTCCCTGGTAAACAGGCAGAGAAAGAAACAAAGACTTAGCCATCAGGTGAGCTGGAAAGAGAGCCTGTAGGCTTCTTAAGAGAAAGTGGGTGATGTGTTGGCTGATGGTGGTGAAAGCAGGGCAGCCAAGGGAGCTCTTATGGAGAAGAGCCTAAGAATGCCTCATGGGACACTGTCACCTTCCCAGACTCTACCACACCAGATCTTTACAGGCTGTGTATACCCAGGACCCAGCCTCCATCTGGGGTGAGGAGTTTACTGTGGAGGAGCCTTATTCTAGGCAGAGAAGCAGCGGCAGCAGTGACTGATGTGGCAGGCCTCCAATTTTCTTTGTGGTATTGAGAGCAGTGAGGGTCTGTCATCACAGTGATGTGGGAGCAGGCAAGAAGCAGGAAAAGAAGAAAGAGAGCAATCTTCTGTGGAGTTTTCTCATTTGCTATCCCTTTGAGCCAGGAGAAGGAATTTGGAGACACTGATCCATTAGAAAGCTGTTACGCTATTGATATCCATCCTGCCTCTATTCCTATCCCAGGTGTTCTCAGGAACTGCTTGTAGCAATCATTTATTCATTAATTAAATTATGACCACATTAGGGTTATCCAAACGGGCATATATATTAGACAGAACTCTTCGTTGCACGCTACAGAAACACAGCTCAAACCAAAGTAGCCTCTGTGAAAAATTGGATTTGTTATTTTGTCCATGAAAATTTCAGGGATTCTATCTTCAGACTTGGCTGAATCCAGGGGCTCAAGGGATATCAAGTCCCTCTCTCCTTTCCCATGTCTTCCACATTCCTCTGTGCATTGATTTCATTCTGAAAAAAGTTTTTTCAAGCTTGCTGGAAAAGATGGTTGTTGGCTCCTCCAAGTCCTTCCAGCCCACAGTTAAGGCAGAGGTAGGCAAGCAGGGGATAGTTGAGATTTCTTGATAGCTCTGGCTACAAAGCTCCAGAGAGGACACTGTTTGAAAAGCCTTGTGTCATATACCCAACTCTGAATTTATCTCTGTGGCTGGTCCGCACTGGGTCACATGCTCACCCCAAATAAGACATTCTGGGTGAATAACAGCTTATGTTCAATGGAGCAGGGAGTATGTGACTTGAGGACATTTGATGTATGTTAAATCAGAGAGATACTATATAATCATGTTTTATACTAATGATACTAATTCCCTAGTAGGATGAGTTGACTGTAGAGTAGCTTTGTGAAATAAATTGCAATTTCCTTTGTTTGTCTTTTAAAACTGCACAGTTTTATCTCTGAAAGATGGTTTAAGTGTAAATCACAAAAGATTAAGACTGATGAGGTCTCCGAAAGCACAGAGGATAAATGTCTGCCTTTTGTGGTAGCAGTCCCTGTAACTGCTGTTTCTCCATGGGACTGAGTAATAACAAGAGTTCACCCTGCAGACCAGAGTCCTAGGCCAGGAAGAAGGGAAAGGGGGGACAAGTGTCCCTGTAGAGCTTGAAACTAGTGACTACGACTTATTAATCAAGTAAGAATGTATATCTAGTACTTGAAATGTGCTAGGCTCTATTCTAAGTGCTTTATGCAAGTTAATTCACTGAATCTTCACAACAACCTTATGGGATAAATACTATTTTTATTCCATCTTAGAGATCGTGAAACTAAAGCATTGAGAAGTTGAGAAAATTGCCCAAGATTACTGTTTAGTAAGAGACAGAACTGAGACTGAGACCCAGGCATTTCGGCTTCAGAGTCCGTGCTTTTAACCGCTGGACTCTTTGATTCTGCAGTGGGTTCTAATGCTGCGGAAGGCAGTGTCCCGTGCTACTCCTCACTGCCCTCTATCACCTAGTAATGTTGTTTTCAAATTCTAGTTTTTGGAAATCCATGTTTGAAGGGTTCTATGAAACTCTTGAGTTTCATTTTCAGATGCAATTCAGTTGTCTCAAAAATGGTTTTAAAATAAGGAGACCTACACTTGGTATATCAAATTTTAACCCTTTGGAAACCATCAAAGTATTAGCCAGTTCTTGCAGATTGCCTTGACATTGCTCAGACCTTGGAATGAAATTTCTCCTGCCATTTCTGTATGTATGATTGAACTTCTTGTAAATGTGACGTGGATTACTAAGCTTGTCACTTTGCATTCTTCTAAAAACATTTGGTCTGTGTACATTTGAGGATACTAGTGTATGTTCGCAATACTTAATTAATTGCAAGGCAAGGCTCAGGTATATTTGCATCTGTTTCATAATGACTAGTAATACATAACCAGTTTCTTTTAATAAAAAAAAGTAAGGGTTTCCCTAACACACATAAAACTTAAAAGTCAATGACTACCTTATCCTGCTCTTTGGGATACCACAAGAGAAACCAATAAAATAAGAACAGTAACTGCAATGTAGAATTTCCTGATGATGATATGGAAAAGGAGGAGAGGCATACACTGTATACCACACCGTGTACACCACATGTTGAATCCCTCTTCAGCATTTTGCTTTTCAAAAATCTCTTTTGACCCCTACTCCATTATGTGTGATGTATGAGGGGAGGGAGAGAAGATGTCATGGCCTATGTGGGAGGAGTGTATCCCAGCATCCTAGGCTGCAGTATCTTTGCCTCTTGGATTTTCCTTTGGGCCTTGGAAATTCTTCTGTTTCTCTCTCATTATAGAGAGCAATTCAACTCCTCCCTAGCTCCTTCCTCCCAACATTCTTATCCAACCCTGTGCTCAGCAAACAAAGAACTTTTCCGTTACTAAGGCCGACTCTCCTTAGAAAGCTATATGGGCTTATAGAAAGCAAATTACACTTTTTCTGTTGCATATTTTTCTCTTAATTTGTATCCAGTACCCTTCTCATACTAGAAAAATATTTGGTTATGATTATCCCTTAAACTTTTAATTATGATTCTCTTTCCGAAAATAGATACTTCATAATGTAACTTAAGAGAAATGTAAAAAACTAAAAAGTCTTTTAAAGCTAAACATTAAATTAATTCCATTGAAGTACTGCATGCACATTATAACTATATCCAAAAGTGTGCAGAAGATCACACATCGGTCTTAAATTTTTTATGTAAGGAGGGAAACCCAGGCCCTGTTTGTTTCATCTGTAGAAGACTGCCATACCAATTAGTGGTCACCAACGCTTCTCTGCATGCCAAGGCACCGGAATGTTACTGAATCAACACACCCCCAGAAACCCAAAGGGAGACAGTGAACATCTGGGCTAGGTAGCAATCACAATATCAAATTCTTGGTTAATGCCGATTACGTTTCTCTATGCCAACTAGTATTCTAACATTTCATTAATATTTCATTGTATTTACTAAAGAATAAAATACAAAACAAATCTAAATTGCTTGCCTCTGTAAATATTTGGAGATATTTCATTCAAATATGTATAACAGTAAGCAGCAAAATAAATTTAAAAAGAAATAGTTCTCAGATGTACCAATTAAGAAAATTAGACTCAAACCAACAGAATACTGCTTTTATTTTTATTGAAATATAATTGACATACAATATCCTAGTAGTTTCAGGTGTACATCATAGAGATTAAATATTTATATACATTATGAAATGATCCCCATGATAAGTCTAGTTACCATCTGTCACAAGACAAAGTTATAACAATATTATTGACTGTATTCCCTATGCTGCACATTACATCCCCATAAAATTTATGCCTGAAAGTTTGTACCTCTTAATCCCCTTCACCTATTTTGCTCAACCCCCAACCTGTCCCCCCTCAAACCAAAACCTGTTTATTTCCTGTATTTATGAGTCTGTTTCTGTTTTGCTTTGTTTGTTCATTTGTTTCGTTTTTAAGATTTCACATGTAAGTGAAATCATACGGTATTTGTCTTTCTCTGTCCGACTTACTTCACTTAACATCATACCCTCTAGGTCCATCTGTGTTGTCTCAAATGCAACATTTTATTCTTTTTATGGCTGCAAAATATTCCACTGTATATATATATATATAGCACATCTTCTTTATCCAATCGTCTATTGTTGGACACATAGATTACTTCTATATCTTGGCTATTTTAGATAGTGCTACAATAAAAAAAGGGAGGCATATATCTTTTCAAATTAGTTTTTCATTTTCTTTGGATAAATACCCAGAAATGGAATTGCTATATCATACTGCAGTTCTATTTTTAATTTTTTTTAAGAAATTTCCATACTGTTTTCCATAGTGGCTGCATCAATTTATATTCCTACCAACTATGCATGAGTGTTCCCTTTTCTCCATGTCCTCATCAGCAGTTGTTATTTGTTGTCTTTGATAATAGCCATTCTGGCAGGTATGAGGTGATATCTCTTTGTGGTTTTGATTTGCATTTCCCTTATGATTAGTGTTGTTGAGCATCTTTTCATGTGTCTGTTAGCCATCTGTATGTTTTCTTTGGAAAAATGTCTATTGAAGTCCTCTGACCATTTTTTAATTGAACTGTTTGTTTTTTGGTATTGAATTGCATGAGTTCTTTATATATTTTATATATTAACCCCTTATTGGACGTACACTTTGCAAATATTTTCTCTCATTCAGTAGGTTGCCTTTCATTGTGCTGATGGTTTCCTTTGTGTACAAAGCATTTTAGTTTGACATAATCCCATTTGTTTATTTTTGCTTTTGTTGCCCTTGCCTGAGGAGACTGGTTCAAAAAAAATATTGCTAAGACTGATGTCAAAGAGCTGATTGCCTATATTTCCTTGCAGGATTTTTATGGTTTCAGGTCTTACATTCAAGTCTTTAATCCATTTTGAATTTATTTTTGTATAGGTGTAAGAAAGTGGTCCAGTTTCATTCTTTTGCATGTAGCTGTCCAGTTTTACTATTTATTGACGAGGTTGTCGTTTCCCAGTTGTATATTCTTGCCTCCTTAGTCAGAGAGTAATTGACCACATATACATGGGTTTATTTCTGTTTCTGTGTTCTATTCCATTGACCTATATGTCTGTTTTTGTGCCAGTACCATACTATTCTGATTACTATAGCTTTGTAATATAATTTGAAATTAGGGAGCATAATACCTCTAGCTTTGTTCTTTGTCAAGATTGTTTTGGCTATTCAGGATCTTTTAGTGGTTCCATAGAAGTTTTAAAACTATTTGATCTGGTTCTGTGAAAAATGCCATTGGTATTTTGATGGAGAGTGCATTGAATCTGCAGATTGTTTTGGGTAGTATGTATATTTTACCAATATTCATTCTTCCAATCCATAACCATGGTATATCTTTCCATTTATCTGTTTCATCTTCAATTTCTTTCATCAATGTCTTATAGTTTCCAGAGTACAAGCCTTTCATTCCTTGGTTAAATTTATTCTCAGGTATTTTATTCATTTTGATGCATGGGAAAATAGGATTGATTTCTTAATTTCTGCTTCTGATAGCTAGTTATTAGTATATAGAAACACAACTGATTTCTGAATATTAATTCTGTATCCTACAACTTTATTAAATTCATTTATTAGCCCTAATAGTTTTTTGGTGAATTCCTTAGAGTTTTCTATATATAGCTTCATGTCATCTGCAAGTAGTGACGGTTTTACTTTTTCATTTCCAATTTGAATGCCATTTACTTCTCTTTCTTGCTTAATTGCTGTGGCTAGGACTTCTAATACTATGTTGAATAAAAGTGGAGAGAGTGGGCATCCCTTTCTTGTTCCTGATCTTAGAGGAAAAGCTCTTTTTTACCATTGAGAATGATGTTTTCAGTGGGTTTGTCATAAATGGCCTTTATTATGTTGAGGTATATTCCTTTTATTCCCACTTTGTTGAGAGTTTTTATTGTAAATGGATGTTGATTTTTGTCAAATGCTTTTTCTGCATCTATTGAGATGATCATATGATTTTCATCCTTCATTTGGTTAATGTGGTGTATCACACTGATTGATTTGCAGATGTTGAACCATCCTTGCATCCCTGGAATAAATCCCACATGATTACAGTGTATGATCTTTTTAAAAGCATTATTGAATTTGAATTGCTAATATTTTCTTGAGGATTTTTGAACCTATGTTCATCAAGGATATTTATTGGTCTGTAATTTTCTTTTTTTGTAGTGTTTTTTTTTCTGATTTTGGTAGCAGAGTAACGCTGGCATCATAAAGTGAGTTTGGAAGCATTCCTTCCTCTTCAATCTTTTGGAATAAATTGAGAAAGATAGGTATTAACTCTTTTTAAATGTTTGGCAGAGTGCACCTGTGAAGCTGTCTGTTCCTAGATTATTGCTTTGGGGGAGTTTTTAAATTACTGGTTCAAGTTCATTACTTGTAATCAGTCTATTCAGATTTTCTATTTTTTCTTGATTTGTTCTTGGAAAGTTGTGTGTTTCTAGGAATTTATTCACTTCTTCTAGGTTTCCTATTCGTTGGTATATAATTTTCATAGTAGTCTCTTATAATCCTTTGTATTTCTGTGGTGTTGGTTGTAACTGTTTTTTTATTTCTGATTTTATTTATTTGAGCCCTCTCTCTCTTTCTTTTCGAGTTTGACTAAAGGTTTATTGATTTTATTTATCTTTTCCAAGAACCAGCTTTTAGTTTCATTGATCTTTTCTATTGTTTTTAAAATCCATATTACATTTATTTCTGCCCTGATTTTTATTTTCTTCTACTAACATTGGGTTTTATTTGTTCTTTTTTCTAGTTCCTTTAGGTTTAAAATTAGACGGTTTATTGAGATTTTTCTTATTTCTTGAGGTAGGCCTGTATTCCTGTCAACTTCCCTCTTAGAACTGCTTTTGCTGCATGCTATACATTTTGGAACATTGTGTTTCCCTCTTCACTTTTCTTGAGGTATTTTTTGATTGTCTTTTTCATTTCTTCTTTGACCCACTGGTTGTTTAGTAGCCTATTGTTTAGTCTCCATGTGTTTGTGTTTTTGTTTTTTTCGTTTTCTTCCTGTAGTTGATTTCTAATTTCATACCATTCTGGTTGGAAAAGATGCTTAATATGATTTCAGTCTTAAATTTATTGAGACTTGTTTTGTCGCCCAACATGTGATTTATCCTGGACAATTTTCTGTGTGCACTTAAAAGGAATGTGTATTCTGTGGTTTTTGGATGGAATGTTCTGTATATATCTATTTAGTCCATCTGGTCTAATGTGTTGTTTAAGGCCAATGTTCCTTTACTGATTTTCTGCCTGGATGATGTATCCATTGATGTAAGTGAGTATTAAAGCCCCCTATCATTATTGTATTACTGTCAATTTCTCTCTTTATGTCTGTTAATATTTGCTTTATATATACATGATTCTATGTTATATGTTATATATATAACATATATATAACATATATATGCTTCTATGTTTTATATATATATGCTTCTATATATATACAACATGCTTCTATGTTGAGTGCACAAACATTTACAAATGTTATATCTTCTCCTTGGATTGATCTCTTTATCATTATGTTATGCCCTTCTTTGTCTTTTGTTACAATCTTTATTTTAGAGTCTATTTTGTCTGATATGAGTATTTCTACCCCAGCTTTCTTTTCATTTCCATTTTCATGGAATATCTTTTTCCATCCCTTCATTTTCCATCTGTGTGTGTCTTTAGATCTGAAGAAAGTCTCATGCAAGCAGTATACAGATGGGTCTTGTTTTTTAATCCATTTAGCTGCCCTATGTCTTTTGATTGGAGCATTTAGTCCTTTCACATTTAAAGTAATTATTGATAAGTATGTACTTATTGCTGTTTTGTTAGTTGTTTTCTGGTGATTTTTGCAGGCTTTTTGGTTGTTCTTCTTCTCTTGGTATCTCCCTGTGGTTGATGGTTTTCTATAGTATTATGTTTGAGTTCCTTTCTCTTTATTTTTTGTGTATCTATTGTAGGTTTTTGGTTTGTGGTTACTCTAAAGTTCATATATGTCGACATATATATAGATATAGTTATAGATATAGATATAGATATAGATATATCAGTCGATTTTAAGGTAATAGTTGCTTAAGTGTGAATGCATTCTAAAAGCAGTATATTTTTACTTCCTCTGCCACTCCCATGTTTTACGTTTTTGACATCATCTTTTATATCTTTTTATTTTGTGTATCCCTTAACTACTTATTGTAGCTATAGTTGATTTTACTACTTTTGTCTTTTAACCTTCATACTAGCTTTTAAAGTGGCTGATTCATTACTTTTGCCAAATATTTCCCTTTACTAGTGAGATTTTTTTTGTTTAATGTGTTTTCTTGTTTCTAGTTATAGACTTTTCTTTTCCACTTGAAGAATTTTTAACAATTTGTGTAAGGCCAGTTTAGTAGTGATGAATTCCTTCAGTTTTTGTTTATCTTGGAAACTCTTTATCTCCTTCAATTCTGAATGATAACCTTGCCAGGTAGAGTATTCTTGGTTGTAAGTTTTTTCCTTTCAGCACTTCAAATTTATCATGCCACCCTCTTCTGGCCTGCAAAGTTTCTCCTGAGAAATCAGCTGATAGTTTTATTGGGGTTCCCTTGTAGGTGACTTTTTGTTTTTCCCTTGCTGCTTTTCTGATTCTTTCTTTATCTTTCACTTTCGCCATTTTAATTGTTGTATGTCTTGGTGGGTTCATCTTGTTAGGGACTCTCTGTACTTCCTGGACCTGGATGTCAGTTTCTTTTCCCAAGTTAGGGAAGTTTTCAGCATTATTTTTTCAAATAAGTTTTCTGCCCCTCCTTTTTCTCTTTCTTATCCTTCTGGCACCGATATAATGCAAATGTTCATATGCTTGATGTTGTCTCAGATGTCCCTTAAACTATTCCTTTTTATCAAAATTCTTTTTTCTTTTTGCTGTTCTGATTGAGTAATTTCCACTATTTTGTCTTCCAGATCACTGATCTGTTCTTCTGTATCATCTAATCTGCTGTTGATTCCATCCATGTATTTTTCATTTCATTTTTTGTACTCTTCATCTCTCATTCTTTCTTCTATTTTCTAACTCTTTGTTGAAGCTGTCACTATGCTCCTCCATTTTTCTCCTAAGTTCAGTGAGCATGTTATGACCATTACTTGGAGCTATTTATCAGGTAAGTCACTTATCTTGTTTCATTAGAGTTTTTCTGTGGTTTTATCTTGTTCTTTCATTTGGAACATATTCTTTGGTCTCATTTTGTTTGACTCTGTGGTTGTTTCGATGAATTTGGTGAAACAGCTACATCTTCTGGTCTTGAAGGAGTGGACTTGTGTAGACTATGTGTGACAGGTGGCTTTGTGTGCTGGCTGGAGCTGGAGCAGACATGGGCTAGGGTAGTCCAGGGGTATGCCTCGTCTGTGCCACCCTGGTGGCTCAGCTGGATCTGAAGTGGGCTGGGCCTGGGAAGTCCTGGGGTGTGCTGCCTGGAGCTGCCTGGTGTGGGAACAGGCCTGTGGGACCCTGGCTAAGCTGTGCCAGGGTTGCCCTGGTGGGTCAGCTGGAACTGGAGTATGTGTTGGCCAACGGGGTCCCAGGGAAGTCTGTCCCAGGGCTTCCCTGGCAGGATGGTTGGAGCTGGAGTGGGCACAGGCTGGGGAGTCCCAAGGCTATCTGCTCTGGGGCTGCCCTGGCAGGATGGCTGGAGCTGGAGCAGGCATGGGTCAGGGGGTCCTAGGGCGTGCTGCAGCTACTTTAGCAGGACAGCTGGAGCAGGCATTACCTGAGTGTTCTTGGGGCATGTCATGCCAGGGCTGCTTTGGTGGGACAGCTGGAGCTGATGTTGGGCAGGGGCCCAGGGTGCTCTGAGGCAACCTTAGTAGGCCAGCTAGAGTGTCTGGACCATGCTCTGCCACACTATCAAGGTGGAGAGGGAATGCAAAAAATGGCACTTGCCAGTGTCTTGGACCCCAGAGAGAATTCCAGCAGTTCTCCACTTGTTTGGCAGATGCTCTAGGGTTAGTAAATGGATTTCCTTCCCGTATAGTCTAGGTGCTCTTTAAACGGCTATTTTCCCACTGTCCCCCATGGCAGGCAAGCCTGTGCATGAGCTCCTCAGTGATGTCCCTCCCAGCTGCAGGTTACTGATTTGATACAGTGTCTCCATCTCTCTTATCCATCTCTACATGGTCCCTCTATTGTTTGTTGTGCAGAAGTTGTTCAATCAACCCTGTTTTCTTCAGGAGGAATTGCTCCATGTGCAGGTGTAGAATTTGTGTGTCCATGGGAAGGGGTGAGCTCAACATCCTCCTATGCTGCCATGTTACACCCTCTTCCCCAGAATGCTTCTTAATATTGGTTTTTGATCACTTTTTCATAGTGGTCACGGAAACGTAAATCTAGAATTGTTTTTAATAACAGACTATCCCAGTGAACATGATAGTGCTTTTTATCATAGGTATCCAACTATATAGTTCCTCACATTTTAAAAAAATATATTGCATTATAAACCCTGGAGCTAATATATCTTTTAGTTATTATCATTAACCTAAAATGTATGATAGTAACTTTCCTTCTGATAATCTTTGAAAATTTCCTTGTTTTTCAATCCTATTTACTTATTTCTCTCTATTCCATTTTTCTTTTAATCTTCTTTTCTTTCTCTGCAATGTATACATGTGTGTGTGCATGCACACATAGAAATCTAGCATATTTTTTAAAGGAAGTGAATTGGACAATCCTAACAGGAACTTTTTAAGGATATTTTTGGATTCAAGACACTGAGGTAAAAATTGTATAGCAAACTTACTTTAAGATGATTCCATAGAAATGTCTTGGATTGAGGAATGCTTTAAGGAATTAAAAAATAAAAAAACTCAGCTTGTTTTGTTAATTCCAATCACACATAAAATCTTATTTCCCTTTTCCTTCTCCCTGGCTTATGACTGTAATTAAAGGGGCCTCAGATTGATTAATAGAATAATAAAAATCAGAGGCTAGAGAATTTACCCTGATTATCCCCCAGAGTTCTGGAACTTATCTTTTAAACCATACTGAAATAGCCTATTCCTGAATTTCTCAATTTTATATTACATGCATAGGTTACTTTTCTTATTCTAATTTGTTCAATATTTTATGTATCTACTCTCTCATGCTTTAAATAATTACTGACCACAATTTCTGTGTCAGGTAGTTCTAGGCCATTTACATCCATGAATAAAATATAGTCTCAACCTCCAAGGAAATGTGAGTGTGGTGGGGAAGCTTACAGTTTGAATGTGTTGTAAGGAAATCCAGTTCAACCACTGGTTTGAAAAGACTTTGAAAACCAAGTAATCTTAGCAGATGGTGTTGAAAATGACCACCAGGGTGTATCTAGCTTAGTTTTCATGAAAGGAACTTTTCAGATGAAAAATAAAAAAAACAAACATCACTGATTTGGATTAAAATCTTGGAACATCTGTGTAGATCAAACCAGTAAGATAATCAGTAATTCCTGATCCCTTCCCTTTCTGCTCTGTATTAAAGCCAAAGACAGTTTGTAGGCTGATCAGAGGTCTTTGTTAAAGGTTTGTGCTAAGATGCTGGCATTGCACTTCAAAGTTGGGTCAGAGTGTTCAATAAATTGATTTTTCTGTCCCTTCTATTTCTCATTCTAGAACTCTGCCATAACCTGATACATGCAGCTTCCATTCTGTAGTGGGAAAACCTGTGTCTTGAGCGACAGCAGCAGGCTTTTGAAGTTTCATGAAATGGTTGTGTTGATTTCCTCTTTGTTCAGCGTAGATGGTAGGATGCCTCTGGCTCATCTAATTTAGACACTTAAAAGTCAGATCCCGGTTCTACTTTTCAAAACCATCTGGGCTTTTTATTCTCCAAACCCAGGAGCCCTCAGTGAAATCAATGGGGTTGGCAGGCAATATCTGTGAAGAGGTGAAGTTAGCTTGTTGTTTGCAAGGCATTCTTCTGAGACCTGGGCGAGAGAAAAGCAGCTTCCTCAGGTGATATTTTTACAGGTATAAAGAAAGATATTTTGAGGGCTTTTGTGGAATGGTTGGGATTTGTTAGAATTTATAACATTATAACATGCTTTTTAAAAATGATGTAAAAACCAGTACATATATAAGTGTTTTTTCTTTCAGTTTTAATTGATCTCTAGAATTAAAAGCATAAATGATTTAAGATACAGTTTCTATTTTCTTTTCTTCTTATATAAGAAAGATTTTTGGGGGGCAAAATGTTGGTATACAACTTCCCTTCATCTTTCAATTTCAGAAAATGGGGATATGTTAGAGGCTCATTCTGGTAAATTGTAAGCTCAAAAACTGTTTGATTAATACTGTTATTCTAAAATAGAATTTGAGCCTGGGTATAGTGGAAAGAAATATAGCTTTATACAAGGTCAATATATTGGGCAAGGTGATACTATGAATAAGGTTCAAGTGCCCTCAATTGAGCCACTAGCTGCTGATATTTCTTCTAGCCAGTATAGCAATTTTCTATCCAACATTGTATAAATATTTTTAGATACTGCGCAGTCAGGTAAATTCTACTGACCAAAGATAAAGCTCTGTCTGTCGACAGTTCACTAAAGAGCAAGGTGATTTTCATTAATCATCTTTTAAAATTCTCCAATAAGTGGTTATTTTATGCAAGTTATTATATTATATTTATGATGCCAAAATAAATCTCAGATGTATCTATACAGTTGATGTAAAGTAGAGAACTATTAACCCTATCATATTTGATTATCGTCAGAAGATTTACTGTGAAGCAATGAAGTCAAGGCCCATTCCAGTCCCTATATCCAATCTTGTATTATAAAAATGAGAGCTCTTTAGTTTTTATAAGTTTCAGGCTCCACAAAAGCTGAAATCATAGGATCAGTGTTGCACAGTCGTTCTCAAAGTGTAATCCTTGACAAGCAGCAACAGTCTGACCTGGGACCTTGTTAGGAATGCAGGCTCTCAGGCTCCACCTCTGCATTACTGAATCAGAAACTCTAAGGAGAGCTAGCCATCTGAGTTTTAACAACCTCCAGGTGATTCCGATACATGCTAGGAGTAGAAAATAGTAGGGAAATAAAACTTGCCTGGATTTCTGAGTGCTCATGCAAAACACTCTAGCCTCCCCAGACATGGAAATTTATGTAATATAGAGTGTTTGCTTTCGCTTTCTGCAGAAATATTTTACTCTTCACATACCGTGAGAATTAGATCTGTAACCATTTGTCCAGTTAAATTGCCCTAATCTCAAAAGAAAATAAAACTTCTTGTATCTTCCCAAGGACTGCATGGTGGCAGCCTGAACAGGTCCCTAAGGTGAGTCCTAGGGTGGCAGGGAGACTGGAGAGCTATCTCCCCAGCTACTTACATTCAGGAGGAATGAAGCCTGACTTTGGAGACATCTTTAGGTCATAAAAGCTGAGACTGGTGGGAGTATCTAGCTCCTGGAGAGATGTATTTACACATCAAAGGGCTGGAGTAAATTACTCAGGCTCATTTTGTTTCCAAAGAGGTCCATTCTGGAGAGGAAGGGGAAAACTGCCTCCTTCCCCTTTGTACGCAGAGAAAAATAATTTTTTCCTCACTCCTCATCTATGGAGTATCTAACTACCCATGTAGGAAAATTGACCTGGCTCTCATCATGCTGCCCTAGGAGTGAGGACTGGAGGAAAATGGGGAGGGCACACATATTACCCAGAAATTTAGTAAGAAATCTGCCTATAATTCAGAATACTTTGTGAGCACTTTCGTGATAAAATTAATAAAGATTGTGAAGGAAGATGCAAGTGGAGCCATGTTAAAATAGAGCCAGAGTAGCCATTTGAAAGGAATTGCCTTGCATGTCGTATTTTCTTTATCTTCCAAATTGGACCAAACTGCCAACATTCCAAGAAGCCAGTAATAACAAGAATATCCTGCCTGTAAGGACTGATGAAATTGGACTTTGCTGATGACTGGATTGCTAACCAATCAACGAGATACAAGTCTAGCCCTTTGCCTGGTGATCGAACCTCAGGCCAATCTCTGAAGTACAAACCCAGCCTTACCTTGTCTAGCACCAACAAACTCTTCCTTTATTCAACTCACCTCATTGTCCCTTTTTTCCATATAAACCTTAAGCCCCTCTCCTATGCCTGGGACACTATTTGGTTTTCTACCTGAATCTGTGCTCCCCAAATTGCAATTCTTTGATCCCAAATAAATTCTTTGCCTCTTAAACTGTTTTCTGCTTTTGTACATTGACAAGATAAATATTAAAAACCCAACAATAATACATGACTCACTTAATAGTTTTTCTAGATTTCTTTATCTTAGCCTCTATTTTCTGACTTACAAATTGTTCTTCATTTCTTATGACAAGAGATTTTCAGATATTGAGGTTATGGGGTAACTACTCAGGTTCAAAACTGATTCAGCTTGAACTAAAAAGTCTGACTTATGACCTATCAAACACAGGTTGTACATCTGCTTTAACCATTAAAGAATGCACTCTCTTCAGAAAAGAATGCACCCCTCCCCTCCTACCCCCTATTGGTAATGCCTGCTCTTATTAGTCCCTTTCCTGACATCAAGGTCATGTTGACCTGCTAATTTGCAACTGAGTATCTCTTTGAAACTTTAAAAAAAATGTGTCCTGGGCATATTTAATGTATATTATTTGTTCTAAAAAGATATAAGACTCTACTGAAACGATGCTTCTCTGGGAATGCTTTCTTCCTCTCTGGAAAAGGGCTTCCTGGGTTATAATCCTCTCTCTGGCTCAAGTAAAACTCACCTTTTCCCTCTTATCTATAGAATGGTTATTGTTATTTTGTCTCAACACTTATTTCCAAATAACTTTCATTATGTTTTGAAATAACAATAACAGTTGCTGCCAGGCCAGAACTTTTAACACCTCAGAAAATTAACCTTATACAATCTTGTGTAAAATTTATGAACAAGGACATACAGAATTCACAAATTAGGCCAGAGGTAAAAATTAAAAATAAGTGCATTTCCTGATATGCTCAGCAATATTTCTGACTATACATTAGATTCACCATGTTCCCTGAGTAAGCTAAAGCATTTGTAAACTATTTTCTGGTTGCTTCCAGAATCACTTAGAAATATCTTACCCTTTCCACACAATGTGTTTATGGAGTTTGTTGCTACCTCATTTCCTCCTAGTGTTTTTCGAAACTGTGCTGAACTCTTAGGGGCACAGAGAAAGAAATAAATGACTCTGGCCTGATGCCATGTTGTAGGGGTGTGGCTCTATTTTCGCCAGGATTGGGAGTCCTTAATTCTGATGCCTCTCATTTTAGTACCCAAGCCAAGCCACCTCTGACCTCAGAGCCAGGATAGTCTCCCCTACTAAACGTTCTTAACTTAATCTTATCTGCAAAGTCTGTTTTGCCGTGCAACACTTTTACAGGTTTCAGGGATTAAAATGTAGCTATCTTTGATGAGGGGGATTATTCTGCCTATCATAGGGATAGTAGGAATATTGGATTCTGTTCTCCAAGTTCTAGGCAAAATCAATAGGACTTTCCCAAAGGTTTTGCTCTTCACCTAAAATCTACTAAACATAGTACATTAACTTGACCTTTTGCCCCTGCTTTGATGTGAAGTAAAGAGTATAAAAGAAGCCTTGAAGTGCCCCAGGCTCTGTCAGGTCTTGCAAATGTTTGAAGGCCAATATATTAAAAAAGGCATGTATGTTCTGTTCCCAAAAGCAAACAATATTTTCAGGGACAGTTTTATCTAAATTCGTACTCATAAAAAGAATATCTACATGTGTACATTTTTCATTACTGGACAGAACATACCTAAATCTCAGTCTGAAGCATCTATAGTTGGCTACTTGACTAGTTTAAATTTCTCTAAAAAAATTGGGTAAGGACTTCTTTATAAATGCCTCACCAAAAATACTCAAACGATTGATCTTTCCTAAAAAAAGGCGGGGCCAGTCCCTAAAAGAGATTCAATTTTATCTCCAGAATGTGAGAATGGTTTAGGACCATTCCTTTATATCCCATGGCAGTTTTCCTACTCTTAAAAATTTAAGATCAAGTCTCTACCTCTTGCATTAGGAAAACTCTGCTGCTGGAAACTCTAACATAGCAGTGGTATTACAAGTATGATTTCTGTTTTCTAGGATACTTCCCAGTTTTGCAGATAGTCACTCCAGGATTTCATAATCACATAGGGAACTCTAGCGATGAAGGGACTTGATCAGATGTGTAATTCAATTCCATCATTTTTATAGATGAAGCAATTGAGACACGGGAAGTTAAGTAACTTTCCAAAGTTAGTAACTACAGTTAGTGCTAGTCTGTTTTCTTGACTCTCTTTATAATCTCTCATAAATCTCTTTTTATAATCTATTATATAATCTCTTTATGATCTTTGTAATGTTTTTCAGTATAACATACTGCCTGTATAGATGGAAAATCTCTTGTGAATTCTGTCTATTCAAAGGTATTTCTAACTGTTTGATTTTCTCTGGATTTGGGCTGTTAAGCAAGGAATCTTTGTAACAGGTGCTTTGGACTAACAATGACAGAACCAGGAGGGCCTGGCAGTGCTGGAGCTCCCTGCTCCCTTACACCTCAGATACCTCTAACCACATCTTTTGGAGGCTTATCCTAGAATTTCTAATTTCAGGTGTCACTGTCGCTTAAGGTTTCTAAGCCTCAAAATATCTTTATTTAAAAAACAGGAACAATATTTCTCAGGGTTGAGTAAGCATTCATAAGGAAATGCAGGTAAAATCAAAGTAGGAGTTTAGTAAGGTGGAACACTCCCTGTCTTCTAAGAGGAGGTTGTACAGCTCTAACACAGAAGCAGATGAACATGATTTTATAATTGTCTTAAATCTTAAATGGCATATTGTCGATCTGCAGAACAGATAGAGGTCAAAAAACAAAAACAAAATCAAAACCAAAAATGGCTGAATAAGGCAGATACATGATTGAGTAAGAATGATAAAAAATGGCTGAATGAAAATAAGTATGTTTAGGACCAAATTTGTGTCCTTTCATGGACTTTAGATCGTTTCCCACATTTTAAAACGATTTTAGTTCTCAATATATCAGTAATATGAACTAGCAGGGAAAATAACAAGGACCCAAGATCCCCCAATAGTCCAAATAAAAATAAGATATAAAATAAAAATTTGAAAGTTGCACGCAGCCAAAATCTCATACTATAACACACCTAGGAAATATTATTCCCTTTGCTATAGAGTTTAGAAAGTAAACAATGGTAAGCTTTTAAACCAAGTGGTATAAATTTAATATGATTCCAGAACTATGCTGTATATGAAATCAGGGATAAAGGCAGTGGAAGAAAGAGCCACTCATTTTTCTCTATTCTAATTATCTTCGTTTCAGTGGATTAGAAAATGGTAAATGTAGAAGTCAAGTTGGAGATGGTCCTGAGCTCAATCGCCTGCCAAGTTAAGTCTGATAAATGGCAAGTGTGTATAATTAATACTGTCATTTTCCCCTAGACCAAAGGGCGACTGCAGTAACTATAGATTGTAATTGTCATCGTTGTCACATAAAATGTGCTATTATTAAGTTCAGGCTGAATTTTATTGCTGGGAATGCTCATAAATTGAGCGGTCAGTCATTTAAATTACCACGTAGAGAGCTTTGTGGCTTGTTCTAAAACTACTTTATAAGACAATGTATTTGACATTAGACCTCCAGAAACTAATTGCATTTTTTGAACAGACGTTAGACAGGCTGTAACCTATAAGTAAGGATATTCTGACAGACATGCCATGTACGCTTATGAATGCTCATAGGAATCTTACATTTTTATTTCCAATATTTTTGATTGTAGGGGCAAGAGAGAGGGATGAGGAGTAGATGTGAAATGACATATAAGTGGGAGAGATCATTTTGAAAACACACTGACTGCCTTATTCCAAGATACCTACTTTCCAGAAGGTGATGTTGATAAAAAATTAAAGAGTGCAGTATGAAAATTATGATGGATGTGTTGTTAGTGACACAGAGAATGCTTGTGGGAGAGAAATTTGAATGGAGTAGCAGGAGAAAGGGAACCAACTAGCAATATATTACAAAGATTAATAATCACTAGTAGGATGTTTGATGATTCCATTTACTGTTAGTTCAGTTTCTTTGTATATTTAAAATCACTATAATTAAAACAGGTATTAAACATATGTTTGCCTAAAATACGATGCTAGGTACTCTGATAAGAAAAGCATTGATGAGAAACATGATCTTGTCTTTAAGTTTAATGCTATTTACATTTTTCCATTTTTAGCATAAAAATAATATAATTTTAAACTACAAAATATCAATAGATGAAAAAGTCATATCCCCTTCGTATTTGTACCACTATGGTTGCTATGTTAATACATTTCTTCTATATAAGAATACATTTTTACAGTTGTAGTAAGTGCTTATGCAACTTTATGTTCTGTTTTTTGTATTCTCTGCACCTTTTCTATGATTACATAGCATTCTGTAGATTTTCACATAGCTGCCTAGTTCACTCTTATCCTTCAATTCATAGGAATAGTCCTACAGTAAATAATTTTGCTTATCATTTGCTTATTTATTTATTTATTTTTTTTAATAAAAGCCAGCATCTTTTTTTTTTTAAATATTTTATTTTTTTCCTTTTTCTCCCCAAAGGCCCCCAGTACATAGTTGTATATCCTTCGTTGTGGGTCCTTCTAGTTGTGGCATGTGGGACGCTGCCTCAGCGTGGTTTGATGAGCAGTGCCATGTCCTCGCCCAGGATTTGAACCAAGGAAACACTGGGCCGCCTGCAGCGGCATGTGCGAACTTAACCACTCGGCCACGGGGCCAGCCCCTGCTCATTTATTTTTTTTTCTTCAATTAAAGCATAAGTTCCATGACAGCAGAGACTTGTCTGCCTTATTTACTACTGAATCCCCAGTCCTTAAACAGGGCCTGGCATCTGTCAGTAAATGGATATTGAATGAATAATAAAAAAAACTTACAGTACAATTCTTCCTTTATTGGACATAATTTATTTCTACCTTTGTGTTATTATAAATTTATGCATCAAGGGGCATTTTCCATGAATATAACTGTTTTCAAATTTTAGTAATAAAATGTTAGAAAATAATTCCAAATGTTAGATAATAGGTTAAAGAATCTGAAGGTATTTATGTTTCAAATATTCAACTTGTTTTTTAGAAGGCTTGACCAAATGCCAACAGCCTTGTGTTTCTGTATGCTTTCTGTTATCATTTCACCTATTCTGTGCGTTATAATTTTAGATAAGTGTTAAATTAATAGGAAAAAATGATATTCCTAAGTTTGTTTATTTTACTTTTCTTCATTTTTTAGCAAGTTTATACTTTTATTTCATTTTTTTTTTTAGTTGGTAAGTAGTATTTTCTGTTTTGTAAATACGTTGGTGTTTATTCCTCTATTTTGTTTTAACATTTTACTTCTTAATCAATATAAGCTCTTGTGTACTTTAACCCTTTGAGCTGACAAGCTTAGTTGTATTCAATTAACCCATTATTTAGAAAGGTGACATGCTACGAGTTTAACTGTTACAGTAAGAAATGACATACCATCCTTTAATACCCCTGACACGATGTACTGAAGGAGATAACCATTACAGCCCCCCCTGTTGAGTACCCATTATGTAGGTTATGTCGAATACTGTGGTCAGTGCTTTATGTCATTTAATACTCACAAGTCTGCAAAGTGAGTAGTTTATTTCTATTTAAAGATGTGAAACTGAGGCTCAATGAGATTAAATAACATACCCAAGGTAACAGTTACTAAGTGTTGGGACCATGATTTAAACTCAAACCTGTTTTCTCCCACAGTCTGCACACTGTATACTATAGAAGATATCACCTTTAAGATGTACCTGTAGATGACTAGCAAGGCAGAGTGACACAGGTGTCACTGAGAAAGATACTAGAAATGAATAATCTGGAAACATTGACTGATGACATTAAAATGTGCATTTTTCAATTTAGTTGAATTAAATCAGGTGTTTTATATAAATCAACAGATACATTAACTTCATTTTTTGTTTAATATGCAAATACTAAATTTGTAATAACATGGTTTAAATTGCTAATGAAAATAGTTTAATTTTTCTTGTTATATAAAACATTAAAGAATAGTTTAAAGATCTACAAACATATTCTCTGGTTCTTTTGTTTGGACAAATGTAGGCTATACGGTCTTTGTTTTCACTGAAGTTTACATGCTATTTTAATAGATGATGTGAAAGTGTTGTTTCTAGGACGTGTTGACAATCAGGATCTCAGCTTCAGGACTCTCAGTGGGATTTACTTACTGTCTCACATTCTGTTCCTGGATAAATCAATTTGGAGAATATATGATTTCCTATGTTTATATTGGCAGCATGGGATTGCTTGAACATCACTGGCTGGGGTATTATTAGCATTATTGTGACAAACAAATACTCATCAAAGACTCACATGGTACAATCCCTACTTTTTTATGACATAAAAATCACATACTTGCATGGAAGTTATGATATTAGGGAAGAGAGAAAGTGAAAAAAAAAACCTTTTTAAAAAATGATTGATCTCATTCCGTCAAGGAAAAAATGTCTCCAGTCAGATAAACTCTTTTCGTGAGTTGCTGCAGATATCTTTGTATTGATAAAGATACGTAATAGCACTTTACGTTTTATTTACTATGGGAGAGACAGAGGGGAGAATCTCAGGAGAGCTGAACTCAAAATCTCTCCCCATGTTCTCTGGCGCCTCACTCTTCACCGACATGTCTGTGGAGGGGTCATGAATATCTGGGCAGAGACTTACAGAATTAAGAAGACAATGATTGCCTTCCTCACATCCTGTTGGTATCTCTCTTTTTATGACTTGAATTGATAAATTTTTATTATGATCCAAAAAGGTATGAGGAAAAGAAATGCTATAAAGTATCTATTGGCCACAACTTATAGAGAAGCCTTTCTTTGAACTGACCTTTTTTGCTGTATGTCTCAAGAATGATGCAACAGTATTTGTATTTTGATAAACTTTTTTTCTTCTTTTCTTTTTGTTTCCTTCTTCCTCTCCCCAAAGCCCCCAGTACATAATTGTATATTCTAGTTGTAGGTGCTTCTGGTTGTGCTATGCGGGTTTCCGCCTCAGCGTGGCGTGATGAGCGGTGCGATGTCCGCACCCGGGATCCAAAGCAGGGAAACCCTGGGCTGCCAAAGCAGAGTGTGAGAACTTAACCAGTCAGCCGCGGGGCCGGCCCCCTTGATAAACTTTTAAACTTCGCTTTTTATCTCTCCTTTTTTCTTTGTTGCCTAAACTCCGTAATTTATTTGAATTTGCATATGCAGTTGACTTTATTCCTACCAAATGTATGCGTTGATATAACAATGGTAGTTTATTTCTACAAAAAATGTGTCAATATTATGGAAATTAAACAAAGTGGGCTGGCGTTTGAGGCTGGGATAAGCTTCTTAACCAAGCATTAATCTGGGCATCAGATGATGTGGATTTTAATACCAATTATATCACTGTATCTTAGATAAGGAATTTAATCTCTCTGGGTCTCTGTTTCTTTATCTATGAAGGAAGTATGTTAACTAGGTGATATCAAAGTTATCACAGAATCCTCAATTTCTGTGACACCTTCACTTCCTTTTGAAGGGTATCTGTAGAAACTGGACCCTGTATTCTGTAGGGGACCATCATCTTATGTTTGTGTATCATAATACCTTTGACCCTTCACAGCAGTTTTACCTCTTTAGCTTGTTGGATCAATACCATGAGGCTATAAGTAAGGTGGGGAGGTATAATTATCCATGAAAAAAGGTGCAGAAACTGAGATTCAAATCAATTATGTGAGCAAAATGAGGCCACACAATGAATTCCAACCAGAGCAGATGCCCTGGATACTCTAATAAAGGTTTAATAATTGATAATATAGTGGCATGTCAGAATGCCTACTGGCTTCCAACTGAATTTGCTTCTGCTTGAGCCAAGAAAATAATTTGTCCTTAATCCGGCTTGCATCCAGAAGTCTCTAACTAGCACTTACTAATTCCGTATAGAGGAGATAGAAAGTAGTGCCGAGAAAGCGATAAGAACCCAACAATCTTGGTAAACTGGATCTGCCTGGATTCAGGGGATTGGTTTCTGGCTGGGCTCCTGTGTTGCAGGGACAGCAGCCTGTGAGAAGTCCTTAATGGCTCAAAGTCCCCGTTACTGTTCTTTTCTGTTAAGACATAATGTTTCTTAGTTAATACTAATGATTTTGAAGTGTATATTTATGGCGAGCATTCCTGAAGAATTTTTACTGAAAAGAAAAATAATATAAGATAGGATAAAGTGGAATAGTAAGAGGTCATAGCTGAAATAGGATATATTCCTAGAGATAAGAATGTGGCAATTAAACAGCTATTGTGTGGGGGCTTGTAAATGCTTGTAAACCATCTCAATGAACAGAGCAATTATAAGACAATGAGTTAATATATAAATTGCAGTATTAGTCTGTAGTTTCTGAAAAAAATGCCAATATATCATTTTGAAAATGTTACTTTGCCTCCCTGAAACAAGACTAAGTCCTGTGAATAAACTTGGGGCTTTGTCAAACCTGGATTATGTCAGAAAAAGACATGGTTCAAAATAGTGGTTTGGTTTGTCTACTATGTCACGTGTGTCCTGCTGACAGGAGTTTATTTATATGTTTATGGTTCTCTTTGCCATGGTGACTATACCTTTATATTTAATATTTTTGTTTTAATTACAAAAAGCAAAGCTCTTTATATGCAGAATTAAAGTATCAGTATTGATTATTATGGATTTCTCTTTCCTAGACAGGATCATGTAATCTCTTGATTAAAAGAGATATTCTTCTTATAGTAGATAAAAAATTGATGTAAACGGAATGTTTTGGCCTATGATGACTACATATCAAACACAAAAGGAGAATAATAATCTTAATTATAAAATACTGAGACACCCAAAATAATTGTGAGATTTGAAGGGGTTGAAAGCCTCCATGTGTAATAGTCCTTCAGTTTACGTAAACAAAATTTTACAAAAACAACTTTTTGTTTCAGGCATTTCCATTTCTAGAAAAATCAGAGAACGGCTTCTTCTATTGTTTTTTAAAGTAAAAAGAAGCATTGAACTGAAAGTCAGGGCATCCGAGTTCTAACGCTGCCTGTTTGTCTTTGGGCAAATTTTGTTGCAGCCTCTGCTATCGAAGCACTTTGTCTCTAATGAGGAAGCCAAAAACCAATAAAGTAAAGCCTATGGTATATTTGAGGAACTCAGAAGAAAAATAAAATAGAAATTAGATACCCTTTTACAGGCGTGAAAATAAGCACCAGTACAATGCCTGTAAGAACTTTAATGATCTAGCTTTTTTATATTCCTTTTCTTAACTTTGTGATAATGGTAAGGAATATGAATTTAAGTGAAACAGACAGAAGCATTGGGCATAATCTAGATGGGCAGGAGACTAACTGGGATGTCCAGAATCTTTATCCAAACATGCATATCTGATTCAAATATTCTACCTGACTTGATTAGGGAAAAAATCAGGTCAGCTGAGCTGTTCAGTCAAGTCATAAATTAGTCAGTCAAATACTTCTTATGGGTTTGAATGGATTAGCTGATATATTTATTCGTTCAGTCAGCAAATTTATTTTTTAAGCATCAATTGTCTGTCAAGTAAGCTTCTGTGGACACAAAGATGAAACAGACTTAATCCTTGCCTTTAAGGATTTCCTAGATTATGGTTGACTCAACTATAATCCAATGTATTGAGTTAAATGCCGTCTGAACTGAGCCTACCGTAGGCAGATGCTTGGTTCATCAGCAGCATGAGTTGAGGAACAGAGAGCATATGTATAGAGGATAAGACACTTCTGGTCAAAATAAACATAATTCAGCAAAAAGCTCTGCAGAGGCCTTTGGGATTTGGAGAATTTGTTGGCCCATTTATTGTTTCTATTTTTCAGTCTCAACTCAGAAGGCATTCAGCCAGGACTGAGAATAACGAACTACATTTCTAATTTTTTTACATTTACTAGCCCAAATTTACTGGTTTCCTTTTTGCCTAGTTGAATCATCCAGAGACTCTTCCTTTCCTTACTCTTTGATCAGACAGAAGGAAAGAAAGTCACGTGAGTACAGAAGATTGTTTATAAATAAATTGCATGACTAGGGAAAGAGAATAGAACTACTACTCCCTATGTCAAGATGAACTGCTTAATGGATATGTCACATGATATCTTAGAATGTCAGTAATGACGCTTGAAACTGATCACTCCTATTTATATGTAAAGATAAGTAAATGAAGCCCCAACAGGAGATGGAAGAGTGATAGGAATTCAGGCCTTAGGTGTAGCTCACTGATCTTCAGACCACAGCATGAAAAGCTATAGGAAGGAGACCTTTAGATGCCCTTTTACTGTTTCTCTTGGTAGTCTCCCTATTCACATTGGATAGAAATGTGAAGAAGGAGACATTTGTGTATTTATGATAATTCTGCTGAGGTTTTAGTATTCAGTGTGATTTTCATTTAAAAACAATTCAGTTAAGACTATGTCTAATCAGAGAGGCAGAGGCCATGTTGAAATAGTCTGTGCTAACAAAATCCAACTATTTCTGAGGTATAAAATCACCCTGGCTTTTGGTCTTTGGATGATGGCACTGAGGATTTGCAGGCACAGCACTTTAATCAAAAGACCAACTAATGCATTGTAACGGCACAGGTGAAATGAACAGCACGATGCTCCCAGGAAGGTGAGGGATTCTTCCAGATTGTTCATCGGAGAGTGAAGGCTTTGTCTTTCCCCAAAAACAAGAGGAAATGCTGAGATCCAATTTAAAAATTATCTAGTTCAGAAGTTTATTTTTAAAATGTGTCACATCTGACTTGTTAGGATTTTGCTGCATTATCTCTTTCTGCCACAAAATTAATATAATCTTTTATGTGCTTTCACATTCAAGTGTTTCGATCACACCTGCATTTAATATTAACTTAGTTATTAGTTACTTAGATATTAGAATTATCTAAATATTTATATAAATGGGTTGATGCTGGCCAAATGCTGCTCTAGGAACCACCTGTCATGTTAATGTTCTATTGCTCTTTCTGTCCAGATCCTAGTGTGAGTTACATCATAGAATTGAATTAATTCATAAACTTTTTATTCATTTATGCTAGTTTCACCAGTAAGGGTTGCCACTAGATTCTGCTTTTATTGACTTGTCTAGAATTTAAGAGAAGGATCTCTGAAAGGCATGGGGCAAGTTGTATAATCAATAAATCTGAAGCAAGCAGATCTTGAGTCTGAGTGGGCTATGCAAACTTCGTCTCCAACAGCACAGTTTTTAGAGGACGTTTTGGATTAATTGAAGGGGATAGCAAAATAAGGAAGAGGAAGGGAGCAATAAGGTTACACACGTCACCATGATACACAGCAATCTTGACTTTGGATGTGGATTTTAGCATAAGGGGCTGATAGAGGTCACAAGAGAATAGGATGAATTTGAGGAGAGAGGATTAACAAATTAAAGGTTCAGACAGAGTCTAAATAGCTTCAAAGAATACAAAACCAAGGGTCAATATGGGATTCCATTTTACTTAATTCCTTCTTAAACAAGCATTAAGATATTGAAGCAGAAACCTTGGAAATTATGTTGTATTAACCGATTTAATACTTACTAAGTAGCTTTCACATTCAAAGTTAAGTTAGGCAGCTGTGGTGTATCGAAAGCTTTGAAATCTGATAGTTGATGGTGGAGGTCCCCAATCTATAGTCCCCTGGCCAAATCTGGTCACTATCTGTTTTGCACTGCTGCAATGGCAGAGTCGAGCAGTTGAAACAGACTGTGTGATCTGCAGATCCTGACATCTTTACTCCCTTGAGCTTGATAGAAAAAGTTTCTGAGCTCTAGTCTAAGATAAACCCCAGTTCCACCATTGCTTGATGAAGGATTCCGTGATCTCACAAGCTAAGATTTGTTGAGGACTGTTGTATGCTGAGCATTTTTCTCAGAGCTTTACTCATGTCCTTTAGCTCTCACCACACTTTCATGAGATACCTGCCACTTTATGCATATTTTAAAAGAAGAAATTGAAGCACAGAAATGTTAAAAACCTGCCCTTAAATCACATACCTATTAAGTAATCGAACTGAGAATTGAACCCTGGCAATCTGACTCCAAAGACTATGCTATACACTTTCTAATTCTCAATTTCTCATCTATAAAATAAGGATAGTAATACTTTTTAAAATAAAATTATTATTAGGATTGAATTAGTTAAAAATATAATTTTTATAAAAAATATAAAAGCCTTTGCCACAAAAAATTAATAATAATATATTAGTTCCTCATTTCTTTCTACCCTGTATCTCTTTTTTTTCCTAAGGATCTCTTAGTTTTCTTGTTAATATACAAATTTGAGACCCCGCACCCAGAGATTCTGTAAGGGAAGCTAAAAATATACTTTATGAAAAGTATCCCAAGGTTATTTCATTGCATGTAGTCAGGGGGGAGACACTTTGAGAAGTCTTGGGTCATTGCAGATATGAAAAGGGACAGGAGAGAAGATTCTGCCCTCCAAAAAGATCAAATTTGTGTAAAGACATAACCATTATAACAAACACCCAAATCAAAGACTGTGAATAAGTCTTACAGAAATTCAGAGGAGGGGAAACTTATTGTGGGGATCAGAGTTAAAATTATGGAATAAGACATAGGAAAAGATGCAAAAAACAACAAAGAAAGAAAGAGCAGGGAGAACTGGCCAAAATATAAGCTGCCCTAAATGAATGCATAAATGAATGTGGGAACTAACTTGGGGGGGCATTCACAAGACACTTCTGAAAATTCAGACTGTCTCTATGTGTCCGGAGTAGACACAGGGATCCTGCACAAGGAGGAGTTGTGGTTCTTGCTCTCAGGGAGTTTACGATTTAGTTGGGGGGGAGCAATGATGCAAACAATGGTTGCAGTACAATATTGAAAGTTCATAAGAAACATATGATCAGCCTTGCATATCACTAAGGAAGAGGCACCAACCCACTCCAGCTTGGGGAAGCAAGTAGGTTTTATTGAGGAGTCAACACTACCAGTGGGAAGGCACATAAAACATACTCCCCGTGGGATGCAAAATAGCAAGAATAACCAAGGGACATTAATGGAGAAATTCAAGGTGATGTCAAAGAATAATACATAACTTTTCTACCAAAATGTGACCTAAAGGCAGAAAGCTTAGGCCAAAGTATTTGTGAACAAATAGTTATGATTTTAATAGATATGTTAACTGCAAAGTCTCATTTCAAAGAGACACACACTTTCTCTCTCTCTCTCTCTCTGAGTCAGCAAGCATAGGTTGTTCATAGTTACCTTAGTCACTGGTTTTAGGAAATTTGGCGGTATGGGATGGAAAGATCCCCAAGAGGGCCACTCTCAGGGCATTTTGTTCAAAGTCTTAATGTGGTTCTCCAGTTAGGATGAACCCCAATCCAAATGTGAAATTTTTAAATAATATGGATGATTAAAAAATAAAGTTAGACTGACTTTATGTCCAACTTTTGTGGTATAAGTACCTTCTATCTTTGGCCTAATTTTGAAAGATTAGCCTTCTTCAAGCTGTCCCCTTTCAACTTCCCTCCATTTCTTTTTCCTTCCGTTCTTTTGAAATATTTTAAATATAGAATATAACACCACCCAGTTTAATCAACTCTGAACATTTTGCTATATTTGCACCCTTTTAGTCTTGACTTTAAACAACATTTTAAAGGTAGACTAGAACTAAAAGCCTCCTCTGTGTGCCTCTCCATCCTTTTCCCCTTTACTCTTTCAGAATTAATCACTATTCTACTATGTGACCTTGGTGTTTATCATTCCCAAACAGTTTTTAAAATTTTGCAATATGTTAGATATCTATAATAAAATAGAAAGAACTAACTGCAGACTTAAAATTTTTGGTATTATTACATGTAATGCTGAAGTATGCATTTTTACTGAAAACTGTTTTTGTGTTTATTCTTATTGAATTTTCCAACTCTAGCTTGTTAATTTTAACTGCTCTCTAACATTCCACTGTGCGACTATGCCATAAGTTATTAATCCACTTTCCTGATAAGGGACATTTGGTTTGTTCCCAGTTGTTAACTGTGATAGATCTTATTGCAATGACTATCTACTTGTGCACCTGTGTAAAATTGTTTCTGGGGCAGTGGTCTCAACAATGCTGGCGATTACAATCACTCCATCCTTGTCTGAGCCTTCCCCTTAGAGATTGTTATTCATTTCTTCTGGGGCAGGGCTTAGTACTAGTATTAAAGATAAAAACAAGCAAAAAACCCCTTAGACAATTTAATGTATAATAATAATTGAGAATCCATTTCTGAGCCAAGAGCATGGTTGCTGGGTTATAAAATATGCATATTTTCAAATTTGTTATATTTATTGACAACTTGTTCTCCCTTTAACAGTATATGTGTGTTCCAGTTAAACTACATCCTCACCGGTACTTGGACTTGTCTCTATTTTTGTTTGTTTAGTTGTTGATCTAATTAGTTGAAATAGTATATCATGTGGTTTTTAATTGTATTTCCTAGATTACAAGTGAGATGTTTTATTTTATTGTACATTTAAATTTTCATTACTGTGAACTTTCCATTTATTTGTTTTGCTCATTTTTCAATTGGATTTTTATTCTTCTTATTATTTATTTATATGAGTTTTTAACATCATCTAAATATTGTTCTTTTATCAATTATATGTGCTACTGATATTCTCCTTGAGTATATGAATTTTTTCACATTGTTTATGGCAATTTTTTTCATACTAAAAAGTCATACAATTTTTTTATTTTGAGATAGTTTTATTCATGATATTCATTATGGCTGTGTTATTTATGACTTATTTTAGAGATTCTTCCTTATACTGAGGTGATAAAATATATTCCTCTACGTTTCTCCTAAAAGCTTAAAATGTTAGCTTGTCACGTTGGATTGTTAATCCACATGAAATTTATATTTGTGTATGTTACAAGTGCATTATAGTGTCTAGAGTTTAAATGGATAACAGATATTAGCAAAGTAGGCTGGTGTCCTATATGCCAGCAGTGTAGAGAGTATTGGAGGAGAAGCAGATTGCAAAGTAAGTTGTGCTGTTAGGGTTGGTTAAGAGGCAAGAAGAGAACAATGGGAGAGCTTAATCCAAGGAAGGACAGTGATTTGAGAAGCAAACAATTCAAAGTTTTAAACTTGGTAGATTGATGAAACAGGATACGGAACAGAGGGAAGTCTGGATTTGGCAACAGTAAGGATTTGGTGAACTATGAGATTTGGAGGACACAGAAAGGCATAGATTTGTATTTAAGGTTTTGAACACAATGAAAACAGGGGGAGTAAAACACAGTGAGCAAAGAGCTGCAACTGCACACCACTAAGTAAACTGAAGTGAGGAAGAAAGGAAATGGGAGCTACAGCAGGCGGGCTTCTTTGAGTGGCGTGGAGCAAATGGAAACGGGAAAGGGGGTAATTATACCTATCTCCATCTCAGAGCCACATATAAACCTGCTGCAAGACCCTGGACCTGCCTTTCATTTAGGCGGTCATTTTGTTAGACTATCTCCTATGATGATATGACTATAATATGAGATAAAGTCTGGCCCTATTTTGGAAGATATTGAGGGGCAACTTCTCACTGAAGATTTCTTTCACTACACAGCAGATAACTTGCAGAGAGAGCTTCTGTATGTTCCTGTGGTGTCTTTTGGTTGGGTTGATTGTTCTCAGATGGAGAAATTCCCTCACTGAATCTACCAGAAGAGTCTATGACAGGAATCAGTAAATTAGTGTTCATGGGTCAAATATGGCCTGCTGTCTATTTTTGTAAATAAGGTTTTAGTGGAACACAGCCACACTCATTGTTTATGTATTGTCTGTGGCTTTCCTGCTACATTGGCAGAGTTGAATAGTTGAGACAGAGGCCATATGACCCACAATGTCTAAAAAATATTTATTATCAAGCCCTTTTCAGAAAACGTTTGCCAACCCCTGATCTATAATATTGAGAACTTTCCCCAAAGTGTTGTCATTTAGCAGGCAGCTAAGACAGCCTAGGATGATGGATTAGGAGAAAGCCTTGGTATTGCCAAGCACTGCTGAAAGTCATAGAGACCATGCAGGGGAAGGGGCATCATTCAGAAAAAGTCAGGCAAAGTGACAGTCCCCAGTAGAGTTCCCAGACTCAGCAAATAAAAATTCAGGGTACCCAATTAAATTTGAATATCAGATTAAAAAATTAATTTTTTAGCATAAGGATGTCTCATGCAATATTTGTGACATAGTAACATTGAAAAAGCCTGGCTGTTTATCTGATACTACATGTTACCTGGGGGCCCTGTATTTTCTCCAGCCACCCTAGTCCCCAGGCAGCAGAGTAATGCTTCAAAGTGGACTCTCAACACAGACAGCCTGACTTCAAATATTGGCTCCACCTTTCCCTGGCTGAGTGATTCAGTAGCATAGTTAGCCCTCTGTCTCAGTTTCCTATATGTAATATGAGAATAATAACAGTTTTTACCTCAAAGGATTAAGTGAGTTCACATATACAAAGCATTTAGAATAGTGCCCGTCACAAAATATGTATTCCATATGTGTTTACTCTTATTAATCATGCAGCAAAATAAATCAGAATGAGAGAAAAACTTTGAATCTTCTTGGATACAAATACTGTGAAGGAATGTGTAAACAGAGGTCGTGCTCGGGGAGGCAGTTATCCAGTCAGAAACAGGTGGACTTGACTGACGTCTGTTTAGAAGCAATTGGCAGGGACTACAGTCTCTCCTTGGAGGGTTCGTTTTTTTAGAAATACGTAGTTGATCTGAGATGCAGAGTCCCTTATTCTTAAGTGTCCTGGCATCCCAGAGTGGCATTATCACTTCAAATCACTCAGCAGAAGTTATACATTTGTTGCATAACAAGAAGTTAGGTAGAACACTTTTTCTTAGTCAATAAATCTTAGGCAGCATTACTTTGTCTAATTGGAATAGTCCCAACTATTTACCATCATAGATCCTATTCCAAAAAAGTCTATTTCTTAAATTCCTCAAAATGGAATGTGTTAGAAAAGCAAAAAGACTAGTGGTCATATTCTTGATTCAAATAATATGTACTAACGAAAGAGTTTTTATCATTGCAAAAATTAGACTCCATTTTATACTTATGACTGATTTTTCATAATGCCTTTAAATCTGGGGCATGATGCGATAATTCAGAAAGTGACAGCAATGTGGAAACTGAGACTACAGGAACAGCTGCCCAAAATAGTGAAACTCATTTTGGAATTTGATAAGATTCCTATATCAGTCAGCTATGAGAGATAAAAGTAGGTTTTAAAACTTTGGGCTTGCCTTGGTTTGCAAGGATGCACAAAAGTTCTAGATCAAAAGGTGTTCTCTAGTACAAGTCTTCTGTGATTACAACTTACAGTCTCTTGTGAGCCAAGGATTTTATTTAAAATGATTTTCAAAAATTACTTGCCTTATTTACTAGTTCTCTACCTTTAACGCCCATTCATCTTTCTAACAATGTGTTAGTCACATAAATAGAGCCCATTGTACAATGTTATCTGTATCCACGCTATTTCAATGTTTTAGTCTTAAATAGTCGTATCTAGAGACCATCTGCTGGGAATAGAGGCACCAACTTTCTCTTATCATGATTTTGTATTTATGTCAATATAAGGCTTTTATTTGTGCCCTGACAACAACAAATGCACTTATGGAAATACTAGGTGATTGAGCAATAGATGCTCCGAATGAATGGTCCAAGAGTAATGGAGCACATTCTACACTACAAAACATTTCAGAAATCATCATGATGAGGGGAAATATTTTAGTTATTTTCAGGATTCATTAAGGATTTTAAGTGATCAAAATTTTAGATTTATGTGCTATTGAGTCAGTACCAACAAATTATCTATCCACCTATCTACCTTAGGAGAAGTGTTATGGGAGGAAGAGTGAAAGAAAATGAATAAATAGAAAAAAATATTGTAGGGAATGCAGAATTGTGTAAAGATGTAATATGTCTCTAAGCCAATGCAATTTGGTTTGCTACATGATCCTTTTATTTTACAGTTTTAAAATGCATCTCACAGCCAAAACCATTCTTTACTCCTCTCCTTGGGGAAATATGCAGACATGCAGTTCCACATGGTTCTGCCCCAGAGGAAGATTTTTATTTCAATGCTATCAACTTCTATTCTCTCCAATCATTTTTCTTTTATTCTCAGTATCCATTGTTTCCAGTAATTCACTTGAGCGATCTGAGCACCGCTGAGAACAACTGCGAGAAATCTCTCTGCCTGACGACTTTGTTGAGAATGGCTTTTTGTGAAGGAGGTTATTTCTGAGTTTTTTTATAAATAAATGGAATGAAATTAAATTATCGTTATCTCACACAATCACATTGATAAGAAAATACAATTCTATTTTTTGCTGTACCGAAATGCCCTTAAATTGTGTCTGGTAACCGTGATTCCCAGTACAATGTGTGATAACAATGTTTACAATTTTCCAATGTGGAGGAGCAGAGCAAGCCAAAGAGCAGGCTTTCATCTCCCTTTACTCGTACACCAACTTCTCCTTGGTCAGCTATCCTGTGATGACCTCATTTTTAATTCCTTTGTCAGTGGTTATTCTACTGCACAAGATAATACATTCAATATAACATGTAAGTAAGTTCATAGGAAAAATCCTCCATCAAGTTGTACGGTTAATTTGGTTGTCTAAGCAGTTACACTTGAAATGTATTAATGACATCTCTCCAATTGTTAGCATTAGCATCAAAATCCTCATTATCATTGATAGTGTTTTATTACTTTTAAAGCTCTAACTATATGATATCACAGCTATAGATTTACCTAATCCAGACATCCTAAACAAGTCGAATCTATTTTTTTAAATTAATAAAGGTTACCAGATCAGTCTGAATGTTCATAGACAAACTAACTGTTGCCCTGTCATAGTCATGCTGATCAGAATATTGTTCAATTGTTTTCAGCTGACCAACTTCCAAATAATTGTGAAAACTAGTCATCTTGTATCTTTTTTTTACTTCAACTATGGTGTAAATTGTCTTAGCATAAACAATAGGCCTCTGGACTCTTGTGGTTGGAAGGGATGCTATGCATCTTGCAGTCTATCACTTACTGTCAGTTAGGATCGCTTTGTCTCACGGAAGTTGCCAATGTACCTCCTAGTCTAGGATTATTTTATCTCTTCATCTATTGAAGGATCATTTGCTGGGGCATAAATGTTTCATTTCACCACAGTCTGCCACTTCAACAAATTAAAAATAAATTATTGACATGAGAGTTTTTCAAACACAAACATTGATTTCCAATTTGTTTGATTTCCTTGGTCAGGGTAAATGGAGAAAAAGTGTATGATTAGGTCAGTGTGATTTAAAGGAATCAAGTATTTAACAAACATTATAATAAGTATATTTATTAGGACTTCTTCTGTGATGGGTGTTATTTAATACACACTAACTCACCTAATCTTAACAACTCTATTTCATTATTTTCCTATTTTACAGAAGGGGTTGCTGAGACAGAGACCCCAAGGCACAAAGCTAAAAAGTAATTGAGCCAAAATTTGAACTCAGCTTGTCTTGTTCCAAAGTTTATACTCATACCCATAACAGTACACCCGCGTCTACGTTTTCCCTCCTTAAAAATCTGCTCAAATTCAATGAGATGTTTTTCCTCATTGTGGGAAGGAATTTACATTTGTATTTTGCTTATATGAGGTAGATGATGCAAAGGTAAATATTAAATTAACAAAGGAGAATTTACTGCCTCCCCTTTACCTTATAGAGTCTGTCCTGAAGAGAAGTGGAAAAGAAAGTAATTAAGCCAGGATTTTCTTTATGGAAGAAAAAACGATAACCATGTAACAAGATAACCATATAAAAAAGCTCGTATTTAATCTGCCTTACTTTATATAGTCTTCACAGAAACTCTGTATTGTTAGTATTACCCCATTTCACCAATACCATTTTTCAGACTGTGGTACATCCAATAACTGCTTTAGTCAGTTGCAACATCATTAATTATGTCAAAATTGAAAATTCTGATGCCATTACTGGTGTAATAATAATAACCGCTGTCTTTTTCAAATGTTTTTTGTAACTAGAATGTACCCTGCTCCAGGCTAACTTTTTTTTAAGACTATACGAATTCATTTGTGCAACTAGCGCTCTTAGAAACATCTACACAAACTCTTCATGCAGCCCAGAGTGGTGAACACATGTCATAGATATAACACTATACTGATTCATTTGCACAACTAGAACTCTTAGAAGCATCTTTTACACAGTTGTCCTTAGAGAGTGTATAACATGCAGTTCAAAAAAATATTATCAGTAATTATTTCAACAACTCCAGAAGGTTGATAAAATTGTTGTCATTGTATTGATGAAGAAAGTGAGACATAGGGAGGTTAAACATCTCACATAAAACAAGTTCTACTTTCAGTTCTGGAAATACATACTGTTTTTTCTCCCTCTAAGAACAACTGAAAACTCTGGACGTTGTATGTCAAATGTAAGCAGACTGTAAGGTGGAAGGGAGAAGGCAGACCACTGTCAACTTTGGAACCTGAGAACCACCATGGTGGTGTTTCCTGGGTTTTTTGTCAGTTCATATACCTCAGACTTGGAGTGAAGATGTAGGCAACTGGCAAATGCCAACAGGCACAGACAGAAATAGTCCAAACAAAAGCCTGTGCTTTCGAGTCAGAGGACCAAGAAAGGAGCAGCCTACAAGACTGAAAAATTTTAGACAATAGCCACTCTACTACATCCAAACACCACAGGAAAAAAGATAAAACCACATGGCCCCATCCCCACTATGCTAGCAAAGGCCAAGTGAGAAGCCTAGACTTCAACCCTTGCCCAGCTGTTATGGGGTGCTCCCATATCCCTTCCAGGGTGTGTCAGACAATGGTGAGTAGTGAAACAGACCTTCATCCTCACCTGAGAAGAATGAGGCACCTTCCCTCTCCCACTAGGATGGCGTGAGAGGAGGCCCAGTGGAGAGCCGGGACTTTTGCCACCACACAGCAATCTGTTGTTTATATTTAAATGAAATAAAATACACAAGGGTACATGTATACCATTAGTATATAAAAACACATATATTGGCAATGTATGCTCAGTTTCTTTACTGACTGAATACATCATGTTAGTATTTGGAGCCAACTGTTTTAAACCTTTAATATCTAAAACCCTTTCTGAACTGAGGATTGAGCCTAGTAAAAACGGGTTGATGTCTTGGACCTGGGACAGGAACTCAGAAGAGTGAGAAGGGCATGACCAAAAGGAAGATTTGGAAGATTGAGGAGACAAATATGGCTTTGCTTATGACTAGTCTGATTGGATAAAGGGACATACCTAGGTAATCACTGTAATCACTTACTCTCTATTATTTAATGGCATAGTTCCAACAATGACTTTAAAATGGAATTATTTTAAACCCTCAGGTAGAGGGAGAAGAGCAATGCAGGTATGTTGAGTGGGATGCATGCAAAGTGCCAGAATTTCCCCATCCCAAGTGAAGCCGGGTGGGCTAAGGTATGGAGCAGGATAGGACAGGGTCTGCTATAGCCTCCAACCCTGAAGTCTAACAGGATATGATGTAGGCTGTAACGGTGCTCCTAAGACTTTTACAGTTGGGTTGATTCAATCAACACATACTGTCTCTGAGCTCCAAGGGGGGCCACATTTGAATGACATTTAATCAGTGATATTAACAAATCTAAAGAAAGAATTATTTCAGTGGGGAAAAGTGGAAAGCCAAAAAAATCAAGATTCAGAAAGTGAAGATCTGTCTGATTTTTTCGTGAGTACTGCTCCACTAAAGAAGACTCTAGATTTGGGAGATAAAAATAAACTTATTAATTTAGCTTTACTAGAAATTAAATGTAATACCACCACTACCACCACCTTGCCACCCTCGATCTTCCATTTCACACTGACCAAGCAATCTTCCGTCAAAAACTGTGGGTTTCCAATAATCTTGCTAATGACAGCTCAAAGGAGTTGATCATTACTATGTGCCAGAAACTGTTCTGGGTGCTTTATATGTATTAGCTCATTTGATTCTTATGCAAGCACTCTGAAGGAGACGCTGTTATCAGCCCCTTTGTACAAATGAAGAAACTTGATTCCATGGAGACTAAGAAACTTGCTCAAGACCAAATTGTTAGTAAGTGGCAGAGATGGGATTCACACTAGGGCAGTCACAACACAAAGTCTGAGTTCTTAATCATTCTAAAACACTGCTTGGTTGAATCTGGGACAAGGGAAGCCTTGGAAGGGAGTGTAGGTACTTAATCACTGGAATAATGAGACTGCTGTTTTAAATTAATGAATGGTCATTGAGGTATTGTGGCCAGAAGTACTCACAATGTTTTACAAGGTCAAGTTGATTCTTTGGTAAACTCCTGGTCTCATTGGGCCAGTTCTTCTCCCCGGGAAATTACTCCTGAGAGTTGGCTTGTCTCAATTCCTATGGTAGGAACAGCTGTTAAGCTGTTTTCTTCTTGGCATTTACAAGTTGTTGTTGTAGTAGTTTTAAAATTAGCTTATTTTCTCTCTATCGTATTTTCTCTCCAAATCTTTCTCAGGTGATTCTAGCACCATGGACAATGGTTATGTTTTCTTGTTTCTTCTGGCTGGGATGATCATCTGGAGGCTTGGGCTCCTCCACAGGCACATCCGTTAAAACAACTAATCAGGGCTGAAACCTCACTAGTTCCCCTCACTCCCCCATCTAGACCTCCAACTGTCTCCCATTTCACACTTACCCAGAAAGTTCTCACATTGGACAGCGCTCAGTCCAACCAGCTTCCTTTGATACTTTCTCTTGCCTACCTACTTTTAATCACTTCTTTCGTGACTCTCTAGTAGTTGGCCTTTGCCTTCTTATACTGCCTTTTCTAGTCAATCAGACCAAACAAGCTTCTCTCCTAGTTGTGGCTATTTCTGCTAATTGCTTTTTGGGCACCAAAATGACTGCTTTTGTTCCTCTTGTATTATCAAAGAATTAATTTCCTGCTGCCTTCGTGTACCCTACTCAGTAAGCACAGCAGAATTTTAAAAATGAATGAAGAAAGAAAGGAAAGAATATGGAAGGGAAGAAGGGGTGGAGGGAGACATCAATTAATTGATATTTTATCAAAAATTCAGCTGCTTTTCAAATGTTTCTTTCCATCTCTTCTCTACACAATATAGTGAAAGGCCATTTACTAATGCCTACCAAGGATAAAGATAACAGAAATAAACAAATACTACATTATTTAGTTTTCTAATTGATTTTTAATTAATAATTGTAAGACCTAATATGTTGGTTACAGGTATAGATTGTCTTTGGAAGTATTGACCATATCTGCATCAATACTCTGAGTAAATAAATATAATCACAGAGACTAAAACATATATACAGATAATATCAGCTTTAATTAGCAGTAGCACCTTATTTAAAATAAACAGTAAGCCTCAATGTTAGAAGGTTAGCCTGACTCTAATTTATGAATTTCCTATTTGGTTCCTTTTGTTGAGTCATGATTTTAAGTTAAAATGTAAGAATAATAGTAGAATAATATGGTCATGTAATATCACCTTCTTCTCCAGAAGCTTGAGGCAATTATAGGATAATGTAAGCTTCATCCTCCTATCTTTTACAAGAGGATAGGTAGAACTAATTTTATTTTCTTTTCCTAGAAATGAAGAAATTAAAATAGAAATATTCTGTGGGGTCCCAAAGTCTGAATACCACTGTTAGAAATTGTTCTTTAGTCTATATTTCTCATCATTAAAAGTTGCCATGATTTGAAAGCCCAAATGTGGAAAGAAATAGCATTTTTGGTCAGAGAAAATGTATTAAGGTATATATGATGGCAAATGCATAGGAGACAAGTTTATAGGAACTGAGTGAGTTAAAGGTAAGGTTGCTGAAGGATTGTCTACATTCAAACTTCAGCTCTGGGACTTATTGAAACATAAATACAATAAGTCTTTAAAGTTTGCTCCCTTCCTTTGTACCCTATTGACTTTCCAGGGACTTCTAAAGTGATATTGAACCTAGATCTACCTTTTCAGAGCAGTAATCTTATCCAGAAAATGACTATCCCCCAATATTTACCTTAAATAGAACACAAATCCTTATTTATGCCACAGGCTGACCCAGTGGCTTAGAGGTTAGGTTTGCGTTCTCCACTTCTGTGGCCCCAGGTTCATGGGTTTGGATCTCGGGCATAGACCTGCACACCACTCATCAAGCCATGCTGAAGTGTCATCTCACATATAAAATAGAGGAAGATGGGCACAGATGTTAGCTCAGAGCCAATCTTCCTCACCAAAAAAAAAAAAAACAAACCCCGTATTTATTCCAAATGTAACTGCTAGGGGCTAGTGCCCCCATTATAAATTTTCTGTTAAAGTGGAGTCTATTTAGTAGAATAGATGTTGTTTTATCAGGAATAAATTCTTAACACAAATAATTCACTATTTAATGCTGAAATGTCAGACATCTATAGCAGATTGATGGGGGAAAATTAGCAATGTGAGAGCTTTTGGGGATTTTAAATCAAAATCAATAACTTCATTGGACTTTGTATGCATGCTTCCTAAACTTCAATCACCTGAAGCTTTATGTACAGGTTCTGGAAAGTGATACTCTCCTGAATGAGATTCAGGGCTATGTAAATTATTACTTTAATAATTTGAAAGGAATTATGACTCCAGTTATCCATGTCACTGTATAGTGCTTTTCCACAATCAATATGGGCTTGGTCATGTGACTTGATTTGGCCAACGGGTCATCAGCAAATACAAATACAAGTAGAGGCTTATGTGTGCACATTGTGGGTTCCCTCTTGAACCCCAGGATGCCCAAGATAGCTTGCTTTATAGGCCACGAGGGGAAAACCAAGGCACTCTGACCAACAGCACCAGCCAACTGCCACCATTAGAGTGTGGCCATCTGAGGTCAACTAGCCTCCAGCTGACTTGCCAACTGACTACATCTGCATGAGTGAGTCAAGTCAACATAACATGGAATAAGGACAACTTCTCCTATTTGAGATCTGCCTAAATTGCCAACCCAAACAACTGTAAACAGATAAATGATTCTTGTTTTAAGCCACTAAGTTTTGCAGTGGTTTGTTTTTCAGCTCTAGATAACCAAACAGTGTCTGTTAGAAAGTACATTTGTAACTTACCCAAAACTGAGTAAGTTTTTGTCATTATCCACAGAATGATGTTGGGTGAATTACACTCTCTGAGACCCAATTGGTTAGTAAGTAAAATAAGAATAATATTAGTATCTTTCCATTTATATATTTTTTAATTACAAGGTCATTTAGTTTATTTGGCTCTTTTCCAGCTGCAGAGGCAGAGATTTGTGGGTTTAAATGACTTGTTCAAAGTCACAAAAAGTACTTCTTGGCAGAAATTGAATTAGCTTTCCTTCATATAAGTAACAAACAGTTTAGTTTTAAGCGCTGTGGGATGGGATAAGAGGAGGATAGTTCACATTCAAAAAAAAGAAAAAAACATCAAACACCCAAGATTGAACTTGACAACAAACAAATAAGACTAACAACTGGATTTATCAGAAGATATAAAAGAAGATGAATAAATAGAGAGGCCTGCCAGTTTTCTAGAAAGACATATTGTTAACATACCGATTATGTCCAAATTCATACACTTAATTTCAATCAACACTATTTTGTTGTTGTTAGAACCTGAAAAGCTAATACTGCAGCTCATCTGAAAGAATAATGTATGAAAATGGCCAAGAACTGGGGTTAGAAAATAGAAAAAGAAATTTGTGGAAAAGATAAAAACATTGGAGAAATAGACCATGAAGTTATTGTAATTGAAATAGTATGGTTCTGGCATCCTCATTCTTAGATAACATTCTTGCTTCCTATTTCATTGATAAAAATAGAAGCAATTAGAAGAGAATTTCCATAGGCTCTTACCATTACACATATCAACCTATCTACATCTGTATTCAGATTCTTTGACTCCTCTCCTACCACTATTGATAAACAGTGCATGTTCTTACCCAATAGCACCCGTTTTATTTCATAGTGGATTCCATTTCCTTTTGCCTGTTAGACTTTGCTTTAACAATTAACTCTCCTCTTTCTTGCAGCATCATTTTTTCCTGTACCAGTAGATTATCTACCAGTATACAATTATACTGTTATTTTTCTTAGTTTAAAAAAAGGAAAAAAAAGTCTCCCTAATTTTCCTCCAGTTTCTACCCAATTTTTCTTTCAGCAAAACACCTCTAAAGAAATTTCTGTAATCGCTCATTTCACTTCTCTTCTCCTTCTCTCTGGAAATCACTGCAGTCTTTGGTACCCACTACTCCATCAAAGTAGCCCTTGTCAAGCACAGGAAGGACTTCTCTGTGTTCAATTCCAGGCCTTTGATGTACTCAACATGCTAGCAGTCTTTAACACAAACGATCACTCATACTTTTTTTGAAACACTTTCTTCATCTGGATTTTAGGAAACCATGCCATTTTCATAACCTTCATCCAGACTCATCGTTTTAAACAGAATCTATACATTTATGAATCTCAAAGCATATCTCCAGCCCAGACATCTCACTCAAACTTCAAACTCACTCATCCATCCACCTATTCAATATACTCAGTTGGATGTCTCAAGACATCTCAAACTTAACCAGCTCAAAACTAAGCTCTTGAATCTTGACATCCAAAACGTGTTCCTCTCACAGCCTTCTCCATCTAAACAAAAGGCAACCACATTCTTTTGGTTGGTTAGACCCAACATTATGATATTATCCTGTCTTCTTTATTCCTCTTATCAGAAAATCCTGTTGGCTTTAGTTTGCAAACATTTATAGAAACTTCTCCATCACTATCGCTCTCATTCAAATCATCATGGTTTCTTTCCTGGATTATTGCAATAATTTCTTAACTGGTCTTCCTTCTTAAGCCTTCCATACGAGTAAACTGTATCACAACTAAATTAAAATATCCACACTAAAGGGGTCATCTAACAATCAATGTGACTAATTTCATTTTTCTTGAGGAAGTAGCAGCAGATGTAGGTTCAGATTCAGCTTCCACCATTTACTGTCAGTATGACCGTGGGTAAATCATGAAAGTTTTCTGCCGTTGCTTCTTCTTTTATGAAATATGTATGCCTCCTGCTCTCTCTACCCCACAGAGATTTTGAGAAGATTAAACAAACACAAAGCACATCTGTGTATGTGAAATTTGTAAAGTGCTACCCAAATATAAAATGATAATCATAAATTGATAGTATAATTACTGTGACAACTGAATAAACGGAAGAATACTCTATAATATTTCTTCAACTGTCATAAAATATTAGCAATACTTTCCAATTAATAGAAACCATAATATAATAGTCACTTCATAGAATCTACTGCACAAAATGAATGGGGGAAGGGGGAGAAGAGTGTAGCACAGCCACTTTAGATGGGTTTGTAAAGATTTATTGAGCCCAGGGAGCATTCTGTGGTCTAGCAAATTGGCATTTGAGGTGTGTCACAAATAATTATGTACTACATCTTGCACTACAATGCACAGGTGTCTAAAGGCTATTACAATCCAAGCATTGCACTAAAATTCTATGAAAGTAATAGCGTGGCTACAAGAGAAGGATACTCAGAAAAGAGCTTTTTAAAAAATCTATTTAGTACAATCACTGCTACCTTTAGTCCAATAAAATAACAGTAACTTGAGAAATTAAATTCTCTGCTGCCAATTCAACCACTTCTTTGAGTAATAACTGCAGGATAAAATGATTGTATATCAGAAGGGTGTCTGAAACTTTGGGATTATTAGATTCAACCCATGTATAAGGGATTGTTGAAACCTGACTGAAGCTCTAGAAGACTCTGGGCCTCTCCATATCGGGAGATTTTTAGAATAAATTAAACAAGTTCTTTCCAGTAAGAATTTTGGTATGGAATATTTTCTGCAATATTTGCTTTGGAATATCCTTTAGGTCTATTGCAAAGGCATAGGATATTTCATCTATCCCTTTTGTAGACTGTGACCTTGCATCAGTGCTAGAGTGAAATTTCTCTCTATTATGTTCAACTGATTAATTATTTAGTTGAAACTTCCCACAAACACAGGTTCAGTTCTGAATACAAAGGAAATAATAAATCTGTACTGCTTTTCTATGCTACACTCAATTAAATCCAAGTTCATATCTTCTACCTTATAAAAATATATGTTTTAAGTTTAAAAATGTTATTCAAATATTGGGATAGATAATTTCTTTTATGGGCAGAATTTAAGAGTGTGAAAGTACATTATATATGATAAAAGGGCATCATAATTGTCATTATTATAAACCACTTTAGTTTTTACCTCAATTTCCATATCTGATACGAATTATGTTAGGTGTTGGAGCCACAAGGATAAGCAGGAAAGATGTGGTTCCCAATCTGTTGTTGCTGTATAATGTTCAGATACGTGGCCTCTTGTTTTCTCAGATCTCCAGACACTGTTTCCCTCCTGTACTCTTTCAGATCTTCTCTTTTATTCACACATATTTTGAGGTCATGCTCTATTTGAATTCTGTTTCAAGCTGACTCCTAATGTGGGGCTTTAGTCTAGAGGGGATTTTCAGGCTGTTGAAAGCTCACAACATCCTGATGGCTCCAACTTCTTCAGACATTGCAATGGACCCCTTGAAATTACTCCTTAATTGTAGTTTCAGCTGAGGTTCTCACACCAACTTGCTTTTTCCTCTTTGTACCTATTGACTCTTTGAGGTCCTCTTGCTTCCCCCTCCCTTCCCTTTGCCTCCTCCTGCATGGCTGCTGCTACCACACAGGTCTTTTAGTTATCATGGTTTGTCCAAACCTGCTTATATTTGGGGTTGTGGGATTGCAGGTACATTTTCACCACTTTTTCATGGTACTGTCTGTGGGTTTTGATTTTTCTATTTTGGTTGTTCTGTCCATTTTTATGGGAGATGCAGGGAGATACGAAAACTGCCACCATTGCCATCTTTCCAGAATTCAAAACATATATTTTTGAACTTATCTGGGCAAGTAGAGAATTTCTGGGGATGAAATAAAGCTAAAATTTATACACATGCCAGAAATTATAACTAACAGCACAGCTGGTCTGCACACAGGACTGGAAACTGTGAATCAGGGAGTTGTTTATCAATATCAGAGTGTTTTCTTTCTTGGAAAGCTTTCTTTCAGACTGTTAAATCTATACTCAGTAGCATTCTATGAATATGTATATGTACATATAGACTGCAGACCAAAACACACACATAATGTGTTGGAACCGAGAAACACAAAGGGGTGCTATGTTACCACCTGTGTCTAATTAAATATTTGTGGTAATTTAATGTAATTAAAAATTAAACCACCATTTGGTCGAGGGTGATATATCACACTTCCTGCATCAGCTGTGTGCTTCAATATGCTCTCTGGCTGATGGTTTAAACTTGGATTTGATGTTAACAGCTTCTACTATTGTTTGTTCTAGTTTGTTGAATTTTACATTTAATACGCCCTCTGCTTGCTTCTCTCTTTCATCCAGGTTTCATCCAGTTAATTCCTCCTCATTCTCAGAGCTTAGCTTAAATGTCATTTTCCCATAAAGGCCTTGTCTGACCACTGCACACCTGAACTCCAGGTAAAATCTTGTTCTCCCCTTATTCTTTGTAATAACAATTCTTTGGCTTCTAGGAAGTATCAATGCTTGAAGAAATGAACAGCAAAACACTGTCTCCTTAGGATTTTCATACTATTTATTTTTAACTGTATGATTTTGGAGAATAAGATAAAGTCAAAACCATTTCTAAAGAAGGTAGAGTCATACAACACAGACCTTCAACTACTTCTTTAATGTCTACAGCTCTGTGCTGTATGTCTTAATTGATGAGATTGTTATTGGAGCAGGAAGCATGGTCCATATATTTCCTTTGAAGGCCCAGGCAGAACAGTGTCATGCAACTTTTGGTGCCATTATTATTATCATTTTTTGTCTGCCCAATTGCTCCAACTACTGTAGTAGGAACCACTTTTCCAAAATAATTATATTTATATAACTTGACTCTACTCCAGCGTAGGGTTGGACAACTAAACCAAGTTGGCCCAATCAGAATTTCCTTGCAGGGATATGAAATCAGGATTAAGCATAGCTAGTCTTTTCAACAAGGGATTTATAAACTGAAGAGGTATGTTCAGCCATGTCCTTCAATGGGTTTGTAATAAGGAAAAGTGGTATTCTATGAGCTAGAATGATGATGTAGTCTGGCAGAGAGGCAGAGGCGAGAGATGGGGAGTGTTCTGTTGGCATTTGTATCCTTGGTTACAAGTTTATTTCTGAGACCTGATTCAATCTGGATTCTTTAGACTTCGTAAGGTGCTTTTATATTCTAAAAATATCTTCTCTCCTTTAGTATAATCTAATTTAGTGAGTTTTCACTAGTTGCAATCTACAGAGACCTAATAAAAATACTAACTATTAGCTATCGAGTGAGCACATGATACATGTAAGAGTTATAAACTCATACAGCTTTCAGTTGAGGAAATAAGCAGTCACAACGATGAGAAAAGAAGTTTCATTCTCCATACAGCACTGATTATGTTACATAGAGCATGTATAACTATTCAGAATTTGCTGCTCACTTGGCAATTAACATGAGAAGTGAACTTGAGGGGCTGGCCCCGTGGTGCAATGGTTAAGTTCTCACGTTCTGCTTCAGCAGACTGGGGTTCGCAGGTTCAGATCCCCGGTAAGGACCTATGCACCGCTTGTCAGGCCATGCTGTGGTGGCATCCCACATACAAAGCAGAGGAAGATGAGCATAGATGTTAGCTCAGGGCCAGTCTTCCTCAGCAAAAAGAGGAGGATAGTAGGCAGATGTTAGCTCAGGGCTAATCCTCCTCCTCAAAAAAAAAAAAAGAAGTGAACTTGAGATTCATCTAAGTCATTTAACCACGTCTTCAGCATCTTATGGACATGTCATCCTTCTTAAATGAAGCTCAGCTGATTTCCTCAATAATAGCTACAGAGCTCATGAGAAGAAGTGGCATTAATATAATCTAGACTATCTGGGGCCCATCTTTAAATAATTAATGCAACTGTTTAACCTCCTTCTGGCCAATCATGTCACCACCAAGAGATGGGGGTATGAGGAAAGCACAGGGTCTAAATATCAAATAGTAATCTTTGTCTCTGGTATAGAAACCAGCTGGGACAGGAGATAGACCTAACTTTATGCAGCTTCAAGGAGCTCTCTTGCTCTTTCTGTTATCACAGAAGCTCCCTGTGGACACTTTCTCAAGCCAAAGCCACTGGTAGAATGTTTGAGCCCAAGTGTGTTAATGATTCTGTGATCCAACATTTCCAAAGGTTGATTTTCATACCACGTGCCTGAAACATGCAGAATATGAGCCAAAGACAGGAAAATTTGTTAAACATGAATAATGCTAATAATCTTAAACATTATGAAAGTAAGGAATAACTTTCTTTAATGGTTAGCTCTAGGTGGAATCAGAGTAAGAGATAAATACAAAGGTTAAGACCTTCATAGGTGGTAGATGCTCAAGGTCAGTCGATGCCAGACCAACAATATGATGGATAATTCTGCTCCCTGACTACCAAAAAATGATTGAGGAAGGGGTGCCAAATGAACAGATATTTTCAGTGTAATTTGCACCTCTGTCTTTCTGCTAATGCAGAATAATTCTCTACTTCCCAAGACTGAGCCACCAATTTTAATTTGAATTGTTTAATAATATAAGCACTACGTTTTTTTACGCTTTTTACATGTTTATACTGTTTTAACACCAATACTTAATGAAAATAAGGAAAATACTCAGGTTTATAAGCTTATTAATGGACTAATTGCAAACAACTAATTAGTATTTAAATCAGGAACTTGAAGATCATGCTGTAGCAATCTGCATTAGAACATTTGCAGTTAAGTGACTAAAAAATTCTAAATTAACTTGTTCAACAATTCCAGATATTTCATGTATTTGTGTTCTTATGTCCATCTGTATGAGCAGTCAGATGTATTTATCCTATTGGGTTGATTACTGTTTTTATTCATTTTTGTATTATGTTTTGCACGCCTTCCTCGTTATCTTTAGAGTTGTTAAGCATAAAGTCTACATGGTTTAACTGGAATTGCTATGAGTTTTCAAGTGCTGTCCCTAATTACTATTACCATGGCTAATGACACCATAGAAATGATGATAATCACACAAAAAAGAGCAAATTGGATATTTTAACCAGAATAATGTAGATTAAAACAGGACTAACAAGCCTCCTGTGGAAAGTCTGTTCTTGAATAAGAAATATCTCCTTTTCCTAGAAATGAGATTTCCCTTTAAAGGCATTATTTGTTTGCGACTCTCCACAAGTGCTCAACATCTATGTATCATGGCACTCAGCATATTGTTGGAGCAGAGGGAAACTTTGTCATAATGAAATGTCATTTCTTCCAAAAAATCTTGCACATTTAAATCTGTAGAAGTAATGAAGCTGATATCAAAATATCCCCTACTCCTGAAAATTAAATGCTTTTATTGATTTTTCAAGTATGCCTAAGTCAGCATTTAAAATAATTTCTTATGGATTTTCCTCTGTCCGTGGAACTAAAGCCATTAACTGCGAGTATGAGCTTTAGCTTTTTCTTTTTTCACTTTGCTGAAATTTGTATTATAATGTTGTTAGGTTTCTTCCAGTTACTAATTTTAAGCCCTTTTAAATACTGCATTATCTTTTTAACTTAGATGCCAGCTGTTAGGGCAAGATGAGAATTCAGGTGGCACGTGCAGAATTGGAAAACCTATTTTTATGGATCTCTTTTTCAGTGTATGAGGCAGAGGTCAACAATGACAACCATATTGTTTAACCTACAGCAGGCATTTGCTTAATATCAAATCTGTTTCATCAGCTCTACTGGTTATGAATCACATGACTGTGAGAGCGTAACTCTCCTGAGCTTCTGTTTGTCCATGTAGAAAATGTGGCAAATAAAGAGCCCTGGAAAACAGTTCACTCAAAGAACGTAAGGGGAAAATAAAATAGTCCATATAAAAGAGCTTTGTAAACTGTATAAAACTAAAAAAAAGTCAGAGGCTATTGTCATTTCCAAACCAGAAAAAATTACCAGAGAATTTAACTTTTCTCTGAATCTGGTAAATATTTTTACTTTTGTGACATATGTAGAGCAGGGCCTGGCTCAGGCAGGTGCTCTACAGCTCCACCTTAGAAACTGGGTCCCAGATTTCCCAGGAAAGGAGTGTGACTAAATGTCATCTACTAAATGTCTTTTGGGCACTCAAGGAAAAAAAATAGCTTAGGGAAGTAAGAGCCTCATATAGAACAAATCCTTTACATTACTATTGTTTTTATAACTAATGACCTTTTGGGGGTTATTATAGAGATAATTTTAAAATTTTCTGATTATATATGGAATAATGATAAGAAAATAGTATTTCTCATAAATCTTGGTGAAATGTGATGTAAATGGTCATCTATTTTACCCTTTTTGTCATTCAAGTCTCTGAATTCCATACAGAAATTGTGGAATTGAAACAAATGTGTATTACAAAAGTTAAATATATGTTAGTTGAATTGTAAAGTTTAAGCACAACTAGTTATACTTTACATACATATGTGGGATTTCAGTACTCACATTTATGCACTGAGTATTTTGGACAAGACACAGCTAATTCAGTATACTCTACAAATGAAATTTGATACAGGAAATGGAGAAAATCTGATGTGATCCTAGAGATATGTTATTTGATTAGCAATGCTATTGACATAAAATAACAGGTTTTTTGTTTATAATGGTAATTTCCCTCTACAATTCTAAGTTATTTTACTTGTTTTTTCCTTTTAGCTCAATTACTTTTTGATGACTTTCAAGACTTTGGTGCTATAATAAAATGAAGGGATTAACTCTTGAATGTTAAGAGTGGAGATGGTCATGGATATAGAATCTCTACTTATTATAAAGTTGGGTATGGCATATTATACTATGAAATCGTAAATAGAATTTTTAGCTATCAATTCAGTTCTAAGTGCCTTCTTTAGCTCGTCAACTCTTTTACGGCACCATGGGAAGGGGCTGTTGTGGGAGCCAACAAGCCACATGCAGTTTCTCATGACCACTATGTTATACACCTGTCTGATGCCCATATTTGAAGCTGATCCCCTCTCTCAAGATTGGCATCCTCTTCCATCTAGTGGCTTTAGGTCAGACCTGGAGGGCACACAGTTCAGGATGAGAAATAGCCTGGACCTACTTCAGAGAGTGGCTTGTTCTGCCTCTTCTGTCTCAAGGGTTCACTTGCAAGTCTTGCCAGATGATGGTATTCAAAGTACTAGCAGAGGATTCTCGATCAGAAATGTTTTCCTGGCAAATATCAGGTTGAATCAGACTGTTGGTATTTACTTGCAAAGTTATCTTGGTGCCAGCAGCTTCTAATCTATGAGAATGAGACTGTGTGAGCTCAGCCTCATAAACTCTGATATTTAAATTTAGTTCAATATAAACTCTGCAAGTGATTATTAGACATGTCAGATACAAAAACTGACAGATACAGAGCAGGACTTGCAGACAAGTTCTGAAAAATAAAAAGCTGTTATGCCCAGCAGAACAACAAAGAATCGACTTTGGCTTTGTAAACACTACTTGAAAAGACAAATGCATTAAATCACAGAACTCATAGTCTTCCTTCAGTAGAAGATGCATTGATTATTATAGGAAATCATTGAGACATAGGAGGAATTTAAAATGAAAGATTCCATGAATATTTTTGTGTTCATGTGACGTGACCATCTTGTAAAAGAAGTGAGAACAATAACACAAACTGGGATGTCAATTGCATTCTAAGTCTCCTTGCTCTCCCCAAATCCACTTTCATACTTATATATTAAGTACAGATTTATAATCCTAAGGTGATTTAAAAATAAAGACGTTTTAAATTTTAACACTTTGAATACATTTTTGTGCATGGAGCATCTTTTATCCATGGAAATAAGGTTCTATTTCTTAATCTATACTGGTCATGTTTTTATCCTAGCCTGCTTTTCCCTGCACATCTGTGGCACATGTGCGTTACTGCTTTCCAGTTGTTGTTTTCTATTCTGAGCCTGAGAGAAGAATCATATTTTAGTAAGCATTGGTGAGATATTAACATTTCCACCTAGATCCAAACCAGAAAAACATCAAACTCCACAGAGCTTTAAACATAAACTTTAGATTTTCTGTGTTTCTAAATTGTCTTTGGTAGGACACCCAGGAGAACTTTCCTTAGAATTCTGTAAACATAGCTTCTTAGGTAGCATCTTTTATTTCTTTTTGGCCTTTGTTTTCGGGGGTAGAAAAACACTAACAACAACAAAACCAAAAACAGCTTTTGCCTTCTTAACTAGTCAAGTACATAACAAGAAAACATAAGCTAAAGTTGACCTAAAGGTCCATTTCTGAACTTTACTCAAGAAAGAGTGTATGTCTATGACCTAAATCCAACCATGGAATGAATTTAGCTGTGTGTGCTGCAGAACCAAACAGAAATAACTCTCTCATATCCAGTAGAGCAGAAGCAGTCACATCCTTCAAGATACAAAAGAGAGAACCTCTCTTCATTTCTTCTCCTGCTGCCCCACCCAATTTGGAAGGAATGATTCTCTAACTACCCATGAGATGTGGGACTATCTGTACATTATATACACTTTTATAGGAAAAGTAACTGTACAAAATATTCAAGCCAATCTGGTGCATCATCACTCGCACACTAGATGCTTAATGTCAGCAAGACCTTTCTCTTTTGTGGGCTGCTTTTCCATACTGTCTACAGTATACATTTTTTTTAACACGTACATACTTATTTTTACACCATTTGATATTTTTCTTTTTATTTTTATCTTAACCTTAAAGCATACCTAGAGCATACACATTTTCCTGATTGCTATCAGCATTTCATACTATTTTAGTGGCTATATAATTAATTGTCCAGTTTATTAATGTATACACAAATCATTTCTGACTAATTTAACTTTAAGATTGAATCTAATTCCCTGTTAGAGATGATGTCATGATGAAGACATATGCCTGCATAGCATGCTTGCAGTATATTAGTTTTTATATGGTACCAGAAAGTTCCTCTACAGGTTGTTTTGGCAACTCTGGTGTTCTGGCTATCTATTCCTGTGTTGGAAACCAGTCTATACTTAGTGACATAAAGCCACAATAATTTTACTATGCCTATGGATTTGTCTGTCAGGAATTTGGACAGGGCACTGTGGAGATAGAATGAAGTTTGAGGCCTCTGTTGGAGAGACTAGAATGGCTGGGGTGACGTGAATGACTTGGGGCTGGAATCATCTGAAAGTTTCTTCACTCACATATCTGGTGGCTGGCCTGGGGTGACTCAAAGGCTGGACTCAGCTAGGACTGTACCGGAGTGCTTATATACAGGCTTTCCATGTGACCTGGACTTCTCACAGAATGGTGTCTGGGTTCTGAAAGGGAGCATCCTGCAAGGGAACAATTGGCACATAGTGTTCCAAGTGTGCCAGCAAACCAAGATGATGTACAGGGAACTAAACCACATAGGGCTTTGTGGGGCACAGGCTTCTTTGGGCCTAGCCTCAGAAGTCACTTGAGTTACTTCCTTCCCATTTTATTGGATACAGGTGAGTCAGTGGAGCCAGTTGACATTCAAGGAAATTAGACTCCCTCTCCTAATGAGGGACTGGTAAGGTCATACTGCAGAAGAGCATTGGGGTAGAAGATATTTTTGCAGCCATCTTTGCCACACATGGGTTGCTAGAAAATTATTTCTGGTGGGGCAGGTTTTAAATGTACATATTAATTACTTAGTTGAACTGTGGGAATGAAGCTTCATTTGGGTCAGAGGGTTTCTACAAACCTCTTTTCCAACCCAGAGAGATACATGGCTTTAACTCTGCTCAGTAAACCATCAACAAAATGCAGATTCCTTCAGCCCTTCTCACTCAAACCTCAGAAACAACTTTTGAGCAGGGCCATAGAGTTTCTGGTTCACCTTCCTAGTTTTGACTTGGAGCCAAGTCAAATGCTCGATGCTCGCTTCTTTTTTCCAATTGTAAGAGTAAACATGCCATGAGACATATGCTTATCATTTCATCTTTCTATATGAATCCTGATGGCTAGGATTGTGCAAAGTGTCTGATTTAGTTGATTAAGTAAAAAAGCTGTTTAGTTTTTCATTCTTGCATGGATGCATGGATGCATTCTCTTATTCCTTTAACAAATGTTTATTGAGTAGACTTTTTGTGAAATTAAGTACATTGTGAATAAAGGTCTGATCCCCACTCTCATGGAGCTTAATGGATTTTAGGGCAGAGTGAGAAGACATATTAAAAATGCATATCATAGTATACGTACAATACCATATTGTGATAAATGCTATTAAAGATAAGTGATAAGAGTAATGTGTGAAGAATTAGAAGGAACAGGCTGGTAAAGAGGTAGAGGTAAAGGATTTGAGACAGGAGACAGCTTCTGACAAGGAAATTTGTGGTTAAAGAATGGGAGGAAGTTGAGTTTCACTCCTCTAGTGAGTGAAGACAAGAATAGTGCAAGAGCTTCACGAGACAGGCAATGGTCTGGTCCAACAGAGTCCTGTAGGTCAGATGAATAGTCTGAATTCTATTCTCAGAATAAGGTGAAATCATTACATGGTCTTAAGAGAGGGGTGACATGACTCAATTTATTCTGTAGGAATTCTTTGTGTGGAGAAGAGTTTGCGACAGGTCAGAGGGATTTCACAGAGATCAGGGAGACACCAACTCAGCAATTGAGTTGAAAGATAATCATGGTTAGTAGGGGAGGTGAAGAGAATTGGAAGGCTTTCAGATGTATCCTGAAGTTTAAGTAAGATAATTGGTGATAAATGAGTTGTGAGGCATGTGGAGAAGTTGCCCAGAGTGGCTCCTTTGTTGTACCTGTCAATTCTTAATGACAGACAAAGCCATAGAATGATGACTCACGCTCTGCTGCAGTCATGTGACTGGTGGCAGGGCAGTGGCTTGTGGAGGCTGCTCCAGTAGGGAAGAAAGAGGCCTTGTGGGCTGAAGTTTAAAAAACTACTGCCAAATCCTCAAATGCTCCCAAACAGCCCAAGGCTATTGTGGCTGGAGGAAATGAAGTGTAGGTGAGTAGTGGAAGGTGACATTAGAGAGATAACAGGGAACCACATTGTGTCAAATTTCAGAAGTCACGGTAAGGACTTTGGATTTCACTGGGAGTGGGATGGGAGACATTGGAGGGTTTTGTACAGAAGATAGATATGATCATATAATGTGTTAATAGAATTACTCTTTTGAAGCCAAATTACAGGAGAGCAAGGCCAGATTTAGGGAGACCGATTAGTAGGAAAATGAGCAATCGTGAAAACAGATAGTGGTAACTTGTACCAAAATTTTGGTCTGGGAGGTGGAAAGCTGTGGTCAAATTTCAGAAAATCTTTGCAAGTCATTTGCTTCAGAAATAAGGAAACAGTTTGATCATCGTAATTCCTGGCACTCTTCCAGAAAGCATAGGTTAAAATGGCATTTTGCGTTTTACTGAAACAGAGCGTATCTAGCTGAAAAAGTTATCACACTTTGTATTAACATGTTAAAGGATAATGCTACCAAATCCATTTTGAGTGTGAAAGCACTGAAACCACCAAGTTGGGAGAGAGTAACTTCCCCTTATTGTGCTTATTTTTGCAATGCAAATTTTCTATGTGTATCTGATTCCAAGTTGGATAAATGGATTATTGGAGACAAGTGTAATATGCACTGGCCTCTGTTAGGGGATAACATAGCCCTCACAGTGTTCCTACCTGAGAAGCTTAAAAGTTCTATATGCAATGTCTGTATCTTGTTGGATCCTGATTCAAACAAACCAACTTAAAAAGGAAAAAAAAAATCAGATTGAGAAATATAAGCACCTAATAAATATGTGATCATTTTAAGAAATTATGTCATTATTTTAGGTATGACAGGGATATTATTTTTTTTAATGTCTTTATCTTTTATTGGTGTGTACTAAAAAATTGACTAATGAAACTATAGAATGTCTAAGATTAGTTTCAAAACAAACCTGCGTGTGTGTGTGTGTGTGTTGGGAGATGATAAAGTGGGTGGGGGTATATATAAAATGAGCCTGGCCATGAGTTTATAATTGACACTACTGGAAACTGTGTCCATAAGGCTTCATTATGCTATTTGGTCTTTTTATGGTATTTTGCATATTAACAAGTCTTAAAAATGAGCTGTTGCATTTATAACACAAGTGATATGATAAAGGGAATCATATGAGCACCTGGCTGGCTGCCTAAGAACATCTTGTAGTGTGATAATAATCAAGGGTGATCAGCTTAGTTCAGGGTATGTCCCATAGCTTCAGAAATTCAATTTTCTAAGGCACCCAGAATTAGTTGAACTTATATGACTGACTCATATTAATCAAGTTCAGAATATTAATTAAAATTGAGGATACTTTTTTCTAGTGATCAAAATTCTTGGGACTTTTACTATATGCACGCCTTACACACATCAGAGTAGAAAGTCTAGATGTGCAAGGGAGCAGAGGAAAAGGCGGTGCACCAGTTTGAAGAATATGTCGTCCATGCCGTTGTGAGGCCTGGTGAGTCCTCACTGATCCTCCATAAAGGGCATTTCACCAGGGATCAGAAGTCCAGGGTTGTTCCTCCAAATCCACTTGGGCTATACCTGACATACACACGTTGTCAAATTCTATGTTCTCGCACCCCATTCTTTTGGGCCCTTCTGATCATATTCTATGGTAAAGTTGTGTAAGTACTAGTTTTAGACAGGTATTCTAATTCACTCATTGACTGTGGGTGAAAAAGCACTCCGGCCATGTGTCTATTTCCCTGGATTTTTTTCCCATAGATCTCATTCATTAATTGTTGGATTTTCCTGATATCATCCTGAGATAGTTACCATGACATTGGTCATACCTTGCTGTTGTCCCAGAGGATAGGAATCTACCTTTTCCTTTGCAAATCATTTAATGACATTATTGGCAGAGACGCTGAGTTAGGTACATGGTTGCACATTTTCTGTGGCAATATTTGAACTGCAGTTTTCTCACCATGTGTGGTTTCTTAGGTTTCTGCTGCTGCATAACAAATTACCACAGATTTAGCAGCTTGAAACAACATCCATTTGCTATCTCATAGTTCCGTAAATCAGACGTCTGGGATGGCGTGGCTGGGTTCTTTACTTAGGGTCACACAAGGCCAAAATTGAGTTATTATCCAACTATGTTTTGATCAGGAGCTCAGGATCCTCTTCAAGGTCATTGCTGTTAGTGGCAGAATTCAGTTCCTTGCGGTTGTGGGACTAAGATTCCCATTTCTTTGTAGGTTGCTGAACTGTGGTTCTCAGCTTCTTGAACCACTGTTCACTCCTTGCATGGGGCCCTCCCCATCTTTAAAGTCAACAGTGGTGTGGCAAATCCTTCTCATGCTTTGAACTCTCAGACTTCCCCTTCTGTTGCTTCTTGGAGAAAACTCTTTTTTTAAAAATGGCTCACATGATTAGATAAAACTTACTAGATAATCTCCCTATTTAAGGTCAACTGTGCCATATAACATGACATAATTATGGGAGTGAAATCTCATCATATTCACAGGTTTCATAGATGTGGACGGGACATCTTTGGGAGACCATCTTTCTACCACAGTAATCCTAGTCCACAGCCCAACATCTGCGTCTCAAAGGCTATTCTTGAATTAAGTATGCAGTTATTTTATTGAATTTATAAAATCTCTATATCTTTATGGAAAAACATGCTTCCCAAAGGAAAGAGTTAATATAGTCATGTTTGTAAATCTCGGTCTTTGGCTATGAACCTCAAGAATGTCAAGGTTATACTATTATCGTTTTCAAGGATACACATGATTTACTATATATGCATTTTACTGTAAAATTTACTGTATATATAGTTTTACTGCATAACTAGAGGAAACTGTATACAAACTCCATTTGATATAGAATTGTTCTATATAGATAGTCATAAGTTTTATACTCATTTCCAGTTCCACTTCCTAGTCATTCATTATAAACTCCATGTAAGATGAAATATGTTACTCTCAACAACCTCAAATAAAATAAAATGCACATTTAAAAAATAGTAAAAACTAGTCTACCTAACATATGTCTCAGTCCAATATTAAAATGTATGGGGGCCAGCCCAGTGGCGCAGCGGTTAAGTTCGCACGTTACACTTCACCAGCCCAGGGTTCGCCAGTTCAGATCCTGGGTGCAGACATGGCATTGCTTGGCACACCATGCTTTGGTAGGCGTCCCAAATATTAAGTAGAGGAAGATGGGCACGGATGTTAGCTCAGGGCCAGTCTTCCTCAGCAAAAAGAGGAGGATTGGCAGCAGTTAGTCCAGGGCTAATCTTACACACACACAAAAAACAATGTAGGCGTGTATCATCATTATATATGAATTTTTGGGTGTGACAAAAGCAATATATGCTCTTTATAAAATTACAGAAATAATAATTCAGAAAGAGAAAAAATTCCATAATGCTAAATCCAGTGATAACCCTTATTAAAATTTTGCATGAATTTCTCTGGATTTTTTCCCTATGCATATATTAACATATAGATTTACATATAGATATGGTAACAAATTTTTAAACGAGTGACATTTTATTTATTCAGGTGAAATTTACATAACATAAAAGTAACCATTTTAAGGTGAGCAATTTCAATGGCATTTAGTACATTCACAATGTTGTACAAAAACCACTTCCACATAGTTCCAAAATCCTGGAGTTCCCATCACTCCAAAACAAAACCCAACAGACATTAGGCACATTCTCCCCAATCTCCTCTCCCTGCAGCCCCTGGCAACCACTAATATGCATTCTAGCTCTATGGGTTTACTTGTTTTAGATATTTCATATCAGTGGAATCATACAATACTTAACCTTGTGTGTCCAGCTTATTTTATTTAGCATAATGTTCTCAAGATTCATCCATAGTATAACACGTATCAATATTTCATTCTTTTTCAAGGTGGAATAATATTCTATTGCATGTATATACCACAATTTGTTTATCTATTCATTGATTGATGGACATTTGGGCTGGTTCTGCTTTTCTTGGCTATTATGAATAGTGTTGTTATGAATTGTGTACATGTCTTTGTTTAGCACCTGTTTTCAATTCTTTCAGGTATATAAGGAAGAGTGGAATTGCTGGGTCATATGTAATTCTATGTTTAACTTTTTGACAAACAAGTGTGGCTTATACATATAGTTGTGCAATATGCTTATCAACTTAATATGTATTAAATGTCTTTTGGTACCATTCTGTGCTTATTTAAAAAAAAGTTCTCAGCAAAAGGGGTAAAGGGACACATATGTATAGAGATGGATAAAAACTAGGGAAGAAAAAGTTCTTCAACTTTGGCCATTAGTATAGTTTTTATCATGAATATAGTAGGGGAAAATTTTGTTCTTCTATAGATTTTTGTAAGCCCGTGTTGCAGAGTAAATCATATGGAACTTAATTGAAATCTGACATAGAAAAAAATCTTTAAAACAAGCATTCAAAGAAATATGGCTGTTATCTATTTCGTAAGACATGAGAAAGAGCCATTGAATGCCATTTCGTGAATCTGTCAATTTTCAAGTATTGAAAGAATGAATATCAAGGTTTTTGATAGGTAAGCCATTTTCTTCTGCTTAAAAAAAGAGAATGGGTCCAAGGTTATAACACTGTATAAAAACACATTTTTCAGGCATGTAAAAGTCAGTTGAAAAAAACTACAGCTTGTCTCCTCAATTACCATATTCAAGCAGTACTATAAACCAATTCAGAGTTAGAGCTCTATGTCTTCTCGTATATGAAAAAGTACTTAGAAAATTCATTCATTTAAACCATTCAAACATTATTTACCGAGTGGCAACTCTGCGATACTCTTCTAGGCAATTAAGGTACATCAGTGATCAAAAGAGACAAATGTGGCCTCCCTCACTACATTTAACATTTTTAGATTTTCCATTGTTTACATTATATATTATTATAATTGTGAATATTGGTAACTGCTAAGAATGTGGAGTTGGAATTTTCTTAGAAAATAATTCCTTTGACTAATACAAAAATTTGACCTAACAACAAATGTGTAATTTGAGAGTCATCAACTTTTTGCCTCATTTGAGAAATCAGTAACAAATCTAAATAACTCGTATAAGGTGGAGTTGTATAAGATGATTCGTATCTATATTGTCCACTGTTTCTTGCAGCCTTTAGTATTCGTCTTCCTGCGTCAGGGGCTGGCTGGCTGTTCAGGTCGGCTTCACTCTCCATTGTCGGCATACTCCTGAACTGCCATTCTCCGCCTCCTTTGCAGTTGCCGTGTGAATGAGCAGGTGGAATGCTGGTGAATGTGATGTGTGCCACTTCAAGCTATGGACGTATAAATCTTCAATGGTAGAGCCTCCATACTCTCTCCCATCCTGTTGGCTTGAAACAACTGTGCACACTAATCTTGGAAGCCATGTGTTGGATATGGTGGAACCAAAATATGGAAAGAGCATGGATGCTGATTTTCTACTTTGAGGAGCGCCACCTGCTTAACAGGAACACCATTTTAAAGTTTGGTTTGAGGCATGTTGTGCATTATAGCAACTGAAGTCACCTTAACTGTTACATTCCCATCCATAGACAGAAAAGGGAAGCAGAAGTGTCAATGTATTGGGCAGAAAAGAGATATTTAACAGTTTAAAATTGAATATAAAGAAACGGTTGGTTCCTTTAAAAGTCCTTTTCTTTTCTTTCATATATATATATGTATATAAATGAAGCAACCTTGTTAAACTCATTCTCTTAGACTGAAAGCATAAAGAGAGCCAGAGAAATTTATGAATTTACTTTTTTAATGTTATTTTCACTTATTTTTTTGCAGATCTTTTAGAATTTTATTGAACTCCATTTAAAGGATGAGAATGAGGACACATGAGCAGAAAATGAAACAAGTCAATTTTCTATACTATTTTCCCCGATTGTACAAAACTGAGTCAGAAATACCTAGAGGAATACAACACTTGTAGTCAATGTAACCAAGAATTAGACTATGATTTGGACCCAGTGCAAGCAGATGCAGGAAAGTCTTAAAATGAATAACATATTATTTGATAAAAAGAACCATTTTTTTTTTTTTTAATTTTAGTGTCAAAGAGTGTGTAATTCAGTAGAAAGTTAGGAATTAAGTGGTAAAATGAATGAGTAATGTTTTCAAGTCCATGTCATATTTAGAAAAAAAGCCCTGAGAATTTAATTTTGGAGTTTGGATATTATAAAGTAGTAGTTAATAAGAACAGGTAACAGTGGAATTTATAAACTACAAAAAATAACAGGACATTCTTCATTATTGTTTTGATTCTTGGTTAAATGGACATTGTATTTGCTATTTAAAATTTCTGAAATGGTATCATAGGATAGAGTTGGACAAATATAAAGATTTTCCAAATGAGAGTAAAATAGATTCCAGAAGCTGAGCACTAAAGACCTGGTGTTGATTTATGTTAACACTTTAGAATGAATTATTAAGCAAATGGTTTGAGTGTACTTAGAAAAGAAAATAATAAACATTAGCCAACATCTTTAGTAAGTTCCAGTCTTCTCAAATTAACCTGCTATTCTTTTTTAAAGGGTAATTAGGCTGACAGATGAGTAAATTGATAGTCTTTATACATTTTAATGTATGCCAGGCATCTCACAAAGATTGCTTACACACAGGAAAGAATCACATGCTCTATAATATTACCCTTAAGTGGAATTCTGGTCAGTTTATGAGTGGATGTGGAGGCAACTAGTGCAAAGCTAATTAAACTTTTTTTTACATGAGCTTACTTAGCCAGGAAAACATTTCCTAATTATCTCACGTTCAGTGGAAGAACAATCTTTATTTAGTTTGTGAGAGAAGAACATGACTCTATACCCATGATTTAATATTATAAAAGTCTTATAAAATTAACAATTACTCAGTAATTTGTTTTAATAGTATGTTGCAATTTATTTAGACGGCAAAATTCGCAAGCAGCACACCACAAATAAAGTGCCATTGTGGAAGTTAATTGGTAGAATTTATATATATATATCAGCTTCAGCAATATGAAAACATATATTTCACAAATAAGTGATGATATATACGTCTTATAATCTAAGTGGAAAATCATGAATTAAAATACGCAAAAGATTCTATGACACATTGTAGAGATACCAAACAGTCCCACCCAGTAATCTAATAATAATAATTTCTCTTGTTTTAAGTGTCCACGTTTGCAATCACTGGTAATGGACAGCAGCCTTAGGAAACGAATACAGGCCCTGTCCAAATTCCTGACGTAGACTCCATGAGTAGAATAAAAGGATTGCTGTTTTATGCCAATAAGTTTGAGGTGGTTTGTTACACAGTAATAGATAACCACATCAATTCATGTGTAGATATTTGGAAATCCTGAAACGCTCAAAAAGAACACTTTTAGCTATGCATTATCATTGTTGTCCTGAGTTGTTTATCATCAGGATTTTCATTTGCTGTTGTTCTTCTCTTCTCATTCTAAATTGGGGTTAATTTGCTTCATTATTATTACTCTCTCACAGTTCTGGAGGCCAGAGGTCCAAAATCAAGGTGTTTGTAGGCGGTGGTTGCTCAGAAGACTCTAGAAGAGAATTTGTTCCTTGCCTTACTTTCCAAATGCAAAATCTGGAGTTGAAAAGCACAATAGTTGAACGAAAAGTTCACCAGATGGACTCAACGGTAAATGTGAGTTGGCAGGAGAAAGAATCAGTAACCTTGAAGGTAGATCAATAGAAATTATCTAAACTGAAGAACAGAAGAAAAAAGAAAAGTGCACAGAACTTTAGACGTTCAAATGGCTTCTGGGGCAATGTGTAGTATTCATGGTACGTTAATCAGAGTTCCAGCAGAGAAGGAAGTAAAAGAAATAGAAAAATACATTTGAAGAAATAATGGCCCCGGAAGTACTAAGTTTAATGAAAATCATTAAATTATACATATAACAAACTAAATTAACCCCAGGTAGAATAAATATTAATATTACATTGTAGTGTCTTCTAGACGCCGTCTTATTCCTTACATCATAAATGCTTTACTGACTGCTGTGGAACGAGATCTTCTGATTTTGACTTGCATGTGCCATTGAGCCTCAGTGTGGCCCAATTTTTCTATTAGTTTATTTGAACCTCAGACTATGATGATATTTTTGGTCTTCACTTGCAATAAAATTATTACTTGCCCATTAAGTTCATTTCTTTTATTGTTCTCATTTGCCAAGAGCAGGAATTGAAAACTTTTTCTGTAAAGTGACAGAGAGTAAATATTTTCAACTTTGCAGTCTTTAAACTCTCTGTCATTAACAAGTCAACTCTGTCATTTTAGTGTAAAAGCTGCCATAGATAACAAGTAAACTAATGTAAATATAGCATTATTTACAAAAATAATAAGTGAGCTAGATTTGGAGTACAAGCCGTAGTTTTCTGAGCCCTGTCTGAGATAATAAAAGATACACTACTTGGGCCAAAAAAAGTAGGAAATTTTAGTCCTGAAATTACCTGCCGTTATCAGAAAAAAATTGTGATCCACATAATTTTGAAAATGCTTATGTTATATCTTTATATTATCAGAAAAAACACACTTTTCTCTTTAAAATGATTAAATTTGAGAAACGATGATACAGGAAGATCTCTACTGGTGAACTACAAGCTGAACTACTTCTTTTTCAACAATTTTTATCAATAATTTGGATGAAGTTACAAAAGCCATCTTTCAGAATCACAGAAGGCACAAAAGCAGCAAAGAAACCTAATATTTTGGAGAGGAGAACAAGAATTTACAACGATCAAGCCATTAGAATGATCTCTTAAAAACAATTTAAGGTGATGGCATATTTGCATAATGTAAAGTTAAGTGAAAACAATAAGATAAAAAATTAAATACAGTAAAATCTCAATTTTGTATAAGACATAGAAGAACAAACACTAGATTGTGAACAGCATAATTTTATATCTGTTTAATAACATTAAACTTTTTTGAGAGTTTACTATATTGCCTGCCTTTTGTTAAACAATTTACAATATCTCATTTAATGCTCATAACTATAACTATACAGAGGCTTTTATCATCTCTTCTTAAAATGAGGCACCTTAGGCAAACAATTTTTTTGTTCAAGGTCCGTATATAGTAATTTATGGAGCTAGATTTAAATTCAGGTTTTTTTCTGACTGTAAAGGCAGTGGTCTAATTTGCTAAAGTGGTGAGATTATGGCTAGCTTTACTTTTATTCTCTATACACTATATATTTTTGCATCTTTTATATTATCCATGTTGAAGATGTGTTATTTTAGTAATGATAAAAATAAAATTAGGGGCTGACCCAGTGGAGCAGCAGTTAAGTGTGCGCTTTCCACTTCGGTCACCTGGCATTCGCCAGTTCGGATCCCCAGTGTGGACATGGCACTGCTTGGCATGCCATGCTGTGGTAGATGTCCCATGTATAAAGTAGAGGAAGATGGGCACGGATGTTAGTCAAGGCTAGTCCTTCTCATCAAAAAGAGGAGGATTGGCAGTAGTTAGCTCAATGCTAATCTTCCTCAAAAAGAAATTAAATTAAATTAAATATACTAGAAATTAAAGGTAGGAATTGTTGACAATAGCCAATTGACATTTTGCAGTCATATTAGTATATTAAAATTACTGAACTTAAGTTTTCAAAAGAAATTCAATAATACAGGCCTGGATGAAATAATTTAGCTGAAAAGATATTAATGTGGATTTGGTTGACAGAGTTTCAACTAAAGCAGTTACTTTCAATACTCATACATGCATGGGCTACATAAATTTAAGTATAGCATTTATTACTCGGGACTGTGCTACTCAAAGCGTGGTCCTCAATTGCTTACAGTTCACAACTGTTTGTTGATGGTTGATGATGAAATAAGGAAAGAAACTGAAAGGAAGCAACTGAGTAAATTTATGTTAGATGAATCTAATTATAATAAACAGGGCTTATATTCTGCGACTTTTTCACAATTTTTTTAAACAAAACTTTGGGCCTCAATAAAGAAAAGGAGAAATGCCCAGTGGTATTTTACTACAGAGAGTATGAGAATCATTGACCTGGGAGATAATCTATGGTACTGGTTATACACGTCCGTGGTGCTTATTCACACCAGGGTATCAAATTTAAGTGGAACTTTCAGAGAAGGGAAATTAGTATAATGAAGAACCTGGAAATGTCGTCACGTGATAAATGATAGAATGGAGCATTATCAACAGACAGTCTGATTATTTTGGAGTTTGAAGAGTCACCATAGGAAAAAGATCAAGTGTTTATCATGTATAGATAGAACTAGAACCAAAAGATAGAAATCAGTAGAAGAAAGATTTGGGCTCAATAATCGGGAAGAAGCCTAAATTATTAGAATAGTTATGCTGTAAGGTGAAAAATTCCACAACATTAGGGCTATTCAAATAATTTTGGGTGATAACTTGAAAGACATTTGGTGTAAGACTGATTCTTAAAAGTCCTTGCCCACTTCCAAGATACTATGACTCTCAAAATGGGATTAATCATCTTGTTTGGTAATATTGTCCCAGTTTATGCCAAATGTAATTTTCAGAGAGATCTGAAACCAATAGCGCTGCTGTTCATATAAATTTGAGAACATACTAATTATATGGGTCAATCTTATTTTTGTGACACGTTTTGGTTCCCTTAGGTGAAGAGTTTTGACTACCATGTTTTAAAAAATCATTTATGCTGAAATGGTATTGAGTAATCTACATATGTTTTCTTCCTAAGTCTTTGTCGGTGTCGCAATCCAATGTGCACATCGGGATAGATGCAGAGAGGGCTGATGGCCACTCTGAGTTTATTATAACCAGTGTTTCAATATATACATAGCTTATGTCTGGTAAACATACACAGGTGTTCTGGATGAAGTAATTAGCAAATGCCAAGAATTCTTAGTGATTTCTCAAGGAGCCCTCTCTTGGCTTCTGTTTTGATATTATCATGTTATTGCTGTGCTCGTATATTTTTATCTCGGAGCAGGCAAGGTCTCTTAGGCAACGGTCCCTCCTGCTCCCGATATTGATATCGTTTCTCCATCTGTGCCCCCAGGCGGCCGATGCCTGTCTTAGGTTGCCTCCCCCTGAAGGTCTTACCCGTCATTGGCTAACTGGCCTTCTCACCTCTGGGTCACAGTTTGTTGACAAGCTTTTTCCAGTGATTATTAACCCTTCCTGCGTCAGGGGCGGCTACAGTCTTTACTTTTATTCAACAATATGCTTTTGACCCTGAGCTATTCAGATATTTTTCTCAACATTATATTGAGAAATTAAATTGAGAAATATTGAGTGTTTATTAAGCCATTGCTATGTTGAGGCTTTGTGCTAGACATACTACCTGCATCTCACCATTTATCCTTAGTTGTGGCTTAGCTCGGCCTTAACATGGGTCAATCTGGTGATTAATTGGTCTTGCTGTTACTAAGGTGAAAAATATTTTTTAGTTCATATGTGCCAGGCTAGGAAATGTGGAAAATTTTGATTTGTCCTTGGGGAACCACGTATGCTTAAGCTATTTGTATATCTTATACATTTAACCTCCTACAAGGCAGTGACTAGGGGAATAAAAATTCCTTTCACAGGGATAGCTCAATAAATATTTATTTTAAGACTTATGCCTGAAATGTAGATGGGTTGTATAAGATCATCCAAGCCTACTAGAGACTAGGTTGGAGAAACCCTGACTCTGCAGGTAACTTACAAACCAGAGCCAGGGATATGGGAGCAGGAGTGGTCATTTTTACGAGTGGACCATTAGTAAAGACAATGTTTGTAAGACTGGAAATGCTAATGTAATAATCCTGAGGCCAAGCCAGAAATTTAACTCAGCAATCTGTCTCCTCTTGTCTTGTCACCAATTACAGATTTAGAGCACAGGCTTTGGACTATGACATGATAGGGTTTCTATTCTATTCAACCCACTTAAATTGCATGACCGTAGGGAAGTTATGTAATTTTTCTGTGCCTCAGTTTCCTCAATGATAAAATGGAAAAGATAATACCTACTTCACAAGGTTGTGGTGAGAATTAAAGGAGGTGATCTGAATTAAGTCTCAACATTGTATCCAGAATTTAGTAGGCACTCAGCAAATGATAATTCTTTGTCTTCTTCATAACTGATTCGGGAATATTTATTTGGCTCTGGCTCATTGTTCACCCATGACAATACTAATATATAATTCTAACATGTATGTTTTTCTAGCTTCTAGAATTCATCTTCACTTCTTATCTTGGCTCTATTTTTTTTTTTACCTTGGGCACTCAGTTTCACAGCTATCCATTTCTCACAACTTCATCTCACACGGTCCTCACAAGAACAGGGAAAACATAAAGAAACATTAACACAAATGTAATAAAACAAACAAGATCTAATTTTTCTGTTGAAGGATATTGTTTAATCCCTTGAATATCTCATGAAATCTGCCTTCAGTATGTATAAATAATATTTTAACAAGCCTTAGGGCAGCTTCATAAAAGTTTCTGTATTTTTTTTTTGAAGAATGTTTTGTTGATCCAGAAATGATATTAACTGAATACGTTGCAATGTCTTTGCATTTATGTTGTTATATCACAGTATTTTTCTGTTGCAGAAGAGTGATAGTGACTCAGCCAGGTAAAACTTGCCAGCATGTGAACCTTGGATTTCATATAAATAAATGTCCTAGTTTATAAGGCTATGTAATAATCGTAATCTAGAGTTACAGTTTTGTAGACTTGAACTCTGCTTTAGCTAAATGTTATATTTTATACGTGAGTAAATGTGTAACATATTCAGTAAAGTATCAAATTAAGAAACCTGAATATTAAGCAGGTTTTCTTTAAGGAAGAGGGGATTTACAAAGTGCTATAAAAATTGCTTAGTGAAGCCCATAAATCATTCTAGGTTTTCATTGATTTCATGTATATACAAAAATTATCTGGATTAAGAAATTGCAATTTCTTTTAGTTATTAGTTTGTTTATTCTTACCACAAATATCACATATAGCCTCAAATATTCAAGAATATTAAGCCTGTAAAATGTAGTATGCATTTAAAATCTGAGAATGAAAAAGTATAGTGAATTAAATAATCAGTGCTGCAATTCTATATGTTAACTAGTCATGTAAGAGACTAAAATAAATGAAATATATGATATCTGTATTTTTAAGTAAGAAACATTTACAAAAGAGAATCATAATATAGATATTTCGTTTTTAAGAATTTCCCTTATTTAGAAGTTCAGTGTTATTGAAGAACTTCCACGATAAAATAAATATGTTGTAAATACTTGCACCTTACTGAATTTAGCCTTTCATTGCTTTGCTTAATTATTCACTCTTCATATATTGCTGCTAAACTAAATACTGATATTCTTTCTTTACCACAAGTACATTAGTACAATTAATTTGTCTCTGACAGAGTCCTGTGATTACTCAAAAGTGGCAATTATCATGGGAATAAAAATAACCAAACTAAATTACTCAGTTATCCATTAATAATTTGAGCTGGACCTAGCTGAAGGGTTCTGGTATTATCTAGGCTTCCTTAGGCATCTGCAACCATCTGGGGGCTGTTGCTCTAAGATGGCCTCAACTCAATGGCTCACTCCTGTTGACTAGCCCAGGCTTCTTCACATGGAAACTCATTGCAACAGCAGCAAGAACACAAGCACCAAGGTATCAGCAGTTTTTAAATCTCTGCTTGCATTGTGTATCCCATTATATCATATTATATTCCATTGGCCAAAGCAAGTCATATGACCAAGCCCATTAGTCAGGGGAGTAAGACATGACCCAAAAGTGAGGACACAGGATGGCATCAATCAGTCTGGGACCATAACTGCAATACTCTACCATAACAAGGTTTTATAAGGTCATTTACTTTAAGTAAACTTTTACTTGACAATAAAATAGTTAAAACACAAAATATAAACACAGCCTATTTCAACTTGAATTTTATTTGCTTTATGCCACAAAAATTTATTTGCCCAGTAACTTCCCCCTGTAGCAATAAGCATTTCCTAGTGGCACATATGTCTGCATATTGTTTGTATGTACGAAACTTGAATCTTCTTCTTTGTCTCCACCCCTACCATCCTTCTTTACTAACCCCTCAAAAATTAAATCATGTCTAATGTGTTTCTTTTGACATAAAATGAGCTCCACACAACAATAAACCAAACAAACAAAATCAAAACCCTCAAGCTTTTACAAAAAGTAGATGAAATATTTTCAGAGAAAGTTTACATAATAGCACACATTTTACATATCCACACTTCAAAATTGAGATTTCTAACATGAAATTAAAATACATACCAAGCAAATTTTAGAATTTGGAAATTTTAGTTAAATGCTCATATATGGTGACTGACTGTTGAGTTGCAACAACTTTTAATTAATTAATTAATTTTTATTTATTTAATTTTTTGAGGAAGATTAGCCCTGAGCTAACTGCTGCCAACTTTTCTGAGGAAGATTGGCCCTGAGCTAACATCCATGTTCATCTTCCTCTACCTTATATGTGGGACATCTACCACAGCATGGCTTGCCAAGCAGTGGCATGTCTGCACCCGAGATCCAAACTGGGGACCCCTGGGCCGCCGAAGCAGAACATGTGCACTTAACCGCTGTGCCACCGGGCTGGCCCCACAACTTTTTATTAATGTGTGGGGTTTGGTGAGGAATTAGAGCTTATTAAGTACTATACTGGTCATTATATAAATAGTACGTTTTATTGTCCTCCACCAGTACACTCCTTCTCTTATAGTTGCAAATCAGCTTCTCAGTATCTTCCTCTCTTTCTGTTGCTATTTACGAAGAATTTTGGTTGTTTATTGACCTGCAGATTTATTTTGGAAAATCTATGAGTGAAAAGGAAAAGAGAATTATAATTCAATGAGATAATAAGGCCTCTCAAGAAGATTTTTAGACTAAGTAATTTGAGTATATTTGTAGGTAAAATAAATCAGGAGAAGAGTGAGACTTTTCAAGAAAAGGGGTATGATTGTGGAATGAATTCACAGGGAGCATAGGTTTCATCCTTGGAAGATAGGATAGGCTTGTTCCTCTATGAGAGAGAGAGAATGCAGAATAAATGTAGAGTGAAGAACAAGACTTTGCAAGAGAGTGGAGTGTGATATATAAGAAACATAACATTGGAAGGAAAGGCATTTCTCTTTTTCATGCATCTTAGTAAGATCAGGGATAGGATCACTTACCTAGATTGAAAGTCAAGTTCATCTCACATTACTTGAGCATCTCTTATGTGACAAGAATCTTGATAGATACCTATGATCCAAAAAGGAATAGTGCACAGTCTCTGTATTGAAGGACTTTATAGTCTAAGTGGGAAACAGTCACATAAACCCAGTCTAATGTTAATAGGAGGGCTCTTACAGAAAATGACACCTAAGCTTGGTTTTAAAGGATGTATAGATATTGACCGTGACAAGATAGAGAAGGAAACTCCAAGCAGAAAGAATTGTAATCACCAAATCAGTCAAGATGGACAGACAAATGTTCAATATTGATAGAGATGTTTCTCAATTGTTTTTAACCTATTATCCCTTTGATGACGAAGAAAAATGTTCACATCCCTCTTCCAGAGATGCTGAATTTCCTCCCAACAATGAAGACCCAGTTTTCCAGTATAAAACCTGGTGTTTCTTAATGATGAGAAGACTGACTGAGCAGATCGAACTGGCAATGGGAATTATGTGCAAGTCTTTTCATTAGCAATTCTCCAGGAGGTAAATGCTGAGGAGACAGAGGTATAGAATATAAATAGAAAGGGAGTAAAAGCTAAGATTACCAAGACTCCTGCTTTTACCCAGAGGAGCCATAGATGACTAGAAATGGTTCTGAGACGGTAAAACAAGGTGCTTAAAATTTACTACCAATTGTATTCCAATATAACCTCTAATGAAATACCAATTGATTGGAATAAACCAACACATAGGAACTGCATCCCTCAGTTCTACATGTTTCAGCAAAGCATTCATACTGATACTGATATTCTTTCTATCTGCATTAGTAAAGCCCAACAATTGTGTTGAACTGATGCTTTGGCTGTCAAACAAACAAAGAAACGTGGCCCCCCCGCCCCCGCCCCCCGCCCCCGATTTCAAGTTCGTGTTAATTAAATGATCTTAGAAGCTATTTAGGTAATCCACTTAGGCTTCTCTAAAAGCAACCCTTCTAATGACAATCTCAACAGGCATTGAATAATGTCATTAAGCCAGTTTTGCTTAAAGACATTTATTCATATCATAGAATAATGTCATCCTTATGTTATGATTTGAATACTCCATAGTTTTATATTTTTTCATTTAATGATCCATTCTTAATGCCGTTGGGTTTATTTTGTGGAAGGAGTGGACAAATGGACTAAATGGCTCATGAAGTGTGCATGTCACACCTATCTGAGACCACAGAGTTTTCAACATTAAAATTGGCAGCCAGTTGAGAAATTTTCTCCTGATGGTTTCAATATTAATTTCTTTCCCTTTACTACTTAGAACAACCATTTTTTTTTCAGTATCTGTATTGAATGGAATCATCAAATCAAATTTGAATTTTGATAATTTATCTTAATTTTACCTATCCAGTATTGCTCTCCCATCTCCCAATATTCATGGAGAGAATGTAAAATGTAGTTAGGAAATTGAACTATGAAATCAGACAGACCTAGATTTTGGTTGTGTTAATTTAGGCAAATTTTAAACACCTTAATCTTGGTATTCTTTCTTTCTTTTTGTCTTTCTATCTATTTTTCTACCTCTCTATTCATCCATTAATCTGTCTATGCTTATATATAAAAATGATATCATAGTACCTACTTCAGAGGGTTACCATCATGATTTATAAGATCAGGCACAAAAAGTGCTGCTTATTTTTGGCAAGAATAGACTCTCAAGGAATGCTAGCTAATAGTAATAAAATAACAATGAACTTTCCTTTTGAGGCAAGCAACTCCTGACTTTGTCCTGAACACATCTTGCTCTCTTGATTCCCAATGCCTTGTGCATAGTTGCTAGGTCTTTCTATTTATATTATAATCTCTTACTTGAGACCCAGCCAAAATCCCACCTGTTCCATGAGGACTTGTTCCATCAATGTAGAATACAAAAGTTTCTGAACATAGATCTAAATTTTGTGTATACCCTTTGATGCTTAATTAGAGTCATGGTCCACAGTTGTTTATTGATTTACCCATGTAGATATTCTCTTCCTGAAGAGATTTTAAATTCTTAGAGAAAGCATAAACTACATTAACAAAAATCAACAGACCACAAAATAAAACAAAGCAAAAGTACTGTCAACCAAACCAAACCAACCCCTCAAGACACTTCCAGAATGTATTTTAAGCCTTCAGATATTTACTGACTGAACACTTGAATGTCTATCTTAGAATATTAGAAATGACTCTCAAATTCAAAAGGGCACTGACTACACCCAAAGTGGAATATGAATATTTTTTTCTTAGAAAAGTTCTTGTCAGCCACACCATTTATTGGTGAGAAATGTGGGCATTAGATCACAGGGTAAAAGCATTTTACCTCCCCGAAGTTTGGTGCTCCTTTTTAATTTGGGGCCTCCTACAAAATTAATGGTGGCAGTGTTACTGAAACCAAAGTGGGGGTTCCCTCCTGGTGAGTTAAATCAGACTCTCCACCAGAAGCAGTTGTCTCACAAAGTGTATTTGCAGCAAATAGGAGACCATGCAGAATCATTTCCAAAGCAATGGCTCTCCTCAAACAAACGGAAGCAGGGACTTTTATTTCGGGTGCGGAATGAATATTCAAAAGAGAAAGGTGGGTATTCTCTTGCACAGGCTCAGCTGGAAAACATGCTTCCACATACTCTGAAGGTTATGGGACTAAGGCCTAAACTCCTCCTGGAGAGATCTTAGCACTAAAAATAAGGCAAAGGTTATAGTGGAGCTCTTGTGGTGAAGCTTGCTGTGGTTCAGGGTGGTTGGTGATTGAATCTCCTTACCATAACAAAAGGAAAAAGAACAATTTGGAAAAACAATCAAAATATCCAAACCCAGGCTTGAGTTCCTCTGGGTCAGAGCAGCAAAGCTGATATTAAAGATTGGCTGGGCCTGGCTTTCTTTGCTGGCTTGCTTCAGACCTCCTTTTATTATCTTTGATTATCTAGCAACAGATAATGTTGAGTTAAGGCCAGATGATGCCATCTAGGCTCTTCCCTGCACTATGATTTTGAGTTTTTATTCATTAACCATATTTCTTTCATAACCATAAAGGTCCATATTAGTGTGAAAAATGGAAAAGAATGATTTGTCTAATGAAATAGCCATGTATTATTTGAGTCTCTAATACAGAGTGAGTTTGTTTAAAAATGTGCTGAGTAAACTTCTTTGATAATTTGAAGAAAATAATTTGGTGGTGACTTACTATTTGAAGAAAATAATTTGGTGGTGACTTACTATAATTTAAAAAGAAGTGGAAGTGATTTCTCTGCAGGTGGCTTCTTCAAATTGCAGGTTTAAAGGTGGCTGATCACAGTAAGGAACTAATTGCCTGGTTTTAACTAGGCACACTGCTTTAGGAGATCTTGGAAACATTTCTTTTCCTGGTGTTTGTATCACCTTGAGCTTCATTTTAACGATCTCTTGCTCTTTTTGTATTGAGCCTCATTTCAACAAAAAATGAGAGCTATTTTCATTTTTTAAAGAAGAGTTATGTACAAAAATTTTGAAGTTGCCAAAAAGAGTTTTAAAAATTCTGCTCAAAGAGGTAGATTTGTCTTGTTGTTTTTTTAATAGTTAATAATACTTTGTGACATTGGCCACTCTCTCTAATACCTCTGTGATATTTGTCATTTTTTCTTCAGAAATATAATTACCAGTGCCATTGGAGTATTATCATATGACTGTATTAATGGAGAAGCACAAGAATCTCAAATTTCTATAATTCAAATTCTAAAACCAGCTACAAGGTGTTCTATATAGTTTTATAACTAATTCTTCCCTTTAACCAAAATTTAAATTTATAACGAATAAAATCAGCTTGAAATGTTTAATATTTTAAAAAATAACTGGCTTCCAATTCAATCCAACAACGCCTACTGTATGTTTACTATGTTTATATGAGGGTAAGACATTATAGGTCTTGCAAATATGAAAAAGACAGTCTTTGATTTCAAGTTAATTATGATTTATGAAGGAGATAATAGGCATGCAAATAAATATAAAGCAATGCAGAATGTAGTTATAAACAGAAACCTATGCAAATACAAATACATGTACTAGATCTGTTCAAGAGACAATAAGGGTTTAAACTTGTCTAGGACAGTGATTCTCAAACTTGCACTCTGAACCAACCAAAAGCATCAGCATCATTGGAGAACTTTTTAGAAATATAAATTCTCGGGCCTCATCCCAGACTACAAACCCAAAAACTTTGGAATGGAGTCCAAGAATGTGTTTTCACAAGCCCTCCAGGCAACGCTGATGCACAAAATTTGAGAACCACTACTGTAGAGTTGAGCTGTGCAATATGGTAGCTACTAGCCACATGTTGCTACATAATTCGAATTTAAATTAAATAAAATCAAGATTTCAATTCCTCACTTACATTAGCCACATTTGAAGTGCTCAGTAGGCATATGGGGTGAGTAGCCACCATATTGAACAGAACAAATGTAGAACATTTCCATCATTGCAGTTTTATTGGACAGCACTGCTTCAGAGCATGGAGACCTCAATGGAACATTACTGAGAAATGAAAGAAAGTAGATTTAGCTCAGGTCATAGAGATTCATAAATGCAATAGTAAGGAATTTGAGCCATATTCTGTTATCAGGGGAGGACAATGAATTTTTCTTTGAGAAAAGGATATGACAAGCCTGGACTTTGTTTATGGAACATCCCTCTTCCAGTTAGGTGCCTAATGCTTCCTATCGAGTGAGACTAGGGGAAAGCAAACACCAGATAGACTTGTGCTGAGACTATAACAGTGGGAAGAGAGAGGAAAACATGTTTATAAAGCATTGAGAATGTAGACCCAGTAAGAACTGATCACTCTTTGAATGGGAGGTGGTCAGAGAGACAGAAAACTTAAACATGATTGGATTTTGAGTGTGATTGGGACAAGGTTAATGCCATTACCAGTGACAAGGAAATAGGAACAGCAGTAGTTTATCAGATTATGTGAAAAAAGATCATGGGTCTGCCATGGAATTTCATTAATCCAATAGTTTTGGGGTAAAATTTCATCCAGAAATGTTCTTCATTACTCTTATCACATGGTTTCATCCTGTTACGTTACTTTCCTTTGCTATCAACTAATTTTGTAGATAACCACTTTTAATGAAGAAAATGAAAGAATGTTCTTAAAAAGAAAATGATGACTTTTTACCACTGACTATTATAAATGTTTTTCAAAGATGAAAGAAATTTTACTTACCAATTCATCTGGTGGAATATGTCAAAACAATTTCTTCCTCTTTTGCTACAGAATACTTTTTCTAGGTGAAAGGCTTGCAAAGAAAGAAACCAGGTTGTAATGTGTTCTATAAAATTCTAGTTTCTTCAAGTACTATCTGAACATTATAGTTGGATTTTGAGACAAAATTGAAATGATTTTCACGTCTGTGTGAAATAGAATATTCATTTTTGGAAATAAACAGAATACTTAGAGCATTAAGCATTGTTCTAGTCTTTTATTATCTTACAAATTTCACTGTGGTGTATACTTTTACATATTGTATTCTTGTGGATTAATTTTATTTTTATTTTAAAGATTTAAAAAAAAATCATATTGGCTTACATCATGTCAGAACGGTTTTTGTATTTTAGACCAGTTCTTTACAGAGATAACTTAATTGTATGATTTGAGGCATCATAGTAAGGTAGGAAAAAACCATTTTGTTAGGTGTTCAGAATCCTGAGTTGTAGTTCTTACTTCTACTATTTTTAGGATGTTAAAAAGTAAAATTCTATGAGCTAAAGTTCTCTCATTTACGTAATGAAGAGCTTGAACTAGATTATCTTGTTTTTCCTGGCTCTAAATGGGGCAAAGCATGAAAACATAATTGCTTGCAAATTGTTTATTATCTGCTATTTATCAAAGAGCGTGGCTCTTGTGTAGGAACGAGGCACAGGGCAGGCAAGTTGCTGAGAAATCAAGGAAAATAAGATTTGGGACAGAGGATGGTGTTGCTTGTATCAGATTAGACAGTAGCAGCTAGACTTACCTTGAGGACGCTCAAACCTAGGGTAATGTTCCAAATGGGGGAATTGCTATTCTCATGTAAATTTGGTTCCAATTGGGAATGGGTGGTATGATGGAAAATAAAGGGAAATATTACTTAGATAAGGAAATGGAGTGAGAGAGAGGCTTCTGCAAAGACAAACTCTGTTCATATGACGATTGTACCTGGTCTGCCTCTAGCTTCTGTTTATACTGCTAAATACACATATTCTGAATATTTACACTGTAGAAGTGAATTTGGTAGATACATTCATGGGTGAATATCTGATGGGGTCGAAAGAGTACTGAATAGGGAATCAGGAGGCCCTGCTTGGGTGCTAGCTCTTCCACTATCTACTGCCGTAGTGTTGCACAAGTTGCTTATGTTGACATCTAGTTGTATCCAAGCAGCAGGGAAAGCAATCTAAGTAGCAAGTGGCTAAATTGCTCTAATTTCCAGCCAGTGCACCAAGTTTATCAGTTCACTGAAGTTGGCAACACCTCAGATTAAAACTTTTTTTGTTAACTATGTCAATAAGTAGACCTAAGCAGGCCACATAGATTTGTGAATGCTCAAAATGTTAACATTGACTGTATCCAAACTGGAGAAAGAAATAGTAGATATGTCCTGCAGTAAGGAGTGAGTGATCATTCAGATGAGTTTATTGCCTTTTACACGGCACTTGATGGTTTTCCTCTCATAATCTAGTCCTTTTTCTGCAGTACCAACACTTATTAAATTTCTTTCCAGAACTTTCAAAATGGGGCTTGCTAATTGAAGTTTCTCATCTCCTAGTTATCATTAACTTCATTTCTATAGAGTCGTTTCTTGTTGACCCAAAGAGGGATGTCTGTTTTTGGGGAACCAGACCGTGGGATAAGAACAGTTAAATCTATGCCTGAATTTAGTCAGACTCTACCTGTGTTCTTTGCTTTTCCCACTCCTTTGGCCACAAACTGTGTAGTTATTTTTGCCTCTGTATTTCACTGATCAGAGACTTCTGAGTGACCAGAAGGGAGTTTTGAGTTTTATTATCTCAACAGAAAACTAAAAATAATTTTTCAAAATCCTTTACAAGGTTTTCCATAAAACAGAGTTATTTTATAATTCTTAAAATTTATTACTACGCTGATATGTTTTCCTTAATATAACCAATATTCTCATTTTAGTGTAACTGAAGTCTTTTGTTAATCCTCTCTTTTCCCAGCAGTTTAATTTCTAAGCTGTATTTTCATGTTTTTTCTGCAAATAGAGAAGTTTGGATTCAGTGATCTCTGAAGTCCCTTCAAGCTCTGAAAGTTAAGGATGATAGTAGGAGGATTTTCCTAGTTCCTTGAGATTGAAGTCATGAAAAGTATCTACTACACTGCTTTCTAAAACATCTCTTAGATTCACTGAAGTGAATAGACCGTTGCAATAGTCGGACACTGAATGCTAGTTATCTTCTGCTGTTCCTCAGATGGTTGCCTCTCCCTGTTCCATGCAATGATTTTGCAGGCATTCAGTCCTTGAAGCAAGTGACGTTTTCCTAATTTTAACTCAGGTCAATCAATTGGGTGAGTATTGATCAACAAGCATTTGTTAAAGCCACGTCTCAAGTTATGTCAATCTAGATTGAACATATGCCATGCCTAAGAGATTTCTTCATTAACCTGTTGACATTGCCAATGAGAGTTCAATGTTGTTTCAAGAAAGAGTCTCATAAGCACATGCCTTTTTGCTATTTTTACCATTTGCCTTGGTTTCCATGAATATCACGTATTTTATTTTTCTTGTCAAAGCTAAATAATTTATGAAGACCACTTAAATACATTATTTCAGTTCCTTAACATGCTGGTAACTATGTAATGTTAGATTACTGAGCTATGGATTTATTGAGATATAGGAATATCTAGGTCACATGATAGGAATGAATGAACTATTTCTATGATTTTGATTTACTTATTTATTTGTTTATTCATTTATTGTTTTGAGAAAGGTCTATATTGAAGCCATTTATCTGATAGTGTTGCCTGAAAAGCCAAAGTCCTGAGACCCCCTTCCTGGGACTGGTTGTTGTACTGTTCCTCTTGCTGTTTTTGAAGTTTTTGAAGTGTGGTACAACTGCTGCTGTGGCCTTAACTCTGGAAAGCCTAGTGTGTGCCGATTTTATTTTCTGTCAAATTTCCTGGAGTTTGTCTGAAAAAAATAAACAACTATAATAAAAATAATAGTCCACTAAAAAAGAATACTATTTTTATCTTTGGGGTCATAGTGTCATGTGGGTGATAAGAAATAAATGAAACCTTCTGGCTGCATATCTTATGTATTTTACACTATGCCATGCTTCTGTGTGAATACAAAGAGTGAAAGGACATTTTAAAAAGTCTCTTCTAACCAGCTAAAGCTATCATTTATTAACTCTTATTATGTTTCATTATCAGATTTAAAGCTGTTGGCAATCTTATGAGAGGGAATTTTAGCCCCCTTTTACAGATATGGAAGCAGATAATCGGAGAATTTAAGTAACTTGCTTAAGATCACACAGCTTGTTCGTGAAGGAGCCAGGATTCTAACCTACTTCTTTCTGACTCCATATCCACTATATTACATGCCAGAAGGGAATATTTAAACCAGGCTTTGAAGGATGTGTATATTTGCAACAATTAGAGATGTAATCAGAAATTATCAGTAACAATCTGAAACAGCAGTGAAAACAGAGGTCCAGAGTTGGGAAAGTGTCCGGTATATTGTTTGGACTTTGGGATTCCTGATAACACAGCTGAATTGTACCAGCCAAAATTTCATTTTCCCTTACAATAGTATTTTATTGTCTACTTTATTTTGGTACCAAAGACTATGTTTATGAACACTGTAAATGGTGCTATGGAAGTTTGTGGGGTCATGTAGGGAAAGTGTTCATTTCCTATGCAGGGTCTTTTCCTTGAGGACCTCTGGAAGAGATTTGATTCTAGTTTTCAGGTGAGAAAGAGTTGAGCTCACTGAACTAAGTTACAATTATTTTCCCTCTTTTCCTGCTTAGAAATCTTGGTGCTGAATTTGTGACTCATGCTAATGTGTGTATGACTTTATAATCAATGTGCTTTCCCTATTTTGATCTTCTTCTGTTTTCATGTATTTTACCTCTATAAGATGCCTTAAATTCTTTTTGAAACTAGTCAGGGTCTGAATAAACAAATATATGAGTAAAATTCAGGTAGGCGGTTTACAGGAACCACTCATGAATTTGCAGGTAGGTAGAGAGCTCTGAAATATGATTTCCTGATGCTCAGCTACCAATCCTCCTAAACTGAAGGGAACTGGGTGAACTAGAACACTAAATTATTAGCTCGGCTGTTATGCTGTTGTCAATAAATCCCAATGGCAAGCCCCAAACATTGCATTATAAAGATCATGATTTGGACCTACTGATAAAGATTTCACTCTGGCGTCTCTTTTCTTTAATGTAGAGAGTAATTGGATACAAAGGATGTAAAATGGGAGTTGCAACAAAGTAATGTCCTTCAACAATTACTTCAAAAGCGGTGTCAGCTCAATTTCAATAAAAGTATGCTGGCCCAGCCTCACAGAATGTGGTACATCAGCAAAGTGATGACTGTTAGAAATAAAAGCATTGCACCTCTCACGTTTTCAGAAATGTAAATCGTATTAGAAAAATGATTGCAACTCTTTTGCAAATGGGAGGTAGGAATTTGTTGTAATGCTAAACTATTTGAAAGAGTTTATAACAATAACTTTAAAAAACCCAATGAGTAAAAATCAGCAAAGGAAGAAAGTTGAAAAATCTAGTATTCTATAAAAATTTTAGGAAATCAGAAAGGAGGAGGTGGAGGAGGAAGCCTTTAAAGGATAAAATAATATAAAAACATGGAAAAGATGGGATCACATAGTATAAGGGTCTAGAAGAATAGGTAAATATCCTAAAAAGCTTTGAGGACAAAAAAACAATGAAAGCCACGAATGGCAGGTGACACAGAAGGCATATGGGGAAGGAGACAACAAACATAGTCAAGAAGACACTAATTTAGAGATGAAAGAGGCATTTCAAGGGTAGGGAATGTTGACGTGTGCTAATCATATATGCATTTGACATATATCATGAAAAGACAAATATTGATGTAGCAAGAAAATTGGGTTGGAACAATAACAAGTTGCCTGTTGTTAATGTTCTTTCTTGTGAAGTCAAGGGGAAAATAAGAGACTCTTTCATACTGAATTCATAGAAATTCTAGTTTACTAGCTTCCTTTTAACTCTTTGGACCTCAGCAAGAAACTAGGAGACAACTGTATTCATTTAATCATCATCACGAGGCTTATCAGTCTAGATCTAATGTACATTTCAGCTAATGCTTATAGTTTACTGTGGCTGCTGTAACAAATTACCAGCAAACACTGTGGCTTAAAATAGCAGAAATTAATTTTCTCAGTTTCAGAGGATGGACGTTGGAAATCTGTTTCCCTGGGCCAACATCAAGGTGTTGACTGGGCCACACTCTTTCTTAAGCCTCTAGGGGAGAATTCATTCCTTGCCTGTTCCAGCTTCTGCTGGCTGCCAGCATTCCTTGGTTTCTGGCTGCATAAAACTCCAGTTTTCAAGGTCAGCATCTACAAACGTCTATCTGCTCTGTCTTCACATCATCTTCTCCTCTTATGTATAACATCTCTCTCTGTCTCTCTCTTATAAACACATATGTGATGGCATTTATGGCTCACCTGGATAATCCAGCATAATCTTCCCATCTCAAGATCCTTAACCACATCTGCAAAGACTGTTTTTCTAAATAAGGTACAGTCACATTTTCCAGGGATTGGGACCCGATACCACTGAGAGCCATTATTAGCCTATGACAATGCCCAATTTAAACACAAGATGGTGTTTCAGCATACAACAAGAACTTTGATGTAAATTTGCTTTGTCTTAACGTCTCTAGGCCTCAGTTTTATTCATCCTGCACATGGATATGGTGTGACTTGCATTACTATGTCATTGGGGAAATTAAACTAGATTGTGTTTGTAAAAGTGTTTTATAAGTGATAAAGCACTATACAAATATAAGGCTTGATATTTTGATATCAAACAGATTCAATTATTATATTCTAATTAAATATTGGTAATATTTTACTGTGGTTAATAATAATGGTAATAACCATGATAATATTATAATAATATAATTTGAGGGAATCAGGGAAGACTTAAAGGGTCAAAAATATCTCTTCTTTTGTACTCTGTTTCCTTATTTTTTAAGTGGGAATGATAATAGCACACACATCCTAGAATTGTTTTCAGGAGTTTGTTGTTGTTACGTACCATCAAGTTGGCTCCGACTTCTGGGGACCCTATTAATGAGTGATGTCCACAATGTCCTGTCCTCAACAGCCCTATTCATCTCCTGTAGACTCATGCCTATGACTTCCTTTATGCCGTCAGTCCATCTCATATCTGATCTTCCTCTTTTCCTGCTGTCTTCTACTCTTCCCAGAATTATTGTCTTTTCCAAAGAATCCTGCCTTCTCATGATGTGCCCAAAGTAGGACAGCCTTGGTTTTACCATTTTTGCTTCCAGTGATAATTCAGGTTTGATTTGCTGTAGGACTCACTCATTCGTCTTTCTGGCAGACCAGGGTATCTGTAGAGCCCTGCTCCAACACCATAATTCAAATGAATCTTTTTTTTTTTCCTGTCAGGCTTCTTCACTGTCCAATTTTCTCATCCATATATAGTAATTGGAAATTACTATGGGTAACTGGGAATACGAGGATGAGGATAATCTTCGTCTTAGTCTCTAATGACACTCTCTTACACTTAGTGATCTTTTCTAATTCTTTCATTGCTGCCCTTCCAAGACTCAGTCTTCTCTTGATTTCTGGGCTTCAGTCTCTATTTAAATTGATAACTGAACCAAGGTAAACAAAATCTTTAACAATTTCAATGTCCTCATTGTCTATATTAAAGCTGTGTAGTTCTTCTGTAGTGATGATTTTTGTCTTCTTGATGTTCAAATGTAGTCCTGCTTTGGCATTTTCTTCTTTCACTTTCATCAGAAGTAGTTTCAAGTCCTTGCAGCTTTCTACTGGTAAGATGGTGTCATCTGCATATCTTAAATTATTGATATTTCTTCCACCAATTTTCACTCCTCCTTCATCTGAGTCTAGCCCAGTTTTTCATATGACATCATCTGCATACAGAGTAAACAGATGGGGAGATAAAATGAACCCTTGTCTGACACCTTTGCCTGTAGGAAATCATTCTGTCTTTCCACATTCTGTCCTGACAGTGGCTTCTTGTCGATAATACAGGCTACTCATCAGGACAATCAAGTGCTGAGGCATGCCCATTTCTTTCAGAGCAGCCCATAGCTTTTCGTGATCCATGTAATCAAAGTTAAGGTATATAAAATACTCAGAAAGTGTCAGGCACATAGAGAGTTAGTAATAATAACAGCAAAACATGAATATAATAAATTAAAAGCTTTGGGTAATTGGTCTAGAATTTGGGAAAAGGATGTACATGGAAATAGGGAGTATACTCTAGAAGACATGAGACATGATTGTCAAAGTAATGTTTTGATATAACTCTCAAATGGAAAATGTTGTTTAGAGTAGCCCTACTTTCAATGTTTTTCATTTATTATTATTTAAAATATGCACATCCTGTTTTTGGCATTCAATATTTGCATTAGTTAATTGCATAATGGCAAAAATAGAGCTCTGAGAAGTGCCATAAGCAGATTTCACAGAACACCAGTAGGGTTCTATGCAGTCCATAAAATAGGCCATCAAGGGATTAGGATGGAAAAAGTATTAGGATTTTTGACCCTTATATCATAGGTCTATGACGTTCTACACACAGTGGAAAATTGAGTCACATGGAACAAATACACATAAATAAATAATTAAAAGACTATCAAAAAAAGTGCCATAAAGAAAGCACTATGGGAATCTAGATATGGTAGAAGGGGTCAGAAAAGGCTTCATACAATATATGATATTTGAACTAAGTCTAGAAAGATGAGCAGGAGTCTACTTCAAAAGCACAAGTAGGGGACTATGTTTTAGGCCCAATGGGTAAAATAGAGGAGCATAAAAGAATATAGCCAGATCAGGGAACTATGACTAACTGTTAAAAGTAAAGTTTAGCAAGCACTTGTAGTATTTTGGAAGATGACTTTGAAAAGATTGAGACCCTGCTATTGAGGAGCTCACAATTCTAAGAAATTTGCCCTTTTTCATGAGTGGCATGGAAGAACTTTACGCAAAAAAATTATATTGTAAGTCTCCAGTTTAGAAAGTATTTGAATACACAGATCAAGACGGTATACTGAAGCCATGGATATTTCATATTTCTCTTTATTTCCCACTAAAAATATCAATGAATGTACTAAGGGTTAAGGCATTCTATAAAGGCTAGAAAATAGAGAGATGTTCCATTCATGTACATGATACTTCCAAGCTTATTGTCAGTAAATGCTGCAGTTAAGAGAACACATCAGGTGAAATCGAGTCTCCGGTGGAGTGGGTGAAGCAACAGTAGCGACAGTAGATTATTGTGTTGTATTAAATTTGATGATTAGAAGATGAGTTTGAGATATTACAAAATGTACAATAATAAAGGGCTTGAAATTATAATGGAGGACTATGACAATAACTTACAAAAAACCCTGGGATTTTACTTATTTGATTTCCAAAAGCAATTCTTTTTACATATTAATAGCTCTGAAAGTAGGATGTGTTTAACAAACTATACCATATTACAATCCCTGTTGCCTTATTTGTTTTACATTACAATCTCTCTCAAATTGAGTTATGTCTTATCGCTGATTTGTTGAAAATAAGAAATAGCGGGTCCAGAAGTATTAAAAACAGCAATATTCAAAACAGGGGAGTGAGAAGCAACAACAACAAGAATAACTGATAAAAAAACATGCTTACCTAGGAAGAGGCAAGAATTTTCAAATTGAAGGGTCTCTCTGAGAGCTAAAAAAAGATTTTAAAAGACTCACACTTGGATATATTTTGGTACATTTCTAAAATTTCAATAATTATGAGAGAATCATGCAAGTATACGAAGAGAAACTTGGGGGTGCACACACACCCAAAACAAAAGCAAGAATCAGATTTTCATCAGACATCTCATCTCCTCCCCATCCTATCCCCCAATGCTGGGAGACAATAAAGAGCATGACTCTGTAGTTAGACCTTGCCAAAATCTCCCTATAGTCTCTTTTTCACTCGTGGTAAACTGCATTCTCCCTCTTTCCCTCACGCATTGTCTTATCAAATGACTGGAAAGAACACTGGACTGAGAATTAGAAGATTTGAATTCTGGTTCCTGCTCTGTTGCAAACAAACTTCCCCATCTTCAGGGTATTCTGTTATTTAGGATTTCAATTTCCTTGCATGTTTAACAATTTTTATTAGTTGGTCTATTATGGCTGTTCTAGCTCTAACATTCTTTGATAGTGAGATGATCCAAAACATGTTTTACAATTGGTACAGAGTTGGAGAAGTAACTTTGTCACTTGGAATCAGGAACCAGAATGCCATGAACATGTGAGATTTTTTTTTCAATGGTATTGGCAGTTTCATTCAAAAGTGTATTCCAGTGACTGCCTATTACATTCCAGACTGGCCAGTAGTTATGGAAGCACTTATCATGCTTACCCAGAATTTTGGCATTATTGCCATAATTATAACTTGAATAGAATTTTTTTGAAAGTAATTACCATCTACAATTTTAAAACCCATGACTGCTAGGCCAATTAATTAGCAATTTTCTGATTAAGAATAGTCTAAGTCAACTGAAAAATGTTGAATAATTTAAAAGAAAAGCTGACAAATAAAAATATTATAAGCAAGGTTATTTTTATATATCACATGAAAATGTCTGTAGTCTGTCTAATCACAATGTTTCAGTACAGTATTCAGCATCCCTTAGAGAAATCAGGGATTTAATATCAACCAGTGTCTTAATAAAGAACAAGCTCCTTTTAATAATTTTCATCTCTTTTGAAAGAATGACAGACTTTAAAAATAGTCATAATCTATCTTGATATTTTACAGAGTTTTAATACTTCTCTTCAAGACAAGTATATTTAAAAAAGGATCAATGTCAACTCTAAGGACACACAGCAATCAAGTTTGGAATATAGCAATCTTTCATCAATATCTAAATGCTAGAATAAAGACTTTGATCATTAAGTTTACAGATTACTTCACACTAGGTGGGGTGAATAACTTGCAAAGTATGATCTAATCACAAAATGATCTTCATAAATTGAAGAGATGATCCAGGACCAAGCAGAATGAAGTTCATTAAAGTTAAGTGCACCACAGACATATGCAACTGGAGAGCTTGTGATCAAGTATGATAATATTTAAGCCTGTGCAGTGTACACTACATGTATGCCGCTTGGATTAGGAGACAATAGTATAAAGGGAAATTCAATAATTGCAGTATGCCTCACTCCGATGCTATGGGAGATAGCATACGGGAAGGACTCTCCTTTAGAATCATTGATATTTCTTTTTTTTCTGGTGAGGATTGGCCCTGACCTAACATCTATTGCCAATCTTCCTCTTTTCGCTTGAGGAAGATTGCTGCTGAGCTAACATCTGTGCCAGTCTTCCTCTATTTTGAACGTAGGATGCTGCCACAGCATGGCTCAATGAGCAGTGTGTAGGTCCATGTCCTGGATCTAAACCCACGAACCCCAGGCCGCTGAAGCAGAGTGTGCAAACTTAACCACTATGCCACGAGGCCAGCCCTAGAATCATTGAGTTTTAGGTCTTCAAATGACATCGGAGTTCATTTTTTCCAATACCTTAAATGCTTTTAACTATAATTCCAAAAGAAAATATGAAGTGAGAATATGTCATTTATAAAAGCAAACCTAGAATTTTAATTTTCCCCAAATTATTTTTGGTTCACAAGTACAAGGCAAGAATATGAATTGATAGCTTAATTGCACCAATAGCCACAGCTTTTACTCAAAGACTTCTTTATGCCTCAGATTGGCAGAAACAAAGTCACTGTTTTCATCCTGAGTGGAATTATTATCATTTAGTCATTTTAATAGTAAAAGAAAGCAGAATGTATGACATTATGTATGTATTAGATATCACTGTTTCATCAAGTTGTAGAAGAATATTATTAATTTACACCCCTGTATCCTCAAAGCACAGTTTTATTCTTAAATATTTGTATAATATTTATGTATTTGAAATGTAATTTTGATCATAAATATATAAAGAATTAAAATAGACTCATATGACTTTACTGATTTTCAGAGCTCTTCAAAATTAATAACAAAATGCTCTCAATTTGTGATATAAAGCATGTAATAAGAATGTAGCCCAGCAGCTCTTATACTTTTTAAGCAGTTATTAAAATGACTTAATATTATGGTGAGATACAATACGAAAAAAGGAAAACACAATTCTTAAAATCAGGCCCTCCACCAAGAGTAATAGTTTCCATAGGAGGAGCTTGAACACAGGTATACAAAATACAGAGGCATATTAAAAAAAACAACACTGCAGAGCTCAGGAAAAGATCTGCTAAACTAATAAAATATAATAATAGAACTCAGCTGGATTAGTAATGATCTTACAAAATGAGAGTTGCTGATATCTTAATGTTATGAACCATATTGAATTGAGACCAATATAAACCTTACGCGCAATTACACATTACTTCAATCGGTAGCAGAAGAGTACGGACTATTGGCTTGTTTGGGGACAATTCACCTCTTCTCAGTTTCTTGAAGTCATTGTTAAAGATGCAATCTACAGATAATTTTCAAACATCCAATACCTGTAGAAAGAGTAAAATGAACCATCTTTTCTTGTTTTAAACTCCATACTCTAAGTTTTCATGATAAATATGTGTAGGTGATTGTCCTGTTCACACCTCTGCTCTATTCCCAGCTCTGAGATTTGTGTATGACATATAACAAAGCTCAGTTGCTATTGAAGGAATGAATGATCTGGTCCAACAAGCATTGATCTGTACCACATAAAGTAACAGTGATCAGTTTTAAGATTTAACTGTGCTCAATTTTAGGATTTCAAGGCTTAATGAGATTGGTATTTAGGCCTCAGGGATTTCACAGTCTACTGGGAAAATCAGGCTTTAAAACAAATCATACCAATATGATGTGATGATTAAAGTTTGTGCAAAGTGCTAAGCCATCATGAAATATCCAACTCCTGTCTCAGCAGGTTGAGGAAGACTTCCCAGGGAGGCTTTTCTTGAATCTCTGTGTCTTAAAGGAAAATTAGTTTGATGAGTTTCTGGTGAATTTTAATTTTGCCTACCCCTAACCTATTTACCGCAAATTACATTCATTCATTCATGTCCCAAGTATTTTTGATGATTTATGTGTAGGTCCTTGAAATATAGAGATAAATAAGACTGCTTTCCGAGGAGCCGGCCCAAGGCAGAGTGGTTAAGTTCCCTCGCTCTGCTTTGGTGTCTTGGGGTTATGCTGGTTCCAATCCTGGGTGCAGAGATGGCACCGCTTGTTAGGCCATGCTGAGGTGGCATCCCACATAGCACAACCAGAGGCACTCACAACCAGAATATACAACTATGTACTGGGGGGCTTTGGGGAGAAGAAGCAGGAAAAAAAAAAGACTGCTCCCCTAGAAGCTAGATATAAAAACTATACGTTCCATGTTCTCTATGAAATATCTAAAGCAGAAGACAGGGACATAAGTCAATATTGCCACACGTGATAGATTTATGCACCAGATCCCAAGGGGGGTGTTATCTTAGCCTAGAAGGAGGTGGTAAAGATTGGTTAGAAAAGGATCACCCCATGAGATAACACCTGAAATGGGGCGAGAGGGATGAGCAGGAGTCAGCTAAGCAGATGGACTGTGAGGAGAATTCAAAGGGCAATGTTACGACAAGGGGACTACTTTTGAAAAACACACAAAGGCATGAGAGATTTCTATGTTCATAGAGCTGCAGTGGAATAATCTATTTGGATAGCAAATTGGGTTTATATGTTCTTTGGTTGTATTTATTCTGAAAGTAGCTAGCTAATGAGGATTTTAAGTAGATCAAATTTTTAGGTAAAAGGGACTGTGAAAAAAGAGTAGAGAATACACTAGACAATAAAGTAACTTGGAGAGAGTTAAAAGGCCTGCAGCATTCCTTGTAGCTAAGGATGAACGTCCAAACCAGTGTAGCAGCAGTGAGAACGAGGGCAGGGGTAAAGATTTTAGAGCTACTAAGGAGAAAAAAACAATAGTCAAGAGGATTTTTGGGGGAGGTTGTTTCTATTCTGCCTTGTTTCATGAAAAATTTAAGGTAGCTTATAGGGGTATGTAAAATGCAACAGAAAAATATATATTAGCTCATAGGATTATATTACTGTTAGGGGATGGTGACTGATCAATTAGCAATTGGACCAAGGAAGAGGCAGAAAAAGAAGATAGTGCCTTGGCTTTTTTGCTCAGAAAATAGACAGATGTAATTCTTTACTGATACAGGAAACAGCATGGGGAAATTAGCTTACATTTATTTTTGTATATATTGAAACTTATAAAATGAGCTTAAGTTCATTTTGTATATATTGAACTTGAGGTACCTATGACTTATCCAGATGGGGACACTAAAATGAGAGTTGGATGTTTTGTCTAAAATTCAGGAGAGTGGTTTGAGAGACATCAACAAACAGGTGGTATAGTATCAAATATTTGCTTCGAAAACTCTATAAAACCACCCTAGAGCTCAGTGGTTTATGACAACAGGTACTTATTTTTTTCGCTCCTGGGCCTGTGGATTAGGCGTGATTCTGCGAGTCTAGGTTACACATGTCTTCAGGCTGCAGTTCGTCTCAGTACTGCTTCCTGTATCTCCTCATCCTGGGACTAGAGGTTTCCCAAGGGATATTCTTCTCATGGTGGTTGGCGAAGATGCAAGGAGAGCTAGCAAAAGCCCATGGTGTCTCTTGAGGCCTCAGTGTACACCTAGAAAATTGCCCTTATGCTCGTATTCCGTTGACCAAAACAAATCACAAGGCCAAGCCCACCACCAAATGGGCCAGAAGCATATAGTGCTCAGAGAGAACTATGGAAAAAGCAGGGAGCGTTCTGAACAAAAAAATACAACCTCCCATATGTGGGGTTTGGAATTTTAGGATGGGATGATATCACCCAGTGAGAGCTGGTAAACTAAGAGGAGATGATGATAGCACCCTCAGAAACATTAATGTTTAAGGAACAACCCCAAGAATGGAAATAAAGATATTAGGAAAATGGAAGGTCTCTGAAGTCAAAGAAGGGGAGCCTCAATGAGAAGAATGAGGAAAACATTTTTTTCATCCTATGCAGAGCTCAGTTCAGATTTGAAAGTATCTTTTGCATAGCAGTTCGGAGGTCATTAATGAGACCAGTTTCTGGATAATGTTGGAGGCAGAGACAAATTGTAATAAATTGAAAAGTAAATGGAAACTGAGGAATTGGGGATCACTATAATCTACCCCTTCATAAAAACTTGTCAGTGCAGGAAAAGAGGTATGGAGGTCTGAAGCTGCCTATGTTTGAGAAAGTCATATTCCTCTAAATCCCCATAAAGTCAGAATAGTGAGAAAACGATCTTATTTGAAAATGATATTAAATCAAAAACCCTACACTTTGATGGCTATACTTTGAAATCCACTTAATATAGTTGGCTATATATAACCAAATTGATTTATTGCTATTGTTATAGAACGTAGTCAGCAAAAGCCTTATTTCTGTATGCCAGGCATTATTAAGATGTAGACGTACAAATAGGAATAAACCTAGTTCTCAAGTTCAAGGAAATGCCTAGATGAAATAGCTGTGTCTAGAATTATGGTTGCAAAACACGTGTATGTACCCATCAATTCACCTGAGAAATTCTTCAACTATATTTATATGAGGCTTAAAAATTACGTGATTTATTCCAAATATTCATTTTCCAGATTTATTCCAAGGAATGAAAATTTGACTGAATAGATCAATTTTGAGGATTTCCATTGCTTTAGATTTATTATTTAACATCAAATGTTTGTGACTTTAAAATGTAGAAGTGTCAACAAAGATTGCTGCCCTCTTTGGTGAAAAACCATCTAGATAAGCACAGAAATGTGTGGAAAGGAGAAAGTAAAGAAAATTTTGTATTTCAAAGAAAGTCTGAAATGATGAATAGAATATAATTATGCATACAGGCATTTGGAACCATTACTTAGCTAGAAAGACTAATAGGTGATGGTATTCATAGAAATTACTCAGTTTAAATCTTGCACTCCCATTCATCACTCCTCAGAGGCATCTAAATAGGTTTTTTTTCTATAAATCTCTGATATTCTAGTTTATCCAGTATTACCTACATTCAACCACTCATTAAATTCTTACAGAGTAATAGGTAGTTGTAGCTCCAATATTGCTCAGGGCAGCTTCAGATCAGCCTCACAGTCTCTTCTTTACCAATGAGCTTCAGACCATCAGCAAACAAATTTTAACGTTGAAATATCTAATAGCTTGTCCTAATTTTTAATGCTATATTTTTATAATTTATCTACTAGTTGACACAGGAATAAAAGCTATGGTTTAGCTGTTCCCTCCTTTGTTTTCCTACTGCATCTTTATATACACACCTACTTTAACGTTTATTGAATTGCATTTATTTTCACGTCTTTTTTACTCCGAAAAGTGATCAGGTTAGTCATCATGACCCTAATATAGTTACATGACTTAATGGGCTTTTAATAATTTTTAAGTAAATAGAAAAGTAGCAAATGAATAGACTTTAGTATACTAATGAAGAAACAACAGTAGGACTAAAATAACTTTCGTTTCTTTTCTCTACATTTTGGTTTTTATAGAATTACATAGTAATTGAGAAAGTTAGAATAAGAGCATATGATTTTTTTTTCTTGCAAGAAGAAATGACAAGAAAATATTATAACATTGTTGTAATTGACAATGGGCACAAATCTATGAAAGTTTTGTAAACCAAATGAAATTGCATTTTATTGAGTATCAATTATTGCATTGTTGCAGTATTAGGATGTCAGATTAAAGTCAATGCTCCTCCTTTCATAATTTGTTGTGACTAGCAGAGAAGGACCTCTAAATTAGTGGAGATCTAAAAGGGAAAGGGAAGATGTCTACAGAGGACATCATGACTATAAATCTTAGAAAAAAGTGGCAGTGCAGAATTCTCCAAAGTTGATAGCCTAGTACCATGCAGCCCAAAACTCCAAATTGCTTTCACTTATGAAAGAGAAATGAGAGTATTGGCCCTTAGATAGAACTGTGGTTCACCCCACTGAGAATCAAAGAGGCGAGCCTAAAAATGAAATACAGTGGCGCTATCTTGATGAAGGGGAGAAGAAAATTGTGAAGAGGGAGAGGCAGAATGCGTATGGTGAACTTTGCCACTGAAGGAGAAATAAAGATTGGAACAAAAACACAAAACCCACTTCACTAAGGTTTCCACTCCAGATGCAAGAAAAAATGTCCTTGCATTTTCTGTTTGGTTGTGGCAGCCAAGATTGAATGAGGAAAGACCAGGAAGTATAAAAATATGGAGAGAAGGAGGGGGATAATTTTTGCAATTCAGAAATAATCTTGTAAACAGCAAAAAGCCAGTTTTGTTCCCAAAATGCAATCTAAAATTTGCATTAAAAAAACCCTCAGTAATAGCAAAAACTATATCATGAGGCACTTATGTGAACCAGGGAGAATCCCCGCTGGCCTGAAACAGTGGCCTGTCCTACTCAATATAAACTCCCCGCAATTAACTGTGCCAGAAAGAACTTTATTAAAAAGATAAATAATAAACAAAAAGGAATCTGCACAGGACAAAAGGAATAACAGAAACAACAAATGAAGAACATTCATAAAAAAAGTTTTCATGAACCAGATAGAAATCGTGTTCAAATACATAGCTATGGATTAGAGAAACTTAAACTTTCATCCTCAGCATAAGAATTCAAGGGCAAGCGAGAGATTCATGGAGAAACAGGTGGTAAAAGGACTTGAAATGGGCTTCAAACCTATTCAATGGAAGGACCAAGACTAAAATAAACCTATTCAATTGAAGAGCCAAGCAATTACAGTTTCAGAGCAGAAAATAAATATTAAAAATCACAAAAAAGTAAAAATGATAGTGCCAACACACTCTTTGAAGAGAAGTGCCACCCTCACCTCCCAAAAAAGGTAGAAATAAGTTAATATGCAGATTATTTCACCCTTTTTAAAACTATGGGCCAAAAGATATTAATATAAATGATGAAATCAGCAATAGGATATAAGTATACTTAAAGGCATAAGGGGGAACATTAGAAGTACTAAGGAAAATAAGAAGCAGGTAAAGTTCAGTGGTAGAGGGGAAGAAAGTCTTGTGGGGAGGAAAAGTGGAAATATACATGAAGGTAATCACAAGAAAATTCCTGTGCCAATTATTTGCCTGGTTGCTTTCATATTCAGTTTTATCCTGTTTTTCTCTGTATCACAGGAATTAACCCCTGATAATTATGTTTTCTGGGCCTCTACCTTTGGCAATGTATCCTCTGGCTTCTACCGTGGCCAAGTTTCCAACTTGCCAATAGCAGAACACAAAACTGAGCCCACAATACGGCATTGTTCCAAGAGGTAAATGCTGTCAACTACTTTGTAGAAGATTGGATACTTTGGACTTCTTTCTTCATTGAGATGAAGGGTTTGCTCTCATTGGAACATATACTTCATCTATGCACGTGTTTGTATTGGTGTTCCCAGCTTGCAATGCTTCTGCCATCACCATCACTACTGGATTTATAGAATGCCTTAGAAACCATCAGTGTCCCACATGCTTCTGCCCATGTAAATCATTGGTCTTATCACAACCTCACATCTAGAAGATCTGTCTTATAGAAATGAGAAATAGCTTACTGAAGCCTGGTGTACAGTGTGGGCTGGAAGACAATTTCCTGAGGAGCTGGGTGCTGTCCTACAGGAACAATATGAGTTTTGACCTATTGACCAAAATACACATATCCTGGAACTCAGAGATGGAAGTGGAAGTGGCCTCCTTCTCATGTCACCTAATTACTCAACCACAAAATTTTTGTCTTCTGTCCTCATAACTCTGCTCTGTACTGATTTAGCAATCTTGCCTCCCAAAGGAGAATGTTTATATCAGGGGACATATTAATGATTTCATTGAATTAAGAAGTTGAAAATGACATCTGGACTATGTTTTGATGTCAGAGAATTCAGTGGAGTGCCTCTTGGTGTTTATACATCAAATAGCTTAACGTTAGACTTCAGCAAACTAGTAAAGACTGGGCCATCAAGGAATCAGACACTTCAGGAAGATGCCATAGAAGAAAGAATCCTACTTACAAGAAAATTTTTTTTTTTTTTTTTAAAGATTGGCACCTGAGCTAACAACTGTTGCCAACCTTTTTTTTTTTTTTTCTGCTTTATGTACCCAACCACCCCCCCCCCCCCCACCAACCCGGTACATAGTTGTATATCTTAGTTGCAGGTCCTTCCAGTTGTAGGATATGGGATGCCACCTCAACGTGGCCTGACGAGCAGTGCCATGTCCGCGCCCAGGATCCGAACCCTGGGCCACAGCAGCAGAGTGCACGAACTTAACCACTTGGCCACAGAGCCGGCCCCACAAGGAAACATTTTTAAAAAGATAAAAGAAATAGGAAAAAATCTAACAATAAACTGACAAGGTCTCTACTCAGGACTGAAATGCTATTGAAGAACACAAAAGATGACTTGGAAAAAAATGCTTTTGGAAAGAAAGACTCATTATCATAATAATGAACATTATCCAAATTAATATATAAATTATTAAAATTCCAACATCCCAATAAAAATAATAAAATTTCTAAAGAGCTAGAGAAGCTGATCATAAAGTTCATATATTAAAAAGATAAGTCAGAAAATTGGGGTCAGGCAGGGGAAATAATGAATTAGTCTACTCATTACAGTCATTAATTACAAAAGCCAGAGTAACTAAAATGAGGTGATTGTACACAAATAGAAAGTAAAATCAATAAATTGAATACAGAAATATGTCCACATACATATAAAAATTTAGTAAATGATGGAGATATCATTTAGTAGAGGCATATAGTTCTATTTAAGTTGATAAAATACATTATCAAAAACCTAGAGTTAAATTACACTTAATGTTGAAAGACTAAATACTTTTCCTCCAAAATAAAAGAAAAAGCACAGATGTCACCTCTTACCACTTTTATCCAACATTGTACTTATGGTCCTAGCCAGTGCAATATGTCATTAAAAGGAAATAAAAGTTATATAGATTAGAAAGAAGTAAGTAAAATTATATTTATTTAGGAGCTGCATGAGCATGTAGGTGGGGAAGCTGCAGGAATCCAAAGACCTATGAGAACTAAGGTGTTCTGGAGCAACTCTATTTCTATATGTCATCAGCATACAGCTGGAAAAGAAAAATTTAAAAATATCAGTTATAATATCATTCAAACACAGTATTAGTGATAAATGCAACAAAGCAAGTACAAGACCTGTTCACGGAAAATTATAGAATACAAATGAGATTAATTTTAAGAGATCTAAATAAGTAAACAAATATATCATGCTTATTGAGTGACAATCTCAATATTAAGATGTCTATCATTCTCAAATTGACCTATAGAGTCAATGTAATTTCATCCAAAATTTTTCTCCTTTTTTTAAAGATATTGATAAGCTAATTCTAAAGATGTATGTTTTAGAATACACTAGAATAGCCAGAACATATTTGAAAAAGAAAAACAATAGGAAGACTTACACTATTCCAAGGCTTGGTATAAAGGTACAGTAATCAAGATAGCATAGTACTTGTGTAAGACTTCACATATAGATCAATGGAACTGAAGAAATAGCCTAGAAATAGACTCACAAATACATGGTAAATTTATTTTCAATAAAGGTGCCAAGGTAATTCAATAAGGAAAATAGTCTTTGCAGCAAATGGTGCTGTAACAATTAGAATTGATAGGCAAAAGTAGACATCTCCCCCAACTCACAATGACATGAATATTATTTAGAAAGAGATTGTAGACATAAATGTAAAATCTAAAACTATAAAAAATCTAAAGCAAAACACAGGAGAAATTTTTCAAGAATTTGGGGATGCAAAACTTTTTTGGATATGACACAAAGCATAGAACATAAAGAAAAATATTGATTAATTAGATTTCATCAATATTAACAATTTAACATTTAGTGTTTACTAAAGTGTTAGGGAAATAAAAAGGCATGTCAGACTGAGTGAAAATTGTGTGTGTGTATGTGTGCTGACGTAAAGCTTGCATTCATAGTATATAAAGAATTCTTAAAGCGCAATAAAATAAAGAGTGCAGTAGAAAAAAAACATGAATATTTTGAGCAAAACCCTAATAAATTACTGGCAAATAAATGTATTAAAATATATTCAACGTCACTATTCATCGGGTATTTCAAAGTAAAACCACAGTGAGATACCACTATACATCCACTTCAGTGGCTAAAAGTAAAGGATTGACAAAATGTCAGGCAACTGGAACTCTCATACATTGCTGGCAGAAGAGTAAAGTATTCCAACTACTCTGGAAATCAATTCGGTATTTTCTTGTAAGGTTAAACATGATCATATGAAAAAATGAAAACATAAAAACAATGGTCATATAAAGACCTGTAAAGAAACTTATTTATTTTAGCCAAAAACTGGAAACAACCCAATCAAATGTCCATCGATTGATGAGTTGATAAACAAATTTTGTATATTCACACAATACAATACCACTCAGGAAGAAAACAGAATGCACTACAGATATGATATAAACAGACTTTAAAACAGTGTGCTAAGCAAAAGAAGCCATGTAAAAAGAGTGTATACTATCCACTTATAGATACAAGATACCCACTTCAGAACAAGAAAACTAATCTATAGAAATCAGATTAATGGTTGCTTGGGAAGATGAGTAGGCAATAATGCAAAATGGAAATAAGAGCACTGTTTGGGTGACAGAAACATTCTACACCACATGGTACAACACTTAAATTGTATACCAAAAATGTGTCCATTTTGCTATATGTAAATTACGCTTCAATACAGCTGAAATATACCTGAGAAACAGAGTCAAAAGGCAAACCACAGGATGGGAACTTTGTATTGTGTGTCTCAGACCAGTTGCTCAGTTGTTTATATAGAAGGAAGATTAAGAAGAAAATTTTTAAAAATTCTAATAACCAATAGAAAAGTAGGATAGACATAAGAATAGACATAAAAGAATAAAACAGAAAAGAATAGACATAAAATGACATTGTATAAAAAGATGTTCAATTCATTCTTAAGGAAAATTTAAATTAAAATGACAAGGAGACAACATTTTTATCTAAATACTTATTAAACATTTAATTATACTGTTGGTGAGGTTTAGGGAAATATATTTTCATGCATTTTTTGTTGGATGGCATTTTGACAAATTCTATCAGCAGAACCATAACCTTAGACTTAGAAGTTCTACATCTAGGATTGTTGTTACTAATAAACTCATATAATGTAATATCATAATAATGGAAATAACACAATGTCTACAATACATAGCAGGCTAAATAAATTATGTAAATTCCATGCTGTGGGCTGCTACAGAGCCATTACAAAGAGTGAAATAGCTCTTTATGAACCAGTTGGAAGAAGCTCCCAGATCCAGATACAGACAGTAAAGGAACAAAGACAAGGTGCGGGACTATGCACACACAGCACACATAACGTATATGCTGGAATGCGATATGTTTAGATAGAAAAGCTGAATGTTGCTTGTATTTTGGCGTTCTTCACTCTGATCATGATGACAAAGTGCCTTTTTCCAAGTGTTTTGAGATTGGGGGAAAATTCCATTTTCTAGAAGATTTATACTCGGAATCTTAATTTTTTAGCACTCAGTAATTGATCCCATTCACCCTTTGGATATGCATGCCTATCAGAATAACAGCATGATACAATAAGTAAATATTGTATCACTAGCCACCACACATCACCATTATACAATACTAAGGGGCATTTTCCCTGGATTCAGTGTGTACTTTGAGCCATTTAGAGTCCATTCTCTGTCATGATAAATCCCTGTTGGTACCGCAATGACTTTCAGTTAATAAGATCATTTTGCAGCCTAACTTGGTAGTCTAATCAGCTGACGTCTGTTGTGTGAGCCAAGCATTGTAATTTACCTCTGAAAAGAGCTTTTGATAGTGCCAAAGGAGGAAATACTGTTAAATACAGGCTTTTCCAAATAATAGCCTAATTTTAGGCGGTGAACTTTCTTAAATGATTTGCTGGTAGTATAAATGTGCAAAATGCTTGAATGACTTTTTTGGTGCTTGCTGTTTGAAGTCACCTGTTTGTATTAAGAATAGAGAGAAAGTCCCTTTAGTGTAAAAAGAAAAATAAATTTGAGAGATTGAGCACAATATTGGTTATAGCTATTTTTTTCTACCTGATTTATTTCTATGATTCCAAAGATTAGATAAAAATTTCACAGATAAATTATATAGAAAGGTATTTAAAACTGACAAAGGTTCTGGGACCTCATTCTTGCCATGAGATTTAATTATACAGAAGGTATATTTTGCTAAGTATACTTCCTAGAGGGGAGACTTTTCCTATTGCAGGTCTATTGTGTACCATTACACTATATCATGATAGTTGAATGAAAGTGAAAGGCAAATTAATTTAATTAGAAATTCTAAAAATAAACTAGAGGTGATATTTTATCCAAATTTTATAATAAAAAGAAAATGAACTGTTACTCTAAAACATACAATAAATATTTAATATTCTCCTCGAGTTTCACAATGTGGTTCCTTAAGAAGATGGCCATAGGCACAGTAAAGAAGAAAGAAAAGGAGAGAAAATATAAGTTCGGTATTAATGTGTGTGTGGGGAGCTCAAATCGTAGAGGCAGACTCAGACAAATTAAGAAGTCAGGGAATAAAACTGGAAGCACACTTCCAGGATTAAAGAGATTGAATGGAGAGGAAGTAGATAAGTGAAGGTAAGGGAAGGCAGAGAGATAATTATTAGATAGGGACTCCAGAGGTTCCAAAGTGCTGGGTCAATTACTGTTGTCAACCGTCTCCCTGAGGCTGTGACTTCAGGGTGTCTTTATTTCTTACTTCTTGTCGCTATTCCTGTTAAACGCTTTTAAGGTTTCATTTGCTCTTCTCAAGGAGCTCCCCAGGTGAAGTGGTTTTCTATGACCTCTAGGGGGTGACCACATCAACTCCGACCTAATGATGCCTGTATCTGACTTCCAGACTTGAGATTCCTGAGTCTGCTCTCATTTTGCATATTTCTTTTTACTTTCTGAAATTTAGGATGTTTTCCCTTCTCTTTTGCATTATAAAAGGAGTCATGAGCAGAAGGGGCATTATGAATTACAATAGGAAAAAGTTTGACTCGGTACTGCCCAAGATTTTTGAAGCTCAATGAAAAAAAATTTTTCTTTTTTATAGATTTGATTATCTCTTCTTTAAAACTACTTTCTTGGGAATACATTTTAGTGAAAAAAACAAAGCTGTGCCTGTTAAAGCGCAGCTGTAACATTGTCTTATGCTTTAAACTTTAAAAATGCTTTCTATTATTTCTTATATAAATACTACATATTAAGATATAATTAAAAATGAATGACAATAATTGGAGGATTGTGACGTTTTGGGATGAGTATGAAATGTTTATACATGTACTGTCTAACTTTTCTTAATTAAAAATTGCATTTTTAGATAATGCCTTGTTTGTATTAAATATATTTCACAAGAATATTGTAGTCCAGGCTGTAGAGCAACCAAACTTCCGACTAATTTCCTCATGGTGTTCAATTACTTCCTGAAAACCTAAAAGATATTCTTTCCCTTTAAACATTCATGCTGATATAAACATTCCTATGAAAACTAGAGTATTTCTCTAGACAGCTTAACTCCAATCTGCCAACTACTTAGTATAATTTAATTTAAGGCTTGCATTTAAAAGTATTTTCCGTTAAAAAAAAAATTAGATTGAACCATATGAAATTGTCACTTCCGGAAAATAAAAATGTTCAAAAATGGCAATATCATATGGTTCAATTATCTATAAAATTACATTTGGGGCCACATTCAGACATTCTAGAGAATAATATTTACTCCTAAATAAGTACAATTATAACCAATTACAATTTTTTTGTAGAATAGTATTTGTATATTTATATTATTTGTTTTGTACCTCACGCAACTACCTACCTATAAACAATTTACTACCATATAGCTGTGAATTAATTGATTTTGAAAAATTTCACAGTGATACTTAAAATTTTGAGAAAAGCAAAGAAATTTTGTTTTGCATCTTAGGAGAAGTATTTGATTCTTGATTTTTCTGTTCCCAGTCTTCTTATTTCTTGATATATTCTTTGGTATATTCAGCAATTTAAATACTTCAAAATCAAATCATTAAAGCTTATAAACTGTCCAGATTCATTTCAGCCTTCTGTCTGTTGTATATCTTTTTTAACACCATTAGTGTTTGTACAGGCACGCAGACCTACTGCTTTGTGCAAATATAAAGCCAAATGAATTATTATTTTATAGAAAACTGATTTCTTAAATCATACTAATACTCACTTGAAAGACATTAGGATTTCTTAAGATTTCTTAAACCAAAACAAAACAAAACAACTTGCTCATCAAGCGTCTTTGTTAAAATGCTGCTTTGGATGTTGGCTATAAAGTTTGGACAGATTAATCAAATGCTTATCAAGTTGTACCTAAAGACAGATAATTCAACAATCATCGTAATCTCTAAAATATTTCTGTTGCATTACAAAAGTCAAAGTTGAAGGTGCAGAATTTAATTTGCAATAATTTTCTGTACCCAAAATAGTAGGTAGTGGTCTTCAAATGCAAAATCACTGAAAACAAAATGGATTTTGATAGTTTTTCTGGCTGCTCAGTTTGAAACCTCAGATTTTCTAGGTTTCCACATCCAGTTTGTTGTGAGATTGACATCCATGTGTATGGAAGAGGCACATGACTCAACTGATTGATAGCCAACTGTCAGGAGCACAAGAGGGACAACTGAGCTTCAGTCAGAGGAACAAAGGGAACAGATTATTTTGGTCTGTTTCCGTTATATTTAGTCACTAGCACAATTTGCTCTTTCACTTGAAGTGTTAAATGTATATGAATTATCAGTAAATGTACCTTAAATAAAAGCATTTAATCCTTTTTTTCAGTTTGTCTCTATTGTTTAACAACATATTTCCATAATTAAAAAGGTAAAGACAGATGATAAAAATAAGTGAGATAGTATATTAAGATTAATTTACTCTTTACCATGATAAAAATAAGTGAGATAGTATATTAAGATTAATTTACTCTTTAACATATTCTAAGTTGCCTATACTAACAAAGTCAAGTCAAACCTCATTGAAAAGAAAATGTAGTTAACTCTTTTGATTGTGACGCAAAATGACTATTTACACTGCACATCTGACACTACATGATAGTGAGACACATGTTCTGTATATGAGATATAATTGTGCTATAAGCTTAGAGTTTTCATTCTTCCTTCCAACCTCAGTCCACTCTCCCTAAAATATTCTCACCATGACTTTGAGAAGATGGGGATAGTGAAAGGGGGAAAGCGCTTCTTTTTCAAGGATAATAGTTAGAATTCAATTCATTACAACACACTGATTGTGTTGTATGTGTGCGTTTACTATATTTTCAAATAAAATTTCAGAAGATAAACTATAGCATCATGTCTACAATGGTGTGACCCTGTTCCATTTAATGTAGTTGCTACTTTGTTCTAAAGAATCACAAGTAATCTTAGTGCCATCAAGTTTAGATAGCACAAGTAGGTTCTAATTCCTCTGCCAGTGTTGATCAGCTGCTAGTGGCTATTGGTTGTGTCGAGAGGATTCTCAAAATCAGGCTGGTTCCTGAGGATTCCGGGTGGTAATTCCTTGGAAATGGGTGATATATATAATTGAGATAATAAGATCTATGTGTGAGATGATAAGAGTAGTACCCTTATATGAAGAATCAGGGTGGGAAAGATGAATGATATTTATTGAGACTTTTCTGTATTCTAGATGAGGCACTTGGCTAAGCATATTATAGGTATTATTTCCTCTATTCCTGCTAGAAACGTCGTAGTGGGATTATCTCCAATTTACAGATGAGCCAACTGAGTCTTGTAGATGTTAAGTTGTGTGCTTAGGACACAAAAATAAAGTCAGGACTTAAGTTCAGCAAGGATAACTCCAGCTCTCCCACTCCGAACCATTTCGCTGTGCTATCATTGCTTTTCCCAGGTCCATAGTATCAGATGAAACTCAAGAAATAGACTGGAAACAAATTATTAGTGTGTTTTAATGCCATATCTGTATTTTAAAAGTAATCTATTAAGCCAAAGACTTTTCAAGTGGGAATAGGACATAATAAGAGGATAGATTTTAGGATGACATTTTTAGATTTTTAAGATGACTGCTCTGATCTCTACCCCAGACCACCATTTAGCTCCCGGCAGTCATGGAAGCTATTTCCTTCCTGTGTCCATGGAGATTGTAGTGTCACTTTTATCTTGTCATGGATATCATCCTCATGAGATCCCTAAACAGTCACAAACCTAAATTCATTGCAGGTGCTTGGTTCATTACAGCATTATGCTTCATTACAACATCACATGGCGATTGGTTCTTGTGTTAGTGTCCTATGGCTACTGTAACAAATTACCACAAACTTAGTGGTATGTACCAACACAAATTGCATTCTCATAGTTCTAAAGTTCAGAGGTATGAAATCAAGGAGGCTGGGCTGCCTTCTTTCTGGAGACTTCAGAGGAGAATCTTCTTCCTTGCCTCCTTTTCCAGCTTCCAGAGGCCCCCTTCTCCATCTTCAAAACTTCGGTCCAACCATGGTCCATGGTCAAATTTGACCATGGTTCCATGGTGTTCCTTTTTTTGACTTTGATAATTTTTTATTAATTTGGCACACCTGAATAAAATAGGATAATGTTTCCACCTCAAGGTCCTTAACTTAATCACATCTGCAAATTCACTTTTACTATGGAGGGTGGCATAATCATAAGTTCCAGGAATCAGGATGTGGACATCTATGGGGGCATTATTCAGCCTATCACAGTTCTAAAAATGTCATTTCAAATTGTGAATTCTGAACACTTGAGCCCCCAAAACTTGATTGAACATTTTTACCTTCTCAGCAAAGAGGGGGGATGACAGGGCTTTAGAGGTGCTGAGTAGGAGACAAAAAGCTTTACTTTTCTACCTAGTCACATTTCACTAAAGTGACATTGTCCCTCTGAAGGGAATAAGAGAAACTTTGGAATGCTGCCATGTGCAGGACCCTGTGATGCTGAGATCCAGAGGGCTTTCATTCCCATCTTTCTTCCTCAGAAGGGAGTCTGTCACTCTGCAGGAAGACTCTTTGAAGCTGCCACAGCTTTGGGGTTGCTGAGTGAAGGGACTTCTCAAAGAAAACACTACTCTTTTTATTTCCTGTCAATGAGGAGTTCAAGTTCAAAGGAATGTCCTCTCTTTCCTTGGTTTTTCATATGTCTATTAATAGGATGGTGCTGAGGCTCTGACCAGGAGTTTATAGTAGATCCATGAGACTGATGGGATGGAATCGGGTACTAGCTTTTTCATCTCATTTGTGCAATTCTGAAGCACCACAGTGGAGGCGTAATGACCCCATGCTTTTTTATAGGATCTTATTCTAGAGACACCAAAAAGCTTTTGAAAGCATTAAGCCACTAATCTTCACACTTTAATTGGCAAGAATATGGTAAAACTATTATCTCATTACAAAGAATGAAGGTTACATCTGTACATCTGTGGCCAGATCAACTGCCCGAAGATTTATTCCTTTTTTTTTAATGTTCATATGGGTGATCATTTAGTATTATGTCAGCAAATATTTGCAACAAAGAGGGAGTCATTGAGCAGACTTAAGCCTAGTTATCAAGTCACTATGCATGACTTATGGGAGTCCATGTACCTGGGCAAAGTAGTCAATATATCTAGAATAAATGAAGATTGCCACGCTTGCTGAATGTCAAAAGAGTTAAGGTCCAGAAACCAGATGTTGGGGTAAACAGCAGATATTTAGGAACAGTGAAGTGCCCTAGAACTTGGACTATAAACATTTACCTCTTTCTAATTTCCTTTTAAATATAGGTGGTTCTGAAAAATACATATATGTGTATATGTACACATATACTTACACATATATATATACACACTCATATACATATATGTGCACACACACATATATATATATATACACACACACATATAAATATGTTTCTGGACTTAACTAGTTAATGACTGAGAAAGGGCCAGAAGCTCTAAGTATTTATCAGGTTTACTGGGAGTTTACTAAATTGATTTCCAAGTCTATAGTCATCTCGACTCATTGACTTTCCTAGTTAAATTTTAAATTTTCCTACCAGCTTGTGAAAATATGATCCATTGTACAAATATAATTCACTGGGCTATTATTATTACTTTAAAGAGATTTCTACTGATTTAAACCTCATACCTCTCATAACCCACATCTTCCAGATCAACAGTCAGGAATTTCAGACTTTCAGTTTCTGTGGCAAACCAAATGTCCCTCATTCTCAGAATTTAACAGGCTCCCCTAAAGAAATAAAGAAATAAAGAAGTCTAATACTTCATTAGTAAAAAAGTTTTCTTTTTTAAAATTTTTAACTTACTGCAATATGTTTGGAAATCCAAATTTTGCTTTCAGGAAAAGAGAAAGTAATGATTAAGAAGACATAAACTTTTTAAACTCACACTTTGGCATAGCTGTCAGCCTTTGGAGTTCCTTTGAGGTTTTTAATGAATGAAGAGGTGAGATGTGAAGAGGTTCCCGTTTCTGGTGGAAGTGAAAGTGGGGAGGGAACTGGGGTGTGGAGGTTTTACAAGTCAAGCGAGACCTAGAGATAATTTCCCAGTCACTAATGTTTTTATTTCTCAAAGTCATAACTTTTGAGAGTCCAATGCAAGCTGTGATCAATGGATTTGCTCACCTTTGCTAGATATTTTGTAGGCTAGGGGGCTGCTGCTGGGCATTCAGTGCATTTCTTTTTCTTTTTCTCTTTTTATAAACCATGCTTATTATGAGGTAATGGTACTTAGGCATTCTACACTTTTGTAGGAGAAGTGTATTTTATTACATCCTTTCTAGAGGATGTTTTGGCAAAATATATCAAAAGTCTTAAAAATGTGCATAATTTTCAAAGTAGTAATTCCTCTTCTTGGAATTTTCTCTAAGGAAAAATCACAGACTCATGCAAAGATTTATGATCAGAGATGTTCTGTGCTGTTTTCTTAATAATAATGAAAAATTGGAGACAACATACATGTTCACAATATGAATTGCTTAAATGCATTGTATCCATCTGGATCTAATCATGAGAGAAACACACAGTAGATTACAGGGGAGTTTAATAAAAGAATCGTTAAACTCTGATACAGTAATTATATATAACTATAATATAAATATATAACTATATACAAAAACTATATAACTACATTATATATATACATATATATATATGTATGTATACATGGAGAGAGACTCAGACCTCATAGGAGAGACAGCTTGGAGCTGCTCTGCAGCCATTGGGCAAGCAGGAGGTAGCCCTGTGGAATGCAGGCCAGGCACAGGCATTCAGTAACCGGTGGCAGAAGTGTTCAGAGGTGTGGGAACACTTTGGGCTGTAGGAGAGCTATACAGTGCTAGTAGAAGCTCAGTGAGGATCCTGTAGGGAACAGGCGGGCTGTATAAGGGACTGCCGAGAGAATAGCAACTCTGGGGGATCCCTCCAGGCTGCAGGCATGCTGCTCAGGGACCTTCAGAAGGAATCAGGGTGCTAATGTGGGCAAGCAGTCTTTAGGGCAACAGTTGCTGGGTAAAGTGTGCCATAGAAAGTTTATCTCCAAGCTGCAGATGTAAGATAATCAGAGGCTCTCGCGTTCCAGGCCAGTGGCTACAGCAGAGTTCTTCCAGATGTCCTCACACTCACACTACTAAAACTCTCACCCTTTAACACAGCTGGAAAATGCTGGAACTCTTTCCTCCTGCAATTTCCCTTCAGCACTCTCTACTGAGAGAGCTTAATGTCATGCTCATGTTAAAGGAGAAATACTTAAAGGAATTCCACCTATTATCACAGAACATATATTGAAGTGTAAATTTAGAGGCAAGAGGCAATAAATTAATAAGTAGGATACACATGATGGCAAAGCATAAGAAAGCATGAGCATTATGTAAAGTGTACGTCCTTGGAATATATATATATTTCTTATATATACGTATTTGACATAATGCTGATCTAAGCCATAATCACCAGACTCTCCCTATGTTGGTCTTCTCCTGCTTTCTGACTCTAACCTTTATCCTTCTGTTCCAACTTGTTTATAGCAGCCAGAGTGATTTTTGTAAGAGAGAGAGAGAGAGCTAAAGTACATAGTGTATTTCTTTGGAGCAAAGAGGTTTGCTTAAAGTCCAATGTAAAAGTTTTGACCTTCCTAAGCCCAGAATTTCTTTCATATAACACAACTCACTCCATGTTCAGATCTTACCTAACCCTCTTTGAGTCAGCCTAAGGGAACTGGAGTTCAGGTAATTGACACAAAGCCTACTGCTGTGAGTACTAACGTACTTTGTCTTTGACCCAGTGGTCTCCTGTCTTCTGTAAGCAACTATATAGACATGACAGACTAATTTGTTAAGTTGCAAGCAAGGTAAGATGTCAGATGCTCCTCTGTTTTTGACTTACATCAACTAACTAGCTAACTAACTAGGATATTTTCTAGAACTGGCAAATGTTATTAAAAAGATAAAATGGGAGAATAGCACAGAATGACTAGGAGTGCTGGTTTAGTAAGGTGGGTAAAGAAGGCTGCTTTGAAGAGCCAACTCAAAGTTGAAACATGAATAATGAGAAAGAAAATGCCATAGTAAAATTTCAGTGAAGAGAATTACATGACAGGAAGAACAAATGTAAAGCACCTGAGGTGGCATCAGCGTTGGCCTGTTTGAAAGACGGTTAGAAAGCCAATGTGATAGAGAATAGTGAATGAGGGAGTGACAGGGGTGAAAACAGTTGGGCAGGTAAGCAGCAGGACCAAATCTTATGTTGTCCTTGTAGGCCCTGAAAAAGAAAAGGAAGCCAATGAAGGGTTTTAAGCAGGGGAGTGATTATCTGATTAATGTCTTACAAAGATCACTCTGGCTGCTATAAACAAGTTGGAATAGAAGGATCAAGGTCAGAGTCAGAAAGCAGTTAGGAGACACCTAACATAACGAGAGTTTGGTGATTGTGGCTTAGGTCAGCATTATCTCAAATCTAAGTAAACGAATAAAAATCCAGTACTAAATATTAAGTAAAAAAAACTTCATCAGTGGCATTTAAACATAAAAAAAGACAAAATCATCCCATTTGCAACAACATGGGAGGACCTTAAAGGTGTGATTTTAAGTGAAATAAGCCAGACTGGCAAAGACAATACTGCATGATTTCACTCATATGTGGAAGATAACAAATACATGGATAAAGAGAACAGATTAGCAGTTGCCAGAGGGGAAGGGGGTTGGGGGGTGGGTGAAAGGGATTGAGGGGCACGTATGTATGGTGAGGGACAAAAATTAGACTAATGATGGTGAACATGATGAAGTCTATTTGGAAACTGATAAATAAGAACGTACGTCGGAAAATACACAATATTGTAAATCATTATGATCTCAATAAAATTACTGGGGAAAAAAAAAAGGATGACTGTATGACATAAGCTCTGAAAAGTAATGGCCAAGGAGAAAAAATTTTTTTCCCCCAGTAATTTTATTGGTGTACATTTTTATTTATCATTTTCCGAATAGACTTCATCGTGCTCACCACCAGTAGTCTAATTTTTGTCCATCATTGTACATATCCGCCCCTTTATCCCTTTTGCCCACACTCCAACCCCCCAACCCCTTCCCCTCTGGTAACCATTAATCTATTCTCTTTATCCATGTATTTGTTTATCTTCCACATATGAGTGAAATCATGCAGTATTGTCTTTCTCTGTCTGGCTTATTTTGCTTAACATCATACCCTCAAGGTCCATCCCTGTTGTTGCAAATGGGATGATTTTGTCTTTTTTATGGCTGAGTAGTATTCTATTATAAATATATACCACATCTTCTTTATCCATTCATCCGTAGAAGGGCACTTGGGTTGCTTCCACATCTTGGCTGTAGTGAATAATGCTGCAATGAACATAGGCATGCATAAATCTCTTTGGATCATTGATTTCAAGTTCTTTGGATAAATACCTGGTAGTGGGATAGCTGGATCATATGGTACTTCTATTTTTAATTTTTTGATAAATCTCTATACTGTTTTCCAGAGTGGCTGCACCAGTTTGCTTTCCCACCAGCAGTGTATGAACGTTCCCATTTCTCCACATCCTCTCCAACATTTGTTGTTTTTTGTCTTAGTAATTATAGCCATTCTGACCAGTGTACAGTGATAGCTCATTGTAGTTTTGATTTGCATTTTCCTAATGATTTCTCAGAATTTCTTTGGCTATTCGAGATCTTTGGTTGTTCTGTATAAATTTTAGAATTCTTTATTCTATTTCCATGAAGAATGTGACTGGGATTCTGATTGGGATTGCATTGAATCTGTAGATTACTTTAGGTAGTATGGATATTTTAACTATTTTTATTCTTCCAAACCATGAGCATGGAATATCTTTCCTTTTACTTATGTCTTCTTCAATTTCTTTCGATAATGTCTTATAGCTTACAGTATAGCGGTCTTTCTCTTCTTTGGGTAAGTTTATTCTTAGATATTTTATTCTTTTTGTTGTGGTTGTGAATGGGGTTGTATTTTTGATTTCTCTTTCTGCCAGTTCATTTTTGGTGTATAGAAATGCAACTGATTTTTTTTAAATTGATTTTGTACCCTGCTACTTTGCTGTAGTTGATTATTTCTAACAGTTTTCTGACGGATTCTTTAGGGTTTTCTATAAATAGAATCATGTCATCTGCAAACAGTGAGAGTTTCACATCTTCCTTTCCAAATTGGATTCCTTATATTTCTTATTCTTGACTAATTATTCTGGCCAAAACTTCCAGTACTGTTTAATAGCAATGGCAAGAGTGGACACCCTTGTCTTCTTCCTGTTCTCAGAGGGATGGCTTTCAGTTTTTCACCATTAAGTATGATGTTGTCTGTGGGTTTGTCATATATAGCCTTTATTATGTTGAGGTACTTTCCTTCAATACCTATTTTATTGAGAATTTTTATCATAAGTTGATTTTGGATCTTGTCGAATGCTTTCTCTGCATCTATTGAGATGATCATGTGATTCTTCTTCATTTTGTTATTGCAGTGTATCACATTGATTGATTTGCAGATGTACTATCTCTGCTTCCCTGGAATAAATCCCACTGATAATGGTGTATGATCCTTTCAATGTATTGCTGTATTCACTTGTCAATATTTTGTTGAGGATTTTTGTATCTATGTTCATCAGCCATATTAGCCTGTAATTTTCCTTCTCTGTGTTGTCCTTGTCTGGTTTTGGTATCAGGGTTATGTCGGCCTCATAGAATGAATTAAGTTGTTCCATCTTCAATTTTTTGTAATAGTTTGAGAAGTATAGGTATTAAATCTTCTTCGAACGTTTGCTAGAATTCTCCAGAGAAGCTATCAGATCCTGGACTTTTATTTTCTAGGAGGCTTTTGATTACCGTTTCACTCTCTTTACTTTTGATTGGTCTATTCAGATTCTCTATTTCTTCTTGATTCAGTTTTGGGAGGTTATATGAGTCTATGAATTTATCCATTTCTTCTAGGTTATCCAACTTATGGGCATAATGTTTTTCATAGTATTCTCTTATTAACCTTCGTATTTCTGCAGTAGCTGTTGTAATTTCTCCTGTTTCATTTCTAATCTTATTTATTTGAGCCTTGTCTCTTATTTCTCTTGGTGAGTCTGGCTAAGAGTTTGTCCATTTTGCTTCTCTTCTCAAACAGCCAGCTTAGTTTCATTAAACCTTTCTACTGTTTTTTAAGTCTCTATTTCATTTATTTCTGCTCTGATTTTTAGTATTTCCCTTCTTCTGCTGACATTTGGCTTTGTTTGTTCTTCTTTTTCTAATTCTGTTAGGTGTAGTTTAAGATTACTTATTTGAGATTTTTCCTCTTTATTGATGTGGGCCTGTATTGCTATGCGTTTCCCTTTTATGACTGCTTTTGCTGCATCCCATAAGAGTTGGTATGTTATATTTTCATGTTTGTTTGTCTCCAGGTATTTTTTAATTTTCCTTTGATTTCTTCATTGATCCAATGGTTGTTCAGAAGCATGTTGTTTAGTCTCCACATTTTTCTGACTTTTCCTATTTTTTTCTTGTAGTTGATTTATAGTTTCATAGCATTGTGGTCAGAAAAGATGGTTGAGATGACTTCAAACTTCTTAAATTTATTGACACCTGCCTTGTTTCCCAACCTAAGGTCTATCTTTAAGAATGATCCATATGCACTTGAGAAGAATGTGTATTCTGCTGTTTTTGGATGGAATGTACTCTATATATCTAATAAGTCCACTGATCAAGTTTTTCATTTAAATCTACTATTTCCTTGTTGACTTTTTTGTCTGGATGATCTGTCCAGTGAGGTAAGTGGGGTGTTGAGGTCCCCTACTATTATTGTGTTGCTGTTACTTTCTCCCTTTAGGTATGTTAATAATTGCTTTATGTACTTTGGACACCTGTGTTAGGTGCATATATATTAATAAGTGTTGTGTCCCCTTGGTGGAATGTCCCTTTTATTATTATATATTGCCCTTATTTGTCTCTCATTGTCTTTTTTAACTTGAAGTCTGCTTTGTCTGATATAATTACATCAACATTTGCTTTCTTTCATTTGCCATTAACTTGGAATATTGTTTTCCATCCCTTCATTCTGAGCTTATGTTTGTCTTTAGAGTTGAGATGTGTTTCCTGGCAGCATATTGTCGGGTCTTGTTTTTTAATCCTTCAGCTAACTGTGTCTTTGGATTGGAGAATTTAATGCATTTACATTTAGACTGATTATTGATAGACGAGGGCTTAAGACTGCCAATTTTTATCTCTTGTTTTCTTGTTCTATGTTTCCATTGTTTCTCTTCCTTTGTATTTCTGAGTGCCGTTTCATGTTAGTGGTTTCTGAGGAGGTTTCTCTCTTTTTGTTAATTATGGCTTTGCTCTGATTTCTTGTTTAGCAGTTACCATGAGGTTTGTATACAAGATCTCATAGATGAAATAGTCCATTTTCTCATAGCCTCTTATTTTCATTAACCCAAGCGGGTTCCATCCCATTCCTCTCCCCTTCTGAGTTATTTCTGTTATGAATTCTTCTGGTTTTAATGTTGTGAGTTTGTGACTAAGTTGAAGTGTTTATCATTACTTTTGATGTTTTTTTTCCCTTTATCGTTTAAGTTATAATTGAGTATTTGCCTCCCTGTTCTGATAGAGAGCTGTAGTTTTCTGATTATGTGTGTTGATCTCCTTGCTCAAAGCTTTGTAGACCATCACCTTTTTGTTTTCAATGTGAGATCATCATTAATTATTTCTTGTGGGGGAGGTCTAATGGTAATGAACTCCTTCAACTTTTGTTTATCTGGGAAAGCTTTTATTTATTCATTGTTTCTGAAGGAAAGTTTCACTAGATAGAGTATTCTTGGATGGAAGTTTTTCTCTTTCAGTATTTTTAACATATCATTCCATTCTCTCCTAACCTGTTGGGTTTCTGCCAAGAAATCTATGGAAAGCCTGATGGGTTTTCTTTTGTAGGTTATTTTATTCTGCCTTGTTGCCCTTAACATTTTTCCTTTGCCTCTGACTTTTTCCAGCTTTACTATTATATGCTTGGGAGAGGGTCTTTTAGTATTGAAGTAATTAGTCATTCTATTAGCTTCATGAATCTGTAAATCTGGATCCTTTCCCAGGTTTGAGAAGTTCTCAGCTATTATTTCTTTGAACAAGCTCTCTGCTCCTTTCTCCTTCACTTCTCCCTCTGGGATATCTATAATCCTTATGTTGCTTTTCCTAATTCAGTCAGATATGTCTCAAAGAATTCCTTCACTTTAAAAAAATCTTAGTTCTATCTCCTCTCCACATGTAGAATTTCTATATTTTTTCCTCTAAATCACTAGTTTTTTCCTCCTTAATGTCAGCTCTATTTCTTAAGGATTCTGGATTATGTTTTATTTCATTAATTGTGTTGTTCATATCCAGAATTTCTGTTTGATTCTTTTTTATAATTTCAATCTCTTTGGTGAAGATATTCATTTTATTCCTGTGCTCCTTGAACTGTCTTTCAGTATTTTCTTGTAAATCATTGAGTTTCTTTATGACAGCTATTTTGAATTCTGTCATTTAGGTGACAAATTTCTGTGCCTTCAGGGTTGGTTTCTGGAGAATTGTCATTTTCCTTCTGGCCTGAATTTCTCATGGTGTTTGATGAACTAATCTTCTGTCAGGGCATTAGTGCTATTATTAGGTAAGAGATTCCATCTGTTACCACTAGGGGGAAGCAGGAGCCAAGTTTCTGGACCCTGTCTGCTGGAAGCTGTGGGGAACTATGGGAACTTGCACCAGCCAGGGGAATGTTCATGTGCTTGTGTGAGCTATGCTTGGTGGGCTGGGCTTCCTCACCAGGACTGAGCTAGGGCCACTCCTCTGGGCCTCAGGGGCATGGTGAACTCTCTCCTCCCACTGGGAAAGTGATCACCAGTGGGCTAAGAGCTACTGCTGCCTCTTCAGGCAGTCGCCACATGGCACATTCCTGCTTTTGGGGATAAGCAGTACTATGGGCACTCACTTGGGCCTGGAGTGCACTTTCCCTGGTGTATAGATCTGCTCCCATCTCTGCTTATGGGTCCTGGTGGCCCCTGCGCTTATTGGTCAGGGTTCCCTTGCTGGGACAGAGCTAGGGCCACTCCTTGGAGCTGCAGGGGCACTGTGGGCTCCCTCCTCCCACCAGCAAAGCAATCAAGAGTGGGTTAGGGGCTGCTGGCACCCCTTTATACAGTTGTCTTGGGGCACATTTCCACTTTTGGGGCACTTGTGTCAGGCTGGAAAGTGTTTGTGCACATGCACAGGGCTACCAGCAGAGGGCAAGTGATGCTCACTTATCTCCACCACTTCCCAGAGGGCCAGTCAATCCACCCACAGATGTATAGCTGGGTGTGTCTCTCAGGTGTCCTGTTGTGCTGTGTGGGCTTCCTCCATTGGTCAATGAATGCCCATTTAATTGTAGTTCAAAAGGGGGAGAGACAAAGGGAACAACTCATTCTGCCATCTTGCTTGAGAAACAAATGATTTTTATCATGACTATGCAACATTGAAGGATGCTTAACTCCATGAGCAAAAGATCAGAAGTGCCCCTGTGAAAGATGATAAATCAGTAAATCCAGTAAAATCTTACTATGTCACCCAGTGTGGGAAATAAGTACAAAATATATTGTAACGCTTATTTATTTGTAGAAAATCTCATTGGTGTTTGCTATTTTTAGGGTCTGACAAAGAAGAGATGTTACAACTGATAGCACAGAAATATAAAGGATCATAAGAGACTACTATGAAAAACTATATGCCAACAAACAGGATAACTTAAAAGAAGTGGATAATATCCTAAAAACATACAACCTACAAAGACTGAATCAGGAAGAAATAGAAAATCTGAACAGACCAATAATGAATAAGGAGATTGAATCAAATCAAAAACCTTCAAACAAAGAAAAGCCCAGGACCAGGTGGCTTCATTGGTGAAATTTACCAAGCACTTAAAGAAGAATCAACACTAATCCTTCTTAAACTCTTCCAAAAATAAAAGAGGAGGGAACACTCCCAAATGACCTCATTTTTTGAGGCCAGCATTACCCTGATACCAAAGCCAGATAATAACACTACAAGAAAACAAAGCTACATGGAAATATCCATGATGAACATGGTTACAAAATCCTCAAGAAAATATTAGCAAACCAAATTCAGCAGCACATTAAAAGGATCATATACCATGATTAAGTGGAATTCATCCCTGAAGTGCAAAGATGGTTCAACATATGCAAATAAATAAATGTGATACATCCAATTAATAGAATAAAAGGTAAAAATCAGATGATCATCTTAATAGACACAGAAAAAGTATTTAACAAAATTTTAATATCCATTCATAAGAACTCTCAGCAAATTAGTTATACAACAAACATACCTCAACATAATGAAGGCCATGTGTAACAAACCCAAAGCTAGCATCATACTCAGTAGTGAATGGTTGAAAGATTTGCCTCTAAGATCAGGAATAAGATGAGGGGACTGCTCTCACCACTCCTATTCAACACAGTACTGGAAGTCCTAGCCAGAGGACTTAGGCAATAAAAATAAATAAAATGCATCAGAATTAGAGAGGAAGAAGTAAAATTTGCAGATGACATGATTGTATACATAGAAAATCCTAAAGAATACACCAAATAACTGTCAGATCTAATCAACAAATTCAGTAAAGTTGCAGAATACAAAATCAACATATAAAAACCAGTTGCATTTCTATACACTAACAACAAATTATCCAAAAAAAGAAATAAAATAATTTGATTACAATATTCAAAAAGAATAAAATACTTAGGAAGAAATTCAGCCAAGGAGGTGAAAGATCTCTACACTGAAAACTATAAACCATTGATTAAAGAAATTAAAGAAGACACAAATAAATGGAAAGATATCCCATCTTCATGGATTGGAAGAATTAATATTGTTAAAATGTCCATAATATCCAAAGCCATCTACCTATTCAATGTAATCCCTATCAAGATTCTAAGACATTTTTCAGAGCAATAGAAAACACAGCTCTAAAATTCATATGGAACCACAAAAGACCCAGAATAGCCAAAACAATCTTCAGCAAAATGAACAAAACTGAGGGCATCACACCTCCTAATTTCAAACTATATTATAAAACTATAGTAATCATAACAGTATGGCATTGTCATAAAAACAGACACATAGACTAATGGAACAGAATCAAAAGCCCAGAAATAAACCTCATATATACATTTAACTATTTTTCAACAAAGAGGCCAGGAATACACAATGGGGAAAGAATAGTCTTTTCAATAAATAACACTGGGAAAACTGGATAGCCACTTGCAAAAGAATGAAATTGGACCTTTATTTTACACTATAGACAAAAGTCAACTCAAAATAGACCAAAGACTTGAATGTAAAACCTGAAACTCTAAACTCCTAGACGAAAACAAACTGAAAATTCTCCTTGGTATTGGTCTTGGCAATGATCTTTTGGATTTGACACCAAAAGCAAAGGCAGCAAAAGCAAAATTAAACCAGTGGTACTACATCAAACTAAAAAGTGTCTGCATAGGAAAGGAAATAATCAACAAAATGAAAAGGCAACCTACAGAATGTGAAAGAATATTTGCAAACCATATATCTGATAAGGGTTTAATATCTAAAATATATAAAGAACTCATACAAATCAAAAGCAAAAAATGCAAATAATTTAAAAAGCGGCAAATGTCCTGAATAGAAATTTTTCTAAAGTTAGACATGGAAATGGCCAACCAGTATATGAAAAAATGTCAGCATCACTAATCATCAGGGAAATGCAAATCAAAACCACAATGAGATATTACTTCACATCTGTTATGGTGGCTATCAGCCAAAAGTCAAAACGTAAGCATTGGTAAGAATGTGGAGAAAAGGGAACACTTATACACTCTTGGTTGGAATGTAAATTGGTATAGCCGTTAGGGAAAATAGTATGGAGGTTCCTCAAAAAATTAAAAATAGAACTACGATATGATCCAGCAACCCAGCTTCTGGTTATATATCTTAAGGAAATGAAATCAGTATCTCTAAGAGTTATCTGCACTTCTACACTCATTGCAGTATTATTCACTGTAGCCAAGCTATGGAAACAATCTGAGTATCTGTCAACAGATGAGTGGATAAAGAAAATCTGACATCTATCTACCTATCTATCAATCCATCCATCTATCCATCTGTCTATCAATCCCTCCTTCCTCACATAATGGGATATTGTTCAGCCTTAGAAAAGAATGAAATCCTGCCATTTGTGACAATGTAAATAAATCTGGAGGTTAAATGAAATAAGCCAGACACAGAAAGACAAATACTGCATGATCTCACTTATATAGGGAATCTAAGAAAAAAGTTGAACTTATAGTAACAGAGAGTAGAATGGTGGTTACCAAAGGCTAGGAGATGGGGGAAAAGGGAGATATTGATCAAAGGATATAAACTTCAGTTATAAGATGAATAAGTTTTGGAAACATAATGTATAACTTGGTGACTACAGTCAATAATAATATATTGTATCTTGAACTTTGCTATGAGAGTAGATCTCAAGTGTTCTCCCTATACACACACACAAAGGAACTATGTGAGGTGATGGATGTGTTAATTAGCTTGATTTTGGTAATCGTTTGACAGTATATACGTTTATCAATACACCTGACATATATATAATTTTCATCAGTCATACCTCAATAAGCCTGGGTGGGAGTGGGAAATGATGTATTAATTGTAGAATTAACTTTAATTTACTACTCACTTAGAATCTGTACCTTTGATAGTTACTTGCAGTTCAGTCCTAGGTACTGATTTTCTGCCTGAAAGATAGAGAATTAAACATTTTTAATAGCGCTTGCTATTTTTGTTTCAATTCCTAATTGCACTTGTATGAATGATGCCAGCTAAGAACTTTAGGGTACGTAGTCTTCTGAGGGTAACTCCATTCAGAGGTGCATTTTCTTCACTCTGTTCTCCATAGCTCTAGGGACTGGTGTGAAATGTTTCAGTTTCCATGTAAAACAATAAAACGACTCTTCTATCTGAAGGATTCATTGCCCTGCATAAAAGCATTTTTTAATTTTATTCACTTATTTATTTTTATTGAGGTAATAGTGGTTTATAATATTCTATATATTTCAGGTGTACATCATATTTCAATTTCTGTATAGACTACATCATGTTCATCACCAAAAGTCTAGTTTCCGTCCATCACCATACAAATTTCCCCCCTTTTCCCCTCTCCCCTTCCCCTCTGGTAGCCACCAATCTGTTCTCTGTATCTATGTGTTTTAATTTAGTTGTTCTCTATATCTCATCACAAATGTTTCCACTGCAGAGTTAGTCACCTTGGCCTATGAAGGAGTATGGCTACATGAGTAAGACTTTGTCATTTAAACCTTTCATAGTCATTGTATGTAGCATTGTCCATTTTTCAAAGAAAAAACCATAATAATGATTTATATTTGCTTAAAAAAGCATTTTGTGATAAGGAGAACTGAAATAAAATCCTATAGTTAGTTTGACTTTTTAACAATGTTCTTTCCAAAAGTTAGTATCATATCCACCATCACACTTTAGTTTTTATGCGAACTTTTTCATCCAAATATCTGATACTCTTTGATTTATAAACTTTAAAGAAGATTATAAATCAGCAAAGGGTCAAATCACAAGGGCTGTAGAAGAAAGAACACATCCAGAATATATTCATGAATACCAAAAAAAGTTAAAAACAAGTTTGTAATTTACAGCTGCCCTGAGGCAACAATAACTAATACACTGAAAATTTACCCATTTTATGCATCTATTTTGCTTGTTTTACGACTTTGCTTTTCATAAAAAACACATTTATTTCAGCAACTGTCACTTCTTTGGCATTTATGTGATCTCTGAGCTATGTGTGAAAATATACATGTTTCTACTTTACAAATTTTATTGAAAAATTATTTATTTTATAAATTTATATCAATGCTTTTTTGTTCCATGTTAGAATTATTTTCATTGTTCTTTTTTTCCTAACAGTCACTCCAGAAAATCAGTCTTATAGCTTATTTAGTTTAACATCTGCTGTAAATCTTTTTTCAATTGCCACTTGAATGATGTTTCGTCATTAACTATAAAGAGGAACGAGTGGAAATTTTCAGAACACAGGTCACACCAAAAATTATTCAATAAGAATAACAATGTAAATTACATTTAAATGACTACCCTCATAAGTGCTCCATGTGATTCACAGCTGTAACCTAATGAGTTCTCATATTGTTCCTGGGAATCAGCGGAGTAATGTGAACAAATGATTATTTTGAGATGTATGGTGGTAGCATAAACTCAAGCAGAGTGAACAGAAGCAGGTGACCTTTCAGTACCTACTTCCCAAAAGAATGGCCATGAAGAAGCCAAGGCTTGGATTTCATATTTTATTGAATAAAACTTTAGATAACAAGGCAAAGGAATAGTAGTGGATATCTCCTGCTTTTGCCTGCTTAGCATTAATTCCAACATCTTCTGGTAAGAGCATCATTTGTATTTATTTTTTATAGTGTTTTTCAGATGTGGCAGTGTGTATCCCTGGTAACGGAGGTGATACTTTGAAGCCGGCCTTGTTCTTTAGAACCTTACTTCCTCTTGAATGCAGTAATTGAGTCAATAATTTGCGAGTAACCAATATTAACTGTTCTGTCTACTATATCCCTCTCAATCTTCCTTTGTGGCATATTCCCTGTTTAAAAGCCTTGAAAATTGCCAAAGTTTGAAGGAGTCATCTAAAGGGATCCAGCTTTGAAGTAAGAAAGGGAATGTCACTACCCATCCTAGGCTACTCTGCTTTTCACTTTCTTCAAACACAAGACTGAAGACATTAAGCTGAGTTCTTGATTGGGAGTTAGGTAGGCCAAGAACATCAAAGCCTATTGCTAACAAAAATAATCTCCAGAATAAACTATAGATATAGGAATTGTGATTCAACAAAGCCTCTGGGGTGGACCAAATGCAAACTGCCCCAAGTTCTACTCAACCTTGAAAGGAGTTGTATTGACAAGAAATTAGCATATAAAATAGGAACCGTGATAGTTCATGTCCTATGGCAAGTCCTGCAAAGCAATCCTCCATCCTTAATCTACTCCAAAGTCAAAGAATTAATAAATGGTGAATCTGGTATCCACAATGAGTGATCTGATTCAAGAAATTGTGTTTCTAACCACTTTGCAGATTGCAGCATCGCCCAGACTGGAAAGCTCTTATTCATGCACAATTTGCCACACACAAAGAAGTATGCTCTGACATCTTGGACTTGACTTTGGATGCAATTGTGGTATGACATTGGATTAGCTGTCTTTGTGAAGTGACTACATTTTTAGTTAAATGTGGAACCAACACAAAAGTTTAAGAAATACGTGCTTGTTAGGCCTATGCATTTTTTTTAAATAAACTCTTTATTTCAGAATTGTTCTTGATTTACAGAAAAGTTGTGAAGACAGAGTTCCAATATACCCCATTTCCAGTTTCCTCTATTATTAGCATCTTACATTAGTATGGTATATTTGTCCCAATTGGTGACACAATATTTGTACATTATTATAAACTAAAGTCTATACTTTATTCAGATTTTCTTGTTTTCTACCTAGTTATGTTCCCATACGATCCCATCTAGGATATCACACTACATTTTGCTGTGATGTCTCCTTAGGCTCCACTTGGCTTTGATAGTTTCTCAGACTTTTCTTGTTTTTGATGACCTTGACAGTTTTGATGAGTACTATTCAGATATTCTGTAGATTATCTCTCAATCAGGATTCTTCTGATATGTTTTTCAGGATTAGACTTGGATTATGGTGTTTGGGGAGGAAGACAACAGAGGTTTAAGTACAAATCTCCTTGCATCACATCAAGGATATACCCCATCAACATGATTTATGACTGTTGATGTTGATGTTTATTACCAAGGCTGAGGTAGTACCTACAGGTTTTTCCACTGTCAAGTTACTTTTTTCTCCCTGTGCTCTGTGGAAGGAATTTGCCTTTGTGCAGTACCAACTTAAGTACTAGAGAGTTATGCTCCACCTCCTTGAGAGTGGATTATCTACATAAATTACGTAGAATTCTTCTGCAAGGGAGATTTACCTATTTACTAATTTATTTATTCAATTACTTATTTATATCAGTATAGACTCAAGTATTTATTTTAAACTTTGAGTTATAAACTAATGTCACTTCGTTTGTTTCCCAAATTGTTCCAAATTTGGCAATTGAGAGCTCTTTAAATTGGCCCCTATGTTCCTTGACATAACTTCATCATTGTAGGTTCTTTTCCAGAGCATTTCTTTACTTTCTGGCATTACAGGATGCTCCATGTTCATCTTGTATGTTCTCTGCCCCAGCCCAAGAATCAGCCATTTTTCCAAGGAGCATTAGTTCCTTTTATTAGAGAGTGGTATTAGAAACAAAGATCTGGGTACTAAGTATGTTTATTGCTACTGGGGTGCCATTGTTTGTAGGCCCTCTCAGCTGACAGAGCAAAGAAATATGTTTATATATATTAACTGGTGTATATACATATATCTATAAATATTTCAATATGTATGCATCTGTATCTATATTAAAGTAAACTGATATTTCCAACTCTAATCCGTTACCACATAGATCATTCTAGCTTTCTCCCCTTGCTTTGTTGTAACCTTGAACTCCAACAATGAGAAACCCAGCTCCCATCATGCATCATTCATTTGCTTAATTGTTTAATTCTAGTATAAATGTATAGTGATTTCAGAATTGTTTATTCATACCTCCCTTGGAAACAACTATATCAACTAGAGTACAGTGTTTATATATAGTTCCTTTTGCCTTTAGTCTTACAGAAACTACTCATTTTCAAAGTTAATTTGGTTAGCATCTTTTCCCCCTGGCCTTCTTTAGAGTGTTTCATATGTTTGTACTATAGTTAGATTTTTGGTTCAGTCTGTATTCTGTCCTGAGATCCTCAACTTCCTAAATATTTTCATATTTAAGGCTTATTCTTTGTGCTGTAAGGTTTTAATAGTTTTGACAAATGCATAGTATAAATATCCATCATTAAAGAGTCACATAAAATAGATTAACCACCCTGAAAAATTCCCTGTGCTTTGCCTGTCCAATCCTCCAGAACTTTCCCAACCCTGAACCTATGGCAACCACTGATCAGTTTACTGTCTCTAGAGTTTTACTTTTTACGAATGCCATATAAATGGAATCATACAGTATGTAGTCTTGCTTATTTCACTTTTCAATATTTAAGATTCATTTATGTCTTTATATGGTTCGATAGCTCATGCCTTCTTATTGCTGAATAATACTATATTTTATAAATGTACCACATTTCATTTATCCATTTACCTATCGAAGGGCATCTTAATTGTTTCCTGTTTTTGGTGATTATGGATAAAGCTACTATAAACATTCAGGTACAGGTTTTTGTGGGGATGTAAGTTTTCAACTCATTTGGGTAAATACCTTGGAGTGTGATTTCTTGAGCACATGGTAAGACTAGGTTTAGTTTTGTAAAAGCTACCAAACTGTCTTCCAAAGTGACTGTAACATTTCGCATTCTCACCAACAATGAATAGAGATACTGTTGCTCTGAATCCTCCCTAGCAATTGTTTTGTTGGGTTTTTGGATTTTGCCCATTCAAATAGGTATGTTATTATATTTCGTGGTATTTTTAGATAGCGTTTTCCTAATGACAAATGATATTTAACATTTTTTTCCTGTGCTTATTTACCATCTCTCTATCTTCTTTGGTGATAAGTCTATTCTAATCTTTTGCCTATTTTTAAATTTGGGCTATTTTCTTATTATTGAGGATTAAGTGTTTGTATATTTTGGATACAACTCCATTATGAGAAATGCATTGTGCAAAATTTTATCCCAGTATGTGGCTTATCTTTCCATTCACTTATTAACAATTTTCAAAGAGCAGATTTTTTAATTTTAATAAAGTCCAACTTAATATTTTCATTCATGAATTTGATTTTGGTGTTGTATCTCAAAACCTTTCACCAAGGTCACATAGATTTCTCTCATATTTTACTAAAAATTTTATACTTTTGCATTTTGCAGGTATATATAATTTATATAATATTGATTCAAGTCAATTTTGTTTAAGGGGTAAGGTCTATGTCTAAGTTGATATTTTGCATATTAATATCCAGTTTTTGGAAAGAATGTCCTTTCTTCATTTAATTGCTTTTGCTCCTTTGTCAAAGTCAGTTGATTATATTTGCATGGGTTTCTTACTGGGATCTCTATTCTGTTCTGTTGATCTATGCATATCTTCTTTAGCCAGTACCATGCTGGCTTGATTATCATAGCTTTATAGTAAGTCTTCAAAAATTGTGTAGTGTGAGTCTTCCAACTTCTTTTCTTCTTCAGCACTGCGTTTCTTCTATTCTAGGTCTTTTGCCTTTCTGTATAAACTTTAAAACAATTCAATTACTAAAACTACAAAAAACCCAGTTTACCTATCTCTCCCCCCAATATAATCTATTTTATATTAGATTAATATAATCTTATATTTGGATTCTACATATAGAAGAGATCATATGGTATTTGTCTATCTGTCTGATATTTTACTTAGCATAGTTCCCCTTGAGGTCCATTCATCTTGTCCCAAATGGCAAGATTTTATTCTTTTTTTATGGCTGAATAATATTCCATTGTTGTTTGTGTATGTTCACACTCATTCATATATACACATACATGTATATGCTGTATACATATATATGTTGTATACATGTATACACATGTGAATATATGTGTGTGTATATATCTGTGTGCATATTTATATATAAAAATTTCTTTATCCATTCATCCATCAATGGACACTTAGGTTGTTTCCATATCTTGGCTATTTTAAATAATGCTGCAATGAACATGGGGGTACATATATCTTTTTCAGTTACTAGTTTTGCTTTCTTTGAATAAATACCCAGAAGTGGAACTACTGAATTGTAAGGTAGTTCTATTTTTGATTTTTTGAGAAACTTCCATGCTATTTTCCATAGTGGCTGCACCAATTTACATTCCCAACAACAACGCCCAAGGGATCTCTTTTCTCCACGTTCTCATCAACACTTGTTATTTCTAGTCTTTTTGATAATAGCCATCTGACAGGTGTGAGGTGATATCGCATTGTGCTTTTGATTTGCATTTCCCTGTTGATCAATGATGTTGAACATCTTTTCATGTAACTTTCGTCCATCTGTATGTTTTCTTTGGAAAATGTCTATTCAGATTGTCTGCCCATTTCTTAATTGGCATCTCGAAGCAGCCATTGGGGAAACCAGATTCCATAACAATACAGCAACCACAGCCAGCTAGCAGTTCTCTGTCTGCCTATAGCTTGGGTGGGAAGAGCATTCTGCAAGTCTCAACATCAGAGGCAACAGGAAAGCTCCAGTATGGGAAGCTAGCAGTGTGTAGTACAAGCGGTGAGGCAAGGCCCTATCTTGTTTTGGTTTGAGAGGTATGGGGGATGGAAAAAAGCAGGCTGAACACCATCACTTGTGAAGGCCAAGTCAGAGCCCTTCTCCACTGAAAACTGAACCAACCCGCCTCTCTGTGGGGTCCAAGTGAGGGGGGTCAGAATTGGCCGTCCCAAAATATATATCTTTGGCTTGATTATTTTTAGTAACAAAAGACTCTGAAAGAAACTTTGACCTTCCCCCAACTGCCTAAAATAGAAGGGCCTGTTCCAGGAAGGAGCTAATACCATAAGATAACTGTAGTACAATGTAAAACGTGTCTCTCCGGTCACATTGTCTATAGTTGGCCCATTTGCCTTTCCATCTCCATGTAAATTGCCTTCCTCCCCCTTGAAGTCCCAAACTGCTACCCCTAACATCCTCCTTTGCCTTCAGCTGAAACGGAATTTAAGGTGGCGGCTCTGGCCACTTCGGTGAGTTGCTCAGTTTTTCTGGGTTTCTCCTGTGTATGTGTGCTATAAGACTTTGTTTGACTTTCTTCTGCCATTCTGTCTCATTTCACTTTAATTCTTAGACCAGTCAGAAGAACCTAGAGGGTAGAGGAATTGTCTTCCTCCCCTACATAAGAATGTCTTCCGTTTTTTGTGATGGTTTCATTCAGCCAAAACATTTTCCTGAGGGTTAGTTTTGCATTCTTGGGTATTTTAATGCATCCCATCATCATGCCAATTCTCACTCCTTTCTAGAGGTACCTCACATCAGATTGCCATGTCTAACCATTTTATTTGTCTAAATTCTTCAATGTACTTTTCTCCTCTCATGTATTTCCAGGCACCTTTCACATTGCAGAGTTGAAGTCTAGTTCCTGGACACAGTCAAATGGTGTCAGTTTTGCTGTAACAAATACTTCTCAAAGTTCTGGAGGCTGGAACTCAGAGATCAAGGTGAGTGCCCTCTTCATAGTTGCAGACTGTCAAGTTCTCCTGGTGTTCTTGTGGCAGAAAGCAAACAAGCTAGCTCTCTGGGTTCTTTTTATCAGGGCATTAATCCTTCTCATGAGGACTCCACCCTCATGACCTAATTACCTCTCAAAGGCCCCACCTCCAAACACCATCACAATGGGAATCAGATTTCAACATATGAATTTTAGGGAGACACATTCAGTCCATAACACATATATACATGGAAACAGTCTCAGTGTGAGCTAATTGATTTTTTCCTTTCAGTTAGCACCACATCTGAAAGTCCACAAGTTGAAACAATACTTTAGTAAAGTGCTTACCAAATATATAAAAGGCTTGTTATGATTTCAAATTCTGATTACAATTTTAAAATGTATTTCTTATTAAAATAACTTTTGCTTTTATTGAAGGGCTAAAAAGCGTGCATTATTATTATAGAAAACTTGAATAATAGAAAGAATTTTTACACTACTCTTCTATTACCTCCGCTCCTTGTCCCCAATCTAGACTCAAAGTTTAAGCAAGTCTTAAACCTTGTTTCAAGGAGAATGGAATTTATTTCCAGTTTTACGTGTAGCTGACTGAGGAATATATTGATATGCTAAGTACTGGTTCTTTTGGACCTTCAGACTACAAAAATGTACAAATCAGATGATCTGATGTTTTTAAATATTTTTTTTCCAGGCAGTTAGGTTAGCTTTTGCTTTAACTTACTCTCGCCTGTCACATGCCCATGATTTGCTTGTCTGGCATGTTCTGATGATAGCAGTGGAGTTGATAGGAGCAGCAATCACAGGCGCACTCATTGTGGCCCTTTCAGAGAATGCTGTTAGACCTTTTCCTCTTACTGAGCAAGTCCTCTTATGTCTTTGAAGAAAGAAGGCGGTTCTCTCTGCCTGTTGAGCAAGTTCAATTTAAAACCTTGTGGGGAGAATTTCACAGCATGCAAGCAGAAACAGTTTTATTGCCTCTATTTTCAGAATCTCTTTTCAAATTACAACAATATGCCCAAGAAGCATATGAGAAGACACAATCTTTTGGGGATAAGACAGAGCTTTTACCTTTTAAATCCAAAATATAAGTAAAGGAATCATTTTGCTCTTAAGAGTTTATTTTCCAATTTTAAATTCCATGCTTCAGGAAATGTTACATTCTTGTAGAAGCAGAGAAAAAAGTGCTTGTATAAAACAACTCTTCTCTGTAAATATTAGACTCATCCAGATTGGAAATCCTCTCACAATTTACCACTCGTGTAAGTATACGATGAATTTTTATTTCCCAAAAAATATTTTTAAAAGATAATGGAAAATTATTGCATTAATATGCATTTGTTTAATTTCCTGTATTATATATTACTCATTTTTATTATTCATCATGCTTAAGGAAAACATCTGAACAAGAAAAGCTTTACTTACTTCCCATGTTTCATAACCCCCTATGAAGTTTTCATTCAGATTCTTGAGGGACATTAAAGCATTTATGTTTCGATTGACATAACTGAGGATTATTATAATCCTAATGAGGATATAGTGCAACATATTGTTTTATAAAGCGTAACTTATTTTTAGTTATATGTTTGTTTGTTTATTTATTTATTTATTTATTATTTTTTAGGAAGGTTAGCCCTGAGCTAACTGCTGCCAAGCCTCCTCTTTTCGCTGAGGAAGACTGGCCCTGAGCTAACATCCATGCCCATCTTCCTCTACTTTATATGTGGGACGCCTACCACAGCATGGCCCGCCAAGCAGTGCCATGTCCGCACCCAGGATCCGAACTGGCGAACCCGGGTCGCGGAAGTGGACCATGCGCACTTAACCGCTGCACCACCGGGCCGGCCCCTTAGTTATGTGTTTCTTACTATAAAATTAAAATTTGTTGCTTCTAATATTTCAACGAAAGGTGGGCCTGGAAATTAAAGTTAGGTAAATCTGGGTAGAACTCAAAAATTATTATAGAAAATTCACAAATAAAATAGGCAACATGGTAGATAACTACCTTTCGAGATTTGGGAGTTGCTGTGTTGATTAATAAATCAACTTATTTTATATATAAGCTATTCCCTGAGCAGAGCTCTTTGAGGATTCTGAAAAATGTTTACATATGCACATTTAATGATGAATTTAGGCAGGGGGAAATCAGGTACTAATGGATCTGGCTAGGAGAGCAATTGCTAAGTAGATATTCACCTCTTTTGTCAGTGCAGTCTATAGAAGGTTGCTGGGGTTGCACGACTCTGTGGCATGAGGGCAAAAGTCCACTTTTAGAGCCCCAGCCAATTCTCTGCTATTCTACTGTTAAGACTTCAATAATTCACTCTTAAATGATTTTTCTTTCATGTATGGGATAGATGATACAAAATTATTTTCTGATTAAGCACTTGCACTTGCTTTTCAGAATAATAAAAACAAGTATATTACAAAGGCAAAAAGAAAAATTGTTCATAGCTTAGCAAGAACGTGAAAGTAAATAAAATTTTTGGCCCTTTGAAGAAAAAAGGAAACTTTAAAAAAAATATTAGAATTCCATTTTATCAGATGGAAATATTTTTTTAAATGCATTACTTTTTTTTTTTTTTTAAAGATTTTATTTTTTCCTTTTTCTCCCCAAAGCCCCCCGGGACATAGTTGTGTATTCTTCGTTGTGGGTTCTTCTAGTTGTGGCATGTGGGACGTTGCCTCAGCGTGGTCTGATGAGCAGTGCCATGTCCGCGCCCAGGACCCGAACCAACGAAACACCAAGCCGCCTGCTGCAGAGTGCGCGAACTTAACCACTCGGCCACGGGGCCAGCCCCTTAAATGCATTACTTTTTAAGCATTTATCCAGTGTTGAGCCACTAACAACTTCAAATAGGAAATCTCTTAAACTCTGAAATAAGATGGGAAAAATATCTCTAGGTAAGCAAAGTAGTCATCATAGAGCTTGCCTGATAAAACCAGCATACGATAACTGACACAAACTCATGAACCAAAAGCCGAAAGTTTATTAGAAGGAGGAGGCTTAGTAACTTAGAGCCAAACATCTATATCCATCCCTCCATCCTTATTTTAAAGGAACAAGATTAGCTAGCTCATTTCCCAGCTCACTACCAATTGGAAACCACCACTAAGAGGGTACCGACACCAGTAGAGGCAAGTACCATGACACGAGCAGGGTGAGAAATCTGATCAAATGCTATCAAGAAAGGAGGATCAATTGTTTAAGGTAACGTGTGACAATGTAGTACGAGGTTAAACAGCTTAATAAGTCCCAGTCACCCCTAAGAGCATCACTGAATTGTGTCACAGTAAGAAGAATTGGCACAATAGTAAAAATTATTTTAAAAGCTTAATCTATTTATTTATTTGGAAAATTTACTTTTTAAATGCATTAGTCTGAAAACACCTACCTATTTTTCCAGTACTAAATACTGCTTTTTAAATTTAATGTGTTTTTTGCATATAAAAAGATTTTCAATTTATTAGATATCATCACTTTGAGATTCTATTTCAAACCTTTTAGGCTAGCAAAAATTAAAGTCTGGAACTAACAAGTGTTTTGGCAATATAGTGCCATGCAAATTGATAAACTGCTGATGGTAGTGCTGAAAAATAAGAATAAGCTAGTAAACTTGAACATGTGTATATGTAGCAATTACAACTTCTCATAGAGAAAGATCACTCAGATGTACTAGGACGTATGGGAAAAAAGTTCTTAGCAGCCTTATTGTAATTGGAAAAAAAAAAAACGGGGGAAAAACAATTGGCCATCAAAACTAATGGTGATTATTAAATTATAGTACATTCACTCAACTGTATAATTTAAAGCAGTGAAAATAAACATTGAATAGAAAAATAAGCTTATAGAAGATTAACTACAATCTGATTCCATTTTTGTAAGGTTCAAGGCAAGCAGGACTAAATAATAAGGTGGGGTTAGCATTGTGGCAAAATATAGTTGAAACATACTCTGTGAGAAGAGGCCTAATTTCACTACACAGGAACTTTACTCCAAGTGAAATCTCAGATGTGGTTTGCAGGCTATTTTTTTGTTTTTAAATGAAAATGTTTCACTTCACTCACATTTTCAGTGATAAGAGTTACTTTTGTTCTACTATTGGGTGTTAATTAAATGTTTGCTATTATATTTTATATGTTTAAGAAATATTTGTATAGCTAATAAATTTGTAAAGGAATGGAGTTTGAATGTGTTGGACAATTTCATAGAGGAGTAGTAGGAGGTTATGCAAATGCTTTTAACAATTACTTAACCTGCAGGAAATTCAGTTTCTTACAAGATGTAACTGACCTTATAGTATAATATATTCCCTAATCATATATATAAGACCTGATATTGGAGCTATGGCCTCCATATTGGGGTACATGGACTGGTAGCATTGGTAGACACAAAGAGAGTTATTGGAGAGGAGGGTAAGTTTTATTTATTTATATTTATTTTTTAAATAAAATCTTTTATATTTAATCTGTGGATTAACAGTCAGGTCATCCGTTGATTCACAGATGAGAGGGTGCTATGCCTAATGTGGCTACTGAGCTGTTGTCAGGAAAAAGTGGGTCTCTCATTACATGAATTGTGATGAAAGCTGCTCTTCTGGATAGTTTTGGTCATCCAGTTATGTAAATTTATGGATTATATTAACAACTAAATCCACCCTCATATTATATATTATATCTTATACATTACATATTATACTAATAATGAAAAACACTGGTGAACAATAAAACCTTGACAGAGATGGTGAATAGTCTCTCTCTTGGCTATGAGTTAAAAGTAATAAAAAATTAAGTATAACAAGTATGCTTAAAACTTCAAAATTATCAAGAAGATTCTTTAGCAGTCTATGATTAGAGATGAAATTGGTCTACTTGTGTACAGTGCTGAGCTAATGACAATATGAAGACAACATGGCTAGTGAAATTTTGAAAAGCTAAGCATCAAGAATAGAGGACAGAACTTGAAAATTTAGTTCAGTTGGCACAGCTGAAATTTAGTCAGCACAAAATGTGTGCCTTAGAATATTTTCACTAAACTTGATAAATATTTAGCAGGGTAGTTAGAAGTTTCTTAGTAGCAAAAGTTAAAACATCAAATATGATTATTTGTTTTTCCAGCTCAGGAAGACTTCCTGAAAACATATATTAAACACTATGGCACCTAACTAGTTGCATAATTTGGTCAGCATCTAGTGTTAGAAAACATTTCTGAAATTTAAAGAAACAAACATGTTAAATGAGTTTCAAATGTACTAAATGTAGTTAAAATGTGCTCAGTTTGGGAGTTTTGCTCTACAGTGGCTGAAAAATACAGGTAGATTTTCAAAACTAGTCTCAGATTGATTGACACACACTGTTTTAGCACTGAAACTTAACGCAAACTATTTTTTTATAGGGTTCTAAAATACCAGAAGAGGTAAGTTATTGACAATAAACGTTTTCCTTCATAACAAAATATTTTGAGGTAAAACTTTGCAAATATAATCATCAATATTAGAGCTGTTTTATCTTGGCTATCTTTCTTTCTTTCTTTTTGGTGAGGAAGATTTGCCCTGAGCTAACATCTGTGCCAGTCTTCCTCTATTTTGTATGTGGGATGCCTCCACAGCATGCCCAATGAGTGGAGTAGGCCCGCACACAGGATCCTAACCCATGAACCCTGGGGCCACCAAAGCGGAGCACATGGAAATTTAACCACTCAGCTGCAAAGTGGACCCTGTTTTATCTTGGATTTTGAAAAGAATTCTCATGTAATTTTCCAGCTATAATCGTATGCCTGAAATGCATTCCCTACATCATTCAGAGAAACACTTCAGAAACAAAGACACAGAAGCCCAAAGTGAAAAAGATACTACAGGGTATCATCAATGTAGCTACTTTTATAAAAACAAGAACTTTAATAGTAAAATCTTTAAAATACTATGTAATGACATGGGGAATGGCTTTGAAACTTTTATCTTAAAAAGGTTACCTGAATATTATGGTATACAACGTAAAAAGAATTGCCACAGTCTCCTACTTATTCTTCCAGACTTTCTTTATCATTATATAAGAAAATAACACGTATTTTTATCTCCCCCCTCTTTTTATACAAAATGTATCATATTATACATACTTTTCAAAATTTTAATTTCTTTCAAATAACACTAGTCTTGGAGGTCTTTCCATATCAATACATACAGTACATCTTCATTCTTTTTTAAAAATAGCTACTTGATATTCCTTTATATGGATTCATGTTAATTAATTTACAATTCCCTATTGGTGAATATTTGTGGGAGGCTTTGTCAGTCTTCACCAATATCCATTTCCTATCGCTTGAGATCACACGTCTCTATCCCAGTGAAGAAAGTCCTGGTCACGTATCCTGTTTTGACCAATGAAATAAGAGCGACAGTGTCATATCACTTATAGTAGAAACTTTAAGAGATGGTAAATGCTTTGCCATGCTCTCTCTTCCTTTTTCCCTTTCCTCTCCTTCTCCTTCTTAATTAGACAATGAAACCAGTAAAATTCCAGATGTTTCCTCCTTTTCAATCTGGGATCTAGATGGAATGCAATAATTAGGACCCATGCTAAACACTTTGTATGAATGAGAAATACACTTTTATCACTAAAACCAATGAAGAATGTTTTCATTTGTTACCAAAGCATTACCTAGATAATCATGCTTGATATGAAAAATGGTACCAGAGTCTATGTGCTCCTATAACTTAGAACTTACATGTCATTGGCATCCTGGTTAGGAAATGAGTGGCAAGAAAAATGTTGAAAGCTGAAAGGATGGCGGTATACATTATGCCTTGGAGAAATAGTGATAAAACTGTCATCTGAAATAACTTGAAAAGTCTATAATCTTTTTTATAATTTGGTGAAAATGTTAGAAAACAGAATACTACTAGAGTGGGTTGTCTACTGTTGACTATACTTGAGAAGAAATTACAAGAAAAGCCAAGAACAGAAATTGCCAATTTGAAATTAGAAATAAAAAAGAAGAAAGACAGTCATTAAAGTTATGACTTGAAGTTTGCTAGAGGAAGTTGTCTTGATTTCTAATAAGAAAAGGTAAACTTAAGAGAAAAAGTTGTTGAAATCAGTCTTGTAACAAAGATCATATAAAATAAATGGACCAGACAAGAATTGCTAAAATGTCTGAACAGGTTAAGTGGCAGGCAGTATATACTTTTCATTGGAAAGATGGTTTAGTGAAAAAAGGCTAAGAAGGTAAGTTTCTTAAGAAAAAAAGAACTCTCACAGCTCAAGGTATCTGCAATTAAGTATATAAAGAGACACTTGTCTTGAGAAGAATTGAATGTGGTTGTTTGTACATAATGCTGATTGAAATCAAGTAAATAAAGAGGCCAAAAAATTATTTGAGAGAGTTATACTATCAAGAGAAGCACTAGCCTGGACTAAAATATTGTGCTTCCAATTCTCTGTGGGTGGAAAATGAGCTGAGAAATCTTTTCACCACTTAAAAAGTTATATTATCACTTGTCTTCTTCAGTTGCAGCCTAGGAGGATAATGGAAAAAGAATTACCTCTAGAGGGTGGATTTAAGGACCATGGAGAACAATGGACTGGGAATACTCTCAGCAAGACAAATCAGAGAAATCCCTATCAGGGATTATTCCTCACTCCCAGGCCAGAAGCTCATTTCTATATACGGCCAGCATGAATTGGCATTGCTAAATATGAGTAATTGCTGAATGTTTTGCCATATTTCTCCATCTGGATGGAAGTGTTCATGGCAAATATGCTGTTGTTGTTTCTCTATTGTGTATCTGGTTGGTCTGGCACAAAGTGTCTGGATGTGATGAACTCCTTGAATGACTGAGACCTAGGGCTTTGAGTTCAAAGCACTAAATGGGTGGAACATTTGGGTAGTTTCCCTTGGGAGGATGTGAGTGTGTAAGTGAGAGAGGGAGGGAACCAAAGATTTGCTGATCTGAAGGGAAGACTGTGGTAAATCCTATTACAGTTCATCAATACTCAATTCCCTACCACGGAAGAGAATTATGTTTGAATTTCTTCTCTTGTTAGGCCCCAAATTGGCCACATGCATTGCTCTTGACAAAGAAATGTAAATAGAGTTGATGTAGCCAGAACCTTTATATCACAGGGATACTTTGACATTCCCTTTTCTCTTCTATCCCTGCAGCCCTCAATGTTCCAGACAGTTCCTCTTCCATAAGCTTGATTTTAATGGGAGGATAAATTCTTTAAGGAGTACCCATGCAAACACCCTCACTGAATAATAAATAAAAGTATACTGTTTCAAACCATTACAATTTTGGTGTTTCCTGTTACATCAGCATAATCTAGCCTATCTGGCTGGATGCATGAGTTATCTCCAAGCTTTAACTATAACAAATACAGCAGCAATGACTTACACATATCCTTTTGAAAATATGTTATGTAGACTTGAGGTTTAAATTCTCAAAAGTGGAATGATTAAGTCAAAGGATATAAACATAGTAATTTTGATGGATATAGCCAAACTGCCCTCCATAACAGTGCTATCAGTTTACATTTATTTACTAGGAGTTGATGAGATGCTTATTTACTCAGACTTGCCAAGAAAATTTGTTATCAAAATTTTGGATCGTCAATTTGGAAAGCTAACATTTTGAAATGAGCAAAACAGTAAATGTTTGTGAAAGAAACTCATCATTTAGAGAAAGCATTTTGTAAAATGAATGTTTAAAATGGTTCTATCGTTATGTGACTTTGAAGCCAATACAGATATGGATCATCAAAAACTTTCTTATCTTTTACAAAATTATAAATGTAGACACTTAGAAACAGAATTTTCTAACGTAGATTAAAATCTTTCATGTGAAGAGTTTCAGTGGGTTTTGTATCTAACTTTAAAAATGTATAACATCTGATTGTCTGGAAAAACTACTGATTTATGAAAGGAAAGGTACGTATTTACTAAGCAAATTAAGGTATGAAAGGAGAAACATAATATGATCATATTGCTAGATGTATAAATAGTATTTTATAAGGTTCACTCAGTGTTGATTTCAAAAACTCAATAAACTAGGAATATAAGGTAATTTCCTTAATCTGATAAATAGTATCTACAAAAAGTATTTGGCAGAAATTATACTTAATGGGGAAATATGGCAAACTTTCCACTCGAGATTGGAAATAAGATGAAGATAGTTTGAGACACTTCTATTAAACATTGTATTAAAGATCTTAACCAGTGCTATAAGTCATGACAAAGAAAGAAAGTACATTAGAATTAAAAAGATACAACTCTTCCATTATTAGATAGCATGAATGAATAGAGAAAATCCAAAAAAATGTACAAATATACTATTAGAATTAATAAGTGAATTTACCAAGGTCACTGGATACAAGATCAGTATATAAAAATCAATTGCATGTCTATATTTCAGCAACAAACTATCAGAAATGACATTTTACAAAGTTATCAACTGAGTATGGAAAGTGTTACTATCTTACAACAGATAAAACCCAGCAAACTTCTAGGAATAAACGTAATAAAATATGTATAGTATCTCTACATCAGAATTTTTCAACAGTAGCACTATAAATCTGCCTGAGTGAGAAGCACTACTTTCTCCATATATATATATGTTTTCAAATGGCATACTATCAACAAGAAAAATTAAAGTGGGCCTAAATTATAGGGATTTATGATTTTTATTGACTGAATGATTCAATACTATAAAGACGTCAGTCTTACATAAATTCATATATAGCTTTAACGTAATCCCAATAAAATGTCTATCTGTTTTGCACTTTTTTGGAAATTAACAAGTTGGTTTTAAAATTTATATGAAATGCAAAGGAGGGTATTTCAGGAAACAGAAGATGAATTTGGTCTCTGCTGTTATTCTTGCACTCACTAGAGAATGCTTTTTCTCCTCTGACAAAATGAGGGAAAATCCAATTTCCTTTGGCACGATAGTTTGTCAAAATACCTTTATCTCCCTTCTCTGTTATCAGTCTGTAATTCCCTCAGTGGAGTGGTGAGAAACCTCTTTTTTTTTTGGTCTAGGGACCCTTTACTTGCTTCACCACTTAGTCTAGGGAGTGCGTGGCTGAATTAAAGCTTGCTTAAAGTTTGCCTGTATCACGAAAGCCTGTATTCTTAAAGTGAAAACCTACTTGATCCTATGGGCAAAAGAACCTGCTTGTAGTTCTACCTTTTGGCCAAATAATTAACTTTTAATCAAACTAATACATCTCAGTAAGACCAACTAATTGATGTCTGCTTCCAAGAATCCAAATGACAATTAAAAAAAATTCACAAAAAGCCTGGCCTTCAATCTCGTATTCATATCTAGATGACTCTTTCTTATTCTCAGGAGTGCCTTTCCCATTAATTTTATATTCCATCAAACTCTCAACCTCAACTTGAAATAAATTTCTAGGAAGCTTTGCCAGCCTTTCCATTCTAAGTCAGGTGTAACTCAGGTGTAATTCTCTTCTGTGTAATCTTGGGACCCTACTTATCTATCTCTTATGCAACATTGTACTCTTAACATGGTTATAGGAATTTCAAACTCAATACATGTGTATTCAGTTGGCTAAGCTTCAGAACTAAATAGACTCCAATGTTTCAAAAATGACACAATTTCTCAAAAACAATGGAGGTTTACTGATCACTCAAGTAACAGTCCAAGGTAAGTATGTCTGGTTCTCAGATATCACATTCCTGAACTGAGGAATCATCCACTCTTTCTAGGGCAGCATAGCCACTTGCCTTCAATGTCAGAAGAAGAAAGAACATGAAGTATGCACAGGAGGATGTTTTCTCCAGCCCTGTACGGTTATATTCCTTTGCACAGAGCTCAGTAACTTGGCCTGTTTACCTACAAGGGCTTCTGGGAAATGTAGACGAGATATGTGGCTAGCTGTGTTGCCCATATCAAAAGCCTTTACTATAATGTTGAAACCAAATACATTGTCTTTCCTGACACTTCTTCCCTTTCCTGTAGTTCTTATTTCTTTTAGCTTATCTCCCTTCACTCATTCCCTATAGCTCTAAGACCAGCTAGCTGTTTGACAGTGCTATCTAGATAACAGGCAAATGTACCTTCTCCCCACTAACCTGCATTTTTCTGAACTAGTTCCCTGGTCTGGATCAACATATTTCTTACATAATCTACAGAATCTATTTCTAAAATTGAATAACTTGTTTTACCACCATATAATGCTTCTTTATTAAGCACACTTTCCAGAATTTTAGCAATGAGTTTTCAAAAATCCATAAATCTGATATTGACGTTCTCTTAATTGAGTCTCCATTCTATGTGTCCTATTTATATGGGTTCCCATTTCCTAGGGATTAAAATTAAATCCTAGTATTGTGTCCAATTCCTTTCCAAATTAGAATCTGCTATCTCCGTTTTCCCTTTTCTCCTTACCCCTCAAGACTCCAGACATAGGCTACTATTCTCTGTCCCTTGAATAAAACATGCAATTTTAGGACTTGAATTCTTTCCTTCCTCTGCCAAAAATAGCCTTTTCCCTTTTCCTCTCTCTCATTTTCCTTCTTTGCCTTCTTGATATAACTAACCTTAAAGTCATAACTCAAATGTCATATCCTTTCCAGAGCTTCACTTTCTTTATATCCATGGTCTCAATTAATCAATCACTTTTTCCTTTCTGCTTCCACAGGAAATGTTTATAGTTGTTTTATAGCATTTATCACTGTGGACTTGCATTGTCATCATTGGTAAATGTGTCTCTTTCCCTTCACCAAGGATAGGCTGTGAGAGTCTCAATAGTAGTTATAGCATCTTATGTGTCTCCAGCGTGCATACACAAATTACGTATTTGTGGGACTGAATTATAATAATCCAGATACCTGTTTATAAATGTTTTATACACAGACAAAAACATCATTGTGTATTTCCCTTTGATTCTTAAGAATACAGCTTGGAAATAGTTCTTAGAAATTAACATTTTATAAACAAATATAAAAATCCACGTGTGAAAAGGGAAAAGAAAATTTAATACATTAAATGAAACTACCTAAATGAATCTTTTAGAATTGCATTAATCAACTGTTTTAAATGGATATTGCTCATAAATTGCCATAAAGCCATGTGACCTAAGACACATGGGCTTTACTAAGAATACACAACGAGTATTTTAAAATTCTATGTAGACATACTTCAGGATATGAATGATCTATATGCCAAGAATACATTTTTTTATGGTTATCAAAGACGGAGAAGAACCTACTAGAAAATATGTGGATGAATAAAAATTTGCCTTTAAAGGGCTTATGCAAGAAAGATAGGTAAGGCAGTTTATCAGCGACTGACAAGTAACTTTTGTCAGAGAACTTTTGTAGATGCCAGAATTAGAGGTCAGAACAACCTTTGCTCAGTGGAGAATGCCAACTTTTGCCTTTCTTCAGACCCTCTCAGCTCCTGCACACAGATGAAGGCTAACTAATCCCTGCCTTAATCAAGGAGTATATATAAAGAGCTCCAACTCTACCAGCTGGTGAGTGTAGAACGCATCTTATTGCCAAAGATCTGTTGTGCGGTATATAGAGCATAAGCCTTGATCATCCACTTGGCCCCTGAGAATCAACTTGCACAACCCTCTGCCCCAATGCCTTGGCCTGGGGTTGTGCCTCAGCAACTCTGCAGTTGTCTGCTGTAGCTGAAGCCTTCCTTATCTAGAACTTCAGCTTTATTGTTGCAGCTCTGCTACTTTAACACTGTCTGAAGCCGTATCCTCCAGGGCGATGAATCATTTCCTCTACTCCCCAGTACTAATTAGGATCTTACAGTGATAAGCTTTCCACCTCAGACCTATTATTCCCTATTACCTTCTTTCTAGGCTCTCTTGCCTATGGTCTAGATTTTGGTTTGGATCTCAACTTGTGACTTGATCAAATCAGAGAAGACTGACTCTTTAGTCACTAAGCTTTGGATAGCATGATTCACCCTTCCCATGGTCTTTCTGAAAGGACTAATCCTACAAACGGGTCCCTTTCCCTAGCTTGCCCTCTGATATTATCTGCCTGCCTCTCGCCTAGTTGAGATGATCTCAGTGTAAGTTTCTGATCTAATTTTGTCTTAGTTACTACAGAACATTGTGATTTCTGTTTGCAGCAATCACTGTCCTATCTGCAAATTGGCATAATCAGTCCCTTGATTCCTCTTAGGCCAGTGACCTAAGTGTTTCAGCTGGTGCATAATCACACTACCTCTTGCAAGTCTCCACACAGTATACGTAGACATATTTATTAGCTTTCCTTCCTTCTTCTGTAGCAGAGGTGAGACTGTCTGTTATTCTGACATGTTTCATGTCTTATTAAGCTTGTAGCTTTCTTTTCTCATTCTCATTCTACTCTTTCAGTCTCAGTCAGCTTCCTTTCTTGTAAAAGTGGGATAATCATGTCTTTTATTTTGTTGTGAGAATTTTAAAACAGTCTCCATGTAAAGGGCTTGTTATAAGACTCAGCACATATTAAAGGCTTAGTAAATGTTAGTTATGATTATGATAAGCATTTAAAATGTTTGTTAAGTAAGTGAGACCAAATAGGAAATCATTAGAGTAGAAAAACAATTCAAGGGAAATCTTTGTCTAGGGAATACAAACAGCAAGACTATCCATGTACCATAAAATCTAGTAAGATATTTTAATGTAATGATACTTAAGGGCTAGAGAGAAGTTATCAGAAAAACATTGAATTATTTGTTTCTGTTAGCAAGATATTAGAAACATCAAAACAAAAATGTAAAGGAAAAAGTTTCAACAGTGTAAAATATAGTAAAGTTGGTAATTAAAGTAATAATTATATGATTAATGTCAGCATCATGATACTGTAAGACATTCCTTCTTTTAGTTCCTCATTTTCAGCAAAGAATTAGACATCACCCATGAACTAATGTGCTTTTGTGGGAGTTGTGGGATCTGGCACCATGTGCCAAGGGACCCAGGGGGAATCTTGCCATCTGTGCATCCAGTAATAAGTAGACAGACCTCAGTATGGGCAGTGGAACCAGTAGAGTAGCAGCAAACTTGCCCCAAACCCCCTCGCCACAGCTGGAAAAAAACTTCTAGAGTGCTGACCTGGGCAGTTACCCATAGATATGAGAGAAATTTCAGAAGTCCAGCCTTCCTGAGAGGAGATTCCAGCACGTCATCAACACACACACACAAATACAGGTTTAGATGTGGTAGAGATGGTAAGAAGAACTTCACCAGTGCTCACCCTCCCCCACCCTAAAAGCAACATTGCGCTAGGCTGAACTATCAGGTGGCAGTGACCTCTCCCTCAGGGGAAAAGGAGAGTAGTGAGTGAGTGAGTTAGTGCCTGGCTGCCCCAGTGGTGCAGGACACAGTTGGAGAAAACCATTTCGCTTCTTTCTAGCATCACCCAAAGTACTGAGCTGGGGCTGCCATAACTGTCTGTACGGAGGAGATCAGGAAAGACGCAGATGAGAATAACAAAGGGCATTAGAAAGACACAGTGCCTGCTGAATGCACTCAGCAGGAAGTCTACCCACAAGCCTTTGGGAGTACCACAAAGGGTGATAACCCTACCAGGTCAGCAGGCACCCCTAACACCCCAAGTGCTACCCACACTTCCCCTGACCCTGCAGCCAGCTTCCTGTGGGTCTCCCAAAAGAAAGGGTGAGAGAAACCTCCAGCAGATGGGGAATATGATCAGAAAACAGGCCGTGGTCTGTGGGCAAGGAAGAAACTACAAACTTGAGATATAGCGCTACCTTCTGGAAAACAAAAGAGAAGCTTCTAGTTGCCATTCTGGTGTTTTAGAAACCAGAGAAGTCATAAAAGCTTATGAATTCTACTTAAAAATATTAAAATTCCTAAAAGCTTAAGAATTCTTCAAGAGGGAGCAATAAGAGTAGAACAGGTATAGCCATTCAAAGGCAGAGAAAACCCCGGATAATAACAGCATCCATGAACAGAATACTGCATGTGAAGGCAACTAGCAAAGAGGTGCTGCTACCTGTAATGTGAAAGCAGAAAGGCAAGTCTACGAGGAACATGAAAAGTCAATGAAATATGTCATCATCAAAAGAAAATAATTCTCCAATAACTGAGCTCAAAGGCAAGGACTTTTATGATCTAGCTGAAAAGAATTCAAAATAGCTATTTTAAAGAAACTCCTTGACTGAAGAAAGACTATGTAAATTATGGGAGTCATCAAAAGGTCAAATATTAAAATAGTTGGGGTTCCAGAAGGAGAAGAGAAGAGCGGGAGAAGATGATAGAAAGTTTATTTAAAGAAAAATTGTGGAGGGAGCTGGCCTGGTGGCACAGCAGTTAAGTTGCGTGCTCTGCTTCCGCATCCTGGGGTTCTCCGGTTTGGATCCCAGGCACAGATCTATGCACTACTTATCAAGCCATGCTGTGGCAGGCATCCAACATATAAAATAGAGGAAGTTGGGCACAGATGTTAGCTCAGGGCCAATCTTCCTCAGCAAAAAGAGGAGGATTGGTGGCAGATGTTAGCTCAGGGCTAATCATCCTCAACAAAAAAAGGAAAAATTTATGAGAATGTTCCAAACATGAATGGAGAATTGCGCATTCAAGTTCTCAAAACTAATAGAACATCCTATTATCTCAATACATAAAGACCTTTCTCAAGACAAATTATAAAGAAACCATCAAAAATCAAAGATAAAGAGAATGCTAAAATCAGCCAGGGAAAAAAAGAGTCTAGTCTACAAAGGAAACCCATTAAGCTATCAAATTTCTCATCAGAAACCCTACAGCACAGGAGAGAGTGAAATGACATCCGTAGTGTTGACAGAAAAACGTGGCTCACCAAGAATACTCTATCGAGCAAGTAATTCTCTAGATTTGGAGAAGAAATAAAGACTTTCCTAAACAAATAAAAACTGAAGGAGTTCATCACCACTACACTTGCTTTTCAAGAAATACTGAAAGGAGTTCTTCAAGCTGGAATTAAAAGAGGGAATCAGTGATAAAAAAACATGAAAGGATACAATACGTTGATAATGGTAGACATAGAGTCAGACTAGGAAACTCTAATTCTGTAATAGGATGATTTGTTAACCATTTAACTACAGTCTAAAGGCCAAAAGAAAAAGAGTATTAAAAATAATGATAGCCACTATAATTTATGAATGAATATACAATATAAAAAGAGCTAAATAATGACATCAAAAATATAAAAAGGGAGAGTAAAAAGGTGAAGCTTTTGTAGATGATCCAAGTTAAGTTGCTATTAGCTTAAAATGGACTATTTTATCTATGAGATGTATTATATAAGCTCATGGTAACCACAAAGCAAAAATCTCAAGTGGAAGAACAAGAAATGAAGATGAAACAGAGCATTCTGCCATGGAAAATCCCCAAATTACAAAGGTGGTCAGAAACACAGAGATTAAAAAACAATGGAAATACAGAAAAAAAAACACCAGAAAAGAAAGCAATTAATAAGATGGCATCAATAAGTCCTTACCTACTAATAATGACTTAAAATGTAATGGATTGCATTCACTCATCAAAAGGCACAGAGAGGCTATATGGCTAAAAAAATACCCAAATATATGCTGCATACAAGACACTTACTACAGTTTTAAGGAAGCACATAGGCTCAAAGTTAAGGGATGGATAAAGATATTCCATGCAAGTGGAAAGCAAAACAAAGAGGGGATAGCTATACTTATTTCAGACAAATAGACTTTAAGCCAAAAATAGCAACCAGAGAAAAAGAAAGTCACTGTATAATGATAAAAGGATCAATTCATCAAGAAGATATAACAATTATAAATGTATACACATCAACATCAGAGAACCTAAGTTTATTAAGCAAATTCTAACAGATCTGAAGGGAGAAATAGGCAACAATATAATAATAGTAGGGGACTTCAACACCCCACTTTCAGCAATGGATAGATCACCCAGACAGAAAAATCAACAAAGAAATATTGGACTTGAATCATACATTAGACCAAATAGGCCTAACAGACAATTAAAGAATATTCCCTTTAACAGTAGCAGCATTCATATTCTTCTCAAGTGCACACGGGATGTTCTCTAGGATAGACTATATGATAGGAGACACAAAAAAATCTTTTTTTTGAGAGAAAATTTGAGAAAGTTGAAAGTTGAAGTCATATCAAGTATCTTTTCCAACCACAAAAGTATGAAACTAGAAATCAACAGAAGGAAAGCTGGAAAATCTATAAATATGTGGAAGTTAAACAACAGACTCTTGACCAACCAATAGCTGAAAGAAGAGATCAAAAGGGAATTCAAAAACTATATTGAGATAAATGCAAAGGGAAACACAATATATCAAAATCTGTGGGCTGCTGCAAAAGCCGTTCTGAGAGCAATGTTTATGGCAATAAATGCACATATTAAAAAAATAGAAATATCTCAAATATACAGCCTACTTTACAACTTAGAGAATTAGAAAAAGAAGAACAAACTAATCCCAGAGCTGAAATCATTGAAATAGAGATGAGAAAAACAATAAAATAAAATCAAACTAAAAGCTGGTTTTCTGAAAAGACAAAATTGACAAACCTTTAGCTAGACTAAGAAAAAAAAGAGAAGACTCAAAACCGTAAATGAAAAAAGAGACATTACAACTGATACCACAGAAATACAAAGGATCATAAGAGACTATATGAACAATTATATGTCAACGAATTGGATAACATAGAAGAAATGGATAAATTCCTAGAAACGTACACTCTACCAAGACTGAATTGGGAAGAAATAGAAAATCTGAAGAGACCAATAATGAGTAAGGATATTGAATCAGTAATCAAAAACCTCCCAACGCAGAAAACCCAGGACCAGATGATTTTCTTGGCAAATTCTAGCAAATACTTAAAGAATAATTAATGCTAATCCTTTTCAAACTCTTTTGCACTTCCAAACTCATTTTACAAGGTCGGGATTACACTGTTATCAAATCAAAATAAGGACACTGCAATAAAAGAATACTATAGACCCATATACCTAATACACATAGATGCAAAAATTCTCAATAAAACATTAGCAAACAAAATTCAAAAGCACATTAAAAGGATCATTCACCATGATCAAGTGGGATTTATTTTGGGGATGCAGGGATGGTTCAACATATGCAAATCAATAAATGCAATACACCACATTAATAAAATGAAAGATAAAAATCATACGATGATCTCAATTGATGCAGAAAAAGCATTTGACAAAATACAATGTCCTTTCATGATAAAACTCTCAACAAACTGGGTATAAAGGGAACGTACCTCAACATAATAATGGCTGTATATGATAGGCCCACAGTTAGCATTGTACTCAATGGTGCGAAATTGAAAACTTTTCTTCTAAGATGAGGAATAAGACAAGGATACCTACTCTCATCACTCTTATTCAACAGAGTACTGGTAGTACTAGTTATAGCAATTAGGCAAGACAAAGAAATAAAAGGCAGCCAAATCAGAATAGAAGAAATAAAATTGTCTTTATTTGCAGATAATATGATCTTATATATGGGGTACCCTAAAGATTCAACCAAGAAACTGTTGGAACTAATCAACAAATTCAGTAAAGTTGTAAGACAGAAAGTCAACATACAGAAATCAGATGCATTTCTATACACTAACAAAGAACCTGAAAAATGGATGAAGAAAACTATCCCATCCACAATTGCATCAACAATAGACTACCCAGGAATACATTTAACCAGGGAAATGAAAAAATTGTACAATGAAAACTGCAAGACTTTGGTGAAAGAAATTGCAGGAGACACAAACAAATGGAAAGATATCTCATGTTTATGAATTGGAAGAATTAACATTATTAAAATGGCCATACTACACACAACCATCTATAGGTTCAATGCAATCCCCAACAAAATTCCAATGCCATTCTTCACAGAAATAGGAAAAACAATCCTTGAAAATTGTATGGAAACAGAAAAGAGTAGCCAAAGCAACAATGAGAACTAAGAACAAAGCTGGAGGCATCACTCTTTCTGATGTCAAACTATACTACAAGGCTATAGTAATCCAAACAGTATGGTCCTAGCATAAAAATAGACACATAGACCAATGGAACGCAATTGAGAACCCAGAAAAAAACTCATACATTTATGGTCAACTAATATTTAATAAAAGAGTCAAGAGCACTCAATGGGTAAAGAATAGTCTCTTCAACAAATAGTGCTGGAAAAACTGGATAACCACATGGAGAAAAATGAAAATGGACCCCTATCTTACACAATTCACAAAAAAAGAGCTTGAAATATATGTAAGACTTTAACATAAGACCTGATACCATAAAAGTACTAAAAGAATTCATAGGGAAGAAGCTCCTTGACATTTGTCTTGGCAGTGATTTTTTAGATATGACACTAAAAGCACAAGAAACAAAAGCAAAAATCAAGTGGGACTACATCAAACTGCAAAGCTTCAGCACAACAAAAGAAATAATAAAAAAATAAATAAAAAGGCAACTTACAGAATGGAATAAAGCACTTCAGACCACGTATTGGATAAGGGGTTAATATCTAAAATATATAAAGAAGTCATACAATTTAATAGAAAAAAACAAACAATTGAATGAAAAATGGGCAGAGGAGCTAATTAGACATTTTTCTGGAGAAGACGTCCAAAGGGGAAACGGCCACATGAAAAGATGCTCAACATCACTAATCATCACAGAAATGCAAATCAAAACCACAATGAGATGTCACTTCCCACCTGTTATAACGATTATCATCAAGACAAGAGATGATAAGAGTTGGCAAGGATGTGGAGAAAAAGGAATCCTTGTACACTGTTGATGGGAATATAAATTGGTTCAACTACTATGGAAAACAATATAAAGGGGTTCCTCAAAAATTTAAAAATAGAATTACCATATGATCCAGCAATTCCTCTTCTGGGTATATACACAAAGGAAATGAAAACAGAATAATGAAGAGATATATGCACTCTCATGTTTATTGCACTGTTATTTATAATAGTAAAGATATAGAAACAACCTAAGTGTCCATCAATGGATGCATGGATAAAGAAGATGTGATATCTATATATATATATACGTATATATGTATATGTAATTAATGTGTATATATTTATATACACACATGCACACAGACAATGGAATATTATTCAGCCATGAGAAAGGACATCCTGTCATTTGTGACAAGATGGATGAACCTCGAGCGCATTATGCTAAGTGAGATAAGTCAGATAGAGAAAGACAAATACTGTATAGTCTCACTTATATATGAAATCTGAAAAAGCCAAATTCATGAAAACAGAGAGTAGAATTGTGGTTACCAGGTGCTGGAGGGTGGGGGAATTGGGAAGATATTGTTTAAGGTACAAATTTGCAACCAATAGGTGAATGAGTCTTGGAAATATAATGAACAGCGTAGTGATTATAGACAACAATATTGCATTATAAACGTCAAAGTTGCTAAGAGACTAGATCTTAATTGTTTCCACCACAAAAACAAAATGATAATTATGTGACACAATAGAGGTGTTAGCTAACACTAAGGTGGTAATCATATTGTAATATAGAAACGTATCAAATCAACACATCGTACATCTTAAACCTACAGGATGTCATATGTCAATTATGTCTCAATTTTTTGAAAAAAGCAAAAGAAAACATTAAAAAAAGTAATAAATTATACCAGCTCAATACACTCTAGACCAGCCTGCTTAATATAACTTTCTTTTCTGATGAAAATGTTCTTGGTCTGTAAGACCTGTGGCGGTAGTCACCAGAAGGAATTGAGTCTTTGGATTATGGCTAGTGGCACTAAGGACATCATAAGTTTTAATTTTAGATTTTAATTATTTAGTAAAGAGTAGTGAGTAGAAAGCAATAGAGAGTTGATGTGTCATTTCCACAACTGGGTAGCTGACAGATTTAGAAATAGTATAGAATTTTAAAACATAAAATCTAGGCAAAAGACAGCATAGTTTCTGAAGGAGAAATGTGGGTAACATTTGCTGTGTTAGAATATAATCTCTCTATATATAATAGATATGTTAGTTTATATTTTGTTTAATTTTTTTCAAAATTGCTGAAAAGTTTTCATATTCAAAGATCCAAGAATTTTGAATTATCATGCAGTTATGATACTATTTTCAATGATCTAGAAATTAATGATGTCTGAACATCCAGTGACATTTTTTTTTCACTTTCCTAGGCCTCCATATTTATATTCCATTGACATGTGTAGGGTGTTCATTTTCACAAAATTTAAAAAAATTAACTCTATCCATGACCTCCACCATTAACACTTATAAATTATTTCCTGTCTACAAATTCTGAATGCCTCAGTGCCTATTGTAGATAAAAAACACCCCCAGAATAATATGCTCTCATCTTGTGTTTGCATTACCAAGCCTTAAGCCCAATCTTTTTTTGTTTCCTCTAGTTACTTTCTACTATGCCTTTTGGAACTTCTTATCAAGCTCTTCAATTTAAGTAATTGGATATTTATATTCTGTTAATCTGTAGGTATTAGTAGGGATTAAAGCTACTCTTAGAGAAAATAATCTTCTTAGAATGGTCTGTTAATATACAATTACATTCTTAATTATATTAACGTAATAAAAGGGATCTAGATCTCCAAATCCTTTATTTCCTTAGAATATATTTTATAAACTATTGGTGCACTAATGGAAGGATTTTTTTTAATTCGTCAAAATTTGCAGTTAACAAAGTACTCCGTTCTCTGTTGACATTGTAGCACAGAAACTTTCCACTCGTTATTGAAAATTCAATTTGATTTCTCACAAGAGCATTGTGTTGATATTTAGACTGTATCAACAAGACTGAAATGTTAGATCTATAATTTATATTTGATTTGTGACATTTCTCTAATTCATTAATTTTTCCATTAAATCATTTTTTTCCTCTAGGCTTCTTCCTTTTTTTTAAGAGACCATTTATTTTTTTACTTTTCAATCATTTATAGTTTTCTAATTTCATAGTTCAGAATACAAGAGCTCATTTGTATTTCACAAATTTGTATATTTCTGATTCTTCTGAAAACAGCTAATTAACAGTAAAATCTAATTAGATGAAAAGAAAATTGGCAGCTATGATAAACTATATATTTCAGATTTGCAAAAAGCATAACTTTTTTTAATATTAAGATCATGGATTAAGTTTTTGGTGACTTTATCATGAATATAAAAGATTTGTTCTGACTTTCGTTTACCAAAAATAAAACTATATGCATGCCTACGTTGTGTCTGGAGAGTTGCACACATTTCTCTAAAGAATCTAAATACTGACCCAAGCCAGAGAGGCAAAGATTGAAGCAGGCACAGCTTTATTCAGCTATACTGCACAACTGCTTCTATTCAGTTTCATCTAACATTCCATAAAAAGTATTTTGGCCAAACATAAACAGATTACATTTAGTTACATTCATTATTTCTTTAATCTCTGAAGTGATTGGTTGTTTCAAGTTTATCCATTTATTAGTATACATGTATGACTATTTAGACATTCATCCTTGCTCCTCTCCAGACTCACCTGCACTTGAATAATAGTGTAGCCCAGAAAAGCCTGTCTTTCTGTGTAGTTATCATGCTCATCTAATTATATGGAAATTCATCCATGAGGTTCCAACTTAGTGAAATAAATGAGAACATATGGAAACACAGGTCTTTGGTTCTTCAGGACTGAATTGTATCTACATCATGCATTAATTGTACAAAGAAACTTTTACACCATACTAGAAACTTAAGCCTAAAGCTTGTATGAAATCCTGTATCAGGTGGGCCTACTTTTTATCTACAGGAATTATCTTCACTGTAAATATAATACTGGAAGAAATGATGTGGAGGGCATCTCACAGAGACATAATTTTATAAGTTAAATGTAACAAATACACAAAACTTCCATGAAACAGCAATGAATTCATAAGCATTAATTTTTCTTTTTATTTTGCTACAGGGTAATATTACAGTACTTTCATCAAGACACAAAAGAAGTTGGTTGTGGAAAAATATTGACATATGAGGACCCAGCTTCCCCATACCCTCACAAAGATCAATTATTGTATACCTATCCACAAACAAAAACAGCTCTGGAAGATCTCTAGAGACCACTTGGAAAAATTCAACATTATGAAACAAAAAAAAAAAAATGAGAATAATCACATAAGAAGACTAAAAAGACAACTTCATCTTGCCTCCATCATCACATCTTCCAAGATGGAATTGTTCAGTGATGAAAAGTAACTTCCCAGCTGGAAAAAGTTCCTCTTGCCAGGAACTTTCCATTTGCTATAACATCAAAAACAGTAAAATACCTAGAATAGGGGGACATCCCAGTGGCATAGCAGTTAAGTTTGTGTGCTCTGCTTTGGTGGCCTGAGGTTTACAGGTTCAGATCCTGGGCACAGATCTAGCACTGTTCATCAAGCCACACTGTGTTGGTATCCCACATGAAATAGAGGGAGATTGGCACAGATGTCAGCTCAGTGACAATCTTCCTCACACACACACACACACACACACAATACCTAGAATAAATTTAACCAAGGCAGCGAAAGAACTATATATTGAAAACTACATTACTTTGATGAAAGAACTAGAAAAATGCTCAAATGGAAAGATATCTCTTGTTCATGGATTGGAATAATTAATATTTTTTAAATGTCCACGCTACAGAAGCCATCTATAGACTCAATGTAGTCTCTATCAAAATTCCAATGGCATTTTTTACAGAAATAAAAAAAAAATCATAAAAGTTGTATGGGCCACAAATGACCCCAAATAGTGAAATCAATCCTGAGAACGAAGAACAAAGCTGGAAGCATCACACTTTCTGATTTCAAACTATACTACAAAGCTATAGTAATCCAAACATTATGACACTGGAATAAAAATAGACACATATTCCAATGGAACAGAATTGAGAGCCCAGGATCAACTAGCATTTTGCAAGGGAGATAAGAACCTTCAATGGGGAAGAGATAATCTCTTCAGCAAATAAATGGTGCTGGGAAAACTGGCTAACCACATGCAGAGGACTGAAATTGGACCCCTAGCTTAAACCACTCAGACAAATAACCTCAAAATGAATTAAAGACAAATTTAAATCCTGAAACCACAAAACTCCTAAAAGAAAACATAGGGAAAATGTTCCTTGACATTGGTATCAACAGCAACTGCCTGAATATGACACTAAAAGCAAAAGCAACAAAAGCAAAAATAAATAAGTGGGATTACATCAAAATAAAAAGCTTCTTCACAGCAAAAGAAACAATCTGCAAAATAAAAAGGCAACCTATCAAATGCGAGAATATATTGGCAAAACATATATTTGATAAAGGGTTAATATCCAAAATATAAAGAACTCATACTCGTAAAGAAACTCAATAGCAAAAATCCTGATAACCCATTAAAAAATGGGCAGGGGAACTAAATAGACATTTTTCCAAAGAAGACATACAAATGGCCAACAGCTACATGAAAAGATGCTCAGTATCACTAATCATAAGGGAAATGCTAATCAAAATCACAATGAGATATCACCTCACACCTGTTACAATGGGTATTCTCAAAAAGAGTAGCGATAACAGGTGTTAGTGAGGCTATGAAGAAAAGGCAACCCTTTTGTACTGATGGTGGGAATGAAAACTGGTATAGCTACTATGGAGAACAGTACAGAGGGTCCTCAAAAAAGTAAAAATAGAACTACCATATGATCCAGCAGTCTCAGTTTTGGGTATATATCCAAAGGAAATAAAACCAGTATCTCAAAGAGATATCTGCACTCTGATCTACAGCATTATTCACAATAGCCAAGATATGGAAACAACTTAAGTGTCTGTCAATAGATGAATGGATAAAGATGTGGTGTGTGTGTCTATATATATATACATCTATATAGATATATATAGACACACACACAATGGAATATTATTCAGCCATGAAAAAGAAGGAAATCCTGCTGCTTGCAACAGCTTGGATGGACCTTGAGGGCATTATGCTGAGTGAAATAAGCCCGACAAAGACAAATACTGCATGATATAACTTATATGTTGAATCTAAAAAAGCTGAACTCATAGAAACAGAGACTAGAATGACAGTTGCCAGGGCCTCGGGGATGGGGGAAATGAGGAGGTGTCAGTCAAAGTGTACAGACTTCCATTTATGAGATGAATAACTTCTAGGGATCTAATTTTCAGCATAGTTGTTAGAGCTAATAATATTGTATTATATATTTGAATGTTCCTAAGAAAGTGGATCTTAAATGTTCTTGCTACAAAAAGAAATGATAACTATGTGATGGGATGGAGGTGTTAGCTAATGCTATGGTGGTAATCATTTGCAATATATAAATGTATCAAATCAACACTTGGTACATCTTAAACTTACAAAAAGGTTACATGTTGTGATTATATCACAAGATAGTTAGGGAGGAAAGACCAAAAAAAGGGCAAAGAAAAACATAGACCATAATTTCTCAGTGAGATCTACTACTGTCAAATATTAGAAATCTACACTTTTCCAAAGTAATTTCAAACTTACAGAAAAATTTCAAGGAAAGGCTATGAAATTCTGTGGCCTGCAACTGGACTTCCTATTTTTGTTAAGATTTTCCCCTACATTTCATCTTTCCATATACATAATTGAATATTTTTCTCTGAATCATTGGAGAATAAGTTGCAGATAAGACATCTTATTATCCCAATAAGTTGTATACTTCCTAAGAAAAAGGTCATTCTCTTTCATAACCAGCATGCCATGATCAAAATCAGAAAATTATCATTGATATTAAACTATCATCCAAACTATAGATTTTATTATCATTAAACCAAACCCATCCCAATAATGTCAAATTAGAGCAAAAAAAGAGAAAAATTATTGTGGCCCGGGATCTATGATTCACTTACTGTCATGCTGCTTTAGTCTCCTTTAATCTAGAGAAGTTCTTCAGTCTTCGTCTTTCACATCTCTGACAGTTTTGAAGAGACAGCCAGTTGTTTTGTAGAATGTCCCATAATTAGGTTTGTTTAATATTCCCTCATGTTCAGATTCAAGTGATTCACATTTGGCAGAATTATCACAGAAGTGGTGTCATTTTCAGTGCATCTTGTTAGGAGGCATATATCCTGTCTTAATCCTGTTTATGACAACTTTAATCACATGTTTAAGGTGGTGTCTGCCAAGTGTTTCTATTTTTGCTTTTGTAATTTTTAAGCATTTCTTGGGGAGATATTTTGAAACTGTATCTTGTTGCTCATCAAACTTTCACCCATTAGTTTTAGCATTAATTTATGATCCTTTTCTCAATCAGTGTGTTGATTGCCAAAATGTAATTTTCTAACTGTATCACTTCTTCTACATTTATAAGTTGTAATTCCACTGGGGAGAGGTGGGGGAGAGGGAGAGAGAATATACACAGACTCAATAACTAGAATTCAATATTTGTTTAAATACTTTTTAATCTTTGGTCTTAGGATAGTCAAAAACTGTATTCCAAATATACCTGTGTGCAAAGTTCTACTTCTGGTTAGGATGTAGAATGTTGCGAAAGATTCCACATTACTAAATGTCAAATCTGAGTAACTTATGCAATCAAATGCTTTTAAAGCTCATTAGCAAGCTAAGGACACAAAAGAATAAGTTGAACTGAATTTCAAAGAAATAAGACCTAATGAGGCGAGATGGAGCACATAAACTGTGTCTCTATTAAACAAAGCAGAAGAGGAAGATATAAGACATAAAAGAAAGTAGAAGAAAAAAATTAATAATTCCTTAAAGGTCAAGTGTGAGCTTTCCTGACACTTGAGAATCAGTGGGAGTTCTAGACACAAGAGGAGTTAGCACCTACTTGACAGTTTTTGGTGGGGCCTGACAAGGAAGATTAGGGACAGAAAAGAGACTTAAGTGCATGCCTTAGTGATATAGACATACAAGTAGTGATTGGGTGCTGTTGGTTGATAAGCCAGAGCTTACTTGGTGTCCTGGACCTTTCTCTCATATGAAGTAAAAAATGACTATTGCTGAGGGAGTGGCAACAAACTCTCCTTCCCTCTCCCTCCTCCTCCTCTTACTTGGGGGCAAATATAAGCCAAAGACTCCACTGTGTAAAGATCTAGAAGCTATTTGTACCTAGGATTCTCTGAGGATAGGATGCAGAATTCTGCTATCCTGAAGAAAGAGCAGAGAACTCTTATGCCCAAAGTTCTGCACAGGGAAAAAGGTAGGAATGTTGGGCAAACTTTATGGCTGGGGGTCAGGTGCACACAGTATGGGGAAGCGTGAAGAAAGCGCAGGGGAATTGAGGAAAATTCCCTTATTCTCATACTGAACCTGTTCATGAACCAAATACGAAGCAATGGTAGTCTACCTCTGGGAGAGACTTAAGAGCACGGACAACTTCTTTGGGTCAGAAATTCTGAGCCTACTGAAAACTGAGGTTTGATCAGAAACAGAAAGAAAAATATTCCTGTATCCCAAAACTCACACTAATCATAGAGTAGCACTGTTGGAGAAATTTGAAATGTGTCATTGTGAAAGAAACCCTCATGAAAACAAACCAACTAGTGACTAGATGAACTCAACCCTACACACTGATGTATGGGCCTAAAGAAGAAGAAGCAGGCCTATTTATGTATGTAAATATTATTTAACTCAGTCTCTGTCTTTCTTTTAATTAAAATGCCTAGAGTTTATTCCAAAATTTGAGACATAAAATGTAAGGGAAAAAAAGACCCATTGCTAAAAGATAAACCAATCCACAGAACCAGAACCAGAGAAAGCCCAGATATTCAAAACATCAGACACTTTAAAATAACCATGATTAATATATTAAAAAATACAGTAAAAATATGGACAACATGCATGGGGATTTTTATCAGAGAAACAGAAACTATAAAAAACCTAAGAAACTCAAGAAATGGAAAGGTTATTAGTGATAAAATATTCCACTGACAGGTTTACCAATAAAATGAACATGTTTCAAGGAAGAATCAGTGACCTTGAAGATAATTTCAAAAAAATTATCCCAATTGGAACACAAAAGGAAAAAAATGATAAACAAACCAACAGAGCATGCAAAACCAGTGAGATATTATCAAACCTTCTAACACATGTAGAATTGGTATATTAGAAAGTAAAGAGAGTGGCCAGCTTGGTGGCGTATCAGTTAAGTTTGCTCACTCTGCTTCAGTTGCCTGGGTTCAGAGGTTCGGATCCTGGGCATGGACCTATGCACCACTTATCAAGCCGTGCTGTGGCAGGCTTCCCACATATGAAATGGAGGAAGATGGGCACGAATGTTAGCTCAGCACCAATCTTCCTCAGCAAAAAGAGGAAGGTTGATGATAGATGTCATCTCAGGGCTAATCTTACGACCCCCCCAAAAAGAAAGTAAAGAGAGTAAGAACAGGACAGAAGAGCTATTTTAAGAGATAATAGCCCAGTATTTTTCAAAATTAATGAAAAACAACAAACCACAAATTGAAGAGCATTGACAAAATCTCAAAAGGATAAATATAAAGGAAATCATACCTAGGCACATAATATTCAAACTGCTGAAAACCGAAGATAAAAAGAAAACCTTAAAGGCATACCGTGAATACAGAATAAAGATAAGAATGTCTATGGAAGTCTTGTGAGACACAAGCCAGCTTTCAACATGAAGGAAAAATAACTATAGTTTCAGATGAACAACTTCTGAGTGAATTAATTTCCAGGAGAACTGAATTATAAGAAATGACAGAGAAAGTTCTTCAGGTAGAAGCAATATTATATTAGATAGAAATAGGAATCAACACACACAATAAAATGGGATTTGGAGAAATGGAAAAATATGGTTATATTTGAAATGCAATGTTTCTTATGATTAAATAGTATAAAAGATAATTTTAATGATACATTATAAACAGTAATGATAAACAGTAGTGATACATTATAGGGTTTGTAGCATATAGGGAAGTAAAATGCATGACAATAACACCAAGAATGAGTGGGATGATATAAAAACATAGTGTTGTCTGGTTCTTTTAATGTATGTGAATTGGTAAAATACTATTTGAATGTGCACTATGATAAGTTAAAAGTGAATTTTAGAAAATCTATAGCAACTATTAAAAATAAAACAAAAAGAAGTCATTTAAAAGCCAATGAGGAGATAAAATAGGTTAACAAAAACACTGAATTAATCAAAATAAAGACAGAGAAAAGGAAGAAAGAATATAGTACAAACAGCAAATAGCAAGATAAATTTTAATTTAAAACATCAAAATTCTTTATTAAATGTAAACCAGCTAAACAGTCTAATTCAAAAACAGAATATCAGATTCAGTAAAATATAATACTTAAGTATGTGCTGTCTACAAGAAACTCACTTTAAATAGAAAAACACATGTTAAATGTGAAGTGATGGAAAAATATATATCATGCAAATAGTAATTATAAGAAAGCTGAAGTGGCTATGTTAACATCAGATAAAGCAAGCTTTAGAACAAGAAATACAGTCAAGGATGAAAGAGACATTACACAGTGACAGAAAACAATTCATGAAGAAAAGATAAATGTCCTAAATGTATATACATCTAATAACAGAGCTTCAAACCTATGAAACAAAAAGTGGTAGAACTGAAAGTAGAAATAGATACATCCACAGTTATAAGTGGAAAATTTAACATTTTTTCTCTCAATAACTGATGTAACAATTAGGCATAAATCTGTAAGGATATGGAATACTGGAACAACTTTCAAAATACCATAATTCGTATGTATAGACAATTACACCAAATATCAGCAATGGCAGATTCTTCTCGAATGCATATGAAATAGTTACTATGATAGAACATATTCTGAGATATAAAATACATTTAAAAAATTATGTGGAGAGACATGATACAAGATATGTTCTCTGACGATAACAGAATTAAACTAGAAATCAATAAGAGACAAGAATCTGGAAAATATCTAGATATGTGCAAATTAAACACAGTTTTAAATACTTGATGGGGTAAAGAAGAAACGACAAGGGAAAACAAAACACTTTGAACTTAATGGAAATGAAACACACGTATCACAAAGTTTTTGTGATTAAACCAAAGGAGTCCTTAAATGAAAATTACAGTCATGCACATCATAGCAACATTTTGGCAATGATGGACTGCATATACAATGGTGCTCCAGTAAGATTAGTACCATATAGGCTAGGTGTGTTGTAGGCTATACCCTATAGATTTGAGTAAGTAAACTTACGATGTTTGCACAACCATGAAATTGCCTAATGATGTATTTCTTAGAATGTATCCCTATTGTTAAGTGATACACGACTGTAACACATAAACTGCTTAAATTAAAAACAAAGACTGCTGGGTATTTATCCAAAGAACTTGAAAATGCAAAGGCATAAAGACACACGTACCCCTATGTTCACTGCAGCATTATTCACAATAGCCAAGACTTGGAAGCAAACTAGGTACCCAGCAAGGGATGAATGTATAAAGAAGATGTGGTATTTGTACACAATGGACTACTACTCAGTCATAAGAAATGATGAAATCCGCCCATTTGTGACACCATGGATGGTCCTTGAGGGTATTATGCTGAGTGAAATTAGTCAGAGGTAGAAGGTCAAATACCATATGATCTCACTCATAAGTAGAAGAAAAAAACAACGAGAAACAAACACATAGCAATGGAGATTGGGTTGGTGGTTACCATAGGGGAAGGGGGGAGGGCAAAAGTGGTGATTAGGCTCACATGTGAGGGGATGGACTATAATTAGTTTTTGGTTAGTGAACACGATGTAATCTACACAGAATTTGAAATGTATTACGATGCAGATCTGAAAGCTATATAATGATATAATCCAATGTTACTGCAATTAAGAAAACATAAAAAAATAAAGAAAGGGCTAAAATCACTTGAACTTTTATTTGAAAAAATTTCTATTTGAGGAAACTAGGAAAAAAAAGGCAAATTAAATGCTAAATAAGCAGAATAAAGGAAGTGGTAATAATATGAGCTGTAATCAGTTCTTTATAAAACATCAAAAGAACAGAGAAAATCAATGAAATAAAAGCTAGTTCTTTGAAAAGATTAGGAAGATTGAAAACAGTAGTCATATTGATCCAAATAAAAGTCTGTGTATGAGAGAGAGACCGAGACAGACAGAAGAAAATAATTACCTGTATCAAAAAGAACATACCACTTCAGATTCTACAGACATAAAAATGATAATAAGAAAATATTAGGAACAACTTTTTTACCAATGAATCTGATAACTCACAATACAGTAATTCCCTGAAAGACACAAAATACATAAATTCATTCAAGAGCAAAATACGTGACTGGAATTTCCATATCTATTTAAAAATTGAAGTCACATTTAAAAATCTTCTCACAATGAAAACTTCAGGTCCAGGTGAAAGCATGTCCCAACTGATTTTATGAGGCCAGCAATATCATGATACCAAAAATAGACAAAATCCTTATCAGAAAAGGAAACTAGAGACCAATATCACTTATGAAATAGACAAAGTCCCTGAAAAAAATTTAACAAGTCAAATCAGTAATGAAGTTTTTTCAAAATATATTTGTCATGTGTTAGTTTGCACAATTAAAAGAATAAAGGGTACAGAATCAAACCAGGTATGAAGTCAAACTGCTGTATTATCTTCAATCAAATACCAGGTATAATGCTTCCTAGTTCTATGAACTTGGGCAAGATGGAATTTCTCTAAACCTCAATTTCCCTCTCTGTATAATAATAATGCACACTTTAGAGGATTATTGTGAGGATAGAATAAGTAAAGTATACTGTGTCTAACACAATTTCCAGAACAAAGTAGGTATATTTTTTAAATCTATAATTAGATTGTAAGCATATTGAGGTCTATAATTTTTTGAATTCCCTATGGACATTAGCATAGCACCTTCTACAAGTAACTCATCTATTGAAAAATGGGTTAATTGTTTTTTTTGTTTGTTTGTTTTGGAGGAAGATTAGCCCTCAGCTAACTACTGCCAGTCCTCCTCTTTTTGCTGAGGAAGCCTGGCTCTGAGCTAACATCCGTGCCCATCTTCCTCTAGTTTATACGTGGGACACCTACCACAGCATGGCTGCCAAGCAGTGCCATGTCCGCACCCGGGATCCGAACCAGCGAACCCCGGGCCGCCGAGAAGCGGAACGTGCGAACTTAACCGCTGCGCCACCGGGCCGGCCCCGAAAAATGGGTTAATTGAAATAGAACTTTTAAAAGTGTTTTCTGATCCAGTGTCAAGATGGTGGTGTAGGTGGACTCCAAACTCACCTCCTCCCATGGACACAACAAATTTACAATTACTCTGGGAACAATTACCTCTGAGAGAGAACCAAAAACTGGACAAAAAGAACCCCCACAAAAGGGACAGTGCTGAATGAGGTGGAAGAGGCAGAAATTCCTTGCTGGAGAGGAAAAAGCCAACTTCTAGGCATGGCACTTCATGGCCAGCCTGGAGGAATCATAAGGTACAAAGCTTTCCTGGAGGAGTAGGGAATCTGAGCAAGGGAGCCGTACCACAATAAGAACCTTTTGGACACAGAATGACCAAGACAAGTGTCATAATACCTGGCTTTGCGGGCTATTAACAACAACAGAGAATACCCTCAGAAAAGCTATCAGACATAAGGGGGAAAAAAGCCTGCCCTTAAAGGGCCCACACACAAATTCTCCCACTTTGGAAAGCAACTTGAAATCACCAGAAAGAAAAGTGCAGAGGCCTGTGGTGAGAAGAGACTTGCTTGATAGTTTCTGGGCACATTTTTGTGAGAGATGAGACCTTCCTAGATTGGAACCACCTCTCCCTCCTCAGTCCCTAGTGACTGAGACTTTCATAGCAGCCAATGTTGTGACCTAGTACAGGCTTGCTGACACAGATGCTGGCAGATGCCATTGGAGTTCTTCCCCAGGCCTATTAGCCCAGGGGTCTGCCCCACCTGCTAGAGCACTGATTTGTTCCAGCTCAGTTGGGACAGGCAACCTAGCCTAGGGATTGGCCCCACCCAACAGCAAGCCCTTGGGCAACATGTGGGCCTGCATAGGCAGGGTCCCTGGAAATTCCACAGCCAGGTGAGTGGGTCCACCTCTGTGGGGCAGGGCATGCATGAGGGGTGGGCCTGCATTGGTGGGCTGTGTGCGGCCTCCGCAGCAGAGCAACAAGGTCCACTTCAGTAGTTTGGAGCATTTGCATGAGGCAGGAATGTGTTGATGGGGTGTGTGGCCCTGACGGTGGTGGGGCCTGTCAGCCATAGCAGAATTCTCAAACAGAGACATAGGTGATCAGCCCTACCTTCAAAAGCCTGAAACAATTGAGTGCTTGAATGTCTAGGACCAGCCCCACTCAGCTGCACTCTTGAGAAAGCTGACAACAGTCTCACAGGCCAGAGGCCCATAGCAATTGTAAGCCCCTGAGCCTAACAACCAGCCAGGCTGGGGGCTTACTCATTTAACTGAAAAACTGCAATAGGAATGTACTATTAGAGCTTGAAGCCAACTGTGCTGGGGTCCCCTACACCTGATGAGGTGACTGAAGCGTCCATAGCAGCTAAGACTTACAACTAGCCAGCCAGGGGGACAGCCTAGCCACCCTGGGCACCTGTAGCAAGAGCAATCCTGCCACAACAGAAGGACACATGTAGCCCACACTCTCCTGGAATATTTGGAACTGGTGATGAGAGGGAAGCACACTGCTTGGCCTCATAAGGCATCTCTTACATAAGGCCACCTCTCAAAGATCAGGAGATATAGCTTATCTACCTAATACATATAAGCACAGAGAAAGAGGCAAAATAAGGAGACAAAGGAATACATTCCAAATAAGGCAACAGGACAAATCCTCAGAAAAAGAAACAGAGATAAGCAATCTAACTGGAAGTAGCACAAACTAATAGTCATAAGGATCCTTAGGGATCTTGGAAGAAGAATGGATGAATTCAGCGAGAACTTCGACAAAGAATTGGAAAATATAAAAAAGAACCAATCAGAAATGAAAAATACAATACTGGAAATGAAAAATTCATCGGAAAGACTCAACAGCAGAGTAGATGATACAGAAGAATGGATCAGTGAGCTGGACAAAAGACTAGAGGAAATCACCCAAGCTGAACAGAGAAAAGAAAAAAGAATTAAAAAGAATGAGGACAAGGGCCAGCCAAGTGGTGTAGTGGTTAAGTTCATGTGCTCTGCTTTGGCAGCCCCAAGTTTGTAGGTTCAGATCCCAGGCATGGACCTAGCACTGCTCATCAAGCCATGCCATGGCAGTGTCCCGTATACAAAGCAGAGGAAGATTGGCACAGATGTTAGCTCAGGGACCATTTCCTCAAGCAAAAAAAGAAAGGTTGGCAACAGATGGTCGCTCAGGTCCAATCTTCCTCACAAAAAGGGAAGGAGGACAGTCTAAGGGAAATCTGAGACAACATCAAGCACACTAAAATCTCTATTATAGGTGTCCTGGAGAAGAGAGAGACAAAGGAGCAGAGAATCTATTTGAAGAAATAATAGCTGAAAATATTCCTAACCTAAAGAAGGAAACAGACACCCAGGTACAGGAAGCAGAGAGAATAAGAAACAAGAAAAACCCAAAGAGGCCCACACCAAGACACATTATAATTAAAATGTCAAGAAGTAGACAAAGAAAGAATCCTAAAAGCTGAAAGAGAAAGTCAACAAGTTACATACAAAGGAAACCCCATAAGGCTATCAGCTGACTTCTCAGCAGAAACCTTACAGGCTAGAAGGGAGGGGCATGATATATTTAAAGTGCTGAAAGGAAAAAACCTACAGTCAAGAATACTCTACCTAGCAAGGTTATCATTCAGAATTGAAGGAGAGATAAAGAGTTTCTCAGAGAAACAAAAACTAAAGGAGTTTATCACCAAGAAAACAGCCTTAAAAGAAATGCTAAGGGGACTTATTTAAGTGGAAAAGAAAAGACCACAAAAAGGAATAAGAAAATTATCAAAAACAACACCAAAAACAAAACCAATAAAATCACTGGTAAGGGCAAATATTCAGTAAAGTTAGCAGATTAACCACCTATGAAGCTAATATGAAGGTCAAATGACAAAAGTACTAAAATTATCTATGTCCATGAGAAGAGGGTAACAGAGACATGCAAACAAAAAAGAGGTTAGATATGATATCAAAAACATAAAATGTGGGAGGAGGGGGTGAAAGAGCAAAGCTTTTAGCAAGAGGTCAAACTTAAGAGACCATCAACTTAATATAGATGTCTATATATGTAGGTTATCATATATTAACCTCATCGTAATCACAAACCAGAAACCTATAATAAATATGCCAAGAATTGAGAGAAAGTATCCCAAACATAATACTAAAGAAGGCCATCAAACCACAAGGGAAGAGAGAAAGAGAAGAAGAAAGGAATAGAGAAGAACTACTGAAACACCAAGAAAAAATGTAACAAAATAGCCATAAGTACATAATTTTCAATAGATACTTTAAATGTTAATGGGGTAAATGCTCCAATCAAAAGGCATAGGGTGGCCAACTGGATAAACAAACAAGACAGAGATATATGCTGCATACATGAGACACACTTCAGACCTAAAGACACTCACAAACTGGATGGGTGAAAAAAATTGCTCCATGCAAATGGCAAAGAAAAGAAAGCAGGGGTAGCAATACCTATATCAGACAAAATAGACTTTAAAACAAAAACTGTAGCAAGAGACAAGGCAGGGCCATACATAATGATAAAGGGAAAAATCGAAGAAGAGGATATAACACTTGTAAATATCTATGCACCCATCATAGGAGCACCTAAATATATAAAACAATTATTAACAATATAAAAGGAGAAATAGACGGTAACACAATAATAGTAGGGGACTTTAACTCTCCACTCACACCAATGGACCAATGGATAGATCATCAGAACAGAAGATCAATAAGGAAACATTGGTCTTAAATGACACATTAGACCAGATGGACTTAGTAGATACATACAGAACTTTCCATCCAAAACCCACAGAATACACATTCTTTTCAAATGTACATGGAACATTCTCCATGATAGATCATATATTAGGCCACAAAACAAGTCTCAATGAATTTAAGAAGATTGAGATAATACCAAACATCATTTCAGACCACAACATTATGAAGCTAGAAATCAACTACAGGAAGAAAATTGGAAAAGCCAAGAATATGTGGAGATTAAAGAAAATGCTACTGGATAAAGATTGGGTCACAAATGGCTGGATGTCGTCATTTTTTATGACTGAGTAGTAGTCCATTGTGTATAAATACCACATCTTCTTTATTATAAGTCAGAGGGAGAAAGTCAAATACCACATGATCTCACTAATAAGTAGAAGATAAAAACGAAAAATAAAAAGCACATAGCACTGGAGATTGGACTGGTGGTTACCTTTGGGAAAGGGGGGAGGAGGGAGGGCAAAAGGGGTGATTAAGCTCACAGTGAGGGGATGCACTATAATTAGTGTTCGGGTGGTGAACATGATGTAATGTATACAGAATTCGAAATATGATGTACATCCGAAAAAAAAAAATTTAAAAAAAAGAGTTAAGAACGCAGAAAAAACAAAAGATTGGGTCAATGAAGTAATCAAAGGAAAAATAAAAAAAATACCTGGAGACAAATGAAAATGAAAATATGACATGCCAAAATCTATGGGTACAGCAAAAGCGATTCTAAGAGGGAAGGGCTAAGGCAATGAATAAGAAAAATCTCAAATAAACAATCTAAGAGTGCACCTAAAGGAATTGAAAAAGAACAAAGCCGAAAATCAGTAGAAGGAAGAAAATAATAAAAATCAGAGCAGAAACAAATGAAATAGAGACCAAAAAATAGAAAAAAATCAAAAACCAACAGTTGGTTCTTGGAAAAGACAAACAAAATTGACAAACCCTTAGCTAGACTCACCAAGAGAAAAAGAGAAAAGTCTCAAATAAGTAAAATCAGAAATGAAAGAGGAGAAATTACAACGGACACTTCAGAAATACAAAAGATTATGAGAATACTGTGAAAAGCTATATGCCAACAAATTGGATAATCTAGAAGAAATGGATAAGTTCTTAGAATCCATACAACCTTCCAAAACTGAATCAAGAAGAAATAGAGAATTTGAATAGACAAATCACCAGTAAGGAGATTGAAATAGTAATCAAAAATCTCCCTTAAAATAAAAGTCCAGACAAGACAGCTTCTTTAGTGAATTCTACCAAACATTCAGAGAAGACTTAATACTTATCTTCTCAAGCTTTTCCAAAAAATAGAAAAGGAGGGGAGGCTTCCTAACTTATTCTACAAAGCCAACGTTACCCTGATACCAAAAATGGACAAGAACAACAGAAAAAAAGAAAATTACAGACCAATATTCCTGATGAACATTGATGCAAAAATCTTCAACAAAATCCTAGCAAATTGAATACTACAATATTTTTAAAAGATCTTATACCATGATCAAGTGGGATACATTCCAGGGATGCAGGGATGGTTCAGCATCCGCAAATCAATCAGCATGATACACCACATTAACAAAATGAAGAATAAAAATCACATGATCATCTCAATATATACAGAGAAAGTATTCGACAAGATACAGCATCCATTTATGATAAAAACTCTGAATAAAATGGGTATAAAAGGAAAGTACCTCAACATAATAAAGGCCACATTTGAGAAACCCACAGCTAATATCATTCTCAATGGAGAAAAGCTGAAAGCTATCCCTTTAAGAACAGGAACCAGACAAGGATGCCCACTGTCACCACTCTTATTTAACATAGTATTGGAAGTCTTAGCCAGGGCAATCAGGCAAGAAAAAGAAATAAAACAGATCCAAATTGGAAAGGAAGAAGTGAAACTGTCACTATTTGTAGATGACATGATTTTATCTATTGAAAACCCTATAGAATCCACTAAAAAATTTTGAGAAATAATAAATGAATATGGTCAAGTTGCAGGATACAAAATCAACATATAAAAATCAGTTGTGTTCCTATATGATAACAACAAAGTAGCAGGAACACGAATTAAGAATATCCCATTTACAATTGCAGCAAAAAGAATAAAATATTTAGGAAAAAATTTAACCAAATAGGTGAAAGACCTGTACACCAAAAACTATAAAACATTATTGAAATAAATTGAAGAAGACACAAAGAAATGGAAGGATATTCCGTGCTCTTGGATTGGAAGAATTAATATAGTTATAATATCCATACTTTGTAAAGCAATCTACAGATTCAATGCAATCCCTATCAACGTTCCAACAACATTTTTCACAGAAATAGAACAAAGAAGCCTAAACTTTATGTAGAACAACAAAAGACTCTGAATAACCAAAGGAACCCTGAGGGAAAAAAAATATAGAGCTCCCAGGAAAAAAGCTCCCTGATTTCAAAATATACTGCAAAGCTATAGTAATCAAAACAGCATGGTACTCACACAAAAACAGACACACAGATCAATGGAACAGAACTGAGGGATCAGAAATAAACCCACACATCTATGGACAGGTACTTTTCGACAAGGGAGCCAACAGCATACAATGGAGAAAGGAAAGTCTCTTCAATAACAATGTTGGGAAAACTGGGCAGCCACAAACAACAGAATGAAAGTACCCCATTATCTTACACCATACCCAAAAATTAACTCAAAATGGATTGAACACTTGCATGTAAGACCTGAAACCATGAAACTACCAGAAGAAAACATAGGCAGTATGCTCTTTGACATCAGTCTTTGCAGGATATTTTCAAGTACTATGTCTGACCAGGCAAGAGAAACAATAGAAAAAATAAACACATGAGACTACATCAATCTGAAAAGCTTCTGCACAGCAAAGGAAACCATCAACAAAATGAAAAGACAACCTAACAACTGGGAGCAGATATTTACAAACCATATATCTGACGAGGGGTTAATATCCAAAATATGTAAAGAATACATCATACATCTCAACAACCAAACAACCCAATTAGAAAATGGGGAAAAGATCTGAAAAGACATTTTTATAAAGAAGATATTCAGATGGCCAATAGGTACATGAAAAGATGTTCAATATGACTAATTATTAGGGAAATGAAAATCAAAACTACAATGAGATATCACCTCACTCTCATCAGAATGGCTATAATTAACCAGAAAGGAAATAACAAGTGTTGGAGAGGATGTGGAGAAAAGGGAACTCTCATACACTGCTGGTGGGACTACGAACTGGTGCATCCAGTAGGGAAAACAGTATGGAAATTCCTTAAAAAATTAAGAATAGAACTACCATACAACCCAGCTATTCCACTGCTGGGTATTTATACAAAGAACATGAAAACACAAATGCGTAAAGACATGTGCAACCCTATCTTCGTTGCGGCATTATTCACAACAGTCAAGATTTGGAAGGACACTAGGTGCCCATCAAGCAGTGAATGGATAAAGAAGATGTGGTATATATACACAATGGAATACTCCTCAGCCATAAAAAGGACGAAATCTTGCCATTTGTGACAACATGGATGGACCTTGAGGGTATTATGCTAAGCAAATTAAGTCAGAGGGAGAAACTCAAATACCATATGATCTCATTCATAAATAGAAGATAACAACAACAACAACAACAACAAACAAACAGAGACAGAGATTGGATTGGTGGTTACCAGAGGGGAAGGGGGGAGGGAAGAGGGCAGAAAGGGTGATTAGTCACATGTGATGGATTGTAATTAGTTTTTGGGTGGTGAACATGATGTAAATCTACACAGAAATTGAAATATAATAATGTACATCTGAAAATTATATAACGTTATAAACTAATGTTACCACAATTAAAAAAAAGGGTCTTCTGGTGACCTCTTAATTACTTTTCAGTGTGTGTAGAATACAATCTTTAAACTGTTGAAAAAAAAGATCACGATCCTGAGCACATGAAACAGAAGCAAATGGGAAAAGAAATGATTGACTCAGGGACTTAGACACATTACTGGAAATTATCTTTCAAAATGTAGTGGAGGGCCATATAGAATTAAATTTGCATACTAGTCTAGTATACTTGGGTAGCATTCATTATAGAACATTACAAAGAAAAACATTAGCCTCATTTTTGAGAAAGCATTCATTCCTACCTAAAAAAAAAAAAAAGGCAAAAACCTGGAGGAAATAGTTATTACAAAAGTTCAGACATTTGACTGTATTTTTTGCCTTGATTGTGCTTGAAGAGCTTGCATTTATTTTGAACCAATAGAACAGGGAGCTAATTCATCCGTGGGGCTGGTGTTACTATCAGAAGTAAAACCAGCCACTTGCTTGTTGTCATAAATAGATTATCACTTAATCCTCACAACCACTCTAAGAAATAGAGATCGTCATCCTTGATTCAGTGATTGAGAAACTGGCGCTCAGAAATTTAGAAAACGTGCTAAGCTCATATAACTAACACACGCTGTAGTCAGGACCCAAGTTCAAGTCTCCACATAATACATGCTTTTTGTTGATGTTATTATGTAGCATTCTGCAATATTTAATTTGGTTAAAAACTTTACAAAATTCTCTCATAGAATTATTTTTATTTATCTTCACAGAACCCTATTATGTATAGTTAGGCTTTTATCATTTATAGGTGACAAAACTGAGATCAAGAGAATTTGTGACTCTCCTAAGCAACATTCAGGTGGAGAAGCAGAATTCAAATCTCAGTCTCAATCCCTCTGGCTTCAGTCTGAACAATGACAGAATAGAAGTTGAGGCTCTCCCTCTTCCCAAATGCCTTTTGTTTGTGAATCTCTATAATTTTCTAATGTTAAGTCTTTTCTTCTGTTCCTGCCTGGATTTTTTTCTTTAGTTTGCCAAGGAAAAAGCAACTGTGATAGCTATGGAATTATTGTGCAAATTTCACTGCAATGTAGAATGAAGACTTCAGGGAGACAAAATGAAAATGACCAACTCCTAGTACCTTCGCCTCCACCCTAGACAGTGCTTCCAAGCTATTTTATAAGGTCCAATTCTACACTTATGAGTGGGATATAATGGGACTATGAGAATGTGCTAAAATAATTATTAAGAAGAAATAACAATTATAGGGATTGCCACACACAAATAGCAAACATTATTAGTAGTGTTTAGACTGAAGGCAAGAATTATGAATCTCTGCTTGACAGGAAATTAAAGGAAATAATAGTTATATTGACATGTTGACATATTCTTATATCATATCAATATATTAACATATTGACATAATTTTATGTCATTTAAATGTTTTATTATTTCTTATAAAACCTTTGAAAAGCGGTTTATTACAAATAGTAATTTAACTATGAAATAACAGTCTACTGAGAAGTCTACCTGAATTTTGGCTTTTCCAGTGAGACTTTGTATTAAAATGTCCCTATCTGAAACTTTAACAGCTTGTTAATCCAGGAGAGACTAATTCATTGCAGACTGCTACCGCCTTTTCAAAGCCCCAAATCCTTTAAACCTCTTTTCTCCTTCATTTTAGAAATATGAATAGTGAGACAAATCTGGCAGCCAGATTTTTGAAGGATATTTTTTCTCTTAAAATTTGAGTAATATATTTCTTGTAACAGTCTGTACAATAAGCAAATATTTGTGGAAAAGTCAAGTGTTAAACGAAGCCATGCAAATTAGCCATCTGGATAGAACAACATTGTCTTGCCTAATATTGAGCTAAACAGATTTATTGGTTTGTAAAATATCTTCATGTTTTAGCCTTTGCAATATGCTAGTGTATTTGACCAATCCTCATCATTCTTCAAATATAAATTAACCTCGAGAGTTGGGAAAAAATAGTTGACAAAGCCTTCATGTTTCCATCAAAATATCAAGACAGTTATTTTGGAAATCATGACTAAAATAATAGGCAGTGCATAGCATAAAAATATATTTGAGAAAATATTTTATATTTACCCAATGCAATTTTTCATAGAACCCACCATCATGCTTCTATTTTGATTGTGTGAACACACATGTTTAAGAGCTCTGCTGGTGCTAATTGTGAGTAAGTCTGACATGATATAAACAAATGGACATTGTGATTTGATAGGCAAGGATCTTTTTGCAACCCAGAGGCCAAAGAGATCCTACCATTTAAAAGGATCCACAGCATTTTTCTTCCCATGGTTCACTGGAGACTTGTCTATCCCCTTGTCTGAGGATGTCACTCCAAAGACTAAAAAAGGGAAGAGCAGGGCAAACAAAATAAATTGATGCCACATCATTGATTAACAAGTAATATTTGAGATGTTTGTTCTGTTATTCATGACCTTGCATGTTCTAACTCTATTTAACTTTTCAATTTGTGCAGCAGCAATTCCTGTTTATTTATCTTTTGTTCCAGTCAAATGGAACTCACCACTGCTCCCCACACATGCTATACACTTTCCTCTCTAGGTGCCTCTGCTTACAATTTTATCTTTTTCATATTTATCCAGTCTCCATAGCAACCAACTTGTATTCACCAAATTTACTTTTTTGAGTACGATTTACAAACAAGAAAATACATTCATTTTAAGTGTACATTTCAATTATTTTGACAAATTATTACTACATTCAAATTATAGGACATATCCACAAAATTTTACTCATGATTCTTACAATCAAATCTGCTGTCAGCTCCACACACATTCACACACACCCTGAATCCAAGGCAAAAATTAATGTGCTTTCTGACACTATTGATTAGTTTTGTGTTTTCTAGAATTCCACATAAATGGGTTTATAGAGTATTTACTCTTTCATATCTGCTCTCTATTGCTCAGCATAATGTTTTTTGAGATTCATCTGTGTGGCTACATGTATCAGTACTTCATTCTTATTTATGGCTAAGTAATGACCCATTACTTTGTGGAACTGGTAAACAGTTAGCCATCGATGATTAGGTAACTAGTAACTAAAGTTGTGCTCTTTTTTGCAATTACTGATTATAGTTTTTAGATGTTCATCAGCCCATTGTTAATTGTGCTGTTCAGGCAATATGCTATCTGACTTCCACTAAGTTCTCATAGATAACATCTCCCTGGTGCCTGGGTCACCATGGTAATGGGTGTTTGAGATCTTTTTTAGGAATTAGGTCATCTTTGTCCAGTTTAGGCCAGTTGAGATCACCAACCCATCAACTGGGCCCAAGCAGATGCCGGATAAGTGACCTATTGATCTCAAGAGGCTAAAACTCCATCCTCAGGTCATGCTAATACTACCATTTTGGAACATGCGTCCTATGAAGAGGCATGAAGTCTGACTATGTTTGTGCAGATCACCAATTACCTCACCTCTCCTTACCTCCAATCATCTATCTCTACCCTTCAGACAACCTAGTCCCTTACACCATAAATATCCCTGAGTTCTCATTTTCAGGGAGGCAGATTTGAGTCTTATTCTCCCATTTCCCTACTTGACTGCCTTGTGATTAAAACCCTCTCTTTGCTGCAATCTCTTCATCTTGGTGTTTGGCTTTCCGGGTGACAGGCACAAAAAAAATGTTACCTGGTTTGGTAACATTTGTATTGTATAATATTTGTACTTTACATTGTATAATATCACCAAAATTTATTTATCTATCCACCTATTTTTGGACATTCAGTTGTTTCTAGTTTTTAAATGTTATGAATAGAACTTTTATAAGCATCATGTACAAGTTCTTATGTGCATATAGGCCTTTTACGTCTCTTTGGTAAATGCCTAGGAGTAGGATTGATGAGTCATATGGTAAGTATTTTTTTTAAGAAATTGCAAAAATTTTTTCTCCAAGTGGTTGCACCACTTCAACACCTACCAGAAATGTATAAGATTCAGTTACTACACATATTCCTCAACACTTGATGTAGTCAGTCTTTCTTATTTTAACCATTCTAATGGATGCCTAGTAGTATATTTTTGTGGATTTCACGTGCATCTTCCTGATGACTAATAATACTGAGCATCTGTTCATGTTTTTATTTTTAAAGCAATTTATGTATCATCTTTAGTTAAGTCTCAGTTAAAATCATTTGTAAATTTTTACTGAACTCTTTGTCTTATTTTGACTTTGTTTCTTTTTATGGATTCCTTAGAACTATGTCATCTATTAATAAAGACAGCTTTTCCACCTACAAGCTATCTGTGCTTTTTTCTTGTATTGCTGCACTGACCAGGGCCTCCAGTAGAGCGGAGAATAGAAGCGTTAAAAGTAGTTGTACTTGACTTTCCCTTTATCCTGGGTGAAAACATTTAGCCTTTCAACATTCAGTATAATGTTTGTCACAAGTCATTGTGCATGTTTGTTGCTTATCGTCAATGAGTGTTGCATTCTAACAAACCATTTTCTGTATCTATTGAAATAACTTTTGTTTTCGCTTTTTGAGTCTATTAATACTGTGAATTACACTAATTGTTTGTAGTATTAAACTAAACTTGCATTCTTAAAATTATACATTTGTCAAAATCTTTGAACTGTACACTTGGTCGTGGAGTAGTATTCATTTTGTATACTGCTGGGTTCAATTTGCTAAAATTTTAAAGGATTTTGTTTCTATGTTCGAAAAGGATATTGACTTGTGCTTTCTTTTATTTTTTCAGCTTTATTGAAGTATAATTGATACAAAAAGTTGTAAGATATTTAATGTATACAGTGTGATAATTTGATATATGTATCCATTCTGAAAGGATTTCCCCTCATTGAGTTAATTAACACATCCATCACCTATTTCCTTTTTTAACATTGTAACATCTTTGTCTAATTTTGTTATTATGGTAATGCTGGCTTCGTAAATTTAGTTGGAAAACATTTCCTCCTTTTCTAGTTTTTGGAGGAATATGCATGGAATCGATATTATTTCTTCTTTGATAGAATTAACCATTGCAGCCGCATAGGTCTGGACTTGTCTTTGGGGAAGGTGTTAAACTATGAATGCAATTAATTTAATATATATAAACTATTCAGGGTTCCTGTTTTTTTAGTGTTTTGGTAGTTTGGGACTTTTCCATTTCACCTATGTTGAATTTATTGACAGTAATTTGTTCCTAATGGTCTCTTATTATGCTTCTATCACCTTAGGGTCTATAGGATCTCTTTTCCTGAACTTTGTCTAGGAGTTTATCAGTTTTCCTGATCTTCCAAAAAATAAAATTTTGAGTACATTCATTTTTTCTCTATTTTTTCCTTTTTATTTTACTGATATCTGTTCATTTTAAAATTACTATCCCCTTCCTTCTACATACTTTGAATTTAATTTGTTCTTTTTTCTCCTTTTTAAGGTGGGAGTTCATATCATTTTAGAATTTTTTTCATGTAATGTTATAAATATTCTTTGAGGCAGTGATTAAAATACATCCTTCAAATCTGAATACGTTGTTTAACTTTCCTTTAGTTCAATATATTTTCTCATTTTGCTCGTAATTTCTCCTTCGACTCATGGATTATATGAAACAGTGAGACCAAAACAAATGTTATGTGGAACTTTGAGTAATAAATAGGATAGGAAATTAAAAAAAAGTTGAATTTGTCTATTTATAGGGGCAATGACGCTTCTTTAGGAAACTGCATTAAAAACTCCTGATTACCATGATGGATTAGAGTATTCTTGGCTATAGGTCTTTTCCTTATAGCACTTTAAATACATCATGCAATTCTCTTCTTGCCTGTAGGGTCTCAGCTGAGAAGTCTGCTGATAGCCTTATGGGCTTCCTTTGTATATCACTTGTGGTCTTTCTCTTGCTGCTTTTCAGATTCTCTTTATATTTAATTTTGGACATTTTAATTATAATACATTTTGGTGTGGGAATAGATCTACCACATGATCCAGCTATCCCACTGCTGGGTATTTATCCAAAGAACTTGAAAACGCAAAGGCGTAAAGATACATGCACCCCTATGTTCATTGCAGCATTATACACAATAGCCAAGACTAGGAAGCAATCTAGGTGCCCATCAAGGAATGAATGGATAAAGAAGATGTGGTATTTATACATAATGGACTACTACTCAGTCATAAGAAATGATGAAATCTAGCCATTTGTGACAACGTGGATGGTCCTTGAGGGTATTATGCTGAGTGAAATAAGTCAGAAGGAGAAAATCAAATACCATATGATCTCACTCATAAGTAGAAGATAAAAACAATGACAAACAAACACATAGCATTGGAGATTGGATTGGTGGTAACCATAGGGGAAGGGGGAGGGGGCAAAAGGAGTGATTAGGCTCACATCTGAGGGGAGGGACTATAATTAGTTTTTCGGTGGTGAACATGATGTAATCTACACAGAACTCAAAATATATTATGATGTACATCTGAAAGCTATCTATTGTTATAATCCAGTGTTACTGCAATAAAAAATATATTTTAATATTTTATTTAAAAAAAACTCCTGATTAAAGTTACTATTTTTACTCAATGTAAATTTTACATATATTTGTGTCAGGACTTTCAGTAGATACTGGGACAACAAGATACAAATAGGATAGAATCCTTCCTCTCAAGGTGATTTTAGTCTAGTGGGGAAAGAAAATGGCAAATATATAGGGCTGTGCTATATAATAGAAATATTTGCAATTTTAAATTTTCTAGTAGTCACATTAATAAAGTAAATAGAAGTAAAATTAAGTTTAATGATACATTTTATTTAGCCCTATGTATTTAAAATATCATTTCAACATGCAATCAATATAGTATTATTAATGAGACATTTTGGTTTTTTGTCACTAAGTTTTCAAATAGTCATGGTGCATCGATATTTATAGTATATGATAATTCAGACTAGTCATACTTCAAGTGCTCAATAGCCACAAGTGGCTGGTGGCTACTGTATTGAACCTCAGAGTATTCTTGAAATATACAGAAAGTGCTAATTTAGTCCTCACAGAAATGTATCTCCATTACATTGGACAAATTCCATGTCAAAAAATTAAGTAACTTGTCCATGATCTTTTAGCAAATAAGTAAAAGAGATGTGACTTGAATCAAAATTTTTTAACTCTAAATCCTACATTATTTTCATGACCCTTGATACATCTACAGTTTCTGGTTTCCTTGCCTCCTAACTCCTGACTTCTCTAAATCATCACCTGAAATCATGTAGTCAAAACTAATGTGCTCTAGAGCTGCTGGGCAGAGGGTTGCAGCAAAGTGCTCCGCTCACTGATGTGAACACAGGCCAAGGACAGGAATGTAATGATGTTTCTCTTGACTTGGTTGGGGAATCAAGTTTCTATTCTTTATATTTTCTTTATATTGTAAAGTAAATATAAAAGTGCATTTGCAAAGGTCAGCTAGTGTGTTCTGGCTGTCCTAATCCTGAATCTATTTCCCCGCAGAGGGTTTTAAAGAATAATTGGGAGAATTCTACTTGAATAAGCGGAATAATAAAATGGATTGTATTTGGTTAAAATTATTAAAATGAACTTGCCTCATTTTAGTGATAAGGAAAGATAAAACATTCTCTTTCCTTATTGACCAAGAAACTCAGAATAGTTCATAGGTTTAAGGGCCTCATATCTAAGCAAAGTTACCTCAAGATATCACTAGTATGATCTAGACTTATTTTTAAGCCACTAGATCTCTGCCATATTTTGGGGATAAACTTTCTTGGGACCAAAAAACTTTTTACATATTATGGGTGTGGCGTCTGCAAAAACCCATGCTAAAAATTAACTGACTTGCAGAATAAATTTAGATGCATTAATCCACTCAGTCACTGATATACATACACGTTTATTAAGCATCAGTGAATTGGGTGCTGGAATTACTTACTGAATCATAAGAGTTTTGGTTTCTAACACTGTCTCTAATTAAAAGTCTGATTTTGGCAAATCTTTTTTTTCTGCTGAGGAAGCTTAGCCCTGAGGTAACATCTGTTGCCAATCTTCCTCCACTTTATATGTGGGTCACTGCCACAGCATGGCTGTGGAGCAGTGTAGGTCCATGCCTGGGATCTGACTTTGCAAACCTGGGCCACCAATGAAGAATATGCTGAACTCAAACATTATGCCATGGGGAGGGCCCTGATTTTGGCTTATCTTTTAACCTCTCAGTGCTATCTTCAGTTACTGTAGCCTAAAAACTATAGCCTATGGCTCAGGCTCCATTGAACACATGAGGAACAGAAAAAGTGACATTTTCACTGCAGTCTAATCAGATGTATCAGCACAAGTATCCAATTCTTCACAAAAATCCCAAGAGGAACTTAGTTTCTGAGATTTTTGTTTACAAGTTCTCAGATCTTGTTACACACTCATGTACTATATCTGATTCTTGGCACTATTTTTTTAATTTGAAAACTTCATTGAAAGACATTTTGAAATAGTTAAATAAATAGAGAGATATGCCATATTCTAGGAGGGAAACCTCAATATAGTTAGTTTATATATATGTGTATATGTATATAGTTTTATATAGAAAGTTTTATATATCTAGAATTATATATACTTGTATATAGTCACGTGTCACTTAATGATGAGGATACATTCTAAGGAATGCCTCCCTAGGTGATTTCATCCTTGTGCAAACATCAGAGTGCACTTACACAGACCTACTACATACTCAGGCTATATGGTACTAAGCTTTTGTGACCATTGTTATATACATGGTCCATCACTGAACAAAATGACATTATGCAACATACGACTACATAGGTACACATAAATTTTAATTTCATTGACATATAGTTTGAGTGGAATTCCAATTAAAATTCAGAAATATATATTTTTTTTGCTAGCATTTTTTTCATAAAGTGGTTGTAGAGCATTTTGTTTTAAGGACTCTGCCATAGAATAAATTCATTCCAAACTGGTCAGTTTTGTGAGATTTCATAGCTAAGCTTTGTCCCCAGGCCAGAACAAAAATTTTGGAGGAAAAATGCTACCAGAAAGGTGGCTGGTAGCTCTTCTTCGTTAGATACTAGGTAAGGCAGCTGACACGTTTCACTCACCTCTGCTGTGCTATTTCTAAGCTGGTCCAAGTTTGCTAAGAAAACCAAGTTGGGTGTTAGGGTAGGTTTAAGAATCAGTCATTTACAGCTTACTTTGATAACTAGAGAACTTTGCTAACCTGTAAGACTGAACTTCAGTATATAAAATCCTTTATCAAGAACAGTTCAAGATAACGCAGCATATATTAAAAACTATGTCTTAAGTAAAGCACTGACAGATGATCCATACATAAAATGGGCATGATTTTACTATATTAAGCAAAGCAGCACATGACCAGGTTCAGAGTGCTGCTGGTTGAGGCAATGAAATGGTCACCTGTGCTTGGGCAAATGCGGGTGAAATGAGGTGTAGAGTGTGCTCTGCTAAAAGTAATGCCTAAGAAGAATAATGAAGATGTGAACACTGAAATGGAGAGCAATAAGGAAGGCAAAGCTCATCAGAGCTGCTGATTATAGATACAGGTCATGAAACTGCAAAATAGCATTCACAGGTGGCACTGAGGGCAATTTCACATGGCAGTATTCATTCAGATATAACCAGAATCACAAGTTTTTATTCGTATTGCAAAGATCATCCCTCTGCTAGTACAAAAGTATGCTTGGAGGTGACTGAATTTGCTAATGTGAAGGGATTGGAAACTTAGCAAAAGGGAAGTGCCCATTTATTTGCAGGGGAGAGGGGAGCTGAGAGGGCATCTATGGGGTAGTGATGACGGTAACCCTAACAATCTCCTAAGTGGAAGATGTGGTGACCAAGTGTTGACTCTGGCTGCAATTGAGCTAAACCAGCGGGTGAAAGCCACCGAATTAGAGCCGTCCTTAATAGTCATGTCTCCCAGTCAATTATATTTCCTTTCTACCTGCCTCACTGCATGAAAAGAAAAAAAAAAACTATTAAATGTCTCCTCTGTATTAGTCATCGTTCTTGGATCTGAGGCTTCAACAATGGACAAAATAGATAGTATTTTCTCTGTCTTATGGAGCTTATATTTAAGTAGGGGAGACAGACACTAAAAAAATAGGTTAAATATATACGTGTATAAGTTAGTAGTAAATATAATTTTAAAAGAGGCAAAGGAAAGAGAGCAATGGAGGGAGCGCTACTTTCAAAAATAGCATCAGGGCAGGAGTCTCCAGTAGGGTGATGTCTGATACCTGAATGAAGTGAGGAATGGGACTTGAAGGCTGAGGGGGAGGGTCCGGGCAGAGAGATCACAGATTCAGGGGTTTGCCCACACTATTGCCTATGCCAGGAATGCTTTTGTGTCTTCTCTGCCTACCAGTATCTTACTTATCTTTCAAAGCTGAGATTGAATATTCTTTCCTCTTTAGAATCTTTCTCAATTTCAACCAATCAAGAGGAGTTGTTGTCACGTGCCAGGCTAATACAGCCTTTTATTCTTATGCTAGAATAACGCTTGTTTAGTCACCAGATAGTAAATATGTGCTAGAGACTAGGATCATGAAGAATAGGAGAACTTGCCCTCCAGGAGCCGATGAATTACACTCCCCTCAGGGAACTTTCACTGCATTTTAGTTTTCTGTGCTCCTGTCCTTCTCCCTTATAAGACTGGAAGCAACTTGAGAGAGACTAGGTCTTACGTTAATATCACCAGACAATTGTAGTATGCCATATGTTGCAAAATAGTGTGAAGTCTAAAAATATTGATGGATACTAATAGAGGGCAATGCCAATGTTCATCTAGTAGTATCAAGAAGTTGCATGTCAGGATATGGTTTTAGCTAAGGCTCTACCCGGAAAGTGCTTCTTTCTGCTTAAGGAAATAAGATAAAATTCCTCCCTCATAGTGAAGAAGCAAAACTACATGGAGGAAACTTAATGCTGGTATGGCAGAGATCCTGTATTAAGGGACAGTTAGCTCTTAAGGCTGAGCATGCAGGAAGCATTTTGAAGAGAATGTTGAGGGGATCAAAGCTGCTATGGAAATTAGTTGAAAAAGTCTGTTCTTAAAGTTAACTTTGGACAACTGTGAAAGTGGAGACCGAGAACATAAATACAATTATAGATGCAGCCAAATCCAATGCAAACGATTGTGGAATAAACTTTAAGGAAAAAAATCAGCAGTAAGGTTGCCACATTTGCCAGTGCAGGCTGTGTTCACTGTGCAACACCAAGGGGACATCGTTAACATACAACACTACAAATGGGGCATTCTGGAGTCATGCAAGTTGGCAGTTACTACCCCCGTCCCCCAGCACAATTCCAAAAGCCTCAGAATCTAGAACAGAATGTGGCTGTTTTCTTTGTCACCCAGGCTAAAGGTTTTCCACTGGTCATTTGCCAGAACAGTTTGTAATTGGATATTAGAATTCCATTCTTTATTCAGGTTGGTATGTTTTAACATGCTTTATTCTCTAGTGTGGTTGCTGTAAATATCCACAAATAATTTTTCTATTCTTACTAAACCTCACGTTAAAGACTCCTTATCATATTGCCATAAATTGCTTCTTGGATAGAGAGAATGCTTCCTTATTACTATGGAAAATATTTTGGTGCTCATGGTGCTCAAAAAAAGTAAAAAACATCCCTGACGGAATGCTGTTTCAATAAAGTTTCTTTCTGTCTTACAAACTTCATATTATAGGCATTCAAGAATATTTAGAAATCATTGAGTTTCATAGTACTTCTAGCTGGCTTGTGGCCCCTGAAACATCAGCCTGTGTGCCATTTTTGATGATATGCTTTAGGCTTCCTGCTGTTAGGACCTGCTTGTTCCTATCTCACGTCCAACTAAACATGGCCATTTTCTCCTGTCACACTCAAGTCACAAAAGCTGGGACTTGGTTCTTGCCTTCATAGAAAATGTCCTGAAATGAAGCAGAGTCTTGGCACAGTATAAGAAGGGTAAATTTTCTTGCTGCTGCTCATGTCTACTTGTCTTCATGGCCCGCTTTCCCAGTCCAGATTCTGTTGCCGTAGTTGCTGAGTACCTGGAAGCCTGGTGCATTTCTTCCTAGGCCTTTGCGATTCACTTGCTCTTGCCAGCTCTGCCAGGCTACCATGAGCATCAACGACTTCTGGTGTTATCAGCACCTACTATTATACTTCAATTCCGATTCTGGTCTTGGGTACTTGATCCTTAACTCAACCACTACCACCAACCTCCAGACTCAAGAACAGCTTTTTCCCATCTTTCTAACACTGGCTCTCCTGTTACCACTCCTGACTGTTAAGCAGATCAGCTGTTGTCCACGGCCCAGCTCTGACAGAACAATTGTGCTCTCACATTGCCAAACATCTTGGTGCTGTCGCAATTACCTCAAAGGTGATTCTGAATGAGGCTGCAATGTAATGAAAAGCATGTTGGGTGCCAGAAAAAAATGGATAACCAATAAAGTTACAGAATTTTTGAACTAAGAATGATAATCTAATCAGCTCTCTTCTGTAATCAGAGATGAAAAGATGTATTTATAATACAATTTTAGTAAGGAAAATTATAAAACTTTTTATTGAAATAAGGAAAAACCAATGTGAACTATTGATTTTAGAAAAATACAGCTGCACAATTATATAGACACTGTGATATCATTTTTTTTGTGGAATAACTAGACACACTTGTCTATGGTAAGAGCCAAGCAAGATTGTTACAGTCAAGCATGGTTCTACGGTCTCCACAAGTATTATATCCCTTAATCTCTATAACCAACAATTACCAACCCAATTGCGGAAATGAAGAAACCACTGCCAGAAAAAGTTAGTAATGTCCTCAGATTTGCAGAACTTCTCAGCAGCATAGGGATTTGAACTTAGGCAGTCTGGCTGGCTGCATGGTATGGCCTTACTGCTCATTATATTGCCATTCTCATTCTAGGAATTGCACAGGAAAAGGCCAGCAAGGATATTTCAAAGCACTAATAGTGTTCCTTCCTGGAAAACAGATTGTGAGATTGTGAAGTAGGAGAGATGTGAGAGGGACTTTATTTTTCACCATATATAATTCTGTATTATTTTCATTGATAATTTGAATTAAAGAAATGTCATTAAAATAAGCAAAGTCTTTTCTGTGACTTAATTTCTACTGACCGTAATGATTTATTTTTGATAGAGTCATAGATACATGACAATCTCAAACCTACAGAAAAGTTACCAGTGTGTTGCAGAGACGTTTTTCCCTGATGCTATTGGAGAATCTATTGCTGAACTGATGCCCTATGACCCTTGAATATTTTAGTTTGTCTTTCCTACAAACAATACATTCTCCTATGTAACCACAATATAAACATCAAAACCAAGAAATTACCACTGGTCATTACTGCCATCTAGGCTTCAGAAGTCATTTAGGCTTTGTCGCCCCATTAATGTTCTTTATAGCAGAAGGATCATGCCCTGAATCACACAGTGCATCTAAATATCATTTTGCTTTAGTTTCTATCAATCTTGAACAATTCCTATATCTTTCCTTAGCTTTTATGACCTTGCAACTTTTGAAGATTACTGACCGGTTATTTTGCAGCATGTCCTTCTAGTTGGAATTGGCTTACATTCCTCATGAAATGCATGGGATACTGTGTTTTTCTCATTGCATCCTATAAAGTGGAAAAGTATTTTAATTTATATAGTTATTTAACGCTCACTTTGATCACTTGATTAAGATGGTGTCTACCAGGCTTCTTCACTATAAGGTTGCTCAATTTCTCCTTGGAATTAAGATGTATTTTGTGAGGAGGTACTTTGAAACAATGTAAATATCCCATTTCTCATTAAATTTTCAGTTTTTCCATTTATTTATGACAGAATAGACTCATGGATTCTTATTTTATTCAGTGGGTTATAATCCATTAATATTATTTTATTTTAAATTGTCCCACATTTGGCCTCCTCAAGCTGGCTTCTATATCCTTTTGACACGTCCCATCATTATTTGAGCACCTCTTTACTGGATAGCCCAGGATGTTCTGAGTTCATCTTCTTTTTCCCCTGTCACAGCCATGTTTCTTTCCATGGAGAAGTAGCACTAGATGCACTCATTCCTTTTCTAGTTAGAGACATGGATTTTTCCTGAAAAAATTATGGAATCAACTTCTGGATTGAAGTTAAAACTGAAATGATAATCCAAGTATAGTCTTTCAAATATAATTCTAAACAAGATTGAGTACAGTGCAGTTTAGATTAGTTCCAAAGTCCTCTTCAGAAACCCTGTTTGGAAAAATTTTATTTTTCTTCTCTTTTATCATCACCAAGACTTTTGGTTCCTGAGGACTCTTGACCTATAGTCACTGCTATTTCAGATCTCAGGACATCAGAGGAATCTGTTGGGCTAACAGCCATAGACTAATACATAACTAAAGTAAAGTTTCCCAAAAGTGAGAGGATGGAACGTAGATATATTTGGCCATTATTCTATTCTTTGAACCCAACAAAAGAAACTGGCTTTCTGTTGATGTGTTTAAATACGACCTCAAGGCAGCATGTTCAGGTTGAAAAGCAGTATTTATTTTCCTTTCTTGTGACTTGTTGCAAAAATCAATAAATGGCATTGAATAAAAATTCTTAGTTCAAAAAAGAATCTCAGTCTAAATTATGAATAGAGAAAGCCATTGACTAACTTTCTAAAAATAGAAGAGTTATGAAATACCAAAAAAATCTCTTGGGTGTTAGCTCATCTGATTCTGATGCATAATAAATCTGCAAGATATCACTATTATTTTATAAGCTGTCCTATAATTATATGTACTTTATTTACGTTGAAAATTCTACAGTTTTACTGAGTAATAGATAAAATGTACATTCATATATATTATCTCATATTCTCCTTGATCAACCTGGTGAGATAAGTATTATTAGTCTCATCTTATAAATGTGGAAGTGAAATCTCAGGAACTTTAAGACATTTGGCCATGAAAGTCAAGCTACTAATTGGTAAAGCAGCATCTTCTCTCCAAATTCTTACTTTTCTTATACTTACCTCTACCTACCCCATACCCAACTTTTGCCCCATCACTTTTTTTTAAAGATTAGTTCTTCAGAACAATGTCAGATTTACAACAAAATTAAGAGGAAGGTACAGAGATCTCTCATTTACTCCCTGCCACCACACGTGCATGGCCTCCCCATTATCAACATCCCCCAACAGAATGGTACATTTTTTCTTTAAACCAAGATGGACCTTGATTGACACATCATAATCACCCATAGTCCATAGTTTACCTTAGTATTCACTCTTGGTGTTGTACATTCAATGGGTTTGGCAACCACTGATGTTTTAATTTTCTTCATAGTTTAGCCTTTTCCAGAGTGTCATATAGTTGCACTCATATAGTACGTAGCCTTCTCAGATTTGCTTCTTTCACTTAGTAATAGACATTTAAGTTTCCTTCATGTCTTTTCATGGTGTGGTAGCTCATTTCTTTTCAGCACTGAATATTTCATTGTCTGGATGTACCATAGTCTATTTATCCATTTACCTACTAATCTGATACACAAGTCACCTGAAACTGATCAAAGTAATATTAAAGCATTACAAGGATTAACATTACTTAAAGTTTGTGATATTTTTTCTGAAACAAGTAGAATCAGTAGGCCCATGATTGCTTCATACATAATAAAATATGTTATATCTCATGAGGATTTGTAGTCATAAAAAATGAAAAATTTTGTTCCGTGGAGCTTTTACTAGCAAAAGAAGGGTGAAAAGCCACAATACAGAGGGAAAAAAACAAAAACTAATAATGTGATGATTTCTAACAGGAGTCATTGTGGCAGACAAGATTCTACAGAGAAAACAGACTGAGATTTGCTAGTCATGAAATTATATGTTGATCATTGATTTATTTTAAGTATCCTTTCAGCTTCTGTTTTGTCGAGCACTGTTGCAGCTGTTGTAAGAACAAGTCAAGAAACAGTGAGGAATTCAAGAGCCATGTTTTGTTTTGGAAGTTTTGACTGTTTGGACAGATAGTACAAAATGTTTATCAACCAATGAGTTAAAGTGTCACATAGGGCCTCTTTGGCTACATTAGGCCCAACACAGGAGGGAAACAAGACTTCATAGGCTTTGTTTAATTAAGTGATATCTTCACAGCATTCCTGAACACTCAGGAAGCTGAAAGACATATTTTCAGCATTTGCTTTTTCTCCAAATTGTATTATCTGCAGAAGGAAGACAAATGAAAGACATGTTTTTGTAACTACCACATGCTGCTCAGAGCACCACAGTTTGTGAATATTTAAGTGAAAATGGAAATTGTTTTTATTTCCCTGATTTTTATTTGCAAGATTCATGCCCCAAACTTAGGTGCCTTCTGATAAAAAGTGACAGCCAGAAGTAGCAATCCACTTAAGAGTGACACATTGTGTTACTCTCAGTACATCTCTAGTTTAGGGAATTAAAGGACAAAAAATATGCAAGCAGAAGAGGGAAGACTAACATTTATCTTGATTTTTTGCCTCTCTATCCAAGTGAAAATAAAAGCAAACCTACATGCTATGACTCCAGGTATGTTTCAAAATAAACATATTTTTGGTTAGGAGCCCCCTATCCATTCCTTTTGTCTCTTTTCTGAATACTCTATCTCAATTTTGCCAAAGTTTCCCCTACCGAAAATAAAGAGAAAGGAAGAAGCCACAGAAAAGATTAGAGGAAGTAGAGAAATTCTCAAAGGAATATCTAATTTATGTTTTCATCTGTAAAGACCAAATTGCCTTTGAAATTAATTTCTTTACACAAAGCTACAGATGCATCATTTAAGTAACTCAAAATTATATCAAATACTGCTGACCATCTTAGTTTACAGACTAGTGTGATTACATTTGATTTCTAAATCTATATTCAAATATATTATCCCCTTCGTTTATATGAGAAAGAGAAGGAGATTTATTATTCCCTATTTTTTGTTGTATTTTAAATTAGGGGTTTTTTTGGCTATTATGTTTCTTCATAAATGCATGCAGTAAAAGGAAAAACTTTCTTTGTTCTTATCTCGGAACATTAGAATAATGCAATTTTGTCTTGTGCATTTAAAGAGTTTTAACAGGGTTTCTTACACTGGGTTCTCCTGAACTAAGTCTCTGAGATAAATACTTGAATACAGATTGTGTTTTGGGAGAGGTAATTCCAGAAAGCCAAACTGACAGATGAGGAGAAGAAAATGCAGATGGGAAAGCAGACAAAGCCTGCGTAAATGAGCTGGCCATCCAGATGAGCAACCAGTACTCTCCCACAGCTGCTTCTGAGAAGTTGTATAAAACACATCTCACAACTATCCACCCAGGTGATGAAAGTCAAAAGCATCTGGCCATCATTTCCTGTGCTGCTTAGTTGGCCCTGAAGGCGTTAATTACCCAGGACTTTCTAGGTACGTATGCAGGAGGACTGATCAGGATGCTGTACGATTTAATAAACAAAAGTGTCAGAGAAGTATCATAGCAGAAATCAAGAAGTAGCCAGTGTGCTCTGAGGCAAGGATCTGCTTATTGGTCTATGTAATACATCCTTTATTGTAGTTTCCCAGGGGCTGCACTCAACATCTTATACACTATAGATAAGGCTAGTACCATCATATCTGCTGGGTCATATGGCCTGAGTGACAGAGAAACTTTCACCTCAGTCTGGACCTGTGACCTGGACCTGGAATTATAAAGCAGCTTCTTCCTCTGGACTCCACTTTAAAGGAGTGGAGTTCCAAGTCACCCATTCATAGAGAAGAATACAAATTAGGCCTGTGGGCCAAATCCAGTCCGCTACTTTTTTTTTTTAATAAAATGTTATTTGAACACAGCCATACGCATTTGTTTGCATGTTGTCTCTGCCTACTTTCTTGCAACAATAGCAGAGTTGAGTAGTTGCAACAGAAATCATTTACAGAAAATGTTTGCTAATTTCTAGAATAATAAATGGAAGAGAGAGAGAAGTTTCCTAAATGTAGGATATGATGTCTCCAAAATTGGAAAAAAACAAAAACATCAATCGAAGTGCCTCATTATGAAAGACAGGTGATACGAGGTACAACAACATATCTTTTATCTTTAAGGGGGATATTCTGGCACTCTACGGACCCTTAAAAACTTTACCAATGTGGAAGATGCCATATTAGGGTTTATATTCCAGTTTCTATTAAATCCTTTACCTGAGTTTAAGTATAATCTTAAATATAGATATAGGAGATGAGACACTCCTTAAAAGATTGCCACAGAAACTACCTTGATCTCAGAGTTCATTGAGTTGATAGATGGATGACTTGATCCTGACACTTCTTTATTCAATGTTTCCATATTAGTTCACAAATGCCAGCCAACTCGTAATACATATGATAACCACCTCTCCCATTCAAGGGCCACAGCTACCGCATCATTCTTTTGCATCACTTCCCAATCCACCATAGGTGAGAATCTTGGTAATTATGATGCTACTGCAGACCAGGAAATCTTGCCATCCCATTTACCAACAAGAACTGTGTGAACATTGCTTTGTGGGCTGTTAGTGATCCAATATAATTCCTATAATCCCACCCTAAAGGTCTCGGGCACTTGGGGACTGAATTAGGCCAAGTTTGGGTTCTCCGAAAGCGTGCTGGAAACAAAGATTTACATGCAGATCATTAATTTCAAACTATGATCCCAGGGAGCAGGAGTGACAAACGTGTCCTAAAGCAGAGAAGGGGGTAAAACCAATACAGGGGAGGCGATATTGAGCTGACCACTGCTACAAGCAAATGATGCTCAGTTACATAGTCCCATGGCACCCTCTCAGGATGGTTTTAAAATGCATCTGAGGCTTTACATTTTAAAAATATATCAATTATAAGTGAGTATTGAGCCATTTCTACAGGCATCTCACAACATAATGGAAGTCTCAGAGCAGGGCATGAGAGGTTCATAGCATGGGTCCAAAGCAAGGGGACATCAAGTTTCACCTGTGTGAAGCCAGTAATCCTAACACTGGCTTAAGGAATAGATGCCTAATGGGAGATGTCCAATACATTAGGTATGAATTTTGAATTTGCCTGTTTTGTTTTGGTAAAAATGGCTAAAACCAACATGACAGTCACACATTACATATATTTAAAGTTCTGGCTATTCAGCTTTTGGTATGGAGACATAATAAAAACAAAACCTGATTCTACTACAAATAACAGTCAAACTTTGGAAAAAATACAAAGAGAGAGAGAGTTTAAGGGGTGAATTTTGAAGGAGAGTCAAGATTATAGGATGCAATGAAATGTTTCATATTTTTGTAATTGGGCAGGGGAACTGAATACACATTTTCCAAAGACAGCATACAAATGGCCAACAGGTACGTAAAGATGCTCAACATCACTAATCATGAGGGAAATGCAAATCAAAACCACAATAAAAGATCACCCTGTAGCTGTTAAATGACTACCATCAAAAAGACCACAGATAAATGTTGGCAACTATGAAGAGAAAAGAGAATCCTTGCGTACTGTTATTGGGAATGTAAACTGGAACAGCCATTATGGAAAACAGTATGGGACTTCCTCAAAAAATTAAAAATAGAGCTACTGTATGATCCAGTAATCCCATTTCTAAGTCTATATCCAAGGGAATGAAAATTAGATCTTGAAGAGGTATCTACACTACCATGTTCATTGCAGCATTATTCATAATAGCCAAGACATGGAAATAACACAAATGTCTATCAACAGATGAATGGATAAAGAAGATGTGAGGATGGGAAGTCAGTAAGATGGCAACATAGATTGTTCCTGACTTTAGACTCCCTCACAAGAAGACCAACTAGCAACTGTTCATAGACAAGACAACATTGTGAAAATCCTAGCACCTGGGAGTAAGGCTGAAGCAACACATTGGACCACACAGACCTAGAAGGACTGTAATTGAAGGGTAAGAGGAGTGGCTATACTCTGACCTCATTGCCCTTCACCCAGTCTGACACAGTGCCACACTAAGAGGGCCCACCTGGGCCTATTGTATCCCCAGTGGGAAAAAGAGGGCCTGAGGTGGATATCCAGGTCCTCCAGAGCTGTAGGGCACTTCATGGGAGGCCCACTTGGATCTTGCCTCATGGGGATCTTGGAGGTAATCTGTGGGCCTTGACCACTGGAGATCAGATTGTGAGGGAGAAGGGGGACCAACACTTGGACTAAGACAGACTGAGCTCCTACTCACAGACGCATCCAAGGAGAAATCTTACCAGTAGCTTTGTCCTTCCGCAGAGCCAAGAGGGTGGCCTCACTGACCACAGAACTTGGTGTACAGGTTTTTGCTGGCCTTGGAGCCTGTTCTGCCACATTGCCCAGGCAATGAAGCTAATTTATAGCTAATTCTACTGCTGATTAGCATTCTCAGCCCCACCTGACCAGGAAAACTGTGCCTGAAGCACTCAGAAAGCTGTGTTGCCTAGAAGAACTTGAGCTGAGAGACTTGCCAGCAGCTCTGCCCTTCTGCTAAGCCAAACCAGAGGCCTTATCTGGCCAGGGAGCTTAGTGCACAGTTCTGCTTGACTTGGAACCCCAAACAATGAGCCTTGCCAGCCTTGGGGTCTGTTCTGTACCCTGCCCAGGCAAGGAAGATAATTTGTAGCCCTACATACTCCTGAAAATAGCCTTCAGCTCGATCTGACCAGGAAACCTAACCAGAGCAGCTGGGAAGCTGTGTTTCCCATCCTACAGCCCCACTTACAGGGGCACATGAACAGAGAGCCCAGCCAGAGGTTCTGCAAGTCTGCAGACCAAAGCCAGCAGCCCTATCTGGCCAGGGAACTCAGTACACAGTTCTGCCTGATTCAGGTCCCCAAACAATGAGCTGTGCTAGCCTTGGGACCCATTCTACCACCCTGCCTAGGTAGTGAAGCTAATTCATGGGCCTATCTACTGCTGAGTATAGTATACACAGTCCTGCCCAACTAAGGAGCCTGACCTGAGAATCTAGGCAATTGCAGAAACCATCCTACAGCCACACTTGGGCAGGAAACCAAGCCAGCAGTCCCATCCTATCAACTATTCTCATCCAGTATACCACTTCCCCCTGACTTCAGAGCTCAGGCAGTGTTCTTGCCAAAATATAGACCCTGCTAGCAAGCCACACTCTAGCAAGGATGCTACCAGCTGACCCATTCAAAACCCCAAGCTGAGCTGACTGGTGGAGGACTGTCTCTGCAAAAGCAAACCAGTAAAGTACAGAAAAGGAGACTGTTCACTCAAATGTGCAGATACCAATGAAAGGAATCAAGGATCATGAAAATTCAGGTAAACATGACACCACCAAAGGAAACTAATAAAGCTCCAATAACTGAACTTAAAGAAATGGAGATCTATGAACTGTCTCAAACAATTCAGAAGAATGCTCATAAAGAAGTTGTCAACTACAAAAACACAGTTCAGGAAAGGATGAGACGATATATTAATAATCTTGAAAGAAACAAAAGTGTGAACCAAATATGCTCTGCCCAGCAAAACTATCCTTCAGAAATAGAGAAATAGAGACTTTCCTGAACAAATAAAAGCTGACGGAGTTCTTTCCACTAAACCTGCCTTAAAGAAATGCTAAATGGAGTTCTTCAAGTGGAAATAAATGATGAAAATTAACATCATAAAAACATATGAATGTAGGTGTAAAACTCACTTGTAAGGGTAAATGTGTTGCCAAAGTTAGATTCTCTAATATTGGGATGGTGGCGTGTAATTCAATTACAACTCTAGTTTTAAAAGTAAAAAACAAATGCATTAAAAATAACCATAAATAGAATAACTTGTTATTGGATTCACAACATTAAAAAATGTATAAATTGTAATACCAATAACCTAAAATGTAATGTGAGTGTGGTGAGAAATAAAAGTGTAAATTTTAGGAATGCTATCCAAGTCAAAGCATACTGCTAGAAAAAGTCATCAAATCACAAAAGAAGACAGCAAGATAAGATGAAAGAAATAATGCATCTACAAAACAATCAGAAAAGAAACCTGACAAAATGGCAATAGTAAGTTGTTACCTATCAATAAGTACTTTAAGCATAAATGGATTAAATTCTCCAATCAAAAGGATTAGTAGGCATTTGGTCCTGACCAAAACATCCATGGAGACATTGGGTCCATTCCAAAAGGTCCTTCACATTTAGTCCTGTCCAAAACATCCATCAGACATGTGGTCCATGACAAAATATCCTTGATTATTTGGTCATATTTGGTCCTGCCCCAAACATCCTTGGAGACATTGGGTCTATGCCAGAAGGTCCTTGACATGTAGGCCTGTCCAAAAGCATTTGGCATAGACCAAGTATGCTCATGGACATTTTGGACAGGACCGAATGTCCTGCAAGGATCAAAAGACAGAATGGCTGAATGGATTGAAAAAACAAGTTCCAATCATATGCTACCTATCAGAGACTCACTATAGCTTTAAAGATACATATAGACTGAGAGCAAAGGAATGGAAAAAGATATTTCAAGATATAGTAACTGAAAGAAAGCAGGGGTTGCTATACTTATACCAGATAAAGTATACTTTAAGTGAAAAATGGTCAAAAGAGACAAAGAAAATCAGCATATAATTACAAAGGGATTAATCCATCAAGAAGATACAAAAATTGTAAATATTTATGCGCCCAACATCAGCACACCTACATAGAAAAGCAAAATATTAACAGAACAAAAAGGAGAAATAAACAGCAATACAATAATAGTTGGAGACTTTAATATCCCACCCTCAACGATACATAGATCACCCAGAGAATGAACAAGGAAAGAGCAGATTTGAACAACACCATAGACCAACAGGACCTAACAGATGTATATAGAACATTCCATTCAACAACACAGAGTATACATACTTCTCAAGTGCACATGGAACATTTGCAAGACTAAATCATATGTTAGGCCACAAAACGAATCTTAGCAAATTTAAGAAGACTGAAATCATACTAAGTACATTTTCTGACCACAACAGTGTGAAACTAGAAATAATAATAGGAAGAAATAATAATAGGAAGAAAGCTGAAAAATTCACAAATACATGGAAATTAAACGAAAAACTTCTGAACAACCAATGGATCTAAGAAGAAATTAAAAGGGAAATAAAGTATCTTGAGACAAATGAAAATGGAAACACAACCTACCAAAAGTTATAGGATGCAGCAAAGACAGTTCTAAGAGTGAAGTTTATAGCTATAAATGAATACAGCAAGAAAAGAAAAATATCTCAAACACCTTAACTTTACACCTAAAGGAACTAGATAAAGAAGAACAAATGAAGCCCAGAGTTAGCAGAAGGAAGGAGATATTAAGAACAGAGGAGAAATAAATAAAATAGATAACAAGAAAACAATGGGAAAAAAATGGAACTAAGAGCTGGTTCTTTGAAAAGATAATCGAAACTGACAAACTTTTAGCTAGACTCACCAAAAAAAAAAAAAAAAAAGGAAAGAGGACCAAATAAATATATAAATGAAAGAGGAAACGTGACAAATGATATCACAGAAAGAGAAAGGATCATAAGAGACTACCGTGAACAACTATATACCAATGAACTGGACAACCCAGAAGAAATGGAAAAGTTCCTAGAAATGTACAATCTACCGAGACTGAATCAGGAAGAAATAGAAATTCTGAACAGACCAGTAATGAGTAAGAAGATTGTTCGGAGGCTGTTGATTACTATTTCAAAGTGAAGCACTGGATAGATGACTTCCTTGGTGAATTCTCCCAAACATTTAAAGAATTAACACCAATCCTTCTCAACTATCTCAAAAAAATTTAAGAGGAGGGGAACACTTCCAAATTCATTTTACAAGGCTGACATTACCCTGATACCAAAGCCAGATAAGGACACTGCAAGATATCCCTGATGATCATAGATGCAGAAATTCTCAACAGAATACTAGCAAACTAAAGTCAGCAGCATATTAAAATGATCATACACCATGATCAAGTAGGCTTCATCCCTCAGACGTAAGGATGGTCCAACATAGGCACATTGATTGATGTGATAACCAATCTATATGACAGCTGATTGATTTGATATAGCATTTGATAAAAATCATATTATCATCTCAATAGATACAGAAAAAGCATTTGACAAAATTCAACATCCATTTATGATAAAAAAAACTCTCAACAAATTCTATACCTTCTAGGTATAGAAGGAATATACTTCAATATAATAAAGACCAATATTCTCACTAAAAAAAAAAGAGACAAATTTGTGAGGTGATAGATATGTGTGTTAATTACCTAGATGGTAGGAATCCTTACATAAGGTTATTAAGAAAAGTTTTAGAGGAAGGAATAGGATGCTATATATTTGTGTAATTTTCCCATGAGGGCAGCTCCAGTTATTGTAGAGGTGCAGTGTACAAAACTCTGACAGGAAGCTCACCATCTTTCAGGTTAAGGGAGCCATAGGAAAGGGATTGGAGAAAAATAAGACCACTGAAGAGTGGAGAGAGGAATTTCAGAAAGGAGAGAGCCAGGGAACTCCAAATGTAAAACCTAAAATGATAAAATTTCTAGAAAATTTGATAGGATAAAATCTATTTTTTTTTTTTTTTGAGGAAGATTAGCCCTGAGCTAACATCCACTGCCAATCCTCTTTTTTTTTTTTTTGCTGAGGAAGACAGGCCCTGAGCCAACAGCTGTGCCCATCTTCCTCTACTTTACACGTGGGACACATACCACAGCATGGGTTGCCAAGCAGTGCCATGTCCGCACCCGAGATCCGGACCAGCGAACCTCAGGCAGCCAAAACGGAACGTGGGTACTTAACTGCTGTGCCACTGGGCTCGCCCCAGATAAAATCTTTTTGATCTTGCTTTAGACAATGATTTCTTAACAACAACACTAAAAGTATAATCCTTAAAAGAAAAAACAACAAATATGACTTCATCAAAAAGTAACTTTTGCTCTTTGAGAGATGGTGTTGAGAATAAAAATCCAAGCCACAACTGGGAGAAAATAGTTGCAAATCACGTATCTGATAAAGAACTTGCATCCAGAATGTATAAAGCCTCAAAATTCAGTGATAATAATTCAGAAGAAGAAAAGGGGCATAAGATTTGAATACTCACCAAAGAATCTATATGAATGGCAAATAAAAAAATGATGTTCAACATCAGTCATTAGAGAAATTAAAACCACAATGAGATTTTAATATATACCAAATAGGATGCCTAATATTTAAAAAAGTGACCATCCCAACTATTTGCAAGGATGTGGTACAGGTGAAACTCATATACATTTCTGATGAGAATGCAAAATGAAAGAACCCTTTGAAAACAGTTCTGCCATCTTTAAAGTTAAATATACTCCTATCTTAGCACTTGGCCATTCCAATTCTAGGTTTTTACCCAAGAGAAATAAAAGCACATGACCATACAAAGAATTGTATATGAATATTCACAGCAAATTTGAATAGATGAAAGCTGAAAACTTAGCACGTGAATGGTAGTATACAATAAAGTATTAAGCAGTGGAAAAAAATGAACTATTGATACTGGCAATTAAACGGATGAATCTCAAAATAACTATGCTGAGTGAAAATCCAGACAAAACATACTGCATGACTCCTCTTATACAAAATTCTAGTATATGGAAATGAATGTGTTTTAGCAAACAGCAGATCAGCCGTTGCCTTGGGATGGCAGGGGGAAGAGTAGAGATGCGGGAGGTTGGGACTGCAAACGGGCGCGAGGAAACTTTGAAGGTGGGGTAAATGTTTCTTGTCTTAGTAGTGGAGATGATTTCAGGGTGTACACAAATGTAAATCTTATCAAACTGCAAACTTTTTACATGATCAGTATTTCATATGTGCATATATTTCAATAAACCCATTTTAATAAAAAATCACAGGATACAAAGTATATAGCTGGAAAAATGGAGTTTATGCAATCTGAAGTTCAAATTATTATTTACAGTTTGCTTACTTTAAGAATCCAGTTACGGGGCCGGCCCAGTGGTGCAGCAGTTAAGTTCGCATGTTCTACTTCTTGGCAGGCTGGGGTTCGCTGGTTCGGATCCCGGGTGCAGACATGGCACCACTTGGCAAAAGCCAAGCTGCGGTAGGCGCCCCACGTATAAAGTAGAGGAAGATCGGCATGGATGTTAGATCAGGGCCAGTCTTCCTCAGCAAAAAGAGGAGGATTGGCAGTAGTTAGCTCAGGGCTAATCTTCCTAAAAAATAAAATAAAATAAAGAATAGAATCCAGTTACATAAGAAAGTTTGTTTACTTTAAGAATAAAGAACAAAATATGGTTTGTAGCCACCCAGAGGTCATAGTATACTGATTTCTGTGTGAGTAACTGACTCCACCCCATTGTGCGCAGTCTCAAAGTGACCCTCAGTAAATTTCCCTGCCTCCCTTCAGTAAGGAGGAGGCATATACCCTAAACAGAATTAGTTGACTCTATTTTCCCAGGCATCAAGTCTTAAGTAAAGAGATTTAAGAGAAGGAAAATGCTTGGATTTTATTAATCCTGGCAGTACAGATTTGGGGAAAAAAAGCAAAAAAGTAAACAAAAAAATCACAGATGAGTTCCTATAACTAGAACTCTGAAGCTTCCCTGTTTCCTATTGATTTCTGAGCCTGGTTCTATAGACTTTCTTTTTTTTTCATTCTGTGAGCCAGCTTATACCTTTCCAATAAGTTATTTTTATGCTTAATTTATCCAAAGAAATTTTTGTTTACTTACAGAAAAATAACAAAAGTTAGTAAAAGGAAAAAACTGGGAGAACATGTTAATTTTAGGGTCTCCCAATCGATATGATTGAAACATATCTTTTATTCCTTTAATATTTTGTTGAATAAAACATAAAGAATTACTATTTTTAAGGAAATAGTGAAGATCAGTATGTTTGGGGAGAAAACATTGCTTTCAGCTATCCTCAAGTAAGTAAGAGTTGGGTCAAAGACATTGAAAGAATTCTTCCAACCTAAGAGTAAGACTTTCTACTGTCGCTTTCTTGTTTTTCCTTTGTCTTCTTTGTTGATGATGCTGGAGGTGAAGAGATTTCATGTAAGTTTAACAGTCCTTCTTCACCTTGGAACACTTGCTTCCTTCCTTAGGCTTACCAGAAACAAAGCTAGAGTTTTATACTAAATCCATTATCTTTTCTTCCCAGTCTCCCTTGTAATCATCTTCCTTCACTTATTTCCTGCATGTTATTTTTGCACAGAGCTTTTTTTAGGTCCCCTCTTGTTATCTCTGCACACACATTTTCTGTGTAACCTCATGTATCTCTAAAGGCTTTGATAACTATGTGGAAGTTGGTAACTCCTAACTCTATTCTTATCTTAGATCTCTCCATAGCTCCCTACTCCTTAAGCTACCTCCTTGTTAGACATTTTGCCTTAAATGCAACATGATGGAAACTGAACTCATTATCTATCCCCACCACACAACCTTGTCTGTTCCTACTTTCATTTTTACCTTTGACCTTTAACCAGCCATCTGGAATTTCCTGGTCAGCACTAGGAGGTATTTCACTGATACATCCCTTCCTTGTTTTCCTTAGGAGGGCAACCTTGCTTAGAACAATGCATTCTTTGCTAATTTCTTTTCAGCATTAACACAAAATGGATTATTTCAACTACTTAAAAGTATGCTTATGCTGAGGAACAATATTGAGTTCATTTGGTACAATTCTGACCTGAGCAAAAGAACCAAAAACCATAGTAAGTAAAATACATAGATTCCTTGTTCATTTATTCATTAGATGAATGTGGAAAAGGAATTGTGAAATTATAGAGATACTATGAAAAGTCATTCTAATCCAAATTTTTCAGACCTCATCTTCAATGGAAATTCCTCCATTCTACCTCAACCACCCACTACTAAGCTTGTACCCCTTATGTTGACATCATCAATTACAAAACACCTCCAAAATTCCAATTTCAAGCCCCTACCTTCTCCTCTTTCTTCTTGTCCTCCTCTTCCTCTCAATTCAGCTGGATTAGTTCACTACTTCTTTTTTTCACGGTCAATCACTAGTTTCATCTTCCAAGTTAACTTCCAGGTCCAGGTCCTATGTTTCATTTTTAAAATCGTTACGTGCAAAAATCCTTATCATTTGATATCTTCCCCATTTCTTGTTTACGTGACTCAGCTGCAAATCTAAGTAATCCAACACTTATACTATGCCTCTATCTGGGAAGCTGAATTTTGCTGTAGAAAATTATATAATCACGTTAAGTGGACCAGCTTTCAATTCATAACCACAAGTCTCAAAGTGGCCCTCAACACTATCCAGACAATTCTATTTCCATAACAAGTGAGAAGTCCCAATTCTAGGGATAACTATTTCCTATTTCTTCTCTCCTCAAATCTTTCACATCTCCTAACAACTCTCAGATGATGACCTCATCTTACGTTTATTTACAAAGAAAGAAACCGAAAGGAATGATTTAATCTTCCTGTAACCTGCCTAATTTGGTAGGTTTCTCCATTCTCTGTTTCTCTTCCTGACACTATAAAGATGTGTCCATGGTCCTACTAAAGGCCAGTTCTGCACTCGTGACCTGGATCCTACCTCTTCTTGTCTTCTTAACTATTTCAGTCTCTCCTCACCCTCCCTTTTTCTCTCACACAAACAATTTCTTCTGCTATACTGAATATTTATACTACTGTGCTCTGGTATTTCTAATCTTACCCCCTAAAATACATTTTTATTTAAAAATACCACATTTAAGATACATTACATTCTAGCATTTGCCTCTTTTTCTTACCTTTTCACAGAATAACTGAAAAGTAAGCTATAGTTGCTATCTCCTTGTCCTTATCTCCCATTTTCTTTCAAATCCTCGTTGATCAGGCTTTATCCTCTCTTCTTTGCTGAAATCACTCTCATTAGGTTCACTAGTGATCTCCACTCTTCTCAGCAGAATTCAACACAATAGACAACTACCACATTTCTGATTTATTTTTTATTTTGTGTGTGTGTGTGTGTGTGATACCATACTTTCTTGACTCTTTTTCTTACTTTTTTGGATCTTTCTCTTCTTCTACCCAATCTTTAAAAATTGAGGTGGCCTAGAACTTGGTTTAGGTTCTATTATTTTTTAAGTCTATTATCATATTTTAAGCTATATTTTATTATTTTTCTACAGTCTTCCTACATAATCTCATCCAGTTGCATCGCTTGAAATACTGTAAATTGGGTAACAAGTTCCAAACCTGTCTTCATGCCTAACTTTTTCCCAGAGCTCGAAATTCATATACCCAAATGGCACTTAAATGACTAATAGACATCTAAAATTAAACATGTCTAAAATAGAACTTTTTGATTTGTGCCTTCCTCCCTACAACATGATTTTTTGTCAATCTTCTGTATCTCAGTAAAGAGCACTATCATTCACTCAGTTGCTCAAGCCAGAAGTACCCTGTAGGCATTCTTAATACCTTTCTTTCTTTGCCTCCCCTCAAGATGCACACATACACCCCTATTCCTCTCAACTACACACACACACCAGTGTTAAATCATGTCAAATATACCTCTAATATACACTTGTTTATTTCTTCATTGCCATCACCCTAGTCTAGGATGCTATCATTACTCACTGAGCCATGGCACTGACATCTTAACTGAGTTTTCCACTTAAGTGAACTCTGCCAGGTAAAATTCATTCATTAATGGTAGCCAAATTAATCTTTTAAAATGAATATGAAAATTAGATTATTTCAGCCCTTACTGACAACCTTTGTATAGTTTTTCAGGGCACTTAGAAAATCCAGATCATTTCCATGGTCTACACATCATTTTGTTTCATGACCTAGCCGCTGCCAAATTCTGATGCCTGGTTGTTTAACCACTTCTCCTTGTTTTAGCTATACTGGTGTCCTTTTGAGTCCCTCTAAGCCAGCACCCTTGTCCTAGCCTCACACCTTTGCATTTGCTGTTCCCTCTACCTAGAATACTCTTTCCCCAAGATCTTCCTTTGGTCTGCTCCTTCTTGTCATTCATGACGCAGTCTAATTGATAACCATAACTAATGTTGTGTTCTCATGTCCAATTTCATTGCCCAGATTTAGTTTCTTCACAACACTTTTCAATACCTAAAATGATCTTTTTTGTGTGTTTGTTCATTAGACATCTTTCTCCCCTTCCCTCCCCCTTCCACCTCCCAAATATAAACATGGTAAAAGAAAAGACTTTATCTATTTCTTTTTTCTGCTGAGGAAGATTCACCCTGAGCTAACATCTGTTGTGAATCTTCCTCTTATTGTATGTGGGCTGCCACGACCCACAAGTAGTGTGGCTACTCACCCACAAGTAGTGTAGGTCCATGCCCAGGGAACTGAATTCAGGCTGCCAAAGTGGAGCACGCCAAACTTAACCACTAGGCCAATGGAGCTGGCCTGACTTTGTCTATTTCTTAGCTCTACCTTGAGCACTAACAACAGTATTGGAAGCACTAACAACAGTACATACCTTAATAAAAATTTGTTGAAATAATTGTAGGAATTGGTATGAAATATGCAAAATTAGGGAAAGAAGAGGTTCTTATTATCATGCTCATTTCAATAACAAAGTAATAATACTTTTGAAAATTCTGACTTTGAGGTAGTAGAATTGGCAATTTCAAAGTGGTATTCTGTAACTTTGATGTTCTGCTTACTCCTAATGATAATGTGATTATTGAGTATAATACTTATGTAAGAATATACTACTATTTTTGAGAAATTTTATATACATGTGCACATGCATTTATACTTTTATAGACTTATTCTTGATATAAAAATTCCAAAAATTCTCAATTCTAATGAATAAAGCTATTACCAATATTTCCCCCTTCATGATACTTATTTTCCACTATATTCCAACTAATTTTCTTTGCTACCACTAATGAATGAAGTGAAAAGGCTTAGAAACAGACTTTGAGATTGTGCAAACATACACTTATATTCTACTTCTATTGAAATCATAGCTGGAACAACCTAAGGAAAAAGAAGGAAAATTTTGTTATGTTGCTTTTGTTGAAGTATCTTTAGAAATACACTGATTTGCTTGTTGAAGGAAAGTCAAGCTTAGGGAAGGGAACAAAGAGAGTTATCATCATGAAACCTTACCATATATGGCTTTTTGAAAATTCCTTAATGGCAAAGTTCAACATATTAAATCACAATGACACTTAAATATTGGAGACAGAAGATAACATACTTTCTAACTGCCAAAGTATATTGAAGTAAAATACTGAACTATGCTTAAAATGTTTCTACTTTTATTCCTCTTGAGCACACACTTTGCTTACTCCTGGATGTCCACACTTAAGATCCTAAACATCACATCGTCCCTTTCTAGCAGTTGAAATAATTCCCCTATAAGGACTATAAAGTGTCAGGATGATTTATCAGAATTACAATCTATGGGAATTATTTTAACACAGAAATGAGTTAAGGTACATTTAAGACATAAAGTGTTCAATTTTCCAAGTTTTTAAAATTGATGTATAAAATAGAGTCCTGTTTTAAAGGGAAAGACAGTAAATACAGCCTTAAAAAATGGATTCTCTGTAGCTTGCTTGATTTCTAGTCTTCAGAATAATGGAGATAGAAATATTGTTCCCATCTAAAGAGGAGAGTTGTACAAGTTGGCATAGCAAATAAATCTTGGAAAGTTAAAATATTTCAAGAAAATGCCTCATTTTGTGAAAGATACTTGGACAGCTTCCCTATCAATGTTTGCCTAGCAATGGATTCAGCTTTTCCACTGCCAAGCATTGGTTCAGACCTTTGCCATCTGGTTCTTTCACCTATTAGGTTATTTTTTTTCTATATTATTCATTTAAGATTAGGCACTGGGGATACACACTCAAAAAATATTGTTCTAGCCAAAAAGTAGTTTAAAATCTAGTGGAAAGATTAAAAAATGTACCAAACATTACACAATAATACCATCATTGCTACAATGGATATATGTATACCAATTATGTATGTGTGTGTATATGTACATATGTGTGCATATATATAATATATACATTATACATATAAATATGTAGTACAGTAAGAGCACAGCAGAGTGGTTTATAATCTGCCTGGAATAATCACGGTAGTATCCCAGAATCTGCTCATACCTATGCTGCCCAGCCCACCATCCCTGAAAATGAGCCTTGCCTCATTTGTGGACTATGTGGTGGGCTTATTTGAAAGGAGGGGAGATCACTTAATGCAAAGACTGGGTAGCAAGGACTTGCGGGAAAAGTAAGGAACAAAACAACACAAGAACTAGAGATCAAAACATGTTGAGATTTCTACTGTCCTTACAGTGGCAGCCATTACGTAATCTGTAATAATTTAAAGAATAGAGTCAAAATGGTAGTTAAATGACTTTAGATGAAGTGACCTGAGGTCAGGGGCAGAGGACACAGTCTGAGCAATCAAGGAACCACCATATTGGTTGGCAATTTGCTGTTTGATCCCATCTTCCTTATATCTTTCATCCATCTGAGAACCAGGTCTCAAACAATATGGTCAGATTTCCTTCTGATTGCTTCAAACAACTGGAGAGTGATTGTGTAGAAAGAATCAAACATCTTTCTGGCAAAAGTTCTCTCTGACAGTTGTAGTTATACAGAAGTAAAATTTGAAATCAAAGGCAGGGTATACCGCAGAAATTAAGTTCCTGAGATGCTCACATGGGTCCTTGCTCACTGTTAGATCTCCACTAAATATCTGTTAGATTCCCTGACCTTAGTCAAACTCTCTATATCCTGCCCACCAGCTTTGTATTTAGATCTGCTTTTTCTGTCCCATGTTGCTGCACTATCCTCTGGATGATGCTCAGAATGTGAACCTCAACTGAATGTTGTTATTGGTTGGTAGCTTCTGAGGTCTATATCTCCCCTGTTCTCTACATCCCAGAGAAAGGGCACTCTTGCCATCAATATGTCTGCTTTGCTTTCATTTTCATTCCTATATCTATTTGGAACCAGTTATTAAAGTTTTTTTGGACTCCCACTCCGACAATTTTACATTTCTTCTAATCCTGTCTTTTTGCAATGAGTAAAACTTTCTGGTGTCAAATAAGGACAGACACTAAACCAGCTGTTTGATTTTATATGCAAACACGCATACATATGTAAATAACATATGTATATAATAGTCATAAGGACTGCCTACACTTGTTTAGATTATAGGACTTATTATTTTTCTTTTATTCTTCCATAAAATAGTGCCTATATTGCTTACTCTGTACCAGGTACTATTCTTAACAATCCATGAACATTAACTCATTTACTTCCTGTAACAACCTCATTGAGTTAGCTACCATTATTATCCCTATTGTATACATGGAGAAAAAATCCAAATCTAAGGCACTAAGAAGTTAAATGACATTCTCAAGCTTCCAAAACTAATAGCTAAGATTCATATCCAGGCAGTCTGGCTCTGTATTCAAGATTTTAAAGAGTGATTCCATCAGATAGGAGTTTTAGAAAGTCCTTATGACAGCACTAAAAATGGATTGGTTTTAGGTGAGAGAGTTGTGATATGGAAAGGAAAAATAAAGGCAGAGAAGGAGACTGTTTAAATCATAAAGACAAAATTTTGAACTCGGGCAGTGTCATTGGAGACGAGAAGAGAGAAATGCTGAGAGGGAATCAATAGGACACCATGACTGGCTAATAATATGGTCTTGACTTACCTGACATTTTTGATGGCATAAGAATAAAAAAAATGATTCACAAAACTTCTATCAAGAGTCCAGGGATAATACTCGACTTCACCTGGGTTTCAAAATTATTAAAAATTCTCTCTCTCATGTCCTCTAAGAATAGGTTGATGTCTTTCCCCCAGGGCTTCATTTCTTCAAGTCTGATTAAATCCTTGAAAATCACATCTAAAATAGTCTGCATTCCAGATTTATGTCGAGCTGAACTAAAAAGAAACACATGAACAGTAAATGGCATGGCATTTTGCAGCTGTCACTATTAATATATAGTAGATGCTATTTGAATATAAGACTAAAATCAACGTGTCATTTCAAACATGTTTGCTTGTTTGGTCTTTTAGATTCATATGCTTTTTTAAGTAAAGGAACTCATATCATAGGTTTTATTATTTTGTTTAAAAATTATGACAAAACTTAGTCATGATTATGTATTCTGGATAACATTATTCTTGTCATATTCCTGTAGTTACACATTTTGAAAAGTCTTCTCTCTCAGTTTCCATATATAACAAACTTTTTATGGAAGTGCTTCTTCCATTGACACCAATAGTTAAAGAATATCAGGGAAATTAACTCATAATTTTTAGTTGAACTATGATCATTCAGACATATTAAGTAAAGAATGAGAAAAGTATTTCTAGCTCACAACAATCATAGCACTATTATAATTTCTATTAAATTTACTAATCCACGAATATTTTCGGTTCTTAAAGCAACATATTTACCATACCTTTCACTAATTTTTCAAAAGTAGGGAGCGTAGATTCTCTTTAAACAATCTTCATATTATTCTAGGATCCAAATTCACTTTAAAATATATTTTGCCTTATTTTGTAGAAAAGCAAAGTATAATAAATTTAGTAATTAAACAAGAAAAGATGTTTTACATTTTTTCTATGTATTATATGCAAATTTGCTATGACATTGTGTATATATATATATATATGTAAACAAAGATAAATAACAATTATTCAAAGAATTAAGATAATATGATTATAAAGAAAATTTTACCAAAACCTGTGTTCCTGGTGGTACCACTTCACACTCTAGGACTTTAGGCAAGTTACTTACATGTTCCATTCTTCAGTTTTGTTATATTCAAAATAAGCATAATACTACCCACTTTATAGGGTTATTCTAAATGAGTTAATATGTGTAAAGCATTTAGAATAATTCCTAAGACACAGTGAGTATTAAAGAATAGTTAGCCACTATTTGTATATTATCACAGGGATAGATTTCATCTTGTAAAGTGCTTTACTGAAAATGGACTGTGGACAATATAAAAATGGTTCTGTAAAATAGCAAATATTTTAAAAACTAAGTACACAAACATATGTACATATGTTTCATGAGAAATCTCTGTGTTGCTCAATCAAACTACTTTTCAGCTTTTTGGACAAGGATTCTAATGAAGGCACTTTGAAAAGTGTTCTGAGGTAAGGAAGAGCAAAGCAATGAAGCATAAACACAGAAATGTATCTAGGATAATTTCAAATACTACGGAGTGCCCTAAAGAGTAAAAAGTATGAATTGATTGACCAGTGTCTAGTTCTCACGGTGAAGCATGTGGGGAGTTGAGTAGATGGATGGAAATGTGTGAGGGTTAGCAAAGCAAAACAGAGAAGAAAATCAGTCAAGTTTCCAGATGAACTTTCCCAGCCAAGATGAAAGACAGAGAATCAGAATACCATACCGGAAATAAAGCAACTCAATTTAAGATGATCCAGGGAGAGAAAATATTCACAATATTCTTTTATGTCCAGAAAAAGAGTAGAGTCTTCATTTTTTAAAACAGACCCTATGTGACCAAGAAACATTACTTACCAGTTATAAATCTAGAAACTCTTCCTATGGGGAATGATTAAAATCTCAGAAAGCATCAACCACAAAAGCCAGCTGAAGAGGATTCTTACAGGCAGAGTGTTCCTAAATGAGAATTGAATATATTTAATTTGATAATATTCTTTTTGAAAGAATAATATTTTGTAAAATCATACCTGATCATTTTTAAGTATATAGTAATACCCCAAAGTACATATTTATTAATGAAGTTATCCCACATGCACCATCCACAAACAATTGAACTTTGCATTGGTGACTGCAGACATCTCTCTATGTAGTCATACAGAAAAGACAGAAGTAAATATCATTGACTATAGATAGACATATTGACAACAATCAATGTGAAGCTAGAGAAAATTTTTTAACTCTAGATAGATACTTACAATAATGTTTATTTTTAAATGTTTCTAAATTCAAGTGGGGAAATATTAAAAATATTGATGAGAGTGTTATTTTTAAAGTTTCATGTTAATTTTTAGAGAATTGGTTGACTTCTTGATATGAAATATGAGGAAATAGTAAAATTAGACTCTTAGACCCTCCTCGGTCTACTCCCTTCCTCCAGGGATAGAAAGATATTTAAAATATTTTATTTATATAGCTATTTTTTTAAAATAGCATTTGGAGTTTCTTATAGGACCATATTTTATATTATAATGGATTTAATACTCAATAAATCATAAAACAATCAAACAGATTTCCTTCGAAATTTAGTTCACAAGTGCTACTACATTCCTTGACTCCTTTCATGTCTGTGAATGCCTACTTGTGTTGAAGCTTAAACACCTTTGATTGGATATAATCTTTTTGAACATTGTGTGCTGATAGAGAAGTCTGAGGCCAACTAGATTTTTCTCCCTTGTGATTTGTTCATTATGTCTGGATGCCTTAAAATTTTTTTTTTAAAAGTTTATCTTGAAATCCAACTACTTAATAAGAATATGTCAACATGTTTATCATTGTTATTTAGAAATGACATCCAGTAATGTCAATCTATACAGTATTTAAAAATCCCAAATATCAAAATAGCACATGACTATATTTTTGAAGGATAAATTATTTGTCATATTCTCTTGAGACCATCATGGAGCTTTTCTGAGTTTACTCAAGCAAATAAATAACTAAATTTTAAAGAAGAAGCAGATCCTCCAAGGCAAGATAGGGAAAATCCACTCTGTCACCTGTGGCAGAAAGTGGGAGAAAGATATAGCTGCCATTCAAGCAAGTAAGAAGAAATCAGCTAAAATTTCAACACAATCTTAAAGGCCATGGGAAAAATTAAAGGCCAAGTTTGAAACACCTGGGGAACCCAGAAAAAAAGAGGAGTTTGCACTCACTTGTAAGCTCTTCTTTAGTGGCCTCCACCAGGTACTCACAATGAAGATTGGGACAGAATAGGAGTTCAAAGAGAGTCATAGGAAGGTAGACATGGTTGTCAGAGGTGGAAGAGACAGACTCAAAATGTATTCTCTTTTCTGGACCTTCATTTCATACAAAGAAAAACTTTTACTCAACTGGAAGGGGAGCCGAGGAACTTTTCACTATCAGGACACAGGAAAAAAAATCCATTATTCCAAGAGAGACATATAAGCAAGATCCATCTGGAGGAGAGGTATGAAATCAGCTTTAGCCTAGGAAGCTACATTTATACCCCACTGGGGAAGAGAGAGAAAACTGTTATCTAAGACCACAAATACAATGTTCAGTTTGAACAACAACAGAATAAAGGCCAGGAATGCTGAAAATGTTTCACCTCTGGGCTCTAGGTTCTTAGGATATGCCTAAGACAGAAGCTGGATTAAACCAACACAAAATACATTGCCTGAAACAAGAACCTAGCACTGAGTAAGAAGCAACACCAGTCTAACACTGAGGGAGGAGTAGGGAGGTAGCAACCCTTATCTGTAGCACAAGTTTGAAGGAACTGCTGGAAGCTCAAAGTGACTATGAATGTTGAGAAAAACACTCCAGCACCGAAGCATACATTAAGAACAAAGTAAAAGGCAACCAACACTCGGAGGAATTTGAATCATGATAGCAACAACAAAACTTAAGCCAAACTCAGCTGACTAGACAGACTCAAACTTTATTCCAAACTTGTATGGGTTTTTTTTCTGCTTTTTCTCCCCAAATCCCCCCAGTATATAGTTGTATATTTTAGTTGTGGTCCTTCTAGTTGTGGCACATGGGACACCACCTCAACATGGTCTGATGAGCGGTGCCATGTCCGTGCCCAGGATCTGAACCCTGGGCCGCTGAAGCAGAGTGCAAGAACTTAGCCACTCTGCCATGGGGCCAGCCCCTCAAACCTTATTCTAGATGCCTGACAGAAGAAGAGCTGTGCCCATCAATGGGCATGAACTTTATTTTCATTAGCCTATTCTGTTCTTCATTACACAATATCTGGCATTCCATCAAAAATTGAGATACGTAAACCAAGGAAGAAAATGTGACCCATTGTCAACAAATAAACAATCACCAGGACCCAAATAAAAGTTACCCAAATGGTGAAACTATCAGTTTAGGATTTTGGAATAACTATGATTTATATGTTAAAAGATTTAATGGAAAAATTGAACAACATTTATGAACAGATAGGCAATTTCATCAGAGAAATTAAAACCATAGAAAATAGTCAAATGAAAATGCTAAAAATGGGGCCAGCCCAGTGGCACAGCAGTTAAGTGTGCATGTTCTGCTTCTCAGTGCCCCGGGGTTTGCCAGTTCAGATCCTGGGTGCAGACATAGCACCACTTTGCATGCCATGCTGTGGTAGGCGTCCCACAAATAAAGTAGAGGAAGATGGGCACGGATGTTAGCTCAGGGCCAGGCTTCCTCAGCAAAAAGAGGAGGACTGGCAGTAGTTAGCTCAGGGCTAATCTTTCTCAAAGAAAAAAAAAGAAAATGCTAAAAATAAAAGCATGATATCAACAATGGAGAATTCTTTCAATAGAATTATCAGAAGAATAAACAAAGTTAAGAATCAGGAAACTTGAATTTATGTCAATAAAAATTATCCAAAATTAAACATAAAGAGAAAAAGAGTGAAAATAAAATATCAGACTGTCAAGTCAAGAGACAAGGTCATTCATGAGACAATCTTAAACCATTAAATCTAACAGATGTATAATTAGAGATCCAGAAGGAGAGGATAAAAGAAGAAAGAATAACATCAGACTTCTCATCAGAAACTATGCAAACCAGACATAAAGCACTAAAGGAAAATAAAAACAAATTTTCAACCTAGAATTCTATCCCAGCAAAAAAATCTTAAAAAATAAAATAAAGGCAAAATAAAGACTTTGCTAGACCAAAAAAAAAAAAAAGCTGAGAAAATTTATTGCCAGAAAAACTGTGCTGTAAGAAATGTTGAAGGAGATTCCTCAGGCACAAAGAGTAGGACCCAAGATGAAAACTTGGATCTACAAAAATAGAAGAAGAGTGCTTAGAATGGTAATAAAAAAAAAAAAAAAAGGAGGTAAAAACATCTTTTTTTGTCTAGTTTTATTCAGTTGAAAATAATCAACCATCTAAAACAAAATAATAACATGGTCTTGTGGTGCTTACAATATATGCAAAATTCAAATGTATGACCAATATAGCATAAAGGATGACATGGAGGAGTTAGAGTATATTGTTGTAAGGTTTAAACACTATGTGAAATGATATAATATTGTTTAAAAGTACACTACGATATATTAATATTGTATAGTTTGGGTTGATGAAACCACTAAAACTTAAAGAAATAAAACTAAGAAACCAATAGTGGAAATAATATGGACTCATAAAATAATTATTTTGTTTTCATAATAAGGAATAAAAGGAAAAAAGAAGAGATGAGACAAGCAGAAAACAACTAGCAAGATTGTAGATTTAAATTCAATCATAGCAATTATAATAAACCAAATAGTTTAGCATGTTAAGCTATAACAAATATTCTAAACACCCAATACAAAAGATTGGTGGATTAGATTTTAAAAATCAAGAAATTATATACTGTCTAAAAGAAATCTCCTTTAAATATGTAAATGTAGATATGCTAAAATTAAAATGATGGGAAAGATGTTCAATGCAAACAGTAATTAGAAGAAAGATGAGTTTGCTGTACCAATATCAGAAAATGTAGACATCTGAACAAAAAATATCAGAGATAAAGAGGGGAAATTCAAAGTGATGAAGAGACCAACTAAGAAAATATAACGACTGCATGTATATATGCACATTTCCTTCAAAATATATGAAGAAACTGATAGAACTTGAAGAGAGCCAAGTTTACAATTACAGGTAGAGACTTTCCTACCCAGAGATGGGAAAACATTTAAGGATATATAAAACTTGAACAATACCATCAATCAATATGACCTAATTGAACACTCCAACAACCAACAGTTGAACACACATTATTTTCAAGCACTCATGAAACATTCACCAGGTGACTGTATTTTAGACCTTATAATAAAATTTAACAGACAAAGAATTGGAAACAAAAACCAAGAAAACTAGTTACAAAAGGATATGCGGAAAATTCCTCAAGCAAACGCACTTCTAAATAACATCAGGTCAAAGAGAAAGTCACAAGGAGATTAGTAAACATTTTGGATTGAATAAAATTTATATATATATATAAACGTGTGAGATGCAGCTATAGTGCCTAAATGAGAGTTTATAAACCATATGTTTATATTAGGAAAGAAGAATCCCAAAGTAAATCTAATCCTATACCTTAAAGAAATTAGAAGGAGACAAAATTAAATCCAAGGTAGAGGAAGGAAATAATAAAAATCGGACTGAACATGAATATAAATACAAATATAAAAACAATAGAGAAATATTTGCAAAGGACACTGATAAAGGACATGTTTACAGAACATATAAAGAACTCTTACAATTTGCTAAGGAAAACATAAAGGTCCAATTATGAAAAAAAAAGGACAAAGACTTGAACAGACATGCTAGCAAAAACATGGATAGCAAATGAGCATATGAACATAAAGTTACTCAATGTAATTAGTCATTATGGAAAAGAAAATTAAAACAATGTGATATCTCTATACATCCATTAGAATGGCTATAAAAAAAAGTAAAAACAAAGATAAAACTGACAATTTTAAGTTCTGGCAAAGGGGAGGGGCAAGTAGGGTCCTCATACATTGTCATGAGGAGGCAAAATGGTCCAACCACCTTGGAAAATAGTTTTGCAATATCATATCAAGTTAAACACACCCTACCATGTGATCCAGCAATCCCACTCCTAGGAACAGAAAGCTTCTCCAAGAGAAAATGTTTCCAAGAGAAATGAGATGAAACTTCCATACAAAAACCTATTGGTGAAAGTTTTTATCAGTTTTATTTATAATGACCAAAGAACGGGAGAGAATCCAAATGTTAATAAACTGGTGAATGGATTAACAAATCGTGGTAGAGCTAAACAATGGCATGACATGCAGCAAGTAAAAGGAGATAACCACTAATACATGCAATAACAAGGATGAACCTGAATGGCATTATTTCAAGTGAAAAAGTCAAATTCAAAAGGCTACCTACTATAAGATTCCATTTATACAACTTTCTATAAAAGGCAAAAGTATGGGGACAGAAATCCTATCAGTGGTTGCCAGGGACTGAGTGGGGGAAAGGATCAACTGCAGACTGGCGCTCAGAATCTTCAAGGTAATGAAATTTTGCGTATTTTTATTATGGTGGTGGTTATATAAATATATTTGTCAGTCAAAACTCATAACATTTTACACTTATAGGTGAATTTTACTCTATGTAGTGAAATTATATATCATAAAGTAAGAGGAAATCAGAAAATCGAAGTGGCAGATATACAGGTTTGACTGTACATTTTTCTCAACTTTGTTCTATGTTAGCAAGTTTTCATATAAAATGTTGACAAATTGGAAACAAGTTTATTTTCCCCTCAGAACAAAATCCTTTGATAAGACCAAGAGATAAAAATTTGCTGTTAAAAGGCAAAAGTAAAATAAATTAATTTAGCATAAACCAATTGCAGAGAGCATGAATCATTTTCCACTTCAGGGTCATGTGAGCAAGTAATAGACTCTAAATAAGATACAATATTATAGACATTAATATGCTTATAATAATTTACATTTGTATTTAACTTGTAATTTATATACTGTATTTTACCTACATGATCCCTTTTGATCTAAAGGATGAGTAAGTCAGATAATGAATTACAACACAGATCCAGAAACTGACACACAGAGTAATTAAGCAACTTGCTTTAGGTATATAAGCCAAGGCCTATAACTCCAAATCTCACGTCATGATTTTCTATATCTTTTTATATTGAAGCACATTAATTTTCAGAAAAATGCACTTATTGAAACACTATATACGTATTCAGAAAAGTGTACATGTAAAGGTCTAGTTCAATAGATTTCATAAACACCTGGATAACCAGAACTGAGATCAAGAATTCGAATATCCCCAGCATACCAGAGGTACCTCAGTTCTTTTTAAGGGGGAACAGTATATGAAATAAATTTTTATAAAATGTTTAATTTTGTGGTATTATCACCAAGATAAATAACTGTCCCTTTAAGAGTCCTTTAAGTGTCAAGTATTTTACTACATTTAAAATATGATTTTATTTATAAGGTGTTTATTTACACACAGCTTTTTAGGAACATTGATTTAGGCAGACCATTAGGAAAACATCCCAAAATAACATCAATTGGTAGTCACCCTTAATAAAATTACTAACACAGTCTATATAGAAAGGTTACCATATTAATTGCTTTTAGTCATAAACATGGTTAGAATGCGTTGACTAATGGGATTCACATCATTGGTCAAATACAATTCTTAAGACATTTTTTAAGCATGACCAAGATTATGTTAATGTTCCCCTCAGAGTAACTAGACTTTAGACAGGTATCTTCCTGACTGTAGAAATAAGCCCAGAAATAAACCCATGCGTATAAGGTCAACTAATACTTGACAAAGGAGCCAAGAATACTCAATGGGGAAAAACGGTCTCTTTAATAAATTGTTCTGGGAAAATTGGATATTCACATGCAAGAGAATGAAACTAGACTCCTATCTTAAACCACTTGCAAAAATTAATTTGAAACAGATCAAAGACTTAAATATAAGACCTGTATACATAAAACTTCTGGAAGAAAATGGAAAAAGCTTCCTCACATGTCTTGGCAGTGATTTTTTGGATATGATATGTCAAGCACATGCAACAAAATAAAAATTACACAAATGGGACTACATCAAACTAAAAAGCTTCTGCACAGCAAATGAAATGATCAACAAAATGAAAAGGCAACCTACAGAATGGGAGAAAATATTTGCAAACCACACATCTCATAGCAGGGTTAATATCCAAAATATATAAAGAACTCATATGACTCAATAGTAAAAAAAACAAATAATCCAATTAAATAATGGGCAAAGGACCTGAATAGACGTTTTTCCAAAGATATTCAAATGGTCAACAGGTACCTGAAAAGGTGTTCAACAACAGTAATCAGAGAAACGCAAATCAAAACCACAATGAGATATCATCTCACACCTGTTAGAATGGCGAGTGTTAAAAGATAAGAGATAACAAACGTTGACAAGATTGTGGAAAAAAGGGAACATTTGTACACTGCTGGTGGGAATGTAAATTGGTACAGACATTATGGAAAATAGAAAGGGTTCCTCAAAGAGTTAGAAGTACCATACAATCCAGCAATTCCACTTCTGGATATTTATTCAAAGGAAACAGAGTCACCTATCTCAAAAAATATCTGCACTCTCTTGGTCACTCCAGCGTTATTTATAATAGCCAAGACATGGAAATAGCCTCAGTGTCCATTGACAGATGAATAAAGAAAATGTGATAAACACACACACATGCACACACACAGTGGAATACTATTCAGCCATTAAAAGGAAGGAAATCCTGCCATTTGTGTCAACATAGATGGACCTCAAGGGCATTATGCTAACTGAAATAAGTCCGTGTAAGACAAACTCTGCACAAGCTCCCTTGTTATATGAGGAATCTAAAAAACAAAACAAAATAAAACAGAACAAAGCAAACAAACTCATAGATATACAAAACAGATTGGTTGTTGCCAAAGGAGGTGGGTGGCAAGGAGAGTAGCAAAATGGGTGAAGGTATTCAAAAAGTACAAACTTCCAGTTATAAGATAAATTTCTGGGGATATAATGTACAACATGATGATTCTAGGTAACAATACTATATTGTATATTTGAAAGTTGCTAAGAGAGTAGATCTTAAAAGTTCTCATCACAGGCAAAGAAAGTTTTAACTATATGAAGTGATAGATGTTAACTAAACTTATTGTGGTAATCATTTTACAATGTATACACATATCAAGTCATTGTGTTACACACTTTACACTTATACAATGTTATATGTCAATTATATCTCATAAAAGAGTAAAAATAATGAGAAAAAAGGATCTGGAAACTCTCTCTTTGAAATGTAATCATCACGAAAGACAGAGTCCCCATATCTCAGTCTCGTTTTTCTCTTATTGCAGTAACATCAGATTATAACATAGTATAACTTTCAGGTATACATCATAACATATTTCAAATTCTGTTCACCACTCAAAGACTAATTACAATCCATCACCACACACTGTGCCTAATCACCCCTTTGGCCATCCTCCCTCCCCCCTTCCCCTCTGGTAACCACTAATGCAATCTCTGTTGCTATGTGTTTGTTTGTCATTGTTTTTATCTTCTACTTATGAGTGAGATCATACGGTATTTGACTTTCTCCCTCTGACTTATTTCACTCAGCATAATTCCCTCAAGGTCCATCCATGTTGTCACAAATGGCCGGATTTCATCATTTCTTATAGCTGAGTAAGTATTCTATGTGTATATATACCACATCATCTTTATTCATTCATCCCTTGATAGGTACCTAGATTGCTTCCAAGTCTTGCCTATTGTGAATAAGGCTGCGATGAACATAGGGGTGCAAGTATCTTTATGCATTTGTGCTTTCAAGTTCTTTGGATAAATATGATCAGTGGGATAGCTGGATCATATGGTAGATCTATTCTTAATTTTCTGAGGAAACTCCATACTGTTTTCCATAGTAGCTGCACCAGTTTGCACTCCTACCAGAAGTGTACAAGGCTTCCCTTCTCTCCACATCCTCTCCAACTCTTCTTGTTTCCTGTCTTATTAACTACAGCCATTCTGACTGGAGTGAGGTGATATTTCATTGCAGTTTTTATTTGCGTTTCCCTGATAAGTTAATGATATTGAACATCTGCCTGTTGGCCATCCATATATTTTCTTTGGATAAATCTCTGTTCACTCTTTCTCCATTTTTTATTTGGGTTGTTGGTTTTTTAGTTGTTGAGACATATGAGTTCTTCATCTATTTTGGATATTAACCCCTTATCTGATATATGGTTTGCAAATATCTTCTTCCAATTGTTAGGTTATCTTTTTGTTTTGTTGATGGTTTCCTTTGTTGTGCAGAAGCTTTTCAGTTTGATGCCCCATTTGTTTGTTTTTGCTCTTGTTTCGCTTACCCAGTCAGACATGATATTTGAAAAAATGCTGCTAAGACTGATGTTAAAGAGCATACTGCCTATGTTTTTTTCTGGAAGTTTTATGATTTCAGGTCTTACATTCAATTGTTTAATCCATTTCAAGTTGATTTTTGTGCATGGTGTAAGATAATGGTCTACTTTCATTCTTTTACATGTGGCTGTCCAGTTTTCCCAACACCATGTATTGAAGAAACTCTCCTATCTCTATTGGATGGACTTGGCTCCCTTGTCAAAAATCAGCAGTCCATATATGTGTGGATTTATTTGTGGGTTCTTGATTCTGTTCCATTGATATGTGTGTCTGTTTTTGTGCCAATACCATGCTGTTTTGGTTACTATAGCTTTGTAGTATATTTTGAAATCAGGGAGTACAATACCTCCAGGTTTGTTCTTTTTTCTTGGTAATCCTTCAGCTATTTGGGGTCTGTTGTTGTTCCAAATAAATTTTAAGATTCTTTGTTCTATTTCTGTGAAAAGTGTTGTTGGAATTTTGATAGGAATTTCATTGAATCTATCGACTGATTTAGGAAGTATGGACATTTTGGCTGTATTAATTCTTCCAATCCAAGAGCACAGAATACCTTTCCATTTCTTTATGTCTTTAATTTCTTTCAACAACGTTTTACAGTTTTTGGTGTACAGATCGTTGACCTCTTTAGTTAAGTTTATTCCTAGATATTTCATTCTTTTTGTTGCAGTTGTAAATGGAATTGTGTTCTTAATTTCTCTTTATGCTACTTCATTGTTAGTGTATAGAAATGCAAGTGATTTTTGTATGTTGATTTTGTGTACTGCAACTTACTGTATTTATTATTTCTAAAAGTATTTTAGTGGATTCTTTAGAGTTTTCTATATATAAAATCATGTCATCTTCAAATAGTGACAGTTTCACTTCTTCTTTTTCAATTTTGATCCGTTTTATTTCTTTTTCTTACCCGATTGCTCTAGCTAGGACTTCCAATACTATGTTAAATAAGAGTGATGAAAGTGGCATCCTTGTCTGGGTCTTATTCTTAGAGGGATACCTTTCAGTTTTTCTCCATTGAGGATATTATCTGTTTGTTAGTCATATATGGCCTTTATTATATGGAGGCATTTTCATTCTATACTCATTTTAACTTAGAGTTTTTATAAAAAATGGATGCTTTATCTTGTCAAATGCTTTCTCTGCATCTATTGAGATGATCATGTGATTTTTCTTCTTTATTTTGTTAATGTGGTGTATCATGTTGATAGATTTGTGGATGTTGAACCATCCCTGCATCCCTGGACTAAATCCCACGTGATCATGATGTATGATCTTTTTAATGTATTGTTGTATTTGATTTGCTAGTATTTTGTTGAGGATGTTTGCATCAATGTTCATCAGTGATATTGTCTGTAAGTTTCTTTTTTTGTGTTGTCCTTGTCTGGTTTTGGTATCGGGATAATGTTGGTTTCGTAGAATGAGTTGGGAAGCTTTCCCTCCTCTTCAATTTTGTGGAAGAGTTTTAGAAGAATAGGTATTAAGTCTTCTTTGAATGTTTGGTAGAATTCACCAGGGAAACCACCTGGTCCAGGACTTTTATTTTTTCGGAGCTTTTTGATTGCTGTTTCGATCTCCTTACTGGTGATTGGTCTATTCAAATTCTCTACTTCTTCTTGATTCAGTTTTGGAAAGTTGTATGAGTCTAAGAATTTATCCATTTCTTCTATATTATCCAGTTTGTTGGTGTATAGTTTTTCACAGTATTGTCTTATAATCTTTTGTATTTCTGAGCTGTCCATTGTAATTTCTCCTCTTTCATTTCTGATTTTATTTATTTGAGCCTTCTCTCTTTTTTTCTTGGTGGGTCTAGCTAAAGGTCTGTCAATTTTATGTGCCTTTTCAAAGAACTAGCTCTTGGTTTCATTGATTTTTTTCTATTGTCATTTTAGTCTCTATTTCATTTATTTCTGCTCTGATTTTTATTATTTCCTTCCTTCTGCTGATTTTGGGCTTTGTTTTTCCATTTCCTTTAGGTGCCCTGTTAGATTGTTTATTTGGGATTTTACTTGTTTGTTGAAGCAGGCCTGAATTGCTGTAAACTTCCCTCTTAGAACCACTTTTGTTGTATCCCATAGATTTTGGGATGTCGCATTTTTATTTTGATTTGCCTCCAGGTATTTTTGGTTTCTCCTTTGATTTCTTCATTGACCCAATCGTTGTTCTGTAGCATTTTGTTTAATCTCCACACATTTGTGGCTTTTCTGATTTTCTTCCTGTAGTTGATTTCTACTTTCATACGTTTGTGGTCAGAAAAGATGCTTGGTGTTACTTTGATCTTCTTAAATTTATTGAGACTTGTTTTCTGGCCTACTATGTGATCAACCCTGGAGAATGTTCCATGTGCATTTGAAAACAATGTGTATTCTGTAGTTTTTGGATGGAATGTTCTATATATACCTACTAAGTCCGTCTGGTCTAAGGTGTCATTTAAAGCCAATGTTTTCTTATTGATCCTCCGTTTGGATGATCTATCCATTGGTGAAAGTAGAGTGCTAAACTCCCCTACTATTATTGTGTTACTGTCTATTTCCCCTTTTATGTCTGTTAATAATTGCTTTGTATATTTAGGTGCTCCTATATGGGGTGCATAAATATTTACAAGTGTTATATCCTCTTCTTCGATTTTTCCCTTTATCATTATGTAGGGCCCTGCCTTGTCTTTTGCTACAGTTTTTGTGTTAAAGTCTATTTTGTCTGATATAAGTATTGCTACCCTTACTTTCTTTTCTTTGCCATTTGCATGGAGCAATTTTTTTCACCCATCCAGTTTGTGAGTGTCTTTAGGTCTGAAATGTGTCTCATGTATCAACATATATACGGGTCTTGTTTGTTTATCCAGTTGGCCACCCTATGCCTTTTCATTGGAGCATTTATCCCACTAACATTTAAAGTAGCTATTGATAATTATGTACTTATTCCCATTTTGTTACCTTTTTTTCTGGGTGTTTTAGTAGTTCTTCTCTATTCCTTTCTTTTTCTCTTGCTCTTTTCTCTTGTGGTTTGATAGACTTCTTTCCTCTTACTTATTTGTTTATATATTATAGGTTTCTGGTTTGTGATTACCATGAGTTTCATATATAATAACGTACATCTATAGCTATCTGTGTTAAGTTGATGGTCTCTTTAGTTTAACCCCTTTCTAAAAGCTCTACTCTTTTACTCCTCTCCTCCCACATTTTAAGTTTTTGATACCATCTCTCATTTTGTGTGTGTCTGTCCATTACCCTTTTATCAGTGAAATAGGTAATTTTAGTACTTTTGTCTTTTAACCTTCATATTGTTATAGATGGTTGATCTGCTACCTTTACTGTATTTTTGCCTTTACCAGTGGTTTTATTGCCTTTTTTTTTTTTTTTGGATGATTTTATTATCCCTATTTGTGGTCTTCTCTTTCCCACTTAAATAAGTCCCTTCAGTATTTCTTGTAGAACTGGATTTTTGGTGATAAACTCCTGTAACTTTTGCTTGCCTGGGAAACTCTTTATTTCTCCTTCCGTTCTGAATCATAACCTTGCTGGATAGAGTCTTCTTGGCTGTAGTTTTTTTCCTTTCAGCACTTTAAATAAGTTGTGCCACTCTCTTCTAGCCTATAGGGTTTTGACTGAGAAGTCTGCTGATAGCCTTATGGGCTTTGCTTTGTATGTCAGTTGTTGCCTTTCTTTTCCAGCTTTTAGGATTCTCTCTTTATCTTTAATTTTGGACATTTTAATTATAATATGTGTTGGTGTGGGCCTCTTCGGGTCTATCTTTTTTGATGCTCTCTGTGCTTCCTGTATTTGTATGTCGGTTTCCTTTCTTAGGTTTGGAAAGTTTTCAGCTATTATCTCTTCAAATAGATTCTCTGCCCCTTTATCTCTCTCTTCTCCTTCTGGGACACCTTTAATATGAATGTTAGTGCACTTGACATTGCCCCAGACTTCCCTTAGAGTGTTCTCATTCTTTTAAATTCTTTTTCCTTTTATCTGTTCAGCTTGGTGACTTCCTCTACTCTTTCACCGAGCTCATTGATCCATTCTTCTGTATCACCTACTCTGGTATTGAGTCCCTCCACTGAAATTTTCATTTCCAGTATTATATTTTTCATTTCTGATTGGTTCTTTTTTATATTTTCCAATTCTTTGTTGACATTCTCACTGTGTTTATCCAGTCTTCTCCCAATATTTGTGAGTATCCTTATGAGTTTTTGTTTGAACTCTTTGTCAGGTAGATTGCTTGTCTGTTTCATTTAGTTCTTTTTCTGGGATTTTGTCCTGTTCCTTTGCTTGGAACCTATTCCTTTGCCTCCTTGTTTGCCTCTTTCTCTGTGCTTATATTTATGTAGTAGCAGAGTCAGCTATGTCTCCTGTTTCTTTAGAAGTGGCCTTATGTAAGAGATACCTTTTGAGGCCCAGCAGTGTGCTTCCCTCTTGTCACCAGTCCAAATGTTCCAGGAGTGACCTCTGTTTGGGCTATTTGTGTCCTTCTGCTGATGCAGCTCTTAGTGCAAGTACCCAGGGAGTGTAGGCTTTCCACCCCCTGGCTGGCTGTTTGTAAATTGGGTTTGGAGAGCCCCAGCACCATTGGCTATAAGGTCTAAAAGCACATTTTTGTTGCGGTTTTCCTGTTAAATGAGTAGGCACCCAGTGTAGCTGGTTGCTAGGCTCAGGGCTTACAGGTGCTGTAGGCCTCAGGCCTAAAAGGTTGTTGTCAGCTCTCTCAGGATTGCAGCTGAGTGGGGCTGGCCCCAGGCACAGGGGGCACCAATTGTTTCAGGCTTTGACAGGTGGGGCCGATCCCTTTTGTGGCTGTTTGTGAAGCACAGGTCTTCTGCCACTGAAAAGTCCCACCCCTCACAGGTCCACATACACCATCAACACAGTCCTGGTCCATGCACACTTCACAATCCCCTAGAACATAACTAGTCACCCACTGCAGAGGCCTCCACCTCTCCATTAATGCCCCCTTCAGTTCACCTGTCCTTCACACAGACATTGCCCCACAGAGGCAGACACACTTGTCTGCCTGTAGAGAATCTAGGCATTCAGTCTACGCAGGCTGAAAAGTTTCCCAAGAGCTTGCTGTTTGCAGGGCCAGTCCCTAGGGCAGGCTGCCTGCCCTGGCTGAATTGGATTAAGTCTGCACTCTAGTGGGTGTGGCAGACTCCTGGGCTAACAGGCCAGGGGAAGAACTCCAATGGCGTCTGTGTCGGCATGCCTGTACTAGGTCACAACAATGGCCAAAACCAATGTCTCAGTCTCCAGAGAGGTCTCATCTTTCACCAAGATGCACCCAGAGCCTATCAGGTGAGTCTCTTTTCACTAAAGGACTGTGCACTTTTATTTCTGATGATTTTAGGTTGCTATCTGAGACAGCTGAATTGGTGAAAGGGCCCTTTAAGAACTGGCTTTATTCCACTTATGTCTATAGCTTTCCTGGGGGTATTCCCCATTGCAGTCAGTAGCCAGTAAAGCCAGATAGTATGACACTTTTCTCAGTTGTGCTAAATCTGAAGGATGCTTATAGCAGTAACATGACCCCACCCAGGTCCCCACCTCTTCAGGGAGAGCTGTGTACTTTAGGGTTGCTTTCACCTTGCTGACTGTGAAGCTCCACCACACATGAAGGTGGCTTTTTTCTCTCCAGAAGGAATTTTTGCCTCTTCCACCTCAGTTAGGACTGTCCCTTGTTGTGGGGCTTCTTTTAATCCAGTTTTCAGTTCTCTCTCTGGGGTAATTTTTCCAAGAATAGTTGTAACCTGGTTGTGTTTGTGGGAAGAGTTGAGTTCAGAGTCCACCTATGCCGCCATCTTGACAAGATCTCTATATCTCAGTCTCTGTGGGGAAGTAAAAGCCCAAATTTGATAATTGCCAATTAGCAAACACAGATGGCAGTAATCGCATTGACCAGCCACAGTCCTCCAACATCCTCTAGCACTTTTCCACTAGCTCACCTCAGTGCTTAAAACCTCTCTTACGTTTTCTTTTAGGGGAGTTGAGTTCAATCCCTCTCTCCTAGTGCAATAGTTTTGAGTAAAGTCATCTTTGTCTGTTTAACTCCCTCTGGTACAATTTTTATTTGACAAACACCTCCTCTAGGTAATAAGCCATGATCTCAGAACTTGGATCTACTCACCTAGATAACTAAGCAAATAAAAATGAGTGTGATAAGTGCAATGTTCACATTTACAAACGTGCTATAAGAAACAGTTAATGTGGGGGTTTCCTGGAGTAGGAGGGGCTTTAAGGAAGTTACACAGATTAGAAGACAAAGCTGAACCATGAAGAAAATATTTTTACCTAGTATACATTATATGAAGGGAGTTCCAGGCAGACAAAACAGCATGAATGACAATATGGAGACATGCAGTTCATAGTATGTTTGGGGAATAAGAGGTAAGAGTTGCTGCAACACAGTGTAAACACATTGTGTGAACCAAAAAGTGAGAGTTGGAGTGGCTAGAAAGACTCATTGCATACAGGTTATGAAAATGATTGTAAGTAATCCTAAGTAGTTTGGACCCTAGGAATTGGGAAGTGAATAGAAGTAGTATATCAAGAAGTGATTAGATGTTTTTGAATATTCCTCTGCCAGCGGTGTAAAGGTTGATGTGCTTGTCAAGTGGATCTCCAGTGGGACATGGGTGGGAGAAAGCCCTGATTTGCAGAATTTACAGATTTCCCTGGTGTAAATAATCCCACTATGGCTGATTGAAAGCTGCCACTGGTTTAATAACCAGATTTCAGAAATCCTGAATATTTAACAGTTGTGTTCTCACAAGCCAGTACAGATTGCTCTAGAATACCACTGGTGGCAGAAGAAGAGAACAGGCTTTATGTAGGTGAAATATATGAGGATACAGACTCATAAAGCAGCTGTGGGTATGGATAGGTGAGGACCCCTTCAAAGGACATTACAGCAGTAAACCTAATAGTGTATATCAGAAGCATTATTCACATTATAAAACAACCTTTTCTTTAAGGGTCCTTTAAATTGTCACCTATTTAAAGGTCAAATAATGTGTGTTAGAGGTCGACTAATATGTCCATAGTCACCTACTTTGTCAGTGGCAGAGCTTGGATTTGAACTCAGTCTGCCGGATTCCAGCATCCCATACATAGGATTTGGAGCTCAACTCAGGTTCATCTGGAAAAGGAACCCAATACGGTTGCTCTCATAATAAAGTAAAATAATATATATCCAAATCACCTAGGACAACACCTGACACCTATAAACATTTATGAAATTACAGCTACATTATTAATAATTACCATTATCCTTGTTTTACCACGATCATCACATTTAGTTGAATTTGTTAGGAGAGTGATGGAACAATAAATCAGGAGGTGCACATACAGAAAGCAATTTTCTATGCTTAAAAAGTTTACAAGGTGGGGAGAGTAGTGTATTTAAAATACTGTGGATTATGAATTGTATTTCTTAATCTTTTTTCCTCCAAATATAAACTAAAGCTTATAAACAAATCAATGTGTCTTGGAATATAGGCTTCTTTTATATCATCACTGTGTGGGATAGGCTTGCCTGGTAATGATAAGCTCATCAAACATTCCTCCAGGTTAAAAGCTAAGATAATAGCCCTGTAAACAATTGAACATTATTCTTCCCATTGTCCTGCTAAAATCAGAAGTAAAATTAAGTTTTGAGTTATGCTGGTAATGATTCATTACTCAAGTAACTGAAAACTCTTTTGTTTCCCATAGAATAATTCACAAAGGAGAAAGACACCAATGTCCAGCCCAGCTTTGACCACTGGAGATTATATAACCTGTTGTCCATGTCACACACCATTGGGTTTTGGCATCAGTGCAAAGAATTAGCTGCATCTCCAGTGAGATAAACCTTTTAATCTATATAGAGAGCGAGAATATTTTGGGCCACAGCTTTATAGGCTCTGGTGCTTTGGACCTACAAATAAATCACTCACAAGATAGAAAATTTGGCAGAAAATTTTGGACTCTAAAATAGCCTGCAAACTATTTAATTTTAAAAATTCAATAATTGCTATCAAACACATATGATGAAGATGAACGGATCTCCTGCAGTTTTCACAGTTTGGCACAGCAGAGAATACCTGAAAGACAAGGTCACCAGAGCTGGGACTGCGTTTATGCTTTTGAATCTACGTCTTTCATAAAGAAAATATCTTCACTCAGAATTGAAACATACACTGATAAAGAAGAATCAACATCTAATAAAGTATTGCTTCTGACTCTGAACAATTCATAGAAATGCTTAATGAAAATCAATGCCAAAAAATGCATGTCACATTACTTACTGCAGGAAAATTGCTTCATTATATAATTACATTCTTTTTTACATTCAGTATTTTTATTTAATGTTTATTATTATTTGTCACCTTGTTTCAGCCTTGGCATACACATTCTCACTGTGAAAGCAACCAGTGAGTTATTTGTTGTTATTTTGTTCTGATCATAAATATACATACTACAGCTTTTATAATAAAAATTATAACTACGTTTTGCATGTGAGCATGAAAAGGATGCTTGCAACCAAAGTGTGATGTTTCAAGGAAAAGTTTATTTAAATTCTGGCATAGAGGACAAGTTGAATTTCTTTTCTAGGCAAAGTCTCATGTAGAAAACTCAAATATTTGCCCTATCTCTGTTGTGAATTTTAATTCTGTGTAAAAGGAAAGGGGATTCACATTATGAGAGTTATGTGAAGTAGAATTTTATATGGCGTCTGTTTGGAATCTTTTTTCCCTTAACTACCCCAAATTGAAATTTTGCTCCCAATCAATGGACGTGAGTTGCCAACTGTTCTCACACACACCGGTATGACTCCTCAATCCACCTTCTGAATCTCATGTGCACCCTTATGGAGTGGCTTGTGATAAAGAAGTGTTTTAAGTTATAGCATATTAATAGAAAATTTGAGGTACAGTAAGGCCAACAGATCAAGAAAATGACTGCCATTGAAAACAGTAACAAACTATTACAATTCCCAAGGGGAGGAGCCATGCCAAGCCACAGGGGGCCACACAGGGAAGCACTGAGGGTCAGGTCCTTCAGGAGGCAGAAGGAGGGAGAGGAAATCTGGGTGAGGGTCTTTATTGTGGTGTCCTCAGGAAGGAACAGGTAAGGCAGGGTAAGCAGATTTAGGGTTGGCTAGTTTGAATAATTTCAATGGCCTCTGGGGCAAAGGGACTCTCTCTAGTTATCCAGTACCTGGCCCTTAGGGTCATTAGGGCAGGTGTGTAGTGGCCTGGAGTGTGAGAGCCCAATTGGTTGGGGAAGTGAACTCTGGATTGGCTGGTTTGTTTTTGAAAAATAGGTCCCTAGGAGGAGCACTCCTGCAAAGAAGCGGGGTGGGGTGATGCGGAAGGCAGGGTCCAAGGCAAAGTGATTCAGGTGTATTATGGGGTTCTCTAGAATGAGGAATGTCTGGCATATGCATGTGAGGCAGATATTAAACTACCAAACTTACAGAAGCTCCAACACTGTTTAATACAAGAGAGATGACTTACCAAAATATAGCCGAAGCAGTTTAACATGTGTAGTGGGTGCTATTGGTGGTCCACTCCAATTCCCTTCACAGAGCTGTTGAACCCACGATACTGTGAGGAACTGCTGCTAAGGGCTCACAGCTTTCTCCTCTGGAGAACTGCCCTTAGCCAGTGGTTTTCAAACTTTAGTGTGTATCAGAATCACCTGGATAGCTTGTTAAGCCACAAATTGCTGGGCCCCGCCCCCAGAGTTTGTGATTCAGTAGGTCTGGGCTGAGGCCCAAGGAACAATCATTTTTAACGAATTCCCAGGTGATGCTGATCCTGCTGATCTGGGGACCGTGCGTTGAGAACAACTGTTCTAGACTGACACACGTCACCTCCCCCAGGGATTCCTGGGAGGTTTTACCCTCCAGAGTCAATGACTGACTGGTATGCAGTGTAAATGTCCCACCACCTTGTCTCAAATCAAGACAATTCTGGGGTGCTATCCATTCTCCAGAGATCCACACAAGATCAAGCTGTGGCTAGACTCTGACTGGTTCCAGATTTTTACCAAGGTTCTTCCCCTACCCGGTGCTACTCCCCTCACTTCCTTACAGATGTCTCCTTAGTAAACCACTTGGAGAATACACCTTACTCAGTTTTTGTTTAGGAAACCCAACCTAAGATAACATATTTTCACCAAAACTATGTTTTTTTATTACTGAAACTACATCTGAGAATTATTTTACCGTTTTGAAGTTTGTTTACCCTCAATATTCCTGTTGATCCTCAAACACAGCGACGGTTTTGAGAGTGGTCAGTAGTAGTCAAAATGCTCAGAAAGATAGGAAGTATAAATGATGAAACAAAATTAAAGATAATTGGGGCTGTTTATTTGGAGCATAGAGGGCAAAACAGAAGATCCGTTAGTTATCCTTGTCAAGAGCATCCAGTATCTACTTACTGGTGGCATTGTTCTTACAAGGCAAGTGTAGAAAGAAATGACTCTGCCTTCTGGCACTTTACACTGTCAGGTTTGTCTGAAAAGACATTTACATGTTTTGAGGGGATGAATTCATGCAGTGAGTATCATGGACAATATTTTGATATCTAAACGAACTCCCCACAGCTGACTTGTTTCAATTAATGAACTGTAATTACATTATATGTGTGAATGAATAAATGAATTAATGTACATTTAATAATCTAAATATGTCAGATACTGGGCTAGCCACTTTCTCATACATCATTTAGTTAATCCTCATGATTAAGTTTTCAGAAAACACAAGAAATTCTGTGTACTTTTTAAAAATAAAGTAAATAAACTTGAGAAAGAGTGCAAACCCATTTAGTATTGCTATTTTCCTATCACTAATATAATACTGTTAAGTGATTTTAATGAATCAATATATGATTGAAGAATAATTAATGTTATGCCTACCACTGATTTTGGCAAAACATTGCAGAATGTGAGACTACTTCGCCCTCACCCTATTGCAAGCTTTTGGACAGGACTTATCACATTTAGTTCTGACTCTGGAAGGAAAAACAGAAGTATTTTTGACTTGTACTTTCTTATCAGGGCCAGAAGATGTGATGGATGAGATGGAATAGCATGAAAAACTTTGAGTAGATGCTTCTTAAATTACTTTTGGGGACAATTGATGCAATGAATTTGTGCAATTCATGCATCAACCCAGGAACCTCTAAGGCTGTGATTTAAGAGTGATAGTTTGGTCTCATCTGACTTTTTATGATGCAACATGTTGTAGTCAAAAGAATCCAATATCATGTGTTTAAATTCTGGGATTTCTTATCTATTTTCTGTTTGATTTAAATCAAGTTATAATTGTTCTAGCTCTCAATTTCTTTATCTCTAAATTGGTGGTCATAATGCCCATCCTGATAGTATGGTTATGAAGATAAATAAAGTAATATATGTAAATTTCTATACACTATGGCCAAAATATCACAGGTTCACAATAAATATTAAGTTCTCCTGCTTTTAATTCTATCCATATCTCCTTTTTATCAAACATATCCTGTACTCCAGTCAAACCAAACCATAATCATCCATAACCAAATCGTGTGATATCTAGCCCTTATACCTCTTTACACCTCACGCTGGTCACCATATTTGTTTTTTTCTCTTTTTTTCCCCAGCCTTTATGAACTAGCTTCCCTGATTCTCTAAGGAAGTGTGCTTTATTCCTCCTATGAATATCCAAGGATACATCTCTCATGACATTTAGCCCATTTGCCATGTATTATTCTTACGCATACATTATTTCTTTGAAGTTATTGAGTGCAGTGTTTCATTCTACCTACAGTAGTTTCCCTTTATATGTCCTGGTTGAAATTATCACATGAAATAGCATGATAACTATACTAGTAGTTGTCTGCTTATTTTTCTGCCTCACACACTACCTCACAAGATCTTGGAAAGGACTATGTGTTTTCTCTATTTCTCTCTATATATTCTCTCTCTATTCTTCTCTGTATTCTATTTCTCTATATTCCATCTCAGTGATATACTCCCACTTTTGCAACAATATGAAATATTCCATTGTAGAGGTATATATATCCAAGTCCATGGTTTATTCTGCCAAATTCAGGGGAAGGCTTAATATATTTAATGACTTAATGACTAAAATCAGAGGCTAGTAATCTGAAAGAGGAGCATTTGATAGCAAACCTTCAGACAATGATGGAAGAGCTCTGATTGCTCTCTCTCTTCGCTATGAGACAGTTACAGCTTGCGAGGCCATAGGCTGTTAGATCCCCAGGGACCTGGAGTCTCCAAGAATTAACTTACAAGTTATAGTTGGGTGGACTTAAAAGCACCCACGAGGTCACTGAAGCTCCCAGGCTCTTTCCTCTTAGCTGGTGACCTTCCTTTCTTCCTCCTAAATTTCCTCAATCTCTATAGCTGTCCTTGCTAACTTTTGCTTAGTGAATCTGACTCTACTTCCTAGTGTTTCTCACCGTGACTTGTTATCCTCTCTTGGATCTCTTGATTGCTTTATGTTTTACTCCAGAGCAAGGTCTCTGTGGTTTTGACCCCATTTTGATACTTAATGTCAGACTGTTTTCTCTTCATCTTTTTTAGTACTGACCATAGCCTGACTGCTCAATTCTTCTTAGTATTACAGCCAAAAGTGATTTTTTTCCTACGAAAATGACCCCATAAAAATATGGATGTATAAAGTTTCCCTTTCTTTTCCCAGCCATAACAGAACTTGTGCTGACTTATTCAGATCCTTGTCATCATTTTGCCGCTTCAGGTTATTTATCGTGTGTGCAATGTTAGAGAAGTCATGTGTACTTTTCCATAGATATCTTAAGGAACAGGGACTCCAGGGGCCTCCCCAGGTCCTCACAGCCTATAACTTTTAAAAAAGCAATTCACAAGCAAAATATGAATCTGAATCTGGCACGTAGAGCCACAAATAAACAGCTGGATAAAAATTTTGAAAACATGCAAACTATGATTGTGTGTTTTGGGAATCACCCATAAGAAGGGCATAGGAAATGTTGTCTCCAGCAAGCAGAGTTTCCAAAACTGGAATCATGGCATCTCTAATAACAGAAGTAAATGGGCAACATGTGTGGACAGGTAATAGAACATACCTCTTGGCAGAAATGAGATCTGAAAGCAGAAAGCATGCTTTATTTGAGTAATATGAAACATATAAAAATTTTTGATACAGACGCAGACTCCAAAAGACTACACATTGCACTGCTGGAGAATGTGCTGCAAACAAATTTTGACCAGGGTAAGTGGAGAGTTAAGGGATGTAACCAGAGGTTTAAAGCAAAAGAAAATCAATCCACTCATAGAAAATAACCCATTCAATATGTTGGTGGGTTATGTTCCTACGAGCATATGAACCAAGACCAAGGCCGTGTCCATGGAAAAAACATCAGGGATGAAAAGAGGGAAAGAGCAGAAGAAGGAGATGTTACTGCCATGCTCAATCGTAAATTGCATAACCTTTCCATAAAACAAATATGGGCATGCAAGGAAAACATCACCAAATAAAACAAAGAATCCCTCTTAGTCACGCACCCTACATACCCCCACACTCCAATCTCAACAAAGTAACTAGTTTCCAAGTTCTGATACTATATGAGCATGACCCCAAAAGTTCTGGATAGTTCTGCTTCCATTGTTCTGTTTGGCTTTTTCTTTGCAGAACAAAGATTGTCTGGATCCTGTTGAACCTATAGCTCTTCTAATGAACATGTACAGTCCAATTCCTGAAATGCAAATTGTTTTTATGATCATTGGGGAAACTTGAACTACAAGCTATTTTTCTATTTTGTCTCATTAGCAAGAATTCATTTTTGCTTTAGATATAAATATGATGTTTGGGTAAAAAATAAGAGATTCTGTGAGATATATATTTTTAAGTTATATTTACATTATAGTTATTTTTAAATTTAATTCCATTTTCAAAGGAAAATAAAGCAACCTAGTTCTTCATAGAAATATATTTTAATTTCGTGAGTTTGTGTCTAGCAGATAAATCTTGAATAATACATGAAAACTAGGCTTCACCATTTGTTTAAAATTGGAAGTTAAGATGCATTTTCTTTCATCTCAAACATTAGTAGAGGAGGTGAGACACATCATTTTCTTCACTCCAAAGCCCAACTGCATGGCCAATCAAGGTAGATTGATTGAAGATGTCAAAAGTAGTGGCAGCCAATATCCTCCAGTCTGCTGATCTTGCGTTTCAGAAGACAGATTAAACTAGGCTGTCTCTTTCTAAATTCAAATGGATTGGGAGGAAAAAAGAATCTTTGTGCCTCCATCCATTATGGGGCTTGTGCTTAATTGATCTTTGACTCATTACTGCAGCTGAACAACTTAGTGACACTGATGTGAATACTTGTTTACAAAATAGTAAGCCAGATAAATAGTTCATCTCCAGTTTTGAAACAGAATAACAGCTTAATAAAATGGTGAAAACAAACCATAAAAAATTATAAAACAGCCCCAATCAAAAAGTGTCCTATTCAATTGCCATCATTTAAAAGTCATTGATAGCAGGAATAAGTTGCGTAAATTGGTGTGCTCTGTGTCCATACACCTACCTTATTTGCTGATAATTTTTTTAACATTTAATCTCAACATTATTTTCAATATTTAATATCAGCTTGGTACAGTGCACAAACTATTCCTGTATATGAGCAATGTACAATGACAATGACTATATGCACTGTACAACTCATTAATCTGGTAAAATAATAAGTTGTTTAGCACTTCAAGTTATGTAAGACCTTTGCATAGCTGTATAATTTAAATCTATTTTCAGTGTCAATTTTGATCATAAAAAGCAATTCTTAAATGTTTGAAGGTAAAATTGTGTCACAAAATTACCATAAAAATCTTGTTAGTGTTCTTTTATGGCCATGAAAGTATTCAATAGCTTTCTATCAAGTTATATCTTAGCTGTGAAATTTACAAGAATAATATGAATTTATTTGCTTGGTTGATAGAGGAGTGAATTGTCATTGGATGTGTTTATAATCTGAGCATACTATATTCACCATCAAATTATAAAGTTTGCATGCAATGGGAAGCATACAGGTAGTATACCATGTGACTTTATAACATCCTCCTCCTCAAATATCACATGTAGGAACTCATTAATCTGCTTCCGATTATTTTATATTAAGAAAATAAAATTTCCCTGATGGGATCGTCAAGAATCCTTAAGAAAGAGTATTCAAATACTAAGTACTTAATGATGGAGAGAAAGAATGTTACTAATCTGTCTGGGTGTGTGCTGTGTTGTACAGTCATCATACTAATTACATTAGATTTAAAACAGCATCAATTGAAGATGCACTATTATTTTATGTACCAACATTAAAGAAAAAGTCTGCCAATTAAACTGTGACACAGTCCTAAGATGACATCAATTATAAGATGCATCCTGATTTCAGAAATGTAAACAGTGAAAAAGAAAGTGCATCTTAGACCAGATGAACTAAGGTAACTTCTTCCTATACATAATGCAACCATGCTCTTCCCACAGTGATTCCTATGGCCAATAAGAATATGAACAAGAGACACTCTATCTTGATTTTCCTCTTACTTCATTCGTGCCTCAGTCCCCTATAGTGAATCATCCTCTTCGTTATTTCTGACTGATGGAGTGCCCCAAAGTTCAGTCCTCAGCCCCTTCTTCTCTGTCTAGTCTTACTCCATAAGTGATCCTTACCTAAACCCTTACCTTTAAATGTCACCTATATAGTGGATAGATCCATCTTCAATTTGTAAGTTCATTTCCAACCTCTCTCTGATCTGCATTCCAAATATATGCCAACATGATAATTCCACTGGATGTCTAAAAGATATCTCATAATTTTAAATCAAATACAAAAATCTTGGCTTCTGCTTCTCATCTCAGGTCTCCTGATCTTAGTAAATGGCACCAGCTACTAAGTAGTTTAAACTAAAAACTTAGAAGCCTTCCAAGATTGTTTTATCAAACTCCCTATTCAGTTCTTTTGGGTCTAACTTCAAAATTGGTTCAAAATTGGCCAACTTTGTATCACCTTTGCCGCTATCACTCTTATCCCAAGTAGCTTCGAGCTCTCAAACACTGCTGCCTCAAACTCCCAATTGGTCTTTCTTCTTCTATACTTTCTCACATTCTTCACAGGGATATTTCTACAAAGTAAATCTGATCACATTATTTTCCTGCTGAAATCCCTTCATCAGCTTTCAATCAAACTTAGGAAATACAGCAATTTCTCTTCTATGGCCAATAAAGTCCTACATGATATGGCCCATGGATATCTATTAGTATCGTTTCCTAGAACTCTTTTATACACACACAAGACACAGAGACAGACAGACAGATGCACGCTCACACACACACACACACACACACACACACGCTCCCTATGACTCCACTAGAATGTAGAAGAACTGCCACTAGAACTTGGTTTTATCTTATTCGCCACTCTCTAGCCAGAGCCTGAAACACTGATGACGTGTAATAGACACAGAATAAATACTGATGATAGAATGAAGAAATGAATGAATGGATGGATGAATAAAACAGGAAAATGCTTTGTAAACATTGACTCACTGTCTCCTCCTCCCACTCCTTTCTTGTGACGTTGGGTCTGATGGAATACAGAGTGGAAGCATGTCTGATACTGAGTCTGGGAGTGCTGAAGAAACTAAAAGACTTATGAAGATGAAAGGCTTTTAGCTTTTGTCCAGGAATAGAGACATTTTGGTTAAAGAACTGACTTAAGACTGTTGGTGTTTGTAGATCAGCATTGTTAACATCTTTAGCATAATGGTCAGTTAGAATATACGCTCCTAAAAGTCCCTAACCAACATTAAAAACAAGTTATTCCAAATCTCAGGCACTCTTCAGACGATAGTTTCTTTTATTTGTCAGTCTGACGATTCTGAAGTTAATGATCTGCCACATATCAAACAGGAAGGCAGGGAAAATGTCTGTGAGACACTCAAGTAGATTGCTATCTGGACTGCTGAACCGAAGGCTAGGAATTTGGTGTCTGGCATTAGGCTTGGGAGCAGCAGAATAACTGTTGTTACTGAAATTCATCACAGAACGCTCAGTCTGAAACTTACGTTGAGGCAGTCAGTGAAATCTGTCTCCGTGGAGCACAGGGTCATCTCTCATTTTGAAAGAAGCTGTGTGAACTCTGGGGCTCTGATGGGGTTTCTTTAATATGAAATATTTATGTGAGAATGGGGATTGAGCGTGCCTTTGGGGCTATGAGCAAATTACTATTTTTGCTGAAAGTCAGAATGTTCTGGCAGTAGATAAAGCAGTCTGGGATTCTAAATCTACTCTAGTCACGTGATTTGCTGGCTTCCCAGTTCCCACACGATGCTGTGTGTTCCTTCTCCACTCCTCTGAGCTTATTATCCTCTAATTTTAAGGGCAACCACTAGCAAATGCACTGCAAGTCAGGAAACACCAATTATGAAGACTTTCCGTGATGAAATGACCATCTTCTTCCCTTGGCAGAGATTATTTCTCTTAATGCTTCTGTGATAATAAGCTATCTTTACATTGAAAACTTTGTTGATAGTGCCGTTGAATCACTTTCACTTCCTTGCAACCTTATTTACAGCACAGTGAAACTCTGCCTGGTATTTTGTGCCATCTTCTCACCTTCCAGTGCTATATCAGACAATGCTCCACTGCTATTCATAGGGTTTTTATGGCCAATTTTTTTGGAAGTGGGTGGCAAGGTCCTTCTTCCTGGTCTGTCTTAGTCTGGATCCTCCACTAGAACCTGTCCACCATGGGTGACCCTGATGGTATTGAAATACCAGTGGCATAGCTTTCAGCATCATAGCAACAGTATGACAACTGACAGATGGGTGGTGTGGTTCCCTGACCAGAAACAAACCCTGGCTGTGGAGTTGAGAGTGCTGAATCTTAACCACTAGACCACCAGGGCTGGCTATTGAAAACTAACTTGCTTTAAAATTGTTTATCTTAGGTGAGTATGAGGATCCTGAAGGTTTGAGGAGGTGGGAGGAAGTAGTGATCCTAGCTAGGGAGAACTGGACAACTCATATGAGTCTCAGGATACTTCAGTCAAAGAAAAAGAAAGCAAAAGATATCTCAAGAATTTCATAGGTCGTTACAAAGGAAATGAAATGATAAGGATTAGTGGAAGAATCCATTTGACAGAAATAACATGGTGAGTTAGGATCACTTCTCCAAACTTCCAGGAAGTTCTAGGATGAGACATGAACTTGAAGCAATTGGAGAAGAAATTATGTCTCACACTTTCTCATTTGAAACTCAGGAACAATAAGGGCTAATTCACAAAATTCTTGTGAAAACATAAAAGCACCTGGTAAATTCTGAATGGCAAAACAATATTCAAACGTGGTTTTTTTTTTTTTACTTTTATTGATTGAGGATGAACCTCAGTTATTGTCATAGCTCCCAGAGAAATGTTAAACTTCAACTTAACAAGAAAATGGCTAATTAATTGAATACATTCAGATTTAGAGCATCAAACATAGTTTATATCGATATCTACATCTCTCTTTCTCTGATATATACATACATACATGCTTTTATCTGTTCTCTTTTTGAAAAATAGTAAGAGATATCTGGTCAGGGATTGGTATGTGGTCTGAAGAAAAACATTTACTCTAGGTGAACCCACATAATAAGATTTAGTGATTCACTCTTAGAATGTGTTTAAACTATGTAGGCAAATGTTTCTAGGAAACACTGATAGCCTGTAGCAATACTTTCCTACTATATTCCTATCATAGGGCACAAAAATGAGGCTTCTCATAGCTGGAGGCAACTAGTGAGGCGATCAGTGGTACCTAAACTCTGCCTGGCAGCCTGAAAGCTGAGGAGATCAAAACTTTGGAACATGCTGCCTCGAGATCTCTGGCTTTAGATCTAAAAAGCATGAGATCCTGGCACTATCACTTACTAGCTTGGGAAAGTCACCTAGTCACTCTGAACCTGTATTGCCACATCTGTAAGACTTGGATGATAATCCTTTCCCCTCAGTACCCTACCTGAGGTCCAAATGACATGACGTATGTGAAAGATAAAAAAGTGAAGCATTGTATGAATTTTTGATATTAATATCAAAGATAATTTGAGTTTTTACTTATTTATCAAAGTTTGCATGCAACTGAGCAACTTGGAGCTGTAACCGTACTTAAAAATAAAGAAGTTCTGTATGGAAAATGTTAAATGCCTATTGCGCAGGATGGAAGTGGAAGAAAATGAACACGATTTTATTCATACATTTGTTGTTGAAGTTGCCACCACCTAAATGGGATGGAATTTTGCCTTTAAAAATGAAAGAAAATTATTTTCCCACATTTCTAAAATATGAAATGTCTGCTCTTATTTTATGATCTTATATTTAAATATTTAGGTCTCTGAATGTCAATTCAAATATACCATGTTAAAATACTGGCCCAGTATCTGTACTTTGTGCTCTTCAAAGAGGACAACTGCAAAATCCCCTCTTCAGCCAAAAGATAAAATAAGATTTTCTAAAAGAAACAAGCTAAACTTATCTTATAGTTCACACGTTAAATATTCCTGTTTATTTTCCCAATTAAAGTGCTGAATGCTTTACTTTGGGAATTAAAAAGTATATTTGAATAAAAGACCTACTATTTCAGTTCCCTGCCTACTTTTTCTTATAATGCCAGCAAATAATCAATTCGGGAGGGGTAAAAAAATGGAAAAATTCTGTTTAACCTTCTGTCAAGATGGCCTAACTGAAAACTTTAGCCAGGAGATGGTCTGATAGTTAAGATTGATGAGCACTGTCTGCCTTAGCTGAAGCTCAAGTCTTATCTCATTTGTAATTTTCTCACTACCCTTGGCTAAGGAGGAAGGGTCCTGAGGTTGAACACACCTGCTTCTACCCTTAAACCCATTGAGAACAACCTCTGCTCTAACTAGGCAGACCCTCTTTGCCACATGAGAATAGACAGCAAAATATACAGAAAAAAAATAAAAGCCACTCAGTGCCACAGTAGAGAGAGCTAAAGATAGATGACATGATATTATTATTTTATTTCTAACTTCATGGTGACCTATACTTTAACAAATCAAATATGCACTGTCATTAAAGTGTAGAAAGGCTCTTTGGAGGTAGGGGAGGACATTTTTACTAATAAAAGCAATGATAAATTAATTGTTATCAATGTGAAACTCTAATTTAGGTAAGTATTTTATCATACACAGCCTTGGTATATTATTCTGAATTTTTAGTGATGCAAAAAATAAGCCATACAACCTATATCCCAAATATATTATTATGCATTACTTTTAAATTCTTTAAAATAAGATGTATCATACATTCACTGAACACAATTAGAATAATACACATAAAAGTTTGATTCTCTCAGAGCTTTGAGTAAAGGACAAAATGGATTCTAGTGAATCTACCCACCAATTTTTAAAAAATATATATATATAAGTATATATATATTCACATGAAATAATCGCAAAGAAAAAAACTATCTATGGACTATATAAAATGGACTAGGAAACAGATTATAAGAACAGGATAGAAAACCACATGTAATGTTAAATATGCAGTCAGGGACCGATATGATGTTGTTTCTTTGGTAGACTCTTGGACCATTTTTTTCAGGTTGCTCTGGCATCTCCCTGGCAAGTTACTAGAGCATGACTCAAATTCTGTCATTTATAATTCTGACAAAATAGAAAGGAGATCAAGTTCTTGTGTGATGCATAGAACACTTCAGTGTCTTTCTAAAGATGACTCCATTTATTTCTCACGTGTACAGGTATGAGTGGAAAGGAAAATGTAGGCCTTAGGGGACTTATTTCACCAGTTAGCATGTTTACTGAGAAGGGTTATTTGTTGTTGATTACCTTAATTTTATGTATTTTAAACCTTTTTTTTTTACCATATCTATCTTCAATTTCCATGTGTTGGTAAAACACCTATGATGATATAAACTAGAAAGATATTTCCAATTATCATTCTTAATCATTCTCTATCCTCTTCGCTTCTGAACTTCTATTTCTTCCCTAATTATACCATAAAACATACTTTTAGAAGGGTCCTGGATGAAGTGGTTGGTTACTTAGGGTGAGAGAAGGTGAAGAAGGATCTTTGGAAACTCTAACATAGAATTGGGGACCAGGAAGGCAGGAAGACCAGGCACCCAGAGTCAAAACATTTTAAACCTGTTTTCTCTGGCCACTCAGGATTTTTGCTTAGGCATGTATATTCTGGAAAACTGACTGTGATGATTTATTTAGTTTGACAAAATAGATATTCACTCTTGGAAAAATGGCAGTGCAAACTGATGGGAACTGCAGTTACTTGCCTTTGTGAGAAGCTGCATTGTCTAAAGATATGGCATAGAGGGAGATAAGCAAACTTGGGCTCGCTGAAGAGTCTAATCACATAACTGCCTTAGTGGCAACTTCAAAACTGCCAGGGAAACTATTTGAACAGCCTGCCAGTGAGTCAGATCCCGCTCCTAGTGAAAGGTCTCTCAAAGGCTGGCATCCGGGCCCTTTGATTGCCTTTCAGCAAGCACGGCTGGGACTTCGTGCTTTATTTCTGGTGATCATGTGCTTGGACCATTACCAGGCTGTCTGGAATGTGAGAACTGTTGTCTTGATTCCAAATGAAAGCCTATCTTGTGATTTCACTTCTGAATAAGAGTGTTCCAAGCTGTCCTTTTTTATTTATTTACTGTTCTGCAGTGACTTCAGCATGTGTTTGCTCTGGGCCATGAATTGACTAAGATCTCTCTTTTTCACAAAATGGAGGTAAAGATAAAAACCAAGCTTTTTGCACACTCTTGGCTAGTAAATCTCATAAATAATGAACTTCACATCCGCTATTTTTAAAATACTGTTTTGAGGAAGTTCTTTCATCATTGACAGATCTTCACATTTGTTTTATTCAGAAATTTCTTTAATTTGCCTTCACAAAGCAACTAGTATCATGTAGCAAATAAATATATTTTAAGTTACGTAAAAGCCTTTGCATCTCCTGTTCCCCTGCCACCAAATCACTTCCACATAGCACTCCCAACACATCTCACAGTTGATGGGGTCTCTCATAAAGAGGGTTATGTCAGTAATGGAAATATTTGTGCTGGTATTGTTTTTTTTTTAAAGATTGGCACCTGGGCTAACAACTGTTGCCAATCTTTTTTTTTTTTCTGCTTTGTCTCCCCAAACCCCCCTGTACACAGTTGTATATCTTAGTTGCAGGTCCTTCTAGTTGTGGGATGTGGGATGCCGCCTCAATGTGGCCTGACGAGCGGTGCCATGTCCATGCCCAGGATCTGAACCCTGGGCCACCATAGCCGAGCGTGAGAACTTAACCACTCGGCCATGGAGCCGGCCCCTCGTGCTGGTATTCTATAAAAACATTTGTTCTAATCTATCTTAGGCTCAACTAAGGAGGTTACCCAAACTGCACTTCCCCAGTCAACCCTCATTTAGACACCTATGGAGGTACCATGCAGACAACTCATTTCACTCCCTTCTTTCTGCTTGGTTCACTATCACCTTCTCTTTCTTTCCTCTCTCCTCTAATGATTCCTGTCATACAACATCCTCCCGAGTTGTACATAGCCCATTTGACAATTGCATACACGTGGAATCCTTTCACAGCAGGTGCTACAATTTTCCTTCAAGTGCATGTGCCATTGACTACTCAATATTTATATGGTATACTTCCTCCCAAGTCTCAGTTTTGTTCTTGGCTGTAGATCATCCTCCCTTCCCAAACATCACTCTGTGGTTTTACTCCACTGTACTGAAGCAATCACGGTCTTGATAGTAGCTGTGTTGTGGTTAGTCTCACTGGCTCGAGTCTCCTGCAATAATCTTCATGCAAGTATATAAAATCCAATATAAAGCCAACATATGAAATTGAGACAACTCAACCTGAACACTGGCACTTTTCCAAAGTCCACTAATTTTTTATTGAGAGTATAATTATTATGCACAAAACTTAGAGCAGTATACCAAACAGATTTTGAAAGGATTACTGATTTCTAAGATATTCTCCAACCATTATTTGAAGATACGGAATTATAGACATGAGAAGTCTAAATGTTATAGCTGTAGGCATTTATTTACCTCTTTAAAATTGTTTGAAATGTTAACTGAAGTTTCAACTCATATTTAAAAGAGAAATCGGGCTGTAGATGTGGCTGTTGCCACCCTTAATTAAAACCTTACGTATTTTGGCACCTGTGACTTTCCTACTAATATCCTGACCACTTAGACCTCAAGTAAAGCCTAATAGTTGATAAACTATACCCATTTTTCTGGTATGTCCTGCCAAATTTCCCATTTGGTGTGCAGCCGATTAGAGAAATAGACATCTATACGTAACAATGGAGGAAACACATACCTGCTATTTAGATTAACCCAATATCTAATTCTTAAACTATAAATGAATGGTCAAGAATAATTAGACACATGAGGAGAATCAACAGCATAGAAGACAAAGACTAACAGAACCACCGACCTAAAAGACCAGCAATTATAGAGGTAATTCAGAAAGCAGAGGAGATTTAAAAAATTCTCATTGGTACACACAGACGAATTTATAAAGTAAGAATCAAATGCTACAAAAAGGTAACAATCAGAGAACAGAAAAGAGTCCTGTGAAATTAAAACAGAGAGAGAGAGAAAGAAATCTGGCAGAATGCAGACTGCAAAGACTGAAAAAAAGGAATAAAATCTTATAGAAGATTAATCCAGGAGGGAGAACAACCAGTTAAAAATATCAGAAAAATATTGAGGGGAATATTTTATAAGAAATAATTGAATTAATTTCTCACAGTTGAAGAAAGACAAAAATCTTTAGATTATATGGTCCTGCAGGGGCCTGAAGGACAAATGAAGAAAATCCCACATATCGATATAACCTTCTGAACTTTCCTTGTTTCACAAAGGTAAGAAACAAAAGACTGTGAAAAGTTTCCAGAGAAACATGATATGTCTCTGATAAAAGTACAAGTAGTCAATTGGCACTAGGTTTTGATCACTAATGTGATATGTTTGAAAACAAAGAATTGATATCTCCTGAGTTTTAGTAGAATAGTTTGTATACTAACATAAAATAGACTTGTGTATTTCATTTAACAAAAGAAGTAGAGAATGAGGATTTGTGCCTGTCTTGTATAACTATATATAAAATACGTAATATAAATGTTTAAGAAAGTACTGAATCTGGGTGAGTGTTGCAATATTACCATTTTAAAAAAATTTAGGGGCCGGCTCCATGGCCGAGTGGTTAAGTTTGCGCACTCTGCTGCGGCGGCTCAGGGTTCAGATCCTGGGCATGGACATGGCACCGCTCATCAGGCCACGTTGAGGCGGCATCCCGCATCCCACAACTAGCAGGACCTGCAACTAAGATATACAACTGTGTACAGGGGGGGTTTGGGGAGATAAAGCAGAAAAAAAAAATTTAGCCTGGCTTATTTCATTTAACCTCACAGTCTAGTTTCCTTGCTTTTTTTTTTAAAAAAAAGATTGGCACCTGAGCTAACATCTGTTGCCAATATTCTTTTTTTTCTTTTCTTTTTATTCTCCCCAAGGCCCCCCAGTACATAGTTGGAGGTCCTTCTGGTTGTGCTATGTGGGACCGCCTCAGCAAGGCTTGATAAGCAGTGCCATGTCTGTACCCAGGATCCGAACCGGTGAAACTCTGGGCCGCCAAAGCAGAGCACATGAACTTAACCACTCAGCCATGCAGCTGGCCCCTATTTCTCTTGCTTTTGAAATGGTCATAATGCTTGTTCCATCAGCTCACAGCATAGTTGTGAGGATGGCGCAATTAGTCTGAAAATGCTTTAATAACTGTTAAACATGATTCAAGATGTTTCCCACCTCTGTCTCTTACAACTTCTCGCTCAAGAACAATCCACTCAGTCAATATCACTAATATTTCATGAGCAATCCTGGGTGTAATATTTCTTTTGAAACTTTGATCTTTAGATGGTAGGTCTTCTGAAACCAATATGATGGACTGGGAGCTATGGGAATTAGGAGGGAAGGCAAAATGTTTTGGAGTCTCTGTTAATTATCCATGTTCTGCATTAGTAAAAAGTTTCATTTTTGCATAAAAATTTAAGTTGAAATGGTCAAATACGACTGTTATCTGTTCACTTTTGCATCCATATTCCCTAGTCTTTTTGTAGTAGATAAATGAAAATACAGTACTTTTTTGAGTTGGGATAATTCTATGGCCTAAGAGAACTTGAGTGCTCCCCGTCTCTGTGAAACATATTCCTGATTTGTTTCAGGGACAATTTGGGAGCACATACTGGATTCTAGAAGTGATATGGGTTCAGTTGTTTAGTGATCAGTGAAATGCTTTTCCTTATCTTAAAGCCTTGAAATATCCTAGTTCCCATATACAAATACCAACCTACGTTACTCAATCCTGATGGCCAATTTCTTTCTATATAGTTTCTTTTCTCTAAGGACTCAAGTATGCTTGGATTGCTTTCATTGAAGCTTTTAATTCAGTTCTTATAAGTACTATCCTAGAAGCTGCTATTTCCCCCTAATTTTCTATTCTTATTCACTTGAAGAGACACTAGTGTGTTTCAGTCCCTATGGCCATCCCAGTTCCTTTTCTATTATGAGTTGATGAAAGTTGCAGACAGATTCTTTTTCATTAGAAGAGTGCTAATGACACATTGCTCTGTCATCAGAACTTAATTTCACTGTAGGAATAGTGAGTGGTCACTAAGCATTTTTCCTTTAGATCTCTACTATACAACTGCAATGCAGGTTCTAGTAGGAGGCTGAAGAAAATATACAAATAAATTCTTACATATTGAAAAGTAATCAGAAAAGGGCTTAGCTATTATAGATTGTCCACATCTGTGAATATTTTTGCATATAAATGATTTTAAGTGGGAGTCTATGATTGCTCTATATATTTTCCCAATTAACTTACATTAGATTTCAATTGTTTCATGTCTGAGCATTCCTGAGGGGTGTGTGTGGATGTGTGCATAGGTGCCCTTTAAAAGAAGTATCACTTAACCTTTGCCTTCAAATACAGAAACAGGAACACAATACTATTTTCAATAAAAATTTAGTTTATGTTAGAGCTATATTCTTTTCATAAGTGGAGAGATGTGGCACATTCAAAGGGTTCTTTTGTTGTTCATCTAAAAGAGGAAGCAGTGGCTATGCGGAGAAGTTACTGTGTAGTGTCATCAGCTATTTAGTCTATCAGTTGTCTTTGAAATGTCTGTCATTTCCATCTGGTTGTCTTTGGGCAGAGTGCCTGTATACAGTTGTGCATCTCTGGTGGTCACTGTTGTTTGAAGATTACAATTTTCCTTTGTAAGTATACTCTCCTTACCTGTTTCTCATTATCTTTATGTGATTGATAAGATGTGTTATTTTTTTACCCCCAAGACCTGTAGAAATAAATAATTTAATTTGCATGAATGACTTTCTTGTGGGAATACATTAGATAAGCAACTCTCTAATTTAAAGGAAGGTGACCTGTACATTTAATTGAATCTGATAAAGTTGTTGCAGAATTCATGTTCCAAAAGAATTGTCTTTGTATATTTATTAATTCCCTGCTTCCTTGTAAACAAGTCTGTTTCAACTCAAAATAAAAGACACACAATCAAAGAGATGTTGAAACAAGGGTTAAATAATAAATCAATATCATGTCCTCTTCCTAAAATGCACAGATATATCTAAAAAAATAGCTTGAATAGAATACATAAAAATATTAACAGCAGTTTCTCTGAACCACAGTAATGTCAACAATTTTACTTTACTTCCCTATAATTTCTGCATACAATGCTCAGCAATGAGTAAGAAAGACTTTTATGAACAATATTTTAAAAATAAAAATTTTGGGTGGCCAGCCCTGTGGCCAAGTGGTTAAGTTTGCACGTTCTGCTTCAGCAGCCCAGAGTTTTGCTGGTTCGGATCCTGGGCACAAACATGGCACCACTCATCAGGCCATGCTGAGGTGGTGTCCCATAATGCACAACCAGAAGGACCTACAAGTAGAATATACAACTAGGTACTGGGGGGATTTGGGGAAAAGAAGATGAAGAAGAAAAAAAAGACAAGATTAGCAACAGATGTTAGCTCAGGTGCCAATCTAAAAAATAAATAAATAAAAATAAAAACTTTTATTTAAAATTTAAATAAACTTATTTGAGAGAAAGAAAGTTCACCTAAAAACTACAAAAACATTTTGGCTGTGTCAATTCTTTAGAGTGCCCTACTACATAAATCAAATAAATCATAGCGTATTGAGATCAGGCCACAAAACTATTTTTATTCTTTTTTTTTACAGATGAGTAGAGTGAGTCCCAAAAATGTTCAATGATTTTTCCAATGCCTCAATTGCTGGATCTAGGATTCCAAACCTCTCAACATGAGGTTTTACACAATAAAATCGTCCTCTTGTTGAGGGAGTTACTTCTAGGAACACGATGACAACTTTAGTAAAGTTAATAAAAAATTCATATTTCATATCTTACCTATTATTCCTTTGTTATGCTTAATTTTCATTCTCAAACAAAAATGTCTATACTTGTCTTCATAATAGAGGATAGCATACTAAATGGTGAAATCACACTGAACAAATTATTAATTTTTCCACAAATTCTCATCAATTTACCTCTTTGGCTAAGTAATTTTCAGATGCCTACTACATATAAAATAACAGAGAATGATTAAATAATGCTGGATACATGGCAGATAAAAGACATGTTGCTATGAGTCCTGGAAAAGAGAGATTATTTAACTTTCTTTGCTCATAGCTGAAGGTCTCTTAAGCCTGGTGTGGTGAAGTCCCATCTTCTCTACCATTTGAACAGAGCTTGTCACGGAACAAGGCCAACACAGAAGCAGCAGCACTGAGAGTTCGAGTCAGATTCCTAATAGCATCATTTATCTGCCTGAATCAAGATGTGCTTGGAACCTGCACATTCTTGGACTTTTCATTTACCTGATTTCATAAATTTCCTACTTAGAATTATGGGTAATGTAAGAGATTTTGATCACTTTTATTTTAAAAATGCTCAGCAAATATAGGGACCGTGTTGTCAGCTTCTTTATTAATTTGCTAGTACTGCTGAAACAAAGTGCCACAAATCAGGTGGCTTAAATCACAGAAATATATTGTCTTACAGTTCTGGAGACTAGAAGCACCAGATCAAGGTGTCAGCAGGGTTGATTCCTTCTGAGGGCTGTGAGGACGAGTTTGTTCCAAGCCTCTTGTCTAACTTGTGCTGGTTTGCTGTCAATCTTTGCTGTTCCTTGGCTGGTAGAAGTATCACTCCAATGTCCGCCTTCATCGTCACATGGCATTCTCCCTGTTTGTCTGTCCATCTGCAAGTTTCACCTTTTTATAAAGACACCCATCATATTGCATTAAGGCCCACCCTAATGACCTCATTTTAACTTTACCTCTGGAAAGACCTTATCACATTCTGAGATATCGAGGGTTAGGGTATTAACATATAAATTTTGGAAGACTATGACTCAACCCATAACAGCTTCCAACTTGAAACCCAACTGGGCCGTTCCCTTTAACACTTTTTTTACATATTTATTGAAGTGTAATTGATATGCAACAAACTACATATATTCATAGTGTATAATTTGGTAAAATTTGGTATACATCTGTGAAATCATCACCACCATCTAGATAGTGAACATATCCAACATCCCCAAAAGTTGCCTGTGCCCCTTGGAATTCCTCTACCGTGTCCCTTCCAAGACCCTCTACACCCCATTCTCAGGTAGAAATGACGCCCAGAGCCTAGATTTGGAACTTCCAAATCCAGATGTAAGAGACAATTTCTCTGCTCTGACATGTACCTGAGAATGACTGACTCTCTTACCCTGAGTTCCCTCCTTGGCTATAATTTTGCCTTCTTTGTTTCTCATTGCCATGTTGGCTCCTCTCAGTCATCTGTCCCTTACTGCTGAGATTTGCTGTCAGCAGTTCCAGATAGGCATATTGCCTGCACTGAGTTTTGGGCCCCACTGCTCAGTGAGCCTCAGCAGCTGGCCCTTCTGATGTAACACCTCTGCTTTGAGGCCCGTTAACTACCTTTGTATCAGATGAATATGGACTTTCAAGGAAATCAATTCTACCTGTGAAGGAATAAGATTTCAAACTCAAACCCCCTTCCCTCGCAATTGCCCTCAGGGAATTAAGGCTCCTTTGATGATCTCTCCCTGCTCTTCACTTGGATCAAGGGCTGCTTTGTGCTTTTTCTTGTCCACCATCCCTCATTCTGCACCTCCCCCCAGCCCCCATGGAAATGAGTCTCCCATTTTCTGAGCAGAGTTAGTAAACTTACTGTTTACCAGCAAGTTCTCAGGCATCCACCTGGGAGAAAAGCAAGTTTACTTGATTTAATTGCCATTCACAGCCTGGTTACAGGAACCAACATATATTTGCTTTGTGTAACAAACACTTTCCTTCACTGTTCTGCTTTGAATTTGTTATCTTGCTAAAGCTCACAAAAATTAACTCTGTGTATGTGTAATCAATTAAACTCTTTAATAAGAATAATAGCATACAGCACCAACTTTATGTCAGAGACTCTGAAAAACACTTTATAGAATGGCATCTTTAGTCCACAGAATGTCCTCATGAAGGAGGTTTTATTGTTTATATGTTTCGGATGGAGAAATTACCAACATTTATTGAAGGTTTACTATAAACTAGGCACAGTTCCATGCATTTCATATATATTAACTTATTTAAACCTTACAAAAAACCTGTGAAGCAGGTATTTCTTGTGTCAGTTAGGATTTCTACAGGAAAAGGATGGCTCAAACTAACATATTTTAATACAGACAAGTAATGCAGACAAATACGACAAAGAAACAATAGGGAGGCACCCAGATCATCCTGAAGTGGTAAGATTTATCATCTTGAGAGCTAAAGGGACTAAGGAAGGAAGATAAGTGATGGAGCCAGGAAGCAGCTGGAGCCCCAGTGAGAGCTGGAGCATGATGTAGGGGTCAATTGGCAGGTCAGGTAGTCTAGAAGGGATGAAGATGCTATTAGAGACAAAAAAGCAAAAAGAAAGAGCAAATCATTTCTTAAAAACCAATTCTTGAAGTTGTGCATATCATTTCTGCTTACTGCCATTGACTGGATCTTAGCCTTGATCCCATGCCTAGATGAAAGGGAGCAAGCCTGGGGAACTTAAAACCATTGTTAATTCTGGACAGTCATGTACCTAAATCAAATCTAGGGAGAGAGAATATTAACAAAGGAGGATTTCTGACATAATATTCTTCCAAGAAAACTGAACATAGAATTTGGCACTGATTAGCTTTATCAGTTTGGGAATCTATTTTTTAAAAGTTTATTATTCTTTAAAACAAAACAGCTTTAATTCACCTCACAATGATGCTTGATAAAAACCATTTGCTGATTTAATATGATTTGAGAAAAATCAGTGGAAATCTGTACCGAACTTTGATTTCTGCATACTGAACTGTGCTAGTTCAGTATGTCTTTCTTTAAGGAGTAGAGGCAAATATCTTTTATGAAAATGATTTTAGTTCTTCCTGTTGGTTATGGTGTCTGAATAATTTACTTTGACAAGGTTTAGATGTTGTATCAATCAATACATGATTAATAAACATCACAAAACTTCTACAGGCTCATGTGTTGGTTAAATTAAGGCCTCAGAAAGACTGTCTTGCTTCCATTGCTGACACAGTTACCTAGAAAAGTACTTGTCAAGGATGACCCCCTGACCAGCAGCATCAGCAAATTCTTGGACTACACCCTGGGCCTGCTGAATCAGACACACCAGAGTTGAGACCCAGCAGACTGTGTTTCACTAACCTTGCAAGGTGATTCTTATGCATGTTAAATTGAAAACCACTGCTCTAGATCAAGCTTCTTAACCTTATATAGAAGCTCAGTTCCATCCTTTGCCAAACAGAGACACTAACTGTAACTGCCTTTTAGAGTACTTTGAAGAGTTAAACGATGTAACAGGTAAAGTTTGGAAAATAGTAAGGGCATAATAAATTTTAGCAGCTATTTTCATTATAATTAGTAGTTTTTAGTCTATTTTTATTAAGTAAGACAGGAAGTATCTGTTTAGGAGGCAGTACAATGTTGCTGTTAAAGGCCCGGAAGCTACATTGCCTGGAGTCAAAGCCTGGCCCAGCTCAGACCCAGGGAAGGTTACTCTCTCTCTATTCCTCTGTTTCCTCATAGGTACAGTGGGTATAATAATGAAAGTCCCTTATCAAAAGTTAGACTAGTTTCTATCACATGCTAAGCTTTAAATTTACGTGTTACCTATTATTACCCCTTCAAGCAATTCGGTTTGAAGAATAAGCATTTGTTGTTGTGTTAATTTATTTCAGTACACTACTGCTCTCAGGGTGAATTAGTTCCTTTTCTCTAATACTTATTTTAGTAGTTCTATTTTTTTCCATTTCTTAAAAAATAAAACTTCCATGCTCCCCTCGATAAGCAACCCTTCTGTGTATGCAGCTCCTACAGTGTCTACTTCTGATGAGTCCTCAGCACCTCTTGCAGGTGATTAGACCTGAGGAAGGATAAACTAAAGAAGAGACACTTTAAATAATTATAAATAAAAATGCATGTCTGTGCTCATTTTAAGAGCTCAGAACAATCTTAACCTTCTTTATCTACTTACTTATCTTCCACAGGTAACGGATACTTGTCTATAGATAGGAGCTTCCTGTGCTGGAGAAAATCAGGGTTTATGCCTACTTATAAAATACTTTCCTGAACCCTGAAAGCCAATTTAGCATTTCATGTCACTTTCAAAGTTTTTCTCACTTCAACAAGAGCCACTCATGTTGTCTGAGATATTTGGTAATTGAGTTTCTCAAGGAAAATGTGACACATCGTGATGTAGTGTAAAAGGATTTCAGAGTTATCCATTCCCAGACCTTTCATAATCGGCTAAAAATATGTTTCAGTGTCCCCTGCCTGGGCCTCAGGAGGCCCTACCAACCTCATATTTCTTAATCTGATCTTATTTTCTGGTCATCAATTTGATTTCTCGGCAACTGGCAGCACGTGGTCTTCTTTGAATAGCCTCATGTCTATAAATCTTTATCTCCATTTTTTCAATTTTCCTCCCAGTCTCTGTTGATCTTAACCCCTAAATTTTTATCACTTGTAGCTTGAATTACAGGTGACCTTTTCATTGCTATCAGTCAAGTTTTTACCTAATAAAGCTGAAATGGTCCTTGTCATTTAAAAAAGAATAATGAGCAGTGCTGAATGAAAGGTAAGGAGTAGAAATTCACAGAAAGAGAGAGAGAGAGAAGAAAACAACAAAAAACCCCTCAGTGCTTTAAAAGTTGAGGGCTTCCTTGCTGGTATATTTTTCCTTCTTTTTTATGTTTAACCTACTCAAATTCCTGTTTTAAATGAGTGATTGTTCAACTTTTCTGGAAAAAGTAGCTGAATAGCTTGAATTCCATAATGAGTCCCTGTGAATAAACCAAATACTTTATATGGTGAATTAACTATTATTCTAGGGGGAAGAAGGCCGACACTTTTGCTACTGAACTAAATGTACCTTTTTATAATAACAAAAAGTGAATCACATAATTTTGTATTTTCTGTGAATTTCTTTTAGATACTTATGGAAAGAATTTACCATTTAAAAGTGCTTCAAAGAGGTGACTATTTCCTTGTATAAAACATTTCTTGTCCAGTCCCTTTCACTCTTCTTTGAATATGACAGATCTAATTATGATGCTGGAGAGCATCTGATAGATACCTACCTGATGCAAACAAAACTTTTCTTTTTAAGTATTCACCTTCTCTCCTCCTGATTCTGTGATAAATATGTCAGATTTGCCTTTCATTGTTCAACATGCATGTAGCAGGCTTTTCAGTGAGTCTGTGGTCCCTGCTGCAAGAATAAACTGCAGATTCAATTGCTTGGGAATTTGGGTCCAAGGGAAATAAACATTTGGCTGAAAGAGAAGTTCACCTGGGGATGATGATACTTCAACTTATTTCTTTAGATATGCTTGTTATTCCCTAATATAGAATGCAATAACAACAGAAAGGTCATGTGAAAATTAATAAAGGAAACTTCAATTAAAATTGGAGTTGGAAGGCCTGCAGAGGAAGCTCTCATGCTCTACTATTTGTTGTCAATTACCCCAAACAGGAAGAGACCATACCTTGCATCTCCAACAGCAAGTTTCTTATTACTTTACTACTGCAGCAAGAGGAAGGAAGTTCTTTTTGCCCAGCAACAAGCCCAGCCAATGGAAAATGCTGCAGTTAGCATTAGCCAATGAGGAGCCCTCGCTTACTCTCCTCCAGGGAAGTTTCATTTAGAATGGCCCCTCCCAACTCTCCCGTTTTCTCTCTAAAACTAAGCTCCCCTTCTTTGTTCTCTGGACTTGCCTGCGGTTCACCATAGTTTGCATGTGTCAAATTGTGATTCTTTTGCTTCTCCCAAATAAACTCCTTTTGCTGGTAATATAGCTGGCTATTTTATTTTAAAGTTGACAGTCAGAAGAAAATAAATCTGCATGATTCAGAATACTTTAGCAACATGAAACAAAAGTGCTAGATTACAATATTGATAATCAATATGATTTAGGAAGAATATAGATTTTTGCCTGTGTGTGAAGAGGAATAGAATAGGCACTTGAATCAGATATGTACTTTAAAGGGCCTCAAATTGAATTCTTGTTCTACTGGTTATTTTAGATACAAGGACTGATTTTTTTCATAGACTTAATGAAGTGATTAATATAGAACTGTGATATATAGTATGATGTGTGTGTAATAGCCCCAGCAATGACCCCCACTCCCAAACCATCACTAGGTTGCCTCTCTTGAGCATTGTGGAAATGAAGCTACTGTGTGATTCAGGTCAAAGGGTGTTTATTGAACAGATATTATGTATCTAGGCTTAGTTAGGTCTTATAGATTAATAAAAATATATTTCAGGGCCAGACCCATGGCCTAGTGGTTAAGTTCAGCTCATTCTGCTTTGGCGGCTCAGGTTCAGTTCCTGGGCGTGGACCTACGCCACTTGTCAGTGGCCACTCAGTGGCAGTGTCCCACATAAAACATGAGGAAGATTGGCACAGATGTTAGCTCAGGGAGAGTCTTCCTCAAGCAAAAGGAGGAAGATTGGCAATAGCTGTTAGCTCAGGGTGAATCTTCCTCAGCAAAAAAAAAAAAAAAAAAAAAAAAAGTATATCTAAATATTTAAAAAACATTTCTAACGTAAGTGACAATTTATAGCAGCTGTTGAGGAAAATGACATACATTGATAAAAGTATTAATGAAGAATATGTCCTCTGTTACCATAGTTTACATGTGTCAAATTGTGATTCTTTTGCTATTCCCAAATAAACGCATTTTGCTGGTAAAATAGCTGGCTATTTTATTTTAAATAAATACTACAGTTTGTAGAAAATTAGGAAATATGTGAGAGCACTATGATGTGGAAGAAGCTAGAGTGATATTATCCAAACCATGTTCCAAGGTGTCTCCATAAGAAAAAATGTTCTATGATCAAATATGTGCTGAAAAGCTGAACGCTATAACATAGTTTTTGAAAGTCAGCACATGCACTCACATGATAAAGCCTTTGAGAATTGCTCCAGAGAGATAATCTTTTAATACTTGTAACTTAAATTTCTAGTATGGAATATGCTCACACCATATAATATAAAAATATATAAAATAATATATAAGATATATATAAATCTAAATCTAAATATATATATTCCCTGGGATACAAAACAATTCTAGGACTCCAAACAAAGGGATTTATTGTTTTCTGAGAAGACTCCTTGAATAACAAGGCTCTATAAGCTCAAGATATTTTAGGATATTCTAAAATACTAATACACACACACACATATGTATATATATATACATATTCTAAAATGCTATCAAGGAAAATGCCCATTATTAAGAACTATGAAAAAAAAACCTATACTGCCAATTGAACTATGACATATATTTTCTTATCACAAAAATTTTACTTTATACTTATTGAAAGATATATTTTCATGAAATTTTATCACATATTACTTCTGTACATGCATAAAAATATAAGTGAGATAAATTGGTTAAGATCTTCCTAAAAAATTCTTCATATTTAGAGTTTGAAATTTGGAATCACTTTTCTATCTAGAGTCATAGATGTCCATATTTTTCCAAAAAAATCAGTGGAACAGAATTTCTTAAAATAATCTATAGAAGCACTAAAAGTCATTAGAGATGACTCCTAAGGTGACTTTGCAACTGAGTAAAGTTAGCCTGCATTCTTTCTTGGTTTGGGAATAAAGCACAAGCCTTCTACTCCACCACAAGCTCCACCTCATCTCACAGCCATTTGGTTTCTAGGAAATAAAAGAAGGCTGTAGTATTGTCTCTGAGATTCTCTTCTAAGCCACTGACAACCAATCTGCACATTTTGATCTTGCATTGCACATGTGCAAGCAATGGCAATCATCACCCCACCACAATTGTAGGATGCATTTGATTTCAAGACACAGAAATATGTTGGGAAAAAAATGTACTTCAGAACTAATAAAATACATCATTCCTTTTAAAGGTTAAGCATGACATTTGAATTGGGACATTTTGGCCCTCAATGAAACATTCTGAAATCAGCAAGTATACAAAAGAATGATGGCAAATTTCCTTTAGTGAACTTAACCTCAACTCTTCCATCCTCTACCTAATGACGAAGAATTCCACTTGGGGGGAGTCAACTTGAGAGCAAACAGGAGATAATCTGTAATAAATACTGAATACTAAAAATGGCTTCTTTCATGTACTTAAGTGAAAGTAATTTGTTTCAGATATTCTCAATATTCATCTCTATGACTTGCCTTTAGCTTCAGAAAAAAAAACTCTTTTGAAGAGTTGAAGTATTATAGTTTGGTAATAAGTTTTTCCACTTATATAGAATGCAAGTTATATTGGGAAAAGTGTATTGAAATTAACAACATTTTGAACTTCTGAGGGCTTTCTGAATATATTAGGTTAAATGAAAGGGACTTCTAAAAGAAAAAGTAAAAAAACCTTTTTTCGATATTTAATGTCTACTTCCCAGAAATAAAAATGTGCATGACTCTAGCTGACTTCTCTTTCCAAGAAGATGTAGCAGACGTATTTTTCCCTATTCATCTCACTAAGTACAATGGAAAATCTTGGACGTTATATGTAAAACAATCATAAGAAGATATATCTTTTTCTAAAATCTTTCTTTCTCTAAAAGCTTTCTCTAAAATCTTTCTCTAAAAATCTTTCTTTCTTTCTCTATCTTTCTTTCTCTAAATATCTTTCTATAAAAGATAAAGGAAACAAGCAGATTGGCTTGGAAACTTGCAACCCGAGGATCAACACTGTGCTGTGTTCCCTGGGTTTTATTTTTGCCTCACACATCCCAGAGTGGGAGCTGAAGAAGCCGACAATCTGGCAATGCCAACAGGGGCACAGTATAAAAGCACAAGAAAAGTCTGCTTTCTTCAGCCAAAAGAACAGGCTGAGGCAGTCTAGGAACATGGAAAAGTTTTAGACAATAACCACTCTACTCCAGCCAAACACTGCCGACAACACCTGACCCCACCCCTACTCACCCCAGCAAAGGCCATGTGGTAGCCTAGATTCCAATCCTCACATAGTTGTAAAAGGGGCCCCCGTAACCGCTGGGTGGTTAAGTAGGGAAGCAAGATCGATCCTGCGGGCTGATGATGAGGCTTCCCAACCACCCACAATGTCAGTGTCAATCATGTGGGGGTCCTAAATGTCCACTTCCATCTGGGAGTAATGAGGTATCCCTCTCCCTTACAGGTGGGATGGTGTGAAGAAGAGGCCTAGGAGGCCCCCTTAACTCCCATCATTAGAAAGCTTTGTGACTATATATAGCCTACAATGCATTTTACTTTTTTGAGAATGAGTCTTCTCAAATGCTGGTTGCATTTTGTTTAACGTCAGCATAAAATTTTGAAATTTTGAAATAATTGAGGGGAAAACTTGAGAACAAAAACCAAATACTAGGGAAGGCTGAGCAGAAAGCTTGAAGGAAACTGGGTTTTGATGGCGCCATGATATCAACAATGGATTGCCAACTTCTTATTTACAAGAAGAAAATAAACTGATTAGTAATTTAAGCTACCATTTTCCAGGTTGTCACTTAGAAAAATGCAATCCTAGTTGATACACCTGCCATTCTGTATTCCACCCTATTGCAGAGGTGTGACTTGCTCAGTCTTTCCCTCTTTCAGCTGTTAAATTAAGGAGTAAATTAGATTTGAAAGTGCCATGCAGGAGTTTAGGTATTCAAGGGGACAGTAAGAACAAGCTTTCTAGTGTGACTACCATTTTTCACACATGGACTAATATGGAACGTTGTTATATCAGAAGTGAGACAAAAGTCCTGAATCTTGACTCCATTTCAGAAGAGTGACTTGGGTGTATGTAAGCCTGACATTCCAAAAGAAACAATTCTGTGGTGGCGTAGGTTCCATCTCTTGATGTCAGATTGATAGAGGAATTTACCATCTGTCAATCTGAACAATACCAGGGTGTTGAGGGATGAAGAGGTTGCGTGGCCTAGCTCCCACTGATTCTTAGCCTCCCACTCAGAGCAGCATCGGGGTGAGGAACCTAAGGTTTTCTCAAGGTTGAAATATGAATAAGGGATTATTGTGGGAGTGTCCATAGGATTAGAGAGCTGGAAACTTTAGAAACTAAAGTTAAAGGAAATTATAAATCCTTTTTTGTGAGTTTACAACCTTGAAATAGTTGTTTATTCTCCCAAACATTATTGATCTCATGAAATAGTTCTAACTTCTTAGGAAATTCCTGTTCCTTGGGAAAACCCCTTAGAAAAATAGAGTAACAACAACATACTGCTTCATGTTTTGCACTTTTTCTTAGCAGAGGTATTGCTGGTCTCCTCATTTATTGAGTGGTACTGGGTCCAGTAATTGTCACATTCTTTAATGCCACATATTCATTTCCTTCATAGTATTCATCATATTCTGAAGTTATTATATTTATGTTTCTACTTGTCTAGTGTCTGATTCTCCAACTTGAATGTTAATTTTAACAGGGCAGAGATTACATCTAACTTGTTCATCCTTGACTTCCCAAATCTTAGCACGTAGTAGGTTCAAGACTCATTTGTTGAATTAACGAAGGCATAATTTATTAAGCAAAAATGAAAGTCAAGATTTATGACATGCTATTAATTTCAAGAATAAATGTATAACTTTGGAATTACTGTGAAATGGCTTGAAAAATTACTTGAGATCCTGACCTACCTGGTATTGTAAAACCTCATAGAATTCTTACTGGCATAAGAAATGGAATGTTCCTGCTTAGTGACCACTGTAATCTGTGAATATGCTTTTTAAAAAATGTTCTAAATGGTTTAATAATACTTGGAATTCTTGTATGCAGTTTCAAGAAACTCATTAAGTTACCTGGATTTAGCCAAGAAAAGAATGTTGTTAGAATGGCCAAATATATCTCAGCTTGAATACTTTACTGAAAAGCAACACACACAAAGAGACTTAAAGAACTACAAGTGACAGTATGGCAGAAAACATTGGTTGGCTGATTTTTTTCCCATCTGAAACCATGGATCTGTCCTTTGAACATAGTCTTCAAATCTATCACATAATTTTTTTGAAAACAGTTTCAGTCTTATTTGAAAACCCATGGTATTTCTGACAAGTTCCAAAGAAAAAGAAATCTATTCAAGCTAGAATTGAAAAAAAGAAATGCAATTCTACAGTCTTCATATAGCCAGACATACAAAAACGTTAACCAGTAGAGAATTGCTCCTTTGTTAGGGAGAAAATTACTATTATTCCTCACAGTTAGTTAACAGAAAATCATTCCTGTGTTCCTCCATCTCATTGAGATTTATAGCTTATATATTCCTCTTCATGTTAACGTTTTAGGGTAGACCATTTCTCCACTTGGGTAACATGGATACTATACATCCATATTAGACAATGACTTTGGAAAATAATGAGACTCCTTTTAAATGGAAGACTAACTAATTTACCAAACTCCCAATTCTGACCATTACACACTTTCTATTATTTTTAACATTTCTCAACTACCACAATGAATCATCAGCTGAAAATGCTTTGGAAAATTCATAAAAATCAATCTTGCTCTTTTTTTGTATTGCTTTAATTGCAGTGGACATTAAACTCTCGTATAGTGCTCTTGGTAAATATGCACAGTTTTTCTGGTGAGGTACTCCTCATATGCATATGTATCTGTTTAGTAATACAATTTGTTCTGGAAGCTAAATGGCTTAAAAATATATGACTTACAATTCTATTAATGTGCCTGAAATTGTCATATTAAAGCCCACCTTTAAATTTTGAGTTATAGTGTTTCCCAGATGTCTGTATTAAAATTCTAACATGTTACTTTGGGAAGGATAACCTATTAAGCTAATGTTGAGCACAATCTGGCCCGCTGCCTATTTTTGTACATAAAGTTTTAATGGAGCACCACCCCGCCTATTCATTTACATATTGCCTATGGCTGCTTTTGTGTCACAATGACAGAACTGAGTAGATTCAACAGTGACTGTTTGGACTAAAAACCAAAAATATTTACCATCTGGCCCCTTATAGGAAAAGTTGCTGACCCTATATTTCACCATTAGTGACAACTAATTCTAAAATTAACTATGGTTATGAGATCTACCACTTTGTAGAAAGCAAGGCAAGAGAGAATATAAAAGGATAATGTCTACTTATGTGGCCCTGGGTGATACAACAGAGAGTCCTGGAGAGGCACATGAGGTACAGGCTACCTCAAAGCTAAAATGAGGAAGAAGAGTTGAAATCAATGGTAGTGAACTACAAATCAACTTTCCCTACTCAATCAGTAATCAGTGCCTTGCTAAACAAAGGGGTGAAGTCAAAGTAAAGGCAGGTTCTTTAGTAAGTTTCTATCTCAGTCACTTTTAATTACTATGGCTGTTTAATGATACCCTGATTACATACACACTGCTTCCACATTAAGAAAAACAGCTACAAATTAATAAAAGGATTACACCATTTGATTCTCTGCTGAATAAAGTAAGATACAAAAAAACCGATTTACACTTGATCTTAGCCAACAGGCTGAAAAGCGACACAAAAAACTGATTTAAAGAGAAATCAAACCACTGTTGTTTTACATTTGGGTCATCACATATTTTATTAGCTTACTCACATTCATAAAAATTTTAAGCTAAAGAACAGCTTTAGTTTTATTGCATCTTCATAAGTAGTCCAAAGCATTTTAGAGAGTTTTTTTAAATAAAATTTAATAATACACAAGAATAGCATTTTCTGGTGTCATCAACATATAAAAACACAAAGCAAGTTCAGATATGTAGTCTCATTGCAAATCTCAAAACTGAAATTCAATTATCAGTTAGGAATTTACATTTCCATTTTGGGGGCAATGTAAACACATTTATAATAAAGAGATAGCTTTTATCAAACATAGAGAAGGAGAAACTTCTTCAATTTCCTGTCTACCTCTTGGGAACAAAAGACAGATTCAAAAATCAAAAGTAACAAACCAACCATGTATGGGTTAAAAGTGTTTCAGATTATTGGCAAAAATTTCTGGAATTGAGACAGACCTCATACCACAGGTATGCCACCAGGGTAACTGTATCTACATGTGCTGTGACCCAGCAGGAAGATGAAATGGCCACACAGGTTAGCCAACAGAAAGTCACACACAAAATCAGCTTTCAGCCCAGAGGGATGAGTAGCATGGACCAGTTTAACTTCTTGCCTTAAATAACTAAAAGCTGGGTAAATATTTCATGCAATGATTTTAAAATATTGGACGACAGGTAGTGCAGGAGAGTTTTGCCTGAGAGAGGGGAACAAATAAGATGAGCCCTATGACTGGCCTTGCTTACTGCATGGAGAGGGGCTCCTTTCCAGAAAGCTGGGATCCCCAAGGATCTTCATAGTGAGACTGGGATAGCCAGGTCATAGGATATGCACAGTTTGAGCTTTAATTGGTACTGTGAAACAGTTTTGCAAAGACATTCTAGAAATGTATACTCCCAGCAGCAGTGTTTGAGAGTATTTTTTTCATTTTAACTATTTTTGGGTTATAGTAGTATCTTATTGCAATTTTGGTTTGCATTTCCTAATGACTAATATCTTTAAAATCTTTTCAAATGTTTACCAATATTTGGATATCTTTTTTTCGTGAAGTGTCTTTAAGTCTTTCATGTATTTTTTTTCTTTTGATTTGACTGGGTTTTTTTCTAATTGATTTGAAGAAATTCTTGTGTATTCTAGATCTGAGTTGTTTGTTCTTTGTATGGCAAATATCTTCTCCCACTCTCTGGCTTGCTTTTCACTCTTTTAATGGTATCTTTTAATTGAGAGAAGTTGGTAATTTTATTAACACCCAATTCGTCATGTCTGTTTTTGCTTAATACTTTTTAGGTTCTGTTCAAGAAATATTTACCTATTCACACAGTGAAGGATTTTTAAATAATCATCCCAGAAAGCAACAGCTCAAACAGACAGAAATTAGTGAGGATACAGCTGTTTCCAACGACGTAGTTAACAAGTTGATCAGATGGACTAGTATAGAACTCTGTGCCAAATGATCAGAGAAAACATATATTTTTTTAAGCATACATTCTTTGAGTCTCTTTCATAGTCGCTTGCTAAACACAGCTAATACCCACCAATATATGCCAATACTGTTTGGGTTTTCAACCACTTCTCTTAGTGTTACAGATTCATTAGATGTATCATTGGGCACTCAAGTTATAGCAGGTGATAGCTTTATTGAGTTTTGCTAATGTATAACATGAATTATGACTTTTTTCACTGCCAAGATGCTAACATTATCACCCTCATATCCACAATATTAGGATTGGATTATAATCCCGCAGTAACAAAAAGAACCAAAATTTCAGTGGGTTAACACAGCAAAAATGTATTTCATGCTGGTGCTACAAAACAATGCAATTAAGCATTGAATCATTGCCATTATAGACACATAGGGATACAGTGCAATATAAGCTTCACGTCAACTGGAAGAACTGGAAATGTTTTGTTAAATAGCACTACTGACTACTGCATCCAGGGACACACATAAAAATAATTTACCAAGTAATATATTGCACAACGTATCATTAGAAATATCCAAGAATCTGAATCACATAGAATTGACCAAAAGTAGGTTAAATTTAAAAGTTAGAAATCAATAATAAAAAGCTAACATTCACTCCCTAATATATTTGGATAAAAGATAATCGTGTACAATGTTCCAAATAACTCATGGACCAAATAAGATGTTATAATAGAGGCTGAAACATATTTAGAACTAAATTGACAATGAAAATACAATGTGTCCAAACTTGTTAAATGTGGATAAAGCAATAGTTTTACAAAACTGTTTGGTCTTAAATGCTTATATCAGAAAAAAGCAAATACTGAGGATTAATGAGTTTCCCAACTCAAGAAATTAGGAAAAAGAAAACAGTAAACGTAAAGAAGGTAATCAAAATAAAACAAAATTAAAAACAAGCAAAAACTAATTAAATAGAAAATAACAAAAAAATAAAGACAAAACTCCAAAACACTTTATTCGAAAAAATAACAAACACAAAAATTTGGCAAAATTGAGTAAGTAAAAAGGTTGATTATTTATTGAATAAAGTCATAAATGTGAAATGCAAAACTGAAAACTTCTAGAAAAAAGTGAAGAATATCTGTATCATGTTGGGGGGCAATAATTTTTAAACAAGAAACAAGAAGTATAAACCAAATTTAAAAAAAGATTTATGACTATGATTATACTACAATCAAAACATCCTTACAATGAAATTCAGAATAAAAGTGTGAAAAAACAAGCCACAAAACACAATGCTAAAAAATAGTTTCCATAATTTACACAAGTCTTTGAAATCACTAAGAAAAATAAAAACAACACAAGAGAAAACTCAGCAAAATTATGACCGTTCGATGTACACAGGAGTAAACCAAATGCCCACTATACAAAAAGAAGCTCAACCTCAACAGTAATACTGGAAATGTAAAAGAACGCTAAAATGGAGGACAACTTAATATCCTTTCATTTGGCAAAGTACAATAGTTCCTATTATATCCAGGGTGACTATGGCTAAAAAGGAACTAACTGTTCTACTGCGAGGTGTGGATCATAGAGAACCTCTTGCACAAGTGCCCAAATTGACGTATAAAAACATATACATTACCATCTTTTTTTGCAGTAGAGTAAAAATCAAAACAGCAGCATTTGTATGAAAATAAATAAAACATGCAATAACTACTACCTGGTAGTTAAAACTGATGAATTACATCTGCTGGCACCAACACGGATACACCTCAAAAATAATTTTTTGTAAAAAGAAAAAGGGAGTAAGTTGCTAAGGATACAGAGAACATGATAATAATATACCATTTATGCAGACTTAAACTCTTTAGACAGTAATTTATGTCATTTATGAACACATACAAATGTAGTAAAGCACATAAGCATGCCTGAGAATTATGCACAACATCTTCAGGGTAAAACTTAAGATGAAGGCAGGAAGATGAAATGTTTGCAACCATGGACCTAGTGTCCCTAACATTTACTTTAAAAGAAAAAAAGATTTGAATTAAATATGGCAAAATGTTACAATTTATTAAATCAAATCATATTGGTGTGCATTAGGTACTATTTTATTATTTTCATATTTCTATATTTTAAATGTTTGATAATTAAAATAGCTTCAGCAATGATGAAATATATATCAGAAGTTGTTTAAGTGTTCATATCATTGATTGAACAATTCCATTCTTGGCAATTTATTCTAAAAAAGTTATTCATAAGAAGAAAAGGAGCAAAGTCTACAAAGACAATATATGTGTTTCCTGGATGTTTCAATGCAACAGCATAATTTATAAATCACTTATATGTTCAACAGCAGAGGAACAGTTAAGTAAATTATGATATATGAATACAATGGACCATTGTGCACTGTTTTATTAAAACATTGGAAAATATTTAACATATAATCTTTAGTTTAAGAGTACAAAATTGATGATAATCTATTATTGCTGTTATATGAAACTATAAATCCATGTAGAAAAAACACTGCAAAGTAATACGGGTCTTTGTTCTGAGTAGTGACAATCGAATTTTGGAAATAGACCCTATTACTTTGTTTCTCTGAGTTTTGATATTACCAGGAGAGGAATGAGACAGTCAAAGCCCTCATCAGCTATTATTCGGTGAGCTAGACTCTGAGAAAGCAAAATGTTATTTTGTAGCTTTAATAAATATAATTGTTACCGGAAAAATACCTTCAACCTACAATTGAAAGAAAATGAGCGAAATATCAATTGCAGGGCAATTGTGTAATGTTAATAGAGAAACAAGGAACTATCTGAGCTGCAAAGCTGATCTGGTCCCAAAGTCCAAAGCAGAACAAAGTCAGTGACAGACCCCCATCATACAATTTGTGCAACTCTCCCAAGCACAGCTTGTTCCACAGACAATGAGTGAGAGCCTCCTTTCTTCTTCCCTCCCCATCCTAAACACAAATGCCAAATTTTATCATCATCTTCACCTTTGCAGAGGAAGAACAAGTTCTTTGGCTTTCTGCCCACACTCTAGTTAAATGCCGAAAGTTCTCAGAATACTTTTTAGTAAAATGGTTTCCATCGCTGTATTCAGAAAGCATGAAATGGAAACAAAGCTTTTCTCTTAGAAAAGAAATTAAGATAAAACCTGAGTTTAAAGTGGAGTTAAAATTGAGACGTCTCAGAGATGTTTTTGTTATTTCAACTGTATAAAATACAATGGCTGAAGAAACATCAATACAATTTAAAGGAACTATGAAATTGATTTGGTTTTATACAATCCTAAGTGGTAGCATTAAGTAAGCCTTCCTCTTTCCTGTAAATTACCTTGAGCATAGCTCTTTATGAACTAACTTGCCATTTACCAAGATCCTGTCTTAGTGTTCTGCTCTGTTAGTGAATATCTACCGTTAAGGTTGGGCCAATTACAGCATACAAATCGTGCATAAAATGTTGTTCTCCTTACTGACGCAAAGGTCAAATGTCTGAGAAACCTTTGCTTGGGTGGGTTGAGTTTTCTTCTTGTTCCAAATGAGACTATATCTGTATTTCTTGGGATGCTCCCAATTCTTGGAGAAGGTTTTTGAAGCTTATGACATCATCCTTGGATCCCTCTCCAGGCTACAGCTGAGCAAGCGATGGACTAGCTGCAAGGATTTTTGCATGATATAGCAACTCCTCTAACTAGTGGTACAGTGGGTAGTATGAAGGAGTTTCCCAGTACAAATGGTTGGTTTTGTTTTAATTTGCAAAATTAAGTTAGGAGAAGCAGCAGCTAGTTAAGTTCAATCTCTTTTCTAATTACAGAGCTGTCATTAAATTTTATTAAAATATTTTCATGCAGTTTTGTACTTAATTGCATAAGATTCCCTTACTTTCAACAGCCCTTCAGCTAGAGTTTTTCTGACCAGAATATTTTATAGTATTTTGATCAGATTTTTACATGCTGATTTCATGTACTCCAGTGAATACCAGATTTCTATTTCTTATTTGGAGATACTTCAACATCTTAAAATAATCAACTTTTGGGGATGGCCTGGTGGCATAGCAGTTAAGTTTGCACGCTCTGCTTTGGTGAACCGGGGTCTGCAGGTTTGGGTCCCAGGCACAGACCTACACACCCCTCATCGAGCCATGCTGTGGCAGCATCCCACATACAAAATAGAGCAAGATTGGCACAGATGTTAGCTCAGGGACAATCTTCCTCAAGCAAAAAGAGGAGGATTGGCAACAGATGTTAGCTCAGGACCAATCTTCCTCACCAAAAAAAAAAAAAAAAAAAAGACCAACTTTTTATAAATCCTATCTGAGAAGATACAAAGGAAATAATGAATAAAAGAGTCAATACACTTAATATTATTGGTTAGAGCTTAACATTTCTATTGTAATGTGATCCCCAATAGGTTAACATTTCCATTTCCATAAAAATAAAACAGAACAGCAAGAATAGGGACACGGTTAGTAACTCCTGCAGCTGGCTATTTCCCATTACTGCTCTATTTTCTTATTCATTTGTGTACCTACAAATTCAGTGTGCATGTTAGAAATGGATAGTTAGAAAATTATTCAATACAGTTTCACATTTGAGTGTAAAGGAACATACCTGCAAATTTCTGAATATAACTTTGTGAGGGCCCTTGAGAAACATGATTTAAAATGCAATCTATGAGCAAGATCTGATTTCAGTCAGCTCTCCCTTCCCATCGCTGATGGAGTAGATTGATGGCAGAGTTAACTCTGAGCACAGGGATAATCCTGTGTCATACAGATTTGACCTGAAGAACGTTGTATTTTCTAAAGCAGATTTACTGTTCTGGTTCAGCTTGGTTGAGGCTAACATTCAAATGTGTTGATTTTCCCTTGGAGAGTGGAACCTGAACCATGTTGGGCCTCAGGGTAAATGAGCCTGTCACTGCTATATCTGTGGCTCACTGTCTACAGAATTGATGGGCTGTATTTGTTCATAAATAAGATCAAACTATTCGAAATACCTTAGATGGTAATAATTTTCACTAATCCCATTGTTCTTAATGCATTTTAAAGTACTTTCAAAATTATCTCAGTTTAACCTTTCAATAAATAGGAGAGGCTTTAAATTTGACCATTAAAAAAAGCAATTTGAAAAAAACTTTAGTATATAACCATGGCCATAAAAACATCACATTTTTGTATTTAATAATGCCACTTTTGCTCCCTAAAGAGTTATTTCAAGGATGAAACTAGTATTGATTACTTAATTACACAACATTTTTAATAGTTTATGTACTCTGAAAGTTTCATAATTTCCAGTGGAGACTGTCAACTTTCTGCTTGTCAAAACTCGATTGTTTTATTATATAAATGGAGGAGTATTCTTGTCAGATACTCATCTGTCAAACTCCTAGGAACATCATGATTTATTAGTTATTACCTTAGTCTCCTGTAGGAAAAAGCACTGTTGCCTACTACAGTAATTATGCATCCTTTGCTTCTCACGGGTAAGTTCTGGTCCCTGTGCTGTGCCATTCTGGAATCCCATCATCCCATTGATATTAGGTACCCTAATTCCATAGCAACATCTCCCATTGCCTCTGGACTACAGAGGACAGCCTGCTCAAAGCTCAGATGCCTCCCTTATTAAGGCATTCCTTACCACCTTAATAATAATTTAAAAAGTGTCTTCTTGCTCTACTTCATAAAAATAGAAACATTGGTTGTTCTTAGGCATTACAGAGTAAATCCGTTCTAACTTTCCCAACTCTTTAAGCCTTCTGAGTCATTCTTCAATACTATGTCAGATAAATGTTCAGCATCTCTACCTCATTTACTAAAGAGTATTGTCGTGTTCAGGCTCCAAGGAGCCATTTCATAAAATTATTAGATCCAGCTACAGGTATTTCTTTTTTAGTTTTTTTTTCTTTATTATACAAATTTTTTTTCGAGTAATGTTATTGGGATTATAATGGTTTATAACGTCATGTAATTGCGGGTGTATATTATTGTTTATCACTTTCTGAATACACTTCATCATGCTCGCTCCAAGTAGTCTAATTTTTATCCATTACCATACATATGTGCTCCTTTATCCCTTTCACCTACCCCCCAACACCCTTCCCCTCTGGTAACCACTAATCTGTTCTCTTTATCCATGTATTTGTTATCTTCCACATGTTAATGAAATCTTGCACTATTTGTCTTTCTCTGTCTTGCTTATTTTGCTTAACATCATATCCTCAAGGTCCATCCATGTTGTTGAAAATGGGAGGATTTTGTGTTTCTTATGGCTGAATAGTATTCCATTGTATTTATATACTATATCTTCTTTACCCATTCATCTGTAGAAGGGCACTTGTGTTGCTTTGACATCTTGGCTATTGTGAATAATGCTGCAATGAACATAGGCATGTGTAAATCTCTTTGGATCATTGATTTCAAGTTCTTTGGATAAATATCCAGTAGTGGGATAGCTAGATCATATGGTATTTCTATTTTTAATTTTTTGAGACATCTCCATACTATTTTCCATACAGCCTGCGCCAGTTTGCATTCCCACCAGCGGAGTATGAGTGTTCCCTTTTCTCCACATCTTTTCCCACATTTGCTGTTTTTTTGTCTCGGTGATTCTAGCCATTCTGATGGTGTAAGGTGATATCTCATCATGGTTTTTATTTGCATTTCCTTAATAATTAGTGATGTTGAGCATGATTTCATGCGCCTGTTGTCCTTCTGCATATCTTCCTTGGAGAAATGTCTGTTCATATCCTCTGCCCATTTTTTGATCAGGTTGTTTTTTGTTGTTGTTGTTGTTGTTCAGTTGTGTGAGTTCTTTGTATATTTTGGAGATCAACCCCTTGTCTGATATATCATTTGCAATTATTTTCTCCCAGTTGGTGGATTGTCTTTCCATTTTGTTGATGGTTTCCTTTGTTTTTCAGAAGCTTTTTAGTTCGATCTAGACCCACTTGTTAACTTTTCCTGTTATTTCCCTTGCCCGAGTAGACATGATATTTAAAAAGATGTTGCTAAGACCAATGTCAAAGAGTGTACTGCTTATGCTTTCTTCTAGGAGTTTTATGGGTTCAGGTATTATATTCAAATAATTAATCTGTTGAGAGTTAATTTTTGTGTATAGTGCAAGATAATGATCTACTGTCATTCTTTTGCATGTGGTTGTCCAGTTTTCCCAGCACCATTTATTGAAGAAACTTTCTCCATTGTATGTTCTTGGCTCTGTTATTGAAGATTAACTGTCCATAGATGTGTGGTTTGATTTCTGGGCTTTCCATTCTGTTCAATTGATCTGTGTGTCTATTTTTGTGCCAGTACCATACTGCTTTGATTACTATAGCTTTGTAGTATGTTTTGAAGTCAGGGATTGTGATGCTTACAGCTTTGTTCTTTTTTCTCAGGATTGCTTTTGCTATTCAGGGTCTTTTGTTGTTCTGTATAAATTTTTGGATTCTTTGTTCTATTTCTGTGAAGAATATCATTGCAATTCTGATTGGGATTGGTTGAATATGTATATTGCTTTAGGTAGTATGGAAATTTTAACTATTTTTATTCTTCCAACCCATGAACATGGAACATCTTTCCATTTCTTTATGTCTTCTTCAATTTCTTTCAATAATGTCTTATAATTTTCTGTATACAGTTCTTTCACCTCTTTGGTTATTTTTGTTAACATTTTTGAACCCTGATTCATGGCTAAGTACCTTCAGATGAATGAATTCTCTTCTATTTAGCTTTATTTTTTGCATCTCTTGCTCTAACACCTTTAAGATTCATGACCAGGCATATTCACTCGATGCCTGTTGATTCATATTTTCTAGGTGTCCTCTTCTTTTCCCATTTATAGAATTGCTTTTCAGTTCATTTGGGGTGGACTGAAACCTGATTCTGGTTATTGCCATGGAGGCAACAGATGGTGGTAGGGAAACAGCAACATTTTACTAGACATCTGCTTCAGGTGAGCTCTTTGCATTGTCTCCATGCAAAAGGGAAGCTCTGTCTGTACCAGGCAGGAGAGGTAAGAGGAATTAGAAGATTCAATAGTCTTGGGCTTATCACTCAAATTTTCCCATTCTAATCAATTTTTATGTCAGGATGTTGGCATTGACATCAAAGACCTTTGGGGGCTCCTAATTTAATATACATGGAGGCTCCAATACCTTTATAATCATAACATGGGCCTGACTTTACATAACCTGCTATGTAGCTGTAGTATATTGGACTCATTTAAACCATAGAGGATCTGTGGCTTTCACGGCATCTCTTAAGTTAGCTGCATTGATCCTATAATTTTATTTTGCAAGGTCTCTGATTTCATTAAAACATATATCCCAAATCACAATTTTCATATTTGTCATTGTCTCCATAGTGATCAAGCAATTTACCCATCTGATCTCCTTAAGCCTGGATTCCACTTGCATGTATCAAAATTAACCACAGGACAAAATTTCAATAATTGTGGTGCCATCCACTGCTTGTCAAGGGTTATTGTCATCTTCCTTACAACCAGACAGCTGAGCAATCCAACACTAAAATCTCACTCTGGTGATCTGCATTTGTGGGATATGCCTGGCACAAATTGTCTTAGCCCAAATTGTCTTAGCTTGTAGATAGTCATCTCCTCCCTGTGTCTTCACATGGTCTTCCCTCTGTGTGTGTGTCTGTGTACTAATCTCTGCTTCCTATAAGGTTACCAGTCATATTGGATTAGGTCCCACCCTAATGACCTCATTTTACCTTAATTACCTCTTTACAGACCCTATTTCCAAATATAGTCACATTCTGAAAGTACTGAAGGTTAGGATTTCAACATGCAAATTTGGGGGAAGGGAACAATTCAGCCCCTAACAGGTATGTAAGTAGAGTCATACACTATGTAATCTTTTGGGATTGGCTTTTTTCGCTAAGCATAATTCTCTGGAGATTTATTCAGGTTATTGTTCATATCAATAGTTTGTTCCTTTTTGTTGCTAAGCAGTATTCTATGGTATGGATATACAAGTTTCTTTAACCACTCACTCCTTGAAGAACATTAGAGTTGTTCCCAGTTTGGGGTTATTTTGAATAAAGCTGTTGCAAACATTCATGTACATGTTTTTGCATGAACATGAGTTTTCGATTCTGTGGGATAAATGCTCAAGAGTGCAATTGCTAGGTTATATGGTAGTTACCTGTTTACATTTTTAAGAAAATGCCAAAAGGTTTCTTAGAGAGGCTGGATCAGTTATATTCCCACACGTAGTATATGAGTGATCTGGTCTCCCTGTATCCTCAGAGCATTTGGTCTTGTCATTTTTTTCTTTTAGCCATTCTGATAGGTGAGTAGTGATATCTAATTGCGATTTTAATTCGCATTTCCTTAATGGATAATGATAATGAACAGCTTTTCATGTGCTTATTTTCCATCTATATATCTTCTTTGGTGAATGACTTCTCCACATCTTTTGTCCATTTTCTACTTAGATTGTTTAGTCCTTTACTGTTGAGTTTTAAAAGTTCTTATATGTCCTGGATATTAGTTCTTTGTTGGATATGTAGTTTGCAAATATTTTCTCTCAGGCTGTAGCTTGTGTTTTAGCCTCTTAATAGGTTCTTTGAAGAGTAAATATTTTCCTTTCAATGAAGTCTAATTTAACAGTTTTTCCTGTTATAATCCTGCTTTTTGTGGCAAGTCCGAGTTCTTTGCCTAACTCTATAACCGAAAAATACTCTCCAACCCTTTTTTTCCCTAAAAGTTCTATAGTTTTACATTTTACATTATGTTTGTTAACCATCTTGACATGGTCTTTTTGTTTCTTTCTACCATATGAAATCCAATTGCTCCAGCATCATTTTTGAAAAGCTTATCTTTCCTCACTGAATTGCTTTTGTGCCTTTGTCAAAAATAAAAAATCAGTTGGTCATATTTGTGTGGGTCTATTTCTTGTTCTGTATTCTGTTCCACTGGTCTATGTGTCTATTCCTTTATCACAATCACACAGTCGCATAATCATGCACTGATTACTGTAGTTATATGTTAAGTCTTGAACCCAGGGTAACTGATTCCTTCCACTTTCTTCTTTATCAAAATTATTTTAGCTATTTTAATTCCCTTGCCTTTCTCTGTAAATTTTAGACTGATCTTTTCTATATCTACAAAAAAAATTTTTAAGATTCTTTATTGGGGTCATATTGTCTTACAACATTGTATAAATTTCAGGTGTACATCACTATATGTCAGTTTCTGTATAGACTAAATTGTGTTCATCACCAACAGAGATTTTCTTATCCATCACCATACATATGTACCCCTTAACCCCTCTTCCTTCCCCACCACCTTCTCCTCTGGTAACCACTAATCTATTCTCCTTATCTATCTGTCTGTTTATCTTCCACATATGAGTGAAATCACATAGTATTTGTCTTTCTCTATCTGACATTTCACTAAGCATAATACTCTTGAGGTCCATCCATGCTGTTGCAAATAGCACAATTTTGTCTTTTTATGACTGCGTAGTATTCCATTGTATATATATACCACATCCTTCTTTATCCATTCATCCATGGAAGGGCAGTTGGGTTGCTTCCACATCTTGGGTATTGTAAATAATGCTGCGATGAACATAGGGGTGCATATATCTTTTTGAATTGTTGATTTCATGTTGTTTGGATAAATACCCAGTAGTGGGAGAATTGGATCATATGGTATTTCTATTTTCAATTTTGTGAGAAATCTCCATACTGTTTACCATAGTGACTGCACAAGTTTGCCTTCCAGCCAGCAGCATATGAGGGTTCCCTTTTCTCTACATCTTCTCCAACATTTGTTATTTCTTGTCCTGTTAATTTTAGTCATTTTGATTGGTATGAGGTGATATCTCATTGTAAATTTTATTTGCATTCCCCTAATAGTTAGTGATGTTGAACATCTTTTCATGTGCCTGTTGACTATCTCTATACCTTCTTTGTAAAAGTGTCAGTTCATACCCTCTGTTCATTTTTTCATAGGATTTTTCATTTTATTATTTTTGAGTTGTATGAGTTCTTTATATATTTTGGTTATGTGATTTGTAAATATTTTCTCCCAGTTGATAGGTTATCTTTTCATTTTGTTGATGGTTTCCTTTGCCTTGCAGAAGCTTTTTAGTCTGATGTAATATCACTTGTTTATTTTTTCTTTTGTTTTTTCTAGCCTGAGTAAACATGGTATTCAAAAAGATGCTACAAAAACCAATGTCAAAGAGTATACTGCCTATATTTTCTTCTAGGAGTTTTATGATTTCAAGTCTTATATTCAACTCTTTAAGTGATTTTGAGTTAATTTTTGTGTATGCTGTAAGCTGATGGTCTACTTTCCTTCTTTTGCAAGTGGCTGCCAGTTTTCCCAACACCATTTATTGAAGACACTTTCCATTCTCTATTTTACACTTTTGCTCCTTTCTCAAAGATTAGCTGTCTGTCCATAGACAAGTGGTTTTATTTCTGGGCTTTCAATTCTGTTCCATTGATCTGTGTGTGTTTTTCTGCCAGTACCATGCTGTTTTGATTACTATGGCTTTGTAGTATATTTTGGAGTCTGGGAGTGTGATACCTCCAGCTTTGTGCTTTTTTCTCAGGAATGCTTTGGCTATTCAGGGTCTTTTCTTGTTCTGTATAAATTTTAGGATGCTTTGTTCTATTTCCATGAAGAATGTCATTGGGATTCTGATTGGGATTGTATTGACTCTGTAGATTGCTTTAGGTAATATGAACATTTTAACTATGTTTTTATTTTTCCAATCCATGAGCATGGAATATCTTTCCATCACTTTATGTCTTCTTTGATTTATTTCAACAATGTCTTCTTATTTTCAGTGTATAGGTCTTCCACCTCCTTGGTTATATTTACTCCTAGATATTTTATTCTTTTTGTTGCAATTATAAATGGGATTGTATTCTTGACTTCTCTTTCTGCTAGTTTGTTGTTAGTGTATAGAAATGCAACTGATTTTTGTATGTTGATTTTGTACCCTGAAACTTTTCTAATAGTTTTATGGTGGATTCTTTAGGATTTTTTTATATATAGAATCATGATATCCCCAAACAGTGAGAATTTTACTTCTTCCTGTCCAATTTGGAGCCCTTTTATTTCTTTTTCTTGTCTAATTGTTTTGGTCAAAACTTCCAGTACTATGTAGAATAAGAGTGATGAGAGTGGGCACCCTTGTCTTGTTTCTGTTCTCAGAGGAATAGATTTTCAATTTTTCACCATTAAGTGTGATGTTGGCTGTGGGTTTGTCATACGTGGGCTTTATTATGTTGAAGTACTTTCCTTTTTTACCCATTTTTTTGAGGGTTTTCATCACAAATGTTTGTAGGATCTTGTAAAATGCTTCCTCTGCATCTAACGAGATTATCATGAGATTTTTATTCTTTATTTTGTTAATGTGGTGTAACACACTGATTGATTTGCAGATGTTGAACCATACCTACATCCCTGGAATTCACCCTACTCGGTTGTGGTGTATAAGCCTTTTAATGTATTGTTGTATTCAATTTGCTAACGTTTTGTTGAGGATATTTGCATCTATCTTTGCCAGTGATATTGGTCTGTGATTTTCCTTTCTTGTGTTGTCCTTGCCTGTTTTTGGTCTCAGGGTAATGCTGACCTCATAGAATGAGTTAGGAAGCATCTTATCCTCTTCAACATCTCAGAATAGTTTGAGGAGGATAAGTATTAAATTGTCTTTGAGGGTTTGGTGTAATTTACCAGAGAAGTCATCTGGTCCTGGACTTTTGTCTTTTGCAACGTTTTTGATTAGTAAGTTTTTATACCTGTGTATCAACTTTATGATAATTGCCGTGTTTGTTATGTTGAGCTTTCCAATTTTTAAACAGTATCTCTCTGTCTCTCTTTTTTTTTTTTTTTTTTGAGGAAGCTCAACCTTGAGCTAACTAACATCTGCCGCCAATCTTCCTCCTTTTTTACTGAGGAAGACTGGCCCTGAGCTAACATCTGTGACCATCTTCCTCTTCTTTACATGTGGGATGCCTGCCACAGCATGGCTTGACAAGCCACTGCATGAGTCTGCACCTGGGATCCAAACCGGTGAACCCCGGGCCGCTGATGCAGAACGTGTGCTATGTTGAATAAGAGTGACGGGAACAAATATACCTACCTTGCTGTAGATATTATGGGGAAAGGATTTGATCTTTCACCTTTGAGGAAAATGTTAGCTGTAGGATTTTTGTAGATGTTCTTTATCAAAGTTAAGAAATTCCTCTCCATTCCTATTTTTCTGAGAGTTTTTATCAAGAATGGGTATTGAATTGTGTCAAATGATTTTTCTGCATCAGCTGATATGATTATATGATTTTTTTTCTTATTTAGCTGGTTAATGTAGTTGACTGACTATTAACTATTGACCTAGTCTTACATCCTGGAATAAACACCACTTGGTTATGGTATATAATTATTTTTATATATTGCTGAATTCAATGTGCTAATACTTTGTTAAGGATTTTTGCATCTATATTCATGAGGCATATTAGTCTATAATTTTTGTTTTTGTTCTTTTTCTTTTGTACTGTTTGTCTAGTTTTAGTTTCAGCATAATGCAGGCTTCATAAAATAAATTGGAGTGATTTCCCTCCTCTTCTATTTTCTGAAAGACAATATAGAATATTTGCCTGTGGAGCATTCATGTTAGCTTTTCTATGACAGGCTGGTAGAATTTGCCAGTGAAACCACCCGGGGCCTGGACATTTTTGAGGGGGGAGTGAAAAGTAGTTATATGAATTAAATTTATTTAAGAGCTATAGGGCTATACAAATGATGAATTTCATATTAAATGAGTTGTAATAATTTGTATTTTTCAAGGAAGGGTCCATTTCATCCAAGCTGTCAAATTTATGTGTATGGAGATTTTCGTATTTTCTTGATGTCTGCAGGTTCTGTAGTCATATCCTCTGTTTCATTGAAAGTATTGGCAATTTGTATTTTCTCTCTCTCTCTTTTGTTCAGTCTTGCCAGAGTTTTGCCAATTTTATTGACCTTTCTCAAAAAAACTAGATCTTTATTGTATTTGTTTTATTTATTGTTCCTGTTTTCAAATTCATGGATTTATGCTCTTATCTTTATTATTTCTCTCCTTCTACTTGGTTTAGGTTTATTTTGCTTTTCTATATTCTTGAGATAGAAGCTAGGATTATTTCTTCTTTTCTAATTTATGCATTTAATACTGTAAGATTCCCTCTCAACACGACTTGTGACATGTCTTACAAATTTTGTTATAGTGTATTTTCCTTTATATTCACTTCAATATATTTTTAACATTTCCCTTAAGACTTCATCTTTTAATCATGGGCTATTTACTAGTGTGTTTTTTACTTAAAAAGGTTTATTAAATTAATATATTAAGCTGCAGCTACTGTGTTCTAGTAGAGACAATATACCCGACTATGGGACAACATGTAATTATGCATGATATGATGATACTAGCTGGAATTGATCTGTTGCTACATTATAGTAACAATAAAGGATGATTTTAAAAACAGTGGTAAGGAAACTTTCTTCCAGTGGCTAGATATGTGAGCATTCCACTTGAACATCCACTTCATATGGAGGAAGTAATGGTCATCGATACAGATATACACTTCTGGGGAATAATGAATACCTTGGCTAGTTGGTCAGAAGCCCGAAAAAAACGTTGAAATAGTAAAGGAAAAGAGGTTGAGGAAGAAGCATGTGGATAGACCTACAATAATAGGCACTAAGTCTTTAGATCTTTGCATCCTGTGTAGATGACTACAAGAAAGCAGCCACCACAGAGGAAATTCTCAACAACCAAGTAGACAAAATGACTTTTCCTATGGAAATTACTACGTGGCACCTTAGTGTTTATGTAATGGATCTATGAACAGAGTAATCATTGTGACAAAATTGGAAGCTATACCCTGACCCAGCAACATGAACTCCCATACCTACACTGATCTAGCTACTCCAACTGATGAATACCCAAACTTCCAGCAGCAGAGATTGATACTGAACCCCTGATTTGGTACAGTTCTCCAATGAGACCAAATAGCTACCGGGTGGCCGGTTGATTACGCTGGACCATTTTGACCTTGCTGGATGGAACACTTTTTCTTTACTGAAACTAATGCATATTCCATCATTAGTGCCTCCATCAGCACCTGAAACTGAGACTAAACAAAATACCAGATTTATTTTTGTCATAATACCTTACAATACTGTTTCATTTCAAAGGATGATTCAATGATAAAGTAGTTACATCAATAGATACATGGCCAAAGGATTTACTGGAGAAGCAGCCAGATTGATAGATGGATGGAACTGCCTATGAAGCCTGAGACTCGGTTATTGGATCAGCTTAGCTTAAACACATAAGGTTTTGAATATTATCTTTTAGGATGTAGTATATGATCTAAACCAATGGCCAATATAGTTTCCTGCATCTGGGACAGCTAGAATAGATGGATCTAAAACCTATGAGTACAAGTAAGAATGACCTCTTCACTAGGATAGCTAATGACTTTACTCATGGTATTTCAATTTCAAGCTTCAATTTCAGCTTAGAGAGAGGCCTTGATTCTTTGTCAAGCTGGAGAATACTTCCACCAGAGAATGTAATAAGGATTTCATTCAACTTATAGCTGTAACTATCACCTGATTACTTTTGATTTCTCGTGCTAAGAGACTAGCAGGCAAAGAATGGAGTTACTTTAGTCGAAAGGAAGATTAACTTTGTTTACTAGAAAGACCTACAGTTACGATTACATAATGGAGAAAGAGAGAAGTAGATCTGGAACCCAGGTAATTCACCAGGATGTCCTTTGGTACTCCCGCTACCAGTGAAAACTGTGAATAGATATCTGCACAACTAAGAAACTTCGCTGAGTTTGAATTTAACATCTAGGTCACTCCAGAAAGCAAGCAAACAAGATGAGAGAACATGATGGCCAATTAAGGGGGAAATCTTCAATGGTGGGTGGAAGAGGGAAATGACAAATATCAGTTTTGGCTCTGGGGCTAGATGCAGTATTGTAGACTATAGTTTTAGTTTGCTAAAGTTTATTAATATTTTTAAAGAGAGAGAACCATGCATTCCCTGTTAGTAAAGTTATGATGGCCTTCTGTTCTCATATGAGATACAGACATTATAAGAGGCTACAAGATGATCTGAAAGGCACAAGAGATGGAGTGTAGCAGACTGAGTTTGTTTGCCTCTTTAAGTCTCAGCCTTTTACTTATTGAAGAATACTGGATGTCATTGCCTTCGTTTCCTCTCCTGACACTACCTATGGTGGCAGCCTGCCTTGGGGTAAGAACTGAAATTTAGCATAGACCCTATTGCTCTCAGGACAGAGTACTGCTAGTACTGAAGTCTCATGAATTGGATGCACATAGACTCTGTTCTATTGAACCTCTTTCTGACTCATTGGAAGTGCTCAGCCTCAGGATGTCCCATCTACCCTGTCTGGCAATTGCCTGAACAGGCTGGGGAAGACAATCCAGAAGAGCAGAGATTTAATGCCCACAGGGAGAATATTTTAAAATGAGAGAGAGGAAACTCTAAGGATCTAGCAGGTAAATATTTTCCCCTTCCTCCTCCTAATAAACTATACTGAGGTAATGTGATTCAAAGCTTTTCTAGAAGACATTCCTCATGACAAATAATCAATTGGGTTTTCATATACCTCTATGGCCAGATTGGTATCATACTCCAAAGTATTTGCTTTCCCTCCTCCTCTCCTCACTTTCTTTTTCCCCATAACTCTTCTGGGTTGGAATTTCACCTCTCAGGCAGGCCTTTGCACATAAGCAATGTTTATATTTTATATTTAAATATATACGTATATTTTCAATAAGTAGATTTATCAAAGGAATCTCTGTGAGGCATGAAACCATGAAATATTATGGGAGATTTGAGGAACTGAAAGTTGGATTTTAGGATGCTAGAATATAAGCTGAATGAGAGTGGTAAGAGATAATGTTTAATAGGTAAACCCAGGGCAGAACCATTTATACCATGTAAGAATTTTAACTTTTCTGTTGAGAAATGAGAGTGCTAAGAGATCATGTTTAACAAGAGGGCAGATTTTATATATACATACATAGTTTTAGTCTGCTAAATAAATAAATACTATATATAAAATAGTTTTTATAATAATTATAATAGGTTTTATAATTTTTATATATATATATATATATATATATGAAATAAGAGCATTTATATCATGAAAGGAAGGACCTGTATTTGGAACCATTGTGAGGTCTTAAGCAGTGGATCATAACGTAAGCTTCATTTTATAAAATCCGTGGTGACAGTAATATGAAGAACGGAAATGGCTTTGGGGAGATGTGGCAAAACTAGAAGGTAAGAAACCATTTGGACATTGTTATGATAATTAAACCAGAGATGGCAGGAGCTTGAATTAAGACTTAGTGATAATGGCCTGAAGACAGGAACTTCTAAGAGAGATGTTAGGTAGATAATATGAAGAGAAGCGTAGCACTGCTTGGATGCAAAGGAGAATTCCAATATGATCATCATGATCATCAAAAAATTATAGGAAGCTCACTTTGTATTAGGTATTGCACCAAGCACTGCATGGATTAATATATTTATGTTTAATCTTGGTTTGTTGACCAGATGCATGGCAGTTCTACTCATAATAATTCAGTAGACTTGGGAAAAACAAGTTTATAGGACAAATCCTACTTCTCTCACTTAGTAGCAAAGTTAGACATTTCTCTGAATCTCAGTTTGTATCAACTAGGCACGTTAATTCCTACCTTGTAAAATCACTGTGATGCTTAAAGGAGATAAAATATAGACTGCACCAAAGCACATTGTAGGCACTGCAAAAATATTATTGCTTTCCTTTCCTTCCTATACTCTTTAATTTGAAAAATACATCTACAACAGAAAGTGCTTCTTTTGGCAAAAGAAAAGACTTTAATCATAATATTTAAATGCTAGCTTATGCTAATATTGTATCATGGTTTTCAAACTTGGGTTCATGATGGCAATTCCAGCCAATGCAACTGTATATCTTCAAATGTTTTGCAAGAATTCTATTGGAACAATAAATTAAAAACTTAATCCTGTGCATTTTGAGTTTGAAACTATAGCAAAGCTACTGCAACATTATATCCCAATAGCCATAAGACATATTTATTGTCCTTATCTAATAGATTTTTCTCCTTTTTTATAAGTCAAAGCACAGCCTTGGATTAGTCTAAACCACTATGTAGCCTCTGTCTTTTTATAATTGTGATTTGTATTTAAATAAGTTATTCTTCCTACCTTCCTTCCTTTCTTTCCTTCTTTCTTTATTTCTTTGATTTAACATCTCATTAGCCAGGTCAGTCACTGTTGTACCCACTAAACCTTTCATTTAAATTTACCAAACAGTCAGTCTGTTACGAAAATATAAGACACTATAAAGCATTCTCACTGAGTGGGTAGCACTGCTTAATTGTGCAGAGCATGGATTCAATCTCCTTGAAAATACTTCTGCCCTGTCTGTGATAGCTTGCTATTACTGCCAAGTAAATTATGTCTGTGTCTCTAGCACATGAAAATGTTAAGAACGCAGTACATCCATTTTGTGCATTTATTGCTGAAATGCTCATGACCTTGACTGAGGACAAACTGATAGTTTTTACAAATAATACTCTTTCTTCACCTGGAGGGAAGTCTTTGGAGAGAAGAGAAAATGTCCTGTTGAGTCCCTAGGGTTTATCATCTCACCACTGAGATCTTAGTCATCACTTTGCTGGCTTTTAGCTCTTCATAAATGACCAGACTCTCCTATTATGGCAAATTTTCACTGAGATTACAACATCTACTTTGGAGCCTATACAATTATTCTGACCACAAAGTGACGAATTAGCACATTGCTGCCATCGCTGACTAAATCCTGCACACATCGTTGTTTTTGCTGAAAACAACCAGATCATGTAAATTTACTGAAGGCAAACTGTGAGTTAGCCACTCCATGTTCCTTGGGACAGCCATTCTGGCAGTAACAAAGAGGTGTCCAGGAGAAAGCCCATATTGTAAATTGTCAGATATTAGAAAGGAAAATAAAAGCTTGAACTCAGATATCCCTAGAGACTCCTGACCAGCAACGTTTTGCTTGATACTAACTGGAAAGTGTCAAGTGTAAACTATCATATCTACAGTAAAAAGTACAGGCAGACTATTTGATTAATTTGTTTGCACAGTTAAGATATTTATAGATGTAGAAATTATAATCCTGATAAACAACTATCTCTCCTGAGCAAACTAACCCATGATTTAACCTATTTTGAGCATAGAATTAGCTTCATCTTACTTTATCCCCAAATTAAAAACAGTTGATCAGCTTTTGACGTCAAATGATTGTTGCACATTTTGGGAAGAAAAACACAACTCTACATACACATTAGCTTTTACAGTTATGTGCTGTTTAAGGACGGGGATTCATTCTGAGATAGGCATTGTTGGGCAATTTTGTCCAATGTTGTGTGAACATTATAGAGTGTATTACACAAACCTAGATGGTATAGCCTACTATACACCTAGGCTATATGGTACTAATCTTATGGGACCACCATTGTGTATGTGGTCCATCATTGACCAAAATGTCATTTTGTGGTGCATGATGATATTATTATTATTGAATCATACTAAATATTTCATCAAAATTTTTGTTTTAACCAAGAGTGTCTGACTTATGAAGAACACTTTTGCTGAAGGACTATTAATCCTTCTCTGGATTTTCAATGACAGAGTGAAAGAGACGAAGAAATAAAGTAATCTTTTTGCTTGTGCTAGTCTTTATAAAAAAAATTGCCTTGCATAGGAAGCTTGAATAACTAATTGCAGGTGGTGTTGAATGCAGGCTAAGTCCTTATTTTAGTCAATGAGAATTTAGCCGCAATAACAAAAAGTATTTTGTGCTTCTGCTAAAGGAAAATTTATGTTTTCGGAAGTGCAATGTCATGAGGCACCATCTTGTGCTCTGTGTTGGTATTTTTTTTTCCTTAGGTCTACAGCAATAATCCTGCTACAATGTACCAGCATGAAACATCAGAGCAATACTCACAAGGTATATTCAAAATACAGATTGAGTGAGAACAAAGTATTGAAATAAATAAAACAATCAGCCTCCTTTTCCCTAAGTGAACTATGAGTAGAAACAATTCTGGGGTAGGAAGTGAAATCACTGTACATTTAGTAATGTTCTTCCAAATTCTTAGCCTAGGATAAGATTAACTGCTAATAAATCTACCCAGCATATAAGCTAATTTTCTTGGTTTTACAGAAGAGTTCCTGGTTTTGTTAAGAAGTCAATTACATTTTCTATAATGTGTCACTTAACATAATAGACCTTTCATGTTGTAGCTCTATAATAAGTCCATTTTAATTACATTTCACTCAGATTTATGAAAGTATAATTAGAATATATACTATAGAGTGCAGACTCTTAATTTTCAACACATCACTGTTGGGTTAAGATGTAAAGGAAACTGAATCAGCAGCAGAATTTTATTCTGTATGTGTCTTATGTTTCTTGAAATTATCTTATTTAAAAATAGGATACAAGGACACTTAGGGGTAGGAATGATAAGGATCAATCAAAATAGTCATACTTATTGGCAAAACACAGCCAGGGGTTTTACATTATAGATATTAAAAAACTGGCTAGTGGTGTTGATGTATCTTATTCTATTAAAGGTATAATATTTCTATTAAACGTATATGGTTTTCCTTTCAAGCCATATCATTATGTCACCAATATCCTTATTTTAACAAGTATATTGGAACCCCATATATCTTTGAAAGAGCCTCAAACGTGTACTTTTTCAGCAGTCAGAAAGAGAGCTTTTTCTAAGCTAAGAGAGGTAAAGATGCAAAATCCATTTGAGAGCCGAGCTGTAAAAACTTACAGGGCAATATGACCAAGTCTAAATCAAGCAGTCATATATGGAGGGGTCAGGAGAAGCTTACTATAGCTTTTCAGATAGCGCAGAGAAGTGGCATATGACACTGTTTTACAAAAATCTTTCCTTTTGATTACGTTAGTGGTGCATAGAATAGCACAGAGAAGGTTAGAGGAAAAAAAGAGATTTAACTTATTCACTAGCGGAGAGAAAACATTTCTTTGATTTTGGAATTACGTCAAAGTGCCTTAAGCCTGGTCCCTGTATTAAGGCAGAAGCCAGAAACCACCTCTTCACTCATCAACAGGGCCTTTTCTCTTGGATTCTATGTGAAGATCTCTGTCGCTGAAATCCCACCCGATTATTTTCCTCTTTGCAAGATTCTTAAATGTTTTTAATGTCTATAGACCTAGATTCCTGGTGTTCATAAGAAAAGTGAAGGGAAAGTTTTACAGACAAAACTGGAGTATTTGCAACTTGCTGGTATAAGATCATGTCACCGACTAGGAAGCAAAACTTAATATCTTCAAAGATTTTGTTGAAGGATTTGACTGGCCCTGGCATGAAGAATTTGTGTTAGGAATGTTGTCATACACAGTATAAATGTAACAAGAGATTTGCAAACAGATTCAGCGACAATTGTGTGAACCAACATATGCAATATGCTGAATCTCAGATAGAGCAATGGACTTTTGTTAACATTACTCATTATCATAGCTCAGAATCCACTCGCTTTCTAAAAACAAGGTAGGAATTTTCAATAAAAATGCCTCAAAGCTTTTGTAGCAGCCAAACAAAATTACAGTTATGAAAGTGATTTGTAAATTGTAAAAGTCATTTATACATTTTAGTTGTTATTAAGCCATGTAACATGGATAAGGATATAATACCCAATAGCTGACAACCTTGGCTGTTTACATCATCTAAGGAGCTGTAAAAAATATCGATGCCTAGGGGGCATGCCCAAAGACTCTAATGAGATTAGTTTGGCTTGCAGCTGGACATCAGATCGCAAGGCATTTCTAACATGTGCTTAAAAATGAACCTCATTTTGAATATGTAATACGTGCTAAGTTATTTGCCTATATTATTTCTAATCCCTGCAATGACTAGAAAATAATTATTTCCGCTTTAAGACTGAGGAACCTGAAAAATTAGAGAAGTAAAGAAAAATTCCCAAGTCCATATTGGTTGCAAATACAGAATGAGGATTTGAACCCAAGTATATTTGTCCTCATATGTAGCCATGGCATTTTGACTATATCATTCTACATATGTGATTATAAAACAAAGTATATATGAGAACTGTATTTCCTGGGTAAATAAAAAATCAAGTATTTAAAAAGGCAGGATTTTATTGTTATGTATTGTTAGTACAATGCGAATTTCTACAATCATTTTGGAAAGTCATTTGCAAAATCTGTAAAAGAATTCATAATTGTTTTATAATACCTAACAATAACTGCATGCTTACCCTATGACGATCCACTCCCAGGCACTGCATGTGGGTTGTCTCATTTACTTATCACAGAAACTTTATAAGATAGATATTATTATTATTCTTATTTTAAAAAAGTGAAAATACTTTACAAAATATGCTTGGAGGGTTTAATTACCTGAAAGCAATACAGGAAATCAATGGAGGAATTTGATTCAAACCCTCAGACTGCAGTTTGACCCTATTCTCTTTTAACCAAGTAATTTTGCATTTATGAACATGTCCTAAAGATATTATCCTGAGTAAAAAATAAATTGTGTACATAAATATGCTTATTGCAGTATTCTTTCTTTCTTTCTTTTTAAAGATTAACACCTGAGCTGGCTTTTGTTGCCAATCTTCTCTCTTTTTTTTTTCTTCTTCTTCTCTCCAAAGACCCCCAGTACATAGTTGTATATTCTAGTTGTGAGTGCCTCTAGTTGTGTTATGTGGGATGCCAGCTCAGCATGGCCTGATGAGTGGTGCCATGTCCGTGCCTCGGATCCAAACCGGTGAAACCCCAGGCTGCCAAAGTGGAGCTCGTGAACTTAACCACTCGGCCATGGGGTCCAGCCCCACAATATTCTCTCTTAATGATAAAAAAGAAAAAAACTGGGAAAAAAACAAGTTCAGCAACAGTGGAATAGTCAAGTAAATTGTGGCAAATATTTGCAATGGAATATTACATACCCGTTGAAAACAATGTTTACAACAACAAGAAATATGGGCAAATGTTTATGAGGTCACTTCCACTTCTGCATAGGATGTAGAAAACTGCCCAAACTGTCTCTTCGTCACTTACAACAAGAAAAATCCAGACAATCTGTAGAATCATAACTTTTCTTGAGCCCGTCAGAGAGCTGAGGCTAATAAACCTAAGTCAGGTTTATTGATTCCAAAGATGGACAAGCCTTTCTGAGGAGAGACAGGACAAGCAACATGTCTCACCCTTGGTGGAGCAGTGTAGAAGGAGCTGGCTGCCATACGAAAGAGTAAGAAGAAATTAACTAACAGTTTTTATATTTAATAAATATTAGTTTATTTTTATATGCTATATAATTAAAATATAAAATTATAATTAAATATAAAATATTTTTATATTTATAATTAATTTATAATCTTTTATAATTATATATTTAAAATTTTACATATTTTATAATAAATTAATATTTAACAAATATTTAAAGGTCAAGTATGTGCCACCTTGTCAGTCTGGATGTTCTAGGGCCCCAAACAAGGGTAGTTCACACTCACTTGAAAGCACTTCTCTATATATATCAACCAGATACTCATTCAATGCAATGCATAATGCTAGTAAAATTTCACTAATTTTGGTTGTTGTTATTGGCTGGGTGGGAGACAAGAGAAGGGAATTGGTTCAGATGATTATTAAGCATACGTTTTAACTATCGTTATTATCTATTATAACATTATATGAATCACATCATTCCATGATTTTTGTGTTTGATCCTAATTTATAACATATCAACTCTAGTACCTCCCTTATCAAAGAAAGGTTATTGATCTTTTTTTTTAAAGACCTTATTTTTTTAGAGCAGTTTTAGCTTCACAGCAAAATTGAGGGGAAAGTACAGAGAGTTTCCATATACTCCCTGCCTCCACATGTGCATAGCCTCCCATCATCAGCATCACTCCCCAGAATAGCATGTTTTTCACCAGGGAAGAACTTCCATTGACACATGGTAATCACCCAAAGTCCATAATTTACGTTAGGATTGTCTCTTAGGATGCAGTACATTCTATGGGTTTAGACAGATGTATACTGACCATTACCCATCATTGTATTATCATACAAGCATTTTTACTATGCTGAAAATCCTCTGTGCTCTGCCTATTCATCCCTCAACCCCTGTCCTCATCTAACCTCTGGAAATCACTGATCTTTTTACTTTCTCCAAATTTTTGCTTTTTCCAGAACGTCATATAGCTGGAATCATACAGTATGTAGCCGTTTTAGATTTGCTTCTTTCACTTAGTAATACGCATTTAAGCTTCCCCCATGTCTTTTCACGGGTTGATAGCTCATTTCCTTTTAGCACTGAATATTCCATTGTCTAGATGTCATAGTTTATTTATCCACTCACCTACTGAAGCGCATGTTGGTTGCTTCTAAGTTTTGGCAATTATGAATAAAGCTGCTATAAACATCCATGTGCAAGTTTTCTGTGGACAACAGTTTTTAGCTCCTTTGGATAAATACCAAGAAGCGCAACTGCTGAATCTTATTGTAACAATATGTGTAGTGTTATAAGAAAAGACCAAACTGTCTTCCAAAGTGACTGTTATCATTTTGCATTCCCATTAGTAATGAATGAGAGTCCCTGTTGTTCTACATCCACACCAGCGTTTGGTGTTGTCAGTGTTCTGGATTTTGGCCATTCTAATAGGTGTGTAGTGACATCTCATGGTTGCTTTAATTTGCATTTCTCTAATGACATATGATATGAAGCATCTTTTTATATATTTATTTGCCATCTGTATACCTTCTCTGGGAAGTAATGACTTTTTTTAAAACTATTTTATTCAAATTCACCTTGAAAGGAATTAGAGGGACTATAAATATCTGTAAATATGTATGTAGTAGGTTCCCTGATTCCGTATTCTACAATGGATCTTTGTCAGTTCACAAGGAAAAGCCAGATAGTGAATGAAATTATTTACTATTTTAATTGTAATATGCATGTTGTGATTTAACCAATTAATTATCCATTGAATTAATTCTGAGACTTCTTAGCGTAGTTTCAAAGGACTCATACTATTTTTCAAATATGTCACCTCTTGTAGTGGTAAGTGAAATCATTTCACATAGAATTTGGCAGTAAGACCTTCCTTTTAAGAAGGCTAAATTTTTTTTTCCCATTTTATTACATTTATGTCATAAAGAAACGGAGATGTGTATACACACAAATGGATCACCAAAAAGAAAATCACACACACACACACACACACACACACACACACTTACAACGTTATACCAGCATGTGTTTTCTTGAGCTGAGGCTTCCTGAACACAGGTTTTTGGATAATATTGTTTCTGCCATCTGTATACAATATTTAGAGTTGGTGAGATGTTGCAAAATCAGATGACAGTAAGTTCTAGTTCTTCACACTCATTGCATCTGGGAGACAGGTTTGAATTAATCCTGAGTTGCTTGACTGGTATGAAATAAATCTTGAGTATAAAACTGAATTGACTGTGTCTGTGTTTTTGCAAAAGTCTTTTCAGAATGAAATTTGACATTTTTCCCTCTCCCAGGAGTGGCAGTTTACTGCTGGTTACCATTGCTGTTTAACGAAACTTAGAGCTTTCAAATAGAGAAACTAATTACTATATAATTTCAAAGGGGTTTTCGCTTTCCCCTCTATTTCCCTCCCCCTCTCCACATCCTACCCATATATGCAATGTGGGAGAAGAGTTACATTCATTTATATTGAACAGAAACATGTTCTGGCAATAGGTATTTTCATAAAATGCAAAGATAAGTAATTGAGAAGAAGTGTGTTAGTTTCTCGGGAATGTAGGCTAGGGTCAAGCTCCGGGCAAAAAGTGAATGACATGAGAGTCTGCCCCTCTGGTTTCCCATATGATGCTTTAACTAGAAGAAACCAAATATACTCTGGTTTTCTTTGAGCTGACAATTTAAATTCTAAATCTGGCTATTCATCTCTGAAGAAACAGGAGGCACCCAGCTCGGGCCCAGCGTGTAATTGGACCTAAGTCACAGCTTCTGCCTGTAATTATGTCCCTGAAGTCAGACGGTTTAAACTGGGAGCACGGCCATGTTTTTAGCTTCTTAAACGTAGGCTTATATTTTTGAAATAAAGAATGTTCTTTAATTAATTTCTAGATATGTATGCTTCAAATATTTAAAACTGAACTGTTAAATTGTGATAATTAGTAAATTGAAATCAGAGGTAAGGAGTGTGAAGAATAAACACAGAAAGTAAAAATAAAACAAACCAACAAAAACAGCACCTGCTGTTAGAAACTGGTTATTATTGGAGAAAGAAATGGCCATGGATTTAATTAATATCTAGATACTATCGACTGGAACACCATGCTGAAAGTTTACCATTGGAATGGTAGGCTGGAGGCTTTTGATGTGAGCTGGAGGGTACTCAAGCTTAACGATTAATTTTATTAGTATTAGATTACACTGTAAAAAATGGATAGCCAATCTCCACTAACAGAGATTCCAAACTCCAGTTTTAACCCATTCTGATAGTCTTAGGGAAGAACTCTGATGAAGGCCCAGAAATAGGCTTTCTCCATATAGTTTAGAAAATTCCACAAATGGAAATAAATCCTATGGTAAAGTAAGGGCATACATAAAGCTAGGTAAAACAAAAGGAAAATAGGTAATGAGCATAGAAAGTAGCATAGTGTTTTAAAATTGAAGCAAGGGATTGGCACATGTTCTTATCAGTTTTTGTAGTAATCTCCCTGAATTTAATACTCAGTGAGTATTAGTATCATACTTGGGGCGGGCCCCATGGCCCAGTGGTTGAGTTCATGCGCTCCGGTTTGGCGGCCCAGGGTTTTGCTGGTTTGGATCCTGGATGCAGACACGGCACTGCTCATCAAGCCATGTTGAAGTGAAGTCCCACACAGCACCACCAGATGCACTCACAACTAGAATATACAACTATGTACTGGGGGGCTTTGGGGAGAAGAGAAGAAGAAAAAAAGAAGATTGGTAACAGTTGTTAGCTCAGAGCCAATCTTTAAAAAAAAAAAAAAAAAGAATAGTGTTGTTTTCCTTTCTGTGAATTTCAGGGTTTTAACTTCTGGGTAGACAAATCTAGGCGAGCAGCCAAGCATCAAAGAAATTCTCTAAGGCAAAAATAAAGTTTGAGTCTTTGTCTCTAGAATTATGTGTTATTAATGAACATACCATTCTGAATGGGTTTGTCAGGATTGCATCATATGTAAGGACAATAAAAAAAAATAATCCCTGCATTGGCATGGTGGATTTGTGCGTAGAATGCATTTTCACATGCATTCTCCCATTTGAGTCTTATGGTTGAGGCCACCGTTTAGTGAAGCAACACTAGGAGGAGATTTGCATGTAGCAGCACGCCCCCGCCCCTTATCCACAGGGAATAATTTCCAAGAGCCCCAGTGGATGCCTGAAGCCTTGGATAGTACTGAATCCTGTATATACTAAGTTTTTTCCTATACACACATACCTGTGATAAAGTGTAGTTAATAAATTAGGCACAGTAAAAGATCAACAATAATAATAAAATAATAATATACTGTAATAAAAGTTACCACAGATTTCAGCAAGCTCAGCATACTAGCTTTTTCTTTCTTTATTCAAATTACCAGCATCACTGCTCTTGTGCGTTGGGGCCATTATTAAGTAAAATAAGGGTTACTTGACCACAAGCACTGCAATACCGTGGTAATCCATCTGACAACCGAGACAGCTACTGACTAACGGGCGGGCACTGTATCCAGTGTGCCACACTGGACAAATGGATGATTCGTCCCAGGTGGTACAGAGCTGGACTGGGGGAGATTTCATCACGCTGCTCAGAGCAGTGTGTAACTTAAAACTTAAGAATTGTTTATTTCTGGAATTTTCCACTTAATACTTTTAGGACCGTGGGTAACTGAAACTGCGGAAGGCACAACTGCAGATTAGGGAGGGCTACTTTACCTTAGTGTTAAAGCCAAATAATACCCAGAGAAAATGATATGATTCCTTAAGTTTAGTTAAACAGAAACTTAGAATCTAATGTCTTCCAAATACCCAGGAGTGAGAGTATTTCAACTCTAATCTACATCATATCACGGCATTTCTCAATACACAGTATATCAGTACACTAATCTAAGGAAGAATAGCATGACTTAAATTCCTGCTTATTCTAAGAGTCTTCTAGATCAGTGGTCTTCTTACAGTCTTATTTTTGTCTTTTAAAAAATCTTATCTAAGGGTGCTCTGACTATTAAAAAATATTGAATCTCCTCTACATCCTATTTATTTGTCTTCAAAAAGAAATATAAGAGAAATCATTGTTGTCATATTCTAAATTAGGCTATGGATATCAATAACAACTTAGCCTGTTTTAACTTATTACCTATTTATACTTTTAGCAATCTAATTCATGTACAGTCTTTCTGTTTGGAAGATAAAATTTATGGGACTCAATAGTTTCAGATGTTTACAGGAGTTATTTTACATGAGTAAAGAGAATGTCTCTACTTTTCAGCAACGTGAACTTTAGGTAAGATTTGCATTCGATGTGTTTATATTGAAATTTGAGAGCTAAATAGAAAGGATTAAAGTTTCTGGCAAGGAAGAAATTATCACTTACCAAATCAAAACTATTTTAAACTGATAGGAAAACCATAAAAGCAAGAGATGGAATAAGGTTTATGAGCTAAACTTTTTCTTGGAATTGGGCTACCTATTAAGGATATAACCATTTGTCAATCAGATAGTTAACAGAATATATGTCTGTTGGCAATGTGGCAAATGAGTGTGCCTTAATCTGAAAGACTTGGGTTTTCAATCTAGGCCACATTAACTGTTAAAATGCTGAATCTAGGTAATTCATTTACTTCCTCATCCTTCAGATGTATCCATCAATAAAACGTTTTAATGAAAGACATGCCCCTTCTATAGAGATACAAATAAGTGAAATAATATATGGAAAGTTCTTTGAATTCAATGAATGAAAGAAACTGTGAAATTGTGATATAAGTCTCAACAATATAGTTTATTATTTCCATTTTGGGAGACTGGAACAATAAATCCAACACAGGTGAAATGAGTTGATCTGAAGTCTGCTAACAAATGAGCAGAGACTTAAGGCATTGGCCTGTGGACTACAAGCCTGTGGCCAAACCACAAACCCTGCCCATTTTGTACCCCCAGTTATGTCACTGCTATCTCATTAAAAAAAGCATATTATTCTGCAATAGGGTCCTTGAATGTAGGTCTAGCATAAATCAAATTTTCCCTGGCTACTCCTCCTCTCTTCAAATCAAATTCTTAGGTTGAACAGAATAAACAACCTCTTTATCCAGTAGGCATTTGAGGTTGAACCAAAGAGAAAGTGAAGATTAGGAGAGAAGTGAGGGGCTAAACTTGACATTGTCCTGTCCTCACCACCCAGGTGGCACGGCACTGGAGGAAGGCAGGCATTGTAGCAACTGAAACCTCAGGCAGCAAAAGATACTTACCTTTTTTTTTTTTTTCAAAATTTGCAGTTTGAGTAATTCTGGCTCAGGATATTTGCTAATTCCCTGCTTATCACCAGTTTATTTTGGCCAATGATAGGTCTAACAGGCTTTAGAGAAGAAAGAAACTCTAAACACTGAAAATGTCTAACAGTCACTCTGCAAATGCCTCTGTTAAATAATTTAGAGATATGGTCTATAAAACAATGCATAGTATTTTTATATCTACTGTAACATGCTAGGTCCCTTTCAATGTACCTGAGATTGTTCTGGAGTACCTGGTCATTCCATATAAGTCAGCCCAAAACAGTGTTGCCCCTGTCTAAAGAGGTCATTCAGGCCTGAAGAAGTTTTCTCAGTATCTCTTCATACACATCTGTGGTGGATATTGTCGGTGCTCAACCCACCTCTCTCTTCACAGAAGAACTTGATGCCCCAGCTGACAGGAGTGTTGACAGTAGGCGACTTTCCACTGTCAGCTCCTTCAGGGATTGTCTCAGCTGCAGAGAGCCACCCTACTCAAGGGCATGCCCCTTTCTGGGGTGACCCATACGCAATGGTTAAACAACATAGGTATGTGAAAGTTTGGTCACCTCCTGCCAGCTCAGGACAGCTCTGAAGAGCCGCTCGAACTCCAGAGCTCCCCAAGCTGACGCTGCTGTTGGGACTGCACAGTAGCTTCACTTCTCCCACTGCCCAGTCCTGCTTTCTTCCCTTTCCTTTCACAGGTGTTAGTTTATACTAAACTGCATGCTCAACTCTCTCTGAATCTGCTTCCTGGGTCTATGACAATATCTCACCATCTTTCTATTTACTCCAAGGTCCTTGGGCTGGGAGGTATTTCAAAAGCAAACAGCTACAATTTCTGGATAGGATATCACCCTGAGCATACCTGTCTAAGCATCTCTGCTCATCTCCTTTAGATGATTCGAGTATTGTCCAGTAGAACAGAAAAATAAGGGAAAACATGCACCATAGCTAGATTCCCAGTTAGTGACAAGCACAAATTGTTAGCTTAATATAACATGATAATGAAACAAGTAATCATGATCTATAAATGCAAGGAATCTTCCTTTGCTGAGGAAGATTTGTCCTGATATGTGAAAATTCAGTATGAGAAAATCTGACAATACTAACACCCAGAGCTACATATTCATAGAGAAACACCATAAAATTATATTATAGTTACAGAAAAAACATTAAATATATTTCTATGTTGATTTTTAATTTAAGCAATCATAAATGAGAAACAGAAAGGAACTTCCTTAATTTGATAAAACATACTTGCTAAGACCACAAAGAAAATACCTTACTTAATTGTAGAGCTTTAGTTATGTTCACGTTAAAGTTAAAAATAAGTCAATTGTATTAGTCTTCTATTGCTGCATAACAAATTGTCATAAACTCAGTGGCTTAACACAATACTTCTTGATTAGCTCACAGTTTTGTAACTCGCTATGTATATTGAATTGAAGATCTACATCTTAAAAATGAGCATCATTCTATTCACCAACAATAATCAATTAAAAATATAGTAGGTGAAAAAGGTGTGATCTACAATAGTGTACGTATCTGTGTGTGTGTATACATACACACATATCTATACCAACTGGGAAATAAAACGGAGAAATGTTCAAAATGCTATTCATGAACATGAAAAGTTCATCATTTAGAACAGTTATAATTTTTGTTGATGAGAAGACTCAGCCTCAAATTATTTGTATGCTTATGAAACCAGGATCAAATCTTTAGTTTTTCATGGATCATGAAAAAATTATTTTAAAATTCATTTAGTGGATTCAAGTTCAAACATCATCAGGCTGGACTCAAACTAACAGATCCCTACCTCCTATTTGGAAAAACATAATATAAGCATAACTTCTAATGAGAAACTGGTAAATATTTCAGTAGAAAAATAAGCAGGTAACTAAAAGAAGAGGAAACCACACTGGCCAATAAAGAAACGGGTATTATACAACTACACAGGGACATACAAATTAAACCATTAATGAGATACTATTTTATACCCATTGAATTATTTAGAAAGTGTAAAAGCCTAATAATACTAGGTGTAGGGACATACAAATTAAACCATTAATGAGATACTATTTTACACCCATTGAATTATTTAGAAAGTGTAAAAGCCTAATAATACTAGGTGTAGCCAAAGCGGTGGGGAAATAAATAATTGCATATATAAGGTATTGCATACAAACACTGAAATCCATTTTGGAGAGCAATTTGACATTCGTTAATGTTTAAATGTGTATAAACGATTACCTAGCAATTCCATTCCTTGTACTAGACCATCATTCTCCAATACAGTAGCTACTAGCCACATGTGACTATTTAAATTATTTATATTTATTTAAAATAAATAAAATTTAAAACTCAGTTTGTCAGTCTCACTAGATCTATTTCGAGTGCTAGTGGCTACCTTATCTGATAGCACAGATTTTAGAGTAGTTCCAGTGTCACAGAAAGTTCTTATTGGACAGCCCTGGAATAGACCCTGACAAAACTCTAACAAATGTGTATTGGAAGATACACATATATAGTGCTTTATATTGTGTCTCAGGTTGCAATTACACACACAAAAAAGAGAGACAGAGAGAGAAGGAAGGAAGAAAGGAAGGAAAGAGGGCAAAGAAAAGGAAAGAAAGAGAGAGAGAAAGAAACCATGAACTGAAAAAGTGGCAGGGGCCTCAAAGAAAAGTAAATTTAGGAAGGAAGAAAGTAGATATCAAGAATTCTATTTAGGCCATGTTAAAGTTTAATATTCCAGTTATCCAGCCTAGTAGGCATGCTGAGTAGAAATTATACAAGGTTGGAACTCAGGGGAAATGTGATTTAAGGCCACAATCAATTCAGTTCAACTTGTTCAATTGACCCTTGACAACAAGGAGTTTTCATGAGTGGTTGTTGTTCTTCCAGTAAAATGAAATAAAGTATTGGACATTTTATGACTTTTTCTTATATTACTAACACTATCAAGAGTTAAGAATGTGCGTGTGCAGATGTATGTGTGTGGCACATTTTGCTGAGGAAGATTGGCCCTGAGCTAACATCTGTTGCCAGTCTTCCTCTTTTTGGTTGAGGAAGATTGTTGCTGAGCTAACATCTGTGCCAATCTCTCTCCTTTTGTATGTGGGATGCCGCCACAGCATGGCTTGATGAGCCATGTGTAGGTCCACCTCCGGCGGCATCTAAAACCATGAACCCCAGGCCGCCGAAGTGGAGCACGTAAACTTAATCATGATGCCACTGGGCCAGCCTCTCCAATCTTCCTTTTTGTATGTGAGCTGCCACCTCAGTGTGGCCACAGACAAGTGGTATAGGTCATGCCAGGGAACTGAACCTGGGCCACCAAAGCAAAGCACACCAAACTTTACCACTAGGACACCAGAGCTGGCCCAACAAAATTTTTAAAGAGGGTATAAAGAAATGTTTTTTTTTTTTTTAAAGTAGGTATATTACAATGTAAATACTATGAACCTCATTTAAAGATTTTCTTTACATGTAACAAACTTGTTCAAATGCCATATCCACAAAATTACCCAAATGTCATATCCACAAAATGAAAGGTCCATTGTGTACTCTTCTCAAACATCAAATAATTAGAAATATTTGTTCTTTTTCTTATGAGCGTGAGGTGGATGAAAGTGATGGGATTATTCTCATGTTCAGTTATTTTCAGCCATATAGGCAAGACTCAGGAGTCCATTTCCATGAGGTGTATATTATCGGAATAAAACTTAAATCTCTTTTAACCCTATTTCAAAGACAGTCTAGAATTTTACATCTGCTTTGTAAGGCAATCTTAAAAAGGCATGCTGGCAGTGTGTCTAAATAACATTGTGAGAAATTCTGATAAAAGGCGTAAGGATGACTTTTCTTTTGACTATGAACAATGTTTTATATTGAATAATAGTTGAAGAAAATATAAACATCTAATGTTTTACAATGTAACTAGAATTTGTTAGTTCTTTTGCTGATGTATTCTTTGCAAACAGCTTCCAGAAATGTGTTCCATGAGGCTAGATACTACTGTTTCTCCCTTTTTTTCTAATGAAAAATAAATATAAAAACCCAGCAGCAACTGCAAAATTCTGCATGCCTTACTCTTGTCTAGCTTCAGCCTGATGGAACTTTTGAAATTTATCATTAGAGTGATGATTTTTTTTTGTCACTGTAGTCAAATATCAATTAGCATTTCCATTCAAAAATGCTTATATCTATGGTTTATAAATTTAGGTCTACATGTGCTACAGCATGTGCCTACTAAGAGACTCTCCTGGCTTTCTTTAGACACTTGCATCTGGTTCGATGCTAAATACAGTAAATAAGCCATAATTCTGTGTTATGCATGATTCATTATACATCTTCATTTTGAAACATTAAGCAACAAAACAATGTGCTTTCTCAAAGGAACTTACAATCTGCATCTTTCACTCCAGGTTGGGAAGAGTGAATGTAAAAGGTAATATGATGATAATGAAAATGAGAGCTGTTGTGGACCTAATAAATTACTGAAATTCTCCTCTGGTATTATTGCATTGCTGCTTGTATATACCATCTTTAGAACTCTTGAGAATGCATGTAACCAGAGAGCAGAAGCAGCCATTAAACACAGGCTCACACTCCCATTTTCTTGTTTTCGCACATTTTCCTTTCCCTTTTTTCCCCTTTGGTTCTCCTTCCCTTTTGCGATTTCCTTCCACTCCCTGCCCCTTCTGCCTCAAACACAAAACTGCATGTGTTATTAGGAGGTTGGGAGACAAGAATTATCGCTCTATTTGCCACCCTGAGTTGAAGTCTGAGTCAATGTTGGTAGTGATTTTACAGTTATATATTAGTTCTAAAAGTGTTTATTATATTACAGCAGCCAAAGATCTGCATGTGGAAACAACATTCAGGAAGAAATTTCAACAGGAGGAAATTTCATCTTTGCATTGTAACTGCTTCTTGTCAGTCCCCTTGTTAATGAATGAGCAGTGTGTATCTCTTCTTTCAGTCTCCCCTTTAGAAAATAGGGGGTGAAAACTTCGGGTTTTACTGTTGACATAAATTGCAGAAATAATTGAGAACTGATTTTCAGTTTTCTCCCAAACTTGGAGTTCTTCTGCTTATGAAGTTGTCAGCTATAAGTCATTTTTTCATTTTTTAAATTCGCTAATAATGTGATTAATAAGTTTAAGGGACATTAACTTATCAGCACAGAAATTTGAACATAGCTGCATTTTAAAGTCTTGTTTCAGGGGCCATCCCCATGGCAGAGTGGCTAAGAAGAAGATTGGCAACAGATGTTAGCTCAGATGCCAATCTTTAAAAAATAAAGTCTTGTTTCTATGTGTTATTAGAAAGTAACTTATCAGAATATATGATCTTTGAAGTATGCAATGCAGGTAGCTTTGATTCCTACAGGTTCCTGTTTATAACATCATATTCGATGTTATAAATTTTTGTCATAGATCAAAGTGGCAGAAGCAAGTAGCGATGAGGTCATTTCTCAAAATTTAAAACATAATCTTTCATTCTTACTCTTCAGCTCCCAGCTGTCGCTCATCCTGCCAATCAATCTACTTTATTGCTTTTGGGGAAGAAAAGTCAGATTGTGTATCAATACACATACCTATTTTGTCATCTAAGCATTACCTACCAGCCCACGTCTTTTGATATTCCAAGCCAAGCTTTTTAAACTCATAAAATTTCCCTTTTTTCCCCTCAAAAATGTATGCAATGATTGAAAAACCAAAAAAGATTTTAAGAATGGTATCTTTCTATGAGGTATAAGAAATACATTTAGAATCTCAGCTAACTTGCTCATTTTTACTAGATTATTTTGTTATCTCCCTATCATTGGGGCAAATATGTGCTCCCTGAAGTAATAAAGACTTTTAATTCAATAAGTGGTGGTCTGTGAGGCAATAGCAAAAATCCATGAAGGAGCAGCTTATGGACTCGGTCTTATATCCACTGCCCCATTAACATTGTCATAAACCAGAGAGCTAACAGAATCATCCTTCATGAAGTTACCTTTGTGATTCATCCTGAAGGACCAACAATTCTACAAGTTACGTAGAGTTACCTCTAAGAAGTTTGGTGGCAAATAACTGCTTAACTTCCAACTTAATTTCTCTTTATATTAAACCCATAAATAACAGTGTTTTTCAAACAAAATTTTTATTTTTGTTACAAATAATCCATTAGGGAAAATAAAAATTACAGGCCCTTTCTGTAGTATATATTAAGTAGGCAATGCTTAATTGATTTATAAGGTAAAATTCCATTACGGTGATGAATATAATGCTGACAAATATTGTAATAGTTCTCCTGAGGTCAGGGCATAATTTCCAGGTGAGACATCACAAAAGGATTGACTCTAAAGAATAATTTCAGGGGCTGGCCCCGTGGCCGAGTGGTTAAGTTCGCGCGCTCCGCTGCAGGCGGCCCAGTGTTTCGTTGGTTCGAATCCTGGGCGCAGACATGGCACTGCTCGTCAAACCACGCTGAGGCAGCGTCCCACATGCCACAACTAGAAGAACCCACAACTAGAAGAACCCACAACAAAGAATACACAACTATGTACCGGGGGGCGTTGGGGAGAAAAAGGAAAAAATAAAAAATCTTAAAAAAAAAAAAAAAAAAGAATAATTTCATACCTTTACATATATAGGAATTCTATTGTTACAAGTCCATGCAGTGAGTAACTGAGAATTCGCAAAGTTCTCGTGCTTGTTAATGTTGAAATCTTAAGTTCAGGTGAACCAAAGTCTTAAGGTTTCCAAAGATCAAATACAGTAGGCCTCCTATTTATATTCATCTCTTAATTGTATATTTATATTTTAAAGATTTTATTTTTCCTTTTTCTCCACAAAGCCCCCTACCACATAGTTGACTATTTTTTAGTTGTGGGTCCTTCTAGTTGTGGCATGTGGGATGCTGCCTCAGCGTGGCTTGATGAGTGGTGCCATGTCAGCACCCAGGATCCAAACTGACGAAACCCTGGGCCACTGGAGCCGAGCGCACAAACTTAACCACTCGGCCATGGGGCCGGCCCCCTCTTGATTGTATATTAACAGAGGATATATATTAAACCCTATTTATAATCCTACACCTTATTAACTTTTTCAGGATATTGCCGGCATGTAGCAAGGGTAACTAATTTGAGTTCCATTTTACCATTCTTTTTTTCCATCTAGTGGACATAAAAATGATTAATCAAGTTATTAGGACACTGGCAATAGGGGATGAATGTAAGTAAATAATAATACATGAACTGAATGATAAGGAATTTAACCATTGAAGGCAAAACCCAAGAGATTCAATTTATGAATTATGTAACTATTTAGCTATCCTTTATGATAGCATCTCTAGCTGTCACCTAACAGAGATGAATATGTGGGATATCATGATTTTATTCTTCCCCAAGACATAGGTATTGTGCTAGGGCGGAACAGCCTGGGAGATCTTTGGACTCATGTTTACTTCTCTGATGAATTTTGCTCCCTCCCTAAAGGACCACAACCCACCATCCCATAGTTTACAGTCTTCACACTCCATTTATCCCACTTCTGTAATGTTCACATCTGTCTTGCCTTTGTATTTCCACCACTACAGAGCTCATTCCTTTATTACAGTAGCTTCTTAACTAGATACCCTTCCTCCATGTTCTTACCACTCCCTTTACCACCAACAACATAATCTTTCTAAAATAGGTGTCAGATGACTTCCCTGCTTAGAAAAGATAAAAAAATAAATTTTATCTTTCCCATTAGCTGTTAACTAAAGTCCAAACTTCTTAGCAGAGGCATTTAAGAGCTCTTTGCAATATCTACTTCATATGCGAACTTTTCCATAAAGACATCTGCAGTCCCCACTTGTTACAATAAATTACTAATTTTATCCCTTATTTAGCATTTTGATTCAGTTTGTGTTTTACTTTTGTCAAATATCATAGGACACTTTGTACTGTAACCACTTTAGTTATTACATACCATTCCCACTAAATATAACCTATTTAGGAACAGATATTTGTGAATCTACCAAATTACATATTGAAGGTACTAAAACATGATTGAATTTGTGCGTGTGTGTGTGAGAAGTTTCATCTTTGTAACTTTAACTTTTATATATAATTTCCCAGAATTATATTCATTTATCAATCATAAATGTTCATGTTTTGTTTATATAATTGCTTAAAAATCTTTTTTTGTGACTTATGATGAGGTTGTTCCCCATGGTGATGTTACAATCAGTTTCTACAAATAAGAATTACCAGTCAAAATTATAGGATTTAATTTCTCTATTTTTTAAGGGCCTGCATCCCATTTATTTACCAATGTCTAATAATCTGGTTTAAGTATTGAGCACCCAATATGCTCCAGGCATTACATTAGATAATATATGCAATATTTTGCTATATGTACATTACAATATTTTGCATATATATTCTACTTTAATTATCCTAACAATCCCAAAACAGATATTATTCCCATTTATAGATAATGAAATTGAAGCTTGGAGAGGATATATAACTGCCCAAGTCACAGAAGTGGAATTTGAACCTCCATTCTTCTGGGTTCAAAGCTTATGCTCTCTGCATGATGCATACACTCTTTTTAACATTTTCTGCTACTTCTTCCACTCTCCTCCTCTTGACACACATACACATCATTCTTATTTTCAGTTCTCTACCTTTTTCCACTCTGTTGTCACTACTCTGAATTTTATTCTAGAGGCTAAATCGTTGATTAAGACTCATCTTCTACACAAACTTTCTGTGATTCTCTTAGCTTACATAATGATGGAAATGATAGATACTACCCTTTACACTATCTGTTGACTGTTTATTGTGTTCTAAGAACTTTATAGCCATTATATTTTAATTCATTATTAGGGCTTTGAGGATGATACAGATATTATCTCAGTTTACAGATGATTAGGGTGATTTCATAAGTGCTCAGATCACCAACAGACACTATTTCTTGTCTGTCTGACTCCAAAACCTATATTTAACTACTCTTAATTTTTTATCCCTCCTTTAAACTTGATTGTTATTAATTGTTTTGTGTAATTTTAGCTTGGTTTCCCAAAATGAATTGCAAATTCCTTTTGAATCTAGCTGCCCTAGGCAAATAACAAAGTAGATATTGCATAATTTTTTTAAAAAAACAACTAGTTATAAATTCCTACTTATAGACACATTTGGACAAAGAATTATCCGAATAGTTGACAGTTTAGATTTTAAAATATAAGAATATATACTTCTAGGGCTTAATAACATAAAAATCTAATGACTTAATGTCAGATTTGATTAATCATTTGACAGAAGATCAAAGGCAATGAAAACCATGACACTCTGAGTGACATTTTGTCGTTAAGACTGAAACTAACTGATGTTTTCACCTTGTCATAGGTGGTATTTCTTCTATGTTGTATCAAATAAAGACATCTTTATTTGTTCAGTCAGATCTTCAGTAGAGAAAGTAGAGCTACATTTGTAAGAGGTCACAATGTATCAACAGCGAAGAATCTAGTTTCTTTGGTTTCCAGTTTAAGGGTGATTTATTAGTACAAAACATATTATCACCATTTCCATACTTTAAATAAAGAGTTATCAAAAACTTATTTCAATATCTATAAATAAGGTAGGCTATGATACAGCAACAATTAAACCCTAAAACATCAGTGGCTTAACAAATACAAGTTTATTTCTTGCTCAAGTTACATTTAATGTGGATAGAGCAGCTCTCCTAAATGGTTCTCTTACAAGTGATGGTTCATGAAGTCAAGCTTCTCCCATCTGTAGCTATGCTACCTGAAACACAGGGCCACAAAAGTCACTAGGAACAGAGAAAGATAGAGGTGGAAGACGCCATGGGATGTTTTAGATGGCCAGACTTGGAAGTGGCTTATATTACTTCCTCCTGCATACCTTTGGTTATGACAAAGTAGTGTGGCCCAAAAAAATTCTAGTTGATGAGCAGTCTCTATGACACATGGTATTAGTTTCTTATTACCATTGTAATAAATCATCATAAACTTAGTGGTCTAAACGGTATAAATTTATTATCTTACAAATCTAGATGTCAAAACTCTGAAATAAGTTTCAGTGGGCTAAAATAGGGGTCATTGGACTATGTTCTTTACAGATAATCTATAGGAGAAGGCTTCACTTTCCCAGCTTATAGAGGCTACCTACATTTCCTGGTTTGTGGCTCCTTTCCTCCATCAGCATTGGGGCAGATCCTTGTGCTATCATCTCTCTCCTTTGCCTCCCTCTTACAGTTTTAAGGACTCTGTGATTATATCAAACCCACTCAGATAATCTAGGTCAATCTCTTTATTTTAAGATCAGTTGCTTAGTAACCTCAATTGCATTTGCAGCCTTAATCTCCTTAGCAATGTAACCTAACATATTCACAAGCCCTGTGGATTAGGATGTGATTATCTTTGAGTGGCCATTATTTTGCCTACCACATACGTTATCATTTCACCTTAAACCTATATGGTCTAAATATCCCAATTAAGTGGTAGATATTGTCATATTGCATGAAAAAAAAGCAAGACCAAAAATATGGTGCCTATAAGAAATCCACTTTAAATATAAAAATATAGAAAGGTTATAAGTAAAATAATAGAAAATGATATAACATGCATACTAAATAAAAGAGAGCTGGAGGACTGTATAATGTCAGACAAAGCATACTTCAAAATAGACTATTCAAGGGATAAGGAGAAATTTCATAACAATAAAAGATCTATTTGAAGATATAAAAATATCAAATATATGTGGAACTAATAACAGAGCTTCAAAGTACATTAAAATTCTGATAGAACTAAAAGGAGAAATTGACAAACCTATAGTTATATTTGAAGAATTCAACATTCCTTTTGCAGTAATTGATAGGATAGAAAAAGTAAACAGAAAATCTCTGAGTATAGAAGACTTAAATGACAGTATCAACCAAATTGTTCAAATTGAGATTTATAGAAAACTGTATCCAAAAAAAAGAACACACTCTCTTTCTAAGTGCACATGGAGGATTCACTAAGATGGATCATATTACGTGCCATAAGAGAAGACTCAAAAAAATGTTAAAAATTCAAATCCCACAAAGCATATACTATTAATACAACAGAATTCAACCATAAATAAAAAACAGACGGATATATGGAAAATTTTCAAATGTTTGGCAAAGTCATAATATAGGTTACCAATGAAACTATTTACCCTAAAAAATGAGAATACATGTCTACATAAAGATATGTACTCAAATGTACATAGCATTCATAGCAGCTTTATTTATTACAGCAAAAGCCGGAAAACAAACATTGTCCATCAGCTGGCAAATGCGTAAGCAATACAATGAAAATATTACTTAGCAATAAGAAGAAGTCTTAATACATTCAACAACATGGATTAATCTCAAAATCACTACATTGAACCAAGGTAGCCAAATGCAAGAGAGAACATACTATATGATATTACTTATATAAAGTTCTAGAAAATACAAATCTAATATATTAATTAAGAGGGCAGTTCAGATGTTCCCTGGGACTGGGGTTGAGCAACTGGAATGAAGCATAATAGAACTTTTTGTGGTCATGGAAATGTTCTATATCTTGATTGTGGTGATGGCTACATGGATATATAAATTTGTCAAAATTTATTGAACCTTATTCTTAAAATAGGTGCATTTAAATATATGTAAACTATACCTCAATAAAGTTGATTTAAAGAAGATTTTAAAAATGAAGGTAGGGGCTGGCCCGGTGGCACAGCGGTTAAGTGTGCATGCTCCACTGCTCGGTGGCCCAGGGTTCACCAGTTCAGATCCCAGGTGCGGACATGGCACTGCTTGGCCAAAGCCATGCTGTGGTAGGTGTCCCACGTATAAAACAGAGGAAGATGGGCATGGCTGTTAGCTCAGGGCCAGTCTTCCTCAGCAAAAAGAGGAGGATTGACAGTAGTTAGCTCAAGACTAATCTTCCTCCAAAAAAAAAATGAAGTTATAGCATCTCTAAATTGACAACATGAATAAACCAGAAATTAAATTTGGCTCTGTAAAGATATTCGCATATAGACTTTTATAATATACTGATGTGTAAAGAGCTCTGGATAACACAAATCTGAAGTTGCATCAAATTGGTGACAAAATTAACAAATAATTGCCATTTTAAAAATCTCTTAGGATTGATGGCCCTTATCTCACAGTAGACTCACAGAGTCAGTATGCAGTCAGAGAGCATATTCTGATACTTATATTACTAACAAATACAACTGGGAAGGTAGTTATGCTACTAACATCACATGGCACATTCCAAAGCAATAGCAATAAAAAGAGAGAAAAAAGACAGAGAGAGACTGAGAGAGAGAAGGTGGATGTGTTCATATGTCTGTAGAGTAGGAGGAGGTTGGAAACTATCTGCTTCAGTCATTATTTCATTAGGAATTTTACCATTAGCTAGATGTTATACAATTTTTTCCTATTCTCTGATGCCGAATATTCTTTTCAAATCCTTGGTTTCCTTTTCTGCTTATCCCAAAGGAATAGCAGGAAGATATTTTTTCCTCTGAAAATTTCTCTCAACTGGCACTTTACAATTTAACGTAATTTAAAAAATTCATTTGTATACAGGTGCAGTTTTATTTGTTTGTTTTCAACCTATTTCTTAGTCTGTAAATATCAGCATAATGGACTGGGAGTTCCAGCAACTTCTAGCTAAATTTATCCACAGCAAATGGAAAGCTATTCTTGTCTGCGTTCAATGATTGCTTTCATTCGTGAAGGCCCTTATGATGTTTCCTAAGAAAGGAAAATGATTGTTTCTGTTAGACGGAGGCTTGATTATATGTGAAAACTGCGCGTGCTTTGGAGGATATCTTTAGATTCTGAGGAACCACTGCAGAAACAGAATACGGGGGCCGATGACTTCAAATTCCTCACGGTAAGGTAGAAGCTGAGCTTCCTATTCCTTCACCTTTGCTTTGGTTGCCATGTATTCACTCACATCTATTTTTAAGCTGCTTTAAACATTTTATTCTTTGGAAAAGTTATAATTTCCTTGTTATTTCAATGAGGTTGCAGTACCATTTAGAATCAAATAGTGGATTTATTTCATGATTTCCTTTTCTTGGAAAACTCCAAAGTCTTTTGACCCTCTTACCAGTCTTTCACACATAGGCTGGTGAAACTCCACGTGCAAAGATTATAGTCCTAGTAGTTAAGGTGCAAGGATTTCCAAGTCATTTATAGTTTAAAATACACACACACGTACACACAAACACATCACCACCACCAGCACCATCACAAATGACTAAAAACCTTGAGTTTTGAAAGCTGAAAAAGATTTGCTTATTTAATATTTGCAATTTGTTTTTATGAATGTATTTTAAGCATAGGATTTTTTTCCATTCTCAATGTTTTATGAGTTTCTTTGGAATAAATAACACATTTTTAAACTCTTTCCAAACATTCACAAATTGTTACCAGTTTATGAAATAAACAAACTGGGAAAGTGATTTATTCTTTTTCTGTTGAACTTTCTTTATATCTAATGTGTAAGAATTTCTGAGAACAAGTGTTCAACAAAAAAGACACCCTCTTGCATGGCCAAATTTAACAATGTCTACAGTCTCAGTTTGCTAAGCATCCCTACCATGTTCTATATGAGGTCCATAGGGTCACAAGCTGGGTCATACACATACACACAAACATACACTTTTCCCCTTCTGATTGATGCTTGAGATCCCTTACTTTGGGATCCTTTATGATATCCCTGTTGTAGTGTCTTTATCCTATTCCTTACAATATCCCTAAGCTATAATTGCCTGCTTAGAAATAAGACCTCAACTATCAATATATCTGAGAATGGTAATATACAAAGGCTAGCAGTCTTTTCTAGAGAACAGAATTTGAGTGGAGAAGACCTGAAAATTCTAAGAGTAGTTGGGAGAATCTAATGTGGAGTAGGAAATAGCATTAAAATAGAGTCCTGAGGAACATGAAAACAAACCTTAATTATTATCAAATTTGATCAAGATTCAGACTTCCCTAGGCATGAATAAAATAGTGGAGGCTACTTACTCTCTCTTAAAGGGGTTGGATGAAGTGCTTAAATATCCATTACATAAAATATTCTGGAGTGAAGCCATCTTAATCTTCTTCTTTCTTCTTCTTTCTCCTCCTCCTCCTCCTCCTGATCTTCTTCCTTTTCTTATTTTCATTCCAGGCAGAAGGATCATGTTATCTAGACATACAAAGTTAGAAACAGAGTAACATGTCTCTCTATCCATTTCAAATTGCAAGTTGTAATGGTTATTTTTAAAGAAAGATATGCCTGTGAGAAGATTCCAAAATATTAATAATAATTATAGCTATCAATTATTGGATATCTACCATTCTACATTCTTTACATTGATGAATCAAATTAAATATCTCAACAACCCTGCCAGTTAAGTATTAGTACATCTATTGTAAGGGTAAGGAAACTGAGGCTTAGAGAGATTGTGTGACTCACTGAAGCTACATAGCTAGTGCAGGAGTCAAATTCAGGTAATTTTGTTTCTAATAACCATAATTTTTCCACTTTAGAATGTTAACTACTTTTTCTCAATCAGCAGAAGACAAGCTTATGTTTTCTCTACTGAAAGTACATATTTACCAGGGAGTTAGGTATTGGTATTTTCATTCTGTCAGTATGTTGGGATTAGTATTGACAAGTGACACTCTCCAGAAATCTCTCCCCATTCACAGGAATCCTTGTGCTTTAGTACCCAAATTTTAGTGTTTTCTTTCATTATGTTTGAATGTCAGTGAACTGTGTAACCCAGCTAGAGGGAAATGAGGACACCAAAGCATTGCATATGAAGACCTCTGGGTTTTGAAGGAATGAGAGAATGTCTCCCTTGAGAGACTCTTCTGTTCTGGTTGTAACAGGTGGTGTGTGAAGCTAACTAAAGTGTTGAATAATGACTCCTTTTTCCATCTGTCTTTATTAAAATAGCTAACTTAACTGAGATGAATATTATCAATTTTGTTTGACCAGCTTTATAATTTAAAGTAGAAAGAACTGAACTCTTGATAAAATATATTGCTGTTACATTTCTTTCTAGTTATCAAAGGCTATAAAAAAACTTTACATGAAGGAAAGGGAGAAGAAAAGGAAGAGAGAGACAAGGATGATAAAAAAGAAAAAGCAGCAGCCATAATTATCTTGTTTAATATATTGTATTTTCTTCCATCTTTCAGGTCTGAGGATCATTGAAAAGGTGCTGCCTGTGGACCCATATCTGAGTTTGGCATATTTGTAAGAACTGACACTACTTCTCAGAGAGGGAACAAATCTGTGCTGGGAGCAAATGAAAGCTAAGCCGTGAGTCACCTGAAGTCTTAAATCTAGACACTCCGCTGACCTGCCAATCTCCTTGCTCCACCGTACAGGGAAAACAGGAAAAGAAAATGGAATCCTTAAACTACTCTTCCTTAGATTGACCCAAATATCTAAAAATGAGTGACAGATCACTGGTTATTGTTTTTATTTCGTCTAACTATCAAGGAAACACTATATTTAGCTTTTCAACAGTGAATGGAATAAAACAGAATATGAGTTCTACTTCCAGTTTTAGCTCGTCCTTACAACAAAAAATAGTTGAAGAAACTTAAAATCATTGGCTTTTCTTGGACTCATCAGAGAGTTGATGTCATAGGGCAAACTGTCACCCCAAAGTCTCGAACAAGGCAAATTCAGAGTCAAAGAAGAGAAGTATTTACCTGGAATATAAGCTCATAGAGCTATAAACTGGCAGAAACACCTAAGTGGTAATTTTGACAAAATTCTAGAGCCTGAATGTAGACTAGCCTGAGAGTGAGAAACTCCTGAGGTTCCAATCTTAGGGGGTGGTAGCTCTAGGAAGCAGAGCCCCTCTGGCTCTGGCAGTAGAAGGAGAAGATTAATCATTATAAAATATGCCCAAAGCACTCTCTGTTTTACTTTCCTTTTTGCTTTGCTCTTTTCCTCAGGATCTGTTTTTGAGGGAATCCTAGACCGGACTGAGACAGCACATACCCTTCAGGATGGGAGTCTGGAGTTGAATTCTCTATCTGTTTGAAAGCAATAGTGACCATGTAGCTCATGGTAAGTGAAGGAGGGAAATATTGATATTCAGAGATATCATAATTACTAATGTTTGACCTATGGTTAATTGGAGTTGGAATTGAGTACAAGTAGAAGGCAAGGCATTGGAAGATCAGGTGGCTATTGCATTGATCACTATGAGGTCAGTGATAACTGAGATTTTGGTAACTTGGAAACTTTGAGAAAAACAAAAACGATAGGCTTACAGCAGCTATTTCCCATGTAAATCAAAAGACTTTTACGGAATCTTTCAAAAAGTCTCTCATATATTGTTCCTCTGGTAGATTGTGCTGAAAATCAAGCCTAAGGTCTGAATATAGAATGGTAAATCTGGAAAGGAGACTAAAAATGTCATCTTAACAAGTCTCATATGTTAAACTAGGGTCCTGATAGGGAAAGGATGGGATCCTAAAACCTGTGATGATTGTATTCGGATGAATGAGCCTGAAGCTGTCAACTTGTTGAACTTTCCTTAATCTTCTTGATCAATAGAGACAGCTCTAAAATAACTTTTAAGAAGAGAACAACCTGCCCTTTCCTAGAGACTGTGTACTAATTTGACTTAATACAGAGGTCTCAAAAGATAATCTTTGTTCTCCACAAAATCTGTCCCTCACATGCCTCTTTGGATCCTGGCCAATCAAGTCTCATTATAGTCCCAGAAAAGAGGCATAGGCTCTGCTCTGGGAAGAAAAAGCCTAAATTTCAAAGAAATTAAAGGCCTGATTACAATATGCCAGCAGGAACCAGGGAACCAAATGTGGGTGTGGATCTAACTAAAGATTATGGCCCAGGAATGTAAGGCTGGGCCTTACATTTATCATTACACAACGAAGGCAGAGTGGAGTATGTCTGTGTCCTAGGAGATTCACTGGTGCGTCTTTTGATGTTTCTATACTCATTGATAATTGTGAATGAAAACTTTCCACAGCCATGACCCAATAAAGGCAAATTAAAATCTCAAACCCGTTAAGAATGAATGGTGTGTCACTTCCTGAAACAAGAAACCCTGACCTGTTGAAGTGCTAGGAGAGGTTAAGGGAAAACCGGAAAGTTTGAGTGAAGAAGGATGATGAGAAATATCAGTTCTATATCACCTGCAATAGTTTGAATATGACTTTGTTTTCTAATCCTCTTTAAGTCTTTTTAGGAGAGTGCACTGACCATCAGCTTGAAGGATTAGATTTACATCTCCCTTCCTAGGGAAGAATTGAATGCAAAGTATTCCCATGTGAGATCTGAAGATCATTAAAGGCTGTGAGTGAATACAAGTTTCTGCCTTCTGAATCTATTTGACCTCACCTGATCCCCAGATCTCAGCAGTTTTCTCTGCTGCTTGGCCAGAATGGTCTTAGGGATGACATACTATTGCCTCAATCATGAAGCCCAGGTCATTTCCACTGCCATCATTTTCACCACAACTATCACAAATGTGCTACTCTTGAAGCTGTGGCCCATATGGTAACAAACCATCCCGTATTTGCCCTCTTTCCATTACAGTCTCTCTTCCTTTTATCGTTCACTTTTGCTTCCAGGGATTGCCCCCTCGACTACCCTTATTAAAATATCAGGGTATAACTTTTTGTCTCAGGTTCTGTTTTCTCAGAAATTCAGGTCAACACATTCTTCTTCCAACCTTGGCCTGGCCAATATTAAATCAATGTCAGACTTTCAGTGGAGATAGTTGATACAGTTAGAACAACGCAAAGTCACTCATAATATTTGATTTATTTCTCACAAGTCAGTAGTTCTTGATTTTATATAGGTTAGTTCATTTTAAATTTTATAATATTAATGTATTTTCATTCTGTTTAGCGGTAAACTGTATCTCCTGATTTATCTATCCTTACAGACAGATATATAGAACTATATCATATCTATATATTTATTGCTATATGCACATATATTTATATTTAGGCATTTCTCTTAATTTCCTTTCTTTTAAAAAATATTTTTGTGATTTTTTTCTGTCATTGGGGTATAAGTAAGATATTAATCCATGTTAGTGTAATTTAAAAGTGGCTATTTTTTAAGATGAAGGTGGACTAAAGGATTATTAATAAAATTTTGAAAACTACAGAGCTTCCAAAATGCAAAACATTATTGTGTTTTATGTACACACAGGTGATCAAAGTATGATAAAAGATTCCTAAGATTTTATAGCTGAAAAGGACTTTAGATGCCATTTTAAACTAGATTTTATTTTATATAAAAGAATAATGGGGCCCCGAAATATGATTAGGAGTCAGGGCTAGAGCCCAGCATGGCTGGTTCATTTTTCCCACTTACTGCCTTGGTCCAGCTTACATTCATAAATTTTTGTTGGTATGCTTTATTTAAAAAATAAGATAAGGAAGAGCAAGAGGCTTATTCCATAGAAGTCTGAGACTGAGAAATTGCTCTGATGTGTTCTTGGTAGAACAGCCACCATTAGGGTAAAATTGAAATGAACAGTTTTCTTTTGTGGCAGCATTTATTCAGAATATTTAAATAAAAGGCAAATTCAAGGAAGCAAGTTAATGGGGGAATTCTTGGAAAAATGTCAAAAAGTAAACAGTCTTCTGGCTAACATCAAAAATAATCGATTCTTTGATAATTGAGTAACATAAACTTTTCAGCCATTAAGAATATCAATATATGTCTATTCATCCGACAAGAGCATTGCCCAGTGCTAAAGCCAAGAACCTTTAGATTTTTCAAAGTGTGTAGACTATTTAGGCAGGTTTTTGACAATGTTTTAGCTTGTTTCTTCAAGTACTGTCTCTCATTATTTTTTTTCCCAGAATTAGTTTCCTGAAGTAGATTGAGAGTGATTGATAATGTCAAAGCATGGTGAAAAGCTTTGCAAAGTGTTTCACATTAGATTCTTTTCATGAGCACAGCTACATAATTCCCTTGAGTTCAGTGGTTTGTGAATTTTGGATACTTCATCTAACTTTTTAAAGCTGCTTATTCAAACTATGCCATTTCTGTCTGGCATGGGAATGTTCATTTTCCCCTGGTCATGAAGCTGAGGGAGCTTCTAACTTTTTTTTTTCTTTTGAGGAAGATTAGGCCTGAGCTAACATCTGCTGTCAGTCCTCCTCTTTTTGCTGAGGAAGACTGGCCCTGATTTAAAATCCATGCTCATCTTCCTCTACTTTGTATGTGGGATGCCTACCACAGCATGGCTTGCCAAGCGGTGCCATGTCCGCATCCGGAATCCAAACCAGTGAACCCTGGACCGCCGAAGCGGAATGTGTGAACTTGACCTCTGCGTCACCAGGCCGGCCTGCTTCTAACATTTTATCACTGTTGCCCAATTTGGCAGCTTTCAAAATTCAGAGGGCATAGTGACATACACCCTGTTACATGTAGCAAAGGAGTAATTTTAACAATTGGCTTTCCACCTGTTCCTTGGCATCTAGACTGTGCTCGTCCTACAAGCAGTGGTATCCAAATGGCAATTTGTTATGAAATCTATCCATTCTGCAAAACAGATGAATTGAGATGATCACTTAAATATGCTTAGAAAACACCTTTGAAACAATTGCTTTTTGCTGGCTGGGTCAACATAACCAAATAATGCTGCCCTGGCTGTTTACCTTTCTTCACCTAAAGCTGTTCTCAATTTCTTCCCCAGCAAGAAAACTCTACTGCTATGGCACTAGTCCTCAAAATGACAGTTATTTCTCCACTTTTGAGAAATAACCCTTTAGGACAAAAGACTTTGTGTGTCCTTGGGCCATCTGTAACTCTACAAGGAATTGTCTGTGCATGAAAAAGTCATGTTGTTTTCGATAACTATCTAAACACCAGTAAGTTTTCAAAAGCCAGAATACTGACTCTATTTTCATATAGTAGAGGATTAGACAGTTGACATTATCACAAGTCTTGGCAAAATTAATTTTTTTTTCACTTACTTAAAAGGCCATGGGCATATAAGCTGACCAACTACACTGTCTGCCATTCAGTTTTCACACAGGCTGTCATTCCTGCTACATGTTCAATAAACTGATGTGGAAGATGACTCCACTTTTTAAATGCAGACTCACAGCTTGGCCCAAAATCAGACACAAAATATGCTTTTCCCCAGAATGCCAGTCAACTTGGACAGAAAAATATTTAATTCACTATATAACTCAGAAGCTAAAAATGTTCCTAGCATATGATCAAGAGCAGGAAATGGGAGCTGGATCTAGTACCTGTGTTCTTTCTGTTAGGAAGTAAGTATTCACCAAATTCAACTCGCAAGAGCATTTGTCCATGCAGCAGCTATCCTCGGTACCTGGACATGAACTGCTAGGGAGGTTGATTGATCAAAAATAGGACCCACAGTTCTTATTACAGAGAGAACTCGAGCTAGAAATATGAAATTATAAAATCTTTCCATTCTCTGAAAAAGCTGATGAAAAATTTGCAGGCCTGGAACCTTGTCGATACTGCATATTTTAGTATCAGCATCCTTTAAATTCTCCTGAGGGAAACTCTCTTCTGAACTTGATGTTTTTGAAATAATTCCTTTAACCGAGACTAGATAAACCTTAGTAGTTCTTTAATACTCAGAATAGCTCCTGAAATGTCTGGGCACTATTAGGAATTTAGAGCAACAGATAATTGGTACCTGCTCATGGAAAAGAAAATAAATAATACTTACCTTTAAACTTAAATGGAAATACTTTGAAACAATATATTAAGGTCTTATTCATTTCATGCAGAAACATTAGTAATATCTTCTTTCTTTTGACTAAAGACCACATCCTTTCCTGAGGCTTTATAGTTTGATGTTCTTAATGTTTCATGTTTTAGTTAGAAATAAAAACAGCTAATAATATGGTAATATGATATCTTAATCTTGATTGTCTCCCTTATTCTTGAAAAGTGGGTAGAAGAATACAGTATCATCTAACAATGTATATTATTTTAAAGTTTTAGAGAGATGAAAAGATATCTAAATTTGATTGTATGTATAAGTAGGAAAAGAGAAGTTTATACTGACTTTTAAAAATAATCTCAATAACAAAATAGTAATACTAATGATATCACTTCAAGGACCTACTATGTACCAAGAAACGTATCAGTTGTTTCATATGTGCTATGAGATAGAAATTATTTCCACTTTACAGATGAAGAGTCTTTGCCCAGTTAAGTGGAAGAGGCAGAATTTGCACCCATACTTGCAATGTTGCTAATATATTGTAAATTCTGCATTGCAGCATGAGCTCACTATTTGCACTTTATTAACTGAATCCAACACAAATTTGCCAGGCCTGTTGGATGCTCATATATGCATGGCTCCAAACCCGCCACCAATAACTCCCTGGTGCTGTGTTGCACTAAGAAATTGCTGTTTGCAACATGAGCCATTATCAAAGCCCATGTTTTTCCCCAGGATCTCCTTGTGCTGGTAACATTCGCCATTTGATGTGAAAAGTCCATTGATGACACTAGTTTACGCAATGTCCCCTTTATTTATAGTCCCTCACATTTTCCCTATAGTGCTAAAATATTTTACACATCCATTATTGTTTTATTACATAATGAAATTTTAATTTTTTACATTTCTGATTGTGACCTCTGCTCTACACACATCTTTGTGAATTCCTTAGATTCCTAATGGTTGTATCTTTATATTGGTATCTAGTTGGTTCTAGCTCTGGCCAGAACATATATCCAACATAATGGCCAACATATATCCAAATATGTATTTCCTAGTTTGTTCTGGAGTACTATATGTCATTGCTACTTTCTGAGCCTTTCCCTCACTGGTATTTTTCCAAAAATTTATAATGTCTACTAAACTTACCTACCAGTTATATTAAAAACCAATATCTTTTTTTTTTTTCCCCCGGAAGATTAGCCCTGAGCTGACTGCTGCCAAACCTCCTCGTTTTGCTGAGGAAGACCAGCCCTGAGCTGACATCTGTGCCCATCTTCCTCTGCTTTCTATGTGGGACACCTACCACAGCATGGCTGGCCAAGCGGTGCCATGTCCACATCTGGGATCCGAACCGGTGAACCCTGGGCCACAGAAGCAGAACGTGTGCACTTAACTGCTGCGCCACCAGGCTGGCCCCTAAAAGCCAATATCTTGAGTTTATTTCCATACTACATTCAGATGAGGTAAGTGTGCTTATTTATTCCTATCAGCTTTTCTATCTCCTCGTGCTTTGGAGAGATAGGGAGCACTAAAGTGGTGATGGCATGTTCAACACACACGCAAAATCTATGGGTTTTATCAACAATCATGAAACTCTCAAGATACATTATGATATAGAATCTCACAGAAAGGTTTTTTACTAAACAATTCTTTTGTGTTTATTGTTGTTGTTAGGATAAAATATTATTCTAAGCACCTTTTTATCCTTATACTCCTCATCCAGTTCTTTAGCTATTCTGTAAAACAAACTGGATACAAACAAATAGAAACATAAAAATAAAAATGAAGAATATTAACATATATATTTGTGTAATTTATGGGAAGTATCTTAGTTTACTCCTTAGAAATATTGCCTAATTTAATATTTATAATAATTTTGTATAATGTGTTTTATTTTCCCTAACTTTACAGATAAGGAAATTAAAGTGCTGAGCCTTAAGTAACTTTCTCATGGTCACATGGGTGGTAAGGGCAAATCAAAATTTGAAACCAGGATTGAGGAGTAACCACCAAGATGGCGACATTCGTTGTTCCTGACTTTGCTCCCTCTCACAAGAGTAACTAACAACTATGGAAAAACAAGACACCAGTGAGAGAATCCCAGAACATGGGTGTAAGACTGAAGCAACCCCCCTGCTCCACAGAGACCAAGACAGACTGCATTAGAAGGGTGAGAGAGGCGGCTACATGTTGACTGCATTGCTCCTTCCCCAGGCCAGTGCAGCACCGCATGGAGAGGTCTCCCCTGAGCCTCTGGCTCCTCCAGTGGGAAAACAGAACCCAGGGGGGACAAATAGCCCATCCACCCCCAGCATTGTGGCCCACTAAACAGAAGACCCTACTCTGATCTCCCACCACGGGATTGCAGGCAATTCTGCAGGGCTCAACCACTGGGAATCTGACTGTGAGGGAGAAGGGGGAGGGGCTTGAAACAACCAGCAGACTTGGCAGACTTATTTTGTATCTACAGTGCTCAAGTAGGAATCCCAATCAGAAGCTTTGCTCATTTGCAGAACCAAGTTGCGTGTACACTCTGACCAGGGAACTTAGTGGGGTGCAGATCTGCCTGGTTTGGATCCTCAAATGAGGAGTTTTGCTGGCCCTTGGGTCCAGTTTGCTCACACCCAGACAAGGAGCTGAATCACAGTCCTACCCATTGTGGAGACTGCCTTCCAGTGCCATCTGACCAGAAAGGCTGGCATCAACTCCAGGAAGCTATGTGGCCAAGTGACACCTGAACCAAGAGGCAGGTGGGCAGTGCTGATCACCCCCCCAGAGCAAAGACAGTAGTGACTGTGGAATGTTCCCATGTTGTGCAAAAGCCAGGGGATTAATTCATAGCCAAAGCTCAGGGTAGCTCCTGGCTCCTTCCAATGTGAAAGCCAATTTGGGAAATTGAGAGCAGCCAGGGAATAGCCTCACAGTGTCCTGCCTAGGCAAGGAGGCTGAGAGATGGACTCATGTGCTGTGGAGAGTCTCTTCTGGCCCCATTGGACCAGAAAGGCTGGAGATGCCTGCTAGAAGCTGTGCAGCCCAGCAGCACTTGAGCCGAGAGGCAGGAGGCAGAGCCAATAGTTTGTAGAGCAAAGCCAGTAGCCCTGTTCAGTCAGGAAACCTGGGTGGTGGGTTGGCTTGAGTTAAGACAAAAACAAAGAGTTTTATCAGCTTTAGAGCTGCTTCTCCCTTCTCTTGCTGTGCCCAGGCAGGGTATCTTTAAATCAGAGCCCTGCTCAACTCTAAATACAGCCTTCAGCCTGTCTGAACAGAAAACCTAACCAGAGCCATGGGAAGCTGCAAAGCCCATTTAATAGCCCTATGTATAGTGGCACTTGAACAGAGAGAACAGTTTGTGGCTTCTCCCATCTGTAGAGCAAGACCAGTGGCCTCACCTGATGAGGGAATTCAGGGCACACTCAGGCCAATTCAGGTCCCCAAACAATGAGCCATACAGACCCTGGGTCCTGTCCTGCTGCCCTGCCAGGGGAGGGGAACTTATTCATGGCCCCATCTACTACTGAGTATAGTACCCAGTCCCAACCATCTAGTAAGCCTGCTCAGAGAATCTGGGCAACTGTGAAACCCATCCTACTGCCTCACTTGGGTAGGGAACCATGCCAGTAGTCCTATCTGACAGTTCTCAGCCAGTGGTGTACACACTCACACCTGTCCTCAGAGCTTGAACAGTTACCTTACCCCAAAATAGACCATAATAGCAAGTCCAATATGCCCAAGGACATTACAACAATTACTAAATAAAATGAGGAAAACAATACATGAACAAATGAGAAGTTTGATAAAGGAATAGCAACCATCAAAAAAAAAAAAACCCAAAACCCAGAAATCCTAGAGTTGAAAAATACAGTAATTAAACTAAAGAATCCAATAGAGAGTTTCAAAAATAGACTTGACCACGCAGAAGAAAGAATCAGTGACTTGGAGGATAGGACATTGGAAATTATTCAGTCAGAGGAACAAAAAGATAAAAGAATGAAAAAGAGTGAAAAAAGCCTATAGGAATTATGGAACATAGTGAAAACAAATATTTGTATTATAAGAATTCCAGAAGGAGAAGAGAAAAACGAAAGGGATAGAAAGTACGTTTGAAGCAATAATTGCTGAAAACTTCCTGAATCTCAGGATAGAAATGGACAGCCAGATCCATGAGGCCCAAGAGACCTCAAATAAGTTGGCTTTGAATAGGGCTGTGCCAAGACACATTATAATTAAATTGTCAAAAACAAAGAAAAAAATTTAAGAGTAGCAAGAGAAAAGAGAGAAGTTACATACAAGGGAACCCCCATAAGGCTACTGGTGGATTTCTCAACAGAAACTTTTCAGGCTAGGAGAGAATGAGATGACATATTAAAAATATTGAAAGAAAATAAATGTCAACCAAGAATTCTATACTCAGTGAAGCTGTCCTTCAGAAGTGAAGAAGGGATAAAGACTTTCCTGAACAAACGAAAGCTGAGGGAGTTCATTACCATCAGACCTGCCTTACAAGAAATGCTGAAGGGATTTCTTTGAATGGAAGTATAGGAATACTAATTAATATCATAAAAACATAAAAGGGTAATACAAATCTCACTGGTAGTGGTAAAGATATAGTCATAGTTAGACTCTGCAATATGGTAATAGTGGTGCATAATTCACTTACAACTCTAGGTTAAAAGTTAAAGAAACTGGGATTGAGTGACTTGAAAGTCCTTACTCTTTCACTAAACCACATTGTTTTAAATAGATGAGTGAATCTTTGTAAATGTTCACTTAATTCAGATTTTGTCTCACTCCTCTACTTGTTCATTGCTTATCAATGTAGCTCTTCTCAAACTTTTCCTACTAATTAAACCCAATTGCAGAAGGTATTAACATAATTAAACAATCTTTAGGGGTTTCCTGTTATAACCTTATAACTCATGCAAAATTTGCATCATACTATGTAATGTTTTTCTTTATTTTAAAATTTTATTAACTCATAAAAAATACAACTAAATTTTCTAACTTGTCACCTTGATTAATGGGCATTATATTATTAGATTTATCCTAAGAATTTTGTAAAATGGATTGAATAAAGACTCAAACAGCATTCCTTCCTGAGATGTATATATATCTCTATATATCTATATATTTATATAGATATTCCAGTCCTTACCACAATCACAAAGACTGACTTATGCTTTCCCCTGGCTATTCCTCAGACCTCATTGCCAATAATTTCTCTTGACTCAGTTCAACCACATTCCTTTCTTACTGTTCTTCAGATATTCTGAGTAAGCTTCCACCTTAGCGCCTTTGCATTTACAGTTTCTCTGCCTGCTATTCACATGGTTCACTTCCTCTCTTCAGTTAGCTTTTACTTAGTTTAAATGCTATCTTCTCTGGAAGTCCTGCCCTTATCACGCCTTCTAAAATATTTTCTCCTCTTCCTCTACCCGTGTTCTTTTTAAAAAATAGTGTTATACTACATTTTATGCTGATTAAGTTATTAATTTTGTCCCTTCTTAGGATGCCAGCCCCATAATGTCAGGGATTTTTCAGCATTTGTATGAATCATGGTTGTTAATTGCAAAAGAACCAAACCCATAGTTATCATAAAAAATAATAAATTTACTAAAAGCTCATGGCCTCTCCAGAGGGCAAGACTATCAGGTTTGGAGGCTAAGCCGTAAGGAACACTGCTGAAGCCTCGCTGTGGGGATGTTCCAACAAAACGCCACCACCACCACCCCCCGAGTCAGATAGCAGTTTACATGCTGGTGACATGCCACCTCTGGAAACCCACCTTCTCAGCTATGGGATCTGACTTAAGAGGTAAAACATTTCAAAAAGTACCCCCTTTGTCTTTGCTTCCTGTAGTTGTTTCTTTCAGGACCAAAGTATTGAGTGAGTGTATCCTGATTAGCAAATTCTAGGTCACATAGCTGAGCCTTAGATCAAGGGCAGTGGCAAGAAAAGCAAGTTTCAGGCTTCTAACTCGAGAAGTGTGTTTCTCAACAGAAGAAATCCCCTAGATGTAAGAAAGCTGTTCAGAACATGCTAGGTGGCCAAAAACCAAGGCAAGTGTCCTTGTCACCACTGCATTTTCAGTACCCCAAATAGTGTCAAACACATTTGAAGCATTCCATAATGGTTGTTAAGTGAATAAATGAATGTATCATGTTCCAGGTAATGTATATTTTTTTCTTTGCCTTGGTGTCACAATATTTTGAAAGCTGAATTTACACAAATTTATGGATACAGCAACAGCTTCTCTTTTTTGGTGAGGAAGATTGGCCCTGAGCTAGTATTTGTTGCCAATCTTCCTCTCCTTGCTTGAAGAATATTCTTGCTGAGTTAACATCTGTGCCAATCTTCCTCTACTTGATGTGAGATGCCACTGCAGCACGGCTTGATGAGCAGTGCTAGTTCTGTGCCCGGGATCCGAAACTGTGAATCCCAGGCTGCTGAAGTGGAGCACGTGAACTTAACCACTACATCACCAGGCTAGCCCCAACAGCAACAGCCTTTTTTTCCCCAGTGTTTTGGAGATCCAAAGTACTGCCGAAAAAGTAGAAAAGTGGTGTTTTCAGGGTTCTTGTTGGTGAACACAGTTTTAGGTATCATCTTCTTGCTCAGTTCAAATGAACTGCCTCATATGATGGCTGAAGTGGTCCTGCATCAGCCAGTCAGGTTCTCTTATCATCTCAGGGGAATGCAGGTCAAAGGTCTTTTCAGCATAGAAAGATGGCTAGTGATTCCTGTAATTTGTTTTACATTAATAATATGAGCAGGTCAGCAATTTCTTTTCTAAATCCTTTGGGGCAGATATGTTTTGATATTCAGAATTTTTAGATATTAGAATGTTTATGAGTACATACACCATAGATTACATAACATTCTCAGCTGAGTCCAGGGGAGTACCCTATAATCAAACCTATTACTATTTCTGCAATGAAACACATAATATCATACTCAGTAAAATAAAGTAAAAAAGACGATAAATAGCCTCATATCAGTTCACATCAGGTTTTGTTCCCAGCTAAGTTATATAACTGTTTTTGTTTTCAGAAGAGTTTGGGTTTTGGAATTGAGCATAAGAGATTATAGACCTGTAAATTTATCAAGTATCAATGAATGAAAACACTCACATTCCTATTGTTGCTATGATCAACATTCTTCATTCAACTGTTCAATTTATTTTTAGTGCTCTGATCTTGAAATGGAAATTAAATACATTCAATTTTTTTTGCCTTTTGATTAAAAATGTTCAGCCTAGAAAAAATTCATAAATTTGTATTTATTTCCTACACTTCCCTCTGCATAAATACAAAACTCATGTCTTACTAAACCTTCTAACTCTTGCTGCTTTTAGGATTCTCTCTTTGTCTTTAATTTTAGACATTTTGATTATAATATGTCTTGGTGTGGGCCTCATTGGGCTTATCTTGTTTGGAGCTCTCTGTGCTTCCTGAACTTGGATGTTTGTTTCCTTCCTCAGGTTAGGAAAATTTTCCTCTGTTATTTCCACAAATAAATTTTCTGCCCCTTCGTCTCTCTCTTCTCCTTCTGAGACCCCTATAATCTGAATGTTAACATGCTTGATATTGTCCCGGAGTTCCCTTACACTGTTCTCATTCTATCTAATTCTTTTTTCTCTTTTCTGTTTGGCTTGGGTGATTTCCTCTAATCTTTTGTCTAGCTCATTGATCCGTTCTGCTGCTTCCTCTACTCTGCTATTGAATCCCTCTAGTGAATTTCTCATTTCAAGTATTCTATTCTTCACTTCTGATTGAATTTTTTTAATATCTTCCAATTCTTTGCTGATGTGCTCACTGTGTTCATCCATTCTTCTCTGCACATCTGTGAGCATCCTCATTATATTTTGTTTGAATTCCTTGCCAAGGAGGTTGCTAGTTTCTGTTTCACTTAGTTCTTTTTCTGGTGTTTTGTAGTGTTCCCTTGCTTGGAAAGTATTCCTTTGCCTCCTCATTATTCCTCTTTCTCTGAGCTATTTTCTTTGTACTAGGTGAGTCGGCTATGTCTCCTGATCTTGAAATTTATATGGAACAACAAAAGACCCTGAATAGCCAAAGGATTCCTGAGAAAAAAGAACAAAGCTGGAGGTACCATACTCCCCGATTTCAAATTATACTACAAAGCCATAGTAACCAAAACAGCATGGTACTGGCACAAAAACAGACACACAGATCAATGGAACAAAATTGAGAGCCCAGAAGGAAACCCACACGTCTATGGACAGCTAATATTCGACAAGGGAGCCAAGAGCATACGATGGAGAAAGGAGAGTCTCTTCAATAAATGGTGTTGGGAAAACTGGACAGCCACATGCAAAAGAATGAAAGTAGACCATTTCCTTACACCATGCACAAAAATCAACTCAAAATGGATTAAAGACTTGAATGTAAGACCCGAAACCATGAGACTTCTAGAAGAAAACATAGGCAGTACGCTCTATGACATTGGTCTGAGCAGCATATTTTCAAGTCCCATGTCTGACCGGGCAAGGGAAACAAAAGAAAAAATGAACAAATGGGACTGCATCAAACTAAAAATCTTCTGCACAGCAAAGGAAACCAGCAACAAAATGAAAAGACAACCTAACAATTGGCAGAAGATATTTGCAAACCGTATATCAGATAAGGGGTTAATATCCAAAATATACAAAGAACTCATACAGCTCAACAACAAAAAAACCAACAATCCAATTAGAAAATCGGCAAAAGATCTGAACAGAGATTTCTCCAAAGAAGATATACTGATGGCCGACAGGCATATGAAAAGGTGCTCAACATCATTAGCTATCAGGGAAATGCAAATCAAAACTACAATGAGGTATCACCTCACTCCGGTCAGAATGGCTATAATTAACAAGACAGGAAACAACAAATGTTGGAGAGGGTGTGGAGAGAAGGGAACCCCTGTTCACTGCTGGTGGCAGTGCAAACTGGTGCAGCCACTATGGAAAGCAGTTTGGAGTATCCTCAGAAAATTAAGAATAGATCTACCATATGATCCAGCTAGTCCACTGCTGGGTATTTATCCAAAGAACTTGAAAACACAAAAGCATAAAGATACTTGCACCCCTATGTTCATTGCGGCATTATACACCATAGCCAAGACTTGGAAGCAACCTAGGTGCCCATCAAGGACGAATGGATAAAGAAGATGTGGTATTTATACACGATGGATTACTAGTCAGCCATAAGAAATGACAAAATCCAGCCATTTGTGAGAACATGGATGGACCTTGAGGGTATTATGCTGAGTGAAATAAGTCAGAGGGAGAATGTCAAACACCATATGATCTCACTCATAAGTAGAAGATAAAAACGATAAAAAAAAAAAAAACCACATACCATTGGAGATTGGACTGGTGGTTACCATTGGGGAAGGGGGAGGGTGGAGGGCAAAAGCGGTGATTAAGGTCACATGTGAGGGGATGCACTATAATTAGTGTTCGGGTGGTGAACATGATGTAATGTATCCAGAATTTGAAATATGATGTACATCTGAAAAAAATAAAAATTAAAAAAACCCCAAAAAACCTTCTAACTACATTTCACAGTTTTCAGACTGACTAGTTCAGCTTTTCTTCGCTAGCACCCTGTGAGTGCCTCACTGACAGCATTTGTAACACTTGTTTTCTTCAGACTACATAGATTCTTGCATTACCTTATTCTATTTGTTATTCTAAGATTATATTTGAATTTATTGTTTTTCAATACTTACTAAAGATTCCAGCTGACACGTAGTTTAAAGACATTGTTAAAAAAAATAGCATTCCAAAAACAAAATAAGGTTTAAAGCGTAAACCTTACATTTCTTGTATCTGATCATTGTCCATCCAGCCAACCAACTCAGATAGCACTGTCTCATGTTCTGAAAATCTTGTCTCCAAGATATTATTTGGCAAGGATTGCATACTACATTGTAATTATTAATGCTGGTTTTCTTCCCTGTACCTTTGGATATACATTATTAACTGACAGTGATTGGAAATATTTCTGAATCCTTAATACCCAAGGCATGTTTCTTTTATTAACAGCAATTTTTGTCAAAATGTATTGAACAGTGTTCCCTGCTATTATCTGATGTTTACAAGGTATAGTGCTGTTGGAATAGGAGAAACCAATTTAATTGCAACAATAAACTTGGTATTTAATATTTTTAAACTATCAACAGTCTGAAGGATATTACAATCTTTCTTGCAATCATGTATAATTTCTAGCTTCCCGGTTGAGCACAGCTAACCTGGATGAGGCTTCCAAGATAATGTTGACTGCATCATAATTTTGGTTTTATTTACATTTTCCTAATACTCATCTTTTCTAATTAAAAAATGGATTTGTTTATAGATTGCAGAAATTTTTTAAATTATATATTCAGAAGAGAGATAATTCAAACCTTTTATACACTTTTTTTCCAAAAATGTCAGAGTTCTCCCTCAAGAGTAATGAATTCTTATATCACAGTCATTGGAAAGGAAAGGGAAAGTAGTTAAGGGAAAATTGTCATCAATCCTGCCACCATGCTGTACACTACACTTGCATTTAGACTATCTCAACGCAGCCCAGCATATCCTATTTCTAATACCACCACTGTCCTGGTCATTAATAGGTGAAAGGCATGGAGAGACACAAAGCCTACACAGGTTTTTGATGTCTTGATTAAAGGAGGGCTCTCAATACAAATAATTGGAACTGTCACTTTGTTCTCCAGAAGTTTTTTCTCTCCCTCACAATGCAGAATGGAAAGGTTCTGACAGGCTGGGAACAAATTGCTTTTCTTTTGTAAACTAAGAGAAGAGAAATTTTTAAAGGAAAAACGGGAATAAAGAAGCAACAAGAGAACTAGACTGCAGTTGTGTTTAAGAAGGAGTAAATATGGAAAATTGAAATTTGGATATTAATTCTCTTACTCCTTGTGGTCATGCCGCTGCCTCATAAAGATTTTGTGGAACCACAGTATGCGTAACCTAATTTCAAGACTAAGCTCTAGGATGGCCTTTATCCCACATCGTGTCTTAATCTATCCTCTTAGACATAAAAGTCGACTCTTAAGCACCCTGATTTGAGAATCCTGGATTTAAGTATTTGACCTTAGAGAGGTTTATTTCCAGGCTACGTAGAGGACTTGCCATGTGTGCATAACCCAGAGGTCATTTGCCTAGAAAGCCTCAAATCCTCCAGCCATGAGGAGTCACATTCTTTTCAAAACTTAAAATGAAATAAAATGGAATAGGACTCCACATTGGAAATTTGTGTAACCCTGGATCCTTCTTGTGATATCCTCTTTCTACTCTAGGTAGTCTTGCTGTTGTTTCTCTCCCAGGGCACATCAGATCCTGACACTCTGCTTCCTCGGACTGCTTTTGACGTTGTACTGTGTAGCTCAGGTTTTCCTCTCATTCTCTCAGGCTGTCCCAAGAAACCAAAAATTCCTCAACCCTAATCATAGTAATTCAATTATCTCTTTATCCTCATTCTGTCAATGGAGAGGTGGAAATGTCACATTTAATGCTCAAAAAGATCCTCCATAAATTTTCCTAGAGAAAAAGAGTTGTCTTCCCAAGAGGGTTTCCTACCTAAGCTATTCCGTTTAAACTTTATGCTCAATATTAGTCTACCTAGTTTTTCTTTTCTTTCTCATGACTCTTCATGTTTTGGTTTTGGTTTTTAGATGAAATAATGCAGACTTTTGTCCAGAGAATTTTCCCTTATTGCTATATTTTGAATAATATAAATTTTGTCTTATGTGGATCATTTTAATGAATTTTCTAAGAATTAGGACATTTTAAAAAAATCATTAGGTCCTTGCATAAGTTTTTTAAATCTTGATGGGTATTGTGATGTTTGGAACACGGTTTTGTTTTCCATTGTACACTAGCTAGTGACTTTGGTTCACGCATCCTTTCATATCAAAATACTTTGTCCAATTTTAAGCAATTAAAAACTAAAATGATATTTTGTTTCTTTGTATACATTTAAAGACCTGCTATGAGAAGTTAATATTAAAATATAATTTTTGATCTTTTAATTAGCCATGGGATGTGGAGGGTCTAAATCCAAAAATATACAAAAATTAAAGCCTGAGCTTTCAATGTGTTAATTATCACCTAATAGTGTTGCCTGTTAATACGTCCTTTTAAATATAGTTATGGTTGCTTTCCTGGGACCTACTTTCCTAAAACAGCATATTTCAACACTGGCTACTTCTTAGAATCACTTAGGAGAAAATTTTTAAAATACAAATACCTGAGCCCTACCCCCAGAGATTCTGAATTAATTGGTGTTAGGGCCCAGTTAGTTTTTTTTTAATAAATTGAGTGCTTAAAATGTGCAGGAGAGTTGAAAACAACAGTCCTAAAGTGAGGGCATGTTTCCATTTTACTTCCCATCATGAAAACTTCCAATTTTAAAAATTACCATGCATTATAACAATAAAGATATAATGAACTTAAGAAACAAACTAGCTGAATGTATGCAAGAACTTTGTGTACAAAATTATAAAATATTTTTGAAGGAGGTTAAATAAGACTAAAACAAAGAAAGAGATAATATTTGTGGAGAAGAAGGCTCAACGTAATAAAGATTTCAGTTCCCTCCAAGTTAGTATGTTGATTCAATAAGAACTTCCCAAACAGGATTTTTTTAACAGTTCTGAAAGCTAACTCTCAAATGTATCCGGAAGATCAAAGCCTCAAGTCCAAGATACTCTTAATGGAGACCAGGTGAAGGGATGGAGATACAAAATGTCAGTGCATGATAAAGTGAAAGTAATTAAGACAGTTTCTATCAGAATGGCAATGGGAATATGGACTATCAATTCAATACAATTTAACATATTTTTAAACACCTATTGTATTCTGATTGTTTTTTAAGGTTTGGCGATACAGCAATAAAAATAAACAGAACTCTCTCCTTAGGTATGACGTCCACTTTGATAACACTGGTAATTATCTTTTTAAATTTCTCTAAATATGTAAGAATATGTGGAATTGTAGATACCCACTGCTAAATTTGCTGATAAACCTTTCCTAACCTTGAGTATATACCAAGCAGAGTTAGGGAGGAAGAAGAAAAATGTCCCGTTAGGCTTTGCTTTGAGATCTCCCTTTAAAAGAGATTTCTCTTATGGAAAGAGGAGGACCAGTCTTTGGGAATTGCTGGTTTCAGCTGCTACAGGCACAATGATTTCCTTCACTTGTCAAGAAGCTGCAGGCAAGACCCAGCATGGCAACGAATATAATTAGGAGAGACACTGCATGGACTCTAGAGAATTCCACATCCCACTAGGTATTCTGCTGCCATGTTTATGCTAGAACATTAAAACCAGTATAGGGCATGAACCCACAGCAAAGAAGGCAGTATGCATTTGGGACATCTATGTTGTCTCTGACAGATATGCTTCAGGAGAGAAAAGGATCAGAATCAAGGATATATGAAATGATGTGGTTGAATTGTTAGAGTCAAAGTACTTTACTCTATGCACTTGTTTCCGGTCATGTACTAGTAAACTACACCAGAGTGCAGTGCTGTAATATTTTCTTTTATAAAAATAAAAACTTTTGAATAAATGTGAAATCAGTATTTAGGTGTAGAACCATTCCGTGAGTGCAGCAGGTTGGTATTTTGCCAGCGACATTTTACCAAGTCATCACTGCTGTTATGTGGCTCATTAAAAAAAAAAAAATTAGCTTTTCAGGCCTCTGTACTCAGTGAAGCCTTATTTTTACAAATCACTGATGAATCTGCTCCCCTTAAATTCCCTGACTGGTGCCTAAGCTTCCTTACTTTCTTCAACTCTGCCCCATCCACTTTCTACTATAGGTTAAGGCTCTATTCATGTCTATTGGATTTATAATATTGTGCCTGTGTAAGCATGTGTATGTATGAAACAGAGAGAATACATTTCACCACACCACGTTAGTATCACTGCCTGTGGAAGTAAAAGTCAGCAGAGAGAAAAATGTCTTCATAATAATTGTATGGGAAAGTTTGAAGAATCATTTTAGTGTCTACAAAAAGTTAAATAAACACTACCACCCTCCTTTAGAAATACCCAGTTTTCTTAACTGTAGATCAGATAGGAAGTCCTTGAAATTTTCCTTCTAAATCTCTACCTATCTATGTCTGTATTCATGTTTTTATCTGCATCTATACCTATATAAAAGTTTTATAAATAAGGACAGACCTCAGAGTTTAGAAGAACTATTAGAAATTAAATGTCTAAGGTATAAACACAGGAATGAGTAGCTGAGATGGACTAGAAACCAAAGTCATTGGAGAAGAGGAGGTCAAGGAACTGAGGGAGGCCAGGTTATTGGAAATATCTTCTAAATGAATGTGGAAAAGATTTGGACAGAGGATACAAGCATCTGTGAAGATAAGAGGTTCAGGTTCTAAATAAGAGGGCATTCTTTGGACCTCATGCCATTTAAAACTTTGATGAATTGATAAATAGGAATTTTCATAGCAATGTATGCCTGCTAGTAACAGCTAAGCTTGATGAATCACAATATAGTGAGCCAAAAACCCAAATCGCCAAGGAATGAATTATCAAAGGTTTGTAGAAGACTCCAATGAGGTGGGTGGTCAGTGTGGGACTTAAGGAGGGATAGAGAAACGATGGAGATCAAGGACAATGAGGCGCAAGGTAGGCATTTATCTTAAGACTCCGTGAGACAAGAGACATGAAAGACAAAATGACCTCCATGTGAAAGGACTCTCATGAGGTATTATTTTCAGTAGGAAACCAAGTTGCAGTTCAAAGAGGATATTTTGAGAAATAATCAGAAAAAATGTTGAAGAAACACAAGATCATGCTGATTATAGGCTCTGAGTACTGAGAGGCACCATAGAAGTATTAGGAATTTTAGGAGGGGTATAGAATGAGATCAGGTAAGGCAGTATTAGAACTCTATGGAGAGGAGAGTCTGAAGAGGAATGGCATGGGAATTTGGGGCTTCTTTTGGGGCTATGATAAGATTTATCAAAGGAGACTGTGGTGGTAAGACTCAGTTTGGAAGAAGGCTTATTACTGACAGTGTTCCAAGAGGAAGGATATGAAAAAAATGAACAAGCTTTCTCAAAGATCAAATTATCAAATCAGACTCATATGAATACAATATTACTTGGAAATATCATTTTGTAATTAATGCAATGATACGTTCAATCAAGACACACAAGCAAAGCAAAGAGAGGTTTGGAACATCTTGGACAGCTCCCCAAACCTTCTCATATCAGACCTACACTCTGGCCCAGAGTAATAAATTTGGTCTCTAGTGAGGTATATGAGTTACCTGATGGAGCAAGGAGTGTTTAACTTATAAGACATAAACATTTTATACGTTACACAGCTTATGTGATATTTTCCATGGAGCTATGCCTTGTGTATCATGGATTCTAGATTTATCATAAGGAATCCTAGAACAGGAGCAGCTTACTAAAAGCATTCCATAGATAGAGCAGTCTGTACAACAGGAGGTCCAGTTAACATCAAATTTAAAAGGTGACTAGACTGAGTCACTTGAACTTTTTCTTCCCAGAGAGCTTATCCTCAGTAATGGGAAAGAAATTAATCATAAGCTGCTGCTTTAATGCCTTCCTCTATAACAATTATTATTTTCTTGCCACTTTTCATTTTAACTTTCAAACCTGTTATTATTTTTCCATGAAGAGAAATCATGAACAAATATCTGAGAGTTTGTCTAATTATCTCAGTATAATTCCCAAGTAAGATCAACATGAAAGCATCATTTGGCAGCTTCTCATTTAGAAATACAATGAATATGTTGTCTCTGTTTAGAGTTATTAAGAATCACTTGCACTGGAATATTTGAGGGAAATAAAACTAATTTCTTCTCCATTAATAGCTTCATTTTAAGCTTTTCAGAGTTCATTTAAAATAGTTTTGAAAGACATATGCTTACTAACATGCTTTATAGAAGGACCTATAAAATTTCGGGGAATGACAATGTTGTATTTTGTTGAATATGTAGAATTGATGGAAGGAAGTTTCATTTACTAAACTAGGATGGACAATATTTTGAATATTTTACAAATTTGTTAAATGTGGTTGAAATATTGGAAATACGTCTCTAATTTTTCACCATGCTTTTATATTCTGGTTTAGTTTATGTTTACACAATTGGTTGCCGGATTCTCTTTGGCTGCATGTGTATATATGTCTGTGTGCATGCATGCAGGCATGCTAGATTATAAGGCCTATTAAAACTTATATTTACCTTACCTTAGGCATTTTCTTACCACAGGAATAGCTCAATAGCACAAAGATGGCCACCTATTTCAATGATGTATCTATCAGAGTAAGATAAATACAAACTTTTAAATAGAGTCTTACTTAAAAGCATGAAAGATACATGTCTTTACCCTCAGACATTAATTTCCTCATCCTACCAACACACACACACACACACACTTATCAAAATATTTTCCTAAAAATAATAAACTTTCAGATATCACATGGCCAAAGGTGTACTTTAAAAATCACATTTTCTACTTTAAAGTTTATCACATACAAAGAATGTCTGGATAACATGGAGATATGACATCAAAAATTACAGAGTATGAAAGAATGATTGAAGAGGTGGGGGAGTGTTCCACAGAATACAAGTAGGGAAGACTTGAGTTTTCATTTTGGTTTTGACACTGGACAGTTCTGGTTTGTGTCAAAGTGCCTTCATCCCCCTTGAGGTCAGGTTTTTAGTTGTTGTTGTTCTGTTTGGTTTTGTATTTTAATCTACAATCTGAGATACTTGAACATGTTTGCTGTGATTCCCTCAAGCACTAATATTCTGTCTTTGATAACCTGGGAAATACTGTAGCTGGCACAGAGGTGCGAGCAGGGTTGATCTTAGGAATACTCTGGGTACGTCGCCCGTGTCCTGGGAGGCCTCCTGGCAAGTGCCTGACATGGCCTTTTGAGAGTCCATTTATTTGTATTCTTTGGATCAAGTCTTTGAGTGCTTTTAAAATATAAATATCTCTGAAAACATCATTAGCTTGTATGAATATCTCAGCTTTCTTCTTCAGAAAGATTTTATAGGAGGGTAGAGAGATCCTAGAGTTTCTGGACACTTAAGGATCATATGGGAAGGAAGCAGAGATGAGTGCTGACAAGAAAGGCAGGAAAAAACTTGCTCCCATAGGATACATGTCAGTCTTTATGGAGATTTCAAGGGGTGCCGATCCATAGCCAGACTTGACAACTGTCTCTGGCTGCTGTCCTTAATCCACAAAGACCCACAATTTAAGGCGTGAACTTCTCTAATGAGGAAGCAGAGGCTTGCTAAGCAAGCCTTCTGTCAGGGTCATAATTGTGGGAGCCACTAGCTCATTCAAGGAAAACAACTTGCTGAAATTTACTAACCTATACTAGGCTATCTGTATACAGCAATTTCATCTAAAAAAATAAGATGGTATTTAGAACTCTTGTCATTCATTAGGTGATCATGCAATTCCTTTTGTTCAAGTAAAATTTCATATGTGTCATCTGTTCCAAGCCCACATAATTGTTGATTCTCTCATTGTACTTTAAAATGAAGACTCCAGTCACAAGGTGATACATTAGTGATTCCATCCTGTACGCTGAAGAACTTCCTCAATGCAGAAAATTTCTGCTATCTTATGCGGAGCACATTGCACTAGCAGAAATTTAACTTGCTCAGCCCTGCTAATGGTAGAATGCTAATGGGAGGAAAATGTTAAACATCTCATTCTCTTTGAATTCTGGCTAAAGAGTTGATCTATACTACAGAGAGCTAATCAAGTGAAAATAAAACAATAAAACCTATATAAATTTTGGCAATATCCTATTGAGTTTTTTATTTACTTAGAATTCATAAAAATGTAATTTAGAAGGAGAAAGTATATTTTTAAAATTGCTTTTCTGGAAAGTTTTGGGAACTCATTTTCAGCCAGCTGAATTGTCTGGGCAAATCTCTCTCTCTAAGATAAGAGACCATAGAGAGGCCAGAAATGCTGCTAAAGTATATATTTTAGTTCAATGACATTGCACAGAATCTTGAACTTCAAAAGTGTCTTTGATATCATTTTGTTTGATCTCTCCATTTAGGAATTTATTTTATGACATCCTGCTGGAATATCTTATGTGACAAGGAAGTTACCAACTTGTAAGCAACCCATTTTGTTTTTAGGCATAATTTAGCAATTAGAACCATGTTTTTTTATATCAAAATTAAAATTGATTTCTGATCTCTTTTTTATTATTGGTCCCACTTCTGCCAAATGCAACTAGACAGGGTAAGTTTTATTCTAATACCTGATTCCACTGATCTTTTTTTTCTCTTCCTGGATAAATATCTCCATTTCTTTAACTGGTGAACAGGCTTTCAAGACTCTCATATTTTCCACCTGGCATCCTCTGGACACACAATGTTGGCCAGCCACCCTTTAAAAATATAGCCTCCAGAACATATGCCTAAGTTATCAGTGTTGTGCAGAGTATTATGGTTTTCCCAAATAAGTTTAAAAGACGTTTATTAGATAATTATGAGCTTATCTTAGAACTTTCACCAGGCTCTGTCTCTATTCCCCATTTTAAAATATCTTACACTTTTCCTTTATTTGCATTCCCCCCACCTCTCCATGAACCTCTAGGGATGAAAGGCCTCTGGGCTGGTCTATCTGATTTCTGTGAGCTAATGTTACTATACCTCAGCTGCATTTAGTGCTCCAGACCCTACATGTCTGCGGGAACTACAGGTACTGAACTCAGAGAAAACTAACCATAGCTAAACTGGATACTGTCTTTCATCTGTTACACCTTGTTTTAGCTGTGCCACTAAGCTCATTTTAAGATTGTCATCTGCTTAATTGCACTTTACTGCAAAAAGGTAATTAGTCTGAGAATCAAGAACCCAAAGTTCTGTTTTGATAGTAGTATGGTCTTTCTTCCACCACTTCTGCTCTTACTCATTTCCAATGACATTGTTCCCTTTCTCATTCTCCTGGCCACTCAAGTCTAGGGGTATAATGGCTTCTCACTGTTGCTTGTCTTCTACATTGTTGGTTCTCTTAACGCCTCCCACACCTCTGTAAATAGTCCCTTCAGCTACCCCTTTCAATATAAGTTGTTTCCTGACAGTCTCCTGACTGATCACCTCCCTAAGCCACAGTTTTCTCATGTGTAAAATGGGGATAATGATAGTATTTACTTTATAGCATTGCCCTGAGAATTGGTGAAATAACATCAACATTTGGCGTAGAGCCTGGTAATTGTGTAATAAATGTGAGGTATGTTTTTTTTTTTAAATTGGCATCTGAGCTAACATGTGTTGTCAATCTTTTTTTTTTCTGCTTTTTCTCCCAAAATTCCCCCAGTATATAGTTGTATATTCTAGTTGTGGGTCCTTCTAGTTGTGGCACATGGGACTACACCTCAGCATGGCCTGATGCGCGGTGCCATGTTCGCTCCCAGGATCAGAACCAGCAAAACCCTTGGCCACCGCAGTGGAGCCCACGAGCTTAACCACTAAGCTGTGGGGCCAGCCCCGAAATGTGAGGTATTTTTATTGTTATTATTGTTGTTGTTATTAAAATAGTTTACAGAGGATGTAATATTTTAGCTATGAAAAATTTTGTTGGATAATCTGCACAGTCCTTTCAGTGCAATAATTTATTAGATATAGCTCACTTGTGATTTTTGACCAACAAACAAACTCATGCTCAATATCAAAGCCAAATAGAGTGCTAGTGATGACTCTTAGTTATATCAATATCTTGCAATAATACTGGAAAAAAATTAAGAATTTTTGAAAAAAGTGGTAATTTTTGTTCTTTTCAGAAAAATCAGTATGAATCTTTAGTCAGATGTGTAGTCATGTTCCATGGAAAAGTGGGTGTGTATTGTTGGTTATAGTAACAGTTCTATTAAGTGATATATACATTTATGGTCTGTTGAAAATCCCAATCAATGCTTTGTCTATGTTTCTGAATGGATAGCTTAGTTAGACTCCTAGTGTTATCACAGATCTGATGATGCTTTTTGGTGTGTCCCAGGTAGTATTATTGACCCACAGCAAGACTAAGACCCAGGAACTTTTTTGCAAAGTTCTTGGTCTTCACGGTTTTTCATCAATTTATATAAAAGTATGCTCCCTCCAATACTTTCTGCAAAATATTTGTTTTATGCTTTTCTTGTTAACCTGGAATGCTTTCCTACATTTTATCCTTTTCGTCTTTGTTGTCTGCTGCTATCAGCCTTTCACTGCTGGTTGCATTCTCTCTCTCCATTAGTGGGGCGATGTATTCTATTCCCTTTGGCAGAAAGAACCATTTTGGGTCTGTATCCTAACTGAATGCAGATGGTGCCTTGCCCAGCACTAAACACTTCTGATGTAGCATCATTAAATACATCCTAAGCAAGAGTCATTTAGGGGTATTCCTATTTAGCCATCATGCCCACTATTTTGTGTGCTATAATAGAATCTACTGACTGGATGTTCACTGTATTGCCACAAGTATGTATGATCATCATAATCTCAAGAAAACATGAGCCTTAAGAACACAAAAGACCTAAGAAAAGTGAAATCTTTATTATCTTTGAAATACCACTGCTGTGTTAACTCTCACTTAGTACTCATGGCTATGTAGAAAAACTGTTGTAAATATTGTAGTTTCCTGAAGCATCTTAGAGTAGGCCTTCTGAATATAAAATAGCTGTTAAATTTCACTCTCAGATTATTCCTCAAAATTAACTGATACAAGATAATATGAACTGCCAGGAGAATTGCTAGATTTCATTCTCCTAGTTTCCATTCTAGTGGATTAAGTGGCATGATGTCAGTAAGAGTTCTTGAGAATCTGTATTTCCTATTCTCAAAGCTACGTGTGTACATTTACTGCATACACCTTATGAAAACATAATTTTGTGTGGTGTGAGAGGTTTTTTATGACTTACTCATTTGAAGCACAGATATCTTTTTTCTGAGGAAGATTAGCCCTGAGGTATAATCCGCTGCCAATCCTCCTCCATTTGCTGAGGAATATTGGCCCTGAGCTAACATCTACACCCACCTTCCTCTATTTTATATGTGGGATGTCTGCCACAGCGTGGCTTGATAAGCAGTGCATAGGTCCACACCCGGGATCTGAACCGGCGAACCCCGGGCCGCTGAAGCGAAGCAGGTGAACTTAACCGCTATGCCAGCGGGCTGAGCCCAAAGCACAGATATCTTGGCTATAAGACAGGTACAGTTGACTCAGACAAAACATCTTATTTGGAAGAGGTTGCATTATTGCTATTGTTTTCAAATTCAGAATTTTATGAATAAAAAATTATAAGTTACAAAATAAATTATGTATTGGAATGAGAGTTTTTTTCCATGTAACCATATAGTCAGCTTGATCACATCGATGTACAGTGCTGTTAGGATACAAGTCATTGTCGTTACAAAGTAACCTTCCTTTTCTCTTAGCCCTTTCTGCTGTAATTGTACAAAGTAATCTTCCCATCCCACCCCATGCTGGCCACAGCCATAAGGACTTGGATAGACCTTTGATCTCAAGGGCAATCAACACATAGAATAGACTGAATTAATATGATTCTTTTGCCCCAAGGTCCATAAATTAGACCACTGACAAATTCAGTCAGTTTTCTATGAACAGCTGACCCAAAAGGTTAGCCATACAGACCTAATGCTTGACAATGGTTTACAGTGACCATGAGAGTCACAGGGTGCTGTATGTGAGACAGGGCAGATCTGAACAGAAAAGAGAATGGACAAAAATCAGAGAGCTGAGAAAGAATTCTTTCAGATTCAATGAGAGAGGAACAAAATGCCAGGCCCAATCCTGATTTTATGAAGCTTATCTCAAGACTTTCTATATTTTGTAAATTTTTTCTTTTTCTTTGCTTGATCAAGAGTTAGTAAGAATTTGTCCCTTGAATTTCAAATTCTTTAAAAAAAGACAAATTAAATTGCTACTTGGAGTGGCTGGTATTATTTTCCAGTACCTGTTTACTATGAAAGAATTAAAATGTATTTGCTCTAGACAAGTGTCAGAAGTCTCAGTTCCTCATCTTCTTCCTGTCAAGTTGATTCTCTTCTATGTGACCTCTACACAGTTCTTGCATCATTCTTGTCTCTCTTGAGAAGTAATGTTCTTTTGCCAGGGTCCTTATCTAGTTCTCCATAGGAACTTGCTTGAAATTCATTTAGAGATTACCATCTTAATTATTTGTGTTTCCAAATTCATTTATTTCTTCCAGTGTTCTGCAAAATGTCTGTCATTGATTATTCATAGGAAATATTGATTGGTGTGATATATACAGAGACAAATCTCACAATATAGCAAGTGTTTACTGTAAAAATAGTCTCCTTCCCACCTCTATCCTTACAATCACTCATACCCTACTCCAGAGGCAATCACTGCTCTCAGACTCTTGTCTATACCCAAATTAACAATATTTCCTGTTTTATAGTTTTTTTAATTTTAATATTTCAAGTAAATATTGCACTTATGTGGTTCAAAAATGTAAAGTTACAAAAAATATCTTTGTTCCCACCCTTGTCCTCAGTCACATAATTTCTCACTGGGGGAAATTAATCTTACCAATTTTTATGTACCCTTTTAGAAATATTTTATGCATATCCAAGCAAATAGTCATTTAGCCCACCCTACTGCTAAGATAAAATACTACCATATTATGCACATTGTTCTCTACTTTGGTTTTTCTACTTAATGTATCTTAGAAGTTATTGCATGGTGGGACATAACGAGCCTCCCCATTCATTGTTATGGTTTGTGCTTCCATATGTGGAATGACTGGCATTAGATTTCTTTCACTCTTTGGGAATTATTAACAGCACTTCATATGTCCAATTTAGACCTATATTATGTCCACTTGTAATATTGAAAGATAAAATAAATTGCACCCTACAGAAGGTGTACCAATTTACTGTCCAACTATGAGTTTATGAGTCTCTGTTTCCTCCAGTTCCTAATAGCACGTTACCTTTCTTTCTATATATCAATCTATCATATTGTATATTATTATATTGTATATATTACTGGATATGTTATTATTAAGTTATATAATTATTAGACATATACTTCAATATCATATTGTTTTATCTTTGCTAACCTAAAGGGGAAAATATTATATCTCATCGAAGATTTTGTTTTTTAATGAGGCTTATATTGTATACTATAATAAAAGTGTTCAACTTTGTGAATTTTTACATGTGTAGATACCTGTGTAACCACTACCCAAATCAGGACTTACAACATAATCACTATCCCAGAATCTCTCTCTTGCTCATTTTTAAATAAATATCCAACCTCTCCAGAGATAAACACCATTATGACTTCTATAACAACAGAGTAGTTTTGATTATTCTTGAAAATAATTGTAAATTATTAAATATAAATAAATTATTGAATATAAATAAAATCATATAATATGAACATTTTTGTTTCTGACCTTTTAATGAGTACAGTGCTTCTGCAAATGTTGGTAATTCATTCTTTTATGTTGTATGTAGAATTCTTTTGGTTGACTAAATCACATATGTCTTTTCAATTTTGTTTTTGAAGTTTCAGGATTTCTGTTTAAGTGATGTTGAATTCTTTTTTATTTTTTTAAAAGACCATTTTCACTTTTTTTATTTTGGTTTTTTGCTGAGGAAGATTCACCCTGAGGTAATTGTCTGTGCCAGTCTTCCTCTATTTTGTTTGTGGGTTGCTGCCACAGCATGGCCACTGACAGGTGGTATAGGTCCATGCCCGGGAATCAAATCTGGGCTGCTGAGGTGGAATGCACCAAACTGACCACTAGACCATGGAGCTGGCCCCCCATTTGCAGTTTTTAAAATACTTTCCATGAGTAGTCTTTGCTCTTTTTTGTATTAGAAGTTGATATTTATATATATATAAAATATATATATAAAATCATGTATAGAAATGGACATTGTGAATGTCACAACTTTTTTCCTGCTTGCCCTTTATCTTTTAATTTTCTGTGTGGCATTCAAATATCTCACCTTTCTTATGACTTTCATTAAATTTTAACATTTTTAGAAAGATCTTCCATATTCCAAGATTATAAAAAATGAGGTTTTCTTCAATAACTTTATTTTTTTAACTTTCTATATTTAAATATCTAATCAACTTAAACTGTATCCTAGTGAAAGATATAAAGTATGAGTGCAACCCCATCTCCCTGGCAATTCTCCTCTTTTGGACTTTGCCTTTCATATCTTTCCTTTGAAGAAGGTTGTGTGGGTGGTTTTCTCTGTGTTGGTTACTCATCACATGAAAGCAAACTTGAGCCTGAACATGAGATTCAGGCAGGAAAAATTTGTCTCTTTTTCTAAAATGGATTTAAAAACTGTATAAGTAGACCACAAAGTATTACAAGATAATCCCTTTTGAATATTTTTTCACAAACTTGATCAAAACTAAGCTAGAAATAAACAAGCTTTCAGTAAGATACCCTTTTCCCTGCAAAATATTATGTCTTACCTCCCAAGTCACCTCCCTTACTGACAGCAGCGATTTACAGGAGCAAAATCTCCCCTGGCTGTGAATAGCAGTGCTCGTATCGCGTACTATAACACTGGGCTCCTCATTTTCATTCCAAACGAACATATTCTTAGTTATTTCGAAATAAAACCAACCAAACAATTAAAAGCTTCTTAGCAGTAGGGAAAAGTCTTCTGTAATCAATAAATTCCCCACAGAAACCATGGAAGCAGAGGAAAAGAGAAAAGATGTAAATCTAAAATCGCAGCAGCATCACTCTGCTGTGGTTTATCTAGTATAAAGTGGAATAAAAATGACACATTATTTTAACATTTAACTGGCATAATACTCAATTCACTCACATTTTATGTTATGAAGGAAGAGTATTAGACAACCAGTTGTGTCTGTAATAGTATCTATTTAATGCCAGCCTTTTTTTTTTTCATTTTTTGGAATTACACTAAGAAATACATTCTCTAGTCTAATTTTAGGTTCACCCATGTGTTTTATTTAAAATATCTACATTTTAACTCTGGAAGGATGTTAGGAATATGTCCTTATATAATTTTTCCCAAGCAGCTGGGTAGTTCCTCAAAACCACTTGTTGAATGTTGTGATTACTTTTTCCACTGGTATGAAATATTACCACTCTTCCATGCTGAATAGCCTTGTAATTATGAGCTCTACCCCAATATGCCTAGTTTTATAGTACCAAATTCCTTTACATGGTGACATATCATTTCATATATTTTAATAACAGGTAGGGCTATAATATCCTTTCAACTGCCAATTCGTCATCAGATTTTTTTACAGTACCTTTTGAATTTGTGTGTGTGTTATTCTAGAACTACTTTATAATCATTTTGTTGAGGTAAAAATACATATCAGCTCATCGATTGGTGGTGGAAATGAATTTATTGATTGCTTTATAAATAATTGACATGATAATATTGGTCTTTCATCTAAGAAAAACATGCCTTTCCATTTCCTGAAGTTGCCTTTAATGCACTTCAGTAGAGTTTTGAATTCTTTTTATAACATGGGCTTTGAAATTTTTTGTTCAGTTTATTCTGAGACATATTTTTAACAATGTAACTAGCATATTTATTCATAATATATTTTATATTAGTGAGATTTTTAGGAAATAAAGCTATAGATTTAAATATATTAATCTTATAATCAGTTAAACCTAATTCTCATTTCATTTCTAATGGATATTTTATTTGATGTTCTTGGATTTGATATTTATAAAATCATATCTCTCACAAATAAAAATGGTTTCAGATCTTCCTTTCCAATATTTATGCCTTATTTAATTCTAGTTGCTATTATTTTATTGAGGATTTGCCTCTATATTCATGAGTCATATTGTAAAAGTGTAGTCTTATACATGGAAGCCTTAAACAAATTTACCATGAAAGCATTATATGATACACAACATAGGCTTTCACTGACCAATTTAGAAGTATACCAAATGTGTAAGACAGTCCTCCAAAACCGAATGGCACTGGATGTCTTGACAGCAACACATGGGGGCACTTGTGCCATTATAAAAACCAAATCTTGCATCTATATTCCTGACTGCCATCAAAATATCTCTGGCTTCCTATCTGATATGAACCACCAAATTAAATCCATATCTGACCCTAAGGATTTGGGTGGATTCCTCTCTTTTCGAGGTCCCTCAAAATATTTTGAGGCTCCTTGCACCTGCCAGATAAGTGAGCTTCCTTACTTGCCAGTTAAGATTACTGGAATCTCTGTAAACAAGGTACCAGGCCAATATTTCCAAGTGGCTTTATTCCAGAAAGTCAACCTTATTACTCAAAGGCTGTGTTGTCGTATGTGAGTCTGTACGTTTCTCTCAAATATGACATTCCAGTCAAAGCCTCAGTAATATAGCCAATGTTTCCAAATATGTCCTGTTATAAGGAAAACAGATTCTTTTTTTTTTAAAGATTGGCACCTGAGCTAACAACTGTGGCCAATCATTTTTTTTTTTATGCTTTATCTCCCCAAATCCCCCCGGTACATAGTTGTATATCTTAGTTGCAGGTCCTTCTAGTTGTGGAGATGGGACGCTGCCTCAACGTGGCCTGACGAGTGGTGCCATGTCCGTGCCCAGGATCCGCACCAGCAAAACCCTGGACTACTGCAGCTGAGCGCATGAACTTAACCACTTGGCCACAGGGCTGGCCCAAGGAGAACAGCTTCTTATTGAATTTATACAAATAACTATATTGCCATGAAATAGCCCCACGCATTCACCCACTAAGTTTCCAAATTCTGGAGGGATGAGGTAGGGAGAAAAATGTAAATGTTTCAGTTTTGCTCACAAATGTATCATTTCACCAAATTGCTATGTCATAGTTAGCATTAGAGAAGAGAAGAAGTCTTCCTTAAATCTGAGAAAACAAAACATCAAAAAATCAACACAATTTCAAACAAAAATCATAAAAAGTTATAATCATCCTCCTCAGTTCATAATCATCTTCATCAGTTCATAGAGTCCTGTGTAATCAATTTTTTGTCTTAATCTTCTGTTAGCAGATTTATGTGGTTATCAGTTTCTCCATTAGAATTCTGTAATTTCTTACCCAGTTCAGTGTTATGATCTGAAAGTTTATCAGAAATCTGCATTCCAGAGTAAATGTCAGAATCCTTTCCATGAATCTCTCTGAAGATGAGACATATTTGCAAAAGCATCAGAGTAAAACAACAATTGTCTGTAAACAACAAGGTCCCAAAATGGCAACAAAGAGATTTGGTTAATTTTGTAACATACGATATTTTAAAATAATAACCAGAATTGTGGCTGACAAGCTGGACAGATCAGAATTTTAGGAATGTTATATAATTTCAAAACATTTATATCAGTAACATTTACCCACATAATACTACCTAAGAAAGTTATCATCACTTATCTGACAATGCTTCCCATGTAATTTAACATACCAAATAAGCCTACTTAGTTTAGTATTTTATTCCTTATAGGAAGAGAGAAAAAATTTCTTTGAGAAGTCTCAGGGACACTCTGAAAATCCTCAGAGAAATCTTCTTCCTTCTTCCAGGTCAAAAGAAAGCCTTCATTCAGGATTTGAATATTTTGGTGGGGGACAGCTTGTCAAAAATATCAAAAGGTTTGAAAACACTTGGTCAGATAGGAAACAATGCTCACTGTGAAACAATGCTCAGGTATCTATTCAAAGTGACAACATCAGCAGTCAAAAGCAGTTAAAACGGTCAAAAAATCTTGAGAGAGAGACCTCAGTCTTTCTGAACATAGGAAATTATTTTAGCAAAACATAGATTTTCTGTCTTTTAGGTAGTCTTGGAGCACACCAAAAGTTCAAGAAAATTATGCTTTTGAGAGAGAAAACCAAATTTTAACCTTTGCACCAGCTTTTTTTTTGACATAAAAATTCATTTACTTAATTGGATTCACTTTGATCTTAGTCAACTTGACCAGCAAAAAACTCTCTCAGATCTCCTCTTTCACAAAACTTCTATAACTTTCCTTTTACATTCAGAATTTGTCCCATGCCCTTCTTTTTTCCTCCTAGTACTTTAGGAAAAATTTATCTTTCTTAATAAAACAAACAAAAATACTTCCATTCTTTATACCTTCTTTACCAAACCTTACATTTTACTTTCCTTGAATACAAAGATGTTTGCCTTATTTTCAGTAACTTTAATTACATATATTAATTAGAATTTTTAACACTTACAGACAATAGTAAAAACTAAAAAAGTAAGCCATTATGAACTTTTACCTCAGCATTCTAAACACTTTTGATAATTTCTAGGAAACACACTCCTTCAAGTAATAAAACACAAGGCATGTTTACTAATAGACCCAAACACTTTTAGACTCTCTGCAATAAGAAGCCAAAAGTGGATAAACTCACATTTAATAATTAATGTCTAATATCTTATCTTATTTGGAAATGATCTAGATACTCAGTGAATATTATAATTTAAATTAACCTAGCAAAACTTCAAAGTTTCAAGTTTCCAAAGAAATTTTGGAAGTTATTTTAGATACACATGTCATAACACATAATTATTTTTAAAAGTTTACCTAACACTCTTATCTTTTCCACATCTGTTTATTTTACCTGTTTCCAGTAATTATTTAGATTGCCTATAAAGACTTTGAGATATCAGACAAAATCAGTTATCATTTTAAGTTATTATGCTGATAAATTTGTAACAAGGATAAGATGAGTTTTTTTTTAACTAGTAAACCCAGGCTGCACATTTGCATCATATCCAGTGCTGATAATTTTGAGGACATGTCTGTTTTAATCAAACCAACAAACTTAAACAAGCTTTCATTTACCAAAGATTATTTCATATCATGTTAACTTTAAAGACATGTAAGTGCTTACTTTAAGTCAATTAAACAGAGCTCTTGATTTTGGCCATAACATCCAGGGGTAAAATATGACACATACGGACACACATAAATGCACAGGTAGACACAGACGGAGATGTTAAATTTTTGTTATGAATCAGGTGCACTACAAAATACACTAGTTTCTGAAAAACATTTGCATTTCAAAAAATGGGAGCTGAAAATTTCTCTCTCAGGTCCTAGAGAAAATGGGAGCTGAAAATTTACATCATGAAGGCACCAGAAAAAACAGTCAAATCTTTTTCAAGATGAAGTTTCTGAGGCATATTTTCCTTATCTGTTTCTAATGTCTCAATCTTTTGTCTCAATATCTAGGAGCATTTTGGGAAGAAAAGGGTAGGCCCTGGGGTTGGCAAAAAGACAGGTGACTCTTAAACTGCCCTCTACAACCGTACTTCTGGCCTTGCGGAGATTTGCAAGACAAAGACGGTTGCTTCCAATTCCTCAAAGAACTGGATTACAGCCTGAATGATGAAAAATGAGGCTGACTCACCCCTGCAGCTACAGCCTTCCAATTGCTTCTTTATGTCAGGGAAATTTTTAACTTAAGAGGTGAATCAAAGATTTGTATGTTCTAAAGTTTTTCAGGACAATGTATCTACACCTTTAAAAGTCTTACAATTAGGCAGGGTAAACATTCCCCAGTGAGACAATGTCTATCTGCAGGATACAATCTATAATACAATCAAGCAAAAGCAGATACCATCACTTTACATAAAGCCCATAAATATATCAATTTTCCAAAAAATTTTATCTGAATTCCATCAACTTTTATACCTCTAATTATAGTTTTCATTAGGACTTCATCAATAGGTCTTATTCTTATAATATTGGATAGGGAAGTATTACCAGCCAGACATTTTAAAACGTACTCAGGCAAAGTTAGTATAACCTCTCTATACAAAATTAGCTCAAGCATTCCAACCTTTATAATTTCATCAACACTTATATTTTTATATCACTTTTATATTTCCTAAATTCAATCGTAAACCGAGTCAAGGTCTTAAGGCTAGTCATTATCTTATTTGTTTTTTTTTGTATTTCCTTTTTAATTTGGCCTCTTCATAGGTACCAATAAAAATTACAATGAGAGCTCTCACAAATTTTTCCCTCAATTTAGAAGTTTTTCCAATTTAAATGATCCACCATCTGGCCACATTGATGAGTAGGATCAACAGTGACTCATACCAATAAGCTTAACCATGGACACAAGAGGCATCCCCAAAAGATATACAGAAAGTTCAGTCCCAAAAACAGTCTAAGAAAGCAAAGGCCTTCATTGCATAGCAAGCAAGGAAGGTTGAGATCACAAAGGCCCTTTATGAAAGCAATTGGGACCCCTTCTGACAAACTCCCATGAGAGCTGACACAGCTGTGTAAAGACATCATGTCCCAGTCTACTTGACTGGTCACCAAGATATGTGCCGGTACATGCATCCTCTGGATGGCAGAGAGCAGAAAGGTCACAAAGACAAGCTCTCAAGACATAGAACAAGACAAAAGGCCTAGACAACAGGCTTATAGAGATGCTTGTGTCTTATGACAAATGACAAAGAAAGACAGAGACAAGGAAAAATGTTACCTTTGGGAGGAAAAGGACCTACAACCAAAGAGTACCCAACCATATCCTAGAGTCGCTGAGTCCAAGAAGCTAGCCTCATCAAAATTTTCTCGTGCTAATCTAAATTTAGAAAAGCAAACAACTCACCACTCTTGCTTGCATTGGGCCCTACAGGCAGAGATCTGGGAGACTGACATGGTAAGAACTCTTACCTCCTGCCGGCTCTTGTCAGGGGTCCAGGATCTCTCAGCTGCAGTAGTCCAGGAGTGAGCAGTGTCCAGCCAGTGAAATTTTATCCCATCCTCATTGCCAAACTGTAGGGGAGGAAGACATTTCCTCTACCCACCCCAGGTCCTTCTGGCCGGACAATGAATTAAATTCATGAGACAGAATAACAGGAGAAAATCAAACAAAGCTTTGTAACGTGTATACATGGGAGAGACTCAGGCAAACTGAGCAACTAGCCAAAATGGCAGAAGCTCTCACCTTAAATACCATCCTCAGCTAAAGGCAAAGGAGGATGTTGGGGGTTGGGGGAGTCAGTTATGGGAGAGTACCATAAAAGCACAGTAAACATGAGTAAGGTTATTATGCAGATTTAAGTCCTTGCCTTCCACATTGAAAAGAGTTTCTAGAGATAAGGTCATCCCCCCTTCTTCCTGGTACAGAGAGAGAGACACCTTTACAGATGGAGATTTCCTTTACAAATGTAAATTTCTCTTGACAAATGGTAACTTCTACTTTTCAGAGTTTCTCTCATGTTTGCAGTTTTTAAAAGTAACCAGTCCAAAATAATCTTCATACCAAAGAGACATATCTTGGGGTGGCAAATTCCAGTCCCCCACAGTAACAATGGCCAATAATTTTCCAAAACAATTGAAAGGCATAAAGGTACACAATCAAGAAGTCTTATGAAACACACATAAAACAAATTCAGAGAAAGACAAACCTAGGCATACCATAGGGAAGTTTTTGAAAACAGAAGACAAGGAGAAAATCTTAAAAGCATTCAGAAGAAAATACAGACACACAAACACAAACACACACATATATGCCTGAAAATAACCACAAAGGAAAAGATGGATAAATTGGATTACATGAAAGCAACAGTATCTATATGGTAACATCAGCAAAATGGCAGAATAGGGGACTCCTCACTTGTATCCCCCCTCAGCAACAATAATTTGGCAGCTATTCATGAACAAAAGTGCCTTTGTGGGAGCTTTGGAATCCAGCTGTAAACCTTGAAGCAGCTCTTTTACTATTTTCCACCTGTTCTCAGCCAAGATCTAGGGCCCGTCCTGTCCACCCATGGTCCTAATCAGTAACTTGGAGGGAGCCTTTCCAAGCCCCACCAGGAACCCTACCCATCTGCACACTGGTAACAAGTACAAGGTAGGCAGATCCAACTGTAGACACTAAAGCAGACCCTTGTCTCAGTGCCAGCCCTACTGGCCCAGGTCATAAAGGCAGCCCCATCCATCCAGGGGCCAGACAGGATCCGTACACCCTCAACACCCTGGTAACAGGCCCATCAACAACAGACCCCACAAGAGACAAAGGTAAATATACGATATTAAACTTGCAAATTATATACAACCCACATTGGAGTACCTCAATATATAAAGCAAATATTAACAGAACTGAGAATATAATATAAAAATTATGAAAAATGAGAGACTAATCCTGAAAGACTACATGAGAGTCTAGAGGTAACTAGAAGAATCCAATTATATCCCTCTTGTATTATTGCACATATATGACATAAAATAAATTTTCCAACTATTTGCTATAGTCCTAGATACTTTTCCCATGGCCCTTACCTTAATTCCAAGCCTTTCTTAATTCCTTTTCATAAAGGAAAAGTTAAATGTTGAAGGCCTTAAGGAGGGCATCAAGAAAATATTAATCAATTCTGAAGTCAAGGAACTGAAAAGCTATAGACTCACAGATTGGTAGACCATATATCAATTAATTATATTTCTTTTAAAAATAACTTTTATGCCCATCAAAAGATTGGAAGCAAGCTATATATCCAGATTATGAAACTCTGAGTACATTAAATGTTAAAAGTGCCACATGGTTTGGTGATCATTACTAGTATCATCTTTGAAATAAGTCTTTAGGGGAAAAAAGAAGCATTATTATATACAAAAAGGTGATTTTTATGGCCATTAATATATACTAAATTTTTTCTCAAATTGCTTCTATTTGAATGGTCAAATTTAAATCCTCAATGATTTATGAAAAGTCCAACTGAGCTAATTTTTCAAGTTCTTTAAAATACATTAAGAACAATGGAATTAATGAAAATTATTATCATCTAAGGTATTTAGAATAGTTTGCTCTCCTTTATGAACAAATACAGCCCATCAGTTCTGTGGACAGTGAGCCACAAATATAGCAGCGACAGGCTCATTTACCCTGAGGCCCAACATGGTTCAGGTTCCACTCTCCAAGGGAAAATCAACACATTTGAATGTTAGCCTCAACCAAGCTGAACCAGAACAGTAAATCTGCTTTAGAAAATACAATGTTTTTCAAGTCAAATCTGTATGACATAGAATTATCCCTGTGCTCAGAGTTAACTCTGCCATCAATCTACTCCATCAGTGATGGGTTGGGAGAGCTGACTGAAATCACATCTTGCCCATAGACCATATTTTAAACCATGATTTTAAAGGAGCTTTGCAAAGTTATCTTTAGAAATTTGCGGGTATGTTAATTTACACTCAAATGTGAAACTGTATTGAATAGTTATCTAACTCTCCATTGTTGACAGGAATATTGAATTTGTATGTACACAAATGAATAAGAAAATAGAGCAGTAATGGTAAATAGCCAGCTGCAGCAGTTACTCAATGTGTCCCTACTCTTGTTGTTCTGGTTTATTTTTATGGAAATGGAAATGTTAACCTATTGGGGATCACATCCCAATAGAAATGTAACCTCTAATGAAGCATATTAAATGTGTTGACCCTTTTATTCATTACTTCCTTTGTATCTTCTCAGATAGGGTTTATAAAAAGTTTATCTTTATGAGATGTTAAAGTTAGTACCCAAATAGTAATAGAAATCTGGTGTTCATGAGATTGCATAAAATCACTGTGTAAAAATATGATCAGAGTACCATAAAATATTCTGATCAGAAAGACTATAGCTGAAAAACTGTCAAATCGCAACAGGATCTTACAGGATCTTATGCAATTAAGTATAAAATTGGATGAAAATCTATTAATAAAAATTAATGTCCGCTCTGTAGTAAGATAAGAGATTGTCCTTAACTAGCTACTGCTTTTCCTAAATTAATTTTGCAAATTAAAACAAAACCAATAATTTGTGCTGCGAAATCCCTTTCTTACTACCCACTGAAACACTAGTTAGAGGATTTTCTATATCATGCAAAAATCCTTGCAGCTAATCCATTACTTGCTCAGCGGTAGCCTGAAGAGGGATGTAGGGATGATGTCGTGAGCTTTAAAAGCCTTCTCCAAGAATTGGGAGCATCCCAAGAAATACATGTATAGAGTCTCATTTGGAGCAAAAAGAAACCTCAACCCACCCAAAGGTTTCTCAGACTTTGACCTTTGTGTTAGTATGAAGAAAAAAAAGTTGAACAGCATTTGTACTCTGTAATTGGCCCAACCTTAATGGAAGGTATTCACTAATAGAGCAGAACACTAAGACAGGATCTTGGTAAAGGACACGTTATTTCATAAAGAGCTCTGCTCAAGGTAATTGACAAGAAAGAGGAGGGCTTACTTAAAGCTATCCCTTGGGATTACATAAAATGAAATTAATTTAATAATTTCTTTAAATTTTATTGATGTTCCTTCAGCTTTTGCATTTCACAGGGTTGAAATTATAAAAACATCCCTGAGATGTCTCAATTTTAACTCCACCTTAAACTCAACTTAATTTCTTTTTTAAAAGAAAAGGTTTCTTTACATTTTAGGCTCTCTGAATAGAGCAATAGAAACCATTATACAAAAGGGTATTCTGACAACTTTTGTTATTTAACTAGAATATGGGCAGAAAGCCAAAGATCTTGTTCTTCCTGTGTGAAAGTGAAGATGATTACAATATTTGGCACTCTGTTTAGGATGAGGAGTGAAGAAGAAAGGAGGTCTCTACACCTATTCTGTGGAACAAGCTGTGTTTCGGAGAGTTTCAACAAATTGGATGATTGGGTCTGTTACCAGACCTGCTCTGCTCTAGGCCTAGGCACCAAATCAGCTTTGCAACTCAAACTTTTCCCCATAACCATTCATTAACATTAGACATTCATTGTCCTGCTACTTGTCAACAGTCCACTCTCTTCCCTTCACTTGTAGACTCAGGATATTTCCAGGTAATTATTACATTTCTTGTAGCTATAAAATAAGAACATTTTGCTTTGTTACAGTCTACCTCACCAAATAATAGCTAACGAGGGTTTTGACTGTCTCGTTCCTCTCCTGGCAGAATCAAAGCTCAAAAAACCAAAGCATCAAGGTTCATTTTCAAAATTTGATTTTCACTGCTGAATATGAGCAATATTGCTAGCCCTTTTTGGAACCAGTGGGAAATACTCCTGTCTGTACCCCAGGAGGGCCTGAAAGTGCCCTATATTTGATTCTAGCCTCTCTCAGCCACACTCCACAGGCAGTACTGCTGGCCCGTGAACCGGGTGGGAGATACTCATGTCTGCACCTCAGGAAATCTTGAAAGGGTCCTATACTCAGCTTCAGGAGCTCCATAATTTGTTAATGGAAACATAATATGAAAAAATTTAGTGTGACGTCAATAGCATAAAATATCGGGGATGGAGAAGTAAAAATGTAGTTTTTGTATGAAAATCAAGATAAGCTGTTATTAGCTTAAAATAGACTGTGAGAACTATAAGATGTCTCAAGGAAGCCTCATGGTAATCATAAAGAAAAGACCTACAGTAGTTACACTAAAGATAAAGAGAAAGGACGTAAAACATACTCTTCAAATAATAAATCACAAAGTAGGAAGTAAGAGAGGAAGAAAGGAACAAAAATATCACAAAACATTAATGAAATGGCAATAGTAAGTCCTTACCTATAAATAATTAACATAAATGTAAATGGACTAAATTCTCCAATGAAAAGACATAAAGTGGCTAAATGGATTAAAAACTAAGATCCAAAAATATGCTGCCTAGAAGATATTTACTTTAGCCTTAAGGATACACATAGGCTAAAAGCAAAAGGATGGAAAAAAACATTCCATTTAAATGGTAACCAAAAGATAGCAGGGGTGGCTATATTTATGATAGATAAAATAGACTTTGGTCAAAATCAGTCACAAGAAACTAAGACGGTCACTATATAGTGAAAAAGAGGTCAATTCTTCAAGAGAACATAGTATTTGTAAATATATACATATCCAACATGGGAGCAACTAAATATTTACAGTGAATATTTAACAGAGCTGAAGGGAAAGCTACACAGCAATAATAGTAATAACTTCAATATTCCATTTCACCATTGGATAGATCATCCAGACAGAAAATTCATAAGGAAACAGCAGACCTGAATAATACTATAGCCCAAATAGACCTAACAGACACATACAGAATATTCCATCCAACAGCACCAGAATATACATTCTTCTCACACAGACATGGAACATTCTCCAGGATAGATCACATGTTGTGCCACAAAGCAAGCCTTAACAAATTTAAGAAGACTGGAATTATATATAGGATATTTTCACAAAATGTTATAAAACTAGAAATCAATTACAGGAGGAAAACTGAAAAATTCACAAATATGTGGAAATTAAACAACAACCTCATGAAGAATCAATGGGTCAAAGAAGAAATCAAAAAGTATCTTGAGAGAAAGGCAAATTAATAAAACAACATACCAAAACTTATGGAAAGCAACAAAAGCAGTTCTAAGAGAGAATTTTATAGCAATAAATGCCTATATTTAAAAAAAAGAAATATCTCAAATAATCAAACTAACTTTACACCTCCAGGAATTAGAAAAAGAGGCAAAAACTAAGCCCAAATTGAGTAGAGGAAAGGAAATAATAAAGACTGGAATAGAAATAAATGAAATAGAAACTAGAAAGAAAATAGAAATCAGTGAAACTAAGAGTTGGTTTTTTAAAAGATAAACAAAATTGACAAAGCTTTACCTAGACTAACCAAGAAAAAAAGAGACATGGCTCAAATAAACTAAATTGTGAATGAAAGAGGAAACATTACAACTGACACCATAAGAATGCAAAGGATCACAGAAAGCTACCATGAACAATTATACACCAACAAATTGGATAACCTAGGAAACTGGATAAATTCCTAGAAACACACAACCTACTAAGTGTTAAATGTGAAGAAATAGAAAATCTGAACAGATCAATAACTAGTAAGGACATTGAATCAGTAATCAAAAACCTCCCAACAAAGAAGTGCCCCAGACCAGACGGTTTCATTGGTGAGTTCTACCAAACATTTAAAGAAGTATTAATGCTAATCCTTCTCAAATTTTCCCAAAAAAATGAAGAGGAAGAATCACTCCCAAACTCACAATATGAGACCAACATTACCTTGATACCAAAGCCAATAAAGACATTACAGGAAAAGAATACTACAGGCCAATATTCCTGATGAATATAAATGCAAAAGTTCTCAACTAAATTCTACCTGATCAAAATCAATAACACATTAAAAGGACCCTATACCATGATCAACTGGGATTTATCCCTGGGATTCAAGGATGTTTCAATATATACAAATCAATAAATATGATACAGCACATTAATGGAATGAAGGATTAAAAATCATATTCTCTCAACAGACACAGAAAAAGCATTTGGCAAGATCAACACCCTTTCATGACAAAAGCTCTCTAAGGATAGAAAAATTATATTTCAAAAGAATAAAGGCCAAATATGTCAAACCCACAGTTAACATCATACTAAATAGTGAAAAGCTGAAAGCTTTTCCACTAAAATCAGGAACAAGACAGAGGTGCCCATTCTCATCACTCCTATTCAACATAGTATTAGAAGTTCTAGCCAGAGCAATCAGGAAAGAAAAAGAAATTATAGCCATCAAAATCAGAAAAGAAAAGTAAAACTGTCTCTGTTTGCAGATGAGATGATCCTACACAGAGAAAATACTAAATGCATCACCAAAAGACTTAGAACTAATGAATGAATTCAATGAAGTTGCAGGATACAAAATTAACATTTAAAAATAAGTTGCATGGGGCTGGCCCCGTGGCCGAGTGGTTAAGTTCGCGCGCTCCGCTGCAGGCGGCCCAGTGTTTCGTCGGTTCGAATCCTGGGCGCGGACATGGCACTGCTCGTCAGACCACGCTGAGGCAGCGTCCCACATGCCACAACTAGAGGAACCCACAACGAAGAATACACAACTATGTACCGGGGGGCTTTGGGGAGAAAAAGGAAAAAATAAAATCTTTAAAAAAAAAAAAATAAATAAATAAAAATAAAAATAAGTTGCATTTCTATATAAAAACAAATTATTATACATTATATTATATCCATGGATATAAAATCTATGTACTATATCAATGGAATATCTTCACAATGGAATATTATAAATGAGAAATAAAGACAACCCTATATATAATAGCATCAAAAACAACAAAATACTTAGGAATAAATTTAGCCAAGGAAGTGAAAGATCTCTACACTGAAAATAAGACACTGATGAAAGAAATATAAGAAGACACAAATAAATGGAAAAGTATTCCATGTTCATGGATTTAAAGCATTAATATTATAATGTCCATACCACACAAAGCCATCTGTAGATTCAACGCAATCTGTATCAAAATTCCAGTGGCATTTTTCACAGAAATACAGAAAATCCTAAATTTGTACGGAATCTATTTGTATGAATAGCCAAAACAATCTTGAGGAAGAAGAACAAAGTTGGAGGCCTCATCCTTACTGATTTAAAAGTGTACTACAAGGCTATAGTAATCAAAACAATATGGTACTGGGAAAAAAAAAAAAAAAAACAGACATGTAAGTCAATTGAATGGAATAGAGAGCCCAAAATTATCCCATGCATATATGGTCTGCTGATATTTGACAAGGGAGCCAAGAATGCTCACTGGGTATTAGACAGTCTTTTCAATAAATGGTGTTGGGAAAACTGGATAGACATATGCAAAACAGTAAAATTGGACCTATATCTTATACCATTCACAAAAATTAATTTAAACTGGATTAAAGTTTAAATGTAAGACCTGAAGAAGACATAGGGAAAAAGCTCTTGACATCGGTGTTGGTAATGAGTTTTTGGATATGACAACCAATCATCAGCAAGAAAATCAAAAATAACCAAGTGGGGCTGTATCAAACTAAAAAGATTTTGCACAGCAAAAGTGACAATCAACAGAATGAAGAAACAATCTACAGAATTGGAGAAAATGTTTGCAAACCATATATCAGATGTGAGGTTAATATCATATATATATACGAAATTTATATAACCCAATAGCAAAAATATTCAAATAATCTTATGAAAAAATGGGCAGAGGACCTGAATACACATTTTTCCAAAGAAGACACACTAATGGCCAACAAGTACCTGAAAAGTGCCTGAAAAGATGCTCAACATCACTAATGGTCAGGAAAATCAAAACCACAATCACCTTACACCTGTTAGAATGGCTATCATCAAAAAGGCAAGAGATAAATGCTGGTGAGGATGTGGAGAAAGGGGAACCCTTGTGCACTGCTGGTGGTATTGTAAATTAGTGCAGCCACTATGGAAAACAATATTAAGGCTCCTCAAAAAATTAAAATAGAACTACCACATGTTGCAGCAATTCCACTTCTGGATATATACTCAAAGAAAATGAAAACAGGATATTGAAAAGACATCTATACTCTCTTGTTCATTGCAGCATTATTTACAATAGCCAAGATATGGAAATAACCTAAGTGTGTGTCACTTATCCATGAATGGATAAAGAAAATTTGGTATATCTATATAATGGAATATTATTCAGCCATAAAAAAGAGGGAAATCCTGCCATTTGCAACAATATGGATGCACTTTTCAGGCATTATGCTAATTGGGATAAGTCAGACAGAGAAAGACAAATATTATATGATCTGACTTAAATGTCAAATCTTAAAAAAAGCCCAGGTCATTGAAACAGAGTGTAGAATGGTGACTGACAGGGGCTGGGGTGTGGGGGAAATGAGAAGATATTGGTCAAGGGTACAAACTTATAATTGTAAGATGAATAATTTCTGGAGGCCTAATATTCAGCTATATAATATTCACTATAGTCATAGTGACTATAGTTAGCAATATGGTATTATATTCTTGAAAGTTGCTAAGAGAGTAGATCCTGAATGGTCTCGCCACCAAAAAAAAATTGTAAACATGTGAGCTGATGGATGTCTTAACTAACCTTACGCAGTAATCATTTTGCAAATCACTACACCTTAAGTATACACAATATTATATGTTAATTACATCTCAATAAAGCTGAGGGAAAAAATATTTGTCATTAGAAAATTATCAATTAAAATAACTGCAAAAGTTAAATAAATAGCTGAAATTCTAACTGTTGGAAATAACGTGAAACAAGAAGAACTATCATATATTACTTGTGGGAATTTAAATTGATACAACCAGTCTGATAAGCTGTTTGGTAGTGTCTACCAAAGATTAACACATGCATACATGTGATTTGACTTTCTGCTCCTAGGCATATAACCAATAGAAATGCATATATATTTGCACCAAAAGACAAGTACAGGGATATTCAGAAGAGAGTTATTCTCAATAGTTACAGACTAGAAGGAAACTAAATAATCATCCAGCAAAGAGTACGTAAGCAATTTGAGGTATATTCGTAGAAGGGAGTTTTATCCAGCTATGTAAGGCAATGAACTATTTATACATGACAGGCCATGGGTGAATCTCACAAACCAAAACTTGAAGGAAATAGTTCAAATGCAGAAGAGAACATACAATGTTATTCCATTTATATAAAGTTTAAGATCAGGCAAAATCAAACTTTGGTAATTAACTTTTAATGGGAATTAGTGATCATAACAGGAAGGTCCAGAATGAGGCTTCCGTGGTGCTGGAAATATTCTATACCTTGATACGTTGACCTGCGTGGTAATTACACGGGTATGTTCAATTTGTAAAAAAATTTCTTAACCTGTACACCCATGACTTATGGAATTTATATGTATTATGCTTCATTAAATAATTTATTAAAAATTTTGGCAAGTTCAGCTGTGTCAAATATTGCAACTAGTCAAGCAATATAGCAACAGTTCATAGTCATTTATGTTTACATTGAGGATGACTTTGGTGATGCTTTCATGAGACATTTGAAAGAAGTAATGAGAATGGATACATTTTGGAATGAAATGAGGACAGATGTTACTGAGGAATTAGGTACAGTGACCTAAGTGGGTGCTAATAAAGTTAATGATAAGTATATGATACAAGTATCCAAAGTGCAGTAGAAGTCTAGATTAAGGGCACTTAACTAAGGCTCAGGATATAGGGAAAACATCCTTGAGGAGATGTTTAAACTTAGGGTTGAAGGTTGAGTAAGAGTGAGTCAGGAGAGGAAGTAAGAAGGTAGCGCAGGAAAGGTGGGCATTTCAGGCAGAATGAGTAGAAGCAGCTTGGATTAACACATTGTTGAGTGTAAAGTGAAGAGAATTGGGAAATATGGCTGGAGAATTAGGCAAGACACTGGCAATGGAGAACCTTATATACCATGTTTAGATGGTTGGCCTTTTTCTATTGACTCTGGCAGCTATTAACAAGTGATAAGTAGAGGAGAGGCATAATCAGATCTGTCTTTTAAATCAACACTACGGAATTGAAAGGGAGGTTTGAGAGCCTCGTGATAAAAACGGAATATGGGGATAAATTAATTTCTTTTTTCCTTAATATTTATTACAATCTAATATAGAGAAGTCATAAGAGATAAAGGGATATAAACAACATCTAGCTCTTGAATACCTAGAAAGATGATTTTGCTTTGATTGAGGTTTTTTGGACATTTGCCAGTAGTTGGGATGTTTGCACTAACTCATCCACACTTTGTCCAGTTTCCTATTTGGCTGGTGACATATATTTGCAAATAGTTTTCAACCATCAACACATTAGATGCTCAATAATTATATTGTTGATTTGTTGTAGTTGCTACACAGAGTTGAGAGTAAGGCATAGAGCCGACTAATAGTTGTTGTGTGTTTTTTTTGTTCCTCTGTGTGAAGTTAATTGGACTATGTAGACATTCAATTCTCAACTTGGCCTCAAAACACCCTTTTTATCATCTCAGCACGAAACTCATTATAGGCTTTTTAAATATACTTTCATGATTTTGATGATATTATCATTATCATAATCATTATTATTATCCCTCATTAAGTTCCTGGACTACAAGGGCATACCATCTCAAGACAGGAAGCTTTTTAAATGGCCTTTGCTATTTTTTTTTTACTGCAATAATTACAGCAAATTCTGAATTCCAAGACTCTTTATATTGTCTGGGTTAAAATGCTTAGTTCCTTTGGTCAATAGTTGCTTTCATTTTTATAGAGATGTGTTAATGGCTTTAAGCAACCAAATAAGACTTCGTAAACACACACACACAAACACACACACACACACACACAGCTAATGGCTGCTTTGGGAAATATGTATGATCTATGATGTTTAACATGTCTTAAAGAATAGATTTCCTTTAGCTTAAAATCTGTTTCTAGCCTGAACAGTTACCATATTGTACAAAGAAATATAACTTAGAGCAATGTTAACCACATCATACAGCAAAAAAACTCTAATGTCCTTACTGAACTCTCTGCACCAGGATCTCTCTTCTCCAGTCCAGACTGCATGTTGCCACCAATCAACGTAATTTCTCTGAGTCACAATTCTGGACATGTGACCTCCCATAGCTGAAAAAATTTCCATAGATCCCTTCGTTCCACCTGAAAAAGTCTGGCATCCAATGCCCTTTACTATCTTCCCTTAGGTCTTCACACAGTTAGTCTTGGCCAGGCACTATTCTAGGAGCTATGGATGCAGTGGTGAAGCGGGGTGACCGGAAAGAGTGGATATGTCGTGACATAAACAGGTAGAAAACATGAAGAAATATAAAATATTGTTCAGTGCTATGCAGACTATAAAATAGGCTAACATTATAAAATGACATGGAAGGTGCTTCTGTTGGGTAGTCAAGGAAAGATCTCTGAGAAAAGAAAATTTGAATAGTATCTGAAATTTTTGAAGGAAAAATTCGTGAAATAATATAGGTAAATGACATTTTAAACAGAAGAAATAGTGAAGACCTTGTTATGGGATGACCTCTCTATAATTAAGGAATAGGAGAAGACTGGATTGCCCAAACCTATCCTTCCAGACATCAATTTTTCCTTCACTGAGAACCCAAACCCCAAACTGAAATATGTTCTCACCTTTCCCCGAGTGTGTTATGTGTTTGTTCCCCTCAGAAGTTTACTGATAAGCATCTTTCCATGGAGAAGCTCTTCCTGTTTTCAGAATGCATTGTGACTCTGGCATCAACAAGAATTATTCAAAGTGCCTCTAGGGGACATTCGGACTTTATTCTGTGTCTGGATAGTGAGCTTGGATGGAAAACCAAAAACAACAGCAACAAAAAGGTGTAACAGAGAAGTAACATAGAGGTGGACTCTTCTGGGTTCTTCCAATGCTAAAGCTGTACCCAGTTCACTAGACGGAGTCCAGTAAGCAGAGCACACTGATGAGGGCCAGCCAAGCCCATGTTCAGGAAGCAGCAGGGGATGCGGCAGAGTTTACCAGTGGGCATGCCAGGAGAAAAAATCTCTCCTTGTCACCATGAATTTTCAGACTATGAGTGATAAGGATTACAGTTAAGAGACTGTGGTGTATCAAGATTCTTAATAGTCCTATGCTGTTTGTTCATGATATGCTGCTTCTTGTGTATTTCAGTACATATAACCTGCTTTTGTAACTTTATCTTGGAAATGTATAAAATAAGACAGTTGTAAATTTTGGGTTATAAATTTTCCCAGATGTGCTTGGGGGGTATTAATTGAAGAGAGTTTACCCAAAGTGTCACCTATGGTTCCATCATAAGGACAGTCAAGGATTACAAGACTTGGAGAGTTTTCTTTTTTTTCTCTTAAAACACTTCACATGCCATTCTCTAGTATAATGATTCATTTACTTATTTCTTCATTCATTGATTTCATAAACACTGAGGGCTCACTATGTGCCAAATTCTGTTGTATTTTCTGGAGATAAGATGGTGAGCAAAACACACTGTGTATTGCTGTCTTTAGTTTTAGATGCCAAAGTCTTAACTTTAAGAATACAAATTCATAACTCATTATAATCCTCTATATTACTTGTTCACATATTCATTTAGCAAGAACCTAATAAATACTTTGCAAATGCCTGAATAATAAAATATGAAGAACCAGAATGAATGCCTGGACCCAAATGCTTTGTAGAAATCTAAGGAAAGCTACCGCCTTGGAGTCTACTATGGGAAAGGCTGGGCTGTACTTTGACAAACGTGATGGATTTTGGCAGCAGGAACAAAGACAGCTCTCCTAAACAATATTGCTCAGGAAGCCACTGCAGGAGAGAAAGCTAATCACACATCAGAAGCCTAGATTCTTAGATGCTTTATTGATACTCTTGTTGGATATACATTTTGACTTCCATAGGGAATTTGCTTATGAAGAATGTTTTTGTGATCAAAGAAAGAGGCATTTGGACAATTTGTTTAATCTGCACAAAGATGCCTTCCAACAAAATTATGGAACTTTGTGCTTACTTTTAGATTTTTAGTCCTGGGGAATTAATGTAGTTTCATTGTCATTTTAAGTAGAACCCTCTCCCCAGAAAAAAAAAATTACATACCTTAAACTAAACAGAGAAGACTCATTCTGACTAAACAGTCTGTGGTATCAACATGTGTCAACACAACTGATAAATTCTACATGGCATGTATATTTTAATACTATTTTCTATTAACCACGTCAACTTGAAAATGCAGAGGATGCTTTGCTACAAAGAATATGCCACGATCTCGAATAGGCATTTCTTCATGAAAAAAATTCATGTGATTAGGGGGTGGGTTAAACAATGTTATTGAAAGTAAGAAAGGAGTGAAGGGAAGTGGAGGAGAGCTGTGACAAATCCTAATTACAGCAGCAACACCAGCAGCAGTTGCTGCAAGCTTGATCCTGGATGAGGGAAGGATTCTCCTGGGCATCAGCAAGCCTGGGGCTGCCACAGGGCTGCAGCATCTTTTATATCAGGACGTGTCCCCTTCGTAGGGTCTTAGAATACCCATGATTATTTGGGCCTCCTGAATGCTTCTGAGGGGTAAGATTCCTGGAGCTGCCCCCATTGCAACTCTTGTTTCTCATTACATGTAAATGCAAAATATGAGCTTTTATTTTATGGCCTTGTAAGCCATGCCATCCTATGGTAAGCAATTGTGGTTTTGCTGGTAGGATTTTTCTTTTAAGTTGTCGGTATTTCCAACTAGAATCAGACAGTTTGAATATTGATCTCACTTACTGCCTCATTTGCTGAGAGTACCTTCTACAACTGTATCTCATTATGTAACCTAATGCAAACTACAACTGGAGAGGTTTGCGTTTATTTCAGAAATTACTACAAAATTATCCAATTCTTGCATAATTTACACTTAGTTATCTACTTTGCTGAAATATCTGATGGAAGATTCCTGTGCTTTACCACTGATAAACTTGTTACAGATAAGATAGTAATAATGATGTATTATATTTGGATAATATTTTATGATCTACAAATCTTTTCTCCTGGTATTATTTCAGACCATATGCATAACAACCCAGAGAAAAAAAGATATTCTTTCTCCATTTTGCAGATAAGAAGCTAAGGTACACGAATGTTAAATGTTCACAGTAATACAACTAGAAATTGAAAGGAAGCAGTTAGAATGCGTTTGGCAGTCCCTTTTTAATTTTGTTTTAATAAAATACAGATGGTCCCCAACTTATGACGGTTCGACTTACAATTTTTGACTTTACAAGGGTGCAAAAGTGATATGCATTCAGCAGAAACTGTACTTTGAATTTTGAATTTTGATCCTTCCCTGGGATGGCAATATGCAGTATGATACTCTCTTGTGATACTGGGCAGCAGTGAGCCACAGCTCCCAGTCAGCCATGTGATCATGAGGGTAAACAACCAGTACACTTACAACCATTCTGTATCCAGACAATCATTCTGGTTTTCACTTTCACTACAGTATTCAATAAATCATATGAGATAGTCAATACTTTATTATAAAATAATCTTTGTGTTAGATGATTTTAGCCAAGTGCAGGCTAATATGAGTGTTCTGAGCACAGTTGAGGTAGGCTAGGCTAAGCTGTCATGTTTAGTAGTTTAGGCATTGTAAATGCATTTTCTACTTATGATATTTTCAACTTATGATGGGTTTATGGGGGATATAACCCAATCATAAGTCGAGGAAGATCTGTTCTGATGCAGTACCCACCATGTCCCAGGACTTGCTAGTTGCTCTAAATAAGAGGATGTGGTCTCTGCCCTGGAGGAACCTACATTTAGGAAATGAGACCAACATGTCAACTGTGAAATTGGTTCCTAGCTTGGCATGACAGAGAGACAGTCAAGAGACAAACGAACAGCAAGAGTGACGGAGTAAAGATTTATGAGAGTAATGGGCAGTTAAACTTTCACACCATTGTATCTACAAATTTGCTATTGTGAGTGTTGCCTCCATGACTATATGTTGTTAAATTCCCAAAGTCTGTGCATTCTCTCTTTTCTAAAGACTTGAACAGGAGAATTGTTTTTCATGTTCGGAAATAAAACTTGAGGAAGTCAATATGACACAAATTTCAATTCCCAAGAGACTTGATATAACCCAGCTTTAATTTCAGAGCTGTTTTTTATGATAAAATTAGACTATCTAGAAAATAAATTCTGCATCAACTAAGTTCAAATGGAGGAAGTTCACAGCAACCTCCTGATTGATGTTAAAGAAATGCCAATGGTTCAGGTGGTAGAAATAAAACTCAAGATGGAAATGCAACGTTAGGCTTTCTAACAAGAGCCTAGGGAGACAGCTGCGTTTTACTTTAAGCAATAATTACTGAAGAGCAGTTCTGCAGCTAGACTGTTCTTTCTCACTACCACGCTCCATGGGGCAGGGGCCAAAGGTGCAATGGCCTCCCGTAGTACACTGCCTCATCCGTCTCATCACCAGAATTCAATTTCCTCTCAACTCCACACATTCCAGCTCCTCACTGGGCTTTGGACTGAGAAGGAATTTCAGTGCCCGGGCCCTAAGCAGGGATGCAGCACCCCCTTAAACACTAGGGAGAGGCATTGCAAGCCGAAGTTTGAGCTAGGACAGTACAGTCTTCTGGAGCTCAGATACCTGCCTATGGGTATCTTTCACTGGGAGAGCTTTCTTTGAAAGTCAGACCCTACTGCTTCTAACTTAGAAAGTTGTAGCATTTCACCTCAAGAGTGAGGTATTTAAAACAAATTGGTGTAAAGCACATATTAGAAATGTCATAATTTTTATTCCATTGTTCTTCAACTTCATAATGTAGCATGAACGTGGAAGTCAGGAGGTAAAGACCTCCAGAGTATCAAGGCTATTTCCCTAGGGCATTGAGCTCTACAATGGGGCCCTGTCATTGTTAGTTTTGAGATCTTAAGATGTAATGTTTTTCTTATCATATTAAATGTTCAGAGTAAAAACCCTTGGATAGCTATCCATGTTGATAATAAGGCATGTACCCATGTCATTATGAAGAAGGATATAGCAGGAACTTCTGGCTAAACATAGTATCAGACCAGCTTTGTCAATAGATTCTGAAATTTTATGTGTATTGAAATCTATATAATTAAACAGGAGAAGCCTGACTAAGCAATACAGAGCTAAAAGGCCAAAGAGGCCTCTGAGATACACTTAACCATATGGGAAGAAGCATCTAGACTTGTCCTTAATACTCTATGCCATCTAAGTATTGGGGCAGAGACAGTTTGGTCTCTGCATTGCAAGTACCCACTCATTACTCTAGGCATATTGTTGGGAAAACAATTCTGTGTTTGTGTGTGTGTGTTTGTGTATGTGCATGTGTGTTGTATGTGCATGACAATGTGGGTGACAAAAAGCTGTGATAGCTGGTGATTAAGTAGGTTTTGCTGTAGGATTTCACTGACTGAGCTTGACACTTGGGCCACTCACAGAGTCCCGAGAGAGTCAACAGAGATGTAGCACAGAGGCAGCAAGATGGCACTGGGACTGCAGTGATGTTATACTACATGTGGGGAATTGTTGTAATGGTTTAATCAGTAACTCTAAGATCCCAATTTGGCTATGGTAGTCCAGGAAGTAACCAAGACTAGCAGACCTGGAGGTCACAGTTGTGGCAACTGGCTTTGAGGAGCATCCCTGAAACCCCAATATCATACCAGATTACCTTCAGTACAAAGGAGGAATGAAATACTGATCTTTGCAAAGAACCTTGGGCATACATGGGGAAAATTTACAATGAGACTTCAGAAGGAAATGAGTGTACTTCCAGCAAACCTGGGAGGTTTTGTCATTTGACCATGCTGTGTTAGAGATTGAGATCTGAGACTATGGCAATAACTTCATGTTATGGACTGAATGTTTGTTCCCCTACTCCCCAAAATTCCTATACTGAAGCCCTAACCCTCAATGCAACAAGATTTGGAGATGGGGCCTTTTGGAGGTAATTAAGGTTAGATAAGTTCATGAGGCTGGGGCCCCCATGATGGGATTATTTCCCTTATAAGGAGAGACACAAGAGGGCTTGCTCTCTCTTTATCTCCTCACATGCTCACAAAAAGGAGCTTATATGAGCACCCAGTGAGATGGTGGCCACCCACAAACTCAAAAGAAGAGGCCTAAGAATGAAACTTACCTGCTGGCACTTTGATGGTGAACTTCCCAGCCTCTAGAACTGTGAGAAATAAATTTCTCTAGGTTGAGACACCCAATTTATGGTATTTTGTTATGGCATCCTCAGCTTACTAAGACACTAGAGAAAGAAAAATGTGATCCTTTATCTTATTTGGGCAAACAAAATTAATAAAACTAACTGCAAAGCAGAGTTTCTCTGTTTCTCTAGCCAAAGCCTGACTACAAATTCTTTTTCTCATAAGTTATTTACAATTTACTAGAAAATTCTACTACTTCTGAATGTTTTGAAATGTTAATGAGAAAAGTTTGGTCTATGTACATTTGGAAGCTTGGTAAATTGATTATTGTCACTGATTTAAAGTTTAACACTCTTTTTCTGTAAAGTCAGTTTTGTAATTGACCTTTTTATCAGCATCGTTCATCATTTTTCATCACTGTTAAATTAGTAAACACTGATGAAAGCAAAAACAAAACTAAAGGGAAAGAGTATTGTTTATAGATTTGGAAAGACTTCAGGATATTTGAATGTTCATTTGATTTTTACATTCGGATCCCAAGCAGCATCAATGAACAAAGCACGATATTAATGCAGACTGTTGCCAACACCCTGATCTGCCTCCGAGTCCATAAAGTTTAATAATAAGTCCTCTACCACAATTTATCAGTCTTGGCAAAGATTAATAACAACTGGAGATTGTGCTTGCTCTGGGACTTGTTATTTACATTCTATATTGCTAGTGTTTGCCTAATACTTAACCCTAAGCACAGTTGTCTTTGGAGTTTATTGTGATTCTCACAATCAAAGACATAAGGGATGTTCTGGAAATCATTTGAGATAAAAGAAAAGGCAGAGAGGGAGGGGGGTAGTGAGTCAACCAGTGCCTAGCAGAGGAGGTGGTGGAATTCCAGCATTGCAGAGAGGAAGAGTGCAAAAGAAGAGAGAGATTCAAGCAGCATGGGGTTTGGTGGTCATGAAGTATCCTCTCCTGTATCTCACAGCAAGGAGATAGTTGTCCAATGGACCCAGGTGATGTGCTCCGAAATCCACTGGCAGTTTAGGAGCCTTGCTTCCCAACAGGTGCTCACTGCCAGAGACTGAATGTGACAGGGACACCAAGCCAGGCCAATTCCTGGGAGATATGAGGTGCCTAAGACTGATGACTTTGGCTCCAGGGCTCTTTGCTGGCTTTCCTATAACTTTCTTGGAACTGCACTATAGTCTGAGACTTTTCCTACTCAACCATCCTGGCTTCTTTCTCTCTTTCATAAGAATTAGACCTGCATCTTGGGCTGATAGTTCTCCCAACCTCTTCTGACTCTCTCCTGATTTTTTCTCACAGGCATTTTCTCCAATATATTTTTTGCACGGCTAATCCCAATTTGGTATCTGCCTCTCAGGAGACCATAACTCACAACAGTGGCAAGGTGGAGATCAATAAAATAATTTTCAATAAGATTTTGTGATCCATGTGGATATCAATAATTTAGATAGCAAGATGTCCCATTTAGGAATTCTCCCCAAGATAATCAAGATTGACTCTCTGGGACATGTCATGATGCTGTTTTATGTATTAATATCAATGTGATGTCTGGTTTACAGAAGTAGGTGTGTTTAGGGCCTGGTCAATCAAGGCAGTTGAGGAAAGCAGAAGTTCCATTCTTACCTCAGCCCAAGGTCTATAGCTAAGAGTCAGGGAATAAATGAGCAGCTGAGCCCATCTACGGGAGTACTGAGGCTCATGGTCTTCTTCCTTTATGCTAAACTCAAACTGAGGATTTTACCCCATTCTCATTACCTTGGTAAAATATTCTGCTTTTAAATAGAAGGTTGGAAATCATACCAATAGCCAATACTAACTAAACCCTTAGATGTGCCAGACAATTTCACTGAATGCTTTAGACTACAACCTCACAAGGTATAAATGATCATTATTACTCTCTGATAGATGAGGACACTGAGGTGCAAAGAGGTTAAGTAGTTTCCCAAGTTTCCACAGCTAGTAAAAGACGGAATTGGAATCTGAACTCAGGCAGAATAAGTCGAAAGTTCTTGCTTAACACTCTATAGCATGCCTCTCTGAAGTTATAGTTTTTTGCTTTTTGGGTTTTTTTGGTGAGGAAGACTGGCCCTGAGCTAACACCTGTTGCCAATCCTCCCCTTTTTGCTTGAGGAAGATTGTCCCTGAGCTAACATCTGTGCCAATCTTCCTCTATTTTGTATGTGGGACACAGCCACAGCATGGTTTGATGAGCGTTGTATAGGTCCATGCCCAGGATCCAAACCTGCGAAACCCAGGTCACCTAAGTGGAGCATACAAACTTAACCACTATGCAGCCAGGTCGGGCCCAATGAAGTTACGCCTTATAAGATACAAATTTTGATGGCAAAACAAATTAGAATTTCCAACCATCATGTACCAATTTGTTTTAGTCACATTGTGTATAGAGCATCCAAGACAATTCATTGTTCTCTGGAGCTTCCTGTAGCACCTGCAGTCCCATTGCAGAGACAATTTCTTGAGGACTAATACCCACCTGGCACAGGCCGATCAGCCTTGAAATAAGCCATGGCTTGACCTGAAAGTATCCATTTTAACTTGTTTATATGTTATTAGCATATTATGCTAATTTGCATGGTTCTGACTAGGTTTTTTTTTCTGACATGTGACCTAAGTCATTTTTTACTTTGTTTTGTTATTTTAGTAATTCTCAAATGAACCAGAATGAACAGGATATATGTTTTATAAAAGTGCTGGATTGAAAACAAGACACAACATCAAAATGTTTTCTGAACTGATCTGAATATGTTTAATTCAAATTCTTTAAAACCAAAAAAACCTCACTTTTTCTCCCATTGGTCCTTAACTTTCCTTCCATCTTTATTTCTGGTTGAAAACAAGTCTGTTATGAAAGAAGATATACTTTACAGTATATCTCTGTGTGTGTATACATGTTTGTGTAGATACAGAAACCAAAGTGAGAAAGCAAAATAACTGCATAGAGAATGGAAGACGTATTTGGGATTATCTATGACAGACCAAGACACCTAAAATATATACTTTCTCTTTGAGGAAAAATATCAATATGAAACTTCATTGCCATAAAATCCTACCATTTGATTTTTTATGTATCTATCCTTCTATTAATTTTTGTTTTATTGATAATTCTAAGCCACCACTTAAAGCATATTCTGAAAAAGTGCTGTCAATGTCTCTATTTCATCATCTAAGAATACACCACCATCCTGGAAACCACTGATGGGAAATAATTGTCTCTCCTCCCACCCTTTCTCGTCATCACCTTTACACCACATCTGTAGGCTTGGTTCCTGGGCATAAGAGATCTGAAATGATTATTCTGAGTAACATTCTGCCTAGAATATGCTAACCCTCAGAATAGGTCACATTCTACAAGGGCTCCAGTAGTTATGACGTCCTAACTTCTCTTTTTGGTGAATCTTTCCTTCTTCAATGCAGGAGAGAGGAATTTTTTGTTGAAAGGGAATTCAGCCTGACCATATCTGCTCATTTGCAGGGACTTTATAAAGTAAAAATATATATCCATAAGCAGTGTTTTTCAATTATAAATATGTAATTTCATACAGCAATTGGACATCACCAGGCACCCACAGGTAAGAACTTGAATGAAGCCTGTGGTTGTCTACTGTATAAGCTTTTGGAGTAAATCCACCAGATTAGTAATTATGCAGTGGAATAGTCTATTCCTCAATGAAATGGAAGATGTGGTATGGGAAATTCAGTAATGGCTGCAACATTTAAGAAACTCTACTCTGCAACAAAGCAATGATAGGTCTTTTTAAAGAATTCTTTAGGTCTAAGAGAAGAGATCTCATCAAGACGGCGGTGTGAGCAGACATTGAACTCATCTCCTCCCACGAGCACAACCAAGTTACAACAATTTTTGGAAAAATTACCCCTGATTGAGAACTGAAAACTGGGTAAAAAGAACCCCCACAACAAGAGACAGTCCTGACGAATGAAGAAGAGGTAGTAATTCCTGCTAGATAGGAAAAAAGCCACCTTTGGGAGCAGCGGAGCTTCTCAGCTGGCCAGGCAGGAGCCAGCTAAGGTACACAGCCCTCCCTGGAGGAGTGAGGTCTGGAGCAGGGGCGATACTGCTATAAGCATCCTTCAGATGCAGCCCAACTGAGACAGGGGTCTTACTGTCTGGCTTTGCTGGCTATTAACCCAGTGAGGATACCCCAAGAAAAGCTATCTGCTGAAAGCCGAAAAGACCCGGGTCTTAAAGGGCCCACGCACAAACTCACTCATTGCAGCAACCTAAAATCACCAGAGAGAAGGCTGACTGTCCTTTGGTGAAACGAGACTCACCCAGTGGGCTCTGGGGGCATCTTGGTGAGAGGAGGGACCTCTGCAGAGACTGAGACATTGGTGGGGGCCATTGTTCTGAGCTGGTCCAGGAGTGCTGACAGGACCCCTGTGGGTGCCTTTGAGGTTCATCCCTTGGCCTGCTAGCCCAAGGGTCTGCAACACACACTAAAGCACAGATTTAATCCAGTTCAGCCAGGGCAGGCAACCCACCCTAGGGACCTGCCCCACCTAACAGCAAGCCCTCAGGCTACTTTTCAGCCTGCATTGACTGGGTGCCTTGATCCTCTGCAGGCAGGCAATGGTGTCTGCCTCTGCCTCTGTGGGGCAAGGCCTGTGTGAGGAGCAGGTGAACTGTGGGGGGCATTGGTGGAGAAGTGTGGGCCCCTGCAGTGTGGCATCGGGGTATGCTCCAGGGGGTTGAGAAGCTTGCACTAACCAGGACTGTGTTGATGGTGTATGTGGTCCTGTTGGGGGTGAGGCTTAAAAGCAGCAGAAGACCTGTGCTTCACAAAGAACCATAAAAAGGATCAGCCCCACCTTCCAAAGCCTGAAACAATTGAGTGCCCCTGTACCTAGGGCCAGCCCCACTCAGCTGCACTCCTAAGACAACTGACAACAGCCATGTAGACCTGAGGCTATCACAACTGTACACCCCTGAGCCTAGCAACCAGCTACATTGGGTACCCACCCAATTAAGAGGAAAACTGCAATAGGAGTGTGTTGATAGACTTTGTAGCAAACAGTGCTGAGGCTCCCCAAACCCGATTTACAAACAGCTGGCCAGAGAAGGAAAGATTAGACTCCCTGGATACCTGCAGTGGGAGCAACCCTGCCACAGCAGAAGGACACAGGTAGCTCACTAAGGGGTCACTCCTGGTTTTTATGGACTGGTGATGAGAGGGAAGCACACTGCTGGGCCTCATAAGGCATCTCATACATAAGGCCACCTCTCCAACTCACCTAATATATAGAAATAAGCTCAGAGAAAGAGGCATGATGAGGAGGCAAAGGAATACTTTCCAAGCAAGGGAACAGTACAAAACCCCAGAAAAAGGACTAAATGAAACAGAAACTAGTGACCTACTCAACAAAGAGTTGAAACAAAATATCATGAGGATGCTCAGAGATGTGGGGAGAAGAATGGATGAACCCAGTGAGCACATCAGCAAAGAACTGGAAGATACAAAAAAAAATATCAGAAATGAGTAATACAGTACTGGAAATGAAAAATTCACTAGAGGGACTCAATAGCAGAGTAGAGGAAGCAGAAGAATGGATCAGTGAGCTAGACGAAAGACTAGAAGAAATCATTCAAGCAGAACAGAAAAAAGAAAAAAGAATTAAACATAATGAGAACAGTCTAAGGAAACTCTAGGGCAATATCAAGTGTGCTAACATTTGGATTATAGGGGTCCCAGAAGGAGAAGAGAGAGACAAAGGGGCAGAAAATTTATTTGTAGAAATAATAGATGAAAATTTTCCTAACTTGAGGAAGCAAACAGACGTTCGAGTTCAGGAAGCACAGAGAACTCCAAACAAGATAAGCCCAAAGGGGCCCACACCAAGACATATTATAATTAAAATGTCCAAAATTAAAGACAAAGAGAGAATCCTAAAAGCAGCAAGAGAAAGGCCACAAGTGACATGTAAATGGAAACCCATCAGGCTATCAGCGGACTTCTCAGCTGAGACCCTACCGGCAAGAAGAGAATGGCACGATGTATTTAAAGTGCTAAAAGGAAAAAACCTACAGCCAAGAATACTCTATCCATCAAGGTTATCATTCAGAACGGAAGGAGTGTTAAAGTTCCTCCCAGACAAGCAAAAATAAAAGGAGTTTATCACCAAGAAACCAGTTCTGCAACAAATGCTGAAGGGACTTATTTAAGTGGGAAAGCAATGACCACAAATAGAGATTAAAAAAATCATCAAAAAAACAAAACAACAACAACAAAAAATCAGGCAATAAAATCATTTGTAAGGTAAAAATATAGTAAAGGCAGCAGATCAACTACCTGTGAAGATAAAATGAAGGTTAAAAGACAAATGCACTAAAATCACTTATTTCAATGATAAGAGGGTAATGGATAGACACACAGTAAACAAGAGACTATATATGATTTGAAAAATATATAATGTGGGAGGTGGCGAGTGAAAAAGTAGAGCTTTTAGAAAGAGGTCAAGCTAAAGAGTCTATCAACTCAATAGACTTTTAAATGCATAGTATATTAAATAGGATCCTCATGGTAATCACACATCAGAAACCTATAACAAGCAAGAAAAACAGTAAGACAAAAGAAACCAAACATATTACTAAAGATAACCATCAAAACACAAGGGAAGAGAGAAAGAGAAAAAGAAACGAACAGAGAAGAACTACTAAAACACCCAGAAAAAAAAAGTGGCATAATGGCAATGAATACCTATTTATCAATAACTACTTTAAATGTCAATGGACTAAATGCTCCAATCAAAAGGCATAGGGTGGCCAATAGGATAAAGAAAACAAGACCCATGTATATGCTGCATACAAGAGACACACTTCAGACCTACAGACACTCACATACTGAAAATGAAAGGATGGAAAAAGATATTCCATGCAAATGGCAAAGAAAGGAAAGCAGGGATAACAATACTTATATCAGACAAAATAGACTGTAAAACAAAAGCTGTAACAAGAGACAAGGATGGGCACTACATAAGGATAAAGGGAACAATTAAACAAGAAAATATAAAACTTGTAAATATCTATGCACCCAACATAGGAGCACCTAAATATATAAAGCAATTATTAACAGACATAAAAGGGGAAATAGACAGTAACACAATAATAGTAGGAGACTTTAACACTCCACTTACACCAGTAGATAGATCATCCAAACAGAAGACCAATAAGGAAGCACTGGCCTTAAAGGACACATCCGACCAGATGGACTTAGGAGATATGTAGAGAACATTCCATCCGAAAACCACAGAATACACATTCTTTTTAAATGCCCATGGAACATTCTCCAGGACTGATCACATATTAGGCCACAAAACAAGTCTCAATAAATTTAAGAAGATCAAAATAATACCAAGCATCTTTTCTGACCACAAAGGTATGAAACTGGAAATCAACTACAGGAAGAAAACCATAAAAGCCACAGAAATGTGGAGATTAAACAAAATGCTACTGAACAATGATTGGGTCAATAAAGAAATCAAAGAAGAAATCAAAAAATTCCTGGAGACAAATGAAAATGAAAACAGTACATGCCAAAATCTGTGCGATACAGCAAAAGCAGTTCTAACAGGGAAGTTTATAGCAATTCAGGCCTACCTCAACAAAGAAAAATCTCAAATAGACAATCTAAAAGTGCATCTAAAGGTACTGGAAAAAGAACAACAAACAAAGCCCAAAATCAGCAGAAGGAAGGAAATAATAAAAATCAGAGCAGAAATAAATGAAATAGAGACTAAAAATATATAGAAAAAATTAATGAAACCAAGAGGTGGTTCTTTGAAAGATAAACAAAATTGACAAACCCTTAGCTAGACTCACCAAGAAAAAAAGAGAGAAGGCTCAAATAAATGAAATCAGAAATGAAAGAGGAGAGACTACAATGGACACCTCAGAAATACAGAAGATAATAAGAGAATACTATGAAAAGCTATACACCAACAAATTGGATATTTTAGCAGAAATGGATAAATTTTTAGAAACATACAACCTTCCAAAACTGGAGTAAGAAGAAGTAGAAAATTTGAATACACCAATCACCAGTAAGGAGATCGAAACAGCAATCAAAAACCTCCCAAAAAATAAAAGCCCAGGTCCATATGGTTTCCCTGGTGAATTCTACCAAACATTCAAAGAAGACTTAATACCTATCCTTCTCAAACTCTTCCAAAAAGTTAAAGTGGAGGGGAGTCTTCCTAACTCATTCTACGAAGCCAACATTATCCTGATACCAAAACCAGACAAGGACAACACAAAAAAAGAAAATTACAGGCCAATATCACTGATGAATATCGATGCAAAAATCTTCAACAAAATACTAGCAAATCAATTACAACACATTAAAAAGATCATACATCAGGATCAAGTGGGTTTCATTCCAGGGATGCAGGGATGGGTCAACATCTGCAAATCTATCAACATGATACACCACATTAACAAAATGAAGAATAAAAATCACATTATCATCTCAATAGATGCAGAGAAAGCATTTGACAAGATACAGCATCCATTTATGATAAAAACTCTAAATAAAATGGGTATAGAAGGAAAATACCTCAACATATAAAGCCCATATATGAAAAACCCAGAGCAAATATCATTCTCAACAGAGAAAAACTGAAAGCTATCCCTCTAAGAACAGGAACCAGACAAGGATGCCCACTGTCACCACTCTTATTTAACATAGTATTGGAAGTCTTAGCCAGACTAATCAGGCAAGAAAAAGAAATAAAAGGGATCCACATTGGAAAAGAAGAAGTGAAACTGTAACTCTTTGCAGATGACATGATTTTATATCTAGAAAACCCTAAAGAATCCACTAAAAAACTTTTAGAAACAATAATACAGTCAAGACCCAGGATACAAAATCAACATACAAAAATAAGTTGCATTTCTATACACTAACAACGACGTAGCAGAAAGAGAAATTAAGTATACAATCCCATTTACAATTGCAACAAAAAGTATAAAATACCTAGGAATAAACTTAACCAAAGAGGTGAAAGATCTGTACATTGAAACTATAAAACATTGTTGAAAGAAATCTAAGAAGACACAATGAAATGGAAAGATATTCCGTGCTCTTGGATTGGAAGAATTAACATAGTTAAAATGTCCATACTTCCTAAAGCAATCTATAGATTCAACTCAATCCCTATCAAAGTTCCAACAACATTTTCTACAGAAATAGAACAAAGAATACTAAAATTTATATGAAACAACAAAAGACCCCGAATAGCCAAAGCATTCCTGAGAAAAAAGAACAAAGCTGGAGGTATCACACTCCCTGATTTCAAAATATACTACAAAGTCATAGTAACCATAACAGCATGGTACTGACACAAAAACAGACACACACATCAATGGAACAGAATTGAGAGCCCAGAAGTAAACCCACACATTTATGGACAGCTAATATTCGACAAGGGAGCCAAGAGCACACGATGGAGAAAGGAGAGTCCTTTCAATAAATGGTGTCGGGAAAACTGGACAGCCACATGCAAAAGAATGAAAGTAGACCATACCCTTACATCATGCACAAAAATCAACTCAAAATGGATTAAAGACTTGAATGTAAGATCAGAAACAATGAAACTTCTAGAAGAAAACATAGGCAGTATGTTCTTTGACATTGGTCTGAGCAGCATATTTCCAAGTCCCATGTCAGATCGGGCAAGGGAAACAAAAGAAAAAATGAACAAATGAGACTGCATCAAACTGAAAAGCTTATGCACAGCAAAGGAAATCATCAACAAAATGAAAAGACAACCTAACATTTGGGAGAAGATATTTGCAAACCATATACCAGATAAGGGGTTAATATCCAAAATATGCAAGGAATTAATACAGCTTAACAACAAAAAAACCAACAACCAAATTAGAAAATGGGCAAAAGATCTGAACAGAGATTTCTCCAAAGAAGATATACGGGTGGCCAACAGGCATATGAAAAGGTGCTCAACATCATTAGCTATCAGGGAAATGCAAATCAAAACTACAATGAGGTATCACCTCACTCCGGTCAGAATGGCTATAATTAACAAGACAGGAAACAACAAATGTTGGAGAGGGTGTGGAGAGAAGGGAATCCTTGTTCACTGCTGATGGCAGTGCAAACTGGTGCAACCAGTATGGAAAGCAGTATGGAGTATCCTCAGAAAATTAAGGATAGATCTACCATATGATCCAGCTCTCCCACTGCTGGGTATTTATCCAAAGAACTTGAAAACACAAAGGCATAAAGATACTTGCACCCCTATGTTCATTGCAGCATTATACACAATAGCCAAGACTTGGAAGCAACCTAGGTGCCCATCAAGGGACGCATGGATAAAGAAGCTGTGGTATTTATACAAGAGGGACTACTACTCAGCCATAAGAAATGACGAAATCCGGCCATTTGTGACAACATGGATGGACCTTGAGGGTATTATGCTGAGTGAAACAAGTCAGAGGGAGAAAGTCAAATATCGTATGACCTCACTCATAAGTAGAAGACAAAAACAACAACAAACAAACACATAGCATTGGGGATTGGATTGGTGGTTACCATAGGGGAACGGGGGAGGAGGGAGGGCAAAAGGAGGGATTAGGCTCACATGTGAGGGGATGCACTATAATTAGTTTTCGGGTGTTGAACATGATGTAATCTACACAGAATTTGAAATATGTTATGATGTAAATCCAAAAGTAAACAAATAAATTGAAAAAAAGAATTCTTTAAAATAATATTTTGGAACTGAAAGAGAGCAAATGTCAGGAGAAAGGGTGCTGGGAGTCACAGGCTACTTAACTGTACTGCTGTAACACAGAGGCCCGATCACATCACACTATCAGAACAGCAGTTTTCCATCCCAAAATCCTGGGGTTCTGCAGTTGTACATTTTCATTTCCATGAGACTAGCAAATACCATCCCTCCACTCTTTTTTTCTTGCCACTGGATGGGTTTCGGATAGAAAGCAGAAAAGACAATGGTAGATGGAATCTTAAACATTTTGGTTTTCCTTCACTCAGGAGAAGAAATGAATATTTAAATTTGCCAGAATCAGAACTATGATTTCACTCCTCTTTAAGAAGGAAAGTAAGGCACACAGCACATATAATGGAATATTTATAACTAAATCCCAGCTCACTCTACACAGAGCTGTGAGCATAGATGTGATGGAGCTTTTGCATTTGCCTCATTGACTGTGTGGCCTGCCCACTTACGTTTCTCCCTGCTCGCACCAGGGAAAATGCCCTTTCAATGGACTAGAGCCAGGAGGAAAATGTCTGATAAACTCATTCTTTCCAAGGTATAAATGACTGATACCATTTATTCCAGATGAGCTAATTTGCATTTGGACAGGGAATTAAGCCAGAAATGCCTATGATGAATTTCTACACTGAATACCAAAGCTTGAAACTTCTATAGTGGAATTTTAGGTAAAAGAGGCCAACCAGTGAAAAAGAAAGACTTTTTTTTTTTAACTGTGGTAGGCAAGAAAGATATTTCATTGAAGGGGGCGACTTTAATGAAATAATCAATGGGCACTTAATTGTTATTGACTACTTTCTGCAAGGACTTAATGGGTGTGCATAAAAAGTATATGAAAAATTAACAATGAAATACTAAACTGCTGGTAGAACATTTTTGCCTCTTCTTCCACAGCTGTCCTGTATTTCCCAGGCTGTATTGCAGCTAGACGTGTCCATGTGACTGAGACTTAGTCAAGGGAATGTAAGCTGACATTACTTTTAGGCTTACATCGTATAAACCTTTTATATTTTCTCCCCATTTTTCCCCCCACTTCTGTCCAGCTGAATTGGAGATGACACCCAAGGAAGCTTTGGGAGCCATCCCTTGAAGACCGAAGAGCCTCTATCAGATTAGTTTCTTGAATATCACAAGGTGGCAGCCCCATGGATGTATTTATTCACCCAGTCCTTCTATTAAAAATAAACTTCTACCGAGTTTGAATCATTATCGCTTCTGGGGTCTATTTGTTATGACAGATAGCCAAACATTCCAGACAGTACTGAATCGACTCAGTTGGCTCAGTTACAAGGAAATCTAGAGGTGAAGTTTCCATTCTTCTTCTTTTACCAAAAAAAAAGATCAGTCCAAAATTTTAAGTGGCTGTACCTTTAATAGTTCCTTCTGGAAAAGGAGATTCCAGCCTTAGGTTTGAGTAAATGGGATAAGCTATATTACATTGTAATAGAGATTATAGATTTTTTTAATGTTCCTTTTACCTTTATTAACAATTTGAGGAACAATCTTATAGAAACATCTTATAGAATGATTCTAAGCTTTAAAAAAATGTGCTAAGCAAGCAATGACTATTATTTATTATTATTGCTACTATATTTATCAGTCATGAAGAATCTGAACCTTTTAACAATAATTATAACAGCTAACACTTACATAGCATTTATTGCTTACCAATTACTATTCTAAGCATTTTATATACAATGAATCATTTGATTCTCATAATAACTCTATAAGATATTGCAATGACTTGACACCAGCTACCCACAGTTGTGACAGACATCACAGAGTAAGAACACAGTCCTCCACAACAATGCCCTCACTTCAGACACCAGCTGCAAGTTTTGGGGTTTTCAGGCCATCGTCACTTCTGACAAACTGACTACAAATTCAGAGACTCCTACTACCCCCTCATGTTCAATAATTCACTAGAATGACTTACAGAACTCAGGAAAGCACTATATTTATCATTACAGTTTTATTATAGCGAAAAGGATACAAATCAGAACCATCAAAAAGAAGAGGCATATAGACAATGGGAGGGTTCCAAAAGTAAAGTTCCAGTTGTCCTCTTATGTATTCAGGACACAGAATGTCACCAACCAGGGAAGCTCCTCTTAGCTTGAGTGTCCATAGTTTATATTGGGGCTTCATTACAGGATTGATTGAATTATTGGCCATGTGACTCAACCTCCTGTTTACTTCTCCTTTCTGGAGATAAGGTTGATATCATGTGACTCAAAGCCCCAACCCTCTAGTCACATGGTTGGTCTTTATGGCATGGTTAGCCTCTATTCTGAGTCATTAGTTTAAATTACCTAGGGACAGGCCCTGAGTCACCCCACCTCATTAGAATAAACTATCCAGGCACACCTATTATTCAGGAAATTCCAAGAATTTGGAGCTACTTCCCAGGAACCCAGGTCAAAAGCCAGCCAAATTCTTTATTCCAACAGTTCAGAGACTACCTCCCAGGCAAATTCCTTATTACACAGATGTGTGCTATCATTATCAACATTTTTTAAATGAAGAAACTGAGGCTCAGAGTGGCTGAGGAACTTAGCTCAGACCACAGAGCTAGCAAGTCAAAGAGCCAAATTTTGCAGTTGGACAGTTTGGTCCTAAAGTCCATTCTTTGCATTATTATTGCTAATACTTTTAACTCCGGCCATCAATTCAAATCTGGATGGCACGGTATTATAGCGAAGAGCCAAATTTTTGTATTCAATATGAGGTTACCTTGGGAAAGTCATTTGTGTTTCTGGGACACACTTTTAAAATCACTGTTTATAAAATGAAAAGCACAGTACTAGATTCACTAAAAAAATTTTACTTAGTGTCTACAAGGTTGTAGCTACTGTTCTGGACACTAAATGAGCTCTAAAGTCTCTCTTAACAACAAGAATTTATGGGAATGGTATTTTACCATTTTTATCATTTACTTGTCTCCAAAATGGCAAGGCGACAGTTATTTTTAGTATAATTTTCCCTTCTTAAAGGAAATATGGCGAATGTACTGACAAGAGACAAGATCCTAGAAGAAGATATTTGATTCCTAGTCTGGCAATTAGATATTTGGATGAAGTATAAAATATAGGCCTGCAAGTCAAGGAGTAAAAACATGAAGCATAACGATTAAGGCATGGCATTATTTGTTGTACATTAAAGAGCAACAACAAGCTCTCACAAACATTCTCATTTTATGTAAATTCTCAAATCTATAATATAACTGTATAGTTATATACTTACAAAAATAAGAACCATAGCTAGGAGAATTTAAAAAATTTGTATGGAGGGGGTGACATCACCAAGATGCCAACATAGGTCATTCCTGACTTTGCTCCCACTCATAAGAACTATTCGTGGACAAGACACCACTGAGACAATCCTGGAACACGAAGGTGAGGCTGAAGCACCCCTCTGCACCAGAGACCAAAACAGACCGCATTAGAAGGGTAAGAGGAGCAGCTGCACAGTGACCACATTGCCCCTCCTTCAGGCCAACGCAGCACCATGCTAAGAGGTCTCCCCTGAGCCTATGGTTCCTCCAGTTGGCAAAGATAGCCTAGGGTGGACCTCTAGTTCCCCCAGCATTGTGGGTCACTTCTTGGAAGCCTCCACTCTGGTCTTGCCCCATGGGGATTGCAGGGGAATCTGTGGGACCTGACTACTGTAAGTCTGATTGTGACAGAGAGGTGGGGAGCAGCTTGCAACAACCAGCACTCCGATCTTGGCAGACTGATTTCCTACCTGCAGCACCCAAGTAGTAGTCCCAACCATTGGCTTTGCTCATCTGCAGAGCCAAGGTGGCAGCACAGTCTGACTAGGGAATGTGGCAGGGTGCAGGTCTGCCTGATTTGGGTCCTCAAACAAAGCTTTTACAGCCTTTGAGCCTGGTCTGCCCCCTACCCAGGCAATGTTGCTGAGTCATCACCCAGCCTCTTGCTGAATGTAGCTGAATGTAGCTCCTGGTCCCTCCCAAAGAGAAAGCCTAGTCAGGAATACCTTGAAGCTGCATATCTCAGCAAACCTAGAGCAGAGGGTAAGGCAGGCAGAACTGATGTCCACAGAGCAAAGCCAGTGGCACTATTTGGCCAGGGAACTTGGGGTGGGGTTGAGCTTGAAATAAGACGACAAACAAAAAGCCTTGCAGGGCTTGGAGGCTTCCTTTGCTTTGCCCAGGTTGGAGAGCTAATTTATAGCCCCACTCACTGTTGAGTGTAGCTCCTGGTCCCTCTCAACCAGAAAACCTAATTGGGAATACCTGGAAGGGTGCTTGGAGCTGGCCTTCCCATCCCAACTCCACCAAAAAACTGTTATATCTAATCGACAAATTTGGTAAAGTTGTGGAATACAAAATTAATATACAAAAATCAGTAGTGTTTCTTTACACTAACAATGAATGATCTGGAAAAGATAAAGAAAATGATCCCATTTACAATACTATCAAAAACAATAAGAAACTTAGGAATACATTTAACCAAGGAGGTGAAAGATCTCTATACTGAAAACTGCAAGACACTGATAAAATAAATTGAGGAAGACAGAAATAAATAGAAAAGTATCCCATGTTCATGGATTCGAAGAGTTAATATTGTTAAAATATCCAAACTGCACAAAACTATCTATAGATTCAGTGCAATCCCTATCAAGATTCCAAATCCACTTTTTACAGAAGTAGAAAAATAATTCTAAAATTTATGTGGGTCAACAAAAGACCCCAAATAGCCAAAGCAATCCTGAGAAAGAAGAACAAAGTGGGAGGTATCACATTTAATGATTTTAAGCCATGTTATAAAACTACTGTAATCAAACAGTATGGTACTGGCATAAAAACAGAAATGTAGGCCAATGGCACAGAATCAAGAGCCCAAAATAAAACCATGCATATATGGTCAACTAATATTTGATAAAGGTGCCAAGAATTCTCAGTGGAGAAAATACAGTCTCTTCAATAAATGGTGCTGAGAAAATTGGATATTCTTATGTAAAAGAATGAAACTATAACCCCATCTTACCCCACTCACAAAAATTAACTCATAATGCATTATTGAAGATTTAAATGTAAGATTGGAAACCATGAAACTCCTAGAAGAAAACACAGGGAAAAAGCTCCCTTGACATGAGCTTTAGAAATGACTTTTTGGATATGACACCTATAGCACAAGCAACAAAATAAAAAATAAACAAGTTGGATTATATCAAATTAAAAAACTTTTGAACAGCAAAATAAATGATTAACAAAATGAAAAGACAAGCTACAGAATGCGAAAATATATTTTCAAATCATATATTTGATAAAAGGTTGATATCCAAAAATATATAAAAAGCTCAAATAACTCAATAGCAAAGAACCAAATAATCCAATTAAGGAATGGCCAAAGGACCCTGATTAGACATGGGCAATGGGTACATGACAAGGTGTTCAACATCACTAATAACTAGGCAAATACAAATCAAAACCACAATGAAGTTCCCCCTATGCCTGTTAGCCTGGCTATTATCACAAAGAGATAGCAAATGCTGGCAAGGATGTGGAGAAAGGGAACCCTTCCGCTCTGTTAGTGGGAAGGTAAATTGGTGAAGCCACTATGGAAAGCAGTATGGTGTTTCCTTAAAAAATTAAAATAGAACTACCATATGATCCAGCAATTCTACTTCTGGAAATACATCTGAAGGAAGCAAAAACACTATGTCAAAGAGCTATCTGCACCCCTGTGTTCACAGCAGCATTATTTACAATTACGAAGACGTGGGAGCAACCTAAATGTCCATTGATGAATGAATAAGGAAAATGTGATATATATATACACACAAAGGAGTCTTATTCAGTCATAAAAAGAAGGAAATCTTGCCATGCGACAACATGGATGGACCTTGAGGGCATTATGCTGAGTAAAATAATTCAGACAGAGAAAGACAAATACTGTATGATCTTACATGTAGAATCTAAAAAGAAAGAAAAATCAAACTCATAGCAAAAGGGATCAGATTTGTGGTTATTGGAGGAAGGGGGTGGGAAGAGGAGGAATTTGATGAAGGTAGCCAAAAGGTACAAACTTCCAGTTATAAGATCAATAAGTACTAGGGATATAATGTACAACGTGAGGACTAGTTAACACTGTTATATGATATATATGAAAGTTATTAAAAGAGTAAATCCTAAGAGTTCTCTTTTCCTTTTTTTTGTATCTATATCAGATAATGGATGTTAATTAAATTTATGGTAGCAATTATTTCACAATATATGTAAGTCAAATCATTATGCTGTACACCTTAAATCTATATAGTACTGTATGTAAATTATATCTCAATAAAACTGGAAAAGCAAACAAAAATAAAATTAAAATTATAAGGAAAAAACACATCCACATCTTTTTATCTTAAGTTACCATATGATTATGGCATAATAATTGTATAAATGTAATAATAACAGCAATAATAATAATAATTGACAGAAGAAAGAAGAGTTGAATGGATTATAGCATATTACTGTGAAATTTTTAATGTATTTCTGACCTTGACAAAACTTGCTGGAATGCAGCTTGTTAGTGTATAAAACAGCATTAATGTGTCTGTGCTTTAATCCCCATTTCCAAGAACCAAACTTATGTCAGTAATAAAATTATATCTATGAAAATTTGCATTGAAGCATTATTAACATTAGCAAAACACTGGGGAAGGGTCTCAATAACAATAAAATAGAGAACAGTTGTATAAATTATGGCATATTCACTCTGTACAACTTTCCATGTAATTTAAAATGCTAATTAAAAACAATGTAGCATGAAAGAAAGAGTTATAATAGTAAGTCAAAACAAAGTAGAGTGCAAAACCACAAGTACACCACTGCTCCAGATCTCGACAACCCTGGCATAGCCAAGGAATGTTTTCATCACTTTCGTGGGTCTAGATGAGACAAATTAATTGTGGTCATTGTCTTTTAACCTGCTGGTCACCTATGGTTGCTATGCTCTTTCCTGCTATATATCTGCACATTTTGACTGAGGAAACAAGAATAACACTAGCAACTTTTGGATTAGCTAACTTGTCTATGAACATTTTTAAATGCCCTTCTCTCTGAAATCTTCACAGACAGGTCCCTCAATTGGCACCTGAACTCATTGTGTCTTAATAAACACGACCTCTGGCACAGTATATCATCAAGTCCCAAGTAGACAAAGTAATTGTGTGTCTCTAAACAGAATTTATGAGAATTTTTCTCCATGTCACAACCATTTACTAAATTCTAATGCAAATATCACCCACACAACCTCAGCAGGCAGAATAAAATCCCCTCTGGTGAGGGTTCAGGATGCATTTACTTCTTCAATCTGACACAATGATTGTAAAAACTCAACTCTGACGGGACTGGCATGTGAGAAAAATTGATGAGGGCAGAATTTCTAAGAAACAGAAGGAGACTCTAGAGGCATGCCCATCATGGGCAGTATAATGCTTCAAGGACATGCCAGAAATCAGCCTGAAGCACTAAAACATCTCTATAAGTAGTGACAGAAGCAACCCTGTGCTGCCATCAAGGTGGGACAGCTCAGTTTGAAATAAAGACACCAAGGCTGGTGCTGCAATTCAAAGTATGATCTTCCAAGGAGAAACACTGGATATGAACCCAAAAGACACATTTTCTGTGTAACACTGCTGCCAGAAAGTCTCATTTATCAGCCAGACTTTATTGATAATAAATAAGTTTCTTTATCATTGGCAAAGACAACCAATCAGAAATCAGGAAGAGACCTTTCCCAGGTAGTTGAGGTTTACACGGGTGCTTTTACTACTTTCATTCTACTCCTAGATTTAGGATAAAAAAGAATCTGGCTGTTATTCAAGTTGATGAGAAAAAATAAAACAGTTGACGTAACAGACAAAAAAAAGCCTACTAATGGGCTGCCAGCTATCAGATACATAAAAAAATGGCTGCACATCAAAGACATGAAACAGTCACACCTTAACAAATACAGCAACTAGTTATATTGAGTGGCAACGAATACTGGAGTGCCTATCCTCTTAATGAAATGAAATTTCACTGGTGAGTTTGCCCAAAGCTGAAAGCTTGCCTCATACAAGATCGCTTTCCTAAAACAGAGATCTCAAAAGACAAGTTCATCTGTCATTCTCTGAAATCAGATTTTTCCCTTTCTGGACATGCACTACTTGCTGATGACAGCAGTGGGACTCTAACCATAGCACATTCATGTCTATGTATGTATGTTATTAGTCCATATGTCACTGTTATCTCTCCTATGCATATCCATCACATTTTAAATTATCCAATAGTAACAAATTTTGAACTAGTGTAATCACAATATTCCAGTCTCAAAGTCAAGATATACTTAACATGGGTGACATTAGGGTAAATTTTATAAAGATTCTCTGTATGCCGTTCAAAAGAGTTGGGTTTTCCTTCACCTACCACCCTTCTTTGAAGGAAGCAACCAAGCAGACAAGCATCATTAACTAACCAGACAGTAATTTCTATCTTAAACCATCTCACGTAATAGAACAAACATGGTTTTGGGAACAATACAGAGACCTGGGTACAAATACAGGCTTTTCTGTAATGCACAGGCTGCCATGAACTTCTCCAGCACTTACTGTTACTTCTTCTAACGCTTTATTTGCTTTCTTGCTCCTCCACTGAAATGTAAGCTCTACAAGAGCGGAGCTTTTGACTGTTTGTGTACTGCTACATCTGTCTTGCATGTAGTAGCTGATTAATATATATTGGTTGAATGACTGAGGAAATAACTCTCCAGAGAATTTCCAGCTTGTCCTACCACTTGTAGAAAGCAGTGGAAGCATTATGTATACAGGAGTAGGAACACGCACCCAAACAATATTGGTTATATTTCCTCTGGGCAACAGGATCAAACACAATTCTTGAATTTATAGAGGTTATACGATAAATACTTTTACAAATCAATGAAAAATTTAAAGTACATATTAACACTTTATATATGTCTGTAAATTCTACATCTTCAAGGAAATATATCATGACCTATGGATAACTTAAAAATTAAAATAACAATTAAGCAACACCTCAAGATCAACAAATATTTTATCAATTAATCAAGCGGATTTTTTTCACATCTACTCTTTGCTTGAAAATATAAGCTTTAGTTTCCAAATTATAATCCATTTACTAACTTGCATCAAATTTTGCATGCTAGCGCTCAGTAAAATAACATTGCCTCAAATCAACCAATAAACTGAGAATCTTATCCCACTCATGCATTCATTATATTACTCAACAAATGTTTATAGTGCTTACTATGTTTCCAATATGATTCTAAGAAATTAAAAAGTGCATTGAATGAGAGGAAAAATTCCTGTTCCTGCAAAATTCTTCCTCTCAAAAAGTTTATTTCTAGGAAGATGGAATTTAAAAATATATAAACACAAATATAAAAATAAATGTATAATAGAATAGTAGACTATTAATCATTGTAAGAAACAATTCAAAGTTAATGGTATGAATAGTGAAGTAGAGATTCTTTCAGACTGGGTAGTTAAGAGAGGCCTCTCTGAGAGGGAAACGTTTGTGAAAATACCTGAGTGAAAAGCGAGAAGGCATCATGAGAGTACCTGAGGACAGAGCATTCTGTCAGAGAAAACAGCAAACGCAAAGGCTCTGTATGGGAAATACTAGGTTTGCTTGAGGAAGTGCAAGATCAGAGTGATCAAGAGACAAGGAAAGACAATGAAGTTGAGGAGATTGTCAGAGATCAGATGACATTGGATCTTAAAGGCTATTGTTAAGAACACTGGATTTTATTCTAAAAATAACATGAAAGTATTTAAGAGATTTTTGTTTTTATGATAGCACTGTCTCCTCTCTGTGGATTACGCTCTAGGAACACGAGATTCAGGGAGACGAGGTAGGAGGTTATTGCTATATTACAGTTGAGACAAATGATGGAATGTACTAAGATGATAGCAATGGAGATGATGAAAAGAGGTCAGTTTAGGAGTTTAGGTGTATATTGTGAAGGTAGAACTGGTGGGACATGCTGACAAGTTGTTGATAAGGATGTGGGATGTGAGAGAGAAAGAGATCCAAAAAGATGCTCATGAGTTTAGCATGAGAAACTAGGGGACTGATGGAGCTCTTTACTGAGATGTGGAGCACTAAAGAAGGACTGGATTTGTGGAAGCAAACCAAGAGTTCTTCTTTGGACATTTAGTTCTTGATGATTAGTAGACATTCAATGGAGGTTTTGAGTAAATTGTTGAATAAATAAGTGCAGAGGTTAAAGGAAAGTTATACCTGAAGGTATAAAGTTGAGAATCAACAGTTTATAAAAGATTCTTAAGGCCTGATACTGAATTAGATTATATAGTGTTTATAATAGAGACAAGACAATGTCTAAGTACTAAGCACTGGGTTACTTCAACATTTAAAGGTTGGGAGCATAAGAAAGATCTGGATAAAAAAAGCTGCAAAGAAGAAACCAGTCAGACTTAAGGAAAATCAAAGCTCATAGTGTCCCAGAATCAAATAAAGAAATTGTTTCAAATATGAAGAGTAACAAATGCTGTTGAGAACAGATTGAGTACTTTGGGGTCTAAAAGCGACCTTTATCAAGAATGCCCCAGCTGACTAGAAAATGAGGTATGCGTTCATCTCATGTCCTGAGTATTTTAAATACAATATATTTGAATTCATTTCCTGAAATTCAATAATGCCAAACTTTCTAATATTACTTCATTTCATCTACTTGGCACACTGAGGCTTCAATTCTATAACCATTGGCTTTGAATTGGAATAATGAAAGTCAGTAGGCTTTATAGAATTTGTACAATCCCAAAAATTATTTAAGATTATAATTCATGTTGAGTTAAAGGAAATTTGAGCTTTGACTGGATAATGTAAATTCACTGTCCTAAATTTAGAGTTTGGTAGTCAATGTTAGCGCATACAGATAAGAGTAAATGTCCAGATGAAAAAATGATCCAAAATGACTACACTCATCACTTACTTTTTTCACACATCATTTAACTTTGCCTTTATTTTAGTCATTGTTGAATAGTCCCCTAAAAACTATTTAAGAAATGAGTGATTTAAAGAGGGAAAAATTAAATCTCAGTTGTTTCCTAATGAACTATTTCTACAATAATTTTCTTTACTATCCTAAAGTCTTGGAAACATCGAAGAAATCTCTTTTCTCACAAACTATAAATAACTAATGACAAAGGACAAGTGTCTATTAAAATGTCTTGATCATGAATGAAACAATCCCATTAAGAGACATCGGGGTTTAACTTCTCCTCTGAAGATGTCATGCTATAACGGGGCCAAATAATCAAAATAGCATGTCTTTGAACTATCTCTCTGATAAAATGGATGTAAAGAAAATGTTTAATTTGTGTGTTGTTCACCTAAAGTTTCTTTAAGTAGCATAGTATTCTCCTGAGTGTGCCAGTCTGCTGAATAGGCTTCATTCTTTTATTGCTGAGCAGCTTCACAAAGTTCTGCTAAGTTTCATCTGTATGGTTCAAAGCATAAACAAATGACATTTGGGAATTGACTCAAATTCTACCAGATGTAATAAGAGAACACAACCTCACAAGTATGCAACATCCATTTATGTCAGGATCCAAAATTTCCATGGGAGCTGTCCCCGTGGCCAAGTGGTAAAGTTTGCACGTCACATTTTGGCAGCCCCGTTTGCCAGTTTGGATCCTGGGTGCGGACCTACAACACCAATCAGTAAGCTATGCTGTGGCGGCATCCCATATAGAAGAGCTAGACTGTCTTGCAACTAGGATATACAACTATGTCCTGGGGCTTTGGGGAGAACAAGAAAAAAAAGAGCAAGCTTCGTAACAGATGTTAGCTCAGGGCCAATCTTGGAAAAAAATAATTTCCAGGATGAGCCAAAGATGATACAGGAGTTAAACAAAGCTCAGATCTGGCAGAAGACTCACACATTATGGAGGCGCAGGCATTGAGGATACAGACCATACGTCGCGATTTGCTTCCATGTCTCAGTGTAAGTAGTAATATCTCCTTTCATTTTCGAGAGAAACTTAGTTTCCTTCTCAGACAGAACCCAGGAATATAGCTAGTGCGAAGGGCATGAGCCAAACAGTGTCTGACCCATAGTAGGTAATCAATAAATGGTAACAATTTAACTACTTAATTAAGAAATGAGAGTTTCTGTAATAACTGCACCAACAGTCAATGTATGTGTGCACGTGTGCGTGTGCACGTTTGTATGTGTGTATGTGTTGTGTGAAAGGTACTTCTTGATTACTTATCAGGGTTCTATTAAAGACTCCAACATAGAAATAGAGACTCTAGGGGAGAAGTCTAGAGAGGCAGATGATTGGCATTGGAAACATTTCTCCACTGAAAGCTTGGAGTCGACCGCTGAGTTAGAGTACCCAGCAGTGTCCTGTTCCATTAATGCACACATAGAGAAAGGGAATCCGACTAAAATGCAGAAGCGAGGAGCTTTTGGACTTGGTTAAAACTTATTGGAAGGTAAAGAGAAGAACAAGGATAGATGTGAGTCAAGAACAACAGAGCATCTAGCGGTCATGTTTAGGAACATGTGGTCTGAGATTTTCCACAGATTATATCATACTAAAATCCAGCAGATGAGGGTTTGTACTGTTGTCTTGGGGAGTGCAGAGATAAAGAAAATAAAGGGAGGAGTGACAGGTAAGTGGAATCTCAAGTCATAGTCCCACACCATTAGTCATGCTTGATTAAAGAGATTTCCTGGGGCCGGCCTGGTGGCATAGCAATTAAGTTCGACCATTCTGCTTCGGCAGCCCGGGGTTCGCTGGCTGGTGCGGATCCCGGGTGCGGACAAAGCACTGCTTGGCAAGCCATGCTGTGGCAGGCACCCCACATATAAAGTGGAGGAAGATGGGCACGGATGTTAGCTCAGGGCCAGTCTTCCTCAGCAAAAAGAGGAGGATTGGAAGCAGATGTTGTTAGCTCAGGACTAATGTTCCTCAAAAAAAAAAAAAAAAAAAAAAAAAAAAAAGAGAGAGATTTCCTAGTAAATTGAGTCCTTCAGAGAATAGCAGCTTGTTGGGGTTATTAGTTAATATGTATTTTCAGAGTTTACATTAAAATTATTATAAATGTTCAGAATGCCACCATGTCTATATTATATTATAAATTAAAGAATACCTTCTGGAAACTGTTGGTAGTGCATTGTTAGATCATTACAAAGTGTTAGATCACAGTTTTTTAAGCAAACGAATAGAAACAGAAGGACTTCACATAGTATATGTTTAAGTTTCAACAAAGAATACATCTGTAGAATTTTAAACTCATATTTATTTTCAGTTTGAGGAAACAACTTTATTTTACAACATTAAAATTTTAAGAAATAGTCTAAGAAATTCCAGCCTTTAAATATATAATATAAATATATACAGTAATAAATAAAATGTTAAGTGCATGTTAAATTCAACAGTGTAAAATGCAGAATATGTCCATACCATTTTGCTTTTGATTTTGCTCTTATATTTTGGTATGCTTTTTGTTAGAAATATCTGACTAACACTCTTATGCCATTAAGCTTTTTATTGAAAAAAAATATTATTGCATTGAACTACAGTCCGAGTAATTTATTGAATAACCTAAAATAGCTGCTTTGCATGTACAATAGTGCAATTTACTTAGCCACAGTATGATAAAAAAAAAAAAAAACATTTTGTACAGAGAAAACAAAAGAAAATTATTGGATTATGTATCATATTGCCAGACTATCATCCAGTTTAATTGCAAAGTAAATACTTTAAATAGAATTGAGTAAGGTGGGAATTTGTTTTAAACAGCTCTATAACCAATTTACATTGTCAACTATTTTATAATTTCTCACAAATAGAAGGAACTGACAATTTAGCATCATGGAAAAGAAATCTATTCTTGAAGTTGATTGTTTTAATATGTGAATATATTTTGAAAAACACTATTTTGAACAAATATCAAGGTCTACAACTAAAGACTAAAAAGTATATCCATTAACAATACACACTTACAACATAAAAAGAATACATACACGCTTATTTTGTATATTTCCAGTTAGCCTGATTTATGTTTCCACCAAGATGCCCTTGCTCTTGCTCTTCCTATTTAAGAAAGGTGGTGGGGTGCCAAAGCAGGCAGTGACTTTGAGAAGGGAATTAAGAAAGTGGATTGAGAGCTCTGCCTCCGGTACAAAGCTTCATAAAATGGACAAAAAAATTTTTTAAAAGATCCTTTGGCTTATCTCTCTAATATTGGCTTATTCTAAACCTAACCGACTTAGCCACTGCTTCCATTTTAATATAGCTTAATCCAAAGCAATACGACAATCATCTTTAAATGTCTACCTAGTAGAAGAAGTGGATAATATTTTTGCTGGAATGAAATGATAACCTTTGAAAATCCTCTAGACCCAGGTTTATTGGCAGGAAAACTCGTATTTTAGTAGGAAACTTCCTTCTTGTTGCAGTAGTTTCAGTCTGAGACACAAAGGGCAGGAAACTGTTTCCCTGACTGCTGCGTGGAGGTGGTCACCCACTTGCTTCTTCAATAATGTTTCTATTTTCCAATGAGAACACATTTCCCTTTAGGAGTTCACTACTTAAAGAATCAAAATTAAACCTTTCCATGAGTTCCGCCAGGCCAAAGACAAGCGCTAGGTCAATTTTGCTCCTAAGAACGTTAGCTGTACATGCTAATGTGTGAGATTTGGGTTCTTTCAATTGTGCTTTTAGAAAACTGGATCTGATATGTACATAGTTTTCTTCAGAACGTTTAACTCTCTTTCTGAAAACTTGTGGGGAAATTTTTAGAGAAAATTGAGATGTGTGCCACTAGTTTGAGGTGGTCAGCAATGTTATTTCACTAATAAGGAGGCAGTGAACTCTCCACACAGCCTGAGGAGGGCATCTGGGCGTCGCATTCATATATATCTAGAACACTGGGAGACCAAGTGGTACTGTGAAGGGGAAGGTAATCTCCATATTTCCAATTATAGCTCCAAATACTTGGGATGTGTGGTGTTTTCGATCAGCCTGAAAGTATTATGGTAAGATTCAGAAATTGTGTTGCTGCCATCATTGGGAACTTAGTAAGTAAGCAACAACTTCATGCACTGAGGAGGTAGCCAGATCCGGAAAAATTATCTTGAGTGATTTTGCTGATTAAATATTCCATTTAATGGGAAAGCTTTCTAGGATTAGTTTCTTTGAATATATCCCTATTCAGAGATAACAGGGAGACTCCATTAAGTCCTGGCAGAAACTGAAGAAAAAGAGTCACCGTCAAATCCATTTTCTGTAAGTGAACTAAAAATTTCAAGAGATCATTCTGTGAAATGTCTGCCTAAGAAAAACACCTTGGGAACTGGGAACTTTCCAAATTATTCCCCATATTCTATTCTAGTCATTTACTATATTTGATAACATAGCATATATAAAGGTAAACTCATAAAGAATAATGAAATACACTCTTTAAATCCTATTGTATTTTTTCTTGCTGAATTTGGCAGGGAATAATTAAGAAGATGAACTTTCCCAAATTTCTAGTTCTTATTACAAAGCATTTGTTGTGTTTAACCATATCCTGAATCCAGGGAAGCAATCTGATAGGGAACTGGTTCTTAATCCCTAAGAAAAATACATGGACAGATATGTGTGCGTGTGTACATATGTAGGTAAAGATTTTACAGACTTTCTTAAAACATTTTCAGTTTTTAATTGAGTATTTATAGTTTGGCAGATACAGAAACATGCCTCAATGAGCCAAGTGTGAAAGAGTAACCCCATAAAGAAAATTACTCCATATATACCAGACAAGGGGCATAAAAGAAGTTTAATGCTGAAAATCAACCGTTAAATAATTGTGCAAGTGGAAGGAAACAATGCTGAAAATAAATCCATCACAGTGGCAATTTTTTAAAAAAAGGATCTATTTTAGAATTCAATATATATTTAGAAGTCTATTTCATTTCCGCCCAGAGTGTGTTTCACTTAAGTAAAATAAAATAAAATGTTTGAGCTCACACTCACTAATTTGGGCAAAGTAAGAAGATGGCTCAGAACGTTCTTCACAGCAGGAAAGGCATTTTGAGTATTATCAGAAGAAAAATGTTAATCCAAAACTAAGCCCTGCGAATCAACCATCTGAAATTTGGAAATTATTCTAGAGGATAATTGGATATGTCATTGATTACAAGCAAAAGTTCTAGTGAAACTATTCTGAAAATCCGTAAGATTTTTGCTTAACCAAATGTGCAAAATTTCTTGACTATTTCAGTGATGGAGATTTTACAGCTTTATACAAGCAACTCAAATTGTCAAGGTCTTCTTCATGTTAAGTCAAAATCTGCCTATCTCTAGCATCTACGCTCTCTGCCCTAAGGAGAATAAATACGATCTTCCACAGCACGCAGCTCCATGCTACTATCAGATGTTTAAAGTTAGAAATTTATTCCCATCTTTTTCTTTCCTCAGCAAGTGTTCTTTTCTTTGGAATACACATATTAGTTTCTTTATTTGTCATATGGCATTTGCCAGACTCTGTCCTACTGAACACTAATTCTATGAGATGGTCCACAGGAAAAAAATGTTCCCGTCATCATTTCTTTTGGAAATTTAATATATTCTCTCTCCCTCCTGGAAATGTCTGGTAGATACTGCTTGTCAAATGTTCTGAGATATGCAAGTAATGAAATAAACCTATTTAACCCAACATTTCCCTGAAGCATTTGAAAATGGAAATTTTTTTCACTTAATTTTTGTTAATTCATGGAACTCAAGTTATTCACGAGTGTAAAAACATAAAATTGATCTGGTCTTTTAATTAGTGAAACATGCCATTTATGGACACACTTCAGTTTGCCAACAACTCTCTTAAATTGTGTCCCAGAACAACACTTAGTTTTCCACAAATGGTATAATTTTTTCGAAGTTCTAAAATGAATCTTTTTTCCAACTCTCTATAATTCATTTAGCACCAGCTAATGCTTCATAACTTTTTCACCAGCTTCTTCACATCATTGGGTCATATGGAGCTGGTAAGCTACTAAGCCCTCCATTTATTGATGAACTGATGTTAGACTCTGTCTCCCCTACAATCTATGTGTATAAGATTTTTTAAATTAAAAACAAATGTGGGATTTAACATGTATTCATGCTAAATTTCACCTTTCAAATTGTGTCCCATTTTTATGCTTTTTGAATGTTTTTCGCAATGTATTTTACCATTGGCTACATTTGCTAGTCTTCTTGGGTTTGTGTTTTTCCCTTATTTGATAGAATGTCTTCCATGATTTTGTCCATGTTTTATGACAGTTTGACTGTAACAGAGTACAGAACAAAGCCTCAAAATCAGTCTTTACAACCCTACCTCCAATTTGAAATTAGTCCAGTTTTCAATAGTCTTTCTGCATACTTGTTTAACTAGCTATAAATAACACATTCATCACACAGTGTTTACTATTGCCCATAAGGATAATTATGAGAATCGTAAAACGTCTCTATAAAATTTCCGACATATTTTACTATCTTTTGTACCAACCACTCCATCACAATGTCTCTGATCAAGGTAACAAGCACTATGTAAGTGAAGGAATACTTAATTTTCTATCCTCTTCTTATTTGACTCAGTGACAATTCAGCAGGATTGATCACCCTCGTTTCTTTGAATCACTTTCTATGCTTGCCTTATAGGGCGCGCATTGTCCTGATTTTGCTCCTACGTAACTTGAAACTTTATCACTGTCTCATTTCTTGGTTCCTTCTCTTACTTCCACTCCTAAAGTGATCTAGTGCTCAGTCTCTGAAACTTTTATCTACCCTAGCCTATCCCTGATGATATTATCCAGGCTAATAGCTTCCAATATTTTCTATACATTGATGATTCCCAAAAGTATATGTCCTGTTCACACCTCTACTCAAACTTCAGACTCATATTTCCAACTACCAACTAATATCTTCACTTCAACATTTAATAGGCATCTCAAACAGAATATTTAAACTGATCCTCCTCACCTATCCTGTTCATTGCAGCATTCTCTATTTCAGTTAACAGTAAATCCACCCTTTAGTTGCTAGTGAAAGACTATTATGTCATCTCTGATTCCTCTTTTTGTCTCATCTCTTACATCCAATGTGAAGCACATTTTCTAAGCTCTACTTTCAGAATAAATCCAGAGTCTCACCACTTCTCAACATTTCCACTAGACTGTCACTGAGCAGGTCATTGCATTCTCTTTGTCTGAAACATTTCAATCTACTAATTGGCCTCCCCACTCCTACATTTACTCCCCTAGAGATTATACACAATGCAATAGGTGTGTGACCTTGGTAAAATCTAAGACAGATCATCTTCTTCCTCTGCCTAAATTATCCACTAGCTTCTCATCTCACAGTAAAAGCTGGTCATTATAATGGCCAAGATCCTATATGATTTTGCTCCACAATTACTTCTCTGATCGTATTTCCTGTAATTCTCTCCCTGAAACATTCTTTCCCATCCACAGCATTCTTGTAGTATTTTTTGAGCATGGCAAGCACACACAATAGGTTGTTGAAACATGCTCTTCTTAAGCCTAGAATGATCACTCCCTCACTTCCTTCAGGTCTTTGCTGCAATGTCACTTTCACAGTGAAGCTTCCCCTGACTGCATTATGAAATTGTACTTTACCCACTACCCCCAGTCCGAGCCTCTTTATCTGCCTTTCCTATTTATTTTCCTCAATAGCATTTATCGTCATCTGACAGTATATATATTTCATTTGTCTATTTTGGCTTTTGTCTGCATGACTCAACTAGAATTAAACTACATTCTGGCATTATTTTTTGTTAGTTTTGATCATCATTATATCCCCAGCAATCAGATTACTGCCTAGCACATGGCCCTTAATAAATATTTTTGAATGAGAAAGAAAACAAAGTGGATAAAGGAGAAATAAAATTATTTTATTTTTGTACTATTTTTTAGTATACTTGTTTGTGTTACCAGCGATTGTGTCTTTCTTTTCATTAAACATTCCACTTAAAACTTTATCTATAAATAGCTAACTTTTAAGTCAGTAATATCTGTATTCAGTATTCCTCTCTTTATAAAAGTAGAGATGTTTGTTCTAAATTCTCTTCCATTCTGCATGTTTTCTCAAAGATAAGCAATGTCATGATTAGGCAATTTTAATACTCTATGGTAAAATTCTTCTAAATGTGAAGATGTAAATTCATTTGAAGCGGCCAGGAAATCATTTTCCCTATGTGTTCCAAATTTCTTACTCATGTTGCTTCTACAATTTCCACTTTGAAGCATTTTCTGCTTAATAGGGAAAGTAAAATGAAATCAGATTTAGGTAACACTATTTTCTTTTTCATTAAATCATTTGCCCCCAGCAGTAAGCACTGAACAGAACCAAAAGATGAACTTCTTTTGGATTTTCCCAATAAATTGGATATTAAAAAAAATTAGCCTTCTTTCTGCTCATTTTGACCATAGCTTTAGTGTTACTATTTGTGGATGTATGGCACTTTAACGATTACTTTGAATGTTTTCCCCATTCAGTTTATACAGATTGTTTAAAGGACTACATTTTCCCATCTCATTATAATCTTTTATAATTGTAGCTTTCCTCATGTGATACCACCTTTTGTAGTTTCCCACTCTAGAGGATAAGTTCTTTTATTTAAATGGTGAAGTCTTCTCATAGTCCAAGATAATATATCCAGTGAACATTTTCATCACTGATAATGCAGGATAGTCATTTCCATACCATCAATTCATATCAATCTGTTCTTGTTAGTCAAAATTAAGTACCCAGTAGAGGTTCTCTGGTCTAACCTTCTGAGAGATTAAATTATCACCAAGATGACTATAAATTTAATCAGGTATTGTCTTTTTCATAATAATGCTTCTAGTGAATTCCTATAATTACTCCATCTTGGCTCTACGCCAACTTTATAATCTGTTTTCAGGGATAGTCATGCACATTACCTTCTTTTTTTGATGTGGTGGGCCATTTGTCCTCTATTTTTATAGGAAATATTCCACTTATTTCCCTTTTTTTAGATTCTATCAATGTTTATCCATGTTCTTCTATAATCACATTTATGGCATTCCATGCAAGTATAGAGTCTCTTGCTATTTGAAGCCTTTCCTCTGTTTTTCTACTCATTTTACATAAGCTAGACTTTCTCACTGCCATATCCCATTCAAAATTCCCATCCCACAAGTTCTGGTGACATCTAGGAAATTATGTCTTTTCTTTACATTAAAATTTCAAATTCACTTTGTCTTCTCTCTCTCTTTTTCTCTCTCCATCTCTCTCTCACTAGCATCAAAGATGTCCTTTCTTGCTGTTTGCCAACGGTTAAGAATTTAACCTTTCAACTTCGTTTTCCTCATCTGCACAGAGGAATGATAATACTGATCTCAAAATACAGCTGTGAATATTAAATGAGATAATATGGGCCAAGTGCTCAGCCTGACTCTTTTGATGCACAGTAGGCCTTCAGGAAGTATAGCTCTCTTCTTTGTGAAGCCAAGGCTGAAAAAGTCACCCCTCTCATCTTTTAATGGTAGAGGAGTTTGCATTGTCATACACACAGTGGTGGATGACTGATTACCTCCATTTCTGTTTAGTTTGATTTTCTCTAAACTCATGCTTTTGGAGAATATGCAGTCATACATGTTTCTCTTTCATTTTAAAAATACAAAATAATAAACCTAACTGGAAGGCCATTTAGAAATACAGATGTAAGAAATGCAACTTCTGTGGGCGAGAAAACATTTTGAAAGAATGCTTAAAATCATTTGCAAAATTGCATGAACGGTGATTTTATTCATCATCATTCACTATATTTTATAAATATCTAGTACAATTGAATAAAACACATCAAATATGCCATAAGATTTTCTCAGTAAATGTCATGTAAAAATTGTGACATTTCCAAAACTTTACCTCCCCACTTACACATATGTTGGCTGAACACGGTAAGATTTCTGAGTAAAAGAATAAAGAAAACAATATTTAAGTCCCTGCAATATTTGAAAGATTGACCAATGTATTCCAAATGTTATTCTGAATATATTTTGGTTTTTGTTTTGTGTTATCAAAGACTAATGATAGTTTATATATGATTTCTTATACAAAAATTAAACATTCTTAATTTTAGATGGTGATTCTTACAATAACAAAATTATCTTGACATAGATGTGTATGAAAGGAAGATAACCCGATTTTTCACAGAAACTCAACAATGCAATCTGTTTAAAGATTGATTTTCATTGAAGAGTAGTTTTCGATCTGAATTAATTGGAAAATTTCTTGCCATTTCTTATTTCCTATGAAAATACAGATCATATTGATTGAAATGGATTATATTGATTGAAAGTTTAGTCAATAGTTAACTGTAAGAATTACTATTAATAATTAGTTCATTTCACTGACGTTTTATTATTATCTGATGAATAAAACAAAATGTGCATTCATTCATTCATTCATTCACTCATTCAACAAACACCTAGAACATGTGGTATCATGTTCCATATGATTTTCTTTGTAATATTAATAATCTACCTGAATGTTTTCTGTAACATTTTGTAACATTATGTGAGAACTCATCTAAAACAGATCTTTAACACTTTTTCCTCTATTTTTTCATAAAATTATTTTAAATTCACTCTATTATTTTTTCAAGTTAAAAGAAATTCTTAAAATGCTCCTATTTCAATATTGGCAATTCAGTTCACATTTAGATGTTGGTCACATTTTGAACTGCCATATATTTTAAATCTTACAATAGATAGACCACTCTAAATATATCATTTTTGTAGGTAGTGACAATTTGTTTTATTTATCCAGCAGAGGGGCTTTAACAGCTATTAGTTCAAATGTGCTGACACATTTAAGGCCTCTTTCACTCCATTTAACTGTTGCATCTGACTGGAGCAAGAATGATGGCAAAGATCTTGACCTTGAAACACTGGTCGAAGTAAAGGATTCAAGTGGATGATGGAAGTTGTGGCTGGGTTTAAGTGAGGGCCAAACAATGCAGGGACAAATGCTGCAGGGGGCAAGGGCTGAAGTGTTATGTGGGATGAGTGGAAGGGGGCAGCGGTGACTAAATGCAGGGGATGACCCGCTAAGAAAGTGGGATGTGCAGGGATGATGGCTGGAGTCAGAGGTGAAAATGTGAACGGAGCAAAATGTGGCTGTGAAAGAGGATGTAGATGAGCTATAGGGAAGTGACTGCCATGGGAATTTACGGAAGCAGAAACAGCAAAATGCTGCAAGAACGTGTGGTGGATGGTGGTGAGAGAAGTGTGCTGGTGAACTGGAACTGTCTGCACAGCTGAGGCTGGAGAAAAGGCAGTTGGCCCTGTAGCAGGCAAAACCCGAAGATGCTTTGATAGGAGCTGTTTCTGCATATGCTGCTGGGCTTGTAGCTGTAAGAGCTTATATTTATCTATTTCATCAGGAGAAAATGTTATTGGCTGTTGAATTATAGGGGGGGAGAAAGATTTATGACATACTTCTAACTCATCTGCTACCTTGTCATGTTTCTGCATAGTTCTGTCATAGTAAGAGTTTATATTCCCCTCTACATGATTCATGTGCATGCTTACATCCTGTAAGTCTAGATTTATTTGCTCCTTTTTGGTCTCTGTTGAATCAGTAACACCAGTATATCTATTAGATGGAAAAGCACCAGGGAAATCACTTAGTTCTGGGTCACAGTTTTGAATAAAAGGTTGGAATTCACCAATTAAAGATTCTGATTGTTCTTTTGTTGTTGGGTTCTTTTTCATGTTTGGTGACTGAGACTCAGCTACTACATGAATTATACCTTTAGAAAGATGGTTATCACAATCAGTGTCTACTAAAACAGTAAAATTATTTGTCTGTGAACCTTTGACTTTGCCTTTCTCAATAGTTCTCTGAACCACACTGCCTTTATAATTTCTTCTTTTATTTGTGTTCTGCATTTTTGCAGACAAAGGCAATGCTGGTCTCTTACAGCCTGGTGGTATAAATTGAATTGTGCATTGGATTTGTGAATGAGCCTCTGATTTATTTTTACAACTGTTTGAAGAGACTTCCAAATTGCTTGATTGTTCCTGACACTTCTTGGCTTGTACTCTTTCTAAAAGGCTTTTGGCTGTCAGGGGGGTCTTCTCTCCTGCAATGTTCAACCCTGTGGTTTCGGATCGGTGGCTGGAACAGTTCCTTAGAAGGCAGCTGATATTCTCAGATTTATACCGCATGGGTTTTACTTTTCCCAGATCACAAACATGAGGGCTGTTCAAAGACCATTGAGTTCTTTCACTTTTATTTAAGTAATAAATTCTTTCTCTTGAGTAAGAATCTGATCTGCTGTACTGAGGTCCCTGGCAATTAAATGGTTTTGCGCTGTTCCCAGCACAGGAAACCTGTGAGCTAGTATCACAATGGGTGATGCTCCTGGATTTGGGCCCCGAACATTGTTGTTGATTTTTTCCCAGTTTATATCTTTCTCTGCTGTGACCATATCTACGTTTTGATTGTTTTTCATTTTTAAACGATTCCGATTCCCGCAATGCACAGGCCCCGTCTCTGTGCGCTCCGGACCGCAGGCAGGCACTCTGCGCTGTCTCATTGGACAAGCAGAGGCAGCTGTGCTTGCGACGTTTCAGTTTGTGCCTTTCAACTGAGCTGGGTTCTCTTTTACAAAAGTAGAGCAAATGACCTCTGCCATCACCACTGGACCTATGACTTGAGCAAGTATTTCTCAGGCTGGATGTGCTGCTGAGGGATGTGTCTGAAAGGCTAGAATGTCTGTTCAGAGACAATGTTCCAGAAATTCTCTTGTAACTTCGGTTTCCACATCCAGACACTCTGCTGGTCATGCTGACGTGGTTACTATTCAAAACTACACTGATGTCCTTCCCATGGTCACTGTGACCCCTTACTGTATAAGGACTAGAACTCCAGGTGAATTGATTTCCATCTTCAAGATCCGAATGAGGATCACAGGGAATCTGTTTATGTGTTTTAGTCCTCGATATACAAGGCGAAAATGATAGGCCCTCATTTGCATTATTTAGAACTACCCTTTGGCAGCTTTGCCAATGGGTCCTTGAAGGTTCCTTAAGTTCATTATCACTATTATTATTGTTTGCTACACAATTCTTTTGAGAGATATCACGGTAAGCAGGCACTTCAGGATTTTTCATTTCCAAATCACTTGCAGTAAAATTATGTTTACTTGTATTTGGCTCAGAATCATTGTAGCCCAAACTGTATTTTCTCTGGAAATTTTCCCAATCTGGATTAGCTATCATCATCTTTGGTTTCAGAGATTGATTATCTTCTTGGATCAATTTTTGTTGGTCTTTGATTAAACCTGAGACTTGGCTCTCTCCTGTAGTCTTCATTTCTGACGGCTCCTTAATCAATTCTGTTTTTAAGTCCTCTGGATCATGATCATCCTTTGTGTTCCGAGAAAGCTTAAAATCAAAATATAATGGGTTACAGCCATAAGAGATACAAGGCTCTGTTTTTGTAAAGAGCAGGAGTTCTGTAGGCCATTGGAGAGTGGTGTGACCATCCTTGCTTTGTACGTGGAGAAAGGGCAATGGTTTGGATTTCACATCATGGGGACATGCTTCTCTTATAAGCCTTTGCATGTTTTTGCTAACTCTTTCTGTTTCATCTAAAGATTTTTCTGTCTTCTCCATTCTGGAGTTCGGATTCAGATGCACTGTACTGTTTTGCTCACTTGGCTCTAGTGATGGAAAGTCATCCAGACATTCAAATATCCTGGCATCACTGTGCTTGTAAATGTTTCGTGGGCTGGAGAAAGCATTTGCTTGGCATGAGTGATTAATGCAGTTTTCTGAATTGTTCTTCAATGTATTTCTAGTTCCTTTTTCTCTGCTGGAAGGAGTAATATTCACATCTGAAAGAAGAATGTTAGATTTAGAGAATGAAGCATGAATGCCAGTGGAATCTTCTAGAGTTTCATCAACAGAGTCATTTTTGTCCTGCAAAAGTTGAGAGCTGATGGAGAAAGCATTGTGTAAAACACTTTCCAGATGGCTTGGTGAGATGTTTATGTCTCTTTCCTTAGCGAGGTGTGTATCCTCATTTGCAAACCTGTGGCACTTGCATTTCTCTGCAGTTTTTGTTTTATAGATGGGTGACTTAGAATCATGAATTTCTTCTGTGGTCTCACTGAAAACTGATGCTGAAGATTCTAATTTTAGATGCACTTTTTTGGAAAAGGAAAATGATACTCCTGTCCTGTGATTTGCATTACTGAGATGTGAAGATGTTTGTGGTACCCGACTTCCAGACAAATAACGTTTGTCCGTTTGTAACTCGTGTTGATTTGGCATGGTGGACCGCTGTTTATCGGCAATGGCTCTGGAGAGATTCTTTCCTTTAAGGAGAAGAGCATTCTTCATGCACGAAACCTTCCTTCCATTCTTAACTGGGAAGATTCCTTGCTGGAGTTGTTTTTCTATGGCTATTCTGGGGGCTTTGTACGCAGGTCCAATTCCAGAAACACTGTAAATACAATAAATATTTAAATGATTAAGACATTAGATTTAAAATCTTATCTGCATGTGAACATTTTGTAGTGTTTCTATGATGGATTCTGCTACCATTTATGAACTATGTCTACTGTAATAACCATTTCATTGTGCTTATACAGTCATGTATCACATAACAATGCTTCAGTCAAGGATGCACCACATATACAACAGTGGTCACATAAGATTAGTGCCATATAGCCTAGCTGTGTAGTAGGGTACACCATCTAGGTTTGTGTAAGTACACTCCATGATGTTCGCCCAATGACAAAATCGCCTGAAGATGCATTTCTCAGAACATATCTCCATGGTTAAGTGACACATGACTATATAACTCAGCGTATCTAAGTTTTACAGTGGCTATTTCTAAAGTACATCATTTAAGTGTATCCTCTTGAAATTAGCAAAAAGCAATAGAAGGCGAATATCTTATGCTAGTGCTACAAAAGAAAATAAAGTATGACATTTGCATCAAAATAGGTTCTCCAGAACCTATCAATTCTTTGGAATATAGATTTAACATTTTCTCACAAACAATTTTCTAGTTGGTGCCTTCACATTAAATAAGAAATTAAGTGAAATTAAAAGTCGCACCCACATTATAAAGATACATCTTTAATTTGCTTTTTCGTACAAGTTCTAGCATTTTATAATTTTTATTTCCTTAGTTTGAAAATTCCTTCATGTTTGGTTCCTTTAGAAATACGGTAGTTAGTTCTTTCCTTATGACTTGTCACTAATTTGAGTAATTATAATAAATTCATAATAAAGTAACACACACTTACAAGCCATCTCAATATCTTAAATTATTTTGAAATCTTTTCTTTTGCTTCTTACTCATTGAAATATTTTCTTTCTACCTTTTGTGCATATATATTTAATCTTTTAACACTTTTTTAAAGATTATTCATTCTAATAAGCTTAATTGGTAATTCAATCAGAAAACTAGAAATAGCAATACAACACATAAGAGATGGAACTCTTAAGATTAAAATTGTCTCTTCAACATTCTTCCAATACAATCTCTACTATAAAGCAAGGCCTTACTGGGGGGAAGGGAATACAAATCACATCATTTACCTGACTGTTGCTTTGAGCAGGCTTTCTTTTCCTTCTCTTTTTTCTTTTTCTACATACTTGGATGTGTGTTTGCTTGCTCTTTCTATTTTAGATTTTTATTTCATTTTTATTCACTCTTTTGTTACTTGAGTATAGACCACTAAAACAACTGATGTTTTCCAAATGTAGCTTAAATTCTAATGGAGAGGAGTGCTTTCTGAGCCCGTGGTCTGAAAAATTCTTTCTTATGGCCATCATTTAAGACTGTTTGGCCAGGATCTTGTCAAGATGGTGGTGTAGGCAGACTCTGAATTCATCTCCCCCCATGAACACAACTATGTTACAACTATTTTTGGAAAAAATATTCTGGATGGAAAACTGGAAACTGGATAAAAAGAATCCCCACAACGAGAGTCAGTCCTGACTAAGATAGGAGAATCAGAAATTACTTCTGGAAAGAAAAAAATCCACCTTCAGGAGCAGTAGAGTTTCACAGATGACCAGGCGGGAGCCACTCTAAGGTAGGCAGCCCTCCCTGGAGAAGTGAGGTCCTGAGCAGGGACCCAACACTGCTATAAGCATCCTTCGGGCTCAGCACAACAGAGACGAGGGTCTTATGATCTGGTTTTGCTGACTATTAACTGCAACGGGGAATACCCCCAGAAAAGCTATGGGACAAAAGCCGAAAAAACCCGGATCTTAAGGGACCCATGCACAAACTCACCTGTCTCAGAGAGCAACCTAAAATCACCAGAAGGAAGGCTGACAGTCCTTTGGTGAAAAGAGACTCACCTGGTAGGCTCTGGGTGCATCTCACTGAGAGGAGAAACCTCTCCGGAGACTGAGATATTGGTGGTGGCCACTGTTGTCACTTAGTCCAGGTGTGTTGACACAGACCCTGGCAGATGCCATTGAAGTTCTTTCCCTGGTCTGTTAGCCCAAGCGTCTGCTACACCCACTAGAGTGCAGATTTAATCTAGTTCAGCCAGGGCAGGCTGCCTGCCCCAGGGAGCAGCCCCACCCAACAGTAAGCCTTCAGGCTACTTGTCAGCCTGCATTGACTGGGTGCTTTGATCCTCTACAGGCAGGTGAGTGTGTCTGACTCTGTGGAGCAGGGCCTGTGTGAGGACCAGGTGAACTGTGGAGGGCATTGGTGGAGAGGTAGGGGCCTCTGAAGTGGGGTATTGGGGTACAATCCAGGGGATTGGGAAGTGTGCATGGGTCAAGACTGTGTTGACATTGTGTGTTGATCTGTGGGGGGTGGGGCTTATCAGGGACAGAAGACCTGTGCTTCACAAATAGCCATAAAAAGGATCAGCCCCACTTTCCAAAACCTGCAACAATTGAGTGCTACCCCATGCCTAGGGCCAGCCCCACTCAGCTGCCCTCCTGAGAGAACTGACAACACCCTCGTAGGCCTGAGGCCTTTCACAACTGTGAGCCCCTCAGCCTACCAACCAGCTACACTGGGGACCTACCCAATTAAGAGAAAAACTGCAACAGAAGTGTGCTGTTATATCTTGTAGCCAACAGTGCTGAGGTTCCCCAAACCAGATTTACAAACAGCTGGCCAGAGAGGGAAAAACTAGACTCCCTGGGAACCTGCAGTAATAGCAACCCTGCCACAGCAGAAGGACATAAGTAGCCCACACAGGGGTCACTCTTGGATCATTTGGAATTGGTGACAAAAGGGAAGCACGCTGCTCAGCCTCAAAAGGTATCTCTTACATAAGGCCACTTCTCCAAGATCAGGAGACATAGCTGACTCACTTAATATGTAGATATAAGCACAGAGAAAGAGGCATAATGAGGAGACAAAGGAATACATTCCAAGCAAGGGAACAGGACAAAACCCAAGAAAAAGAATGAAATGAAACAGAAATAAGCAACCTACCTGAGAAAGAGTTCAAACAAAAACTCATGAGGATGCTCACATATATTGGGAGAAGACTGGATGAACACAGTGAGCTCATCAAGAAAGAATTGGAAAATATAAAAAAGAACCAATCAGAAATGAAGAATACAATTCTGGAAATGAAAAATTCACTAGAGGGACTCAATAGCAGAGCAGAGGATATAGAAGAATGGATCAGCAAGCTAGATGAAAGACTAAAGGAAATCACCCAAGCTGAACATATAAAGGAAAAAAGAATTAGGCAGAATGAGAACAGTCTAAGGCAACACTGGAACAATATCAACCTCACTAACATTCATATTATAGGTGTCCCAGAAGAAGAAGAGAGAGACAAAGGGGCAGAAAATTTATTTGAAGAAACAATAGATGAAAATTTTCCTAACCTAAGGAAGAAAACAGACATCCAAGTACAGGAAACACAGAGAGCTCCAAACAAGATAAGCCCAAAGAGGCCCACACCAAGATACATTATAATTAAAATATCTAAAATTAAAGATAAAGAGAGAATCCTAAAAGCAGCAAGACAAAGGCAACAACTGATATACAAAGCAAAGCCCATAAGGCTATCAGCAGACTTCTCAGCTGAAACTCCACAGGCTACAAGAGAATGGCATGATATATTTAAAGTGCTGAAAGGAAAAAAACCTACAGCCAAGAATACTCTATCCAACAAGGACATCATTCAGAATGGAAGGAGAGATTAAGAGCTTCTCAGACAAGCAAAAATTAAAGGAGTTTATTGCCAAGAAACCAGTTCTACAAGAAATGCTGAAGGGACTTATTTAAGTGGGAAAGTGATGACCACAAACAGGGATAAAAAATTATCAAAAAAAAAATCAAGCAATAAAATCACTGGTAAAGATAAAAAATATAGTAAAGGTAGAAGATCAACCACCTATGAAGATATATTAAAGTTAAAATACAAAAGTACTAAAATTACCTATTTCATAGATAAGAGGGTAATGGATAGACACACACTAAACAAGAGATTAGATATGATTTCCAAAATGTAAAAGGTGCAAGGAGGGGAGTGAAAAAGTAGAGCTTTTAGAAAGAAGTTAAGTTAGAGTTTATCAACTCAACATAGACTGTTATATACACAGAGTATTATATAGGATCCTCATGGTAATCACAAAACAGAAACCTATATTAAGTAAGCAAATAAGTAAGATGAAAGAAATCACACATATTACTGAAGAAAGCAATCAAACCACAAGGGAAGAGAGCAAGAGAAAAAGAAAAGAACAGAGAAGAACTACTAAAACACCCAGAAAAAAAAAGTAAAATGGCAGTAAGTACACATTTATTAATAGCTACTTTAAATGTCAATGGACTAAATGCTCCAATCAAAAGGCATAGGGTGGCCAATAGGATAAAAGAACAAAACCCATGTATATGCTGCATAGAAGAGACACACTTCAGACCTAAAGACACTCACAAACTGAAAGTGAAAGGATGGAAAAAGATACTCCATGCAAATGGCAAAGAAAAGAAAGCGGGGGCTGCAATACTTATATCACACAAATTAGACTTTAAAACAAAAACTGTAACAAGACACAAAGATGGGCACTACATAATGATAAAGGGAACAATCCAGCAAGAAGCTATAACACTTGTAAATATCTGTGCACCCAACATAGGAGCACCTAAATATATAAATCAATTATTGACAGACATAAAAGGAGAAATAGACAGTATCACAATAATAGTAGGGGACTTAAACATTCCACTTACACCAATGGATAGATCATCCAAACAGAGATCAATAAGGAAATACTGGCCTTAAACAACACATTTGACCAGATGGACTTAGTAGATATATATAGAACACTCCATCCAAAAACTACAAAGTACACATTCTTTTCAAATGCCCATGGAATATTGTCCAGGGTTAATCACATATTAGGCCACAAAACGAGTCTCAATAAATTTAAAAAGATTAAAATAATAAAAACGCATCTTTTCTGATGACCAAGGTATGAAAGTAGAAATCAGCTACAAGAAGAAAATCAGAAAAGCCACAAAAATGTGGAGATTAAACAGAATGCTACTGAACAATGATGGGGTCAATGAAGAAATCAAAGGAAAAATCAAAAAGTTCCTGGAGACAAATGAAAATGAAAATACAACATGCCAAAATCTATGGGACACAGCAAAGCAGTCTAAGAGGGAAGTTTATAGCAATTCAGGCCTAACTCAACAAAGAAGAAAAATCCCAAATAAAAAATCTAACAGCACATCTAAAGGAACTGGAAAAAGAAAAACAAACAAAGCCCCAAATCAGCATGAGGAAGGAAATAATAAAAATCAGAGCAGAAATAAATGAAATAGACACTGAAAAAATGATAGAAAAAATTAATGGAACTAAGAGCTGGTTCTTTGAAAAGGTAAACAAAATTGACAAGTCCTTAGCTAGACTCACCTAGAAAAAAAGAGAGAAGTCTCAAATAAATAAAATGAGAAATGCAAGAGTAGAAATTACAACAGACACCTCAGAAATACAAAAGATAATATGAGAATACTATGAAAAGCTATATGTGAACAAATTGGATAATCTAGAATAAATGGGTAAATTCTTAGAAACATACAACCTTCCAAAACTGGACTAAGTAGAGAATTTGAATAGACTAATCACCATTAAGGAGATCGAAACCACAATCAAAAACCTGCCTAAAAATAAAAGTCCAGGTCTATACGGTTTCCCTGGTTAATTCTGCCAAACATTCAAAGAAGAATTAATACCTATCCTTCTCAAACTCTTCCAAAAAATTGAAGAGGAGGGGAAGCTTCATAACTCATTCTACAAAATCAATATTATCCTGATACCAAAACCAGACAAGGACAATACAAAAAAAGAAAATTACAGGCTGCTATCACTGATGAACATCGATGCAAAAATTCTCAACAAAATACAAGCAAATCGAATACAACAATATATTAAAAATATCATACATCATGATCAAGTGGGTTTCATTCCAGGGATGCAGGGAGGGTTCAACATCCAGAAATCTGTCGCCGTGATACACTGCATTAAGAAAATGAAGAATAAAAATCACATGGTCATCTCAATAGATGCAGAGAAAGCATTTGACAAGATACAGCATCCATTTATGATAAAAACTCTAAATAAATGGGTATAGAAGGAAAGTACCTCAACATAATAAAGGCCATATATGACAAACCCACAGCAAATATCATTCTCAACGGAGAAAAACTGAAAGCTATCCCTATAAGAACAGGAACCAGACAAGGATGCCCAGTGTCTCCACTCTTATTTAACATAGTATTGGAATACTAGCCAGAGCAATCAGGCAAGAAAAAGAAATAAAAGTGATCGAAATTGGAAAAGAAGTGAAACTGTCAATCTTTGCAGATGACGTGATTTTATATATAGAAAACCCTAAAGAATCCACTAAAAAACTTATAGAAATATTAAATGAACACAGTCAAGACCCGGGATACAAAATCAACATAGAAAAATCAGTTGCATTTCTATCCACTAACAATGAAGTAGCTGAAAGAGAAATCAAGAATACAATTCCATTTACAGTTGCAATAAAAATAGTAAAATACCTAGGAAAAACTTAAGCAAAGAGGTGAAAGATCTGTACACCAAAAAGTATAAAACATTGTTGAAAGAAATTGAAGAAGATACAAAGAAATGGAAAGATATTCGGTGCTCTTGGATTGGAAGAATTAACATAGTTAAAACGTCTATACTTCCTAAAGCAATCTACAGATTCAATGCAATCCCTATCAAAGTTCCAACAACAATTTTCACAGAAATAGAACAAAGAATCCTAAAAATTATATGGAACAACAAAAGACCCTGAATAGCCAAAGGAATCCTGAGGAAAAAAAACAAAGCTGGAACTATCCTACTCTCTGATTTCAAAATATACTACAAAGCTGGGGCCAGCCCAGCGGCTCATCGGTTAAGTTCACACATTCTGCTTGGGCGGCCCATGGTTCACTGGTTCAGATCCTGGGTGTGGACATGGCACTGCTTGTCAAGCCATGCTGTGGCAGGTGTCCCACATATAGAGTAGAGGAAGATGGGCACAGATGTTAGCTCAGGGCTAGTCTTCCTCAGCAAAAAGAGGAGAATAGGTGGTAGATGTTAGCTCAGGGCTAATCTTCCTCAAAAAACAGTATGTATATGCTACAAAGCTATGGTAACCAAAACAGTGTGGTACTGGCACAAAAACAGACACACAGATCAATGGAACAGAATTGAGAGCCCAGAAATAAACCCACACATTTATGGACAGCTAATATTCGACAAGGGAGCCAAGAGTATAGATTGGAGAAAGGAGAGTCTCTTCAATAAACGGTGTTGGGAAAACTGGACAGCCACATGCAAAAGAATGAAAGTAAACCATTATCTTACACCATACACAAAAATCAACTCAAAATAGATTAAAGACTTGAATATAAGACCTGAAACCATGAAACTTCTAGACGAAAACACAGGCAGTACGCTCTTTGACATGGTTCTTAGCAGCATATTTTCAAGTACCATGTCTGACTGGGCAAGGGAAACAAAAGAAAAAATGAACAAATGGGACTGCATCAAACTAAAAATCTTCTGCACAGCAAAGGAAACCATCAACAAAACGAAAAGACAACCTAACAATTGGGAGAAGATATTTGCAAACCACATATCAGATAAGGGGTTAATATCCAAATTATACAAAGAACTCACACAGCTCCACAACAAAAAAACAACCCAATTAAAAAATGGGCAAAAGATCTGAACAGAGATTTCTCCAAAGAAGATATACGGATGGCCAACAGGCATATAAAAAGATGCTCTACATCATTAGCTATCAGGGAAATGAAAATCAAAACTACAGTGAGCTATCACCTCACTCTAGTCAGAATGGCTATTATTAACAAGACAGGAGACAACAAATGTTGGAGAGGATCTGGAGAAAAGAGAACCCTTGTACACTGCTGGTGGGAGTGCAAACTGGTACAGCCACTATGGAAAGCAATATGGAGTATCCTCAGAAAATTTAGAATAGATCTACCATATGATCCAAATATCCCACTGCTAGGTATTTATCCAAAGAACTTGAAAGCACAAATGCATGAAGACACATGCACCCCTATGTTCATTGCAGCATTATACACAATAGCCAAGACTTGGAAACAACCTAGATGCCCATCAGTGGATGAATGGATAAAGATGTGGTATATATACATAATGGAATACTATTCGGCAATAAGAAATGATGAAATCCAGCCATTTGTGACAACATGGATGGAGCTTGAGGGCATTATGATAAGTGAAATAAGTCAGAAAGAGAATGTCAAATACTGTATGATCTCACTTATAAGTAGAAGATAAAAACAACAACAAACAAACACATAGTTGCAGAGATTGGATTGGTAGTTAGAATAGGGGAAGGGAGGATGGGGAAAGGCAAAAGGGGTGATTAGGCTCACAGGTGAGTTGATGGACTATAATTAGTTTTTGGATGGTGAACATGATGTAATCTACATAGAATTCAAAATATGTTACGATGTACACCTGAAAGCTATATAGTGTTATAATCCAATGTTACTGCAATAAAAAATAGAGATTACATTTTTAAAAAGAGACTATTTAGCCAATCAGTGTAGAACTCTGGAGTTACATTCCTTTTCTCCACCAAACTTGTGTACTTTGCTTCATTGTCTTTATTTGTGTAATACTGCAGAGACATATTTAAGTAGTTTCCTTTAATTCATTTTTTAAATGAATCTGCTTCTGTATTTATAAGATTTTGTAATTTTTCCTTTTTTCTTATATATATTTTTGTTATATATATTTTTGTTATACTTGTTATATATAAGATTTTTGTTATGTTTATTCTATATAATAAATTATATATATATGTATGCATATATACATTTTACCAGACCATAGTTATAGATTTATTTCTTTGGTTAATTTTTGCTCATACTTCTGGGCACTTTCGATTCCACTTTTTTCACCTCAGATACATTTTCTTCTCTGATTTCTCTGATTATTGCTTCTTCCCTATCCTAGTTTCTTGTCCTGGTACTTATATTTTAAATTTATTAGCTTTCTTTTTTTTTTTTTAAGATTGGTCCTGAGCTAACATCTGTTGCCAGTCTTTTTTTTTTTTCCCCCTTCTTCTCCCCAGAGCCCCCCAGTACCTAGTTGTATATTCTAGTTGCATGTCTTTCCCTTGGGCTATGTGGGACACTGCCTCAGCATGGCCTGATGAGCAGTTGCATGTCCGCACCCAGGATCTGAAGCAGCGAAATCCTGGGCCACCTAAGCGAGTGTGCGAACTTAACCACTCAGCCCTGGGACTGGTCCCAAGTCTCTTGAATATATCTTTTAGGTCTTTTATTTATCTCAGTGCTCTAGCATCTTTAGTCTTTTTCTCTAGTTCAGAAAAAACTTATTTTTTTTTAACTTCTATTTAACTGATTCAATTTTTTACAATGTCCAATCTGTTGTTTACTATGCCCATATGGATTTTAATTCACAAACAATACTTTTAGCTACCATTCAGTCTCCAATAATTTCACATTGTCCCCTCTTCATAAACTAGTGGCATAGGCTTAGAGTTATAATGTTCTCTTGAATCTTGTGGAAACCCACTTTAGAAATTTTCTAAGTCTTTTCTGTTCCTTACAGCAATTGTTTCATAATGAAAGTTTCCTCTTATTCATCATATCAATCTCCTTTTTTGAATCATTTTTTTAATGTTCTTTAGAGGGGATTTTTAGGAATATTTAATAGGAGGAATGAAGAGGAACACTCTATGATAGCATATGGATTATTGATTATTTCTTTCAAATATAAAGGAAAATAGGAAGCATAGAGGTTTACTATAGTTACTTGTCCTTTAAAGTGGCTGCAGCCTGAGGATAGAGGGATGACGTCCAGAAATACCTTCAGCCTTGAATTTTGCCTCAGGACCAAAGAGATTCTTTTCCATATTTGCAGCCGCACTTTGAATTAAGTGGGAGCTACACTTCTGTATCAAGTTCCCTTCTGCAGGAGCCTCAATCGTCTGAAATTATTTGCACTAATCTTAGCAGAAATTATTTCAAAAGTCTGGTGTGTGGATATTATCATTCTACACCGCCTGATTCCATTTGATGCAGATATTTTACTATTTTTATATTTCCTCTCTCTATTTTTTCCTTAATAGTATCTTTGCTTATTATCCTGACACTGTTTTGTGCATTTTCTTGCTTTGATTTATGTTAGCCTAAATGTTCTTTTATGTATTGCTGTTTTATTTTACCATTTATCTCTCTAATATGCAAGCTTCTGTCTTTTATATTCTTGTAAATGTTTTTAAACCTCTTGGTTCTTATTGCTTTTGTATTCTATTTTGCTCTTCTTGTCCTTAATTCTTGTTCTCATTTTGCAGTCCAATCTACATTTAGATGATATTTTTTCACAGCTTTTCATATTTTACCCTCATTATTAATCTTTTATACCTCTTATTTTCATACTTAAAACTTTTTATTTCATTGCTTTATAAACTTTAATTTTCCTTATCTTAAATCGAACTTATTTTTATTACTTTGGAAAATCCTAATTTTCCATCTCTGTGGTGTTTTAAATTCTATAATTTTAATACAAGTTTATGCTTATAACATAATTAAAAGTTTAATTTTTATAGTTATTTCCTCGTTTGTGATTTCACTCCTTCCTCTAGAACTTTCTTTAGTTTCTGTATTTTTTACCTAATTAATTTTTTTTAATTTCTATTTTTTTCGGATGTGCAGTGACTATAAAGGTAACCCATTAATTTTTGTTAATGGAATGTCCATGCCAATAGTTCTCCAAAAGTCCTAAGTCTTGTCAACTCAACACATGCACGATTTAATTCTTTCCTGTGCAAAAAGTATACTTTCTAAACAGGAAACAAACATATCAAAACAACATGATTTCTTTAAATGATGCTATTTCCTAATGTTCCACATTATCCAGCTCTTATATAAGGAACTTCGTATTCTCATTATCAATGATCTTACAATTTTTAAAATTTGAAAAATCTCGACATTAAGATGCACCATACTTAGACTTACACACAGTAGAAGTTTACAAACTAGAGTCACTAGAGTGACTCTTCCCCCACACAACAACTGGTTTACTGAGGAATCAGGTTGGGTTGAACTACCCAAGAGATGGCCAAAGTTGATTGCCCTTTATAAGATCCAGTAATAGTTTCCTGCCATCATTTTTTTTAATTAATCTGATTTAAATATTCTTAGTAGTAGTAACTTCACCTCCCTTCTCCATAGGGTCATGGAAGAATCTTCTTGTTTTCTGCATCATCCTACTCAGAAGCCCTCATTATGAGAAAAAAGGACAAAGAAGGGTTTTCCGGGAGAGAGGTAATACAGATGATTATTTTTCTTATTCTCTTTTGTTTCTTACTTTCATTTGTCGATTCAGCTGCCAAAATGAAAATATTTAATAATTCTATTAAGTGATTTCCCTTAGGCCATGAGGTTGCTTAAGCAGAGAGAATAATTAGAGGGCAGATGGTGGATAGTAGAAAAGAATGAAATAATTTTCCTGGTTCCAAGTTCTGTATCTGGAAAGCTGAACACCGATTGTTTCCCTGACAACATGAACAGATGGAATGCACAGAGCCTGCCTACTCTATAAAGGATGTGCTAAAGTTTCTGTTTATTTAGTTACTATGTTTTCCACAGGTTGGCAGGTAAAAATCTCAGCACCAAATATGTGTCCTGTTTCTATGATTGTACGGTACAACAGAGCATGCATTTTTTGTATTAACCTCACCTATGATTACATGTCTTTTCAACATTTACTTTTTCTTTATACCAAATTCCTCACTAATTTTTAATATTAATGTCTTTCATGTATTTTCATAAGTTAATTAAATTATTCTAAGACAGTGGTGCAAACAAATGAATATATGCAAGCTGAACACTAACTGTTTTTACTCATAAATGATCCTAAAAAAATAAAACTCTTATAATCAAATCTGAGGTTGAATATCTTATGTTTACTGTAATTGAGTCATTCATTCCCAAGTTTATTGTTTATTGTTTTTCATTTAAATAACAGGGGTTTAAACTCTGGCACAGAGCTACAAATTTCACAATTTACCAGTTCACTGTCAACTACATAAATTAGCTACATTAGTGTTCTACATTATGATTCATATGAACACAAATCACAATCTGCAAATTTAACTGAGTTCCAGGTAACAACTGCCTCACTCCGAAACAGTCAGCAGTTTCAAGCTTCTGTAAAACTGCCATTTTTCAGCTACAAGAATGTGTTAGTGTAATGCTTATTATAATTATCAATTTAAATGGCACTAAGTGGCAAATTTAACTACATTAATTACATCTTGTTTGCATCCAGACAATGATAGCACCATTTATTCTAGATTCAAGTGTGTACAGGGAATGTACAGATGATTTATTTCCTCCCCAAAAGATGCAGTGTAATTTATGGTTTTTAAAATTATTATTGCGAAACTTAAAATAATTACTAAAGAGCTATGTAGGTTCATTTAAATCACCTGGGTAGAATAAACGTTAGTATGTTAGACTCATTCTTGGATCATTTTGTTAAAGAGCACATTAAATTAAAAATGTTGGGAAGGAAAAAAGTCAGATGCCAAAGTATTAATTTATGAACCTTTAACTATTAGGAACATTTGCCCTCAGACATATCTGTTGATTAATTATAATTTGTTTACATTGTTACAGTGAACCAAGTAAATTTATTATTGAAATTTCCCCACAGGTTGAAGAGAGTTTTGAACCATCCAAGAAACCTCCAGTTCTTACCATTCAGACTGTTGCCTTAACTCAGCCAGCTGATGAAGTCGTTTAAGTGCTTTTTCTTGTTTCTTCTCATCTTTCCATGACTTGGAGGCTACATTTCGAGCAAATTCTCGTTGCTTTAATTCTTTTAGTCTCTGTGGACAAAGAAGAAAAATAGAAAAGATACTATAAATAAGTAATATATTCTTTTTCATTCTCAAGACTCCTCATTAAACTTTGTCCTGGGCACAGAGGTAACTTTCCAGATGGGGAAAGTAAAAGCACTTTCTCCATTGTCTGCTCCAAGATCAATTTAGTTGCCAACTCAGTTATCAGCGCTTGTCACAAGCACTACAGAAACATGGGGTGGAGCTTGACCCCAATCCTTGCTGGGACCACCCTGGCTACATAACTACAGTCATCTGTGTGCCTGCAAACACAGAAATGGGAAGGTGTGCAATATATGAGTGGGTATGAAGGGAGAGGAGGTGACGGAATGCACTTTCCTCCACTCACTGCCCGCAGCCCTCTCACTTGTAAAACATACTTATTTTTATTCATGAAAATTGATGTTTTTAAATACATTGGGTGAAATGATCTTGTTTCAGTAAAGATTATCTGTTATTGTGGAAGATTTAGTTCAAAGCTCTAAATGTGATTCTTAACTCATTCTTTTTTTCTGGTGGAGACTTTTATCCAGTGCAGATTTCTATATGTATCCCGGAGGACAAAATTGGATCAAGGATTTAAACTCAGGCTGGAGACTCAGTCTTGCTTGATTTAAATTAACCTACCACCTCTTTTAATTAATCTTTTCTCTAAAACAATTGGCTTACGTGCAAATTGGATGCCACTCATCACCTGTTTAGATTTCTACTTCAGAATCTGCCACTAAACACACCTACTGATATTGAACAAATTGAGAAACAGCCACAATCAAATGAGCATCTTTGAAGTTTGGAACTTAAACCTGAATTGAGAGTATATTTGAAGATTAGTCTCCCTTAATCAATAAAAAGTGATTTTAAACTGCCTGAAATCTGTACCCATTTAATTTGTTTTTCTTTCCCAAATTAAGTATAAAAGATGTTTGCCAGGAATGGCAAAAACCACACAGCTATCAAGTGAGGTTATAACGCTCTGGTAAACTATTTCCCATCTATTAAGCAATGGCTAAAAGCTTTAATGATCGTTAGCTTTGTTCTTGAAAAGGAACATGATCATGAGAGATGGTAGCCAGATAACTGCTACAAGACTATCTAAAGGAGGCAGACCAGCCTTTCAGAGGGAGAATATTCGAAGCACAAAGAATAAGAGTTTCATAGAATGAGAAAATTCTATGCCACAGGAAATTTCAAGAAATAAAATTATGGCCTATGTATTATCAAAAAAACAAAAAAAGGATCAACAGTTCTCTAGAGCTGATAAATAGCAGAGGGTTTAACCCTTCAAGGATAGTCTTGGTCAGAAGACAGAAGAGAGGCTTGTAAAATCCCCATTTTTATTTGTCCTCCTACTCACTCTTTCTCAGCCCCTTTATGCATAATAATCAGTTCTTGGAGTGAAGGCTTATCTTATAAGCAAAGACATTTCGGAAATTGTCCTACGCAATTTAAGAACCCATATAAAATGCAGTTCAACTGTGTCAAAGAGAGAAGATGATTACTGTGGTAAAAAGGAGAGGGATTTTTTTTTTACCCTCAATTATTACTGAACATAAAATACTCTATATTATATTCATTAATATTTTATATTAGTAGTATGTAAAACCTGAATAGCCTAAGAGAGGAAATTCATTCATTTACTGACAACATCTGATACTTGACTCTCACTATTGGAATCTTGTTTCCAGGTATATCTGTTTCTTCCACCAGCCTCCCAGATTCCAGGACTGTACTTCTATCTTTGAGTTATGTAAATCGTTGAGAATTCTGTCTCATTCATCCAACAATAGATACCATTAACTCCTACTATGTAATAGCGACATAGCAATTTACAAATCAATTATTTTCCCTTCAAAGGAGACAGACAAGTGAACAAATACTTTTTAGGATAGTGTTGAGCTTCTTAATAGGGGTGGACACAAGATTCTTTGGAAGCAGACAGGAAAAGTTAAGACAGATTGGAGGTAGGGATGGAGATTCATTGTGTTAAGGAAGTCAGAAAAATCAAAACGCTTTTAAGGAACACAGAAAACTGGAAGAAGAGATTTTGTTTAAAGACATCTAGCCACAGATTTGGTTTAGCCAATGCTGAGTGCTCAATACTGCACAGAGAAAACATCCCAGAGATCTACAGAGGGTTCCCCTCAAGTTTTCAGTATTTTGATTAATAGTGCATGTGCGTGAAGAACTATTCCAGGCCAAGAAAAGAGCCACCTGAAGGAATTAAAGGCAACAGTGGCTAGCATTCATATAGGGTCAGGAATAGTGGCTGATCTTACCAACAAAGCTGAAAAAACTCATGGGGCATTAAATATAGAATTCAGGGAGGGCTTGTTTCAGTAGACAATAATTAGTAATAGGTTAAGCAATACTTTGGATTTGCCTAACAAGCTATAAAAGCAAGAAATAGAAGTATAAACCTAATTCCAAGTGAAACTGCATTTCAGAACCAAATTCAAGAATATTTATAGAAATACAAAAATATTCAGCAAAGACTAAGAAAAATTAATGACATCTGACATCCAATCAAAGATTATCAGGCATGTAAAGAACCAGGGAAACAGCCCAAAATGAGAAAAATAGTCAACCAATCAAGACCTATACAGAACTAACACAGATGCTAGAACTGGCAGAAAAGTGCATTGAGAGAGGTATAACTGTATCCTGTATGTTCTAAACTAAAGACCAGATTGTGATCTGCTGGACAATTGTGGAACTGGAGTCACTGAAGAACGGGGAGGGAATATTTGCAAATATAATGAGTGAAAATTTTCCAAATTTCCTGAAAACTATAAACCCACAGATCCCCCAAAAACCTAAAGTGCAAGAAACATGAATAAAGCTACACGAAAGCTCATCATAAACAAATTTTTCAAAATCAGAAAACAATGACAATTTAAAAGTATCCAGAGAGAAATGACATATTTCTGTACAGAAGAACAAATAGTAGGAAAGCAAAAGTATTCTCACTGGAAACAATACAAGTGAGAATACAGTGGAGCAACATTTTTAAATTTCTGAAAGAAAATAAAAAACTTGTCAAATAAAACTTTATACCCAATGAAAATATCTTTTTTAAAAGGAGGTGAAATAAAGATGTTTTCAGACATGAAAAGTTGGAAGAATTCATAGTGGCATACCTACATGATACAAAATATTAAAGAATGTCATTGGGCAAAAGGAAAATAATATTAGATAGAAATATGTGTCTACACAAAAGAATGAACACCAGAAATAGTAACTACAGGACAAATAAGACATATTTTTTATTATTTAAATGTAGTTAGACTGTTTAAACGAAAACAAAAGCTATGTTTTTTGAGGTCTATAACTATTTTACAAATAAAATGTTTGACAACAATAGCATAAAGGCTAGGAGGGGTAAAATGGTAATATAGTGTTGAAAGTTCTTATTCTATACATGAAATAGCATAATAAGAATTGAAGGTAGACTGTATTATGTTAAAGTGTATTATATACCCTACATTGATCATTAAAATAATAAAACAAAGTATTTTAGCCAATAGGACTACAAAGAAGATAAAAGGAAATAATTAAATTTACTCAATCCAAAAGAAGGTAGAAAAAAGTAAAAAGGAAAGTAAAATAGATGGGGTAATTATAAAACAAATAGCAAGATAACAACTAAAATCTAAACACGTCACAAATCAAATTAAATGCAAATGTTCTAAACACTGGAATTAAAAGGTAGAGTCTGGGGGCTGGCCCGTTGGTGCAGCTCTTAAGTTCGCACGTTCTGCTTCTCGGCAGCCAGGGGTTCACCAGTTTGGATCCCAGGTGCAGACATGGCACCGCTTGGCACGACATGCTGTGGTAGGCATCCCACATATAAAGCAGAGGAAGATGGGCACGGATGTTAGCTCAGGGCCAGGCTTCCTCAGCAAAAAGAGGAGGACTGGCAGTAGTTAGCTCAGGGCTAATCTTTCTCAAAAAGAAAAAAAAGGTAGAGTCTGTCAGTTTGGATAAAAAGCCAAGATTCAACTATTTGTTAATTACCAAAGCAAACTCTAAAATACTAGTCTAAAGAAAGCAGGAGGGGCTCTATCACAATAAGACAGAGTAGAATTTAGGGTAAAGGTATATTACCAGGAATAGGAAGGTTATTTCACAATGATAATAGAGTAATTTAATCCGGATAACAAAATAAACCCAAACATTTATGCCTCTAACAAGAGAACTTCAAAATACACAAAGCAAAAATGAATAAAACTGCAAAGAGAAAAAGGTAAATCCACAATTATAATAGGAGTTTTCAATGCCCCTCCACTAAACAACAACAAAATGCTAATCACAAATACCAAACTTCCGGAAAAGATTACACCAAGGCGATCACGCATATTATAAAAGACTCTTCCAAGAGTTGATTTTTCTAATAACAAGAGAGCTGTTTGGCACTGGATAGATAAGGAGAACTTCCAAGAATCCAGAGGTCAAATTTTGCCAATCTCTTATTTTAGCTTGGGTTTTCCCAAGTTTCTACTTTTCTTCTCTTGTTCTGATAAAAAAAAATTCATTTATTTAAGCAATGGCACAGACTATAATTGTCAGTAATGCTTCTAAGTTTAAACAAAAAATAAACCAGTTGGAAAAAAAAATTCCTTGAGGTTATATAGCAGATCAGCTCTTACTGAGAAAAGCTCAAGACAAACACATTTCAGGAGAAACTATAGAAAGCTCAATAACCAGTTGCTTATCAGTAGAGACTCAGGACGAACACGTTAGAGCAGGTGAGAGGGTGAACCTCGCTGGGATGGGGAGAAAAGAAATGGCGAGTAGCACCTAACAATAGGAGGAATAAAACCAAGTGTTTGGTTTCCAGAGGTGTTTGGATGGTAGACAACACAATGTAGGGATTAAGAGAAGAATTCTGAAATCAGTCAGACCTGAGTTTGTATATTGTTTCTGTCACTCACTATCTTTGAGACTCCAAGAAGTTACTCAATTTTCCCTAACTTCACTTTACACATTTGTAACTTGGCAAACTATGAGTATTTACCTTGTAGAGTTCTTGGAATTATTATTTGATCTGGGAAATGTAAAACCCTGAGCATAGCACCTCATCTATAGCAAACGCTCAATAAGTATGAACTAGTATCACTTTTAGAGGTAGGGATTGGTTAGCTTTTATGGAACTTTGGGAAGCAGGATGAATAAGGAACCCTTGATTTAACAGGCAACAGGGAGCTATTAAGAGCACTTGTCTCATGTTCTTATTGAAAACAGAATGTTTGAGTGGTTTTCATCTGGACAGTTTTACAAGACTGGTAAACGGAGCCTTTTCTAAAGGAGAAGACAGAAAAAGGAAATACGCTGGGTGCATTCCTCACCCTTGCCTTGAATAATTTATAATGTTTAATTGAAAGATTTGTAATTTCTGTAAGTCCAAAATCATAGGTCACTACTGAAGAAAATTGTACACTTTGGATTACAGTGTGATTTGTTGTCAGAATTTTCTTTGATAAATCTTATCCGAAGTTTGCCCTTGGGTTTAATATTATCCAAAAAGGACCTCAATCAGGAAAGAGGGTAAAAGAGTGGAAATCTAGTATTTCCTAGAGGGAAATAGGGACATCTAGGTCATCTCCTTGTATTTTTAAAAGAAATTTAAAAGAGAAATGGCAGAGCAGATGCTCTTCCTGGTCCTGAAGAAAGGCTACCTGCCATGGTGTTTGCCCATATCAAAAGCAATCCAAAAAGGACTGATGCAGGGATCAAGCTAAAGAAAGAAAAGTCATCCTCACATAGATTCTCCAGGTTTCACGATGCATTTCATTCTCTCTCAGCAATAAGTGAAATAAGGTTTATGGAGATATATTTGCCAAAATGCATTTATGAAATACTTGGAATTTAATTTTCTTCTCAGGTTCATTTTAAAAGCACAAACTAAGCAATCGTTATTTCCCTACCTGCCAACAAGAATGCTTGGCATGTGCTTTGCAAATGGAATTCAGCTGTGAATAAATAAGTGCAGAGGCAAATTGATCAGGTCAGTGAGTGTCTATGTGTCTGAAATAGCAATACTCCCAAGATTATTGCTTACCAGTCAGAACATGTATGTGAACATCAGCCCACTCCAGTCAGCACTCTCCGTTCAACTTCACTGAAGCAGAACACACAAGTGAAATGAATTTACCCAAGTGGATCTACTATTTCCTCTCTTAAGTAGAATAATTCCTTCCATTCCTGCACTTTCATCCATAGATCCCAGGGTACTTTGCAAGCATTAATGATTTTCTTCACAGCAGAGCAAAACTCCAGTGCAACAGGTCAAAATTTTTAACCTCGTTTTAGAGATGAAGAAATAAACATATGGAAGGTTAAATGACTTGATTCACACCAAAAGAGAGATCAAGAAAATACTTGTGACGTGAAAACAGAATGTTTAATCTTCATGAGGATAAGGAGAAATCACAAGAGTTTATGTAAAATCCTAGACATTTATAATAGTTTCATTTTGTGAAAATAAAAGTCTATCTAGTTCTGAAATATTATTCATTTTTTGGAAATGTTTTTATCAAAATGATTTGGAAGACATTTATAGATCATTAACAATAATCTAGAATAGGAGAGGGTATAATTCGAACAACAATATGATCAAGATATAAGAATTAAATTATATAAAAAGTCTTTATTATTTCTCAGAAAAATTCTCCATGTTGAAATGGGATTTTCCTTATTTTCTGCTCTTTTGCATGTCCTTATCCTTTATGTGATCTAGTAGCTTTACAAACACAGATAGTGAAATGAACTAAAAGATTTTTGTAAGGAAGCTACAGTTGGGCTTAGAAGCTACGGTTTGGGCTACTAACCAAGATAAGTTCCCTACCATGTTCTAGAATTAGTGCATCTGAGCATATTTGCCTCTGATAGGATTCTCTGCTCCAAGGATAAATTGTGCCACAAGCAAGCTAAGAAGGGGTAAGAAGAAATGAAACTGGGGCTGTTACCCTGCCTCCATCCTTTTCTTCACATATGCTAAATTAAATACTTTACAATAAGATCTGGAGGATTCTTCCTATGTGTGCTGGAAAATGAATTGCTGAATTCTAAATCTGATTGCTGATGGTCACCGCTCTGTGCTTTGACAATCAGGATCTAGAGATTCCTTTTGGGTTCATTTCTGGACTCTTTAACTGCCTGAGCCCAATGTTCAGGAGAGATATAGCCAGGACTGAAGACACCACTGTTTAAGTGCTAGTTTGAGGATGTTTCTAGATTCTAGGGCAACCTGAAAATGTGGTTCATGTAAAAGAAATTTCTTTATAACCCAAAGTAGCCTGGGACACCTCCATGGCTTAGAGAGGGGCATATATTCAGGTGCTTAAGGAATATCACCCAGGCAAGCCACCATGCCATTCCCTTCCAAGGCCCAGGATCCCCTGAGAAGTCCTCAAATTGCAAATTGACAGCTCTAGTGTTCCCATTTCTTCTGAGAAGTTCCCAAGATCCTTCCATCCTCCAGCTATTATGGTCAAGATCCAAGTCAGCTGTGATACGAGGCATGAATCTTTATTTGGTTTAATTGCAAGGTTTATTTGTTTTCTGCACCATGGTATAACCAAAGCTAAAGTTTGCAGTGCTTTTGTAAGTCATACATTATCAGGCAAGAATATAACCAATCCTGTATCAACGTCAACATCTCTAGTGATTGTTGTTGCGAAATTATTAACAGCATTACGAAGGAAGTGCTTTGTTGATGAATAAATGGAAATTGCTTTTCAGACTGGTTTAGTAGTAGAAGTCAAAGGGCTTTTAATCTCCAGCCTTTGCCATGTTCACAGTGTGGTAAGAACACACCAGCCAAGTCAGAACAATATTAATTCCCATGAAGTGTCTGCAAAGAGTGTTTTTAGGTTTGAAGAAATCCAGCATTTCAGAATGAGCAAATGGAAATTCATTAATTAAAGATTATGACTTGAGTAAACATTTGATTAGACTAATATCTAGTTAATAAAGCCTCAGAAAAAATAATTTTGCATTCCATCACAGTTTAGACCTTGGAGAATAAGTTCAATGTGAGAAACATATGAAAGATTCCAGACCAGGAAAATCCAGACACTTTTCCTCATGCAACGGGGTTTCAAAATTATCAATATTTCTTTGGAGAAAAAGTGGAGAGTGTCAGAATGTTTCATACCTTCTTTATAAGCTAGTATGTAAATTACCACTTTAAAAAGTGTTCATCTTAAAAAAGTGTTATTGAAGCCCAAAATTTGCTCAACTGAATTTTACAAATCTCTATCTTTTAGAAATACTTCCAAGTATCAAAATGTAGAGCTAGAATGGGTATCAAAAAAGAACTGTTAAGGATAGTTTCCAATGTGAGGTCCGTTTCTATCTTCAGCACTCCTAGCCACGTGCGGAAAAGACCAAGACCTTAAGGAAATCTTTTACTTATTTCCTTTTAAAGCTCAAGGGAATGAATCACATTCTTTGTGGGAAAGTTTTAGGAAATGACTGTGTTTGCACTAGGCCCTGAGAGTCTAAAAAGGAAATCTTAAGAGCATCCCATGGCAAACCTCTGCCCTCCCAGATTGTGTGGCTGCTGTCATGATGCCATCTTTACTTGGCAGGTTATTATCTGCTCTGCAGCATTCTTTCCCAGCTGTGTGACTCCTTCATGGCCACCTTCTCTCCATTCAGTTCATGAAGAAAACTTGACCTAATGCACTCTGACCCAGCTATCCTGCTGTTTCCTTAAGAGCAATCTCTTGTATTTCAGCATCTTGTACAACCTAACATTATATGGATTTTTAAAAGCTCTTTCAATTTCTACTTCATCCTCCCACTCTTTCATACCCTACTATAGGGTCAGCAATGCCTGCTGAGAATATTGCACGCAGAAGTCTTTAATCTGAACATACTTGCCAACCAAGACTGTCTTAGTGCAGGGAAAGAGTTTTTGAGATTTCCTCAATTTCCTACCTAAATGTTGTTCTGAAACAGAACTGTCTTTGGGAAGAAACTATTAAAATAGAGACAGAAACAGAAACAAGAAATTAATGAAATTAGATTTTGATGTAAAATTGAATTTTGGATCATATTAATCTTACACAATAAATAGAAATGATATTTTAAAGCTAAAGATATCAGTTAGTAATGAGTTAAGCTACTCATTCTGTGTAGCAGAAACTTGGTCACAGTGGCTTAATCAAATAAGGTTGATTTTACTCTTAACCAAGAATCTATATTCAAGGAAGTCCACGGCCCAATCTTCTTTCAGCTTTCAGTTTCCTCCAACTTGAGCATGTGGCTTTATCCTCTTGGTTGCAACAGACCTGAGAAAGATCAGGTAACCAAACTGCATTCCAGGTAGGAAGAAAGAAGAGGTAAGGGCAAAAGCTGATGCTGTTCTTTTTTTTTTTAATCTCAAAGACAACAGCTCTTGGGAAGCTGCACCAGATAGACTTCACTCACATACTATTTGCCAGAGGGATATCACATGCTACTGACATTTAAGTAAGGGGTGTGGGAAATCAAGGTTTTTAGCTAGGCATATCGCCACCCCTCAAACAAATCTAAGTTTTGTCACTAAAGAGAGAGAGTGGGATGGACCTGGAGTAGGTAACCAGCAGTGCCAGCCCCACTCAAGTCGCTAAATGTTGCCAAAAATTATGGCTGCAGTCAGTGTTCAACCACATGCACTGCTCCTTTCAGTGCCCCTCCACAAGCTCTGCGTCAATGGGATGCAAAACACGATATGAAGTTTCCAGATCATTTTACTCTACATCCTCATAAAGGCCTTAATTAAAAATTACTAATTCTCTTGAAAGATTTGGAATTGATTTTCTACTTAGGTATATTGTGTTAGAAGTAGAGGTCAGTAAAATAAGGCCAGTGGGACCAATCTGGCCCTCAGCCTGTTTTTTATAAATGAAGTGTTACTGGAACAGAGCCATGCCGATTTGTTTACATCTCATCTCTGGCTACCTTCGAGTTGAAACGGCAGAGTTAAGTTCTTGCAACAGAGATGACATGATTCAAAAAGTCAAAAATGTTTACTATCTGACCCTTTCCAGAAAGTTTGCCAACCCCAGTGAGACAAACAGCCTTGTTCTTGTTAGTTCAGGGTGAAGGAGTTTGATGAACGGTGTGTAGGTCGGCCCCAGGGAGAGCCCTGAGCCGCCAAAGCGGAGCACGCGAACTCAACCTCTACACCAGTAGGCGGCCCTGGAAGTGAATTATTTTTAAAATTGAAGTTATTTGAACAAAACTTTATCAACATCCATAGCTATTACTATTCAAAAATAGCATTTCATATGTTCTTTTCTTCAGTGATTTCAAAAGCTTCTGGGAAAAGTATTTCAAATGAATATATTAACACTAAGATTAAATTTATACTTTAATTTGAAGTGGCAAGATACGTGATAAATCTTAAACTTTCAAAACATTGAAAGAGTTGCATTGTTTCAAAATTAGCCATTCTCAGATTTTTAAGTAAAGTGTGACATTTAAGGAGAATATAAACGTATGTGTGCCTTTGTGCACATTTATAACATCTGTATAAAATTTGGCCAGGGTTTAAAGGACTTAAAAATTTGATGGATGCTAGTCACTATTTGAAAAATGCTATGACAACAAAGAATATTTTAGTTATATCTGTACTTTTTCTGACACAGTATGCATTATTCACGATGTGTTTTATATCTCCAAATATGTTTACTACATAAAATTTTAGGTTGAAATGCAGAAGCACTAAAACCTGCTTAGATAGGTTTTGACTTTTAAAAATAATCTTATTCATAAAGAAATATAATGCAATCATCAAAGAGACTCCATCTTTTCACTTTTCAAACTGACAAAGTCATAATGTTTTATAATACCCAGTATATTGATTATACGAGGAAATAGCACATTCATTCACTCTTGGTGTGAGTATAAACTGAGGAGTCCCTTCAGAGGGTAATTTGACAAGAGAAATTACATTTCTATTTCTACCATCCCCCTGCCTCAGCAATTCCACTTCTAGAAATGCATCCCTCAGATACAATTACACATCCAATCAAAGACTGTTCCCTGGAATATTGATGGAATTACGTTTATAAAAATATGTATATAATTCTTGAATTCTTGTTCTTAACCAATACTAAAATTGCCTGTCATAGTTTCTTTTTAAGAATGGTACACAAGTTATAACCATGTCTATAAGCTGTATTATTTTTTATTCCTTTGTATGTACATTTTTCCTTATCCTCCATCCTGAAGTTAGCTGAATTAAAACAAAAAAAGAGAAAGTCTATCACATTACTTTTACTGTTTTTGTTGCCTTAAGAAATATTTGAGTATAGAGAAAAATTCATCAAACTCAGTGCCTAAAGAATCAGTGGCCTCAAAATTTTACCATTTCAAGGCTAGAGTCATATAATATCACATCTTTTAACACTTCTATAAAATAAAATAAAATACAGTGTCAGTTGAAATGAGGGTGTTTTAAGCAATTAAAAATGAAAATTCACAATTATGAGTCAAAAAGCAAAGCAGAAATAAGGATTGCAGGAGTTGGGTAGAGTAAGAACAAAGCAAGATACAGACAAGGCCAAGGGTGGGATTCTTGCACGTGGTGAAAATATCACAGGGCTCTTTTTATCTCCTTTTTGATGAAGTATTTGATCTGCTTTCACATCAAATCTCTGAAAAATACCATAAATTTATAACTATTATGAAATGAGATATTTAATGTGATTAACTGAATTTTGTAATTCAAATAAAGACATACACTTTGACATCTGAACTGGTTGTTGATTGGAGACAAATTATACCTAGAGATGAAATCTGTTTGGAAAGCTCAGCTATCAACAGCTCTTTAATGGTGCTATTTATTCACTCCTTAATTCATTTAGCCTATTTTTAATTAAATTTCCTAAGTCTTATTAACTACAGTAATTCAAAATTTGGACAATTAAATCTATTAGAAGAGGTAACTTCAGAAGGCCATACGTTTCAATTTTCCTAAACCAAGCCATCTAACCATTAGTTACTTTACAGAGTATTAAAATAAACATGGGTCACAAAAAAGCACACAGGGTTATTCAGCTATAAGTAAATAAATATGAAACCATGAATGAATAAATTTCATATGAACCTTCAAATAATTGTAGGTGGGCTGAAAAATATGACCTTTCAAAAATTAATATCAGAAATAAGAAAAATATGAATGTACAAAACAATCTGCTAAAGATTGACACCTTATCAGCAAAGACTTTATTTCCTTTGGGATACATAATATTTATGTTTACCATATTTATTATCATGATGAAATATTGAAAATAATGCAGAATTTTAACTATAGAAAACGTTTTAAATAATGATACAGATATTTGATAAAACACATGTCGCCTAAAAATTCTACACTGAGGAAGAACACTTAAGTACCTTGGAAATGTATGCTGTGACAGACACACTGTTCACTCAAAATTACACCCTGCCCCCTTCCTTCTTTGCTAACACAAGATTTTTTTTTTGAGTTTTACTTTTTCTTTTTCATTTATTTTAGATTCCATGTATTACAGATACCATACAGTATTTGTCTTTTTCTGTCTGGATTATTTCATTTAACATAATGTCCTCCAAGTTCATACATGTTTTTGTAAGTGGCAGGATTTCCTTCTCTTTAAAGGCTCAATAACATTTCATTACACATACATATTTATATCACATACTTTTTGTCCATTCATCCATTGATGAACAATTAAGTTGTTTCCATGGCTTGGCTATTGTGAGTAATGCTGCAATGGACATGGGAGTACAGATATTTCTTTGAGATAGTGATTTGATCTCCTTTGGACATATACCCAGAAGTTTCATTTCCTTTGGGCGCATATCCAGATTACTGGATCACATGGCAGTTCTATTTTTAATTTTTTGAGGAACCGCTATACTGGTTTTCATAGTGGCTGAACCAATTTACATTCCCACCAACAGTATATAAGAGTTCTTTTTTCTCCACATACTTGCAGGCATTTGTTATCTCTTGTCATTTTGATGATAGACATCCTTTCAAGTATGAGGTGGTATCTCATTGTGGCTTTGATTTGCATTTATCTGACGATTAATAACATTGAGCATCTTTTTATATATCTATTGGCCATGTGTGTGTCTTTTGGAAAAAATGTCTATTCAGGTCCTTTGCCCATTCTTTAAATGAGTTATTTGGTTTTTTTGCTATTGAGTTGTCTGAGTTCCTCACACAACATATTGTTTTTGTTTTTTAGGTATCATGGAGCAATTCCTTGACCTCAGATGTACATGTGACTCTGATCTTGTCATGGTTATAAATAAACTCCTACAATTTAGCCAAAAGAAAATCATAACAAACTCAGTTTCCATGTTCAAATCAACTTGCCCAGTGGCCACTGTGTTCTTCCTCGCAATGTTTTAAAATATTTAATCACAATATAAGAGCAAATACATAAAGCAAGGATGACATCAAAGTACTATGTACAAGACTCAGCTAAAAGTGCAAGTGCTTTATGCAAGTTAATACCTTCAGTTTTCACAACAAATCTATGATGTAGATACACCTATTATCATTCCCATTTCACAGGCGAAGTGAAGACAGCCAAAGGCGGAACCTGGCAGCCAGGACAGTTTAGAGTGTGACTCTCACCAGCCACAATATGTATCTCTAATGCAAATTTGTCTTGCATACCAATGGAGGAAAATTCTTTCTAGGTGAAAATATTTTATGCCCTTTTGAATTTCTAATTCAGGGCTTCTTTCCAGAACTTTTCCCTTTCTCCTTTACATACAGGAAAATGAGATCCAGGTAGGATGAAGACCAGGTCTTTTGCCAAATGCCACTCTGTAAGTCAATAGCCAATGGGGATTTGGACTGAGACTGTATATCTATGCTTTAGAAAGAAATCCATTAGCTGCCAAGTCTGTGGGGCTGACACTCCAACTCATCCTGACAGCTGAATGTTTGAAGTTGCCAAGTTTTTCTGAAATATAATCATTGTTATCTATTAAGAAACAAGTTTGAAGGCAAATGCTTTAAAGAGACTGAACTTCAGTTCTTTTTTAAATTTTTTAGCTAACATTCTGTTATGTACACACAATCACAGTCAAAAACACACCTGGTATTTTCATTTTTACCCTAAATATGCTTCTAATGTAAAAGGAAAAATTGCTCTGGACAAGTTAAACAAGGAAAGAATATTTTATTCAAGACTATTGCAATAAAGGAGAGGCCCTATTGCACTAGGGGAGAGAAATTGAACACAACTCTGCAGAAACAAAGGACAGGAGGATTTTCAAAAGAACTGAAGGATGTTGCCCAGAGGCACATCAATGTGCTTAGGCCATCTGTGTTTGCTAATTGTCCCTAACTGAAGTTAGGCTCCTATCCACCCACAGAGACTGGAAGACAGGGGCTCTATGTCTTTTGATGATTACCTTTCAAAGGTATGACTCCCCGGTCTTGAGATAGACATTTCTGAAACAGGGAAAGAAAGAATTACGATTGCAAGTTTTCTAAAGTAAATGCTCTGAGAAAAGGGAGGTCAGGGACATACAGTCAGGAAGAAACCTGTCTCAAGTTTAATCAAGCTGAGGGGAAGATTAAGGCCATCTTGGTCAGTAGAGAGTTTGGAAAATGCATGTGCACCAGTAGAAAGAATTAAAAATATTCATTCATCTATTTATTAACAAAGATCCCTGTTAACATTTTGGTGTTTGCCCTTTCAATGTTTATGTATCACTTATCTATAAATATAAATTTTGTCACACACGCAAGTTTATAGTCTTTTCCATCCATTTCTTATCAGGCCAGGAAACAAGTGAAAACAGATGAAAATTTGTCTATAATGACTGCAACAAAACAGCAATTGCCCACATGAACAATGAGATTTTTACATGTTAGGCATTATGCTAACCCTTTACTTAATAAAATGATTTAATTTTCTCCAAAAACCTGTAAGTACTTTCGGCACACCCACCTCATGTTTTTATATGAGGAAATTGAAGTTAAGAGATGCTGAGTAACTTGCTCAGAATTATACAATTAACAACCAATTTTACAGAATTTGTTTTAGGTCTAAGATGCCTGATACCCAAGCGCTGGCTGGTAACATCTACACTCTATTTTCTCAGATCAATTCTTTACGTACTTTCCAGTCCATCATTACTCTCCCTTAGAATCATGACATTGCCATCCTCATAAGACCAAGGCTTTTAAATCATATTTCAAAAGTTATATTTCCATGCCACATAAACTGTAGTTTTAAAAACATGCATCTATGGAAGTTTTGAAATGTTCATTTGGGATTTTACATCTGAAATTTAGAATGTCTCTGTGCCGACAACATAAAAACATCTACCTTCTCCTCAGTTAACAAGTAAAGCTTCTGGGATACAATTCAACTTCAGAAAAATTATTATTTACTGAAGCAAGATTCCAAGCCAGGAAGTCTCTTTGCTTTCTCCAAATGCATGTGACTTACTATAAGAAAAGCCCATTATGTATCTTATTATACTTCAGTCCAATTTAGCAATTCCCAACTCAGGTTTGCCACAATCCTGGGTCTTAGAGAAAATCTCAAGGATTTTTATAAAATACTACCAAAGTTCTCAAAGAAAATTAATTTAAATTTGCTTTTAAATAAGTCTGATCCTGTACTCTGAGCAGTATGGTGTTAAATTCAAGATTATCAAGAAGTGGAAAAACAACCAAGAGTTATCCAGTTGTTAATGCTGTTCTGTGCAAGGCACTGAGCGAGGTGTTGTACATGAGAGAAGATGAAAAAGATGCTCACACAGCTAAGAGCATGGGAAGGGAAAGGGGATACAGACATGGTCTCCAACAAGGATGGTTTACTTGTAAGTAGCAGAAATCTACTAAAACTAGGGATAGTTTCATGGAAGGGCACAGGGTATCTCACTCGGAGACCTGGCGAGAAGTGTAGCTAAGCTGCAAAAGGAAACGACACCAGGAACAAAACCACTATGAACTGAGATGATTTTATCTGTCAATAGAGGATTGCATGGTCTCCCGTCTCTTCTTTTCTGGGCAAACAAATGTCATTCCTCCATCTCTCTCTACATGCCTTTCTATATTTTGGAATGTATTAGACTGAAACACAGCTACTTCAAGCTCTGGCTTTATTATATTCAGAAGTGATGGATTCTCTCACTCTTATTTCTAAGTCTCAGAGGGAAAGAATGTGTCTGGCAAAACTAGAACCAAGGGTACATACAGGTCCCAATTACTCATGAGAGGGTGAGAGCTGTGGCATAACTCTCATTTAACAAGAGTTTCAGGTACAAGCATTGTGAAAAAAGGACATAAGCAAATTTTCTAAGACTTGGGAATAAGGCAGAAGAGAAAATGTTCAGCACAGAAAATTATTGTATCTTGGTACATACACAATCTTAATTCACAGCAGAATGTAAGAAGTATGCAAGAGATATAGCTAAATTTTTATGAGAGACTGTTGTAAAAGATTGTAATAAGAGATTATTTTAGGTCATCTATGTGTATATGTACATGCATATGTATGATATATATCTATATATCACAAAATATGTAATACAAACAATTATATAACATCACATTCAAGCTGGCAGTTCAAACTGTCATGAGGTTTTCATATATAGTTATATCATTTAAAATGAGCCTCAGTAAAGATATTGATACCTATCATTAATTTAGTGCTTAATTTATGCCAAACCCTGTTAGAAATGTGTTAATCCATCATGTCGTTTAATTTTTAGAGTTACACTATAAGGTAGATATTATTATTTCTTCCATCTTAGAGAAGGTGTAATTGGCTCTTAGAGAGGGTAAGAATTTGCCAGAGATCACAGATCTAATAAGTAAGAGGCAGGATTCTAACGCATATTTCTTTAACTAATTCGCTTAACCACTATGCATTACTATCATTTCAAGCCCTGATGATGGTAGAATTCTGTTACAGAGATGGGACTCTAATGTCTTGTGAAAAACTACAAGAGCAAAGGCAAAGGATGATAAAATTCTGGAGTATTCAAGAAAGACTGAGGAGCTATTTTTAGCTGAAACATGTGATGTATAAGAAGAGAGAAACCAAGTCTGAAAGAAAGCCCCCTGAGCGTGGGGGCTGTAACAATTATGTTAAGCAGGAGAGAAAATTAATTGAAATTGTTCTTGAGGGAAGAAAGTATGATGGTAGTGAACATGATTTACAAGGTAGGTTGGGATGGGAAAATAAAGAGTCATAAGAATCTGGCAAGGAGACTATTACACTGTCCTGTCAAGCTCACCTACTGAAGTCTACTTTATTGAGTTGATATGAATAATAAGTATCTTGAAGCCATCCCCGAATGGACACGGGTATCCAAGAGATCAGCTAAAATCTAATAAGGTGAAAAGCTGTCAAAATAAGTGAATGGTAAGCTTAGGGTGTCTATTACTGTTTCTTGTCTATCACTTGTTTTCATTCCAGAAAAAAAAATTGTTGGAAAGTACAGGTCATTGAAATTCTCTGCCTAAATGCAAGACAATTTTTCTCAACTCCTTATCCATCAGTAAGTCCTATTTGACTCTACCTGTAAATTATAGCCTATATTAATAACTTTTTTATTTTCTCCAATGCTTCCACCCTAACCCAAACCATCATCAGATCCTTCCTGGATAACATAATAACTTTCTAGCTGGTCTCTCACCTGCCAATTTTACGCTTCCTTACTTCTATCCACTGTTCACAAAGCAAACAAAGTAATCAGTTCAAAACATTTTTCAGAGTAAGCCTCTTGCTTGATCAAATCTTATCAGTGATTTGGAAGTGATCTGAGACTAAAATCCAAAAGCATTCAAATTGTTTGTGATACTATATATGATTTAGACAGTCTGTACCTCTCCAACTTCATTTTCTATCATTCTCTCTACCCTGCCCCCACAATTCTATTGCACTTCCGTGATGCTTATTTCTTTTCTATTACTCAAATACTCCGTAATCTTTCCCAACTCAGGAACCATGCCCTTGCTGAACCATCTTCATTTCTCCTTAGATGGCTGATGTATTTTCTGCTTCAGAATCAAGGATCATGCTGTCATAGAGGCTTATCCCTCTGAGGAAGGGTAAAAGCTGTGGTAGAGTATACCAGATCAAGGAAAGAACATGCACAAAGATCCATACACAACAGAAGGGAACCTATAAAGCTAGAACAGTTACAAGTAGAGTTGGGACGAAAAGTAGGGGAAGGTAAGAGATGAGATAGGAGAAGTAAGTTTATATCTATAAGGTTTTTTCAGCCAAAATAAGGAAGTTAGGTTTTATTTTGCACTCACAGTGGTGTAGAAGAAGGCAATGAAATCTTTTAAGTAGAGGAATGATAAGGTAATGATTGCACTTTAGAAAGATGAAGTGGGGAGCAGGCAAGACGTTAGGCAAGAAAACTAAGCAGGAGATGATGGCGTCCTGACCTAAAATGAGAGGCAGTGTGGGGAGGAGCTAGCTGAGGGGATTATTTAGGCAGCAGAATTAATTGTTGGGAAATTACTCATCAATTAGAGATCTATTTGTACTCTTGACACTATTATTACCAAAACAAATCATTTATTTCAGTAAGATGTTTTCCTCTGGTTAAGCCCATTAGTGGTTTAATTAAACAAGTAGCTCTATTCCTATAATGAGAGGAAGATATTGTAAATAGACTGAGACATTTTATTTTTAAGAGCTAAATGGGAGGAAGCAGTTAACACTCAGATACACAGGGAAAATTTTTTTAAAAAGCATTATTTCAGGCACTGGGGATTTTAGAGCAGTGAGACATGTCAGAGGTGTTTAATCCACAAGGAAAACTAGATACTCCCAAAGTGAGCAAATTGCTGAAAGGCACTCTGAAGGAAGAAGCTGAGTTTTACAGTTATTCTTGTTTTGGAATTTTTGTTCATGTTTGTTTTTGAAGATTTTGAAGACATACAGAGACAGCTAGGAAGAAGGAAGAAAACCAGGGGCTACCAATAGCAGCCATACAGTACGAATGACCATGGTTTCCAGTGACCTGTTCTGCAGACAAACCCAGCAGCTTTCACTGAAGAAACCAATGGCCAACACAGCCACCACAGACACCCTGCAGATTTCAACAGCTTTCACCCCACAGGGATATGCATTCACTGACACCAGCTGCCTGAGTCTCTCCCTGCTCCCTCCCTCCTCACCCCCAAAGGAGCCCAGGAGCCCCACTAGCAATCAGCCTAGACCTCTCTGGCTGTGTGAGAGCAAGATACCAGCCCAGATCCCTGGGAATGACCCCATTCCCATGCACACACTTGAGGCTAGCCCCTCCAGCTGTGCATTTGTGTGTGTTGCCAGCCTGACACCCATAATTGGCCTCCACTGCTGTGCACATTCCCAGGGGAGACTGTACAGCCATGAGAGAGCACAATGACAGCCAGGGTCCCTGGAACTGCTTGTGGGCCAGGATTACACCCATCTTCTGTCACTGGCCTGCACCACTGTGCTCGTATGAAGCTAGCCCATCCAGCTATGTACCTCAGCCTGGTCCCTGTCACCAGCCTTCACTGCTGTGTGCCCATGGAAAGACTCGAGGCATGGTAGTGCACGATGACAGCCAGGGATCCCATAGCCGCCAGTATGCCCACAGTTGGCCCTTGCCACCTGCCCTCACCCCCACCACTACTGTGTGTTTGCAACAGTTCTAGCCACTACACAAAACTTGCAGCTAACCTGAAAAGCCAAGAGTGTGCACATCACTGGCTCTGGCCAGTACTGCTGCTTGCAATGTACTTAGCTGCTGGACCTGAAGGTACTGTTGAGGAACCAAACAGCCCTTGCAGCCTCGATGGACCTCTGACTGATCACCAAGGATCACATAGTTGTTGATGCTGAGGACCACAGTGGCCTGAACCAATGAGCCACAACATCTCCCCCCATCCCCAGACCTGGTGCCACCATGTATCCTCACATTTGGCACCTACACCATTAGACCTGGGGTCACAACATGCTCCAGTGTGACCCCGCCTGCAGAGGAAAATCTTCCCTTACCAAAGTCAGTCCATAAAGTCTGGTAGAGATGACTGCTTCTTCAAATGTGCAGACACCTACATAGGCTGCTGGGACCATGAGTAACCAGGAAAATATGACTCCACCACAGGAATATAGTAAATTTCTAGTAACTGGCCCCAAAGAAATGGAGATTCAGGAATTTCCCAACAAAGAGTTCAAAATAATTGTTTTAAAGATGCTCAGAGAGCTACAAGAAAACACAGATAAACAATTTAATAGTATCAGGAAAACAATGGAAGAACAAAATGATGGAAAATACAAAGAAGAAGCAAACAAATTTTGGAGCTGAAAAATACAATGATCAAACTGAAGAATTCAATGTAGACCTTTAATAAGAAACTATACCAAGCAGCAGAAAGAATTAATGAGCTTGAAGACAGATCTTTGAAATTTTTCAGACAGAGAAACAAACAGTGAAAAGATTGTAAAAGGAATAAAGAAAGTCTATGGGACACCATTAAGAGAAAATGTATGCATTATTGGACTTCCAGGAGAAGAGAGGGAGATGGGGCAGAAAGCTTATTTTAAAAACAATAGCTGAGAACTTTACAAACCCAGGAGAGATTTGAACATCCAAGTTCCTGAAGCTAATATGTCATCCCAAAATTTCAATCCAAAATTATCTTCAAAGGCACATTATAATGAAACTACCTAAAATCAAAGACAAAGAGAGAATTTTAAAAGAAGCAAAAGAAAAAAATTTCTCTCCTATTAGGGAACCCACATAAGGCTATGAGCAGATTTCTCAGCTGAGATCTTAGGAAAGAATGGGATGAATAGGATGATATATTCAAAGAGCTAAAAAAAGAAACTGCCAACCAAGAATATTTTACTCAACAAAGTTGTCCTTCAAAAATGAGGGCAAGAAAAAGACTTTCCCAAACAAACAAAAGCTGAAGGAGTTTATTAACACTTTTTCTGCCTTACAAAAAATGCTCAAAAGAGTTCTTAAAGCTGAAACAAAAGGATGCTAACTAGTAACATGAAAACATATGAAAATAAACAATACACCAGTAAAGGCAAGTACAGTCAGCATTCTGTATCCACAGATTTTGCATCCATAGAGCCAACCAACAGCAGATTGAAAGGCTTATGATGGTTGTATCTGCTCTGAACAGGTACAGACTTTTTTTTCATCATTATTCCCTAAACAATACAGTACAACAACTGTTTACATTGTATTAGGTGTTATAAGTAATCTAGAGATGATTTAAAGTATAAAGGAGGATGTGCATAAGTTATACGCAAATTCTACTCCATTTTGTGAGAAACTTGAGCAACTGCAGATTTTGATATTCATGGTGTGTCCTGTAACTTATCCCTCACAGATACTGAGGGATGACTATATATAGTCAGATTCAGAATACTCCACATTACCTAAAGCGATTTACAGATTTAATGCTATCCCTATCAAAATTCCAGTGGGACTTTTCAAAGAAATATGATCCTAAAATTTGTGCGGAACCACAAAACACCCCAAATAGCCAAAAAAAGCTTGAGACGAAGAACAAAGCTAGAGGCATCACACTTCTTCATTTCAAACTATACTACAAAACCACAGTAAACAAAACAGTATGATACTGGCACAAAAAACAGACACATAGACCAATGGACTGGAATTGAGAACCCAAAAGTAAATCCACACATATATGGTCAACTAATATTTGACAAAGGAGCCAAGAATACTCAAGGAGAAAAGAATAGTCTCTTTAATAAATAGTGTTAGGAAAATTAGAAATTCAAATGCAAAATAATGAAATTGGACTCCTATCTTACACCACTCACAATAATTAACTTGAAATGGATTGTGTATTTAGACGTAAGACTTGAAACCACAACTCCTAAAAAAAAAACAACAGGAACCACAGCAATATCTGGAAATGGAGGTTCCAGGAAATGAAGAAGTGCATGTGACCAGAGGCTCCAGGAACCACCATGGTGCCTGCAATCCACCCCCTTCCCCTCACCTGGGAGTAGTGGCAACACCTGCAACCCTGGCCCTCCCAGCAGGGGCTTTGTCCAAGACCCTGATGCCCCGAGTAGTGGTGATGCTGCCTGTAACCTAAGGCTCCAGGAACCGTGGCAGTGCCCAAGACCAGCAGTTCCAGGAATCGCATTGACGCCTATGTCCAGAGGCTCCAGGAACTGTGGTGGCACCCACGATCCAGGTATCCCCCCTTGCAGTAGTGTCAGCAGTGCCCATAACCTTGGCCCACCTAGCAGCAGCAGCAACACTCCCAAACTTAATGCCCTCAGCAGGAGTGGTGCCATCAACTCCGGAAAACATGGAGCAGCAGCAGAGGCAGCACACACAACTCCTACCCACTGGCTGCAGTGGTGCCCAAGGCCCCAGGGAACCAGGTAGCAGCAGTGGTGGAGCCCACAATCCAAGTCCCCCCCAACCACAGTGGCACCCCACCTGTGAACATAACAACCCTGATCGCCCAGCTGCGAACCTAACAACCCAGGATGTGACAGAGGTGCCCATGACCACTGCTCCTGCCCCTGTCTCCCCGCCCCCCCACCATGGCAATCTCAGAAGCAACAGAGACACTCGTTAGCCCGGTAACCTCAATAGAGACACCTGCGACCAGAGTGACACAGGGACCTTGGCAGCAGCAAGTCTGAGGGGTGGGGGAAATGGGGTACAAACTTTCAATTATAAGATGAATAGATTCCGGGGCTCTAATGTACAGCATGGTGACTATAGTTAACAATACTGTACTGTTTACTACAAAGTCGCTATTGAGTAGAGCTTTCATGTTCTCACCGTAACAACAACTAAGTGCTAATTATGTGAGGTGAAGGATGTAACAAATCTGAATGTGGTAAACGTGTGGTAAATGTGTGTGTGTCAAATCATCACATTGTATACCTTAAACTTACACAAGGTTATATGTCAATTATATCTCAATGAAGCTGGAAAAAAAGATCAACTTTCAATCTTGAAACAACAATAACAAGAAAAAAATGAGGGCTTTATTTTAAATTGTAAATGAAAAATCAAATGAATTCTGTGAGTGACAAAATAACATGTCCCTAATAACTGGTATTTGGGCTGTCTAACCTGATAATAGAATATAAACAGAATTTCTAGAGTAATATATGAATAGGTGGTCAAATAGACTATTTTCCCTGAATATCAATTGTCTCAGTTAAGCTTGTGCTAAAAATTGGAAGGCAGAAAATTAAGTCAAGATCTTGGACAATAATTTACCATGCTGACAATGTATACAACTGGTAGATCACAGGCTTTGGGAAACAGAGGTGGGAAGAAGGGCTGAATGTTTATTATGAAATTTGAGAAATCTGACTAGTGCTCTTTTCAAATAAGTTTGTTTTCTGTGAAAATAGACCATAAGAGTATCCAAGTCAAATCTATGATTTTCTTAAGTAGTTGCTCTGAATTATCCCGATTCTAAAACAGACCACTTCTTTGATTTTTTTTTTTTAACCATCAATTAGTTTTACCTGTTCTAGAACTGGCACCTCTCACACATAGCTGGTAGGGATGTAAAATTAACCAAACACTTTGGAAACAGTTTTGCCAGGTTGTTGTAAAATCAAATATATATTTACCCTATGATATAGCAATTCCATTCTTAAGTATTCACTCAAAAGAAATAAAAATATATATACACAAAATATGATAAAATTTGTGCCAAAATTTCAAATTAGCTTTTCATAACAATCCCCCCAAATCAACAGTTTCCAAACAACTCATTTTGCCATCAACAGGAGAAGGAATAAACAAGTTGCGATAGATACAGATAATAAAATATTGCTAAGTAATATAAAGTATAAACAACTGATTCATGCAAGAGCATTGATGCATTCCAAAGTCATTATGCCGAGCTCAAGAAGCCAAACACAAAATAGCACACACTATATGATTTCACTTATAAAGAGAGCTAAGGTGATGAAAATGTTCTATATCTTGGTAGTACTGCTGATTACAGAATTTTAGGCATTTATCAAAACTCATTAAATATGTGAAGTTAACTGTATGGAAATTTTACCTTAAAAATACACTGTAAACAGATGGGGCATGGGTTAGTAGGATTTCAGGTGAGAGGAGACTAAAGAGACATAAGTAAATGTAATGTCTAATCCTGGATTGGATCCTGGACTCAGAAAACAATAGCTCTAAAGGACATTATTGATACAATTGATGAAATCTGAATATGAGGATTAGAAAATAGAGTTGTCTCAGTCTTAAACTTCCTAACTTTATAACTCTTCTATGTTTATGTAAGATAACGTCATTCTTCTTAGAAAATGCACACTAAAGTATTTAGAGTTAAAGGGGCATGGGGTCTCCAATTTACTCTCAAATGATTAGAAAAAAAATTACATCAATATTTCTACAGAGAGAGAATAACAAAGAATACAGAGAAAATATAAACAATTGGTGAATCTGGGATATATGAGAGTTCTTTGTACTATTTTGTTAATTTGAAATTTTATTAAAATACAAAGTACCCTCCACATCAAAAAAATAAAAGCAACAAATGCACAATTTGAAATTTCAAAGTTCTAATGTGTATATAAAACACAGTAGAGTTAATTTGGGCCTAATCCCTTTTGGAAAGTGTTTTACAATTTACCCATCATAGATATAGCAGAATCTCAGACCAGCTTCTATGGACTATGCTTAATCTTATGATTGAGTTTCAAGAACTGATATGTGATTGAAATGAACAGTTTATTTTTGGAGACTGGCTTTCAAGGATGATGACTGTAACTTTGTGTAATTAATAGCAGGCGATTCTTATCTATTTAGCTATCAAGATCAGTGCCCTCTGGGAACGACTGGTAGTCCCTAAAGAGAAAACATTTCATCAACATAAAGAAACACATGCATTTCTAATTTTATTACTCCAGAATAGCATGTGTCCAATTAATTGAATTTAGCAGGAGGCCATTAAAAATGATTTATAGAGAAGGGGAATTAAAATACAGTCCTCATATATTTGAAACTGTGACTTGGTCAGTCACAGCACTTTTACCTAAACTAACTAAGATGGTATTAAAAGATTTAAATTTCTTGAAAGTATTAACAACTTAAGAGCTATGTTAAGTGAATATTGCTTGGCTCTTAGCACAATTCTGTGCACATAGCTATTAACTAATGCAAAGGAGTAAAAGCTACAAGTAGTCATGTTTGACTCTTAAATGATTTCCTAGCAAAGTGAGTACATAACAAATCAATGTTAAAATGGTTGAGACAGAAGCCCACGCTCTCCTCATTTAAGGCCAGAGACAGGAGACTCAGGCCAGAAACTCATTAGGGAGAAAGATATGTGGATATAAAAAGTTAAAAAGAGTTTTGTGGACCCAAACACTCCCTGACTAAAGACATATCTGAAGTAAGTATATCTTAATTTATACCTTCTTTTTTAGCCTGTCACTATCACCAAGCATAAAGCTTCATAACACTAAAAATTAGATGAAAGGAAAAAGGGCAGGAAAAAAACAATGTAAATCTAGATAAACTGAGCTTGGTATCAAGAGGTCTAAAGTTTTATTTGTTTTATCCTGCATAGTCTACTTTTACAACATTAACCGACTTATTTAACAAGGAAGTTTAGAATGTTCTGAAAAATTCTATTTATACTGTAAATAAACAAAACATATTTTTTAAAACTTTGAGATTGATTCAAATTTGCAGACAGTTAACATAATCTGTATTGTCCATTCTGCCCCAAATGCAATGAAATGAGAGAAAATATAATTTTATAAAATATTAAATCATTGATAACAGTGGAAAACAAACAAAAAAGAGTACAATTGAGGGACCTATTATTTGAACATTTTGGCAAGATGAGAAACTGAGAGAAACCATTCAGTAGGAAATAAGGGTATAAAACATCTGCAGAAAAAGATCACCTTTAAGGTAAGAAAATTTCCAGGTAATATGCAAAATCAGAGTCAACAGGAGAGCTTTAAGGCAATTCAAAGAGTGAGTCACTGCAGAATTGCATTTTGAGCATTTTGAGCAATTGTACTATCCAGCATCTTGTACTGAACAGTGGGTAGCAGTGATATTTGCTTGTACATCAAGGATGGGATGTAGGCATTGAGAGCAGAAAGATGTAAAAATGAGCTAGATAATTACTGGCTCTCAGGAGAGGCAAGAAGCCCTCACCTTCAAAATAAAAACTACCAGAATTCCCAGGTAATAAAATATCCTGATCTCCTACATAATTACCAAAGGCAGGCTAAGACATGTTGAAGTACTATCCCCATATTGGTCATCAGGAATTCACAAAAACAAAATTATATACTACCAAGAATTGTCAAGTAGTTGAGGAAAACTAGTGCCATGAAACTCTTCACAAATAAGAACCTGAGGAAACGCACTTCTCATTATCAAAATTGGTTTCTAGGCTACAGTGCAGCAGACTCATAAACGGTCAGAAGGAAAATGATTTAGAATCTCAAATTTTTTACTTGGTTAAATTAGTATTCACATGTGAGGGGAAAATACAACTATTTTCAGTGACATTTGGAATTAAAATTTAAAATAGACTTCCGGTTTCTGCTTAGAATGTACAAATTTGGCAAGGTCATTGTGCCCATCAACCAGAAGAAAAGGCTAGAAAACCTTAGTAAAACCAATTTCCTTTAATTTCATGTTCTGATAGGTTTTGTTAGCTGCATCTCTTACTGTGTCAGTTTCTATGTCTACTGTAATAAATTAACACAAACTTGGTGGCTTAAAACAACAGAAATTTCTTGTTTTACACTTCTGGCAGCCAGAGGTCTGAAACCAGTCTGAGCTGAAATCAAGGTGTTGATAGGACCAAAATCCCTCCAGAGGGCATAGGGGAGAATGTGTTCCTTGCTTCTTCCAGCCTCTGGTGACCGCCAGCATTCATTGGCTTGTGGCAGCACCACTCCAATCTCTGCCTCCATGGTGAAGCTCTTCTGTGTCTTCAAATCTACCTCTGTCTTCCCTTATAAGGATATATATGATTGCATTTAGGGCCGATTCTGATAATCCAGGAAAATGTCCTCATCTCAAGATACTTAATCACATCTGCAAAGACTCTATATCCAAATAAGGTAGCAATTACAGGATGCAGAGATCAGGATCTCATATTTGGGAGGACCGTTATTCAGCCGACTACACTTATCATTTAATTTCTTCATTGTCTTGCATTTTATTTTAAGGCTCACTTTGAATGGAGAGTGTTTATTTTTGTCGTTGTTATTTTCTTCTTTATTTCAACTTTATGTCAACTTTTCCTTTTCACCACTTTTAAGTTACCTGTCCTTGGCTTCTTCATCCTAATCAGGTCTCACGGTGGCAATTGGATTTTCTGTCCCATTATGATATTTGTAACATCACAGGCACATGCACAGTTTCCAGTCATAAGGTTGGTAGCCTCCATGCCTGGCAACTTGTTGAAAGCAGTAGGCACACACTTTGTGGTTTGCCATTGCTTAAGATAGATTTTTTTGTCTCCTTTCTTTTGAGTGTGGGGAAGCCTAACTCAGGGCCATATCTCAAGCAGAGAGTTTTAGACTCTGTCTGAATGGATTACATATATTGCCCTTTACTCTACAATGGTGGAAATGCTTTGTCTTGCTTTAGGATCCAGAAACTATCAGGACTGTGCCATACTTTGTGTTTCTGATCTATCTAGTCTACAGAGGTATTTATTTCATTTGGAATCCTGATATGTTATTTGTTGCTGTTGTTGTTGTCTGTGTTCATATTGTACTTGACTTTGCCATGTGTTTGTTGTGACACAGAGGGTTGTGTCATAACCGAGGCTTACCATGTCCTCTGGACCAGATATTCTAGTCATCTTTACTATCTTGTGTTCTTTACTTGTATTAATTTGAAAAAAACCCTAATATTATGAATTTTCACAAAGTATCCTAAATTATCCTGGTTGAAATACATTTATGTTAATGTCAGATAGATATTTCCTTAAGCGTTCTACTGTAATTTAGCATTAGTTATGAACATTTAAAATGCTATCATAGCATTTGAGAAAATACCGGTGAAAATCCAGTTCTCCAGAATTTGCTAAGACTCTCACATAAAATGATTAATATAAAGCAGTTGTTTTTCCTCCCCTGGGAGCCAAATAAAAGATTATTAATTAACATTTGAATTTTGATAATAAATTCATAACCACACAACCTATCATTTATAGCTATCATAGTAATATACAACTCTTAGAGAAGTATCCCTTAAAGAAATATATTCTATAATGCAAATCCATGAGCACTAGGATATATGAGCAGTTCCACAGGATGCAATTATGCTGCTAAATTCACAACATCAATCATGAAGTGAAAGATGAAGATGGTCATGATGTTTCCGAAGTTTACTACTAGATACTAATGGTTGAACAAAGATTAGATTTTATAGCACAGATATTAAAATGTAAGCATCTTGAAAAAATCCTCCTTTATATTTTTTTATGGTAGATCTTCATAACAGATATGACTGATAAGCTAAATATATACATATATATATACATATATATATATATACACATACATACACATTAGTACTAAACTGAAAAAGTCAATGAAATTTGGCAACCAACAAAACTGGTTTTTTTTCTTCTCCCCAAAGTGCCCTAGTACCAAGTTGTATATTCTAGTTGTAGGTCCTTCTAGTTCTACTGTGTAGGACACCACCTCAGCATGGCTTGATGAGTGGTGCTAGGTCTGCACCCAGGATGCAAACTGGAGAAACCTGGGCTGCTGAAGTGGAGTGTGCGAACTTAACCACTCGGCCATGGGGTCGGCCCACAAAATTGTTTTAAATTATTTGAGTGTGCCTATGCAAGTAAATTCAGGAAATACACACAGCCCAAAAAATACAAACATATATTCAAAAACAGAGACATAATATTTTTCAGGGAAAGCAAAAAAGCAACTTATAAACACTGCTTTTGTGATTTAGAGAGTGCTATCTACATTGTTCAACAAACTGATGTGATAAAAAGACTCTGAGGGATGATGAAACATCCCTAAATCCATACTAAGTACAAATGCATGATAAAGTTTAAAAATGATAATTTCTCCATCTATTGTAATACCAGTTAATTTCAAAATTAATTTAAATATGGTCAAATGTTCAGCTAAAGACACGTTGTGATTATAATCAAATGTCTTTTCAAAGAATCTCAAACTTGTTTATAATTACTGAGTTAAATTTTTATGATTTTATTTTGATTGTCACAATGTATTTAAATTTCCCCTCAAAATATGCATGAAATAGCTTTTAAAATATATCTTTAATTTATCTCAGAATTTCCAATCCTACTGTACTCTCAAATCTAGATATATTTCCTTGTAAATTTGAAATTAAGTTAGCGTTTATGTTTTAGTGAATTTCTCCCATAAAAACATAGTGGAGCTTCTGGGAATTTGCATTCTAGACTAATATAACACTCAACCTATATACTCTAGATGTGTGTATATCCAGAAAGCCTTTTATGTAGAAAGGTTATCTATATAACTGCATGTTCGGTAATTTATGCACAGTCAATAGGTCACTTTTTGTGGTCTTTTTTTGTGAGGAAGATTGGCTCTGAGCTAACATCAGTTGTCAATCTTCCTCTTTTTGCCTGAGGAAAATTGTCCCTGAGCTAACATCTCTGCCAATCTTCCTCTGTTTTGTATATGGGATGCCGCCCCAGCACGGTTTGATGAGCCATGTGTAGGTTCATGGCCTGGATCTGGGATCCAAACCCTCCAACCATGGGCTGCTGAAGCAGAGCACTCAAACTGAACCACTATGCCACCTGGCTGGCCCTCAATAGATCACTTTTTGAATTTCTAATAGGTGCAGGTAAACTTTCTAGATGCTGGGGATACATTAGTAACAGAGACAAAGAATAATCTCTGTCCTCATGGAGATTACTTTCTTGTAGGAGAAAGACATTAATTAATAAGTAAAATATATAGCATAACAGATGTTAAAAACTGTAAAAAAGAATAAAGCAGGAAATGAAAGATGTGAAATAACAAAGGGACTGGTTGCAAATTTAATAGGCAGTCAAGAAAAACTCTATCGAGAAAGATGGAATTGGATCAAAGATCTAAAACAAATAGAGGAATCAGCTGTGTAGATATTGGGGCAAGAACATTCCAGGCAGAGAGGACTACAAGTGTGAGAGCCCTGAGGACACAGCAGCAAGTGCCTAGAGACTAGAGAGCAATGTGTTAGAAGAAAGTACTTGGAAGAGGTGAACCCTTGTCAGCTTTGGCTTCTTCTTTGAGAGAGATGCACAACAGTTGGAGGTTTTTGACCCAATGCTAAGCATGATTTAACAGTTCTTTTGAGAATAGACTAAGCTGGGAGTGGTTCAAGGGCAGAAGCAGGTGGACTGTTTATAAGGCTATTGCAATTATTCGGACAAGACCAGGGTAGTTGCCAATAGGTGGTAAGTAGTTGCTATATTTTTATAGTGACATGTTTTCCTGATTTCATGTGAATTGGGAGAGAAAAAGAGAAGTCAAAGTTTTTGGCTTGAGAAACTGGAAAGCTGGACAGTTTCTGAGGAGGGAAAGGCTTGAGGAAAAGCAGGCTTTTGCAAAGAAGGATCAAGAGAAGGTGTTTTTTTGTTTGTTTGTTTGTTTGTTTTGTCACTTGTAAGGACATTTTAATTTTAAGATGTCTTTAGAAATCCAAGACTGTTAATTCATATAAGAGTCTGGAATCAGAAGAGAGGTTCATTCTAGAGCTATCAACTCAGAAGTTTCCTATTCTCTGTTTCAGTGAGACCAGAAGCAGTCACCAAGGGACTACATAAAGACAAAAGAGCGAGGAGACCATGACTTGAACCCCAGAATATTCCAACACTTAGAGGCTGGGAGATAAAGGAACCCACAAATGATACTGAAAAACAGTGCTCAGTGAGAGTGGAGGCAAATCAAGGCTGAGTAGCCTTCTGGAAGAGAAAATTGAGTAAGTAGACAAGAAAGGATAGAAATGCAAATGGAGGAGTTAACAGAAGGCTTCAGAGGGATGTACAGACTTTTCACAATAACTGGAGCAAAGGCAGAAGAGATGATCACAGAAGCAGGCAGGTGGGTTGTGTGGTGTTGGGAGTCTGGAGAATCCAATTTCTCTTCCAAGTGTGTGCATTTTCTCACTTAAATAGGACAAAGAATCTCTTGCTGAGAATGAAGATTGGAGAGGCAGTGTTGGAGATTTTAGTCAAGAGGAGAGCATGTTTAATAGTCATCTATCAGAATGGGAGAGTACATAAAGACTGGACTTTAGTACGATTGCCTTATGACCAAGACACAGATTTGAAAGACTCCTGTTTGGAATCTTAGGTGTAGAATGTGGTGACTGACTTGAGAAAAAGCGAAAATCTTTTATTGACATTAATATGTAACCCGAATGATAAGAAATTAACTGCCCCAAATAGGTCAAGTCATTTTCATCATTCTTCAGAGAGAAGCCCATATTTTGTTTTGTTTCCTCTTCAGTGTTTTATTTGTTGTTACTACTGATGACCCGAGTAAAGAGAATTAAATGGGAGTTCTGAGGAAAATTTAAATCTACCATTTAAAACATCTACCATGCAAATGCAAATCAATAAAATATTAAATGTTTTAGCCTCTAGTATGTACTAGATGTCAAAGTGAGATTTACAAAGAGAACTTCATGAATAGGAAAAATATTCCAGAAATAGTAGATTAACTCCCATTTATCTTTTTCAGTTGTCAATTTCCTAATCACATTATACTTTGCAAATGGAAAACATCAAACAAAGCAAATTGTTTGAGATCTTCTGGTAGTAAATATTTATAAATTGGCTATACGTGTATAAAATTCTAATATTGAATTAGAGTCTGACCACCTTAAATAATTTTAGGTTGGAAATTAATTGTAATAAAATGAAACGCTTAGCCAATAACCTCCCCAGCCCATTTGCACTTGCCTTTCATCTGTAACCAGATGTCACTAGAAATCCTGATGAAAGCTTTCTTTGAAAAAAGAAAAGAAACTTAGTGTCTTCCTTTCTTTAGATTTGGCATAATTTCCACTTTGATGGCCCTATTGTCTAATGTTGCCTCTTTGTGGTGAGTAGTGAGGTCACTGCTTTAGTCTGTCCTTTGAAGTTGAATTTTTCACCTAAACTCTAGTTTTAGTAAAGTATCCTCAAAATTACTTGTAGGGCTGTGCATTCTTATGAGGACACAGTACTTAGGGTTGTTTTAGAGTCACAAGAAAGGATTGTTTTATTTTTTAAACCTGAAGCTACACAGTGTTTGAAAATCAATTTAATAGTATTTGTTTTCCTCTGCTTCACAAACACTGTCAGAAAACATGAAGGCAGTATAAAGGGAATGTTTGTTCAAAAGCTGAGGAGGAGATAAACAGAATTTGAGCTAGCCTTTCCAATGTTCTGTCTGAGAGAGTTAATTAAATGCTTGTTTGGTTTTCTTGATCTGATGGTGTGTGGCTTATATACTGTCTCTTAAAAAAAAACTTTCCACCTAGAAATCTCAGAGAGGGAGAAAGATGAAGATGAAAGCATTTTTTTTTCCTTCTACAACTCTCAGAGAGATGCTGTGCTGCAAATAAAGTGCAAAGTATCATTTTAAGAAGTAACAGGAACATAAAGGGATAGCCACAAACCTCAATAGTTATTTTCTGGAATGTACTCAAAAATCATACTCTGAGAAACTATCTGTTGTTTTGAACCCTGCCTTCAACTTCAATTATCTTTATTTAGAATTATTAAGAAGACTTCTCTAATAATTAAACCATCAATGTGTACATTGTGTTTTTGATTCCTGTTTTACTTATGTTTACAGAAAAAGTTTACCACTTTAGATATCACATTACCATATGATTAAGACACTGTTTTATTTAATTTTATTAATTGTATTTTAATTAATAAATTTTATTCAATTTTGAAAAAAACTTTCATTTTGCCTATGAGATACTCAAGGCATAAATTATTATCCTTACTCAGAAAATATGAAATTGAAAATTTTAAGTACTATCTCAGTCATTCATTCATACATTCAACTCATATTTATTGGGCACCTACTATGTACTAGGTACTTTCTAGGTCTAGGGCCTAGAAGATTGAGTATGAGTTCAGTAAGGAAGAGTGTTCCTGGTAAAGGAACAATATGAGCAAAGATCTGAAGGTGTCAAGGAGTATGACGTGTTGGAAGAATGGCAAATACTTCAAGGTGGCTAAAATATGGAATGTGCAATGGTAGGACTGTTATAAGAAAAGATAATAATTGGAGAATTTGATGTTAAGGAGTTTGAACCTTAACTTTAGAAGCAAAAGGGACACATTGAAAGTTTTTAAGGATCTTCGGTTCCCTAAAAGACAGATTTGTCCAGTAGAAAAATAAATCAGGTACTGAAAAATGGTGGATACTGGAGACTATAGACACATTACAAAACTATTGGAATAGTTTAAAGAAATTCTGATGATAAAATTGTTTCAATGTTGATGGAAAGTAGAGAATACATTCTAGAGACATCTAAGACATAGGTGAGATTTGCTGACATATTGCATGTGCAGATGAGAAAGAGAGAAACCAATATTAGCTCTGATTTCTATAGGTACTTTAATTGAGAATTTTGAAAAGTTATTAGATAGGACAGAAACACAGGAAGAGGAGGACATCTGGGGTGATTATAAAAACTCTGATTTTTGATATATTCTGGTTTTTATGTGTGCCTTTGATAGGCAGTTGGAAATACAGTGTACTTCAAGATAGTGTTCTGAGGGGAAAAATACAGAATTTTCTCTTACTGCCATTTAGAAATAATCAGAGCTACACAAATTAAATTAAACAAGAAGGAAGATTGCATATTAGAATAAAAGAATAGAACTCTAGGGAACATTTATTTAATGAATAGATAGCAGAAGAGGAGCAAAGAAAAGGAACTCAAAAGCAGGTATAAGTTAAAAAGATATGCAGGATAGAGATGTATTATGAAGGCTAGGAAGGAGACAGCTTCGAGAAGGAAGCAGCCAAACAGTGCCAAAGACAATGTGATCAAGTGCTATGCATAAAGAAAAGCAGTCACTAATTTTAGGAAGGATGATGTCCTTTATAAAGATAGGAAGAAGACTTTCAGTAATTTGAATCAAAGGTCCATTGCAGCAAGATGAGTAGCAAGAACAAGATGAAGTGTGGGCAGCATTTAGGTGAGCAAAGGGAGAGAGAAGTTCATTTGCAGAAAAAAGGATTAATTAAATAAGGAGTAATATAGGAAGATTAAGAAGCAAACACATTTAGAAGACTCCTGTTGCTTGCATATTCCTTCCTGCCTTCTATTGGGAAAAAACTCCTTCCCACTGTCATTCTATTTGATTCTGGCGGTAGTTCTAACCTAGGACACACTGACTAACTGGTCAACCCGAAGTCCTGTCTTTTCTGTAGTTACTGGCTTGGAGGAATAAGGTCTGAACTACCTCTGTCCTCACCAGGTCCCATGTGGAACTAGATCACATTTGGTGGAAACAGCTTTGGCCAACACACAGAGAGAGTCAGGATGAAGAGATGGAAGAAAGATATTCTCATTTAGGCCTCTTGATACACTCATGTCTAAGACCAGTTCTTTTTTGGTCTTCAAATTTATGAACCAATAAATTTCCACATACACTTACACTATTTTGCTTTGTCATTTTCCATCACCAGAACCCTGGTATTATAGCCTGGTGTCGAATAGCTACTATAAAAAAACGTAGAATATACAAAACAGGGTAATTACAATAGGTGGAGTAAGTTCATAATGCAATAGATGCAGTAAGTAAAGAGAGAAGAGATCCAATCACCGGCAGGTGGGAAGCATATCCTTGAAAAGAGGAGGGGCATTTCACAGTCTGAGGGGACAAAAAGATGAAACAAAGTATCTATAACAACAAAACAAGGGGAGTGAATTCAAGAATATAAAATAGGGTTTAAATCAATATCTGCAGAATGATAAAATAACCAGTTGGACAAATCACTCCAAGCAGTCAACTCCTCAATTCTGGGAAAATTCCCTTTCAAATAGGTAAGTTGCACCATTTAGTTGCATGTATTTATTCTAGTTAATTCACAAGATATTGATACAACTTAATATATGCAACTTCAGTAAAATTCTTTGCACTGCCTATGCCTCCCAAGCACACACACACACACACACACACACATACACACTCGGTAATATTACTGTTTTCTGAGCCATTTTATCATCTTTTTAATTCCCCAGCAAGGAGAACTAAATATTTGTTTTAATAATACCCTTGATGAAAACTCTACTTTTCACAACACAAACAGTTTTTGAATCAAATAAGGAAACACAACGAAGAAGGATGTGTGGATAAAGTGACAAGTGAAGTACCAAGTGTGATTCCTCAGTGTGAAAACAGAGCTCACCTTGAAGTTAAACGAGACCTCAAAGTTAGGACAGCATCTGTGGGAAGGGGATTCATTCAAGAGGAACTTTAGAATTACTTGGACTATACTTGCCACTTGGTCTCATATGTAGAACTATATGGTACAGAAAAAATGCTATAATTATTAAATCTCTGTCTTTGTAACTGGAAAGCATCATTGATATGTAACCCTTCTATAGTTCTTACTGAGGTATATTTATTTATAGTCAATACTACTTGGAAATTTTGGAGTCCATGTTATTTGTCATATACATTAACATCTGGCGGTGCAGTCACTCAAAATTCTGAAAGGTAAATATGACCTTTATCATGAAAAACAGTTCTTTCTTCCCAGCTGTCTGAGGATGGGAAAAGAGAAAAGGTAAGTCAACACTGGAGCTGGACTAGTAATATCAGAAATAGCAATAGCAGGGGTATTAGGGCAGCTATTTTGGTGGCTTGTTCAAGACAAATAGGCAAGTTGCTCAGAAGAAGAATGGAAATGACCCACTTCCAGTGGTCAGTAAAAGCCCTGAATGACATCTTCAAGAATCTATTTGCAAACCTCAAATCCTCTGACAAATAGTGGAGGGGAAAAAAAATCTAAGCATAGACAACAGTAGAATACTTGCATCAACTACTTGTGCTCATGGCTTTAGAGAATCCATAATGCTGTCCTTCTTCCGTTAGCCAAGATGTCTGCTCTGAAGTAGAGTGACCGGAGGTCTCTCCCTAAAAGGACTGCAGTATGGAAACTTACTCTGAAGCCCTAGCGAAAATTAAAGTGTCTGTACCCACTCCAGGGCCGACTTCCATCTCTGCCTGGAACTATTGCCAGGGATCAAGGGACAACCAGATGGCAGGTGACACTGCAGGCAGAAGATGTATTACTCTTGTTACTCCTACTTCTTAACGTAGAAAAATAATCTTGTTGCTGTTTTCTTAATGTACTTATTATTGATTAACATTGTATCATTTTATTCTTTCAGATTACCCTATAAGTGTTTTTTTTTCCCAAAAAACTTAAATAGAATAAAACAATAAGTTATAGCAATGCAAGTAGGGACAGGATTCTATCTTTTTATATTAATTTAAATTCAACTCTTTAACTTGCTATAAATGGCCTTAACCAGTAAAAGTCCAACCTAAATTTCTCCCATCAACTACATTTGGACACAAGCTTCAGCTCTATACAATTAAGTTTTGAGCTTCTCCTTAGCATCTTCTCAGTTCCACACCACTCCTTTCTGATTTTGTTCCCACCACCTCAAACATCCTTTTTGTGCCCATTCATTTATTTGCTATAATAATTTATTACAAATCACAAACATACAAATACACACTTGTCCTGTGACTTTTATAATCTATGATCCTGGAAAATGAATTCAGGGCCAGATGCTGCTTGCCATTTTGTCTATCCAGCATCAATCATAGCAGTCTTCCTTGTGACTCTGAAGAGGACCTCCCTATCCTCCTAACCCTGTGCATTAGGCAGCCTCTACAAATCAATAGGATATGGTGCTTGAGCTAAAAACCATTTATCATTCTAGATCCAATTTTACATGTCATACACCGAAATAAAATAATTACTTAATTAGGTACAAAAATATGACATGGGAGGGCACACAAAGAGATTCGGGATGCTGACAGTATTCTGTTTTTTTAATTGTTTGAATGGAGAGTGTGTTCAATAAAATAGATAATACAAAGTAAAAGGTTTAGAGTAGAGATTGGAGGATGTCAAAGATAAATGTTAAAGTTTATACTATCCTTGGAACATCCTAATGTAGATGTGTAGGTGGCAGTTGGATGTTCAGGACTGAAGCCCCAAAACAAGTTATAAATTAGGAGGATATATTTGAGATTCCCCAGTGTGAAAAGTTAAGAAAAATCATGGGTATGGATGAGGTCACCTGGATGAGATGTGGGAAGAAGGGATGGACAAAAGCAGAATCTAGGATAATACTCCTGATATTTAATGGGGATCAGGGGATAAGAAGCCTGTATGTGAAATCAAGAAGGGACTGTTAGCCAATTAGAGGAAACAGGAGAAGCTAAGTAGAGATTAAATCTCCAAGCTGGGGGCAGTGGTCCGGGTCCAAGCCAAAGAGAGGTCAATTAAAATAAGAATCAAAAGTGTATATAAGCTTTGGAAATGTGAAGGGCACTGGCATTGTTAGCTTTCAGTGGTGTGTTGGGCCCCAGGGAGAGATTGTATTAGGCTGAGATAAAGGATACAGAAAGGACAGTGAGTGCAGGCTACTCTCTCTCTGATGGTTGTGAACCAAAGACAGGGTGGAGGGCAGAAGGTAGAGGGTGATGTGCTAAATCTGAAGGAATTTTTATTTGGAGGAGGCTTAGCCATGTTCATATGTAAAAGGACAATCTCCACTAGATTATAAAGTGGGGTCAGTTAGTAAAGCAGAGGCAGAAGTGGGATAGGGTCACTAACATAAAGATAACTGAACAGTAAGAGGGACACGGGAGGTACGTATAGATGTAAATAAAAATACGTTTGTAAGTGACAAGGAGGAAATTGAGGAAGCTTTTGTGTACTGGTCTTAATTTTGTCTGTTAGGCAGGAGGCAATATTGTTTTCTGATATTGATGTTGTGGGTATTCAAGAAGGAGGATATCTGTATTAGTTTCCTAGGTCTTCCATAACAAATTACCACAAACTTGGTGCCTTAAAACAACAGAAATCTGTTCTCTCATAGTCTGGCAGCTAGAAGGCAGAAATCAAGATGTCAGCAGGGCTGATCTCCCTGTAAAACCATAGGGAGAGTCCTTCTTTGCCTCTTCTAGTTCTGATGGTTCCTGGTATTCCCTGGCTTGTGGCTGCAGAACTCCAGTCTTTGCCCCATCTTTTCATGGCCTTCTCCTCCGTCTCCCTGTATGTCTCTTACAAGGACATTTATTGGATTTAGAGCCCATCCAGTTAATCCAGGATAATCTGATCTTGAGATTCTTAACTTAATAACACCCACAAAGACCCTTTTTAAAAAAATAGGTCACATTCACAGCTTTAGGACAGGGACATATATTTTTGAGGGTCAACAATTCAACCTACTAAAATATCTATTGAATTCTGTCTCAAGAAGGCAGAATTGAATACATTATACAGTTTTCTCTTCCTGCTTCAAATTCATATACACGATTTTGTCATATATAAAAATAAATAAATACATAGCCCCACTTTAAAACAAAAGCAGTCACTCTAGATGAACCCAGAAACTCTAGAGAATCCCTGAGAAATAAACAGCAAAAAGAAAAACATCATGGAGCAAATCATAGGAGCCAATATAGAAGCAACATCCTGATGGTCCATGCTGGAAGGGTGTAGAGTCCATGGACAGGGGAGGGGCAAGGAGGAAGAAGCAGAGTTATTTAGTTATGGTATCACAGAAGAAGCAGGCAGATAGGTCACCCTTGGCAACAGTGATGGAAAGTTCTCCAGGAAGAAATGGCAAGTGAAGGAGTTTAGCAAAAGAGAGGCATGAATGTATCCCAAATGGCTGACAACATTTGATTTTGAGTACCCACACTCAGAAAACCAATGGCCAAGGGATGCTGCTTTCTCAGTCACCAAAAAAGAGAACAGCCACAGAGCAGCTTGCATGTATCTCTCTGAACAAGAAGAGGAGACAGTCATACAGTACATCTCAGCTACAAAGACAAGTGCACAAATAAGCAACAAATATTAAACAGAACCCTGAAAGAGAGACAGAAAATCAAACTAATCGAAAATTTACATGGGTCAAGAGAGTTAACAGCAATCAGAATAGAGTTTTAAAGTATATACTTAACATATATTAATATTAATATCTACAGAGCGATACAGGAGGATATCATACCCATAACAAGAATAGGTAATTGTGAAAAAAGAAATGTTTAGAGAATTTTGAAATGTAAAAATACAGTTGTTGAAGTAAAAAGCAAAAACAAAAAACACACCCTGATTATATGGACTAAAAAGGAAGATGGACACAGTTGGTGAGCACCTAGTTGCCCTGAAGCACCAAACCAAGGAATGAGCTCGTAATGTAACTCCAAAGGTTACAGAGATGGAAAGCACGAAAGAGACATGGGAAATGCATGAAAAATTTGCACATCTATATAAATGTAACTGTAGTTATAATAAGAGCAACCATTTACATACTACTTAAAGTATACCAAGCACGGTTCTAAGCGCTTGGCATGTACTAATTTGTTTAATCCTCACCACGAGGTTTTGAGAAAGAAGTTAGTAACTCTCCCAAGGTCACATAGCTAGTCAATGGAGAAGTCAGGGTACGGACCTTAGCAACCAGGCTCCAGAAGGCAGCTCTTAACCATTATGGTAAACTGCCAAAGCATGAAAATAACAAACATGGACAGGAGGCATAACTGAATAGTGATAGCAGAGAAATTCCCACAACAGAAGAAAGACATGCGACTTTTCTGAGAACATAAACAATAAAAGAAATTAAGCAAACCTAGATGACAAATGACCTTTCTCTACTCAATAATTTTTTTTTTCTTTTCTAAGTTCCAGGCTAATCAACAAAGATGACAAGGAGAAAAGAATGTTGCATGTTTTGATAATTCACAGGTGTTTTTATTCCTTCAAAAGGTTTTTCTAAAGCCACCTTCTTCATTAAAATTAGGATTAATTAGAGAAAGGTACTTAAGTCCTAGATTCGTATTTTCCAAAAATGCTTCTTGTCAATTCAACATGAAAAAGTGAATATAAACCTTTTAATGGACCCAGAGAGAGTGACTCAGTTGCAAGGAGGATTCAAACGACTAAGCTATAAAGTACCATACCTCATTATAAATTGACCTATAAATTTTATTACTATCTTTACCTGTATTTGATTCTCCAACCACAAAGAGTGTTGCATTGCTTATGGAATAACTATTTATTCAGCCTATCTGATTTTTCCTAAATTATTTTATTGCAACACGACAATTCAGCCAAGATTAATTACCATGACCTTAATTACACACAGCCTCACTGACATGGCTAAATGTTCATTTTCATTAGCCAAGGAGAGCAGGATCCTGAGCAATTAAGGAGAAAAAAGACATATTTTGATGGGGAATTTTTCAAGATTGGCAAATTTGGACCGGGTGACTATGAGATATTGAAGTCTATATAATGAACCTGAAAAAATGTGTAGAGCTTCATGCTGAAAAAAAAAGTGATTAAAGGTGAAGAGCAGTAACTCCTTTCATATGTAAAGGGAATTGCTGTTAGCATAATCTCATATGACTATTTACACAACACAACTAGGTATGGACATTAGACATGATGAAATTAGGATTCAGAGATTAGGTTTAGAAGAGACAAAACCAACATGAACTGAAATTGTGATTCCTCTCCCAGTATTTTTTTCCACCACATCATGAAATATAGCATTTTATTTAGGAACAGCCATGCAGAAGTTTACATATAATATGCTAGTTTCATAGCAAATTTTAAAAGAGTTCATAGAAGGATATTCAACAATTTCCTTCAGGAATTAATTGCAGTATTTGATGTCACTGTGTAATTGAGGGAAATTTCTCCTGCTGCAGGAGAGAATACTCCCTCTTAGTTCAGGTTATTATGTGCGTTTTTAATTAAACTCAACACAGTTGATGAGAAGAAAGCAACCTAAACTTTGTTCTTTAATGAGCCATTTTATAGAGTACTAACACTCTAGGAGCAGCACCAGCTTGTCAAACTCAATCACCTGGCCCACAATGGAATTTTAAGTTTTATATACATATGCTATTTTTTAAATTAATTCTGATATTTATCATAAATTAAAAGTAAACTAAAATTAAACCTATGCAGTTCAGAGAATAATACTTTTAAAAGCACCTATGTAATCCCTACCTGACTTAAGAAAGTGAATATCATCAGCTGCCAGCACGATAGCAGCCTCTGTTCTACCCAACCGCACTGTGATCTGTGTGCCGATCATCCGCGTGACTTTCATTACCATTTTACCACCTACGTTTGTAAGCCTGGACAGTATGGTGTCGTTTCACATATTTTGGAGATTTATGCAAATGGAATCATACCCTTATTCTTCTATGAGTAGGCTTTGTTTGCTCGTTATTATGTTTTTAAGATTCATCCATCTAGATGCAGTAGTGATAGAATGTTTATTTCCAAATGCTTTATTTCACTGTATAACGCTTCCTCAATACATTTTGCCTGCCACTTTTGATAGCTTGCTTGGGTTGTGTCCAATCTCTTGCTATTACAAATAATTTCGACAATATCAAATACCTCTTGAGGAAAACGTACAAGAGTTACTCTAGTCTACATGCATGGGAATAGATTTGCTTGGTGACAGAGCGTACCCGTAGCTAAATTGTTTTTAGTAAAAATCAACAAAGTGATTTCTATCATTAGACTCACCCTAACATTAATGTTGAACAAATTTCTAATTTTTGCAATCTGATGGTTATGTTTTGAAATTGGGTTGTGGTTTTAATTTCAAGTTCCCTGATTACTATTAAAGTTTAAGCTTTTTAAAAATAAGTTTATGGAACATTTCTATTTCTCCTCTGCACAACGCCTATTTGTGTTTTTTACCTATTTTTATGAATCATCTGTTCTTACTGCTTATATTCTGAACATTAATTATCTGTCAGTTGTAAATTCTAGAAATATCTCTTACAGATTACTTGTATTTTCCTTATCTGTACAGTGTTTTTTGATGAACACAAGTTCTTAATATTTTATATCAATGTTATCAACCTCTTCCTTTGGACTCCATATTTTTTATGATTTGATTAAAAATTTTCCTTCACCACAATTACAAAGACATTCCCTTTAGCTATACATATGTCTTTAATCTACCTAATATTTATTTGTGTAGAGTGTGAGGTAGGAATCCAGTTTCATTTTATTTTCAAATAGATGACCAAGTTTCTCAATATTACTTATTGAATAGACTCTCCTTTCCAGACTGACCTGCAATGCCCACTCTGCTATAAATCAAATTTGCATCCATCAATAGGATGATTTCTGAGCTTGCTATTTCATTTGCTTGTTTACTTGTCTATCTTTTCATCAGCATCACTCTCTCCTAATCATTATAATTTTTAATAAAACTTGATTTTTAAAAGAAAATTTCCTCACCTTGTTTTTCTTCTTTAATAGAGCTCTGGCTATTTTTGGTTTTTCATTTGTGTGTGTGAGTGTGTGGGTGTAAGATTGGCCCTGAGCTAACATCTATCAGCAATCTTCCTCTTTTTGCTTGAGGAAGATTGTCCCTGAGCTAACATCTGTGCCAATCTTCCTCTGTTGTGTATGTGAGACCCCTCCACAGCATGGCTTGATGAGCAGTGTGTAGGTCTACACCCAGGATCTGAACCTGTGAACCCTGGGCCACTGAAGCAGAGTGCCAAATTTAACACTACACCACCACGCCAACCCCAGTCTTTCACTTTTTAATTTAGAATCACTTTACCACATTAAACAGAAAATATTGTTGAAACTGTTTTTTTTAATTTGAGAAGATATTTTAAGTTGATAGAGTATTGGCACTTGTATATTACTGAAGTTTTATGTCTAAGAACATGTTTCTTTCCTTTTAGTTAGGTGTTCTTTAATATCTTTCAACAAAATCGGAAGAGTTTATACTCACTTTTCGTTAGTTTAATTTTTAGGCATCTTATATTTTTGATGTCATTATAATTTTTATCTTTTAAATACAATTATATTCTCCTATTGATGTTTACTGATATATAGAGATGCAATTTCCTTTTGAATGTTGATATTTATCCTGTAACATGACTAATTTGTTTTTATTAATTCTAATAATCAGTAAGTTCAATTATGTTATCTGGATATAAAGACAGCATTGTTTCTTCCTTTCCAATTTTTATACTTCTTTTTTTCTTATCTCATTGCTTTAGCTTGGGTCTTCAATGCAACATTAAATAGAAATTGTGATAGTGGGAACATTTGACTTGTTCCTTGTTAGTAGTTTTAAGGCAGAGTTTTCAATATATACCATTAACATGATGTTTATTATATCTTAGTAAAAATCATCCACTGTGCTATGGAAATTCCCTCTTATTTTTAGTTTCCTAAGGATTTTTATCCTGACTAGATATTGAGTGTTAAATTTTCCCCCTACATTTACTACAGGAATAATGAAATGAATTACATTAATTCACTTTCTAGTAAGAAATGGGCTTTGTGTTCTTGGGATAACTCCAGCTTAGCTTATGTTATATGTTTCTATATTACAAATTGTTGGAGTTAGATGCAAATAATGTATTTAGTATTTTTGTATGTGTTCATGAATTATTTTGGCCTGTAATTTTCCTTCTTATTTTTTATACTCTTCTGTTTTCGTTGTCAGCTTTTCTTTATTATATGCTCTGGTAGAGTTTGTGTAATACTGAAATTACCTGAAAAACATTTGCCTTTGAAACTACCTGAACCTGGTATTATCACAATGAGAAACAATTTTTTAAATGTGTCTATTATTTTGATCGTGATGGAACCATTCAGGATTATTATTTCTTCTGGAGTCAGTTTGGATGAGTTGAATTCTTCTAAGAATGTATTCATTTCATCTAAGTTTCTATATGCATAAAGCTTTCATAATATTCTTTTATTAGTTGCATAATACCAACAGCATCTCTAGTCATATATATTTTGTCTTTTAAATTAGTGTATTTGAGGTACCTTTTCTATCTAATTATCGAGGGGATAATATCTTTTATTAGTTTATGTAAATAGTCTTTTAACTCTGTTGATTCTCTCTGTTGCACTTTTTATTAATTTTTACTTTTTATATTTCCATTTTTTTAAATTTCTTTGAATTATCCTCTTGGTTTTTTTTTAAAAAAACTTCAATTTCTTAATTTGGATACCTTGCTTATTAACTTTTAGCCTTATTTCTGTTCTAAATTAAGCTCTGAAACTATAAATTTCCTTATAAGTACTACCTTAGTACAGGCCAGAAGTTTTGAAATGCAGCAATTTTAAATTTATTCAATAATAAATAAACATTTCCTTTACTAATTTTGACGTTTCTTTTGATTCACAAGAATTTAGGTGTAATTTAAAAAATTTTCAAATATGTGAAATTTTCCAGTTAAAACATAATTGATTTCTAACAATTCCACTGTGATCAAAGACTGGTTATTTTAACCTCTTCTACTATTTAAACAGTTATAGTCTTTACATTTTATACTTTTAGTGATTAACTTAGCTATTTTATCACGCACTTTAATGAATCCCTAAAGTTGATTAGTACATTTACTCTTCTCCAGAACAAAACAGATATATTTTGACTTGAATCATACTCCTCTCCCACCTTACATGTTACTTTTGCCTTGTATTTTTGTTCTGTTGTTTTATTCCCACATTTAGACTGCATCATTACTATTTTAGACAGTGATTTTTTTTTTAGAATTTACGTACACATATTTCAACATCTTTTTTTCTAATTTGTTATTATACTTCAGACTTTACTTCTGTTATCATTTTTCTTATTCCTGAAATTCATTCTTTGGAATTTAACTTAGTGAGAGTCTATATGCAGTAAATTCTCTCAATGTTTATTTTTCTCTGAAAAATGCCTTCATTTGGCCCTTATTGTTGAAAGAGTTTTATTGCATCTGAAATTCTAGTTTGACATTTATTTTTCTCAACACATTAACAATGATTTTCCATTGCTTTTTACCTCTATTCTTGTCTCTGAGAAGTGAGTCATTAGTCAAATTGCTGCTCCTTTTCTAGGTAAATTGCCTTTTTTCTCTGCTTGCTTTTATGATCTCTCTCTCACTCTTTCAGCCTTCTGTCTCTCTCCATCTTTCTGATGATTTTGACGATTTTAAGTGTAGATTTTATTTTTCGTTTGGATTTCCTTTGCTCCTACTTCTGAAAAATTGTTTTTTTTTAATAATGTTGGAAACTTTTCAGCTATAATTTATTTCTTTGTATGTAGACTTTTCCCAATTGCCTATGTCATTTCTTTCTAGAATCCAAATAGACACACCTTATATTGTCTCGATCTCTCCTCTATGTCTCTTACTCCTTTCTTCATATTTCCCAGACAAAAGCAATGAACAAATGTGATGAGTCTGTGATGAATTCTGAGTAATTTCTTCAAGTCTATCTTTTTCAATCCTTTCTTAGGCCATGGTTAATCATTCATTGAGGTGTTGTTTTTAAATTTTAATTAAGATATTTTTCATTTCTTCAAGTTCGTTGTTATTTTCCAAATATTCCTGAGTCTCTTTTTGCTTGCTTGTGTTTTCAAGCTTCTCTTTCACTAAAAAGAAATAACCTAATCAAAATTAAGTTTATAATTTGGTGTATGAAGTTTTCAGAGTCTTATATCTTTGTGGGTCTGATTCTAATGTTTGTTTGATTCTCTCTCCTTCACGGAGGCTTTTTCCTATTACCCTTCATGACTTTTGTCTCTGAGTTGTTCATTCTCCTCAGAACTTCAACTTGGATATTATATGAGGTCAAAGTTTAAATTGCCATTCCTTGAGAGAAGAGTTGTATTTCTTCTGTGTTAGTTGCCTGACGCTATTTTAAAATAAGTAAATTTGAAGTTCTTCATATCATGAAAATTGAGAATACAATCTGCTGAGGAGGAGGACATAATTTTCAGGGTTTCCTCCCCTCCCCTAGCATCAAGGCATGATGGACAGAGTTCTTTGGAATGTTTTTGTTCCGTACTTTGCAGTACTTAATTTTGCACCCTTCTTTCCACCTTGTGCCCTACCCCTACCGCCACCACACTGAGGATGGTAATGTTCCAGGTTTATTTAGACTCCATACCTTGGGCTTTATTTTTTGTCTCCATGTCACATGAAGTTGTATTTAAAAAGGTCAAATTCTTCAGGATTTCACAAAATTCTTCAGGTGAAGACTTTCTTTAACCCTTGCTTTCCAGAGTTCTAGATTTCTTCATATTTTGACCTTGGTAGATTTCTTATTTTTGTGCAGTTTATTTTATTCAGCATTATAATTAGAAGAGTTACATGGTGAATCTAGCAAAACGTACTATCTGAAAAGGAAGTACTTATGCCATTTTTCAAATATATTAACACTCATTTGCAACGTAATAAAGCAGATTATGTTTGCAAAGTACTTGGCAGAGTGCCTCACATGTAGTAGGTTTTGAAACATTTATCTATATGCAATCATTATAATTGAGATGTGATACATGCTGAATCCTCTATTCACAAGCAACATAGAAAATTCTGAGATCACATATATTACTCCACATTTCACAACTGTTGAATATTACAAGCTCTACAATGTTGAAAAGAGCATTATAAATGTGCAGACTTCTGCTCCACTTACATTATCTACGTAATTAAAATGGTTTGACTAGATAATTTGTCAGTTCTGATTTTCCTCTTTTTAACTACATTATGGAAAAATGAAAACATTGAAGGAATTTAAAAAGAGTGGTAAAATAGGAGCAGTAATCTTTTATCCTCTGAATTTATTATACAATAGATGTGTTAAAGCTAGTTAAAATGTAAACACTTTCCATTTTACTTTTTATGTATTTGGAAGTATAAAAAGCTGCCCTAACATTTTATATTGGAGAAATGCTTTTGAAGCATTGATACTTGGTTTACATCTACAGCATTTATTTACCATATGAATTTTTGACTCTCAAATACATACATATTGTATGTTCAATAGCAATAGAAAGCCGAAGTTAAAAAAAAGCAAAACTATGACTTTTTTCTCTGTTTAGCTTAACACAATGGCTAAGATTGCATTCCAAGCTTCCTTTGAAAATATCTCAGAAATATTTCTTCTTTATGCTTCCTTCATTGCAGGAAAAACAAATTATTAGAATAATCAGCTTTTTTTTTAACTCAAACATCTTTTCCCAGTATGTACGGTTGCCAGATAAGCAGAGAATGCACAATTACATTTGGATTTCAGATTTAAAAAATCAATATATTTTTAATGTAAGTATGTCCCGTGCAATATTTTGGACATGCTATACTAAAAAGTATTTGTTGTTTCCTGAAACTCAAATAGAGTTGAGCATTGGTTTTTTTTTAGTTTGCTAAAAATAGCAACCCTGCCAGTATGGCAGCATCCTATATTTTATAATATATATACATCTGGGGAGCCCCTCTATTATTTCTATCTATTTTTATTAAAGTACCAATAAACTATGCCGCCATGTACTTCCTTAAATGTTTAGAAACATTTTCTTCAAATGATTAATTCTCTCATTTGTAACAACCTGATCTCATTTATGTTTTAGTCACATATTTAAGTTTATTCAAAGGGGCTCATTTCTACAATATCAAGAGTAAGAAAAAGGCTGTTTTTAATTAATTACCAAATAATTTTACAGAAGGCTAAGTACTTGCATTGGAAGATTAATGTCAATTGGGGAAAATCAGATTGCATTTTATAATCCTGCAGTGTCTGCAAATAGGATTCTCAAACATTCCTCTCAGGATCCATTAAAAAAGAAAACAAAAACTTCTCTCATATATGTTGTATGTATCATTTCATATATATATATGAGATATATATAGCTATCTTCTGCATATATGTGATATTCAAGGAAGAATATTCTAGTCTCAACATATTGTGATCACTCAGAATGTGAGCTTCCATTAGTTATCAGTTTAAGTTAATTTTTCTTTTTTTTTTCTGCTTTATCTCCCCCAACCCCCCCGTACACAGTTGTATACCTTAGTTGCACGTCCTTCTAGTTGTGGGATGTGGGACGCCGCCTCAACGTGGCCTGACGAGCAGTGCCATGTCTGCACCCGCAGCAGAGCGCGCGAACTTAACCACTCAGTCACAGAGCCAGCCCCTAAGTTAATTTTTCTAACTGGGACTTAGAGGGTGGACCAAAAGTATCTAGAACATTATAAATGCATACTAAATATGTGTTGAAAGAAATATTTAGCAAATGAACAACTGACCAGTTCAGGGATCTTGAATCAGCATACAAGTAGAGATCAAGACCTGAGAGACAGACTGCTGTGGTGACCTCACTGGCATCTCAGATTTTCTAGCTCTTTCTAGTCCTAAAAATGTGATGCTGGCCAACATCAGAATCTCAGGGAACTTTGTCAGCAAGAGATTTAGCTACAAGAACCCAAAAGGCCAAAGAGCAGGGCAGGCCTGCCGTTTGGGTCTAGAAAAGAAACAGTGTTTGTGTCAAAATCTCAGTGCTTTGGGTAACAACATTACCTGAATTTCCCCAGATCTTAGCAGTTCACCAGAGTAACGCAGAACAGCATTGCATCTACGCATCTACAGTTTTCAGTCTGGAGGTTTTTGTTTCTACTCTTGCAGAAGAAGTAAGACATTAGCACACAAACAAAATAATAAAATATTCTCTGTCAGGCAGGATTGTCATTCATTCTATTCGACATAGAAAAGTCTGATAATGTGTTTCTGTAATTTCTTATATAATGAAATAGGAAGAATCATCTTACAGTGATTTAGCCAACACTAACTATGAAATTAACTGTCTCAAGGGTTTTTTCCAATTTGAAAAGGGTTAAATTGCTCATTTGCATGTTGATTAGCATTCACTTTAAAAAGTGGCAAACATAACTCCTCTGTGCCCAAAATTTAATGACAAACTTAGCTTTTCTAGCTTTTAAATTTAAAGAAATCATTGCTCTGTTTGCTAGATATTTTTAAGATAGTAATGACTAAAACAAACTCATTATTCCAAACATGCTGTTTCCAAATATTAAAACTACTGATTTATTTGCTTTCCTTGCCATAAAAAAAATAGTTCCCAGTGTGGCAGGTACAGCACTTCTTGATAAGGCCCAATTGTCTTCATAAATGTATATGTTTAAAATAAAGAATTGTGTAAGCTGACATTCAAAACTGGAATTTGTTGCTGTAAGACAAAGCAATCACTGGCCTGTGTTCAGTGGCATTTGATAATTTAAGTTCTTCTCCTGCAGCACTGCTATAATACATAGTTATTAATGAGCAAGTAAAGAACATTATTTAACTCCTTATCAAAATAATAAGCTCTATATTCCAACATTTAGGAGAACAATACTTAATAAATTAAGTAATAAACTATTACAAACATAATAAAATGAAATAATTAAACTTGTTTTATGTCATATTTGCTTTGGAAACTATCCTTTTGATATCTAGTTTTCTCTGCTTTTACTCAAGCAGAAATTAAATAAAATAAATAAAATTCAAATATTATATTATTTGAAGTTGTCATTATTATTTTTTTTTTATGGTGTAAGAGGTACTGCAAAAGGCTTCTTTGTATCTGGAGTCAAAAACATTCACAGATTAACCCTCAGGAAGTTCAATCTTGGTCACAAAATGGGGTCAGGAATATGGTTAATTGCATAATGACATAAAAGTAGGGATGATAGGGGCCGGCCGGTGGTACATCGGTTAAGTTCGCACATTCTGATGGCCTGGGGTTTGCTGGTTGGGATCCCAGGTGCGGACATGGCACCGCTTGGCAAGCCATGCTGTGGTAGGTGTCCGGTGTCCCACATATAAAGTAGAGGAAGATGGGCACGGATGTTAGCTCAAGGCCAGTCTTCCTCAGCAAAAAGAGGAGGATTGGCAGCAGTTAGCTAAGGGCTAATCTTCCTCAAAAAAAAAAAAAAGAAGGGATGATAAACGAGGCAGGCAACCAACTGTGCCCTTATAAGGAAATGGAATAGCAAATAACTCTATTTATTTTTTATTAAAACCACTTCAAGATCTAGCAATAACTTACTTATTTCCAACAATATTCATAAATTGAATTCATTATCTAACAGTTGAGTGTCCGTATGTACTGAACACTGTTCCAGCCACTAGAGATGCAATGATAAATAATGCAGTCCAACCGATTTAGGATCTTGCTAGTGAGATAAACAAGAAGTTAGCAGTTCAATAGATTACATGCTCTGATAGGAATACATATTAGGAGCTACGGCAGGTTACACCAAAGGTGACCAAAAATTTTGAAGGATCAGGACAAGCTTTGAAGGAGGCCTGCAAATTGAGTTTGATGAGTAGGAAATAGTCTGGTGAAGAAAAGTTGGTACAAACTGTGACAGATCATAGTACTTTGTTCCTTTAGAGGTAAAATAAAGAAAAAGAAAAAGAAAAAAAATAGGCTCTCCCATATCTTTTCACTGAACATTATTCTTCCCTGTAGTGTTTGCAGTCATTAAAACAGGACTGTAGGAAAAACACTATTCTCACTGCATGAAAATTCATGACTGACGATGGAATCATAGGCATCAATGACAAAGAAATGTGTGAACTCTTCATATGCAACTCTCAAATTTTGTCACATTAGTGACCACTGGCATGGCCCTGTCCACCCAGTGTAAAATAACTCATCCTATTGAGGTAGAGGAAACAAAATTACATCTGAGAGAGCGGGCTCAGCAGTAAAAGATAACATTTCTTTTAAATAGATGCAATGGTATTAGAGTATATACTATGAGTCAGGACCTGCACATTTATTTAAATCTCCCCAAATTCAGGTGTTTTTACTACTTTGTAAATGTGAGAATTATAACGCCAAGGATATTAGTGAAGCTGACTCTGAGACAGGGTTGGAGACAAGTAGTGTATTTCGGAGGGACAAAAAACACTGGCAGGGAGTAGAAGGCATGGGTCAGAGCAGGGAAGAAGGCCAATAAAAGATGTGCTATTAGACCAGCTGCCCCAGTGGGCAACTTAAGCTTCCTCTCATGGAAAGCACTAGGAAAGGGATGAAACCCATGCCTCCAAATTCTCTTGTCTATGGAGAAAGGGACTGCGACCTTTATGCTCAGTAAGGTCGTTTGTTAGGGATTTCTCGGGGCAGGAGGGGAGGGGTGGTGTTAGTCCAGCCTCTCATCTCTTGTACATAAGGACAAAATGGCCTTCTGTGGTTTCAGGAAGGAAAACAAAAACAAAATGGCTCAGGCACAAAGGTGTAGGTACTGGCACCTGGGAGAAAGCCAGAGAACACTCAAAGATCTGAGTGATGAGGACGAGACACTGTCGGCATCTGCTGCAGACACTGTGCAGTTTGGAATAGTAATTAAAATCTAAATAAAGAACAAAGTGCAATTAGGAGTGGGCTAAAATGAAGCGAGTCTGTCCTGTCTTTAAAACACTATTCCAAGTACCTTTTGGAATCCTGTTGGCCTATGTTCTTAAAACCATTGGATACAGCAATTATAGATTATAATGAAGTAGGAAAATGTTAAGTACTGAGTAAGAAATTATACTCTGCCCCAAGGTTTGAGGCTATGGTTTGATATTAATACTTAGAGTGGAGAACCAAAGAAGATAAAAATGAAAGTAGAAAAAAATCTAAGGTAAAGAAAAAAAAGTAAAACCAGTCGAGATGTACCAAATATAAAATGAAGAGAATAAGCAGAAAATATAAGAACCATGTCAACTATAAATCAAGTAAGAGCTCAGGGAGGAGAAAGTTCAGTTCTAAACTATAAGTGGCAAAGATTATTTAGGGAAAGATGAGATATGTGGTCAATTATGTAATGATTTTTCACCAAAAAAAAGTAGCCATAAGACTTAATGTCAGTGGCACAAAATGTAAACTTTCTACAGAAAAAGAAAAAAGTCACCCCACAAAGGACTTTGTATAAACAAGCAGAGGCAAAGCTCTCATAACCATGAGGGAATTGATAGACATATCTCTCCTAAAAATACTTCAGAATTAACTCACAAAAATTGGAGGGAGAAAAAGTATATATTCAAAGCGGAAATACAGACTAATTTCTGTTACTACTAACTAGCAAAATGACTTTGGAAAATTATTAAACATCTATAGGCCTCAGTTTCCTATGAACAAAAGGACAATTTGCATACAATGATTTGTAAGTTACTGTGATTCTTTTTTAAACATATTAGTAATTAGAAACTAGACATTTTATTCAATATATTTCTAATTAACAAAGTATTATTTCATCCCTATTTGATGAATAATTTATGTCACAAAGATAAGACATTTATTTTAATTCAGAATTTAGATATGATTTATCAATTTGAGAATGCGCTTGCCAATATTAAACACTCATTGAACAAGAAGAGACCATTTGTAATGAAAATAATCTCGATGAAACCTTGAATATTTTCAATAAAATTTTAGAAACTACTGGAATAAAAAGTCAGCATGTTAAATTCTACACATTTCAGGAAATTCCATATTGTTAAAAATTGAGCAAAATTTCTATTCTCCATGTCAGTGTACCTATAGGTATAAATAAACTCATCTGTGTTCTGTGTACAGGAGCCCCTACAGATAAATGAGACTGTCACTACTATCAACCACAGAATCAGTCATTCAGAAACAGCTTATATGGTAGAATATTTGGTTGGTTGGTTGGTTGGTTTTTGGTAAGGAAGATTGGCCTAGAGCTAACATCTGTTGCCAATCTTCCTCTTTTTGCTTGAGGAAGATTGTCACTGAGCTAACATCTGTGCCAATCCTCCTCTATTCTGTATGTGGGATGCCACCACAGCACGACTTGATGAGTGGTGTGTATGTCTGTGTCCAGGATCCGAACCTGCGAACCCGGGGCTGCCAAAGTGGAACACACAAAATTAACCACTATGCCACCAGGCCCCCCCAGTAGAATACTTTTAAAGAGCTTAATTAGAAATTCAACCAAGTACCTTACATGTGCACAAGCACAATAAACCAGCCAGTGATATACATTTGAGGCATTTTAAAAAGAACATGATTTAGAAAAGAAAAGCATTATGCTGTCCTGAGGATATGGGAAGGGCTGAAAAAAACCACGATTTGAGAAAAAGCTGAAGAACAAAGAGGAATAAAGATGTAAAAGGGTCATACTCCTGACCTTTGGCGTACCAGGCCCTGCCTCAAGGCACAGTGCCACTTGCAGGAAGGGCAAAGAGTTCAGACAGTGATGCTGTGGTTTCCACTTTGGTTCATGATAAGTTCTGGCTTCTGCGGATCCACATACCTATCCCTATCCCATACACTCGGGCATCTCCAAATTCACTCAACTCTGTCCTGCACAAACCAGCCCCTTACCGTGCTTAGAGCTTCGACTCATTTCTTGTACCCACCATTACCAGTATCCAGGCCTCTCAGAGTCTGAAATTGAGTGCCCATATTTAGACCCAAATAGATCCAAATGAAAACAGTGATTTTCAAATACATAAAAATCCTTATTGTACAGAAGGGATTAGATTTCTAGTGTGGCCAGAAGAGAGAACCATAGATATTACAGGTAGACATTAAAAGAAGGTAAACTTGAAACTCAATGGAAAAGATATTTTCCAACAGCTAATGATGTTTAAAAATAGACGATCACCCTGCACTAGTTTGGAAACATAGGTCAGCCACATTAAACCCAGCCTCAGCCACCACCAGGACATCATTAATTCCCTAACAACTTTGCCTCTCCTGGGTCCAGTTTCCGACCTTTGATAAATATCCCTAGCTCCTTTCTCTATTTGTGCTTCTGTTTTCCTAGGAACCGCTGGAGAAAGGCAGGACGTCGTACTGACCAGCCCAATACAAATCTAAATCAGCAAGCTGTATCTCAGCTCTATTTGCCTCTTGGCAACATTTTTATTCAGTTCATAGAGATTCTATGACTTTAGAATTTTTTTATTACTCTCCACAGAAAGAAATCCATTTTATGTCATGACCCAAGATACTCATATACATATATTTAACTGCAACAAAATTTCTTGAAACAAAGTTTACCCTTACAAAATGTAGTACACTCTAGCATTTTCTGCTTTAATTCTGTTTTATTTTTGAACATACTAGTTGCAATGCACTGAAATGATTTTATGACCCAATAATGAGTCATGACCCACAGATGGGTCATAATAACCCTTTGTTTGGAAAACTACTAGTTTCATGATTTAGGTATGTATGTTCAGTAAATCACTCCTACAGTCAAGATGATAAGACACAATGTTCTTCATCTTCCTCTTCTACATTTCAAAATTTGCATTTCTATAATCATTCTTTTACTAATGCCCTTGTTCTCAGAGCTCTGCCCCCCTCCTCATTTCCAAATCTGCTTTGCTGGTGCTTTGATCGAATTCCACTGTGCCTACTGAAAACTTCTCGCTCTATTATCCCCACTTTCCTCACTCCCAATCACCCTTGCATCTTGAATCTCTTTTCCCCTCACTTGATTCTTCCCCTCTTTAGACAGATATGCTCATCAGGCCTCTTATATTTAAAAAAATAAAAAAAATAAAAGATTCCTTTGAGTCAGCCTTCTGTGAAAGTGCCTATTTTCCCAACTCATCATTTGTCAATTAATAGCTTATTCTTTGTGTAACTTGATAAGTGATTTTAACTCCTTTATCCTTATTATAATTTTTTGTGTTTATTATTTCTCTTCCTGGATTGTAAATGCCTTGAGAGCAGCAATTGCATATTATAGCTCTTTGGTGGGTAATTTCCCTGAATCTTGTAGTGTAATGCTGGCAGCAAACAGCATGCACTGAATAAATGGAATAGTTGGAAAACTTTGTGACAGGCAATTCCTATCGTCCAGCTTCTCTGGAGCAAACCCCACTCTGAACCTGATCCTGCATGTGTCACTCAGGCTTGGAAGCCACTGACTACCTCACACCAGCTCTGGGGTTGTTCTCATTCCTGTACCTCCTGTCTAGAGCTAAGACATTGTACAAAGAGATTTGTTTATAAAATCAAGATGAGAAAAATAAAGTTTTGTTTGTTTGGAAATTGATGGAGTACTTTAACATACATCATCTTAACTCATCATCATCACATCAGTCTGTTCAGGCGGATGGGGCAGGGCAGATCTATGAGCCCCACTTCACATTTGAGGAAACTGAAGAGATTCATTAAGCTTGAAAGACTTGGCTAAAATGACAAAGCTGAAAAGTGATTGAGCCAGGGATCCGGTCTGTGTCTTCTGATTGTGAAAGCAGGGCCTTTTCACCATATATCAGGCTTCTTCCACAGTATAAGTTAACTACAAGCATATTTTCTTCTAACCAACTAACTACGTATGTATACATTTGGAAAATTACAAGTTCCATTTTAATATTGAGCTATAAGTGTCATTGTTATTCATGTTTACATAATACCTTGTATTTTCAGAGCTCTCCTAAGTTTTTTCACAATTAGTCTTTTCTTATGGGATAAGTGTGACAGGTGTTATTATCATAGTTTTCAGATGAAGAACTGAAACTGAGAGAAACGATGTGACTTTCCCAAATTCTGACTGCTCATTAGTGGTGGAGTCAAGTTTTAGCTTTAGGTCTGGCTTTGTGCCCACTTTTCTATGTTACCATTGTGTCCTTAACAATGTTAAAATCTTTCCTAATGTTAACATAGAAAGCCTGAAAAATAGATTTGAATTTTAGGAATTAATTAATTAGAAAACAATATTCTAAGCCTAAAAACAAGACTGCAGGACTATAAAATTACTGTCAGAACAACTCAATGGAACTGCAAAAAATATATTGTGAGAGATAATTTATTAATATAAGCCAAGTTCATTTCCTTACATAACAGTACCAACCTTAAATCCAAGAAAATTATTTTATAAAACTAAAACTATATTGGTTATATATATATTTTATTCTTATACACATGGATATAAGTTTAAATCACTTCAGTTTAGGATCCTGAAAGCCTTGTGGTTTCCCAAGAAATGAATATAAGTAAATTTCTAATAATACTAAGTGACCAGTTGAATGTCACATGAGCTTCAGATAAATTGAAAAGTTCCACTTTTAATTATCTTGAGAGAAAATCAATTCTTCTCTCGGTATGTATGAATGGAACTTTGCTATACATTAGTGAATTGAATATTGACCTTGTTCTCTCTTCTTTCAATCATCATGGAAAATCTTGTCTGTCATAATACTTGGCTGACTATATTAGAATTATGAGTATATTTGTCTTACTCTTCTCACCTCACTTTTCTAGGTACCTCCACAGTTAAACCAGGAGAGGAGGAATAAGCAAGATGGCGCTGTGAGCAGACGTTGAACTCGCCTCCTCCGACAAACACAACCAGGTTACAACAATTTTAGGAAGAATCGCCCTGGATTGAAAACTGAAAACTGGAGAAAAAGAACCCCCACGACAAGAGACAGTCCTGATGAAAGCAAAAGAGGCAGTAACTCCGGCCAGAGAGGACAAAAGCCACCTTTGGGAGCAGCGGAGCTTCTCAGCTGGCCAGGCGGGAGCCACCCTAAGGTACGAGCCCTCCCTGGAGGAGTGAGGTCTGGAGCGGGGGCAATAGTGCTATAACCATCCTTCAGACTCAGCCCAACTGAGAGGGGGGTCTTACTGTCTGGCTTTGCTGGCTATTAACTGCAGCGAGGACACCCCAGAAAAGCTATTCGCCGAAAGCCGAAAAGATCTGGGTCTTAAAGGGCCCACGCACAAACTCACTCATTGCAGCAACCTAAAATCACCAGCGAGAAGGCTGACTGCCATTTGGTGAAACGAGACTCACCTGGTGGGCTCTGGGGGCATCTTGGTGAGAGGAGGATCCTCTCCGGAGACTGAGACATTGGTGGGGGCCATTGTTCTGAGCTGGTCCAGGCGTGCTGATATGGACACGGGGGGGGGGGGGGGGGGGGGGGGCCATTGAGGTGCGTCCCTTAGGCTGTTAGCCCAGGGGTCTGCCACACCCACTAGAGCACAGATTTAATCCAGTTCAGCTAGGTCAGGCAACCTGCCCTAGGGACTGGCCCCACCTAACAGCAAGCCCTCAGGCTACTTTTCAGCCTGCATTGACTGAATGACTTGATCCTCTACAGGCAGGCAAAGGTGTCTGCCTCTGTGGGGCAGGCCTTGTGTGAGGACCTGGTGAATTGTGGGGGGCATTGGGGCAGAGGTGGGGGCCTCTTCAGTGTGGTGGTGGGGTATGCTCCAGGGAGTTGAGAAGTGTGCACGGACCAGGACTGTGCTGACAGTGTATGTGGTCCAGAGGTGGGTGAGGCTTATCAGCAGCAGAAGACTTGTGTTTCACAAATAGCCATAAAAAGGATCAGCCCCACCTTCCAAAGCCTGAAACAACTGAGTGCCTCCATGCCAAGGGCTAGCCCTACTCAGCTGCACTCCTCAGAGAACTGACATCAGCCTTGTTGGCCTCAGGCCTATCACAACTGTATGCCCCTGAGCCTAGCAACCAGCTACATTGGGTACCAAACCAATTAAGAGGACAATTGCAATGAGAGTGTGCTAATAGGCGGGACCAAGATGGCAGAGTGAGTGGTCTTCTTTGTCTCTCCCCCGTCGAATCTGCAACTAATTGGACATTCACCGATTAACAAAGGATATCCAGATAGCATCTCAAGATGCCTAAGAGTCTCATACTACTATATGTCGGAAGGCAGACAGACTTCCCCACAGGAGGAGATGGAAATAGGTGAAAACTCTCCAACCCCCGACCCCCGAACCCCGGACAGCCTAGTTCCTGCAGGAGGCTCTCTTCCAGCGGACTCCCCCATAGCATCGCTACACACCAAGGGCAGGAGTGTGCACTCACCAGCGGAGCGACGGTGGAAACAGGTGACAACAGCCCTACTCAAGCCTCCCGCGATTACACCTAAGCCCAGGGGGAATCCCCAGGGTCCCGCACCCACCGGCAGGGAAGGCCTCCTCTTGCCATTAACAGGGAGGCCCCACCCGGAATCCAGAACAAAGGGAAGCTCCCAGAGGGCGGATTCCCCGGCACGGCACCAGACCGCAAGCTGCTGCTGGGCCCACGGTCTCTGGCACACGGTTCGGTGCAGGGGTGCCCGGACTTCCCATGGACGTGCTTGGGGACTGAGTGGAGCTCCAACACCCGGCTCTGCAGCCTGGGGGTATGCTCCAGGGTCCCACACCCCCCCCCCCCAGCAGGGAGGGCCTCTGCTCACCATTGGCAGGGAGGCCCAGCCCAGCATTCAGAACACCAGGAAGCTCCCTAGAGCAGAATTCCCCACAAGGCAGCAGCTTACAAGCCACCGCCAGGCCCACGGACTCTGGCCATGTCCCAGACGAGGCAAGGGGCTCCCAGAGATCCCGTGAGAGTGGAGTGGGGCAGAGTGGAGCTCCAGTGAAATGGCTACGTAGCCCAGGGGGGAAGTTCAGGTTCCTACAGCAGCCTCAGCGAAAGCCTCTGCACAGCACTAGTGGAGAGGTCCTGACTGGCAATTGCAAGGCGGGAAGGCCCTGGGGCAAAAGTAGCACAGCTAGGTGAGCTAACAACAGACTGCAGAAGATACCCATAGCTCTGCTGGGACCTATAGTGGACAAGTGTGGTCTTGTGGGCTCTGATAGGGACAAAGTGGCAATTATAGGTGATCCTGCTCCTGGCTGCTGGGAAAGCCCACAACACCACTGCAGACCACAAGGAGGGAGTGCGTCTAAGTGGGCTGCAACAGTAGGCACCAGCAGCCTGAGGTCCCCTTGCGATTGCCCCCACAACTGACGAGGGACCCCATAGGACCACTGTGACTACGAGGAGGAGTCCAGGTCTAGTCAGTAGCAGCTGACAGGGTTTCTGGTTGGTGCAGTCTAAACAGCTGCCTCCCCCACACCAGTCGCAACAAGTGGAAGCAGCGACTAAACTCTATCTCTATGCGGAGGCACAAATCTACACCATCAAGCAGTATGAAAAAATATATTAAATCTCCAGAACAGAAGAAAAATGATAAGCACCCAGAAAACAATCCCAAAGACAATGAAATCTATAACCTAAATGTCGATGATTTCAGAACTGCCATTATTAAAAACCTCCACAAGTTAAAAGAGAATTCAGATAGACAACTCAATGAGCTCAGGAGCTATGTCACAAAAGAACTTGACACTATAAAGAAGAACCAATTAGAAATACTGGAGATGAAGAACACAATGGAGGTGATTAAGAAAAATCTGGACTCTCTGAACAGTAGGGTCGATAATATGGAGAACAGAATTAGCAATTTGGAGGATAGGAATATAGAAATGCTGCAGGCAGAGGAGGAGAGAGAACTAAGACTAAAAAGAAATGAAGAAACTCTCTGAGAATTATCCGACTCAATTAGGAGATGCACCATAAGGATTATAGGTATACCAGAGGGAGAAGAGAAGGAGAAGGGGGCAGAAGGCCTGTTCAAAGAAATAATAGCTGAGAACTTTCAAAACATGGGAAGAGAGATGGAACTTCATGTGACAGAAGCCAATAGATCTCCAAACTTTATTAACACAAGAAGACCAACCCCAAGGCATATAGTAGTGAAACTAGCAAAAGTCAACGACAAAGAGAAAATACTAAGGGCAGCCAGGCAGAAGAAGATAACTTACAAAGGAAACCCCATAAGGCTATCAGCAGATTTCTCAGGAGAGACCTTACAGGCTAGAAGAGATTGGAATGAAATATTCAAAACTCTGAAGGACAAAAACCTGCAGCTAAGAATACTCTGCTCAGCGAAAATATCCTTCAAATACGATGGAGAAATAAAAACTTTCCCAGATAAACAAAACTTAAGGGAGTTCATCGCCACAAAACCTCCTCTTCAAGAAATGCTCAGGAAGAACCTCATTCCTGAAAAATCAAAAGAAGGAAAGGGGTTACAAAATCCAGAACAAAGGAGATAAGCAGAAGGACAATAACACAAAGTAACAGCTCTCCATCAGGACAAAATGTGAAAGAACTGGAAAACAAGTGATAAAATGGCAACAGTAGGCCCCCACGTTTCAGTAATCACTCTAAACGTGAATGGATTGAACTCTCCAATCAAAAGACACAGAGTGGCAGGATGGATCAAAGAACAAGATCCAACAATATGCTGCCTCCAGGAAACACACCTCAGCCCCAAAGGCAAACACAGACTCAAAGTGAAGGGATGGAAGACAATACTCCAAGCTAATAATAAACAAAAGAAAGCAGGTGTTGCCGTACTTATATCAGACAAAGTAGACTTCAAAGCAAAACAGATAAAGAAAGACAAAGAGGGGCAGTATATAATGATAAAAGGGATGCTCCACCAAGATGACATAACACTTATAAATATATACGCCCCTAACGCAGGAGCACCAAAATTCGTAAAGAAACTATTAATCAAACTAAAAGGAGACATCAACAGCAATACAATAATAGTAGGGGACCTCAACACCCCATTAACACCAATGGACAGATCATCCAGACAGAAAATCAACAAGGAAATTATAGAATTAAATGAAAAATTAGATCAGATGGACCTAATAGATATCTATAGGACACTTCATCCAAAAACAGCAGGTTACACATTCTTCTCAAGTGCACATGGAACATTCTCAAGGATAGACCATATCTTGGGAAACAAAGCAGGCATCAATAAGTTCAAGAGGGTTGAAATAATATCAAGCATCTTTTCTGATCATAATGCTATGAAACTAGGAATCAACTACAAGAATAAAGCTGGGAAAGGGCCAAAAATGTAGAGAGTAAATAACATGCTACTGAACAAACAATGGATTATTGAAGAAATCAAACGTTATCTGGAGACAAATGAAAATGAAAACACGCTGTACCAAATGATTTGGGACACAGCAAAGGCAGTCCTAACAGGGAAATTCATTGCAATACAGGCTCACCTCAATAAGCAAGAAAAATCTTACATAAACAACCTCAAACGACACCTAACAGAATTAGAAAAAGAAGAACAAACAAAGCCCAAAGTCAGTAGAAGGAGGGAAATAATAAAAATTAGAGCAGAAATAAATGATATTGAATCAAAAAAGACAGTAGAAAAGATCAATGAAACAAAGAGTTGGTTCTTTGAAAAAATTAACAAAATTGACAAACCCTTAGCCAGATTCACTAAAAAAAAAAGAGAGAAGTCTCAAATAAATAAAATTAGAAACGTGAGAGGAGAAATCACAACAGATACCGAAGAAATACAAAGGATCATAAGAGAATACTATGAAAAACTATATTCCAACAAATTGAACAACCTAGAAGAAATAGATAAAATCCTAGACTCATACAACCAACCCAAACTGAATCAGGAAGAAATAGAGAATCTGAATAGACCAATCACAAGTAAAGAAATAGAAACAGTAATCAAAAACCTCCCCAAAAATAAGAGTCCAGGACCAGACAGCTTCTCTGTAGAATTCTACCAAAAATTCAAAGAAGATTTAATACCTATCCTTCTCAAACTATTCCAGAAAATAGAGGAAGATGGAGCACTCCCTAATACATTCTATGAAGCCAACATCACCCTGATCCCCAAACCTGACAAGGACAACACAAAGAAGGAAAAACTACAGGCCAATATCACTGATGAACATAGATGCAAAAATCCTCAACAAAATTTTGGCAAACCCAATACAGCAATATATCAAAAAGATTATACACCATGATCAAGTGGGATTTATACCAGGGACACAGGGATGGTTCAACATCTGCAAGTCAATCAACGTGATTCACTACCTTAACAAAATGAGAAACAAAACCCACATGATCATCTCAATAGATGCAGAGAAAGCATTCGACAAGATCCAACATCCATTTATGATAAAAAACCCTCAAAAAAATGGGTATAGAAGGAAAGCACCTCAACATAATAAAGGCCATATATGACAAACCCACAGCCAACATCATACTCAACGGACAAAAACTGAAATCCATCCTTCTGAGAACAGGAACAAGACAAGGGTGCCCACTTTCACCACTCTTATTCAACATAGTACTGGAGGTGTTGGCCAGAGCAATTCGGCAGGAAAAAGAAATAAAAGGAATCCAAATAGGCAATGAAGAAGTAAAACTCTTGCTGTTTGCAGACGACATGATCTTATATATAGAAAACCCCAAAGAATCCATAGAAAAACTATTAGAAACAATCAACAACTACAGCAAAGTTGCAGGGTATAAAATCAACATACATAAATCAGTAGCATTTCTATATGCTAACAATGAACTAACAGAAAAAGATCTCAAGAACTCAATCCTATTCACGATTGCAACAAAAAGAATAAAATACCTTGGGATAAATTTAACCAAGGAAGTGAAAGATCTATACAACGAAAACTACAAGACCTTGTTGAAAGAAATTGATGACGACATAAAGAGATCAAAAGACATTCCATGTACATGGATTGGAAGAATAAACATAGTTAAAATGTCCATACTACGTAAATCAATCTACAGATTCAACGCTATCCCAATCAGAATTCCAATGTCATTCTTTACAGAATTGAACAAAGAACCCTAAAATTCATATGGGGCAACAAAAGACCCCGAATTGCTAAAGCAATCCTGAGAAAGAAGAACAACGCTGGAGGCATCACAATCCCTGACTTCAAAACATACTACAAAGCTACAGTAATCAAAACAACATGGTACTGGTACAAAAACAGATGCACAGATCAATGGAACAGAGTTGAAAGCCCAGAAATAAAACCACACATCTATGGACAGCTAATCTTTGACAAAAGAGCCGAGGGCATACAATGGAGGAAAGAAAGTCTCTTCAACAAATGGTGCTGGGAAACTGGACAGCCACATATAAAAGAGTGAAAAATCAACCATTCTTTTTCACCATTTACTAAAATAAACTCAAAATGGATCAAAGACCTAAAGATTAGGCCTGAAACAATAAGTCTTCTAGAAGAGAATATCGACAGTACACTCTTTGACATCAGCTTCAAAAGAATCTTTTTGGACACCATAACCCCTCACATGAGGGAAACAACAGAAAGGATAAACAAATGGGACTTCATCAGACTAAAGAGATTCTTCAAGGCAAGGGAAAACAGGATTGACACAAAAAAACAGCCCACTAATTGGGAAAAAATATTCACAAGTTATTTATCTGACAAAGGGTTAATCTCCATAATATACAAAGAACTCACACAACTCAACAATAAAAAATCAAACAACCCAATTACAAAATGGGCAGGGGACATGAACAGGCATTTCTCCAAAGAAGATATACGGATGGCCAATAGACACATGAAAAGATGCTCATCATCACTAATCATCAGGGAAATGCAAATCAAAACTACACTAAGATATCACCTTACACCTGTTAGAATGGCAAAAATATCCAAAACCAAGAGTGACAAATGTTGGAGAGGCTGTGAAGAAAAGGGAACCCTCATACTCTGTTGGTGGGAATGCAAACTGGTGCAGCCACTATGGAAAACAGTATGGACATTCCTCAAAAAGTTAAGAATAGAAATACCTTATGACCCAGCCATCCCACTACTGGGTGTCTATCCTAAGAACCTGAAATCAGCAATTCCAAAAGTTCCATGCACCCCTATGTTCATCACAGCATTATTCACAATAGCCAAGTCATGGAACCAACCTAAGTGCCCAGCAACTGATGATTGGGTAAAGAAGATGTGGTATATATATACAATGGAATACTACTCAGCCATAACAAAGGACAAAGCCGTCCCATTCACAACAACATGGATAGACCTTGGGAGTATTATGTTGAGTGAAATAAGCCAGACAGAGAAAGACAAACTCTGTATGACTCCACTCATAGGTGGTAGTTAACATGGACAAAGACAACTGATCAGTGGTTGCCAGGGGAAAGGGGGTGGGGAGAGGGCACTAGGGGTGAAGTGGTGTACCTACAACATGACTAATAATGATGTACAACTGTAATTTCACAAGGATGTTAACTTTCATAACCTTAATAAAAAAAATTTTTTAAACTTAAAAAAAAAATTAAACCAGGAGAGTTGATCTTCATGCATATATAAGCATCCTGAAGACTGGAGACATGTCTTACTCCAATTTTCCTCTTGAATCACTTTGGGCAGATATTTGCAAATGGTAGCAGCTAAATAAACACTGGTTTAATTTAATTAAATTTGAAGGCTGAGCAATAATAAGAATTTGCCTGTTATGAGCATTGGCAAATGCAATTAGACTCACCATATTTTACAACTTTATTTGTATTTAAGAAGCTATAAAAACTTGGAAATGAGCTTTAAAAATAGATATGTGGTTCCCAAGTAAACATTCAGAAAGAAAGTGTTTTTGAATCAAAATACTTCTTAAACTTAATTTTTTAAAAAATATTTATTATCTATTACTAAACATTTGTTTTGAGTGCAAAGACATTGTGGAATGCCTTAAAAGAAAACCATCTCATTTCAGTTTAGCCAATTGTTCAGTTCTTCGGAAAAAAACTATTTTGGTCCAAATTAAGACAGTCATCAGGTTTTTCCTCCACAAGAAGAAAGCATTTGCTATTCATAATTGTTTTTTAAAAAACTGTTCTAAAACATTGGTGACTATCACTGTTAGTATTATGTCCAATTAAGTTATTTTTTTCAATTATATGTCTGGATCCAAAATGCTTTTTGTAAAGGGCAGCTTTTACACCGCTCAAATTTTATGCACATTAGCTTACTCAAAAGTGGATCTCAAATGTATTTCAGTTTTCTTAATGTTACATTGAACATATGGACTTCCATAAAGCCAGAGGATCGTTCAGAATTTCAGTATAGATTTAGCCTATATTTATCACCATTACTTTGTGGAAAAATCTCTTTTTTGTTTACTTTCCTTTAGCTTTTGACTCTATGAAGGAGACTTGGCTATGGTATAAGAAATGAAAGCTCAATATAGTATTCTGTTTGCTAATGCTCGTGAAAGTTTTATACCTCAAAAATCTTTAAGATTCAGACTCCTCTATATTTTTCTGGACAGATCAGATAGCAATTTCTAGTAAAGAAAGGTTTGATTATCTTTTTAATTTCTAGGTTTGTCACTTGATGATATTTGATGAGCTGGAAAAGTGACACTCCCAATGGAAAATAAGGAAGATAAGGATTCTATTATACATCTATTATACATGGATTTTTTTAAAAAAAAGCTGTATTACAGAAGTAGTATTTATTGAGTCTAGCACTTCATTGAGCAATTTTACAATGATATTTAATTTTATGGAAATCCTATGAAGTAGGTATCATTTACTGCTCACAGAGATTAAGGAGATTATTTGATCTAGAGTTAGAACCTAGTCTGATTCCAAGAGTCTGTAATTATTCTGGGCAGAAGTCATAGTCAATTCAATATTCTTCCTCCGTTAGGTTGGTTATTATAAAACAAAAGGGATTTTGCCACAATTAAAAGAAAAAGAAGAGGAAAAGGACTACCACAGAATAATAATTCAAAAGCTGAGGAATAATTTAATTTTATATACTTCAACAATTAATTGGCTTTTATTTATTGATTCCATTTGAGAACAAGCTCATTATATTATGCAGGTAAGTGTTTTATAGTTTATCTTGGGATATAAGTCCAGAAATTTGTGTCACTTGTGTTAAGAGTTCTAATGGATATTTTCTGAGATGACTTTATAGCTAAGTTAAAGATACAGTTCACTTTTCGCAAACAGGTATGTCCTCATTTCCAACAATTCTCTCTCTAAAATTAATGAGTCACACTTCATTATAAAATATTGAGGTTTTTACTCTTTGCACTGGAGTAGCTATAAAACTACTTCAAAATCTTTGCTCTGTTTTTCAGTGTTCCTTCTGCCTGTTTCTCAAACAAACGCCCATCTCCACATTGAAATGGACCTACTTCGGTTTTGTTTCTCTCATAATTAGACCAAAGCACAAGTGTATGTTTTTAAGCTGCAAATGAAATGGTTATATTCATATTTACCAAGAAATCCTCAAATTCATAGTTGTGCAACACTTATCAAAGGCATATTTCACTGTGCATTTATTTTTACGCCCAGAATTACTTTCGGAGTAAGTCATACAATCACATGTCGTTGTACCCTGGCACAATTTTACTGGTTCTCCCATAGAATTACTTTTGAGAAAACCATTGCTATAGTTATACTGAGGATTAAGGATTGGTGAAAAAATCTTTTAGAAAAAAGGGGTCATCCAATTTGTGAGCTTAGAGTTTTTCATAATTTTCCTTTATTATCCTTTTCCCATGGGATTAATAGCAATGGCTCCTCTTTCATTTTTATTATTAATAATTTGTGTCTTCTGTCTCTTTTCTTTTGAGTAAGCCTGGCTAGAGGTTTATCAATTTTATTGATTTTTTTCAAGAACCTGCCTTAGGTTTTATTGACTTCCTGTATTGCTTTACTGTTGTCAATGTCATTGATTTCTGCTCTAATTTTTATTTATTTTCTTCTGTTTACTTTGAATTTAATTTGCTCTTTTTTTCTGTAGTTCCCTAAGGTGGAAGCTTATATTATTGACTTTAGATCTTTCTTCTCTTCTAATATAGCATTCAATGCTATAAATTTTTTTTCCTAAGCCTTACTTCGGTTGCATCTCAAAAGCTTTTATGAATTATATTTTATTTTCATTTAATTCAAAATATTTTTAAATTTCTCTTTGAGATTTTCTTCTTTTCATATTATTTAGAAGTGTGTTGTTTAATTTCCAATTATTTGGGGGATTTCCAACTGTCTCCATTATTAATTTGTAGTTTAATTCCATTTTTGTCTATGAACATATTTTGTATGATTTCTGTTTTTTTTAATTTGTTAAGGTGTTTATGGCCAGAATATGGTCTATCTTGGTGAATACTCCATGTGAGCTTGAAAAGAATGTGTATTCTGATACTTTTGGTTGAAGTATTCTATAGATGTCAATTGATCAAGTTAATTAATGGTACGGTTTAGTTCAACTATGTTCTTGCTGATATTCCGCCCGCTGGATATATCAATTACTGATAGAGAAATGTTGGTATCTCCAAGTATAATAGTGTATTCATCTATTTCTCCTTGCAGTTCTACCAGATTCTGTCTCACATAGTTTGATACTCTGCTGTTAGGTGCACACACACTGTCTTCTTGATGATTTGACCTCTTTATCATTATGTAATGCCCATATTTATCCCTGATAATTTTCCTGACTTTGAAGTCAGCTTTGTCTAAAATAAATATAGCTACTCCAGCTTTCTTTTGATTAGTGTTAGGATGGCATATGTTTCTCCATCACTTTGCTTTTAATGGTTGGCCCTGAGCTAACATCTGTTGCCAAACTTCCTTTATTTTTTTTCCTTCCCAAAGCCCCAGTACACAGTTGTATATCCTAGTTACAAGTCGTTCTAGTTCTTCTATGTGGGATGCGACCACTGCACAGCTTGATGAGTGGTGTGTAGGTCCATGCCCAGGATCTAAACCAGCAAACCCTTGGCGGCTGAACCAGAGCATGTGAACTTAACCACTCGGCTGTGTGGCTGGCCCTGTGTCTTTATATTTAAGGTGGGTTTCTTCTAAACAACTTATAGTTGGGTCTCTTCTTTTTTTAATGAACTCTGATAGCCTCTGTCTTTTAATTGACAAATTTAGATCAAAGTGATTAATGATATGGTTGGATGAATATCTATCATATTTATTACTGTTTTATACTCATTGTTCTTGTTCTTTGTTTTTTCTTTTTGTCTTCTACTCTTTTTTGGCCTCCTCTGGTTTTAACTGGGCATTTGTATGATTCTATTTCTTCTTCTTTGATAGCATATCAATTATACTTCTTTTAGCAGTTGCCCTTGAGTTTGCAAATAACATTTACAGCTAAATCGAGTCTTCTTTCAAATAGCGCTGTAGCACTTCATGGGTAGTGCAAGTATCTTATCACACAGTATTTCCAATTCCTTCCTTCTGTCACTTACAATATTACTCTCATTTATGTCTTTTATCCATAAGGTATAAAGACTGAATATACTGTTGATGTTATTATTTTGAACCAACTGTTATCTGTTAGATCAACTAAGAATAAGAAAAATATAAGATTTTATTTTACCTCCGTTATTCTCTTGCTAATGCTCTTCCTTTCTATATGTAGACTGAGTTTCTGACATATATATTTTCCTTCTTTCTGAAGAATTTTTTTTAGCACTTCTTGTCAGGCAGGTCTACTGGTGACAAGTGACATCAAGTGTTGTTTGTTTAAGACATTCTTTATTTAGCCTTTACTTTTAAAGGACAATTTTGGGGAATACAGAATTCCAGACTGATAATTTTTCTTTCAACACTTTAATATTTCACTCCACTCTTCTTGCTTGTATGGTTTCTGAGGAGAAGTCCAATGTAATTTTTATCCTTGCTCCTCTATAGCTAACGTGTTCCCTGACCCCTGCCTTTCAAGATTTTCTCTTTGTCTTTGATTTTCTGCTGTTTGCATATGATATGGCTAGGTGTAGATTTTTCGTATTTTGCTTCTGAGCTTCTGATTGGGGTGTCTGAGCTTCCTGGATCTTTAGTTTTTTCTCCATAATTAATTTGGAAAAATTCTCAGTGATGATTACTTCAAATATTTCTTCTGTTTCTTCCTACCTTCCTTCCTCCCTTTCTTCCTTTACCCTTGCCTCCTTCCCTCTTTCCTCCCTTCCCTTTACACCTTCTGTAATTTTCCCACAGTTTTTATTCAGAACAGAATATTGTGTTATATCTTTTTCATTTTTTATTTCTCTTTGCCTTTCAATTTTTGCTGTTTCTATTGACATTTTTTTCAAGCTCACTGATTCTTTCCTTAGCTGTGTCCGATCTATTGATAATCTTCTCAAAGGCATTTTCCATTTCTGCTACAGTTTTTTTTTTAAACTTCTGGCATTTTATTTGATTCTTTATTAGAGTTTTCATCTCTCTGCCTACATTACCCATCTCTTCTTGTATGTTGTCCACTTATTCCATTAGAGCTATTAGCGTACTAACCATAGTTGTTCTAAGTTCTCAGTCTGATAATTCCAACATCTCTGCCACATTTGAGTCTTGTTATGTCTCTTCAAACTGAGTTTCTTGCCTTTTGAAAACTGGACATGATATACTGGGTAAATGGAACTGAAGCAAATATGCCTTCAGTGTAAGGTTTTATGTTTATCTAACTAGAGGTTTGGCTGTGTTTACTGTTTTCTGTAGCTATAATTGTCAGAGGCTAAAACTTCATCTGGTGTCTACATTTTTATCTCCCTTGTTGACTTTGGGTTTTCCTATAGAATTATTAAATGAGGTTGGAGATAGGCCATTCTTTCTGTTTTATTCATCTGTTATTTTGCAGCCCTATTGATATGGCAGTAAAGTGTTAGAGAGAGGAGGTGAGGATTTCTGTGGTCTTATGATTAGGTCTCAGTCTTTAATGATCTCCTGGACTATGACTTTCACAAGTGCTTCTTAGAGTTGGTCTCCTCTTCCCCATCACTGTTAGGTAAGACAGGAAGGCAAGATAAGGGAGTTGGGCATTACTCTTGCCCATGGTTGGTTAGGCGCTGGAAAAGAGTTTTCTTGAGGGCAGATCTTGTTAAGAGGACCAGAATGCTCTGTACATATTTTTAAATAGCTACTTTTTCTCTCTCCCTGCTGGAAGCACAGCGTCATTTTTTTTTTCTCACATTTTCACCATGAGAACAAATAGGGCTCTTGCAGTTAAAACTCACAAAAGAGTGGTGGCCTTCCTAAGACTGCCCTCTCCCCCTGGGTTTTTAACTCAAGCTTGTCCCTTCCAAGCCTCTAGCAATTTCTCAATTATAGTTTAAATTTTCCTACACTGCTACTGATTCCCTCAAAATTCCTGTACATCAGCTTTGGTAAGTTGTGATTCTCTGACCCTTCAATTTTGGGGGAAACAATTTCCCCTGGAATCTCAGTTCTCTGATGGATCTAAGAAGACGTTTATTTTCATTTTGTTAAGTTATTTTGTGGTTATGTGGATGGGAGTGACAATTTCCAAGTTCCTTACATGACAGACAAACTAGAAGTGATTACTTATTTTGATATCTATAGAATACACAGTACCCAGAACAAATGATTTTTGAATAAGTGACTGAAGGAGTGAATTACTGAATGAATGCTATATATGACTTGCATAATTACATAGAAATAGGAGATAAATACTGAATTAAAATTGATTTATACGTAAAGTGTCGCTCCTCTTTCTATCTCCCGGCCTTGTGATTAACATGTGTGGCCAGTGAGTTCAGGTCTGACCTAAAGCTCTGCAATATTTTGGCTATTTGATTATAATGTGTATAAATTTATTACTTGAATTACTAGTAGTTAATTTAGATTGTTATAGAGAGGAGCTCATCCAGTGCCAGATACTAACAGATAATAATACTTAATAGATAAGGAGAATAATATGGTCATTTGTAAATCTTGAACAATGGGATAATAAAAGCTATCATTTAACATTATAAGATTAATTACATGCACAATTCACTCAGTATGGAGCTGTCATAATATGTTAAAATATTTTGTCAAGAAGCTAGAATGTAAGTTCAAAAAATGAAAAAATAAGTTAGGAAAGTCAGCCTATGGATCTACAAATGCAAAAAGCATATACATGGTAAAGAATCAAGACTCTGCTATATAGTTTCCGTGGTCTCTGACATCTGACATATATCAAAGTGAAGTTGCTAAATTGTGTTCTGGAAGTAAGAGACGCACTAGACGTTATGACTCCAGGGACCTAACACCAGCAGCAATTTATTTATCTATTTTTATCATTGCCTAGTCTAGCCTAGTCAGCCCTGGTGGTCTAGTGATTAAGATTCGGTGCTCTGACCACCACTGCCAGGGTTTGTTTCCTGGTCAGGGAACCACACGACTCATCTGCCGGTAGTCGTACTGTGGCAGCTGCGTGTTGCTGTGATGCTGAAAGCTATGCCACTAGTATTTCAGATACCAGCAGGGTCACCCACAGGTTTCAATGGAGCTTCCAGTCTAAGACAGACTAGGAAGAAGGACCTGGCCACCCACTTCTGAAAACCCTATAAATAGCCCCAGAGCATTGTCTGATATAGCACCGGAAGGCAAGAGGATAATGCAAAAAGACAGGAGAGAATTCTGCTCTGCGGTACAACGGATCATTAGGAATTGGAATTAACTCCATGGCAGTAACAAGTATAGGCCAAATATCAAATTAAATGGGAGAAAGTTGTATTTACTCACAAGTTTATACAATTATAATTTCAGAGATATAAAATATATTGGAGATCCTTCAGTCTAGCCTCCCATTTAATGAAAGAATTTGTTACACAATATTCTTGAGAAATAGCTCCCTAATCTCTATTGAAAAGCAGAACTTGTGAAATATGCCTCCATCAGCTCTATTAAGTACTTACTATATGCTGGGCACTGAGTTAGGTTTTACATTCATTTTTGTCATTAAATTGTCACAATAACTCTCTGAGGAAGGTAGGAATGATCCTGTTTTACTGAGAAATGAAAGAGGTATCGGCCCACAAAGAAAGGAAAAAACAAAGAAAGAGAAAGGGAGGGAGAGAGGGAGGAAAGGTATGCGACATAACAGACAAGGCAGATGAGACTGCTGAGGTGAGCATGAGCTGAAATTAATCCAGCAAACTTCTGCTAGAGGAGTAGAATGGGAAAAGCAGAGGGTGGGGCTGGAAACAGGAGAACTGGCTAAAGTCTATAAAAAAGAACATGGCCCAGCAGGTCCCCCAGCTTACTCTGGCAGAAGACTAGCGCTTGCTCTCTGGAGAAACTAAACTAGGTATTATCTAGTTTTAGGAACATCTGGTACAGCTTATGGCTAAGATATAAAACCATTTAAAATAAGGAGATTAAATGAAAGTTTGCACACTAGTAAGACTCCAAGTTTTCTTTCTGTTCATGGTTCCCAAAAGATCCATAGATGTTGAAACTTGGAGGTCACCCACTGAAAAAAAATGAATTACTACCCTATCACACCATCGTGAAGCTTGTCATTTGTCAAACTCAACCTATGCACAGCAAATCTTCCAATCAGATTTTTGGTCATCAGTTATAAAAGAATGTTAATAAATGGCCCAGTACTAAAAGATATTTGAGGAATGCCTCTAGCGAGTAAACCATAATTAAAACCAAATATGCATGCTCTAGCTCTTTCTCTCTCCACACACACACAATTTAAAAAAAGTGTTCAGAAGAAAAATTGAAAGATAAAATAGTGAAAACCTCCAGGAATGTTGACAAGAAGACTAAGGCATTGAAAATAGTAAGAAAAATAAGAAATTTGGAAGATTAACTCTGGAAGTCTAATATCCAAATAAGAGTATTTTGAAAGAGAACAGAGACAGTGTAGAGGAGGAACTTATCAAATGCATAATACAAAAAAATTCCCAAAAGAAACGACATGACTTTCCAAATTGAAATAATGCATGGGATGACCTACACAGTAATTGAAAAGCAACTCATACAAAACCAGACATTGTAGGATGTTAGCATTTTAGGAATTTTTCGAACACTGGGCATGGTCCTATTTAGATACTTGGCATTCCCTCTGCCTGGAACACTCTCCCTCAGATAGATGGCTGTAATTGATGGCTCCTTTATACCTTTTAAGCCTTTGTTTATTATTGCCTTTTCATTAATGTCTTCAGTGAAACTTCTAATTAAAATTCTATTCACCCCACATCACTCACTATACACTGTACTCCTGTATTTTCCTACATAACAAGTAGATTATCTGGTGTCCTATATAGTTTCTTATTTTATATCTTCATTTTCTGTTTTCCCACTCTGACTATAATGTCATTTCCACAAGGATGGAGATGATTGGTTGGTTTCTTACTGTATCTCCAGTATTTGGGACAGTACCTGGCACATAGCAGGTACAAAATAAATACTTGTTGCGAGAAGAAATAATGAAAAGTCTACAAGTTTCCAGAAAGAAAGGATTAGGAATCAAAATGATCTATAACTTTTCACAAGCAGCACTAAAATCTGAAACCCACTTGAAAAATAAATCAAGTGTGAGGATAGAACAAACACACTTACATTTACTGATAGACAAGTTCCCCCAAATTTTACCTTGTGTGTACCCTTTCTTAGGAAGCTTCTGGAGAGTAGGGTCCACCAAAAGGAGGAAATAAAATAAGATATAGGATGTCATGAGATCAAGGAAATAAGGCAGACAAGCAAAAACATTCACAGGATGATAGTGAAAAGGAGTCCCAGAACAAGAGCTGTGTGGCAGGCCTGACAGGCAAACTGCCAAGATGTGAGCACAGAGACGGAGGCCTCCACCAAAGGAGTCTCTACAGAAAGGGAGGGAGGAAAAACCAGAACTGACCTATTATTTCATTTATCTGATGTTTTGTAATGAGACTTATTTTTATATATGGTGAATGACTCAAGAGTGAATTAATAATAGGCAGTGGTACAAAGTTCAGCAAATATAAGTGCTAGGCAATTTCTAAGTTCAGGAAAAAATTAAAAATATAAAAAATTTTTACAAGAAAAAAGTGTAATTAATCATAAATTTATCATAGTACCTTATGAGGTTCAGATGCAAAAATATTTATGTCACAATAATATGAATTCTAAGTATTGACAACCCCATAAAATATAGATCTCTATGGATTGACAAGATGTAAATGAAAACATATGAAGGTAGAATAATGTAATTACATTTTATGTTTATGTTTTAATATGAAAGTTTATAATTTGATAAGTGTTTAGAAACTTATCTGAAACGATATAGAACAAATTTTTGTTAATTTCACTCATTGTTCCATATTTCTGTATTCCAGAATTTTTAATATAAACAAGAATCCAAACATTCTTTTTAAGAATTAAATTCTGTATAAAACAGAGATCCAAAACATAATTTGAATTTTTACCTATTATTCAGTTTATGTGCATCATAATTTAGCTACACCTTTTTCATCGTATGTTTAGATTGCTTCCAGCATTTTTCTACTTTAACATCCTTATACATAAATCTTTGGAATTCATTTCATTAGTTTTCTAAAATATATGCCAGCTGGAATTGTTGATAGGAAAAATTCACATTTTAAAGCTTTTGATAAATAATCCAAAGCTGAGCATCAAAAGATCAAAACAATGTATATCTTCACAAGCAATGTTTAACAGTGTCTATTTTCTCATGTCTTGTCAACACTGGGTAGTATAATTCTTTTTTCACATTTGATAACCTATTTAAAAAACTTTTCAAGTTTGTATTTAGTTGATTACTAGTGATGTAGACAATGAGTTCATCTTTCGTAAGCCACCGACAATCTTCTGAATGCATCCTTCTCACTTCTCCCTGTCACTGATATAAAAACTCCTCCCATCTCTCTTGGGCTCTTAGCCTTCCATGTGACCACAGAGCCAGCTTCTCCAACTTGTATACCAACCCTTAAAGTGCTTTTGGAATTATTTTTCTAAATAACAAATCTGATCATATCACTTGCTTGCTTAAAAGACCTTGAAGACTAGCAATTTCCTATAGAGTGAAGTCTAAAATTCTTAGAGTGGCACACCACATTAGCATTAATATGAGCTCAAGTATTTTTTTAAATTATACAAATATGTCTTTATGACAGCCTTTACTCAATAATTCTAAAAAAACTTGAAATTAAGGACCCCATCTTTTTTACTATAGTTTTCAACTTAAGAAATTGTTAATCAATGATGGGTAGATATACTGATGTGGAACAGAGTGGCATGGCCAACTCTAGAAACTCATTTATTCAGCTACTCATTCATTCCTAAAATATCTATTGATTTATTACTGTGTGCCAGATGCTGCTGTACATTCTAGGAATACAGAGATATGTGGTCAAGTGAATCAACAGAGCCCTGCTCTTCTCTTTGTGGAGTCAAAGGCAGGAAAGGGGATGGAGAAGGAAAAAATTCAAAAAATAAGCAAAAACTTTTTTTTTACAGAATAATAAGTAATGGTGTGAGAGTATATCAACTCCCTGAAAAAAATCAAACAAAATATAAGATCTTTGTGGATCTCCCACCATGACCGATTTCAAGCTACCAGTGGTTTAAGAACCAGGTCACAGAATTCTTGAATATTGTACAGTTGGCTCTAGAGAGCCAATACAAGTTGACTCCAATCACCACTGATAGTGCCAACAGGGTACGAGGATTTGGAAAACTGGCAACTGACTACCTGAGTTAGTGTGCAAAGGAAACGTCCTGCAGAAGAGGTGATATTGAGCTAAGGCACATATAAGAGAAAATCAGAAAGTTAAAGTTCACATGGATGAACATTACAGAGAGAGCTATTGCAAGTGCCCTACGGCAGGAGAGCACTGGCACATCTGAGAGACAGAAAGCCAGAATGTAGATTTTTAATTTATTTGTCAGTTGGGAGACAACCCTGAGATCAAAGTCTCTTAGCCAGGGTGAAACAGTGTTTTAGGAGAGTTGAGTTAGATCAGCTTTGGTTCTTTGTATTTCTTTGCTAATAGAGGTTCTAATTACTTCTGGGTGATTCTAGGGAAAAAAAAAATATAAAAATATATATATATATATATATATATACACACACATATATATATATATATATAATCTACCAGAAATCTGGGTTTATAGAATGCAAATATAGCAAGAGATAAGTATTATGCTATTTTGCCAACATTTATGGTCTTGAGAGTGTTTATTTCAGACACTCCAGTCTGTATTTCTTCAATCTTGCTGACCCTACGAGTCAACTCAACTTTGAAATTTTGTTGCCGCATTAAGAGAACTAGTAGCTTAACATCCTATGCTAAAATATATCATTGGGCCAATATGGGCAGTATTTGGATAAAATATAAATTAAATTGTAAGGACAAAGCAAGAGATAATTTGATTGAATTCATTTGGTGGTTTTTAGAAGTCTTTTCCTACTGGAGTCAAGATGACAAAGACAGTTTCGTTATTTTATCCTGAGCAGGCAGAGGTAGGGAGAATCCAAAACAATATTTTGAGAAAGAATCAGCTGGAGTTTAAATCCAGGCTTGATAAGTGAACAGCTCCTCCTGAGTGAAAAATAAATCCTGTTGCGAAGCAAACGAAGATTAGGAGGATTAAGCGTCACATGTGGAGGATCTGAAAGTGGATTTGTTTTTTATTATTGAAGACATTTTCATGGGCTAATTGCGTGGGGATTTGGCTCATTTGTTTTTTTCTAAATTGAGATGAGCCCGGATGTCTCTGGGGCAGGAGAGACTTCTTCTTGCGAGGATGTGTATTATCTGTTCCGGTATTGCACATTTGCAGCTACCAGCCTTGAGAAAGGGATTATGACTTATAGGTAGTCTCACAAGGAATTAATTGTTACTGACATGTTAGCTATATTAACAGTTACAGTACCGTCTTTATTCAAGAGATTGTAATTTGTATACACATTCAAATTGCTTTATTAGTAATGCTCAACATTTACACAGAATTATAAGAAGTTCAGGGCAACAGCTAAAACAATCGAGTTATTTCCAAACCATGAGTTTATATGTAGAACGAGGTTGTCAAAGTTAGAAACTTGTTTTTTCCCTGTTGAAGAAATGCAAAAGAATTCAGGTTTGTTACTGATAAGTTTTCTGTACAAATAATACCTAAGAAAAGTATCCTAATTTTTATCAAACTATAGAAAAATATTATTAAAGGTCCTATGGAATTAATTTAAAGCTGTGAATCTCAGACTACTTTACTTTATTCTTTAAAGTTATGTGTTGATTTATCTCTCTAGGATTCCAATAAACCTATGAATAATATAAACTTTGCAATAAAATAAATTAAACACATGATACTGCTATTCAGATACAAGACAATATAAAAGCTTAGAATTCACTTATTAGATCAAGGATCTTGAGTAATTATAAAGGAGAGAATGAAAAGCAGAGAGAATTCAGATTACTTTGATGCTAGTTCCAATTATTGAGTAATAGAGAAAATTGTAAAATATTGAGTAAAAATCTGTTCTTTTGTTCAGCAATACAATTAATTCCATGTGAATTTGGATTCACTTCTAAGTGTACTAAAAAGACCATATTGTTGGAAGTTCAACAGAAGAGGCCAGATATTTCTTCTGAATCCACATGGAAAATAAAATTAAGGCAACTGTTCCTATTACTTAGGCCAAAAAATGCTGTCTGCCAAATCCCCACCACCATCATTACAATCATCATCACAATCAAGAGCCCTTACTGAATCAAGACGTATTTAGCTTTGGAATTTGAAAAGAAAAAGACTTTTGCATATTTTACTTTAGTGCATACTTTTTCTGTACATGAAATTCAGCTTCATTTAAAATTCAGGTGATTTTCAAAATATTTTGGGTCCAAGTAAATTTTTAGATGGAATTATTTCAACATTATCCAAGAAAGCAGTCTTACAAGACCTACAGCAAATGTAATCATCCCGATGTTTCCCAAAGTGGGCAGCATGTACAAAATTGTGCACAATATTAATAGACCTTGATCAGAAGGAATTTGAAAAATACTGTTAAATTAGCTTACCGTGAGGTCTCAGTTCTTTTAATATCCAGATATAAGTTGTCAACCTATGCTTTAGATATGCAGAAGCATATGTTGAAATACAGCCACAAGATGGGAGGCCATCCCAGGCAGAGGGAAGATTATGAGCCAAGAAGAGCAGGTGGGAAAGCATAAGGCATATTTTGAGAAACTGTAGGAAAATTCTGGAGTTGCAGGAGATAAATCTGGAAATGGAGGCAAAAGCCAGACTGTGGAGGTTTTGAATGACAGACTAAGTAGTTCAGACTCTTTTAAAAGTCAGTCATCATCCATTGAAGATTTCAAGTGGAGGAGTGATAGTATAAATGCAGTTATTTGGGAAGATTAATCTGACCATAAATAGATAGTTTGGTCTGCAGCAGGGAAAATACTGGAGGCAGCGTGTCCAGTTAGAAAGCCCTGGCAAAGATTCAAGAGTGAGACTAAATATGAATGGTGAAAAGTGCAAAATGAAGAATGAGAATAAGATACATTGCAAAACAAGAATGAGAGGAATGAGATACAGTTTCAAAGATTTTTAAAGAGCTCCCCAGGAGAGTCATGGTGACTTTAGTGGCCATAGGGAATCTTTTGCAGCTTCTCTCCTTATAGGTCATGCTTTCTAATTTCCCCCATGCCTTGATATAGGTTTTCTACCATATAGGACCTGCCATTCTTGACTACATGGTTCATTTCTATTCATTCTTAAAGAATTTCAGTTCATTTCTCATCTCTTCTTTCTTACATCAGTTTTGTATTCTCTCTTAGTATCTAGGTATACAATTTCTACAGTGCTTAAATCAATATATTTTAAAGATTTATTGATGTGTCTATCTCTCTAATTAGATTATAGTTTCCTTGAAGCTGGGATCAAATTCCGTTTTCCACAACTAGCACAGCAGCACACAGTAGAAACTCAATCAGCATTTGATGAATGGAGCATGCCTAGGAATTTTAGAATGCTGGTAAGCCTAAAGAAAAACAGAAATGGGCACATAGATGGCATGGAAGGATTGAGGAAAGGTTGTCTTATCATGTTGAAAAGCTAATGGAAATAAGATTGAAGAAAGTGACAAAGAGGGAAACGAATTAGGCAGAATCCCAAAGTACAAGGGAGGCTGTGGCATGCAGATCAGGCGTGGACAATTCACCTCCTGGTACTCCAAGACTTTCTACACTTTTCAAAAGATGCCTCATCCTCTTCCATTTCCTCACATTAGCAACTTGTGTTTCCACAGTCAAGAATGCTATCCTATCTTGAGCTTCTATTTCAACACCTACTCATGCATGTTTAAAGGACGGATCAAATGTCCCTATCCCATGAAACCTTCCGTGGTTACTTGTTTCTCTGAATTCCCAGAGTGATTTTTTTCTTAATATGCAGCCTGAAGACCACCTATATAAAATCCTCTTTGGGTGATGCTTATGTGAAGTTTCTCTTTATAGTCATATTCCATCTAATAAATGACAAAAGAATGACAGAATTAGAATCATCATTTTACAACTCCAAATGAAGTAACGGATTTAAGCAAATGATCATTTATGGCTACAAAAACCATTAGTGGAAAAAAGTTGATGGGATATTTAATGATGGATGGATCTAACTGATAAGTACCTAAATCTACTGATGGAAGTAAAGTCACAAAAATAAAGGCAACCAGATATCTTATGCCTCTTATAGAAGGACACAATATGTCCTATAATATATTTTTCCCAAGAAAAAAATATGAACCTGCATTTGACTAGATCTCTATCTGTAACAATCATTTTAAAGGAAATACAGATGACAGAGGAAATGTGAAAAGACAACACTGGGCTACATTCAGAAAAATCCCAAATGTGTGAAACAACCCAGTTTTTTCAACACATAAATTGCAAGGAGTAAAATTAAAGGGGGAGTGGAAAACCTATAGTTTAAATATCTATTAAAAGAAACTTAAAGACATGTCAACCAAAAGTGTGAATATTTTTGGATGCTGATTTCAACAAACCCAAATTTATGTCATTTGTGAGACAACTAAGGAAACAAGACCATTAACTGACATTAAGATATTACTGTTAACTTTTAGGTATGATAATGGCTATGTTGTTTAAGTATAGTTATGTATCTCAAAATACTTTCAGATTAAATGATAGGATGTCTGGAATTTGCGTCAAAATAATGCACAGTGATGGCAGAGGCAGGGGTTGGGGGTGAGTGGTGGTGGTATAAATGAAACAAGATTGATTGATGTTGGAGTTGGGTGGTAGGCACATAGTTCATTTTTATAGATGTTTGAAAAACTCCATTTTATATCACTTTGAAATGCAAGTTCTTGGGCTCCATCTCAGAGCTATTGGATTAGACTACCTGAAGAAGAGTCTGGAAATCTGCACTATTAACAATTTCCAAAGTGAAGTGATTATTATGCACACTAAAGATTTGGGAGTCACAGTCCTAAAACAATGTATCCCCTTGTTCTTGCTCTTGTCAGAGAAATACAGTCAATTATACACACGCCATATCTCTAAAGATAGAAACTGTATCTTGCATCTCCCAAGGAGATATATTTTGTATGTACTCAATAAATATTAGTAATGTTAGTCAAAATATTTATTGTTGTTCACTGAATAAATATTTTAGTTCTAGATTATATAAGACTATCCACATATTCCAAGATACCAGGTCTATTTGGCATCAGCAGCATACACCTTCTCACAGCTGTTAGCAGTAATCCTCTGGCCACATGGAATTTCCTTTTTAGTGCTATTTAACAGTCCTAATTCCTAAATGGCCAATATTTCAATATTTGCATCAAGAATAAAATCCAAAAGAGTGAGAACAATAGCCTCCTCTTTCACAGACAGATGAAAATAGAGAATATCAGCAACCATGTATAGAGTATCTAACTTATCATATATATATACACATACATACACACAACCTTTTAAGAAAAGGAAATGAAATGTTTCCACCTGCCATTATCCCTCAACCTTGCCTTTCTGAGTTTTTGTGTCTTTGTTTGTTTCTTTGCAATGGTTCATTATTTAGTAACCCCTTTGCCTCTGCTAAGAGGGTATTCTTGGGAAAAGGTAACCCTTGCTGAGAATTGTTTTCCTGAAGACCTAGTCTTCCCTATACCTTGGGACTCTTGAAAGAAGTCTATAAGAGATTCTGTCCTAGCGCCGGTTCAGTGTTCTAATTCTGACGCTAACTAGATAGGTGGTTTTGAATACGACATTATTTTGACTGGGTCTTGGTTTCCTCATACAATAACTCTAAAATAAACATGAGTCTATTCTTAGGTCATCTCTAAGTTCTCCTACAGTTTTATGCTACTTCTATGAAAAAATATTTCACCTAACACTTAAACAGAAAACACAATCTTTCAAGAAAAAAAGATATAAAATTGTTCCACTTCGGCATCTTAGATGACAATAAATAAGACCGAATGCATACTTTCTGTTCCGAAGGTATAAATCCAGGAATATGAAGGATTTTTCCCACTTGGGCTTACCTGCTTATGAGCATGATCATAAGAATTAATATGATTGTCAAACTCTTGGTGTTTGTGATACTGCTTGTCACATAATTCACAGTAAAAGTTTGCCTTTACGTCTTCCAGGGCCTTTGATGTGGACTTCTCCTTTTCTGGAAAATCCTTTTAAAAAGAAAGAGGCAAAAATATTGGTTATATTTCTCTCTAATAGTGTAACTAGATCTCATATTAATCAAGTTGGTATTTAATTTTATTGTGACTGAAAGAACATGTTTAGGCTGATTATTTTTTTTGAAATTCATAGCACTATGAAAGTACCTTTCAGCTCAGCTCTATCCCTAAGTTATCAATAAACATGTAATGAACTAGTCCCAAGGAGCCCTCAGCAGCAGCCTGGTCGTTACTCATCCTTCTTCTTCCTAGTTTGTGGTTCTGCTGAGCCACCTAACTGGAGTGCTCACCACCGTTTCCTCTGCCTATCCAATGACCCATCTCACACACAAGGCCTCTCGACTACAATATGTCACCGGGATGTGATTACATTGTTTTATATCATTCACCTACTGCTACATGTAGTTTTGCCTCACTGAGATCATTGTGGGGACTTTTCCCACCTTGTTAAATTGGTGAACTCATAATCCTTTCCCAACACCCAGCTCTTTGTCCCCTCTGGGAAGCCTTTTCCATGACTTTTCCAGGAGGAGAAAGCCTCCGTTACGTTGCTTATTACCAAGCACATCTATGATCATTCCTACTTTGTTTCCTTCATAGAAATTTCTTCCTTGGCTATTACCTTTTACATTTTTGTGGGCCATACAATTCCGTCTTTAGCTAACTGATTTATTCACTCCACACATTCTCCCTGGGTGACCCCCATTCACACTATAGCTAGAGCCTTATTTATCCATAATCTCTAACTCCAGCCTAAGCTTCTTCCACGGGCATCAGTTCCTGCTAGAATTGCCAATAGGTTTATCACATATTTTTCAAAATTATTACCCTTACAAGTTTGACTATGCTCTATCTCAAACAGAGTTCTGGCCATATCGCTCCTCTGCTTAAAATTCTCTTGAATCCTCTTATTGCTTATAGGATAATAGTGAAAAATACTTACTAAGAATAAACTATGTGCCAGGTGTTAGGCTAAGTATGTGAATTCTCTTGTTTGTTCCTCATAACAACCCTATAAAAATAAGTTCTATTTAAATCTAGTTTTACAGATGTATCTACCAGCACTTAGAGAGAGATCACACACTCGTGGTCACTGCGTTAGAACGTGGAGAAGGGATTTGAATTCAAATAACCTATGCCCAGCTCCCTTGTTAATAAACAGCTGTGCTTTACAATCTCCCTTTAATGCCAATCCACTTAATATATCATACAAGCTCCTTTCTACCTCTTCAGTGTCATCTTGTACCAATCCATGCTCCCATATAACCCTCTTTAATTCTATTACCAGACACGCCACATGATATTAAATGATCTGTTTTCATGTCTATTTCTTCCATAAATCCTTTGAAGGCAGAACTGTTTTAGTCATTTTTATGTCCACAATGCCAAACATTGTCTAGCCCAGAATAGATGCCTATATAATATGCATTACATAAATTAATGGATAATGGTGGCTTAGATATTCATGCCCCTTCTTATTTTGCAAGTTCCTCTCTATTATCCCAATACCTAAATAAAAGAATGACTGGCACACAGAAGATACCAAATAAATATGTACAAAAAATGGATGAACAAAATAAACAATGGATTTTAGCTTTGTTTCTCCAAAATGATTAATGCTCTATAAAAAGAAATCAGGCCATAAACTTAAATCATAGGGGCATCAACACCCAGACAAGAAAGCAAGCACAGGGAATTTAGGTAGATTCTCGCAGGTTGGGTGAAGTGATGAAGCAGTTCATTTAGACACGGAAACATTCAAGTCCAAATATAAGAGGCTAACACACACGGCAAAAAGCAGGAAGAAGATGAGTACTATTAATAAACGACAAAACTAGACCAAATATCTGGATTGCCTGTCTAAAAGAGTTGAGTAGGAGTTTGGTTACATTCTACACTAGTGGGGTACATAGAAGCTACTGGAAAGGATGTATCCAGTAATGAGAATGTGGTCTCTGATTTCAGGACAAAAATCCAGTTGCTCAAACTACTGAGAGAATGGCCTGCTAATGTAGTCACTTGAGAATTGAGGCAGCCATAAAGCTTGAAGGTAGAGCTAAATCTTTTGATTTAGTAGGCTTAGAATCAGGGGAAACTGTTATTTCTCATCAAATCTTTCTCATTAGGATTTTTTCCATGCCCTTTCTTAGTATAATTTCAGGGACTGGAATGGAACTAGAGACTACTTTGGTTTACCCATAGTTTTTACTTTGTTATGATACTGGAACCACAGCCTTAGAAAAACTGACTTTGTGTCCTGGATATTGAGAACTCTGCCTCAGCACTTGAAAAAGCCTCAACTTCATTAACTAAGAGTGTGGTGGGGGAGGCAACTGAGAATTCAGGGTGAATCTGTGGTTAAAATGTATTTTCATATTATTCCAGATTATGTAGAGGACTTTATGACAATAGCTCAATGGCCAGGAGTGAAGTTTCTATAGTTACATTTGGTGTCTTTATCTAAACATCTTTTATTTCTAAAACATCCCTTAATTATGATATTATATGGCTTTCAAAGAAAAGTGTTATAATTATAAAAATTCTACCAACATTTTAGTCACATACCATCTGCGGATTTTCACATTTTACAAAGTCATCAGACTAAATTACATCCCCCATTTTTTGCTTCACTTTTCTTTCCCTTTCCTCTAAGGGACTAATGATATTTCCCAGGGCATATCCTAATCTCCTTATTAAGAGAGGAAGAGTGCACAGGTGGACTAGAAATGCCATTAGCAAAACATGCAAAGTTCACAATCCAGCATGTCTACCAAAGCCAGAAGTAAGATCATAAACCCAACAGCAAGTGACTGGGGATCATAACTGGGGAAGCTGAGACTTGAGGGTAGAAATCTCAGGCAGAGGAGAATACAAGCCAAGAGTTGGTAGGGTCAGAGGAATCACAGAGAAAACAAAGATTCCTTAAGAATCTTTGGCAAAACTTGGAAACTGAGATTAGAGCTGGAACTGACTTTTAGTAAAAGAACTATAGCCCAGCAACCCATGATTTACTCAGCGTGAAGTAGACCTGTTCTTAAGTGTGAAATTGGACTATCTATGGCAATAGAGTTGAACTGGTTCAGCAGTATGTACCAGAAGGCTGAAGAGTAAGGTCTCATACTAATATGAGGTATCGTATAATCTAAACTTACCACTTAGAAGAAGATGCAACTGATGTCTAGTAGTTTCATGATTTGTATAAAATCAGAGATTAGTAAAGCAGGGGCATACTTTTCACTATATCATGCTACCTCATCCACCCAACCATTCATCCATCCATCTAACCATACATTCATCCATGTAACCATTAAGCATTCATACATTCAAGAATCTCTTGTTAAGTAACTCCTAAATGTCAATTTCTTACTGGTTCTTTCCCTCAGAATTTTACAGTCCAGTGTGGGAGAATTACCTGTAAAGAGGTAAACACTGCAAATTGCCATAGAGTGATAATCACAAGTTGCTACTGAGTTTACCTTGTTCATACTAGTTAAGAATAATTGGAAGAAAAAGTCAGGGTTTTTGTTCTCTCTTTCTCTCTTTCACACATAGCGTTAGAGACACTCTCAGCACTTAGAATTTCTTGCCTTTTTGTTGAGTGACGGGATACTTTAAGTGGTCAAATAGCCTTGAAGGGAAATTAGGGTAACATTTACTCTCTGAAATAATCACACAATCTTTTAAATATATTTAGAAATATGGCGTAAATTTGAAAGGAGTAAAAATAGCCACCTCTTCTCAGTATGAGTAAATTTAAAAAATAAAAAAATGAATAGAATTCATCATATTACAGTAGATATACAAAATTTGACTTACAACTCCTTCACTGATTTGCTAGTTATTCAAATTTCTCTTTTCAAAGTTTGCCTAGAAAAGGAGACTTTGGAAGCTTATTTAACAGAAAAAAATAACATTTATGAAATGAAATAAAATTTCCTGTCAACTATTTTCAATGATTCATTAAAAGGTTGAAGATGAATTATAAATTGAATATGACAGTTATCTTAACAAGAGTCATTTTTCAAACATTAGGTATTGCCAGTGGGCATTTTATGTTGCAGCTCAGCAAGAACTCTGTAGCAATTAATTACTTTTAATAATTAATGTTTTGGGTGCAAGGAGAGAAAATGTACTTTTTCACTCCAAGAATTTTACATTCATGCATATAACAGGTGCACCTGGCAAGTATTCTTACTAGAGTAATACATTTTATTAGAAATATACATGTTTGCTACCAAATTATTTTTGTTATTGTAATGATGATTACACACTAACCTCCACTGAGCTCTCATTGTAAACCAGAAATCCGCCAAGCAGTTTGCAGTCCTTAACTCCCTTAATCTTTACAATAGCCTTACGAAGTGTTATCTCTTATTATCCAGTATAAAGATATGGAAGGCAAGGCACAAACACATTTAGAAACTCACTCAATGTTGAAGAGCAGAGATTGGATTCAGACTCAGATCTGGCTGACTTCAGAGCTATTAATCACCATGCTCACGGCTGCCCCAATTACTTAGCCTTTATCCAGATGCCGCATAAGTGCAGGCTGTCTCTGCTAACTTCTTAGTAGATTTGGGATGATACGGAGCCCCTAGCTCCCAGAGAGAGTAAGAGGACTAACTATAATTTTAAAAATCTAGGAAGCTCTTGAAGCTGAGAGATGGGCACTAGGAAAATCTAAGGTTGTAGTCCTGTTTCTATTGCTTGTGAATATGTGCCCCGATTATTGAAAAGGAAGAGAAGAAATCAATTGCTGCTCTTCATAGCTCCTTGATGGCAATATGCGCTCAGAGCTTTGAGGATTGAATTCATATTCTTTACGTGAAAGCTCTCATTTGAACTTTTACTGCTATGTGTAAGAGATTGCTTTAAAAATTCTAATATTCTCTAACGTGTTCTATTATATGGGCCCCAAATAAAATTCTGCTTCAAAGAGAGTGCACTTCCCCCCTCCTCTGATCAAGTGGCTGTCGCTGATTCAGAAAACTCTTTTGGTCTCCATTGTCTTCTGCATCTCTGTAACAGATTGGGTAATGGAAAACTTGCTTTAGATGGTTTTATTCATTTATTTATTTTATTTTTGTGACAGGAAAAAAGAATTAATCTTTGAAGACTGACTAGCTTGAATCTCAGCCTGTCTCTTACAGCAGTTTAAACTCGCAAGGCTTCAGTTATCTCAGTAGAAATTAAGGGAACAATGAGCAGCTTGCAGGATTGTTGTGAGTATACAATGAGATCATTTTTATAGCAGCACTTAGTACAGTGCATGGTAATAGTAGGTAATTCATGTTTGCATATTTTGTATGTGTGCGCATTGTATACATGGGACGTTAGAAACACTTAAAAATTATACCATTTCCCCAGGAGTCTACAAAGCAACTTTCATTTTCTGATGAAAATCTGAGCAGGTGAGGGGAACCCTTATCTTCAACCCACAATCTCATATGAAATCACAATTCCTGCTAGTAAATTCAAATTTGGTTTACATAATTAGAGTTTTCAGATGTTTAGATCTCAGAATAATTTTTTAAAAACTTTTGAGCTACTTAGGAATTCCACACAGTGTCAAGAGAGCATCGTATGTGCTTGATTAACATTAATATTACTAATACTGATTTTCCAAAAGATGTGACTGGCTTCTTTTATAAAAAGCACGGTCTTTGCACTCTATAGTATATAGCATGGTATGGCTACTCAGAAGAAATTCAGTAAGTATTTGTTGAATAAGTGAAACTGACTAATAAAAAAGAAGAGAATGACTTTCCTACTACATAATAGATAGCTTGGCCCACTCTGGCAATGTAAGTCATATCATGGTTGAAATAATGGTAGAATAAGTAGATGAGTATGATTCTAAACATATGGAGCTTTTATAACAGCTTTTTTCTTTGAATGTAGATTTGAGGTCTAAGGAGCTTTTTGAAGAATTATCCTAAAGTAACAGAAGGTGACAACTACATACAGATTCACATACAGAAATACAGATTATTGACTTCCAGTGCCCTTCCCATCTTAACATAATCAATTGTTTTCCTTAAAATTTGTTGAGAATCAAGTATTGGTTTCTCAGATTTAGAACAGGACATGACCAAAATTAGGCTGTTTTCATCAATGCCCAGGTAGGTATGATGCCAGCCACCTCCTGGTTTTGCAAAAGGGCTTACCCCTCTTATTAATGATTCATTCAAGCTGCCCAGATTAGAAGATGGATACACTCACATTAAATATGTGAACTTACCTCTTGGTGACATGCTTTGGGGACATCTCAGCATCATTTCTAATTTGGAAAGAGTGACAAATTTCTGACTTACTAGCAAGATGCCAGAGTGATGATTGCATTTCTGTTCATGAAGCAACAAAGAAATATTTAAAATTTTCTCCTATAACTGTTTATTTTGGAGAACCTTCCTAATTAGCTACATTTGAACAGAGATTATTTTTGAAAAACACATGCATTTCTATTAGAACCGCTGTTCATTCTACACCATCAACTTCATCTTCCTCAGCATAATTAATATACAGTTCTTCTACCAGAAAAACACTTTAGAAAGTATGTAATGCAGTCCCAGGTGCACTGTAAAATAATCATAACGATAGCTATTGCTTTACTGCTTAATTATGCTTGTCCACCATGAAGGGAAAAAGAGGCAGATATAATTTCTAGGTTGTTTATCTCTCAGATACAGATGCTGCACTGCACAAGTTTGTAAAGGTCATAGACTGGTTACAGAGTTGGGATATTTTTCTTTTTTTTTTTAACGACCAGTGAAATAGTAAAACCAGTGAACCTTACTGGACACCAAATAATATTAGCCTACCAAGATGCCAGTACCACCAATCTCTAATAGAAAACATTTCAGCCCTCAGCCGTAAAACCAGGCAATATCCTTGGGTGGAGGAGAAAAAGAAAGGGCATGAAAAGATACGTAAAATTACCCAGGGTTGGGAAGCGGCTGAATCCATTAAACAGCAGTCCTTGGCCTAGAGGTCATGCCCAGAAAACACGCATTCATGAATGCGTGAATGAATAAGTGTAGTGAATGAAGGAAGGAATACATTTGATTTCTTTCTGACTTTTTGCCCGGTTATGTATTATGCTAAATGGGAGAGAATCAGAAAGCCTGGAATAAGTATGGTTATGTCAAAACCCATATAACTGTATGACTCAAAGAGTGAACTCTGAGGTAAACTAGATAGACTTTAGCTAATAACAATGTATCAACATTGGTTCCTCAATTGTAACATACTAACCCACCACACTAATGCAAAATTTAGTAATAACAGAAACCATGTATGAAAGTAGGGGAGTATCTATAGGAACTCTCTGTACTTACTGTCCAGTTTTTCTATAAACCCAAAACTACTCTTAAAAAAATAGTCTATTACTTAGAAAAAAAGAAGTGTACAGCTAAATCACATTTTAATAGTCCTACATTTGTTGAACTCAAAGAAAAACAATGTATGTTGTGAGAATAACCTAACCCATGTTACGTGATGCATGAGGCTGAGCTCAACGCATGCCAAATGACAAATGAGAGCTCCTTTGTCTGGAGAGATCCTGAGACTCTCAAGTCCCCTCTGTCACTTTCCATGAGACAGAAAACAACCCTCTGCAATCCTTGAGAAAAGCAAGAATATTGACAGATCATATTTACAATCATTATGTCACCGACTAATTACCCTGAGGAACTCAAGGGAGGTTTTGGAAGCATTTAATTGTTTCTGCAAATTGGTTTTCTTTGTTGTTATGTTAAGAGATCCAATCGCCAACCACCCTGGACCAGACCAAGCCCCACTGCAAGAGCAGTGCCTGTGCAGAAGAGTTGAGAGATGACCTGAAATTGCCTTTTACTTCATTTTAATACTAAGATCTCCACTCCCAGGAAGAACTTAGGCCTTATTACTATAATACCTGATGTATGTGAAAGAATGTTTTCCAACTGAGCCTGTGCACCTGAGCCTGAGCCACCTTTCCCTTTCGACTATTCATTCCCCATCTGAAATAACAGGCCCCTGCTGTCCCCGCTCATGGACAGCAGCAAGTTTGGAAATGATTCCATGTGGTCTCCTATTTGCTGCAAATAAAGTCTGCTTAGTGTGACAACTACTTCTGGTGAAGGCTCTGATTTCACCTGACCAGGAAGTAGACCCACTTCAGTTTCACAACAATAAGATCCACTGGAAACTCAAGGGTAAAATTTCTATATTTGAAAGAAAGATCTTTGAATGTGTCTATTGTGTGGGTGTGTAAAATATGATAAGAAAATAGGTGTTCTTCCTCCAGGCCGACAATACCGTCCCGTTCATACAAGTAGTAATTACCGCCCCTTCACTTCAGCCCACAGATATTTATCACTGTAATGAATATAGACATATTGCATTCATCTAAATTGAAAACATTGAAATGAATACATCCATTGTGCATTAGACAGGAAGTACTTTCATTTAGCCATTATTCCTGCTGTAACTACTTACTGTAAAAATGCAATTAATAGTGTCTGACATTTCATTTTCTAATATAAGAGAAATCAATGAAAAATGTCAGGTAACTAAGTTTTTTAGAAAGTTGCCAGTGACACCTGCTCAATTACAAACCATTTTTTAAAAATTCCACATTTGTAACGGCTTTCTAGGGGAGAAATGGCCATTAAGAGATGCTGACTGAGACATTGTTTCAACTTTGCTTGGGAATTGACTGCAAATATGTTCCCTTCAAATAGATTCAGGCAATGTTCAAGCAAGTTCCCATTCTTAAGCCTTCTCAGGTTATTCTGGTATTAACCTGTACAGCTCTAAAGAACCATATTTATGTTCTACATGTGCTAAAAACAGGCCTGCAAACTCCTGAAGTGATGTACTAAAATAGTAAAAAGCCAAGGCTTTGCTTTCAAAAAAAGTCATGCAAACCAGATAAATTCCCAAACTCCAAAGGCATTGTCTCTGTTCTCCTGAATGTCTGCTGTCATGTTTGATAAAAAGTCTGCTGCATTTGGTTTACTTGCTCTATAACCAGAGATGTTTAAAAGCGATTGTGCTCACAAAGGGACTTCGTTATTTCAAACTGGCTGCTGCTCCAGGCTTCTATCCATTGAAATTCTAATAGGTAATTTACTTTCAAACTTAGAGAAAACTAGCAATTGTGAAAGAAGTATGCTACACAGGAGCTTTGTGTCTCAAGTCTTGAAATATTAACTTCAAGCTGGGAAAATGTGTCAAAGTAGGGAAAATCTATTAAAATGCTAGTTTACTCTGAGAGAAGGGCATTCACATGGGCTAAAAGAAATGCTATAAACTAGATTACGTTCATTTCAAGATCATGAAATGTATAAAAGCTTGGCTTTGTCATATAATTTGGAAGAAACATTTGTCACTTATTTTTATTAATTTTTTTCATAGAACTTTGCAAAACTTGGATTAATGAGTTCAGAAATACCCAAAAAGAAAGCTTGTATACCAGTTTTATGGATGCACACTTGCTTTTTTGAAAACAAATTAAAATCACTTGTCAGTTGAAGTCAGAAAGACTGATTAAATGGAAACTGGGGTCAAAGTTAATATGTGTCATAACAGTAGTATTGACAGTGGGGCCCACACAGACTGTGCTGAACAGTCTATAGTTGAAACAGATTTTTCGCAGCGGCTTGAGCAGTTGGAAGATCCTTATTTATTGCCAACACTAGTACCAACTCAATAAGGCATATAGCTATACTACAATCTATTGTGTGTGTATGTGTGTGTGTGTGTGTACTGTGCGTAGAGCCAGTCTCAAAAGAGAGCCAGCTACAATAAAACAGAAGTGGTGGTTCCACTGTAAAAGAGGTGGAATAGGAAAGTTTGAATCATCATACAGGCATGTAATTGAGAAGAACTTCAGAAATTCTTTTCCAGATAAGGAAATTTAATCCAGAAGTTCTTTGTTTTGCCCAGGTAGAGATAGATTGATAAGTAGCAGATCTGGGATGAGAATTAAAGACCTTGACTTCAACCTTTGAGACCAATGGCAAAGCAATTAATTCTATGAGGTCTATTTCTTCATTTGGAAAAGGAGGTTGATCTAAGGGATTAGATTTTTCTATCTCTGAAATTTGAGATGTATAAATGAATATCCAGAGTGTTTAAACTGATATAGATATATAGACATAGACACATATATAAAGATTTTCTCTTTCTTTTCTTAAACTACACAATCAAAATCTATTTAACAGCATATTTAGAAAGTATGTTATTACTCTTGGAATGTCATAAATAGAAAATTTTCATTTTCAAACCATCTTCTACAGAAGGAGACGGAATCACTCTCAATAGAGGACCTCCTCTTCCCTTTATCTCCCTAAGCTTTAAAAAAACTGTTTAGAGCTTTACTAGTCCATAGATTGTGAATTATAGTTATAGTGGATTGAGCACTGAACTCAGCCAGTACTAAAGACTGGAGGAGGAAAGGAGGAAGCTACCTTCTTTTCTGATATTAGAGGCTTATGTGAGATAAAAGGCAAGAAAAAGCAAAAGATAAAAGAATTTATATGTAAGACTTTTTTTTTTTTTTATACTTTCTATGCTTTCCTTGAAGGAATTTGGTGTACGGTAGGGATTTCGTTGTGTTATGAAGACTTGGATTAGTTACTGTATTATTCTACTGTGCAAGATAACACATAATTCCTGTTTTCAAGACTGTCAGACCACTTGCAGGGATAGGATGGATTCACAAATTGCAAGGGAAACAGCAAGGGATGTATAATCACGTGGCGGGGATTTAAAGTGCTGTGTGTTCAGAGAAAGAAAATGGCCATGTTGCTCTGTAATGTGCGTACATACTCAAGGAGAATAAACTTATTAAGATAGAATTTTATAATGAGCCTAAATTAATGGCCTTGGGTTTGACTCTTTCATATAAAAAGTGAATGAATGCAGGCCCTGTGAGTAGTGGTTAAGTTCATGCGCTCCTCTTTGGCGGCCTGGGTTTGTGTGTTCAGATCCCAGGTGCGGACCTACACCACTTTTCATCCATGCAGAAGTGGTGACTCACATACAAAGTAGAGGAAGACTGGCACAGATGTTAGCTCAGAGACAGTCTTCCTCAGCAAAAAAAAGACAAAGATTGGCAACAGATGTTAGCTCAGGGTGAAACTTCCTCACCAGAAAAAACAAGTTAATGATACTTGATGAATTCTTTAATTCTGGAATTTAAGAAAGTGACATAGAGTATTGCTGAGAATGAATGAACCTACTTTTTGTAATGAGAATAATACAGATTTTACTCGATGTACTAATAAACAAAATGCCATGCAAACTGCAGAGAAGAAGTGATTCCTATTCCCCATTTCCTCTTCGATTACAGCTGGTGTTATTTCTGACCAGTAGCTAAGGTAGGAATTATAATCCTGTCCATGTTGTTCCTCTGTATAGTTCCTATGATTATTTTCCCAGGACATCTCTCTTGGACGGATTTGCTGTTTCTTGTTTCAGAGTCTTTATACAAAGTCTGAGTTCTCTTAAAATGGCCAAATCACAAGTGATTTTTAAAATTGATTCCTATTGAATTTTTTGCCTCTGTCCCTTATGCCATGGAAAATCCTGACTGGGTGCTCTCTGCTTAAATACTCTGTTACAGAGCTCTGGGCTGGATATCTGTATCCTCATTAGTGGCTGCATTTGTCAGCAAATCTCTATTCTGCACTAGCTGCCGTGATGGCAGTGCGTATTTATACCCCTTTTAGTAGAAAAAAGTCTCTTCTATAGTATAAAAAGAAAAGAGGACCTTCACTGACAAGAAACAATGATGCCTTTAAACTTCTAAATAAATACCATTAGGCATTCCCTAGGAGTAGCAGTAAAAGCTCAGACAGGAGCATCTCCCTTCATTTACTGCATGCCCAAACATCACAATGGCTTCACTTTGGATGTCCATCTAGGGAGGAATGCCAAGGGATAGAAAAAAGGGGAAGCAGAACCTAGATGAGGAATATGGATGAAAGACACAGAAGTAGAAAGAGAAAAGAGACACGGGGTAAATAGAAGAATCTGTATTTCTTTTGTGGAGGAGTAGAATAGAAAGCTAATGAGGAGGAAGGAATCAGGTTTGTGGCATTGGAAAGTAGAGTTTTAAAATAATATTTTGGAGGCGATAGAAGAAACATCATAAATATTTTCCTCAGTCCTTGGTAATTTTTTAGCCAAAGTCTATTTGTGAGGGGGCGGGGGATTTATCTCTTTCAGGATTGTCCACAATTTGACATTTATTTGTGGAAACTTGAAAGTACAGGAAGATCAACAATATTTAAATTTCATATGAATCATCTTGACCTTGATCTTCTCCGGGAATGACCAAAATCAGATCAGTGTTCTCAATGGGAAATGCTTTGTCATGGGCTATTTTTCATGAATCCATGTATTTTGTAGAAAATTTAACATCTCAGTTGGAGATTTTACAGACCAGGACAGGAATCCAAAAACTGGAAATAAATATTTATTAAGCTCTTACTGTGTTGTTATTGCTGTGCTAGGTGCAACACAAAAAGAATGTGTAGTTAGCTAATGGAAATAAATATGAGGAAAGTAAGAGAGCACTTTACGTGTAATAAAGAGTAAGAGCATTTAGGAGGTACAGACATTGAAGTAAGAGTCTGAATGCTCACTCAAATGCTTGCAAACTACATGACCTTCACTGTTCCACTTAACGCTGTAGAATGAGGATAATAACGTGACTCTCACAGGATGATTATAATGATTAAATAAATTCAAACATAAAACACACCTAACACAGTTCCAGGCTCCACATAGCAGTCACATAGCAATACATATAATATTAACTACAACCTTAAATGCTGAAGAAGTGGCCAAAATGGAAATATGCCAGCAGGAATGGTGTCTAGGAAGGTCTAAGTTTTGAAAGTAGTTACTAGAAATGAGGAGGCAATATATCCTGTGGTTAAGAGTATAGTTATAATTCTGTGTCAGAGAGCCTGAGTATAAATCAAAGCTCTGCTCCTCATGGGTGTGGGGCACTCAGCAACTCGATCTGTATCTGTGTCTTCATCTGTAAAATAGGAGTGTGTGATAACAGAAACTAACTCATAGGGCAGCTGTATTGACTATGGAAACAAATCAAATGAAATACTTGGCATAGTACCAGCCTAATATTGCTATTTGTTTTGTTACTTTGTTTATATTTTCTAGGTTTTGTTTTGTTTCATTTTTTTTTGACAGAACTTAATATCAAATACAAAAACATGGCATTAGATGTGAGTGCGGTATGCTGTGGCAGAGACAGACCTTGGACCAGTTAGAGTCGAAGTGACTGGGCTGGGAATGAAGACTTGAGGGAGAGTCCTTGAGGACTGCACTACCAAATGCAGGCCCCAGTAGGGAAGGGGAGCCCAGCCTTCCGTAACTGACACCCAAGCAACCTAAGCAAATAAAGAACGGGCCCCCAAAGTCCAATAAAAAAGATTTCTTCCCACAGGGAAGAGATGTAGCTTTCTGTGCCCGACTGAGTGATGTACTATGTGGATGACAAGTTTTCTTCCTGTGGGACCTGTCTTTGTGTTGCACACGAAAGGGAAATAAAAATCCAATGCAGAAACAAGCAGAAGCCTCAGTCAGACACTTAATCATGCCTGTATGAGGACACTAGTGCCCTTCGTTGCGGACTCTTTTATTTCCAAACTCCCCTTGGCGCCATACTACAGATAAGTTACTTGTTAGAAATAATGTTCTTTGCATTAAACATACATTTTCTTTTCTGTAAACAGTCTCTGCTTTCTACTACAGATGGTGAGCTGAGCTGGCTTCCTGATCTGGCCTTTTGCAACTGTGTCTTTCAAATTTCGTTTCGACCTTTGGCATGAGTACGACAAACAATTTTTTGAGTACATTTTTATTATTAGAAAAAAACCTTTACATATTTTCTGTTACATTTTTAGGACTCTATAAAAATTGTATTTGAGAGTTTATGAATTTATGATGTACAGGAATCTACCTCAGATATTAACAATAAATAATGTTTACTCATTCTGCAATGGCATGTTAACTTTTATAACACTTATGTGAAAATATTCCTTAGGTGTCATGACAAATAATTTCAAGGTCACTTTATTTTTTATTCAGTAAAAAACATGTGCTGATTTACAGAGTTTTACACTAATTGCATTATGATCTGATTGATTCTATAATATTTTCATTAAAAGAAGAAAAAATGTGTCCTTACAAATGCTGTTAATATTATTGTACAGAAATAAGCACGCACTCAGGGTGACCACAAACTTGGAAGGTAAGATTAGAAATAAGCTTGAACATTATGCGTTTTATTATTAATAACAAATGGGAAGAATAAATTTTTATGGACTCTAAAAAGGCTGCCCAGACCCACACCAATTATTTTGTCTGTTTAGCAAGTAAAAACTTTAAAATGACTTCTGTGTATACATGTGTTTGTGTGGTAGCATTCCCATAAAATATTACCATTTAACCTATGTGCCTTAAATCAACTCATTAGTTGATCAGGCTAGTATTGTAATTAAACACGAATTTGTAACAGTTTAATTATCTGTTGATGTTTGTCAATTCTTCTGTCGTCCATTTAGTGAATATTTTCATGAAAACTTGGATAGTCCAAGGTCAGTTTTCTGTTCATCAATCTTTAATGACCAGATCTGTTTGTCAAAACACACGAATAAAATGTCATTATTTTAAAAGGTGTTTAGTAACATCTAAGCATTCAATTCGATAATCAATTGAAGAACAACTTATTTAGATAGAAATGAGGTTGTGTTTCTTCAATATTCAAAACTAAAAGTAGGAAAATTTTCACCTCTTGTGTCTTCATTTAACTAGATTAAATTTAACTTCACCAATTCATGTATAAATTATTATAATAAGAAAGGGAAAAAGTCAAGAACCTGTGTTCTAATATGAATTCCAATGAGCAACCAAGTGACAGGTATGTTAAATTGAGATCTAAGATTCCTGTTTCTTCATAAGTAAAATTTCAAAACCATTTCTCCCCTTTTTATTTTAATGCTGAAGTTATAAAAAGGAGATATGTGAAAACTCATAACATAAGGAAAATATGGCTATAATCAGATAGTCAATGGAAGAGAAAAGGGAAAAGAAAAGGAAGACTGTTATGCAGACATGTCCTTTGGTAGAGGACAAATTTGCAAAAAGAAGCTACAAGGACAGAGCTGGTGATGCGACTAAAACGTTTACATATTTTACATCTGTGTTTTACCCACTTCCTGTCAGATTTTTGTGGGAACCTGTATTAGCTCCGAAAGAATGCTTCCACTTGCTACAGTCAGGCCTGAGGACTTTTTGCTGTGTTTTATATTGTTTTGTTTGGACACTAGGACCTGAAGGATATGAAGATGAATTCTAAAGTAAACAACTTATACACTTTACAAAAAAAGCCAATTAACTATTAATCTTTTATTATTTGCCACTATAGAATAGTTTGCGCTTCTTAAGATTTTATATAAATGGAATCATACAGTATATACTTCTTTTTTGTCTGACTTTTTACTGAGCATAATTATTTTGAGTTTAATCCACATTGTGTATATCACTTGCTCATCTTTATTGTAGGATGGCATTCTATTATTTGGATATGTCACAATTGTTTATCCATTCTCCTGTTGATGGGCATTTGGGTTCTTTCCACTGGTTCTGTGAACAGGAGGAGAGGTGGAAGGGGTAGAAAGAAGTCACTAATATAAAGGGGCACTAGGAAACATTGGGTGGCGATATATATGTGAATCTATCTTGATTGTAGTGATGATTTCCTGGGTGTATACATATGTCATAAGTGATTAAACTGTACACTTTAAATATGTGCAGCATTAAAATATTAATGATTAGTCTTTCTAATTTATTTTCCGTACTCCTAACCAGAATTCTCTATTCTCCCACTGTTGGGAAAAGATCAGTGCAGATATTTTCTTCCAGTATTTAGTTACTTTTTCTTTATCCCATTCTAAAAGTGAAAATTATTTTCATAATTTTGCATAAATATCAAGGATAATTTTGTTACTAGCTAAAGTTTCACTCACGCATTTACCTTTCCATGAGTAAGGTACCACTTAATCTGGGAAATATCCTTAGGAGATGCACTTCTAAAACATCCAGTTCAGATTTCTCCCCCTGCCACTTGGCTATAGCTTTTTTATTCTGCTCCATACGTAACAACCTCAGGCAATTATTTTTCTTCTTTGCCATGTTTGGCTTGGTGGTATATTTTACCTTTATTCTATGGAGGTGGGGGAGAATGCTTAAGTTCGTGATCTGAATATTCCTGAAGATCATTCAAATAATATTTTAAAATATAGATTTCATTATTTGTTACAGACAGATTAAAATATTACTGAATGATAACAAGTGGTTCAGTCGATGAGATAGTTAATTCATACCCTGTTGGCATAACCATAACAGCTAATGAGCTTTCAGCATTTAGTTGAAAGCAAATTTAATAATTTGGTGGACTATTTTTTTAACTCTATCAGTGTTTATGAGGCATTAACAGCATTCAGGTGACAATTTTGTGTTATACAAGATAATTTCTTGTACCTTCTGGCCACTTGACAGTGGCTGCTGAACATGATGGCTAATCAACGATGAATTATATAATGAAACTAGCCATTCACTTGCCTATTTTGTAGGTTCACAATGAATATTAAAAATTAAAATGCTGATAAACATTGATATTAAAATTTCCAAAACTTACTTTTGTAAAATACACATGATAATTTGGTGTTTAAAATTAACATTTTACATATTTTATGTAAATTTAATTTATGTTATTCTTGAAAGCTTGGTTCTACTTAGGTTTTTTTTTTTTTTAAGTCTGTGTTTAGCAAATATTTATCTCACCTAAATTGGATATATAATTTTAAAAAGTCATTCATATGAAGAAAATGCAAGAGATGGCATGTGAGTCCTCTTTTGAGGTAGGAGACCAGGGAGAACTCAGGTCTATGTCTAGCTTTACTACCAGCTCGATGTGTATGACTTCTCTCATTCTCAGCTCTCCTGTCTCTAAAAGAGGGGTCTGGTTAATTGACAGTTTCTTTTGAACTCTAAGACTGTGACACTAATTTTTATCTTTTTGGAAGAAGCTTCTTAAATACTGAAGTGTATGTTTGAGGAGAACAAGGGTTCACCTCAAAATGAGGAGATCTCCTAAAATGAGAGGATCAGTCCCAACCACTAAGAGCTAACTAAGGTTAATTCCCTGCCAGTGCTGGTGAAGGCAGTGATTAGAGGAGATATGTCTTTGCATCTTAAATGTGGAGCCCCACACAGCAACATTCCAAGTATGGAGTAAAGGATTAAGCCAATCACCCCAAAATCAAAGGACTTTGATATTTGTGCTTTTGCAAATAAAACACTGAGAGTAACTTTGGAATTACATTCCAAGACAGTCATCAAGGTTGACAGAATCTATCAGATCTTGAGGGAAAGATTTAGATTAGAAAGGCAGGGGCTGAAAGAGTTGATTTGGCCATTGAAGTCCTCAGAATGATTGTTTCCTTGGTGATATATTGCAAAGGGCTTTTATTATTTTCAAAGTGAGCAGAAGAAAAGTGATTTTCTCTGCTGCCAAAAGATGAATTTATAAATGCAACACAACTACTAAGCCATGTCACTCAAGGCTCATGTAGGTGACAAATGTTCTCTTTTTCTAAACATCTTTTATAATCAAGAAAAGATTACTTTGGTGGGGGGAGTTCTTTTTTCCAAAGTCAAATGGCTGGCATAGGGCGTACCACAACTATGTCTCAAACGAAGTTGTTTACAATTTTATGCACAAAAGAAGAGTTGGGGCAGGGGGTGTAACGTTCAAAAGGACTACAAACAGAAGGAAAAATGAATTCTGAAAGCATTTATATTTAGGTGTTCGGTTTTATGCATTTGGCTACATGAATGGAATAACTTTACTTCCTTCTGTTCTACTTTTTTTTTGCCCCTAATTTTGGGGGTAGTTCTTATAAAATAGTATACAAATCTTACTATATAAAACAAGCAAAGATTTTTTTCTATACGAGAATAAAAATGTTGTTATTTATAGTGAGATATCTTCTTATTCACTCAAAGACTAACTTAGGTGGCACAAAGTAAACTTGCTCTTAAAAAGTTCATCCTTTTTTTTTGCAAGAATTGGTACTTTAGCCATACTTTGTATAATGATATTTCTGAGATATTCTCATTTGTGGCGGAGGTAATTTGTTTTATAAATACTTTTACCTTCTTTATAGGTGATGTTTTTATAATTTATTTATGAAATTATTTTATCACTATTTAAATTGACAATATATGCATATTCTTATCGATTGTCAAATTTTTATAATTTCTTTGCCATAGTTAACTTTTCTTTCTGTGAGTACAAAGTTCAAATGATCAATTTCACATATAAATATATGTAGGTAGGCACAATAAATCTTAATCTAACAATAGAATTGTTTCACAGGACTTCCATATTTTTGAATGCAGTAAGGCTTTCATAGCACTAACTTTAATCAAAGTAAAAACTCAAAATTTTCTCCCAGACTTGCTGAAATAGTGCTAATATCAAATATCCTGTTTGGTTGACCCTAGGACAACAAATTTTAGATTTGAAAAATATGTTAATTATAATATTGATGCTAAATAGGTATCTAAGTTAATATATGTGTGGCTTATCTCAAATATGGTTCTCTAGAGCAATTTGAATCTTAGCCTCTACAGATGGTAATGGGTGGGCAGAGTGGTTGCATAGAGGAAGATAACACGGAGTATAGAAATTATAGAACTCAATGATGAAGTCCATGTCTGTAGTAACAGGAGAGAGTTAGGAGTATTCTTTAACCACCAAAACAAACAAGCAACAAAGAAGTATTATTTATAAATATTGAAATCATGAAATGGCATGAACACAGAACTCAAAAAGAATTTAACAAGAGAAAGAACTGACATTTAAAGTTAACATTCCCAATGTTAAATACCTTATAAAGACTATGACATTATTAACCATTTACTCTTGTCTAAGAGAAGACTAGGGGAAGAAGAGGCAAAAGACAAGTCATTTATGCTTTTCTAAACTGTTACATCATCCAATGAAATGAATCCACAAACTGCTGTACTAGACCTGCAGTTTCCACTGCTGTTTATTAGAGGAAAATTCAGTACTATATTTAAAGCAGACCAAAAGGGCACTGCTTTGATTGACGTGTGTGTGTGTGCATCTGCATGTCTGTGTATGTGAGGTTGGAGTCCTGCAACTGGCTTGTCTAGAGTACTCTAGGGCCTCTCTGTACAATGTAAATGCTCAGCCAGGCCATCCCTAAGGGCCTTCAACTCACAAACTCAATGATTCCATCATCCTATCCTGATGTTAGTCTGAACCACCTTCCATACATCCAATCTTAGACCAGATCAGCTTTTGCAGGATGGAGAGCCAAAAAGCTGTTTGCCTGTTTACTGGAATTTGCTTGATTTCACAGTGACAGCAGCTCATAAAAAGGCTAACTGTATAAAATATTGGAATTAAGGGCCCACAAAAATATTTGTCAGTGCCTGTCACTCCTGCTGGCTTCCGAATGACTCAGGCCTCCTAACAAGATCCTGAATTTGGAAGCTGCGTATTCGATGCCAGAAGGATTTAGACACGAATGTGCAGATGACTGTATAAATAAAATGACTGCCACTGACTTATTTTTCTTCATAAATTGGGTGCTATGATTCTGGCTAATCTTGTCACAGCCATTTTATCAGTAAGGAAGGCATTATTGGGAAATTAAAAGCATTTCATTTTTCATTCACATCTGAGATTTTCTCTACCTGAGCTTGCAGATATGCTTATGAACACAGTAGTTGGACCTAAAGAAAAAAAATGTTTAAGCGGGAGGAAAACCTCCTACATCATCCCTTCATTATAGAAAAAAAGAAATAATTTTTAAACAGAAATGAGTTTTGGGGCTGGCCCTGTGGCCGAGTGGTTAAGTTCGCGCGCTTCACTGCAGGCGGCCCAGTGTTTCGTTGGTTTGAATCCTGGGCGCGGACATGGCACTGCTCATCAAGCCACGCTGAGGCAGCGTCCCACATGCCACAACTAGAAGGACCCACAATGAAGAATATACAACTATGTACTGGGCGGCTTTGGGGAGAAAAAGGAAAAAAATAAAATCTTTAAAAAAAAAAAAAACAGGAAATGAGTTTCATAGATTTTTTTCTACCAGTATTTAATCTGACTTTTCTCCTGGGTGGATGAGCAGACTGAGTTAGACTATTCCTTCAGGGTTTTCAGGGGTCCTTTGTGTCCTCCAATGTATCTTACATATGGTTACCCATTAAATAATGTCATTTGGGTCACTTGCCTAATGAACCAAATACAAATGCTTAACTCCTCTGTGACCTATCTCCAGTACACATTCCATTCTTGTTCCTCACAGTGCTCCTCTGTTCCTTTGCCCTAACTTGTCTTTTACCTGGAATGCCATTCTCATGCCCCCTCATGTTTATATTTCAGTCAACATTCAAGGCTCAACTCATTTGCTACGTCTTTTCCATGAAGAAAAGCTATGGTCACGCTTGCCAAAAGTAATCTTTTGCTATGAGGCCCCATTCATTTTATCTTTTGATATGATATGTCCTGCATCACTTTCTTCCTTGCATATATACCTTTTCTTGGTCCCTATTTCTTGAAAACACAGATTATGCATTCATTTCCATATTTTTCTAGGATCTAACACTTTTCCTGGTATCAGAGTAGACATTCAAGGTATATATTTTTGAACAAATAAATGGGAAAGTCTTCCCCTAATGTATGGAAAGAGAAATTTTAGATGTAGCCAAAATATAATCCTGAGCAGAATCAGACAATTGGTAGATCAAATCAGAGGATATGGATCAGCAATGAAAATATTCAGTTCAACTCCAAGAACTTCCACTAAAGAATAACTTTCTACAATCATTGCACAACTCTCTCTACTACCCACCATTGTGGAAACAGACGCAGAGAAAGAGGCAAGCTGTCTCCCCTAGTTCTCAGGAGGGAGAGTCAAGCTTGTTTTTTCACAAAGTAATCAAGAAAAACTGAATTTACTATTTCCCCTCTTATGTCATTTCAAAATTGTGTTTCTGATGACTAATTGTAAACCATATTCCCCCAGGAGTATTGATCAACAAGAAAAAGGAACTATTTCTTGGGTTTTTACCTAGCACGTGCTTATTGTAAACAGTAGCTACAACTACACTAGTCCTTTCTTAGCATATCTTAACATCTATTGCACTAAATTCTTCTACTGCAACATATAATTCTCACAAACATCGTAGTATGTTGCATTTGCTGAATTTTGATTGCTGATAAGGTCAAGTTCAAATTAGCTTAGCCTTACTTTGGAGAATGTGTTTAAACAATACCTCCAAGTGCCTTTTCACATGTTATCTCAATTTTTGATTCATAAATGCTACCCACAATACTATGCTTCTTAAAAATAGGGTGAATAAAAGCAAGTGATTTAGTATCTATAATTAGGTAGCACACAGCTGTAATAGCATCTTTAAGAAAGGGCAATTTCCTATTCGATCTTGTTTGAATTAAATGTCATGTGCTCAAAGTTAATTTGTTGCAGTTTCCATTTCAATTAATCCTCAATTCAGAAAGCTTATGGGTTGAAATATTAACAATGTATTCTATTGATTTGGTTGCTAATAGAGAATAAACTGGCACATAACGGGTCTTTTAGGAAATTGCTCTTAGCAAGTACATTTTTTAAAGTGCACCTTTTATTAAAATATAACTTACGTACAGTAAGGGAACAAATCACAGGCTTGAAGAGCTTTTGCAAAGTGAACACATCCTTCTAGACAGTCCCCAGATTAAGAAATAGAACATCACCAGTGCTGCATAATATCCATTAGGCCATCTCACGGCCCCTCCAACTAAAAGATAATCATTGCCCTGGCTTCTAACTCTATTACAGTCCAGTTTTGCCTGTGATAAATAGTGTCTTTGTCCATTTGGGCTGCTATAACAAAAATGCCATAGACTGAGTGGCTTAAACAACATTAATTTCTCATAGTTCTGTGGGCAGGAAAGTCCAATATCAAGCCACCAGCAGATTTATTGTCTGGTGAAAGCACACTTCCCAGTTCATAGAAGGCAATTCCACTTCAGACGATATGTTAAAAATACTCATAACAGTTCTATGAACAGTTCTTGCTGTGTCCTCACATGGGGAAAGGGGATCTCTTTCATAAGAACACTAATCCCATTCATGGGAGCTCCACCCTCGTGACCTGATCACTTCCCAAAGGCCCTACTTCAAATACTACCTCTTGCAGGTTTAAATCTCAACATATGAATTTTGGGGGGATGTAAACATTCAGTCTATAACAGATAGATAGGTAGGTAGATAGCTGTATAGATAGATAGATAGATAGATAGATAGACTCATCATCTGCATTTCTGTTTGGTATCCCACTTGAGGAATATACCATCATTGATTTATCCATTCCATTCTTGAAGCACATTTGAGTTTATTCCAGTTTTGGAGTATATTGAATAGAACTGTTATTAAATTTTTTTTCCTGAGGAAGATTAGCCCTGAGCTAACATCTGTGCCAATCTTCCTCCACTTTATATCTGGTTTGTCATCACAGCATGGCTGACGAGTGGTGTCGGTGCACACCTGGGATTCGAAATTGTGAACCCAGGCTGCCGAAGCAAAGTCTGCTGAACTTCACCACGCAACAAGACTGGCCCTATGAGTATGTTTAAGGTATTTTCTCAAGTGGAATTGCTAGATCATAGGGTACAATATGTTCAGCTTTTAAAAATATTTTATGAATAGATTTAATGTAACTATTTTCATACTTACGTGATACTCAGTAGTCTATAATAAGTTAAATTACTCAAATATTAAAATTTGGGTAATATGAAAGATACAAGTACCTCTACAATAATTAATAAATACAAGAAAGAGAGGCGATTACTGTTGATTGGGTGGGGGTGGGATATAAAGTAAAATTCCACAACTTTGAATCACAACTTGCAAAGAGAGCCAGACAGATGTTTCACACAGTCGGGGGTTAACTTTTTGAATCAAAGAAGTAATACCACTAATTTTAGGTCCTTTGCTAAATAACGTAGAACAGAAAGAGTTAAAGGGATTAATTGATGCCCCAGGAGGGCTCATGCACCAGCCTCAAATTGTAGTCAGTGCCTTGAATTGCTGTTCCTAGAAGCTCTGGATCTCTATAGTACCAGACTCAGTCAGTAGTTTCTGTGTAATGCATTTTCACCAAACACTGTGACAGAATTAGCTCTACTTTTCAAAGTTTATTCATTTTGAGAGCAGATGAGGATGAAATATACACCAGTGGTACGTCAAAACGTTTGCTTAAACTTTTATTCCAGTCAAAGGCTAATTCCAAAGCTAATGTCATGTTTTATTACTCAAAATGGGGTGGATTTGGGGGGGAGACAAGCTTACTTTAAATTTTAAACGAAGAGTGAGATACAATCTCCTGAATTTTGCTTAACCACAATAAATTCTGTTTATTTACATACACCTATATTTCAAATACCAAGTTCTACAAATGTAAATTAAGCACATTAAATTTGCTACATTGCTATAAAACATATCTGGTAGGAAATCTCAAGTTTACTCTATTTAGGTGGCAAGAAAACAAGAAAACTGACTCTGCAGTTAGTAAAACAACTGACAATGCAAAAGAAAAAAATACATTGAAGGGAAATAAATCAACAAGGAATATGCTAGGTGACCTTCGATTTATAGACTGAAAGGACTGACATGGGCACAAGCACTCTAGACATGATTTTTGTTTAATTGAAGGGTTTGGGATATCTGGCTAAACATTTTGGAAGATGGTCATACTAACTGCTGGCACTTTTTCACTTCCCATTTACTCTTATTATAAACTAGTGCCCACTTCTATCTTCTCCAAAAATTATTCTCTCAAAGGGCATCAAAAAATTATGTTTTCCAAATCAAAAGCGTTTTCTAAATCTTCGTTCAGATATCTAGTGTCCTCTGTTTCTTCATTTGGTCTATGAATATCTCAGTTACCAGTCCCTAACTTATCAGTCTTCCTTTCTTTGACTAGTTTTATCTAAACTGTGGTGCCAAGAACTCAAAATGTCCCTTCAGCTAGAGGGTTTGACAAGACCATGAAGTCTTTTACAACCGTCCCACATGGTAGGTCAATTATGTAAGTCCAGTTCTGAAAGGGTCAGAGTTTATCCTTCAAATAGATCTTTCTGTGATCTTAAAAACCTGCTATCTGGCATCTCAGAGTTACTTCAAGTCTGAAATGACTCAACTATTAATTCGAGAAAGCAGTATATTTTAGGATTAAGATTCAGACTTTGAAATCAGACGACTCAAGTTCAAATCCCATTTTTGTCATTACCATCTATTGGACTTTGAGTAAATTAACCTCATAAGCTCTGGATTCCCTATACATAATAACATGGTGCTGTTAATAGTGTCTACCACAGAGTGTTAGTATGAGGAACAATTAAGATAATGGATATAAACACCCTAAGTGACTGTACTCTTTAAACTACAAATAATCTATTACCATTGTTATTTTTACTGGGTTTTTTCTTTAGGCAGAAATGGGCAGCATAAGCACGTCTTGTAAATTAACCAGAAACTAGAGTTCAATTTAGGCTAGAATCAGACCAACCTTATTGATCATATTAAGCATTTCTCCTGGTGTATTTCGTCCCATAGTGTTAATCCTACTATGAATAAGCCCAGGATTTGATCATGCCAGACTTTCCTGGGTAAATAAAGGAAGACACTCCAGATGTGTTGGCCTTTGGACCAATAGTTGAAAGATGAGTCAAAAATTGCTGGACTCTTGAATGAGGGAAGAGTTGCTGAGGCAGAGGAAACCCATGTACAGATGTGTAGGCAGAACAGAGCTGACTTGGATAAGCCCAGCTGGCTGAGTGCTGCTGAGGTAGTACCTGTAGGGGAGAAAGTACTAAAGGCAGAAAGGGACATTCTGTTTTGCTTTAAACAATAGAATGGGGCTCATGTAATTTTTCCTTCGCAAACCTACCACTACGGTGAAGACCTCAGAAAAAAAATCTTCAGCCTCGTTAAGGGCTTGAGTTAAAAAGCTTAGTTCTATAGGGGACTCAAGAATCCTTTTACTGAAGAAGATGGTCTGTTTGACACTTTGTCCCCCGATTTCGCTCAGCCTCTCCATTCCTAGCTCACCCCAGATATAAACTGAAAAATAAACTTCCACTGTTTCTCAATTCATAGGCTTAACAAAAAAGATCAACCCATGCTCAGGGAGGCCTAGAGGTGAAGTCATCTGTCATTCTTGTTCACGACTGTGAAGAACAGGGGCAAAGACATCGGTGTAGCCATAGTTTCTGCATCCAGATGTCCATTACTAAAGGACATTCATGGGCACATTCATTCACGTGGCAAATCATTCTGGGCCATACCATGAAACTTAAGGTATTACTACAGCCTGAAAAAGATAAAATAGTCCATTTTCCTGGATCTTTAAATGAAGAGTAAAATTCTGTGTATCTTGTCATACCTAATTCAACTCTATAGGTATTTTCATGCAAAGCTTAACAAAAGAAATAAAATGTTTAGTGACTTCATTTTAAAGTGCCTTCTAAATAACTGTTTCACAGATCTGTTCAGTCTGGGTTCTATGTGTACAAAGAGAAAGGTGCAGTATATTCGAAGTGCACTAAAAGTTGCTTCCTCGTTTTACCCAGAGGCCTTTGAAATTTTTCACTACAAGCGCTCTTAACTTGTCTCCAAAGAACTGACTCAAAGGCTTCCCAGCAGCTTCTTGCCTCCTCTAAAGCACACCTTCTGAAGCCTGCAGGTGGTGGAGGCTCCGCCGGCTGTGCCGTTCTTCAACACCTGCGCACCTGACCTCTCACCGCTCCAGCTGAGCGCTCACATAAATTACTCCTATTTACTTCCCAAGCTGTTTATGGCCCCTATTCTCGTTGCTGCAATTATACTGTTTAACTGAAGGCTTTATATACTGATAAAATGTAAGTTTGAAATGAAAGAGCTCTTTCTACGAAAACCAAATTCAATGCTTTGGAAAGACTCAAGAATCGATGTTATTGAATCACATGTGAGGAAAATGACATTAAAATTTTGGGGAAAATAGCACAAATTTAGAAAGATTTTGCATTTATATTGCTTCACAAGTATCAGTTAAGTTCTCACTCTGTTTCAAATAACCAAATAAATTGTGAATGATGAAATAGGATATTACTACATAAGAAAAGGCAATAACAACTTCACTCCAGTGAGCAGATCCATATTTGAAGAAAAATATTTAGCCCTGCTAAAAAGATGAAGGACTATTCTAAATTAAAATTTGTCAACTCTGTGCGTATCATGTCTCATAATTTCTGGCTTTAATGGATAACTTTTTAACCAACCAACGAACCAACCAACCACAGCTCCCAATAGTGTTACCTAAGAAGGCTTCAACTGCCCATTAGCACTTTTGAGGCACAAAGCAAAGAATATCAAATTCCCTCTTAAATGCATAAAGGTAAAAAAATTAAGAGATATTAGCGTAACTACAGCTCAGTCCTTTACTGAGCTTTTCCCTCTCTCAGTTTTGTTCAGAGATATGCTAAAATAATGGAGTAGAACAGTTTGCCCACGTATCTAAAAATTACCCCTACAGGGATTTCATTTAGCTTCAGAAGGTCTTTGAACAAATACTTATTTTCATGCCACTGGTTTGTGTTTTCTTAATAGGATTTACTACTGAAAAAGCTATGCTAATCAGTGTATAAATACCATACAAACTACAAAAGGGAGAAATTTTAAAAAAATGCCCATCTTGAGAGAGGGTAATGGGATAGTTATTTTCTCAGTGGATAAGGCTATCTCTGTTAAGAAGATGGTTAGTTTCCCTAATCATTTCATTGAACATCACGTTTAAATATAGATTATTGGTACTCAACATTAAGCACAATGTACTGATTATGTTTGAATATGTACTGTATGTTATCATCAAATCTTTGTGCCTGTGCTGTAATGACTATTTTACTTTACTGTTATTGCTGGAAATGGTCTTTTTTTGTGGTTTCTTTAGTTTGTATTTAAGAGGTAATAAAGATGAGGCTACCTAGAATAATAGGAGAGTTTATGACAAGTTGTATAATTTAATGGTCACCACTTGGTCCCTCATTTTTCTGTTGGAGATTCAAGCCTAGTTTAATAATGAATGCCATAATTTCTGTTGTACCTGAGCTGGAATATGCAGAGTTCAGTGAACTCTAAACTATTTTTATAGCAGGACTTTTCTTTCATTCTCGTCATAAAAGTCATTCTTTAATTCTGGCAACTCTTATCCCAACTGTTCAGAATCTTTTAAAACTATTGTAGAAGCAAGTATACTCTGCATATGTTTTAACTTCCTTTGTTGGGATTGAGTTGCTTTGTTTAAAATATAATTTGGTGATTAAGTCCCACACTTTCTTGATGCACAGAAATTCATTTCACGCTGGAATCTCAATGTACAAAAATGATATTCAATAAAATAATGATATACTAGGCTGTATAACCTGAAAGCATTGCATTTGTGGGGACCGAAGAGTAGAATGGTAGACCAGAATCTCTTTTTAAGAATTATGCAAACCATGGTAGCATACTGAAATCATTTCTTTAACACAAAATAGTCACCACTAGTAAAAAAGTTATTTTGTAAACAAACACAATGTAACTTTGAAGGCATAAATGAAAATATTTCGTAAAACTACCCAAAACACATTCTGATAACAAACACATGGGATGACATGCAACAGGTCAACACTGACTTGGAGTGATTTTATTTAGGGTTGTTTAAATTCATAGTTCCTCTGAGAAGGTGAATTAAGTTAACATGTCTTTTTAAATCTGAGTTTCTAGAATCTAAACTAGGCATGGTACTTCACAATCACATTTTCTAAACAGAATCTGCTGTTTGGAGTACAAAATTCCCTTATCGACTTTATATAGAAAAAGTTAATTATACTTACAATCTTTGTATTAATTTCAGCTGGACATAGGCTAACACATAATATAGGTATTTCAATATGTCTCTACAGGTGTTTCCAGCGTTGCTTTTTGGTGTCTTCATTCATTTCAGGTTAAATTACCTTTTCTTTGGCTTCTTTAATAAATATGAAAATAAAATATTTCTGTAAGTTCCATGCTAAAACTCCTGTGTTGGATTACTCTAGATAATACATTGAAAGTCCATAAATGTTTCATAAAGAATCTTATAACTGGATAACACTTTCAGTTATAGCTGCTTTTTGTTGACTATATTTATTACTTAGAGCCCAGGAATGATGGAAATAAAACAAACAAGCAAAGAAAAGAAGGACAACACTAAATGATGTGGAAGCATTAATATTAATCACTTTTCTTAACTTTCACAAAAGGGTAAAACCTCATTGCATTGGCTGATTCCTTAAAACTTTATCCATCTTAGAGACAACAAATTGATACGTTAAGCCCCCCACCTCACAAAAAAAGAGAAAAAAGTTTTCTCAATTTAAAAAGTAACACACACTAAACAAAGTTTTCGACTTAAGCAATACTGAGCTCCTATATTTGTCTTCAAATATGAAAGTTCTTAAAGCCACTAGTGGCCTCTTCTGGCAGCTGTGGTTTCACTATAGGAAAAAATAAAAGGTGGTAATAAATGAAAAGAATTAAGGAGAATTTTTTTTCCAAAGTAGAGGGAAATTTTACTTGAGATCTATGTTACAGTACGTTGAATCGACAAGTGCACTATATATACCCGGATTCTATTTTTGTCTCAAAACCTACTTAGGAGTTTGACTTTGGTCATATTGCTAAAATGCATTTGAAAAACAACAGGGTTAGATGTTATCTCCACAGTCACTCCCAATCCCAAATTTAAAGTCCTACCTATGTTCTTAACATGAATTTATGATAAAGCTTCAGAACTAATTTTTTCAAACTAAATGTTTGAAAAAAAGTAGAAGTAGAAGGAAGTGTGCTAGGGAGGTATGTATCTATATTTCTTGTTTCAAAATGGTGACCAGTTGTAGCAAATTATACTCACATTCAATACAACTTCTCTCTTTTCCCCCAGTAGGGATGTTGTCCATACACTACAGACTAAAATACACAGACACTAAGCTGGTTCCAGGATAATAGATATTACTAGAATGTCAAAAATAATATATCATGTGTTGAATCCTAAAAATGTCCCTCTTAACCTTCACATTATCTAGTCATTATCTAGCCGTTATCAACATATTACTGATGAGAAATTATATTACATGTAATAAATGTGGATGAAGTTCACAATCTCATATTGGTATAGAAATTGACCATTTATAGATCACTATCATAATACATTTCCTAGATCAGAAAAGGTACTGAAAAGTAATAAACATATGAGTGAATGCTTTCATAATTTAATATCTCTTTAAACCGGAACTAATGATGCTCACTTTTACCCAAATACTGGGATAATTTACCATATTCCATAAAAGACAAGAAATTATTTACAAAAACAGTTTCCTATTCAGAAAATAACAATTTTAAACAAAAGCAATAAAACTTTTGTTTCTTCATTAATTTTAATTCTATTTTCACCACCTTCAAGTTAAATACTGATAAAATCATGAATACTTTATATTGCACTAGCCATTGTTTTACATACATTAGTTTATTCCAAAAGAAGAATTGTTTTTAATATAAAATTGTGAAGTGTTGAGTTCATGTCACCTAGGAAATGTTCTGTGGGCTTCACTTTCAGGGTTTAGCACCAAATTTAGTATGTATAGGTTCAAGAACAGTGTTGACAGGGCTTTTTCTAGATGAATCTTACTGGGTTTTAGAAACTGCTTGATTTCAGAAATCATGCTGTGTTACTAATCAGAGCAGAATTGCACAATATGCTTTCACAGGCTGCAGAGGTCTCTCTGCACAGCTGTGGGAGTCAGTCCTCAGCCCGTAGGTAGGCAGAAATCACCAGCCCTTCCCCTCCTGGTGAATGGAATCCCAACCATGAGTCAATCTTCAGGAAAGGTAAATTCGAGTGCCAAAGGATATAGTGTCCTGGCAGGATGTTCAGCTTGTCTAAGGGGCACAAGTGAGTAGCAGGACCTGAAAATTTCAGTGTTTGTAAATAGCACAAAATATCCAGATTCTAGTCTTAGTTCTGCTATTTATTAGCTATGTGACTGAGCCTGTTAATTCCACTCTCTCAGCCTCAGTTTCTTTGATTAGCAAATGGGATAATGATACAGGATGACAGTAAAGACTGGGTGCTATAATGTACTTAGTATGAAGAGGGCATTTAGTTCAGAAGCCAGTTTAATAGTTATATAAATAATGACTATTTCAGGAGACAGAATAATCAAAAAGCCAACCAAAAGAAACCACATAGATGGTTATTTTACTCTTTGATAAATGTCTTTATCTTTCTGTTCAGTGTCTTATAGCTCTGGTCTGCTTATTCATATAAAATATGGTACATCTTTTTTGCAATATTAGGTATGTTCCATTTTACAACCCTGTGTTATTTAACGGTCATTGATAAGCTTAATGTGAATTTCTCTCAGTGATTTTGATGCTAAAGTCCTTAATTGATCTTTTTATAGCTGGAGAATTTTATTTTGTAAGGGTTACTTCAGCAAACTGGAAGTACACATAAGGTTTTGAAACTACTGCAGAGCATAATTTTTAAGCATTCTTCAAGATGTCACTACATATGGTTATTCATCACCACATCCCAGAGCATGTCAAATTTTATTAGTGTGAGAAGATGCAATGTGACAGGAGAGACCCTAGTGAGCCTGATTTACTGCACACATGCACACATACAAAGTGTAACAAAGATATCACATGAAGTGCCATCCCAAAGTGCACATGCCAAAATTATGGATTTTATAAGCCAAATTCAATTAGAATAACTAATTCTCAATTAAGAACTCCTTAAAAAATACATGTAACAATGGGTTATCCTAAAGGATAGTGTCAACTCTGGAATTATCATTGTTTAAACGTATCAAGATGAAGAGAAAGTGATGAGTAGATTTGAATGCCACAGCATCATTTTGTCACAAAAATGCTTTTATGTCATCATTCAGCTAGGTAGTTAAACCTTTATACCAGATATTAGCTTGATTTGGACTCTTCTTAGCTTTGAGAGCTCATAAAGTGTTCCAATGTCCCTTTAGGAAGGATGGCTGTGTGAGGAAGTTTTCAAATATTTTATAATTGGTTCTCCTTCTTAAACCTTCCCTGAACTGATGCAGGATTGTAAACGAGGGATGCAGATTTTTTTATTCTACCCTGAATGTTTTCCTCTTAAAGGATTATTGAGTAGGAGCTATCTAAGTACTTTATTCCAAGTCATCAGCATAATTCTATACCCATAATTGAAGATTTCATGAGTTAAGTATTAGAAGTAAGAAAGTACTCATTTATTGAATATTATCAGATGTTAACTTAGGAAGTTAGTGAAGAACATTAAGGATTTGTAATAATAGAAGCCACCACTTAATACATTCCTACTCCATTCTGTGCTTTATCTTCACCATCTCACAGTTCTCATGACAATGTAATGTTACAACCATTTACAAGTGAGGAAACTGGGGCTCAGGCTGACTAGGTAGTATGCCCAATATCAGAGAACTAGAAAATGGCAAAGCCAAGCTCTATTCAATTCCAAAGCCATTACTCAATTCACTCTGTACCATGGGCTCTTTGACACTACAAAGATCTGTGGGCCAAGGGATTTCCAATTGCTCATCCATTTGGTCTTCTTTCAGTATGCACTAGCCCAAGCTACCTCCAGATTTAGGTTGGAAACTAGGGCAGAGTGAGCTTGTAGATGTAAGTGGAGGACTGAATGATTAATGGCATTCATTTTTTATTTGGCCAACACTTGTTAATATTCTTTTTTGCGCATGGTACCATCCTTGAGGTTGGGAATAAAGAGACGATCAAGGAAATCCATTGCACTCAAGGTACTAGAAGCCCCTGGGACACCATCCCCAGGAAAATAACTCAGAAATTTATAGTGGAGCCCTGGAATATGTAGCTCTTTTGTTCAGAAGTTACTCAGGTTATTCTGGTAATCAGTAAGTTTAAGAATAAGCTACATATTATATGATAAGATAAATATTTTCTAAAAAGTAATGACGAAGTTCATAGAAGGAAGTGGTTAATCTTTATTGTGGTTTTAGGAAATGTGTCACAGAATAGGCACATTTGAACAGAGTCTTGAAGAATAACTATCCATTCCCAGGTGGAGAAAGACACATGTAGGGTTGTGAAAGGGAATTTTTAACAGAGGGAAATCTTTTTCAAAGACATGAAGGAGAAAAAGTGGAACTGGAGAAGAGAAGTAATAAGTGTAGAAGGTAAACTTAGGAAAATAGTTTAGGGTCATATTATAAGACAACATATGCTTTGATAAATATAAACTATAATTCACTGAGGAGTTTGTAGGCATTCTAAGCAGAAGAAAATTTATATTCTATACTATTATTTTGGTGGCAGTTAGAGGGAGAATCAGAGTGAGTGAAAGTAGGACAAAGACACCAGTCAGAAGGACATAGCAATAATCAAAGTTAGAGAAGATGAGAACAGAAACCGACACAACGGTCCTGGGAATAGAAAAGAGGAAATGATCCCAGAGGCGTTTCGTAGATGAAGCTGACAGAACTTGGCAGCAGAATGAGTGTGGTGAGTGAAAGGGGGATACAGGTGTAAAGGGTGACTGAGAGTTTTAGATTTTTAACCTTTGAGAAGGTTATGTGGAGGGCAGTACCTTTAATTTGAAGAGAATACTGTGTGATGATTTTCTTTTGGGAGATGAGAAATTCAGTGACAAACATTTTGAATTGAAGAACTCTGTGGAATATTTGGTAGATGTTTGAACCAGAGTCTGGGGCTCAGAGATGAGTTTGACGCTAGAGCCAAGAAAGTATTTCAAACAGAGTCATACAGTAAGTTTGTTGAGATACACCCTTTTGTTAAGACCCAAGTTAGCGTTAGGATTAAGTTAGAATTGTTGTTATAAGAACATCCCTAAGAGGCTTTCTGAAATTAACACATATATTCCAAAATAGTAGAAGAATAGGCTATTAATTTCCATGAACTGTATTTTATGCTGTCATTAAGCTAAGTATATTTGGTAAGTTCATCCAATTCACAGTATCAACATCCAGTATATTTTCCATTTCAATTTCAATTACTTATTCTCTGACCTTTTTGAAAGGAATTTTTCAAATCAAACCTGCTTTCCTGTCTGGAGTCAAGTTCACACCTGACTTGTCTTTTACTTTCTGTATATAAGTAGGCACGAACAAGAGAAAATGAAAAATATCTGAACCAGACACTAGAGAAACATTTGAACTGATGTAGCTCCCATTGACTTGGTTTATGAGCTCATTTGCAAAGTGAGGCACATCTGGGGAGCTGAGTGAAGCACCGTATGGTTAAGTCTAGGAAATCTTGATGTTCATCTACACCCAATCTATTGTGCAATGCCCTGTCACTTGTTCATGTTAAATGTCAATTCCATAGTATACACAGTCTTAAGCTTTGGATTTCATGACATGAGTATAGAGCTATGCTTATTTCACTACACTCTGACTTTCAAATACAGCTTTTTGTACTTAAAAATTTTTCTTCACCAAACATCGTGGGTATTCTATTACCCTATCTCTATAACAACATTCACCTTTGGAATGGCTCTTCATGACTCAGAGAAAAATGACTGTCAAAGATAATTACTCCACTGTGATTAGTGAATCCTTTCCAAAATTGCAGTCACCAGATTGGAAGTCTGATAACTATTATAACATCAAAGACTACTATTATCAAAAGGATTTATTCTTTACCATTTTGTTGGAAAAAAACCCTGATGTCCCATTACATTTTAGTAGGTGACAATATGTTCATCAAAGAAGTGTTTTAGTACCTGTTTTACAGCTTATGAAAAGAAAAGTGACAGCTACAACAATCAAAACTATTCTCACTAATGGTGGATGAAAATTGATAGCTGAGAAAGATGAATCACTAATTAGCTTAGGAAATTTTGATGTTTCCTTTTCATTACACAAGATGTGTTAATTAATTTGTATTTCAGATAACACAATTTTGGCTTAGAGCAATTTGAAAGAATAGGAGAAAATTTGAACTTAACTATGTACAACCTAAGCCTATCCCATATTTGCAGGGAGCTACCCCAGGTACTTGTTTTCAGCGAGTCATATTTTATTTGTGTCCTTGGCCTAAATATAAACAGCATCACCAGCAGAGAGCCTGTCCCACATAAGTTTTGCTCCTGCCTCTCCTCCTACATCTGTGCTAGTCTCAAGTGCATGAGGGCAATTACTGTCAGGTGTGTAAGAGAAAAAAGGAAAAAGGATGAAGGACAAATCCCACAACTGCTTTTCCCTCTTCCCTCCTTGCTTACTGGTTATCAAGTTCTGAATCATTCTCACTGCAGCTATGAAATGCCCAGCAATTGCCATCTTTGGAGAAGAAAGGTAAGAGGTAACCACACGAGCCTATGTTATCCTTGACAGGAGTAGAGCTTCAGTCTTTATGTATGCAGGTACCACTATTTATAAATCTCATTTTTTTGCAAACTTAGAGATAACTTCAAAAGGAAATATACTTTTATGTTGTCTAAGAGAAATGGCACAAAATAAGCATTTAATTAAAGAGATTAATAGTAATATAATAAATCAATAATAATAATGATGATAAAAATCTCTCCAGAAGAGGTAGGCTTCTACAAAGAGAAAGACACAAAGAAAAAGAGTCAATGCTTTTTGGAATCCCTGCTATGTCCCTGGCATTTTCCCATGCCTTATCTCATTTCACCCTCACAGCACTATTCAGCAATCCATTCTATTACTCCCATTCAATAGCTGTGAAGTGGAATATCAGAAAGGATTGTAATATTATGAGTTTGTGCAATTGGAAAATGTCTGCCAAGATTTCAAAGTCTGGTTCTCCTGCAGATACCAAACTGCATCTTATTAAAGAAATACCATTTTTCATCTATTCTCTTTACGTTTATTCACTCATTATAAATTATATTTTAAGTACCTCCTATACACAGGCAAACAGGGGTTTACAAAAATAAAAAACATGTTTACTGTCTGCAAGGGGACTATAATCTATGAGAGGGGACCAGGCAAACAAACAAACAGGTGAGATCACAGCATAAATGTTGTAAAGGAAGTAACAGGAAAGCGCAGAAAGGGAACCGGTGCCGGGAAATAAATTCCTCCTGAGAGAGGGGAGCTCAGGAAACGTCTTAGAAAAGGCAATGTTTAAAGAAAGTGTTGTGGAAAAAAGGCAAGTGTTCATAATCAAAGAAAAGCATTCTAGGCAAAAATCATAGAATGAGCAATGGCATAAAGACACGAGAGAGACTGTCACGTTTAGAAAACTGCCAGGAGTTTGGGATGGTAGAAGAACCACATGCAAAGTGGAGCAGTGAGAAACATGCTGGAGAGATCGAATCGAGCCGGATAACGAAGGGCCCCACATGCCATGAGACAGACTTGATTCTGCAGAAAATGGAGAAGAACAGTGGCAGAACAAAACGATCAGGTATGCATTTAGAATCCTTGCTGACAGCAGAGTGAAGACGGAGCTGAGGATATGAGGCTGGGAGCTGGGAGACCAGGTAGGAGTTTATCTCAATTATCCACGCGAGAGCTGGTAAGATATTCAGCTAAGCCAGTAGTGTGGGTTTTTAGGCGAGAGATGATGTTTTAGGAATGTGAAGTTGTGGCATTTACAAAATTAGTGACTATTTGAACATGGGAATTCCGGAATGGATAAATATGGGCTGCCCCTCTTCTTTCTGGTTGGACGATAAAATAAATGTGTTGGATTTATCCAGTGTGAAGTAACATGGACTAGCCAGTCAGACACCAAACCAAAAGCTGAACAACTCCTCCCTCTTTCCTTTCTGTGATCCTGTTGGTTTCAAACCATCTGGAAGCTCAGTCTCCTTTCTTCACCCCTCCCATATTCCTGATTCTACTGGAGCTGGTAAGGCAGGTCATCTGGGTGAGTCCTTCCCAGGTTTCAAACAACCAAATGATAAATGAGCTTTCAGAGCACATGTTATTTTCATGCTTATGGTGAAAAATAAGATTTGATATTTACAAAATAGTATGGTTTCGAATCTTAGTTCCTAATAATTTTTGTCATCATATCTTTTTTATTGTGGTAAAATGCACATAACATAAAACTTACTGCCTTAATCATTTTTAAGCGTCCAGTTCAGTGGTACTAAGTACATTCATATTGCTGTGCAACCATCACCACCATGTATCTCCGGAACTCTTTTCATCTTTCGAAACTGAAACTCTGTATCTAGTAAACAGTAACTCCCTGTGACCCCCTCCCCCCAGCCCTTGGTAACCACCATTCTTTCTCTTTTTCTTTTTTTTTAATCTCCCCTTTTCCTCCACTTTCCATCATCTGGTAACCTTTACACCCAATATTGAACCTGGAGGACATTATACTAAGTGAAATAAGCCAGACACAGAAAGATACGTTTCGTGATCTCACTTATATGTGAAATATCCATATATATGTACATACATATTGTATATGTATATAATGTATATATTTGTGTGTATATATATTTGTAATATATATATAAAGCCACATTCATAATAATAGAATAGAATTGTAGTTATTTAATAATATTAAAATAGTTTATAATCTTTATTTAAAAAGAGATATGACATTTCTGTTTTTGTTGTTGAAATCTATGCGTACACTCACAGATGATATTCAAAATGCTTAAAGACTAAGGGACATAGGCAAAGGCCAGTAAGAATAGATGGCCAGTGATATGGAAGAGACCAAGGCTTTCATATCCCGCAGGTGCTTGTCATCTGAACATTAGCCTACACACGCTCAGGATATCTGCAAAGAGCAGCAGGAGTAATTTAGACTACATTTAGGAACAAGAAAATATCCAGGTGAATTTATTTCTGTTGATAAGAACAGCAAGAAAATAAGTAACTATATCTTGTACTTTTTATAAAGAAAACAGCTTTTTTGTTGAAAGAATGATGTAGGCTTATGAAAAAATTTAAGCAATAGAAAAGACTGACAGAATAAAACTTTAAATCACCTAAAACTGACAAATAACAATCATTTAAAACATGTGAACATTATTTTAGACCCCACTTTCTGCATATATATGGATAGAATGCTCAATGGATTGAAAAACAAGATAATATTTATACACAAGTTTTAAATAAAAATGTTTTAATTTTATTTGAATTTAGCAGAAAAAAGGAAGTACATCGAAACACAAATTGCTGAGCTTCAGAGAAATGGTTTTCTTTGTTTTAGTTGAAGTATAGTTGACATACAATGTTACGTGAGTTTCAGGTGTATAACACAGTGATTCAACATTTATATACATTACAAAATGATAACCATGATAAATAACCGTCTGTCACTACACAAAGTTATTACCATATTATTGACTATATTCCCTATGCTGAATATAACATCACCATGACTTATTTATTTTATAACCGGAAGTTTGTAACTCTTAACCCCCTTCACCTATTTCACCCAACCCCCTACTCCCCTCCCCTCTGGCAACCACCAGTTTGTTCTTTGTATCTATGAGTCTGCTTGTATTTTGTTTTGTTTGTTTTTTAGATTCCACACCAAGTAAAATAAGTCAGAGAAAGACAAATGTTTTCTTAATAAGACCTTTGAGTTCTCAAAATATCTCTTTAAAGTAAGGACACATTTTTTGTAAAGCAAATTGGTAGTTTAAAGAAAAAAGTGTTGTAGTCAGCATTAGTTGACTCCTTTCTATGAAAGATAAAGAAATTAGCTCCCTTAGCTTACTTAAAAATATACGGAAAAACTCTAAACAAAATATGGTCCAAGTTAGTTAATCCCAGGAACACCAGGGGGGTTTAACATGGACTCTTCTACTAGAGTAATTCATATGTTAACAGTTAAAAAAAGAAAAAACAACAAAGGATCATGAAAATTGATGCAAAAATAATTCAATAATATCCGACACCTGTACACAACTAAAGCAAGCAAACCAATAGCCATTCGAACAAAACCACATCTGCGTCTTGTGGTGTGGTCCTTACACAGTGTTCCTCCCTGGGGCCAGATCTTCCACAGCAAAGATGGCCTATGAGGATGGCCTCTCCCAGACCTCCCTCTCCCCTGCATATCAGTGCCCTGGATTTATAGCTCTAATCTTTGTCTTTTAGACAAAGCTCTTGGGGCTGTGCCACTTACTTTGAGAGAAATCACTTTTTGCACAAGGTCTGAGGAGGTTTACTTAGATGCTCATTCTCTACCACATGTTGGACTATATTCCTGAATACTTAACAGTTTCACATTTTGTAATAAATTCATTTACCGTCTTGCAGCCAGAAACACATTAAGAATGATGAAACTTAACAGCAGTAATCATGAAAAACACCTGTGGCCTTTCTTCTCAATGCAACAAATTATTTTCTGCGAGTCAGCTCTACCTTTGTGATTAAATTGGTTTTTGAGAAGAGAGACCACAGGTGCTTTTAATGTTAGTGTATTTCTAGATCGTAGTATGTGTCTTATAATTATATGGGAATGGCTGAATGATGTGCTAATGATAAATCAGGTTATTAAATAAATTAATAAAATAAATTGGACAAGTAGTTTCTAATAAAATAAAAACAATAAAGTTCACACTCTGTCTTTACTAGTAATAAAGAAATTTCAAGAGGCAAAAAATAAGTTTTGTTTTCCCCAAATTGTCACCAGAATATCAAATGCAGTATTCCAACTTTCAGACTTGGTGGTGGTTGGGAAGGCATAGATTTGATTTATTCTTCTGCTTTTAAATTTAATTACTTTGAAAAATCAATCAAAATAAACAACTTTTTTCACAATCTGATAATTTTATTTCTAGATATTTTTCATCTAACCTTTTTTCTCTCTAAAATGTCTGTTCTAGTACTAATACTAATATGTTATACTAATTCTGATGTACTAGCTTCAATTGAATTTTTAATAACCTGTCCTTTTCTCTTTAGACTAACACACTTTAAGCACAGAGTCTAATTTCTCAAGTGCTTAAGGTGTGGACTAGTTTTATAAGTAGAAACTCACCAAGTAATATTTAAAGACCTCACAACATTTGTACACCATCCAAAGAGCCTACCATGCACTCTGGGAAAGATCGGCCCCTCAGAAAGCCTGAGCCAGGCTCTCCTTCCTTCCACCTCCTCCAGAACACCGCTCGCTTTTTATTTTGACTCTTTTTAAGCTTTCCAATTTTGTCTGTTGGAGGGAAGCAATTTCCCAGCTCCATCTATTGACTGTTACTTGACAGTGACCTAATATAGAAATGTAACTAGAAATGAAAGGGATAGTAAAGGGATCTATGACTTCTATAACTCTTCTATATTATAAACATTCTGAAAACCCTGACCCTTTCCAGATAAAGTGAGATACAGAGAGTATTAAGCAACTTACCTAAGGGCAGAGATTTAACTAGTGGAAAAAATAGGACTGGAGATCAGGCCAACAGATTCCTAGCCCTGCGCTTCTTCTAACAAGACAACGTCTCTGTCTCTCTCAATGCGTTCACTGTATCATCTCAATGAGAATTAACATATTTGCTTACACATTTGTAGTTCCCTCAGCCCCACCACAGAATCATAGAAAAAGGTTTTCCAGTGGGACAGCAGTCTGCAGTATTGAAAATACTTAAAAATCATTATGCCACAGATCTGGGCCATTTAGAATGGAATCAAATCTAGTCCTAAAGGATACCAGCTGTCAACAAGGGATGTTTGGTAGCAGTATTGACAAGACAAATGTCAATGTTGCCTTCATATAATGTTGAGAACCCCTGCATAAGCCCCTTGCTCCTGCCAATTTGGTGCTCCAAAATGGGGATCTCCTATTTGCTTCCTTGTGCCAGGACTGCATGAATTTTTGGGAGGGTGAAATCTCTGAGATTAACTTACAATGAAAAGAGAATTTAGGATTTTTCTCACTATCTGTTAAATGATAACACTCTTATGTCAGGTTTTAAATAATGACTATTTTGACATTAAGATTCAAAAAGTGCCTTGGCAATTTTGCCATAGAATAGTTGAGAAGGCATAAGTTAATTCCTGTATATATTCATTCATTGCATATTAGTTGTGTACAAATAAACAAAATAACTCCATTATTAATATTAATTTATTACCAGTATTAGTGAACATAGGGTAACTATAATTAATTTTAATGGAATGACAGATTTGTGACTTTCTCTATATATTATTTTAAAAATTAAAAATTCTTGACCCAGATTTTGTTCTTGTATTTAGAATGGATTCTACTTGCAAAGATAAGATGGGTAAGTTCAGGGCTAGCAACTCAAATTCTGTTCTTTTGGGCTTGTTTTCCTAGGAAGCCCTTGGGAAATTGATTTAGAATACTGAATGGGAATTCAGTGAATAGACATTACAAATTTGCAATGGACAAATAAGATGTGACCCGTCCCAAAGACAAAATAAAAGGTTCATGCAGTGGGGTCAGTGGATCTAACTTCAATTTTAGCTCAGTGGTAACCTTCTGATGCCTTTTTCCACTGAGTGACAGGTTAAGAAGCCAGAAGCAGACAATCAGCCTAAGTCTTTAGGGCAGAAACTCAGAGTTTCCAAAGCCCTGGGAGTGACTCAAAGAGAACAATGTAATTCTCATAGTCATCTGTCGACTTGATTGTTTATGGCTAGCTTGTTCCTTCTTTAAGGAAGTAACAGAGAGAAAGGGGGTGAAAATTCAGATTTTTTAAAACAAACATATGCATCAGAGAATAGAAAAAATTGGAGTGTGTTCACATGAGGGCCTATTCAACAGATGTAGTCCATACAACATAATTTATTAGATTCTTCTAGGTATTGTCTGTCTGACAAAATGGGCTGTGATATGTGATTATTAAAAGTTCTATTCATAAAACTCTTAAGTGCCTGCATTTCAACAGCATAAGTATTCTTGAGTAAACCAGGTTCTTTTGATTTCTTTAAAGAAAATATTGATTTAATTTTCAAATTAGTCTTTATTTTATTCAGAAGATTACTGATACTAATATTTTAAAATGGATAACATTGTCTTAGAATTGCTTCAGTAATATAATTCATATTTTTCTGTTTATAGCAGAGGAAGTTAAAATTAAAATACAAATAAAATAAGATATTGAATTTTCTAGGAGAATGAATACTTTGCCTATTTCCCTTCCCTTTCCTGCTCATATACTCTCATTTGCTATTTGTATGGTGGAAAGTATCTGAAAGCCACATGGTATTTAGTTATACTACACACACTGGGAACACTTTTACTAGCAACTAATATGATGGAATAATAATTAGTAACAACAGCTAACATTTGTTGGAAAAGTACTATGTATGAGGTGCTCTGCTAAGCATTTTATAAGAAGTAACAACAATTTATAACAAGCCTACAACATAGATATTATATCCCAATTGTGAAGATGGGAAAATTAAAATTTAGAGAGGTTAAGTGACTTGTCCAAGATTACAGGCATCCAAAGTTGCAGAGCTGGAATATGAATCTATGTCAGCCTGACACCTGAGCATATTCTCTGTGTTCTACATTTCCTCTTGTTATACACATGTAAAATAATGTAATAATTGCTAGTCACTGTATTCAAGAATTTAAAAAATAAAGCTATTTATTTCAACAGGACAATGATTTTGACATTTTTTCCCTTACTATTAGACAATATTAGATCACTTTTCATATCACCTGCTAATACTTGCTAGTAGGAAAACAGACACAGGTGCAAGATGAGGAAGGGGATCCTCATCATCCCTTCATTGACAACAAAACCAATAGGAATCTGGTCTTTTCTCCCTAATATCTGGGTTGGAGATTCAGATGTTGATTAATCAATGGTTTGGAGCATACACATTAATTGTCTATATTATGATAAATTTTTTTCAGGACTTCTTATCAATCAACTTTGTGGTCATGTAGTTTTGTATACACTAAATTTTCATATATAGACCTTTGATTATACTACTTATCTTTAATACTTTTAATTTAATTTACACAGAGTTCATTTTATCCTGGTTCAACTGACCCACAGAATACGTCTCTCCTGATTACAGTCACCTCGACTATTCTGATTTCCTTAGTTTCAAAAGTGTGCAAGAGTTACTTCTGAAGTATTTTAAAGTGTACCATTTTAGGGATTGCTTGCTTGGATGGATGACTTTAGGAAGAGAAATTGACTTTCTGTTAATGTCTGATCGTGTTTATTTTCCATAAGTATCTAGGACATCTATGAGGAAGCTACCTCTGACCTGTTGATTACACCTGTTGCTGGATTTTAAATTTATTGCAATTTAGATGCTTATAATTTCAATACCACCACTCTTGGAAATTCTTGACTTGCAATTTCTATTGCCATGTTAATTTTCCCCACATTTAGATTAATGTCACATCCTAATATGTTCCTAAGAAATTCTGTAGTTTTACGGGCACATTATTGCATCCTACAAAATGGGCTTAAGCTATAAGATCTTTTTTCTGTCTCATTACTGATAAATGATCACTGATTTTCTTTATCCTCTTAATATCTAATTATATGAACTTAAATTTACAAAATTTACTAATTTACATATTTAAATTTACAAAAAATGAATCCCCTCAAAATCTTTGACCATGTACTGATGTTTACAGATGTTCATGTTAATAATGTTTCTAGGGGATGATAGTTTAATGCTTCCCTGTTGGAGGGTAATGAGTTTAAACTTATTTGGAACCTCAAGGATCTCTTTATTTGGAGACCAACTCACAGCATGATGAAGATCCTAGTTCATTTGGTATCGTGTCAAAAACTTATGAGAGTGGCTAATGCAGCACAGAATTCATGTATGGAAAATGTCTAATTTTTGTGACTTTAAATTTAAAAGTTAAGGGACAGATTTTATTTATTTAATTCCCTAACGTAAGCTTTACAGAACTAACTGAAAATGAAAAAAGAGGATTTATCATCTGGATTAGTGCACTGATCAATTATAATGAATGTCTGTGAGCAACTTAGGGAAGGAAACACATTTATTCATCATCTCTGTTCACTGACATGGAGCATAGGGTCCAACCCACAGTGGGAAATAAGTATATGTTGTGGAAAGAATCAGTTAATATATTAAGTTGATTATAATTTATGATTTTCTTTAAGATTACAATTAGTTTATAAAGTATAAATCACTCTTTAAGTCAAAATCTGATGGTTTTAAAGTCTGAATGGTCTACAACTAGAAAACCAAAGAATTGGTCATGTCTGCTCCTATCTAACACAGTACTGGATGCATTGTGTACGTAAAGTAAATATTTAATGTATGAATACATCAAGCAGGTCATTAAAGCAATCAAAAACTCAGTGATTAAACTCTCACACTATTTGGTTACAATCTTCATTCATTTACTTGTGATCCAATCTCTTATTCTTCAAATGATTGTCTTATCAAGAAATAACTATGGCTTCACTCATTAATTATGAATTGCCTATTTGTTACATATGAATAATAGCTCCCTTTCCTTTTCTTAGTTATCTGTAACATTGTTAATTGGTGATATTTTTTGAAATATTCAATATATGATCATGTATAATTTAATTTGATTTTTTTAAAACTGTAATGTCATTTTAGACTTCAGAGTCTGCTTGAAAAATAAAATTGAAGGTTGCAATTTCTTTTTTAGAAGAGTAGAATAATAGTAAATTCTCTACTGGATATGATTAACTTTGATCTATTCCTTACTTTAAAAAGAAAAGAACGCATGTTAGTCCATATCTCAAAGCTGAACACTATTTGTATGATATTTAATTTTTTTCTCAAAATAAAAATAACATGCATTTATAGTATTATCCATGGAAAATAAAGAAAAATATAAAGACAGAATTAAGTTCATGTGACGTTTCTGAATGAAATCAAAGTTTCTGTGTTTCGGTAAGTGAATTAAAATATATGTTCTCTGCTATTGGAGAACTGTGGAGGTTTCATAAACTCTACAAACAGTTTAGAGAGATGACGAGATATTTTTCATTTACCAGGAGTAATTATGAGTAGACACTCTTTAGAAAGAGGATGAGTGGAATCTAATGTTATTAGAAAGAATATATCTACAAGACTTTTATGTATGGTATGTTCCAGTATTACTTTTATACCAGAATTAATTTAAGGTAATTGCCATCAACTCATGTTAGAATAATGGGAAGAGAATGACGTATACGTATTGTGTGGAAATTGGAAGGAAAAAGTATTCTTGCAAATCTCCTATAAATTATTTTTGTACTTAAAATCCTTGATTTCAAAAGCAAAGGAAAATGTCATACCCAATAAGATAGTAATTATCAAAAAAAAAAAGGAGAACAGAAAAAAGTGTTGGTGAGGATGTGGAAACTGAGAGAAACTAGAACACGTGCATTGCTGGGGGTAATGCAAAATGATATAGCCAGTGAGGAAGACTGTATGGTGGTTCCCCAAAAAATTAAATAGAAAATTACCATATGACCCAGCCATTCTACTACTAGTTATATATCCAAAAGTACTGAAAGCAGGGACTTGAACGGATATCTGTACACCAATGTTAACGGCAGCATTATTCAGAATAGCCAAAAGGTGGAAACAACCCAAATGTCCACTTATGGATGAATGGAGAAACAAAATGTGGTAAATACATAAAATAGAATATTATTCAGCCTTAAAAAAGAATGAAATTCTGATTCATGCCACAACATGGATGACTCTTAAAAATATGCTAAGTAAAATGAGTCTGATATAAAAATGACAAATATTGTCTGATTCCACTGATATGAGAGATCTTAACTAGTCATATTCATAAGACAGAAAGTAGAAAAGTGGTTAGCAGGAGCAGGGAGAAGGGGGTGGGCAGTGGGGAGTTATTCAATGGGTACAATGTTGCAGTTTGGGATGACGGAAAAGTTTTGGAAATGGATAGTGATGATGATTGCACAACAATGTGAATGACCTTAATGCCTCTGAATTGTCAACTTGAAAATTGTTAAAATACTATTATCAAGAAAACAAAGGACAACTAGTGTTGGTGAGGATGTGGAGAAATTGGAACCCTTGCAAGCTATTAGTGGGAGCACAAAATGTGCTGCTTTGGAAAACACTATAAAGTTTCCTCAAAAAATTAAAAATAAAACTATCAAATGACCCAGCAATTCTACTTATGGGTATTTATCCAAAAGAACTGAAATCAGGATCTTGAAGATATTAGTATTTCCATGTTCGTTGCAGCATTACTCATAGTAGCCAAGAGGTGCAAATAACCTAAATGTCCTTTGACAGATGAATGGATAAGGAAAAAGTATACATCCGAAATAATATTATTGAGTGTTAAAAAGAAAGATATCTCACAATATGAGACAACATGAATGAACCCACAAGCATAGTGTTATGCTAAGTGAAATAAACCAGTTACAGAAAGACGTAAACTTTTTTTTTTTTTGAGGAAGATTAGCTCCGACCTAACATCTGCTGCTAATCCTCTTTTTGTTGCAGAAGACTGGCCTTGAGCTAACATCTGTGCCCATCTTCCTCCACTCTATATGTGGGACGCCTACCATAGCATGGCTTGCCAAGCCGTGCCATGTCTGCACCCGGGATCTGAACCGGTGAACCCCGGGCCGCCGAAGTGGAACACGTGAGCTTAACCACTGCGCCACCATGCCAGCCTCAAAAGACATATACTTTTATTTAAATGCATGATCCCCTTATATGAGGTAACTAAAATAGTCAAATTCATAGAATCAGAGAGTGGAACTGTAGTTGTGAGGGGCCAGAGGAAGGGAGAAATGGGGAGTTACTAATCAATGAGCATAGAGTTTCAGTTATGCAAAATAAGCAAGTTCTAGAGATCTGCTATGCAACATTATGCTCATAATCAACACTATGGTATTGTGCACTTAAAATTTTGTTAAGAGGCTACATCTCATGTTAAGTGTTCAAAATAAAATTAAAAAAGAATAGGTTAGGAACGTATAATATAGTTACAGAAGAGATTAAAAATTATACAAAAATTTAACAAATATTAAAATGGTCAATTTACGAGTATTTTACCACAAAAAATGGACAAAAACAAGGAAAGAATATAACATTTCTACCTGATAAAATAAATGTGGTATGTATTCTTTTTAAAAGAATATTAATTAGCCCACTCAAAACACAAAAAGGACAAGTAAGCTTCCTTTAAAGGAAATACCAAAATGCCTGGGCTTGTGTGTTCTGAGGTGGAAAACAAAATGAAGAGTATTTAGAATCTTTGTGGTTCTACTTCAAAAAAAACATGTAAATTCTAATGCTCCACATAAAATCTGCTGCTTATTTGTTGTTATTTCCAGACATGATGTCAGCAAACCACAAATAAGTTCAATGCTGGTAAATTTTAAACTATTTTTCAATATTATAAAATAATTCCAAAACAAAAATGCAATTAATATTTCTGTTTTCTTTTTACTGTGATATGATCTATCAATAAAGAATATAGAGCCAAATGAGAGCTTCATATTCTGTTAATTTATAGCAGTTTCAATACATTCAGAATATATAAAAATCACTGATCTTGTCTTTTCTCTTGTGGCAAACACATCTAAGCTGGCAAGAGGCACATTCATTTCTCCTGTCAGACAAGAATACGTGGAAAGATATCAAAAGAAGATAGGAGATATATAATATCTTTTTTCATAACTAAAGTATAATAAAATATATTAAAATCAAGTTTGATAGGGGGAGTAAGATGACAATGACTAATAAAAAGCCTTCATCTTAATATCATCTCTGTGCATCAGATAGGGTACTTGTTTTATGGAAAGTACAAGATAGATGTAAGAATATGTACATTTCTAATGGCTTGTACAGTTAAAGAATTTAAACTAACAAAGCCCTTTGTGGGATGAATCCCTTCAGGAAATCGCTACATGAGCGAATGCAACTGTTATTCAATCATAAGGTTTTAAAATAAAAATGTGGCAAATCAAATTAAACCCAGATGCACACAGGAAGAATATTTGACTATCAAGAGAAGTTGAGAAAGAGTAAAAGAACAGACTAATTTGGTGCTCACTTAGAGAAAAGAAAGGTGCACAGACACCTTTATGCAATATTTGGAGAATAGCCAATACCAGCAAAAACCTCAGCTACTTTCTTGACTTCCACATGGCTCCATGCCTTACATAAATACACACCAAAGAATGACCAATCTTTTCAGGTTGTTCAAGTCAGACAACACACCTTGGGGGTTAACATTTATAGATTTCTATTGGAGGTCAGGCATGAAAAATAAAGGTGATGAATGCTTAAATTCGGTCCTGATTTACTTCACAGTAGTTCATTAATTACTAAATAAAATCAGTGTTGTCTAATCACTTTGTAGCTAAAATCAAAGGTCCACACTGAATAATTTAACGGACTATTAACGTAGAGTTTACAATCCAAATATCCTTTTCCCCACCACTGAAATATGTATCAAAAGAAATAAGGTCAAGGTGATGAAAGTGTTTAAAAATAACAAATCGAATTACTGGTCAGAGAACTGTATGCATAAAGAAGACCATACTCAATAATTAAAAAATATTTTCCCTTTTAAAGTGGATTAATAGAAGAATAGTATGTTTAGCAATATATGCAATTAAGAGCAATGAAAATGTAGGATATTACATGTAAGAGTAAAGATCAAACACTGAGCTAAGCTGCTCTACACAGAACTTACCCATGAAGATCACCAAAGAAGACAGCATTAGAATCTTCCAGAACTATGCTCCGACTGGAGTGATTCCTGAGTCTATACCTGAGGCAAGGCAGGGAATTGGGGTAGATGAAGAGGGTGGTGGAAAGGTGTGCGGAGAGGCAGTAAGGTCAGACTCTAGAGCTGCGCAGTAACTGGTAGGTGCCCTATTGAGCAGCAAGCCTGAGAGAGTTAGGAGGCTTCACTGCCATTTCCTTAGAAACCCTAAGGAAGCGATCTATCAGTCCTCATGAGTCCTTTCTGGGTGCAGAGATCATGCTGTGGTGACGATGTCCGTTTGTCATCGAGTCAGGGTGACCTAACTGAGACAGTAGAGGCCAGAAAATAGAAGCTCCATTCCTACTATGTCACACGTTTGCCTTAAAGCCTCAGGTTTCCTACATTTTCTCTTTAAAATTTCATCTTTCTCACCAATAACTTTCAAATAACTATGTGGGAAGTTACTCTAATGGATAAAGTCAGTAGAATTTATTCTGTTCCTAGTGGCATTTATTAAGTTCAAACAAGTCTACAAAGTGTTGCCAAAATACGTATTGAAACAGGTTAAGGGATATTTTTGTTTGCTTATTTGTTTTTCCAAGGGACTTTAGTTGCTTTTTTCCCCCTTAAATTGAATGACTAATTTCATGAGACAATCAGCCACTTCACTGAAACAATCCTTTCCATGAAAGTGAATAATCCACTTCTACGTACTGACACGTCATACAAATTCCCTGTAACTTAGGTCATTAAACAAAAATTGGAGAAAATGATGCTTTTTGCATAGTTCTCAGAAGTACTTAAGATACTAATGAGATAGTGTCTTTGGAGTTGGAGCTCCCCAAGGAGAGGTAAAATATAAACTCAAGTTACCATTCCAATATGATTTATCTTTGCTTTATATAAGTTGTTTCCCGTTAGCAGCATTTTCCTTGTAGAAACCTTTTATACTGCCGATGTGCATTAGCCATGATGTTTATTCCTACTCCTTGCTCGTAAGGGGTCTGAGGCTACAAAACAGAATTCCCAACTGCGTTAGAAGCGGCTATTGTCTTCCAGGACTACTTTGTCCTTCCTTAAATGACTTCTGGACAGCAAACAGCTCAGAATATGTGAGCAAGAGCTCCCAACAGGCAAGTGAAGTGCAATACAGTGTAACAGGAAAGCTAATTTCCAATCTCATGGAGGCAATAGAAGGTGGACCCAGCTAGCGTTGTAAAAAATACAGAGACAAATGCAGACTCTTAGCCCTGGCCTTATGTGAAAGGAGGCGAGGTCCCTTTTGCATCCTCTTTCCATATCAACCCTCCAGAAGCTGCCATTCTTCTAGTTATGTGGGTTCTATAACCAAGAGTCATGCTTACATCTCTCACTTTCAGGGCCCAGCATAAAGTCTTATCCATTTTTTTTTTTCTGCTAAACGAATAGAGTGCATGGGTTCTGCCCTCTCATGTCTCAGTGCTGCCATCTTAAAATAGAAGATCATCTACCTCATCTTTCCTAGGGTATTCCAGCTGCCACCAACTGCTCCCTGGCTGTTTTTCCTGAATCTGAACTCTTTTCTACTTTGAACCCATCTAGTAAACTTGTATCTGACCCCTGCCTCAATCTCAGGACCCTCTAAAATTTAAGCTAAAGCATTGAAATGCAGGGCATTAAAACAGTGCAGTGAAGGCCAAAAGACCTGACTTCAAACTTTGGACTCTTTTTACTAGCTGCAGAATTCTTGAGAAATTGTTTGTCTCAGCTCCCTCATCTGTAAAATGAGAGAAATGATACTTCCCTCTCTGGTGGATGGTTGTTAGGAATAAAAGAGAAACTGTAGGCAAAGAGGTGAGCACAGTGTCTACCACTCAGTCTGTAACAAGTGGTAGTTGCTGCTGTTGCAAAATTTGGCTTCATTCTAACCATGAACATCACATCTTCTAACAGAGCACAACAATAATAATAACAGTTAACGTTTGCTGAATGCTTTCTAGGTACTGGGTCCTAATACAAGTGCATTACATATTTTAGCCCATTAATTCTCAAAATTTTCCCTTAAAACGGATATGATAGTTATCTCCATTTTGCTCACAGTTCTGTGGCAAAGAATGATCACCCAATACCTAAGTTTACAGCAGTAAACTGGGATTCAAATCCAGGTAAATCTTGCTCCAGAGCCTGTCTTCCTAGTCACTATGCTACGATTGTTCTCTAGTCCAATCTCCTTGCCATCCCCTCCCTTGAATCTGTGGGCTGCTATTCCTTTTTCTTGAGACTTCCTCTCTTTCACTCCATGGATTTCCATATTGTAAGCATTTTGCAAGCCCCACTTCAATTTCCCCCTTTTCCAGAAAATATTTCCAGTTTTTATTGCATTTATTTTTTTCTGAACTCTCATAATCCTGTCACGTAATGTAGTACTTAATTACACATTGCATTGTATTTCTTTTTAAATTTTCTCATGCGTGTTATTTTTTCCTCCTTCTATTACCTTGAATGCTAACATTTCTTTATCCTTCCCATGCAGAACATGATATTGAGTTCATTTCAATAAGTTTGCAATGAATATGCGGAGATTCTTGCATATAATAATCTTATGCCTACTATCACCTTGCCTGTATGGTGCTGTATTATGCATTTTATATATGCTTTTTCATTTGAAATTGCATGTAATCATTCACATACAAAATTATCCAGTTAGGTTTTGATGGAGTCTTAGTTTACCCCTGGTGTGATCAGACTTGGATGGAAAGAAAGTTGAGTTCCTCTCTGGAACTCATTTATTAATTCAAACTCCAACAATCCTGAGTCTTCCTTAAAAGAATGAGGGGCTGTGATAGTTAAAACCAATTTCTCTAAAGTCTGAGAATACTAAGCTTTATCTGAAGAATGCCTAGTTATGTCCATTTTTATTTAAGACATTTTGAGAACTTACAATTTCCTAAGAAGACAATTTCCGTAAGAGTCATACATAAGTAGGGCTCTTACCACCAAGCAATTTCCTCTGACATTTTCTTTAAAATTTCCCGTCTTTTGCCCTTCATCAGATGACTCCTCCTTGCAGCTTTTGGTGGTGTGCTGATTGCTTCCTCCCCTCCTCTGAGATTACAGCCTTCTAACATGTTAGAAGGCAGTTATGAAGTCTATCCTTTAATCAACATTTGCCCATGTTGGCCATGATTGGTCTTTTTATCTTGTCTAGTCCTTAGTAGTTATGATGAGGTGCCTATGCAGCCTGGCAATATTGTACTACTTCTCACTAATATCTGCCCTCTAAAATGGAAATATTTTAATTTTTGAATTATTTTGGCAGCCTTCCTTGTTTTCAAATAAATTATGTTAAATATAAATCCATGTTTACCGAGCTACTTCCCACAGTGTTGAAGATATTTTGATTATCTTTTAAATTAGAACAAAGCGGATTTAGATATTGGGGTTTTTTTCCTTATAATTCTCTATAAAAAGTACTGCATAAAGTCGACTTCAGTTCTATTTTCCCTCAAATCAAAGATCTTCACAGATACGTGAACTTGCCTTTATCCTTTATACGGAGGGCAGGCGTGATCCAAAGCCATACCACTTCTGGCTTCCGCACTGAGTTTATAACAGTCCAGAGAAGAGGAAACATATGAAATGTTTCTATATAGAAAATAAAAATGAGTCAGATTAAAAATGGTTGAGTTGTTCAAAGCTGTGGGCTATATATCTGAGTTTTGTATTTGGGCTCATAAAAGAATTTCATAAAACTTAGTCCCTGTGTTCCTAAAATATAGGAAACATGGCATAACAAAATTTTTTTTGCTTTTGTTTCTTTAGTAACAGAACACTCTATTTCCAAAGGCAAAGACAAACATTTATGAATGCTACTCTGTGCCAAGCAGTGGGCTACACATTTTTCACAGTCATGATCTAATTGTGTCTTAGATGTTTTGGAGGAGTTTTAAGCCTGCTCCATGGGTTAGTGAAACAGGTGACTACTTCTCTCAGGGATGCCATTGGAATCACAATTTTTAACATTTTTTTTTAAAGATTGGCACCTGAGCTAACAGCTAACAACTGTTGCCAATCTGCCAATCTTCTTCCTCTTTTTTTTTTTTTTTTTTCTTTTTACTTTTTCCCCCCAAAAACCCCCAGTATATAACTTCATATTTTAGTTTTTGGTCCTTTTAGTTGTCACATGTTGGACGTCACCTCAGCATGCTTTGATGAGTAGTGCCATGTCTGCTCCCAGGATCCGAACCGTTGAAACCCTGGGACACCGAGGAGGAGGGCGCAAACTTAACCACCCGGCCACAGGGCCAGCCCCCTACATTTTTTTTAAAGGTGCTTCAAAAGGTGTATACACTTTATGACAGTATCAGTGTCTCTAAGTTGTTGTAGTTGTTGAACAGTGTCAGGAGAACGCAGAAAGAGACCTGACTCTCTCCTCACTGTCCCATTCTACCTGTTCTGTAGGTGAAAATCTTTTCCCCCCTGGGCTGGAAATCACCCCACCTTTCTTAGTTTTTCCTGTCACTCAGGGGAAATAAATAAATAGTCCTTTTGGTTTTGAGTTTAGGAAAAAGAAAGAAACTGGTTATTTGTTATTAAAAATGTTCAATGTACTTTTTAAAGAATTTTATTTCCCTCTCCCCAACTTAGGCCAGTCCCAGTCTGGTAAACCTGTAGTTGGAGATGCTTCTTCTCTGTTACTCATTTCACCTCCTTCCTTCCTTCCTTGTGATGCTATTTTTGACCCTCAAGGTCAGAACCACAGAGGAGGAAAAGGTGCCAAGACCAGCAAAGCCTTACGTGGCTGGTACAGTTGTAAGTTGCATCAGAGCCTTCTCCATGGCAGGTGCCTAGTCTGGATTTCCTTCCTGGGTGTATTTGTGGTTTTCTCAGAGTCGCTTCCTCGAGGTTGTCTTCTGTATTGCAATTCTCTTGATGTGATCACTGCCTCCTCCAGCAAGCTTTCTTCCACTTGGGCTGTCTCCTGTTTTCATGGGTCACTTCTATTCAGGTCACCCTGCAGGAACATATCCCTCCAGAAGGGCAGATGGACCCCAGTCAGCTTCTTCATATGAGTCCCTTATGTTGCCTCCAGGATATTGGGCCCCTCAGCTGCCTTTTATTGGGATGCAACTCCTCTCTCTTTGCTCTGTGGCCAGGCAAACCATTCCAGTTTGTCTTTTGCTTTTCACCTTCTCTTGGCGAGAATCAGACACTAATCTCTGTAACCCCCGAACAGTTGGAAGTATATATTAAGGTCTCCAAGAAGTTCTCTTCAAAGCTTTTTCGTGTTTAAGGTGAAGGCAAAATCTACACATCATTTTTCCGTGAGGGGCTAAAGGGAATAACTATTTTTCTCCAAATAAATCCTCACTGTTAGCCTTGTGAACCTCTGTACCTACCCAGATACATATTTCATCTTCGTGGACTTATACCACTGGAACTGATTTCATAATGTCTTATGAACAAGGTAGCTAGTATGATTTGTTAGTTAAGAGCACGTGCTCTGGAACCAGTTGACCTAGGTTTAAACCCTGGGTCGGCCACCAACCTGCTAAATAACCATGAGGAAGTTACTTATGCCCTCTGTGTCTAATATCCTAATCTGTGAATGGGGCTACTAAAAGGTACCAGTGTTTTACCTCATCATATAATTTGAGGGGTTAACAAATATAATGGTCTTAGCACACTTCCTGCTATGTATTAAGCACTCAAAAAGTGTTGCCTATTATTTACATAAGACTCTGGCACCTCCTTTATTATTCTCACCCTTGGAGGCCACAAGTCCAGCTAGAAAGAGCAGATCCCATTCTGACACTCTGTTACCTTACGTTACTTGAGTACTATACATTTCTTACTAATCTTTCTCTGTTTCCCAAATGCTATGTGGTTGTTCATAATAAATTATGGATATGCAACAGCAACATTAAAATACGGTTTAAGGCTATCATATCATGTGACTGACTAAGATAGATAATTATATCAGAACTGTAAACCAATGGAATTTCCTAAAATTGAGCATTAATTTTAACTTTGGACTTAATAGAAGCCTTAGTGAGCAAAGGAAATATGATGCTATGTGGTTATGTGTTAATACCTATTAGAAAAATATGAAAAAGGAAAGAAAGAGAAATTAACATATTCCACACAAGAGAAAAGGAATGGACAATAGACATACAAAAAGATGTCCAACCTCATAACAAAACAAATGCAGTCTGAAATAAGGAGACATCATATTTTAATCCATTATATTGAGGAAGGAAAAAACATGTGTTAACACTTTCGTAACGATAAGAGGATGGGCAAAAGGGCATTCACATACACTTTTTGGGAGAAAAAATTACTGCATTTTCTTAAAGGAGACCTAGCAATATGTATAAAATTTTATAAGTTGCTAAATTTTAACTAAGTTTAACAATTGCACATCTTGGGCTTGAACCTGAAGAAATAATTGCCTAATGTGTGAAGATGTTAGTTTAATAATGTTCATTATAGTAGTTTTTATACTGGGAAAAAAATCAAACAACTTAAATGCCTAACAACTGCAATTGGTTAAAATTTATAATAGTTATTACAACGGAATGCTATGAAAATATTAAATACTATGATGTGTAACTACAATGTCCACAAAAATATGTAAGTGCCAAAAAGTTAGAAAAGACTATGCATAGTATGATCCCATTTTTCTAAAGAAAAACTGATCCCATGTGCTAGAAAACAATTCTCAGGGTTTTACAACAAAATAGTAATTACAAATATTTTTAGATAAAATAAAAGTGGATTTTAGATAATTTTTCTTTTGACTTTACCTTTTTTATTGCCTAAATTTATCATCAGAAGGGACAATTATATCTTTTTAAAAATGTTTTAATTATATTTAAAACACATTTATATGTGATTTGTGTGAGTCTCAAAATATACAGTTCAGTAGCATAACAGTATGGCCTCCCTATGGAACCAAAAAGAACTACATGTTAGCTGGGTTTACGTTGCCTTCTCTTAACGATCTCCTTAGAGATCCAGCTGTTGTAGAAACATCTGAGAGTTATATAAAAATCAAAATTGAGTGCAAAGACACATTCTGACCTGTACTTTTAAAAGTAGTATATAACTTTTCCAAGAAGGAAACATTCTGATCATTGAGGCACTTCCAGTATATTTTCTTCACTGCCTCAGAGATTTTCACTTAAAATAACTCTACCTTGATCAATACAGTAACTTTTAAAAAACTGTTTTGGGATTTGTGCTCTTCCCATGTTATAAGAAGAAAAATAGCCCGAAAAACAAACCCAAAACAAAAAAAATCACCACTCAATTACTTTTACTTTCACAGCTTCTTGAGGAGCAGATTTCTGAATTTCTAGAAAGCTTCTTAATCAATATCAATATTTATCTCTTCTAGTGTTTTCTCAAAATGAATTGTGCTTTGAAGTAAACATTTGCCTTGACACACTTTGTATTTGAGCCAGAGACTGTTTTGTCTTTGGTTAACTCATAAGCTGTTCTATTTTCCAGAAACCATCAGGTACAGTCGGGAATCATAGTCATTATCATTATCGAAATTCCTTGTCTTTGTAGGCTGCTTCACAATTTATAAAACACTTTCACACACAATGCATTATTTTCATTTTTATTCTCTGATATCCCTGTGAGGTAGGTAGAGCAGATATCATTTTCCTGGGAGAAATCTGAGTTACAAAAGTTAAAGCTATTTGTGTGAGATCTGTTTATCATGGGACTGTTTCGCTTTAACAGCCTGCAGGTCTTTGTGTGGGATCACAGAGTATAGAATTTACAGAAGAGACAGAAGATCTTAGTCTCAAGAAACCTTGATAAGTAAAGAATCCCTGGACTCTGATTCTGTAGAAGGATATGAATATTTGGGTCTTTGTGTGTTCCAAAATCCAAAAAAACCCAAATTTAATTTTAAAACTTGCAGAAAGCAGAAGTAAAAAGCCTTTAAATTCCAACAATGAGATTTAAAATTCTGATACATTTTTTTTAAATAACTAATTACATTCTCCTGACTGGTATTCTGGTTTCTGACAAGAATAAGTTGCAAAACGCATTATTCATTAGACAAGTAGAGATCATTAATTAAACAGAAACTCAGCAATCAGTGTGGGGATTGCTTTGTGTATTGACTGGAGATTGACATTAACCCCAAACTGGCTTTAGCTCCACTTCTCAGAAGTCTCAAGACTGTCTAATCCAATATTTCCCAAAAGGTCTTCCATGACTATGGAATCGTCAAGAAGCTCCTCTTAAGAAGAGATTTGGAGTTGAATATTTTTGGAAAACCCAGTATACAGCACTGTTCTTTTATACATACATAAGGAAAATCAGCATACTATAGACGAATACATAAAGAAATTTATGCAATATGGATTGCCCAGAGTTTTTAAATTCCCCCCCATAAAATTCATTTCTTAGTTAATATCTATTAGCATCTCATGGAACTAGATTACCAATATGTTTCTTGAGTGTATTTTTGACCAGAAACTCAAACCATTCTTGAAATTATTGAAGAAAAATATCTGCTATAAGATACATGCTGTTCTATCAAAAACGTTATGTGATACTCATTTTAAACTACGTTAGATTATTGGAATTTCAACATAGTCTTCTAAAATTAGAAGCTGCAGTCACTTGGGAACAAAGGAGGCATACACAAACCACTGATGGTTGCAATTTACTCACTCTGTTCAGTAACAAACATATCAAGACCTAGAGGCACACACTGAAGGAAAAAGAGGTATCACCCATTACACTGGAAATAATAAAAACTTCGTCTTTAAGTACTCAAAAATAGTCTGCTCAATTTTTAAATTTTATTTTTAAAATTGAAAAAATTTAAACTAAAACCCATAGCCAGGTATCTTCTCTCCTTAATGGAACACTTATGAATGCTTGATAGTAACCAATATTGGTTAACTATGACTGTTAGGATTTTTTTTTTAGTGAAGCTGAAAAAATAGAAGTTTATCTTGGTAGAAATTGGTTTATTTGACCTAAGGGATCAGGGAGAATAACAAGAGCAAGAAGTTTAGAGTCAGTTCAAGCATAACTTATTTTGATAACTTCTATTTGTATATATAATAAATATAATGTGTAGTTAATTAGCATGTATATATATCATATGTATATATTCATATCATTATCTATATCTGTATGATACAGTAGAGTATGTTCATAAGACCACCTCAGGAAGTGGCCTACTTCTGTTTACAATAATTTTACTTGTATACCATTAGGTTCTAAAAATCTATTTAGTTCTTCTCCTTGGTGCACTCACACAGGTGACAGCCAGCTCATCACCAGAATAAGGCCTGCTGTTAGACAGCCACTTAGCTTGAGAGATTAAGAAGAAAGGAATGTTTCCCTGACATATGTCATATTGATGTTCCAAAATTAAGTGCAGCTGGAAAGAACTAGGGAACATTGTCTCTAGAGTTTTCCTCTTGAGAAGTGTGAAGGTCAATTGTGATGCCAAACATTGGTCATGGGAGCAATAAAAAACAAAACTACCCAGCTAATCCTGGAATTTCTTACAAATGTGGACAGAGAGAGGAAGGATGCTTGAATGAGAGCAAGTCTTTCTGGGCTAACAATGCTCATAAAAATCTTCCTTGAAAATCTTGAGGATCAGAAAACTGTACATGAGAATTACCAACCAGAACTTTTTGTGCATTTGGTCCTAAATAAAACCATAAAGCCCTATTGGCCTTCACCTACAGAGCACATTATAAAAGTATAATCACTGCCTTCTGAGATAGGCTGTAGAGCTTTACTATTTTCTCTTCATCTAAACTTTGACAAATTGCCTATTCTCACTAAGCCTCAGTGTTCTTATCTATGAATGAGGGATCACTATCATTTCACAGGTTGTTATGTGGTTAACGTTTATATGCGTGAAGTACATAACACAATTACTGGCGTGCCAGTAAGCCCTTCATAGTGGCTAATATTATTCCATTATTGGCATTCAAGTCTACCTCTTGCCCGGGCAGAGCACTAGGAAAACATCTTTCACTTTTGCTATTTTTGCTTTCACTCATGAATTGCCAATATGCTTCCCCTAAGCTTTCCCCCACCCCAGCTTCTTCTCTTGCATCCTCACTACCATGGTCAGCCCTTCTGCGTAGGACAGAGTTAATTTGCAGCTAGACTCGGAAAGCGTACCCTTATTTCTGGGGATGCCTGGTTACCTGGCTTAACTCTTTCAAGATAAGAACAGCGAAACCGGCAGAGAGTTAGCCATTGATGATTAAGTAGCTAGGAACTAAAGTGTTTTTCCTTTGCAATTACTGATTATAGCTTTTAGCTGTTTAATCCACTTGTTAACTGCGCTGTGTAGGCAATGTGCTATCTGACTCCCACTAGGCTCCTATAGATAACATCTCCTTGGAGCCTGGGTCACCACGGTAATGTGTGTGTGAGCTCTTTTTCAGGAAGTAGAACTCCTTGTCCATTTCAGGCCAGTTGACACCACCAACTCATCAACTGAGCCCATGCAGATGTCCAATAGGTGACTTTTTGACATCAAGAGGCCAAAACCTCTCCCCTCAGATCATGCTAACGCCGCTATTCATTTTGTGAACATGGGTCCTACGAGGAGGCATGAAGTCTGAGTACGCTTGCGCAGATCCTCAATTATCTCAGCTCTCCTCATCTCCACTCACCTCTCTCCATATTTCAGACCACCTTGCCCCCAATCCCATAAATATCCTTGAGTCCCTATTCTCGTGGAGGCGAATTTGAGGCTCATGCTCTCGCTTCCTCGCATGGCTGCCCTGTGAGTAAATTCTCTCTCTGCTGCAATCTCGTCGTCTGGGTGTTTGGCTTTCTGGGTGGGTGGGCAAAAACGAACCTGGTTCAGTAGCAACAGTGGGATTTATGATGTGCTGTTTAAGTTCAGAACTTCCCAGCTAGCTCAAGAACCAATTTGTTTACTAATGCTTTTCACACAGCATAACCTGTTAGACAGCCTGGCTTGACTAGTGACTAGAGGGGCATAACATATACCACTTTTACTTTAAGCATTCCCAAAGCCAAGACTTATTGCACAGCTCTTGGTGGTTCAATCTGGAGGCGAGGGGCCGGCTCCATGGCCAAGTGGTTTGTGTGCTCCACTTCGGTGGCCCAGGGTTTCCCTGGTTTGGATCCTGGGCATGGACATGGTACCACTCATCAGGCCATGCTGAGGCAGCGTCCCACATAGCATAACTAGAGGCACTCACAACTAGAATATACAACTATGTACTGGGGGCTTTTGGAAGAAAAAGAAGAAGAAAGGGAAAAAAAAGAAGATTGGCAACAGATGTAAGCTCAGGTGCCAATCTTAAAAAAAAATAAATCTGGGGGCAAAGCCTGTGTGCATGTGAATAAGGTCCTGAGGGGAGTTTGCGCCTTGCTGTGCTTCAGACCCTCAATGATTGCCTGTACTCTCCCTTACCACACCACATCTTTTGTGTAAAATGAAAGTCATATATTTATGATCTGTGGAGCCTTATGAATCCTTACAAATATCAAAAATTGTCGGACTACCTCTATACACTCCCAAGTCCACCAGTTACTATCTGTGTGACCTTTGGCAACTTACTCATCCCATCTGTGTCTCCGTTTCCTCACCAACTGTAAAATGGCAATAATGGTAATACCTACCTCATAGGACGTCATGATAACTTAGTGAGGAAATGTAAGAGAAGCACTTAGGGCTGACAAATTATGAGGGCTAAGTGAACATTAAATATCATTATTATCATAATTATCTTTAATTTTTTGTCTTGTTCCTAACAAATAAATTTACTTAAGAGCTGATAAAATGTCTTAATTATCTTAGTATCCTCAGTTTCCAGCACAGTGCTTAACACACAGCAAACCTTTTATGATAGTTTTTTATCCTGAATTGAGTAGAGCCATGAAGAGTTTCAGAATATTGATTTTTAATTGATCATCAATATATATGTAATAATCTGGGCATTAGAAAGGATAATGACACATGCAGAATAATTTACTTGCCTCAGTAATACATCTTAAGTGCTCTGTAGTCTTGAACATGTAGCTAACATGCAGGCACTTCATCTTAATTGTTGATCCTCCTCCTGTACCACTAACTCACAACTAAGTTATTCCAAATAATAGTAAAACGCCCTCCCTTCTTTCCTCAAATGTTGACTTAGTGACCACCAACACAAGCACTGAACTCAGTCCTGGAAGCTCGGAATTAAATAACACACTTCTAATATCTTCTGGGAGTTCATATTCTCTTGACCATAAGAGAGAAGCAAACCCACATCTCTAGTACACTGTGAAAAGTAGTATGAAAGCACTATGTACTGGATGCTATAGGAACACAGAGGTGGGTCAGGTATGACTTCCTGTAGTCCTTGGGGTAACTATAACCAGAGCAGATTTTGTGGAAAATAAATTACAATGGATCAAAGAATGAATGGAAGACAAACCAGACAATGGAATATAATTTCAGGAAATTAGAATGTGAAAAGATATGTAATGGTTCAAAGTTGACTAGAGATATAAGACAAAGCCAAGATACAAGAGTATGAATTTTTGTAAGGGTAAGACACAGCTTGCTTAGATCCAAAATGAATTGCCAGTATGAAAGAACAAATGGAGAATGGCTAATGGAACATGTTCTCTGAGGGGATAGGATAACCTGGCATCCAAACCATACTAATCATGCCCTGCATAAAGGCTGATTAAGGGGAGGAGGAGTGTTTATCTCTCAGCACATATCTGTGAGAGTTTAGATGAGAGCCGTAGAAGCATTCATGGATCTCTGCAGTGTGGCAAACTTAGGGCAGGCCAGTGGGAATGACTGACCCCAGCGAAGGCAATGAAAGGTACATTGTCCGTAGAGAATTTTTGTATAATAACAACATCTATTAAAAGTCAGCCTGATTTTTATCATCCCCTTGCACTGGCAATTCTAAACAGTGTTAGTAATAAATAGTTCTCATCAATAAAATTTTTGGCCGAGTTTTAAATCAATGTTCCCCAACAAATGTTATGAAATAATGGAAATGTTCTATATCTAAGTTCTCCAATACTGTACTCACTAGCCACACATGGCTATTCAGCATGGGAAATGTAGCTAATGTGACTGAGGAAATGAAACTTTAGTTTCTTTAGTTTTAATACATTTAAATTGAATGTAACTAGCCACATGTGGCCAGTGGTAACCATATTGGACATCACAGTTCTAAAGCACTGCTATGGTTACTGTGAAGTTTTAATTATATAAACAAATAAATTTTAATATACATATATTATTTTATACAATAAATATATAAATTAATTTATACATATGCACACAATATATATGCATTTTAATAGCACATTTTATTACTTCTCTTTTAGTAAACACTGTACTGTACATGGAAGCTAATTCAGATAATTCCTAGTTATACAGATGACCCCCAACACACACGGACCCCACTACACATGATTTATATTAAGAATAAGTTCATTTGGAATCACTGGAGTTTGTTCCTGTGCAGTTTATGTCTCTGTGGCACTATCTAAATCTGCATTTAAACAGTAATTTATAAAAAGACAATAACGTAATTATTATAAAAATGAAGAAATTATGGAGAGTCAACTTACAGTATAGTAAGTATATACCATAATTCTATCCTTCTGTAAAACTCTTTGGAGTCTAAGTATTAAAAACTTAGAAGTTTACAGAATTTTAGACTAGAAAAAGAACTTGTAATGTTACAATTCATTACTATGATAGACCAATATGCAGATTTTTTTGTTTTCTATAAATACATTAATGTAATTTAAAACTATACTACATTACTGTTTGCATTATAACATTTTTTTCTAAAACAAATATAGTTATATAAAAGTTAAAAAATTTGGGGGGCCAGCCCTTGGCATAGTGGTTAAGTTCTCATGCTCCGCCTCAGTGGCCCAGGGTTTGCAGATTCGGATCCCAGGCACAAATCTAGCACCACTCATCAAGCCATGCTGTGGAGGCATCCCACATAAAATAAAGGAAGATTGGCACAAATTGATTGGCTCAGTGAAAATCTCCCTCAAACAAAAAGAGGAAGATCGGTAACAAATGTTAGCTGAGGGCCAATCTTCCTCAAACAAACAAACAAAAAAAATAGAAAAAAAGTTAAAAAAATTTAACCACATTACGGCCATTTTCATGAATTATTTCATTCCATGATTATTACTAAAAATGATCTTGTAATATACAGGAAAACGTTAAAAATGAGCTGCCAAGTATGCTAGGTATACCATTATACTGGAGACATCTTAATAACTTACATACAGTCTGCATACAATATGTCTTCCCAGGTAATATTATAGGAAGGACTCATTAGTCTTATACATTGATCCAAAGCTCATGGGAAACTAAAGAGTCTTTCATAACTTATAAGCAAATAGCAAGTAGTTGCCCTAACCACAAACCAATTAGCTCTCTACTGATTTGCCATAAAGTCTTGAGGAGCAGAGGGCATGGTGGTATGAGATACAACATCGGCTGTGGATTTACATCTTGGCTCTGCCACCCCTTAGGCAAGTTCCTTAACTTCTCTGGATCTCAGTTGCTGCCCTTACAAGAGGGGAAAGCAACAAGCAAATTTTGTGATGACTGCATCAGACAATATATGTAAAATGTCTTGAAGAGTAGGTGCCATATAAGTAGTGGCTCTATTTTTACCTGAAAAAGCAGTGCAGAGTCCCAAAGTATCTGGCTCAACATGTTGGTCATTAACACACTCAAACATCTTTCTCTATTGAGAAGCCTACTTTTAAATAATAATAATAATTACTATTACTATTATTACTCTTTTCCTTTGCAAAATATTTATAGAGTTATCAAAAAAAAATGTTATCTTCTGCCTCATAACAAAATGGAGGTTAAAAAAATCCTAAACTAAAATCCAACTCATTGAATTTTAGGTGCTGATGATTAAAGGTAGTTCAGGAATTTGTTTCTTGTTTTTGTTCTGTTTTTTTAATCTTTGGGAAGAGTGGTAGGTTTTTATTAAACTTTGTTCTTAAAAGGATAGAAAAAGCTTCACCTGAAACAGTATTATTTTAAGAAAGTAGTTTTCTGTTTGTGATATCTCTCTTGTGCTTCATGAGGGCCATTAGTTGAATTTTACTAGTAACTCTATACCTTGTTACATCTTTCTTTTCAGTCAATTAAATGGAAAATGATGCCAGACAGGTCAAACTGTCAACTGGGGCATACTCTTTCTGGGGGCTCTAGTGGGGAATCTGCCCCTTGCCTCTTCCAGCTTCTGATAGTTGCTGCAATTGGCACATTACTCCAGTCTTCAAGGCCAGCATCTTCAAATCTCTCTCAACTCCCTCTTCACATCTCCTGCTCTTCCCTGTGTAATCTAATCTCCCCCTCCTTCTTTCTTATAAAGATACATGTGATTGCATTTAGGGGTCACCATGATAATCTAGGATAATATCTCCATCTCAGTATCCTGAGCTTATTCATATCTGCAACGTCTTTGCCGTATCTGGTTAACAGTTACAGGTTCTAGGCGTTAGGATCTGCCATCTTTGGGGCCATTATTCAGCTACTACAGTGCTCTAGCAGAATCCAGTCCATTTAAAAGTCTACTCTTGTGGGAAAAAAAAAGATCTTCCAATTATCCAATTATTATTACCCCAAATATTGTTGTTAGAAGAAGAAGATATAAGGAGTTACGCTGGTAAATAAATTGGGAATGAAGACTATGGGTATAAGTCACTAACTTTCATGAAAATGAAGTCTCCACACTATTAACCAGCATAGTTGGTAAGAAGGCTCTATTATCTCTAGAATGGAAGCTTACTCTTTGAACCCTTAAAATGAATTTTAGGTGCAATTTATTTTATTTTTCTTCAAAGTTATACAAGAAATAGTGGTAGGTAATTTTATTTTAAATCACAGCGATTATGAAGACTCAAAATACTCTGTTTGGGCCTTTAAGGGCCGATATAGAAATAGAGACTCATTCTTTTAGATCTTTTCATGTGGAGCAAGAGATGAAGAATATTCAGTTATAATGAAACTACTTATGTTTTCCAGGTCTTTTAATAAAGATAATAGCATAAGGGTTTTAATAACCATGGCTGTCATAAATCATAAAGATATTGAACCAGAGACAGCACAAATACTTTATTTAGGAGTCATGGTTTTTTCTTTCTGTTCTCAATTTTTAAAAAAATCCTTTCCATTGACCTTTTAATAATTGCTTAATTAATACTTGCTAATAATGATGACTGTAGTTAGCCAAAAGTTTGCTCCTCTGTTAAAAAATTAGACATGTTTACAATAGGTAAAACCCTGCAAAGAACTATTATTTCTTACTTAAGGTCACAGTATAATTTTCTTAGAACTCTATCATTATTTAACTATGCACAATTTATTAATGTAATCAAATGCGTATCTAATCATGGAACTATGAAAAAGCTAATGGAGAGAAAACACAAATATTCTAGTATCTATTGATACTTTGAAGTCTGTCAGAGTTGAGACAATCAGAACACCAGCGGCTTAGAAAAATAAACACATTTCAGAAATTCTTTACCTATTATTTCCTAGCCTAAAGAACATATTAAAACAGTTGAAACACTATAAATAGAGAAAGAAAATTTTGCCATGATAAGAATACATCACTGTTGGTAGCTAGTAGAGCCTAAATGAAGGACAAATTGGTAATATACTCAAAAAGGGAGATCTATTCTTTTAATCCATTTTGTCTACACAGTTTTATTTCCGTACAGCATGGGCAGAGGCCAAATGGGAATATAGTGGTTCAGGTTCAGTAGAAATACTTTATTTTTCCTGAGAATTTTAACAGTTAATCTGTATTAATAGCAAGGATTCTATAGACATGATTTGTGCACATGTCTGTACGAATGTTGCACTTCAATAAATAAGCTTATTGAAAAGACCTCTAGCAAAAAAAATATAAACTTATAATGACTTTCAGGTTATTTAACTTCTTTTTGTCATCATGTCCACTGAGTACTTAACAAATTTATAATAGTAGTTTAAAACAATTTTATATCTGTGGTGTAATTTATATTCTCAAAATAATATACTCTATGGAAGTTTGACCTTATGTTAGGCAGAATCATGCTATTTTAAAGGCCAAATTGTGTGAAAAACAAGTATTTATATCCATTCTACCCATAAAATAGATGTAAAGACAATAATTTTTTTGAGGTAGTATGGTCACTAGTTGATTGGGTCTTTCATCCATTCAATGCATAACATTAAAATTTCAGGAATAGAACAGATAAGCCCTAGAACAAAAAGGTTTAATGCTTGTTTTGTGTCTCAAATCAGTTAAATTATTATTAAATGAGATTATTAAGGATTGAGATTAGGACTGAGACCAACCTACCTCTCATTTATGGGCCTAAGCCTGGGGTGGGGTATGTGATTTAAGCAGAGGGGGATTGCACCCTGTTTCCCACTGGGATATTTAGATGGACAGCACCCTCCACTCTCAGCATGGGGTCATTATGGTAGTCAAGGCAGAATAGCAGGTTGAGGCAGAGGGAAGGCTTAAGATGGCGTATTTCTACTCACTCTCAGCCTGTGCCAACTAACATGATAATTTACTAGAGGCCCTAGTTCGAGATGCAGAAGAGGTGAGAGGACCTTAAACTTGGAAAAGATGCCAGAGGTTGAGAAGAGAGGGCTAGGATACAGGATCTGTCAGAAAGAGACAAAAGTCCCAACTTTAGCAGCTTGAAACCTGCCTATAAGATGGAACTGGTCACCAAGCAACCTCCAGGACACCCCGAAAGGGGAAGGTGGACATCTTAAGGGAAGCCAGCAATATATCAGAAGACAGCCATTGAACACACATCCCTACCTCAGCCTCCAAATAGCACCCATGGAAGGAGGAGTGTGAAAAGAAACTCTCTGCAAGTGGAAAACCATTATTGATCAATAACCTAAATATGAAAGTTGAATCAAAGTGATCGATTCAAATTTTAAACTGATGAACTTTAAATTGAGCATTTAAGCTCCGTGCTACCCATACTCACATTTATAGGAATTAATAAAAGAATTCATAACAAGTTGAAAACATTATAGAAAATAACATTTTTTCTTTTTTGCATACTTTGAGTATAAATTTTGACTCTCTACACGTATTTTTTAAAAAGTTATCTACAATAGCAGTCTTCAAAGTGAAGTACACATATTTGTATAAATTCATAAAGTCTTCCCAAGAGGTACAAGTTTATGATATCTTTACAGGAATCAATTTCAGACCCTCAACTTCCATATGTAATTTTTCTAAAATGCGTCTCCTTGAAAATGCATCTGGGGTCAATATGTCTTGCTCTTCTGCTGTCTTTCTCTTCTCCTCTCCCGCATTACCTTGTCTCACACTGTACAATCATAGGCATAATCTCACCTATATGTTATCTTAACATGGTGCCTCTCCCTTAGGTGGGAAAAACTTCAGGACACCAGACAATGGGCCAGCTCGAATTATCAGTCTCTGCAAATCCTCCTGCAGTACAAGAATGTGGTAGATGTCTCCTTATCTTTCTGTTAAGAGAGAAGTCTGGCATTAGAAATTGAATCTTTTGGCCCATGTTTTCAATGTTATTAATTAAGATCTACTGCTGACTGGATAGCAGGAGTGATGGCAATTTTCATTTAAAACCTTCTTCCATCCTAGAATCTTGTCAAAGAATATTCTTAATCAAAAGTTCATTTTGCCAGTCATAATTTTGTTTACTCTCAGTTCCATTTTCCACTACTTTGTGCCCTGCTCTGCATTTTAAGTGAGCTTGGGCTCCTCTGTAAACTACATTTTCCAAATTCCTTAGCCACCTTCCTTCCGCTAGAGGAAATCACAAAAAAAAGGAAGGCGGAAAGATAGGAAAAAGACTCTCTCACTGCCCATCTCTGTAGACCTGGTAAGACTAAGTGCTCAATGCTTTCTTGGCAGTTCTACTACCAGAGCACAGAACCTCATCCTTAACCCAAGCACCAGTGCTCAGAGCCTGTCGAAGTTCCCAGCACCTTCAGGGGTTTACCTCTTCTCTGTGCTCTAGGAAACTCTCCATGGTTCTGATCAATGGTAACCTCATAGCCTACTATTCTCCCTCCAGCTGTGATCATTTATCCCTAAGTTAAAACCTAAGCTGTGTCTCAGTCTGCTTTTTCATGCCTTTAAATATCTATATAATCAATTCTCTGCATTAAATTCTCTATGACTGGATCTTAAATGACAGAGAGCAAAGCAAAGACAGCATCAATAAGAAGTATGGAAACCGGTGTCACCAGATTTAATTTAAGGACCAAACTCATGTCCAGAATGCATGTCTTATCCATCCATTGATCTGAGAATTGGACTGTTCATGACTTGTAGAAAGTATGGGGGGAAATATAAATTTGTGACAATGTCTGACATCGCTGCACTACCATTACTCTCAGTAATGAGAAAGCCTGATGAGTTGCCTCACTGACCCAGGTCTCAATTTCATCTGCATATTTTGCACGACTTCAGGGAGAAAGTGTTGAAAATTTGCACACTTTTCCCCCATCACATCAATGCCAAGTTTTAAAGTAAAACATTGGCAGTAAGTTAGCTTAATATTTTCTTGAAGGTTTATCCAGGATCAGACAAGAAATATTAACTTTGGCCAAATGATCATTAGATGCTAAGAATTTATATTCATTTTTTCACTAGAGTCCAAGTGTCAAGCTTACTGTCATTCTTCATCCACTCTCTATACATTTATTAAGTGCTTAAGAGAAAATTGTCCTTTGTGTAGCTTAATTCCTGCATTTGTACTTGGAATCACATTCCTTTTCAACACTTTGAGAAAACATTCCTGCATCTCACCTTCCAACCTTCTACTAGTTCTTTGCCCTCAATATATAAACATACTCCAGTTTATTACAGCCAAATAATGATGATGATGGTGGTGACAATAGTAATGATGATGATAAAACTCTCCCTAGCCCCTACAACATCTCTCTTTAATTATATTACTCCCTCTCTCAAGGTAAGCATTTTTTAAGAGTTTTCTACATTTGTGGCTCTATTAATTCATGTCCATGGAATATGGTTTTCCCTTGCACTTTTGTTCTTTATACTATTTTATTACATTTTGCACTACTGACAAGTTTCTTTCTTGAAATTCTTTTCTCTTGTGGTCTCCAAAACAATCTTTTCTCCTGTTTATTGTTTTCCTTCATTTCACATTTGGCATTTATGCCGTTGTTCCTTCCAAAGCAACTTTTCCTATATCCACTCTTAAATTTCATATTTTCTAATATTTCACATCTGCTCTGTAGCCGCCCCTGACGCAGGAAGGGTTAATAATCACTGGAAAAGGCTTGCCAACAAACTGTGACCCAGAGGTGAGAAGGCCGGTTAGCCAATGACAGGTAAGATCTCCAGGGGGGAGGCAACATAAACCAGGGATGGTTGCCTGGGGGCACAGATGGAGACACGATATTGGGAGCAGGAGGGGCCATTGCCTAGGAAGACTTGCATGCTCCCAGATAAAAATATACGAGCACAGCAATTACATGATAATATCAAAACAGAGGCGGAGGGAGGGCTCCTCTAGAAATCACTAAGAATTCTTGGCATTCGCTAATTACATTGTCCAGAACACCTGTGTTTGTTTAACAGCTGTAAGCTATGTATATATTGAAACGCTGGTTATAATAAACTCAGAGTGGCCATCAGCCCTCTACACATCTATCCTGACGTGTACATTGGATTGTGACACCAACATGCTCTTCTCACATCATCTGTTCTCCCTAGGTATCATCACGTATACCCATGGATTCAATTGTATGTATGCTGAAGATTTCCAATCTTTATATCCTGTCCAGTCCCCGTATTCCAGATCTCTTTATTCAATTGCATGTTGTTTGTATGTATCTGGTTTCCCTGTGGAAACTTAAATTCTAAAGATCCAACATCTAATTTATCATTATCATTTGAAAATCTTATGCCAACTAAGTGAAAAGACCTGGCTAATTGCCCTACTCAGACATCTAGACGTAATCTCTAATTCCTGTTTCTTTACTCTCAACATAAACACTGAGAAGTACTTACAACTGTAACTCATAATTGTAACATTAATAACAATTAACAAAATTGTTAAGGTGACATTTATTTCCAGCTTGATCTATAGATTAACATAATCCCAATCAGAATTTCAGTAGTTACTTCGTGTTATATTGATAAATCTAAAGATTATATGGAAAGGCAAAAGACCCAGAATAACCACCACAATATTGAAGAAAAAGAACAAAGTCAGAGGACTAACACTACCCACCCTCAAGATTTTCTATAAAGGTATAGTGATCAAGACAATGTGGTATTGGTGAAAGAATAGACAGATCAGCAGAACAGAATAGAAAGCCCAGAAATAGACCGCCACAAATATAGCCAACAGATATTTGACAAAGGGGCAGTGACAACTCAATAGAGAAAAGATAGCATTTTCAAAAACTGGTGTTGGGACAATTGTACATCCACATGCAAAAAATGAATCCATACATTGGCTTTACACCATTCACAAGCATTAAGTCAAAATGGATCGTAGATCTATGATCAACACTTAGGTTGATTCTATATCTTGGCCATTGTAAATAATGCTGCAGTGAACACTGGAGTGCATATATCTTTTCAAATTAGTGTTTTTATTTTCTTTGGATAAATACCCTGAAGTAGAATTGCTGGATCATACGGTAGTTCTATTTTTAATTTTTTGAGGAATCTCCATACTGTTTTCCACAGCAGCTGTACCAATACATTCCAACAAACAACGCACGAGGGATCCCTTTTCTCCAACACATATTTCTTGCATTTTTGGTAATAGCCATTCTGATAAGTATGAGGTGGTATCTCATTATGATTTTTATTTGCATTTCCCTAATGATTAGTGATATTGAGCATGTTTTCATGTGTCTTTTGGTCATCTGTACATCTTCTTTGGAAAAATATCTATTGAGGTCCTCTGCCCATTTTTTAATCAGATTGTTTGTTCTTTGATATTGAGTTGTATGAGTTCTTATTATATCTTATTAGATATATCATTTACAAATATCTTCTCCCATTCACTACGTTGCCTTTTTGTTTAGTTGCTGCTTTCCTTCACTATGCAAAAGCTTTTTAATTTGATGAAGTCCCATTCATTTACTTTTGCCTTTGTTGCCCTTGCCTGAGGAGAAATCTCCAAAAAAAATATTGCTAAGACCGATGTCAAAGAGCTTACTGACTATGTTTTCCTCTAGCAGTTTTATGGTTTCAGGTCTTACATTTAAGTCTGTAATCCATTTTGAGTTTATTTTGTATATGGTCTAAGAAAGTGGTCAAATTTTACTCTTTTGCATGTAGCTGTCCAGTTTTCCCAATACCATTTATTGAAGATACTATCTTTTCCCCGTTGTATATTCTTGCCTCCTTTGTCGCAGATTAACTGACCATATAAGCATGGGTTTATTTCTGGGCTCTCTATTCTGTTCCACTGATCTATGAGTCTTTTTTTTGTCAGCACCATATTGTTTTGATTACCACAATTTTGTAGTATTGTTTGATATTAGGGAGTTTGATACATCCAGCTTTGTTCTTCTTTCTCAAAATTGCTTTGGCTATTCAGGGTCTTTTGTGATCCATATACATTTAAGGATTATCTGTTCCAGTTCTATGAAAAATGCCATTGGTATTTTGATATGAATTACATTGAATCTGTAGATTGCTTTGGGTAGTATGGACATTTTAACAATATTAATTCTTTCAATCCAGGAGCACAATATATCTTTCCTTTGATTTGCGTATTCTTCAATTTCTTTCATCAGTGTCTTATAGTTTTCAGAGTACTGGTCTTTCACCTCCTTGGTTAAATTTATTCGTATATATTTTATTCTTTTTGATGCAATTATAAAGAGGATTATTTTCTTAATTTCTCTTCCTGAAAGTTCATTGTTAGTGTATATAGATGGAACAGATTTCTGTATATTGATTTTGTATCCTGCAACTTTATTGATTTCATTTATTTGTTCTAGTAGTTTTTTGATGGAGTCTTTAGGGTTTTCTATATATGGTGTCATGTCATCTGCAAATAGTGACAATTTTACTTTTTCCTTTCCAATTTTGATGCCTTTTATCTCTTTTGCTTGTATGATTGCTGTGGCTAGGACTTCTACTTCTATGTTAAATAAAATGAGTGAGAGTGTGTATCCTTGTCTTCTTCCCAATCTCAGAGGAAAAGCTTTCAGATTTTTGCCATTGAGTATGATGTTAGCTGTGGGTTTGTCATATATGGCCTATATTATGTTGAGGTGTGTTCCTTCTATGCCTACTTTGCTGAGAGTTTTTATCATAAATGGATGTTGAATTTTGTCAAATGTTTTTTCTGCATCTATTGAGATGATTACATGATTTTTATCTTTCATTTTGTTAATGTAGCATATTGCACTGATTGATTTGTGGATATTGAACCATCCTTGTACTCCTGGAATAAATCGAACTTGATAATGATATATGATCCTTTAAGTGTATTGTTGAATTCTCTTTTCTAATATTTTGTTGAGGATTTTTGCTTCTGTGTTCGTCAGAGATATTGGCCTGTAAATCTTTTTAATAGTGTCTTTGTCTGCTTTTGATATCATGGTAACGCTGGCCTCATAGAATGAGTTTGGAAGCATTTCTTCCTCTTCAATTTTTTGTAGTAGTTTGAGAAGGATAGGTATTAACCCTTCTTTAAAAGTTTGGTAGAATTCACCTGTGAAGCCATCTGTTCTGGATTTTTGTTTGTTTGGAGTTTTTTGATTACTGATTCAATTTCATTACTAATGATGAGTCTGTTCAGATTTTCTATTTCTTCCTGTTTCAGTCTTGGAATATTGCATGTTTCTAGAAATTTACCCATTTCTTCTAGGTTGTCTAATTTGTTGGCATATAATTGCTTGTAGTAGTCTTTTATGTTTCTTTGTATTTCTGTGGTATGAGCTGTAACTTCTCCCCTTTCATTTCTGATTTTACTTATTTAGGCACTCTCTGTTTTCTTGTTGAGTCTGGATAAACTTTTATCATTTTTTTTAGCTTTTCGAAGAACCAGCTCTTAGTTTTATTGATCTTTTCTATTGTGTTTTTGGTCTCTGTTTCATTAATTTCTCCTCTGATCTTTATTATTTCCTTCCTTTTCCTAAATTTGAGTTTTCCTGTTTTCCTTGTTCCTCTAGGGTTAAAATTAAATTGTTTATTTGAGATTTTTCCTCTTTCCTGAGGTACTCCTATATTGCTATGAACTTCCCTCTTAGAACTACTTTTGCTGCATCCCATAAATTTGGGAAAGTTATGTTTCCGTTTTCATTTGTGTCAAAATATTTTTTATTTCTACTTTGATTTCTTCATTGACCATTGGTTGTCTAATAGCATGTTTTTCAGTCTCCACATGCTTGTGTTTTTTCCAGTTTTCTTCTTGTAAATGATTTCTACCACTGTGATTAGAAAAGATGCTTGACATAATTTCAATCTTCTTAAATTTATTGAGACTTGTTTTGAGGCATAACATGTGATCTATCTTGGAGAGTATTCCATGTGCACTTGAAAAAAATTGTATATTCTCTAGTTTTTGGATGGAATGTTCTGTATACATATATTACATATATTAAGTACAGCTGATCTAATCTGTCATTTAAAGACAACATTTCCTTACTGATTTTCTGTCTTTATGATCTATCCATTGATGTAAGTCAGGTATTAAATCCCCCTATTATTATTATATTACTGTCAATTTCTCTCTTTATGTCTGTTAAAATTGGCTTTAGATAAACCTATGTTAAGTACATAAATATTTGTGATTATTATCTTCTTCTTGTATTGATGGCTTTTTCATTAACTAATGTCAATCTTTATCTTTGGTTACTGTCTTCATTTTAAAGTCTATTTTGTCTGACATGAGTATTACTACCCCAGCTTTCTTTTCATTTCTGTTCGCATGGAAGACCTTCTTCTATCCCTTCACTTTCAGTCTGTATGTGTCTTTAGATCTGAAGTGAATCTCTTGTGAGCAGCATATAGATGGGTGGGGTTTTTTTATCCATTTAGCCACCCTATGTCTTTTGCCTGGAGCATTTAGCCCATTTACCTTCAAGATAATTATTGATATGTGAGTATTTATTACCATTTCGTTAATTCTTTCCTGGTTTTTCCTAAGGTGTTACCTTGTTCTTTTGCATTTTGTCAATTTTGTTGTTTTGTTTGGAACATATTCCTCTAGCTCTTCATTTGTTTGACTTTTTGTGTTTGCTTCTATGAATTAGGTGAAGCAGATGACTTTCCTGGCCTTAAAAAAGTAGGCTTCTGTAGGAGGGTCCCCTATGTAGGCTGTATGTGCTGAGCAACTTTGGCCAGCTGGTTGGAGCTTGAGCAAGCACAAACCAGGGGGTCCCAGGGTGCACTGTGCCCGAGACACCTTGACAGAATAGCTGGAGCTGGATCACATACAGACCAGAGGTCCCTGGGCACTTTGTATTGTGACTGCCCTGGTGGAATGGCTGGAGTTAGATCTGGGATGGGTCAGGGGTTTCAGTGCACTCCACAGCAGTGCCACCCTGGCAGGATGGCTAGAGTTGGATCTGGTACAAGCCTGGGATTCTGAGCAGTCCTGCACCAGGCTACCTTGGCAGGACAGCTGGAACTGGATTGAGTGTGAGCCAAGGGATTCTAGGGCACTCCATGCTGTGGCCACTCTGGCAGGATATCTGGGACTGGGTCACTCATGGGCTGGGGTATTCTAGGGTGCTCTGTGTCATGGCCATGATATCAGAATGGCTGGGCTGGATTGGCTATGAGCCAGTGGATCCCAGCACTCTCTGCATTGGGACCTCCTTGGAAAGACAGCTGGAGCTGATGTGGGCCAGAGGCCTGAGGCACACTGGGGCAGACTTGGCAGGCCAGCTAAAACTCTCCCTATAGGTGGAGGGGGAATGCATAAAATGGCGAACACCAGTGCCTCTGGTCCCAGAGTTTCAGCAGTTCCTTGCCCAATTGGCAGATGGTCTAGTGTTAGTAAGTGGATTTCCTTCACGTATAGGTTAGGTGCCCTTTAAATCGCTGTTTATTTGCTGTGCCCCAGGGAAGCTGAGTCTGCACTTGTAGGCCTCTCAATGATAGCCCTCCCTGCTACAGGTCACTGTGTTAGAGGTGGTTTCCCACTGTTACCACGTCTCCATCTCTCTTACCCATCTGTAGTAGTCCCTCTGTTGCTTGCTGTGTAAAAGCTGTTCATCAGCCCTCAGTTCTTCTTCAGGAGGAATTGTTCTATATGTAGGCATAGACTTGGTATGTCTGTGGGAAGAGGTGAGTTCAGAGTCTTCTTATGCTGCCATCTTGGACCCTCTATCCCACTATAACCATTTGTAAGTGTACAGTTTAGCGGCATTAAGCACATTCACATTGTTGTGTTAGTAATGAGTTTTTAGATACAACATCAAAAGCATGATCTATGAAAGAAAAAATTGAAAAGTTGTATTTCATTAAAATTAGAAACCTTTGCTCTGATAAAGACAGTATTTGAAAAATGAAAATATAAGCTATGGACTGGGAGAAAACATTTGCAAAATGCATATCTGCTAAAAGGCTTCTATCTGAAATAAATAACCAACTTTTAAAATTCAACAATACAAAAACTCAATTAAAAAAAGTGATCAAAAGATATGAACAGACATTTTATCAGAGAAGATATATAGATGACAAATAAGTATATGAAGAGATGCTCAACATCATATGCCATTAGGGAATTGCAAATTAAAACAACGAGACACCACTATCCTATTAGAATGGCTAAAATCCAGAACACTGAGACACGAAATGCTGGCAAGGTTCTAGAGCAAGAGGAACTCTCATTTATTGTTGGTGGGAATGCAAAATGGTACAGCCACTTTAGAAGACAGTTGATAGTTTCTTATAAAGCTAAACATACTCTTACTAAATGATCCAGCAATGATCCTTCTTGATATTTACCCAAATGAGTGAGAAACTTATGTTCACACAAAAATCTGCAAATGGATGTTTTATAGCAGCTTTACCCAAAATTGGTGAAATTTGGAAGCAATCAAGATGTCCTTCAGTAGGTTAATAGATAAATAAACTGTGGTACTTCCACTCAATGGAATATCATTCAACAATAAAAAGAAGTGAGCTATCAAGCCACAAAAAGACATGGAGAAACCTTAAATTCATATTGCTAAGTTAAGGAAGGCAATTTAAAAAGACTACATACTGTATGATTCCAACTATATGACAAAAGGTAAAACTACAGAGACAGTAAAAAACAATCAATGGTTTCCTTGGATTTGATGAGGTGGGGGATGAATCTATAACGCACGAGCGTATATTTAGGGAAGAGAAACTATTCTCTATGATAGCGTAATGGCGGATATTACATTGCGCATTCCTGTTGATCCACATCCCATAAAACCATACAACACAAAGAATGAAATTTAATGTAAACTATGGACTATAATTAATAATAATGTATCAATTTAGGTTCATCAATTGTAGCAAATGTACCACACTAATGCAAGATATTTATAATAAGGAAAACTAGGGTGGCAGTTGACAGGGTATATAGAACTCTCAGTACTTTTTGTTTAGTTTTTCTGTAAACCAAAAGCTACTCTAAAATATAAAGTCTATTAATTAAAAAAAGAAACACTGAGCTGTCACTTAAATCTGTTCCCTTACTTCTATCCATGCTGGTGCTAACCTTTGTTCAGGCTCACATTACAGTTCGCTTGTATTGCTGTAATAGCCCTTTATATAGTCAACTTGCCTGAAATTCATTCAGCTTAAATCCATCCTCCACACTGCTTCCAGTGTTTGCTTCTAAATCGCAAATTTTGTCATGGTACTCCTGTGTTCAACCCATGTGGTCTTTCATCATCTGGCATTAGTGAACTAATTACAGTTTTGTTGTGCTGTGTTATTGGTTTGTGACATCCCCCTGGCTCAACCATCCGCCTGTACCTAGTACCCTATCTACCACCTAAATTCTTCTGAAACATTAACTTATCCTCTCATCTCTTTGCTCTTCTTCTGAATTCTATGCTGGAATCATTGGTTTTCTCATCTGCTAGCCACACCAGATTGGTGTACTCCTCAAGGGCAAATGCCATGAATTTTTGTCTTTTTTCTCAGTTGCATATCCATCTTTATATTAATAGGACCTGGAACACAGGTTGGTCCAAGTAGGCATAAATTAAATTTAATTTCAATAGATAAGTTAATTAAGCATATATCAATGAGATAAATGACTTATGCAATGGTAGGACATATAAATTCTCTTTGGGGCAGAATGACAAAATGTTATTTTTCATCTACTAGAAGCAGAAAAAAATCAACTAAAGGAGAAGCTCAGAGGTGCTAATGACTTCTGAAAAAGAGAGTAAAATGATTAAAGATGTGTTTAAAGAAGATTAACTAGGTATTCAAGTAAAAGAGAGAATAAAAGAAAGACATGTGACAAGAAACTAATTCCATGACTTCAGCAATAATGCAAAAATGTGGCAATGAGTCTGTGGAAGGGAAGTGACCATGAAAATGAAATCAGAAGGTAAAAGACTGACAAAATTCAATTGTTCTGGTGACTGGGCCCAAGGGACTGTGTTAAGACCCAGATTCTGCCACAGAGAGCAGCAGCCAGCACTGGGCCAGTTGAAAGCATGCAGAAGCACTTACAGAGAAAGTTATTCCCTTCAGAGAGAGATTTAACTTAAAATAAATTAATATCATGATACAAAATTTAATTAAAATTAGAACATTTTGGCTATTCTTACAGCTCTTTAGAATAGGCAACTGTTTACTATCTCACAGTATTCTTTTTTTTTTTTTTTTTTTGAGGCAGCTTGGCCCTGAGCTAACATCTGTGCCAGTCTTCCTCTATTTTATCGTGGGACACCTGCCACAGCCTGGCTTGATAAGTGGTGCTAGGTCCATGCCCAGGATCCAAACCGGTGAAGCCTGGCCCACCAAAGCAGACTGCATGAACCTAACTGCTAAACCACTGGGCCAGCCCTTATCTCACAGTATTCTTATTCTTACTTCAATGTGCTGGTACAACAAGCAGACAATAAAATGCATCACAAGCATCATGTTTTCATTTAAAATAGGTAGGTAAACTAAATAGAATCATGTTGTCAAGTTATTTGCAATGATCCAAGTATTCTCCCAGTAATTACACCTAATGCATGATTTACTCCTGGTCTATTAGCAGATTAAAAATATTTTTCTCCTTTATTGATGCTCTCTTACTAATTATACCCAAACATGATTTACTTCATGCGTATGAATACATTATAACTATTAGTTGGATATTTTTTTCTCCAATACTAATGCCAGAACTGCAGGGAAGCCTTTATTTATTAAATGTATTTGTGGCTTAAACTTAACAGCCGTAGACTATGTTTTCTCCTCTCCCTCCAGTGTTTTTAAGCAATGTCTCTCTATTGGCTTTTTCCTTTCTAATCTACATTTTACATAGGTTACTCTTTTTAACTCTTGCCCTTTTGCTAACTACTTTTTTTTGTAGGCACATTTCTTGGTCTTTAGCCATTTCTCCCCTTCCTTCCTAATTTATTTTTACTTACCCCCCTGCAGTTTGTCTTCTGCCAGCCTTTTTACAGAAATGGTTCTCTAAAAGGTTACCATTGACCTAGATCTTGCCACATCCAATATAATGAGTCTCCTTGACCTTCAGTGACATTGGATAGACTATTAAAATTGTCCTCTGGGTTGTTACTGTGTTTCTAAATAAGTGTGATCATCTTTCCAGAGACGACCTTTGAGATTGCTTAAAGAGTGAAATCCTTCTAGAATAGGGAAAAATTTCTAAAAGTGAGGCCCCTTTTAGCCAATATCTGGAAATTATTCTATTATATTAAAAGTATTTAAGATACTTCTTTCTTAAAAGTCTTTCCTTCCTTATTCTCTTACCTCATGCCTCATCCTTCCTTAGAAGCCACTGACCCCATCAGTTTTTATTCCTCCACTCTCTAACTGAGAATCCCCTAAAGGATCAGCATTCAAACCTGTGCTCTTCTCCCTATGGAATTTCTGCCTGAGGTATAAGCTCTGTACAGCTCTGTACATCCATCCCAGATCTGTACAGGTGGGAAAAAAAAGAAAACTAATTAATTTTATAATACCATAACTGTTATGATAACTAATGCCAACTAATATGCAAAAAGGAGGAAATAGTCAAGTTCTTTTAATTTCAAATTTTTTATGCCTATATTTCCTGTCTTTTATATAGAAAAATTACATTTGATTACCAATTATTTATACAGTTCACATGCTTTATGATGGCCTTCTCTTCCTTCTGCTGACCCAGCCACCTCTGACGTCCTGGCTGACAGTCCTTGGAAATTGAGATGTTTCCTTCTCTAGCTCCAGGTAATGACCCACACTACCACTTTTTGATGCTAGCTCTTCACCCTAATCAGGGGACCTCCTGGGAAGGACCCACTCTTTCTCTCATCTCAATTCCCCACCCCACATAGAGCCCAAAGGAAATTTACAGATTTCCTGTCATAACAGTAATAGTTGAGAGTGATTGGAAGATGTCTCTGGCCCTCTCCGCTTATCCCTTTTGTGTAGATCAAGTCAGAGACATAAGACACAACTCTGCCATTCTCTCATGCTTGCAAGGGAATTCAAATGTGCTCCAACCACTCAGATACATGGGGTAGGGAACAGAGTGCATGTGACTACACTGTGTCTTTCTTCTTCCCCAAACTAGCCGCCTTCATTCTCCACTTCTCTCCAGCTCAGAGAGTCAAATATCTTGTCTGACAGCAAGAAAAATGATGGGGTTTGTCTGTTCATATTCCCTAATCAATTTATAACTCTTGCCTTTTAAACTTAGAATCTTAAAAATGTAGTCTTTGTTCTCAGCTATGGATACTTCCTAAGACACTAGGAGTCCTATAAAGCTGCTAATAAGGGAGCGTCAGTGGCTGAAGTAGAAAGACTGGAAAAATCTCATCAACTAATAATTCTATCACTCCATCATAGATACCTCACACATAGATACCTCACACGTATACAAAATATTACAAACATTCAATGGCAGTGATTACTATAATATAAATTCATGGAAAAGGAATCAATGAATTTATCCATCAGTATATATTCTTAAATTAACACACATTAAAATAATCATCATATGCATGATGTTAAAAAATGATGCTAGTAGCAAAAGGATTGAAAATCACTGCACTAGTGAAATCCATAAACTTATGATGGTAATTATAAATAAAAAGCGGTTTACTTGTTAACTAATATTAAAACTAACAGTTACTTTCCATTTGGACTGCGTTCTTGAAAAACTCATCCGTTTTCTTCATTTTACTTTCCTTTTAATAACTATGTCTTTAACAACTCTAGCCCTACCTCCACATATGTTCTTTATCTGAGTTCCAGGAATATATCTACAACTCCTGTTGAACACTGCTAGTAGGAGTCACACAGTCATCCAATCCCTACAGCTCCAAACCAAAGTAATCATCTTACTCTCTCCAAAATCCTGGTGTCCTCAGTATGTTCAATGGTGTCACCTGTTTCCTGCAATAACATCACCTATCTCTTGCTTAAAAACCTGGCGTATCCTTCCTCATATTCAATTGGTCCTGTTTTCATCTTGTAAAACATAGCACTGAGCTACTCTTCACTCACAGATTTCTCCTACCACCATCCCAGTCCAGCCTTTCTTAAACCCCATGCTTGCACTGCAACAGTAACCTTCTATCCTGTCTTCCTACTCTCTACCTTCTAGCCCCTCTTGATAGAAGTAATGGACTTTCATAAACTAAGGCTTTTTTCTAATTTTATTTCTCCTCACAGGCATTTAAAACAGCTTTTAAAAGTATTACCAACTGGGGGCTGGCCCCGTGGCCGAGTGGTTAAGTTCACGCGCTCCGCTGCAGGCGGCCCAGTGTTTCGTTAGTTCGAATCCTGGGCGCGGACATGGCACTGCTCATCAGACCACGCTGAGGCAGCGTCCCACATGCCACAACTAGAAGAACCCACAACGAAGAATACACAACTATGTACCGGGAGGCTTTGGGGAGAAAAAGGAAAAAATAAAATCTTTAAAAAAAAAAAAATGTTCTCAAAGTTTAAAAAAAAAAAAAAAAAAGTATTACCAACTGTTCATTCAGAAGTCTGATAGTCAAGCCTCTCTGTAATGAGGATCTAGTTTCCTCATCTAACTCTCCAATTTCTCTTTATATGCACCCTCTGCCTCAGGCTAGCCTCCAAAAGCATCCATGATCATTTCACCATCCTCCTTCTTACCTTATGTTATTTATCTTGCCTTAAAAGCTTTTTTCTTTTTTTTTCCTCATTCTATTCCCATGTATTCTTAAAGACTGAGTATCACTTCTCTGACTTCTAAATGCTAAATTGAGTGGCATAGAGCCTATAGACTATGACTATCTCACTGCATCATCCAATTTAAAACACTGAGGATGTAGCACATAGTACTAAAAGTCACTAGTAATGCTGTAGTGGAAACATTAGTTCCCAATACTTTAGATAACTATATATAGTTTCACAGAATGCCTCAGGATAAATGGTTATGCTTTTAACATCCAGTCACTATGAAAACAAAAATATGCAACATTAAATTATATACCACAAAGACATGAAATTTGCTTTGAATTCATGCATAGAGCAAGTTTTTCTTGAGTGCCTATATATGCTGGGCCCCCTGCTAGTTTCTAGGTTTAAGACAGAGAATAAGACTGACATCATCTCTGCCTTCTTGGAACTTATATTTCTTTTAAATAAATTTGTGACATTGTATACAAATTAAATGTGAAAAGCAATATAATTTTCACATTGCTTTTATACCAGCTGCTTAAAATCAATTACTTCTGACCATATATACCTACAAAATTGATACACCTTTTCCTGTTGTGGGAAACTGAACTTTTCACTCCTTTTATACATGTGAGGTAAACTTCCTTATAGTTTTATAAAAGAAAAATAATTAAGACATTTGGTTATTGTAAATAGATCTGATTTTATATTTTAAAGTGGCGTGTCTATTTATGTTAACCTTTAAAACTACACTAAGATTATCGAATATCATGAAGAGAGTTTTAAAAGTACAGCAATATTGTTATAAATGAAATATATCTGATAATAATGCAAAATATTCACTTCTGACATGTCTGTTTGAATGCCAGCCGCACCAAATGGGTGTTATGCACACACCGTGCAAATAGCTCAGAGCTATGTGCGCCTGCTAGAGGAGCTGGTGTATATAATGAATACAGATAATTAAGTTTTGCTGTGGTTACTGTGAGGAAATGAAATGCTTTTGAATCAGTTTGTGTGCACTAAAACTGCTACATTAAATGATTTCATTCTGAAATTGTATTGCTTTTTGTATTCCATTAATGAATTCTGGTTTGAAGAAAAATGATAAAAATAAGAGGAATGTATTCATTTATTTCTGGAGGTGGCCTAATGTGAATCACATTTGAAGTTTTCTGATGGAGCAGAGGTAAAATATGCATCTAATATCAATATAAATCTGCTGTATATACCATATGTATGGTATATAACCTTGAAACTACCTTGAGAATATGGTCTCTTGTTGTTTTCCTAGGGAAAAATCTGCTAATAAAACACATATGTTTGAAACATTGGTTTAATTAATCTGACGTTATTTAAATGCACATTGTTAGCTTCCACCTGATTCCAGCCTTCAGAATTTACCTATTCTTTCAAATGGGCTACATGACCCAGTACCTAAAGATTGAAGCCTCTTCCACATGAAAGAAAGATGCTTTTGTGCATCTCTGTCTGGGGATCTGTATGAGGTCATCCTTGCACTTAGTGCAGTCTGGACTTCACTATAACCCAGTTATCGTACTCAGACTTCTTGTGCTTTGCATCTCTGAGTCTGACCCTTGTCTTTATAACTTGCTTAACACTTCTAAAACTAGGCATCTGCCTTATTCTTGACAATTCCCCCGGGTGAGATGATGTCTTAACTCAAAATCCCAGCCCAAACCCGACCAAGCATTTTCCCCCATGCAGAGATCTCTCAACCAGAAAATCATGGACGTGACTTTGGCCTGAACTCTTGAGCACCATGCCCACACATCAATTGCAACATTTCCATTGTAATGGTTTGATACCCATGATGCCCATTTTCTGCCTAAACTACCAGCTCCTCTTGCTTGTCACATCTGAATACTATTTTCCTTTCATTGAACTGGACCTTTCCCCAGCCCCTAGAATTAGGTCTATTTCTTAGTAGTTGCTGCTTCCCAGTGAGCAGGTGGATTTTAAAACATGTCTCCACACATGAAAGACATGTTTGACATGTAATTTAACACTTTTGGGAAAATATTTTGCTTTGTATTCTCTTCCCCACTTTTATCATTTTTTTTACAAAGCAGTCTTTAGATCATCATTTTAAAGAAAGGACTCTAGGTTTCAGGTTATGATACAGCAGTTGAGCAGGTGCTTCACAGCTCTTAGCTCTACAGTCTCATCTTCTGGGAGTGTAGTCCTCAAGGATAAATTGTCAAAGCCAAAATGAGCTTACTCATGAGCCTCCTGACTTTTCTTAAACATAGCATTCCCCCATGCCACTATTAAGAGGTGTATATGTGATATAACTATTTAAACATATATAATTGTACTGAACTGTTGAATTTTATTTTTCAGTCAAGACTTCAGTTTGCTTTTTAAAACATCACAAGTTAATTTTCAATATGCAATTCTCATCATAGATCAAAACCACAGACTATTGCTTTTAGTGCATTGCTGAACAAAGTACTCAGTTTGGAAAATATTTTAATGAAAACACAGGCTGTTATTAATAAATATCTCTGCCACTATATTGCCTCACATGTTCCTGAATGTGCTGATAGAATTAAGGTCTCTCATTTGAAAGAGTGTCAGCTACCTTCATGTTTTACTATAAGAAAAGTTGATTACTCTATTTACCATAGAAGCTTTTGGAGGGATTGCTTTATCAGTGTTCATTATGACCAGGTGTAAAACTAGGAAGTTCAGTGGAGTTTGGGCAGGTATCTGAGCTAGTAAACACACAAATACACATTAAATTATTTATCCTGGCAATTTACAATCTAGAGTCACTGGTTTGTCTTCTTCATTCCATTTTGTGCACAAAGGTAGAAAAGTAAGAGTTTTTGGATAGTATGAGGCTTATGTTGTATAGAAAGAGTGTGGAGTTTAAAATTAGACAGACTGGAATTTGAATCTGAAGGCATTTAATAGCTATGCAATATTAGCAATGTGATTTAACTACTCTGAACCTCACTCAGTTTCTTCACTAGTAAAAGTTACTATAATGCTTTTTGCTTTGCACAGAATTTGTAAGGATAGCATAATGATTAAGAACATGGATTCTGAAGGTAATCCAGAGCTTGAATCTAGGCTCTGTTTCATACTGTGTGACCTTAGACAAGGTGCTTAATTTCTGGGTACCCCCCTTTAGTATTGAAATATAAATTGTTTCTTGTTCCTACCTCAAAGGATTTTTCTAAGGGATTGAACTAGATACTATATTTACAGTGTTTGGGTCAGTGTCCAAGCTAGTTACTCTAAGCATTAGCTATAATTAATACATTACAATATAACTTCTGAATGTCTTTTAAATGCTATGTATATGGCAGCTCAGTGAGATGATATAGCAAGCACAACCTTACCAAAATGGATAATTTTTTTTTTTTTTTGGAGGAAGTTTAGCCCTCAGCTAACTACTGCCAGTCCTCCTCTTTTTGCTGAGGAAGCCTGGCTCTGAGCTAACATCCGTGCCCATCTTCCTCTAGTTTATACGTGGGACGCCTACCACAGCATGGCTGCCAAGCAGTGCCATGTCCGCACCCGGGATCCGAACCAGCAAACCCCGGGCCGCGGAGAAGCGGAACGTGCGAACTTAACTGCTGCGCCACCGGGCCGGCCCCTACCAAAATGGATAATTTTACTGGAAAGTTTTATAAGCAGTTTATACAAAAAGTGTGTGGTACATTTGTAGTAAAATAAAATGAATTTCCTGCAAGAAGTTTCATCCTAAAATAAATCAGAGTTTGCCTCTTTGTGGGACTCCCAATTCAATAAAACCTTTTATGAATTTAAGTAAGTGAAAATATTTCTACAGTGATATAATCACGGTTCTGTGTTGTAACTTTTCATTGTTTGATAGGCACTGTATCTGTTTCAAAATGTAAACCATTATTGTGTTTCTATTAATCTCTTGTTGGGTTTTATTTGAGTTGATAGCTTCTGTGATTTTCTGTACTAACTTTCACACCATATACTGATTGGACTACTGATTCATTATTTTATTTAACAGATAGTCTCCAGTTTGATTCCTCGATCCTAAATTATTTAATATTTGTCTTCATTTAAGTTGATTGAGTGCCTCTTGGCACTCTTACTCAAATGTTCTTCTCCTTGAATCAGGTTCCATTGCCTTTCATTATTTTCTGTGCTTCCAATTCCAGTTTCATTTTCAGACTCAGAAATTTTGTTTCAATGCCTTCATGCAATTCATTTACGTATATAACAAACATCAATGATGCTGAAATTGATCTGTGGCCCAAGTACGAGAAAACTCGGCCTTCAAGTGAAATGAGTCAGGAAGAAAGAGTCATCAAAACAGAGTATGTGCTTTGTTCCAAAGCAGTCACAAAAGTCCTCAAAGTGCTTAAGAGCCAAGTGGGGAGGATTGAAGGGAGGAGGGAAGGTGAGGTCAACCCAGAGGTGCAACCGCATGTTTCCCATTAATTGTACTTGGGGACTCAGCATGAACCTGAATACAGGATTTATCCTGAAGCAATCTGTGAGGCTTTCATAAAGTTAGTCCTTGCAACTGAAGTTACTTTCATGATAAGCAAAGATTAAGGATCAACAATGCTAGAGATGAGATCTAGGGAGGGCTCAGTTCAACATTGTAGGTGTGAGAGGGATATGAGGACAGCGCTTGCTGGGAAGGTCTGTGGCTGACCAAAGGACCAGTTTCACTCCACAATTTCAACTTAATTTCATTTTATATAGATGTAGTTCCCTAAAAAGGGCCTGTCTTCCAGCCATTTAGATTAAAATTAACTAGTCAATCAACTTAGCAAAAGTATATATATAATGAAAATTACTTTGAAGAGGAGTGCAACAGGAAGCCTGCATTCAAAAATACAAATGGAATAAGTGGTCTCAATTTTTTAAAGGATACAGAAAAGAATAAGTCATCGTTCTGAAAATCCACACTTATCTTTTGAACTGGATTATCTTAAAATCAAAAACTGGAAAAAAACACCCATCCAAGGAACACTTTGGGTCGTAATCAAGGCAAATATGTGACTTCTCATACTGCAATGCATTAGATGACTTTTGGACCAAAAAGGACCACAAAGACAACCAAAGTAGGTAGGTTCTAAGCAAGACCAAGGAAAAGGAGCATTTGGTAAAAACCATCAGTCAACCCCAGCCTCAGGGGCAATTCTCCCTCCAAGTGCTCCTCCAACCTTGAACATCTGTTACTTTCATGGTCCCTTTCTATCTGTCAAACTTTCTCTCAACCTTTCTCATCCTTGCCTAGTGGCACGGTGAATTTCCCAACCTACATTCTGTTCTTGCCTATATCACACCAGAACTTCTATAATTCCTCTCAGTATTCAATTTTGACATTTACTTGTCTGGTCAAGCCTTAGATTAATCCATTTCTCATTTGCTGGGGTATTGATTTTCAAATTGGGTTCTACAGAGGTGGATTCTTGATGAGTCCTACAGAGAGGTTCGACAAGAACTGCAAAGGTCTGACCAAAAATATTTTTGTATATATTTTTTAAGAGTTTAAAAACTTGAAAGCAAATAAATATAAATGCAAATGGTTTGTATATCAAATTTAAACTTGTTGGAATTCTCATTTGGTAACTTTTGTAGTTATCTGATAGTACAGTTCTATGCAAAACTTGTAACAGAGTTTTTCCTGCCTTCCTATAGCATATATTTAATCTTTTGTAAATTCATCATTGATTAAAGAGACTGATGACTTACACTGATCTTTGTTTTATTTCATACTTGTGCATGTCTGTACAATCATTGATCTAATACAAGGCAAGGCTCAGATGTGTCTTTCAACACATGCTGTCATTTGGCATAATTGTCTCTTGTACAATTAAGCACAATAGAGCACATTGTATTGTGGCAATAGCACATTACAAGAATTTTCATGTTTATGTTTTTGAAGGATACTTATTTTTTAACTTTTATATTTATGAAAAAAATATAGTCCCTGATAGATATTGCTAGAGACTTAACTTTGAAGGAAATATTGTTTACTACTGCTCTCCTTTAAAGCTTCTCAATCACCTTAAATTGAATCACACTTGAGACTGCAAGGCAAACTATCTCTTTAGGCCTGTTACTATATGCAATGACTTTTAATGTGAGTATTAATGTAATCAATACTTGTATAAACAAAATAAAATAAGGAATTCAACTATACTGGAATTGATATAAAAGAGCAATCATCATTTATGTTTTGGGAAAAGGACACAGCCTCAAAATGTATAAAAAAGTATACAATGTAAAACAAACAAGTAAAAAATGTATAATGTATAAACAAATAAATGTATAAATGTTTTCTGTGAATAACCTACTGAAATGCCAAGCATTTTTTTTTAATACCTGAGTATACCCAAAATATCCTCCCATAATTATTTTATGGACAGCAGGAGAGCAGTGGAGGTGGTCTCCTGAGACACCAACATAGGGAAAAAAAAGACCCTTCAATGCTCCGAAGGATGGAGAAAGGGGGACCTGATCATTTAGAAAACTTGGAAGAGGCACCAACATGACATGATTAAATGAGGTCAGGCATATTTCTGGTTTTTTCCCAGCTTTATTAAGATATAATTGACACATAATGTTGTGTAAGTTTAAGGTGCATAACATAATGATTTGATACACGCATATATTGTGAAATGATTAACACATAAGATCAGTCAACACATCCATCCCTTCACAAGACTACAAGTTTTTTTGTGTGTGGTGAGAACATTAAAGATCTACTCTCTTAGCAACTTTTGCATATATAACAGAGTATTGTTAACTATAGTCACCATATTGCATATTAGCTCACCATAACTTATCCATCTGGCAGTTTGTACCCTCAGACCAACATCTTCCCATTTTCCCCACACTCTAGCCCCTGTCAGCCACTGTTCTACTGTCTGTTTCTGTGAGTTTGGCTTTTTTAGATTACACATATAAGTAAGATCATGCAATATTTGTCTTTCTCTGCCTGACCTATTTCACTTAGCATGATGCCCTCAAGGTCCATCCATGTTGTTGCAAATGGAAAGATATCCTTCTTTTATACAGCTGATTAATATTCCATTATACACACACACACACGCACACACACACATATACATATACATATACACAAAATTTTCTTTACCCATTCATCTGTCCATGGACACTTTGGTTGTTTCCATGTCTTGGCTGCTTTAAATAATGCTGCAATGAACATGAGAGTGCAGATGTCTCTCCAAGAGAGTGATTTCATTTCCTTTCAAATACATACACAGAAGTGAGATTGCTGGATCATATGGTAGCTCTATTTTTAATTTTTTGAGGAATCTCCATACTGTTTTCAATAGCAGCTGTACCAATTTACATTCCCACTGACAGTGCACAAAGGTTTATGGGGAATCGCAGTATTCCTGGGTAGGAGCCAGTTGTGAGGCTGTCGGTGGGTCTGCAGTGGAGTCCACAGTTGGCAGGTTATTACCAGGGGCTCAGGCAGCCGTGGATCCTGTCAGCTCCCTGGGTGGATGGGACTGCCTCTAGTATCCTGTTTAGTAGGGTGGCACTGGGACAAAGTCTTCAGGGTCCACAGCTGGGGCCTCGGAGAACAGGCCTATTACCAGACGTGCAACGAGTGTGGCTTCTGCCAGGTCTGTGGAAGGGCTGCTTCCCAGTCACTGAATGGGTACCTGGGTGGCCACACTGCTCCCACACTGTGGCTGAGAGGGGCTGGAGCAGAATATAGGGCCCTTTCAGGATCTCCGGGGGGCGCATATGGCAGTGTCTCCTGCTGGGACCCTGGCCCTCAGGACTGCTGGCCCACTGGCAGACTGTGGCTGTGAGGAACCTGGAGCCACGTTTAGGGCCCTTTCAAGATCTCCAGAGGGGGAGACAGGAATTTTTTCCTGTCTGTTCCTTGTGCCAGCTGACCAACTCACGGGACTATGGCAGGAGGGGGATGATGCCTAGTTTAGAGCCCTTTAAAGATCTCTAGGGGCACAGATGGGAGTGTTACCTACAAGGTCCCTGTGCCAACAGGATTCTTTGCAGACTGTGGCTGGGATGGATTGGAGCCCAGTTACAGGACCTTTTCAGAATCTACATTCTGGCCAAGTTTGGTAGGTTAACTCCAGGCGCTCACATGGTGGGAGAGAGGCTGGAGCTGGTACACAGACCACTTCAGGGTGCACAGCCAACAGAAGTCTGTGTGTCTCTTACCCCTTGCACAAATGTGTGTGACTCCTTCTGAGTTCCTTGGCCTGTGGTGCTGTGACAGACCCAAAGCCAGATAGGGCTGTAGCTGAATTCTCAGGGGTATGGAACTGTCTCCATTTCTGTAGCAGGGGCCGCAGTTGCAGAGTCAGTCACCTAAGTGCCAACCAGCCATTTCAAAATGGCTCTCTTCCATCTTGGACTGCAGCATGATTTCACAGTCTCTTACCTGGATCCCAAAGCTCCCACAAAGGCACTTTTGTCTGTAGATGGATGCCAAAGTATTGCTGTTGAGAGGGGATACTTATGAGAGACATTTATTCAGCCATTTTGCTGATGTCACCATTTATATATTTAAAAAGAGGTAAAATAAACACTTGAAAATAAAGGAAGTCACAATATTGCTTCAGAAGAAAAGAAGGGAGTATGAGAGTTGAAAATTTGTATTGGCCTCATGATGTTGGCTCAACAAAGTAAAATCTTTGGTAAGATTTTTAGAACTTTTAGAATATGTGATCTGAAGGACCTAGAATGATAGCTGCTATTCAGTAGCTCTCAGTAAATATAGCCTTGTTTTCTTTTCCTTGTCTGCTCTTCCAAATGTGTTTGACAGTATCACACAGAACTTGTAATGTCCTTCACTAAAATCTGCCTATATATTTATGGAATTAACTAGCAAACAGTAAGTCACCTGCCCTGGTGGGCTTCTGAGCCCTGTGAACTGGAGTAAGCTGCCAACAGTAGTGAAAGGAGCTGTCCCACAACAATTTGAGTGGATTCTCAAAGATATAACTCAGTTCCAGACAAACTGAGGTCATTTCGGTTGAGTGCCTAGGTCCTGAGTTAAAAGATATTTCAATACATGAAATATTAAAGGACCAACCTTGGACAGTGTGGACCTTTCTATGTCCACTGATGAGCATTCTCCCCAGAAGACCAACAAAACAATTCAGTGGCTCTTTCAGACACATCCCTACTTCTTATGCCAGGAACTCTTCTGTGAGCTGGAGATGTAGCAATGAACCAAACAGAAATTCTGTTCACGTGGAGATTTTATTCTCTTCTTTTTTAAATAATGAAATTTTGATGAGAAAAGGTCAGTACATGAGGCATAAATGTAATCGCTCATCCATTACTAATTAATGATAATAAGAATAGAAAGCCCAGTTGCCCCCTAGATGTTTAAATCGCAGAATATACTTTGTATTTAATTTCTTTTTATGATTCATAGCTGTAATGACCAGATATATTTGTTTCACTTTCTCTAAATTTAACAACTACTTTTAAAATCTGAAAAAGAACTCAGGCTTTGAATTTTTATTCTAAACAATCTTTCTCCTAAAAAGACCTCTGGAAGGTTCTAGACCCCATGAATTTCAGATAGCATGGCTATAATCCATTCTACGTAAATGCTGTCTAGCTGAAGATTATTCAGGGTCATTTTCCATAAGAAACTATGTAAAATGTCTTTAGAAAGTACAGTAAGCAGAAAATACAACATCTGCATTTTGAATATGCATTTGCCACCTGCACATTTGCAAGTAGTATCAAATTAAAGTAACATTGACCTGAGAATGAATTGAATTCCATTTTAATTATATTTGAATATTTACATTCCAACATATTCAGATGTTTTGTCTGAAGATGTTTCTGCCTTTGTGATAGATGAATGTGCTAGGGGGTGTGTATGTATTGATGTATGTGCACATGCCTGTTGCATGTGTATACAGAAAAATAAAAAGAGTTTTTTACCTAGCTCTAATGAAGCATTAAAGGTATTTGACTTAGAGTACCACTCATTTTCACTTTACAAATGGAGCTATTAGGAAATTTTCTAGACATGATTTGCTATCATACCAGAATACAGATAAAAACATTGTATCCTTAGGATGTGATTCTATATATACCTATTTAAGAAGTGGGAAAATGTTTCCCCAAAGGTAGCAAACATCTAAGCACAGCACATTTTTAGGCAACAAACACAACACAATAAAACATTATGTCTTGTTACACCAAGAGGACAGTAATTTTAACATTTTTAGAATTACATATTCAAGAATTAGCACTGAGCTGGGAAATATAATTTATTACATAAAATATTAATAAAATCAGTTATTAAGGTAAATTCTTGAAGCTCTGCATGAAATCTTCACAGGAATCACAGCTCATTTAGCTATTATGCTGTGCTTTAGCTTTCTTTAGATTCTCTGAAGAGAACATGAGGCAAAAGCCTCTGCAGTAACACTTCATCCCGGAGGGCAGAAAGGAGTTCCCAGGTTGTTATGGAAGGGAATTTATCTATTTGTCCTTTTCTGTTCAGTATTTGTCTGATTGATCTTGTTTCTAGATATTTTCTCCTGTCTTTCTGGTCTTATTTCTCCTGCTTTAACATTGATTAATCACCAAACCATAAAACTTATCATGGAGAATCAGCACAGAGCACTGGTAGGAATGCACACTCTCAAGTCATCCTGACTGAGTTGGAATCCTGGCTCTACCTCTTGGAAACTGTGTGATCCTGGGGGAAATTGTTTTGCCTAGTCTGCAATATCAAACATGAAGAGTTGTGGTGGGAATTAAATAAGTTAATATATAATAAGAGCTTAGAAAATGGCCTGACACAACATATGTGCTATACTAATCACTGCTAGACATTTGTGGAGAGATCTTTATTGCTGAAGATTTTCTAACGGAACATGGCCATCTCCTCTACAATCTCTTCTACTTTGAGTTTGGCCAAGTAGAGAGGACTTTGCCCAACATAAACAACATATGTCTTGGGACCAGCCCGGTGGTGCAGTGGTTAAGTTTGCATGTTCCTCTTTGGCGGCCAGGGTTCACCGGTTTGCATCCCAGGCAGGGACCTACCCACCGCTTATCAAACCATGCTGTGGCAGGCATCTCACATATAAAGTAGAGGAAGATGAGCAGAGATGTTGGCTCAGGGCCAATCTTCCTCAGTAAAAAGAGGAGGATTGGCAGCAGATGTTAGCTCATGGCTAATCTTCCTCAAAAAAGAAAAATTATATATATATATGTATGTGTGTGTGTGTGTCTTGTAGTAGGTAAGAAGAAGAAAGCAATAAACGACTTGGGAAAAGGAAAAGTTAAAGTGGAACTAATCACACAGTTGTGTGTTTCCTAGAAGACAAACATGGGACACTTGAGAGTAAATGCCCAATGCCAATGGGTTCCACATTTTAACAAAATTTAGAATCAAATATATGACTTTGTCATGATATAGATGAATAAAAAACACTTAAATATATATCAGGTCTATTTAAGTGAATAATTTTAATATTTATTTTATACTAATGTGGGGTTTTTAAATTAATGTTGATATTTCTCTGTTTCTTCTCTACCTGATTACTTAAAGGATTTGAGGTGACTTTGGGATTTGAAATTTTATAGTCACATTTACTACTTAAAATTTAAACCCTTTTTTATAATCATAAAATATACAATTATTGGGGTGAGTGTCATAATATCATTTTGGCACAACTGCAATTTAAATAAGGGCAAATCAAGAATTGAAAGTGATCACTGTTTGTCTTACCCATTTTCATACTTATGCTTTAAACCTGTTAGTTACATTACCAAAATGAAACCTATTTAACCCTCTAAGCATACATAAATTTTGTCTTGTTACTTCACTGGTACATTCTAGAAATCAATAAATACACTGAGTTCTTTGAAAATTGTGCTTCCTTTCACTTTTGAAGAATTTATGCTATGAACACTAAAAAGAATAATTTGGCATGGATCCCATTTTATACAAAGACAAATTTCTATTATAACTACATTGACAATGGGCTGGCCCAGTGGCACAGTAGTTAAGTTCGCACATTCCGCTTCTCTGTGGCCCGGGGTTCACCGGCTCGGATCCTGGGTATGGATATGGCACTGCTTGGCACGACATGCTGTGGTAGGCGTCCCACATATAAAGTAGAGGGAGATGGGCACAGATGTTAGCTCAGGGCCAGACTTCCTCAGCAAAAGAGAGGATGACTGGCAGTAGTTAGCGCAGGGCTAATCTTCCTCAAAAAAAAAAAAAAACTACATTGACAAATTACTTATACACAAGCTTCCAGGCAGAATTAACTTGTAATAAAAGCCATCTACTAGATCTCACTTTAGCAAACTTTGAAAAGACATCCATAAAATTTTGCATCCTGTCATTCTACCATCTGTTGCATGGTTCAACATCATGTAACCATTGCCAGATATGATTGTTAAATGACTCAATTGTACTTGCCACTAAGATAGGACAAATTTATCCCAATATATTAAATTTATAAAGGTCCACACACTCTATCTTATCATTGTCCCTCAAATTTTTTGCACTTTCATACTTTGATATTGTTCTTATATCAATAAATTATTCCCTCTGTCCAGACACTTTAATTGGCTTAATTTAGTAATTACAGTATAACTTATAAAAGAGCTGTTTGATAAATGCACTAGGTATAGAGGAATGAGATATGATCTAAAGACATACATTTGTATGTAAATTGTCATTTTCATATGTAGGAGAGCATATGCAAGATATAAAAACGTTCTCTTATAGAGTAAATAATAGTTAAACATTACATTTCTGCATTATGAAATACAAAATATACCATTTTTACAATTTCACTTCTATGCTATCACTAGACCTTAAAAAGGCTTACAAATATTTTTGTCGGTACCTGAGTCATCTCTTAGGACACTGCACAGTGAAAGCCTATTACTCTTAAATTAAAAAAAAAAAATCAAATCAGAGCAGACAAGCAAAACAGGAAATGATAACAGACTCTTTCCTGGCCACATCACCAACTGTCTCATATTCAGTCAGTAGATTAAGTCATGGAAGATTAAAGCAGAAGCTTGCTCAGGGCATATAGAAAATGCAAAATACTTGATTTGCAAAAATGTAAAGTGTAAAAGAGGAAAAATGTGTTGGAAAACCAATCAAGTTAAAAAAGTCCCTAAAGAATCTGAATATCACTCTATTATATTTATGAGGGATTGTCATAGTTTGAAGATAATCCATTAAATCTATCGAAATACCCGACAAGACAGCAATCCAAATGATAAAGCCATTCTAATGAAATGTAGACAAAGATTAAAAAGAATTAAAAGTGACAAGTAAAATTCATTAGAGAACAGCTTTTAACTACTGTCATCAGAAGACGATTACTTACCTTGTCAATTAACAGCTGTGTGCCTCCATTGCACACAGACAAAAGCTCCTGCAAAGTGTCACAGAGACGCCTGGTGGGCATACACAATGTGGTAATTTGAGTGGTACACAGAGCGTTCATGCTTCCAAGTGAAACATCCAGACAGCATTGACTCCACCAAACCCACGATTAACTACGCTTCAAAGCTCCTGTAACCCACTCTTGCAACGTGAACATAGCAGATTTGGGAAGTAATTAAAAGCTGGGAAATAATTACACTACGATTCATCTACTCCAAAAATGTTTCTCCACAACTAGAAAATCTCTACTTTGGTGAGGAAAGAAAGTTTCTGCCCAAAACTATTCAGAAACTGTAACTATGTATCCAAGGGAAACAATACACAAGATTCTCTATTTGATGTACTATAAAACTAAAAACTCAATCATTTTCTCTGGCAAACTATTGTAAATCTTAAAGTGTGCAGAAGAAAGAGGAAGAAAGTAGAACTTCTCAAACATGGAGACATCTCAATTTATAAATTTTCACCAACAAAGGCAGCATTGATTTTTCAAGAGAGCTTTGATTCGGACAAGCGTATTCTAAACTTACAGAATGAATGCTGAACAGGGTAACTTGATTTGGGAAGATTAACCTAAGAAGAGTTCAAAGAAAATGAAATTGGGTACAAAATCAATTCGTTCCCAGAAATGAAAAAAAATTATAGTACATTTTTTCAAAGCCTATATCTGCCTTTTTGTTACAATAAAGTGATAGTGTAAGTGATTATTTACAGAAATTGCCATACTCCAGGTTTCACCATGCTATTTTTATCTATTAGAAACCACTAGTAAATTGTGTTTTATTAAAGAAGTTTTAAAACTCTGATCTGAAAAAGAAAAATAACAATATGTAAAATGGAAATCACATTAAAAAATTAGAAGTTATTTTAGAAAGCTGATTTCATTTAGAGAAATTGCTTTTTAAAATATAACTACTTGTTATCTAAATATTTCATGGCATTTATTGATGCATTATGAAATCAGACTCAGTAATACATTCTGCTTATGTGACATTTTTGATACAAAAATCTATGTCAGTTTCAGCAGTACTGAAAGAAATGGTTAGAGTGCCAGTATTGATGGAATAAGTCTGTTTGCTGGCATCACTGAGACTGACTTTTCATGCTCAGCATTGTTAAGCCCTTGCCATGGTGAGAAATATTAGCAGCCTTCACCTGGGAGAGGTGGTATAGCCTGGTATCCAATGTGCCTGAGATGAGGGCCCATGATCTGTAGACTTCTGCTTAACCCTGTAGCACTGCTTCTGCTGCATCATCCAACCTCTCTTTCAGTATCTTAGTTTCACAACAGTTGGTTCTCCTGGGATTTGAGCTTTCTCTTGAAATTTAGTCAGCTTTCTAGGGTTCTATCATTCTGTCTCCCACTCTTCAACTACCCTCCACCCACTCAATCTCACTCTCTGAAACTGGCAACAGGGACTCATTGGCTGTGAAAATCTCCTTGGACCATGTTCCTCACGTAATTTAGGGCATTGCTACAGTTGAGTTACTCCATCTTCTGTGGTCTACCTATAGATCAAATTTCTTTGTGTGTTTATTACCCAGATTTTGATCACAGTGATTTGAACACCTGGACAGCTCGCAAAGACCAGCTAGGCCTGCAAACTATCTAGTTATCCTTGTCCTAGTCCGTCTATCCCCAGCTTCTGTCATTTCCCCAACTCTTCTCACAGACTTTGTAATCAAACCCACTGAAGACACAGCATGGCTGAAATCATGGTCCTATACTGACTCCGGGCCTCAGGCATCATCGCATAGACCCTACCCACATATGAAACTCATTGGGAGCCATTTAACCACTATCTCTTCCCATCCTCTGGGATTCAACACAAAAACAAACAGGAAAAATAAGTTCATTTCCTAGGTATGAACTTGATTCATAGGTTGCAGCTTTAAATTTCTGGAAACAAAAATATCTTCAAAGGTTAAATGTCTCAATATGTGTCACTTTTATTATTATGCTTGGATTAATTTGGAGGAAACTTAGTAGTTATATTGGTTGTGGTTCTTTTCAAATAGTATTGGGGGGCTGGCCCCGTGGTGGAGTGGTTAAGTTCGCGCGCTCCGCTGCAGGCGGCCCAGTGTTTCGTTGGTTCGAATCCTGGGCGCGGACATGGCACTGCTCATCAAACCACGCTGAAGCAGCGTCCCACATGCCACAACTAGAAGGACGCACAACAAAGAATATACAACTATGTACCTGGGGGCTTTGGGGAGAAAAAGGAAAAAAAATTGTATTGGTTTTGCTAAGCTTGAAATGTGTGAACAGATCTTATTCAGCCATATAAAGTTAGACATACTTATCCATCAAATACATGGGTTTCTGAATAAGTATTATAATAATCAATTTGGCAAGAAGTGGAAAATGAGAGTGCTTACAGTGTACAATAACAATCAGTGTCATTTCTTTTGGGGTTGGTCTTTTATTTCTTTGTAACACTGCTGAGCCTCTAATCTTATAGAGTTTGCCCCTAAATGATTAGAAATCCAAAACAAGGAGAGTTTATTTGGAAAGGAGGAGGCAGTCAATCATGAAATTATTAGCAAATTTGATTATAAACACATACTATTTCTTACAGAGCTCACAACCTTTCAGAAAGTCCACACAAGTTTACGTATTCATTCAGGAAAACCTTGTAATATTATACTTTTCATTATCATGTGTGTATGTCCAAATAGGCTCCATGCTACACTATTATATTTCACCCTTGTTAGGCCAGTTAGCAGAATTTCAAATTATGAAGCAAGCTAAAGAATTTTTCTCCTTAAAATCATTTTTGTTGTAAAGAGGATACTTATGTCAAGAGTTTAGAAAAATAAAAACCCCTTGGGAATTCTTGACTCCAAATAGCATTGAACAACAGAAGCATTGAACAAAACACAGGTTGTTATTAAAATACTTTTTTATGTTAATAGTAAATATCAATCCCCAAATTGCCAATAAATGTAATTACCCACAAGTTGAATATCAAGGGAATTGTCACCTACTGCTAATTTGGTTGAAGAACTGAAATTATCTTTAGAGAGTAAATTTCTTTTATATCCCAGAAAAATTTCCATTTTTACACTTGTTTAGGTCAGTATGAATATTTTCCATTGAGTAATGTAAGACCCCTGGATGTTACGTTTTTCCAAATAAGAGCTGCATATGAGTTGGTGATTTACTTTATCTTTAACCACTTAGATTGGCCCTTCAAGTTAGCTTAGTTAGAAGGAAAGTATGGCAAGGTTCCAGGTCTAGGAACCTCAACCCCACTCCCTCCCACATCTGCAACTTGATAATGAACTGCATTTTAAATGAAGAGAGACTTTTTTTCTTTTTTACTTTACGTAGGTCATACAACAAACTTCTACTCCCTGGTGTGAAAAAGATTAAAGATATTTTATTTTGTTTTGAATTTTAGATTTAAACAGATAAATATAAAGAGAATATTAGGATAATAGGTACTTATGAGAAAAAAATAGTAAGGAATGCTTAAGGCCTCCTGATTTCGCCTACTTTATAATTTCAACTTAAAGATAGCATAACCAAGAAATATATGTGGATAAAATAGACATTCTCGATCCTATTTTTGATTATTTAAATGATCTATCTTGCATTTGAACATGCATTTATATTCATTTTAAAATAATTTAGGATGACATCGTCACTCAGCCCATATTTCATTTCACCAGCTCAATATTATTATTATTAGTTGGCATTTATCAATAATCTCCAGGGGCTACTTAGCATTGTCCCTTCACACGAAGTTGGGGTAATAATTTGATTGCTCATAGTGAGATAAGTGCTGTATAAGTCTGGAACAATTGATAAAATTTACATCCCAAACTTACAAGCAGAAAAATAGATGAAAAGTTCACTCCTTACTCCATGAAGAAATAATTCTTAGAACTGGATAATGTTTGAGCTTACAGGAAACTTAGAAATCAGTTAGTTAAATTCATCAAGTTTGAAGGAAGTGAAGATGGCCCTTTGGATTTAAAGAAAAGAAGAAATAGTTTCAGATATAAGGGATGTTTCAGTGATGAAATAAAGTATAGAAAGTTGAGTGTAGAAGCATATGCTTTTCATAGGTCACTGACAGAATGATCCATAGCCTTAAAATACAACAAGATGAACAATTTTCTCAGTAGAGAAGGGAAAGTAAGAAGAATAGTAGTGAAATTTTTTATATAGTGAAGGACTATAAGAAAAATCCATTTCCAAAGATGTTCCTGTTAGAGATCATGTAAATCCGCAGCTAGATCCCAGAATGGTTTTCATTTAATTCAAAATTAATTTGCTTAAATCTTGATCCTCTGATGACCTATTTTCCTTCATTTCTCCCTCATTTCCTTCAACAGCTGATTGAGTTTATATATACATACACCATATGCTATGCTGATTCATAATTTTTATAACACTGTACATATTTTTATAATTGGAGGAACTTAAAAGCTTACAGGGAATTGGAAGTAAGCAGTATTGATCAAATAACTAAAAAAATGTAAATTTGGCGTTCTGATAAGGAAATGTACAACAGTTATGAGAAAATCCATTCAAAGGGGTGTACCTAGCTCGAGAGGCTAGGAACGTGTTTCTGAAAAACTCAGGACCTTGATGGGTTCCTTCCCTGCTAACCTGCTAATGGACTCAGGCCTACCTTCAAGTTTGTCTATTGTTTCCTGTTTTCCTGAGACTGATTGTTTAAAATTTCTGGCCCTGAGTTAACCAGTGTCCTCGATGAAGGCTGATTTTTTTCCCAAACGTGAAGAGGAACCCTGTCTCTATTAGATACGGAGTAGCAAAACCCAGCTCATCTGTTGCTCCAACACCTTTTGGATAGCTGTTGTCTCTGAAAGTCTAGCTTTGTTATGGTGATTGTAGATCCCTTCGTTAAATTTTATGTATTAAACAAAAATACTCAAGATGTGTCAAACTTTTCACATTTCAGTGTAGAGAAAATCATCAGTTCATTGACTGTTTGAGATTTCTGACTGTGGATGGATTTGAGTATGTATTTAAGATTTAGACACGTTTCCCCAATACGTTTAAGGTGTGTATGTGGGGGCTCTTTATTATAAAAAACAAAAGCACACAACACCATTCTTTAGACTTGTTACAAAATACACAAAATTTATAGGAAAGAGGCAGCTCCTTATCAGAGATCTCCTCTCCTATTGCTGGAGATTTCTCGATTGAGCATGCTGAAGCAGAACTGAATTGGTCCACCAGTCAGAGGGAATCTTCCTCAGGACACAGCCCACTGAAAGGTAGCTGGGTGAGATGCCTTCTGCAGACAAAAGGCCTAACTATGAAGAGTAACTTGCATCTCTACAGATCGTTATCCTTATTAACCAAAATCCTAACAAATGATCCTTGGACATAAAGAACTTATTATAGATTTTCCTACACTCAAAAAGGAAATATTGCTTCCTAAAAGTGATGTGATCCAGCATGTTCGGTCTCTGGCATAGTCTGATTAAAACTAGCGCAAATGATCCAAATAACAAAAACTGGCATTTGTTTAATTTTTACAGCAGGTTTTTCATAACAACCCCACAAGGCAAAAGAGCAAATGATATGCTCATTTTCTCAGGTAAATAGACTGAAACTGCGTGATTCTTCTCATTCTCTCACACACACAATAGGTCTTTTTTGCAAATTTAATTAATTTCAATAGAATTTGATTAAAGTGCCTTAAAAATAAATCCAAACCGATTACTTTTCACCACCCCCACTGCCACCACCCTGGTCCAAGCCACCATATTTCTCCTCAGTTATTGCAATACCTCCCAATTGCTTTCCCTCTTTCTGGACTTGCCTACCCTCAGTCTACTCAGTCTATAGCCAGAGTGATCCTATAAAAATATGTCAAATCATGTCACGCCAATGTTCAAAGCCTTCACTAGTTTCCCATGACCTGTAAAGGGCTCTATAATCTAAGTCCCAGGTGACTCTGTTTTCCTCTTCTCATCTGCTACTACCACCCTCAACCTTTTCACTCTGTACCAGCCACCCTGGCCTCTTGCTGCTTGGTGAACATAGTGACAGTAGTGATCTCATCTCAAAGCTGTTGGATATACTATTTCTTCTTTGGGAGAAGTTTTTCCTAGAAATCTGCATGGTTAGTTTACTTACAAGTCTCTTCTGAGAGGGGCCTTCTCTGGCCACACTGTCCTGCTACATCAGTTCTTGTCCCCTTTTTAAGTGGGGGTGAGTTTTTTCTCTTGTACTTAATATCTAATTTCTATATATTTTATTTTTCTACCTTTTAAATTGCCTGTCTGTTCCAACTAGAATGTGAGTCTCACTAGGGCAGAGTATTTATCAGTTTTATTCACCACGGTATCTGTAGCCCCCCTAAGATGTTTGGCAGAGAGAAGAGCTTAATCAATACTTGTTGAATAAATAAAGCTCCTGGTTGTTAAATAATTTACTGAAGGCCATATGGCTAAGCTTGAAGGCTCCTATATTCAAATTAGGTCTTTCTTATTTTACGGTGTTTTACTTCTTAATTTGTGACACCTGTCTAACTTTCTTAGGCTGTACTTTCTACCTTCTAAATGTAGAACTGCAGAGGGAATGTCCACATATAAAACATGTACCTTAGAGCCTGACTCTACAGAAATGACTGGGTAATATTTAATCCTCCAGCTCCAGCAAGAACTTCTAATAGTCATATTCCAGAACCACTGCCAGGACTGCACTTCATACCTTTATCCTCCATTCCCAAATGGTGTCTCTATATCTTGTGGCCTTTACAGAAATGTATTCTTTGCTAACTGGGTGTTTTGGAAAATCAGTGGGTATTTGAAACACTTGAAGGTGAAAGTGGCTGTTACACTTTGAGCCTTTCAAAGCTGAAAAAGTTACAGATAAAAAAATAAATTAAAAATAAGTAAATAAAGTGGGGGGAAAGAGCAACAAGAGCCACAACTGTGACTTTAGAATTGCCATAAGAAACAGGTGGCCCCATACTCTACTTCCTTCCATCTCTTGAATAAACAAAGTTGGCCTTGCTCTATCTCCTAAAATCGTGGTTTAAATCCAATGGAAATTTTTGAAAACTTAAAATATTTTTTCAAAGGATTATAAGGAAAAGTTGAGAAAGATCAATTCTGTTTCTCAGACTCCCTATTTCTTTTTCTTCAATTGTCATTTTATTTCTGTCTAGAAGTGCAAATAAAACTGAAGATACTTTTAGAGGCAATTGAAAAAGTTTTAGTTATAAAGAAAATATCTAAGATAGGTAAAAAACTTAAAACACAGCTTTAGCCAAAGCACAATACTTTTGTTTTATATGCCCCAACACTTTATTTCATTCTTCTGATTGCAAAATATTTAAGTAATATTGTAGGAGGAAGAAAACCCTTAGGTTCTCCTGTCATAGTAAATATCCCTCACTGATGAAAATAAAATGTCCTGAAAACTTGTGTATTGGTTGAGAGTGATAAGAAAACAAATACAACACATTTTCTAGTCAAGTTAGAAAAAGGTTCTATTTTCTCAACAATCTATTAATTCCAAAGACTATTGTGCACTGATCTTTAGAGGATATAGCAAGTTAGAAGCAAGACCTACAATTTCTAAGATTCTTATTTGAGTATTTCCAGTGAGTTCATGCTATGCAAAAGAGAGATAAAACTTGGGATTTGTTTTTCCCAGCATAGAATGTACTGATTAAACTTTATTCCCCTCAGTGCTCAAGCCGTTGAAGCAATAATATACCATGAGGTACTGTGAAGTCTGAAAAAGTTAGTCAGTCTTCATAGTAAAATCCACTTCACTAATGGGAAATTATTTAGACACTTGAGACATTCTAACTCATTCTCCTATTACCAGTTTTATAAACATTTAATGTTAACTGGTAAAATCATGTCCTCTTGACTCTCAATAGCCATAGAAAGTTTCCCTTAAAGAGTAATGCCTTCTGGATATTGCTTTTATTAGCCTTAGTTATTTGTTACGGAAACTACTTTAATGCAAAAATGGTTCGAATAGAACGTGAAATTAATGAATAAATATGAGAACAATTTTTTAACTAGATGTCATATAATAAAGTTTCCAAGGTGGCTTTTTGGAAGCATTTTTAAGGTAGACAGCACTCCAGGTGCTTCTATTGATACTGACATAGTTAAACATTTTTCATTGTTTATTCACTTAATTTCACTTGAATCCCCTTAAAGAACTTTAAGAAAGGGGGAATGTTGAGGAAGCTAATATAACATTTGTCTTAAAAAAATACATGTGATTAGGAAGAAGCAGAGTTTCTAATTTATAATTATAAAGACAGAATTTTTTTAAGTAGGATATAATAATATTTTCAAATTCATGACTTTTAAAAAAGTTATCTTTTAAACTTGAGTAGAACATAAATTGCTATAGTACCAAGGAGCCTGAGGTTTTCTCTCTTTCTCTTTCTTTCTGTTATTTTAATATCTTACTCAAGAATAATCCATTTCATTAAATCACCTCTCTCAAAACAACAGCCAGTTAAAACACAGGTTGCTCTAATTTTTAAATGTGTGATGTTTTTATCTTACAGATCATAGAAACTTCTGCATTAAAAAAATTGTCAGGAAATGCAAATCAAAACCACAATAAGGGTCCAGGCGAGTGGCGTAGTAGTTAAGTTCATGTGCTCCACTTTGGTGGCCTGGGGTTCACAGGTTTGGATTCTGGGCATGAACCTATGCATCGCTTGTCAAGCCAGCCTGTAGCAGGTGTCCCACATATAAAATAGAAGAGGATTTGCACAGTTGTTAGCTCAGGGCCAATCTTCCTCAGCAAAAAGAGGAGGATTGGTGGCAGATGTTATCGTAGGGCTAATCTTCCTCACCAAAAAAAAGGAAAAATAAAAGACATAGCAAAAAACCCACAACGAGATATCTCCTCACACCTGTTGGGATGGCTATTATCAAAAAGACAAGAGATAACAAGTGCTGGTGAGGATGTGGAGAAAAGGGAACCTTTCCTTGTACACTGTCAGGGAAGATGTAAATTGATGCGATCACCTTGGAAAACAGTGTAAAGGTTCCTCAAGAAATTAAAAATAGAACTACCATATGATCCAGCAATTCTAGTTCTGGGTATATATCCAAAGGAAATGAAATTATTATCTGAAGCAGATATCTGTACTTCCATGTTCATTACAGTATTATTCGTGATAGACAAGGTATGGAAACAATCTAAATGTCCATCAACGGATGAATGGATCTATGTTTATATATATATATATTATACATTTATATAAACATCATATATACATATATATATATATATAAACACACACAGAAATATACACAAAATGGGATATTACTCAACCTTAAAAAAGAAGGAAATCTTGTCATTTGCAAAAGTGTGGATGAACCTGAAGGGCATTATACTAAGTGAAATAAGTCAGAGAAAGACAAATTCTGCATGGCACGACTTATATGTGGAAACTAACAAACAAACAAAAGGTGAATTCACAGAAATAGAGGATAGAATGGTGATTGCCAGGGTCTGGGATTGGTGGAAATGGGGAGAGGTCGGTAAAAGGGTACAAACTTTCTGTTACAAGATGAATAAGTTCTGAGGATCTAATGTACAACATGGTGACTATGGTTGATAATACTGTGTTATAAAATTGAGATTGGCTAAGAGAGTAGATCTTAAACATTCTCAAAAGAAAAAGGTAAGTATGTAAGATGATGGAAGTGTTAATTCGATTCTGAAAAATCTTTTCACAATTTATATGTAATTCAAGTTGCCACATTGCATACTTTAAATATAGTACAATTTTATTTGTCAATTGTACTTCAATAAAGCCAAAAAAATTGTCAACTTTCTTTTTCATTTCACTAATTTACTAAGAATCCATGACCCATTGTTTCAATCAATAATTCTCCTGCCAAAAGTCTATAATCGCTTAACCTCTCTGCTTTTACTCCCTCCCTCCTCATCTAACCTTCTCCAGCTCTTGATGATCCCAAGAACCTGCTTTCCCTCTACCTGCCCCAGAGCAGCAAAGTCTATTGGAGAAAGTCACACAATAGAAGTAATTATTTAGTATTAATTTACAAAGAAAGCAACATCAGGGAACATACTACATAGGCTGTGTAGGTAGCTCTTCACTGTCCCTATTTCAAATATCCTCCATTCTCCTCCTAACTACAGTCCCTGCACATATCCTCTGACTGAGGATTATTTCGCCTAATATTTTGTAGAGAAATTGATTCCATGAGACGGGACCATTCTCATTGACCTAACACACTATATACACATCTCTGTGGACTGCCCCTATGCTCTTCTTCCCCTTGCCCTCAGACTCACCCCTTCAGTAGTGCTTTAATTCTCAACCCCTCCTATTCTCAGGAAACCACCTTAGCGTTTCTTTTCTCTCATACATCCACCCACTCACACTTAAGTCTATCAATCCTCTCAGCTTGCAAACATGCTAAAGCCTCTACCATTTTTAACAAAATTTCTGATGTAACATCACTCTATTAGCTACTCTAGTTTTTATATACAAAAATTTCTTCTAATAATCTTTCAATAACAATTTCATTAAACATCATATTTCCACAATCATCAAAATTTACTTGGATTTAACTAGTTGCACTGCTGACCAAAGTTTTTCTTATTTGTACAAAGGAGGTTCTTTATAACTGATTTTTAATTTGCCTAGAGTATGTATTTTTTTCTTCCAGAAAAGGGAGTGCAGTCTATTTTAATCAAATTCTTAACTACACAAGATATTCAATTCAAATGGCATAAAATAATGGGAATTTATTGTCTGACATAAATGAACACTCTAGGAGGTAGTTTTTGTTCCAGGAATAGCTGTATCCGGATTCTTAATATCATCGGTATTCTACATTTCTCCATTTTTCATCTTTACTTTCTTTAATTTTTTGTGTTGTGTTGTGTTGTTTCCTGTAGACTAGTACTTTCCTGGTAGTGTCCCCTGGCAGTCCTACAAACTGAATAATCCTGTTAATACTAGCAAAAGCCCTGGGCTGGTGCTAAGTGCTGACTTGGATTACGTGATCATCTCAGAATCAGAATCTGCAACCTGGGAGAGAATTCCAAGACTGGCACTATCTTGGCTATCACGTGAACCTTTGTCAGCAAAGTCAAAAATTTAGAAGAAAAGGATAACTTTCTAATACTGATTAAATGACAAGAAGTTAAACATAAATCAATAGATCAAATGTATTTAAAGATCTACAAGCAAAGGCTATTTTACAGCTGAGTTCCATATAACTTCTAAGAAAAATTAATTCTCATGCTTTTAAAATATCAAATTTTATTATGAATCCAACAAAACCAATACAACAAAACTGAAGAAGATGGTGTAAAACAAAACAACAGACTAATGTCGCTTACGAATATAGCAAAAGTTCTAAAACACATTCAGAATCTTGCAGAAATGCAAGAATGATCTGACTCAGGAAACATAGGAAAATGAAGGAAATGATCACATAATTATTTCAGTATATTCAGAAAACCCATTAGATAAAAATAAATAGCCTTCTATAACAAAAAAAATTAAGTAGAACAGCACTAGAATAAATTTTTTTCTACTGAAGATCTATTTTAGTGAGTATCTTTTTGTTCACTCAGTACATTTGAAAACCCTTCCCCTATGTAGGGAATGACTCATTTTATGAATTCATGCCTTCCCCAAGGTACATGCCGAAAAGATGCTTTCCAAGCTGTAGTTACTAAGGGCTATTTTTCAGAAAATATGTATAATTTTTACAAATCAATAAGGAACTCAATCAAAAGTGTCCTTGGGTAACTTTTTTTCCTTGCTGATTTCCAGTGGCCACTATATTATTTAAGATAATAACAACTAATCCTGTTAAAATTCACTTAAAATCTTTTGACAGAAATTATTATAAAAGTCTCGGATTTTATTATTGTATCAGTTTTTAATAATTGATATAATCAATTATTTACAGTACGGTCATAATTTCAAATTTTGGTTTTCCATAATCTCTGATTAAAGACTTTTAACTGCTTCCTAATTTCTTAAACAAGCTCTCAGAATACATGACTTAAATGCATTTGAAGAATGTAATAGTTTATTTACCCAACTTAATTTCTGAGGCTTCAGTTTTCTCTTCATGATATACGGTAGAAGATAAAAATAAAAGAGGTCACACCTGCAATTCCCAAGCAGTAGCCTTTATACTTTCTGAATATAGTTAAAACAAGAAAAACGAAAGAAAGAATATTCTTCTTAAAGAACAGGTTATGTGTTGTCTTCCTGAGTGCATTCATGTAGGCTCCTGCTACTCTTCTGAATTCGTCTTTATTTGAGGGCTCCGTATTCATTCTGAGTAGAGTCTTTATTCATACCGATATTTTAAATCACTTATCCAGACACCTGAAAAGACAGTACATGATCTGGTCCCCTCTGTGGCAGGGCCCCAAATTTCAGGTATTAGCCTCAAAGAGAAGCTCAGATTGGATGAGTGAATGCGAGTTCGTACTATATCAGATACACACATGTTTAAGAATTATTGAAAGAATATTTCAAGTATATTCCAGTGCTCATTCTTACATTGAAAAGGCATTTATTGAGTAGTTATACAATCTATTGGGCAGTGAAAACTAAAAAAGGAAAAGAAGCCATGACAGTACTTTCTATTAGTCTTGACTCCTAATGTTTCAAGTCTTGGCTACCCAAGTCATCCCCAGCATGGGAAAGGAAATGGTACAAGGACCTCGGAGAAAACTGGAATCAAGAACGTGAAAGACACTAGTGTTAACTCTTTATCATTTATGTGGTCTTCTCTCTTTTGCTGAGTGATCTCATTTCTTCCTTTTTCAGGTTGAATCATTTTAAAGACTAGGTCATGGAAATAACTCCTCTAAAGTCTCATGTCTCCACCTATATAGGAGCTAAAATTCCATCTTTTTCTTTCTAAGTTCAAAACTCTGGAGAAAGTTCTCTGACCTGGCTAGCTTAGGTCAACTTCTTTTCCCATTTTAATTACCAGCAGCCAGGGAATTATGGTCCTTGACCCAGCTTGGGACCGAACTCAACCCCAATAAATTGGCCAGAGCAGGTAAAGTTTGTAGCAAAATCACAGCAGTAACAAGAAGGACTTCACGATTAGGGTGAGAGAAAGAAGTATTTCTTAGAAGGATGTTCTTGAAAGATAAATATATGTGTGTGAGTGTGTTTGTGTGTGTACACACGCATAAATCTCTTCTGCATACTTGAAAATCTCTATTTAAATAAATAATTGCAAATATATCAGTTCACAGAGAAGCATATTTCCTCTTGTTAAAATGTGGCAATGTCAAATATTTTTATTGGTACTATAGCAAAATGGACCTGAATTTGAGAATGAGAAAATTATCGTCTAATGAGATAGAAAACAAGCTACAAGCTAGTGACTGAATCGACCACTTACTGATCATTGCTGGGACTAATGTTCTGCAAGAAGCACTGCTTTCTGCTCTCACAGTTTCCTTTATATTTTTTCTTGGATAATCATGCCTTTGCTGAGTCCTCTGACCCCTCAAGCACGTGAAATAAACTTGTGCAAACATTCTGAACTGAAAACATTTTTGTCAGAGATATAAATTTAAAAATTAATCTTTTTTTATCAAAGCATTGTTTACACACTGAAGTTTCCTGATTGAGCTGGTCGTCACAGTATTTTGAAATCTTGATAACTAGGAATTGGGATAATGCTGTAAGAAGATGGTAAGCAGTTTTTCTCTTTCTCTACAAGTGGAGACCTGAGTATCAATTTGGGAGCAACATCTCCTTGGTTGGAGGAAAAAAAAAGTGCTAACAGACTATTTGGCCTTACAAAAGCAGCACTTAAAGGGCTGGCCCAGTTGCCCAGTGGTTGGGTTCTCAGGTTCCACTTTGGCTGCCCAGGGTTCGCCAGTTCCGATCCTGGGCAAGGAGCTGCGCAATGCTTATCAGGCCATGCTGTGGCATGCATCCCACATGTAAAGTAGAGGAAGATGGGCACAGAAGTTACCTCACAGCCAATCTTCCTTGGCAAAAGGAGGAGGATTGGCAGCAGATACTGGCTAATCTTCCTCAAAAAAAAAAAAAGTTGCACCTACAATTAGCCATAGAGGCTAAATTTTTCTAAATTCTTCCTATAGGACAGCCACAGTGGTAAGAATTGTTACATGCTGTAATTCATTTAGTCCTCAGAACAGACCAACAAGGTAGATCCTATAATTACCATCAATCTACAGATGAAGAAACCATGGTTTAGAGAAGTTAGTTAACTTATTCCTTGCTCACACAGCTAAGACATAATTGAGATGGAATTAGCAGTCAATAGGCAAATTCTAATATTTGGGCTTAAACCCTCCAACGATGTTACAGTGCAATCAGGTCAAGATCCAAAGCCCCTTATCAAGGCCGAGGGGCACCTCGAGGTCTGACTGAGCCCTCCTGTCCCACACCGGCTCAATTCACGTTGGTGTGCCAACCACCCATTCACTTTCTGTTTCTCAAACTTGCTCTTTCACAACCTGCAGCTCTTTGCACTTACAGTTTCCTCAAAAAAAATCTTCTTTTTCCTTTGCATTTCGAATCATAGTAACTAAAATAACTTCTGTCTGCCCCACACATTCCCACAGGTAAGGTTAATCTCCAGTACACTTTAGATTTTTACTTGGCTAAAAGTAAAATTTTACCATTTTACTTCTTTCGCAGTATAGAACCCAATCAAAAAATATCTGGTTTACTCATTTGATTACTTGTTAATTATCTGTGTGTTTGGAAACATACTGAGGCGTAGGTATCAAGAAACAAAATATTCATACTCTTTAGAAATTATTTTACTTCTACTCTAGGGGGATAAACTCAATCACAATGGTTAACAAAGTCATTCCAAGGTCATTCAAATGATAAGTGGCTCAAAATTGACTTTATCCAATTCTAGCATCTGTGCCTTTAAGCATAATGCTAAACACTGAAAACATGCTATCAAAAAGATGTAAAGTGATTATTTCCAATAGTGTAAAGACAGACTGTTGCGTACAGATCCAAATATAACACAATCACAAAGTGGAATATTGTGCAGTAATTAAAATAATTTTATTAAGATCATAGAATAACACTCAAAATGCTTACTGAATACCAAAGTTTAAAAAATACAAAATCTTTTATGTGATGCAATTACACAAATGAAAAAAATTAATTCTGCATTAAAAAATATTGAGGAGAATGAATCAAATAGTGATTGCGTTTGGATGACTGGACTATGCATGATATTTCTTTTTTCTACTTTTTAAAATTTCCTAATCATCCTGAATGAGCTCATAATACTCCTGTAATGGTGTGAATTTTTAATTTCACATACACAGCCTCGTCTGAGACATTTAGACTTTAATGATACGTGAGTTTTCCTCCTGTAGGGAGGTTCTGCCCTTCAATACCTTTGTCCTCCTTCAAACTCTGTCTGTTTATCTGAATTCTTCTGGATAAAGAGGCTTAAAGGATTTCTCTTGTTGCTTTGCCCATAGTCCTTATGGCAGGCAAGCTTTATATAGATTTCCTTATTTCATAAGCACAGCCACATGATTAACTAATAGGCCAACTCTGGAGACTCACCCTTTTTGCCGTCTGCCTACTGGGGATTGGTAAGTTCCCCATGGTTTTGTAGGAAAGTGCCTGCCCGTCCTTCTGTTGTCTGATCACAGATCATGGACAATGAATCCTAGTCACCAGCCTTGAGCACCAGACTTAAGTCAGTTATTTCAGAGGCACTGGCTTCTTCCCTAAGCACAAACCCAGCTCAGCTTCCAGACCTGTCTGCAGTCTTCTAAGTGTCTCTAAGTGACTTGTTCTTCGCAATTGAAAATTTCTGATCTAGTCAAGCATGACATTTGCTTTTTTCTCAACTGCACATTTTTGGATGATTTTGGAATTAATCTGTTGATATAGGGTTTCACCGAGAGATTCTCAGTCACAAAGCATATTTTTAAATGGCAAATCACAAATTTTAAAAGATTCCAGATAGACCTCTTATACTCCAGTACTATAACATATCTAGTGCACGACATGATTACTTCCTCTTCTAGTACTTTGTTCTCTATTCCCAATTCAGTGCAACTAAAGCCTCACACACAACAGCATCTAGAAAAATGTAAGGATAGCTTCTTTTTTTAAACCAAGTGTTTCTTTTTAGTAATATGCTAAAACTTCTGATCACATTCAGTCTCCTTGCAGAGAGATCAGTGAATAGAAGTATTTATAAATCAGTAATAACTGCAGGCAAACACTTGGCTTTTAGTCACATTGTTTCTACTTCATAAAATATTCATTTAACACAACAGCATACTTAATTAGGTAGAATATAATAAAAATAGTATCACGCAGTAATATAGAAAATATTCTAAAGTCCATATTTATGTAATATATAGAAAGTCTCAAAATGGGGCATGTTGCTAGAACCTTAAAGGATAAAGCTCACAGTTTTTTTTATCATTCACTCAACCCTGCCATTATAACTTTACAACAACTATAAAAATTAAATGAAACGGTGTAAATGAAAGAAGCTAGCATGTTATCTAGCACGAAATAGTTGATATTTAAAATGCTCTTAACTGACAACACTTAAGTACTTTGTCATCCACTCTAGGTTAGGCATTTTTGCATGGATTATATCATTTAAGGTTTTTAATTTTTTAACATAAATTCTCTAAGTTACTATGTTTCAATAACTTGCCTAAAGTCACACATATGTAATTCGATGAAGATGGGATTTGAACCTAGATTGTGTGACTTCACAGTTCCTGTGGTTAACTATTGATGTTAATCTGTTTCTGTTGGTAAGAATTTACCAGCTGGGACATACACGATTCTAATAAGGTAATAAGGATGAATTTTAAGCGGATACCACTCTTCCAACTCTCATTATTCCAAGAAGGGACAATTTTAGTCAATAACACTAAGCGTGTTGTTGTGGATTTTTGATGTGTCAACTTGGCTAGGCTAAGCTATGAGAAAGGAAAGGAGGATAGTAGTCATTTCATACCACGACTTTATTCCAGTTATTCAATTAAACACTAATCTAGGTGCTGCTGTGAAGGGATTTCTGCAGATATAATTAAAGTTCCTGGGTAGCTGACTTTAAAAGAAGAAATTTTTTCTGGATGGACCTGACCTAACCAGGGCGGGCACTAAAAAGGAGCTGGACTCTTCCTGGTGATAAAGACCCTGAACAGCAGTTTGGTCTATAATTGCTACTCATTCTCTGGATCTTTCCTTCCTCACTATCCCCTCTATAAATTTCAGACTTGCTTAACCAGTCTCCACATACGATTACATAAGCCAATTACTTGTAACACATGTCTCCTTATAGACAGGTGTATATGTATGCAGACAGGTAGATAGATAGATAGATAGATAGATAGATAGATAGATAGATAGACAGGTAGATAACTTTGCTTCTCTGATTGAATCCTGAATAATACAAGTTTTATCAGTGTCAGATTCTGATCCTGTGGGCCCAACATGTAGTTTGGTTTGTATGTATTCTGTTTAAGAAAAAAAATTGATATTTAGGTATAAAAGTAAGTATTTATGATGTGAAAAGAATCACAAGAAATAAAATTTTAAAAGCTGACAAATTTTACCAACATCACATAACCTAGAATAATGATCTAATATTTTAATTAATAAGTGCCTGGCACCACTTTAAAATATTTTTCCTCTACAATTTTTAACTGCAACTCCTTAGTTGTCTCTCCATATGACAAAAATTCAGTAACACTATTTTCTAAAAGAGAATTTAAAAAATAGTTTGTCCTCTAGCATAGTTGATAGAAATTTTTTTAAATAATGATAATGATAATTTTGATCAGATGTCAACAATAACCAGTTCCTCACTTACAATTTTAACCTCTTGATGGCTGCAATCATTTTCTACAGACTGGCTGCAGGTTCCATGTATTTTGAGCCCTGATTCTCCTCCATTACCTGTATACATAGAGTGCTGGGCACCACAGGACATAGTCACATGGCAATACACTTTTGGCATTGTACCTTCAAGGCACAATGTTGAGTAAATTGGCACAACAGGCAGTAGTAGGACTATTCCTGGAGGGTAGTCCCACACCAGGTAGCCAGCTATACCTTGTAAATATATGGCCACGACTGTGAAAACATAAAGCCATCCTGTTAAAACCAAATCAAGTGTATCCTCAACCAAAATTCCCCTTAGAACCCAAAATTCCTGTAGCAGCTTCAACCTACCAAACTTCAGGTGAAGTATGGACGCAGGAGTTAAAAGAGATGACCATCTTAACTGATGGTGTATGAAATATCTTACTTCTACAAATTACACGCAAACATATGATTATGTTGTGGTAAGCTGAATAACAGCTGCCCAAGGTGTGTCCACTTCCTAATCCCCAGATGTGTGCATGTCACCTGATATGACAAAAGAGATTTTGCAGGTGCATTTAAGTTAAGCATTTTGAGATGGGTAAGTTATCTTAGACTATGAGAAGGTGGGCACAATAAAGTCATAAGTGTCTTCATACAAGGGACGGAGGAGATCAGAGGAACAGAGGCGGAAGGAACAGAGGAATAGGACGGAAGCCAGCTATTAGAATGATGTCAGGAAGGGGTCATGTGCCAGGGAATACAGGCAGCCTCTAGAAGTTAGAAAAAGCAGGGAAACAGATTTCCCCGCTCAAGAAGCCTCTAGAAGGAACACAGCTCTGCCAACAGCTTGGCTTTAGACTTTTGACCACTAGAAATATAAGAGAATATATTTGTGTTCTAACCCACTCTGTGGTCATGTGTTACAGCAGCAGTAGGAAACTAATACACATGTGTATGCGTTGCTGGGCCCCTTCCAGGGCTTTAATGAGGCCCATGCTGGTGAGGAGCTCTGAATCTTAAGCTTCATTGTAGCATCCAGATACAAAAGAGAAAAGTATGTGTAGATGCTTCCATGAAGAAGCCCTAAGGCCTGAGAGATAGTCAAGGTGGAGGAGTGCCTGAGCCAGCTAATAACACGGTGCTCCTTCAAGCAATACATTTTGTTCAGAATACACATAAGAAGAAAATTCAGTGCTGGCCCCAACGGGCTGTGTTCAGAACTGGGAAGAAAGGCAGCTAGTGGCAATAACACCCTGAACAATTTAGTGCTAACTTAGTGTGCTGGCCTCATCCCTCTAAACACGTGCTCTGCAGTTAATTTACTGACATGCCTTAGAAGACAGCTGCTGTAGCAAGCTCCTCTCAGAGGATTCTTCTTCCTGTCAGGCGGCTCATTGAAGTATTCCTTCTAACCACATATAATAATCTTCCCTTGAGAGAAATAATGGTGATTTTTTTTTCCTCCAACTCATTATGTTTCCAGTAATATTTTAGTGGCTTTTGTGGTCTGCCTTCCCAGGTAATTGCCCTTCTGGCTGTCTCCTTAATTCTATTCTGGAGACAATCACGGAAACCCATGCCCACTCTGATTCTTGCCTTTTTGGACGACTCTTAGATGAAACTAGCGTGGTGCAGAGAACAGAGCATGATCTTGGTAGTCAAGCAATCTAATCCTGCTTCTGACACTTCCAGTGTTGCCGCTTAAGTACCGTGAGCCTCAGCATAACCACCTTCAACTGAGGCTAATAATATTCACCACAAACTTTTAGTGAGAATTATAGATGACTATAAGGAAGACTCTGGTTTTCCATAGGGATCTAGTGCATAGAGGACAGGAGTGCTGGCCAAACATCCTACAACGCACAGGACATTCCCCACTAGAAAGAAACCTTAAGAGGAAGATGGGCACGGATGTTAGCTCGGGGCCAGTCTTCCTCAGCAAAAAGAGGAGGATTGGCAGCAGATGTTAGCTCAGGGCCAATCTTCTTCAAAAAAAGAAAGAAACAAAGAAAGAAAGAAAGAAAGAAAGAAACCTTAGAGCTCAGAAACCTTAAATTCACACAAAATTCAGGACTTTTGTTCCAAAGTTTTGTGAAGAGACTTCTCTAAAGAAATAATAAAGAAACAGATGTGAGCTCTAACCCAAGTCACATTTAAAGTTTACCCAGTTCTTGAATTTTCAGTCAGGTGAGCCAACATTATTTAAGCCAATTTAAGTTGTTTTCCAGTTAGGGCCTCTGAAAGCTTCCTAAGGAACTGTGGGTAGACATAGGGCTGTAATGCACAGCTTCCTCTTCAAGGAAGGACTTGTTGCCCCAGCTTCGGGGAGTGCTGTCAATGGATAGTCAGCTGTCAAACCCTTAAAGGATTGTTTCCAATGCAGAGAGAGAACTGCCTCACTCACAGTCCAGCTCTTCTGGAGCAGACAATATCCAGTGACTGGCTGAGATGTTAGACCCAATGTGGGACAACTCTGAGTAGTCACTCAAGGTCCACAGCTCCCCGTGGGGTCTGCCACAGCTGTTGTTCAGGCCTGCACTGCAGCTGTACTTCTCCCTCTGCCCAGTCTTGCTTCCCCTTCTTCTCTAACGAACATCCTGAACTTTAGATTCTCTCTTAGAGTCTTCTTCCTGGAGGACTCAGTCTGTATCACTGATACACCTCCAACTCTAAACTCTCCAGTAAATATTAGTGGATAGACTTGTTTTGTCTGCAAAAAGAAGAGGAGGAACAGAGTGTGGTCCTGACCACAAACCATTCATATTGAGTCTCAGAGTAAGGCTGAAGAAGAGCAGTAAAGAATCATAGTGCCAAAATGTAACAGAAAACACATTCTCGATAAATTTAAAATCCACTTAAAAAACAGATTTGCCTTATTAAACCTAACTGACCGAGAACCAAAGAACTATGGACTGAAACCAGAATTATTGTTAAGGAAGAAGAATGTGAAAAGATAATGCCTGTAATAAAAAAGAAAAGAAAAATCGAGATGGATGACAGAAGAAACATTAAAAATTGTTAAGGACAGGTGAGAAGCAAAAGTAAAAGGTGACAAAAGCAGGGGTAGAATCTTGAATGTAGCTTTTCAGCGACTGTCACCTAGAGATAAAGAGAAGCGCCATAATGGCTAATGCAAACAGATACAGGAAAATGATAAAAAAGGAAGCAAGAGGTCTCCTCCAGAAGATTCAAGAAATCAAAGGGAAATGTAAACCCAGATTAAGAATGCTGAACAATCAACAGGAAAGCACACTATCTGATCAGGAGAAAATGAAGGGAAGGTAGAAACAGTAAACTGAAGATCTAGACAGAAGAGATGAAAGGATAACAGATTCGTTTGAAGAAGATTCCTATGAGAAAAATTCATAATTTTAGAAGTGAAGTGAAAGCTGACCTGAAAGTACTGGGAAGAAATAGGTCACCAGGGGTAGGTGGGATATTGATAGAATTATTTTAAGCCACAGAGATTGAATCTGTCAAAATCATAACAAGAATACGCCAACAAATATGGAAAACAAAACAATGGCCTACATACTGGAAATGCTTACTATATATCCCAATCCCCAAAAAAGGAGATGCCAAGGAGTGAAGTGACTATAGGACCATTGCTCTAATTTCAGTGCAAGTAAATTGATGCTCAAGGTGCTGCAACAAAGCTTTTACCTGATATAGAGCAAGAAATGCCCGGTGTTAAAGCTGAATTTTGAAAAGGGAGAGACACATGAGACCTAATTGTGGTTATTCATTGGCTACTGGAATGCTCCAAAGAATTTCAGAAGAAGGTTAGTCTATGTTTTATAGACTACAGTAAAGCCTTTGACTGCGTGGATCATGAAAAGCTATGGGCTGCTCTATAAGAAATGGGCATGCCTCAGCACTTGATTGTCTTGATGAGTAACCTGTATGGAGAAGCCACAGTTAGGACAGAATACGGAGAGAGAGAATGGTTTCCTGTAGGCAAAAGTGTCAGACAAGGGTGCATTTTATCTCCCTATCTGTTTAACCTGTACGTAGAACTTATCATACAAAGACCGGGCTAAACTCAGATGAAAAAGGAGTGAAAATTGGAAGAAATATCAACAATCTAAGATTACTGGCAGAAAGCAGCAATGAGTTGAAATGACTCTGATGAAAGTGAAAGAAGAAAGTGCCAAAGCAGGACTGCATTTGAACATCAAGAAGACAAAAATCATGACTACAGAAGAACTACACAGCTTTAATATAGACAATGAAGACACTGAAATTGCTAAAGATTTTGTTTACCTTAGTTAAGTCATCAATTTAAATGGAGACTACAGCCAAGAAATCAAGAGAAGACTGAGATTTGGAAGGGTAGCAATAAAAGAATTAGGAAAGATTATCAAGTGTAAGGAAATGTCATTAGAAACCAAGGCCAGGATTGTCCACACCTTCGTATTCTGAATTACTATGTACAGGTGTGAAAGCTGAACAAGAAAGAAGGCTGACAGGAAAAAACTGATTCATTTGTAATATGGTGTTGAAGGAGAGCTCTCTGGATACCCTGGACCGCCAGAAAGACGAACGAGTAGGTCCTAGAGCAAATTAAGCCTAAACCATTGCTGGAGGCAAAAATGATAAAATTGAGGCTGTCTTACTTTGGGAACATCATGAGAAGCCAGGATCCTTTGGAAAACACAGTAATGCTGGGAAAAGTCGAAGGCAGCAGGAAAAGAGGCAGATCAAATATGAGATGGATTGACTTCATAAAGGAAGCCGTCGGCATGAGTCTATGGGGCTGAGTAGGGCTGTTGAGGACAGGACATTGAGGACATCACTCATTCATAGTGTCCCCAGGAATCAGAGTTGACTTGATGGTACATAATAACAACAAGTTTATTGAGAGCACTACACAATGTCTTCCTGAGGACAGGAACTTTGTCTGTTTTATTCATTAGCTATAACCAGCACCAAGAACAGCACCTAGCTACTCACACATTCATTCAACAAATTATGATTCAGTGCCTTCTATGTGCCTGGGTATTTAGAACATATTTAGTGAATGAATAAACAATGAATGGGTGATTGAATGAAATATTAAGATCTTCCTCCAGACATGCGAACAATTTTACTTAAATCATTTGAAAGAAAGGTCAATATTTTAATATTTTTCATGGTCCTCCTCTTTCTCCACATGAAGCTCTTCACCATTATTTTCATTTCTTATAAAGTATAGATTATAGGGTGGTCTACATGTACTTTCCTGATGCCCACCTTGTTCACTACCAATCTTCCTCCTTAATACTTATCTGAATAGTGTGAAACTTCTTCCTGTGAGGCCCCATGGCATGATACTTAACACATATCTGTTGATTGTTTGTTCTGCTGACATTTCACTTCAATTTACATTTAAGATAGGTCTCTATTTTTTTCTTTTTTTTTTTTTTTTTTTGCTTCCAACCTGCTTTCCAGGATGAACATTTTGAAAAGGGTGAAACCATAGATGATGAGCTCCATGACTAAGGGTTCAGTCTCGTACAGCTTTATGCTCTCAGAGTCTAGCACAGCATCTGACATATAGCTGGTCCCCCAAATGTCCCAAATTTAACCCCCTTTATTATGGTAAAGAATAGACAGAGTTGCCTATTTTGACCGGCACTTTTGGATTGCTTGTTTCCTGTAGAGAGGATCATGTCTACTGCAGTTAAGCAAATAATATTCATTGCTAATAGTTACAAAGTGCTCACATTCATGTCCAACACTGTACTAAGTACTGTAAATGGGTTATCTTCTCACAACAACTATGTGAAATAAGTTTTACTATTATGATAAATGTTCAGATGTGTCCAAGAAAGTTAAAGTATCTGGCCTAAGATCAAATAACTAGTAAGAGAAAAGTAAAGATTCAAAGCAAGTCTGTCACCAGACCATCCTTAACTTCTAATCACAGCAAGTTTCTTCAGATGTTTCATAAGTGAATCCTCAGAATAACAGAAAGTAGAAAAAGACAATAAAAATCTGAATATATGAATATGGAATTACATGTCGCTTTGAATTATTATTAATTCTACTCGCCTCAATTAAGTTAATCTGGGAAGTTAAGAGTTGGTTTAATTATATCCACTCAGTAAAACATAAGAGACAGGTGATGGTAATTTTTTTTACCATCTTAATTATCACCAATTAATTTCCCTGATTATCTCAGATTATTTTATTCACCAATTCAGCAGACATTAATTGAATGCCTACTGTGTTCCAGGCTCTGCTCTAGATACCAGGAAACTAAAATAATAAGGTATAACCTTACCCTCAAGGAACTTATAGTCAAGTGGAGCCAAAAATTAATATACAAACAAGAAATCACAAAACAATAAGACAAATGCCCTATTTGAGAGACTGATTGCTAAGAAGCAGAGAGAGGAACACCAACTTTTTTGCAGAGTAGAGGGTGGGTTGAAGTCCAGGAAGCTGCCACTTTAATTGTGTCTGAGGGATAAACAGAAAATAGGTGGATGAGGGAGTGACTAGGAAGTACACTCTGGCAAGGGGTCAACACAGACATTGGCACAGAAACCTGATATAGCACAGTATATTTAATTATATGAGTATTCCAATAAATATTGCTTAAGGCAAGAGTGTATGGGAGGGCTAAAAATGGGGAGATGACAGGGTCCAGCAGGAGGTGAGGAGCAAAACACAAGAGGCTGAGAGAAAAGTGACCAAAAGTGCCTCACACTTCATGTCAAGGCGTTCAAATGCTCTTATGTAAAGAATGGAGACCGTGTAAGGATTGCTAAGTAGGTGATTGACCGGATTGCATTTCTCTGATAAGTATTTCAGAAAGACCCCTCTGGTGATAGCATGAAGGATAGACTAGAAACGTCCTCAGGTTGAAGCAGAGTTCATCAGGAGGTTATTGTGGTGGTCTAGCCTGCACATGGGGCAAGCCCAGCTCAGGCACTGGCAGCTGGGATGAAGAGGATGGCACTTTTGATAAGTATAGGAGGCATAACTGCTGGCTTAAGGAACTAACTGGATGGGGTGTATGTTTGGAGGAAACCAAGGTTACCAACTTGGGTAATAGTCAACACTTGGTATAGAGATGCCAAGGAGACTGAGAGGAGCAGAGAGAGATGATGACGCATGCTGGTTTAGGTGTTTATGAGACATCCCAGTGGAGATGTACAATAGGCAGAAGAAATAACATTAATGATAAATATAATCACTTATGTGGCAGTGTTCTGAGCATTTCTTATATATTAACTCTTCTAATTCTTACACAATCTTGTGAAAAGGGACTGAAGCACAAAGAGGTAAGTAACTCACACATGCTCACACAGCTGGTATGTAGCATGGCTAAAACTGTCTTGTTGCAAACATTACACTTTATCAAGGGCTCTTGGAGGTTGTTGAACCCTTTTTCTTGGGAGATGTATTATATTCAGATTGCTTTCAAGGAAGACTCTCTGTGTGAAAAGAAATGGCTGCATGAGCAATACTGCAAAGAGGAGATGAGTTCCTTCATCTAAAAAGTTAACACAGCTTTAAACTGGCATGGCTTGTTTGAAATGGGTGTTGTACCATTTGCTACAATGTGGCAAGCAGAATTTGAGAGGGAGCCAAACACAGAGCCGGGCACAAAAAGTATACATGTAATGTACCTTAGTTTCTCCCCACCCATTTCTAACTCCTTCTTTTCTTTTGCCTTATTAAAAAAAATAATGAAAAAGAAAGTCCCTGCTCTTATCCACGATAGTGCTGCCTCTCAGAAATAAGTGTGGATCTCAGGAGAGAGCATGGACTGTTTTGGATATGTATCTTTCAAAATTATAAAATATATAGGTAGGAGTTGAACCTTTGAACATAGGAAAACAAATTCACAGTGCTGCTATGTCCTTTTCCCTCAAACCAATACACACACACGTGCACGCACACAGAGAGGTTCATGAGTATAGTCTCAACAAATGAATTTAGCCAAAAGACAGTTATCCGGCCTGAAACGAACCCATTAGCTGTGAGAGTTCTGAGGGATAATTTTGACTTCTCCTAGTGGAGTACAATTTTCCTTTGCTCCTTGATCTTGTCAGACCTCTCTGTCCCTCATTTTGCATCCTCAAGGTAAGCCTGGTAAGAGTTAAATCTGTAAAATGCTTGCCTTAAATAAAAACAGAATGTTTATTTAGCAGAAATGCTGTAACATGCTGTAGAGTGCACAGTTTATTAGAGTAAAAATACTAATCCAACATGTAGAAAGTAAAATCCATTAAGATGCTTTTTTTTGGTGAATCATTTTATAGTGATAATATCAATATAAAATTGTGTTATACCATAAAGGATCTTTCCCAAGCTTGTGCTAAATTTTCTGTTTTATGCTCTTTGAACAATTAAAAAGCTATAAAGTTAGAAACCCAGTGACAGTAATTATTAAGATATAACTGAAATCATTAACCTGTACCATACCTAAGCAGTTTCAAAATGTCCCCATATTTCAACACATTATTTTATCTGCAGATCTTTAATTTAAATGTTGCTTTTCTAATAAATATAAGGAAGCTATCTTATTACAAGTTAACAAGGGCAAGTAAGCATCCTGAAGAATGCAATCAAGTCTGCGCAATGGTGTGCTCTATTAATGTGGGTTTGATATCAAGCCTGAAAATTGACCTCCTCCCAGAAACTCTGCAAGAATTCTCTCCTTTTGTGGGACAGAGTATTGATAAATGCCTCAGTTCCTCCCTTCACTTGGACACTTAGTTTATGTCGTCAAGATTCGTTTTTGTAAAGATGTAGTTTTCCACTGACCCCCGCATTTCTTTCTGTTCAAAATTAGGATCCCTTAGTCTAATCCTCCAAGTAGAGTTTTCTCTCAAATGTGGGCACCAAATTCCTTAATCTTGGGAGGGAATCAAGAAGCTTTGGACTGATAACTTAATAGCACAGGATTAAACCACAGAATCAATATTTCATTCATTCATCTGAAAAAGAATCACCACTTGCCCCCACCCCAAGAGCACTCCACAGACACACTCATGCTGCTTCCCTCAGAGCCCCTTTATCATCTGACTCCTTCCTGCCTCTATTCAGGCTCATCTCTCTCCATCCTGCACAGCCCCCTCTCAATGCCCTATTATTAAACTGGAAGTTCGTGAAGGCAGGGATAATGTAAATTTTACTTAGACTTCTCTGCACCCAGAAGTGTACCTGGTAGTAAATATTTTTGATTAATTAATAATTTTTAAAAATTAAATGAAGAGGTTTCTGCCTTGCTTCCCTAGTCCTTGAAAGAACTATGGCTCTCACTCTGAACCCCAGTCATTGGCTAGGATTGTGCAACCTGTTTCTTGGCCTCCTTTTCTCTTTAATCTTCTCCCTCTTACCCTTTCCTTAGAAGTCTAGTTGGCTTCAGGAAATTAGACATATTTGGTAAGATCCACTCTCATTTTGACAACTAATTAACTTTCCATCCATTTCATTTAAAGAAAAGTATTTTATCGATTGTGTCTCTGAATTGTAGATCGTGTTATGCTTTTCCTGCAGAGGTTCAGTCATGTCTAATTCGCTATTGTAATAACAAAGATGCTCCACGCAAAAGACATCTGGGACTGAAGGCAGAGGGATTTCCTTTGCTGTAGCCTTAGTGGGATACCAGTTTTTATCATAGTTTCCCTTGATCTAATGTCTACTTCCCCAGCTATATCATGAGCTCTAAGATGACACATGCTATTTTCCTCAAACCCTCCTCTGCCACTCTTTTGGCTTCTAAAACATGCATAGTACTTCTCTTCTTTTCTCCACATTTAATGTTAGCATGAGCACTTCCCTTATAGTCAAGCCACCAGGGTGCCTGTCCCTGGGCTTCCAGCTTTACTAGATCCACACTCTTGCCCACCTCCAGCTTCACCCTTTCCTACAGGGCAAGGAATCTTTGGGCCCAAGCTTTCACACTCACCAATAGCCTTCAATCCCATTTCTATATCCATTTCCAAATACAAGGGACTATGGAAATTCCTGCTCAAATGGCTGGAGTATTCACTTACATGTGTGAGGTTCATCACAGAATGGGAGAGGGTCCAGAACCAGAAGAGAAGGACGTTACAAGGCTAGGACCCTCCATTTGTTCTCTTGCCCTGGGACCACAGATTTTAGAGGTGAACCTGATCATCCTAATTCCAATGCTCATTCATTTACTCTGCCCCTAAATGATCTCTCTGCTTCCACTGCTTCTCCTTTCTACTACGACAACACTTTCTCCACACAGCAGCCAAATTGCAAATCAGATCTTAGCATCTGCTGCTTATAACAATCCATTTGCTTCCCATTGAACTTATAGTGGTCTCCGAGATCCAGAAGATCTGGACCTGCCCACTACTCATCTTCCACCATTCTCTCCTTTACTCTCCTTGTTCCAACCACAAAGACCTCTTCCTCCAGCTCAGTCCTTTCAGAAGTGTTAGTCCCTTTGACCCAGATCTTCACGCAAATGGCTCTTCTCTTTTTTGTTGTTCAAGTCCTGTCTCAAATATACCTTCTCAGGTAGGTATTCCATGGCCACCTTATTTAACTTAACACTCAAGAACACCCCCATCACTCTATAACTCATCATCCTAATTTTGGATAGCAATAATCACTATCTTAAGTTTTTCCATTTAAATACTTCTTTTATCTTAGTTGTCTCCCTACTGTAAGATATAAGGCTGCATGGTAGCAAGGGTCTTTCCATTGTGTTTATGGATTTATCTCAATGCCTTGAACAGAGTCTGAAGCATAGTAGACATTCAATAAGTGGTTATTGAAGGAAGGAAGGAAACAAGGAATAAAGAAAACATGGCAGAAAGGAAGAGAAAAAAGGAGAGGGGCTAGCAGGGAGGGCTATCTGAGGGTCTGTTATTGCATGAGGCAGAGATCAGTCTCTCAGAAAATATCTGACTGCCTTCTCATCCCCTATTGCAAAAGTGAACTAATGAATGAATAAGACTGGTCAGTTAAAATAGGCAGGACATTTGTTTATTCGCAGATTGGGACATCTGGAAAGAAGAGCTGCTTTTTCCTAGTGTTCTCTATCAGTTGGGAAATAATAAAAATGAAAACAGATTTACTCATTGCTTGTGCGTGCCTTCCTGCTCCTCATCCCTTAGTTTCCTTCATCACATTTCTATGACACAACGACTTCCTTAGCAGTGATATGGTCCAGGAATTTCTTGAAGAAACTAGTTTGCAAAAGAAAACCTATTTGCCGTGATTTATGCCTTCACCAATTCATCAAATATTTATCAGTCTTGTACTATATGCTAGGCACTGTACTGGTGTCTGACTTTTTTTCTCCCCCGCGGCATGCATGCTTTTATTATCATATAGTAAGCATACATAAGGTAGCAATTAGTTTTCTGAAAGACAGCATGAATGCCAAGGGGAAGAAGAACACCAAAGGCAATAAAGACTACTTGTATGGAAGCCTCCACTGCCAAGTGAGTCATAGCTCCTAGGGGATAGGGCTCCAAATTCTGCATGTAACTTGGTGGGTAAGAACAGTTTTAGGACAAATAACTACATTTTAAGTAGCAGCATGGCTAAAGAGGTGGGTGCTGAGGTTGGACAGTGAGTGGTAAGTAGCACTTCAGCATAGACAGAACCTATTTCCGACCCTCTCCTTACCTATGACAGAGGTATCAAGAAAGAACCAGTTACAAGCCAACTTTCAATTATGTTCGGACTTCAATTTCTACCTTCAATTCTCATATTACTGTCTTCAATAAAAGAGGTTCAGTTCACAGGTCTTAGGATTTTTTTCAAAATCAATACGAACATCCAATCTTTTACATTCAACAAAAGAAAGAAAAAGAGAGAAGAAAAGCAATGGAAGGAAGGGAAGAAGGAAATTAAAAAGGATGATTGCTGTAACAGAAAAAAACAATGATTATAGAGAAAAACATCAAAAAAGGTAAAGCCCCTGTCAAAAATGGTAACATTTATACAAATGCTTCTTTGATCCCTATTGGAAAGTTCAAATACAAATTAGTTCACTTTTAATATTAATATTATTCTTAATATTGACTTCAGTAGAAGTTCAAAGTGAATAGCTCAAGAGAGAATTCACCCAAATCAACTTTATTATTCAGCATAAGTTGCCGTTATATACTGTTTTCTAGGTGCTGGAGTTAAACACAGAAATGAGAGCACCTAAGGTAAAGGAAAAGTGACAAGAAACACCGCTGAGTTCAGCAACAAGACTCAGAGTGTCTGTCAAATTAGAATTTATGACTATATGCTTTAAAGACAACGAAGAGGTAAATGCAATAAGGGCATCCTTTTGACTAGAGTAATGTCACTTATTCATTCACTTGACAGAATCCTTCTGACAGCTAGCAATATAGAAGCCACAACCAAAATGTCTTTTACAAAATTATTACACAAGAAACAGAGAAAGAGATTCTATTCAATTTTATGAAAATGACACATTATAAAGTCTTATATTTATATCTAAATTCAATGGTTTGTACTAACAGAAATTCTGGTAATTTTAAAATATGTTTTAATGCTATAGAAAAAATGATTTTGTTAAGGAAATTTCATTTTAACTAAACAATGTATTTGAAAAGCAATTTAGCAATATTTATTAAAATTAAAATTCAGATAGCAATAACTCTTCTGGGATTTTTTTTACTGTGATGAAAGCACGTACACATGCACATACATACACACACATGCACACACACACATAAATATGTAACACAGGATTGCTCATAGAGGAGAAAAAACAACCTAAAGGTCTGTGAGAAGGTGAATGGTGAAAAACTTGATACATCTATGTTTTGGAACATTATGTAGCCATTAAGAAGAATGAGTAGAATCCGTGTCTATTAACCAAGAGTGATGCTCACATATTTTTAAATAAAAATTAAAGTTGAAGAATAAAGCTTATGTCAGAGTGTTATTTCACCTTATAAAACTTCAAACAAAATAATAATAAATATATACATTTGTATATATATTTATGAGCTTGAAGAACAATGTGAAGTGATACACACATTGTCAAAAGTTGTTACCACAGAAAGGTAAGAATTAAGAGGTGCTGGGGTAGGGATTGTTAACTTTTTCTTTATTCATTTCTATCATTTAACTTGTTATACTAAGAAAATTTTGTTAAATGAAAAATGAACCCTGTTTTGAAAAAGAAGGAAGGGGAAGAAAATTTACTATTTATTTTATTGAAAGGTTTTTTAATAAGTAATTCCCTAGTAGATGAAGAGATTTGATGCATCTTTAAAACATCAGTATTGTATTCCCTATTAAACATTAAACATCTCAAGGAAGAATAGGCTATCATAAATGAGTCCTAATGAACACACAAAATTAATAAAGTGACTCTCTGTTCATCAGGAACATGAGTCCAAGGCTCATGCGCTTATGATATAAAGAATTTGTTGTACAACTATTAAGTGTGGAGCAAACGTTGGAATTTTGCCAATTTTCCATTTGAATTTTATTATACGTTAAACATAGTGTGACTTTGTTTTACAGGAGCGATTATTTTAAACTACATGAATATTTATTTTTGAGACTCTGATTCTGTGATTTCTTATGTGGCAATAAGCTATAATTCCCTTTCATCTGTGACCAGAAAGGAAGTCTTATAGAAAGTTCATGATGCTGCATTAATGTATAAAATTCCATATATAAGTCACTTGGTAACAATACTAAAATCTTTTCTTGTCATCTCCTCTAAAATTTTTCTAAGTCTTTATCCTCTAAAATACTCTTTTTAATTGAAAGCATCAGCACTTTGAACCTGGAACAGCCAAGTTGTGGTAGCTAGCTCATTATTGGAAAGCACCATTTATATGCTTATTTCTGGACTTACCAGGAAATTTTCAACTACTGAAAAGTAGTACCCAGAGCAGTGAAGTTTCTGCAATATATTTTTTTTTTTTTTTTTTTTTTTTTTTTTTTTTTTTTTTATTAATGTTATGATAGATTACAACCTTGTGAGATTTCAGTTGTACATTTTTGTTAGTCATGTTGTGGGTACACCACTTCCCCCTCCGTACCCTCCCCCCACCCCCCCTTTTCCCTGGTAACCACCAATCAGATCTCCTTCTCAATATACTAAATTCCACCTATGAGTGGAGTCATATAGAGTTCGTCTTTCTCTGACTGACTTATTTCGCTTAACATAATACCCTCGAGGTCCATCCACATTGTTGTGAATGGGCCAATTTCGTCTTTTTTTATGGCTGAGTAGTATTCCATTGTGTATATATACCACATCTTCTTTATCCAATCATTAGTTTCTGGGCATGTAGGCTGGTTCCACGTCTTGGCTATTGTAAATAATGCTGCAATGAACATAGGGGTGCAACGGACTCTTGAGATATCTGATATCAGGTTCTTAGGATAGATACCCAGTAATGGGATGGCTGGGTCATAGGGTATTTCTATTTTTAACTTTTTGAGAAATCTCCATACTGTTTTCCATAGTGGCTGTACCAGTTTGCATTCCCACCAACAGTGTATGAGGGTTCCTCTTTCTCCACAACCCCTCCAACATTTGTCGTTCTTGGTTTTGGATGTTTTTGCCAATCTAACGGGGGTAAGGTGATATCTTAGTGTAGTTTTGATTTGCATTTCCCTGATGATTAGCGATGATGAACATCTTTTCATGTGTCTATTGGCCATATTCATATCTTCTTTTGAGAAATGTCTGTTCATGTCCTCTGCCCATTTTTTGATCGGGTTGTTTGTTTTTTTGTTGTTAAGCAGTGTGAGTTCTTTGTATATTATGGAGATTAACCCTTTGTCGGATAAGTGGCTTGTAAATATTTTTTCCCAATTAGTGAGCTGTTTTTTTGTTTCAATCCTGTTTTCCCTTGCCTTGAAGAAGCTCTTTAGTCTGATGAAGTCCCATTTGTTTATTCTTTCTATTGTTTCCCTCAACTGAGGAGTTACAGTGTCTGAAAAGATTCTTTTGAAACTGATGTCAAAGAGTGTACTGCCTATATTCTCTTCCAAAAGACTTATTGTCTCAGGCCTAATCTTTAGGTCTTTGATCCATTTTGAGTTTATTTTGGTGTGTGGAGAAAAAGAATGGTCAATTTTCAATCTTTTGCATGTGGCTGTCCAGTTTTCCCAGCACCATTTGTTGAAGAGACTTTCTTTTCTCCATTGTAGGCCCTCTGCTCCTTTGTCGAAGATTAGCTGTCCATAGATGTGTGGTTTTATCTCTGGGCTTTCAATTCTGTTCCATTGATCTGTGGACCTGTTTTTGTACCAGTACCATGCTGTTTTGATCACTGTAGCTTTGTAGTATGTTTTGAAATCGGGGATTGTGATTCCGCCGGCTTTGTTTTTCTTGCTCAGGATTGCTTTAGCAATTCGCGGTCTATTGTTGCCCCATATGAATTTTAGGATTGTTTGTTCAATTTCTGTGAAGAATGTTCTTGGGATTCTGATTGGGATAGCATTGAATCTGTATATTGCTTTAGGTAGTATGGACATTTTAACTATGTTTATTCTTCCGATCCATGTGCAAGGGATGTCTTTCCATCTCTTTATGTCATCGCCTATTTCTTTCAAGAGAGTCTTGTAGTTTTCATTGTATAGATCCTTCACTTCCTTGGTTAAGTTTATCCCAAGGTATTTTATTCTTTTCGTTGCTATTGTGAATGGGATAGAGTTCTTGAGTTCTTTTTCTGTTAGTTTATTGTTAGTGTATAGAAATGCTACTGATTTATGCACGTTAATTTTATACCCTGCTACTTTGCTGTAGTTGTTGATTATTTCTAATAGTTTTTCTGTGGATTCTTTGGGGTTTTCTATGTATAAGATCATGTCGTCTGCAAACAACGAGAGTTTTACTTCTTCGTTACCTATTTGGATTCCTTTTATTTCTTTTTCCTGCCGAATTGCTCTGGCCAGCACCTCCAGAACTATGTTGAATAGGAGTGGTGAAAGTGGGCACCCTTGTCTTGTTCCTGTCCTCAGAGGGATGGCTTTCAGCTTTTGTCCATTGAGTATGATGTTGGCTGTGGGTCTATCATATATGGCCTTTATTATGTTGAGGTACTTTCCTTCTATACCCATTTTACTGAGGGTTTTTATCATAAATGGGTGTTGGATCTTGTCGAATGCTTTCTCTGCATCTATTGAGATGATCATGTGGTTTTTGGTTTTCATTTTGTTAATGTAGTGTATCACGTTGATTGACTTGCGGATGTTGAACCATCCCTGTGTCCCTGGTATAAATCCCACTTGATCATGGTGTATAATCTTTTTGATGTATTGCTGTAATCGGTTTGCCAAAATTTTGTTGAGGATTTTTGCATCTATGTTCATCAGTGATATCGGCCTGTAGTTCTCCTTCTTTGTGTTGTCCTTGTCAGGTTTGGGGATCAGAGTGATGTTGGCTTCATAGAATGTGTTAGGGAGTTCTCCATCTTTCTCAATTTTCTGGAACAGTTTGAGGAGAATAGGTATTAAGTCTTCTTTGAATGTTTGGTAGAATTCTCCAGAGAAGCCGTCTGGTCCTGGACTCTTGTTTTTGGGGAGGTTTTTGATTACCGTTTCTATTTCCTTACTTGTGATTGGTCTATTCAGATTCTCCATTTCTTCCTGATTCAGTTTGGGGAGATTGTAGGAGTCTAGGAATTTGTCCATTTCTTCCAGGTTGTTCAATTTGTTGGCATATAGTTTTTCATAGTATTCTCTTATGATCTCTTGTATTTCATTGGTATCTGTTGTGATTTCTCCTCTGTCATTCCTGATTTTATTAATTTGCGATTTCTCTCTTCTTTTCTTGGTGAGTCTGGCTAGGGGTTTGTCAATTTTGTTAATTCTTTCGAAGAACCAACTCTTTGTTTCATTGATCCTTTCTATTGTCTTTTTTGTTTCAATATCGTTTATTTCTGCTCTTATTTTTATTATTTCCCTCCTTCTACTGACTCTGGGCCTTGTTTGTTCTTCTTTTTCTAGTTCTGTTAGGTGTCGTTTGAGGTTGCTTACGTGAGCTTTTTCTTGTTTAGTGAGGTGAGCCTGTATTGCGATGAATTTCCCTCTTAGGACTGCTTTTGCTGCATCCCAAATGATTTGGTATGTCGTGTTCTCATTTTCATTTGTCTCCAGATAATATTTGATTTCTTCTTTAATTTCTTCAATGATCCATTGTTTGTTGAGAAGCGTGTTGTTTAGTCTCCACATTTTTGCACCTTTCTCTGCTTTTTTCTTGTAGTTGATTTCTAGTTTAATAGCGTTATGATCAGAAAAGATGCTTGATATTATTTCAACTCTCTTGTATTTATTGATGTTTGCTTTGGTTCCCAAAATATGGTCAATCCTTGAGAATGTTCCATGTGCACTTGAGAAGAATGTGTAACCTGCTGTTTTTGGATGAAGTGTTCTATATATATCTATTAAGTCCATCTGGTCTAATTTTTCATTTAATTCTATTATTTCCTTGTTGATTTTCTGTCTGGATGTTCTGTCCATTGGTGTTAATGGTGTGTTGAGGTCCCCTACTATTATTGTATTGTTGTTGATGTCTTCTTTTAGATCTATTAAGAGTTGCTTTACAAATTTTGGTGCTCCTGTGTTGGGTGCGTATATATTTATAAGTGTTATGTCTTCTTGGTGGAGAGTCCCTTTTATCATTATATACTGTCCCTCTTTGTCTTTCTTTATCTGTTTTGCTTTGAAATCTACCTTGTCTGATATTAGTATAGCGACACCTGCTTTCTTTTGTTCATTATTAGCTTGGAGTATTGTTCTCCATCCCTTCACTCTGAGTCTGTGTTTGTCTTTGGGGCTGAGGTGTGTTTCCTGGAGGCAGCATATTGTTGGATCTTGTTCTTTGATCCATCCTGCCACTCTGTGTCTTTTGATTGGGGAGTTCAATCCGTTTACATTTAGAGTGATTATTGAGACGTGGTGGCCTACCACTACCATTTTGTGTCTTGTTTTCCGGTTTTCTTCAGTTTCCTTTGTTTCTCGTCCCATGGTTTAATCTGTTCTGATGTAGAGCTGCTACTCTCTGTTGTTGTCCTTCTACTTATCTCCTCTGCTCTTGGTTTTGTAGTCCCTTTCCTTTTTTGGATTTTTCAGGAATGAGGGTTTTCCTGAGGATTTCCTGAAGAGGAGGTTTTGTGGCAATGAACTCCCTTAATTTTTGTTTATCTGGGAAAGTTTTTATTTCTCCATCGTATTTGAAGGATATTTTCGCTGGGTAGAGAATTCTCGGCTGTAGGTTTTTGTCCTTCAGATTTTTGAATATATCATTCCACTCTCTTCTCGCCTGTAAAGTTTCTGCTGAGAAATCTGCTGATAGCCTGATGGGGGTTCCTTTGTAGGTTAGTTTCTTTTGCCTGGCTGTCCTTAATATTTTCTCCTTGTCGTTGACTTTTGCTAGCTTCACTACTATATGGCGTGGAGTTGGTCTTCTTGCATTGATAAAGTTTGGAGATCTATTGGCTTCTGTCACCTGAAGATCCATCTCCCTCACCAGATTTGGGAAGTTCTCAGCCATTATTTCTTTGAATAGGTTTTCTGCCCCTTTCTCCTTCTCTTCTCCCTCTGGTATACCTATAATCCTTACGTTGCATCTCCTAATTGTGTCTGATAATTCTCGGAGAGTTTCTTCATTTCTTTTAAGTCTTGCTTCTCTCTCCTCCTCTGCCTGCAACAATTCTATATTGCCATCTTCCAAATTGCTAATTCTTTCCTCCATATTATCGGCCCTACTGTTCAGAGCATCTAGATTTTTCTTAATCTCCTCTATTGTGTTCTTCATTTCCAGTATTTCTGTTTGGTTCTTCTTTATCGTATCAAACTCTTTTGTGACATAGCTCCTGAACTCGTTGAGTTGTCGGTCAGAATTCTCTCTTAACTCAGTGAGTATTTTAATGATGGCTGTTTTGAAGTCATCATCATTTAGGTTATATATCTCATTTTCTTTGGGATTGTTTTCTGTGTATTTGTTACTTTCTTTCTGTTCTGGAGATTTGATGTATTTTTTCATATTGCTTGATGATGTTGATTTGTGCCTCCGCATGGAGATAGAGTTTAGTTGCTCCTTTCACTTGTTTCAGCTGCTGCGGTGGGGGGAGCAGCTGTTTATACTTCACCAACCAGGAACCCTGTCCGTAGTTGCTAACTGGGCCTGGGCCCCTCTTCGTAGCCACAGTGGCCCTTTGGATTCCCTCCTCTGCCGTGGGGGCCGTCACGGGGGGCTTCAGACTGCAGGTGCCTACTGTTGTTGCCCACCTAGATGCGCTCTCTCCTTGGGGTCTGCAACGGTGTTATGGGCTTTTCCAGCGGCCAGGGGTGGGATCACTTTTATTTGTCGCTCGGTAGCTGTCGGCACCCACCAAATCTCACTTGTCCTCTATGGGTCGCAGGAGAGCTATTGGCATCTTCTACAGTCTGTGGTTAGTACACCTAGCTATGCTGCTTTTGCCCTGGGGTCTTCCAGCCTTGTGGCTGGCGGCTGGGTGCCTTCTACTGGTGCTGTGCCGAGGCTTTCCCTAAGGCTTCTGTGAGCCTGTAGGGTTTCCCCCTAGGCTACTAAGCTGGGTCTCTGGAACTCTCTCCAGCCCCAGTCCTCTCCGAGATCTCCGGCAATCCCTAGCCTCACCTGGTGGGCAACGGCAGCTGGGGGTCGCCCCGCCCTCTGGGCTTCTCTCCGGGCCTCTGCCGGGAGCTCTGAATGCTCAGCGTGGCCCCTCTGCTACCGGCAGACAGAGAGTTTTGTCTGCTGCCCAGGCGGAGCTCCGGCGCTTCTCCACCGGATCGCCGGACCCGCCTTTGAAAGTTCCCCCGCCCCGGTCCTCTCCGAGATCTCCGGCAATCCCTAGTCCCACGGGGCGGGCAACGGCAGCTGGGGGTCGCCCCGCCCTCTGGGCTTCTCTCCGGGCCTCTGCCGGGAGCTCTGAATGCTCAGCGTGGCCCCTCTGCTACCGGCAGACAGAGAGTTTTGTCTGCTGCCCGGGCGGAGCTCCGGCGCTTCTCCACCGGATCGCCGGACCCGCCTTTGAAAGTTCCCCCGCCCCGGTCCTCTCCGAGATCTCCGGCAATCCCTAGTCCCACGGGGCGGGCAACGGCAGCTGGGGGTCGCCCCGCCCACTGGGCTTCTGTCCGGGCTTGTGCCGGGAGCCCTGAGTGCTCAGCGTGGCCCCTCTGCTACCGGCAGACAGGGAGTTTTGTCTGCTGCCTGGGGGAGCTCCGGCACTTCCCCTCCGGGTCGCCGATCCGGCCTTTGAAAATTCCCCCGCCCCGGTCCTCTCCGAGATCTCCGGCAATCCCTAGTCCCACGGGGCGGGCAACGGCAGCTGGGGGTCGCCCCGCCCTCTGGGCTTCTCTCCGGGCCTCTGCCGGGAGCTCTGAATGCTCAGCGTGGTCCCTCTGCTACCGGCAGACAGAGAGTTTTGTCTGCTGCCCGGGCGGAGCTCCGGCGCTTCTCCACCGGATCGCCGGACCCGCCTTTGAAAGTTCCCCCGCCCCGGTCCTCTCCGAGATCTCCGGCAATCCCTAGTCCCACGGGGCGGGCAACGGCAGCTGGGGGTCGCCCCGCCCACTGGGCTTCTGTCCGGGCTTGTGCCGGGAGCCCTGAGTGCTCAGCGTGGCCCCTCTGCTACCGGCAGACAGGGAGTTTTGTCTGCTGCCTGGGGGAGCTCCGGCACTTCCCCTCCGGGTCGCCGATCCGGCCTTTGAAAATTCCCCCGCCCCGGTCCTCTCCGAGATCTCCGGCAATCCCTAGTCCCACGGGGCGGGCAACGGCAGCTGGGGGTCGCCCCGCCCTCTGGGCTTCTGTCCGGGCCTCTGCCGGGAGCTCTGAATGCTCAGCGTGGCCCCTCTGCTACCGGCAGACAGAGAGTTTTGTCTGCTGCCTGGCGGAGCTCTGGCGCTTCCCCACCGGGTCGCCGGACCCGCCTTTGAAAGATCCCCCGCCCCGGTCCTCTCCGAGATCTCCGGCAATCCCTAGTCCCACGGGGCGGGCAACGGCAGCTGGGAGACCTCCGTGCCCACCGTGTCTCTCTCTGGGACCCTCCGGGCGCCCCGAGCACCAGGCCGGGTCTCCCCGCCAATGGCGGGGAGAGACTCTCCCCGCGGGCTCAGGTGTGCAACTCCAAAGTTTCCCTCTGCGTTTAGGAGTAATTGCGGGGGGTTTAAGTAGGGTTCTGGTCACCTGTTTCCACCGTCGCTCCTCTGTTGTGTTCTCGCTCCTGCCCTAGATGTGTGTGGATCCTCTGGGGGCGTCCGTTGGAAGAAAGCCGCTTGCGGGTACTAGGCTGCCCGTCGGGGTCGGAGAGTTTTCACCTATTTCCACATCCTCCCGGAGGAAAGTCCGTCCACCTTCCGATGTATAGACGCGTGGGTGTCTCAGACGTCCTGAGATGCTGTCTGGATATCCTTTGTCAAGCGATAAGTGTCCAAATAATTGTAGACTCGAAGGGCGAGAGACAAAGAGGACTACTCACGGCGCCATCTTGGAAGCCAGCCTCTGCAATATATTTTTAAATTTCTTTCACTTGAAACTTGATAATCAAGAACAAATACATTCATCAGGGTCCTTGCTGCTTCTGGTAATAGCTAAATTAAACAGAAGCCAGATTTTCTCAATCAGTTTCCAGTGTCTGCATCCCTACCTATAGTCATTAAATGTAGGGTTAAGTAGCATTCATCTTAGCTGAGTACTGCAGTTGTGGAAGTAAACCAGATACACTAATAAATGTTAACAACGGGATCTTTGGGGGCTAGAGAGGAGATGCATTTTCCAATTTGTGTGGTATAAATACTAACATTATGCCAATTGCAAGCTAACAAATATTTTAAAACCAGCTGGCAAATTTCCTAAGAATTTAACACTCAGCTCTTGCAAACCAATTCCAGCCAGCTCCAGCCCATCACCAAAGTGAACCATGAGATCATCCCTACTTTCCAACTGTTAATCATGCTAATAAGAAGCAAAATGGCAATTTCCACTGGGAGGAACATTGGGCTAGGTGAGAAAAATCAATTCTTACCAATGTCTCCCACATAGCCTGTTCATTGATATTGTACTAACTAAGGTGATTCCACATTCTCATTGTATCTATGCTACCTCAAGGAGTCCCAGAATGTGACTAGATAATTATTAAGTGCTCACAAGACACGATTATTAAATGATATCACAATGGTAGATAACAACTGGTTTGTACAATTCAAAAAGGAGTCACTTGGGAAAACTGACTACAAATATGTTTGGCTATTTACTAGTAAACTAAAAACGTGTTTCAACTTTTTGTCAGCAAGGATTTTATACAGAAGCATGCCCCTGAAACTGAAGGAAAGGGCAAGGCAATTTGTCTTACAGATTCCCTATTTAAGACCCTAGTTTGCTTTCTCTAAAAGGAATCCTTATTCTACCTTGAACTTGGACTTGATTTATCTCATAAAATTCACAGGAAGAAGTCAAGCACAACCATTAGCTAGTCCAAAGAAAGAACATAATTAAGAGCAGTACTTAGGGATTGATGAGACAGGTAAAATAATCAGTTAAGCAAAGGAGCATTTTGTAATTTAAAAAAATTAGAATTTTCTATCTCTATCATCTTTACATTACACAATTACTTTTATTTCAAGACCATCGCTCACCCTAGTAGCAGGCTTATATTCTAATTAAATTACCTCCTTAACATAATTGAATTAAGGACTTGCTTTTGTTATATCATCACTCATTATAACGACAACAACAATGACAATAATAATATGTAACAAGTGCCAATCTCTATTCCTGGTCTTTTAATATACATTGTCTCTAACATTTATGGTAAACCTGCCAGGCAATTATTATTTTCCCTGTGGATAAGTGGAGGAAATGGGAGTTTGTAGAGATTAAGTAACATTTAAAACCACACAACTACTAAATATCACTGCCAGGATCTGAATTCAGATCTGTCTATTTTCATAGTCTATTCTATATTTTCTATTTTTTTAGTAAGAGAACTTGTTTTCTGCATTACTGAGATTTTCCTTTGCTTAATGGCATTTAATTGTCTAAATACCCCAATAGTCAACATCACTTCCAATACACCATAAAGACCAAGACTTGAAATCCTACAATGATGATGTTTACTGTTGTTATGCAATTATCTGTGTGGTGCTTGTCTGCACTAAGGAAAGAAGTGGCTAATGTAATGTACAATCCAAAACTTGGGATTAACCACGGAAATTTAACATAATTTTAAACCCCAAAGGATAAATTCAGCCATCTATAAAAATTATCTGCTTTAAGCAATAGTCAGAAAATAGATAACTTCAGGCATACGTAAAAATTTAAGCTCATTAAGTTATTCAGGGTACAGTCTGAAGAATGTATGACGATGTCCAAATATATGAAGTTGTTAAAGCAAGTGAGGAATAATCGATTGTAAGAAATGAATTGTAATTTATCATAATAAACAGACAAGAGCGGTGGTCTAATTAATTATATTCTATCTTGTGAGTACATTTGTGTTGGAATCACTCTCTATGGGGACTAAAAAAATAGCAACTATCAGGATATCTCCAAGATTTGGAGGACCAGGAACTATATGGGCAATCTCAAACTTCCCAGTTCCCTTTTGTAAAATTAGTCAAAACAGAAAATCCAAACTGAAATTTCCAAGATCAGAAACATACCTTCTAAATCATTTGCGACAACAATAACTCTATGATTCTAACAAGCTTGAATGTTTTAAGGCGATATATGTAGCTATCTACCTAGCCATACTAACATCCACCTATTTAGACATTGTTTCAAGTAATCATAGGAGAGAAGCCTTTATTTAGTCCATCAAAACCCTGTTGTTCAGCTTTCACACAGCTGAGTATGATGTTAGCAGTGGGTTTGTCATGTATGGCTTTTATTTTGCTGAGGTACAGTCCTTCCAAACCTAATTTGTTGAGAGTTTTTATCATGAAAGTGTGTTGAATTTTGACAAATGCTTTTTATGCATCTGTTGGGTCATCATGATTTTTATCCTTCATATTGTTTATGTGACATATCACATTCATTGATTTGTATATGCTGAAACGTCTTTCCATCTCAGGGATAAACCTCAGTCGATCATGGTGTATGATCCTTTTAATTTGTTGTTGAATTCAGTTTGATAATATTTTGTTGAAGATTTTTGCATCAATCTTCATTAGGGACATTGGCTTGCAATTTCCTTTCCTTGTAGTGTTCTTGCTTGACTTTGGTATCAGAATATCAGAATGGTAATGCTGGCCTCATAAAATGAATTCGGAAGTGGTCCCACCTCTTCAATTTTTGGAAGAATTTGCTGAGCATTGGTGTTAAATCTTCTAGTTTGGTAGAATTCACCAGCAAAGCCATCTGATTCCAGGTTTTTCTTTGCTGGGAGGTTTTTGATTACTGATTCAATCTCCTGCCTCTCTGTTGGTCTGTTCAGATATCCTATTTCTTCATGATTCAGTCTTGGCAGGTTATAAGTTTCTAGGAACTTTTCCATTTCATCTGGGTTACCCAATTTGTTGGCATATAACTGTTCACAGTAGTCTCTTATGATTCTTTTATTTCTGTGGTATTAATTGTAATGTCTCTTTTTTTAATTTATGATTTTATTTATTTGAGTCTTCTCTCTTTTTTCCTTTAATTAGCCTAGCTAAACATTTGTCAATTTTGTTTATCTTTTTCAAAATCAGCTCTTAGTTTTGTTTATTTTTTCCATTGTTATTTTAGTCCCTATTTCATTTATTTTACTTTATCATTATTATTTCCTTTTGCTAACTATGGGCTTAGTTAAAAAAACTAGGAAAAAGGAACTTTTTTCTAGTTCCTGAAGGTATAAAATTAGGTTGTTTATTTCAGATCTTTCTTCATTTTTAATGTAGGCATTTATTACTATGAAATTGCTTCTTAGTATTGTTTTTGCTACATTCCATTAAGTTTTGGTATATTGTTCCTACAGAATTCTTAGTTAACTCGGCTTTAAATATGTATATCCATGCGTAATACTTATGCATAAAGTACACATCTCATAAAGTTGGCCCAGGTAAATTGGTCATTCTTCAAAAAGCAAAAATAAATATGTCTTTAATTAGGATTATATGGCATTTAGGAAAAAGTTTTAAGGAACCAATCTTCAATAAACAAGACTAAGATTTCAAAGCAGTAATTATTTTGTTAAATTATTCATGTTTTCCAAACTGTCAACAGAACTCAGTCTCAAAAACAAAAATAACTAAAACATAATTATTTTTATCATATATATTATAAATATATATTATAAATTGTAACATGTTGGCATTCCAATGAGACCCTGATCTTTTCTTTCATTTATTTTATTGAGGTCATAACGGTTTATAACATGGTATAATTTCAGGTGTACATTATTATTTATCAATTTCTGTACAGACTGCATTGTGCTCACCACCCCTTCACCCCTTTTGCCCACCTCCCAAACCCCTTCCCGTCCAGTAACCACCCACTAATCTGTTCTCTTTATCCAAGTCTTTGTTTATCTTCCACATATGAGTGAAATCATGTGGTATTTGTCTTTCCCTGTCTGGCTTATTTTGCTTAATAGACTACCCTCAAGGTCCATCCATGTTGTTGCAAATGGAACAATTTTGTCTCTTCTATGGCTGAGTAGTATTCCCTTGTATATAAATATGCCATCTTCTTTATCCATTCATCAGTCAATGGGCACTTGTGTTGCTTCCATGTCTTGGCTATTGTGAATAATGCTGCAATGAACATAGGGATGCATAAGTCTGTTTGAATTGATAACTTCAAGTTCTTTGGATAAATATCCAGTAGTGGGATAGCTGGGTCATGTGGTATTTCCATTTTTAATTTTTTGAGACATCTCCATTCTGTTTTCCATAGTGGCTGCCCCAGTTTGCATTCCCACCAGCAGTGTATGAAGGTTCCCTTTTTCCACATCCTCTCCAACATTTGTTATGTTTTGTCTTGGTAATGATAGCCAGTCAAACAGGTAAAAGATGACATCTCATTGTAATTTTGATTTGCATTTCCCTGAGAATTAGTGATAACATCTTTTAATGTGCTTGTTGGCCATCTGTATATCTTCTTTGGAAAAATGTCTGTTCTTATCCTCTGCCCATTTTTTGATCGGGTTGTTTGTTTTTACGTTGTTGAGTTGTATGACCTTGATCTTAATCATCCTCAGTTCCTTGAAATGAAATGAAATAGGGTTAAACAATAAGACATGCAAACTTTACAGAAAAACTGTTTAATAGTTGCTCCCCTTAATATGAGCCAATACAATATGAGTTAGATTCTCTATGTGCACTGGGTTTAGAATGTATTAAAGACCTAGTAAAGTTTAAGAACCACTCATCTTGTCCCACCATTCATCCTATAGATAATTAGCAAAATTAGTGCCCTTTTTAGATTCCAGTTGTAAATTAGCATAAAGTCCGAATTACAATCTAAGCCTCCTAATTGTCAGTTAATTTCTCAATCAATAAATATGTGTTAAATAGGGCAAAATCTGAGTTAGCCTTTGAGATAAAAAGTTGAATAAGATAATTATTTTGAGTACAGGAGAGTCAGAAGGCAAATTAATAAGTGATAACGCATTGAGATAATTAATACAAAGCTCTTGTGTAAAAGGAGCTACAAAATACAGAGAAAAGAGATCAAGTAACTCTTTAAAGAGCTGTAGATAAGAAGTGTAATTTGGGGGCCGGCCCAGTGGCACAACAGTCAGATTTGCATGTTACACTTCAGCGGCACAGGGTTTGCTGCTTCAGATCCCGGGTGTGGACCTGTGCACCGCTTGTCAAGCCATGCTGTGGCAGGTGTCCTACATATAAAGCGGAGGAAGATGGGCATGGATGTTAGCTCAGGGCCAGTCTTCCTCAGCAAAAAAGAGGAGAGCTGGCAGCAGATGTTAGCTCAGGACTAATTTTCCTCAAAAAAGTTGAAGAAAAAAAAATAAAAAGAGGTATAATTTGAAGGAATTTAAATAATGGATATATTATCAGCAAAGGGGGATGGTCATTCAGATGTACAAAGATCTGGAATCAAAGACAACAATATGACAAGAAAGTGAGAAGAGAGCTGATTGAGACTGGAAGCAAGGCTACAACATATATTTGAGAATGCTTTTGAAAAGTCCTAAGTACCACACCAAGGAACTTAGACTTAATTTTGTGAAATGGGAAAATAATCAAATGTTGAAGGAAACATTTGTCTTTTGAAAAATTTTTTTCCAATTTTATTTATTTATTTATTTATTTTTAATTGCAGTAACATTGGGTTATAACATATGGCTTTTGGATGTACATCATAATATATTTCAAATTCTGTGTATATTACATCATGTTCACCACCCAAAAACTAATTATAGTCCACCACCACACATGTGAGCCTAATCACACCTTTTGCCCTCCCCCCCCCCCGTGGTAACCACCAATCCATTCTCCGTTGCTATGTGTTTGTCGTTTTTATCTTCTACTTTCTCCCTCTGACTTATTTCACTCAGCATAATACCCTCAAGGTCCACCCATGTTGTCACAAATGGCTGGATTTCATCATTTCTTATGGCTGAGTAGTATTCCATTGTGTATAAATATCATATCTTCTTTATCCATTCATCCCTTGATGGGCACCTAGGTTGCTTCCAAGTCTTGGCTATTGTGTATAATGTTGCAATGAACATAGGGGTGCAAGTATCTTTATGCCTTTGCATTTTCAAATTCTTTGGGTAAGTACCCAGCAGTGTGTAGCTGGATCAAATGGTAGATCTATTCTTAATTTTATGAGGATACTCCATACTGCTTTCCATAGTGACTGCACGAGTTTGCACTCCTACCAGCAGTGTACAAGGTTCCCATCTCTCCACATCCTCTCCGACATTTGTTGTTTCCTGTCTTGTTAATTATAGCCATTCTAATTGGAGTGAGGTGATACCTCATTGTAGTTTTGATTTGCATTTCCCTGATAGCTAATGATGTTGAGCATCTTTTCATATGCCTGATGGCCATCCATTTATCTTCTTTGGCGAAATCTCTGTTCAGATCTTTTGCACATTTTTTAATTGGGTTGTAGGTTTGTTTGTTGTTGAGCTGTATGAGTTCTTTATATAATTTGGATATTAACCCCTTATCTGATATACGGTTTGCAAATATCTTCTCCCAATTGTTAGGTTGTCTTTTCATTTTGTTGATGGTTTCCTTTGCTGTGCAGAAGCTTTTTAGTTTCGTGTAGTCCCATTCGTTCATTTTTTCTTTTGTTTCCCTTGCCCAGTCACACATGGTGAAAATATGCTGTCAGACTTGAAAGTCAGACTTGAAAATATGCTGCTAAGACCCATGTCAAAGAGTGTACTGCCTATGTTTTCTTCTAGAAGTTTCATGGTTTCAAGTCTTACATTCAAGTCTTTAATCCATTTTGAGTTGATTTTTGTGCATGGTGTAAGGGAATGGTCCACTTTCGTTCTTTTGCATGTGGTTGTCCAGTTTTCCCAACACCATTTATTGAAGAGACTCTCCTTTCGTCACCATATGCTCTTAGCTCCCTTGTTGAATATTAGCTGTCCATAAATGTGTGGGTTTATTTCTTGGCTCTTGATTCTGTTCCATTCATCTCTGTGTCTGTTTTTGTGCCAGTACCATGTTGTTTTGGTTGCTATGGCTTTGTAGCATATTTTGAAATCGGGGGTGTGATACCTCCAGCATTGTTCTTTTTTCTCAGGAATCCTTTGGCTATTCGAGATACAACATCCATTTATGATAAAAACTATAAATAAAATGGGTATAGAAGGAAAATACCTCAACATAATAAAGGCCATATATGACAAACCCACAGCAAATATCATTCTGAATGGAGAAAAACTGAAAACTATCCCTTTAAGAACAGGAACCAGACAAGGATGCCCACTGTCACCACTCTTATTTAACATAGTATTGGAAGTCCTAGCCAGAGCAATCAGGCAAGAAAAAGAAATAAAAGGGATCCACATTGGAAAAGAAAAAGTGAAACTGTCACTCTTTGCAGACGACATGATTTTATACCTAGAAAACCTAAAGAATCCACTAAAAAACTTTTAGAAACAATAAAGGAATACAGTCAAATCATGGGATACAAAATCAACGTACAAAAATTGGTTGTGTTTCTATACACTAACAACAAAGTCGCAGAAAGAGAAATTAAGAATACAATCCCATTTACAATTGCAAGAAAAAGAATAAAATACCTAGGAATAAACTTAACCAAAGAGGTAAAAGATCTGTACACCAAAAACTGTAAATCATTGTTGAAAGAAACCGAAGAAGACACAAAGAAATGGAAGGATATTCCATGCTCTTGGATTGGAAAAATTAACATCTTTAAAATGTCCATACTTCTAAAGTAATGTATAGATTCAACGCAATCCCTATCAAAGTTCCAACATTTTCCACAGAAATAGAACAAAGAATCCTAAAACTTATATGGAACAACAGAAGGAGACATATTTGAATCTGTTGTTCTAAAGTTCACTCTAGCCAGAGTGTGGAGGATAGACTGAAGAGAGAGTCATAGAAATGAAGACAGGAAAACCACAAGAGAAGAGAGACAACGAGAATAGAAAGTACAAGATAAATTCAAGATCTAGATTTGCTTGGATGTCGGGGAAGATGGATGAGAAAGGACTTCAGGATGGCTCTGAGATTTCTAACTAAACAACAGATGCAAGATGACACCAGTAACTGACAGCATAAGAGAAAGAAGAAATAACCCACAGAGTAGCGGGGAGAGGGTGAGATACTGAGTCTTTTCTGAGTGTGGGGTGCATGTGAGCATATCCTGGTAGATATGGGCACTAGGCAGTACTGCCACACTCTTTTGATATTTTTTATTAACTTATTTTAGCTCCATATATCCCTTCATATATATTCAGTGAGGATGGTCTTATTACAAGGAGATCAATGACCAGTTGGAGGGTAACTGATGCCCTGAATTTAAATAACAATCCTTACTGTTCTTAAATGTTGTAATTTTTGTGTTCAGTGAGCACCGTCCCCTTAGCCAGATCAGCAGACAGAGTGAATCATAATTGCTTTTAACTATAAACCACATAGTGCTTTTAAATATAAACCACAGTACATTTGTTAAAATGTGTTCCCATAAAGATTTATGGATTCAAAGTGCATTTGCAAAAGTTAATGTAGAAGTCCTTTGAATGGCTTTCACTGAGTTTCTTATCAACCATGACATTTTATGGCTGATGCTATATTATGTTTCTCAGTGACATCGTTTCAGACACTTTCATAACTAAATGTACTCTATAATGCACTCAGAAATTATTCTATTTAATTAAACATAAAAATAATTAGATGTTTATAATTAAAAGAAGAACTTAGCTCACATTTGAAACAATGAAGGTTGATGACATACAACGATATAAACAATCTTGTGTTTAACTGCATAAAATGCACATTGAAGCAATTTCCGTCTCAGGCTGCAAATATTTGCAATTAAACTATAAGGCTGGGGCATGCATATCTTTAAAATGACCCTCAGCTTATGTCAAGAAATTAAATTTTTCCTTGTTTATCTTATTAGCATGCCTCAGAGAACCTTGGCATTAATCAGGAGGAACGTCAGACAACCATCAGTTGATTTATAAGTCATTTTATTATTTTTTTTAAAGGAGCATCTCAAGTTTCTTCCTTCAGCATTTTGAATTTGATTTATTTTATAGCTGTCCTTGATTTCCATATTAGTTTTGCACATAAAATTCCTGTGCAAAAAAGCCCATAAAAAGTATATTTTATATAATGGAGTATAGGAATGAATATACTATTGTATTTCTTTAGAAAAATTAAATCATTAATTAAAATTGTCTTGCATATATAGTGTATGCAGCATTGTGTTACTTCTTATCCAGATTTTAAAAACCTGCTCCTATCTCATAATCTCCTATGCGCACAATACAAATGGCATATATTCTGGTCTAGAAAAACAAATGTTTTTGAGCTATTTTTGCCTAAAAAGCAGGACAGGATAAAACTCATTCGGAAACTAGATTTCAGTGTCATCATTGATTCACCTGGGGAATCTTAGAGAGAATGAAGAACTCGATCAGCAGAACAGATTCCTAGCCTATCCTTCAGAGCAGGGCCAGCTCTGCACTGGTCCCCAACTACAATAGCTGAAATTAGAGCTCATTTCACAGGGGAAACTTTTTTTCCCTAAGACTTAGAGTGATTGTAACTTAAGTAGGAAAACAAAGTTTAGAAATCATTAGGAATTCAAACCCCTAAATACGACTCAGTGTCAGCAGTGAAAAATCTCATTTGGTAAACATTTTAAGGCAAATTACTCTGTCTGAATCAATACCAAGAAGGCATGTCCGACCTCTCATCCAAAGTGAGACACTGTAACAATATTCTTTATGAAAAACCCTCATGATACTCCTCATAGCTCAAAGTTCGAGGACTTTGAACAGAACTTTCAGAAATGCTTTAATATGTCTGCATACAGAAATATTAGCAAGTAAATATTACAGCTGAGACTAAAGTCCAGCTCCTTCTCTGTCTGAATCCAGGGCCAGAATTTGTCTTCTTTACCAGTCTTGCTACTAGCTATAGTTGAAGTGAAGTAGAAAAAGTGTAACAAGTTTCTCAGCCTTCTTTGATCTTTTATCTCACCTGGACTCCACTGGCAGGAAGAGTTTGTTCAAAAAACAACTTTGAATCTTAACTTTAAGTCCTAAATAACAATACTATGTTCTAGACACACTCACATCCCATCTTTTAAATTTATATGTGATAAATTTGATACCTGTGTTCAAGTGATTCGGTACAAATACAAAAAGTATCAGATAATCAACAGCTTGTTCTAGTGTGATGACATTTATTATGTGCTGGTAAATTACAACAAATAAGAGCAACTATCCAGTGTCACAGAACAATGTCAACAGTAAAATTATACTATTTAGAGGACTTTCTCAACCATTTAGGTGGTCTATACTGGTAATCTTAAATGATGAGCTTGACTTTCCTCTGGTATTTTAAAGAACCAATTCATTCCAGCAGGCCAATTCAAAAATAGTTCTACTGAAATTCAGACCTTGTCCATAGGCCTCACATAATATTTTTCTTTTCTTTTTTGCAAGGGTTAGGATGTTTTATTGATAACATCTGTCCTTAAATTTTCTTTAGGTTAAAATCTTATCCATGTAATGTGGCAAGTAATTAAATAGATTTAAAGCTCATTTTGCAGGAAAATATTGGCTGTACTCACAGGCATTTCAGAGACTCACTGATGTGACAAAGTAGATTAAACTTCATAGCAAAAATATGACTTTGGTTCCCGCATCTTTGCAACAGACTGCCAACTCTGACTCTTTAATGTCTGATAATTTAAGCGTATAAATCTCGCATTAGTCAACAAACATAATAGTGCCTCATCACTTAACAGAATTCAGCTTGGAAGAGACTCCAGCCAAACATGGGCTACTCTAGATTTCTAGTGGCTGCAAGGGGTAGCATAATATGTTCAGCACCCCGGTTTCTCAAAGCTTTACTCCTGTATTAGATTAACAGGAAATCCGAAGTCCGCACCTATCGTTTTAACAATTTGCCATGGAAAAGCCTTTTCTGCGTTATGCAGTAATGCTACGGTCTCAGTTTCTGTGGTAAGTTGATAAAAGAAACATACTTTTGTAGAGTATATTTATGTCTTTTTATTAATGTCACACTTAGATAAGAGTATTATATTAACCAATTTCCCCCCAGTTTACCCTGGCCATAAATGCTTTTTTGAATTTAATTGCTGAGAGAGTGGAGGAAACCCTTCATATAAATTACCACACAGTAGCCCTCCTTATCCATAGGGGATATTTTCCAAGACCCCCCAGTAGATGCAAAACCTCGGATAGTACCGAAACCTGTATATACTATGTTTCCCTATACATATACATATACATAAACACACATATGATAAAGTTTAATTTGTAAATTAGGCATGGTAAGAGATTAATAACTAGTAAAAAATAGAACATTTATAACAGTATACTGTAATAAAAGTTACTGTCAATCTTAGCAATCTCAGCGTATGATTTTTTCTTTCCTTATCAGGTTGAGAAATTTTGCCTTTTCACTGAAAGGAGGCACTTTCGGCTTCTCTTTGGCATATCCCAATGGCCAGCATCACCACTCATGCACTTTGGGGCCATTATTAAGTAAAACAAGTGTTACTTGAACACTTGCAAAGCACTGCGATACCAGGACAGTGGATCTACTAACCCAGACGGCTACTAGATGACCAATAAGGTGGTAGCACGGACAGCGTGGATGCCCTGGATGAAGGGATGATTCATGCCCCAGGCAGGACAGAGAAAACGTGCAAGATTTCATCATGCTGCTCAGAATGGCTAGCGATTTAAAACTGATAAATTCTTTCTTCCTGGAATTTTCCATTTAATATTTTCATATAGCAGTTGACTGCAGGTAACTGACACTGCAGAAAGTGAAACTGTGGATTAGCAGGGGACATCTGTACTTTCATTTATCAAACAATATTAATATTATTATGATGATCTATTGATAATATTCATGGAGCTTATACTGAGCGTCGGCATGTGTACAGCACTCTTTTAAGTGTCTTATATGGAGTAATACCTGCAATTATCACACCAGTCCCTCGAGGTAGGTACCATTATGATTCCTTCTTATGCTTGAGAGTTAGAGAGGAATAGAGAAAGTCATTTGCCTATAGCTATGAAGTGGATGAGTTAAAATTTCAGCCCAGGAAATCTAAGAACTACGTATCCCAATATTCTTCTCATCTTGCTTTGGTTTGCAAGAAATCCAGAGTTAAAACTGAGTGCTCAATTGCAGTGAGCAGTGCAGGTGCCCATGCTGTTTTGTTCTGTTGCTTTTAACTAGAATCCTGTGTTTAGTTTTACAATCTGCATTAAACAAATGTAGAGAGGAAAAGAGTTTCAAATCGTAAATAACAAATGAGTCATATATATTTGAAATGACTTCAAAAATCCTATTGTATTGTTTTTCCCATATGCTATACGTCTAATGTACTAACAAAAATACAGAGTTTGAATGTGTCCAATATGCTCAAATCGATATATTCTCAGATTTTGGAACCTGCCAAACCTTTTTTATTCATTACATTTTTGAAATAGGACCATGCCAGCTAAGCAATGTCTGGAAGCCTAATTGATTGTTATTTGATCAAGAAATCACCTCAGGATAAAAAAACCCTAATAAAAGGCTTGTCATTTAAAGTCTTGTCCAGAACACATATTTTGCTTCCCGGCCTTAATTCTAAAGATTTATGTCTCACTAAACTCATCTCTTCCATCACATGTGAAACATGCATACACAAATTCTCCACTATTGTCAAAACAAAATGCCAATGTAGGTGATTAAAAAAATATGTCATCTTGTTATTCTAATAACACAATTAGCTCCCATGGCAAGAAATCAGGATTACACCCTAGGGGGCTTTTGAACTATAAGGAAATGAAGTGAAACTTTATTCATTGCTAGCGATGGAACCTATGGAAAGAGTTTTTTATTGAACTGCTCGTGATACTCCCCCTCACATAACATCCCCTGTGAATGGGTTATTAAAACCGTCATCATGTTTGTTCTTTCTATCTGAGCAGGTCTTTTCCAAATAGACTGTGTAATAAAAAATAAGTGATATCTGGTAAGAACACTTATTGAAACTTTGGGTAAAATCTTGTCTTCTAAAATACCACTTTATCATATTTCTCCAGAGTGCTCATGCACATATAATCTCATCCCCAAAATGTAATTGTCTGTGGTGATATGTGAATGTGCAATATGCAGTGTAGAGATTCAGGCCCTACACTTCCCTCAATAGAAAATTTAGAGAGTGATAAACTATCAGCTCCAACTTTTGTATACGTTGAAAGCAGGTAGATGGTTGAATAATCAGTAAATTATGCAAGGACTTTTTAACTTTTCTAATAAATGATATAGAACAAAAGAAGAAAAGATGTGTTCCAGGATGCTACATTATGTTCAGTGGATGCGATTTGATGTAGTTAACAGTATTTTTCTGAAAACCTTTTCTATATGAGTATAGGGCAGAGACTGCATTTTATTAATCTATTATTTCCAATCGCCACAAGACCTATGCATGCGGTACTCGATAAAAGCTTATTGCATAAATTAAACACAAAACAATTTTTAAACTATTTGGCTAGGATTCAATGCCAAATAAATACCATAGATACGAATATATAGGAAGGGATCAAATACGCTTCAAAAATAATTTATTTTAACATATTTTCATATGTTTTGTATGTGTTTAAAAAATAAGAAAACAAGTACTTGTAAATACTGATGCCATCTAATGATAAATAATATTTAAAATGATGCAGTCAATGATGTTCATAATTAATTCCTTAGCTAGCTAATGGTTAATTTCGTAAATGATATGATTGGAAAATTTGAAAGTTCAAAACAGAAGGACCTTTCACCTATTCATTAATATATTTCTCATTATTTCTTTATTTATATTCTTAAACTTAATGCTAACTAGCTTTTGGAACAATATTTCTTTTCCAGATCTCTTTAATTATGTCATTCATCTAAGGTGGCAAATTTTTTCTTCATTGAAAAAATACTCAAGTAGATTTTTCACAAATTCGTGTCTTGAATTTCATGTTAAAAGTAAAAGGAGATATATTTGTTTTCTACTAAGGTAAAGGGTTCTGCATTCCCAGGTGGGTCATGTTTGGGAATCCTAACAATTCACATCTCCTTTCTCACTGAGGGCCCTCCTGTTTTCACACTGACTTTCACACACAAGGCCGATCTGTTTGTGAAGTCCCAGGCCTTCTTGACCGTGGATGTATCTTCACTGCTTTCAACACGCAGCTTTATTTATACTATCATGTTTCTGAGTGCGACACCTTTTTAAACGTAAACACCCTCATTAAAGTAAGGGTGATCTTATAATTTTCAAAATATTCTGAAGCTAAGATAAAGGAAACAAATAAATCTATATCTTCTGCCTCATAGAAAGTGAAAAACTCATTATTCTTATTTTCCATTTATTAGTTCCTGACATATAATTTTACTTTATAACCTAGTCAAATTTTCCCAGAAATATTTAAGTATTTATTGAATCTAAGTTTTTCTCCTTAATACATTCTGTCTATTCTCTCTCTCTCACCCTCTCTCTCTCTCTCTCACACACACACACACACTCTCTCTCTCTCTCTCTCTCTCTCTCTCTCTGCAGGTCACTGGAATATATTCCAAAGATATTTCAGAATATACATCTCCCACAACTGAAGCCAGAAAGATTTGAAATCATTTCTGCCCTTCTTCGAAATATTCAAATCACTATGACATAAAACTTGAGGAAAAATTCAGCATCCTGAAAATGTTGCAAAAGATTAGCTAGTCCTATCATATTGAAAAGCTTGGGGTTTATTTCAACTCAAAATAAACTGGCTTGTGTGATCTTGGCCTGAAACTTAGCTAATATATTATTCATGCTCCAAAAAGGAAAGCTGGCAAGCAAATAAGACCACACAGTATTTGCCTCCAAGCCACTGAACAAGTTGTATCAGGGAAAAAAAAATAGACTAGGAATATTATAATTATTTGAAAAATGAAATAAAATCTAGCTATGCCAGACAAATCCATTCTCTTTATGTATCTCAGCCTTGGAACCACATTGATTATTAAAAAGTTTGCCTTTTACCTAAAGATATAAATTCACCTTCAACCGTCCTTCCTAGGAAGTAACTGACTAGTCTCTGAAATCTGAAATTTGTATGACATGATATAAATTATTTGAAAAATAAGGTCATGCTACTATTTTGAGAGACATAAAAATAATTTATTCAGTTTATTCCAGTAGTCCCAATATAGGCTTAAAATCATAAGATATTTTTACCAAAAAGGGATCTGGGTATTATCTATTCAACTTTTTCTGTAAATTTGGGGAAAATAGAAGTCCATAGAGAAGATTTGCCTCTTCTACATCCTATAAATTTTAATGGCAGAGCAAAGAAAAGAAATAGGATGTATTGTTTATGCTACTATTTATACTACTTTGTTAATAGAATTTTTCTTCTACAATATATAATTTGTAAATTAAGCTTGACAAAATTTTATTTGTCTTCTACCCTGTGTCAAGTCTTTTGCAGATTAAAGAGAGGACTTTAAATGCACCCTTTAGTAGCTCAGGGTCTATTGAGGAAGCTGGTTACATAAACCTATGGTAGTAAGAGAGTGTGAGACTATGGTGACAGAATATTGTGCATGGTGGCACAGAAGCAAGAGTGAGTAGCTGAGTCTGGAGATAAATAGTCAGGGAGAGTTTTCCAGGGGGGCAGCTGAGCAGAGTTTTGACAGAAAAACCAGCATTTGACAAGTGATGAAGGCCAAAGGAATGGCATTCCAGGAAAGGCTTACAGTATATACAAAGGAACATCAGCAAAAAGCTGAATGATATATTTAACAGCTACAACTATAGCTGAAGCATAATGTCGGAGGGAGAAACCACAAGCCAATAAGACTGGAGAGGAGTCAAAGTCAGATCCCAAATGGCCCTAAGGGCCATTACTGTTAAGTGAACCTGGGAGCCCAAGGGAGCAATTAGACAGGAGTGATGTGACTGATTTGGGTTTGAGAATATTTCTCATACATTGTGAAAAATAATTCAGGAAAAAGACAGGGAAATGGAAACCATTTTTTCCTAAATTTAATTAATAAATGAGGCTGGACCAAATGGGGTAGGATATTTAAGTTAGAGTCACAGAACACAAGACTGATGAGTGAGGGAGAAAGAGAAAAATGAGAAGGATGCAGGAAACCATGAGGCTAAGAGAAGTATTAATGGATTTACCTATTCTTCATCTTGTTTTCTTTGTCATAACCAATGATAAATGTTAACTAGTAAATCAATATACTCTCTGATCTAAAAATTTGATTCAGGATGGGTAAAACGACTTCCTATATCTAATCCTCAGTCTCTGCCATCAATGTCACGAATCCATGAGCTGGTTCACTTTCTTCTAGTCCTTAAAAGTACACTAAAAATATTTAGTAGGAAAAGTCAAACTGCTTAAATATTAATGAGGCCTCAGATGGTGCTAAATTATTTTCCTCTGAGCTTCCTATTGGTCACTTGCTCTTTAGAGAGCCTAATCTTGCAACATAGCGTCCAACTAGGAGTCAGAACTTTTTTCAACCCCTATTCAATTTCCTGATGTGATCACAGTGACTCATTTCATCAGAAGACTGTTTGACTTCCTTCCGTACCTCCTTCACGCAAAGAGCTTAATTAACTCTTTTATAACACAGTCATGACTAATGCTTGCAGCTGGTAACTTAAGCATAACCCCGATATTTTTGGTTGTTTTGCTCCTAAAATAAGTCTCTTTATACATCAGATTTTCAGATCAAAATCAAACCTTAACTTCTTGTACAGAATTGCTGCTGCTGTTACTTAGGCCAAAATTAGAATATTACTAACATAGCACCGCCTGAAATTCCTAAGCAGCACTCCTTACTCCAACTTCTACCTCTCGAAATAACTACATTACTCGATGGAGAATCTAATCAAAATGAAAGTTACATTTTAGGAGGTAGAAAAATCACTGTCACTGAGGTGCTTTGTCTTTTAATTCTAAGTCTAATAATTGAAAGGTAAAAAGTGACCATGAGAATGATAATAGTGATCTCTGTGATAAAGCTGGTGGTAGTGGTAAGAATAATAACTAAACATCTACCTCTTCAGTGAAAAGTACGTGCAATCATCCCCACTACTCCATGAGTTGAATACCATTGTATTGATTTTGCAAATGAACAACTTGAAGCTCAGGGAAATTTAGCAACTCAGTCTAATTCCAAAGCCTGTGAGTACGTTTCTTTTTTCCCTTTTACCCCACATTGCATCTCAGAATATCCTTTGTCTGTTAATATTAGCTTTACCAAACAAAAATTCATCTATTAGTTTATCCACTGTCATTCATTTGTTTAATAAGCACTTAGCAAGTGTGACAGCACTGTGTCAAGCCCATACTAAGCTCTTGAAATATAAAGACAACTTTGATAAGTTATATGCAGTCTAGTAGAAGGTCAATTCCTGTAAATAAATGATAGGAAATGCAATTAAATATAATAGTTATAACAATAGCAATAAAAATAATCACAACTTATTTTAATTGGGTACCTAAATTGTGCCAGCACTGTTTTAAAGTGTTTATATGCACTCATTTAATCCACAAAACAATCCTATAAAATAGGCATTGTTATTATTCATGTTTGAGAGGTAGGAAAATTGAAGCACAGAGAACATAAGAAAATCACTGTAAAAGAATCAGCACAAAGCAAGCATAATTTTAACCTTTTCAACAAACATTTATGGCATGCCTACTGTGTGGCAAGCCTTGCTTGACAATTAGGAAAGACCTCACAGAGAATGAAGCATGTGAGTTGATTCTTAAATGATCAAGCTTCTTTTAATGAATAGATGAACTAGAAAAGGGCATTCAAAGCCACAGAGATAGCACTACAAATGCACCAACAGCAATGCACATTTGACAATTGCATGCAGTCAATCAGGTCGTTATATTACACTGGTTTCCAACCTCAACTGGCTTGTGAAGCTGCCCAGCAATTCTATTTCCTTTGCTAAGTCTTTCTCTTCAATGCCATTTCATGCTTTTCCATCATCTTGAAACCACCAAATTCCCCACTTCCTGCTCACTCAGTACATGATTTTGCCTTCTGTTTCACAGGAGCTAATCAAGTTACTTTTGGTAACCACTTCAAATTTCTGCAAATATTTAGGTTAAGATATTGTAGAAAATACTCACTTCCAGATATTCCTTACTACCTGTATTATTTACGTTATAAACTGGCATTTTTTAAATAAATCACAATAACAAACCCCTGTATAATTGTGTGCCACCTAATGGTTCCAAAGTTCCCATACTAGATAACCATGATGAACCTAGGAATTTTGCTTTGAGTAAGTGGGTAAAAAAAGAGATTTGTTAGACAAGCAAGAACAAGCAAATTCCAGAGGTAAACGGTTGAAGGATTAACAAATTGACCAGTCTGGCAAAGCCTTTCACGTCTGCAAACAAGCCAAACAAGGAGATGACTAACTGCTGAATCTTAGCCAACACAAGAAACAGAACACGGATGGTGTAAGCACTTGTGCCAGGTGGGATAAGTAGAGCCACTGGGCTGGAGAATAATCCAACTCTCCCAGAGATGAGACCAACATTTGCAGCTGCCCTGAATTGATCCCTGGAAAAATGATTTTAGGGCCTTACCACACAAAAACATATCTTATTGTCTGAGAACATCTTCCATGACATTCTCTGTTTCTGCACTGAAAGTCCACACACAGCAGTACAGACCCATCTGGGAGATGTCCTCTCTTCCTATATCTAACAAAAGGAGAAAAGAGAGTAGTGCACATAATACTCTCTATTTTGGCTGTTGCACCCTCATAAATGGGTCTGTAGCTTTAGTGATTGGATGTCAAAATTACAAAATTTAATTGACCTCATAAGGGGCAGGAAGAAGTGCTAAGAAATCTAAGGTTGTTTTTTTCAATTATAGGCTCTAAACCTATAACACTAACTGCATCTCTGCTTATTTTTTGTTCTATTACAATGGGAGAAATCCCTCTCCCATTTTAAGGTCAATCACTCCACCTTTGTGCAGAATGTTGTCCCATCCAATATCCTGAGAGAACCAGCTCTAAAGATTCTTCTTTCTATTCCTTTATCTTCCTGGCTCCTTTCCTAGAGCATGTAAATGTGTTAAACTCTATCTTTATCTTACAAGCAAACAGTGATTTGCTCTTTATGCAAGCCAATGGACACTTTCCAGTCAGACCTTTACTTTATTTGATCTATCACTCTTTGAAACTCTCTGTCCCATTGATTTTCTTAATTTCTCATCACTTTCTTCCTGCCTTTGTGGTCACTCTTTCTTTATTTCATTTGTGAACTCTTTGTTCCTTATTCATGCCTCAAATGTTGATATTTCAGATGGTATAATCTTATATGTGACAAATTCTAAAGAATACACACACACAAATATTAGAACTAACAAATGAATAAAGTTGCAGGAAACAAAATCTACACTCAAAATCCAGCTGTGTTTCTATACACTAACAATGGGCTATCTGGAAAAGAAACTAAGAAAACAATCCATTTACAACAGCTTCAAAAAGTATGAAATACTTATGTATAAACTTAACCAAGAAGGTAAAAATCTGGTATACTGAAAACTGCAAATAATTGATGAAAGAAATTAAAAATGACACAAACAAATGGAAAGACATTCTGTGTTTACAGATGGGAAGACAATATTGTTAAAATGTCCCTAATACCCAAAGTGATCTACAGGTTCACTGCAATCCCTTTCAAAATCCCAATGGCATTTTTCTACAGAAATAGATGAAACAATTAAAAAATTCATATGGAATGGCAAAAGACTGAATAGTCAAAGCCATCTTAAGAAAGAACAAAGCCGGAGGCATCACACTTCTTGATTTCAAAATATATTACAAAGCAATAGCAATTAAAACTGTATGGTTTGGCATAAAAACAGACATATAGGTGAACAGAACAGAAGGGAGAGGCCAGAAATAAATTCATGCATATGCAATCAACATATCTTCAACAAGGGTGTCAAGTACACACAATGGGGAAAGGACAATCTCGTCAAGAAATAGTGCAGGGAAAACTAGATATCCACAGCCAAAATAATGAAACTTGGCCCGTTCCTTACACTATACACAAAAATAAACTCAAAATGGATTAATGATTCAAATGTAAGACCTGGAATTATAAAACACCTAGAAGAAAACATAGGTGAAATCTTCATGACATTGGGCTTGGCAGTGATTTCTTGAATATGACACCAAAAGCGCAAGCAATGAAAGCAAAATTAGACAAGTTAGACTACATCAAACTTTAAAGCTTCTGCACAGCAAAGGAAACAATCAGCAGAGTAAAAAGGAAACATGAAGAACGAAAGAAAATATTTGTAAAACATATTTCTGATAAGGAATTAATATGAAAAATATACAATGAACTCCTACAACTTAATAGCAAAAGACCAAATAACCTGATTTAAAAATGGGCAAATAACTTGAATAGACTTTTTCCCAAAGAAGATGGAAAAGAAAGAAATGGCCAACAGATGTGTGAAACAATGTTCAATATCATTAATCATTAGGGGTATGCAAATCAAAACCACGAAGAGGTGTCACCTCATGCACCTTAGGAAGGTCAATATAAAAAACAAAAACAAAAACCAGAAACTAACAGTTTTTGACCAGGATGTGGAGCAATTGGAACCCTTGAACACTGTTGGTCGGACTGTAAAATGGTGTAGCCTCTATGGAAAACGGTATGGAGGTTCCTCAAAATATCAAAAATAGAACTACCATATGATCCAGCAATCCTCATTCTAGGTATACATCCAAAAGAATTTAAATCAGGAACTTAGAGAGAGATCTGCACTCTCATGCTCACTGCAGCATTATTCACAACAGCCAAGATATGGAAACAACTTAAATATCCATTAACATATGAATGGATAAAGAAAATGTGGTATATACGTAATTGCTTTTGAAATTTAAAAAATAATGGTTTCATTTTTATAAACTATGAGGAAACAGAGCAATCAATATGATTCCCTCTTACAACAGTAGTTTGAAACTGCTCCAAGAGAGAAGACATGTACATTTTTCTGTCTTACTCAACCTGTGAATAACCTCATTGATTGCAGCTTGATTTTATATATAATGCATTAAAGAAAATTATATTTAATTTTGGAATGGTCTCCCATATATGGCATCTTGAAAACCTAAAGAATAGCACATGCACTTGTAGTATAATTTAATTAATAGAGACGTTGCCTTAATTACTTTGTAGGCTGCCAGTTTCTAAGGTAGGTAATAGTTTCACAGCAAATGACAAGCTAAGGGCTCAAACTGTAACACGCCTAACTTATATTTATATTTTATCTAATTACAAACAACAAGGTCTATGTCACTCGGCAAGTACAACATTCACCCACTTAAATTTCTTTTACAAGCAAAAAGTCTCTCTCTATTGCCATGATTGAGTTGACTCTGCAGGTTTAAAACATCTTTGAGTTCTATTATTTCAAACTCAGTTTATGAGTACTTGGGAGTCAAGAAAATGTTTGACTAATCACTAGATGACTACTTGAAATTGTGTAGTAAGCACTGAGAAGAAAATTGAAAAGAGTTGACAAGTAGTATAAGTGGGCAAGTCACAAACCATATAACGGGTTGTGTGACTACCTCAATAGGCACGGTGTAGCTAGCCACTTGAAAGCTGTCATCTCTTCTCATTCCCTTCAGGCCTGAAATGGGGACCATATGTTTCTGTTAGGATGCACTTCTTCATTGATAGGGTTAGTACGGGTATACACTTTAGGGTCTGTAGGTATTAATCACCAAAACATTCGGGTGCTGGATAACGATAACTGGGTATGGTGCAGAGATTTGAAATTTTTGTTATTTCCCCAAGAGACGACCCCAAAGCTCAGAATCTGTCCTAACTTTTCCTGCCACCAAGACTTAGGGCTTTCTTTGAAAGACAATTCTAAATAGGTCCTGCTGTACAGAGGCTAAAGAAACCTGAGATTAGTGGCTATTTGGAGATACAAACTAAAGCAAATGTAGTGTTTTCATAATCCTGCCCAGGGCCACGCTTATGGTTATCAGTGTTCGTCAGGATGTCCCAATTCCCCCAAACATTTCTTTGGGATTAATTTTTTACTTATTATATGAAGCGTAACTATTTCAGGTATAACTCAGTATGTTTCTGTCTCTGATCCCAGGGCTGATAATAACTGGAATGCATAAAAGGCTATGCTAACATTGACTTGGGAAGGTACCAACATTATATACTTTGAAGCAGAAACTAGGAAGAAATTTGAGGCAGCCTTGAGTTAAATTTTCTGTGAATAAACACTGCATATTTTACTCAACTCCAGTTGGCCATGTTGTCAACCTCCAAACTACTGTCAAAGGGCCTGTACTATGTTCCTTACTTGTATGCTTACAATCTCAAAACTACCTCTGAATTCCTGCTATGAACTTAATAGGTAGGTTAGTTTGAAAGAAGAAGACAGAATTGTAGAATAAGGTGAGTCCAGTTATAGACAGCTAAACCTGTGTGAAGGGAGTAATTGTCCAGACTTTGGAGTAGACAGAGCACTAGTGACATCACATTTTTACCCCAGTGTGCCAAACAAATGTTATCTGCATGTGCCATGAAGTGTGAAAGGAAGGGAAGCTCTAAGTTAGTGAGGTAAATTGTTAAATCAATATGGAGAAGCTAAAACTCCATAATAATAATTTGGCAAGAGCTAAGCAATGAAACATACTTGTCTCCACTCTAAATATTAGCCTGAAAAATAAATGGATATCTAATATTGTAAAGGAAACTATGGCGTAGACTCCATCAGGACAAGAAATCATTCCTGCTTTCTTTCAAACACAAATAAAAGGTTATTCATAGTCTGCTTTCATGGGGTCTAAGTTATATGTCATCTACTCTATGGGATATTATCAGACATGAGAATTCTGCAAAATCACAGCTGCTTGGCAAAGTCCTCACTTTTTTAATGTCAAGTAAATTGTGAAGCATCTAAAGACATAGTTATGCAGCGTAAGAGGACATATGGTGAGGGTCAAAGTGCATCTCCAGACACCTTCCAATTGGCAGGGTGTTGCCCACAATTTGGCAAAGTTAAGAACCTATGTCAGCTCAGTTTCACTATAATTTATTCTCAGTTTACAACTTCCTATTCCGTGGGAAAAAAAAGTGATATGAGAAATGAGGCAAGAGTGATACTGTGCTACAGCCAAGAAAAGTCTAGGCACTTGAGCTGAGACCTGAAAGGAAGGAGGAGCTAAAATGGGATTCAAGCATGATCAGACAGGAGATTTAACAAAAAAGCATTGTACAGGATATTATCTCTCTTTGGATTTCCTGTGTGTTTCTCATGCAAATCTATGTGAATCTTGAATGTCGTTGGTGTGAACAAATGGATTCTATATCTAGTGATTTGGGGAGACTTTGAGGCTCGCATGCCTAATAGGAAATTATTAAATTTTGATAAAGTGTTCAAGTACATTGAAATCGTTAGTAGAGATGAATTAATCAATGTACAAACCAAAATGCCATTTTTCATAAGTATTCTATTAGTTTATCTGAACTTCATGTAAGATCTTATTTTTTTTCTGCATCATCAATAAAGCAGAATTTTTAAGGTATATCCCCTGAAGTAGAGGAATGAAAATCTGTTTGTGTTAAGAAATACTGACCATTGTGTTCAGCAAGGGAAGACATATATCATCTTCTAGAAGACTTATTGTTTCAGGCCTAATCTTTAGGTCTTTGATCCATCTGTTCTCCCAATAGAGACTTAAACACAAGTCTTTAGTTTCCTCATTGGATATTTGAACAAAATGAGTCAATCTAGTTCACTAATGAGAAAGACAAAATCACAGGGAAAACTCATACTACACTGCTCACTGTTGGAAATTGCATTTGAAAAAAATATCTAGGGTGGCCATGACTTACCCATCCGAATATTAAAGACAGGACAGTAGAACTGGCAAAGGAGTTCCAGTAAATGAAGGAACAAATATTCCTATCAAATTCTTATAGTCCTTCTTTTTGTGATATATATTTGGTATTTATGAATTTGGAAGACAGAGGTGTGGATAGGGCTAACTTCTCTCAATATCATTAATGACAAAATTCTATGGAAGTCAATTCTTTTGTGTCTATGTTTATCTGTCTAGTTATTTTTTTCTCTCAGAGTACGTGAAATTTGTTTTGTGAATTAAGGTGGGTTATTATATAAAATACTAGATTCTCTTTCTAGTTTCTTTCTCTATCTAACCACTGTTTTCTTCTACTTAATTTTGCTTTCCTTTACCCACACATGGTATCCCATGTTTTCTTTCACTCATGAGTAAAAAGTGGATATTAACAACAGTTAAGCATTTCTGTGATATCTTGCCTTTATCAAAGAATTAGGAAGCAACCTACAAGCTTCCTTCTAAAAGACATACTCCTGATCAAGAAATCTCCTCTTCAGGAAGTTATAGAAAACATTGTCCCACAGATGTATGTGCCTGTCAGTAATCTTTCAGAGCAAAACAAGCAAACTAGTTTAAAGTAGATTTTCATAAACAATGTGGAAATTTAAGAAAAAATCAAGTAACTTAAAACAAAACAACAACAACCAAAAGCAATCCTAAGATATGGTCTGAAAATTAAAATTTTCAGATATCCTGATTGAAGTGCAGAAAGGAAGGTATGTTCTACATGAATAGGGCCTTCATAGTACATAGATGCTAGCTGTCCACCATCATGAGAAAATCAGAGATCATGCTGGTAGGTTCAATGCTTCATTTCTAAGTAAACAATCCCTCAGCTAGAGATTTTTTTTATAGTGATTATTAGCTTTCTAATTTCCATGTTTATTCTCTCTTAATTGCTCTCGGGAGCATGACTAATTGAAAATTAGCTTTCTCTGATAAAAATCTTATTACTCTCAGGAAAAAATACTTAAATAACTATATTTTTTTATTATTAAGATGATGATAGTTTACAACCTTGTGAAATTTCAGTTGTACATTATTGTTAGTCATGTTGTGGGTACACCACTTCACCCTTTGTGCCCTCCCCCCACCCCCCCTTTCCCCTGGTAACCACCGATCAATTCTCCTTGTCTATATGTTAACTTCCACCTATGAGTGGCGTCATATAGAGTTTGTCTTTCTCTGTCTGGTTTATTTGGCTTAACATAATACCCTCAAGGTCCATCCATGTTGTTGCAAATGGGACAATTTTGTCATTTTTATGGCTGAGTAATATTCCATTGTGCATATATACCATATCTTCTTTATCCAATCATCAGTTGCTGGGCACTTAGGTTGGTTCCACGTCTTGGCTATTGTAAATAATGCTGCGATGAACATAGGGGTGCATGAGACTCTTGGAAATGCTGATTTCAGGTTTTTAGGATAGATACCCAGTAGTGGGATGGCTGGGTCATAAGGTATTTCTATTTTTAACTTTTTGAGAAATCTCCATACTATTTTCCATAGTGGTTGCACCAGTTTGCATTCCCACCAACAGTATATAAGGATTCTTTTTTCTCCACAACCTCTCCAACATTTGTCACTATGTTTTGGATATTTTTGCCAATCTAACAGGTGTAAGGTGATATCTTAGTGTAGTTTTGGTTTGCATTTCCTTGAGGATTAGTGATGATGAGCATCTTTTCATGTGTCTATTGGCCATCCTTATATCTTCTTTGGAGAAATGTCTGTTCAGTTCCTCTGCCCATTTTTTGATCAGGTTGTTTGATCTTTTGTTGTTGAGCTGTGTGAGTTCTTTATATATTATGGAGATTAACCCTTTGTCGGATAAGTGGCTTGTAAATATTTTTTCCCAATTAGTGAGCTGTTTTTTTGTTTCAATCCTGTTTTCCCTTGCCTTGAAGAAGCTCTTTAGTCTGATGAAGTCCCATTTGTTTATTCTTTCTATTGTTTCCCTCATCTGAGGAGTTATTGTGTCCAAAAAGATTCTTTTGAAACTGATGTTAAAGAGTGTACTGCCTATATTCTCTTCTAGAAGACTTATTGCTTCAGGCCTAATATTTAGGTCTTTGATCCATTTTGAGTTTATTTTTGCGAATGGTGAAAAAGAATGGTCAATTTTCAATCTTTTACATGTGGCTGTCCAGTTTCCCCAGCACCATTTGTTAAAGGGACTTTCTTTTCTCCATTGTAGGCCATCAGCTCCTTTGTTGAAGATTGGCTGTCCATAGATGTGTGGTTTTATTTCTGGGCTTTCAATTCTGTTCCACTGATCTGTGGACCTGTTTTTGTACCAGTACCATGCTGTTTTGATTACTGTAGCTTTGTAGTATGTTTTGAAATCAGGGATTGTGATGCCTCTGGCTTTGTTCTTCTTACTCCGGATTGCTTTAGCAATTCGGGGTCTTTTGTTGCCCCATATGAATTCCAGGATTCTTTGTTCAATTTCTGTAAAGAATGTCATTGGGATTCTGATTGGAATAGCGTTGAATCTGTAGATTGCTTTAGGTAGTATGGACATTTTAACTATGTTTATTCTTCCAATCCATGTGCATGGAATGCCTTTCCATCTCTTTATGTCGTCATCAATTTCTTTCAAGAAAGTCTTGTAGTTTTCATTACATAAATCTTTCACTTCCTTGGTTAAATTTATCCCAAGGTATTTTATTCTTTTTGTTGTGATTGTGAATGGGATTGAGTTCTTGAGTTCTTTTTCTGTTAGTTCATTGTTAGTGTATAGAAATGCTAGTGATTTATGTATGTTGATTTTATACCCTGCAACTTTGCTGTAGCTGTTGATTGTTTCTAAGAGTTTTTCTGTGGATTCTTTGGGGTTTTCTATATATAAGATCATGTCGTCTGCAAACAGCGAGAGTTTTACTTCTTCGTTGCCTATTTGGATTCCTTTTATTTCTTTTTCCTGCCGAATTGCTCTGGCCAACACCTCCAGTACTATGTTGAATAGGAGTGGTGAAAGTGGGCACCCTTGTCTTGTTCCTGTTCTCAGAGGAATGGCTTTCAGTTTTTGTCCGTTGAGTATGATGTTGGCTGTGGGTTTGTCATATATGGCCTTTATTATGTTGACGTACTTTCCTTCTATACTCGTTTTATTGAGGGTTTTTATCATAAATGGATGTTGGACCTTGTCGAATGCTTTCTCTGCATCTATTGAGATGATCATGTGGTTTTTGTTTCTCATTTTGTTAATGTAGTGTATCACATTGATTGACTTGTGGATGGTGAACCATCCCTGTGTCCCTGGTATAAATCCCACTTGATCATGGTGTATAATCTTTTTGATGTATTGCTGTATTCGGTGTGCTAGAATTTTGTTGAGCATTTTTGCCTCTATGTTCATCAGTGATATTGGCCTGTAGTTTTCCTTCTTTGTGCTGTTCTTGTCAGGTTTGGGGATCAGAGTGATGTTGGCTTCACAGAACGTGTTAGGGAGTGCTCCATCTTCCTCAATTTTCTGGAATAGTTTGAGGAGGACAGGTATTAAATCTTCTTTGAATGTGTGGTAGAATTCTCCAGAGAAGCCGTCTGGTCCTGGACTCTTATTTTTGGGGAGGTTTTTGATTACTGTTTCTATTTCCTTACTTGTGATTGGTCTATTCAGATTCTCTATTTCTTCCTGATTCAGTTTGGGGAGGTTGTAAGAGTCTAGTAATTTGTCCATTTCTTCTAGGTTGCTCAATTTGTTGGCATATAGTTTTTCATAGTATTCTCTTATGATCCCTTGTATTTCTTTGGTATCCGTTGTGATTTCTCCTCTCATTCCTAATTTTATTTATTTGATATTTCTCTCTGTTTTTCTTAGTGAGTCTGGCTAAGCGTTTGTTGATTTTGTTAATTTTTTCGAAGAACCAACTCTTTGTTTCATTGATCCTTTCCACTGTCTTTTTTGTTTCAACACCAATGCATAGATCATCCAGACAGAAAATCAACAAGGAAATTATAGAATTAAATGAAAAATTAGACCAGATGGACTTAATAGATATATATAGAACACTTCATCCAAAAACAGCAGGTTACACATTCTTCTCAAGTGCACATGGAACATTCTCAAGGATAGACCATATCTTGGGAAACAAAGCAAGCATCAACAAATACAAGAGAGTTCAAATAATATCAAGCATCTTTTCTGATCATAACGCTATGAAACTAGAAATCAACTACAAGAATAAAGCAGGGAAAGGTGCAAAAATTTGGAGACTATACAGCATGCTACTGAACAAACAATGGATTATTGAAGAAATTAAAGAAGAAATGAAATATTATCTGGAGACAAGTGAAAATGAAAACACGCCATACCAACTCATTTGCGACGTAGCAAAAGCAGTCCTAAGAGGGAAATTCATTGCAATACCGGCTCACCTAAATAAACAAGAAAAATCTCACATAAGCAACCTCAAACAACACCTAACAGAATTAGAAAAAGAAGAACAAACAAAGCCCAAAGTCAGTAGAAGGAGGGAAATAATAAAAATTAGAGCAGAAATAAATAACTATATTTTTAATCTATCAAAAACTTTTGCCCAATAATAAATTATCTCTGTACAACAGAACATCCTGGACTTTTCCTGTGAAGAAGCAGAGCAATCAAAATCTAACATTTTATAGAAGAAACATGTTCCAAAGGAGGATTAAAAAAGCTGTAAATTTTATATGACCTTTCAACAGCCTCAGACACACAATAATTTTAGCTTCTAATGGTGGGCTAGAAATGCAGCCCTTAAAAGAGCCTTATAAGATGTAATCCTTTGCAGAAAGATATCTGCTCTCACTGGTTTGGGTGGAAAGAGAAAGCAAATAACACTAATGAAAATTTTGCCTTCTCAGAACAAAGTGAAAAAAGCCTATTAAATACTTTTGCGGAGACTATATTTTCAGGAAGCAAATGTTGCCCAGTTAATGAAGAAGCTTCTCAAGTTTCGAAATCTTCCTTTACTCTAAGAACCCTTCCCCCCAGTCCCCAGGAATTTTCATGCTACCTGAATAGTAAAAGAGAATCTCCATACTAAGAAATAATTAGTAACTATCGGCTTTAGCTTAACAGTTGAGTATCGGTTTATATTTCTTCCGGTGATATATTTATATCATTCTAGATGACTAAGAAGTTGATGAATGTTGTAATGAAGAAGGATTGAATGTAAATTTAGGCAACACGACTTCTTGTTCTCTTTCTGTCCCTTACAGGCTATGAAACCTTGAGCAATACCCCCTGACTTTTATGAGCTTCAGCCATGAGATTAAATTAAAAAATAAATGTTAACATGCTTTGAAAATTATAAAGTTCTGCACTTTATTATTAATATTATTTTTTATCATTCATTAGTTGCTCTAAGCATCAGAGAAAAAGTAAGAGAGAGTCCTTCTGTTTGGTGGCTGATAATCTGGTTGGAAAGTAAGATATGTATACTCACACACAAAAAAAGACAATAAATATAAACCTAATCGAAAGATTTGGTGATAGACTTGGAGCTGAGAACAAATTTAGGAAATGAGGTTCAATAACATTGTTTATAGGAAATTAAAGGAAAGACTTCTTTCCCACGAGATTTGGAAACGTGTTAACAATGATTGAAATTAGGTTAGTACAAAAGGAACTCTATTTGTGAAGAAATATAGTGTTTTCAGCTTGAGATTTATTAAGTCTGCCATGAGAAAATACTTAGGTGAGCAATAGGAATTATGTGACAGGAATTTGAGAGGTTCAGCCTGGAGACATATATTTGGTTCAAGAGTTGAAAATAATGAAATTATGAATATGGCTCACATTTAGAGAATGATTAGGAATATGAGTTGAGGCTTGACAGCAAATGCCATTGTAACTGGTCAAAGAGAGTGGTAAGGAAAAGATGGAGAATCAGGTAAGTGCTGTATCTCAGATGTAAGACAGAAAAGTGAGAATCAAAATGCCAATACTATAGGAGTTGTAAAGGAGTTCTGAGATTGGAGGATAACATTTGAGAAAGGAATTTTAGTAGCGTGCCAAGCAAAGGGGAACCTCAAATTCCAGAATAATTTAATAACGAAATAAGCAATTACCTTGTGGAAACAGCAAGGATAGGAACTCATATCCAGGACCTCAGCAGGTGTATGAAGGAAAAAGTCTTCATAGTGAGAGAGGTAGGTAAAAATGTACAATATGAGAAAAACTTGAACATGTTTCAAGGTAAAAAAGGAAATAGTCTTTGGAGGAGGAAAATTTAAAATGGTTAAGAATGAGAGAGTAAACTTGGAGACGAGAATGCAAAGAGGAGAAAGTTTTATTTGAAAGAAAAAGAAAAGCTTTTCCTCAGGCTTGCTGGAATTCTTGAGGAGTGTCTGAGTGAAAGGTGTGACTACAAGAGGAAATCATGCCAGAAGGTCTCAATATTTCTTCTAAAGGTCATCTGGTACTGGTGAGAATGTGGCAAGCAAGAGAGGTTGGAAGCTGATGAGAGAGAATCAAATCTGTCCACCAGCTGTACAGGCTGTGCTGGAATCAGTGAGCAATTAGAAAAAAGAAGTTTTTTTAATAAGCATCAAGAAAGACCTGGTGAGAAATCTATGTCAACAATCTGTGTTTTTCAGGTCAGCACAGCTCTTTGTTTTTCTCAGAATTGATCTGAGACTCAGTAGCATGGGCAGATATAGTACCTTGCTTGTAGAAAGCAAGGCTTGGCTATGAAATTCCCACTGAATGGCTGGCATACTGTGAGTAGGTTGCTCCTTTTGAGCTCCCATAGATTAATTTCATACTGATTTAGGGTAGGGCTTGCAAGAATCTGTTTTTGCCAAAATAAAGATTTATATAGAGAGAAACACTGTGGTTTCTTCTTTGAATTGTTTTTTACTTTAGGGACTGGTTGTTTGATGCAGTACGTTTGGCGTGGTCGGAAAGATTGCCCATCACTTGGAAATTAGCAAAAGAGGTCACTGGGTGCATTTTAGTGGAGTGGTAGAAGTTGTCTAGCACATTTTCTGGGCATTATCTTATTGAATAGGGATGAGTACCTTTAATTCATTTTCTATTACCTAGGCTATTGTAGAAGTTGAAGTTAACTTGTAGAAAACTGATTGTCATGCAAATAACTATTTTCCATAGCGATACAAATGTATTTCATCTGATACAAATGAGAGACAATTGATTTCTCATCTCTGGAAAACATGACATTTTATTGTTCTATAGGTTAAGTAGTTTTGCATTTATTAGCAGACATTTCAACATTCCCAACTGTCTATATCCTTTGAATTTCTCCTTTGAGCTTAACACTTTACTGAGTCTCTCATTTATTTATTTGCGTCTATACAGCTGCATTTTTTAAATTCAACTGAGCTGAAGAGCTTGGAGAAGCCTCTCCTGAACATGTGCCTCCCTGCAGAGTCCACATTAGCCCTGTGGGCCAGTCCAAGACAGCTGCTTGTTAGAACTGTTTGTTGCCTCTTATCTCAGTCTTATCACATTGGATATGCACAGACATTGAAAGTAACTGTTTGGGAACTTTGATATGGCCATGGCATTCAGCCATATGTAATTTTATATTATTATTAATATTACAAATAAAATAATTACTAATTATTTTAATTAACTTTTGCTACATTTTTCAAAGTATTATTCCATACAAGATTGAAAATCAGACAAGCAAAATATTGGTGGTTCACAATGCTGGAGATGAACGAGGTTTCAGCCTGATTTATATGAAGATTTCATACATTCTTTTGGACACCTGTTTGTGTGTGACTAGATAAAATATAAGATGTCTTACGAATGAATTGTCTGATTCGCCCATCAAGGACGAAAGGTATAATATTGCAGTTACATCTCAAATGTAGGGAATTAAGCAGAGGAGAACTATTAATTTAATAGATGAGAAAACAAGAAAAGAAAGAAATTGAGATTTCTCTGGACTATAATGTGGGAAATTAGGAGGAGATGCGCAGTTACAAATATCATTGTTTGTCTAGAACCAAGTGATCTTGCCTTGAGCCCCCTTTAAATCCAAAGGCTTGGTCGGCAAATTCCAGGTCAGTCTGCTCTACTGCAGCATGATGTGTACGTTCTTATCAAATTGTCTGTTTCAAAAATCCAGTTCCAAGAGCAGTTACTGTTGTGACTGAAAACAGTTAACTCAAGATTGTTCAGAGTTGTTCCCCTCCCCCATCCTGCCAAAGAGAATATCTAGTCCAGTTTTCATCTTCCTTCCTTAAACTAAAGAAGAATAATTATGCCTTGTAGAGAACTGCGAGGTATATTTACATAATAAAGAATCTGGGACAGAAAAGAAAGAAAGAAAAAGAGCTGGTGAAGGAGTGAGTTTCTGAGGAGGGTTTCAGTCTGGAATGGAATAGAGGTTGCAAGAAGGAAGAAAAAATTAGTGTTGTGTTTGGAAACTCTTCACACTTTTTAAGACATGCAAGTAAACACTTTGAACTATTTGATCCAACTTTTGATTATTGGACTCTATTCCTTTGATGATAACACTGTTTTCAGATTGAACTAGTGGCTCTAGGATTCACAAAAGTAGTTTTTATAAGGAGTAGAGTATTTCATGTCTGCAGTACCTAAGTAATTTTTGCTCAGTAGAAAGTCTCACCAATGAAGCGTTTTATTTGTTACCTTGAGTATTTTGTTAATGTTACCTGAGAATAATAAATTGGCTCATCAAAATTAATGGCAATAATGTATTTGCATTTCTATATACATGCTCAGAAGTATTTCACCTGTACTATTACCTCTGACCTTTGTAATTTTTCTTACAGCACATGTCAAAACTATCAAAAGAACGAGAACAAAACCCAAGGTGTACACTACAAAGTCTCTGAGTACCCTGCCACTCAGTGCTTTGCACCCACCGGGTGGGAGTCCCTGTAAAGCTAACAATGCTCCCAACTTAATAAATAAATCGGTTTACATTCCCATTGAGCTGTACATATCTGACACTAGGAGAAATGCTTAGTTTTGGAAAAGTGTTTGTGATTGAAAAACTGCTGCCTTGGAAAGGAGTCAGTCCAAAAGTGTTAGTAACAAGAGATGAAGTCAAGGATAATGTTAAGAACAGCATGAAGGCCAGTCAGAAGGGTATTTCAATAACCCATGTGTGAGTGGTGAAGGCCTAAATAATAATGGTGTTTGTGTGAATGGGCTAGAAGGAGAAGTTTTTAGAAATCTCATAATAAAGAGTACCAAGTAACTAATGATTACAGAGAGAGAAAGTCTATAAAAATTTTTTGAGAAATGCAAATATGATAGCCTGGGAAATGAGGAAGATGTGGCCCTATTGATAGACATTTTTTGTTTAAATGAGAAGACTTTTGCCCCAAGCTTCCTTCTTGGTATTCCATACCTAAGTATCTGAAAGGAGGGGACACTATAAAATTATGCAATACTTTTTTTTAATAGAAATGACTTATAATTTAGTCTCCAAATTTTAAAAAAGCAGAGAATACAACCACTAAAAATATTCACTACCGCATAAAGAAGCAAAAATTGATGGAACAATAGTAGTAGCCATGGTTACCTGCATGCCTTCACCACACTATGATTATACGATTCATTCCTATGAATAACACAATCATAGCCTAACAGAATGCAAAATAATCTTGCAACAAAGACACAAAGAAAAAACCCAGAAACTATTTAAATCAACAAGGCCCAAAGCTTCATAATATAAACTTGCATTCCCTATGTGAGTAATCCAACTGCTCTATATGCATCCCATTAATTTTATGATCACAGTTCATATAAATAATGACTAAATTATTCACAGGAGCCCAAAGTTTAAAAAGTATTTTTCCAAAAAGATATAACCAAATTCAGAAGAGAAACAAAACTTCACCTTTTCCTAAATAGGTCAGTTTTATAACATCAACTGTTTTAATTAATGATGGCTAAGTGTTATTCATAGATCATTTAATTTTCATTGGCTTACTTTTCCTAATACAAAATCTCTAAACAGATATTTACCAATGCCAAGTCCACCAATCCTTGCCTACAATGAAAATAAACTTTGATTTGTTTTAATGTCCTTTTTTTAGGTTATTCACTATTGCATTTTCATATTATATTGTAAAAGTCCTCTCATCTTGTTAGTTACTTGATAAACTGAACAGACAAATTTATGCACGAAACTCTCTTTTGACAGCAGCCACACAAAATTGCTCCTCCTGAGACCATGGCAGTCATAGGTAATCAGAGTGGACTCTACCACACGTTTAAAGAGAATCGATATGATTGACTAGGCACCTAAAGTGATGGGTTTTCATCCATATGATTGATATTGTGGTTATGAAATTGAATAATTGCATTAAGTTTGTGGGGCAGAAGTAGCTTAATGTAAGAGTTAGCATGAGGAGTTCAATAGAGCACTTGTCTTTGAATTTGAAAATTTAGATTTCATTCTGATTCTGACACCCATTTGACTTCAGGCAAGTCACTTAACTTCCTTGAGCCTTAGCTTCTTTATCAATAAATTGAGAGAGTTGGTGTTAAGTAACTCATTCCGGTACTCAAATATTACGATTGAAAGTAATTCTGTATACTTGTTACATAGCTCTTCAGTTTCTAGGAATTGAATCCAAAAATTTTGCCAATATCTTTTCTCTGCCAGTTTATCTCAGATTTTACTGCATTGGGCAAGTTCCAGAACACAAATTATCCCACTGAGCATTTTGAACTTGGCAAAGTGAAACACACTCTTCCAAAATATCTGCACAGTGACCAGCAAAACAACTAAAGGTATTATTTGGGCTTTCCAAAATCAAAAGTCTGGGCTAAATCTGCAGTGACTTACTCTCATATTCAACCATGGCTCTTTCTTTTTTGGAGAGCTGTGTTACATTGCTGCATCCTAAGGAAGCTAATGAACCTCTGATTAAATCATATACACCCTTCTTGTCCTTTTATAGTCTAGGCAAACTTTCCCCAAAATAGTTAGCTATTACTCTGCAAATGAAATTGAAATGTAGTAGTACATTCACTTACCATTACCCTGAGCTCTGAAAATTGGTAAGGATTTTTAAAATAGTACATGAAAGCAGCATGAAAGCAAATGTAGTTGGTGACCTTGTGCAATAACTATGCCCCCCATATCACCATTGCAGACTCCTTCAGATTGATACTGAGTTCACATTCAAGAATTGAGTTGACTTCTCTATCAGTAGAGATTCAAGTTGCGCCTACATAGAAAGCAGTTTGATCCATTAATTTTTAAAAGTTGTTGTATTCATTCACCTTCACTTTTTATTATATTGTTCCCAATGACACATTTGGCTCACTTTCCTTTTTTCTCAGCCGATTGTTTGTTGTTCATAGAGCTAGCTTGAATATATCCTTTAATCTGAGATGAGGCGGCTACAGCTGAACTGGGTCCCTGAATACCATACAAGGGCTTTCAAGTCTATGAATGACAATGCCAATAAAAGATTAAGAACATGGCAATTGGAGGTAAATATTCCTGCCTCTTCTCTGGTAGTTAGAACAAGAGACTTCATCTTCTGTATCATCACTTTTGTTATCTACAAAGTGTTTCCACAAAACTTATACCTACTCTATTGATTTACAATTAAATGAGATAATGCACAATATATATAAAGTGCTTAACACAGGACCTGAACACAGTAAATGCTTAGTAATAAGGAAAGTAAGAAAAATGCAAACATCACTGAGGAAAATACATGAGCATAACATATTAGATTTTCTATATGAATTTCTGAAGTAATATTCGTAACTGTTGTTTAGTACGAAGCTCAATAAATCTATGCTTGCTTTATAGCTTAACTAAGTTAAGCAATAAACTAAAACATTAGGACCCTATCTATACATTACACTAAAAAATCTTTTATATGTTAGTTGTTTAAATATATTATCAAACTTACACATTTTCAAATCCTCATTTGGGTTCAAAGAAGTTGGCTATTGTGCCTGGTGACATAGCAACCTCTTAATCAAAAGAACAACAGTTTGTAACAGTATTTTTGAGTAAACAGCTTTCGTCTTCTCTTTGTCTACAAATGAAATGGCTTGTTTCCAAACTACCACTTCTTCGTGTCAGTGCAGAAATGGTCTCCTGATGTTTCATGGTACACCTGCTAACCTTTCCTGGAATTAGCTGGCAAATGGAGTTCACAAGAGTAGCAACATGCTTTCTGGGACACCATGTGAATTGCACCATTATGAAATGACACCATGAGAACCTGCAGGATCCCAGAGAAGTGAAGTGACATGCCCAAGGCCACAGCAGGCTGTACTAGAACTGAGATCTTCTGGGTTCTGGAACAACCATCCTTCTCATCACATCAGTCTTCTTCCCTCACATTTACAAATGAAAGCAGGACTTGCTTCATCCTTGCAGAATGTAAAGCAGTAATGATGCTCTCTCTCTTCTCATTTCATTTAAATGGGCATAATAGAGCAGAGAAGTAGGCAATTATCTCTTTTATACTTCAGGTGTCTCTGGAGTGTGTGGGGCTCTGTTAGAATGGCATTTCTCTCCTATTCCCCCTCCCTCCCCGGGAGTGTTATAGAGCTAGATTTAAGCAGATAACTCGGTTCACAAAGAGGATCTTCAGAGGACCAAAAGAAAACAGAATTGGCCACAGGGCCCTGTAAAGTGCTCCAGGAGAAGTAACTATAGAATCTTGCTTTCCTCACTCAATTACTGTTTTAGCAATAGAAGATTGCTCCCTTTATAGAACTTTATAACTAAAAATTAGAAAAGGTCTTTTGCAAGATACATTGTGTATTTTTCTTTAGTTTATATTGTGCGTATTATAGCTGTTTTAGGTTCTCAATTAATATTTACTGAATGACTGAGCAAATGCTTTTGCACTTTTAGCATTACATAGGACTAATAGCCAGTACTGAATAGAAACCTGGGGTCCCCCGTATGACAACAACTGCGTTTCCGCTGAAGTTTTATTAATTGAGCCTTTACCATTTGTTATGATAGATAGAACTAAAAGATCACCAAGTACTTTACTCAGTTTACGTTACAGGAAGTGGAAAAAACAGGCAACTGTGACTATACATGAGAAAATTTTATGTGACTATTATTGATATAAAAACACTTCGAAGAATCGAATAACTGCTCCTATAATTACCCAATATGGATATTCTTTAAAGAAATTGTTCACTTACTCATCATTTTTCAGTATCAATTTTATGGAAGAAAACGTGCTTAGTACTTAACAGTCTCCACCCTTGAGGAGGTCACAAACTTGCAGACAGACAGATGAGGGAACAAGCATTGTCTAGTAAAGAAGGGGCCTCACTAAAACTATAAACAAAATGTCCTGGAAGCACAAAGGAGGGAATGGTACTTGTGGGCTGTCACAGGAGCCTGCAGGGGAGGGAACAGCAGAGACAGGGAGCAATTTTCAGAAGAAAATTAAAAAAAGACATTGCAGGAAAGGAAAATGGAATGAATAAAGGAAGAACAGTATGGAAGTGGATGATATATTCATGAATAACAAGTCTTTCAACAGGGATGAAAATGTAACGTATTTATGAAAAGGACTGGATGATAAGATCATGCCTTGTTAGCGGTTTTGAATATTACTCTGTAAGAAATATAGAGATATATACAGTAATTTTTATCAAGAAGGGATGGTGGGATAGTAAGAGAGAATTGTATCTAATCTGTCCTCTCCTTCTCCTTTTACACAGTAAGTGAAATGGCTTCTTTTCCTTTTATACCCCTACTGCAAATGCTCAGTGACCTTTGTTTTACCTGGACTCTTAAATCTACTTTATAACGAGATATTTTGGAATGAGAATTGACTGGAATTGATGACAGATCTAATGTGGTGGCAGGGAGGAGAGATCCTGAAAGAATATCATGGGATGCTTAGGGACCAGGGTGGATGGTGATGGAATTAAAGAGATAGGGATTATTCAGCAGTTAAAAAGAGCATGTCTATGTACGATATGGTGTGGAATATAACAAATTTCTTTGGGTCATCTCTTTCTTGAAATAACTGAGGAATAAGGAACTGGATAGAAATCAGATGCCTAGAATGCAAGAGTTTGGAGCCTGATGATGGAGTTTTAGGAGTCACTGGCATACAGCCTGTGGCCATATGTCTGATTCTATAAGAAGAGAATTATAAAATAAGGAGAGAGGAGACCCTGAACTGGAATCCTAGAGAGTACTGAGCAAACAAAACAAGACCAAGGGAAATAATAGTATTGTGACAAAAAGAAACAAGAAAGCCACCTGAGTGGTAATGCTACAGAGGACAAGGAGGATGAGACCACAGAGCATCTACGAGATTTCGCCAATTAGAAGCTAGCTTTTGTTACCAAGAACCATTTTAGAATGGGGAGAGGCTGAGGTGTGAATGAGACTTGAACAAGGGAAGGCAGGAAGTATAAAATTATTTTGCAAAAAGTCTGTCCACAAGATGAAGGGGAGACCAGCAAGATCATTGGAGTGGATGACTTTTGATGCTGTTTTTAACTTTGCAGAATTTAAAGGTTTATGTAGAATTTCATCAGGAAATTTGGGACCTATCTTTGGATCACCTTGCAGATAATGTGATTAAACACTGATCTACTAAAATAACAAAATTATTTTCACGTTACACTTCCACAATCTATTAACAATTTGCTGTTGTTGTAGATGAAGTATGAATGAATCATAATTAGAAACCATTATCTTGCCTACAGGTAAAATGAATTTTAACAATATATCTTTCCTCAAGGCAGATACCTATCCGTATCGTAGTAGATAAAACTACATTTCTTAAAAATATATTTTGAGACAAGTATATTTTTAATCTGGATAATCTTAACCACCATGCAGAAAACTAATCTACTTTTTTGTTTGTGTCATGCATATGAAAATATCCTGAATTAGGACAGAATCAGTGAAAGGATATTTAGTAAAAATTGTTGCTGAACCTGATGCCGTTTTGAGTCCTCTTGAGATAGGATTGTGTTAAATACCAGTGGCATGCTAAGAGTCTTCTAGAACCTTGGATTCTTTCTTAGCAAATAACATTTCTCACTCTTACTCAAGGAAATGATGAGAGTATTGAATAAAAAAGGGATTTCTCACTTATGCAATGAGTTTAAAAAAGATATTTTAAAGTTACATATCCCTGGGAGATGAAATAAAGAATCTAGTTGTTAACAAATTTTCAAAGGGCCTGGACTAAGTAGAATATTTAATTATGTGCCTAGAGAAATTATCTGGAAATAAATGTTTTATTTAGTAAGAGACTGTCAGAATACACACAGCCAAACATCCCTTCTGCTTATCCCTTTGTAATTTTTTTAATTGAATGTTAAAAATTAAATAAACTTTTTATGAAAAGGAAAAACATTTTGATATAGTGATTCATTCATCCCCTGTTCTCCATAAAATGCTATTTTTAATTTCAAACAGCTATTCATTTTCTACTTAAGAAGAATATCAACTGTTTGAGGCATAAGGCAGCAAAAATGCTTTGATTACAATTAATTTTTGCTTGCACTGAATGAGAAATAGAATTCTTTATTGGAGAAATAATAATCAAAATAGCGGATACTAAAAAATAGGTTATGAAAACTTTTTTAAACATGAATTGCCCTTGTCTACACTTTCTTTCAATATCCAGATTATAAATCCAATTGAAAAAAATCAACAAAAAATGATGAACAAGTAAATTGCAATATTTTCCTCATTTTAATATCTTCATTAAATGTGCTAGTTTTTAGGCTACAATAGAGACAGCGACTTTACATATCATTGATATGAGACATTTTAATACTAATATTATGAAATATGTACTATTTTTACAAGAACTTTTAGTTAAATTGTGCTGTGTTTAAATTTTATCAGTAAGGAACAGTCTAGTATGATTCTCTGAAAATAAATTGACAGCTTCTAAAGCATAAACTATTGGCTTTGTTGTAAAACTGATTGAAATCTTGTGATTTGTCCATATCATGTTACTCAAATAATGTTTTCCAAGTCATCCGTGGTAGGTTAAGATACTAAGAACAGAAGAGAGAATAAAGTAAACTTATGGCTAAGTACTAACAGCAAATGATTGCTTCAGAAGAAGAAAATATCTCACAGTTTTCCACGTTTTCCTTAATGGTTAAACGTATTTAACAAAATCTTGGTAATCTTATCGTAAAAGCCTTTTTGCCCTTACTTCACTGAGAAATATTTGCAGCCAGCAGAGTTAATGCAGGCTCATTAAGGAAGCGACAGCACTCTGCACATTAGGACTCTGCTCTGCGCCCCTGCTTTTAGCCCAATTATCCCATGTTGTGGGTTGAGAAAGGACATTGTTCCTGCTCTCTGGTTCTCTTGGCATTTTATGTCTCTGGGATATTACCATCAATTTATCCCAAGTTTTTCAATGGTAACCAATCATAAGCATCACTCAGGAGCTTCTTAAAATCAGATTTCTAGGCCTATACCTCAGGGGACTCTGACTTACTCAGCTTAGGTTGGGTCTCCTGAATCTACATTTTAACAAGTTGATAGGATACCTCTTATGATCGAGTAAATTTGGAAATGATATCCACTCCTCTGCTTTTCTTATGTCCTGAGGATGATCTCTCACCCCGCTATGATTCCAGTCTAGTCTTTCCAGAATAGTCTTTCCTGGGCACATTTCCATCCAATCTTTCTTCCATCTTTCTTCTCATTTATGTGTACCTGGGGCTGGCACCTATATGCTTTCATTTTGTAGGACAAATCCCACTTCCCTGCTTTCTTCCAAACCTTCTGGGATTAGAGTATCCCCCTCCAAAGCTATGATGTTTGTTGAAAAGAAATGAATAGAGGACTTGCTGGGATTATATGGACAGCAAGCATACTAGAAATAATAATAGATGGTGAAAGCAAGAGGACAAGAGGAGAAAGACAGGGACAGAGCAGGGACATGAGCAGGAAGAACACAAGTTTACAAAACAGGGTGGAAACATAAGGTTGTTATGCTGTTATGGCGGGCCTAGTGCCCCGTGCCAGATAAGGCTAAGGATGATAAAGGAGCAGATGGTCTGCTCCAGGAGTGATGGGCTAAAAGTGGCAATAAGACATGTACAAAAACAACTGTCATTCGAGGCCGAATATAAGAGAACCTCAAAAAATTACAAAGTTACTAGCATTCTGACGAGGGGGCCATCATACACATTTGAGGGGGTTAGGATCAATTTAATGGTAAAATGGCATTTAATCTGAGTTCTGAGAGATGGGTCAAATTTTGAAATGTGCAATAGGAGACCAAGGTATTTTGGTAGAGGGAATTAATTAATCAATGGCTGAGTGAATCAATCTGTGAACAACTGAAATTAATTAAAGTAAATATTAGTAACACGCATATAGCTTATCACTTCTGGATAGGTGATTTTTTTTCAGATTTCTGGATGGCTGGTCCTGCCAGTAGAAATGACACGCCTGAAAGCAACACAGATGATGAGGTCATACAAATATTTCACTCAAGATTCCTAGGGATGTATGTCACATGCAAGCATTTTGGACTCCCTATGAACACATTATTTGGAAGCATTATTTTGATCGTTATGATTAAAAATAGAACTTTAGTTAATATCTAAAAACAAGGAATAACTCCCAGCAATCTCTTTAATAAGGATTCTGTTGTATTGTTAAAAAAAAATCATGTAGCAGTTTAAATAAAACTCCATGCCTTTTAAAGAAATGTTACAATTTTCTTTGAAGCCCTAAATGAAGCTGAGCCACAGCTAGGGAAAGAAGACTTGCAAAATTAATACATTTGTGAAATTCAATCACATCCCTTATTAACTGGATGTAATGATAACCACAAAATAAGGTGATCAGTTTAAACAAATAAGTGAAGATAGACAGTAAAAAAAAAAAAGATGTTAATTTAATGGTTGATTTGATGATACTTAAGGTATCTCCCAAATCTAGATTTAACGTTGGATGAAACAACCATTTTGTCAATAGTTTGGGATACTCGACCCCAGCTCACACTTTAAGCATTCTAAGTGTGTAACGGTAAAGCACATTGCTTTTAAAAAGTTACGCAGAACATTTCTAAGAAAGAATTGCACTTAGTATGCTACAGCATGTCCAGTTTACACACACACACACACGCACCACGTGCACATACCTTTGGCATGCCCATCTGTTGAGTCAGATGGAAGGAAATTACAGATGTGGATGTCTTCCAACCTAATGTCATAGTAGCAAGGACCTCAGTCCTGGCTCAGTCTCAATCATCTCTGTATTTTATATCCACTATGTCAAGATTTTCAAATTTCCCCTGAGGCATTCACATGTTTTCTACTTGATAGAGCACTGATTAAATTTTTCCTTTGTCATTCTATGTTGTAAATGTTTTAAATAGTTTAATAAGAAAAAAAGTCATAACACAGCTTTAAACTAAATAGCAGGATAATCTTGTATATTCCCTACCCAGCCCTAGAATCAGGCACTCAGGCATTTCTCTAATTAACCTTGGTTCCTTTTATTGGAGAATAAGTAAACAATAAAATTATTGGAGAATAAATAAATTAGAAACCAAGATATGGATGCTAAGTGTGCTCATTGCTACTGGGGTATCATTGCTTTCTAGGCCCAGTCAGCTGACAAAACAAGATAATATATGTGTGTATCCTAACAGGTGCATGTATGTGTGTATATATACATATACATATCTGCATATACATATTATACTAAACATACTTCTCCCTTTGCTTATCTATAATCTCCCACTCCAGTAGTAGGAAATCTGGCTCCCACAATTTGCCTTCCGTTATTTACTTAATCCGTCAATTCTTATTGATTCATTTTTAAATTTAGAGCCAAATCTTATTGTTTCTGGAATTTGTATTGTGTGTAAATAGCATCTAACATAGAATTTACGTTAAATAGAGATAGACCTTCCTTCATTCTCCCATGTCTATGTCACCAGCAACATGTTTAAAAAGTCAAATAAGTCTTACTCTGAGACGAGTTCTTGTCCTCATTTAGTTATATACCCAGCGGGACCAAATTACAGGTAGGTTACGTTCCAAATCTGTGCTTTCCAGTCAGTCATTTGGAACTTGTGGCTTTGTTTTAATTGAAACAACTTTATAAATAATGGTAAAGTTTCTAAGCTAGCCCACAAAGGCCTATTTAACCCAGAATACAGTTGTAAGAGTGTGTATCTGCAATAAAAAAAATAGAAAGTTATATTAGTGAGTAAAATCATTAAAACAATTAAGTAAGAAGTACTGTTGAATTCCTCTTAGATATAGATGCTTAGGCAAAGCAGGGAGGGGTTGAGAGTAAGAAGTTCATTAAATGCAGAGAAAACATCTTTGAAGGGGTGAACCAGCATGGTGACTTCTGAGATTGCTGGAACACACAGGGTGTGGAGTACAGTGGATTTTAATGAGCCTGGACAGGCAAGCAATGATTTAATTACAGTAGGCTTTATGTGCCATGCTAAGAAGATTGGATTTAAGTTTAGAGGGATGGGAAGCTAATTATACATAGTGGCATGGCATGATCTGATTTGTGTCTTAAAAATATTACTCTGATGAGGAATTCCAAGATGGCGCCGTGAGTAGTCCTCTTTGTCTCTCGCCCTTCGAGTCTACAATTATTTGGACACTTATCGCTTGACAAAGGATATCCAGACAGCATCTCAGGACGTCTGAGACACCCACGCGACTATACATCGGAAGGCGGACGGACTTTCCTCCGGGAGGATGTGGAAATAGGTGAAAACTCTCTGACCCCGACGGGCAGCCTAGTACCCGCAAGCGGCTTTCTTCCAACGGACGCCCCCAGAGGATCCACACACATCTAGGGCAGGAGCGAGAACACAACAGAGGAGCGACGGTGGAAACAGGTGACCAGAACCCTACTTAAACCCCCCGCAATTACTCCTAAACGCAGAGGGAAACTTTGGAGTTGCACACCTGAGCCCGCGGGGAGAGTCTCTCCCCGCCATTGGCGGGGAGACCCGGCCTGGTGCTCGGGGCGCCCGGAGGGTCCCAGAGAGAGACACGGAGGGCACGGAGGTCTCCCAGCTGCCGTTGCCCTCCCCGGGGGACTAGGGATTGCCGGAGATCTCGGAGAGGACCGGGGCGGGGGAACTTTCAAAGGCGGGTCCGGCGACCCGGTGGGGAAGCGCCGGAGCTCCGCCAGGCAGCAGACAAAACTCTCTGTCTGCCGGTAGCAGAGGGGCCACGCTGAGCACTCAGGGCTCCCGGCAGAGGCCCAGACAGAAGCCCAGAGGGCGGGGCGACCCCCAGCTGCCGTTGCCCGCCCCGTGGGACTAGGGATTGCCGGAGATCTCAGAGAGGACCGGGGCGGGGGAACTTTCAAAGGCGGGTCCGGCGACCCGGAGGGGAAGCGCCGGAGCTCCGCCAGGCAGCAGACAAAACTCTCTGTCTGCCGGTAGCAGAGGGGCCACGCCCAGCATTCAGGGCTCCCGGCAGAGGCTCGGACAGAAGCCCAGAGGGCGGGGCATCCCCCAGCTGCCGTTGCCCGCCCCGTGGGACTAGGGATTGCCGGAGATCTCGGAGAGGACCGGGGCGGGGGAACTTTCAAAGGCGGGTCCGGCGACCCGGAGGGGAAGTGCCGGAGCTCCGCCAGGCAGCAGACAAAACTCTCTGTCTGCCGGTAGCAGAGGGGCCACGCTGAGCATTCAGAGCTCCTGGCAGAGGCCCGGAGAGAAGCCCAGAGGGCGGGGCGACCCCCAGCTGCCGTTGCCGACCCGGTGAGGCTAGGGACTGCCAGAGATCTCGGAGAGGACTGGGGCTGGAGAGAGTTCCAGAGACCCAGCTTAGTAGCCTAGGGGGAAACCCTACAGGCTCACAGAAGCCTTAGGGAAAGCCTCTGCACAGCACCAGTAGAAGGCACCCAGCCGCCAGCCACAAGGCTGGAAGACCCCAGGGCAAAAGCAGCATAGCTAGGTGTACTAACCACAGACTGTAGAAGATGCCAATAGCTCTCCTGCGACCCATAGAGGACAAGTGAGATTTGGCGGGTGCCGACAGCAACCGAGCGACAAATAAAAGTGATCCCACCCCTGGCCGCTGGAAAAGCCCATAACACCGTTGCAGACCCCAAGGAGAGAGCGCATCTAGGTGGGCAACAACAGTAGGCACCTGCAGCCTGAAGCCCCCCGTGACGGCCCCCACGGCAGAGGAGGGAATCCAAAGGGCCACTGTGGCTACGAAGAGGGGCCCAGGCCCAGTTAGCAACTACGGACAGGGTTCCTGGTTGGTGAAGTATAAACAGCTGCTCCCCCCACTGCAGCAGCTGAAACAAGTGAAAGGAGCAACTAAACTCTATCTCCATGCGGAGGCACAAATCAACATCATCAAGCAATATGAAAAAATACATTAAATCTCCAGAACAGAAAGAAAGTAACAAATACACAGAAAACAATCCCAAAGAAAATGAGATATATAACCTAAATGATGATGACTTCAAAACAGCCATCATTAAAATACTCACTGAGTTAAGAGAGAATTCTGACCGACAACTCAACGAGTTCAGGAGCTATGTCACAAAAGAGTTTGATACGATAAAGAAGAACCAAACAGAAATACTGGAAATGAAGAACACAATAGAGGAGATTAAGAAAAATCTAGATGCTCTGAACAGTAGGGCCGATAATATGGAGGAAAGAATTAGCAATTTGGAAGATGGCAATATAGAATTGTTGCAGGCAGAGGAGGAGAGAGAAGCAAGACTTAAAAGAAATGAAGAAACTCTCCGAGAATTATCAGACACAATTAGGAGATGCAACGTAAGGATTATAGGTATACCAGAGGGAGAAGAGAAGGAGAAAGGGGCAGAAAACCTATTCAAAGAAATAATGGCTGAGAACTTCCCAAATCTGGTGAGGGAGATGGATCTTCAGGTGACAGAAGCCAATAGATCTCCAAACTTTATCAATGCAAGAAGACCAACTCCACGGCATATAGTAGTGAAGCTAGCAAAAGTCAACGACAAGGAGAAAATATTAAGGACAGCCAGGCAAAAGAAACTAACCTACAAAGGAGCCCCCATCAGGCTATCAGCAGATTTCTCAGCAGAAACTTTACAGGCTAGAAGAGAGTGGAATGATATATTCAAAAATCTGAAGGACAAAAACCTACAGCCGAGAATTCTCTACCCAGCGAAAATATCCTTCAAATACGATGGAGAAATAAAAACTTTCCCAGATAAACAAAAATTAAGGGAGTTCATTGCCACAAAACCTCCTCTTCAGGAAATCCTCAGGAAAACCCTCATTCCTGAAAAATCCAAAAAAGGAAAGGGGCTACAAAACCAAGAGCAGAGGAGATAAGTAGAAGGACAACAACAGAGAGTAGCAGCTCTACATCAGAACAGATTAAACCATGGGACGAGAAACAAAGGAAACTGAAGAAAACCGGAAAACAAGACACAAAATGGTAGTGGTAGGCCCCCACGTCTCAATAATCACTCTAAATGTAAACGGATTGAACTCCCCAATCAAAAGACACAGAGTGGCAGGATGGATCAAAGAACAAGATCCAACAATATGCTGCCTCCAGGAAACACACCTCAGCCCCAAAGACAAACACAGACTCAGAGTGAAGGGATGGAGAACAATACTCCAAGCTAATAATGAACAAAAGAAAGCAGGTGTCGCTATACTAATATCAGACAAGGTAGATTTCAAAGCAAAACAGATAAAGAAAGACAAAGAGGGACAGTATATAATGATAAAAGGGACTCTCCACCAAGAAGACATAACACTTATAAATATATACGCACCCAACACAGGAGCACCAAAATTTGTAAAGCAACTCTTAATAGAACTAAAAGAAGACATCAACAACAATACAATAATAGTAGGGGACCTCAACACACCATTAACACCAATGGACAGAACATCCAGACAGAAAATCAACAAGGAAATAATAGAATTAAATGAAAAATTAGACCAGATGGACTTAATAGATATATATAGAACACTTCATCCAAAAACAGCAGGTTACACATTCTTCTCAAGTGCACATGGAACATTCTCAAGGATTGACCATATTTTGGGAACCAAAGCAAACATCAATAAATACAAGAGAGTTGAAATAATATCAAGCATCTTTTCTGATCATAACGCTATTAAACTAGAAATCAACTACAAGAAAAAAGCAGAGAAAGGTGCAAAAATGTGGAGACTAAACAACACGCTTCTCAACAAACAATGGATCATTGATGAAATTAAAGAAGAAATCAAATATTATCTGGAGACAAAGGAAAATGAGAACACGACATACCAACTCATTTGGGATGCAGCAAAAGCAGTCCTAAGAGGGAAATTCATCGCAATACAGGCTCACCTCACTAAACAAGAAAAAGCTCACGTAAGCAACCTCAAACGACACCTAACAGAACTAGAAAAAGAAGAACAAACAAGGCCCAGAGTCAGTAGAAGGAGGGAAATAATAAAAATAAGAGCAGAAATAAACGATATTGAAACAAAAAAGACAATAGAAAGGATCAATGAAACAAAGAGTTGGTTCTTCGAAAGAATTAACAAAATTGACAAACCCCTAGCCAGACTCACCAAGAAAAGAAGAGAGAAATCGCAAATTAATAAAACCAGGAATGACAGAGGAGAAATCACAACAGATACCAATGAAATACAAGAGATCATAAGAGAATACTATGAAAAACTATATGCCAACAAATTGAACAACCTGGAAGAAATGGACAAATTCCTAGACTCCTACAATCTCCCCAAACTGAATCAGGAAGAAATGGAGAATCTGAATAGACCAATCACAAGTAAGGAAATAGAAACGGTAATCAAAAACCTCCCCAAAAACAAGAGTCCAGGACCAGACGGCTTCTCTGGAGAATTCTACCAAACATTCAAAGAAGACTTAATACCTATTCTCCTCAAACTGTTCCAGAAAATTGAGAAAGATGGAGAACTCCCTAACACATTCTATGAAGCCAACATCACTCTGATCCCCAAACCTGACAAGGACAACACAAAGAAGGAGAACTACAGGCCGATATCACTGATGAACATAGATGCAAAAATCCTCAACAAAATTTTGGCAAACCGATTACAGCAATACATCAAAAAGATTATACACCATGATCAAGTGGGATTTATACCAGGGACACAGGGATGGTTCAACATCCGCAAGTCAATCAACGTGATACACTACATCAACAAAATGAAAACCAAAAACCACATGATCATCTCAATAGATGCAGAGAAAGCATTCGACAAGATCCAACACCCATTTATGATAAAAACCCTCAGTAAAATGGGTATAGAAGGAAAGTACCTCAACATAATAAAGGCCATATATGATAGACCCACAGCCAACATCATACTCAATGGACAAAAGCTGAAAGCCATCCCTCTGAGGACAGGAACAAGACAAGGGTGCCCACTTTCACCACTCCTATTCAACATAGTTCTGGAGGTGCTGGCCAGAGCAATTCGGCAGGAAAAAGAAATAAAAGGAATCCAAATAGGTAACGAAGAAGTAAAACTCTCGTTGTTTGCAGACGACATGATTTTATACATAGAAAACCCCAAAGAATCCACAGAAAAACTATTAGAAATAATCAACAACTACAGCAAAGTAGCAGGGTATAAAATTAACGTGCATAAATCAGTAGCATTTCTATACACTAACAATAAACTAACAGAAAAAGAACTCAAGCACTCTATCCCATTCACAATCGCAACGAAAAGAATAAAATACCTTGGGATAAACTTAACCAAGGAAGTGAAGGATCTATACAATGAAAACTACAAGACTCTCTTGAAAGAAATAGGCGATGACATAAAGAGATGGAAAAACATCCCTTGCACATGGATTGGAAGAATAAACATAGTTAAAATGTCCATACTACCTAAAGCAATATACAGATTCAATGCTATCCCAATCAGAATCCCAAGAACATTCTTCACAGAAATTGAACAAACAATCCTAAAATTCATATGGGGCAACAAAAGACCGCGAATTGCTAAAGCAATCCTGAGCAAGAAAAACAAAGCCGGCGGAATCACAATCCCCGATTTCAAAACATACTACAAAGCTACAGTGATCAAAACAGCATGGTACTGGTACAAAAACAGGTCCACAGATCAATGGAACAGAATTGAAAGCCCAGAGATAAAACCACACATCTATGGACAGCTAATCTTCGACAAAGGAGCAGAGGGCCTACAATGGAGAAAAGAAAGTCTCTTCAACAAATGGTGCTGGGAAAACTGGACAGCCACATGCAAAAGATTGAAAATTGACCATTCTTTTTCACCACACACCAAAATAAACTCAAAATGGATCAAAGACCTAAAGATTAGGCCTGAGACAATAAGTCTTTTGGAAGAGAATATAGGCAGTACACTCTTTGACATCAGTTTCAAAAGAATCTTTTCGGACACTGTAACTCCTCAGTTGAGGGAAACAATAGAAAGAATAAACAAATGGGACTTCATCAGACTAAAGAGCTTCTTCAAGGCAAGGGAAAACAGGATTGAAACAAAAAAACAGCTCACTAATTGGGAAAAAATATTTACAAGCCACTTATCCGACAAAGGGTTAATCTCCATAATATACAAAGAACTCACACTGCTTAACAACAAAAAAACAAACAACCCGATCAAAAAATGGGCAGAGGACATGAACAGACATTTCTCAAAAGAAGATATGAATATGGCCAATAGACACATGAAAAGATGTTCATCATCGCTAATCATCAGGGAAATGCAAATCAAAACTACACTAAGATATCACCTTACCCCCGTTAGATTGGCAAAAACATCCAAAACCAAGAACGACAAATGTTGGAGAGGTTGTGGAGAAAGAGGAACCCTCATACACTGTTGGTGGGAATGCAAACTGGTACAGCCACTATGGAAAACAGTATGGAGATTTCTCAAAAAGTTAAAAATAGAAATACCCTATGACCCAGCCATCCCATTACTGGGTATCTATCCTAAGAACCTGATATCAGATATCTCAAGAGTCCGTTGCACCCCTATGTTCATCGCAGCATTATTTACAATAGCCAAGACGTGGAACCAGCCTACATGCCCAGAAACTAATGATTGGATAAAGAAGATGTGGTATATATACACAATGGAATACTACTCAGCCATAAAAAAAGACGAAATTGGCCCATTCACAACAATGTGGATGGACCTCGAGGGTATTATGTTAAGCGAAATAAGTCAGTCAGAGAAAGACGAACTCTATATGACTCCACTCATAGGTGGAAATTAGTATATTGAGAAGGAGATCTGATTGGTGGTTACCAGGGAAAAGGGGGGGTGGGGGGAGGGTACGGAGGGGGAAGTGGTGTACCCACAACATGACTAACAAAAATGTACAACTGAAATCTCACAAGGTTGTAATCTATCATAACATTAATAAAAAAAAAAAAAAATATTACTCTGATGACAATCTTAAGGATGTATAAGAAAGGAGTAATAATGGAGGCAGGATCAATTGGGAAAATATTGAAATGGTGAAAACAAGAGATGAATGCCTGAACAAAATCAATAAATCCAGTAGTCTGGAGGAAGAGGAAGAGTGGTCAAATATGAGAGATAATAAAGAGAAGGACACTTGTTCTCAGTGACTAGTTGCTCTCACTGGGGTGAGGGAGGAATGAACCTCTATGATTTCCCTTTTACTGGTTTGAGGCATGAGGAAATTAAAATGGCATCTTTTGGTCCCACTAATCAAGACACAGAACAAGGTAGGAAGAGAAGTTTAGAAGAAAAAATAGTCTTACCTTTCCATCATAATTCAAGTATTTTATAGTCATTTATAGTGAGAGGGATTTCCTAAGATAACAGGCAGAAAATGGAAAACAGAGAAGGTACAGAGGTGTTACAGAGAACTCCTGTGTATTTATAAGAAAAGATTATCAGAGATGTACTTTCATAAATATAAGCAGTGCCAAATGGAAGAAATGAGTTGAAGACAGCATACAATGGATCTTCCTGAGAGGAAAGAAAGACAGTGGGACAGAGACCCAAGGAGTCACCAAACCAGGCTCTAGCCAGGAGTTGACACCTTCAGTCCAGCTGGAAGTGGGTGTATTTGGGATTTAGGGAGAGCATTGCCTAGGGGAAGAAATGTGCAATGAGTTGTTTCTTTGCACAAAATCAATCTTGAATGCAATGCACTTTTTTGTGATAGTGGAATAACAAACACCGTGGATCATTTTAGTTATAATTTCTGTTCATAATGTTTCCTAGAGATCTCTTTGGAATATAATTTGATAAAATTAAAATCTTCCTTGCTAGTTAGATAGTATCTCTATTATATGCTCCATAAATATTTGTGATTTAAATTTCATAACTACTTATAACAATTATTTGTAACATAGGTTCAATTTTCTAACTATTTAATCTCATCTCTGACCCATCTACTTTCCCACTTGCAAATCAAAGACCTTCCTTCTATGACACCTCTATCCTCCCTCTCTCATTCATTGTCCTACTGTTTACCACACCTGTGGGTACCTGGAGAATAGAACCCTAACAATAGAAAAGCAGGCGATATACAAAGATCTCTGAAAAGCTGAAGCTCTTGAAGGACTAGTCATCACTTAGTACCCATTTTTCTTCCAGGAAACAAAACAAAATAAGTAAAATTATCAAGAAGAAAACCAATTTAGTCCAGACCATCAGATGTTTCTTGATGTATGTGTTAATTGATTCCAATCTGGAAGCTGGCATATAGCCTGGAATTAATTTTTATACTTTATTTCTTCTCTGTGCAAAATAGATCCACAAGAAATTGATGAATAGGATACGTTTTTATATACTTCTCCTATGTTAACTTTATTATACTAATGAATGTGATAAAAATAAATGAATGTGATTAAAACAAAGCAAAAAACAATTTAATGAGTGTTTTCAAGAAACTTTAGCTTCAAATAGGTGATGAACCAATAAGGCAGGGAAGATCTCTAAATAGAATCATTATTCCTGAAAGATGGTGTTAAAATCAAGAATGTTTCTATGGAAGACTCTTGAAATGTAGACTTGAGTCAGATATAATCTGAATAAACAAAATAATAATATCTTACTTGAAAGTTGTAACTAATGAAGAAAAGTAGGCAAAGACTATACTGATAACATTGAAAATATCCAAAGGAAAAGCTCAACATTTAGCTTATCATTTGGAAACTTCCATGTCAATGAACATTATCTGCTTTTTCAACCAAACATATTTCTCCAGATATTGTTGAGGCCATATAGACACATTCAAACAAACACAAAAAAGGTAATGAAAAAATGTATTAATTTATTAAAACTATACTGGGAACTGAGATGTGCACCAAACAAGGAGGAAAAATATGTGAGCAGTCTAATGGAAGAGACGAACATGTACACCAATAAAATGCAATGCAATGCTCTTTTGGTGTCATTGATGTTAAGGAAAGATTCCCTATCTCACTGTCAAATGTGCACTTTTGCTGCCCTTGCTTTAGTCAACTCAAGCTTTTCCTGTGGATTTTTATTTAATTTTACATATGTGGCTTCTGTTAAAGATTTTTGTTGAAGAAATATTTCCATGCTTAAAAAATAAAATTGAAAACCAATGGCATACAAGGCCTATATTTTCCAAAGCAAACTTTTTAAAAGTTTCCTTTATATATAATCCCGAAAAGATTCTTGATCCTAAGAGGTTCATTTATTAACTAAATTAGCTTTATGAAACACTTCTGAATTGTCTTTAATTTTCTCATTTTTTCAGGAAGATTTTTTCCATGCACCGTAACAGGTTTGTAGACAACCTTTGGTAATGATAGGTTTAGCATAAGCAAAACACGTAGACACACTCCACAGTGTGATATTTACAGCATGTCTCAACAGTGAAGGGCAGGTGTTTGGAGTACTTTGCCTTCAACATCAACATGCTTTCAGGAATGTTTCAGGAAATAAACTTCTCAGGCTTAAATTTTGGCTTTGCCTTTATCTTAGCACAATTTTGGGTAAATTAATTAATCTCTGTGTTACTGCAGTTGTCTTCCCTATAAAATGTGGGTAATAATAGTGTCTTCCTCCTACAGTGACTGTGAAGATTGAATGAGTTTATATGTGTGAAATATTTGGAACAGTGCCTTTCCAGGTAGGAGCTATATTATTGTTAGCTATTGTGATTAGTGTTATGGTAAGCCTTGGATCTCATTAAGAAATTGAGCCAGCTTTTGGACTTTGTTAGTATCTGCTCAGACTAGTATGCCATCTGGCAAGTTGTTTGTTTGCTTCTTGTTTGTCTCTCCCTATTGTAATGTATGCTCCTTGTGAGCAGAGAGTTTTATCTATTTTGTTTGTTGTAGTATCTCCAACGTTTAAAATGGTGCCTGGAAAATAATAGAAACTCAATAAATATTTGTTGAATGAATGAACAAATTCTTATTCCACTGAACTAGAATAATTCAAGTATCCCTTCAATGCCTCCTGTGTTGATACTTTGATATTTACAGAACCATAAAGAAATTCCAAAAAGACCAAATGTAAGCAAGGAAGACACAAAACCTATTTATTTTCTCTGAGTTCAGGGCTGGTACAGTTTTAGACTCTCACATAGCAATTTTGGAGCCCAATAAAGGTTTTTCAATTTATTCCCACGAGACCATCCCTGTATCACAAACAGAGCTGACTCAAGGGTCAAGAGGAGGAATGAGGCATAGGACCCTCTCCAGAGTATGAAGACCATAGGATGTATTTGAATACATGCTCTACTTTCCATCACAAACTTTGGCGTGTCTGTGTGTATGTGCCAGATGGAGGTATTCCATCTATATTACCTAATTTCTACTGAGAGAGCTTAGTAATGTGTGTGTGTGTGTGTGTGTGTGTGGGTATAGAGGAGGAGAGAGGATGTGAGAGGATCTCATTTCACTGCACCTAAGGGCAGATATGCCTGATTGGACCCACTGCCTACATGGAGAAAGGCTGTTTTCTTGTTGTCCAATCAGGCTTTTCTTGAGCTGATCAGCACCAAACTTAGAGAAGAAGTAGGACAGAGAAGGGAAAGATTGATTCTTGTGAGTAGGGACATGATGATACACATGGAATGATGATACATGTGATGATATGCGTGGAAAGTCTGGGAAAGCACAGAGACAAGACACATTTTTAAAAGATGGAGAAGGCTAGGCAGTGGTCTAGATGAAAAGAAATTTGGGGCTGGAATTTGGAGAAGCTTTGAAAAGTGTAACTGTGTGCAGTGTGTTGGAATGTTCCCTTTCCCATCTCTTCAAGACACTTTGGGAAAACAAATTATTTTTAAAGATTTTGGAATTCCTACCGGCAATCTTTGGAGACATGCCCTTTTAGAGCAAGTCATCAGGAAACAGCAATATGACTGCTTTCTTTTGCTCCTGTTCACATGATTGGTTTACACTGAAATTCTAAAGCAAATGTTCTGTATCATCAATAAAATAGATATTTAGAAACAGTAACTTTGGATAGGGAAATAGAACATCTATAAGCTTTTAGGCATTTTTAAATTTTCTAGGTTTTTGACAACTTTAGCAAAATTGCTCCCCCAAATTTTCTCTAAGAATTGGTCAGTTTTTGGAATTAGGTATCCAGAATCAAATTGATTGTAAATGTCATGAAATAGTTTAAAAAACAATTTCACTTGCATGTTTTAATGTGTCAAAGTTGTGTAAAATAAGTGCAGAGTCATCATCTTTGCACATTTCATGAGTATGAAAGTGCTGCTATAGAAATAGGGAAAAAATATCTCCTTATAATAATAATGACACTAAATTTTACATAAACACCCTGTGTCACATCATATTTCAAAATTTTCTAGAACTGAGTGCATTAGGCAGAAAGCAGCTGAATAAAAGAAATTAATGGGGAAGAGTCAGCATATGATGAAAGAATTAAATCACTCAGATTTAAAGACATTAACTCAAGCACAGAGAAAATTAAGTGTAAGATTATATTATTTATGATGAAATTCATGTAGGATGAAGAATCAATGAGGCAAAGTGATTTTATGAAGAAATTGTAATAGCATAGAAAAATACTCGTTATAATATTAAATGAATAAATCACTACACATACGTTATATGATCAAAAGTATGAAAAATCTACCTAGAAAGCCCAGAACAAACACATCTAACATTATATTACCAGTGAAAGCTTTTGGGAGAGAGCCTGGATGATCACTTGTTTCCTTTCAAATTGTCTATTTTTCTCCATTGCTCAGAATAAACCCTACTTAGTTTTATAATAAGAATAAAATCAAGTGTTTTTTTTTTTTTTTTAAGATTTTATTTTTTCCTTTTTCTCCCCAAAGCCCCCCCGGTACATAGTTGTGTATTCTTCATTGTGGGTTCTTCTAGTTGTGGCATGTGGGACGCTGCCTCAGCGTGGTCTGATGAGCAGTGCCATGTCCGCGCCCAGGATTCGAACTAATGAAACACTGGGCCGCCTGCCGCAGAGCGCGCGAACTTAACCACTCGGCCACGGGGCCAGCCCCAAAATCAAGTGTTTTTTAAACGAATAAAATGGAACCTTGCTCTGATAACGTCATTGCCTTTCTCAAAATCCTCTAGGGAGACCTTATATTTCTATTTATGCAATACATAAAGGTTCTAGCATCATATGAATTTTCACATTTGAAATGAGCAGATGCTTATTTCTGGTTGCTTTGTTAACACTTTTTTCGGGGAATTGCATGGGGGGCTTTGCAAGAATATTTGGGAGAAAACAGCTGTTCTGCCATACATTTGGCGCAAGTAGGAACAATTCTTTTTGCATCATTGAGCTTTTTCTTGTTCATTGAATTCTGCAGGCCAAGTAGCTAATAAAAAAGTAAGATTTCATTTTACTGGTTCTAAATTTAGCCAAATGGTCTTTTCTTTCACTTACCTTTTTTTCTCGTGAATGTCAACCTAGTCTCATCCCTACTTTGCAAAATACTAATCTGATCCTCAAGGGTTTGGTAAAGCTAACATAATCTGGCTCAAATTTTCTGAACTTCAACATTCTTAGTAGAAGGTGATTCAAGTGATTAATAGAATAATGAATAAACTAATTTATACAAAGAAAATAGTGTTACTTCTTTCATACCTTCTTCCTGATGGTAATGAGAATATTTAGTAAAAATAAAAGCAATATGTTTCCTCTATTTTGAAAGCATTAGAATTAAATGCCAGATTTCACTGGCATTTCACAATGGAAAAAGCAAATATGTAAAAAATACCAAAAAGCTAAACATTTATAAACTAGCATTTTATAAGTAGTTCAGGCATTTCCTTATGCTGTTCTGTCTTCTTTTAATTTATCACGTGGCCTTTATAACAACACCAACAATTAAATACAACAAAGAAAATTATCCTTATTTTCACAAAAGTTTAAAAGGTATAAATATTATTTTATCACTAGAATAATCTCCTCACAAGTTTCCATGAACTCTGAGAAGCACTCTGAAAGCTATTATAAACAAGAGTTATACAAGTCTCAAAGATTACTTTTCTGATTTAAAATGAAAAATGCTTCTAGGCAGAATTATAAAAACAACCCACCAGGATTCTGTGCCCTAATCCCTGGGACTGTGAATATGATGAGATACCACACATTTGATTAGTTATCTTACGTCGCAAAGGGGATTTTGTAGATGTAAAGTTACTAATCAGTTGACTTTGAGCTAATGAAAAAGGATGTTATCTGGTTGGGTCTAAAATAATCACATGTGCCATTTCGCAACAGAGTCTTCTCCTGCTGGTGGCAGAAGAGGGAGTCAGGGAACTTAGCCATTGCTGAAATAGATGGGGCCTCGAGATAAAGACCTAAGAATGACCTCTAAGACTTGAGAGCAGTTCCTGGCCAACAGATGGCAAGAATACAGAAACTTAAGTCCTGCAACCACAAGGAACTGAATTCTGTCAACAACTTGAATGAACTTGGAAGCAGATTCTTTCCCGAAGCCTCCAGGTGGGGCTGACATCTTGTGAGACCCTAAGTGGAGCACTCAGTTGAGCTCACTCTGATCTCTGATCTATAGAGCTATGAGATAAGAATTGAGTAGTATCTTAAGTCTCTAAACTTGTGTTAATTTGTTAAGAGCCCATAGAAAAATAATATAGAAATGTAGATTGTTTAAACCTGATGGGACCCAAAACAAATACACGATTCTCTCCTTAGTCCAAGGTGTAAGAAAAGACAGGTAAGACGCAGGTGACAGAGAGGATTAGGACTGTTACAGAGCATTGTAAAGAGGGAAAAAAATTATTGTGTAACCATTGATAATCAAAATATGATTTTTAAGCAATATAACCTGCTTAAAACCAAACTTTTAGAGGAGAAAAAGTGTTTGAGAATTTTCTAAAATTCTTTAGCACAACTTAAAACATCAATGGCTAGGTCTCACGTTGGATTTTTTCCCAACCTATCTATCCTCAAGCTTAATCCTGAAGCTGGAATAGAAAGAAGAGTTGACATAGAGGAAGTAAAAGAATGGCCAAGATCTTATGATCCCTGAAGATTGTGGGAGAGTGAGGCAGAAGAGGGAAATAAAGGTAAAGAGAGAGAAATGTCAGTATGCTCATTTTTTTCCTCATTTTACAGGCATCATCTTAAAGATTCTCTATGTTTAGCTCAATGTTTCAAGCTATTGAATAAGAGGCATTCATGGATTAAGCCCTTCATGAATTGTGGCCCTATCATATGCGAGCCGGGGTAGTGTGGAATGTTGAAGCAAAAAGCCCTGATATTAGCACTCTTGACCAATTCTTGATTCCCACATCATAGGATGGGAACCTGGATCCTCTAAGAGTCTGAATGAAGAGCTTGGCTTAGGAAATTGCCAGACAGGCTGCTGAGGCAGAATCAAGTGCCCTAGCAGCAAGGCTGTGGGATGGATTCCCTACAAAAAGTCACCAAGTCAGGTCAATGGGGGCATCCATATCGTCAGTCTGCTAAAGGAAGCTCCCGGAGGATCTTTGAATTAATTTGCAATGGTTATATGCTGCACAGGGGGACCACATCCAGGAGGGTCCCATCACATTGTAGGTCTGTACATTCATTATGACAATTTTCTGACAGATGGAAATCAAGTGTCTCAAGGAAGGGGTACTTTTTCTAATATACATAAAGACATCATAAGGACCAGCAGTGGGCTTGGCTTCTGTAGTCAGGCCAAAATCGTAAGAAAAAACAAATCAGTGTTATTTAAACTTTTTAAAGTTTCATTTCCTCTATACCCCAAACTTACAGAGTAAATAATCAACACCAGTGTTCTTAAGTAGATTTCTGGCATCACCCAGTGTAGTATTTCTTAATTTTTCTAATCCTATAAAGTGATTGACTAGTAATAGCTTTATGATTGTCTACATTTCTAATATTATTTGGGTTTGATCATTCCTACTTCTGACCAAAGAACAACTGGCTGAAAAAAAAGTTAAAAAAACTAAAACAACTTCAAAATACACTTATCAGAGCCATGGCTTAATACAGGCACTGGTATAACAGAGTCCAAAAATTAAGGACTGAAATGCATCAAAAATAATAGGGATAGATGGATGGATAGTAAGATGAAAATGATAGATATGTGATAAAGCTGATAGAGACAAACAGTAAATGGTAAAATGTAGATAGTGAGTATAGGGATGCTCAGCGGAAAATCTTTCAGTTTTGCTCTGTGTTTGAATATGTTCACACAAAAATGTTGAAATAACCTTAGTAGTAATATCTGGGAGACAATGTGGTGAATTAGTGGAAATGTGAGTTTTAGAATCAGAGGAACCTCACCTTCAGAAACTTATTTAATCTGAGCCTCAATTTTTTCTCTGTCTAATTAAAATAACAGTGCTTGCCTTAAAGGATTTCTGTGAGGATTAAATGAGATAATACGTAGAAAAAGTTTAACATAATGATGGAAATCACTATCTATCTATCTATCTATCTATAATTCATATATTTGTAAAATAACACAGCACACCTTTGAAAAAACCCAAAGACCTAAAATAATTCATAATAGTCATTGAATTAAATCTCATGGTTCCCATGATCTGCTCAAGAAAATCATGCTTCTAAAATAGATATTCTGAGAATTATCAAGGTTTTAGAACATTGAAAAATATTTGTTATACATTTGTTAAGTGAAAATAATACATTATAAAACTATGTATATTAAACCATCATAATATTTTTTAAATACTAGAAAGGTGGACAACTAAATGATAATAGTTTTCACTGGCTGGAACCATTACGGATGATTTATATTCTTTTCATTTTTATGAATTATCCAAATTTGCTAATATGAACTTATGTTCAAAACAAAAATTATAGATAGAAGATTGATAGATGAGAGAGAAAGAGAGAGATAAGAATAATGCCAAACTTTCTTGTGCTATTATCCATAAGAGGGAAGATTAGGGAAAGGGAAGAATAAGGAACAATGAAATGTCGAGTGACCAATTTTAGGTTTCGGTGATTGGCTCAGTTAGGGCTCTAGTTTGAATATATCCATGATGCTAGGTCATTAATTAGTGTTTTGTTTTGAGATGGTTCATGTCAATACTGCTTTGATTTCTCCCCACAAAGGAGCAAAATTGTAGGTTATCTTAAGATATCGTTAAGCCAATGACCACTGGAGGCATCTGCCTACAGCTAGGGCCATAATTCTAAATACATCAGAGGAGAGGAGGAATGGCATTCTTTATCGTTCTTCTTGCATGGCCACTCTAAGCCTGAACATACCGTGGCACTTGGGTGGAGCAACAAGAACCGCAACTCAGACTATTCCCTGAGAGAAATCCAAGTTTTGCTTGGGGAGAATTTTCACAGTTTTCCTGTGCCCCTGATGGAGTGACACTAATGCACAAAGGCCAAGATGGCCCAATATTTAGTCATCTTATTCATGGGCAATGCAGGTTGAGGTTTACTCATTCTTGATGTGAAAAATGTAAAGTTTCCTTTGAAATCGCCTATTGCAATGGTTGGCTCCCCTGAAGATTCAGTAAAATCTGGAGAACTTACAATTTAATCAGAATTTCTGAGGGTGGGACCTAGGCATTGGTATTTTGTAAAAGTTCCTCAGGATATTTTTAAGATACACTTAAAGTTGGGGGCTGGCCCCGTGGCCGAGTGGTTAAGTTCACGCGCTTCGCTGCAGGCGGCCCAGCGTTTCGTTAGTTCGAATCCTGGGCGCGGACATGGCACTGCTCATCAGACCACGCTGAGGCAGCGTCCCACATGCCACAACTAGAAGAACCCACAACGAAGAATACACAACTATGTACCGGGGGGCTTTGGGGAGAAAATGGAAAAAATAAAATCTTTAAAAAAAAAAAAAAAAAAAAGATACACTTAAAGTTGGAAACTGCCAATTTAATGGGAGGCCTACTCATGTGTATAGAGAAAGCAAGCACTATTGATCTTTGTTGTGTGAACCAGGGTTAGAGGCTTTCTTCTCCCCCTCCCCCAAGTTACCTTTAGTTGTACAGTTAGGCAACTTTCTTTCTTCCTGTAGAGAGAACCTTCTTTATCGAGTGTCATTCTTATTTTCCTCATTTGCCAAAATCGCATTTTCACGGAGATTTAATCAATTGCTCAAACAATCAATTTCTAAAGCTCCACATCATTTTGTTGTTGTTTTTTTCCAAGAATACTAAAACTGGTAATAAAATAATCCCCTGTGATTGACATAATTCCTCTTAAAAGATTAGCTGTGAACTTTCTACTCCCCTTGTCTGATTGCCACTTCTGGTATTATATAAAGCTTTACAATAACTATTGTTATAATTAAGCATTTATACTGTATACACATCACTAAATGCATCATGCTGCTTGCCTATTTGCCCCTGGTGTTTAAACTATATGCTCCTAAATCAAATATCATTATATGCAAAATAGAGCAACAAATCTCTTTCTTGTTGACAAAGAATTCAGACAATAACTCTGAACATCCAAATGTCCACATTTTCAAAAGAACAAATAAAGCTTTGATCTCTCCCTGATGACACTTTATTTTCATTCCACATCTCATTTGTTCGCCATTTGAACCCATACTCTCATGACACAGAGAGATTTTATCATTTTCTTTTTTGTTGGTGGTAAGGAGGTTTTCAGTGTGTTCTTACTCTTTAGGCTACAAATTTTGTTTGAAACCCTAACAAGAACTGTGTTCTCACAATAAAATTTAAGCATGAAAAGGCAGACTAATGATTCTTTACAAAGCCAGACTGCTGATGTTTATTATGTCCCTATCAGGCGACATCCAGAAATGTGTTGAGTTTTTAAGCAACGCAAAGACCTATGGACACAGTTGATTTCCTTCTTGAGCTTGGAGTCCTGTTTGGGAGATAAACCTTACACCTGAAGAACAAGTAATAACATAAATTTTGTACAAACCAAACTCTAGCATGTGCACTCTGAAATAGGTGAGGTCATGTGGCTGTTGTGGGCAGGATACGCTTGATTGCTTTATGAAGGGAGCTGGAGCTGAAGGATGTTTTGAAAGAAATATAAAACTGCATTGGTAAGAAAGACGAAGGCATACAAATGTAGCAGTCAAGCAGTTAAGGGTCACATAAGTAACCAATCTTATGGGAAAAGCATGAAAAAAAGCAAACTACATTACACAGAGCTATTGATAGAAGATTTGAATAATAGACCCCAAGCAACAGAATGATTCAAATTGCTTCAAGTTAAGGAATTATCATCATTATCTCAAAATTGATTTGCTAGGAAATGAGGTATTGTGAAAAAAATAAAGTTTGTGCATTTAGTAAGTGGTTCAGCTTTGTTCAACTTTGCTAGCTTTGGGCCTACTCTTCTTTTGTAGGATAAAATAGGCCTGACAGGGTCTCAAGGTCCAGAACTAGGTTTGGAGGTAAAAGAGAGGATAGACACTCAAGGATCCAGAAATAGGAGGCGATAAGGGCAAGTGCAGATTGGTATCTAAGGTGAGTCAGAGGTGACTGTCACAGGAAGTGAGTCAACTAAAAGGGAAACTAAGGATGGGGGCAAATAGGGAAAGTATTGTAAGACTTAAGATGTCAGCAACAGGGAAGAGAGCAAGCTACAGAGCAGGGCAAAAAAGAGGGCTGCAATTTGTTAATGTACTGGGGTCCTTGGAGTTTATTTTTACTGAATACATGGTTCTTAGTGTATCAGGTGAAATGAAATGCTTAGCATTTGTGTAGGCAGTAAGCATTAAGCACTTTGGGAAGGCATGCAGTTTTATTTCTTTGGATAAAAAAGTAAACATAGCAAAAGCAAGGAAATAGATTGGTATTATTTGCACTGTGAGGAGAAAGGAAGTTCTACAATTACTAAAACTAAGGTGAATCACAAATCATCAGTAGTGACCAGCTCCATCTTGTTCTAAAGAGGCTGGAGGTATGAGAAGAAATAAATAAGTGAAGATGTTGGAAAACAATTACTATTAGAACAGGACTATGAAAAGACAGAAGGGATTTAAACAATTAGGCAGTCTGTCTTGACTCTGTTGCTTTGAATATTACGTTAATATATTTTATGACTATTAGAACCTTTATGTCTGCCAGAACTTGCATATGCCCTGTTAGCATTTTATAAATGGAAGACCCATCCAAAGAAATAAATTATTAGAAATTATATTGCCAGTTATGTGGGAATATTTGAGGAACAGAATGCATCATTTTGAAGGAACACTTAGGTTTATTATTTCCTTGCTAGAAGAGTGTGTATCCCCCCATAATGGTATTGTTTACATCTGAGTTTACTTTTGCTTCTACTTCATTAGTCTTGGCAAGTATCAGTTTGTCAATGAGGAAGAACCATAGGTCACCCATGGTTGGCATAGAACATGTCCTGCGAAAGGGTCTGTGGTTCCTGTGCCTGTTACAATCTGCTAGTATTTCTGTTCCTTGCTTTACATATAAGGCACGTCAATTCACATCTTTCCATCAAAGGGGGATCTAATTTTTTTAGAGCTTGAATTGTTGTGCTTCTTACTTTTCATATAATGGAAGTCTTACTAAGCCAAAGATATAAGACTGGCTGAGTCATACACATGAACCGACCACCGGGATCTTCTGCTCAGTGTTGTATACAGAAGGGGAGTCATGAGGCTCCCCTCACTGCTCTCCAGACCCTTTACTCTATGGCCTTGCATCTCAGACGAGCAGTTCTCTCCTTCTAGTCCACAGACTACTGCCAAGTAGAATCCATGGAAAAAAGAGCATGATGAGGATAGTGTCTTGAATTTTTAAATAAAAGTAAGTCTATATTTTCAAAAATTGGTTTTTATTCTGAGATTATATCGTTTCTACACTTTAGTTTAAAAATTTGAAAAAATAGAGGTAATGGGAAATTGAGGAAAGTGACAGTGTCACCTGCATTTATAGTCAGAGACCAAAAGAAAGTCAATCCCTTTAGCAATCAGCACAGTGCTCTGTACACAGCAGGTATTCAATGCATGTGATGAACTGAATTCCTAGTAAGAAAGTGAAGTGGTAGGAGAATCTGTATGCCCTTGGGGAAAACCAGTTCTTTCTCTCCTGTCTTTCTGTCTTCACATATCAGAAATAAAGAGCAAAAATACCACCATAAAATAAATAAATAAAAATAACTTCTTGATAAAATGACAGAGATAATGGATGGCCACTCTTTTTTTGTTTGTTAAACAGACACAAATGTTTAATGGTCTTGCATAGCAGTATAAAAATCTAATTTCCAATATTTTGGGGAAATGTGTTAGTCCCTTAATCCATATACCTATAAACCACTACTATAGACGATAGGAATTTTAAATAGAGATATTCAGATATCCCAAAGAAAAATAAAAGTTTAATATGATAGAGCTTTGAGTACTCAACTTGACAGTCAAGTGAAAACTATGAATGAAGGCAAGGCGTTTCTTTGATGGATTTAAAGCCATTTCAACATCAGGTTAAGCTCAAGGAAGATCATTTATTGCACGCATACATGGTCCTGGAAAAAACATATATTTCCTGTCTTCAAGAAAATCACCTTCTAATCAAGGAGATGGATATGCATTGGGCATTGTCAATAAAATTTTTAAGTGATATAATCAGAAATATTGAGTGAAAAAAGGTTGGGGCTGGCCCAGTGGCATAGTGGTTAAGTTTGTGCACTCTGCTTCAGTGGCCTAGGGTTTGCAGGTTCAGATCCCAAGCGCAGACCTGCACACTGCTCATCAAGTCATGCTGTGGGAGCATTCCACATATAAAATAGATGAAGATTGGCACAGATGTTAGCTCAGAGACAATCTTCCTCAAGCAAAAAGGAGAAGATCAGCAGCAGATGTTAGCTCAGGGCCAATCTTCTTCAGAAAAGAAAAGTCATAGGAATTTAGAAGAGAAAAATACTGCCTACTTGTTATGGAAAGCATTACAGAGGAGTACATTGATTTGAGTCATTTAGATCCAGAAAGCTGACCTGGAGTGCAATTGCCAACGATTTTGCCATTGACACTACCTGTTGCTTTTCACTATTACTTGTATTTGGACCACTCGTGAAGTCAGATGAAAAAAGGGCTAATCAGAAGTCTGATACAAATATAGAAGAAACAGCCAAAGTTAGAGTTCTATTACATAGAATGAATGTGCTTCTATCAAATATTAACTATCAAAATAATAATACAACATAGCCAATGGTACACCAGGTCTGAGAACAGAACTGAGTTGACATATCAGCAAAAAACAATCATAATGTTACAACGCATTGAAAAGTACTAGAATTTGCAACATGAAGAATTAGAGTTCTCCATTAAGAAGAAATGATTGCCTTGTTCAACAATGAGCTGCTGCTAGACATATTTACTCTTACGTGAAATTCCTACAGATGTAAACTTATACAAATTTGAGCAGATGGGTCCAAATAATTCATAAGAACACTCATCTGCCTATCACTGTGCTAGAGCGTAGGCTGCATGGTGAAGTGGAAAAGCATGGACATGGAAGTCAGACAAACCTATCCTTGGATTTCTCTTGCTAGTTAGAGGACCTTCAGCAAGTTATTTCCCTTTAGATATCTCATGTGGAAAATGCAGATAATAATACCCTTTTCTTAGTATTTTTATGAGGATTAAACGAGCCATTGTATTGTGACTATGATTGTGATTTAAAGTAAATCTAAGGTTTTATTATTTCTAAGAAAGTCTAGAAAAGTCATGAACTTGGCACTATTTTCTTATAGGAACAGGAGAAAGGGGCTGTGGGGAATAAAAAGATAGTTGTGTCAATGTCATGATGGCATCTTGTGAGTCCTGCTTGTTCAATACAAAGACTATGCGTTGTATAAAGTTTTGTATGCACTGTCTTTGCATTTCTTTTCCTCAAGATAGAAATAAAAAACACTGATCATTAAATCACTGACAAATAAAAGTCAGATCTTAGAAGTAACACTGAACTTTATCATGCCATCATGAATAGTCAATAAAATATACATTTTCTCCCAAGATGAAGAGAGTAGGTTACTATAGCATGAAAGGTGCAAATTACTTATTTTGAAGTCTCCTGTTAACAGCATATCTGTATTTTGTAGCTTTAAGTCAATAACTTTTTTCTTAAAAAAGAAAAACTTCCACTTAAAAGTGTTGTAGAAGAGAATACTGCCTACTAAGAAATTAAAAAGCACAATTAAATAGGTTTGCAGGTCTTATTGACATATGTTGGGTTTTGATCAAAACATATCATCCTCCAGGTTTAAAATAAAAAAAGATATACAAGTAATTATACCAGGATTTACCTGTTTTCCCCAGCATATTTTTGTGGCTTTTGATTCCTATTATTTCGTATCTCGCAAGCTCTGAAGTGAGTCAGCCTGGTGTGATCCATCATGCACTAACCCTTATTCACAAGGCTACAAGGCCCCTCCCTGGAGAAGAAGGCTTTACGTTGCTAAAGGACATGATGGATTACAATATGTGTAGCAAAACCCTCCAAACTATTTCAATGAATGCTTGAAATTGATGTCATCTGAGAAGGAACTGCGTTGAGAATAAAGAGTGGCAAAACTTTTTTTAGGTGAAAAGCATTAAAACACCAATAGTTATTTCAACACTTAACCAGTAATTTGCATTAATCTCTTGCTGGGGGATATCTACTTGTCAGGCATGTCTTTGGAAGATACAAATATTTATCTCTTAGCAGTTACAACATAAGTAAAGTAACACAGTTTCATATTATATAATAAGGTCTGATTAACATAGAAGTTTATAAAAATTCAAGCTACAATTCTAATTATCGCTCATAACACTATTTTACTTAACTATATCTCCTTTTCCCAACACATTTCCTCTTTTTGATTTGAGGTGGGGTATACTACCAGTAAGGAGTATTATAGAGACCTCGGAGGTCCGGATTTTTGTCAGACTCAGCAGTATTAAATATTGTTGACATTATTAATTATAACCAAATATTTTTAAATGACAATAAGTTCCAAAAATGATTAAATTTTTATCTAAAAGTATCCTCTTAGATCAATATTTTTTCTTTTGAAAAGAATGTTATATTTTCTAGTTGAATGTGTGTTTATGAAAAACGGATCATGAACAGGGGATTTTTTTTTCAATCATACTCTCCCACTAGCATTTATGAAGCACCTATGCTATGCCAGGCAGGCACTATGTTGGAGGCTGGGGAAAAACATGATGTGCAAAACCAAACTGCCTGACCTCAGAAAGCTGACAATTTAGGAAGAGAGTCTGACAAGTAAATATATAATTCACAGTAAAATAAGTTAAGCATTGTTACCAAGAGGGGAATAATAGGTTATTTTGACACAGAGGTTAGAACAATTAACATTGCCTGGAGAAACTGGAAACAACTTCAAAGTAGAAGACATTTTAAACTGGAAAAAAAGGAGACTGCACAGGTAGATTGGAGCATGTTTGCGGTACATGAGTGATTTGAAAATGCAGAAAAACACACAATTCAAATTCCATTTTTGCTGAAGCTTTAGGCTTCATGTCATCAGTGTGCACAGTGCTGGCCATGAAATAGCTTCTCAATAAATACTTGATGACTGGATGATTCCAGGGGAAGAAGGATAAGGAAATATTGATTTCTCATCCTGTACTTGAATCTGTCCACAAAATCTGACCTCCTTTAGAAAAACCTGTAGCTCTGAATCCATGGGAACTACGAAAGAGGTAAAAAATAAGCCAGGTGGGAGAGTAAAAGGAGTTCTATCTAATCTCTTCTACTCCAGGCCCCCAAAGTACCCCTTTAATTTAATTAATGCTGACCGTGTCCTCACAGAGTCAAAGCATATGCTTCTAGAAAAATATTTTAGTGCAACATAGTTTCCATTTAAAGCAGAATAAAAGGATAATATTAAGACAAAAATGAAAAACATGTATCTAGAGTTTTATTTTTAAAATATGTGAAAGGAATACAGGTGGAAGAAGCAAATGGAAAAATCGGAATAATTATGGCAGTAAAACCAATATTATTCTTAACTTATAGCTATGTGGCCCATTCGCTATGAATTTTCTCTGCATATCTCAAAAGGTTTAAAGAACGGGGTTTTCAGAAATCAAAGGCTCCTGCTTTACTCTTTAGAGAATTATTACTTTGGAGAACTAGAAGGGAAGGATAAGTATGTCTTTCATCGTATACCTTACAAACTGTATAAGACTGACAATGATCATATCTCTATTAGAGTTCGGCACATTATATTAACATTTGTATCTGTTTCTTTATCATCAAGGGCTATCTTATCAAGTTTTGTCTTCTCATCACCTAGCAAAGTACCTGGTGTGTTTAAGAATGGTACCAGGAGACATTTAAGAATGGTTGAATAAAGGAATAAATGCCTAAATGATGAATTATCTTACATATTATGAGGCAGCAGTCTTCCAACCAATGATATGACAGTTCAGTTCAGTCTTTCACTAGAAGTTCAAAATATCAAGCCAAATGTATGCTCTAGTGCAGTGGTTGGCAAACTTTTGCTATAAAGAACTCGATAGTAAACATTTTAGGCTTTTAGGGCCAGATGGTAGCTGTTGCAGCTACTCAACTCTGCCACTGTAGTGTGAAAACAGCCATAGCAATAGATAAAGACATAGATGTGGCTGTGTTTCAGTAAAACTTTATTTACGAAAACAAGCAGTGGGCAGGATTCCCAACCCCAACTCATTTTGTACAATTTTCTTAAAGATATGGGTAAGAAATAAAACTAAAATATTTAATTTTATGCCATGAAAATCTCCTTGGATTTTGAAAAACCAAAATGAAACATTAGTATTAGATCTACAAAGTTACAAAAAGAAATTTCAGAAAAACTGGTTTGCTCATTATAAAATGTTTGGAATATAAAGTTTTTATTCACCTGCTCCTTTGGTCTGGAGGAGTATATCATAAAAGTATTATGCAACATACCACTGAATTATGTTGCTTAAATATCTGTTTTTGCCAAAAACAGCAGAGGCTTTTCAGTATTACTGCATTGTGGCAGAAAAGTGGATGGAGGGCAGAAGTGAGGAAGCCAGGAGAAGAAGGAGAGAAGGGAAAGAGAGGAAGGAGGGAAAGAACAGAGGAGGAAGAGCCCAATTGAGAGTTACTGCTTCAGATTTTATATCCACACTCTAATGTATTTGCCTATGAAGATTCACATTTTCAGAAATAACTCTATTTAATGTTCTATTATAAGACTAAAGCTAAAAAAAAATTGCAAGCCTGCTATGTATGCAATTTACACAGAAAGTTTCTATCTGATTGCAAAACCTGGAAGAAAGTGACTAACGCTATAAGACAAAACACAGCTTTAGAAAAAAAATCTCCCTTCTCTCTAAGCAATCATGTACATGGCATTTAATTTTAACTAATAAACCCAATGTGTTTCAGGTCCAAATTACTGGCTGTGAAAATTTATTAGTCATTTCAGCTACATAAGCATAATGAGTTTGACTCACAGGTACCACAATTTAATGTTAGAAGTAAACAGTTTGTCGTCCTTTCTTCCTACCTCTTGTTTTTCCTAGATTTGACTAGGGATAGAAGAAAAAATGTTTCTCTAATGACAGTAATTGTTGCCTAATGGCAAGCATGCTGTCAAATTAGGCTAAGTGTTCATTTAAAAGCAAACTTTTATGTGGTTTGCTGAACTATTAAGGCTATTAGTTGAGACATGGAATTGATTTATTTTACCCATTGCATTAACCTCATCTTGCATACTCATCAGTTCTTATACAGGGCAAAGTAAATGCACCTTGATGTTTTATAAAATTGAGTTGAACATCAAGCCCTTCACTTTTAAAAGCTGCACATTGCTGTAATAACAAGAGGGTGACTAAGACTGCCAGAATCTTCATTACAAGTAGCTAAATGAAGCTTCAGTAATAGAGTTCTCATGGAAAATGAATTTCATGTCACTGTACACCAAAAGTAATTAGTAGCACATAGGCTTTGCTTCGATGGGGTTATAGGTTCTTTTATCCGTAAAACGAAGAGATGGGCACTTTTTAACCTAACTAAATGAAGTGGAAAAAGATCAGCTGCTTTAACAAAAACTAAATTTTCACGTGATAATGAGAAAAGAAAGACTTGATCTGATAAAGGGTTAATATAGACAGTATGTATGAGACAATATAATTATAAAAATATAAAATGTATATTTAACAATAAACACAAAGGTAAAAAGTATATATGTCCAAGAAAACCTGTGTGATTAAGAAATCAAATCTAACCCATGTAATCTGGATTGAAGACCTGCACAGGATATAGTCAACTACCCAAGTTAGCCCAGTGCTTCTTGTCACCACCCTCGATTAGGAAATAGTTGAATCCTTATCAATCCAGTCCTACTGCTGTAATTAAATGTTATGGAGCAACAGTTCCTGTGTGAAGAATCTCCTTGCATTTTTAAAGCAATTTATACATATTATCTTTCTTTAAATTAATGAATTCACTTGTTCATTCAAAACATAGCCCTTTCTAGCCACCCCATTCATCCTAGACACCATGTTCCAGGCACTTAACATATCAGTCTAGACAAACGATCTTGTAGGTAAGGAAAGATATCGAAGGACAATATATCAAAGTGTATAAAACCGTGAAAGTGGCTAGAACCAGCCGCATAATAAGAGAGTAAAAAGTTGGGAACACTGAAGAGCGTTCACACTTAACAAAAGGATACAGATGAGTGACAGGAGCAAAGAAGATGCAGTTAGAAAAGGAGATGATGAGTCACTTTTTTTTTGCATTATGGAAAGTACAATTTGTGTACTGATTTCTGACCATTCAGGGCCTTGTTGCTGCTTTAATAAAACTTATTGCTTAAAAAACTTAATGATGTTAGTAAATTTCAATACTTGTAAGGTCTCTAGCAACTTAATTATTGTCTTATTAAATATCGTTAGCATGACAAATATCTAACATCATTTTTTGGTAATTACCACTGGTGGAAAAATTAAGTTATCATTAACTTAATTTTTATGATTAAATTTTCAGTATATGTAGAAAGGACTCACCCAATAAACTTATTTTAGAAAGCCCAGAATAATAAAGTCATATTATTTGTTTTTAAATGTTTTGATTAACTATAGTAAAGTTAGTATTAGAGAAGGGCTACAATATTCTGCCTCACTCTTCTAGCTTCAGAAACATATTAGGGTGAGGGTAGTTGAACATTTAAAATTTTCTGTTGTTAACTTGCCTATCTGTAATCCCACCTTTACACACACTTTTCTTTATCAGTTCTAGTCATCATTTATGACTCCCCATTCTGAAAGATAAGAATGTGTCCATTTATACCATTCATCAACTGCTGTCTCCTGCCTCCTCACAATTTTTTACTACTTTTATTAGTAATATTACTGGTTACCTTTGCAATTTAAATCACATTCTTAAACCTCTGCTTCTTATTTCATCAACTTTAGACACTAACATGAAGTTGTCTTTCCTTGCCCATCATCACCTCAATTCTCCACTCAAAATCTATCAGCTGTATCTTTCCTTATTCACTACTGAAGCTGAAAATTTTACATTTTATTCTGTAAGGGATATGCAAGTAAAAATGAAAGAGATTCCAAGGTAACCATGTAGAAGCTTGGTTAAGTGTCCCCTGGACTTTGAAGGACACTGTGGATTAGTGCCTGACTCACACCTGAAAAACCTAGAATGCTGGATGCTGTGGGTAGCAGGCTTCTCTGTGCAACAACCAGCAGTATAAGCACTAAAACTGTGCCAGGGCAAGAGGAGGCTTTCACTTTGACCAAAGCTCACTTAGAGATATTTACAGTATTACAACTATCTGGAAATATTAATAAGTGAACTGAGAATATTGTGTGTTGTGTGTGTGTAACCAGATAACTTTTTTATTTGAAAATAACTCTAAAATTCGTGGAGACTACCCAGAACTTACACACAGTTAGGAAACGAATAGCGCTTCGGCATGAGTTTAGAAGGACAGGAAGGGAAATAAATAAACTGATCTTGTCTCATTTATTCTACCTATGGGTTAAATAATAACATGTATGTTAGGGGGTATTATCAAATACAGAAATGCTGATGCATCACTCTTGTATATAAATAAATATTAACTGGAGGAAGCAAATGAGAATTTCCAGGAAGAGTTCTTTTAAAAATACAAAGGATGCTTAACTTCAATCCAAACCTACTGAACCAGTTTCAAAAACTGAGGTCAGGGCATCTTGGTCTTTCCGCCAGCTACCCCTATGGTTCTGATTGTTTATAATAGTTATAGCTGAATGGTAGAATCACTTCAGTTAATTATTATGCTTGTTCTCTCCCTCACCAACAAAAAAACTGGAAGTTTTACTGAACATACATTAACATTATAAAAATGTATATCCAATAAAATTACACATACTGCTATTTATATTATAGGTCTGTATATATAACACATCCACACACACACAATACTAGCTATTGTTACATGATGATGTTAACAAGAAACCTCTAAAGAACATGGTGGAGAGATCTGGGTTGTTGTATGGCTGTCATCAGGATTTTATCTATGCAAAATAACTTCTGAAAGACTTTATCTCTTCTCTGGAACAGGCTTATGAATTAGATATATACATATCAGAATTCCACATTTCCTACTTAACAGAAGATAACTCAGAAATTAAAATATTTTAACTTAAGATGATTTAAACTCAGGACTTTTTGCCTCCAAAGTTTGTGATCTTAACTACCTAGTTCTTCTACTTCATAGTTGTGCTTCATTTGGGATTATTCATTTATTATGGATATTTGAGAAAGATCAAATGATTCTGGCTGATTGCCCCGTCAATCCCTGTTTGCCTTGTATTACTTAAAGATAAATTACATGCTACTAGATACCAAAATTATACTAATAAGCAGCAAATACTCTCAATTCAGTGGAATAAGGAAAAGATATGGCAGCAGTTCACAAATGGCTTGTATGGAATGGTAGAGTTCTCTAAGACCTCAATTTACATGATTGACATTTCTCTCAAATGCTCCACAATTCATAAAGACAGAAACAGATGGGCCGTCTGTTTTCAAGTTTCTCATCTCTTTATAGCTTAGACATATTTTTTGATAGCCAAACATAAAGGGGAAAAGAGGCAGTGCCCATATATGGGTTGCCATCTCTTATTGTCTCCTTTTCAAGGTTAAATTTTCTTGTGGAAAAGTATTCAACCTTCTAAGAGCAGAAAATACCTTCTATTCATACATCTAGTCTCTGTGTGGACTTAATACTGATTCATACAGGATGATGCTGCATAACAGTGTTGGGAAATTCCATTGATTGCAGCTTCTAAAGTAGATAGAGAAGCAATAGAGAATCTCCCTGATCTATAATGTCTCCAAGTCCTCTGAAAACATGATTTCAGTCCATTACAATATAGGAGGGAAAAAAGTTATATCTATAAGAAAACAAGGGCTGAGTCAAGGTGAAATTTGTGATGACAGCATGAGGAAACAAAGGCGGAATGAAGATATAGTCTTATCAGGAAAATCACCTTTGGCTTAGTGGTTAAGCTCCACTTCAGTGGTTCGGGTTTGGTTCCTGGGCACAGACCTAAACCACTCATCAGCAGCCATTCTGTGGCAGCAACTCACATACAAAATAGAGGAAGACTGGCACAGATGCTAGCTCAGGACCAATCTTTCTCAGCCAAAAAAAGGAAAGAAAATCACCTCTATTTATGATTTCTACCCTTTAACATTTAAGAATTCAAGTGCTTACATTCCTTCTTGGGTTATTAAAGCAAGATTCTATTCAGATATTGACACTCTGCATTTTGTAACCTTGCATGTTACAAATCTTCACATCCTATAAAATCAACTTCTCAAACAGAAAAATCTTGCCCAAGAGTCCTCTCTGTACTGTGATGGATACTTATGCATATCATGGTAGTCAATTTGTTAAAGCTTTATACAATTTTCTCTTCTATATGCAGAATTTCCTTCTATCTATGGAATTCGGTTCTCCTCAAATTTCAATTAAGCTTCTGAGAGCATTTATCTGCCCCAAAGTAGTGTGTATGTACATACATACACATATAAATATATAAATAGATACATATACAACAAATATATATGTACAATAGCCATCCTAATAGGTGTGAGGTGGCATCTCACTGTAGTTTTGATTTGCATTTTCCTAGTGATTAGTGATGTTGAGTATCTTTTCATGTTCTTACTAGTCACTTAGCTTTTTTGGAGAAAAGTCTGTTCAAGTCCTTTGCCTATATTTTAATCATTATTTTTCGTTTTATTTTGAGTTATAGAATTTTTAAATATAATCTATATATTATTGCCTTGTCAGATAAATGATTTGCAAATATTTTCCCCACTCCATAAGTTGCATTTTCACTCTATTGACAGTGTGCTTTGATGTAAAAAAGGTTTTCATTTTGATGAATTCCAATCTATCACTTTTTTCTTCTGCTGTGCTTTTGGTGTCATATCCAAGAAATCAATGAGAAATCCAATGTTGTGAAGATTTCTACTACATTTTCTTCTAAGATTTTTATTGTTTTCACTTTTATATTTAGGTCTGTAATCCTCATTGAGTTAATTTGTGTACAGGGTATAAAGTAAGGGTCCAACTTCATTCTTTTGTAGATGAACATCCATTTGTCCCAGCACACCATTTGTTGAAAGACTCTCCCTTCCTCACTGAGTTGTCTTGAGACTTTTGTCAAAAGTCATTTGACTATATGTGTGAGGATTTATTTCTGGTCTCCCTATTCTATTCTATTTGTTTCTATGTCTGTCTTTATGCCAGTATCTTGTAATAAATTTTAAATTCAGGAAGTGTGAGTCTTCCCACTTTGTTCTTCTTCTTCAAGATTGTTTTGTCTATTCATGGTCCCTTAATATTCTACAACACTTTTAGGATGGCTTTTTCTATTCCTGAAAAGAACATCATTGGTATTTTGATAGAGATTGCGTGGAATCTGCAGATCTGTTTTGGTATTGACATCTGAATACTATTAAGTCTTCCAATTCATGAACATCCTTATATCCTTTTCCCCACCTCTTTGTTGTTTAGATCATCCCAGACACTAGCTTTCTAGTTGACCTGCATTCTTGTAATTCCCAAAAGTCAATATGGTAATTGTCTAGTTTTTTGTTGTTGTTTTTCCTCTGTGAGAATAAAAAAAGACCATAAAAGTAGCTGTAACTGTTGGGTGCACACTTTTATATTAGCACTCTAAAAATTTCTCTATTACAGAGAAAACTACTAAGCTAATGTTCAGATGGAAGGCTTTCTTTCTATTTAAGACATTAGACATTGATAAAAATGATAATAAGAATAGATCTACCATATGATCCGGCTATCCCACTTCCGGGTATTTATCCAAAGAACTTGAAAACGCAAAGGCATAAAGATATGCACACCTCTATGTTCATTGAAGCATTATACACAATAACCAAGACTTGGAAGCAATACAGGTACTCATCAAGGGACGAATGGATAAAGAAGATTTGGTATTTATACACAATGGAATACTACTCAGCCATAAGAAATGATGAAATCCGACCATTTGTGACAACATGGATGGACCTGGAGGGTATTATGCTGAGTGAAATAAGTCAGAGGGAGAAAGTCAAATACCATATGATCTCACCCATAAGTATAAGATAGTAACAACGACAAACAAACACATAGCAATGGAGATTGGATTGGTGGTTACCATAGGGGAAGGTGGGGGGGAGGGCAAAATGGGTGATTAGGCTCACATGTGAAGTGATGGACTATAATTAGCTTTTGAGTGTTAAACACGATGTAATCTACACAGAATTCAAAATATATTATGATGTACATCTGAAAGCTATATAATGTTATAATCCAATGTTATTGCAATTAATAAAAAATAATAATAAATACAAAACCAAGGACTGCAAATAAAATTTGATGTATAATCAACACAAGCTGAGATTTCTCTATGTATGAACTATCCCCATCTTTGTATATTATATATATGTGTGTGTATATGTATGTATAAAAATTATATATACATATATAATATAATTTTAAAAGCATTCAACACTCTTCTCTGAAAAGCAGGTAATGCCACTAAGCCACTTTTGTTAACTGCACACATCTATAAATTAAAAAAAAATTCAACAATATGATTTACATATTTGTAGTTAGCTCAAATCTCTCAGACATAATTCATAAAACAGGACATTCATGAATAATGCTTCCTCCTAAGTATCAATATATGACCACTTTCCTAGGCACTGTTCCTTCTGCGGCTTTTGAAAACTGACCTAAAATGGAGCAATATTGAACTCAGTGGGGAGAAAGTTCAAATCAGACCACAGCCCACATCATTATTCCCTTCTAGGGACCTGGATAGTGATGTATGACTGTTATTTTGATATAGCTACATATCCTCACCTGGTCATCTGCTTGCTACGGAAACTGAAGGATGTGATGGTAGATTGAGTGGAGAAAAGAGCCCTACAGATGCTATATGAAGAAAAGAGACCACAATTTACTAGTAATAACAATGTTCTGCACAAATTCTACAAAAGCCAACTTTCTGGTCCTTAAGGAAGTGAGTACAGAGACAATACATTTCATGTATATAAAAACCTCAGGACAGGGAATTGTAAGCACAAGTTTCTTCAATGCAATTAAAGATATTGCAGTTGGATATGCTTTTGACAATAAAACTAGCCAGCATTTATAAGGAAAAGCTTTTCCAGGCAGCAGAGTATGTTTAATCAAATTCCATACTAAAAGCTTATGTACTATAGAGAAAATTCTAAAGTAAAATGTGAAAGCCGCCTTCTTTTGAAAAATTTACTGTTTGGTATTCCCTTAGTGACTGTGAAGTCCCCTTTTCACTGGAGATACAACGCAGAAAAGACTGATGAACCATGGCAGGGCAGCATCAAGGCTTTAGGACTATTCATTTAAAATGCCTTTCCCTTTCATCCTCTGGTGTAAATTGCTAAGCAATCATCATTTTTCTTTACCTTTTCTTTTGGTGATACAGTTTGTGTCATGCCAGGATCATAGTTCCCTGGCATTAATTATGAAGCACTAAAATCTACTTTTTTTCCTCTGTAACAGCAAATTCTGTGTGGACATATGGGATAAACTAAATACTTGAGCTCCTCTTGAAAAATTTCATTTCAGCTCAGTACTTTGCAAACCAGTGCTTGACTTTTTTTCATTATAAGAGCTATAAAGAGGTCCCTGTTGCAACCAAGGCTACATATTGTTGAAGACTTCAAACAGAATAGTCATCTAGGGAAAAAAAAGACATCCTCAAAGATGCTTTCCTTGTGGGTACTTCAAAGTCAAGTTCAGGACAACAATCAGTCTTCATCTAGCATATAAACATTCATAATTCACACAATCTGTAAGACACAATTGGAGAAGACTAACAAGCAACCACCTTAAAATCAGTGAAGGAGGATCCCACACAACCAAAGAAGATACTGTCCTTCTAAAATCATAAGACACTAGGCATTATACACTATATACTATATATATATATATATAGTATATATAATATATATTATATATGTAATATATAATATATTATAAGAGTAATTTTTAAATAAATGTATAAACACTTAAATGTAATTGTTCTTTATTCAGAAAAACTTCATTTGAACTTTAATTTCATGCCAAAAGCTCTTTGGAAGAGAATTTGGCCTTTTCTTATTATCTGAGTGTGCCTTAGAACACACGTGATAGAACTCGAGAGTTTGATTCACACTTGATTCTTTAATGTCTAAAATATATCTCATACACTAAAACTAGCTGACCCTACCATCTATTCATTATTATTATATTGAATAAATCTTAATCATCTAAGGCTATTAGTAAATGATAAAATCATTGGTGCATTCAGAAGCGAAAAAAGTATCAAAATTTTTGTTTCCTTTTATCCAAACAGAGAACTGACATCTAATTGAACGTTGTTGTTTTTTAATAGGCATTTATCATTAAAAATCAACTACTCCTTGTCTGAAGGAGATGCAGTCCTGCTCAGGCATGCAAATTACACTGCATGGGTAACTTTTCAACGGAATATATTCAGAAAGGAAAAGGATATCTTAACTTCATGGGAGTAATATAAGAAACAACTTTAAAAAATCACAAAGGTAGTATGTTAAATAAAAACATCTATAAGAAAGCTAAAAATGTTCTGTATTTTTTAACCTAGCTCTCACCCAAGAGTCACCTAAGAGAGCGTTTCAGTTCCTTTCTCATCATTCTCCATTTCTCCATTTCTTCCTTGTATTCCCTTATTCTCCTTCCTTCTCATGCCCCAATGTCCCAGATTATCTCTGTCTAAGGAGTTTTCTGTGGCCCCTCTGCTTCATTTCCAGGTTAGATAATACCACTGGTGTTCTCACATTATCTTTGGCACAACTCAAGTCACACGACATCATGCTTGTCTATTTACTGCTCCCTCTGTGCCAGCAGACTGTAGGCATTCTGAGGGTAGAGTTGAGTCTTATTGCTGGTCCTATCTCTCAAACCTAGCACAAATCATTGCCCATAATCTTCAGCTAGTGACAACCAACAAATATATTTTTTATATACTTGATAAATAAATAAACTACTCCAAGAATGTATATGTAACAAACAAAAGCAGAGTAGGAGAGGACTGACATAATAATTTGTACAAAAGACGTGTTTTATAGAAAGAGAGAAGAAACAAATGGCCCTTTGTCTAAGAGAACACCTTAATTTTTTTTTGTTTTGTTTTGAACAAGTAAGTTAAAAGTCAAAATTTCCATTATAGAGGAGTAAGTGAGCTAATTTTTGTGTGCAAGGAGCTATCAACAATTTTTATATCTAATCTTGGAACTAGAGAAGAAGGAAGGCAAGATGGCAATAAACTGGGGTGAAGGGGGAGCATGAATTGTAAGAGGTTCACCCTGGCATGGAATGGATGAATTTTTGAGTGAGAGCTACTATTAAATTTTAAGTTGCTGCCCATATTGTATAGTGTTGTAAACCACTCCCATTACCCAAAATATTGAGTAAAACTTTGACTACATACAATTATTGTGAATTTTTGTCACTAGATGTGGGAGGAGATTAATGTGTTCATGAGTATACAACGTGGGATGAAGCTATCAAGAAGTAGATGAAGAAGAGACTCAGTGTGAGGACTGAGAAACTGGCAGAAACAGGATATCAGAACAGGAGTTGAAGAAGAGAAATGACAACTCTCAGAGAACTCTTGCAGATATTTTTGTGGATATCCTCAAGTAAGTAAATGGAACTTCTAGCTATTTTCTTTGAATATTAAAAATAAGAGTTCCCAGAAGACTGAAAGTTTTGGGGGCAGCAAGCCTATCTTATAAATACATAAAAGCTTCTATTCTGAGAAAAGTTTGAATGTCTTGGAGAGTACTTTATCATTACCAAGCATTCCTGCAAACAATCTAAACCCACATATTTGTTAGAGTAATAGCTAAAGTGATATATAAAATGTATTAATAAGGTAATATAAAAAAGTTGAAATGTCCTCTCTCAAAGCACACTTGAAAGGGTAAACTTGCCATAAACAGTGACAACAAATGAAACATTGTGTACTAGGTAACAAGAAAAACCTATGAATCTTACCCAGATTGAAGGAAAACACTTCAGAGAGAATGATCTTAGTATGTAAATGAGAAGTCAGGAACCAGGCAATCTCTGGAGTGATGGAGTGCATGAAACAGAGAACAAAGCTGAACACATCAGACAGGTGAGCAATTCTCACTACAAAAGAGATTGAACACCTTCTTTGTAGTCATAGATGAAGTAAGCTCCGAGGGGATACTGCATCTCTCTCTAGGAACCACGCTTCCACTTTCAGGAATTTGGCTGGAATCATAATTCCTCTATAGGCAGGCAATAAAAATGAGAGAATGTCTACCTCTCCATTTTTGAAATTAATGCTCAGTGGAATGGGTGAAGTATAATTCCTCTCAATACCATCATTAATCTGTATTTGTCTTGGGCAAGGGAAAGACAATGAATAATGTAGGCACTCTACATCATGAAACTATGAATCTGAAATGCAAAAAGTTACTGTTGGATATAACATTAAATCTGAAAGTCTCCAGAGGTAAAATGAAGGCCATACTGTGTGTCTCTAACCTTAAGTCAAAGTCAAAAATATTGTGATTAGACAAATGGTAAGCCACAAGGTGGCCAATACATTTTAAGAGTGTCATACATCTTTACAATGACCAGAGTGAACAGAATAGAGCAAAAGCCAGCAATATTTCTTGGTGACTTCTGTGATGGCTCTGTGTATTGCACATCTAGCTATTTTCTCTTGCAAGGAACCAAAAAATAGTTATATAAATAAAATAAGATATATGAAAAGGTTTTGGTCTTTGAATAAAAGATATAACATGAGCTTCAGAATTATTTTTTAAATGTGTGTTTTGTCATATGTATGAGGGGGTGTTCATTTTTTTGAGTAATTTTTAGGGTGATAAACATTTTAGTTATATTATATTTCTGTGTTTGGATCCATTGAATTTACAAAATAAAATATTCATATGAGAGAAAAGAAAACATGTGAAGAAAAATTACCAACTGTCATCATCAATTGAATTTCTAAGGAAAATTTCAGATCCAATGGCCTTCAGTTGTTTAGCTGGTGTTTTCCATGATAAATATTCATGGTTCCTGCTTTTGAGTTGTCGACTTGCTTCTGCCCGTAAGAAATCTAGAATGCAATATCCTGATATCATTGTTCACTACTGTGGGACATAATCTTCCTTCAAGAAATGTTGCCAGCTGTTCTTCCAATCCAAATTGAGTAAACCTATAACTACATAATATAAGTAGCACACTCTCTCCCTCTGGATATGTATATTTACATATGTATATATATGTACATTCATATATATATTTATATGAATGCAGAGACTAGCTCAATATTTTAGAAGTAAATTACCAATTACAATTTCCTTTTAGGTATATTTCTGTGCTTAGAGAAATTCTTTTTAAAGAGTTAAGCCCAAGAAGAAAATTTAGAGACCCAGAGAAGAAAGACCAATTAAGTAACTCTATAAAATAATAGTTTAGAGTTGAATTGTTCCATCTATATTGTGTTAGGAAAACTCTTAGTTCAAAATAATAGAGTTTTTTCCTCAAAATCCCATCTGACAAAAACCAAATTCTTTCAGTGAGAATGGTCTAAAATTCTTGAAAAATGTAGACACATTTCTGTTTCATACATTATTTGAGAATACCTGAAGAGAAATTTTTATCTAGTTATTACAGATCTTGACTATTTCTTTACTTAATTCATATGTTTTATAACTTCTGCATTAAAGAAACACACAGACATATTACCCTTCAGGTAATATTTATACAATAATGCTATATCTATAATTGTGCTTGAGGATATGTACATAAGTTGTCTTTAGCCTCTTTATTTTGCCCATAAATAAGCAGACATCGATGCAAAAAGTTATTGCTCTCGTAGAAAATTATAATGCAGTCATTGTTAATCAAAGGTTTCTTAAGTATTAAATTGGAAGAAAGCAAGGTTTAGGATAGCTCGATGAACACAAGCTTTGAGTATGTTCTCTTATTTTACTACAAAAATTGGTCTTCTAGACAAACACTAACCTTATTGAAGAGAAAGGAAACAAAGCACCAAAGAGAACAGAAGCTTCTGACTTCAAATGGGTTTCCTTCCATAAACATGCAATATTAGTGTTGAGTCACAGATGAGAAAAGCCAAGGTGACTTGTTAAAAGTCCAATTACTGACTTTCATTCACTTGCAATTCAAAGTGTTTCAAAGGAATTTGCACATCAAATGAGAGAAAGAATATCAGAACTCTCATTTTTTAGGCAATATTCATCAACTACGGAAGAAAAGAAGTTGCTCTAATTAATGCAGCATGAATAAGATAATACAAATATTTTGCTGCATCTGAAATTGAACTTTCATGCCATGACAAAAGCTGGTGCAAGAAAGTGAACACAGTGCCATGAGCATTTATAGATAATATTTGAAAACACTGAGTGGCATGGAGTCTTTGCTGTTGTTAGTGCCGACCAGTGGATTCCGGCTCCCAGTGACCCTGTGTACAGAAGAATGGAATCCTGCCCAGTATTTTCATGCCATCCTCTCACCTTCCAGTGCTACATCAGACAGTGTTCCACTGCTCTTCATGGGGTTTTCATGGCCAATTTTTTCAGAAGTGAGTGGCCAGGTCCTTCTTCCTAGTCTGTCCTAGTCTGGAAGATTGTGAGACCTGTCCACCATAGGTGACCCTGTTGATATTCGAAATACTGGTAGCATAGCTTTCAGCATCACAGCAACATGCAGCAGCCAAATTAAGAGAACCAACAGACAGGTGGTGTGGTTCCCTGACCAGGAAACGAACCCTGGGCCACTGCAGTGAGAGCGCCTAATCTTAACCACTAGACCACCAGGGCTGGTAAATGGAGTCTTACCAACATGATTTCCACAGTATGAGATAAAATATAGAGAGTAGCATTAATTTTATGTTAACATGTTCATAATGAATTACAGAGGGAAGTGAAATCAACTACATTTAATATTTTTCCTTCTCTTCCTTCGTTCATAACAATAAAGAACTATATCCGAGTTACAGGTAGCCCACTTGAAGCCATTTTCTCTGCTGTCAGATTAATTTAGCTTAGGAAATTAAATATTTAGGTGACAGACATTTCGCTAAAACTCAAGATAATATCACTTTTTTTACTTTTAAATACAAAGCCAAAATTTCATAATATAGAAAGAGTGTAATGAAAATTATGTCATTAATTTAAGCTTTACAGGCAAGGTGATAACAGTTGGTCAACAATATACTTTGATTGATGTGAAAGATATCTGGACCATAGACTTATAAATGTTCCTTTTATTTTTCTCTTTAACATCAGATCAAATAATACAGATGATTCAGCAGCCTAGACTGAAAGGGTCTAGAGACTCAACATACTCTCTACCACTTTTCAGAAAGAACTATATCCAATACAGCCATGCTACAGAAATACAAGCCCAAACAAAGAAAAAAAATATTGACTCAGATAATCATTCTGAGGCTCTAATCCAGGGGTCCAGAAGACCAAGAGATAGCTTGACAGTAATAAAATGATTGATTGATACAATCATCTAACTGAGAAAGTCAATGTCAGAGGGTTTGCAATATCAAATTTATGAAATGGTTTTACCTTAAAAAAGTAGATTACAGATAAGCTGTCACTAGACAGTACTGAAGAGATAGATAAAGGAGGAAAAAGCCATGTTTGATTTCTTGTTTATTTTTTTAATTAATGACTTTATTTTTTAGAACAGTTTCAGATTTATAGAAAAATGGAGCAGGTAGTACCAAAAGTTCCCAAATACCACCATTCCTCTGCACACAGTTTCCTCTATTATTAACGAGTTGCTTTAGTGTGATACATTTGTTACAATTAACAAACCAATATTGACCACTTATTATAACTAAAGTCCAGAGTTAACCTTAAGGCTCCTTTTTGGGCTGTACAGGTCTATGGGTTTTACTGGATACCTAATGTCATGTATCAACCATTACAGTATCATAAAAAAGTTTCACCATACTAAAATTCCCTGTTTTCCACCTATTCTCCCTCCGTCTCTCCCACTAAACCCTTGGCAACTACTGTTCTTCTTACTGTCTCTATAATTTTACCTTTTCCAGAATGTTGTATAGTTGGTAGTGTACAAAATGTAGGCTTTTCAGATTTGCGTCTTACACTTAATGATATACACTTAGACTTCTTCCATGTCTTTTGGTGGCTTAGTAGCTCATTTCCTCACATCACTGAGTAGTATTCCATTGTACTGATGCAACACAGTTTATCTATTCACTTATTGAAGGGTATCTTAGTTGTTTCCATGTTTTAACAATTATGAATAAAACTGCTATTAATATTCTTGTGCTGGTTTCTGTGTGGACATAGTTTTCAACTCAATTAGGTAAATACCTAGGAGTGTGACTGCTGGATTGAATGGTAAGAGTACAACCACAAAAGCCAAACATTTTAAGCCCTCCTTCTTTTTTAACTTGGACATTTCTGGAGTACAGTATGATTGATGTTTTTGCAGGGCTTTGCTCATGCCAAGAATTGAAGAAAAAAAAATGACCCAGATGCTTTTAAAAGGGTTCTTATAGCATAAAATGGTCATCCTTCTGACAGAAAACATAAAGTTTAAGAAAAGAGAGGCACATCTCTCTAAGTAAGCTCAAAGGATTCCAGTCATTAAAACTCAGAGCAATATAGACACTATTTCTTACTGGTATGTGTTGAGCCCCTTTTTGATGAACTTCATTTATTTTAAGAGCTACATAGTAAACAAGAGCAAGAAAGATTGACAACAAACAGTGCACATTCCTATTTTGGCTGAAATGGCTGTAGAGTGAGAGAGACAAATTACTTTTCTCTGGCTCTTCTGGAAAAAATCAATCTTTATTCACTTTAATAATGTAGTTAAATCAAAATTAAAATCAGAAAGTTATACAAATGGGTCCAAAAATTCTAAACTCTTCTGAAAAGATCTATCTTTTTTCTTATAAATGTCTAAACCATAAATATTTTTTTCAGTCAGATTCAAATAACAGTATGGAAAATATTCAAAGAGGAGTGTGCATCTTAATATAGTAAATTTGTTTCAAGGAATGTAGCGTAAGGAAATAATCAGAATTGTACACAAGATATGTGCGCAAAGACATCCATGAAGGTGACACTCAAAATAAAGAAAAGATGAAAGGAAATCAAAGGACCAAAAATGATGAGTTGATGATTAAAACTATGCTATATCCATATAGTAAAATATGATGCAGTCATTAAATGTGTTGTAGTATAATATATATTTACATGAGGAAGGAATGAAAATTATCCCTCCTTTTCTCTGGAGAAGATGGACAGCCTTTTGCATCTGAGAGTTAGGCCTTCATTTTCCTGAGGGGATGTAGAAAGACTCTTGAGATTCTGTTATCTAGAGCTTTTCTAATAGTCACTCTCATCCTATAGGATAACCAAGCTCTGTTATCCATCATTCATTTAACATTTACTTACTGGGCACTTTCTCTGTGCTAGATTCATCTAAACAATGAAAATATAGAGGTGAATAAAACAGATAGGCAATTTTAAACAACGCGTACTATAAGAAAATAAAAACGAGGTCAAGGAGAGTGAAGGCGTTGACTGGGTAGTTATTTAGAGGGCATAGTCGGGGAAGACACAAGCTGACATTTGGGTTGAGAACTAGTAACGATCAAGGAAATGAGCATTCCAGATGTGTTGACATAGACCAATAGCCCTGAGTCAGGAATGAGTTTGACATGTTCAAGGAACAAAACAGAAAGAAGGAATATATGACAAACTCTTATTGAGCAAAAGAGAGAAGGATGGGAGATGAATTTGAGTAGAAGCCGGGAGCCAAATCATGTAGGGCCTTGTAGGTCATTTTAAGGTTCCAGATAAGAAGCTTGGGGAGAGGAAGACTCAGAGAAGTTCTAAGTCTGGGAGACTGGACATGGGACTCAGTCCTGACACCAATGTAGAGTCCATAGATGGCAGTGAGAAGTGCTTGAACCAGGGGACCAGGGGACCAGGAGATGAACATTGCCAGGAGCATCAGAAGCATGCACAAGTAAGAGGCCATATCCAAGAATGGAGGTCCAGGGATGATGTAGCAATGTAGCTTATTTCATAGCTTAGCAAGATACCTCTCATTGTCTGTTCCCAGAGATATCATCTGCAAATCATCAATGAATGGTATTCTTTTTTTAAGTTGTATGATAAGAATACTTTTTTTAAATTGAGGTTATGATAGTTTACAACCTTGTGAAATTTCAGTTGTACCTAATGAATGGTATTCTTAATGTATCTGCCACTTGTTTATTTATCCACTCACCATGTGAGGACTCGGTCCAACAAAAACCTAGGGATAGAGTTCAAGTCCTTACACTTTAGAGACGCAACTTTGTTGCCACAGTGTTCCTTAAACCGGGAGAGACAGATACAAAATATCAAAAATATCTGTGGGAGTGAGTGGTTATATGTAGTTTTTGTTTGGAGTGTCTCTCTCCAGGCTTCCTGGCATGATATTTTATTGTTGGTAGTTATGAATAAAAGCTGTTTAAAAATCAATCAATAAAGGAAAGCTTTCTCCTTCTTCTTTAACCTGATTTATAGATTCATAAAAGCTTGGACATGACATTATAATCTGCTATGTCAAAATACTATAATATAAGAAGTGAGTGTAACAAATGGAATAAAGAATATCACAAACGAAAACTGCACATCCAGAAAACACATTGAATTTTCTATGAACCACATCATTTTAATATGTCCTTCCTATTTCTCCAATTTGATCCCAAGTATGGTTATGAATAAAATGCTTTTGTTTTAAAAATAAAAATGGACATAGTCATCAGTTTGAGGCCTCGCCAGTAGTCTTCTCCTCTAAAAGATCCAAATAGATCCAGAGAACAAGGGGAATGCATGCATACTAATGACAATAATTCTATCATTATGGATAGGGCATAAGCCCAGTCAAATCATGCTTCTATCTACAGCACGGTCAACAAAACCATCAGGACTTGATAAGACCCATCAATTTGAGAACTGAGCTTCAGAGAGTCTGCCAAAGCACAGCCACATTTCTCTCTCCTGAACTCAGGGACTCTTCAAAATGACATTTCAAGGCTGGAAATGTCATGGCTCATAGTTAAATGAATATTCCCCTAAGCGTTTGCTTTTCAAGATATGAATTTCCAGGAATGAGATACCACCCACCACCAGCTGGGTACAGATATAAATAAGGAGAAATTTACCCTTGGATAGTGAATCAATTTTTTAGTGTTTATATATTTTAAACTTGGAGTTTCTTCATTTGTTTTTTTTTTAAGTGTCCTTTTAGAAGTTATTCAGGAATATGTTAAAGAGTAAAGGATTTGCCTACATTTGCATTAATTAGTATTTTTTAAAAATATTTGCGTTCACTGCAGTTGGTGAGTGCCTGATGGTCATTTAGCTGCTTATCGCAAAATGCTGACCTCCTGCATCTATGTTTATATAGTTCCATATTTCCTCAGAAGCTTTTCATAACAAAAAGCTGGTCTGAATTTTTTGAGTGTAAAAATAATTTTGGTCACAGAAAGTAAGTGCATCTCAATATTTTAAAATATTTTTAAAGAGATGATCAATAAAAAAGCATTATTGCTATCATGAGAGAATCGATGACAAAAGATAATAGATGCTATACATATATACATGTCAATATATAGATATAGATACTCTGTGTGTGTGTTTACAATATCCATTGCCCTTTGAAGCAGTAATGTAATGGGTAGGATTAAAATTCATTTTCTAGTTCACATCAAATTAGCAGATTATTGATCAAAGTTCTATCTTAATACTAAATGTTGAAACATACATCCACACGTGCATACTTGTCAGTTTTTTCTTAATTTTTTATTCAGAAATGTTTGAGAGAAGACAGAGGGAGGATTAAAGCTGGCATAGCAAAGACTGAGCACAAGAAAGAACACACTAACACAAGAAAGAAGCATCATCCTTCCTGTCTGTGGTCCTAGACTCTTTAGATCCACTGAAGTCTTTTTGCCATACTAGGTCCTCCAAGTATTTCTTATTCAAGAAAACCTGCACAAATTCCTCCAATGTATAAAATTCCTTGACTATTACCTGCATTGAGTGGATGGCACTTAAAAGATGACACTCTCAATCTCATAAAAGCAACACAATCCTAATTGCTTAGTAATTTTTTCAAAGGTACTTTATGTAACAATAACTAGAATAAAATTATAGAAGCAAAAACAGCTCACTTTCTTCCTCAAGCTTTGAAGGTTCTATGGAAATTTTCTTCATCTTTAGAAGCACTGCCAATTCAAAAAATATTTATGGAGTATATGCTGCATGCATAAGCCATATTACTAACATTTGCCTCTCACCTTACAGCTCAAAATATGATTTCATATAATAATCTAATTTTACCCTTATAACAAATATAAAGCATCAAATATGGCTAGAAATTTCTTGAAACCTGCAAAGAGATTAAGACATAAAATTTGTTTTTTCATATACATATAACATAATTCTCTAACTACTTTGACTGAACTTCTGTTGGCGTACAAAGACTTTCAAACAGCACAGAGTTCCAAATTGAGGAGAGAGCATGAAGTCCCAAATGTTCTACAGGGTTACAATCTACACGTCAGCCACTGGGACAAGATAAAGTATCTTGACTGTGTTTCCACAGACTCAAAGTCGAGTGATTGCTATTTAGAGTCCAACACAAAATAAGATAATAAATACTTGGATAGAAAACGTTTTAAATCTCATAATTTAAAAGAGAGTTGAGTAAGCTGTCTTATTGGATGATTTATTTTTCAAAATGTCTTATTGAAAATTACTTGATGGGGAGACAACTTAGACATAAGGATTAAACAGATAACATGGAAATATTTCTACCCCAGATACAAAGTAGGTCTGCTCATTGGGGGAAAAAATGTCCCCACTAGTAACATACAAATGTATTTTCTCTATTTATATAAATATGTATTATTATTAATTATTTTAAAACTCTGCATGAAGAGTTGTTCTTCTGCTTAAGATTTAGAAAGCTCTAAGAGAATATTACTCCTGCCCTGACAATAAGAAAAATCTGGGTAATTTGAAAAATCATAAGTTTTTCTTAAGCTCATAAGAAAGCTGAGATTGCTAAATTAATATAAAATAATTGCAATCACAAAACATGTTTTATCATATTGGAAATAAAGCTAGCAATTAATAACACACCTCTAAATGCCCATGGGTCAAAACAGATATCAAAAGGAAAATTACAACATGTTTGATTGAGTGAAAATTAAAACACAGCTTATCAAAATTTGTGAGATGCGTTATAAAGCAATTCTTGGAAGCTTATAGAATTAAATGTTAACCTTGGAAAAATAAGTAAGTGTCAAATTAATAATCAAAGGTTCTACCTTAAGAAACTAGACAAAGAAAATCAAATTAAATATGATTTAAACAGAAGGAAGTGAATAATAAAGGTAAGAGTAGGAATCAGTGAAATTGTAATAGAGAAAAATCAATGAAACAAAAAGCCGGTTCTTCAAAAAAGATCAATAAAATTGGCAGACTTCTAGTTACACTGAACAAAAAATTACCTATACCAAGAATAAAAGAGAGTCATCACTAATGATAAGGAAAATTATAATAAAGAAACATTACGAGTGAATTTGTGCCAATAATTTGGCAACTTAGATTAAATGGACAAGTTATTTGAAAGGCAAAATGACAGAACCTCACTCAGGAACAAATAAACTGAAAATCTCTATAAATAAAAAAAATTGAAAGTCTTTTCATAAAGAAAGATCCAATCCAGAGGGCTTTACTGGTGAATTCTAAAGAAAAATTTGAGGATGAAATAATACAAATTCTATATAAACTCTTACAGAAATTTGAAGAAAAAACACTATCTGACTCAATTTATGACACCAGTATTACTCAAATACTAAAATTAGATAAAGACATTCCTGGAAAAGTAAACCACAGGCCAAAATCCCTATATTTATTAATATAGACTCAAAAGATCTTCAAAATATTAGCAATAAAATCCAGCAATATATACACGAAGGGAATAATACATTATGACCAATGATCTTATACAAATGGTGTGGCGTTGATTCAACATTCAAAATTAATGAAAGTTATTTGTCTTACTAAGAGACCAAAAAACAGCAGAACCATAGTCTCAAGAAATGCAGAAGAGAATAGATGCAGAAAAATTATTTGACGAAACATAAAGCTCATCTCTGATTTAAAACTCTCAGCAAGCTAGGAATTAAAGGAAACTTCTTCAAGTTGCTGAAGGGCAACTAACAAACAAAAATCTTACAGATAAACATCATATAATGATCAGAAACTAAATTCTTTACTCCTAAAATCAGAAACAAAACAAGGATGTATATATTCACGATTTCTCTTCAACACTGTATTGGAAGTCCTAGAGAGTACAATAAGACAAGACAAAGAAGTGAAAGGAATAAAGGTTGAAAAGGAATTTATTGATCAATGATGTGAAAGTCTATGCAGAAAATCCTAAGACTCTATCAGAAATTTACTAGAACTAATAAGTAAGTTCAACAAAGTTACAGGGTACAAGGTCAATATACAAAACTCAATTGCATCTCTATATATTAGAAACAATCAGAAAGTAAATTTTAAAACATTATTTACATTAGCATCAAAAATACAAAGTTTTTAGGGATAAATTGATCAAAAGATCTGCAAGACCTGTACTAAAAATTACAAAAGAAAGAAATTAAAGCAGATATAAGCAAATGGGAAGATATTCCATGATTATCAATTAAAAAACTGACTACTATTATGTCCGTTTTCCCCAAATTCATCAAAAGGTTCAAGGCACTAACAGTCAGAATCTCAGCAGGCAGGCCTCTTTGCAAAACTCTGGAACCTAATTCCAAAATTTAAGTGAAATATCAAAGGACTAGAATAGTGGTTCTAAACCAGGGGACAATTTTGTCTCCAGGAGACATTTAGAAATGTCTGAAGACGTGTTAGTGGTCACAACCAGGGAAGCTGCTACTGGCATGTAGTGGGTAGAGGCCAGGGATGCTGCTAAACATCCTACAATGCCCAGGATTCTTTGAAAAAGAAAAATAAATTTGTATGATTCACATTACCTGATATCCATGTGATATTTGTGTAAAGGTTGATGTAGACATTAATAGAACAGAATGGAAAATCCAATTATAAATCCATAAATGTATGACTAGCTAATTTTCAAAAAAAAGTGCCAAGGCCTTCTCAACTCATACTTCACAAAATATACTAAAATAACTTAAAAAAATTAATTCAAATGGGTCATAGCACAAAATGTAAAATCTAAATCTACAAAATTCTAGAGAAAAGATAGGATAAAACCTCTGTGATCTTCAGTTAGGCAAATATTTTTCTCTTTTTGTTTTTTGTTTTGGTGAGGAAGATTGGCTCTGAGCTAACATCTCTTGCCAGTCCTCCTCAATTTGCTTGAGGAAGATTGTTACTGAGTTAACATTTGTGCCAATCTTCCTCAATTACGTATGTGGGATGCCACCTTAGCATGGCTTGATGAGAGGTGCCTAGGTCCACGCCTGGGATCCAAACCTGTGAACCCTGGGCACAAAAGTAGAGCATGTGAACTTAACCACTCCTCCATGGGACCGGCCCCTAGGCAAAAATTTCTTAAATAGAATTCAGAAAGTACAAACCTAAAATAAAAATCAGTAATAGGACTTCACCAAAATTAAAAACAAATCCAAAGAAAAGACAACCTCTGCTCTTTGTAAGATACTCAAGAAAATTAAAAGACAAGCTACAGACAGGAACAAAGTGTGTGTAAACAATATATGATAAAGACTGTAGCCAAAATATATAAATTAATCTTGTAACTCAATAATTACATGGCAAAAACTATAACAAAAATAGGCAAAATATTTGAACACTTCATAAAGAAAGATACATATGCTAAATAAACATATAAAAAGATATTCAACATTATTAGTAATTAGAGTAATACAAACAAAAATTGCATTGTGCTACTCTACACATCTGTTGGAATTGCTAAAACTGTTTTTTTTTTTAATGAAAATTCTAAGTCCTGCCAAGGAAAAGATGTGGAACAACCTGAACACTCATTGTTGCTGGTGGGATTGCAAAATTATACAGCTATGTTGGAAAATATTTTGGGACATTTTGTATAAAGTTGAACATTTACTCACCAAATGAAGATGGTGGCTTAAGCAGACTGAACTTATCTCCTCCCACAAACACAACCAGGTTACAACTATTTGGAAAAATTACCTGAATAGAAAACTGAAAACTTGATAGAAAGAACTCCCACAACTAGGGACAGACATGACTAAGGCAGAAGAGGCAGAAATTCCCAATGGAGAGGACAAAAGCCACCTTGGGGAGCAGCGGAGTTTCTCAGCTGGCCAGGCAGGAGCCACCCTAAGGTATGCAGCCCTCTTTGGAGGAGTGAGGTCTGGAGCGGGGCCACTACTGTTATAAGCATCCTTCAGACTCAGCACAACTGAGATGAGGGTCTTACTATCTGGCTTCACTGGCTATTAACAGCAGCAAGGATACCCAAAGAAAAGCTATCAGATGAAAGCTGAAAAGATCCAGGTCTTAAAGGACCCACGCACAAACTCACCCATCTCAGCAACCAAAAGTCACCAGAGAGAAGGCTGACAGTCCTTTGGTGAAAAGAGACTCATTTGGTGTGCTCTGGGGGCATCTCGGTGAGAGAAGAGACCTCTCCAGAGACTGAGACATTGGTAGGAACCATTGTTCTGATCTGGTCCAGGCTTGCTGACTCAGACCCCAGAGGATGCCATTGAGGTTCTTCCCTTGACCCGTTAGCCCAGGGGGCTGCCATACCCACTAGAGTGCAGATTTAACCCAGTTCAGCCAGGGCAGGCAGCCCACCCTGGGGGCAAGCCCCACCCAACAGTAAGCCCTCAGGCTACTTTTAATCCTGAATTGACTGGGTGCCTTGATCCTCTACAGGCAGGTGAGTATGTCCACCTCTGTGGGGCAAGGCCTGTGTGAGGACCAGGTGAACTGTGGAGGACACTGGTGGAGAGGTGGAGGCCTCTCCAGTGGAGTGTCAGGGTACACTCCAGGGGGTTGGGAAGTGTGCGTGGACCAGGACTGTGTTGACAATGTGTGTGGTCCTGTGGGGAGCGAGGCTTATCAGCAGCAGAAGACCTGTGCATCACAATTAGCCATAAAAAGAATCAGTCCCACCTTCCAAAGCCTGAAACAATTGAGTGCTCCCATGCCTAAGGCCAGCTCCACTCAGCTGCACTCCTAAGAGAACTGACAACAGCCTTGTAGGCCTGAAGCCTATAGCAAATGTAAGCCCCTGAGTCTAGCAACCAGCTACACTGGATACCTACCCAATTAAGAAGAAAACTGCAACAGGAGTGTGCTGTTAGACTTTGTAGCTAATGGTGCTGAGTCTGCCCAAACCGGATTTACAAACAGCTGGCCAGGGAAGGAAAGACTAGACTCCCTGGGTGCCTGCAGTAAGAGCAGCCCTGCCACAGCAGAAAGACACAAGTAGCCCACAAAGGGGTCACTTTTGGATCATATGGAGTGGTGATGAGAAGGAAGCACACTGCTGAGTCTCATAAGGCATCTCTTACATAAGGCCACTTCTCCAAGATCAGGAGACATAGCTGACTCACCTAATACATGGAAATAAGCACAGAGAAAGAGGTATAATGAGGAGACGAAGGAATACATTCCAAGCAAGGGAATAGGACAAAACTGAAGAAAAAGGACTAAATGAAACAGAAATAAGCAATCTACCTGACAAAGAGTTCAAACAAAAATCTCATAAAGATGCTCACAGATATTGGGAGAAGACTGGATGTACATGGTGAGCTCATCAGCAAAGAACTGGAAAATATAAAAAAGGAACCAATCAGAAATTTAGAATACAATATTGGAAATGAAAAATTCACTGGAGGGACACAATAGCAGAGTAGAGGATGCAGAAGAACGGATCAGCGATCTAGATGAAAGACTACAGGAAATCACCCAAGCTGAACAGATAAAAGAAAAAAGAATTAGACAGAATGAGAACAGTCTAAGAGAATTCTGGGACAATATCAAGTGTGCTCACATTCATATTATAGGTGTCTCAGAAGGAGAAGAGAGAGACAAAAGGGCAGAAAATTTATTTGAAGAAATAATAGATGAAAATTTTCCTAACCTAAGGAAGGAAATAGACATCCAAATACAGGAAGCACGGAGAGCACCAAACAAGATAAGCCCAAAGAGGCCCACACCAAGACATATTATAATTAAAATGTCCAAAATTAAAGATAAAGTGAGAATCCTAAGTGCAGCAAGAGAAAGGCCACAAGTGACATACAAAGGAAAGCCCGTAAGGCTGTCAGTGGATTTCTCAGCCAAGACCCTACAGGCAAGAAGAGAATGGCATGATGTATTTAAAGTGCTAAAAGGAAAAAGCCTACAGCCAAGAATACTCTATCCATCAAGGTTGCCATTCAGAATGGAAGGAGAGATAAAGAGCTTCCCAGACAAGCAAAATTTAAAGGATAAAAAATTAAAGGATAAAGGATAAAAACTTATCACCAAGAAACCAGTTCTAAAAGAAATGCTGAAGGGACTTATTTAAGTGGGAAAGTGATGAACATAAATAGAGATTAAAAAAATTATAAAAAACAAAACAAAAGGCAAAAAATGACTTGTAAAGGTCAAAATACATGGGGCTTGCCCAGTGGCGCAGCACTTAAGTTCGCACATTCCACTTCTTGGCTGCACGGGTTTTGCCGATTTGAATCCCGGGTTCAGACATGGCACCGCTTGGCAAAAGCCATGCTGTGGTAGGCATCCCATGTATAAAGGAGAAGAAGATGGCCATGGATGTTAGCTCAGAGCCAGTTTTCATCAGCAAAATGAGGAGGATTGACAGTAGTTAGGTCAGTGTTAATCTTCCTCAAAAAAAAAAATATTTTAAAGGTAGAAGATCAACTACCTGTGAAGATAATATGAAGTTTAAAAGGCAAATATACTAAAATCACCCATTTCAATAAGAGGGTAATGGATAGACACACACTAAAGAAGAGACTATATATGGTTTGAAAAACATAAAATGTGGGCAGATGGGAGTGAAAAAGTAGAGCTTTTCAAAAGAGTCAAGCTAAAGAGTCTATCAACTCGATACAGACTATTACATACATAGAATATTATATAGGATCCTAATGGTAATCACAAATCAGAAATAATAAGTAAGTAAATAAGTAAGGCAAAAGAAATCAAACATATTACTAAGGAAAACCATCAAACAACAAGGGAAGAGAGCAAGAGAAAAAGAAAGTAACAGAGAAGAACTACTAAAACACCCAGAAAAAAAAGTAACAAGATGGCAATAAATACATATTCATCAATAGCTATTTTAAATGTTAATGGACTAAATGCTCCAATCAAAAGGCAGAGGGTGGCCAATTGGACAAAAAAACAAGACCTATGTGTATGCTGCATACAAAAGACAAACATCAGACCTAAAGTCACTCACAAACCGAAAGTGAACAGATGGACAAAGATATTCTATGCAAATGGCAAAGTAAACAAAGCAGGAGTAGCAATACTTATATCAGACAAAATAGCCTTTAAAACAAAAACTGTAACAAGAGACAAAGATGGGCACTACATAATGATAAATGGAACAATCCAACAAGGGGATATAACACTTGCAAATATCTATGCACCCAACATAGAAGCACCTAAATAGATAAAGCAACTATTAACAGACATAAAAGGAGAAATAGACAGTAACACAATAATAGTAGGGGACTTTAACACTCCACTTACACTAATGGATAGATCATCCAAACAGAAAATAATAAGGAAACACTGGCCTTAGAGGACACATTAGACCAGATGGACTTAGTATATATCTATAGAACGTTCCATCCAAAAACCACAGAATACACATTCTTTTCAAATGCACATTTTAAACATTCTTCAGGACTGATCACATATTAGGCCACAAAACAAGTCTCAATAAATTTAAGAAGATCGAAATAATACCAAGCATCTTTTCTGACCACAAAGGCATGAAACTAGAAATCAGCTACAGGAAGAAAACCAGAAGTCCACAAAAATATGGAAAGTAAACAAAATGCTACTGAACAATGATTGGGTCAATGAAGAAATCAAAGAAGAAATCAAAAAATTCCTGGAGACCCATGAAAATGAAAACACGACATGCCAAAATCTGGGGGATACATCAAAAGCGATTCTAAGAGAGAAATTTACAGTAATTCAGGCCTACCTCAACAAAGAAGAAATACCCCAGTAAACAATCTAAAAGCACCTCTAAAGGTACTGGAAAAAGAACAAAGCCCCAAATCAGCAGAAGGAAGGAAATAATAAAAATCAGAGCAGAAATGAATGAGATAGAGACTAAAAAAAATAGAAGCAATTAAGAAACCAAGAGCTGGTTCTTTGAAAAGATAAACAAAATTGACAAACCCTTAGCTAGACTAACCAAGAAAAAAGAGAGAAGGCTCAAATAAATAAAATCAGAAATGAAAGAGGAGAAATTACAATGGACACCTCAGAAATACAAAAGATAAGAGAATACTATGAAAAGCTATATGCCAACAAATTGGAAAATCAGGAAAAAATGCATAAATTCTTAGAAACATACAACCTTCCAAAACTGGACCAAGAAGAAGTAAACAATTTGAATAGACCAATCACCAGTAAGGAGATCGAAACAGCAATCAAAGACTTCCCCAAAAATAAAAGTCCAGGACCAGATGGTTTCCCTTGTGAATTCTACCCAACATTCAAAGGAGACTTAATACCTATCCTTCTCAAACTCTTCCAAAAAATTGAAGAGGAGGAGAGTCTTCTAAAATCCTTCTGCCAAGCCAAGATTATCCTGATACCAAAACAAGACAAGGACAACACAAAAAAAGAAAATTACAGGCCAACGTCACTGAGGAACATCGATGCAAAAATCCTCAACAAAATACTAGCAAATCGAATACAATACATTAAAAAGATCATAGATCATGATCAAGTGGCCTTCATTCCAGGGATGCAGGGATGGTTCAACATCTGCAAATCTGACAACGTGATACACCACATTAACAAAATGAGAATAAAAATCACATGATCATCTCAATAGATGCAGAGAAAGCATTTGACAAGATACAGCATCCATTTATGATAAAAACTATAAATAAAATGGGTATAGAAGGAAAATATGTCAACATAATAAAGACCATATATAACAAACACACAGCAAGTATCATTCTCAATGGAGAAAAACTGAAAGCTATCCCTCTAAGAACAGGAACCAAACAAGGATGCCCACTGTCACCACTCTTGTGTAACATAGTAGTGAAAGTCCTAGCCAGAGCAATCAGGCAAGAAAAAGAAATAAAAGGGATCCATATTGGAAAAGAAGAAGTGAAACTGTCACTCTTTGCAAACGACTTGATTTTATATATAGAAAACCCTGAAGAATCCACTAAAAAACTTTTAGAAACAATAAATGAATACAGTCATGTTGTGGGATACAAAATCAACATACAAAAATCAGTTGCATTTCTATACACTAACAATGAAGTAGCAGAAAGAGAAATTAAGAATACAATCCCATTTACAATTGCAAGAAAAAGAATAAAATACCTAGGAATAAACTTAACGAAAGAGGTGAAAGATCTGTGCACTGAAAACTATAAAACATTGTTGAAAGAAATCGAAGAAGACACAAAGAAATGGAAAGATATCCGGTGCTCTCGGATTGGAAGAATTAACATAGTTAAAATGTCCATACTTCCTAAAGCAATCTACAGATTCAATGCAATCTCTATCAAAGTTCCAACAACACTTTTCACAGAAATAGAACAAAGAATTCTAAAATTTATACAGAACAACAAAAGACCCCGAATGGCCAAAGGATTCCTGAGAAAAAAGACCAAAGCTGGGGGTATCACACTCACTGATTTCAAAATATACTACAAAATCATAGTAACCAAAACAGCATGGTACAGGCACAAAAACAGACACACAGATCAATGGAACAGAATCGAGAGCCCAGAGATAAACCCACACGTTTATGGACAGCTAATATTCGACAAGGGAGCTAAGAGCATATGGTGACGAAAGGAGAGTCTCTTCAATAAATGGTGTTGGGAAAACTGGACAGCCACATGCAAAAGAATGAAAATAGACCATTCCCTTACACCATGCACAAAAATCAACTCGAAAAGGATTAAAGTCTTGAATGTAAGCACCGAAACCATGAAAATTCTAGAAGAAAACATAGGCAGTAGGCTCTTGGACATGGGTCTTAGCAGCATATTTTCAAGTCCCATGTCTGACTGGGCAAGGGAAACAAAAGAAAAAATGAACAAATGGGAGTACATCAAACTAAAAAGCTTCCGCCCAGCAAAGAAAACCATCAACAAAATGAAAAGACAACCTAACAATTGGGAGAAGATATTTGCAAACCACATATCAGATAAGGGGTTAATATCCAAAATATACAAAGAACTCATACAGCTCAACAACAAAAAAAACCAACAATCCAATTAGAAAATGGACAAAAGATCTGAAGAGAGATTTCTCCAAAGAAGATATATGGATGCCCAACAAGCATATGAAAAGATGCCCAACATCATTAGCTATTAGGGAAATGCAAATCAAAACTACAATGAGATATGAGAATGGCTAAAATTAACAAGACAGGAAACAACAAGTGTTGGACAGGATGTGGTGAGAAGGGAACACTTGTACACTGCTGGTAGGAGTGCAAACTGGTGCAGCCACTATGGAAGGCAATATGGAGTATCCTCAGAAAATTAAGAATAGATCTACCATATGATCCAGCTACCTCACTGCTGGGTATTTATCCAAAGAACTTGAAAATGCACAGGCGTAAAGATACATGCTACCCTATGTTCATTGCAGCTTTATACACAATAGCCAAGTCTTGGAAGAAACCTAGGTTCCCAGCAAGGGATGAATGGATAAAGAAGATATGTTATATATACATGAGAGACTGCTACTCAGCCATAAGAAATGATGAAATCCGGCCATTTGTGACAACATGGATGGACCTTGAGGGTATTATGCTGAGTTAAATAAGTCAGAGGGAGAAAGTCAAATACCATACAATCTCACTCAGAAGATAAAAACAAAGACAAACAAACACAAAGCAATGGAGTTTGGATTGGTGGTTACCATAGGGGAAGAGGAGGAAGGGCAAAAGTGGTGATTAGGCTCCATTAGAGGGGATGGAGTATAATTAGTTTGTGGGTGGTGAACATGATGTAATCTACACAGAATTCAAAATATATTACGATGTACATCTGAAAGCTATATAATGTTATAATCCAATGTTACTTCAATTAAATAATTAATTTAAAAAATTGAAATTCTTAACAGCAGAACTTGTAGAATTCATAGTGGCAGGGACAATATGTCCTATTTCTCTTCTGTTTCTTATGATACAGTGAAATATGGTAAATATTGACTTTTTGGGGTATGAATAAAAGTTCCATCAACGTGGAAACATGAAACAAAGTTGTATTGAAAAATGGTGTGATATAGAAAGCATGATTCTTCCTATCTTTCCTGAGACATGTTTGCTGTTATGTAAACTGCCTGTGCATTTTCAAAGACCACTGTTTGACTCTGAAATCATGGAAATGAATCTACTTGGCTCAGTATGAAGAAACATGGCCTCAGGAAGAAAACGTTATTATTTCTACTCCTCCACTACCTATGCTGGTAACCACACTCCTGTAGTTTATACACCACAATTTTCAGGGCCCAGAGATGGATGGAGGGGACTGCTGCTGGATAATGAGCTCCACCAGAGATTATTTCCTACTTGAAATATGTAAAATACAGAAATATCTTTTCTGAAAAAAGAAAAATTTATTAACCCTGATAAATTATTTTTGAAATTCAGTATTTAATAAAGGTAAGTTAAAGCAGATAGAAAGAAATTTTTCCTCTTTGTAATTTGCTCTATTAGAATTATTCAGGATTTTCTGTGATTTTTGTTTGGAGCTGGCAAACATACCAAGTGTAGAATGCATCAGCATGCATGACAACATGCACTTATGTTACCACTGTCATTCTGGTCTGTAGGAAAGAATACCATTAATGAACTTAATTGCATTTAAATGTTAACATGACTGCAAATCAATGCAGGTTAATATTGCCCCTCGAAACAAGGTCTGCTGTAGTTAGTGCTGTAAGACACTCAGTGGTGAATATAAAAAGAGCAGTGAAAAACACACATAGAGAAGAATGTTTAAGGGGAAAAAAAAGTCAAAAAGAACCAATAAACACAATATATAAGAGCTCAAGACCAGAAAAGACCTCTTTATATTTTTACTTGATGGTAACACCTGGTCTAACCTAAATACCACTGGTCTGTTTCATGCAATTTTTTTTGTTTATTCATACATTCATTCAAAATTGTTAACTGGGCACCTAGCATATGCTAGGCTTTTTTCCAGCATGAAAAGATACATCAGTGACTAAGACGAAGACCCTACAATAATTCAATGCAAAAACAAAAACAAAAACCAAACAAAATAAAGTGCAAATGCCTACCCCAAAACACAATCTCTCTTCACTCTACTTCAATCTCTACTTCTCTCATCCTTTTTACTCACACACATTCTACAATGAAATCAAGTTACTAATTTTAAAATAAACTCCTAAATAGTCTTTCATGTATTAGGGAAAGTATCAGAGCACTACTGGTTGTTTGTGCCATGATCTACTGAGCACCAACTGTGCAACTGACAGAATGTTAACTGGTGAAGTACAATGAAGAATAAGACAAACAGAGTCTAATGCAGAGGCAGAAACAGATAGATCACTCCAAAATGTTGACAAGACAATAGAGAAATGCACAGAATTCTACAGAAGACCAGGATGAAAGATATAAAAATAACCTCTACTTAAATATGAGGTCTGAATGCGTGATTGTTGATGTGAACTGATTACCTACAGATAAAAACATACAGAAATTGTTAATTTCCATTTTAAGACTACTTTGTGACTATTGCACAATGGATTTTAAGGAATATGTATACACATGAGTAAACACATTTTAATTATGAAAATTTTCAAACATATGTCAAGCTGAAATTTACTCAAACTTTTTTTTAAGATTTTATTTTTTTCCTTTTTCTCCCCAAAGCCCCCCGGTACATAACTGTATATTCTTAGTTGTGGGTCCTTCTAGTTGTGGCATGTGGGATGCTGCCTCAGCATGGTTCAATGAGCAATGCCAAGTCCGCGCCCAGGATTGGAACCAACGAAACACTGGGCAGCCTGCAGCAGAGTGCACGAACTTAACCACTTGGCCACGGGGCCAGCCCCTGAAATTTACTCAAATTTAACAAATGTTATTAATGTTTTGCTCCTCACTTTTTTACAGAAATTAAATATTAAGGATATAGCCAAAGCTCCTTTTTTATCGCTTCTCCAAACCATCCTCATTCCATTTCTCCCCATGACCCCAAAAAAGGTAAAAGTGACCACTATTCTATTGTTTTTATGCTTTTACTACATATATATGTTTCCATATACTAGTTTATAAACACACACACACACAAACACGTACATATACATATAATCTTCTTTTGGAGGATTTAAAATGTATAGACAAACATAGCATATCATGCAAGTATTTTGCAAATTAGTTTTTTCACATAGTTTTTTAAATTGGTATATGTAAACGTAGTTCATCACATGAAATTTCTAACACATTATTATTAACCATCGCTTGCTGCAAAAGATTGATTGCTGGCAAGGGAATTTGAGTCAAGAAGCAATTGAAGGAAATGATCTAGTAGAAAATGAAAAGTTGATGATGAAAGAAATAGAAGGGATTGCTGAAGCAACAGCCCCCTTGAACAGGGAGGTTTGTCAGGGACGTAATGCAAAGCTGGGAGATTTTTTTAGACAAGAGCACAGGTAATTAGTCTAATTTATGGAATAAGCATATACAAGCAAAGATAATTAAAGATTGATGAATATTTTGTGGGAGTTCATAGAGGTTCTCTTCAAATTACTTAAATTTTCTCAGTAAGTGAGAAACAAGATTTCTGCTTCTTGGAAAATCAAAGAGTTTCCTCAAGTTAAGTACAACTAAAAACCTTAGGCACTATACATGAAGTAAACATAAGGATACCCTGAAAGGTGGAGATAAGAAACTGACAACAGACCTCAGGACCCAAGGAATGACATGTGGGTGAGTTACCTGGGTTTTCTTTTTGTTTCATATACTCCAGACTTGGAGCTTGCAAGTTGGCTATTCAGAAATGCCCATGAGTGCCAAGAGAAAAGCCACAACATAAGCCAGTTCTTTCTAGCCAAAGAACCAAGAAAGAAGCAGGATACCAAGACAGAAATCTTAAACAATGACTATTCCACTTCAGCTGAAATTGGAGAAAAAACTACGGCCACACTCACACCCATACCAGCAAAAGCACCCGAGCCCTCTGCTGAGGCAGAGTCAGAAATGGTTAAGAAGAGTTGGGACTTCCATCCTTGCTCCACCATCCCCACCTCTCAGTGTCAGTGGAGAGAGAAACCTGACTTCCAACATGGCAAAGAGGTGCTCATTCCTCCTCTTTCTTGCTGGAGTAGAGTCGGAGGAGACTTAGTGGGGAGCCAGAATTCTCATCCCTGCCGGGCAGTAAGGAGGACCGCCTGTTCAAGGGGCTCCAATAATAAGGTGCACAGCCCTCCTCCCTGCCAAAGTGGTGGCAAAGAAAAGTGGCCAAATTATAAGCTTTAAATAAAATCCAGAGTGTCATAACATAATACCCTAAATGTCCAGGTTTCATTTGAAAATCAATTGTTTTCATTCAAACTGAATGAAAATGGACAATCAATAGATGACAATATTAAGATGACAAAGATGTTACAATTATGTTTCAAACTTTTAAATCAGCCATCATAAAAAATGTACTTCAAAAAGCAATTACGAGCATGTCAAAATAAACAAAAAAATAGGAAGTTCCGACAAGGAAACTGAAGATACAAAGAATAATCAAATGGACATTTAGAATTGAAAATTATAGCCAAAATTTAAAAACTCAATTTATAAGCTCAATGAGAGAATGGAGGGAAGAAAGGAAATAATCAGTGAACTGGAAGGCAGAGCAATAGAAATCACCAAATTTAAATAACAGAGAAGATAGACTAGAAATAAAAAAAAAACAGAACCTCAAGAACGTGAGGGATTGTAATAAAAGATCTAACATTTATGTCATCAAAATCCTGGAATGAGATGAGAAAGAGAGGGGATGAAAAAGTGTTCAAAATAATGGATAAAAACTTTGCAATTTTGACAGACATAAAGGCATAGACTCAAGAAGCTGAGTGAACCCAAAGAGATCAAATACCAAAATGCATCATATTCAAACTTCAAAAACTAAAAGCAAAGAGAGAAACTGAGGCAGCAAAAGAAAAATGACACACTATATATAAGAGAACAACCATTTATTTTGATTTTTTACTTTTTATTTTTTTTTTGAGGAAGATTAGCCCTGAACTAACTGCTGCCAATCCTCCTCTTTTTCGCTGAGGAAGACTGGCCCTGGGCTAACATCTGTGCCCATCTTCCTCTACCTTATATGTGGGATGCCTACCACAGCATGGCTTGCCAAGGAGTGCCATGTCCGCCCCCGGGATCCAAACCAGTGAAGGCCATGGAGAAGCAGAATGTGCGCACTTAACCGCTGCGCCACCAGGCCAGCCTGAGCACAACAATTTAAATGACAGTGGGTTTCTCATCAGCAACCATGTTTTCCATAGTTTTTAAAATAATATTACCTGTTTTACGTCTAAATTTTATCCTTTCTTTTTTTCATGTTTGCCCAAGATTTTTCTATTTTGTTTGTGGATGTGCTCTAATTTAAATAGATTTTATTTTTTAAGAGCTGTTTTAAGTTCACAGCAAAATTGAGCCCCTCCACACACATGGCCTCCCCCACTATCAATATCCCATACCAGAGTTATACATTTGTTACAACTGATGAACCCACACTGACACTTCATTACTACCCAAAGTCCACAGTTTATATATTAGGGTTCACTCTTGGTGTTATACATTCTATGGGTTTTGACAAATAAATAATGACATGTATCCACCATTGTAGTATCATACAGAATAATTTCACTGCCCCAAAAATCCTCTATCCTATGCCTATTTATGCCTCACTCCCTGCAAACCTTCGCGACCACCTACCTTTTTACTGTCTCCATAGTTTTGTCTTTTCTAGAATGTCATATAGTTAGAATCATACAGTATGTGGCCTTTTCGGATTGGCTTCCTCTGCTTAATAATATGCATTTAAGTTTCTTTCATGTCTTTTTATGCTTGACAGCTCATTTCTTTTTAACTCTCAATAATATTCCATTATCTAAATATACCATGGTGTATTTGTCCATTCATTTACTGAAGGACATCTTGCATGCTTCCAAGTTTTGGTAATTATGAATAAAGCTGCTATAAATACCTGTGTGCAGGTTTTTGTGTGGAAATAAGTTTTCAACTCATTTGAGTAAATACCAAGGAGCACTATTTCTGGATTGTGTGGTAAGAGTATGTCAAGTTTTGTAAAAACTATCTTCCAAGGTGATTGTACCATTTTGCATTACCACTAGCAAGGAATGACAGTTCCTGTTGTTCCACATCCTCGCCAATATTTGGTGTTGTCAGTGCTCTGGATTTTGGCCATTCTAATAGTTGTGTAGTGATATCTCGCTGTTTTAATTTGCATTTCCCTACTGATATATGTGTTAAGCTCTCTCTTATATGCTTGCTTGCTCTCTGTTTATGTTCTTTGGTGAAGTGTCCAAGATTTTTCCCATTTTTTAACTGAGTTCCTTGGTAATGTGCTAGGTATAAACTTTGAGTTGATTCTGTTCTCTGAGTACTTTGTATTTTTTCCCACTATTTTGTTTATGAGACTTCTGCTTTTGTTCTAATCATCATTCTTTTTTAGATAACCATTTGGTGTTTTTCTCTCTTTCTCTAAAAGATTTTAAATTAATTTTTTTTACCTTGTTTTAATGTTCTGCAGTTAAATTTAGGTGGGGCTTTGGATTATCCTGTTTGGAACACACTTTGATTCTTCAATATAAACTTCCATATTGATTTTTCATTCCTGGAAACATTAGTGACCATTATCTCATTGACTATTGGTTCTTATTTATTTCTTTTATTTTTTCCTTCAGACATCTTACCAGGTATATTCAAGTATTTATGTTTAGAAGTTTCATGGGCCCTAGATTATGAAAATGCCATTACAGTGAAGTTGGGACTCAGTTTGCCCAGTACTCAAATACTATCAATTATGCTGGCCCCATTTTTACATCACTTCCTGTCCTGTAGGAAGATTTGATCTGTAGATTTCTGTACCCTGTAGTTAATACAACTTCAAACTCTTCATCTATGCACAGGGCAGCTGGGATTTTGGTTGATTATCGGTGATTCTCCCCTGACTCAAACTCCTGGATTAAACAGCTTCCTTGCCATTTTATAAGTCATTGGGTAGAATTTTCCTACTCAGTAGGAGCAGAGAACAATCTCAGGCATTTTGCTTAATATGCAGGTCTATGTTCTAGTCCATTGTTTGAGATGAAACATTTCTTTATCTAAAAAAGGGCATTAGCTATCCAGCCCTCGGTCCTTACGGCCTATATCGAGTGCAAGAATTTTAGGGGACCATCACAGAATGGGCCTTCCCAGGTCATTCTCTTTTAAATTTTTCTGGGGATTTTTTGGCCCTTGGGGACTCTTTCAAAATCAGCTACATTAATAAAAATATTATTTTTGTTGCTATTCTTATAATATTTCCAGGATTTCTATGTATTTGTGGCAGGAAGAAGGCCCTATCTGCATCAACCTCTACTCCTGTTTTTCTAGAATTCTCCTAATCACTCCAATATATCTTTCTATTCATAACTACAGACACACAGATCTCATTAATTCTGTATCATTTAGTAAAATTTCTGTGGCTACATTTCCCAGCCTAGCTTAAATATAACGAACATAAATGAGGAGTTATTAGCTATTTCAGAGTTTTTATTCTGCTACCAAAATGATAGTGTGATACTGGGAATATCACTGCTCCTAACCTTTCATCCTTTAAGTGAGGTTGCTGCCTCCAAAATTGTTTCAATAATAGTATTCTAGGACCACAGGGAGATGTTAGGAAGCAAATGAAAAGAATGAAAAGAAAGGGAAGAAAGGAAGGAAGGAAGGAAGAAAGAAAGAAAGAAAGAGAAAAGGAAATAAATACTGCAAATTCTCAGGAGGATTAAAATTTTGAAACCACTATTAGTTGAATTAATTTCCAAATAGAATGAAAAGAACAAATTTTAAAATAATTTTCATAAAAGCATATAGCACCTACTAAGAAAATGGAAAGTTACAGTGAATTCACATATATTTATTTTTTCCCTTTTCCTTCTGAGAAGTATCAATAGTTCTGTAAATAAATTAGAGTTTATCATGTCTAATTTTTTTCTTAACATATCTCAATTGACCAAGTATGGTCAAGTGTGCTGAGGTTGTTTAATATTGGATTCCTGTTCCTTTTATTTACTCACTAATTCACTCAACAAATATTCACTGGGCATTTACTAGATTCCAGGAAAAGAGACAGGTTCAGGGATGATGATGAGCAAAACTCAACTCTTGATTATGTAGAGCTTACTATAAACAGATGTAGAAGATAGGTAATCATATAGTAAATACATATTATACATACATATTATAATTGCAGCCAGCGTTGTTGAAAGTTTATGCCAGATTATATGATGAAGACTTGTCCTTTTCTCGTATCATTTATTTTTTCATGAAGAAAATATACATTAACAATTAACGTAGTATAAATGTTCATAAAATTTATTTCTATGATGGTGGAATGGTCTTCTTTTACGCTCTGCCTATATCATCATCTAAATAATAAGTAAGGATCCTTTGCCCATCAATTAAACAGGAGACACTAGTGAATTCAAGAAACAGTAACGGGGTCAGACCAGTGGCGCAGAGGTTAATTTTGCATATTCCACTTCGGCGGCCCAGGGTTCACGGGTTAGGATCCCAGGTGCGGACATAGCACTGCTTGGCACGCCATGCTGTGGTAGGCATCCCATGTGAGAAGTAGAGGAAGGTGGGCATGGATGTTAGCTCAGGGCCAGTCTTCCTCAGCCAAAAGGAGGATTGGCAGCAGGTGTTAGCGCTAATCTTCCTCAAAAAAAAAAAAAAAAGACGCAGTAAGAATAATCCCGCTTTTACAGATACATGCATAAAATCTTTGTGCTGAAACACTGAACTTGTCTCAAATATAAATACCAATTATCTACTTCTCTGAATTATTATCGTGCATGAAGTAACCATAGATTTGATTTTATGGTCTTCATTATTAAATTTAAATCTTCTAGGCTAAACTTGGAATATTATAAATAGTTTTGCCTTGTGGTAAAGAAGCATCTTTCCCAGGAAAGTTTATACTGTGTATGCAACTCCGACAACAAGAGCATCAATAAACCTGACTCGCTCAGGCAAAACATGCACATCAAATTCCCAGTGAGCCAGTGACAAAGTAGACAGGTATGTAGAAACTACTGAATTATAAATGTTATGGTTCAATTCCTAAGCTATTGACCAAAAAGAGAAGGCCAATGTAATGGCTAGTGATGGGTGGACTGTATTATCTCCTGAGTACAGGAAGGACATTTTCTTGTAGGGAAAAAGCCTTTGAAAATTCTATATTATTTCAGCACTTGCAGTATAACCTCATAGTTATAGTTACAAAATAAAGGAACACCTCTATGATTCTGGGTGGTGGTAAGAGGAATAGTTCATAATCCTTAATTTATTTGATGAGTCATTAGTGCTAGAAGCATCAAAACTTTTCCTTTTCCTAGTGAATGCTCTCTTGAATAATCCATAAGGCCAGCATGCGGGGCCATTAACTCTCCCTCTCTCCTTTATCAACCACCACAAAATGTAGTGTCTTAATTCACCCATGCATACACATCCAATAATTCTCTTTAATGATAATGAAAGTTCAATACATGAGTCATAAAGATAATTCAAGAGGCAGGAATTGAAGCACTTTTCAAGCATAACCTGGGTCATTTTTGGGGAAGACAAGTCTAGATTTATATTCAAGTACTTGTTCAAATAGAAAATATGACTGATGTTTTAAGATATGTTTTTCCTGCCAACTATCTCTCTGTCTTAGAGATGATCAAACAGGTTGCCTTTTAAATTGTCAAAGGGTTAGTTGGCTATTTGTGATGAAATCTGACACAGAAATGCTTTCCATTTCATGTTACAGATCACTTACCGAATGCCAATATTGCTGAGATTCTAAGTGCTGCAATTGCATCCCAGCAGACATTCAAGTAAATTTCTCTTCCAACTGAATTTTTAAACTTTAAAACTTGAGACATTTGTGACAAAATATCAAAATTAAAACTAAGAAAAATATGTAGGTAGTATTGAATGTTGCTAGAACTGCAGTTTATCTCCTAGTGAATTCTGAAACGTAACCCTTTGGTTTTATGAACCTTTCAATAAGTTCTGTAAAGAACAACAAATATGACAAATCTAGCATTTCTGTAAATTTTTCCATGAACACTCTACACCTACACTGAATATAACCCAAACATACACTTCCTGAACCATCTTTCTTTAAAGAGAATCTAAATTAAATGCATTTTTTGAAAATTGGAGAAAAAAATCTTGGATCACCAAAAGCTTGAAATGGTTTTGGAGTCATAAATATATTAAGGATGTATTTATAAGTTAAACTTTTGTAAACTTAAATCGCTGAAAAAAAGACAAATCACAAAATTGTAATATCTTGAAAGTATTTTAAGATCACTCATATAGTTATGATATAATTGCAATAGAATCCTTCAAATAGATTGTTTCCAAAAGAGAGATATTTTCGTCAAATAATACACTCTCTTGACATATAGATAGTATCAGGAAATGTTTACAGCAACCCAGTACTATCACAAGGAGAGAATGAGAATTTCATGGACGTGAAGAGAAGGTGTCAGATTCCTTAAGGAAGTCCTGAACAAACTGTAAAAGATGTGACATGGAGCTAACAAGAAAGTCATGGTTTAAAAATCCATAGCACTAGTGGAAGTCAGACGTGATAACTGTATAAAGATCCGTTGAGGATCAATACTCACCTTTTAGCAAAAAAACTCTATTAATTAACAAACCTTTATGGTAAGTGTGTAAGTTTAAGACATTTCTTAACCCACAAGTTAATCATTTTTCTCTTTTTCTCAAGACTCTAATGATATAGTAAAAAGTAGGATTCACTAACATATCTGGCCTTGTTCCCCCACCTCTGTACGGGAGCACACTCACCCCCACACTCAGACCCTCCCACATCTTCGTACCTATTAGGAGGTTTAGGGGGTTGAATTTCTACTGACGGCTACAGAAAATTTTCAGCTTGGGACTTAGTATATAGCAAACGGACATTATCTAGGAGCTTAATACTAATTCAAGTGGAGAATAGAAGTGAGGAAATATTCTGAGACTTGGGTGAATATTAGGACTAGAATCAAAAGATAAACATATCTCAAAATTTTCTTTTTCCTTGGATTGAATTTTTTATTCACTGAACTACTTATGACAAGAATTCAATTGAATATACTATACAAAATACAGGTGCCACATGTGAGCTAAGCAAAAAGAATTGGCCAGAAGGTTTGTAATGATTACTCAATAAAAATAACTAAAAAAAATAATAATAGCAGTAATAATACTCAGAACTGCAACCAGAAAAACAAAATATTTTAATGTTACAATAATTTGTATTTTATCACTCATAATTGGATATTATGTACCATTTTCTTCCAAAGATTTCCAATTATTTAAGATTCAAGACTAAAGTCAGGCATCACGACAATTTTAATTTGAAGGGCAGAGGGAAGGGAGAGAGAAAACTTCACAGATTACCTTGTTCACGAGTCATTTCTGTCACTTTTGCTTCTCTTTTAGGGAGACACCCCTGGATCTCTTTAGAAATCAAAATGTAGACTAAAAATAGGACATCCTAAAAATGTGTGCCAGATGTATCATATCTAGGGCTTTTTTCACCCCAGGGTATTTGCCAACTCCCACTTGACACATCCCAAATATTTTTAGCACTTCAAAGTCTCCCACTTTCTGCTTGCACAGCTGGCAGCTAAAAATACTTACACTATAGACTGCTACTTTATAAGGCAAAGATTGTTTTTCCAAGTATCGTTTATTCAGAATATACTTTCATAATTAGAGCTCAGGTGGAAGCAGGGTGGTTCAGAATGGAAAAGGTCAGAGCAAGAAACCCAAGAAATGCCCTGAACATAGAAATAAAGTGAGGAGTCAGTCATTTTAGGACAGAGAACTGATTGTGTCAATCTAAAGGAAGGTATCAAAAGGTAAGACCATTGTACAAGAATGAAGAGATGGAAGGGACTCAGCCAAATTTCCAAAAGAATCCTAATGACTAGGTTGTCTATTACAGCCGGAGTGCACCTAGCAGCTTGAAGATGTGCAAATGGGTAATGATAACACTGAGGAGATTTGCTTGGTGATTTAGGAGATATGGTCATGGATAAACTGGGATTCAGGGAGAGAAAATACAGGCTCGTGTAAGGCTGGTCCACAAAATAATTCAGTTATGAGGAGAATTAAGTATGCATAACAAAAATTTAAATGCATGGTAATTTAAGTACAAGGTTCAGACAGGGTACAGTTTCTCTTACCGTAAATGAGCAGGTAATGAGAATATAATTATGAAACCATCAAAGGGGGCAAAACTTACTAGGAAATATGTGTGCTTGAAAGAGAAATGGTGATCATTTGGGAAAAGGCTAGAAATCAATTACCAGAAACTGTGATGTCTAGATCAGAGAGCGAACCAGGGAGAGGGGAGAAGGGAAAGGAAAGAGGAAGGAAAGAGACAGAGAAATTCTGCAGAGTCAATAAACTTGTGTCCTGTGACAGGACTTGTCTCAAGAACTGGGATAGGATAAGGTCAATTTTCAGGCTGCCAATAAGATAAGAAATACATAGGGTCATGGATTCAAGCAATTCTCTCCGCGTGCTTAGTTATGATTCCAAGTGAGTGTGGTGTCTCAGGCATTCAACAAAGTGATGCTCTTCTTCATGGGTTGAAAGCATGGAATAAAAATCTCTCTCAGTTTAAACTATAATATTGTTTTCTAGTAACAGCACTAGCCATTTGTTCCTTTACTGAGATGAGTCTGCTTTTCTCAGAAATGCATCTGATTTTCTGAAACTCTCTTTTGAAAAAAATCTTTATTTCTACATCTAATTTAATCAAGGTAGTTAACAACATGTGATTCTGCAGAACAAATATTTACTCCTGGCTGCTCCAATGATTGTTTTTAATAGGACAGTTTTGAAAATTGACTCTGATTTACCACATCCAAATTATAAATTCTAAAAATTCTTAAAAACAAATCTGTCAATTTTGGCACAGCTTTTATGATCAGGGCACACCTGGGAGTACAGGAACATTTCCAACAAGATTTTGAAGGACCTAGTTCCTCTTCACTAAATCCCCAGAATGTAGGTGCTGCCACTCAGTTTTTCATTCTTTTGAAGAGACCTGCACTTGTGTAACAAACAGCAGAGCAGCTGTTTCTTTCTTTTTTGTTTTTCCTAGCAGACATCTAGCTCTGATGCGTAATTTAGTAGAACCTGACATAAGAATAAAGCAGCATGTTAAAAAAAATGAGATCAGAGTCACAAAAACATTTAGCAAAAATACAAGTTCTACACAAATGCAATTTGGTGTTATCTTAGATTGGCGTTATAGGTAATTCTGAAGCAGGAATGAAGAAAACCACCCAGCAGCTGATCATGTATGTTACAGTGTTGGATAGGGGGCACAACGGATTAGCAAATGCTAGCTAACAAGAGTGGGGTATAATATCAATCCCCTCCCACTCCCATTTGGGGCTCTGTAAAGAAATCATATGATGTGGACAATTCCCTTTGATTTTAAATAAAAGAATAGAGCAGAGCTAAATATGTCTTCCTCAGGTTACCAGATCTTCATGACTGAAACTGCAGATAGTCTCCATCTCTTTCTTCAAGCTGTGCCTGCCTTAGGCTTACCGGGTGCTTCAGCTTGCTGCCTGAAATGCAGTAATAAATTCTAAATTGTCACGTATTGCCGTAGTCACAGTATTACCTACTTGCTGCCTGCCATGATGACCCGGTCTTTAGAAAGGAGTTTCTGTATTAAGGTTTGGGCTTAAAAAACCCATTTCTTTCTGCAACCCCAGTCTATAAGGCAGGTCCCTTAACATCCTGGCTAGATGTTCCATCTCATGCCTCCTATTTTACTGTGCCTCATAGGGATCACACCATGATTGTGAAGATCACCGAGAATCATAACCTTGCCACTTACTCTGATTTTAGTCTTTCTTACTTCCAGGGCTTTCTCTCCTACCATGCTTTGCCTTGCCTGCTGGATCAGAATCCTTGCCATGGAAACCTGACTGCTCTTAGCTAACTTATCCCGTCCTCTCTATTCTGTGCATTCAATGGCACAGCAGCTCCTGCAGGGGTCAGCTGCTGCAGCCAGGATGGTTTCCTCAGCTTCTTTGAGAAGACCATCCAGCAATAAGGTTTTTTGCTTTCCTATTATCCTTGTTTTTTTTAAGCTCTGTATCCTTCCTATATGAGTCGTTTCCAATTATAACAAAATAGAGGCAATCCTAAACTCAAAGATGGGTTGTTTTCAGAACGGTCATTTAGGAATGCACTTTTGTCTCAGAAACAATGCTTTAATTAGTAATTATATCATATCTTCTATTTATTATGTACTAACCAAAACATTTAACCCCTAAGGAAACTAAACTGTAGGTATAGATTCCTGGCTGCATCACCAGTGTCTAAACCAGCTGTACCTGTTGCCTTTTATTCATGACCGTTGGAGGCTATGCTACCCTCAGGTGCCACAGCTACCCCCACAACATTGCATACTTAAAAATGACTAAGCTTCGTTGGACACAGATATCATAGAAAAATCAGAGTCATGAGAATGAGGCCCATATATAACTTCAGGCAAATGGCTTATGTCCAGTGAAAGAGTAGAGATGTGGTAGTGTATTATCTGCTAGGGCTGCCATAATAAAATAATAGAAATATCTAAACAATAGAAATTTATCTTCTCATCATTCTGGAGGTTAGAAGTCCAAGATCAAGGTTAGGCAGGTTGGTTTTCCTTGAGGCTTCTCTCCTTGGCTTTTAGATGGTCATCTTCTCATTGTGTCCTCACGTGGCCTTTTCTCTGTGGGCATACATCCCTGGTGTCCCTTTGTGTTTACAAATTTCCTCTTATAAGGACACCTGTCAGGTTGGATTAGAGCCCAACCTAATGACCTCATTTTGACCTAATTACTTCTTTAAAGAACTTATCTTCAAATGGCGTTACATTCTGAGGTGCTGAGGACTAGGTGTTGTGGACATAATTCAGCTCCCAACAGGTAGGAAGCATGAGTCTCTTCACCGGTGGCATAGGTCTTGGAACTATCCAGGTGTAGGCGATGACAGTCTCAGAGGAGAGCAGTGCCTGGGGTACTTATGCTTAGCTATAAAACCTAATTATTGTTAAAAACTTTACTGGTGTTAGACTTAGGAATGGTAAGTAAAGAATAATTCACTGGCAGATAATTGGGAACTAACGCTGACTAGTGTCTATATCACTATACACAAGATTTGGAAAAAGGAAGTGTTTTAACCAAATGTACACCCACAACATAGTCCTAGGTCAGAAGTTTTATAACAAGCTACTTGAAAGATTTCAGTGACTTCTACATATTTTTTAACATTACAGGCATCATCAATTAAGATAAAAAACAAATAATTTGATTCCAAGATGGCGCCATGAGTAGTCCTCTTTGTCTCTCGCCCTTCGAGTCTACAATTATTTGGACACTTATCGCTTGACAAAGGATATCCAGACAGCATCTCAGGACGTCTGAGACACCCACGCGACTATACATCGGAAGGCGGACGGACTTTCCTCCGGGAGGATGTGGAAATAGGTGAAAACTCTCCGACCCCGACGGGCAGCCTAGTACCCGCAAGCGGCTTTCTTCCAACGGACGCCCCCAGAGGATCCACACACATCTAGGGCAGGAGCGAGAACACAACAGAGGAGCGACGGTGGAAACAGGTGACCAGAACCCTACTTAAACCCCCCGCAATTACTCCTAAACGCAGAGGGAAACTTTGGAGTTGCACACCTGAGCCCGCGGGGAGAGTCTCTCCCCGCCATTGGCGGGGAGACCCAGCCTGGTGCTCGGGGCGCCCGGAGGGTCCCAGAGAGAGACACGGAGGGCACGGAGGTCTCCCAGCTGCCGTTGCCCTCCCCGGGGGACTAGGGATTGCCGGAGATCTCGGAGAGGACCGGGGCGGGGGAACTTTCAAAGGCGGGTCCGGCGACCCGGTGGGGAAGCGCCGGAGCTCCGCCAGGCAGCAGACAAAACTCTCTGTCTGCCCGTAGCAGAGGGGCCACGCTGAGCACTCAGGGCTCCCGGCAGAGGCCCGGAGAGAAGCCCAGAGGGCGGGGCGACCCCCAGCTGCCGTTGCCCGCCCCGGGGGACTAGGGATTGCCAGAGATCTCAGAGAGGACCGGGGCGGGGGAACTTTCAAAGGCGGGTCCGGCGACCCGGTGGGGAAGCGCCGGAGCTCCGCCAGGCAGCAGACAAAACTTTCTGTCTGCCGGTAGCAGAGGGGCCACGCTGAGCACTCAGGGCTCCCGGCAGAGTCCTGGAGAGAAGCCCAGAGGGCGGGGCGACCCCCAGCTGCCGTTGCCCGCCCCGTGGGACTAGGGATTGCCGGAGATCTCGGAGAGGACCGGGGCGGGGGAACTTTCAAAGGCGGGTCCAGCGACCCGGAGGGGAAGCGCCGGAGCTCCGCCAGGCAGCAGACAAAACTCTCTGTCTGCCGGTAGCAGAGGGGCCACGCTGAGCATTCAGAGCTCCCGGCAGAGGCCCGGAGAGAAGCCCAGAGGACGGGGCGACCCCCAGCTGCCGTTGCCCACCCGGTGAGGCTAGGGATTGCCGGAGATCTCGGAGAGGACTGGGGCTGGAGAGAGTTCCAGAGACCCAGCTTAGTAGCCTAGGGGGAAACCCTACAGGCTCACAGAAGCCTTAGGGAAAGCCTCTGCACAGCACCAGTAGAAGGCACCCAGCCGCCAGCCACAAGGCTGGAAGACCCCAGGGCAAAAGCAGCATAGCTAGGTGTACTAACCACAGACTGTAGAAGATGCCAATAGCTCTCCTGCGACCCATAGAGGACAAGTGAGATTTGGTGGGTGCCGACAGCAACGGAGCGACAAATATAAGTGATCCCACCCCTGGCCACTGGAAAAGCCCATAACACCGTTGCAGACCCCAAGGAGAGAGCGCATCTAGGTGGGCAACAACAGTAGGCACCTGCAGCCTGAAGCCCCCCGTGACGGCCCCCACGGCAGAGGAGGGAATCCAAAGGGCCACTGTGGCTACGAAGAGGGGCCCAGGCCCAGTTAGCAACTACGGACAGGGTTCCTGGTTGGTGAAGTATAAACAGCTGCTCCCCCCACCGCAGCAGCTGAAACAAGTGAAAGGAGCAACTAAACTCTATCTCCATGCGGAGGCACAAATCAACATCATCAAGCAATATGAAAAAATACATTAAATCTCCAGAACAGAAAGAAAGTAACAAATACACAGAAAACAATCCCAAAGAAAATGAGATATATAACCTAAATGATGATGACTTCAAAACAGCCATCATTAAAATACTCACTGAGTTAAGAGAGAATTCTGACCGACAACTCAACGAGTTCAGGAGCTATGTCACAAAAGAGTTTGATACGATAAAGAAGAACCAAACAGAAATATTGGAAATGAAGAACACAATAGAGGAGATTAAGAAAAATCTAGATGCTCTGAACAGTAGGGCCGATAATATGGAGGAAAGAATTAGCAATTTGGAAGATGGCAATATAGAACTGTTGCAGGCAGAGGAGGAGAGAGAAGCAAGACTTAAAAGAAATGAAGAAACTCTCCGAGAATTATCAGACACAATTAGGAGATGCAACGTAAGGATTATAGGTATACCAGAGGGAGAAGAGAAGGAGAAAGGGGCAGAAAACCTATTCAAAGAAATAATGGCTGAGAACTTCCCAAATCTGGTGAGGGAGATGGATCTTCAGGTGACAGAAGCCAATAGATCTCCAAACTTTATCAATGCAAGAAGACCAACTCCACGGCATATAGTAGTGAAGCTAGCAAAAGTCAACGACAAGGAGAAAATATTAAGGACAGCCAGGCAAAAGAAACTAACCTACAAAGGAACCCCCATCAGGCTATCAGCAGATTTCTCAGCAGAAACTTTACAGGCTAGAAGAGAGTGGAATGATATATTCAAAAATCTGAAGGACAAAAACCTACAGCCGAGAATTCTCTACCCAGCGAAAATATCCTTCAAATACGATGGAGAAATAAAAACTTTCCCAGATAAACAAAAATTAAGGGAGTTCATTGCCACAAACCTCCTCTTCAGGAAATCCTCAGGAAAACCCTCATTCCTGAAAAATCCAAAAAAGGAAAGGGGCTACAAAACCAAGAGCAGAGGAGATAAGTAGAAGGACAACAACAGAGAGTAGCAGCTCTACATCAGAACAGATTAAACCATGGGACGAGAAACAAAGGAAACTGAAGAAAACCGGAAAACAAGACACAAAATGGTAGTGGTAGGCCCCCACGTCTCAATAATCACTCTAAATGTAAATGGATTGAACTCCCCAATCAAAAGACACAGAGTGGCAGGATGGATCAAAGAACAAGATCCAACAATATGCTGCCTCCAGGAAACACACCTCAGCCCCAAAGACAAACACAGACTCAGAGTGAAGGGATGGAGAACAATACTCCAAGCTAATAATGAACAAAAGAAAGCAGGTGTCGCTATACTAATATCAGACAAGGTAGATTTCAAAGCAAAACAGATAAAGAAAGACAAAGAGGGACAGTATATAATGATAAAAGGGACTCTCCACCAAGAAGACATAACACTTATAAATATATACGCACCCAACACAGGAGCACCAAAATTTGTAAAGCAACTCTTAATAGAACTAAAAGAAGACATCAACAACAATACAATAATAGTAGGGGACCTCAACACACCATTAACACCAATGGACAGAACATCCAGACAGAAAATCAACAAGGAAATAATAGAATTAAATGAAAAATTAGACCAGATGGACTTAATAGATATATATAGAACACTTCATCCAAAAACAGCAGGTTACACATTCTTCTCAAGTGCACATGGAACATTCTCAAGGATTGACCATATTTTGGGAACCAAAGCAAACATCAATAAATACAAGAGAGTTGAAATAATATCAAGCATCTTTTCTGATCATAACGCTATTAAACTAGAAATCAACTACAAGAAAAAAGCAGAGAAAGGTGCAAAAATGTGGAGACTAAACAACACGCTTCTCAACAAACAATGGATCATTGAAGAAATTAAAGAAGAAATCAAATATTATCTGGAGACAAATGAAAATGAGAACACGACATACCAAATCATTTGGGATGCAGCAAAAGCAGTCCTAAGAGGGAAATTCATCGCAATACAGGCTCACCTCACTAAACAAGAAAAAGCTCACGTAAGCAACCTCAAACGACACCTAACAGAACTAGAAAAAGAAGAACAAACAAGGCCCAGAGTCAGTAGAAGGAGGGAAATAATAAAAATAAGAGCAGAAATAAACGATATTGAAACAAAAAAGACAATAGAAAGGATCAATGAAACGAAGAGTTGGTTCTTCGAAAGAATTAACAAAATTGACAAACCCCTAGCCAGACTCACCAAGAAAAGAAGAGAGAAATCGCAAATTAATAAAATCAGGAATGACAGAGGAGAAATCACAACAGATACCAATGAAATACAAGAGATCATAAGAGAATACTATGAAAAACTATATGCCAACAAATTGAACAACCTGGAAGAAATGGACAAATTCCTAGACTCCTACAATCTCCCCAAACTGAATCAGGAAGAAATGGAGAATCTGAATAGACCAATCACAAGTAAGGAAATAGAAACGGTAATCAAAAACCTCCCCAAAAACAAGAGTCCAGGACCAGACGGCTTCTCTGGAGAATTCTACCAAACATTCAAAGAAGACTTAATACCTATTCTCCTCAAACTGTTCCAGAAAATTGAGAAAGATGGAGAACTCCCTAACACATTCTATGAAGCCAACATCACTCTGATCCCCAAACCTGACAAGGACAACACAAAGAAGGAGAACTACAGGCCGATATCACTGATGAACATAGATGCAAAAATCCTCAACAAAATTTTGGCAAACCGATTACAGCAATACATCAAAAAGATTATACACCATGATCAAGTGGGATTTATACCAGGGACACAGGGATGGTTCAACATCCGCAAGTCAATCAACGTGATACACTACATCAACAAAATGAAAACCAAAAACCACATGATCATCTCAATAGATGCAGAGAAAGCATTCGACAAGATCCAACACCCATTTATGATAAAAACCCTCAGTAAAATGGGTATAGAAGGAAAGTACCTCAACATAATAAAGGCCATATATGATAGACCCACAGCCAACATCATACTCAATGGACAAAAGCTGAAAGCCATCCCTCTGAGGACAGGAACAAGACAAGGGTGCCCACTTTCACCACTCCTATTCAACATAGTTCTGGAGGTGCTGGCCAGAGCAATTCGGCAGGAAAAAGAAATAAAAGGAATCCAAATAGGTAACGAAGAAGTAAAACTCTCGTTGTTTGCAGACGACATGATTTTATACATAGAAAACCCCAAAGAATCCACAGAAAAACTATTAGAAATAATCAACAACTACAGCAAAGTAGCAGGGTATAAAATTAACGTGCATAAATCAGTAGCATTTCTATACACTAACAATAAACTAACAGAAAAAGAACTCAAGAACTCTATCCCATTCACAATCGCAACGAAAAGAATAAAATACCTTGGGATAAACTTAACCAAGGAAGTGAAGGATCTATACAATGAAAACTACAAGACTTTCTTGAAAGAAATAGGCGATGACATAAAGAGATGGAAAAACATTCCTTGCACATGGATTGGAAGAATAAACATAGTTAAAATGTCCATACTACCTAAAGCAATATACAGGTTCAATGCTATCCCAATCAGAATCCCAAGAACATTCTTCACAGAAATTGAACAAACAATCCTAAAATTCATATGGGGCAACAAAAGACCGCGAATTGCTAAAGCAATCCTGAGCAAGAAAAACAAAGCCGGCGGAATCACAATCCCCGATTTCAAAACATACTACAAAGCTACAGTGATCAAAACAGCATGGTACTGGTACAAAAACAGGTCCACAGATCAATGGAACAGAATTGAAAGCCCAGAGATAAAACCACACATCTATGGACAGCTAATCTTCGACAAAGGAGCAGAGGGCCTACAATGGAGAAAAGAAAGTCTCTTCAACAAATGGTGCTGGGAAAACTGGACAGCCACATGCAAAAGATTGAAAATTGACCATTCTTTTTCACCACACACCAAAATAAACTCAAAATGGATCAAAGACCTAAAGATTAGGCCTGAGACAATAAGTCTTTTGGAAGAGAATATAGGCAGTACACTCTTTGACATCAGTTTCAAAAGAATCTTTTCGGACACTGTAACTCCTCAGTTGAGGGAAACAATAGAAAGAATAAACAAATGGGACTTCATCAGACTAAAGAGCTTCTTCAAGGCAAGGGAAAACAGGATTGAAACAAAAAAACAGCTCACTAATTGGGAAAAAATATTTACAAGCCACTTATCCGACAAAGGGTTAATCTCCATAATATACAAAGAACTCACACTGCTTAACAACAAAAAAACAAACAACCCGATCAAAAAATGGGCAGAGGACATGAACAGACATTTCTCAAAAGAAGATATGAATATGGCCAATAGACACATGAAAAGATGTTCATCATCGCTAATCATCAGGGAAATGCAAATCAAAACTACACTAAGATATCACCTTACCCCCGTTAGATTGGCAAAAACATCCAAAACCAAGAACGACAAATGTTGGAGAGGTTGTGGAGAAAGAGGAACCCTCATACACTGTTGGTGGGAATGCAAACTGGTACAGCCACTATGGAAAACAGTATGGAGATTTCTCAAAAAGTTAAAAATAGAAATACCCTATGACCCAGCCATCCCATTACTGGGTATCTATCCTAAGAACCTGATATCAGATATCTCAAGAGTCCGTTGCACCCCTATGTTCATCGCAGCATTATTTACAATAGCCAAGACGTGGAACCAGCCTACATGCCCAGAAACTGATGATTGGATAAAGAAGATGTGGTATATATACACAATGGAATACTACTCAGCCATAAAAAAAGACGAAATTGGCCCATTCACAACAATGTGGATGGACCTCGAGGGCATTATGTTAAGCGAAATAAGTCAGTCAGAGAAAGACGAACTCTATATGACTCCACTCATAGGTGGAAATTAGCATATTGAGAAGGAGATCTGATTGGTGGTTACCAGGGAAAAGGGGGGGTGGGGGGAAGGTACGGAGGGGGAAGTGGTGTACCCACAACATGACTAACAAAAATGTACAACTGAAATCTCACAAGGTTGTAATCTATCATAACATTAATAAAAAAAAAAAAAAAAAAAAAACCACAACTTCAACAACAGTTAAAAAAAAAAACAAAAAACAAATAATTTATTTATCAAATCAGAAGTATTTACTGTGTGCAAAGCAGAGTTTTAGATGTTGGGGGCACAGGAGTGAACAAAACAAAGACATCCCTGTCCTCCCAAAGACTGTTGTATATCAGAGGAGATCATGAGCTAAAAGGTAGATAAGTAATACATAGCAATGATAAATACTATTTCTATGAATAAAAATAAAGCTGAATGTGAAGACAGAATTACAGTAGTGTTACTTTAGTCCTGAATAAAATGATGGAGCCATGCGAACCTCTCGTGGAAGAGTTTTCCAGGGTTTAGAGGGAGCAAAGTTTTGGTTATTTGAGGAATACTCAGGAAATCAGTGGCTGGAAGTGTGAGCTGGAAATAGAGAGGTAAGATACGGCATGATATAGAAGAGGTAGCTAGTGCCTTATTATGAAAGGACTCATAGGGAAAAAATATTTGCCAAGCATGTGACAAATAAATGGTTGATGTCTATAATACATAAAGAGCACCTATAAGTTGATGAGAAAAGTACAAAGTCAGGCATAAGAGTAGGCAAGTCAGAGACAGGGAAATCTAATAGGTCAAAGAAAGCATGAAAATATGTTCATGATATTGTGCAGACAAGTAATTGCAAATTCAAACAGTAATTGGATATGATAGTTTTTCACCAATCAGATTATTTTTTAAAAGTTGTAGGAAAGGAAAGATTGAAAAATGATAAGGGCCGGCCCCTTGGCCAAGTGGTTCAGTTTTCGTGCTGTGCTTCGGCAGCCCAGGGTTTTGCAGGTCTGGATCCTGGGCATGGACATGGCACTGCTCATCAAGCCATTCTGGGGCGGCACCCCCCATAGCACAACCAGAGGGACCTACAACTAGAATATACAACTATGTACTGGGGGGCTTTGGGGAGAAGAAAAGAAGAAAAAGATTGGCAAGAGATGTCAGCTCAGTTGCCAATCTTTAAAAAAAAATTGACACTATTAGAATGGCAAGAATGCACATAATGGACAGTCTCACAAATGACTGGCAGAGATGTAAACTGCTTTACCCATTTTTGAAGACAATCCAGTAATATATTTTGAAACTACACACATTCTTTGGCCCAGCAACTCAATTGTTGGAAATCTACCCTAGAGGGAAAAAGTGCACCACTTGGGAGGTGTCTATTGAAGTATTGTTTGTAGTAGCAAAGCCAAAACACAACTAGAAACATTATAAACATGTATCTATTGCTAGGAGAATGGTCACATAAATCATAGTACGTTCAACTTATGAAATGTTATACAACTGTTTAAAATAACGTTTCAATTATTTATATTGACCTGGAGGGATATATATGATATCTTAAACACAGAAAGCAAACTTATCTGCTAGAACTCTATTTTTGTAAAATAAACTTAAAGACACCTCCATCTTATATATGTCTATATTTAATTTCTATATGTTTATATGGAGAAAAAGTAAGGTTTTTAAAGATATATTCCACGCTGATATTTATTACCTCAGGGAAAAAATTAAGAAGATGATAGAATTAACCACTAATATTTTTAAGTAAAAGAAAAGCATGTATTTAAGAAATATTTGGGGGCTGGCCTGGTGGTGCAGCAGTTACATTCACACATGCCGCTTCTAGGCGGCCTGGGATTCGCGGGTTTGGATCCCGGGTGCGGACACGGCACCGCTTGGCAAGAGCCATGCTGTTGTAGGTGTCCCACATATAAAGTAGAGGAAGATGGGCATGGATGTTAGCTTAGGGCCAGTCTTCCTCAGCAAAAAGAGGACGATTGGCAGTAATTAGCCCAGGGTTGATCTTCCTCAAAAAAAAAAAAAAGAAAGAAAGAAAGAAATATTTGCCCACATCATATCCTTTCAAGACTTGAGAAGGGAACTATATCAACCGTATTTTTGTCTCCACAGCACCATAAACCTAGGTTGAGCATTTCAGTGAACTGACCATTTTGAACAAGTTGAATCAGTTACTTTGTCTTTTATAAACACAACTTTAATCATATAAATAGAAGGAATGGAGGGGGAAGGCATTACAGACTTTTCCATTTATTCTGACAACGGAAAGATAAATGTCCAGAAGTGATGGGTGTGAATTTAATTTTTTAAATAAAACTCACCAATAAGCAGATTTTAACATGGAAAGGGACTTAATGGTATCTTTGTCCACTAATGGGAAATTACTATCAGGCAGTCCTATGACGTAGATCCCCAAAACAGTCTTACAGAATTCTGTGTGGGCTCTTACATACAAACTCCGTAATAAACACTCTTTCTCTCCAATCTCTTTATGATGTGAGTTAACTCATGTCACCCATGATGCCATCACAGAAAGCCTGTATTCACTGTATCTTTATTTTCAGATACCAGTAACTAGATTCTAATATGCTTAACCTTGTGATTAAATAAGAATATAAAATGACAGACAGGAAAGATATGGAATATGAAGTGCTTCTCTGTGAGGTATTCTGTCCTCAATAAGTACTTAATCTATTAGTAGAATTGGATTTGGTTTAAAATTCTGCAATTTTTTTTTTTTTTAAGATTAGCACCTGGGCTAACAACTGTTGCCAATCTTTTTTTTTTTTTCCTGCTTTATCTCCCCAACCCCCCCCACCCCCATTTTGCATCCTGTATGAACTATACAATGTGTTTATCCATGAGGCAAATCAGGAAAATATCAATATGCCTGTAATTAACTTTTAGTCAAAGTTAAAGTAAGTGCAAACTTTTGTAAGATTTGAGAAGAATTACTTTGGGTACATAAATGTCATTTTATAAGTTTATGTGTATACATATGAATTATAGAGATATCAATTCTCTTACAGTTTAATCATGATGATTTTAGAACTGCAACAATCTAGTAAACATTAATCTCACCGTACGTCATAAAATGTGCAATTTTCAAACGGTAAATTTACTTCAGAATTGTGAGTTCAGATGACCCCAGCATAAAGTTAAAGGGATAGGACATGATGTCTCTTATCTAAAATCTCATAAAAAGAAACATTTTCAAATCATTACATCTAATTGAGAAATATGACAGTCCCCAGTAACGGCTGTGGGTAAACTCTTCCAGAGGTAAAGGATAACAATGATAAAATGTGTTCTAAAGGAACTTTAGATATTAATCTTAACATACAAACAGACAGGAACAGGGCAGGAAGAATAGACAGGGTGAGGAAATTCTGAAAACTGTTGATCTTGAAGCTCTGTTGTAATCTTGTGCCATTTCCTTCCCATTACAGACTGTTCCCAGAGGTACCATCTAAGCATTCATTCTGAAAGTAAGTAAGAAGTGTCAACTTTGAATAAACTGTATTTTCTTTCAGAATGTTTGGCATGTTTTTTAAACTTTAATGTATACTCTTCTTTACTCAGTAAAGAGCAGTTAATTATATTCCACCAATAGGTGGAAACCAACCCCAAGCAAATTTTAAAATGTTGTTGCTATTAAAATAGAGCCTTATCTCCAAATTATATCCTCATTGTCATCTTGCTGCATCACATTTATTCCTAAAGTTATATCTGTTTCCCTAGGAAGGAAGGACTTTAGCAGCTAGCGTGTGATCTATTTCTCTACCCATAATTTGGTACACTTATGAGAATGAAAGAAAGTGTGTTGACCTGGTCTAATCTCTAGTAAACATGCTGCTAATCAACCTCCCATGAAACAAACAAATGGCATTTGCTAATAAGATAGTCCTAATCCGTGAAACTCTTTTAGTAGGTGGTCTGTGATTTGAGATTTCTGGATTTCTCCCAGGAAACAAACCTAGAATCTATGGATTTGCAGAGTATGGCTCCCTACAAATGTCACATAAGCTATGCAATTATTTGTGTATAAAATGGAGATGTTTCATCATCTAAAATGCTCCCAGCTGAGTGAAGTAACCCATACATCGCTCACAGACACCTCTTCTATTATTCTTGGCCAGAAGATGCATCTGATGTCAGAAGGAAGGACCTTGAGAGCTAAGCTGGGAGTCCCAGAAGCCTCCTGGATTCACCCATGTCTGTAAGTTGCTTATATCTTGGAAATTATTAGCAAACCTTAATACTTGACTATCCAGTTCTTTGTGTTAACTCATTCCTCCTCTCCCACCAGCTATATATTTCCCTCTTTGTCTATCCTTACCTTATCCATCTACCAGGTCTCAAGTGCCACCTATTCATAACCCCTCCATTCTTCCACCTCACACTCACCGTTCTCTGAAATAACAGAATCTTAACATTGCAGAGCCAAAAAGGACCTTGGAGATAATCTAATTCAGTTCCCTCATCTTATCAATGAGGATACCGATTACCAGAAAAATTATGAGAGTTATGATAATAATTTCAAATTCATAGCCTTTCACGTATCGTATCTCTTGCTAACTAAGCCACTGAATTTGATGATTTATTTTCTGTTTACTTGTGTGGTCATGCAAATATTTTCATGTCTTTAGGTTATCAAGTCTTAGAGATAAGAACTACCTCAATCTTTATTTTAATTATTTTCAGACAATTATATACCTACATTGAAATACTCAATAATATGCACATGGGTGAATGAATTAATAACTTTCTGTATCTATAAAATGTTTTATAGTAGATTATTGCCCACATATTTAAATCATCATCAAAACCCCTAGTGATTTCCTTTAAAGTTCAATTTTCCAGTTTTTTCTTTCCAACTTCCTCCTCCTGCATGCAACACTCACACCTGCTTCCCCGAAGTAGATTCAGATTCCATAGATTAGTGGTAGAACCTGAATCTCTCTTACTTTATAATACCCCAGGATATTCTGGTGATGAACCCAGTTTAAGAGCAAATGAACTACCTGATTCAAAAAACTGACTTCTAAGTCTAAATATGAGATTTATCTAATCTACTTATGGAAAGAACCATTCATCACTATAGGGTTTTATTCTACTCTCCAACAATTTATAAAGTGTATTTTACTCATGAGTATCTTAAGGTAAATTGCATAAGCAAACTTAATTACAAATAAAACCTTAAATGCGCATGTCCCATAGGAAATAGGTTAGAAATACCATCTTTATATTATATGTTTGCTTTAAGATTTACAGCAAGAAATGCAATATAAACCTTTATTATGTTATATTGAGTTTCCGTCAATTAGGATTAAAATTTTCCTAAAAAGTGTCGCGTTACACTCTTTTCCTCTTACTTAATCTGCTGTATGTAGGGTTGGGAATGATTTGATCTTTGGCATATCTGAACATATGGAGTATATTTCTTGTGAGAATGTTGCTGAAAATTTGTTAAAATTATAGTTTCCTTTCCATTAGGCCCATAAGAGAAATATCTGTTGTGTTTCAGTATTTCTAGATAACTGGTTTGTTTTTATCTAATGGGTAGAGTAAAACGACTGATCTGTTTCTTATTCACATTGTTCCCTAGAGAGCAGAGAGTCAACTTTAAGGCTCACCTCAAGCAAGGGTAAGCACTTTTACAACATGCATTTGGTTTGCTGACTTCACTCCTGGCTTCATTTTAATTGTTATAACCACATTCTTGTCTCCCCTAGGTTTCTTCATGTACTTACTTTTTCTCATTTAGTGGACATAGTTTTGCAAAATAATTAGAAAAGTATAAGAATAAATAAATTCATGGTTTCATAAATGCATTTATTGCAGGATTCTATTGGATACCATCTAAAAATTAACTTTTCGTTCACTTGTCACAATGAACTGCAATCTAGCTCATTTGTCACTCAGGCCTACAGAACATGGACCTCCTCCACCAGATCAAAAGCTGGTAGTAGAAAGATGGTACACCTACCTTGAAAGTTACCAGGGAAATGTTAGTAGTAATGTTATGTTAGTAGTAACAATCTCTAACATGATTCCAGTTTTGTAAAATTAATACTATAAAACCAGAAGCTAATTTGCTTCTCAACAAAAATAGACTTTTATAGACTACACTTTCCAACTTACAAGACAATTGTGAAGGAGGGTCTGATTTATGATCATTTTTTTAAATAGTTCTGTATTTTAAAGAGTTTGTTTCAAACTTTCTGTACTAACTTCAGTACTGATGGTGGTTGCATTTTAGTGGCAAGAAGCAATGTCATCCTTTACTATGCTTGAATTGCATTTACCTAAAGTTCATCTTTCTACATCTGTCAAGCCTCCCTCATAACATGCAGGCTCAGAGCTCTTAGATGTTTTCTCTTTTGAACTGCTTTGAGGGATAGACCTTCACCTCCAGTGGGTTCTGCACTTAACACGTCTGAGTACGAATTCAACTATTTTTCTTCTCTACTGATCTGTGAAATGATTAGGATATAAGAGGTCATGACTGACATTTAGAATCAGACTTGTCTCAGAACTTAGGCTGTAAATCAGAATTATTACACTAGGGAAATCTATTACTTTCACAGTTTAAGTAATGTGACCATAGAAGTGTATCTGGATCATGGATTCTGAGTTGGTCTACAACCAGATCTATGTGACCACAGGAAATAGACTATAATAAAACCGATTTCATTCAGTTTTCAAATTTTGCAATGGCAGAAATAAAAATATAACTACTTGTGAGCCAATATAACAAGTATTTAAATAATTAATTCATTCTCCTACCATGTATATACTTAGCATAACCTTAAATTTTATATTAATGGAGAGTGCTTCCTTTGAAAGGGGCCTAATGGATGTTAAAATGTCTTGCTTTAAGAATACTGTCTTTCTTCAATATATAGGCTAGCAGGGCTCCTTTGTTCCAGAGTACAATGTCCTTCTCTGCTTAACAGTTGAGCCTGACTTCCACTTTCTCATGCATCTTTAAAATTCCTTGTCCTCTCTATTCCAATGAACGAATCTGTTTCATAATACCCAATAACTAAATCCCAATTATTTTAAGATATTTTAAAATTTTTATTACACTTCTTAGTGAACAATTTGGGCTTAAAAAAATCAACAGTTTATGAGAATAAGTTCTAAGTCTCTCCAAGCACAGAAAGAAGGATCTAGAAATACAGCTTATGATGATATCTCCACATTTATATTTAAACATGAAGATCTAAAGTGAAATATAACATATCCAGAAACAATAAAAATATGATTAACATTTGAAAAATGAGCAATATAAGTTCCCCTCCCAAAATAAAGCATTACTTTAACTAACTGGATTTTCCTAGCCCAAGTCAACTGAAAATTGTGATCTCTTCTATTTGCCTTTTGTTGAGTTCCATATATTCCTTTGATTATTTCAATGCTTTCCACTCTGTATATAAGAAATATAGTCAGAGAATTCACTAGAAAAATAGATGCGCATAAATCCAAGCTCACTGGAAAGCACTCATTTTACTACAGAATCAGGAAGAGTCTATATTTTCTCCCTACACCTTACACATTGAAGGCATGGAGCATTTTACTGAAATAAAAATTCATTTTGATTTAGCAATATATGTACAACCAATTGAAGTCCCATTCTGGAAACTCCTACATAATATTTGAGAATGGTACCATTAATTACATTAACTTTTGAATATGAAGAGGCATAAATGACACTATACAATTTCATTCTCCGTTATGAGATTTTAAATTTTATTGTACAAGTTTATTGTAATGTAAACATTTCCCATAAATGTTTAAAATTAAATATTCTAGTAGAATAAGACATTTCTCCACTCTGTTCAGCAGACAGAACAATAACTCATGCAAAGAATCCTTATGAAATTTAATGTAAGACATGTCCCTTGAATGAATCAGCCAGTGACGCTCCTGAATTTTGACTTGCTAGTACGAGAAAAAAGACCCCAATCATAACTTAACTGAACCAAAAAAACCACAGATACAATAGCTTATATAATTCAAATATTGCTAATGATTCTAATATTTTATACTTCTTTAAAGCACATGCCGATGAATTCCATTGTTTCTTTAAGAGGATTTATTTAACTGTGGAACTAGAACTAAGATTCTTAACTGCTTATTTTGTCCTTTCTTCATTACATTAGCAGCACTGCTGATGGTTTAGCTTGCTGACTTTCAAAATTCTCTAAGTGAAGAGAAAGTCTATTATCTTTCCATGAGAGATTATTCTATTTTATTGCTCAAGTTTCATTACCAAGGTAGTTTTTTCCGACAATAATGCCCCCATGTTCTTAATCTTAATTTATTTTTATTATTTCTAGGTAAATCTCAAATTAATCATCTCTTTCCTTAAATGATACTTTCCTCTCTTTCAGATATTGACTAATTTTGAATTTTCCTACTCATTTTCTGACCTATGTATGTTCTCTCAACTCTCATCTTTAAAATTTCTCTGGATTTCCTTCAATTTGCTCACAACTTTCTTCTAATTAAAAAATAAAAAAGAGTAGAAGAAGTGGCATCAGAAGAAGTGCCAGAATCATGTGGCAAGGAACTACTCACTCGCCCATTTTTGTATTAGGTAATCAAAAGTTAGTACTTGGGCCTTACATGTAGCCTGGCAATCTTGATGTAATTTGCAAGATTCTCAGAAAATATCATAATCATCATTTTCCAAAGAAATAGTTGAGTGTCTATGAGGATTGTATAATGGGTGTCACTCTATTCTGAGAACAGAATCTTGGTCTCCTGATTCCAAAGATACACTTAAAAAAGAGCAAGCTGTTGAATCTCTCTTATTTCCACTTGAATCAAATAACATGCCAGACAAAAATGTTATACAAAACTGTAGAAGATTCATAACAGAAATGTGCAGCTGCATTTTCTGTAGAATCATTATATTTTTCATTAGTTTCAATATATGCAACTGCAGCCTATGTACAAATATTAGCATTTAACACATTCCAACAAAAGATATGCCACTACTGTATTCAATGTGTTCAGATAATTCAAACATTAATTTTTTAAGCACAGTATATTTCAGCTACTTTTGTCAGCTGAAGAATCTAGGCCTGCATATTTGAACAAAAAATCTTTTGCTAAAAATGATATTGTTGAAACATAAATAAATATACACAGCCTTAAGTGAGTTATATTATTCCTTCCAAAACCATACTGCATAATTTTCTTAAATTTTGATTAAACGTTGGTGACTCATAATATAATATCTGTCTGAAAATATAGAGTATTTTGTTTTATAACAGACTAAAGTGTTACTAGATAAAGGACTCTGTAATTATAACATTTCAATGCTATTATGACAGAAATAAAGGCCACAGAGAACTATGATATAATCTAACTTGTGTATATTGAGTAAGCATTCCTCTAGATTTCTAAATAGTGAAAAAGAAATAATCAACAGCACATGATGTTTGCATCTTTTTCTGTAGAGTCAAAGACATAATTGCCACCAATCATTAATTTTTCTTTGTCAAAGTAAGGCTTCCAATATGCATGGCAACTCCTAAGAAGTTCAGTAGCAATACAATAGAGTACGACAATTATTGCCAACTGGAACCACAGGCATTACTTCCATTACAGATATCGTTATGACAGACTAAAATGTACAAGACTCTTAAAAAGTACTTTATATACATCATTTTACTTGAGAAATCCTTGAGCATCTGTGAGAGCTAATGATTATTATTCATTCACGCTTACCAAGTGAGTTTGACTGTTCAAATCTGAGTTGTGCATATCTTGACTCAATATTTGACCCACTCTACACATAAAGAACCTGAGATTTAGTTCTATACATTAATTATGAAATAAATAACGAAACACAAACTCAATAGCCTCCCATATTCTTCCTCCGAAAGTCAAAGGGTCTTTGAAGTGAATATAGTTCAAAAATGTCCCCCTGCAAAGAGCTGTCATTTTAGATGACCAATAGGTTTTTTGAAGCCCACAGAATTATTTTGCTTTCTTTACAAAATAAGTTTAAGATGATTTATAATCTTAAATGTATGCATGCAAAATATATGTTATCAGAGACTTTTGACTTATTTTTGATATCACTAATTAACTAAACATTTTGTACTCTAGGGCACAAATTCCTTCGAAACATGTTTTCGTATGTCATTTTAAATATATTACATCATAGGCATTACTGCAGTACTCATATTTTTATGATGAACTTACAAATTTAAGAAAATGTCTATTTAACTTTTGGTAATGAATCTTAACTACTACCATTAAATAAATATATATACATTTCCATTCTTCCAATTCTTCTCTATTTCCAATGTAAGACTATATTTAAATTTTTTCTAAATTTTTTTTTTTCTGGATCATATTGCTAAGTTCTAGCTATTGAAAATAATTAACCTACACTTCAGGGTTCAACTTCTTTAAGGTCCTAAAGCCAGAAAGGTAAATATGAAACAAAAAATCTATTTCTGAAAATTTAAAAAATTCATAAATAGATACCCAATATAATTTTAGTCCATTACCCTTCTTTCCATTTGTAAAAGTGTAGGACATCTCAGCCATTAAATTCAGCTATGTAATTTGTTCATAATAAGTACTCATTTTTAATTTTCTGGTTAAGGTGGAACAGAATCTCTATTGGGAACATTTGTCCAAAAACATTTCATGCATAACCAGAGAGAGTTTTAATATGTCACTGATTCTGTTTGTGACAATATGTTCTTTGGGAATTTAGAATTCATGAACCAACATTTCTAATTAGAGCAGATAAAATTATTGGCAGTGTCTAGTGTAAGAACGTGTATCTGGAAAATGTTTGTGTTTTCAGGACGTTGTGTTCTTAAAGTAAAAATCGGTGATAGTAGAAATTCCCACTAAAGATAGGCAAGTTATTTTCTCGTAATACTTGATTGATATTATCAAAATGAAACCCAGCTACCTGAAAGTATAGATAGAGTATTTCTAATCCAAGTCTTGTTAATGGATCAATAAATAATAACTGCTTGCTTAAAAAGGGTGGGGAAAGATAATGTGCTACATGCCATTCCAGTTTTTAAAAAATGGATTGGGTTAAATCTAAATCGATATACAACTCAGAAGTAAGGTTCCCAATTGGAAACATTTTAAATTTTAAGAGTACAGCATTTTTATCATAGAGTGTAATATTTTGTATGCTAATAAATCCCTGAGCACTGAGATAACTCCACCAGATACCACTAGATTTATAGTTTCCTCCTCAACTTATAGTGCTTAATAAAGAAACCACAGATAGAGACCAAAATAAAAATCATAATTAGGTTAAAATATAATCCATTTGTCAAAAATGTATTTTGAAAAAGTAAACCTATACATTTAATTTACAAAGTGCACTGTTTCCATTTTTTTATCTATTAATAGTTCTCAGAAGTGTCTATATAATTTAAATGTGAAACAATCATTAAATCACATATTAGCGAATTGTGCAAATAACAAAAATTTTACATTTTCTGGCTATTTACATGTAAGATTCTACTAATTACTATGTTGGTAGTTCAGCAGGCAGAGGCTGCTAAATATCTTAGCTATTGCTAAAATATCTGAGACTGATCAGCACTGACTAGGGTCAAAACATTGGTGTTCTGCATCTGGTGTTGGTCACTTGTCTACAGAAAAGAAAACCTTTTTGAGGCCGCATTTACCTCATTTGTAACTAGAGGAGGAATGTTAGCAGGGATATTAGTGAAAAAGAAAAAAAAAAAACAAAGAAGAATGGAGAGGCCATGCCAAAATAGACCCTTCCAATAACTAAAAAGTCCTATGAAGTCCTCTCTCTAAGCTGTTTTAGATTGCCCTTGAATGGAACAAAATCAAAGACAAAGTTTGCATGAGAGGAACTTATTTCTATTTTCAAACTTGTGTTTAATTTTTCACCCTCAGTTACCTGAAGTCCTGAATTTAAAGAGGAGCTGGTGTAAAGTGTGTCAGTAGAGAGATAAATAGGCAGAACGTCTGCCCACAAACCACCCAGTATCTAGCAGCCTCGTGGGCACAGTCAATGGGAATAGGTAAAGTCTTTTCCCAGAACTTAGACCTAACTACAATCAGTGCCTCTGGTTTACTTTCCCTTTTTGGAGAAGTCTGCAAGTTTCCCATGGCAACTTTGCTCAGTCAGCTCTATTTACAGTCCACCACTTTAGCAATACTGTAACATCATAGCCTCTTAGCAATCCTTGAGCATGCACAAAGTAAAGTTTGATTCCTTGGAAAGCAGGTTATCTTTTACTATTTTTACTAGAAATAATTACCATTTTGACAGTTAGCTAAATGATTTCATCAGCAAATCCATTTGTGTCACATAGACCAGGGGACAATACACTGTTTAAGAGTGTAGATGATGCTTAAAAATGCATCAGGTTCTAAGCTCCTTAAGAATAGAAGTGATACTGCTGTTTGTGCCATTTCCAGAGACTGGCAGAATAATGAATTTAAGTAATAACTTTTCCTAAATAATTATATCTGCAATTTTTCATAAAGAGAGTTATAATATTTTTTGATATTTCAATGATTTCATTTAACTCTCTACACTCTAGTCTCATCTCTCACAGAATCATACAGCACCATGAAACCCAAATAAATGACAATATATGCAGTCAAAGCACTCAGATAACGCCACCTGACACCGCAGTTTGCCTGTGAGCTCACTTCTTATGTGTAAATAAAAGAAGATTGCTGCCTCCATTGATGGCAAAACTACCTGTGTTGTTGATGTTGCAGACAACCTATCTCATGTTTTGAAAATATCAAGGCTAATCCAAATCCAAAAATTTACTTCTGATAGCTTCTGAGAGAAAGCATTTAGTAAATACAGACCTTTGCCTTTTCTGTAGTTTTCTCCTTTTGTTCCATCTACAACTCCTATTACAATTTGTGATTTAGTTTAATAAATGAATCTAGGTATGCAAAATCTAAGTAAAATTAAGCACATTAAGCCTAGTAGCAACAATAAGAATAATAATATTAATGCTCACAGCATTTAGAATCACCATTTCAAATACAGGTTGCATTTTTACAAAAGCAAAAAACTCCTATGTAAATCTACATCATGAAGATAAACAGAAATATGAAAAAATAACCTTGGTTCACAATAATGTTAAGATACATAATGTTAAGAATATAAGGTTTTCATGTGAAAAGAAATTGACTAACACAAAGAATGAAGAGCTGATTAACAAATTTGTTTTAGAAAAACACCCACAAGGCATAATGGAGATAAATGAACTTTGACCATTATCTAATTCCATGCACAAAAATTAATCTGAGATGGATATAGATAAAATGTGAAATTTAAAACCATTAAGCTTCCAGAAGAATACAATGGAGAATATATTTGTAGCCTTAACGTCAGCAAAGATTCCTTAAACAGGACACATAAAACAGTAACCATAAAAGGAAACACACTGATAAATTATACTTCATCAAAATTAAAAATTTCTGCTCACCAAAAAACAAAAACAAAAACAACATTAAGAAACTTAAGAGCTTGAAGAAATGAAAACACATGCCACAGATTGGGAAAAATATATTCTGTGTATATATCTGAAATAGGATTATATTCCGAATGTATAAGGAACTTTTAAAAATTGACAATGGGGGCTGGCCCAGTGGTGTAGTGGTTAAGTTCGTGCACTCTTCTTCAGCGGCCTGAGGTTTGTGGTTTCAGATCCCAGGTACAGACCTACACACCACTTATCAAGCCATGCTGTTGTGGCATCCCGCATACAAAATGGTGGAAGATTGGCACAGATGTTAGCTCATGGCCAATCTTCCACACACACACACACAATTGACAAAGAAAAAGAAATAAACCCAATTAAAAATAGACTAGAGACTTGAACACACAGTTCACAAAAGAAGAGGACTAGGAAGCACACGTGAAAGTACTCAACATAATTAGCCAGCAGGAAAATGGAAATGGAAACTACAAGAAGATAATGCTGTTTCACAACCATTAATATGGCTAAAAGCAAAAAGGCTAGCAACAACAAATGTTGGCAAGAATGTGGAACATCTGGAACTCTCATACATTTCTGGTGGGAGCGCAAAATAGCACAACTATTTTGGAGAACTGTTTTTGTGACTTCTCATAAAGTTAACATACATCGACCATTTTCTAACTGGGAAAAACATAAATGTGTGACAGGAAAATAGATAAGTGAATTTTTGTATATTCATACAATAGACTACTACTTGGTAATACAAAAGAACAAACTATGAAACATAACGACAAAGATGAACCTCAAAGACAATATGCTGTTTAGAAGAAACCAGATAAACGCACACACAAAATACATTCTATCTACCAGAAAACTACTCTATAGTGGTAGAAGTTAGAGAGTGGAGAACTGTCTAGAAAAGGCTACTTTTTGAGGTGATGAAAATATTCTAATCTTGATCTGGGTGTGGTAACAAGGATGTGAATAATTGTCAAAACTTATCAAACTGAACACAAAATCTTTGTTTTCTTTTGTATGCAAATTATACTTCAATTAAAAATAAGAGCAAAACCAAAAGTCTGCCTCAAAACAGTAATGGATAAATTGTTAAGTGAACCAGGAGAAATATACACTGTTGAGTGGTGTAGCTTTATAATTTATTAAGTAGAAAAAAACTCTAAATATATATACATATAAATATAATGAGATATATCTATATATAAAATGAGATATACATTTGTGTTGGGCCTTAAAGAAGAAACAGAATTTAAATGGTGGAATATAGGCAGAAGGCCTTCTTCAAGGGAGTAAGGATTTAAGAAAAATTCAGATGCTAAAAAGCTTATCATGTCATAAAAAAAACCAAAGCCATCTTCCTAATGTGTATTAAGGTAAAATTCTACTTCGGCTATGATTTTGAACCTTTCTGCAAGTGTCCTTTCACACTTATGTAAGTTCCTCCCTTTTAGGCTCTAACTCTCTTTTAACCTCTCTGCCTCCAAATAAGTTATCCTAACATTGTTTTGCTGTTTCCTTCTTTCTCACCAAAGCATCCATAAAATTCTTCAAGACCAGGATTAAGACCAAAAATTTCATCCTCTAAATTTTCCATGATTATCTGAGCTTCATGCTGACCATTCTACTGCTTTATAATATAAATGCCAGTTAAACTATTGCTTCTACTCCAAAGATATTTCAGTGAAACAGTATTTATTACTCTTCTAGATTTCAAACTTTTTAACTCTTATGGCACCTGAAACACTCAGACATGCAGAAAGGACTGTTGAGGGAATATCATGGGTTTTCATAGCTGATAGGATTACCAGATGTAGCGAGACACTGATCTCATTGTACAGAACATCTGTCCTTATTCTTCTGTCACACTTGTGTTGGACCTTGTCTCCATAAATATTGAGCAGAAAGGAGGAGCATACAACAGTCTGCTTAAGGTAGAGAGCAGATGAAACACACTCACCTAAACACGGAAAGAAAAGTGTAAAGATTCACAGTTTGACTCTCTTAAATTGTGAAATGGATCCAAGAACAGTTTATCTACATTGAATGTGCATCTGCTATTTACCAGCCATTGAATGGAGCCCTTTGGAGAATTAATTTTCTGTTTTTAAGATATTGTAGGGTTATTTGAGTGTGAGAATATTTATTAAAGTGAGTACAACAGTTCATGGAATCAAGCCAAGCATTTCTCCAATCTAATAGACAAACATCCAATCAAGTTTCTCAGACAGCTATTAGAAATATGGTATTCCAAAGAAGTTTCTACGTCACCTTGATAGAATTTAAACTGAGGGATCCTTGCTTCAGAATCTCTGAAACATTGAAAAATGTATTCAGTTTATCAGTGCTATCTGAAATTACTTTCAGAAACAGAAAACATTTTTAGTGACCTAGTTTATTTTTTTAAAACTTCTCAATAGTGAGAGATAAACTTGATGTGCAGGTTAGGCCTGCTGCGTTCTAAGATAGCCTAAGGCTGTCTCCACAGTCTATGTGTATCTACTAACACTGGTTATGTTTTGCAATCTAGTGGGGATTTTTTTAAATAATAGTTATAATGTATCTCATGATAATACAATATATTTTTTATATTCCAAGTTAGAAATAAGCAAATATAAATTCAAACTATTGTCTACATTGACAGCAAATGTATAAAACTTCATCAAAGAGGAAGTTATTTATATAAGGTCGTTTAATAATATAAATGCAGATATGTGGATAAAACAAAATTTGAATGTGGACATGAAAGTAATTAGCACACTTAAGCAATTTTGCAATATCAACAGGTCAGAAAGTAAATAGCAATCAAGTCAAACTGATTGCTAGGAAGTAAAGAAAAAAAATGTAAATGGAATGCAAGTGAAGGGAATTTACCAGGCTGCATAACAAATATCAATCAAACTAAATTGATTGCTAGGGAATAAGAGCATTAACAAGGCAATCATGCAACTTCAAGCCTGTGCGACATAAATTCTTCTGAATTAGAGAGAGTGGAACAAGAGAATTGGTGAACGACTTAATAACAAAACATGAGTTAACCATGGTATTAGAATCTTCTCTAGGAAATGAAATGAAGCCTGCTCTGTAATTTTAGGAGAAGGAGAAAGAAGAGGAAGACAGAAAATCACCTGCTTAATGGCCTGCCCTGCCTTTTTCTGCCTTTTCAGTGCATATTGAAGCAAAATGAAATGCTCTTTCATCACTATCCTTTCCATCAACTTTGGGAAATAATTAGCAATATGAATATAATAACCCACAAGAGTCAAAGAAACAGTATTCTTCACCCTTGTTAATCATCTCATGTAGAGGAGGAAAGAGACATTTTCATCAGATGAGCATGTCTTAAATCATGGTGATCTTCCTAATTATGAGCAAAACTGCAATTGAAGAAAATAGAGGGAGGGAAAAATTTGGTCTAGGGTTCTTAACTGTTCTGGGAATGTCTGGCTTTATTTTGTGACCAATACCTGCTGTATACTTGGCCATTAATTTGTTTGAATTAGTAACTTCTTAAAAATAAATATTGATTCTTTTTCTCATCTACTTTCACTGGAATGATAATCTTTTTGAGGTCAGAATACTTGCCATATACATCTTGGTGTTTCCCATACCTGCAGTAGTATATATTTCAACAAATACTTCAAACAACATAAAATTCTATACTTTATACCATTATCTAAAAGATGATGGGGGGCTGGCCCCGTGGCCGAGTGGTTAAGTTCGCGTGCTCCGCTGCAGGCAGCCCAGTGTTTCGTTGGTTCGAATCCTGGGCGCGGACATGGCACTGCTCATCAGACCACGCTGAGGCAGCGTCCCACATACCACAACTAGAAGAACCCACAACGAAGAATATACAACTATGTACCGGGGGGCTTTGGGGAGAAAAAGGAAATAATAAAATCTTTAAAAAATAAATAAATAAATAAAAGATGATGGGCCAAATCCCACCATCTTTTAGAAAAATAAATCGAAGTGTTCAGGGAGAAGCAGAATTGCTCCTTAAACTGTAAGAGTGGCACATGGAGGATGAGACAGATTCCCTATTTCCAAGCCAGTATTATTCTCATCATGTCATGCTACTTTGAATGAATGGTGAATACATTTTAATAAATTATCACATGATATTCATAGTGAGTGAAAATGCTCCCTTTCTTCTCAAAAGTCTTCTATAAAGTTGTAGGGGAGCAAAATTTGCCACCTCTAAATGTGTCTCTTTAGTATGAGGATTAATTTAGGCTGATTATCTCTAAGAAACAGAAGACTTGGGAAGTCTTTCTTGTTACCTCTCCGTTAACTGCTTAAAATAATTTAGATAAAGGACTTGTTCCTGGAATAGTGCTATCACCAGAGATATCTACAGTGGGGAATGTAGGCCAGGTGTGGTGGGGAGACCAGAGTCTGCTCTGCATCCCATTGTCTCTGTGTGGCCCAGGAATCATTTGTTTACCAAACATTTGCTTTTACATCTCTGTGTGAATTGCCTTCCCCTTCTTTGCAGTCCCAAATCACTACCCACTTCTCCTGAGTTCAAGATGGCCTTATAAGCCTCAATTGCCTAATTTGTCCTTGGGCCCCCATCTTCTTGTAGAACACCTGTACGTACAAAATTAAATTGGGTTTTTCTCTTGCTAATCTGTGACATGTCAATTTAATTCTTAGACCATCCAGAAGAGCCTAGAAGGGTAGAGGAAAATTTCTTCCTCCCCAACAAAATCAATTGAGGGAGAGGAGGATTAGCAACATATGTCATCATTAAAATAAAGAGTTGTGCAACACAGAAAAAGAAAAGCCTTGAAGATTCTCTCAGTTTTAACAGATATTCTTTGAAAATGATGGATGAATACATGAACAATGGTAGAAGTGTTTTTAGTAGATATGAAACATATTTTCAACAATATTTATTCAGATAATAAAAGACGTGCTTGCCAAAGTTTAATATTGTTTTTAGCTATGTGTAGAGAAACTGTGACTTATTTTTTTCAATTTGTAACAGGCAGACATTAATTATTTTTCTTGAATTAATTCACTAGAGAAACAGGACTGAAAAACTAGAAAATCAACCAGAGTATAACACATATATCCGTTATATTTAGACTACAGAAAATATCTATAAAAATATGGCCTGTGCATATTATCATAAAGATCTCAGAATAATATCACCAATCAAGCATCAGTTTCAAAAATTTGGAGATCAAGACTCTAAGTTTCCCACTAGATTGCAATTACTTTAGCATCCAGGACCAAATGCCTTATATATCTTTTTTACCTTCGCAACCCCTCAGAGGGCATTCAGTAAATGTTATTGATTAACTGACTAACTAAGGATCTCACCAAGATTGTTTGTTCCTAAGCTTCTAATTCACAACAGGCTGTTTTTACATATAGTTCCAGCCAATTTAGTCAAATGGTCAATACAGTTAAAAAAAAATTAAAGTTAAACTAGCTCTTTGAACAGACCATTTTTTCTGACTGAATGAATTGTCAGTTAACATGGATTTATTTAAAAGGTGATTAAAATTTACCTTCTTAACTACCACATGGGTTTGGCAGGAGAGAATTGAAGGCTAAAATTCAAGCATATGGGATTTGGTTTCATATTTGTAAAAGAGTATCGCTGTAGAGCATGGACTCTGCAGCCAGGCTGCCTGGTTTTAAATGTTGCCTTGACCACTTACCAGATCAAAGACCTTATAACTTTGGGCTAGTTAATGTCTGTGCCTCAACTTCATCATCTACAAAACGGACAGTAATCATAGCGCCTCACACACAGAGCTATTTTAAGGATTAAATGAACTCCTACTACAAAGTAATGGCATAGAAGTGTTAGCTTTTGTTGTTAATATTCTTATTATAGCAGTAGCAATAGTTTATTAATATACAAAAAACAAATGACTCTTCTAAAATTACAAACTGGCATTCCAAATTTAGAACAGAAAATTCACTTTGTTTTATTTGTGTTGAAAGATAGCAAATGTCATCTTGGAATTTACTGCTTTTGTTTCTTGCTTTAACTGAAACTCAGAAATAAACACATTTCTGAATTTTAAAAGAATATAACCATACTCCCATGTACTAACATATATTTTCAGTTACAACATAGAATATTTAAATAAATTACATTCAGAACTGATGAAATTTAAAGTAGAAAAGATGTAAGAAATTGTTTTTTCTCTAATAAACATAGAGTTTTTAATTTAAGCTCTTGAAAAAAAAATTGATCACCCTTCCCTTAATGGACTCACTACATCAACCTCTACTCAACATCAAAATGCCTGTATTTAATGCAATTTACTGAAGAAAGAGAAAACTGTAATGTTATTGACTAGTGCCCACCCATTTTTGCTCCTACCATGTGAGTTATGGATGTCCATAATCAGTAGCCTCTGTTTCCCCAGATAATTAACCATTTATTCTTTTATTGTATTTATATAATTAAATTAAAAATTAAAAATATATACTAGGTTGAGAAAAGGAGTTACAGTGCCATGGAATTCATTTGAATGCTTTGGGAAGACTCTACAAAAGTGAGTTGCTAAAAATGTGTCAAAATAGATGTAGGTGACACAATTATGAAGTGTTTTGGAAAATAATAAAAAGTTAGAATTATATCTTAAGTTTGCTTCTCAAAGATCTTTATCCCACTCCAGTTTAGAGAAATCAAAACTGAAAACTTATATATATGAGAGGAGTGTCTTAGCCATGAAAGTCTATGCGGACTCCCTAAACTCCAGAGAAAGACCTTAGATCTAAATAGAAAGAATGATGAATGTAGAAACATTCATTCAGTTATGATTAACACTAAAATATCTAAGTTATGCTGATATCTTTTTTTTATCATCCCCTTCTTTGAGTGGCTTTGGCCCATTAGCTAAATGATTTTGTGTTCTGATCATGTTTTATGAGACTTCCTCTAGAAATGCAATAAGAACACAGGCTCAAAAATAAGTTATTTTAGGCTTTAGTATCATATTAAGCTATCGTTATTCGGGATAAATGAGAAAAGCTTGCCCGAATAAAACATATCACATATTGCTAAGTATTCAGTATATTTTCCCCATCAATACTAGATACATTATGTGATTTCAAAGTCTGGATATTTGCAACCTAACTCAATTCAACAAACATGTATTGAGCAGCCAATTTAAGACCTGTAGCTTCCAGCTTCATCTCCTGAAAATTTATCTTTGGACCAAGTCTAATCGAGAACGAACCTCTGCCCTTAGTCTATATAACCACTTAAATATCAATAAATATCTAGATGGGCAATAGTAGAAAAATAGAATTATCAAGAGAATTGTAAAGATCTTCTCCTAGTTAAGGCTGAAGCCAAGCATAAGGAGAATGGAATGTAAACAGTGAGGTCATTTCTGCCATCTCTTATTTGCAGGCTTGATTTCTGCTGGCAATGTTATACATTTTAAAGAATGATGAACAAACACTAATTCCAAGATTTGGTTAATTCTATAGAAATGAATTATTTAAAAATTCTGGAAATTTATCAATGAGTAAATGAGATGAGAAAATGAGTTGTTAATACACTGAATGAAAAATAATTCTTTTAAAGCCTTGGGTTTATACACCTTTGTTTCAGATTAGTAAATGGGATTAATGTACATGATCCAAAATGCTTATTTCTTTTATTTTAGATTTAAATAATAACTTTGAAAAACTATTGACAAGGGATAAAAATGTTGAGTTCTAATTCTAGTGAATTATATTAAAAGATAGCTCAAAATTTCAACTCTTTTTTCTATTGAAGAAAAAAAATCCACTAATTAAATATGATTATAACTTTGAGTACCAAGAGATGAGTCTTAACAAAGGCTGAAAAAGCCACTACCTACTTGAAAAAAGCAAATGAAAACATAGTATATAGATGATATATTGAAAACAGGAGGTTACAAACTTCTAGAGATATTTATAATTAAAATTAATTTTTTGAGCAATCTTATAGAATGGCTATTTTAAACATATATTTTTCCTTAAACATAAAGAAAAAGTAGTACAATTTTATAGAAAGTTTTTCTTCATGGGTCAATCTGATAACACAGCTAATCTCTTTTACGATTTAAATTATTACCGTTAGCTTAATAAAGAGGAAAGAAAGATTTGATGACTATCTAAAGTACAAAAGACATTGCATAAACACTTTTTATATAACTCTATTATAGGAAATGCTACTTTGTATTGTAATTATTAGCTCATCTGTTTGTCTAAACCTGCATGGGGAGTATATTGCACACTCCTCAGTAGCAAGGGGATTGTTCTCTTTTTTTCCCAACATTTAGTACAATACCTGGTACACATTAGGTGCTTAACAAATGCTCTTGGAATGGCCAGATTTAATTGAAATTTATTATTGAGATTTCAATAGATGAAAATGGAAAAATATTCTCCAAGTGTAGTAGTCTTTAATTTCAAACTATTTCTTGAGTACTCTGGCTTATATAAATCTTTGAATGTATTGTGTTCTATACCCTTTTTTAAAGTCGGTAAAATCTAATAGAAATGCAATACCCATACCCTTATTAATTTTATTTTGAATATATTTTAAGATATCTGAATGGTTCATCATGTGTAATTATTTTTAATCCAAAAATCAAATAAAACAATCTAAATAAAAATGTACACAAAGCTAAAGGTAAGGAAAGTTGTCAAGTTGACTGATATTTATTATTGCATAAGTTTCAAAGATACCCTAGATCATTTTGCACATGCTTTCCAGTTATTACTGAACACATTGGTTTTAAAGTCAGTAACAAAAACCTTTATTTATATTCAAGCCTTTAAAAATATTGTCCTACATGTTATAGATTTATACATTTACAGTGGTTGAGTGGATATACAGATTTATAGGGTACAGATGATCCTTATGCCTTCAAAGGCAATAGGAAAAATACAGAAATCTAGAATGTCATGCTCATTCTTTCACTTATTCCGCCAAATATTTATGAAATTCCTACTTATTCATCAAATACTTATGAAATTCCTACTGTGTGCAGGCCCGTTCCAGATGATGGACATATCTCAATGACGTGATACTCCCACTCCCACCAAGTCTCCCTGTTCTGCATCATTTTCTTCTCCTCGTTATAGCTTCTCCCACTAGGGCTCTACCTTCTCATGTCCTTGCTACTTAACCTTTGAGCTTGGCTCTCACGAAGCCATTTGATTTATTTTTTTACTTTGAGGAGTAAGTGACTTATATCACCTTCTTGAAGGACATTTTTTACATTCAGTTTTAATCAGGGACCAAAACTAATCATGACATAAGAAAAAACAGTTTCAGCAAGAAGATTGGAATGGATGTTTAGGTTGAGTAGGAGGAATAGAGGAAACATAAGGGCATAACTTACGAAGGAATATAACTTTCTCTGTATCTTTTTTTATCCTTCTGCCAATCCCAGCTATCATTGCTTTCTCCATATCCATGTCCTCGTAGTTACATAGTATTAAGTGGAACAAAAGTATCGTGGCTCCACACGGCCCTACAGTCAGGAGCACAGACCCAGCAGATCTAAGGCTGCTATTTTGCATTTTTCAAGACCTTATAAAATTATATTATAGCCAGGGTAACAGGTTGTTTGATAGCAAACTTCACTCTATACTCATAGCAGCAACACATCTTTACTGCTCAGCAGGGGAAGGGTTAAAATATTAACCAGGAATAATTAAAAGAAAAATTACTCAACTTGGTCTTATTTAGTTTTAAATTTTAATAGAATTCAAACAAACTTGCAAAAAGATGCTATATTAAGGTAAAAATAAGTCAAGTTTGAGCACATGATTGAGACAACGTCTGCTGTGGACCCATGTCACCTCAGTAACATTTAACTAGAACACTCCATCCTCCTTACATAACTGAATGAGTTCCGTTATCAGACTATGGCAATGGTAATTTATGAGTGCATTCCAACATGCCAACAAAGATTTAATAAAACTTCTCCAAAGAAGGAGGGACTCACGTTTATGAGGACATGACATGCCAAGTGATTTATATCTGCTTAGAAACTCTACATCAAAGGTACAAGCTGAGCATTTTTAACCTCCCTTTATATGAAACCACTATAATTCAGAATTGGTTAACTAACTTAAGGTTATACTTAAGTAATATATATACTAGATCCAGTTATACTTTACTTTCTGGATTATATTTAAATGACAACTATATTTTATAACTATTTTATATTAATTTTGGATTTATTTTATTATATATAGGTTAACGTTGAAAATTGTTTCAACTACATGGTATATATATATATATATATATAATTTATGTAAATAGAAATATGTATAATTTGAAATATAAAATGCATTCTTACCAGAAGTCTCAGACAAAAAAATCAAATAGATCTTTTTTTTTTTTTTGAGGAAGATTAGCCCTGAGCTAACATCTGCTGCCAATCCTCCTCTTTTTGCTGAGGAAAACTGACCCTGAGCTAACAGTGGTACCATGTCTGCACCCCGGATTGGAGCCAGCGAACCCCGGGCCGCCAAAGTGGAATGTGCGAACTTAACAGCTGCGCCATCAGGCCAGCCCCGAACAATTCTATACATAATGCACTAAATACTTAATAAATTTTGTATAATTTCTTATAGAATTATGCTTAATGATTCTTTGTAGTTTGTCACAAAAATCACCAAATTATAGATAGTACTAAATTTTGAGGATTAAACCAACATATGGGAGAAAGTGACAGGTAGGACTACAAAAAGGATTGAAATATGTTGTTAAGCTACAATGTGTAAGAATGTGCCTGGTAAGAGGTTCTCTGTGATCGTGTTAGTTACTAGTATATTTATTTTCCTGTTTTGTTGGCAGAAAGTTACAGAACTAAGCCAATAAAATTAGACATGTTTCAGAAGCGTTTGTTTGCAGGAAAGAGGGAAAGAGAGTGGAGTTTGGGAAGAACTTCTGGAAAGAACAACAAGCAGGATGCTGTGGGGAAGGTCTGCACTGAGCCTTGAGTCTCTGTACCGCATGGCACGCCATTCCCCTGCAACAAGGTGGTGAGGACAGTGAATAAACCAGGTGCTCATAGATTCACATCAATGGCACTGCCCTTGTCCAGACTCTTGTGTCAAGAAACCGCTGAGCTGGGGCTGGCCCCGTGGCCGAGTGGTTAAGTTCGCGCGCTCCGCTGCAGGCGGCCCAGTGTTTCGTTGGTTCGAATCCTGGGCGCGGACATGGTACTGCTCATCAAACCACGCTGAGGCAGCGTCCCACGTGCCACAACTAGAAGGACCCACAATGAAGAATATACAACTATGTACCTGGGGGCTTTCGGGAGAAAAAAGGAAAAAAATAAAATCTTAAAAAAAAATAAATAAATAAAACTAACCACCTTGGTGTGAGTAGGAAAAAAAAAAAAAAAAAAAAAAGAAACCGCTGAGCTGAGAGACAGCAAGGCTCATTCTCTAGGTGGTTTCTGCCTGCTGATTTGTATCACTAGTGATTGTGGCCACAATCTGTCACTCTTCCTGCTTCCTGCTGCTACAAGTATCCAGCCTGCTCAGAGGGTGTGATACACAGAGTGAAATGGTTTTTTTTCCTATGCCTGATGAGCTTCTCTATGTCTATCTTAGAGCACCACTAAGAGCACAGATTTTCTCTACTTGTTTATCTCCAAAAATATTAATTTATTCCTGCACTCGTTGATTCAACAAACATTTGCATATTTCTTGAAAGTCTAAAATGTCTAGACCATGTAAAAGGCACTAAGGAAATAAAAATGAGCTCACAATTCCAACATGATGTGTTCAGATATACACTAGTGAGCTAACAATGAACTGAGAAAATTCACAGGCGGCTTCACTGGGGTGTGGGGGTGGGAGGCAGGGCCAGTATATTAGTAATGCTATATTAGTAAGATTAGACCAAAGTAATCAGGTAAGTGAGATACAGAGACACAAAACATGTGAAAATGTTTTTTTGGACCACATTGTGGACCACAAGGTCCACACAACTGGTTTTATTTCCCAGGCATACTATTTGAACTGACCAAATATCACAGTGTTTTTCATAACTGTACTGGTTTTTCGAGCCATAGTCTTGTGGGGGAGGAAGAAATTTTCCTCTACCCTTCTAGGTTCTTCTGGATGGTCTAAGAATTGAATTGACATGAGATAAATTAACAGGAGAAAATCTAATTTAGTTTTGTACACACATGAACTCTGCATAGATGAGAGTCAGAAACCTCCCATACATGAGAAGTTCAAGACAAAAAGGTAAATAAGTTGTATATGCTATCTTGAGCTAAGGAATGGAATGCAGCCTGAGGTCTCAGAGGGGAGGAGGGTAATTCAGACGATGATAGGAAGACCAGATGTTCAGTAATTAGAGGTTTGCTCTACTATACAGATTTGTTGTTGTTGTTAGTGTTGTTGAGTCAGTTCCAGCTCTCAGTGTCCCTGTGTTCAGCAGAGCAGAATCTTGCCCAGTTTTTTTTGCACCATCCTCTCATCTTCCAGCACTATATCATACAAAGCTCTGCTGCTATTCATAGGGTTTTCAAGGCTAATTTTTCTGGAAGTGGCTGGCCAGATCCATCTTCCTAGTTTGTCTTAGTCTGGAAGCTCCACTGAAACCTGTCCATCATGGGTGACATCTGGCATAGCTTTCAGCATCACAGCAACACACAGCTGCCAAAGTATGATAACCAACAGAAAGGTGGAGTGTTTCCCTGACAAGGAAACAAACCTGGGCCACATCAGTGAGACTGCTGAATCTTAACCACTAGGCCACCAGGGCTAGCTGCCATACAGATAGGTCATAAAAATTTATTTCTGGCAATAACTCTTATAGGCAAGGCTGCCAGTTCAAATTCTTTAAAGGAAGGGTAAAAGTTTGTCTTGAGCCTACAGGGTCTCAATTGCCTTTAGCTCAAAGTACCTCACATGGCAAAGTGGCTCATCTTGGGGAGGCCTATTTTGAAACCCTCAGTCCTCAAATAAGTCTCAAATATCAAAACTACATATTCTCCACATTTTCACTTGCAGTTTTATTTAGCATTCTAATCTATCACGACTTGAGTTCAGGTTTGATTATCCAACACATGACTTATCCTGCCAGCTTCTTTGCTTCTGGTTTTCCTTCTTACTGCTGCTAGCAATTGGGCTATTTTCCTGCTATCAATACTATCATCAGAAGATGAGGAAATGAGCCTGGATGGATAAACTATAATTTGTGTTTACATAATTCCCTACTTATTTGTTTCTCAGCTAAAAATTCTGGAAGGAAGGGAAGCAGATCAGAAGCTAATAAAGTTAAAAAAGCATTTTAGTGTATCTGAATTTTTCACTTAAGAATGATTTCTGGCCTTATTCTTGTGGGCAATGAAAATAGTAATGCCTATATTTTGCCATTTATTGTCCCAACTAACCTTCGTCAACATCGGACAACACACGACGTTTTTATATGTACTACACATTCATTAAACTTAGCATAAATGACTTTATCAATCTATCTATTCAAGTCACTAGTATTTAAATAGCTTATATTTTATAGGAAAATAAAATGTTCTGTCTGAGATATTCAAGTTTATGAGATATAAATGTTTCATAAGAGAAACAAAGTTCAATTAATTAGTGCAACATTTACTCTGAGGATGCATTTTCTTTATTTTAACTTATTTTTAATGAATTATTTTGGATTAATTCCCTTTTTGGTGAAGAATATAACAACAAGTTCTTTAACATCCATATATTGTTACTTGGGTGAATAATTCCATAGGCAAGACACAACATCCATATATTGTTACTTGGGTGAATAATTCCATAGGCAAGACACTTGGCTTATTTCCTAATCTACCTTCTAAGGTATTGTAAATCTATTCAGGATGCATCTTTATTTACTCTCCGACTATTTTGTTGCTCTATCACATAAATCAAAAAGAAATCCAAATCTTTACATGAAAAGTGAGTGCGCCAGCTATTCTTGTTGCTCTAAAATCGATTTTCAAAACCTGTATCTTGTTGTGATTTCAAAAGAAATTGGAACTCTCAACCTACAATGTTAAATTTAGCTTTAGAAAACAAGCTCATTGTTTCATTGTGCTATTCATGAAATTTGAATTTTGAGAAATGCTGGATTCATAATACCTTTTTGTAACATAAAATTCATTGTTTCAACTTGAGTGCATTTTAATAAACATATGAAAGCCATATGTTAACTAAATCACATAAAATATGTAAGCAAGAAATGTAGAAAGCAAGAACTCACATTTTTTTTCTCCTTTTAAAAAACAGATGTTTATTAGAACATACATCCTTTGGACCAATGGGTTCTACATATGTAGAAGTAGATTTGGGTAACTGAGAATGGTAGTACTGGGAGTTCTGACTGGAAAGTTAGGTTGCAGCTCATGTCTAGAGGACTTTCTATTTGGAACTTGTTGAATTGCGTTGAAATTGATTCCATGTAATGAGAAATTTAAAAAAAGGTTTTTACGCAAAAGAGCAAATATCTGTTACGTTTACTTTGAAGAGAGCTGTCAAAGTAGTGGACAGAGTGAGAAGGAGAAAGTCTGGAGGCAAGAGGATTGGTTAGGAGCTGAGGCAATGTCTCAGGCGAAAGGTGGTGTAGGCTTCAACGAAGAATATGACACTGAAGAGGAACAGGGGAAGTCAGCCTTGAGAGAAAGAGATCAGAGCTATGTGATCCAGTGACAAGATGACACAGAATGCTTAGTGAGGCACAGTTTTAGAAATTATGTCACTTGTCTTGTTTCTATATGGATATGTATGTAACCTTGGATCAGATTTTTCTTATTATGGGAGGTTACATAAGGTGACTAGGTAATCATTGTCCTCAGAAAGTTTTGATAAGATCATTTACGTGACTTATCTTGGCTGCTCCTTTCCAATATTTCTTGGTGTGAGAAAAAATTTAAGATACCATATATGAAGAACCCAAACTTTCTTCTACTCCTGAAATATCAGAAGCTATGTCATTATGGACCAGGAGAGTGTCTGGAGGAAAGAAAGGGCCCCAAAAATAGAACTCACCATAAGTTGGCGGGTAGAGATGTGTATCTGAGTTGTTGACTTGGGCTCAGAACTGGAACTCAAAAGTTGGGTTTGGCTGGTTCTGGGAAAGACTAAGGTTAAGATTGCATACATTTAGGACACACCACCTTGGCCTTTGTGTACAGATCTAGGAAACAACATCCAAGCATGATGATATGAATCAAGGGAGCTACAACATGGAACAGGAGCCCATGGGCACTTGTGGCCTATGCTGGGTCCTGGACCAGCAGTGACATCAAAGCAGAGTAAACAAGCACCCAGGCCTCTCCTTAGCAACAACGTCAAGGGCAGTGAGAAGCTACATCTGCATTTGGAGGAAAAAGTGACTCTTTTTGAACCAAATCAGTTTCTGGAATTCTTTCATAATTTCTATGGGAAGGTAAGACCTGAAGAGAGAGATACTGGAAATACTGGTAATAACAGGTCAACAGCTTCTAGATGGAAGAATTGGGGGAAGATGACCATATAAATCAGATGTGATGGCCATATTTGGATTCCAAGTAAAGAATTTTACAAGTGAATAATTAGATTTCCAGGATGTGTGTACAACAGAAGGGGAAGTCACAGATGACAAGGTTCCTAGCTGGAGGTTGGAAGAAAAGACAAGGTACAAAAAATATAAGGTGGATGAGGAAGCTATGAGAATATTATAGAGGAATATAGGAGGAGGGAGCAGTTTTGAGAGTTTGGATAATAATTAAATCTTGGACATTTTTGGTGTAAAAGACCTTCAGGCTATTTAGGTGGATAAGAAAATGTGTTGCTAAATATTATTCCATTTATTTACCATGAGAAAACTGTAGGTTATGTACTGTTGTTCTACCCATTTTGTTGATGAGGAAACCTAGGCAAAAAGGAGCTATGATTCCTTCCGAAGATATTGAGTAACTTTGCCTAGGGAATGATTGAGGCAGCTTAGCTGCACTGCACTACGCTGTGGGTGGTAGAGCTGAAAGAGTATAGACTTCAGAGAAAGAGGAACCTGGATTCAAATCAGCTTTGCCACTCACTAGCTAATAGAAGCTGAACATACTCCTTAATTTTGCTAAGAATCTAACTCTTCATCTACAAATTGAGGAATCTGAATGCCAACTTAGAGAGTTCTGGTGGAGTTTCATGACATAATCTATTAATTCCCTATTGTCATTGTAATAAATTACCAGAAACTTAGCAGTATAAAACAGCACAAATAGATGCCCTTAAATTTCTGGATGTCAGAAGTCCAAAATCAGTGTCAGCAGGATTGTGTTCCTTCTGGAAGCTTTAGGAGAAAATCTGTCACCTCGTCTTTTCCAGCTTGCCGATGCTTCCTGCATGTTTGCATTCACAGACCCTTCCTCAATCTTCAAAGTACATCACTTCAACCTCTGATTCCATCGTCACATCTCCTTTTCCTGACTCTAACTCATCTGGCATCCCTCTTATAAGGACCCAAGTGATTACGTTGAGCTCACCTATATAATCCAGGATGATCTCTCATTTTAAGATTCTGAACTTTATCTCATATACAAAGTCCCTTATGCTATATAAGGCAATATATTCACAAGTTCTAAGGACTAGTGCATGCATATATTTAAAGGGGCATTATCCAGCCTACCACAATGTATGTACAGTGGCTGGTAGAACACAAGTAATAATAATATTAATACCAATGATAGCAATAAAAGTTTATTGAACATCTCTCTTGATTATCTTATGCACAGCCTTTGACAGGAGTTGGAAAGCAGTCAGCTCGTGATTGAGCTCATAGTAGCATAAATAAATTGTAGCTATTATCACTCTGAGCACTATTATTCACTTTTATGAAGAGAATTAATATGGATAATTCTCAGAGCATACCCTTTCAAATGCCTTGCCAAATAAATTTCTCACATCTGAAAGATGGCCTTTCTAACTTTCCTTCTATAAAAGTACTGGGCACAACACATAATTGCAGTTTCATACTCTATCTTCAAATCCAGATCAATTATAGCTATGGCAGTCTAATTAAACTCATTGGCCAATTGAGTCAGTATTATCTCCCAGAAAAACCTCTCTGATTAACCTACCGCTTAAAACTTCCTCCTTCTCTGTGCCATCTCTCTTAAAGTGATTGTTACTTTTTTAAAAGTCATCAAATATACATACAAAAAGGTATGTGAAGTATACATGAATACTAAAAATAAAAATATAAATATCATTCACTTAACAAAATATCACCAGTCCTTGTTAAGTCCTCCATGTACCTCATTCTTCTCCCTCCTCACTGCCGGAGGCAATCACTACCCTGAACTTTGGTTTCAATATTTCTTTGATTTTCTGTGCAGTTTTAATAAGCTTTTTATTTTAGAATAGTTTAAATTTACAGAAAAGTTGCAGAGAGAGTACAGAGTTCTCATATACCTCACATCAATTTTCCCATATTATTAGCATCTAACATTAGTTAGATCTATTTGAACAATTAATGAATCAATCTTGATAATGATTAGACATTAAACTCCACACTTTATCTGGATTTCCTCAGATGTTTTTCTCATGATTAGACTGGGATAGCGGATTTTGGGGAGGAAGGCCACTGAGATAAAGTGTCATCTCAGCACATCATATAAAGCATCCATTCTTTCAACATCACCTATCACTAAAGATGTTAAGCTTAAGCACCTGGCTGAGGTAGTGTTTGTCAGATTTCTCCAATGCACCCACTCTCATTACCTTTTGTTCTTTAAATGCAACCACTGATCTGTTTTTTTTTTTTTAGGAGGCCATGAGTTTTTATTATTTATTTAGAATGAAAATCTACTTTGACTAGAACATAGGGCACAATGAGAGTTATGGCTGGAAAAATAAGTGTGCCGGGTGTAGGGAAAGATCCCAACGCTAGACCAAAGAGCTAGAGTAATGTTGCCTGAAAATTAAATTTTATTTATTTTTTAATACTTATTAATTTTTTTTATTTTCAGATGTACTCATATTTCAAATTCTGTGTACATTACATCATGTTCACCACCCAAAAACTAATTATAGTGCATCCCCTCACATGTGAGCCTATTCGCCCCTTTTGCCCTCCTCCCTCCACCCTTCCCCAATGGTAACCACCAGTCCTATCTCCAATGCTATGTGTTTTTTTGTCGTTGATTTTATCTTCTACTTATGATTGAGATCATATGGTATCTGACTTTCTCCCTCTGACTTATTTCACTCTGCATAATACCATCAAGGTCCATCCATGTTGTCACAAATGGCCGGATTTCGTCAGTTCTTATGGCTGATTCCAGTATTCCATCGTGTATAAATACCACATCTTCTTTATCCATTCATCCCTTGATGGGCACCTAGGTTGCTTCCAAGTCTTAGCTATTGTGTATAATGCTGCAATGAAAAGAGGGGTGCAAGTATCTTTATGCCTTTTGTGTTTTCAAGTTCTTTGGATAAATACCCAGCAGCGGAATAGCTGGATCATATGGTAGATCTATCCTTAATTTTCTGAGGATACTCCATACTGCTTTCCGTAGTGGCTGCACAAGTTTGCATTCCCACCTGCAGTGAACAAGGGTTCCATTCTCTCCACATCCTCTCCAACATTTGTTGTTTCCTGTCTTGTTAATTATAGCCATTCTGACCGGAGTGAGGTGATACCTATGGTAGTTTTGATTTGCATTTCCCTGATAGCTAATGATGTTGAGCATCTTTTCATATGCCTGTTGGCCATCTGTATATCTTCTTTGGAGAAATCTCTGTTCAGATCTGTTGCCCATTTTCTAATTGGATTGTTGGTTTTTTTGTTGTTGAGCTGTATGAGTTCTTTGTATATTTTGGATATTAACCCCTTATCTGATATATGGTTTGCAAATATCTTCTCCCAATTGTTAGGTTGTCTTTTGTTTTGTTGATGGTTTCTTTTGCTGTGCAGAAGCGTTTTAGTCTGATGTAGTCCCATTTGTTCATTTTTTCTTTTGTTTCCCTTGCCCGGTCAGACATGGGACTTGAAAATATGCTGCTGAGACCGATGTCAAGGAGCGTACTGCCTATGTTTTCTTCTAGAAGTCTCATGGGTTCGGGTCTTACATTCAAGTCTTTAATCCATTTTGAGTTGATTTTTGTGCATGGTGTAAGGGAATGGTCCACTATCATTCTTTTCCATGTGGCTGTCCAGTTTTCCCAACACCATTTACTAAAGAGACTCTCCTTTCTCCATAGTATGCTCTTGGCTCCCTTGTCGAATATTAGCTGTCCATACATGTATGGGTTTACTTCTGGGCTCTCAAGTCTGTTCCATTGATCTATGTGTCTGTTTTTGTGCCAGTATCACACTGTTTTGGTTACTATGGCTTTGTAGTATAATTTGAAATCAGAGTGTGATATCTCCAGCTTTGGTCTTTTTTTCTCAGGAATCCTTTGGCTATTCGGAGTCTTTTGTTGTTCCATATAAATTTTAGGATTCTATGTTCTATTTCTGTAAAAAATTTTGTTGGAACTTTGATAGGGATTGCGTTGAATCTATGGATTGCTTTAGGAAATATGGACATTTTAACGATGTTAATTCTTCAAATCCAAGATCACAGAATATCTTTCCATTTCTTTGTGTCTTCTTCAATTTCTTTCAACAATGTTTTATAGTTTTCAGTGTACAGATCTTTCACCTCTTTGGTTAAGTTTATTCCTAGGTATTTTATTCTTTTTGTTGCAATTGTAAATGGGATTGTATTCTTAATTTCTCTTTCTGCTACTTTGTTGTTAGTGTATAGAAACGCAACCAATTTTTGTACATTGATTTTGTATCCTGCGACTTGACTGTATTCCTTTATTATTTCTGAAAGATTTTTAGTGGAATCTTTAGGTTTTTCTAGATGTAAAATCATGTTGCCTGCAAAGAGTGACAGGTTCACTTCTTCTTTTCCAGTGTGGATCCCTTTTATTTCTTTTTCTTGCCTGATTGTTCTGGCTAGGACTTCCAATACTATGTTAAATAAGAGTGATGACAGTGGGCATCCTTGTCTGTTTCCTGTTCTTAGAGCGATAGCTTTTAGTTTTTCTCCATTGAGAATGATACTTGCTGTGGGTTTGTTATATACGGCCTTTATTACGTTGAGGTATTTTCCTTCTATACCCATTTTATTTATAGTTTTTATCATAAATGGATGCTGTATCTTGTCAACGCTTTCTCTGCATCTATTGAGATGATCATGTGATTTTTATTCTTCATTTAGTTAATGTGGTGTATCACGTTGTCAGATTTGCAGATGTTGAACCATCCCTGCATCCCTGGAATGAAAGCCACTTGATCATGATCTATGATCTTTTTAATGTATTGTTGTATTCGATTTTCTAGTATTTTGTTGAGGATTTTTACATCGATGTTCCTCAGTGATCTTGGCCTGTAATTTTGTTTTTTTGTGTTGTCCTTGTCTTGTTTTGGTATCAGGATGATGTTGGCTTTGTAGAAGGAGTTAGGAAGACTCCCATCTTCTTCAAGTTTTTGGAAGAGTTTGAGAAGGATAGGTATTAAGTCTTCTTTGAATGTTTGGTAGAATTCGCCAGGAAAGCCATCTGTTCCTGGACTTTTATTTTTTGGGAGGTTTTTGGTTGCTGTTTCGGTCTCCTTACTGGTGATCGGTCCATTCAAATTTTCTACTTCTTCTTGGTCCAGTTTTGGAAGGTTGTATGTTTCTAAGAATTTATCCATTTCTTCTAGATTATCCAATTTGTTGGCATATAGCTTTTCATAATATTCTCTTAATATCTTTTGTTTTTCCGAGGTGTCTGTTCTAATTTCTACTCTTGCATTTCTGATTTTATTTATTTGAGCCATCTCTTTTTTTCTTGGTGAGTCTAGCTAAGAGTTTGTCATTTTTATTTATCTTTTCAAAGAACCAGCTCTTGGTTTCATTGATTTTTTCTATTGTTTTTTAATTCTCTATTTCGTTTATTTCTGCTCTGATTTTTATTTCCTTCCTTCTGCTGATTTTGGGCTTTCTTTGTTGTTCCTTTTCCAGTACCTTTACATGCACTTTTAGATTGTCTACTTGGGATTTTTCTTCTTTGTTGAGGTAGGCCTGAATTGCTATAAACTTCCCTCGTAGAACTGCTTTTGCTGTATCCCACAGATTTTGGCATGTCGTGTTTTCATTTTCATTGGTCTCCAGGAATTTTTTTATTTCTTCTTTGATTTCTTCATTGACCCAATCGTTGTTCAGTAGCATTTTGTTCAATTTCCACATTTTTGTGGCTTTTCTGGTTTTCTTTCTGTAGTTAATTTCCAGTTTCATACCTTTGTGGTCAGAAAAGATGCATGGTATTATTTTGATCTTCTTAAATTTATTGAGACTTGTTTTGTGGCCTAATATGTGATCAATCCTGGAGAATGTTCCATGTGCATTTGAAAAGAATGTGTATTCTGTGGTTTTTGGATGGAATGTTCTGTATATATCTACTAAGTGCATCTGGTCTAATGTGTCCTTTAAGGCCAGTGTTTCCTTATTGATCTTCTGTTTGGATCATCTATCCATTGGTGTAAGTGGAGTGTTAAAGTCCCCTACTATTATTGTGTTACTGTCTATTTCTCCTCTTATGTCTGTTAATAATTGCTTTATATATTTATGTGCTCCTATGTTGGGTGCATAGATATTTACAAGGGTTATATTTTCTTGTTGGATTTTTCCCTTTATCATTATGTAGTGCCCATCTTTGTCTCTTATTACAGAGTTTGTTTTAAAGTCTATTTTGTCTGATAAACGTATTGCTACCCCCGCTTTCTTTTCTTTGCCATTTGCATGGAATATCTTTTTCCATCCTTTCACTTTCAGTTTGTGAGTGTCTGTGGGTCTGAAGTGTGTCTCTTGTATGCAGCATATATATGGGTCTTGTTTTTTTATCCAATTGTCCACCCTCTGCTTTCTGATTGGAACATTTAGTCCATTGACATTTAAAGTAGCTATCGATAAATAGGTATTTATTGCCATTTTGTCACTTTTTTTTCTGGGTGTTTTAGTAGTTCTTCTCTGTTCCTTTCTTTTTCTCTTGCTCTCTTCCCTTGTGGTTTGATGGCTATCTTTAGTAATATGTTTGATTTCTTTTGTCTTACTTTTTTTCCTGCTTGTTATAGGTTTCTGATTTGTGGTTACCATGAGGATCCTATTTAGTATACTATGCATATAACAGTCAACATTGACTATATAGGCTCTTTAGCTTGAGCTCTTTCTAAATGCTCTACTTTTTCACTCCCCTTCTCCCACGTTATATGTTTTTCACATCATAGGCAGTCTCCTATTTAGTGTGTCTATATTCATTACCCTCTTATCATTGAAATAGATGATTTTAGTACATTTGTCTTTTAACCTTCATATTATCTTCATGGGTAGTTGATCTGCTGCCTTTACTATATTTTTATCTTACAAGTGATTTTATTGAGTAGTTTTGTTGTTGTTGTTGTTTTGTATTTTTTTGATAATTTTTAAATCTCTATTTGTGGTTATTGCTTTCCCACTTAAATAAGTCCCTTCAGCATTTCTTGCAGAACTGGTTTCTTGGTGATAAACTCCTTTAATTTTTGCTTGTCTGGGAAGCTCTTTATCTCTCCTTCTATTCTGAAGGAGAATATTGATGGATAGAGTATTCTTGGCTGTAGATTTTTTCCTTTTAGCACTTTAAATATGTCATGCTATTCTCTTCTCACCTGTAGGATCTCGACTGAGAATTCTCCTGATAGCCTGATGGGCTTCCATTTATATGTCACTTGTGGCCTTTCTCTTGCTGCTTTGAGGATTCTCTCTTTGTCTTTAATTTTGGACATTTTTATTATAATATGTCTTGGTGTGGGCCTCTTTGGATTTCTATTGTTTGGTGCTTTCTGTGCTTCCTGTATTTGGATGTCTATTTCCTTCCTTAGGTTAGGAAAATTTTCATCTATTATTTCTACAAATAAATTTTCTGCCCCTTTGTCTCTCTCTTCTCCTTCTGGAACCCCTATAATCCGAATGTTAGCACACTTGATATTGTCCCAGAGTTCCCTTACACTGTTCTCATTCTGTCTAATTCTTTTTTCTCTTTTCTGTTCTGCTTGGGTGATGTCCTCTAGTCTTTCATCTAGCTTGCTGATCCATTCTTCTGCTTCCTCTACTCTGCTATTGAGTCCCTCTAGTGAATTTCTCATTTCCAGTATTGTATTCTTCATTTCTGATTGGTTATTTTTTTATATCTTCCAATTCTTTGCTGATGTGCTCACTGTGTTCATCCATTCTTCTCCACATATCTGTGAGCATCCTCATAATATTTTGTTTGAATTCTTTGTCAAATAGGTCGCTAGTTTCTGTTTCACTTAGTCCTTTTTCTGGGGTTTTGTACTGTTCCCTTGCTTGGAAAGTATTCCTTTGCCTCCTCATTATGCCTCTTTCTCTATGCTATTTTCTTTGTAGTAGGTGAGTCGACTAAGTCTCCTGATCTTGGAGAAGTGGCCTTATGTATGAGATGCCTTATGAGGCCCAGCAGTGTGCTTCCCTCTCATCACTAGTCCATAAGAACCAGGAGTGACCCCTTTGTGGGCTACTTGTGTCCTTCTGCTGTGGCAGGGTTTCTCCCACTGTAGGTACCCAGGGAGTCTAATCTTTTCTTCCCTGGCCTGCTGTTTACAAATCCGGTTTGGGGAGCCTCAGCACTGTTGTCTACAAAGTTTATCAGCACTCTCTTATTGCAGTTTTCCTCTTGATTTGGTTGGTACCCAGTGTAGCTGGTTGCTAGACTCAGGGGCATACAGTTGTGATAGGCCTCAGGCCAACAAGGCTGTTGGCAGTTCTCTTAGGAGTGCAGCTGAGTGGGGCTAGCCCTTGGCATGGGGGTACTGAATTGTTTCAGGCTTTGGAAGGTGGGGTTGATCCTTTTTATGCCTATTTGTGAAGCACAAGTCTTCTGCTTCTGATAAGTCTCACCTCCCACAGGACCACATACACTGTAAACACAGTCCTGGTCCATGCACCCTTCTCAACCCCCTGGAGCATACCCTAATACCACACTGCAGAGGCCCCCACCTCTCCACCAATGCTCCCCAAAGTTCACCTGGTCCTCACACAGGCCCTGCCCATAGAGGCTGACACCCTTCCCTGCCTGTAGAGGATCAAGGCACCCAGTCAATGCAGGCTGAAAAGTAGCCTGAGGGCTTGCTATTAGTTGGGGCCATTCCCTAGGGTGGGTTGCCTGCCCTGGCTGAACTGGATTAAATCTGTGCTCTAGTGGGCATGGCAGACCCCTGGGCTAACAGCCCAAGGGATGAACCTCAATGGTCCCCACCAGTGTCCATATCAGCACACCTGCACCAGCTCAGAACAATGACCCCCACCAATGTCTCAGTCTCCAGAGAGGTCCCTCCTCTCACCAAGATGTCCCCAGAGCCCACCAGGTGAGTCTCGTTTCACCAAAGGACTGTCAGCGTTCTCTCTGGTAATTTTAGGTTGCTGCAATGAGTGAGTTTGTGCATGGGACCTTTAAAACCTGGGTCTTTTCAGCTTTTGGCCGATAGCTTTTCTGGGGGTGTCCCCACTGCAGTAAATAGCCAGCAAAGCTAGACAGTAAGACCCCCGTCTCAGTTGGGCTGAGTCCAAAGGATGCTTATAGCTGTATCATCCCCACTCTGGACCTCACTCCTCCAGGGAGGGCTGTGTACTTTAGGGTGGCTCCTGCCTGGCCAGCTGAGAAGCTCCACTGCTCCCAAAGGTGGTTTTTTCCTCTCCAGCAGGAATTACTGCTTCTTCTGCCTTCATCAAGACTGTCCCTTGCCGTGGGGGTTCTTCTTACCCAGTTTTCAGTTTTCAATCCAGGGTAATTCTTCCAAAAATTGTTGTAACCTGGTTGTGTTCATGGGAAGAGACGAGTTCAATGTCTGCTCACACCGCCATCTTCCACTGATCTGTTTTTCCATCTCTACAATTTTGCCTTTTCCGGAATGTCGTATAGTTGGAATCATACATGTAGCCTCAACAGACTGGCTATTTTCACTTAGCAATATGCATTTAAGCTTCTTCCATGTCTTTTGGTGGCTTGATAACTCATTTCTTTTTATCACTGGTTAATATTCTATTATATGGATCTACCACAGTTTGTTTATCCATTCGCCTATTGAAGGACATCTGGGTTGTCTCCAGTTTGGGGTAATTATGAATAAAGCTGCCATAAACATTTGAGTGTAGGTTTCATGTGAATATAAGTTTTCAAATCAATTATATAAATATCTAAAAGCATGATAGCTAGGTCATATGATCAAACTATGTTTGGCTCTGTAAGAAAAGCCAAACTTTCTTCCAATTTGGCTATATCATTTTGTATTCCCAGCAACCATGAATGAGAGTTTATCTTGCTCTGCAATCTCACCAGCACCAGGTATTGTCAGAGTTTTAGGTTTTCAATAATTCTAATAGGAATGTAATAGATTTCTGTGCAATTTTACAACACAAGATGTATAATTAGCAATTTATTCTTTAGTTGCTTATGTAATCTTCTGTTTTTTTTTTTTTTTTTTTGTGGCTTCAACATGTTTTGCAGAGTCATATAGGTTGGTGGATATAATTGTAGATCCTTCTTTTTCCTTACTCCATATTGTCCCACCATATAAAATTCCCATGCATAAAAGACACCACAATTTATCTATCCCTTTTATTATTGAAGACATTTGAGTTGTTTCCAGTTTTCCATTCATTCACAACACATATTTCCACATAAGTCATTCATATATGGATTTATTCCTATAGTGACCTTTTGCTGTCACTGAAAACAGTGCCTTTTAGATTTTTTCTAATTCTCTCAACTAACGTACTTATTTATGTCTGCCACCCCCAATAGAAAATAGGTTCTCAAGGTCAGGGATTGCTGTCTGTGTTGTTTGCTAGTGTATCTCTAACCACCTACAACAGTGTCTCGCACGTAAGAGAACATCAATAAATATTTAGTGAAATGGTATGGAAATATAATTGGGCTTTTTCATGTGATCCTTATATGTAATAACCGTGATAACATTTATTTATTCTATTCTCTCCACTGATGATAGATATATCCATTTTTGCTTTAAGTATGTTGAGGCTGCTTTATAAGGGCATACACGTTGTAATTATTCTCTTTTCCCAGTGAATTGAAATTTCAATCACTCTGTATTTATTCCTAACAAAAGTTTTAGTTAGTCTGTTTTGCCTGATATTTAATATTAGCTACCCCCATTTTTATTTTATTGTTTGGCAATTATATCATTTTACACATAGTTTATTCAGACTTTACATGTATCATGCATTATTTGTTCCTTATTCCAACATTCACATAAGTCTTTTTAATCCAATCTAATAATCTCTGACTTTTATCTGAAGAATGTATTGCTTTTACTTATATAGAAATTATTGCTTTAGTTGAGTACAACCATATTATCTTTTTTAATTTTTTATTTGTCCTCATTAATCTGATTTTTTTTAAACTTTTGGCCTTCTTTTGGTTAGCTCTTTCTAAACTCCTTTCTATTCCATTTTCTTCCTCTCTAACAGTTTTATAATCATTCAATAATTTTATGTTTTTAATATTTACTATAGATATTTTAATGTACAAATTTAACATACCAAAGTCTAAAGTTAATCATATTTTCACCATCTGTCTTAACTGCAGGTCCTTATAATGTATAATATCGAACTACTCTACTAATAACTTAAATGCTTTCATTGTTGTTATTGTTTGATACTATAAGTGTTTATTTAGATTTACATATATTTTTCAAACTTTTTTGATCTTTATTTTTTTCTAGCAACTTAAGCCTTCCTTTTCAGAAAGTTTTCTTTATTCTTGAAGTACAGACATTATCTGGTGCTTTAGAAAGTTTTTCAGATTTATTCATAAACAGTTTGTACCTTTGTGTAAATATCTCAATATCACTTTCATTCATGAAAAAATAGTTTTGCTGCATGTATATCTCTAGCTTAATAGCAATTTTTTCTCATTCTACTGTCTTCTGCCTTCCATTATTTTTGCTGGAAAGCCATTGTCATTCTAAGTGTCCATCCTTTCTTTGTAACATCTTTCCTCTCTGGCTTCTTTTATAAGTTACGCAGCTTCACTGTCATTTGTCTAATTGTAGACTTTTTAAAAGATTTATCCTTCTTGGGGTTAGGTAAGTTAATATCATTCATCAGTTCTGGAAAGTCTTAGCCATTATTTCTTTCACTATTAATTTTTTTCTCTTGTCTCCCTCTGAAATGCTATCTCTTTCTCCTGTATGTCTTTTAAACTTTCCTATCTTCTATCTCTTTGTCACTTTGTTCCTGGCAACACATATTAGTGGGAACATTAATTTGAGATCAATGAAAATAGAATAGTTTTTTTGAACTATATAGGTATTGTTACTTCTAGCCTCAAACATGTTTAGATGTAGGATTGTGGTCAGAAATTCTTCAAGGAAATATTTTTTTCTACTTCTCTCATTGTTTTCCTTGGTCAGGGTAATTTTTTAGACTAGTTTGTTTGCAGAAGATGTTGTTTTTTGTGGGATTTATATGGGGTTTCAATAGTGATTTCAGATTTGCCCTATTTGCTTAGGTTCCAGGTTTTGCTTCATATTTCTCCAGAATCTAGGTAAACTGCTATCGAAAGATACCCTCAGGGTAAATGCCAGTTCTAGCACTTGCTTACCATATAGCTTACTATTTTACTATAGGTCCTGATCTCGGAGGAATGTAGTTGCTTTCTCACCACCCAAACTAGAATTTAAAAGGGCATTTCAAAAGTATGTCGTCTATCATCTTGGGATATGCTTATCTGAAGTGGATAAATCTGAACGTTTTTCATCCATATTGCCTTATTATTTACCCCTTAAATTTAATTTGAAATGATGAACCCATTATTTTATATAAACCTCTTTAAAGTTAATTCTAAAATGAGATGTACGTATTTGTTAAATAGATACTTTCTCTACTCCTAGTTTCAAAAAAGGCATATAAACTATAAAATCATTAAAATATCTCTAAAATATCAAAAGCTATTTAGTAGAAAGTAAATTAACATACTAGAAACTGCCACAAAGAATATATGTTAAAACAGAGTGTTAAATTTAATAGAATCCAACTTAAAACTGTGGCCACCAAAGGTTAATAGAAATAAAGAAACATGACAGGGGAAATACTCAGACACACACTCTTCTTGGCATTTAGCTGAAAAGCTGTGTCACATGGATCTTTACATGGTGAGACACCTTGAAGAACATAAAAGACAATAGCTTCCAATAACCTTGTAAAATGGCAGAAACGGTAATTACACGGCTATTTCTAATTTTTATCCCAATGCCCATCATATAGTTTGAAATCAACATTCACTGAAAGCATTTTTTTAAGGAGTTAACAATATGGACAACTGGTTGAACATTCTGATGATTTGCTTTAAAACAGAGAAACGGGGTCGGTCAGGTGGCGTAGTTGTTAAGTTCACGTGCATTGCTTTGGTGGCCAGGGGTTCATGGGTTTGGATCATGAGTGTGGACCTATACAACGCTCACCAAACCATGCTGTGGTGGCATCCCACATACCAAATAAAGGAAGATTAATACAGATGTTAGCTTAGGGACAATCCTCCTCAAGCAAAAAGAGGAAGACTGGCAACAGATATTAGCTCAGGGCCAATCTTCCTCACCAAAATATATATACTGTATATATAGATATACAGTAATTATCTGTGAAGAGTACCTTTGTACCGTATGGCAGTGTTATTGCAAAATTTCTAAAATTACTCCTAATTCAAAATGTATTGTAAAATAACTTGTCACTGTAAAATTTGATTTTTTATTTTATAATAGTAAGTTACAATGAATAGTTTTCATTACATTTTAAGTAGCATTCTCTTTCTCTCTCCAATTAAAGACAGGGTCAGGGATCAATATCCAACCTCTCCGTAATACTATAATTCATAAGCAAAATAGCATAACATGACCAAAACAATAAAATCTCTTTCATCATAAAACAACCAAACAGCGATAGCAACAGAAAAATATGTCAGTTTTCCCATATGGTATGTATTGTAGGCAATCAATCTTTTTATAATGTTTTTCTATTTGAAATAACATGTTTTGTATGTGTTAGCTGCTCTACAGTTTCTGGTATTAATAATCTTTCAGAGCTAAATTTTAGATATAGTCTCTATAAATACAGAAAGTAAAGTGTAAAACTATCATTAATATAAATCATTGGCAATGTTAATTCATTTTATAAATTAATGGATTATCATAAAACTAAATTTTTTTAAATGCTATTTAGATGATATGGTGTCCTTCAACAGGGCTACAATAGAACTGGTAAAGAAAATGTGACAATATGTATGTACCAGCACTGAAATTTTTCATATTTTTGACTAAAATAGCAAGTCTCAGATATATATGTATCTGTAAATAGTTCCTGTATTTTTAAAGAAATATGCAGATACATATGTATATATAAAACAATATCAATGCCATGTGTATGTTTGTGGAGACTGAGTTAGATTATAGTGAAGAGAAAGGGGAAGAGGATATGTGTGAGGTGAAGACAAATCTGTACTCTTTTTTGTAATGAGCATATGCAGAGTTTATTTTATACTCTTTAAAATGTAAACTAGGTGTCATATAATTCTGATCAATATTCACAATTGGGGTTTGTGGAAAGGGCTCACGTTTCTCCAGGAGTGGTGTAATAATGCTGCTGCCTTTCATCAGCAAGGCTCAACAGGGGATTCCAAGGAATGAGCACCTCAGAAGTGGGGCCTGGAGCTGGTTCCCACCATGCTCATCCGTGGGCAAAAAACATCAGGGTGAGACAGGCTTACCAGCTGGTGCATATGCTGACCTTTTATTTTTTAATATCAGTCTTGAGGTGGAAAGTGAAATGGCAATAGTAAAGAGAGTTTAAATATTTTGCCTCATCATAATATTTAGATATTGTGAGTATAGTCGTTTATAAATCAATCACATGACTTTGAGATAAAGAGATGGGTTTAATGATTAATTAACTGTAGGGTACTATCAGTAGTTTGGTCACTCAATTATACGGTATGTGGCTTACATTATACTTGAGAGTCCTTGCTATTTTGTGAGACACAAAGATGTTTACTCACCAATGAGCCCAGAAGAGCAGGAGCTTCCAGTGCTGCCTGAGGTGAGAGAGCAATGACAGAAGGAAGTATAGTCACCAGAAATAGGATTACATTTCACCTCAGATCTGTGGTGAGGAGGGGATTATAGACCCCATGTGAGAACACCTATCAGGAATATTATTAAATCACGACTCACTGTTTGTTCCAAGTTATAATGTCAATTAGTAATGGCTGCATACAATTCTATGAGGTTCAATGTTAAGCTAAAGCAATAACTAAAAACATATTCATAGTTTAATATTGATGGTATAGAAAGGGCATGGTATAGAAAGAGACAGACAACTAAGTAAATAATAACCCAATATGCTAAGTGCTATATGTAAAGAGTCCTTCTGAAAACTCAGATAAAGCAGCAATCAATATGCTCTTGGGTATTAAGGAAAGGTAAAGTGGGAAGGTGCCATCAGCGGGTGACAAGAGAGAAAAAGCAGGAATGGCATAAACAACAGTCCAGAGACATAAAAGTGAATGGAACATTCTAGGAACAGCTGATAGTACATGGTGGCTGCACAGTCAGTTGTGCGAAGGGGAAGAGAAAAGGAACATAAAGAGGTCAATAAAATGGAATCTATGTATAAAAGATTTTCAAGTCTATACTAAGAAATTTGGACTCTAGATTTACAGGTAATCAGTGGAGGTTCATAAGCAAAGAGGTGAAACACGATGACGTGTAACATCGGTGCCTTTACTGGGTAGAGAACCATGTGGGAACTCTTTACTTAGCAGCAAAATGAGGAGTCAGAGGGTGGAAGCGGAAGCTGGAGGAGCTTCACACCTATGGGAAAGAGAAGGGAACTCACTTTTACTGAGCAGCGCCTGTGTGCAGGAGACTGTGCTAGATGTGGTTGGGTATGTGCTCGCTTAACTTGCACTATAAACCCATGGGAACAGATATAATGCCCATTTTATTGACGAGTTTAAATTTCAGGGAAATAGAACTCAGGGCCATACCCAAGTAATTTATCACCGCTTGACACGACTAATTAAAGTGACTTCTTTTTCTGTTAAGGGATAGCAATATTTCTTTTGAGAGCAGCAGATTGACGTTTGTCTGGCAAACTATCTTTCACTGAGTTCAAATTTATGGTTCCTAGGATAGAATTTGGAAGAAAATAGAGAGCTAACCATCTCTGATTAGCATCAGAGAGAACTGGGGGCCGGCCCCTTGGCCACCGGTTAAAGTTCCATGTACTCCTCATCATGGCAGGGTTCACGGGTTCGGATACCTGGGTGGACCTGCTCCACCCATCAGCCATGCTGTGGAAGTATCCCACATAGGAAATGGAGGAAGATTGGCACGGGTGTTAGCTCAGGCCAAATCTTCCTCACACACACACGCAAAAGGCATCAGAAAGAATGGATAGGTGAGGAAAGTGCAGCAACTTAAGAGGAAGAGGAAGAAAGTGACTTCAAATGGGGGTGTGGAGAAAGGAGGGCAATTGACACTAAAGAAAGTGTCAATGAAAAGACTGTGATGGCCTCAAACTCTAAAAACAAGAACATTTAATAAGACTATCATACAAAAACATGCCTATGTGAGTAGTTCCCGTGAAGTTGGAATGATGGAATCATATTTCTTTTCTGAATTTACGTGGACCAGAAACAAGAAGAGTCACAGAAGAGACAAGGTAAGTGAAGTAAGTACAAGGAGAAACTTCCAGTCAGAGGAGACCAGCAGGAATTTAAGGTTCTCGAAAGCTCTCTGAGATGTTAGAAGGAGACCCGCATTTAATGTAGTTCAAACCAAAATTTATCCAACTGTCAAAGGAGAGAAGAATTCCAATTAAAAGCTGGGTTTTCATAAGGAAGACAACAGCAAATATCCAGGTTAATTTGCCAAATGGTCCCAGCACCAAGTGTGTATTAGCAAGCAGGGCCTCTGAATAACACGGACACCTACTCACACTTGCAAATCCCTTTTCCCTTGAAACAGGGAAGTATCCTCTCTGATCCCTCTACCTTCACTGCAAAAACCTCCCAGAGGGGCGGTCTCTGTGGCCTAGTGGTTAAGTTCGCGTGCTCCGCTGGGGCGGCCCAGGGTTCGGATCCTGGGCGCAGACATGGCACCGCTCGTCAGGCCACGTTGAGGCCGCGTCCCACATCCCACAACTAGAAGGACCTGCAGCTAAGATATACAACTGTGTACGGGGTGGGGGTGGGGGTGAGGGGGGCGGGGTTGGGAAGATAAAGCAGAAAAAAAGAAAAAAAAAAAAAAAGATTGGCAACAGTTGTTAGCCCAGGTACCAATCTTTAAAAAAAAAAAAAGAAAGAAAGAAAAGGGTTAATACAACTGAGGAGATGAATTTAACAACAAAAAACAAAAAACAAAAAACCTCCCAGATTTTAACTATGATTTTGGAATAAACGCATGCTATAACTGCTTTTTTATTTGTGATAAAAATCCTGTAAATATATATTCTATTGTTTTGAACTAACCCATCCTCTAAATTCTTGTAATATTTTGTGGTCAAATGTAAGACATGTATATATTTGTGGTTAATGGGAAATTAACAAAAGTGTCTCAAATTCCCGAGAAGGAAAGTCAGACACAAGACCATTAAATTTAGACTTTCCATTTAAATATTTTTTCCAGTAATAAATTTCAGAGCAAAAGCTTAACTTGGAAATTCAATAAAGAACATTTTATTTTTTTAGTGACCTGAGTGCTAATACAATTAATAACACATCATTTTATTGCATGCAGTTTATGAGGATTAATTTCCAATTTCATTATAGTGTTTCATCAGGTGTAAATACATGCACATTAGATGACTTTTATATGTTACAGATTTACAAATGAAAAAAATAATTTAGATATTCCGAAGGTAAGTAATCTTAAGAAAGCTTATGAAAAGTAAAAATCTAATTTCTGAAAAAGGCAGACAAGAGATAATTTGTAATAGATTTATTCTTTTTAACAGATTGCCTGTATCTAGTATGTTATAAAATTGCCCGTAGTTGCTTTTCATACTTCTGCGTTTTAATATAGTCCGACTTAGGAAAGGAAGGCTATTCAAGGAGGAAACACAAATTCTCTAATAGGAAATGGTATGCAGTTGTACTGAATCATCTGATATGGTCCTCTTTTTAACCAGATTTTGGTAATATTGTATTGTTCAAGCAGAATCAGATCAATACCTCATCAAAACAGCAGCAGCCACTAAGAAAAATCTGTATTGTTTTATAAGAAAAGATGAACTAGCATAGTAAATGCAGGCTAGTAATCTCATTTAGAGATTTTGACTCTGAACCATGAATAGTTCAATACCCTATTGAAGAAAAACAAAGGACAATTTGTATCTAAAATAGAAAATTCCTGCCCTGAGAAAGATGGCAGGTAATGTAACGTGATTCCCCACTCTTTTCACTTTGATGATAGGATCTTAAGTACATAAACATAAACTCTGGATTTCACTCAAAAATAAAAATCTCCAAATACGGGGTGACTAGAAATCGAAAGCTGAATTTGAAGTAAGGATACAATTATATCTGCATTGAAATGCTTTCTCTTTTGCGTTGGTTGATGGAAGATTTAGTGTGGTAATGTATTCAGGAGCACTTTTGAGTTCAAAGTCGAAAAGCATTAAGAGAAAATTATTATTACTATCCTTCTAGGCAGGAAATGCGTGCACCTTGATTCAATGGATAAGACTAATATACATGATTGTCGACAGCCACTAGCGCAACTTCTGATGAAAATTCGTTTCATAGTAAAATAAGAAGTATCCATAGAAAGCTGTTAATTATAAGAGATTTTCTCACAAGCTTTAATATTTTTTAGACAAAACAATGTTAAACTGCAATGTAATTTACCAGGTGAATGATATTGGGCAAGTTGGTTATTACATCTAAACCCTGTTTCTTCATCTGTCGTATGGTGTAAAATATAAATAGCTATTTCAAATATTAAATTTATATAAAACACCAAGCTGTTTGCCTGAATATACAATAATTCCACAACATGCAAACAGGAAACCACTAGAGGGAAATCAAGTCAATATAGATGCATATAGTATCATAGGTTTTTTTAACTTTAAAGATAAAAAAGCTGAAAGTTATTTTTTAAAAGATGCAAAAATAATTCATTTAAATCAGGCATGTAAATGAATAAGATATACATACATTTCACATTTGAAAGTCTGATATGTTTAGGAAATTGAATAATGTGCCCTGTGTTTAAAATATATGATACAAATAAAGTATATTTATGTAAAACCCTGGAATTATTTTTCTGTAGTACTTTGCATTGTTAACATTTATCATGGTGCTGTATTTTCCTCTCTTTATTTTTTAAAGGACATATAGAATAAGGAGAGGACTCAGAAAAAAAAATCACAAGAAGTCATTATAGAGATTTAAAATAGTACCTTAAGGAAATGAATGGTTGAAGTAGCTGGTATTATTTACTTTGAGATTAAGTGGCTAAGAAAGAGTCAGATTAGACATCTGTCTTCATTAGAATCAGAATTGAACTAGATGATGTCTTGAGATCCAATTTCCTTTTTCTGTGATTTATAATGAGACTTTCTTCTAAAGTAAACATACAGACATAGATATAGATATAGTTTGATAGGTGATATATAATTGACAGCATTAAGAACACTGAATATTACTTAAATACACACATACATACACACATTCAATGTTTCTCAAAGTATAGACCCAGAATCACACATATCAGAATTGCCTGGTGGTTTATTTCCACTTTCTTCTCATCCTCTACTCCTAAGACATGTTAAATCCTCTTCTCTCCAGAGCCCCTCTTCTTCCACAGTCCTGCCTCTTTCTGTGTCCTATTTGTAGGGTACCACAAGGTTTATCAGTCAGTCATTCCTTCTGATCTGTCCAGTTCTCCTGCTAGGTAGGGACAGAGATCCAGAAGGTGTAAGAGAAGAAGGACAGAGCCTTCCTGATGGTGATGTCTCAAGCTAAGCAAATGTTAATATTTTATTAGGAAATTCCTTATAATTTATTATGTTACAAATTCTCAATTTGTTATGGTATGTACAACAATATGTTACAAATTATGTCTCAATTCGCAAGAGTTGCCTATGTTTATTGTCTCCAGTTTTTAAGTGCAATTCCTCTGCAACCCACTCTGTTCTGTTTTCCATATCCGATTTGCTTCATGAAAACAGCTTTAAGGAAACCAGCCATCTCCATTTTATTAAATTCAATGAATATTATTGATATTCTTCAAATCATCAGCATAATCACAAACTGTAAAATTCAGCTTCTTATTGGACTTTTTTCTTGCCTGTGCTAGGAAAACACCATAATAGTTGGTGCTCTGAATTGTCCTCTATACGAACTAGAATTGGGAGCTAATTCCACAAGATTTAGTCACAGAACCCTTATTCATTATATACGCCTCTTCCCAGGTCCGCAGCTTTTGACCCTGACTACTCTTTAGACTTAGAAGATTTAAAAATGGACTTTCCATGGTGTAGGGCCCAGAAAGTCTTTTTAAACTTCTCCAAATGATCTTAATGTGAATACAGAGTTGGAAATCACTGGACCTAGTGAACTCATCTATACAGATGCCTTGAATTCGTTTGTGCACTGACTCCTGGATAGATAGATAGATGGATAGATAGATAGATAGATAGATAGACAGATAGATAGATAGATAGATAGATAGATAGATAGATAGGCACATAAATAGATATTGAGGGGACTCAGTATATAAATACATCTTCCAGACCCATTCTCAGAGCTCCATGTGTCTTCAACAGCTTCAATCTTTTTTCTCATTTCCCACCTTTCCCAAGAGCCTTATAAACGTTTTTTTCCTACTTGCCTCCCATAAAATTTTAGTACCATATATATACACTGTGTCTGTTTATGCATTATATGCATTTTTGTGCTTTGTGCATAAAAAGAATAAGATATTTTTCACCACCCAAGAAACAATTTTCACCTCTTTGTTTCACCTCTTTGGGGGTTATATCACCCCACTGAGACTACATGAATAAGCTGTATCATGGGCACTTTAAATTGTACATGTCCCAAACAAACATCATTGTTGCTCCTCAAACAAGATCCTTCTAAGGATTTTTATACCAGTAAATGGCATTAACGTCAAATCAGATACCAAAGGCAGGAAGGCATCTTTACCATCCCCCACTCCCTAAACCCGAGTGCCAAACCACTCAGTCCTTTCTAGTCTACCTCCTGATTATCTCAGGAATCTGCCACATTTCTCCATCTCCTTTTCTCTGTCCTAACATACTGTTACCTGGATACAGTCAACACAGTGCCATTTGGCCTTGATACATTGAAGCATGAGTATGATTGAGACTGGTGGAGAGGAAAGGTAAGGTATTTGAGCACAACTGCATATGTTAAGATATGGAAACAGGAATTTAAATGGTATATTTAGGACATAGTACAGACAAAAGATTAATTAGGAAAGAGGGTGAACTACATCATTAAATTTGATACATTTAAGTACTTTCTCAGTCTTAGTCAATATCTACACAGAATTTCATTAGTCATGTTGTTTTGTTTAAATATCACATCTTCCCAAATATCCTCTATATAGTTCCCCATACTACCTCAGATGAGGTTTTCAAGGTGAAACTCATTGTGATACTGTCTAAATTATTTTTTAAATTCATATCTCTAACATTCCACTGTAACCAACATTTATTCCTCATTCCATTTTAAATACTGTTTAAATGGTGTATTGTTTACTACCATTTCTAGATTATTTATATTCTCTTTTAAAGATTCCATTAGAGTTAAAGTACCATATTGACTTATCCTGGAAATTGGCTTATGTGCTAGGCATTGCAAGTAATTAAGAAGAAGAAACTGTAGTTCATATTTTTAAGGAGCTTACAGCTTTATGAAGGAGAGATGATCAAAAACATGAACTTAATGGCAAACAATGTAAGATAGAATTCTGCTCAGTGCAACTAGAGAGTAAAGCAGTGAAGAGGCCAGTGGATTAGAGTAGACCAGGTGGTCAGAGAACTCATTGATAGAGAAGGTAAGGTTTGGCCTGGGGTCACCAGCAATTCCTAGGATTGGGTCACTATATAAATGAAAGAGAGACAGATATCTTAGTACAGGGGATAATTGTAAATAAAGGCATAGATACTGGAATAACATCACTGGTTCATTTGAATTCAAGGAGCCTAGACTCATTAGTGGAAATAAGAGTACATTAAGAAAGAGTAGTGGAAAATAAATTCAGCTAAATTAGATGCAACCATATTGTAGAGGGCTTGGAATGAGAAGTTTAGAACTAATGTGACAGGAAAGAGTCACTCATGGGACCTATTCAAGAGAAAGCAGTGATCTGACAGGCCCACAAAGACAGAATAGAAGAAAAAAGACTTGAGTCCAAGAGGTTGTTATGATAAGCTAAGCTTGGTCTATCCTGGTAGAGTGGGAAAGAAGAAAAATACGTGGACTTGCAGAAAATAAGAAATGGAAACAATTTTCATCAGCTAACATGCAAATCAATTCCTCCCAGCAGGAATTAGCAGGTAGCATGGTGGAAAGAGCATAGATTTTTAAGGCACCAGTTCTTTTGCCTAGATCCACTACTTGTTATCTGGATAATATTTGATTCTGCCTATTTAAGCTCCCCGAAGCTCAAGTAAATGTGTTTACCTATTTTATAGTGTTTCTCAGATTCACTAGAGCATAGTATAATTTTTCTGTTATATACCATTCATGCAATTTACATTGTGATTTGATTGCTATTGATTAATTGAAAATTTTAAAAAGCATATTTCCTTTACTGTTTTCAGGATTTTTATATTGCCTTCTCTTACTAAAGTAAATTGCACTTTTACTTTTCTATTTTAATAACAATATGTCCCCCTTTTTGTCCCCCATTAGTTGTACTAGACTGAGGAAACTTCTCATATGCCTGTCATATGCCTCAGTTAAAATTCCTTTGTATTTGCATAGCTCATTAGAGTTCACAGAGATGGTTCAAATTGCCATACTTGATGTTACTTAATCATTTCATTGAGAATGAAAGATAGCGTGTTTTACTTCTTAGGCTCCTTTACCTCACTGCAAGTGCCAATTCCATATATCAACTATTTATTCTTCAATGCCTCCTGTGTTTATTAAAAAATCAGTTTATATTGATTTCCTGACTTTGCAGAATTGATCTAGAATTGCCAATTCTTTCAAAGGAAAGTTTTTGAAGTTAATATGGAATTTAATATAATGAGAAGCAAAAGATATTAAATTATTATCTCATTACTAAATCTTACTAAAAGAGTTAATATCTTTCCTTATGGCAAACATTAGATATTAGTATCTAATCATCATCATCCGTAATAAATATAAACAGAAAAAATTTAAAAATAAAGTCCCATAATAATGTTCTAGTTTACAACAAATGATTCAGAAACATTTGTTTATATATGGAATGCTTTCTTTTTCAATGTGTAACTGTTTAGATCAGGGAAGATAAAAATGGTTCTTAAGCACTTGCATTTTGAACAAAATATCAAGGTTGACTTTGGCCTCTCTTCCAATAGCTTTCTGTACTACAGGGCACAGAAAGCTAAAATCTACATTGTCAAGACTCCCTTGCAGCTACATCTCTGAAAGTGACTTAGGTTCTGACAATCATATGTAAGATTTTTACTTGGATTTGAATTAAGGTTGGGAATGGAGGCAGTGGCCTTGACACCTTCATTTTCAGCTCATGTCACTCTAACAAGAAGGCAGAGCAGTTCTCTGATCTCAGAATCTCAGCTAGGACAAACAGGAAGTGGCCATTTTCTAGTTGCCTAGCTTTCTGGTGGTGACATTTGGCAACATCCAGAGAGAACCTGTTCTATTCTGGTGTTATGGAGACTAGGCTAGAGCCTGGTTCTTCAGCTCTTCCAACTATTTTACATTACTGTATTCCTATTTATAAGCCATTTATTTGTAGAAATGCTGGCTAGTTTCAATTATCTATAGTTGAACTCTGCCTGATGCAGTCCTCAAATCCAAGGGAAGCCTAGATAATAAGAAAAGCCTTGGCTGACCCTGAAACTTGCTTCTCTCCTTAGAAAGGCATGGCAAGTTTGTGCCTTCCCCATAATACCCCTCCTGCCTCCAAATCATTAATACCTTCAGGCCTACCTGGGATTAAACATGCAATTCCAGGGGTCCCTTATCCTCAAAACACTTCCCGACACATTTTCTCATACCAAAAATTATATTTAAGAGAGGATAAAACCTTACATTGCCACAATTAGAACTCAGAAAGAGAATTTAAAGTGCAAATTCTGGTAAAGTATATATTTTGTTTAAAGTCTATTTGTTTTGCCTTATGATTAGGCAGTGGAAAAATAAATGATCATCAATATTTGTTTTCCTTGCTTTCTTGGGTGAGAGGGGTGTTTAAAAAAGAAAAAACAGGAGGTTTTCTAACATATGAAGGAAGAGAAAGTCACCAGAGAAGGGAGCTGTTGAAAAGTGTCATAAAAATCAAAGGAGGGCTGATTACTAACTTCTTAGTTTTGCCCAGAGTCAACACTGTTCACGTTAAAAGTGATGGGTCATTGCTGTGAACTGAAAAACTGATGGCTGGGTCCCGGGAAACATTTATTTATCTGGTGGAGATGAAAGGGCCTGGAAGAAAGGTGAAAGTGCATCAAAAATAAATGTCATACTTTACAGTTGTGTCTAATGCCCTATTCTCCAAGGAATTATGGTGAAAAGCTTTTAAAAATATTCATAAGTGAGTATGAGCACCTTAATATGCTCCTGTCTCATAATCCTGACTAAGAATTATTTTGTTACCAAAACATTGTGTAAGATGAAAGCATGTGATTTTTACAAAAACCGTGCTTCTCCAGTATGTGATAGGGTTAAACTTAAAGAAGAAAAACTAAATATGTGTATAAAGCAAAACATTTTCAATAGGCGATTCTTCTCACTCCCCTAAAAAGATAAGAGAAAATAAAATAAGCATCTTGCACTTGTGATATACCTAGACCTAAATAATTAAAATGAGATTTCCTTCTTTTTTCTCCCACAAGGAACTGACATCTAAGAAAGCTTTCGAGTTCTTTTCAAACCAGCATTTCAAAGCTACTTTGCTGCTGAAATCTAGATTTCGCTTAGCAGATTCAACCACTGAGTTCAAAGATAGCTCTAAATTTGACCCAATATGTTTTCCTGTCCTTAGATATGCTGTAAAGCACCTGAGATTAATGGGAAACATGAATAAAAAGGTCTTGGGTCCTGAAAACATCAATAAATGCAGTCAGCCAATTGAAGGTGGCAGTGGCTGGCCATGGTGTGAGTCAAATAAATTGCCATGGCATTGAGCTGATGGATGGAAAAGTGTTTGGTATGTGTATATGCGTGTATGTGCCTGAATAGTTAAAATCTACTTTTCCAACTCCTAGTGTTCTGGTCCCTGCATGTCTTCTACAAGAGATCACAAAAGAAGGTAAAAATAATTTTTCCTATTTGGAAAATTAGGGGATAATAATTATTAACTTGGATAGTAGTAATGAGCAAATAATAGATTTCACTACACTCAGAATGTCTTTATTCTGTCCTAACATCGATTCTTGCTCTTCAATAATGGATATACATGGCCAGGTTGGTTCATGAGCTGATCATTGAGTAGTGAGAGATACTAGAGAAGTTCATTCTAATTACAACATCCAAATAAGGAATGAAAGGGTGGTGTTGTCAGGCTATCAGTAAAAAGATGCCATTTACCAAGGCTAATCACTACCTCAACATTCGAGAACATCTTGGAATGGCAGTATACATGGCTAAGAAAAAAAAAGCATAATATATACTTATATATGTATACATAAATAATAGGTCTATCCATATTATATATATTATATATGTGTTATATATGTATATATGTTATATATGTGTTATATATACGTGTGTTATATATATGTGTTATATATGTATACATATATAGTATAGGTGATTATACAAACAAAAATTACATACTAGCACAGCCAATAGTTAACAGTTAACAGTGAAGTCTCTGCTATCAGATGGACTAGTTTCAGTCAGACTTTACCTCCTGCTGTGTGACTTGGCACAAGTTTCTTAACTTCTCTATGTTTCTGTTTCATTGATTATAAAGTGGATTTAATAAAAGTAGCTGTCTCATATGGCTGTTCTGAGTACTAAATGAGACATTATTTGTTAGACACATATAAAGACAATAAAAATGTGTTTTGTTATGGTTATTATCATTACTATCATTATATTGGACAAATTGTTAGGGAGTCACATAATTTCAAGTTATTAAGTTTATTCTTAATTATCTCAGTGCTTTTTCCTTTACTCAGTCTCCTCAACCAGTTTCTCTTTTCTCATATTTTTTCTGTACTTATTATTCAACTAATCATGGTCTACTGTGTGCATATCGCCACTGGGCGAAGTGCCCAGTTCCGTTGTGCCCATCTCACAGTGCACCCTCTAATGTTCTACTGACAGACATATTCAATGGACTCTTCTAAACCCAATGACCATGGTCAAAACTAGGGCCATTATCAGAAACTAACCTTTTTGGTCCTAAGTTGTAAAGTTAAAATAAATTTTTAAAGGAAATGAAGTACCATTTTTAAATGATAATGCAGTAATCCATTGATGTGCAACAAACCACCCAAAATTCTGTGGATTAGAACAATGATTTGTTATTTCCTATGGTTCTGTGGAGTCGGTGAGCTCAGCTGAATGGTTAGTCTGTTCCAGGTGGCACTGGCTGGCATTATATGCTTAGATGCATTTCACTTGGCTGCAGGGTTGGGCTGAAAAGTACAAAAGGGCTTCACTCTCATGTCTGGTACCTTGGTATTCCTTCACATGGCCACCTCTTCTCCATATGACTAGTTTGGTCTGATGGTATCAGGGTAGATATACCACTTATATTGTCGCTAAATGTCTCAAAGTTGAAATTGAAAGCTTTGAATCTTCTTACAGCTACTTCCTTCACATTTTATTGACCAAAACAAATCATAAACCCAGCCTATATTTAAAGGGAGAGGAAACAGACACCACCTCGTGATGGAAAAGCAACATACATAGGAAGGGAAATAATCTGTCAGGCTCATCTTTAAAGACTCTATCATAGATAATCACTTCTTCGATAGATTTTTAGAATATTGTTTTTAATTATAACAGTTAAAGCCAAATTTTAATTTATTAGTGATAAGATGAAATTAGACATATTATTTCTTGGCTTTTTTTTTCCAGGTTAAAAGGGGATAAGATAAAAAGATCTACATTATTCACCAATATTTTTGGACTATTTAGTCTAACTAGTCTGGCTTTATTTAACCTACATTTATTTACTGCTCATTATGGACCACACATTGAGCCAAACACTTGATATATAAAGATGAATGAAAAAAATGAGAGAGCTCAATCTTACAATATTTTTAGGGTAATGTATAAAATATACCATATTAGACCAGTGTGATAAGTATTATGATTTGAGTAAGGGCAGGATGCCACGAAACTCAGTGGAGACACACAACACTCAGTCTGAGCTGGGGAAAAGATCAGCAAAGGTTTTCTAGCATAGATGCCATCTGGACTGGTCACAAAGAGACAGAGAAAGAAGCAGAAAAGTCATCCAAGGTAAAGGTGACAGCAGGATCAAAGAGACTGGAGCCATGTAAAAGCACAGGGAATTTAGGATCTAAAGGGGACTGCGGGCTGGCCCTGCATGGTGTGTCAAGTGTGAGACACAGAGAAGCTAGACCTAAATTTTGGCAGAAAAGAGAGAGAAAAATAAGGTAGAAAATTGAAGGACAATTCAGGGTCATAGGAGTTTGTTTTTTGTTTTTTATTTTTATTGTTGTTGTTTTTTAGGTTGACAAATATTCTTATGGGTTGAGAAGAGAGAGCCTAGAAGGAAATATTTTGAAGATTTCATTAGTCATTTCTTATGCAACTTCTCAGAGCTTCTCAGCTTCACCTGTATATCAGGCCTTTGGCCATTTGCTCCACCACAGCTGCCACTACAAGACTGACCCTGAGTGGGCTCACATGGACCCACTGCCTGATACCCACACCAAATCTCTGGTTCTTCCCATTGCATCTCAGCTGGAGCACAAGCACAGCATCCACTTCCTCAAAGGCAACCTAGGAGGACAGGTGATCCAGGAGTGTTAACATCGATACATTGACTAATAGGAAACAAGAGGAAGGAGGACACCAACAGACAAATTCCCTCTCCATTCCCCCTGAAGAATATTCCCCCAGGGTGGATTCTCTGTACAGCTTGTCAGGAGCTCTCTCATATGGCCAAGCATCTAGTTCATCTCTCTAGGATCCAGCTGTCTGACATCATTGCATATTTGTTTCTCCTTCTGCCTGGCCTCACTTCCCACTTCCCTGGAACTGAGATGACACATCTCAATAACCACATTACCACTTAAGTCTTACCTCATATTCTGTTTTCCAGGAAACCCCAACCAAGACAAAAATAATATCTATATCAGAGATAAGGCATGTATACATTCATTGTCTCATTCATTGCAACAAATTTTTATTGAATGCGTATTATCTTATTATGCCAGGCATGTAAGATAGCCATTTGAAACGTGTAAGTGAATCAGAAAAAGTCCCTACCTTGAAGACATGTTAGAAGGGCGAGAAGTATAAAAACAAATAAGTTCAAAAAAGTATTCTTCATGTTAAGAAAAAAATATGAATGCAGTAGCATGGAATTACAAAGGGAGAGTGATCAGTTCTATCCAGGGTGAGGGTAAGTGTGTCTCTACGTGGTGGGGATGGGCAGGAAGCAGGAGGGGAAACATCAAAATTTTCCTAAAGGAGATAACTGTTGAGCTGAGTTTTAAAATATAGTTCGGGCCAGCCCGTGGCTGGGTGGTTAAGTTCGCACACTCCGCCTTCGGCGGCCCAGGGTTTCATCGGTTGGGATGCTGGGCGCGGACATGGCACCGCTCGTCAGGCCACGTTGAGGCTGCGTCCCACATCCCACAACTAGAAGGACCGACAACTAAAAATATACAACTATGTACTGGGAAGATTGGGGGAGAAAAAGCAGAGGAAAATAAAAAAAGATTGGTAACAGTCGTCAGCTCAGGTGCCAATCTTAAAAAAAATAAAAAAATAAAATAAAATATAGTTGAGTACAATAAGCTTCAGACATAAAGGAGATGGAGCCCACCCTCCAGACACTTGTAGTCTAGCGGAGGAGGGAGGCATATGATGGTCAATTTTAATTAAATCTGCCACACTGGTCTACTTCTTTTAACCACTAAGCCTGTTTCTGTTTCCAGATGTTGCACTGGCCTTTCCCTCTGCTTGGAAATTCTGCAACCTAATCCCAGTATCACTGGCTCTCTAATCTACCTCATGCCACTTTCTACCAAATTACCTTGTTTTATGTATAGCAACTATGACTAGGTGAAATTGTATTTTTTAATTATTTTATTTCTTGTTCCCAACATTTAAAATGTAAGTTTTGTGAAAAACAACCTTGTTTGTCTTATTCTTCAATATAACTCCAGTGCCTGGCACATAGTAAAGTACTGGATAAATACCTGCTGAATGAATGAATGAAATTATTTCAAAATGACAAAATAATTACAAATTGGGATTCAAACTATGAGTGGCCATGGCAAAGACAAGAAAGACAACAAGCCTTTTCTGGAAGACAAGGAAAGGGTTTCCTGAGGAAAGGTTTTTTTTTTTGAGCTGACATCAGGATAAATAAGCCTTAAGGAAGTCAAGAGGTGGGGAGCAGAGGGGCAGGAGTATAAGAGCATTCCGGAGAGAGGGAATAACGTGTGAAAAGTCATGAGACAGGAGGCAGAATAATGCATTCCAGGATCTGAAAGGAGGCAAGTTTTGCAGGGGCACAATGAACAAGGGGAAAATAGGATGAGATGAAGGTGAAGGGAGAGGCATGGCTCAGGCCACTCAAGGGCCTTGTAGTCATGTTATAGGCTTTTATCAGATAAGGCCATTGACAGGCATCATGAAGGGGAATGACATGGTCAAATTTACCATTCAAAAAGATTACTTTTTAACTTCAGTGAGAAGATGTAGGGTGATGAGTGAGACCATTGCATTCATCCAAGTGTGGGGTGGTAGATTCTCAGGATGACACAGGAGTAGGAGCAAAATGAGAAGCAGTGTGCAGTAGTGAGTAGTATAATTAACAATGTCAAGGAGAAAAGGGTGAAAAAAGTATGACAGTGTAAACATCTAAGAACCAAGAACAAAAAAAATTGGTTTTATACTTGGCACCTGCTGAGTACAAGGGGTAGGTTAGGCCCAAAACAAACTGATAAAAATAAATAATGAAAAACTCTCTAACTAGGAAATTACTATCTTGTCCTAGTCAATGCCACATAAAAATTACACAGTGATTATGTACTTCATAAAAATAATAGAAGTAATATAACAAGTAATCTATGAAGGTATGATTTTAAGACCCATGCAGCAAATTATCATCCAGAACATTCTGTTGCTTTCAGTCTCTGCATATGTACAGTGTAGCTACAATTCATAACATTGTTTCTTATGTTCATTGGGTTTAATTTTTCCTTCTATCCTCTTGGGTTTTTCATCATTATGCTCAGGTCTTTCGTTCACCTTGTCATGAATAATTATATGATCTCTAATCAGTGGGACAATTGCATCATTGGCTCAATGGCAAGCTCCTTTAAAGGCCTTTCCTTTTTACATTCTTTGCATTCCCAGTACCAGACATAGTGTGTTGAATCTATGAAGCTTGTTTTTTCAAATTCATGAAGATCCTGAGGGACTGAGTAACCCTGAAGTAGATTTTGAATGATCAAAGAAAGTTTAAAATATGGGCTGTATAATTTTATATTGGGTCTTTTTATCCACTTATTTGAAAGCACATAATTCAATCTAACTATTATATTACACAGAATATTTGATGTTGTAAAACACTCCATTCCCTAAACCATGCAAGATAGCAGTTTGCTACAGAAGCTATGTTGTGTTTGAGTGAGGTTGACCTATGGGAGGAGATGGTGAAGGAATTCTAAGTTGCCCTTCCTAATGTCTCTTCTCTCCTAACACACCATTGACTCACCCTCATAACACTTTGCTGTGTCTCCTTCTTGTTCCCATAATTCTCATCTTTTTGCACTGATACATACCCAAAGGATATTATGTTGGCCACTGATACACTTCGCTTCTGTTCTCTCTTTTCCAAAATGAATAAAAGTATATTGTACCTACCTCAGAATCTGGTGAGAATAAAATGAGATCTTTTATTTGAAAGCATACTGAATAAGTAAAGAATGAGTACAGAGTGAAGATATAAGAAGCATTATTATTACAATGAAAATATGCTAGAGACTGTGAGTGTCAAAGATTTTAGGAACCACAGTAGAAAACATGACAGATATACCTGAGAGATCTACAACACCCATACAAAGAAAAATAAGTAGTGGCCTCCCACCTACGCTAGGGATCAAGTCTAAAATCTTTAATATCATCTAATAAATGCTTTACAATTAGATAGTAACTCATATCTGCACTATTCGGGTTCCAGTCTCCATGCCCTTCCACAATCTGGCTTAAATGTCTTTCCTCAGCAGGAAAAGTCCTCAGCTGGCAAAGTCCTGTCTCTCCCGCATACCACTCTTCTTTCCAAAGCCTCCTGGCCCCACCTTTTTCTTTAATTTCATGGCACTCTGTATCCACCTACACTATGGAAATGTTAAGGGAGTTAATGAGATCATTTAGTAATATCTGGTACATAACTAATGCTTAACATGGTAGCTATTCGAGTAAAAGATCCGTTGTTTTTCATGTAGAGCATTTCTCTTTCAGTAGACTGACATCCCCACTGGGACAGACTGCATCTTACCCATCTTTGTGTTTCCTGGCACTTAAAACAAATGTCTGCAACACTCTGGCAGATTAATATACATTTATTGAAGAAAAGGAACCTGTAAATGAGTTAAAGACTCACAGTCCTTCAATCCAAGGCAGTCAGCACCCTGGACAGCAATTTAGCTTGCTCGACTAGTGTGAGTCTGTGATAGACTTCCCCCAACGTTTGAATATGGAATAAAAAGTGTAAAAGTTCATTGAAAAGAATAATACGTAATCAATATTATGGTGATGTTTTTTAAATTGGCATTTGAAGATGCCAACTAAAGTCCAGAAAAATTTTGAAGGCCCACTGTTTTAAAAAAATTGAATATTCTGATTCCTTTCTATCTGACGTTAGTTAATATAGTGACTAACATTTCTTTCATTTTTGTCTTCCTATTTATATGCACCAAGTTTCTTCTTTTCTCACTCCCTTTTCATTTTTCTTTTGTTAACACAATTCTTTACTAAAACAATCCAATTATTTCAGACACAGGCCTATAAATATGAAATTTAGATTCTCATAACTCAATAATCCTACTGAGATAGAGTTCACACGAACTTTGTGTAACTTGCTTTGATCTAATTAAGGAGATTATTTATTTCTGAACATGAAAAGTAAAACATTTACTGAAGCCAGAGATTTCCAAACATAGTTTTGCTGCCCACCAGGGTATACATAAAAATATTCAAATAAAGCCTACTTTAATTCACTTTTTATATCAACAATAAATATATCACCTGTAGTATTTCAGAGGAAGAAGATATATTCCAATGTTAAGCAAACAAATAAAAAATTAAAATATCAAATCTGCTAAATGCCACATGTGTAAATTGTAAGCTTAATTCTATACCTGTTATTGCAGTTGTTCAAAGAAAAAGTTGTCAAATGTAACATTATTCTCCAGAATATTTTATACTGTAATAAGCTAAAGGCATATTTCACTGGGCAAGAGTATTTCCTGTCAGACCAAATCTGGTAAATTTTGATTTTCCAAATAATAACAAAGTAGAGCTGATAATTGTATCTTAAGAAGTCAGCATAACAAGATTTTAAAAGAAATAGGAACATAAGATAACATTATAATTTAGAGAGTTTGTATATAAAACATCGAATATTAATCTTACTTTTTTCTACAATTTTAAATATTTATAAATTATTGATCTTAATAGAGAACTTTACATACTTAGTTCTATGATAACTTTATTCTTTTTGGGGTAGACTAGAAAATTTATATTAGTTTATTATTTAAAAATTAATGCAATAAACCTTATAAAATATCCTTTGGACTGTAAAAACACTTTCTTGATTTGATTATTCAATTATCTACTATATAATATTGGTTTACTTACTAGATATTATTTTATACCTAAGAAAACTATATTTACATGTGCATATATGTGGATACATCCACGAATGCTTCCTTGGGATCTTGGTTGCACATAATTGCTTGTGGAGAATATTTTTGTCTTAGTGGGTCTGATGATTTACAAACTATTTTATGAACTGTCAGATCTAAATGATCAGGGCTAAGCCAAAATTATTTATATACATATATTTACATTCTTATTATATGTTAATATATTATACATTATTACAATTTATACATTATTACAATATTAACATTATTAATATATTAATATTATTATATATTACTCTACATACAAGTATTTACATTATTTATATATCTGTAAATTATGGTGCCAATGTGTTGTTCAAACTAGTGAAAGAGAACACTAAAGAGAAGAGTACGTTTATTCTTACTCCCCAAATAAAATTTTGCTAAGTCATGTCTGCTCACAAAAATAGATTGAATTAACTGTAATTTAAAAATGTATGACAATAGCACCAGTTAGAGAAAAGTTTGTGCTTTTTTACTAATGCGTGGCGTACATTAACTTTTGCAAAACCGATGAAAAAATGGCCTGACTCAATTTTTATGCTTAATTCATTGATTTTGGTAAGTCATTTACTTGGGGTGTTTTGCAAATATTTATAGATAAAACTCTATATGACCTACACAGAAACATACTCTCCCACACACGCTCAGCTCTTGACATAAGCAGCCCCACATTCCCCCTCATCTTATTGATGAGGAGTGTTGCCTGAAAATAAACCCAATAAAGCCTATCTGTTCATCGGGAAAAGAGGCTCAATGTTAAGCAAAATATATACTTAAATGACAATATTAATATTTAACGATTTCATAAGACTGTTCATTTATATATCTTTCCCTAGACATACAGGAAATATTGATGTCTCCCCATTAATAATCTCTATCTCAAGTTCTTTTATTTCCTGAAATTACTATTGAAAATATGTCCACCTTATTGCTGTAGAACCAGAAAAATGAAATAGAGCTGGAAAATATTGGCATCACTAAGTCCACAGTTGCTGTTGTCATGTTGTCCCAAATGCATAATGCTAACAGTTATTTTCAAAGTCGTTATTCTTTGGAACATCACCATATTTCCTTATGCGATAGCATCTCTAAAAGTCTTTCAAAGGATACATTATTAACCTTATTTTAATATAAATATAATTCATTGAGGTCTCTTACTGTCAATGATTTTCTTTATCTTATCTGTACTTGCCTCAAAGTCCTTCATTGTATTCATTGTGTCCTAGGACTTCAGGACCCATACTCCAGCTCATAATTTGGCAGCATTTATTAAATATTTTCTGCATTTTTCACCTACTCTAAAATATTCAGCAAATTCAGTTTCATATCTTCTCCTCTCTCTCTCATCTTAACTATTATCAACTGAATAAAAAGTGATCAGCTTTAACCCCACAGAAGGAATTATAACCCCATCTCTATTCCTTGACTTCAGGTTATGTGAGTGGTTAACTTCAATTTTTTTTGTGTGTGCTAATGTTACTTTATATCTCTGCAAGAAAGGATAGAAAGTTTATCAAATTTAACTCCTACTCCACCAGAGGCTTTATACTCAAAAAAGAACTTGAAAAAGGCAACTTAAGTGGGTAATACCCACCTAGAAAAGGCCAGAGATCAGCCTAATGTGAAAAGGGAGTGTTTAGATCACCTTGCTATTTATGAATTACAGAAATTATAGTTCAGGAGTAATGAATAGTTTGAGATAAAGAAATGCAGTACCTAAGAGCACAGCTTCTGAACTCAGACTTCCTGATTTTAAGCTTGGTTCTCAGTATTTTCCAAGTATGTGAAACTGGACAAATAAAACTACACTTAAGCATCAGTTTTGCATGTATAAAATGGAGGAAAATATTTAATTCATCGCAGAGTTGCTTGAGGTTTGAATAAGATAAATCTTAAGTGTCCAGCACATTGCCTGACATTAAAAATAAATAAATGTTATTTATTGTTATTATTAGGTTAGAGGACCCATGAATTGTGGCACAATTTTAGGGTTTTTCTTTTGCAACTTCAGCTGCCCATGTAGAGATTAAATTAGAGAGGTATGTGGTGTACTTTTCTGGGGTAGAGGATTTGAAAGGCTTATCAAGATACTCAAAAGTTAAATCCCACATTCAGTTTAAAAATAAAAGCAGTTGAATAAAACCAAAAAATTACTATTATTAACTATGTATCTTAATATTTTCTTCACGGGATTTGATGTTTTTAAAAAATGTGCTGGGTCTAATTGCAACAGCCTTCAAAACATTTTAATCTCTTCATCATCATCACCATTAAACACACGTTTATTAAGTCCCCGTGTGTGTTTAAAGCTCTGAAAGTTAGAATTAAATTAGAACAATCTATTTTCAAGGACGTCACACTAAACTTAATAGCTATGATTCTGTGCCTCTTCATCTTTATGAGGGTTACATTGGTCAAATTCTTGGCCGAAAATTAAAATTTGAGAAATGTGATATATTGCTAGTTCAGTGAAAATGTCTACACATGTTTATAAAATATTTGAGAAGATTAAATTTTTATATCTTTTGGGTTAGTGTACTATAATCTGATATAGTACTTATCCTATATTTTGAACTAAGCATTTTAGAGATAGAAATGGGCTCTGTTGAGCACAGTAAATGTTTGGATAGACTGTGAAAAATTAACGTTAGCATAACCCAAATATCTCTCAGTCACCAGTTCTTTGAAATTGGCACCTCTCTGCATTCCCCCGAATAAATCCACTTTACCAAGAACTCCTGGAGAGCAATGCAGGTTTTACCTAAGATTTTACAGACTTGACATCACACAACCCCTCACATAACTAAATAAATCTTTTACAAGTCTCATTTGCCAACTCTGTTCTCTGTTGGCTCTGCTTTAATTGTGTTCCTCCTTATTCATCCTTCTCTTGTCTTAAGGAATCTAAAATAGTCTTAGGGACACTAGTTTAGCTTGTCCCACATATGTTTGTCATATGGTGAAAGACTAATTTTCTAATTCTAACAGAGGGTAAAGCAGGTTATCTTGTCTCCAGATAATTGAGTGTTTTAACAGACACATCAATTCACAGAATATGGCTAATAACACACATGCACGCGCGCACACACACACACACCTTTTAATATTGTCTTTCCTTCCTCCTAAGTTCAGCTAGAGAGGAGTGAAGAGGTATAGCTTCTTATCCCTCCAGAATGAAACAGTCACTGCTATGGCACATAAACCGGTTGGAGGAAAGGAAAACCACTGTTCAATGATAGCCATGAGTCCTAAAAAGCTATATCCCTTCTATTCCAAGAGAAGAGAACAGTTTTATCACTGTAGACAAGAGGCGATGCATAACATTGGAGAAAGACTACCCAGTTTGAATCCAAGCTCCATCATTTTCTAGCTGTGTGAATTTACAGTTACTGAAGTGCTTTAGTCACCTCATCTGTGCAACAGTGATAGTACTGGCCTCATAGGGATTATGTAGTGTGTATGTGAGAATTAAAGTGATGTATCATGTGTAAACTGCTTAGGATCACGATGGAACAGAGTAAACACTCACTAAGTGTTAGCCATTGTTATCAGAAGTTTCCTCTGGATCCCAATGAGAACATGTCATAAGTCAAGTGTGTTTCTTGGAGAGTTGGCCAGTGAGTCCTTTTCTCATAAGGTCAGCCAGGTTTAATCTGAGTTTTGTTGGGAGTGGACAGCTAATAAGAGTTGAGCAGCAGAATTACAGCATGAGTATTACCTACTTACAGGTCAAGCCGCCTGAGCAAAAGAAAGGTAGTCAGTCACTCAGGGACTTGATCATTCTAGGCAAAAATTCCCTCAAGTTGCCTTGAAACATAGCTAACAAGCAGAATATCTCTGAAAGAATACATAAGAAACTATTTATTGTTTGCTTCTAGGAAGGGAAATTAAAAGTTGAAGGGAAAGAATTGGGAGAGAACATTTTTATTGTACACCTCTGGAAACTCTAAATTTTAGACCTTGAGAATTTGCTGCTTACCCAGAAAATACATTAGTTGAAAATTTAAGGGCTGGCCACATGGTATAGTGGTTAAGTTCAATGCACTTTGCTTCCATGGCCTGGGTTTGCAGGTTTGGACCCCAGGAGCAGACTTACACCACTCGTCAGCCATGCTGTGGCAGCATCCCACATAGAAAATAGAGTAAGACTGACACAGATGTTAGCTCAGGGTGAATCTTCCTCAAGCAAAAGAAAAAAGAGGAACACTGGCAACAGATGTTAGTTCCGGGTGAATCTTCCGCAGGAAAAAAAATTTTAAACATAGCTAAAAATTAGTTGCATGCTTATTTTCAAACATAGCTTAGTTGTATAAATTCAAATTGCTATGCTGCAATCAATTTGCCTTGGTTGATCTTTACAATCAAGTCAAAGATTTTAACTCCTCTCAGAGGAGTGGCTTTCAAACTATTTTGACCATGACTCACAGTAAGAAATATATTTTACATTGCAACAAGGATATATGTGCTAACTGGAAAGATAGAGATCTAATCGTGCTTTACCGACCCCCAGATTTTACATCATGATGCATACTCTTATGGATGCCAAGCCTCAATTTCTTCCTGCCTGCAAGGAGAACCAAATGCTGAATTGTTCTCTTGACTTTTGCATTCCTTATTTAAGATAGAGTTTTCCAAACTTCTCTTTTCCTCTTAGGACTCAATTCTTCCACAAGGTTTACCACGATGAATTCCCTGCCCTCCCATCACCACCACATGCTAATGAGACTTGCAGAAGCTATCAGTGGAAAATAAGAGATGTTCCTTTATTTACAGCAGCTATTTGCATCTCTGAGACCTTTTATGCTGGATGGTGCTCATTCCAAGGAACCAAATAGGAACGATCACTTGGGGATATTGCCTCTCTAGTTGTATTCTCTTTTCTTCCATGTTTTTCTATAACCTCGTTCCTAGAATATCTCTGAGAGAATTGTATACTCACAATTTAAAAGGATGCAAAGTAGCTTGTTCCTTCTCCTGATACTTGAAAGTAAGAAGGAAAATATCTCATTCATATGATTTTTCTCTATTATTTGGCCTCTGCTTCCTTCCTTTCAAATTTCATAGAGTCAAATATGTTCTGAAAAGTATGAAAAAGTATCTTTTTTTGAGATTGTTAAGCTCTGCTTTCTTCAATACTAACCAGTTTATAGGCAGATGGCACATAAAGTTATGCAGAAATTACCTAGTGGCCTTTGCACCCATAATCTAGCACAGTTCTCTAGAAGCATCTCTAAGCTACCTAGGAAAGCATTGAAAAACACAATGTGATGGGGGATGCAGGTCAGTTATGAGATTCAGACAAGGCCAGCCTGCAGGAGCTTGGTGCCTTCCCACAGTCCACACACCCAGTGGGTCTTCACATTGATTGTATGAACATACTGCGTTTATTACCATCCTTTTACTTTTTTATTCATCCTTTTAACCTATTTGTGCCTTTACTTTTAAAGTAGCTTTTCTGTAGGCATATATAATTGTCTTTATTTTTAATCCAACCTGACAATGTCTGCTTTATATATTTTTTAAAATTTACAGTTAATGTGATTATTGATATAATTTGGTTTAAATATATTATCTTGCTACATTTTTTCTGTTTGTCCCAACTCTTCTTTGTTCTGTTTTTCCTCTTTTTCTACCTTTTGGGTTCAGTATTTTTCACAATTCTACTTTATCTTCTTAGCTACAATTCTTGGTGTTATTTTACTGGTTGCTTTGAGGTTTATAGTATGTATCCTTAACACAGTCTACCATCAAGTGGCCTTATACCACTTCACATACAGTATAAGAACTAGACAACAGTATGCATCCATTTCTCTCCTCCAAAACTTTGTACTATTGTTTTCACGTTTCACTTCTGCATGTTATAAAATCCATGATGCATTATTATTAGTGTTGCTTTAAACAGTTATTAAAAGGGTTTTAAATAATAAGAAAAACATATTTATACTTACTCATATATAGTTGCCATTCCAGTGATCTGATTTCCTTTGTGTAGATCCACATTTTCATCTGGCTAGATAGATAGATAGATAGATAGATAGATAGATAGATAGATAGATAGATAGATAAAACCACTGCTCCATGGGGCCAGCCCCCATCTCTTAATATTTTTCCTTTCTTGGAGTGTGAGTCTGCCATTGATGAATTCTTTTAGCTTTTGTATGTCTGAAAAAGGCTTTATTTCACCTTTGTTTATGAAAGATTATTTTTTTCAAGGTGAAGAATTCTAAGCTATGGTTTTGTTATTTCAGTATTTGAAAGATGCTGCTCCACTGTCTTTTAGCTTGCATTGTTTCCAAAGAAATCTGCTCTCATCATTATCTTTGTTCTTCTGCTCCATATTGTGCCTTTTTACTTTAGCTATTTTTGAGATTTTCTTTTTTAAAAGCGGTTTTAAGCAATTTGATTGTAATGTGTTCTGGTGTAGTTTTCTTTATGCTTCTTGTGCTTGTTGAGGTTCTCGTATACGTGGGTTTATGTTTTTACCAAATTTAGAAAACATTCAGCTATTATTTCTTGAAATATTTTTATACATCTGCTCCCTACTCAGGAACTTTAATTATGTATGCATTAGGATATTTGAAGTTGTCCCATAACTCATTAATGCTCTTCTCATATTTTTTAGTTTTCTTTACTCTGTTTCCCACTGAATATTTTCTACTCCAGTTTTCAGGTTCACTAATCTTTTCTGCAATGTCTAATCTGTTGTTAATTCCAATCAATATATGTTTTCTAAATCTCAGACACTAAAGTTTTCATCTCTAAAAGTTCAATTTGTGTGTTTCATGATTCTACTTAGCATGCTCAATTTTCTTCTAGCTTCTTGAGCCTACAAAATATAGTTACAATAAATGTTTTAATATTTTACTAATTCTACCATCTCTGAAATTTCTGGGTTTGTTTTGACTGACTGATTTTTCTTATATTTTCCTGCTTTCTTGCATGTCTTTTAATTTTTGTTTGGATGCCATTCATTGTGAACTTTGGATTATTGGGCACTGGATATGTTTTATTCCTATAAATATTCTTGATCCTTGGTCTGTGGCATGGTTGAGTTTCCTGGAAATAGTTTGAACTTTGGGGTCTTGCTTTTAAGCTTCTTAACCATTTTGTCTTGGGTAAATTTTACACTGAAGCAAGAGGGTTCTGAGGACTCGCTCTTATGAATTACAAGGTTTTCCACTCTGGTTGGTGGGAATAGGCACTATTCCCAGATGTTCTTTATAATTATTTTGAGTGATTCTTTCCTGAGTCTCAGGTAGTTTCCATACATATAGGAAGCAATCAGAAGTCTGCTAAATAATTACAAGGGACCCTAAGCATGTCTCCAGAATTTTCTATCTGAGCCTCTCTCTCCTCTCAGGTACTCTGTCCTGCAAAACTTTAGCCATTCTGGCTTCCTTGGACTCCCAGCTCTATCTCTTTAGCTCAGGAAAACTGTCAAGCTCTTCTTGGGTTTCTGTGCTGCGCCTAGAAAAGTTTTCCAGGTAGTAAACTGGAGCACTCATATGGAACATGGCTCATCTTGTTTCCTACCTCATAGAGATCTCTGTCTTCATTGCCTACTATAAAATGTCTTGAGAATCATTGTTTTAAATATTTTGACTGTTTTTTTTTAAATTTGTTTCAGACAGGAGGTTAAAGTCAGTCTATTGTCTATAGTGCAAGTCTCTTTCTTTTTTTATAACTTAATCATTTTGGGCTTGAGAAAAATCTTTGCACTGATTTACACTCAGGTATTTTGCTGGTACATTTTTATTATACTTATAATGGAAGGTAAGAGGATGTCAGATTCTTTTCCCTAGGCAAGACTATGAAGAGAACTTAACTTTACAAATTTAAAATAACCTTGCTTAATTGCAATAATTATTTTAAAATATTTTTATAAAGTGAGATTTTACTTGAAAAAGTTTTGAATGAAGACTAAAGACAATCTTACATTTTTAAGAAACAATGTTTACCACAGTACTGTTCCTTGTGTTCATATTTGATTATCGGTTATTCACATTTTGTTACCTATACAGAATTATGATAAAAATATAAACCGTTGGATTTAGTTTACCCTTCTCATTTTCCTTAACCTTTAATTACTTTTAAAAATGACAAATATATATCAAATATTTCCTTTTGAATAGACAATATCCTTTCCTTCTGATCAGTTTTGATCTGAACTTTATTAGAATACTCTGTTCAATTTAAATCATGGTAAATGAAGTGAGATATGGAAAAACAAAATTGGAAAGAGTACAGAGGCAAGAGCAAAATAAATCACTGAAGTGTTGGGAAATGTGCCTGATGAGGAAAGGCTAAAAGACTAAGTGTATATACCCAAGAAAATTGAAAGGAAACTTAATAGCACGTTTCATATATATGAGAGAATATTTTATGGGTGGCAGTGAGCAGCTATTTTGTTTGTAAATTGAGGGCAAAACTTCAATAGTCTCCCAGCTGATCGCCCTGTCACATGCCTCATTTTCTTCATGCTATGATCTATCCAACATAGGGCTGGGAAAACAATATAACTCAAAGGTCATTTTCATTCATCTCTCTCCTATTCAGGAGCTTACAAGGACACTTTCTAACTCACTGCATCAAATCTAAACTTCCAACGACTAGCATCCAAAGTCCTCCATTACACAATGTTATATTTTTCTACCTCATGGCTCAATACTTCCCATACTAGCCCCTCCATTTAAGCCACACGTTTTTGGCATAATTCTTTTTCTTTATTGAGGTATGATTGACATATATTAGCTTCAGATGTATAATATAATGATTCAATATTCATATATATTGAAAATGATCATCACAATAGTCTAGTTAATATCCATCACCATACATAGTTACAAATTTTTTTAATGGCATAACTCTTGACCTCTCTTTTCTCCAAGACTTTTTCCCATTTTTTTTACCCATCTACATGCCGTTCCCAATCCTTTCTGTTAATCATGCCGATAATCTCTAAAATTAGGCACAAACTTCCTTTTAAAAAAATTGTTCATATTAAATTACAGCTAAACCTAAACCTACTTTACCATCATTCTAGCTTTCACAGTTGTGCCTTGCACAACTCCAAGGCAAACTGTGCACTGTAATTTGTGTGAATGCAATCCCTAGATTTGTGCCCGTGCACACTTGAACATTTGTATGTTTGGGCCTGCAACTTCCCTTTTATTTCTTCAACACTGATAATACTCATGCTATTCACTTACTCCTGAGGCTAATATTAAAGCTACCCCATAATCTGCCTTATCTCCTTTCCCTTTTCCCTCTCTTATCACCTCAGCCTTCATGCTTTATACTAGGCATTCTCAAGCTTGTCATTATTGACATTTTGACCTAAGTAATTCTTTGCTGTGGGGTATGTTATGTCTGTTTCATAGGATGTTTAGCAGCATCTCTGGCTTCTTCCCACTAGATGCTATAGTACCCCTTACTTTGTAAGAGCCAAAAATTTCTCCAGCCATTGCCAAAGGTTCTTGTGGGGGCAAAATCACTCTTGATTGAGATCCACTGCTCCAGCCATACCAAATTAGTAATAATTCTCCAAACTCTATATAACAATTCATGTGTCTGTCAGCATGATTCCTTCTCTCCTTTATGTTCTTCCTATATGTGAAAACTTGAAGAACTTGTATTCTTAGAAAATGAACCAACAATGAAACAAAGCAACTACCAAAAAACTATCACACAATAAAACCACAATAAAAACCACAATAGTTTAGGTGTCACTATCTTGAGAAAGCATAACTGGGTCCCTAGGCAGAATTTATCTTTCTCTTATTGTTGCTATTACTCATTTAGATCATGTGCATTTTCCTATTGCTGCACTCATCACACATCCTCATAATTTATTTTCTTAAAATCAATCTACCTAATAAAATGTAAGTGCTTTGAAAATAATATGAATCAAAACCATCTCCATAGCCCCATGCCAGGCACATATATACTAGATAGATATTGAAGAAAACATTTAATATTACCTTTTCCATTGAGTCTCCTGATCAGACAACATGTGCACACATTATTGGAAGCTAAGTAAGAGCTTTTAGTATTTATTTTATAATTTTAATAATACTGGTGGTTTAAAAATTGTTTTAAAAATCTGTTTCTGCAAAAAAGATAAATGGTTTAAAATAGCTTCAAATGTTAAATATCTTTTTTAAAAAAGAAAAATTTTATTGAAAGAAGGAATCTGTTTATTTCCTAATAGAGTGTTGGAAACAGTTTTGGTTCAAATATTTTTTTCTTTTTTTAAAGATTGGCCCTGAGCTGTTGCCAATCTTCTCTTTTTCTTCTTCTCCCCAAAGCCTCCCAGTACATATTTGTATATTCTAGTTGTAGGTTCTTCTAGTTTGCTATGTAGGACGCTGCCTCAGCATGGCTTGACAAGTGGTGTCAGGTCTGTGCCCGAGAAAAGGATTTCTAGATTTCTAGGATGGTTTTGCTTTGCTGAGGGAGCTTTCAGCTTGCAAACCACAAACATTATGACTAGTTTCATATTTTTTAGAAGTCTAATGAAATTAGAATATGGCCAAAAACAATCGAGGATTAACTCTCCATGTCTCCTATTATAAATCTCAGAATTATGTGTCAAGCTAGGGAAAATATAAAATAGAATGAATATGGTGTGATTTGGAGTGATTAGCATGAAACTCAAAATTAAAAATGCATAGACCCCAGTTGCATTTTCCACATAAACATTCAGATCGGGAAGGGAGAAGCACAATCTACCATGGAGGATCCAGGCTGTCACCATCTGAATCCACAGACCACTCACAACAAAATGAATACTGGGACAATCAGACTTTATGTGCATCCAGAAGAAATGCAATGAGTCTACAACACTGCTTATGAGGTGTTCTTCCCAAAAGTCTTTAACCTGATTTTAAACAAGCCACTAAATCTAACTTCTTGTTGACCAGTAAGTAATGGGAGGAGTAGAGGAACAAGTCAGATGACACTGTGAGGCAGAGGAAGCAATTAGACAAATAGGTGGAACCTGCTCGTCAATAAGTCAATGTCAAAAAAGACAGGCAGAGAGTAGGAACAAGGGTGTTGGGACTAAAAAGAGCAAAGAAATACACCAACCAAAAAGAATGCCTTACCTTAATTGGATCTTTAGCTTAAAGGAATTAACTTAAAAGTTTTTTTTGGTTAATTGGCGAAATTTAAAAATGCAGTGGGTATTAAATGATATCAAGAAACTTTTGTCAATTTTGTCGGGTGCAATAATGATACTAAGTGGTATTGTAACATATTGAAAATGTCTCATTTTAGGTTTGATACAAAAATATTTAGGTTTTAGAAGTCACATCTGCAATTTACTTAAAAATTATCCGGCAAAAAAATGAAAAACGTAAATGTGGCAAAAACGTTACCATTTGTTAAATCGAAGTAATGTGTGTATGAGAGTCATTTTATGACCTATGTTTTTCCACATATTTGAAAGTTTTCATAAGAAACCTGAAAGGTTTTTCTTCATTGATGCACCTATAAGTGTGATACTAACTTGTGATATTAACTTGTATTGTTAAACAGTTCCTTTGCTTTTTTTATCCTTAAATGGATGAATGGCATCAATAAGAATCTTCTTTTTATATAAAAATGTTTGTAAAATAGCCAAAAAAACCCCCAAATTTTATAACTGCTATTGTAATTTAGATGTAAGATACAATGAGTTTGACATTGACTTCATTTGTTCATTCATTTATTCTCCTCATTCAACAAACTATTTAGAGTGGCATCACAGAAAAATAATTCTCCATAAATCACTGGATTTTTAAATTTTGATGTCCCATAGATCTACTTGCTCAAATTGCTGAAACCATCTGAGTTTCAATTTTGTCATCTATAAAATGAGAATATTAATAAATTTCTATTATTATATGAAGAATAAATGACCTAATAAGTATAAAGTGCTAGAATTCAATGATATCTAAGTGAATGGTGGAGTTATCATCAACAGTGGTGTCACTGACGCCAACAACATAATTATGAAATGGCTCACTAGACTATTTTCCCAAAGATTCTCTTCAGAGCCTTCAGCATCGTCTGTTTAAACAGTCCTCCTATTGAAGAATCACGGCAAATTTCACTGCATGTGCTAGATTAGTTGTTTTCTAAAAAGTCGAATCAAAATTCTAAATTCCCCTTATAGTTTAAAGATCATAGAAATTATGAGTATGGACACATTTCAATGAAAAATTTTTTTTCTGTCTTGAAGAATAATTAAGATTATTTCTGTTAGTGAACATGTAAAATAAAAATTATAAAATGCTCAAGAGTTTTCAGGACTAATTTGCAAAAATTGTATTACATTTTGAAAGGGTACCTGATGAGTTTCCCCAACAAGCTAAAATTAGAGATTAGATCATTGGTGCAAAGCAGCACAATTATTTCTTAGATATGTTCTTTTGAAACAACAGGGCCCAAGGTATCTCTGGACTATACTTTCTAAGTAAAAGGGCATGCTGTGAAAAAGTCTGAGTCCAGAAACCTTTGATTTCAGAAACAGCCTACCTCGTTAAACAGGTTCTGTGCAGGGGGATCAGATGGCAACCTTCGTCAATTGATTTTTAACAATTCTGTAACTATAGTGCTATCATTTGTGCAGCTGTAATTAAAGGCCCAATGTTTCAGTTTCCACTCTTCATTTTCTGAACTGTTCATAAATGTCTGCTGCAGGCTGAAGCCACAGTGCAAGATTTTATTAATAACAGATTTGAGATATAACTGTGATAGAATTTATGTTCCCCCAACAGAGTTCACAGTGTTCCACTTCGTGGGCGAGCTGGTTTCTGTAATCTCACTACCCAACAAATGACAATAGCTGAAGTAGAATGAGTGGGAGCTAATAAAATGGAACCAACTTACTTGGCTGGTTCAGTTCATTTGTACAATTGATGAGGACACAACAAAATAATTAGTCTTGCTGTTCTCAGGTCATTAAGACAACCTTAGGGAAAATCAGACAGAGAAAAAGTTCCAAACTCTTGTTTGACTTCCCCATCATAAAAATATAAAAATTGAGATGGCTTTGGAATAGGATATGACTATTCTACCCAAACATTTATATTAAATCACTTAATGAAAAAGTGTATCATTTATATTGTCTAATCAAAATGTACAGGATGGCTGAAACTATGGCATATTTCTATCTGCCCAAAATCACAGAAAAATTCTACTAAAACTAATTTAGGCTGAGAAAATTCAGAAAGCAATTCAGGATTTAACAATGCTTATAATGTTTATTAAGAATGCCCAGAATTAGCCAAACTGTTAAGAGTGAGGGCATAGTCCTCAATGCTGACCTAACTGCTGACACCAACTACAATTTTGAAGGGTTCCCCAAACTACCCTCATGTTCGATAATTTCCTAGAAGGACTCATAGAACTCCGGGCAAGCTACTGTACTTGTAATTACTGTTTATTATATGGAAAAGGTACAAATGAATATCAGCCAAAGGAAGAGGCACATAGGGCAGAGTCTAGGAGGATTCCAAACACGAAGCTTCTATTGTCCTCTCCTGGCATTGCCATGTAACAATGTGCACAAACTATTGCCAAACAAGGAAGCTCATCCAAGCTTCTGTGTCCATAGTTTTCATGGAGTCTTTGATACATAAGCATAATTGATTGATTGATTGCTCACATAGCTGAACTCAAGTCTCTAACTCAACTGATACCACATGACCCAAAACCCCCACCCTAGGTCCCATTGTTGGTCTTTTTGGTGGGGCCAGCCCACACCCTTAAGCTATTGTGTATGGATGACCCAACCCTAAGATCCAGTGTAGCTAGCTCCCATTCTAAACAAAGACATTCCTATCAGGTATGAAATAGACTACCTCCCAGCAGCCTAGGGCTAAAGCCAGATCTTTCTTTGAGCAAGGCCAAATTCCTTACTATACAATAGTAATGATCATTTTACATCTAAGCGTGGAGTTAAAATATATGTGTACTGTGATATCTCTATTTTACCCTCTGTGATTTTTTTAACTAGGATATTATAATCATCCACTAGTAAATATTCTATTCCCTAGCAGTCAATGACTATTCTGTTTATGTAGTTTGATACATAACCCTTCCACTCTCCTGACTTATCAAAGCATTTTAACCTCAAGTCATTTTATTTTAGTCGGTCAATTTTGTTTATAGAGTCATGTCTATCCTGAGCTGTTTTCTGACTCACTAAGAAAGCTTTTCATCAAACCACATTCCACTTTCCCCCACCTCTCCCAATACAAATATAACAATACTAATTCTTGGTTCTCCCTCTGTCCAATCCAGTGACTTTTCTCAATTAATTTATTCGGTTCAGTCTCATTTTAGTTTAAAACTATCCCTGGGAAGATAATTTAATTTGATAGAAAAGAGTTAATGCCCATCATATAGAACTGAGTTAAAGATTTTAGGAATCCTGGTTACTGAGTCTGACAAATTCTAATACATGATTACTAATACATATTCCCATTTTTAAAAGAATTACTCATAAGGATTAATATTTTCAAAACTAACAAGATTATCTGGTGCCACTCTGAAAATAAAATATAAGGCATTATTATTTTATAAATACTTATTGTATAAAGAAAACTGTGTATTATTGCTGTTCCATGAAAAGTTCCATTTGGAATATATTTATCCAGATGGGGAATACTCATTAGCAGAGGACCCAGCAATAGGAAAGAATAAGCTGTCAATCAAGCAAACGACCTTCATGACAATGTTCATTAGGAAGGAAATACTTTAGATGAACAAGTGACTGCAGGGTTGAGGCCAGAGCATAACTTTGCCATGAATGGGGCTGAAAAACACCCCTGTGTCCATGGAAGGCTGCAGCAATGCTGCTTTTGTGCCAGAACTTAGTACTAGCCTGTAGGAATATTTTTTTCTAAAGTATGTCTCGTATGTGGATATCAGTTTCTATTACACTTCTCCATAAGATTATATGAAATGTTTTAGAATTCATCATGAAGGGGCCAACATAGGAACCAGCAATTTCAGAAATCTTGAGGACAAATGGTTTCTTTGGAAATTCTCTTCTATGGAAAATGGCTAGGACCTAAGTAGCCAAACTAAAAATAGTCCCAGTATAAGAAGTAAGATATATATTGAATGCTTATTATACACCATGTGCTGTGTATAGATTATTTAATTCACTCTTCCTGACTATCCTATAAGGTGGAGATTATGATGTCTATTTTTATATGCAAATGAAGAAAGGAGGCACACAAGGGTTGAAGAACCTGCCCCAGGTTAAGCTGCTAAAGTGGCCAGTGAAGGATTCAAATCCCACTTTATAATACTCCAAAGACTGTGTTCTTCCCATACTCTGTCTCAACTCTTGCAGAATCACACCCAACTGCTCTGGATCTAGTATTGTGAATAGCCTTATTAATGGATCTAATTATTTCAATGTTTTTCCTTGAGGCTAAGAAGGGTAGAGATGCTAGTAGCTTTCAGGGAACAAGATGGTCAAATCTGGCTTCAAATCTCTGATCTGCCACTTACTAGCTGTGCAACTTTGAGCATATTACTCAACTCTCGTAACAAGAGATTTCCTCCTAAATGAACTAGGAGAACATAAAGAACTTCACAAGTTTGCTGTACAAATTAAACAAGAAAATGCAAATAAAGCACTTAGCACAGTGCCTGATATTAAGGTGTGAGACAGCTCAGCAGCTTCTCAGGGTACCAAATATAAGGGACTCTGTTACTAAAACTGATCATAAACTTGGTGCTAGAAACCCAAGTTTTTCTATAAAAGCTCCTTAAATAACAGACAAACATAAATGGGACTTAGTCCTGCCAAAGAAAGAGTAGTGATAAGCCATGCTTAGGTTAATCCATCTGCTCAACTTTTTTGTTTTAAGGCTAACAAACAAGTTGAGAATTACAATTACAACAACTTCAAAAATACCCAACTACCAGACATTGAAGACAAAAGATACAGTTAACTGAACATTCTGTACTGGAAGTCGTGGCTCCCAGAAGGCTGCCTGGATCTGGCTAGTGAAGTTTCCAGGAGTGAAGTGACCAGCAATGGCAGCAGCAAACTTCAGTACAGCTTGCTGACCAGTATTTCTGGAGGATATGACACTGATATCCGCCAGTTTTTCAAGGGGAACAATGGTAGAAGCCGCCAGCAGAAGCTTCTTTCAGGTTCTCTTAAGATTTATGATGTACGTGCCATCACTTTTCCTTTTGTAAATGTACTGTTCCATTTGGTAGTCAAGATTGGTGGCAGCTAAGTGGCTTCCTGCTGCAAGGAATTTAAGAACATCCTCCTCCTTCATTTTCAGGACATTGAGAGCTCTAGACATTGTGAAAGTATCCCTTTAAGTTACAAGGGGAACTCAAGAACAACACTAAAGGACCAGAGTCTGAGTAGCACCTTGTACAAAATGCTGCTGCTGAGCTCCATGGAGAGCTGATGCCTTCCATAGATAACCAAAATTGTATTATGTATTGTCCTAAGACATTCCGCAAGTATTTCATCATCCATTTCATTAAGAATTTATTATTTGTATTTATTTCCCAAGGGCTACATTTCTAATAATCAACGTGTAAGGAGCTAGGTGACTGAATGAAGAAAAATAAATTGTTTCATAAACAGAGCTTCTGACATCAATACAACAACTTTCAACTTAACATTTTGTTAAATCTACTTTATTGAGGTACAATTTATATACAATAAAATTTATATGTTTTAAGTGTACAGTTCAATAAGTTTTAAATATAAAAGCCTATAATACTACAACTCCAATCAAGAGAATCTATCAACTACTATAAAGTAAACGTCACCAAGGGGATTGCAACGTTCTTTAAGAAATTACCATTACTTTAACTACATTGTCACGTATCGTCTCAATTCTGCATTCTCAGGATTATTAGAATTACTTGTCTTTTAATCAATTACAAAGAACTAATTCATTTTCCTCATATAGACTATATTGGGATTCTGAAACACCAAGTAATGTATGTGATTGGTTTATTGTCTGAATACATAGTTCTAGTCTTTAGCTAAATTTCTGGGATATAATATCTGTCATAGCCACAATTAAAAAATAATTCACAATATAGCCTATATTCCTCTGTCATTTTTATGTTATCTCAATTGCATTTGGTTAAAATAATAGTGTTTATAGAGAGGATTTTGTGCACAATTTTTCTTAACAAGAAAGTTATTTGTTCACACAGAACTGGCACTTACTCTCAAAGTATCTTTAATTTCTGAAGTTCAAATTATTTCTGATTATAGCACCTCATTTGAACCTATACTTCAGATGGCTAGAGTTCACTGGTATCTAATAAAAACTAAATAGATGTTCAAAACTCTCCCATTCCTAGAGGAGAGCTTTTTCTCTGTATTTTTTTTAAATTGTGGTATTTACATGAAAAATGTCTGATCTCATTTTCTCAATGGTGCTTCTGATAGAAAAAAGTTCAACAATTTGGGCGTAAGTGTGGAAATGTCTTATAGTTCATTAGTCAACTAGGAACCTGGATCTAGCTCTGTTCTTGCCACTAAAACCCAGAGAAATTCACCTCAAGTCTCTGGTTCTCAGTTTCCTCACCCTAATGAAATAAACTCACGAATACAGAATCAGTTATTCTTAAAGATTGCTTTTTCTTTTAGATTTTTGCTTTACAATTAGCACAGACTATTTGAAAAGCTTGGCCTTTTCAAACAAGGTCAATAGAATTAAAGCTCTCCATTAAGTTAATGATGAAACAAACCTTTGAATAGGATGACAACAGATTTTTTTCCCATTATATTAGCAGAAATTATTAAATTGCTGCTAAATTATGAACTATGATGCCCTCGTAGAACCAGTCTTTTTCAAACCCTCAGACTCTAAACTTCCATTGTCTTTATTGGTCCTAAAATTTCTTGAGGGCTGAATTCCTAAATTCCTACCTTCTTCATTTTAATATTGTAATACCCTAGCAACAGGCCAGGCACATGTAATTACTTAATTTTTTTTATAACTCAACTGAAATACTTCAGCTAATGCTCACTACCACCATAAAGGACAAAGTGTTTTCAATCCATTTTACTGAATAGGAAAATAGGATCAAAAAGGTTAAGTAATTTCCTCAAAATCCCATGGATTGTAAATGACAGAGCTAAGATTGCATAGTCAACTCTTCCAAAGTTAGAAAAGGTGGATAACTCTAATCACAGAGGCAAACCTTTTTTCCTTGTAATCCTTGAAGAGGATTCATTTAACATCAATAAAATATTTTCTTAAAAAGAGGAAGATAGGAAAAGCAGAAGCAGCAGCAAAGAAGCATTAAAAGAGGATAGGAATTTTAAATTTGCAAATTTGCATTATCCAAGTATAAATTCACATCAGATTAAAAAAATAAAAGCATCAAATAAAAATAATCAGAGTTTAGCATTAAAAAGACCATTCAAATTGGCCCGGCCTCACTGTACTAGTAATATTGATTTATTTTCAAACTGACAGTACAGGATAAATTCCTCCGAGTTTATTTAAGTTGTACACTTACATATCTGTTAAGAGTGTAGATCTCATGTTAAATGTTTTTCCTACAATAAGATAAATTTTTTTAAAAAAGGACAAGAAAAGAAATAGCTAGACCAGATAGATGTAAAACAGCTCTGCTTCTTCAGTCTGGCCATCAGATCTGTTGCTGAGGACAATATGGAGGGAGAGGTTGATTTCTTGGTCAATATTGCTTTGCTCTGCCTTCCCCACAGGGTGAAACTGCAGCTGGGGAGCTGTGCTGGATCCAGCCTACAGAAAATTTCAAACAGCAACGACTAAAATCAGTAACACTTAAAATGACTGATTTAACAAATGCCAGACAATCAACACTATTTTTAGTAATAATCCTTCCCTTGATTATTTTTGGTGGCACCAAGACTATTTGTGGTCTAATTATAGACCTGGAGCAGAAGGGGAAAACAAATAAAAATATATGAGATCTTAAATTAGTAAATGTTAAGTAATGTACCGATTTAAATAACTTTAAGCAGAAGTGAATGCGTAAGATAAATTTCTGTATTTATGGGATGGGAAGACTGAACAATTTTCACTGATGTGTTTTCTGAGCATGAATAGTACACATTTAGGCTAAAATTCATCACTGTTGCCTCCAACAGAAGGTACATGTGAGAATTGATTAACTGGAGAAACAGAGTTCTACCTAATATTCATAGCAAGTCAGTAAGTTCCTCATATGTTAATGAGTAAAAGGAAAGAAATAAAAGACAAACATTCTTTCAAGTGTATATGTAATATATGTACTTTTTAATATTAAAACACAGGAGATTGACAAGATGGTTATACATGTTTTAAGATTATACAAAATAAAGAGCAAACGAAAATTAAAAGACAGGAAACTAGCAGAGAGAAAAACTGGCATCATACATGACAGAAAAATTTGATAATATATTTTAAATATAAAGAGCTCTTAGGAATCAATAAGAAACAATCATTTCAATTTTCAGTGGGCAAAGAGAATGAATGGGCAGTCCACCATAAGAAAAATACCAATATACAATAAATGTGGGGAAGAAAAGTTTAGAATTCTTGTTAACCAAAGTGTTAGAGGTACTTTTCAAATAAGATACCATTTTTTTCTTATCTAATTCTAGGTTTTGGTAAAGGTTCAAGATTATCATCCACTCTTGAAGAGAACTTAAATTGGAAACATTTCTCAAAAATTTTTTGGCAAAATGTGACAAAAGCTTGAAAAATGTGCCTACACTTTAACCAAACAATTTGATTTCTTAAAATTTATCTGTAAGACATGAACAGAAATCCATTAGAATGTCAACTGTAACATTTATAATGGAAAATTTGGATATAGTAACCTAACTACTTAATAATCACTGATTGCTTAAATAAATATTCAAGTGTTACTACCATGGAATACAATGCAGCCATTTAAAAATATCATATTGTATGAGACTAATTATAATATTAAGGAGAAATTTCCAGAATAGGCAAATCTTTAGTGACAGAGAGTACATTGGTGATTGGCTAAGGCTAGGAGATTTGGGGGGGAAATTGAGAGTGACTGCTAATGGCTATGGGTTTTTTTGGGGAGGGAATGATGAAAATGTTCTAAAATTAACTGTGATGATAGTTGTAACACTCCCCCTGAATATACTGAAAAAACACCAAATTATACACTTTAGGTGGGTGAATTTTATAGTATGTGAACTATATTTCAATAAAGCTGTTATTTAAAAACCAGCATAAGAAAATCAAAAGACAGCTGACAAACTGGCTAAAGTACTTGCAATATATATCATAAATAAAGAGCCTACCTTCATAATACCTAAATAACTTAAAATTTGAGGAAAATTATCTGAAAATCAGATAGAAAAATGAGCAAAGACATGAATGGACAATTCACATAAAAAGATGTAAAAATGGTGCTTAACTTCATGAAAAGATATTTAACTTAATTCACCATAAGAGAAATGAAAATAAAAGCTACACTGAAGATAAAATGTCACAGAAACACACACATATATGCACGCGTGCGCACACACACACATACACATGCACAAAGTGAGTGCATGTAAAAACCGGCAAAATCCAAATGAGGTTTGTAGTTTAGTCAACAGTATTGTACCAATGGCCATTTCTTGCTTTTGATCATTATACTCTGGTTATATAAAATATTATCATTGGAGGAAACTGGGTACAGGATACACAGAAAATGTATCGTTAAACTTTCATGTGAATCTAAAATTATTTCAAAATAAATGTTTTTAAAAGATGTAATGAAATATTAATAACATATTGAGTTTAAAAGTAAAGTCATAAAAAGGCATGCATATAGGATCCCAATATGTTGAAAAACATAGGCTTCAAACTAAACAAAAGGCAGAATAAAAAACGATATTAAGTGATTGAATTTTAAATGATTTGTATGTGTGTGTGCGTACATGGGTGGATATTTCTGTATTTTCTGAAATCTCTAACTTGAACATTTTTGTAATATGAGAAATCTTTATCAAAATAATAGAAGAAAAATCCAATAAATGCTGTGTCTATAAGTTTACCTGCCTGAGAGCAGTTCAGTGAACTAAACAAGGCCTTTTGCACCTGTTTTTTTACTTATCTCTCTACAATTCTACAATAAACCAAGCGATGCATATTATTTTTTAGACAAATCAGAGCTTGCAATTTCCAGAAGGAAATTTATTTACATATAAGATAACATATAGCTGACTTTGATGTTCTATTTCCAAAACTCTACTTCAGAGAAAACCTGTTACACATCATTCAATTTTATAAGCCTTTTAAAAAATATAACTTTTCATCCCTATTATGAATCACTTTGTGCTCTGGTTAATTTGATCAGCATAAAGACTTTAATTACATAATTTGAATTCCCTATGCCCTTTGGCAACACAAGCCTCAGTCTAATTCCTTTTTAGTAATCAAGTATGAAAGAAATTCTCCAGAAGTACCTGCAATTTTTTTTCTTCCGTCTTAGCCCCATGAGAGCACCCTCATCAAACAAATCACACCAGTGCAGCACTGTGCCAAAATATCAGTGAGCACATGAGAGATAATAAAATCATCAGTCAGTGATGAAAGAGTAGCTTAACTAACTTTCCTCAAACAACTCAAATATATGGTTTACCAATACATTTGCTATGTTAGAAAAACTTAGATCTTAGATGCAAGGTCAATTAAGATTATTACAACCAACAATGTAATTGATGATACTGTTACAATCATTAGCGCAATAACACATATTCAGCATAAAATGTTACAGCACAATTTATGATTATTTTCATCTCAAAGAGGATTTTCTATAAAACAATAAATGCCTTAACTCTCACATTTTAACAGATGACTGCTTCCAGGCTACAAGAAGTTCTTTGGGGAACTCATGAATAAAAGTCACGTAAGTCACTAAAATAATACACCACCACCTTCTTCTCTTTATTTTTGTTATGTTAAAACAAACTGTGGAATCTTAGCCAGTTTTATTATATGGAACTTCCTTAAGTTTCCTCAGAAAAGGAAATTTTAAACCATCAATTGCAAAGTTTAATCTCAAATTCTGGCTAAAATCATTCTCTAGTTACTCCTTCAACTCTCTTCCTGGAGCTTTATGATTCATTCCGGCCAGAAGGGATGTCTCACAGAGGAAGCATTCCTGAAATAACGAGGGATATTTAAGTAGAGAAGCAGCTCCGGCCCATGTGGCTTTGGCAGAATGCATTCAGTACTACGGTCTGGTCAACACAGTCCTTACAGTGACCTCATAGATCATTAAAAAAAAGAAAAGACATCTACTCTCAACAAAAGATATGTGATAATAGATAAAAGATAATGGGTAAATCCCAGCAAAACAATGACCTCCTGCTCTTCTCTCCAAAAACAGTTCGGAAGCTAAATAAAGACAGGCTTATTCAGTGGAGCAGTAATGGGAACACAGGGCACTCCTACAACTACAGAATAGTTTATCTGTCACATGATTGAATTGTTTTTTCTTTTTCCTAAGTCCTACCTTTGATGACATCTTAGGAAACTCATTGACTAACAGTTATCTAAAGAAAAATGGTGGGGCCGGCCTGGTGGCGTAGCAGTTAAGTTTGCATGTTCCACTTCTCGCGGCCTGGGGTTCGCCAGTTTGGGTCCCAGGTGCAGTCATGGCACCGCTTGGTACACCATGCTGTGGTAGGCATCCCACGTATAAAGTAGAGGAAGATGGGCATGGATGTTAGCTCAGGGCCAGGCTTCCTCAGCAAAAAAGAGGAGGACTGGCAGTAGTTAACTCAGGGCTAATCTTCCTCAAAAAAAAAAAAAGAAAGAAAGAAAAAAAAAGGAAAATGATGGCTCTTCTTCTGATTTCAGGGAATTGTTAGAATGAATAATGGATCCTCTTCAAAACTGTCTTACTTTGTATTGCTATTTTTTGAAAACTGGCCAGAACTGTTATCCATTTTTCTATGGTTTTATTACAGAAACATCCTATTTTACAAATTTATTATACATTAAGATAATAACTAATATTTATTGAGTGGCTAAATGGGTAGGCACACACCTAAATGACTGAACAATGATGTTTACACTAAAAATGGATGGATGAGTAAGAGTGGGTGGGCAATTTGTTAGGCATTTGGAGTTGGAGTGGGGAGGAATGTCCCAGGCAGAGGAAACAACGCTGAGGAAGACCCTGCATCCCGGGAATAGATTAAGGAAGCTTCCATTTGAACAGAAAAAACTCTGGATCATGGAAACCAAAAGGACCTGGGGTGGGGTTTGATGTTGACTGGGTTGGGGCTCAAGGGAACTTTCTGAGATGATAGAAATGTTCCATATCCTGATTACGTAAGTATATAAATTAGTCAAAACTTAGCAAAATGTGCATTTAAAATGGTTGCACTTTTATTGTATGTTAATTATATCTCAAAAAAGTTGATTTAAAAAATAAGTTTATGAAAACACTGCACTGTATCCCTCTCTTGGAGACTAGGAGTATATATCACACTAGAATATTAAGGCTGTAGTTAAAATGTGACTTAATTTTGTTCAAACAAGCGTTTCTCACGTTTATTTGAATACAATGCACATTTTTGAGTGATGGGTTTTTGCGGACCTAATATTCACAGAATATAATTTTTTAAAATATTAATGTCTACAATTTTCAAAATTGTTTTCTGTTTTGCTGCTCATTTCTCTACACGACATCTGGGGAATAATGGGGATAACTGTTTTATCTTGGAAACAGATTCACTTTTATTATTCAGTCCCCAAATATTTCTTTCTGCTAGAAAATTCTCCATACAAAATCTTACAATTAATGAATTAGGTCCATATATTTCCTTATTTTTAGCATTGTTTCTGTACCAGTAGGTCTGCATAAATTTTCCAGGATCACTTCTGGCTCTACAATTATGTAACCCAATGAAAAATATATTCATTATTCTCCCTTTTAAAAAATTCTTCATTACTAAAGTCTTTCTACACTATGAACTTATATCAATAAGTTAGTATGACTTCATTGCAAAGCAGAAATATCAGAGCCATGGAATAAAGATGCTTTGGAATTCACCCAAGCTTAGTAATATTCCTGAAAGCCACCAGCCAACTAAGGCTCATGAGAAAGACCTTAGCATAAATTGAATTTATATCTAAAAGTCCTAATTAGACCTCTGTTGAAGTCATGATCATTAGGTTTTCTATTGTGCCTGGCGGCTAAAATAGTTGTTCTCACTGTGTACAGTAAGTGAGAAGCAACATCAAATCATAACATTTTCAAACCGTATGGCACCTTAGAGATTAGCTATTTCAATTTCTTCAATTTACAGATGAGGACAAGGAGGTCCAATGAGGTCAAGTGACCCGCTTAGAAGCAGCTTCAAAATCAAATTTTATTATAGGTATTTAGAGTACATTGTGTGAATTAAAAGGTTTTGAAATGTTACAAAATATTTCCTCCAATAAAATACATAAAATAAGTTGTAGAAAAGGAAAGAAATGAAAGTTCTAAACTCAATGGAATTAACTACGATGGCTGAGACTACAATATTTTCTGACACACTGTATCATTCATTCCCAAGTATTTTCTTTTTCAACGTAGTTCATTTATGATAACTTTAAGTGCATAGATGATTAACTTTTGCAGGAATCTTGAATCCTCTATGGTATGACAAATCTTTCTATCTTATTGAAAAGCAAGCTGACTTTTTCTCAACAAAATATTTGCTGACTTTGCAGTTCAAAACTGAATCTTCCAAAAGGAGATAAGCAAATAGAATAAATGCTCTTCATCCTATATTGTTCTGTCTTAGATGAGGCAGGAATGAGTCAGGTCAGTGTTGATTCAAGAGGAAACTAAGTCAAACAGAACTTTGTGGATATTGGCTAAGACACAGAAAGGGCTTAACTGAGAAGCGTCATTGTTTAGGTACAGAATGGGACTGAGCAAGACTTTCTCAAAAGACTCATAACATCAAAGATCCACAGTGTTGGAAGAAATATGAGAAATCATATAGACTTGACTTATTCTAAAAAAGATGAGGAAATTGAGAGCCAGAAAGGAAAAGTGACTTACTTGGGTTTTATACTGGTCAGTGGATGAGTCAGGGCTAGAGGCCAAGTCCCCTGAGTTCTAATAGAGTGATTCGTTTGATCTCATCACACCGTGGAGACCAGAGGACACAGGTATCTGCAAGTCATCACGTATGTAGAGAAGTCAGTGATACAGTAACAGGCCAGGGAGTATCTGGGCTGTGATCTGAGACTGTCCCTGGGATCCCAGAGTGTCTGATTAGTGCATCTGATTATCCATACACCAGATGCTCAGAGGCTAGTGCCCTGTGCTCTTTGGATTCCGTAAATTAAAGTCATTTCTTTCTCTTGCAATCTGCTCTTCCTTAGCTGATTGCTGGAGATGATTGAGAGAGAGTCCACAGTGCATAGTAGTGTCATCACAATCGTCAATGCCAAGACCTCTAGATAAACCCGTAAAGTACCTGACATTCTGAGAAATGGGATTCTGCAAAATGAAATCAATATCTTCACTTCTGCAATAAGATCATGTCTCACAGGATCCTACTCAGCTCATCCCTAATCCAGCCTTCCATCTGCCTTTTTAAAATGGAAACCCTGTAAACACAGAACTAGATTAAGGACAAAAAAAATTCTAATCTGTCATTGCCTTTTAGGCTTGGGAGTTTCTAAGGCCTTTGTCCAAACCATGACCATTGATTTTTCCTTCAGTGATATGGCCATACAGGATTCACCTTGCCTTCTCCACTAAGAACTTTCCTAATCATCTGGCTATTTGTCCCAAGCTTCCTTCACAGACTATTTGATCAGTACTGATGATTGTAAATCTCTGGCTTATCTTATTTTGGCAAATCCACTCACTTAAAGGATAGGACAAACTTAACTTGAATTCTGGGAGAGGGTTCTAGGCTCTGGGATGGGTCAGATGCAATCTTAAAATTAAAGACAGAGGGGCTGGCCCAGTGGCGTAGTGATTAAGTTCGCATGCTGCACTTTGGTGGCCCAGGGTTCGCAGGTTTGGATCCCGGGCGCAGATCTACACACCGCTCATCAAGGCAGGCTGTGGCAGCATCCCATATACAAAGTAGAGGAAGATGGGCACGGATGTTAGCTCAGGGACCATCTTCCTTAAGCAAAAAGAGGAAGATTGGCAATAGATGTTAGCTCAGGGCCAATCTTCCTCACAAAAAATAATTAATTAACTAACTTAATTAAGGATAGAGGCAGAAAGCCAATGATAATGCAAAAGGGCCGTGTTCAGCATCAGGCTTATAGGAGACTGCAAAGAAGCAGGCGAAAAATAAAGCAAGGGGCCAGGAATAGATCAAAAAGTGGTTAAACTATTAATTTGAAAGTGCTAGATAAGATTGGATTCCTACATCCACTGAATTAGTAGTCTTCACATATCAGATACTCAGCCTTCCCACTTCCTTTGACTTTTCAAACTTTCTCAGAAAAACGGGGTCTGTGGAGAAGGTTACCATGCATAGACTAAACCAGATTCTGAGTCAGTGTGGCGGTCTCTCCTGCAGCTGCCTCACTCTCCTTTCCTTTCAGGGCATTGAGGCTGCTGCTCATTCTTTCTGGGGTCACCACTGTGGGAACTCCTGGCTTCTGTCACCCCTGGGGACTTAACGCCTCTAAGAGTAGTTTTCTTGTTCACAGACCTTTTCTTCTCACCTTTATCACAAACTAGTGTCCAGCTGTCAGCGAGTGTGTGGGTCCCAATAGAGAAGCTATTATTGTCCATCTAGCACTTTTCAGTTTTCCACAAGCTCACGGTGTCTGGGGACTGAGAAGGGTTGTGGACAAGTGTATTCAGCTCACTGCACTAGAAACCGCTGGTGTTGCCCACCAGGATCTCCTCCCTGCTCCCTTCCTGCCCACCATTCATGCCCTCATCCTGAGTATGGCGCCCTCTGCCAGATTTCTAACATTCTCATCGTGACCTTTTGCTCTTAGAAACTTCTTTGTGCCATCTTGAATTGTGTCTTTAGTCAGGGGATAGTGAATTTGCTAAACACGTCAGTATATCTCTGAACTCCAAGTGTGGATAGACTGCATATTCTTACATCTCCAAAAAGGAGCACTGCCTCGCCTGGGCTGTAACTGCAATGGCCATCATGGAAACGGCTTTTGGATGTTTTGTTTTGAGGATTTTTCACTCTGATGCAAAACTTCAGTGTGTACATACACTGTGTTTTGATTGAACTTTTGTAAGTAGACTCACACAGGTAATTCTAATAATATAGTTTGTCATCTCTTACACAATTCTTTCTGCCAAGTAAGTGCTTGATTAGATGACTCTTGATTACTCAAGATAATGAACAGAACCAACGATGTGGCTAAATCAAAATGGAAAACCACGTATTCTGCATTTGCTTATTTTATTTGTATTTACAAGAGCCCATGAACAGAGCTATTCTTGGAATTAATGTCACTTCAAAATTGTGGTGCTACTATCAAGCCTCATCGAATTGTACCATTTTCCACCCTGCTTCTCTGTGAGATTACCTCTTTTTCTCTCTACAGTATTGAATAAGAGGATCAATTTCACAATTGAGAAAAAGAATCAGACTAAATAGAACTTTGTTCAATTGTTCCTCACTAAAGCTCACTATCTTTTTGCCCATACTTTCCTAGGCTGAAAGAGGTAATTAAACATTTTAGGATAAAAGGCCTCCCCTTTCAGCACCAGCTGGCCTGTGGGTTCCATTTAGTGATAACTATAAATAGGGGTGTCAATAATGTTAATGAACTTTAAACAGAGAAAATGACTACTGAACAAACCAGGATTACTTGCAGATAGATCATCAGGAGGCTATCTAATCAGTGTTTAGTGGCCCTTTGTTTTTTTGGTTCCCATGAAAATAAAATTTGCTTTTCTTGTTTCACTTTTGTAAAAACATTCTTTTTCATAAAACTGAGGCTGTTTCAAAAGTCTCAGCTAATGCCAATAAAAGAACTTTTCTGCATGGTTCCATTGCCTTGATAACTCTGATTAAAGTATCACTACAGTAAAAGAAAATGAATAAATATAATACAATTAGTTGGTCTTATACTCACATAATCTTTCTACACAGTGTTGCAGCTTGATTCAGACATGAATCACTGACAGTTCATACTAGCAACCATATCATAAAGAAAATTTTGGAGTTCCATTTATAGCAAACTATATATAGAATACCAGAGAGAGAAAGAAAAACTATATAATAACAAACTAAAATGTTTCCAAAAGCCAATGGTGCTCCAGCATTCCTTCTCATAATAAAAAGAGCCTCAAATAAAGCACAAATAGTATAAATTATGGCAGACTAAAATCAGTAGTAGAACAGTGATCTAAATGCTACATATATATTAAGGTAGATTATGTTACGTGAGTTGTTTTAGTAAGTCACTTTCCACACTGGCAAAAAAAAATAGATGTTTTCTTTAAGAACTATAGTTTTTTTCTTTGATTTTTATAAAAATAGTATTATTAATTAGAAATAAAATTTTGAAAGAAAAGAAACCAACATTTTCCAGCAAGAATGTTTGACTTTGGTATTTCTCCTTCAGAATTACCTACGAGGGTTAGTTGTGAGACTGTTATTCTGAATTTCTGCAAGTGCCTGGTAACCTTGCATGTGACTATAGGATATTGTTTAGAGATAAGAGTTATCACTGAGTCATGGTCATTGTGTTTGGAACTGCAACCCCTTTGTAGCACCAGCTTTGGCAATACTGTATTTTCCTCATTCCCATAGTGTTGCATATACAAGAGACACATTTCAAAATTTAAAGTAAATCTGTGTCAGAAATATTGGAGATTTATGAAGATCATTGTGGTTGTTGAAAACACACAGCAAAACAACTGAGAATACTGGGTATAGTCAGATATAGATTCTTTTTATCTAGTCATTTCTTTAAATAATTATTTCATTGAAGATTTCAACAAATATAACTTGCAGTCTTGGAATTACCATGAGCACTTAGCAATGCCCACTAGACCTGGACTTGTTGATCTGACTTTGCTGGAGCTATTGTGATGAGGGAATTATGGTTTACTGTAATTTCTTTATAAACTCACATTACAAAGGTAGTTCTTGACATTTACACAATAGTTACTTTTGTGTATTATAAATCCATGCCCTAAACCACTTTTGATAAGCTAAATTCAAAATTTCACACCAGACTTGACTGAGAGTGATTTAAAGAAACCCGTGGAGGTTTGGACAAGAAAAGAGAGATCAGCTTTCATGATGTGGCTGTGGCATTTGTAGACTCTTATTTGTTGCAGGACCAGACAAGCCAAAAAATCAAAATGCTCTCTGACCATCTTCACCATGGCATAGCCACAGTCTTTTCTATCCTCCCTCTTTCTTCCATGCTGAAGGGTCCTATGCAGATTCCTAGGACTATAGGACACCTCAGGTTATCAGTTCATACATTATCATCATCCACAGCTAGTGTTCCCTTCCCCAACTCAATCTCCCCTTTCCTTCCAAAGCCTTTCTTCCTCCTCATTCCTAACTCAACTCCCTGACATGAGAGTTACAGTAAGAAAAGAAGGCAACTGGCAGTGCCCCTGGGAGTCTCCTTACCCATGTGGCCACAGGCACAAGTGTGGGATATATGCTCCACTTCCTTTTGTCTTAACCATGTTCTAAAACACTATGGACAACTAGTCTAGGTTATTTAAAGACTGAAAGTGACCCAACATTCAGATCAAAACCCTGTAGAAGGGATCAAAGAGAGGCAATAGCCCTGTGAGAGGGAGGTTCACGGTTTGACATCTCTGCCAGGAGGGAACTGGCAGGATCCCATTCTGCAGTTGCTTCCTCTTGTGCCTATAAATCTTCACACACACCCACCCACTGGAATGCCTGCAGGATGGTATTTAACAATATGGAACTAATTTTTAGCTTTCCAAAACTGGAACACCAGAACCAGCCCTGATTGCCTAGTGGTTAAAGTGGCATGCTCCGCTTCGGCAGCCTGGGTTTGGTTCCCAGCTATGGAACCACACCACTCGTCTGTCAGTAGCCATGCTGTGGTGGCAGCTCATATAGAAGAACTAGAAGAACTTAAACTAGAACATACAACTATGTACTAGGGCTTTGGGAAGGAAAAAAAAGGGGAAAATTGGCAACAGATGTTAGCTCAGGGCAAATCTTAGGGGAAAACCATGGAGGAGCACACCCACTCTATTTAAAAGATCAAGTATTTTGTTTGTTTTTCAGAATTTGATCTCTCAAACATATTTTTCAAAAATGCATTATGTAATGAAGTATGGACTGCCTCTGTCCTGCAAATGATGTCATCAATTACAAATCCATATGCCCACCTTAGAGTTCTCAAATTACTTTGTAACTAAAAGAAAAATGTCCTTTGTTTCAGATCTTGCCTGCACTGTCAAAAAAAAATCCCTTATTTATGACTTGGTCCTTCCATACAACATTTGGCACAGAGCTTTCATTACAATTTAAAATGACACTAAGTTCAGAAAACTGATTAAAAATATCCAGAGGGTCTTCAAAAGTTACCTTTAAAAGGTTAACAGGACAAACTATATTTCCTGAGCAAAACTTGGATCAGTTTCTTGACCTTGCCAAAAATATGGGTCAACCATTTTGAGGAATCTTCAATAAATGCCAAGTTGTCAATTAAGCAGGAGAATCATAATTTCTTCTACTCTTCAGAGCAATTTTGCTAAACTTGTTGGAGAATGGACCCTTTTTTTTAACTTATAGATTTTTACAATAACTTTCTACCTATAAACTCATGTTCTTCATATAATTGTTCAGGGGAAGAATTTTTAATAGATTTTTCCATCTTTATAGATTTTTAAAACTTATGAGAAAGTATATAGTCAAATGCCTTTTGTGTCTGTGGGATAAATCAGTAAGGAAGAAGCATTCTAGATGAGTGTGTATCTTCTAACACAGCAGGCAGAAATTGATGGGATTTAACATCTGGCATTGGCCCTAAAATGCCTCAGGTACTTCACTCTCCACTCGAACCAAAAATAGATCAAGGAAACATAGAAAGTGGGGCTGCACTTCCACAGGGTATCACAATAGGCAGTGGAGAGACTACAGCCAAACACTCTAGTATCTCCTGTAGATATTTACTTTAAAAATATGTATTTTTGTAAAAATTGACATTAAAAACTATGTGAGGAGCCTAAAATGTTTTGATTATGTCAACCTCATTGTTTCTGACATATATCTAAATAAAAAACATAGTGGTACCAACAACAATCGTGATCAGTAATTTCAATTAATAGACCTGATCGTTCACTAAGTGATTTCACAATTGTGAAAGTGATTGATTTCACTTCAATGCAGATGTACAGGTGAATTAGTATGCCCATTTCCAGATAATGCAGTCCAAAGCTAGAGACATTACACAGCATCTCGATATTTAGGAGCAACTGAATGGCGGAGCAGAAAGTCAGCCAACACTTCTAGCAACAAGTCTAGATTTATTCTCACTATATCCTATACTGCAGAATCCCCTCAAAATGAATTAAAATCACCAAATCTCTTATTGGAATTTGCCAGTGAGTATCTTTTCTACATTATCACTCTTTATTCCCCATGGTACAAAATATTTGTTTAAATAGAGAGAAAGAAGGAAAGAGAAGTAACATTGGCTGATCACTCATGATAGGCTAGGTGGGATATTTTTATGATCGTCATAGGTATCCTGACAAGTGTACTAAAATTCATTCCCACCCCAAATTAAAATAATTTCAGCTGGGAAAAAATTAGACATAATTACTATTATCACTTTGCTTTTGAAATTATTGGTTATGAGTTATTCATTTAATTAGGATAAGCTCTGATTTCTCAGCAATCATTTTGTAGAAAATCTAACCTATAGATTGTTTTCAAATATAATAACTTTTTTATGAATACTAAATTTAACAGCTCATGAAGTTGACATGTTATGCTTCATAGACATTTAATAAAACATCTATTCATTTAGATTTTGCCATTTTCTTTTCATAATTGCCAAGGAATAATTTTTTTCTTGGTCTCAATTTTTTTTTTTTTTTTTTTGCAGGACACTGAAATCCTGTAGCTTCCTAACACTGTGCCTCTGGTGCCTGAAACACAAAGTGGCCTGGGCACGGTGCCAGGCACCTTGCAGATCTTATCTCATAAGACTCAGCACACTGGGCTACAGATAATAGGTTCTTGTAGCAAAACCCCATAAACAAGGAGGATGACCTCCTAGGGAATTCCTAACACACCAGCAATTTCACTGTTCCTCTATTGGAATACCAGCTGAGTCCTGTGGGAGAAAGAGCACTGAAGATGAAGGGTAAATTGAAAACACCTGGATAAAATCCTTCTCTCTCCTTTAAAAATATTACTAGAAATGTTAATCAAGTATGGACTTTATTTGACAAAAATGTGTCAGTGTTGGTTCTTTAGTTGTGACAATGTATCATACTAATCAACAATCTTAACAACAAGTAATCTGGGTGTGGGGTAATGCCAGAACTCGCTGTACTATAGTGGCAATTTTTCTGTAAACTCAAAACCACTCTAAAGTAAAAAGTCTGTTTCTTAAAAGACAATCATAATAAAAAGCGTTTTAAACAGAAAAACAAAATGTCCCTAATAATCTTCTCTTTACCCTTTCCCTTTCCCTTCATGGGCAATTCAGTCATAAAGCCATCAGGAGGGGCAGCACAACTGCCTCTGAAGAGGGCAGTTTATTAGGGAAAAATGGAGCTTCTGTGTGGTGAATACAGGCATTCTACACAGGAGAAGGCGGCCAGCTTCTTGCTATTAAAGAAACTAGTTACAAATATGGAAAGAGAGAAAACTAAAACACACCCTGTGCTGATGGATTGGAATTGGAGGTATCAGCCTGAACTGATGGTTTTCAATATGCCTAAATACACAAATATCAATGTAAGTGTGCACGTGTGTAAACTGTCTACTGAGGAGGACATGGAATCAGTTTCACCTCAATAGCAACTGGTAGACCTAGTGCTCGAATACTAATTTGTGATTATCATTCTCAACTAAAAGAAACTAGGGCTCTTTGGAGAAATGGCTGATAACAGAGCTGGAGCAGGGAAAGTACAAGAAGAAACAACTATCTACTGTTCCAGAAAGCAAGAAAGTGTTCCGGAAAGAAAGAATGAGGGGGAAATGTCAAAAATACAGGAGTCAGCTTGCAAAAGCTGCTATGGCCAAATGTGGGATGGTAACAAATTATAAAGTAGTAATGAATAAAAGAGGAATCCACAAGCCCATAGTGATATAAACTAATAAAGAAATAAACGGGGGGCTGGCCCAGTGGCGCAGCAGTTAAGTTCGCATGTTCTGCTTGTTGGTGGCCCAGAGTTCGCCAGTTCGGATCCCGAGTGTGGACATGGCACCGCTTGGCACGCCATGCTGTGGTAGGCGTCCCACATATAAAGAAGAGGAAGATGGGCACGGATGTTAGCTCAGGGCCAGTCTTCCTCAGCAAAAAGAGGAGGATTGGCAGCAGTTAGCTCAGGGCCAATCTCCCTCAAAAAAAAGGGAAAGAGTTTGGTTTGAAAAATCTGCTGAGTTTCTGGTATTTAACACAGTAAGCTTATTTTCTATGGCTAGCTTTTGTCTAAGTTACATTTATATTTTGTTATGCTGAATTTCTACAGAATAGCAAGGATCACATAGATTGCTAAAGAAAAATGAGCTTATATCAAAAACACGAAAAAATTGCCCTGTGTAAAACTTACCAATAAACTTGCAGGACAAGTTTAATTCCCAACTGGGTAACCAGAACCCATTCCACTAAAAGATGAAGATGAAAAACAGGTTACTGCTGAAACTTTTTCTTATCTTTCTTCATTTAAGACCCTGACAGTCTCTTTTGCAGCATAAAGGAGAGCAAGGGGAAATAGAAGTGAAAACTGCAACCCTGTCTGTAGGGAATGAAGGAGGAGAAATGCAACTGTTATTGCATGTCAGGCATAACACGAGGCACTTAATATTACTGTGTTTTGTCTATATAACAATTCTAGGTAGGTAATGCCATCTATTCCCACTTTAAAAATTAGACAATTGTCTAAGAGATTTAACTCATATCTTAAGCATCCAATCGTAGTAAAAAATAGAGGCGGGATCTGAATCCAAACTTGTCTTCACATGAAATCCATGGTCTTTTCAATGAACTAAATTACTCTATTGATCTTCACCATAATCTCATAAGGTGGAAAAAGCAAGAGCTCTCATCATTAACCTGTGTGTGTGGGTGTGTGTTTTTGTGTAAGTGAACAAAGAGAGAGACTGATTTATATGTTTGTATAACCAGGAGGGTTATACATATAAAAACTTAAATGCATTACACACACAAACATGCACATATATAAACCTAAAAAAATACATGTAACCAGGAAGGTTACACGCCAAACTTAATATTTCAGAATAAAAATAAATTTGTTCCATAACAGAGTCATATAAGAATTAAAATACAGACGGTCCCCGACTTAACAATGGTTCCACTTAGAATTTTTCAAATTCATGATGTAAGGCTTATACTTCGAATGTTGAATTTTGATCTTTCCCCAGGCCAGCGATATGCAGTACGATGCTCCCTCGTGACGCTAGGCAGCAACAGCAGCCGCAGCTCCCGCTCAACCACACGATCTCGAGGCTAAACAACCGATACACTTACAACCACTCTATCCCCATACAACCATTCTGTCTTTCACTTTTAGTACAGTATTCAATAAACTACATGAGATATTCAACATTCTGTTATAAAATAGGCTTTGTGTTAGATGATTTTGCCAACTGAAGGCTAATATAAGTGTTCTGAGCATGTTTAAGATGGGCTAGGCTAAGCTAGGGCGTTGGGTAGGTGAGGTGTATTAAAGGCATTTTCGACTTACCATATTTTCACTTTACGATAGGTTTATTGGAACTGTAGCCCCATCCTAAGCTGAGGAAGATCTGTAATACATTATTCTGTGAATTCTATATTCTTTTATTTATTAGTCAGTCTGATTAGATAATAATAAATGTACACTTTAAACTGTTTGATTTTAGGAAACGTATAAAAGTACGTACGCTATTTTTTTTAAGAAACATGAAATGTCCAACTCATTTGACAAATTTCCCAAGTACAACATTTAGCTATATTACCCAATATCCAAGAGCAGAGTATGTAAAACCTTAGAGCCAAAATAAGTACTGTAAGCATCAATTCTGCACACCTTTCCTTCAAATCAGAATCTTCACATATCCAGAGAACTTCTTGTTTCTTTCTGAGCAGTAGGAGCATTAGCTATGCAGGTCGAGTACAGTACAAAGCCTTGTGCAGTCACCATCCCTATTTAACACTTAGAAACCCTTGCAATCATTCATATAGGACTCTTGCTCAGGGACTTAGCGTAGACGTATTTATAACAATTCTGTAACTCATTTAGTGTCTTTAAATGATAACGTGTTCTGTAGATAAGAAAGTTCATAAATTTACGGGCATCCTGAGAATATTTCTAACAGAGTCTAAAAAGGAAAGATTTTGACTTGAAAAATTGTACTGGGTTTCTGTTATTTAACACAGCAAGCTTATTTTCTACACCTAGTTTTGTCCAAGACACGTTTTGTTGTGCTGAATTTCTACAGAATAATATGGATAGCATTTACTGCTAAAGGGAAAAGACTTATATCAAAAACATGAAGAAATTGACCCTGTGTAAAAATGGCTATGGTAAGGGACTTTATTTAGTCTCAATAAGGGGATGCAATAACATTACAAAATAACATTTACAAAATATTTTTAAACTTTTCACGTGAGGAATTAGATGCTTTTTAAAAATCCTATATGATAATAGTTGTGGGAAACACTTACTTTCAGGAGATTTTTGTTGAAATATAATTCACATTACATTTGACCAATTTTTTTATTGTAGTAAACAACACATAACATAAAACTTAGCATCTTAACCATTTTTAAGTTTATAGTTCAGTACTAAGGATATTACCAAGTGTATAGTTCAGCACTAAGTACATATGTCCCAATCTCCAGGACTTTTTCATCTTGCAAAACTGAAAAGCTGTACCCATTAAACAACAATTGCCCTTTATTCCCTCTCTCCCTGCAGCCCTAGTAACCATCGTTCTATTTTCTGTTTCTATGACTTCTTTAGATACCTCCTTTGAGTGAAATCATATAATATATGTCTTTTGTGACCTGTTTATTTCACTTAGCCTAGTGTCCTCTAGGTTCATCCATGTTTCAGCATGTGACAAGATTTCCTTCCTTTTTAAGACAGTAATATTCCATTGTATACACATACCGCATTTTGTTTACCCATTCATCTGTGGACGTACATTTGGGTTGCTTCCACTTCTTGATTATTGTGAACAATGCTGCTATGAACATGGCTGAAGAAATATTTTTTGAGGTCTTGCTTTTAATTATTTTGGATATATACCTAGAAGTGGGATTGCTGGCTCACATGATAGTTTTATTTTTAATTTTTTGAAGAACCTCCATACTGTTTTCCACAGCAGCTGCACTATTTTACAATTCCATAAACAGTGTACAAGAGTTGCAATTTCGCCACATCCTTGCTAACACATTATATTCTGTTGCTTTTTTTGTGGGTTGGTTTGTTGTTTTTTTTATAGTAGCCATCCTAATGGGTATAAGGTGCACATTTATTTTTATTATACGTAGTGGATACCATATTACTGGAAATCTTATAGAAAAAATTAAACACCTTCTGGAATGGATGAAGGTCAATCTTGCTCAGATTCATAGGGAGGGATTATTGGCTGATTCCCATGTTCCCAACTATTATACTATGAAATCTATCTTTGCTGAGTTAAAGAAAGCTGTGTCCCCCCAATTTCAATCACTCTAGTAAAATCTACTGTAACAGAGCAGTGGAGAAAGAGAGAGAGCTCTTCAGTGTGTATGAGAATGTATCAACAAAAGACATTGTTGCCTAGTATATGATAATCGAAAAACTTTCAAACCGGTATTTCTGACAGCCCCAATGTAAAGACCTGACCTAATGGTAGGTCCTTTGCTAAGTTTGGTCCAATTAATACAAGAGCACCTCACATCTTAAACTCAACTGTTTCTGGTAACAAGCTAATATCAGTTTTTATTTTTTAAAATGTTAAAAAAAAAAACCTTCTGAGATGTGGCATTCTAATTTTGACGGATTTCTCAGTTTATCCCAAGAGTTAGTAATTTCTTTCCTATACCTGGTTTTGAATAAATTCAGGATTTAATATTAAAGCAACTGCTGGGCATTAGCCAATTCATATTTCTGGAGGGTAACTTGACAATTTGTCTAAACTCTTACAAAATACCTAACCATTTTTCCAGATAGTTCACATCTGGAATTATCTTAATGAAATTGTGAAGTGAATTAACAAAATGAAGATGAAAAGATATTCACATAGTGTTTCCTATTTTAACAAAAAAGTAGGCCATTTAAAGTGCTGAAGAGTAGGGGATTCCTTAATAAATGCATCTGTACATTGGAACCTATGCATGCGTTAACATAATTTTATTGCTTTGTTTTATGTTTTATTTAACACTTTTTTATGCTGTTTACATACGTTTACACAGGCTTTTTAACATACATTTTATGTATTTTTAGTATTTACTTATGTTTTATTAACACTAGAAGACTTTCATAATGTGTTATTAAGTGGTACAAGTAAGGTAGAAAACCATAACTATAGTACAAGGTGCAAAAAGCATGTGTGTGTGTGTGTGTGTGTAACATCACGAGTGATATATGTTAAGTAAAACTCATTACTTGTACTTGTAAAACTAAACACATCCCTATATACAATTGCAATTATAGAAGAAAATCACAGAATATGCATAATCGTTAATTTTTCTGGATTATGAGGTTGAAGTGAATATCATCTTCTTGTTCGTTATTTCTGTTTTTTGAATTTCCTATAAGAAATGTATACCAACAGTGTCATATAAAATAAGAAAGTCCAGAATGCACGAAAGCCATTTCTCAGGTTGGTCCGTACTGCTTAGCCTTGTTCTCTGAGAGGCAGGGCCAACCACCATTATTGAAGATGGCAACCTTCCACTGCCAGAGGAAGCAACCGATCTGAGAAGCTAAGAACACCTGGGCAGGAGGCGTTCCCTCTTAACTAACTAAGAGCGTTGACTGCTATCTCCTCACTTTCTAAGAGAGAAGACAAATCAATGTTGTCAATAAAAAGTATTTCTGTGTCCTTGAGAGAAGCTTTTATGCATAGAACATGACCATTCATAGGTTTTCTTTGGTTTTAAAGCTTAGTATTAAATTTATTAAAGTTGCAAATTCAGAAACCTAACTCACCCTTAAGTTTTTATCATCAATTTACAAATTATTAGTGCACATTTTTTTTTTTTTTGGTTTTTTGCTTAAGGAAGATTGTCCCTGAGCTAACATCTACGCCCATCTTCCTCTATTTTGTATGTGGGACACCTCCACAGCATGGCTTGATGAGTGGTGTGTAGGTCTGCACCCAGGATCCAAACCCATGGACCCCAGGCCGCTGGAGAGAGCTCGCCAACTCAACTGCTACACCACCAGGCCTGTCCCTCTACATATTTTAATAGTACCTTATAAGGAGACTTCAATTGATCAGGGGCTCAATTTAAAGATTCCTTCCTTTAAAGGAAATTCCTTGAAAAATTCCCATCTGACAAATTAAATAGATGAAATAAGTTGGTAAGTAGGTAGACAGATTGATTATAGTAGATTACATATCCATATATAAAATCCTAAATGTTCCAATACTATATACAACTGGGTAAGATTCCAACATAAAGTAAATCAGTTAGAAATCTAAATCAATTACTCAATTAGAAATTTACAAATCTAAACCAATTACTCAATTACACATTTTAAGATGGAATTAAAAGGCTAACTTGTTACTCGGAAGGACAGGTTCTCTTACACATTAGAAATCCTTACAATACCAAGTGTTCACAGATCTCTTAAAACAAAAATATTGCTGCTAAACATTTAATTCTTTTAAATATTTCTAATGTAAATTGTAAATCTTCCAAGGTTAAAAGATCTTTATCAACCAAAGAAGCAATGTTGTCACTACAAACAGCTTTGAGGTTACCTTCTCAGCCAATTGAAGTTGTTATGTCAATCAGGGATTTCGATCTAGTTGCTGACTAGATTTTTTCAGTGCCACTAAGGGTTACCTTGAACCCTATTCATAGTCTATAAGAGGGACTTCATAACTTAATGAGGGTTGGGTTCAAAACCCTTGAATGCCACATAGCCCATATTTCAGATTTATTCATACCCTTACCTACGTTCCTAAGTTAGATTAACATTCATCCTGCAAATTGTACCACTTAATTGAAAGCAATTAAATACAACATGTTGAATTCAGTTCTGAATTCTTTCTTTCCAAAAGGACCGCAATTCCTATATATATTACACAATATTTGATTGAATTTTTATATATTTCTCACAGCCAGCAGTCACAATGTCAAAAGTCTTTTTCCTGACAAATATGTACGTAAGCACATGAATTTTGCAGACAGAGAGGAAGAAAGAGAAGATGGTTAAGTCACTGGTAAACTGTTCAGTTTTGGGGCAAGGAGGCCTCAGTGTCTTCTTGCTACCCTACCTTCTATCCCAGGCAAGTTGATAATATAACACTTACTGACAAATCCTAGGAAATAAGTTCCACTTTTTTAAAATTTATTTTTATTTATTTATTTATTGTTTTCAAAGAGCCAGACCACTTGTCTAGTCTTCCTTTAGGAAGAGGTAAAGAGAGTGCACTTAAGTGTGAGTTCAATTGCTCAGCCCATGATGTGGTGTCATACAGGCATATGAGGTTAGCTGCATCAGAGCCACCATGCTGCCCTTCACTCCATAGCTCACTGACAGCAGACTCCCAACACCCAGAGAGTGTAGCCCCGTAGTGGAGCCTTTTTCATTTCAAGTATAGGAACTCCATTGAGTAGAGAATTTAATAGTGAAGGAGAAACAATGCTGCCTTATATTTAGAGTACCTTGCTTATACCCTCCTGAAGGCAGAAAGGTAAAATAGTCTTAATTGTGCTTAAGGATTTATTTTTAAAGCAATTATTTACTGATTCTCAACCTCAAAATACTATTGAAAAATCTAAAAAGCAGTCCATAATCTTACAGAAGAGTTGCAACTGGAGATCATTCATATTGTACAGCTCTCACCAGTCTAGGGGAGCTCCAGCTTTATGTGCGTCATGAATAAAAAGGCATTGGCATCGAGCACCGGGATTATCATCTGCATACTTAGAAAAAAATAATTAATTTAAGATAAATAGATGCTGGCTTCAGACACACTGATTGTATTTCCCAGATACCATTGCAGCAACACTCTCCACTCAGACATTATAAAGTATTCAGAGGGATAGTTCTTTTCTACTCGCGTAACACAAAGCATTCAAGATTTAATCTAGCTCCCTATACAGTAGTTGAATTTTATTTCAATTTACTGTCACCCTACCAATACAAATCTCTTCCTCTTTAATTTTAATTTTCATAAAATAAACATATTCTTATTTTTTTCATTGCCCATCTTTATATTTCACTATATAAAAATGGCTTAACTATAAAACATGACAGTTAAATCCTGCCACTTAAAACAAATTAATAGACCAAATAGAGAATAACAATCACAACCCAATTATCATTTTTTAAAACTTTGCATTGCATGACTATACTATAGTTTTCTCTGAAAAGATTTTATTTTTTCTAAAGATTACCTTTTTAAAAGTATAGGTTATAAGTGTAAAGTTGTCTTTAGTCAAAAAAAGCTATTGCTTCCTTATTTTTCAGTTTGCAAAGAAAACAGCAAAGAGGATCAGCAGTAGGCCAGAGACCTGTGCTTGAATTCCAATATAATAAAAACATGACCAAGAAGAACTCCCCTCTTTTTATGAGGCATAGGTCTTGGAGAGTGACCTTATAAAGAATGTAAGACTAGCCTGGTTCTCAAATACATCACTGGAGGCAAATTTCTGACAAGTAAGGATGAGATACCGAACACAAGTCACACCATTGGCCTTCACCTCTGGAAGATCATTAAATATCACTTTCCACAACTTTTTGAGCCTGGGATCCAAAATAGGTCTTTAGTTAAGAGTAAAGGCTTAAACGTATGCTTTCTTTTTACCGTGGTGTTATTTTGTTTTTAAAAAGTTAAACACACACACAAATGAGACAGAGATTGAATATGGCCCCATGGTAATTAGGTACCGTATTTGGGGAAGTAGATTAGAGATTTAACCCATCAAGCAATGATTAGCCCAAGCTATTTTTCTACCTAGTAAAAAGCTTCCATAACTGCCAAATATGAAAGTTCTTACACTTTCCGCTCTGTTTATGATAAAAGTTAAGTTCACATCAAACCATAACCAAAAATGTGTAGCCTCTCAACCAAATTATCCTTAATAAAAGTTATGATCATAAACGAATATAATCACAGCAAGTGCAATCAACCCTCAAGTTGTTTGGTTAAAAGAGTTGATAATTCTAAGGAGTGAAAGATCCAAACTATCCTAGTATTTGACTCTGTAACTTATTATATGACTCAGAATTTTTCCTTTATGATTATGCTTTTATTCATCTTGTATTATTGGATTTTTTCTGATTACATCACAATTGAACAGAAGTGGTTTAGCTGATTGACAAGTGAGAAGTTTTACAAGAATACAAAATATTCACATAGAAATCATACTTATTTCTACTAGCTAGATTATCGGGTTAGGAGTTATGACTTTTCTGTTGGTTCAGCCAATATCTTATAAAATGAGATACTTAGAACTTCTCAAGGCTAAAAGAGGCACAAAATGATTATTTATCCATATTTCAGCACACAAAGGTACACAGAGTCCAGGATAGCTTTGCCTAGGAACCCTCCTGGAACAAGCACCATGCTGAAATCGTTTTTTCGTGAGGTCAACTGTGACACATATATAGCTGAGAGGTGCCTGTCATAGAGACAGGGGTCTAGAGTGACAGATGAGGCATGGGCCAGAAAGGCATTCATGCATCTCTAGCAGATGCCAGCACTGAAAGATGATGATGGAAGACCAGATGCTTATACTCCCCTACTCTGATGTTACTGTAGACTCTGGGAATTTGTTCTCCCAAATGAAGTAGTCATCCAAATATATTATAACTCACTTCACAAAAAAAAGTGATTGTCCTCATGATCATATATTAAAACAGTGATATTTAGTATTCCATGAGGCTCTGAAATGTCCACAACTGCTCATTTTAGTGGGTGTAAAGTAGTTTTTGAAGAAATATGGAATTGTCCTGAATTAGGAAGGGCAAAAGGGCTTTAAATTTAGTGTAAGCTGGAAAGGTTGCAGGATAATAAAGTCTTGTTGGATAAATCAAAGAAAGTCTGTTAATATATCTAGAACATATCCTATCTTAAAAAATATTTTACTACGTTGGTTTTACTATATTGCTGCTCTGGTTACATGAAATAAAAATGACATAGTTACTTAGACTTGGATGAACATTATTCTCATTTTAAAAAGAAATACTTTTTAAAGTGCTAAATTCTAGCCTAAATCCTAATTTCATATATGGGATACAACAATATTTTAGTAGGCATTTCTGACCGTAAGATTTTTGTCTCTCCAAATTTCCTGAATACAGTTATTAACACTATTAAACACGTCACCCATCATATTACTTCTCTCTGTAAAAAACATTTAACGGTTCTCTATTGAGCAACACAAAGTTCAGATTGCCATAACAGCTTTTTGGATAGCTCTAACATCACTTTACTTACTGAAATATCTATTATATTTCCTGAAAAGTATTCTAGTAAGAACTATGATCTCACTGTTTCAGTATTTCACGTATATATGTTTTTGTCAACCCTGCTATAAGGTAAGCAACTTGAGGGCAGTAATATCAATTAGCTTCTTTGTGCCATGTTTTCCTTATCTGTGAAAGGACTGTTATATCAATGGTGCTAAGGTCCCTTCCAACTTTAAACCTCTATTAGTTCAATTTTCTCCATTCTGCACAGCACATTGATCAAAGTTAAACCAAAAGCAAGGAATAAAATAGATATTAACTTATTGATAATGTGTTTCAGCATAATAGATTATAAAGACCAGAGTAGATACTTATACCTAAATTATGAAGATATTATTCCAACTATAACTATCTTTGTATGTGAAAAGCAATCTTACCATCACTCAAAGATTTTTAGTCAGGAAAAACTAAGAATTGTTGTGTTTTTGTCACCTGACACAATGTGCACCAGTGTGTTAGCAAGTCATAGTCTTTAGACTCCTCTGTCTGCCAAAGAAGCAGAAAATAAATCTGATAAAAGAGGGAAAATAAACACAATTCAGAGTTTAGCTGTTATCTGCAGTCTCCAAAATTTCTGCATTGAACTGATGATCTTAAAATATTTTCAAAGCATAGAATACTATATTCCATTTTCACACTCCACCTTCCCGGCTGGACACAATGGCAGTTTAGAAAAAAACCAGCACGCTAGCTTTTAATAGAGAAAAACCTAGGATCACTGTCGCATAATTACCCAAAATCTTCCTCCTCTATAATTTACTATCAGAGTGATTTCACTCTTCTTACTGACAGAGGTTTTGAGGAGTGGGCCACTCTTTGACCACTTATTCTACATTGACTCACTCAACAACTACAACCTGCCTTCCCTCAGCCATCTTATTGAATCTATTTCTTTTGCTTTAGGCTAGTCATACAAAGAAGATCTCACTTCATGAAAGGATTTTCTGAACTAAGGCCTCTGGGTTGTGTCTTGATAACTGCTTCATCTTTTATCTTCATGTCTTCCTATCTTGACTTCAAGTCAGAAGGTCCAGACAGCCCTGAGTGTTGATCCTCCTTGTTCAACTTGGGCCAGGATCTGCAATTTTACAAGTTCTACCCATCAGCAGGCTCTCAAGCTAGACTATCCCAGACTCACAAACACAGGAACACATGCATTACCTTTGACCAAAGCATCACCACAGCGTTAATGTGTATTTTTAATGTTACTTTTTTTTTCTGAACAGAACAATAACGTAGAAATGCTTAGAAAATTTGGAAAATGAAAACAAATATTACCACCAAATTCCACCAATTTTAACATTTGGCTAGATTTTTCTCTACTCTGATTTCTACGTCTTTTTTAAATAAAATTGGGATCACATGCTATAAATAATTTTGTGCATTAAATTATTTACTTTAGAGAATAACTTTTTCCATGCGTTTAAAACATTCTTCAAAAATATGTTCAGGCACCATAGTACTCCATAATTAATATATCTATACAATTTTTCAAAGTTCTCTTTTAATTCCTATAATGACCGTCTTTACATTAAGATGTTTGTCAGAAGTTTTATTTCTTTATGAAGTATATCTGTAAGACGTATTACTTAGTCAAAGAGTATGAAATTTTTAAGTTTATGATTACAATATCATCAAACTTCTTTCCAGAAAAGTTGAACCAATTTACTCTTTGACTGGCAGAAGATCAGATCTCTCATTTGTCAACCGAAAATTCTTAAAAGTGCTCTGGCTGCCTCCAGTATTTCCCATCTCTAATTCCTCTGCACTTCACAGGCAACTTTGTGAAACAGAGTTGTGAGTAGAGGGGCTCAAAAAATCCCAGTATTCCCTACTACCCACAGAGTAAAATTCAAACTTCTGAGCCTAGTATCCGAGTCCTCCACAAACTGGATGCAGCTTCCTTTTTCCTCCTTTTCCATCCCTCCCCTCTGCTCACCCTCCAGCCTGTGCCAGCAGTCCTACTCCAAGCTACACTTAGAATCACCTGGAGAAACTTTCATAAATATGTATGTTAGAGTTCCATCCCACGCCAATTAGATAAAATAAACTGGCTTTTTCTTTTAATTCTCCACCAGATAATACTAATAGACAGCCAGGGCTTAAATCACATTAAGCTAGCCTATTTTTCCTTAAAGTGAAATCGGTAGAGACACTAGGAGACCACTTGTCAAAAATGCCAATTCTTGGACCTCACTTGAAGTGCACTAACTCAGACTCTTTAGGGCTGGAGTCCAGGAATTTGCAATTTAACAAACATCCAGATTCTATGGTTTGAGAACTACATGCTAGCCAAACCAGACTATTGCCATTTGCTTAACAAAGTGCCACGTTTCCTAACTCTGTAACGTATGCCCTCTGTCCTTCATGCTTCAAGCTTACAGAGTCTGTTCTGTACCTTTCCTGATCCCCATTTCTGGCCTGCCTCCCCCACAACCACACACAAATCAGTTCTCTTTTTATGCCTAGTTGAAATGCTCATTCGTCCAGTCAGGTTTAATTGTTTGAGCATTTTGCGTTTTCAGTGTTTATTGCTTATGTCTTTATTACAATATTTCTTCTCTCCAGCCCTTTAGTGAACATAATTGTACAGAATTTAAGCTCTACTAATAGAATTGAATTTTTCATGTGTAGATACAATATCTGATTCATAAGAATATCTCCACAGTGTCTGGCATATTTTTCTACAAATAGTAGACATATGTTAGATGTTTGAATTGAATAACAAACTATTCTTAGCCTGTGCTCTCCTTGATAAAGAATTACCAAACACTGCTAATGTTTTTGGCAAAGAGAGGCAATGCTGGACAAGGTAATCTGGTTTTATTTCTTTATAAATCTTCAAATAGCCAGTGATTTGGTAACTAAACTCACTCTGGCTTGCTCTGCTAAATCAAGTGAATTTTGTCTACTTGATAGTTTATATTTGTGCTCTTAGCGAATGGCTCTACCAAAGTTGTTAGCCATTTATTTAGACCATTAATTCTCTTACACTGATTACTTAGATATGCCAAAACACAGAAAAAGTTAGCGGAAGTGATTTGGAGTTTTCTCTGTTTCTCTTGTACATGAGCACAAGTGAAAGGTTAGAGCAGGATCTGGTATTCCAGGTAGAAATCAAGTTCAGTTAATGCACAGCCTCACATTCTAAAGAAAGGAATCCAAGAAGAAATTCACAAAGCCACTCCCCAACTCTGTTCCCTGAAGGCCATGCCCAGATAAGAACTCTTCCATTAAGCTCTCCAAGGAACCCCAGCCACTCTTTCTACTGAACATCGTACGCATGGTGTTTATTATGTTTTTCCCTGTCCTGTGGTGATTCATGGACATCTCATCACCCCCTGGACTTTAAACTCTTAAAATTAGGGACCAGGTGTTTTCCATGTTTACATTTCTTATAGTGCCTATGATGTTACCTGGCACACCAAAGGTATAGATAAATCCAAGATGAATGAGTAGATAAAGACAGTATATCAATTTTGTTGAATCACAGGTATAATGTAAGATTTTTCTGTTCAGTTTACTTTATCCAAACCATAAGCTATTCTACATTTCCAGAGGAATTGTCATATCATAGAAAAAGCAAAGAATGACTCTGTGACCACAGATAGAGAGAGGGGATAATTTATCTTCTCTTTACCCTAGGTAGAGAGAGTTAGGGAGGTTGTTGAGAGCACGTTTGAGTTATGTGCAAGGTACTTAAATACCCCACGCTTTAGGTTCCTCCTCTATTAACTGTTGACAAAATTTTTATCTACTTTACAGGGTTGTTGTGAAGATTAAATTAATTAATATGGGTAAAAGCATCTGACACATGGTAATGGTGAATGACACACGGTAAATAATCAATTAACGGACTTGAATCTTTTTAATCCTTTCTATCTGCCTTACTAAGACAAAAGGGCACTGGGATGGGAATTTGTTTCTTTAGAAACATTTGGTTCCAGAGAATAGAAACAGAGCATAAAGTATAAAGCAGACCATTAAGGTGCACTGCTCGACATGAGTTATAAACATTCGTTAGTATTTATGTGATATAAATTGGATAACAAGGGTGGATAAGTAGAATAATTGAAAAAGGACTCTTCAGTATCACAGGTTTCAATTCAGGTTCTGCCACTTGTCAGTTGTTTGAACTTGGATACCTAAAGATCTAAACAGATCACTCTAGCAGGGAAAACTGATGTTTCTTTATCCCATTGGATAGACAGAAGAGTTCTTATGCTTGAGTCCCACCTGAGGGTAAATTACTGGCTCTTAATAGATGAAGACAAGGACTGTGGCATCTGGGAACTCAAATGCTGATTATCCATTGAAGGAAGAGTGTGCAATTATAATTACATACAACACGCAATCAAAAACTGTCCAAATTATGTGTTGTTTCTATTCCTATCTGTTGAGAACTTTACTCTTGACACTTCGGAGTGTGGTTGATAACAGGCAGGAAAACAAGGTAAATTGCCTTTAAATGTTTCAGATAGCAATGTGACAATGAAACTAAAATTTGGAAGAAGCAACTCAACAGCAAAAAACGTATTGAAAAATGGAAAAATACATAGGAAAATGTAGGTGGAACTATCTATGTGTGGTGGTAAAAACTATAGTTTCTCAATGTATTAGGTTGAACCACATAAAATTTTCAACATCAGACAGGTTTAACTTATAGAAATGACAATTTCACGCGTGTTAAGCCAACATCAATTAAGAGCCTTTTGAAAGAGGCATGGTTTAGTGATATTTTGTATAGTTTATATGAGGAATTATAATGACGAAAAATCATCATTTTTATATTAGGTTTATATTGGAAGACCCAAGATATATGAAAGAAAAAGGAAACAAAAGCACACGTGAAGAGAAAAATTACAATTGAACTTCTTGTTATGGAGGCAAAAGAGAAGAAAAATTGTGCTGTAGGTACAAATGGTGTCATGAAAAGAAAGAATCTTACCTATATATAAAAGATTAATTTGAATTTGTGCACTCAAAAGGGGTTTCCAAATAGCAATGCTCTATAAATTCTCCCAGTGATTTTGATCAACGTCCGTGTTAGGTAACAAACCTTGCAGTTGCATGTCCCCAGTTTCTCTCTGGAATAATTCATTACTGGGGATTGGAAACAAATACCAGAAATCACTCTGGACTTGGTAAAGGCAGAAGCTCCTCTTCTAGCATTCTACAGAGGGGAAGACTTTGTAAAGTTAATATCTTGTGAACTTTACAAAGCAGGTGCATCATAAGATCTTACAGTTTCATGATCCTAGTTGAAAAGGTGAGGTGACAAAATCTAAAAAAATACTGAGAGTAGAAGACTCTTATTATAATCCAAATAAAAAGCTAGGACTGGGCCGGCCCCAAGACTGAGTGGTTAAGTTCGCGCGCTCCGCTTCAGCGGCCCAGGGTTTCGCTGGTTCGCATCCTGGCCGTAGACATGGCACCGCTCGTCAGGCCTCGCTGGGGCAGTGCCCCACATGCCACAACTAGAAGGACCCACAGCTAAAATACACAACTATGTACCCCGGAGCTTTGGGGAGAAAAAGCAGAAAAAAAAAAAAAGGAGATTGGCAACAGTTGTTAGCTCAGGTGCCAAACTTCAAAAAAAAAAAAAAAGCTAGGACTATAAAGGAGGTAGTTGAAATCCAGAACCCATGATACATTTCAAAGTGAGTAAAAAGACTTAGTAATGGGATAGAGTTGAGGGATAACTTGTAGGAAACATGAAAAGATAAGACTAAGGATGCTGGTCTGGGACATGAGAGAGAAAATGTGAATTGAGACAAAATGGGATATTAATGAAGGGAAATACAAAGAAAATAATAGTTAAAATGGTGGCATTTCAATTTGAAAGGGTAGAGGTACATCCAAGGAGAAGAACTGTACATAAGATTACAATTTGAGAATCTTCTGTACAGAGACAATAATGGAATGAAAACTCAGTGTTTTCTTCTTTGTCAATGCCAACAAACTAGCTGCATTTGCCTTGAGCCTTAGACTGAGAAGGAGTCCATATCTGGGCTCTGCAGGAAAGACTCTGTGGTCAGTCAGCAATGTCAATCATGTGATTTGGAGGCAAGCATAACATCAAGAATCTCACGAAAGAGAGACATAGATGGTGCTGAGCTAATCGGGCAAGGAGGTGGAATGAGAGAAGAGCTGCATGATAAGCATAGAACCTCAGCATTTCCTGGAGTTGGGTGTGGGAAGGAATTGGGCTAGGCCAGAAATAGAGATTTGGGGAGAAATTCAGGGAAGTGCAGAGTCATAGAAACCAAGGGAAGAGAAAAGGACATAAAGGAGGTTATTACCAACATAATAACATTCTGCAAAGCAGTAAGAAGAATGAGTGTGAGAACAATCCCTAGACTGGGCAATAACACGTTTCTTTGCATGTTGGGAAAGACTACATCATTTCAGGGAATGATGAAGTGAACCACACTGAGGAATTATAGTCACTTTTTATGTACCACACAATTAAGGAATTAAGTTACCTCTCAGCCTCCATCTTCTGGGATAATTTGTCACTGTTTATTACTAAAATCAGATCATTAGTTTGGATAACACAAATCTTAGGAAGGAAAAAAGTACTCTAAGGTTTAATTTTTAAAAATTGAATGAAAGTGTTTTCCAATCTTGCTTTAAAATTATGGTTTAAAGTTCATATGAATACAATTTTAAGATACGATATTATTTTTTATTCTAAAGATTAACCTAAATTCACATTAAATTAAGAAAATCAAATCCTACAGAAGAACTTTCTTATAACAGAGTCACCATTACACAGAATCAGATATGTGTTCTTTCAGTCGTTACTTACTGCATAAGTACCTCTTTACCTAGGTAGACAGAGAAGGGAGATTGTTGAAAGCATGTTTAAATGGTGTACAAGATACTCAACTACTCCACGTTTTAGTTTCCTCTTCTATAAATTGTGGACAAAAATGAAAAAGAAAAGGAATATTTCTAGGAAAATGTCAAGGCCCACCATCTATCTGACTCACAAAGGCACCTGGCTAAAAACAAGCCATTCCAGAAAAGAAGGCCTCATTTCCTCTACCATGATGTTAAGAAATCCTCATTAAATTAAGAAATGGGAGTTGCCAGTGCCCTCTGGCCCTTTAAAACCACTGACATTCTGATTCACTGAGGTACTATGGAAATCAGAATAGAACACAGGGCATCTGAGAGCACCCAAGACACTGGCAGTTGGAAGAGTGATGGAGGACAAGCAGGGCCTCAAGGAAAGGTAAAGATAGACGCACTTGAAGAAAGATATGTTAAGCTGATCCGGAGGGAAGAAAAGGAGATTTGTAAGAAGAGTGAGTTAAAAGTAACAGAATTTTTTATTTGACCTCTGCAACAACAACAAAAAAAAAGAATAGAAAAAAGAACCGTTTTTGAGGTTAGTTGATAGGAGAAAAAACAAAGAATTGAAACTAGTTATTTCAGAAATCTACTTTTATTATCAAAGCAACACTATTAACTTTTAGTGTACTGAGTAAAGGTTAAATAAGCCAATTAGGATTTGAGATCCTCAGATTTTTTAAAAAATTTATTGACTAGTTAAATTTATAAAAGAAATTGGGGGAATTACCATAAAAATACCATTTTTAAATTTGACAAATCAAGGACAATCTGCAATCACCATTACATAAAGGAAAAGATATTTTACTGTGATGCCAATGCTACTGTGAGCGACTGCCAGCAGATGTATTCCTCTCTTTTTCTCTGTGTGTGTGTGTGTGTGTGTGTGTGTGTGTGTGTATGTGATCCATGGATGGGGGTTGAGGAAAAATGTACTATAAATTGAAGGAGAAAATAATAATGTAAACAGAAAAAGAGTGAAGCTACTCTAGATTAAGTTCTCTCTCCTCCCCACTCCCCAGTTCATTGGAGAGTTTTTCCCTAGGACATGAGTGTTAGTTATTTCTGTGTAAACTTAAAAAAAAAAGTCTACAATTTGAGTCTTGTTTTAACATTCTCTTTCATTTCAAAGACATTGTTTATTGATAACACAGGGAAGGGATTTTGCTATTTAGTAGCATGTGACGAACTGAGTAAACTCTTTTTTCAGAAGAAATGGAAACTAGAGTTCATCACTGAAGAGGTATCCTGATAATGTAAATATTGTGATAAGCTAAAAACTGGAATCACCCAGAAGAATAACTAGGACTCATCATGTCCTTCTCAGTCCATCCTCGAAAGACTAGCAAAAGACCTTTTCCATTGGAATCTCTTCTAATGCCACAAGTTCCACGTAGCAACTACTTACATTTTCAGGAAGAGAAGCAAAGACTACAGCTAAAAAAATTCCTTCTCCATAGGATGTTTCTAGTGGCCAAGATAACAGCAAACACAGAAAGAAAAGATATTGCTGAATACTATGATCAAGTGTTTCAGTCAATTTTGAAGCGTCACCTAGGAGAAGCAGTGACAGGATTATTACTCCTATATCCTACCTCCATTTTGCATATCCTTGAGTCCTGCAATGGTACTCTTTACCGAATTCTCCTAGATTATATTAACAGAGGAAAGAATGAAACAGAATTTTTTATCCAAGGAATGAAAATTATAGTCGTGTCTCATAACATCCCAGCAAGGCTCTTCATGCAATGGCATGTTTCAGTAATAAAAGTGCCAGTCATGTATCTTGATGATGTGACACAGTCACAGTCCCTAGAAGAGGTCATAACAGAATTTCTCATTCAAACTCATAAACTGGCACTCCATCTTTTTAAGACCGTCAAAGTGGGCACTAAAGGACCAGGCGATAACTTGCACCAGGTTGCACCGGAATTACTCCTCCCAGAACAAATAATAAAGTATTTGTGCAAATCTGAGGAATTCATGGACCCAGAAACTTTCATAAACATGTATAATAAACCCATACATATCACTTTGGATTCTGAGGTGGTATGGCCCGCTCCCTCCCGTTTCTAGGATTAAGAGTGATGATGTGGTCGATGTGGTCAAATCTCTTAAGAAATGTTTGCTACTTAAATAAAAGGAAAATATTTCTAAAGTTACTATTCTCTTTAAAAAGGAAAGAAACAGAACACCACAATATGTACAAAGGTAATATATTAATCTTGACAGAGTATGTTGAGCTAAACTTGAAAATTTATCTGTTCTGATATTAAGTTCAATGCATTATTTTAATGGATGGAGGAATTTAATAAGTTCATAATAAGTTCTCAAATGCTAACATCGCTTTGATGGAATGACTTAATTTTTTAAAGAAAAGTATGGATGAAAAACGACAAACACTTGCTTCATATTCCCATTCATTCTCTCAACAGTCAATGAGCAGCTATCCTCACACAGCACTGTATTCAGAGAATACAGCATTTAGGGGAAAAGTATTCTTGAGTTCCTTGCAACCTAAGGGTGGAGGCAAGTATGTGTAAAAGTAAATATGATAACATAATACAATATAATAAAACGTGATCATTCTTCCTGTAGCAATGTGGAGGAAAGACTTTAAAAGCACAAGTGCTGGAGTAATCTCTATATGGTTCCTGAATTCAGAAAATAAAACCTCAACTTTGAAAATAGTTCCAAAGCTCACATATTCTAGACAATATAATCAAGAAATTGAGTTCATTATAAAGCTAAAGAACACAATACCTTTTTGAAATGAGCAGAAAATACATTGTCAGAAAGCATTGTACTCTTTCATGTCAAACATTTATTGAGTACCCTTCATGTGACAGACATTTGCCCGGTGCTAAGGATTTGTCAGGGTACATAGAAGACATGATTCCTGCTCACTTATAAAACATTTCGAAATGATTATAAACAAATTGGTTATTTTTTCAACTGACTTCCTATAAAGCAATTAATTCTATGCAATTTCTCTATAGCCTATTTCAAGTTGATCTCTCCCTTTCTGTACTCAGGATTAATGCTTTTTTTATTTAAAACTTTCTAATTGTTTAAACAATTAAATGACATTAATATTTTGAATACTTCAGTGATATTTATTCAAAATTTACTTCAATATCTTATGAAACAGACTTTGGATTTAGTAGAGGAAATACTGTTATATCATTTTAGTTTCATTATTGTTTATTCGATTTTCAGTCTCTTTGGGGAAACAAGTAATCCCAGTATGCACCTCAAATTTGTGATATGCAGATAATTTGTCATCATTTGTTGCACATCTGAATCAAATTTGAGGAAAGCCCATTCCTATTTTTAAATTTTGTAATATAGATTTAAACACAGAATGGCATTTTCTCCCTTTAGTTGAACTTGAAGTTCTGCTTTTTTAAATTTAGCAACAGAAAGAGTATAAAACTTAGATAAAATGAGAAGTAATACTTCTGGTTAAGAAAGAGCACATAATTTACAAACATTTTAGCAATTTAGTACATATTAAACACCTAGTATTAGTAAGCAATGTGCTCTTTACTCTGAACTATAAGAAAAACACAGGCACCCATGGTTATTAAATGTTTAGTGACAAAATGAGTGATGGTAAGAGTAAATGCTTCCCAGCCGCCCCCTCCCCCCAACACACACACACCAAGAGAAAACACTTGATGAAGAAGTAAGTCTTGGTCTAGGCTTTGAATGGATGTGAGAAGACGTTTGGGAGGGCAGACAACTATATTTAAAAGAACAGAGAACAAGCAGAACAAGAAAGAGAAAATAAACAATAGATGTTCATTGGACCCTTCAGCAGGGTAAATTTTGTTTGGGAACAATATTTCCTAAAGTTAGCTAGTGAATAGAAGTACAGTTTATAAATAACATTATATATTTACATATATAAAAGAATGGTACATTATATTTTCCCCAAATGGCCACTGCATTATATCCCATCCCAGCCCAGACACTCTTCTTTCAATGTGACCTTTACATTGCTCCCATGGCTTGGTGGCTTTTAAATCCTTTCCCTTTGAAATCAGTCAGACTTTGTGACTGCCTCCACCAACAGAGTACACCAGAAGTGATCCCAAGTGACCTCCAGGGCTAGGTCCTAAAAATGCCACACACTTTGCCTCGATCTCTTGAACGTTAGTTCTCGAAATCTAAGCAATATGCTGTGAGCAACCCAAGCACTTTTCCAGATGACACCCCAGTGGAGGTCCCAGCCAACAGCCAGTTATCACCACTAGACACATGAATGAGTGAACCTTCAGCTGATTGCAGACTCCAGCCTTCCGGTCAACCCTGGATTTCAAGCCAGCCCAGCTGACACTGTGTGGAGCAGTGAAGCAAAGAGGAGCTATTCCCACTGAGCCCTGCCCAAAGTGCAGATCTGTGTGCAATATAAATGATTATTGTTGGTTTAAGCCACTAAATTTTGGGTGGATGATTATGCAGCAGTCTGAAAAAATAACAGATATGTAACAGGAATAATTATATATGTATATATATATATATATATTTCATATCATTTATTTATTTATTCAGCTATGCACTAATATTTACTAAATATCTACTAGTAAATATTTACTAGGGGGCCAAGCCCTGTGCTTGTCACTGGGTATACAAGCAGCAGGAAGGTTTGTATTCTCCACACTGCCTAGCGTAAATCTTTTATTGGTTTATAATACTTTCTGGTGTGAGAAATATTGACAGAAAATTAATTCATTAAGCCAAAGAAAAACATTGAAAACCTGAGTCATTTTTAGAGGAAATTAGAGAAAATATCCAAATGAAAATATTAGTGAATTACTAGTATACTGTTATTTCACATTAAAGGATTCACGAAGTGTCAACTGTGAAAATAAGTGGAAAATAAGCACAAAGTGACTACAAATAAATTCAACTACTTATGTAGTTATTTATTTTAGTTAAAACACTAATATGAATTTAGTCAATGAAAGTCCTCCTTCTTAGAGGTCACGTTAGGAGAGTTTTTACTTATTCCAGTGACAACATCATTGCTGAAAACATTTTGTGACTCTTTTACGGCAGATGAATTAAGGAGGTTTATAAATCAAAGGGAGTTTAAATATTTCAGTTACATCTACTCTTTTGCTCCACAAATAATATACACTTCAACTTGATTGGTGACCTTAATATTCAATCTTCATTCAGAGAAATGTTTGCTGATTTAAATACTGCACTCACTCTCAAAGGAAGCTCTGCTGTCACCAAATACATTAAAAAGATGTGAACTGCCTCTAAGGAAAAACACATGTTTTCAGCAACAGTTGCATGATTGAGCTTCCTATATAGCTCACTAATATTATGTCTTTAAAGGTGATAACACTCATTTAGCTGTGTATATTTGGGTATTTTTGATAAAATGCACAAATATTGTATTCATACCTTACAAATGTAATTTAATTTGATCAAGTCCAAAAATGTGACTCACCAAACCTCAGAAAGCCTCATAAGGTAATTCTCAACCAATGAGAGTATAGTTTCCTTTCAATAAAACTTTACATAAAACCAGAGTACAGAAGTTAACCCAAACAGAAAATGAATATTTTAACGCTGAACATATAACATTTAATGTTCATATAACTTATATACTCATATATATTCAATAAACACGTAACATTTAAATGTGTGGCCAGCGCCGTTCTAATCCTTTTATTTCGATACAGGTACCTTTACAATAGATTGACATGCTGATGCTCTTATGCTTATTTCAGAGTAACCAAGGACTTTCAGGGAAGTTATAGTTTTCATGGAGGATAACTGAAATAATGTTATTTTGAAGGAAAAACCCTTCCAGGATGAATTTAAAAATTCTACTGTCTTCATTTTAATTAAAGAGGCATCTATATTACTTCATGGAGAGTAATTGCTTTAGATTTTTACATTCAGTAACTTTGTCAACTTCAGCAACATAAAACTACATTTCGATTCAGCCAAACCTATCTCTAGCAGTAAAATTCCCCCAACTTCCACGAGAAAGTAAAAATGAGACAGCCTATCACCAACTTCATATAGCAAAGTACTTTTAGATTATTTCAAATTGTAGAAAATAACTTAATGTAGAATTAGAGTTCTCCCCCTTGTGGTCAATTACGTAAACTTCCAGATTGCCTGCTGATAGGATTTATATAATAAATATAGTGCATAGATTTTAAGAGAATATAAAGAGAACCTCCAAAGGTACCTTTCAAATATCTGCTTTACTACCCTTGTTTTGCAGATAATGATTATGAGACCCAAAGACATTAAGTGTTTTGTGAATAGGAAAAGCAAGAGTTGATAACAGTAGTCCCCTATTTCCATTTCAGCACTTTACATAACTAATTGTGGTCAGAGTTAGGGGTCTGGATTTAATTTTAAGTGTTAATACCCCTCCTGTGCTCCAGTTCTTACACAGTGCCTTCTTGAGACTTCCCACTGGATTTCCACAAGCATCTCCACCTCCAGGGGCTTTAGGTAGAATGTGTCATTCTCTGCCACCACTATTCCTTCAATCTGCTCTCCCACTTGTACTCCCTGTTTCTATAAAATGGACCATTCCCCACACAGTTGCCAAGTCAGAAATTTTGACGTTGTCCTAATTTCCTCCCTTCCTTTTTGTTACTGACAACCAATCAATCCAAGCCCAGTCCATCTTACTCATGGTAAGTATTTCTAGTGTCCAGCCTTGTTTCAGTGCCCTCATTATGGAGCTCCCTCACTCCAATCCTCTCTGCCTCCTCTCTCTCTTTGTGGTCTATATAATATTATTCTATCAAAATTACAGGCAGTAAGCATAAGTTTTAAGAGAACCACTTCCAGTATCAAATTGCTGTGTTGAAACCTAGCTCTGCAACTTTGTAGATCTGTAATTTGTTTCTTTACCTTTCTGTACCTGTTTCTTCATCTACAAAATGAGTGTGATAACATTATCTACATTATAGGATTGGTTATGAGTGTTTAATGAAATAATGGTGTAAAGATCCTGGCATACAGTAAGCACTCAATAAATGTTATTCTTCTGATGGAAATTCTTCAGTGGCTTCCACCTCACCTCCAGGACAAAGCAGTAAAATTCTATCATGATCTGCAAAGCCTTGATTCTCTGATCCCAGCCTCATCTTGTGTCCACTATTTTATCTCTCTTCACACTTTGTTCTCTAAAGGTTTCCCACTATTTCCAAGCTCTTCACCTTTAATTTCCTTCCGTACTTCTCTTAGCGAAATTCTGTTTATCAATCAAATTTTATTTCCTCTGCGAAGCCTGGCAAACTCAAGAAATCCTTTTCTGTCCTCATTGTACATGGTACTCAACCACATTCTAGCAATTCTCCTGTCATATTGCTGTTGTTTATTTTCACATTCATTTTCCCACCAGCAACTTGTAAGCAATTACCGCAGGATTTTTTGGTATTTGTATCTTTAGTGCCTCATTTAGAGAAATTCATTTAAAATATCTGTAAGAATTTCTTCTTTACATTAATTTTACTTTTATCAAAATGGTTGTGGAATTTCAATATATTAAAATGTTCCTATATGATTGATTGGGTTTTGGCCATTGTCTACAAAGCTCTTTAAAATAGCAAGTTAAAATATAACGGTTGCACCACATCTGAAATCTTCAGTTTTACCCACATAATAATTTCTTCCACTCTAATTTGGAAGGATACCAACAATATTTTCTGGAAGAGATTCAGTATGTATTGCTACTCAATGAGACAAGGATAGAAGTTTATTCTCAATTCATTGGATTAAAAATACTCTTTCCTGTTGGAGCATCTGAGCAAGCTGTTAGTAAGGTACACATCATTTATTCAATATTTAAAGATGTTTTCTATGTGTTCTGCAAGTCCTTGTTTCACTAGCCACTCTTAGCTGTTCTTTGAGATGTACGCTTGATAAGACTAATATTTATCTATTAGCTATATTTGCTTGGTTATTATTAAAGTGTAAATTAGATTCCATTTTAATTATATAGTTCACATTTCTGATCTGTTTTTAAAATACTAAGCCATTTTTAAAGACACTATTTAAAAAACAGTGCATTAAATGCAAAGCCTTGGTTTATGGAGGAAGAAATAAATGTCTGAGTATTGAACATATTTACATTTCACCAAAATACACTCTAGCGTAATGACCTCCTCAGGGATATCTCTCACTCAAGTCTCACCTTTCTCCTCTGTCTCTTCCCAGTTTATACAATACTTTGCTTTTTGCAGCTAAAAATAATATAACATTCTACAAGAAGGTTTGTTTTATCATAGATTAAAACTACATACCTTGTAATATTTTAATTCTTTGATTCTTCACTTTCTATCCTATACAGTGGCAATTCTTGAGTACGTACTCTATTCCAGCCAAAAATCAAAATGAAAAAATGAAAAGATCATTGAAGTGAGATGACTGAGCTTTGTTATGTACTCTATTACTAACTCATTACGTGCCCTTGAACATGTAATTTATTCTTTTTGGGGTCTATGTTCATCTACATCATAGACTCTATGAACATTATAAAGAAATCCATGAAACCCCTGAACTGTTATTCAAAAATGTGTCTGAAAGGAAAGACTGTTATTTTAACAACCAGGCAGGAAGAGGACAGGATTAAGGTGTTTTAATTAAAATTTTGAAGCCAAATGTCTAAATGAATGACTAATGAACCTTATCAGATAACATCTGGGGGCAATACAAACATTTTCCTTTAAAAAATTCATCCTGATTGCATCCATTTTAGTGTAAAGATGGATGAGAAACTAAAAAGCCAGAAATCTATATATTAGATTATGATATCTAAATAGCAAGTTTGGTAGCACTGTGGCTTCAGAAAAAACAATCAAGAGTGAGGCATTTTTCTTTAAGGCTGATGGGAAGCCATTGAAGATTTTAAGCAGGGCACAATCAGATTGGTTTGGCTGCTGAGTAGAGAATGGGCTGGCAGGGGACATGTTGGTGCAGATAGCCTCCTTAGTAAGTGGTTACAAATTTTCTGGCAGGAGATGATAATAGCTTGAACTAGATTAAAGACTGTGGAAATGGATCTATGGGGATCAATTTGAGAGGTAATTAGGAGGTAAGTAAACATAGGTTATAAGGGAGAGAAAGGTGTAAAATATATTAGGTTCCTAGTTTTTCCAACATGATGGTACCATTCCTGAGGTAGGAAATATACAAGGAGTATGGAGTTTGTAGGGGAAGATTATGTTTTTAACTACTGCCATATTATAGCTACAGCATCAAATTGGAATAATTTTTGTTTGATATTTCCATTATCAATATCTTTGGATGAGGTATAGAGCACATGCATTATATTAAATCTCATACTTTGTTGAAATGGCTAAGTACTAACATGTATTTTCTGATATAAGTAAGTAACTTTTAGGAAAGAAAAGTGAAAACAGTTTGATAAGTTAAAATAAATTAAGCTAAAGGAGAAATTCTCCCAAAGATCATCTGAGTCTGATATTCACCATCAAAGCTCCCCTCAATCTTATATCTGCATTCTGTGGAACCATAATTAAAATCAGCACAGCTTATTGAGCTTAATGCATTCCCCTAATCAATTCAAAGTCATTCAAACCCTTAATTCAATAATTATTTATTGATTTCCTTCTATCTGTACAGTCATGTGTTGGGGCCACGTGAGACAAAAACACAAAAAAGCCTCCATAGGGCCCCCCAAATTCATTAGTATATCATTTATTCCACTTGTAATAAAAATTTAGGTGAAAAGATATCCTTTGGCATTATATTGAAAAGGCTTTCTCCCTGTTTCTCTCAATTGGTCATGGGACAACATGACACACATTGAATTTTGTTCTCTCTCTGCATTTAGTAATGAACTGAAAAACTATTTCAGGCACTTTGTCAAGCAAGGAAACTCAGGGGTGCAATGCAATCATGAGCAAATAAGCATAATTTCTACTTGAGAAGGTATGTAGTCTCTGTCTCCCTCTACCCCAGACACATAAAAGAAAATTAAACAATTATAATAATTGCTATGATCATGGATATACAAGTTGCAATGATTTCCTAACTTTATCTAGTTTAGAGGATTAAGGGATGCCTTTGATGGAAGAAACACACAAGGATTTCTGAAAGTTAAATAGAAGTGAGCCAAAAAATAGGCAATGAGTAGGAGGAGAGTGTTCCTGCCAGAGGAGATATATATACTCTAGTAGAGGGATATTCTAAAATCTGAAGGCAAGAAGAGCCATACTGTGCTGAAAGAACTAAAAGAATTTCAATAAGGAAGGACCTGAAGTACAAAGGGAAACCATAAGAGCTAAGACTGGATGGTTAAGCATGGGACCAGATTATGCAGACACTTAAAGCTACATAAACACCATGACTTCATCTCAAGTGAAATGGGACACAGTCCTGTTTTAATCAGAGAAATGCCATGACTAGATATGCATTATAGAAGGACCATTTTGAATTGGGAGAAGAAATTGGGAGAGAACTAGGAACTAGACTAGATAGATATACTAGTTAGGAGGCTATTACAGTAATCAGGGGAAAAGATCATAGGAAATCTCTACAAAGATAATGACAACAAGAATAGAAGAGATGGCAAAAATCAAGAGATATGTTGGACATCCTGGTATTTGATTGAAAGTCCAGAGTGTGAAGAAGAGAAAGGAGTCAAGGACAAAATACCTGGCAGGTGGGAGTACCGTTCCTTGAGACAGACAATCCTGGAAGAGCAGCAGGATGGGGATGTTCAGGGAGTGAGATGAAGTTTTGTTTTTTGAACATGCTGAATTTGAAGTGTCTGAGAAACAACGTTAAACTATCCATTAGAGAGCTGGATATATTGCCCTGATGCTCAGGAGATGGGTCTGGTATAGAGAGGGAGATTTGGAGATCACCATAGATGATGACTGAGGGTTCAGGAGTAGTGCTATCACCTAAAGCAAGCATATATTGTGAACAAAGAAGAGAGCCTACTTCAAAACCCTGAGGAATGCAAAGGGAAGAAGAACAGGGACCTACAGAGAAGTCTAAGGAGACATTATTTAATTTAAATTGCTGAGGAACAGAGAAAGAAAAGCAGATGAGGGTAGTGTCATGGAAGTCAAAAGATTTCCTAAAAAAGAGAGTACTCAACAGCATGAACTGCTGTCTCAAAGTCAAGTAAGGAAAGGACTAAAAAGTAGATTTAATGTCAAGGAGGCGACTTGGAAAGAGTGACTTACATAGTCTAGTGGAGGCAGAAACCGGATGCACTAGGTTGAGGAATGAGGGTTGGGTGAGGAAATGGAACAAGTATAAACAATATTTCTAAAAGTTTGGCCGTTGAGCTAGTTGCTATGAATATGCAGAGTCAATTTTGGAATGTAAAGGTCCCTTTTAAGATTCTAAAATTTTTACTAAAAGGAAGACCACCAATTTATTCTGGTTCAGGAAGGAATCTGTCCTTTTATGTGAGATTACACATCCAATCATGGCCCAAGGGGAAAAAAGTTCTACCCAGTTTCAAATGGCAAAGATGTGGTCTTGTACCTTGAAGGTCCTCAAATGACTGTACAGTTCTAGAAAAGAAAGGTTGCTCAATGAACATTTGTTAGATAAATAATTGCACTTATCCCTAGAAGAAACCTAGCTGTGCAGAAAGTGACTTCAGAATATGTGTGAGCTCTGAAGTTACAGTTCAAACTTGGGGTTATTCCATTGTTATTTCCATGGTCAAATTTTATAGTTGATTGCAGATTATGCCATGTGCGTTATCTACTTTATGGACCAACCACACTGCATTTGTAAATTTTTCTCTGAATTCTGGCCCTTTTCCAGATTGCTTCCTTCTTTGCCCAGCCAGGACATGATAGGAAATTGCAAATTACAATCAAATCTGAATTTTCCAAACTAATGATTTTAAAGAGCCACAATGCATAATCCAAAATGATGGTGAATTCATGAACCATTTATTTCTGTAATGTATACTCATTAAACTTGACTATAAGTACATCTTATGTAGCACTCATACCAAAATGATAAAGCATTTCAACTGAGGTGACTTAAGAGGACTTGCAAGGTTTTCCAATTTCTCCACTTCTGCTTTCTACTACATCCTATTGCTTATATCACCTTTCCTCTTTAGATGACTCATTAAAATAAACTCACATATCATGTTTTTTTAGGATAGAGAAGATAAGTTTCATCTACTTCTGGTAGCATTTCCTTATTATTGCCACCATTCTCTATAGCCATGTCTCTCTGTCTCTGTCTTTTTGAAAAATTTCATTCACAAAAGTAAAGAGAATTGTTTAAGGAACCCACGTATCCATTACCCTCCTCAACAATGATCAGCATCTCTTTTTAAAATGTAATCTTTGTTAAGAGACATGATTGGTATCTTTCTAAGATATTATAGATTAAGAAAGCACACGAATGCTAGCACTAAAAGGAGCTTTAGATGTTGTCTATTGCAGCCTAGTCCTTCAATGAGGAAAATGAAGCAAGTAGATTAACAAAGGCCGGTGCTGATTGAGAGCAGGGCAAGAGCTGGACATTTCCCACATCTTTCTTATTCCCTCTGGTGAAATCAAAATGACACTTCTATTGCCTTACTCTTGGTACAGAATATTTCCCAAAAATCCACATATTATGAAATGTTACTTTCCACAGTCTTACAAAGCACAAACAACATGCAAAAACTTGAAGTGTTTTAAAGTTTAGCATATTAGCCATAAGATTATTGGGTTGAATTTTTAGGGGTGAACAGCTGAATGATAGGTTGTGAAAGATAAATAAAGTTCTTACCTTGGATGTTTTTTAGCCAGGACATCATCCATGAATGTACTCAATATTTATCTTTTTTAATGGGATGATCTCAGCAGTTCTTGTATTCCTTTTGCCACATACAAGGAGAGGTAATCACCAGTTTGACATTTTCACTTTTGACCTTCTTGCACAAGTAGCAAGTGTTTTTGTAAACTGTAAGATGTTTAGGGCTTTCATATAATATTAAGCTGAAATGAGTGTGGTGTTTTCCTCAGGAGTCCTCCTGTCCATAAAAACTGCTTTGTGGGATAATTCTTAGGAGGGCCACTCACCCATGTCTGTTGCTAAAGATGTTTACTCAGGGTATTGTACCATGTCAGAGGAGCTGGAAAGCACAGCTCACAGGTAGGCACAGTCTACTAACAGAACTGCTATTTCTTCTCTCCAGCACTAGCTGGTTTTCTTGCTAATATTAATCAAATGATAGCTGTATAAGCACAATTAGTTTACAACATAATAAGAATATGATTTCCCCTTTGTATTATAGAAAAGACACCAAAACACCTTTTGATGAAGACGACTCCCAGTTGATTAATAGGAAAAAATGCTTGCATAAATAGAATTATATGTGCATATTTGGAACATAATTATAGATAGAGATATTGGTATGTATGTACATATATATACGTACATGTGAATATATATACAACTCTGGTAACCCAAAGTAGAGGAACCAATTAAGATTCATAAAACTCCTCCCAAACAAGTAGGAGAACCAGGGATTTAACTATCAAAGTTTAACAGTGCAGTACAAGAAAGGCTATGTATAAATAATACAGATCACTTCCCCACCAATTATCTCCTCCCACCTCTGCTCTGACTCCCTTCTGAGAAGCTGTCCATGCAGCTTCCTCAAAATACCTATGCCCATAGTTCTGTGTGTGGGCCACAGACTGTGTGACCCTGTCACCCTCACCCCCGTCCCCTCTCTCTTCCCCCTCCTGACCTATTCTATGCACATACACACACAGAGAACACAGGCTGGACTAGTCATTGTCTACTAGGGGCAGAGAAAGCTCATTCATAAGGCAGCAAATGATGAAGCTGAAGTAAGCAACAGAGATGTGATATCTAGCAATACCAGAGATACAAAGAGTCACCTCAGCTCCTGATTCCATTTCCCAGCCCTGACCAAGGCCTGGTAGCATTTTCTTCCCCTGAATCCTTCCAATAACAATTCTTCTCTTTTACTTGTCAGTCGAAGTGGATTTTTGTTGGCTTTTTTCCTCTTGAAGCAAACAATTCCTTAGCAGCCTGACAAACATTTTTCAAAGCAACTTAAGACATAGTGCAAAGAGCTCTAGGTTTCACATTAGAAGATTTGTGTTCAAATCTCATATTTTCTGCTGGCTAACTGTGACCTTGAGAAAGTTATTTAACCTCTCTGGGCCTCAGTTTTGTCACCTGTAAATTGAATGAGCACCTAAATATTAAATGAGATACATCATATATGAGGATAACCAGCAACGCAATAAATGCTTCTTGAAGTCATCAGAGTTTAGGTACACTCTGCAAGGTTGCAGTTTCCATAATGCAGTTATGACAATAAGCTTCATGACAAGGACATAAGATGGTTTGAATTCTGACTAGCAGCCCAGGGAGACCTCAGGGACATCAGGTCAATTAGTCAAGTTGCTGATAGATAATGCTTTTGCAGCGAGGATCCTCTAGTCCAGAGATAGTCTGGAAAATCCCCCAGCAGGGTAAAGCACAGAGTATCCTTCAGCAGGCTTTGGCTGCTGCTCTTAATATACTCTGGAAGAACATGAGCTACCCCCGATTGGCTTAAATGCCAATTCAGGCAACTGGACTCTGATCAGTTAATTGACTTTTATTAATATGTGTTATGAATACCCTACTTACATTCTTCAGTAATAACAGGAACATGAGAAAATCATCCCACATTGTAATTAAATGGCTTAATATACTTATGAAGGGATTTATTATTATTATTTCAAAGAACTCAAATTCTATTAAGATGAAAATGGACTTATGTCAGTCTTACGGGTTTTTGCTTCCATTATATGTTTCTAACAAGAAATTGGTTGCTTAATTATATATGTACCTGAAGGAATAAGGTAATAACACTACTTCACTTTTCACCTGAAGTACATAAATCGATTTTTAATAATCACAGCCATGAGCAGAATCAGTATATGACAAAAATAAGAAAAAGTACATAATGATAAGGGAAGCAAAATATATTTTTTTATTTCTTCCTGTAAAGAGATAATTTGGAGTTTTCACCTTGAAAAATTGTAACGTTATTTGCAAGTTATGTGAGATAAAATTTTTGAAGTGTTGGCTTCACTTTTGAATTGTTTTGTATTCTTAGTGTCTTTGGGTTCTTGGAAAGTGCCTTTATTGTCTGTATAATTTCCAGTAACAAGTGTTTTTACCATTAGTTTCTTACTAAAGTCTGAACATTAGTTTATTATACCTACACATTGACTGCTGTGTATATGAATATTTTGCCAAAAATTTTATCTTTTCACTTTGCCATATGTGTAGAAACCCAAATTTTACATTTACTTTTACTTAATGTTTTCATTTTGACTCACTCTAATTGACTAGGACTGATGAATGTATAAAAAAGAATGACCAAGTGGACAGAGTTTTTATCAAGTGCCTACTAAGCTACAGACTGGAGCACCCAGGTACTGTCATTTACCTGTATGAAGAAAACACAGATCCTACTGCCAGGAGACTCAAAGAAAGAGAAACAGATATGTGAACCAAGAATTAAAATGCCATTATGTTGTAATAAAGGAATGTGAAAATTGTCATGGTGGCACAGAGAGAAAGTAATTAATTCTCAGTGATTTTACACCTGACCTTTGGAATCTGAAGGTCCTGGAGCCAAGCCCAAGCTCTCTGCACTGAGTAGTTGTGAAATGTGGAGCCCCATCTCATCTGCAAAATGGAAGATAATAGCACCTACATCTTAAGATTGTTTTGAGAATTAAATAAGACAATGTACAAAAGGCTTGTTTTGGCATAGTATGTGACATAGAGTGAGTGCTTCCTGCCTGTTACTTTGACTGTGACCTGGGCATTAGGAGGTGCTTAGAACATCAGGGAAGCTTCATGGAGGATACCCACAGGAGTTACCAGTGAAAAAAGGAGGGGACAGAGAGTGAGCAAGTCATAAAACCTTCCTCAGCCTCTGGCCTCTGAGTTACAAATCAAGGGAGTGTTGGTGAGTAGACATTGGTTCAATAATTTCACAATGCTAATGTGTACATATGACAAACTCGTGGGCTGCTTGTTTAAAATGCACATCGCAGGCCTCACCCCCAGCATTCTGATTCTGTTAAGTCTGGTGTAGGAGCCTCAAAACTGCAGTTTGGCCCCATTTAGACAATAAGTGATGAAGATGAACTCTAAAGGCCATTCTACCTTGATTTTATTACAAGGAACTAAGTTGCCATATTTGACATGTAATTTACAAGTCTTATTTTCCATCTTTATATTCTAGAATCAGGTGAAAGTGATACATATACACACAAAAAAGCACTTACTACTGATTTCATTTAAATCAGCCAACATGGTGACCTTTCTCGAATATTCACAAATTATTAACTCCAATTTTTGAAAAACGAATCATAATCAGAAAAATCAGAAATGTCCCCTTCCAGGACATTTATCATACAGGTGTATTTGTTTAATGTGTGTTTTACATTCCAGACTGTAAATTCCACTAGAGCAGACAACATAGGTACCTCATTTACCTCAGTAGCTCCACCAGCTAGCACAACGCCAGACACAGTTAATCAAAAAGTATTTTAGTTTCAGGAAAATGGAAAATGCTTGCATTCCTTAGCAGGAGGTAGGAGAGGTTCAGGGCAGAAGTAGATTGGAGAAATATTTAGGAATTAAAATTAGCAGATTTACCAGTTTGATGAGGGATCAAGAAAAACACTCTGAAGCTTCAACCTTAGCTTCTTGCATGAAGATGATGTTCCTAACCAAAGAAGAACACACTTGGTGAAAGATTAGTTCAGTTTTGGAGATTATGTGTTTGAGATGTCTTTGTGAGATAATAACCAGTGACTAACCACAGACGTATGTGAATCTAAAATTCTGCGGTGTAGTAAGCAGAATAATGGCCTCCATAGATGCTCATGATGGAATTCTCAGATGTTGTGAATACCATCTTACACGTCAAAAGGGACTTTGCAGATGGGATTAAAACCAAGGACCTTCAGATGAGGAGGGGATCCCGGATTATCCAGGTGGTTCAATCTTATCACTTGCATCCTTTAAAACAAAGAGTTTTTCCCAGGTGCAGAGAATCAGAGATGGTAGCAGGAGCAGTGAAAGTGGTTTCAGCAGCAGCAGCAGGGCCATCAGAGTAAGTAGGGTTCAAGTAATACCACTTTCTCCTTTGCTGCTCCAGCCCGAGGGGCTGTAGTGGCTTCCTGCAGTTACATGTTACTAATCTCTGGGTAATAGCACCTTCCTCTTCTCTCCCTCAGGCTTTTCAACACATTTGTAAACAATTCCACGAGTTGTACTCCCTCTGTTTGAAAAGCTGAGAATGGTTTCTGTTATCCTGACTAAACACTGATACCAATGCTTTTTGCAACATGAAGTGCAAATGATATACATTGATGGAATACTTTCTGCATGTACTAAGAGCAGAATGTATGCATTAAAAGCTTGTATCTACAAGTGGAACTTAATATTTGCTCATAATGTGATCATATGCATAACATATACAACCCTTAGTCACATAATATTTCCTCCTTTCAAATATTTTACTGTTAAAGTAGGTTTTCATTGGGGAGAGAAAGTGATGGAGAGAAAAACATCCGATTGGTTCATTAGAATTTCCAAAGGCAATGAAAGATATTTAAACACAGTAATGAGGTTGGATGCTTATCAGCAAAACCAGTCGTTTTAGATTAAATATCTATCCCTAATAGAAAAGGAGAAAAATTCCTTCCACATGGCAGCAAGCTCATAAAAACAACTCATCTACTTAACTCAATATGCTTTGACAAAAGGAATAGGAAAAATAGAAAAGCCACTTCAAATGTGTCATCGTCTTGAGTTAAAGCTGCATCCAGAAAGTAGGGCATACTGAGCATTTTCATTATGAAAGTTGTGAAAACACAGGGCTGCTATTTTCAATGGTTGTGTTAAACAGAAAGATAATTGTCCTCCATGCCTGTGCTTCTCTTCCCAAGAAAACACAAGTACAGTAAAGAGCAATCTTATAGGGCCACCCAAAAGAGCAACAGTTTCAACAATTTGATATAAAAGGGCTAATTTCCCAGTTATTGCTGAGGACATTTTAAGGGGTCAAGGAAATCTGCTCATGACAGAACAAGCCAATTACTGTAGGAGTAACCATCAGCTGCCTTTCATTGGCACTTAACATTCATTAGCTCCTTCATTTCTTACAGTGGCCCTATCAGGCAAGTCACGTCACCAGTGAACAAGCTGAGGCTCAGAGTGCGGAAGCAGTCACACAGCTAGTTAAAGCTGGAGTGGGAGGTCAAACCAGTTCAGTCCAACTCTAAAATCAATACGCTTAACCTCTTCTCTATACTTAAAACATGAAGGGAAAATATACATGCTCCCACCTTAAAATTGTAGGAGCAGGAGAATAAATGCATAAAACAAGGTAAAATATGTACATAAACAATACAAAAAACCCTACACACATCAAAGTTTTTATTATAAACTTTTAAATAAATATCAAAACATGCAACATTTGTCACCAAGCAACACTGGAAGGAATTCGTCTTTTAGTGGCCACACATGCATTTCAGAGATCCAGAGAGGTGTCTCATCTAAAGAAGTAATTGATTATTACCTTGGATCTTCAGTGTTGTTATATTACTGCTGTCTAATACCTTCTGATCCAACTTCCTTCACAAAGGCAAAATGAGTTTCTATAATTGATTCAAAACATCCCAGACACCCTCCATTTTCCTGTTTTCTGGATAGAAATGTTATATATCCTCAAAGCAAGAAAGCCCTCATTTGGCCAGACCACCCCAGATTATCCAAAAACAGCAAAGAGGAATATTTTGGGTGAAACTTAAATCCTGATTTCATTCTTGTGCATAGATCTATAAAGTTAATTCTCAGTTCTTCTCTCCTTATAAGGGCCTATTCATAATGAACTTATTGTACAAGTAACTAAGATTAAGGATGATTCAACTCTGGTACTCTTATTTTCTTGTTTATAAATCATTTCTGATTTTTATTTGTAATGACAACGACAACACAAAAAAGCCATGGTTAGTGTCTCATTTGGCACAACCCATAGGAAGTAATCAGAAGATCTCATGTCAGGACCACAGAGTGTTTAGTTTGTAGTGAGATTAAAAGCCATATTTCTACCTGAGACAATTTCCTTGTTGTATGGCCTACAGGATCCCACCTGGCTGGCCATTACCTGCCAATCCTGCCTCATCTTACATCCCCTCATCCCCTCAGCCCACACCCACATCCCAGGCCTGGGAGTCTTTCCTTGGGTCCTGTCTTAGGGCTCCGTGCCAGGATAACTCCTGCTCATTCCTCTTGTCTCAAATTAGCCATCTTTTACTCTGGGAAGTCTTCCCCATTTCTAGGAATAATTAGGTTAACCCTATTATATCCCTTTTTAACATCGGTTACTTTTTTCTTCACAAGAATTTGTACATTTATAAATAGGATATTATCAAATTTAAAAAAAAACTGTCTATCACCTATCTTCAATCCCTGTCTGTAGTCCACTGGGACAGATACCATGTCAATGTATTTACCTCAGTATCATCAGCTCTTGGTACAGTGCCCAGGATGTAGTAAGGACCCCAAAATGGTTTGTGAAAACTTAGGATCTGAACTTCACCAGCTTTGAGGCAGAGCCATAGTTTCCCTGAGAATTTTCCACCAAGAACCTGGAGTAATAGGTGTATGTATCTTCCAAGCAGAGTAACACAGAGCTCTTCCAGCCAAGGTCCTTTAAATCCTCATCTTTCTGGGCCGGCCCGGTGGCGCAGCAGTTAAGTTCACACATTCCGCTTCTTGGCAGCCTGGGGTTCACCGGTTCGGATCCCCAATGCAGACATGGCATCGCTTGGCACACCATGCTGTGGTAGGCGTCCCACATATAAAGTGGAGGAAGATGGGCATGGATGTTAGCTCAGGGTCAGTCTTCCTCAGTGAAAAGAGGAGGATTGGCAGCAGTTAGCTCAGGGCTAATCTTCCTCAAACTCATCTTTCACTTAGGAGCTTCCTCTTTGTGGTCTCTACTCTCTAGGGAGCCCTAAAGTCCTTCCAAAGCAGACCCTTAAATTAAAACTCACTTTCATGCTCCCATACTATGCTTTCCTTATCTTCTTCAAAGGTTTGCTTCCTTTTCTTTTAGGGACCTAACACCCGAGGTATTAGGTTAAAAGAAGAATGTCTTCCAGATCTTTTATTCACATTGAAGAATAAATAACTAACAGGATGAAGAGATATTTCTATGTATATTTGCATTTAGCAGCATCTAAATTGAAATGTCTGGCATGGGCCACTAGGAATGGAGGATTCCCTGAGGAATACAAACAGAACCTTCTCTATGTGTAGTAGCCAACCATGCCTCCCCCACATACAGATCTCCAAGAAAAAGGGGGCACTCACGCCCTCATGCCACAAGAAGCCCAGTCTAGTGCTCTAATATTCTCTCTCCTAGGCGCCACACCTACTATATCCCTTCAGTCCTCAGCTGATCCTGTTTTTGGTGCTGGCCCCTTAGGCTGCATCCCACACCAGACCAGCAGGATTACAGGAACCCTACCTTCAACTGCTGTCATTCCCTTGGTCTCACGCAGGTGACTACAGTTTTTAAAAAATTTTCTAAGAAATCCAAAAGAAAACAAAATCAAAAGGACAAAATGAAAAGCCTACAAAAGTTTAGAATTGTCTAGGTCTAAATTAATTTTAAACTCTGACCTAAGTGCTCAGTGCCATGGGCCAATTGAACCACATTAACATGGATAGTTATCTCAGTTCATCCATTTCAGATGCTTTCCTCACTGTTTTTTTTTCTTGTGTTACACAAAGGAGTTTTGTCGCTTAGCAAAGCTTAGTTCATGAGAAGTATGTCTTCTCTTCCCACAGTGTGATTTACCTTTCAGTTTTGCTATAGCAAGTGCCTGGCACATAGTAGACCCTTAGCAATACTTAAATACATGACTGAATGAATGACTTTGACTCCCCAACCGAAATGTTTTCCTGTTTTCAATTCTAGAAATCTTGGGTTTCTCCAAAACCAGCCTTCCCTATCCCGGTCTCTGCCCTACACTGACTAATGCCCATGGACCCTATTTAAAGTCAGCCTCCCCACCTCCTTGGGCACTCAGCTCAGGGGAAAACTTCTTGAGCCTCCTTGAGCTTATCCATTAAGGTGTTCTTGAACTCCCAAAGTCACTTTAATGTTTTTTATAAAACTTGAAAACAAAGAGTGAAATATATAATCAATGTCTAGTGATGGAATTAATTGGCAATGTGTCAAATGGCTAATTGAGTTACTCCGGTAAAATAGAAGCAGTTTAACTATGTTTTGGAAAGAGCAGGTACTTACGTTTCATGGTCCATCTAAAAGGTATTCAAACCATAAAGCTCCAGGGCTTATGCCCAGATGTAGCTTCCCTGCTCATCCTCCCTGCCCAGATACAAGGAGGGGCCTTTCACCACCCAAGAACTTCCTCACACCTTTAGCCAAAGCAGTTCTGCTGCTTCTATTTTGCTTGGCTCCTAGGATTTCCTTTGAACAAAGCATATATATCATAGCTTAAAAACTAAAACAACGACAAGCTGAAAACCACTGGTCAAACAGGGTGGTAAAAAATTTGAGGTTGCAGACTCTTTCCACACTTCACCAAACACAGCACTCACCAAGATCAGAAATTGAATCTTAGGGCTAGCTTTATACTCATGACAAGGAAGAATCTAAAATCTTTTTGTACCTGAATTTTTGTCACTCAAGCAGATCATATATTGTGTTCTAGTTACTGTCTATTGGGTCTAATTTTAATATCTTCAGATTCAGTAATGTTTATATACTACGTAAATCCACCCAAGACCACTCCCTATGAATATGTCTATGCCAATTATAATTTCTCACCTGTTCTATTCCCTGTGATTTAAAAAAAAATTCACAGTAAAGTTACCTACTACTGGAAGGAGTACATAGAAAGACTTATTATTCTTCACTACTCTTCCTTTATAATGCAGTCTCACAAATCTTTCTTCTATAATAGTAAGAAAGCAACTCCTCAGTGATTGTCACCAAAGATTCTTCCAGCAACATCATATAGAACTCTTCAGCTCATACTACGTGGCATATGAATATTGGAAGATGAGCATTAAATTTGATTGAAAATACATTATTAGTTCTTTAAATACATTTAAATTCATTTAAATTAGGATTGATTAATATAAGCGGTGTTTGGGTTTTATCTATAATCTTGGTGATAATCCTGTTTCCATAGTAACAGAAACATATTTTATCCCTTTGCATGCATGTGAAATTATAACAACTTTTGTAATAAAGTTTACATATCATTTGCACATAAATTTCACTTCTTATGAGAAGTCCAAGCTAGGGGTTTCTTTCCTTTAATAATTTATTTTTATCTTGCCACTAAATCCATAATTCACATTTCCTCTCAAATAATGAAAACTCAACAGGCATTCCTAACCACTTGCAAGATTTCTAAATCTACATTATGGTCAAATCTTCGAATTTCAACCTGTAATATTAAGGAAAAGATAATGAAATACTTCGGAGATGTCACTTGGATACAATCCATGTGTTTTATTAGCACAAATCCATTCATTCTTACCTAATCAGTATTCTTTTGTTCATTTGTTTCAAACAGTTAGCAAGCTAGCTGCGGTCAAAGTGAAGTAGAAAAGGGAAGTAGCTGAAACACTACCTAGTTACCTATCGCCCCCAAAAAGGAGGGCCTTTGCTGTCAATTGAGCTGCAAGTGTATGTATTTTTTAGTAAAACTCATTTTAACAACATTTTTTTAAAAAGGTAGTTTATAATCTGCCGTTCAGACAATTGGTTGCCTTTGGGGTGGGTGGTGCTTGGTAAGGGGCACACCTGGGGCTTCCGGGGAGTTGTAGTGTTCTAGATCTACATGTGGGGCATTAAAAAGCTGTACACTTATGATTTTTGAAAATTTATATATTACATTATTCTTCAATACAAAAGTTAAGAAATAACATTCCGTTTAAATACCACTATGTCTAGCATAGAAAACTTAGAGAATTTCATGAAAGTATAATTATTACTTCCATTGATCCCATCACTTTTTATTTAAAACTAATGCTTTTTTCCATTTAGGCATCTGCAAATGTCTAAACAAATTAAGAAAGATAGCCTTAAGATGTGCCTTTCAAATGATCTGGTCTTTGTGGTCTTAAGTTTATCTTCTGTATAGATGATGTATACAATGTAAAAGGGAAATATCTGGAAAAAGTAGGCACATTTGAAAGTGTGGATGGTATTTTTCTAAATATATGATAATGTTTTACTAAATTTACCAACTTTCAAGCATACAAAAACCACCAGTATGTTTCAAAACTTATATCACATTAAAAGTATAATAAAGCATTTTGAGTTGCAGAAAGTTCAATTAATATATAAGAAAATAATGCAAGTGACATACGTGGAAGAAAATTAGTGAGTTCTCAACAAATTTTTCAGTCCTCTACATGATTTAACAACAAAAATCATTAGCTGTCTATGAATAGTTGAAAGGATGTCATGTTGAAGAGGGGGCAGATCTACCCTCTTGCTTCTAAAGGGCGAACTGAGGCCCAGTGAGTAAAGGAAGAAGGAGGCAGTGACATTTGGGTAAAAGCAGAAGGAGATTCAGCATTAATTACATTCGTCTCAAAAGAGGGTCAGTCGCTTTGGTGGGCAGAGAGGCCCCTCACCATTGGAAATGTTCACCGTGTTAAGAGTGGTTAAATTAGTTTCCTATGGCTGCTCTAACCAATTACCACAGCTTAAAGGAACACAAATTTATTGTCTTAGAGTCCATAAAGTCAGAAGTCTTATGGGCTAAAATCGAGGTGTTAGCACAGCTATGATTTTTCTGGAGGCTCTGTAGGAGAATCCATTTACTTTCCTTGTCCAGATTCAAGAGGTCACGGGCACTCCTTGGCTTGTGGCCACTTCCTCTATATTCAAAGCCAGCAGCATAGCATCTTCAAAGCTCTCTCTCTGACTCTGACACTTCTGCCTTGCTTTTATAAGGACCCTTGTGATTACACCGAGCCCACATGCATAATCTCCTCAACATCCTTAATTTAGTCACATCTACAAAGTCCTTTTGCCATGTAAAATAACAGATTAAAAGGTTTTGAAGATTATAATGTGGACATCTTTGGAGAGTCATTATTCTGCCTATCACAGTGATATATTCAAAACTATATAGCAGGAGGCTAAACTAGATTGCTAAGGGCCTTTCCAAAATTTATATTTTATAAACAAGGCAAAAAACCCAAATACCTGTTAACAACTGTAACAAAAGTTTATTCGTATTAAGAAATTGACCATAAAATAAACCTGATTCTCTCCACTCCAGAGAGTACTACTATCTCCCTGCATGTCCACCCTAGACGGCTAGATATTTTAGCTAAAATTCATTGTTTAGAAGAAGTCCAAGCTTCTTTTGTGGACAGCGACCACACCCTGATTGATTCAAGAAAGGCATGTGCTAAAAACGCCTTGTTGGAAAGTGTGTGACTGATAAGTTCAGGCAATTGGAGAGTGGTGGCATTTATGCAACAACCACCCTGTGGCTACTCCAGGATGATGCTTTCTCAAGGACTATAGTGACCACTGATCAGAGAATGATTGTCTCTCTTTCAAAAGAAAGAAAAAAAAACAAAAGTGAGAGAGAGAAAGAAGGAAGAAAGAGAAAGAAAAAGAAAGAAAGGAAAAGTGTAAGCACCACTGTTTTCTTCCTTACTACACATTCCTAAACAAGAAGGGAATGATCAAGTTCCTAACTTATAATTCATTTCTCAGAAGCTATTAAATATGTGCCAATGAAAAATATGGCCGAACTAACTCAAGGACGAATTTCATCCATTTATATATAGCCAATCTTCAGTCTCTTGTGAACTTTAACAAAAGATGTTCTAAAATGCTTACATGGAATAAAGCACTCTGTAATTTCGATTAATAGGAAGTATTAAATTATACTTGAAGCAATCGGCCAAATGATCTTGGTAGATATTAAAGTGAGAAGTATTACCATGAAAACAGTGACCACTTAATCCATCAGTAGAACAATTTGCATTCTAAAAGATTCTGATTAACATGGGAAAAAAATTCTCTAAGGAAAAGTTTTCCTCAGGGAGCTACCAGCAAGACCAAAGGAAACATATTTATACCAATTAAATTTCTATTGAAATCCTTTTGTTTTCTATTCAAATCCATAATAAACCAGAAGTTCTGCTCAGCTTTGGGGATGTAAGGATAACAAGGCAGACATGACCCCAAGGATCTCACATCTCCTGCTGAACTGGAGATCAATAAGCAAATACAGTTCAATGATAATCAAGGCAAACAATGGATGTGATGGCAGCCTGCAAAAGAAACATTTGACCCATGATAGGGAACTCAGTGTAGACTCACATGAGGACCCAATTCTTTAATTAAGTCTGAAAGATTATGTAAGACATGGCCCAAAACATGCAGCAGAGGGAACAGAATGTACAATGTCATAAAGGTCTATAAACACTCGTCATAGTCAAGAATTCTGAGTAGTTCAGTATGGCAGGAGCATAGGTTCAGGTGGAAGAATAGAGTTAAAGCTGAAGATGTAGTTAGCAGCTGGATCATGATGACTCTTAGATATCACCCAAGGACTTTGACTATTTTCAGATAATGTTAATGTAATTAATATGGCCACTTCTACGTCTCATGACTTCACATTCAGATGAAGCAAATCAACAGGAAGGGTCAGACTTAAGTGGAGCATCCATCACCTCCATCATTCATAAAAGGGATCCAATGGTTATTTTTTGTTTAGAATATGGTATTTGTTTCATTCACAAAGAGGAAATGCATATATATAGCCTTTGCTTGCCAAGAAAGATGTTAGGGAATATAATTATTCTTAGCAAAATGGAGATCTGGAAAGGACATATGTGTGTGGGGGGGTTACCGACTGTATTTGTCTATTGCTGGGGAGGTACATGGGACAAGTGAAGTGCTGAGTAATAGCTGTGGGAAGGAGAGCAGGGGAAGAATACTGGTAGGTGGGTTTTGAATGGAGATATGGGGGGAAGCTCTAAATCCTGAGCTAGAGAGGAAAGCTATGTGTGATTGGTGAACAGAGAAGCAACTTGCATGCTTTGGTGGGGGAGGAAACAGAAAGGGGTGGTTCTCACCATTTGCAGAGATTTGTGCCTCTAGAGTTAGAAGTATTTGCCAACACTTATGCACAAACCAAAAAAGATATTGAAAAAATTGATAATCATGTTAGTGAAAGGAATAGGGATCAATGGCAAGAAGAATGCCAGAGAGGGAAAAGATTGTTTAGAAAAAAACAAGCTGGCAGTATCCATTTCAAAATAAGCTATATCCTGCCTCTTACACCCACACAAAAGTGAGGTAAAATTTGCCAAAAGGAATTTGCCAATTGTCAAAGCAAAACTTGGCAGCCCTAATTACACTTGCTACAAGTGAACAAAATGAATACTCTCTATGAATCGTTCTCAAAGCCGTCCAGGACCACATCCTGAGTGGCATCCCTATATTTGGATATTCTATATTTTACTATTTATTTATAGCTTGACTTGCTTTCACAACAGACCTAAGTCATATGAAACTTTATACATTAAAACAATAAAATACAAGTTTAAAAGAATGAGAACCATGGAAAATAAAATTAAAATAAGAGCCAGACTCTTAGAGGAGATGAGCAGGGTGGAGAAACATGTTGCTCTGAAAGCCAACATTAATCCCCATTGTTTTGTTGACCCACAGATTTGTCTCTGGGTTTCTTACCCAAGAAAGTAAAGAAAAATAATTAACTATATGGCTCCCTTTATCTGTGAAGAAAAAATATACTATTAGTTTTTCAGAAGTGTATATTTAGATTTTAGGTTATCATATTTGAATGGAAGAAGAGTTTAGTTCCATGCATGGTATCAGAGGTCCATCTCAGGAAAGGTAAGATCATTAGTGAATATTTTAAACAGTCTTTTCCATTTTAAATACTATATAATATATTTGTAAACATTTTTTGTCTTAAATAAGCTAAAACGGTCTTAGTTACAAGTGAGAATGTTGACTAAGGTATGATGTACTTCATCTTTCCAGAATTTCTTTTCAAGTCCAATAAGTACTTCCAACACAAGAGAGACTATGGAACTTAGCAATTGGGATAGTATTCCTATCATCATTACAACTATACTTTTTCATAAAAACATATCAAATAGTTAATTTCTCTCTCCAGATCTTATCCACTAAGTAAAACTGATTTACAACATCTATCTACAAAAGGCTGTCACCTGTCATTTTATAAGGATTACTTGAAAAACCTTATTTGTTAAAACCAAAAGACATTTTCAAGCAGTAGCATTTTTATTTCAATTTTGTCCAAATTATTTTCTACAAAATATGTACTTATATACTAAAGAATTATTCTGACAATGTGTATTTTGAACAAACTAAATTCACACTGAAATGCACTTCAGAAAGTTATTTGAAATATGTATTACTCTTCTTGCTCCTTGCTCCCAATATAGCCTTAAACCCACTGAGTTTCAAGCTCTGTTAATACTCAACACATGAAAAATATGTATCTTAGTGCATACACATTGTACAACAAAGATTTCACAGTTACAGCTAACACTGTTTTTATTTTTAACTACAGACGATTACGTTCTATGTAAATACCATCCCCATTTATCCTACACATGATGCCAATACGTTTTATTTTGATTTTGTTCCAAAGCATGGGGCAGAAACCTAAAATAGTTTATCTAAATTCTATGTCCAAAATAAACAAATCAAGGAATTTGACCCTCAAATTTTAATTATTAAATAAATGTAATATAATCTAATAAAACTCAGAAATTATAGCACTCACATACTCATCTGATTCTTCCTATCATAGAAACTTTCTGAATTCAGGTAAACACACATTTAAGTTCTAGAAATTTGATACTGACTTTTGAAAACATAAATGCCAAACACAAGTTTCTGAAACCAGTTAATTGGGGGAGAGAAAAAAGGGTTGAAAAGGCAATGAGAAGAATGAAGTTGCTTAATACAATATCTGACATAACAAAGTAAACGTATTACAAGAATAGTGACTGAGTCTTCGTCGCTGAAAATATCTAAAAGTTTCACTACGAAAGGTAGTATTATGTATTCATGATTCAAGAAGAGCAGGCAGGTAACTTCTCTATGGGAGAGCATATCTTCATAATTATATCTGGCACATGAAAAGTGCATCAGTTTGAGAGCATTTTTGGATGTGTTTAACATGTACTTATTAAGCATAATGAAAATACATACAATTGAAGTTATAGGCATTAGAAAAAAGAACAAGGTGGTAACTGCACTCATTTAAGGAGTTCTCTGAATAGATGTACTCTCAAGGTAATTAACCTTTTCTAGAACTTTTTTCATTTATAAATATGCATTTGTAATTTTTAAAAGGGATATTTATAGGATTTTTTAGTCCATTTAAAATGCTTGCTTATTTGTATGTCACTTCATTCTGTTGGGCAATTTAGTCATACATATAACCTAGGATAAGATCATTAAACCAAACAAAATAACAAAATCCAAGGCCCTGATCTGTTGCTCAGAGCAAAATCCCTGGAATTTCCTTCACATCCAATGTTTCAGGGAAACAATAGGCATTTCCAGAAACAGATATTCCTGGACGTCTGACTATGGTGCTCTCAGGAAGAAGCACTTCTTAAGAAGAATCATTCCATCTAAGCTTCAAAAGAGTGGCAACAAGCTGAACATATACCACAGATAAAATATACAGCTATAATTATTATTAACATTTGATCAATAGACATCTTGAATGATAGTCTTACTATTAACCACACACAGATTAAGTAAACTATAACAAACCATATTCAAATCTAAATTTGAGACAATATTTTACATTACATAAAATAACTAAGAATCTATTAAAATATGTTTTCAACACTACATGGAGGATATTGTTAGTTTTATTGAAATCAAACATAGTTATAGAAGAACTTAGAATTTCACGAGAAAATGAATTCACCTATAGACTGTTTTCTTAACGAATACTTCAGCTATTGTAACAAAGTTTTACTGTTAACATCTTTAATGGCAAAAGACTCTATGATGTAATATATAGGTAACTTCTTATGCTTGAGCACTGATAGCAATGTGTGTATCTATATCTATATCTATGTCTGTGTGTGTGTATCTATATGTGTGTGTGTGTGTGTGCATCTCATGCTGATTTTCAGTCTTCATTCAGTCATACTGTATTAGAGTTGTGATGGGGGGTTAAATATCCTAAAATGTGGGAGGATGCAAATTTATTTTCTAAAATTAAACACTTTTACCATCAAGTACTATACAATACTGTCTGTCATTTTCTTTTCTTTAATCTATTCCTGGATTTAAAGTAACATCGACTACCTCAAATCAATTATTCACATTCTAATTAGGATGAAAAGTAATATGCTATTTTTTCGTACCAGGTCTCCAAAAAGAAGAGATGCAACAGACAAGACATTTACATGTTTTCACCTTGAAGCTGTAGCTGCCCCTGATGTAGGAAGGGTTAATAAGCACCAGAAAAGGCTTGCCAACAAACTGTGACCCGGAGGTGAGAAGGCCAGTTAGCCAATGACGGATAAGACCTCCAGGGGGAGGCAACCTAAGCCAGGCACTGGTCGCCCGGGGGCACAGATGGAGACACGATATCAGGAGCAAGAGGGGCCATTGCCTAGGAGGCCTTGCATGCTGCGAGATAAAATATAGGAGCACAGCAATAACATGATAATATCAAAACAGAGGCCGAGGGAGGGTTCCTTGAGAAATCACTAAGAATTCTTGGCATTCGCTAATTACATTGTCCAGAACAACTGTGTATGTTTAACAGATGTAAGCTATGTATATATTGAAATGCTGGGTATAATAAACTCAGAGTGGCCATCAGCCCTCTCCGCATCTATCCTGATTTGTACATTGGATTGCGACACCGGCAGAAGCTAGGAGCTGAATTTCACTCTAGGATTTTCAGTTTACTGATCTGTAAAAATTGTTTGGGGTAAAATACTTTATATATTTCTCAAGTATCCCCCTAAGTATTTATTACAAGAATTCCGTATAATGACTCAATGTTTTGTAAATGAAATCTTTTGAAATAAAAATGTATATAAATATAATCATTCCCTTTTGTACTGTCAGTTTAACATCATGTGTTCAGATTCTACAGACACATGATTTGAATATGACAAATATATATAACTACTTTAAATATATAACTGAAGAATTATATTTATAAGATATTGAAATGTTAAATTCATATTATCCAAGTGTATTTATATCAGAACTACAAAAGAAGAAACTCTTATTACATCAAAAAGAATTGTGGCTTTTTCTCTTTTCTATAACGAAGTTACAAAATAGTCTCATTCAATAATTGTATGTGCCTCTTTTAAATAGCTATATCTATTAAAGCAGAAAAATATAAATTAAAATAGAAAGGAGAGACTCTTCGATTAAAAGAGTGAGAACCAAAGTTGAAGTATTGTAGCACTAAGTGAGAGTGACTTAAATCAACAAATGGTATCCTAATCCACAGGCCCAGATAAACGGAGTCATAGCAAGTGGAAATAATTAAAGTTGTTGATGTCAATTTAAAACCATTCTGGGCATTAAATTTGAAAAAGAGGTATTTTCAGAGTAGCTATGTGTTTGGTTTTTTTAAAGATTTTATTTTTTTCCTTTTTCTCCCCAAACCCCCCTGGTACATAGTTGTATATTCTTCGTTGTGGGTCCTTCTAGTTGTGGCACGTGGGACGCTGCCTCAGCGTGGTTTGATGAGCAGTGCCATGTCCGCGCCCAGGATTCGAACCAACGAAACACTGGGCTGCCTGCAGCGGAGCACGCGAACTTAACCACTCAACTACGGGGCCAGCCCAGAGAGTAGCTATGTGTTTTAAGAAAAAACAAATGACTGTATCTTTGGGATTTGTGAGTTTAATATTTATGCTGATGGAAAAAAAACAATAAATTTATGTCAACATGAAAGGAACTATGGGTTTGTATTGCTGAAAATAAAAAAGAAATGATATATAACCAGAGTTTTTAGTTTCATGCTTCACAACTCATTAATAAAGAAGGAAAACAAACTCATCTAGACCAAGAAACTATTACTTAAATGGTCAAGGCTCTAGGATCCAGAAGGTAGTGACCTATTTCACTTTAGGGAGAAAGACTAAGTGTTATGTAATGTGAAGGCAATTCTGACTTATCTCAACAACCTGCCTGTGACAGAGAATGAATGAATGAACATCATTTTTTCACATACTGCCCGGCTCACGTAAGAAACTATTCAAACCTTGAAAAAGTCATTCAAATTCTATAGTAAAATGTAAAAGAAGACAAATCAGATTTAGGAAATACATATACAGACTAATTTAGATCTTTTTTAAATGAGGTAAATGTAATTTAAGCACACTTGAATATTAAATATTGGAGAGAACAGTCCAGTAAGTCAAAGTGTAGTTCCTAGATAAAAGTAAATGAATTAGTATTTAGTAAAAACCAGCCAAGTAGTGAATAAGAATAGTATCCTGTGAAGTGAGTGCCTGGTCAGCCAGAAGAACCACGTGGATTATGGGCTGCCTTCTCAAATCCACATTGGTATGTCCAGTCTCTGTGGGGTCAGTTGGGATCCCCAGAGATGACTGACCATAGCAGGGAAGGAAGGACACTTTTTGATCATGTGACAGATATTTCCTCTGCAAACTCTTTAAATTTGGGAAGATTAACACCATATTCTAACCAACTTAAATAGAACTAAACAATGTAGGAACTATGAAGTAATTCTCTCTTTATCCTGTGAATTATTAAGGCACGTATACTAGAACACATTATCCAATTCAGACTTCCATAACCAAAGAAAGGGTTTTGGAAGACAGCCACAGAGATTATAAAAGGATTGAAAAACAATTCCTATCAGAAAGGCAGAGCATTCTAGGTTTTTCAAGATGAAATGAGCTTAAAGAAGAATCTGAAGTATTTAAATTTGCAATAAGGAAGATTGTGAGACTGTGAGTTGTTAGACATGAAGGTGGTTTGCTGAGACTGCAGAAACTCCAATCCAGAGAATCTTTAAAAATAGGAAGGATTCAGACCAGCTGCTCAGAAGGATTGACCATGGACTTTATTCAACAAAAACTCTCCAATATTCTACTAACCCAATGAATTTAATTGTCAGTGCCAACATAAACAGTACATTCCATTGAACACTTCTAATTCAGTAGCATATAGTTGGGAAGGGGGTTTGCAATGACCCACTTTATACAGTGCATAAAAGCATGTGAGTCAATACTTTGCCATAATTAGTAATCCTAGTGATATTGCTGGGTACTTGCACTTTGTGATTTTAGATTTCTCATGCAAAACACATATAGCACTTAATCAAAGGTTTTTATAATATATTTCAGTTTTGAATAATTTATGCTAATGAAGCATTAAACCATGATGGAAAGTAGCAAAAATAAATAAAAATCAGGCAACTTAAGTTTGCCCTCTTTATATCATACAGACAAAATCTTGGTTTTTACATTAAACTAGAAAGGTTGTTCTTAAGTTTAAACACTTAGTCGCTTATTAATAACCCAAAACTATTTTTGGTATATCATGACTTTTTTTCTCGAAATGCACTTGAACCCTTAAAATATTAGCATACAGTATGTACCAAAGAATGCATTAGTAATATATTGAAGTCAGATTCTGGAAAAAATCATTTTATAAAAAATGCTTGAATAAATCAAATAGTAAACTAAATTGAATAGTTTGCTACGTTAAATAGCAATCACTCAAATTGCATGTAAATACATTTGTATATAGTACAACAAGCCATCCAACTGGTATTTTCACAAAGAACTCTTTGGCTTTCCTTAAAGAACCTACACAGTTAAGCATTAGATTTGATCAAGTTTCGTCATCCAACACTTTTCCTTTTGCCAGGACCCTGATGCAAAATCTTTAAAGAGTTTCTTTTCTTATAAAGTAACAGCAGCATTAAGCTAATCCCGATGGATGACTACACAAAGCATGGTTATAAAGTGGCACTCAAACTTCCTACATTGCCCAAATCAGCAGATTCATAACTTGACATAGCACACACGAACTACCTTCAGAGCCCTGCAGTTAACTGCATTCGGTAAACATTTGCATCCATAGCGCTGTAGATGCTAATGACTGTGTTGAAAATACACATGTAAACACACACCCCTCACTGTGTAACAGTCTGTCAATAAACTGTATAAACAGATCCAATATACCTATGGGTAAGGTAGATACCCACCACCCACTCACTGCACCAGGACAATCTCTCTTTTTGTTTATGCTGATTTTGAACGTGTGTGAGTGTGTGTGTGTGTGTGTGTGTGCAGGTTACCGGAGAAGGAGATCCGTTCTCGCAGAGCGGCCCTCTGAAGACTCCTTTAATGCCCCGGTAGTGCCCATTGCTGAGATGTCTCGAACTGATGACCAGGTAACAAGCCATGTGGGTCCAGACGGGAGGCGCAGAGTCTCAACTCCTCACCAGGCGACTAGCCCTGGAAATGCGGGCTGGTTTCTCAGCAGCAACAGTGACTGCCACCTCCCGAGAAGAAGCGGCCAGCAGTAAGCAGGGGACGCTGCGGCCGCGCGTCCCGCTCCTCGGCCCGCGCGGGGCTCCTGCTGCCGGCAGCGGCTGCTCTGACCGCGGCGGCAGCGGCAGCCACAAAGCACTTAAGGGACCCGGCGAGCCAGTCCACATGCTGCTCTGACGACGTGGCTGCTCAACCGCGGGCAGGCGATATATTTTTTTTAAGGAGAACTTCCTGGGTCCGCTGGGAATCAAGAACTCCCCTCCCCTTTTCTCCGCCCCCCCGCCTTCGCACGAAGTGCAGGCCCCGGGATGCTCAGGCGCGCGTCCCCATGGTCTGGCAGGGGCGTCTGAGGGCTGGCTGTGGGCTGCGGCTCCGGGATTCAGCAGCAGCAGCCGGTGCGGGGAGGGTGCTGGGGAGCCCTCGGAGCGCCAAATCCTGTCCCCGCTGCAGTGGCGGGAGAGGAGGCGGAGGAGGCGACGGCCCGGCTCGGGTGAGGCCAGGGAGTTGGAGACGCGGCGACTTGTGAGCAGGAGCTGTTAGCGCCGCCGCTCGGAGCCCTGGGCTCGGGACCGCCCGGGAGAAGGGGGCGCGCCCGGCAGCCGGGCGAGGGGGCGACAGCTGTGGTGGCCGCGGCGGGAGGCTCTCGCGGCTGCAGGACGCTCCGCTGCACCTTGCTGCCATCAGCCGCCCTAGCACCGTGGTCCCTCTGCCCTGTCTCTGGGCCAACTTTGCACCGTGTTTGCGGGCGGGGGCCCGGGATGACTGGGGAGGCCCGCGGTGGAGGAGAGGAGCAGGAGGATAGCGTTTTCTTCGTTCTTTCGCGATCTGCATTTCTTCAGCGGCGTTGGCAGAAGCGGTAGCTTCCCAGCCGGCTGTAAGGATGAGCTGTGCAGCCCCAAATAGGGCAGAGATTAGATGCGCTATGGTAGGTAGGTAATGGATGGAGGGGGAAGTAAGTTTTAGATAGAAAATTTATATAAGGAATAGAAATGGAACATGCATGTGTGTATGTGTGCGCGCATCCAGAGTTTTAAAAATTCACTTTCAAGCGTTTCTGTATCCTTAGGCAAATATCTTTGGTCTGTATAGGACGTTTGTGTCTTCACAACTCCCCAAAATCACTCCTCAGACGCGGTTTTTAACCGACTTTGTATCATTTACTGTAAATAAAGCCACCAGGGAGTGAGCTGCACTGAGAATAAAAGACTCGTGCAGAAATGTGCTCTGAAAAGAGAAGGAAGCCCTTCTAGAGTCAGGAGATAGGATGACCTCTACTTCGCTCCGTGGCTGATCTAAGGGGTTCTGCAATGCCTCCGCCTCGCCTCGCCCGTCTGCGCTGCGGAGAAGAGGAAGGGTCGCCTCCTTTCCCTCTTTTGCCTTAGCGCTGGAATTAATAGTTAGGTTAAGGCTAATGCTCCCAGTCCTCTCCCCAGCGTTCTGCGTTTCTGTGTCCCACAATGCCCCATTCACGTCCTGACTGACACTGAGGATCTCCCACAAATGACAGAAACAGGTAATTTAATTTTTCCTATTCAGGCAACTCAAAAGTCTTAAGCAAAAAGATATTCTAATTAATATAACTTTGTAACTACCCAATAAAGGCTTGACTTTTTGTTTACATTGTTACAATAGCTTATATCCTTAATATTTTATTAAGAAACACAAAGATGTATTTCCCATTTTCAAAGTTTTAGATAGTCTTTTTCAAGGATTTTTAAAGTGTTTATATTCAAGAAAGCATCTTAGTTCATAAGGTGAAAATGCCAGTTCCCTGCGACCTTCGAGTTGAGAATTACTGAAACTGAGATAGTGCAATGTAAATCTTGTAGGAATTGCTTAATTATTTGGTAACTATCTTCTTGGTAAAAACATTTGAAATAAAAAGTTATAGAGTAGTGACATTAGATAGAACACATCCACTTTTCCTTTCTATTGAGACGTGACGTGTTTAACAATGTTGTGTTCATTTAACTTAGAGCTGTAAAATGTTTAATGAAGCTGAGAGTAATATTACTCACGTATAGACATTAGATAGATTTTATACAAAGAAAACAAATGTATTTGCAAATAGTGAAATTTCAAAATCAGGTGAAAGCTTTGCCGAAAATTGAATAAAATGGAATTTTAAAAGGACATAGTGTGTCTTAGTCCATAACTACTATTTCACTCTTCATAAATGAAAATTGCAAACAGCATTGAGGACTTAAGTGTAAGCATCCTAGAATGAACTAGAAAAATGAATGATGTCGTATGCTGTGAATAACAGTTCCAAGGATACTACGCCTTCTTCATTAAGCAGATATAATTCCTAATAATGCTTAATTATTTTTTAAGAATCAGGTAAACTTTTCTAAAATGAAAAGACTGACTTTAATCAAAAAGTATACAATTCAAATATACCATCCTATTGTATTATTGTTTTTATTCAGAGTATTTGCTGGCTACCCTAACATTCTTGTTCTTTTGACTATTACCCTATGTGAGTTTTCCCACAGGAAAAAAAAGTAATCCCTTTTTGAAGTAATGTTTCAAATACTATAATAATTTTTCTAAATTTTCTCTAGAAGTTGTTTTCTAAAAATTTCTCTAAAAACTATTTAATTTTTGAGGTCTTTCTTCTTTAGAAATGAGTGAGACCAATTCTGTTAATTTGCCGTATTTGAAATCTATTGTGGTTGTTCTTTGCTTTCTAATTTTTTGCCATTCATCTTAAATATTGAGGCAAAAATTGGTGCATTTGTTATTCTCAGCCAATCTTAAGAATAGTTTTTAAAATGAAGAAAGAACTCCCTTCTTTTCCTTGCCAGATTGTGATTGATAGCTATCAGTGTGATATCATCATATTCAACAGCTCCCCATCACTGCTGGCCTATATTTTAGATGTGGTCTGTCCAATCTAAATAACAGAAATATGTGTTTTTATTTGCAGAGTTCCTATAGATATAAACTTAGTTGTATTAACTCATCTCTTTACTAAAGGAGATATTTTCTTTCCAACCCCAGTAATTAAAAATTTTCAGAGAAAGTGAGAGGAAAATAAAACACTTTAAAATAAGCCTATATTAAATGAGTCTTAGATGCAGGTCAAATTCTCTTACAACAAACATTATGAAAAGCAAACGTGCAGTTTTACAAGGCCCATTTATTTAAAGCAATAGCTGAGCTGATGAGTTTTCATCCTAAAGAAGGGGATATGAATGGCAAAGGGCATGGATTTCAGCCTAAAACTAATTTGGCATTTCCAGACTTATGACTGTGCCGTAGATGACTGATACAGTGAGAAATCCTCTCTTCCATTACCTTTATCAACACACCCAAAACCGATCCCCTTATTGCCATATCCACTGCCCCACCTTAGTCCAAACCATCATCAACTCTTGCTCAGACCATTGCAATATCCTCCTAACTAATCTCCCTGCTTCTAATGTTTCCTCCATATACAATTTATCCTCGATATCCAACAGTCAGAATGATGTTTTGAAATCATAGATCATATCTTAATACGTCTCTATTAAGCCATCTGATGATTTCATATCACATTCTGAATAAAACTCAAACTATACGCTGTTAAAAAAAAAAAATAAGCCCTTGCCCACCTTCTTCTACTGCACTCCCCTCCTCCTCTGCTCTTCACCATGTTCCTCAAGCACATTCAGTTTCTCCACTGGAGAGTCTCTGTTCCAGCTCTTCCTTCTACTAGAAATGCTCTTCTCTGAGCTTCGCAAGAGAAACCTCTTCTTGGTCACGTTTAAATGTTATCTGTTCAGAGAGGCCCTTCCTAACCACCCGAGCTAATGGAGCTATCTGGGATCTCTCTACTGCAGGAGACTTTTTTTTTTTTTTTGAAATTTGATTTGGCATCAGCTAAATGTTCTTGGTGCTTGATGAGGTTTCGGTTCTTTTTATTTTATGCTCTTTTTTTCTTTTGGTGAGGAAGATTGGCCCTGAGCTAACATCTGTTACCAATCTTACTCTTTTTTTTTTCTCCCCAAAGCCCCAGTACATAGTTGTAGATCCTAGTTGCAAGTCATTCTGGTTCTTCTATGTGGGATGCCACCACAGCTGGCTTGATGAGCCCTGTATAGGTCCGCACCCAGGATCCAAACTAGCGAACCCCGGGCCACTGAAGGGAGCACATGAACTTAACCATTTGGCCACGGGACTGGCCCCTTTTTTAAAGTAAATTAATAGACTTTATTTTTTATACAAGTTTGAGGTTTACAGAAAAATCAAACATAAAGTATAGAGAGTTCCCACATACAGCTCACCACCCCTCCCCAACACACAGTTTTCCCTAGTAATGTCTTGTTTTTGTGTGGCACATTTGTTACAGTTGATGAGTCAATATGGATACAATATTTTTAACTAAAGTCAGTATTTACATCAGGGTTCACTCTTTGTGGTGTATATTCTATGCGTTTTGACAAATGTATAATGACATGTATCCAGTGTCATACAGAATAGCTGCACTGCTCTAAAAATCACCTGTGCACCATTATTCATCCCTCCTTCTATCCCCTCAAATCCCTGGCAACCACTGACCTTTTCACTGTCTCCCTATTTTCACCTTTTCATGAATGTCATATAGTTGCAATCTACAGCTTTTCCAGATTGGCTTCTTTCATTTACAATATGTATTTTAAGTTTCTTCTATGTCTCTTAGTGGCTTGCTATCTCATTTCTTTTTATTGATGGAATAATGGAACATTTTAACAGTATTTTCATTATCAGTTGAATTATGCCCCCCTCCCCCCAAAAATCTTGAAGTCCTGACCCCCTTGAATGTGATCTTATGTGGAAATAGGGTCTTTGCAGGTGATCAAGTTAAGATGAGGTTATTAGGGTGGGCCCTAATCCAATATAACTGCATTCTTTAAAAAGGGGGAAATTTGGACACAGAGACAGAGGCACAAGGAGAATGCCATGTGAAGATTGGAGTTATGCCACCACAGGCCAAAGAAGGCAAAAGATTACCAGCACACCAGCAGCTAGGAAAGAGACATGGAACAGATTCTCCCTCACAGCCCTCAGAAGGAAGCAATCCTGCCGACACCTTGATTTCAGACTTCCAGCTTCCAGAACTGTGTGACAATTTTTCTGTTGTTGAAGCAACCTAATTTGTGGTACTTTGTTACAGTAGCTGTAGGAAACTAGTATACATTGTATAGATGTACCACAGTTTATCCATTCATCTATTGAAGGACATCCTGGTTGCTTCCAAGTTTTAGCAATTATCAATAAAACTGCTATATATATTTGTGAGGAGGTTTTTGTGTTGATATAAGGTTTCAATTCATTTGGATAAATACCAAGGAATGCAATTGCTGGATCTTATACTTAGTTTATAAGAAACTGCCAAACCGTCTTCCAGAGTGGCTGTACCATCTAGCACTCCTACCAACAATGGATGATAGTTTCTGTTGCACCATATCCTCACCAGCATTTGGTGCTGTCAGTGTTTTGATTTTAGCCATTCTAATAGGTGTGTAGCAGTATCACATTGTTGCTAATGACATGCAATGTTGAACATCTTTTCATATGCTTATTTGCCATCTGTATATCTTCTTTGATGAAGTGTCTGTTCACATAATTTGCCCATTTTTTAATTGTTACTTATTTTCTAATTAAGTTTTCAGCATTCTTTGTATATTTTGAATACCACTCCTTTATCAGATGCGCGTTTTGCAAATATTTTTTCCAAATATGTGGCTTGTCTTTTCATTTCTTAATAGTGTCTTTTGCAGAGCAGAAGTTTTTAATTGCAATTTAGCCTAATTTATCATTTTTTCTTTCATGAATTGTGCTTTCAGTGTTGTACCTAAAAAGTCAGTACCAAACCTAAAGTCACCAAGATTTTCGTCTATGTTATCTTCTAGGAGTTTTATGGTTTTACACTTTACATTTAGGTTCCATGCTCCATCTTTAGCTAATTTTTGTGAAAGGTGTAAGGTCTGTGTCTACATTCATTTTTTTTGCATATTGATGTCCAGTTGTTCCATCACCATTTGTTGAAAAGACTATCCTCTTTCCATTGAGTTACCTTTACTCCTTTGTCAAAGATCAGTTGACTGTATCTGTGTGGGTCAATTTCTGAGCTCTGTAGTCTGTTTCATTGACCTATTTGTCTATTCTTTCACCAATACTACACTGTTTTGAGGACTATAAGAACCTATTTTTTACCACTGTAAACCATCATATATTTTAAAATTTTTCTTATGTATTTCTGTGTTGACTCATTCTTGAATGACAAATATGAAAGCAGAGACTTTCTCCATTTTGTTCACTTCTTTGGTCCTAACACCGAAAGCAATACCTTGCTAATGCAGAAGTTCTTAATTACTATTTGGGAAGTGAGTGAATAAGTGCTTCCTATTTTAACCTACTAATAACAGAGATTATTTCTGTCTGATTATATGTGTTTGTGTGTACATACAGTTATTATGAGAAATTCTGAAATTTGGGCTGCAATATTTTAGTTTTTTTAGGTCTACCTCCTAAGAAACAGTTCGTCAAATTCCACAAATTCTTCTACTTCAATTAAAATAATTCCATTATTATAAACGCTATTTGAATTCCTAGCATCTCATCCAAAATTTGGTGCTTTATATTCTGATTGTTGAAAAACTATTGTAAAATCTCTATACTCAATGGCGCTAAAGTCTTTATTATTTGGTGGGTAGAGATTTAGCACTCTTAAGTACATGACACCCAAAAGTAACATTTGTTATCCCAATCGTAGACTATCCAGTCCCATTACACACTTCCACCTCTCCTCAAGGGAGGGTCTCCAAGGCACAGAAGGTTCAGAAAGACTTCAGGTGACAGAATCATAAAGGAAGGGAAGCAGGAGTCCCTGCTGTTTACATAGCATTTTGGCATTCTCATTTCACTGTTTCCAAAGCTATGGTGCCAGTTTGACAAAACTGTAGAGAGAAGAGAGCCTGGCTCCCAGCAAATGCCAAGAAATGTGGTCACCATCATGTTCCCAACTTTACTTTTCTGATCTCCAGGTGCCAAACTTTCAAAATACAACCTTATTGTGTATTCTCTTCAAATTTAAAATGAATCTCAGTATACTTGAAATATAAAATCTGTTCGCACCACTTTTGAGGTTATATAAGGCATATAGGTTCTTAAGACCAGCAGATAGAAATTTACTTTTTTTCTTCCTCTCAATCCCACTCTACATATTGAAAAAAAGAAACAATATCCTAACTCACTATCAGCAAGAATTGAGGGACAGAGGGAAAGAGGAAATGTTTGTGGAGCGGCATACACATGCCAGTTACTTTACATTCATTCTGCCATTTCATCTCTGCAACAATCGCTTTAAGATAACTAATATAACTGAAGCTCAGAGAATTCAGAGACTATATCTAAGGCCACAGAGCTGAGCGATAGAGCCAGAATTACTGCATGTCTGACTCAAAGCCTAGATTCTTTACAGCACGCTGTCCTTTATCCTGTATCATTCACCCTCCTTCAATGATCAAGGAAGGGTAAGCCACAGGAGCTAAAACTTTCAACAAGCTTAAAATCCTCTAAAGGAAAAACAGCAAATATGCATGTTTTTACTAAATTAGAGACATTAGAACCAAATGTAATGTGTGATTCTGGATTGGATGCTACATTTTTTTAAATCTGTAAAGGACATTAGGGAATAATTAGAGAAATTTGAATTGGAATAATGTTAGATAATATAGTTGTATCAGGTTTAAATATCTTGGGTGGTACCGAGCTCACACAGGAGAATGGTTTTTAGGAGATACAAGCTGAATTATTTCAGGGTGAAATGTCAAAATGACTGTAAAATTTTCAAATGATTCAGAAGAAAACTGTTTGTGTGTGTGTGAATATATAGAGAGACAAAGCAAATGGTGTAAAATGTTAATAATCACTGAATCCAAGTGAAGTATATAAGGGTGCTTTTGTATTTTGTTTTACGAGGGTATATAATGCACTTTGCAGTTGCAACAGCAGTCACATTTTCTAAAAAAAAAGAAAACTGCAAGAGTTTAGTCTGAAATCAAAAGTCATGTGACCAGTAAGATAATCATGACAGTTTCACCCTTAATAATTTCTCTTTTTGAACTTTAAGGATAAGAAAGTATAGAAGAAAGAATAACATATATTTTTGCAGAGGAGTAAAGTTTTTGGATTAAAAGTAATTGATAATTTTAATACAAGGGAGTCTTGGTTACAGCACTTGGTTACAGGCAGGATAGCTACATAATTCACAGGGCCCAGTGCAAGATAAAAAGGAGAGCCCTCTTGTTCAAACATTAAGAATTTCAGGGAAGCAATACCAGAACGTTAAACCAAATGTGGGTTCTTTCACAGTGGGGACCCTGTGTGACCACACAGGTCACATGCCCATAAAGCCTGCCCTTATTTCAAGTAAGAAAATGCTGAATATGTCACAGTTTTCTTCCTATAATTATAAAAAAATCCATAATCACTCAACCAGAATAAAGATTGTACTAACCACTATACCTGTGTCAGAAACCATAGTTGAAATAAACAAGCTCTACAATGCATTCATTCCATGCATGTTCCATAATTTTATTAATATTATTTTGCATTAATAGTATTTATTATATTTTTTATTCCAAATATGAACTCATATATTAATCATTCATGTCACATGACCCAAGGATCTTATATCTTAAATTAGACGGAAGACATGTAAAAACAGTTATGCCATCAGCCGCATGAAAAGTCCTATGTGAGTTGTAAAATGGATCTGGTCTTCTCAGAGGTGTCCATGCTTTCAAAGGGAAGGAAACTGAGAATGTAATCTAGCAATGTAACAATAATAACATACCGGGAAACATTAGTTTTTACTATAGTTATTTTCACATTTTCAATTATTTATAGATGAATTGGTTAGTAATGTTTGCATTTGTGCTGTCAAATTGTGCTGAACTAGTTATTTGCTTCATGCCTTATGCAGTCTCTAGAAAGTGGAACTGTGAGCTTTTGTCGTAGAAAACTCATGCTCAGGGTAAACGAATCACACTAACAAGCACAGGCTAATAGGTTTATCTCATTACCATTTCACATAGGTGTTTTATGTCACAAAATTTCAACGAATTGGGGGGAAGGATGTTGAAATGCTTATCCTATAAAATGTTCTTTTATTAGAATAATTTTTCATCTCCCTCTACCTGTAAGACTATTTCTTTAGCTATCATTAATCACGCTTCATGCAAATCTACTGAACAGGCACACTACCGCCACAAAACGGTCTTAATGAAAATTCAAATCTTTATTTTTTTCATAAAATACGTTCATTATGAATTAGATCATATTGGTTATAAGGCATAATATCTAATTAACTTCCATATAGAAACATAATTCCATTTCTCAAAAAAAACCTTCATTTCCTGACTTCTTGCAATATCAAGCTTATCGTTTCAAACCCCGAGCTTCGTGAGACATAGTATCTAGTCTTCTTGAAGGTTCCTAGACTCCCATATTAAAGGAAATACAGAATGTAAGACCCATACAGTTATCAGGGACCATGGCCACACATCTGGTGACACGTGAAGTGAGGCAAAATCCCTGCCACAGAGACTGTATGTGTATTTGAATTTTTTTAAAAATGGAGAGCCCTTCATATAGTATTATTTTAATTTTATTTCTGGCAGCAAGTAATCACATGTTTCTTAGTTCTCATTAAAAAATGCCTATTTTTCAAAAAACAAAACAAAAATGAGCTCATGGATATAGAGAACAGATTGGGGATTGCCTGAGGGGGAGAGCGGGTGGTAGGCAAAATAGGTGAAGGAAGTTAAAAGGTACAAATTTCCAGTTATAAAATGAATGGGGATGTAATGTACAGCATAGTGACTATGGTTAATAATACTGTATTGTACATTTGAAAGTAGCTAGGAGAGTGGATCTTGAAAGTTCTCATCACAAGAAAAAAAATTTTGTAACTGTATGGTGATAGATGTTAACTGGACTTATTGTGGTGATGATCATTTTTCAATATACACAAATATTGAATCATTACATTGTAAACCTGAAACTAATATAATGTTATGTCAATTATACCTCAATAAAAAAATTTTTTCTTTTGATGAGGAAGATTGGCCCTGAGCTAACATCTGTTGCCAATCTTCCTCTTTTTCCTTAAGGAAGATTATTGCTGAGCTAACATCTGTGCCATTCTTCCTCTATTTTGTATGTGGGACCCTACCACAACATGGCTTGATTAATGGTGTGTAGGTCTGCACCCAGGATCTGAACCATGAACCTCTGGCCACCAAAGCGTAGCATGCAAACTTAACTACTACACCACCAGGCCAACCCAAAAAATACTTGTTTTTAAGCAAAATACCCCTTAAATATTTTATGATTCTTTTATAATGGGAATAGTGATTTACTGACTAATTTTTTTGTTTTTGTTTTTTGTTTTTTTGGTGAGGAAGATTGGCCCTGAACTAACATCCATTGCCAGTCTTTCTCTTTTTGATGAGGAAGATTAGCCCTAAACTAACACCTGTGCTCATCTTCCTCTATTTTTTGTATGTGTTATGCCACCACAGCATGGCTGGATTAGCAGTGTGCAGGTCCATTCCCAGGATCCTCATCTGTGAATCCAAGACCCCTGAAGCAGAGTGCACGAACTTAACCACCATGCCACTCGGCCAACCCCTGACTAATATTTTTTAAAAGATATTTTTACATAAGTTGCTCTGAGGAGTCGGTACAATCCCCATTAAAGTAGTTCGCAATTGTTTTCCTGTGATTTCTAACAAAACTTTTTTAAAAATCAAAAATAATGAGAGATTATCAAAAATATTTTTAGTAGAATAACTATGAGGCAGGGTTGCCAACTCAGTCAGATATCAAGCTATGTTTTAAAACATTGATAATTAAACAGTGTGCTGCTAAAACAAAGGTAGTATGAAGAGAAATAGAGCATAGTGAAAATGTATGAAAAACTTTATAACAGAATTTTTATTTGACATAGGTAACCTATGGAAGTGACAGAGGAGGGAATGTTAATAAATAAATGACAATAATTAATTAGCAATTTGTGGAAAAAATAATATAAGATACACAGCTCACACACCCTATATCAATATAAGTTCCTCACGGACTGTTGAATTAAGTAAAAACAAATCATAGAAAATTTAATTCAATACAGATCACTAGAAGGATGATCCATCTGCAATACATACAGTTACCCAAATTAAGACCCTAACATGTGAGTGGACAAAGATAATAAATAATTTACATTAAAGGAATTTAAACTCATTTAGAAACTCATACGAACATCAATGTTGACACAGAAGAAATGCAATTAAATTAACCCTGAGGTAACATTTTATTTTCTTGATATTGAAAAAAGTTAATGTTAGGGGGCCGGCCCCATGTCCAAGTGGTTAAGTTCACGTGCTCCACTTCAGTGGCCCAGGGTTTTGCTGGTTCGGATCCTGAGCATGGACATGGCACTGCTCATCGGCCATGCTGAGGTGGAGTCCCACATAGCACCACCAGACTCACTCACAACTAGAAATGTACAACTATGTATTGGGGGGCTTGGGGGAGAAGAGGAAGAAAAAGAAAGAAGATTGGCAACAGATGTTAGCTCAGATGCCAATATTAAAAAAAAAAAATTAACGTTAATATCCAAACACAATGATAATGACTTCGGGGTCAAATTGGCTTACTCTGATGAGACTGTCTTTACATACTCCTTATAGAAGACAAATTAAAATCCATATGAAGAATCGTAGATTTATTCCTACCATTTCTCTAATTCCCACCTTTCTTGGAAATTCATATAGGGAAATGATTTAACTTTGGAAATCTATATGTAGAAAACAGTTCATCACAGCAACATAAAAATAAATAATTAGAATATATAAGGTTTAACAATGAAAGAATGCTAAAATTAATAATTTTGTATCAGTTTCAGCCTTAACAACCTTAACAGTCTTAAGACTTTGTAGAAAAATTGGCAACATGATTATAACGGTCACGAGGAAGAATAAATGTAGGAGAATCTCTAGAAAGTCTTGGCAGGACTTTTCTAGTAAATATTAAAATTGCTTGTAAAGATTTGAGTATACTGCTGATTAAAAAGCATCAGGGATATCCTCACTACTATGATTTTGAGAAATGTAGTATAGTAATATGTACCAAAACTTCTAAAACCAAGTGTATTACTTAGCATAGAACAGTAATTTTTAAAAGACCCTAAAATATATAACAGCTCAAAAACAATAGAAGTTTATTTTTCAGTTGACTAACCCCTGATAGATGTTCCCAATCTAGTCAAAGGGTAGCTCCCTCCACCTGGCAGCTAAGGGGCCCAGGCTTCTGTCCTTCAGACCTCTCCCTCTGCCGCCTCCAGGCAGCCCAGGGGAAGGAGGACCTGAAGGAAGTAGATTGGCTTTTTAATAACCTTGGCCCAGAGATGGCACAAAAGAGTCACACTCTTCTATTCCTTTGGCCAGAACTGAGTCACACGGCCGCACCCAATTGCAAGTGAGGCTGGGAAATGAGATTCCTGGTGCCCAGGAAGTAGAGAAGAACAGAGATTTTGCTAGATGACTAGCAGTCTCTGCCACAACATACACGTTCTATGATCCAGCAAATTCATCTTTAAGAATACTAGAGAAATGATTATACACATTTATAAAGATTATGACAAAAGTATGTTCAACAGTGTTCATGTTAGTAGTGAAAATAATCTCCAGTGATAATTTATAGAATATCAAAACAATGATGTACTATATATACATATATATTGTACAGAGAATAATGATACTATTATAAAACAATTTAAAATAAAAAGGATAGTACAATATTAACTGGAAAAATGAAAAAAATCAAGTATAAAACAATATGGTATGATTCAAGTTTTGTTATAAACAAAACCACAAATAAATGTAGATGTAGTTACAGGTATAGATTTAGACATACATATGCACATAACCTCATGAGAAAATAAGGATGTCTATGTCCGCAAATTGGTTACTTTTTTTGTGGTACAATTTTGCATGATTAATTTTTTCTTCCTTTGTATTTTCTACAATGACTAAGCATTTCTTAAATAATTAAAATTAAAAATAGTAAATAAAAATAAGTTAAAATATTGAAAAGGATTATTATATGTTAAGATTAATCATGGCATATAGTCGTAAGTACATTATGATTACAAATATGTATTTTTACATATACATGTATGCATACAAACACATACAAAAACATAGATTATAAACGCATTTGTTTAAATATATACAAATTTTTATTTAAGTATTTGGTATTATAAATAATTTTCCTGTATTTTACAATGTTACATTATCTTAACCATTTTTAATTGGTTAGGGTCTTTTAATGAGAAAAAAAACATCATTTTAAATCAAAACGCACTTTGCTCTAAAATCCCTAGAAGGACTACATAATTATCCTGAGGGACAGAATTACTTTTCTTCTTTAAGTTAAATTGGGAAAATACTTTCATTATCTATCTGTCAGCAAAGGTGAGAAAACCCAAGTCTGCTTAGATAGACTGTGTAATGGGTTGAATGATGGCCCCCCTAAAAGATATGCCGATGCCCTAATTCCCGAAACCTGTAAACGTTACCTTATTTGGAAAAAGCATCTTTGCAGATGTAACTAAGTGAAGGATCTTGAGATGAGACCATCCTGGATTACCCAAGTGGGCCCTAAATCCAATAAGTGTCCTTATAAGAGATAGACGAAGAGAAGACTCAGAAGACCAGATGAAGAAGGAGGCAGGGATTCGAGTGACACAGCCACAAACCAAGGAATATCAAGGAATGCCTGGAAGCAGCAGAAGCTGAGAAGAGGCAAGGAAAAGAATCTCCCCTAGAGCCTCATGGGGAGCATGGCCTTGCTGACATCTTGATTTCAGACTTCCGGCCTTGAGAACTGTGAGAGAATAAATTTCTGTTGTTTTAAACCACACAGTTTGTGGTAAATTGTTAGAGCAGCGATGAGAAACTAACACAGAGTGGTTACACAAAATGAAACAAATCACTCCATGTAATAAAGTAGCAAGAATGTAGAATATTTTCCTGGTCACAGGAGAACATGCTTGGGGGTCCCTGAATGGGGAGAAGAGGAAGATATGGGAAACAATGTCTAGGGAGAAAATAATCTGGCACAGATTGGCAAACAGAACTGAGGTGGGTATGACCAAGAAGCTGTCAAACTAAAAACTTACTTTTACTTTGATATTTTCACTGTGCTGTGCTGTTCTGAGCTTAATCTCTAACCTTTATCCCCCATTCTTCGGTAACAGTTTTACTTAAAAGAATGATGCTTTAGGGATCGAATGAGCAGGGTTTGCATTCCATGCCTATGGAGAAACAGGAAGGGGAAGAGAAAGCAGTGCAGGGAAGGTGAGAAACAGAAAAGGCCTCCAGAGTTGGTCAGCAGCACGGGACTAGTACTGAGTAGTGAGCAGGAGAAACAAACGCCTGCACTCTTCTGGGATTTGGAGGAGGCAGGGGACTTCTTACACAGTACACGGGATGGAGCTCCAGTGAGTGCATTTGGATAGCAAAGGAAAAATGGCCACAGAGTCTGGAGGCTGAAGGTTACCGAATAGCCACACACAGACAAAAAGAGGTTTGGATTACAGAAGGATAGGTCAATTTTTGCCAGAGTTAAATTCCAAGTTTCTTTTAAAATCCGCGACCTACAGCCACATCTCTGACCTTCTTTTTCTCTCTCTTCCTCCTCCATTTCTTCCATGTCATGATATGGATTTTCCTTACTATGACATGTGGTAGGAATAGTCAAGTTACATAGAGTCAACACCAACAACGTGCTACCCCCACCCCTCCCAGGGTTGTGACCGTGAACAAACTTCAAAGCACAGAGATCATGAGAACTCAAAGTGAGGAAAAATAAGGAATTAAGGTGGCAGTCTTTAAAACATCAAAGACACAGGAGGCAGGGTGAAAAAGAAAAGAGGTACAGGCAGAAGAGAGCAGTAAAGTAATAGTAGCTTGTAGAAATGGGATGACAAGATAGGATGATATAGGAATAAAACAGCAATGGAAGTGTCATAAAAATCAAATAAGAATGAGGTAATGAAAAGCTGTGAGATGGGAAAAGAGTTCAGCAGGGAAAAAAAGAAGAAGTGGAGAAGGAAGAAAGAAAGTTTTGAATACAGAACACCATATCATCATAATAAGGCAGTTTATATTAAACATGAATATTGTTAGAGCCTACGTAAAATCATTTCAACTTTCTGGCTTTTACTGAGAAGTGTAGTCAATTTAAATAAAACTTTCCAAAGACCATAAAATTTTGGACTCAGTCAGGATTCATTACAACCCAGGAGAACTTAGGTACTTTGGAATTGCATTAATTCCCTTATGACATTTGGCTTTTGCCACAGAACCGGTTGTTTGCTAAATGACTCCATGACCTACAAGAGCTCATTTATTTCTCAAAGTGAATATTCACTTTTAGGGAGCATCTTTCATATTAGGAGGCTCCAGTTCATGTTTTATGGAGAAAGACTGAGGATGAAACAGCACTTGACTGCTTCTATTTTGAGTAAATTATTAACCTTTTCTAGTCTCAACATTAATTTTGTTATTTACAAGAATTAATATAAACTCTGAAAGACAAACTACTCCATCTTATGAAATTTTTAAACTGTGACTTTGGAAAACTTATAGTCATCCATTTTAGTTTTATAGGAAAGAAGTTCTTTTCAAAAAGATGAGATGTGAAGGTGATGAATATGTAATAATGTTTTCATACACTTGCCAATTTAATGTGTTTGCATAAATATTTAATACATCAATCTTTTCAAGAAGAACATGTTCCACATTTCAATGCATCTTTTCTGTTTCATTCAATTGACCTATTTCTAAAGTCCCCAGAGAAGATCTTATTATTTGGTGGACATTTCGAAGACAGTGATCAAATCTCCTTCTTTTGTGTGTATAAAAAATGCAATTTTTATTTAGACTTTATGCAAAAATCATCATTATATATATTTGTGATTTATGAGAGTAAAATCTACCTTAGTTGATATGTATTATAAAAAGTATGAAAAATATAATTTGAATCAAATTTAAATCTAATATTTAGAATGAAGCAAATGTGTTGAGTTTATTTTAAATTTCCATCTGAGGTAGGAAGGTTTTTTGGTAAATGCTGACACCACAATTTTGTCCAGTTTGAGTCTGTGTATAAAACACATGAACTTTTTTCATGAAATTTAATTTAGCTTCATTCAAATTATTATCTTTTTCATGTTCTGTTCAACTAAACACAATTCCTCATTAAACTGATCATTCTAAATCTCATGCAAATTTAGTTAGTTTTCCAATATGCCCTCTCAAGTCATATATATGCCTGATTAAGGCACAGAGATCTTAACGACACCTTGTATCTGTTAGTTTATTTCTTTACATGTTCTCTTTGGGATTATATTTTACATGTATGTGCTTGCTGCTTTATAAGACCAGCCACTTTATCCCCCAATGTTGCTATTCTTGTTTCATTTTTCTCCACACATCTTCTACTAGGGTATATGATTTTGAAACAACCCTCAAAATATTTGTAGAACAAAACTATAGACCAGATATCAAATACTGAGAATCCGTCCAGGTCTTCTTAAGCTCAAGAGGCAGCCGTGTGTCAGCTTTCAACTTTCCTGCAAGTCCTGAAGGTTAGCAGGGCATAGCTGATCCTCCCAGGACTCTGCGCAGGCAGGTGGGCACTGCTTTCCCCCCTTGGAAATCACAGGTCTGCAAGGGCTGAGCCCCTCGGAGAGTAGCAGAGTATTCTTGTTGTCTCCTTCAACAAAGAAACAATTGGGAGGTGGAGAGTTCATAAGCACTCAGGCTGCCATTTTCCTCAGAATCCCTGAGCAAAATGTTTAGTTTACTAGCCGTAAAATTCAAAGACGAGAGCAGGGGAGGGGGAGGGGACAGGAGAGAGAATATGAACAAGAATATCTAATTTGAATGTAGAACATAAGCTCCTCTGGGGACAGAGATTTTGTCTTGTTCAATGTTCCTCTGTGGTTCGAAAACAGCCTCTTGCATGTTAAGTGTGCAGTAGTTAATGGTAAAATAAACTAATCAGAGGAAGACAATAATTTTAAAAGGAAAAAAATTTTAAAAAGAAAAAAATTTTAAAAGGAAAAAAACCAGTTTTGTCATGTGCCGTTTATAAGACTGAGTAGTGAAATGAATCTCCAATGGGTAAAATAGAGCAGGACTCAACAGGCCTAACTCCAGGGCGGGTTTGGTAAAACGCTAGGGACTTGGTCTTCTCTGAGAATATGCTACCAAATAACAACAATCTCCTTTTCCTTATATTCTGGGAGCTGTGGTTTCCTATCACTCTTTTCAACAAACACTTCCATGTGAGATCAGAAGAAAACACTATTCATTTAATTAAAGTCTATAAAATGCCTATTACTGGCAGACTTTCTATTAAAAATGTGTAAGACACCTTTGGATCATTGAGGCCGGGGCGGTGGGGGGTGGGGGGGTTGCGGTTCCTGAAAAATAACGGACTTTCAAGTGAGAGCCCAATCTAAGCATGTGTTATAAATGTGGCCTTGTGTAAACCACTTAGACCTCTGTCACAGGACAATTCCATAATTTAAATTGTCATGTATTTTTGAATAAACACAGTAGTTCTGTTTCTGCATCTGAATGAGCACTATATTGCAGGCCCAGGTAAGATATATTCACCAAAACTATGTAAGCAATCTGGTCCCATGCAATTTACATAAATTTATGGAAAGGAGCAGAAATAAAGTATTTGTTATTTTATTTTTATATTTTATATTACTTTCTAGAGTCAGGAGACGTGGAAACTCCAAGCATTCAAACATGGCTCTACATACAAGGACAATTTATTAAATGGAAAGTCTCAATTATTTAGCTGAAAAGCTGACAACTTTCCTATAGATTGTCCATAAATAACACAAAAATGATAAAATATGTAAACTAGGAATTAATACACAACACTCATTAAATATGATAGAAATTGGTAGTGACCAAATAGCCATCAACATACAATTCAACAATTGAGTAAAGTAATTCAACCCAATAGGAAATAACTGTTCTTGAATATAACTAAAATATTCCATTATTTATAGTAGAAGTCCATAAAATTTTTCCATAAATGGTCAGATAGTTAACATTTTAGGCTTCTTGGGTCTTATAATTTCTGCTGCAACTACTCAGCTTTGTTGTTGCAGGGTGAAAGCAATCATAGACATGCATAAAAGAATGAATGCATCTGTGTTCCAATGAAACTTTATTTACAAAGGCAAGCAACAGCCCAGATTTGGTCCATAGATCATTGTTTGCCAAGTCCCATATTATGGCATATAAGACTCTTCAAAATATAGCGAAAACTACAGTAAGTTTCTACATTTGAAACATGTGGCCACTCCCGAATTTACTACTTGTTCATATTCTCACTCCCTCCCTTCCTCCCTCTTCTCCCCCTCTTTTATTCTCAACTCCTCTCTCCTTCTGCAGTAGCCAGCCAAGGGCAGGGGTCAAGATGTGCAATAGGAGTAAAGCAGAGGGGAGGAGTATTTTTTGACTGATGTTGTTTAAACTGCCAGCTCCTGGTAACAATAAAGGGCAGGCTGTCTCTTAGCCAATTTTATTCTTGCACTGAAATTCTCTATCATCTTTATTGCCCGTATTGCCCACACTCAAGGCAAACTGCTACCACTGCACCCAGGCTCATGGGTTTCCACTGCTCTTCTATATCTTAAATGGAAAATACAACTGCATAGCTTGGCTATTTTTCTGAATTAAATATTCCTTAACTGTTGTCTAGAGGTTATAGGATTCATCATAACATTTAATAAATCCTATATTGATATGTATTTAAGCTATTTCCAATGTTCTCTAGCACAAATAATGCTTCACTGAATATGCTTGAACACTCATCTTTGCACACTTGTGGGAATGTTTTGTTTGGATAAATTCTTAGAAATTGAATTGATGACACATTTAAAATTTTAACATATATTGCCACATTGCTCTTCAAACTCTTGTGTCAATTTAAACTCTATCCAAGAATAAATGATAACATCTTTTCTCCATACTCTCTCCAATAGAGAATAAGATGAATATTTTTAATTTTTACAAATTTGTTAACTCAAATGTGATATCTAATTTTATTTCAAATTGTATTTATTTGCATAAATTGTCAACCATTTTTAATTTTTTCCTCTCTGAAAATTCTCCTGACTATATAATGGTGTGTAATTTGGGTTTAGGTGAAGGGTATGTCACAAAGGCAGTCTCACAAACATATAAGTAAAATTTAATATATTCAAGTAGAGTCTATTAAAATTATGCAGCTTGTTAAGTTTGATCAGTCTTGTTAAGACTGATTATTTAGCCTCTTTAGTTGAATGCGTTTGGATATTTCTGTCTTGTTACACTTAAAAACTCTCACTGGCTCATCAATAAATTATTTGTATTTTTGTCAATAAGAAATAATGCCAATAGTTTCTTTGGTGTCTTGTGCCAATAGTTTTATTCTAATTTGAGTATGATATTTTCCAAAGACATATGTCTTCTCCAGGAAACCATATTCCTCTTCTTTTACTTAGGAATGAGAGTAGGGTGGTTTATCTATGATCACCCATAATATGTAATAATAAAATTAAAAATTTCTAATCTAACATCCTAAGTACATCATTTAGCCTCTGTTTGGTATGAGATGACAAACTTAGACAAATGCATGACAATCTTGAAACCATTTTAGACATTTGATTTTTATGGGGGAAGCCTTGAGGTGTTTTTTAAGTTTTAAAGTACTGTCTAAACAAGATATGTGCACTCAGCCTTCCTACTTTGTGGCAGTGGTATATCCCTCACCCTGTCTTTTCTCTCTGTGACCCTCCTCCTTAGCTTCTAGCCACTGCTGAGCCCTTTCCACTCAAAGTGGGCAGCTTTAACTTTCTTTTTATTTCCTTCCAGTTCCTGTTAAAGGAATAGGGGACTACTATTGCCCTAATTACTATGCCTAAAAAGATAATATTTTATACTATAAAAAAAATGTTCTCTATCCATATCATACCAACCCAGGCAAAATTCTTATGTCAAATACTATACTTGGCCTTCTCCCTGTTAGAATGAGTGAACTGTCAGTGCTGTTACCTTAATTCAAGGGTTCCACTTATTCACTGGATGCCACCCACTACTGTCTACTCAAAGAATTAACTCCTGTGGCTGTTCTTTTCTTTCTCTTTTGTATCACTATATGCAATGTCGGCAGGCCTTAGTGCCCTGTCCTTGTACTCTTCTCATCTTGATCTACATCCACTAACACAGGACTTCAAATACTCTCAATCTCCTGCAACTTGCTCATTTTCATCTCAAAGCCAACCTCACTCCTGAACTCTAAATTAGTATATTCAAATTGCTTACTTAACATCTCCAGCTACATAACTAAGAGGCATCTTTAATTTAACATATTCAAAACTGAGTTCCTGATCTTCCCTATATCTTTTCTTCTCATGATTCCACATCTCAGTAAATGGCAATTCCATTTTTTCCAGTTGCTCAGATCAAAATAGTCAAGGCATAATTGAGTTCTCTCTTTTCCTTGTAACTATATACAACCAACCCAAATACTCTCAACTTTCTCCTCCAAATATATTCATTATCTAGTAATTCTGGATAATCTAATTCTAATTATATCCTTGACTATCACTCTGTCGTTCACTTCAACTACATGCACTCTCTCCTTCCACCTTTGTCTCCATTCAGTGTCTTCACAGAGTAGCCACAGCCATCCTTTTAAAACAAAAGTCAGATCACGTCATGCCTCTACTTAGAAGCATCCTATGGGGGCCAGCCTGATAGAGTAGTGGTTAAGTTCACGTGCTCCACTGCAGCAGCCTGGGGCTCACAGTTTCAGATCCCAGATGTAGACCTACACACTGCTTATTAAGCCATGCTGAGGCGGCATCCCACACAAAATAGAGGAAGTTTGGCAGAGATGTTAGCTAGTTCAGTGACAATCTTCCTCAAGCAAAAGGAGAAAGATTGTCAACAGATGTTAACTCAGAGAAATCTTCTTTCAAAAGAGAAAAAACAATCTTCTTTACCAAAAGAGAAAAAACACCTCCCATGGCTTTCCAACTTCCTCAGAGTGAAAACCAAAGTCCTTGCCAGGGTTTACAAGATCCTACATGATCTAGCCCAACAAGATCTCTCTGATCTCATCTCTTACCACTCCCTCCTCGTTCACTTCTAGTCACACTGGCATATTTTCTATTTTCTAGAACACATCCGGCCCTCACTCATCTCAGGAGCCTGTGTCTCCTTTGCCTATGAATCTCCTTTCCACATAGATCAACACTGTGGCTTCTTCACTTTCTTCAATTTTCTGTTAACTTATCATAGAGACCTGACATAAAATAGAATATTGATAAAGACTGGGAGACATATAATAGTAAATGCTTGCTAAATCCATCATTAGATATTACATAGAATTAGATATTGTATATAGTTAGAGAAATATAGTTGCAAAGTATACTTGGAATCTAGTAGATTTTAAAACAGAATAAGTATCTTCCATGTAATTGTGAAAGATAAATATTAATAGTTAACACCTATTGAATGCTGTTCTCCTGGACTCTGTGTTCTTTGTTTACATGAAGTCATTTAATGATCAAAATTGCCCTAGGGAGTAGGTAATATTATTCCCATTTTTCCAATGAGACACTGAGGCAAAGAGAAGTTAAGGAGCTTGCCTCAAATTGTATAGAATTGGAGCTGTGATTTCATTCTAAGTGATGTTTTCAGAGCTATCTCCCTGACCGATATACTCAACTATTATCCAAACTATCTCTGTAATTTAAGGTTTGTTCACAAAGTAAAATTCCTTAGGTTTATCCTTGGTAATAAAAAAAGAAAACAAAGTGCCATTCTGATAAGTACTGTTGATAATGGGGGAGGCTATGCATGTGTGGGTGCAGAAGTTTTATGGGAAATCTCTGTACCTTCCTCTCAATTTTATAGTAAACCTGAAACTGCTCTAAAAATATATTCTTTTAAAAAATTTCTTTAGAAAAAAATTAAAGGCCCAAATAAGTTGTAAAATAAGATTGATTACAAAAGTAAAGAGAAGTATGGTAGGTACAGTTCCAAAATGGTCCCAAGATTTCTGCCCCTTGGTGTACACTTTTTTTTTTTTTTTTAAGATTGGCACCTGAGCTAACTCTGTTGCCAATCTTCTTCTTCTTGTTTTTACTTCTTCTCCCCAAAGCCCCCCAGTGCATACTCGGATATCCTAATTGTGAGTGCCTCTGGTTGTGTTATGTGGGATGCCACCTCAACATGGCTTGATGAGTGGTGCCATGTCCATGCCCAGGATCTGAACTAGCAAAACCCTGGGCCACCAAAGCAGAGCACACGAACTTAACCACTTGGCCATGGGGCCGGTCTCCGGTGTACACTTTTGTATAATCCCCTCCACTGAAGGTAGGCAGGCTTTATGAATATGATGGGACAGTCATTCCTGTGATTAGCTTATGCTACTTTGCCCAGTTGACTTTAAGAAAGGGAGATTATCCTCAGTGGGCCTGAGAATATATGAGGATAAATTAGGTGAGCCTTCTTTCTGGAAAAGTGATTCAAATTCTGGAACATGAATTTGATGTGGAGGAAGTTCTCCATTGCTGGCTTTGAAGATGGAGGGGGTCATGTGACATGGACCAGAGAGCAGAAGATCCTTCAGCAGGTATCCATCAAGGAACTGAATTCTGCCAGCAACTTGAATTAGTTTCGAGGAGGACCCTGAGCTTCAGATGAAAACACAGCCAGCTGAGAACCCAGCCTCTCAGTACCTGGATTTATGACCAACAGGACTGTGAAATCATAAATTGGTATTATTGGAAGCCATTATGTTTGTAGTATTTCTTTACTCAGCAATATAAAATTAATACAACAGGCATCTCAGTTATATCAATGAATATAATTCATTTAAATTAACTCAGAAAAAAAAATGTGTCTTATTTGGTTTAAAGAAATATGTCACACCTAGAAAACATACATCTAAAACAAAGTGCTGTAGAAATGCTAAAAATATAACAATAAATAAAAGTTGGCCAAATTAAAAAAAAACCCTAGAAAAGGCAGACGTGTCAACATTAACAGAGTAGATAGAAAACAAAATTGAAAAAAAACAAGGATTGTTTATGTTGATCAAAGGGTTATATTCTACCATATAGCTATAATAGCCAGGCACTTCTGTGTGTCTGTTACATAAAATACATAAACTAAAACATGAGAAGCACAAGAAGGATTTGACAGAAAGATGTTTGTGAGAATTTGCAATGCATCTTTGTCAATCTCAGATGGGGCTCACAGAGTTTGTGTGTTTAAGGGAGCAGGAGGTGGTTGGTGGCCGCAAGAACAGGTAAGAAACAGCTGGATGGGGATTATTGCTGATAATTTCTGCTAAGTGTCAGTTCTACCCTTAGTTCAAGGGCAACCTCTGGGGTGAAAGCCTGAAGGAACATCTATTTCTTGCTCTTTTACCCATATTTCACTAAAATATGTTGAAAACTTGAGTGTTTAAACGGTAATCAGACTCTTACATTTCTATGACTTAATTTTATACTTTTTTTATCCTGGCTTACATATAGTTATATCAGTGTTTGGATGAACATTATTGACAAAATAGCAAATGAAAAATACATACAGCGTGATTGCAATTAATCTGAATCTTGTGAGATTTGGTGTTTTGTGGACTTGAACTACTTTTGTTAAAATTTCTATTGTTTTATTGAAATTAAATTCTTCACCTGTTCACTCTTTTTAACTAGACTGCAAAGTCCACAGTGTGGCATGGAGCTATGGTCTTCATACTGGGTTGGGTATAAATACAGCAGAGGGTACACAAAGACATTCCAAAAAGTCAAAGTTTCCAAAGGACATTGATGATTTTCAGACCCTTAGCTTCTATGTGGATTCTTTTCCAATTCTGACCCGAGGAAGAATGGGTTGGCTGGTTCTTCATTCCCAACTCCCCTTTCATAATCCTTTTTCCTACTTTACAGAAGAAATGATTATCTGTCACCATTCAGAATCCTCCTATGAAGTGTGTCCCTAGCCAGTAAAACTGTCCTGGGCATCAAATGAAGGGTCAGTTTGATTGAAACATTGGTGTTGATGTTGACAAATGAGTGACTCTAGTGACTGTTTAACAACTCATTTTGCAAGTCAGTTGGATTTAAATTCTATGCTTTCAACAAAATTGAAGGAATGCCCAATTGAAAAAATAACTTACATTATTAAAAATAATTTTTGTGACTTTTGGCATATGGCTATAAAAACTTCAGAAGAACTGAGTACCATTGCTACTTCCATTCCCAGCTACTTAATTATGTGAAAAGGATTCTCAGCAACTACAGTCATAAAAATAAAACAAAAATCAACAGACAGGATTGAACTTTATCTGATTCTAACAATTCTGAATATTCACCTATAGAGAGAAGAATTGAAAAAGCTTCATCTTTCTCACTTAGAAATGTATGACCAATAAATTTTATTTTTCATGTTTAATAACTATCAGACTTTTGATACATTTATATTGTCCTACCTACATAAGAGCTAATAAAAATTGTATCAACAAATTAATTATGAAGATATGTCTTAGTATTTAGAGCCTCATGATTATAGGAAATTTAAAAAATTAATTTTGAATTATACACACTTTTTTTGTAGAATAGTATAATAGGGTGATCAATAAGAGATGTCAAGCATAACAAATATTACATTAAAATAAAATTTTGTGAAGGTTGTAGAATGAAACTCAGGGATCTAGGAGAAAAACGTGTATAAAAGTCCTAAACATAAAAATAATGTCTGTGTACTTTTTAAAAAATAAATAATTTTGAGCATCAAATCACTGTGAAATTTAGGCTCAATTGGACACTTTTAAGAGAGATCTGAGTATTAATTTTTAAGTGAAAATATTCATGATATATCAAATAGCACTTTTATGATTATTTAAAATTTCAATTAAAAATTAATTTAGCTATCAGCTCAAACCTGCATGAGGAGCATATTTTTCACAATTCCTTCAAAGGGGATATGACCAAAGAAGTTTGAAGGCATTACCATGGAGCAGGGGGTTTGGATTTTGTCCTTTCTGGGATCTAATAATTGCCATACTATTTACTAACCAAGAGCTTATTTCATCAGCTATAAAATGGGACTAATACCCATTTCAATGTTGCTGGGAATAAATAAAATAATATCTATAACTCAATAACCCAGTATTTGGTACCAGTACTTTCCTCATATCTTCCACTAAAGGTAGCATGGTGCCTAAGCTATGATATTATCAGTAAATATGTTGATTTGATTTCAAACAATGAGCTTTAGCCATAACAATATCCAAAGAAAAAGCTTCTTGTGATGACAAGGAAAGCTCTGGTCTCTGACCAACATCAGAAGACATGGATGTCATTCAAACAGATTTCTTTTCTTATTTTAACTGGTTTATATCCCACCTAGACAAAGTAAACTATTAGAAAGAGAATCTCTGAACTTTACATATGTTATTCATATATTATAAAACATGCTTGTCATTAAAAATAATAAAAAGTTATATTTTACAAGAAAAGAGTTGGAGATGTTTTCTTCAGGAAATACCAGGTTTACCCTATAAAAAGGTCCATGAAACACTTATTTCCAGGAATTAGCATATTCTATAATGGCTAGTGGAGATTTCAATCTAGGATATTTTTTTGAGCCTAATGGGGATGTCAAAATAATAAATATCTTTGTATTTGGCAAACTGTAAGGTTGGAGTTTGCCTGGTGAACACAATGTGTCAATGATCTTTATATAGACATGAGTAAAGCAAGAGAGTGAAAATTTGGACAGAAACATGGACAAAATTTTAAATTAGGGGTTTCAGTAGGTCCTTCAAATCCATGAATGGCAGTGAGATGCAGACCATGCTTCTCTGGATCTTATCCCTCAAGTTAGGAGGAAGAATAAAGAAAGTAGTAAGCCCCAGGAATGAATTAACAGGAGTCAAATCTGTGGCAAAAAGGACTAAGATTATATACATAAACAATGGCAGAGACCAATCCAATAATGGTTTTGGTCATAGCAATCAACTACAATTTATTAACTTCTGTAAATTAGGGGCCTTTGTAAATTAATCAATCTAAAACATAATCTAGAAAATGGTTCATAGATTAGATTTCTGATTCATCACAACAGTTGAATGTCCTAGCTCTGTTTTTGATTCTCATAGGGAGAATCCTTAAATCTTTCTGCTTGAATAGACTCTTGGAAAATAGGAAGGACACATTCACTAAGTACAATTGTGGTTTAAACAGACAAAAGACAAGACTACTTCGACACCTACCCTCATACAAACATAACGGTTTTTTTCTTTTCTGTGAGGAAGATTGGCCCTGAGCTAACATTTGTTGCCAATCTTCCTCTTTTTGCTTGAGGAAATTTGTCCCTGAGCTAACATCTATGCCAATCTTCCTCTATTTCATGTGGGATGCCGTCACAGCATGGCTTAACGAGCAGTGCTAGATCTGTGCCCAGGATTCGAACATGTGAACCCCGGGCTGCCAAAGCAGAGTGCACCAGCTTAACCACTACACCACCTGGCAGGCCCCAAACAAACATAACTTTAAAAAAGAAAACTTGCCATCCCTTTAATTTTTTATTTAATTGTAGACAAGTGAACTTGGGCTAGAACTGAAGAGTTAAATATTTGGAAAGACATATTTCTTTGCTAAATCTGTCTAATTATAATTCAGTTAGTAAGGAGGTTTGAAAGCTGTTTATGTCTAATTTTGCTTAACCATCTTTATTCACATCTCTTTATTATCCTTTGTCTTTAGGATTTTATAAGACATAACTGCTGGGACCGGTGCAGTGGTGCAGTGGTTAAGTTGCCATGTTCTGCTTCAGCAGCCCACGGTTTGCCGGTTCAGATCCTGGGTGTGGACATGGCACTGCTTGGCAAGCCATGCTGTGCAGGTGTCCCATGTATGAAGTATAGGAAGATGGACACGGATGTTAGCTTAGAGCCAGTCTTCCTCAGTAAAATGAGGAAGATTGGCAGTAGTTAGCTCAAGGCTAATCTTCCTCAAAAAAAAAAAAAAGTAGTAACTGCTTATGCAAAAATGACGTAAACTTTTTTGAAAGCAGTTACTCAAAATTAAGTACTGGCAATGGAGAGAGTCAAGTGAACTATTCAGTACTAGCAAAAGGTTTATGCTCAAAGATTTTACAACATTTATTTCTATGAAAAGAAATAAAATATACGTCAGAATATGTATTCAGCCTTGATTTTATGCACATTGTTCTAATTATAATAATCTAATTATAAACAATACATGCTGTGGTTCTGACTGAAATTGTGATGAAACACAGAGTACAAATTTTAATTACACACAGTTCTAATACAGTGAGCACTGCAGCATTTCTGTCATCTTTGAAATGGTAACAGAATGAAAAAAAGTTTTTGAAATATGAGCATGAAGGTAATGAGATCAATAAATGTCAGCTAGAAAAAGTAATCACAACTCCTGAGACTCACTGACCTTTCTACAAATTCCAGAAATAATAGAGTAGCTTGGAATGAGGAATTCTTTAACAATGAGAAACTGATACAATTATAAGAAGAAAGGGAAGCAGAGATTGCCCTATGACATCAGAAACATTGCCTATAAAGGTAATTTTGACACAATAATTTATTCCCTTGATTTTTCTTCTAAGGTCACCACTAACATAGATCACAAATCTTTGGTCTTTACAGAGACAAAATTCCAATTGAAGCTTTCTGAATACTGAAATACCTGCTTCATAAACTTTTAGTTCTCTTTGTAATATTTAGCATCCTAATAGAGATTGATCACATGGCTGGTTAATTTAAATGCCCAAAGTGAAAAACATTCTATTTTGGTAATTGTAAAAGCACTCTATCAGTATCTGAATATAATCTGGAAAAATTCAATTTTGGAAAGGGTTTGAAGGAGTCTTTGGGAAGATTTAATCATCATGAAATATTCTACATTGGAATATAAAATGAAATGATATCGTAAAACTCTAAATTATAACATTAAAATATTTTTAAAGTCCACAAAATTTTAGAAAATACTATAAAATGAGACTTCCAAAATGGCTAAGTTTCTACAGAACCAGAAGAGACCAGAATGGAGTAAGTTTTCAGTTATTATGGCTCTTATCCTCAGGGCGGACTGAAGTTGGCACCATAAAACCGGCTAAAATTTCAGTTAAAAAACCATAGTCTTTCTATACTAGGAGATCAGAGAAAATTCAGGGAAATTATAGATATTCAAATGTGAAGGTAAAATCAAATAAATAGGAAAGAAAAAATGTGAGCTCAAAATTCTGTTTACATACCCTATTAATATATTTGCTAACCCCTGAACTACACATATACACTGGGAAAACTCAAAGATGTACAGCTAGAGATAAAAGAACTGAACTGAGATTTAAGCTGTCAGCCAAGAAGCAGAGTTTGCATTTGACTCCAAGCAGATTAATTACCTACTAAAACAAATCATCACCACACTTCTGAGAAATATAATAAAATCCAGAGACTCCACAACGCAAAAACCATGATGCTCAGGAAATAGTTAAAAATTACTTGACTCATGAAGAATCGGGAATCTGTGACCAAGATCCAAGAAAAAAACATTCAACTGAGACCCATCCCAAGAAAAGCCAGGTACTGTAATTATTAGAAAAGGATTTTAAAACAACTTTAATAACTATGCTCAATAAAAATACGATCACAATGATTAAAAAAAAGCAAAACTTGGAGAAGAAATAAAAAGCTATAAAAGAGAGCCAAATGGGAGTGGATTCTGGGAAGATGGTGAAATAGGAAGCACCAGGAATCTGTCTCACTAACTAGACAACAATTGCAATGGCAGAATGTGTCTAATATAATGATGTAGAACTCTAGAGTCTGTTGACAGCTTGCAATGTTCAAGGGAAGCCTTGAATAGTAAATTGCAGTTAATTTTAGCTCTTAGCACAGTAGCAGCTACCTATCTCCCACCCACAGCCCCACAGTATGTAGCTGTGCACGTATTCTTGAAGCAGCCAGCACATACCTTGTGAGAGCCAGAGTGAGCACATATAAGGATTCCTCAATAAAACTATCAACAGATTTCTCATCAGAAACTTTGAAGGCCAGAAGGCAATGGGCAGATATATTCAAAGTGCTAAAAGAAAAAAACTGTCAGCAAAGAATCCTATATCTGGTAAAACTGTCCTTCAAGAATGAGAGTAAAATTAAGACATTCCCAGATAAACAAAAGCTGAGGGATCCATTACAAGAAATGTTCAAGGGAGCCCTGCAGGATGAAATGAAAGGACACTAGACAGTAACTCAAAGCCACATGAAAAAGAAAGATCTCAATCAAAGTGAATAAATGAGCCATTATTAAACCTAGTATTACTGTAACAACAATTTATAGCTCTACTTTTTTTGTTTTCTACATGATTTAAGAGGCTAATATATATTTTCAAAACTATTAGTCTAAAAGCTAGTATTATTGTAACACTGATTTGTAACTCCACATACATTGGTTTGTTTTGTATATAATTTAAAAGACTAATGTACTTAAAAGAATTAGTTTATTTTGGGGACATACAATATATAAAGACATAATTTTGTGACATCAACAACTGAAAGAGGTGGGGATAGAGCTTTAAAGGAACAGAGTTTTTGTATGTTATTGAAGTTAAGCTGGTATAAATTCAATTTAGGATGTTATAACTTTAGGATGTTAAATGTAATCTCCATGGCAACCACAAAGAACATAGCTACAGAATATATGCAAAAGGAAATGAGAAGGGAATTTGAGCACTTCACTACAAAAACAATCATCTAAACAAAAAAACGACAGTAATGCAGGAAATGAAAACAAAAAAGCTATAAGACATATAGAAAATAAAGAAATGATAGAAGTCAGTCTCTCCTTATCAGTAATTACATTAAATGAAATGGATTATACTCTCCAGTCAAAAGATGGAGATTGGCAGAATGGATAAAAACACATGATCCAATTATATGCTGTCTACAAGACTCACTTTACATCTAAAGACACAAATAGATTGAAAGTAAAAGGATGGAAAATGATATTCCATGCAAATAGAAACCAAAGAGAGCAAGAGTAGCTATACTAATATAAGACGAAATAGACTTTAAATCAAAAAAGTTTCCAAGAGACAACGAAGGACATTATATTTTAATAAAATGTTCAATAAAGCAAGAAGGTACAGCTATTCTACACATTTACACACCTAATAACAGACTAGCAAAACATATGAAGCAATAACTGAGAGAATTGAAGGAAGAAATAGTCAGTTCTACAATCATAGCTGGATACTTCAACATCCCACTTTCAAAATTGAATAGAACAACGAGAATGAAATTAAGAAAGGAAACAGAGGACTTAAATAACACAATGAACCATCTAGATCTAATAGACATATATAGAACTCTACACAACAAGCAGAGCATACGCATTCTTCTCAAGTGCACATGGGACATTTTCCAGAATAGATCATATGTTAGGCCACAAATGACATCTCAGATTTTAAAAGATAGACATCATAGAAAGCATCTTCTCCAATCACAATGGATGAAGCTAGAAATCAATAACAGAAGTAAAAGTGGAAATTTCACAAATTTATGGAAATTAAAGAAGACATTCTTGGGGCCAGCCGAGTGACGCAGTGGTTAAATGCGCACGTTCTGATCTTTGGTTGCCAGGGGTTCACCGGTTCAGATCCCAGGTGCGGACATGGCACTGCTTGGCAAAAGCCATGCTGTGGTAGGTGCCCCACGTATAAAGTAGAGGAAGATGGGCATAGATGTTAGCTCAGGGCCAATCTTTCTCAGCAAAAAGAGGAGTATTTTGGTTGCGGATGTCAGCTCAGGTCTAATTTTCCTCAAAAAAAAAAAAAAAGAATAAAACAAGAAAGATCTCAAATCAAAAACCTAACTTTACAATTTAAGGAACTAGAAAAAGAATAACAAACTAAAGCTAGCAGAAAAAAGGAAATAAGAAGGATTAAAGCACAGGTTAAAAAAATAGAGAATACAAAAATAATAAAGAAAATCAATGGAACCAAAAGTTGGCTATTTGAAAAGATCAATAAAATTGACAAACTTTTAGCTAGATGGACTAAGAAAAAAAGAAAGAAGATTCAAATCTCTAAAATCAGAAATGAAATTGAGGGCATTTTTACTTATTCTACAGAAATAAAAAGGATTCTAAGAGAGTACTATGAATAGCTGTATGCCAACAAATTGGATAAATTTGATGAAATGGACAAATTTCCAGAGATAGAAAAACTACCAAGACTAAATCACAAAGAAATAGAAGATTTGAATTGACCTATAACTAGAAATTGAATCAGTAATCAAAAATCTCCGGACAAAGAAAAGCCCTGGGCCAGATGGCTTCACTGGGGAATTCTACCAAACATTTAAAGAAGAATGAACACTAATCCTTCTCAAACTTTTTCAAAAGATTGAAGATGAGGGAAAATTTCCTAGGTCATTCTGAGGGCTAGCATTACCCTGATACTAAAGTCAGACAAAGACACTTCAAGAAAAGAAAACTACAGACTAATATCCCTTATGAACATTGATACAAAAACCATCTACAAAATACTAGCAAAACAAATTCAGCAGTGCTATAAAAGGATTATGCACCATGATCAAGTGGAGTGTATTCCTGAAATACAAGGATGGATTAACAACAAACAAATCTATGAATGTAATACACCACATTAACAGAATGAAGGGAAAAAACACATGATCATCTCAATAAATGCTGAAAAAGCATTTGACAAGATTCAATACCCTTTCATGGTAAAAACACTCAATAAACTAGGAAGAGAAGAAAACTACCTCAATATAATAAAAGCCATATACATATATATATGAAAAACCCACAGCAAACCCACATTCTTAATGGTGAAAGACTTAAAGCATTTCCTCTAAGAGCAGGAACAAGGCAAGGATATCTACTTTCAACACTTTTATTTAACATAGCACTGGAAGTTTTAGCTAGAATAATTAGGCAAGAAAGAGGAATAAAAGGTATTCAAATTGGAAAGGAAGAAGTAAAATTATCTTTGTTCACAGATATGATCTTACATGTAGGAAACCTTAAAGATTCCACACTTTTAAAAAAACTGTTACAACTAATAAATTCAGCTAAGTAGGAGGATACAAAGTCAACACACAAAAATCAGTTGATTTCTATACACTAACAATGAAGAATCTGAAAAGGAAATTACAAAAACAATTATGTTTACAATAGCATAAAAAAGAATAAAATGCTTAGGAATTAACCAAGGAGATGAAAGACTTATACAGTGAAAACTACAAAACATTGCTGAAAGAAATTTTAAAAGATATAAATAAATGGAAATACATCCCATATCCATGGGTTGGAAGACTTACTATTGTTAAGATGTCAATACTACCCAAGGCAATCTACAGATTCAATGCAATCCCTATCTACATCCCAATGACATCTTTCGCAGAAATAGAAAAACCTATACTGAAATTCATACAGAATCTCAAGGGACCCCAAATAGCCAAAACAATATTGAAAAAGAAGAACAAAGCTGGGGGACGCACACTTCTTGATTTCAAAAATTACTACAAGGTTGCAATAATCAAAAAAGTGTGTAGGGCTGGCCTCGTGGTGCAGTGGTTAAGTTCTCATGTTCCACTTCAGCGGCCAGGGTTTGCCGGGTTTGGATCCAGGGTGCGGACATGGCACCACTTGACAAACCAAGCTGTGGCAGGAATCACACATATAAAGTAGGGGAAGATGGGCATGGATGTTAGCTTAGGGCTAGTCTTCCTCAGCAAAAAGAGGAGGATTGGCAGCAGATGTTAGCTTAGGGCTAATCTTCCTCAAAAAAAAAAAAAAGCGTGGTACTGGCATAAAGACAAATCCACAGACCAATGGAATAGAATTGAGATCCCAGAAATAAACCCTCACGTATATGTTTAAACAATTTTTGACAAGGGTGCCAAGACTATTTAATGGGGAAACTACAGTCTTTTCAACAGATGATGCTGATAAAAGTAGATGAGCACATGCAAAAGAGTAAAATTGGACCACATCTTAACACTATATACAAAACTTAACTCAAAATAGATCAAAGACTTAAAGGTAAGACCTAAAACTATAAAACTCTTAGAAGAAAACATAGGGTAAAAGCTTCATGACTTTGGCTTTGGCAATGAATGGACACAACACTACAGGCTCAGGCAACAAAAGAAAAAGTAAACTGGATTTCATGAAAATTTAAAAGTTTTGTGCATCAAAAGACACTACCAACAGAACAAAAGAGCAATCCACAGAATGGGAGAAAACATTTTCAAATTATATATCTGATAAGGGGTTAATGTCCAGAAAAAATAGAGAATTCCTAAAACTCAACAACAACAACAAAACAGCCCAATTAAAAAACAGGCAAAGGATTTGAACAGACATTTTTCCAATGAAGATATATAAATGGCCAATAACCACAGGAAAAGATGCTCAACATCAGTAATCACTAGAAAAACGCAAATCCAAACTATAATAAGATACCATCTGATGCTCAGTAGGATGGCTACTATCAAAACAACCATAAAATAACAACTGTTGGCAAAGACGTATAGAAATTGAATCCCCTGCGCACTGATGATAAGAATGTAAAATGGTACAGCCACTATGGAAAACAGTATAGAGTTCCTAAAAAAATTTAAAATAGAATTTCCATACGAGCCAGCAATTCCACTACTGGATATATACCCAAAAGATCAAAGAAATATTTGTACACACATGTTCATAGAAGCAACCCAAGTGTCCCCCAAGAGATGAATGAATTAGCAAAGTGTGGTTTATATATACAATGGGATATTATTCAGCTTTAAAAAGGAAGGCAATTCTGATAATATGCTATAACATGGATGAACCTTGAGGACATGATGCTAAGTGAAATAAGCCAGGCACAAAAAGACAAATACTATAGGATTCCATTTACATGAGGTACTTACAGTAGTCAAAATCACAGAGACAGAAAGTAGAATTGTGGTTGCCAGGGCATGGGGGCAGGAGGAAATGGGGACTTATTGCTAAATGGGTATAGTGTTTCAATTTTACTAGATGAAAAGAGTTTTGGAGGTGGATGGTGGTGACAGCTGCAAAACATTATGAATGTACTTAATACCGCTGAAGTGTACACTTAAAAATGGTAAGATGGCACATTTTATTTTATGTGTATTTTACCACAATAAAAAAAGTCTTTAAAGAACCAAATGAAAATTCTAGAACTGAAAAGGACAATACCTGAAATTTTTTTAAAAACTGGATTTACTAAAAAGCAGAACAGAAATGACAGAAAAGTCATTGAAGCAAAAGGTAGATCAATAAGATCTAATAATTTAATGTAAAGAACAGAAACAGAAAAGATTGAAAAAAGATGAGCAGTACCTCAGGAAACTCTTGAACAACAGCAAAAGTTCTAACATACATGTAACTGCAGTCCCAGAAGAAGAAGTGACAAAAAATGAAGCAGAAAAAAATTTTAAGAAATAATGGATAAAAATTTCCCAAATTTGATAAAAGATAAATTTATAGATTGAAGAAGCTCTGTGAATCCCAAGCAACATAGAAAGAGAACCAGGCCCCAGCACATCACCGTCAAAGTTCTGAAAGAGAAAATCTTGACAGCAGACAGAGAAAAGGAGATAGAGAAACAACTGCTTGAATGGCCAATAACACTTCATCAGAAACCACTGAGGCCAAAAACAGTGGAACTGCATCATTACAGTACTGAAAGAGAAAAATTACTAACCCAGAATGCTCATTCAGTGAAAATATTCTGCCAGAACAAAAGTAAAACAAAATATTCTAAGATAAACTAAAACTAAGATAATTCATTGCCAGCAGAAATTCACTAGGACAAGAAACATTAAATGGTTTCCTTCACGCTCGAGTAAAATTATACTATACGAAAACTCAGACCTTTGGGAAGGAATGAAAAGCCTTGGAAAGGTTTTTTTAAACAGCGAAGGAGGCAAATCTAAAAGGCTGTATTTTCTTTTAATTTCATTAAAATCCATAAGACTGGATTAAATTAAATTAAATTAAAGCAATTATTACATTATCTTGTGGGATTATAATGTATGTAAACGTAATACATAACAGCCACAGCATAGATGATGAAAGGAGGGAGAGGGAAACCTATATAGTTTCAAGTTTACAACATTTTGCATTACACAATACAATATTATTTCTAAGTAAATGCATAGGGTAATCTCTATAGAAACCACAAAATCTAACGCAAGAGGTGTAGCCCAAAAGTCAATAGTTAAAATAGTATGCAAAAATTATTCAAATAATTCAAGAGAAGGGTGGGAAAGAACAGAGGAACAAAAAATCGAGAGGGACAAACAGAAACAAATGGACTAAACGTGCCAATTAAAAGGCAGATTTTATCAGAATGGATCTTTTTTAAAGAGCAAGACCCAAGTATATGCTATCTATAAGAGATACACTTTAACATAAAAACATGGATAGGCTGAAGGTAAATAGATGGAAAAAACATACCATGTAAACAATAAGCATAAGAAAATTTGCTGTGTCTATATTAATACGAGAAAAAATAGACTACAAAATAAAGAGTATTATCAGAGATAAAAAGTAACGTGTCATAACAATGGAAGGATCAATTCATCAGGAAGATATAACAATCATAAATACGTATGTGCCTAACAACAGAGCTCCAAAATAAATGAAGCCAAAAGCCGTAAAACAAGTCTCAAATTTTGCAAAATGATGTATCACTGAACCGGGAGTCAAAAAAACCCATAACCCCTGAATTCAGCCAGTTACCAGCTGATTGATGTTGGGCAGTTCATATTATTTCTCTGAGAAGTTGTTTATTCATATTAGAGATAATAATATTATCACCAGGGTTCTGTTTTGAGGATTGAAGATAAAGAAGGTGAAAGACCTAGGATAGCATCTAGTACCCCTTGGGAACCTAAGAAATGCTTATTACATTTCTTGAATCAGAAATCTTTTCTATTCTCATCAGTGTCTAAATCAAGGTGAGAAAAGAACAGTAAGTAGCATGTTAAACAGTAACCCTGCTGAAACACTTTTGTTAATGCAGAAGGATCAATGGTCTTTAACAGTATTATTACAGAAGCAACATGGCCCTTTGCACCTATTCCTCAGCTGAGATCCCAACACAAAAGCAGTTTTTCCAAAGAAAAGGATCTTTTTGGTCACATCTGTCTATTAGAAGCTAACAAAAGAGCACACATTTAAGATAAATTGAAAGCTGCAGAACTTGACAAATAGAAGCCAGTCCTGCAAACCACGCAGCCAGCATTTTGTAGAACATATTTGCAGAAAGGAAAATCACTGCAGAATTTATCTAATCTACCCTTGTTTAGAGTCTACTTTGAATACTTGTTAATGCAAAAAATGAGAAATTTTGACAACTAATCATATAAATAACTATCACAGTATCAAAATGTAGTACAAGAATGACATGGGACACATACAAGTGAGATGAGGAGGACAGAATAATACAAGGAAAAAGTCATTTAAGAAAATAGAGGGGCCGGCCCCCTGGCCAAGTGGTTAAATTCGTGTGCTCTGCTTGGGCAGCCCACGGTTTCGCTGGTTTGGATCCTGGGTGCAGACATGGCACCACTCCTCAGGCCATGCTGAGGCAGTGTCCCACATGCCACAAGTAGAAGGACCCACAACTAAAATATACAACTATGTACTGGGGGGATTTGGGGAGAAAAAGCAGGGAAAGAAAAGAAGATTGGAAACAGTTGTTAGTTCAAGTGCCAATCTTAAAAAAAAAAAAAAAAAAGAAAATAGAGTGTACCACTCTGGCAGTACCATATTTGAAAGCTAAGAGGATAACTGGTTATTGATGTCAGACAGCACTGTATAATATTCATAGTTTATTGTATTTATCTTCATAGGTATCAATGAATATTAAAGATTGCATGGTTTTATTCCTAAATGCATGTTTGTTCTCAACTACTATTTTTGTTCTCTTAATAAATTCCCAAGATAGAGAATTTAGCCTATTATTGGTACGTCTGGATGTTGGCTTGGGTGACCATCTACCTGAAAACAGTAGGTAGAAGTCTGATTCTCAGAGTGGTCAAGGACAAAATAGAGCATCTTCACAATGTTTCTTTCTTTCTAGGGGTGTTATGCATGGCAACTGCATTTCCCAAAGAGGATGTTGCTCACACAGGATTAGTGTATACCTATTCCAGAGTCGTGTCTGATATTTCCTACTGTAGTAAAATGATGAAAATTCAGCATCAATGACAAGACACTAAGGCTTACAGGTTAACCAAATGTTTCTGGTGTTTCTAGAACTTAAAAGTTTTTATAAGGCAATCTCTACTTTTCTAAGGAAAAGATAATTGCCTGACATATATGCAACCTCTGAAAGACCTCAGGAAAGAAACACATAGATCAATCTGTCATACTATGATTTCTTGACATCAAATTTCACTCCCAATGGTTTGCAAAGTGCTGAGCATATCAACACCTGCTATATAAGTGTAACATAATATTAGCTTCAGTAATAACTCAGGCCCTCCCTATAACTTTGTAGGAAATCAAGACCATGCAACTTTTTCATGACTCTAAGGTACTTATTCAATGGGAAAATTATAATTCTACCATAAATAATTTTAATATACATTACTATTAATGATTTAAAATAAAAACATGCTTAAGCTGATAGAAAAGAATGCAGTGCTGTCATCCATGCCTGTATTATGCATCTCCCATATGTCAGCAACTTCAAATTGTCTTTGAAAATAATCAATGGATTTCCGTCTAATTTTTAGGCCATTGTGATTTTCTGCATCAGATTTAGATCCCATATTAAAAAAATTCTCTTACAGATACTAATGTAAGGTAGAAGGAGCATAATGTGACGACACTCACCTGCTAAGTGATGAATTAAAAAGGATTATCCTAAATGTGGTCAATGGAGAAACTTTATATTTCTGCTTGAGCTTAAAAGTTCACAAAAGAATCACTTGATTCCACTAAGATGGCTGCTAGAAGTTTCATAAAAGTTGCTCTAATAGACCACACTGACAAGTAGTAACTACAGATTGAGTGGCTCTGTTTGATTATAAATATCAGGCAATCTAAGGGGCAGAATCAGTACCATGTTAATAAAGACTCCACAGGTATGAATGACATTCACTAAACAAAGGGCTAGATTATAGGTCACTCAGTGAGCACTCTAGACAGATCTGCAGGAAGTACCATGAATAGTGACATTTCTATATGGACTAGCACAGTATATGCATAGATAAAATGGTATTGAGTTTTATAATTACCATTTACAAAATGGAGGAATAAGGTGAAGAAGGGTTAAACGACTTGATAATATCACATAGCAAGGCAGTTAGGAAGCTGAAATCATAGCCCATCAGAGAGAAAATTTACAGCTTTCAAATATCTGAAATATATCTGATATGGTATACAGTAGTTGCTTCGTGCTGAGCTGCCATTTTATTCCTATCATGGGACAGTTAAAAAAAGAAAAAAGGACCACCAAATGCATTACAGCCTTTGGATTTTCTTAGGAACATAACCACTGGAAATGTGTATTTCAGCAATAAACATGGCACTTTTCTCCCATGTTCCCACTGCTTTTGCTTTGAAAACAACCATACATTTTTACCATAGATGAGCCCTTAAACGAAGGAAATGTACACATTTTCCTTTGATATTTTAGTTCAAGAGGCATTAGGTATATAATTACTCAAAAACACACTGTTTTTGCACATTCTCCAGTAAATGCTTTCTTAACTTTTGCCTGAAAAAAATCTCTGCTTCATTTTATATGTCAAAAATGAAAGTTTTTTTAGAAGATTGACGTTGGTCAATCAGTCAGTCTTCTGCCTATAATGAAAATGGCCAAATCACTTAGATTTAGAACTGAATTATGATACTGTGATATCCTAAATCCACTTTTCATATATTGCTTTAATTCACTACATTTTAAAAACAGGTGGAGTAGTCAAAAGAAATTTAGTTAGAAAATAGAAGGAAAAAGAAGTTTTCTTATTATAGTAGCAGCATTGTGTTTAATGATTAGATTGTTTCAGGCATGAAAACGAGATTTTATCCACTTTACCTTCCATCCACCAAACCCCACACATAGATATATGTGGTTGCTACTCATTCATTCACGAGTCAGGAGAGGATTTCATTATAGTACTTCCCCCTTAAATTAGCACCTTGATGAAAATTATTTGAAATTTTTTATGCTTCCTGACATAGCAAATGACAATATTTATATACATGCAAAGTGAAAATCCTTTGGCTTTTCAAAGAAAAATCATTTTTATAAGATGTATAATAGAAGCATGCATTATTTTTGTGTTTATGACCATCCACTTAAAATATGTTTTTTCAACCACCAGTAATTGTTTATTATATATACATATAATTATAATTTCCATGTTGCATACGTAACCCAGATTCTTGAAAAATTGGTCGTTGACTTCATATCTCTAAAAATCATGTTTAATTCTTGAGGAACAATTTATGAGTAATTACTGATGCAAATATTATTTCACACATAGAGATGATGGAAATATGCTCAGCATTTTGCAAACCATTAGTAGTAAAATTTGACCTATTAAGAAATCAAAATATGACAGGTTGATGTATGTCATCATTTCTTGAGTCGTTTTGTCAGTATTTTATTGCCATTAGGTGAGTGCTATTCATGACTGATCTATGTAGTATACTATATCTACTTTTCATTTCTTTCCCCAAATATTGTTTTTTACTGGCCTAATTGCATATATAGCCAGCTCTGGTAGGATAGTGGTTAAGATTTGACAACATCACTGCCATTGCTGGACTCGTTTCCCTGGTCAGGGAACCACATCACCCCACCTGTCAGTTGTCATACTGTGACAGCTGCATGTTGCTGTGATCCTGAAATCTATGCCACCAGTATTTCAAATACCAGCAGGGTGATCAATGGTGGACAGGTTTCAGCCAAGCTTCCAAACTAGGAAGAAGAACCTGGCCACCCACATCTGAAAAAGTTGGCCATGAAAACCCTGTGAATAGCAGTGCAGTATTGTTTGATACAGCACCAGACGGTAAAAGGATGGTGCAAAAAGACCAGGCAGGGTTCCACTCTGCTGACATAGGGTCTCTAAGGGTTAGGATCAACTCAAGGGAACTAACAATATTCTATATGTTTGTCACTATTCATCTCCAAACAATGCCTCAATTATGTAAATCTTCACTCAATATATCTACACATGTCAGAAATCTGTGGAGCACATCCTTCAATAGTTTCCTAGAAAAGGATGCATGTGAGATTTTTTCAGACCTTGCATGTCTGAAAGGTCCTATTTCTATTCTTATATTTGCTTGATAGTATAGAATTCTACATTAGAAATAATTTTCACTGGAAATTTTCAATATAGTCATTAGCTCCTAGAACTGCTACAAAGTCCAATATTATTCTGATTCTTAATCTCTTGAGGAAAACATGTATTCTTTCTCTCTGGAAACTTGTACATCTCCGCATGGCTCAGGTGTTCTCACTTGGACAGATGAAACGAGAAGCATATGTGATATCAGTGCTCTCTGTGACCCTATTTTGGCCACCTCAAATTGTTTATATACTTAAAGGGAGAAACCAAAGGCATTAATTCATGTCTTAAATATCTCATAAACAAAACCAACTCATAAGCCAAAAAAGCAGTGATCTCAGAAGCAACACATCCTGGCTAGGGCTCTGATTAGTATTTGCCCCAATTCTCCTCACCATTAAAACCATGGCCTGTTCTTCATTGGTCGACTTCCCAGCAGGTCATTACTTTGGGAGTAGGGACTTGACTCTCAGGGGTTTATTTAATCCTAAAACCCAATCAGAGGGATAGAGGTCCATCTGTTCAGGGCTGAACATTTCATTGTGCTTAGAGACAATAAAGCTTATTAATACTGGAAGCTAACATTTTATTTAAGTGGCTAGGTCATGATGACCAATAAAAAATTATCTCTAAATCATTATAATCACAATACGCTGATGATGACTTTCAGTGCCCCCTTTCCCAAAAAGAAATATTCAAAATGACTTCTAAAAAACACAGAAAGGAATTATAAAGAAGCCCACCTAGATAAAGGATACTTGTTTATACCATCCATTCCTCAATTCTATCTCCAAAATTAGGGATTTTATACATGGTTTCAGAAGCTACATGAATTAATTAATGCATGGCATAATAAATTGGAAGATAAACTAGACACATCTTGGAGATTCAACATATTTTATGTGCTTTATTGACAATAGTCTTTTAAAAATTTCCGACTAGACGTTTGAAATACACTTCATAACTCTTAATGCAGTGTTGTCTTTATTACTTAGCACAATTTAAAGATATTAAACCATATTATCTTCTGCCTATATTATCAAGATGACTTTTTGGGAGCAAAACAATGAATCTTCTCTCTTCAGTTTTGTGCAGAATTTTCTGTATACCTGATTTTCCCTCTGCATCACTGACATCTTTATGTCCATGAGGTAATATTAAAGGAACGTGCTTTCGGGAACTTTCCTAGTTATCCAAAGAGCTTTAGTTTAGTTTAGTTTAGTTTTTCAGTTGAACAAATACTATGTAGTAGGCACTATATAAGTCATCTTCATTTGTCCACCTCATAATATTTAATTCTCATTTGAATACTATGTAGTAAATATTCTTATGCACGTTTTGACAAATTTTGAAAACTAAAGCTCAGAGAGATTAAGTAACTTGACGCACTTTCCAAAGTTATAAACGGCTACATCAAAATTTACATACAAGTTTTCTTTTAACTCAAATTGTTATGCTTTCCCAGTTTTGATAAGTAGATTTAAATAGAATATGATGATGTTTGCTTGGCTGCCACTAACAGAACATTAGAATGTTTAAGACATTTTCCTTCTAAGGGAAAAAAAAGAGTATAAGTTTAAAAAAGATTGCCTTAAAAACTTTACAACTCTTATGAAAATGTAGAAAAGTCATTAATAATAGTAAGCGGCAAGATACATCACTTTTATGATAGAAAGCGTTTCTGTTTCATCCTGTTTCTGAAACTGGTGAATCAGGTAATTCAGATAAGGCTCTGGCTAAAGATCCAGACTGTGAACAAGCATTTGTCTCCAGAGATTCTAATGAAATACTAGTATCAATGTAAACTTCAGGAATATGGGTGTAGGGTGTCATTAGTAGGTCAAAAGGTTCAACGGACTTCTGGAAGATGGAAAGCATATTCTAGTATTTTCTTGATAAAAACAGGAGAGAGAATATACTACATAGGAACCACAGAGCCAAAGTTGCTCAATCTGTCCATTGAAACCCCAAAGGCAGCAGATGAAATGGAGGGTAGGGTGAGATATGAGTCTGAAAACAGTGAAATGAACTGAAGATCTGTGTACAGAACAACTGGGGTAGATATCCCCTCACGCTTCTCCCTCATCCCAACTCAGGACACAGGCATCTGGCAGGTACCCTAGCCTTATCTCAATTCTAAATGGCCACTCTCCCAAAACATTATCAAGAAAGCTAGTGTAAATATCAACTCCCCAGAATAACAATCTCCCCATTCTGGCATTTGAGGGTCTGCAGCGTGATCCCTAACTCCCCACTTGTTCATTTTGTCTCTCCAGAGTCAGTGCAGGAAATAGAAACCACTCTGGGTTTCTTTTTTTTCTTTAACACCACAGGATTAAATAACAAGAATTAGGTGAGTATAAAATCAACGGTAGTGATGGAGCAGCAGGATGGAGAGTCAACCTTCAGACATGACTCAGAATAGCACAGAACTGATCCACAAGAACAGATGCTGCTTCTACAAGAAGCAGAACTGTGGAAACTATTGAGCTCATGAACATACAGGTCAGAAAACAGGGATCAGGAAAGAGCTGCTGCCTACATCCTGACAAGCTCCAGAAAGCTGGAGATGAGAGACTGGAATCTCCTTGCAGAGGTGCATCTCCAACATCTTTATTGTTGGTAGAAAACAGCCAAAAGACAGCAGAAAGAAGGTCTTTTCTCTAACGTATAGAACCTACTTCACTCCCATAATCTTGGATGCTGGGAAATGTAGGGAATATATAGTTTCTAGCTTTCAAGTCAGTGCAAAAAATAAGTCTTACCAGAAGGAGGTGGATCCTGATGCTGAAAGCAACTAGAACATAACCACAAACTCACCCCCATGAAAGAGCCTCACACATTGCACTCCATGCCTTATCCCACAGAGAGCTCCCAGTCAGAATGCCAATCAGGGCAGAAACCTGAAAGGAAATTTCAACTATGTGCACAATAGCAAAAAAAACACACCACGTACTCATCCCTTCATCTAATCACCATGAAGGACAATCAGAAATCATCAGGTATAAGAGGAGAACCTACACTGTGAAAGAGAATAATGACCAAAATAAGAAAACAGGAAATTTAACATCATTCAGGAAGCAGAATAGAAACCTCTAACATGATCAGAGAGATTAAATAAAGCAAGAATTCTTGAGAAAAGTGTCAACTAGAGAGCATGAAAGTATTCTCAGAGATTTATATTAAAATTGCTAAAATTAAATAGCATAAATATTTTAAGGTATAGAGAAGACAATATGGATAAAAAAATATGAACGAATAAAGCCAAATAAAAGACCGATCCAAGAGATACTGCCTACAAACAGCAGGAGTTCCAGAATAAGAGAATACCCTCAAATGCAGCCGACCCAGAGAGCATCCAGTTCAGACAGGAGCAGGGAGATAGAGGGCCTCGACAAGGAGAAAATTCTGGGAAAAGGCGAATTCCACACATCAGGTGTTAAAATGTGAAACTCAAGAAGCTAGAAACATTTCTCTTAAGAGCAACCCACATATGGTGACACTGTTCCTATAGAAAAGAAATCTGATCCTAGCACAGTATTTGACAATGAACATAACAATATAAATGCTGTTCACTGATTCTTCACTTTTAGAGTCAAACTGAAGTCATCTAGCTTCAAATGCTGGCTCAAATGTTTAAAATATGACATAGGCCAAATAAAACACACATGCCAGATGAGCCTAGGCCACAAGTCCCAGTAGGCAACCATTGCAGAAACCATTAGCTGAAAGAACCTCCAACATAGTGGTTTTAAGCCAGAGATTCTCAAAAGTTTTATTTATTTGAGGAGTTTTAGCCATTATCACATTTGATTCTGAGAATGAAGCAGGAGAGGAAAAGCATAAATAACATGGTTGTGGTTTCAGAAAAAGAATATAAATGTCAACACATTTAATAATATATAAGTAAAGCTATAGTTGATTGATGAAGGAAAGCAAAGGGTGGGGAAAGGTGAAGGAAAGGGTTGGGACATTGAGTCCTTATCTCATGAGGGGAAGCCAAGAGATGCTGCTGGTTGTTGAGAGCACACATGCATGAAACAGAAGTAAAAACATAGCAGTAGAATTGCACGGGGGATCAATAGAAATATTTAAAATAACTAAACTATAAATATTTAAGAAGAGGAGGGGAAAAGTGAGCCAAACCCTCACCTTTCAGAGAAGGAGTCAATAAATATTTATTAAATACCTACTCTGTGCCAGGCACTATGCCAGCTGCTGAGGACACAATAACGCACACAGGAACAGGAGAGGGACGCCAATGCTCAAAATGCATCTCATTGTTGCTCACCCTCTCTCCTCTGCCTAGGATATTGGATTATTTTTATTCTCTGGCAAATAATTATCCCTTCAACACAAATCCATACTAAAAGTCTGGAACCTGACCATGACTTATCTGACCTTGAGGAAATAGAGGTAAAACTATATATCCTAGAACTTGGGAAGTAACCACTAGAAAATACCACAACAGAAACCGTAGAACAAGGTTGCTTGTGGGGAATAGCGCTGGTGATGGAGAGGTGTGGTGGAGAAGGAGGCTGCTCCCTTTCCTGACATGTTCTTTGTAATATCTAACAGGTCACGTGGCAGAAACCCGTATGAGGCCCCTTCAGAGACAGACTTGTCTTGGCTGCCTTTGGCTGTCAGGCCCTTCAGCAGTTACTTCAGCTGCAGAAAGCCATTTCTCCAAAAGTGATGCAGCTTACCAGACAGCCCACATTTAAAGATTGACTGATTCTGAAGATGGGCTTGCTCATTTCATCCCAACTTGGGACAGATAACTCTTAAGGGTGATTCTAGCTCTAGAAGGTCAGCTGATACTGTCATTGGGCCTCTGTCATAGCTAGACTTCTCCTTCTGCACATTTCTGCTTTTTTCCATTCCCCTCCACAAAGGTTAATCTCAAGGGTGCTCAGTAATAAACAATCTATACGCCAAGCTCTGTTTCAGAATCTGCTTTCCAGGAAACCCATCCTATGATAACCATTTTGTGCAGGTATTGCATTGATAAATGCAAGCTGAAAGGCTAGAAAAGTACCAGTGATGATTTATTCAATGTAGTCCACAACAAATGATTAATTGGCCAGTAAAACAGAGAATACATATGACAATAGAATTCTCTTTCCTTAACATGGGTTTCTCTTTATTGTGCTCCACTTTGTTCTTCCCTTATTTTTGTATTTTCGTCGAGGATGGACTGCTTTCTATCTAATATCTAGCCCCAAACATGAAATTGATTGTTGTTTTTTAATATGCAAAAATTATTACTACTTGTTTATTGCCATGTGTTTTCTTTCTATTATAAACTTTAATCTCATCAATACTTTCGTCGTGACAAGACATTATTACTGATTGGGCAAAAAGTCACATTTCAATTATGAAATCTATTGACTCATATGTACATATATACATTATCACCAAATGATAGTGAAACCTCTTCATCTATCTTATTAAAAAGATAATGACTCCTAGCATGCAAATATTATAAAAATGGTATTTTTATTGGTGTAAAATGCCCTTATTTATAATGCTGACAGTATGTCAACAGAGATAACTGATTGATTTTATTATCTAGGTGTCAGTTTACTACCCTTTACTTCTAGAAATAGTATCAATAATCACAATAATTTCTGTGTCTATCTTCTTCAAAGCTCTTGCTTGAAATATCTAAAGTATATCTCTGCAAGCAGGGATACTGGCCCTGTTATTTATGTATCTCTGATTTCTAAATATTTTATATAAGGCAGGTGGTCCATAAATATTTAAAGCATGAATGAATGAATGAATGAATGAATGAATAGATATGCTTCATACAATACTTCATCCAGAAATCTTTATCCATTTATTAGCGTATGCTGTCTTCTTGCTATTTTCCCCTTCATATTCTAAGTTCCAGGCACATCAATCTCCTTGCAGTTCCTGGACACTCCAAGACTCTACTTATTAAGCATTAAATTCATAAATATTTATTAAATATCTACTCTGTGTCAGGAAATATGCCAGATGCTGAGGATATAATAATGCCCACAGGGTGGAAGAACCAGTGCTTGAAATGCATCTCATTGTTGTTCACTCTCTCTCTTCTGTCTGGGACGCTCCTTCATTTTGATTTTCTGGAAAACTTCTATTCCTCCAACATAAAGTCATGGTTAAGAGCATAGAGTCAGACCACCAGTGTTCAAATCCTGGCTCCATAATTACTAGTTCTGTGACTTTGAGCAAGTTCCTCAAACCTTTGGGTCCTCAGTTTTCTCATATTTAAAATAGGGATGATAGTGATATCTACCTCATACAGTTATTGAGAGGATTAAGTAAAATAATTTACATATAGATCTCAGCTTAGCTCCGTTGCAGAAACCATTAGCTGAAAGAACCTCCAACATAGCGGTTTTAAGCTTAGCTTAGCTTAAGTGGTCTTAAGCTTAGCATAGTGGTCTCTTAGCTTAGGTTCATAACTGTTCAATAAATGTTAGCTATTATTTGCCAATATTATTATTCCCTGCTGCTAGAAAAACAGTTGAATCTTGACAACAAATTCTAAGATGTAACAGCTGCCACCAAAGAAAAGTGACTTTAGAACATCAACAAAGCCCTTTTACTGTTTTCAATTAGAAAATTTAAAATATCTCTAAAAATGAAATATTGTCTAGTATACACAACATAACAGAGCATTAGTAATTAAGCTAGTCTATCATATGATCCAACAGTCACCAAAAAATTGTGGAAAATGGGAAGGATAGCAAAATTTGGAAGGGAAAGAAAAAGGAAGAGAACTCACTTTGTTCTAGTTCCAGGAAGCAAATGTTTCAAAGCATACCCATGTTGCTTTATTTGGTTCTTCCATCAATCCTATGAGGCAAGTAAAGCTTCCACAACTGTTCTGATTAGAACTCTGAAGACTCTGAGTTGGAAACATTAAATTGCTCTTATGGTTTCCTTTGATCATGGAATAGAACCAGTACTAGAAACCTCTTGTCAAATGTTCTTTCTACTACCCGAAGTTCTCATATAAGGACAGAGAATTTTAGATCAAAGCCTTAAAATGGTCTTTCCTGGGTCAAGCTTAAATGATCTAGGTGGTCACTGTGGTATCATTTATGTGAGTACATGGATGTGCAGCCTCTCCATCAAAAAAGCACAGAATTCCACAGGAGGGATGTTGTGGGAAGATGTGTAGGAAGTAAGTGGCTTGCTACCCCTTCCAGCCTCCTCTTGCAATCCAATCAGCAATCAATCAGCAGCACATATTAAGCACAAATTATGTACTCAGTCTGTGGGTACTCTAAGATATTGAATCTGATCTTAACCAACCCTCAATTTAATTAAATTTCAAGGCTCTTCCCATAAAACGATGAATATTGTTTTAATGAATATGGTTTTCTGCTTTGGGGACTTGGACTCAAGCTCCTTATCTGTAGGTATATCTAACTTCCAGAGTTATGAGGATTAGTTGAAATACAGTATGAAAATCACTAGTGCATTGCCTGGCACATAACAGGAGCGCAATAAATAGTAGTTAGTTCTACCAGTAATGAGAGCAGCATCTGTAGTACTGGGCAGCTAAATTTTGAATAGTTTAAATCTTATGGGCTCAAATGGAAATGACATGTTCATGGAAACACTAATCTGCATTAGTTTGATGTCTATTTTCAGAAATAGAGCTAGTGTCAGCTTGCTTTTTTCTCCCCTTAAATGAATGAGCATTTTTTATTCACTTTCTAGGACTTCCAAAACAAAATACCACAGAATGAGTGGTTTAAACAACAGAAATTTATCATAGTTCTGGAGGCTAGTAGTCAAAGATCAAAATTTCAGCAGGTTTGGTTTCTTCTGATGCCTCTCTCCTGGGCTTGCAGATGGCTGCCTTCTTGTGTGTTCACTTGGTCATCTCTCTGTTCATGCATATGTCTGGTGTCTCTCCATATGCCCAAATTTCCTCTTCTTATAAGAGCTGCAGTCATACTGGATTATGGCCCACCCTAAAGAGCTCATTTTAACTCAATCACCTCTTTAAAGACCTTACCTTCAAATATGGTTACCTTCTGAGGTACTGGGAGTTAGGACTTCCATACATGAATTTTAGGAGGATGCAATTCAGCCCATAACACCTCTGTATGGAGACACAGATTCGCAGAGATCGCCTATATATAACAAGGGTTATTAATGCCTTGTCAAGGACCCAGTGGAGAAGAAAAGAAAGGATCCTTAGCCAAAATGACAGAGATAAGGAAACAGTCTCTGACCATTGCAAAAGAATTTGGCACACACCAAAAGTACAGAAGGGTGGATTGATACTCGATGGATGGATCTGTGGGGATTTGGCCCAACTTTACAGAGGAAGGAGGAATGGAATTTCTCTCAGTGGGTCTCAAAAGGTGTACCTGCAGGACAGAGAATGAATGCATGTCCTAATCCCTCAGTGTCTGGAGAGATGGTCATTGAAACAAGCCAATCTCCTTCTTATAGGTCAGTGTTGTTTTCTTTTCAGAGTCATCAGGCGACAGAGGTGCCTAATAATATTTGTAGTGTCCATGTACTCAGGGTCTGGAAATGCCCGGGCAAAATAAATATGCCAATACTTTAAAAATACACTTACATTTCTAAGAATGAATGATTATGAAAGTGTCACATGTAAGGCGTCACTATCAAGTGTTATTTTCTGGAGCAACCTTAGGCACAAGTAAAAGGATGTTGCTCTCAGAAGATGTAATATGTGATGATCAAGACTCCAGGCTCCGGCTCCAAAGTTGCTGGCTTATAGTCAGAACTGCTACTTACTAGCTGAGTGATTTGGGGCAATTTCATTGACCTCTGCATCTCGACACCTTTATTTTGAAAATGGGCATAACACTGGTTCTTACATCATTGGGTAGTTCTGAAGATTACCTTAGTTAATATGTGCAAGTTGTTAAGAAAATTATATTAGGACCAAGAAATCCAGAGAGAAGCACTCAATCTCACTAGAAGAAAGGAAAGTTCCAAAATGTTCTTTACCAGATATAGCAAATAAAAATACAGGATGCCAAGTTAAATTTTGTCATATAAATAATGAATATTTTTACTATTTAAGTATGTCCTAAATATTGCATGGATATTCTTATACTAAAAGTTTATTTGTTGTTTATCTGAAATTCAAACTAACTGGGCATCCCGTATTTTATCTGACAACTCTAAAGTGAATATATTGAGTGATTGGGAAAGAATATCAGAGATCAGAATAGCTTGAATATCATAATTGTCTAATAAACATATGTCTTATGACTGATTCAATGATTTGGTAGACTCAAGGGGCTATAGTGTAGAGAACTTTCATAGAAATGGGAGCATTTGGATTGACTTGATGCATTAGGAAAACTGAGTAGCTACTTAAAATTTGAGTAGAAAAATGAATTACTAAGCTCATGAAAGCAGCAACTGAATTGTAACCTCAGTTCCTTAGCAGAATTTATGGCATTTAGAAGGTAGTCAATAAAAGTTTGATATATGGAAAATTAGTGAGTGACTAAACAGTAGAAAAAGAACAAACAAATATTTGAATGGATAACATATTTGAGAACAGTAAATTAGGAAGTACGGGATAAATGAAAGGGATTGTGGATTCAGAGAGATAAATTAGGAATGACTTGTGGTAATCCAGCTGGAGGGACTGAGAAATAATCTAGAATGATGGAGTTAAATGAAGAAAGAGAGAAGATTCTGAAAATATTTCAAGACAAAAGTCACAGGATTGGAGAACAATGCACAAACTTTATTACCATCATCCAACTGTGATATTCTCCTCAGAAATGGCTTGGTTCACTTGCCTTAGACTTTGTATAAAATATATTTTAGGGGAAAAAATACTTCATGTGTATCCATCAAAGCTTTCCATTTCAAGGAATCAACAAAGTTGTTGCTGCTGTTGTTTGCTTTTCTTATGCAGAAAAGAAGAAAATTTAATCATAATCTAAAGTAAATATTCATTAGACAATGAAGAGTCACATTGTCTCCAAGAGGACTTCTAAAAGTAAAAGATAGGATATGTAATTGCAAGCATTTAGAGTCCCAAGGTAAATAAGCTTCATCTAAGATTGTTGTCCAGTACTTTAATCTCTACATATACCAGAACCCTTCCAAATACTCCTCCTCTTGAATATAATACGAGAGAACAATATAATTCGACCTACTCAAAATGGCAAATCACAAAAGATTTTCTCTTCTAACAGGTACATATGCAGTGCTTACTGTTGCTATATCATCACAGCTGCCAATGCATGAACCAACAAAGAGATTAGAAGATTTGAAAGAAAAAGCCATAAGGTCTATTTATATAAGTGAAGTATGTTTCTCATAAGCACAGACAAGTGTTCAATTTTTCAAATTGGTCAGAAATTATGAGTGAAATTTCTCTAAACTTCACAGCTATGAAAAATCTGCAGTAAGAATAATTTTTATTATTTTTATTAAAAATAAATATTAGCATGAACATGATTGAGTATTTTAGAATTCACGGAGAAAGTGTGGTGATTTATTTTTTCAAATATTTGATGGTTTTGGCATATCACAAAACAATTTTTAAAATCATTGTTCTATAATTTTTAAACTCATTTATTTGAAAAGAAATGTATTCATGTGTTTCTGATGCAATTAACCCTAGCTCAAATTTTTGAACTCTAATTGATCTCATTGACACAGATTTTTTTCCTCTAACTCAGAGGGTGACAAAAGCTTTTCCAAAAATCTCCCAAATAGTTACACGGTTGAATTTTGAAGTTTTCTCTATGGAATTTCTAAGAAGAAAATAGGTTGTCTAATACCACACATTCAGTTGATCAGGCCTTACATGCACAAATTCCCCCTCACAGTTTTCAAAAAAATGTTGTTCTCTCAGTGTTGCATATTTAGAAATCCAATTTCATATTTTCTGAAAAGTCTATAATCCAGGATTTTAGGAATATACTTGCAATAAGGGTAGAATAGAATTAGAGCAGAAAGCCCAATGTAGATCCCAATGAGAGAATATCCACTACTAAATGTCCCTCAAAAGTAAGGCCGAATTAAAGTCTCGAGCAATGATACAAAAGTGGAAAGTTCAAGTTTGGCCTATATTCTATGAGGAAATTAAATATGGGCTGCTAATATCAGCCCACTAACCTTAGCAATATTCAAAATGAACAGCTAAGAATCAAAATAATACGAAGAAATTTTTTTTCAAATCCTTACTCTTGTTATAATCTTACACTTAATTGGGCCCCACAAAATGTTAATTTTCCTTAAAAATGATTGATAATGTTATAACAAGTGATTCAAAAGGTAATATTAGCAGTGAAACCAAACTTTGTTTTTATTCATTCAATATTATTAAACCACGATTCAATGTGCCAGGAATTATATTAAGTATATTAACATAAGAATATTAATTAATACAAGTATATTATATTAAGAATGGCATGTTAATAAGTCTCTACGTGGTTTCAAGAAGCTATTAACATAAGAACTCTAGTTAGAAGCACACACATGGTGGTCATGGCTGCCACGCTCTGTCTGCAGATCCTACATACCTATTCTATCAAGTCTAGCTCTTAACCTGTAAAAAAGTAAGAATGAATTACCAAAATTAACATATCCTCCAAAATTAAAAAATGTATCTTCCAATAGAAATATTAAGTTAAATAGTAAGGAAGACTGTCAAACATAATAGTCACGGGATAAAATAAATACATAAACAAATGAGACTTCTTCAGCTTGAAAAAAAAAGGTAATATTCAGTATTACCGTAAATCAGAACCATAAGCCTTGCTTCAAATGAGTGTACAGTCTATCAGGAAAAATAACTGATATCTAAACAGCTCTAATACAAGACAGAACATGACTAAATGCCATAAGAAGGGGCCAGAGTATGAGATGGTGATTCAAAGAAGGAAGACAAGATATCCAGTTAGGGAATCTGCCATTTTCCAGGGGGAAAGAAGTATTTCAGTTGTGTGCTGAAGTCTTTGGAAGACTTAGGACCCATGGAGCTGAGAAGGGCATTCTATGTAGAGGGAATACCATAAGCAAAGTTGCAGAAGTGAGAACTTCTGAGACATATACCAAGTCCAGGGAATAGCTCCATCGACAAACGTGTTATATATGAAGGGGAAACGTGAGTGCTAGTAGTAGGGGAAGAGAGACAGCATATGGGAATAAAATTTTCCTGGATTTCTCAGCGCTGCTGTAAAAAGCCCTAACCTCCTGAGACACGGAAATATAAAAATGTTTACTTTCACTTCCCGTGGAAACACTTTTACTTTTCACATACCATGAGGATTAAATCTGGACTTAATGTACAGTTAATTGCTCTGATCCAAAGATATGATAAAACTTCTCTTTTGCCCCCTAGAAAGCCAAATGGTTACAGTCTAGATTAGGTCCACAGGTTAAGCATCAAGGTATCAAGAAGACACTCTCCTTAGGAATTTATAATTCAAAAGGGTTGAAGCCCAGACCTTGCCTACATCTTTAGGTCATAAATCTGTAGACCCCAGGGCTGGCTTGTTCCTTGGGATGATGCATTTATATTCCAAAAAGTTAGAATGAATGAGAAGCCAGAATATTTTCCAACCCATTTAAAAAATCAAATGCATATATTCATGCACAGTATTCATGTATAGATATACAAATATACAAGGGACAGTTATCTCAGAACCTTCAGATTTTTGATACAGAGTCAGATCATGAAGAACTTTCACTGGCAAGTCAAAAGTTTTAATTTTAAATGTTTCCTTCTCAACTGTGTCTAGACCTTCCAAAAGCTGCAAGAAAATGGTGCCTTATCCCTGCAAACATTACAACTGCTTGCTTCCAGCACAGCATCAACTCAGTAAAAGAACAACTTACAAAAATAATGTTGTTGCAGCCCACAACAGAGAATGTAAAAGCAGGTGAAAATCAGAACAGAGGTTGAAACCAGGGACAATTTAGTTCAACAAAAATCCATTCTATTTAGTTAACTCTCCTCTTGGGAGTTTGGGGATACTAAAGGAAAATATTTATCAAGATGGCCGCCTTCAAAGAACTGACATGTCCTTTTCTTCTTTTGGGGAGACAAGGCAAATATAAACCCAACTAGACTGGTGCCAAGATTTTTAGTTCACATCATGGTTGCTAAAGGTGGTTAGGAAGGGAGAACTCAGTGTGGTTAGGAGACCACATTCTAAAGGAGGAGTGTTCACAGAGATCCTCTTCCTTCTCTACTTTGTAATTAGTAACTTCATTATTTTGTAATTCCCAAAACAGAACTGATAACTCTATAACTACTTTCCTGCCACCTTCAACATGCTCCCAAAATGCCAAATGTCAAAGAACATAAGGATAGGAAAGGCTGGGTTGATCAGGTTTAGAAATAATTTACAATACTGTATAGAATTCTCTTGCTTTTGTTCGGTCAAGATCCTTACACCTCTTGGCTTTGCAGTGAGATAAACTGGAGTTTGATCTTGGACAGCTTACTTAATCTCTCTGAGACACAGTGCTCTCTTCTGTGAAATAATGAGGGTATGAGGATGAAATGAGATGCCAGGTATAAAATGCCCATCACACTCAATAAATATTTTTCCCTGCCTTCCAGATGCCACTCCTTTCATATATCCCTGATTCTGGAAATGTCTTTGAAGTGAAATGTGGGACAATAGGGATGTCATTGTGTTGAGCAGAGGCAGATAGTCAGCAGTATGTAAGGACATAAAATTGCTTGTGGTTTTTCAGCTTCAGTCATAAATATGAAAGGGGACAGACATAGGAAAAATAGTAAAAGAGAGTTCCCTGTGGTATTGCAAGCTGCCAAATCAGAGAAAATATGAAAAGCAAGTGCTTGATTGAATTGTTTTTCCTCAATGAAGAAGTAATATCAACGACAAACACACGGATCAGCAAGGATCAAGATCTAATAGAATTTTTCAAAATATGTAAACAAATGGGAATGTATTGAGTTATAGGAAAAGTATCACCATCATGTAGGGTGGTCAGAAATGTATCTAGGTTAAAGGGCAAAAAAATTAAGAATAAATCCATGGTCTCTTAGATCTATTTTTGAAAATTTTAATAACTTAATTGGCTCTTATTTTCAATAAATTGCAATATTTTTCCAGGGAAAAGGAATAAAGAATAGAAATTAATCAGATACAAAAATGTGAAAATTACATTTAGTTGAACAACAGCGTTGAAACTGAAAATATGCTAGACACTCAGGGAAGTCTGGTTCACTATGGAATTTCTTAAATAATTGATCCTGGGTTAATAACATTTTCTGATAATCCTCCTTGTATCTTTTACTTTTCTGGTCTGGGATCACTGTCATCATTTGATGGAGAGAAAGCTTTTAACTGTAATAAATTGGTATGTTTTCATGGTGCTGCCTGGTTGCAAATCTGAGGTGACATCAGGCACAGGCTTTCTTTACAAACCTTAAAGTTTGGAGGAGGTACAAATTTAATTTGGTCTGAATACTGTATTTTTTGTTTTTCAAGAGAGACTATTGCTGTGTAAGAGTTTCTGTGTGTTTTGTATAGATCTTTTCTAAAAGTCTATTGACAGTACTGATTTGATGCCAAGATTTTGCTTTCTAAATAGGGAATTTTTAAACTTCTCCTTTCTAATCAGATTACAATTTTACCTGTTGAGGACAGGAATTCTGTGCCTCACAATTTTTCCCTCCATACTGTATTTCCAATTCATAAGATTCTTGGTCAATTTCCGTTCTAAGCCTTCAAGTCCTGTTAATACCCAGAATACATTTACTGTTTCTCCCTATCTTGGGAAGACGGAAATAACAAATTCATTGTGTAAATTATTTTCTCAAGTATATCCAACAATTTGATTGCATAAATTTCTTAGAAAAATAAACTTTGCATTATTTCAATAAGCTTGCAAAGTTCCAACTAGAAACAATTTGCCAAAAATGGTGCTAGGCTGCTTTTAAATGGTGTTATTAAAAGCAGAGGGGGACCTGTTCACTGAACCTGGTTCAAATGAGCTAATAGAACTATGATTAGATAATATCAATGCCAAGGCAGACTATGAGATTTCTTAGAAGATTTGTTCCCACCTCTGCCATTTTTTTACCTTGTTATTGAAGTATAACATGTATACAGAGAAAAATACAAGTTATCAGTATATAATTCAGTGACTCACCACAACTATAGCCTGTCTGTGGAATAGCAGGAAAGAGAAAATTACCAGCACCTCAGTAGCCCTTTGTGAACGATTGTTCTGGTCACTACTCCTCCCCAGAAGAATAACCACTATCCAAACTTTTTTTTTTAAAGCCCCCCAGTACATAGTTGTATATTCTTTGTTGTGAGTCGTCCTAGTTGTGGTACGTGGGACGCCGCCTCAGCATGGCCTAATGAGCAGTGCCATGTCCGCGCCCAGGATTCGAACCAACGAAACAGCGGGCTGCCTGCAGCGGAGTGCGTGAACTTAATCACTCAGCCACGGGGCCAGCCCCCAAACTTTTAAGCCATAAGTTCACTTTGTCTGTTTTGAAGTTTATATGAATGGAATCATAGAGTATATGCTCTTGTGTACAATTTATTTTACTCAATATTAGGCTTATGAGCTTTATCTATGTTGCTGAATATGCTCATTCTCCTCTCAGGCATAAGAATAGTAGTGGATAAATCTGTGTTTTCTTCCTCCCAAATTGGTGGGCACTCCAATTCTGCCATATCCATACAGAATGCTCAAATCGGTGGAGTAATAGCTTTGAATTCTGTCAAATTGTCAAATTATTATGGAAATTATTGAGCATATACAAAAGTAGAGAGACAAAAATAGTGAACCCACATGTAGCTATCATCTTTCTTATTAGTGATGTCAAGTCTGTTCCGACTCCTATAGACTCTGTGTGCAGCAAAGCAGAGCCCTGCCTGGAACCCTGGTAGATCTTTCTGTGCCATCCTCTCACCTTCTGACGCTATATCAGACAATGCTCCACTGCTATTCATAGAGTTTTCATGGCCAATTTTTTCAAAAGGGGGTGGCCAGGAGCTTCTTCCTGGTCTGTCTTAGTCTAGAGGCTCCAATGAAACCTGTCCTTTAGGGGTGGCCCTGCTGGTATTTGAAGTACCAATGGCATAGCTTTCAGCAACACACAGCTGCCACAGGTGACAACCAACAGAAGAGTGGTGTGGTTCCTTGACTGAGAAATCAATCCAGGCCATGGCTGCAAGAGAAGGGAATCTTAACTACTAGACCTCCAAGCTAACATCTAGTGTCAACAATTTTATCAACTCGGGGAATTTTTGTTTCATCTGCAATTCCACTTGCCTCCCCTTCTTCACTACATAGTGTGGAATTATTTTTTTAAATACTCAACATCACTATATCTATAAATATTTTAGTGTTTAACTCAGAAAACAAGGACTCATTCTAAAATATAATTTCAGTGCTATCACCACACCTAAAAATAAAGAATTCTTATTTATTTAGTCAGTATTCCAGTTTGTGTTTGTTCACATATCCCACTTTTCTCATTTTCTCCAGTTTTTTGTTTGTTTGGTTGGTTGGCTGCTGACTTAAAGCAGTGTCCAGATGTAGTCCCTGTGTTTTAAATGGCAAATATGTCCCATTTAGTCTCTAGTCACCCCCACCTTGCTTTCTCCTTACAATTCTTTTTATTTTTTTCAGTAGAAATTGAGTTTTTGTCCTGAAAATTTTATGATAGTATGGATCTTAATGCTTGCCTTCCTCTTGGTTCCAATTTCTTTTTTATTAGATTAGCTAGTGGTTTACCTATTTTGTATATTTTTCTTCCAAAGAAACCAGCATTTTCATTTATTCATTAGTTCTATTGTTTTTATGATTTCCAACTGATTAACTTCTGTTTTATCCTTATTAATTCTTTTGATTTTCTTTTATTTTACTCTTTTCCTGGCTTATTGAGTTGAGTGTTTAATTCATTTCTTTTCTCTTATGTTTTACCTATTTGGGTATTTATAGTCTACATTTTTCTTTGGTGATTTTTCTACTGTCATCCCATAGATTTTTATATATCATACTCTATCATTAACTTGAAAGAATTTTATAATTTTATTTATTTTATTTTATTTTTTTAAGATTAGCACCTGCGCTAACAACTATTGCCAATCTTCCTTTTTTTTTTTTTCAAAGATTGGCACCTAGGCTAACAACTGTTGCCAATCTTTTTTTTTTTCTGCGTTATCTCCCCAAACCCCGCCCCCCCGCGCCCCGTACACAGTTGTATAGCTTAGTTGCACATCCTTCTAGTTGTGGGATGTGGGACGTGGCCTCACTGTGGCCTGACGAGCGGTGCCATGTCTGCACCCAGGATCCGAACCCTGGACTACTGCAGCGGAGCACGCAAACTTAACCACTCGGCCACGGAGCCGGCCCCTATAATTTTATTTTTAATTGACCCAAAGCTTCTTAACATTTTTTTTCTTTCATTTAAAAGTGGACAGTCTATTTGATTTTTGTTTTCTGGAGGTTGTTATTTTTTTTTCTCAATATTCTTTAGTTTTATAAAGTGTTTTATAAAGCCCTGTATATTTTACTTTGAATTTCCTGCATTTTATGCTTTATGAGAATTATTGCTGTGTTGGTGTGCACATAAATATTAATAACTCTGTTAAGCTTATTGTGAGTTATAGCCTTTAAGATTCTAAAGTATACTTATTTATCTCTTTGATGATTTCTGGTCTGACTCCTGCCCTTGAGAGGTGTGATTATGAGCCCTGCTTTCTTCTGACCTGTATTCACCTAGAATTCCTTTGCTCATCTTTTATTAAGTTTACAGAAGTTTGTTGAGGAATAATTTACATACAGTAAAGTTCACCATTTTTAGGTGTATAGTTCTGTGAATTTGGACAACCATAAATAGTCACGTTGCTGCCACCACAATTGAGACATAGAATAGTTCCATCACCTCAAAAAGCTCCTGTTTTTAATCAATTATTAACTCATCTCCACCCCTTTTCAATTACTGATCTGATTCTACCTGTATAAGTTTTGCCTTTCCTCGCTTCTGTAACTTCGCATAAAGTTTTTTAAAGTTATTCACGCTGTTGTATGTATCACTGGTTCATTCATTTTTGTTGTGTTGTATCCGTTATATGGATGTACCATACGTGTTTGTACATGTACCAGTTAAGGACACTTGTATTGTTCCTATAACTGGGTAATTCTGAATAAAGCTTCTGTAAATATTCACATAGAAGTTTGTCTGTCTGTTTGGTTTGTTTTTTGTGGGTTTTTTTGGTGAGGAAGATTGGCCTTGAGACAACATCCATTTCCACTCTTCCTCTTTTTGCTTGAGGAAGATGGTCCCTGAGCTCCCCTCTATGCCAATCTTCCTCTATATTTTGTATATGGGATGTTGCCACAGCGTGGCTTGACGAGCGGTGCATAGATCCACGCCCAGGATCCAAACCTTTGAACTGCAGGCCGCCAAAGTGGAGTGCACAAACTTAACCAATATGTCACCCAGTTAGCCCCCTTTCTTTCTTTCTTGATCAAGTAAACTACTGGTTTGTCACTTCTGTTCATTCTTTTTAAAAAATAGTGTTTTTAAATTAACCAGGTCCATTGTTTTTCTCTTCTTGACCTCATTAACTTTTGCTTTATCATTATTATTTCCTTCCTTGAGCTTTGTGATAGGCAGAATAATGTCCCTCTCAAAGATGTCTGTATCCTAAGCCCTGGAACCTGCTATGTTACGTAGCAAAAGAGAAATAAGGTTGTAGATGGAATTAAGGTTGCTAATCAACTGATCTTAAAATAGAGAAATTATTCTTGGCTTATCTGAGATCAAGTTTTCTGCAGGGTTGGTTCCTTAGGAAGACTTCTGGTGTTTGATGGCAATCTTTAGCATTCCCAGTCTCTCCTTCGTCTTCACATGGCACTCTCCCAGTGTTCTTGTCGTCGTCCAAATGCCCCCTTTTTCATAAGAACACTGGTCATATTGCATTAGGGGCCTACCTTACTCCTGTAGGCCCTCATTCTAACTTAACTAATTACATCTGTAAAGACCTTATTTCCAAATATACTGAGATCCTGTGTGTTGGGATTTAACCATATGAAGCTGGAGAGGCCACCATTCAACACATATCAAAGGTTATCTTTAGTTTCAAATTTACACCAGTTTCGAAATTTTACCAGGCATATTACTTGCAGGGTGATTGCTAACTGACGGTTGTAAATTTGAGGAGTTGATTTAGTTCTTTATTAAGCACCAATTCAATTGAGATGCATTCTGCTATCTTCCTGGTTCAAAAATATTTAAATTATAAAATTAAAGGATCAAGTTGATTCATAAACTTCATAATGCTGTGCTGATTTGCATTCATGACCTTAGAGATATTGAGATAAAGTTTAAGGTAGGTTTGCCTAAAATATGTTCTAAACTAAGACATACAGAATATCCAACAAGGCATCCAGAGTTAAAAATAAACACTAAATAAATTGTATTAAATATATTTAAATAATTTCAATTCTGATATAAATATTGATTTTATATAAATATTAAGCAAATCATAATATATATAATTAAATTGAATTAATTTTAAATTTTTATAATTATTTAAATAAATGCTACTTAAATAATATATATTATAAATTAATATTAAGAAATATTTAGGAGTGACCTCAGTATCATGGCAGAGTGAGCTGTTCCCTTTGTCTGTCCCCTCTAAGTTACAACCAGTAAGACATCCGTAGACCAACAACGGACCCTGCACAGCACACCATAATTCCTAAGAAATACAAACTGAGGGTACGTGTACTGGCCCTCATGGACACAGTGGAAGCAGGAGAGTAGCTGTGGTGGCTCCCAAGACCAGAGGCTCCAGGAACTGTAGCAATAACCATAACTGGAGATGTCAGGAGCTGAGGTGGCTCATGTGAACTGAAGCTCCAAGAACCACAGCAACACCCACAAAGGGAAGCCCCAGAAACCAAAGCAGTGCACACAACTAGAAGCTCCAGGAACCACCATGGCACCCATGACTGGAGGCTTCAGGAACCCTGGCAGCTCCGAAAACCCAGCCCACTCCACATTCCTTAGCAGTGGTGGCAGTACCTGTAACCCCAGTCCTCCTGACAGCAGGGGCTGCATCCAAGACATTGGTGCCCCTGGCAGTGACAGTGGTGCCTGTGATCTGTGAGGTTCAAGAAACTGCAGCAGTGCTCATGATCCAACCCCTGCCCCACTCCCAGCAGTGGTAGAAGCAGCCATGACTTGAAGCTCCAGGAACCACAGCAATGCCCAAGACCAAAGCCTCCAGGAATCACAGCATGACCCAAGTAACACCCCTCACGGTGGTGGTGGTGGTGCCCATAACACTGGTTCACTTGGCAGCAGCAGTGACACCTGCAAACCCAGCACCTCCAGCAGAGGTGGTGCCAGCATACCCAGAAAACCTGGGAGCAGCAGCAGAAGCAGCATGCACAATTCCAGTCCCCCAGCTCCACTGGTCCTAAAACTTCAGAGAGCTGGGTAGCAGCAGCAGCAAGCCCATGACCCCAAGGCCCCTACCACCTCAGCTTCAGCAGTGCTCAAAATCCTAGGTCCCGACTCGCAGCAGTGGCACCTGCAAACCCATCAACCTGGATGTGATGGAGGTGCCCTGGATCACATTCCTGCCCCACCCTCCCCAACCCCCCATCATGGTGGGGGAACCCATGACCCAGGCAACCCCAAAACAGCAGAGGCACTTACCAGCCTGGTAACCCTGGTGGCAATGCTCATCACCACAGCAACATTGGTAGCAGCAAGACACCACCAACCTTGGAGGCACAAGGGCACCAACCACACATCTGGCAGAGGCAGTGGAAGGTGGAAAGCACTGGTTCTCAAATACAAACAGAAACAGCTCAGAATCAAAGTAAACAAATCCTTATCTAAATAAGAAAGGTGTTCACTACCACAAATGTAATAGCAGAGGAACAACTCAACGAGTACCATGAAAAATTATAGTAACATGATATCACAAAAAGTAAATGACACTTCTCCAGAAACCAAACTTGAAGTCACAGAAGATTGTAATCTAAATGATAGAGTATTCAAAATAGCTGTCAAGAAGAAACTCAATAAGCTACAAGAAAACTTAGAAAGACAGATCAAAGAACTCAAGAATAAAATTAATGGATTAAAGAGGAGCAAATGGTGAGGTGAGCTGACAAGGGACTCTCTCCCCTCCAAAGTACAACAAAGGACTGAAAAAAAACCCCTGAATTTCAGCTAATGAACCTAAGGCCAGGACTCAGAGACCTACAGTATCAAAAGACAGAAGACGGAGCCCCTACTGCCCACCTCGGAGGAACTGGAATGGGGTAAGAGAGAACATCGCTCCATCCCCTAGAAACCAGGATCGCCGGGCTGGTCCGGGAAGGAGCGGGAGAGGGGCCGTGTGACCAGGGGATCCTCTAGGACTCCCGTCACTGGTACAGTGGAAACCCGTTGAGGGGGGAAAGCTTCCGGACACGGGGACCCCATAAACGCAGGGCCCCGGGAGACCAGAGAACAGAACTGATCGAATCCAGATTGGTGCGGAGAGAAACCGCCCCCGCCCCCCCTGCAAAGCACACTGGGTGCCCACATCTTGCCCTAAGGCGGGGAGCTCAGAACACGTGGCTCTCGACCCCCCATCTAGTGGCGACAGGCGGTAACTGCAACCAAATTCTACCACCATGTGAAAAAACTGCTCCTCTACCATCCAGGAACTTATAAAAGCCCCAGACCAGAAGGAAAACAATAAAAACATAGAATTAAGTCCTGAGGACTTGGAATTAGGTAAACTAAATGAAAATGAGTTCAGAGCAGCTATAATCAAAAAACTCAATGAGGTAGAGAGAAAGATAGAGAAACAAGCTAAGTTCTGGAGTTACTTCACAAAAGAGATTGAAATTATAAAGAAGAATCAAACAGAATTACTAGAGCTGAAAAACACAATAGACCAGATAAAACAGAATAAGGATTCCCTGAATGCCCGTGTAGACAACATAGAGGAGAAAATTAGCATAATCAAAGATAGACAGGCTGGATGGCTCCAGACAGAGGAAGAAAGAGAACTAAGGATTAAAAGGAATGAGGAAAGTATTAGAGAGATAGCAGATACAATGAGGAGAAAGAATTTAAGGATCATAGGAATTCCCGAGAACGTAGAAAAGGAAAATGGAGCAGAAAGTGTGCTTAATGAAATTATACAAGAGAACTTCCCAAATCTAGGGATTGAGTGAGAAATGTGTGTAGAGGAAGCTTTCAGATCTCCTAGATTTGTCAATGTAAAAAGACCTACTGCAAGGCATATAGTAGTACAAATGGCAAAAAGGAATGACAAAGAAAGAATACTCAGGGCTGCACGACAAAAGAGAATTACCTACAAAGGAGCCCCTATCAGAGTTTCAGAGGATTTCTCTGCAGAAACCTTACAAGCTAGGAGAGAATGGAGTGACATATTCAAAGCTTTAAAAGATAAAAATCTTCAGCCATAAATACTCTATCCAGCAAGAATATCCTTCAGATATGAGGGAGAAATTAAATCTTTTCCAGACAAACAAAAGTTAAGGGAATTTGTAACCAAAAGTCCTCCACTACAAGAAATCCTCAAGAAGGCTCTCATACCTGAAAAAAGAAAAAAGGGAGAAAGGGGTCACAAACCACAGAGTAGGGAGACAGATAAATAGAACCAGAATAGGATAGCAAATATTCAACTATAGCATTAGGATAAAGCTAAGGAAACTACCAAAGCAAAGACGATCTTATCACTCTAACTACAAACTCATAACACAAGTTGGAACAAGAAGTGAAAACAATAATTTAGGAGGGGAAGAGCACAGGAACTAAATTAGTCTAGGCCAAGTAAGTAAGAGACCACCAGAGAATAGACTATATTATACACAAGATTCTAAATACAAACTTCAGGGTAGACACTAAACTAAACAACAGAACAGAGACACAAAACATAAATAAGCAAAACTCGAAGAAACCCAGCATAAGAAATTGCAGTATCAAATGGATAGGATAAAGCACACAGGAAGAGAAAAGCAGGAAAGCCAGATAATGAGCAACAGATTGACAGCTTTAAGTCCACATGCATCAATAATCACTCTCAATGTAAACGGATTGAACTCTCCAATAAAAAGACACAGAGTGGCAAAATGGATTAAAGAACAAGATCCAACAATTTGTTGCCTCCAGGAAACACACCTCAGCCCCAAGGACAAACACTGGCTCAGAGTGAAGGGGTTGAGGACAATACTTCAAGCTAATAGCAAGGGAAAAAAAGCAGGTGTTGCAATTCTTATATCAGACAAAGTGGATTTCAAAATAAGACAGGTAAAGACAGATACACAGGGACAATATATAATGATCAAAGGAACACTTCATCAAGAAGAAATAACGCTTATAAATATCTATGCACCCAACATAGGAGCACCAAGGTTCATAAAGCAACTATTAACAGACCTAAAGGAAGATGTCAAAACAACACAATAATAGTAGGGGACCTCAACACCCCACTCACATCAATGGACAGATCATCCAGACAGAAAATCAACAAAGAAATACTGGAGCTAAACTAAAAACTAAAACAATTGGACTTAACAGACATATATAGATCACTTCCCCCTAAAAAAGCAGAATACACGTTCTTCTCAAGTGCACATGGAACATTCTCAAGGATAGACCATATGTTGGGAAACAAGGCAAGCCTCTACAAATTTTAAAAAATTGAAATAACAAGCATCTTCTCTGATCATAATGCTATAAGGCTAGAAATTAATTACGAGAAAAAAGCTGAGAAAGGCACAAAGATGTGAGACTAAACAATACACTACTGAACAAGCAATGGATCATTGAAGAAATCAAAAAATACCTGGAAACTAATGAAAATGATAACATGCTATACCAACTCATATGGGATACAGCAAAAGCTGTATTAAAAGGAAAATTCATCACAATACAGGCACATCTTAACACACAAGAAAAATCCCAAATAAGCAATCTTAAACTACACCTAACTGAACTAGAGAAAGAAGAACAAATAAAGCCCAAAGTCAGCAGAAGGAGAGAAATAATAAAAATCAGAGCAGAAATAAATACTATTGAAACGAAAAAGGCAGTAGAAAGGATCAATGAAACAAAGAGCTGGTTCTTTGAGAAGATAAATAAAATTGACAAACCCCTAGCCAGACTTACAAAGAAAAAAAGGGAGAAAGCTCAAATAAACAAAATCAGAAATGGAAGAGGAGAAATAACAACAGACTCTGCAGAAATACAACAGATTATAAGAGAATACTACAAAAAACTCTATGCCAACAGAATGGATAACCTAGAGGAAATGGATAAATTCTTGGACTCCTACAACTCCCACAGCTCACTCAAGAAGAAGCAGACAATTTGAACAGACCAATCACAAGGAAAGAGATTGAAACAGCAGTCAAAAACATCCCAAAGAATAAAACCCCAGGACCAGATGGCTTCCCTGGGGAATTCTACCAAACTTTCAGAGAGGATTTAATCCCTATCCTTTTCAAGCTATTCCAGAAAATTAGGGAGGACGGAACACTTCCTAACACATTCTATGAGGCCAACATCACGCTGATACCAAAGCCAGACAAGGACGCCACAAAAAAAGAGAACTACAGGCCAATATCACTGAGGAACATAGATGCAAAAACTCTAAACAAAATTTTGGCAACCAGAATTCAGCAATTCATCAAAAGAATCATACATCAGGATCAGGTGGGATTCATACCAGGGACACAGGGATGGTTCAACATCCGCAAATCAATCAATATGATACATCATATCCACAAACTCAGGAATAAAAACCACATGATCATCTCAATAGATGCAGAGAAAGCATTTGACAAGATTCAACAGCCATTTATGATAAAAACTCTGAACAAAATGGGCATAGAAGGGAACTACCTCAACATAATAAAGGTCATATATGACAAGCCTACAGCCAACATCATACTCAATGGGCAACAACTGAGTGCCATCCCCCTGAAAACAGGAACGAGACTAGGATGCCCTCTATGACCACTCTTATTTAACATAGTACTGGAGGTCCTGGCCAGAGCAATCAGGCAAGATAAAGGAATAAAAGGAATCCAAATAGGGAGGGAAGAAGTGAAACTCTCGCTGTTTGCAGATGACATGATCTTATATATAGAAAACCCCAAAGAATCCATTGGAATACTCTTAGAAGTAATCAACAACAACAGCAAAGTTGCAGGGTATAAAATCAATTTGCATATCAGTAGCATTTCTATATTCTAACAACGAACTAACAGGAAAAGAACTCAAGAACACATTACCATTCACAATCACAACAAAAAGAATAAAATACCTCGGGGTAAATTTAACTAAGGAAGTGAAGGACCTATATAATGAAAATTACAAGGCCTTTCTGAGAGAATTGGATGACAACATAAGGAGATGGAAAGACATTCCATGTACATGGATTGGAAGAATACACATAGTTAAAATGTCCGTTCTACCTAAAGCAATCTACGGATTCAACGCTATCCCAATCAGAATCCCAATGACATTCTTTACAGAATTAGAACAAAGAATCCTAAAATTCATATGGGGCAACAAAAGACCCCAAATTGCTAAAGCAATCCTGAGAAAAAAGAACAAAACAGGAGGCATCACAATCCCTGACTTCAAAACTTACTACAAAGCTACAGTAATCAAAACAGCATGGTACTGGTACAAAAACAGGTGCACAGATCAATGGAACAGAATTGAAAGCCCAGAAATAAAACCATACATCTATGGACAGCTTATCTTCGACAAAGGAGCTGAGTGCATACAATGGAGAAAAGAGAGTCTTTTCAACAAATGGTGCTGTGAAAACTGGAAAGCCATATGTAAAAGAATGAAAATTGACCATTCTTTGTCACCATTCACCAAAATAAACTCAAAATGGATCAAAGGCTTAAAGGTGAGACCTGAAACCATAAGGCTTCTAGAAGAAAATGTAGGCAGTACACTCTTTGACATCAGTATTAAAAGGACCTTTTTGGACACCATGTCTTCTCAGAGAAGGGAAACAATAGAAAGAATAAACAAATGGGACTTCATCAGACTAAAGAGATTCTTCACGGCAAATGAAAACAGGATTGAAACAAAAAAACAACCCACTAACTGGGAAAAAATATTTGCAAGTCATATATGTGACAAAGGCTTAATATCCATAATATATAAAGAACTCTCACAATTCAACAACAAAAAAATCAAACAACCTGATCAAAACATGGGCTGGAGACATGAACAGACATTTCTCCAAAGAAGATATATGGATGGCCAATAGGCACGTGAAAAGATGCTCATCATTGCTGATCATCAGGGAAATGCAAATCAAAACTACACTAAGATATCACCTTACACCCATTAGAATGACAAAAATATCTAAATCTAATAGTAACAAATGTTGGAGAGGTTGTGGAGAGAAGGGAACCCTCATACACTGCTGGTGGGAATGCAAACTAGTGCAGCCACTATGGAAAACAGTATGGAAAGTCCTCAAAAAAATTAAAAATAGAAATACCATATGATCCAGCCATTCCACTACTGGGTATTTATCCAAAGAGCTTGAAGTTAGCAATTCCAAAAGTCCTATGCACCCCAATGTTCATTGCAGCATTATTTACAATAGACAAGAGATGGAAGCAACCTAAGTGCCCATCAACAGATGAATGGATAAAGAAGTTGTGGTATATATATACAATGGAATACTACTCAGCTGCAAAACAGAATAAAATCATCCCATTTGCAACAACATGGATGGACCTTGAGGGAATTATGTTAAGTGAAATAAGCCAGTTAGAGAAGGATAATCTCTGTATGACTCCACTCATATGAGGAATTTGAAAAAGTGGACAAAGAGAAAAGATTAGTGGCTACCAGGGGAAAGGTGGGGTGGAGGGGTGGGCACAAAGGGTGAAATGGTGCACCTACAACACGAATGACAAACATTAATGTACAACTGAAATCACACAAGATTGTAATCTATCATTAACTCAATAAAAAAAACAATAAAATTAATGAACAGAAGGAGTACTTCACCAAAAATATTAAAATTCTAAAAAAGAAACAAACAGAAATTCTGGAACTGAAGAACTCAATAAATGAGATAAAGAATACAGTACAGGGGCCAGCCCAGTGGCACAGTGGTTAAGTGCACACATTCTGCTTTGGTGGCCCTGGGCTCACAGGTTTAGTTCCCAGGTACAGACATAGTACCACTTGGCAAACCGTGCTGTGGCAGGCATCCTGCATATAAAGTAGAGGAAGATGGGCATGGATGTTAGCTCAGGGCCAGTCTTCCTCAGCAAAAAGAGAAGGATTTGTGGCAGATGTTAGCTCAGTGCTAATCTTCCTTTAAAAAAAACAAAAAGAAAGAATACAGTACAAAGCATTGGAAATAGAGCAGGCCATATTTCCATATGAAAGAATTTCCATATGAAAGAATTCCATATAAGAAAGAATTAATGAGCTCAAAGACAGAAATCTAGAAATTATTCAGTTCAAAGAGGAAAGAAAACTAAGACTTTAAAAAGATTAAGAAATTCTATGAGAAATATCCAATTCCATTAGAAAAAGCAACATAAAGATAATAGTTACCCAGGAGCAGAAGAGAGGGAAAAGGGAGCAGAAAGCTTATTTAAAGAAATAATAGCTAAGAACTTCCAAAATCTGGAGAAGGAATTGGATATCCAAGTCCATGAAGCTAATAGAACACAATTATCTCAATGCAAAAAGGCCTTCTCTAAGACATATTATATTAAAACTGTCAAAGATCAATGACAAAGAAAATATTTTCAAGGCAGTCAGGGAGAAAAAGAGACAGTAACCCACAAGTGAACCCCATTAAGCTATCAGCAGATTTCTCAGCAAAAATTCTACAGACCAGGAGAGAATGGACTGACATATTCAAAATATTGAAAGATAAAAACTACCACCCAAGAATACTCTATTCAGTAAAATCCTTCTTCAGCTATGAAGGAAAATAAAAGCTTTCCCAGACAAACAAAAGCTGAGGGAGTCAACCCCTAGATCTGTCTTATAAGAAATATCAAAAGGACTTCTACCAGAAACAAAAAGACTATAGTATACAAAACTTTAAGTAAGGTAATAAATAGAACCAGAAAATTGCAGAATTATTACAGAATAGGGTGTTAAACACTTAATTATAGCATAAAGGTTAAAGGGGGAAAAACATTAAAAATAAGTAAAGTTACTTCAATATGGTAATGAACTCACAAAATAAAAAAGGATGAAATTTGTATAAGCAAATTAACATAAGAGGCTATCAGCATAAAAAGGGCTACTTTATGAGACATTATATACAACCCTTATCGTAACTATGAAACAAAAACCTAGGGGAGAGACATGAAACATAAAAATGAGGTAACTAAGAAAAACATAGAAAACCACCAAACAAAAATAGTAGACAGAAACACAAGAGAAAAGAAACAATGGAAATATAGAACAATCATAAAACAAAAGATAATATAGCAAAAATAAGTCCTTATATATCAATAACCACACTAAATGTAAATGGATTGAATTCACCAATCAAAAACAACAGAGTGGCTGGATGGATTGAAAAACAAGATCCAACTATATGCTGCCTTCAGGAGACTTATCTCAGCTTTAAATACAAACATAGGCTCAAAGTGAAGGGATGGAAGATAACACTTCAAGCAAATGGTAAGCAGAAGAAAGTAGGTGTAGGTATACTTGTATCAGACAAAACTCAAGCCAAAAATGGTAACAACAAACAAAGATGGACTTTATATAATGATAAAGGGGGCAATCCATCAAGAAGATATAACATTTATTAATATATATGAACCCAACATAGGAGCACCAAAATAGATAGTGCAACTATCACCAGACCTTAAGGGAGATATTTATAGCAAAACAATAATGGTAGGGAAATTTAACACACCCACTTACATCAATGGATAGATCATCCAGACAGATTGTCAATGGGAAACATTGGCCTTAAATGACACATTAGACCAGAGGGACTTAACAGATATATACAGAACATTTCATCCCAAAGCAGCAGAACACACATCCTTCTCAAGTGTATATAGAACATTCTCAAGGATAGGTCATACATTGGGGACACAAAATAATTCTCAATAAATTGAAGAAGACTGAAATTATATCAATCATCTTTTTTGACTACAATGGTATAAAACTAGAAATCAACTACAAGAAGAAAACAAAAAATCACAAACATTTGGAGATTAAACAACATGCCACTAAACAACTATCTGGTCAATGAATAAATCCAAAGAGAAATTAAAAAATACATGGAGACAAATGAAAATGAAAATATGACATACCAAAATCTATGAGATTCATCAAAAGCAGTAATAAGAGGGAAGTTTATAGCACTACAGGCCTACCTCAACAAACAAGAAAAATCTCAAATAAATAATCTAACCTCACACCTAAAGAAATTAGAAAAAGAAAAAATGAAGCCCAAAGTTGGTAGAAAGAATGAAGTAAACATCTGAGCAGAAATAAATGAAACAGAGACTTAAAAAGACAATAGGAAATATCAATGAAACTAGGAGCTGATTCTTTGAATAATAAACAAAATTGACAAACGTTTAACTCAACTTGCTAAGAAAAAAAGAGAGAAGTCTCAAATAAATAAAATCAGAAACAAAAGAAGAGAAGTTACGATGGATACCACAGAAATAGAAAAGATTATAAGAGACTACTGCAAACAGCTTTATGCCAACAAAACAGAAAATGTAGAAGAAATGGATAAATTATTAGAATCATACAACCTCCTAAGACTAAATCAAGAAGAAACAAAAAATCTTAAAAGACTAGTAAGGAGATTGAAATAGTAACCAAAAATCTCCCAAAAAGCAAAAGTCCAGGATCAGTTGGATTCACTGGTAAATTCTACCGAACATTCATCAGAAGATTTAATATCTATCCTTCTCAAACTCTTCCCAAAAACTCAAGAGGAGGGAACACTTCCTAATTCACTTTATGGGGCCAGCATTACCCTGATGCCAAAACCAGACGAGGACAATAGACAAAAAAGAAAATTCCAGGCCAATAACTCTGATGAACATAGACGCACAAATTCTCAACAAAACATTAGCAAACCCACTATAAGAATAGATTAAAAGTGGCTGGCCCCGTGGCCGAGCAGTTAAGTTCACGCGCTCTGCTGCAGGCGGCCCAGTGTTTCGTTGGTTCGAATCCTGGGCGCGGACATGACACTGCTCATCAAACCACGCTGAGGCAGCGTCCCACGTGCCACAACTAGATGGACACACAACGAAGAATATACAACTATGTACCGGGGGCTTTGGGGAGAAAAAGGAAAAAATAAAATCTTTAAAAAAAAAAAAAAAAAGAATAGATTAAAAGGGATCATACACCATGATCAAATGGGATTTATTCTGGGGATGCAAGGGCAGTTCAACATATGGAAATCAATCAACATGATATACCACATTAACAAATTAAAAAATAAAAGTCATATGATTATCTCAACAGATGCAGAAAAAGATTTGACAAGATTCAACATCCATTTATGTTAAAAGCTTTGAATAAAATGGATATGGAGGAAAGTACCTCAACACAATAAACCCATACATGGCAAACCACAGTTAATATCATAGTCAATGATGAAAAAGTGAAGGCTTTTCCTCTAAGATCACGAACAAGACAGGGATCACTTTTTTTCAACATAGTTCTGGAAGTTCTAGCCAGAGCAATTAGGCAAGAAAAAGAAGTAAAAGGCAACTAAATTAGAAAGGAAGAAGTAAAGCTGTCACTATTTGCATACAAAATGATTTTATATATACAAAACCCTGAAGACCATCAAAAAACTATTAGAAATAATAAACAAATACAGTAAAGTTGTAGGGTACGAAATTGTGTTTCTATACACTAAAAACTAACTATCAGAAATAGAAATTAAGAAAACAATCCCATTTACAATTCCAACAAAAAGACTAAGTTCCCTAGGAATAAAGTTAATCAAGGAGGTGAAAGACATGTACACTGAAAACTATACCACATTACTGAAAGAAATTGAAGAAGACACAAAGAAATAGAAAGATATTCCATGCTCATGGATTGGAAGAATTAACATTGCTAAAATGTCCATATTACCTAAAGCAATCTACAGATTTAATGTAATCCCTATCAGAATCCCACTGATATTTTCATGGAAATAGAATAAAGAATCCTAACATTTATACGGAACCACAAAAGATCCCAAATAGTGAAAGCCATCCTGAGAAAAGGACAAAGCTGGCAGTATCACACTCCCTTATTACAAACTATACTACAAAGCTATAGTAATCAAAACAGTACGGTATTGGCAGAAAAACAGACACACAGATGAATGGAATAAAATTGAGGCCCAGAAATAAAGCAAAACATTTATGGACAACTAATTTTCAACAAGGGAGCCAAGAACATACAATGGAGAAAGGAAAGTCTCTTCAATAGATGGTGTTGGGAAAATTTGGACAGCCACATGCAAAAGAATGAAAGCAGACCACCATCTTACACCATACAGAAAAATTAATTTGAAATGGATTAAAGACTTAAATCTAAGACCTGAAACCATAAAACTCCTAGAAGAATACATAGGCAGTACATTCTTTGACATCAGTCTCAGCAATATTTTCTTGGATATGTCTCCTCAGCCAAGGAAAACAAAAACAAAAATAAACAAATGAGGCTACATCAAACTAAAAACCTTTTGCATAGCAAAGGAAATCATCATTGACATGAAAAGACAATCTACCAAATGGGAGAAGATATTTGCAAATCATATATCCAGTAAGGGGTTAATATCTGAAATATATAAAGAACTCATACAACTCAACACCAAAAAGAACCTAACAACCTGGTTAAAAAATGGGCATAGGATCTGAATAGATATTTTTCTGAAAAAGACATACAAATGGCTAACAGGCACATGAAAAGATGTTCAACATCACTAATTATCAAGGAAATGCAAATCAAAATCACAATTAGATGTCACCTCATGTCCATTAGAATGGCTATTTTCAAAAAGACAAGAAATAACAAGTGTTGGAGAGGATATGAAGAAAAGAGAATGCTCATACATTGTCGGTGGGAATGTAAATTAGCACAGCCATTATGGAAAACAGTGCAGACTCCTCAAAAAATGAAGAATAGAATTACCATATGATCCAGCTCTTCCACTTTTGGATATTTATCCAAAGATTACGAAAACATTAATTTGAGAAGATATGAACCTCTATGTTCATTGTAGCATTATTTACAACAGCAAAGATATGGAAACAACATGTGTCCAGTGATAGATGAATGGAAAAAGAAGATATGATATATACACAATGGAATACTACTCAGCTATAAAAAAAGATGAAATATTTCCATTTCTGACAACATGAATGGACCTTGGGACTATTATGCTAAGTGAAGTAAGTCAGATGAAAAAAGACAAATATATGATTTCACTCATATGTGGAAGATAAAAACAAAATCAAAATACAAACAAATCAAAAAAAAACCAAATTCATATAAGAAGACAATAGATTGGTGGTTGGTGACCAGGGGTGGGGAGAGGGCAAAAAAGGTAACATGGGTAAATTATATGGTGAAGGATGGAAACTATGCTTTTGGTAGTGAGCACACTGTATTACATACAGATGTAGAATTATAATGTTGTATACCTTAAACCTATACAGTGATATAAACCAATGTTAGTTACCCTAATAAAAGAAAAAGCAATCTTTATAAAATTCTCTATTGACTATATATATCTAGAAAGGGAGCCTGAGAATCAATAGGGTTACCTGGGGCTTCCCCAAATCATTGATGAAAAATGTGGGTAGACATGTCCAAATTGCATTCCTGTGTTAAGGAAAAGTAAACTTGTATCACAAACCATGTATTCTGTCATGGTTCTCCTGTAATATGTATACAGGCCTCTGTTTCCTGTATAGGTGAAGAGTCAGGGTGCAATTTAATCACCTAGTGGTCATTATATATCTCACTTACTCTAAAATGTCCTCCTCCCCTATCAAAAGTTACATATGTGTGAAAGGATTGGTTATTAGCTTCCTCCCATCTTGAAGTGGTTGGTTAACATGTGGAAGTAACACAAGTAAGAAAGTATATGATAGGGTCCGTTGGTCTTTCGGCCATTTGTATTGGAATGTCATTGCCTTCTATCTGTATTTGAAACAAGTTCTGGTCCGAACAGAATGTGTGGCCTTTCAGGATTATAAATTACCCACCTACACAATTGTAAAAGTAACATCCTTGCCCTGTATTCCCTTTGAGTCTTGCTGAACTCCCATGCATTGTTTATCCATTGGAATTCTGTGTTCCTGGGACATAGTGAACATGTGTTCCTATCATTCTCTTACAAATCACAAATCCAAGAATAAAATTATTAAGAATGTCAAGATGGCAACAGTAAAGCATTAAGCCAAGCATGTGTTCCTTCTGAACATGAAGCCCTGTGTGGTTTCTTAGGTCATATGCCCATGAAATCATCTCTGCTCCCAAGTTGTCTGTCTCTTCATCCTAATCACGTACTTTCAGTACCTCATACCTTCATCCTCCTCAAATACCCTCATCTAGTATCACACCTATGAAGATGATACCACTCTTACTACCAGGGAAATGTTCCTTTCACACGAGGAACACATGATCCTCACCGTGTGCAGACACAACTGCTTCCCAGTTTCCAGGGAGACCCACTGCAATCCCTTTCTCCATCCCCTTGCCTGTACCAGACTCTCAGTTTTTATCTTCACCTCAAATATCTGACAGAAGTTCAGAACTGCGACCCTTGAATTTGGGGCTATACAAATGTTGTAATATACCCAGATCCTGGAGTTTTCGCTCCTTCCCCCTCAAAGGCTTATTCCATCTGGTGCTCCAAGCAAATAATGATTTACAAACAAGTCCATCCATCCCCCCCTGAGAGGGACATTAAGTTCCAAATTGGCCGTTTGCTTCATTAGAGTACCACTGCTCTGCCTTGATAATTTTTTTAAGTTGGCAAAATTGAGCAAAAGATTCAGATAGCCTTCTCTAAAAACAGCATGAGAAGAGAAGGAGCAGTGGTGTTTTGATAAATGTTCAACAACCATCTCTGGGGAAAATAAAAGTCCTGATTTGTTGTGTTTTCCCATGCACATGATATAAACCCTCCCACAAGGACCAATTTCAAGCTACCAAAGTGATGTAAACCAGCTCACAAAATTTCTGAAAATGTAACAGTGGGGGATTTTTAAAAGTTCCCTGTTGGAAAAGATTTCATTATGTTTACGAACACTTATTATCTAACATTACCAAAACCACACCATTACTGGCCAAGTAACTTCACCTTTTCCTTCTTTATCTTTCATTACAGAGCATTCCTAGAAAAACAAGAAGTTGACTTGACCCACTACTAGTTTTCCTAACTTCAGATAGATGATCCCTGCCCTGCTACTGGTATAATTTTACTTATCTCTAGTTGATCATCTGTTGTTCATTCCACCAACTGTTCAAAATCCTTTCTAATCGAGTCAAGGCTTCATTCCATATTCCACACTGGTTTTGGATGGTGACATCACCTCCTAATAAACAAAATTAAATTAAATTAAGTTAAATTAAATTAATAAAATTAAACAAGAGGAGGGGCTGGCCCAGTGGTGTAGTGGTTGAGTTTGTGCACTCCACTTTGGCAGCCTGGGGTTCACAGGTTTGGATCTCTGGCACAGACCTAACACCACACCTCAAGCCATGCTGTGGCAGCCTCCCACATACAAAATAGAGGAAGTTCACTGGCACAGACGTTAGCTCAGTGACAATCTTCCTCAAGCAAAAAGAGGAAGATTGGCAACACATGTTAGTTCAGGGCCAATCTTCCTAATAAAAAAAAAATTAAACAAAAGGAGAGCTGATGTGTTTTCTGTTGTTGTTGCCATCAATTCCATTTCAAGCATACCTGCTTTATTTCTTTCTCTCAATCTTCCCTTGAATATCAGAAACATGGGTGTGCATCTTACTTACTATGTCTACCTGACTACTTTTGCTATTAATCCCTATTATCAATTATTTCCATTTTCAGTTATATCATTCTCTCTTCTTATTTCAATCTTCTCTTCTCCACTGGAATTTTTCACTCATAACCAAACATGCACATATCTTCCATATTTAAAAAATCACTTTACATCCAGTGCCTAAATCTTGGTTTCTAACATCATTCTCCATTTAAAGGAACCAGAGCTCCTTGGTGGAGTGCAGGATTAGACAGTAAAAGTACAAGATGAGCCTAGAGTATCTTGAAGTATCAAAAAGTAAGGAAGTGCTCAAAAAAATTCAATAGGGCCATGTCAAAGAGACAAAGGAATAAACCTTCAAAGAGCCTTAATGGCGAAAGCTGGAACTGCTAAATAAATAATGTGGTATTGGATTATAACCTCAAGTATAAAATAGGTACACCTGAGTCTGTATTGATTAAATAAATATATGATTGATTGAATAAATAAATGGGAGGAAAAGAGACAAAGTTTCCTGACAAAGTGAAGCTTAAATCGCCCCACCCCCACTCCCATTAAGTGTGGGCTGCGTTTAGTGACTCATTTTCAAAGAATAGAATCTGGAAAGGGAAAAATAGTAACTTCACAGTGAAAAAACTCTAGCAAACATTACCTTAACCAGGTGATCAAGTTAACCTGACTAATGATGTCACGTGGATATCATGCACCCCTGATATCAAGTGATGGAAAAGGCATATCATCTCCAATACTCTTTCTAAAAGCACATAACCCCAGTCCAATCATGAGAAATATATCAGACAAACCCAAATAAAGGAAACTGCAAAATACCTGATCAGCACTCCTCAAAACTATCAAGATCATCAAAGACAAGAAAAGGCTGAGAAATTATCAAAGATCAGAGAAGACTAAGGAGACAAGATGACTAAATGGGATATGATACATTAGATTGGATTCTAGAAGAGAAAAAAGGCATTAACGGAAAAACTGGTAAAATCCAAATAAAGTGAAGTATTTAGTTAATAGTAATGTACCAATTCTGGTTTCTCAGTTTTGACAAATGTACATGATAGTGTAAGCTGATAACATTGGATGAAACTGAAACTGGATGAGGGGGAGATGCAGCAACTCTCGGCACCATCTATGCAGTTCTTCTGGAAATCTTAAATTACTCCCAAAATAAAAAGTTTATTTTTAAAAGTTACTTTATCCCACTTTCCCCTCTACCTATTATCCCCACTCTCCATCTGACAAATAATTCATGGTAATGATGATACTATGTTTTGAAATGAACTTTTCTCAGAAGAATTTTAAAGGCAACTAAGCTACTAGATGAAAATATAAATCATAAATTTTTAAAATATTAAATTATGCAGAGAAAGTAATATATCACTGAAGGAAACTGTCCAAAACTTTAGTCCTCAAGATGCCCTAAAATAAATAGTCTATCAAATATCTTAGCTATAGAAAAAAAACAGCATTTATGCAAGAAGGAATAGGGTCTGTATAGGTAATAACCTCAGATCTGCAACACATTTTAGAAATTCACATTTTAACTTATTATTTAGCATTATCATCTTTGAAATGGCAAATTTCATGTTAATATCAAAATGCATTAACGGTTGCTTAGACCATTTTCATCTATTTTTCAACAAAAGCTATTGAGATAACTGTAAGATACAATGAAGTATTTTTCAAGGTCAAAAGGAAAAAACGTGGGACAAGGATAAAACCTGTGTCCCCAAGTTATATAGCTGATAGCAACTAGAAAAATACTGTGCAGACCTCAAACTGGCATCTCAGAAATCTTTTGTGTATGACTAACTGCCTTGATAAACGGCAATTACATTTGTAGCAAAAGGTCCTGGAGAGGAAAGGTATTGACCCAGTGAAAATGAAAAAATCCCAAGGCACTCTTTGAAGGCCATTTGTGGCCTTACTTAAATAATTATAGTGTGAGCCCAGCTCCTTTAACCGTATAGCTCTTGAGTTTATGTGTTGAATCACAGTGTGTAATGTAGGTTAACACACCGTTAATGAGTATAGCAAACAATTTAGTAAAAGTAAAATCCAACTTTTATGTAAAGATACTGTACCACTGCAAATTTTAAGGTCAATATAATTGGTTGGATTATGCTAAATAGTTGTCTTTCTTTTGTGATAGTGGGGTTTACAGGTGGTCATTTAAATTTTTAATTCAAAGTTTATTATCAAAATTTATATGCATACATAGTTTCAAGAGTCAAATAGATATACATAAGAAGCAGCAGTGCTTTGCTTAACTCCATCCCTGTTTCCCAATCTTGAAATAACCAAATTCAGTTGTTTTAGATGATTCCTTAGTATATAATTCTGATAAATTTTTATATCTATATGTACACATTTTATCCTAACAGTAAACATTAGGTTTCTGTTTCAGAGGCAGACCTATTAATGCTTACTGAATATCTTGCCTCAGTTCTCCACACTCCATTTTCATCCACAGGGCAACAAGAAGATGGAAGATATCACATCACTTGCAGGGAATCTGTATGTCTGATTCCAGAATTATGATATTGGGAAATTATACAGATGTCCCATTCACCCCTCCTCCCCTCCATCAAGAGACAGAGAGAGAGAGAAAGAGAGACAGAGACAGAGAGCCTGTCTTAGGAGAACAGGAGAGAGTGTCTGCCCTCAAATGTAAATATTTGTCTGTGGGGGAGATAAATGTTTTATTATCCTATCGCCCTTTGAATGGGAGCAGATGGCTCCACAAAGAAGGACAAGTGGTTATGAGTCTGCCATCCTTAAGGGTGTGAAGAACAAATGGTTTTGGGGAAAAAAGGAAACATTCTCTATCTTTATAGCATGTCAATTTCCATTGTTCAGAAAGCCTTGACCATGCAGAAACATGAAAATATTCACATTGATTCCTGATACATTCCACATTTCTAAATGATATACTTATATTGCTAATTGTAACTTTTAAAATTTCAGTCACTACTACTGGCACCTCACTCTTTCACACACCCCCAAATGAACACTCCCTGCACCCACAACTTTCAATGTAGTAATATCATAATTTTAGTTAGCTCAATATTCAGTATTTATATTACTTTTACCATATAAATTATATTCACTATCCAAGCACGCAACAGACTATGATAGTTTTCCTTTACTGCACAATAATAGTCTTCCTTGGAATTATTAATGTTCTTTTGTCCTTATTATTTAGTATTCCATTTACTTATCAGTAACCTAAGCCCATACTCTCCTCTCAGTAGTGTCTCCACTTAGTATGTTAAAAAGCCAAGATAGTCTATCTAGTTTACCCTCTGAAATAACTCTTCTGAGGAAGTATGACTTGCTGTAATCTCAGCCAACATCTCTGTATGCCCGAAATGTAGGGATCTATAGCAGCCACTTTTGCTGTCTCACCTCAAATTCTCTCCACTTCTCTGATGTCAGCCAATGCTAGAGCGACTGTGCCCCACAATGTCAGACTTCCCTTGTTCTGGCATCCATCCCATCTCAAGCCCTCTTTTTGTATGTCTTTCTGCCCTCTAACTCAGCTCCTTAGCCTACTCCCAAATACAGCCCAGAAGAGAGGAGTTAACCTTCCAGGGGTAATATTGAACAACCAGATGGTAGCCACTGGGTTAGTGTTGCAGTCTCCTCTCCTGCAAAGGAACAATTCTTAGGGCCATTATAGATGGTGCTCACAGAGGTCCTCTGGAATTAAGCCGTGGTTGCTTACATCATAACCCTAATAAAGGTTTCTCTATATTGGCTTTTCCTCTTTGTCCCACTCACCTCTTCCCTCACTCCTGCTCTCTGGGATTATCTCACACATAAACTGTTCCCAATTCCTTGTTGCAGGCTGTGATTTGAGGGAATGCAATCTAAGACAGGATTTCCTTTCACTATCATTGTGGAGATTTTTTCCTCCTCTCCCTTGGGTTGGAGTCTGTGTTTTATGGAGTCCTTGCCTTTCTCTTTCTTTGTTTTACCCTCTTTTTGACAGACATAACCTTCAATAGTCTCCTGAGAAACCTTTTCCTTAGACTTTTGGAGAAATTTTCCAATGTTTTCTGGCTTCTGATAATGCTTCTAAGACATCCAATGCCATCCTAATTCTTAATACTTTGTATTAAATTGATTTTCCTCTCTGGAAAGTTACAGGATCTTCCCTTTTTCTTCAGTGTTCTCGAATATCACAGTGGTGTGTTTGGTCATTATTATCATCCATTCAGTTAGGAAACTGATAGAAATTCTGGAATCTCATATTCTTGTTCTACAGAATTTAGACTTGAATCAATTTTTTATGATTTCCTTTCTTCAATTTCTTTTTTCCCCTTTTCTGGAAGTCCTATTTCACAGATTCTGGACTTCCAAAATAATCTTCTAGTTTCTTTATAGTTCTCCTTGCAGTACTCTTCTATTTTCATCTCTTTTTTGAAAAAATTACTATCTTCTGGGAGGGTTCTTCAACTTTATCTTGTAATTATTTTATTGAAGTCTTAGTTTTTACTGCATATTTTAAATTTCTGAGAGCTCTTTTTGTTCTCTGAATAATCCTTTTTTTATGTCACTGTGACTAAGTGATTTACTTATGGACTCTGTATCATCTTTTATCCCTCTGCATATAATAATAATGGAGGAAGAGGCTGTTTTCCCCTCCCTGAAATTTCTCCTCAAAGCTATTGTTGTTATTGATTATCTGTCTCTTTCATGTTTCATTTTGAAGAGCTAGAAAGCTGACTGTGTTTGTTGTCTATGAAATTTTCTCTAAGGTAACCAGGTTGGTCGTTTTGTGGGGACACTTTCCCTTTGGCTGACCTGAATCAGCATAAGAGAGTTGGTCATCTCCTGCCCAAAATGGTTAAGTCTGTCTGCCAGTGCTCTGGACTGGAGTAGAGGAAGGAAAGTGAGTGTCTCACTTGGACAAGGCAGAAATTCTTAGTTTTCCTATCTCAAGAGAATAAGACTATGCTTTTCTGCTAGAATGGGAGAGGAGCAGTGACCCAGTTGGGTGAAATGGGAGAAGGTATCTTGTGTATCCAACTGTTTCTTAAAGAATCTTTCAACTAATCATTCTGGTTTTAGTCCCTCCTTCACCTCTACAAGTAGAGGTAACAAGTTGGTAACCAGAGGCAACTAAAACCTGAGCCTCTGGGAAGATTTTATTTGTAAATCAGGTATCTTCACCACTGCTGATACAGAATTCAGCTTTCTTGGGTCTGCTGGGTTATTTATCACTTGTCTCCCTGCTTTCTAGTTAACAAGATTTTATTACTTTCTCCTCTCTCCTCTCCCAATTCTTTGTTCATGTGCCTTATACCACTTTTAAAATCCCATCACTATCATTTTAGTGGTATTTAAGGAGGAGGTGATATAAATATGCGTGTTCGATGTGACAGTTTTAGCTGGATGTGCTGCATGTTTTCCAAGTTAATAAAATGTTTTTACCCTATTTGGCAGAAATATCTATTCTTTTTTCTTTATTTTCTTAACTAGTGTTTATCATATATAATTTTATCTTTTTTGTAATTTATGGTAATTTGATTAATCAATTATAGTATTTTGGTACAACAAATGATACACTGAGGATTTTATTTCATAATATGTGAGGTTACTTACCTTACATTAAATGATTCCAAATCTTTATTAAGTTTTATACTTTTATAATTGTTTGTTTTATTTTTAATCAACTTTTGTATCTCATTACTGATAGGACAAATTAGTGGCTTCTACTCTACCTTATTTTACACATTCAATGTTGAAGGCTAGACCAGCTCTACTTTACAAAGGAATAAAATATTTTTAAAAGCTTTTTGATAGTTACTTTCTTGGAGGTCAATAGCCCTCAATGTTTCCTCTTTTGCTTATGGGTGGGCAACTATTTTTAATATGATTGATATTATTACAATAATAATTTCTTTGAAGAAATGAGGCCTTGTGGTACCTTAATAACAATAACAAAGATGATGAGGATAATGGTAGTAATAATAATTTCTAAAATTTACTGAGGGTTTACTGAGTGTCAAGCTCTATTTTAAGTGTCTTACATGAATGTATTACTACAATCTTATAAAGGAGTTAGTATTATTATCTGTACTATTGTACAGAAAAGAAAACAGAGGACTAGAGAAATAATATCTCCTGTTTATAGAGTGAAGAAATGTGAATCTTAAGATTTTACTTCTACTCTGATTGACTCCAACAGTCTCTGTTTTCCCTTTATCTTCTACACTGACTTTGCAAAGCATAATAGACGGCATAAATGGACAATGGATATCAAAAATGCATTTTTATATAATTTACAAAGCTTGGTTCTTAATACATTAGGTCTCAGGCTAAGGCTAAGATTAAATCAGTGACAAGAAGCTCAATAAAAATAGAAATTGTAGTCACAAGGTGAATGTATGTGTAATGGTCGCCAATCCCCAACCCTGTAAGCCACAAACCTGCTCCTGAGTGTTACATAGAATTTGATGTAGGGGCTGGCCTGGTGGCGTAGTGGTTAAGTGTGCACGTTCCACTTCGGCGGCCCAGGGTTCACTGGTTTGGATCCTGGGTGCGGACATGGCACCACTTGGCACACCATGCTGTGGTAGGCATCCCACGTATAAAGTAGAGGAAGATGGGCATGGATGTTAGCTCAGGGCCAGTCTTCCTCAGCAAAAAGAGGAGAATTGGCAGCAGTTCGCTCAGGGCTAATCTTCCACCAAAAAAAAAAAATTAATTAATTAAAAGTAAAAATAAAAATAAAAGAATTTGATGTAAAAGATGTTGAACATCCGCTGTGATATTTCATAAATCAAATCAAGGCACTATACGCTTATTAACAATTCACGGTACACTAAACTATGTGAGGTAACTGAAAAATTGTGATAGAAAGAAAAGAAGATCTATATCCTCTGCCTTCACGGAACTTACAGTCTAGTCAAAAATATAAAACTCATATGAAAATTATAAGAACTTTACAACATAATACATTTTTAAAAGGTTTGAGATGCATGCAGTAGAGCATTACTTCAGGAGAGAGCTCAGTAGGGGACAGCTTGAGACGGCTGGTGGTATCAGGAGGCAGTTCTCAAATACAGTCTGAAAGGTAATGTAGCTTTCACACTGACAAAAGGGAGTTAGAAGTTCTGCTCATCAGGCAAGATATCCGATAAAAGACAGAAGTGAGAATCATAGATAGTTGCAGTGCAGAGAAGAAGGGAAATGACAAAGAAGATACTCTACTTAGAGCAGGAGAGCGTGAGTAATACAGTTGGAGAAGAGAGGCGAGGTGATATAGTGAAATGTCTTGCACAGGGAGTCATTCCATAAATATCGGTCAGAAGTGAAGACACCTAGAAAATCAGGCTGAGGAAACTGGGCAGTGTCCTTTGGCTAAAGGGGAGATTTCTTAAGTTCTTTCTAAGAGGAATGACACAATGAACCCTGAAATTTAGGAAGAAGAATCAGAAAGTGATATATAGGAAGGAATTAGAAGGGCAGGGGGCCCTTATGGCTGCCTAGGTATCAGTTAGAAGAAAATCACAGAAATCTGGGCTTGAGGTTATGATTGCCTTGATACACATGAATGAGGACATGGAGAAGGTGGGCCTACTTATCTATAAACGAAGAATTGGCAGGTATTATGGCTGCTTAAAAAAGAGAGAAAAAGTTAAAAATAGGTTTTCAAATCAAGTCATAAGAAATATTTATGAAGCTGCCAACACTCAGGATATATAACATCTTAGTCATCCCCACCAAACAGGCTTTATGCACCTCTGAATTGAATTAGTATTTTGATTTGGGCCCAGCTTCTGGTTCTGGGACCTTTGCCAGAGGATCTGGAGACCAGCTTAATAATTACATGTTGTTTAGTATATGTAATTTAGGAAAACAACTTGAAAAACTGAACCCAAAACTGCCTAGAATGAAAGAAACCTTATTAAACACATAAATACATTTATTAATTTGATTCTACTCTGGAAAAGGAAGAGAATAAACAGTCATGATAAATTATACAGAAAATTTAATAATTATTTCTTTATTTAATTAATCACTCGTTTAAGCAAATATTATTCATTCAACAAATATTACATGCAACACCTACTACATGCCAGGCATTGTACTAGGTATTGAAGATAGAAACAACAATAGGACAATATCCCTCCTCAAGAGGCTCAAAGATTCGTCAAACAAATAACTCAGGATGCTAGGGAATCACAAAGGGGTGGCACTTCCCCATGTTGCCTCAGACAGTGGCAGGACTAAAAGGAGGCAGGACACTGATATAGAAGGGCGAGAAGTGTTATATCACATAAGTGAAATTAACTTTATTCTTTTTCTCTTACTCTAGAGTCATTTTTTACTTTCCTCTTTCTTTATACCCAATAGCCAATCCATTAGCAGATCTTATTAGGTCTACCTTCTACAATCTATTCTAAATTTGATTGTTTCTCATGCTCCCCACTGCTATGTATGAATCTAGTTCAAGTTCCAGTTCTCTCACATGTGGACTACTGCAATAGTCTTCTTACTGGCCTTTCTGCCTCCATCCTTGCCTTACTAGCATCTCTTCTTCACCCAAAATTCAGAATGAGCCTTTTGAAGTTAAGTCAGATCTTGTCGCTCCACTGGTCAAAATCCACATTCATTTAGAGTGTAATGCAAAGTTCTAAAAATGCCCTATAAAGCCCTACGTAGATTGCCTCTGTCCCCAGCCTTCTCTCCATTCCCCAACCTAACTAACTTCACATGTGCCGTATTGCCTCCTTGCTGCTCCCAGCAAACCAAGCACACTCCCACCCCAGGGTTTCTGCTTATTGTCCCCTCTGTATGGAATGCTCTTCCCTAGATACCTTCTTCTCTTACTTCTTTCTGTCTTTTCATAAATATCACTTAATGTAGATGTCTTTTTCTAACTATCCCATAAAAATACTATTCCCCATAAACCTCTAGTCCTATTATTGTTTTATTCTACCTTGTTTATCACCTGTCTGTTTATTGTTTGTCTCTCCTTCCTAGAATAAATATGCCACAAGAGGAGAAACTTTCTGTATTTTTGGTTGCTGCAATACGCCCAGAAGAATGCTTGGCATGTAAAATGCCCACAGTCAGTGTTTGCTGAATTGGTGAGTCAAATGTAACTGATATGGACTTAGGGCTTTTTCTTATTTTCAGCCTACCTAAGTGGGCAAATAAACAAAGAGTAAGCATTGGAAAGATAACCTTCTTTTATAGTCAGTGAGTCTTTAACCTGTAACTCTTCTAAGGTTTAAGGAAGGCCACATTTTACTATTTTTTATTTTAACATTTAAACAGGATTTTACAGAGATTTTGGACTAAAAGGTTATGCAAGTTGTTTTAGGAAATTTTTAAAACATAGAAAAGTATGCTTTAAAAAATGAACTAGAAACTTCTTTCCCCATGTTTTCCATGGCTAACATCTTCATGTGGGTATCATACTATATGTAAAATTTTATGCTCTGATTTTCAGTACCTAATACAATTTATATTGTCAAATCTATTAATTTATGCTTTAAAATTTTATCCACCACTTCTATATTTTCTCTGAGTATTTTATGATTTAAAATTTTACATTAAGCTCTTTCATTTACCTGGAAATTAGTGTATGGCATGTTGTGAAAATTTACCCTAAGATCTCTGAAGCAAATTTCCTCAATGTTACTTATTAAAAAATTCATCCATAGTCACTCCTTTATATTAAGTTTATATGTATGAGATATATATATGTATGTATATACACACACATACACATACATACATTATATCAAAATTAATTTATATATATTAACAATTATTTAAATTTTATATCAACATTTCTGGAATAAATAAATGAATCTGAGTTGAGTGGGCAGTAAGGACAAAAATTGCATTGGCGTGGTTCTCTTTTGTCTGTCCAGTTGAGGCTAAATATTTCCTTCACAGGGAATTTTTCATACAAATTCCAGTTAAAGGTAGAAAGCAATGTGTGATAACCTCCTGCAGAATTTGCTGCATGTGGATGATCTGTGCAACGCTACTGGCTTCATACACTCGATGTGATTGTGCATGAGCCTGTTACTAATAAGCCCACTCAAATAAGCCAGCTAACGTATAGCACAATAAATAGAACAATTAGAAATATCACAGTGTCAACTAAAGTATTTGTGAGATTCCAATCTTTGTCCCTAACCACTTGGGTTTGTTTTCCTGCTGTTCTTTCTAAAGCCCACACTCATTAACACTGAAAGGAACAGAGGTTTTTAAAAGAGTTACGTAGAAGACCTGCTGCTGATCACTTGCCCTCATATTTTTAATCAACCTGAATATTTGAAACTAAATGAATTTTAAGTGCAGTGTCTTGAACTCATTTCAAAATGAGTATTCAGATCTTTTTTCTAGTCCTTCAGTTCTTAGAAATAGATACATAGAGAAATGAATGAATAGATAGATAGACAGATCAAGCAATCAATCTGTCCATTGCCTGCCTTGTACTGTTGGGCCAAATGACTGCAAGTAAACTGCTTGAGGTCCTTCCACTAGGGAGGAAGTGAAGGCCCCCTCTGTATACCCAGGAGGACAAATGTCAGGGCTAAGGTTAGAATGTTTTTGGAATGTGATGGAGACCTCAGTGAGTTAAGCAATCAAGTTAAAGCCTCCTGCATCCACATAATATTGTCATTTTTGATTCATTTTTGGCCAATCCTTCCTGGACAAAGTTGCATAGTAAGATAAGCCTGCCTCCTGTATGATTTTTTATGAGACCTGAGAGTCAACCCTAATGCTCATTTTCATTTCATGGTGAAACGTCCTTCGTGTTTTCAGTAGATTAATGTATGTCAGTAGGCATTATTGGGTTTTTATTTTCTGGTTTCACTTGTTATTTGCAAAGGTTTATCCAAAGAAATGTTGTAGCACTAAAGAGCTTCCTTTGTTAAAATCTTCTTGGACTATGTTCTTTGTTTTACTTCAACATAACATCATCTGATAACATGAATAGACTCCAATTAGGAAAAAACATGGAGAATCTATTTTAGAAGATAGGTATACACTGTATAAACATATGCTAATATCCAGCTTGAAAATCAGGAATATAGAGTCTCAAAGGTCAACTTAGAGAGACATGTGCCATTTAAAACTTCTTACAAAATAAAGAAACTGTCATGGCATTGTACCACATTTAATCATCAGATGATGAAGCTTTTCACAGTAGAGTAATGCCTAGGTGCTACATTATATTCAAAGAGTACAGAGTAAGCTATAACAGATAACTGGAGTATTTGCAGATGTGTCCATCAATGACTAGGAGAAAAAGATCAAAGTCATTCGATGTTGTAGTTGTGGAGGCTCCTAATCCTTTGTTCTTTCCAAGTACAGTCACATCATAGCGACATTGTGAGAATATAGTAAAGGCTCAGAGTGAACTTCAAATAAGGCTCTTACATGTGAACCATGTCCACAGGCTATAATCAATCAAGTATTCTATTTTCCCAGGAGGAATGTATTTAAATTATTAATCATGCCCAACCTACGAAAAACTGGTAATCAAGGTTGCTTCTGCAAATAGTAAATTATCTGTCACCAAGGAACATTCCAAATCTAAACACCTTACATCAGAATATCTGTTATTTTTTGTATTCTCTGATGTGTCATCAAAGCTTTCTAGGACTCTGAATATGGTTGTTATTTCAGTGAGGTGCTAATCATTAGGATAACAAAAATAAAGAATGTAGAAGAGAATTATTCACAGAATCCTTATTCACTTTACTACATCAGAAATTCAAGTGAAAAGAAAGAAATAGGAAATCAGACCTTTCGATGGAATCTTATTAAAAATTAACCTCATCAGTGCTGCTGTGGTTCAGAAAATGTGCAGGATACACTGCAGTGCACACCACTAACACACAGGGTTGGCTCTCATAAGATTCACTAACAACAACTCAACACTGCAACATAAGGATCCCCTGATCCCTCATTGCTGTTCCATTGAGAGGGGTACTAGGGCTACAGAGCTGGACCTGCTGGTGGAGGGAACACAGTTCCACACCACTTGACATGTGTACCAGCTAGCTAAGGAGTGAGGAGGGGACATCCAATTTTCTGTATAACAAGAGGTCTCATATCTCCTCAAGGTTTCTCAGGATCTCTTGATGTCCACACTGCTGACATCAGCCAAAAGCCTTGCTTTGCTTCCTAAACAACACTGTCAAGCCACCAAAATAAAATGATGAGAAGGGAGATCCATGGCCAATGAGACTAAAGACGAATCTCTCCTGTGGAACATAAAAATCCATAACTATCCTACCCCATTAAAAAAAAAAACCCCACCATGTTCAGACTCCTCAGTTTCAACACTGTTGAGTCGCTTTATTGACCACAGAAAAAGTTATTTCTTGATGTTGGTCTCTCTCACAGAAAGACATTTTTCAGAATGCCAAGAGGTTATGAACTTTTGAGCCTATGCATACTGCAATAAACAGTGATCACTGTTTTCTGCCCCAGATGCTTCATCGCAGCAGCAGTCCTTCACAAACAAGTTTGCTCCATGGCACACAGAGAAAATGACAATAGCTATACCACACACTGGACCAAATCGGGATGAATTTTGTGATAGGTAGAGGGAGCTTGGTGTAAAAATTAATTATGTGTTCCTTATATTATCTAATGATTAATAAAAATACATTATAAATAATTAATAAACAAGTTAAGCTTCGGATTCATATAAAACTTGAAAAGAAAATCTTACAAGAAATTCAATTTTAATGAAGAACTTGAGATTGTTTTCATGTTAACTTTTTTAATGCTTGGAATATCTACACAAAATCCCTGATTGAGATATTTAATAATGATACCTTCAGATTCTTGATAGTCAATGTTGATGAGAAACTTTTCTGCACACATGATAGCAAATTTCAGAAGTATATTTATTGCTTTACTGCTTTGTTTATGAATCCTTCTTTTTCTCCATTAATATGATTTTGGATAATTCAATCTCTCACCATTGTACTTTAGAGTGTGATCATTCTTCAACCTTAATAGCTCTTCCTTGTCTTTCACTGATGTATGAAATGTTATAAAATCTTGAGATAATTCAAAACAGATTTAAATTCCAATAGAAGTTTTTCATATCAAATGTTTAAAGCAATGATGAAGAGACTTCCAGGATCAACTCTGACGTGCAGAGATTGGAAGTCATCACTCCCATTCTTAACAACAAGAAAAAGCTGGGCAAACTGAAAATCAATGACTTCTTTGGGTCCATTAGAGAATTGACATCATAAAACAAACTAAAACTCCAACATCTGAAGAGATATGCGCACCCAGGGACACAGGCTATGCCTGCTGACATAAAGCAGAAACCTCTGGAGCCGTATATTGATAATTTTTATAAACTGCTGGAAATCGAATAGTCCTCATTTGTCCATTAAGACAACAAAAGAAATAAAAATTATACAGTTTGGAAATGAATAAATAAAATCATATTCAAAGATGACACGATTGTTTATTTAGAAAATTCCAAAAAGTCTACAAAAGTTCCTGGAACTAATAAGCAAGAACACAAAATCTCAGGATACAATTCAACATAAAAAAGTCAATTGCTTTACTGTATACCAGCACTGAACAATTGGAATTTGAAATTTAAAAAGCAGTACCATTTACAGTAGCATCCCAAAACTGAAGTATGATGGTATAAATCTAATAAAATATGTATAGTATCTGTATAGAGAGTGAAAAAAAACACTGAAGAAGGAAATCAAAGGAGATCTAAATAAATGGAAAAATATTCTGTTTATGGATTGGAAAACAATATTGTTAAGATATCACATCATAGCTACAACTTAGATAGCTAAGTTTTTCCCAACCTAATCTGTAGACTCAATTCAATCTCAATCAAAATTCCAGTGGGCTACTTTGTAGATATTGACAAACTGATTCTAAATTTTATATGAAAAGGCAAAGGGTCTAGAACAGTCAATATAATACTGAAGCACAACAAAGTTGGAGAACTTATATTACTTGATTTCAATAGCTACTATAAAGCCATAGGAACCAAGACAGCATGTTATTGGAGAAAGAACAGACACATAAGTCAATGGAAGAGAAGAGAAAGCCCAGAAATAAAACTAATTCAATGGAGAAAGGATAATCTTTCCAAAAAATGGTGCTGGAACAATTGGACGTCCATAAATAAATAAATTTTACAAAACCCTAGACACAGACCTTATACCTTACACAAAAATTAACTCAAACTAAATTTTAGACTTAAATGTAGAACACAAAACTATAAAACTTCTAGAAGAAACATACGGGAAAATCTGTTACCTTGGGTTTGGTAATGAGTTTTCAGATAAAATACCAAAACTACAATCCAATTAAGAAAAAACTTGTAAGTTGGACTTTATTAAAACCAAAGCTTCTGCTGTGTGAAAGCCACTGTAAGAGAATAAAAAGACAAGCCATAGACTGGGAGAAAATATCTGTAAAACAGCTATCTGATGAAAGACTTCTATATAAAATATAAAAAGAGTACTTAAAACTCAACAATAAGGAAGCAAACAACTCAATTAAAAAATAGGCAAGAGATCTGAACAGACACCTCACAAAGAACAGATACAAAAAAACTCATTTGTCATTAGAGAAATGCAAACTAAAACAATACGATAGCACTAAAAAACTATTAGACTAACTAGAATCCAAAATCTGACAAAACCGATTGCTGGAGAGGATGTAGAGTAACAAGAACTCTCATCCCTTGCCAGTGGAATGCAGAATGGTACAGCTACTTTGGAAGATTATTTAACAGTGTCTTACAAAATTAAACATATCGTTACCATATGATCAAGCAATCTTGCTCCTAGTTATTTATCCAAGTGTTCTGAAAACTTATTTCCACATAAAAACCTGCACTAGAATGTTTATAGCAGCTTTATTCACAGCTGTCAAAAATTAGGAGCAGTCAAGATGTTCTTCAATAGATCAATGGATAAAATGTGGTACATCCATATAATGAAATATTAGTCAATGATTAAGATCATTGACAATGATTAAAATAAATAGGCTATCAAGCCATGTAAATAACAAGGTTGAATCTTAAGTACATATTTCTAGTGAAAGAAGCCAGTGTGAAAAGGCTACATACTGTACGATTCCATTTATATGACATTCTGGAAAAGGCAAAACAATTGAGATGGTAAATAGATCAGTGTTTGCACAGGTTGAGTTGAAGTGGGAAGGGATGAATATATAGAACACAGGGGATTTTTTAGGATGGTGAAATTCTTCTGTGTGGTACTGTACTGGCAGCTACATGACCATGAATTTGTCAAAACCCATAGAACTTCACCGCACAAAGAGTGAACCCAAATGGATACACATTTTATTTAAACCTTTTAGGAGGCTGAGGGAATCCCAGGATGGAATACAGACGGTGACAAAATAATCTAACTGTATCACAAGTGTATGAAACAATCTCACCAAAGTACATTGGGAAAAAGGATGCTCACCTAAGTAATTTAGAAATGAATGGAGACTAAAATCAAAAGGGACAGTACATGAGCACTATACTATAGTGGACAAACTTTTTTTTTCCCTCCACAGGGGCACAGATTAACAATTATTAAACCACTATAAATATATAGTTCACTTTAATAATTAAGTAAATAGATTGCAGATAGTGGAAGCCAAGTTTCTCAATATTGGAACAGAAGGTTACAAGTAAGCAAGGATGAAGGCTAGAATGATCCATGTAATATTGGATTAGAGTTGGAGATACCAGTATAAACTCATGTTTAACTTAATATAGATACAGACAGATACAAATATCAATTGTTATAGATGTAGGTAAATACACAGGTTAGGAAGGAAAATACAGTGATTAAGGTATGTCAATGGTGCATGGGAACCAAGCAAAAGAGTTCCTCATAATCAAAGATAGAATAATTTTTGCTGTAAATAAGGCAATATTGGTATTATTGGATTATAACTCAAAGTATAAAATACATATCTATGAGTCCATACTAATAAAAATAAATGATTGAATAAAGAAATAAATGGGGGAGAATAGTTCATATAGATAAATCCAAATAAGTTATACAGATACTGTACACTCAACGAGCTGGAGCATAACTCCTTACTCCTTAAGTCTGGCTATACAGCGACTTCCTTCCAAAGAGCACAATATGGAAAGAGGCTGGAAAAGTAACTTACTGTGGAAAAATTTGAGAAACACTACCTCAACCGGGTGATCAAAGTTAACATCAACAGGGAAAAGTCATGTCAATAGTACGTACACTTGATATGATACGATGAGAACGGCACTTTACCTCCACGGTCGTCCTCCTAAAAATTCATAACCCCAGTTTAATCATGAGAAAAACATCAGACAAAATTAATTAAGGATAAGTCTATAAAATACCTGACTAGTAATCCTCAAAACTGTCAAGGTCTTCAAAAATAAGGAAAGCCTAAGAAACTATCACAGCCAAAAGGGCCTAAAGCGACATAATGACTAAATGCAATGTGGTATCCTGGATGAGATCTCAGAGCAGAAAAATTAAGGAAATCTGGACAAAGTATAGACTTTAGTTAATAATAACGTATAATACTGGTTCGTTAATTATGGCAAATATTGCATACTAATTTAAGATGTTATTAATAGGGGAAAATGGGTGTGAGGTATATGAGAATTCTCTATACTATTTCACAAGTTTTCTAAAAGTCTAAAACTATTCTAAAATTTTTAAAGTATTAATATATTTTGGATATTAACCCTGTATACAATATATGGTTTACAAACATTTTCTCCCATTCCATAGGTTGCCTTTTCATTTTGTTGACTGTTTCTTTTACTGTGCAGAAGTTTTTTGGTTTGATGTAGTCCCACTTGTTGCTTTTTGCTTTTGTTGCTTCTACTTTTCTTGTCATATCCAAAAAATTATTGCCAAGACCAATGTCAAGGAACTTGTTCCCTATGTTTTTTTCTAGGAGTTTTAAGGTATAAGGTCTTATATTTAAGTTCTATAAAGAATTAATACAACTCAATAACAAAAAAGCAATCTGAATATAAAATGGGCAGAGGAACTAAAGAGACTTTTTTCCAAAGAAATCCAAATGGCCTACAGATACATGAAAACATGTTCATCATCACTAATCATCAGGGAAATACAAATCAAAACCACGATAAGATATCACTTTGCACTTGTTAGAATGGCTATCATCAAGAAGACGAGATAAGTGCTGGCAAGGATGTGGAGAAAAGGAAACGCTTGTGCACGGTTGGTGGGAATGTAAATTGGTGCAGCCACCCTGGCAAACAGTTCCTCAAAAAATTAAAAATAGAACTATCATATAATCTAGCAATCATACTTCTGGGTATATATCCAAAGGAAATGAGAACAAGATTATTGAAAAGATATCTGCACTCCTATGTTCATTGCAGCATTATTCACAATAGCCAAGATATGGAAACAAACTAATTATCCATCAATGGATGAGGGGATAAAGAAGATACGGTGTGTGTGTGTGTATATATATTTGTGTGCACGTGTGTATACATACAAAGGAATATTCTTCAGGCATGAGAAAGAAGGAAATTTGCAACAACACGGATGAGACTTGAGGGCATTATGCTCAGTGAGATGTCAGACAGAGAAAGACAAACACCGTATGATATCACTTATTTGTGGAATCTAAAGAAGCTGAACTCATAGAAACAGAGAGTAGAATGGTAACTACCAGGGGAGAGGGGATTTGAGATTTTGGTCAAAGAGTACTAACTTGCAACTAGAAAGTGATTAAGTTCTGGAGAGCTAATGCACAGCATAACGATTATTGTCAACAATAATGTATTATATACTTCAAAGTTGCCGAGACAAGATCTTAAATATTCTCACCACAAAAAATAAATGATAATTATGTGACACGATAGAGGCATTAGCTAATGCCACGGTGGTAATTATATTGCAATACATAAATGTATCAAATCAACATGTTGCACATCTTAAACTCACACAATGTTATACGTAGATTATATATAAAAAAATTACTAAAAATGCACACACACTATTGAGTCTTTCCCTATATCTTACATAGATTTTTTTTTCTATGAATTTTAATAATTTTTCTTCAGGGTTCAAATTCTAACCCAAATTAAATATAACTAGAAAGCATTTTTTAAATCATTTTTCCAAAGCTGAATCTGAATTTTGACTGTTAATTTGCAAACCTTTTCAGTATACATATATATATCTATTACTGACCTTGCACTTTTCTGTTAATTTTATTTGGATGTTCCAAAATCTCCAATTCATAAGTAATTTTTGTAGGCCAATCACTCTCCTTCAATAATATCTCCTCAGTGAGAATCATGCAAATGCACTTACCACACACACACATACATATATATTACCATTCTTCTTTTAGTTTGCAAACTCCTGATCAATCTCTTTCTTTTTATTATCAGCATACTTCATCATGAAACAGTAGAGTGTGGTATTATGATCCTATTTCTTTAAATAAAGCTGAAAATAGAATTGGAATGTTGAGGCTTGAATTTTAATAGAGTTATCATTTTGACAACATTATTTAATGTGGATTCCAGAACTCCAGGTAAACCTTTACATATAAGAGATTCTCTGTGAATAGAAAAATATATTACTTCAGTTTCAGAGTTTTCAAATTGAACTTAATGTGTAAAGCTTTTATACCTTCCTATCATTGCTGCAGCACCATCAATACACAAACCTCTGCAGAGTTTCAATACGATCTTATTTTTTACAAAGGGTTCATCTACCATGTGAATATGTCATCTCCAAAGTTTGTTTTGTTGTTTCTTTCGAATCACATAATGTTTCTCGGCATTTCTTTCCACAGATTCGAATAAGAGGTAAGAAGAGTGAACTTTTCTAAGGCTGATCCCCTGCAGGCTAGTCTTCTCGAGAGGGTGTTAGCTGCCTGCAGAACAAGACCAACTGGAAACTCAAACTGCTCCAAAGAAAAGAGGTACAGACAAGTACTAAGGAATTCAACTCTGTGAGAATGCTAAGGCAGTGGTGGATCAGAGTCGGAAGCCAGGGATTTGTTCTGTCATATATCTACAACTGCAAGGCGTGGACCCCAATCCCTGATCATTAGAGAGGAGTTTGTGCTCTCCTAACCAAAAACACTGCTGTGGTAGATCAGGGCTAACAGCCAAAGTTCTATCAAATCCTAGAGCTGTGACTACAACACTGGGCCGACATTCCAGGTCATGTGATGGTGCTTCTTTAGCCAGGGGCCAGCCCTCAGACTCTGATATCTAGCCGCCTTGCCTTACTGTATGCTTCTCCACAGTGCCTTTTCAGGGGGAACTGCAAAGCTACTAATCGTCTCATATCAGAAGTTCCTCATTATAAACTTCATCCCAGGCCTGATGCATGTGTTGTTTCGTCATTCGTCCTCATTTGTTTGATAATTTGCTGCAGAAAGCTAGACATCTTGTCCTCAAATCCACCATAGCCTTCAAGAAGGGAACCAAGGGCCAAAGATCGAGAATACAACCGTTTCACGCTGATTGGCGGCGACGCGGGAGGCCGCGGTGGTCGGCCCAGAGGCAGGGACGGGCGGGAACGTGAAGTCTCCGCGGTGCCTGATGGGGCTGTTCCGAAGCCGGAGCTGTTGCTGCTGGGGGCCCACTCACTCCTGCTGCAGAGGTCTCTGCTGCCTCATGGCGGCCATCGGAGTTCACCTAGGCTGTACCTCAGCCTGCGTGGCCATTTATAAGGATGGCCGGGCTAATGTGGTTGCAAATGATGTAGGTGACCGAGTTACCCCAGCTGTTTTTGCTTACTCAGAAAATGAAGAGGTTGTTGGATTGGCAGCAAAACAAAGTAGAATAAGAAATATTTCAAATACAGTAAGGAAAGTAAAGCAGATCCTTGGCAGAACGATATCTATGCATTAAGCCAAAAACTGTAGTATTTTGGAGAGAATTCAGACTTTTGTGATGTTAAATGTACTCCCATATCCATTTACCTGTTGACAAAATTTAGTATTGAGCATGTTGGAAATAAATCAGTTGGTGTCAAATTTTCAAATTATAAACTGAAAAAAAGCAGGGAATTGAAGATAGTTTTGGAAGCTAGATTCACTGTAAGCAGCCAACAATATGTATTTTTTAATTACATTTTTTATTTTGAGATAATTGTAGATTTACATACTATTGTAAGAAATAATACAGAGAGATCCAGTGTATTACTGGATTTACCACTTTCTCCCAATGGTAACATCTTGCAAAACTATACTGACATTGATATAATCAAGATGCAGAATGTTTCCATACATTTATCCCCTGCTTGCTGTTTTAGGGCAGATGGTTCAAGTAATGATGTGGTTGTCTTCTGCTATACTATGCAAAAAGTTTGCATCAGCAGGAACAACTTAAGCTCTCTTTTCTGGCCCTGAAAGTTGCCTTTTGACAAAGGAATGCACTGGTGACAGTCAGATGCTAATGTATAGCCACAGCGTGCTACTTGGGCCAAGGTTATTAAAGCATGAGCACCCTTCAGACGTCCTGCTACACCATGGTCCTGCATGCACTTCTCCAGAGTGAGCTGCCTCATGGTCCAGGTATTTCCCTCCTCGGTCTGTCTTCTTAGTAGACAGTGGTGATTTTTACAGATCCACAGTAGTACCAGGTCTCAGCCTTGGAAGCATTCTGCCCTTTGCGGAGGAGCCAGTCCCCTTGTTATCAAGTCAGTAAGGCTCTTTTTAGCCCCTGCTCCAGTACCCATCCTGGGTAAACTCCCAAAGTTGGGCTTTCTCAGTCTTGGCATCCTACCTGTTTGCCACCTACTTACAGGTAGCACCACTTAACTTGCTGCCGCAATTATCCTTCCACCCTGCCTGTAACTCTCATTCCCCTGTGGCCTTCCAGCCAGAAATTCGGTCCTTGGACCTGGCTTCTCAGCAATTAGCCCTGAGAGGGAAGAATCTGCTGGCTCCTGGAAATACACTGAGCGCAGAGAGCTTCCCCACACCTTCAGATTTGCACCTTGATGCCCAGGAGCTTCCTTCAGCTGGCCTTCCTTCCCAGCCCACTATGGGCAGTTCCAATAGCAGTGCGGTCATCCAGTGGTCCACACAGGAGGCACGAACTCTTCTCTCCATACTAGGTGAGGCAGAGTATATTCAGCACATCCAGACTGTGCATGATAATACAGATGTCTATCAGGCTGTGTCTAAACAAATGCAGCAGGAAGGCTTCCGCCGCACCAAACGTCTGTGCCACTCCAAGTTTAAAGTTCTGAAGGTATTGTATTTAAAGGCATATGTTGCCCATGCCACAAGTATGGGTGATCCACCACACTGTCCATTTTATGATACATTGGATCAGCTTCTCCAAAATCAGATAGTGACTGACCCAGACAACTTACTGGAGGATGCTGCTTGGGCCAAGCACTGTGATCAGAACTTAGTGGCCTCTGACACCCCAGGGGAAGAGGGAACCAGCATTCTGAGAGCAAAAAGGACTCAGGCAGTAGATCATCAGCCTACCTTGAAAACAGTTAAGGACTCAGATGAGGATTGTCAGCTGAGAATCACTGAGCAAATGCAAGAAACCAGTGACGTTGAGGACTCCTGGGATGAATCCTTGGGTGCAGGGTGCTCTCAAGGGACTCCCAGCTGCAGCAGCTCCCACCACCTTTTCAGAGGTGCAGTTACTTCCTGTCAGAGCAGCTCCATGACCAGACTGGCTGTGTCCGGTGAGCCCAGTCCCTGCACCAGCACCAGCCGAAACACTCCTGGGGTGGCCTCCACACAGCAACCTCCAGTCTCCTCCTCCAGAATTCCTTTTGTTTCTGGTGAGGACAGGCCTTTGACCAGTGAGCCCCCTCCAAGGTGGGCAAGGCAAAGAAGGCGGTCAGTAGTCAGGACTATTGCAGCTGAGTTGGGAGAAAACAGGAGATTGGCATGAGAACTTTCCAAGAGTGAGGAAGAAAAATTGGACAGGCTAATTGCTATTGGTGAGGAGGCCAGTGCTCAGCAAGATATGGCCAACGAGCTCCGCAGGGATGCCGTGATCACAGTCAGACGCTTGGCGACAGCAGTGGAAGAGGCCACCAGTGCTTTTCAGCTAGGGCTTGAAAAATTTCTTCAGAGGTTAATTTCGAATACCAAAAGTTAGGAACTGATTACAAAAGGTTGTGTTTCCTAAACCAATAGAAGCCCAGTTCCAACATCTTTCTTCTGGTACCCTGGCTCTTTTTCTATCTCCTCAGGAAAAAAAGAATGGACGAACCATTAATATGCAGAGTGGTAGGAATATATATGCTAGTTACTTTTCCCAAGCTTCTCCGCTGATTGAAAGACCTTTCAGATATGTAAGAGGTGGCCTAAAAGAAAATAGATGGAGCCAAGTCCAGACAGCTAGTTAGCCGTGGCTTTGTCAGTAATGTGAGGCAATTTAGTTTACTGCTCTACACCAGTTTCCTCATCTGTCAAATGTGGGCTAGATAGTAACTCCTGAGCTGCCTACCTCACAGGGTTGTTGTGAGGATGAAGTGACTAATAGATGTGAAAGGATTTAAAAGTTTAAAAGCACTATACACACGTAAGTTATTAATGCATATGACCTTGGCCAAGGTAAGGCTACAGTGAGGCACTTTAGTTGACAAGATATAGAATTATGGTTGTATATATGACCTCATTGCTTGAATCTTTACTAACTTACCTTGGCTACTTCCTGGAATTTAAGATCTTCATTTTTTAAATCCCTCTATAGCTTATTAGACTAATAGAGACACAACATGTATTTCTACCTTTACCTCGTATTTTAACTGCTCTATGACATACCTACGAGTAAGCACTCAATAGTCAAACCGTCTTTCCATTTTACTGGTTCTTAGTCTCTTATCACTATAAGAATATCCTTCAAAACTGACAGGGAGCCACAATCATGTATTATGGTTCATATTGGTAATCTTTGATTTAATGAGATATTTGCTGTTTTATAAAATATTAAATGAAAGTAAAGAATATATCCAAGGGTGGTTAAGAAAGTAGTCTCCTGGGAGTGGTACCATCTACTAATGATAAGGATTTGAATTGCAGGTTATTAATTTGTGACTTATCTCTTATGTTGACTGTATCATGAACTAGAGACCAAAGATAACATTCTTTTTTTTATTATTATTATTAATGGTCTTGAGGGGACATTCCCAGAAGTAAGCAGGCTCCATGAGTGGGAAAGGGAGATTAGAATTACACTGAACCTATATGGGAGGAATGATGCTCTTCTGATTTCATCCTTGATCTTCTAAAACTAAGTATACTAGTCCAAGACAGGATAGCATGTTAGGGTGCGATGTGTTCTGTTTAAATGGAAATGAAAATAGGAAAGTCCTAAAACACATGGCCTGTGTGACTATGCCTCTTGCTAGAAAATAGGGGTCACTAGCCAGGGGCCTCTGATTTGCAGAAGCATTGCCTATCCACTTCAATAAAGTTCAAGCATTTGAGTTATTGTTCTAGTTACCATTGGAATACCCAGTTATCATCCAAACAAACCACAAAACACCCTTCACTGACCTGGAAACACAATAGTCTAGTTCTGGTATGGGATCTATTATCATGCTCCTTATTGGAGTGCAGCACGCAAGAGAAACTTACCCAAAATCTTAGAGGTATGCATTATGCTCTCTTTGGAATGAAGCAGAGGCTTTGTGCAGCATGCTTGTCTAGGCTTTAGGTGCAATTGGATCTATTGGGTCAAAGAAGCTTGCTCTGAAACCTCGACCTATTGCAGATCTTTCTCTTGTTCTGGGCTCCTCTCAAAATCTGCGGTTTACTCAGTAAATAGGTTGAAAGAGCATCTCCAAATATGAAATTTGTTAACTTTAATATACAAAAATGTCCACCAATTGTTGTGATTCTTTCTTTGTGTATAGCAGTACAAGGTAGAACCAGTTCTTTCTTACATTTAAGGAGTTATTCTGACATTTCTGAGACCATTCAATTCTTAGAAACTTCACAAATGTGGCTACCTCCTGAAATTTTATTTCTCATCCTCTGGCTTAGATGTTTCTTACCGAGACATCTAGGTGCTTGCTCATTCCTGGTCACCAAATCCAATTAGCATAATGTTATACATGTAATGGACCTCATTGAGGTAGAATGTTTAAGAACCCTGTAGACTTTTACGACTATATTATGAACAAAATCAGGAGCATTGACTATCCTGGAGGCAAGATAATGAAAATGTACTATTGATCATGATAGGCAAAGGCAAATTGCTTCTGCTTGTCTTTACCGGCTATTATGAAACAGAAAATTTTTGCTAAGACAGTAGTTGTATAACTGTCAGGGGCTGTGTTGATTTGACATAATAAAGACATCATAACAATTGCAATTGTGGTTGGAGTCACCACTGAATCAATACTATACAGACATTCTACAGGGCCTATGTGGCTTTTTAATGACCAAACAGAGGACTGAAATATGGATGTTTTAAAAATCGCCATCTTTGAAGTATTAAGCCCATTATTCTTATTGAAATTAGGGAACTCAATCAATAGGTGCATCTTCCACCATATTTTTATTTACCCTCTATAGAGGGTAACAAAAACAAAACTTTTCAAGGATTACGGTGCTCCACTCACCAATGTATTTCTTAATGCCTTGGTGAAGTGTATGTCCTCCAGACCCTCCTAGATAGTCCCCAGTTAGGGACTGACTGAACTAGTTGAATATAAATATGTCTACTTTCATATTTCTATCTCACTAATCCATAGGACTCCTTCCTCTAAAATATATAAAAGAAGTTCTGGCATCTCACTTCACTCTACTGTAAGAAACAGTTGTGTCCAAGTTTCAATTAACCAACCTAGTACAGCTAATCCCACTCCAAGCTGCTAGAGCCAACAGACCCTGAACTCCAGTGAGTACACTCATAGTGATAAATTCAACCCGATATAATCATATATTTTATACTCTTTGGTCTTTGGTCTAAGACCATTAAAATCTACTTCCATATGTGCTCCCAAATTTTCCATATGTGTTCATAAGTTACAATAGAGTTGGCAGGACGCTACAACTCCTTTTGCACATAGACTACCTTTTCCAGGAGTAGGCTTTGCAATTATCCCTGTGAGATATAATGATATCAAATATTTGCTATTGGTCTAGCCAAGAATGGAATGAAAAAAAACTGATAAATAAATAATTTTTTATTAAATTTAATTAACATTTGATTGTAAAATTATATAAAATAAAAGTAGGGCTAATATTTTAAAACCAAATAATAAGGAAAATAGAAAGTCTTGGTGAAAAGTATACATAAATTCTCATCTTGGGGAGAAGAATAGTGCTATTGTAGACAAATGTAGACTTTAAGAGAAAATATTATTTTTAAATCTGATTGTTAAAAGAATGTAAGGATAACTAAAAGAAAATAGAATCTGTAGCATCTAAACCAGCAGATGAAATTAAAAATTAAAGTAAGGCAAAGATCATCAGTCTAACAGAAGGTAGGAAAGAAAATGAAAGCAAGTTAAGGAAGAGCATGGTAAACAAGAAAAAATATATATGGTGGAAAAAAGTCCACATATGTAATTAATAGACAAATGTAAATAGATTAATATTAGCTGTGAAAAGACAACAATCGTTAGAGTGGAAAATGCTTTGGTCAATGAATTCATGAAATATATTCTTTTCTAACATCTCTACCAGGGTGTTCTTGAAGCAGAGACATGACATTTTGCTTAAATTATGTTAGCTAGGATGGAAGGCTATGTGCCATGCGTGTTAGGGCCACCATGGTTCTATATAAATAACACAAATAAAAGTTGCAATGTTTTGGGCTAGGTTTGTTTACAGAAGCATTTTTTAGCAAAAAAAAAATCTATTAATCAGAAGCTTATTATCTCCTTCCCAATTAGTGGCAGCCAATATAATTCATAATTAAATTATTAAATTGAAATGTTTAATGACAGATGCTATACAGAAAAATTTGAATGTTGCACTAAATGGATTACAAATATTACCAAATAATGATTTTCTTGGGTCCAGGTATAGTGGGTTTATTTAAAACCATCCACCCATTCTTAATCTTTCATACCTCCCCAGTTGTCAAGCCCTGTGGTTGGTTGTCTGTTTCAATATTTATACACACATACACATTAGCCTGTTTTGCCCATTAAATGTTTTGTTCCTTGGAGTTTTAAAAAATATTTTGTTTCTTTCTAGCACAGAGCTTTGCTCATAATGAATGCCTTTTTGCTGTTGCTAGAGGGAAATAACAACAGCAACACCAGCTTTGGTGGTGGGGTGTCCACTAGAAAGCCTCACTCTCTGTAAGAACTGCTTTCTTCATATGAGCAAGCACCACCATCATCACAATGATTTACTTCCCTTCACCTCTACGTGGGATTACACCCTGTAGGAAAGAATACACATTAAAAATCCTAAATAATGACAGTGAATTTTCCTAGAAATTATGCATGTGGGTTGTATAATATTTTGGCATGCCTCAAATTCATCATAATAAGTTTGGATACCTTTTCACAATAATTTACTTAGAAAAATACATTCAAATTTTCACATCCTTGGATAATACAATTCATGTCAAGAGAAGGATTACTAATTCCCTTAATGATTCATTCTATACTCAACTCCAGAGAATTCAGGAGTCTAGAAGAAGGTATCATTTTGCAATAAATGTCAAAAGCATGTTTTATCTAAATAGCTTAACATACAGTACTGACAAAATTTAGTTAGAGATAATTTATACCCTTCAGTGGCCAAAGTAATCTATGGGTTTCATCAAATAGCTTTTGTCTATAAAATAAACTCAATTTGCTTTACCACATGAAGCTCAATTTAAAGCAATGTTTCATAAATCTCTGTCACTGAAGATTAAAGAAATCTTTAATTTACAAATACTGCTACCAGCCTGTGAGCTTTATGTTGCTGGGTTTTAAAATTGAATTAGACAACATAAAACTGATTTTCAACCTCACCTTCTAGTAAAGGCAAGATTTCTAATAAAATAAGAAGAGATAAGCTATTATTAAATGTCCCTAAAGATCTCATATGTGCACTAATATGGTTCTAAACTATTGTTTGTCTGAACAGGATTGTTTTAATAGAGCCCTAGAGATGAGGCTTTTAAGATATGTCCACAGTTATCCATCATAGTAACTCCACTTGGTAAATTTCATACAATGTTTACATCTGCTGCATAAGGTCAAGGAGTTGTATAAGGTCCTCTAGCCCTTATGGGAAAACACGTTACCAGTAGATTCTCTTATTTAAAATGCTTGTTTCAACAATATGTACCAGTCACAGGCAAAATGTGAAACATAATAAAATTAAACTCTCTATATACATATATTAAATTTCCAACAGGCTAGCATCTAGGCATGTCAAAAACTTCCATTTCAAAAACAAATACGAATACATGACGTCTATGAAACCCTGACTTCTCTTTAAATAGTTAGCAACATATTTGAGTACCAACTAAGTACGAGGCACTGTGCTAAGCAATTTACATGTATTATCACATTTAATTCTCACAACAACCCTATAAAGTAGTTCTGTTTTTAGTTCCTTTTTTACAGAAGAGAAAACCAAGGCACAGGGAAGATAAATCATTCAAGGACACACAGCTAATAAAGGTTGGAGTGTGTTTTTCTTAATTAATAGACTTCAGTTTTTAGAGAAGTTTAAGGTTTACTGAAAAATTGAAAAGAAAGTACAGAGAATTCCCATATACCCTCTTTTACCCATCCCCACAGCCCTGCACACGCTTTCCCTTATTATTAGCATCTTGCTACTCTGGTACATTTGTTACAGTTGATTATACATTATCATTAAATAAATTCTGTAGTTTACATTAGGGTTCATTCTTTGTGTTGCACAGTTCCATGGGTTTTGACAAATGCATAATGTTATGTATCTGCCATTATAGTATCATACAGAATAGCTTCACTCCCTAAAAATCACCTGTGCTCTATCTGTTCATCTCTCCTGCCCTCCTGCCAACCCTCTGGCAACCACTGATGATTTTACTGTCTCTATAGTTGTGCTTTTTCCAGAATATCATATAGCTAGAATCATACAATATATAGCCTTTTCAGACTGGTTTCTTTCACTTAGCAATATGCGTTTAAAGTTCCTCTGTGTCTTTTCATGGTTTGATAGCTCATTTCTTTTTATCACTGAATAATCCTCCTTTGCTTAGATGTATCAGAGTTTATTTATCCATTCACCTACTGAAAGGCATCTTGGTCAATTCCAAGTTTTGGTAATTATGTATAAAGCTGCTATAAATAGTCATATACAGGCTTTTGTGTGGACACAAATTTTCAATTCATTTGAGTAAATACTCAGCAGTTCGTTATTAGTTTCCCGAGGCTGCTATAACAAAGTACCACAAACCAGGTGGCTAAGAACAAGAGAAATGTATTGTCTCACAGTTCTAGAGGCTGGAAGCCTGAAATCAAGCTGTCAACAGGGTGGGCTCCTTCTTAGGGCAGTGAGGGAGAATCTGTTCCATACTCCTCTCCTACCTTCTGGTGATTTGCTGGCAATCTTTGGTGTTCCTTGGATTGTAGATGCCTTACTCGAACCTCTGCCTTCTTCTTCATGTGGTGTTTTCCTCTGTGCCATCATTTCATCTTTACTCTGTGCATGTCTGTCTCTGTGTCCAATTTTCCCCTTTTATAAGGACACCAGTCATAATGGATCAGGGTCCACCTTAATGACCTTATTTTGACTTGATAACCTCTGTAAAGACTCTGTTTCCAAATAAGGTCACATTATGAAGTACCAGGGGTTGAGATTTCAACATATCTTTCTGGCGCAACATAAATCAGCACATAATAAGTGTGATTTCTGGATCATAAGGTAAGACTATGCTTAACTTTTGAAAAAACTGCCAGACTGTCTTTTAAGTGGCTGCACCATTTTGCATTCCCACCAGCAACGAGTGAGTTCCTGTTGCTCCACATGCTCACCAGCACTTGGTGTTGTCAGTGTCTTAGATTTTAGTCATTCTAATAGGTGTGGTATCTTATTGTTGTTTTAACTTGCAATTCCCTAATGAATTATGATGTTGAGCATCTTTTTACATGCTTAGTTGCCATCTATAAATATTCTTTGCTGAGTATCTGTCCACATCATTTGCCCATTTTTAAATTGGGTTGTTCGTTTTCCTATTATTGAGTTTTTAAGTGTTCCTTGTATAGTTTGGAGACAAGTCCTTTACTAGATATGCATTTTGCAAAGATTTTCTCCAAATCTGTGGCTTATATTTTCAGTTTCTTAACAGTTTCTTTCACAAAGCAGAAACTTTTAACATTAATGAAGTCTAACATCATTGTTTTCTTTCTTGGATCATGATTTTTGGTTTGTATAGAAAAAGTCGTCACTAAAACCAAGATCGCCTAGATTTTATCCTATGTTATCTTCTCAAAGATTTATGATTTTGTGTTTTATGTTTAGGTCTATGATCCATTTTTAGCAAAGTTTTGTCAAAAGTGTAAGATTATTATTTTTTTTTGGATGTGGATGTCCAATAGTTCCATCACAATTTGTTGAAAAGCCTATTCTTTCTCCATTGAGTTTTTCTCATGGATGGTTATAAGATTTTTTTCATTGTCTTAGTTCCTTTGTCAAAGACAAGTTGACTAATTTTGATGGGTCTGTTTCTGGGCTCTCTGTTCTGTTCCATTGAACTATTTGTTTATTCTTTCACCAGTACCATACAGTCTTCTTTACTGTAACTCTATAGTAAGTCTTGAAGTCAGATAGTGTCAGTCCTTTGAACTTTATTTTTTTTCAACATTGTTTTGGTTATTCTGGGTCTTTATATTTCCACATAAACTTTCAAATCAGTTTGTCAATATCCACAAAATAATTTGCTGTGATTTTCATTGGGATTGCTTTGAATCTATAACTGAAGCTAGGGAAAACTGACATCTTAACAATATTGTACCTTCTTATCCATGAACATGGAATATCTCTCCATTTATTTAGACCTTCTTTGATTTCCTTCCTCAGAGTTCTCTAGTTTTTCTCATATACTTTTGGTATGAATTTTTGTTAGATCTATACCTATTTCATTTTTTGAAACACAATTGGTGTTGTGTTTTTATTTTCCATATAAACAGTGCTGCCTTTTTAATTTCAAATGCAATTGTTCACTGCTGGTATATAGAAAAGCAATTGACTGTTGTATATTAACCTTGGATCTCACAACTTTGTTATAAGTGCTTATTAGTTCCAGGAGTTGTTTTGTTGATTCTTTGAGATTTTCTACATAAACAATGATGTCATCTATGAATGAAGACAATTTTACTTCTTTTTTCCTAATCTGTATACTTTTAATTTCCTTTTCTTGTCTTATTGCATTAGCTAAGATTTCCAGTACAATGTTGAATAAAAGTAGTGAGGGGGACATCCTGGCATTGTTCCTGATCTTAAAGAGGAAGTTTCTAGTTCCTCATCATTAAGCATGATGTTAGCTGTAGGCTTCTTTGTAGATGTTGTCTATCAAGTTGAAGAAGTTCCCCTATGTCCCAGTTAGCTGAGATTTTTTGTCACAAATGGGTGTTAGATTTTTTCAAATACTTTTGCTGCATCTATTGATATGATGATATGATTTTTCTTCTTTAGCCTGTTTACATGATGAATTATATTAATTGATTTTGGAATTTTGAACCAGCCTAGCATACCTAGGATAAATCCCACTTGGTCATGGTGTATAATTCTTTTTATACTTTGTTGGATTTGATTTGCTAATGTTTTGTTGAGGATGTTTGCATGTGAGTTCATAGGAGATACGGGTCTGTAGTTTTCCTCCCTTACAATGTCTTGGTTCAGTTTTGGCACTGGAGTGCATTTTGAAGCCATAATCTGATTCCGTAACCAATGCTCTTAACTATCATACTCTACTATCTGAATGGATTGAGTTTCAACACTTGAGTTTCTACCATGAACCAGGCATTGTTAGATGTTTTCATACATATTGTCACATTTTTCTGAATCATAATGGAAAAGATAATCCTGGTAGAAATAATCAAATTTGTCTCATTTCTAAATTGAGTGTAATAATAGTGTCCCCCTCATGAGTTTTTGTAAGCAATAAACTATGCAGTGATTGATAAACACTTAATACAGTACTTAAACGTTTCACAAACATGAAATGTGCTCTTGAGACAACAGTCATATCACAATTGAATTTGTGCTCTAAACAAATATCTATACTACTATTAGACATTTCTTCTTAGATGATCCATTGGTTCTTCAAAACCAGTCTCTCCAAAATTAAATCTCTATCTCCATTCCTTAAACCTATTTCCTTCTATTTCTTTTCTTCTTTAACAGTTTCAAAACTGATCTATACACCAAGCTATAAAATTGGGAATCACCTTTTTTACTTCTCCTTTACACCAAACCAATTGATCAAATCCTGCCCAGGTTTCTTTCCAAATCCTCTACAATCCTACTTACTCCTTCTCTTGTGGTGCTATTTGTTTTAATTTATGTTCTTCATACTGCTTTCCTTAACTATGGAAAGAGTTTCTATGGTATCTCCCTACCTTTATTCTTTCATCCAATCCACTTTATATCCTGCTGCCAGAATCATTTCCTGACTGAAGTCAAGACTATGCTTAAATTTACCTTATGATCTATTTTATTATACCACTCAATAACTTTAGCAAGCTGCACAGATTAACCATATATCTAGCCACACATCTTACCATCCTACCTTCATCCTACCTTCACACCGTCTTCTTAAGCCTAACTGTACTACTCTACTTTCGTTGAGTACTCATTCCAAGTATATATTCGCTATATTTATTCATGCTGTTTGTTTTATGCATAACATCTTAGCTGTCTCTCACACTTCTAATATAACCCACTCAACCCAAAAAGCCCAAAAGAGATGTCTCTGATCTATTGAAGATTTTATAGACATTACTTTAATATAGGTCTTTGCTCCAGGGTTCTACATCTTTTTCTTGAACAACTGATGTAGCATTTCATACACTGCTTTACAGGTTTATATACCTGCCTTCCTGCTACATGTTAGGCCCTTGAGATCAGAAATTACATAATTGATTTTCGTATCTATAGTACTTAGCACATAGTTGATGTTCAACAAATCTCGTTGAACTGAATGCATAAATATTTTGAATAATACTCCTAAATTTTACTTTCCTGTTTTTAAAGCAAGTTAAGATTTAAAACCCCAAAGTTACTATTATAAATAGTGATGGCTGAAGGAGAACTATAAAATCAAATATTTTAAAATGTAATAATAAAAAAATAATAGATCACATTTTCAAGATGCATAATATATTCCTGAATTTCAATCATCACTGTAAATATCAAAGATATCTTTTTTAAAGGAACATAAATACCCTTTAAGAGATTCCACTTCACCACATTAAACATTTATGGGATGTCTTTTCAGATTAATTACAATGAGATTGTTACAGAGTGTAGAAACCTTTCATCAATATATATTTTCAGTAATTTATTGATATAAAACTGCCATGGATGAAAAGATTGATGCTTCCAGAGTGATCCTATTATAACATTGTAATACATTTTCTCAAGTCCTACCACCCAGGATCATTGAAATAAAGAATACAGCCTTGCTTACCAGGGCACAGTAGAGGACCTCTACAGGCCCAGTCATATTCCTTATTAGAGGCAGAAGGGGGCCATGCCACCGATCTTGTTGAAGTTTCAACATGAGGCATAAGTACCTATCTTAGGACCCAGCAAAACTTCTTAGCCATGAAGTACCTCTGACCTCCTATCCTGCTATTCATCAGAAGAAAGGAATACAGTGCTCTAGAGCACGGATAAACCAACTATGTCCAGCCTGCAGTCTGTTATTGTACAATCCATGACCTAAGAATGGTCTTTATATTTTTGAAAGTTTGTAAAAAGAATAAAAGGAATACGAGACATAGGCCATGTATGGCCCACTAAGCCTAGAATATTTACTAAATGGTCCTATGGAAAAAGTTTGCCAACCCTTCCTTTAGAGCAGCACTGTCTAATAGACCTCTCTGTGATGATGGAAATGTTCTGTCTCTGCTGTCCCAATATGGTAGTCATAAAACTCATTTAGCTATTGAGTATTTGAAATGTGGCTAGTGTAACTGAGGAAATGGATTTTAACTGCATTTAATTTTAATTAATTCAACTTTAAATAGCCATATCTGTCTGTTGGCTACCATGTTGGACAGCACAGTTCTAGAGAACAATTTCCCCTACTCCAAAATTTCTAAACCTTCAAATGCCGTGAACAATGGATGGAATAGCAGCCTCAGTACTTGTTATTCAGGTCATCTAACTCCTCCAAAAACATTTTCCTTTCCTTCCATTTTGTATCCTCTTTTATTCCATTTCACCCGTTTCCTTCCAATGGATCTTCAGCCACCTTGTTATCCCATTCTCTTGTGTTTTAAGTGGAAAAGCAGAACACAAGGACAATCTAGGATCCTACTGCAAGGAACAGATGTGTTTCTGTAAAACTAAGTCAAACTCTAAATCATTGCCCTTAAAGGAGTGTGGTAGATGAAGGTTAGATTTTTTTTTTGGTGTTTGGTTGAATGATACAGATTTCTCAAACACATTATGAACTGACCTAAAGATCCAATCGCCATGTATAATGTAATTTCTGTGGAAAATTTAATCTGAGTTTCAAATACCTGACTTAAATCTTGCCATAAACTTTCTGACAAATTAGGAAACAAATTGTGTATAGTTTAACTATAAAAATCACATACAATTTGTGCAGTACTATGAGTCTTGGTATTTACTTGGGAAACATGGAAATTTTTCTATGACTTCATATATGATACGAATATTCCACATTTAGAACTAGCTAGTGCTTTAGTACTTACTTGCCCTTGACAATCATCTGTATTCCAAGGCAGTTTTATTCTGTCAGAGTGACACTTTCAAAATCAAACACATTCTCCTCAGCCTAACAGGTAAAAAAGTTTATTGCAAAGATAAGTGGAATACAATACTACCTTTAAAATATTTTCCAAAGCTGCATTCTTTTTAATATTTTATTTCATTAACCACAAGTTTCAGGACAAGATTCTCTGTGTAATGTACATGGCATTATTTCTTAGAACTTAGAATCAGAGTTCCAGTTTGCTGATTCCCAAATCAATTAATTCAGGAAGTTATAATGAGTTTTTCCGCCAAAGTAATTGTTTCTGTTAGAGTTTCTTTTGAACCATAGGTTAGTCTACCTTCAATGCATTTCTTTCTTAGGCAAAACATTAAATGGGCAATAGATAAATGTTGAGAATATCATCCAATCATTTTTTTAAGCAGCTGTCAAATGCTCTCTTTAGAAAGTTTCTCAAGGGGCAAGGGCTAAGTTTCAAGTAAATGACACAAAGCATCATAAAAATGTGCCAAATGATTTTTATCTGTCAAAATGGCTAATAAAGAAAAAGTACAGCTTCTACTCTAGAAAAAGAGAGAGAGAGAAAGAAAGATCTGTTCCTTTACAATCCTTTGAATGAGAATTTTTCATGCAGCACAATTGTGTGGGAAAATCAAGTGTGTGCTTACACAAACATTTGGAACCTCCAGGGTGCTTTTCATTAGAAAGACAATGTACCCAGACAATTGACCAAAATTTTATCTTTTTCAAGATATTTTACCATCATTAATACTCAACCAAATTGTCCAAACAATGCTTAACAAAAAAATATATTAAAAACTCAATACAAAATCATCTGACAGATTTTTTAAACTACTAATCACTGGCAAATTATTGGGGAAAACTTTGTATATAGAAACATACCATTGATAATTCCAGGTTTAAAATTTTCTTGAGGAGCCTAAGGGCCTACAAGTTACTCATGGATTTACATGACCTAACAATTACAAGATTTTACTAAACTCTATATTAACTTCGGCAAAGAGAGAGTTATAAGAACTTTTATTTTTGTTTTGTGTATGTTTAGAACAAGGAAATTCAAGGCATAATACTTCATTTAATATTCTCTCACAGATTTAGGTCCACAAAATGTGAAATTCAAATGAATTATAACTAGCATCAAGGACTAATAATTGAATGGGAAAGCAGTAATAACTTTGGCTGGACAGATGGCAAATCTAAATACTTTGAGACTAAGAAGAGAATTTAAAAAGGCCTTAAAGATCAAATAGTTTGGTTTTTTTAACCAGTACATTGATTCCTTCCACTAAATCTTATATACAGTTTCAGTTCCAATATTTCAATTAGCAGAGAGTTCTGTACCTCCCAAGCCAATAAATTCTACCTTTAGAATATTCTAAATGTTAGAAAAGTCTTTTGACAAAGATATAAATCTACTCACAATTTCCTCCGTAACATTTCTCACTTTAAATTCTGGTTTGGCTATGTGAGGTGCCAGTAGCAATTCAAAGAATTAACCTGAAGCCTGAAATGCAGTCTCATGTAGTTCCACTATAAGATATAAGAGTCCATCATGACAATAATGGGCTCTGAGGATTTGGGATACAAATATGGTCCATTTTGTGGCAGATTAACACAATAAAGATTATGAAAATACTTTGAATGGGAAAACTCTCTTTTATGTCTATGATTTTAGTCTTGACTTTGATTCTCATTTGCAAATTTTTCTGAGGATGTTATTTTCTTCCTTCGCAGAATGTTGTCATAAGGATTTGATAACAAGATTTAAATATTTTGAAAAATAGGCACTATAAAACCACTGACATTATTTAGTAAGTATACTGGTAGTAGCAGTGATGTACTCACTGTTTCATGAGGATTTTCACAAGCATAAAAAATAGATTGATCAAGATGTGCGGGTGGAAATTCCAGAGGAGATCTCGTCAAGATGGTGGCATAAGCAGACTCTGAACTCATCTCCTCCCACGAACACAACTAGGTTACAACTATTTTTGGAAAAATTATCCTGGATAGAAAACTGAAAACTGGATAAAAAATAAGCCCCACAAGAAGAGATAGACCTGGCAAAGGCTGAAGAGGCAGAAATTCCCGCTGGAGAGGAAAAAAGCCACGTTTGGGAGCAGCAGAGCTTCTCAGCTGGCCAGGCGGGAGCCACCCTAAGGTATGCAGCCCTCCCTGGAGGGGTGAGCTCTGGAGCAGGGCCAATACTGCTAAAAGCATCCTTAAGACTCAGCCCAACTGAGACAGGGGTCTTACTGTTCCTGTCTTTGCTGGCTATTAACTGTAGCAAGGCTACCCCAGAAAAGCTATTGGCCAAAAGGCGAAAAGACCTGGGTCCTAAAAGGCCCCGGTCCTAAAAGGCCCATGCACAAACTCACTCATTGCAACAACCTAAAATCACCAGAGAGAAGGCTGATAGTCCTTTGGTGAAATGAGACTCACCTGGTGGGCTCTGGGGGCATCTTGGTGAGAGGAGGGACTTCTCTGGAGACTGAGACATTGGGAGGGGCCATTGTTCTGACCTTGTCCAGGCTGCTGACACAGACCCTGGTGGGTACCATTGAGCTTCCTCCCTTGGCCTGTTAGCCCAGGGGTCTGCCACACACACTAGAGCACAGATTTAATCCAGTTCAGCCAGGGCAGGCAGCCCACCCTAGGGACCAGCCCCACCCAATAGCAAGCCCACAGACTACTTTTTGGCCTGTATTGACAGGGTGCCTTGATCCTCTACAGGCAGGTGACGGCGTCCACATCTGTGGGGCAGGGCCTATGTGAGGACCAGGTGAACTGTGGGGGGCATTGTTGGAGAGGTGGGGACCTCTGCTGTGAGGCGTCAGGGTATGCTCCAGGGGGTTGGGAAGTGTGCACAGACCAGGACTGTGTTGACGGCGTGTGTGGTCCTGTGGGGGCTGAGCCTTATCAGGGCAGAAGACCTGTGCTTCACAAATAGCCATAAAAGGGATCAGCCCCACCATCCAAAGCCTAAAACAATTGGGTGCTCCCATGCATAGGGCCAGCCCCACTCAGCTGCACTCCTATGAGAACTGACAACAGCCTTGTAGGCCTGAGGCCTATCGCAACTGTAAGCCCCCTAGCCTAGCAACCAGTTACACTGGGTACCAACCCAATTAAGAGGAAAACTGCAATAGGAGTGTGCTGATAGACTTTGTAGCCAACAGTGCTGAGGCTCCCTAAACCAGATTTACAAACAGCTGGCCAGGGAAAGAAAGACTAGACTCCCTGGGTGCCTGCAGTAAGAGCAGCCCTGCCACAGCAGAAAGACACAAGTAGCCCACAAAGGGGTCACTGCTGGATCATTTGGACTGGTGACAAGAGGAAAGCACACTGCTGGGCCTCATAAGGCATCTCCTACATAAGGCCACTTCTCCAAGATGAGGAGACATAACCAACTCACCTAATACATAGAAATAAGCACAGAAAAAGAGGCATAATGAGGAGACAAAGGAATCCATCCAAAGCAAGGGGACAGGACAAAACCCCAGAAAAAGGACTAAATGAAATAGAAATAAGCAACCTACTTGACAAAGAGTTCAAACAAAATCTCATAAGGATGCTCACAGATATTGGGAGAAGACTGGATGAACCCAGTGAGCTCATCAGCAAAGAACTGGAAAATATAAAAAAAGAACCAATCAGAAATGAAGAATAGAGTACTGGAAATGAAAAACTCACTAGAGGGACTCAATAGCAGAGTAGAGGATGCAGAAGAACGGATCAGCGAGCTAGATGAAAGACTAGAGGAAATCACCAAGCTGAACAGGAAAAAGAAAAAGAATTAGACAGAATGAGATCAGTCTAAGGGAACTTTGGGACAATATCAAGCACACCAATATTCAGATTATAGGTGGCCCAGAAGGAGAGAAGAGAGACAAAGGGGTAGAAAATTTATTTGAAGAAATAATAGATAAAAATTTTCCTAACCTGAGGAAGGAAACAGACATCCAAGTACAGGAAACAGAGAGAGCTCCAAACAAGATAAGCCCAAAGAGGCCCACACCAAGACACATGATAATTAAAATGTCCAAAATTAAAGATAAAGAGAGAATCCTAAAAGCAGCAAGAGAAAGGCCACAAGTGACATTCAAAGGAAAGCCCATAAAGTCATCAGTGGATTTCTCAGCTGAGACCCTTCAGGCAAGAAGAGAATGGCACAATGTATTTAAAGTGCTAAAAGGAAGAAACCTACAGCCAAGAATACTCTATACATCAAGGTTGTCATTCAGAACAGAATGAGAGATAAAGAGCTTCCCAGGCAAGCAAAAATTAAAGGAGTTTATCACCAAGAAACCAGTTCTATGAGAAATGCTGAAGGGACTTATTTAAGTGGGAAAGCAATGACCACAAATAGAGATAAAGAAATTATCAAAAAAAAAAAAAAGGCAATAAGATAACGTGTAAAGGTAAAAATATAGTAAAGGCAGCAGATCAAATACCGGTGAAGATAATATGAAGGTTAAAAGACAAATGTACTAAAATCACCTATTTCAATGATAAGAGGGTAATGGATAGACACACACTAAACAAGAGACTATGATTTCAAAAACATAAAATATGGGAAGAGGGAAGTGAAAAAGTAGAACGAGGTCAAGCTAAAGCATCTATAAACTCGATATAGACTGTTATATACATTGAATATTATATAGGAACCTCATGTAATCACAAATCAGAAACCTATAATAAGTAAGCAAATAAGTAAGATGAAAGAAATCAAACATATTACTAAAGAAAGCCATCAAACTACAAGGGAAGAGAGTAAGAGAAAAAGAAAGGAACAGAGAAGAACTACTAAAACACCCAGAAAAAAAAGTAACAAAATGGCAATAAATGCATATTTATCAATAGCTACTTTAAATGTCAATGGACTAAATGCTCCAATCAAATGCCATACGGTGGGCAATTGGCTAAAAAAACAATACCCACGTATATGCTGCATACAAGAGACACACTTCAGACCTAAAGACACTCACAAACTGAAAGTGAAAGGATGGAAAAAGATACTCCATGCAAAAGACAAAGAAAAGAAAGCAGGGGTAGCAATACTTATATCAGACAAAACAGACTTTAAAACAAAAACTGTAACAAGAGACAAAGACAGGCACCACATAATGATAAAGGGAACAATCCAACTAGAAAATATAACACTTGTAAATATCTATGCACCCAACACAGGAGCACCTAAATATATAAGCAATTATTAACAGACATAAAAGGAGAAATAGACAGTAACACAATAATAACAGAGGACTTTAACAGTCCACTTACAGCAATGGATAGATCATCCAAACAGAAGATCAATAAGGAAACACTCGCCTTAAAAGACACATTAGACCAGATGAACTTAGTAGATATATACAGAACATTCCATCCAAAACCCGCAGAATACACATTCTTTGCAAATGCCCATGGAACATTCTCCAGGATTGATCACATATTAGGCCACAAAACAAGTCTCGATAAATTTAAGAAGATCAAAATAATACCAAGCATCTTTTCTGACCACAATGGTATGAAACTAGAAATCAACTACCAGAAGAAAACCAGAAAAGCCACAAAAATGTGGAGATTTAACAAAACGCTACTGAACAACGATTGGGTCAATGAAGAAATCAAAGGTGAAATCAAAAAACTCCTGGAGACAAATGAAAACAAAAACACAACATGCCAAAATCTATAGGATACAGCAAAAGCGGTTCTAAGAGGGAAGTTTATAGCAATTCAGGCCTACTTCAACAAACAAGAAAAATCCCAAATACACAATCTAAAAGTAGATTTAAAGGTACTGGAAAAAGAAGAACAAACAAAGCCCAAAATCAGCAGAAGGAAGGAAATAATAAAGATCAGAGCAGAAATAAATGAAATAGAGACTAAAAAACAATAAAACAAATTAATGAAGCCAAGAGCTGATTCTTTGAAAAAAATAAACAAAATTGACAAATCCTTAGCTAGACTCACCAAGAAAAAAAGAGAGAAGGCTCAAAGAAATAAAATATGAAATGAAAGAGGAGAGATTACAATGGACACGTCAGAAATACAAAAGATAATAAGAGAATACTATGAAAAGCTATACGGCAACAAATTGGATAATCTAGAAGAAATGGATGAATTCTTAGAAACATACAACCTTCCAAAACTGGACCAAGAAGAAGTAGACAATTTGAATAGACCGATCACCAGTAAGGAGATTGAAACAGCAATCAAAAACCTCCCAAAAAATAAAAGTCCAGGACCAGTTGGCTTTCCTGGTGAATTCTACCAAACATTCAAAGAAGACTTAATAACTATCCTTCTGAAACTCTTCCAAAAAATTGAAGAGGAGAGTAGTCTTCCTACCTCCTTCTACAAAGCAATCATTATCCTGATACCAAAACCAGACAAGGACAACACAAAAAAAGAAAATTACAGGCCCATATCACTGATGAACATCTATGTAAAAATCCTCAACAAAATACTAGCAAATCGAATACAACAATACATTGAAAAGATCATACATCATGATCAAGTGGGTTTCATTCCAGGGATGCAAGGATGGTTCAATATCCACAAAGCTATCAACATGATACACCACAATAACAAAATAAAGAATAAAAATCACATGATCATGTCAATAGATGCAGACAAAGCATTTGACAAGATACAGCATCCACTTATGATAAAAAGTCTAAATAAAATGGGTATAGAAGGAAAATATCTCAACATAATAAAGGCCATATATGACAAACCCACAGCAAATATCATTCTGAATGGAGAAAAACTGAAAGCTATCCCTCTAATAACAGGAACCAGACAGGGATGCCCACTGTCACCACTCTTATTTAACATAGTATTGGAAGTCCTTGCCAGAGCAATAAGGCAAGAAAAAGAAATAAAAGGGATCCACATTGGAAAAGAAGAAGTGAAACTGTCACTCTTTGCAGACGACATGATTTTATATCTAGAAAACCCTAAAGAATCCACTAAAAAACTTTTAGAAATAATAAATGAATGCAGTCAAGTCGCTGGATACAAAATCAACATACAAAAATTGGTTGTGTTTCTATACACTAACAGTGAAGTAGCAGAAAAAGAAATTAAGAATATAATCCCATTTACAATCACAAAAAAAGAATAAAATACCTAGGAATAAACTTAAGCAAAGAGGTGAAAGATCTGTACACCAAAAACTATAAAACATTGTTGGAAGAAATCGAAGAAGACACAAAGAAATGGAAAGATATTCCATGCTCTTGGATTGGAACAATTAACATCGTTAAAATGTCCATACTTCCTAAAGTAATCTATAGAGTCAAAGCAATCCCTATCAAAGTTCCAGCAACATTTTTCACAGAAATACAACAAATAATCCTAAATTTATATGGAACAACAAAAGACCCCAAATAGCCAAAGGATTCCTCAGAAAAAATAACAAAGCTGGAGGTATCACACTCCTTGACTTCAAAATATACTACAAAGCGATAGCAACCAAAACAGCATGGTACTGGCATAAAAACAGACACACAGATCAATGGAACAGAATCGAGAGCCCAGCAATAAATCCAGACATTTATGAACAGCTAATATTCAACATGGGAGCCAAGAGCATACAAAGGAGAAAGGTGAGTCTCTTCAATAAATGGTGTTGGGAAAACTGGACAGCTACATGCAAAAGAATGAAAGTAAACCATTGCCTTACACCATGCACAAAAATAAACTCAAAATGGATTAAAGACTTGAATGTAAGACCCGAAACCATGAAAATTCTAGAAGAAAACATAGGCAGTACACTCTTTGGCATCGGTCTTAGCAGCATATTTTCAAGTACCATGTCTGACTGGGCAAGGGAAACAAAAGAAAAAATGAACAAATGGGACTACATCAAACTAAAAAGCTTCTGCACAGCAAAGTAAACCATCAACAAAACTAAAAGACATTCTAATAATTGGGAGAAAATATTTGCAAACCATATATCAGATAAGGGGTTAATATCCAAAATATACAAAGAACTCATCCAGCTCAATATCAAAAAACCAACAACCCAATTAAAAAATGGGCAAAAGATCTGAACAGAGATTTCTGCAAAGAAGATATATGGATTCCCAGCAGGCATATGAAAAGATGCTCAACATCATTAGCTATCAGGGAAATGCAAATCAAAACTACAATGAGGTATCACCTCTCTCTGGTCAGAATGGCTATAATTAACAAGACAGGAAACAACAAATTTTGGAGAGGATGTGGAGAGAAGGGAACCCTCATATACTGCTGGTGGGAGTGCAAACTGGTGTAGCCACTATAGAAAGCAATATGGAGTATCCTCAGAAAATTAAGAATAGATCTACCATATGATCCAGCTCTGCCCCTGCTGGGCATTTATCCAAAGAACTTGAAAATGCAAAGGCATAAAGATACACACACCCCTATGTTCATCGCAGTATTATTCACAATAGCCAAGACTTGGAAGCAACCTAGGTGCCCATCAAGGGACGAATGGATAAAGAAGATGTGGTATATATGCACAATGGATTACTACTCAGCCACATGAAATGATGAAATCCGGCCATTTAATGATAACATGGATCATCCTTGAGGGTATTATGATGAGTTTAATAAGTCAGAGGGAGAAAGTCAAATACCATATGATCTAACTCATAAGTAGAAGATAAAAACGAAAAACAAACACATAGCAACGGAGATTGGATTGGTGCCTACCACGGGGGGGGTGGGGCGGCAAAAGGGGTGATTAGGCTCATATGTGAGGAGATGGACTATAATTAGTTTTTGGGTGGTGAACATAATGTAATCTACACAGAATTCGAAATATATTACGATGTAATCTGAAAGCTATATATTGTTATAATCCAATGTTACTGCAATTTGAAAAAATAATTAATACATTTAAAAAAAAGAAATTGCAGTGGAATTTGATGGCATATCAGATAAAATCATTTTAATTCTCCTAAAAGAAAATGTGTTAAATACTGACATATGACAGTAACATTAATAATGGACACTGTGAAATTCATATTTTTGTAGCATTTATTTTTCAAAGAATATCTATACCTAAGATCCTTTTTCAAATAAATTGTGGGCTTATGCTAAAAAAAAAAAAAAAGATGTGAGGTTGGGAGAATTAAAAACCAGGACCAGCGTATCTTAAACCTTACCGTACATAGAATCATTTATAACCTTCTTTAAATACAGATTCTTTGTACCCACCCTCACAGATTCTCACTCATTAATTTGATTCTGCATTTTACTCCCAGATGAAACATAATGGGCCACACTTTGAGAATCACTGGTTTGGCCTCAAAATAAAAGAGATTAGCTCTAACATAAAATATGAAAATGTTAATGATGAAATAACATTTTGTAAACTTTAGAAATAGAGGAATAATTTGAGAAACATAAAACTAAAGTTTTGTTGATATGAATAAATTTATGTGAATGGATTTACAAGAATGCATACAAATATAAGGCTGTCTACCCATTTATAGGTAGCAAAAATATATAAAGAGATAAAATGTGCTTTTAATTATCTTAATATTTGATGGGAATTTGAAAATGCAAGTACACAAGCAATTAGGAGGAGCATCCAAAAGAGAGGAATGACATCATCATTCAGCCTAATGCTGGCTCACTTACTTGGACAATCTCTCTTTAATAATAGGACAGATTTGCTCAAAGACCCTCAAATACAAAAACAATCTATGTGCCTCAAAAATCTCACTTTGGCTGAGTTACAACTAGAGGACGAGAATAGTAGTGTTTGGGAAGCATTTATATCAAAGGCTGTTATAACAGTAAACGTTAGCTCTACTATTGCTATCTATGTGACCATGGGTAAGTCACTTAACATCTGGGAACCTCACCTTTCTCTCTTGTTAAAAGGGGATCATAATGTCTGTCCTCCTCTGCTTCAAGATGTCGTCATGTAGATCAAATTAAAAATGAATGAGCAAGTACTTTTAAAACTATAAACACTACCTCGTGGATGGTACATGGGTATAATCAGAGTTTTACTATGTAACCTGCTTCTTCAAATGCTAAAATCAGTTAAACTCATAGAAAGGCTATGGCTTCAGGGGAAATAATGACAGGTTCTAGAGACACCTTTCAATCTCATACATTTCTTTGAGAGCAGTAGGGATCAATGAGGAGTATGACTTTCACACATGGGCACAAAACAAACTTTCACCTTCTGAATAGGTTTCATAGCGATTTCTAAAGTGCATTTAATGAGTGCATCATCCTAACCATAATTGACTCTGGGAAGAATAAACTCTGGGATACACTGGATACTAAATTCTGAAACACACCCCAACCGTTAGCCATTATTTTGAGGTTCTCATCACTCTTATCAGTTCTCACAACTGAGTCCCAGTAATACTTGGGATCAAGATTGCCTTAAAGTTCTCAGCTTGACTAAACTTTAGACAGGCTTATTATTGACTCTAGGCCCTTGATCTTCCTTTTCTAGGAGCATTTACTTTAAAAATTTGTAATTGCAAATTCTTTCTATGCCCCTTTGAGAAGTAAATTTTTTAAAAAGCTTGTCAATTTTACAACCTATGACTTCTTTCTCTAGGATTTAGGAGCCATCCCTCTGATATGTAAACATCAAGGAAGATAGTACTTGGACCTCCCAGCCTCTATGGGAGTAAAGGAGCCTAACTTAAGTGGATGCCTTACTCTAAGCTGTAAAACTACCTCCTAGCATGTAGATACAAGAAAATTTACTTTTCTTTTGAATAAAGCCAATTAGCAAACACAGATGGCCTGTGTTTACCATCTCACCCCAGTGCTGAAAAATGTTCCCATCCTTAGTTTCAGTAGAATTGAGTTCAGACTTTAGTTGGTCTTCTCCTCTACCTCAATAAATAAAACCTTTTTTTTTTTTTTGAGGAAGACTAGCCCTGAGGTAACATCTGCTGCCAATCCTTTCTCTTTTTGCTGGGGAAGACTGGCCCTGAGCTAACATCCGTGCCCATCTTCCTCCACTTTATATGTGGGATGCCTACTACAGCATGGCTTGCCAAGTGGTGCATAGGTCTGCACCTAGGATCCGAACCAGCGAACACCAGACCACCAAAGCAGAACATGCGAACTTAACAGCTGCGCCACCGGGCTGGCCCCTCAATAAATAAAATCTTGAACTAAATTTTCCATACCTGATTAACTTTGTCCAGTGCAATTTTGGCTTTGACACTTGTGAACCTGTTGAGGACAGAAAAAAGACTTCTAATTTGCAATCACGAAAAGACTAACTAGAAGGAACAGCATTTCATAAAGATATACTATAAACAGAAACTATCCTTTGTGAAAAGGCTGCTGTCAGTCATATAAAGTAGCGTGAAGCTTGGAATTTGGAATTATTAATTTAAACAAGGCCTAAATATAATTGGTCTTGGGCAAGGAAAATTTTTGTGCAAAATTGTAACAATGTCCAATAGAACCAGTACTGTCTTTTCCAGATTGCCAAAACTCGCTCAACACATGACTGATAGCAGGAGCTTTGGTAAACATGAAAGAATGCTAAAGAAAATGTTGCCATCTGGCAAAAGAGAGAGAGGTGGTGGGCTGCAGGCATTTTCTATTTTTAATGAGATTTTACATATTCTATTAGACTAAAATGAGCATATCCAAATAGAAAAAAAATTCTACATTTTCATTTTAAGAAATTTAAATAAAGGAATTCATTAGGTTACTGTATTCTACTCTTACCACTCTTCCATTACTATTTTTGACAAATTACATTTTCATGTACTATGTTAACGAAGACATGATCTGGCATATGTCCTGGTCTGTGCAAGCATAGAGTGTAGCTGTAACTATTCATACATCATGTTGCCTTTCCATTACTGTAATTTTATATGGTCTTTCGATGAATGTGCTCATGTATTACATGTCTGATGAGTCTTAACTAAGCCTAAATATAAATGTGAAGTCATTTTAAAATTATGTTGTAAAACATATATACTTCTTTTTCTAATGTAGTGCCATACTGTATAATCTCATTACTAAGTCATGGCAGTTTGTCCACATGAAAATCATTTCATTTTTCCTTTTTTTGTCATGTCTAACTGGCAAGGAGAGGAATATTTTGCAGTTAAAGACTGTGTGTAATTAATATCCATAATTATAAGATGTGACAGTTAAAATCAATAACCCTTTTATTTGCAGTACATATCTCTTAAACCTTAATTGCTGATTTGGTAGTTAATTGAGAAAATCCTTGTTAATGATCTGATGTAGCTCTGAGGAATGTTGAATGAGTAAGAGATTTTTTTTCCAGTAAAAATAATTTTCCCAACTGCATATGGCTGATCCAGAAGAAAGATTAGTGGAGTGGGCAACGGAATCCAGTGGTTCAATTTCGCTCAGCCACATAGTCACATATGACACAGACACAGAAATGTCTATGTTAGAAATTATTTATCTCAATGAGAATTCTGATCAATGACACTCCTATCATATAGGAAAAATTCAGAAATAATAATATTCCCTAGAACTTATTTTTAGGAACATATGGAACATATTTTGTTGTAGAACACCTTAGTTCATCTTTTCTAAAGTCATCTGTCTTTTGCTTGACGACTTCTTGCTTCTGTATCACTCAGAGCTTACTCAGCTACTGAGCTAATTGATCCTGGAGAGGATATTGTTAATGATTCTGGTGGCATAAATTCTCCAGAATTAGAAATCTGATCTCATCTGTGTTAGCCTCCTTTTCTAATTTAAAAATCATTGCCCTTCACAGCCATTACAGAAGGATTTCTCACTTTAGATATGTTATTTAGAAAAGAAATTCGGTCAATTTCAGGAGAAAACCTTTCCTGGTAGAGGAAGGAGGAAGGAAAATGACATTCATTGAAACCTAAAAGGTGCCACATATAGTCCTAGGTATTTCAAATAATACAATATTATAAAAATTCTGACCACCACCATGAGAAGTGCTTATCGTTACTATTTCCACAAAATAGATTTAAAAAGGGGGAGAAACTAAGGCTCACAGATGTTGGGTAACTTGCTTAGAGACCAACTGATAGTTAATGATGAAACAAGGATTTGAAACATGACTTCAAATCCATGTTTTTTCCCCCAGCAACAGGATGCATCTATAAGATAATCTATAGTTGGAATAGAAACATCAGGGTTGAAAAATGTGTTTTAAATTAAGTATGCTTGGATGCAAACTGTAGCGTGCTCAGGTCAAAACCTCTGATATGTGTCAAATGATGTATACCTATGTTTCCCAAAAGGTGCAACTGTGCCCTGGGCTCTGACTACAAATTCACTAGGCACTTTGGAATATTTTAAATTTTTAAAAGTAATGCGGTGATACTCAACATCTCTCGGATTACTGAAAACTACTAGTTTGAGGTCGTTCGGTTTCAGGAGTAGATTATGCTAAATTCCTTTCAATGGCATATCTTTGAATAGCTGCAGTTCAGCGATTACTGTGATGAAAAGCAAGTACCAGGCAAAAAACAATGTGGACCAGGTAAAATGAGGCTCCTCATGGGGATCTAGCCTGGTTCAAGCATCTGAGAAATTGTGCAGTACTCAGTAGATGCATACATTCCATTAGTAAGTAAGTGTGCTTATCTAAAATTTAAATATTTTTGGTAATTTATGTGTATTATTTTTTCTTCAAACCCCTAACACATTGTTAGGACATAAGTATTTATTGAGTTATTTGGACTTCACTTTTTAATAAATGGAACTGAAGTGTTTCTTTTGGTCTTAGGACATAGTGACAACATGACTGAGACACTAAGGACCCATGAAACAAGAAAGCTTGGGGATCTCAGGAAACATTTACCATCTTCTTCCTCTGCAATAAAGAGGTCTTGGGATTTGTCAATAGAAGTTAATGATGTGACTAAATCAGAAATAAATGAATATTTCTCCAATGATGCTTCAATCTGTTCTACTTTAGAGCTAAAGTCAAAGTAATCTGAGAGAAGTCTGCATTTCAAAAGAATATTTATTCCAAAACATTCCTCAAGATGAGCATATGGCTAAGCCTTTTGAGGCTGTGTGATTGATAAATTTACCCTCTGAGCTGAGCACTGCCATTGGTGCCATAAAGTGTAAAGGACTGAGGACCTGACTCCCAAGTCTGGTTCTATCATTTGCTGACAAAACTAGTCAAAAATTGGTTATGCTGTCCTCACTTGGCAAATAAATAGAATTCAGAGAGAAACCCCACTTTATATAGTTTCTATTGTGAGAATTGAAAACAATATGAAGCAAAATTTCTACCAGGCACAAACTAGTTGCTTAATAAACATTACTATCTACCTCCTGAGTCCACCCTCCTGTTGCAGAGAAGATCAATAATCAATACTTGAACCTCATAGTCAAAGAATTGTCAACATTTCCTTCTATTATATTCTACCCTGAATGTGCACTATAGATAAGAAAACTGGAGTCTCAGAGAGTCTCTCCAAGGCTTTATTCATTATTCAGTCAAGGTTCATATTGATTCTCTTTGGGTCATTTCTACCATCCCCTAACTTACACCTCATTCTCAGTCTATTTAATTATCTGCCCTGACCACAAATACAAGACCAATATCCCCAAAACACAAATCCAAATATGTCATCTACTTCTATTCAAAAGACTTCAGTGTCTCCCCATAGCCTACAGAATAAAGTCCAAATTATTGAGTGCAGCCATCAAAGCCCTCCATAACAGAGCCAAACTCCTTATTTAGAGTAATGTAGCCCAAGTGTTAAGAGCAGACTCCAAAGTTAGATTTCCTAAAATCAGGGCTCCATGAATTTAAGCAAATTACTTATCCCCTCCATGCCTCAATTTCCTCATCTGAAAATGGGAAAAATAATAGAACCTACTTGAAACAGTGGCTATGGAGAGTAAATAAGTTATGATAAGTACTTAGAACAGTGCTTGACGTGGAGAACATACTGTATAAATGTTAGATTACTCCTATTCCTACTCACACACTCTTAACATCAACAGAGTTGCATAATACTTTCTGAACAAATCCCAAATTCTTGGATGTCTGTGATTTTTCTTGTTTTCCCTATATTTAAATTCTCTTTCTCAGCTTATCACCAGCCCAAAGCTTTGCAAACTCTCTTAGCCCATCAAAAGCCTCCCTATGAAGCGACATCAACATCATGGCAGAGAGCGGTCTCATAGAAATCTTTCCCCCCTGATATACAACAACAACAAAAAAACACATAATCCAAAAGAGGTCATCCAAACAAAACACAAAAAACGTTGGAAAGACCCATGCAGCCATATGAAGGAGGGTGGAGAGACTGGAGCCCCCTCAGAGGAGGTGGAATGAGGTAAGAGAAATCTTCTCTCTCTTCCCTTAAAGACTGCTATCTGTGACTGCAGGAGGCCTCGGAGAGAGAAGGAATTGGGGAGGGGACAATCATTTGCAGGAACATCAAGGACTCCCAAGGGCTCTTGCAGCCTAGAGAGAAGCCCTCCACTTGGGTGAAAGCTTTCACGGGGGGCAGGGAAGGGTGACCTTATCAAGCCAACACCCCAGGAGAACAGAGGGAGAAAAACCCCAAGAGCAAACCAGAGAAAGCACCCCTCCCTCCACCTGCTCAGTGCAGCTCCAGCCCCTGGGATTTCAGCTGAAGGCAGAGGGCTCAGAATATGCAGCTCTTGACCCCACCCAGTGGCAATACATGTTAACTGTGATCAAATAACGCCAGGATGTGAGAGAACAGAACTCCCTCTAGCAATATCAAACACTTTATTAGATCTCTAGACCAGAGAGAAAAGGACAGGTACCCAGAAATCAAAAGGACAGGACACAGAAATATGAAATCTAAATGACAAATAATTCAAAACAGCTATCATCAAAAAACTCAATGAAGTAAAAGAGAATGTAGAGAAACAATTCAATGTGTTCAGGAGCTACTTCACAAAATAGACTGAAACTATAAAGAAAATCAATCAGAAATATTAGAGATGAAAGACACAATGGAAGAAATAAAACAAAATATAGATTTCCTGAATGTTCAAGCACACACCATAGAGGAGTGTTTCGGCATAATCAAAGGTAGACATGCTGAAATGCTCCAGATAGAGGAGGAGAAAGAACTATGACTAAAAGGAAATAAAGTCTCTGAGAAATATCCCACTCAGTGAGGAAATGCAACATAAGAATTATAGGTATTCAAGAAGTAGAAGAGAAGGAGAATGGAGTAGAAAGCTTGTTCAAAGAAAAAATAGCAGAGAACTTCCCAAACCTAGGGAAGGAAATCCACATGGAAGAGGCTGCCAGATCTCCCAAACATCTCAGTGTAAAAAGACCTACCACAAGGCATATAGTAGTGAAACTGGCAAAAGTGAATGACAAAGAAAGACTACTAAGGACAGCAAGGAAGAAGAAAATAACCTACAAAGGAACCGCCATCAGGCTTTCAGCAGATTTCTCTGCAGAAACCTTACAGGCTAGGAGAGACTGGAGTGACATATTCAAATCATTGAAGGACAAAAACTTCTACCCAAGAATACTCTATCCAGTGAAAATATACTTCAGATATGATGGAGAAATAAAAACTTTCCCAGACCAACAAGCTAAAGGAGTTCATAGCCATGAGACACCCCACTACAAGAAATCATCAAGAAGGCCCTCATACCTAAAAAAAAAAGAGTTGGGGGGAGAAAGCAGTTACAAAGCACTGCGTAAGGAGTTAAATAGGTAGACAGAATCAGAGCAGGATAGCAAATACCCACATACAGCATTAAAGACAAAGGGAAGGAAAACACGCAAAACAAAAATAATCTTGTCATTTTAACCACAAATTCATAACACAAGATGGAATAAGATGTGAGAAAAACAACTCAGGAGGGAAAGAGGAAAGGGGCTGAATAGGTTTAGTCCAAGAAAATTAGAGGTCATCAGAAAAGGGACTATCTTATCCATGAGATCTTGAATGCAAATCTCAGGGTAACCACTAAACAGAAAAGCAGAACAGAGACATAAATAATAAACAAGGAGTAAATAAAGAAACACAACATAAAAAACTATGTGACTTGATTGGTAGACCAAAATACACAGGATGAGAAACAAAGGAAATCCTGGAGAACTGGAAAACGAGTAATAAAATAGGAGCATTAAGCCCTCATATATTGATAATCATCCTAAATATAAATAGATTTAATTCTCCAATAAAAAGATAGAGTGGCAAGGTGGATTAAAGAACAAGACCCAGTACTATGCTGCCTCCAGGAGCTCCAACACATCTCAGCTCCAATGACAAACATAGGCTCACAGTGAAGGGATAGAAGATGACACTCCAAGCTAACGGCAAACAAAAGAAAGCAGATGCTGCAATGTTTACACAGACAAAGTAGACTTCAAGATAAGACAGGTAAAGAGGGACAAAGAGGGGCAGTATATAATGATCAAAGGGACACTCCATAAGAAGAAATAATGCTTATAAATATCTATGCACCCAACACAGGAGCACCAAAGTACATAAAGTAACTATTAACAAACCTAAAAGAAGACATTAATAATAACACAATAATAGTAGGGGACCTCAACACTCCACTCACATGAATGGACAGATCATCCAGAGAGAAAATCAGCAAGGAAACAGTGGAATTAAGTGAAAAGCTAGACCAGGTGGACTTAATAGACATGTATAGAACACTCCATCCAAAAACAGCAGAATACACATTCTTCTCAAGTGCTCACAGAACATTCTCAGGAATAGACCATATGTTGGAAAACAAGGCAACCTTCAATAAATTTAAGAAGATTGAGTTAATAACAAGCATCTTTTCCAGTCACAAGGCTATGAAGCTAGAAATTAATTACAAGGAAAAAAGTGAGAAAAGGACAAAGAAGTGGAAACTAAAAAACATGCTATTGAGCAAGCAATGGATCATTGAAGAAATTAAAGGAGAAATCAAAAAATATCTAGAGACAAATGAAAATTAAAACATACTGTACCAACTCATATGGGATGCAGCAAAAGCCATATTAAGAGGGAAATTCATCACAATACAGGCTCACCTTAACAAACAAGAAAAAAAAAAAAGCAATCTCAAACTAAACCTAATTGAATTAGAAAAAGAAGAACAAACAAAGCCCAAAGTCTGCAGAAGGAGTGAAATAATAAAAATCAGAGCAGAAATAAATGCTATTGAAACAAAAAAGGCAGTGGAAAGGATCAATGAAACAAAGAGCTGGTTGTTTGAGAAGATAAACAAAATTGACAAAACCCTAGCCAGATTTACAAAAAAAAACAAAAAAGAGAGAGAGAGAGAAAGCTCAGATAAATAAAACTAGAAATTAAAGTGTAGAAATAACAATGGAGGGCCAGCCCAGTGGTGCAACGGTTAAGTTCTCACATTCTGCTTCAGCAGCCCTGGGTTCACCAGTTCAGATCCCAGGTGCAGACATGGCACCGCTTGGCAAGCCATATTGTGCTAGGTGTCCCACATATAAAGTAGAGGAAGATGGGCATGGATGTTAGCTCAGGGCCAGTCTTCCTCAGCAAAAAGAGGAGGATTGGCAGCAGATGTTAGCTCAGGGCTAATCTTCCTCAAAAAAAAGAGGAAAGAAAGAAGAACAGATACCACAGAAATACAATGGGTTGTAAAAGAATACTATGATAAACTAGATGCCAACAAAATGGACAATCTACAAAAAATGGATAAATTCTTAGACTCTTACAACCTCCCAAAGCTGAATCAAGAAGAAATAGAGAATCTGAACAGACTAATCACAAGTAAAGAAATTGAAACAGTAATCGAAAGCATCCCAAAGAATAAAACCCCAGGACCAGACGGCTTCCATGGGGAATTCTACCGAACTTTCAGAGAGGATTTAATACCTATCCTTCTCAAGCTATTCCAAAAAATTAGGGAAGTTGGAACTCTTCCTAACACATTCTATGACGCCAACATCACTCTGATCCCAAAGCCTGACAAGGACATCACAAAAAAAGGAAAACTACAGGCCAATATCACTGGTGAATATAGATGCAAAAATTCTCAACAAAATATTGGAGACCCGAATACAGCAATACATCAACAAGATCATACATCATGATCAAGTGGGATTTCTTCCAGGGACACAGGGATGGTTCAACATCTGCAAATCAATCAATGTGATACACCATATTAACAAAACAAGGAATAAAAACCACATGATCATCTCAATGGATGAAGAGAAAGCATTTGACAAGATCCAATAGCCATTTATGACAAACACTCTTAACAAAATGGGGAGAGAAGGAAGTTACCTCAACATAATAAAGGCCATATATGACAAATGCACAGCAAACATCATACTGAATGGGGAAAAAGTGAACTCCATCCCTATGAGAACAGGAACAAGACAAGGTCGCCCACTAGCACCACTGCTATTTAACATAATACTGGAGGTTTTGGCAGAGCAATTAGGCAAGACAAAGGAATGAAAAGAATCCAAATAGGGAGTAAAGAAGTGAAACTCTTGCTGTTTGCAGACAACATGATCTTATATATAGAAAACTCTACAGAATCCATCAGAAAACTATTATAAATAATTAACAACTACAGTAAAGTTGTGGGGCAGAAAATCAACTTACAAAAATCAGTTGCATTTCTGTACTTTAATAATGAACTTGCAGAAAGAGTACTCAAGAATACAATTACATTTAGTCACAAAAAAAAGAATAAAGTACCTAGGAATAAACTTAACTAAGGAGGTGAAGGACTTATACAATGCAAACTACAAGACATTATTGAAAGAAATAGATGATGACATAAACAGATGGAAAGAGATTCCATGCACATGGATTGGAAGAATAAACATAGTTAAAATGTCCATACTACCCAAAGCAATCTACAGATTCAATGCAATCCCAATAAGAATCCCAATGACATTCTTCATGGAAATAGACCAAAGAATCCTAAAATTCATATGGGGCAACCAAAGACCCCCAATTGCCAAAGCAATCCTGAGAAAAAAGAACAAAGCTGGAGGCATCACAAGCCTTGACTTCAAAATGTACTACAAAGCCATAACGATCAAAACAACATGGTTCTGGTACAAAAACAGGCACACAGATCAATGGAACAGAACTGAAAGCCCAGAAATAAAACTGCACATATATTGACAGCTAATCTTCGACAAAGTTGCCAACAACATACAATGGAGAAAAGAAAGTCTCTTCAATAAATGGTGTTGGGAAAACTGGACAGCCACATGCAAAAGAATGTAAGTAGACCACTATCTCACGCCATACACAAAAATAAACTCAAAATGGATCAAAGACTTGAAGATAAGTCCTGAAACCAGAAAACTCCTGGAAGATAATATAGGTAGTACATTCTTTGACAGTGAACTTAAAAGGATCTTTTTGAATACCATATCTTCTCAGACAAGGGAAACAAAAAATAAACAAGTGGGAATTCATCAGACTAAAGAGCTTCTGCAAGGAAAAGGAACTAGGATCAAAACCAAAAGACAACCTACCAATTGGGAGAAAATTTTTGCAAATCATATATCTGATAAGGGGTTAATCTCCATAATATATCAGGAACTCACACAACTGAACAACAAAAAAACAAACAGCCCAATCAAAAAATGGGCACAGGAGATGAACAGACATTTTTCCAAAGAAGATATACAGATGGCCAATAAACACATGAAAAGATGTTCAACATCACTAATCATCAGGGAAATGCAAACCAAAACTACACTAAGATACCACCTTACGCCTGTTAAAATGGCTATAATCACTAAGACTAAAAATAGCAAATGTTGGAGAGGGTATGGAGTGAGGGAACCCTCATATACTGCTGGTGGGAATGCAAACTGGTGCGGCCACTATGGAAAAAAGTATGGAGATTCCTCAAAAAACTAAAAATAGAACGACCTTATGACCCAGCTATCCCATTACTGGGTATCTACCCAAACAACTTGAAATCAACCATCCAAAGTAACATATTAACTGCTTTGTTCATTGCAGCACTATTCACAATAGCCAAGACGTGGAAACAATCCAAGTGCCCATGGACTGATGATTGGATAAAAAAGATGTGGGATACATATATATATATATATATATATATATATATATATATATATACACAATGGAATACTACTCAGCCAGAAAAAAAAGACAAATTCATCCTATTTGCAACAACATGGAAAGACCTGGAGAGAATTATGCTTAGCAAAATAAGCCAGACTGAGAAAGACAAACATCAGATAATTTCACTCATAAGTGGAATATAAACAAACACACGGACAAAAAAAAAAAACCAGTTCAGTGGTTACCAGGGAAAGGGGGTTGTGGAGTGGGCACAGGGAGTGAAGGCATAAACTCACACTGCCTTAAACAATGAGGAAATTCATCAGCTAATATGACTGCTGTAGTGTTTTTTGATCCAGTACTTCAGAACTTTCACCAAGAAATTAGCTTCTTTCTCTCTCCCTCCTGCCTTTTGGATTGTTCTGAAGTTGACTTCTTTTGTTGGGTCATAAGACAGCAGCCATAGGCTCCTAAAGCTACTTTCTTCCTTGTTTATGTCAAGAATGAGAGATTGTGTGTGTGTGTGTGTGTGTGAGAGAGAGAGAGAGAAAGAGAGAGAGAGATTTAGAGAGAGAAAGAGAAATGTCTTTTTCAATCACTGAATAAAAGTCCCGAGATTCACTGTGACTGGACTAATGTAACACTTCTTCATTTGTGGAGAGTCATAAAGTAATTGGGCTTAGGCATTGATTTGCTGGTAAATGATTAAAATCATCCTCTGAAAAAAAAGCATGCATATATGTACATAACATCATTATAAATTTTACTCATGTGGAGGATGTTTAGCACACAATTTACAAATAATAAAGTATACAATACTCTTCAATGTAAATTCCATATGGCCAATTAATTGTCATAGAATACTTTTAACTTTTGCTAAACTCTTGTACCTGTAGCCAACCTGTGATTGCAATCCAGTCATGGTTTGAATATGTCCTCCCTGCTGGGAAATCTCTTTGATTCATTCATGTGAGCAACTTATTTGCTCATTGGGACAATAGTTTTCAAGTACTGCAAGAATACATATTATTTGGCTACCAAAGGGATGTCACTGACTTCAGAGTTGGGAAAAGGTATGCAGTAGCACACCATTATATAGAATTTCCACCATACAGAAACAGTAAATATAAATAATTTCAAGAACATAGATTCAAATAAGGTATAGTAAAACAATATAAAATAATTAGAAGTTGGTATATTTTAAGTATTTATCTTTTCATAGAATTTAAATATGAGCTTATATAATTTAATTTTTAGTAATGGCTGTGTGTAGTAGCTGACTTGCAAACCTTTAAGAAATTTAGCAGTTGACTCTCAGGAGCTGGCAGCCAGCTCCAGTACACTCCAGGCTGAGGTCTACATTACATGCCTACTCCTAATTCAAAAACAGTGGTGCAGGGATGGATTAAACTGTTGGTATCAGCAAATCAGGATAAATCTTTAACTAGATCAGATAATACCATTCAAACTACATGAATGGGGCTTTAGGCTACTGTTAGGACTGGGGAAGGAAAGGTAAATGCTAGAAAGATAACCAAAAATTTCTGCCACCAGCAGGAACCTGAGCATCCTGGGGTCTGCAGCAGCAGGAATGTGGGGCCCTTTGCTACAGTGCTGCCCTGGCATGACCCAGCTCCCTCACTTTCCAGCTCTGTGTGTCTTTGCTCAACCTTCTGATTTCTGGAGAAGAATACGATTGGTCCAGCTTAGATCACCAGGAATCAACATTTCCTCTGAATAAAATTGTTAGATGTAACTGAAGTAGGTGAAATACTTCTAATATATACTAGATAAAATAAAATGTCATTATCTTATTTTAATTCAAGTAGTTGATAATATATTCCAAATTTAAACAAATGAGATCTCAAAGTATTATACTTTTGGAGGTCATATAATAACTGCATCTTGAGTAAGAATTTGGGGAACTTTCTATCTCTTTTGCTCTTAGATATACAAAGTTCTAAAAAAAAAGAAAAAATGAATAAATAATCTGATTGTTTATTACTGTGTATCAGTTGAATTAGGTTTGGTTATAGGTAAAAGAAAATCCCATACAACAGTGGTTTTAAGAAGAATAAGAAGTTTATTTCTTCTTTAAGAGCCTGGAAGTAGTCAGTTGAAAGATGCATCCTAGGGAAAATCCACTAGTGGAAGGAATTGTTTATAGTATATATAAGATGAAAATGAAATCTGTGAGTTGGATTTTCTGTCCTTCCTGAGACCTAATTATCCAGCCATTTAACTTTGTAAACTATACCACTTAACTTCTAAGAAACATTCTTTTTTTAATCATATTAACCAAAGTTTGTGAATCAGTCTTCTAAAAGATTAAGTTGGAAGCTTGGAGAAAGAATTCTGACACATTGCTCCTGCAGAAAGTACAATTTATTGTGAAAACTACAGAAGATATGTTCAAGAGAACATACTAGGAGGCAGAAAGGGAGAAGATATGGGGCGAGTGCCGCTTTTCAAGTCTCTCCAGATTGTCATAGACAACACACTTAGGTTGGTGGAGGTGATATTCTCTCAGGCCCTAGATCCTAATGGGATATGGGAAGCCAGAAGCGGGTTGACAGGCCTCTTGTACCATCAACTCTATGGCCCTGACATTATAGCATAATGACCTTTTATGACTGAGTAATCATTTAGCAAGCCAGGTCACCTGTATCTAATACCCAAGTTCCATGTGTAATTTTGTGTTATGCCTCCAGTGCCATTGCCTGCAAATTACAAAGTAATGAAAATGTATATTATTATATTTACATTATATGCAAGATAACCGTGTAATAATGATGGTCAGACTGAAAGAATGTAGCATCAAAAGACCTAGCCAGGCACTGTCTATTGCTTGCAACCATGTACGCCTTAACAAATACAGAATTAGAGACTAGGAGTAGGGTAAGGGCCACAGACCTTCAGAGAAATTTATCTTTTTGGAATTTGTTATCAGGTTGATGTGGAGCAAAAAGCATTGAGATACTTTCCCATTTTCCAAAATAGAAAAGTACCAGCCCATGATACAGAGCAGCGAATTAGCCAATCAAGTTATTGACTCTGATTATTAAAGAAACAACAAAGGATCAAAAATTCCAGGGCCAATAAATTATCTTTGCTACTTCTAAAGGCACAGAGCAATTTAAAGTGAGAGAACTCTAAAAGCAAATCTTGAATCCTATCTCAAGTCTTGGATTGATAACAATTCCTGTATGTTATCGTGCTAAAAGAAATCTTCTATCTCTTGCAGCCACAAAGCTGAAGCTGCTAAAAATCAAATACAGAAATTGGTTCTATGAGATGCTTAATTAAAATATCAGTTAAATTCACAACCTCACCAATTCTTTTATATGAAAGATATGATACTAATAGGAAATTAGGGACTCCTCATCGCTGAAATAAGGGTATCCAGGAGCATTCATAGGATTTGGAGAATTCCAAACACTCAAACTCTTCTGAAATGTTCCCATTATGTCTTTCTTGCTGTACAGATCTAAGAATTTACCCAATTTCTAACATTTATAGCCTCCCAATTGCCCCAGTTGGTGAAATGCAAAATCAGAGTCGAGAATAAAAGAATTATACCCGGAAAACTTTTTATGAATTTGAGAATTTATATCATAAAAAAATGGGGATTTGTAGATGAATATTTTGAGAGAATTCAATCATGAAGAGTAGAGTACAATTTTTAATTAGGCTTAATTCTTTGCTACCAGTGAACACACAGCGATTTGGAATTCAACAGTTTGCAAGCAGCTAACAGTGATTCTAATTATTTGTTGGTTTAGTCAAAGCTAAACTAGACCAAAAGGTGACCCATGCTGGGTAATACTAAAAAGACAGAAAGCCCTTAGTCTGATGTAAAAGAAAGAATTCAAAGGCCACAGGATAAAGTAATGTTAGATTGGATCCATCCTGTACTTTTCACCTATATATCCCCTCCCTATGTTCATAGACAGAGTTCAGACAACTCTTCATTTTACTTTTCAATTAGGAACAGACTGGTGATGGGAGTAAGTCCTAGTTTCTTTGAAAAACACATTACTATGCTGAAAATTCTAGTGAACAACGGTGGAATAAAAATTGCTAGGGACGGAACAAGCCAAGCCCTCTGGGGCCAAGACTGTGTTACTACTCTCCAGAAACAAAATGTCACCCTGCCATAAGATTACACAGTCCTTACGACATCCCTCTTCCAGATGTCTCAGCTCAAATTCAAATCCCAGTGACAGTAAATTTGATTATTCAAATGTGGCTCTGGTATCTGCTCTAGAATTAATCAGTCACGGCTAGAAATGGGACTTGATTATAGTCACTGGGGCATCACTGTAAGCATGAAGGGTCACTCTACTTTGACCTCTTATGTTCTTTTTTTACTTGTTTCTCAACACATGTACACACACACACCCCGCCTTGTTCCCTTAATCCAAAACTGTTACTACCTAATTAGATCTAACCTGTCCCATGCACATGCACTTCCTCCCTGTGTGTGGAAATGCACACAATTTCCAGTTTATATCCTGCAACTCAACCAGAGTTCTTTGTCCCATAGAAATACCCAGAACTTCCACTTTGCCTTCCCAACATAATAACTCATATTAAAACTTAAAAGGAGACAGGATAGGGATTTGCTAGTTGCCTTGTACTGGTAAATTGTTAACAAGAGCACTCTGGGTGAAAAACAAGTCTTGGTTTACAGTGCTTACTGAATTCCATAAACACTTTCACTGTGTCCAACTTCGAGCTGCCAATGTAAAGTCACTGAACTGCAGAGCTGGAAAGAGATGTACACAATCGGCTCTCTAAGTATATAACAGCTGGCTCTAGCTTTTCTACACCTATATGATTATACAACCAGGAATTGGGGAAATTCTGGAGTCTAATGATTCTCTCCTTAGGTATATTTAGCTCATTTTTATTTATCCCCTTATCCTCAAAATCTCCCCATGCCGGTAGAATTCAATGATGTTCTGTAACATCAGGAATTAATACAAGTATTGAACCAGGATCCAACAGTCTCCCACAGCTTTTATATCTCTTTCCCTACCTATCTAAATTAATCCATCCATGTGAAGAAAGATTGGGACAATTTTTCACAGTACATATATTTAGTGTTACAATAGCATTATTTTCTTACGCTTCCTCAATTTCAGGAAGGGGAACTGCTCTGTTCAGAAAATTAGGTAATAAATGAGTATCTGGTTGAGTCTCAAGTCTCTGTCAGATTGGAATTTTTAGTAGTTTTTCTGCAAATCAAGTAGAGCTTACTTACTTAAATCAAGTAGGAGCAGTCAATTTCATTTCCTTAGAACATATGATTAATTGACTGTAGCAGGAACCTCTTTGGCCAGACGTACCCTACTCTAGGAGTACTGCACTGACCCTGTCCCCCAACCCCATTATTTAACCAGATACCTATTTTGCTTCAACTTATAGCCAATATAATATAAGCTCTATAAAGGCAGAAATGTTTCATGTTTTGTTCCAAAAATAGCTCCTGGCATCAAAAGAAAGGAGGGAATAAAGGAAGGGAGGGAAAAGAGAGGCAGAAATGTTGAAAGGTTTATCAAACATGATAGAATCATAGAATCTTGAAGCTGGAAAGCACCTGATGTTATCTCATCCAGCAGCCTCATTTACAGATTAGGAAATGGAATATTGGAGAGGTCAAAAATACTCATCCATGGATAGGCCGTCTATGATTGCCAAGTCAGAAACAGGTCGGAGAACACAAGTCTCCTAATTCTGTAAGAGGTAGTCTACTTTTAGGAAAGGCTATAAAATTGGGATAAAGGATGGAAATTTGCCATGGAGCTGTACAGATAGGATAGGACAGAGCAGAAGAGAACAGATATTTTTTCTTACATACCACAACTGTGTAAAAAGTATGTCATTCTTTGGAATTGGAATAGGTGAAATGCACCAAATCTCTTGGATTATTGCTTTCAGCTTTCTGATTCCTGGCCTTCTGAGCGACTCTTACGGTAACGAAGTCAACAATGGAGCTTCTCTTATCAAAAACACAGATGACTTCCCCCCACGTGGCCTCCAGCACATTCTGTGGGGACAAGCCATTCCAAAATGCCTGTGTCATTTTGGTATTTCACTGCTTGGGGGTCACAAACCATTCATAGAAGCAGGCAGATTCTACATGTTTGTCTGAAAGGCAGCATTCTTTGTCACTGTCTCCTTGACTTCTCCTGCATAACACAAATTTTTATATCCTATAATGGAAAGAAAAAAGAATCATCTGATTCTATTCAGCAATGTTATTCTTTGAAAGATTAATAATCTACTAAAATTTCACTAATAATGTACTATAATAATAATAAAATAAATTGAATTTTGTTCCTATATTTGGATCTGTGAATCAAAATCTCTATCTCAATTATAAATTGATCTCTGAATGTATAAATCTTGCCTTATCAAAATGCTAAATTAAAAAAAAACCAAGTCACTTTGAACATCAGAAAAGACTCAACTCTCTCATTTCATCTGATCATGAAATGAACCATATTATCATTGCAGGGTAGAATATCCAATTAGCTTTCTTAGAATTTTAGGAAGCTTCTGTTCTGGGCCATAGTTCTGTAATGATGCTCAGTAGATGAAGCTTTCACTTTCCCTGGTCAAAAGCTGTCTTTTCTTAGAGAAGAAAATTGTGGCAATCAAATTTGAATTTTTCTAGAAGATGTAGGTGATTTAGGAAAAGACCAATGCATATCATTTGCAGGAGTTTAAAAAATTGTGTTATTTCAGTAATCCTTCCAATATAACTTTAGCTGCAAAGGTACATAAAGGTTTTAAAAAAAAGAACTGAAAAAGTTTGGTTGAATAAGCCCAGGGAAGGATGGGTGAGTTACGGCTGACAAAGGTGACACTTTGGAAACAGTTAGATAGTTTGGATAATAATTCACTCAATCTTTCTGTGGTCCAGTATATCATTTATGGAATGATGATGATAAGAAAGAATTATTAACCAAGCACATACTCTGCAAGGGACTAGGTGAGTTACAAATCTCTCTGGCATTAATACCATCTTGAGAAGATATGTCAAAAAGATAAGATGCTAACAAAGAAGGCACTTTGTAGGATGAGGTGTTTAGATAAACCTTAACAGAAGATGAAGAATTGAACTAATCTTTGAAAGTTCAGTAGGATATTTAAAACCAGTGAAGCAAGGGAAAAGGGTGATAATATTACAGCTTGGAGGAAAAGAAAAGGGACAATATATATCACACTTACATGAAATTAGAATCAATTAACTTTGCCCTAACACAAGATACAGAAACCTAGTTACTTAACCTCAATGTAAAATAATAATAATAATGGCTAATAAACACAAACTGCTTGTTACCTGCCAGTGATTATTTTAAATGTTTTTACATGCATGAATTCACATAATCTTTACAAAACCTCTGAAGTCATTTGTATGATTAGCCCCCTTTTACAGATGCTGGAATTGAGACATACAGAAGTTAAGAAATTTGCCCAAGCTCATACAGCTAGTAAGCGGTGCAGCAGGGATTCCAATGAAGGCACTCAACAAATGGAAGCAATTTTTCACTTAAAATTTAAAAATTGCTATTTTTTAAAATAATAAACTAAAAAGCTCTATAAAACACTGAATAGAACAACTTTACAAATTGAACTTTGCAAACTCATATGTTTATTACAGAGTTTTTCCATTTTCTTCATTGAGGTTAGTGTATTATATATCTCTTATATACAGCAACGAATATTCAGAGGCAAAGCAGGTTACATAGAAATGGAAATCAGCCTCAAATATTTGTTAGCCAGGAATCATTATTCTACTCAAAATTACTGGATATAGTAAATTAACTTGGGGCAATACTGTACTGCTGTATCGAAATGATTAAAATGTGAGTAACTTCATGAGTCATTAATCAAATGCAGCTGAATAAATTACTGAGAGTTCAAACTACAGGCAACATCTTTGGAAAAAATTAACAAATGCTTAAGAAAAAAATTCAATATTGTTCATCAATTCACAGCAATCTGTATACATATTATGGATTGTCTGTAAATTTTGATATTTTAAATCCATTATAACATATGTGTGTTTGCTTCTGAAGTGTTATTTTGTTATTTTCAACCAAATAAACTAGGTGGGTCAATAAAAAGCAACTCAATGATACAACTCAATTAGGTAAAAATATGTAGAAAATATTCATAAATACCCTGTTATCTTAATCAGTTCTCAACAAGGGTTTCAAAAGTAGAAGTCTGCTCTTTTAACTTTCAATTTTATTCCTGACAAAGTCAAAATTTGTTTCTTCATTTGGGACACTTTCATATTTATGGCAAAGTGTACAGTAATTTCCTATACATGCCAATTATTTTAGAACAGAAAGAATGTAAGTTATTTCTTTAATTGTGGAGGTCTGAAAAGGATTTCAGGTCTCCCTATAGCTTTCAGGACAAAATTCAGAATCTTTCTCTATAACCAATACCCCCCCAGGATCTGGTCCTATAACCACCTCTCCCAGTTTCAGCCCCCAAGATTCTCCCACAGTCACTTAGAGTTTCTGCTTTGATATATTTGTAGCTTCCAGGGTTCATGAGCCCTGGCGCATGCTCTCATGGCATTCTGGAAAAGTCCATCCTTCTTCCCCTTATTAATCTAAATAAATTATGCTCATCCCCTTACCAGTATCACCTTCTCCCAGAAGCCTTTCTTTATCAATCCAGCATAATTCTGCCTGTGGTTCTAAGGAGTTGTGTATTATAGCGCTTGTACTCTGTGACACTATAGTAGCCGATTTGCTTTTTTGCCTCCTTTGCAGAACTAAGCTACTCAAGGACAAACATTATGTCTTATTTGACTTTGCCCTGTAGGAGACCTGGCTGTTGCAGAATGACTTATTGACCAATTTCAATAATTCACTGTCTGGTTTAGTTCTTCACAGCCAAGCTACAGGGTTAGAGTTACTTAAGCACGTTTTTAAAAGGGAGACTTAGATGTTCATTTACTGGGTATGTACATGAAAAGGAAAAGAGAGAAATGGTGACGCATCAACTTCCCGGTCCTTGCTCCCCTACTATAACTCCCTTTCACCATCTCTCATCCCTGGTCACATTCTAAGAGACACTAAGGGACCTGAACATGCTGCCTGAGTGAAAATTGTGTCTTAGAGGGGAAGTGATGTCAATGGCTCATCCTTGCTGCAAGGATCCATCTTTCTAATCCTGAAGAGAGAGTGAAGTTTGTTCACGAGATGTAACCATAATGGAATAAATGTAATGCCAAAGGCAGCCGACTTTTACAACAACCTGTCAAAACTCTTGTACATAAAAGTATAATTAGCTTCTCAACCCGCCTCTCAATCGAATATTGTTACCTCAGAAGAAGCAGATGAAGTTCTTATTACTCTTTGATGTATTTCCTTCTAAGACCTATTGGTTCAAAAACCTTACCAATGATTTTGAGAGACAGATTTAATAAATGAGAACCTTCTTCCAGCGGGGATCTTTTGAACCAGCCTGAAGTTATTGTTAGTTCATGAAGACATTTTGAGTCAAAATATGCTTACTATTTAAATATTAACATCATTTCTTCTATCTTTTCCAAGGGAGAGAAAAATTCAGAAAGAGACCCCTTACACAAGGCTGACCATTGTCAACTTTTTGTTACTAACCCCCAAAATAAGATAATCAAACTCAGAACATAAAGTAATATTATTTTCCCTGCACATATTATTCACTGTTACTTTCCTAGATAATTTCTTCAGCTGTGGGATGGGATCATAATATTTTCTGAAAAACAATATCACTTTGGCAGTTCTTGGCTCAGTGCTTATCCCATGCCATAAGAAAACAATTCTGGAACTATCGTTAAAACAAGCCTTACTGAAAACCTCACTGCAGCTCCTTGTCAGTAATGTTGATATGGTTAATACTAAATAATGCCTCCCCAAATAGAGCAAGTACATTTGCTTAAAAAGTGTGTTAGAAAAGATGCACTCAATAAATATTTCTTGAATAAAAAGTAAATAAACCTTCCAGAAAGATTATAAAAGAATTGCACTGTAACTTCAAATCCAATGTATCTCATCTTATATATTATCTTTTAAAAATTTTGTGGTTAAATTCAACCATGCTTTTTGAAAGAAAATAAGGGAAGACTTTTTTAAATGATTTTTTTCAAGAACATTTTTGTGAAGCAAATAACTACTCTTTAATTTGCTTCCTTTACATACCTTCAATTCTCTATTCTTACATTTAGGATTACCCATTCTCCCTGCTCAATACTAAAGGCTAAGTAAACCTACAGGAAAAAGAATTTCTGTTTGTCTTGTTTAATTAGGTCAAGGATGAAAAGGTCATGAAGTTTTGGAAGATAACAAAGAAAACATATTAACATGAGCATCGCTCTGTTTCAGTGCTTGAGGATATAGAAAGGGAATTTATTATATTTGGGTTGTGGATCAGGATATCTTTTCTTCTGAATAGGTCAACATGCATCTTTGAAAGAGTTATAAAATTCTGGGATTTGAATGTCTCCCAAATGTCAGAATTTTTTCACCTGTTTCAAGCTCTATATACTGTAATACTTTTTCTTTTACATAATTTCTACAAGATAAAATTCTGTTATATTGTTGTCGATCATTTTAAATTCCAATGAGTATTATTCAGTCTCAGATTGTCACATGAAACTTAGATTAGAGTTAATTCTTACCTGTCTAAAAATTTGTTATTCAGAAATGCCAAAGAGCATATGTAACACTTTAAGCAATTTCCTTTCAAAATGAGAGAAAAGAAAGCACTTTACTAACTGAAAGTCAACAAATCACATTGCTCAAGAGTAAATACTAACAGTGGCTACATTAGGCACATGAAGCTCTGGATGACTTATTTTTTCTGATTTTCTGATTTTTCTAATTTCTTTAATGAAAATTATTTCATTCTTATTCTTATTCTTTAATGAAATTATTTCATTTCATTCTTTAATGAAAATGTGTGCTTTACATAATAATCTCTTGCATTTAGATGATGAAAGGCAAATGGAGAATCAGCGTATAACTTTTATAAGCAATATGAGATCTTTGGAGTCTGCAATGGGAATACTAGCACACGTCTTTATCATGATTTCAGTTACAATCATGCACTGCTTAACAACAAGGATACATTCTGAAAAATGCATCGTTTGGTGATTTTGTCATTGTATGAACATCATAGAGTGTACTTACACAAACCTACATGGTATAGCCTACTACACGCCCAGGCTCTATGGTACTAATCTTATGGGACCACCTTCATACATGCATTCTGTCATTGACTGAAACATCGTTATGCAGCTCAACACTGTACACTGAAACAGTAAAAACCATGTGGCAGATACTTGTACTAAGAAACCATCATGTGGTAGAAAAACAGTGAAATAAATAGGAGAATATTCAAGTGAGAAGTGAGTGTCATTTGCAAATGCGTAAAGGTGATAATTATATAAACAGCTCATGCAGCAATCATGGTAACTTTTTAAATCGTCTAAATTACCAATTCCTCACTCTTTGGTTTTGGTGGTTTTACATAAATGTACGTAGCTAAAGATTTAAAGACATTACTAAGAATGAAAAGTATTTCATTTTCAAGGGAAGTACATGGGTCTTGGTTTTTGAACAGAAAAATCAAAAGCAAACAGAGTTCAGAAGAAATACTGAGAGGGCGATTTATGGAAAATGATCAAATCTGGTAAGACCACAAAGAATCCTTAAGCGTTTGATGACTATGTTTTCAAAAGAGAAAGACAAGCTGAAAAAATTGTCTAAAACAAAAATTAAACATTTTCTTTGGAAAACAGAAAGCATAAGGTACCCCAAAATTATTTACTCATATAATAATGGAATACAAAGATGATGGAATTAATTTTGCTCAACATTTTTCAAATGGGGTGAAGATCATAGCATTAGCTCATTTTGCAGCAAGTACAGATTTCCAAGGGGGCTAAATTGTGGTTCTATTTCACAAAAATGTCTATTTATTAAACCAAGGCCGTCAAAGCTATTTTGTCACCTTTACTCTCCAAAATTAAACTCTTCTGGCACAACTAAACCCAACTGGCACACATAGAAAATGATTGATTTTAGCTTCAGTTGATTTCTGAATATACAGAATAATAAAATTAAGGGAGGAAACAACACATAGTGTGTGGCCTGATAGGTACAATAAAGCTAATTATCACCCCTCACTAAAAATAAGTAGCACCTGGAGACTTCATATGATCCTTCATTAAATAATATGTGTGATAATAATAAAAGATTTTATTTCTTCAGACCCTACTTAACATTATGTACGTTTAATTTAGCAAAACTCAGTGGGATTCTTGAATGTTTAATTCATGCTGCCAGAAATTTATTAGAAAATAAATGAAGTGTGATAACAGTTCTTAAAGTGAATCTGACAGGTATCAAAGAAAAAGGTAATATCATTTAACTAATGAATTAAACATTTAAAAATTATGGAATCACTAATTTTAGAGCTCAAGGGGACTTTAGAAATCATTTTGAGCCAAATTCCCCATTTCCCCATTAACATAAAGACCAAAGAGGTGAATTTACTTTATCCAGGTCACACAGTAACATTTTGTGCATCCTGTATACTAAGAGGTCATGACAATCGAGAAGAAATCAATCACAGGGAAAGAGTCCCTTCAGATACGTCACATTTGTTAAGGCTTGCTGTACCAAGCACTTTACATGTGTTGGCTCATTTAATCTTCAGAGAAACTCTACAAGTTATGCATTATTGTCTCCATTTAATAGAGGAGAAAATTGGTTCAGACTTTAAATTACTTGGTCTACAGTACAGTGAGTGGAGGAGCCAAACTTTGATCCTATGTATCTGACTGCAAATCCCAAACCGTTTCCTTCCTGATTGCTATAAGAAGCTTACGGCCTCTTTTTTAAGGTGAAGTCATATTCCAACATCTTCTTGATGTGGCAACCCCATATCACACAGATAATGATTAGAAAATTTAGTGTCCTAAGAGTAAATCTTAGATGAAAGAAGTTCTAACAGGAAAAATCAATGTGACCCTAGAACGAGACACTTCTAATCCGAAGGCACGCTTTGTCATGTTAGCTCTCTCTCCCTTTTATTACGCGGACCAAAGCTAATTGTTGCAGGAGGTGCTATGTACTGTTTCAAAATATTAATTCCTACCAACAAGTCTTTGTAAAAGTACAATAAGAGAGAAGGCTTGACTTGGACCAAATTGAGATTGCTTCTGTGGGGTCAACAACCTCTTGGGAATCTAGACACTCTAACAATTTGCTTAAGAAGAAAAGGGATCAGTGAGGAGAAGATTTAGGAGGGTTCTGTGACCAGAGAAGAGAAACAGGGAAACAAAGAAGACTTCCCCGCCTTTATCCATTGTGCAGCCCAGTGGGCTGGGTCTGAAGCCTCAGGAGGAAAAGGCATTTCTAAACTGGCTTTGATGGCAATGAGTCCAGGAAGAAACAGCACAGCTTTTGCATCTCAGAGATCTACAGCTTGGGAGTTCGAGGAGACAGCCCCTGGATAGGCGGCGACTGGCCAACAGAGCAACAGCAAAGCTTTGGTAGATGTGCTGAAGCCAAGTGTCCATGACAGAAGCTCAGCCAGGAGCTCTGGCCACTCAAGAGACTGAGATTTGTTCATGAGCACTTGCAAGACACCCGCAGGAACCTCCAGAAATACAGGGTGAACTTTTCAAAGGGCTGAGGTCTGTTGTGAAAAAGTAGAAGAAATATGTTCAGTAAAATCTGGATAGAGATGCTGAAACAACCTCATTTGGTGAGGCTGGTGAGGGAGTCAAATCCAAGTAACACTAGGAAATAGAGGTTTTATGGCCACATGTTTTTAAAGCTGAAATGGTGTTTGCATCCTGTATAAATAGCCCAATCCCATTTGATTTCAGATGAGGAAACTGAGGTTTAGCGACCTTTCCTTCTCAAGGTCACACAACTAGACAGTGATGGCCAGAGCCTGCGCCTTCTAGTGAATCACGCTGCAGCTTTTTCTCACTGCTGGTCTGTTTTATTTATTTAAAACACCTTTGCATTTAGCATTCTAGGGGTTCTTTAAATTTTTGAGAAGTGAGAATTATTTTTAATAGAATGTGAGCTTTGCAGTTTTAGAAATACTAGTTATTGTAAATACCAAATGTTTCCCTAAAGTAGCTCTTTGAAAAAGCTTTGATATAAAAAGTTTTTCTAAAATAATTCCTTTGTAATGCCAGAAAGGGCATCTGAGGACAATTTACCTTTTCTATGTCATTTATCTAATATCCTTACATTTAAAGTGCTAGTACAGAGTTTTGATCATAAGACAAAATGCTGAAATCAAATGCATCATTGGCTTGAAAATGTGTCCAGTTAAATCTTGCTACTGCCTCTGGTCTTTTTTATACTTTCAGAGTGAAATGATTTAAAGTAAGAAGAATGCCACATGCTGACTGGGAAGTTAATGATAATTGGAAATTAAGTTAAATACTGAATTGAGAAGGATGTGGCCAGTGTCCACCACATATATATAGAAGTTCAGACTTCCTCTATATTATAGAATTAGCAGACACTATGTTCCTTATCAGCATTAGAATAGGAGTAAGAATTTTGAGTTCTATTTTTAGCTTACTTTCTATTTGCTTTGCGGTCCTGTGTGATTTAATTTCTATCTTCAGTCTTTGGTTTCTAAGAAAATACGCATGTGGCCCTTCTAATCTAATAAAATGCAGACATTGGTTTTGATTTATAAAGGCGATTAATGAGTTATTGATGTCCACTATAATAAGGAAGGATATTGTCTCACACAGATTATGAGCTACTGTAGGTAACCAGGGAATAGTGAGTGTACTTTTCCTACCATATATATTTACTTCACAGTTCAGGAGTTGTATTGACAATCAAATAAAATTACATATTTGGAAGCTTACTTTAAAATTTAAAGTTCCATTGAGATATAAGAAATTATTATTACAATCATGCATTGCTTAACGATGGGATCACATTCTGAGAAATGCATCATTAGGTGATTTCATCATTGTGAAAACATCATAGATATACTTTCACAAACCTAAATGGTGTAGCCTACTACACACCTAGGCTATATGGTACTAATCTTATGGGACTGTGGCGGCATATGCGGTCCATCATTGACCAATACGTTGTTATGAGGCATATGACTATTATTATTATTATTATTATTAGCTACTGAGTAATGTTCCCATATAGCTTTTGAGATTACTATGCTAGCAATCCCTTCCGTCAGTATGCTGATGGCTTGCAGTTGGATAGCAGTACTGTGAAGGTGAATTAGAAGGAGATGTTATTTCTATTTCATACTCAAATGCTCTAAGGCTTACTGATAACTTGGCCATGCTTTATCTTGACTGAGAGACACTATTCTATTCTCCTGATCAGATCAATTCTGTGATCACTTCTTTCTCCATGATTCCAAATCCTAAAATTCTGTGTTGAGCTGGAATTTTAAAAGTTCTATTTTGGGTAAACAACTAACAATTTTATTCCAAGACTACTTAAGAACGAAGAACACAGGCAAAGGCAGCCTCCTCTAAAAGGAGTGTACCACACTCTATTGACTAGGAGAATTAAAACACCTCAACACAAAACAGCAGGCAATAAGGAGGAGAGGAAGATGACATATCACCTTTTTTCCTAATTAGTGACTCAACAGAGAGACATCCCATCCTAATCCTCAACACACACACACACAATATGGCAACTCCAAGCCATCATCAACCCATGGCCCCTAGAAAGGTGACTGGAGAAGTTAAGAACTCTCCTCACAGAATTCCAACCTGGCTGTCTTCTGTGTCTCCATCCCATTTTGGTGTTGCTCTTCCCACACTTGGTCATCACCTGACACATAAAGTAACAATCAGGAATCAAGACCATCAACATCCTTCTGTAGACATATGGTGTGCCTTGCCCCTCTGCCTATCAGTATATTCCACCCATTTTCTCAGTAATCTAAGACTTTCTTGTCTTGAGTGATGGTTTTCATCACGTACTACAAGCAATTTCCTATCTGGCAATATATCAACACCCTCCTCATGCTTAACATTTCAGCCAATATCCTGCTTTATTCAGGCAGTTTAGAAGACAGCATACACATATCACTTCCCATTCTGTATGTTGTACTCATGTATTCTATAAGCATCAACTTATCTTCAATACAGTCCCAATGAACCAGCCTGATTATCCTGAATTAATTCTCCTCATTCCCCTATTCTTAATGAAACTTAGCTTGTCATAATCTCCAAAAAGCAAATGAGAGATATGAGAAATCTCTACCACGTAGGAAGTAGGAAATTTTAAATTCCCTAAAAGGGGTAATGTAACTCTAACAGAGCAAAGGATTAGCTTGAATTCATTCTTTGAACTCTCATAACACGATCAGTCACTCTTCTGTTGTCCACTGTATTCTTCAGGCTCAGTTCCCTGTGCACATACTTTGTCTCGTTTACCAGCCTCATGGACAGAGGGCACTTCTATCATCTGGGCAAGCCCACATAGCCTCCAGCAGACCAGTGCTAAAAAAATAGCAATTATTTAATAATTATGAATTTAACCTTTTGCACTGACAGTGAGTTCGTGTATAAACAACTCCTTCTGTTGGATTTATAACAACGTTGGATATAAAATAATCTAGTAAACTCTGCTTAGTAAATAGGTAATATAAAATAACTCAGTTTAGCCATCATGTTTCCATTTGAAATGACCTTTTATAAATTGCCACCTATGTAGTTTGGTGAAAAATACCTCGGTGTCAAGAATTAGTTAATCTGCATTCAACAAGTGAGCAATTTTACCCACTTCCCATCCATATACTCAGTGGCAATGTAATATCCAAGGGGGAAAAAGCATAAAACATGTTTGGATATTGTAATGAATTTGATTGAAATAATACCAAATTAAGCCTATTTCCATTTTGATATTATAAAAAAAGCAGCAGGAGGTTTGACTAGATAACTTGCTTTTACTTTATTAAATTCCTTATGTTACAGTCAGCTGGACTGAGTGCTCCCTAGGAGTGAATTAAGAACATTTGGGCCTTGTCTTTATACTCAAAACAGTGTGGCTCCAAGTCAGGCTTTTACAATTCACTTTACTTGGGTTGCCAGAGGGAGATTAAGAAGAGCTCCCTAGTTCCTTGGCTGTTTATTACCTTCTTTATGCGGAAGGGTTTTCCTCCTACTTTCAGGCCGTGAAATCTCATGCTGAGGCATTAGGCAAATGGAAGACTGACTTGTCCCAACAGGACCATCTCAGTTGTCCCGGACAATGTCATACAAATAGGGGGATTGTCCACTGCTCTGGCCACTTTAGAGGGAATTATAACCCTACAGCCCTACCTCATTTTCATCAACGCATATTCATGGCTGTTTTGTTCCACCTCAACAATGCTAATTAATTAAATGTTTGCTTAGTGGTCCAAAAGAGTTCGTATACCTCCCAAAGCTTCTGGCAAACACTGAGAGGATTTAAAGTTCTTCTATAAAGAAAAAAGACACTTTTAAAATGTTAGAATCCTTATTCACAATGGGATGCGAGTACAAGAAGGAAAAAAAGGGGCCTAAATAAAACTGAGTCAACTTGAATAGTCCTTAAATAGTTGGTACCACTAACATCAAGCACATCTCCATCTTCAGCCAAGTCTAATGAAAGCCGCAACGTGCAGCTTTCTAATGGCCCTGCCACTTTCCCTTCTCAGCTTTCTGTTTCTCCTTACATTGTGATGTTCAAATCTATTTTTGTAGCTGGTTTATTACATTTCATTTCATAACAGTTGGCACATTTTCCCTGACTGCAGCCATGTTATGAAGTCAGCCACACATTATCCTATCAATTGCCAAGGATGTGAATCTTCCTGTCTATTGTTAGGGATTTTATTTCCTCTAGTAAAATGTGCTTTCCTGTGGCAGCTGCAAAAGAGCATTCATTGCAGCCGAAAAGGGATAGCTAAGAGGCAGGGCCACCCACCAGCTCTAATGCAAAGGGAACATGGTTGGGTCCAATGGGGTACCAGTCTTGCTTCCCAAGACAGGAACAGCATTATTCTCAATGTGCTCCCTCTCAGGGCATGCCTTCTGGATTTTATGCAGGGCCAAATTCTGGACTGAAGAAGAGGAAGAGATACTTTCCTGCTCCATAACTAAGCAATTTTTAAAATCACTGGTCAAACTGATCGTAGAGAAAAGGCTCCTGGTACCTAGTAAGATAGTCCATAAACTTTTATTGCAATAAACACAGAAAAAGCAACTGCTAATTTGTCACAGCATTTTTCACATGTTTGCAGGTATAAAGAATTCTACTAAGAAAAGAGGACATTGTTGATGTTGAAACACATCAGAAATGATTATGCATTGATGGAGTACTTTGGATATATTATAAATTGTGTTGTATAAGAATATTGATTGACATGAGAAATTTTCACATCATACAGTAATATAGAATGTTCACTATAATTGTTAATCACTTAAAAAATAAAGTAGACTGTGATGTGGGGTTGGTGAGCTGAGTCGTCGAAAGAAAGATTTCTTGGACTCTAAAGGTCTGGCAGTAGTACTCTTATATTTAGAGAATAGTGTGGCATAGCATGGGGACAGGACCCATGGGCAGTCAGAGCTGCTGCGTGGGGACAGGACCCATGCGCAGTAAAGAGCTGCTGCTGCTCCATGGCGACAGGACCCATGGGCAGTCAGAGGTGCTGCTGCAAACATGGGTTGAGGGTAGGGCTAAATTTAAGGAATAGGTATGTGAATTCTCTCTTTACAAGACAAAGGAAAGAATATGTAAAAAAAAGTTGTTAAAATGGTATCAGTGCAGGTGGGGTCTGGTTATTGGGTGGTCCTATAACTTTTAGATAAGAATCAAACCAGATTAAGTAAATGGCAGAAGCCACCACCTTAAATATTATCTTCAGCTAAAGACAAAGGAGGATGTTGGGGGGGTAGGTCAGTTACATGAGGTTACCAGACAGTAAACAACTTAAGTCCTTGCCTTCCCCCTTAAGAGTTTCCAGAGATAAGGCCATCCCCCCTTCCTCCTGGTGCAGAGAGGGAGACACCCCCCCACACACACACACACAGATGGAGACTTCCTTCACAAATGCAAACGTCTCTCATCAAAGGGCAAGCAAACTCCACTGCTCAGAGCCTCCTTCTCATCTGCAGTTTTTAACAGTAACCAGCCTAAAATAACCCACATCATCCACTTTATACAATGCTAGCCCTGGTTAAGTCCAGCTGCCTGCCTAATCCACACCTGCACCTGAGCATCAGAAAATTCCTACAGAAAAGCACTCAACCCTGCTGAGTGATTTCACCTAATATTTTTGGCACAAATTTCATGTAGATCCTCAGCATGTCTCTAGTCCTTTGGTTCTTTCATAAACTAAGATGTTATTTCAGATCTTCTCTTTATTCAAACTGCCACTATTCCCTCCCCACTTCTCCCTCCCTCTCAGTTAAAGACAATCTTCCCATCACCTAGTCTGCCTGTTGGCTGCCCTGCATGTGTATGTAAATACTCTCCTCTCTCCATTCTAATAAAATGTACTGTCCCTAATCTTGTGTTAAGTACAAATACTCTTCTCATTCCCCAGATCCTATCCTATCCTTCCTCGTTCATTCAAGGACTTTGCTTCTGCATTCAACCTCTCACTCACCCACCTGCATCATCTGCTCTCTTGCTCTCTCTCTCTATATATATATATCTATCTATATATCACCCAGTCCATAGTTTAAGTATTTCTGTTAAATGACAATACAACACACAGCTTATATCACCAATCTGGTTGAACTATATAGATTTGTATAAACAAATGAGTTGTATTAACTGAGCATCTTTTATATGTAATGGGCCATTCACATGTATTATAACCAACAGAGAATTATGTATTCTCCCCTTCCCCCCAGGCATCTTCCCCACCACTAGTCTTCTCAGGCAATGGTACTGTCATTGTTTCTGTGGCTCACACCAAAAAACCTGGAGTCATTCTTTACCACTCTCTTTTCCTCATAGCCTACATCCAATTTGCTAGCAAGAATTGTATGGTAATGCAAAATATAATCTAACAGTAGCCACCCTATTATCTCCTTACCTACCATGAAAGTTCAACTTATCATCATTTTTCATCTAGAATAGCTTTCTAACCAGTCAAGCTTTTCTGTTTCGTCCCCAGTGGTCACTTCTGCACAGTATCTAAAGTGATCCTTTTAGTAAAATGTAATTCAGGTTATATCACTCATATGACCAAAAACATTAAATGATTTCCTACATATAGTAATGTCATCCATTTAGTTATATTTTCTTTTAATATATTCATAGACCTATGATACAGACTGCTCTATAATATTTTTAAAATTAATTAATTCATCCATTCAACAAACATTTATTGATTGCCTACAATGTTACAGGCACTATTCTAGCCTCTGGAGATACAAGGATGAAGAAGAAAAGAATCCTGTAAGAAGTTACACTAGTTCCTTGGATGTCTCTTAGCACAAAAACATTTATTTTTCCTGTTAACAAAAATAATACATGTTCACCACATAAAATTTAGAAAATACAGAAAAGCATATAGAAGAAATACACTACATGGTTATATTAATTTTATTTTCACTTTCTTCTCATGCTTTTCTGTATTTCACTTACTCTATTATCCCTGTGGGCGTGGCCTATGTTCTCTTCATTCCTTAGTGTCAGAGTCCAGACACTTCATCCCTACTGGGTTTTGGAACTTACTTCAACCCTGAGCTGGCTTCCCAATGGCTGAGATCATTCTCTTTTCTCATCAAGCTCTCATACTCTAAGGGGCCAAGCATGTGCTTCTCCCCTCTTGCCAGAGAACCCTCCCTTGATGTAGGTATCACATCAAGTATCCAATGGCTACATTGGAGATATCTCTAACCATCAATCAAAAAAGCAACAGAATCTCCACACTTCATGAATGTGTTTTATAGTTCTGTTAATTTAACCCCCACAGTAAGCAAAGGGAAGGGGTTGTTCTTTTAGAAAAGCAGCCAGATCAGAGATCCTGAGGGATTCCTTGGTTGGTCTAAAACTGTCGTCAAGTTTGTGGTTCCATTCATAAATATTAAGAAATAGAAAACTCAAGCAAAATCATGAAAACTTCAAATAAAATCAAAAGCCCTGTGAGAGTGTAGTTTTACCACAGAACTGCTGCACAGCCTGGAGTCATAAAGAGAAGCACTGGGGAACTGATTAACTAGGACTGTAGTGACAGTAAGCTAGAAAATACATTTTCTCTTCAAAGGCAGAGCATCTGATGGCCCTGCATGATACAGGGCAATGCCATGCACCTCATGGACACCAATTTAAATCCAAGCAGGGTCAGTTGTCAAAGCAGAAGTCATTTGTCCCCAATAGCTTTTTATTAGCCCATGTGAAATGTTTCCAAGTTCTGAACCTAGTTCTTAGGGAACGTGACTACCTCATCAAGAATATTACTCAGTGTGCTCTCACTTGGCACCACCAATGATAAACCATGCCCACATAACACAAGAGAACAGATGAGTGAATAATGAGTAGCATAGCAGTTCAATTTTATAAGCATTATAATAATAGCAACAACAAAAAACTTTGTATTTATGTAGCACTTTACATTTTACAATGCACTTTCTGTTCATTATTTAACTATGAAATTAATTTACAAAATATTATTGCTTTTATTGAACTTCAGATTTGCTAAGTAACTTTTACCTTAATTTGCCATCTAAATTCAAATCCTGGCCATAAACAGAAGTGAACTAGGACTCTAACCAGGCCTTCTGATTTCAAGTCTACTATTCTTTCTTGGACAGTATATTGTCTCTTTTTAAGAGTCTTCGTACCAACTCACTTCTTTAGAAAAAGTAGTTTCATCAAGCAGACAATTTGGAGAATAAACTGTTGTGCAGACATTTTTTTCCTAATGTAGAAATAGTCTGTTCTTTCATAGTAGAGCGAGTATGTGATATTTTTAGAATAATCGGTTGAGCATGCTATGATTATTCACAGTAGAAAGTTTATATTTGTTCTTTCCTCGTTACTACTAATAATACTAGTAATTTAATAACAGAAATAATTTATTGATTTCTTGACATGCGACAGTCTTTATTTTTTAAACGTCACAAAAACTTAACAAAATGAGCATTATACCCTATTTTTCAGATAGAAACTCAGGCATAAAAAGGTTAAGTATTGGTGCCAGCCCGGTGGTGTAGTGGTTAAGTTTAGATGCTCCACTTCAGTGGCCTGGGGTTCATGGGTTCAGATCCTGGGCACAGACCAAGCACCACTCATCAAGCCACATTGTGGTGGCATCTCACATAAAACAGAATAAGACTGGTACAGATGTTACCTCAATGACAATCTTCCTCAAGCAAAAAGAGGAAGATTGGCAACAGATGTTAGCTCACGACCAATCTTCCTCATACACACACAAAGAAAGGTTAAGTGACTTCAAGACGTGCAGAGAAAAGGTGGCAGAGCTGGGATACAATTCCTATCAGTCTGGTTTCAAAGCTTGTACTCAATCATTACACTTCCACCAAAAGGAGCAACAGCACAGAGCTGAATCATTAAGGAAACTTCTCTGAGGATGGTACAAGGAAAACTAGACTATGAATACCTGCATTATTTTTTTAGGGTTCATCTGGTCAAGAGAAAATACACAATATTATTTTCTCAAGTACTATACTATTTTCCCAGGAAAATTACGAAATGGTATATATACTTTACAAATACAATTAATATCATATACTAACCCACCAAACAAATTCAAGTGTGATAGCAACTTAGCAAACATTCTTAGTATTGAATACTAATTCACAAAATAGTGTGAACTCTATGCCCTTAGCAACAGGAGGAATTCAGGATAAAAAAAATGAATAGACATACCTGCAGCCTTGGAGAGCCCTTGGAGGAATCATTGCAAACCACTACAAAATGCAAATGAAATACAAGTTGTGAGAGGCCTGGTTCTCAAACTTTAGTGGGCATTCGAATCACCTGGTAGACTTGTTAACAAATAGATTATTGCCCACCCACTCCATGACCCCAAGTTTCTGATTCAGAAAGTCTGGGAAGAGTCTGAGAGTTTGCATTTCTAATAAGTTTCCAGATGATACCAACTTTGCTGGTCCAGAGACCATACTCAGGACCACTGTGACGGAGCTTCAACAGAATTCTAGGAGTGCAATAAGCCTTCCAAAGTAGAAGTAAACTTTGTGGAGGACTCAGCCTTTGACAAAGGAGCAGAATTTCAGATATTGAGAGAGAGTGCTTCAGTCTCAAGAGGAGGCCTAATCTTTCAAGCTCTTCTTTCTTTCATCTTAGTGATTTGGTGGCCTCACTCTACTCTTGGAGAAAGGCATGAAAATTATGAAAGCATATCTCCTTGCCCAGCAACTCAATATACAGTGATGTTTTCTTGGCTTCAACCAGGGTTCTGACATTTTAGAAAGGAATGAAAGAGCAGTTTTGACATATTTTAAGCCTTATTAAATTCCTTCTTTATTCCATCTCAAATAATTTGTTTTCTCTGCAACTACATGTTTTGAGTTGTTTTTTGTTTTTTGTTTTTTGTTTTGTCCTAACCCAACTGTCACATTCTAGGCGTGATCAAGAATGTGAATGAGATGTTGGTCAGGTTGTCATTCGTAGATTAGTTTGATTGATTGTAACAGCTTGAAACAGTCACAACTCCTCAAGTAAGTGTTCTTCCTTCTTTTATCCCAAGAGGCAAAGAAAGAAATGGAAATAATTCTAAAAGCATTTTAACTGTGTGCTGGAGCTGGAGAATAATCAAAGGGACAATACACTGACTTATCAGAAGAGTTTTATTCCCAATTCCTCTATCATTTTACCACACGATCCTAAAGAAGTAATTGAAGTTGTCACTGCTCTAATTTTTGTACTTGTAAAATGGGGATAATATTTGCCATGAGGCTTAGTTAGTGCTTGAAAATGTTTTTGAGATCATTGCTAAAGGAGAAAAGTAAAATACTAATACTCCACGTTGAACTATGGAACTCAAACTATAAAACAAGAGGAATCTGCACTCTTTCAGCAACAAATTAGTTGAAAAGACATTTTCCTACTACTAAGCTGTGCCTTGTGATGACAAATGTATATTGGTCTCCAATATTGTCAAGTACTTTAGAATCATTTCTTCTAATGATTTTTATTCTATTTCCCTTGCAGATGGAACAACTAAAGGGAAGATAGTTCAATTGTAATCTGTCAGTCTAAGAGTGAGAAAATCTTTTCCATAAAGGACCAAGTAGTAAATATTTTAGACTTTGCAGGCCCCGTATGAGCATGACATCACATATGATGATAACCATGAGTCATTTGAAAACTGGGACAAATAATCACCACTAATCATCACTATTTTTAATTTTCCCATAAAAAGCATCAGCATCCCTTCCTTCTTTCACCCTATTCTATTACTTATTCAGATTTGGTCAGTAATAAATATTTAGGTAGAATTTGTTACCTAAATATTTACTTTTTTAGTTAAAAAGTGAATCATTTTTAAAATAACACTGTTGTTTTCAAGTTCTGTTTGGCTTCCAAAAAATAATTTATCAAATCAAGCTAGTTGATTTCAGCACCCCAAACACAAGCCATTCTATTTCACTCACATTTTCTATTTTGTTTTTCCTGCCGCTTCATTACTTGTGTTTCCTCATGAGCCTTTCTCATGAGAGAAAATAACGCTATTCCTTCAGTTGTGCAAGTTGAAAACCTATTTTAAAGAGCTGTGCCCCAGCCATTTTGATTATCCTACATTCTATTCCCCTCTTCATTTATTTAAAAAAGAAAGAGACTATATATAAGCCCCCATCTCTCTCCTGAGTATAGTTTCAGAAGTCTGTTGTATCCTTATTAATACTTTTACACACATTTCATTTGGTTTCCTTCTTGAAGTGACAATTTACTTTCCTATTTAACTTCTCTTTACATCTCGTTTAAGAAGTTTTGTCTAAAGTCCTTTATAGAAAGATTCCTAATCAGGCCTCCTTTTAAAACGATATAAAGTAGAAATAGAGAGTTTCACAATTTAAGGTACAAGAGTTTACAAAATGGAAAGTAGTTTAAAGATTGTTGCTTCCTTGTGCTCATAATTAAGATTTTTAAGATTAAGAGCTTCTCCTTTAACTGAGATAGACTTCTACATAAAGTTCCTCATAAATCCATACGTCAATCAAACATTTCTTATTTTATGCTAATATACAAGTAATTATATTTAATATTATGTTATAGAAAATGAAAAAGACACATTTTTAATGTTTAACTGTAATTTCATAACTCAAGATGTTTAAAGGCATTTTTTCTGGTTTTTCTTTCCCTACAGTGTGCACTTCAGAAATAAGCCTATCAGTCCTGACAGATGGAGATCATACTGGCTATGTTTTCCTCAGGTCCATGCCATAATTGGAAATCAATCAATCGTAGAAATGTCCTCACAGCACTCTGATTTAGGATTATGTCCTCAGCTTTTATTGAGGGTTGACTGATATAACAAAGGGCTCAATGAAGAAATTTTCTGTAGTTTTGATAAAACTGCTACTAAAGGCACCGCCCATTATATTGTTCAATGTCCCCAGAGAATTTCTCACATTTTATGTTTTTCTCAAGGTTCCAAGCAAGAAAAGATGTTTTCCCTCTTGATGATTTTTTTTGGTCTCTTTCTTGTAATTTAAAAAGAGTCATAAACCAATAAACAAATTCAGCAAAATTGCAGGATACAAAATCAATATACAGGAATAAGTTGCACTTCTATACACTGACAATGAAAAATCTGAGAAGAAAACTAAGAAAATATTCTCATTTACAATAGCATCAAAAAGAACGGGATGCTCAGGAATAAAGTTAACCAAGAAGGTAAAAGACTTGTACACTGAAAACTACAAACCATTGCTGAAAGCAATTTAGAAAGACATGAATAAATGGAAAGATATCCCAAGTTTATGGATTGGAAGACTTAAACTTGTTTAAATGCCCATACCAACCAAAGCTATCTACAAATTCAATGCAATGTTTATCAAAGTCCCAATGGGATGTTTTGCAGAATAGAAAAAAGAATCCTAAAATTCATGTGGAGCCACAAAGGACCCTAAATAGACAAAATAATCTTAAGCAAGAAGAACAAAGCTAGAGGCTTCACACTTCCTGACTTCAAAACATGTTACAAATCTTCAATAATCAAAAATGTATGGTATTGGCATAAAGACAGACATATAGACAAACAGAATAAGCACAGAATAGAGATCCCAAAAATACACACATACATATACTCTCAAATAATCTTCAACAAGGCTGCCAAGACTATACAATGGGGAAAGGATAGTTTCTTTAATAAATGGTTCTGGGAAAACTGGATAGCCTCATGCAAAAGAATAAAATTGTATCCTTATCTTAAATCATACACATTTATCAACTCAAAATGGATTGCAGACTTAAACATAAGACCTGAAACTATAAAACTTCTAGAAGGAAACATAGGGGAAAACCTTCATAACATTGCTCTTGGCAATGATTTCTTGGATATGACACCAAAAGCCCAGGCAACAAAAGCAAAAATAGGCAAGTGGGACTAACATCAAACTAAAAGGCTTCTGCACGCAAAGCAAATAATCAACAGAGTGAAAAGTCAACCTACAGAATAGAAGAAAATATTTGCAAGCCATCTATCTGATAAAGAGCTAATATCCAAAATACATGAAGAATTCTTAACAACTCAATGGCAAAAAAACCAAATAGTTTGATTGAAGAATGAGCAAGGGACTTGAATAGACATTTCTCCACAGAAGACACATAAATGGCCAACAGATACATGAAAGATGCTCAACATCACTAATCATCAGGGAAATGCAAATCAAAACCACAATGCGATATTACCTTACATCTGTTAGGATGGCCATTTTCCAAAAAAAAACAAAATAACAAGTATTGGTGAGGATATGGAGAAACTGAAACATGTTTACTGTTGGTGCAAATGTAAAATGGTGCAGCCACTCTGGAAAACAGTATAGAGCGTTCTCCAAAAATTAAAAACAGAACAGAACTACCATATGATCCAGCAATCCCACTTCTGGGTATATATCCAAAAGAATTGAAAATAGGATTTTGAGGAGATATTTGCACTCCCATGTTCATTGCAGGATTTTTTACAATAGCCAAGAGATAACCTAAATGTCCATCGATGGATAAATGGATAATACAAATGTGGTATATACATACAATGGAATATTATTCAGCCTTAAAAAAGAAGGAAATCCTGTCATATGTTACAATGTGGATGAACCTTGAAGACATTATGCTAAGTGAAATAAATCAGTCCAAGAAAGACAAATAGTGCATGATTGCATTTATATGAGGTATCTAAAGTAGTCAAATTCAGAGAAGCAGAAAGTAAAATGGTGGTTGCCCAGGGCTGAAGGAAGGGGAAACAGGAGTTGTTAAACAGGTATAGAATTTCAGTCATGCAAGATGAAAAAGTTCTAGAGATTTGCTGTGCAACATTGCGCTCATAGTTACCATATTGTATCGGGCACTTAAAATTTTGGTAAGAGGGTAGATCTCATGTTATGTGTTTTTTACCACAACAAAAAAGACAAGTTACCAGCTGGGAGAAAATATTTGCAAATCACGTATCTAATAAAACACTTCTATCCTGAATATATAAATAACTCTGAAAACATAAGAAAAATGGACAAAAGGTTTGAATAAATAGTCCACCAAACAAGATATAAGGTTTGAATGGATTGTACACCAATAAAAATATAGAAAATAAGCACATAAATATACACTCAATATCAGTTATTAAGATAATGAGATGCCACTACATACTTATTAGAATTTCTTAAAGTAAAAATTTTCACCATACAAAGTGATGGTGAGGCTGTGAAGTCACGAAAACTCTCATATGCTGCTGATCAGAATGTAAACTTAAAAATACCACAAACACTTTTGAAAACCATTGTGTTATTTCTTAAATAGTTAAATATACACATACCACTTGACCTAGTTATTCCAGTCCTTGTATTTACCTACGAGAAATGAAAGAATATGTCCACATAAAGACCGGTGCATGATTCAGAGCAGCGTTATTAATATAAGCCAAAACTCAAAATATCCCAAATATCCATCAACAGGTAAATGAATAAACAAACAGGCATTTTCACAGAATGGAATACTACTCAGCAATAAAAAGGAATAGGCTACTGGATGAATATTAATATAATTATGGTGAGTGAAAGAAGCTAGAATAAAAAGAACACCTAGAGTATAATCCCACTTACATAGAACTCTATGAAATATTAACTAATCTATAGTGACAGAAAGCAGAGCAGTGGTTGCCTAGGGATGGGGGTGGTATGGAATGGAGTAGGAAGGGTTAAAGGCAGGGATTATAAGGGAGCACAAGGAAGCTGTTGGAGGTAGTAGTTATTGTTCACTATTCACACTATGGTGAAGGATTTGTGGGTTTAAACATATGTCAAAACTCATCAAATTGCATACTTTAAATATGTTTATTGTATTTCATATCAAGTACACTTCAATAAAGCTGTTAAAAATTTTCCTCATGCAGCTCTGAAATGATCTGTGATTTTCTTAAAAAGGGTTAAGGAAACATTCTCTAAGGTAAAGGAAAGACCTGACGGCAAGACTTCAATGAAGAGACAGTTTACAGTGGTCCTGTGAGAGTTCTTAAGAAACTGGATTGACATAGTTTCTGTGGGAATGGAGAAGAAGGAACTGTCTTGTTTGGTAGCCTGGCTCACCTAAGAGGATATGGTAGTCCACCCTCTCCACGATTTCAGCTACCCACAGTCAACCACAGTCCAAAAATATTAAACGGAAAATTCCAAAAATAAACAATTCATAAATTTTAAATTGCACACCATTCTAAGTTGCACATGATGAAATCTCACATCATCCCACCATCCCACCCAGGATAAAAATCGTCCCCTTATCCAGTGTATCCACAGTGTACACACTACCCACCCATTAGTCACAGAGTAGCTGTCTCAGTTATCAGATCGACTGCCATGGTATCGCAGTGATCGTGTTCAAATAACCTTTATTCTATTTAATAATGCCCCAAAATGCAAGAGTAGTCATGCTGGCAATTCAGATATGCCAAGGGGAAGCCACAAAGTGCTTCCTTTAAGTGAAAGCTCTTGACTTACTAAGGAAAGAAAAAAATACATATGCTGATGTTGCTAAGATATATGGTAAGAATGAGTCTTCTATCCATAAACTTGTGAAGCAGGAAAAAGAAATTCATACTAGTTTTGCTGTCGCACCTTAAACATTAAAATTACAGCCACAGTGTGTGGTAAGTGCTTAGCTAAGACGGAAGAGGCATTAAATTTGTGGGTGGAAGACATGAACAGAAAGCATGTTCCCATTGACAGCAATGTGTTGCATCAGAAAGCATTGAGTTTATATGAAGACTTCAGCAAGGGATCCCCTGAAACAAGTGATATCAAGCCATTTACTCTAAGTAAGGGATGGTTACAAAGATTCAGGACTGGTTTGGACTGAAAGAGAGAGAGACCACTTTCACATAACTTTTATTACAGTACATTGTTATAATTGTTCTATTTTATTGTTATTGTTGTTAATCTCTTACTGTGCCTAATTTATAAATTAAACTTTATCTTAGGTATGTATGTATAGGAAAAAACATAGTATGTGTAGGGTTCAGTACTATCCACGGTTTCAGGCATCTGCTGGTGGGTCTTGGAATGTATCTCCCATGGATAAAGGGAGAATACTGGATTCCCCTATCCTGAAAACAAAAGGTAAGAATTCATTTGGCCCCTAAATTCCACTGTCGTTTTACCAAAGCATAACCATTTTTTCCTTCAAGTTCAGTCTCAGTAAATAAGAGGCATAAACTGTAAGAGAATCAAAAATGTTTATTTGGAGTCTTGGGAATTGCAATTTGAGAGACACAGATTCATGTAGAAATTCAAATGTGGTCTGAGGAACACAAAAGAGACAAGGGTTTATAAAGGCAGAAAGAGAGAAATTCCAGCAAAGGCACATAGGTTGTCTTACAAGATTTGTGATTGTTGCTGGCAACAACTGTTACTTCTTGGTTATACGTGATTGGTTGCTAAGGCCATCTGTAAGGTGGAAAGTTCTTACCTGTGGGAGTAAGCATGTTTCTTGGAAGATGGTCAGGATGATAGCAGTGAGGCACAGTTCAAAAGTTTATACTCCACCTGGGTAGAGACATGCATGAGCCTCACTTTCCTAATGGCCTCCCAGCTCCATTTGAGATACCCTTGACATGTGTGACTCCATTTTGTAATCACCTTCCACACAAATTTAATATAATTCTTGAAGTCCAGGAGGCATAGGAATGCTCCATAAACTTCATCATGTTAACTAGATTCACCATCATGTATTCAACCAACAAGTATCTTTTGGTCACCTACTTACTCTGTGTAAAGCTCTAGACTAGTCATTAAGGTATAGGGAGTTCTATGCAAAGGTGCTGGCAGATAGTGACTGCCATACACATTTAGCAAGATGAACAACAGAATTAAATGATTGCCTTTCAGAACCAGTAGTGAATTACTGGTTTGGTGTTGATGCCCAAGGTTTCCAGATTTGTGTCTTCTAATTTGTGTGCTATGTAATTATAACATGTAATTGTTAAGGTACTGTGAATGTACCAATTACTGTGTTAACAGATATAGTCCAAAAGTACAACATCTATCTTGAGTAAAAGTTTTGTGCCCTACATCAGCCTTTGTTTCTCTGTAGTCAGGCTGGCCTCAGGACAAATAAAATTACATAGAAATGCAACCCTGAGTTTTATTTTCCCCCATAGGTTCTAAATAATTTGGCTGTAACTCTTTGGGGATGACGTTCATGAAAAACCCTATAATCTTCGTTATTGTATTTCTCAGCTGCAGGTACTTCCAAAGCTGTGATTTATCTAAATTGTATTTTTGTCAAAGGGTTATAAAGGGGATAATGTGAAAAGTCTATTGGGATATTGTTAGCAAATTTATAAAATTACTTTCTGTATCCAGTTAGACCAAGTAATTTTTTCACTCGTTGCTTTTAGGGCAGGCCTATGTATCATTGAAGACTTCAAGGGAGTAAAAGTTAAGCACCCAAACTAAAGATTCTTTGTCTAAAAGTATGTCTGTTAGGACAAAGTTATCATTTAAGGGGCTTAAGGATAGCCTTTAGATGAGTGAACAAATCTAAGCCTAAAGCTACAGAACTGCACATAGATATTCCCAGAATTCTTCCTCTTGCCTACTTTTTGCTGTTCCCTCAGACCCAGCAGTGAATTGTTAGTCCCAGTGCCAAATGCACACCAGGGCACATTCTCACTGCTGCTTGATCTGACCAAGGGTGCAGTCCATCCATCAGGGTTTACTCCAAAGAGGTTTGTCTTGTGGAATAGATGTGCCTTAGCACTGCATCCCATTCTGTGGCCAGCAAGGGGCTGATGGTGCAAAATACTGAGGAGGGTCTGGCATCCTGTGGGCTTGTAGACATGAAGTCTGTTGCACTTACAATGCTAGAGCTCCATAGGATTTTGGAATATCACCTTACCCCTTGATGTTATGTTGAGAAGTTGTGGAATATAAACGTATTTTCTCAGCCCTATAACCAAATGTCTGGAACATTTTCATCTTAGCCATCCAGGAAATTTTTGTGAGCCCAAAAGAAATGGAAAAGGTGTATGAGCCAGAAATAGTGAGCAGAAAGCTCAAAAGTAAAGCTAGCTGAAACTAGTGGCCAGATAACTGTGTGGTGTGCATGGTAGCAAATTTTTAGCAGCACTTAGAAAATAAAGTTGGGCAAATAGCAAAATGAGATAGCAGAACTTTTAAAACCAGAATAATTTATTGTCTATTTTCTAAGTTATCAGTTTAGTTCACTTAGTTACTGGGTTACAAAATTGAATAAGAAAAACAAGGAAAGACTGATAAATTGTCACAGATCAGCAGAGGCTAAGGAGACATGACAACTAAATGCAATGTGGTATCCTGGATTGGATTCTGGAACAGAAGGAAATTAGTGAAAACAATGGTGAAATCCAAATAAAGTTTCAAGTTAGTCAATAGTAATGTGTCAATGTTGGTTCCTTAGATTTGACATATATGCCACAGTAACCTAAGATGACACCATTAAGGAAACTAAAATCGGGTGGGGCTTTTGCAGGGATTCTCGGTACTATATTTGCAACTTTTCTGTAAATCTAACATTATTTCAAAATTAAAAAAACCTATTTAAAAATGAAAAAGGCTGTGAGCAGATGTTGAACTCGCCTCTTCCCACAAACACAACCAGGTTACAACAATTTTAGGAAGAATCACCCTGGATTGAAAACTGAAAACTGGATGAAAAGAACCCCCACAACAAGGGACAGTCCTGACGAAAGCAGAAGAGGCAGTAACTCTGGCCGGAGAGGAAAAAAGCCACCTTTGGGAGCAGCGGAGCTTCTCAGCTGGCCAGGCGGGAGCCAACCTAAGGATACCTAGATAGCATCTCAAGACGCCTAACAGGCTCGTGCTACTATACATCAGAAGGCAGATGGACTTCCCCCCGGGAGGAGGTGGAAATAGGTGAAAACTCTCCGACCCCCGACCACCAACCCCTGGACAGCCTAGTTCCTGCAGGAGGCTCTCTTCCAGCGGACTCCCCCATAGCATCACCACACACCAAGGGCGGGAGCGTGCACTCACCAGTGGAGTGACAGTGGAAACAGGTGGCAACAGCCCTACTCAAGCCCCCCCCATTACACCTAAGCCCAGGGGGAATCCCCAGGGTCCCACACCCGCCGGCAGGGAAGGCCTCTGCTCGCCATTAGCAGGGAGGCCCCGTCCAGAATCCAGAACTAAGGGAAGCTCCCAGTGGGCAGATTCCCCGGCACGGCACCAGACCGCAAGCTGCTGCTGGGCCCACAGTCTCCGGCGCACAGGTTGGAGCAGGGGGCACCTGGACTTCCCAGGGACGTGCTTGGGGACTGGGTGGAACTCCAACACCCGGCTCTGCAGCCCGGGGGAATGCTCCAGGGTCCCACATGCCCCCAGCAGGGAGCGCCTCTGCTCACCATTGGCAGGGATGCCTCACCCAGCATTCTGAACACCAGGTAGCTCCCTAGAGTAGAATTCCCCACAAGGCAGCAGCTTACAAGCCACCGCCAGGCCCACAGACTCTGGCCGTGTCCCAGACGAGGCAAGGGGATCCCAGAGATCCCGTGAGAGTGGAGTGGGGCAGAGTGAAGCTCTGGTGAAACGGCTATGTAGCCCAGGGGGGAACTCCAGGTTCCTACATCAGCCTCAGCAAAAGCCTCTGCACAGCACTAGTGGAGAGGTCCCAACTGGCAATCGCAAGGTGGGAAGGCCCTGGGGCAAAAGTAGCACAGCTAGGTGAGCTAACGACAGACTGCAGAAGATACCCATAGCTCTGCTGGGACCTATAGTGGACAAGTGTGATCTTGTGGGCCCTGTTAGGGACAAAGTGGCGATTATAGGTGATCCTGCTCCTGGCTGCTGGAAAAGCCCACAATACCGCTGCAGACCACAAGGAGGGAGTGCGTCTAAGTGGGCTGCAACAGTAGGCACCAGCAGCCTGAGGCCCCCTTGCGATTGTCCCCACAACTGACGAGGGACCCTACAGGACCACTATGACTACGAGGAGGGGTCCAGGTCCAGTCAGTAACAGCTGACAGTGTTCCTGGTTGGTGCAGTCTAAACAGCTGCCCTCCCCCCACACCAGTCACAACAAGTGGAAGCAGCGACTAAACTCTATCTCTATGCGGAAGCACAAATCCACTCCATCAAGCAGTATGAAAAAACATATTAAATCTCCAGAACACAAGGAAAATGATAAGCACCCAGAAAACAATCCCAAAGACAATGAAATCTATAACCTAAATGACAATGATTTCAAAAATGCCATTATTAAAAAACTCCACGAGTTAAAAGAGAATTCAGATAGACAACTCAATGAGTTCAGGAGCTATGTCACAAAAGAGCTTGACACTATAAAGAAGAACCAATTAGAAATACTGGAGATGAAGAACACAATGGAGGAGATTAAGAAAAATCTGGACTCTCTGAACAGTAGGGTCAATAATATGGAGGACAGAATTAGCAATTTGGAGGATAGGAATATAGAAATGCTGCAGACAGAGGAGGAGAGAGAACTAAGACTCTCCGAGAATTATCCGACTCAATTAGGAGATGCAACATAAGGATTATAGGCCTACCAGAGGGAGAAGAGAAGGAGAAGGGGGCAGAAGGCCTGTTCAAAGAAGTAATAGCTGAGAACTTTCCAAACTTGGGAAGAGAGATGGAACTTCATGTGACAGAAGCCAATAGATCTCCAAACTTTATTAACGCAAGAAGACCAACCCCAAGGCATATAGTAGTGAAACTAGCAAAATTCAACGACAAAGAGAAAATACTAAGGGCAGCCAGGCAGAAGAAAATAACTTACAAAGGAAAACCCATAAGGCTATCAGCAGATTTCTCAGGAGAGACCTTTCAGGCTAGAAGAGATTGGAATGAAATATTCAAAACTCTGAAGGACAAAAACCTGCAGCCAAGAATACTCTACCCAGCGAAAATATCCTTCAAATACGATGGAGAAATAAAAACTTTCCCAGATAAGCAAAAGTTAAGGGAGTTTATCACCACAAAACCTCCTCTTCAAGAAATGCTCAGGAAGAACCTCATTCCTGAAAAATCAAAAAAAGGAAAGGAGTTACAAAATCCAGAGCAAAGGAGATAAGCAGAAGGACAATAACACAAAGTAACAGCTCTCCATCAGGACAAAATGCAAAAGAACCAGAAAACAAGTGATAAAATGGCAACAGTAGGCCCCCACGTTTCAATAGTCACTCTAAACGTGAATGGATTGAACTCTCCAATCAAAAGGCACAGAGTGGCAGAATGGGTCAAAGAACAAGATCCAACAATATGCTGCCTCCAGGAAACACACCTCAGCCCCAAAGACAAACACAGACTCAAAGTGAAGGGATGGAAGACAATGCTTCAAGCTAATAATGAACGAAAGAAAGCATGTGTTGCCATACTTATATCAGACAAAGTAGACTTCAAAGCAAAACAGATAAAGTAAGACAAAGAGGGGCAGTATATAACGATAAAAGGGATGCTCCACCAAGATGGCATAACACTTATAAATATATACGCCCCTAACACAGGAGCACCAAAATTCGTAAAGAAACTATTAACAAAACTAAAAGGAGACATCAACAACAATACAATAATAGTAGCAGACCTCAACACCCCATCAACACCAATGGACAGAACATCCAGACAGAAAATCAACAAGGAAATTATAGAATTAAATGAAAAATTAGATCAGATGGACCTAATAGATATATATAAGACACTTCATCCCACAACAGCAGGTTACACATTCTTCTCAAGTGCGCATGGAACATTCTCAAGGATAGACCATATCTTGGGGAACAAAGCAAGCATCAATAAGTTCAAGAGGGTTGAAATAATATCAAGCATCTTTTCTGATCATAATGCTGTGAAACTAGAAATCAACTACAAGAATAAAGCTGGGAAAGGGCCAAGAATGTGGTGACTAAACAACATGCTACTGAACAAACAATGGATTATTGAAGAAAATAAAGAAGAAATCAAACATTATCTGGAGAGAAATGAAAATGAAAACACACTGTACCAAATGATTTGGGATGCAGCAAAGGCAGTCCTAAGAGGGAAATTCATTGTAATACAGGCTTACCTCAATAAGCAAGAAAAATCTTACATAAACAACCTCAAACGACACCTAACGGAATTAGAAAAAGAAGAACAAACAAAGCCCAAAGTCAGTAGAAGGAGGGAAATAATAAAAATTAGAGGAGAAATAAATGATATTGAAACAAAAAAGACAGTAGAAAGGATCAATGAAACAAAGAGTTGGTTCTTCAAAAAAATTAACAAAATCGACAAACCCTTAGCCAGACTCACAAAAAAAAAGTCTCAAATAAATAAAATTAGAAACGAGAGAGGAGACATCACAACAGATACCGAAGAAATACAAAGGATCATAAGAGAATACATGAAAAACTATATGCCAACAAACTGAACAACCTAGAAGAAATGGATAAATTCCTAGACTCACACAACCTACCCAAACTGAATCAGGAAGAAATAGAGAATCTGAATAGACCAATCACAAGTAAAGAAATAGAAACAGTAATCAAAAACCTCCCCAAAAATAAGAGTCCAGGACCAGACAGCTTCTCTGGGGAATTCTACCAAACATTCAAAGAAGATTTAATACCTATCCTTCTCAAATTATTCCAGAAAATAGAGGAAGATGGAGCACTCCCTAATACATTCTATGAAGCCAACATCACCCTGATCCCCAAACCTGACAAGGACAACACAAAGAAGGAAAACTACAGGCCAATATCACTGATGAACATAGGTGCAAAAATCCTCAACAAAATTTTGGCAAACCGAATACAGCAATAGATCAAAAAGATTATACACCATGATCAAGTGGGATTTACACTAGCGACACAGGGATGGTTCAACATCCACAAGTCGATCAACGTGATTCACTACATTAACAAAATGAGAAACAAAAACCACATGATCATCTCAATAGATGCAGAGAAAGCATTCAAAAAGATCCAACATCCATTTATGACAAAAACCCTCAATAAAATAGATATAGAAGGAAAGTACCTCAACATAATAAAGACCATATATAACAAACCCACAGCCAACATCATACTCAACGGACAAAAACTGAAACCCATCCCTCTCAGAACAGGAACAAGACAAGGGTGCCCACTTTCACCACTCTTATTCAACATAGTACTGGAGGTTTTGGCCAGAGCAGTACGGCAGGAAAAAGAAATAAAAGGAATCCAAATAGGCAAGGAAGAAGTAAAACTCTCGCTGTTTGCAGACGACATGATCTTATATATAGAAGACCCCAAAGAATCCATAGAAAAACTATTAGAAACAATCAACAACTACAGCAAAGTTGCAGGGTATAAAATCAACATACATAAATCAGTAGCATTTCTATATGCTAACAATGAACTAACAGAAAAAGATCTCAAGAACTCAATCCCATCCATGATCGCAACAAAAAGAATAAAATACCTTGGGATAAATTTAACCAAGGAAGTGAAAGATCTATACAACGAAAACTACAAGACCTTCTTGAAAGAAATCGACGACGACATAAAGAGATGGAAAGACATGGATTGGAAGAATAAACATAGTTAAAATGTCCATACTACCTAAAGCAATCTACAGATTCAACGCTATCCCAATCAGAATTCCAATGTCATTCTTTACAGAAATTGAACAAAGAATCCTAAAATTCATAGGGGGCAACAAAAGACCACGAATTGCTAAAGCAATCCTGAGAAAGACGAACAAAGCTGGAGGCATCACAATCCCTGACTTCAAAACATACTACAAAGCTACAGTAATCAAAACAGCATGGTACTCGTACAAAAACAGATGCACAGATCAATGGAACAGAATTGAAAGCCCAGAAATAAAACCACACATCTATGGACAGCTAATCTTTGACAAAGGAGCTGAGGGCCTACAATGGAGGAAAGAAAGTCTCTTCAACAAATGGTGTTGGGAAAACTGGACAGCCACAAGTAAAAGAATGAAAATCAACCATTCTTTTTCACCATTTACTAAAATAAACTCAAAATGGATCAAAGACCTAAAGATTAGGCCTGAAACAATAAGTCTTCTAGAAGAGAATATCGGCAGTACACTCTTTGACATCAGCTTCAAAAGAATCCTTTCGGACACCATAACCCCTCACATGAGGGAAACAATAGAAAGAATAAACAAATGGGACTTCATCAGACTAAAGAGCTTCTTCAAGGCAAGGGAAAACAGGATTGAAACAAAAAAACAGCCCACTAATTGGGAAAAAATATTCACAAGTTATTTATCCAACAAAGGGTTAGTCTCCATAATATACAAAGAACTCACACAACTCAACAATAAAAAATCAAACAACCCAATTACAAAATGGGCAGGGGACATGAACAGACATTTCTCCAAAGAAGATATACGGATGGTCAATAGACACATGAAAAGATGCTCATCATCACTAATCATCAGGGAAATGCAAATCAAAACTACACTAAGATACCACCTTACACCTGTTAGAATGGCAAAAATATCCAAAACCAAGAGTGACAAATGTTGGAGAGGCTGTGGAGAAAAGGGAACCCTCATACACTGTTGGTGGGAATGCAAACTGGTGCAGCCACTATGGAAAACAGTATGGAGATTCCTCAAAATTTAAGAATAGAAATACCTTACGACCCAGCCATCCCACTACTGGGTATCTATCCTAAGAACCTGAAATCATCAATTCCAAAAGTTCCATGCACCCCTATGTTCATCGCAGCATTATTCACAATAGCCAAGTCATGGAACCAACCTAAGTGCCCAGCAACTGATGATTGGATAAAGAAGATGTGGTATATATATATATATATATATATATACACAATGGAATACTACTCAGCCATAAAAAAGGACAAAGTCGTCCCATTCACAACAACATTGATAGACCTTGAGGGTATTATGTTGAGTGAAATAAGCCAGACAGAGAAAGACAAACTCTGTATGACTCCACTCATAGGTGGTAGATATCATACGGACAAAGAGAACTGATTGGTGGTTGCCAGGGGAAAGGGGGATGGGGGGAGGGCACTAGGGGTGAAGTGGTGTACCTACAACATGACTAATAATGATGTACAACTGTAATTTCACAAGGATGTTAACTTTCATAACCTTAATAAAAAAAAAAAAGAAAACTATAAAAAAAATGAAAAAGACAAAACTTTTATCCTGGAGTAGTTAGAGCATAATTGGGAAGATGCAATAATAAAGAGATCAGCTCAATTCTAGCACTAAATGGTTTAACAAAAGGATGCACAAGGTGCCACAGTGCATAGGACAGGTAGAGCCCTTAGTCCAATCTAGGGTTTAATAAAGAATATCTGAGATCAATCCTGAAGGATTTGTAGGATTTGCAGGAAAAGGATTTGTAGGAAAAGGAAAGGGCGACCAGAATTACAGGTAGAAGGAAGAGCATGAGGCATGCAGAGAACTAAGACAACTTGCAAGGGCAAAGGACAAGACTAGGGATGGGAACAGATCAGGCTGTGGAAGGCTTATGTACCTGGATAAGGAGCTGGAACTCTACCTGGGGGTAATGGTGAATAAAATCACCAGATCTGCAATAGCACAGGAATATATTTTTGGAAACAGAGCTGATTGCAAGATTCTAAAAAATATTGTATACATAAAACAGAAGAAAAAATGAACAAATATACAAGATTATATTAATGATATAAATATAAAGAATATCAGCAAAACCAAAGAAGGCTTCTTAGGGAAAATTTTTAAAAATAACGAGTCTGTACAAGTAATATTCAAGAGAAAGGTACAAATAAAGAATATTAGAAAGGAAATTAAGTATATAGGGTAGAAATTGGAAGAGAGATTATAAAAAATAATTTGTCAAGAACTGAAAACATGAAATGAAAAACTTTAGAAAAAAATAAATTGTAAAAACCGGTTCAAGAATAGTTAAAGAATTTAAAAACTAAAAAAGAATCCACTGAAAATTCATTTCTCCCTCTAAAATGCATTAAACCAAGATAGTATTAGACCAATTACACTAAACCTTTTGACTCTTCTGGTATAATCATGATTACAAAATTTGTTAATACATGATTTTTTAAAGTTTTAGCCAACGTAATAAAATAAGAATAAATAAAATAGTCGTAAAAATTGGAAAGTACCAGGGGCTGGCCCAGTGGCCCAGCAGTTAAGTGTGCACATTCCTCCTTGGTGGCCTGGGGCTCGCCGGTTCAGATCCTGGGTGTGGACATGGCACTGCTTGGCAAGCCATGCTGTGGTAGGCGTCCCACATATGAAATAGAAGAAGATGGGCACAGATGTTAGCTCAGAGCCAGGCTTCCTCAGCAAAAAGATAAAAAAGAGGAGGATTGGCAGATGTTAGCTCAGGGCTAATCTTCCTAAAAAAAAATTGGAAAGAATCAGATTGTTATTTTTCACAGGAGATATAATTGTCTGCATAGAAAATCCAAGAGTATCTATGTGAAAACTATAACATAAACTGTGGTATGTCCAGACAATGGAATATCATTCAGCACTAAAAAGAAATGAGCTATCAAGCCATGAAAAAAGCCGGGAGGAATCTTAAAGTCTACCTGATGTATGATTCCAACTATGTGACCTTCTGGAAAAGGTAAAAATACAGAGACATTGCAGATCAGTGGTTGCCAGAGGTTGAGTTGGAGGGTGGAGATGAATAAGCAGAGCACAGAGGATTTTTACAGTGGTGAAAATAATCTGTATGCTACTATAACGATAGATATATGTCATTATACATTTACCAAAGTCCATAGAACAGACAATACCAGGAGTGAACCCTAAGGTAAACTATGACCTTTGGGTGATTATGATGTATCCATATAGGTTTATCAATTGTAACAAATGTCCCACTCTGCAGGGAGACGTTGAGAATGTAGGGACGGGGGTACACGGAGAAATCCCTGCACCTTCCTCTCAATTTTGCTATGAACCTAAAACTGCTCAAAAAAAAAGTTATAAAAAAAGAAGACATATGAATGGCCAATAAATATATGAAAAGTTACTCTATATCACTAATCAAAAAGGAAATGTAAATCAAAACCACTGTGAGATATCATTTCATACTGGTTAGAATGGCTATTATCAAAACCAAAAAAGATAAGTGTTGTCAAAGATGTGGAGAAATGTACAAAACTTCTACAGAGAAATTAATGAAACATGACTGAAGGATATAAAAGATTAAAATACATGTAGCATATCTGCAGATGGAAAGACTTGATATCATATCAATATCCACAAATAAATCACTAAAATCAACGCAATAATAATGAAATCCCAACAAGGTTGTACCTGGAATTTGACAGACTAATCTTGAAATTTAAATGAAGCATAAAGGTGTCAAGAATACTCAAGACAATTTTGAAGAAAAAGTAGGACAAGATGTGGCTACTTCCTTTCTAGACCTCAAGACTCACTATAATGCTAGAGTAATTAAACAACATGTCATTGACCCAGGGATAGAAAAAAAGCAATAAAGAAGAATAGAGACTGAAGACATTCATATATATAGAAACAGTGCATGTAGTATTGACATTATAAATCTGTGGGGAATATTCAAGAAGTTGACCCAGAGGAATTGTTTATCCACAAGGAAAAAAATTTAGACTCTACTTCATGTTATCCCAAAAATAAAAATAAAAATAAATCAGTGATGTAAAGAAAAAGTGGACCAGAAACAATCAAGAAAAAAATATAGGTAAATTGGTAAATTTTTTCACACTGAGATAGGCAGTGACTTATTTATCAGGATAGAGAAAGCACAAGACACAGAGTAAATCATTAATGCATTTGAATACTACCTCAATATAAAAACATTCTTCTCAAAAAAATCACAAAGTTTAGAAAAACAACTCAAGAAGATATTTTCAAAGAATATAAATGACAAAGGACTCAAATCCAGAATATATATAAACATTCTATGATTCTGAATGGGAAATTCACAGAATAGAACCCAAATGACCAATAAACTCATGATATTTTACTCACTAGTCAGGAAAATGCAAATTAATGATAACACTTCACACCTCTGTTGGTAAAATCTTAAGGTTTTGACAAGGCTGTCAAATAAAGGGAATGTTTATATACTGCTGGTGGAACTGTAAATCAGAACAGACATTTTGAAAAGCCATTTGAATAGTATGTAGGAAGTTGAAGATGTACATACCCTACAACTTGTTATATTCTACTATTAGGTGTATCGTCTAGAGAAATTCTTGAACATGAGCATCAAGAAGCATGTACAAGATTGTTCATTGCAGTATAAATATCTATCAACAGGGGAATAGATTATGATAATGTCAACATTTATATAGCAATTATCAGCATGGATAGAACTAAAAAACAACACAGAAATAAGGTAGAAAGATACCTACAGTATGATACAGTTTAAACACCCTCAATAATTCTCAACACAATTCTATATATTTTATACAGACGAATACTTATTACAGAAAAGTATAAAAGCATATGAGAGAATGATAAGCACCAAATTCAATTCAAGACGATTATATGATTATATCTGTGGGATGGAGGGGGTAAATGGGGTTGGGGATGGGTACACCAAAGAATTAAACGTTATTTGTTTAATGGGGTAAATATGGTATATAATAAAAGTTGTTAAATTTGAATGTTGTATGCAAGTGTTTTTAAGAATAGTATCTACAGCTTTCTGTGGGTGTAATTATTTTATAATTTTTTAAACACAAAATAATAACCTTTATAAATATTTTATGAGGATGATTAAAAAGTTTTACATATTCTAATGTGTAAATTCTAACAAGAGTTTAAAGCTGCTCTTGTGTGCATCGTGTTTTCCTATTGCCAGACTTGGCAGGACTCTAAAACCAACCACACCACAAGACTGGACTTTTAAAAAGCAGTAGATGCTATACCGCCAGTGTTTTAGTTTGGAAACAAGTCGGCTTATCCATACTTATTCTGGGTTCAGCACTTCCCCGGCTATACATCCCTCCATTCCTTTCACAACTTGCTTCAAGGAGTGATCATTTACGTACATGTATGAGTCCACAATTTTAAGGGCAAGAATTGGACCTTGATCATCCTGGCATTCCCTCAGCCTAATGTTGAATAGAATGTGCGATTCATAACTTAAAGGGTAGTAAAAAGCTGTCACAATTTGTCCCCAATCTAACTTTACAGCCAGTTCCTATTATATTCTCTATACATTTTTTAATTATTCTAGATTAATACTGCTACAGAACCTGGAAACCGTGATACTATACACATCCTTGGGAAATGAATGTACCGTACTAAGTAGTAGAGAAATTGAAAAACATAACCCATGGCACCTGCTCATACACGTTCCACTCCCATAAGAAGATGTCGACAAATGCAAGCTCAATGAATAAACACCTGAGTGGTAGTGATAGATGACATTCACATCTTTTGAGTACCAAGTATGTGCAAGAGACATGCTATGTACTTTTTATATGTTAAATTGTGTGTTCCTCACAACATAAAGCTTATAATAAGCTATACATATGTTCTATGTAATATTTTACACAAAGGCAATAGATTATTTGTACAATGTCTATTTTCTCAACTCAGATATAGCTTCTTAAAGATAGGAGCCTACCTTTCTTGATCATTTCTGATTTCCAGGGTGTATCAAAACATCTGACATACAGTAGACATTCAACAAATATCTATTGATTGAAAGAATAAATAAATAAATGGTCCTATGAGCTAGGAATTATTATTTTAGTTTTACTGATGAAAAAACTAGAACATTAAATGGATTTCCCAAAGTAACATAGCTAGAAAGTGACAGAACAAGATTTAAGTGCATAGTTTTTCAACATTCAGTGTAACACTTGCTTCTCATTGGTGCCCAGTAATGAGGAAGTACTGCAGCCCAGAACACGGCTACAGATCCCCTAGGAACTTGTCACGAGGAATCTTTAGCAAGCTTCATTATTATTTCTTCTTAAAGATAGTGAAAACGTGATACTAAATACATGACTAAAGTTATCCCCAAATTTTTAAAAGAATAAGAAGTGCAGCATATTTGTCTTCTGGGCAGCAGTGTAGACGGTTCAGAGACCAATTCTGGCAAATTGTGCAGTTATTGAGCATCATTTTAGCTATGTCTTGATAAGCCCTGAATTATTTCCATTCGCACTTTAGTTCTACTTTCTACACGTTGCAAAGTGATCACGTTGTTGACATATCTACCCCTGTCATTAGGGTCTCATTTATAATATCTGGAGACAATTAGATAATTGTTGATAAATATCTAGTAAACAATAATGACATGAGAATGAAGGCTTTTGGGGGACATGAAGCACAATATATGTGTTTGATGTTTGTTTTCTACCTATGACTCAGCATCAATGTCTTGTAATGAACAAAATGACATCACTAAACTTTTCAAATCTGACATTTTTTCACCAGATTTGTTACATGCAGATTTGGGTAATACAATATCCTGCTGTGGTTAAGTTCACAAGTATACTTCATCATATGATGATATTACTAATATTCTTGCCATTTTGGTAACTGTCTAAGTGGGAATATCACTTTCTATTCATAGTTCACAGTGAAATTAAAGTAATTCTTACATTATAAAAAGACAATCAATTTGTTAATTATAATACATGTGCGTGTGGAATACACACACCCTCATATAAAGACAAACTTTAAGTGCTGAATTTTTTTTCAAAGAACTCAGATGACTGATAGAAAAAAATGATGCTGAGGAGGATTGAACAGGTGAAGCACAAAGGATTTTTCAGGGCAGTGAAGCCATTCTTTATAATACTGTAATGGTTAATATAAGATATTAAACAAAACCCATAGAACTTTATAGCACAAAAAAGTAAACCTTAATGTATGTAAATGTTTAAAAAATAATTTGAGGTTGGTAGATGTCAGGATGGAATGCAGAATATGACAAAAAAATACAAATGACTTACAAATACATGAAACCTAACAGAAGAGAGTGGGAGAATAAAGTGCTGACCTAAGTAACTTTGGAAATCAGTGGATTCTGTAAGACTAAAAGCAAAAAGAACTATTCATAAACACTATACTCTAGTGGATAAAGTTGTTTCACACAGGGCATGGATTCACAATCACTGAAACCACTGTACATGTATCCTGGACTTGCAAATGAAGTACATGATGGCAAATGGAGGGAATCAGGTTCTCACGGTCGGAGTGGGAGGTTACAGATAAGCAAGGGGAAGAGGCTAGAAAGATCAGTGTGGTACTGGATTAGAGCTGGAGACATCAAAATGAACTCGTGCTTTGCTTAATATAGATATAGATGGTTACATATAGAAAAATGTATAGGTAGGGTATATACCTGTGTTAGTATACACACATATACCTCCTTGCTCTGATAGCTGAGAGGGTCTAGAAGCAACAGCATCCAAGGAGCCATTGGATCATTGGATCCAAGGAACACAATGGTCAGTTCTTGGTTTTTAATACCTTTGTCCAATAAAAGGAACAAGGGCTCCTTAGAGAAGTGGCTGATTCTAAAACTATGGCAGAAAATATGCAAGATGATCCTGGAACCAGAAAAGCAAGAAAGTGCTCAAAAAAACTCACCCACAATGATAGGAGTATGTGAAAGTGATACAGGAACTAAGCAAAAGAGTTCCCAATGGCCAGAGAGAATAATTTGAGTAAGCAACAAAATAAGTAAAACAGTATTGGATTATAATCCAAGTAATAAATATCCATCAGTCCATACTGCATGATTGAAGAAGTAAGTCAATGAAGGACAAGAGACAAATCACTCATGCAGAAGAATTCCAAGTAATTTATGTAGATACTCTGCCCTCCAGGAGGGAGAGCATAGCTCCCTACTGCTTTAGTGTGGGCTGCACATAGTGACATTCTTCCAAAGAGTACACCATGGAAAGTGTAAATTAATAAATAGCTTCACAGTGGAGAAACCTGACAAACACTACCTCAGCTAGGTGATTGAGATCAACATCGACAGTGATAAGTCACACTGATGGAATGTACCCTCGATACAATACGATGAGAACAACACTTTACCTCCGCGGTCTCCCCGCAAGAAACCATGACCCTAAACTAATCATGAGACAAATAACAGAGAAACCCAAATTGAGAAATATTATAAAAGATACCTATGCATACTCCTCAAAACTGTTAAGGTCCAAGGAAGTTCTGAGAAATTGTCACAGTCTAGAGGACCCCAAGGAGACACGACAACTAAAAGTAATATGGATGGTATCCTGGATGGGTCCTGAACAGAAAAAAGACATTAGGGAAAAACTAAGGAAATCTGAATGAAGTATGGACTTTAGTTAATAATAATTGATCAGTATTGATTCACTAATTGCAACAAATGTATGGTAAAAATACATGAAGTTAGTAATAGAGGAAAGTGGGTGTGGGGTCTACAGGAGCTCTCTGTACTATCTTCACAATAATTCTGTGAATTTAAAATTGTTGTGGGGCTGGCCTGGTGGTATAGTGGCTCGGTTCACATGCTCTGCTTCAGTATCCCGGGGTTTGCTGGTTCAGATCCTGGGCACACACCTGCACACTGCTCATCAAGCCATGCTCTGGTGACATCCCACATACAAAATAGAGGAAGATTGGCAGAGATGTTAGCTCAGTGACAATCTTCCTCAAGCAAAAAGAGGAAGATCAGCAACAGATGTTAGCTCAGGGTCAATCTTCCTCACCAAAAGAAAAAGGAAAGAAAAAAATTGTTGTAAATTTGAAAGTTTATATTAAAAAATAGGAAGACAAGTTTGAGAGAAAAGAATAGCTGCATGAAAAACAATAAATCAGAATATGGGAACCGAAATCACAATATACTTTTTGATAAAGCTAGAAATTAAGAGGAAATTTTCAATTTTCAAATAACAAAACTTTGACAGAATCAAACAGAGTGTAAAGGTAAAAAACGATACTTATTGTGTCATTGAAATTCTATACATGGGGGGTTATTTCTTTATCTGTTGATTTCTTTAAGAAGTTGGTCATTTCTATATCTGATGACCCTTTGGGGATATAATCAGTACCAGGATCTCTGATGATAAATAAATGACTTCAGCAAGTTCCTGAAACTCAGTGGCTCCTATTCCTTTTTTCTTTTCTTTCTTTGCTGAGGAAGATTCACCTTGAGCTAACATTTGCTGCCAAGCTTCCTCTTTTTGCTGAGGAAGATTCGCCCTGAGCTAACATCCACTGCTAATCTTTTCTTTTTTTTTCATATGTTAGCTGCCACCACAGCATGGCCACTGACAGACGAGTGGTGTAGGTCCACGCCCGGGAACCCAAGCCAGGCTGCTGAAGCAGAGTGCGCTGAACTTAACCACTGGGCCATGAGGGCTGGCCACTCTATTCCTTTTTTATACATGTAATAGTGCCATAAACCTAAGGATGCCGTTATATGAATCAAATGAGGTAAGGCATTTAAAGCACTTCGATAGTGCCCGGCACATAGTAAGCCCTCAATAATTCTATCATTATTCCCCTAAGCATCACTGATTTAAATTAAGATTATTACTATTCAGGACTTGTAGATAGTGTTAGAGATGATACCAGTTCTGTGGTAAACTACTCCCCTTTGCACTATCTTCTTTGAAGACCTACCTGCTCTTACTTTGTTCTGGTTTCTAAAGATCTCTGAATATTCCCCTTTTCATTATTTAGTTTCCTGTTCCAAAACACATTGTTTTTTCCTCCCCTTTATTTTTTATTTTGCCAGTGATGAGCCCCATTTGATTACTTTGTTTCTGTAAATAGTGCCACCATTATTCCACGCTTGAAGCCTCAAACTAATCTTTTAATCTTCTATTTTCTTCTTCAATCCAATTAGCCATCATCAAAACAGAAAAAAAAAAAATATCCTTTAAATCTCTCTCACATCTGTCCGTTTCTCTTGCCATCATCAGCTTTAAGCTTTTAAAAACGCATTCCTAGCTAGCTGTTATTGCATCCTACCTGATTTTCTTATTTCCCATGTCTCCTCATACTAAACTTTCCCCATCCTACAAGAATATGTTAAATGTAAATATTTTATTGAATCACTGGACTCAATTGGGTATAAGCAAAAAAGAGTTTTATTCTTTCTCCCATTCTACTTTCAAACATGCTCATGAACTAATTCTTTCCCTGTGTCTGCCACAAATCACAGGCAGATCACAAAAATTTCGTGGGCCCTTTTGGTCACAAACAGGCTCAATTTGGTACAATATAATTAAAAATTTTCCTCTCCCTTCTCCCATTCCCCTACCCCTGATAGGGTCTACATCAGATTTAAGCCTGCACTGGAGGGTGGGGTCTTCTTGGCTTCTTCTCTCTATTCCTTTGTCACCTTCTCCACTCCTGGCTTTTCTGACATCTCAAGAACCAAGACCAGGAAAAAATGTAATTGGAGATAAACAGCGGTATCACGTGGCTGTGAGAGGAGTTCCTCCCTCTGGATGTGAGAGATGCACAAGTACTGTTCTATTTTGATTCATTCCTCTTTTGGGAAGCACTTCTATAGGTTTTTCCAGGTTTCTCTACTAAGACTGCTAACTACAGTTCCCAGGACACAGTCTGGAGCCATCCTACACAGTAGCAGACAGGTGGATATACGCTGCACAGGCAACCCTGCCCAGAGAAACTCTCTTCCTCTAGTCTCCTCAACCTCACTTAAAAGATGGAAGTCAGCCTTCACGGACACTGGCAGCAATTGGGTTCCAATCTGTTAGCATGACTCTGCGTGGGTAGTCCTACAGGATCCAAGCAGATATTTGACTTATATTAAATTATTCTCAATTTCCACTGAAATTATGGTAAGAAAAGTTATATTTTTAGTCTGTCAAAACTAATTTTTTCAACTCATACTTTTATGAAAAGTGATCATATGCTCATAAAGCCCATAGGCTATTTTCTTAGTCTAAGATTCTTAATTTAAAACCCTCTCTAATCTTCTCTGACTGGTTGTTCTAATCTATTCCCTACCACTGAGCTAATCCGAACATCCTTTGCTGCCCCAAATTTAATCATTATTTTTTAAATTCCAACCTTGTTGCATCTCCATCCTCCACCCCAGTCAGGATGCTTTGCTGTAGCCAACCGAAACTAAATTTGGTTAATTCACACAGAAAAGGAATTAGTTAGACAGATACTGGAAGGTTCACAGAATCAACTGGAAAGCTAGAGAACTCTATTTAGAAAGAAATTAAGGAGAGGAGAAAGCTCAGATCCTTTCATAGCAAAGATCAGTTCAGGAGGCCCCCAGCGTCACCAAATATATGACATTGGGCTCTCAAATCCTCTGCAGAAACAGGAAATAATCTGGCTCCCTGGCATTTCCCTTCACTCTGCTTCCACAAGATTTAAAGTCCCAGGTAGGAGCACACACTTTAAAGTCATGGCCAAATCACATACCCACAATTCAAAAACCACGAGGCAAGGGAAAATGACAGCATCAGAAATTAGTCAAATTTATTATTTTGGGCATGCAATATGAATGTTTATATAAAAATCCCAAGAGAATATATTAAAAATAATTAGAAATCATGGGAGATATACACAAAGCAACTGGGCAAACGAGGTAGAGGGGCACCTGCATATAGTGATGGTTGGCAACTAGACTTTTGGTGGTGAACACAATTCAGTCTATACTGAAGTCAAAATATAATGATGTACACCTGAAATTTATATAGTGTTATAAATCAGTGAGACATCAAAAAAAAATAAATAAATAAAGCACCTGCTATGACTGAAGAATGTCAGAATGTCAAAAGCTCTGTGTAACTATCTGAAATCCTGATATTCTGCCCAATATCACCGTTACTGTCTTCAAGTGCTTTTGCCACATCTCCAAATCTTCACACATTGTCTGCTTGGTCTAGCGCCATTTGGGGAGGTTGGATAATCCTGTGCTGCACCCTGCTGTGCTCCAGTCTTCGTGTTTTTTCAGGAAGAGCATGTTAATATGCTCACATTATTCATTTTATCTTGGTGAACAGAGGGGTGGATTGTTTACAAAAACCAAAACGAAAACAAAACAAAGAAACAAACAAAAGAACTAGAGTGTCAGTCACCTAAAAGTTTCCCTTTCACATACAGACAGAGTCAAGTGGGTCCATTGCTTACTTAAATCAATATAATTTAAAAAGTTCTCATAGCCCTTAGCTTCCCTTAGCTTCCAGTATTTCATGGTGATCCAGTAATCTCTGACGTGGAAGGGATGTCCCTCCCACCCACCCATTTAGAAGGTCAAGGCATTCATTTATTTATTCAACAAATAGTTATTGAACAAGTGCTATGTGCCAAACACTGAGGATTCAGTAACGAATAAGAAAGACAAAAATCCACGTCCTCATGGATTTTCACACTCCAGTGGGGAGATATAGACAATAAAGAAAATAAATAGACAAGCCGCTCTCTGGCTTTACGTCAGCCTATCTCAACCACATCATTCCGTAAGACCACAAAGTAAAGTAAAGTGGTATCCACTAACTTCTGGCTGATCAGGATCTTGTTTCCAGTAATTTTCTCTGCTACTTTTCCTTTTCCTGGCTATCTCTGCTCCAGGGTTTTTCTTTGCTACTACATCCAATTCCAGAAATGTCTGCAATTTAATGAGTTTCTGCTAAAAACTGTAATACCCCCAGCAAGGTCCATTAAAAACACAGATGTGCAGTGATTGGAAGAGAACCATTGTTTACTATATTTCAAGAAGAAATAAGCTAGGAATGTACACTATTTATGAAATGTTTATGATGTCATCCAATAATATCACAAACACAGACTGACAAAACTCTGATAAACACAGGCTGTTTCCTCCACATCTCACTGCTCAACTGTTTTAACTGGTAATTCAGCTTTTAAATATTTTCATTCTTTAACCTTTTCTGATACTGATGGACCTAGTAATATGCTAAGCAATCTTCATGCAAATCTCATTACATAGCCAGTTAAATACAATAAATTACACATTCAAGATGTAAAAAGATAACACACATTTTTGTAACAACTTTATTGGAAATAAATTTATGAAACTATCGGGCACTGTGAATCTGGTGGGCATGAATGCTCTACACTCTGAACTCAAAAGCTAAATTTCTTTTTTGGCCCTTTTTGAAGTGATGGATCTTCTATCTGTTTTAACACTTCCGGTGTGAAGATAAGTCTTTGCAGAATTAGAGATGTTAACATTGTTTTGAAAATATTCACATTTTATCTTTTTGATAAGTGTCTTTTAAGAACAATAAAGGGATTTATTTCTGTCAAGTAGTAGTGAAAATATAATGAGTGCCCTCAACTGCTTTGGTATTTCATCAAAAGCATGGTGTATTTATGACAGTTGAAGCCTGAAAGAGAGGGAACTGGACAAAGTTTATCTAGCAACAGATAATAGGGCAGAGAGGGGAGCAGAAGGGAGACAATACACTCTCCATTAGTCTTTTCCTAGCGGGCTTCATATTTAGGAAAATCAAACACAACAAGATGAGAAGAAGAACTGATAAGATGTCTTTCTGAACTTTTATAGCTCCTTGATAGGGTAATTTTACATCTGTTTAATCTAACCGAAACCCTGGGCTTTTCTTTCTTTTCTTTTTTTTTTTTTTTTGGTGAGGAAGATTGGCCCTGGGGTAACATCCATTGCCATTCTTCCTCTTTTTGCTTGAGGAAGATTGTCGCTGAGCTAACATCTGTGTCAATCTTCCTCTATTTTGTATGTGGGATGCCACCACAGCATGGCTTAATGAGCAGTGTGTAGGTCCATGCCCAGGATCTGAACCTATGAACCCCAGGCCTCAAAGTGGAGTGTGCGAACTTAACCACTATGCCACTGGGTCAGCCCCTGGTATTTTTTAATATATTTCATTTTCCTAGTAATTTATTTTCATTTTATTTTACAAAAGTATCTCTCTGAAACATATAGAAATTTTTAGAAAAGAAAAAGAAAAAAAACACTCCTTCACCAAAAATAGAGAACCAAAAAAATATACTGAACAAGCAAACAAGAAGAATAGGTATGGGGAAATGGAGGTTTGGTTTTGCTTTATTTGTAAGGGAAAACTTTTGCAAAAATTCTTCTGTAGAGGTTGAGACAACTTCTTAGAAGGTCTTTTTTTTTTAATTTCCTTCCTCCCTTCATCCCTTATTTTGCTTTAAAATGTAGGTAATTTGCTCTAGCATTGATTTGATTGGGTCAAATATATTGCTTCCATGGGCTTCAACAAGCAGATTTTATATTTTCTTTTTTTTTTACTTTATTTCATTTGTTAATCATCTCAACAACATTCCTTTAACTTTTTCACATGTGCACATATTTTTAATAGCAGCTTTAGGCCTTAACTAGAGCGACTTTCACATCCCTGGTATTACAGTAGGTAATTGGTTGCTTATCTCTCTTTTTCACTCCTGCCATAGATTTATCCATACTCAGTGAGTGTCAGTTGCAAACCGTGGTCTTTGTTAAGCTTCCTTTTCATAGGCTTTCAGTGGTTTATATTGGAACTAATGGAAAAATTCCCACCACCATCACATCAACCTAACGACAGAAGCAAACAGTCGTATACGCTTAGTTTTCTCTTCTCCACCCTGTGTATCACCACAGCTGCCTGTAGATGATAAGTATGTTCGGGCAGCAAAGAAAAACAACAAGTATAGAAGGGTGAATATGTTCAACCCCATGAAATAATAAAGTTCTTTACCTTAGGAGCAGATTTCTGTTGTAGTAAGGATAAGTAGAAGATAGAGTTCTAAAGGAAATCAAGAAAAACATCCTGAAATAGCAGATCCTAAAATATGGAAATTTAATTAAAAATCTTCCTACAAGTTTTTTTTCCCTGTTTTGTTTAAGAAATCCTGTAAGTTGGCTTTACCCTTGAGCAGAGAAGAAATTGTCTTCAGGGTAATTAAATGGGTTCCTAAAAGGCAATTCTTTGCTACTGGCAATAAAAGAGACTGAAGTGCTGATATTCACAACAACGTGGATGAATTTCAGAAACACTATGCTGAATGAAAGAAGCCAGAAACAAAAGACTATATATAATATGAATTCATTTATATGAAGTTCTACTAAAAAAAAAAAAAAACAAATCAATCGTGGGAAACATCATCATAAGAATTACATCCTGAGTATGAGGAGTAGAAGCAGGTATTGAGTAGAGTGGAACTTTCTAGTTCCATGGTGATAGTCAATATCTTGAATATTGAGTTTGGATTACACGTGTGTATGCATTTGTCAAATCTCATTAAATGGTATATTTAAGATATATGCATTTCCCTGTATGTAAAATTTACCTTAAAAATAGAAACATAAACAAGTATAGAACCAGTTAATGATGTGCATGCTGAAGTGTCTAGGGTAAAGTGTACAGATGTCTGCAACTCACTTTGAAATTCATTCAAAAACCAAGATAGATTGATGGGTAGATAGAGACAAGGCTAGGTGGAGAGATCTGTGATTAAGCAAATATAGCAAAATATTAATTGTACAATCGAGGTGGGGACTATGGGTGTTCATCGTACAATCCTTTCAACTTTTCCGTATGTTTAAAATTTTTTCGTAATAAAAGGTTTGGTGGTAAAAACGCAATTTTTCCTCCCTGAGCCCAAAAGTGTTTCCACAAAACCCTGTCGAGGCCTTTGAAATGCCCCCGTTAAGTACTATAAGACTTGCTATTTTCCAGTAGCTTTATTTTGAAATGCAAACTCGGACAGAATATAAAAAAATATTGAGTTGCTAGAGAAGAAAAACCATAATTAAGCAATTATTTATATACCTGGTACTGGCATTAGCTAATTTAATTTTTGAGAGAACTTCGTAAGTTCGATATTGTTTTAGGTGCCAAGATCACATAACAGTAGCCCTTTATGTTCCATGATAACTTAAAAGAAAACAGAAATTAGTGTTTCACACAACACTATAGATTTTGTTAATGTCTTGATGCTTTTGGAGGAATAGGTGTAAAAAAAATGAAAAAAGCTCCTGAATAAACATTCTGAAGAATTACTTAAGAAAGAGAAAAACACCATCCTCATCTTTCCATCATAATCTGATTCCTTATTTTAGATAGAGAATACCTTAGAGGACCCTTTCCTGTCTTCTAGTGAGCCTCACATTCCACAACATTTAACTTAACATCTTGCACTTGATGATCATAGTCAAGCCAAGTATTAATCTTTTAAAATGCAAGAACTACAATCATAAATCTGTCTTTCCTTTATCTATTCCTCAGATCTTGGAGAACTGCAACTGGCTCCAAGCAAAAGAGCAAAAGGAACAAGAGGAGTGTTGTTCCATGAGAAAACAATCTGGTTTGGGAGATAAAGTGTCATATTATTGGCTTAGGCTCATAAAGTTGGAGGAGAGAATAGATTCTCAAGTTCGTAGTTCTTCAAGTTGGGTATCTAGCAGAGTTCACTCCATTCTAACTGAACTTACTCCTTTAAGCCCACAAATAGCTATCATCCAGAAATTTACAGAGAAATCAAAGTTTAGAGAGCTTATGTCCAGAGCCACACATCTAGAGAGTAGGGGATCAAAGCTCAAACACAGAACTGTTTGATTTTTTTAAATGTACTTTTCCTCTGCACCAAGTTATGATTTATACAGTGTGAATTGGTTTATTAGATCAGTTTCTAGATATGTAGCTGAAAACCGAGCATTGAAGACAATGGCAAGTTTCTCCTGAAAAAGAGAACAATATTAGCATGTAAAACACTACCTAGAAATAGCAGGACTGGATAGTGTGTCAAGAGAGCCTGGAACACACTGAAACAGGAAGCATCAGAAATAGTGAAAAGTCCACAGAAAGGAAAAGAAAGACATCAAAAACAAACTTCACCCACTTCCCAGTTTGTGAACTTGTGCATTATCCTGACTCGTTATTTCCATAACAGACATAGGATTGCCGTACATTGCCGTTTGCCCAGGACAGTCCTGTTTTACGCCTGTTGTTTCTGTGGACTATAAATATTATAGTCATCCTATTTAGAAAGGAAAGATGTCTATTGACAAACGATTCATTAGAAAAAAATCTAATGAGAAGGAGCCTTTTTAAGTTAAGTGTAATTGTAATCAAATAGTAGCCAAAATTATTCTGCGCAGCTACCATTTTAGTAAGCCTACTGTTGACTCCCTGGCTTATTTCCTAGAGAATCAATCCAATTAGAATGACTGCTTTATGGAGGAGATTTGAGCTGACAGAAATTTTGTTATTCTCCTTTCAAAAAGTGGTCTCTCTAGTCTAGGCATATTGCCCAGATTCCCAGGTAATTTTTCCCCATCTATCATACTTACATTATTGTATAAATGTCTATTTCAGGTTCAGTATGAATTTTCATTTATATTTTCAAATATAAAATGAAATCTGTTTAAAGAATGGGAATCCATCAGCTCTGGTTCTTAAATTTTAGTCCCTAATTTACTTTGTATTTAGGTCTTATTTTATGTATGTGATAAAATAAATAGTCACAATGTTTTAAAGATGAAATGAACTGAAGAAAATCTCATTTAACTCCCTGCAAAAGCTAGATAACCTTTCCAAGTTTGTTGAGATCTTTTGTTTCCAAGTTTGGGCATGTAGGGCTAGGACTCTGAAGAATAGCTATCTGTTGTTTTGACACCAAATAACTACGTAATCTTTGACAAGTCTTTTTGACCGGAGCCCCAGTTTCCTAATTTTTAAGTGACAAACTCAACAAGATGGCTCCCAAGATCTAACCATTTCTTATTCTGTAGCAATCATTTGAATGTCTATCATGTCTAATCTCAAGTCCTTTTCTGATTACCATAGAACCATATGACTTAAGAAGTTACAAAATTCACTTCCTTATTGCAATGATCCAAGCAATTAAGTGATGGTAGTTCAAAATTGGTTAGTTATAACAAAAATGAAGGAGAATGAGAAGATCTGAAAAATATTTAGGAAACTAAGTCTTCATAATTAGTTACAGACTGAATGTAAAGCATGAGAGAAATGGAAGGAGAACCCTTTGGTTTCTGGCTTTTATAAAAGGGTGGCGGTAGTATGATTCATAGTTGGCCCAGGGTATTTGGTAAAGAAACAGGGTATTTAGTATGGACCTAATTTTCAATTTCTCAGTTAAAAAATTTTTTCCAATATAAGATTTGCTGCTGGTTTTTCAGTGAGGGAACAGCAAGTCCCATGTGAAAACACACTTGTGCAACAATCTGCTGGAGCACAGGGCAGGGGAACCTAAGAAATAAAAAAGAAAAGGTGTCTTAGTCCTTTCTGCTCAATCTATAAACACAGATGGTTTTATGTATGTAATATATATATATATCCCACACACACACAAAAGACCCAGGATCAGCACTCCTGGCACCGGATCCCTGGCTCTCAGTCTAGACTCTCCCCATGATTCAGTCATGCTCACGTGTAGAGTATATCCTGTGAGTTTATAAAAGCCTCATTGCCAGGCTGTAGTGAAAGAAACAGGATGAAAATTTCATTAATGATAGGGACTTACTGGTGCTTTCCTTTTCTTCCACACAGCTCAGCCTAAATGTTTCAGATTTCAGTTCAAAATCTTAAATTTGTTTCCATGGAATAATGTTCTGTTGAGGAATATGCAAGAGGAATAAGATGGTTGGCCCTCTATGACACTCAAAAACAGGACAAATCTCATTATAGTGATAATACAGGTAAAAGCCCTAAGTATCTATTTCAAAATTTCTCCATAAAATTCCCCACGAGCATTTTTCTTCAATTCCATTATGTTATTACATTCCTTATCTGGGCCAGACATGATATGATAATTAATATTAAAACTTTGCAGCTGCCGAGAAGGAAAGAAGATTTCACTCTGTGTAATTCTACAGCTGCTATAATTGATGCTACAGCAGTTCTCTATTCCTGAATTTCAGCAAAATAATAATTCAATGCATAGCTGCTTGTTTCTTGGTTTTCAAATGTCACTTTTGATGGTACCTAGAGAATATTTCTGAATTATACTTTTTAGAAGTTGCTAACAGGCAGAGCCTTGTGGCTTACAATTCTCTTTTCTTTTCTTTTTTTTAATAAATTTCAGGTGTACATCATTATCTTTCAACTTCTGTTTAGACTACATTGAGTGCACCACCAAAAGTCTACTTGCCATTGGTCACCATACACATGTGCCCTTTACCCCTTTTGCTCCTCCCCAACCCCCTTCCCCCTGGTAACCATCAACCTATTCTCAGCATCTATGTGTTTGTTGGCTGTTGTTATCTTCCACATGTGAGTGAAATCATATATTTGACTTTCTCTATCTGACTTATTTCACTTACCATATACTACTCTCAAGGTCCATCCATGTTGTTTTAAATGGCAAGATTTCATCTTTTTCTATGGCTGAGTAGTATTCCATTGTATAGATATATACCTCATCTTTATTCTTTCATCTGTTGATGGGCACTTAGGTTGTTTCCAAGTCTTGGCTATTGTGAATAATGCTGCAATGAACATAGGGCTAAATATCTTTTCAAATTAGTGCTTTCCTGTTCTTTGGATAAATACCCAGATGTGGAATAGCTGGATCATATAATAGTTCTATTTTTAATTTTTTGAGGAACTTCCATACTGTTTTCCATAGTAGTTGCACCAGTTTACATTACCACCAGCAGTGTATGAGGGTTCCCTTCTCTCCACATCCTCTCCAACACTTGTTATTTCTTCTCTTTTCAATAATAGCCATTTTGATGGGCATGAGGTGATATCTCATTGTGGTTGTGATTTGCACTTCCCTCATAATTAGTGATGTTGAACATCTTTTCATGTGCCTGTTGCCTATCTGTATATCTTCTTTGGAAAAATTTCTTTTCAAATCCTCTGCCCATTTTTAAATTTGAGAATTTTCCTGTTTCTTGAGGTAGGCCTGCATTGTTATAAACTTAGTACCACTTTTGCTACGTTCCACAGATTTTGGTACGTTGTATTTTCATTTTCATTTGTTCCTAGGTATTTTCTTATTTCTCCTTTGATTTCTTCATTGACCCAGTAGTTGTTCAGTAGCATTTATTTTAATCTCCACATATTTGTGACTTTTCCAGTTGTCTTCTTGTTGTTGATTTCTAGTTTCATACCATTGAAGTTGGAAAAGATGCTTGATATTATTTCAGCCTTCTTAAAATATTGAGATTTGTTTTGTGGCCTAGTATATAAACTATCCTGGAAATTGTACACTTTCCAGGATTCTCTTTCCTATAACTGTCAAGAGAACATTAATACCAGTGGTAGGAAATAGCACACAATGTCAACATACACAATGTCATCTATTTAGATACATCATTTCCAAATGCATGTAATTTACACTACTGTCTTGATTTATTGCAATATTCATGTATACCTCTATTATTATTTACTTAATTTTTCTTTGATTCAACATATTTAATTCAATATATTTATTTTTAAAGAAAATTAGATCACTATAGTTTAAGTGAAAAAAACGAGTCTTTTTCAAATATGCACTAAGATAAACTTAAGACTACCTGTGGTAGACAGTTTTTAAAGGCAGCCCTCAACAATCCCCACCTCCTGATGCTCATGCCTTTGTGTAAACCCCTCCCCTTGAGTGTGGACTGAATCAAGTGACTTGGTTATAATGAATAAGCTGTCACTTCCATGATTCCCAGGCTGCACCCTGACTGACACAATTAAATCTGTACTTTTAGAGGTGGGACCCAGGCATCAGTATTTTTTAAACTGCAGCCAAAGTTGAGAACCACTATCCAAAATTTAGTACTGCCCCAGGAAGTGGCCCTTGGACCTTCTCTTTTCTCTATCAACCATTATTCCTTTACTAATCTCACCACAGAGTTTCACTGTTTTAAATACCATCTAGGTGCCTAAGACTCCTAATCTATTTTTCTATATCTCCATTCAGATTTCTCCCTTAAAATTCAGACTTCTATACCCAACTACCAATGCAATCGGATACTATTTCAAATTAGTATTTTAAGACTGAACTCTTGTCCCCACCCCCAAATTTCCTCCTCCATTATCTTCCCCTAAATAATTGGCAACTTCATCATTCAAATACTCAGGCAAAAAAGGTATATTTCACATGTGACCTCTCAGCAAATCCCATTGGTTCTATTTTTAAAATCTATCCAGAATTCAACCTTCTCCTTCACCTCCACTACTACCACCCAGGTCCAAGCCACCATCACATCTCACCTGAAATATAACAAAAGCCTGCCTTAATTGCATCTTTTCTTGCCCCTTACAGTCTGTGATCCACACAGCAACCAGAGAAATACTTTTACAAAATGTTTGGTTATCTCATTTATGAGATCAATGGTTTCCACTCTCATTAAGAGTAAAAGTCAAAGTCATTACAGCAACCTTTGAGATCTACTTTTCCCAAACTATGACCTCCCTTACTTTATCTTCTATTACACACTCCAGGCACACTGGACAACTTGACATTTACCAAATGTGCCAGGTTTACTGGCACCACACAGCCTTTGCACTCTATGGTCGTACCGTCTGAAACACTCATCCTTCAGAAATCCCCATGCGCGTTTCCGTATTGTCTTCTAATATTTGCTCAAATGTCACCTTCTTGGTGATGCCTTCCCAGTCCCTATTTAAAATCGAACCCCCACCACTTCATTTCCTCCTTCCTTATTTAGTTTTTCTTAATAGTCCTTATCACTATTTAAGCGTACATACACACAACACATGCAAACCCACAAGATAGGCACGTGTGTGTGTGTGTGTGTATACACACATACAAACACATTAATATTATCTGCCTCTGTCCACAAGAATGTAGGCTCTTCAAGGGAAGAAATTTCTCTCTACTTTATTCATTGTCAATTGGGTTCACAAGAACAGTGCTTGACATACAGTAAGCACTCTATTAACACTGCTGAATTTTTATATAAATTTTTTGTGGTAAATATTGTTTGTTTCAGAAAAAAATTATGATAGGCATATTCTCACCATTCCACTAAAGAATGGCAATTACGTAAGCCTTGGGGGAAAAAAGGTGTTTTAGAATTTAGAGATAGACTATATTATATTTTACTTAGAATCATTTATAAATTTTTATTAAGCCTCTCATCTGAGACTGTGGCCTTAGATTCTCTGGGTGACTTATTACGCTCATAGATATACTATATTACGTTCCTCTGCTACTCCAAAGAGTTGCAGTTGGGCATTAAAATAAACCTATATAAATGTTTAATTACAGCCAGCTCCCATTTCTGTCCTGTGAAATACGTGTTTTTGTACAGTAAAGAAAAACGATAACAGCCACATACTTTAGTACTAATCATCATTGATTCTTTTGGGCTCCTTACTTGTCACTAACATTGTTTTTCAGCCTGGTGTGGTTGTACTTTAAGTAACTAAGCCTTCAGCTAAAAATCTTCTGTTACTTTTCAAGATTATAGTCTTTAAAAATTAACTATTTAAATTTCTACCAAGCTATCAGCTAAGTCAAGGGAATTTGTTTCTTGTTCATTTAAATGGAATTTCTCCTTCTTTAGATGAATGTTTAATGAGGGCATAAGTCCTTTTGTTTGTCTGAAAAGCAAATTTTGTTATAGAATGTTGTTGCTGAAAATCCATTTTAACACATGCTTAGGTGGTGGCTTGCACTGATAGGTTAGAGAAAATTATTTCAAGATAATTGATTCTGAATAAAAGAGGTTGAAAGAATGATTATATCTTGGCCTAGAGTCTGAGGGAAGGAGGAATCATTTCTAAAATGATAATGGTTACCATTTGGGAAATCCTTAATATATGCCAGTAATTTGACACATATTTACTCAAATATCCCACACAATATTCTGTGAGATGGGTCTTATTATCCCACCTTAAAATAACAAAAAAACAGGATTGCCAAGATCACACAGCTTATATGATACTAGGATTCCAACAGGTTTTCTTTCCAAAACTACTTGCCTTCAGGCACTATGTTGGTTCCATTGTCAAAATACAACAAATAATTCAAAAACAGCTAAGGATAGACTTGCTTACTCAAAGTAAAATGTATGACAGTGCTGTTATTAGAACGATTTGGGCCAAAAAGCTCCCCATTAATTAAAATATTTTCTGAATCTCTGCATAAATCCAAGCAAAATCAGCCTTGAACCTGGGCACCATTTCAAATCAACTACTCCGATATTCTGTGAAAGGCAGAGGCTGTCCATTCGTAGTGACAGTGTCCCTCACCATGAGGCTCTCAGATCTTGGGCATGATTTTTAACATACAGAATTCTATCTGAATTTCCCACTGGTTCTACTTCCTAGTAGTCTCTTCGTTTGACTTCCCTCACCTATTTCTTTCTAATTTTAACATTTATAAAGCCAGAGGCAAGTGCAGTGGCAACAAAGAATTGGAGTTTTTAAAGCACATTTGAGGTGGGACTAATTTTTTCCCATCATGTGGTTATCAATTAAGAGTAACAGAATAAGGCAGGTAGGCGTTTTGTTTGGCCCTACAAATCTCACCTGCAAGTGGCCCCATAAATTAGAGGCACAGTTCTTACTAACAATGCAGGCCTGTGAGGGGAGGAATTTATACCAGTAAAGAATGCTCTTTCTAAAGGATTTCTACCAACCACAGAGAGCAGTGTGTGATTGTCATCAAGTTCTAGCAGGCTTTGTCGTGAAGAATGCTGAGGCCTCAAAGGAGGAAGCCAAGTTCAAAGCAGAAGGAAAGGTGATCCAGCTAAAGGGTTAGACCTCCCGGCAGAAGCCAGGAATCTAGTGTTCTGGTGTTGAAAGAAACATAGCATCTCCAACCAAATTTATGAGTGCAAGGTGAAGCATACCCAGAAGGTTTAGCTGACCCTCCCTCACCGTTTCCAGAGAACCAAGTTATTCTCTCATCATAGAATTATTACAGTCTAATAACAGTAATAGCAACAACATTAATTGAGTACTTACTTTGTGTCAGATATTTTACTATGTGAATGATCTCATTAGAGGGTTACAAGAGAGCTCTGAAATAAGTATGGATAATATTCCGTTTTACGGATGAATAAATCAAAAGAGCTTGTCTAAGTTTACACAGTAAGAAAGTAACAGAGGCAGAATAGGCTGTCTGTCTCCAGAGCTGAGAAATATACTATCTGATGGTGTGCTATATTTGTTCATCTTAGCCAGCGTTAGACTTGCTGTATCTGATAAAGAGCCTAGTAGAAATCAAGATCAACTAAATACATTAATGACAGAGGCAATAATTGGACCTTAAAATGGTTGATCTAACATGTTAGTCTCTCAAAAACACTTAAATGTATAGTGTCAAAGCTTTGCTCCTTTAGATAACTTAAAAGTAACCCCACTAAAAAGCAAGAATTTTAAAAGTCTAATCATATGTTAACATAATATATTCAGAAACCATTTCTAAATCAAGAGTCAACAAACTTTTTCCTTAAAAGGCCACATAGTAAATATTTTAGGCTTTGCAGGCAATACAGATCTCTGTAGCAACCGCTCAGTTCTAACATTGTAAGCAGACGCCTGCCACAGACAATACATAAATTAATGAGTGTGGTATGTCACAATAAAACTTTATTTACGGACTCTAAAATTTGAATTCCGTGTAATTTTCACAGGTCATGAAATATTATCCTACTTTGACTCTTTACAACCATCTAAGACAATGGAGAATTCCTCTCTAGCTTGTGGGCCACACAAAAGCCGGGCAGCAGTCTGGAACTGGCGCACCAGCCGGAGTTTGCCAGCCCCTACTCTAAACCACTTTTGAGGTCTCCTTACAAATAGGGAGATTTTGAAAGAGAAAAGAGACATCATTCCAAATTGAATGAGATTCACCCAAACATGCTGCATTGTTTTTTTTTTTTCCTTTATATGAAATCACATACAGAGAGTAGAGCCACTTAAACATCAGCGTTGTGACAGATAAGCAAGGCAAAGAGCAGTGAAGTGGTAACAATAAGAAGAATTCTGTTCTACAGTTAACTAGCAGAAATTATGTCATTATAAGATAACAGAAAGACAAGAGGACACTTATTTTAAGCACCGGACGCCTTCAGTCACCTAAGGCCTAACTACATGTCTTTCAGCTAAGATGGCAATCAAATGAGTCTTCTTAAATGAGCTGAATGAAATGCCTCATGCTCAGTCATTAAAATGTACCTAAACAGTTAAAAGGTACATAAGAAGAGAGAATACAGATCTGGGGGTTCTATTTTCCTTCTACACCAGAAGACTGAGGGAGCTTCCATTTCTGTCAAAGTAGACTTTCTCCTCTCCTTTCAAAAGACTTCCTGGCCCAGCCCAGACTGCTGAGTGGTGCCGGAGAAAGCCACACAATCCCACAGGTGGGCCCAATGCAAAATCTTTGTCCTTCTCTGCCCAGACCCTTCCTGCCCTCACAAGAGCTACACAGAGTTCCCCACCCTCCTTCAGCACTTAACCCAACTCCGCCGCCCCCCACCGCCAGTGGTCTTCTGCTCACGACCTTGTTTCTGTTTCACAGAGCAATTGAAGCTGTCAGGATGAACAGCCTTCAACTTCCTCCCCTCTGAGTGACAAACATCAGGATCTCCTTCCGCTCCTTCTTCCAAGTCTCAGAGCTGAAGAGTCCCTTTGTCCTTTCTCAGGCTAGTCCCTCCACCTGTGACCTTGACCTCATCTGCCCCTCCATCCCATCTGGAACACAGGACTTTGTTTCATTTTTGAACTCTCTTCTGTATTTTCAAATACCCCCTCTTTCCCTGCTCCTTCTGCACAGCCTGTAAACATACTTGGCTCTTTCCTAGGTTAAAAACAAATTCAGAAACCCTGTCCTCTCCAATTGGTGTCATCCTCCAGCTACCACCTTCTATCTCACTGAGGCTTCACATCTAGTCTCCTAGAATAATCAGCTCTCTTTCTGCACATCCACACCTGCCCATCACTCGTCGTGGCTCCCATGGCTCACCACGGCCCTGAAGTAACTCAAATGAAGATCCCCAATAACCTTTCCTCCCTTGTATTTAATGTGTAATTTTATTGCTATATTAACGGAAAATTATAAACATAACCCTCTACATTTTTAACTCTTCAATGTTTGGTTATACTATCTTTTAATTCTCATTAAATAATTTCAAACTAAAACATTAAATTTTGTTGGGGCTCTCATTAAACTTCTGATCAAATGTCATGCAGTGAGAATGTAATGTCAATTTCCATATGTTTAAGATAATCTTGTGTCTAAATTGACCCAAAGTTGGACCACTCTAGTTTTACCATAAGAGATGGTCAATTACTCACAGCTCCAATGTTTTAAACATAAACATACAACACATATAACTTATTTCCTCTCTTTTTTGAATTCCTCATTTTTCTCTGTCTTTTTAAGTAATAATTATAACTCATCAGAATGTAGGAAGTGAAAGTCTTTCCACACTCTTAACTCCCCAAACAACTGTTATTATAATTGCCACTAATCCTCCCAGACCTGCATCCTTATACAATATATGTGTATGAATTTGTGTGTGTAACCTCGTTACAAACTCTAATTAATTCTTTTCAGTTCTCATTTTACCTGACATCTTCTTAACATTTGACACAATTGATTCCTCCGTTTCTCTTGAAAGTCTCACTTTTCTTATTCAATGGCATTGATCTGAAACCCTTATCTTAAACTCCTTCTTCCTTTTAGCGCCATATTTCAAACAATGACCAAAATCTGCCAATGCTACCATCAGACTATTTCTCTTACACACCATACTCTCAAGATTAGTTTAGCCAGTCACGGTTTCTCAGTTGCACAGATACATGAAACTTCTACCTAGTCTTCCTGCCTCTGTTCTTATCCCTCACTAACGTTATTTCACACAGTCACTAACATAATATTCTTCCAAAGAAATATGATTATATCACTTTGCCAACTGAAGTCCTTCAATGACTTCCTTGTGACTACAGGATGAAGTTTATACTCCTCGACACAGAAAGTAAGATCCTATATGATCTGGTCAATTTTGCTCATCCTTTAAAAAACCAGATCTTAGTTTTGTTAATGTTTACTATTGTTTTTCTGGTCTCCATTTCATTTATTTCTGTTCTGATCTTTGTTATTTCCTTCCTTTTGCTAACTGAGGATTCACTTTGTACTTCTTTTCTAGTGCTTTGTGGAATAAGTTAGGTTATTTGACATCTTTCTTTTTTCTTAATGTAGGTGTTTATTTCTATAATGTTTCTTCTTAAAACTGCTTTTGCTGCATCCATGAGCTTTGGCACATTTTCATTTCATTTATTTTAAGATATATATATATTTTGGTGAGGAAGATCAGCCCTGAGCTAACATCTGTTGTCAATCTTCCTCTTTTTGTTGAGGAAGATTAGCCCTGAGATAATATCAGTTCCCATCTTCCTCTGTTCTGTGTATGTGATGTCACCACAGCATGGCTTGATGAGCAGTATATAGGTCCACACCCAGGATCCGAACCTGCGAACTCTGAGCCGCCAAAGCGGAGCGCACAAACTTAACCACTATACCACCAGGCCAGGCCCTATTTCAAGATTTTTTTTATTTCTTCTTTGACCTGTTGGTTGTTCAGGAGTGTGTTATTTCATTTCCATGTATTTTGAATTTTCCAGCTTTCTTCCCATTATTAATTTCTAGTTTCACACCACCGTGGTCAGAAAAAAAATACTTGATATGATTTCGGTCTTCTTAAATTTGCTTAGTCTATCCTTGTGACTGCAGGATGAAGTTTATACTCCTCAACACAAAAAGTAAGACCCTATATGATCTGGCCCCTGCCTGACTTGTCATCCTCACTTTTCACCAAGCTACCCTTGCATGCCTCATGTTCCAATAACACTAAACTATAGTTCCTTGTACTTATTCTACCTGAATTGCCAAAATCACAGCCTCTCCTCCCTATCTCTAGAGCCTGATTAATAAATATCTTATCTTTCAACACTCAGTTTAAGTATTACCATTTTAATGAAAACTTTCTTTTCCCCTAAACCCTTAGGTAAAACACATCATTCCTCTTGTGTAGCTTCTTGTAATTTGTTTTATTATTATTTTTAAGCTTATCTGCACCTAATGAACTATAAGCTACTATAAGCTACTTGAAGGAAAAAGACTACCACTGAATTGTTGCTTTATCCCCTAGCAATGACTTTTAGGAATACTTTGTCTGCTTATCTTTCTCATAATTGAAACTATTTATTGAGCATCTAGTATGATTTAGATATTATTCTAGACATTTTATATGCATTATCTTATCTAATATTCACAATAATTCCATCTCTACCTTATAGAATTAGCAACTGAGATTTATTGGATAGTCTAAGTAACTCATCCAAAGTTACAAAGCTAGTAAATGTGGAGTCAGAATTCAGAGGCAAGTTTGGCAATGTCAACAACTGTGTTTCTTCTCCCACAGGGTAGCTCTGACTTAGCATTTGATACTGTTGTTATTTATTCTGTCCTATGTGATCTACCCTAATTTATGCCCCATCCGCAATAAGAAACAATGGATCCCACTGTTTTCTTACACCCATGAGAAATTACTCAATATATAATCTTTCTTTTTATCAGATCTGCCTACACAGAAATTAAGAGAGATGGGTATGTCTTTAACAGTCCCATACTGTTGGTCGTTTTATCCACTTTCAGAAGATACGAAGCCAGTGAATTCTGAGAGAATTCCCATACAGCTGAGCTCTTCTAAGTATGTCCTGCATCCTTCACAGTGCTTTTGCAGATGTGAAGGAAATGGTCTTCCACCCTGGCCCACTAATTATGTACTCCCCCCAGTCTACCAAGCAGGACAGTGTGAATTTACTAAGTTATATGTTGCCCTGGTTATTCCAATAAGTTATGATGTCATTACAAAATAATTTTCCATGTTCTAGCTATAATTCTAATGTTCCACAAATGTCCTAGATTGGTCATAATTTGTTCACTATTATTTTACCAGAAGAGTAGCTAAGTTTCTGGTAAATGGAATATTGCTAGTCAGTTCATGTCATAGTTTTGAACACTTTGAGGTTTGGTGATAGAGTAACTGAAGCCACAGAAACCTATCTTTACAAACTTCTTGGTGGTCAATTGATGTTTACTAAGTATAATTTCTCTACAATTATCTATTAGCTCATCATTCCTTCTATTCTACTTAAATCATTCATAACATTGTCTGTACATTTATACTTCCAACTTGAACCTCAGTACTCCAGCATGGACATTGAATGTATTTATCTTTGTGATGCCAGGAGAAAGATACAGGAAGTATTCATATTTGCAAATGGGAATTGCACATAGAATTGTCCATTTCCAATCATGGACAACAATATCAATGTGCTAGGAGAACACCAATTATGAACTAAGCATGAAATATATTCTGTGAGTTAAGCACTAAAACAATTCATTTTATTCATAAATCTTTAGCAAAGTAATTTTCTTTAAAATATAAAATGAAAAGGAAAATAGCAAAAGTTCTTTTATTCATAAGAGAGAAGTTAACTATGCTGTGTGTGAATAAAAAGTTTAGGCATAATACAAACTCTGCAGTATAAAGAGGAAAAATGCTGCCACCAGACATAGTGAATCTGGTCAAGCCTTGTGAAATAATACTTGTTTATAGGTAACTTCACCTCTTTGCCTCAGGAGTAGCCATTCTATCCTATCCAGGCAATATATTTTGCCAGAATAATTTGTTTTCCATTATTGATCTAAATGAATCATTAAAAATGCCACATCCTTAAAAAATGGGCTCAACTGTCACTGAATAACTTCTTATGTACATTTGACTTGTTACCCAATATATTACATACACAAAGACTATTTATTGAATGCCTACTATGTGTCTGGAATTTCTAAACCAATGCTTCTGTGCACTTCTCATTAATTTATGTCAAGTTCTAATTTTTTTATGTTGACTAAACATCATCTCAATAGAAGCCAACACAGCAAAATGTCCTTGCAGTTGAAACATTGGGGTCAAAACATACTCCTTTGATCAACCACTATGCAAGCACCAATGTCACTATATATTATAAACCCTACAATCCAAGAGCTTTCAGTGTTGTCGGGAATAGAGAGGTAAGGGATTATGGGAGTTGACTATTACAGAAAACAAGATGCAATCTTACATGCTGCTCAGGAATCCTTCTAAACCTTACAGCCATTGTCTAAAACAGCAGTTCTCAAAGTGTAGTCTTGTGACCCCCATGTCCTTGTCTGGGGATGTGAGAGGCCAAAACTATTTTCAAAATAATGCTAAGACATTATTTGCATTTTTCACTCTCATTCTCTCCTAAGTATACAATAGAGTTTTCCAGAGGCTATATAATGTGTGATATCACAACAAACTAGTGCAGAAGGTAACGTAAGAATTCAGCTATCTTCTATTAGCCAGAGATGTTAAAGAGAATTGCAAAAATCTAAAACAATGCCTCCATTCTCACTTTTTTGTTTTGAAAACTATAGTTCTTTCAAATAAAAGTGTTATTTATGTTAACAAGCAATGAGTGTATTATTATTTTAAAATTAATGAACATAAAAATATGTATTAAATTTTCTCAGTTTCAATTACCAATACAGTAAATGTAGATAGATTTTATACACATACACAAAAGCTCTTTGGAGTCCTCAGTAATTTTTAAGAGGTATAGAGGAGTTTTAAGACCAAAAAGTTTGAGAACCACTGATCCAAATCATCCATAGTCTATCCCACTCTAATTCCTACTCTTTTTACTCTTCGTGTTTAGCTTATTGACCATTATTGTCCTTGGTATACTGTTCTACTTTTGGTTGTCTGTTCACCTTACAAAATCTAAGACAGTACAAAGTCTTCTGACTCTTACTTTTGAACAGACAAATCAGTATCAGTCAGTAACTTGATTGGAGGGAATGATACATCAGATGGTGCTACTCCACAGACAGGCTTCATAGAATCTGCTCTGAACAACACTATGCTTTACCTGGAACACACCGTGCCGTCACAGAAGGCTAGGAGCTTTATTGTTAAAGGAAAAACTTGATGCTATTGTGTCAGATGATGAATTATCTTAAAATTATTTAGACCCTAGACATATCAGACCCCATACTTGGCCTTCCACAGGTCCAACAGGGACTGAGGATCAGCCCATACCATCCATGTGCCCTATAATTCTTCCTCTTACCTAAGAGTGAACAGAAAAGTTAGGAAGTCTCCTGAAGTTTGCATCCAGTGACAGGAAGAGGATTATCCCTTTTGTTGTTAGTGTCATGGAGTCTATCTTGACTCTTAGTGACCTTGTGTACAGCAGAGTGGAACCCTGCCCAGTCTTTTTGCACCATCCTCTCATCTTTCAGCTCTATGTCAGGCAATGCTCCACTGCTATTCATACTGAGCAATATAAAAAGATCAGTGAGACATTATCTTTTTAATAGAGTTACTTTTATGATTATATTTCTTGCATGTACATCAATTCCAAAGGTGTGGGCAGCGAGGTAAAACCTAGATTTAAACTGAGGGATCTGGCACCAGTCAGTCCAACAAAATGAATCAATTTAGAAGGGGAAAACTAAAGAGACCAAGGGAATTCCCTGTATTTATGCGAGTCATTGAGCAACTCCTAGGGGAGGGAAGTGGAGCTTCAAAATGCTAAGAAGATTTGGACATCACCCAAGTTGGGACACCCAGTCACTCAGGCCTCTCCATTACTCTCCATATGCAGACAGGCCCCAAGTCTATTTCCAATATAGCCACCCCTTTCCATCCCTACTGCTCTGGTTTCGCTTCTCAAGTTCTCATTCCTGGATCTCCTCTGGTCTATCTTCAATAGGTTCTAACCACAATCAGTCTTCACTGAGATTCAAGAGAGTAGAACACAGGTTATCAAGGTCAGGGAGGTGGGGGGAAAAGGAGAGATGTTGGTCAAAGGGCACAACAAGATGCATAAGATGTAGAGATCTTATGTAAGATGCATAAATCTAGAGATCTAATGTACAGCATGACTACAGTTAGTAATACTGTATTCTACACTGGAAATTTGCTAAGAGAGTAGATTTCAGATGTTTTCAACACACACATACACAAAAGATAACTATGCAAGAAGATGGATATGTTAATTATCTTGACCGTAGTAATCATTTCACTATGTGTGTGTGTGTATATATCTATATATCTCAAAACATCATACTGTACCATTTAAATATACACAATTTTTATTTAAAAAAATAAGAGAGCAATATTCTTAAAGCACAAGTTTGAACATGTCATTTTCCAACTTGACAATATTTTAGGGCACCTAATTTAGAGAATAATATCTAAACACCTTAGCATGACATCCAGGGCTCTCCATAGTCTAGCCTCAATCTACTCTTCTGTACTTATCTCCTAATACACACACACACACACACACACACACACACACACACACACACACAGCCCTATCATTCTGAACTGCTTGCCTTTGCCCAAATAGGTCATGTATTTTCTTGTCACTATGCTTTTTCTCATATTTTGATTTCAGTCTCAAATACTCTTTCCCCAGCCCCAACTTCCACTCTCTTCCTCTCCTCCTGCCTTTAAAACTCTACTCATTGTTCTAGGTCCAGCTTATATTACAGCTCTGGGAACCATTGTCTGGCCTCCAGTCAGAAAATTACCACTCCTTCCTCTGTACCCCACCGGGTTTTTCACTACATTTATTTGCACCACTTATTTCCATTCTTACTTATAATATAGATCATTTTTGTTTGTCTGTCTCCCTCACCAGTTAGTAAAACTCTTGATGGCTCACCTATAATGGACTCAACAGATGTTTGTTGAATCGAATTAAATACTGCGACCAAAGCAATTTCTTCCATGCTCTTAATTTCTCTAGAATATACCATTCTCAGGTTTTATTACTTACTGGTTCTTCCTGTTTCAGCTGAAATGACTTAGAAAAAGCAATAGGTTTCTTTTGTAAACAACTCAGGACTAAATTTTAAAATACATAGAGGGGAAACAGAATAAAAAATGTACCCTTTTTAAATTAAGTCCAGCTAAAGGCAAATAGATGAATTTCTAAGAACAGTGACTTGCTTCTGTATTTGAAGCAAAGGTCTGTTTTTAGGGGAAATCAGCTTAAAAATAAATTGTCTAAACTTAGTTTTAAAGACACCCCATAATTCTGGCCACATAGCAAAATAATGCTTTTTCATTGATAGAATCAGCACATAGACTTCTTTTGTTTCTTTCTTTTTTTTCATGGCTGACTTAGTTGTTATCCTTTTAAGTAGATTGAGGCAAAAATAATATGATAGAAAAACTCAGCGATTTTAGAACTCCAAAATTCTCCTGCTCTCGAGTCCATTTCCTATATGCTATTCCAAGTCCAGCCCTGCAGAAGGAATCCTCCTCTCCTCTGGGGCACGCAGAGAACTAACGTCATCCTGTTAGAGGTCTGTGTTCTTTTCCTCTACTTAATTTGGGATCCCTTGAGGACAAAGACTGCCCTATTCACATTTGTACCCCTAGTACAATGATTAGCATTTTATAAGCACTCAATAAGTATGTACTAATTAAACAAAAGAACAAAAGGATGACAATGAAGTTTAATGGCCATCTGGTATAACGGAAAGAGAGGCTTTGGAGTCAAAAGACGCGAGTGTAAACATTACTTCATATTTTACAAAGCACTTTTATATACAAAGCCCAAGAATCCTATGAAGTGATATGGTACCATTAGTACTGTTGTTACCAAAAGTTCAGTCTCTTACCCTGACGCCAATCCAAATAATGAGAACAGAATCTTGGGAGAACAAGGAAAGCCTTACTTTGCCAGGCAGAGGAAGCAAAGCAAGGGCCAGTGCCCCAAAAGTTGCTTTCTCCCCATTAAGAAATGGGTAGGGGGTTTTATTGGGGGTTTTAGGTAGGGGAGGGGGGGCTGTGGATTTCTTGGTCCACATTTTCCCATCAGCCTGTGTCTGGGGCTGCTTCCAGCAAAGGAGACAAAGGATCTCTCATAAGTGTCCTTGGCTGTTTATGTCCATGGTGGAAGGTAGACTTCTGATGTCAGGAAGCTGAGGAGTTGGGCCTGAGAAGCTTCAGTTTCTTGATATTCTCTGGACATTAGCTTCTCTGTAAGAGAACTTCAAGATACTGGGATCAGCTACAACTTTACTGGGAGCCCAGTTTGAGGCCACCTGGGCTTTAACAATTTGTAACTTCTATTTGGTCATAAAGTTCATGGAGTTAGCAGGTAAAGAAACAAACATTTATATATGAGTGTAACTAAAGACCCAGGGAACCAGGAACACAGAGTTTTAGTTTTAACCCCGTACATGTCAGGTTCACTGTAGGGGAGCCAATATCAAGGCTGATATTAACTAAGAACCAGCAACACTGTTGGCAAAATATTTCTGTCTCTCTTCTATGTTTATAACAGAATTTCACTTCCTGGTCCCCTTGGGGTTAAGTGGTGTGGGGGAATTTGCCATCCCAAAATGTGTCTCTTTAGCTTGATTATTAAAAAAAAAAAAAAAGACTCAGAAAGAAAGTTTGAACTCTCCTCTAACTGCCTAGAGGAATTTAAGATAGAAGGCCTGTAATGAGACAGGCTATCACCATAGATAACTCTCGGTATGCTAGACTGGGATGATCCTTGCTAAGCCCATTTTTATCAAAGTTCTCTTTCAAGTCTCATCGTCTATAGATGGCCCAGCAAATATTTGTTTATCAAACGTTTGCCTTTTCATATCCATGTAACTTGCCTTCCTCTCCTTTGAAGTCCCAAACCACTACCCCCAAAATCCTCCTTTGTCTTTAGCTGAAGATGGTATTTAAGGTGGTGGCTTCAGACATTTTGGCAAGTTACTCAGTTTTCCTGGGTTTCTCTCATGTATACATGTTATTAAACTTTGTTTGATTTTCTCCTATTATTCTGTCTCATGTCAATTTAATTCTTAGACCAGCCAGAAGGATCTGAAGGGTAGAAGGATAGCTCTTCCTGTACTACAGTAGGACCATGTGACCAGCCAATGAGCTGAATATGCAGGTGACATATGTCATCTCCAGATTAGAGCACTTAGTTGGCAATGTGAGATTCTTGAGCCCTCGCTCTTTCTTCTGGCAATTAAGACAGGCATCATTTGATATGTGTTGTCAGCTTGGGTTCCACGGTAACTATGACAAGAACAACTCCACCCCCTCCTGCCAACCTTTGATGGACATGTTACTTAGGTGAGCAAAAGTTTCAAAAAGGTCCTTTAAAGCCATTGATATTTGTAGGTCATTCGTTAGTGCAGCACAACCTACTCTATCTGACTGATATAGGTAGGCAAAGCAATCACTTGGTCTCCACATTTAATAGATAACAAAACTGAGTTGCAGAGAAACTAAGAGACATTTTCAAGATTGTATTAGTCAATAGGTAGAAGGGTAGTAAGTCACAGAAATGGACTTGATTAGCAGATTTTCTGCATTTGTACACCAATTTTAAAGGAAAAACCTTTTTAACGTATTTATTTAATTGAACACAATTATACATGTATGTGTATGTGTATTAATATACACACATTGTATATAATTTTAGAGCACATGTAGGATAAAATGGACTTAATCAAAATAATAAATTCCAGTATAATTATATTAAAATATAGTTTAGTTTTAGTCTTCGTTAGTGAAAACTTTTAAATTCATTTTAAACCTAAAATTGTTTACTGTTTTAATTAACAAAAAAGTATGAAATTTTAGAATTGTTTATGCATACCAACAATCTTGAGTTTTTGACATCTCCTTGTTTAGAAAAAACTACAAATTTTTTTTTTATTTGGAAAATGAACTTGATTTCTAATCAAATTATCTTCAGGTAATTTACAGTAATTAGACACCTTATAATTATATATTCTTGTCAAAGTTAAATGCATTTTTAGAATTATTATCAGAATAACAAGTATTTCATATATTTACAATTATTAAACTGAGTGTTATGTGGATTATGAGCTAAAATAGACTTTTCCATTTTTGTTACACAATCTCAGAATTTGCATTTTCATTGCTGAAATGCAGGATGCTTTTTCTACCTCTCGTTACCTATGACCAATAATATATATACAAACTAATCTTTCTCTTGAACGATAAAAAGTATTTTCAAAAACATTAATTAAATATCATTTACATAGGCTACCATGAACATCATTCCCTTTTCCAACAGCAATTTCTATTTTCAGGGAACTGAAAACATCCCCTCTAGTTTTAATCTTATTCTTTAAGGACAGTATACAAAGGAACTGGGGAACAACGTACATTGTTGAGAAGCCATTTAAATTAAAAGATATCCTCATACACAAAGCTTGAAACCTTGGGTGCTTTTCAAGACTATTGTATTCTCCTGCAAAATTTAACCACTTAATGATCCAGGATCAATTGAAAAAATATCTATTCAAACACTTCAGAAAGAGAAAAATCTCTAAAACAATAATTATCAAATAAATAATTTAAATTCCCTACTACCATTATCATCCCCAGAAATATCAGTGGCAGAATACCAGAAAGTATAACACTAGAAATGGATTATAGACTGAATCAGTTAAGGATCTTTGACTGAACAAAACGCAAAACAACCCTTATTAACTTAAGAAAATTGAATGCATTGGAAAGATTAAGTATCTCACAGAATCCCAAGGAAAAGTTAAGGTCTTGGGAAAAACAGGGACAGGTAGTTCGTGGGCTCTTCTAGCCCATAACAAAAGCTGTCTCTTCAGGCCGCCACCTTCAGAATGAATTGATTTCAACTGTTTGCTGTCCTTGTGATCAGATCAAGATTCCCACAAAAAATCTGATTGTTTTAGCCTCAGTCACATGCACAAATGCTGGCCAGGGAAGGGGGTGTGGCTCTTCCATTGACTGTGCCACCAAGACCAAGTAGGATGAGGGAGCCATCCTTTTCCAGGGAACAGTTGGCATGCTGTTAGCAGAACAAGGGGCAATTGATGCTGGGCACTCAAAAATCAACCGTCCAACTGTTTTGGGATTTAATTCTGTAAGATGAGCTCTTGGGGGCTTTGTTATGCTTTCATATTAATCCTTCTGAGATATCAACAAAGTTCTGAAAAATAAGACAGGATAACTGATAGAGTTCAGATACAGACAAGGCTTTATTTCATGTACCTCTGCCTCCTAAAATGCCACCATTAAGATTCCATGAAAGTTAATAAAAGGAGACATGGTGAGTATTGAGGTTTCCTTTTCAGTGGATCAGTTTACCTAGTAAACTTTGGGATCCTAGCTAAGGAAGCACCTTAGATAACTGGCAATGGTCCTATTTCCAAATAAGGCCACATTCTGAGAAAATGGGTGTTAGGACTTTGACATATGAATTTGGGGGGGATCGCATTTAAACTCATAACAACAAGATTCTGGTCTCATCATGTACCAAAGGTTGCTTTTGGGTTTTGTTACCCAACTTGTAGCAGCTAACATGCTCTGACAGCAGATGACCTGTGGCTTCCTGTATTTTGTATTTTTAACTTGACATAAGCTGTGTACTAACATTTTGCTCTTTCTAGCATTTCCACTTTACACATTAGCTAACCTCCCACAACCCTTTCTTGGTGTCCATGCACTGGCACCCCCTAACTGCACCATAAAAGCAAAGAGAAGGGCCAGGACTGGACTCAGGGAAATGTATTCCAATGGTTACATGAAGCTAAGAGGGATCTGACCTCCTGCATATGACAAACGTCAAATTTCCCACAGCCACACCATTACACGAGTTTCCGATCCTCACTCCTTTAGTCAGGTATAATAACTGCAGACCATCTCTGCACCACTGAAAAATGCCTAGTTTCCGTCATCATGGCTGACTCTGTCACAGACTTTGTAACCGCTCAGGGATATTCAGCATCCTAACAGTTACAAGGCCTTCATGCTAGGTCTGCAAACTATTAGAATTGTTGTTCTAGAAAACAGCAGGTTAATATACAAGAATGTGACAAACGTAGACATAAGGACCCTCCCAGTTTATTGATATTGACTTCATTGTAGAGAAAATTTCTCAAAAGTTGTTACTTTTCCATGTGAAGAGCCTTTACACAGCAGTTCGTATAATCTCTGACTTTGAACATGTGAGTCTTTACACTCACATGAGGATGGTATCTAATTATGTTGTTTAATTTATTCCAGTTACATATAAATGGTTTTGATGACCAATCATATGGAGAGAAAAAAATTTCTATTTCTGTTTTAATGTGTTGAACGCCTTCTGGGAGAACTGCTGCCTCCAAGTTTTTAAACTTATTCTTATAAAACCACTTTTGAACTCCTTTGTGTAATTAATATTGTGTTCAAAACTTGTGTGGCTTCTTCCAGGATTAGAAGAAAAAGGAGAAACACAATGGAGAAAATATTCTACTTATAATTAGATCCCTTTCACTAAAACTCAGCTTACTTGAAAAGATCCTTGCTCTAGCTTTGTACCTGAATTGGAAATCAGGAGGGCTGCTTCTGATTAGTTTTAAAATAGAACTCCAGGATTAATTGCTACATTCACTGGAGTTTTCAAGTGGAAAGTTTCACTAAATTATTCTGAAATGCAAAAGTATGTGAAATAGCATTTATTCTATAGGTGCCATTTATGGGGCAGTAATTGCAAGTCATCTTCGCCAAACACAAACATGGAAGATATTGGCGTCAAATCAAACTGGGAGCAATTTCATCTAGAAGCAGTAAGAATTAAATCCCATAAATATTTGTATATAACTTAATTAACTGAATTCATTCTTTTTGTGAGATCGCAAAGAGGTAAAATGTATAATTAAACCTAATACCTACTTCATTTTATGTTTTTCGAAATGTCTTGAATAATTTTCCTTAGCTATTCCTCATCATTCAATTATATAGAGTTTAAATCCCTTCAACTTTACCTTTTATTCGAATAAATAAGGTTGACAGCAGGATCTCAGAGTAAATTAGGATTGTTTCATTTTCCTCCCCAGCTCCACTCTGTTTTTTTTCCCCTTTGTTCCATGCAGGTCGAGGTGTGGGAGAGGAGCCACTGACCTAGGTCAGCTGCATCGCCTTGTGGATTTGCCCGACATTCAGCACTATCAGGAGGGGTAGGAGGGAGTGGGATTGGTTGCAGTACTTATTCCCCTAGCTCACTCCTGCAAAGTTGCCATGGGTTGGCTATGTCTACCCAGCAAAGACTCAGCCTGGTCGAGCAGCCCTCTCCATAGACAGCTGTCTCTCTCCAGACACTGGTAATCACGCCCTCTCTTCACTCTTTTGAGGCCTAGGATTAGTAAAGTCTTCTTGTTGCCAGCTCTAGCATGCTGCCCCCTCCCTTGTGGTGTATCTATATGAAGGAGACCTGGCATGAAATGTGGTTGTGCTTGCACGCGAGGCATCCACAAAGCTGGCTGGACTTTTCTGCAAACAGAATGTTCTGCCTGGAGAACTCACAAGGCCCTAGGGAAAACATTGCTTGCAAACAAGGGTGTTTTATCAGTTCCTAAAAAGGAACAAGCCTGGGGCCTTGGGAGTTTGAAACATTATGAAGGAACCTGTTATAAACAGATGTGTAGGGGAAAGGTCATTATTGTGGGACGCTTGCGCAGGCTTAGGTCGCTGACTCACTGCTTTGGCAAAAGGCCGGCTTTGTTTAGAGGCTATAAGAATAAAGAGCTCGAGAAACTCGAGAGACGACTACACAGCAACCGGTGTTCGTGTTTTCATTTCGTCGGCAGCATCTATATTCTTCCTCTATCTTTGGAAATAGCCCTTTATTAAACTCTACTCAGAATATCCTAATTTCAATGTCTGATCAAATACCTGCTAGAACCAGGGCTGGTACTATCATCAATCTAATGAGGTTAGATTGAAAAACTGGTGGAGGAATGGTCACTGATTTAGCTAAGCTGAAAGAACTGAATCCTAAGATGAACAAACTAGAACAGTGGAACTGAACAGTGGAACAAACTAGAAAGAAATGAATTTACATAGCAGAACCTTGAAATGGCTCTGATAGTAGAGGTAAAGATGACCAAAAATAGGAAGAAAAGCTGAAAATTTGTTGAAGAACCATTTAGACTTCCAGATCCCATCCTCTTGCTCCATGCAACTTGGTAGCTGCCCCTCCCCAGCCCTGGAAGAACACCAGGGATTTGTGGAAACCACAGTCTCACTACAAACTTGTAGCACTTTACAGTAAACATAGGAATTAAGGGAATATTAATACTCTCAATAATTAGGCTTCCAACTTTCTTGCCCAATTCGGTTTCCGGGACACTTCAGGTGAGAGTTTAGAAAATTGCCTGGAGAATCCAACAAGCTATAGAGAAGAGACCCAAAGACATTGATAGCAGGAATTTCCTAGGCAAAAGGTAAATCTAGAAGCACCCTATAGGGAACACTTCAATTGCCAAGCTCTGTCCATGAGAACAGAGCCAAGATGTTTTTTAATGCCCCATTATTAAATATGAACACATAGTAAGTAACACCAATTATTGACAAAAGTCTCTGCTATGAAAGACAAGGAGCAAAATAACCTATAGAAATAAGCAACATGGAGCTAACAAAGACTGTGCATAGAAGTAAACTTGAAAATAAACCTATCAGTAATATCTTCTAATGTGTAAGAAAAGATCCTGCATCCATGAGCAAAAACAGAATTTCATAAAAAGAAACAGTCTGAAAAGAAAAGTGTGAATACTTAGACATTTAATACTTAGACATTCTGATAGCAGAAAGTGAAAATTCACTACAGAGTGTTAGAAGATGAAGTTGATAAATTTTCCCTGAAAGTACAGCAAAACACAAAGTAATTCAAAATAAGAGAGGAAAAACTGAAGGAAAAAAAGAGGAACAATACAGGAAGTCTAATATCTGAGAAGTAGTAGTTACAAAAAACAGGAAAAAAATGTAGAAGCAAAAATCATCAAAGAAATAATTTAAGAAAATTCTTCATAACTGAAAGACTTGAGTTTTCATACTGAAAGGAACAAACGGAGTAGCCAGATCATTGGATGCAAAAGAGACCAAAGCACACTTAGAATACTACGAATAAAAGGAAGACACTACAAACTTGCTGAAAGAGGGAGGGACTAAGGGGTCCTAAAAGTCTTGAAAATCAAGTCATAAGACTTCTCAACAGCAACCCTAAATACTTGAACACAATATGAGGGAAAATGTTGTACAACGTATAATTCTATATCCAGCAAAATTATCAGTCAAGTGTGAGGATAAAGTATCATGTCATTTTCAGACTTGAAAGGTCTCAGAAATTTAACTGTGCCTATAGAGAGCAACCAGTCTGGGTAGAAGCAGGTCAGACTGCTCTGAGAAAAACTTCAACACATGTTGCTGATATAATATCTGAAGAGATTGGACACCTTGAAAAGAGGTGGCTATCTGGCAGAGAATTTGAGATTGAATTATTAACAGAAATATCTTTCAAGAATCAAGCAGAAATAATGGAATCATTAATATCATGGAATAGGTGACGTTGATTTAGTGATAACTATATTTTTAAATTAAGCAAAAATAATATAATTATTAACTCCAATGAAGCAATAAATAAAGAGTAATCATAGTTTACTACATGACTCCCTTCTAAATAATTTGCATATTCTTAGGAAGATAAATATGAATCTTAATATAAGCAAAATGATAGAAATATATCGGAACACTGGAGGAATGGGAGGTGTGTAGTGAGTAGTGGCAGAATGGGAGAACTCGGTAAAATAGAGCCAAATCCTTATCAAAAGTCAATAGATACGGCCTAAAATGTTAAAGTCAGTAAAATAGCAAGCTAAGCATGTTATTTAAAGATAAACAAGTTGACACTAAAAGAATCAACCAATAAGTCACTAAAAATTTAGTAGCTAATTCATTATTCCCAGTTTGAAATCTTCAGCTAATTACTGTTTCAGCTTCTCACTGCATTCAAACCACTCAATCAGCAGTCCTCCCTTCAGAACAAGCAATGGTTAATTCAGCCCACGTCCTCCAACCCAACTTTCATGGGCATAGATCCTCAATGAGAGCTATTCAACAAAAATTGAATTTATTCATTCAATTTGTTTGTATTATGAAAATATATTTCTTCAACCTAAATTACTCTCAATAGTAAGCAAATATGAGGAATCTGGCCACTATTTCTGCCTTTGCCTAAGCTATCTACCATCTGACTTTTTAGAGTTAGTAAAATGTTATTTGGGAGTTGGCAGCATCAATATATTTTTCAAAATTTCCTAAGTCATGAGAAAAGTTTACATCAGTCTTTCTTTAAATGCTAAAGACTGGGTTTTCACAAAAAAAAAATATGATGTTTGGCACTTGAAGTTCTATACGCCTTCATATAAGAATTAATTTCAATATCAGATTAATAAAGATTGCTTCTAATTCCCATACTAAGCGGGATATTATGTCATCCAGGAAGGGCCTTAACCAAGATTCAATAGATGAGAGGTTTCTTAGGAGGACAAATGCTTCAGCCACACACAAGTTATTCAGCTCCTGTCATCAGCTAGAAGTGTTACAGTGCCAGACTCCACGAGCACAAGATGAACAGTCAGGGATAAGCAATACATAAGCACTTTCCCAGATGTGCAGTCAACCCACTTTTTGCCTGCCCCTACTTTTACATCTCCCTCCGCAGCTCTGCGACCTGGATATAAAATGCAGTAGTCAGGGATATCGCATGGATTTATGGCCTTTTCTGGAGCACTGGGGGACTCATGCTCTGGGCAAGGATTACAATCATTCATGTACGTGGGTTTTCTTTTTTTCTTCTGTGGCAGATGTAACATTGATATCTTACTTCAGAAATTCACTTAAACATGATTCAAGTCATAGACGTAGTGAGAAACCTATTTAACTATTTCTTAGCCCAACTACAAAAAATAAACTAAAGGAACTGGAGGACATGAGATGGCTTCTGTGGCAGGAGGCAAAGCCTTTAACGAAGCAGCCACATGTAGTTTCCCTGGGGGCAACTACCAATGAATACTTTAACATGGGGTTATGCACCTCAACTCCTGTGGTGACACAGAAGCTTGTGGAGAGGGGCGGGCTGACAGGAGGGGGAGGTGATAACTTTATACTTGCGAACTTCAAATTAAAACCAAATCCAAACATTGCATATTTCATGTTACTCCCCAGAAAGCTCCTGGGGCCACATTTATGGCACTTGTACATTCACAGTGCAATGCTGCTGCAAGGAAGGAACAACACTGTATCACTTAGTCTGTTTCAATCCATTTCAATTCCTCAATTGACATACAGATGCCAGGCTCTCACCTGGACACTATCTTAAGTGTCCAGGTAAGTATCTTAAGACTCCATGTACACTATCTTAAGAAAGCTTCACAACAATCTTAGAGGTAAGTACAGTGATACTCTACAAATGAGAACACAATTTTATAGCGGTTGAGTACCTTGCTTGTAAATGTCATAACCATGATTGGGAGTCACTTTGTTATACTGCCTACTCCTCACCTGCCAGTGATGTAACATGGAGGTTTCTTCCTGAGAGAAATCATGCCTGCTCCAATCACCTCCTCAGAAACCCTTGTCTCAGAGGTCTTCCCTCAGCCCAGGACACCACCCCTCCTTCATCTCACAACCACTAAGAGCATAGGATATGAGAAAGGAAGGGGAAAACAAGGTTGGCAGAGACCAAGAACAGAGGGGAAGGAGATGAGGAGGTAGGGTTTTAAGTTTTATTTAAAAATATGTAAATAAAACAAAAATATGAAGCAAATATGTAAAACATCAACAAATGCTAAGTAGCTGGTATACTGGTTTCTGCTACCCTATCGTTGCACTTACTTGTATGTTTGAAATGCTCTTGATTAATTTTTAAAAACATTTATTTAAAATAAAAAGTAGGTCTGGGCCAAACTGGGACATAACCACTAACACCACACTGATGTTTCAGGCTACAGTCTAAAAGTAATAGTCAGTCAGTGAAGTTCTCTAAGAAGGAAATGACAGTCTTGGGCTTATGATAACTCTCATAGCTGAGTGAAGAATGGATTGAAAAGGGGAGAGATGAGGGCCAGGGAAATAAGCGAAAAGGCCAAGCCATAGTAATAGTAGAAGGTGACAAGATCTGAGGCATGGTGAGAGCAGAGGGCATTGAGAGGATAGGATGGAAGTGAGAAATTTCTGGTAGAGGGTTCCATGTGTCTTTGTGGCTGATGGACTATCAAGGACAGCGATGGACAGAAGAATCAAATATAATCCCAAGCTTCCCATGATAGTTGGTTAAACTGACATAAAACCAAGGAGAAAGTGGCACAGGTCTGGAGGGAAAAGTTATCAATTTAGTTTGGCACTCCTGCTTAGAAGCGCTGACAGGCTATCAACAGTGAAATCTCCGCAGGTAATTAGAAACGGGCCTAGAGCTCTGGAGAAAGATCAGGGCTGGGGATAGCTAATCAAGGTTCTTCTGCACAGATGCGATCATGAAACTAAATAAGGCTGTTCAAAAAAGAGAGCAGAAAAAAGCAGAAAGGTAGATGGAGAATGGGAAGGAAAAGTTTGGGAGTCTAACAGTACGATACAGGTAAGAAATATCTGGCTCATGTAAATATATGCTCAGCAAGGAAATCCTCAGGCCCCTGAATACATCCTGAGGGAGTCTGGGCAGGAGAGAATTGCCAGGATACCTCTTATGTTTCAGGAACAACTCTTAAGTGTTTAATATAATCTTATTTTTCCTTCACAACAGCTTTCCATGCTGATATTATGATGCCAGTTTTATAAAAGAGAAACCTGAAGCTCAGAGATAGAAAGGAATTTACCCAAGTCCACACAGCTAACTAGTGGCAGAGCTGGGATTCAAATCCACATTTGAATTATTCCAAAGCAGATATTCCTTCCTATGAGTTCAGAAAGGATCCTAGACAGAGAAGTTTATGTGTTTCTGATAGGTCATATCTTTTAAAAAGACATGGAATTATTCAAGTGTGCTAAACTCCTTATCGCATGGTTGAGGAGACTTTATTATTACTTCAAATAACCATTTGTTTGGATTTCAATGAAGCCTGTCTATGACTTAGTCATTTTTCTATGTTGGATTTTGTTTTTGTCTCAGTTTTGCATAGGGAGGTGGTTACAAAGAATTTAAACATTTGGTCCAGATATTTGTTTCTCTAACAAGGGAATCAGGGCGAAACATTTGTTTCAGATCAGCTTTTCTTCCATGCTGAAGTAAAGTGTCTAGTCAAAGAAATGTGTTAGCAGCAAACTTTGGAGGCCCTACCTCGGGCGGGCTCTGTGACTGCCAGCTGTGCATAGTGAGTAAGGAGTCAGAAAGTGAAAACCCAGGTCTCTGAATCAGGACAAGGAATGGCTGAACTATGGTGTAACTTGATCTTTAGCAGGTGCCCAGAGAGGTTACCAGCCACTTTAAACACCCCCTAAACACTCTCTGCAATCCTTAGCACAGAGAGTGGCTAAGAACTATGCTTTGGAAAGAGCAGTGTTGTTGACCAATCCTGTCTCTCATAAAATAGAACCCACGAGTGTCTGGGTTTAAGTCTACAATTCCCACTCACAATTTGAGCCTCAATCCATTCCAAATGGCTCCCTGGCAGCTCAGAGTCAGTGCAGTAAGTTCTATAACATAGGAGGCAAAACAAAAAACAAAATCCAAATCAAAACAATTGATGCCAAAGGACGCCAAGAATCAGCGCTTCTGAAAGATCAAAAGAGATAACAGAATGAGTCAAGTTCCACATCTGTGCTTGGTTCATGCTACTGCCCCAGAGCTGGGAGAATACTGACCAAGCTCCAGTTCTCCATATTAGCCTCAATCAGTAACAATTTTTTTTAAATCCCAAATTTAAAACAGTCCACTAAAAGATGTCCTTTTAAAAATCTGCCACACTCTGAAAATAGCTCCTTGTTATTGTATGGTCCTAAATATCCTGAAATGATGAGTCCCCTGTATTGCTCAAGAAACCTATGACCCTTAACAGACCCATGTACAGAATAAATTTTGCATATAGATGCAGAAAATACCCTGTACCTTGGTTTTTGACCTTGAAGGATGGAAATTATCAGGAAACTAATATACTAGTGGATTGCTACAAATATATATTAGTTTACTGCCATTCTGCGTGAGCCTCATCAGATAGCAGCCCACAAAATATGGACATGGAATGGATCTGGCAGAAGACTGTAAGATTGAACTGTTTCCAGCACAATGTTAGTAAAGTACACAAATCTTTCCAGACACACTAAAATAACTATGCAAACATCAGGTCACTCTTTTCTCTCATCTGGTGTGGAAGTGATAAAGAGACTGAAAATCAACCTTGTGTTGATTCCTCACTTTAATGCACTAATTAAATTAATTAATGCACTTATTAATCTAATCACTTAGTTTTATGGGCCAGCTATTTCAAATCAAGAGTTGCACTCCACAAACCCAGATTTTACAATACCAACTGTGCACCAGATATAAACAAGTATGGTAAGCACATGAATCAATGAGACACAGGAATAAACATGTCCACGTGGCAGTAGAGTACTGTTAAAAGAAAAGGAAACAGAAGTTGAAGAAAAAAAATAACTCTGCTTAGGGGAATTTATATTCAATCTCCCTCTTTTTAATGGTTGTGAAAATTGAAAGCCGAAAGAAATGATACATTACTAAAATAGTAAATATTCCTATGTGATATTTTTCATAAAGTGTGTATACTCATTTGGGTTTCCTTAAATCTCTCATTCTTATAAACAATGTCTCAGATCAAAAGAAACACTGACACTTCTGAGGTGCTTTGCAGAGTTTATTTTAATGTTTTAGCTCTGCAATAATTAAGTAGTTTTTGTAAACTACATGTTCTTTTTCAAGCCAGTTCAATAAACTATCATGTATACTCATCCATGAGCACATGTTTTGAATGTTAAAAAAAAGTTTTGACTAGCTAGTGCCTTAGAAAAATATCAGAGTTTGAATGTGGGTTGAAATTCAGCAACTTAATAATGGTTTAGTTTCAGGACACAGTTCATGCCTATGATCAAGGGACATTTTTATGGCAAGTACAGTCCATACTAATTTCCCAGATTTGGCCTTTTTGAAGCAGAAGCCTATCGGTACTGCAGAGAGGGTTCGGGAAATCACTAAAACGGCTCAGAAATATGGATGGATTTGCCCGCTGTCTCTCTGATTTAATCTCAAACTATCCCAACTCATGTGTGAAGGGAAAAATCGGACTCATCGATTTTACTACCATATTTCATCAATTCTAAGACATTTTTGCATATTTAACCCTCTGAAACTGTGATGTGCCTTTAATCTATAGCATCCTAGAATTAATTAGAAGCATTTTTCTTTCTTAAGGGCATATAAAACAAATGTGTATGCTGCTCTTGTTGGCAATTTGGATTAGATGAAATATGATACAGTTAAATCTCACTATTTCTTAGTATAATAAATACCATTTCAAATTAGGAAAAGCAAAAGATCTGAGTTGTAGAGTATGTTTTTAAATACAATTTTATTACTTTTAACTAGTTTTAATGGCAGTTTGCAACTTAACAAACTTAGAGGAATTTTAAAGCATGAATTTGTGAATTTTCTAGAGGGATTATATTTAAGTAATAACAGTAAATGTAATAAGTGCTTAATATTTACCAAAGTCTATGTTATAACCTTTCTGTATGCATTTATCTTATTTATTCCTCTTAGAAACCCTATTTGTCAGAGATTTGAAGGCAACAAAAACCTTTTCCAGGTCTAAATTATGAATCAATTGAAAAACAAAACTAACACTAAGACAGACGGGAGATCCAAATACTACCTTTATTACTGATGTGTGAGAATATGGCCTATCTGCAGATAACAGGGATAATACAAAAAGAAATGGTAAGGTTGGACAATACTTGCTCCCCACCAACACAAATGAGGTAGGGATAGTATTACTCCCATTATAAAGAAGACAACTGAGGGGTAGAGAGGTCCAACTGTCAGATGCTGAAATGTAAAACAAAAGTGACTTTTCTAAAATCCTATCAACAGTCTCTCCATCATTAATTTGTTCCAGCTTTCTCTTCACAAATACAAAAAAGATGAATTTCATGCCTGCTCTCCTAATCACTGAGAATATTAAGTACGTTGCTTAACCTCTCTGAGACTCACTTTTCTCATCTATGAAATGGAGAATAATAATAGTATCCACTCAAGGGGACGCTACAAAGAAGATGACTGATAATATGTAACAAGCTTAGAAAAGAGTCTGGTAGTAGTAAGCCCTCAATAAATACTGGTTACTAATAGGTTGAACCATATGAACCCGCCATTTTTAAGTCAAAAATATTAGCAATTTCTTATGGCTCAACTCACTATTATCTCAAAGAATCATATTTGCTATCATTTTAGGGTTAAACATGGACTCACTGTGAAATCTTTAACAAAAGAATGTTATATTCATGGAAATGCTTCATCTCTCCGAATAGAGTCCTGCAAACCCAGGGTTTGAACAAAATGAAAGGGAAGTTTCTCTGATGCCATACAATCCCATTCAAACACTTGCCTAGATAGGCGATGGTGCTGTTCAGATTATTAGAGGCTCTACAGTGAAAGTGGGCAGGCAGGAAACTTAAGTAAAGATGCTAAATTAAACCATCCTTTGGAAATTTTAACAACTCCAAATAACCTCTCTGGCTCCTTTTCTTTTCCCTTCAATGTGCCTGTCAGCAACATTACCGAACTCGCAATGAGACCACTGCCCCTACTGTCCTGTAAACTCCGATAACATAAAACACTAACAAGTAAGCATAACCTTTCCATTAAAAAGTCTTCAGTGCTCCAGGTTTAGGAAACAAAATCAAATGTAAATTATCGTTTATTTTCCTTATCTTTCTCAAATTGGTAGAAATGAAGCAGAAGAAATAAAAAACATTTTTAAAATGCTAAGAACATACTTAAAGACCACTTCACTTCAATTGCCCTTTTATTTTTTTTCATTTTATTTTGTTTGGACAATTTATTTTCTTTTTTTATTGTTATTGAGTTCATAATAGTTTACATCAATGTGAGATTTCAGTGGTACGTTATTTCTTGACTGTCACCACATAAGTGCTCCCCTTTACCCCCCTGTGCCCACCTCCAACCCCCTTCCCCTGGTAAGCACTAAACTGTTTTCTTTGGCCATGTATTTGTTTATATTCCATATATGAGGGAAATCATCTGGTGTTTGTCCTTCTCAGTCTGGCTTATTTTGTGTAGCAAAATTCCCTCTAGGTCCATCCATGTTGTTGCAAATGGGATGAATTTGTCTTTTATTCTGGCTGAGTAGTATTCCATTGTATATATATACCACATCTTCTTTATCCAATCGTCAGTCAGTGGGCACTTGGGTTGCTCCCACTTCTTGGCTATTGTGAATAATGCTGCAATGAACATAGGGGAGCATATGTTACTTTGGATTATTGATTTTAAATTGTTTGGGCAGATATCCAGTAGTGGGATAGCTGGGTCATACGGTAGTTCTATTTTCAGTTTTTTGAGGAATCTCCATACTTTATCCATAGTGGCTGCACCAGTTTGCATTCCCACCAGCAGTGTATGAGGGTTCCCTTTTCTCCACACCTTCTCCTACATTTGCTATTTTTACGCTTAGTGATTATAGCCATTTTAACAGGTGTAAGGTGGTATCTTAGTGTAATTTTGATTTGCATTACCCTGATGATTAGTGATGTTGAACATCTTTTTAGATGTTTATTGGCCACCTGTATATCTTCTTTAGAAAAATGTCTGTTCATCTCCTCTGCCCATTTTTTGATCTGTTTGTTTGTTTTTATTGTTCAGTTGTGTGAGTTCCTTAAATATTGTGGAGATTAACCCCTTATCGGATATGTGATTTGCAAATATTTTCTCCCAATTGGTGGGTTGTCTCTTTGTTTTGATTCTAGTTTCTTTTGCCTTGCAGAAGCTCTTTAGTGTGATGAAGTCCCACTTGTTTATTTTTTCTTTTGTTTCCCTTGTCTGAGAAGACATGGTATTCAAAAAGATCCTTTTTAGTTCGATGTCAAAGAGTGTACTACCGATATTATTGTCCAGGAGTTCTATGGTTTCAGGACGTGTCTTCAAGTCTTTGATCCATTTTGAGTTTATTTTTGTGTATGGCGTGTGATAGCGATCTACCTTCATTCTTTTGCTTGTGGCTGTCCAGTTTTCCCAACACCATTTATTGAAGAGACTGTCTTTTCTCCACTGTATGTTCTTGGCACCTTTGTCAAAGATTAGTTGTACATGTGTGGTTTTATTTCTGGGCTTTCAGTTCTGTTCCATTGATCTGTGTGCCTGTTTTGTATTAGTACCATGCTGTTTGGATCACTATGGCTTTGTAGTACATTTTGAAGTCAGGGATTGTGATACCTCCAGCTTTGTTCTTTTTTCTCATGATTGCCTTAGCAATTCGGGGTCTTTGGTTGCCCCATATGAATTTTAGGATTCTTTGCTCTATTTCTGTGAAGAATGTCATTGGGGTTCTGATTGGGATTGCATTGAGTCTGTAGGTTGCTTTGGGTAGTATGGACATTTTAACTGTTTGTTCTTACAATCCATGAGCGAGGAATCTCTTTCCATCTCTTTATGTCATTATCAATTTCTTTCAGTAATGTCTTATACTTTTCATTGTATAAATCCTTCACGTCCTTGGTTAAACTTATTCCTAGGTACTTTATTCTTTTAGCTGTAGTTGCAAATGGAATTACATTCTTGAGTTTGCTTTCTGTAAGTTTGTTATTGGAGTATAGAAAAGCAACTGATTTTTGTAAGTTGATTCTGTACCCTGCAACTTTACAGTAGTTGTTAATTATTTCTATTAATTTTCTGATGGATTTTTTGGGGGTTTTCTATATATAAGATGATGTCACCTGCACACAGCCAGAATTTCACTTCTTCACTCCCTATTTAGATTCTTTTTATTCCTTTCTCTCGTCTAATTGCTCTGGCCAAAACCTTCAGTACTTTGTTGAATAAGTGTGGTGATAGTGGGCATCCTTGTCTTATTCCTACTCTCAGGAGGATGGCGCTCAGTTTTTGCCCATTGAGCATGATGTTGCCTGTGGGTTTGTCATATATGGCCTTTATTATGTTAAGGTGATTTCCTTCTATCCCCAGTTTGTTAAGAATTTTTATCATAAATGGCTGTTGGATCTTGTCAAATTCTTTCTCTGCATCTATTGAGATGATTGTGTGGGTTTTTTTCCTCAGTTTGTTGATGTGGTGTATCACGTTGATTGATTTGCAGATGTTGAACCATTCCTGTGTCCCTGGTATGAATCCCATTTGACTATGATGTATGATCCTTTTGATGTATTGCTGAATTCAGGTTGCCAAAATTTTGTTGAGGATTTTTGCATCTATCTTCCTCAGCAATATTGGCCTGTAGTTTTCCTTTTTTGTGCTGTCCTTGTCAGGCTTTGGGATCAGAGTGATGCTGGTTGGCACACAGAATGTGTTGGGAAGTGTTCCATCTTCCCTAATTTTTTGGAATATCTTGAGAAGGATAGGTATTAAATCCTCTCTGAAAGTTTGGTAAAATTCTCGAAGAAAGCCGTCTGGTCCTGGGGTTTTATCCTTTGTGAGGCTTTCGACTACTGTTTCAACATTTTTCCTTGTGATTGGTCTATTCAGATTGTGTTTTTTCTTGACTCAGCTTTGGGAGGTTGTAAGAGTCTAAGAATTTGTCCATTTCCTCTAGATTATCCATTTTGTTGGCATATAGTTTTTCGTGGTATTCTCTTATAATCTGTTGTATTTCTGTGGAGTCTGTTGTTATTTCTCCTCACTCATTTCTGATTTTGTTTATCTGAGCTTTCTCTCTTTTTTTCTTTTTAAGTCTGACTAGGTGTTTGTCAATTTTATTTATCTTCTCAAACAACCAGCTCTTTGTTTCATTGATTCATTCTGCTGTCTTTTTTGTTTCAATGACATTTATTTCTACTCTGATTTTTATTATTTCTCTCCTGCTGACTTTGGGCTTTGTTTGTTCTTCTTTTTCTAATTCAGTAAGGTATAATCTGAGATCGCTTATTTGAGATTTTTCTTGTCTGTTAAGGTGTGCCTGTATTGCAATGGATTTCACTCTTAATACCGCTTTTGTTGCATCCCATAGGAGTTGGTATGGTATGTTTAAATTTTCATTTGTCTCCAGATGTTTTTTGATTTTTCCTTTAATATCTTCAATGATCCGTTGCTTGTTCAATAGCATGTTGTTTAGTTTCCACATCATTGTCCTTTTCTCAGTTTTTTCCTTGTAATTAATTTCTAGCTTTACAGCGTTATGATTGGAAAAGATGCTTATTATTTCAATTTTTTTTAATTTATTGAGGCTTGCCTTGTTTCCCAACATATGGTCTATCCTTGAGAATGTTCCATGTGCACTTTAGAAGAATATGTATTCTGCTGTTTTTGGATGGAGTGTTCTATATATGTCTATTAAGTCCAACTGGTTTAGCTTTTCATTTAATTCCACTTTTTACTTGTTGATTTTCTGTCTGGATGATCTGTCCATTGATGTGAGTGAGGTATTGAGGTCCCCTACTATTATTGTGTTATTTGTAATATCTTCTTTTAGGTTTGTTAGTAGTTGCTCTATGAACTTTGGTGCTCCTGTGTTGGGTGCATAGATATTTATAAGCATTATTTCTTCTTGATGGAGTGTCCCTTTGATCATTATATACTGCCCCTCTTTGTCTCTCTTTACCTTTCTTATCTTGAAGTCTACTTTGTCTCATATAAGTATTGAGACACCTGCTTTCTTTTGTTTACCATTAGCTTGGAGTATCATCTTCCACCCCTTCATTCTGAGCCTGTGTTTGTCATTGGAGCTGAGATGTGTTTCCTGGAGGCAGCAAATTGTTGGGTTTTCTTCTTTAATCCATCTCGCCATTCTATGGCTTTTTATTGGAGAATTCAATGCATTTACATTTAGGGTGATTATTGATGTATGTAGGCTTAATGCTATCATTATATCACTCCTTTTCTGGTTTTCCTGCATTTCCTTTGTTTCTCGTCCTGTGTGTTTTGGTCTACCCATTGAATTATGTAGTTTTTTATGATGTTTTTCTTTTTTTTCCATATTTATTTCTTGTGTCTCTGTTCTGCTTTTTTGCTTAGTTGCTACCCTGAGGTTTATATTCAGAATCTCCTTATAAGATAGCCCACTTTCTGATGGCCTCTTATTTCCTTAGTCTAAACCCATTCAGTCCTTTTCTTCTTTCCCTCCTAAGTTGTTTTTCCCATATCTTATTCCAGCTTGTGTTGTGAGTTTGCTGTTAAAGTGACCAGATTGTCTTTGTTTTTGGTGTTTTCCTTCCCTTTAGCCTAATGCTATAGTTGAATATTTGCTATCCTATTCTGATTCTACCTATTTATCTCCTTACTCTGTGTTTTGTGACCCCTTTCTCCCTTTTTTCTTTTTTCAGGTATGAGGGTCTTCTTGAGGATTTCTGGGGGGGGGGAGGTTGTCTCATGGCTATGAAATCCCTTAGCTTTTATTTGTCTGGGAAAGATTTAATTTCTCTCTCATATCTGAAGGATATTTTTGCTGGATAGAGTATTCTTGGCTGAAGATTCCTGTCTTTTAAAGTTTTGAATATGTCATTCCATTCTCTCCTAGCTTGCAAGGATTCTGCAGAGAAATCCACTGAAAGCCTGATAGGTGTTCCTTTGTAGGTTATTTTCTTCTGCCTTGCTGCCCTGAGTATTCTTCCTTTGTCGTTCATTATTGCCAGTTTTACTACTATGTGCCTTGCTGTTGGTCTTTTTACATTGACAAATCTGGGGGATCTGGAATCTTCTTCCACACATTTTTCCCTCTCTTTCCCTCGATTTGGGAAGTTCTCTGCTATTATTTCTTTGAACATGCTTTCTACTCCATTCTCCTTCTCTTCACCTTCTTGAACACCTATAATTCTTATGTTGCATTTCCTCATTGAGTCGGATTTTTCTTGGAGACTTTCTTCATTTCTTTTTAGTCTTAGTTCTCTCTCCTCCTCTGTCTGGAGCATTTCAACATGTCTATCTTGGACTATGCTGATACACTCCTCTATGATGTCCACTCAAGCATTTGGGGAATCAGTATTTTGTTTTATCTCTTCCATTGTGTCTTTCGTCCCTAATATTTCTGATTGATTCTTCTTTATGGTTTCAATCTCTTTTTTGAAGTAGCTCCTGAACTTGTTGAATTGTTTCTCTACATTCTCTTTTACCTCGTTGAGTTTTTTGATGATAGCTATTTTGAATTCATTATTGTTTAGCTTACATATTTCTGTGTCCTCAGGACTGAGTTCTGGGTGCTTGTCATTTGCTCTTTGGTCTGGGGATTTGATGTAGTGTCTCATGTTGGAAGGTTTGCTCTTTCTCATTCTGATATTATTTGGTTGCAGTTGCTGTCTATTACCACTGGGTGGGGGTCGAGAGCCGTGTATTCTGAGCTCTCTGCCTTCAGCTGAGATAGCGTGGGGCAGGTAGGGGGAGGGGCACTTTCTCCTGAGTGCACTCCAGGATTTCTCTATCAGCTCTCAGTATCTGGTCTCCTGGATTCTTGGCTTGATGAGGTCACCCCATGTGAAAGCTTTCACCCAATTAGAGGGCTTCCTTCTAGACTGCAGGGCCTGTGGGAGTCCTGGGTGATTCCATGATTGAGCGACCCCTCCCCAACTCCTTCCCTCATGGATCCTCCCGCAGCAGCGATGGCAGTCTTTAGGGGAGGGAGTGAAGTTCTCTCTTACCCCATTCCAGCTTCTCCGAGGGGGGCTCCAGTCTCTCCACCCTCCATCATGTGGCTGTGTGTCTCTCAGAGGTTTTTGTGTTGTTAGGATGTCTTCTGTTGGAGTATGGATGTCCCTTTTTGTTGTTTGTTGGAGGGGACAGAGTCCTGGGCAAGGTCACTCCACCATGATGCTGACATCACTCCTCCAATTGCCCTTTTCTAAAAATAATACTTGAGTTTTTTAAATTTACTAATGTCCAGTTTCATCTTCCACGTATTTGAATTTCTTATTTCTTTAGAATCTTTGAAGCTGGAAACAATTATCTTGTGGCTTCAGTGATCATTTATTTGCATCTTTGAAAACTTAAGGAAAGGTTATGCTCACTACATTTTTCTTGTCACAACATTTCTTTATCTGATTTTGTTATTTTCATTAATTCCTTACTTCCATCATTTCATTCATTTGTTGGCCTGGGGTAAAGTGTATTACAAACTTAAATTCTGAAATACACAACAAAAAATTTTTAAGAATCCCCCATTTCTTTGTGAACAGTAAATTCACTGTTCACTTAATGGAAAGGGACTCCATTTTATGCCTTGCTTCCTGTAATTCTGCTGTCATTAGCCATACTAGGCCTGTGAGAGAAAGCTCCAAAGAAATGTTACACTCTAATACTCCACTTTTGACTCTTCTAGCAAAATACATAATTCTTATCTTATTTCCTAATATTTATCACAACTCATCTTGGCAATGTTTAAAAAGCAGACACCTTTGAATATTCATATTTCTCATAGAAATGAGCATAGTTTCAGCATATTTTATATGTTCACTGCATAGTTGGTGAATGAATTCATCTCTCAAAAAATTCCACACAGCTGAATCTGTTGGGGAATTTCACCCAATCTAAGCTCCGACTTTACAAGGTGACTTGGGGGTTGGTTTCCCAGAGGGAATGATCTTTCAGTGGTATTTTGAACATATAAAGAAGAAATTGAAAACCAAATATGTGGAAGAAGAGAGGAAACCATTAACTAAGATATCGAGAATGGCAATATAGCCATGGAAAGGTCAAAAATCGTAATGGAAAGCGGTGGCTGGCCCAAAGGGTTAAAACCAGAGCCATTATTTAAGGGACTGAATGATAAGCAGTCATGGAAGATAATGTGATTTGATCAGACAAACTTACCAGACACTCAAAGTACTTAATACTTAGCATGCACTAAATTCAGCAGCAACATCAATACACTGAATGAATGTTGGGCTAATTGGAATAAACACCCATCCATTTCACTTGAGTAACATGGCATTGATGATACTGTACGATTTTATGGGTGCTGCAATCTGGACTTTACCACAGTTCTTATATAGTATATTTCTGTAAATAGTTGTCTTTCTCAGCTGAACTCTCTCAAAAATTTACTGGTTTGGGAGCTGTTTACAGGAGAAATTTTAGGAGAGGATATATTTAAGTGACAAATTAGTTTTGTGCATGGAGTTTTTGTAGATGCAAAAATGAAAACCAGATTCTTTGGAAAAATTCCAGATCTCAAGGCACTTATTAAAAGATTAGCGTTGTATCATAAAACTCTTCAAGCTCTAGCTTGAAACCTGCTTTTCCTGTAAAGTATGGACACAGCCAAAGAACTTTCTATAATTAACTATCTAGATTATCTAATCTTTCTTTAGAGAAAGAATACCAAAAAACATGTTTAAAAAATATTTATAAATCATATAGTCTTATAAGTTTGAGACATTTTACATACAGAGGTTCTCTACACTAGGAAGAATAGCATTTGACATATTCCAGGAAAAAGATCGATTGTCTATTGAAAGCATTTTTTTTTTCTCGTTGTACAACTCAAAATAACACATGCAAAGTAGTGAGAAGTTCTGTTTCCCTGATGAATTGAACCGAAGATCTTCAGAAGCCAGCTGAACTTTGAACCTCCCTTCATGTTAATGCTTTTGGCTTTGAAATATAGTTATATACCAACTATATTTCCTAACTTTCATTAGGAAACCCAGGTCTCCAAATACATACACTAACTAAACATGACAGAAGGGTCACTGCATTATTTTTTTAATAATTTAAATGTAGTAATCCAACATGGTATGAGACTAAAACACAGTAGAATTTTAAATGTGACTGAAATGATAATTTCATAGGCAAAAACCTTTATGCATTATTTTATTTTTGTCAAACACAATAGCAGGGGTAAATTTACTCATGGCCTAAACAAATGTTCAAGGAAACAAGAGTTTGTAGAAACGGCATCATTGTTCAACACCTATTCCTGTCTTTGTTCTTAGTTTGCTGTAAAACTTGGCCAAGTTATTTAAGTTTCTTTTACTATGGCTCTTTCTCCACCAAATAGGAAATTGGCAATTACCCTGTGGGCTAGTACTATGTGGTCAGCAAGAGAATTGGGGTTAATAAGTGGAATTTTAATCCCAGATAATCCAGTGACTCTGTCTCTGTGTTTGGAAATTTTGCATTAGAATAAGGAAGAGCAATTAACTTTCAAAGGACAGATGGCATTAGATTACAAATAACACCAGACTCCTCTAAATAATGCATGGAGGTTAAATCCAAAAACAGCACTATTTTAACCTCCACATCTTAAAAAGTCTCTGAAAATTGAGCAACCAGAAAAAAATACCAAACACATGTTTAAAATTTGTATATTTCAGGAAACCTTAAATAAAAATAGAGTTTAAAGTTGCTCAGCTTGCTGATTTATTCAGAGAGACTATGCAGTCTGTCTTTGTGACTGACCCTGTTTCTACTGCCTCCATGTGCCAAGCCTTGGCGTGGATGAGTGCAGCCATGGGATGTAAGCTTCAGATGGGCCTGTGATGAGCCTCACCCATAAAGGCATGATCTTATGGCTCCCTACCCAAACACATATTAAGAACCCACCATGTGCCAGGCCCTAGGGATGCCACAGTGACTAAGGAGCTCCCATTTCAATACTTTCCTATATATATTATTTAAGACATGGTACTTGTCCTCAAGGAAGTGGAAAGAAACTAGTCTAATAGCTAAGTGCAGGGGGATATGAAGTCATCTGAAACAGTTAAATCAAAATAGGCTCACAAATCACAGTCACTGACAAAGGGGTCTCTCTGTACGGCCTAAGACCTTCTATGCAGTTATGAAACAACTTGGGGCTCTCCATGGTTCATTACAGTGAAGATTTCTATTTCATTATAGGATCCTTATACATCAATACTGTGTCCTCTGCATTTTTAATAAGTTTCTGCTGAGCCAAATAAAGTGCTGCTGACACTAGATGCCCCACATATTCATTTTATAAATATCCATGGAGAGACTATGTGCAAAGCATAGTGCATATGCCAGGTTTGAGGACAGGGAATGCAATAATGAGTAAAAGTGGGTTCCTAAATCACAAGGGAATTATACTTAAGGGAGGAGAGAGAGAGAGATAAACAATTATATAATGCAAACTATTCATTATGGGATTATGGAGGAGAATATAATTGTATTTATTTGTGGGCCAGATTTATGAAAGCAGTGGCATTGAACTGAACATAAGGGCAGAATTTTGTTAAGCAAATAAATAAATTCCAGGCAGAGAAAATGTCATCATTATATTCATGCAGGTGGGACAGCACCAGATGTTTTCAGAAAATAACAAATACTGTATTTCATTCTCACTGGTTAGTAGCAAAAAAAGAATGAGAAAATGCTGGGAATACAGTTTAAAATCAGAGCAAGAAATCTTTGAATGTCATGCTTAGGGATATGTATTGCACTGTACAGACAATGGGGAATCAAAATTATTGAATCAATCCTTTTGCTGGGAGCTTCAGCCCTCCCCTCATGGCAGAGATGAGGAAACAAAAGCCAGAGAGGTTTAGTGATCTGGCTGACATCACACAAATATTAATAGTGGAATTACTGAATGTTTTTCTGTAGGGAGCCATAATGATCTGGTTCTGCTTCTGGAATGGTGTTTTGAAAATGTTATGGAATGAAGTAAAATAGGGAGAGATCGAGGATGGGAGAAACCAGTCAGAGAGATCTATTAGGGACTAAACAATACATAATGAGAAGCTGAAACAAGATGGATATGAAAATAAAGGAGATTATAGACGACGACGATGATGATGATGACATGATGACAATGACAGCAAACATGTACATAGTGATTACTCTACAAGGCACTGTTTGAAATATGTTACAAACACATTTAGTCATCATTAGAACCCTATGAGTAGATGCTATTATTATCCCATTTTACAGAGGAGGGAATATCATCATAAGAAATAAAACGATTGCCAAAAGGACAGGATTTCACTGGAGCACCCAGGATTCAAACCTGGCATTCTGGCTGTACGGTCTAATTTCCTAATCAACGAATGTGAGAAAGCTCAATGTACAGAGTCTACAGACAGAATTAAGTACTGTTATTGTGGTTCAAAGAGGAAGACTTAAAGCAATGATAAAAGGTTGAAATTTCGATGACTGGAAAAATGGTGTCTTTGTGTGTGTGTGTTGTGAGGAAGACTGGCCTGATCTAACACATGTGTCAATCTTCCTCTATTTTTTTAACATGGGGTGCCAACACAGCATGGCTTGAAGAGTAGTGCTAGGCCTGTGCCTGGCATCTGAACCAGCGAACCCTGAGCCACTAAAGCAGAGCACACAAATTTAACCACTACGTCACTGTGGGGGCCCCAAAGCATATTTTTAAAAAATGGAAACAAGGATGCCCTTCTAAGAGTATTTGAGATATGTTTGATTTTATATGCTGGCATGATACCACGGGAGAAAGGGAGGCATTAAGAAATGTAAGAGTAAGTTTGAGAGATTTAAAGCTAAGAGTAGATGACAGAGCTTAACATTAGGAGTTAATCTTAGAGAGGTGAGAGTTCAAGTCCCAGGGCATGAGTGAAATCTTCAAGTAAAAAGAACTGAAAAGAACTTATCACTAAGAAATGAATGGAAGAGGAGTTCATGAAAGGTTCTGGAAGTCTTTCAGAGAATAACAAGAGAAATCAAGAAAGTGTAGTCATGGAATCCAGGAGTAGAGCATTTGGAGAAAGGTCTTGTGTTAAGCAGAGACCAATCAAAGAAGAGGAGAATGAGAACAGGTGATGTGATAGGTAACTAAGAGTCCCTGGTGACCTCTGATGGGCTAGTATAGGACAGCTGTGGGGGCAGAGATCAGATCAGAAACCACTTAGAAGGGATGGGGAAGTCATGATGTTGGATACTCTGGTGATAAAGGAAGGAGAGGAGTAGGCTGATAACTTGAGAGGAGTAGAGAATGATGCAAGGTTTTTGAAATTGCTGAGAGCCAATCATATCTGTAGACAAGAGATGTCTATATTGGCCATGCGATTTTTTTATATCAGCATTAATGTCATTTCTTAAAAAGGTACCCAAGTTACTGAATTAGTTCAGAGACCCCCTAATATATCTAGGAAATAAAATAATTGTTCAACAAAATAGCCAGTAAAGATGATGGTGATATTAATGCATTGCTTAAAGGCAGTCTCTAAAGGAATTTTAATTCTGGATCAATCAGTATTGTTTCTGCACATAAATATGATACAAAGAATAGGGCACAATATCTTTTTTTTAAATAGAACATGGAAATATTTAAGGAAGCAAAACTAAAATGGCGAATCATTATACTATCATCAGCAGCAACACTGCAACCACCACCAACCTGGGTGATTGTGTTATTCTTTCCTCTCTACCTTCAACATTCTTGTATTACTGCACTCACCGTCAATTCTACTACTATTAGATTCTTGCTTCAAGCAAAAATGTCTTCCTTGTTCCCATTTAGATACTTAAATAATGTTTACTACATTGAATTGTGCCAATTATGATAGACTTTAAAAGACCAGCTCAGTACTTGAGACAGAAAATGTGAAAACCACAATTCCACTTTTCTGAGGGCTTGTATTCCATCAAAAGAGAATATAGAATATAGCATTAAGAGCATCAGCTATGGTATCAGAAAGACCTGGGCTCAAATCCCATGTCTCTTTTGCTATATATGTGACTTTGAAAAATTATTTCAATAAGCCCTAGCTTCCTTATCTATAAAATAAGGCCGATAGGGTTAATGATATCTTTTTGATAGGATTTTTGTGAAGATTATATGAGTTAATGCGTACACAGTGTTTAGTACAGATTGTAACCCATTTTAAACTCATCACTATTTACTGTTATTTTTTCCCCTTGTCTTGAGAGAGTAATATGCGACATATCCTCTACACTCTTTCTATGAACCATCCCATCGTGTTTTCTATCCTCTTTGCTGCTGCTGCTGCTGCTGCTGTTTCTTCTTTTCCTTCTCCCCCTCCTCCTCCTCCTTCTTCTCTCTCTCTCTTTCACTTTCTCTCATTTTTCAAAAGGAATGAGTATCATCGGGTTTAGTAAAAGAATAAGAGGAAATGACTTTGTTTGCTCAGGTGCCATAACGAAATACCAGACTGAATGGCTTGAACAGTAGAAATTTATTTCCTCACAGTTCTGGAGGTTAGGAGTCCAAGAACAAAGTGTTGGCAGTTTTGGTTTCTTCTGAGCCCTCTCTCCTTGGCTTGCAGATGGCCATCTTCTCTCTGTGTCCTCTCAGCAACATGGGCTTTCCTCTCTGCATGCATCCCATGTCTCTTCCTTTTCTTAAAAGGACACCAATTATATTAAATTAGAGCTCACTCATATGACCTCATTTAACCTTAATTACCTCTTTAAAGACCCTATCTCTAAATATACTCACATTCTGAGATACTGGGAGTGAGGGCTTCAACATATGAATTTTAGAGGGGACAAAATTCAGTCTTTAACAGGGAGAAAAAATAATATTTTCCATTCTTTATGCCTATATTACTTAAACTAATTTAGGTGGAAAGAATGCCATCTCATAAAAATGAATATTGTTAAGCAGATTATTTGTTTCCCTTTGGTCAATGTCATTGTTTCTAATGTAAGAAAACATAAATAAAGATTGAATATAATTTCTCTATTGTGAACAAGTATTCATTTGACATATGTTTTAATTTAATCTAATATTTACTTGGAAAACGTAGAATGGCATTAGCACATTTAGAACAATATCAAAGATGCTGAGATGAATTCCTAAGTACATAGTACAGATAGCTGCATTTCAATTATACTTTGTTGATTAGTGAAGAGAAAATGCCAGTGTAAATACATGGCTTAAATATAAAACATCAAAAAGGGATTTTTTTATGTACAACAATTGGTAAAGTGTAAACACAGAATGTTGATGTTTTTCATGTTTCTCTTAAAATGCTGAATCAAGTTCAGAGCCAGAGGCACAGTGCCAGGCTGTCGGCTTTGACAGTTCAGCTGAAGGAAAGGCTGCCTTCCAAAATGGGAAGGGCAAGGAGCCCAGAAAAAATACCTCATCCCTGAACCACATGAACACTTTAAGCACTTGACTTTTTCTTAATACATACCAGCTTTGCAGCAAATCTAGAGAAATTATTTTAATATATAAATATGCTTCTGTGAATCTTATAAATGTGCTTTGTATTAATTAAACACCAGGCATTAAGTCAGTATGAAGTATCCTTCTAACCTGTACTGGGAAAAGAAGCTCCAATCCCACCTTTGGACTCTTGCATTATTTAGTGAAAATTAAGATTTTAATGAACAGTTTTCTTTAAATTATACCTTCACTCTATTGAGTACCATATACTAAAGAACATCTAAAAGTGAATGCAGCCATATCCTCAAGGATAAGGAGAGATCACAGAACATGTAACTCTTGATGGCTGCTTATTAATGTCAAAAGAGAATTTGGCACAAAGCAAATGTAAAGATGGTATTTGGGGATGGTAGAATTTTTTTAAATTTAATATCCACCAAGAATCTTTTTTTAAAAGTACAAGGTCTTAATTTGATCAGTTTCCTGTGTAAGTAAAATCATCCTACATTTAGTTTGAAAAAATTTAAGAATAACATCAAATGACATAAGATAAAACTTGGCTGGCAATTAACAGTTTTCTGCAATAAAGCTTATTCCTGTTACTTAAACTGTACAGAGTTAGGAAATTCAACTAGGTTACACATCCCCCAAATAATAGTTGAATACTGAGAGCTCAATTAGCCAAATAGACAAAGTACTTGGAAGAAGAGTCATCTCCTCATAACTACATTATCTCATTTCTCCACTTTCTTTCACTAAAGCACTGAAGCTTTTCAAAGAAATTGGACTCTCCAAATGAGTAGCAGGAGAAGCCACCTTTACTGACAGGTAGTAATCAGCCAAAATGGAATTTCCAGGGTGAAAAATTTATCTGCCTCAATCATATCCCTGATGCAGGCATGCAGTCTTGCAGTTTGTCTCATTGAACCAGCTATTGGGCCAATAAAAAAATGGAGAAGGAGAGTGGGAGGTGAGGAAAGGAGAAGAGCAGGAAAAGAGTAGGAGGAGAAGAGCAGAAGGAAGAGGAGAGAAGAGCAAGCCCAATAAACTCCAAATGCCCAGAGTGAAATGAAATGTTGAAAAGGACTGAGTCATCCATGGATCTTGTCTTGCACGTTATCCAACCTTGCTGATGGTTAATATTTATAGAAACGACACAACATAAACATGTGTACATGGTGCCAAAAGGCAAAACTGAACCTCCCTGGAGGCAATCTTTAAAAGCAATTATGCCCAGGAATGTAAAGAGGATGGCACGTTAAAGCAACTTAGCTAATAACATGCACACACTCAGTGATTTATAATGGACTAGCAACAAACAACACCAGTTCAATTTATTAAACTGTCTGTCCACCTCCTCAGGGAAAGGAAGACATAAATTTTGGTAGGCTGATAAATGACTTGTATTTACTCGGAAGGCTGTGTTAAGTTGTGCATAATTATTTCCCCAGCTATTCCAAGAGCAGCACCTGGAGCAAGTGGAATGCCTAGAATGTTCTTCCCATCTTCCACATACAAATTGAGGCTAGCCTGAAATTTGGCCAGGATGATAAAGTAGATTAGACCATAAGGGAACTACTGTAGCAGTGACTCTGATACACAAAATTTAGAATAGTTACAGGTTCCAAATAAGTTTCCTGAATATCTACTCTCTCACATATACACACACTTATATTAGACATTTAAATAAACACATACTTTATTCAGTCAACAAGCATCTATCAAACGTCTCCTAGGTATCAGAGAAAGTACTAGTTGCTAGGAGTAATCTAATAAAACATGATTCTTGTCTTCAGAGAAGGTGAAGAGAAGGAAATATAATTTATTAAGCATCTTCACATACCTAATGTATGTGATCACAACACTGCTGTGAAGGTGGTACTATTTTCCTCATTTTATTGATACAGAAATTAAGTTTGAGGAAACTAAGTCACTGTTTATTATCAATTACCCCGTTAAGTAGCAAAGTCAGTATTTCAACCAAGATGATCTCTCAAACTGCAAATTCCGAGCTGTCTACACTTTAGTGCCAATAGTTTAAGCAGGGAAGGTGGGCACGTAAACACTTGTCATCAAAAGTTAAGTAGTAAAATGGAACTGTGTAAACTGTAAAGTAATGGCAAAAAGAAGAATGGTAAATTCTGCATAGGGTGAAGGGAAAGGAAATAGGTCTGACAAGTCTTTTCCAAGTTGAAAACGTTTGAGCACTGTCTTTAAGAACAAAGAGCAGTTCTCTACTCACTACTGGGGCGCACAGGGTGTGCCCTCTTAAACCCTCTGCAATCCCCAAATACACCATACTCTTGACCCTATTTTCTCTTTGTCCATGCTACGTGCTTTGCCAGAAATACCTCATCCTCTTTGACTACCTGGTGAATTACCAGAATGAAATCTAATGGTCTTAGAGACGTGAAAATTTATAGAAATTTGCCCAATGACTTATTCATTCAGCAAATATTTATGAATCTGTAGTAATATACCAGACACTGAATATTTAGAGATAAGGACCAATAAATCTTGACCTACTGAAAACCTAGTTGGGGATATAGAAAATTAAATTACGATTACAATAAAATATTTGCTATGTTAAAGGAAACCCAAGAGAAATGAGAGAACAGCAGAGGGCACCGAAGGAGGCTTCCCAGAGAATGATAGCCTGGTCTGCATCTCAAAGACTGACTGGTTGTTGATATGTAGAGAAGAAAAGAATTAAAACAAAGAAATCTAACTTTGTGTGTCTTGTATTTGCTGGAAAATATCATTAAAGTCTTGGCAGCACTGAGGTGAATTGTTAATTGCATAATCAACAAAAGAGCTGATTAAATTCATGAGACCACAAAGTGACACACAATAGCAGTTCCGTAGTATAATTCATGTCTTCCCTATGCACCAGCCAGGAGAAATTTGACAGTGATATGTTCATTCGAGGAAAGATAATTCTGAACTTAAGACTCTATCAGACTCAATTTGCTAACAATATCGATTTCCCGATATAATCTACAAAGGAAGAAAAGTTTAGTTAATTGGTATCAAAGAGGAGAAACAATCATGACTACATTGACAAGTGGAATGATAACCTTATTCTGACCTGAAAGACATGTCTATGTGAAGAACCTTTCTAGAACAGCTTAGACCAACAAGAGGCTTTTTACTCCGGGTTCTATGATCCTCTCCTTCTCTCTCTCTCCCTTCTCCTCCTCTTTCCCCTCTCCCTCCACATTTCCCTCTATAAAGATACACACATACATAATATATAAAGCATGTTATATACATATTTTATATATATACATATATATTTACACACACATCTTTCCTTCCTATTCCCTGAATCTTTGCAATCAATAAAGTGGCAGGTGTTGCACTATCTCAAGCCTGGATCTCAGCTAGTGTATCATTGATCTCTTCACTTTCCAATTTTTTCAACCAGAGATGTTAGCATTCACCATCCAGCTAAAAGGTCCTCTTAGGTATATAGTGTATGCTTTTAAAAGTACTGAAGGTTTTTTTAATTCAGTAATAAAAGTATAAGAAACATTTGGGGGGGGGGGGCACTAGCTTGTTCCAGGACTTTTACTTGTATTAATTATTTGAGTCCACACAACAACCTATTATACCTGTACTATCATTACCCCAATTTTACAAATAAGAACCTGAGCTACAAAGAGGTTAAGTAACTTGCCAAAAGTCACACAGCATTTGAAAGGGAAAAAAAAAACGGTCAGAAAAAATTAGGCATCATGCTCATTGTCTTTCAGAACACTAAATTTACTGAAGGGATGTGTAGGGAGCTTGTCCTTTTTAAGGAGCTAAAAAGGCAATCTTATAGAAGAATAAATATGGGTAATACATAAGACAAATAACAAACAGTATTCTGGAAAGATAAACAACTCGTATCCCAATGACAACAATTTCCTTTGAATTTCTCTTGTAATATAATTTTTGACATTGCTCAGTCTCAAATATCTTCTGGCTCTTGCAGCTGAATTATAAGAATAAGCCTATAATTCACCTACCTTGGAATCTAAGCATAGCTTGGCTTTGAAGTTTTTCACCTTTGGACTTAGGTTTTTAATTATTATAATCTTAATTCCATCTTATAGCTATTTTACTAGCAATGAATACTATACTATTTTTCTGGTCAAGTACTTTTCTACATAAGTGTGCAAATTTATTTGCAAAAATACTAGTGTGTTATAAGGCCTATAGTAACAATATTTCAATGCTATGATAAATGATATCTTCATTTCATAATGAAATTGCCTCCGTATTCATGTCTATACTAGCAAAGGAACGTATAGATATGATATAAAGTATAGAATGATAACACTCATTATTTCGACTTAATTTTCAGATGTTTAAGACATAAAAGGCAGAAATGAAAAGCCTCAATTTTAGGATTTTGGAAGGAAAAATTAGCTAAGCCCTCTAATTAAACAAGGGGATTATTTTACATTGTTATATTTTAATAACAGGACACCTGTTTGTTTACAGAAAAAGATTCAATTATCAACTAGACATTAAGCAACCAGGACAGAATTTAAAACCTGGGAGAATTTCCACAAGAAACTGAATCTAAATAAAGTGCTGGTATATTTTTCCTTATCAATTTAGCACTGAAGTATATTATATACTCCCCAACATCTTCTCCATGAGCTCTTAGGCCCACATTCCTACTGATGTTCTCCAGAAATGCAAACTAAGATGCGAGTTGGCAGCTTCCTGGAAAGATAAAAGAGGTTTTGGAGCCCAAGCTGTGCACCTGGCCAGATTCCAGATGAGTGGTTTCTTCCTGAGATGAGGCTGAATCAGCCAGGAATAGCCCAAAGGCAGTAAAAGTGAATGGTAAATAAGTAAAATGCAGCACAATGACAGAAGATTAAGTGGAGACATAGAATTTGATCTCTAATTTTATACCAAAGACTTTTAATTATGGAAACCTAATCCTTTGATTGTATTTGTTGCTTTTATGTTCAGAAGTGGTCCAAGAGAATTAGAAATGTGTGCTACACAGCAAAACCCAATGAGCAACATATTTCTTCAATATCCTTTCCTCTCAGAATGAAATGATACTCATTCTAAGAAGCAAACATAAAACTGGTTTATAAGAGTAGGCCCATGGTGCCAGCAAAGAGTTTGTCTTCATTTTCCAAAATAGCTATTAAAAAATCATGAGCACGTTATTAGTTGTTCTCCAGAGAAACAGACTACATACATTCATTCATTCATTTGTTCATTTATTATAAGAAATTGGCTTGCACAATTATGGAGGGCGACAAATCCCAAGATTTGCAGTAAGCAAGCTGGAGACCCAGAGAGCTGGTGGTGTAGTTCCAGTCCCCAGACCTGCAGATTTGAGATGAAGGAAAGGCCATTATTTCAGTCCAACTCCCAAGGCAGGAAAAATAATAATAATAATGTTCTAGCTCAAGGCAGTCAAGAAGAGAAAATTCCTTCTTGTTTGAAGGCGAGTCGGTCTTTTTGTTCTAGGCAGGCTTTCAACTGATCTAGACAAGGCCCACACACGTTAGGGAGGGCAATCCCCTTTACTCAGTCTGCTGGTTCAAATGTTAATCTCATCCAAAAATACTCTCACAGTCACACCCAGAATAATATTTGACCAAATGTCTGGGCACCCCCTGGCCCAGTAAAGGTGACACATAACATTAACTATTACAGCATAGTAAGACACGAGAAGAAAAATAAGATAGCATCTATCTATTCAAATCTGGTTTTTTTGAATTTCTGAATGTTGAGCCACCAGCATATCAAAGGACTTGTCCAAGGCCATAAAGATCATTAGGATGGAAGCTGGAATTAGATCACAGATGGCAAGACTCACACAATTGTGTAAATCACACCAAGCTAGTGTTCAGGAAAAGTATACTTAAAACTTGAAAATGTTATTTTTTTCTGTTCTTTTTTCTCTTTCTTTTTTGACTCATCCTCATTAAATGCAGGATTATTTTCTATAGAGATTTCAAACAATTTTAATCTGCTTTCTAAACTCACACTGATCGCATTTTAAAACTCAAGAAACAAAAACTATCAACAAGCAATCTCATTACACTGCTCCCCAAAATTGCCTCTCACTAAAAAAAAAGATAAAGTGCATTCTGACACAGAAAATAAGAAGTGCTTGCATTTAGGCTGAGGTGGAATGTTATTCCAAAGAGTGCTAGTACCTCACAGGAGACAGAAAACCAATTTCAATATTTGTCTTTTACAGACAAAAAACAAATGATGCAAACTCACCTGAACAAATGGCTCTCTTCAGGCCTCGGTCTTTTTTCTTTCCCAGATGATGGCCGTCAGCTGTCTTACCATATGCAATGTAGGCCTTGGCTGTGCTGACTTGAAAGAAAGGTCCCACATTCAGGCTGAACACATATGCTCTAAAGGTTGCCCTCATGTTTTCAGTCTTCTCCTTTCTGCTGTCTACAGAGACCATAATCACAGTCTAAAACTGCCACAAAAATGACCAGCGGGCCTATAAGACCCGTGTGCAATCTGGACCCAGGATTTGTTGCTTCTTTCTCTTTGCCACGGCTAGCAATGGTGACAGCAGATATGAATAGAAGAGTAAGCACATCTCTAACACAATAACCCGCATGCCATAAATCCCCTCATGTTCACCCAGGGCTGATCATCCACGGTTCCCGTGTCAGCATTCATTCTGCACTTACTGCATGGAAGCATGAAAGGTATCAGATCTTGGGCTGAAATAAAATGCCATAAGATGCTCAGAAGAAGAAGGATTTTTTTGCTGCTGTTTATTTGCATTTTTTGAGGAATTAGAAGAAGCCACAGCCCTATTCCTTACCTGGACATAAAAAACATTTTCAACAAAACCCCTTCCTATGGCCTAGGGGGCTCTTCATCATCTGGTCAGCATCGTCTCTAGCTCCATCTCCTAGGAACCCCTCTGTCCCGTTCTCCATTCCCACCACACTGGCCTTGCTCCTTCCCACCTCAGGGACTCTCTACTTGCTGTCCCTTCTGCCTGGAATATCTTTCCCTCCACTCTATAGCAGGATGATATATTTTAAAATATTCCCTGATGGTACTTTTCCTGGTCTGTAATTTGAATTTTTCTCTGCAGCTCTTCTCCCATTAAGGCAGATATGACTTTAGTACTTATTTCTGTAGGTAAGTGAAGGGCAAATACCATCTTGGGAATCAGAAGGAAATGATTTGGAAAATTCCTGCCTGACAGAAAGAGAAAATGAAAAGAGAACTCTGAGGTGAAGAGGGAAAACTTCCCCACACAACCCTCAAGGCAGCCTCAGAGTAAATGGGGAGTGTTGGGGAAGGGGGAGAAGCTGTGACTGGAAAATATCCAAACGGTTCAGTAAAATTCCAGAATAAGGGAGTTATTGCTTATATATCCAGATACAGTCTCCAAAGATGCATTCCTTCCAGAGGAGCCCCGAGCTTGCCGTGGGGCCATGTGAACACTGTGCCTGAGTGATTAAAATAGAAATGACTGAGGGGAGGGGCTGGGTGGATGGAACTGAAATAGCTCCTTGTTTCTTCTCAGCTTTGCACGACATTTAGGGGATCTAGAATTCCTGTGTGTCCTCCTGGTAGACTCAGAAGATAGCTGAAGCTGTAAGTTCAGGAAGGTCGTCAGGGCCGGCCCCATGGCATAGTGGTTGAGTTTGGCGTGCCCCAGGTTCATGGGTTCGGATCCTGGGCTGGGACCTACACCAGTCGTCAGCCCTGCTTTGGTGGCAACCGACACATAAAAATGTGGCAGAAGATTGACACAGATGTTAGCTCAGGGCTAATCTTCCTCAAGCAAAAAGAGAGGAAGATTGGCAACAGATGTTAGCTCAGGGCTAATCTTCCTCAGCAATACAAAAAAAAGGAAAGGTGATGATACTCCAGCAGTAGGATAAAGGCTCAACTTCCCAAACCAGGAATCAAAAGGGAGATCTCTGCAAATCTACAGCGCTAGTGTGTTTGGGGGGCGGGGGGAGTCGACAAAAAAGAGAGATGGTGACCAGGCTATCTGGGAGCAATTACCATGGACTGCCTGTGCTGAGAAAGAAGACTACAAGTTATAGCAGCCATAGATAGGTCAGCAGCAAAGGCAGCAAGGACAGAGATCCACATCCAAAGAGCTGGCAAGAGGGGCTACACTCAAAAAAAGGTCATCAGAAGCCAGTGAGCCCCAGTCCCCATCATCATGATGTTCTACAAGCATTCTTGTGGTCTGACTGCTGGCCAGGAAGTAGAGGGAAGGATTTAATAAGGAGAGAGGGAAAAGATGCTAAGAAACTGAGCACTGATCCAAAAAAGACTGAATCCACCAAAGAGAGACTAAGTTTTATACTTTGACTCAGAGATGTTCAATGGCAGGATTAAGGATTTTTCTCCACTGGTGATAACAATGGCCAAAACCTAAGTCAGAATTATATGGACAAAAGAAAGAAAACCTATTTGGCAAATGATTCATCATGTGTAAACTTCACCCCAAGTCTTACTGGTGCCCCTGTTCAAGTTTCTTAAAAATCTACACAGAACGTTAACCTGCACATAGGCTGTTTATAAAACTTAGACTTGGAACCAAGTTATCTTCAGAACAAAGATATGACCCGGTTTGAGAAATAAGCAAAGATATGTACAATCTACGTAAAGAGGAAAAGGGAGGAAGGAAGAAAAGAAGGAAGAAGGAAGGAGCAAGGGAGGAAGGAAGAGAGGGAGGGAGGGAGAAAGGAAGGAGGGAAAGAAGGAAGGAAAAAAGGAAGGAGGGAAGGATGGAGAGAAGAAAGGGTATAGGATGGAGAGAGGAGACAGAGAAGAAGGGATGGAGGGAGAAAGGAGAAGGGTGGGAAGATGGAAGGAAAGGAAAATGGAAGGGGGAAGGGGATAAAAAGAAGGAGATGACAAAGGAGAGGGGAAGGAGGGGGGGGGAAGCAGAAAAGGAAGAAGGAAGGGAAAAGGATCTTCTGGATTCTTTCTTCTTTAAGAACTGCATCTGTTTTCAGAGAAGACTCATCCTTCAGCTCACAGTTGAATTATCACTTCCCTGGTCTCTTCCACTGGGTAAAAGCCCCTAGTACATGTTCTCATGGCACGATTTGACTTCCTTCACAGCAGTTACCTCAGTTCCAACTTCACAATTATTTGTGTGATTATTTAAGTAATTCCTAGCTCTCTTTCTTGAAGGCAGAGCGCAAGGTGGCTTAAACTTACCATTTTAATGGCAGTATTTAGATCGATGAAATATAGTAGGTATTTAATAAGTATTCACTCAAAGAATCAATGATGGAATTAGGATGTTTTATTTGATTGCATTTTTCTCCTTCCACCCGATGATCCTTTTCTTACTATTCCTTCATTTAAAAGGTTTTATAGTGGGCCTATCTTGGTGAGTTTATGAATTAAAATCTAAGTGATCACTTTGTATTTTTCTAAATGTTTATTGAAAATTTGCCATGAATTCATGTTTGATTTACAAATCTGTAATTGTTAAGAGTTTAAAACACCATAACAATCCAATTACATAAAAAAAAAATATATAAATTTGGATTCGAGTAAGGAAGTAGTCCAACACCCAAAGAATTAACATGCAAAACCTGCTGATAGTCCCCTTAATATCTGTCCTCGGCTTCACTCTCAGAATACTGTATGGCTTAACATTTGACTCTGCAGAATACAGACTAAATTCCCCATTATCATTTGCAGCAATATCGGACCTTTGACTAAGGTCTGCCATTGAGAAGACGTGGATTGTGTAATTTCTGCATTATATCCTTAATGGAAGGGGCATGTCCTTTTCATTTGCTTTTTTCATCCTGCTGCCTAGAACATAATCATGGTGCTGAGCCATACTGGACAGTGCAGATTATGGCAGCACCCTGGCAGAGCATCAAAATGAAGGAGTAAATGAAAACAAGATATCAGAAAGATATCTACACTCTCATGTTTATTGCAGCATTATTCACAATAGCCAAGATATGGAAACAACTTAGTTGACTGTCAATGGATGAATGGATAAAGAAGATGTACATATATATACACATACATATATATATATATATATATGTATGTGTATATGTATGTATATTGTGTATATATGTATATGTATATATGCATATATATGCACACACAAACACAATTAAATATCATTCAGCCATGAGAAAGAAGGAAATCCTGACATTTGTGACAACATGGATGAAACTTGAGAGTACTATGCTAAGTGAGATAAGTCAGACAGAGAAAGACAAATACTGTATGATATCACTTATTTTAAAAAGCTAAAATCTGGGGGCCCGCCCAGTGGCATAGTGGTTAGCTTCACCTACCAGCAAATGTTAGCTCAGGGCCAATCTTCCTCACCCATGCGCCCCACCAGAAAAACTAAAATCCAAATCCAAAAACAACCAAACTCCTAGAAACAGAGAGTAAAATGGTGTTTACCAGGGGCTAAGGGTTGGGGGAATTGGGGAGACTTTGGTCAAAGGATACAAACTTGCAGTTAGAAGATGAATGAGTTCTGGAGATCTAACACAGCATTGTGATTATAGTCAACAATGCCATATTATACACTTCAAAGTTGCTAAGAGACAAGATCATAAATGTTCTCACCACAAAAAGAAATGATAATTATGAGACAGGATGGAGGTGTTAGTTAATGCTCTTGTGGTAATCATCTTGCAATATATAAATGTATCAAATGAACACATTGTACACCTTAAACTTAGTCAATGTTATATGTCAATTACATCTCAATAAAAAAAATTAAAAGATAGAAGGAGTGTCGGTCTCTGTAACAGAGCTGCCGTGTCAGCTCTCAACCATCTACCTGAAAACTGTTACATGTCTGAGAAAATGAACTTCTTGAACTTCTCTCAATTGAACCTCTGTTTTTTGAATTTCCGTTATCCACAGCTGAACTTATATCTTAACCAACACAATAGTGGTGACTTTTGATTTACTTTTTCAACTAATCAAGACTGTAATCAATGTCAGCAGGCATTCATGGCAGTATTGTGTGTGTGAATTGCATCAACCCTGGATGCTGCAACAGAAAACAAGGTGGAGAGAGTTAAATATGATGTCTGAGCCTGGACTTATTTTCTCACATTGGTGAAGTCAGATTATTTTGAGGGGTTTTATATTCTTTCTAGATGTTATATAATTCTTTAGAAGATGAACACAAAGCAATTTAATAGTCCACTAGCTTTCTCTTACTTTCTCCCAGTAGCTGGTGATTTCCTTTCTTGTTAAAATTATTACTATTGATTAAGATATATTCTTATTAAATTCAAAATGTTAAAAACTACGCACTTTCAATTATATTATCATCATCATTTAACTTTTTTTTTTACCTGAGACTCTAAGAAGCTAAATAATACGTAAGCTTATGCTTGGAAAGTTTCAAATGAATTCAAAACACAGGATTTTGGGATCCTGGTTTTGGATCCTTATTCCAAAGAGTGCCTTAAAAGATGTTTTAATGTATGCTTTAAGCAATTTGTATGAGCCTCAATTCAGTTTGAGCATTTTTCTACATATTACTAGTCATTGATGGATATCCTTTCTACATTTATTGGACATGATTTTTTTATGTTATGTTTTTCAGGATGCTCACTACATACACGATCTATATATTTATCACTTAATATATATTAACAAATATATTTATTTTCCCTATCCTTGACTTAATTTTCTAAGCTTGAAAGTAATGGGGGACATCAACAAAAGAAATGGTAGATATAATTATCTACATTGAAAATATAAAATTTATTTAATTCACTAACAACATACAAAAGGCAAACAAAAAATGAGAAAAATATCCTTATTTTATATTTACCTTAAAAATATTTGTATTAAAATAGCAGGAAATGTGACAATATCCATAATAGATAAATAGCTCATAAAATTGATTTTTAAGACCCCCCAGAGGACAGGCAGGCAAAAGAATGAACAGATGCCTTGTAAAACAGGACATCAGTTTGTGAAAAAAATATTTACTCAACATAGTAGGAACTTCTGGTTCCTGCCCATATGGCAACTTAACATGGGGCTTCTGGCTTCCTCTGTAAAATTAACCCTGGACTAACCATAGAAGTGAGATGGAAAAATGTATTTCAGAAACTAACCTTTCCATAGCGATACTAAAGCTGATTTAAATGATGTGTTAAGGGGAGGTAGGTGCCTGAAGATTGGGACAGAGGACAGCTGGAGGGGCAGTGAGAAGACGTGTTGGAATAAAACTTTGTAATCACTGCACTGGCCTCTCCTCTGTGTGTTTGGGAGAATCGATTCCTATGCCTTCACCATAAGAATCAGTGGCAACCTTTCAGATGCCAGTGCAGATAGTCCACGGTATTATCAAGAGACTGCAAAAGCCCCAGTGGCGTGGACAGTTTATAGAAACAGGTGCCATTGAACAGCGGCCCCCAGACATTGACTTTTACCCCCTCCCTATTCAATACCCCAGGGCTGTTGAGTTGCAACCTAAGGAGGCAGCCTCCTAATGCTGTTTCTCCTTAAGACTTCACAAGAGGCAGAACAGAAATAACATGCAGGAAGAAAATGGAATAATCAAGACTGGGTCTGTTGCATCTGAGGCTCTCCGCACTGGGGTTCATATTCCACCCCGCTTAAGTTCACCAGAGTAGAGAACACTGGAAGCTGGTCTTCAATCCTTTCTCCACTCACATTACTAAACAGGGTAGCTCAGCCCCCAAGGGACAATGGGTTCACAGGTCAAAATAAGGAGTATGAGTATCTTGACGAAATTTGTAAACACTAGATAAAAATATGTCAACTGAATTTATTTTAAAAATTAGGTCAAAAATTTAAAATAAGCTTTAAAATATACTAAGGACTTAAAGAAAGAGTCACCCAAATTTAAATGAAAGACTGGAAATTGAACAGGCTCACAGAGTGAGAGATAAGGAAGAATCACACAAAGACATACAGCAAATTTACGACTATCGCAGTCAATGAGACAATTCTAAATACTTCCAAATCAAAAGACTAGACCTTTTATAAAGAAACAAGATTCAGTTTACCATCAGACTTACCAACCATCATCTCTGGAGAAAAAAAACACTATTGAGAACTATATTTTTGAATATTAAAAGAACTTTAAACCTACAATTTTGTATCTAGCATATTATTATTTAAATGTAAGAGTAAAAATTATACATATAAGAGCAAAATAAAAATAAATTCAGATGTATGCCCTTAGAAGATTTACCACCCACACTGAAAATATTTTTGCGGGAAGTATTCAAATAAAAGAGAAACAAATCCAGGAGAGGCTATGAGAGATGTGGAAACTGGGGCTTTTCAATACCTTGGTAAATTGATTCCTATGTTTTTAAAGCTAAGATCAAAGAACAGGAAAAGACAATATATAAAGACTAACCCCAAAATTGATTGTGACAGAGCTGGGGAATATTTGGGAAAATAATAATCATCTTCCAAAAAACTCCAGTAGATCTGAATAGGCAATTAAAAATGCACACATGCATACACAAAGCTAGCAAGCATATTACAAGATGCTAAAAATCATTGATATTCAGAGAAATGCAAATTCAATCAAGGAGACAATACAAATTTTAGCCTGGCAAAATTAGAACACCAAGTGTTGATGAGGATATAGGTATATAGAAAACTTATTGTAGTGCTTGTAGAAATAAATTCTATGGTACTATTTACCTAAATTAACTACTGCATACACAACATGCAGCAATTCCAGGGAAATTTTCACAAAGGTCCATATGGGAATACATATGAGGGAATCCTATGTGCCATTTATTTATGATGGTAGAAAATTGAAAGCACCCTGGAAATCCACCACAGGGAAAGAGGAATGGGCAAAATGTGGCACAGCACTGAGAATTTTGCAGCAGTTAGAACAATAGATTTCCTATACAAATAATAACATAGATAGATCTTAGAAATTAATGTTTAATAGAAGAAAACAGGAAATAGAATGAGATACATAACATAATGAACAGAAATTAAATACATGTACGAAAACACTACATGTTTTGCAAGAAAATTTTTGAGCCAAAAGTTATACATGAAACTTGATAAAATGGTTGCATACTAGGAGAATGGGAGTGAGGTATGCATACCCATAGGTAGATAGATACAAAGATGATGGAAAGATGGGTAGACAGATGGAGATAGCTAAGAGAGAGAAGAAGGATATTGGGTGGATGGATGAATAGATAGCAGAGGCCTGCAGGTGTGCATAATAAGAATGTGCCCTGATCCAAAACTCAAAAATTTGTGCGTTCCAAAATTAAAAAGTTCACTGCCACTAATAATTAAGGAAAGGCAAACGAAAATAGGATACCATTTCCTTCCATTTTTTAATTTAAGGACAACAGCAAGTTGATAGGAGTATAAAATAACTTCACTTATAAATACTGCTGGTAGAAGTATAAATTGGTATAACCTTTTGAGAGAAAATTTGACAATATGTAACAATAGCATTAGAAATGATCATGCTCTATGATATAGTAATTCTTAAAATCCATCTTTACAGAATTATCAGAAATTGACAGCTTTATGCACAAAGGTGTAATCCTAGAAATATTTAAAAAATTAAAAATTTTAAAGTAATCTAAATGTCTAATTAAAATTTGGTATGATTGTCCCCTACATGGTACCTGGAAAATATGGAGAAATTGCTGCTTCTACTTCTGGTACAAGAAATGCACAAGAGCTGGGAGGATTTTTCTTTGTGCCAAAAAACAAGGAAGACACCCAATATAAACAGGGTCATGTCAAATTGACACAGGTACTAACCTAAAGGGATTCCCACTGACCAAAGATAGGCAAGTAGATTATCGAAAAGAATAAAAACTGTAGTATGAAAATGCATTCATTCATAATGAAATCAGAAAGCACAACAGCTCTTTGGTCACCACTGGAAATTGTTCAGGCACCAACTCATTATCAGGACAAGTGAAAAATAAAGAGAAAGAATCACACCTCATCTGTACAAACTATGTTTTAGAGAAACCAAATTGCTAATGAGGGAAAGTTCTTTGTAGCTAATAAATGCAGAAGAGAAGATGGACTTAGAAAATTAACATTTTTGCAAGCCCTAATGAAGTTATGGATCTGGTCAATCCTCATCAACGCATGTCAAAATAATTAAAAGAAGGATTGGGGGTGTTCTATTGGGCTGACAGCACTTGATCTACCTAAACGTCACTAAACATGGGCAACCAGACAGTATGGGCCTCGGATGCAATGAAATAAGGACACAGCAAAAACTATGACATATTCTTGACAAAAAGAAATTGAATCTGACTCCAATCAAGGTAACTGCAGGAAATATAGAGGTGAGAGGAAGAAGTAAAACAAATCATGAAGAATCAATCAGTCAAATCAAGAACACACTGAAGTGTGACACCTGTAGTGGGACACACTACAAGACAAATAACCGGGGCACTTTTCAAATAAAGGACATAAGAAAGGGGAGCGGGTTATAAGCTTGTTAGAAATTAAATGAGATTTAACAAACATGACAACCAAAGGCAGTGATTGGCTTCTATTTAAACAAGTCAACTCTAAAAAAGATATTCATTGAGACATTTGGGAATATTTGAATATAAACTCAGTATTGGGTGAATTAAGAAATTATTGCTACCTTTTTTGGATGTGATTGTCATCTTAGTTATACAAAAAACATTTATCAGATATACACTTGGAAATATTTACAAGTGAAATTATGTATGGAAGTTAAAATATTCCAGTTTAAGAAGGAAATACTCCACTTGAAAAAATATCATTGGGATAAATGAAGCAAGATTGTCCAAATGTGATTAACTGCAAAACAGGAAATTTGTTACACTATTTTTTCTATTTCTATGTGTGTTTGAAAATGACTATTACAAGTTATAATAAATAATAAAATTAAAAGTGATACATTAATTTGATAGCCTCATATGCCAGGCAGAAACAGCATTTTATCAACCTTCTAACAATACGGTAAAATGTGTTTTCTATAATGGCATGCCTTTAAAAAGGCAGAAAACAAGATTTTAGGATGCTCTCATGTATACAACAAAAAAATTCACATAGAAAAAAAGAAATGGGCCTAGAAAGAAATCTAGAAAATATTCTGCCTTCAATTAGTAGAATAATGTACTCATTTTTGTACTTTACTATATACATTCCTGCAGTTTCCAAATTTCAAAATTTCTTACTTTTATTATCAGAAAATACTTTTAAGAATATATCCTCTCCCTTTTTTTTCTCACTTGGATTCATGAAGGTTGTCCAATGAAGATTTTATTTCTAGAATTTTCTATCCCTCAAAAGCCATATACTTTTTTAAAATCCTCATCGTGGCAAAATATCTATGTTTCTTTGATCTTTTTGGAATAGGATTTTCTAAAGTCTCAGCTATAAGGTAAAATATCTTTAAAAATCCCTTACTCAGTGCGTTGAGCTTCAAAATCGTCTGCTCATTTCCTCCCCAGATTTCTATGACTTCATATCGCACACCAATTTCCATAGAGCTCCAGAACACAATGTCTATACACCAATACCCAAGACAGCAAAACTACAATAATTTGTTTTTTAGTTAGCAGTCATCTTTTGTGTCCCAGCTACACAATTAATATATAATAATGACTAAAATGTTATATCAAGATAATAAACATGATGTCTGATAAAAATCTATTCCTAATTAATTCTCCCTGACCAAGAAATCATGTAAATTAGAACTTAAAACAAATCTCAGGAGTGAATGCACTTATTTAGTTGTCTGAAGACCTTTCAGCAATGTTGGAACAGCTATATAATCTCTCCCTGAGTAAGCTTCTTCACAACTTGTCTTCCTCAGCTCTTCAAAGAATAGCAATGAAATCCATGTTTTTTCTTCCTCAACTAAAAATCCCACATTATATTTCAAGTTTGGTGCCATTAGTTATTCTCCTGAACAGCTGAAATTAGGAAATATTATCAGAAAGACTATCCATTAGTCTTCATCACCTACTGTAAGACCACCACCATCTCTCACCTGCGCAATGGAAACAGTCTCCTAACCGATCGATGGACATTCACTCTTGCCCAATCCATTCTCCAGAGCAAGGATTAAAAAAAAAGCAAATATGATCATGTCATTCTCCTTAAAACTCTGTTAGGCCCCTTTGCATTTAGGGTAAAGCCTCACCTTCCCAATATGACCTACAAGGCCCTGCTGGACCTGGCCCCAGATTGTCCTTCCCCCAGCTTGATTTCCTATCACTCATGGTTTTGCACTGTAAGCTGCCTGACAGTTCTTAGTTCTTCCCAAACTCCAACCTCCATTCCCTGTGTTTGGAATCCGCTCCCTCCCCAACCTCTATTTCTAGTCATTCTTCATCTGGCTAACCTACTTATACTTCATGCCTAAAATTAAATATCACTTCTTCAGAAAACTCAGGAAAGCCTTCCCCGACCCTTCTTGACTCTCATATTGTGTTCTCATAGGTTCATATTTCTCTTTCATGATTTTTAAAACTATGCTTAAATAATTGCATGAGTGCTTATTTAAGGTCTTCCCCCCTCACTCTACAAATGCAAATTCCTGAACTTGAAATATGTATATCTATACAGTCTATACCCCCAGTGTCCTGATGGTGGTCAATAAACAGTCAAAATGCTCCTTCTATCTTTGCTTATTTTTTCTGCAAAGTGAATTGCTTTGCAGATGAAATATGTTATCTTTATTGTGAGAATAACTAAGAAGGTAATGAAGTTTATTAGGGAGAAGCTTGGGGCAATGGTGTTAAGAGGGTAAATGCCACTTCAGAATGACATCACCCCCTGCACTTGGAAGCTGGTGAGTTAAACTTACAAAGGCTCACACTTTTTCAGCATCCCCGTAGACTGAGGCCTGTGTGTATAAATGTCCCCCTCTGCCCACCCTCTCTTCAGAGGAAACGCTCAACTAGCCAGTGAATGCTTCTCACCCACAAATCTTCTAATACTCCACATCCAGTTCAGATGTGTTTTAGAAACGTTGTTGGAGGGTAGATTGTAGTGGGTGTATGAAAATTTATAGTAGGAAATTATTTATATTAGTCAAAACATACATATTATATCTGTAGTTTAAATTCCCTTTTCTAAACTGCCCAAGATTAGAAAGAAAGGAATAAGCCAAAATATAAAATGTAAGCTGATGACCACCATAAAAATTTTATTTAATAACAATATGTTAAGGAAAACAATGAGCTTGGGAGAGATGTGCCCAGAATAATGAGAAAATAATAAAATGGGCTCCTAAGTCACAGAGGGAAAAAAACCAAGATTCTTGATCTGGGGTTGGTTTGAACAGCTGAGTCTAAAAATTTAAGCTCCTGGCTTTCATTTCATACATCAAACGATGCCCTTTTGGGAGTCTATTAGGGTGTTATGAGATCCTATTTCCAATGGGAGGGGTTCCCCAAGCCAACAAGCAATGCTCCAGATACCAGCTGGGTGTCCTATAATTCAATTCAATTCTGACACTATCTACCTGGAGGTAGAATCAGATCCCATAAGTTAAGGTTTCAGTCCTACAAAACTGCCCCCACTCCCACTTCACACACCACTTACAAGTCCAGGTTGTTACCTGTACTCCTGACAGACTTGCTATAAATCAGAGCTTCCCAGGATCCCCTCCTCAAGTTTGATTAATTTGCTAGAGCAGCTCACAGAACTCAGAGAAACATTTTACATTTTACTTACTGGATCACCAGTTTATTATAAAAAGATATAACACTCTCCCCTCATCTCCACATGTTCACCAACCCGGGAGCTCTCCCCAAACTCTGTCCTTGTGGGTTTTTATGGAGGCTCCATTACACAGGCCTGATTGATTAAACTATTGGCCATCAGCAGTTGAACTCAACCTCCAGCCTCTCTCCGCTCCCCAAAGGTCAGGGAGGTGGGACCAAAATTTTCAACCTTCTAATCCTATGGTTGGTTCTACTGGCAACCAGCCCCTATCCTTAGGTGTGTTGCAGAAGTCATCTCATTCACAGAACAAAAGACCTTTATCACTCTCAACACAGGAAATTCCAAGGGTTTTAGGAGCCTGGTGCCAGAAAGGAGGATGAAGACCAAACATATATTTGTTATTAAAAATCACAATATCACAAGAGGAATAAAACCTTTAAGCAAACCAACTCAGTAAGATCACTTCAAGAGACACTTTTACCTTGAAAATTGCCTGCTCACCTCTCAGACTTGTGCTATAATGTTTGTAGCTTCTGCATCCTTTGAGCCAAGGATTAAGAAACACACACACACCCTCTGCCCTCTCCCTCCTTCTCTATTTTCATTATCTTTCTCTATAAAAAGAGGAATGAGAATAGGGAATTCTACAGGGCTTAAGAATGTTTTAAAGAAGGCTCAATTTTCATTCCCAAGTACAATAGGAGCAAAGCGTCATTTACAAAGGAAATTGTGTGCCCTACTTGGGATTATGGATTTCGAATTCAAATTCAGCTCAGAAAGACAGAATATCTTTAAGTCAAAAAAAAGATGGTAAACCCAAGAAATTTGTATAGCTTTGCTTATAAGTATGTTGCTTGGTATAGTTTGGGATGTTCTGGTTTTTGTCCGTGGTTTAGTTTGGTTCCGTGTGACATTGTGCAAGGTGGTTTGCTTTATTATTTTTAATAAGAGAAGCGTTATTCTTTATCCTGGGAGTGGTCACTTAAGGAGTTCATATACTTATACAAATTTAGAGCAAAGACACACTCGCCATGATCTGAATTAGGGTGTGCTTGAGGGATGCTACTACTCACAACCCTCGCACTCAGAAATTATCAATAAGGCAAAATAAAGTCAACTTGTGGGACCTCAGGATTTGCTAGAATTAAAAAGTATTTAAAGCCTAAATCCTACTCTCTGAAATTTGAAATAAGGAAAATTTTTCCAGGGTATACTGTGTAACCCTGATCATAGTCTGGTATCAGGGTATGGTTATGGGACTCCTAAAATAATATGACCATCTAAGCTAGTGACACTGGTTTTATACTAAGAGTACAGAGGAAGAGTTGATTTCTGAACAGTGCATTTCTAATACTGGAAGATCTTCAGGGTCCAGCCAACCTAGCTGGGTGATGGGGAACAATGAGGAAAAATGGCTGAGCAAGGTAGGTAAACTAAAGAGCAGGGGGTCCTGTGGGGCTAGGGAGCAGACCCCTCGGCAGTGCTTAGCACTTGGTGGAGCGGAGGGGGGTCCATGTGGAGGAGTGGAATTCGAGCTCCCTGCCTAGAAGAACACAGCTGCCTGCAGAGGTCAGCCTAGGCTACTGTGGACAAGCGTCCATGAGACCGTACTAACTCAGCATCAGCAGTGACACCATGATTAAGTGAGTTTCCAGGTTTCTTGGACAATCTGGCAAAGAAGAGTGTGGTCCTGATGGAAATGCTGAACACCCTGCCAGTATGAAGGTGGAGGTTCAACGAAGTATGTGTGACAATCAGAGAAGTGATCCTATTTGTACTGTAAGTTTGAGAAGCAGGCCATATTGGTCACAAACATAATTTAGACTATTCAGGAGGGTTCAGTGTTATTTCTTGAACACTACTGAGACTCTCCTTGACTATAATTATCAGCTTTGACAACTATTGGGACGTGAATCCTATACACGATTGCACAATTTGTAGGAAAACACACAAGCTGATTCAAGTGAGTCAATATTGGTAAAGATTTGAAATGTGCCAGACACATAGTAAGTCCTATATAAGTGTTTGCTATTATTTGCTATATTTCTTTTTTCATGCAACTATGGGTTTGAAGAAAACTGCCTACAATGCTTATTTAAGTCTTTGATGTGTTTTAAAATAGAAAGTCACAGAAACCCATCAATTGTGCTCTATTTTGCATGTGCTGGTGAATATTTTTACCACTGATATGAGTGGAATTGGGTGTGGTACATCAGTACGACTTAATAAAATTTCATTTCATGAATTATTTGATAATGGGCATTGAAATAAGTACAAAAGATTTTTAAATGATTACCTAGGCTGCTTAGGCTTTTAAAATGCACTAAAAATAGGCAAGAGTGAGAGGCTAGTTTCCTACAAATTTTAAATAACTTAAACCTGAAATATAAAATCATCTCTGGCCTTTGTACGTAAGACCCACCTGTTAGTGTCCTAAATGGATGCCATATCTCTGATACTAGATGAAAGGTTTCACAACTTACTGAGGACCCAAAATGCCACACACAGACTTAGTTTTTAAATGTATTTCCATTGACAGAAGACAATTATTTCTCAATATGTTTTAAACGTTTGATAATCCAAAATTTTAAATAAGGCCTGGTGTAGTAGTTTTTAAATGCTACTTCAATCTAAGAAAAGAAAATAGTCCTGGAGTATTAGAGATTCCTACAGTTATACACACAAGAAGACCTGTTCAGTAACCAATTTAATTAAAAATATTTTTATTTTTATTAACTAAAAATATTTTTATCATAGCTTGTCTTCTATATAAATTTGTAAATTTCATCTTAAAATTTAGTCCACACACAGGTGATCTCTAAATAAGTGGTATGATATATTTGAGAATAAAGAAATAATCCCACTAATATAAAATTAAATTTATCTTCCTTCCCAGAAAATATGAATTTCCACCTAGAAGAAAAATGTCACAAAAACCAATAAACAATTCTTAATTTTCTATAAATGGAAGTTCAGTGGGTGCTCCTCTCCTGCATAAACTTCTGTAGACTGAGTCACTAATTTAGCTCCTGGCCTTTATTTGTGTCCCTTTACAAACCCCCTGGCCATACAAGTGAAATTGCTGGAATGATAACCTGGTCATGTCTCTCTCTTTCCTGCTTCTAGCACTTCTCAGGATTCCAGTCCTCTACAGACCAAATTCCAAATTCTTCAGCATCACACACAAAGCTCATCATGATGTACATGGATAGACTAACTTTCCAAACTTATCCTCTGCTACTCCTTTCTCACACCTTACACTCCAGCAATTCGGACCAGCTTACAGCACTTCAAGCACACCATACTGTTTACTTGTCCATGTCATCGAGTATCTCCTATTATTTACAGATGATGTTGCCTCTCCTAGAACAGCCACCTTCTCATGCTCTTGTTCCAAATCACTCACATACGCACACCTGCATTCTGTCTGGATAATTCCTATTCCGGCTTCAAAATCCAGTTCAAAACCTGCCTCCTTCCAAAAGGCTTTACTGTCACCTGCCTCTGGTAACTCAGAGGAGAAATGATCATTCCCTGCCCTACGTAATCTCTGTATCTTCTACATGCATTTATTAGTGCAGTCTTTCATGTGCTATTAAGTATATTCTGCCTCCTGCAATAGATTACGAGCTTCTGCCCAGCAGAGCCTGTGCCTGATGCCTGTTTATCCCAGGACCTAGCACAGGAGCACACGGAAGCACTCCATCACGTGTCTGCTTGATTGGTTAGATTCAAGGGGACCTTTAAAGAATATTTTCTTGCTTCTGTTCCCTTTAAAGTCACACTAAAACTCTGAGATCTCAGCAGGCCCTGTTGTTCTGTATGAAAAGGCCTTTATCGATGCTGAGCCATTTAACAAAGAAGCTCTTTCTGAAAATATTAGAACCATCTTCATTTACTTAAATTTCCAGAAACCTGCAGTAGCAAGTCTAACAACAGCCTTTGAGCAAATTATACAACCTATTTCCATTTTTGAACTTTCATAATTTCTAAGGGCAGATGCAAGGAGAGAAACAAAAATGCTTCTTCAGATAAAGGTCGTGAGTTGTGAGCCTGCTTTAAATCACTTAGAAGCTCTGCTCTAGGGGGGAAAAATCACATTGAAACAAAATATTTTTACCAAAAATGGAATTTCTAAGATACTACATCCTTCGAAGTGACAACACAATGGCAAATTATGACCCCCCAACTCAGAGAAGCAATATCATATCTAAAGAAATACAGATCAAATCAGTGCTGAGCAGCAAGCCTTTTTCATGGAAAATTAACAAGGTAATCACCCAGGCTTCTAGGTGCTGAATCACTTGCTACCTGATGGAGGACTGGTCCAGAGAAAAGCACTGAATCATCTTAGAGTGCCCCAGGCCAACCTTGAGTTGACAGATCAGGATTTAAAAAGTCATGGCAAGGGTCATCAATAACAAATAAATAGGGATGTGTATGTATATATATGCTGAGGATTACAGGAGACCTTATGAATAATATCCAAGTGACATGAAACTTAATCCTTGCCTTCAATGAGTTTATAGTCCAGGAAAGGAAATAAAATAAAGGAAAGGAAATAAAGCTTAAACAGAGAAAATGCAAATAACATGATTTTCAAGCACAGTGCAAAGTAATAAAAGATTAAGTTTCTGATTGGTTCATTCCACTAATATCAATTGAGTTGGATTGAATACCTAATACTTTGCCTCATAGTGATACAGACAATAGGAACAATGAGACTTCAAAGGAAGGAGATCTCTGCAGGTTAGACTGTTATCAAAAAACTCCCAGGAGAGGTTTGCAGGAGCATTCAGAAGTAGGTAACGTGAAGATTTGCAGAGAAAAAGGGAAATGGCCCAGAGGTGAGAAACGAGTATGAATCAAAACACATTACCAAGCTACATTTTTAATTTTTATTCAAATTCTAAAATGACTTGTGGTTTTATGTGCTTCAAGCCCTGGACTTGTGGAAAAATATAATGGAACTCTCCTTTCCTTCATTCTTAACACTGATTCCTTGACATGACTGTGCTCTCTGATTCTACCCACTTTCTTGCCTCTTTAACAATAGGAAAGAATGGAAAAAACTTCTCCTGAATGAAGAGAAGACCATCTCTAAAATGACTTGTGTGCTCATGGAGTATGTAAAGAGAGAGGGATACACAAGCTAATCTGTGAACGTTTACTTGCTGAAAACATCCCCTGCGGCTAATAAGCTCATCTAATAAACATATTCAACACTTCAATAAACAGCATCTATTTCTACTTGTTTCTTGATGGTTGCTTTCATCCAACTTCCTCAAAGCTCTTCAAAGACACTAAGCCACATTTTCCACAATTCTAAGTCACTCCCTGGAGGTAATTTGGGCAGTTAAGGAGGTGCATTAATTCTTTCAGACCACAAGGGGCCTCTTTACTGAATACATAGTAAAAAAATAAAAGAGAAACAAAATTCCCCTGAGCCTCAAAGATGGGTGAGAACTCTTCCCTGGGCCTCTGGGGAACATCAAGCTCTCTGCTGCATGTTAGTTAGCACAAAGGAAATAGAATTTTGCATTTTGGTTTTACCAAACCCAAGCAGAATGTCCACCAATGACTGACACTCTTATTCTGAAATGAATTATTTCTTCACTATTTAAATATTGCGTAAAAAAAAAAAAACAGCTATGACTATAACTGCAGCAGCAAATCAAAAACATCAACCAAAAAGATGAATCAACACAAAAACTCCAGTGGTCAATTGTACCCAAAGTTTAGAAATATCAAGTGTTCATTAATTGCATTGTTCCTACACTTGGATTTTATTTCCCCTGCTTAGATAAGAGGCAGTTTGCAAAGCTGACGATCTGCCCCAGAAGCCTCCTCTAGACATATTGAGGGTTTGAGACTTGTTCAATTCTGATCTTGAAAGCACCTTGGAGCATCATTTAGCCTTGAGAAAGCAGATCCAGACAAGCACCCACTGAGAGAATAAAAAATTAAGATCCTCTTCTCCAGCTGGATTGTGCATAACTCCTGCTAAAGCCAGGGAAGATTTGCATCATAATGAAAAGATCACGTCCTTCAACCCGTTTCTGGGGACAGAAGCAGCATTAAGATTTATGCTTCATTTCAGCCCCCATCCCTGTCTTGTCATGTCTATTTTACAATCTCAAGCAATTTGGAAATGACTATTAAGAATTTTTTCACTTAATTGGTTCAAATATTTACAAGCATTAGTGAAAGTGCATGTAACTCGAGAGAATATGGCAAGAATGTGCAGGAAAATGATGGGCTTGCATCCACTTTTTGTGGTTTGTGATTCCACAAGATTTGCTTATCAAAAATCACTTTGAGCTTCTTAGAATTAAGCTGTCCCATTTTGGAAAATGCAACTTTATCAAAATAACCAGTGATAAGACAGAATCTATTTTCTACAAAGGTGATTAAAAAGAATCTACAATTAGGCTTAGCAAGTATATCATTTCGGGTAAGATAAGGAAAACATTATTCAATCCAGGTACCTCAATAGAGGGAATTTAACATGGGTAACTACTTCAGAGAGGTTGGAAGAGTTGAAAACAAGGAAAGCTAAGGCAACCAGAAAATAACAGCAACAGGAAGTTGCTACCATTTTAGGGCAAGTGAGTAAATGGAGCAGATGGTGCTATCAGAGGCAAGGAGAGAAGGCCTCCACATGTGAGCTGGAACCAGGCAGAAGCAACTGGGAAGGAATGACTTTCTGAATAGATCCAGAACCACGGAGGAGATGTAGCCACTAGAAGCACCACTAGAAGCACCACCAGCTTCCTCCCAACGCCTGCTTGCCAATGTCCCGGCAGTTCCCCCCTTTGGCCAAACCTAATCAGAAGTCAGTGGGAAAGGGAGCCTGGGCAGTGTGATTTACAGAGATCGGGCCTCCTGTGGAACAGAGCAGTGTAGAGGAAGAAAGGGGACTAGATCTGAGAGTAAACAGGCAAATGTTGAGCACAGTTTATCCTGTTTGCTTCTCAGCATCAATCTTTACCCTCTACCCATATTTAAGCTTAATACAACAGGAACTACTTGTATCTCCCTATCATGATGCAACTATCCTTCACACAAACTAAGACACGCTCACCCTCTCCTTCAAAAAGGGATAGAAAGTGCCCACCAATGTTAATTTCTCGCATAACTCAGTCAATATCCTACCAGAGTATTCTGTAACCTAAAAACTAATTGTGAAATTAAGGAGAACACTCCTTACGTAAAATAGTAGAAGAAAGGAAAGGGGGAAAAGAGAAATGAGTGGTTAATATTGTCAATGTCCTTCAGCCAAAGACCATCAGCTGAACAAGTTGAACAAACTGGGTTTGTTATTCATTGCATTGAGGTAGAACACATGCCACAGGGAATTGAGAGGTGTCTTGGTAAGAGGGTGTTAAAAAGAACCCTTTACAGGATAGGTTTGGGGTTTTAGTTGAGTGATTTGGGGAGGGCCTGAGGAAGTGGGGGCTCACCTTAGATGGTGGGCTGTCAGAAAGCAGGGGCAATCCTATGATCAGGTAACTCAACAAATCCTATCTATAAAGAGGTCAAACTAGAATGAGGATAAATCCATAATTGAAAAAGCAGCAGCAGTCACTCTTATTATGTAGGAGAGGAGGACGTTTGGTTGTTTGCGGCTGGCTCAGCAACCTTACTTTTGTCTCATTTTATTATGGTCTCAGAGTGACCTTGACTGATACTGATGTTCTGTAAGATTGTTTATGTCCAACAGGAGAACAATTTGGCCTAGATCTGAGAATCAGACCAGTTACCAGATGTCAGAGGCTGCTTTTTTTCCTTCCCAATAAAGACAGAACTTATATTCATGTTATATATGTAAAATATGCATATCCTTTCTGGTCTTCCTTCCAATAACTGATCATGAATGATAGTTAATATGTTAACACATCCTTCTTCTACCACCCATCCCATGTTCTCTTTGCCCTTAGCCAACACCTTGGCAGTAGAGATTCTCCACCTGGTGGAGTGACCTACACATTCTTGCTAAAGAGGCTCAGCCTTTGGTGGTCAAGCCTTTATTGGATTTTTCTAGTCTCTCATTAACATTTAATATTCTCTGTGAAAGTACTAATTGTCCAGTGAATCCTCTGGGTTCCAGATGTCTCCACTGCAAGAACAATCAAACTTTCCCTTATCATTTGGAATCAGTCATCTCAATCAGTTAATAACCTCTTTCTCTATCTATTGGTTCAGTGCCATGAGGAGCCCCAAATGGCCAGGTAATCTCAACTTCAATTCAACTCAAGAAAACCATCTTTACACCACCCCCTACACCCTCAGTAGAAGCCTCCTTCCCTGGTAAGAAAAACCTCTGAAACATCTAAAACCAAGTTTTCGGGAATGAAAGTAAAAGTCATTAGAGACCAAAGTTGTTGGGAAGGAAGGAATCATTAGATATAATAGTGACAGAAAGCACTCCTACTCCCACCCCTTGGATTTAGCTGTGAGAGAAAGAGCACTATATATTAGCTGCCAATGCAAAGCATGTATGGCATCCTGTAGGATAGCATCACAGGCTCACAGAGTATCAAAACCCAACTGGGGCCATATTGAATTTTCAGTAAGCCATTCCACAGTTCTATGAAGCCAACTTTTTCTGGGCAACAGGGTAAATGTATGACTAGCAGATTCTGTAGCCCATTGGATCACTTCTGCTGTAAAGTGATTTCCTTGGTCAGATATACTATGTGTGGGATAACTTTGTGCTGCATAAGTCATTCCATGAGTCCACCAATGGTGTACTGTCAGAAGCATCTTTCACAGAGAAGCTGGATGAAGTATATGAGGAACCCTTTGTACTATTTTTGCAACTTTCGTAAGTCCGAAATTAATTCAGAATTAAAATTTTTAAAAAGAGAGAAGGCTAGGTAGGAGAAGAGCAGTTGTTTCAGCTGACAAGGAGACTCAGGAGGAAACTGAGGATTCAATGTTTTGCAGAGACAGGGAGAAACATGTTATTTTAATCAAAACCGCATGCCTTTTTTATGTCAAAATAAGTAATTATTAAATGCCTGATGCAACACAGCAGGTTAACTTATCTGAAATTTTGTTGAAATACAGAAGGGTTTTTTTTTTCATCAGACCTGTTCAAAATATGTTTAAAATGGTTTTGGGGTTTTTTCCTTTTATTTCCAGGGCAACAAATAATTTCCATCTTTTCTATATATTTTGTTCTATATGCAGGTCTTTCTTAAGTTTTTGAGCAGGATCTTTTTTTGAGGGGGCATGTACTTTCCAAAATGAGTTTAAAATTTAAATACCAAAACAAACCCACTCATGGAGCACACAAACTTCACTACACCACTGGGTTGGCCCAAACTTGGCCCAAAACCACTCATTCTTAAAGAATAGTAATATTTGTATTCTTTTGGAATTTCAGTTTACTGCTTGTCTGGTTATTCTCTGGATTGGTGGCCTGCCCTGTTTCATAACTTGCAACCTGAATCTGCTCTATCCATTAAAAAAGTGCTCAATGGATAAACCAGTGTGTAGTACCCGTGATGTGTTTGTATTTTCAGACAAAGGCACCATCTCCTCTGGCAGTAGAAGAAACACTTTTTACTTTTGTCCAGTTATTAAAGGAATTGTAATTAGATACATGAGTTAAGTGGTTCTATATTTCTGACTTGTTCTAATCATATTTTAGCATCTTCAACTGACTGGTATCTAGAACAGCCACCCAGCTGACCTACTCCTCAATCTGGCATTAGCAGAGGAAAGAACATGATTGCAAAACTGAAACAGTCTAGTCCGTGACCCCATTTTCCCCATTTTCAAATAATACTGCAGCATTCAACTTGTGCTCACTTGAGATTTCTTGGCAATTCAATTCTGAAGTCACAGAAGGACAATTGGTGAGAGACCAAGGGCAGGAGAGGAAAGCCAAGACGATCAAATGATGAAGGACTTGGCAAGCAATGCTAAATACATTGAGGAGTTTAGACTTAAACTTTATGCACTGAGGAGTCCAGAAAGGGCACCAGGCATGGGAGTGGTTTGAAGAGATTGGCATATTTTAAATCTATTTGGATTACAAGCTTCTTTTTCAATATGCAAATATACCTCAGAGGCTAAGTCTTTGTCATTCAAACTTGCTGTGAGTTATTTTGATCAGCTAAACAGAGGGAAGCTGGAGAGGACTAAGTTTGAGGAAGTGGAGGTGGACAGTACCCAAAAACAGAATTTGTCTAGAGCCTGCTGTCTACAGTATGTTGCTCCTAAAAATTGTCCCATGTCACCTTCAGCAAATGCTCTAAATTGTATATATCTAAGAGTTTAAGGCCAGTATGCACAATTTTGCCCCAGGATATGGTCCTAAAACTACTATCTTGGCTCCGTTTTTAAAAATTAAATTAATTGTTTCTGGGATTAGACTAATAGGAATGTGATTCAATCAAAAATTATCATGAGTGAGGGGCCCTATACATCCAACCTGGCTCAGAACAATACCTAATCTAACCTGTTCACATCACCTCTTCAGAGTAAACCTTTCTCTTATCAAAAGCTACTAAAGACACTGCCGGTATACTATTAAAAGCAGGATTTTAAAGAACAAAGCCAGGATTTGCTATAACTTGTCTTTTCAATTAGTTACTTCATTAACTTTAAGAATGTGTAACTTACATTTAAAAATGTTTTTTCTTATTTACTTCCTATACGTCATTTCCTGAAAAATGTCTCCGTGATTTTTATAATCTTTATAAGTAGCTCTAGTTTTGAATTGGTAATTCGTGCATCCAGATTACACTCAGTAAAGCATGAATCGTATAGATCCCATTAAGTGATTATGCAAATGCACATTAAATACACAATTACAAGCATATACAGTCAGTGAAACTTAATTAATTATTATGATTTACCTTACTTTGTGAATGTAGTTTTATTAACTACCAGTCCACAGATGTGTTTCCTCTCTTGATTCATTTACATTTTAATGCCATGTAGAAATGATAAATTATTGTAACAGTAGATGATAAAAACAGATGGAATAAACACAAGTGAACCTAAGATGACTTACATAGGTTTGAATTAAACAGTTCATATATTTAAGCCAGTCTTAAATGCTTTATTCTCGAATTGTGGCTATTTAGGAAGAATTTCACACACACACACAAGGACATTCAAACCAGCCAAGGGCATCTAAAAATGCATATTTAAAGGCTATTAAATAGCTTTTTAAACTGATGAGTAATCACTAATTATATTTCAAGGTATAAATACTGACAGAAAAAAGTGATCAAAAAGATCAGACATAGTAACCTGGAGAGTATAAAAATTATCAATAAACAATGTTAAGTGAAGTGAACATGTGACAAATTACCAGGTATAACTGAAAATCTTAGCCACTTATAGATTATATTGTCCCCTGGAGGGCTACATTCCAAACTTAAATAATTGATGATCTTTCTAAAGAAGAAATCTAAAACCATCACAATCACTTCATTCCTTCCCAAAATACTATTTGTCTGTGCGTATGTGCACGTGCATTGCCAAGTCTTTTAATGGGCATACGTTTGAATTGACATACAGGACTGTTACTCCTATTTGTTTGAAATTCCATCAAACAAAATTGCAATTACATTAAAAAGTCAGTATTTTGGGCATCAAATTTCTCTGAGGACTAAAAAGTGAAGAAAATTTGTTCTTGCTTGTCAAAAAAAATTACAGGGACAGGATAGGACATGAACTGGTTACCAGAAAATAACTGCTCAGTGGTCCTTGGAAAGCCTTCATTCTCCTGTTTATACATATGGTATTCCTGGCAGAATCCACCGTTAGCAGGAGGTAGAGGATTATAAATGTGTGGGCTTCAAACTGCCCTTGCTCTCCTTGAACCGTTATTTTAACCATAATTCATTTCTCAGGCAGCATCCTCAGCCTTAATACTTTATGTGCATGGTACTAAAAGAAAGAGCTTAAAAGTGTGTGAATAGAAAAACAGCATTTTCTAAAACTGAGTTATTTTAAAGCCAAATAAGCAAATTTTTAAAAAATATTGGGATAGATATTTCTATTTATGGCTTCATCCTACCATACTGCAGAAAAGGATTTTTCATCCCTGCCTTGCCTTTGGGACTCAGAAATATATAAGAACTGGGCTTACTCCCTCAGATTGAAAAGGCCAAGTGTGTCTGATGGCACGTCAGCAAGGCTGATCAATTTTGCAATGCCAGGACCTCTTAAGCTACAACATCTAGGAAGGAAAGGGACTAGCTGGAGACTAGCCAGCTGCAAAGAATTAAGATATAATTTAATTGGAAGAAGCAAAACAGAAGTGGATGAGAATCAACCACTTGGTTGTCAACAAAAAGGGATTTTTTTTGTTTTGTTTTGAAACTGACAAGAAATTACAAAGCTAAGCAGGTGCAGCGAAATAGTCTCACTAGAAAGAGAATGATAATTAATAGTTACACAATGAAATCACATATTATTCCTTGGCCATAGCCATCTTTTGTGCTTGAGGTAAGTTTAGTGGCTTATTTTTTTATTTCTAATTATATCTCTAAAATAAAAAGATATAATGGAGTGTGGAAAATGGATGCCACACTTCTCCCCAAACCCCGCACCCCAAATCTGCATTCACTGCCCTTGCAACCCCTTCCTTCACCACTCTTACTTGTCATCTTCTTACTTTCTTGTCTTACTTGTCTTCTTACTTTCTTGTCATCAAGAAGCTTCTTCAATGGTTGAAAATAAAACAGGATGGTTGTGATGAATCAGATATAAAAACCAGCTAACTCAAGACCTCATGAACAATTTAAAACCCGCTAATTTTTATTTTTATATTTTTTTATTTAACCAAAATTCTTGGCAAATATGCATTTGTTGGCTTATCTTTCCTCAAATAACCATAAGAAAGTCTTAAAATCTTGATAAAATTTTCTGGGAATTACAATTTATGGTACTATCACATCACCTTTATGCCAGTGCTCAAAAACTGGGCTGAAACCTCAAACTAGTGGCCTGTATGACTGGATTTACTGCTTTGAACAGGCTCATTAGGGTCACGTTCTGTCTATATTGTCAACTGCGCCTGCATTTGCAGTAACAATTGTCATCCCCACTTTACCATCGTAAATAAATGTGTTCAAAATAGTTTCAATGTTCTCCTTGGAAAATACTACCTTGCAAATTCCCTGTTCACAGGTATATTTCCAAATATTATTAATGAAATGCATGAATTATCTCTCTGTCTCGCAGAATCCTATTTTTGCCTTCATTCACAGAAATTCAAAACACTGTCGTAGCAACTCTACAAATTCTGATTCGAAAACCTTGGTTGCCATGCCAGGCTCCAGCAATCTAGCAATCAGACTACAGATTACAGTGCATATACAGCTTCTTTGGGGTTCCATAAATTTAACAGTTTGTTAATTTGTTTTGATTTGTTTTGTTGTTGTTTTACTTTCTAGTTCTTTAGAATTTTTGTTGATTTCTGTTCAATGCCAATTGCTTTTGCGTCAGACATCTTAGCTCTACCCCTTCTGTGATTTGATAAGCTAGTTTCTCATGGACATCTGAGCCTTTCAATTTACCAACATTTTAAGATTTTTTTAAATTCCTACAGAAGACCAAAAGAGATCCACCTCACACACAGTCAGAGGTTTCTGGACAACCACGTCGCCTGCTCAGCTTCATATGAGGCATTTCATTCTGAGCTATTTGGTCCTACGATACCTTAAGGGAAACTGGGGACATAATTCTATAAACCTATTTTCTATTTCAATTGGTTGCAAGTCCCTCACCTTCAACTCAGCCATAAACAAACAGCGCTTACTCTTCAAAGTCAGTGATGTAACTTGTATTTATTGTGTGCTAATATAAGAGAGCTTCCTCGGTCTGTGCTGTATCTTATTTCACGATCTGACCATTGACGATCTCCAGAATTCACCTCTCGGGGCCCTCCTGCTACATTATACTCCAAACACCTCTTACCACCTTCCTTTCCTTTAACAAAGAAAGCTTATTCCTGCTTTAGTGCCCTTGCAGTTGCTGTTGCTGGAAATCTCTGCTCCAAAATCTTCCCAACTTGCACATTCCTACTATTTTAAGTCTGCAATGAAGTGTCAGTAGCGCCCTACCTGATTTCTCATTCAATATCAGTATCTCCACCCCGATGCACCCATCACACAAATAAGGAAGTTTCCAGAGATGGTAGGGGGTTCCCAATAGAAGGTAAGAATGACTAGCAGCTTAAGCTGGTGAACATGCTATTAATTTGTAAGGTCAAAGCTCTGAATGTTAATAAACTTCCTCAGTTTCAGAAGTTGACGTAAGGCTAAAGTCTTAGCTTTTTAATTATACAGTCTTGAAGTGCCTTCTGTAACAGAATAATAATCCATATTATTTTCATGATGAGAGCATTCAATTTTATTTTAATTCTTTGCAAAACAGCATTCTGTGTGAGAACTTTCATGAGCTGCAGAATAAATCTGAAAGAGTTTGTGAAGGCACCTAGCACTGTGCCTAGGACATAGCCGATGCTTAATAATGCTCGAATGACTACACATGTAGCATATTTTAAAACAACAATTATGTTCTCTGACAGGTCCAGGGTTATGCAAGTCAACACTGTAGTATAAATTAAGGAGCGCTGAAATGAGGTACAGCCGCAAAATCTCTCTCACTCTGATGCTACCAACAGTATGTCATTATGAAGTCATTCCTTTCCTTTCCAATAAAGAACTCTTTTTTGAAATGCAAAGACTTCAGGAAATTATAGCAAACCCCTGTTGATTTGTATATTCTGGCTCTCTTCTGTGGGAAATCCCCCCTTGATCCAAATAAATAGGGGAGGCTCCTGGAAGTCAAGTGTCTAGTATATTATGTGAATTTGCCCTAACTAGGCCAGTCAGACTTTTTCTTCCAGGAATTTAAAATCCTGATCTAAAAGACACAAAAATTGAGAGTTTTGAATCTTGGTCAGATAAACAGCAGGGCTCTAGATCTAGCCAATACAGTAGCCACCAGTTGCAGGTGGCTATTTAAAATTAAATTTCAATTTCAATTAATTAAAATAGTAAATTCAGTTCCTCACTTGCATTAGCCGGATTTTAAGTGTTCAATATTACAGAACATTAACATTATCACAGAAGATTCTATTAGACAGAAGTGCTTTAGAGCAGGGCTCGACAAACTACAGCCCATAAGCCAAATCTTTTTGTATGATCCATGAGATAAGAATGTTGTTTTCATTTTTAAATGGTTGGGAAAAAATAAAAGAAGAATATGCTACAACATGTGAAAATTATGTGATATTCAAATTTCAGAGTCCACAAATAAAGTTTTATTGGAACACAGTCATGCTCATTTATCTCTGTAGTATTATAGATGGCTGCCTTCATGCTACAATGGCAGAGTTGAGTATCTACAACAGAGAATAAAGCTTTCTCAGATTCTGAGAGTTTATGAGGAGACTAGATAATATTTACACTGAGTGCTAATGACTTGTCAGGTATGCAGAATGGCTTTTCATTTCTGTGTTGGAGACTGGAAAGGAAAAGGACCACTGTTAAGAGTGTGTGTTGAAATTGGGGAGAATTAAAGAGGAAGAGCATCTTCTTTCCCAATCCCAACATACAGGTACTAGAGCATTATCTTTTACTGTGCTTACCACAGTGTACCCAGGCCCACCACTGCCAAAAGAGGAGTGGTAAAAAAAGAAGCCCTAGCATCTCTCTAGTCTGAACAATGGGCTCCTACATCTCCTCTGTTAGGGTCCTGTGAAATTCTCTTTAAGTCAGCACAGCACCAACTCTCCCTGCAGCTGCACAGCCAGATGTACAGGCCAGAGCTGATGGCATAAGTAGGCCTCAAACGAGGTGTAAGTGCAATCCAAGTGGAAAATATATGACAGCATCTTCCGTGAACTGTGAACTCCTCCCTCCGCTGAAAGGAGGCACACTGATTGTGTTAGTGTTCCTTGAAGAGATTTCATTTCAGAAGGGTAATCAACACAAGTCAAGAAATGTCCAGGGTCACCCACACCGTAGGAGTTACACTTTACTGGGACTTGCCATAAATTGACAGCAAAAGAGATACCAGGCAGAAGGATACAAGAGATCAAGACAGAAATCCTGAAATGGGTACCAAGACGAAAGTGTCTAAGGGCTCAGAAGAAAGGCTTTGCTTCACAGAAATTCTGGGTAACCTGTTACAAGTAATTCACGGCTCAGGACTCTCATATAGAAGACTCCAAAGATTCTTCTCTCTAGTAATGAGTCTGACAAATAGTATTTCATTTTCTCAAAGAGGTGCCAAATAATCACTTTGCCTTTAGCTCTAATGTGATCACTATGGAAAAGTGGGTCAGAGCACCAGCACAACATCAGACAGCCTGAGTTTGAATCCTGTCCCCAACACCTATTAGCTGCCTCATTTTTCTCAATGTTAAAATGAGATATCTATTCATAAATTTGGTTTGATGAATAACTAAGATAGTTCAAGTAAAAGTGCTTACCACTGAGACAGACAAGAGCAGTAAATATGGATCCTTATTTAGAAGACATTGCTAATGGCTTGGCCAATGCCAATCACTGCCACCACCTTTTCTGCAAACAGATTCCTGAGAACCTCAGTCAATTCTAGTTCCAAGCAGTGAATCACGATCTATTTAGACCTGTCTTGACAACCCTGTTCACCATTTTCCCAGACTCCTTTGTAGTACAGTCTTGTTAGGTACCCCAGTTCTAGCCAACGAGGTCTTAGAACAAAGTTCCTAGATATGAAGGAGGATGAGAGTAGAGGTAGTTATGGAAAAGTTTTTTTTTCTCAAATGGAAAGTGATAGACATTGAAGTAATAAATATGAAGAAAAGGCCACAAGAATTCCTGAGTCACAACCATAACATCCCTGAGTCACTGAACCAATACTCTAGACGCCTTGTGTTGTGAGAAAAATAAACCGCTAGTTGTTAGGCATTATCTTACTTTCACCCATTCCTAAAAATGGATTAGACGGAATAAAGGCACCCAAATTGTACCAATGAAAAAAATCATTTTCAATTTCCCTAGAAATTTGCTAGTTACCACTATGGGAATGGGAAAAGAAAGAAGTGACAAGTGTCAACTAGAATTTCCTTCCCTCACAATTACCTCCTGTGGAGTATGTCCTTAAGCCCTGCTTCTCTCCTACCCTGTTAGAAAACTACAATGCCACAGAGAGGTAGTCATGGCTGCCACAGGCAGCCACATTCTCCTCTGGTTGGGAATCATCTAATGCAGTAGGGAGACAGACACAAGGACAACAAAAAGTTGCTAACACTTTCTGAGTGCTTACTGATGAGGATTTTAGGCTGGTTAATTTTAAAACTGCAGATGAGAAGCAGGCTCCGACACTGTCTGGCAACCTCATGTAACTGACCCCCCCCTCCCCCACCGCCCAACATCCTCCTTTGTCTTTAGCTGAAGATAGTATTTAGGGTGGTGGCTTCTGGCCTTTACTTAATCCGATTTGATTCTTATCTAAAAGTTGTGGGACCACCCAATGGCCAGACCCCACCTGCACTGATACCATTTTAACTATTTTACATGTTCTTTCCTTTGTCTTGTAAAGAGATGGCTCACATACCTATGCCTTAAAATTAGCCTTACTCTCCACTCATGTTTGCAGCAGAAGTGGCAGCAGCAGCACCTCCTCCTGCCCGTGGGTCCTGTCCCCACGCAGCAGCTCTGACTGCCCCTGGGTCCTGTCCCCATGCAGCAGAAGTGGCTTCTCCTGCCCGTGGGTCCTGTCCCCACACAGCAGCTCTGACTGCCCATGGGTCCTGTCCCCATGCTATTCCATACTATTCTCTAAATAAAAGAGCACGACTGGGGCTGGCCCCGTGGCCGAGTGGTTAAGTTCACACGCTCCGCTGCAGGCGTCCCAGTGTTTCGTTGGTTCAAATCCTGGGCGCGGACATGGCACTGCTCATTAAACCACGCTGAGGCAGCGTCCCACATGCCACAACTAGAAGGACCCACAACAAAGAATATACAACTATGTACTGGGGGGCTTTGGGGAGAAAAAGGAAAAAATAAAATCTTTTAAAAAAAAAAGAGCACTACTGCCAGATCTTGAGAGTCCAAGAAATCTTTCTTTCGACTCCTTGGCTCACCGACCCCGCATCACTTACTATCTGCCAGGGACTGTTCTAAGAGTATTACACACATTGACCCATTTAATACAATTATCCATTGATATCTATAATATTAGTAACCCCATTTTACAAAGAGAGAAACTGAGGCACAGAAGAGTTAAGTAATTTGCCTCAGGTCACAGAGCTAGAAAGTGATGGAACCAGGATTCAAACTCCAACAAACTGAGTCTGTGAATTTAATTACTACCTACGTGCCAGTACCTCTCCTTCTCAGATGGCAGTAAGCCTGAAGTTCACTGAGATAAGAAATTAGAATTGATCTGATAAGCTGATCTGGCAGACCTTTTGAAAACCCCAATCTCACACTTTGCCAAACCATCTATTTATCATGCTCTTTGAGAGATCCAGCTTCTGAGGAAACAGGTCAGTTGATTTAGAAAGTTAGTCAATCTAAATGCCTACCAACTACTAAAAGAGAGTGGAAGGTGGTTAGCTTTGAAATCAATGATGAAGAGACCCAGCTAAGGAGAGAAAAACTTCCCAGAAGAGATATACAGGTAGCAAGCCAGAACTCAGAAGGGTGGGTAAGATTTATGCGCGCCTGTATCAGCTTTCTTGGCTGTCAGGATGTGGCTCTTTCTCTCCCCTTTTTGCCCCCAGATAATGTGTTGAAATCTGCTTACAGACAGCATTCTCAGCATCTAGCCTGGGTAACTGCCCCTCCCACCTGTTTAAGCACCGGTCTAGAAGCAGAGCAACCTAAAGCTCATCTGATCTTACATATGTCTCTTCTTGGGGAGCAGAGACACAACATTAGTTTGGGCTAAGTTGTCCTGTTTGGGATGAATAACTTTATTGAATAAGAAAACTGTAAAATTTTCTTTTCATACTGTACCTGAAGTAAATTATGTACAGTTCCATTTTAAGAGAAAGAAATGGTTTAAATGACCAGTAAAAGCACCTTTTGTTTCTATTGGCTCTTGGTATGCAGGGGAGGAAGAACTATTCCCCTGCCCTCTAGGACCTTCTGGCTGGTCTAGGAATTAAATGGACAGGAGACAGAATAACAGGAGAAAATCAAACAAAGTTTAATAACATGTATACATGAAAGAAACCCAGAAAATCTAAGTAACTCACTAAAATGGCAGAAGCCACCACCTTAAATACTATCTTCAGCTAAAGACAAAGGAGGATGTTGGGGGTAGTGGTTTGAGACTTCAAAGGGGAGGAAGGCAATTCACAGGGACATGGAACAGCAAATATTTGGTAAACAAATGTTGACTGTCTTGCAAAGACAACAGACAAGGAGAGGACTTTGATTAAATGGGCCTCGCTAGGCTCCTCCCTGTCTACCACACCTAGTTTATGTTATACTATACTTATGCTATTAGCCACTTCCTGGAACAGGCCTTCTATCTTAAATTCTTTTAGCCAGTTAGGGCGAAGGTCAAAGTTTCTTTCAGTGTCTTTTATTCTTAAAAATAATCAAGCCAAACAGACACATTTTGGGGTGGCAAATTCTGATCCCCCACAGTATCCATTGTAGCATTTCTAAAGGAACCCAAATTTTTGTTTGCTTACATATCCATTCATTCAAGATACAGATTATTGAGTTCTTGCAATGTCACGAGCATGGTATAGAATCATATTAACAAAGCAAGAGATGTGCCCCATATCCCTTCTACTTCTTTCTAGAGGTTTTAGGTATGGAAGCTAACTTTTACACTGGTACGTTAACGTGTTTTGAATTTGCCTGTACCCACGAAACAGAACCATGAATTCTCTGATAAGCAAGATGGTGACAGAGTACAGATAGGCAGCTCTTTCAGAGAGGGCCTATTTGGAAGGTAATTAGCATTTGAATTGAGAAATGACTGATGACTAAGGACAATAAAGTGTTTAAGGCAGGAGTTCCAAAAAGGGAAGCCTGACTTTTAAAGCATTTGATAAATGCCTGAAGGATTCACCCCACCCATCCACTCTTTATTGCTCTAAAACACCTTTTCCTTCCTTTATTTCATGCCTTCATTTCATTTTATTGTTACTGCCCTCGGGGACACACACACACCTTCAACAAGGACTTTCACCATCCACCCTAATCCCTTCCCCCAAAAACATGGATTAGGAAATTAAAAATAGTTTTCTTCCCACATACACAAACAAAACAAGTCCCCTGGACTAACGTCATCACTAAATTGCCTGTTTTGATGAGTGATGATTGTTCTGAAGGAACCTGTCTATATGTGTCTTATGTGATGCAGGGTCGGTGAGCCGAGGAGTCAAAAGAAAGATTTCTTAGACTCTTAACATCTGGCAGCAGTTGTCTTTTATTTAGAGAATAGTGTAGCATGAGGACAGGACCCATGGGCAGTCAGAGCTTCTGCTGCCCCAAGTTTAGGTTTAGAGCTAAATTTAAGGCATAGGTATATGATTCATCTCTTTACAAGACAAAGGAAAGAACATGAAAAAAAGTTAAAATGGTATCAGTGCAGGTGGGGTCTGGTCATTGGGTGACCCCATGACTTTTAGACAAGAATCAAATCGGATTAAGTAAAGGTTAGAAAGGTTAGACGCCACCACCCTAAACCAGTTACATGAGATTGCCAGATAGCAACCAACTTAAGTTCTTGCCTTCCCCATTAAGAGTTTCTAGGGACAAGGTCATCTCTCCTCTTCTTCCTGGTACAGAGAGGGATGCACCTTTTACAGATAGAGATTTACCTTACAAATGTAAATGTGTCCCAACAAGGGCAAGTTCCATTCCCCAGAGCCTCCTTCCCTGTCCCAGTTTATCAAAAGCTATCAGCCCAAAACAATCCCTATGCCAAAGAGTCATATCTTGGGGTGGCCAATTTCAGGTCCCTACAAGCTCATGCCCCCCTTCCTTCACAAATGCAAATGTTTCTCAAAAGGGCAAGCAAAATTCCAGTCCTCGGAGCCTGCTTCTCATCTGTAGTTTTAAAAGTAACCAGCCTAAAATCCTCATCATTATTGATCACTTTTAAGGAATCTACTGAGTTTCAACTACTTTTTAAAGAAAAGAAATAGGTTCTGCTATCCTAAAGCATAAGAGGCCACACTAGGGCTGTTTTTAAGGAAAAAAAACCCTAACTGCCTACTTAAAAAAAAAAAAAAAAAGGACACCATCCTAATTTATGTCGTTATTATTGTATGATTTGCAGGCTAATAATGAAGACTGAGTTCTTAATTATAAGATTTGCATTCTTCTGCCCCACCATAGAAGCTCATACAAAAGCTGTTTTTTCCTTCATTGAAATAAGGGTTTGAATACATGATGGGGAAAGGATGGGTTGGCAAACCAAATGCCTTCCTATTTATTAAAAATAGGGTAATTAAATTACATCGGGTAGCTGGTATTTGTTTGACACCAAGGAAAGAAAAGGAGTCAAGGGCTCTGAAGAGCATGAATACCTCTCGATTCTGGAAGAGCGACACTGCGTGAGATGTGAGGAGACCATGAAGTAAGGCGGAACACAAATTTCTCTTCAATTTGGGGAGTACCTGTGTGCTTCCTTCATGTGTCTCTGTGACCATTACTTGGTCGAAAAACCTTATGATAAGGTATCATTTCCGGACACCATAATGTAAAGTGTTTTTTGATGCGGGGTCGGTGAGCCGAGGAGTCGAAAGAAAGATTTCTTAGACTCTTAAGATCTGGCAGTAGTGCTCTTTTATTTAGAGAGTAGAATAGCATGGGAACAGGACCCATGGTCAGGCAGAGCTGGTGCGTGGGGACAGGACCCACGGGCAGTCAGAGCTCCTGCTGCTGCCGCTTCTGCTGCCCCCGCTGGCATGGGGACAGGACCCATGGGCAGGCAGAGCTGGTGTGTGGGGACAGGACCCACGGGCAGTCAGAGCTCCTGCTGCTGCCCCGAGTTGAGGGTTAGGGCTAAATTTAAGGCATAGGTATGTGAGTTATCTCTTTACGAAGACAAAGGAAAGAACAAAAAAAAAGTTAAAATGGTATCAGTGCAGGTGGGGTCTGGTCATTGGGTGATCCCATGACTTTTAGACAAGAATCAAATCGGATTAAGCAAAGGTCAGAAGCCACCACCCTAAATCAGTTACATGAGATTGCCAGACAGCAACCAACTTAAGTTCTTGCCTTCCCCATTAAGAGCTTCTAGAGATAAGACCATTCCCCCTTCTTCCTGGCACAGAGAGGGAGGCATCTTCACAGATAGAGGTTTCCCTTAGAAATGTAAATGTTTCCCAACAAAGGGGCAAACAAATTCCACTCCTTGGAGCCTGAATCTCATCTGTAGTTTTAAAACTAACCAGCCTAAAAATCCTCATCATAAGCCATTTTAAAATTAAGCAGCCTAAAAATCCTCATCGTTTTTCATACCAATTCAGTAGAAGTCTCCAACTCTCCTGGAAATGAAGGGGGCAATTCAAGAAGAAAACTGCAGGTGGTTACATGGTTCACTTCTCCTCTGGATTTGCAACAATTGCTTTGTGTTCAGGTTTTCAACCCCTCTGGCAGCGCCACTTGTCAGAAACCCTTAACAGAGCTAAAGAGAATCAAAATTGTCAGCTGCAATAGTGGGCCACAACAGATGAATAATATATTTCCAAATTAATTAAGAACATTTGGCCACGTCGCCAGATTTATTTTATTGTATGATTTGCAGGCTAATAATGAAGACTGAGTTCTTAATTATAAGATTTGCATTCTTCTGCTCCCCCATAAAAGCTCATACAAAAGCTGTTTTTTCCTTCATTGAAATAAGGGTTTGAATACATGATGGGGAAAGGATGGGTTGGCAAACCAAATGCCTTCCCAACTAGCATTTCTCTCTTTCTTTTTTTTAAGGAAGATTAGCCCTGAGCTAACATCCACTGCCAATCCTCCACTTTTTGCTGAGGAAGACTGGCCCTGAGCTAACATCTGTGCCCATCTTCCTCTATTTTATACTTGGGACACCTGCCACAGTATGGCTTGATAAGCGGTGCATAGGTCAACACCCAGAATCCGAACCGGCAAATCCCGTGCCGCCAAAGCGGAACACACGAACTTAACTACTGAGCCACCAGGCCGCGCCCCTAACTAGCATTTCTTAAGGACTAAAGGTCCTTCTCAGGTTACCAAAAGCTATCAGTTATAAAATTCAGCACCTGGTCTCACAATTCTAGATGTTCCATTTCTGGCACTACAAGCAGGAAAGAAAATGTGGTGTGCTTTTTCATATATGAAGAAACACATGTTAACTCACCATCACTTGAGATATGCAAGGTGAGGCATTTTACAGTGTGGATTTTAGTTTGAACTAAACCCCAAGGGTAAGTGATTTGGCAGGTGTGAGGTGACAGATTGAGAACTGGGATACTGCTTCAAACTCCAGAACAAAATGGATCTAACAGGTTCGGAACTAAAGAGAACTCAGAGTGCTAACCTCAACAGCCCTTTGAAGCAACACACTGAGCAACTGCATAAGCCCCCGCTTACCAGCACTGACTCACTGGAGGACAAGCCGCAGCTTTACACAGATGCCTGGGGTAGACCAGTTGTAGTAGATCAAAGAACAGGCTTGGCTATTGCCAATATTTTAGAGCAACACGAGAGGAGAGAAGACACAGCTTGTTCCTGGCGAGGGGATTTCTTTGGGACAGAGAACTGGAGAGACGCCACCACACAAGAAGGTTCTTGAGGGTATAAGAAATTGGTGTTTGTAAAGGGACTTAATTTCAAACTTCAGCTATTGGTCAAAGAAAAAAGTTGAGTAGAGAGCAAGAATTCATATTCTTTAAAGTGACTGAAAAAAAAAAGATTGAAATATCCATTTCAGTGGTTCTGGAATATTAGCATGCATCAGATTCTCCTGGAGTCCTTGTTAAAATGCAGATGCTGGGCCCCACTCTGATTAGGAGGCCCACTGGAGAGTGTGCACATCTAACAAGTTCCCAGGTGATGCTGATGCTGCTGGTCTGGGGACCACACTCTGAGAACCAGTGATCTACATCAGGGTTTCTCAATCTCATCATTATTGACATTTTGGGCCAGGTAATTCTTGTTGTGAGAGACTGACCTGCGCATTGTAGGATATTTAGCAGCATCTCTGGCCTTTACCCACTAGATCCCAGTAGCAACCCCTACACATGTGACAACCAAAAATGTCTCCTGACACTGCCAAATGTCCCACAGGGGGAAAAATTGCCCTTTGAGAACCACTGATCTAATCAATAGCAAAATAATATCTTTTTATTTCTGAATGCAAATTGTTCTAATTTATTTTTAAAGTGAGGTGTTTTACTCTGGTCTTATTTTTATTTTTCTGAAAATCTATTTGGTAACCATAAATATTCCTAATTCACTTCAAAGTCACATGTGGAGACAGCAAATTTTGCAGACTAAGAAAATAAGCCTTGTGTCTCAGTTCTGATTTATTAGGCTTCAGAGGACACGAAGCAACCGTCAGTTACCCATTCTACAACATGTAGTCCTTCCAATCATCTCAGATATTTGGGTATAATTGAGACATAGCCCGTAAAGTGCTTTCAAATTCAAATATTTTACCCAATTCCCTAGAGTAATCAATACAGAATAGACCCCAGAGTCATCTAAACCAGGAAAATCATGCTTCACACAAACATGGCAAAAGAGAAAGAAGTAACATACCTATTGAAAAAACCCAGCGTGAAAGAATAATTAAAGACAGGTGAAATGCCTATAAGGGCGGTGAGGCATAGTGACACTAAAAGCAAATAATAAGCAACAGTTCATACACAAACTTTTTATTTAAAAAGTAAATCAAGTGTGAAAGTAAGTCTTTGGGACAGAGCCACTACCACTGCTGAAGACACAGACAACTCCAAACAACTTCCCTTAAGAAATGCAATGGGTAAATATTTCTTCTTTAGAGTTCATATAAATGTTGTTAATTTAATGTTAAACTTAACTTTAAAAATTAAAAAGACTGCTTTAAAAAAGGGCACAGAAAGTCATTCCAGCAGTTCATAGGTCAGGTTTTCTGTCAACCCCTTAACCCCTTCTGACACAAATTTCTGTTTTTGTTTGGGAGAAGGAATGAATAAGGTTATCACTGTGTTAGGGTCTTAGTGTACAAATTATGGTAAAGGTAACCATTGAAGCAGGAACTCCATAACTAGTTCAATATCTTTCCAACATTTCTCTTTTTTTCTTTACTTCGGAGCACTCCCATTTCACAGTTTGCTATATTTTCTAGTATTTGTTTGGTCTGTTTAGCGTAAATGAACATGTGTAAGCCACACACAGAAAAGCTCTGTTAGATTTAACAGCAAATATATCTAGCCAAGAGTTCAACAGACATCCTTGAAGTATCCTTCTAAACTACAATTTGGTGACGTTTGAAGGAGGAGAACTCGGGAGAGAGATTTAATCTTGTTTCTTACATATACAGATTGGCCACAAGGCCCAGGAGGAGTGCTAGAGTGGAAGAGTGAGCTCTGAGCAGAAGGGGTTTGTCAGACCCTTGAGGAAGAATAAGAGGACAGAAGAGGACAGTGGATCAACAGACCTAAATGGGACTCAGACTCACACCCAACCCCAACCTTCCAGCTCACAATCCAGTGATGAGGGATTGAAAGTCAAAACTTACCCACCTTTATGGCTCAAAACAATGGTTATCAGTGTGGCAAGTAGAAATAAGGGTGGGAAGGTAGGAGGAAGGCCTTTGTGGTAGTGTGTGCCTCTTCAAACTGCAAAAGAGACATTTTATATATGCTGTGCAAGTGAATTATTTTTAAATATCTCATTTTAAAAAAATCAAGAATCTTGGAGAGCATCTTGGGAGATTAGCAGACCACATTTTGGAAAACATTGAAGGGCATACCTCTGATTGCATTTTATATTTCAATGCCATTTTCACTTTGGGGACTAAGAATGATGACAGTGCATGTAGCATTCAATAAATATTAGCCCACATCCCTCTTCTTTTGTCTACACAGGGTATCATCTCTGGGCTTATCTTGATACTCTTGGGTGTACAAGATTTGTGCTGAAGAAAGTGGGAATTTTGTCTGTGTAAGGTTTTCTAGATTAGACCCAGAGGTTTTTAACTGCTTTAGTAAATTACTTGTTCCTTACAGCCTGGGGTATCACACCAAAATTGTTTAATTGAGTCAAAAAAGGTTATTTACAGTATTTTCCACATAACTTACTTTTTCAGCCAACTGATTTGCATATAGTACAACATTGCTAATTTATACTAATGACTGAGAGAACACTGGAGATTACAGATTTAAGAATTAGCAAGTACAATAAGTGAAAGCATGAAATTAAAAGCAATTAGATCTGTCTCATAACAAAAGGACTTGATTAGTTCACGCTTATTATTTATGGTAGTGATTTATAATATGCCATCATTTATTTTGTAATGAAACCTTCATGATGTGACATTTTACTATCATCCTACAAGAAAGATGGACAAAGCTGCCAGACAGTTAGTAAAGCTTGTCAGCTTTACTGATGGACCCATTCATTCACTCAGCATTTACTGTTCTATGCTCCTGCCCTGTGCAAAGTACTTTAAGCACAATTCTAATGGTTTTTTTCTACAACTATAAGACTAATAGATTTTCACTGGAACCTAAAAGCATTGAAAATACAAAGAAGTAAACAGAAAAATAACACCAATAATCCCATCGCCTGGAGACCACCACTACTAACATTTGCTATGCTTACTTCCAATATTTTCCTACGCGTATACATATGAAGAAAATGTGAAATATGTAAATGTTTGCATAACCGAGATAATATTTTACTTTCAATTTTGTGTTCCAGTGTTTCACTTAGCTGTAGATGAGGACATACCAAAGTATATCCATAACTTAATTATTGCTGCATATGTAAAGTGTATCTTAAACTCATCATTTATGTCAGCCCAGCTGATACTTAGAAATCAGCAGTTTAGTTCCAATGATTTGAAAACAAATTAAAATCATTCCAATAGTCTAAACTGGTTTTGCAACATTAGAATGACATTTGTATGTTTTTATGAACAGCTGAAAATAACTCAGTTTAGAAGACTAGACAAATTCAATTCAAACTTGTATTAGACTTGCTACGAAAGTGCTACCTTCCAGGTGTAAGCAGCAACAACTTCAGCGAATCAGGACCAAGCTGCCGGCTCAATCTAGACTTACCCTTCTAAGGAAATGGAGCTTCCTCAGTTGTTAAGTTACATGATAATTTCCATAGTCAATTTCAGCCCACTTCTATTTTGAGGAACTTCAATTTGAAGTTTCAGAGAAATAATTCTTATTTTCATTGTCGCTCTATTTCACAGGTGAATTAATTGCAGCACTAAATGGGTAGGTGATTTTTATAGGACTGCTTAGGAATTGAATTGAATTTCTTACCATTCCTGAGGGTTTTTTATCCTAGATTTCCTATACACTCTCTCAAATGAAGACTAAAGGTGTGCCTGAAGGAAACAGATGTGGTGCAGTCATGGCGACCACATGAGAATAATCAGCATTAATAAATGTGCGTAACGGCTATAAGCTGACTATGCATTTGCACAACTCCCCTAAAAGCTTCCTAACAGCATCCTTTGAAGTGTACCTAACAATCTCTTAGAAAGTCCCTTAGAAGCTCTTCAGTAGTGTTGATAGAAATATTTTGCCCAGTGCTATGAAAGCACATTAACATTTAGTAGTTCTGGAATTCACAAGTCCCATCTCTTCTATGTTCATTTCTACAAAACACCTGATACCTGCTCACAGTAGGTTCTCAGTAAATATTCACAGTCACATATTCCTAGTGAAAATTTAAATGGTTACTGAGTTCTTTTCATTTACAGAATTGGTGATTTGCAGTCTTTTCATTGATATTCCCTAGAAAGCTGCTATAGTCTGGTAATTTCTAGTGTAAATCTGAGGCATTCAGAGTTAATAAAAGAGAAGCAGGGGCCGGCCAAGTGGCGCAGCAGTTAGGTGCGCACGTTCCACTTTGGCAGCCCGGGTTTCACTGGTTCAGATCCCGGGTGTGGACATGGCACTGCTTGGCAAGCCATGCTGTGGCAGACGTCCCACATATAAAGTAGAGGAAGATGGGCATGGATGTTAGCTCAGGGCCAGGCTTCCTCAGCAAAAAGAGGAGGATTGGCAGCAGATGTTAGCTCAGGGCTAATCTTCCTCAAAAAATAAAATAAAATAATGCTATCGGTTTGCTATTATTAGTCTCATTTTTTAATGAGAAAAGTGAACTCAGATTATATAATTTGTCCAAAGACACACAAACTGTAACTGGTGAGCCCAGATTTTAACAGTTATATATGGTTCCAAAGTACATACCTTTACACATCATTCTACTTCAATAAAATTCTAAATGTATGAAATGAATTAAAGTCAATGTGGTTCCAGTCTACAAAGAATGTTTCCAAAATGCAGAAACTAAGAATGCTGAAGAACCTGTACTAAACTACTTAGAGAAGCTTAAACTGTTGAAGTCCCCACACAGAATGAATTCTGCTAGCCTCTCTCCGTCCTCGCCTGTAGCACTCGTATCCCCACCATGGAGGAAGAAGGTCACCTGCAGGATGGGAGAAAAAGGAAGTACTCCCAGAAGGAAATTCAAAAGAGTTCTCACTACCACTATACGATTACTTGGTGGTAGGGCCACACTCAGGAAAGTAAATCTAGACTTTGGTAAAGGTCTGTATTCTTGCCAGGACTTAACGCTGAGTGCTTAGTAAAGATCTGTTCAATGCCTGGAGGTGCCAGTCACATTGGTGAAAAGATGAACGACAACATGGGTTCAACCTGTGTGAGTGATGTGGAGTGCTTGCATAAACTGAATTCCATTTTGATCTCATTTTCATTGTTGTTTCTAAAGGATACTTTATGTCCTTGAATTTAGGGGCTCTGCATCATAGAAAAACTAGTAAATAAGGTGGGGAAAATGTCACCCTCAGGGCCAGCAAGTGTCCCAAATAGCTGTAGCCAAATTCTGAAGTATTTTTAGTGGCTAAAAACCTGGCTGAATTAAGCTAGGTTGCTGAGAAGGTAGCTAGCCAAGTATAGTGTTTCACAGTAATTTATAAGTATCTTAATTGTGTGCATAATTCTTGAAAACCAGAACTCCTTTTCTGAAGCAATGAGCTTTGCCTAGCAAAATCATTCATATATCTTTCATTTATCTGTCAATTCTTAAACATTTCACCCTAGAAATAATAGCATTATATCTTCATAATAAAATGCATTGAAAGTGAATTCTATTTGAATGAAGCAGAAAGCTTGACATAGAACGAAACCATAGCTTTTGAATGTCTTTTATGGGGACAGGAAGGTAAGAGAAAAATCAAAAGGGTTTGGATTGCCAGGTTGCTACAGTTACATTCATTTTATAAAACTAGAATTTCCTTAGAAAGATAGTATATAAAATTATGATTTTACCATAGTCCCTGTCTATGCCAAAAGAATATGTTTTATTTATGATAGAAGTGACTTTAGAGCAAATTATCCCATAACTCTGCATCAGGGAGGGGATGAGGTAAATGGATTTTAAAGAACGTGGCTGCCTAACTGCTGCTACCTGCAGACAATTATCTGCATCCCACAGTCCAGACGCAGTGCCCACCTCTCCTGAAATACCACGTGGATCGACTGTGTCAGCAAATGCACACTTGTAATGCTCACATCGACCAAACAGACCATTTTACCCAGCCAGCCTGGGAAAAGAGAACCCCGCTTTAAGCCCAATTGCATCATTATAATTATCAAACCTTCAGAAAACATCCAGTGGGGAATAAATGCTCTTGGTTCAAATAGCCATCTCCTCATTCTTATCAACTGCGAGGGTGTTTCTCTCCAGAAGTTGTGCTCCAAGCAAAGAAGTGTCTTTTCAGCACATCCTTGCATTAAATCAGCACATCAGTGCAGGCAGCCCAGGGAGTCACGAGGCACTGCTTTGCCATCCTCATCACATTCTCCCCCAAATATATTCCTAGTGAGGCTTGAGAGCCCTACAAAACTACTATTGCAGGCAGTGTGCAGTGCAAATGGAATCCCTGTCATTAAAGAGGAGGACGTTCTCATTTCTTACCAGTCCCTCTGCATCGGAGGCCCCATCCTATGCGGGCTGTCTATTGTCTCGAGGGAAAAGAGTGTTAACTTAGGAACATGAAAGGCAGTTTTCCAAGTTTAGTGGCAAATCTCAGTTTATACTAGGTCTGGCCACAAAATTGGCTTACATGCTCTCAGCAAAGCATCCCTGAGGTTTGTGTGTTCCTTTGTAACTTATGCGTAACCATGTAACAACACAAGTGTATGGTTTATTTGTAGGATCTGCAGCCAAATGTGCAGTTGAGTACAGTAGGGAATGATGAGGTCTCGGAATGCAACAAAACCCCAGCCTCCTCTCATTCTTCCAGTCGCTCATGAATTGGAGGTTTCCTGTGATGCTTTGTTGACTGGTGTGTGATACTATTTATTTTCTAAGAAGGCACAGTGCAGTTATTTTTTACCTAGTGAAGAGACGATGTAATCTTGCATCACTGTCCAGAGACTTAAATAATTTAAAAGACTTTTCTTCCTAGCCAAACGGCAGTTCACATAAAAGATGGAAACATTCTACCAAAGACTGTAAGAGGCAAAAAAAAAAAGTATTTCCAAAGGCTCAGATGGCTCCTAGCATAAGTACTTACTTGGGGGGGGGGGCGGGGGGAGGGAAAGTGCTGAGATTACAGTAAAGTAGAAAAGGAAGAAAAGGAAATCTGAAGAAAGTCAACTGTTGGATGAAATCCCTTAATCCCCGGACTCAAAGAAAAGAAAGGAAAAAAAACCTTAATATCTCTCAGAAATGACTGTCCCAGCCAATAATAATGTGACACTCCTGGACTTGGAATAAAGTCAAATTGTATGCTGGGAAGATTGAATTATGGCAAAGAAATACTCTGAAGGCAATGGGCAGCTGGAATAGGATAGTGACTCTCTAGAACGAAAGAAAAATTCGTCTGACTTCTCAAAAGAAAAAGCCAATTAAGTACACAACAGATGTGCAGCTAGAGAATGGGTGTATAAAAATGCCTAGAACTGCAGGCCCAATTATTTCACCAGTATTTTGTGGCTTTCTTGTAACCCACTGTTCTGAGGGCAGCAAACACAGAGCAAGGCATTTTACAGATAGATGATAATGGCTTTCAGTGTTTCTCAAATTGGCTCAAAGCCCATACTGTGTAAATTGCTAAAAGCCCATTCAGAACCTCTTGCAGGCCCTGAGACTCTGTGTGCTGGTAATAATTATACAGTCTGGATAATTAACTTCTGACATGAAAAGGAATGAAGGTGAGAGAAGAAAATGTAGACCTTATCAACTTTTACTTAAAGCAAGGGCACAAATTGACAAAAACCCTGGGGCATTCATTTGGAAAAAAATTACTGTGGCCTATCTTTCCAATGTTTTCCTATAAGAATGGGAAGAAATTTTTCCACATTCACATAATTATTCTTGTCTGATATTTCCCAGCGTTACAGTCTTATTCATTTTAACTTTTGTTTGGACAGTCTTGCTCTATCAATTCTAAGATTCCTTAGAGAAGACATAGGCCCAAGGCACACGAGACCGTGTTGTGTTAACACTCCCACAGGAACAGACACTGACCTCCATCTGCTGTAAGCAGAGGGGCCAAAATGGAGCCCTGTGCATAACACACAATGTTGAAGAGTTATCACTTTCCACATAAAAGGAATTCGAAAAGCCTGAGGAAAGAACAAGAAAGTTTGCCATCTGTCCAGACTCTAAACGGGGGAGAAAAATAAACTCACCAGACGTCAAACCCCAGGGATGTGGGGTCTCAATCTACACTAATTGTAAGGTGAGCTGTCCTGAAGACAAGAAATTAAGACACAGACTTCTCCACAACCACTGAAAACATTAAGGCTCTGGAAGAAGTATCCGCAAAACTAGTCCAGGAATATTTTCACAGCCAGGATCTCAGGGGACTCCAATGGGGGAAAAGTAGCCCAGCTGAAGAGGAACTCACAGGAAGAATTTTAAATCACCTAAGGAAAGAAAGTGCCATGAGAGACAGAACAGATTCCACAAACAGGGGAAGCTGGACCCCGAGAGCTGAAAAAGAATACAAAATAAACTTTTTAGAATTATTGAGAAACTAAAATAATAAATCAAAACTATAATGAAAGACCAGAACACTATGAAGAAAGCTCCCACTGAGCTTTAATAAAAACTAAAGAGAACTTCCACAAATGTTAAAATGGAGTTATTATAATTTTAAATTAAATAGATGACAATAATCTTCACAGCAGATTAGGAAACATATATTTTCATAAGTAAAAATAACAACCAGATAGAAACAGAATAGAATAAGAGATCCTATATGTAATAACATTGAAAAAGATAAAAAGCCAATGATTAAATGTAAGACATGCACAAGACCATTATGAATAAAACTGTAAAACACTACCAAAAGATACAAGAAGACATGAACAAATAGAAAGATATACCATGTTCTTGAGAAGGAAAACTCAACATCATAATCTTAATTCTCCTTAAAGAAACGTATAAATTTAACACAATCCCAAAAAATTAACTTTTTTAACTAGATGAGTTGAACTAAAAGTTCATATAGAAAAGTAATCAAATAGAATAGTCGTGAAAAAACTAGAAACAAAAGATAGAAAGGGATATTACTATTACCAGATATTAAAACATTTTATTAAATATCAATAATCAAAGCAGTGTTGTAGTGGCACATGAACAGACCAGAGGTGAAGAAAAGGAAATCAGGAAACAGATGTAAATATCTATGGTAATTCACTATATGATAAAGATGGAGTCTCACACCAGTGTAGAAAACAGGCTAATCAAGAAACAAAATCATGTTGGGACAATTCAGTAGCCGTCTGGAAAAATAATATTAACTCTGTAATTTCCACCTCACACTCGGGTAACAGATGGAACAAAGACTTAAAAATGAAGTAATAAAAGTAACATGAGAAGACATGGGAGAAATTTTAGCAAGATTTTAAATCCTTACACCTTCTGACTCAACATTTAGAGTTCTGGAAATTTATCCCAAGAAAAAAAAAATGCCTATGGATTAAGACTTACTTGCAAGAACATGAAGTGGGGAATGGAAATTAGAGAAGTTAGGATCCAAATGATGCTTCAATTTTATCTATGGCATTTTATTAAAAATAAAGGAAATATTAGTCAAATATAGTAACATGGCAACATCTGCCAAATCCAGGTGATAGATAACTGGGTGTTTATTATGTTATTCTCCCTACTTTCCTCTATGTTTCCTTGTTTTATTTTTAATCTGTTACAGAAAATTACCCACGTAAGTGAACAATGTAGTTTTTTAAGTATATATAATAAGAAATTTTGCTCCAGGATGGCAAAAACTATGACATATGCATATTTATACATTATTTAATATTGTGTAGATATCTTTGAAATATGAAGTACAATACTCGACACACTGAAGTGTTGACTTCCAGCAAGGAGAAACTAAATAATTTGAAATTTATGGAGGAGAAGATTGGAGGTGATCTAATGCTACAGATATCAAACAGTGGTGAACATCATCACCAAGAGTGTTTCTATGAATTCCAAGGTCCAATATTTGATCTATAAATCTGGTTCTCCAGGAAGATGGCTAGGCAATACATTTAAAATTAAACTCTATTCCAAAGTCTGAGGCTCACTAGTCGAAGGTATGGAAGAGTGCTTCTTGAAGTTATGAAAAAGCGACCCACCTCCAGTGCTTGAGAACTTTATTGATTCCTTGATTCTACCCAAGATTTTTCTAATCTATCCCTCGATGCTGGTGCCCAGGGTATCTGCATCTTAGCAAGCACCTTGGGTTATTCTGATACAAGGTTTTAAAAACACTGGTATAGATCATTGATTTTTCTTTTCTTTCTCACTTAGAAAGAACTGTGCTCAAGATACAGCTGGAGGGATGAAGGCCAAGTATGAGGAAAGAACTGATTAAATGCCAAAAGGTGTTTCCACAGGAGGTTATAAAAATCTACTGTTCTGGAAATGCTGAAAAATGCAATCTTGCTTAGTAACAGAAGGCTAAAGTAATGACCTCTGGAATGCTTTCACAGCTCTATAAGATTTTAGATATAATTAAATGCCCAAAGGTAAAGGAGAATAAGAAATTGAATAGGTTTTCAGATGATAAGTTAATAATAAAATAATGGGCTAGGCAGGAACAATTTTGGTGCTCCTTTGAAGCTGCACAATGAGCTTTCAAAAACTTCAGGACTAAAGAAGTATGTGAGAGCAAGTGTGGTATCTTAAGCTTCTTTAGCGACCCCACAGGATAGCAGATGAGCAGATCACATGCTCGACTTTATTGCAGCTGTGCAACTTGCCCTGGCATGAGCTGACTTTGTCATTATTATCTTGCCTTCCCTAAGCATTATCTCTGGTTCCAGGCAAACAGAGCAGACAAAACTGGATCTAATATACGCACACACACATTCAGAACTTTTCCATAAACATAATTTCTATCCAAATAAATTTGAAGTCTGAAATTGAGAGAAGGAAGACGTTAATTTTCATTAAGCTCTGAGTCAAGTATTTTGCAGTCCTGCTGTGACTGTGTAAAGGGGTTATCAATTTCAAGCAACCCCTCGACCCCTTTTTAAACTTCACAGCATCTCATGTGTGCCCATGTACACGCATATACACGCACACACGTACATACACCAAGAAGTATAGTTTTTGATAAACAAAATCTAACTGAACTATAGTGAAATAACCAACTACATCTCCCTTCCGACCCAACTACTTTTAGTTTGAGAGACTGAAAACATGAGTAAAGTGTCATAAAGGAGAGAAGACTGGACTCAGAATTGAAGCTCTGGGTTTAAATTTGGATTTCAACCTTTACTAGATGTATCATTTATACCCTGTCATATGCATTGAACAGCTTTAAAATGCACTCAATATCAGATTGTTTTCAAGAATAAGTGAAGTGAAGCAAAGTAAAGTAAGAGCAGGAAATGAAATAAGCACTGTAAGATCAGCACTCAAATAACGGGTCATTATTATTTTACTATTTTGTGATTATAGGTTCTGAAATTTGGTTCTGAACCTTCCACAGAGAAGGCAAGAGGACTGGCAAAAGCAAGCTCAGTTACATGATTTACAGACCATAAGATTAAAACAAAGTTTTTCATGAGAAGTGAAACTATTACCGGCACTGAGTCCAGAGAGAAATTTTTCCCATTGGGTTTTAAAATGAGGACGAATGCAGTGAACAATGTCCTCCAATAGCCTCAGAATAAATGCAAGAATGAGTCTCCTAACATGTGCCTCCCGCACCTCAATGTAAGCCAAAGGTGCAATGTTCCAAAAGCACAATGCCGTAAAATCAGTTCTATGAAAGAGACCAAATGATGTGTTAGGTCCAGTCCGCTGATGGGGGCTTCAAGTATCAGGAGTGTAGGCCACAAATGGACAGCAAATAGGCTAGATCCAGCCCCAGACGTATTTTCATCGGTCTACGTGGATTTTTAAAAAATTATCATTTCCCACATTTAAATTGGGATATTTCAAATAAGACCCAATGCCAGTGTCTGCTTGTTTTGAGTTAGGAGACATGGCCCCACCGGGCTAGCATGCGCACATGAGGAGGTCACTCGTAACTGAAAGCAGCTATCTTGTTAGCCACTGTCTCCTCTCTGACACCTCAGTCATCACCTCTACCTGCTTGGCCTTTGGAATTAACATGAGTTTGAAATTCCTGACCTAGAGGAATGGGCAGAGTACATTGACCTCAGACAGTACAGCATTAATTTTTCTCTCACCAAGCTTTGACTAAGCAGCAAAATGTACTGTGTGGCCTTGAACAAGCAATTTAATCATCTCTGAGCCTCCATTTCCTCATCTTCAGAAAAGGAACTAATAATACCTACCTCTCAGAGTTGTGAGGATTAAATGAGATGTTTTCAAAAACATTTACCTGCTAATTACTATTCAAGTGAACCGTATCATTACCAGAACTTATCCACAATGCTAGTTTACCTCATCTTAATCATAATGGATTTTTAGGAATGTTTTCTTCCATCAGGTGACTGCTAGCTTTTTCATAAATCTATAGTAGTTCTGTCACCTATTAAAACGGACATCTTTTGTGCACCACTTCAGATTCTCTTGGTCTACCTCTTACTCCAGCCTCTCCTGCAGTGACAATTCAACGGAGGCTCAAATAGCTTAGTGCAAATGCCACTTGATAGCCCTTCACCTGGGATTGGCAGGATACACCTCTTGCTTCCTACCTCAGGGATACTCCAACATGCAGCATGGATGCCGTCAGAAAACAGCTTGGCACTCATCATGCACATCCCAAACGTTAAGGCACTTGGGACCACCTTTTAAAAATGGTTGAATGGAAACTGATAGCTAATACTCCTCCCTTTTGTCCCACAGATGAACAGTTCTGAAACACATTTTATAAAGCTTCTCAGAAAGTCCCAGCAAGGATCAAGTACCAGTCACCCACACTAGTGGCTGCTTCAACTACACATTATCCTTTTGTCTTTCCCTCCTTCCCTAGTTCCATCTCCCCTCACTCCTGCTCCCTGAGATCACTTCCAAATAAATCACTAGTACATAAGCTTTGTCTCCAGCTTTGCTTTCAGGGAAGCTGAAGCTCAGATATCCTCCAAAATATGCTCTTAAATAGAAATCACCCTGCAAAGCACTCAATCGAGAAAAAGAAAAGATAACCCAAAGAATGGGATAAAATTTTTGCAAATCACATATCTGATAAGAGACTTATATTCAGAATATACAAAGAACTATTACAACTTGATAATAAAAAGTGAAATAACCCTAGACATTTCTCCAAAGAAGATATACAAATGGCTAATAAGCACATGAAATGATGCTTGACATTATTAGTAATCAGGGAAACGCAAATCAAAACCACAGTGAGATACTACTTCACACCCCCTAGAATGGCTATAATCAAAATTCTATTAGTGTATTGACAAGGATGAGGGGAAACTGGAATCCTCAAACACTGCTGATGGGAATATAAAATGGTGCAGCCACTTGGGAAAACAGTCTGGAAGTTCTTCAAAGTTTAAAAATAGAGTTACCATATGATCCAGTAATTCAACTCCTAGGTATATGCCCAAGAGAAATGTGAATATGTCCACAAAAACCTTGTACATGAATGTTCATAGCAGCATTATTCATAATAGCCAAAAAGTGGAAAGAACACAAATGTCCATCAACTGATTAATGAATAAAGTGTGGTATATCTTTACAATGGAATGGTATTCAGCAATAAAATAATTGAAATATTGATACATACTATAACATGGATACACCTTCAAATATTATGCCAAGTGAAAGGAGCCAGTCACAAAGGGCCACATATTGTTTGACTCTATTTATGTGAAATGTCCAGAATAAGCAAATCTATAGAGACAGAAAGTAGATTAGTGGTTGCCTAGTGCTGATGAGGATGGAGGGACTGAGGAGGATATTTAAAGGTATGGAGTTTCTTTTGGGCTAATGAAAATATTCTAAAATAAATTTGTGGTGATGGATGCACAACTCTGTGAATAAACTAAAGCCATTGAATCATATACTTTAAATGGATAAGTTATACGGAAGATACACTATATCTCAATAAGCTTTTAAAAACAGAGGCCATCATAATTCTTAACCTACAACAGCCTACAAATTGTGGTTGCTGCTCATTCTTACAAACTACCACTGGATTCTCCATTTCTTCACTTTCTGGGTAATTTTCAACTGCTTCAAAGAGTAGTGTCCAGAACAGGGAAAGTTTCTGCAACATCCTTCATCTCTACATTTCTGGCTTTCTCCTAGTCCTGTGATATTCCTTTTACCTATTATATAGGACACCTGAAATTTGACCACAAACTCACCATAATCTTAGTTTCCTTTACAATAGCATTTTCTCACCCAGCCCCGTGTCATGCCCTCATGCCACCCTGTGACCACCCTCCTCTCCCACACTCCTGTAATTACATTCACATTCACATCCTCAAAGCCATACCCTGCCCCTGACATTAGATTCAGGCTGAGAATACTTGGAGACTATAGTTCCTAAGGATTCAACCTATAAAAGTGAGTGATAAGGTAGCCACACACACAAACTCAGAAACATGAACTAAGAAGCAAGGTGGGCATCTCCATTTAGTCAACATCAGAAATGACACAGGAAGGATGGAAAGGCTGGTGAAAAATTCATCCACACTGGCTTTATTACGCCTCACTCTAACTATGTTATGCTTTGGATTCTACTTTGTATCTCATTCTGAGGGGAAAAGAAACAATGAGTGCTCAGTCTTTTTGGAAAATGATATTTTACCACAATTCAGCTTAACAACAGACATTTCTGGCATTTACCCTAGTCAGATCCAAATCTTCCGGAATTCCATTGATGAGTGTACTTAGCCTTAGACTGGAAAAAACGTATACCAAGAAATTAATGTCGTGGTAGCAAAAATAAAAGATGTATTGGGGCCAGCCCAGTGGCACAGCGGTTAAGTATGCACATTCCGCTTTGGCAGCCCGGGGTTCGCCGATTCAGATCCCAGGTGCAGACATGGCACCGCTTGGCAAGTCATGCTGCGGTAGGTGTCCCATATATAAAATAGAGGAAGATGGGCACGGACGTTAGCTCAGGGCCAGTCTTCCTCAACAAAAAGAGGAGGATTGGCAACAGATGTTAGCTCAGGACTAATCTTCCTCAAAAAAAAAGTTATAAAATTAAAAAAATAAAAGATGTATTGCCTACAATCTTAGCTCTTGATTAAAGGAGTAGCTGGATTTTTCAGACAGTTTGAGAATGGCTCTGGACCTAAATTTCTCAATTTTAATATCAGGGAATATCATCCCAGCAAACAGTGATCCCACATTTCCAATGACTTGAAATGAGTTGACTTAACTGCCAGTGTCAGTATGAGAGCCTGATCCAGGAAAGATGGCTCAAGAATTATAGTATGTTTCATGGGATGACACTTGTTATTACTACTATTATCTCTAGTTTCTGTATTTCCTTTTATCCTGGGCATTAGGCCAGACCTGCTGGAAAACCAGAAGAGAGGAGAAAGAAAACTTGTTTATCATAATCTCTTTTCAAGCTCAGCATGGAGTAATCACAATTTTGGTTCAAATAGCCTGACTTAACTGCAGGAAGCAGGCCTATTTTTCACTTATCTTTTCAAATCTCAGGTAAGAAGGGCTTGGAAATACGGTTTTTAGCTTTTCAACTTCTCTAAATTTTTTTTTAAATGAACTTTTAAAAATTCATCCCATTGGATAAAAAAATTCACCCCATATATGTAAATATATTTATTTATAAATTATATATATTTATTACAGTAATAGTTACAACCTTATCTACAGTAATATATACTAATATATAATAGCACATATACTAATATATAGTATATTACATATACTATAAACAGATAGAAAAATAGAAATTATGGATGAAAAGATTAATATGGAATAAACAATATTTTTGAGCACTTTATTGTACATATTAACAGAACCAAAATGTTTTCTTTGCACCAAAATAATAGTATAATGTTTTAGTGAGGTAAAATAACTACCTTATAACATAGTTAAAAAAGAGATCTCAAATCATAGAACAACGAAAGACTGTGCTCTCCCATTTTCTCGCTGTTCATTTGTGTTAGGATTATCTTCAATCCACAGTTTCTTTCCTGAAATATTAAGTGATTTAGCAATCTTGCAAAGGTTAGTTTAGTTAAAAGTAGAGAATATAATCTCTAATTCTTCTTAACCAGCACAAGTAAGATGCTAAATGTTGCAATATGCTAAAAACAAACCAAGAGTTGAGGATGTGACCACCAATGCTTCCATGTTGTAGAATTTCCCTTGAGATACATGATTGTCCAACATACAGACAGACTCAAGGTACTGCAGTCAATTCATTAAAGAAACGTGAGTAAATCTTAACGTCTTTCTTATTACATTATTATTACATTTTTTAAAATAAATGTTCTAATATTTTCCTTCTATATCCCAATGTATCTTGCGCATACGGTGGTATATGCTTACTCATTTTGGAAATCTGTTTTTAAGGTAAGTCTAGCTACAAAGTAACAACTCTTTGATTACAAATCAAATCCTTGGAATAAAATAAACGTGTCATTAGAAATGGGATTTCCTGCATATTACAGAATGAACAAAATAGAGTAAATGGCTTGAACAAGACAGAGTTTATTTCTCTCTCACATATACAAAGTTTGGGGGTAAGCAGCCAAGAGCTAACCTGGCACACCATGACGTCAGTCTCCTTCTGTCTTGTTCCTCTGCCATCCCCACACATGCTTCCTTTCCATGGCCCAAGATGGACACTTGAGCTCCAGATATCACATCCATATTCTATTCACCAATAAAGAGAAATGGACGAAGAAAGACACTTTTCATAAATTTCATACAACACGTTGATAACATCTCGTTGGAGAGAAATTACACGAGAGTCCATCTAACTCCAAGGAAGAATCAGGGATTCTATTATGAAAGAGGACAGACAAGAGTCTCAGCCACAACATATAAAGATGTATCAATATATACACAGAGAAACAGAGGCGTTCAATCATTTAAGCATCATCTTCTCACTCTACCCCTGTGGTCCATCTGAAATAAAAAATCTTGGCCTGCAAAGACTATCTAGCCAAAATGATCTATGGACCAGCATGTTTCTCGAAAATTAACAATCCAGTTGTAAAATAATCAAATTCCACAAAATACATTTATAGATCTCATGATTGCAGTCTAGTCTGAGAACTATGGGATTATATTGTAACAGAAAACTTTTTTTTCCAAAAACAACTTTATTTGCCTTCTAAGGAGATTACAGAGGTTTGCTTTAATAGGCAGCTTTCTGAGCTTATATGTACAACTTTACATGTGGGAGTCAGGTCAGAACTGAATTGTTCTGTATAACAGAGGACAAAAGGTGTGAGCTGAAGGAGGGCAGACGGTAGAACCCAGTAGAAAGGGAGAGGAGAGGCAAAGCAGAGCACTGAAATGGTCAGAGACTCCTCATGGCGGAACTACCGAGAAAGGATTTCATTTGAAATGGATTTGAAGCTGTTTTCCTTTGGGGTGTGAGACATAGATCTCTTTCCTCTTTTCTCTTTCGGTAAAATCTACCTCGCTTACTCATGCATTTCATATGACTGAGAGAAACTTGAACAAGTTCTGAATTCTGTGTCCAGTTGACTTTGGGCTCGAACAGAGACAGAAATTAGAGGACAAGGAAGAATCTCAAAGAGAATGATGATAATAATGTGAAAACAGAGATCATCACATTCTTTTTAAAGCCAAATTTATATATGATCTCGTAAAATTGATAAGGGATTTTCTTACCCTCCATATTCCCTTTAACAGAACCAGAAATTAAATATAGAATGAATGTACTGTAGTTTTAAAGCATTGAATAAGAACTTCCTATAAATAGAGTCTGACGAAACAAAGCAGAGCCAGGAGAAAATGGGTAGAGAGAAAATGAGGTTGATTCAGGGCAGAAGGGGGCAGCAGTACACTTGCGGCAGGGAGAGGGCCGGGCAGCTCTGCACAACAAAACTAAGTGTGAAAAGCCCACCAACCTGTGTAGAATCAAACTGGATCTTACAGAGAGAGATCACTTCCAAGAGAGCTGAAATAGAAGATCCGCACAGACAGGCCAAAGGCTGGGACAAATGTCCCAATAACTCAGGCACAGTGTCTGTGTTACCGTCTACACTGCTGGTTGACTAACCCAGCTTCTCTCCACAGCATACCTACCCCATACAGGGACTGAGCTAGCAGTGGTCATGTGACCTATGGAAAGCCAGTTAAGATACAAGCAGAAGTTGCTGGATGGGGCTTTCAGGAAAGCTTTCTCAAAGGGAAAGAAGCAGATGGCATGTACTTTGCCCCTTCTCCCTAGAGGGTAAAAGACACAGCAGCCATTTTACAACTACAAGAGAGAAAAGGACAGATTAAGCACACCAAATCAAGAAGTCGGAAGGAGCCTGGATTACTGAGAATATTTTTGAGTACCTGCACGAGCCCTGGACTATAAATGTCCAGACATCAAAAACAAACAAACAAAACAAAATCTTACCAGTTTAAACCACTGTTAATTTGGTTTTCTGTTACTTAACAGCTTAATGAATTAATAACTGATTCAAATAGAATTTGGTGCCCAAAAGCAGGGTGCTGCAAGCAACAGAACCTAAAATATAGAGTTGCCTAAGAGGAGGAGATGCAACCAGGTATTAAAGACCCAGACATTCCAGGCTCCAGAGTAGAGGCCTTTGTTCTGTGGTGACAGATCACAGCCAAACTGTGTCTTGACCCATTCTGGAACACAGACCAGGAGTTCAACACAGGATGTAGTTTACAAATGGTAGGGACATTTCAGAATGTGAGAATATGATGGTTAGTTCTTGTAATTTTCTGCCAAGTCCTACAAAAAAAAAAGGATAAACTCAGACTAGAGCCAGCCAGTGTGCTTGCAGAGATGGAAAGTAATACAGCATTACTGAGGTACACTCTGCCTTCAGCAAGCATTCTAGATGGACTGTGAGTCTCCAGTTAGGATTCTTGCAGGCTGAAAAAGCCAGCTGCTTCTGTGCCTCGTACCGAAAGTCTTACAAGTTGTGAAGTGGCAGCCTTGACAGAAAATGAGGTTGTGACCCTGGACTTGCTTAAGCACATTCCATTAAAAGTTCTCTGGTAGGAAAAAAGAAAAGCGTTAAACCCACAATAAAAGTAGTCATGCCACCCAAGAGGATATTTCAAATTGCTGCAAAGCAGCAGCCATTAAGCTAATGAGGGTGTTCAAAACACAGAAGGCAAAAGCCAAAAACTCTCAAGCTTCAAACTTAAACAAATTTGTAGTAGTTCCTCACATGTAAACCTCACAACTAGACTAGAAGCCCACGAAGTTTCTGAGGGAAACAAATTGTCAAAGAAAACCTAAGTCTCACTGGCAAGGACCAGTAACTGTGTTACCCCTAGATAATCAATCACCAGGACCATACATGAGAATAGAATGCCATAAACATAGAAAAACTCAAGAAACAAAAAAAGAGAAATGTTTAAGTTAAAGACATAACATTTTTTTTAACTTGTTAGCATTGGAAGACAAATTTGAAGAAATCAAATAGAAAAGGCTTTTGTTTTAAAAGAAGAAAAAGACATCAAGATGGAAAATGGGAAGCAGAAAAACCAAATGAAAAAATGATAAAGTCCAGAGAGTCCAACAATCAAATAACAAGAGAACCAAAAAGTAAGACAAAGGAAGGGGGAAAAGTATTAAATTGTTCAAAGAGTGCTCAGAACTGAAGAATATGTGTCCAAATTAAAGGGACCCATCAAGTTCTCAGCACTACATGAAAATAGATTTCCACCAAGGCATACCATTGCAAAATCTCAAAAGGCTGGAAGCAAAGAGGAGATCCCCCAAGTGTCCAGAGAGAAAAAGCAGATCCCAGTCAAAGAATCAGGAGACAGAACAGCTTCAGATCAGAAATTGGAAGCAACACTTCAAAATTTTGGAGGAAAAGTTATTTCCAAACTAGAATTGTCTATCCAGCCAAAAATCCAGTAAAGTGTACAGTTAGAAATAAAGACATTATCAGACTTGTAAAATCTAAAATTTTAACCTCACACACCCTGGAAGTTACAAAGAATGCACTCCAACAGAAAAGAAGGAGTAAACAAAAAAAGAGAAATATTTGAGGTACAGGAAGCAACACCAAAGAAAAATGAAAGAAATCATCTGAATGAGAATAAAGGGAGATCCCGGGACATCTTTTGTGCTCCAGGTATAGAAGGCTACGAGTCCATAATGAAGTAGGTTATAACTCTCTGGGAAAGAAAGGAAGATGAATTTGACAGGATACATAATATGAATGAAATTAGAAATCTGGAAATAATTTGAAGTTAAGTTATTGGTAAATACACAGAAAACTAAGCAAATAAAAAAAGGCAAGCTGTTTTTATTTTAAAAGACTTTCAACCTAGAAGAAACAAAAAATTGTGCAAGAAAGGAAATTAATCATAGTTCAACATGGCTCATCTCTAAAAATGCATATTTATAATAATACAAACAATGAATACTGATTTAACCAAAATGATCATGTAAATATAGTATGAGAATGGAGAGATGAGCATGTGCATGCTTGACAAACAATGGGGAAAAGAGCTGCATCTTCATATTCCGTGGTAGAAGATCAGTTGACAAGTGTGTTTTAGAGCTGTAGACATAAATGCTGGAAGAAGAATCAACTCAGAGTATTGAAGGTGGCTGCCTGTGGGGAAAAGGGAATGGAGGGGAGGGCGGGAGGAGTGGGACAGCTGTCTTTAGCAAACTACTCATTTAGTGACTCCTTAAACTATGTGCGTATGTAAATTTGATTAAAATAATTACATTATAATTCAGTAATGAGAAGCCGAACATTCTAGTAGAAAAGTACGTAAAAAGCATTGAGACATTCCACAAAATAAGAAATAACACATAAATAACAACTCTTTTTTTAGGGAGACAATTGGAGTTTTTATTTATTTTTTCCTTCCTGATTTTACATTTTTTAAAAAAAATTTCAGCAACATCAGTTTATAACGTTACATAAATTTCAGGTGTACATCATAATATATTTCAAATTCTACGTAGATTGTATCATGTTCACCCCCAAAGACATTACAATCCATCCCCACACAGATGTGCCTAATCACCCCTTTGGCTTCCTCCCTCCCACCTTCCCCTCCTGTAACCACTAATCTAATCTCTGTCTCTATGTGTTTGTTTGTCATTGTTTTTATCTTCTATCTATGGGTGAGATCATAGCTATTTGCCTTTCTCCCTCTGACTTATGTCACTTAGCATAAAATCCTCAACGTCCATACATGTTGTCACAACAATTAACCTTTTTAAATGTTCTCCGTCTCACCAGCAATTAAAGAAATCCTATGAGACACTTTTCAAACTATTGTATTGAGAAAGATCAACATAGCAATGATAACCTCTTTGGGTAGAGGATATAGAAGCACTATTACACTATTGATATAAGTAGAAATTGGTAACAGCTCTCAGCAGGATTCTTTAGCAATATTTACAAAAGTCTTAGAATGTTCATATCCTTTCACCCAGTAATTCCAGGCATTGGAACTTATCGTAAGAAATAATAAGAAAGTCAGCAAGGATTCATATATATACAAGGATGGTTATCACCACTTTGTTCATAATAGCAAAAAACTGGAAACAACTTAATACACCCAACAATAGCAGGACATATAAATATAATATAAAATGCAATATTTTACTTCTATTAAAAGCGATGATGTAGATCATACTGGCCTGCAGAAATGTTCACACATATTTTAGGATCACAAAGTAATATAATAAAGGGATCTCATTTTTGTTAAAAAAAAAAAAAACAACTGCAATATTGCATAAGAAAAATCAAAAGATATACAACAAAATTCTTTGTGTCTCTGTACACAGTATTTCAGATTTTTTTTAGTTAATATATGTACAATACCTAAAGTAGTACCCAATGTATAATATGCACTACCCAGAAATGTTGGCAATGACTAGCTATCATCATCTGTAGAAAAATTAGAAATTTTTCTACAATGGCTACTTTTTACTTAGGCATTTAAAACTATAAGTGGAAATTTTAAAAATAGCAAGGATCCCTTGGGGCTGGCCCCGTGGCCGAGTGGTTAAGTTCGCGCACTCCGCAGCAGGCGACCCAGTGTTTCGTTGGTTCGAATCCTGGGCGCGGACATGGCACTGCTCATCAAACCACGCTGAGGCGGCGTCCCACATGCCACAACTAGAAGGACCCACAACGAAGAATATACAACTATGTACCAGGGGGCTTTGGGGAGGAAAAGGAAAAAATAAAATCTTAAAAAAAAAAATTGTTTAAAAAAAAAAAATAGCAAGGATCCCAGTAAGTGCATAATTGGCATTCTCACTTCAAAAATTTTATGATATGATATGAACACAGGGAGTCCTATGCACATGAAGACCATGACAGTCCACAGAGTAAATGATGACTTTGTCTTTGAGAATCACGAGTCACTCGAGCATGAAGACAAGGACTACGCTGATGACTGCAACGGAGAAGGTAGAGAAAAAGGAAGATGTAGAAAAGAATAAGAAAATAGCTGCCTCTACCTGTCAGACCCCTGATAGGTGATAAATGGCACTCTTAAATGGAGTAACTAAGGGCAATTCATTAAAGCAACCATTTACAAAAGTGTGGGCAAGGCTTAGGGGAACCAACAAGGTAAGGTGCAGTATCTCAGGTCAGAAACAGCAGGGTGCTACTGCTACACTTCAGCCAAAGGAGTGACAGGAGGGAGCAGTTACCAGCACCCTGAGAAAATGACTGTCTGGAGAGGGCCAATGTCAGGAGCTGTGGCTTTGGGTAAAGAGTTACAATCAACCCACAGCAACTCGGCAGGGATAGAGCCAGCAGACCAAGCACAGCTGCTTCATTCTCCTTTCATCCTTGATCATCTGATGGTGACTTCCATCACCAAAACTTAATTAGAAACCAGAAATCAAGGCAACTCATACAGGACAGATCCTCTGTGCAGACAGTAGCACAGAGAAGGATCTAGAGTACTTCTGGTAGAGCAAACACAAAGTATTCAAAAAAGCATCCCACACTGGGGTAAGGGTTGCATTAGAAAGGAATGTACTTGTCAATCCCTCAGCAGTGGTTTTAGTTGCCACCCTAATCCTAGCAGGATATATCAGACACCACATAAAAGAACTACTCTGCCATATGCCTATTGTTTCTTAAATGCCCGACCTTACTAGCATCCTAATAGTCACCCCATTCGTTTCCCCATCTTTGCAGTAAAGACCATTGATATCATTTCAGTCTCTTCAGCTTGATGTAAGACCCAGTTTCCCCTGGCCTTCACCTCCAGATCTTTCCTAGCTACACTTTCGTTTCCATAGATAATACTGCTCCTAGCTCAGCTGAAACCTTTTACAGGTAAATGCCAAACTATCCACTCCTCACCTTGTACATGGGACCAGAACACTCCCTCCTCTGTTGAATCAGCCAGGATAAACTAAGCCAAATTATGCCAACAAAAAACACCAAAACCTTAGTGGCTTTAAAACAGTAAAGTTTATTTCTTGCCCACTGTATCATACATAAACCAAGGACCTCTACCCGGTGTTATCTATCACTCAGGAACCCAGCTAACAGAAGACTCCTTCTCAACACATGGTTTCCATGATCTCAGAGGCAAGGGAAAAAACATGGTGAATTACACAGTGGCTCTTAAAGCTTCTTCATGGAAGTGACACACATCAATCACTTCAACTCATAATTTATCATCCAAAAAAAGTCACATGGCAAAAGCTAATTTCAAACTGGTAGAGAAAAACAATCATACTATATCAAAGTGAAAGGTTTCATTTTTTTTTTTTAAAGATTTTATTTTTTCCTTTTTCTCCCCAAAGCCCCCCAGTACATAGTTGTATATTCTTCGTTGTGGGTCCTTCTAGTTGTAGCATGTGGGATGCTGCCTCAGCGTGGTTTGATGAACAGTGCCATGTCTGTGCCCAGGATTCAAACCAACGAAACACTGGGCCGCCTGCAGCGGAGCGCACAGACTTAACCACTCGGCCACAGGGCCAGTCCCAAGAAGTTTCATTTTTGAGCAGACTCTAATGACATGTAAGTTCTATTTGTTCCACGTTCTTCTTAGGGGAGCATAATATTGAAAAAAATAAAAGAAAACCACACCATGAAGTCAAAAAATTGTCCTTAAAGTAGCAAGGGTTATAATAATTTATTACAGGTGTCAGCAAACGTTTGAAACTAGTGTACCAAGCTGAGAGATTTGTCAGAAGATAGACAGGGTCAAAAGACCTTCACAAACTAGTTCCTCCCTTCAGAGTTCTCTGGAATGCAATAAATATTAACACTGTCAGTAATCCTGGGAAGCAGCAAATCCTGGGCAGAAAATGTGACTTTAGATGTTAGGCCTTAAAATTAGAAACAAAAGGGGTCATATTATTCTCTCCGACTTAATAGGGTGTGGGAAACATGGACTCTCCCCCATGTAGCAATGGAAATTTCTGACTCACTGTCTCCAGGTCTCAGTTGAAATGTCATTTCGTCAGAGACACCCAACCTGCACACTTTATACCAATAGCATCCCTCCCCAACCCCATCCTATCTCCCATCTCTCACTTCTGCTTAATGTGCTTTGTCTTCATACCACTTATCACCCATCTTCTGTCTCATATCTATCTCTTTCTTCCTATCCACTAGAATGTAAACTTTGAGGCAGGGATTTTATATATCCCCAGTGCTTAGAAGATTGCTTAGCACATAGTAGGCACTTATTAAATATTCATTGCATAAGTGAACGAGTATATGAGAGCTCTAACAGGTGTTCAGAGGAAAAGCTAGCCTTTACCTGTGGGAGGGACTCAGCAAGAAGATCTCTACACTTGGAGGAAGCACACATGATGGGCCTTGGGCTCATAGACTCTGAGTGCATCCATATTGAGATTTCCATCATAAGAATTTCTGCAGCGCACATCCTTTACACTGATAATTCCAGGCCTTCACTAGGGCCTTGATAAACGTTTTAACCTGCTCTCCACTCTTCTGCTTCATTCACTCGATGGAGAATAATGAGATCACAATATACGCTGCTTCTACCCCACAGGAAATGGCTCTGGACTGGAGCTGGATCTGCAGCCAACAGCTCCCTTAACTCTGTGTCCATCCTCCTACAATCTCTCTAAAACCTGCACATCCTTCAAGCCTCAAGTGAGTCACTGACTCAAGAAGCATTCCCTGATCCCCAACTATGCTGAGGGTCATAGCTATTACCCTTCTGGTGCCTTGTAAACTTCCTCCATTGCACATTTCATACTCAGAGCTCCCAGAAGTCAAGAATCAACCTGTTTGGCCTCCTCTGTATACCCACTGCCTTACACCATGTCCAGCTTGTAGTACAGGCTCTGTCAATATAGAGTAAATGAAAAATTAATGTAATGAGTAAATGAATAAATAAGTAATAATAAATTAATCCATATATGAACTACTGTTATTCAAATGTGTACAGATGCTTTTGACATTCATGAAATGAAAATTTCTTTAAAAGGGTTATTGAATTGAGGCTGACTTTTTGAAATGTGTATTTTCTCAATTAGTAAATGCTAAAACACTACTACTATCATATGGGAATTCCAGCAATGTTTTGATTTTTTTTTAAAAAGATCCTTATTCTTGAAGAATTGGAAAATTGGTGAGCTAGAATATGACAATGAAATTAAATTCATATACAGAAAGGTGTGATATAGGCTGCAAATATACTGGCTCTATTAAGTAAGCATATGAAGTTTATAGAAAATTAATTCAGTCGTGATTTTGATTGACTCAATAAAAAGGGAGAAGCAGACTCATGTAATTCTTCTCATAGACCATAGATTTTCATTTCCTTTTCATGGGAGTCTCTCAGATGTAACACAATTATATATTTTCTCCCAATGAATATGACAATCTCCTCACCTCCAATACAGACATACAAACACACAGCAGCAGACTCTTAGGCAATCTCACATATCTTATAACCAAACAAAAACTCCTAAAGCTTTTACTCCATAAAATGAGAAGATCTAGCCAAATAATCTTTAAGGTCTTGTTTTGGGGTTTAAATTTTATAACTTCCTAAGAAACCTAGTTGAGAAGATGATTTCACTGTTACTCAAGGCAGTATACTGATTAAATCAGCTGTAATATGGTCAATCTAAAGTTATTATAAAGCTTGTAAAAATAATCCCATAGATTATTCATGACCACTTATTATTGCTTTGGGAATAACAGAACCCAGTCATTTTTTCAAAGAGGCAGGGATATTTCTGCATCAACAATGAACAAACTTTGTAACTATAATAGTCTGTTGGACACAACAGTTATGAGCACAAGTTTGGCATCATGCAGACCAAGACTGAAACCTACTTCTCTGTCACTTACAAGCTATTGGTTATTTGACAAACCACTTAAACCCTCTAGGACTACTTCCTTCACTATAAAATGGGGGTCACAATACCTACCTCACAGGATATAGCACAATGCCTACCACTTGGAAAAAACTAAATAAATGGCACCCTGCTACACAACCATCAAATGTATTTTGACCTTGTCTCAAGTAGGTATATCTGGAACATCTTACCTAGTCAATTCCTTCATTTCTGAGCTATAGAATATGTTGCCACTTTTGGACGTTGGAATGAGTAATAGTCTTTTTTTTTTTTGAGGAAGATTAGCCCTGAGCTAACATCTGCTGCCAATCCTTTTATTTTTGCTGAGGAAGATTGGCCCTGAGCTAACACCCGTGCCCATCTTCGTCTACTTTATATGTGGGGCGCCTGCCACAGCATAGCTTGAGGAGCAGTGCATAGGTCTGCAACCAGGATCCGAATCAGCAAACTCCAGGCTGCCAAAGCAGAACGTGTGAACTTAACTGTTGGGCCACTGGGCTGGCCTCTGAGTAATAATCATTTTTAAGTTCCCCATCAATTATAAAAAAGGGCTTGGTTCAAATCTTGTTAATTACAGGAACCTCCCCTGAATACAGATGGAAAGTGGACTTTGTGCTCTACGTTACCATGCCCTCGATTGTACATTTCAAAGACTCTAAAGGAAGAGATTCCTTCCCTGGTAGTCTGATATCTTGTAATTTTAAAAAAGGAGAAAAAATCTTTCAGAAATTTTTACATAGAAGCCTCATATTTTAATGCATGACCTTAGTGAAGAGACAATCACTATATTCATATTTTACTGACAATAAGAAGACAAATTTGGTGGTGATGATACCAGAGAAGAGGGGAGCGTGAGACAGAGTGACATCAGGATCATGGTGGGGTGAGCTCTTCCCTTGGACTCTCCCCTCTAAAAACAACCAAAAGGACATTCATACACCAACAGAGGACACAGACAGATCACAAAAGACACCTGAAAGACCCACAAAGCCTACCTGAAGGTGGTGGTGGGGCTGGATCCTCCAGAGGAAGTGGAAGCTGATCCACAGGAGCTCCATGGAGAGAGACGGGCTGTGGCAGGAGGAAGTATGCAGGTGAAAAGGGCACCCCATTCCCACCTAGTACTCCAGAATCATCCAGAACACAGTGTGGTGAGTGTGGTAGTAGCTGAGGGGAAAGGGCACAGGTGAGGAGAGGTGCTCTGTCCCCTCCCAGCACTCCAGCCCCAGAATCATCCAGAGAACAGTGCAGAGAGCGTGGCAGCGGCAGCAGAGAAAAAGCACAGGTGAGGGAGGTGTCCCATCCATGCCTGGCATTCCAGCTCCAAGATCACCTGGAGCAAGGTGGAGATAGCTTGGTGGTGGTGGCAGGGAATGTGCACAGCCCCAGAATCGTCCAGAGCACAGTGTGGAGAGTGTGGCAGCAGCGGAGGGGAAATGCACAGGTGAGGGAGATACCCTGTCCCCGCCCAGCACTCCAGCCCCAAAATCATCCAGAGCATGACCCAGAGAGCTTGGCAGTGGCAGCAGGGAAAGCATGCAGGTGAGGAGAGGTGCCCTGTCCCCATCCAGTAGTCCAGCCCCAGAATCATCGGGAGCATGGCAGTGGCAATGGGGAAAGGGAAAGTGCACAGTCCTGAAATTGCCCACATCTCCATACAGAGAGACAAGCAGGGGCTGGGGGAAGCACTGGGGAAGGAAAGTATCCCTCCTCATGCCCAGGGCTTGAGATCTGCCATCAATCAGTTACTCAGAGAGAAAAGCAGTCAGTGGCCAGAGCTGGGGAGGCCCTGCTCATGCAAGCCCCAGAATACACAGTGCCTGATCCCCACCCAGTGGCAGTATGTGGCAGCTGCAACCAGATAAGAGCATCATGAGGAAGCAAAAATCCAATCCATCAAGCAGTATGAGTAGGTATATTAAATCTCCAGGCCAGAAGGAAAGCGACAGGTACCCAGAAACCAACCCTGAAGGCATAGAAATCCATAACCTAAGCAACAAAGAATTCAAAACAGCTATCATAAAAAAACTCAACGAGTTACAAGAAAACACAGAAAGACAAATTAACGAATTCAGGAGCTTCTTCACAAAGGAGATTGAAACCATAAAGAAGAACCAATCAGAATTGTTGGAGATGAAAACCACAATGGATGGAATAAAGAAAAATCTGGATTCCCTAAACAACAGAGCTGAAAATATGGAGGAGAGAATCAGCCAGTTAGAGGGTAGTAAGTACTATAGAAATGCATCAGAGGGAGGAGAAGAGAGAACTAAGACTAAAAAGAAGTGAAGAAGCTCTCAGAGAAGTATCTGACTCAATCAGGAAATGTAACATAAGGATTATAGGTACTCCAGAGGAAGAACAGAAGGAGAATGGAGCAGAAAGCCTGTTCAAAGAAATAATAGCTGAGAACTTCCCAAACCTGTGAAGGGAGCTGGAAATCCCTGTGACAGAAGTCAATAGATCTCCAAACTTTATCAATGCAAAAAGACCAACTCCAAGACATATAGTAGTGAAGCTGGCAAAAGTCGAGGACAAAGAAAATATACTAGGGGCAGCAAGGCAGAAGAAAATAACTTACAAAGGAACCCCTATCAGGCTTTCAGCAGATTTCTCAGCAGAAACATTACAGGCAAGGAGAGAGTGGAATGATATATTCAAAATCCTAAAAGACAAAAACTTTCAACCAAGAATACTCTATCCAGCAAAAATCTCCTTCAGATATGACAGAGAAATAAAAATTTTCCCAGATAAACAAAAGCTACAGGAGCTCATTGCCACAGACACCCCCTACAAGAAATCCTCAAGAAGCCCCTCATACCTGAAAAATAAATAGGAAAGGGGCTACAAAGCCCTGAGCAAGGAGATGAATAGATAGGCAATAATCAGAAAACAGCAGCCCTCTATCAGATCAGCTTAGTAAACACTTAACTTTAACATCAAGCAAAAAGAGAAGGAAAACACCAAAACAAAAATGATCTCATCATTTTTTATGCTTTTTTTTTTTTGAGGAAGATTAGCCCTGAGCTAACTACTGCCAATCCTCCTCTTTTTGCTGAGGAAGGCTGGTCCTGAGCTAACATCTGTGCCCATCTTCCTCTACTTTATATGTGGGACACCTGCCACAGCATGGCCTGCCAAGCGGTGCCATGTCTGCACCCAGGATCCGAACCAGCGAACCCCGGGCTGCCAAAGCAGAACATGCACACTTAACCGCTGCACCACCGGGTTGGCCTTGATCTCATCATTTTAACCACAAACTCACAACACAAGATGGAAAAATATATGACAAAAATAACTCAAAGGGGGAAGAGGAAACGGATGGAATCAGTATAGTCTATGGAAATAAGAGGTTATCAGAAAATGGACTATCTCAACTACAAGATTTTTTATATGAACCTAAGGGTAACCACTAAACAAATAATTAGAACTGAGACATTTATTATACACAAGGGGAAAATGAGGAAAACCAACAGAGAAAACTACCTAATCAAATTGGTAGTCCAAAATACACAAGATGAGAAATAAAGGAAAGGCAGAGGGAGCAGGAAACTTGCAATAAAATGGCAGTATTAAGTGCTCATATATCAATAATCACTCTGAATGTAAATAGATTGAATGCTCCAATCAAAAGACACAGAGTGGTAAGATGGATTAAAGAACAAGACCCAATAATATGCTGCCTCCCGGAAACACATCTCAGCTCTAGAGAGAAACATAGGCTCAGAGTGAAGGGATGGAAGACAATACTCCAACCTAATGGCAAATAAAAGAAAGTAGACAAAGGAGACTTCAAGATAAAACAGGTACAGAGAGATATAAGGGGCAGTATTTAATGATAAAAGGGACTGTCCACCAACAAGACATAGCACTTACAAACATGTATGTACCCAACATAGGAGCACCAAAGTGCATAAAGCAACTATTAACAAACCTAAAAGGAGATATTAATGACAACACAGTAATTGTAGGGGACCTCAACACTCCACTTACATCAATGGATAGATTATCAGACAAAAAGTCAACAAGGAGATAGTGGACTTAAACGAAAAACGAGACCAGATGAACTTAATAGATAGCACTCCATCCAAAATCAGCAGAATATACATTCTTCTAAAGCACACATGGAACATTCTCAAGGACAGACCATATATTGGGAAACAAGGCAAACCTGAATAAACTTAAGAAGATTGAAGTCATATCTACTATCTTTTCTGACCATAATGCCATGAAACTAGAAATCAACCACAAGGAAAAAGCTGGAAAAGGAACAAAATGTGGAGACTAAACAACATGCTACTGAACAACCAATGGATTGTTGAAGAAATAAAGGGAGAAATCAAAAAATATTTGGAGACAAACAAGAACAAAAACACACTGTACCAACTCTTATGGGATTCAGCAAAAGCAGTCCTAACAGGGAAATTTATAGCAATATGGGCCCACATAACAAACAAGAAAAAGCTCAAATAAACAATCTTAAAGTACACCTGACAGAATTAGAAAAAGAAGAACAAAGCCGAAACTCAGCAGCAGGAGGGAAATAAAAATTAGAGCAGAAATAAATGAAATTGAAACAAAAAAGACTGTAAAAAGGATCATTGAAATACGTAGCTGGTTCTTTGAGAGGATAAACAAAAATGGACAAATCCTTAGCAAGACTTACTAAGAAAAAAAGAGAGAAGACTCAAATAAATAAAATTAGAAATGAAAGAGAAGAAATTACAATGGATACTACAGAAATACAAAAGATTAAAAGAGAATATTATGAAAAACCATACGCCAACAAACTGGACAATCTAGAAGAAATGGATAAATTCTTAGACTCTTACAACCTCCCAAAACTGAATCAAGAAGAAATAGAGAATCTGAATAGACCAATCACAAGTAAAGAGATTGAAATGGTAATCAAAAACCTCCCCTAAAATAAAAGACCAGGACCAGATGGCTTCTCTGAAGAATTCTACCAAACATTCAAAGAAGATTTATTACCTATTCTCAAACTATTCCAAAAAATTGAGGAAGATGGAAATATTCCTAATACATTCTATGAGGCCAAAATCACCCTGATCCCAAAGCAAAACAAGGACAATACAAAGAAGGAAAATTATAGGCCAAAATCGCTGAGTAACATAGATGCAAAAATCCTCAACAAAATATTGGCAAACCAAATACAGCAATACATTAAAAAAAATCATACACCATGATCAAGTGGGATTCATACCAGGGACACAGGGATGGTTCAACACCCGCAAATCAGTCAAAGTGATACATCATATTAACAAAAGGAGGAACAAAAACCACATGATCATCTCAGTCGGTGCAGAGAAAGTATTTGACAAGATCCAACATCCACTCATGATAAAAACTCTCAACAAAATGGGTATAGAAAGAAAATACCTCAACATAATAAAGGCCATATATGACAAACCCACTGCCAACATCATACTCAATGGGGAAAAACTGAAAGCCATCCCACTGAGAACAGGAACAAGACAAGGGTGCCCACTCTCACCTCTCTTATTCAACATAGTACTAGAGGTTTTGGCCAGAACAATTAGGAAGGAAAAAGAAATAAAAAGAATCCAAATAGGCACTGAAGAAGTGAAACTCTTGCCCTTTGCAGACAACATAATGTTATACACAGAAAACCCTAAAGAACCCATCGGAAAACTATTAGAAATAATCAACAACTACAGCAAAGTTGCAGGGTACAAAGTCAATGTACAAAATTCAGTGACATTTCTACACTCTAATAATGAACTAACAGTATGAGAACTCAAGAATATAACCCCATTTACAATCGCAACAAAAAGAATAAGATAGCTAGGAATAAATTTAACGAAGGAAGTGAAAGACCTATACAAGGAAAATTATAAGACATTACGAAAGAAATCAATAATGACATAAAGAAATGGAAAGATGTTCCATGCACATGGATTGGAAGAATAAACATAGTTAAAATTGTCATACTACCTAAAGCAATCTACAGATTCAGTGCAATCCCAATCAGAATCCCAACGACATTCTTCACAGAAATAGAACAATGAATCTTAAAATTCATATGGGGCAATAAAAGACCCTGAATAGCTAAAGCAATCCTGAGAAATAAGAATAAAGCTGGTGGCATCTCAATCCCTGACTTCAAAATATATTACAAAGCTATAGTAATCAAAATAGCATGGTACTGGTACAAGAAGAAGCACACAGATCAATAGAACAGAATTGAAAGCCCAGAAATAAAACCACACATCTATGGACAGCTAATCTTTGACAAAGGAGCCAAGAACATACAATGGAGAAAGGAAAGCCTCTTCAATAAATGGTGCTGGGAAAACTGGACAGCCACATGCAAAGGAACGAAGGTAGATCATTATCTTTCCCCATACACAAAAATAGACTCAAAATGGATCGAACAGTTGAAGGTAAGACCTGAAACCATAAAACTTCTGAAAGAAAATATAGGCAGTACACTCTTTGACATCAGCCTTAAAAGGATCTTTACAAATATGATATCCACTCGGACAAGGGAAACAAAAGAAAAAATAAACAAGTGGGACTTCATCAAACTAAAGAGCTTCTGGAGGCAAAGGAAACCAAGATCAAAATGAAAAAACAACCCACCAACTGGGAGAAAATATTTGCAAATCATATATCCAATGAGGGGTTAATCTCCACAATATATAAAGAACTCACACAACTGAACTACAAAAAAAACAACAACCCAATCAAAAACTGGGCAGAGGATATGAACAGACATTTCTCCAAAGAAGATATACAGATGGCCAATAGGTACATGAAAAGATTCTCAACATCACTAATCATCAGGGAGATGCAAATCAAAACTACACTTAGATGTCACCTTACACCTGTCTGAATGGCTATAACCACCAAGACAAAAAATAATAAATGTTGGAGAGGTTGTGGAAAAAAGGGAACCCACATCCACTGCTGGTGGGAATGCAAACTGGTGCAGCCACTTTGGAAAACAGTATGGAGATTTCTCAAAAAATTAAAAATAGAATTACCATATGACCCAGCTATCCCACTACTGGGTATTTATCGAAAGAAGTAGAAATCAACATTACAAAGAGACTTAATGCACGCCTATGTTCATTGCAGCATTATTCACAATAGCCAACACTTAAAAACAACCCACGTGCCCACTGACTAATCATTGAATAAAGAAGATGTGGTATACATACATACAATGGAATACTACTCAGCCATAAAAAAGACATAATCGTCACATGGATGGACATTGAGGACATCATGTTAAGCAAAATAAGCCAGACAGAGAAACACAAACACTGTATGACTTCACTCATATGTGGAATATAAACAAACTTACAGACAAAGAGAACAATTTAGTGGTTATCAGGGGAGGGGAGGGGAGGGTGGGCACAAGGGGTGCAGGGGCACGTTTATATGGCGTTTGACAAATATTAACGTACAACTGAAATTTCACAATGTTATGAAGTATTTACACCACAACAAAAAAATTTTTTAAAAAAAGAAGACATATTTGAAGTCACCTACACAAAAGTATGATACAGGTTGCAAATGCACTTTGTCTCTACTGAGTAAATATATGGAGTTTATAGCAAATTAATTCACTCATGATTTTGATAACTGACCATGTCAACAGAGATGCAGACACATGCAGAATTAAATTAAATGCTGAATACTTGTATTTTCATACATTATCAGCAAACTAGAGGATTATTTACTGATCTCTCTAACACATACACACACACACTTTTTATTTCAAGAATTTTCCATAATAGCCCATAAATCTATATGTACAGGGGGATGAAAACTAAATACTCTAAGAGACAACTGTACATCCCAAGGATGTTTCTGCAATTGCTCTACTGAAGTCCTAAATTTTGAAGCCACAATTGGAGGCCCAAAATAAGGAAACAGGTAACTGAAATCCTTTTCACAGAAGGCTCTTGCCAGACTGTGCTTGTGGGAGAATCAATCTGAATTCTAACTCCAAAGGTAGAAATGGAAAATAATAGAGCAATTTCTCCCTGGAGGAGAAAGCTTTTGATCCTAGCACCTATAAAACGCTATTGCCTATGTTCTTTGCAGATTCTGATTTATCCAGACTCTGAAAGGTCTGACTCTCAAAAGAAGGTGAGGTAGCCAGGTTTATCAAATACGTGAAGCTCCTCATTTCTGTGCTACCTGCAGTCCAATTGGCTTCCTTTAATGGGTGAAAGTAGTTAAGTGAGTTAAGAATAGATCCCATGCTTATTTTGAGCCCACTGCTTCCTAGTTTGCTCTGTTCCTAACACATATATCATTCTACCACTGCATTCTGTTGGAGTTTTCTAACATTTATGCTCATTTCAGCAACTTCCAATTATTCTTCTACTGAGATCTTGAGCAAGAAAATGAGTATGCGAGTATGTATGTGTGTGTGTGTGTGTGTGTGTACTGTATTAGTTAAATGTATTCTAAAGGAATTTCCTATGGTTTCAAGTGCAAATCTGTCATTCTGAAAGGATCCTCATCCTTGGAGAAATTCCATACAGGGAATAGATTGCTGAAGTCATTTAATAAATATCAAAGAAAAAACGAGAAAAATCAAAGAATTTAAAGATAGGGAAATTGTCAGGTTTGACTAGCTATATTTTGCCTTAAAGAAAAGCTAGTCATTTTACCAGAACAAGAAAAGGGACTTCGTACCAGAACATGTTGAGAAGAACGGGTAAGACTACTGGACAAAAGGAGTGTTTCAGAAGGAAATAAAACATTTTGAAGCCACCGATAACTTACCTAAATTTGTTTGATAGTTGTGTGATTGGTCATCAGATATATCCTATTTGTTATCACGCAGTTGGATTTTTAAGAAAAATTAAAATTCCAGTATAAAATATCCTTAAACATAGTAGCTAATAAAAAGAGGGGGGGGACCTTTCTTTTTAGTATTGATTTCAATGTGATAGCATATTAGAAAGGTTGTTTCATTTTAAACATTAATGAAACCATGCCATGTTTTACAAGGCTCCTACTTCACTACTGTCTGTTCTAAATGCAGTATTTGTGTCCTACATGATGTACTAGGTGGGTGTATTGCCAATCGATAGGTACATAATGTACCATACAATTATGCATATGACACATTGGATTACAGTGAGTTATTTTCCATACACTGTCTGCAATTTGCCTTACCTAAGTGTTCGATTTTAAAACAGCTGTATTTCAGTAAATGTGTGATTCTCATCACACAATTTCAAAATAAGGTACTGGTACCAACTGAGCACAACGCGAGTGGAAGTATACCTAATGTCTATTTCTATATTAAAAGAAACAATGTATGCATATCAAAATAGGTATATCAAATAAATCTATGTATCTGAAACTCCATTATGGCAGATCAATTTAAATTGAAAAAGGAGCCAATTGGGCATGAAACAAGTGGGCTATATCTGCATACTCAGTATGTGTACATACAGAGCCAGACCTTTCCACCAAGGCCACTGATCAGAGCCAGCTACACGGAAGCTCCATCAGAACAAAGATTCACAGAATAGACAGACTCTAACTCACCAATTTTCTACCCAATATTGTGTATTCAATAATGATCCTATTATTAAGTACATGGGCATAATTGAAGGTAATCTGAAGAAATATAGATACAACTGCTTTCTTCACATTACGTTGTCATTATAACTAACAACATTTAAATGTAGGCATGTACTTACTGACAAATTTTGGTGATAAATCATAAAGTAAATATTCACATTTTATATACTTAATGGCAGTGGATACTCTGCCATTAAGTTCTCAGGGTACTCTGATTGACTACTCTTTGAAACCTCTAACTTTTACCTTCCTTGAAAAATAAAGCAGGGGCTGGCCTGGTCACATAGTGGTTAAGTTCATGCACTCTGCTGCAGTGGCCCAGGGTTCACAGGTTCGGATTCCAGGCATGGACCTATACTGCTCATCAAGCCATGCTGTGGCGGCATCTCACATATAAAACAGAAGAAGACTGCCACAGATGTTAGCTCAGGGACAATCTTCCTCACCAAAAAAAATGGAATGGCCATAGCTTGGTGTTCCGACTGATAACATGTGTGGGCCACGGGGAGACAGAGTGTGATACTCGAACAATGTCCACTCCCAAGAAACACTGTGAACCAACCAGCTCTGATGGCTGCCATGGTAGTAGCCCCAGCAGGCTGCCCAGCCTCCAGCTCTGCTCCCAGACCCACACTTCAGGGTTTGCTTCAAAAGCCACTGGTCCCTAAGCCACCTTGTACCCTGGAAGCGGTTTTTAAAAAAATAAAAAACAAAAGTAAAGTAAAACTCTTCTATCTATAAGTGGGGTATAAATATTGTGAGAGAATAGATGCATGTAATTATCATTTACTCTCTCAGGCAAGTAGTCTACTCAGAAAACAAAAAAAACTTCCCTCATGGTAGCATACCTCTATGGTAGAAGTTTAGGAATTTAAAATGTAACCTCAGTCTCTCCACTGCCTGCCCTCTACTCTACTTAGTCTGGTCTTATATCTAGTTTAGACCCCCCAAGTTCTCCACATTGCCCTCAGCTCTGCCACTGCCCACACTCATCCATGTCCCGACTGTTGCCTATGGTGAGAGTTACACTGGAGCCATTATCGTTTCTTTTATCACCATTCAGAAGCAGAAGCATTTGTTTGGTTGTAGTTCTCACCATTGATTCATTCAACATATATGTATTTCATGACTGTTACATGTCAGATATTTTTCTCGTCACTGGGGACACAAATGTAAACAAGAAACTTCTACTTGTTCTAATGGAACTTAGCAAAGCCACCATTCTACCAGATATCATGGCAGTGGGGTTGGGGAAGGAAGGGGAGAAGACAGGAGAAGTGATGAGTGGAGCCAGATCCCCAGCCTCCAATCTCTGGTGCTGGGAAGAAACCAGGCAGCAGTGGACTGTGGTAAGCAACCGTTGTTGTTGCTGGTAGGCTCAATCCTTTTTGTCCATGGAGTTGCTTGGCCAGATCTCTAGCACCCACTGGAAATGGCCTTGAGCAGTAACCTCACCCACACCCTGGATTTCCAACCAGCCATAATGCTAAATACTGAATGTCAAGTAGCTTAGATTCTCAATTTTATCTTTAAACCACAGCCCAAGAAGGAACGGAGTCTTCAACTTCTTGTATAATTTTCCAAGCTACTCCATTCAGTTCCCCCAGGCACAACAGGATATAATACATTTAACTAATTATATTTTTTATTGGGTTTAGTTGAGAAAACGTTTGAACTCAGCCAGTTGTACATTTATTTCAGGATCCTCAAGTTCTACAAAAATATCTACTAAGTACCTCAATTTTGATAGTTTTCATGGTGTGTCACATTTTACACCTCATGGTTACTTGAATTAAGCTGACAGTTTTATATATAGCAGGGCATACATCTTGTATGTAATTTGTGGACCCCCTCTGTTTTGGAATGGTCTGTACACATTTAACCTGCTATTAAAAACACATTGGTACCCAGAGAAATGGATAGCTTCAGAGCCACTATCTTTTCCCTGATTACAACAAACAATGTTGGAAGTTGAGACATATGAATAAACATTTGGAAATGTGTGTGTATACCCATCTTTCCTGCAGGTAAAATGACTAGAAGTGCCTTTAAAATGTCAGGAATGGGCCACTATATATATTCTCCAAATCATAGATGTTTTCAAGCCTATGAAAAAACTTTATTATGAAAATTCTTTTTTTTTTTTTTTTGAGGAAGATTAGCCCTGAGCTAACGTCTGCTGCCAATCCTTCTCTTTTTGCTGAGGAAGACTGGTGCTGAGCTAACATCCCTGCCCATCTTCCTCGACTTTATATGTGAGACGCCTACCACAGCATGGCTTGACAAGTGGTGCGTAGGTCCGCACCGGGGATCCGAATCAGCAAACCCCAGGCCACTGAAGCGGAAATTGTGAACTTAACCGCTGCGCCACCAGGCTGGCCCCAATTATGAGAATTTTTTTAAAAGGCACCATATTCAAAATTCATCAACAACTCAAACTTAGAATTTACATGTACAAATTTTCCTAATTTGGGAGCATTATTAAACCTATTATTACTGTATCTAATATTTTATGTTACTATACTAATAATTTACAATATATAGGGAATACTACTTCATAACATAAAATATTTGACCTTCCACACAACATAATTTAGCCAGAACATCTATGCCAAAAGTGACACAAAAGATCTTTTTGTTTTCTTTCTTAGATTAGCTTTATTAAGGTGTAATTCACATACAATAAAATGCATTTATATTATGTGCACAAGTCCTATAAGTTTTGACAAATGTGTACAAGCATGTGACCAAGTAGTCAACACCACAACCCAGCTGTGGAACATTTCCATCCCACCAAAAAGTTCCCTCAGACTTCTTTGCAATCAATCCCCCAATCTCCACCCCAGGCTACCACTAAGCTACTATTGCTATAGATTAGTTTCCTCTGTTCTAGAATTTCATAGAAATGGAGTCACACAGCATGCATGCTTATGCCTGGTTACTTTTACTCAACATGATAATGCTGAGATTCATCCACACTGTTGCGTGTTTCAGTAGTTTATGCCTTTTCATTGCCTACTGGTATTCCATTATACAATATACCACAATTTGCTTATTCATTCATCTGTTGGTAGACATTTTGGTTGTTCAAAGGTATTTTTAGCAGCGCTGTGCCATTGCTTTCACTACAGCTGTGTGCACATGCATGTGTGTGTTGTAGTGTAGTGATGTGTGTGTGTTTGTGGGGGAAGGGGGTTTGTGTAGCATGAAAGATGAGGTGTCTGGCCAAGTATAGCTAGAAGAAGAATGAAGGAGATGACAGAATACTTCTAGTTACTCTAACTTCGGAGTTTCTCCCCCAAATTAGGATTCTTGGCAAATTCCCCCATCTTTGACTTGCTTAAATAAACTCAGACATCTTTTTCGTTTGAAAGGTTTTGTAATGGTTCAAGAGAGCAGCAGTGGATGATTGTGGGCTATGAGCAGAGCTTTATACGGCACCAGGTTTAACATGGTGGTCCCTGGATGGTCACCCTTGTCTCCCTTCTGAAAGGGTCACTGGAAGGCACGACTCACTGCAAAAACCAGAGTTTCTCCCCCGCCTCTGACTGGTCTTTTGTGAAGACTATTTGAGAGGAGGAAAGCATTAGTTTTTCATGAAGGAATCTTCTTGCCAAGGATGTGAAGATGCCAACGTCCACCTGGTCTGCTGACCCAGGTGGAATTTTCCCTTTTCTGAGACTCTTGAGGGGATGACAGACAATTCACTGGGTCTCTATTAATTTCCTAGGGCTGCTGTAACAAATTACTACAAACTGAGTGGCCTAAAACAACAAACATTCACTTTTTCACAGTTCTGGAGGCCAGAAATCTCAAATCAATGTGTCAGCAGCACTGCACTCCCTCTGGAAGCTCTAGGGGAGAATGCCTCCCTTGCTTCTCACTTCTGGTAGCTGTGTCATTCCGTGGCTGTGGCCACACCTCTCTCTGCTCCAACCTCACATTGCCCTCTCCTCTGACTGACTGTCATCTCTCTTTGCCTCTCTTATAAGGACACATGTGATGGAATTTAGGGCCCACCTAGATACTTCATAGTTATTTTCTCATCTCAAAATCCTCAATGCAATGACACCTGCAAAGACCCTTTTTTTCAAATAAGGTAACATTTAAAGTTCCAGGAATTAGGACTTGATATCTTTGGGTGAGCATTATTCAACTTACTGCAGCCTTATCCATTTATTAGTTCATTCTATAAATACTTATTTGTCTACTCTTTGCCCAGATCTCTTTGAGGCACCAAACAAAATTCCTACCAGCATGGAGTTTATATTCCAAAAAAGACAGTCTCTAGGTAAATGTGCTATCATGCAGTTGAGTAAGACAGGGAAGGAAGAAAAACCAGTAAAAGAGCATATTACTAAAGCAGCTGCTAGAACACCAGGGGCTCAATTCTGCCAGGAACGCATCCCAGAACTGTCCACTAGAAAGACAGGAGCTGGAGCACTTCTCCACAGGCTCCTGTCCACCACTGGGTGAGGGATGCCTCAACAACATTAACTTCCTTAGACTTTGGGCTGCACTTGCGTGTAGTCTGAGCAAACTCCTGCCAGTCCAGAGAAGGCCCTGGGACAGAATATATTACACTTTTGAGATGACAGTGGTATGTGAGAGGAGCCTGTGCCTGCACAGAACTGTCCACTACGGCTGCAGCAGAAAACAAAAGTGAACTGAGGGGACATGACAGGGGCACCAGGGGCATCTGCCACACTTGCCTTACAGGATTCACCACATCCTCTCTGCCTTTGCACCTATTGCACATAATGCGGTTAACAAGAGTTGTGCAATACTCAAAACTAAGCACAAATACTACATACACGATTGACCATGAGCCGCTACAGAGGCCCAGAGCAGATACAAAGACAGTGCACAACCACCATCGCCATCTGTTAGTGGAAAAGAGAATTGCTATGCTTTTACTTTGCAAAGTAGCTCTGTTTGGATTAGGAAAAGTTCATAATTGAAACTTTGTAAGCAGAGGAATTATGTAATTCTTACGTCACACGGTTTCTGTGAGGCGTAAATAACACAATTCACAGGAAAGCACTTTTTCTATCATAAAATATTATATAAATGTTAGTTTCTATAAAGTTACGGGAGGGCTTAAAGCTTCGTCTCTGCTCCTAGCCCAGATTAAATGGTCCATTGTAGCCAGATACCAAGCGGGTATCCGAGAGTATAGAATGCTATTCTTACTTTTGCCTTCTGCCTAAAACACCCATTCTGTGACTTCCACCTGCTAAGAGTTAAAGTCCAGTGCAGATGTCACCCAAGAAAATTGATCATTTACTTCTGTGTGTTCCCTCTGCATCATCCCTAATAGAGCACACACCACATCACACCGAAGTTCACGGTAAACATTTCTCTGGCCTCACTCAATAGTGAACCTCCTGAAGGCAAGGACTATACCTGATCCCTCTTTGCATGCCTAGCACGTAGCATTATATTTGGCATCCAGTATGCATTCGATAAACATTTGTTGAAATTGTTGAATTAATTTGCCATCAAATAACAGCAGCCTCCTTGCTACTTAGCTGTGTCTCACAGCAAGCAGCTGGGCCCAGCAGGGTGGAAGAGATGAAGGGAATTCATCTAAAATCAATTTATTTGGGGAGAAAATGTACTGTATTAAATGAAATGATTCAGTTTCATCTTTTTTGTGCACAGCTTCAGAGCTGTACATGATCATAATTTTTATGTCACATATCAAGTCCCTTAAGTCATGCGGAGATATATTACTTTTCTGTACATAGTATAACACTATAAAAACAGTACTAACAATTCTGCAGGAACTAAATCCTGGAATTACAGAAAGTGAAAATTCTAACAACCCACCTGGTAATGGCTGGGTCTTATACAGTTAAAAAAAAAACTCCTAGAAACCTACAGATACTATATAATGCACATACTCATAAAATTTTCAATTTTAAGAAAAAGAAAGACATCAGTTCCAAAGGAGAGAAAAACATATGGTTCATTTTAAATCAGTAGGCTCCATTCCAATTAAAAAGGCTGCAGACCAGAAGACCACTCAAGATTGTGATGACTTCATGGGATCCTTTCCTGTCTTTCCTGAAACTAACGAGAAATACTTAGGATATATCAGGCCATGGATCAGAAAAATATGTAAACCTGACTGTGTGATAACAACTCTGAACTGGAGAAAGGCTTTGTGGAAATGAAGCATCCTAATTGACTGGAATGATGCCCAAGTGTAGTTAGTTTAACGTAGCCATACTGTAGATCATGCTTTCTTACCAGAATATGAAAACAACTGCCAAGTAGGATTTAGAAAACTAAAAAAAAAAAAAGATTTTTCCCTTTGAAGTTCAGTGGTGGCCTGCTCTGCACACATATCCAGGGTTTGACTTGCTCTCTCACAATTTCATTTGAACACAGGCAACGGACCTGAGACAAAGTTGTGATGCAGCCAGCCTTCTGGCCACTGCCCTCCCACTCCTGTGCCGTCATCTGCGCTCAGAATCTAACGTCCTCTGCTGAGGAGGGGGCGATGGTGAAGCCACTCTGCTCCTCGCTCACTTCACCCCTTCTCCTAATCCCTCCTACAAAATGTGCTGACCTTGTTCACACCCCAGTCTCTTCCAACTCACAGCTTCCCACACTGGGCACACGATTCTTGAGCTGGCGTTTACTAATGTGCTGCTGCCTCCAGGGTAACATTTATTTTTAATAGAGGTTTTTCTGGAGACAATCATTAGAGTCATTCCGGTGGTGGGGACTGACAGCTCGATGCCAAGTCAGTAAGGAAGATACTTTCTGACAGTCCTTTTTGCACCTCCAGGTCACACCATAAACAGTTTGTCACTCTCCCTTCTCTCAGGGGAAGACTTCTGTCCAAGAAGTCAACATCCTTCAACAGGAGGATGAAGGTTCTCAGTCTTGATGACTTCCAGGAGCACTTTGGGGGACCTCTCAAACGCTGATCCTCATCTCCTTGCCTCATGAGCCTCTTTATTACTTTCATCCCACGGTCTTGTAAACCATTCATGAGGAAATAGTGAAGTAGCTCCTGAAAACTTGTTAATAAACTTATTGCCAAGAGTCACTCAGTAAAATTCATATGTAATACTTTGTTGTTCTTTTCATAGAAAAGTAGCAACAGGAATAATTTGAGGACAAGGGACACATACTGCCCCATTTTCCCACAGGAAAAAAGAGAACCTATTTCCTTGCAAATGCAACTATTTGGAAAATGTTATCGATAAGGCAAACAAAATTCAGGAGAAGGGAGTACCCTTTCTTTTTTCTCCCTGAAACCCTTCGAAAGTTGGACCTCACTCACAGTCCTGGTTCTGTTCTCTGAAGCCGTCTATCTATCATCTATCTTCTTTTTTCTTTCTCTCCAACTGCCTCTGTTTTCTTTATGCCATCTTTTAGAACTTCTGGAAAAGGCTAGATGGGAAACAGAGTTCTGGGACTAGGAGGGACAACCATGCCCTTCCCAGAATGCTTGCTCAGGCCAAGACCCCAGCGCACGTGGCCCTTCCACAAAATGTGTTAGCCTTGCTTTGCCTATGGTTAGAAGAATCCGAAAAAGAGTGTCTGTAAACGTGTAACTGAAGAGACCAGAAACACACCAAACTCAGAGAGAAACAGTTATCCTCTCAGGGAAAAAGATCTCTGTAGTTGTATTTTACTAGACTGAAGTTAATCAATTGCAGTCTAACCTTTCAAGGAAAAGACTGAATAGAAGATAGATAGTTAACAGAAACATGAAAGGAAAAAATGAAACCTAAGGTGACACTGTTTCCCATTACTTTCCAGGTGAGGAATACTACTCTGAATGTGACCAAAAGGAGCACATACACTTATCCAGGTAGTAGAAACAGACTCATCAAGCCTCATACTGATCTAAAATAAATATTTCCATTTTTTTCTGAATCCATGATCTCAAGCATTCTTTTAATAGTAAAATGGAATTTTCTACATCTCTCAAATATCAGGAAAATAGATGCTCTGGATAAGAGACACAAGCATTCCATCACTGGAAAAAGTTATCACTCCTTGGGCTCTAATAAGTTAGCCATAAGGTTTATACATCTTCTTGTACAAGTTTGGTTAATTTGTATCTATTACCATGATACTCTACGTTCACCTAGCTCAAAGCTGAGAACCATATCCTTATAACTTCTCCAACAAATAAAAATAGCTATTGTTTAACTCATTTTTACCATATGCCAGACATTCTCTAAGCAATTTCTACACATTAACATATTTTACCTTCACAATAACCCTATACAGTAGGAATTATTATTACCCCCATTTTACAGATAAGGAAAATGAAGAACTTGCTTATTATTACACAGCTGGTAAGTGTCAGAGTCTGGCTCCATAGCCCGTGTCCGTAAGCCCTTTACGATGCTGCCTTTTAAAGTAGCACGTGTGCTGGCAGCCCTCATGTGGGCCTCCAGCCAGTCTATCCAAGTGCTGCCGCCTTAAGTTATGAAGCAGAATTTTTAAATAAAATGCAATGTATTAAATTTTGAATGAATATTGTAACTGATATGCAGCAAATAAAATTTTTTCACGTTTCACTAGGTAGTATTTGATACTTAAAAAAGAGTACTGTAAGTTATAAGCATAATCATAAAATGAGTATCCATGAATCCTCGCCCCTACCTAACCACATCACCTTCACCAGTACACCCATCTGTGTGCTCTGTCTAGATCCTATCCCCATATCCCCATTTCTACCCTACAGAAAAAATCGCTATGCTAAATTTTGTGTTTACAATTCCTATCTTTCATATTATGGTTTTAACATATATGTAAATATACATTTTTCTGAGCTTTATAAAATGGTATCATATTGCATGTATTCTCTTTATTTTTCCATTCAAACTTATTGCCAAGTTTCATCCATGCTGTTGCATGTATTTGTAACACATTCAGTTCGCTGACTTCCCATAACTATTCCCCAGTCTGAAAGTTAAGTATAGGAGATTTAAATACAAGTTAATTCCTTTACAGAGATTCTATAATGGAGGGATAACTTGAGCTGATTCTTAAAAGGTAGTTGGTTTGCTTAAATCGAAAGGAGGAAGGTGAACACTTGAGGGAAAAAAAAGAAGTATGAGGAAAGTACAAAAGCAGGAAAATTCAAGATACGTTCAGGTGAAAACACATGTTTCGCTTCGATAATATGTTGAAGTCAGTGAAAGACAGCCAGCCAAGGTGAGTGAGAAGGAACAATCAGAGAGGTGGGAGGAAAACAGGGAGAAAGTGGCGTTTTAGGAGGAAAACAAGGTATGGTTGAAGAAATAAATGATCAACTAAGTTGAAAACTGCTGATGAGAGAAAAGTACCCCCTGAATTTTTCAACACCGTCATCAAGCCATCCATTTAACATTCAGTTCATCTACTGTCCCTTGTTCTAATTTCATGGTCACCCAATCACTTTCTGATTAAGAACTGATTTTCCATATAATTCTGCTTGTAGAGGGAGAATTCATCAAGAATAAGAACTTCAAGTATTTCTAGTCCCTCTGATAAGATATCTTATGATAAATCAATAAAGTAGTTTTCAATATGATCTAGTTCCCATACATAACTACAGGAGTGTATTTATCCTTTCGGGTTGCTATAACAAAATACTGTAGACTGGGTGGTTTAAAAAGCAGACATTTATTTCTCACAGTTCTGGAGGCTGGGAAGTTCAAGATCAAGATCCCAGTCAATCCAGTTCCTGATAAGAGCTCTCTTCCTGGTTTGCAGATAGCTCCCTTTGCTCTGTGTCCTCCCAGGATGGAGAGAAAGCCATCTCTCTTCTTATAAAGCCATTAATGTTATAATGAGGGCCTCAATGTCATGACATTATTCAACCCTAATTACCTCTCCAAAGCACAAACTCCAAACATCATTGCATTGGGCAGTTAGGGCTTCAGCATATGAATTCTAGGAGGCTACAACTCAATCCACATCAGGGAGAAATGTGGGTGTTCCCATGTGACTATAATAATCTCAAAACAAACTATTACAGTGGTATCTGTGTTCTAATCTGCAGAGAACACATAATGTGAGCCCATCTCAAGACCTGATCATTATTGTCCTGCAAAAAGCACATCTTTGGCTTCATAGTGTTAGCAAAATCTTGGAATTTGGCACCTAAACAAAGTTAGTACGAAGTGAGAGTCAACCTGTCTCCAAACAGCTTCCCACAGGCAACAATCATAGCTTCCAGAGTGAAATCCATCAACTAAACTCTGCGGAGACCTTCAACCTCCTTGTATAAAAAGAATTGAACACATTTCCTTATGTATAAAAGTAAATAGGATGTATAAAATTCTGAGAGCAATTTCCAACTTCCATTCACTAAGGAACTGACGCAGCCCCTCAGTCACAGTGATCAGAGAATACTGTATCCTCTGTCTGGATCTACAGACCTCTACTTTCAGGTCTGGTCATCATTTTTGTATGCCGTGTGTAAGTCCGATTCTAAGTTTCCTAACAACTGCAGAAAATGTTTCATTGTCGCTCATGCACTGCTTAAAACAAAATCATTAAGCACCAGATATTATCCATTGATTTATAGTTTGCTTTCCTCTAACATGTTCTGCAAAACACTGGCCTCCTTCTCTACCTGCTAACAAAAAGGCTTTCTTTTCTCCAACTAACCTCAGTATGTTGGGTCTTTGTTCTCTCTACTACGATCAGCGTTAGTTTTCTTCATATTTTTCAAAGTATTTTTATGCTTTTGGCAGGAAATGTTACTTCCTGTTTGATGTCAAAACTGAAAACGCCTCCTTCCCCAAGGTACAGTCCTTAAGTCTTTGCAAATGACAACATTAACCAACCTTCTGCCCACAACACCACCCCCATCCCATACCTGCCAACAGGGGTCGTATGGCTTAATAAGTTTCATTAACTTATATGCATGTTACTATAATACATTTTCTTTATCTCAAAGAAAAGAATTTGTTAAAAATTGATTAAATAATTTGACCTCTAGATTCTTGAAGTCTACTTCTATATATGCTCTCAAAACGACGTTTTTATACTTAGTTGAGAATCTTTTTGTTTTTTACACATTTTAAATTATTTCTGAATTTTGCTAGAAAGAGCTTTTCATTCCTAAATTTCACTCTTTGGTGGCTAACTCTCCTAAATTTCTTCTCCCTTTGGGGTGCAATATTTTGCTACTTTCTCAAGATTTAGCCACAGCACGGATTGGACCTACCCATGTTTCATGTCTTCCATTCTGCTGTTTCTTAAACTCATCAATTGCATCAATTTTCCATTTCTCAAATATTTGTCTGCAATATAGTTATATGTCAAGTCTATTTTGTCACTGCCAAGATTTGGTCATTTTGCAACTGATTTAGACCTAAATAGTGTCATTCACTTTGCAGAAGCATGCGGTTATGACAGTGTCTTATAACAAAAATAACTCTGCTTACTGATAGGAAAATCATAGATTATGAAATGCAATTTCCTTTTCTTGACTCTAATGATTCTTTCTTTTAAACTAAAAGTCAACTATAAGATTTAACTATTTATTTTCTTAACTAAATGTACTATTCTTTCTTGGTTTCAGCAATTGGTGAGCAAACTTTACTCCTAAGTAAACAGTCTAGTTTTTAGAATATCTGCTCCCATAATCAAACATCACTGTGCTCATTCTAGTGCTTGACTTTGTTAAGAGGACATAATATCACCCATATCCTGGCTTCCAAATACATCTTCTCACCAAAAGGAACCAGGGATCCTTGGAGAAATAGCTGAATCCCAGGGCTGAAATTTAAAATGCATTTGGAAAAATCTTGTGCCAGAATAAAAGGAAGTGCTCAAAAAATCATGAGGAAATAACCAGAAGATAGAGAAGCCAGTTTGATGGGATTCTCATTGATCAAATCTAGGATAATTTTATCATCAAAATACATACAACAAAAACCTGCAAACAGATGTTCATAGCAGCTTTATTCATAACTGCCAAAACTTGGAAGCCACCAAGATGTCCTTCAGTAGGTGAATGGATAAACTGCAGCACAACTAGACAATGAAGTATCATTCAGTGCTAAAAAAAGAAAAATGAGCACCTGAGCCATGAAAAGACATGGAGGAATCCTAAATGCATATTACTAAATTAAAGAAGCCAATCTGAAAAGGCTACACACTGTATGGTTCCAACTGTATGACATTCCCAAAAAAGCAAATCTATGGAGACACCAAAAAGATCAGTGGTTGTCAGGATTTGGGGAGGGCAGGCAGAGATACACAGGTGGAGCACAGAGGATTTTTAGGGTAGTGAAAATACTCTTTATGATACCATACTGGTGGGTACATGTCATTATACATTTGTCCAAACCCGTAAAATGTACGACACCAAGAGCAAACCCTAAGGGAAACTACGAACTTTGGGTGATTATGATGTGTCAGTGGAGGTTCATCAATTATAACAAGTGTACCACTGTGGGGCATGATGCTGATAATCAGGGAGGCTTTCTAGGGCAGGGGATATGGGGAATCTGTGACCTTCTCAATTTTTCTGTGAACCTAAAACTGCTCTTAAAAAAAAAATCTTTAAGAACAAACAATAGGGGCTGGCCCCGTGGCCAAGTAGTTAAGTTCACACGCTCTGCTTTGCAGACTAGGGTTTTACCAGTTCAGATCCTTGGCACAGACCTAGCACCACTCATCAAGCCATGCTGAGATGGCATCCCACCAGAAGGACCTGCAACTAGAATACACAACTATGTACTGGGGGGCTTTGGGGAGAAGAAGAAGAAGGAAAAAAAAAAGATTGCACTAGACGTTAGCTCAGGTGCCAATCTTTAAATTAATTAATTAGTTGATTAATTAATAATTAATAATAAATAAATACTGAGGCCAGCCTGGTAGTGTATTTGTCAAGTTCACATGATCTGCTTCAGCCGCCCAGGGTTCGCAGGGTTGGATCCTGGGCCAGACTTATACACCATTTGTCAACCTATGCTGTGGCAGCATCCCACATACAAAATAGAGGAAGCTTGGCACAGATGTTAGCTCAGTGACAATCTTCCTCGCCAAAAAATAAATAAGTAAATACATACATACATACAAAGGATAATACATTATAACCCATTGAATTCAATAAGAATCACTGGGTCCTTGTTTATAATAACCAATCTGGGTCCTCACCTATAATAACCAATGAATAAACAAATAAATAGGAGAGAAAAGAAAACTCTTCCTCACAGTAAAATGCCAACTAAGAAATGTAGAAGCAAGAGCAGAGTTCCAAAATCACCATTTTACAACCATCATAGTAAAAACTGACTCAGGCAAGAATCATCAGTGGGTGCTAAATCTAACGGTGAAAAGCTTAAAAAGAATAGGTTATTTATAGAGTCTCAAAGTATTTTCCCACAAAGAACTTCTTAGTTTCAAAAGAGAAAGAACTAATAACAGTAGAGTGGGAAGACTGGTAATGCCTAATTAAGGTGATCAAAAGTAACGTCACTAGGGACCAGTTTGTGCACTCTGCTTTGGCTGCCGAGGGTTCACAGGTTCAGATCCCAGCTGCAGACCTACGTACCACTCATCAAGCCATGCTATGGTGGCATCCCATGGACAAAATAGAGGGAGACTGGCACAGATGTTAGCTCAGGGACAATCTTCCTCACTAAAAACAAACAAAAAAAGGCAACATCACCAATAAGGTGTGCTTTTGGATGTGAGAAGGAAAAACAACTCATATGTACAATTCCACCCAAAATACATAACCTAAATGTAATCAAAAGAAACATCAAAGATACCCAAATAGAAGGCCATTCTATAAACTAATTGTCCTGTGTTCTTCAAAAATGTCAATGGTATGAAAGACAAAGAACAGCCAATGAACTCTCCCAGTTTAAAGAAGACTGAATACATTATGACAACTAAATGCAATACATGATCCTGAACTGGATTCTGAACTAGGGGAAAAGTTCTGTAAAGGACACAGGGTCCCCAGAGAAACAGAACCAATAGGATGTATACACAGAGAGAAAGAGATTTATTATAAGGAATTGGCTCAAACAATTATGGAGGCCAGCAAGTCCCAAGATAGGCAGGCTGACCCAAGAGAGACAATGGTGTAGCTCCAGTCTGAAGACCTGGAGGCTTGAGACCCAGGAAGAGTCAATGCCTCAGTTTGAGCCCAAAGGCAGGAAAAAGCTGATGTCCCAGTTCAAAGATCATCACGCAGAAAGAATTCACTCATACTGGGAGGCTGTGAGGGTCAGCTTTTTTGTTCAGTTCAGGCTTTCAACTGACTGGATGAAGCCCACTCACATTAGGGAGGGCAACCTGCTTTGCTCAGTCTACCAATTTCAATGTTAACCTCATCCAAAACACCCTGCAGAAACATCCAGAATAATGTTTGACCAAATATCTGAGCACCCTGTGGCCCAGTCATGTTGACACATGACATTTTAACTATCACAGACACTATTGGGGCAGTTGATAAAATTAGAATACAGTTTACAGATTAGATAAAAGTATTATATAAATGTTGTTTCCTTAATTTGACTGTTGTAATTTGGCTATATGAGAGAATATTCTTGTTTATAGAAATACACACTGAAAAATTATTGGGTAAAGAGGCATGTTGTACACAACATATCTTCAAGGTAACCTATGAATTGGGAGAAAATATTTGCAAATCATATATCTTTGAAAGGCGTTAATATCAAAAATATATAAAGAACTCATACAACTCTATAACCAAAAAAAATCTGATTAAAAAATGGGCAAAGGATGCGAATAGACATTTTTCCAAAGAAGACATATGAATGGCCAACAAGCACATGAGAAGATGCTTGACATCACTAATCATCAGGGAAACGCAAATTAAAACCACAATGAGATATCACTTCACAGCTGTTAGAATGGCTATTATCAAAAAGACAGGAAATAACAAGTGCTGATGAGGATGTGGAGAAAAGGGAGCCCTTGGGCACTGTTGGTGAGAATGTAAAATGGTGCAGCCACTATGGAAAACAGTTTGGAGGTTCCTCAAAAGATTAAAAATAGAACTGCCATATGATCCAGCAATCCCACTTCTAGGGACATAGCTGAAGGAAATGAAAGCAGTATCTTGATATCTGCACCACAGCATTATTCACAACAGCCAAGACATGGATACAACCTAAGTGTTCGTCAACAGATGAATGGATAAAGAATATGTAGTATATATAAACAATGGAATATTATGAAGCCATAAAAAAGAAGGAAATCCTGCCTTTTGCAACAACACGGATGGACTTCGAGGGTATTATGCTAAGTAAAATAAGTCAGAGAAAGACTAACACTGTATATTACTTGTACATGGGATCTAAAAAAACTGAACTCATAAAAAAGACTGTAGAATAATGATTGCCAGGGGCTGGGTGATGGGGGAAATGGGGACATGTTGGTCAAAGGGTACAAACTTCCAGTTATAAGATTAGTAAGTTATAGGATCTAACGTACAACTTGGTGACTATAATTAACAGTACTGTATTATATACGTGAAAGTTAAGAGAGCAGACCTTAAATGTGATCACCACAAGAAAGAGAAAATGGCAATTATGTTAGGAGATGGAGGTGTTAACAAACCTTACTGTGGTAATCATTTCGTAATACATATGTATATCAAATCAAGTTGTACACCTTAAACTTACCTATGTTACATGTCAATAATATCTCAATAAAGCTAGGAAAAATATAAAATTTTTAAAAATAAAAATTGTCAAAAAAAAAGAATTTCAAACAGTTCAGAAAAAAATCAAGATATATAGAGAGAGGAAATGATAAAGCAAATGTGGCAAAATGTTAAAAATTGTTAAATGCAGGGAATCGATCCAAGATGGCGCCATGAGTAGTCCTCTTTGTCTCTCCCCCTTCGAGTCTACAATTATTTGGACACTTATTGCTTAACAAAGGATATCCAGACAGCATCTCAGGACGTCTGAGATACCCACGCGACTATACATCGGAAGGCGGACGGACTTTCCTCCAGGAGGATGTGGAAATAGGTGAAAACTCTCCGACCCCGACCGAGCAGCCTAGTACCCACAAGCGGCTTTCTTCCAACGGATGCCCCCAGAAGATCTACACACATCTAGGGCAGGAGCAAGCACACAACAGAGGAGCGACGGTGGAAACAGGTGACCAGAAGCCTACCTAAACCCCCCACAATTACTCCTAAATGCAGAGGGAAACTTTGGAGTTGCACACCTGGACCCGCGGGGAGAGTCTCTCCCCGCCATTGGCGGGGAGACCCCGCCTGGTGTTCGCGGCGCCCGGAGGGTCCCAGAGAGAGTCGCTGAGGGTACGGAGGTCTCCTGGCTGCCACTGCCGGCACGGTGGGGCTAGGGATTGCCGGAGATCTCGGAGAGGACTGGGGCTGGGGGAAGTTCCATAGGCCCGCTCTGCACCCCGGAGGGGAAGTTACAGAATTCTGCACGGGCAGCAGACAAAACTCTCTGTCTGCCATTAGCGGAGGGGCCATGCCCAGCACTCAACTCCGGGAAAGCCCCGGAGAGAATCCCAGAGGGTGGGGCGACCCCCAGCTGCCGTTGCCCGCCCCGTGGGACTAGGGATTGCCGGAGATCTCGGAGAGGACTGGGGCTGGGGGAAGTTTCAAAGGCCGGCTCTGCGACCCGGAGGGGAAGCTCCGGAGTTCCGCCCGGGCAGCAGACAAAACTCTCTGTCTGCCATTAGCAGAGGGGCCACGCCCAGCATTCACAGCTCCGGGAGAGTCCCGGAGAGAATCCCAGAGGGCGGGGCGACCCCCAGCTGCCGTTGCCCACCCCGTGGGACTAGGGATTGCCGGAGAACTTGGAGAGGACTGGGGCTGGGGGGAGTTCCAGAGACCCAGCTCCGTAGCTTAGGGGGAAACCCTACAGGCTCACAGCAGCCTTAGGGAAAGCCTCTGCACAACACCAGTAGAAAGCACCCAGCCGGCAGCCACAGGGCTGGAAGAACCCAGGGCAAAAGCAGCATAGCTAGGTGAACTAACCACAGACTGTAGAAGATGCCAATAGCTCTCCTGCAACCCATAGAGGACAAGTGAGATTTTGTGGGTGCCGACAGCAACGGAGTGACAAATATAAGTGATCCCACCCCTGGCCGCTGGAAAAGCCCATAACACCATTGCAGACCCCAAGGAGGGAGCACATCTAGGTGGGCTGCAACAGTAGGCACCAGCAGCCTGAAGCCCCCCTGTGACGGCCCCCACAGCAGAGGAGGGAATCCAAAGGACCACTGTGACTACAAGGAGGGGCCCAGGCCCAGTTAGCAACTGCGGACAGGGTTCCTGGTTGGTGCAGTATAAACAGCTGCTCCCCCACCACAGCAGCTGAAACAAGTGAAAGGAGCAACTAAACTCTATCTCCATGCAGAGGCACAAATCAACAACATCAAGCAACATGAAAAAATACATTAAATCTCCAGAACAGAAAGAAAGTAACAAATACACAGAAAACAATCCCAAAGAAAATGAGATATATAACCTAAATGATGATGACTTCAAAACAGCCATCATTAAAATACTCAATGAGTTAAGAGAGAATTCTGACCGACAACTCAACGAGTTCAGGAGCTATGTCACAAAAGAGTTTGATACGATAAAGAAGAACCAAACAGAAATATTGGAAATGAAGAACACAATAGAGGAGATTAAGAAAAATCTAGATGCTCTGAAGAGTAGGGCCGATAATATGGAGGAAAGAATTAGCAATTTGGAAGATGGCAATATAGAATTGCTGCAGGCAGAGGAGGAGAGAGAAGCAAGACTAAAAAGAAATGAAGAAACTCTCCAAGAATTACCAGACACAATTAGGAGATGCAACGTAAGGATTATAGGTATACCAGAGGGAGAAGAGAAGGAAAAAGGTGCAGAAAGCCTATTCAAAGAAATAATGGCTGAGAACTTCCCAAATCTGGTGAGAGAGATGGATCTTCAGGTGACAGAAGCCAATAGATCTCCAAACTTTATCAATGCAAGAAGACCAACTCCATGGCATATAGTAGTGAAGCTAGCAAAAGTCAACGACAAGGAGAAAATACTAAGGACAGCCAGGCAAAAGAAACTAACCTACAAAGGAACCCCCATCAGGCTATCAGCAGATTTCTCAGCAGAAACTTTACAGGCTAGAAGAGAGTGGAATGATATATTCAAAAATCTGAAGGACAAAAATCTACAGCCGAGAATTCTCTACCCAGCGAAAATATCCTTCAAATACGATGGAGAAATAAAAACTTTCCCAGATAAACAAAAGTTAAGGGAGTTTATCACCACAAAACCTCCTCTTCAGGAAATCCTCAGGAAAACCCTCATTCCTGAAAAATCCAAAAAAGGAAAGGGGCTACAAAACCAAGAGCAGAGGAGATAAGTAGAAGGACAACAACAGAGAGTAGCAGCTCTACATCAGAACAGATTAAACCATGGGACGAGAAACAAAGGAGACTGAAGAAAACCGGAAAACAAGACACAAAATGGTAGTGGTAGGCCCCCACGTCTCAATAATCACTCTAAATGTAAACGGATTGAACTCCCCAATCAAAAGACACAGAGTGGCAGGATGGATCAAAGAACAAGATCCAACAATATGCTGCCTCCAGGAAATACACCTCAGCCCCAAAGACAAACAAAGACTCAGAGTGAAGGGATGGAGAACAATACTCCAAGCTAATAATGAACAAAAGAAGGCAGGTGTCGCTATACTAATATCAGACAAGGTAGATTTCAAAGCAAAACAGATAAAGAAAGATAAAGAGGGACAGTATATAATGATAAAAGGGACTTTCCACCAAGAAGACATAACACTTATAAATATATACGCACCCAACACAGGAGCACCAAAATTTGTAAAGCAACTCTTAATAGAACTAAAAGAAGACATCAACAACAATACAATAATAGTAGGGGACCTCAACACACCATTAACACCAATGGACAGAACATCCAGACAGAAAATCAACAAGGAAATAATAGAATTAAATGAAAAATTAGACCAGATGGACTTAATAGATGTATATAGAACACTTCATCCAAAAACAGCAGGTTACACATTCTTCTCAAGTGCACATGGAACATTCTCAAGGATTGACCATATTTTGGGAAACAAAGCAAACATCAACAAATACAAGAGAGTTGAAATAATATCAAGCATCTTTTCTGATCATAATGCTATGAAACTAGAAATCAACTACAAGAAAAATGCAGAGAAAGGTGCAAAAATGTGGAGACTAAACAACACGCTTCTCAACAAACAATGGATCATTGAAGAAATTAAAGAAGAAATCAAATTTTATCTGGAGACTAATGAAAATGAGAACACGACATACCAAATCATTTGGGATGCAGCAAAAGCAGTCCTAAAAGGGAAATTCATCACAATACAGGCTCACCTCACTAAATAAGAAAAAGCTCACATAAGCAACCTCAAACGACACCTAACAGAACTAGAAAAAGAAGAACAAACAAAGCCCAGAGTCAGTAGAAGGAGGGAAATAAAAAAAATAAGAGCAGAAATAAACGATATTGAAACAAAAAAGACAATAGAAAGGATCAATGAAACAAAGAGTTGGTTCTTCAAAAGAATTAACAAAATTGACAAACCCCTAGAAAAGACTCACCAAGAAAAGAAGAGAGAAATCGCAAATTAATAAAATTAGGAATGACAGAGGAGAAATCACAACAGATACCAATGAAATACAAGAGATCATAAGAGAATACTATGAAAAACTATATGCCAACAAATTGAACAACCTGGAAGAAATGGACAAATTCCTAGACTCCTACAATCTCCCCAAACTGAATCAGGAAGAAATGGAGAATCTGAATAGGCCAATCACAAGTAAGGAAATAGAAACAGTAATCAAAAACCTCCCCAAAAATAAGAGTCCAGGACCAGACGGCTTCTCTGGAGAATTCTACCAAACATTCACATAAGACTTAATACCTATTCTCCTCAAACTGTTCCAGAAAATTGAGAAAGATGGAGAACTCCCTAACACATTCTATGAACCCAACATCACCCTGATCCCCAAACCTGACAAGGACAACACAAAGAAGGAGAACTACAGGCCGATATCACTGATGAACATAGATGCAAAAATCCTCAACAAAATTTTGGCAAACCGAATACAGCAATACATCAAAAAGATTATACACCATGATCAAGTGGGATTTATACCAGAGACACAGGGATGGTTCAACATCCGCAAGTCAATCAACGTGATACACTATATCAACAAAATGAAAAACAAAAACCACATGATCATCTCAATAGATGCAGAGAAAGCATTCGACAAGATCCAACACCCATTTATGATAAAAACCCTCAGTAAAATGGGTATAGAAGGAAAGTACCTCAACATAATAAAGGCCATATATGATAGACCCACAGCCAACATCATACTCAATGGACAAAAACTGAAAGCCATCCCGCTGAGGACAGGAACAAGACAAGGGTGCCCACTTTCACCACTCCTATTCAACATAGTACTGGAGGTGCTGGCCAGAGCAATTCGGCAGGAAAAAGAAATAAAAGGAATCCAAATAGGTAACGAAGAAGTAAAACTCTCGTTGTTTGCAGACGACATGATCTTATATATAGAAAACCCCAAAGAATCCATAGAAAAACTATTAGAAATAATCAACAACTACAGCAAAGTAGCAGGGTATAAAATTAACGTGCATAAATCAGTAGCATTTCTATACACTAACAATGAACTAACAGAAAAAGAACTCAAGAACTCAATCCCATTCACAATCGCAACGAAAAGAATAAAATACCTCGGGATAAACTTAACCAAGGAAGTGAAGGATCTATACAATGAAAACTACAAGACTTTCTTGAAAGAAATTGACGACGACATAAAGAGATGGAAAGACATTCCTTGCACATGGATTGGAAGAATAAACATAGTTAAAATGTCCATTCTACCTAAAGCAATATACAGATTCAATGCTATCCCAATCAGAATCCCAAGAACATTCTTCACAGAAACTGAACAAACAATCTAAAATTCATATGGGGCAACAAAAGACCGCGAATTGCTAAAGCAATCCTGAGCAAAAACAAAGCCGGCGGAATCACAATCCCCGATTTCAAAACATACTACAAAGCTACAGTAATCAAAACAGCATGGTACTGGTACAAAAACAGGTCCACAGATCAATGGAACAGAATTGAAAGCCCAGAGATAAAACCACACATCTATGGACAGCTAATCTTCGACAAAGGAGCACAGGGCCTACAATGGAGAAAAGAAAGTCTCTTCAACAAATGGTGCTGGGAAAACTGGACAGCCACATGCAAAAGATTGAAAATTGACCATTCTTTTTCACCACACACCAAAATAAACTCAAAATGGATCAAAGACCTAAAGATTAGGCCTGAAACAATAAGTCTTTTGGAAGAGAATATAGGCAGTACACTCTTTGACATCAGTTTCAAAAGAATCTTTTCGGACACTATAACTCCTCACTTGAGGGAAACAATAGAAAGAATAAACAAATGGGACTTCATCAGACTAAAGAGCTTCTTCAAGGCAAGGGAAAACAGGATTGAAACAAAAAAACAGCTCACTAATTGGGAAAAAATATTTACAAGCCACTTATCTGACAAACGGTTAATCTCCATAATATACAAAGAACTCACACTGATTAGCAACAAAAAAACAAACAACCCGATCAAAAAATGGGCAGAGGACATGAACAGACATTTCTCAAAAGAAGATATGAATATGGCCAATAGACACATGAAAAGATGTTCATTATCGCTAATCATCAGGGAAATGCAAATCAAAACTACACTAAGATATCCCCTTACACCCATTAGATTGGCAAAAACATCCAAAACCAAGAGCGACAAATGTTGGAGGAGGTTGTGGAGAAAAAGGAACCCTCATACACTGTTGGTGGGAATGCAAACTGGTACAGCCACTATGGAAAACAGTATGGAGATTTCTCAAAAAGTTAAAAATAGAAATACCCTATGACCCAGCCATCCCATTACTGGGTATCTATCCTAAGAACCTGAAGTCAGAAATCTCAAGAGTCCGTTGCACCCCTATGTTCATCGCAGCATTATTTACAATAGCCAAGACGTGGAACCAGCCTACATGCCCAGAAACTGATGATTGGATAAAGAAGATGTGGTATATATACACAATGGAATACTACTCAGCCATAAAAAAAGACAAAATTGGCCCATTCACAACAACGTGGATGGACCTCGAGGGTATTATGTTAAGCGAAATAAGCCAGTCAGAGAAAGACGATCTCTATATGACTCCACTCATAGGTGGAAGTTAGTATATTGATAAGGAGATCTGATCAGTGGTTACCAGGGAAAAGGGGGGGTGGGGGGAGGGCACAGAGGGGGAACTGGTGTACCCACAACATGACTAACAAAAATGTACAACTGAAATCTCACAAGGTTGTAATCTATCATAACATTAATAAAAAAAAATTGTTAAATGCAAGTAAACAGTATAATTGAGTTTTTGCAACTTTTCTGTAAGATTTAAATCATTTCAAAACAAAAAATTAGAGAGAGAGAGAGAACTTCAATAATCCTAGAAGTTCTTATTTTATTGATATGGAATGAGGCCTGGATTTGGGATTTTTTTAAGCTATCCAGGTGATTCAACAGTACAGCCAGACTTGGGAATCATGCAGCTAAAGGGATCTAATCTCACCTATAAAATGGTCCCACAATATGTTACATTGAGTTTAAGCCCTAAATTTTCCCGCCAGTTTTATTAATAAGGTCAAATTTCATCATCATTATAGTCAATAAGTATACATTGACATATTATACTAATAAGGCAAATACCAGAATAAGCACTTCTTGGATTCACTTTGTAAATGATATCCAGGGTCTATGCCCACCTGGTGTTGATAAGTCTTCCTCTCACACCACCAATGCGGTCATCACACACAAGCTGAACGCTGAAGCCAAATGCTCCGTGTAGGCTGAATTTCATTCCCAGGGGAAGAAAGTTGCCCTTGCTTGAGGCTGTGTGAGCAACAACAGCTCTTCTTCCAAAACTCTACAGTTAATCCTGAAACAACCAGCTGCAGACCACCTAGTGAGTAATGGACTTGAGCAGGTCAGTAGAGGACCATATAATTTACATTCATTAAAACTAATTTAAAAACCACAAGCAGGAACTAAAAGCTAGTGACTTTTATAATCAGCAATTATTGGACTACACCACAAACTACTTCTAACAACTCTTTTAAAAACTTTCCTCTCTAAACAATTAACTCTACCCTACACCCTAGACCAGAGTTTAGTGTTGGGTTTTGCATTCTTCCAGGGAGATCATTTTATAATTCTGGAATAGGGACTCTAACGATCATGACATTTATCTCCAGTGTAAAATGTAAACAGTCTAAGCAGAGATTTACGACTTCGTCTGATCCAATGGAGACGCAGTGTCCTCATACATCCTTTCATTCTTTCCACAAACATTTGTTGAACATCTACTCTCTGAAAAGTATAATATAGGTGTATTTGTGATCTGAGAACTACAGTATCTGGAAAGAACACAGATGAAAATTTTGACCTCCATGCTGAAGCCATCTGTGAGGACCATTAAATCCACTTTTCAGCCAGTGATTCAAAGAAAAGCTCTGATTTAATCTCTACCTTAACCTTATAAGCAATCCTCAAGTGAAGTTCTTTGACTAGATAATAATTAACAGCACCTCCAACTCCAAGACCTTTAATGAATGTTTTAACATTTATAAGCTCAAATGGTGCATTCCAGTAAAAAATCAGATGACACCACGGATCAATTTTTAATTTAGTATTCAGAGATTATAATTCTGTATCTTTTAAATATATATTCAGGGAGTGGTATAAGTGGTACACTGCTGGACTCAAGAAAGAGCAGTTAAAGATGACCAAGCCCTAGGAGTTTATCAAAAGAGGTGAACAAGCTATGTTATAATTTACCACACAGTTTCCTAAACATAGTATGAACTATCATACCTCTATGCCTTGACACATCCTATTCCTCAACTGGAAATCCCCTTTCCTTTCTCTTCCTGGAAAACATCTATCTCAATTGAAGTGAAGCCTCATTATTTAAAGTACACTTCAGTAACTCACATTATACTTAGTGGGTTTTGGTTTAACTGGTTTTGTTTCTTAGAAGTCCATGTCACCCATGTATTATTAACTGCTGTAGGACTGGACTGAGTCATATTCATTTTTATACCCTCAAGTGCCTAGCAAAGTGCTTGGCATGGTCTAGGGCCCCAATAAATATTTGCTAAATTTGAACCAAACTGAAAGGAATACTATCATTCTGAACTAAGACAAAGATTTTTCATGTCATTGAGCAGATGCTGTTAAAGAAGAAAAACATTTTAAAAAAATTATGTGACCCCAGCTTTTGACACTAAGAAAGATGTGGTAGCAAATATTGCTACTATTCAATCCAATTAGCAAGATATATAGTCTATACACAACCCAGTGCTTTTAGAGACTCCTTAAGGAGTGACACAACTCCTTTCTCCAGTGAGATGTAGCATACAGTTAGCTTTAAATAATAGGCACATGGCGATCTAAGGGAAGACAGGGCATTTAATAACACATTTCCTGCATTAGGCCATGTAGGGGAGGAGGACATTTCCTCTCCCCAAATGGGGGTTCGTCTGGCTGGAGAACGAATTAAATTCACATGAGACAGAATAGCAAGAGAAAATTAAACAAAGCTTTATGAGGAACCATGGCCCGGGGCCTTTCTTCCCAAAGGAAGAAAGGGCACCGAAGAAGTGGGGTGCACATAGTGGTTATATACCCCCAAACGGGGTGTTTCACATGTGACTGAAATGTCCCTCCCACAATAGTCACAAGATTGCCCTGTCGGCACAGTGCTGGATGGACACAGCAGGTAATGGTCTGCTATCTCGGTGGGCGTAGCAGGAGGCAAGTCAATTGTCTGGAGCTGGGCTGGAGCTGGGCGGTCACAGGTGAGTGCAGCAATCAGTTCCTAGCCTAAAGAAAGATGCTTAATCTTTAAGGAGATGCAACGTTGGGAGGGGGAAGGAAGTCAGTTACAGGAGGTTACCAGACTAGCACAATAAAATGCAGATTTTAAGTCCTTACCTTTGGTATTGATTAAGAGTTTTTGGAGAGTAGGTCATCTTCTTTCTTCTTCCTGGTACAGAGAGGGAGGCACCTTTTACAGATAGAGATTTACCTTACAAATGTAAACGTGTCCTAGCAAAGGGCAAGTTCCATTCCTCAGAGCCTCCTTCCCTGTCCCAGTTTATCAAAAGCAATCAGCCTCAAATAATCCTGATGCCAAAGAGACATATCTTGGGGTGGCCAATTCTAGGTCCCCACAGCCACATCTCTCCAGCTTAAGTCTACAGATTCAAACAAAGAAAATTAGCTCCACATTCCCTCTGGGAATTTAAACCAAGTCAAAATTATTAATAACCCTTTGGTCCTGGAATGTTTACCAATATGCCACTTCCCTTTCGTCAACAATGAGTATTTAGCTAGTCCCATAAAACTGACAATCAGAGAGTCAATCATAGTTCTGTCAATGGTCAGAATGGTCAAACAAGAAACCATCCTTTGCTTCTTTTTTAACCCTCTACTATTCTATCTTGCATACTGTATGACTGAAATCTCCATCTCTTTAGCCAAAACTAAAGATGCTAGGTCTAACCCACTCCTATGAACATTGTTTAACTTTTCCAAAAAAGGTTACATCCGAACACTCATCTTTACTCTGTTCTATTTCAAGGCCATCTCCATGGCCAATTCAATGGCCTGCACTATTTGGAAACAGAGTTTTGGAGGAAAACATTTTCACACATTTTGGAGGATTTGCCTTTCATTCAACTCCAGGTGAGAGTATTATGTTCACTGAAGAAACAAAAGTCCTGTTTTCACAGTTTTACCTGGTTAGAATATTTGTATTTTGAATGTCAAATGAAAATAATTCAAATGATTTTCAAAGATCTAGTATGATTCAGTAATATCAAACAAACATTATTCATAAATTTACTTAGTATCATTATAATGTGGTACAAAACAAACTTATTTTGCAATTAAAATTCTTTTAACCTCAAGAACCTAAGTAGTATGGTCAATAAATGGCTTAAAGGTCAATGTTTCAGATAAAATAAAGTATTATGTGAAGAAAGCCCTATTCTTTATCAATTGCATGCTAAACAACGTATGTCACAAATGAGAATTCATTACTACATTGCAACTGGAGCAAACATTGAATTTCCTTCTTCTGTTCAATTATTTTAATTACCTAAATTGATTGTCATTCTTTTTTCCATCCATTCCACTTCTGCAAATCAATATCAGATCATGGTGAAAGAAAGGCCTAGACAAAACGAGAGATTGAGATTTATATTCCTCAAATGTTTTTTGGGTTCTTTCAGTTACTCCGACCTCAAGTAGTAATTCAGACCACACAACAAAATTCAGTAATGAGAAAGCTATACTTTATCCAGCTAATGCCTATAGTTATTTTCACTTCAAATGTGAAATTAGAAAACGGCCATTGCAGGATTTATTTCAATTAGAAATTGGTTGGAGGAAGAGGAGAGAAAAAAACTACCCAGAAATTTATGTGATTCTAACTGAGGGTCACTGTCAATTAATTGGAAGTTAAATTCTAGGAAAAAAATAATCCAATCCCAGAGAAGCCATCTTAGCTCATAATTTTTTTGAAATATTTGGCTAGACAGTATTTAATCCAGCATGATAACAGTAATAACTAACCACTCCAAATGCCTCACAACAAGCAGAAAAAGTAGGTAATATCATTACTCTTTCTTTACACACAAAGAAACAAGTTCACAGAAGCTAAATAATTTGCCGAGGTTATATCTGGGAGCTGGGAGCCAAGGTCAGGGCACCTCACTCCAGGGCCTCCACTCTTTACAGTCTTCTAAATCACTTGCAAATCCCACATGTTCTCAGATCCAGCCCCACATCTCAATATCAAGCTCTCAGAAAGCAGGAAAGTGGGTAGTAGTAAGAAGAGCGCCCTCAGCAGAAAGAGGAGAAAGTCATCTACTTCTTTTGAATTCTAGCCTTAGTTGATATGAATCAAGAATGATTAATTCACTTAGTTAGTTTTCTATCTAACTCTAAAACTTGGTGTCCCTGGGTCTTTCTGAAACCCAGTATTTAATGTAGCTTTACGGTTTGTGAAAAAGGAGCCATTTTATTTATTTAAAAAAAAAATTATTCCAAAAAGCTTTGATTTATTGATTTAAATCTGCATGTGGGCAACACAACAAGAACTATCATTCCTGGGGGAACTCAAACAATCAAATTGCTGCCAAATAGAAAAGCTTTTTGAAGTGATAAATGAGAATGGTAGAAGGGAGAGTCTTCAGGGCAGGGATGAGGAACAAGAAACAGATTTACGCTGACTGAGGTTACGAATGAAGAGACCTGAAAAGATGTGTTGGAATCCAGAGGCACTTTTGTTGTTATACTGCTGCAGAAATGGTATGTGACGTGGGAAAAAGTGCAGTGGAACAGAGGAAATAAATGGACCTGATGCTTATAAAGCTGTGTCAGGCATTTAATTCAATCCACCGCTGAAACTGACTTTATCTCTTTGAATAGACAAAAGGGTAGAAGAGACGGTATTTTTAAAACAGGAAGGAGAAAAACCGTCAGATCATTTCCTAACTCCAGTACTGTTGGTTGTTGCTAAATTAATAGAACATTTCATACGTGAGCAAATTATCAAATCTTTAAATATAATTATGGCACATTTTAAAATATCAGTTCTAATTATATTTTCTTTTGACAAAGTAATTATACTTCAAGAAACTGTGATCAGAACAATTTTTCACTGCCAAATCTGAGAACAGAAGGTGGAAAAGGTGCATTTAAATTATCTTACCAAAAGCTGGCTCAACTTGATATAACCTTCTTTCCTAGCCTTACAAAAGAAAGGCTTAAAAATAGACTAACAAACACAAATTTCATCTTCTTTCAAGTCATTCATTGATTTGTAATTTACAATGTTGATCACATACTGTAGCTGCTTTTCCCTCCGTGGATATGTTTTGTTCATATTTAAAACCACAGGGTAGAGCTGGGAGCTTTTTTTTTAATTAGTCCAAAACAAATGAATTGAACCCTGAGGCCTCTTTTTCCCAAGAGGAAGTAACACAATGCCCTCGGCTGTTACTTTAGACTTCAAAATTTCCAACACTATCTCTTCCCAGGAGTCTATACCTATTTCCTTCCTTCAGAGGTCTGCAGCCCCTTCCACCTCCTCTTCCCCTCAACTTACGTCTTAATGAATAAAAATGTTTCTCTATTCACCTGAATGGGATTCATTTTGCCTCTCTCTGCCCTGAAATTGCTCCCTCAGGATCCTATCTGGCTTGCCTGCAAAATTCTTCACACAAAGGTTTAAGGGCAGCCTACAGCTACAAGTCCTAATATTCCGCAGTTTTATCCTTTTGTTGGTAGGGTTTTTTCCCATACGAGGGCAAAAAGGTCCATAAAATGCAAATGCAGAATGAATAAACCAAAGAGAACAGAAGGACTGGTGAATTGTTGGCAGATTTTTCTCTCTACAGTCACTGTAATTTTGAATTTAATCCACCAAAAATTTAGCAGTAAATATTAAGAACGATCTATATCTTCTGAATTAAGGAGGGCGTTATGGAGAAGGGTAGGAAATGCAAAGCCCACAATGGTGGCGTGAGGGAGGAAGGTAAGTAAAAAGAAATACAAGACAAAATCTCTGCCCCCAGAAGACGTGCAATCTGTAAGAGCGTATTTATATGCATGAAACACTTTGAGAAGGACAGAAGGGAGCATATAAAGTGCCAATTTATGCAATAGTTTGGCTCTTTAGGTGGGCCCAGACATTTTAATAAGCCTCACTAAACTATCAGATGCTTCAAGGTTTAGAGCGTTCTCTGCTAAAGAGAGGAAGAATTGAGGCTGACACAAACCTGAAAGTAGAAATACAGGAGGAGTGATGCACAAATTTCAATTCCAAGAACTTTCATCTCCAGCTGAGTGCAAATCAGTGGACAGCATACCAATGATTTACAAGTAATACAGAGATCCTGGATTAATTAATTCCCATTCTGATCCTGCTAGAGACCATAAGTGAAAATGTACTTTTGTATATGGACTACGCATCAAACATCCTAGAGCTGGAATGCTACAGAAAACTTACAGCAAGCAGTAAACTTTGCCTCTTTATCTGACCGCTCCTGATCATCTTGGTAAATGAGTCTATTTCATTTTTTAAAACCTCTAAGTATCATTATCTTTTTCCTCTTTCTAAAAATATTTAGAGGTGTTTTGCACATCACAAAACAATAGCATGCCTGTTCTATGGAACTGCAGTTAAGTAGTTTGGCCTGTTGTATCTTGACAAATCACATGCTTTGAAGGGTGATATTAAAATTTTAATGTCATTCTTGTTCTTCTCCTCTTCTGACATTTGTATATAATTTGTATTCATGACAAACTATAACGAAGTCCTATTACTCATTTTTTTAAAGTGTAAGAGAGGAGATCCTTGCTTAATCTTATTTGTATTCACTCTTCAACACAAAGCACAACCCTAAAAATCTCCTTGATTTATACATTATTTTATTATGTTCTGTGAATTGGTCTCTCATCCAATAGTTAAATGATTAGGCCATACAATTTCTCTCCCAGATAGTTGAGGTTAGAAACAACAATCTCTTTTTGATGAAAATCATGAATATTGGGTGTGTTGAGAAAATTATAGTGGTTTCTTGGCTAAATGTATTTGTTTCTACACATTCTGAAAAATCTATCTGAAAAATCTAGAACAAGTCCTGAAAAATACAATTAACAATTTTTGTCTTTTACTTTACCCACAAAAAAAAATAGCTATTGACAATACTAAGCAGATCAATTATGTAATCAAGAAGAATTTATTGAGGCAGATTCTCAAGATAACTAAACCCTCCTAAAGTCATAAATCAACCATCTAGGAAGCATCATGGAATCAGTTAAAGTATTGAGGTACCATATAGCAAATGGAAACGTCAGTGTACTGATGAATAAATGACAAGCAATAGGATATGTCAGAGTATATGAAGAAACCATTTGGTCTAAAACTAATTCGGCCTGACCTTGTTTTTCCAAAAAGGCCTGACATGGCCTGTTGAGCATGCATTGTACATCTGCTTTAAACATTTACAGTGTCCCAAAGACAAGAATGATGCCCTTAGAGATGTAGCTTCCCCCCATATAGACATTTCTTTAAGGATAAGCATCTCTCCCTAGAAACTAAGGATTAATTATCAGCCTGCTATATTCATCTTGTGACCACCGACCTGCTGACTGTCGACCTGCTGAGTTCACCTTGTGACCACTGACCTGCTGTGAGAGCAAAGCAATCTCATGACTGTTGTAAAAGGGATATTTCTGTCATATGTGATGTATGCTTTTTGTTCATGATGGTACATAACCATTCTGTACACCCCCACTTCTTTGGTGTGCTTCCTTCCTTGGAGAAAGAAGCCTGGGCTATAGTCCTCAGACCTGGCTTATATAATAAAGTCACCCCAACTTTGATTTCTAGATTGATCATGGATTATTCGCATCAGCAGTGCTAAGTAAAGGTCATACTAGCCCTTTTTGACAAGCCTAAACATATGCTATCTCTTCTCATTCAGTTCCTAAATGTGTTTAACACTGAGCATGGGTACCTAGCAAAGCTTCCCTGCTTAAAACTCTCCTTTCCCTGGAAGTCTTCCTCAAAAAGTCTTCCCAGGCCCGATCACTATACTCATGGTGAATTTTCTCTTACTTTGAATTTCTACTACACCTAGAAATTCACCCTGCTCTTTATTATCAGGTGCTTGCCTTGGAATCTTTCTCAAATCATTCCATGGATTTCTGTCTTGTGCTCCTCCACTAGACTACCACAAGCAGAGAGAAATCATGACACCTTTTGTATTCCTCACAGATCCTAGCAGAATCTGGCCCATCAGTCATCACTCAATAAATGCTTCTGAAATAATGAATGAGTAAACAGAAAAAAAGGACCTATTCATTAGTTGGAAGTCCCAGTATTCTAGTAACCTGAAGTAAAAATATTGCTTCTACTCATGCACAATGTACATCTGAAAAAGTCTGCTTTATAATGCATTTTAATGTGGTTTGACTTTTTGTGTGTTTCATAGTCTCAATCTGGGTGGTGACAGAAAATTGTTTTGTTTGATTTTATCACCTTGCTTTGCTGCTCCCATTAGCATTTATATACATATGAGGTTTCCTATTGAAGGAAGATGTACAGTTGGCCTTTATGTTGGGTTAAACAATGATCAAATATCAGTAATCTCATGTGGTTCAACCTAAGAACTTCTTCCTTAAGATTTTATCAGTTTCAGTCCCAGTACATCAACTGAGATAAGTGTACGTGTGTGTGTATGTGTGTGTGTGTGTGTGTGTGTTTGGATCCTGGAGAGCGGGAGATTGGATGAGGAAATCTGAAAGGTGGCAGAGAGAAACTCTCAGGGAGAAATGAAATAATCGGCTCAAATACTACTTTGCCTGTTTCTAAAATTTTTTAAAAACCAAACAGATGAACTTCTGCTATGGTCTGAGTTTTGTGAGTTGTGTTGCTGTTGTTGTTGTTGCTTGTTTTGTGCATTGTTTTGCTCCCCTAGAGGATTTCCATATTCAGTCTTTTCTCTTAGAATATAAGTCAAAACCTACTGGAGGAGAATTCATGAAAGAGGAGATTTAGGGGCCCAGAGCTGTGATGGGGAAGAAGCCTATGGAAGACTCTGGAGCTGTAGGAAGGAAAGGCACTGACTCACATAGACCAGCTAGGGAAGACACACACCAAAGCTGGGCTGTCTCTGATGAACTGAGAATTTAAAGTTGCTTGCTGGTTATGAGAGTGCTGTGGCTGTGAAACTGTTTTTAATGGATCAGAAAACCTAAGTTTCTATCAGACTGAGATTTTTTTAATTTAAAATGTCTGTAGGCTCCTGAAGAAGAAGCCTATTCAATGATGATTTGATAAAGATAATTTTTGCTTTGAGTTTTTTTAAGTAAATAAAAGTGTTTAATTCAGCATTGTTTCCTAAAGGACTCATTAATTATCTTATTATGCTCTTTTTCTTCTAACTATATTGTCACAAAATTACTGTTAATATATTTATGGATAAGCAAAAATGCTATTTGATCTCATGGGGTCTTTTAATCACTTAAGCTAACTCTATTATGATTACTTTAATGATATTTAAATTCATTGTATGTTCTATTCCAAGAAGAGTATTTATTAGAATTGTGAAACTTCGTTCTTCTACTGTGTCTGATTACTGTATATTTAAAACTCAAAATAGCATTCCACCAGGAAAATAGAGAAAAATATAAATTCCTGCTTAATAAAAGGGGAACTAATTTCCCAATTATCCTATAAAACTAAAACAAAGATTAAAAAAAAACAAAATTAATAATTTTGAAGATATACATCTTCACTTACAACTAAATAAATGCAAATAAAAATAATTTTAAGATGCCATTACATACTCATTAAACTAGTAAAAACGAAATAAAATTTAAAAACCAACAACTGGTATCACTGGAGGGAATGAGAAAGGTTGGAGGTTCTGTAAATTGTTCACTCTTTCTGGAGAGTAATCTGGCAGGTGTGACAAGACCTATAAAATTAAGGGCATAAACCATACCTTTTTTATTTTTTAATAATCACCATCATATGCCCAGCAGCTAGCACAATTTCTGATATATATCAGTAAATGAATAAATATTTGATAAAAGAATCAGTGAATGAAATGGTTCCTGCTCATTGACTTGTTAATTCCACTTTGGGGAATATGGACAAAAGAAATAGCTTAAAAGAAAAATTAAAATATTTTTACAACTATTCATAGTAGTGAAAAATTGGAGACATTCCATATGCCCAACAGGAGCAGAATATACAAGCTTGATTAAATGTTACCTGTATTAAGGTGTATGGACCACGTTTAAACAACAATAAAATGTGTGCATGAGTTGATATTAGGTCTCTTTGTGGAGACTGAGGAAGCAAAGTGGACAGAGCAAAGGAGGAAGCCCAGGCGCGGTCTGTTTGGGTGTCCTGACAAGAAATGTCAATTATCCAATGAAAACGTTTGCAACTGATCAAAATAGTTCCTGGAAGTCTAGGATAGACAGAACAGAAACATCAACAAATGAAACAGCAAACTTCTGATCATTGAGGACAGAATGGGAGGAAGAAGTGGAGCATCTCCTGGACTCGCATTACCCTTATAAAGATTTCCTCACCTTTGATTGCCTGTTTCCACTGACAAAGCAATTTTAGAGATTTGAAATTAAACTTCAGGGCCTCCGATATCTTAGATTTTTGTTCATGTTAAGTTTGTTTCCTAGGGAGGGCAGTTTATTTGTTCCTGGTTTGAGAAGATCCAGAAAGAAAAGGAAATTTCTGTTATTTTCATATATGACTCCTATTTGAGAAAAGTATTTACTCCAAAATTATCCCAAATCTTGTGGCTTATAAGGATGGAGAAAACATTCTAAAAGTCAGAAGTGGGAGAAGTCAGCCTAGTCAGTACTCAACTGCGGATAACAGAAACCATTTAGCACAATTAAAGCTAGGAATGGATTTAATGCTGGGAATTAGGGCCTCGCAACATTGCTGGAAGGGCCTGAGGAATAGGAATGACTCCCAAAACACTGCCACAGAATTGCCCTGCCAAAGAGTCTTTTACGACTGCTGTAATCAAGAAGTTATGCCTAGAATCACACCATAATTAGCCATAATCCAGGGACAAAAAACTGTCACCAGGTCTGTGGCCTCCAGAGCCCACTCTACCTGATAGGTCTGCACCAGCAAATGGATGTTACATTTCCAAATGCAAGTATTCTGCAGGTGTTCCTGATTGGCAAAACTTAAACCACATAGGGATCTCCAGCTGCAAGGGCGTCTGGGAAATGAAATGCTTAGCCTTCTAGCCTCTATAGTATAGGAAAGCACTCTACAGGGAGAGTGCAACAGATGTTGAAAGAGTCAAAACACTGCATCTGCCACCAGTGGACAGTTGACTATTATGCTGAAGCCCTTCAACATTTGATGATTCTTTTTTCAGTGTTTAAACAATTCACAGGAAAGGTAACACTAGGACACGTCGAGAGAATACTATTCTTAAATTCAGTCAGACTTATTTTTAGATATATATTTGTTTCAAATAAATTAGGAAAAATAAGTCTACAACTAAGGACTTTTGGGCTTTGGTTTTTAGTAAGGTTAAGAAGAAAAGAGCAGGATACAAAAGAGAATTACAGAGTGGTTACAAAAATGTTATAATATCTGTATATATATTGAACAGTTAAAAAGTGAATGTAAGTGAAAAAACATAGTACTTCTGAGCTGGAAAAGACCACCGAGTCCACTTCCCTAGCTTGTAGCTGAGGAAAAGTATACAAAAGTGGTTGCCAAGCTCTGGTGTTAGGTCATTGGAAAGTCAGCCCCATCACATATTAGTTTTGTGACCATGATATAGTTATTCCACCTCTTTTAACCTTAGACTCACTTCCTAATATAACTCTAAAAGGGGAGGAGATGGTAATACAATATTGTAGGTTTGTTAGGAGGGTTAAATAAGATAATGCTGTATTTTGTGCTTGCCATTTCTGCAACTATAAGATGCACATTTTATGACTTCTGAAATCTGGAACAAATTTTTATTTTAATATAAAAACCTTGAATGTATTCATGCAGAAGAATAATTGTCACTGCTGGGCACCTACAGTATCTGTTCATCCAATTGTCACTACAACTGAGATTGTTTTTTGTTGGTGGCTTTTTTTTTTTTCGGTTGTATAACTGAATTTTTCATAGGATTTCATCTCCTGTTCCTTAAAAAGCTTTTAAAAATATTACACTAGCATAAAGCTTTGGGGGGAAAAGTAATTGTGTAAAAGTTGTTTTAAAGCAAGGAGATGTTGGTATGTCTAGTTTATATGTGGCAAAGACCTGTTACAAAGCATTGCACATCTATTTAGCAAAACGCTTCCAGCTGACTTTCTAGGGATATTTAATGTCCAAGAAGATATAGTTCCATTAAGAAAAAAATGAAAGCATAAATTAACTAAATACCAACACCAAGAAATCCCAGCTACTTTTTGATACACTTTATTGCAATCCTAGAAGCACTTTAAAAAGATCATAATCCCAAATACCAGTGTCAGAGAATAGTGGTTTACTGGAGTGCTGGGCGTGATGGCTGGCCAAAGTACTTAAAAAACATCTTTAGATTGTTAATTATTTATGTGGTCTAGATTCAAACTCTAGTTGTAATAAACTAAAGGGAAAAAAAATTATGTCTACTGTTTTAATGTTTCTTTCCTCCTTTTTTCTTCCTTTTTTTTTTTTTTCCAAAAGTTGTTATTAAGTCAATGGCAAATTACTAGCTACTTGAGGGTCATGGTGTGGAAGGTAAGCAGTTGCTAATGATAAATCCACTCCAAATTCCTATATTCCCAAGACTTTGGATTCTTTTCTCTACATTTTGCCAAGGAATTTTGGCCATCAGCTTCAATCACCATAGGCCACACAGGTTTCAATGATTCAACCCGCACACAGGTTAGACCACTGCAAGCTACTCAAGATACTACACTTAATTCATAGAAATAAATACAGTTTGATTTAAAATGTTTCCCTTTCCTCTCTCCAGACTAGGCCCTCAGAATTCATATCTACATATATTCTCAAGTCTCACATATATATTTGCAAAATTTTGTAAATGACTTCTCTGTTTACCTTATAATTAAGTTGATTATCAAGATATAATTAGCAACCAAGACCTAAAGAAGCAAAACAGACTTGATCCAGATCACACAGAGAATTAACGGAAAACCCAAGTAAGACAGAGCTGGCACATGCTGTCATTTCCCAGACTCAGTGACAGAGGTGATTCTCTCAGCTAACCCTAAAACAGACCAACATTCTGTCTCTTGACCTTTAGTCTCCATCAGATAAATGCCCCTTGAACTTCTCCAACTTTCATTTTTATTGCTAAATCTTTCCCCTTTGAAATTACTGTCAAAAGTACATGTAGTGTCAATTTCCATCTGATTCCATGCAACTTATTTTCTAAAATGTACCTTGAGCACGCCAGACAGGTTAGAAACTGTGCTAGACACGAGTGACAGAGCAAAACAGAAGCGATAAATCTCTACCCATAAAGAAGATTCCATCATATTCCAATTTTTTTCTAGATTTCAAAACCTTCTTGTTTCATTTTATTGTTCATTAGCAGCAGTTTTAATTTTTTTGTTTATAAGCAAAGAAACAAAAATTATGGTTGAGCTTTATCTATCATTTTCATGTTTCTACCCCTCTGTATTTACTCATCAGTTACTTATAGGTCAGAAAGAGTTGTGTGTCTTGGGTTACATCAAAAGGAGCAATTTAGTGAACAAGCATTTAGAAAACTCCTCAAAAAATGCAAATACAATTGATTCTCTTTACTCACGGTGGTTATGTTATAAAGTCACTGTGAACACTGAGATGCTGAGTGCTCCCAGGGGAAATAGAGGGTTAGGTTCCTGCAAGTCACTGATCACCACTTTTTAATCAACCAATCAATACATAACCTTGTTTTATGTGTCTCAGTTTAAAGAAGCCTTTTTAAATACGTATTATTGATTTGTTTATGCAGAAGTCACAGCCAATATGCCTGAATGAAGTTTAACACACATATTTTCTCCATAAGGTACATTACAGCCTTCTTGCACTAGAGAGCACTTCAGCACTATGCTTGGAGGCCACTTTATGTCACCTACAAAAATGTGAAAAATGTGGTACTAAATAGACCAAATAAAGGACGTATATTTACAGCATGAGAGCTGAATCAAGAAGGCAGAGCATTGACCCTGTTTGACCTCAGCTGGGAATGTGGGCATGGGCCACCTCAAATTTTTCACCCACATGTCTATGAATGACCTCAAAGGTGCCATGAGTATTGATTTTAGGGTTACAAATAAATTCTAGTGAATAGAAGAATTTGAATAAATGGAATCCATGAATAATGTAAATCAATTGTACCTGTCCTGAATGAAAGCAAAGTGGGACTTCACCCTGATTTTCCAGAAAGTCCTCATAAAACCGACATATAGCTAATAAATTTTTAAGAATTAACCAAGAGCAATTAATGAGAGTGCATTAAAGGGATAAGAAAAAATGCATAATTTCTGAGAAAATTTAAGCCCCATTCTCTTTTCTAATGGCCTAGTACACAGTAGCAATCATAAACATTTGTTGAATGAATGCATGGAGTTGGGAACACTGTTTCCTTTGCCTATAGAAAATGAAGCTAATTACAAGGCAGGTGGATTTGGAATGAACAATGATATCTCATTATTTGGATCTCCCAAAATTTGCAATTCATATTATCAGGAAAAAACATGTGGGTAAATCTTACATTTGGACTTTGCATTGAGAAGGAGTTTATAAAATATCTTTAGCTATAAAGGAAAAATCTTCAAAAAACATCTAGTAAATAGGAGGACAAGCTTTCAAAAATATTTTAGATGTATCTGTTTATGTATTTAAAGTGCTTATTCCATTCCATAAATGCTTTAGCTTCCAAAGAGATAACTTTTCTAAATCTTTGTTAGTCTAGTTCCTTTTTCTGTGTAACTTTGAAAAAATAAGATGTCATTTAAAAAAAAAATCATGATGAAAATGTTCTTTTAATTCAGATTCATTCACTCACACCTGACCTAGAAAACAAAGGCATTTCCTATATGATCTTTATACTCTGACATTTGATGATTCCGTGATTTGTCCACATTAGTGAGGTCATTTTCACATTGACTGTGCATAGCTATAATAAGTCTGCATCCTCGCACAGAGATTGCTTGCTCTTCATCTTTAGCCCCTGTGTGGGGATGCATTTAGAGTTATTTTCTCCTACTCCTTCTCCTCCTTTTCTTCCTCCTGTTACTCTTCCTCCTTTCCAGAGTTGAGATTAGGTCTAAAAGCACACAACCATTTCCAAAATCCTAGGTACATTTCTAATTTAAAAAAAAAATCTACACATCTCAAATTTAGTAACAACTGCAGCCTATGGGATTAATTCATATTAATAAAAACCACTTTCCCTTGATGGGACACATATATTATATGCCATCACAAAAATCCAGAAAGGTAAGTGGTATTCTTATCCCCACTCCTTAGATGACAAACACGAAATCAGCTTAGAAAGGCTAAGAAATGTGCTCTAGGGATCACAGCTAGGAAGTAGAATAGCCATAGGTTGCCAAAGTCATTAATTTAACCATTATGCTATTCTGCCTCCAGACAGGTACAGAACATGGGCATTAAAGGGATGCTTGATCCCAGTGCTTCATTAACATTCCTCCCACTAAAGGGAACATCATGATTTTATCTCCTCTTAACATATTACTTACAAGGTTGCTTAAGTCCTTTAAAATATTAAATATTTAATTAGTCCTATTACAGCATCTCCCTGAGGCAAATAGTTAGCCTGTATAATTGTTATGTTGGTTAAAAAAAAGAGCAAAAGGAAGCTTAAGCATAAATTAACAATAATAAAACAGATCATTACATTTCAAGCCTGGAAATTAACATGGGTAACTTCCTGCAAGTAAAATTGTAAGGTGATTATTAAGATCAGTCTTTACAGATGACCTTAGTCATTACACTTTAAGTGGGTCTCCATGCAGCCAAAATGACCAATCAATCCATTAAATATGAGGTTACCATTCTCATCCATTATTTCTCAAAGTGTCCACCAAAGACTCTTGCATCTGAATCACCTGAGGGTTTTGTTTAAAATAGAGATGGTAGTACTCACATGAATTATTTTCCTGCATTTTTAGCAAGCATTTCCAAGTGATTCTGGGATAGAATATCAACCAGTTTCTTAGGGCTATGTCCTTATTCATAATATAAATATATACAACATTGTTTCTACTTAAACAATAGTTAAGAAAGTTTTATTTCCTTTCCAGTCTTGCAAATACCTTGAGATTTAAGACCTTTATTCAATAATTGTTCCACTGTTTAGCAAAGAAACTGGAACAAAATCAGGCCTCAAAACTGGTTAATGTTGAATGACTTTAAATATGGTTGAGTGGATTTTTCTTTTTAAAAAATCTGCTTTCAGCCAAAATATATATATTACCATGTAGCTATAGTTTTTAATAATGATCCATAACAATTCTGGGAAAAATACTCGAGATTTGGTTCTTTTCTTACAGGGTTTAAGACTAACCTTGATACTCTCAAAAAAAATGGTCTCCTCCATTACCTAATCAGAAGAGGTTTGCAACAGTGAGTTTCCACTAAGAAGAAACAAATGCTTTTCACAATGAGATGTCAACATTCCTAGTATTCTAAGGCTCCTTGAACCAACAGTAGAACATTTTATTACTTGACACACTTATCTGAAAATTCAAACTTACTGAGACCGAGCACTTGCCAAAAAGCCCACTTCAGATATGCCTAATGCAAGAGGGAGGCTCAGTCAAGGAACATACTGCATTATACATTTAGATAAGGCTCTCAAGCTCTTGCCACTTTATTCAGTTGTTTGATCATTAGGAAACAATATACTACCACGATATTACTCTCATTCCCTTTCCAAAAATCACTTCACAAAATCTAAACTTCATGACCTTACCTTTTATTGAAGACTAACATAAGAAAGCTACATTTTTTAAATGCTTTTCATTCTTTTTTGCAAAAATATGACATTATATGTTATATTACGTATGGACTTCTACACAAAGAGACACCTAACATATTCCTTTTAGTATTCAGTAGCAGGAAAATGTGTTTCTCTCCAGATGAACATGAATGATTCTATTCATCCTACTTTGAGAACTCGTCAGCCTCTTACATTTCCCTGTTTGACTTCACTGCCCAAAAGATGAGAATTAAATTCAATTTTCAACTGTAGCAACTAGTTCATTTCATATGCATGATATAAGTATGTTTCACCTTCTTAAACTTGTTTTTATAATTTTTCTTTTTATCTTGCCTGTTTTAAGCAGGTTTTATAACTGCACGTCACTTTTAATGTTTTGAAGGAGTAGACAAGGAAAAAGTCAAAATTTTTTTAAGAATTAAACAAGGAAAGGTAAGTCTGGAGGGGAATGTGACAAGAAGATTACCTGGATACATGGAAAGATCAAGCACTTAGGACAGCATCAATTTTTCTTGTTTTATAATCACAAGGCCATTTTAACAAACAGTACCACAAAAACAGATCACTAAGAAATGTCATAGATGCCAGCACAACACATGACCCTTGTTAGACTAGCTCAAAGCCAGAAGCAGAAGCAGAACAGCTGAAGGATAATGAAAGATAAGCTAACTCATAATTATCTAAAAATCATAAAGGCCCAGAAATGAAAAGCATCTCAAATGGAATTTTTTCAGTGTCTTATATTTAACTCCCTGTAACTACTTTTTAAGAACCACATATCCTTTCTCAAAGTTTAATGTGGATACTAAGTCACCTGTTACGTTAAAATGCAGATTCAGATCCCAGAGTACTGTGGCCCAGGATTCTGCATTTTAATTCACCGATGCTACTAGTCCAAGGACCGCACTGAAGAGCACTGCCGGTAAAGCAAGCCACGACTGAATCAGTCTCAGCCTCACCACTCAAAGGCTGTGACACTGGCCAGTCCTTTAATATCTCAAACCTGCAGTTACCTTATTAATTGTGCGGGTGTCGACGAAAATAATCCATAACCAATCTATAAATGAAAATTTGGGTGAGTTTATTCTGAGCTTAAATCTGAGGATTATAACCCGGGGCCTTTCTTCCAGAAGGAAGAAAGGGCACCAAAGAAGTGGGGTGCACAGAGTGGTTATATACCCAGAGAGAGGATGTTTCACATAGGATTGAAATGTCCCTTTTATAATAGTCGCGAGACTGCTCTGTCGGCACAGCGATTGATGGAAATAGCAGGTAGGTCTTCTGTCTCAGTGAATACAGCAGGGTGGCAGTCAGTTGTCTGCAGCTGAGTGGTCACAGGTGAGCTGGGTGGTCAAAGGTGAGCGCAGCAATGGGTTCCTAGCCTAAGGAAAGATGCTTATCCCTAAGGAAATGCTAATGTGGGGGGAAGTTGCACCTTTATCTCAAGGGCCTTTGTTCTGGCCATAGGAAATGTCTCAGCAGATATACAATGCGTGCTCAACAGCCACAGTCAGGCCCTTTTGGAAAAAACAAAGTCAGGCCGAATTAGGTTTGTACCAAATGGCTTCCTCATATAGTCCAATATATTGCTTGCCATTTTTATTTGTCACGGGAATAACAATATCTACCTTGCACTGGCCTTGGCAGGATTTAAAAAGATAAGTGCATGGTCAAATAAGGCTCTCAACAAATATTCTTTTAGTGAGAATGCTGTCTTTGTTGTGACCAAACATTACCATAGGATTTGGAAGGTTATACTTTCTATTTAAGCAGAAAAGAATTTTTTCTAATAACAAAGACTCTATGGAAGGTAAAATGATCAAGGCTTGGAGAGTAACTGAGAAAGAAGGGCTCCATATTTGAGAGAAAAGACAAGCAGCAAAGGCAAGAAATTCAACAGCATTCTCAAAACCATGGTTACTTTAAATGACTCATGAATCCAAGTTCTCATCTTTGCATTCTTTAAAAAAATTGTAGTGGAAAACCAGCAAAAATTGTAGTTTGCCAACTTAAACTCTTTGTGGAACCAAGCAAGGTACAAATCATTAAACAAATGAATAGAATTTCTAAAATTTCACAAACCATATTAATAACTTAGGCAGTTTAATTAAGACATTTCTTGGTAATGACAAGAAAACTTACCAAAAAATCTTTCTAACAGAACTCATGACAAATTTTTGCTGGCTTTTCAATTGATTTTTGACATCAGGGTCTATATTCAGGGTCCAGGAAAAACATTTTTTCCTGCTTTGAAAATACAAACCCTGGCCTGTAACAGACAGAAACCTTGGAGAGTTTCATTCTAACAAGCAGAAGTGGTGGTATTTTGCTACATCTAAACTATGACGAAATCTCTAAAACCACATAGCCGGCAGCAAAATCCTCAGGAGACTAACAACCCTTTAACATTCCCAGTTCAAATGTGAATGTTAATTCCACTCTCTGAAGAGAACCACCAAAATGGCATTCATTAAGATTAAAGTCATATTACTATAGAAATGGGAAATTTATGTGTGCTTCATATAAAATGCAAATATTGCCAAAGAATGGGTCTCCACTGAGTTCTCTCTACACCTATTCCTTTGCAAAGTTAAGTCGTGCTGGTAAAATGCTCTCACAAAGGCAGTATAAAATTCTTAAGCGGCAGGTACTTGCTGCTCTGCTGCCAAGGTAGCCCCATAGGTTGTCGAAAATTGTGTGTAGAACTAATGAACGCCCACTCATGGAGCAAGCATAAGGCCCCGGTAAGGGAGGCAGATGGGAGCAATTCAGAATTTCAGAGGCTAGAAAAGTGGAAGAGGCGCCTGCAAACACAGCTTCTGATTGGAATTGTCTTGCCCTTGGATCAAACGTCTTACCTGCTTAAGTCCCTTGAAGAATGTGATTTGCAATGGCTTTTATCCATGATTTGCAATGGCTTTTGTCCATGATTTTTTAAAAAAACAACAAAAGAAAGTTACATAAAAACCAGAAAATGATAGATGTATTTTTTAACTATGTTTTTAAGGCAATATTTGTTACTGATAAATGACAATATTGAAAATAAGGATTAATTACTGGGACTGCTTGATCTAAGAGAAGGAAAAGGAGAGATGGGAAAGAATCTTGATTTGAGGAGGGAGCAAAGCATTAGAAAACAAGTAAGGAACAATAGTAGGAGCTAAGACTTCTATAGCGCTTTATGTATACTAACTCACACGATCCTTCCAAGAATTCCATTAACTTAGGAAAGTTTTGCAGGATCCCAGTTTTACATATGAGGAAACTTGAACACAAGGTGATTAAAGAGCTTCCTTGAAGCCCCACAATGCAATGTGATTCCAGGATGTCTGGCTGTGGACACTTTGCTCCTAAACACTACACACTACTGCTTCTTGTTCACTGTTGTATTGCTGGTGTGGGGACCTGGAATTGGCCACCCCAAGATATGTCTCTTTGGCATCAGGATTATTTGAGGCTGTTTGCTTTTGATAAACTGGGACAGCGAAGGAAGCTCTGAGGAATGGAATTTGCCCTTTGTTGGGACACCTTTGCATTTGTAGGGTAAATCTCTATCTGTAGGGGGTGCCTCCCTCTCTGTACCAGGAAGAAGAAAGGAGATGACCTTCTCTCTAAAAACTCTTAATCAATACCAAAGGCAACGACTTAAAATCTGCATTTTATTGTGCTAGTCTGGTAACCTCCTGTAACTGACTTCCCTCCCCCTCCCAACGTTGGCATTTCTTAAGGATTAATCATCTTTCCTGAGGCTAGGAACTGACTGCTGCACTCACCTGTGACTGCCCAGCTCCAGCCCAGCTCCAGACAATCGACTTGCCTCCTGCTACACCCACCGAGATAGCAGACCATTACCTGCTGTGTCCATCCAGCACTGTGCCAACAGGGCAATCTTGTGACTATTGTGGGAGGGACATTTCACTCACATGTGAAACACCCTGTTTGGGGGTATATAACCACTATGTGCACCCCACTTCTTCCGTGCCCTTTCTTCCTTCGGGAAGAAAGGCCCCGGGCCATGGTTCCTCATAAAGCTTCGTTTAATTTTCTCTTGCTATTCTGTCTCATGTGAATTTAATTCATTCTCCGGCCAGACGAACCTACATTTGGGGAGAGGAAATGTCCTCCTCCCCTACACTGGGTACCTGTCACATATCAGTGCTGTAGGGGAGGAAGACATTTCCTCTACCCACTGTGGGTTCTTCTGGTTGGAGAATGAATTAAATTCATATGAGACAGAATAACAGGAGAAAATTAAACAAAGCTTTATAACATGTATACATGGGAGAGGCTCAGGCAAACTGAGCAACTCGCCAAAATAGCTGAAGCCCCCACCTTAAATATCCTCCACAGCTAAAGAAAAAGGAGGATGTTGGCGGTGGGGGGAGTCAGTTACAGGAGGTTACTAGACAAGCACAGTAAACAGGAATAAGATTATTATGCAGATTTAAGTCCTTGCCTTCTGCATTGATAAGAGTTTCTAGAGATAAGGTCATTCCCCCTTCTTCCTGGTACAGAGAGGGAGACACCTTTACAGATGGAGATGTCCTTTACAATGTAAAATTTCTCTTACAAAGGGTAAGTAAATTCTACTTTTCAGTTGCTTTCCTGTCTGCAGTTTATTAAAAGTAACCAGCCCCAAATAATCCTCATGCCAAAGAGACATATCTTGGGGTGGCCAATTCCAGGCCCCCACAGTGCCCAAGAAATATATGTGAAATGAATGAGAGATTTCACAAGCACCGTGGCCATCATCTCCTATACCTGAGAGGAGGAACTGTCATTCATCTTGTCTGAATCCCTAGCACCAAGCACAATGCCAGTCACATACAGTAGATGCTCAAAAGCTGTTTGACCAATGAATGAATGAAAACAGATTCATATAGCTATGAAAGAACCAGATGAACCATAAATAGAATCACATGGTAAAATGGAGAAAAGTGGGTGTAGTTCTCTATCCTCTCACAGTTCCATGAGGTGGTCTAGAATAATGAACACAATATCCACCAATTTTATTATCCAGTTTCTCCTATCAAATTGCTAGTAAGATACAGAATAAAAATTCTAAATTCCTCTTTGCAAAAGAAACCCCCATTTACATGATGTAATAATTACAGGTCCCTGAAGAAGCTTTGGGGGTTTTTTTTGGGGGGGGGAGGGGTTGGTTTTTTTGGTGAGGAATATTGGCCCCAAGCTAACATCTGTTGCCTATCTTCCTCTTTTTGCTTGACCAAGATTGTCCCTGAGCTAACATCTGTGCCAATCTTCCTCTATTTTGTATATAGGATGCCACCACAGCATGGCTTGATGAGCAGTGCAGAGGTCCATGCCCAGGAGTCAAACCCCGAAATCCTGGGCCACAGAAGTAGAGCACACGAACTTAACTACTATGTCACTGGCCGACCCCAAGAAGATCCAGTTTTAAAAATATGATAATATGATCACTTCCACCAAAATGAAAACAACTAAGGAAATATCCAAACCAAAGTTGAGTAAAAAATTACGTACACAAGCAGCACTTCTTAACCCTGTCCAGTAAAGTAACCTTGGTAGTAGAGGAAAGTAAATACTTTCCACTGGGGCATAGCTAGAATCAGCCTGTTTCAGTGCAAAATTTCACTGAAGTTTCATATTTTATCTTAAAAATTGATCACTTTATTTTGTATTCTGAAGTACTGTATGTTCATTTTTTTTTACCTCAAAAATAATGTTTTGATTACTTACCATTATGGAAAATGCAAAGGTCACCACCTTTATTCTTTAGCATTCAGTAGCCTGTGGAATATGTTAGCCCATTTGAGAAACAAGGGATGGTAGTATCTGGTAAAGACTCTCATTTAGAAGCCCAAATATTTAGAAGCCATATAAATACTTCAAATGAGATATAAATACAGACCCAAAACAAGCATAATGAAATTAGGACAATTTGGTGTGCGACATGGCGTCTGTGAACTTAGCAAACACCTTCTTAATAACTATCCTGAACAACCACATACAAAGGTAACAAATACGAAAGCTAGTTATGATAAACATTGCTCAAGCTCAGGAATATTTCTGCTTCTCCTGTGCAACATGGGAGGATTAAACTTCCTCAAGTCCCTAAACCTGTCATGGCCACGTGATGTGCTGGGCCAATGAAATGTTACTGAAAGTCACCTATGTCAATTCCAGGCAAAAGCACTAAAGAGTTAACATGCAATTTCCTACACTCCCTCTTCCCCGCCACATGAGGGACAAGGCCTATATCCCACATAGTGCACCGCCAAGATGACGGCACCTTCTTCAGCCTGCAAGGCTGAGTTGTCACAAAGACAACGGTCCACGAAAGTCACTAAAATGCACAGTGGACTCCAAAGAAGAAATAAACTTAGGTTGAGTTAAGCCACTGAGATGTTGTTACCGTAGCATAACCTAGCTTGTCCTGGCTGATACTCTCCCAGATGTTACAATCAAATTCAAATTGACCAAGCTCTGTAAACACTGAACAGCCCTACCTTATTTCTGTTTTATTAGTCCAGAGCTATAAACCAACGGTCTATAAGCAATATGGTTATACGGTTATTTGTATTCTCTGCCCAACAGCTTTGGCTAAATTGACTCATAAACTGCTCTTTGAAAAAATTCTGTCAAATTAGCCATTTAGAAGTGTGTGAACAAGCAGTCAGTTGACACTTTTCTTTTAAAACCACTTCTAATGGTTGTAAAGGGAAAAGCACACTACAGAGTTCTCTACTGACAGTCAATAGTGGTGAATATACTACATTAAATACTCAATTCTACTTAACTACCAGCAAATCATACCACAAAGCAAGTACAAACCACAAAAATAAAAAGAATCACAGTAAATTTTATTAATTTTCAAAAGTCTAGTGTCCTATTATTTAATGCCTCAACTAATTTTGAAAATTACATGAACTTACTTTTGTTCTAAGGCTCCATCCATCTACGCCAGGGTTTCTTAACCTTGGCACTACTAACATTTCAGGCTTGACCATTTTTGTTAAGGGAGGGGCTGTCCTGTGCAGTGTAGCATGTTTACCAGCATTCCTAGCCTCTGCACACTAGATACCAGTAGCACCTTTCAGATGTGACAACCAAAAAATGTCTCCAAACATTTCCAAATGCCTCCTGGGGGGCAAAATCATCCCCAATTGAGAACAGCTAATCTGCTCCAAGGGTCCACAAAGAATAAAATGTGAATTCCATCCTACAGCCCACTGCTGCCTCATTGAAGTGACTCACAATAGTATATAAAGGTGACCTAACAGGATTTTACTTTCATTTATTATTACGTAAATAAAACACTCTATTAATTGTTAAAATATTAATTTTTAAATTGTTAAGCATTTCGTGAATTCATTAAACATGAATTCAAATCTCTCTGAATTCACTCATTCAACAGTTACTAAATGCCTGCTTTATGCCAGGCACTGTACCAGATATCAGAGATAGAGTGTTGAGCCAGACAGACAGATTCTAGCCCTCCTGATGCTTACAGCTTCATGAGAGAAACACATTAAGCACCTTAAATACCAGTGGCAAATGATGATAAGTATCATGAAGAAAAGCGCAGGCTCCTGTGGTAATGTAACTGGTTTAAGGCGTGGTCTCAGTGAAGCATCTTTGAAGAAATGGCATCTGAATTGAGAGTGTAAGGGTGTGTAATAACAATCGCTGGCACTTGAGTAGTGCTTACGAAACCCAGGCATTTTTCTAAGATTCTACGTATAATAACTGATTTAATGCTCTGAACGACCCTATGAGATAACTGTAATTATTATTCCTATTTTAAAGATAGAACATGGGTACAGAGAAATCAAATACTTTGCCCCAGATCACAAAGCTAGTATGTGGAAGAAACAGAATTTGAACCTGGTGTGTGTCCCTAATGAGGAGGACAAGGACCATCGGCCGCTCCCCCCTGCAAAGGGAGCCAGGCAGAGTGGGAGGAGGAGGCATCCTACCCTGGCAGAGGAGCTGTGTTGCACTACCTTCCTAGGCAAGGATAGTGACCTTCCAGCCACCGAAGACAGCATACTGACATCCACCTCATCATATATTTATGGTAGTTTCCTAGGTAAATGCAGCCTCTTTAAATCCTTTCTTGGAAGAAGACGGGGTATAAATTATTTATAAATTAATTAATTACGATGGGAATTAAGCAACAGTACAGTCTAAAACTGAAATTGAAAAGAGAAGTTCAAAGTTCCAAAATGCTGAATTCGAAACAGCAACTTGCTCAAATACATATTTTTGATTAGTCAGGAGGTTTTATAGAATTTCTAGGATAATAAATTAATATGTACTAAGGGGCTGGCCTGGTGGTGCAGCAGTTAAGTGCGCATGTTCTGCTTTGGCGGCCCAGGGTTCCCTGGTTCGGATCCCGGGTGTGGACATGGCACCACTTGGCAAGCCATGCTGTGGCTGGTGCCCTGCATATAAAGTAGAGGAAGATGGGCACGGATGTTAGCTCAGGGCCAGTCTTCCTCAGAAAAATAAAAGAGGAGGATTGGCAGCAGTTAGCTCAGGACTAATCTTCCTCGAAAAACAAATTATTATGTTCTGAGTGAAAACAGGTACTTGTGTGTTTGCAATAAACTGAAGTAAACCCTCCTAAAATTATTTCCAATAACTTAAATGATCTAAGTCACACACTAACTATGATGATGACACAGTTAATCTTATAAAACTAACATTTCACTACGATAAAATGGATTTCAATACTACCAAATATGTTCTTTTATTGTTTTTATTGTTTGAGGTAATGTTGGTTTAATTTCCGCATGGCTGTACTATATATAAATTCCAAACGTTATTAAAGAGAACAACAAAAGTAACTATTTTGCTTTGTAATTCATTTCCTATAAGGATGCTACTTCTTTTCAGAATTTACAATCTGTTGGTTAGAATACTAGGCTAATAAAGCTGTGCTTATGGATTTGATCCACGTATGATTTTGCTCTATGGACACAGCTGCTCTGGGCACCCCAACATAATCCATTATCAGATTTGGAGAATAATTCAAAGGCCCTTGGAAACCACTAATTTCATTTTCATATATGAAGCACCTTATAGACACAAAATCTCAAAGAATGAAGTGCTCTGATTAATAGCATTTTCTGGACAATTGAGACTTATCTGAAAAAGCCTTAGCATCTCATCCCTATAGTCGAAAACATTTACAAAATATACTGGTAGATGTTCTTGCCTTAGTAAATATTTTAATCTTTGTGTGAGAAGGATGATACAAAGGGCGATCATATGAAAATTAAAAATAATTTTACAGTATTGCAAATGGAAGTGACAGGAGAGTACAAGATCGAGTTGAATATGTACACACCTCAATTGCTTTTGAAAAAAATACTAATATTGACTCATTCTTTTATCACTTGTCCCATTATGAAAAAGTGAATTGCAAAAGAAAATGGGCTTGATCCTTATTAGTGTTATTGCATGATGAATAATTGAGAGAGATAAAAAGAATTTGTTTGATATTTTAATTCCCGTGATATTTTTATTTCCCCCTAACAAGGAAAAATAATCTTCCTTTTCTATTCCTCTTATTAAACGTAATTCTCAGCTATTTTGGAAATCACGCAACAGTCTCTACTATAATTCTGATATTGCTTAAGGATATTGCTGCTAATTTATCACCCAATTAAAAATAAGCAATATATTGGGTTAAAAAGTGGTATGAGTATGTGTGTGCAATTGTATTTTCAAACTACCTCACATTTGCCGCCTAAACTCAAGTCTTGTTGGAATTTTTGATACAATTCTCTCTTGCTTTTACCCTTCTATTTTTTTCTTTTTAAGGAAAAGGTATTAAATTATTTTGTTGAAACTAACAAAAGATATTGGTTCTCTTTTTATATTATGTTGCCACCATTTCCTACCTGTATCTTACAGAAGTGACCGGGATAACTCAAAGGGCAGTGGCATGTTTATAATTATGCCCTTAATTCATGAAGTAGAATGCAGGCACTTTTATACTCTTTAGCCCAGAAATTCTCAAGTTCTCCCCATTTTCAACATCCCACTTCTACAGACTCACTCTCTAATTTACACCTTTTGAAACACCGGCATTAACCTGCCATCAATGAATGGTCAGTGATTCCATCTAGTTTTCTCTAAACTCATAAGGAAGGGACGCCTAGATATCGCAAAGAGTACATTCTCTTATGCTATGAATTTCCCAAATAACTGAGGGAATTTGGTCTTTCTCCTCACAGATCTATTCTCCCCAACTAGCTCCCTGTGAATGCCTCTGCTAGAACCACAAGATGATTAGCGTTGCTGCCGTCATTGCCAATTAGCAAAATTTGACCTGAGTTTCCTAATTTGGCCAGATTTTTAAAATATTGCAAAATCATATGTGTATGTTCTCAGAAAGAAATATTAGTATTTTACATTGCTTCATGTAATATTGCCATTACTAGAAGAATAAAATTTTATCAATAAATCTCAATGTACTTTAATAAATGGAACCGATTTTCCTAGGGAAATTGAAAAAGAGTATAATGCTCTTTGTATAAATTAATCTGGAAAAGGAGTCAGAAAAAATCTTCCGACAGGCTGCCATTTCAATAAGTAACAAATACTTAAAGCCAACCAGCAAAATGGTTTCCTTTCTTAACTGTTCTCCTCTTGCTAGTTGGAGGGAAGGGTAGGTTGGAGAGAGAGGTTAAAAGGCAGGATTCCGGGCACACGGAGAAGGGGTGGCATGAAATCAGGATTCAGGAACTAGAAGGGGATTTCTTAATGGTGTAGGGTAAATTAGGAGGAGAGGGGACCAACCAACCTATGAGGCAAGAAGTAGGCAGCTACCTATCGTGAAGGACAAAGTGAGAATTTTTTCCTAAAGGTGGTTAGAATTCATTGTAAGATTTTTGGTAAGACAGTGACGTGATCAATCTAGCATTACACTACAATCACTTTACCAACAAGTGACAGAAGGATGGAGTCTAGGGAGAAAATGCTGAAAAGTAACTGCCATCAGGAGAAAGGTGATAAGAACCACAACTAAAAAGCAGTGTCGGTTGGAACAGAGAGAAGAAAATGGATTCAAGGGACACAAAGGAGGTAGAATAAACGGAGCTTCTACTAGAGAACTCTACTTAGGAAATAACCATGTTCCTATAGCCTTCTCTCAAGAGTCCCTGTCTAAAAACTGCTTAAAATATTTCAAAAATTAAATCACTCCTGAATTACACTCACATACGAAGTCATGCTTGACAGGAAATGGGACATCAACCCTCTGTGAAACACAACCAGGCTTTGAAGCCCTGTTTAGACTCAACTAGCAAAACACTCCCTACACACACACACACACACACACACATACACATGCATGTGCACACACATACACTCACAATACTATTAGAACATGACCTTAAAATCGAGTTGGGAAAGGTGTCTGTCCAACCATCCTATCCACACCCCACACCCATTCTGGGCATTCTCTCTCCTCTGGAGGCTCCCCTCCCCCACACCCAACCTAGCCAGTTCTTCAGGCGGTCTGCTACAACTGCTTTCTAAACTGCCCATGCCCACCACGCCAAGCATAGATCTTTCTGATTACTTCTAGTTTAACTTCAAAAATGCCCTGATTATTTTAAAGAAAAGAACCTTCAGTGGGCACAATTTTTTTTAATCCCTTTTCCTTTCAATTTCCTTTCAATTCCTTTCATCCGCTCAAGGTTATGCCTCCATTTCTCAATCTTTTCCATCTTTTCACTACCAGCTAGTTGTTTGGAAGTTCCATGGGTCAGAATAGGGGCAGTTTCCCTATGTTATTACTGTTTTACTCTCCGATTTTTGAGTACTATTTGGGCAGCACTCATGGTTAGCTGCCAAGGCATGGTTACCACGGTAACATCACCAGCTAGCACTTTAAAAAACTAGCAAATTAAAATCTTGTTTTAAATGAAACAGTGAGCAAAAACAGGTAGAGCCCAGGCAAGAGTCATATTTCTACCAAGTAATTCCCCTTTCCTGTGCACACAACATTTTTTAAAAAGTGGTCATTCCCTGGGGGAACGTTAAAGATAAGTAGTCTGCTTGTTTCTTTTGACTTACCTCACTATGTACTTTTCAGCAGGGAAAGTTCCTGATTTTTCAGGAGTTAGCCTTCGGTGTGGAAGGAATTGTGTCTACCCACCCCCCCAACCCCCATACTATTGTTGCTGACTTCTCTGAGCATTCCATTGAGGTCAGGGTGGAATTTTGCAGTCCTTGAACCTCTCAAAGAAATTTGTTTAGCCCTTCATTTTTTTACCCACTCTCTCAAGAACTTAAGAACAGAAATCCCACTACCGTAAAACCTCAACAAGGGAGAATAAAAATAATGAACATGTCAGTCCCCTGGCAGCTGATACTAACAGCTGGGCTTATGCAAAACTAATTTCTTAAGTTGAAATTGGTTTGCTATGTGAGTTACGGTATTATATAATGTAATATTTAGATGTCCTGTTTAATAAGAATTGTTCCCATTCTTGGCAAGTAAAAAAGTTTTATATTAAATTATGCAATTTCCATGCCTTTCAATTTCTTGTGCACCAATGTTACGGAAAGCCTGATTTGAAATATAAATAAATAAATGAGAGAATGTTACATTTTGTACAAGTAGATACTCAATAGTGATCTGAACTCTTTTTTTGTTTTTTTGCTTTAAGTGTATGTCTTTTAAAAGCACACGTGATAGCTCCTGCATTTTCATAACATCTGAATTCTGAAGTTCTAACAGAAATCAAAGCTGCAGAAGCTGACCTACTACAATTTTACTGCCATGGCAAAATCAGCCCCTTTATTCTAAGCTACACATTTTCAAAGACAGTCTTAGCAGCAAGCTTTTTTTATGACTCCAGTTTACGCAACTTTTCCTTAGGACCTGAGCTCATCCATGTATCTGAGATTCTTAAATTCAGCGAGCTATCAAGTACTAGCATTATTTTCTTTTTCATTAGTAAAATATGAGTACAGAACATACTACAAGGAATAAATTGGGGTCACAGAGACATGTCAGGCATGTATTCTCTATGACATCCATTCAGAAGTTATGAAAATGTAGAAGTTGACACTTGTAGGTTTAAAGGTATGTATATTCAAAAGTGAGGGGGCGGGGGGGGGGGGAGAGTTCAAATCATTGGTGAACTAGAGTTCTGTAGGAACAAAGGGCAAGGGACCCTAATGGTTTTGCAGGCCAGAAGCTCACACAGTGCCATGGCTGAAACTAATAGTGAGCAATTTCTAAGCACGACTTCCAAAGGGATGGTTCAAAAGAGGAAAATCAGACTACATGCATTCTTTTACTTCCAGCCAGAAAACCAGGGTCTTACAAATTCACTGAGACATCCAATAAGAACACAACTGGGATTCTCCCACTTGCAGAGAAATCAAAGATGGCCATGTGGAAGGGATGACAGGGTTACGGGACTGGACAGGACTATTCGGGTCAGTGATAAAGACTTTTTTTCAAAAAATGTCATCCTTTGAGTAATTACGTATTATCTATGTTCCTATGGTGCCTGGAGCTATAAAACCAAAGCATACTAACAAAATTTCTATATATTTTGTCAGACTTCTGCATTTTTATCTTTGTCCTTAACTAAGCCTTCAACCGGAAATGTCAGTTTGAGTAGAATCCTGGAGTACGAGTACAATCTCACTACATAGGGTCTCGAGAACAGAGAAGTGTATGGAGGCCCCTAACATCAAATAGCTCTTCACCTCCCACATGTAGGACTCTCCTGTAATTCGTGACTTTGGGGATACCAAGGAGAGTTTCAAGGAAAAGGAGCGACTCATCAAACAGAAAAGATAAAGATCCATTTGACTCAGTTGTGTGAGAGCCAAGCTATGCACTAGAGCAAGTAACCTAATGTGTTGCAATTTTCAAGGCAGCTTATAAAATCCAATTTTATCTTTCAGCAACCTGTAGTTGAGACTGCTTGTCACCTAGATGGCCTACAGAGGTATTTTAAGAATAAAAAAGGGGCTGGCCCCATGGCCAAGTGCTTACGTTAGCGTGCTCCGCTTCAGCAGCCCAAAGTCCTCCAGTTCGGATCCTGGGCGCAGACCTAGCACCACTCACCAGGCCATGCTGAGGCAGCGTCCCACACAGCACACCTAGAAGGACCTGCAACTAGAATATACAACTATGTACTGGGGGGCTTTGGGGAGAAGAAAAAAAGAATAAAAAAGACATTGAATTTAATTCACATCTTTCTCTAAAAACAAGAGAGCTCCTTCTGAAGCTAACAGAAAATATAATGATGAAAATGAGTACACTTTTTCAGATATAGATAAATGTTAATCATATTAGCAAACCAAAGGAATTATTTTTCTATTTCACTTAAAACATGTGCCTTGGCCTCAGTTATATAGTACATACATAACTGTTTAGAATTTTTGAGACAGTAATTTCAATAATTGCTTAAGTTACTTACTATCTTTCATTGTTCATTTGCCCTAAAGACTGGGAAGAACTTTAAAAATAATATAGCTATCTTTCAATTATTCATGGAAAAAATGTTAATGGAAGAATGTGTTTTACTTTCAGACTTTCATTGTCATGATTAGAGAAATTAATAGAATCATTTGCCAATGATGCTTCTGCTGTCTTTGTGTTCTTTTGCTTATCATTTTAAACCAAAATATTTTATCATGAATCATACCTGTGAAAAGTTAAAGGATAGAGTTTACTTTACATTGGTGATCTGTATTTCTCCAAGAAATAACACTAGCAAGTTCCAACATGGATTAGGAAGCCCAAAATCTAGCTAAGTTAGTTTTCAGTTATATGCCTGGAATATTGTGTATAAAGTTTTGAATTCCCAGACATTTCGATACTCTGATAATCAAATAAAACTTCTAAGTACACATTAAGATGCTAGAACAAATACTTCTGGGTTATCTATACAAATCCTACTTCTCCCAAAGAAAGACAATCTGAAATTGACTTTAAATAATTATATATTGATTGAGCAAATACTCTGCATGATAGTCTAATACATTAAATGCTAAAATGTCTTAGTAATTTGGAAACCATTCTGGAAGAGGGAAATCATTGACCAGCAGCCTCAGCACGAATAGAAAACTGAATAGACTAAATGCTTATGTTAGTCCCATGACCCTTCTTCAACTGGAAGACTTTTCTGCAGTTCATAAAACTATCTCACCTTAGTTAAATACTGAGATGCTTTTGATAAATCATGTTGTCATATTGAAATGAAAAGTTTAGAAACAAACAATGCTGTTTTTTTTAATATTACAAAAGCAAGATTTTTATTCCATATTTGCAGGAGCAGGTATATATAAGTTTGCATTTGAGAGCAAAAACTGAGCAGAGTAAATAAATTTTCAGAATTGACAAATTAAGCAATACACCTGTCCAGACATGGAAACAAATTGTTGAAAACAGTGTTATTTACTACAAAACTGCACGACTCATTTTGCAACGCCTGTGCTCAGGGAGGAAAGGGAAGAAGGGATGTATTAATTATACATGATGAATGACTTGACACTTCCTGGGTGTTAAAATGAAGGTGAAGTTTTGAAAGGTTTTCCTGGGGGTTGCTTCATGCTTCAGATGAATATGTGTGTTTCTTCATATTTTTACATCTCAAAGACTTTTAATAAAGATGGCAGAAATACAGTACAAATTTTGGCATATAGGAATATACACACACATGCGCACACACACACATATTACTCATACTCAATAGCTCTCAACATCCAAGGAGTCAACCTCTGGGTTTCTGCAAGAAAGATGGATGGTTCCCATTGACTCATGTGCCTCTGATAACCTAATGATTCCATTTCTCCCTTTTGTTCCAGATGGTAGTTTGCATCTTGTTAGTGTTTAACATCTCATTCAAAAAATATGAATAACACTCTGCAATACTATTCATGTGTACAGTAAAATTATGATTACCTATGAGAAAGGGGATGACAAAAATAAAATCTCACATTTGAAAATGACATTATCCCAAAAGCCTACTTCCAAATATTGTATCAATACTGAGGTTTATCTTAAGAGTACACCACTATAAGACAATTAAACCTATCCATATATCTGCTATATCCAAGGCTGTAATTTCAAACTATCCCAGAGTTTTTTCCGTAATCATATATACCAAGTTTTCATACAATAAATTGGAAGACCTAAAATCCCCAAATTCTAACCAATTTCTTTCTTTCTCCTTCCAGCTGAATTTAAAAAACAAAAATTTTCTCTCTTTCCTTATGGTCGTATCTCAGAAAGCACTTTGTAAATATAGTGATGGCTGGTCCCAATGGAGACAGATAGCAACTGACAAAGAAAAAGTAGTCATTCTGAGTCATCATGGATACTACAGATTGCCTCCTATATCCCTGAAAGTAATTTCCTAATAAAAGTAGATTGTTACAAACAGGGCCCAGCTCTCCACATTTTTTGCTGGAGAGGTTGTTCTATGATACGTAATGCTGAGACGATCTTGAAATAATGCATGAGGTTGAGATCTCTTCCTGTTCTTCCCTCCCCTCAGTACACCACCTGCACAATTAATTCATCACCAACCACCACAGCTCTCAAAGAGAAGGAGTCCAGGAAAACATTAAGCTAATCACATACTAGGTGTGTGGACAGAAGAATAAGTTCTGTCTTTGCCCAACTCTCTCCCAGTGACATCTAAGAGCAGGGACCACGTCTTACTCTATTTTGTATCTACAGCATACAACACAGTGCCTGGCATGTCATAGGCACAAAGTAACTGCAGTGTGAATGAATGAATTTAAGCCACTATTTAGACCAGTATCTACCAAAGCCTATGCAATATTTCCAGAGTCTTCAAAACCTAAGTATACAGGGATTGTTTCCTTTATGTGTAAACTGCCAAAGAGCACTAAGACCTCATCAGCCTGGACAAGAACTGAAACTTCTGCTTCGCACAGAGGGGTCCCTGCTTCAAGTCCACAGAGACCACCGATCATTTCACCATGGAGGTGGGGAGGGAGAGGGCAGGCTAGAGGTGAATTGAGCAGTGCAGTGCAGCAGGACATGCCGCCAAGCACAGCTGCCCCAGGGCGGAATCTGCAAGGCCTGCAGAAAAGTCTCCTGTCCTGGAAAGGCTCCCCAACCCCAACACGGGCCTGCTAACTCTGCCACTTGGAGCCTGAGCAGAAAAGAAAGCCATTCCTCATTTCTTCACTCCCCTGGGCAGGGAGCACAGGGCTTAAGTTAACTATTGGCATTTAGATCTTCTGTTGTTTCTGTGTAAGAAGCAAAGTGGGTATTTTTTTCCATTCATTCTCAGATAAATATACCTGCGAGTACCCAGAAAAGTACCTAAAGCTCTACCTCCTTTGTCTTCCAGTATCACTATCCATGTGCTTGCCAATTAATTTATGGGTGAAAGTTAACTGAGAATGAAAAAGTCAGGCAAAAAAATAAAAAGAGGATGGACAGTGGGATTTAAAAGAAAGATTTGCTGCAATTATACTGGTTTAACATGTCATAGTTTTCCTAAAAGGCCTACATTTACATAACTATAACACAGTTTCTTTCAATTTGTTATGGAAAAACTATTCAAAATATTACTTTCTGTGACTTCTCTATGATTCCTTTGGTAGGTGCTTCTTTACGGTACCAACTTTAACTAGAATCTGGTATCAGAAGGCTCTATTCTAGGCATCAGGGAAAACACGCCTCCTCTTCCCTGGCGTCTTTGAAAATCAGCAGTTGACAAGATTGTTGATGCTGATTTTCAAGAAAGCACCAGAATTCTCCTACTGAGAGGCTATGTCAGAGTGGCATGTTTAAATGTGCCTTGAGCTGCCCGTCTGTCAGAACTTTGTGACCGCCTCTCCCTCCTCCAATACACTTTGTCAGGCAGAAATGGAGAATTAGGCACATTCTTTCATCTAAATAGCAAGGTATAAAAAGCTGTTAGGTGCCTGGTCACTGCCTCAGATTCTAGTGCTGTCTCACATTCTCATGATGCATGTTGTTCAACTTGAATAAACCAATCTAACTTGTTTTAGTATCTCATCAGGCTCAAATTTTGCCATTTATGGGGTATTATATGTCAAGCTCTGTGCCAAGGAGTTTACCACAATTTGCTCGTTTAATCTTTGCAACCACCTAATGACATAGGCGCCATTGTTATCTCCAAGACTACAACCCAAAGCTCAGAAAGTGTATATACCTTACCCAAGGACTCACAGCAAGTATGGGGGCCGGGATTCAAACCCAGACCATTTCAATTTCTGAGTCTGGACCCTAACTGCCTGCTTTCAAGCCGCTCTCCGAGGTTCTCTCCACTCCCAAAAAAGTCGTTGTTTCTAAAACACTGGAATGCCAATCTCCCAAGAATGCCTTTCTTTTCAAAGATTGATGTGCTGTATTACACATCTTGCTCTCCTATATTTAAGCAATTATTTTTTTTAAGGGAGTTATACATTGGCCTAAAAATATGAGTTAGGCACTTACGTTGGGAGAAAAATTAACAACCTCGGTGAAGTGCTATTGCAAACCTCACTACTCCGCGCGGGCTAGTTAATCACCGAGGTCTGGGCGGCTACCTCCGCGGGAGCTGGAAAGCTAGCGCCGTCACCGCGGTGTTCCTCCGCCATCTAGAGGCCCCGCTGTAAAGCGGGCTGTGTCCCGGAACGGTCGGGCCAAATGAGTTCTGAAATGAGTCTTTGCGCTCCTGTTTAGGTTTCCGTTTTCTGAGCCTTTGTTCTTCTTTTCTCTTCCTTTAAAAACAAAGTTGGTTTCTTCACGAGTCTTCAAACTTAATACTAACAAAGGCCAATTGTATTAAATAAAATATGATGCTGTTTTTTTGTAATAATGAATTTGAGAACAGCAATCATGAGAAAAATAGCTTATTAAAGAGCTCTGATGTTGGTATTTTAGAATACATGCACTACTTTCTATACACAGTGATAAATTACCAGATTATGTGAGCAGTGATTCATCCCTCTTTGAATTTGTCCAACATATGAATGTTCATCAAGTTGCCAGATGTTTTCAAATAGCAATAAGAAATAAATTTCTTAAATACCAATAAGAAATAAAGAAAAACAGCAAGACCTAATTTCCTAATCTTTGCCTTATAAGAAAAATTCCGAGGAAAAATTGCTGGTGGATATTTCATCTGATCACTCATAATAATAATGATGATTAAACAACTAACATTTATTGAGTCCTATTGTGTTCAGATAGTTTTATGTATTCATATATTATTTCTAACCTCATAATAATTTGAAAGTTATTAGTATCATCATTTGAGAAATAAAAAAGTGAAGCTCAGACAGATGATAAAGCTGATGAGTTAGAACCGGTAATTGAAGAAACTGGCATGTAAAACAAGACTCCAAAAATCCATTCTTTGTCCACTAAATCATGTTAATTTGAAAATAATAAAGAGATATCAATTATTTATCCAAATTGACAAGTAAGTTAATACAATCTAAATATTTTGCATTAGAGGCAACCAATGAAATTACCTAACTTGTTTAAAATGTGATTGAAAATCATTGAAATAGGATAAATTTTAAAACTGAGTGTATAATTTGACCTACTGCCATAGCAGATGAAATTGCTTAACCTGAATAACACCCCAGGATGAATATTATAGAGAACAGAAGAGGGGTATGGGGAAACCAGAGGTGAGGGTGACAATAAAATTATATTGTGGGATGTTCTTAAGCATCTTTCAAAGATGAATTCACCACTTCCAAGTTCATAGGCAGGTAGCCTGATTCTAAATGAAGAGTTAGGCTATAGTTATCTTCCATTCCAGTGAATCCTGATCATTCCATAGTGAGGGGAAAGTTCCTAAAGAACATAGGCCAACATCACAATGTCTACTTCTGATATCCATTTTCTAGTACTTTTGGCTTTTCCAGAATCTGTCCGTTGTTAAAGATTTTTGTTAAAATTTGTATTTTGTGACATTTTATTAACTTAGAAATACTTCAACAAAAATATGTCATAAATGTTGAATATTTAATGTCCTGGGAGATTTGATTAAATGTAAATGTTTACATATAATGACAAATTCCAATATATTCCTGTGGAAAAGTATATGTCCTGCTACCTCCAGATGGAAAAGGAATGAATACTTGGAGGTGTATCCACTAAAGGGAGGGGGCACAATTATTTTTGTTAGCATGTAAATGTGGATTCTTGGGTATTTTTTAAATGGTAAGAGTAGCATATGGGCATTATGATCTTAGAATGTTAAAACTAGAAGGGATGTAAATATCATCTATTCTAGTCAACATTACATTTTTCACAGATGAGAAAGCTGAGGCCCATAGAGATGAAAGAACTTGCCCAATACTCACAGCAAGATAAGGGCAAATCCAAGAATAGAACTCAGCGTCCCAATTGCCAGCCTTGATCTTTTGATAGACTGTGCCATATGTGCTGTCCATGCATAGTTCTTCCTACTCATACATAATGTAGGTAAGTTTGATGGATACTCAAATGTCTGTCTTTGCTGCGCTGTAATAGACAATGGTAGGTACCTGTAACAGTGCACATAGTAGGCCCTCGATGAATATTGGTTGAATGTTGAATGCCTATATGAATACATTCTCCTGTTGGCATCTACTACATGCAACCATATAGAAGAGAATGAACTAGAAAAGGTGATACCCAAAGGACAATTTTTTTTCCCTCCCCAGTGCATAGTTGTGTGTTGTAGTTGTAAGTCATTCTAGTTCTTCTACTGAGCCACCGCCACAGCATGGCAACCGAGAGACGGGTGGTGTGGTTCCGCGACCAGGAAGCGAACTCAGGCTGCTGAAGTGGTAAGCACCAAACTTTAATCACTAGGCCATCAAGGCTGGCTCCCCAAAGGACAATTTTTGACAAGAAAAACCTCTATTTTTTGTCCTTCATGTGATGGAAATCAAGGGAGAATTTCAGATTTGCCATAATAGAAAAGCATTATTCTTTAGTCATAATTCCAAAGAACTTACACAGGAAAGAGACAGTATATGGCATCATAAACAAAGACAAATGATTTAATAAAACTGGTAGTATTAGAATATTTAAATTATCAGGAGAAAATACAACCTAGTAGTTATGAAATTCAGTCATTTGATAGATAAATATTGGGCTCACTCTAAGAGAAATACAGCAACACAGGTTAAGCACATTCTCTGAGCTGTGTTAACCTTGACATCCAGACACAATCAGCGGTAGCTGGAGGGTCCCACGTGGAGTCTTACCTTCTGAACAGCCCTCATATGACTTCATGTTGCCTAAGATTATAAGAGTTCAAAGACACAATCTAACAGAAATTCAAAAGGCCCAATCAAGATTGACCCATAGATCTCAGCTTCATTCATAAAGAAGAGAAATGTGAATTAAACTATACCATTTTTACCTATAACATTGTTAGGATTTAAAACTCTAATAACACTCTGTTGGCCAGGCTGTGAGGAAATAGGCACTCTCATCTATTGCTATTAAGATTACCCCATCAAAGGTAATTTTTCAATGTTTATCCAAATTTGAACTGCTTATACCCCTTGACCCTGGAATTTCACTTTGTGAACTTATTATACTTGACACTTGTGCAAAAAATAATGGTTAAATGTCTTTCATTGTTGATATGATCATGAAAGATTGGAACAAATCCAAGTGTCCACCTATAAAGGAATGGTTAAATAAATTATTTTACATTCATATAATGAATAATATTTACAGCTATAAGAAAGAGTAAGCAAGCTCCTTGAGTACTACTATGGAAAGATACCCCAAGAAAAATTGCTAAGTGAAAAAAGCAATGTGTTGCACATCATGTACAGCATCCTCTCTTTTGTGTAAGAAAGACAAGAAAAGAAGATATTAATATTTGCTTGTATATAGATTTTTTTAGTTCTGGAGGACACATGAGAAACTGACAATAGCAGTAACCACTTGGCGGAAGGTAGGAAATGGGCAGATGGATGACAATAATTGAATGCAAGATTTTCAAAGTGTACTTTTTTATTCCTTTAAGATTTGAAAAAATTGAATTATCCGTACCTTTAAGAAAGGGAGGCATGAGGGTGATGGGAGAAAATAATTGCACAAGCTAACATACTCAATAGAGATTTTATCAGGGTGCTCAGACTTGATGTCAGGAGTCATAGGCAGGCAAGCAGTTGTAGGAATAAATGGTGCCCTCAAGAGCCACGACATTCCCAGGGAAAGTCAGACCACTGCATTCACAGTTGAACCCAAGACTGACAGGAGAAAGGAAGATGACTAATTTTTTGGATGTTCTCACTTCTAATGTGCACTTTGGTACATAGTCTGGATCTGGCTGAATTAAAACTCAGCAGGTCTTGAAAAATACATTTTCATTTCAGTAGACAACATACGTGCTCTAGATGGATGACACAGTGGGGGAGATGCTTATAAATGGGCATAAAAATGAAGGCAAATGGGTGCCCCCCAAGAACGGCTGCACATACGCTCTCATATATGCACATAAAATCTAATCGTATGGGGCCTGCCTGGTGGCACAGTGGTTAAGTTTGCACGTTCCACTTCTGTGGCCCAGGGTTCGCTGGTTTGGATCCTGGGTGTGGGCATGGCACCGCTTGGCAAGCCATGCTGTGGCAGGCTTCCCACATATAAAGTAGAGGAAGATGGGCACACATGTTAGCTCAGGGCCAGTCTTCCTCAGCAAAAAGAGGAGGGTTGGCAGCAGATGTTAGCTCAGAGCTAATCTTCCTCCAAAAAAAAAAACCTAATCGTAAAGCCAAATGCTGTAAATCCTAAAGCCAATAGATGTGAGTCCATTTTTATTTAACTCTAGAGAAATATAAATATAAATAAACTTATCAAAAACATAAAAGGAAAAACAAAACAGTATATATGAAGGTTTGTTGACAGGAGCATATTAACAACGATACTCTCAATCCTATACTCAGAAACTGTAAATAAGAAAATCATGTGGACAAAAGGATGAAAATATGATTCTCCACTGCAGCATTACTGAGCAAAGGCATGCTTTATTCCCATGGTCATCGGCATAATTAGGCATACCTAAAGATTTCCCTAAGCCGTTGACAACTTGTTTCTCTCTAAATCTCAATGCTATTTTCTTTTTTGAAATGAAGTCAATATGAGAATTACACAATTTACACTTCAGTTGCTTTAACCATAATTTTTTAAACATGCCATTGAATTCTGTGGGCTTGAAAAGAGAAAGGCCTTGTAATCCCTACTCCTATAAATGTGTCACTAAATCATAGCACTGGAAAGTTCACAAGAACATGTTTTTTCTGGCCACCATCTACCAGATATATGATCTAGTTCCTTGTTTTTTAATCTTCTTAGCAAAGATTATTGATCTTTCAAATATTTTTCATAGGTAAATTTGGCTTTTAAATTGTAGTACTGAACTTAACCATGAAACCCAGGCAAGCTTTTAGCATACAGGTTCCCTACTTGGGGTGGTTTGGCCCCCTCCCTCCATCCCAGGATGTTGGCAATGTCTGGAGACGTTTTTGGTTGTCACAGCTAGGGAAGGGGGCAGGCTGGCGGTGCTACCAGCATCAAGTGGGTAGAGGCCAGGGATGCTGCTAAACATCCCACGATGCACAAGACAGGTCCATGCAGCCCAAAATGTCAGTAGTGCTGAGGCTGAGAGGGTTAATTGTATTTAGATTTCTCAGATTAAACTGGGAATTTTGGCTTGAGCACATGCGTGAAGGATGCTTCCATTATCATATCCATGCTTAAATTTAATTGTTCTTTTAAGTATATCTTGACTCCAATACTTCAGAAAGTGAAAATATGATTGCATTTTTTAATATGCTTGAGTTTACTAAGTTTTGCATTTTACACTAGGAAGCACTTCCATTTGTTCACCATTCTGAGTCAAAGGAAAATGATAGTCTTGGGAACAAAAGGTGAAAACAAAAACATGTTCAAGATTTTACTAATTTTTCTTCTCTGCTGCAAATCACAACCAGAATTGTCTTTAGCTGTGACGTATATATCTATGTTGTTTTACAATTTGATGTATTATGCCAGATCATGCCCCAAACATTAGCCAGATCTATACAACCAAAGTATAAGTGACTAAGTCAGTCATTTACATTGACTGTGGTTCACAGTGATAAGAAACACAGCCCTAATTGATGTGTTTTCATATTGCCATTGAAGCCAAGAGGTGAAAACGTGATTAAACAAAGCAAACATATTGAACTTATTCAATGTCTCTACAATTACCTAGATAGAATTTTCAGATTCATTTTAACCAACTCCAAAACATTACAGCTCATTTTCAAATAATTTCTCCTGCCAAAAAAGCTTGACTTTTTAGTCTAGATCAAGTGGAAATAAAAAGTAAACAAACCAGTAACATGAGAATCCATTGACCTCAATTGAACTTGCTACACTGGGGAATCTGAAATTTACTTAATGAAGCCAGACAAGGAAAATAAACATGGGAAAACCCAGAACTTTAAACTTTTAGGTTTACAGAGCAATACGTTTGGTCAAATAGTACATGCTAGTAGTAACATTTGATTAGTTTTCAGAAAGAAGACTAAGTAAAAATTTGATCAAAACATGCAATTTTCTAGCAAGGCAACTATGAGATGAATTTAAAAGTGGGCTTTCACAATAATGTGGAGATACTCTCTTTCAACTTAAATTTAAAAGTGCGCTTAAGTTTGCATTAAGATTCATGAATATCAGTCATTCATAAAGCGATTTAAAACATAGCTGTGACCACGTGTGCTCAAACCAGCTTTGCTTCCTTTGGATTTTGTGTGTCATATAAAGAACTTCAGATGCCAATGGGAAAAAAAGCCTCATGTATAGAGCTGCATTTTTTTCAAATTGGTAGAGATACCACAGACTGGTTCTTTTCCATGACTTCTTCACCTTTTAAAAATTGGTCCTGAAAGTCAAAGCATACAAAGTTCAAACCCGAAGCTGACAATCTATTCTGTGAGCCACCTTGACAATTTAAGAGACTGACCCAGACTCCCAGAGCCTCCAAGCTCTTTTAATGTCCTTCTCTCTCCAGTAGACGGGTTCCCATCACTGTCACTGATTGGTCTCATTTTTATCCCTGAAGGACAATATTTCTTTCAGTTCCTTACCCTACAGCACAACCCTCATGGAGTAAGCTACAGCTCAAAATACGTGAGCTGAATTTTTTAAGCTTTTAAAGAGTAAACCAGAGAAGTCCAAATATCAGTTAAAGAAACTTGGAAACAGCATGATGCCCTGTGCCTTTTAGAGGTCACGTGGACCCCATGTAAACCTTCCCTCCCCTTTTCATGGTTGATTAGACCATGCCCATCTCTTACTGATGGAGAAAGCAATTTTGAAGGACAGTGATATTAACACACTTTTTTCAGCAACTTATAAGGTTACAATGTGAATGTCTTTCATTCAATCCCTATAACAACCATATAAATTAGGTATTACTTGTCATTACTGGTGTTAGTAGTACTAATGTTATTTCTGTTGCTGAGAGGGAGCTCTAATGAATTGGCGAAAATAAGGACTTAAGGTCAGAAGACCTGAGACTGCATTTTCTGTATATCTTTTCTACATAAATTCAAGCAAACTACTTTCATCTCTCTAAGGATCTGTCTCCTCATCAACAGAGTTGTCCTGAAAACAGATATGTCATAGAGTTATAGGGAGAACTAAACAATAAAACAAAAGGGAAAGTGTCCTACACAGTGCTCACAACACTGTTTATTTAATCCCATTTTTAAAATGAGCTTTGTTTAGTTAATTTGGTTGGGTCCGTTTTTTTTAAATGAGGCCATGATGACTCACAGAAATTGGAGGATTTGCCTAACACCTCACAAGCTGGTATGGTGAAGCAGAGTTGAAATTTAAGTCTTTGGAGTGGATGCTATGGTAGAATAACCAGAACCTTCCCTGTCCCCACCCTGCACGTCCTGAGCAAACACTCATCCCCCAGCGGCTGGTAGGACAGAGCTGAGCTCCCGCCGCACGCCTCTCAGAGCACCCTTACCTTAGGCCTAAGGGAGCTGCCTCCCCAGTGTGCGCCCCTCACAACATGGGTCGCTGCTGGGTACAGAGGCCTGTGCCCCTTGCCTCACTTCTGGAGAAGGCTAAAGGGCCATCCTAGCTCCAGAGATCCCTGTAGGACGGGCTGAAGCCTCATTGCAATTGCACCATAGTCCACCGTCTCCCTCTCTACAATCTCGCTTCCCTCACCCTCGTAGGTGCTGATCCCCGGAGCACACCCCAATAAACCCCCCACTCACAAATCTCCATCTTAGAGTTTCCCAGGAACTAGATTTAATATGGTTTCCTGACTAAATTCCATGTTCTTGGCACAGCAATACATGTAAGAGTGGGCAAAACTTTCTTCACAATAGAACTGCATCTGCCTACCAAGTTATCAGCAAATCTTTTCAGAACGTGAAATAGAACCTGTAATTTTAGATAGTTGTGGGGCAGATTCAGGATCATGAAGAACAGAGCCTGCAGCAAAAGTAAATGCCAAAAATATCCTCTGCCCTTTATTTTGTGCAAGGAGGTACAAAATAGGATAAAACTCGTCCTTGCTCTCAAGGACTTTGCAACCAAATTTCTCACGATATCTACTCTCCATAGAGAAAGAGAGCAGAGACATAGCTACCACCCAGAAGCCCCTGCTTCTGGGGCCTGACTCCACCGAAGTGCATAAACAGAGCTAGTGGGTGATTGCCCACAGGGTAGTCACAAACCACTCCATGGAATGTAGTCCATACAGCCTTGTCCTCGACAACTATGTGCCTCACCCACAGGGGTCTTCTCAGAGCAGTTGTGTTTCTGCTGTCATTGCCCTCTTCACTAGAACTGATTGGTTTGTAAGAGGACACCTACGTCAAGCTGAACTAATCAAATTCTCTTTCCCAATAATTTGGTCTTTTAAGCAGAGGGTTCCAGTAATTGTTGGTCTCAATTATGTGAGACTGTGGAAGAGGGACCAAGAATTGCTGCTGCTGAGACCCCTGGAGCAGCCCTGCTTCCCAAGGCCTGGATGGACCTCTTCCTTGGAGTCTGAAAGACAAACCATCAATTTTCCAATGAAGTGTGCTACAGGAATCCAAGTTGGATTCTGTTACTTGAAATCCAAAGAAAATTTACTCCAAGTCCCCTGGAAAGTTTTATATAAAGCCACCAAAATTGCAATTATGCCTTTGGCAGAGAGAGAACATCTACCTGTCTAAACTGTCTCCCACGTGGTGATGTCAAGAAAAGCAAAGGAAAATTCAAAAAAATGTCTGCCTATCTCAATGCCATAGGGCAGGACCATGAAAGCAGAATTGGAAAAAATCCACAACAGCAACAAAAAGTTCTGAATAGGTTATATCACTTCTTTCTCAAAAGCCTCCACTAGCCGCCCATCATACTTCAAATAAAACCCAGCCTTTACATGGGATGGACCCGACATTACCTACATTACCTGACCCTTGGCTGTCTCTGTCTTCTTCTCTTCCTACCCTGTCCTTCACTTCCTCCATGCATACACCTCTTTATTCTTCTCAAACACACTCCCACCTCAGGGCCTTTGCACTTACAGTTTCCCCTATCAGAACACCTCTATGTCCTACAGATATCTATATGGCTTATTCTCTCTCTTCCTTCAGGTCTTTGCTCAAATGCCATCCCTTCAGAAAGGCCTTCCCTGACTTCCTATCTAGAAAAGTAGCCTCTCTCTCTCTCTCTCTTTATCCTCATGTTCCACTTAATTTTTCTTCACAACCTGAATTACTACCTACATTACATTATGAAACTGCTGCATATTTGTAAATATCTGTCACCTCTACTAGACTGTAATCTCTGTTATGGTCATGACTTTGTATATTTTTGTTCAATGTGGAGTCCACACCATTTAGAAGGGCCTGATACATAGAAATTTCTCAACTTATTAGTTGGATGAATAAATAAATGATTAAAATCTAAGCACTGAGATATTTCCATTTGGAGGCAGAGTATCCAGAGTGTGTGTTCAGGATTATGAATAACTTTGCTTCAGTCCCTCATGTCTCTCAGGCTGTACAATGATAGCAGATATCTTCCAGGAGAAGAGTGTAGGCTGAGGCCTACAAAGGGAGCGGCTCTCCCTTCTGAGGTCACTTCAGCACATACTTGCTACGGGACCAGGTGATGAGCGCCTTGAGCCTTTAGGAAGGTGGAGGGCCTCTGTGAGGTAGAAAATCAGGTGGTTTCAATGGCTGTAACCAGAGCCAGGCAGCAATGCATACAGTTAAGGGCAACCCAAGCTGGGATGCGGGAGGGAGAGATGAGACTCTGGAAGGAGGCAAAGAAGATGTCAGACTAGCTAATTCTAATGAAACATCTGCCCTGAAAATTGCAAAGTTTCTCCTACAGGTCTTTTCTTTCTTGCCAAATGGCTTTTCCAATAACTCTGCATACATTAACTAGGTATATTCCCTTCTAGTTTTGAAACCTAGCCCAAAAAATATGTATATTTAACATTGTCTTATTCCATAGTCTTACTTCACCTGCAGAATAGTTTCCCTTAGATTTGAAGGGAAAAATCAAGCTCTTTAAAATGATTAAATTTTATGTCTCACAAAATGAATTTTGTTGGAGAGTTTCCTAATCTTCTTTAAAGCCCATTTGTTTGCAACAGAATGCGCCAAGGCACTAGGACAACTTTCATCTGATTTCCACAGTAATTGTGAATTGGATTGTAACATGATCTTTTGACCAATATGGCTGGGGTACAGCACGCTCTGAGACATTCATGCCACATAGAGGCAGGCACCTCTCCTGCTGTTCCTGCCAAACCCAGTAGACACGGGCGGAGGACCAGATGAGGCCACAAGAAGCTTGGCTAAGGAAGTGCTCCAGAGAGACAGAGTCACCCTGCTGCTAAATACCAGTTTTCTTTTATGAAGAACAATATCTGAGGCTAAATACATGACATACATGTGTCCTTATGTACTTTCTCAGGTAGATAGATTCTTATCTTACTCAGTGGTAGGGCATCATACTAGTTGGTAGTTGAAAATAAAATTCATGTTACCAAGAGCAATAAAAATATTTTCCAAGAGCAATGAAAATATAAAAATTTACCCTTAGAGAGTGAGAATAGTTATGATCTTTTCTAGGGAAAAATATATCAAAGCCTCAAAATGTACTACTCCTTGATCTAGTAATTTTATTTCTAGGAACTTAGACTAAAACAATAATAATAGACGCACAGAAAAATTCAGTTACAAAGATGGTGTTATTGTGTGTAATCGTAATCACAAAACCGGAAATGACATAAACGTCTAACGATGGAGGCTGAGTAAAATAAGCCATGAATATCTATGCAGGGAGATATGATAAATCCATTAGCATGATGTTAAAATATTTAGAGGTTTTGAAAAGTAACTAAAAGATAGTTTTAAGTTTAAAAATATATTCTATTTTTTTAATACAGTACAATGCCAATTTAATTAAAAATAAATGTGCATTTGTACTCAAATGAAAAATTCTGGAAGAAAATACATCAAACATTATTAGTGATTACCCTTAAGTATTTTAATTGTATATAATTTTTATTTATTGCCTTTACAGCTTTACTCCAAAAATTGGCTATAATGAATGTGTATTACCTTTAATAAAAAATGCTCTATATTTCTAAACTATGTGATAAAGAAATTGCACATTATGTGCAGCAGAAGATTGGAAAGAAAAACAGCTGTTCATTGCAATGACAGAGAATACTTTGTGTGATACCTCTTAGAGATATAGTCTTAGTTTGCTACCTTGAAATGATAATCAATAACAACCACTCTTACAATGAAGCTGTGTCAGAGCACTACAATGAGAAGCCAAAGTAATAGTAATGGTCCCAAAGTTGTATGTCAAGCAAATTCAAAAGATCCCTAGAGAACGATGCTGGTAGAATAAATAATCAAGAATAGAAGACTGCACTTCTGGTAAATAGAGGTCTTTGTGAGATGGCGTGAACAGTAAGTTTTAACAGCATTTAAGATATTAATCACTGTACTGATTTTTGATGTGTGGTGATAAGTATTTCAAGAGTTATGTTACTAAATTCACATAATCACCACATGAAGAGTTTGTGAAAAGAAACAACAATTAGAAAATTTTGGCCCAAATAACCACATTTAAAATTTTATTTGTATTAGAAGGTTTATAAAGTCATTACATCTGAAAGTTTATGAATATATCTATCCTCCAAAGGTAACTTCCTTTCTCTAAAGCCCCAACAAGCAAGCACTTTTCAAGCTTCTGAGTGGATCACGTTTGCTTATCTCCCAATGGCCAAAGCAAGTTCACATGACCACCTAGATTCAAGGGCGGGGAAATGGACTCCACTTTTTCATGAGGGAATCTGCAATGTCACACGACAAGGAGGGGGAGAATTTGTGATTATTTTACAACTTACCACCAGCAGCAGCCATACTAGGCAATTAGAATTTAATCCAACAGGGAATCTCTGAACTAATCTATGCTTCAGAATTAATTCATCTCACCCAAGATATGAGAAAATTGGGGTATTTATATGCTAATCTCCATTGGTCATTGGAGGTCCATTCCAGGGTTGCTAATACCCCAGCAATTCCAGCTGACTGCATGAGAGCAGGCATAGTGGTTCAGGAACAGACCGATGGCATGCTGATCCAGATACGGGCAGGGGGAGTCTTCTGGCACACCCAGAAATAATAAGTCCTCAGGATAAGAAGGAGACCTTGTCTGTGAGTAATACAAACAGCACACAGTTACTATTTGAATTGATTCAAACCATCCAGGGTGGATAGCTTCAATTAGTTTGTGTCTAATTCTTTTTTTTTTTTTTTTAATTCATGACACAATAACATACCTGAAGGGTGGCATTCAATAGCCCTTACCTGATTTCTGGGTAAAGCAATGGCGTAGTTGCTCTCTGGGCCCCACATAGAGACCACCTACCAGTTGCAAATGTACAACTGAGAATTTGAACTGAGTCAACTTGTTCAATAAACACTGCTTAATGTTCACAGATACCATTCCTTTTCACACAGAAAGAAATGAACTGTAAGATAGCCTAGTTTCTGACAGCGTCACACCGCATCTTTGCACCTCACCAATGAGTAAGGATCAAGTGATTGGCAAATATTTCTGCCGTTATCCGAGAAGAGTAGTGATAACATTATTTCAATCACTTTGCGGGTTAATTGCTTTGAATCCGGTGTTACCAAGATTCAAATCCACAATGTGATGCTAGAAACAACATTTTCTGTTTACCAAATACTTCTGTTGAATATAGTGAGAGGTAGTATAGTGTAGTCATCAGGATCATGGACTCTGAAGTCACATGCATGGGTTGGAATCCTGGCTCAGCCACATACCAGCTGTGTGAGCTTGCACAATTTACTAAAGCTCTCAGTGCCTCCATGCTTTCATCTGTAAAATGGGAAGAATAATGTTTCCTATCCCAAAGAACTGTAGTAAGGATCAATACATATAATACTCTTAAAAAAAACCTGGGAAATATTATGAATATTAGCTATTTTTAGTAGCAAACTACCATTTCTTCATAGTGACTAGTGCTCTATTCACTTTAACTATCAAAAATTATTTGAAAACAGAAGTAAGCCAGAAAAGTTTACAGATATGATTTAATTGCACTCAGATGTTACTTAATACCTTCAGGAAATTAGACTAAAAATTAGAAGCAAGTAGTTCTGACTTCAGTAGATTCAAACTTTTTCTCAGTGACTTCTTGGTAAGAAACAAATTTGACGCTGCACACAAACACCCGTTTACAGTACACACATACACAAACGTATTCTCACGTACACACCTAAAAAATGTTTCATGAAGTAGCACTCGTGATATTCTCTACTCTCTTTTATTTCAGTTTACTAAAATGTTAATAGTTTTAATAAAATTTGGTAGTTTGTTAAAATGTTGCCATCATTAATGGGTCATGACCTAGTGTTTGAAAAAACACTATATAAATTCTTTCCATGAGATAATTACATGGGAAAAATAGGTGCTTTTCCCATTTCTGGCCACTTTTCAGCCCAGTCCTGCCCTGTAGGACCAGGGTTAAGCTTTCCCTTAGTACAAAGGGAAACAGAGACACTTCCAGAGCCTCTGGAAGATTCCCAGCTAGATCAGACTACCCTGATCTCTAGATCTGGCATCAGCTACTCACCCTTGTCAGCGTTTCTCTAAACGTGCAGGACATGGGAAATGAACACTCCTGCCTGGGGAAAAAAGACCTCTCTGTGACCTAAAGTTCTTCTGCCTGTTCTGAAAGTGGGAGGCATGAGGTTGTAGCAAGAAGGGGACATTAAACCTCTGGAGAGCTGTGAAGAACTTCTTTCCGGCCCCAGAATAGAAATTATGACCCCTGCCCTTTCATCCAATTTGTAGCCAAAGCAGCACACAGTACAGCATCTAATTTAATCCTTGACAATTAAACACATAACAAAGCTTTAGGGGTGGAAATTTTATAGGGACAAGACCAGATTGAGTATATTTTTAGAGAAATAAATCTTATCTCATACCACAAAATCACTTGAAACATGGTCCACTTGCTTTTTCATATTTTTCTACTCAGGTCTACTGTCTGTCACTAAATTCTACCTTCAGTCATGATTCACGTTTCCTATATTCCTTAAAGTAGCTCTCCTCCTTGAGTTCCAACCACACTTGGTAGGTTGAATTAGGAATGTGAGAATTTCACCTCACAAAACAGTGTTAAATAAGAGTTCTGGAGATAGATGGTGGGGACTGTGATTGCACAGCAGTGTGAATGTACCTAGTGTTGCTAATGTGTACACTTAAAAATGGTTAGGATGGCAAATTTTATGTTGTGTTTATTTTACCACAAATAAAAAAATATTTTTTTAGATATTAAATAGAAGTTCTTTCAAATTCAGATTACTCATTTCGACATACCTCCCACCTTACTTCCTCATCGCCAAAAAACACAAGCAAGTGTTACATGCCACAGTTTGCTAGTTAAGTAAAATTTACTTATTTAGATTTTTGAATCTAAATTCATCCATCACCACTTGCTAATTTTTGTGGTTGTGGGAAATAACTGGAGGAAACGGAAATACCCTTGTTAATCTTATATTTACTCAAAAATTCCACACATCCAACCACCCCATCTGAACTGAAAAAATTCTCCGTAACATGTCTCCATAAATAGACTAATTTTTTCCTGACGCCAGAATTGACATATTACCTTAAGCTTTGTGTCAGAAACCTACTAACTTACTCAAATTGAGCAGTCAAAAGTAACCAAAATATATTCAAAGAATTATATAAATATGTTATTCCAGAAAATATTAAAATGGAGGATTTGTCCAAAGTTTCTGCTTGGCTACACCTTGAAAACTCAAGAAAATGAGAACATTTTATTTGGGTGCCTCTATTAAATGAGGCTTTGAAGAAAACTAGGGGAGCAGTTCATTTAACAAGGGTTTCTCGTTGACCTTGTAAGGCATCAGTCCAGCATCTTAAAAAAAAAAGAATGCTATGAATAAGTATACTCTCTTACCATTGAATTTTAGTGGCTTTATAAGCCACTCAAGCTTCACCTTTGTGACTAATGTGTCATCAGAATCTATTTCTCATCATTTGTGGATAGCTTTGTTGTAGCTTCCAATTACCATATAGTATATATGCTTCTCCCTGATGTTCCTCTTATTACCCAAACCAAACATTCCACTTACTAAGAACAAAGTTACTTTATGTAAAATTCATTTTAAAAATCTTTTAACTTTAGGCCATTTTCACAGTGCTTGAATAATGCATTTAACACCTCAGCCTTAATTCTAGATTTGAAGTCTACCTCATTCAAACATAATGGCTTGGCCACACTCTCATGCCCCACAACACCCCTCCTGATTTCCCAAAATGATTGATTATATGGGAAAGACAGAGTGATTGAAGAGACAAAGAAACACATTTAAAATTTAAGGCTGACTATGCAAATACCTGTTTTTCAATGAACAAGACTGCTTAAGCTAAAGAAATTAAGTAAAGCATAGTTTGTGGCACTGTCCTAACGTAGAACCAAAAGGAAATTCCAGACAAAACCAGAAATCAAAGTTTCCAATCAAAAATTCTGTAGTTCTGTTCTGCAGTACACAACCATCATATGATAAGGAGTTGAAGGGAGGTAGTCAATTATATCTAGAATTTCAAGGACAAACAATACAAATATCCTTGACTAGATCATATTTCATTCAACTACCAATGACCAAATTATATCAACAGCAAGATTTTTTTAAAAAACTTACTAAAAGAGATTTTGAAACTAATATAATGATCAAAGATGAAGATTTATATATGCACACCTTGAAGCATAAACCTCTTTATTAAAAAGGAAATCACAACCTTGGAGCCTTAAAGTCCTAAATGTATAGGCAGGAAAGTGTAGCTCACCCAAAATGTTAGTGGCATTTTATTTGCATTAAATAAAAAGCTACTAAATAGCTAAGAAGGGTGAAAGATATCAAATGCATTTCATACATTGGCCAGTTCTCATTCGTTTCATCTTTGGATACTCCCCCTGAAAACTTTTAGGCTCACATCCAGAAAACCTTTCCAAATGACTCATATGTATCAAACTCTTATTATCATTACAATCTACTCTGCTTAATCTGGTGACTTCCAAGAACTGTTGCTTTTTCAACTTTCAATCCTGACTCTGATTATTACTAACGTCTCCTACCACTCAGCTCAAGAAGAAGAAAGGGAATGTAATAAGAAAAGCAAAAAGAGGAAGGAAAAAAGAGGGAAAGTAGGGGCTGGCCCCGTGGCCGAGTGGTTAAGTTCGCGTGCTCTGCTGCAGGCGGCCCAGAGTTTCATCGGTTCAAATCCTGGGCGCGGACATGGTACTGTTCATCAAGCCATGCTGAGGCGGCGTCCCACATGCCACAACTAGAAGGACCCACAACTAAAGAATATACAACTATGTACAGAGGGGCTTTGGGGAGAAAAAGGAAAAAAATAAAATCTAAAAAAAAAAAAAGAGGGAAAGTATGTGAGGAATCAATGGAAGGAAAAAAACAAGTAAAATCATTATTACAATAGGGCAAAATACCTCATCCATTCTTTTTCTTTTCCCTAATTTACTAAATTCAGTAGTCATGTATTGAAAACTTTCCTAATAATAATAGTTATTTACTGAGAATCTATTATGAGCCAGGCATTGCTCTAAACACCTTATAAATATTATCTCATTTAATACTCACAACAACTCAATGAGGTAGGTACTACTAATATTTCATTTCATAGACAAAAAGCTGAGGCACAGTCTTGACCCAGGTCACACAGCTAGTAAGTACCAGGTCCAGAGTTCAACACAAGCAATCTAATTCTGGAGGTCATGTTTTTACCTAATATGTTATGTTGCTTTTCTGTGTGAGACGGCCTGCTAAACACATCCACTTCCAGCGGGTTCCATTATCATACTATGCACTCAGCAGAGAGGAAGATCCTAGGGAATTATTCCTTCAATAAACATTTATGATGAACAGACTCTAGCTTTAGCTGCTTGAAAAGAACACAAAAATGAATAAATCATAGTTCAAGCCTTAGATAAACTCACAGTCTAGTGGAGGATATTTTATTACAACACAGTGAAAATAGTGCTTATAGAGCTATGTCCAAATTATTACTGTGGACATGGGAGTCGGGTGACTACCTTCATGGAGAACGTCAGGGAGATGTCACAGAGAAGGCAACAAACAATATAACTTTTTAAAGGACAGATAGGAGTTTCCAGAAAATAGGGAAGATGGAAGGAGTAAGTAGATATCCATGTTTTGGATAATAATAAAGATTCATTTGTTAACAAAAAATTTTTGGTGCACATATACACAAGGGTTTGTATTAGGTCCATGGAAGACATAAAACCAAATAAAATACAATCCCTTCTTACAATAAATTTGTAATCTAGGATGAGAGATAACACACAAATGAATATCACAAGGTTATATGTTTTTTAGAATGTTATCAGACTTCTAGGATACACCCTTTAGATGATCTTCTTAGACTGAATCCAAAGATTCTGGGAAACTGATGCCTGTTCTGGTTCTACAACCCTGAGTTCAGGAATGTGGGTAGATCAGCTGAACTAGCCCCAGAGTCTGAGGGTAATGGATGAGGACTGAGTGTACTGCCGCTATCACATTTTGCATTATATAATATATAACACCAAGCTCAATAAGGTGTACCTGGACCAGGCGAGGGAGCATCAGCACATATCCAGACCAGGCAATGCGTAGGCCTTCTCTGGCCTCATGCAGAAACACTGGGTATGGACAGGGACAAGTTAAACGTCCAGAAAGACTTGCAGTCTGCACTCACAATTGTGTAATCCCTAGGCAGACAGGGGCACTAGGAAGCTTGTATCTTTGTACTGGATAGTGATGCTGGTCTTGCTACCACTTATCCTAACTGCTGTGACATGGTAATTTGCAACTTCTTTATTAATATATTGAATAACCACATTGGTAATGGAGCTAATAACTACTATAATTCCAATGTGGTAATTAGCATGAACAACATTTCAAAAAAACTATAGTGTGTGAGGAAATACAAAAATATCAATGGTTTCTATTGTGACAGAATCACAGGTATATGTTAACATAACATAGCACTCCTTGGCTCCATGGTTTGGAGCCTACATTCATAATTGAAAGAAATTCTAAGTTTTAGTTTCAGCTTAATAAAGAATTTTTGCTGTGAACCTAAATTCACAGACTCCAGGTTAAGAACCCCTGATTGTCCCTCTTATAAATAGTACAAATACCATTGGTCTTCACCAACCATGATTATTAATGAAAGAAACACACACGTTTACACTCTAGAACTACTGAGACTTCACTGAGTGATCAGAGAGCAGACAGAACCGTGACTTCAGCTGGCATGGGAAAGATTAAAGTCCACGATGCAGAGAAGCTCTGATACACTCTGAGAAGCAACATGTAAGAGAGCCACTTCACCACCACGCTGGCTCCCAGAGGGCCCTGCAGAAGGATGAGTGCAGTGGGGTTCCTTCACTTATCCCAGCCCAGCTTGAATTGCTCTGTGTCCTGAAAACCCATAATGTGCAAATGACAATCTTAAGCGTCTAAGATCACGCGGTTAAGAACGTTTCTCTCAGCAATATTTTGATTATAATTCTACCAAAAGAAAGGCTCGTTTCACCAAAATTCTAAAATAGGCTTTGTTCATTAAATATCAATAAAAATATGATAAATAGAATTTTATAATTAGAGCATGTGTAAAATACACATGAAATACTTAAAAAGCAAAACCATAGAAGTACACATTTCTTTTTGGTTAGTCGATTGGTGAGTTGTTATTGGTATTGGGTTGTCTTTATTGTAAAGGTTGGGAGAAATAGCCCTTAACCCAGGTACTAAGCCCTTGGGGCATTTGATTACATACGAGATAGGAAATAATCATAAAGGACGTAATAGTAAGTAATAAGATCTTTGTGGCATTACTTAAGTCTGAATTTTTTTGCCCACCTAAAACCAAGTGTATTCATTTCCTGGAGCTACCATAGAAAATGCCACAAAACTGGTGGCTTAAAACCACAGAAATTGGGGCCGGCCCTGTGGCGGGCTGGTAAGGATCCACCAGTTCGGATCCTGGGCACGAACATGGCACTGCTCGTCAGGCCATGCTGAGGCAGTGTCCCACAGAGCACAAGCAGAGGCACTCACAACTAGAATATACAAGTATGTACTGGAGGGCTTTGGGGGAAAAGAAGGGAAAAAATAAGAAGATTGGCAACAGTTGTTGGCTCAGGTGCCAATCTTAAAAAAAAAAACAAACCAGAAATTTATTCTCTCATGGTTCCAGAGGCCAGAAGTCCAAAATCGAGGTGTTGGCAGGGTCAGTGTCCCGTGAAGGCTCTGAGGGAGAATCTGTTCCCTGCCTCTCTCCTGGCTCTTGGTGGCTGCTAGCAAGCCTTGGCATCGCTTGGCTTGGGACTGCAATAACTCCAGAGTCCGCTTCTCGCTGGACTTCTGCTTTTTGTGTCTGTGTCTCACATCTCTGTCGCCTTTCTTTTATACAGACACTAGTTGTTGGATTTAGAACCCATCCTAAATCCAGGATGATCTCATCTCAAGATCACTATCTAACTACATCACAAAGACCCTATTTCCAAATAAGGTCACATTCACATGCATGGGGCCGGGGTGGGGGGGGGGGGGGGGGCTAGGATATATGTTTCTAGGGGGCGTGCTTCAATGTACTACACCAAAGAATCCTCATATTCCACACACTACCTACAGAGGATTTGGTAAAAGATGATCACAGGCAATGCAAAGAATAAAGCATGTTTTTTCTTACAGCCAGTATCAGTAGGTACTTCCATATTTTAAAAAACTGCATATCATAAACTCCTAGCATTGCAAATCTGTGCAATAAACACAGGGAGTATATGTATCTACATAATTGAAATAGAGTTGGTGCAGACTGTGTAGTTGAGACAAAAAGTTAAGATGTCTGAGGGCCTTAACTTTGAGAAATCATAGACGCGAAGCAGGAATTTAGCAATCATCTCTGAAACAAGCTGTATGTACCCTGGCTAGCCCTGGAGGGTGTGGACCAGTAGGATGTAAAAAGAGGATGTCCCCTTAGTCATTGCTGCCTAAGGGTATTCCCAGTTCTTAGAGAAATGGGCTGAGTATCACCCAACCCATGCTGGAGCTCTGACTGAATTGTTTACGACATGCAGTCTATATTTGTTCTTAAATTACCTCTTTGTGAGTTTTAAAAAATTTATAGTGCACCTAATGGTATGTAGCCAACTCTTCTAAATTAATGCTTTTATTTCTACATACAGTCCTAACATAGTGGAAAAAAAGACTCAATGTAATACAAAGAAAAATAGTATCTGAACTGGGTAGAGCAACTGATACTTGCAGTCATATTGTTCAGAGAGGGAAAATTGCCTGATGCCCAAATACAGATATTCTTGTTCAGAGCCAACACCCTTCATATATCCTAAGATTCTGAAAGCCAGGTGCCAAGGTCTGGTGATGTAGTCTTTATCCACATATCTAACTTGACAAGAGATTTTCACATATTGAGGTGTACGGCGTAACTATTCAAGTTCAAAACTGCTTCGGCTTGAACTGGAAAGCCTGACTTACTCATTTGCAACTGAATACCTCTTTGAAAATGTATCCTGGGTGTGTTTAATGTATCTTTTTTATTCTTAAGAGATATAAGACTGTAGTGAAACCTATGATCCTCTGGAACCCTTCTAAGGCCTTCCCAGGTTATAATCCTCACTCTGGTTCATAATAAACTCACCCCAATTTTGATTTATAGGTTGATTATGGATTATTTGCGCTGACAAACTCCAACAGTGTTTTCCATGTCTTCAAATTAGAAAGCATATTGTCATCTAAAAATTAGAAGTATGCGTGCAAAGGTGAAAATATATTATCAATTTGTTCATTTTATTTAATGATATTATACAGTTCTTTGTAGATGTATAGTCCTTCTTAGACTTATTAAATAGATTAATCCTGTCTTTCTAGAGCGAATCCTGTCTTATTCTTCTTCAGTATCTCCCACAATGCCTGGCACAGTTCCTAGCATATAGTGAATCCCTGATCAACGGTAGCTAAAAGATCTCCTAATACTTTATACTAAATGGTTGGTCCTTCTTATGGAAATGACCACCTACAAATGTAATGATCTTAAGGGATTCATATCAGATAAACACTGCTTAATATTTTTCACACTAAACTAACAATGAAACCTGAGATTGGGCAGCACCTAATTGTGCTGGTAGACTCTATGCCTCAATTTCCTCATTTGTAAAATGGGGGTTATTATTGGTACCTGCTTCAGAGCGTTGTTGTCAGGTTTAAATAATTTAATATTTGAAAAGTGTCCAGAAGAGTGTCTGGCACATAGAAAGTTCTATATAAGCATTTTTGTTGGTAGTGTTGTTCCTATTATTATTATTCACTAGCCTTCCAAAAACAGGTTTGTTTGAATGAGCGAATACAATAGTACATCTTTTATTCAGCATCACTGGGGCACAATGTCTTCCAAATTGTTGAAGTTACTACCTCTAAGTAGTCAGTCAGTCAATCCATCAGTCAGTACTTATTGAGCACCTATTATATGCTAGGCACTGCAATACAGTAAGACAGTAATGAAAAGCAGACAGTCCCTGACCTTAATAAGCTTACACTCTAGTGGGAAAAGAAACACACAAACAAATCAATAAAAAAATAATTTGTACTATGAAGAAAATAAAATTGTGTAATATGACATACAGTGCCTGCCTAAAAGGTGGTAGATGGCAGAGCTAATTTGAGCTAAGAAGGTCATTAAAGGCTACAAGAAGAGAAGTTGAGCTGAGACCAGAATAATGAGGCAGTTGCTTGTAGATCTGAGCAAAAACCTTTCCAAGCAGAAGCAATAGTAACTACAACATGCAAACGTCCTGAGATAGGAACAAATGCTCAGGGTTGGCACATTAAGTCATTACTTGAATGCTGTCAGATAGTATTGAGTGGAGAAGGATAAACTGATGACTGGGAAAAGAAAGAGGATAGTTGGAGGAGTGAAATCTTTATGAAGGTAGCATGGGATGGGATCCAGAGTACATCAACATCACAAGGGAACGGCCTCAGATTGGGGCAACAAGACTTGGTAGAGTATGTGAATATGAATACGGTGGGCTCTTAGAATTAGTGGAAGGAAAATTAGATAGTGGTGAGATCATAACATGTGAGTGAATGGGGAAAGGAAGTAGAGGTTTAAGGAGTCATTTCAAAGAGTGAGAAATTGAATGTGCTTGGCGGGGACAGTAGGATGGCACTTAGTGAAGTGTGCCTTTGCCATGTGTTGTCATGGATTTGAAATGACTTTAGCCAGCACAATTGTTTAATTTTCTCCAGCAAAGTTTAGTTTCTTGAGTGGAAGTGCAAAGTGAACAGTTAGTTGGGTGAAACCAGGACTGAGATTTTGCCAAGCAAGGAAAATGGACAGAGATGGCCAAGGGAATCAAGAAGCATTTGCAAGAAAATGAAATCTCAGCTGGGTAAGAAGGCAAGCGAAAAGAAGGGGGAAGCAAGAGCAAGTGATGAATATAAAAAATAAATGACGAGGGCAGGGGATTGGAGGTATTGATGAAGTTAGAGACTTGCAAAAGTGGGATCAATAGAGTAAGTGAGCTGGAGAGACAAGAGGTAATCATCAGAAAATGAGATGTTTGAAATGAAAGTGTGGCAGTCATTAGTAATGAACAGGTGGAGGTGGTGACTATATGAGTGGTATCAAAGAGGCAAGGAAAGGGGATCAATATCAAAAACTGACTTTAAATTTTTTATTATAATCATTTTAGATAGAAATGTCATTAAAATGGTTTTACACCATTCCTTGTATTATTGGAGTAGACTAAACACAATTTTTTTTCTAATAATAGTGTTATCAATATAAAGATTAACCATATTATGACATATATGGTAACTCCTTCAGTGTTTCCTGATTGTTTTGCCCCAGCAGTAAATTACCCCAGGCACTTGTCCTTGAGTCTGCTTTTCAGAGGTTTTTTTTTTTAGAGTTTTTCTCTCTCTTCCTTTGTTCCTTTTAGGCATAGTAACCTGAAAACTGGACTTCTTAGAATTAACTAAAACGTCCCCAAGTGAGGGTCTTAAAGGCACTACAGGGGCCGGCCCAGTAGTGTAGTAGTTAAGTTCATGTGCTCTGCTTCAGCGCCCAGGGTTTGCAGGTTCGGATCCTGGGCGTGGACCTACACATTGCTCATCAAGCCAGGCTGTGGTGGTGTCCTCTGTACAAAAAAAAAAAAAATGAGGAAGATTGGCACAGATGTTAGCTCAGGGACAATCTCCCTCACCAAAAAAAAAAAAAAGAAGCACTACAGTTGAAGTCCATGAATTTTGACTGAATCAGTTTGGATTTCTTAGGTATCTTTTACTCGGCTTCCTTCCCTCTGGTCAAATGAGGTTTTATTCTTTGAAGAGAATGGGAGGGCACCAGGATTGACAGATGTCAACTCTCACTAAAAATCATCATCATCATCATCATCATTGTCATCGTCACCATCACCATCTCTTATTTCTAGCAAGTGGATTTTGATGAGATTTGACAACTTCTCTATTCAGATCTCTAGTGTTCAATTAAAATATCTCTCTTGCTTATGAATGAGCTTCATGGGGAATAGCCATTAAGTTATGAATGGCCTTGGATTTAAGTTCAACGTTAAAATAGTTCTGATGTAGGGTTTTAAGTAATTTGCATTTGAATAACATAAAAAATTACGACCTACGTCCCCACTGCCTCCAAATATTCTTTCCCTCGTGACCTTTCTTATTTATAAAATCTGTTATATAATCACTGCTTTACAAAATGCAAGAAAGCACAAATTAAGACCATTTCTAGAGCCAGCCTTGGTGGCCTAGTGGTTAAAGTTTGGTGCTCTCACCACTTCGATGGCTGGGGTGTGCTTCCAGGTCACAGAACCACACCACCCATCTGTCAATTGCCATGCTGTGGCAGTGGCTCACATAGAAGAACCAGAAGGACTTACAACTAGGATATAGAACCATGCACTGGGGCTTTGGGGAGGAAAAAAAAAAGAGGAAGATTGGAAACAGATGTTAGCTCAGGGCTAAACTTTCCTTGCATAAGAAAAAAAAAGAATATCTCCAAATAGCCACTAGCCCAACCAAATCAGATTATCTACAGGGACCAGGAGAGTAAGCCATTTATTTTGTTTCACTTCCTTTCTTTAATGATAAAAATATTTTTTACTTACACCAATTGAAAGCACATGTCCACATTCCTTTTTCCTGCAGTTATTATATAAAAACACAGATGACAGTCTGAGAAATCAAAACTCTTTCAGTGGCTGCTGTGCAGTTTCATAACATGAAGAGGGAAGTCTCTGCTTCCTCTTTTATAGTGAATGCTGGACATCTTTCCACAGCCTGTTTACACCTGCCAACTCCTGGGACTTAGTAAGCAATAGCTCACTACAGAGACACTTTCAGAAAAAAGGCCCAAGAACTCTATTACTCTACTATATTTTCACAAAATGCTACTGCAGACATAGGAGATATGGAATTGGGAAAGAAGTAATTAAATGAAAAGGTTATAGATGAAAAAGGAGTCTGAAAAAACCAGAACCTTGGGAATAACAAGAGATAAAGTAGCCAGAGGCATTTGGCCTTTTCTGAACAATTTTAGCCCAAAAATGTTTGGCAATCAGTAGACGTGGTTACTCGAACATTCAGCTTTAGCTGGTGAAGCATAAGTTTAATTTCACCAATATATTTTTTACATGAATGGTTTCAAAGATCTTAAATTACTACATACCTCTTTTATGGGTTTCTATCAGTCCATTTTCCCTTCAAATCTATTCATTCACTCATTCTTTCTGCAATATTTATTGAGAATCTATAATACATCAGTTGCCATTCTAGGTGTGATATATACAGCAGAGCACAAATTACACAAATATTCTTTGTCCTCATGGCTCTTGCATTCCAGCAGGAAGACAAACAATTAATGTAATAATTCAATTACAGTGTGTTAGAAAGAAAAGAGTGCTGTGGAAATAAGGCAGAGAAAGGTGGAGCAGTGAAGGGAATCAGGCATGTGTGTGCGTAATTTTAAATAGGATTGCCTTGACTGCTCTCCTCTGAATAATCTCTAAGTTACCTTGTTAATTGAAAAAACAAAGATGTAGAAGAAAGTGACTAGTAGGCTGCCATTTGTATTTTTTAAGACTAAATATATATGCTTTTATAGCATAGCCTGTCTATTAAAGGAATCCAATAAATCACCAACATGGTTGCCTACAGGCAGGAGAACTCCATGTCTGGGGAAAAATGCTTTTTAACATATCTCTTTCATATCATGAATTTTGTACATGTGCATCAGTTTTCCAAATATTTTAATCAATTCTTTAAAATGATGTTTTACATAACCTAAAACAATCTGGAGTAGTTAAATCAATTGTTTGGCAAATAATCTGTGAATATAAAATAAATCATCTACATTTGTATTTCCCTACCAGCATGATAAAGTTTTATAGTTGTCTTTAAGGAAATCCCAAGGAAGAAAAATAACTCTTACCAAGAAATTAATCTTTACTGTCAAAAATATGCAGAAAAAAATGGCCTAATATTTTCCATAGTCTTCTCCTTTTCTTTTCCTCCTATGATCTGCTTCGTATTCATCTCATGGCTAATTCTGTTTTTCCATTTGAAGGCGAACAAGCCAATGGATGAAGCTACATTCACTTAGTTTCTATTTGTCTCCACTTTAGTATACGAAAATCCAACTAACCTTCCTTTACTGGCACTAGTCACAGATTAGCTGGAATTGCCTTTACTAAAAATACTTCCAACACTAACAGTAACCACCACCCACTGTTGAATCATAGCTCTCCCAGTAGCTTGATATGTCAGCATGTCTCCCAGGATGCTGGGGTAAAGCTGAGATTGGCTTATCTTCAGTTTTTGAATTACCAAAACATAATACAAAGATAACATCTCTGTTAATACCACTTCTATTTATCAAAACCATAAATGTTTCTCCATCTCTTCAATTTTGAACATCTTGTTCTTTTATAATATCATAGCTAAGTGACCGCCTCTGAGGTGGGCAGGTATGGCTTGGGCCACAACCAGAATTCTCTGGGGGATAGTCAGTCCACAGCCCTGCCAAAATTAACACACAGACTTTGTGACCCAGAGAGTCACAGACCCAGATAAAAAGGAGAGAGATTCCTTGCCTATTTCCAATTCCCAGAAGTAGCTGCCCCTCATCTCTAGTCAATGACTTCTTAAAACGTTATTGTTGCTCATCTCACACCCTCAACTCTTCCACTTTTACCTTCTCTTGAATTCCTTGTGAGAGAGTCAGGTTCTTTAGGGCATGTCTTATTTTTAAACTCTTTGTTGTCATTCCTGACATCATTACCTAGCCCAGTCTCCAATATTGTCAGTGTCTGGCATGTTTTCCCATCAGGACTTTTTTTGGGTACAGGTGGGTGGCAAAATGTTGTTTGGTTTTGCTTCCTGCTCTGTGTTGGCAGGGATCCTAGAAACTGGTTAAAGCCCAGGTCAAAGGCCTGGGTTTCTTTACTGCACCATTTGCAGTTGCACAGTTTGGGGGAGGGAGGTTCGTTCTACTAGCCCACTTCCCAGTAGTGTAGGAAAGAAGTAGAAAAAGAAGTTTGCTGGGACGAGAAATTAAATTTCCAAGTCTACTGGGGAGTAGCTGAGAAACTTCAGCCACAGAGACTGATTATTCACTCAGGCCCCAAATCTACGACAAGAAAACTCAGAGAGGTTTTTTTCAAACAACAAATGACATCCTCATTCTGATTATATGTTGTGATGAAGTTACCTTAGAAAACAGTATGATTGGAGAAGTGAGACTGAGCAGTGCCCTTCTCATCCTACCCAACCCCATTTTATTTGTATAAATAACGGACACCCAATTATTGACTCCTGTAAGTAAAAAGCCCAAGGTATAGAGTCCTCTTCAGGGACCGCGCTTCAACAATTTCAGAAATCTGTCTCTTTCCATCTCTTTGCTCTCCTTTCCCTTGAAGTGGTTTCTTTCTCAGGCTCACTCTCTCCTCACCGTGTCCCAGGTTTACATTCTAGCAGCTCAATAATGCTGTGTAAAGAGTGTGCTTCTTTCTGGGTTGTCCCAGGAAAGATTCCTATTGGCCCAGCTTAGGTCACACGTCATTCCTAAACCAATCATTGTGGTCAAGGCTGTGTGCTTTGATTGGCCAGGCCTAAATCATGGGTCTATTCCTGAAACCTGAGCTGTGCTGTCACTTCCACCTGGACCACAAGGACTGAGTTTGTGCAAGGGTGTTTCTCAAAGGAAAATGAAGACATGATTAGCAGAAAGGGAAATCGATTCCACAAGGCTGGGACAAGAGGAGGTCAGCAAAGCACCAACAGGACAAAATTTAAGGAGACACTCATATTCTGGTTCATGCAGTGTTGGTTTTGAGAGTGAGCCCCTCCTCAAATTTTGTGCCCTAGGCTCCTCAGTCACATCACACCAGTCCCGGCCCTGGATGCTAGGCAAACAGAAGACAAAATATTCATTATACCCATATTCAAAAATATCTACCAGAGCACCTGAAATCCCCACCATTAGAGATTCATTTCTTTGGGTTAGGCAGAGGTATCTCCAGGAGTCCTTCAATTTTATTTTATTTTTTTCAAAAACAGCTAGGGGGCAAATCTTTAAGTCAATAAGAGTTTCCCATATACATGTTAATTATAGATTATGAAATCAGTCACCTTCAGGGCCAGCACATGTTGAAAGCCCCACCCCCTAATAATGTATGGGACACTGTAAGGAGAGGGCTTGGGGAAGAGGGAGGAGTGGCTAAGGCCTGAGAATGTACACAGAGGGGTCCCGGAAGAGGAGAAAAATGACATAGAAAAGGAGACACAAGATGTTAAAGGCACACGTTTATTCAACCACTTAATAACATTTACTGAACACTAACTCTAGGCCTACCTCATCAATTTTCTTAAAATCTGCCATGTGGAGAAAGTGAGGTAGCAGGCTGGCAAGTGAGGAAGTAGCAGGAAAGACTCAGGGCACCATAAACGTGGGCTTCTCTCAACAGGAGTTCTTTGGTAGTGTACCCCATCTGGGAAGGCTTCTCTGGAGTTCTGATGTTAAGGCTTCAGGGAGAAGCAGGAATCCTGCCAATGGCAAATTCTTGGGTATTCAGGCTGCTGGCATCTATGAAAGCTTAATTTTCCCCTACGGCAAGGGTTTAAGGAAAGACTAGGAGAGTTATGAATTGTGTGTCCCTCCTAGGACCAAGGGAAAAGTTAATCTTTAAACCATAAAATAAATAAGTCAAGTACCTCTTAAGTTTAGTACTAATAAAGACAATTTTTTCCATCCTTCATATTTCAGTAATTTAATCTTCCCTTTCTGGGATTCTAGTTGCTTTTGGCAAAGAAAAGAGTTTACATAACTGAAATATATCTGCCTCTGTTAAAAATCAGGTTTTAAAATTTTTTGTCCACCTAATAATGATAAATATATAAAGCAATGATTGTCTTATTAGTTGGAGGCTGCATTTGGGAATATGATTGTTCATTATGTCAGCTCATAACAGATACAAACACTACTCAGAAACCAGAGTGACCCGGTCCGTAGACCCCAGCTGTCTCCTTCTGGGTCTTCTTCCTTGCCCAAAGAATACTATCAGATGATTTTTCTGCAAAATACAATAATTGGAAAATTATTAATAAGTAAAATAAATATTAAGTACCTCTTACATGCAAAGCACTGTGCTAGGTGTCGTAGAAAATTCCAGGCTGAAAAGGATAGGGTGTTAACCCCCGGAGCTTGCAGTCCAGGAGAGGAGATCTATACACAGTAATAACTCTCTAAACAGGCAGATTGCCCAAACTGCTGTATTAGAAGCATCAGCTAAACTATATGGAGAAAGAAAAGATGAAGTGCAACCAGTGGCTTAGAGAACAGGTCCCAGAAGACATGGAGTCTCAGCTGACTCCACAAGATGCTCTGCGGACAGGGGCAATCCAGGCAAGGGGAGGGTTGGCTCAAAAGTGCTGGGAACAGGCCTCAAGTGTGGCTGAACATCTGGACCTTGGCAAGCATGCCATAGAACTTAAGACCAGATGGCTGGCTGAGAAACAGATTGGGAGGACTCTGGCTTCTCGACCCCAGAGGCTGGGAGCGCCAGGGTGCTTCGCCCCATAGGTTAACATTAGTCAAATCTTAAACCATCATAGCTGTGGCTTTTGAGGGTGTCCTACAGAGAAAGACATACCAATCCAATTGTGCATGTGTACAGAGAGAGAGATATATATATATATATACATAATTATGCAATATATATTATTGCATATTATTATGCAATATTACATATAGGTATAGATTTACATTAACAATACATTATCTTCATCATCATCATCCCTCTCTTTCATTTGGCTTGTTTGTTTTGAATGATTTAGTCTACCTAAATTAAAACCTCTAAATTCAAGATCATCCAAGCTATGAGCCCCACAAGAACCCAGGGCTTCCAAGCAGAGGGGAAAGATCTCACATTTTAAGCAGAACTGAGACAAAATGGCAACAGGATAAATATCTAGAAACCTACACCAGGTGTTGTTTTCTCAGCTATTCAAAGAGGCCCCACTAGTCCTTCGGGAAAGGAGTCCTCCTCAGCTTCTCAAAGCCTCAATCTGTGTGGGATGCACAGATCCCAAGGGCTCTGGGGAAAACCCTTACAACTCCCGCTGGCCAGAGAACAGCGGCAGGGGCGGCACAGGAAGTTCTCGTCCTTCCACCTGCCCGGGATTCCCGGCGTGAACTCTTCCTGGAAACGCTTTCTTCATCATTTATCTTGCGTAATCTAGCGGGCCCTCCCTCCGCTCTCTGGCTTCTTATAACTGGAGAGAGCCGCGCGGCCGCAGCCCAGCACCGGAGCGCGGCGAAGCGTCGCTGTCCCAGCCTGGCCCGCGGCGCGCCGGCCGCAGCTGCACTAGACCGTAGCCGCCTTGGAAGCTCCTCTCCCGCAGGTGGGTCACGTTGCTGGCTCACGTTGCTGGCTCTTGCCTTGTACCTTTCGCCACACGGTCCCCCTCCCTTATCGGCTTCAGCCCTCCTCAAGCCTTGCTTCCAGGACCCCACTCCCCAAGCCTGCTGGCACTGGGAAGAAGGTGCTCGCAAACTCCGCGCCACGCCGCCGCACTCCTCTCCGGAAAGGCCACCCTCGGTATCGCGCGATCAGTTAAGCAATTCAGTAAGCCACTGGCTTCCCGAAGTTTTATCACTCGTCTGGACCCCAGGGTGCAGAGAAGCCCAAAGGAGGAAGATAGGGGTTTGGATTCCACTTTGTATCTTACTTCTGGATAAAAGCAATTTTGAGGCGCCCATCAGGAGGGAGCCTAGAAGAATGTGGTTTTGGCAATCTCCGCAGTCGCAAGACCTGAAGCCACTTCTTAACCGCGAGCTGAAATTTGCACTAAGATGTGCAACCACTTCCATGCTTGATCTCGATTTAAATTTCCTCCCATAGTTTAGCGATTGCTTTTCCAGAGAAATACTGTTTGAAATGTAATTTATTGTGAAGCGTAAAAAAAAGCCTTGGTTCGTTGTTTGTCCAGAGGCAGATAGAAGGTAGTTTTTACTCTAGACAGTAACTTGGAACTGTCTTTAAAAGACAACTGGTGTCATGAAAAGTGATTCAGAGGGAGAATAGGGCGAGGGAGTTGGGGAATTCCATTCCTAGTTCTAACTAGAAGTTTAATACCTCAGCCTCAGTTTCCACATATGTAAAACAAAAGGCTGTTGGACCGGATTATCCACAAAGTACAACTCTAACAAGGTGAAAATCTATGACGAAAGATGCTTGCAGGTTTTGTTACCAATCAAGCTCTCCCCAACCAGGGAGACACCAGAGGAAGAGCCCCTTGCCCTTCCTTACAGGGTTCCTTGTCTATTCGGTGTCACAAATTGGAACAAGGCTGAAGCTGAGTGTTCAACAGCACAAGCTTTATTCAATGGCCAAAGAATGGAGAACTGGGAACAAAGTTCGCAAATCAGCTTAGCTCTTGGGGCAATCAGGCAGCTGTTATAAGGTGTCAAGGTAATGAAGGGGAGGAATATTCATAGCAATATGGGGAACTGGGCAGGCTTTTCTGGGAAATGGGGTGTCACCCCTTTTCTTCCCTTATTTGGTCTAGAATTTCCTGTCATGGTCACCTGTAGGTGTTATGTAGCATGATAATGTATTACAATGAGTGTGGAATGAGCTGCCGGATCTATGTCAGGTCAAATCAGACTGCCTTGTTGCCTTTAACCAGTTTCAATTGGTTTTGACCGTATGTCACAGCCATCTTCTCCTTCCTCTCTTTGTGGTTTCCCGTAAGCTAAAGGTAATATGTTAGGCTTGTTCTGAGCAGGGCTGTGGTTAATGTCTTATGGGGTTGGTGGGCTAGGTAACAGTTTCAAATATATTGAAAATCTCATTAAGTTTCTCATAAGTATAAACAAGTAATTACTTTCTTCATAATAATGCAGATTTCATTTTTATAGGGAAACTACACAGCTGTAGAGAGACTCGTACCTCACAAGTATCTTAGACTTCTACCACACTTATCATTCAGAGAATACTCTCAACTTTCAAAACCATTCTTCACCTTTGCTATGTGAGAATGTCCTATTGCCTATAAATGGCAGTCATATAAATGTCACTCACATGAAAGAACATTTTTTCTGATACAGTAGGTGTAATTTTATAAAATGGCACATTTATTTGAAGCAGTAACTTTTTTGAGATATGGCCTTTTGCAAGGCCCTGAGTTTTCCAGAATGCTGTGATTTCGCCTGGTATGAAATTTACCTGCATGTATTCTCCCTGCATGGCAAACACGGCCAACCCAGAAAACAAGATGAAGCACTCCCTATTTATCAGGCTTTAAGGCCATAAAGTAAATGGTACATGTGTATAGAGAAATTGGGTCATCATACTTTCTCCACTTGGCAACACTTATGGTTCTGCTGAAGCTCACACAGCGACTTAAGGTTCAGAAACTAGTGTGTACAAGGCCTGACCCTTAACTTGAGAACAATTTCTAGACTTCTGCCTTACATAAGCTTGCTAACTGTTGTTGGAAATAACCAAATAAATTTTTATAAACCTGTTAATAAACTGAAAACCCTAGGCCTTGAGCCTTGTTCTGAACAGTATTAAGAAAAATAGATTCATTTGTCACAGAATTTCAAAACTAAAGAAACCCTGAGTGGTCGCTCTGTAACTCCCTGTCTCCTGAAGCACCACCCTACGTCACTCTACCATTATTAACACCATTGTGAAAGCAATAGAGATTCTCCTTTTAAAGTCTTCTTTTAAAGTAGCTGATTTTGCAGTCAGCTCAGAAACACAGTCCAGTGTTTCGTGATCCTCACCATCTAGTCCTCTTTGCAAGTCATGTGGATCTTTTCGCAACTGCTATTTAAAGATCATTTCCTTTTAAAACCTTAAGAAAGCTAGTAAATTACTGGCAACAACAACAAAAAAGTCACCCTTCAGACTTGAAGAATTGCTAGGGTACCTTGTAGCTGGTTTGCTCTGGGTTGTTCTCCAAGGATGAGGTCATTTGTTAAATCTGCATCTACATCCACCTATAATTCCTGCTGTGCAAACCTGGGACAGACTATGGGTAATGAAGTTTTCTGAGTGGGATTTTTTGTTTTGAAGTTGTAGTTAGGCAGAAATAATAGAAATAAGATTTACAGACAAGGCCTGTGAAGTTACCTGTTTGACTCTGTTCTTTGTACATTCAAAGAGGATGGGTCATTAGTTAATTATGAAGACTTCCTGAGCAGTTCCACATGATGTGTTAAACCTACTCAAGATGTTTAAATGACTTTTAGGTCATTTCCAAAATGATTTAAATTAGCCCTTGTTCTTTTGTGAGAAGAAATCAGTCCTGGAAGGAACTAAGCTAAGGAATAATTAATACTTAAAACAATGCATGATAATAAAACATACTTGGCCTATATACTTAAACAGTTTGTTCTTCCAAAATCGTTAAGGAAAAAAGAACAAAGAATGCTTGCACTGTTTGAAGATCATCTTTCAGAAATCTCTCTCTGCAAAAAGAATGCAGTGTTCTGCTAAAAGAAGTATTTCCACTCCAATTACCTCGGCAGGCCATTGACATCCTAATCTAAATGCTTCTCCACAATGTTCTAGAAGAGTTTATTTAACCACATGTAGAGAAGTCTTACCATACTGTACTTTGAACAGTCGCATATTTCTGAAAACATTTTGAGAGAAATATGTTTCTTTTCAATGTAGATTATATGATCGATCCTAATGTCAGGATGAAGTAAAGTTCACTTTTCATCTTAAAGGGAGGAAAATGTATTCAAAGGCTTATTTTGAAAGTTAGGAACTATAATTCTGAATAAAAAGAAAGATAAGAGGTAACAATATAGCTGGATAGCACCTCTTATCGGATTATTAGAACATAAACTAGATCATCTCTTTTGCCTCAGCTCCAAATATTGGGGGGAAAAATGCATTAAGAACAGAGCTGAGGGCTCCAAACAGGTGTTCAGTGGAGATGGCACCAGCACTGAAGAGCGTGGGAGTAGGAGGGGCCATTAACGGCTGACTAAGATGCTGATTATGCATCTTTCATCTATACCTGCTGTTTTTACAGGATGTGGAAACAGCTTTGAGCCCAGGCTAAATTGGTCTGAAGCAGTTTGGCACAGACTTTGGTAAGCTTTATTGCCCTGCTTCCCAAGCAGATTAGGTCCCTTCTCTGGCCGGGGATCCACTCTGCACATTCCTCTGCTCGAGTCCTCACACATGATATTATAGCCATTTGATTATGTGTTGCTACATCCTCCCCAAGACTGAATCCTCTTGAGGACAAGGACAGTCTAATTCATCCTTTATCCCTCTTGTGTAGCACAGTGCCTGGCACAGAGAGGCTGTTTAATAAATCTGTCGAAAACATGAATCCTACCAAGACATTGTTGGTAGCACTGATTTTTATTTTTGGAAAATGCTGACCTTTATAGGCATAGTAGGTTATGAGGATGGATGCCCCCTGCACTGTACTAGTTAAGAGAGTCAAAGTGTACTGGCAAAGTCCAGATTTCAACTGCCTGCCATTTGGGGAGATGCATGAGATTGCTTTGTGCTGTACAGTATGTGTAAAGTAAAAAGTGGAAATTATTATAACAGTTTTTAAAAAGGAGAAAGAAATTGCAGGAAGCTTGGTTTTTTTTGCATTAACCTTAATTTTAGTAACCCTATTATGTTGTAATAATGGGTAATAAATTTCATAATAAATTTGTAACTATAATACTTTGGAGTCAAATTCATTGTAAAGAGTGATATAGTGTAATTAAAGTATTTAACTGAGGTCATGAAAATTAGAATATTGAATTTTTAAAGGTTTTAATTAGTTTAACTTAAGTAAAACATTTTGGCCCTTCTTTAACACCTGAAGGCATGGTGTAAGTTACGAAGCCTATTGAACAGTTCAAAGAACTAAGTTTTATCAAATCATTCTTATACCAAAAAAAATTATCATGCCTCTAGTTATTTCTTTTCCAGTGCCCAAGTACTAAAATAATTTCTTCATCCTGTTCAATTGCCTTGATGAAGGTGGTGTGGGAAATGGGAGGAGGTCAAGGAGAAAGCAATTAGCAGGCTGGTAAATGGTTCATTGCAGCTAGTAATGCAAGTGTGCTAGTTGCTTCGGGTTTTCCGAGTCTGAGACTCCAAGTTGTGCTTTTTTTTTTTGAGGCATGTCTGGGAAATTGGAAGATATGTATTTGGGGAAGATACATATTTGGGGAAGAGACGTAACAAAGGTGTCCCTATATCTATTTCCCTGAGGGAACTAGGAGTCAAGCAGTATCAGATTTACAGCCAAAATTTGTAAACATTGAGATAATTCCTAGTGGCCTCAATGTGAAGATAAATGACTATTCATAGGAAATTTATTTAAACAAAGCTAGTTCAAAATTGAAATGATCAAATCACTTCCAAAATATTTTTGACTACAGTAGTCCTAGAAAATCAAAACCTACTAATTGAGACTATTAAGTGGGTTGTTGTGATTACCAACTCATCCAATAAGCAAATGTTCGTGTAGTGTGTTCAAGCCACATGCCACCCAATCAGTGACTGAGAGTTGTTTTTCTGATGGTGGCAATCCAGGTCCTGGTCCTGATGTTGAATCTTTGGTGAACCACAGATTTGTAAGAAGTTGTTCAGGATTTAGAATGTAAACGGAGGCCAGGGCAAATTAACTCAGACATGACTGAATCCCTGACCTTGTCATGAGCCCCAGGCTTTAATCAAATGAACTAACCAGCCTAGACAGTGGATAATTAACCTACATGATGAAATTCTTGGCCAGGGAATCATAAAACCATCTTCATTTATCTTGACAGATGCAGCTGAGATCTAAATGTGAAAACATGTATTAAGATTTTAATTGAACTAGAATTCCACCAAATAATTTAAGTTAAAAATAAATAACTTTTTTCCTAAAGTACAATTAAGATCAATAATATAGATCTGCACTACCTTGCTCTCCTGGTAATTCATTGGGTAGTAGTGAAATGTTACTCATAGAATCATTTTAGTTGCAGCACATGCCATAGCTAGTTCTGGTTATTAGCAATTTGTGTGGAAGTATATGTCCCCACAGAACATTGATGCAAAGGTTGTATTTAGTTATGCTCTTGTGACTTGATCAAACTGTACAAGAAAAAATTACTGTTTTCTTTTGTGTTATTATATTGGCTAGCATAAAAACTAATCATCAGTAAATTAGGTTGCGATGAAATACATAATAGTTTCTCACCAAACAATTGAAATAATCAGTTTTTTGTAAGTAAAGTGCAGTGTTTTATTTATGTGGATTAAGAGCTTAAATGATATATTTCTGTTAGTCTGTGGCTATTACTAACAAAGTTACTAACAGGGGTATTTTAACTACAAGGCTAAGATAAAAAATATACTATATTTTCAAATAACATGTATAGACTGAAGATTGAACCATCCAAAACAACCAATTCGTAGAAGAATTCATTGATTATGGGCACATTAAATTTTTTATAAACTGTAATCAGTGGTCTTTTTAAACCAAAGCCTTTTGATTTTGCTTCAGTAGTATATACCTCTCAGTGAAAGAATACATGCTGAAATGTGAACATGCTCGCTTTCCCTAAAGAGCCTTGACCTCACTAAATACAGAACTTACTCAGTGAATAAATTGGATGGGTTCATGTGTTAGTGTAACGTTTTAAAAATTTTTTTTAATGTTTTTTGCTTTCCAGTTGTCCCTGGGATATATTAAAACAAACGCTCTGAATCATAAGAAGGCTCATAGAGTTGCAGAACTCCCTCTTGCCCTAATGCTTTGTGATGAAAGGAAATATTTGATTGATGGGCTTCAGCTCATTACAAATATGTTGTCAAGTTATCCAGGGCTTTCAGGTTGAAATGCAGGAGGAATAATAAAGCAGAAGGAAGGACTAAAAGAGAAAAAAAAAACCCTGTTTACAGGCATCAAATTAAAATAAAAAATCCTTTCACATCTTACGGAGTTGAGACGTGTTATTTGTATTCTGACTCCCCGGAAGGTGGCAGGCCAGATCACTGAATTTGTGTGCTACAACACCAGTGGGGGTGGACAGGGGGAGCAGAGGAGGTACTGTCAGAGGAATTCAAAATCTTGTAGGAACAATCATTTCAGAATTCAAAGCTTAATTCTCAAATGGAGAAAGGAGCAGAAGGTTTTTAATGAAAGTTTCACCCAAATGATAAATGAGATGTGGTATGGCACTATGTGAGAGTTGCTATGAAGGAGTACTGTAGTAGATTTGTGGGTAGATTTGATCAACCTATTTGTGGTTCATTGAAGACAGTTCTTCAAGGTTTCCTTGAGAGAATTAAAGAGCAAAGCTTACACATAGTCTCAAACCAAGTCTTGAGTCTGGCTCCCTTGACTCTCTTCCTTGTATGACCTGCACATTCACTCTGGCCTCTGGTTTTCACAAAAATGGGAATTCCAGCCTCTCAGACCCAGCCAATGATTATTTAGGAGAAAAAAATTGTAAAGCAGGTGAAATGTTTCTGCAGCTCCTTACAACTTCATCAGTACCCTGTTCTCCCTCTGTCTTTCCCTTCCCCACGATCCCCCTCCAAGAAAGATACCCCTTATTGTTTACCACTTTCTGTGGTTCTCAGGCCTTGGTACTCCTTAGAATTGATTGTTTGGTTTGGTTTGGTTTTTTAAATATAGAAGCCTGGGCTTTACCTCAGACCCATTGATTCAGAATCTCAGGTGGTGGTGACCTAGCATTTACTAGCTCCCAGCTGATTTTAAAATGTGACCAGGGAAGAGAACCAATGTAGCAGGCCATTAACCAAAAGCTGACAGGCAATGGTTCGCAATCTTGGCTCTACAGTAAAATCACCTGGGAGAGCTTTTTTAAAAACAAACAATGGCCAGGCTCTACCCTAGACCAACTGATTCAGATGCCCCAAGAGTCCAGTCATCAGTGTTTTGTAAAATTTCTCCACGTGATTCTCATGTGCACCAGGGTTGAGGACTACTGGTTTCTAGAGTAATCCTTTGCAGAGTTATTTGCCTTAGTAATTCTAAGTAGCTTTGAGGATTGAATGAAAGATCGCAAAGAGTACCAGGAAGACATCTGTCTGTCTGTACCATCACCACGTCCCCTCTTCTTGCATTTCCCTCCAAACCAAACCATATAGATGAGTCCTTTTTGGCTACTTAGGATTTTATTAAGGCTCCCAGCATACTATTTCTGTTACTCAAAATCGTGTGTTGTGATGATGATAGTTTTGTCTTTATAATTGTTTTTGTGATTATCTCTAAACCTTTTTTATGTGAAACATTTTTTGCATTTTTAGTTTGTATAAATATGTAAAATTGGATGGGCTAAAAGACAAATAAGACTCCTAATAATGTGTAACTAAGGTTGAATCTTTACATAAAAGAATATACCTTAATTTGTATCTTCTGTGTATTTCTGAAAATAAAAGATATAAGAGGGAATTTATGAAGGCTAATTTTTCCTTTCAGCCTATCTGCACCAGAGAGAGAGAAAGATTTTCTTTCCTTTTTCTTATATACATAACCGTGTTTATATATTTTCCTCTTCATTCTATGAAAACTTTAGAAAAAACAAATGGCCTATTTTCCAAGAACAAGGCAAGAAAGTGCCCACCTTTTAGAAGGTGCATGACTGGGTTGCTGATCCCTGTTCTTCTTACTAAGAGGATTGGGGAATAGGATCTTTTCCAGGGCATGGGGGGGGGGGGGAGAAGGGTCATTTTCCCCCTGGCTGCTGATACACAAAGGACTTTAGGATTTTATTTTGATGTATTCTCCAAGTGAGGTCTACACATATACAGAAATATACTGCTAGGACGAAAAGAAGCCCATCACACAAATTTGTATCCATTTATCAAATATCTGTACACTGCTATTATGCTTTAGTATGAATTAATATTTTAATATAGGCTGCAGTTATCACCTACACAAAACAAATAGGTTGCACAGTATTTTTAGAATATGTTAAAAAACATTGACTTGTTAAGCATAAGCATTTAAAATGTTTAATTTTTCATAGATATGGACAAGATTATCCTAAAACTTATATTGAAAGGCAAAGGAACTAAAATATCTAAAACAGTTCTGAAAATTAAAAAATAAAATGGGAAGAATCAATCTACCCAATTTTAAGACTCACTATGTAACTGCTTCATCAAGACTGCATGGTATTGGCAGAGAGTAGACACATAGCTCAATGCAACAGAAGAGAGAACCCAGAAATAGACCCGCACATGTGCAGACAATTGACTTTTGACAAGGGTGCAAAAGAAATTCAATGAAAGGATAGTCTTTTTAATAAATGACAGGGAAGTAATTAGATATTCATAGGCAAAAAAAATGAACTTTGGCTTGAACCTCATACTTTATATAAAAATTAACTCAAAATGGATAATGGATTTAAATGTAAACTATGAAACTATAAAACTTTTAGGAGAAAATATTCAGGACCTAGGGCTTGGTGAAGAATACTTAGACATGACATCAAAAGCACAATCCATAAAAAAAAAATCCAGTAAATTTAATTTCATCAAAATTAAAACTTTTGCTTTGTGAATGACCTGTTGGGTGATGGAAAATCAAGCTACAGACTGGGAGAAAATATTTGAAAACCACATATCTGACAAAAGGACTCATATCTATAATATATAAAGAATTATAAAAACGCAATAGTTAAAAAACAAACAATCCAATTAGAAAATAGGAGAAGACATAAGGAGATTTTTCACCAAACAGGACATACAGATGGCAAATAAGCAAATGAAGAAGTCCATACGGCGGACTACTTGACAGTGAAAAGGAAGGAACTATTGATACATGCGGCAACGTGGATGGATCCCAAGGGCATTATGCTCAGTAGAAAACAGCCAATATCAAAAGGTTATATTTCGTGTGATTTCATTTGTATAACATTCTCAAAATGACAAAATTATAGAGTTAGAGAACAGATTAGTGGTTTCCAGGGGTCAGGGCAGGCAGAGACAGTGGTAACTATGACTATAAAGGGGTCATGCTGGACTAGTTCTGTATCCTGATTGCAGTAGTAGATACACAAACCTACACATGGGATAAAATCACATAGAAATATACATGCCCATTGTACCAATGTTAGTTTCCTAGTTTTGATATTGCACTATAGCTATGTAAAATGTAACCATTGGAGAAAATGGTGAAGGATGCACAGATCTCTTGTACTATCTTTGCAACTTCCTGTGAGTCTATAATTATTTCAAATAAAAATATTTTTTTGTTAATAGCATAATAGCATATGCTTTGTTAAGTATAAGCATTTAAAATATGCAATTTTTGTAATCCTATTTGGACATTTCCATGTTTTCAGTATGGTAGAATCCTCTAAAGCTGGCAGTGGCCTGGCCTCTCTAATCTCTGTCCTCTGGGAGATGAGAGAAGTAAAATGCTCAAGGAAGTCTAACCCTAATATCCACATGGGATGCCTAGTTGGGAACATCCCAGAAGAATGCTGCCTCAGGTTCCCAAGGCCTGGAGTGGGATCTGCAGACAGAGGGAGATGATGGGCAAGTCTCTACATGACCCACACCTGGTCCCCCTTTTATGCCTCGCACACACACAAGCTTCTCAGTGGCCTTCGAGGTCATCTTTGCCACCTTTGTATCCGCCTCATTGGTTGCCAATCTCTGATCTATATAAACACCCTGTGGATCACTTTACCTGTCTTGGCCCTCTTAAGGAGCCTCTCTGGGAGATGCTTCCATAGGAGGCAAAACTGGTCCTGGAGATTTTCCAAACCCGGAAATATTCTTGCTGTGTTTCCTGTTACATAACTGAGGTTTGTAAAGAGCTGAAGGAAGGAGAGGAGACCACTATGTTATAACTATTTTAACCCGTCTTTCCCTTAATAACTCTGCTTCCTGTTTACCACCTTTCTTATTTTCTTTATTCCTTCCATCCTACATCTAAGAGTAAAATAGGACTAGGAAACTTTTCTTTAAGTCTTTCAACAAGAAACCTTACTGCCTCCATAAATCCGTGTCTACACACGGGAGCTATTTTGAGTTACAAATAGTCTGAAATGGGTGTAACTTCCTTCTTTACATACTTACTATAAAATGAACCCTCAACTTGATCTACCTATGGTTTACAGTACACATATATCTTCATTTTTATGAACTCCTATTATTAGGATATTTTTCCAAAAGTTCAGAATTAAATTCTTCCAAGGAATTACTCCTTTTTACATGTTATTTCATCATACCAGTTATGGTAACCTTAGGTCTGATCATTTTTATTTCTCCATTAAAATAATAATAATAATAATATTGTATTATCCTGGGTCAATTTGCAAGCAGAGCCTGTTGAAAGGCTTGTCTGCAGATAGCTTATTAGGGAAGCGATTCCAAGGAGCAGGAGTGAGGGGCATGGGGCATAAACCGGGGAATGCGGGAAAGACAGGACAGGCACACATTAGGTTGGCCACTGTAGCAGATGAGTGGTGCTCTGTTCCACTGGGGCTTTCTGAGGAACCTTATGAAACATGTCAGGACTGTGTGCCAGAAGATGAAAGGGGAAGCACTTATCCAGGGGGTCCTGTCCTCCATCGGTCTATGGTGGCCCCATGGGTTGTACATGTCTGAGTGCTAAGCAGGTACAGGCTCAGAGAAGCCCCAGGGCAAGAATCAAGACATACAAGATGTGGGGCTCCAAGTGAGCCTCTGTTAGGTAGGGGAAGCTAGCAGAGCTCAGTCACTGCCCAAGGACTGGAAATACAACCAGGAGGATTTGAAGCGGAGCTCAAGATGTGGCCAACAGAATTATCAACTTGTAACTCTATAACTTGATAAGGAGTAACTAACTGCCCAATGGAATAACTATATTTCTTTCTATTGTCAACCAGTGATATCTCCTCAATGTTTTTGCATCTTCAATTCCCCCAGGATGTCTCTGAAGGTTTAGGAGTGAAAATAAATTTTAATGGTTGGGGTAACAGCCCAAGTGTGTTACATTAGATTGCCAAGCTACACTTTAAGAGAGAAATATTAAAATAAAATGTGAAAGAATTACAAATAAGAGAAAGTCACACTTGAGCTGTTTTTATGCCTGTGTTTTGATAAATTCATATGCCCTAAGGCCATTTCATATAAGGTTTTATTTATAAGAAATAAGTGAGGAAAGCAGAAGCTTCTTAAGAATTATTGAGCTTAACAACAAAAAAACAAACAACCCGATCAAAAAATGGGCAGAGGACATGAACAGACATTTCTCAAAAGAAGATATGAATATGGCCAATAGGCACATGAAAAGATGTTCATCATCGCTAATCATCAGGGAAATGCAAATCAAAACTACACTAAGATATCACCTTACCCCCGTTAGATTGGCAAAAACATCCAAAACCAAGAACGACAAATGTTGGAGAGGTTGTGGAGAAAGAGGAACCCTCATACACTGTTGGTGGGAATGCAAACTGGTACAGCCACTATGGAAAACAGTATGGAGATTTCTCAAAAAGTTAAAAATAGAAATACCCTATGACCCAGCCATCCCATTACTGGGTATCTATCCTAAGAACCTGATAACAGATATCTCAAGAGTCCGTTGCACCCCTATGTTCATCGCAGCATTATTTACAATAGCCAAGACGTGGAACCAGCCTACATGCCCAGAAACTGATGATTGGATAAAGAAGATGTGTTATATATACACAATGGAATACTACTCAGCCATAAAAAAAGACGAAATTGGCCCATTCACAACAACGTGGATGGACCTCGAGGGCATTATGTTAAGCGAAATAAGTCAGTCAGAGAAAGACGATCTCTATATGACTCCACTCATAGGTGGAAATTAGTATATTGAGAAGGAGATCTGATCGGTGGTTACCAGGGAAAAGGGGGGGTGGGGGGAGGGTACGGAGGGGGAAGTGGTGTACCCACAACATGACTAACAAAAATGTACAACTGAAATCTCACAAGCTTGTAATCTATCATAACATTAATAAAAAAAAAAATAAAAAAAATAAAAAAAAAAAGAATTATTGAATGCTATTTCAGATAAATTTTATGTATTTCCAATAATCACAGTTATTGAAGCATAACTGACCCTTAATTTATAGAATACATATAAAGGTTACATTAATTAATTAACAGATTATTCAATAATCTATTAATAATAGCCAATTTATTGAGTACTTATGTCTCAAGAACTGTCTTAAGATACATTAATTCATCTGATCCTCACAATGTCTCTAAAGTAGCGACTATCAACCTCTCATCTTAAAGATGATGAAACTGAGACACAAAGAGTTTGAGTAACTTACCCAAGGTTACACTGCTAGTAAGAGATGGAACAAAAACTAGTACTGTGTAGTCAATATCTTTGTTTAAAAAAAAAAGTTTATGGCAGGTTAGAATAACTGAATGTAGTGGCCAAATAGTCAAAATAAAGTCTGGAATCACTCTTTCTTTGCAATGATTAAGATGACCCAAGTGAAAATATGTCAATAAAGACATCATCCATCTCATACAGGACACCGGCAACTTTATCAAATGTGTATTTTGCTTGCAAATGTCCATCCAAATATACGAAAGAGAAAAATAATATATTGGGATAAAAGAATGGAGAAGAAGTGAGGGGATAGTCAGGCAGACTGACATTCTTTCAACACACTCACAAATGATTTCTACGAAGTAGAATAATCAAGGTATCATTCAGCAGTTTGAAAGTTTGAGTTATAACAACTAGTTGTTAACTGATTAGCAACTAACCAATATAATATAAATTGCTAAATTAGTTTGCATTTGTAGATGCTACTAAGAATTTTTCAAAGACACAACTGTGTTTCCATAGGATGGGCCCTGCCCATCTCCAGGTGCTTTCCTATATATGGTCATGCCCTTCCCTGACACCATTTAGGATATTAGTCACCGGCTAGTATATAAAAGGATCCAGTTGCTGTGCTTAATTCAATGATTCAGAGAGTTTCTGTTGAAGTACAGGAAAGTCTTGTATTTCTTGTCCCTATCTGCCATGACTTCTGACTACCCACAAAACCATGAATGGTCTGCTTGTAATACAGGTACACACCTTTGGATAAGCTCAGGTAAGAATACAAGTGTTTTCCATAGGCTAATATGGAGTGGGCAAAATTTCTGAAATCCCTTTAAAAAGGTGCAAACTTCATATGCTTTACAATCTACATGAAATCCATTATGCAAGAATTGAATAGTGATTAGATCTAGTTTGAAAATCCACATCAAATTCACTGAGTTTTACTTTAAACTCATTTGGACAAAAGAAGTAATGTCTTTAAAACATCCTCCCCCTCGACTTCTCTCCTTTTCCCATACTCTTTTCCAGTGGCTTGTCTTGAATCATTCAGCTTCCTCTTATTATGTATCTCACACTGTGCCTGGCACACAGTAAACCGCCACTTCCAACTCCTACATTCCATCCTTCTCATATCATTTGACAAATATGTATCAAGAAGTGCCTAGTCTATCATAATGAGTGCTCTTCTTAGCACTGAGGGTACGTCACTGAACAACAGAGACCAAAAAAAGGATTAACCGAAAGCTTAAACTAAATACCGGGAAGAGAAGAAGTTTTGAGAAAAAAATCAGTACTGAAAGAAGAAATAATATCCTTTTTTTTAAGATTTTATTTTTTTCCTTTTTCTCCCCAAAGCCCCCTGGTACCTAGTTGTATATTCTTCGTTGTGGGTCCTTCTAGTTGTGGCATGTGGGACGCTGCTTCAGCGTGGTTTGATGAGCGGTGCCATGTCAGCGCCCAGGATTCGAACCAAGGAAACACTGGGCTGCCTGCAGCGGAGCGCGCGAACTTAACCACTCGGCCACAGGGCCAGCCCCAGAAATAATATTCTTCAAAATATAGATAGTAACCTAGATTACTTTATGAGATCATAGGAACTTTGAGAACTTTTATTTGGTTTTGTTTTTAACTTATATTTCACAAACTTTTAAAAAGTAACACAGTCACATGTTTATAATAGTGACTCAGTTTAGTTTTAACTGGCATTTCTTTTATTCTAGGTAAGATTAAAGGTCTTTTACTATGTTGAAAAGTCTTTCATATTTCCTTAGGATGAAGTGTCAGCTCATATTTTTGCCCACTTTTCTAATGGGAATTTTTTTTTCTTATTGATGTGTATGAGTTAAAAAAATTTTTTCCAGCTTGTTGATTCTCTTCTGACTTTGCCTACAGTGGTTTTTGCTTTGCAGCTATTATTTATTTTTATGCAATCACATTTATCCTTTTATTCTTTAATGGGTTCGGGGATTTGTGACATAGGAAAAGGGCACTGCCCCTCTAAGGCTATAAAAGAATTCTCCATGGCTTCTTCTAGTTCTATTATAGTTCCATTTTTAAAATATATATATATATTTAAATCTTTAATATATTTTAAATTTTACCTTTAGGTGAAGTACAAGGTATAAATTCAACTGTTTCTTCTAATTGGCTATTTAGTTGTTCCAATATTAGCTACTGAATAATCCATCTTTTCCTCTTTGACTTGAGATGCCATCTTTATCACAGGTGTTTAGGTCCATTTGTGTATTTTTTAACTCTACTCCACTGAATGTTTTTATTCCTGTGACATTGCTATATCATTTCATCATTTTAGCTTTATAATATTTTAATATTTAATGGAACCAGCCCCATATTCATTACTCTACTTTTCAGAATTTATATATTAAATTAGGGAAAACTGACATCTTTGTGGAGCTGAGCCTTCCCATCCAGGAACATGCTGCACGTGTCCATTTACATAAATGTTCTTCTCAGAGTCTTAGGGGAATTTTAAAATTTTTCTTCATAGAGATCCTGTACATATCTTATCTTGTTAAGTTTATTCCTAAATATTTTTTATTTTTGTTGCAGCTATAAATAGGGCCCTTTCTTCTATTAAATCTTCAAACTGTTTTTTTAATATATGAAGAATATTGATATTAATTGGTTTCCCAGACAAGATGTTGAATTATTTTTATATGTATGGTACTTTTTCAGTTGACTCTCTTGAGTTTTCCAAGACTACAATTTGATTATCTGCAACACCTTTTGAATTTCTATTCCTCTGTATTTCTTTCTCTGATAGTTGTGTTAGCTAGAATTTCCAAACAATAATAACTAAAGCGGTCATAGCAGATATATTTTTCTTGTTTATGACATTATTGGGAATGTTTCTAGTAATTCTCTTTTAAGCATGATACTAGATTTTAGGTTGACAGAGATACTTAGCATGCTAAGGAACAACCTATTTATTCCTTTTTTACTATGAATCAAGAATAAATGGGGCCTTGCCCAGTGGTGCGGCAGTTAAGTTCACATGTTCCACTTTGGCGGCCTGGGGTTCATCAGTTCGGATCCTGGGTGCAGACCTATGCACTGCTTGGCAAGCCATGCTGTGGCAGGCATCCCACATATAAAGTAGAAGATGATGGGCACAGATGTTAGCTCAGGGCCAATCTTCCTCAAAAAAAAAAAAAGAAGAAGAAGTGTCGAATTTTAACATTTGTCCAGTTAGCATGCATCAATATAACCATATTTTTCTCCTTAAATCTTCTAATATGGTAACTTATATTAATAGACTTTCTAATATTAAATTTACAAAATTTTTACATTCCTAGAATAATCCCCATTTGATCAGTGTGCACTTTCTCTTTACAAGCTGCTGGATTCTGTTTGCTAATGTTTAATTTGGGATTTTTGTGTCACTAAACATAAGTGAATTGGTCTATAATTTCCTTATTAGACCATTCTTTGTCATATTTTGCTCTGAGAACTTTTGGAACTGTAAGTTTTCAGTAAATGCAATATCATTGCAATACAAGACCATAGTTTAAAACATCTACCAGTAAGCGTCTTGGTTTTTTACTGCATCTCCTTATCAACAGAAGAAGTTTTTCACCAATGATTTTGTTAAATAAGAAACACATGAGAATATATATGACAATTTTTACTCCTTCTAAATTTTGTGGGGAATACACTTGAGATAATTCATTAGAAGATTAGAACAACATCAGTCAATCAGTGTTTCCTGGATATAATTCTTATTAATTTTTCGATGCCTGGAGCATTCATATTTTGTTGGGTATCTGTGTTATTATCTTTCAGTTATGGAGAAAACGTCTGCAGATTCACTTCCTCTTACTGTGAATTCTTCAGAAAAGCAAGAGACTGTATGTATTTTTGGAACTGGAGATTTTGGAAGATCACTGGGACTTAAAATGCTCCAGTGTGGTTATTCTATTGTTTTTGGAAGTCGAAACCCCCGGATGTCCAGTCTGCTGCCCAACGGTGCAGAGGTCTTGAGCTATTCAGAAGCAGCCCAGAAATCTGACATCATAATCTTAGCAGTCCATAGGGAGCACTATGATTTTCTCACAGAACTAACTGAGCTTCTCAATGGGAAAATATTGGTCGACATCAGCAACAACCTCAAAATCAATCAATATCCAGAATCTAATGCAGAGTACCTTGCTCAGTTGGTGCCAGGAGCTCACGTAGTAAAAGCATTTAACACCATCTCAGCCTGGGCTCTCCAGTCAGGAGCGCTGGATGCAAGTCGGCAGGTAAGATTAAACAATGAATTTACACTCAGTCTTTAAAAAGTGAGTGTTTTAATGTGCACTTACCTTAAAGATTCCAAAATATAATTCCAAAATAAAATACCCACTAAACATTTTGTTTTGTTAATATGTGCCATGAATAATATTCTCAAGTTTGACCGAGTAGTCAATTGTTGTGATTTATTTCCCACTGTCTGCACCCTCAGCTTTTACCTTGATGGAACCCAATGGTGTCAGTCTCTGGAAGCCTCTGGTCAGTACTAGAAAATAACATAGGTAAATTGTTGATGGATATCCTTTCCACTCCCATTACCTTGTATGAAATTGGTTCCATTTATTCACTGAGATTAGAAGTAATCCCTTAGTGACATGGCACCCACGAATACAGAAGAAAGATCAAACTATTCACGCTGCAGAGAACCAAGTTTTAGCATATCAATGTGATGTGCCTAAAATCATTCCCAACTTAAAACCCTGGTACTTAACTATCCAGCACACGTGCAAGTTTAAAACATCATCTCGTTAAATATGTTGACTCTACATCCTTGTTTGAAAAGCAGTTCACTACTACATGTCATTGTTCTGCACGGTGCTTATATAGTCTTTCAAAATAATTATTAAAGAATAAATACAAAATTAATTATTTTTAATCTAGGTGTTTGTCTGCGGAAATGACAGCAAAGCTAAGCAAAGAGTGATGGATATTGTTCGTACTCTTGGACTTACTCCATTGGATCAAGGATCTCTCATAGCCGCCAAAGAAATTGAAAACTACCCCCTGCAACTATTTCCAATGTGGAAGTTCCCCTTCTATTTGTCTGCTATTCTGTGTGTCTTCTTCTTTTTCTACTGTGTTATAAGAGAAGTAATCTACCCTTATGTTTATGAAAAGAAGGATAGCACATTTCGCATGGCTATTTCCATTCCAAATCGTGTCTTTCCAATAGCAGCACTTACACTGCTTGCCTTGGTTTACCTCCCTGGTGTTATTGCTGCCGTTCTGCAGCTGTACCGAGGTACAAAATACCGCCGATTCCCAGACTGGCTTGACCACTGGATGCTTTGCAGAAAGCAGCTTGGCTTGATAGCACTGGGATTTGCCTTCCTTCATGTCATCTACACACTTGTGATTCCTATTCGTTACTATGTACGATGGACATTGAGAAATATGACCATTACCCAGGTAAATCTTTACTCATTTATATTCTCCTATTCCTTAAATCAAAGAGGAATCTTGCTACATCATAGTCCATTTCACAATTATAGAAAAAAAATCACTCTTCTAAGCATCTTTATTTTTTAAAGTAACTAGAATTAAACACCTCATGTCTCTCTCGTTTTTAAAAAATGAATACAGTTGAGATCTCATACAACTATTAAGAATGAAAATTAGATTCCCAGGTTCACTTGGGTCCAGCTCTATATTCGCAGGACTCATTGGGATACTGACAAACTGACAGATTTGGGGGGCTCAGGAAAACTAAAGATATCTACTTGAATTCCTTTAGGGGGCAGTCAATAAATGTAAACTGATGTGTTTTCAAGCTTCTATTTTTATGCATGCTACTTCCTTTTGGAAGTCAAAACCAACCATCTTATAAGTAGCAGGGCTGTTCAAACATGTGTCACAGAAATGTAAACAAATTCACAAAAGGAAGCTTATAACCCCATTAATGTTTGACTTGTGGGAAGTTGTCCTCAATAACTGGAAAGCTTGGGGCTGGCCCCGTGGCCGAGTGGTTAAGTTCGCGCGCTCCGCTGCAGGCGGCCCACTGTTTCGTTGGTTCGAATCCTGGGCGCGGACATGGCACTGCTCATCAAACCACGCTGAGGCAGCGTCCCACACAACTATGTACCGGGGGGCTTTGGGGAGAAAAAGGAAAAAATAAAATCTTTAAAAAAAAAAAAAATAACTGGAAAGCTAAACAATTCTGAGCAAATGTCAAATACTATTTTCTGCATAGTCAAAAAGTTCAGAAACAATCAGCTTGGGTAGTCTTAAAGCAGTCCCAGAGAAAGTACTGTACATCAGTTCTAGTTTGGAAATAATTGGTTTTGATCAATCTTACTGCTGTCTCAAAGTTTATTAGTCAATAACTCATTGATGGCGCTTCTGAGGATTTCTCTACATTATTTCCGTAACAAATACATAAGAGGTTCTTGGCTAAGAGTCACATTACAGGGGGGTGATTTTTCTCAATCTGTGGTGTGACAGACTTGATGCTATATTACAACATAGTAAACACGAAAGAACCCAAACTTTGTGTGTGTTAATGTGTGTGTATATAAAGCAGAAAAACAGAATCCTGATGTAATCATTTGAGAACATCAAGTTTTGCTTGGGGAACAATAAGCCATAAGGTAAAGAAGGTTTAAGTAAATGTTTACTTGTTTTAAGATTTATAGAGTCAATTAAAACTCCCCACACAACTCCTGGAGTCAACTATTATAATAAAGTCCCAGCAGAACTAATTACATTTTCTACAAAAAAAATTCTAACTATAGTTTTCTCTATAATTATTTTCAAATGATTATTAACAAATGTCATACAATTTGCCTTGAGCAAATAAACCATGCAGAGGTATTTTTCAGTCCCTTTCAAAGTTTGGGCAGTCTGTAAAAAACGTAATTTTTAAAAATTGCTTCTAATTCTTCTTAGGCAACAGCCAAGAAAGAAAATCCATTTAGTACCACTACTGCCTGGCTTAATGATTCATATATATCTTTGGGAATCCTGGGATTTTTCCTGTTTGTACTCTTGGGAATCACTTCCTTACCATCAGTTAGCAACGCGGTCAACTGGAGAGAGTTCCGATTTGTCCAGGTAAGGACTTCAAGATTTAATCTACTTTATATTGCAAAATGAGGCTGGCTTTACAAATATTTTCATTTTTCTCTCATACCATGCATAAATTTCATTTTGCTTTATCACTTCCCTAGCAATCTCATAAAAATAGCAACTGAAACAAGTTCAAATTAGAAAATGCTAAACTCTAGTACCAAAAAGCAGATTCCATAATGGTTTGCCTTCCTGGCAGGGCATCCTTTGCCAAGATTCCTTAACTCCCAGAGCCACAGTGAAGAGATAGAGTAAAAAGCATTAACCATTAAACTTTGTGTTTGGAGATATCCTAGGTGGAAGGTAAAGAGAAACCCAAAGATAAAATTTCTACTTCTGAAAATCAACCTTAGAATATGGACATATTGATATGGAAAGGTACATGTTGAAATAAAGTTTAAAACCTTCAAAGTAAGATACACTAGACTGTCATCATACCAGACTCATTGCTGCTCTGTCAGGGGGAAAAATCAGTTTTTTCCACACACCAACCATCAGACACCTCATTAAAGCGGTTCGTAACTATTCTTATAGACCAGTGCTCCTCAAAGTGTGCTGCCTGGACTAGCAGTGTCAGCATCCCCTAAAATCTTGTTAGATACACAAATCCCCAGGCCCCAACCAGACCTAATGAATGAGAAACTCTGGAGGTGTGGCTCAGCAATTTATTTTAACAAGCTCTCCAGATGATTCTGATGCATGTTCATTGTGAACCAGTATAAAAGGATAGACCATTCATAACTGAAACTAGATTTGAATTTTATAGATCTATTTGAATTTCAAGTCTTGCAGTTTCTTCCAGGGACCAAATGCAGTCAATATTTTCTCATGTTAATACTTTTTTTTCAAGGCATTAAGACAAAAATAGACATTGAGCTTTAGTATTTAGGCCAAAACAAACAAAAGTAAAGTTTGCTAATTGCTCTTTATTGCAATAGAAATTAGTTACCATCTGCTTTTAGTCAGTAATATATAGTAACATGGTGCTCCTTGAGGACATACTATATCTCTTTCATCTCTGGCCTTCAGAAAAGGTGATCAAGGAAAGAGTTTTACCATTGGGGAAGAAGGCAAGATATATTATTTATTCTAATTCAAAAGAGTTTAGTCCTGGGAAACTTTCCCATCCGGCCAGGTTAAGATGAAACCACTATGCCATTTGTAAGTACAATCTTTTTTTAAAATGAAATATTTATCATCCTGAAGGAAGGTTAATGCTTTCTTCAGGACGTAGTAGAGTGTTCTAAATATTACGGGTTTCAAAGGTTTGTGGTTGTTGACAAATATCCTTCATTGGTTTAGAGTGTTTCTCTTTAAAATGTAAATAATGTTAACGTACATATTTTTCTTTCTTGCTTATAGTCCAAACTGGGCTATTTGACCCTGATCTTGTGCACAGCCCACACCCTGGTGTATGGTGGAAAGAGATTCCTCAGTCCTTCGATTCTCAAATGGTATCTTCCTTCAGCCTACGTGATAGCGCTCATCATTCCTTGCACTGTGTTGGTGATCAAGTTTATCCTCATCCTGCCATGCATAGACAGGACTCTTACACGGATCCGCCAGGGCTGGGAAAGGAACTCAAAATTCTCGAAATTGGCATTGAATGTAAAAACACATATTTAGGGCAAAGTTCAATTCACCCAGACTTCTGAACCATAGTATAGATTGTACGTTTGGAGAAGAATAATGGGTATAGTTGAGAAAGCTTTTTCTTCCACCATGGGGTGAAGTTTGTGAACAAAGAAGGATACGCTGCCTGACTTTGAGAAAGTGATAGATGAAAAGAGAACGCCATTTTATCTCCAGTTAGTGATGAATCAGGGCAGGTCCCTGTTTTTCCTCTTCCTGGAGGCAGAGGGCCTGAGATCACAGTTAGCTTTGTGGTTTCACCCTAGGAAGCTTCTCTGTTGTGGGCAACATGCATGATTTAATGTCTTGCAAAATCCAGGGGAAGTACTTGCAACTTCCCTTTCTAGTTCAAGGCCTGAGTGGAGTGAAAGAGAAAACAGTAATATGGTGGCCACTGATAAAGGCTTTATTAGGTATGCATGAAGAAGAGGACCAAATGAAGTAAAAGGAATGAGATTTTTTAAAATTGATTTTTGGAAGTGAAGGTGATCATAAATATTTCCATAGTGAATTCTGTGGTTAAATGTGCTCTTTGATTTTCTTTTACCAATATGTATGTGTACTGTAGGGAACTATTTTATAACACAAAAATATCACAATTGATTGTAGGTAACCACAGGTTAGAATATATGCAAATCTATGCAGTTGTCATAAGATCCTTCCTCTACAAGGAAAAGGTAGGAAAGATGGAGTTAAAATTGAGGGATATCCACTTGGATTTTCTCAGTGTACAATAAGCAAGGAAGGATTGATAAAATCATTTGCACAAAAAGTTCAAATAAACCAGAATTTTAGACAGTAAGCTAAATAAATTTTGTAAAGTTGCACTATATTAGGTTTCATATTATTTAGGTATTGTAGTATGCTTTGTAAATAATATATTCCAAATATTGTCCAACATTAATCACTATGAAATGAATTTCTAGTATAAAAAAGTAGCTTCCAAAATTTATCATAGTTTATTATAATGTTCAGTAGTGAAATTAAATGAATAATGAAAGTGTTAGTTTGACAGATGCACAGATGAGAAAAAAGTATAGAAGTGAAAGTCAGGGCAGAGACGTGTGAGCAGTAGTTGTAATTTGAGACTTTGTTCTTTCTCAAATCCTTGCTAGAAGGCAGAATAAAACGGTTCTCTCTGTTTTCTGTGCTGACAGTGCCATCTCCAAGATGACCTTCCGCAGGATTAGCTTTCCTGGCTCATGCATGGAGCTGAAGGAGCCTTATGCACGATCTTCCCACATACCAAAATAACCAAAAGCTTTGGGTTTGACATTTTTCTGCCTGCTCTACAAAGGCCATTTATTTTCCTCTTTTTTTATTCTTATTATCATATATTCTACATGACATTACACAAAATGATTAAAATAGACTAAAACATTACCCACAACTCAGGATACTTTTCTATAAAACTTTTTGAAAATAGTTCTGTCTATACTGTATATTCAATTTTATATCCTTCCTTTTTCACTTACTATATCAGTGGCTTTGTTCTCTTACTTACACGGTATACATATTTAACTAGTGGCCGCATAATATTACATCAAATGGGCATTTATTTAACCACCGCCCTAATTAAACATGTATGTTATATCCATTTTTATAAAAGCAAATAACATTTCAGAGAATATCTTAGCACTTATAACTTTTTTCCATATTTTAAATTATTTCCTCAGAATACTTGCCAAGAATTGGGATTACAAAATTAAAGAACTTCTAATAGCATTTGATATATATTGCCAAATTATTTCTTAAGTGACCTTGTCAATATCATCAGCATTGGACAAGAATATTGGTTTCCTCACACCCTTTAGATTTTTTAAATTTCAATTTGCGTTCACTGAGAACATACACAGAACATGCTCCATTAATTCATCCTTGGTTCACCCAATCAAGACAGAAGCTGGAAGACTGTGAGCAGAGCTGTGGTGTGTGGTGCTGGCCTGAGAGCATCAGTGGGAAGGACAGGGAAAATGTCCCTGCTCATCCACTCTATTTTATGCAAAACAGCCAAGAGTTCTAGGGTTGGAGCCTGTTCTTTGGTTACAGGTTGGTTGATTAAAGATTAAGTACTACCAGGCTGATCAAGCAAAGCCTATGGGGTTAACCATGCTCCCTTTTGGTAAAAGAGTAATATATTTTTGCTGGCTCATAGTTCATCAGTAAAACTAGAAAATGACACACCTAGGTAAAAAAGCTTCCCTAGAGTAAAAAGGACTCTACTTTTACAACCTAGTAAAAATGCTCTTCCGGAGTACTTAATAAAAGCCATCCATGAAGCTAAAGAGCGCCCCTGGTGGTTTTGGCATAACAGTGCATTGCCAGGTCCGACCCTTTGCCTCAACCCTAAGGGCTCCAGGCCCCACCTTTCCTTCTTTCATCCCTCCCAATATCCCTCCCTCCCCAAAACATCAAACCAGTTTGACCATCCTAACATAGCTGATGCCTCCACTCTACTTCAGGTGGAAAGAATACGTTTGCAACGGATGGAAATAGTATGTTGGGTAAACTGTATTCCTTTTAACAAGTCCAAACTGTTCTACCTAAAAAAGTTAGACTAAACTTCTTCACTGCTGGTATATTTCCTATATTCTAGGAAAAGTTTTATTAAGCTCATAGATCTTTTATTTTTGTATGTTTTCCCCAAGTTAGGGGATGACTGCCTTTGTAAATGTATACTCATTAAACATTATTTAAAAAATATTTTCTCATTTTGTTTAATTCTGGTTTTGACTCATCAGCATTCCAAAGAAAGTGAGTGAAAGGTTTTGAATCACAGTACTTCCAGCATCTGGAACTAAAAATACCTGTCTTCAGGGATAAGAAAAAGGAGAGGCCATACATAGGTTTAAAAGCACATTAATGGCACATTAAAAGCACATATAGGGAGCCGGTCCAGTGGCGTAATGGTTAAGTTCATGTGCTCCACTTCAGTAGCCTGGGGTCCGTGGGTTCAGATCCCAGGCATGGACCTACACACTGCTCATCAAGCCATGCTGTGGTGGCATCCCACATACAAAACTAAAGGAAGATTGGCACAGATGTTAGCTCAGGGCCAATCTTCCTCACACACACACACAAAAAGCAGATATAAGCACAACTTCATGCAATATATGCTTGAGCTCAGTGGGGTGGTGCATTCCGAGACTCTGCATGTCTCAGTTCTACCCTTAGAGAGAGGAGAGCATCAGCTGGCCAAACAGGGGTAGGAGTATCCTATCCCACACTGGACTTTTGTGAAAAGTACCCCAAAAAGGCTTGCTTTCCTCCAGGTGGCTGCTATCCGGACAGGGCTAACGACTTGATGAGTAGACTGACTTCAAGTTGGACTTCAGCCTGTGGGACCAGACATTAAACACCCTGCATAACTGGAGAGCTACAGCTCTGATAGGTGTTATCATTCTTTCAAAAGCAAAATAAAAATTGATAAATAGAGGGTTGTCAGCCTGGACTAAGCTGGAAGCAAATTGAAAAGCCCCTACTCAAAGCTACTTTAATTAGAAATTGCATTAAAGAGCTCTTCATGCGTTTATTGTTCAGGGATCAAAAGGGAACCATGATAATGATGAAAGTATACAATAAATTTTACCTCTGGGAGCTCAAAAGATTCTCGACCTCCCCCCCGAGTCAAGGTGGAATGGCAGTCAAGGTGCTGCACACAGAGCTTGCAATTTTCATTCTTCATCACCACAACCATCATTCACACCACCACCTGTCTAATTCACACACACCACAGATAACCTCATATGATCCTACTCCAATTGTCTACAGGGAGTTAAGTTTACAATGTAGAATAATCTTCCACTCTTCCAAAGATTTGTTCAGTAGAATTTAGGAAAAGAGAATAAGATACTCTTCTGTGCCTTAGCTTTCCTGAAGCTCAAGGCAAAACCCTGAAGATAAGAGAATGGAAGAAAAGGATCCAAAGGAAGGAGGAGAAGGGTCAAGGGTGAAGGAGAAAGGAACGGGGTTAGAGAAGGGGGAGATGGGTGCACAGGACAGCGCTCCGTGCCCTAGCTCACCCAGGACAAAAGCACCCAGTTCTACATCTTTCCTGCTGTGAGGGAATCTTGGAAGGCTTTTAATGATATTTATTGTATAATACTATGATAGGAACAAAGCCTGTGCTAACTACTTGATGTGCATTATCTTATTTAATCCTCATAACAATTCTCTAAAGTACTCTAATTATCCCCATTTCTTCAGAAGAAGAAACAGCTTTAAAATCATTGAGTGCCTTGCCTAGGAAGAGGCAGAGCTGAGATGTGAATCAAGGCAGTCTGACTCCAGGGCCATTCCCTTTTAACATCGCAACATAATGGTGGACAATTATGCTGTCCTCCAAAATGTCCCTTTGAATACATACATTAGGGCTTGATGGCCTGAACCACTGGAAACTCTTTTTTTGAAACATTTTTTTTAAAAGGAAGCTCATTAGCACTTTAAATATTCCAATTGCGCATCCTTAACACTCCACATTTGCTTACTGTTGGTTTTAGCACACCTTCTAATGTTTTGGTGATGTGCAATCTATGGTTTCAACATTGAGTTCAACTCTGTCGTAACTGCCATTCTAATATTCCCACTCCAGTCTGGTCACAAGCTTTCCTTAGCAACAAAGGGAGCTTTGTTCTGTGGAGGTAGGCAAAACCCCATGACTGGAGGGCTCAAAGGAGAAGCCAAGGAGAGTACAGCTCTTCTCCAGGAGCTGAAAGGCAAATGTTTTCCTTTCTCTCTGGTTTTACTTTAGTACCTTGGGTACTGAGTGAACTTATTGTTCCTGAGATCGATGATTCAGACAGGAAATCTCATAAGACTTTTCATTTAGCATTTTAATACTAGTTGAGAAACCTTAGTGTTTGAAAAAAAAAGAAAGATTCAGTCCCATTACCTATAGTTGCCAGATTCTCAGTTTTGTAAATATGAAAGGCTATTGGGATGGAACTCACGGTATATCAGAAACTATCAGAACAGGATCAACCAGGATTACACTTTCCCTTATGATTTTTAGAAAGTCAACAGGTTTTTAAGGAACACAACCAGTATATTATTTTCATCTTTACTAATCCTCTCTTTCACAGAAAGAGAAGAAAAAGAATGACAGAATTACTGTTCACATTTCACTAAGGCAGAGTAAGAGAAGCTGTTAAAATGGAAGAGATGTGCCACCAAACTCAGGATTATTTACAGTCTCAACAGCCAGCCAGCCACACAGGCTGAACTCTTCTCATCATGAGAGGGTTAACTGCCACCAAAAAGAAATCTCTTCAACTTTTAGGCAATCTGGGCAATTAGAAAAATCTTTCTTATATCTAACCAAAGTTTTCCCAGTTGTACTTCCATCCATTGGTCTCAGTGCCATCATTTAAGATTGTGCCTCTCCAACCATGGGAGGTAGAGGCCAGTTTGTTTGTTTTCGTTTTTTTTTAATTCATCACTGACCATTGTATGTATGTGTGTGTCTGTGTGTGTGTGTGTGTGTGTGTGTATAAAACACAAAGTCACTAAACCTAAATTTTGTGGCAACATCACATTGCTATAAAAATTTCTAAACATTGAGCTCAATTTCTGAATTTATCAGACTGGTAACAAACAGTTCACAAACCAGCGCCATCTGCTGACCATACTTTGAGCAGCACTCAAAGATAGGCCTAACAGCCAGGCTTGGCTTGGGTTCCTCCAGAAGCCTACCCTGAAGCAAGGATTCTAATGCAAATAGTTTATTCAGGAAATGAAATTATTAAGTACGGGGAATGGAGTAGGAACATATAGTGAGCAGGGAAGGAATAAAGTGTGGGTTTTCAAGCCAGTTACTGCTGTGGGCTCAACTCCACTGGGAAGCTCTGGGAGACAGTGTCAAATATACCAGAGAGTTATCCCATCTAGGGGAAAGGAAGATGGGGGGCTTTATGCAACAAATCCCTGTTTGTAATTAAAAGAGACAAGTTTCTAGGGCATTAACTTTCTGGCTCCTCTGACTTTTCCTATATGTTTGCCACATACACCATCGTGGCCAGGAAAAAAAGTCTGCAGCAAAGTGTTACAGGTGTTCACACAGCAGCTTTCGGCCTGGAGAGGTGAATGCCAAGAGGATGAGAGTGTGGCACAAACAACTGCTACACAATCCAGTAGAAAATTGTGCAAAGGGTGTGAACACAGAGTTCACAGGAGGAAAAAGTCTCTTCAACAGATGAAAAGATCTTCTGCTTCATTCATAAAGAGATGCATGAAAACCGAAACTGCACTGAGATGCCATTTCTCACCTAACAGATGGGCAGAAATCCAAAGTATGAGCACACAGCCAGTGGAGGAGGCTGTGGAAACATGCATTCTTAGATATTGCTCTTGGATGTGCAGACTGGCACCACCCCTATGGAGGGCAATTAGGCACTATCTTCCAAAATTAAAAATGCATAGTTAAGTTTTGACCCAGGACCCCCACTCCTGAGGATTTATCCTATAGATATGCCTGCAAGCAATTGAGATGAAAAATAGGGATTGCTATTAATTTTTCTTGTTTTTTGTGAATGATAACATTGTGAAAACAGAATATGGGCAAGAACTCAAGGATTCATCTTTGAGACTGGTTAAGTAAACTATGATGCTCTCACAGAATGGAATTCTATGCAGCTGTTTAAAACAAATGAACTACCCTCTTTATACATAGATCTCCAAAATATATAAAGTAAAAACACTCAAGATGCAAAATAACACGTATACTTTGATTCCTTTTGTATATATGTATTTCCTTGTAATTGCCTAAAGAAACACTGGAAGGATTCAAAAGAATAATAAAAAATCATACCTAAACAGGATGGGGAACAGTGGAATGGAAACAGGAGAAGAAGCACTGTGTATCTTTTATATGAGTTTGATTCTTTAATTATACGAATAGTTTACCTAATTTTAAAAATAAATTTAATTTAAAAAGTAATTGTTTACATACCCCTGCTAAGTCTTCTCTTGTTTAGGCTAAACCTCTCCAGTTCTTTCAGTCTTTCCTCTTATATAATAATTTCCAAACCTTTCATCACCTTGTTCCCTCTTCTTTGGATCCCCTACAGACATTTCAACATTCCTTTTAAAGCGTTCTCTGAACCAAAAAGATGAGGTATAGCCAGGTTAGAGTACAATATGATCGTTGCTTCCCTTATTCTGGATGATGTGTCTCTATTAATATTGTTAAGCTTTTATTATTTTTTTTTGATAGTCACATAATAGCAGGATCACATCACATAATACACCTAAGTTCTTTTCACATAAAATGTTAAGTCCAGTCTCTCCACAACGTGCCCCACTCACCCCATCCCTGCCCTCTTCCAGCACCAATACCAACTACCCAACACTGGCATTTTTAAACTTAAATGTAAAGCAAAAACAAACACTCTGCAGTATCTTTGCAAGAATTCTGTAAATCTAAAACTGTTCTAAAATAAAAGGCTTACATTTTAAAAACAAACAACTCACCCTATCCTTATTGAAGTTTATCTTTTACAAAGTAACCTATCCTTCCAGCCTGCAAGATTGTTTTAAATATTAATTGCATTTTCCAATATATGTGCTGTCCACACATTTCCTAAATATAGTTTCCATGTCTTTATTTTAGTTTTTTATAACAAATATAGAAACATTTTATCCATAACCTCCAACTTCAACCACAATATTTCATGGACTAGATGAGCCCTGAAGATTATTTAATCTAATAAACTCATTTCACAGAAACTGAAGCCCTAGGGGGTGAAGTAATTTCTGCAAGGTCACACAGCTACATTGTAACTAAGGGGAATTAGACCACAGATGACCTGAATCCCAGGCTAAGGGTCTTTCTGGTCCTTTTGGAAGCAAGTGATTCAGTTGAAAACAAATTGGTTGTAGATCAAAATCAAAGGGTCAAAAGGACAGACTGATCTGAAACAGGCATATCCATTAGCAGCTTTGGATGTTTCATTCAGTGATAAAGTGGTAAAGTACTTTACCATTAAAAAAATGACGAATACGAGTAAAGGAACAGCCTTATCTAACGGTGTGTTTAGGTTGTGTATGATTATTAGGATGATAAATGATAGTTTTACCTCCTTTAGCATTCTCTAATTAAATTGTATTTAAATTCTTGGTAGACATTTTAGGAATATCCAACAACAAAAGCTTGTCCATTATTTAATCCCTGTTGGAATTTTTCTCCCATATGAAGAAGACTTTATCAAACTGCTTTAATTTAAAAGAAATTTACAGTAAAAATCGCTTTACTGGCTAAATATGTCAAGTGGGCAGCAGTGGCAGCCATGGAAATGACTTACTCACATGTCCCTTCAAGAGAACCTGCTGCAAGGGAGCATAGCTGATTGACAGCCTCCAGCTGCCACTCTTTGGAAAGTACTACCTCATTCACAGGATCCAATTGCCCCTGGGCTGCTCACAGACAATGACTGTCCATGACAGAGGCACCAGAACCAAGCCATTACCGCCTCATGGAAGATTCCTCTAAAGGGCAGCTTTTGCTTGGTTATTTCCCATTGACCCAGCCAAGAGTTTTTCACAACTGCACTGCCATCTGAATCTCTTCCTACCCAATCTTGCCCTCACTTTTGTTTCTCACAGGAGTAAGACCTGCATTGCAGTATGAAGGCTCCCTCCCCCTATATACTTCAAGGCATTTCCTCCAACACATCTCTTATCCTGTCTTGGTGTCGGCTTCTTGGAGGACCTAACTGACAAAGCATCATTGGCAGAAAAGTTGCAAAGTAAATTCTTTTGTTATAATATATCTTAATGATCATAATATTTACTGTCTTTCATTTCAACCAAATATACCCTTCAAAAATTAGTTTTACTAACTACTGTATATTAGAATAAGCTAGACATAAAAGAGTGAAAATGTACATCCCAGAGTGTGTTAACGAAAGTGCTAACTAGGGTTAGGATCTACTGTCCCAAGCTCCAATCCTCTACCCATACAAAGGAAGATAATATGTGTTTCTAAAGGTCTAAAGGTATAAAATACCCTTAAAAAATACATACACAAAGAAAAAAACGTGTTTCTATTTCACTGAAAATTATGAAGCTGACAGTCTCAGAGAGGGGCTAACTATGGTGAGGGGATTTGTGAAGGTAAGAGGCTTGGGCAACAAAAGTTGAAAATGATCAAATCTGAGAGAAAGGGATGGATTTAACCTCTCCTCCACCTGGAGACTGAGGCAAACAGAGGAATGAGCATTGTGGAATGAAGCATCCCAAATGCTGTGAGATGCCTTATTAAGTTTTAGTAAGACACAGAGGTTTTAGTAAGAATCTTCAGTCAGTGTGGTAAAATGTTCTAAGAAACATCTCTCAGGCCACCTGAAGCAAAGTGCCTAAATTGAACCAACTCTTAACAGTAGTATCCTGCAGCCAGAAGAGCCAGAATAAAGATGTCAACTACCATTGGCACAATCCAGACCCCCCTCATCTTCCAGCCACAAATAATTCCTGGATTCTGCTTTGATAAAAGAGTGAGGGAGAATAAGCCACAAAGAGTTACTTAAGTTTAATCTGCTATTGGCTAGGTGAGTGGTAGCTCCACAAAGAGTTATTCTGATTTAGAGGATTAAAGAATTGTAGTATTCTTTATACACAAGAGTTGTGCAACAAAAGTTATGGAAAGACAGGAAATGAGAATTGACAAATATCAAGAATGAATTTGAAAAAAAGGGAAAAAATGAGAAGGAAGGACTAAATTAAAAGGTACATACAAACAAAGAGATGTCATGAGCACACAGTAAGAAAAATAGAGAATGGAAAGGAAAAGTGCAGCAACTCAAACAAAGATAAAGATTTTTTTTTAGAAGATTTAGGAGAAAGTAATAGAAATACCCAGCAGACAAAGGAGATCCAATATAAGTGTAATTGGAGAACCATAAGATAACACCTAGGAAATGGAAGTCTAGAAGCTATGAGGTAAATTACTGATAAATCTAATTATGTTAATTTTTCTTAAAATATGGCATGACACAAAAACAACATAAGCAAAGTTAAAAGGCAAATGATAAACTGAGAAAATATATCTGCACTTAAATGGCTAATATTCTTAATATATTAAGAGTTCCTACAAACTGAGAAGAAACAGACTAACAATCTGATAGAAACGTGGCAAAATATATGAGCAGACATTCACAGAAGAAGAAATGAAAATGGCACCTAAATGGATAAAAAGATGCTTAAAGTCACTTTTATTTTTTGGATTTCTTTTTTTTCCCTTCTTCTCTCCAATGCACCCCCAGTACCTCATTGCATATTTTAGTTGTAGGTCCTGCTAGTTGTGGTATGTCAGACACCACCTCAGCATGGCTTGATGAGTGGTGCTAGGTCCGCAACCAGGATCTGAACTGGCCAAACTCTGGGCCACCGAAGCAGAGCACACGAACTTAACCACTCAGCCATGAGGCCAGCCCCTTAAACTCACTTTTACTCAGGGAAATGTAAATGAAAACTACAATGAGCTAGAACTTCTCATATATCAGATTGGCAAACACCCAAAAGTCTGACAATATATTTTATTGGCAAGGTTATAGGAAATGGCTGATGAGAATACAAAATGGTACAACTCATAGGCAAAGGAATCTGATAATATCTAAAAAAAATTACTAGAAATCTATCTAGAAACCCCACTTCTAGGAATCTACTTCCAAAATATTCTGGCAAAAATACAAAATGACTTATATGAAAAGTATATTTTTCAATGGCAAGATACAGAATAGTATACATAGTATGATACTATTTGGATAAGAACAGAGGAGATTATTAATATATACACAATTTTGTTATATTTGCAAAAAGAAAAACTGATAAAAATGGTTATCACTAGACTAGTGGTTCTCAAGCTTTTTGTTGTTGCTAGTGACCTCAAATCGGTTCCAATTCCTAGTGACCCTGTGCACAGCAGAGCAGAACCCTGCCTGGTCTTTTGGCTTCATCATCTCACCTTCCAGAGCTATATCAGATAATGCTCCATTGCTATTCATAGGGTTTTCATGGCCAATTTTTTCAGAAGTGGGTGGCCAGATCCTTCTTCATAGTCTGTCTAGTCTGGAAGTTCTGCTGAAACCTGTCAACCATGGGTGACCCTGCTGGTATGCCATAGCTTTCAGCATCATAGCAACACTCAGTCACCAAAATGTAACAACAGATAGATGGGTGGGGTGGTTCCCTGACCTGGAAATAAACCCTGGGCTGTGGAGATAAGAGTGCCAAATCTTGACAACTAGCCCACTGGAACTGGCTCTCAATGAAGGAGGGGCCAGGTAGACAAGCAGCTCAGCTGGGGAGGGGTGCTCTGTTCCTGCCCAGCACTCCAGCCCCACGTTCCAGTCCCACATTTGCCAGGAGGACTGGGCGGTGAGAGAGAGGCTGGTTAGACAAGTGGCTCAGCTAGGGAGGGGCACTCTGTTCCCACCCCACACTGCAAACCCACATTCACCAGGAGAGCAGCACAGTGAGGGAGGGGCTGGGTAGAGGAATGGCTCAGCTGGGGAGAGGTGCTCTTGTCCCTCCAGGTGATCCAGCCCTGTGCTCCAGCCACATGATCACGAGGAACACTGCATGAAGAAAAAGCAATGACAGGTGGAGCCCTGTGAGTGCCCAGAGTACCACACAGAGAGAGAGGCATCAGTTGAGGGAGGCATGCAGGTATAAGAAAGTGCTCCTTACCCTGCCTGGCACTCCAGTCCTGCTATCACCCAGAGCTCCACAGAGAGCGAGAAGTGGAGGCTGAGAGAAGCACAGAGGATAGAGAACACCCTTCCCCCTGCCCAGGGCTCCAGATCTGCCATCAGCCAGAGCATCACACAGTGAGAAAAGCAGCCAGTGGCCAGAGCTGGGGATCTCTAGATTGTGCTGGACCCAGAATACACAGCGCCTGATCCTCACCCAGTGGAGGCACATGGCAGCAGTGACCAGATAATAACACCATGTGGAGGCAAAAATCCACACCATTAAGCCATTTGAGAAAGTATACTAAACCTCCAGAACAGAAGGAATATGACAAGTACCCAGAAGCCAACTCTGAAGACACAGAAATCCATAATCTAAATGACAAAGAACTCAAAATAACTATCATGAAAAAACTCAATGAGTTACAAGAAAACACAGAAAGACAAATTAATGAATTCAGAAGCTTCTTCACAAAAGAGGTGGAAACTTTGAAGAAGAAGCAATCAGAATTGTTGGAGATGAAAAACACAATGGATGAGATTTTTAAAAATCTGGACTCCCTAAACAACAAAACTGACAAAATGGAAGATCGAATTAGCAATTTAGAAGACAATACTATAGAAATGCTTCAGAGGGAGAAGAGGAGAGAACTAGACTAAAAAGAAATGAAGAGGCTCTCAGAGAAATATCTGACTCAATTAGGAAATGCAACATAAGGATTATAGGTATTCCAGAGGGGGAAGAAAAGGAGAATGGAGCAGAAAGCTTGTTCAAAGAAATAATAGCGGAGAATTTCCCAAACCTTGGAAAAGAGATGGAAATCTCTCAACTACATTGACGTAAAAAGACCTACTGCATGGCATGTAGTAGTAAAGCTGGCAAAAGTCAATGGCAAAGAAAAAAAATTAAGGGCAGTAAGGCAGAAGAAAATAACCTACAAAGGAACCCCTATCAGGCTTTGAGTGGACTTCTCAAAACCTTACAGGCTAGGAGAGAGTGGAATGACATATTCAAAATCCTGAAAGACAAAAACTTTCAGCCAAGAATACTCTATCCAGCAAAAATCTCCCTCAGATATGACGGAAAAATAAAAACTTTCCCAGACAAACAAAAGCTAAGGGAGTTCATTGCCACAAGACCCCCACTAAAAGATATCCTCAAGAAGGTTCTCATATCTGAAAGGAAAAAGAAAGAAAACAGGAAAAAAGCTACAAAGCCCTGAGCAAGGAGATGAATAGATAGGCAACAATCAGAAATCGGCAGCTCTCTATCAGATCAGGTTGGTAAACACTTACCTCTTACATCAAGGACAAAGAAAAGGAAAACACCAAAACAAAAATTACATCATCGCCTTAACCACAAACTCAGAACACAAGATGGAATAAGATAGGACAAAAATAAATTAGAAGGGGAAGAGGAAAGGGACAGAATCAGCATAGTCTAAGGAAATAAGAGGCAATCAAAAAATGAACTATCCCATGTTCAAGACTTTTTATACAAACCTAATGGTAACCACTAAACAAATAATTAGAACAGACATATATGATAAACAAGGAGAAAATGAAGAAAGCCAACATAGCAAACTTCCTAATCAAATTGGTAGCCCGACACACATGGGACGAGAAACAAAGGATATGCAGAAGAACTGGAAAAAGTGCAATAAGATGGCAGTATTAAGCCCTCATAAATCAATAATCACTCTAAATGTAAATGGACTGAATTCTCCAATCAAAACACAGAGAGTGGCAGGATGGATTAAAGAACAAGAACCAACAATATGCTGCCTCCAGGAATCACATCTCAGTTCTAAAGAGAAACACAGGCTCAGAGTGAAGGGATGGAAGACAATACTCCAACTTAATGGCAAACAAAAGGAAGCAGGTGTTGCCATATCTATATCAGACAATGTAGACTGCAATAAAAACAGGTAAAGAGAGACATAGAGGGGCAGTATTTAATGATAAAAGGGACTCTCCAGCAAGAAGATATAACACTTGCAAATATATATGCACCCAACACAGGAGCACCAAAGTACATAAAGCAACTATTAACAAACCTAAAAGGAAATATTACCAACAACACAATAATAGTAGGGGACCTCAGCACCCCACTTACTTCAATGGATAGATCATCCAGACAAAAAGTCAACAAGGAGATAGGCTACTTAAACAAAAACTAGACCAGATGAACATCATAGATATAGAGAGAGTACTCCATCCAAAAACAGCAGAGTATACATTCTTCTAAAGTGTACATGGAACATTCTCAAAGATAGACCATACATTGGGAAACAAGGCAAACCTCAATAAATTTAAGAAGATTGAAATCATATCTACTATCTTCTCCAACCATAATGCTATGAAACTAGAAATCAACTATAAGAAAAAAGCAGGGAAAGGAACAAAAATGTGGAGACTAAACAATATGTTACTGAATAATCAATGGGTTGTCAAAGAAATAAAAGGAGAAATAAAAAAATGTTTAGAAACAAATGAGAATGAAAACACACCATATCAACTCTTATGGGATGCAGTAAAAGCAGTCCTGAGAGGGCAATTTATAGCAACACAGGCCCATGTTAACAAACAAGAAAAAGCTCAAATAAACAATCTTAAACTACACCTAACAGAAGTAGGAAAAGAAGAACAAACAAAGCCAAGACTCAGGAGAAGGAGGGAAATTATAAAAATTAGAGCAGAAATAAATGAAATTGAAACAAAAAAAACTGTAAAAAGGATCAATGAAACAAGGAGCTAGTTCTTTGAGAAGATCAACAAAATTGAAAAACCTTTAGCCAGACTCACTAAGAAAAAAAGAGAGAAGGCACAAATAGATAAAATTAGAAATGAAAGAGGAGAAATTACAATGGATACCACAGAAATACAAAAGATTATAAGAGAATATTATGAAAAACTATATGCCAACAAACTGGACAATCTAGAAGAAATGGATAAATTCTTAGACTCTTACAACCTCCCAAGACTGAATGAAGAAGAAATAGAGAATCTATTCTCAAAGAGATTGAAACAGTTATCAAAAACTACCCCAAAAATAAAAGTCCAGGACCAGATGGCTTCTCAGGAGAATTCTACCAAACATTCAAAGAAGATTTATTACCCATTCTTCTCAGACTATTCTAAAAAATTGAGGAAGACGGAAATATTCCTAACACATTTTGCAAGGCCAACATCACCCTGATACCAAAGCTAGATAAGGACAACACAAAGAAGGAAAATTACAGACCAATATCACTGATGAACATAAAAATCCTGAACAAAATATTGGCAAACCAAATACAGCAATACATTAAAAAGATCATACACCATGATCAAGTGGGATTCATACCAGGGACACAGGGATAGTTCAACATCCGCAAATCCGTCAATGTGATTCACCACATTAACAAAACGAGAAACAAAAACCACATGATAATCTCTATAGATGCAGAGAAGGCATTTGAAAAGATCCAACATCCATTCATGATTAAAAACTCTCAATAAAATGGGTATAGAAGGAAAGTATCTCAACATGATAAAGGCCATATATGACAAACCCAGAGCCAACATCATACCCAATGGGGAAAGACTGAAAGTCATCCCTCTGAGAATAGGAACAAAACAAGGGTGCCCACTCTCACCTCTCTTATTCAACATAGTACTAGAGGTTTTGGCCAGAGCAATTAGGCAGGAAAAAGAAATAAAAGGAATCCAAATAGGCACTGAAGAAGTGAAACTCTCGCTGTTTGCAGACAACATAATTTTATACACAGAAAACCCTAAAGAATCCATCAGAAAACTATTAGAAATAATCAACAACTACAGCAAAGTTGCAGGGTATAAAGTCAACTTACAAAAATCAGTAGCATTTCTATATTCAAGTAATGAACTAACAGAACAGGAACTCAAGAATACAATTCCATTTACAATCACAACAAAAAGAATAAAATATCTAGGAATAAAATTAACCAAGGAGGTGAAAGACCTATACAAAGAAAACTATAAGACATTACTGAAAGAAATCGATAATGACATAAAGAAATGGAAAGATATTCCATGTACATGGATTGGAACAATAAACGTAGTTAAAATGCCCATACTACCTAAAGCAATCTACAGATTTGACGCAATCCCAATCAGAATCCCAATGACATTTTTCATAGAAATGGAACAAAGAATCTTAAAATTCACCTGGGGCAACAAAAGACCCCGAATAGCCAAAGCAAGACTGAAAAACAAGAACAAAGCTGGTAGCATTGCAATCCCTGGCTTCAAAATATATTACAAAGCTATAGTAATCAAAATAGCATGGTACTGGTACAAGAACAGACACACAGATCAATTGAACAGAATTGAAAGCCCAGAAATAAAATGACCCATCTATGGACAGTTAATGTCTGACAAAGGAGCCAAAAACATACATTGGGGTAAGGAAAGCCTCTTTAATAAATGATGCTGGAAAAACCAGACAGCCACATGCAAAAGAATGAAAGTAGACCATTATCATTCCCCATGCACAAAAATAGACTCAAAATGGACCAAAGACTTGAAGGAAAGACCCGAAATCATAAAACTTCTGGAAAAGAATATAGGCAGTATACTGTTTGATATCAGACTTAAAAGGATCTTTTCGAATACCATGTCTACTCAGACAAGGGAAACAAAAGAAAATATAAACAAATGGGACTTCATCAGACAAAAGAGCTTCTGGAAGGTAAAGGAAACCAAGATCAAAACGAAAAAACAACCCACCAACTGGGAGAAAATATTTGTAGGTCATATATCTAATAAGGGGTTAATCTCCATAATATATAAAGAATTCACACATCTGAACTACAAAAAAATAAACAACCCAATTAAAAAGTGGGCAGAAGACACGAACAGACATTTTTCCAAAGAAGACATACAGATGACCAATAGGCACATGAAAAGATGCTCAACATCACTAATCAGGGAAATGCAAATCAAAACTACACTTAGATACCATCTTCCACCCATTAGAATGGCTATAATCACCAAGATAAATAACAACAAATGTTTGAGAGGTTGTAGAGAAAAGGGAACCCTCATCCACTGCTAGTGGGAATGCAAACTGGTGCAGCCACTGTGGAAAACAGTATGGAGATTCCTCAAAAACTTAAAAATAGAAACACCATATGACCCAGTTATCTCACTACTGGGTATTTACCCAAAGAACTGGAAATCAACAATCCAAAGAGACTTATGCACCCCTGTGTTCACTGCAGCATTATTCACAATAGCCAAGATGTGGAAGCAACCCAAGTGCCCATCAACGGATGACTAGATAAAGAAGATGTGGTATATATATACAATAGAATACTCAGCCATAAAAAAAGACAAAATCGTCCCATTTGCAACCACATGGATGAAGTTTGAGGGCATCATGTTAAGCTAGATAAGCCAGACAGAGAAAGACAAACACCATATGATTTCACTTACATGTGGAATATAAACAAACTTACGGACAAAGAGAATAAATTAGTGGTAACTAGAGGGTGGGCACAAGGGGTGAAGGGGCACACTTACATGGTGTACGACAAACAATAATGTACAACTGAAATCTATTTCTGAAATCCACAACTGAAACTATTACGACCACAATAATAAAAAATCACCTTGAGAGCCTGACTCCCAAAGTTGCTGATTTAGAAGTTCTCAGATGGGGCCCAAGAATTTGCATTTCTTACAAGTTCTCAAGTGATGCTCAAGCAGCTCTTCTTGAAACCACACTTTGTCCTCAAACTTAAAATAAATGGAAACAATTGAACCTATCACTATAATAAATTAATGACATTATAACATGGAGAAAAGATTTATTTCAGGAGACTTTTGAATATTTTGAGTGCACATCTTAAGTGCAATGAGTTCTAATTAGAAACAGAGCTTCCAATAAATCTTAAACTTAACTCAGTATCTATTAGTAATATTAGTATTATTAATTTGAAACTAGTTTGTACACACACACACATATATTTATTCATGAAGATAAATCAAATAATAGTATCAATGTTGTTAAGAACCAAAATTATCGGTGTAAGAGAAAAGAGTTTAAAGTTAAAGGAAAATTCTATGATGTTAAATTTGAATTGAATATTGATATTGACTATCAGTATTATTTCATGATTTTTTGATTTTCCTTTAAAGACATGTATTCCTTAGCTCTATACCTGAAAAGATCTAGAGGACAGTGACCACTCAAAAACAGGAGTCCCCTAGCGCCACATTTTGGTCTCTAGGTAGCATTTCCCACTAAAAGGAACAGAGCTCTATGGCAGAATTCTGATTCCAGATTTGGGGAAGAAAATGCATTAAATGAGTTTGTGATAAGTTATACCAGAAAGCAAGGAGGCAATCAAAGACTAATGGGACATGTCAGAAGAAAATATAAACAAACAGGAGGAAATATAAGAATACCATTGGCAAAATATGAGAATAATGAAAAAAATAGTGACTGCAATTAATTAGAATTCATGAGTTCATTCCATCACTAAAAAAAAAACCAAAATGCACACACCATCAAAAATGTAGTAGGTCACCACTATATTGAGAATATTTCTTTACTTTGAAATTGGCAATAGAAAGAAAAGAATTAAACATTTATCCTGCCTTCTCTGTACTACAGAGTAACTAAATAGCCCTAGTCGACGATGGAAAGTTCTTCTCCACAGGAAAAAATCCAGTGAATAAAAGTACAAAGAATGAGAAAATTAGAAAATCACCATTTGTCTAATGAAATGGATTTGGGCAGGTTTCATCAGTAGATGAAATTGTTAGATGAAAAGTTGAGGGGTAATTGTATCATGCTAGTATCACAAAAGTGTGATGACCAGACATTAACACCATGTGCTTTCTGTGAAGCACCCATAACCATGAATGTTTGCCAGTAGAGTTGAACCTGAATCTCACCAAGCCTTGAGTGCTAACTTCAGTTAACAGGAAATACAAAGGGCAGAATAACAAGTTAAATGTCACCAAAAGGAAGCATTATAGACAAATTCAGAATATGGAACATTTACAGGATAAGTAACCCAATTTTTTCAATAAATCAACAAGGAGGATGTGGAACTACTATAGATTAAGAGATTTATCCAAATGTAGAGTGTGGATCTTGTGTGAACAAATCAAATATAAAAAGATATTTTTGGGGGCCAGCCCCATAGCCAAGTGGTTAAGTTCGTGCACTCTGCTTTGGCAGCCTGAGGTTCCGCCAGTTCGGATCCTGGGTGTGGACATGGCACTGCTCATCAGTCCATGCTGTGGCGGCGTCCCACATAGAAGAACTAGAATGACTTACAACTAGGATGTACAACTATGTACTGGAGCTTTGGGGAGGAAAAAAAAGGAGAGGAAGATTGGCAAGAGATGTTAGCTCGGGGCCAATCTTCCTCACAAAAAAGTATACCTTTAAAAAGGAAGATATTTTTGAAACATTTGGAGAATTATAAATAGTGAATGTATTAGGTTATACCAAGAAATTGTTAATTTTATTAGAGGTGATAATGGTTTCACGATTTTTTTCAAGTCCATTTTTTAGCACAGCATACTAATACATGTCAGGGTAAAATAACACGATGTTTGGGATTTGTTTTAAAATATTTCAGCAAAAAAGTAAAAATGAATCGATAAAACAAGAAAGGTACAATGTTGATGATTATTGAATCTAGCATATGGGTATTCATTACACCATACTTTCTATTTTTATGTATATTTAAATTTTCAAAATATGTTTTCAAAGGTAGAATTGGCCCAAAGAACTCTGCTAATTTTTTTAAGCATTTCATGTTACTTTTACAGAAGTACAAAGGAAGGATCTAGATTACTGATAATTACTGCTTTCTAATCATTTAAGAATTTAATCTAAAACCCAGTGTTATAGAAAGTGTCCTAGAATACAAGTCCAGAAAGAATCCAGGGCCAGGTCCTGACACTAATTTTTGAATTTGGACAAATCATTGAATCTTCTCAGATCTCATGATCTGTCAACTTAGGAAATTAGACCAGATGACTTTATGTCTTATCTTTACCTCCAGTCACTAGAAAGTAATATGAATGTACTTTTTCAGGTGAACAGAGGGAACAGAATTGAGTAACAAAAGCATGAAAGAATGGCTTAACCAGAAGTTCCTTCAGTTACCACATATGAAATAAGTGGGTTAGATGAGATTGTCTCTAAGATGTCTTCTAGTTCTAAAATTCTATGAAATGTAACAGCTATAGTCATAGTCTAAACAAATGAGTGTTTTATATCAAATTCTGGCGGCTGATGCTAGTGCTCAGTATCGTAAGGCTGTGGTTTCTGTACTCTACGTAGATGGCATACTTATTAATCAATAGGATAGAAAAACATAGATGGACGTTGTTGTCTATAAATGCAGATAGACGTAGCTGTTTTCCAGCTTTCTTACCCCTGGAGCATAGTCCATGGCCCCTATTAAAGAAGGAGCCTATTAATGATGGAGAGGGAGCAAGTTTTTTAGTGTCATATTGCAAAATCTCAAGAGACACCTGGTGCTGTAACCCCAGATGAGCATCCTTTACGACAGGCTTTCAAGGGAAAAAAAAATTACAGTTAAGACAACAATTGATACTGAGCTGGAGAGTGTAGTGTCAGCACTTTAAAGGGAAGATCATAATTTAAAACAATCTTGGTAAATGATAGGTATCTTAAAATATCACATTTGATGAGCTGTCATGGTAGGCGGAAGGAGTGAGGGGAAGCTGTGGGTGATAACTAGGACAAACAAGTGAAAGCTAAAGGGAAATGCTTTTCACTGAACCCGAGAATGAGAGCGTTCTTATAAGGGCCACTGCTGTCTGAAGATGGAATGGATCTTCTTGAGAGAGTGAGTTCATTGTCATTGGAAGTTGTTTCACCAGGGGTTAGTGGTCATTTTAAAAAGGGATTTCAAGCATCAGACATGGCATAATTTATAAAATTTGTAAATTATAAAATAGTAGAGGTGGGGCTCAAAGAAGCCACTCCATCAATTTTTTAAAGTATGTATGATCCTGTAGCAGAAGTGCAGTGAAGGGATCTACATCACTAGCAGTTACTATTATTCACTTGAGAAAATTCCAACTCCCAATTAATGGCATTTATAATTGGAAATTCAAAATTCTCTATTCCATATATGAAATAAGGAAAGTGGTTATAAATATTATTAAATGAATGAACACTTAAGAACTTATAATGTGAAATTTAGAAGGTAAAATACAATTCATTCAACAGATAGTTTTTGAAAGTCAACTATATGCTGGAAATGGGTAAATTTCCTGTTTTCATGGAGCTTTTATCCTAGCAGGAAGAAACAGTTAATAAACCATTTTTAAAAATATGTCAGATGATCATTATGTTGTACACCTGAAGCTAATATAATGTTATATGTCAAGTATATCTCAATTAAAAAAAGTATGTCAGGTGGTAAGTTTTATGAAGAAAAGTAAACCAGATTAAGTGAACAGGGTGGAAGGCTGCTAGTTTAGATAGGGTTTCTAGGGTTTCAAGGCAAACTTGAGCAGAGGCCTGAAAGAATTGAGGGAGTGAACCACGTGGATATCTGAGGGGAACGCCCAGGAAGATGGAAGAGCAAGCGCAAAGACCCCAAGGCAGGGTAGTGTTTGGTGCTCAAGGAAGAACAAGGAGATAAGTGTGGGAGAAGTAGAACGAACCTGAAGAAGAACAGATGGAGACAGGCCAGACAGGTAACAGGCCATTCTGTGAGCCCGACAGGCCAGCACAAGGACTTGGGTTTCTTAGTGTCTCTGAGAGGGAAGATATTATAAGGTTTTAAATGGAGGAGTAACATGTTTTAAAAAGATCACTCACTTCGCTTAGTGTAGATTAGACTGTGAAGGGGCAAGAGAAGAAGGAAGGAGGAAATTCGAAGACAACAATCCAGGAATGAAATGATGGCAGTTTGGACTGGAACGGTAGCAGTTAATACGGTGAGGCATGGTCAGGCTCGGGAGGAACAGGTTTGGAGGGAGGAAATTTCACTTTGGACATATCAAATGTGAAATGTCTCTTAGACCCACAGGTAGAAATATCATATATGCAGATAAATATACATGTCTGAACACTAAACTGGAGATGTAAACTTAGGAGCCTTCAGCATACAGATCTGTCTTTAAAGTCATGGAATTGAATGAGTCACCTGAGGCACGAGTGTAGACAGAGAAGAAGACAGGGCTAATGACTGAGATATGGTGCACCCTAACCTTAGCAGGTGGGAAGATGAGGCAGATCCAGCAAAGGAGACGGAGGTAGGACCTGGAGGCCACATGAAGAAAGAGTAGAGACCTGGAGGCCACATGAAGCAAAGGTGTCGGGCAGGAGGGAATGGTCGCTACGTTAAGGGCTTCTGATATGCCCGATATGATGAAGGCTGAAAACTGACCACTGGATTTGGCAACGTGGAAATCACTGGTATCCTAATAACCCTTAGAACTCTGTACTTCTGAGAAATTTTACACGCAGTGTGTGCTTAATAAATATTTGTTGACTAAATGAATAAATGTAGATACATACCACAGTTATGAAGTTTCCATAGAATTTAGTAGTTGAGCTACTTAAAAATAGATGCGGAGAAAGCATTTGACAAGATCCAACATCCATTTATGATAACAACCCTCAATAAAATAGGTATAGAAGGAAAGTACCTCAATATAATAAAGGCCATATATGACAAACCCACAGCCAACATCATACTCAACGGACAAAAACTAAAACCCATCCCTCTCAGAACAGGAACAAGACAAGGGTGCCCACTTTCACCACTCTTATTCAACATAGTACTGGAGGTTTTGGCCAGAGCAATTCGGCAGGAAAAAGAAATAAAAGGAATCCAAATAGGCAACGAAGAAGTAAAACTCTCGCTGTTTGCAGATGACATGATCTTATATATAGAAAACCCCAAAGAATCCATAGAAAAACTATTAGAAACAATCAACAACTACAGCAAAGTTGCAGGGTATAAAATCAACATACATAAATCAGTAGCATTTCTATATGCTAACAATGAACTAACAGAAAAAGATCTCAAGGACTCAATCCCATTCACGATTGCAACAAAAAGAATAAAATACCTTGGGATAAATTTAACCAAGGAAGTGAAAGATCTATACAACGAAAACTACAAGACCTTCTTGAAAGAAATTGATGACGACATAAAGAGATGGAAAGACATTCCATGTACATGGATTGGAAGAATAAACATAGTTAAAATGTCCATACTACCTAAAGCAATCTACAGATTCAACGCTATCCCAATCAGAATTCCAATGTCATTCTTTACAGAAATTGAACATAGAATCCTAAAATTCATATGGGGCAACAAAAGACCCCGAATTGCTAAAGCAATCCTGAAAAAGACGAACAAAGCTGGAGGCATCACAATCCCTGACTTCAAAACATACTACAAAGCTACAGTAATCAAAACAGCATGGTACTCGTACAAAAACAGATGCACAGATCAATGGAACAGAATTGAAAGCCCAGAAATAAAACCACACATCTATGGACAGCTAATCTTTGACAAAGGAGCTGAGGGCCTACAATGGAGGAAAGAAAGTCTCTTCAACAAATGGTGTTGGGAAAACTGGACAGCCACAAGTAAAAGAATGAAAATCAACCATTCTTTTTCACCATTTACTAAAATAAACTCAAAATGGATCAAAGACCTAAAGATTAGGCCTGAAACAATAAGTCTTCTAGAAGAGAATATCGGCAGTACACTCTTTGACATCAGCTTCAAAAGAATCCTTTCGGACACCATAACCCCTCACATGAGGGAAACAATAGAAAGAATAAACAAATGGGACTTCATCAGACTAAAGAGCTTCTTCAAGGCAAGGGAAAACAGGACTGAAACAAAAAAACAGCCCACTAATTGGGAAAAAATATTCACAAGTTATTTATCCAACAAAGGGTTAATCTCCATGATATACAAAGAACACACACAACTCAACAATAAAAAATCAAACAACCCAATTACAAAATGGGCAGGGGACATGAACAGACATTTCTCCAAAGAAGATATACGGATGGCCAATAGACACATGAAAAGATGCTCATCATCACTAATCATCAGGGAAATGCAAATCAAAACTACACTAAGAGATCACCTTACACCTGTTAGAACGGCAAAAATATCCAAAACCAAGAGTGACAAATGTTGGAGAGGCTGTGGAGAAAAGGGAACCCTCATACACTGTTGGTGGGAATGCAAACTGGTGCAGCCACTATGGAAAACAGTATGGAGATTCCTCAAAAAGTTAAGAATAGAAATACCTTATGACCCAGCCATCCCACTACTGGGTATCTATCCTAAGAACCTGAAATCAGCAATTCCAAAAGTTCCATGCACCCCTATGTTCATCGCAGCATTATTCACAATAGCCAAGTCATGGAACCAACCTAAGTGCCCAGCAACTGATGATTGGATAAAGAAGATGTGGTATATATATATACAATGGAATACTACTCAGCCATAAAAAAGGACAAAGTCGTCCCATTCACAACAACATGGATAGAGCTTGAGGGTATTATGTTGAGTGAAATAAGCCAGACAGAGAAAGACTAACTCTGTATGACTTTGTCCATGTTAACATATGGACAAAGAGAACTGATCGGTGGTTGCCAGGGGAAAGGGGGGTGGGGGGAGGGCACTAGGGGTGAAGTGGTGTACCTACAACATGACTAATAATGATGTACAACTGTAATTTCACAAGGATGTTAACTTTCATAACCTTAATAAAAAAGTTTAAGAATAAAATAAGCAATCTCTCTGATTTATCAAGACAAAGGTACAATGGAAATAAAACCTACACGAACAGGTTGCCCAAATGTTAGAGATACACATGTGAAACTTTTCATACATGATTTAAAACAATTTTTAGTGCTGATTATTATTTATATTTAGATAATTTTTCTCGTCAAAAACAAACAAAAGCAAAAGTTACTAAATATCTTGTGGGAGGAGACAGTAATACGTATGACTAACATAAAAATCTTAGCTTCTAAAAGATAGCTACAGCAGGAAGTGCCCGGCCTCCGGGGTGCCTCATCAACCAGATACCTCAGGGTAGACTTTCCAAATACCAGCTTAGAAATCGGTTCATTTTTTCAGATCTGTTCCTGTGGTTTTAATTAAGCTAAAGACCATATTGGCATTTATACTTGACATAAGCTATTGCATTTCCAACTACTCTCTAGATTTCTAAATAAGATGCACATTAAGGGTAGAAGACATTAAAATGTTCTGGCTGACTCTATGTCATTTCATTCAGTGAAGAAGTTTAACACCAATGATAAGAGATGGTGGGGGAATGAGTACAAAATACTAGAGGGAAAACCTGTGAGGATTTTTCTAAAATATCTTCACACTTGACTAAATATGTTAAGTACTTCAAAAATAGAAATTTGTATTTAGGCAGTATCTATCAATTAACAAGTATTTGAAAACATATTATATAGAGGATACAAAGAAACATCAACTTATAGCTGCCTGATTTACGCTAACAAATTGTCCACCTCACAACAATGTACATAATTTGAATTTAATATTTTCTGAGCATCTTATATGCGCCAGAAGTGAAAACAAAAATGCAAAATGCCTTCCTTCTCCATGAATTTTGTAAGCTAGTGATTCTGTTCGCCCTTTCTCCGAGGTGAGACCAGGTTGGTTGAAATTGCTGGTTCAGGTGAAGGAAGGTAAGCACTCCTGCAGCGTCAGCTTCGCAAGTTAGGAAAGGCCTTTCATGGCGGCCCCGGAAGGAGGGCTCGAGAGCAGCACAAGGTTTGGTGATCTAAAGAGTAAATAAAATGAAGGAGAAACGCAAAGCGTAAGAGATAATTGGGCTAATTCGAATAAGGACTGGGTATTATAATTATTCATAATTATTAGGAAATTTATGTTAATTTTGCTACATGTGACAATAGCATTGTGGTTACGTAAGAAAATGTGCTTATTGTTTAAAGACGTAGGATGACATATCTAAGGGCAAAATACCATGATGTTATTTATTTAAATCACTTCAGAAAATAAAAAGAGAAATGAAGTGAAAGTGTATCAGATACTTTTGCAAAAGTTTGTCTGTGTGGGTGGCACCTGGACCCATAAAATTGGAGGAATCTTTGTCTCTGACTCCCCAGGCAATGTGCACGCATCTTCTGAAAACCACATGGCAGATGGCAATTAGAGTTCAGCTAGGAATCAAACATGTTTTTAGGTTCCTATCCACGCTGAATAAAATATGTCATATAATCCTATTTTTATCTCCTTCCCATCAGCCTTCTTTTTGTTACTTCCTCTCCCATCTCTTTTTTTTCCTTCAATTTTTAACCTTTCTGGATCTCTATATTTGAGGTGTATATATTATAAGAGCATAATACAGATGCTTTTTAAATCTAGTCTATTTTAACTGGAGAATTCAGTCCACTTAAATTGATTGTGATTACTGATATATCTGTATTTATTTCAAATATCCTATTTTGTTGGTTTTTGTTTATGTTGCTTTATAATAATCCTTTCTCCGCTGTCTTGCCTTCAGGGTTGATGGACTATTTCCCTTCATTCCATTTTTTCCTTTTCCTGCTTTGAAAGGTATAGTTTATTTGTGTCCTTATAGTAAGTACCCTAGAGATTGCAACATGCATATTTCACTTTTAAAAAGTTTAAAGATAATCAGTGTCTTCACTCTCCTCCTGAATAATACACAGACCAAAAATGTTTTAACTCCAGCCACTTTCCCCTTCTATTTATATGGTCTTATTGCTTCATTTACTCATGCTGCTTATTTATTTTCTGTCTCTCAGCTCCAAGCCCGCTCTGCTCCGTGCTGAGACTCTGCAGACTGTGTTTCCCAGACTTTCTCGCCCACTGACTTGTGATGTCAGTAGGGACACAAAAGGCAGGTGAAAGGTAAGAGGAGAGGAGAAAAGCATTCCTTTCAGTCTTCCAGTTCTGGTGAGCATTGCTCATCAGCAACTTCGTTGGTCTAGTCCTCAGCTTTTTTCAGAATTCTCAACATCAGCGTAGGTACTCTCCCTGAGAGCAACCAGCATAGTCCAGGGACATTCCCTCTGAAAAGTCCAAGTTGCATCTTAGTACGAATGGAAAAATTAGTGAGAGTTTCAAAAAAAAGCAGCAGCAAGGCAGGTTCCAAAATAATGTTATAGTGACACCTTGTGGACAGTGTCAGTATAGCACCGAGTCAAGCGTCAGCGAAATGTAACATTAGCTATACCAACAACAAAGACAAGATACTAGGTATTTGGAATTAAAAAAAAAAAGTACGTCTGTTAAACTAGAAAAATGAATGACAAATAAACATAGGACAATGGAAATCACTTTTATACTCCCTGTGCTACACAGTACTAATCACTCCTTAAAAAGATGAGCTTTCTCCACTTGCTTACCGCCATTTTAAATTTCCCAAATTTAAAGATCTCTTTTTTCCAAGTAAATCAATGATCCTCACCTTTTTCTCAGAATAAAATTTTGTTCCTATTCATTATATATTTTTTCTAATCGTGTTCTGTAGATTTCTACCTTTTTCATTAAAATTTTCAACTTGTCAAAAAAAAGACTGAACTTTTAGCAACCTGTCCAAATAAAATGCTTTTGTGTGAGATGATAAATTAGCCCTGATGTAATTATAGTTAATACATAATTTTTCTAATTTTTCTAAATTTTCCTCTTTTTTAATAACTTTCAGGTTTTGAGAAACCTTCTGTTATTATTTATGATGTGTATGCCAGTTATCACTTCAACAGAATTTAATCACTTCCATGTTTTAAAATTAAATTAATATGGGAAGAAATTTAATACACTATATATATTAGAAAACAAGAGACTTGGTTTGAGAGGACCTAAATTCATGTCCAGCCTCTCCATTTATTAGTGAGACCAGGGGCAAGTTACTTCAATTTAATTAGCCTCAGTATAGTCATCTGTAAAACGGTGATTACAAACCCGACTCACAAATTTAAAAATATTAAATAGGAAAATGTACATAAACTACTTGTAGAGTATTATACTGATACAAGTAGTTGAAATAACATGCTTTATGTTCAGTATTTTTTTTTTTTAAGATTTAACAGCTCATCTCTCTGGGTAGTTTTTGTTTTTTTTCCTTAAAGATTGGCACCTGAGCTAACATCTGTTGCCAATCTTTTTTTGTTCTTCTTCTTCTCCCCAAATCCCCCCAGTACATAGTTGTATATCTTAGTTGTGGGTCTCTCTAGTTGTGGCATGTGGGATGCCGCCGCAGCGTGGCCTGAGGAGCAGTGCCGTGTCCACGCCCAGGATCCGAACCCGATAAACCCTGAGCGGCTGAAGTGGAGCCTGTGAACTTAACCACTCGGCCACGGGTGGGCCCCATGTTCAGTATTTTCATTCACAAGAGTCTACTGGTTTTAGAATTTTGTCTGGAAGAAATTTAAAGCAGCCCAGTCCAGGCCTCTGGCAAACAATCATCACGTAATTACTGAGGGTCTATTTTTTGCAAGATACTCTGAGAGACATAAAGGCTGATGAAAATAATAAAGAATAAGTTTCCACATATTGAGGTATATGGAGAAGTCATTCTGGTTTAAATCTGATTCGGCCTAAAACTTGTTTTTCCCAGAGCAGCCTGACTTATGGCCCACCAAACATGCACCGTACATCTGCTTCAGACATCTTCCCAGAGCAAAGAATGCGCTCTTTAAAGAAAGGGCTGTACTGTCTCCCTCTCTGACGCCAATGCCAGCACTTCTTTGAAGACAAGCTTTTCTTCCTAGAGAACTAAAATCAAGTTGACCTGCTGTGTATGTGCTAAACTTCGGCAAAACATCTCCTTGTGACTTTGGGGAAAAAAATTGCATTCCTATCCTGCTTGACGTATGTTCTTTATTCTGAAATGGTATACAACCATGCTGCAAACCACACTTCCCTGGAGCTCTTCCTTCCCTGGGGAAAAGAATGCTTCCAGACTAGTCCTCAGCTCAATCAATATCACTCTGTCTTTCTTATCTATAGACTGGTTATTGATGATTTGCATTGACAAGGTGAATAATTCCCAGTGACTGCCTTTAAAGTTTTATAAATCTTTGAGGATTCACGTACACGTGATAAGCTAAATTACAAAGAGGGATTTAACTAATCCTTACACGACATCACAAAGGAAGTATTCAGCTGGGTTTGGGATAGAACATAGATCAGGAGGGACATTACGTGATGGAAAAGGGATATGAACAAAGGAATACTTTTATCTTCCCTGTCTTAGCACTGCTATAGTATTTACTGTTAACAAATACTATTCTTAACTTTTGGCGGCTAACTATATGTTCCTTTAACATATAGTTTTGGCTCCTAACTAACTTTTGTCTCCCAACTATTTAACTTAGGAAATCTGCATGTATGTTTAATTAAGCTTGATCCATGATTTTCTTTTCTTTTTCTGATCTAGTCTTGAATTGTTACCAATGTCATGTTACCTTATTTTAAATGAATTGGATAGTGTCTTGTCTTTTTCCAAGTTTTGTAACAGCTTGTATAAGATGGGAATAATCTATTATTTGAAGACTTAGTAGAATATGTCATTTGCTGGTGGCAGAACTTTGCAATACCCATTTTCTTTTCTTGATAATTCTTCTTTTCAGATTTTCTACTTCTTCTTGGGCTTATTTTGTTCAAACTTACGTCTAGAAAAGTTATCTGTATTCTAGTTTTACAAATGTATTAGTAACATGGTATGTTAGTCAGCATAGCTGCAATAATGCTATGCAATAAACCACCCCAAACTTAGTGGCGTAAAGCAACATCTAATCCAGCTCACACACCTGCAAGACAGTTGAGCACTGGCTGATCTCGGGGCTTGGCTCCACATCTGAGGATGTGCCTCATGTCCTCTTTGGACCAACTGGCTACCAAGACATGTTTTTCTCATGGTGATGGCAGAAGTACAAGAGGGATAACTGGAAATATGTGATGCCTCTTACGGCCTAGTTTCAGAACTGGCACACTGCCACTTCTGCTCATCAGGCAAAGTCAGTCAGGTGGCCCAGCCCTGTATCAGGAATGGAGGTGGATTTCTCTACCTTTATCAGGAGAAGCTGCAAATTTACATGACAAAGGGCACTGATATAGGAAGGGAGAAAGCACTGAGAACAATTAGGTTGTATTGTCTTAAAATGTATTTTTAACTTTCCTGTCCCTGTTTTTTTTTTTTCTTTTGGCTCCTGTTCCTCTCTTCTCCTTGATAAATTATACCTAAGATTTTTCTACATTATTAGCCTTCTTAAAGAAACAGCTTTCAATTTTGTTAATAAACTCAAATTGATTTTTTTGGTTTATTTTCTTTTCCATATTTATTTCTCAAACCTTCAGTCTACTTTATTTGGGTTTATTAAGTTGCTCTTTTTCCCAGTTTCTTTGCTCATTTATGTTCAATCTTTATTTTTTAATTACAAACATTTAAGGATATACATTTTTCACTGAATACTATTTTTGGTGCCTAACAATGTACTCTTTAATTATCCTAGTCCCAAATTTTTACAGTAATTTTTATATGCTATGTTTAACCAAAAGATTATTTAAAAGCGTGTTTTTAAACTTACAGCTATGTTTAGAACTTTTAAAAATATCTTTTTATTGTTGATCTTTTCTTTTTTTCTTCTGAGGAAGAGCTGCCCTGAGCTAACATCTGTTGCCAATCTTCCCCTTTCTGCTTGAGGAAGATTCATCCTGAGCTAACATCTGTGCCAATCTTCCTCTATTTTCTATGTGGGTCGTCACCACAGCATGGCCACTGACAAGTGGTGTAGGTCCACCCCTGGGAACAGAACCTGGGCCACGGAAGAAGAGTGCCCCAAACTTAACCACTAGGCCGTGGGGCCAGCCCCTGTTGATTCTTTTTTAATTCCATTGTGGTCAGTGAACAAGATATGTGTGTATGTTTTGGGGTTTTTTCAGCTTTTACGGACAACTTCCTTTTTGGTCTATTCCATAGTCAATTTTCAAAGATATTCTATGTTGAAAATAATGTGCATTCTCTTTTTGTTGGGTGCACAGTTGTATATGTATATAAGATTCTGCTTGATAATTGTGTCACTCTAATCTTCTCTATTCTTATTTTCTGCCTAATTGATTTTTTAGTGTCTGAAATGTGTAAAAAGTCCCAGGAGGCTGTGTTAGTGCATTTCTCCTTGTACTTCTATCAGTTTTGTTTTATAAAGTCTGAGACTCTGCTGTTCCTGCATAAAGGCTAATGACTATTATACATTCTTGGTAATCTGTTGGATTTTTTTCATATGAAATATCATTCGTTAGCCCTTTTATCTTGGGAGAATGAGTAGAGAATCCTCGGGGGAGCAAACTGTAGTGCCCTTGGGCTTCTGTACACAAAGTCGTGCAGGACAAGGGGGACCAGGAGAGGCCAAACAGTGGCCTGGAAAATCAAGTAGAAGAAACCTTTCAAACAACAAAGCAAAAAGAAAAAAAGAGAGAGAGAGAGAGATTCATGAGGAAAAATATTAAAGAATTAGAGGATAAATTGAAGAGATCTAATACACAAACAGATGTTCCAGAAATAAAAGAAGAAACAGAAGGAACACATTATAATTAAAGATATAATAGAAGAATTTTTCCCAGAGCTGAAGAAAAGGCCTCAAAAATTTCCAGGAAGGACTGATAAAATACATACATACATATATATATGCATATATACATTTTGTTTGTTTGCTAGTGCCATCAAGTTGAGTCCCACTCCTAGCAATCCTGTGGATGGCAGAGTGGAATCCTGCCTGGTCTTTTCGTGCCATTCCCTCACCTTCCAGCACTATAACAGACAATGCTCTGCTGCTATTCATAGGGTTTTCATGGCCAATTTTTTTTAGAAGTGAGTGGCCAGGTCCTTCTTCCTAGTCTGTCTTAGTCTGGATCCTCCACTGAAACCTGTCCACCATGGGTAACCCAGCTGATATTTGAAATACCAGTGGCATAGCTTTCAGCATCACAGCCACACACAGCTGCCACAATATGACGACCAACAGATGGGTGGTGTGGTTCCCTTACTGGGAAAGAACCGAGGCTGTGGCGGTGAGAGTATCGAATTTTAACCACTAGACCACCACATATATATATATATATATATATATATACATACATACATACATATATATGTATACACACACACACACACACACACACACATAGCCAAGGTACAGTCTAGAAATCCCTAAATTCCAAGAATAAAGTGAAAACCCTACAAGCATTCAGACAGAAGAAACAAGTTGCCAATTAATGAGACTGGCAATGAACATCTCATCTGCAACATCAGAGGACAGAATGGCATTCACAGACCAGTGAGAGAAAAGACTTGTATTACAACTATCCCATGCTGGCCATAGATTTGTGGATATGCAAAGATTCAGAAAAATATATCTGATTTAAGGAAAGATTCCCAACAATAAATGAACATGAACAGAGTATGCAAGATAAGGGTCTATGAAGAAGAGAGGAAAAGAGTAATGAGCAATTAAGTTTCCAAAGTAATTGTCTTTAAATTAAAATTAATAATGATAAACTGAGGATATGGAAACTAAGTAAAAATAAGGAGCACTGAAATAGAAGAGACATAATGCAAGAGCTATTCTAATAACAGTCAGGAATGAAAAGCACTGAAGGTGCTCAGCAATTCCTAGGAGCAGGTGGTTGGGACAGGAAAGAAGTAAAAGCATTTCAAAGGGGATCCGAGGAGGCCAGTCGAAGAGCAGGGATGACAAACGATCTTATCTTATTGGAGATGGGCAGTGAGGAAATTGAACATTCTGGTGGGAGGAATGCTGGGTATCATGTTTTCAAATAATAGAATAGAAATAGATGTCTAATTATAAGTGCTGAAAATTGAAAAGTATAGGGGAATTTACAAATTAATAAGAGGGAAAGAAACAGGAGAGAATCAAGTAAAAATAAATAATAAAGTATATGGAAGGAATATCAAGAATATTGGTTAGGACATAATGCTTCTACAAAAACTATCATGAAAACACACAGATTCAATTGAAACAAAAGCTGGATACAGGCTGTTTACAAGAATAAAACAGGAAAAATGATAAAGAAAGGCCGAAAATAAGAGAGAGACAAAAAGATACCAGAAAAACATAAATGTGAATTAAAAAGGGACAGGAAGGGCAATATTACTATCAGGAAAGATTAAAGTTAAAAATGATACACTGGTAGGTAATGCAGATGTATGCAGATAGAGATATGGATGTGGATGTGGATATAGATAAAGATATAGATATATGGATATAGATAAGCTTTTACAAATTGTAACAATAAAATTTCCAGTGGGAAAAATGTCAAAGGGCAGAAGTAGAAATTTTCACAAAGAAGCAAATGGAAATAGCCTGCAAACGTTAAACAATGTTCAAACTCTACCAGTCAGGGAAATACAGAGTAAACCATCAACCAGCCGTCAATCTACTCCCAGCAGATTGGCAAAAATTAAACAGAACAAGGACACATTTCTATCAGGGATATATAGAAAGAGGTGGGGTTTTTTTTGACAATATGAGTAGAAATGTGAACTATTACAGCTTTCCTAAAAAGCCGTCTGGCAAATCGACTAAAATTTGAAATATCCCTGATCCAGCAATCCCACTTCTGGGAATCTCTCCCATAGAAAAAGGAACACTAGACGGTATACATATACGTACACAGATGTTTACTGCAACACTGCATGTTAAGTTGCACAAAGATAATAGAGGAATGGTGTATAAAATACAGTACATCCACACCACGGAACATTATACAGTCATTTAAAAAGTATAAATTAGAGCTGTACTCGTTTTCTTGGAGATCTTTCCAGGTAGTATTGTTAACTGAGAAAGGCAAAAAGCGGAAAAGTGTACAAAATACCATCCCATTAAAACACATGCACATTCAATCCTATAAGTATGTGTAAAACATATGATTCTGTAATATGACTATGCCATCGTGGAAGAAGTAGAAATAACAAAGAAACAAACAAAAAAAGAACTTTGGATCCAGAGAGTTAATGGACACAATGGCAGCTTCCCAGAACCTATAGGAGAGAAGCACCGAGAATCATTGCTCAGGTTCCTTACAATGTTAAAAAAGTGTGTGTGGGAGAGGGGCAGGAGGATGGAGAATCTCAAAAAGAAGGAGAGAATCTAGGAGCAATTCCTCAGAGTTTTAAGTCCTATGTAAATAGCAGAATCAACTTGTTTTTGCTTTACAACAGAAACAAAGAATAAGATTACAGGCTTCAAATGTGTAGGCCACGAGAGCACTTAGATCCAGGGCAGTGACTCTTACCCTGGGCGATTTGTCCCCCAGGGACATTTGGAAATATCTGGAGACATTTTTGATTGTGACAACTGGTGGTGGGGAGTGTCACTGGCATCTAGTGGGTAGAGGCCATGGGTGCTGCAAACATCCTCCATTGCACAGGACAGTCCCCCTATTATCTAGCCCCAAATGTCAATAGTTCCAAGGTTAGAAATCTTGCTAGGGTGCCCAACCATCCTGGTCTGCCCAGGACTGAGGGGTTTCCCAGAACTGAAGACTTCCAGCTCAGAAACGAGGGAAGTCCTGGGTTATTGCAAATAAAAAGGATTGGCAAAAAATGTGACTGTGTTCAGAGCATTTGGGGCACTCAAGACACTGACATGAATTGGACTTTTCTCTCTCTCTCTACAGATGGCTTCGTAGCTAATTAAAGGTAACTTGGAGCTACAAATACAGAAAGATGAGTTTACCCCATTTTTTCTCTCAAATAAAAGCTAAAATTAGGACAATGTCCTCATAATTTTTTTCCTTGATAAACAGGCATAAGGACTAATCCATAAAGAAGTATGCATTTGTCAGAATCAAAACTTTATATTTTAAAAAGTGGGGTTTTACTGTATGTAAATTATACCTCAATAAACCTGACTTTAAGAAAAGAAAGCCTTCACTATATTTTTTAATAGATATATAGTTTAGATAACTTGCCAAGATACTTAAAGAATAAATTATCCTTTAGAAATCTTCTCTGTTTTTTAGAGATGTTTCTGTGCAGTAAGTAACCCTAAACACCGACGGAGCTAAATTAAGTGATAAGGAAATCTATTTCTCAGAAGTATAGCAGCTTTAAGTGTAGTAAACCAGTGGTCTGGCTGAGTGCCCTTGAGAGTCTGTTAGTGGATTGATCCTCAGACTAGTAATGAAACAGATGTAAGAATTCCAACCATTTCTTCTTGAATCACATTCTTAAAAGCAAGCAAACATTTCCTAGATGCCCCTCACATGACTTCCTTTCCAATCTTACTGGCCAGAATTAGGTCATATGCTCATTCTTTTTTAAAAAAGAATTGTGGTTCTGGGGCCGGCCCCGTGGCCGAGTGGTTAAGTTCATGCGCTCCACTGCGGTGGCCCAGGGTTTCGCCGGTTCAAATCCTGGGCAGGTACACGGCACTGCTCATCAAGCCATACTGAGGCGGCATCCCACATTCTACAACTAGAAGGACCCACAACTAAAAATACACAACTATGTGCCAGGGGGCTTTGGGGATAAAAAGGAAAAAAGTAAAATATTTTTTTTAAAAAATTGTGGTTAAAAAACAAATAACTTTACCCTCTAAACAACTTTTAAGTGTATAGTACAGTATTGTTAACTATATGCACAGTCTTGTACAGTAGATCTCTAGAACTTTTCATTTTGCATAACTGAAAATCTAGACCCAGTGAACAACTCCCATTTTCCCCCTCCTCCAGCCCCTGGCAACCACCATTCTACTTTCTGCTGCTATGAGTTTGGTTACTTTAGATACCTCATGAATAGAATCACACAGTATTTGTCATTTTGTGATAGGCTTATTTCACTTAGCATAATGTCCTTGCGGCTCATTTATGTTGCAGCATATGACAGGATTTCCTTCTTTGTTAAGGCTGGACAATGTCCCATCTATGTATACGTCACATTTTTTTAATCCACTCACACGTAGATGGATATTTGGGTAGCTTCCACATCTTGGCTATGGTGAATAATACTGCAATGAACATGGGTGTGCAGATGTCTCTTTGAGATCCTGTTTTCAATTCCTTTGGACATATACCCAGAAGTTGGATTGCTGAGCCATATGGTAATTCTATTTTTAATTTTTTGAGGAATCTCCATACCATTTTCATAGCAGCTGCACCATTCTCCATTCCCATCAACTGTGCACATGTGTAGGATGGAAACCCATGATTAAAGATGTTGCAAATATTTTTTCTATTTGTCATTTGCTTTTTAATTCTGTTAATGGTAGGGTTTTGTTAATGTAACAAAGCTAATTAGTTTGTTTTAATTAACAAGACTCTTCTTTCCTTTTAATGTTCACTGAAAAGTACAACAATTTACACACAAGGAAAATTAAAGAAAAAATGTCCATAAACTCAACATCCAGGGATAACCGCCTTAACAACTCAGTCTACAATCCAGGTTTATAGAGGGAGAGATAGGCAAGGACATCATTGTACATCACTGCACACCTCTCTAACATATAGAGCTAAATGCTCTCATATCCTATTGATCATAGTATAAATTAGTTACAAACTTCCTGAGAGGCAATTTGCAATAACTATCTATAATTTCAAAAACCTCATCCCACCAAGTCTAGTTGTAAGAATATATCTAAGAAAACATTCCAAAATGTGAGCAAAATTTCAATTATGATATTATTTCAGCATTGTATATAATAATAAAAATTTGGAAACAAATAATATGGCAATGGTTAACTAAAGTATAGAATGATCATACAATTGAATACTCTGTAGCCATCAAAAATGGTGTTGATTTAGAATATTTAATGAAAAGATATTTGTTCAATATATTAGGTGAAAGAGCAAGTTACAAAATAGTATATACAGGATGATGTTATTTTTAGGCATAGAAAATAGCCTGGAAGGATAAACACCAAAACATTAACAATGATTTTCTCTGGGCGGTAGGTGACATTTTTCTTCTTTTCATTTATATTTTACAAATTTTAATAAACACATCTTATTTTATTTTTTAAACCTCCCAGATATTCTATTATTAAAGATTAATTTCAGGTAAAAAATGTGCCATTTCAAAATGCTAGTATTTCGCAACATTTATGTTTTAATCAAATAACTTCTAACAACTATGTATAAGAGGCCTTCCGCATCCAATGGACAGGAGTTTAAAGGCGCATAACAGTGTTTTTAAAGCTCAAGGACTCTTCAAAGATGGCTGAACTATGAAGCCGGGACTGACTTTTGACAGTCACAGAGGTACAAGAGGGACACCTAAGGGCCCATGATAGCTGCTTTCAGAACCTGGAAGATAAGAGCAGATGGGAGCATTCGAGGGCCCTGATGACAAACTTTTGAAATTTTGCCTAGATGTACTTAAAAATCCCATTGCACACTACCTTTGGTTTGCGAGTCAATATCAAGGCCACAGCAGGAAGCCCAGAAATAGCTTCTAAGTCCCTGAGTTCAAAGGACACTCTCTTGACCTTTAGGCTGCAGCCAGTGGTGTGCTGGGAAATGTTTAACTGGCTCTCCAAGGCAAAAAAACTTACATGTACATATGTATACACATAAGATTATTATAAATTTTACTGATATAAATAGTGTGTAGCACACAATTTATAAATAATAATAATATATACAGTATTTTTTACTGTGAATTTCATATAGCCAAGTGATTCTCACAGAACACTTATGTTGATTTTTGCCAAACCTTTTTATCCATAGCCAACCTGTGGTTGGAATTCAATCATGATTTGACAAATGGAGTTAGTTGCATCCCAACCAACTAAGACTTTCCCAATAAATTTATTGTCAAATCCAATATGTGATTTACTGTTAAACAATTGCTCATCCTCAAAAAGTACTTTCAATAAACTGAAACATTTCAGCTTCAGGACTACCGATGGCAATCACGTTTTCTTTTTAGCTTTTCGCAAAATTGCAGGGATTGGAACATTGATTCTAATTACCTACAAAATCCTAAAAATCCTTGAGATCAGCTTCATGATTTAAAATTAAATTTAAATGATACAATTTTTTCATAGCTAGTTATGATGAAATTAGCTCTTTATAAAGCCCAGTAAATGATTCTACTAAATCAAAATAATTTAAAATGCTGGAAGAATGTTTCCTCAACTCTTTGTACAATTCACAATGTATTGGTGTCGGTGTTGCAATCCAATGTACACATCAGGATAGATGCGGAGAGGGCTGATGGCCACTCTGAGTTTATTATAACCAGCGTTTCGATATATACATAGCTTACATCTGTTAAACATACACAGGTGTTCTGGATGAAGTAATTAGCAAATGCCAAGAATTCTTAGTGATTTCTCAAGGAGCCCTCCCTCGGCCTCTGTTTTGATATTATCATGTTATTGCTGTGCTGGTATATTTTTATCTCGGAGCAGGTAAAGTCTCCTAGGCAACGGCCCCTCCTGCCCCGAGATCGATATCAAGTCTCCATCTGTGCCCCCAGGTGACCGCACCTGTCTTAGGTTGCCCCACCCTGGAGGTCTTACCCATCATTGGCTAACCAGTCTTCTCACCTCTGGGTCACAGTTTGTTGGCAAGCCTTATTCCAGTGATTATTAACCCTTCCTGCATCAGGGGTGGCTACAATTGGCCACAGACACACACTTTTAACCTTAATCTACATTATTAATATTTTCTCCAACCTGTCGACAACATGTTGACTCTAAGTCTAGAGTAAACAAGCAACAAAACAATAAATCAATCTCTTATTTGTAAGTACAAGCTGATTTCCACGGTGTAAATATTCGCACCATGGCCAATTTCAAGCTACTAACATGATATGAGTAAGGCTGGAGCTGGGAATTAACATCCAGCAGGTACCCCATTGCATAGTGTAAGTGTAGAAAAATAATTAAGAAGTGATGCATTTTGAGTATTGATTAGCTTTGTAAGATAAAATTTTTAATTTATAATATTGACAGTTTAACAATAAGCTGACAAAATTCCTGAAAATTGGCTCTTGCTGGCCAGCTGTCACACACCACTGGTGCAGTGCACAGCTCTGTAAGTCTTCAGAAGTCTCTGGTAGAGGCAATAATTCCAAAGGAATGTCAAATATTGAACTCTGTATGTGTTCATCACAATTGCCATTGGTTCCTGTCTGCCTTAGCTAAGGTAATTCTCTCTAACAGTGAAACATGCATATTTCACAGAAAGCCTCTCTGGGGCCTATGGGAGAGCTGCCTACACTGTTGAATGTTTTTATGGTTGGTTACTGATTGCCAAGGATCAAGAGGGCAATGTGATTAATCTGCTATTACAGTTTATACTTCTTGACTCATGTTTGGTCACCTTGCAAGGACATACTCCTCTAAGAATCATCAGCTTCTACCTCTGAGACCTCACTTCAAGATGCAGGCAAGTAAAGATATCTATCTAATGTTGGATAGTTCCATAACAACTCAGATGTTCTAATTTTACTGGTAAGAAATCAGAAAGTTCTTAATCTGTGCGATTCTATTAGCTCATTGTTTTTTCAGGTTGAGAATATCTGTCAAGTTTATTTTTATAAAATATTATCTGAATGTTCTTTGGGGCTAAAATTTAAGAGGGGATTGTAGAAATTAACAAATATGGTAAAGGAAATTATTTAAAAATGGAAAAACTTGTTCTCAATTTTGAGATTTTTAAAGGGTATACAGAAATGATGATTGGATTTCTACATTGAGAATATTAGTATAGACTTATTAATAGAATACGAAGCTCTATGTAGCTTCAGCTTCCTAGAGAATTCAGTTCCCCCAAATTTCTCTCATTTGCCAAGAGAAAAGCCTTCCATTGTTTTTTCTTTTGCTCTGAGAAAACTGGATCTAATTTAAAGTTATTCCTCCTATTTTAATAAAACGGAAACAATATAATACAAGTTGCTTCACAGAACAATAATTCTAACAGATTCTTCAAAACATACAATGTAATTGAAACTAAAATATCTGTAGCTCTTCTGATAATATGCTTTAGACTGAGATAGATTCTCCCATACAGAGTCTTAGATACTTGAAAAACCGTTGCTTTTCAGTGTATGATAAACAAGATTTGAATACAGCATTAAAATACAGCATAACTAATCTTTTGCTTACCATAATAGTAATATCATAATTTGTGTTTTCTCAGACAAAATACACAAATGAGAATCAATTAACCCACATTCCTTTCTTAACTTTGCCACTGACTCCCCACTATATGAAAACAGGCACGTGACTTTCTGAAAAATTATATGAAGTAAGAGATATCTTACTCTTGATTAAGAAATTCCCAATTTACATATAACTGACATGTATAAGCTTCTTACAAGTTTGGCTTTCTGGAAATAGCTACTCCACCGGGGTGCCTGGGAGTCAAAAACAGTCATTCTTCCTTCTCCAGAGTTCTAGTTTGAAATTTTTCTTCTGTGTTTCCTCCTCCCCGCCACCACCCTCCCACACGCTAACAGAGCTGATGGAGACTGTATCCCCTTCCCGACCCCGCAATCCTGACTTCTGACTTCACCTCTGGTTCTGTGTAGACTTTGTGACATCAGGACTGGCAGGATCAAGAGACTAGGATGGGGGTGGGCAGAACACAAGCCGAAGTGAGGTCTCCCTACCTCACCCTGCCCTAGCTCCATGACTGGTTCCTTCAGAAGAACACTGAGAGCTCTGAAGAACCTTTGAAAACTTGCGTGGGAACCAGTCATAAAAGGACTTCTATAGGAGACTATAACCCAGGTTGCAAACAACCAGCTTCTAGAACACAATCTCTTTAAGAGTTGAGGACACCCTACTATATTCTAGTCCATTGTTCTTAGGAAAAATCATCCTCGGGGAATTCTGCTGCTGAACACAGGTGATTTTCTACCCAGGAATACAGCTCCAGTATTCACTATTCTCCTCTCTACCTGGTCCCAAACACGGTGATGGCTGTAAGTCCAAGCTGTGGAGGCTTGAGAATCAGTGAACAACTCAGAAAGGACCCATTATAGCCAGTTCCTAATTCCAGCATTCATTTCTTGACCTCCCTTTAGCCAAGCATATTTACACCTTTGTCAAAAAATTAATTGTCTATCATAAAGTCAACCCTTATAATTAATAATAGAGCTAAAGAGGTGTTCATTATTTTAGACAATTGCTTTAAATGTAATATTCTGATTTCTGAAACAGATTCTATTCAGGAATAGAAAAAAAACAACCCCCAAATTCTTGATCCAATAGAATTGCAGAGCCATAGAAGAGTCTTGAGACAACACTGGGAGATTGAGAAAAAAAATGTAAGCTTGGTTTATTATCTTTGTAGTTTATTTATATTTTAAAACACCCATGCTTTAGAGTTAGGTAAATCGGGGGTCAAGACCTGGTATGTAACCTTAGGAAAGTTACTTATACCTCAATTTCCTCACACATGAAATGGGGGTAATTGCATTTCCTTTTGAAGGTGATGTCCTTTAAGCGCAATATCTTAAGGAAGTTTCCAGTACAACACTTGGGACATACCAAGAACTTAGCAAAGTTGCTTATTTCTCTCACTTCGCACCTTTACCCCTTCCACTGGAGTAAATATCAAAACCATAAGATAAATTGCCTATATTCATCTCTATTTTTGTAAAGTTCTTATTGAGCCTTTATTTTTTCCTAATTTTTTTAGGTTTGACAATACTCAGCTTATAAATAAAGGAATCCATGTTACCTAGATAAACATTTAAAGCTAGCTTTGCATCCAGCTTTGTCATTGCCCTCTAGCTATTACTACATAGGGTGAGACTGACAAGCCAGGGTTTCACAGTGTTCCTTTTGAGCATCTTACTGGGCAATGGGGAAGACTCTGAAGAAGCCATTCTATACAGAGGATCCTATCCCAGGGAGGTCATCATTCCTTAAGGTGACTCAGCCACTACCCATAAGCTTTATCTTAAAACTAGCAAATCATTTGCTAAAATGCTATTCTCCCAGAGTTATAAGCCAGAAACCTGGAGGGATTTGCAGCAGTGATTGGCAAGCTACTACCTGAGGGCCAAGTTTGGCCCACCTCCTGTTTTTATACACCGTGGACTTAAGAATGAGATTTACATTTTTTAATAATTGAAAATAAAATAATAACATTTCATGACAATTGAAAATTATATGAAATTCAAATTTCAGTGTGCATAAATAAAGTCATATTGGAACACAGGCACACCCATTCAATTTGTGTATTGTTTATGGATGCTTGCATGCTACAACGGCCCAATCAAGTAGTTGCGACAGAGACTATACATCCCACAAAGCCTATCCGAACATTTACAAAGTTTGCTGCCCCTGATGGAGAGCACAGATGCCGGAGCCAGAGAGCCTGGCAGCACAGCTGAGCTCTGTGTTCCTTCCACTGCGGTGAGGTCTCTCATCTCCTCTGTTTCCTCAACTGTATAATGAGGATGATAACAGCATCCATCTCATAGGGTTTTATGAGGATTAAGCAAACATATAAAGTGCTTAGAAGAGCATATTAAGTAGTATGATGTGTCTGTTGTTATTATTAGCCACCATAATGTTTTTCATAAACTAAAGCAGCAGCAGCTTCCCAATTTGTTAGCAATAACTGAAAGAATTTCATTTGCAGCACTCCATTCAATTCAATTCTTTAGCAGAGGGGCAGTAGGAAGGTGCTAAAGACAACTGAAAGGACAATTAGCATTGATGCTTATCCACAAAACTAATTCTGCATTACTTACAAATATTTTATATGCTATATACTTCTTTCAAACTTGAATCTTGAAAGAGCTTACACTTCTTTGAGTTCAGCCCTCACCATCTCTTCCTCATAGTTGGTTACCTCTTTCTGAAGAAACAGACTTAAAAACAGAGACCAAGGAACAGAATAGAGAGCCCAGAAATAAATCCACGCCTGTACAGTCAACTGATCTTTGACAAGAGTGCCAAAGTACACAATAGAGAAAGGATGGTCTCTTCAACAAATAGTGCTGGGAAAATTGGATAGTCAGAACTAAAAGAATGAACGTGGACCTTTATCTCAGACGATACACAAAAATCAACTCAAACTAGATTAAAGACTTAAAAGTAAGAGCTAAAACAGTAAAACTCCTAAAAGAAAGCAGAGGGGAAAAGCTTCATAACATTGATCTTGGCAATGATTTCATGGCTATGACACCAAAAGCACAGGCAACAAAATAAACAAGTAGGAAAACATCAAACTAAAAAGCTTATGCACAGCAAAAGAAACAACAGAATGAAAAGACAACCCATGGAATGGGAGAAAATATTTGCAAACCATATATGTGATAAGGAGTCAGTCTCCAAAATATAGAGGGAACTCCTGCAACTCAATAGCAAAAAAGCCTAATAACCCAATTAAACAATGGGCTAAGGACTTAGACATTTCTCCAAGGAAGATATACAAATGGCCAACAGGTATATGAAAAATTGTTCAATATCACTGACTATCCAGGAAATGCAAATGAAGGCCATAATGAAATCTCACCTCACACTGATCAGGATGGCTATTATCAAAAAAACAATGGACATTAAGTGTTGGCAAGTATATGGAGAAACTAGAACTCTTTTACATTGTGGGTGGGAATGCAAAATGGCGCAGCCACATGGAAACAGAAGGGAGACTCCTCAAAAATTAGAAATAAAACTACCATATGATCCAGCAATTCCACTTCTAGGTATATATATCTAAAAGAACTGAAAACAGGATCTCAAAGTGATACTTGCACACCCATGTTCGTTGCAGCATTATTCACAATACTCAAGATGTCTATCTACGGATGAATGGATTAAAAAAATGGCATAGACATGCAATGAATTGTTATTCAGCCTTAAAAAATAAGGAAATCCTATCATATGCTACAACATGGATGAACTTCAAGGACATTATGCTAAGTGAAATAAGCCAATCACAAAAAGACAAATACTGCACATGATTCTATTTATAAGAGGTATGTAAAGTAATCAAACTGACAGAAACAGAAAGTAGAATGATGGTCGCCAGGGGCTGGAAGGAGGAGAAAACTGGGAGCTGTTCAAGGGATATGGATTTTCAGTCATGAAAGCTGAAAATTTCTAGTGATCTGCTACACAACACTGTGCATGTAGTTAATAATACTGTTGTCATCAGTGCCCTGGAGTTGATTCCGACTAATAGTGACCCTGTGTACTGCAGAGCTGAAAGCTTCCCGGTCTTTTTTGCCCCATTCTCTCAACAGTATAAATGCTCTGCTGCCATGGCCAATTTTTTCGGAAGTAGGTGGCCAGGTCCTTCTTCCTAGTCTGTCTTAGTCTGGAAGCTCCGCTAAAACCTGTCCACCATGGGTCGCCCTCCTGGTGTTTGAAACACCCGTAGCATAGCTTTCAGCATCACAGCTACACACAGACGCCACAGTATGACAACCCACAGGGGGTGCCTTACTGGGAAATGCACTAGCTGGTGGCATGGGCCTGCTGAATCTTAGCCACTAGACCCCCATGGCTGGCTAACAATACTGTACCATGCACTTAAAATTTTGTTAAGAGAGTAGATCCCATGTTGTGTTCTTACCACAATAAAAAATAGTAGAAAAAAAACTCCACAAAGGTCAGAGGACTCATGTCTAATCTACCCTGATGATTGCTGTGGGATTTGAAAACAGTACTCTACTTTCTGAATCAAAGACAAAACCTAATATATAGTTGCTTGATATGAGACAACAGGGACTGTCAGAATTTTTCTCAAATTCAGGACTTTCATTTTTGGAGTTGGATGTCCAAAAAGAGGACTTGGAGGAAGGTATACATAAGCAGAAAACAATGACCCTAGTGAGAACACTGCCCAGGACCTGAAATGGAGGAACCCTGTGCATCACAGTGAACAAGCACAGCATCACACGCAGCAAGTGATCCAACACTTGTTAGATGTTGATGACTTTTTCAATTTTTCTGTGCAACCTCCAAAGTAAATACTGTGAATCTTGCTCATTAATGCATTTCTTAAAACGTCAAAATTCAGAAAAACATACTGCGGGGCTGAAATTACACGAAACAAAACCAAACAAAAATCTTAATTCTGAATTGTTTCAGACGTTCAACTGGGTGAAAAAGAAAAATGCGTGAAGGAAACCATTTTCTGAATCACCTAAGAGAAGTTCCAATCTCTCACCTTCCTGAATATTTACCAGCACACTCTATCTTGACCTAAACTTTTCTTGTATAAATAGTAGCTGAGTAATTTTGAGGCTAGGGATTGCTTCGCTTGAATCATCCAGATAATTCAAACAACTCATTTTCTAAGAACGATCTGGGCGAGGCTGCCCCGCCCAGTAAATACCTTCTGTCCTCCCCAGGCCATAGCCGAGCTATGCCCCCCCCTTAACCAGACGACAATGTCCCCTAGCCAGGAAACAAGCCGTTATTCTTCAGTGAAATGTGCAACCGCAAGGCAAATGCTCCCTTTGCACCCATTTCCTGAAGTTTACTCCTGTTTCCCAAGTGCGCTTTCATATTTTGATCTTTCAACGTCTCCCCCGTCCCTCCACCAAGCCATCTAAGAGCTGCTCTGCTGCATTCGGCCCCTTCGTCGTAGTACTTCACTTTGCTTAGAGCCAATGGCCCTGTCCCATAAAGTTGTTTAAAATAAAAAACGTATCAGAAAACAGCCAAGCAGGAAGTAAAAAAGAATTCCCGGGGCACTGTATCGGTGTTGGAATGTGCCATTCGTTTCGAAGGGAGGAAAGTCCTGGTGTGAATTGCAACGCAGGTCTTTCATCACTTACCCGACCTTTGCTTATGCACAGCCTGGGCGTATAAAACACAAAGATACCGCAGCGCCCAGACAGGGGCGGAGGCTGGGAACCGAAGCCGGTGCGGGAGGGGGTTCCGGGGCGCGGCCCCTCCCGCCGGCCCGCTTGGTGCGCTCCGGGGCGGGCCGGCGGGCGGGCCGTGGCGGTGAGGCAGGCGCGCAGGGCGGCGGCGCAGTCTACACCATGGCGTACCCGGGGCATCCTGGCGCCGGCGGCGGGTATTACCCAGGCGGGGTAAGTGCGGCCCGGGCGCGACCCTTGGACACCGGGCCGTCGAGAGGCCACACCGGGAGACAGTGCTGCGCGGCTCCCCGGGCGCCGCCCGCCCCGCTCCTTCGGCTCGCTGCCTCGCGCCGGGCGCCTGTCCTTCGGCCTCTTTCTCTCGCTCTCCCCTCCCCCGGCCCTGCTCCCTCCGGGTGGCTGCGCGGGCCGAGGCACTGGCGCATCTTGACCCAAGAAGCCCACCCTGTGACTCTCGGATACGCGGCGTGAAATTGTGTAAATTGACTGTTGCCTTCCTCCGCCGCCTTCTCTGTTTGTCCCAAGAGCAACAGCCATTTTAATCTAGAATGGTCCGGGGATCTACCTCTCGCTCTCTTTAAAAGAATGAGAAAAAAAGAAAAGTCAGGGAAAGACCGCGGGAGTAAAAGTCCTCCAGGAGGAAGGCCGCTCCGCCCGGCATCGTGGATGCGCGTCGTCCTGGGAACTGTTTCCGAGCAGAATGTCCCCTCCCCGCGAAATAGCCCAGCGGAGACACCTTACCCCTCCCTAGGCTACACCTGTCTCCGAAAGCTTTAAAAATACCATAAAAGGTATAAAAATAAAAGGAAAACAATTACGGGTCCTGCTCTTAAATGGCTTGCCGAGGTTGCATTTACCTCAGTAACTTGCAGGTTAATAGGGATTTTTAAAGTTGCTTCACTTTATGCAGATGTCACTGTCTGGACAACTCCTTTTGGTCCAAGCTGCCAATTTTTAAATTATAGTAGGGTGAGAATGGAAGAAAGGGGTGGAGTGACTGCAGTGAGTGTGTGTCCGCTGGGGAGAGGTAAGCCGCGTGAAGGACGGGCAATTGCCTGGCTTTGCACAAAGGCACTCAATGGTGAAAGGATAAACCTTGATTCAGCGGAATGATGCTTTTGTGTTTCTGTTTTACAGTATGGAGGCGCTCCCGGAGGACCCTCGTTTCCCGGACAAACTCAGGATCCACTATATGGTTACTTTGCTGCTGTAGCTGGACAGGTTAGCTTTTCTCTTTATATTACAGACTTGTCAGATTCTACATAGCCTTTGTTATGTAGCGGCCTTTCCTCTAGAAGAGAATCCCTTTGCTTCTGCAAAAGAAAAAAGAGAAAGAAATTTATAGTCAATTACTTCTGAATATTCAGAAAAAATTAGGACAAAGTGTTACTAGTGTTTGTTCAATTCAAACTAAACTTGAACTGGGGTCAGATTGAACAGAATAGGGATTATAAATATGCTTTGAAGATCTGTAAGGTAGAAAGATGTCTTTAGAACTGTGAAGTGTCAGGGTCCAGGGTGCTTTCCAGAGAAAAATTCCACATCTGGTGAGCATAACCCCTGTTTGTACAACTTAAAGGCATATACTAGTAATTCTGTAGCCAGATTCTAATAGACACTTACTTTTGGAGTGAATTTGATTGTTATTAATCAATTACCCCCTTAAGAAATAGGTTTTTATGGTAAAAACCCACCAGTTTCAAAATAAGAAAGTTACTGCTCTCTTCTTACTATCAGGAAGTTCATCTTGTGAACTGTTTAGTTTCTCTTTGTGCAGATGCGGTTACTAGGTCAGCTCTTCTTGTCCTTATTAGGTGTTGTGGCCTGTTGACCCAGAGAGAGAATTTAGATCAGCTCCCCAAGGCCTTTCACTTCTCTGCAGTCTGAGTTGTATGTGACAGGTGGCGGTGTGCCTTGTGGGAGAACACTTCTCTAGCTCCCGGGTCACTGTGTACGGTAAATATACTGTTGGGCTAATCCAAATGTGTCCAGAAGGGATGCTTGCTGTTATGGGTTCACTTTAGCTTTGTTTTGATCAAAAGCTAGAACTGATGCAATCGGAATGTGAAAATGCCATAGAATATTATGGGATAAAACCTAAGAACACCTTTTAGAATAGCACTCTAAGAAATACGGTTTGAGAAATTGAATGGAAAATTGAGTCTAAAACAGAAAGAGCTTCCCCTTAAGTATCCGCTTAATCTGTTAATGATCTGTACCTTTGAAACCACAAGACACAGCAAACCTCAAGACTCCTGTTCTTAGATTGCCTGTGCCTTCAGCCGTGTAAGTGACCCCACCTGCTTAGCTTTCAGCAGCCCTGGCCTGCAGCAGCATATCCATCGTCTTTCACACTGTTGATCCTGCTCCTCACATAGAACTTATAATACTCATGGACTTGAAGATTTAAGTATTTTATTTTAAAATCCCTAAAAATAACATACTGTCTAGTTTTGACCTACATCAGCCAATGAATAGGCAGAATGTATCTTCTAGATATAATTGTGGTCTGAGAAAACCACTCACCACATCATAAGCAAAGGTGATCATGGAGGCCTCTCTGTGTGAACCATGCTTTTTATTTACTGATGCCAGCTGTGTACCCTGCTCTACCCTCTCCACACTCCCCTCCCAAATAGCTGGAAAGAGGAATAAGATTTTTAAGCAACTACATAAATAATTTTATTTTAAAATGCTTGGCTTTGGCAATTTCCTAGCTCAGACTGAGAGAAGAGTAGTTCAAGACAGAAACTAGTTTTATTCATCCATTTTAAAATATCATGTATCAATGGAAGAAACTGAATTCACCTCTGTTTTATTAAAAGAGGAAGCTTACACTTGAGAATGTCTCTGCCAAATCTAATTCAGGAATTTAGAGGAAATGATGGAAAGATGTTTGTAATACAAAAGTATAGATGTAAGCAGCTTTCAGACTTTGTTAATTCTTGCATAATAATTAAAACAGAGTCTGAAATTGAATGCCCGCTTAGGGATTAAGAAATGTATTTTTTTGTTTATAGCTCTAATTATCCATTTGCGGAGCAAAACTTAACGATTTGTCTTTCATCATTAAATTGTTTTTGGAAGTAGAGTGATGAGAAGAATGACTACTCTTAGAAGGCATTTCTTAAAAAAAAGGTCTCGTGTGATAATACTCGTTTTCTTTATTACTGTCGCTACACTGAAAGTAAACAAAGAACTGGAAAGTACAAATCACCATTGTGATCCTCTTCCTATTTTTTTTCCAAAAGGATGGGCAAATAGACGCTGATGAATTACAGAGATGCCTGACTCAGTCAGGCATTGCCGGAGGATACAAACGTAAGTGACAGTCCCAAAGGTCCTCTAGAATTTCTCTTGTGTTTCATATTTTAGCTGTTACTTGTGCTTATAGCCTTCAAGGAAACTGAGCTTTTCTGATCCAGCCAAGTTTACAATTTCAAAAGCTAAATTCAGTTGTTTATTATTTCAAAATGTTAATTTAAAAATACTTCTTAATAAATCATTCCACACTACCCTCCAGTTTCGTGGGTTTCTGGGATTTGGTTCCATGTGTCTGAGACCATTCAGACCAATGAGACAGTTTATGTGGCCTCTTCCACAGAGGACCAGTTAAGGTGCTGAAATGAAAACTGCCAGGTCAGGTGTCATCAATGATAGGAGTGAACATTTACTGCTATTTGCTAGGAGCTTACTCCCTCCCGAGCCTGGTGGCACTTAGGGCTTTGAGTGTCTGGTCCTGTGCACCTGGTTCCTGAGTGGCCTACCCTGCACTTCTAGTTCTGAGTGGTTGGTCCTGTCGATCTTACCCCTTCCCAGAGGTGGCCAGTCTCCCAACCCTAGTCCTCAGGGAGCTAGTTCTGGACTCCTGGTCTCCGAGCATGCTGCTGGCCACAGAAATGCTTGCCATGACATCCCCTATGTCTTTCCTCTTTCCACTTCAGAGAATGTGTTCAGGCTAAGTAGGAAGTGTCCCTCCTAATTTCTAAACTCTTTACACTGGTCCTCCCCCCTCCTCCTCCTCAGTTCCTCACAGACTAGATCTGCTGCCTTATAATTCAGCGCTCACCCCGCCTTCCTGCCTTTTGAGCCTCTGCCACAAGCTGCAGACAGGGAACTACTGCAAAAATGCTGCATCCTGATTGGGGGCTTCTCACCATCCCCCACACACAGACCATATACTTCTTTTCGAATCAGATCTTGCCCATGACAGATATCCAGGGTAGCGAATAGTGTCTTGACTGAATTGCTTTACTTGCCAGCTTCTTTGCCACTTGTCACTGAGACAGAACATCAAATCAAAGCCCCAGTTCCTGGTAAGCTGTGAATTAAAACACTCAAACTAGAACTCAAACCTGAGGCTGGATAGTGGCATTTTTTGACTGTTTGACATGGCACATTTACTAAATGCTCTCTTTTTAAACTATTTGCATTTCTATTTTTATTATCCTTTGTTTTTTGTGACTTCAGTATCCTATTAATATTTCCTTGTTGGGGGAATTAGTACAAAAGAGGAAACTTGCATTTCTATCATTTAATCTGGTCTAAACAAAAGAAGCACTTTCTAGATTAGGGAGTTTTTTACTGTTGTAGGCAATATATTTAAATTGTTAATCGTTAAACTCTAGCATCTGGGGCTAGTGAACAAAGAAGGTCTGATAGCAGGGTTTACAAAAGTGAGCTGTGTCACAGCGTAAACTCTTATTCTACAGCCTTTCAGTAGAAGAGGTGTGGCAGGTCTTCAAATCTGACTAACAGAGTAGGTCGTCCATCCTTGGAGAACAGTCCTTTTAAAAATTCCACTTGAGAAAGCCATGTTTGGTGATGGCCTTTCATCTTTGAGTTACAGAGAAGACATGTCGTGAGTCATCAGGAGCTGGGGATGGAATTAATTTGCTTACTGTCATCTGGTCACGGAGACTGTAATGAACCACAAAACCATCCTGCTTCTGAGGTGTCAGAGTGAGATTTGTAACGTAGAAATTATACAGTCATTGGTTTTTTAAACACAGCTTCCAAACCGAAAAGTGCAGACTGGCGGCTGGGGGTGGGGGGTGGTGAGATACTCCAGCCCAGTACCTACGGGCACCTTCTTAACCAGTTTAAAAGGAAACAGTCATACTGAGAGGTGGGGCTGATGAGGGAAGTGGCTCTAGCCTGTAAGAAGTAATTCAGCTTCTCTTTCTTCCTTGAGTGCAGTTGTTCCTCTGTGGTAAGATTGAGAGAAACAGCTGGAGGTAGGGTTTTCCTGTAGGTTTGTTAAATTGTGGATTTCTAATAGAAGAGAAGATATTTGAGGCATTCTAATAGAATGAACGGGAGAAACAGAGTAAAGGTAAAATTATAGCAAATGTTCTTTTGAAATTATTTAAAATAGAATAAAAGCTATTTCTGGGGGGAAATACAATTAAATCTGAGCAAGAGTTTTCCTCACTCAAACTTATCAGATGTCAGTGTTCTAGTTCATTAGAACTGCCTGGAATGGGCAGTTTTCTGTTCCCTCACTTTTGTTCACCACCCCCCACCCCCCATCTGCTTCCCTCTCTTTTAAATCCTTCACAAAGGATGACCAAATGTCTCTTCTTCCTGACACACGGTCTAACCCGTGGCTCTCCTCTGCACATCTTGGGTAGCTCCTTGGTACCTGTAAAACAAAAGCTAAACAGCTTAGTGGGAATTCAGGATCCCCTGTGATGCAGCCTCACTGAACCATACTTCCTCCTGCTTCCTTTGCCTGCCCTGCACTGTCATGCTTCTCTTTGCTTATGCTGGAGCCTAGTTCTACTTGGCTGTCACCAAATGTCCTACATCTTTCCTATCATTCAAGGCTTGGTTTAAATTCTGCTTCTTCTATGAAGTCTTTCTTACCAAGAAGGAGCCTCTCAGTGCTCAATGGGTCCTGGTACTTTTTGGTGCCTCCATTGTGGTGTACCACCCTCCGCCTTCATTAGAGCTGCATGTGCACATGACTTTCCGTTTCCTTAGACTGTCAGCCAGGGCAGGATCCAATTTCACTTCTGTATCTCCAGTGTTCTTGGTGTTCTGAGCCCTGTGCATAGTGAGTACTTAACAGGCATTTGTTGAGTTCATGAGTATGGAAGATTTTCTAAAATGGAAAAATCATAGCCCTATACCCTTATTGGTATTTTGACTTAAGATTGGTATTTGACATCAGGGATTATACATTAATTTTAAGTATCAGTAAAAATCAGAAGAATTTATTTGAAAAACATATCCTCCTTAGACTCTGAGAGGAGTGTACAGCTTTCTGTTTAGGGATGAGAATTCCGTCTCATCCGTTCATTCATTTATGCAACCAACACATTTTTAGTGGATGCCCACTGTGTGCTAGGTGCTAGGATGTGCAACTACAAACAGTGTCTGTGGACATTGTGAAAAGCGCTGGGATAGGTGAAGTATAGAGGCTGTGGGATCACATAGGAGGGGCACATAACCCAGACAGAAGTCAGGAAAGTTTTCCTTGCACAATTGATATCTAAACTGAGGAGAAATGAAAGTTGAGGAGAAATGAGGCAGACCAAGAAGCCAGTGGATAGGGAAGTTGTGTTCCAGGCAATCAGAATAGCACTTACAGAAGACCCAGAGATGAGAAGGAGCATGGTTCAGTCAAGAAACTGAGAGAAATTCACCATGAAGATGGCATATGGGTGTTGAATGAAGAGTCGGAAACGAGCTGGCCTGGGAAAGTATGTGTATGACCTTACATGCCAGCCAAGATGTTTGCACTTTGTCCTGAGAGCAGTGGACAGAAGAAGAGCACGTACTACCCTGAGTGTAGGAGAAAAACTAAACTGGGGGACATGGGTGTGGAGGACGTGAGGAGTCAAGGATACCTGTTAGGTGTCCCCTGGAGTCATACAGGTGAGAGAAATGCTAACTAAACCAGGAAAGTGACCGTGGGACTGGAAATGGATGGATCCTAAAGCTGTTTAGAAGGTGATCGAATATCAGAGGAGAGGGAATTGAGGACACACTCCTAGGTTTCTGGCTCCAGTGAATGAGTGGTTGGTTGTGCCATTCAGAGAACTGGGATACAGGGAAGCTGTCTGCTTCAAGACCACTCAAAATCCTTGATCTAAAGCTAAACACAATTGGCTCTGTCCTGTAGTTATCAGGCCCTCTAGAGCAGTGGTTCTTAAACTTGAGCAGCATCAGCATCACCTGGAAGTCTTGCTAAAACCAGATTGCTGGGCCCTGCCCTAGACGCCTGGGATAGACCTGAGGATTTGCATTGTTAGTGTGAATGTATATCACCTGGGGATCTTGTTAAACTGTAGATTCTGATTTTGTTGGTGTAGGTTAAGGGCTGAGATTCTGCAATTCCAGAAGCTCCCAGGTCATATAGCTGGTCCAGGAATCACACTTTGAGTGGAACAGTGGTCTTAACCTTGGCTGCTCACTAGAAACATCTGAGCTTTAAAAAAATACTGATGCCTGGGTCTTACACTCAGAGATTCTGACTTAATTGTTCTATAGTGGTGGTGACTATACTTAGTAATACCGTATTGCATACTTGAAATTTGCTAGGAGAGTGGATCTTGAAAGTTCTCACCACACACACAAAAAAGGTAACTATGTAAGGTGATGGATGTGTAAACTAACCTTATTGTGGTAATAATTTTGCAGTATATTCATATATCAAATCATTACATTGTATACCTTAAACTTACACAATATTTTCTGTCAATTATATCTCAATAAGCCTGGGAAAGATCATAATAGTTGTTCTGTGGTGCAGCCCAGGTATCAGAATCTTTTAAAGCTTCTGAGTGATTCAGATAAGCACCCAGGGTTGAGAACCACTGGTCTAGACTGGAGAGACTTCATACCTCCACACAAAGTCACGATGAAGAATTGACAAACTTTTTTTTGTTTTTTGGTAAGTAGGATTGGCCCTGAGCTAACATCTGTTGCCAATCTTCCTTTTATTGCTTGAGGAAGATTGTTCCTGAGCTAACATCTGTACCAGTCTTCCTCTATTTTTTATACGTGGGATGCCACCACAGCATGGCTTGATGAGCAGTGTGTTGGTCCGCACCCAGGATCTGAACCTACAAACCTCGGGCTGCCGAAGCAGAGTGTGCAAACTTGACCACTGCGCCACTGGACTGGCCCCAAGAATTGACCAGCTGTTTGTCTAAAGTGTAGCAAAGTGTTGCTTCCTCTCACGTCAGAGAACTGTGTCTGTGGATCAGATGGAGAGTGAAGGATCAATGTAGAAATAGTCCCCAGCCTTTTATTTCAGGTTCTAGAATATGCCAAACACAGAATCTGTTAAAAGTAGAAAACCTGTAGTTTGTACTGTTTGGAGACATTACAGTAATAAGAGTTAGCTCAGCTATATTTTAAATTGTTTGGTTAGAGATAAAAATGAAGCTAGTAAGAGCTTTAAAAAATGTTAGTTCTGGGGCTGGCCCCATGGCCAAGTGGTTGGGTTTGTGCACTCTGCTTCAGTGGCCCAGGGTTTCGTAGGTTCGGATCCTGGGCACGGACATGGCACCACTCGTTAGGCCATGCTGGGGCGGTGTCCCACATGCCACAACTGGAAGGACCCACAACTGAAAGTGCACAACTATGTACTGGGGGAATTTGGGAGAAAAAGGAAAAAAAAAAAAAAATGTTCTGCATGCACCTTAACAAACTTGCAGAATTTATGCTAGCTTTGCCCACATGACCCTCATCACTTTGGCCTTCTAGCCTTATAGCTTCTTTATACCTATATAATATTTTGTCATTGATTCCCACCAACACAAAATAAAATGCAGGGAATTCTTTATTTTTAATTTGCTAACAGTTGGGTAGATTACCAGTAGGCCATTAATCAATAAGTATATTCTAGTTTAGTTGTCTAAGTGAGGTATGGACATGCCCTCAGAACACTCTCGAATTGTAAGTAAACTGAAAACGCTTCTGAACAGTGGCCATCACTAAACTGGTCATTGGATCTTATTCCAGAGCGCTCTTACTTAACACACAATTCTAGTAAGTGCATTTATCTGGTTTCATATACAAGCTTATTGAATATGAAAAGAGGTCATAGGCTACTTGAGGTAGGAGGTTATTGTTCAGTGCCTGACGTTAAAGGGAAAAGAAAGAAAAAGCACGATGAGACACAGAACTAGCAAAACCAGCTATTTACGGTCAGTTATGAGTAGGAACAAAGCAACCCTACCTTCTTACTCACCATGTGGATGTAATACATTGTGGTTCATTATGGTGAATTGAACTCACGGTATCACAAAGGCAAGAAAGAATATAATACTTTAAAAAGACTATATTATAGAAAATGTTAAGCCTGTCCAAGAATAGAGAGAACTATACAGTGAACTCCCATGTACCCATCTCTCAGCTTCAACAATTATCAGTCTGTTGCCATTCTTGTTTCATCTGTAACCCTGCCCGTTTTCTTTTGAAGCAAATTCTCGATATCGTAACATTAATTTCACTTAGAAATAACTTCAGTGTATACTTTTCTAAAAGACAGTGACACTTTTTCCCCCAACTTCAAAACCTTGATCACACCTAAAAATATTAACAGTACTATGCAATGCTTTTTTAAAAGATTGCTATTAAAGTTGTTAAAATCAAATTTGGGTTCTAGAAGGAATCCTCTCTATCTGGAAAACATCTACTTTAAAGCTCCATATAATTTAGTTCCATGTAAATTGAGTAGCATATAAAAATAAAAGTATAAATAATCACGTTCCTAATTAATTTGAATGTATCCAATGTAATGTGAATTTTTGGAATTGTATTAATATATATGTACTTTTCTTGATTTAACAGCTTTTAACCTGGAGACTTGTCGGCTTATGGTTTCAATGCTGGATGTATCCTTTACCTTGATTGCTGTCTACAGTGTTTTTCCCTGACAAAATTTCCTTCCCAAAGGAATTCATCTAAGATTTAATACCCAGTAAAGACAAAGTGACAAATAACCACGAAAAAGTTTTCCAGAATCATTAGCTTTTAAGGTGTAATTTGGTGTTAAAAAGGAAAGAAGCTTAGTAAATAGAATGTTAGTTATTCAAGAACTCAGGGAGCATCAAAGGAGAACAAGTATAGAAATCTGAGTGGTCAGGGAAACTGTTTAGCTTTAACATTGATTGCTCTGCACAATTGGCACGTGAACTTCAAGCTGTGGAATTTTTCACATCACAGTTGTGGACTCAGTTTAGCAAGTGCTGAACCTATGGTGCCTTCCATTCCACCTCATTTTCCAAAAGTGAAAACCCTGGGGGCTGGCCCCGTGGCCGAGTGGTTAAGTTCGCGCGCTCCGCTGCAGGCGGCCCAGTGTTTCGTTGGTTCGAATCCTGGGCGCGGACATGGCACTGCTCATCAAACCACGCTGAGGCAGCATCCCACGTGCCACAACTAGAAGGACCCACAACGAAGAATATACAACTATGTACCTGGGGGCTTTGGGGAGAAAAAGGAAAAAAATAAAATCTTAAAAAAAAAAAAAAAAAAGAAAGAAAACCCTGGGTCTGGGAGGGCTTACCAAGAGTGTTAGGGCCACAGAGGACCCCAGGACTGAAGGGTAAGCAGCATAGCCTGGGGCACCCGGAAGGTGCAGCCTAGTTCCAGTAACAAGACAGCATCTTATACGTGGCTCACAATGGCCATGTTATTTCCTTGTATTCACATCACATAGATTATCTTTTTCCCATAGTGAAAAGATGTACTCAGAGGTTTTTCTCCATAGGCCCTTTTTATTTTATGATTAGAGTATCTTTTTATTATGGCATACCAAGAAGAATGTTTAACCTTTTTAGCAGAAAGCAAATTAAATTCCCTTATCCTTGATTTTTGATTTAATCATTAGAAATGTTGCAAAATAAAGATGCCCTAATCCTTGATTACAGTTCAGAGAGATATGTCAGGCACAATGGGTTTCAATGAATTTAAAGAACTCTGGGCTGTACTGAATGGCTGGAGACAACACTTCATCAGTTTTGACAGCGATAGGAGTGGAACAGTGGATCCTCAGGAATTGCAGAAGGCCCTGACAACAATGGGTGGGTATGGCTAACTCCAACTGTCTTTTCATTGGTAGAAGTAATTTTTTTCTTTTAATTTCTATAACTAAGTGCTACATGAAGGCAGTTTCTGTTTTCTGGAAGTAGTGTGTATTCATAATTAAAATGAGTACTCTATCTTAAAAAATTGTGCTTATTTTTAATGTCTGTTTGTAATCCTTTAACTTATTTTGCTGGATGATGTTTCTTCCTTTCAGGATTTAGGTTAAGTCCCCAGGCTGTGAATTCAATTGCAAAACGATACAGCACCAATGGGAAGATCACCTTCGATGACTACATCGCCTGCTGCGTCAAACTGCGAGCTCTGACAGGTGTGTTCTTTGCGATGGGGTCGGCACCATGGGCCAGAGAGACACAGTTTTTATGACATTTCATTTCTCAGTGCTTCTGAACTTTTATTGGCCCCAATTTTTTTACTTTTTTGTTTTTCTAGCTTCGGTGGCTTTTTAACATTGCTATTAAGCATATCTAGCAGAATAATTCTGTCTTTTCAGAAATATTTTTCAGATTAGTAAGTAATCTGCCATTAAAATAATCTTAAATAAATTTTACTAAAATGTTCCAAAACATAACAAGCTAAATTGTGCATTTTTGTTCAGTCTGAGCGGTTTTCTGTGATGTCTCCCTAGACTATGAAATATTTGAAGAGTGAAATTACTCATTTGTAGCTCTCTTTCCTAATTCTTCCTGTTGGAAAACAGTTTAAAATGGTGGTCCTCTGTTTCAGATGTACTTCTTAAATGAGGCTATATCAATAATTTCTTTTTTATTCCCTCTATTCTTTTTGTTTCTTTTGTATATTTTTTTCTTGTTCCATTCCTCTCTTTAGTTTTTAACTCTTTTTAATGTCTGGTTTTATAATTTTTTTGCATCCTAACAAAAATTTGAGGGCAGATTTTTTTTTTTATTAAAGTAAATCCTTTTCGATAGGACAGAGCTCAAATGGGTAGAATATTTGATCATAGCCCATTTGTCATTTTAGGGCTCCATCTATCCATTTCCTAATTAAACAATAGCTATGTTATTAAGAAGTTTAAAATTCTGTGCTTTCATCACACTTAAGTAATGGCCTCAGAGTCACATAGCTTTTACTGACTTGGGGATAAGGTGTTTTCTTCCAGCTCCACATTGAGAAAGACAGTTGACTCACTTCTGCGTATTGCATTACTTTGTTGCATATTAAATCTATTAATATTCATATAGTTGCCTTCTTTTGTCTTTTGTTCATGTTAGCTGGTTGTATAATTTAAATGTTACTGCAGTTTGAACCCAATACCAAAATAATTAACTGTTATGATTTCAGATAAGATGTTTTTAAAAAAACATAAATTTTACTGTGGTGTTTTACAGACAGCTTTCGAAGACGGGATACTGCTCAGCAAGGTGTTGTGAATTTCCCATATGATGATGTAAGTCTCAGCAAATTCAGAACTGAGTAGTCAAATAAGACGTACCAAATGGGCATCCGTTTTGAAGTGAGCTGTTAGGAGCATCTTAAGCATGCCAGACAATCAAGAATGAAATAATCAGAAGGAGTTACCATTCAAAAGTTATTAATTTCATTTATTATTAATCTTATCCATAGACCACTGTTTTATTTACATTAAAAGACCTGGGTCAAAGTCTGGCTTGTCCCACTTATTAACTCGGTCACTTAGGCAGATTTCATTACTCAAGACTGTTTAAGGAAAGAAGAAGTAATAATAATGCCTTCTTCACTGGGCTAGTGGGAGATTTCAATTAGAAATGTCCTTGAAAAACACCATGCAGATTTGTATCTGCTTTTGCCCTCATTAAACAAATCATCTCAGTCATTGAGAAATAACTTTAACAGCTCAAAGCTGTACTTGGCATACGAGTGTTCTTCATTGAGGACCTAAGGCACAAACATAAGTCACAATTTAAAACAATGTATTTACTAAACAGCCACACTAAATGAGGTAGGATAAGGCCGTGAAACTAGTGGGATGCAACGAACTGCCATCTTCGATGGCATTAGTTGGATATACATAACAAAGCTAGGGAGATGTTTAGTTGTTTCTCTATTTTTTGCTCAGCCATTCATTAAAAAAAAAAAAATCACTTTTAGAATGGCAATCACTGTGTAACTAAATTTTCTAAAGTGTTTCTTCATTACCAAATACAAAGATGCACATATTTTCGGTTTAGCGGCTGCTGCAGTTGAGTACACTTGAAAAAGGCTTGTGTGTAAATATGTTTGTTTATTCTGCTTAAAGGTATGTTCTCTTTAGTGTGCGTTAAATTCTCAGGTGACAGTCCTGTCACTGTTTCCAAGATGGAGAGGCAGGCTGTGGATTGGAAAGTGCACAGGCTTTGGCCTCAGACAGGGCCACTTAGGAGATATCTAAATGTCTTGATCCTTAGTTTCTTTTCCTGGATGGAGGGATAATCAGCCTGGCCTTGTAGGAATGCTGCAAGATCAGCAGTGCACAGTGCCTCCTTCTGGCTGGAAGCATGAGAAAGAAAACTGATAGGAAAAGCAGTCTGTTGGTATGTGTTTAATAGTGAAGCAAACATTTCACAGCAAATACTGATGCTTCTAAACTGGGGTTTCTGAATTGCATAGGAATTGTCAGATATTCTGTTTCTGTGCATTCATATTCTTGCATGCTAGGATTTATTTTAGTAAAGCAGATTTTAATGGAATTGTTTGAAAACACTCTGTTAAGTAGTGGGGTAATAGCCTGCAGTTTGGAAGTCCCCTCGTGATAAAACGTTATAAACTGTTATTTGTATTTGTGGGTAGGTATTTTGACCATGACCATTTCTACAGTCTTAGATATTATTTGGATTTAAGATATTCTTTGGATTTTTTGGTTTTAAAGGACTAAATAATTCTTGATCCATTGGAGTAAGATCTGCCTCCTGTAAGAAGCTTTGATGTGGGAAACCCGTTGGATTTTATACTAGACTTCTTCCCTCAAAAAGTGCACCTTTCGTCCATCATTTACTCTTATTTTAGAAAGGACTTTTTAAATCCATAATTCATATTAGAATACCAAAATGTAAGCTGCCTAAAAATAAGCTAGGGGGGTATTCAGTGTTATGAGATATGCAGCATAATGCTCACTTTTCTCTCTTTCAGTTCATTCAGTGTGTCATGAGTGTTTAAATCAAGAGGAAGCTGTATGGACATAATCAACATTCCAACTGGAGTTCTCTTTTGCTCTTACTCCTCGCCTTTTCTATGTGTGTAAACTTACACTGCCGCTTTTCCTTAACAGCTGTTGTAAAGGTTTATTACTTTATGTACATCTGAAGTTTCATTTTTTGTTTTGATAATAAATCCTTTGGAATTTTGTTAATCTGTTCTAAATGTTACACCATTTAGAACTTCCTTGAGCCATTAATTATGCCTTATTTTCTTGCTAAACCTCTTTAGGTAAATTTAAGTGTGCAAAATGATATATTTCTCATTGTGGGATACTAAGCCCTTTTCATCAGACTGCAGCTGTTGTCTTTCCTCTCCTAGAAGGGCTTTTGCATGGTATTGAAAGCTATGTGCGGGGAGTATTCTTATCATGTAAGTGGTTTAGACCACTTGGATGCAAAAAAGAAACATGGTAATCGATATCAGGCTTCACCTTAGTGGAAACTTAGCACAGGCTTTACGGCTTACAGATATTTTGATGGCCATGTGAATGGACAGGGAACATGAGTGATTATTTTCTGCTTCTTGAAAACCTATTGGATAATTTGAGTGGGAAATACTGTCTGTCACCAGGTTCCTCTTTGTCATCATCCATATAAACCTTTGTTAATATACTTAAAAACCTTGTACATTATGAGCTTGCCTATGTAAAAAAGAAAATCGATAGAAAAAGATGAAGAGATTATATGAAAATATTAACGACGGTTATGTTTGGCTAATGAGATTCTAGGTGACTTTAATTTCTTTATATATTTCAGTATTTTCCAAGTTTTCTATAAAGTGTGTGCTTTCCTTATAAAATCAGAATATGTTTAAAATATTGATACTTCCATTTTGATATGCCATGTGTTCACGCTTACATTAAAAAATATACACAGTAAAAGTACTGGAAAGAAGGTACCGATATGTTGATGTGACTACCACTGGGAGTCAGGATCATGAGTTCATTTTCTTCCTTTGTACTACTTTTCCAAATATTCTCTGATAAGCAAGTATTACATTTATAATGGAAGAGATTTTTCTTTTTCATTTTGAAACCATGTGCTTTTAAGTAAAATCTGGATTCTAATGCTGGCTGTGCCTCTTACTAAATATGTGGTTTGATCATTTTAGAAAATCTCAGAGCCTCAGTTTCCCTATCTTTGAAAAGGAGATAATACCTCATGGGGTAGGGGTAGTTCTGAATATGAAAAAATGTGTTGCTTTAAGCACCAATAATGTTTCTGTTGCTTAAATTTAAAACTAGCCTAGTTTGCTCTTTTTTGCAAGAGAGCTTAACAGATAAAACAATGAAATTAGTCTATGTTCTCCCTGTCCGCAGAATATCTGTCTTATTTTAGGGTACAATGTGAGAGTTACCATTCAGATGATCAGTTAATTGTCAACCAATGAAAATAAAACATTTCTAAGCATCTTTAGCCTCATTTCACTAATTATTTTTTCAAATATTGCTAATACATATATCCATTTTATAAATATTTATTCAACCCTAACTTACATTTATGTCGGGTAGCCACACCTGGGCTACATATCAGTTTGTGAGGCAGCCTGCTTTATATTACATGGTGAGAGTAGGTTTCATGCCAGATACATTGTCTGAGAGACCGCGTAGCTTAGCTTGAGCCTGAGCTGTCCAGAAAAGGGCCAGAGGGGCTCCAAGGACCAGTGCTTGCTGTTTGCTTCAAACTCACCAGGATCCTCTGAGGAAATCATAGGGTAAGGAAATGGTCATTTCCTGGATGGTTAAGAAGGCCCTGGCTGACCCAAGGTCATGGGTCATATTTGAACCATGCTACTGCTTTGATAATTTCCAAGGTGTGCTGTGTCAGTCGTGGTTCTGAATTTGTTTTGGAGTAAGTGCTAAAGTATTACAAAACCGTCTCTCTAGAAATAGTCAATCAACTCAATTTTAATTATTGACACCTTGTAGCAAGTCTCCTTATCTCCTCCACTTATACTTGCACTGTTTTCTTTCTGTAAGCATGGAGCCTAGTCTTCAGTATGTCCCTGTAGTTAGAAAGTTTCCTTCTCCTTGACAAATTTGATGCATCCATCCTCTTTCTTTACAGTCTAAGTCTTCATTACAAGTGAATTTTGTGTTGCCTTATTTCTCTTTTATGTTGGGTTCTGTCATTCATTATGTACTTCCAATGCAGCCTCACTCCTTTAAAACTGTTGCTTGGTCTGTTTTTCTTAAAGCATCTGGCTGGAAAATGGTAAGGCCGTGAGCACAAACTTGAACACTTCAGTTATTTGGAGAATTGATTAAGTTCCTCAAATCATCCCAACTCAGGATTTAGTTTTGGAGTTGTGTGCTTCAAGAGATTCATGATTTATAAAGAACTTATAACCCTTTTCAACCCTTCCACAGGACATGGCTGCAGGAGGCCTGGTGCTTCCCTGGGGACAGTGGCGTAGGTTTGCACCCCAGCAGCCCCAGCAGTGGTGTTGAACGAATCACAGCTCTCACTCCTAGTGGGCTGACGTGGAGTTTAGACTCCAGCTGGCATGATGTTCCAGGTGGTACTGTTAGTCGATGAGATGGCATGTGACCTACAACTTCTCCTGTCTCTGAACCAGACTTTCCTGTTGCTCAGCTGAGTATTACTGTTTCAGGGTTCATCTTAATGACTTAGTAGATGCCTAAAATATCATAAGTACAAGAAATGCAGCTATATGTAGTCACCATAAATTTTTTTAACCTCATAATAAATGTACAAACCCTTAGTCAATGACTTCTGTTTTTCTCACATTAAAATAGTACCTTGGCTACTGATAACTACTTTTTTTCTCAGCAGACTGAGCTGGAGGCAAGGAAGTTGCAATTGCCAGGATAGACTGGTGGGAGAGATGGCTCTTGGGGAAACGATCAAACAAACAGCCAGGGGAAGAGTTTTTTAGGCTGTGAGTTCATGAACCCATACTTTAGAGTCTGACACAGGTGAGCTTATTAAGGAAGCACCACTGCCCTGGCCACAGGACAGGATATGGGAAACGGATCCTTGATAGCGTCAGGGAGAAAGTGTTCATGAGGCGAGGCACGTGGATTAAGAGGAGGCTCTGTCTGCCACCTGGCTGAGGAAACTGTCCAACCAAGCGAGTGAGCAGGCTTTACGAAAGGATCATTGTATTGCTCATCAGGCTGATAGTCCCTTCTTAGGAGAGCATGGAACAGAAAAGAAACAACTCCCTAACAGTACCTCCATAAACAGAGAAACGGTGGCTAGGAGAAAAATAGGATTAATGAGAGTCATGCATCAAAATAGCATAAATCTTTTATTGAAAGTCACTTTATGATGTTACAATGCGAGTAACATAGAAAACCGTGGTATCTTATTAGCTTCCAAAGTAAAGACTAATAAAATTGTGCCAGAAATTTGACCTTAAGTTACAGTGACCTTTAAAAAGTGCAAGATTTTGTTTACCTACAATATAAGAACAACTTTATAACTTGAACAGCCATAAAACAAATCACGCTTGCTCAGAAATGCAGTTGCCATATGCATTTTGGTTGTTTTTTACCAAAACCCAGTAATTTTTTAAATAGCTTAAGAACCTGAAGTGTGGAGTAGCAGAGAGACTATAACGTTAAAATGAAGCCAATCTAAGTATATACACATGATTATCTGGTTACCAAAAGTGAAACCGTGCTGCTAAGACTTCCCACGAAGTGGCTCCACGATCTGTATGCAGTTGCGACATCACCCCTCAAAGAAGATATGTGTGGACAACACTAGTGCAGACCTACACTGGCTAACAGAAACCACTAGGTTTAGTTTCTAAAAGAAGGTGTGTTTCTGGGATGCTAGATTGGAGGGGCAAGTCTCTTCCAGCAAGTGAAAAAAGGAGTACATGCTTAGTTATCCTGAATAAACCTGTTAAGCACTTTTCAAGCTAGTGTAAAAAAAAAAAAAAGTTTTCCATACAAAACAAAGGTGTTGGGTCATTTTTACCTATTAAAAGACTGGCTGTTAAAATCACAGTTTGATTTTGTGCTGGATTAGAAAAGAAAAGTGGGGTTTCTAACCGGGCAGTGATACACATGTATAATTAAGCAAGAACTCTTGTATTATTACTGAATAAACATTAATTCATATCAGCACTTTCTATATTGTGTTATCTGGTATAACTTAGCACCGCTGTGTTTAAAGATTTGGGGGCTATTTCCATTATTTTAGAGCTTGACCATCAAAACACAAATCCACATCTGAAACTTTCATAAGCATAAAAAGCTAAGCCCCAGAGTAAATGTAGATTAGTATTATATGTATATATACATTTTTGAACTTTTTTCCATAAACTCTTTGAAAACTATTTGATTTTGTAAGCACATTATCTTAAGATTGCTAGTCTCATTGTATGCCTTTTTGTAAAAAAAAAAAAACAAAAAAAAACGTTCCCTGGTTTTGATTTCAAGGATACCTAAAAACCTGAGATGCTGATGCCGTTGAGCAAACTGCCAGTCTTGAAGCACCTCCAGGTATGATACAGGTTCAATGAACAATGCAATGGGGACACACCAGGCAGGAGTGACTGGCCCATCACGGACTAGACCATGAAGCATTTATACAGTCAACTCAGTAACACTGCAAAGCACACAGATCTGTCGTTGGGACTCAGCACCTCTCTCCCCACCGCACCCCCCAGCGGCCGTCTTGTGCACGCTTGGCTTATGAGGTCTTTGTGGGGATCTCCATTCTGCTCCTATGCCAGGACTAAATGCCCCATGACCTCCCAAAGCTCACTGCTTATCTCCCTCCATCCTGAAACATACCCTGAGGACCAATCTCTCAGTCGCTTCCAAACTTGCACAATCCATGCCCAGGTGCCAATGGCCGAGACTAAAGAGGTCTCTCTCCCCGTATTCTGCACCACTCTGGTTCTCCCAAGTGCCAATTTAGGCAAAAAAGGGACTTACCTCCACGACCAATGAAAGTTCCTAGTCAGGAGAAAATGGCTGACAACTACTGAAGGGAGCGACTTCAGAAGTAGGAAGGGTCTGGAAGCATCTCTCACACCCCATAGTGAGGATGCTTATTGTTGTCAGGCTCTGGGTATAAAGGACAAAAATACTAGGTGGGTTTTTGTGTTGTTTTTCTACTTATAAACTGAACCAGAAGATGCTCCATTCTGGGGACTCTGACAAGCAATGAATAAAATGTGAACAGAAATATCATCCCCTGATTGCTAAGGTCCTGCTGCCTTTGTTTGCTCTGCATCTGTTGGTGTGGGGGAAAAGCTCCTCTTGGAATTAAAAACACCTGCCCACGGAGCATATGCTACGAGCATGCGCCAACGGTTCCCAGCACACACGCACACACCCACACACACCCCGCCACCCACCCCACCAGATGGGCTCTGTTACGTGTCAGCCAATTTTCACACGAGCGGGCTGGGCACCTCACAATCCAGTAAACAAGGTAAGCTGTTTGGGAAGGCCCTTACTTAGCTCTTCCATGTCAGAGGAACATTGCTCATCCAAAATCAGTGTCATCTTATCCACTCAGAAAATATCTCAGGGAAAAATAGAAAGTTTAAGCCCCAAATTTAGTTTTATTACCTAGAAATGTTTGCTGCTTGTATATTTTAAGCTAGTAGGATGAGAATGAGAAATTCATGTTCACTCCGTGTAAGAAAAAACGTATTGGGGTGGCAGTTTTAGAGGAAAACACATAAGTGAAAGGAAAGAGATCTCCAGGAGTGTAAAAAGTAGAGACATTATGCTGCAAATGGGAGTCAGAACATTTCAAGCAAAACTCATGCCCACTGGTAGGATGGCATTTAAAATACACTGCCTACAGGGCATCCACGGCAGCAGCCAGCAGTGGTGTCCTAACCAGGCCGGGGCAGCAGGTGTCTTCCCTCCCTTTGCTCCTTCACTCCTCCATTCAGGGGGCTACACTTTGCTCTCCCTTTCCCATATACTCTGCAAGCTGCTCAATATCCTCCCCATGAACTCTCTTTCCTTTAGGTAAAATAAAGTAGAATCGGCTTCTCTTTAGGTAAGGATTTATTATCATGTTGATTAACACAAGGAAATATTTAAAGCACTAAATATATAAGTTAAAACAGAACTACATGACAACAGGAAATGAAGAATGGATGAAATAAATAATTTGATTTTGAAACACTGAAAGAAGTGAATAGAAATACCATATTTCGTCTGGCCTGTAGGTAACTATAAAAAGTAAAGAACAAGGGCTGGCCTGGTGGTGTAGTGGTTAAGTTCACCCAGTCTGCTTCTGTGGCCCTGGGTTCACTGGTTTGGATCCCAGGCGCAGACCTATGCACTGCTTATCAAGCCATGCTCTGGCAGGTGTCCCACCAATAAAACAGAGGAAGATGGGCACAGATGTTAGCTCAGGGCTAATCTTCCTCAAAAAAAAAAAAAAAAGAACAACAAAATCTAAAAAGGTAAAAGGTGAAATGGCCACAAGAGATCTGGGACAATGGACAAGACTAAATTATGCAAATCTGCAAGGGAATCAAGAGAAAAAAATGAGACGGAAAATGACTTCCCTTTCTGGAAGTGCAAAGAATATCTAATTTTATCTTTCCAGCAACTTCTTTTAGAAACCTATCAATCTTATGTTCAGAAATCTATGCTCGACTGACCTTATGTAAAAAGCAATTTTAAAAGCCTTTTTATAGCAAGGGGGAAAAAGAGAGGGAGAGAGACTCTTAAATAATGTAGTGTCACTTAATAAAGCACCTAAATCAAATGGAAAAACATGTTTGGCATTTTAACCTGGTGTTTACTTTACTAATTAACATCTTTTTAAGGAACAGCACTGGGTTTCTTTAAAAAACACAGCAATTCCAGCAAATTGAAAGCCCTCATTATGCTCCACTGTTTGAGAAGTTTGTTCGTTTCCACAGGATGGATGTGACTTGGGGATCACTTTCTAGCTGGGAGACTCCAGAGGAGGATGCCACTTCCTGTCTGAAGACAGCGTGGCTGGACACAGAGAGCAGTCAGTGTGCCAGTCAGCTCCTTCAGGGCTCCCTGCTACCCCACAGCTTTCTTGCTGACACTCAGTGGAGAGATTTAAATGTTTCTTTAAATCAGGGTTCACTACACTGTAATGACTATGGATAAATGGAACATCTCAGGCAGCAGGTTGTCAATCTGAAGTCGTATCTATGCACAAAACTTTAGAAAGAGAGGAAAAAGGCATACAATGGAACAGAAAGGCCAAAAAACTGCTCTTCTCTGCTTAGTAGAATAGTCCTATAGTTGACTGGGGGATACCAGTATTTGTTGCATGATACATACTGCTATGTGGCCTCAAACTTCCTCTACAAAATAGATAGTAAAAAAAAAAATAATGCTGTGCTTGTTTTAGTGCCATGGGTCCATTCTCCCTGCTTCAGTGGATGGACAGTCATAAATGTTTGGATTTAATACATCTAGAACACTAACCATAAATGTACATATAGGTACTTCTTGAAACTATCCATGGAGATTATAAACTTGTCAAAGAATTTTGCAAATGGCTGTAAGACTGTTTAAACATTCTTTGATAGAGCAGATGCCCAGAACTGAAGATTAAAGCTACTATAAAATCAGTCTCTCTGCAAATAAAACACTTTTTTTTCAGTTCCATGTGAAGGTTATTACTAAGGAGGATGACTATAAACTATATACCTCTAGAGCAACCACGTCTCCCAAAGGCACAGATTAATGATTTTTACTTGGAATAGCAATTTTCATGTAAAAATAATTGAGAAGGTGAGGAAACAGAGAGAGGGGTGAGGAGAGCTGTTGACTGCGTAGCTAACCAAATGGATTCCTTCAAACTAGGGCTTGTGGAACTGTAACTATGAAGCATATTTACACGAGGCACCTTACATTCAAATCTATAAACTCTTTTATAGTCAAAATAAACCTTATAACATTAGTATTTACACATTCAACACTAGAAAACGTTCAGTGCACATTAAAGCAATCTTGGGTCAAAAGCCACTTTATTTGCTACATCTTTAAATCTGTCTGCTCTCCTGTCCTCGTCTTGAGCTATGTGGCAACATCACCCAACACTCGTCCAAATCTCAGCCTGATGGATCATTTTATTGTAGTATCGACAATCACATCCGTTCCTATCATGAAAATGCTGTTTACACTTTATTGTTTTGGATGATTAAAACGCTTTTCAAACATTTTCAAAGGCTTTCAGAAGAGAGGTCCATCAGAGAAGACATAAACACATAGAGCATAAAACACTGCCTTCTACCTCAGCCCTTCAGTTGGGGCATCCAAGGTGATTACACGTGGAGATGAATGGATTTGTCCATGGACATTACAGAGAGAGATCAAATTTAGGGGACATATCTGAAATTTTGTCAGCAGATTCCATTTCTCTCAAGAAAAAGGAGAGGAGATGACGAAATTCAGAAGCACTCTTCACATCAAAGTATTTGATGGATCCAATCAACTTCTGAGCTCACTAGGGTAGCCTCCTTAGGGAAGCTTTCTTTCAGAATGACAGAGCTTCATTATGACAGCTATCAAACTTTGGTTTTAAAGAAGGGGCATTAACATAGATTTCTCACTTTCCTATGGATTAAAAAAATAGAGAGTTCAAAACATCAGATTCCTTCCCTTGCCAGCTGTTTGAATAACTTCACAGTATCTGCACATGTGTGGCTTTAGGCTTCTTTTAACCCTTTGTGGCCTGTTGAGGCTTCCCAGCCCAGCTGGTAGACCCTTCCATCATCTTGCTTCCAAGTCAGTGCAGAATGACCTGGTGGGACTCGCATCCCACTGATGATAAATATCCTTAATAAACAGTGTAAAAGTTGTTTTTATTAAAACAAGTCACTCATTTCACAGATAAAGGTGACTAAAAAGTTTTGTTAAAGAACAAACTTTTAGGCCACAAAGGGTTAGCATATTGGCAAGTTGAAAGCTGCCAACGCATCAGCAGCCCCTGGTCTCATGTGTCTTTGGTGCACTTGCTTGATCTCAGCAGGACATACTGCTGTGGGGCTCACAGGCCTTAGACTTGCAGATGTGCTCTGGTACTGAAAGGTAACAGCTGCTGAGGCAGGCACTGTAGCCCCCAGAAGGAAAACGGACAGGCTGGAGGATTCCCAGGGAGCAGCCCCTCAGCAGCAGAGTGCCTGGAGGCAGGCGGGACAACAGCTGCACTACTGGACACCTCCCCCTGTGAGCTGTAAAGCCCAGAAGTTTTGCTGGGCATTTTGTTCTCCTGCTCAATTAATTACTCAATAAAACTGCCTCCAGACCATGTAAAGTTTAAAGGGATAGCACATGTTCTGGACAAATACCAATTACAGAGAGACACATTTACAGCATTGACCACTATATTTACAACATCATCTGCTTATAATTTTTAAAGACCATTTGATGGATGACAATGATGTGATTGTGACTGATTCTTCTTAGGCGTTTGGCAAAATACACTTGTGTGTAACAGCTGCTTTTTTTTATTTTAAAAATGTTTACATATGTACAATTGTCCTTGTATGCTGATATAAATATGAAAAGTAAAAAACAAAATGAAAATAAAAATACATGTTTAAAGTTAGCATATGGGATATTGCCCTCTCAAAGCTTTAAAGTCCTGCAGAAAAATCTTATATGCCTTAGCCCTGCATGCTAGTTTCTATTATGGGATGTTGTTTCCTTAAATGTGGAAAATAACAAAGAGAAGCTTCAAGCACAAAGCATTACTGTCTATAATGAGGATGTGCTTCAGAACGTCAAGTTCTGAATACACTGTTGTCCCTTAGGAAACTTGCTACATTTGGGTCACGTGAGTTAATTTAGTAATATTTCTACATATATCTGTCATGCAGATTATCCATTAACATACCAGTACCTTTATGGTTCCATGTTATATTGTAACATTTCAGCAGTTCTTTTCATGGTTCAGTTAAATCCTAAGCCAATGACAAAAAGAAAATGGTATCCAGATGTGAGACACAGCTTCCTCTCCTCTATGGCATCTCAGAGGATCCTCGTATGGTCTGAAGAGCAGATAGATTTGCAGTGATCCCATGAGGCTGGGTTTCTATAAAAGTTGAAGTAAACAGTTTCGGTGTATCACATGTAAACAGTTGATCTTAAATGGATGTCTCCCATAGCTGCACAACAGAGAAAGGCAAAATTGGACATTGTGAAAGCAGGAGTCAGATGTATTCTGAGCTATGAACATAAAAATAATTGGTGATTCCATCCATACTTAGGTGATTGTGGATACATGCTCTTGTGAAGCCAAACGAATGGATAAAACAAACACTCTAATTTTTTTTTAGTTCTCTCTTTCCTTTAAACTTCTATCTCAACCTTTTTAACAAGTGCCACCTTTTAGTACAAAAAACCCGCAAATCCTCATTTAATGTTACTTGAAATTTTGAATAAATTAAATACTGTGTCTCAAATGAAATAAAATAATTTAAATGTTATTTTTTTAAACTACACATACATTCTCATGGATTCTCATACAGCCAGCTAGAGCAGTGGTTCTCAACCCAGCTGCATTTTTCAATGATCTTGGGATATTTTAAAAGTCCCACTGCCTAGGGAGCACACCAGACCAACTAAATCAACACCTCTCTGGGTGGCACTCAGGCATCAGTATATTTTAAAAACCCTTCAGACAATTCCCACGTACAGCCAACACTTAGAATTACTGACCTTAGGGAAGTGTGATTCCACCAATACCACCATCACCCACTTAAAAATCTGCCCTGGGCCTATGACCAGGCTAACCACTCTCCAATTCCATCACTACCTCCTAGAAAATTGTCCTCTTTCAGGAGCTGACATATCAGAGTAGAACGATGCATCCAGCGCAGGATGTCAATTCCGGTGTTCCCTCTCCTTGCCTCTGCCACCAGTTCTTTTTACTGGCCCTGTTCATATCTAATTTCTACAATGTTTGGTAATTGCCTTGATGAACTGAAAACTACTTTGGCATGATCAAATATGAATGCAACTCAGTTCACCAGAGAAGGAAGGCCAGTTAAAAATAAAAGCAAAACAGAAAAGAGATCAAGCTGATAAAATATGTTTCCAGGCGATATGATTTGGGTATCATCATTATTATAAATGAAACAAAGAAACCCTAAGACAGTGTGACTTAGGTTGCATCCAATTTCCATCCAAATTCCATTTTTATTGGAAATCTGGGCCATGTCACTGTATACCTAATGAGTTTCAGGGAACGAAAAAGGAGAAATAGCTAACTGATTAAGTGGGTGTTTCTATATAGGTTTCCTTAATATGTCCTCTTGAATAGAAATCTTGTTCTGAATGCCCTGTTGGTTACTCCACAAGGATTGTGGTAAAGCCGCCTGCGTTATCTAACTTAGGTCTGCTTTATATGTCCTTTTCACTAAAAGAGACACCCATCTTCTCACCCTTTGGAAATCAGATCTCTCAACTGTGAGGATCTGTGTGTGTGGATGACACCTGTTGTAGAGACAAGTGAAAATGAACAGTTAAAAACAGGGCTTGCAGAGTGTCTGAGGGAAAGAAGATCTGGACTGATGCTCACATGATGGTATGGCGTATTAAACAGTTCAGACTTCAGCTTCAGTGAGCCCAGTTTCCTCACAAATGGTTATGAAGATTAAATAATAAGTGACAACTTGCAGAAAGAAAGGAAGAACAAAGGAATGACACTGAGAAAACCTGAAGGTCACAATTATCCCACTGAGCAAAAAGGAGAAAAGAGCTGGCACGCCATCACTTTTAGGAATAGGCATGACCTTGGCCATGCCTGGGTGGCTGTAACAGAGAGGTCACTGATAGAAAGATCTACTTATTCGATTTTCCAAAGCCTACAAAGACAGCCCAGAGACAGGGGCTGCCTATTCTGCAGGATTCTACCACACGCTCACAGGGATGTTCTACAGTGGACAGAACCAATCAGACCTCTCACACAACTATCCCAGAAACTTCAGTCTTCATCGTCACCCTACTCAGCCCAGGGAAGGGGCCAAGGGCCAGCCATTTCTTCTGGGGAGGTGTCATTTTCATGGGCTCTCATGTGGGAACATCGCCAATAATCTGTACCCTGGCATGACAACAGTGGAATGTCTCCAACTAGACAGAGCAAAACAGCAATGTAGACAATTTTCGGGGGGAAAAAGTGGGGTACTATCCTTCAACAATTCCCTGGGGAGGGGAGGAATGGCATCAGTCTTAGATCTCATTACCACATACCCATATCATGAACAACTGGATGCCTATTAACAAGTGTTTTTTTTAAGGCCAGAAAGCTGAGGGCTGAGGATCTGAGTTTTCTTCCTTTCCATCTTTTACCATTTCCCATATTAACATATCAAGGTAATTTTTTGTATGATTAACAAAACACCACTGATTGTTTTTAAAGTCTTTCTGATTATAGTGATCTAATCAGCTTCTAATGAATTGTGTTTTCTTACTGACTCTGAGTTGATTGAGTTAAAATTTGAATAATCGGTGTTTACCTTGAAACCCATAATTTAAGTTCAAGATCAAAGAGGTTCTGAAAAATCATTCAAACCCAAAAGCCTAGGAACCCAGGATGCACCAGCAGATAAATCTGCCCAGGCTTTTAAAGCTTCATTTTACTTCTTTGCAAAATCATTTCTGAGAAGATCATCATTATAGTGTAACTGACCACAACAGAGCCTGGACATCAATAAAAGTAATTATTCTTTAGTTATATCTTTTACTTAAGCTTCTGAGGGCTGGTCTGCCTCCCTAAACTCAACTATATCTCAAATTTCACATAATGGATGTGTTCCGGGAATGCTGTAAGACTGAGTAGAATCATGATTAAAATGTAAAAGAGGACTTAGTATTTAAATGAAACTTCTGGCGAATCATATTTTTATAAAAACAATCAATTTCACATATGTTTTTAAATCTGGCTTTTTTTAAATATAAAAAGTTGCTAAATTTCACCGTACCCTTTGCCATACTCTTTTAATATTACAGATTTGCAAGTCTCCTTTCCTTGTATCCAAATTCCACTCCCATCTCCAAGACATTGATCTGATTTTCTGTCGCCAGTTCCTATTTCTAAAATCCTCTTGGGTGTTATTAGCCAGTGAACGGTCCAAGTAAGCAAACTGGGCATGAAAATGAGACTAGTTTACTTAATCTCTGGCATTTCCAGGTATATTAATACACTGATAAAGCGAAGCACATTCTCTGTCTTTTCCAGTTGTAATATATTAGCTACCATGCATAATAAAAGATATAAATATACAGCAATGAATGGTTAATAGATCCCAAATATTCCTAGAAATTATCAATGCAGTAATCAACCTAATTTCCAAATAAAAATCTGAGCCCCAAAGCCCCAAGAATCTTCAATTTTTCAAATTTAATTTTTTCATTTTCTTGTGAACAAAGAAGGAAAAAGGTCTCTCTCTTTTAAAACATGAACTCAGAGATGAACGATAATGACTGGGGATGTTGGCACACCGAGGAAGTTTCCACATACCCTGGCACTTTGTCGGTTCACTCTCTTCTCCTCGTCGGGAAGTGGGGGCATTGGGTAGGGGTACTTCCTGCTGGAGGCAATAGACCCAGTTGATGAAGAAGGAGACTTGGCAGGAGATAAGGTCCTGAGACGTTGAAACACAGGAAATAAATATGATGTGATGACCTCATATCTTTTTCAAATATCTGAAGAGTGGGTTCAGAACAAACCCTCTGATTTCTACTTTCATAGGCCACTACTGCAAAGGTTTTGACTACTGGGAGATATTCTGTCACTCACAACACTGGAATGCTGGAATTTTATCTTCCTAATTTCATAACGGCAAGGATTGTTTATAATGTTCGTACAGAGAATCATACTTTTCAACTAGAAAGCCAATAATGAAGTTTCCTATAGAATAGCTAAAAGGCTAAAATGGAGAAGGGATAAAATTATTCTAAGAACTCACAATGGTGAATTAAGTGTACAACATATTAATAGTCTGCCTTATTTTTACCACAATGTAAAAAATGGTTTTAGTACAGTAATTCCAATTATATTTTTAAGATCTGAAAATATATACAATTGACATATTTATTAGTTGCTAATTCACACACCAGTTCACACAAAACTCATGCATTCAGAGGCCAGTGTGTTAGTTGTGAAAGAACAAAGGCAAATACAGGGGTTTTAATAATAAATTAGTAAACATGCAAGCAGTAAGGAGTGCAGAGTTCCAGCCAAACAAAGAGTCTGATGAGAACATACAAAAATGGTCTGATTAGTCCCTATCATCAGCATTTCTGTACAGGGGAGGATTCTAAGCCATAGAAGTAGGTCCTCATAACCCACGTTGGGTACACATATCATGTCAATAAGGTGGCTACACTTTATTGACTGGAATCTTAATAAAACTAAAACCAAAACATAAAAACCCTTTCTATTTGGATAACGTGTTCTCTTCATCATGGAGATAGTCCATACAAAAGATCTACAGAAGCTCCTGGTGTATTATGTTGTTCTTGTTTGATTCTGCACGTGCACTGGTAATATTTATGATTAAGCTGAGTACACTGGAAGAGCCCATATCTGCTACCTTGTCTTTAAAGTGAAAAAAAAAAAACAGCTGAGAGTGAAAAGTGTCCACTTACACTACATCAGTGGAAAACAGATGTGATAATTTGGCAGTAGCTATCCATTCACAAATGATATCACTACACATCCACGACTCCTCAAATCCTGGTGCAAGGTGGTAATGACCCACATCACTGAGCTGGTTACACTGCCACGTTAGAACGTCAGGACTTAGTTTACTAGGAAGCCCCTCCTTTCAAATCCATTTCTATTTTATGGACGTTGAATTCCAATTAAGGTTTGAAAATAGTTTTTCTACAAACCCTAAGATCCAAGTGAACAATTCTTGCTCAATTTTAAGAATCAAGGGTGATTCAGTTTACTTTTAATCTGTAATTCCTAACGTTTCCTCTATTTTTGGAAAATGTCCACTACCATTCCTTAGTGTGAACTGTTAGAATATTGTGGCTGTCTGACTCCTCTTGTGTTAATGCTCTCTACTGCAGAACACACGGGTGGAACTAAGAATATCAGTACTTCAAATCATCTAAAGTACTATTAAAGTAATGTACTACTGCATATTTTTCTAATTCAGAAGTTAATGATTTTTTTTAATCTTAGGAAAACATTTCAAATAGGACTAAGATCTTCAGGAACCAAATTCAGTATGTGTAGAATGAGGACAAACTTTTGTATTTAGATATTAAGATACAGCTATATAAAACAAGGGATATTAACCAGGCTTTGGGTTTTTAGCCTAATCGCTACTGATAAGATATCCAAATTCAGGAAAGTTAGTCAGGTACACAAACAAATACATACATTTTGTTTACTTTAGGGGATCATGCAAAACGAGTCCTCTTTTTAATTTGCTACAGTGTGTGTGTCCATAGCATGAGCTGTTAGCTTATAGCTTCAAAGTCATGCCAGCCGTTCACTTGGCAGTGGGTCCAAAAGACCAGCTTTGTACACAAACAAGGCCATTCCAATGAGAGGTGCCGAAAGTTGAGTATTGCCTTCTAATATCCTTCCAGGGCCAAACCAATAATGTGTTAAAACAAAAACAGGAGGTATTCTCCAGAACCCCAAAGAAATCGCACATATACTACTTCTCACATAAACACACTAGCTAACTGACACTTTGGACCCTGAGGGGAAAGAAAAGCCAAGCAGGACAGTTTTAGTACGGGTGAGGGGCATTGGGTCCTGGAGGTTGGGTGGTGTGTAACAGCATAAAGGGGACTATCTTGGGGATATGGAGAGCTCCAGAGCAGGAGTCAAAATAACATTAGGGAACAAGGCAGGGTAAATCAGCTTAGGAAAAATAAAAACACACTCAAAATTTCTCACAAATGTCTAAGAAAGACATTTCTCCAAAACCACCTCCAAGCTCTTTTCTGACCCTGGCTACTTGCCTGGTGGTTCCAGTCTGGCTTTCACTGAAAACCAGGCACTGGCCCAGCTCATTCACTTACAAAGTATCTTTGGACAAACGTTAACCATTATCATTACTGCATTTTTCAAAACTATAATAACCATAGTAGATGCCATTTAGAATTACACAAGGAAGTCTGTGTGGCAATGGATTGTGGTGTATCTTGGGGTTACATGAGACTTTCTGGGCTTGCTTTTTGTACACCTGTCTGTAAGGCCAATCTCAGTTCAGCTCTGCCCCCTAGAACTGACTAAAACCAGGCCAGTCACACATGAGGGACACAGGTCCACCCTCATTCACTGGACTGTGTTCATAAGCAAATTTTATAGTAGACTAATCTAGAAGGATTTATAAAGTATCCTAGGATAGGATTTCAATGGTCAATATCCACCCTGCTACTTTAATTACAGTGAAATGGAAAGGGAACAGATTTTGGAGTCAGAAAGAGCCTGGCTCATAATTCTGGTTCTGACACTTAACTAGCTGTGCTATCTTGAGTTATTCTTTGTGCCTCAGTTTCCTCCATCCATAGAAAAGGAATAAGAATGCCTACATCTCACGATATTGTGAGAAATAAAGGTACATAATAGGCACTCAACACGAGTTATTATTATTAGTTTCTTTTCAGAGTTATTGCATTTTCCATAAGATCATGGAAGTGGACTCAAAAACCACTAATGAAGTGAGTAAACAACTGGATAATACCCAAGAGTAGGGATACCTTCTAAGAGTACGGAAAGCACTGTCACCAACAGAACTGCCCCAGGACCTAGGTGTGGGGAGATAATGCTCTTTCCCTGATGTCACCTGCACCTTCTAGATGACCTGAAGACATGCTGGCAACCAGGTGAGCAGACACTGTCATATAAGAACTGGGTAAGGGAGCAGAGCTGAGGCACTCTGACCACTCAAGATCTTTTGGCATTTGTTTTTCTCTTTGTAGTGATGTGGATACTATATTTTAAATGCTGTATTTTGGACCAGTTTGCCACAGTCACAAAGACCCCATTGCATTTTAATAAGGATGCCACACACCCCACACCACATGGATAATTAATAAAGTAGCCTTTGCCCTCATTGGTGGTTTTGGCAGGAGAGGTAATCCTGAATGACCTGGCGGCAGATGAAGAAGACCTGAGCTTAAGCATAGGATTGGCAAAGCATAAGGTAAGGTGTGGATGCACTCTGGGCTCCTATATGAGGCTTGGCTTGGAAGGAGAATGGATGAAATTCTCTCTGTTGCATTAAAATCATTGTGTTAAAAGCCCTGGGGTATCTCAATTATTCACCTCTTCCACAGAAATTTAGTGTTGATTTTCATGTTTTACTAGTATAGTCCTTATTAACCCAAAAATGACAGTTAATTATAACCCTCCACTGAATTATATCTAGCCTTTAAACACAAACAGGAATTTTTAATAATTAATTCTTAATGTGACTAACCACTGCAGGAAGCAACATCTCATATTAAAAGAGGAGACAAAGGAACCCTCAAAAATTGCCCTTGCAGCTTTGCACGTGCAACCGGGGGTGCCAAAGCATTTCCCCATCCAAATTGCGTTTAGTCATGCAGCTTCTGGGCAGACCTGGGTGCTGATTTTAAGAAACGTGAACTCTTCTCTGGGAGCCACATAAACTACTCAGCTTACCCAGGGGAGGTGAATCAACTCTTCCGGGGTACCATTTCGCAAATTATTGCTGCAAAAATGCTAACTCCATTTAGGTATAAAAAGCCCTAGCCCATATGGGACTAAAGTCATCCTGTTTTGATTCCATGGCTGATACAAATTACAATCTGCCCACAAGCCTGAGGAAAATAGAAGGAGAAATAGGACTGCAGGTGAGCCAAGATTCCAAACAACATTCAAAATCATCTTACCTGTCTTCCTGACGTTGGCCATCTTGGGAGCTATAGGTGAGGGTGGGATGTTTGAATGTGAGTGTATGTGTATGAGGTTCAGTGGGAAAATGGTATAAGCAGAAGGACAGAGAAGGAGGGAAATATGAGGTATAAAAGCAGGGTATATTTTTTGTGAGCAGGCAGGGTTATGCTTTCCTTGGGATATATGCAAATGTATGGATCAAATTAAAATGCAGGTAGGTCTAATCATTTTCTCAAACTATACATGTCTAAACTAAATGGTACACTGGAAGAGAAAGTCCACCTTATATGGGTGCTGAGAGTTAAATACACATACATATTTTGATAACTGTTAAATGCTGACTCAAGTCATGGCAATGAGTAATCTGAAAGCTTACTGTTAAATAATGTTCGGGAGAGGTAGTAATTGAATCTATATTTCTTCTTTACATTAGTTGGCCACAAAGTAGTCAGATATAAAATGGACTTCAGATATAAAGTACTTCTAGGAAATCATTTTGATATTATAAAGAGTGAAAAAATGCCATTAAGAGCTCTTGCAAATTCTCTCTGACCTCTAATGTTACTCTGAGCTGCAGTTAATTGAGTAAATGTGCTAGTTTCTAAAATGTAGGGATACCCTGTCTGCTGTTTGTGAACCAAGAACATGTTTCTGATCTGCTTCCTGTTCTATGTGAAGTGTTAGACAATGACATTCTTACTGGGATAAAAAGATCCCTCAGATGCTTTGTTGAGCATCTGTAAAACACTTCTCAACAGAGCCCTTCTCTGGTAGCACATGGTTGTACTGAGCAAACAAAACCTAAACTCATCCCATACACTCTCAAGTGGTCAACAGTCTCTCAATAATTTTGAAGTTACATTAAATCTTTAGTTTTTACCAGAAGTAAAATTTCACTATATTTCACTTAGTTTCTTTCCATGTTTTTCCTTGAGTTTTCGTATGCATTATACACTCTTAAAGGCAGGAAGTAGGAAAAATGCACCATGACACCACTAAATTCTAGAAATTAAATTATTCAGGTTAATAGTGCTTCTTTATTAGTGGGAAGTATGTTTCATGCCCATGGAACACTACACAGCATAAAATGAAGAGAAGCTACTAAAAAGCTCAAGATGGTGATAGGGACATGCACTAAATGACAACCTTTTCAAATGGCTTCATTTGAAACATTCAGAAAAGAACTAGACTTGCTCTCGAAGCAAAAACAGGGATCAAAAGGCAGCAAATAAACAAAGATCCTTTTCCACCTATGGGAACTTGTATTGGGAGATACAAGATAGAGAGCCAGTCACGCTACAATATTTGTATGTGCTGGGAGAGTTTGAAAAGGATATAAAATTAATTTATAAAATACCTAAAGTATGGTCCTTCAGTGTTTTTATTCACATCTTCTACCCACTTAGCTACATTATAGTCTCTTTTGAACCATGGGTTTAAATACCTGCAGAAAGCAATGGAAGGAACAAAGAAAGCAGAACAAGATAGAAAATCTGAAAATACACAGCACAAGCTTAGCAAGGATGTTCTTCACCCTCCAAATGCAAGTGACTATGGCAAATAAACCAGGATGGATGTTGGGTGATTATGAGGCAGTCTGTACAATGACATGAGAATAAACTCAGCTACAACAAGGCTCAAGGCATTTTAGAACATATTCAACATTTCAGGGAAAGCCTGTCCAGTGGTTTCCCAAGTGAATTAGAAGCTCTCTTTCAATCATAGTACTGTCAGCAATCCCATTCACCCACCTCCAAAGTGGCTTTTTCCAGGCCACTTCTCATTTGGCTCCTTGGTTTTCAAATGATAATGGCGCTTTTTGAGAATATTCAGATGGCTGCAACTCCAACCTGGTGTTTGGGCATATAACACCCCAAGAATAATTAAAAGGAGCAAAGTTCTCTTTCCAATATGAAAGGAAGGACTTTACATGGTCTTTGTCTTATTCCCATTAGCAGATCCCAAGGTGGAGTTAACAAGAATGGTGCTCCAGTTGGCACTATAAGGAGCAGAAAAGGTCCCAGTCTTCTGATCCTGGAGCCCCAGCACACATTAAGTGTGACCCAAACAGGCCTCCGTGATCTTGATCTGGGCTTAGTAATTTAGGTGCAGTTGTAATATTCCTTCCTCCTCTCTGTGCACTCCAGACTAAAGTGCTCGTGTTTCCATTAGGAAATGGCCTTCAGAGGTCACCTTCTGAGTATCTGATCATGAGTCGTGTGAGTGACCACCAGAGAATAATAATGACCTTAGTTAGCATTTCCCTGAAAGATCTGGCAAAGTCCTCATCAGAATTACTGCACAAAGGAAAATTTAAAATGTAGTAAAATTGGGAGTGCAAGTTTTTGGGGTTTTTTTTCAGAGTTTCCTTTGATTTTTTACCCCAGGAGCCAAGCAAAAATCTATCCCCTTAGAATTTGCCCTTGTAAAATAAATATAGGTTCAACAAATTCAGTCTTGGAAGAATTGGGAGGTCTTATTGACTTTTCTCATTTAAAAAGTAACTTCTAGAGACACTATAGACAATGACGATCCAAGCTCTATAAAACGTTTAAAGTTATTTGAAAACAAGCCAAGGGAAATTATAAAATACACTATTCACTTGTGGTTAAAGTTTGATCCATTCCTCCAAATTTAGTTTTAGTTAGTAAATACATTTAAATCAAGACTACATTTCCACAGTTATGTAAACAAAATTAGAGTACTTTTTCCATAGCCCTTTTTCTTGTTTTTAGCTATGACCAATGTACAGCACAAAATAATGTCACGAAGTTCCCTGTTGAGAGAAGGGGTTGGTTGCTTTTTGTGCTTATAAGACCATTTTGCTAAGATAGTGTCCCCTAACTCAGGAACAACTCACACTAGTTTTGCCTTTAGCCACAATCATTGCCAACTTGTGCTTTTCACAGAGATAGCCAATTAAAACTTGCATCAAGATTTCCACTGAGACTCTGAACAAAAAGAAAAAGTCAAAAAGCAAGTACAGCCACAGATGAAGGCTAGTGAATGCTCTGGCCTGAGGAAAACTGTTGAAAAAGCCCATGCAGCTGTTACCGGGTGAAACATTGCCACACAGCAAACTGAGTCCCCACGGGCAGTCAGCCACTTCCAGGAGGAGGCACATGTGCCTTTCACTGACAACCTTAGAAGCTCAAAACAGTGGTGCCATGGCTGTTCCATGAAACCTGCAGCCACATGGCTAGGCTTGCACATGATGGACATTTTTTTCCATCTCAGGGAGCATCTCAGAAGGCTGTGATCACTTCACTAGAGGTCACTGAAGAGAGCTCTCAATTGTTGTTCCTTCTGGGGACCAGCCCATGCAAATGTCTTCACAGTGGACTTCCTAATGTCTCTAGGTCGTGGTGGCTGGAGTGACGGGATTTTATCAAACTGCTCTAAACCTGCCTAGGTGGCTTGACTTGGCTTGTAGCACAACATGCAAAAAAAATGCAATAGACAGGATAGGAGAGCTCTTTGTGTTCTTCAGGATGGAAAGGCAGAGGAAAATCAGCTGGTGCTGGCTGGACCAGGACCACCTCTGAGCAGACGTTGGGGGTGTCAGAGACCAAATGACCCTGTTCTCAGCCAAGGAAGGGACTGGGAGGGAGATTAAGTGGCAGCCCAGAATGAAGGGGCAGGTGGAGACTGACCTGTGATCCAGACTCCCTGTCTGGGGGCTGTCAGAGCCCCCTGGGCTTATGCCTTGGGATGGGACTGTCTGGGCGAGGGAGTGCCCAGGCTCAGGTGCTTGGGGCTCCCTCCTGTAAAAACACAATATATAATACAAAGTCTAAGCCAAAAACTTTTTTTACATCATGTACAACAGTGAGGAAGAAGCAAAATCTTTGAGTGGAAAAACAATACAATGAACAAGGACATTTTATGTTGTTAATTAGCATAGTACTCATTGGTGGTACATGTTTTAATTTGTGTCCCGATGTTTCACCATCCTTTGGGATGATGAGATATTAAAGGGAATGTTGAAATAACGGACCTGATAATACCTCTTAATTTAAAAAACTAAAAAAGATATGTTTGTCTATGGTCATTCTGCTCCTCTTATAGTCACACAAATGATACTGTTATATCAGAAGCAAATGGGGTCATTTAACAAATATGAAAAGTATTTTAAAAAACTTGTCAATAAATTCTTTATATGGTATGTATTAGGATCGTTTTAAGGAAAAAAACATATATATATATGTTATATATATATATATATAGCGCCCGTACAATAAGGTATGTGAGAATACTGGTCAGCTTCACAGATTTGGCTCCAATCAGGTAACATGAGTCATGTAACCCAAATCTGAAAAGTCTGAAAAGTCTCAGGGAGTCCTTAATACTTCTTCATAAAGATGATTCCATTATAATGTCTTATTAAATATTATAACATCTCACAGGTAAGATTTTTCAAGGGTTATCAGTAGTATCATAATATTTATCACATGATACAAGTAGGAATTTTACAGAAAATTTTTAAAAAATAAGTGATTACTCTAGAAAATATTGTATAAATCTTGCTAAATACCTAGTATTCTTTGGGTCCTAAATCATAGCTTTAATATAATGTTGGATTTTTTTTTATTCACTTGGGAGTTTTCAAAGCCTTGTTATAGGAAATACTGTCAGAACACTGAGCAGTACGGAAAGGAAGTTCTAAAGAATATTTTGCAGTTGTATCTGCACTCTTATGAGCAACCAAGATAAGCTGAGGAGCTCTTACCAGGTGACCTCATGCAAAACAAATCAAACAACATTCCAAGAAGAGTTTATCCACAATGAACCCTAAAGCATCCAAGCGCTTTGGGAATGTATAAGATAAACTCTAACGTGTTAGTTATTTATGATGGAGTTCTAGGATGCCATTCTGGACCATGCAATGTTATCACTTGAACCTATCTATTGTTTCTAAGGTAAAGTATCCTCTAGTAAAAACTTTGACAAGCCACTTACAATACCGTCAGCAGGAAGGTCCAAATTTCAGGGCAATGTTATTGTCCTGGACTGAAAAAGGCAGGGTATATGATGGAAAAGCTAACATAAGTTTCTGACAAGCAGTTAACAAATACCCGCTCTTCAGATTTTTTAAGTATTAAGGCATGAAGAAGCAATAGAGATCCTGAGAATAATAACTAGCGCTGCAGTGAGAAATAAGTAAATAAATTTTAGGTGGGTCAAAAAGTATGGTTAATTAAAACCAGGTAGCAAGGTCCAGAAGGATACCAAGGGTGTGTTTTAGTCCACCACGGGACTGGTGTTTATCTCATTATAAATGACTTTAAATTTAACTTTCAACCCCATCCCCACTAAAAAAAAGAGTGGCTATCAGCTGAAACGTATAGTGTTGCATTTAGTGACAATGATTCCGTTAAAGACCAAATTTAGGTACATGCCCTTTTAAATGTCCTCAGAAGGAAAATTTAAAAGGGAAACTTATCCATTAGTCTGAGAGAATGGTTAGATTGCAGCCATGAAGCCCTCCAAGCGGTGGTTTCATATTGTGAGCAGATCATGCTCTAGTAAGGTGGGAATTTTTCCCTGATGCTTCGAGGCTGTGTGAATATTGGGGAGAGGAAGGGTGACCCCTCTGAAATGGCTGGACCCCGGGTGATGAGAAGAAAGGAATGTTATCAAAATTCCCTTCAAACAGAACCAAGACACCACAATGGCAGGTTACTGGAGGAAAAAGCCTGCAGCAAGGGTGAGACCCCCACTATCAGTGAATATTGGTATGGGCACAGTTGCGGAGATGCCTATGTAAAAGAGAAAAGCCACGGTTAATTTTAAAACGGCAAAAAAGGAATTAAAAAGACAGAACCAAGACCAGAGGCATGGTTTACAGTTCTTTGATGATCTAGTTAATTAATGTTCACACTAATTGCACAGGACCTTGGTATGCCTTTTTCCATTAGAGGTTCAGACTTACTCAGTTGAATTAGACCGAGGTCTAAATCTTTTGCCTCTGATTTTCTTTCTGTTGCCTCCCAGGTTACCTGAAAAAGATGATTTACAGCTAGATTTGAATGTAAATAAACACTTGCCGTGTGTTTAATTACACGGTATTTCAAGTGGCTGTAATTCACAACCAGCACCACCCCAGAACACAGGGCTTTCTAGCACTACACAGCCTTCTCAATGTGTCTAGTGCACACTGCTATGGAATCTCATCATTACCCATCCAAGAAAAAAGAACTGGACTCTCATAATAAATGCCCTTCTCTCTGTTGGAGAAGAGCTAAGGAGCTTACAGGAAAGAACAAATCTTTACAACCAGGAACCACAAAATACAGAATTTGGGTTATGTGGACAGATGGATTCACAATGCCACTCTATACCTTGCCAAGAGTTACTTCGAGGTCGCCCATTTTCACAGATGTCTGAAATATGTTTTGTGTCTGGAATCCTTTCACTCCAAGAATGAGAGAGTCCATTTGACCTGAAATTGAAAATGTTGTATATATTGTTCAAAAATATAATCAAATGAATATTTTGAAATCAGTAAGCAAAATTTCTAAGCATTACTGTGCATTAAATAAAATAAATCAAGAAAGAAAAAAATCTGAAATGAAAGCATGAAGAGAACATGAAAGTCTTCATGAAGAAGGCAGAATTACACAACATCCAATTTAAGAAAAGTCAAATACAATGGAACCCCATTACAATAGTTTATAATTCAAAAGTATCAGGATACAATGCAAGCCAATTACATTCCCCAGAACACAGCAACCACATATAGAAAATTCACTACATATTTCGGTTACATAACCCGAGCAGCAGTTATAATGGGGTCCCACCATAGATGTTTCTTAATTGTAAAGCAATGGTTTTCACTCAAATATTATGAGAACATGGACTTCCAAGAGATTTCATTAAGATTTGCTCAACTGAACTGGTTAACCTTTGTCAAAGTAATATTTAGGATTTCTTAAACAATAAAATTATTTTCTGAGAATTGGCATTTTCTCCACAAATATGGCCCCGAAAAATGTACTAGTGCTACTTAATTGTCCAGTAACTGAAAGGAATCAGATGTTTATCACAGAAACATCTCTCACAAAGCCCATGTACCATTAAGCCCTTCTGCTATTGTGTCCTGCTATCTTTAAAATAACTGTCCACAATAAGCAAACTTTACACACCTACCTTGTACCATATAAGTATTTTGACAAACTACATATACTTAGGAGGAGTCACATATTTTGATACAATTTTAACTGCTTAAAAATGATAACCCATTGAGATTTTGCTAAAATCCAGGAATTATTCAAATCAATGTTTTAAGTTCTTCTTGAGGTACTTTAGAAAATAGCACTATACTTGAAGTCTTTTCCACATATCATTGCAGCTAATTGCTAGTAATGTCTATTTTAAAAGGAGCCTTCTACTGATGAACAAAAAATTATTACACATTAATTCCCTAGATTAGGACTTTTTCAACACCATGTGCTAATTATAGAATGACTCATTTCGTCCAAAAGGACAACAGAAATTCTTCTGGAATCCATTGATTGCTCCACTTATTTACCATGTTATTTATTTTAAAATTAAGTATTTGATCAAGAAAATATTTATATACTGAGAGAATTTAAGTAAATTTTATTCTCTTAATTAAAAAGCCGCCAATAAAAGATTTTGAACAACCTTCTATAGAATTGTACTTCTCGTGCAAAAACTAATTTTTTTACTTTTGCTTTAAAGCTACATTATCTGAGTAAAAATAGTCCTTCACTCTTAAGTTCCACATAAAGTAGAGTTCTAGATTTCACTAATTCCTTCTGTTCTCCTTCCTGATTGTTTAAAAAGAGTGAGATCCAATGCAGAATTTTTACAGATGATTCACTCTATTTAGAACTCCAGAAGAGATCATATTTCTTCTCAATAAGCTAGGAACTTCCTCTTCAGTCTACAAAGTAATTACTGTGCCCAAAGTAATGCACGGGGCTATCAAATCTTTTTTTCTTTACATTACACCTTTACCAACAATTTTAAAGAAAGTCTTCCGCAGGAATATTTTAGCTTCCTTCAGTGTGAATGTAGGTCTCATTTCCTAAAACATTCCAACTATTTATTTCTTCTATCAGTTTATTTTATTAAGCAATTATAAAGCATGCAGAATTTTAAATGGTCTTATACATCTTAAGATTCTGGAGCAAGAAAACAGCATCAAAGTTTAAGACATGTAAATAATATATTAACCCCACCTATACTATTATAAAACTCAGTAAAACATTAAATACACTTAGATTTGGCAACCAAGCTCTAAGTTATAAAGTCCAGAAATAATCATTCCAGGAATAAAAGGCAAAATCATAATATTCAAATATATGATTCACAGAGAAGCGATCTTTTTTTCACAGCAAGCTTAGCTTTGATATATTTAAAATTAAAAAATATTCAATGCACCATTTATATTACTAATTTATTTTAAAAACTGCTTTTATTGAAGCATGACAGTAACCTTTTTCTTTGACTACCAAACATGACATAAAGCTCACCATTTAAAATATGACAAAATACTATGTATAGCTTCTTAAGCCATATAAGAGCAAGATTGAAAAACTCTGGGGTTTCCATATAGATTTAGGGTTGTTATTTGTTTAGTTTTGTTTGGTTTGGAGTTCTGGCCTGATTTGTTACACAAGTGGTTCTGAGCATATGGCATTTTGAAGTAGAGTAATCAAAGAACAAAGGATACTATTTTTTTTAACATTCAAGAAAGAAGGAAGAAGTAATCAAACCTGCTGCAAAATAATGAAATGTTCTGACTAATGGAATAATGTGTGATGGAACAGGTAGAAATCTGAAAATGCGACAGAAAAGCAGACCTCTTCTTAGAACTAGATGCTGAGTTTGTGCTGACTCCAGGAGGAATGTCGCTATAAAAAGAGTCGCCATCTCCAGGCTTTTTTACATAATCTCCCTGGGGTAACTGTCTAAGGCATAATAAACATTTCAGAGTCAGAAAACAAGACACACACATGAACACAGACATATACAAATATTATTTTAGGAAAAAAGAGGTAGGGATAATGATCTACATGAATCAAATCTATAACAACATGTAAATTATTAATAAATGTGACAAGTTAAAGTCATTCTAACTGTAGAGATCAGAAATGCAATCACTGAAGTCTTTACAGTCTGGATGAAGAAAGCCTTGCTTCCCTTTCAGGGGAAAATTATGAAAAGATGAGGTTTTTCATTGTAACTTCATTATACTTGGAGATGTTAACTACAGTGCTCTTTTAAAAAATAATATTGGTGTGAAAGGAGACGTGTTGGAACAGTCACTGCCCAGATAAGGCATAAGTTTTTTTTCACTGTGGTAAGTAAACTATGATTTCTAAACACTATATAACATAACCTTGATTTGGTCCTAAAAGAACTGATTGATTTCGAAGCTATGTTCTATAATTTAATCCAAAGAAATTCTTATTAGAGTTCTCTGTTCAATTTGGAGCTTCATTGTTCATTTAACAGAAATATGAAGAAACTGGAAGACATTCAAAGGTCAATCAAGAACATAATTCTAGAACTGCACAGTAGAATATGCAAAGGAAGATAATTTAGCAAGAAGAAGAAAGGGTTGAAAACTGAATTCTTGTTGACACCACAGAAGGATATTTATAGTAGTTGGAGGTGACCTCAGTTCCCTCTCTCCACTGTAGAAGGAGTGAGCAAGGGAAAATCTATTAAATCTGCACTGTTCCTGACCCCACTCGCTCTGATTTTGAATTAATTAAGACTAGAACAGATTTTTATTACTTCTCCTAAGAGAATAGGGTAGAAAACTTTAGATAGGACCACCTGGTCAACCCCTCTGCCCCAGTAGCTAGTCTGATCATTTGCCAATGCATGGCTAAACTACCAACTGCATCTAAGACTTGATGTGGTACTGTTGTTGGAGGTCCCACACGCTACTGTTGGACTCAGAATTTTAAACAGAGCTGTACTTAAATAGGTCTGCAACAAAGGCACACATTTGCTAACTCCTTTTCCTATCTGGTTTTCTCTTAGTTACTATACGAGTCATGGTCACTTGCTGATGCTAAGTTCTGTCCAAAAAATGCCACTTTCAGATGTTTGCTTGCTTATACTAATTACCATATTGTTTTAAATGTTTAAAATACTTGGTCATTCGTACTTCTGAATGATTGAATACTCTCTCATATTATTTCAATCGTATATATTCACACATCTCTACAAATCTACAGAAGAGTTTTCAACTGATATAAAGCACATATATAAATTTAATGTGATTAAATCTACTCCTTCCCTTTAAGAAAGAATTTATCATTAGATTTGTATGTAAGACTACTTTTACCTACAATTCTTTGATACGTATTCCTTCAAAATATTTTTAATCCTTTAAGTGACTTCAGCTCGTAATTGTAATCTTTCTTTCTTTTTCCCACGGTATTATGAAACATTAACTTTATAGGAAAAATAATGCAATTTCCCCATATTAATAGTGTTAATAATATAGGACAAATGATATATCTTCTTATGCAAGAGACCTTTAACCTGTAGAATTATATTTTCTTTCTTGCCTCATATCAGTAAAATATTCTACCAATGCTTGAAAAAAACCTCTTAATAAAATCAGAGTTCTTCTGTATGTTGCCTCAGGGACAAAACTTCCCTTTTGTATCACAGTAATATTTATTAAAGAATGCCAGAGAACATCCCATCAACATCATATTTCCAATAGTAATCTTCATGGTTAACAAATCATTTTTGTCACTATACATTTAACGACAATCTTTATAAAGCAATGAGATGTACCTCACTAAATTCAAATTAAATAAAGACAAGTTCCAATGACACTTCAATTTTCCATTAATCTATTCCCCAAATTACTTTCTGTCTACATGGTTCTGGCATTCAGGCATTTACCAAGGGCTCATTTAGCTGATACTGCAGGCTTAAATGGACTTCCTCCCAATGGATGGGGCCCAGTGTTTTTTCTTTAACTGAGCACATTTCACTTCTCCTCCAATGTAACTTCTCTGCAGTCAATGGTCATCTTTCACACAGTACACAAACATCCCTAAATGTTAAGCAAATCATAAACTGTGGGCTTCAGTCAAAGGGCTGAAGGCAGTTTAAGTTCAATGAACTTCTGGGCCAGGGCCTTGATTTTTATCATCCCAGGACGATTAGATTCTTATCCATCTCTATTGTGAAGTCTCCAAAATACAGAAACTACTCTCCATTCTCCTTAAAATTCCACAAGGAATGCATGTAACTTTCTTCACATAGTAAATGCACTAAAATGTTAATGACGGGTTATGAATTTTGTTAGAAGTCTTTTAAGAATAATATTTAACATCCTTCACTGTCCAGAAATTTATCCTTTTTCAATACCTATTACATGTTATAACAAACTTATTTCTTCTTGTTTACCCGTTAGTGAGGATAGAGAGTATCAGGTCCTTATGATTAACAAAATAAGATGTTATCATTTGTTATAAAAGATCATAAATGACCAACTAAATGATCTCTTTAAATTTTTTTACACTGAATTTATTTTTCTACTCTTTATGGTTTTCTTCCTAAATTTTGCTGGTTTCATAGAATTTTGAAATCTAGAAGTGACTACTATGTTAGGTGACCTGACCAGTGCTAAGTTTTACAATGGGAAAATTACCTCATATTTCCCATATTACATGCAAATATTTTAGACACGTGCATGAATTTTTTTATAAATAATGACCAAAAGAAAATAAAAGCTTACTTAACTAACTTATTTTTCCTCCTAATGTATCCCTGTTATGAGGGAAGTCTGATCTTTTCTAAAAGGGTCCACTGAACCACAATATTTAACTTAGTGGTCCTTATGCATGCTTGATATGGGAATACAATGAAAAAATTTAAGACTTAACCTTAATGCTGAAGGAGGAATTTCTCCAATGCTTTGTTGGCATCTGGGCTATCTGTTATTAGAATTGTTACTTTACTGTTTTAAGAAATACTGTGTAATGTGTACCAAGTCACACTGACAGATGCATGAATATCACTGAAATAATAATAATATAAAAACAAACTAAGAAAGGTTTGCAAAAAAAGGAGGGAGGTTCACAAGCAGAAAATAAAGTGGCTAAAACAGGTGAGAGAGAAAAGAAATGGGGAAGGAGATTTCTGCTTATGGTATGGATCAGGAAGATATGATCTAATTATTCTATTTCATATTAATCATAATGATGTGTGTTCATTTTAGACAAAGGAAGAGAATATTTCAACTGAATATGAGTGTTTTATAAATCCAAGTTCAATTAATGTTTTCCTATTCTATTGCTATTCGTAAACCAACCTGAAAACTAAAACTCAAACTTATAATTCTTGTTACAAAGTATACAGCTACTAAATCCTAAAGTGATCATGCTAAAACATAAACAATAGCATTAACTGAAAAAATTACGGAGGTCTTCCTTTCTGAAGATTTTAAACAAAAGGGTCAATAGCCATCCTTCTAACTACATGGTGTATAAGAATTATCCGTGGCTCCTAGGTTCCTTGCTCCCACCCTTCACAAGATGACACTGGCAAATTTAAAGGGATATCATTCATGTATGGGGTTCTGCCTCCACTGTGCCCCAGAATGGGGCTTCTAATTTTTTATTAAGCAGTTTGTAAAGAAAAAAATGGGTTTGCTTCTCATCTTTTTGCCAGATTTGCAATTAAACCTATCACACATTCCTTTGATATAATGAAAACCTTGAGAACACATTCTCTGGAGGGCAAATTTACCAGGTTATGAGGTTCCTTCACAGAATTACTTGCCTGACCTCTCCAATAATTTGAAAGTTATGCCCAATTTGGAATTTCTGAGCCATTATTTCTATCGTTAAGAAGAATCCGTTAACTGGCTACATATTTAACATGGTCTTGCATTCAACGTCAAAGCAAAACTATGTTCACCAATAGTACTTTCACCAGCTCAACCAGTATTTGTGGGCCTCATTAATGTCGATGAATGCTGCCTTCCTCTTTGAGAACAACCACACTCACCTTTTCTGTTTGAAGATCAGAGAAACAGAAAGTTTTCAGAGATCACATACTAATAACTTCCCTTACTATAATGCTTTACAGATGACAAAGAACTTTATCTGATTTAGAGCTGAAGAAAATTTAAGTGATTTCCAAAGACCATATAGTAGCAAGTGGATTTCTGATTCCATGTCATTTGGTCCTCCCATCACAGAACCTCAAATGAAAATATAATTTAAAGGCAAGGATAACTCAAAATTCTTAATTCTACTTTCTGGCATCCTTTGGAACTAGGCATATCTTTATTGGAATATTGGTAGATATTTTTACAAGATTGAAATTTCTTAATGCATTCTTTGGTATGTTGGCCTTACCACCTTCTCTATAATCACTAACATATGTTATCAAAAAGGAAAATCCTTGAGAAGATACTCATACATTCATGACTTCCTGATCTTAAGTCCACTCTTTGCTACTTCTCCATTTTGAGATTGATTGTCCAAACCTATGGACAAGGCCAAAAATAAATAAAGATTGTGTTGAAGTATACCAAAATATATAAAATAAATAAATAAATATCTGCTTAAGATGTGACAACTCTCAAAATATGAACTAGATTCCAAAAAAGAGTAGCCAGATTGATAAAATGATGACTCAGTAATACCGGAGGCATGAAATTATTTTATCAGGCACATAAAGGCAATTCTTAATGTAAAAATTTCCTTAACTGTACCTAAGCATATATTGAGTTAGAATAAGCAATTGGTGTACAGTTTTACATATTAATCACTTTTTTGTATCATGGGCAATTCCTTCATTCTGGGTAGTATCCCTGGTGAGGACACATCTTAGAGCACTGTTTTAGCTTTGCTTATGTTACATATTTGCAACATTTTTCTTTCCTTTTTATACAGTCAGCAATATTAAATTACATTATAGCCTTAGCTCCTATGGAAATGAAGCTGAATCATCAATTTTTTATCTTATTAGTCTAATTTTACTTTTCACTGAAGTAAGCCATCCAACTTAGATTTCTGATCAACTTCTACCCAACAGAAAGCTTAAATGGCTACAGCTCTTCTCCAGTGTTTTTGGACACAAGAGTTTAAAACATATCACAAAGAAATCTAGTTATTTAAAAAATTTAATTAATTTTGCCTCAGTTTTACATTTTCCATTAATGATGAGTTAGTTACTCCAGGGAAAGGTCAGTGTTTCCTAATATATACGCTAACTGACCAAGATCTCAACTGGTACCGTGCAGGTACCATTTATATACAGAAACTCTGTAGACACTTACGGCTAAAGCCTTATAGGAATTTTAAGTTACAACGTAGAAAAAAACAGAAAAGTAAAGTTTAAAATTCTAATTTGTGAAAAAATATAAGCTGTGGTAGACGCCTGAAAAAGTATCAACACATTTATTACATCTTATTCCTAATCTACCACAGGCATTTAACGGAACAGTGGGAAAAGTTAAGTAAGAAGGAATTTGCATAGATATCCGGAGTGTAAACCTAGTACTATACGATGTACAAGACCTCGTGTGGGTTATCACTTTCCAGGATATTTTCGATTTTTTGTTCAATAGCTAATAGCGTTAGCAATTTTTTAAATGTGAAAAGTGAAGGGTGACCACCAATAAGGGCTAATTTAGATTTAGAAAAAATAGGCAATTCTTATAGAACTACATGAATGCTTTGTACCTCTTTTTAAGCTGTTGGTTAAACATAGGTTTTAAGATTATGAGGAACAGGGTGTCTGACTTTATGGGCTTTTTTATTCAAAAAAAGTATACTAGACAATCAGAGATTCCAACTATGCAAATTATTTCTTTAACTACCTGTGCAATTACCTAATCAGTACAAAAAATATTTTCTTACGCAGAGACAAACAGGCTCATCAAGTGCCAGGACACTCTCCTGACCACAACACTCCGCCCGTATACATTTTCTCACTTATGGATGGAAGTTACTAATAGAACAACAGTAACAAATAACAAAATCTCTCAGAAAGTCTTAGGCAAAAAGAGGTTATAAACATGAAGAAAGGCCAATTAACTAATGTAAGCAAAGGTGATACCTTAACATACAGAGGAAGTTTGTTTTACATGGAAAAAAAAATCAATTTCCATATATATTACTACAAAAGTAACAAAAATAAGAACTTCTATTAATTGCAGTATTGTTGGATGAAAGAACCATTAAAATTAAATAATGATAGATCTGTTTTAAATTAATATATTCCACAGCACCGTTATTAATGTTATCATTTCAAGGTCACGAAAAATCAAGATTAGTTTGTGACCACTACAGCATAAAAACAAAGTGAACTTGATCTATAACTGTATGTACGAATTCCAAAGATGCTAACAGGATTTAAACCTTTCAGTTATGTGTTCAGATTATTCTCATCACATACCTCTGTTCTCGATAGTTTCTTTTCATGGACAAGAAGAGAGGGGAGAAAAAAAAGAATTAGTTACCTATGGAAGCACATTAAGAGACAGCACTAAACAAAAGCTTCAGCATTCAGAGAAGTCTCCACTAGAGGACTCTGAGTTGAAAATTAAAATGGGGAACACACACAGTCGCACACACACAGATTCCACTTCATCTTCAGCAGAAGTGACACCAAAGGGGCAGTGACAATATTTTCAAATAACTATTTTTAAATGCATAAATAAACTTCAGTTATTAAAGAGTAACTGTTTTCTCAATATCAAGCTTATCATATTAAACATTTAGTAATATTCTAAAGTCAACCCTATTTCAAATACAGGTTTTCTGACATGTATATTGATTTAAATAATAAAATTAATCAAGTTACTTATATAAATTAACTGTGTTTTCATAGAAATAAAAATCGTAGTTTATTTATTTTGGAATATATACCCCAAACTAAAGCCATTCCTAAGAATTTCAAACAGGAGAACACAAACTTTGGACATTAGAACATTTTATTTCATCGTGTATGATAAATTAGAATGAGTTAATTCCTGGCTGTCATGAACCTCCTAAGTTATTACTACTTACTCACTGAAACTTCACATTGGAAATACTTTGTTCAAAGTTTAGTAAAATACACTAAAATAAAATTACACGAGTTTCAAAACGAACCGACCTAAACAAAAACGTTTCTAGAGGATCTGGCAGTGAAGTACTAACGATTTTTAACTTTTAACTTAAAAGAGTTGATTTTTAACTTTCCATCGTGACCTAATTAAGTATTAATATTTTGAAGACATGTTAGAAAGGTCAAGCAACTGAGCAGGGGGCTCCCTCCTCCAAGACCAAGGACACTGTTTCCATGTAAGATTTCGTTTGTAGCACCTTCCCTGGCCAATCTATTCTGTACATTTTGTAAGTATCTTGTTTAATAATGAACTCATGAGGGTAAAAATGCCAATTTGTTACTTCTTATTTTTCATTGCTGAAACCATCACAGACGGGGGGGTCAGAAAATAAGCCCAGAATCTTTCTATTCAACATGTTTTACTTTTTATTCTCGATCTGATTACCTGAGCAGTCCACCAGTTCCAAATGAGTATTCCTCATTTCCTATTCCTGCCATTCCCCGACTCCAAGGCTTGGAGAAGGAGTAGAAAGTTTAATTGGAAGGATTAATGAGAAAATGAGTTCTCAAGTCCTAAATCCATTTTCGAATTTCAAATAGAATATGTGAAACATCATATTCATGAATTTAATTCCTGAATTAAAATTTCTACATTCTCATTCTATTTTTAAACATACTCTAAATAAGTTTTGTAATATTAAAATTTTCATTTAGATTCAAATTATTTATGAAGAGAATACTGCAGTATGAACAAGATTTGTCTTTTCTTTAATGAATCTACAAAGTACATATATTCAGAAATGAAAATAAAAACACCAGTGAAACCGCAAAAGAATTTCATAAAAATAAGAAATGAAATACAGAAAGAAGTACTTCTAATTCTAATCACTACAACAAATGGACACAGGAAATATCACTAGTAATCTGCATCTACTAGCAATAGGAGTAGATGTTTAAGTTTCCTATTTTCTGAAAGGGAATTTTTTCCAAGATTGTAAAAATGAAATATAAACTTGCATCAGCAGGTGGCAGAAAATCACACACTACAGAACTAACAATTTTGCTTTCCATTTTCACATGACCAAATGAAACCAATAAGCTACTTCAAAGCAGCAATGCTTGTCATGGCAACTACTATGTAAGTCCTGCATCAGGGAAGTCCAGGAAATAGTGTTGACTCTAAGACGGGGCTAATTCACCAGAGGTGTGAGGAGACGTAAAACAATAAATATACAGAAGACTCTTCCTTTCAGACATATAATTTTATAACTCCAAATGTTACGCTGAAATCAGCTGGTGAAAATATAAGTATGCAATATACCTAACAACCTGCACATCAAAGAGGCCAATAGGCACGGAGCAGCTACTGTGTACAGGGCTAGGGACTTATTTAATCAGGGCAAGGCATTACTTCTCAGCTGTGCTCTCCTTCGCTATGCTATACCATGCCAGACTGACTATGCTATGCCAAACTTTACTATGCTGTCTCTGCTATGTGTTAACACAGCCTTCCACAAATGTCTTTCTCTATTTTAATGCCTGTAACATACAAAGTTTATCCTGGCAGTAAACTAACTGCTCTCTTTTCAGTCAAAGAAACTGTTTCAGAGTTTGGACCTCACAATAAGCAACTGCCATATTTACTCTTACAGGTGTTTCCTTTGGTTCCTTGGTTTATGATCATGCCAGGTGATAATAATAACAGCAATCACATAGTGCTTAGTCTATTGAAAGGTTTGAGGTATTTTTAAAGTCTAAAATATTCTAATTCCCAAGTTTTTTGGTGGACTAAGTTTGTTCTATGAGGGGAAAAAAAAAAGGCTATAAAATGGGGCGATGCCCAGAATGCCTAACAAAAGCTGCAGACCTTGCAAATGGAGAGAAACTCTAGGCCTGGGAACCTGAAACAACATCATCAGAGATCGGCAGAACTATGATTTTCAGTTGAAATATTAAAGAGAACTTAAGGTTCGCTATGCTTAAGCTTTAATTTACTAAACTTAAAAAAGTTATTTGAATACTAAGGAAAATTTTCACATCATGAGATTGAAGTACTAAAAAGGAAACTGAGGATAGTAAATATGTAAACTAAGTTCGGAATGTTTGAAGTCATTGACTTAGCTAAATGCTTAAGGGAATCAAATATTCAAAAGTTATATAACATAACTTTTTAAAATTTACAAATAGAACCAAAGAATTGTAAGTTGAACTTTGAAGATTAAAAAAGAATTAGGCTTTTAAAAATTGTAATATAAAGTTGAATTTTAATTTTAACAAAAAAAATCTCTGAACAGCCTTATCTTCACACAAAAATACCCACATATTTAACAAATAATAGTGTCCTCTTCATGCTGGTTGTAAAGATAAAGGGGTTTTGCCCTCAGCACAATGCATGGCCATTGCAAGCATTCAGTAACAGATCTGCTGCTATGGTTCTTGTTGATAGTACTGTTATTATTGCTGTCGTTATTAAAGCATTACGCTCTCTAATTCACTATTTTGCCTAGATTTCTGGGTATGTGGTTAAGCCAAGACAACCTGTGTCACTAAAAAGCAAACCAACACAGCCTTTGTATAAGACATGATTTAGATAGATTTTACTTAATGCAATGGTTTTAAAACAATATTCAGTAATTTTAGAATAGAAGGGAATCATGTCAAGATCTAAAAAATGGTAAATTATTGTTACCTATAATCATGCCAAGAATAATCAAGATTGAATGCTGAACCAGACCCATTTTCATTGCAGGTATATTTATCCAATGATACAAAACTTTCTAAATGTTTAACTCATTTAAACAAAATGTTTTAAAGTGTATTGGGACAGTAACAATATTGAGACGTTTCACTTACTTATAACCCCATGCAGTTATTCCTAATAGGAGGGCCAGCACTAAAATGGTGCCAGCAATGATGCCTATTATGATATTGGTACCAGCAACACCTAAGGGGAGAAAAGAAACAGTGAAGATCAGTGTATGTAATCGATATTTGGATATAAAATTCTTTCAGAAACTTTATTCTCCAGATTCGTAATCATCACACTAGCAACATTACTTGTTTGAAAAAGTGGGTAATTTTTTAAAGGGAAGAAAAATCAACCATAACTTAGCAATCCACATCAATCATTTTTTTAAAATAATTCTTTGTGTATATCTTCCCTTGTAATTCTTGTCCAAGTGCATTTTGCACAGTTGTATTTTCCAGATTTTTTCTGTAAAATATGATCAGGTCATTGAACTAAAAAAGGAAGAGTAAAGATAAGAAAAAAAGGAGGAGTGATACTACTATATTGACACAGCACCCTTTGGGGAGGAACTTCTAGAAATCTGTGTTCCTTTCGAACCTGACCTCTTCCTCAGAAATTCTAGGAATGTTATTGTTCACATCAATCCATGTTTACTACTAATGCAAGGTCCTTATTGCTCTCAGTTGTGTGTGATATTTTGTCTCTTAAAGTAAATATAAGATTCTAAAGGGAGGGGCTGGCCCTGTGGCCGAGTGGTTAAGTTCGCCCTCTGCTCTTGTGGCCCAGGGTTTCGCCAGTTTGGATCCTGGGTGCAGACATGGCACCGCTCATCAGGCCATGCTGAGGCAGCATCCCACATGCCACAACTAGAAGGACCCACATAAAATATAATATACAACTATGTACCAGGGGGCTTTGGGGAGAAAAACGGAAAAATAAAATCTTAAAAAAAAAAAAAAGATTCTAAAGGGAGAAAACATGTCTACAGATTTATATAATGAGTGCTCAGGTAGTATAAATGATAAAAGCAGTGCTTTTATCATCTGGGCTTGTACTTCCCAGCCTTGGTAATGAAGGCTTGGCATGCTAGAGAAGGAAAAGCCAAAGGAAAAGATAGAGTCTGGTGAGCTGGAGATCGGTGCTGGTGAGGCATGAGAGTGAGGTGGTGCCAGACTGGCAGAGGGCCAGGGCAGGGCTGAAGCTCAGGACTCAGTAATGGCATTGTTGGGTCAGCATCTGTTGTCAGGCAGGCTGAGATATAACCCTTAAGGGGATTATGGCAGTGAGAGTGGCCCAGTGAATCAAAGCCTTGGTCAACAAGCTCAAGTGCGGGCCCAAGAGCAGAAAAGGCAGAGCAGAGGCCTGGCTCTGATACCACGAGATCTGTTTTGCTGATAATGATTTACACCACATGTTTAAATCACTCAGATCTGTTTCACCCAGAGGAGGTAAGATCTCTCCTTGTCTGCTGCACTCCTGAGGCATCTTTCTAGACATCAAGGATCAGTAATCACGGCTGACTGGAGCAGATTCTAATTCCTCATGACGGAAGGCATGGCAGCCTCTCTGTCTGGGAACCCTCAGGAGTCAGGTTGGACGGCAGGGCTAGGACATCTGAGGAGACTGGCAGACTCTCCCCTGTCCAGGTCCTCTGTGGGATGGGTGGATACAGATGCCAGAGTACCCCCCGGGTCACTAGGATTTTCCTACTCTAAGACCTGGTATGTCTGTCTTCCCTTCCTTTTCTTCCAGGGATTCAACAGGAATCAATAAACTTGAATGCTAGTCCTGATCATTTCTAAGTAATGGTATGACAACTTTTGACAAGTTACTTAAATCCATGGACCTGAACAGCCTCATCTCTGCATTCACTGCTGGAACTAACCCTACACTACCATTGCTAAGACTGGGGATGCCAAAATCTTAATCATTCCCTGATTTTCTTTATTAAAGTCACATTGGCTAAGATTTTTAACCTGTCTGGATGATTAGAATAAACATACACCTTTTTTCTCATCCTTTGGAGGTGAATGGACTTCAGGATTTGAGCACTATTTCACGCAACAGAATACTCAATAATGAAACGACAAAATAGTTTAAAAGGGGACATTTACCTCCAAGGTATGTGTTCTTTCAATTATCTGCATTTCATTTCTACTTCTCCATTTAAGCCACTCTGGCCTTTAGAACTGCACCTGTTGTTTCTTATCCATGTCCTTAAACCCCCACCAAGCACCTTGGCCAAGGTTACTACTTCTAGAATTACCTACAGTTCAGGCAAAAGAACTGGGGTTGAATATAGATGAGATCCTATAATAATGAATAATAAAGTCAACAAAATATTTAAACATAAATTCTTCAATTGTCCCTATTTATTTAGTCCTAAAATATAAAATTCTCTCTTTAAATTCAGACAGTTAAGAAGTTTGACTACTTTCTTCATTTAAAAGAAATGCTAAGGTTTGTTGTCAGCCCCAAACAAGCACAATACTTGAAAAATCTCAGCCTGATGTAGGACAAATAAGGCTAAATCAGTAGCCTAAGTTATATTCCACATTATATATCATTACAATTTAATGGAAGCAATCAGTTTTATAATGTGGACCCCAGTTGTATATTGGAGTTCATTATTATGTGAATTTAATTTATATTTGTCATAAAAATAATCCCAATGAAACTGTCTGAAGAGTAGTTTTCTCTTTCTTTGTGTATAAAGACTATGTAACAGTACCAAATGAAGCACCTACCGTTGCCAGACAGAGTTATACCAGTCTTTGCATCATCATTGTGAGGGAAGTACGTGCTGCAGTCTGCACCTATCCAGTGTCTGTTACACACACACTTCAGCTCATTACTGCAAACCTGAAATCCAAAATCAATTGAAACTTCAACTCCCTGGGACAGAGGCATGAAAAACAAACATTAATTTCTAATTATCATGTGCTAGACTTTGATGATACTGAAAAATTATTGGTACTTTCTTCCTAATACTAATGACTTTATTTCTTACTCAAGTACTTAAAAAATATTTTCTAGAGATCAACAGTTGACCCAAAGGGAATAATGAATTTTAACAGAAGAACGAATTTATGTCAAAAAAAACAATGAAATTATTGTTTTGCATTTCATTACCTTAAATTTTATATTAAAAACTAAGTAGGATTACAAAATCATTTGCAATTATCCAATCCAAGAGTTTCTTTCTTCCAAAGAAATTGTCTTTATACCAAAATTTTATTCATCTTTTTTGTGTGTGTGTATGTGTGTGAGGAAGATTAGCCTGGACCTAACATCCGTTGCCAGTCTTCCGCTTTTTGCTTGAGGAAGATTGTCACTGAGCTAACATCTGTGCCAATCTTCCACTATTTTACGTGGGATGCTGCCACAGCATGGCTTGACAAGAGGTGCTAGGTCCACACCCAGGATCCAAACCTGCGAACCTTGGGCCGCCAAAGTGGAGAGCATGAACTTAACCACTACACCACCAGCCTGGTCCCTCATTCATCTGTTAGGAAGCACACGAGATAAAGAGAATCTGACAAAGAAGAGGGGAAGCCTGATACTTTGCAGCGATCTGAGAAGAAAGCTTCAGAAAGCTATAACCTTGGCACCTCAACTCAAGATACAGAGATTAGCTACCTCAGTGTCATGGGAACTGAGAACTCCCTCAACAAAGCATAGGGAAAAAATGCACACAAAAACGGCACCAAATTTTTTAAATTATCAGACAATAATCTGTCTTCATTTATATATCCAGGAAACAGAATCTACACCTAGATCTTATAATTCAAAACAACTTTGAATGGAGTGGGAAGTAGGAGAGAATTCAGGTTTAAATCTGAGGCTTAAGATCAGAGTTGTTCAGGAGGCAGATTTTCACTAGATAGATTTGTGTCTTTTGTCTGATCTAATTTGCCAGGAGACAACACACATCCACATCTAAATGTAACTATAAAATGTGACTAAAAAATTGCAGATTTTAAATTAATTCAGATTAACAAATTTCTGCAGATTAATAAATATGCCAGAAGAAAAGAGTTTAAAGGCCTGAGTTTGAGTCTCCAGTTCACCACTGTCTTACCAACTGACCTTAACCAGCTCAACTGGCTTCTCCAAGTATCAGTTTCCATCTCATACAACAGCACCAGTGATACAATGACAAGAGCAGACAGTGATACCAGTGTCCAGCGATCATAACAAATCAAGTCATAGCTAACATTATTGAACACTATGTTACAGACATTGTTTTAAATATTACATATAAGTTACAAGTATCAACTCATTGATTCTTCCCAACAATCCTGTAAAGTAGACTATATTGCTATTGCCATTTTACAGAGAAAGCAATTGAATCACGGAGAGGCTAAGTAATTTTTCCAATCTTACCAGTTAGTAAGAAGCAGAGCTGGGATTCAAACTCAGACGGTCTGAATCCAAGCTCACACTCTTAACTACACAACAGCAAATAGAGAATATCTACTGCATTTCTCATTTTAATTATTGTCACATACACAGAGTTGAGTTACTGTACGTTAAAAATAAATAGGCTATAACCTTTCTGTCTAATGCATAATTATTGTAAATAATTTGGATGCCATTTGCCACCTGATCTACTTAGGTGCATCACTCTTTTACTCATTCATTAAACCAACAGTTAATTAATACAACAAGCTATGTTTGACATCTGGGTTACATACTCAGGATTCTAGATGAATAAGACATAGTTATTCATTAGTATGAATGATCAAGAAATAATTTCATTATTCTTTCCCATGTCCCCCCAAAAAACATTTCCCCCTAACATTCTCTTAATTATTAAGGAAAAAAGACTTAGCAGACCCCTTTATAGGAGAACTACTTACTATATCCTTCTCTAGTCTCATGTGCCATAAGAACTCCTATTCTTTGGCAAAGAATAACAATTAGTAACACCTTCCTAAGGAAATTCTTGGCATATCCCTCAGGGATATACATGGAATGACCAGGATTGAAGGTTTACAATTCCAGGACAAGGATCATTTACCTCAACTGGATAATGCAACCAGTTCAAGCAAAAAATCTGGAATGAGGGTAAAAAGAAAATTACAGCACAGGTCAAAAGAACAAAGAACCAAAAAAGTTTTTGTTAGTATAGGAATTCCTAACTGAATTTAGTGTTTTAAACAATGCCATTCTTCCTGTTCATCTGTGAGAAACATTTTCCTAAACTATTCTGTTTTTATTTCTAGGAGTTATCCTCAGCTGGTACTCACTGGTGTGGCTACAGCAGTTATTTATGGTCTGTTCTAACTGCTCAGTGCCTGGACCACACTAGTTGTTACAGATTGTGGCCACTGCCTCTGCTTTTTATTTATTCTTTTTTTTTGAGGAAGATTAGCCCTGAGCTAACTACTGCCAATCCTCCTCTTTTTGCTAAGGAAGACTGGCCCTGAGCTAACATCAGCGCCCATCCTCCTCTCTTTATATGTGGGACGCGTACCACAGCATGGCTTGCCAAGCGGTGCCATATCCACAGCTGGGATCCAAACCAGCGAATGCCGGGCCGCTGAGAAATGGAACAGGCACACTTAACCACTGTGCCACCGGGCCAGGCCCTTTACTCTCTTTTTTTTATCCCACTATAGTTTGTTAAAATTTATCTCCCAGATCACTTGTAGAAAGCTGGCATTATATTACATGAGATCATATTAACATAATAAGAAAAAAGAGGAAAAAAAAAATAGGGGCCGACCCAGTGGCGCAGTGGTTAAGTGCGCATGTTCTGCTTCGGTGGCCTGGGGTTCGCCAGTTCAGATCCTGGGTGCAGACATGGCACCGCTTGGCAAGCCATGCTGTGGTAGGTGTCCCACATATAAAGTAGAGGAAGATGGGCACGGACGTTAGCTCACGGCCAGTCTTCCTCAGCAAAAAGAGGAGGATTGGTAGCAGTTAGCTCAGGGCTAATCTTCCTCAAAAAAAAAAAAAAGAAAATAGAAGATTATACTTTTCCTTATTCTAAGGCTTTTGCAGATTACAAACAGAAATATTCAAATGACTATGACCAAATTACTGCTTATATACCAGCCAGAAACACAAATAAGCATGTTTTCCATTACTACAGAAATAAGCAGTTTAGGGTCCTATCTATTTCTGTGATATGAAAGAAATGAATAGTTCCCCCACAGCAAGGTACTGGATACTTACTCCATTTCCTGAACAAACAGTGCCTTCTTTATTGCTTAAGCATGTACTAAAGTTGAAGGAAGCCACAGGAAGACACCTGTGTTCTAAGCACATCATTTGAGGACCACAAGGTGTCCCATCTTCCACGTAGCCAAGATCTACATCTTCTTCAAGCTTAACATGCCCACCACTAAAAATAAATTGAGAGCAAAAAGAAAATGGGATTCCATTAATTCATGTTCATCTTGAGACTAGGCTTCAACACTAAAAAGTAGGCAATATCAATTTCTCTATTTTCTATTAACCATCTAATAAAAAACAGTAGCATAAGCATTTTCAACTTCTAAATGAAGGAAGCAATCAAATCTTTTGACCTAATTCTTTTCAGAGATATTCATATATTTTAGGATTTAAACGTAATTATTACAACAAGGACCTGAATTGAAATTACGTTATCATTTTGCCTTGGCTTTATGTACAAGTCAAGTAAGCCATTATAATTAGTATGTGATTTGATAAGTAAGTAGCTTTCAAGATTTCAAACATGTTTCAAACAAGGATGAGAACTGGTTTTGGTTTACATTTCCCAAGAAGATTGCGATGTTTACAAATTATATTTGAGAATGGCTAAACTACTGTAACTTCACTATTCAATATAGCAAGACTACATGTCATATAGGAATAAAAAAATAAATAGAATAGGAACTGAAAATGTATATTCAAAATCAGTTTATTCATATGGTGCCAAGTCAATGGTAGCACAAAAATCTCCACTCTTTTTATTTATTTTTATCAAAATTATACATGCATACAGTTTAAAGAGTCAAAGAGATAAATTGGTTTTTTAAATGCAGTAAAGTGGTCTACTGCTCCCTACTCCTCCATGTATCCTTCCCTGGAGGAAACCATCTTCTACTCTTAATTGATTCTTTTGTTATTTATGTACATACTTTTAAATAATGAGCTTATGTCACTGTTTTTTATTTTTCCCTTTTAAGTATTATCAATTGACTTTCTTCCATGGAATATGAGAATTTATCTCTTTTCCCTATCCTCTCATCATAAATTTAGTTTAATCAATAGTTAAATCATTAACAAACATGCACATTATAATGACTATGTTCTTCAGTTGAGCAATACAGTATTGCCATAATTAAATTCTTTTCATGTACAATTTTTTATTTTCCCTTAGATTAGCATGTCTCTTGCTTGTTTGTTGTTTCTTTGCCTACTTTTCTAAGAACTTATCTCTAACTCAAAACTAACCCAACTCTGCTGTCAAAATCTCCACTCAAGATGTGTGTGGATATCAGTTCACGTTCCTGTAGGAATCTCCCCTGCAGTGTCTATGCGGAGTCTCCCCTGTTCCTATCTGATCCGGTTATCCCCTGTCCCAGGTGCAGAGTAGTACATCTTGGATTTCCCCTCACCATTCACTGCAGGATTGCCTTGTCTCCCTTCATGGGGAGTATCTTGTTTCCTAAATCCCTTGCCTTTCTCTTTCTTAGTTTACTCCTTCATTTTGGTGGAGCACAATTTCCAGTAGCTTCCAGAGAAAGGGTATAGGGGTGTAAATTTGGGGGAAACTTGCCTATCTAAAAGTGTCTTTATTTTCTACCCTCACGCTTGATTGATATTTTGCCTGGGTACAGAATTCCAGTTTGGGAATCATTCACTCCATTGTCTTCTGGCTCCCAGGATTCCTGTTGATAAATCTTAAACCATTCTAATGCCTGATTCTTTTTTTGCCCCTCCTCTCCGGAAATGTTTGGGATTCTTTTCTTTAGGTTCTGAAATTTCATAATGATATCTTTAGATGTCCTTCTAATTTCACTTGGTGAGTCAGTTAAGATGGAAATTCAAGTACTTCCAATACTCTTGAGTTACTCATTGCCAATTTCCTCCCTGCTGTTTTCTCTGTCCCTTATTATTTCTATTCTAGCTCGATGAGCTGTTCTATATGTTTCATTTCTTTGCCTCTTATGCCATACTTTCTGGGAAACAGTTTCAACTATTGAGTTTAATTCCTGCCATCATGTTTTTAATTTCCAAAAACAGTATTTTTTTCCTTCTCTCAATGTTCTTCACTTTTTAGAACAGCAATCTATTCTTGCTTCGTGATAGAAGTATCTTCTCTCTCATAAATATTGACGGGGGGTAGTTTCTGGTTGGTTGTTTTTCATTTTTTTCACGTTAGAGACTTTCTTCACATGTCTGGTAATCTGCTCATATTTGAATTGGGGGACCAGAAAGACGACGTGAAATTCTAGGGCTTTCTGACTGAACATCAATGAGTCTGGATCACTTCCACACAACCCTGATATCAACACTGCCTGTTGTCCTCCAGTTTGGAAACTTTCCGGTTTATTCTTTGCAGAATGTAAAGCTCAAACCTTCCATGGAGAGGGGGCAATCCCATTTAGCTGAGTCAGGGAAGAAACTGTGGCTGCAGCTGCTTCTTTAACAGACTTTCACTTATCTTCTTTATTTTAGCCCCTTCCTCTGCCCCTAATTTCTTTACTCTCTTTTCCAGTAGATGCTGCTGCCTATTTTTGAACCTTTGGGGAACTGACAGTACATAATGGATAAGTTTTTTATTTCCCCCATTACTGACTTAGGAATCCAGCTTTCTTAGTTTTGATAATCATTTGACACACATCCATTTGCTTTCCGCGTTCCAAAATTTTGTTGTTGTTGTCCCCTCTCCCTTTCTCTGTCTCCTGTAGATCCATGAATGCTAAAAAGACCCATTTAGTGTCATTTTAGTGGGATTTCAGAAGTGAGCAAAAGAAGATGCATATATTTAATCCACTGATTCTACCTAGAAGTCTTCATTAATTTTCCTTAATGAGAATGAAATGCAAACTAAAGTTTGCAAGATTTTACCGACCAATTAAACATAACTCTAGCAACCACATTAAACTAATTCTTATCTTAGGGGTTAATATCCAAAATATACAAAGAACTCATACATCCCAACAACAAAAAAACTAACAACCCACTTAAAAAATGGGCAAAAGATCTGAACAGACATTTCTCCAAAGAAGATATAGAGATGGTCAACAGGCACATCAAAAGATGTTCAACATCATTAGCTGTCAGGGAATGCAAATCAAAACTACAATGAGGTATCACCTTGCTCCTGTCAGAATGGCTATAATTAACAAGACTGGAAACAATAAGCGTTGGAGAGGATGTGGAGAGTAGGGAAGCCTCATACACTGCAGGTGGGAGTGCAAACTGGTGCAGCCACTATGGAAAACAGTATGGAGTTTCCTCAGAAAATTAAGAATAAATCTACCATATGATCCAGCTATTCCACTGCTGGGTATTTATCCACAGAACTTGAAAACACAAATGCATAAAGAGACATGCACCCCTCTGTTCATCGCAGCATTATTCACAATAGCAAAGACTTGGAAGCAACCTAGGTGCCATCAAGGGACAAATGGGGAAAGAAGATATGGTATATATACACGATGGAATACTACTCAGCCATAAGAAATGATGAAATCTAGCCATTTGTGACAACAAGGATAGACCCTGAGGGTATTATGCTAAGTGAAATAAGTCAGAGGGAGACAGTCAAATACCATATGATCTCACTCATAAGTAGAAGATAAAAACAACAACAAACAAACACAGAGCAACAGAGATTGGTCTAGTGGTTACCAGAGGGAAATGGGGGAGGGAGGAGGGCGAAAGGGGCGATTAGACACACGTGTGTGGCGATGGACTGTAATTAGTCTTTGAGTAGTGAACATGATGTAATCTACTCAGAATTCGAAATATATTACGATGTACACCTGAAGGTTATATAATGCTATAAACCAATGTTACCACAATAAAAAAAATTAATTAATGAAAAAAAACTAACTCTTATCTTCCTTTTGTCTCTTTTACGTCAGGATTTACTCAATCATCTCTAAGGACTAGACTCTATTTCAGATTACTAACACGCAAATGAACAGAAAACAGAAGTAATTCTAAACTGCATTCCTTGGAAGTAAGATGACTAATGTTCTCATAGAATAGTTAGATAATTACCTGCAGTTTAATGTTCTTCCCTGCTGCACAACTAAAGTCGATGTGATTTCACCATCAAGTTCTCCAAGCCTTGGGATATTACCAATATTGGTACACAAAAGGTAACCACAAAGCACATCCCTGTGTTAAAAGAGTACCAATTATTTACTGTACTTTTTTCCCCATTCAGCAAACCATGTACAGTTGGAACGATAATCTTATCTCACTTTAGCATTTGTTCTTCATCAACTACATTATTCACTCAAATTACAAGCAAAAATTAAATAATCCCAAATTAGTTTGCCCCCTGCTTTAAAAAATGTCTTCTCTGAAACTCATTGGTATGCCAAAATCCCAACTGTTCTCTAGCTTTTCCGTTACTATCCATTAGTTCAGGTATTTATCTAAAGGAAAGTACCCATCAAATAGACTTCTTTTATATCATAATCTATTTCCCTATAACACATCACTGGATATACTAAAAATATTTTTAGTATTTGATGAATGAATGACCTTTGGATGAGTATTCTTTTGGAATACAGCTCTTTGTTCAACCTCTTGCCCCAGAATTAATGAAGAGATTATATATTGCACGCATTTTGTAGATTCTCAACCATACAGGCTCATGATCCCTTCTTTAATACATTTCACTCCTCCCATAACTCTAATTTAACTTGTAAAATGTTTTCACTGGTATTAAACACTATCATATATTCTCTATATCTAAGACATTTTAATTATTAATATAGATAATGATAACCACATGTTCTAATAAATGTCTTGTGAAGACTGATCAGTAGACCAGCAAGATTATACATGGAAATATTAGGATGCATCAGATAGAAAAAAGAGAAAAATTTGGATTTGCATCTATCACCAACAGAGAAAAATTACATATTAATCCATTCCTAAAAAATAATTTTTAAAAGTTATATCATCATTTTATTCTATCTATCATAAACAGAAATGCTTTCCTAACACAGAGAAGATATTCATTCAACATTTTTTTGAGTGTCATTTATGTGTGCGGAGCTTACTAAATACTTTAGGATATATAAAGAAAATTAGGCGTGATTTTTATCCTCCAAGAAATTATACTCTGGATGAAAAGAGAAATCACAAATAAACAACTATAAAACAGAGTTGGGGACAACGGACATAAGAATAGTATAAAAGGTTGTGGGAGTTCAGAGGAGAAGAGGGAGTTGGTTTATTTCTAGAGTAAATCCAGGAGGAATTTACAGAGAAAGCATCATGCAAGAGGGACTCTGAAGGATGGACACATTTTTGACTGGTAACAGCATGTGTCTAAAGAGTCCTTCCAGAGGAATGAGGAGCACAAGCAGAACATGGAGGTAGGACAATACAATGCACACATTAGGAATGGTAAGGCTTGCTATACTTTGGAAGAGTAAAGAAGAAAAAACAAAAAATAGAGGTTAGGGGCAAATCGTGGAGGAGGTACAGTGCCAAGCTAAGGCTCTATTTTGTTTAACAACGCAGTATGACATTCAACAAAGTGGTTAAGAAAGAGTTCTGAAATCAGACTGCCTGAATTCTAATTCTGCTTCTATTACACCCTAGTTACATGACTCCAGTCAAATTAACTAACTGTGCCTTAGTTTCCTTCTCCAAAAAATGGGGAGATCTGCCATAAAGATTAAATAACATAGCTTGTGTAAAGTGTAATGCAGTGCTTAGCACACAGTGTTCACTCAATAAACGTTGGGTATTATTCTTACTACTAATTAGCTATGTGGAATCAGTGAAATCTGAACAAAGAATTTACGTGGTCAAAGGATTCAGTATATTATTCTAATGGCAGCATGCTAGAGACTGCTGGCCCAGAAAACGGTTAAGAGAGTTTTGTAATAGCTTAAGAGTTAATGCAGGTCTTAGTTGGGGTAATATGATAGGAATGGAAATGAAAAGATAAATTAAATGGTGGGGGAGTAAAAGGGAAGAATGCACATGATAGGCACTTTTTTCTTTTGTTTTTTGGTGAGGAAGATTGGACCTTACCTAACATCTGTAGCCAAGCTTCATCTTTTTGCTTGAGGAAGACTGTCACTGAGCTAACATCTATGCCAACCTTCCTCTATTTTGTATGTGGGACACAGCCACAGCATGGTTTGATGAGTGGTGTGTAGGTCTGCACCCACGATCCAAGCCTACAAAACCTGGGCCACCAAAGTGGAGCATGCGAACTTAACCACTACACCATCAGGCCAGTCCCTGATTGGCATTTGAACAATGTGCCAGAGGGAAGATGGAGTCAAGGATCATTCTGAGGCTTCTGAACACAAGGACAGTGAGATATTAAGACCTTTGGCAAAAACAGTGGTTTAGAAAAGTCAGAGGCCATTAACTGAGTACATATTCTGGTGGCTTTAATTTTTGCTGATTTTGAGATGCTAGCAGGTGTCTTCTGGGTGAGAAAGTCCTGAGGAGGCTACAAGCACGACCTGGGCTTAGGAGAGAAGTCAGCATACATGTTAAGATTTGGAAGCCTTTTGTAAAGGTGATGCTTGAAGGCTGGGAAGAGATGAGGTGAATAGGCAACAGAATGTTTTGTGGGATGCAGAAGACCTGGTCACTCAAAGAGTAATGCTTGTAATTCACAAAGGGATAAACTCTGAGCTAATCTCCATCTCACCGTTTGTTGCACTGTATCCAGGTGTCTTTGTCTTTCCCACAATTACCCTTCTCGGTTCCTTCGATATTCAGTTTCTCATAGCAGTATTTGTCTGATGCCATCACCTCTGAAGCAGAATAGAGTTTTCCATCAGTGAGGGATACAACATGTGAGGTGCTCAAAATGTTCGCAGTTAAGAGAAAATAGCCATTTAAGGACTCTTCTTCATTACAATGTTATCAATTCCAAAAATTGTACCCCAGGGTTCATAAGAGTTTTCCTGTACCATAAATAACCATGACTCAGGTACATTTTTCATGACTGTCCATTTGAAATTTGGGAAAAAAAAGTCTATTTAGATCTTTGATAGGATTTGGGCCATAGGGTGCAAGAACGGCACTGCTCAGAACGTGGCCAATAATTAGGGGAAGATGCTACCAAATGGTTCCTTGAATAAATACTCCACACTTTAGTCTCAGTGGCAAATATAACAGAGATTTCTCACTTGGCAAATTTATTAATCATAAAGACAATTTTCTTAAAATAGTTATGCACTATAATTAAAGATCCAAGAAACAGTGGTACAATTTCCACCTTGTTTACTATCAAAAACAACTTAATTTTATTCTGCTTTTAGACGAGCTTGAATTCATGCTAAATCTCTAAGAGTCAAATAACATTTTAAGGTATGTCAGCATCTGGGTCAGGATTTTATTTTTCCTAAAGCCAGGCTGGTTCACAGAGCTATCCAAGAATTAGATCAAAATGACTTTTGCAATCTAATCAAAAGATGACTGTGGGTGTATGTATGTTTTTAAAAAACTAATTATGTTAGTAATTTCTTTTCCTACTTTTTGCTGTCAGTTACTACTTTTTCCCAAGTGGAGGAAACAAAAACTATATCTCTCTGTTCAGAGTACAAACCTACATGACAAAACTTTGGCCCCATCCCAATGTTTCTCTAGTTGTTTAAAAGAGAGCATACGCTTCCCCTCCCACAAGGACTGTAGCCACTATTTGTGACAATTAAGGGTTATTATCTTTATAGCTTGCCTTCTAACACAAATTATCTTCTGAAAGAGTTTAAAACAAAAACTGCTTTCAAAAAGGCCAGTAATACTTTTGGAAAAAAATATATTACTCAACATTTAAATATAAATTTAAATAGAGACATAATTTAAATAATATAGTTTAAATATAAATGTTATATATTTACCTCTGAAAATCTGACAAACTTCGAAGGCAATAACATTGAATTTCTTTCTTATGTGGCAGAGCTACCTGAGCAGAAGGTGACCTGTAACTAGGAAAGCCAGCTAGAGTTTAAGAAAGATAGTTGAGGAAGAAAAAGCAACTCTGGCTAATGCAACAGTTCTAAGCCAAGCGTGCCGATCCGGGGTCCATGGCCATCCCATATGGTTGCACAGGTTTGCTTAAGGACACTTAGCTGAGGAGAGTGTAAGTGGAGCTGAATTCCAGCTTTGCTATATTCTCCAGGCTACATGACCTGGAATGGACTTCACCTGCCTGGCAGCAAAGGCACCTCTGTCTTATCCAAAGGCACTGCCAACTAGCCCAGATGTACAGGCTGTGTCTTCTCAAAGGAGGTGCCTTTCTCTAATTTCCGCAAGGCTGCCCCTGCTAAGACCTGCAGTGGCTTTGAGAATCCCCCAGTCGTAAATGGTCAAAAATTTACTTTCAGGACGCATGTCCTTGAGAAGTTGGCCTGACATCAAACTTTGAAAATGATCAAGCCACACTATATACTTACTTTGCCCCCAGATGTATTTGCATTGTCTATCCCTGGTTTTACATCTTCCTCCAAAGCAAATGCCCTAAAATGGAAAAGCATACCTATTAGCGATGCAATGTCTGCTTACGTCAAGTAACTGAAAAAAGTAAATATGACTGGGAAAACTAGTAGCTAAGTATTATAAAGACCTTTTATCTTCAGAATTGATTATGAAACACTTAAATTGATATTCCTACTTTGTTAAGATTTCAGTATTTCTTTCATGCTGGTACACATGAGAAATTTAAGTCAAGATGAAGTAACCTACCTGAACACCATCACATGAATATCCATCCATTTTATGAATATTTGGGGCACACTAGGAAAAGAAAACAGAGCCATGAACCAAATGCACAACAAAATGTCAGGCTGAGCTAATCTCTTTAACATTTTCTATTTAAAAATAAAGCCTGATAATACGGTTATTCTCTTAAACCGTCTGAAAATAAAAACAAAAAACATCAAGAGAAAGCAAAAGGAAACACAACAATTGGTGCACTTTCCCCTAAAAATATGGATCTACCAGAGGCAAAAACAGGTAATTTCATAGTAGCAAATAAAAAGAACTGACAGTAATAACTCAGCTAACATATTCAGATACACTATTCCGCAGAGCAAGGAAAACAACAGCACAAAACAAAAGCAAGGAGGATGCTGACATAGATGGAGCAATAACTGTAGTTCCCTCTTTTTCACCATGAGAAGCAAAACAGCCCTTACACTTAAAATAACCACAGAGCAGAAGTCTACTTTGGGCATGTTAGGAAAAGACATGCTTTAGAGCCTCTCTCCCATATTTTCTTGTAGCAATTGCAGAAAATTGTAAAGCATTCTTGTGTGACTATAAACAGACGGTAATTTTTAAATTTATGATACATTTTTTCTATTAATATAGTAATTACATACTTATTTGAGAAAAGTTAGGAAATGTAAAAAGTTTAAAAAAAAATGAAAGACAAAAGTTTCTCATATTCCCACCACCCAAAGACAACCATTTTTTATATTCTGGTACATTTTTTCTCTACCATAATTTTTACAAATTTTTATATTTTTAAACATAAGTATACACAAGTTATAGATAATATTTTATATTCTGCTTCTTCCCTTTACTTTTGTCATATGAATTTCCTCAGGTCTAATAAACTTTTGTGTAGGTGTCATATTAATAGCCATAACACATTGCATTGAGCTAACAAACCATAAAATCAATATACTAAATGTACACTGATTTTGTGTATTCACTTATAATTAAGTGATTATACTTATAATGTATTCACTTAGAATTATTTCAAATTTATGCTGTTACAACTAATGCAAAAGAATGTATGTACATAATTCTTGGATTTAGGATTTTATGTGTGTGAGGAAGACTGCCCCTGACCTAACACCTGTTGCCCAATTTTCCTCTTTATGCTTGAGGGAGATTGTCTGCTGAGCTAACATCTGTGCTGATCTTCCACTATTTTATGTGGGATGCCACCACAGGATGGCTTGACAAACAGTGCTGGGTCCACGTCTGGGATCCAAACCCATGAACCCCGGGCCGCCAAAGCAGAGCATGTGAACTTAGCCACTATGCTGCTGGGATGGCCTCTTAGGATTCTTTTAAAATTCCTGCTTATTGTATAATCACATTCCAAAAAAGTTACTCTAATATACTTTCCCTCCAGGAACCTAAGAGGTAATCATTCACCATATTCTCATCATTACTAGGTGTTAGCATAGATAAACGATGCTAATTAAATATTAAGAAAGGAAAATACTTTTACATGAAAGACCTTTAATCTCTTAGAATGACAACCTTTTGAATAAAGTATTTTTAATGGTTAATGTAGGTATATCACTATTGAATCCCTCTTCTCTAAAGAAAAAAATATGCAGGCAGTCTTCATTTTTCTTGGCTCCGATATGCATGAATTTTAGTTATCATGGTTTTGTTAAATAATACCAATACCCCATTGATACAGTTCCAACTTCAGTAACTAAAGTACATTAACTGTGAGTAATTGCATAAAGCACAAACTTTGCTACTAGCTTGTCAGATCAGTAAGTAAATAACAGAAGCCCATCAAGGTCAATGACCCATCTTGTCACTTCTTTCAAAGCCTATCAGTGATTGGTCACTTCCCATCTGTTTATTCAGCTCATGCACAGACCACAAAGTGTGCAGCTGTGTTGCCTCTCTGTTTCTGGGTGACAGCATGTGACATTTTCAAAAGTGAATAATCAGGGGCCAGCCCCGTGACTGAGTGGTTAAGTTCAAGCACTCCACTTCAGTGGCCCAGGGTTTCGCTGGTTCGGATCCTGGGCGCAGACATGGCACAGCTCATCAAGCCAGGCTGGGGCAACATCCCACATGCCACAACTAGAAGGACCCACAACTAAAAATACACAACTATGTGCCAGGGGGCTTTTGCGAGAAAAAGGAAAAATAAAATCTTAAAAAAAAAATGAATAATCAAAAGAGGGAATTGGCCAACAAAGATGAAAGTACAGCAAAGAAATGAAAAGTGATGACACTGGAAGTGAAATTCTAATCAAACGTAAGTGGAATTATAGAAAAATATCGCTGACTAATAGAATGTTGATATTTCAGTTTGGCAAAAACTTCACATTCACATCTTCGCAGCTCTTGGAAAAATATCACGACATTGAAAGCACAAAGGATAAAATGGTGAAAGTTGATCCAAAATTAGGAAGGACTATGACAATTCAATAACACATGGAAAAGACGCTCACTATGTATTATAAGGTTTACGACAAGAGGAAGGCATGTACAGTTCAAACTGCTGATAAGCTTTTGACAAAGAAATAAAACCCTTTAATTCTCAATGTTTCTGTTTTAATTTGGTGTGCTAAATATTAGCTTATTTTTTCATTTCCCTATTCATTTAAAACTAACAGTAAGAGAGTTTTTAATAGCCTGACAATATTTTTTAAAGATCACAGAACTGTAATTTTTTCCATTGATTATTGAGATATCAGACAAACAAGAATCAAGACGGAGAAACAGGCCTCTTCTCAGAATCCTATGCTCTGTGGGTCTCTCTGCCTTGGCTGAGTCCTCTTTCAAGAGCTGAAGAGAAAGAGTTTTCTTGTTTCCTCCCTCACTAACTAGACAAAAAAGCAAATGCCTTCTACTCTCTACTTAAAACAAAAACAAAATAGTTTGGATGTGGCACCGCTTGTCAAGCCGTGCTGTGGCAGGTGTCCCACATATAAAGTAGAGGAAGATGAGCACGGATGTTAGCTCAGGGCCAGTCTTCCTCAGCAAAAAGAGGAGGATTGGCAGCAGATGTTAACTCAGGGCTAATCTTCCTCAAAAAAAACCAAAAAACAAAAACAAAATATTTAAGGCATGTGCGCAGTCTTAAGTTAGTTCAACATTAAGACAAAATTATGCTGAACATCTGCTCAAACTTTGATTAATGAAACTTAAATTCATGAAAAACAAATAGAGAGTGAGCGTGGATGTGAAAGAGACACGAGCCTCTTGTCTAGTTCCATTTCACCCAGAGGTCAGAGCACTAAAGATACTCCTGCTTTAGAAATAAATACTATTGAAACAAAAAAGGTGGTAGAAAGGATCAATGAAACAAAGAGCTGGTTTTTTGAGAAGATAAATAAAATTGACAAACCACTAGCCAGACTTACAAAGAAAAAAGGGAGAAAGCTCAAATAAACAAAATCAGAAATGAACGAGGAGAAATAACAACAGACTCTGCAGAAATACAACGGATTATAAGAGAATACTACAAAAAACTATATGCCAACAGAATGGATAACCTAGAGGAAATGGATAACATCTTGGTCTCTCCTACAATCTCCCAAAGCTCACTCAAGAAAAGGCAGACAATTTGAACAGACCAATCACAAGGAAAGAGATTGAAACAACAATCAAAAACATCCCAAAGAATAAAACCCCAGGACCAGATGGCTTTCCTGGGGAATTCTACCAAACTTTCAGAGAGGATTTAATACCTACCCTTTTCAAGCTATTCCAAAAAATTAGGGAAGATGGAACATTTCCTAACACATTCTATGAGGCCAACATCACACTGATCCCAAAACCTGACAAGGACACCACGAAAAAAGAGAACTACAGGCCAATATCACTGATGAACATAGATGCAAAAATTCTAAACAAAATTTTGGCAACCAGAATTCAGCAATTCATCAAAAGGATCATACATCATGATCAGGTGGGATTCATACCAGGGACACAGGGATGGTTCAACATCTGCAAATCAATCAACGTGATACACCACATCAACAAACTGAGGAATAAAAACCACATGATCATCTCAATAGATGCAGAGAAGGCATTTGACAAGATCCAACAGCCATTTATGATAAAACCTCTGAACAAAATGGGCATAGAAGGAAACTACCTCAACATAATAAAGGCCATATATGACAAACCCATAGCCAACATCATACTCAATGGGCAAAAACTGAACGCCATCCCCCTGAAAACAGGAACGAGACAAGGATGCCCTCTATCACCACTCTTATTTAACATAGTACTGGAGGTCCTGGCCAGAGCAATCAGGCAAGAAAAAGGAATAAAAGGAATCCAAATAGAGAGGGAAGAAGTGAAACTCTCGCTGTTTGCAGATGACATGATCTTATATATAGAAAACCCCAAAGAATCCACTGGAAAACTGTTAGAAGTAATCAACAACTACAGCAAAGTTGCAGGGTATAAAATCAATTTGCATAAATCAGTAGCATTTCTATATTCTAACAACGAACTAACAGAAAAAGAACTCAAGAACACAATACCATTCACAATCTCAACAAAAAGAATAAAATACCTTGGGGTAAATTTAACTAAGGAAGTGAAGGACCTATATAATGAAAATTACAAGGCCTTTCTGAGAGAATTGGATGACAACATAAGGAGATGGAAAGACATTCCATGTACATGGATTGGAAGAATAAACATAGTTAAAATGTCCGTTCTCCCTAAAGCAATCTACAGATTCAACGCCATCCCAATCAGAATCCCAATGACATTCTTTACAGACTTAGAACAAAGAATCCTAAAATTCACCTGGGGCGACAAAAGACCCCGAATTTCTAAAGCAATCCTGAGAAAAAAGAACAAAACGGGAGGCATCACAATCCCTGACTTCAAAACATACTACAAAGCTACAGTAATCAAAACAGCATGGTACTGGTACAAAAACAGGTACACAGATCAATGGAACAGAATTGAAAGCCCAGAAATAAAACCACACATCTATGGACAGCTTATCTTTGGCAAAGGAGCTGAGAGCATACAATGGAGAAAAGAAAGTCTTTTCAACAAATGGTGCTGGGAAAACTGGACAGCCACATGTAAAAGAATGAAAATTGACCATTCTTTTTCACCATTCACCAAAATAAACTCAAAATGGATCAAAGACCTAAAGGTGAGACCTGAAACCATAAGGCTTCTGGAAGAAACGTAGGCAGTACACTCTTTGACATCAGTATTAAAAGGATCTTTTCGGACACCATGCCTTCTCAGAGAAGGGAAACAACAGAAAGAATAAACAAATGGGACTTCATCAGACTAAAGAGCTTCTTCAAGGCAAATGAAAACAGGATTGAAACAAAAAAACAACCCACTAACTGGGAAAAAATATTTGCAAGTCATATATGTGACAAAGGCTTAATATCCAGAATATATAAAGAACTCTCACAACTCAACAACAAAACATCAAACAACCCAATCAAAAATTGGGCAGGAGACATGAACAGACATTTCTCCAAAGAAGATATACTGATGGCCAATAGGCACATGAAAAGATGCTCATCATCGCTGATCATCAGGGAAATGCAAATCAAAACCACACTAAGATATCACCTTACACCCATTAGAATGACAAAAATATCTAAAACTAATAGCAACAAATGTTGGAGAGGTTGTAGAGAAAAAGGAACCCTCATACACTGCTGGTGGGAATGCAAACTGGTGCAGCCACTATGGAAAACAGTATGGAGATTCCTCAAAAAATTAAAAATAGAACTACCATACGATCCAGCCATCCCACTACTGGGTATTTATCCAAAGAGGTTGAAGTCAGCAATCCCAAAAGTCCTATGCACCCCAATGTTCATTGCAGCATTATTTACAATAGCCAAGACATGGAAGCAACCTAAGTGCCCAGCAACAGACGAATGGATAAAGAAGATGTGGTACATATGTACAATGGAATACTACTCAGCTGTAAAACAGAACAAAATCATTCCATTTGCAATAACACGGATGGACCTTGAGGGAATTATGTTAAGTGAAATAAGCCAGCGAGAGAAGGATAATCTGTGTATGACTCCACTCATATGAGGAATTTAAAATTATGGACTAAGAACAGTTTAGTGGATACCAGGGGAAAGGTGGGGTGGGGGGTGGGCACAAAGGGTGAAGTGGTGCACTTACAACACGACTGACAAACATTTATGTACAAGTGAAATCTCACAAGATTGTAACCTATCATTAACTCAATAAAAAAAAAAAGAAAAAAAAAAGATACTCCTGCTTTTTCCTGTGGAGTTTAGAATAATTATTCCGTAAATTACCTGGCTTGAATTTCCTGAGCATGTTTCACGAATATCACAATCATTTACTGCTTCTCGGCACACAGTCCCCACAGGCTGAAACTAAATGAACAAAAATCAGTGCATAAAACTGTCGAAGAAAAAAACTCGCACAGGATCATCTTTAAAAAGACGAAATGAACATTTTTTGGATGGGACTATCTTAAACTATCTTAAGACGGTAGTCTGTGAAAACCACAGTTACTGAATGAAATGTTAATCTAATAGTTTTCCGAGAGAGTTTCCCCTGTATGAAGTAATTTGCAATCATCACACATAAGTCTTACAATGTTTCGCTAAAATAGGACAGCACTTGAGGGCACATTTCCATCAGAAGGACAAGTTAGTCCAAATTCTAATAATTCTTCCGTCCAAACAGCTTCTGGATTTACATTTTACCCTTCATTTGTGCTAGAACCTTTACCATGTTACTCTTTTTTGCCTTTCCTGCCAAGAATTTGAAAGTTAGATTTTGGCCTGAATTGCAAGATTTAGATTTTCTGGCAAAGCTATTTCCTCCCATGCTTTCCTTTCCCTTCTCTCCTGCCTCATTTTTATATAGATCTATACCTTGATCCTTTATTCTTTTCTAATGTTTCTATTATTTGTACTTGCGTAGGGGAGTTTTTTTGGTCTGTTTTCAACCACCTCAAATATTTCTTGTTAAGTGTGGGAGTTGTACAAATAAATTTTTAAGCTCATTGGATCTATGAATTGCAAGAGTATTCATTATAACAAAACACACAGACTCATAAAGTTATCACCCTTCCCCTCTTCTCTTCAATCCCATTCTCCTTCCCTTTCCAAAATGTTAACATTTGGGGCGGGATCTTTCCATGCTCTTATCTCTGCTCACACAGACATATACATTATACGAGACTCCCTCTCCACAACTTTCATCTTCTCTCCCTCGCACTCAGTCCTCCAGGTATTTGAGTTTCCTGTTGTTCCTAGAACATGAATAGCACATTATCGACTCCAATCAGGACTCAACAGATATTTTTTAGAAGATCCAAACAAAACTTGTGCTCATTCATCACGTATTTGCAAGGCACTTAAAATGTGCCAGGCACTTTCTAGCCACTGGGGACTCAATGGAGAACAAAACATAAGAATCCTGCTTACAAGGAACTTATATTTTAGTGGGAGGAAATAGGCCATAAAAATAAGGAAAGAGGCAAGATAATTTAATTTCATATACTCTGATTCTCTTCCTCCTTGGGAGTGGGGTGAACCACAACTTTAGAACATCTGAGGTAAGAAATACAAGTAGATTTAAGGTAGAGTTCATGTGAGAGTGTAAGTGTTCAAGAAATGACAAGAAACTTCTGACAGAAAGCACAGTGAAGGATGACCTCTCTAAGTGTTGGGATACAGCGTAAATAAATCAACCAAAACTCCTGCCCTCTTGGAACTTACACACTAATAATGGAAGGAGAAAAATAACAGACAAGTAAATAAGCAGAGGCCCACAAATTATGGCTTGAGGGCAAAATTTGGTTTGGCCGCCTGTTTTTATAAGCAAAGTTTTATCAGAGCACAGCCACACCTATTTGTTCCTGTATTTTTGATGCCTGCTTTCAAGGGTAAAGTTGAGTAACTGAGACAGAGACCTTATGAGCCACAAAGCCTAAACTATTAACTATCTAGCTTTTTACAGAAACAGTTTGCCAACTCTGACTTACAGATACATTATTATCAATACATGTATAAAAAAAAAAGATACACATGATTTCTCATCTTCTTCTTCTATTCCTCCTCGTCCATTCACTACCCTGCCTCTGGCTCCTCCAGAAGCGCAGGATGGGGGTGAGAATGGGAGGTATGGGGTAGAGAAAGTGGCCAAAAAGATCTTACTTGACTGGTACAGCTATAGCTTATTTTGTAAGAAAGTTAATCATGCCATTTTATTGTACGTATTTTAATTTCATTATTTTGTACTTGTTCCTTGAAATGATTATAGCACAAAGAACCTAATTCCTAAATGAAAGAAAAAATGGCATAATTAAGCACATTTTATGGATGGGCAGACTTCAAACATGGAGCACTAAAATAAATGATCAGGAATCCCTTGTTATAGCAGTTGGAGAAGCCAACAGAATAAACAGTAGAGGTAGCCAAAATGAGGGAATGTCTGTTTCACACTTGGTTTAATCTTCCTTTTTTAGAGAGTGCTTTCAGAGATCTCTGCCAGTGCCTTGCTTATCTTTAAATAAGCTGCCAGAAACATAGTGGTAAAGTAGAAACTGCAGAAATTACTGCCAGAAGGTCTGGATATAACTACACATCTACTCCTTACTGAATGAGCCTATGCAGGTTATTTCACTTCCTTGAGACTGGAATTGCTCAACTGGAAAGATCTGAATAATAATGACTATCCCAAATGTGTGGTTGTGAGCATTACGAGAGACAGGAGTCTCGACCAGGAGTGATGTTTCTCCCAAGGGGACATGTGGCAATGTCTGGAGACATTTTTGGGTGGCACAACTAGGATGGGTGGTACTTGCAACTGGAAGGTAAAAGTCAGGGATGCTCCTAAACATTCTACAATAAACAAAGACACAGGCTTACAACAAAGAATTATCTAGCCAAAAATGTGAATTGTGCCAACACTGGGAAACCCACAGATAAGATGATATAAATTAAAAGGGCCTAGCACACTCTCTGGCACATAGCAGATCCTTAACATGATAGGTTCATATTCCACTCTCCCTTAATTCATTAGACTAAAGTTAGTCAATCAGTAAAGAATCAGAAGGAGAATGCCGTGCATATCTATTCATTCATTCAACAAATATTTACTTAGAACCTGTATCAATTACTCTGTAAGTCCCTGGCTCTGCCTCCATAAAATGTACAGACTGAAAAAGACAGATATTATACCTCAGAAATAAAGCAGAATATTGTAGCAGATTTTATATGAGAAGAGAAAAAAGAAATAGATTTCTTTGAAGAAGGTAAGCCTCAAATAACTGTTACTCTTGATGTAAAGGCTTAAGTATTTGGACACAGGTATGAGGATGCTATTGGGAGGATGAAAATAGATAATGTGTGTAAAGATGCATTCTAAACTCTCATGAACAATAACACATGTAAGGTGCTATCACGTCTAAAAGGATAGCTTTTGTTCCCTCAATAGCTAATGCAAGAGATATACCAAGTTTGGCAGCAAGAAAAGAGGGATCTATTGAATATCCTCATGGCTTTACAAAGAAAGGAAAAATATCAATCAAAGATTAGTAACACTGGGTCTCATTTAATGTGCATGCTCCTCAGGGAGGCAGTAGTGAGAGGACAAACTGGATATTAACAAGCTTCAGGCCCTAGCTCCCTGACTTATCTTGTGTAAGACCCTGGGCAAACTATTTAATCACTACATGCCTCAGCGTTCTCATCTGTTAGATGGGAATAAAAACAGTAACTACCCCTCACAAGATTTATGAGGATCCTGTAAAGCACCTGGCACTTAGTCACTTAATACAGTATATTTTGGATACTACTATTGTCATTAGATTATATTTACCTTGCCTTAACAATTTATCAAACATGTCCTCTCTTCTGTCAATTGGTCATTAATCAACATTTATTTACCTTGCACTTTTTACAACAAAGACCATCACTGCATTGAGAGTCTTGAGTCAAGGTGCATTTCTTACAACACTCTGCTCCTTCCAGGGCGCATTCCTAAGGAATATAAACATTTGCAAAATATCAGAAAATGGTGTCATTCTCCTGAAAGTACCAGGATACTTTCTAAAATAAATGTGTCACTTAACAATAATAATCTTTCTTCCACACATCCTATAAAATTTCCAGACATAACATTTGCACCATATGTCTCAGTGTGTGGACCTGGAATGACCATGAGTAACCTTAAAAAAAAACATGATCAGGGGCTGGCCCCGTGGCCGAGTGGTTAAGTTCGCGCGCTCCCCTGCAGGCGGCCCAGTGTTTCGTTAGTTCGAATCCTGGGTGCGGACATGGCACTGCTCATCAGACCACGCTGAGGCAGCGTCCCACATGCCACAACTAGAAGAACCCACAACGAAGAATACACAACTATGTACCGGGGGGCTTTGGGGAGAAAAAGGAAAAAATCAAATCTTTAAAAAAAAAACATGATCAGAACACCCAGAAACTTACTGCTGGGGTCCCACAGTCACATTCCTCTCCAGTTTCAATGAAGCCATTGCCACACTCAGGAGGATCGAGAAGCTGTGGGAGGAAAACCAAAAAGGGAACTAAAATAAAACATCGAAGATCTTATGAGAGACCCTAAGTTCCACAACTATACATCTGGCATATCCATCAGTCATTTTAAAGTATATTTTTAATTTTCTAAACTTGAAAGAATGACTTTAGAACTTTAGAACTGGGAACTTTAGAACAGAAGTGTCTACTTCTATTTCCATTTCAGTTTTAATCATATTTACATATATAACATACATATCAAGTAGAGTCTAGAAAATGCCACCAAAATAAAAGATGATCTAGCCATTGATTAAAACCAACCCAGAGTGACATTTCAAACAGCAAGGGAGTTGGAGTCAGAAAGTCTGGATTCAAATCTTGGCTCAGCTACTTATCTTGGGCTTGTCATCTCAGAGCCCAAGTGTTTTAATATTTAAAAGCAGGAATAATAATAATAATATTAGCTCCCCATCTACATCACGAATTATTGTGAGGATCAAGTTCAATGATCTGTGAAAAGCCCTTTATTAACTATATCTCTTTGTGAAACAGAAAGTTATTTCATAGACAATTAGGAAAACACCACAAAAATGAACAAATCCATTGATTTATTTAATACAAAATATAGCTCCTCCATTAACATAGCTTTGCAGAGAAGAACAATAATAATTTGCCCCAGAGATGGAAGTAATTTTTGGCTTGTACAAGAGTACATTTAAAGCCACTTCTTTTTTAACTCTCCATCAATTTTATTAACTTTTGAGTATAACTTATCTTATGGTGATAGGTAAAATTAGTAAATAATTGTTACGTTCCACATATATACTATTCATTCATAAGTTTATCAATGTAGGTATTATAGAATGAAAGTGAGCACACACCTGTCAAGACACACACACACTTTCCTAACTAACTAGAGAGAAAAAACAAAATAAAGAAAGCAACGACAACAAAAAAATCCCCACCTGATTTCAAATACTCTCTCTTCGCCTATAAAAGAATCAATTCATCGCTAGATTTCATTTTCAGCTGAAAGGGATTATAACAAATAAGAGAGCTTTGAAAGGCAAAACCAAAACTTGTCCAGATGAAAAGCACATTTATTCTGTTATTCCAAGTTCAGAATAATCAGTTATTTTGGTAAAAAGATTTGAATTGTTTTTCATTTATAGCAGCAGGGATTTAGGTCAAATATCCCTTCTAAAGCTTCCAGAAAGAGTCTTAAAATTGTCAATTTGCTTTTCAATGCAATATGATACATTTCATAAATTTCAGTGGAGTGAACAGAGAATGAAACCAGGTACATGATTACAAAGGCAATGCCACATATTGCTACGGTGCATGGAAGCAGGCCACAGTTCACATAATTAACAAGGACAAAGCATTCTTCTTGAACATTCAAAGTCTTCCAAGTGCATGAGGAAGACCTGTTTTCTAGTCAGTAACCATAGGATGCTCGGCAAGTTGTAAAAGCCTGTGACAAAGTTTAAGTACAGACAGACTTTCTTCTTTTCTGCTTTAAGCAGACGTGGTTTTCATGTTGAGAAGTACTTCTAATTTTAAGCATACTGCTCACTCTGAAAGGCAGTGATAGCGAATAATGAGGGGGAGATATGTCCCCCTTTTCCATCAGTATGAGCTATAATTAGGTATCCAAAGGTAAAAAAAGCCCATTAAGAAAACGAAAAAGAAAGGCAAAATGAAACCATACGAAAAGAAAATGGACATTTTTCAGAAAGCAAACACTCACTTCTATCTGCTTTTTATTTTCATCAGAATAACCCCAAATGCCCAAGATTAAAGCTGGCTTGAAAACGCAGATATTTAGCATATCTAGATATGCACATATAAGCCAAGTTGAAAAGCTCTCTTTTATAAGACACAACGACTGAAAATTTGTACTTGTAATACTTTAGAAAGATTAACTCTGATCACACTTATTACCTTAGAAGGTTTGTTGAAAAGGCAGGCACCACCTCCACTATTCAGGAAGTCATGATATTCTTCAATATTACACTGGGTGAACTTTTTAGGAAGATAATAGCTATAAGAGAGAAGAAAAGCAATAACCAGATACAGTTTTAGTTTCCTTTGTACATTAGTCTTAAAATTGGACATTGTTTAAATTGTAAATTATTCTTAAAAATCACAGAATAAATAATAAATTCCATTTATGTAAAACATTTGCATTCAATCCATAAGAGTTTTATTCAGTAAGGATATTTCTAAATTCTTCATTTGGCAACTAATGGTGACTATGGGTTGTTCATTATTTGCACGCCCAGTCAAAGGAAATACACACATAGAGTCCCTGTAATTTCAATCAGAGTTAGGAATAGTTTATTTCATAATGAGTCTTTCCTAAATATTAAAACTGGGCTGGAATCCAAACTGAAAAGCATTCTACAAAATAACTGACTATAATCTATGAATGTGTCAAGGTCATGAAAGTCATGGAAAGACTGAGGAACTGTTCCAGACTGAAGGAGGCTAAGAGACAGAAAAACTAAATGTGATGCCTGATTCTGAACCTTTTGCTAAAATTACACTATTGAAACACAGGGCCAATCCTGAACGAGGGCTAAGAATTAGATGGTCTTATTAGTTGTATTGTTGTTCTGTAGGAAGATGTCCTTGTTTGTAGAAATGCACACTAAGGTGTTTGGGGTGATGGGCACCAAGTTAACTTTTGATTTAGGAACAAAAAGCTTCTTTGTTACTATTCTTGAAAGTTTTCAAGTTTCAGATTGTTTCAAAATACAAGAAAACAAATGTATACCAAAGAAAAATAATAAACGGTCAATAGAAAAGGAAACTTAGCTATAGAGCAATTTGGCAATATGCATGAAGAACCTTCAAAATGAGAATATCCTTAAATCTAGGAATTCTTCTTTCAGAAATCTTCCTAGAGGAAATAATTAGTTATGTATACAAAAATGTCTGAACAAAGATATTTACTGTGGCACAATTTATAATAGCAAACAACACGAAAATAACCTAAATGTTCAACAGTAAGAAAACTAACTAAATTGTGATATATTAATAAAATAGAATACCATGTAGTTATTAATAATCATGGCATTGAAGAATCAAGACTCATAAAAATGCTGACTATATAATGTTAAGCGAAAAATGAATAAACTACACATCCAACAAGATACAAACTTTATAAAACAATAAAAACGGAAAGAGAAAAAATAGTGGATATAAACAGCAGTATTTTAACATTAACCATGGTTATCACCAGATGGTGAGAAGTGATAAAAATCTTATTTTCTATATTTTTCAAAAGTAACTTTACATTGAGCTTTTATAAAAGTGAAAGCACAATTAAGATACTAATGGATAGTTTTTATAAAGTCTCTCCCACTAGCCTGCAAGGACCATATCCATTTACATCCCTGCTTCTTCCTAGCACAGTGGTTGAGGCTTTGTGAATTGACTAATGGAATTTACAATGCTTATTTACCCTAAACTCATTTTTCAAGTGTTTCACGCCAAACTTTCCAAATAAAGCGTCTTCAGTTTAAATTGTGTGAACTACTTTACTTCCTTCACTTCATTTTCCTAACAAGTCATGCATTTTATTCTTATTTGAACAGTTTCTTACATATATTTCTTCCTTTTTTCTTTTCAATGCCTCCCCCCAGCCAATTTTTCAATCACCTTCCCCTCTAATCCATACTACATATCTCTGCCAGAGTTATCAAACTTAAATAGGGATTGCTTCAAGTTCCCTCTTTATTCTAGTGGCCAAATCCTGAGACGGCTCCCTACTGCCAAAGAAAGTCACTAACTCTTAGTGTAAGCCCCTTAGACGTCTAAGTCTAATTCAGCCCCTGCCCTGCAAAGGCACCCACAGGGGTCTCAGGCCAGCCCAGCCTCCTGCCCACTGCACACTTGGGAGCTGAGTCTGCTCTCTGACAGTGACAGGAAACTCATTGCCTCACAGGGAAGCTCCTTCTATATAAGAACAGCTGAAATTTGTGAATTGCTCTTCCCTTCGCTGTGCCCCATCTCATTCCCCGTAACTGCGGCACACAGTTACAGTCTGGGTTAACCATCAAGCAAGATTAATTCCTCCACCAGACCATACTCCTTCAAATACCTGAAAGCAGACACAATGTCTCTCCCTAGGCTCAGCCCCACAACTTCTTTTTTGCAGGGTAACATATCTGCTGTATTCCATGCATTCTTAAAATTTTAATTTTTATACCTTTAATTTTTATGACATGGTATTCATGTCAACAATACTTTCCAACATTTAGCAGTACAAAGGAACTTTGGAAAGTAGAAATGGAAGGGAATGTACCCAGGGGAAATATATGTCCAGATCAAGTTACATATAGCATCATACCAGAAAATGTTTTATGTAAAGAGCTTTTCTCCTGTGTGCATCTATTTGATGTAAGAAGAGTTCCAATGCAAAGAGCTATATACATCTGAGTGTCACCATCTCACTTGGCTACACATTACACCTAGTACTATGCAGATTGTCTCTAAAATTTTGTTTTTAATAGTTAATCAGAATAATCAGTTATAATATACTACATAGCTTTTAAAAGACAAGAACCTCCAGTACGGAATTTAGTAATTGTTGGAAAATTACAACTATAGAAAAGGACTTTTATCATTTACTCTTATTACTAAACAAAAAGTCCAAAGATGTTTTGAAAAATATCTTAAATACATGTTTGCATGTACATTCCCTCCATCATTTATTTTCCTTGTCATACCTATCTTGGCAGTTCAAAATTCAAATACAATCAATAAATATTCATTGAAAATCAAGTCTGTACAAGAAATTATGGTGTGAGGTCTGACAAAAACATAAATTACTGTAAGATGTAATCCTCAAAAAATTTACAACTAATTTATGAGGAGAAGCATAAAGACACACAGAATTAAATTACAATACAGGAGTTAAAAAATATAATAAATCTCAAATTGTAGTTAGATAGAGAATTCCAGATGAAGAGAATATATTCAAGAGATCAAAAGAGGCTGGAAACTCATGTACAATTATGGTAAGCAAACAGATCATGAATACTAGTGGAAAATGATATTTGCAAATGAGGATAAAGAAAGACTATGGACATCTAAATATTGGAGGAAGGAATCTGAACCTTATTCTTTAGAAACAGAGACCCACAAAAGTTCTGAGAAGGAAAACGACATGATTTGCATGTTTGATACATAAATCCATGTGCATTAAGAGAAAGATAGAGAAATTGTGCTGCATATATTCAGTGAAATAGAGCTATATATTGTCAGCGTCATGGAATCTCACAAAGTTGATCAAAATAATCTAGTCACAGAAGAATATATATACTATGACGCCTTTCATATAAACTGAAAACATGCAAAGCAATGTTATGTATTACTTCAACACATATACATATATACAGTAAAAGTATAAAAAAGGACCGATGGGTGGTAGGAACCAAATTCAAGATGGTAGTTACCTTGGCTGGGGCTGAGGACCAACAAGAGAGAACACAGGAGGATTTAACTATGTATGCAGTGTTGCCATTTTTTTAAGCTAGGTGACTGTATACAAGTGTTCACTCTTTGACTCTTTATACCTTTTCAATTATGATAGAAGTGGAGTTCAAGAGTGGAGAGAGGGAGTCTGAAAGTTGTCTCAGTATCTGGAATATTATTGAAATAATAAGAGCATAAGATGATAAAAGGTTAAAGTAAGGCAGTAATGATAAGCTTGGTATGAAAGGAATGGTGGCAAAATTTATTTAGAAAGAGCAAAAGATTGGTGCCAGATAGTGTGTGAAGGGCAAGACAGTATAAAAATGAAAACCTTTCTCAGGAGAGCAGATGGTGCCCATCTCTTCCCACTCCTTGCTCAGCGACGGACCAATGACAGCTGGAAATCAGCATTGTGGGAGTATTTACACCACAGGCTTTTATCTATGGTAGAAGGTTGCTGGAAATCTGAGGAAGCTACAAATCCAGGCTCTTTTCTTGTTTGTTTGTTTGTTTGTTTTAGTAAGAGTCAGCTTACCAGCACACAACTGTTTATAACCCATTTAATTAATATTGAAGAACATAAAAGGAAAGAGAATTAGTAGGTCAGCCATTACGAAAAAGTTCTTCCTCATTTCTTCTATTTCCAGCCTAGATTCAAGGCTAAAAAAGTCTTTGTTCTACTAACTTAATTGACATCATAAATAAGAGACTATTTTGTGAAAATATTTTACATACAAAACGATTGAGAAAATCTACTTCTGATTTTCTCTTCAATGCCTGTGATGAGCTTCCACACACTCAGTTCTTAAGTGTCATACTCCTAGGAAGATAACAGCACAGCAGCTAAAGGAAAAGTGAGTTATTTTCAAAAAGAAGTGGCTCACCCGGTGTCTCCCATTATGCATCCAGACCATGTGTCCTCACATTTACACTCGCCTAAGAGAAAATGAATACACACACCTTTTACAAAGTGAAAACAGTACATTAGAATAGTTCCTATTTTAAAAAGTATATCTTCACTTTTTATTCCTTACATACCTTTAAAAAAGTAATACCTGCTTTATAATCTTCCTTATATTTTAAGCTTTACTTTAACCCTATCAACATTATCTAACTTTTACAAAAATAAAATGTTTCAATATTTTAACAAGTGGCCAGCCATAATTTTAAAGCCTTCACTTAAAATGGCTTAACAAATACTAATGAAATAGTGATACATCATTAAAGAATTCTGGTTTCACAGGCCTTTATGAGAATTCTTACAATTTCTTGTCCATTTTTAAAACCTCTGCACCAAGACTGCCAATAGAAGGTATAGTATATTGGTTAAGCAGAGGGTCTTCAGAATCAGAAATAACCAGGTTCGAAACCTGGGCTTGCCACTCAAAATATGTGTAATCTTGGAGACATTACCCTTTTAAGATCCAGTCACCTTAGCTGTAAAATGGGGATAATAATGAGTATCTTGCAGGATTATTTTGAGGATCAAACAAGTATCTAGATGTAGAAAATACTAACTAGATGTAGAAAATAATAACAACAGCATTCAATTATCTCTTCCATTATATATGGACAAATATATCCCATATATATCCCATATTATGGGTGCTCCATAAATGGTAATAGTTATCATTAATATAAACAATCATATTTATAATATTTTTATTAAAATAATAAAATAAATATGGTTATAATCAACTTACTCCAAATACACAGTGTTTGACCATTCCTGGTGAAGTAACTTTATCCACCTGGGAAAATACAGTCTTCATAGATGCCAAATCAAGCCTATTTTACTAGGTCCATATTTTACTAAGCCCTTTATCAGGTCTGATCCTGGCAGGCAATTTCTACCTCTGTGGCCATACTAAGAGATGTTTTAAATAAACCATAATAAAACAGTATGCCTTAAACCTACATGCCAGGGTTCTCTACCAGACCATTTAAAATTAGCAAACTGAGCTTATTTGTCCTTTTTTAGGTTAAAGTCAACTGAACTTATCATCACATAGGTTTATTACCCATGGAGAAATTTTCATCTGTAATGTAAATATTACATCGTATTACTTTTGAAAAAAACATTTTGTGCCCTGGCTGTTTACCTTATACTATCACCCAAACTCTTTCAATCAAGCAAGTGAATTAAAGAATCTCATTCTGCAAAATATTTCACAGATAGTCTATTGCTAAACCACACATGTACTTAAACTTACCACTTGCTAACTTTGTTTTGTCTGAGATAATACCAATATTATGGGCTAATGACTGTGCAAGTGTAACAGCCATTAAATCAGTTTTCCCAAACTGAAAAAGAAAAGCAAAAATAAAATACATGTAAATGCAAATCATTCTTTAAGATGGGCCAGAGAAAAATGTCACAATATAATCAAAAATAAGTAATTTCTAAGCAGTTTATTTAGCAGAGGTTAAACATAATAGCTAATGTTGAACTGTCAAGCATTTGGGAAGAAGTGGTATGAAATAAATCCATGTTTGATTAACTCTTCCAGAGAAGACTAGAAGCCAGGGAATCATCAACTTTTGGGTTTGGAAACTTAAATCTGAGTCCAAATTTCACCAGCGAAATTCCTGAAAAACTTAATACTTGTATATAATTAAACCAGTCTTTTGGATAATACAAAATAAAAATAAATGTGTAAATTATTTGGAATTCATTCATTTTTGTGTGTCCACTTGTACTCCTGAAATTTCCCCAAGTTGAATATATGTGGCTTCAGAAAACAAATGGTATGAGTAACAGGAAGTAGTGATGATCTTTGGCCAAAAGAAATTTGAGAAAACCTAAGGATATTTTTTTCAATATGTAGCTTCCCAAAGATTCAAGTATTTTTCTTTTAGATTACTTCCATCGGGTTTAGTGCCTTCAGTATAGAAACAATCCTTTGGAAAACCTAGTCTATTTTTTTCTCCAAAAATGTGTCAAGTATTGAGGTAGGAAGAAAATCTCCAATTAGGTTGTTAGGGAGTAAACCAACGGTTCAAGGAATTACTCAATTCCCTGGAAAATCGGTCAAAGTGATAAACAGGGCCTATTTTCAATGAAGGTAAAACTGAAGACCAGCCACGGAGGTCTAGTGGTTAAGATTCAGTGCTATTGCCATCCTGGCCTGGGTTTATTTCCCAGTCAAGGAACCACACCACCCATCTTTTAGTTGCTATGATGCTGAAAGCTATGCCGCTGGTATTTCCAATACTAGCAGGGTCACCTCTGGTGGACAGGTTTCAGTAGAGCTTCCAGATTAAGACAGAGTAGGAAGAAGGACCTGGCCTCACATCCAGAAAAATTGGCTGTGAAATCCCTATGAATAGCATGTCGCTAGGAGTTGGAATCGACTCATTCGCACTAACAACAAAAAAGTAAAGATTTTTCTCTATATAACGTGTAAATAGCTGAATCTGGAAATTACTCTAAGGAGAATGTAAACAGAATTATCAAATACTATCTCCCATTATTTCCCTATTCTGACACTGGTCATTTACAGTAACCATATTGGTTGTTAATAACACAACCTAACATTTAGAGAATGTAGAATGCTGAGAAATTCTCTCTTAAACATTAGGAAAACATTTTCAGCCATCATACCACTTTGTACTGTACAGATGTTCACACCTACTTCATTCACGCCTCCTCCTTTCAGCAACGAGCAAATCCCACCAATATAAGCTGCCCCGCTCCGGCTACTCTCAAATTGACTTCCCCTTTTAGAAAAGGAAATGAAAAATGCTTACTGCTCATAGTTTAAATATCATAGCACCTCTCATTATTAACACTTCTGTACTATATATTCTTGAGGTAAGGGAGGAATGTGAGAATTGTTTACACACATAACCAAAGAAAAAGGTTTCTGAGGGACGTTTCCCTACATGATCAAGCAAAAAGAGGAAGACTGGCAACAGATGTTAGCTCAGGGCCAATCTTCCTCACCAAAAATATAAAAATAAATAAAGATCTTAAATAGAACTATACTTATTAAGAAAGAATTACTAATATGTGTACTCAGAGAAGGATACAAAATCACTTCTATGGTATTTTTGCCAAAAATGCACAACCTGAACCTCATAATGAGAAAACGTCAGACATTTCCACAATGAGCAACATTCGATAAAATAACTGGCCTATATGCTTCAAAAATGTTAAGCCCAAAATAAACAAAGGAAAGCTGAGGAAATCTTTCAGATTAAAGGATACTAAAGAGACACGACAATGAAATGTAATGTGTGATAGTGGGATGAAGGGTGGGAGAACCAGCTATAAAAGACATCATTCAGACAATTGGTGAAATTGGAATAAAGACTATAGATTAAAGTACTACATAAATGTCAAATCTTCTGGTTTTAATAATTTACTATGGTTATATAAGAAAATGTCTTAAGTATTTAGTAGTAAAGGCCCAGTAAGTAAATATCCCCAACTTACTCTCAAATAGTTCAGAAAAAAAAAAAATCATAGATAGATGGATGGATGAAAAGAAGAAAGAAATGGAAGGAGGGAAAAACAAGAAAAGGAAAAAAGTCATAAAACAAATAGGATGACATGTAAACAACTGATGAATCTGGGTGAAGGGCATAGTTAGGGTATTTCCCTGTAGTATTTTTGCAACTTTTCTTTAAATTTGAAATTATGTAAAAAGAAAGTTACCCTAACATAAGTTCTGCTACTTCCATTTATAATTTTCTTCAACAGCTCTGACTTTAGATGATTAGTTTTTAAAATGCTACTATATGTAACTTGCTATTATATCAAATATGCAAGTTACCAAAAAAAACCAAACCTACAAGAGTGAGAAAAAATAAAAAATGAACTCCAGAAATACTAAGCTCTCACCTTAAACCAAAAAACAAAGATAAAATTAACATTTAAAAAACAGCAACTGCCACTCATAGGTGGAAGTTAACATATTGACAAGGAGATCTGATCGGTGGTTACCAGGGAAAAGGGGGTGGTGGGGGGAGGGCACAAAGGGGGAAGAGGTGTACCCACAACATGACTAACAATAATGTACAACTGAAATCTCACAAGGTTGTAATCTATCATAACATTAATAAAAAAAAAACAGCAACTGTAAAGAATATAATTAATCTGTTAAGAATATTCTTTATGAGTATTAACAGCACTTTTATTCAGTAAATGCTCTGATTAAATCTCTTGAAAGGTTAAATGAAATATACATGCAATAATAAAATAACTCAAAATTGAACCTCAAATTTTCAAGACAATTTTGAACAATTTACACTTTAAAACTTCTTCCAAATGTATCTTCCATGTCAAATCCTAATTGTATTATGTAGTAGAAAGAATACATCTCAGTCATAAATAATAGAGCATTCAACATGGAAGCAAAAAAGTAATAAATCATTACAAAAGTTACATACGAAAAAAGGTGAACTGCATCACTTTTCTCTTTGATGAAATCCCTCCTGTATTTCATGAACTCCCGTAGAGTGATCAGTGGGTTTTCAGATATGGCAAACTTGTTGTCAGCCGCCCAGGTTTCCATGGCAACCAATACTATCCTTGTCTTAAGTTGGTCTTGATATATCTAATATATTAACAAAATGAACACACCAGCTGTACATGTGGTAAAATCAATTTACGAACAGGACTACAAAGTTCCCTTTATGGAAACTCCTTGAGTTTTAGTTAAATGTAAGAAACGTTACTGTTTTTAAGAGAGAATTGTTTTTCTAATTTACATGCATTTTCCTTAAGTTAATAGAAATTTAAATTGTTTACCAAGTAATACACAAAGAACAGAGCACTAGTTAGAAACAAAAGATCACTTTTTGACCAATACTTTTACCCTTATTCAAGGCTCTCCTAAATCCATTTTCTGGCACCCTAGACAAAGAATTCATGCATTCTTGAGTTCCCCTAGCAAAAAGTAGAACAATGAAGACTCTCCAAGGAAATCATTTCTATACAACCTGACTGGCCCTGATTAAACTCATGGAGAAGACATTGGCACTGCCGTGTCAAGAGAAGATTTAAAAAGTAGGTAGAGTAGAATTATTTAGTTGCATCATTCCCACAGCACTAGGCACTTTTTTGAAAGAGGCACAACTATTATATTGCTTTTCCACTGTTAGGCATATACTGCGAATATCTTTGTTAGGGACTATGACTCAACCTTTTCTTTTCCAATGTGAAATATATAGGAAGAAATTTCACGAAAAAATCTGTGGGTACGTTCGACCACTTCCTTTAATCATCTTCCCATCCAGAGATCACAGTCAATAGTCAATTGCAAGGTTATCAGGGACTTACAGGACACCTCGGCTAAAGTGCGATTTAGAGTAGTGAAAATATAAAAACCATATTATCCATTCTATTAACAATCAGGCGAGAAAATTCCTCTTTGGCAATATTGAATCGGGTTGATACTTACTACATCCGCCATGTTCACCACAGATTTTGCATACGTATTGGTGTGCACAACTGAAAGCCGATGTTTTTTAAACTGAAATCAAAAGAAAACAAGTGGAGGGCTTTCAAAGTCATCAGCAAATAATCACCTCAGCAGAGAAAACATGGTGTGACTGAAAGATCTCTAAGGCTTTCTGTAAAAAATGTAAGAGTTGAGACCCAATTCTTCATATGCTGTGTAATCTGAGGCCAAGGCTCTTAAAACTTTGAGGCCTCAGTCTACTCATCTGCAAGATGAAGTAAAAAATACCCATTCCATCCATTTTACAAGTTTATTTTTATCACATGATTTTTATTCAAATGATAAAACACATGAAAGTTGTCTATGAACTGCAAGACATATGAATATAAGTAGGGTCAATGCCAGAAAAAGTGAATGTGAATACTACTAAAACTATAAAAATTTATAAGTTCTATAAAACTTACCCATTAAGAAGAAGAAAGCCCTAAAGCTTACAAAGAGATGGCCAACAGGCTAGATGTGGACCACATATACCTTTTGTTTGGCCTCAATGCTATTTCAAAATTCAGGAAATATCATGTAAAATCTGATTTGTAGCTTCACTTAAAATTAACATTCCCACATGGTAATAACTGACAACTATTGAGAAGCAGCTGATCCATTAGACAGGCCAAGTGACTTCTCTTTTGCCACAGGCCTCACCCCTCCCTACTGTTTATACTTAGCTCACTTCCTTTATGTTATGTGCCCACAGATGTCTGCAGACATCTGAATTTGTAATATCCTAAACTGTCAAAAATATATGTTCTTGCAACTTATTTTTATTTTGTAAAAATCTCAGGGAATAGTAACATTCACTGAATTTGAATAGGCAAAAAGATAAAACTTAGTCCTAGCCCAAACAAGAAAGAAGCACTCAATCTGGATTGCATTATTATTATTATTATTATCAACATCAATAATTAAAATTGGTACTATTTGTTTAATCGTATGTAAATAAATGACACATTTTCCCTCAAATAAATATTCAAAGTAAATTAAAACATACTTGTACCTGAAATTAAGTAAAATTCAGCAATACGTATCACTGAACATTTTCAGTTTAAAACTCTGGCTACATGGAACAATTAGCATTATAACTCACTGCTGTGCTGTGAATTTAACCATACTGACTGCAACACACCCATGAATGGAATATAATAAAACAACTGACTCAGCGAAAAGGAAGTTGGGCTGCTTCTTACCCTAAAAATCTTCACCGTTTTGCTATATAAGCTTTTCCATATGGTTTACTGCATAGCAAGACAGAAATAGAAAAATCGCATTTCTTTTATTAGGATAAATCTGTTCACTACAAACTACAGCGTCTCATTATTGGTGCCTCACTTACTTTTTCAATATAAAATGGAAGTTTCTATTTTTTTTAACCTTGCCATTTTAGTAACAGGAGATATTAGCCCCTATACTAATCAAGTAAATCCAAAGGTTTGACATTATGAGTCACAGAAATATTTTTGGAACCTCACAAAATACTGTTAGTTACTTCCACCTAACAATGTTTCCCACTTGCAGGGTGTTGCTGCGTAACAAATACGTGTGGTTATACAAATACCTCCTCCAGGTTGCAACTTTATGTGCTTCTTTCTTCTAAACATATTTTTGCACCGGCCAGTTTTACCCTAGGCATGGGCAAGTTCAAACAACAAAAAATTCAGCAAATCCTACCATGAGATGATCGTTCACAATCATCAGTTCAATGTATTTGGTTTCCTCCTCTACGTTACGAGGATGTCGGCGAAGCTGCAATATAGTAAAGGTAATAGCACCTAAATAAGCCCTCTGAACTTGGCTGTGAGAAGCTAAAAAATATGTTATACATTATATCCTCAGACCTTACTCATCTTATAGGTGAAAGTTTGTAACTTTACCACCTCTCCCTATTTCCTTCAACCCCCAGCCTCTGGCAACACTTTTATACTCTGTTTCTATGAGTTTGACTTTTTTTTCTTTTTTTTTAGATTCCACATATAAGTGATGCTACATAGTACTTATTTTCTCTATCTCGCTTATTTCACTTCACACAATGCCCTCCAGGTTCATCCATGGTGTCACAAATGACAGGATTTCCTTCTTTTTTAAGGCTGAATAATATTCTGTTGTGTATGTACCACATTTTTCTTGACCATTTATCCATTGATGGATACTTACATTGATAACACTATTTTATAACTGAAATTTTCTGAGAGAATAGAACTTCAATATTCTCACACACAAACAAAAAAAAAGCCCAGTAAATATGTGAGGTGATGGATGTGTTCATTAACTCCATGGGGGGCATCCCCTCACAATGTATACATATAGCAAATCACCCCACTGTACACTTCAAATATCTTTCAATTTTATTTGTCAATTATACCTCAATAAAGTCGAAAAAAATTTAAAAAACTAAAAAATATGGTAGAAATAAAACAAAATTTCTCCTTTTATTCATTCAGCATTTATTATTTTCATCTTCATCAATTTAGTTAGTTTTTGAGTAAGTAATAAATTTACATGGTTCAAGAATTAAGTTACAGAATTATAAAGAGCTATAGGATGAAAGTCTTCCTCTCACGTCTGTCCCCCATCTACCTGGTTGTTGCCTCTTCCTCTACAATGGGTACAGCACAGTTACTGGTTTCTTCCAGAAATATTTATGCATATAAAATCAAACAATATATATTTTATTTTGTACTTCCATTTATTTCACTCTCTTTTGCATCAGGCTGTTTGCATTTAACAGTCTATATTGGAGATTATAACAAATGGTTTAACTTAAGCCCCTGAGAATCTCTGAGAGGTCTCTAGGGAGTGAGTGATTGGCACTTTTGTTGTATAATCTCCGAACTGGGATTGTTTCACGCCCCTTCCTCTGGTAGGGTTCATGGGATCCCCCAAATGATACAGGAGCTTTGTTAGGACAGTTCTGAGAGCTCACGGGCAGTCTTGGGTTATCATACGTCTGATATATGTCTGTTCAACAATAAATTTTCTCCACCTTCAAAGTCACGACCAATGAATGCTACTGGCAAGAGCCACTAAGGCAGCCACATCCCTTTGTTCTTGGCAGTTAGTCTATAACACAATCTTTAACAAGATCTGTAAAATCAACTTTTTCCTTTATGCTATGCTTCGACATACATTTTCTCAGTAAATTGTTTGGTTCACTTGCCCACGGGCCATTTTTGCCATGAGGGTAGACAGTCAAATCTAAATCAATGATACATGAATGTCTGTTTTGAGTACTACACTTAAAACAAACTAAAAAATTTCTGTCATATGGATTTAGTTTCATTGATAATGCATTCCCAAACTTAAAAAAAAATTTTTCAAAAGCCCTTATAACACCAAGTTGACAGGAAATAATAGACTATAATTCCGGGCTTGAGTAACATAACCCCATCTGATGACAAGAGTTTCTTAAAAAATGTATGTTTTTAGGAAGACAGTATCTACTTTGTTAACTGTGGAAGAGACCTGAGCCTTATCAGTTAATACAGTAAACTTTCTAACAAACATCAACATTTTCTTAATATCAGAGAGTTGCAATATTCGCAATATTGCCGATCACTTCCTTGACTGGAAATCAAGAGTTTGCCTTCTTAGCAAATGACTGGATATTGCAGATGTTAATGAAGAAGTGCAAGGAATGTGTCAAAAGAAAATTATTTTATTCTTTCATCTCACAACTGATGAAAATAAATACTGTTTCAAATTAAATCTGATGGCAATTATTTTTATCCATTTAACTGGATACATCTACCTATCCACCTATCTTTATTCACAAACTACATAGCTCATGCTAGTAATTCATGGAACACAAGGGCTTCTGAGAGGCAATATATAAAGTACATGTGGTTATAAAGCACTTCTCTGAGACGAGACTTCCTAGATCAGAATTGCAGCTCCACCACTGGGTGACCCTATGTGACTGTGGGCAAGTTTCTTAAGCCTCTTATGCTTCACCATCCTTATTAGTAAAATAAGAGTAATAATAATATCTTCCTCATAAGATTGTTATAAGAATTAAACGTGTTAATATAATTAAAATTCTTAGAACAGGGCCGGGCACATTTTAAAGTAGTCAACAAAAGTCAGCAATTATTATGCACATTAAAAATCTGTCTGTAAACATATTTTATTTCATACTTATTAAACATATTTTAAAAAGAAGATACGTGGTTCCTTGAACTGCCTGATCCTACTAGAGATCAATTTCTCTCATCCTGTGTTTTTCATGCCACACACACACATTCATGCCAACCACCACCACAGTGGTGATGCTATCTTAATTCTGACGACCACAGTGCCTATTTTATCTAAACCATTTACCAGCTCTATCATTCTGGCAGGTCATTTTCAAATTTCAGAGCCAATCTTTTTTTTCCTGTGAAAGAGGAATAAATAGTACCTACTTCATGTGGTTTAAAGCACTGTACAAACACAGTTATTATTATTACTAAGTCCAAGATCCACTGAATATCCTGACATCCTGACTTTATATCCCAGACTCCAAAGTAGCTCAAGTGTGACAACAGCATTTTGTGGCTTCAACACCTGATGGATTCACTCTTAAGGGAGTATCTTTAAAGGGATAAATAAACTCTATGACGTAGCACATACCGAGGCAAGGAGAGAGGTAGAAAGAACCTGAGACGCCATGGTGGGAGCCCCATAATTCATCTATGTGATGAACAACCATATTATCATCCCTATCTTCAGTCCTTTTTCAGTCTATGAAATAATATGACCCCACCTCCACTGTTCCTACAAATGTGTCAGCCTTACTGTTTTCCACGCCATGACAAATGCCTGAAGTAGTATTTCCTCTCTCACAGACTCAATGTAGATTTAATTGATTACGAGTTGTCACGTGTTTTTAAAACATCATGACATATACCTGTGAATACATACCTGTCGTTTAATCCTTTTTGGTCTTGGCTTCAAAATAAATTTTGGTGGAGTGATGTTTACTTGCTGGAATTCTAAAAGGAAATAAAAATAAATTTAACAGTGCATTTTTCATGTTTCTTTCATACAGGACAATCAAAGTTTTACGAGCCCTTCCTAGTATAAAGTATATAATTATACTTTATTAATGATCATTATAATTATATAATTTATAAATTATATAATTATAACTATTTTAAATTTTATAATATATGTATAATGTTGCACACAGTGATAATACAGAACATCAATCTGAGTAATTCTGTTCATATTAATACTAAATAAACATATCATGAATGAATACAATTCAAAAAAATCAAACATTATTCCTGTTCTAATTTATCTCAAAACTTTTTCATATTTCTCCTATAAATACATCACATTCTTTATTGACAATCTCCTAAGTAGCCAACTTGACCTTCACTTCCACTGCTGACCTTCACAAAAGAATGATACACCAAATGTTGGTGAAGATGTGGAGCAATCAGAATTCTCAAATAGTGCTGATGAGAATGTAAAATGGTATAACCACTTTGGAAAAAGGTTCAGCAATTTCTCAGAAAACAGTATTTCTCAAAGTGTGATCCCTGGACTAGTGGCATCAGCATTACCTGGGAACTTGTTGGAAATGAAAATTTTGATAACCCACCCAAGAGGTACTGAATTAAAAACTCTAGAAATTGGAGTTTGCACTAGGGAAAACTATGAAGTTCCTCAAAAAATTAAAAATAGGAATACATTATGATCCAGCAATCCTACTTCTGGGTACATAGCCAAAGGAACTAAAACCAAGATCTCAAACAGATATCCACACTCCCATGTTTATTGCAGCATTATTCACAATAACCAAGATATAGAAGCAAACTAAATGTCCATCAATGGGTGAATGGATAAAGAAAATGTGGTATATGCATACAATGGAATATTATTCCGCCTTAAAAAAGGAAATCCTGCCATTTGTGACAACATGGATGAACCTGGAAGACATCATGTTAAGTGAAATAAGCCAGACACAGAATGATACCACTTATATGAGAAGTTTAAAATAGTCAGATTCATAGAAACAGAGAGTAGAATGGTGGTTGCCAGGGGCTGGGAAGAGGGGGATACTAGGAGGTATTAGTCAAAGTGTACGAAGTTTCAGTTATACAAGATGAGTAAGTCCTAGAGATCTACTGTACAGAACAGTGCCTATAGTCAACAATACTGTCCTGTATACTTAAAAATTTGCTAAGAGGGTAACAAAGATCTCATGTTCAGTGTTCCTATCACAAAAATAATAGTAATAATAATAATTAATAAATTAGAGCAGGAGGAAACTTTTGGAATTAATGGATATGTTTATGGCATCGATTGTGGTGATAGTTTCATGAATATATATTTACCTCCAAACTTATCAAGTTGAATACATTAAATATGCACTGCTTTTTGTATGTCAATCAAACCTCAATAAAGTACTTAAAAAAACGTCTAGAGATGGCGCCAGCAATCTGTGTTTAACAAGCCTTCCAGGTGATTCCGATGCACACTAAAGTTTGACAACACTGTTATACAGTTAAACATATACCTACCTATGACCAGTAATTTCACTCCTGGATATTTCAAGGAAGAAATGTAAACCGTGTGTCCACAAAAAAGATTTTTACAAGAATGTTCATAGTTGTTTTATTCATAATAGCCAAAAACTAGAAACAATCCAAAAGTCCATCAACAGAATAGATAAAAAATTGTGGCATATTCATATAATAAGAGCAAACTCAATAATTTATAACAATGAACTACTGCTATCCCTGACGACGTAAATCTCACAGGCATATGCTAAGCAAAAGAAGCTGGACAGAATGCATGATTCCATTTGTGTGAAGAGCTACAACAAACCAAACTAATCTATGGTGAAAAAATTCAGAAAAGGGATTGCAGAAGTGGGAGGCACTGACTGGGAAGGGACACAAAAGAAATTAGTAGGGTAACGGAAATGCTCTCTCTCTCACCAGGGGAGTATGTATATATGTGTTAAAACTCATCAAACAGTACATGAGATTTGTATATTTCATTATAGTAATTTTTAAAGCATTGAGTGCTAAAAGGTCAGTGTTTAAATACACAAGCTTTTCTCAAAATATGTCCTTAGGAATACTAGTCCTGAGGGTTGTGTCATGTAAAACAAAAGTTTCAACAGTCAAACCAGTCGGGGAAACACTTGATCATATTCTATCTCCAAGAAAGACATAATGCGTGGCAAGACAAAGGTATAATGTAATCCATAGCCCAGTGAAACTTTATTAAATCTAAAATGAATAAACTTGCTTTTGAGCTTATTTCACAAAAATTTCAGTTTTGACATTTATTTGTCTATTTCTTGTTTTCTTCTGATTTGTCATAGTAAATCTAAGTGTCTTGGCAGGCAAATAACACTCTAAAAATTAACAGTGCCAACTTCTGATGAGAAAAGAAAACCAGAAACTAATTGAGACAGACCTGAGTTTTCAAAGAATATGTTCAAAACTCATTTTTAATAACAGCAAAACTGCCAGGTCACTTCAAAAGTTTCTGTTGAAAAGAAATCCTGAACAAAGTTTTTAAAAAATTGTATGATTGTATTGTGGCAAGCCTACATTAAAGTCCTTAGAGGGTAGCTTTATTTATTACTTTAAACATTAATTAATATTTATTGCTTCTAGTAATACCTATTAAATTGTAACTTTATTCTCAGGCAGCTAGTCACGATTTATTTTCTTCCAATAATAGAGATTACAAAAGTTTCATAAGGTAACTGAAGAAAGTCTAAAACAGACATCTGTGTAAAGTAAGAGTGTCTATATAGTTATTTGCAGATTTTTCAAAATATTAAATTCTATAAAATAGGATCTTCTATCCCTTTGGCAGCAGGAGTGAAGTGGCAAGTTTTGTTTCTCTTTAAGAAAACTGCAGAAGATCAAGGAATTACACATCTATTCTAGAGAGAAAGGGACATTAGAAAACACATTTCATTTTCCCCTGAGGAGACAATGTAAACTTTTAAGTGATTTTCCTAAGCAGTAGTTTAAGATTTGCTCTGAGTCTGGTAATTTTTCCATCTCCCCTTGTGCCTCTCTCCCAGAGTATGTTCTCACAGTACCATAATCCAAACCCCCACCCAGCTGTGGGACCCTGGAAAAGACAAACTAGCTGAGCCTCTGTTTCTTCATCTATAAAATGGCAATAATAATATCAATCACAGAGCTGTAGCAAAGATTAAAATGAGATTAAAAATTAGAATGTACTATGGCCACAGTGAGGGCTCACTAAATAGGGAGGAAGTATCTGCACACCAGATATTTGGTGTGTTCTCTCTTCAGAAGGAGAAACCAACGAGTTCAGCAGAGCCAAAGGCAAACGCACTCTGCATCATTATCATTTTGCTAATGAGGCCAAAGTACAGTGCTCTGCCCTACTTGTCATGTGAAGATTTGGATGCAAATCAAATCAACATCTATAAATAAATGGACCTACAAACAAACATATATGAGAAGGCAAGACTCATTTCACAAATAGCATATAATAATAAAAAGTCTTAATCTACAATTGTTCTTTCTTAAAATGCTGGGGCAAAAAGAGATGAGGAAAACAGATGGGAAGATGGTTAAGAGTTCATCCCTATATTTACAAAATCAGCACTTGACTAACTTAATTTTTATATATTTTACCGGGGCAGATCAATTTTTGCTCTAACATCATTTTAAAAGTATTCCTTCAATGTGCTCAAACTATATCTTTCAAAACTCATCCACTATAAACATGAGGTCAGTTTGCACTTTATTCTCCCTCTTGACGTCCATTGACTTTCTCCCTAAAATTGTTATGAGCACTCATGGGTGAATGATACTTCACATACAGATTAGCCCTAAAGCATTAAAATGAATTATTAAAGTTTTCTTTTTTTTTAAGTCACTATACAGATATCATACCAGATGGAAGATCATCCAAGGGAAATTCAAACAGTCTGGATTTGTAAACAGAATGAAAACGGAAATCCTCCTGAAATAACACAAACAACAGAGATTAGGCATGAGCAACCAGATATCTCTAGCCTCAGGCAATCATAGCTGGAGAAGCAGAAATCCTTCAAAGAACCGTAGCTTGACTACTCATCCTCCTGGGCTTGTGGAGGCAATGAGCCATCACGCTACTCCCCCCTCTCACTCTTGTGTTCTCCCAACACCAGAGCAATATCCTACTAGAAGCAAAATGCCATAGCAGACAGAGAAGCCAAAGCCTGTAGTAATGGAAAATAAATGAATGGACCTATTTCCCCAAGGAGAAGTAAGACATGTGGGAAAATGGGTTAACGTTTTTCATGACTGGTGCCTTTACACAGATCCCTGCCCTGCTTTTAGAGCCAGAAAGCTTTGCTAGGCAAAGACTGCAGAGCCAACAATCTCCCTAGGATTAGGGAGTATGTTGACTGGTACAAGCAGATGCCCAAATGAACCTTGCTCCAAAATTCAAGTCATACAAAGTTCTACGAAAAGCTAACAGACAAAAAGCCACATTTCATCTAAGAAAAAATAATGAACATTCAAATAATTTCTTCTGGATTCATTCAATTACTAAAACAAATTACTGTCATAAATAGTCAAGTTTCATGATGTTACCTTTAAAAAAATCACCTGGTCAAGCCAAGTGACTCAACAGCCAGCAATAGGTATCCAGAAAATAAAACACAATACAAATAGTTTCCCAAACAAGATTGTTTATGGGTGGCAAAACAACGTGTGTTTCTAGAACTTACTTGCCTCTCTTAAGCATCTGACCAAGTTCCGTGACACAAAGAATAATATTTGTGTGCAGAGAGCTAGCATGGAAGTGTATTATGTTTCTCTGTAGTCTATAATATTATCTCAATCCTATCCTAATTTGTGGAAAATGAATGTTTTAACTAAGGTGGAGGAAAGAATTTTTAAAACCCAGTTTCTCTAAAATTCATCAGCACAGGACCTTAAAGACAATGGGCAGTTGAGAAAAATCTAGGATCTAGAAAAGAAAGGGCAGTGGAAAATCACATATTTGTAGATTTGATCTGTTTTAGATGAATGTTTGTGTCCCCTCAAAATTCATGTTTAAGCCCTACCCCTCGATGTGAGGTATTTGGAGATAGGGCCTGTGAGGTGGCCTCCTCAAGGTAAAAAGAAAAGGTCTTAAAGGTCCTAATCTGAGACAGCTGGTGCCCTTATAAGAAGAGGAAGAGACAGCAGAGCTCCCTCTCCGCCATGTGAGGACAGAGTGAGAAGCTGGCTGTCTACAACCCAAGGAGAGCCCTCAGCAGAACCGACCCTGCTAGCACCTAGACCTTAGACTTTCAGTCACCATAACTGCGAGAAAATAAATTTCTGTTGTTTCAGCTGTACTACAGTATTTTGTTATGGCAGTCTGAGCAGACTAAGACAGATCACAGCACATTATGGTAGAGATAGAAATGAAGGCTTCAGAACACCTCAGAAAGAAAGTATTTCCAACATGAAGGAGGAGTAAGAGAGAAACTTTAAAAAAAAAAAAACACTTGTAGTCTTGACTTATTCCATATTAAAAATTTATTTATTTATTTAATTTGAGGAAGATTAGCCCTGAGCTAACTGCTGCCAATCCTCCTCTTTTTGCTGAGGAACACTGGCCCTGAGCTAACATCCATGCCCATCTTCCTCTTACTTTAGATGTGGGACGCCTACTATAGCATGGCGTGCCAAGCGGTGCCATGTCCACACCCAGGATCCGAACCAGCGAACCCCAGGCCACTGAGAAGCAGAACATGCAAACTTAACTGCTGCGCCACCGGGCTGGCCCCTAAAATTTTAAATATATATATATTTACTATCCCAACCCTAAAAATATGAAAATAAGATAAGGCAGAAAAATGAGGAGGAAAAAGAAAGGGAAAAAAAGCTTCCAGCATCAATTCTTACATTTGCCACAGTAAATATAAGAAGCACTTACTTGGGAGGTGTCATTGTCTCCTGGCTCAATGAGATAAGTGTGGTTCCCATCACAGAACATCCCACTGCCAAGGACAAGAAAATAATTACCATGGCTATGGACTCTTGCCTCAGAACAAGATCATTTTACAATCAGCACCTGCCAGAGGATCAATTTACTTCTCAATGCCCACTTCCCTGTCCCACCCATCACCACCAGATACATACCAAATATACACACTCACACACACACCCCACATGCCACACACGTCACACCCCCACACACCCACACACACTCACACACTGCTGAGAGGAAAGGCCCCTCCCTCTGATTCTCCATAAGCAGCAGGGTCCCTTACCTTGACCATTCCCCAGGTTCAGGGTTACCACTTTCTAATTGTGGTCCATTATTCCCCCCTCCAACATACAATTCTAAAACTTTAATATGCAAATAGTTACCTGGAGAGCTTGTAAAAATGCAAAACTTTCAGGGCCCTCCTCAGATTTCTTGGTTGGGGCCCAGGAAGCTGCATTTTAAACAAACCCTAGATGATTCTGATCAGGTTGTGAGGGACTATACTGAGAACTGCCTACCTACCATACACCTGGAAGATGCTCTAGGAACAAGAGTTGACACACTTCAACAACTTACCACGAGCTAAATACTTCACACTCACTTAACCTTTTTCACACATTTATGAGGGAGGTACAATGACTATCCTTATTTTACAAGTAAGGAAATCAAAGCCCAAAGAGATTAAGTAGCTTGCCTAAATTATATAACCAGTAAGAGCAGAAGCAGGAATAGACCACAGGCAGATTTGTTCCTGAATTGCCTATCCATAATTGGCCACTCACCTTCATTCATTCATTCATTCATTCAAAAAACATTTATAGAGCACCTCCAGTGCACTGCTCTAGGTGGTGGGGATACAGTAGCGAATAAAACAGACCAATTCTCTGCCCTTACGGGGCTGATGTGCATTCTAGGGAGGACAGACAAAAAATACATAATCAACAACGAAATATATACGAGGTGGTGATAAATGGTAGGGAGGAAAACAAAGCAGGTTAAGGGCAACAAATGGTGCCAGAGGACTGGGTATAGGGACTAGAGAAAGAAGACTGTTGATTATATGGAGGGTCAGAGCAAAGCTTCAGAAAAGATGACATTTAAGCAAAGACCTGAATGAGGTGAAGGGATAAGCCATAAGACTATCCAGGCGAAGAGCACTTCAGATTCGAGCCCTAAGGTAAGAGAATTTTGGCGTGTTCCAGGAACACCAAAGAAACAGTGTGGCTGGAATAGAGTGGGTGAGGGGGAGTGCCATAAAATGAGATCAGAGGCAGAGTGGGGCCATATTAGGTAGGCCCTCCTAAGGACCTTGGCTTTTCCTCTGAGAGGGATAAGGAGCCACTGCAGGGTTCTATGCAGGGAGGAAACACAATCTACCTTAAATTTTAAAAATAGTTGCTCCAGCTGCTATGTTACGACCTTTAGGAGGGCAAAGATAGAAATGGGGAAGTTATTACAATAATCCAGGTGAAAGAAGATGGTAACTTAGATCATGGGGATAATGGTGGAGATGGTGAGAACTGGTCAAATTCTGGCTATTTTTCAACAGTAGAACCAGTAAGATTTGTTCATGGATTTGAAAGGAAATATACAAGAAAGAGTTGTATCAGTGAGGACTCCAAGGTTTTGACCTGAACAACTGGAAAGATAGAGCTGCCATTTTAATAAAATGAAAAAAGCTGCAGGAAGAGCAGAATGAGGCAGGCACATAGAAGCAGGACACAGGGAGCAGGGTGCAAATCTGGAGTTTAGTTTTGGAGATAACAATCCGCCAGTTGAGAAATCCTCTGGAGGGCATTTAACCTACATGTGGCCTCAAGTCCCATTCAAAGAGATCCGATAGCCACTCCCTTTAGGAAAACATGGTCCTTCTACTGAGATCAAGACCTTTATGATGCTGAAGAAATGTGTCTTATTCAGGCATCTGATGAGGGGCAGAGCTGTGATCTTCTGCAGTCATTTTTCAGTGTCAGGTGGAAATGGCTGCACAACACCCAAGCTGTTAAACATAGAATCATACTTGTCTTTTATTGACGGCTTAGTGAAATCGGTTGGTTTCCCTGAGCTATAATTCTGACGGCCTCCAAGCTCTGCCTCTATCCAAATTCTTTCAATCCTGCTTTAACATCTTCCACATGTCCTCAACTTTTATATACCTTAGAACTGCTATTCTCACATCTGTAAGGTTTTTGACCAAAAGCACACTTTCTGAATTTGCATGACATTGCATTTGGAATTTAAAGATAAACAGATGCAGTTTGTGAGATACTATTGACAATACACGCCTGAGGAATCAGTAGGGAAACATTTTCAGAACAGTAGCCCAAATACGGCCGTGAACATTCTCTCGGCCCCTGCTGAGAACTAGCCAGATCCAACCAGAAAATTGTACAGAACCATCATGCTTTGCCAAAGTTCACATGGCTACGCTGATTAAGTAGCAAACAGATTATTTTGTTTAAATAGTACAGGGTATTATTTCCTCTTGCGTTAGGTTAGTGTCCAATGCAAAAATCAGTTATTTTTACTGGATTTAAACATTACGATACACAGTGTAAATAAAGCAAATTCTGACACAATCTGTAACTAGAAGATTCTGATTCCCTATATGACAATACACTATTATTGATTCCTTAACAATTAAAAAGCATATGTGTTTTATTTGCTTTGTTTGAGGATTGGCATCTTTCTGTTATATCTATATAAATTCCACTAAGTATATTGAGTCCATACACGGTATATACTTAATAAAAACCTGCAGCTAGAACGAGTCATTACAGGACAATTGAGCTAAAATTTTAAAAGGCTGAATAAAAACAAGATTTTGAAAAGAAACAGCCATTCTTAAAAATTGCCACAAGAGGGCAATAAACTTACATTTGATTCCATTCTTTAAGGTTCCCATAGTTACAGGAGTTTGTCATAACATCAAACATACCAGGACCAGAATATTGCCCATTAGTTTTTCAAATTTGAAAAAATATGTTCTTGCAGGTTCTTTATGGAAAAGACATACAAAGCTGATTATTTTCCCCTTTATGTTCTTTCGACTGAATTCAGCAAATCAAGAAAAACGAAAAATCTCAATATGTACTTGGTAATTTATAAAAGATGAATCATGGATGAAATAATACATCACATATCTAAATCACTGCAATTAAGACAACATAAATTATTTAACATTTAGTAATATCCCCAAAATATTATTGTCAGCAATTTTTGTTCAGAAGGTAAAATCAAGATAAGTCATAATTAATCAACAACAAAAAGGAACAAGAGTAACTGTATCCAACAGGCTCATAAAAGTCTAAGACGCCCAAACACACTCGTATACAATTCTGACAGTGTTCCAGACACACAGTGGGCTTTCTGTGTGTTTCTTTTTGTTTGGTTTCAAATGTAAAGGTTTCTAAAGGTAGAAGTAAGTTTTACTCAGTTAAAACACCTGAAGCACACTCTGAGTTCTACTCCTGATTTAGTCACTAAAATTTCCTTAAAGTTAGTTTTTCATCCTCCTTCAAATGACTATGTAGGATTAGTAGTGCGCTATTGGTCTTAGGTTCTCAGGTCTGTTACGGCCTTTAGAAGGCAGTAATCACTCTGATTCTCACAGTATTGCATCCACTTGAGAAACTGGGAGGCAAACGGGAATAAGAACCAGACAAGATGCTTACACTGACTTTGGATTGAGATTTTAAGAGGAAAAGAGGGAAAACAGCCTCTTACTTTTTATATCACTCTGCTATAACACACTTGCTATCACAAATGTCGACAGGCGCAGTGTACTATTCCTAGCTGACAGCTGTGCTTGTCTTGAGATCAGATATAACAATTTTACTGCTGAAATGGACATTTCTTTTTGCAGATAAGAAAACTGAGGCCCTCACATATTAGGCATGGAGTCTACATTGGTAAAAACATCTCTTTACTCAAAGAATTTATTTAAAATAAGTAAACTAGTCTTTTAGAAAAAACAATAAGCAAGTGGAGGTCATCCACGCTCTGAGACACATGGCCTCATTTCTCTGGCTACGTAACTGATCCTCGCACTGTCTCCTTTCTGTGTCTCACATACCTACTGCCAGAGCCTGATCAGAGGCACCACTTAGGCAGACTAGCTGCATTTTCCAGCCTTTCCCATTAGATCTCTTTCCTACCTTTCTTTAAGATTTGTCAGTCTAACCCCTTCTCTTGGAAGATTCTGTCAAGGCCTATTCCAAGGACCACTCCACCTTCTTCAGGTAACATTCCTCTGGAGCCCTCAAGTAACACTCATTCTTCAGTGCCCACTCTCAACTTCACTTTTCTCTGTTTTTTGCTCTCTCAAAGAAAACAAACACACCTATCACATTCCCTAGTAGGAAGGAGAGCTAGATTTAGCTTCCCCACTAGACTGTGAGGTCTTGGGGGCAGGGCTCCTGTTCTAAATACCTGAATATTCCCACTGGCTGGCACAGCAGACATTCAGTAGCTGCTACTGAGATGAAAAAACCACATCTCTAACTTGGCAAGAGACAGAAAGTATTTTAAAGTTTCCAAACAAAAATTCAACACAACTAAATTAAAGTGCTGGCTTGTTCTGTGCCCAAAAAAATTAGAACAAAACAAGAAAGAACTGAGATGATTTAGCCTAAGTAGAATGCTGAGGAATGACTTGGTAGCTTTAGAAGGGGTTACAAAACAAAGAGACAGCCACCTGTGTATCACCATTATCAAGAGGACAGAGGAAGTGGATGTATTCCCATGTTAACCATCAGCAAACATTCTTTGATAATGAAGGTTATGAGAAAGGAAGCAAGGCCCCGAGGAAGGATGAACCCCGATCCTTGGAGATTTCTGAGAACAGATGGACCCTCCCACGAGTTTGCTGTGGGTTAGGTGGGATTCTGGCTGAAAAAAGGGCTGAAACACATGAGTTCTTGAGGTCACATGCAGCCTTTTGTCTCTGTGAAAGGACTCAAGAGATTTTATCTACTGAAATTTCTATAATTCCATGAAACAAAAACTAACATCAAGGAGTAGTAGGGGTAGAACTGGTACCAAGGGATTAAACATCCACAGAAACAGAGATCAAAGTTTCCCAAATCACTCCTGTCTCAACTTGGAGGAAACTGGAAAAATGCTTCCCACATCACAGTATCAGAGCCCCGGGCTGCTGTGATTCTAGTTGTAAAATCTGCTTGGTTTATAAACCACAAAAAAGAAAAAGAACGCTACCGATTTGAAATTATTTCTTGACATAAAATGGGGATATTGATTACAATGCATTAAAAACAAACAAAATAAGTGATTGAAAAAATGGATGATACAAAAAATTTGTGGACACTTACTGAAGTCCGTGGCATGTTGACAATGCAACAAACGAGGCAGGGTTTCCTCGGATATGGCCCTGGTAGAAACAGTGTTCTCCTCCCTGAAAAGAGAAATAGAAAACACAAGCCTTTGCCATCACAAGGAGAATCAGCCACATCATTTCGCAGGTTTCTGCCCACACTGCACCTCCATTTGTAAAGCTCTGCACAATATTTCATTATTCAGATTAGTATTATCAAACCATTTCTAACAGAATTATTCATAAACATTCTTAGTGAACTGACTCCAAATCAAAGACCGGGAAATAAAAGCTGACCTAACTGCCTTTTTATGTAGGTGATGTTAGAAGGAACAAAGAAACAGAGATTGAAATACACTATGGCCCTTGTACCAGGATAAGTTTAATCATCTATTTCCCCAGTCACAAGAAACTCAACCTTTAGTAGCAGCAAGATGATGTTCTTTCACATAAAGCTAAGGAGAAATAAATATAAATCATTTGAGAGTCATTAAATTAAATTGATGGAGAAAAATGTCTATTTTTGCAGTGTTTACATCAAAACTTGACAAATTTATACTATTCTTTTCTCCAACCAGGAATGGCTTTACTGGTAAACAGTCTAGGGTAGGGTTGGAAATTGAGAAATTTCTTCTAGCAGCTAGTCACATTAACTAAATTCCACTAAGAGAGACTCATTTCTTTGGATTAAATGTTCCTGGAAAAGGTAACACAGTAAATCCTCTGGCATCTCATGGTGGTGCCTCAGTCTTTAAATCCTTGCTCCTCAGAATGTGGTTCAGAGACCAGGAGCATTGACATCACCAAGAGCTTGTTAGAAATGCAGAATCTCAGGCCTCAGCCCAGAGCTACTGTATCATATTCAGCACTTTACCAAGGTCTCTAGGCGATTCACATGCACATTAAAGTTTGAGAAGCACTGTTCTAAATGACCTTTTCCCATTCCCCCATTAATCTGCCATTTCCTCAGAAGGTGAAAGCTTCTAATTAAACTGACCCACTGAGATATGAAAGAGTGACATAGTAAGGATAGATAGAATGGGTAGTTTAAAGGGGCAAATGTTACGTACTTCACAGCCTGGTTTAAAGACTAACCCTGCTTAAAATATTCAGTGTTTGACGAGTGGAGAGGAGAGAATAGAAAGACATATGACATAACAAGACATTTTCTTCACTGGAATTCCAGGGAAGGCAGCCTGGCCTGAGACTGCTGCTTCTCATGAGATGATTCCACAGGATAGGGTGAATCTCAGCTTTGGTGAAAGGGTAGAGAGCAGGTAAGACGGCACACAGTGAAATCCCTGACCCTGTGAAACCTCCAAATTCCCAAGGGAGTCATTGACCATCATGAACTGAGGACTGTGCCTGGATTTGATGAAGGACAAGATAGGACAGAACTATCCACATCCAGGTCTGACAGGGGTGAAAGCCAGAAGGCCATAGACTTAGGGGCAGAAACAAAACCAAGCACTGGCTTCATAGGTAGGGTTGATTTGGTGTAGATGTTAACAGCATGAGCTATCAGCTCCTTCACTTACTGCTGTGTAATCTCAAGCAAATTAAGAACTGCCTGTGTCATCTGTCAAATGGAGATAATAATCTTATAGGGTTGTTCAGACAATTAAATGAGCTAATATGCAAAAAGGGCTTAGAATAATGTATGGCACTTGGTACGTACTCAGTAAATATTTGTGCTATTATCATTACTGTGTGTCAATTATTCTACTCAATTTATATACACAGTCACCTTAAATCCTCATGTAAATCCTACAAAGAAATAGTATCTCTATTCCACATAGAAGGTCACAATTTCTGAGAGCCAAGGGTTGCCTACCTGGGAAGTTGCCAAAAAGGGATGCAAACTTTGTGTGAACCCAAGGCCTGTGGCCTTTCCGGAAGCTACTTATGAGCTGGACATAGAACCTGTGGGTTATGCAGAGCGAATCCAAGCTTTCCCCTAGGCTAATTGTTGTTGTTTTGTTTTGTTTTGAGTAGGGCTGGGAGCAAATTTAAGAGAATTTAAAATATCCTCCGTTAGGCTGTTGGACTGATGAACTGTCCATAAGATTAGATTCTAAGTGCATGAGAGATTATTATGTTTCAAATGACCTTGATTTCCTAGACACATCTGATTGGACCAGAAATCAAAACTATAGTTTTCTATCGGCCAGACACGAAAGGCCAATAGCCAATGAGGCGACCTGAATAGAAAGAGAATTCTATCTAAAAGTGTTTCCTTATACTGAATGGCGACTAAATTACCCAATCAGATTTTTCTCAGAGGTCTAAGACTCACAGTGAACAGTAGATAAAAAGATAGTAGAAACAAGGAGAAGTATGGAAACAAAGAAGATAATCCCAAGAATTATGGTATCAGATTAGAGAACAATGGAAGCTGACAAGTAATTATATGTGGGGAAAATATTTCAAAGGTAAAAGCATATAAGAAATGTTTTATAGATGACTAAAGCTTTCTTTAAAATACCAACTCTGGGGGGCCAGCCAGGTGGCGTAGCGCTTAAGTTCACATGCTTAGCTTTGACCGTCTGGGTTCACAGATTTGGATCCTGGGCACTGACCTAGCACGGTTTGTCGAGCCATGCTATGGCGGCATCCCACATAAAGTGGAGGAAGATTGACACAGATGTTGGCTCCGTGACAATCTTCCTCAAGCAAAAAGAGGAAGATTGGCAACAGATGTTAGCTCAGGGCCAATCTCCCTGACTCACACACACACACACAAATACCAGCTCTGGAAATATGTTACATTAAATCATAAAAAGGACAAGGAAATCATGTTTTAAAGCAATCCTTTGTTATATTGGGGATAAATAAATGATAATGGAAAGCAATCTTTCATTAATTTCTGATTCTGAAAAACAAGACTCAATCCAAAAACAGCATATGATCAGGACCCATCTGCACAAAAGCCTAACACAGCAAACAAAGAGAGGAGCTCAATATGGTTGAATCTCTATCAATTGTTTCCATGACACTTCAGGAGAAGCATAAACACTAGGGGGCAAATCTCCTCAGTTTAGGCTGTTATACTTCAAATACTGAGGCTCTCAACTGGTGGTATATATAATTTTTCTAAATAATGATGGAAATTAATTTTTGTGTTGTGATTTTTTTTCAGGGATTATTTGCCACAAATCAATAATTATTTAAACTAAGAACTAAAGAAGATTTTTTTTTTTCCTTTAAGATGCCTGGAAATATTTCTTAGTCCAGAATAGAGGCCTTAATGTTAAAGGGCTTCTTTAACTTATATACTCTATTATTAAATTATTAAAATAAATAAATTTAATAGGTTTTTACTTAATTATTTTATGCATTATTTTTATAATAATAATACTTATGGCAAAAATTCTAAGAACTCAGGAGGTAGATGGTGAAAAGTAAAAATATCCCCTTCATACACACTTTCCAGGCTGCAGGTGCCTTCTTAAAGGTAAGCATTTTTGACAGCTTTTGTGCACCATGTCAGGGACAGTCTATGCAAATTTAAGGAAATGTATATATACATAAATACACATAAATCCTTTTCAGTGCACAAATGGGTTTACACTATGCACACTGTTCTGCCACTTCATTTTTTCCCTTAAGGTAACCTTGACATCTTTCTGTATCAATACCTCATTCTTTCAATGATAGATGGTATAATATTCCATTATAGGGGTGAACCATAACGATTTAAACAGTCACATACTAACTGGACATTTACGTTATCTCCATTTTTTTTGGTGTCATAAACAATACTGCAACAAACATCCTTTCATATGTTTTTGTGTACTTCTGTCAGTATATATGCAGGATAGATTAGCAGACGTGAACCTGGCGTGTCAAAGAATACATGGATTTAAAATTTTTTAGATATTTTAAAGGACAAATTGAATTGTATTTCTTTACATTTATATCTGTTTTAAAAGATGCATTGCATTGTAAAATAATAAAGTGCATTTTATTCAAAATTATATATTTTAATAAAGACTACTACTTAATCCAACTTTCTCAAATCTTATCAAGTATAAAGGTTCTCCATATCTTCATACAACTTTCTTGAGGAACCAGATGCTTTATGCAAAAGGTATTATATATAACAATGTAAGACAGATGTTATAGAAAAAAGAGAAAAGCAAGCACATCCTAACAGAGTTGGGCTCTTTATCCGACTGCCAGTCACAGCTTTATTCGTTACTGTCTCTTTTGTTCCAGAAATAAATCCATTGTCCTTGAAAAGTTCTTCATACTCCTTGATTTAATAACACAGTTATAACAGTACAGATGTTTATTTTTAGCTAATTAGATAGTTGTAGCCAAAAAAATTACCTCTCCAAAAATGAACTATGTGATAGTTTATATGTCTATTGGTTTATCTTCCCAGTGAAAAAAAAACCTTATTGCAACTTTTATTCTAGGGAAGTCAAAATAATAATTTATTTGCAGAATTCAAAGACAAACCACATTTTTATTAAGCAGTCATATCTCAAAAGAAAAGTAGGATTTATTATAAATATGATGAGATGATAACACAAAGGAAGTTATACAACCTGGGTTATAAAACTATGAGAACTCAACAAGGGAACCAATGGAGCACAGCAGCAAGGCCATGGGGATGCCCTCCAACCAGGTTCTCAAAGGAAATTACAGCTTTATCAGCTCCAAGATGGGCCTGGACCACCTCCTCCAAAAAGCCTTCTCAGATTCCCTCCTCCTCACAAATTACTTCTTGCTAACCCCTCCGCCTCTGAATTTTCATATTTTTTAAAATCTGTACTACATCACTTTCTACCTGCATTCCTGTTTCTGTCTCATGTCCCCCACTAGACTATGGTCTCCTTTCAGGGAAGCACATGTGCCTGATCTATGTGTATATCCCGAAGTGTTCTGTTAGAGAGAGAGCCTCCCTGAATCTCACATTTCTCATCAATAAAATGGAGATAAGATCAACCCACCCTGCCTCATGAAAGTATGCAGGGATCCATGAGATAACAAAGCCAGGTCCACAGTAAAGTGCTATATAAATAGGTGAGGGGTGGAGTCAGGCAATATTTACTCAATGAGGGATTCTATTATGCCCCTGGAGCTATGATGCTCATGCCTTATTTGTTGAGGCTAACAATCCAGGGCAGTGATTAATAATGCAGATTACTGTATCTCTTGCCCAGAGAGTTTGTTTAGGCAGCTTTGAGGTGAGACCCAAGAATCTCCATTTTAACAAATACTCCCTGTTCTTCTTACCCTGGGAATACATTACAGCAGTGGTCTCAAACTTGGCTGCATATCAGAAACACCTGGGGAGCTTTTAAAATCCCAATGCTCAGGCTGTGCTCCAAACCAACTAAATCTTAAACTCTGGAGATGCGACACAGGCATCAGCATCTTTTTAAGCACTCCAGATGATTCAATAAAGCTGCAGGGGCTGAGAACCCCTGAGCTAGGAAAATGTTGCTCAAAAGCAGTGGTTCCCAAAATGATCAGAATCACGGTGGGGGGCTTTGCAAACGAACTGACTCCCAGGCATTCCCTCAGACCAAATGAATCAGAATCTCCAAGGACGTAGGGCCCCAGGCTTTTGAGAGTTGCAAAAAGCTCCCCAGGTGATTTGGATGATCACATTTGGAATTATTACCCTAAAAACATTCAACCCAATATCAAACAATCCAGAGGATACGAGAAAGACTGAGATCTTTCAGAGAATTAAAGTGTCCACCACATCCTTGGCATTCTGCTTGGCGATTTATGTAATATTTCCTGATGAGTGATGAGGTGAATACTAATTTCTCCATTTTACAAATGATAAAACAGAGACTAAGAGAACCTTCACCTCCTGATGCAGAGTCAAGTCTCTCTAGGCTGATGGTTCTCAAAGAGCAGTTTCCAGTCCCAAGGCACCAGCTTGTTAGAAATGCAAATTCTCAAGCCTCTCCCAGACATACTCAATCAGATGCTCTGGAAACCCCTAGGTGACTTCAATGCACTCTAAAATTTGAGAACAACAGCTTTACACGACATCTGCCTCTGCATGCTAAAGCGCCTCACTGCTGAGCTCAGTGAAATCCTACAACAGTTCCTGAGAAGATTCTAACTAAAGCAGGAAGGATATAAACAACCATAACTCTTCTCCACTCCTTTTCTTGTTCCTCCAAAACCAGCTGGCCTTATCAGAAACAAAATGGAAGGTAAAAAGTGAGATAAGAACATGTGAGAATTTTGCCATGTACAAAGCCAGGAAGAGTAGAGCTACATTTTGTAGGTGCTGGTAATAGGATACCAGAGAGGATGATTTGGCCTGGATTAAAGGGATAGAGTGACCAACCATCCTGATTAGCCTGAGACTAAGGGATTTCCTAGGATGCAGGTCATTCAGTGCTACATATGAGAAAGTCACAGGTAAATCAGGACGATTTGGTCACCTTAAAAGGCACAGGCCAATGCGGACACTTTCAGACCAAAACACCACCCTGCAACCCTGTGTTCCTGCTCTGCTCCGTAAGTCACAGCTCTCTCACTGAGGCCCATGGGCACCAGTCTCAGGACCAGTCTTCTGCCCTGTAGATTGGGACTTATGCCGCTCACCCTCCTCCACAAGTGAGATCCTTCCTCCATGGGATTTAGCACAAGAGTTCTCAACCCCGGGGGAACATTAGCAACACAGGGGAAGCTTTTTAAAAAATGCAAGCCTCACTCTATACCAATTATATCAGAACCTCTGAGGGTGTGGCCTGGGCTCTTTTATTAATCTGCCCAGATGATTAAACATGCTGCCATGGTTGAGAACCTCTCCTTTAGCCAATACACCTTTGCAGGAACTGAAGCCCCACCCTTGAACTCTGCTGTACCCTAGATTTCTCCCAGTCATGGGAACGGCCCAGACTTATGTTTTTGGCTGCATGGCTGGAGTCTGTTCAACCAGGCACTTACCTACAAAAGCCTTGTCCCAATTTCCTCCTGATTCTTCGAACTGACAGGAGGGACTTGCCCTGCTCCTACCCTTTGCCCTCCCCCCAGTAGTGAGAAATGGCATTTTCAGGTGTTACTGAATCGGGAATATTCCGAGTCTCCCAAGGACAATCTGCATCAAGGAAATTTCTAGAAAAGCTAAATCTTATGTTGAAGAGGATCCACCAACCTACCCTGATTAAAATTCATAACTTGGGATTATACAGAATCAGACTGAATTCATAATAGGGACAGAGGCTGAACATCTATTCAGGTACAAAGTGCAAGGTATCTGATTCTACAGGCTCTCTAAGAAAAGTAGAGAGAAAGATAATCTCATCTTACAGTAAATTAAAATTAAATAATTTATCACACGGTGTTTCCCAAATGCTGATAATCCATGGATCTAATACTAATGCACGTCAAAATCTTTATCAGTTCATGCCAAAATGAGAAAAGCAAGTATAATGTAGTCAATTTTTCATAAAGTTAAAAACATTCAATTTTTATATAACTGTCCTTTGTTTTGAGATTAGTTCCTTCCTTCTCTTTGATTATTAAAATTATCAACTTTCAAATTTTTAATAGACTTTTTATTTTTGAATAGTTTTAGATTCACAGAAAAGTTGCAAAGATGGTACAGAGAGTTCTAGGATACCTATCACCCGGTGTCTCCCACTGTTAACATCTTACATTACCTGTGTACATTTGTCAAAACTAAGCAATTGGCATTGGAACCTTACTGTTTACGGGACTCTAAAAATTCAGATTTCACACTGTTTCCATTCAATTCCTCTGTTCCAGGATCCAATCCAGGGTACCATATTGTATTAGTTGTTGTGGGGACCTGAAATTGGCCACCCCAAGATATGTCTCTTTGGCATCAGGATTATTTGAGGCTGATTGCTTTTGATAAACTGGAACAGGGAAGGAGGCTCTGAGGAATGGACCTTGCCCTTTGTTGGGACACATTTACATTTGTAAGGTAAATCTTTATCTGTAAAGGTGCCTTCCTCTCTGTACCAGGAAGAAGAAAGGAGATGACCTTCTCTCTAGAAACTCTTAATCAATACCAAAGGCAAAGACTTAAATCTGCATTTTATTGTGCTTGTCTGGTAACCTCCTGTAACTGACTTCCCTCCCCCTCCCAACAGCATTTCTTTAAGGATTAAGCATCTTTCCTTAGGCTAGGAACTGACTGGTGCGCCCACCTGTGACCACCCAGCTGCAGACAATAGACTTGCCTCCTGCTACGCCCACCAAGATAGCAGACCACTACCTGCCATGTCCATCAAGCATTGTGCCGACAGGGCAATCTTGTGACTATTGTGGGAGGGACATTTCAATCACATGTGAAACACCCTGTTTGGGAGTATATAACCACTATGTGCACCCCACTTCTTCGGTGCCCTTTGTTCCTTCGGGAAGAAAGGCCCCGGGCCATGGTTCCTCATAAAGCTTTGTTTAATTTTCTCTTGCTATTCTGTCTCATGTGAATTTAATTCCTTCTCTGGACAGATGAACCCACATTTGGGAAGAGGAAATGTCTTCCTCCCCTACATTGTCATCTTCATTCTTTTTGAATTGGTGGCAATAGTAAGAATTTAGGTGTTTTGACAGGGTTGTTTCCACATATAGCAAGATAAAAATACGGGCAACCCTATGTCGATCCCTAAAATTGGTTTTGTTAGTACACTGGGCTATGAAATACAACTCTAAGATCAAGAGCATAAATGATACTTCCTAGAATTTAACTTAACACTATAGGTTTTCAAAAGATTTTTTAAAAAATACCCTTATGTAATCAGGCTTAATTTCAATAAATGATTAAAATGTAATTTTTTTAAATAACCTATAGAAATAAAGTCTGAAAGGTTACTCAGTAACACTTTGCTATAATCAAATCTGGGACTCCTCGTTGCCTGAGATTGTTCCGGACTACCCTTTCAAGCATGTCTGTATAGTGGACAGCTTTGGAAGATAGAGATAGCTCCCTCTAGAACAAAAAGTGAGCATGTTTACTTCCTATTTCAAGAGATTCAGGTTTCCTAAATTCAGAATTTCTCTCTAATAACAACATACTGTGTGTGCAGGTGTCACCTGGCCCTTTCCTCTGTCAACCTCTAGGAATCGAGGCTCAAGATACAAATATAAGAAAATGTTGATATTCTGGTTACTACTGTTGCCATGAATAATAAAGTCCTTTGTCTCTGACCCAGGAGTCTCCAGTCTTCTGCCAGCATAGATAAAATTGCAGCAGGCTAACTTGTTAACATGCAAGTAGGATAAAATCTCAGACCTTCACAGTTATTGAAACTTGATTTCCACCTTGCCCTGAAAAGTAGATTTACACTGAGCCTCCATTCCCACATTTCCATCTTCCTAAAGGACAAAAATTAGCTGAAGACACATTGCCCATTTTATCACAGCTAGCCTGTCTCTCATTTATACTACTGGTTGACACCTTTGGACATTTGTGTTTGCCACCCCATTCCAGGGTACAATTGCTCAAGCAGCACCCAAATTATCAGCTCACTCCAACATTTAAAGCTAAATGGTCATTCAAAATCTCCGCACTATTTTAATATTCAATAAGCACTAGGCTCTTGTAGCATAGTCATCAATCAAAAAATATTTCAAAAACTAAAGGAGACAAATCTAGCTGACAAAAAAGAGAATACTTTCATTTAAAAGATGCACACTTCCCGTTGAAGAGGAAAAGATATATAAGAATATTATTGCAGCAAAAGTTTCCCCAAGAAAGGGGAAAAAAAGAGACAGAACTAGAAAGCCACTGGATATAAATAAAAGTGATAAAGAGTCTTACTGGAAAATGGTGAACACCACAGAAAATAGGGGCCATAATTTTCTTATGAGCTCTTGAGTGTAAAACAAAAAGCCCACCAGGGACCCAGAGAGCTAAAATCTATTTTAATTGTTGTGCAGGAGTCTTTCCTTATACTGATTTCCCTTGGGTAACGTCAGCTATAGAAAACAAAGTATAAAAACTATGATAGCTTCCCAGAACTTAAAGCTTACAAGTATCCTAAGTGAATAACTGTTAAGGTCTTTTGAGATGCAATGGATTTGCAAAAGGTAAAGATTTACTCCCTTTCCTCTTGTATGTAGGCTCAGGCACCTCCAACACATATACTTGTTTTTGCATTAGTTATATAATTAAAATGACTTCTATTATCAGTTTCCTAAGACTGCCATAACAAATTACCAAAAACTGGGGAGCTTTAAACAGCAGAAATTTATTCTCTCACCGTACTGGAGGCTAGAAGTCTGAAATCAAGGTGTCAGCAGAGCCATGCTCCCTCTGAAGGCCCCAGGGAAGAATTCTTCCTTGCTTCTTCCTAACTCCCAGTGGTTGCCAACAATCCTCAGTGTTCCTTGCCTTGCAGATGCATCCTCCAATCTCTGCCTCCATCTTCACATGACGTTCTCCCTGTGTGTCTGTCTCTATGTCTCTTTGTCTAAATTTCCCTCTTAAAAGACACCAGTAATCATTGGATTAGGGCCCTCTTCTTAACTTGATTACATCTGAAAAGACCCTATTTGCAAAAAAGGGCACATTCAACTACTCAGCCATAAAAAAAGACAAAATCGTCCCATTTTCAACAACATGGATGGACCTTGAGGGTATTATGTTAAGCGAAATAAGCCAGACCAAGAAAGACAAACACCATATGATTTCACTCATATGTGGAAGATAAACAAACACATGGACAAAGAGGACTGTTTAGTGGTTACCAGGGGAAAGGGGGTGGGGGTGGGCACAAAGGGTGAAGGGGCACACTTATATAGGAACTGACAAATAATAATGTACAACTGAAATTTCACAATATTGTAAACTATCATGACCTCAATATAAAAAAAGGACACATTCACAGGTACCAGGGGACACGAATTTTGAGTGGACACTGATGTGGATTAAGGCTGCCCCAGCTAGAGAGGCCCAAGGTGACCTGGCCTACATGCCAAACTATACGACCCAGTGGACTTTTTTTATGGTATGAATTAGGACCGCCCCAGGGAGAGAAGCCCAGGGCATCCTCACCTACATGCCGATCTATATGGCCAGATTCGTATCTAAAGTTATATGACCGCACAATAACCAGACCCCATCTGCACTGAAATCATTTAATGACTTTTTACATCATCTTTTCTCCAGTAAAAATAAGTCACGTACCCATGCCTTATAAAATTAGCCCTAACCCTCAACTCAGGGCAGCAGCAGGAGCTCTGACTGCCCGTGGGTCTGTCCCCATGCGGCAGCAGCAGGAGCTCTGACTGCCCGTGGGTCCTGTCCCCATGCCAGCGGGGGCAGCAGCAGCTGCTCTGCCTGCCCATGAGCCCTGTCCCCATGCCAGCGGGGGCAGCAGAAGCGGCGGCAGCAGAAGCTCTGACTGCCCATGGGTCCTGTCCCCATGCTATTCCACACTATTATCTAAATAAAAGAGCACTACTGCCAGATCTTGAGAGTCTAAGAAATCTTTCTTTCGACTCCTCGGCTCACCGACCCCGCATCAGACACTATTCAACACAGCACAACTTCTCATCTCTTTGAACGTGATCAAGTGAATTTTTATAGTCATAATCCAGGGATTTTACTTCTAAGAAATCTGGCTCAGTGGAATAAACTGCAGGTGTCCCCCACTGCATCCTTCATCTAATAATGTTAACCTGTATCTCAATTACCTCTAGCCCACCTTTCTGGTTTCCCATAGCTTCATTTAAAAATACTCATCATTGAAAAAGAAACACTGATATACTGGTGGTGGGAATGCAAACTACTGCAGCCACTATGGAAAACAGTATGGAGATTCCTCAAAAAACTAAAAATAGGAATACCATACGATCCAGCTATCCCACTACTGGGTATCTACCCAGACAACTTGAAATCAACAATCCAAAGTGACATATGTACCCCTGTGTTCATTGCAGCACTATTCACAATAGCCAAGGCATGGAAGCAATCCAAGTACCCGTCAACTGATGACTGGATAAAGAAGATGTGGTATATATACACAACTGAATACTACTCAGCCATTAAAAAAAGACAAAATCATCCCAGTTGCAACAACATGGATGGACCTGGAGGGTAGTATGCTAAGCGAAATAAGCCAGACTGAGAAAGACACACACCATATAATTTCACTTATATGCGGAATATAAACAAACACATGGACAAAGAAAACAGTTTAGTGGTTACCAGGAGAAGTAGGGTGGAGGGTGGGCACAGGGGGTGAAGGGGAGCACTTACGTGGTGACAGACAAGAAAGAATGCACAACTGAAATTTCACAATGATTAAACTATTATGAATCTCAATTAAAAAAATCATAATAAAAATAAATAAATAAAATATTCATCATTATTTTCACACAAATAATATGGTAAACCTGATCTTCAATTCTATTATTAAGTCAAACAGAGCTTCCCGAATTGCTTATTTTTAACCAAAGAACAGGCAAGAGAAATTATTTTTCAGCTGTCAGGTAATCATTACAGACCCATTATTATAACAATGTCTTATCAGACTACTAAAAAATTTTAGGTTCCCACAAAATGCTCTGCAGCAACGAATTACTATAGTGCAGAGAGGGTACTTATCAGGTTCTCTGAGATGCAATTCTAAATTGGGAGAATGGAAAATCAATGTGGACCACATACAGTGACTATATAATTACAAACTCATGAAATTATAACTCTTTCCAGGAAACTACTACATCACTGTATCTTTTGATAAATAATAGAAGTTTAAATGTAAATTTAAATGTATTGCTCTATATGAATTTTTTAGCATAAGAGATGCATATTACCTAAAACCTTATTCAGTAGTTGGTGTTTAAATAGTAACAGGAAGCAATATAATTGACTAGAAGACAGTTATACAAAAATAAAATATATTCGGCATCCCTAAAATAAAGGAAGAAAGAGATTGTCCATCTGAAAAGAGATTTTGTTGTTTCCTTTTTCTCTTTTTTTTTTTTTAAGACCAAGTAACTATATGAGGTAAGGAAAAAAAGGACATGTGTTCTTTTCCACTTTCACCATGAACGTATTCTCCTTTAATTTCACTTCCATTCTATCATTCTCCCATCCATCCCTTTTGTCAAGAAGGAAAGATAAACAAGGAAAACTTCAGCTGCCAGAAGAAGATTGCATTGCAGCATCTCTTTTCTCTCTTGCACCTAGAGCTTAAACACTGTGTTCAAGAACTCAACACTAGCATTCCACGGTCATTTTTACCCCTCCCTGAATGATTTTGAATTAGCCCAGGACTTAATTAAAGGTACAAACAAAGGGTTGCTTACTAAAGAGGAACTTCTCAAACAATGTCCTGCGGGGAGGCAAACTAGTATTTAAGGTTGTATCTGATAAAAAGTGATGCTAAGCCTGAAAAAATAAAGAGCCTTTTTTTTTCAGCAGTTGCTTCTGTGGGCACAAGTTGGTCATTTGCCGTTTTTTGTTATTTTCCTATATAATGAAGGAGGGGGTTGAATTTGGTGGTCTGTAAAGTCCTTTCTGGTTCTGTGACTTGCAACCTATTTTTTAAAAATCAAAGGTTACCAACGTTTTATTCCTTCTAAATACCAGACCAGCTTCCAAAGAATCATTATCTTGTACCCTCCACTTACCACAAAGGAATAAAATTTAAAACCAACAACAAAAGATGCTCATATGCTTGGAAATTTTTTAAATGCTAAATGCAAAAATTTTCAACAATATAAAAATTACTTCTAAAAATCTAAATAACTTATGAGTCATACCAAAGTCATAGTATAAATTACAGAAGATACATATAGTACAGACGGTCCTCAACTAACAATGGTTCGACTTACAATCTTTTGACTTTATGATGGTGCAAAAGCAATATACATTCAGTAGAAACGGTACTTCGAATTTTGAATTTTGATCTCTCCTGGGCTATTGCTATGCTGTTCGGGACTCTCTTGTGACGCTGGGCAGCAGCAGTCAGCCCTGGCTCCCAGTCAGCCACGCAATCACGAGGGTAAACAACCAACACACTTCCAACCATTCTGTACCCATGCAACCATTCTGTTTTTCACTTTCAGTGTGGTATTCAATCAATTACATGAGATACTCAACACTTTATTATAAAATAGGCTTTGTGTTAGATGATTTTGCCCAACCGTAGGCTAATGTAAGTATTCTGAGCACTTTTAAGGTAGGCTAGGCTAAGCTACAATGTTTGGTAGGTTAGGCGTATTAAATGCATTTTCAATTTACAATGGTTTATCAAACATAACCGCATCATAAGTCGAGGAAGATCTCTGTGTGTGTATATATATAGAGAGAGAGAGAGAGAGAGAGAATGAAAAAGATCTCTGTATCAGAACTTCTAGGATGCTGCTAAAATAGTACTCAAGAGTAAATGCTACACTCATAGATGCTTATAGAAAAGAAATATTGATAACGCATAAGTTAAACATTTAACTCAATGAGTTATGAAAAGAACAAAAGAGAATTTTTTAAGTAAAAGAAAGTAAACAGTAATGAAATTAAAGCTGGTTCTTTTTTAAAAAATGTATTATAAAAACTCTAACAAGACTGATCAAGTAAGAGTAAAGGCAGGAATAAAGTATAATAGAAATGAAATAGGAGATACACTGATACAGGAATTAGCAGACTTTAAAAACCATAAAAAGATTTGAGGCAAATATAGTAAAATACTAACATGTTAAATCTACACATGGATATCTGTTACAATATTTTATACAATTTTTAATGTTTGAAATATTTCAGAATTACAGAAATTTTTTATCACAATTGCTGGTCTTTCATGACTTGAAATTTAAAGTGGATTTAGAAGTGGCTCTAAAACGCCTTTGAAAGGAAACACACATGAATATAGCCACAGCACACAGGATGAACTTACTATCAGGTGAGCAGATGTAAGGCTCACTATCTGGTATTTATTTTTCCTCTTTATACTCACGGTATCTTTTTATAGCAGGGGAAATCATATGCTCTCCCAGACCTGTTCCAAAGTGGACTTCTCTTCATATTGTGTTGGGTGAACAAGAGAAACTACCCAATTTCCTAATAACTGGCTTAATTCATTCACTCACTTTTGTTCAACAGATATTTATCGTCTTCTAGGTACACACATTATGCTAAGTGCTAGGTATACAGTACAAGTTTCCACGGAAGTTTACTCATGGAGCAACTCCTTATAGAATTTACAGTCTAGAGCATAGAAGTTTGTCTTATTATGAAGCAGAGAGTGAAGGACTGCCATTGGTGATCCTGACAAGCGTCCTGTGTCATGAGTAGAATGAGAAGCCAGCAGTATAAATTGGTAAAGCCACCAAAGATCTAGCCAGAAATGCTTTACAAATCGCCACTTTCCCTCAATAATGATATCAACACTGATATTTATGGAGCTCTTCTCATACCCAAAGCTCGGGGCTATGTGTCTGTCCTCTTTATTTAACAGACGAGAAAAATGAACCACAGAAGAAATAAGGAAATTGTCCAAGGCCACATAAATATTAATTGGCAGGGTCAGGGTTTGAATTCAGGTCTGTCTAGCCCTAACAATATTTTCAGTCTCCAAGTTTTACCTCCCCCAAACTACAGATCTATCCTGAACTTAGAAACAAAAGAAGTGACTAGTTCTATCTGTTAACACTAGTGAAGGAAATTTTTTCAAAAAACCTTTTTAATCAGAAAGATAGCATGACCCCATAAGACAGCACTTTTCTGTCCAAAAATTGAATTGCTATGTGGACTACCTATTGGCCCCACTTAGAATTACAAAGCAACCACTCTGTCTTCCAGAGAGAATTAGAGGTACACTTTCAGAATTTCAAGAATATCAAGAGAAGAGAAAACAAAAGCAGAAAGTAATCAATGTATGAAGCCCAAAGGCATAATTAGCCTTGCTTCCTTTAGGTTGTACCTGATTTCTTTGAGTTGAGGCTCTGGTCAAACACTATATCCCTACTTTCTCTCCCTTTTGTACCACTGTCTCCACGTCCTGCTCTGTCCACCTCTCTGGTTTCATTTGATTCCTCTCATGCACCAAGATCATGCATCAAGGCCTTTGGGCCTTTGTACATGCTAATTTTTACTGCCTGAAAAGCTGTTCCCCTGCCATTTCACCTGCTTGTTACTTCAGCATTAATTTCAAACTTCAGAATTAATATCATTTCCTCAAGGAAGTCTTCCCTAACAAACCAGACAAGGTCAGGTCTCCTATCAAATGCTTACAGGGCAACATGGACTTCTCTTTAAGGCACGCTCCTGAGTATCGTTTAAACAGACCTTTGGTAGCTATTTTCATTAGGCCTATCACCCCTACTATAAACTACTAGCTTTATGAGGGTGAGAATTGCATCATATATTGTTCATAGCTATCTCCCTGAGCTGATGGCAAGCACTCAGCATGTATCTATTGAATGAAAGAAGGCTGAGAACACAAGTAGGGTATCTGCCATAAATCCCTAATGTCAGCTTTCCTAGGTGTATAATGTCACTTGATCTCCACATGCTTAAGTTTTTCAGTCTTTTGGATTTTTTTTTCTTTTCTTTCTTTCTTTTTTTTTTTTTTTTTGCTGATGAAGATTCTCCTTGAGCTAACATCCATGCCAATCTTCCTCTATTTTTTAGTATGTGGGCCATGAGCACAGCATGGCCACTAACAGAGCAGTGTAGGTCCACACCCAGGAACCAAACCCAGGCCACCGAAGCAGAGCAGGCCAAACTTAACCACTAGGCCACCAAGGCTGGCCCTTCCACATGCCTAAGTTTTAAGGAGCTTCCTATGGGGATAATCAAGTCCACTTGCATCTTCCTCTTTTTCTATCTCATAGATACAATGAAAAGGCAGCTATGATAAAATATCAACTGGAGCCCAGATCAATAACCCCCCCTCAAATGGCTATAAACACTCAAACCACTCAATACCAAAGTATTTATTCTCTGGTCTTTATTACCTGTTTCTATTTTTATAGGGACCACTTAGTCACCAGAAAATAAGAATTTTTTATAAATGACTAAGAAAATAACACTAGTTTGAGACAACACCAAGGGAATAGTTTATGATTTTTTTTTCTTTTTTTGCTTCAAACCAGTTTGAAACTGGTCAGAAACAACACTTCCACAATTTCCTATTCAATCATAATTACTCTAATAGTTCACTCCGATTTCAAAAAAATTTGCAACAGTAGATTTATATAAGATGTAATATACTGAAAAGATTAGTTCTATTATTAGAATTAAAATAGGAATGATATTCTATTATAAATAGTTAATTGGTTCCATACATAGAAATACCATTAATTAGTGCTATTTTTAATATTTTTTTAAATTTATGGCTGAATATTTTCAAGTCCCATGTCTGACCGGGCAAGGGAAACAAAAGAAAAAATGAACAAATGGAACTACATCAAACTAAAAAGCTTCTGCACAGCAAAGGAAACCATCAACAAAACAAAAAGACAACCTAACAACTGGGAGAAGATATTTGCAAACCATGTATCTGATAAAGGGTTAATATCCAAAATATACAAAGAACTCATACAGTTCAACAACAAAAAACCAACAAACCAATTAAAAAATGGGCAAAAGATCTGAACAGAGATTTCTCCAAAGAAGATATACACATGGCCAACAGGCATATGAAAAGATGCTCAACACCATTAGCTATCAGGGAAATGCTAATCAAAACTACAATGAGATATCACCTCACTCTGGTCAGAATGGCTATAATTAACAAGACAGGAAACAACAAGTGCTGGAGAGGATGTGGAGAGAAGGGAACCCTCGTACACTGCTGGTGGCAGTGCAAACTGGTGCAGCCACTATGGAAAGCAGTATGGGGTATCCTCAGAAAATTAAGAATAGATCTACCATATGATCCAGCTCTCCCACTGCTGGGTATTTATCCAAAGAACTTGAAAACACAAATGTATAAAAATACATGCACCCCTATTCTCAGCATTATTCACAATAGCCAAGACTTGGAAACAACCCAGGTGCCCATTAAGGGACGAATGGATAAGGAAGATTTGGTATATATATATAATGAACTACTGCTCAGCCATAAGAAATGATGAAATCCAGCCATTTGTGACAACATGGATGGACCTTGAGGGTATTATGCTGAGTGAAATAAGTCAGAGGGAGAAAGTCAAATACCATATGATCTCACTCATAAGTAGAAGATAAAAACAACGACAAACACATAGCATTGGAGATTGGATTGGTGGTTACCATAAGGGAAGGGGAGGGGGGAGGGCAAAAGGGGTGATTAGGCTCACATGTGAGGGGATGGAATATAATTAGTTTTTTGGGTGGTGAACATGATATAATCTACACAGAATTCGAACTATATTACGATGTGCATCTGAAAGCTATATATATATATATAATCCAATGTTACTGCAATAAAATTTTTTTAAACAACTTGTTTATTAACATATTTCAAGAAAAGATTTGAAAAAACTAACCATAATATATACTAAGAATTTTAATATTTATTTTCAATTATGTCTAATATCTAATATTTACAATAAAATGGAAAACTACATATATTCACAAATATTTCTTACTATTCTATCAGTTCTTTATTTTTAATCTATATTTTTCATTAATATCATTACCAATTTTCAAAGTAGATAAAAATTTTGCATTTGCAAAAAATAAATAAATAAATTTATGGCTCAACATGTTGTTTTAATTTAATAGATAACATCTTGAATATTAACAGATGAAATAATTCTTCACATAATTAGTTGAAAAAAAAACCTTTCACCAGAAAAAAAATAAGAGGACTTTCTACTCAAATAGGTTACAAACAGAGCTTAGAAACAGCACTCATGCTGACACCACCTGTCACTTTTCAGTTTTCTTCATTCCCAGCACTAAGATACCTGACCTGTATAAACTGGTAATGGGCCAGTATATTTTCTTCAGGCTATAAAGTTAAGACTACAATCTTAACAACCCCATTAAGGCAGCTGATACATTATACATGAAGATAGACCTAGAGAAACCTTGCTTCATTCCCAAGGGAAAGCAAAATTTACTTAATCCCCAAAGAATTTTTTCCTATAATGCAAAGAGAATTAAATCATGAAAACTGAGATCTTCCTGAGAGCATGCTGATTACAAGATGGCAGAGGAGCATATGTCTTCACAAGCCTGCCAGAGGAAAAATGCACACGCTGTCCGGCTCATCGAAAAGATACCACATAGATGACTAGAGGTGGAAAAAAAGTAGTTAGGAGACATAGCTGGAATAACTGTTACATGAGAGAAAGAAACAAACATTTTATCAGTTCGCTTAATAGATCTGTACAGCTCCTTTACTCTCTTCCCGTGTGTTTGTGTGTGTGTGTTGGGGAAGGGCGGGGGATGGGTATTTTGAGGCACCTTGGCAGGGATACAACCAAATATCTTCTAGTCTTTTGGCAGGATGATGATATGTTTCAGCCTAGTTACTCGTGTCCATAAAACTTCACATTTCCTCCAGATGCAGATAAACTTACACAGGCACAGGACAGGCATAACAACTGAGCCATGTGCTTGCCATGTGCAAAACTCCAGCATATTTCAAACAGTTACAGTTTAAAAGCCATGGCACTCCCCCTGAACAACATTCGGTCCAACTTCTATGGAGAACAAAGAAGGACTAAAAATAAACCCCAAGAGAAAATGGTTGAAAAAATAGGGCTCCCTTAGAAGGCATTTGGTTTTCTTTAGAACAATGGAAATTTCATACTGGCATAATCAAGACTCACCTGAACCAAGCAAACACATCTTCAGTCTATGGCTTACTAAAACAACTGCTACCAGAGATGTAACTGAAAATGGTAAATTGAAGCGCTTTAATTTAAATATTTACATTCCATTTGCTCTGCTATTATGATTATTTGTTTCCATAGAGAAGGTAGACTCTAGTTGACAATAGCATGAATTCTGGCACTAGTCCGCCTGGCTTCAAATTCTTGGGCAAGTTAGCTAAACTTTCTGTGCCTCAGTTTCTTCATCTGCAAAATGAGGATAACAATGGTACTACTGGGGCACTAAATGACTTGGCACGCATTAAACATTTATCAGACTAGTGCCTGGTACAGAGTAAGTACCATACAAGTGCTCACTATTTTTCCAACTGTTGCTATATTCTACTCTTACTATTCCTCAGTCTAGTTACCAGTATGGATCCCATCAGGATATCAATACAATTCAAAGACGAGGAGACTGCATAAAACAGGAAATCCATGATGGTAAAATGAGCACCAATGGAGGCATAAAAATTATTTACAAAAATACAAAATTTTGAGGATGATATAAAACAGAAGCAAAGCAAGTCATTATATTTTTTTAATTCCATTAAGGTGAGTGTTTTATTAGCTGGAGAGAACATGCCACCAATAGCCTTAGGGAGCAAAATGAGTTTGGCTTTGTAAAGAGAAGAGGTAAACTCTTCCAAGTGACTAGCATTAAACCGCCAGCAGCAGTTTTTGTTCCTCAGATAAGACAGTCCTGGAGACTGAGTTACTAGATAGCAAATGAAAGCATAGTCTTTCCACAGGACAGCAGCACATGGTAATTATCAAGCAATGAAACCAGCTCACTAGGACTCCCACACACCAACCATCAAATATACGGTTCTTCCAGCTATACTTTCATTCAGGATTTAAAATACTTCTGCGAGGATATCATGGCTCTTGCACTAGTAACAGAGAAAATTAATGAGTCCTCCTTCTGATATAATTCACTATTTGAAAATGAAAGTATTTAAAAATGGGCAGCAGCTCAAACCCACAGGACCCAAAGGACAAGGTTTCCTGCGTTGGCCCTATTTGCAATTAAAGAATCATCTCTAAATCAGAAGATCCTGGAACTGAATCCCACCACCATCCCCGAAATTCAATAATTTCTTTTTAAATTACCAGAAGATTAACCCTACTTATACATTTATTTCTTAGAAATAATTCTTGTAGGCTCTTGTAGGATCTTTATATTCTGAGGTTTAAAAAAAAATCATTTATGTCAGCAATTAGGGACTAATGAAGTCATTAAATATAATAAAATTTAGCTACAGCTAATAACTAAATATTCACATAGAAGGCAAATACATTGATCAATGTTTTAAAATCATTTTAATTTTGTTACTAGTCAAATTGATGTTAAGTCATAGCTAAACTGTTTCAGAGAATGGATTTGAGAAGAAATTTCTCGAAGTCATCTAATTTTAAAATGTGTGTATTTGTGGTTAACTAGGTTTTTATAAGCGTAAAAAGATATCACATCTGTAGCTATGACATCTGAAATTTTCACTTCTGACAAAGAGAACCTGTGTGAGGTACCTGCACGTCCACACACCAACCTGTAACACCTGTACCTGAAGTTTTCCTTCATCCTGCCCCAGAGGCTCTGCTCTGAGTTTAGGCTCAGTGGTAAGGGTCCTTAACCCAAATCTCCCAGAAAGTACAGAAAGAAGAACACAGATCTAACGAAAGAGATAGTTGCATTTGCCAAACATTCCTATCATTCATTGCTTCATTAATTGTTTGTGATCATTTTAATCAATTCTATTTACACACAATCAGTTAAAGAATCTGTGCTCTCTAAGGGACAAAATAGAGCTCAAAACCACTTCAGTTTATGGTATATGAACTTTATCTCAATAAGGCTGTTTCAAAAAAAATTTCAGTTACCATGGTGGCAGGGGCCTCCTCAAAGAACCAAGTAAGGGTCTTTGATTGAGAGTTCACCCCTCAGCTGGCCTTAAAATGCACATCACTGAGTATCTTTATTGGATAGAGGCCTCCCCTTCTCCATCTCCACAGAGCCAGGGAAAATGCCTGAAACTTCAATTTGAAATTAAGAGTGACAAAACTAAGAGCTTAGGTGACAACTTCAATAAATAGATCTGTTTAAAAAAAAAAAGTCCTTTCTAAAAGCACCTTCCCAGGCCATGTGACAATTACTGTCTGATGACTAAGTATTATTCCCTTATCCAAGAGGCTCTGGAAAAGCTACCGTAGTGAGAATTCAAGATAGAAAGCGTGTTTCTCAAATGTAAGGGCAATTGTAAGAAAGGCATATTGGAAGAGAAATGCTGTTGCTGAGCTGTTCTAAAAAAAAAGGCAAATGAGATTTTTTAAAGCCTTTGTACAGATTACTTGGCAACAGTGGCTGTTGCTTACATTTCATCCCAAAGACAGTCTCAAAAACAAAAACATAACCTAAAAGCTATTGGGAAAAAACACAAGTCTCCACTTCAGAAGATTCATCATTAGTGCAACAGCATGGATGGTCTTACACTAATGCACACAGCAAAATTTACTGCACACCAAGGCCCGGGTTTTGTTTTCTTCTTAATCGCTTACTCTTCTTGCTTCTATAGAAACAACCAAGACTCTGGATGGTAATGCAGTTTTGAGAATCAATACGGAAACTTGATAACTGGGATAAGCAAAAGCAGATTAACCCTTTTGTTCATCTTTTCTGCTGGAATAAATATATCGACAATTTGGTGGTTTAATAGCTATTTTTGTGATCCTCACGGCCAAAAAAGAAAAAGTTCAAGCATTTATGTACTCTTCAATTATATGCAATGCATTTGAGACAAATCTATGTTTCATAAAAGGATGTGGTCAGTAAAGGTCTTGTCATTTAAAAAAAAAGTAAAAGCAGTGGAATGCAGTCACTAAACTATAACCTACATTTTAAATAAACTAAGTCCTGTCACTAATGACAAACTGAGAACATTTTTTACTTAAGGAAGGATATTTTATAGCACAATATTTTATAGCACCATACAATTATTTGTGGGTTTTTTTGCAAACAAAAATCTTAAAAGATATGTTAAGAAACATTATTTCTTTAACATATTGTGCATCTTTTGAAGCATTCAAGTGTTACAAATTATGTTCCTCATGGAGAAATCTAGAAAACAAGATAGGAGAAAGTTTGAATACAAGTCAGCATCACGAGCAATTTTCTATGATGCTGTTCAGGTTTATAGAAACTACTGTCCTGACATATTTAAAATTTTCTAAGTGATTCCTTATTGCTGCCCTCCACTAGTATTTTCTTCCTGTTGTTGACACATTCATCGTGGAAAACAAAAAAGATTAAGGCAGGATAAAAAAGGTATTTCTTTTTTAAGAAAGAAGAAATGAGTTGGAAATCTGACTTAGAAAAATTAGTGGCAAAGGAACCTAGAGACTCTGCTTGCAGCACAGGTGCCTGCTGGGAGATGGCACCGCGCTAAGCTAGAAATCTTTCATGGATCTCCAGCCCCAAGGAGGGAAGATGGATGTGAACAGCAGGAGAAAACCTATTTTGTAGAAAAACTCAGGCTTTCTCCTTACTTCTATACCAACTTCCCTGGTAATCTGTTTCCAGAAATGACAGTGGCCATTTCAGTCTGCCTAAAAAATACTTTTTAATGAAAATTACATGACTATTCCATCAGAGTAAAAGGTTCCCTAAAGTCACAATAACCTCTTCCACCCTTAAGTAGACACTTTCTCCTCGGACACCTGCTCCCCAACATACAGCACTCTCTCCAATTCCTTTACCCATTTCCAGACTTCAACCTTGACCCATGCTCCTTTGCTTTCTTATCCATCTTCTTACTGCCACTATGGACATAATTAAGATTTTGAGACAATGGTCCTTGAGTGCACTCAATTCAATTAAGTGATAGGTCGTAACCAGTTAATTGCCAGTCAATACTGTATAATGAGTGTCTCTGTACATACCCATCCTTAAGGATTAGGATCTCGATCCAAGGACAAGTTGAGAATGCTCACGTACAGTAGTTTAGAAATAATTTGAGCTAATAAAAAAGATACTCAGCAGCTATTACTTTTGATTTTACCATAAGAGACCAAATAATTTAACCAAAAAATACTATCATAACTATTGATACTGATGACTGGTCATGATCTTTAATTGGTAATAAATATAATAAACCATATTTCTACCAAGATGTCTATTTTTCCTTTTTGACCCCGAAGAAATCTGCCCCCTCCCTCATCTACACATATTCCTGGCATATATAAAGTTTTTACCATTCCTCTCCTACTGTTCTAAAACTCCTGCTATGACTGTTTTCCAGAGATGTGAAAAATAAAATAGGCTTTGTACTGGAGTGTGTCTTTACCTTTGGCCCAAGGCAACTGATGTTACAGAAAAACTACCCAGACGCATAAGCAAATGTGAGAGAAATACCCAAAGGGTCTTTCAGTTTAAGGATTAGACTATGAAGTATTAATTGTTAAGTACCTCCAAAATGAATTAGATTTGTACATAATAAGTCTAAATAAAATACATTTCAATTTTTATGGCTATCCTATTTTACATAATATAGAATATATGATAGATGATATGGTGTAAGAGTCAGAGCTGGAGTTAGATAACCCGTATTCAAATTGCAGTTCTATCACTCCTTACTATTACTTCCAGCAAGTTATGTAACCTCTCCCATGCCTCAGTTTCCTGTAAAGTGGGATAACAGTTACATTTATAATCACAGGTTATTTTGAGGATTGAATATACATAAATTTGTGTGCCTATCACATTATAAGCAATAAATGTTAGCAAGTACTATTATTAATATTATAATACTAACTAGAGCTATAACTGGAAACGTCAATTAACCAGAATATTGGCAGCTTTCAGCTTCAACACAAAAAGCTAGCTAACAAAACAGCAAACTGGATGGTTTAGACTAATTTGCTGCTACTTCATCAATTTCAGTCTCCTTTGTCTTACAAATCCAGAGCCATAGTTCTCCACCATCAAAATAAAAAGATTTTGTCCCTGAAGTATTCTGATTAGTTGAGGCTTTATGTTAAAATTCTTTTTAAAGTTCACATCAAACAGATAAAAGTTCTCCCTAAACTAAGGGGCCAATTTAGAATTTAATTTTTAAATGAATTGAAAATAAATGTAAATGAAAGATCAGATTAACATGTCTTATTAAAGGAACAAAAAATAGCTATCACTTTTTTATGGTTAAAACCTTTATCTTTGTAACCTTTGAAAAAACGGTTTTAATAGAACTTTAAAACCAGGATTATGCACCTATCTGATCAGGATAAAACTGCCTTCGATGAGACATACAATGTCTTGCAGATAATACAAATCATTATCTTAAGGAAAGATCACTAAAATGTGTTTCATTTTACTCTAAATATAACATTGCAATCAAGAGCAAAAACCAGATTGTGAAAAACTGTGAAGGATAAGCATCTGGTTTCTTCAATAAATAAATTGCAAGGGAGAATAAAAAGAGAATAATGAGAAGAAACCAATGGATTAAAAGAGACCTTTTAAAATTTATTTTTTTAAAAAAAGAAAAAGGCAAAACTAAACTACAGGGATACACGCGTGGGTGATAAACTATAAACAAAAGTAAGGAAAAGATAACCACAAAGTCAGGATAGTGTTTGAGGAGGGAGGGCGTGGGTCTAGGAAGTAGCTCACGGAAGGGCTGGCTGAGCTGTGCTTCTTGAACTGGACAGTGGTTATACAGTGCTCACCTTCGGTAACTTCTGTGTCAGTGTTACATTTTACAATTAAAACGCTTTTAAAAATAAAATTACAAAATTTCACCAAAGCAGCTAGTACGTATTTTTTCATGCAAGTATATTCCTTTTCCCACGTTCATACTCTCAACCTTAAATCAAATGCATTGCCTCTGAAGTTTCACAAATGAAAGTTCCGTGACACCTGAGTAGAGCCATTTACTAGACTGGCTTCTAGCCATTGTTTAAATCTGGCGTGGTGATTTTAATTTTGCATCCTCAAGATCAAATATGACCACGTTTGTGCCAAAGGACAAAAAATGTTCTTACATACAGAGTTTTACTTTGATTTCATATACCCTTTCATTTACTTCAGTCCCAAGAGAAAAGCCAATTTAAAAAATATTCAGGGGCCGGCCCAGCAGCGCAGCGTTTAAGTTTGCACGTTTCGCTTTGGCAGCCCAGGGTTCGCCAGTTCAGATCCCAGGTGCGGACATGGCACCGCTTGGCAAGCCATGCTGTGGTAGGCATCCCACAAATAAAGTAGAGGAAGATGGGCACGGATGTTAGCTCAGGGCTAGTCTTCCTCAGCAAAAAGAGGAGGATTGGCAACAGATGTTAGCTCAGGGCTAATCTTCCTCAAAAAAAAAAAATTCATAGGGCTCTTAGGGAAAGTGTTATGGGCTGAACTGTATTCTTTCTAAATTCATATGTTGAATTCCTAACCCTCAGTACCTCAGAATGTAACTGTATTTGGAGATAGTCTAAAGAGGTAATTAAGTTAAAATGAGGACATTATGGTAGGCCCTAATCCAATGACAATGCCCTTCTAAAACGAAATTAGGGCCTAGATAAATACAGAGGGAGACGATGTGAAGACACAGGGAGAAGACTGCCATCCACAAGCCAAAGAGAGAGGCCTCAGAAGAAACCAACCTGGAAGACCCCTTGATCTTGAACTTCTAGCTTCCTGAATTGTGACAAAATAAGTATCTGTTGTTTAAGCTGCCCTGTCTGTGATAGTTTGTTATGGCAATCCTAGCAAACTAATATAGAAGGTAAAAGAGAAGCAAAAATGTTTAAGGTTTTTTTTTAAGGTAGTAGAGGGAAGGAAAAGTATGCAGTATTACAACAGTACAATTTTATTTGATTCATAATGTATAGTGAAAAGAAAAGCTTAAGAAAATTCTGAGTCATAAGGAAGGAAAGGAGAACTTAACAGACTCCATGTGGAAAGAAATACCTCCCAAAGAGCTAAGCACAGAAGGCAAGACACAGGGAACCAGCAGGAAAATAACTGGCTACTGACTGAATTGAAGGGGCAGGATTCAATGTTTTCAGTGTGGTTTCTGGAAAAATCTCAGGGGAGAATTCTGAGTTAAATTTTATAAATGGACTAGAAACAAATGGAGGTGATGGATGAGATCAAGCGGTTTTCTTAAAGAGAGAAAGGTCCTCTGGCCCTAGGGTTTGAATGAAGTTTAGATTTATCATCTCTCTACTTTGAGAGGCTTAGGGGTTAGGCAAACCATCATCAAAGAAAATGCAATTCTCAGGTTGGAAAATCAGCAGAGATTGTGCGGTAAAGTCAGTGTTAGCTATACCCGGGGAGCCTAATGATCTCAGAGTGGAGTACACTTTGTTGATTTAGTGCAAGTTTCCTGAAAAGGGATGTCACTGTAAAGATGGTAGATAGTTGTTTGCTGGATCTTACCACCTTCCATGCTCATATTTGCATTTCATTGTTCCACTGACAGACCTAAACAGAAACAGATAGTGGACTGCCTGTTTCCTTTCGTCTTTAATCTAACACACATTGCATTCAGAAAAGCATCATACAAAATAGAGAAGTGAAGCCAAATATACAAGGATGAGAATAAAAGGAGACTGGAGATTCTAAATCTAGGTAATTTTTTTTTCCAACTATAAGCAAAATGGCTCCATTCTCCTATGTCATACCTAGAAGAATCCCATATCTGTTCCTGCGGTAAGGCAATGATATAAATCAATCAACCATTCAATTAGTTTTAACAAATTTAGAATAACTTTCTGGAGGGACTGGCATAATTAGTATATCAAGATCACTTGTAAAAATTAACAGATTTTCTTTTAAGTCTTTCCAGTTAGAGAAATATAGATGTATAAAAATGTATTTATTAAAGAAATACCCCAACGTCTGTAATTTGCTTTAAAATACCACACACACACATACACACATAGATAGAGAGAAGAGATTGTCAACATGTTTATAACTGTTGATGCTGGGTAATGGTTATGTGGGAGTTCACTGTAGTACTCTTTTTACTTCTGTATACAGTATGTTTGAAATTTTCCCGAATAAATAGTTTTCATTATTTTAGTTAACATACAATTGAAAAACCAAATTCCCTTCATGTTGTCACTTGACTAGGAAATGTAATTTATTTTGGTTACTGGTAACAGAGTTTAATTTGAATAAAAAGCTTTATTACAGTAATATATTTAAATTGAAAGCAGTGAATATAGACTTTAAGGAAAATAACTTGAGAAAAAGTTTACAATATGATACAATGTTTAGTTTTAAAAAGCAAGACACAATACTGTAGATATATACGATACCAATTATGTAAAAAGTGAAAATATAAACATATGCACAGGACAGAAAAACACTAGAAGGAAACACAATAAAATGAAAATAAAGTTTACCTCTCAGTGATGAGTTTATGCATGACTTTTCCTTTTTTGATATATTTTTCTCTACTTACAAGTTCTCTAAAATGAGTACGTGTAAAACTTATAATCAAAAAAGGAAGCAAATACATATAAATGGCATTATAATTCTGAGAAGGCAGAACAGATTGCACACTTTTCAAAAGAAAATAAACACTTAGCTAAAAACTCACAGTATTGTACATCGGGCCTAAAGAAACCATTACGCAGGGTCTGGTCTCATACGCCCTCAAATTACATCATCAGTAGACTGGAAAAAATATGCACAGTCTTATGCCTGTAATTGGAAGAAGCTTTTATTTGTGTGGAATCTTTTCAGAGCTTACCTGACAAGAACCAGTATCCTGAGATTTCTGTCTCTAGGGATTTAAAACTCCCTGAGACTTCCCTTTAGACCTAATAAGTTTATAATTTTTCCAGAGGAAGTCTTTCCCAATTGAATGCAAAGCTGTGCACCGATCTTGGACCCAAGATTTCACCTCTTGGTTCTCAGTGCTAACCTTAAAGACAAATTTCAGAAATTATTCCCTGTGACATCATCTAGAAGAGAACTACTTGCAGCTAGCTATACTAATCTCACAAAATGTAACTCCAATGGGGTGGGCCCCGTGGCCCAGTGGTTAAGTTCGTGCACTCTGCTGCAGGCAGCCCAGTGTTTTGTCGGTTCGAATCCTGGGCGCAGACATGGCACCACTCATCGAGTCACGCTGAGGCAGCGTCCCACATGCCACAACTAGAAGGACCTACAACTAAGAATATACAACTATGTAGCAGGGGGCTTTGGGGAGAAAAAGGAAAAACATAAAATCTTAAAAAAAAAAAATGTAACTCCAACAATTCCTATAGGACACCAAGTATTCTTTTTCTTTAACTGAAGGGGTTTCTTTTTTTCACAAGTGGGTGATACACTTTCTTGATGAATTCTGAAATACAGAACCCCAAAACTGTACATTAGAAGGATCACTGAAAATTAAAATCATAATCAGTACTGAAAAGATTCTCAAAAGATTTCCCCAAGAAGGAGGAAAATTTTACTTACTTTAACTTCCACAGTCTTCCCTCCATATTCGATGTGTCTCTCTATGTATCCAGAGGACAGCAAATCACTGCAACAAAAGAAATGATGAGTAAAGAGGACCTTGAAAATGTAAGTCATTTGAAAATGGCCATCATTTATACATACCAGCTTTAATGATTCTTTACTCCAGATTTTAAAACAAAAACAAAACTTTATAGATCTCTCTTTCTCTCTCTCTCTCTCTCTCTCTCTCTCTCTCTCTCTCTCACACACACACACACACACACACACACACACACACACACACAACCTAGTACTTCTAAAAGGATACAAGGTTAAAATGAAGAAATCACCCATCATTCCATTGCTTAGCAGAGCTGATTCCACTGATCAGGTTCAGCAATTCTAGGCAACTACCATGAGCAACCATTATTTTTAAGACATTTTATTCTTCCTTTTTTACTTTGGCCTTTTATCAAATAGGTTTGATTTGCTACCATACCTTACCATTTTGAATGTGCTATGTGTGATATTTTATCTAACAAAATACTAGCTTCCATCGCACCAAAAAATTAAAAACTGGTAAAGAAACTTAGAAGAAACTAAAGAAATATACCTTCATCATTTTATTTTATTTTTTTGGTGAGGAAGATTGGCCCCGAGCTAACATCTATTGCTAACCTTCATCTTCTTGCTTGAGGAAAATTGTCGCTGAGCTAACACCTGTGCCAATCTTTCTCTATTTTGTGAGTGGGATGCCACCACGGCATGGCTTGATAAAAGGTGTGTAGGTCCACACCCGGATCCAAACTGGAGAACCCAGGGCTGCCAAAGCAGAGAGTACAAACTTAACAACTATGCCACGAGGCCGGCCCCTATCTTCAGCATTTTAAAACAATCTCTTTTGAAATCTCTCCTGAACAACAACCTTCTTGTATAATTTTTAAATGTTTACATCATCTTAAATATGCTTCTGTTTAATTCCATAAATGTGAAAAAAATTTCCCCTTTCATGGAGGTACCTCAAGACACAACTTCCTCAAAAAGTCTTAAAGTCTTTAAATTTTTAAAGTACTAAAATATAAATAAAATTAACATTAATAAAAATAATACAAGAAACTGTAAATTTCTAAATCTACTACGCTATTAAGAGACATTCAGCCAACCAAAAAAACTTTTTCCTAGTGTTCTGAAGGTCACCAAGCCAAAATTGTCCCAATCATTAAAAACGTGAATTTCTGAGCACACAGGCCTACCATGATAAGCACCATGCCTACAGTTGCTTGAAATGTAAACAGAATGATCAAACAAACGTTACAGTCCTGCAGGGCCCATAATCAGTTTCCTATAGTATCTGATGCTTACATTACCACTTAGGAAACCTATAATCATAGTCTAAGTCCTTGTTTCATTTATCTTTGGAATATATTTTCCTATCGACTTTATGGGGGAACCAGCTATGATGCTCTAAGCTGCAAGTTGCAGAAAACACAACTAAAAGCGGCTTAAAATCAGGACATTTATATCCTATTTCTTATTAGAAATTCTAGGGCAGGTGTCATGTGAATCTGCTTTTGCAAATCTTCAATTCCTGTAGATGAATAAATTTGAAGTTTATAAAATATAGGCAAACACTTTTAAGATGTTTTAAGTATAGACACACAGCTAGAAAGCAAAATTTTATTAGACATGGGCAGAATGCATAGGATGTGTAAATTACAAGTAAGAAGATCATGTACGTGTTCCACATTGATAGAAAGGGATGGATGACCAAAAGATACCTAATATTCATGAGGCACCTGGGTAACAAATGTCCACGACATAATAAACATACAAGAGACACTAAAATATCCAGGATACAGTACACATAAGCCCTTGATATTTACGAGGTCTTAATCCAACCACCTATTGGTGACACCCAGGGTGTCTCAACTTCCACACTACTGACATTTCAGGCCAGATAATTCTTTGTCTTGGGGAGCGTCTTATGCATTGCAGCATGTTTAGCAGCACCCCTGACCTCTACCTACTAGATGCCAGCAACATCACACACATACAGACACACCAGTCATGACAATCAAAAATGTCTCCAGACATTTCACTGGGGGGTAAAATCACCCTGATTAAGAATCCCTGCTGACACCCATTCCTGCCCTATGTTTTCTCAGACAAAACAGACAAATAGAATTCATGACTGTTCATCAAGCTAATTCGCAGGGTACCACTCCTGACCAAGCATAGTTGTCCCTGTGACTCTCAGATACAGCAAGTGGCTGTCATTAGCTCAGGCTACCTTCCATCCATGAGGCTTGCCCAAACCTCAGCTCTGGTCCTTGTAATCACACCATCAGCAGGGAAGGTAGAGGCAGCAGAAAGAGAAGCAGGACATATGAACACTGTGTACTCCAGGATTAGCTGGAATGTCCTTCCACTGCACTTGCACCCTATCCTAAGTGTGCTAACCTACCCATTTCTTTCCTCTTGCTTTAAATTTAAACTTTAAACTGATTTAGCAAACCATGTGATTTGAAGATTTTAATTTGGTCTGTGGGGGCTTGCTGTTCCCTTACTTCTGGGATAGCTTGCCTGGTGGTATACTTGTAGGCAACCACTGGATCAAAGAAATTTTCTATCCAACAACAGGGCAGTTCCAGCACCATTAATGAAACCAGGAGTAGGTTCATGCCTCCGCTCTGCCATCAGAATGGTGGGTGGCCTATTCTCTTAACTGGCACCTCTCATGACCCTAACATGGCTGCCGCAATTCTAAGCATCCCATGCAGATAAAAATATCCCAAGGTAAAAAAGCCTTCTATTTCTTTAAGAGTCAGTAAACTTTTCACGAAAAGCCCCTAGCATTCATCTTCCCAAGTATGTTTTGCCAGAATTACATTACCGGTCACACCAAAGCCAATCCTTTCACAGAGACCTTTGTCTTTGAACAGTCAAGGTTCTCCTCCCCCGTGGCCTCCCATGGACATAACTACTCACAAAGAATTGAACAATATTAGGGGGAAGGAGAGTGATAGAGAGAATAGCTGTTGTACAGCCAACTGATAGTTGTTGTTTTGTCATGGGTGTGTCACATATTACACAAATTTCCAAAGGCTTCTAACAAAATAGTGAAGCTGCATAGTAAAAATCTGCCTCAAGCAAAACTTGTCATTGCTCTACCATCCATACCTACCCTGTTATCCAAAGCCATGCCTCAAACAGGAGAGGCACTAGCCAGATGTTGGCAAAAGACTGTCCCCTAACCTTGCTATCAGTCTCAAACAACTTCCTCAGAAGTGGGAGAGAAAAATTACCATACACAGGTAGTGTTTATTAGCAGAGCCAGCCAGGCTCCCTCTCTTGGGAATCTGAACTACTAAAGTGAGAAAAAATCAACCAGCCGATGAAGGAAAGAGAAACAGAAAGTCAAAAATAAGCAGACACTTGAGAGAAACTGAGTTGCGCCAGTGGTGAATACCAGAGTGAAAGCCTCAAGTCTCTGCTGCTTAAGAGCCCATCCCTGAGGCTGGATATCTGTGGGATCCTTTCTCCATCTCTGCCACATGAGTCAACCCCCACCAGAACTTTTGAGTCTTCCAGGTTTTCAAATTTCAAGGGAATATTTTCCTTTGAATTATAAAATCTAGGAATTACAAGAGTATGAGTCACCACAGGAATGTAATTACAACAGAGAAAACTCAGCTCAGGAATTATCAGCTATTTCAATCAAGCCTCTTTACCTACAAGTATTGCTGGAAAGAGCTCAATGTAATTTAAACAAAAAACAGCCCATGCAATTTGGTTTTTTTTGTTTGTGGTATGGTAGAAGTCTGCTAAGTATTGTTATTTTAATTATTAGGCTGAAAAACCTTCTATCTAAAATGTCACTTTTTCCTCTACTAAAGCATGAAATCCTTACTATCATCAACTTAGAACCTAAGTAAATTTTCTTGAAGTCTCCTAAAGTAGAGATAATCAAAACTATCTTACATTCTTTTCCTTAGATCATTTATTGTTAAGTAGGGATCTACTTAAATAATTTTAAGTGTATAAAAATAGAAGATCTCTTTAACATGGGAAATTTTATTTTTCTGTAAATTGATAGGGTAGAATTCACTCCATGTTAACAGCTTACTCAAAGTTGATGTGTGAATGCTTCTTTGTGAATTCTGAAAGACAAAAATGAAAATCATTTTCAATCAAATACTAAAGGCCACTCATTTTCTAAAGCAAGTAAGGAGATGTTTTTAAAACTAGAAATGTATTCTGAGGGCTTTTTTTTCATTTGCGTGCCATAATAAGCCTGGAATAAGCAAAACAAATACAATGTAAACATTTTCAGTCATAATAATGATTATCCCTTGTCTTGCAGGCAACTGTCATGAATCAGAGGCAGCTGGTATAGTACAAAGGTTTTGGAATTTAAAAACAAAAGCAAATATTTTTATTTCCTATTCAAACTCTGCCATTTACTAGCTGCGTGACCTTGGCCAAGTTATTTAATCTTTATGAACATAATTTGTCCATGTCTAAAATGGAGATAATAAAAATTTATTTATAAAGTTGGCAGGGGATTAAACCAGAGAAATGTCTCCCAAATTCTGCTTTCAATCACCCCACTCCCTATTCATCACCTCCTACCCATCTTTCTCTAGAACTCTTACTTCAACTGTTTGGAAACTTTTAAACCATTGTCCCTGCCTACCACTTTTTCACTGTCCTTCACTGCCTCTTCCATCTAATTTGTTTATATTCCATGATCCGTCATAATAATCACTCCCTTGTACGCACTCTAACTTCCTTACTCCTCTTTCTCCACTAAATTCACTTGGCCAAACCTCAAGCATAGCAAAACTTACCTCTTCTACTAATCAAAGTCTGACCCCAAGAAGTAGAACATCCTGAAAGGTCATATATTGAATTTATGACCACAATTACCAAGCAGTTCCCCTTAGTGCCACACTGCTATAAGTCCACTACATTTTCCTGGTCAATTTACTCTAAGACCCTTCCAAGCTTTTCTAACCTCAAATCTCCAAAGGATTTCCTCATCATCACTCCCTGCTGATGTCCTCACTTCTGAATTCACAGAAATGGAAACAGAAAAGGACTGCTTTATCTTTCCAATCTACCAACGCCCGTTTCTGAACTAGTCTCTACTGGGATGTCAAACAAGCATTTCAAACTCAACATGGCTAACGTATAACTCTCTCAGCCAAATCCCAATACACTATCCTACATTCAAAATGTATCCTAGTAATAACTTTACAGTGAAGAGAACTGGAGGACATCACCTTAACCAAGTGATCATAGTTAACATCACCAACAATGGAAGAAATCAAAATCATGTCCTCCTGAAGTGATGCACTAAGGACATATCATTACAGTATTCCCAATAAAAATGCATAAGAAAGACACAAATGAACAAAGAAACCTGAACTAGCAATAGATTTTCAAAGAAATAGCCTCAGAGCAAAGACTGAATCCAAGGGGCTGCCAGTAAAATGTGACCTCAAGTTCAAGATCAAGTCAACGGTGTGATTGTAACACCCTTTAAGACCTCAGAAAGACTCAAGGCTGCTTTGCCTAGACTATATCATCTATATAAAAGAGTTTCTAAGATTCTTAAGGGCCTGCCTCTTAGATCCTCGGTTAGACAAAAGAGTTTCTAAGAATCTTAAAGGTATGACTCTTAGACATTCTCACCTCAACAAAAAAGGCTTCTAAGAATCTTAAGGACATTGTCCCATAGCATCTTAACTCACAGTTCAAAGTAGAGAGGGGCCTATATCAAAAAGATTTGTGGACGGGGTTTTGTCTAATGAGTTAAATCCTAATGAGATTCACATGAAACCCACCACTGGAACCACCACCAGCCTGGATCAAAATAAACAGTTCAAACCTTTTACATTCAGGAAGCAGACCTAGAGAGATATTTAGATTAAAGCTTGGGCCATTTCTTACAGAAAAGAAATGGTGACTCAGAAAGTAGAGCTAAGAACCACAGGGAACCACTCCCAGGAAGCAGAACAGAGCCTTAATCAACATACATTCCCTCTTCCCAAACAGGGACAACTAGGGACATACACCTGACTGAATATCACAATTTCAATGGACCAGTGATCAATAGGTACCCCCTATTTCCCCCATTTAAACAGGAATATATACTACAGTTATCCTGTCCTTGTCTCCTCATTGTATCTTGAGGCTGTGTGAAATAGATTTGTCTTTTTAGTTCAAGGGTCTGTACCTCAGTTTACTTCACCTAAGAAGTCTTATTCACACAGGGACCTGATTCAGGTGATTGAGAACCCGAGCCTCAAGTTTGAGCCTGATACTATAATGGAAAGAAATTTTTCAGGAGTCTTTGGAGGAATTTAGCACATTTTGCATATGTGAGAAATGTAAATAATTTGCGGTCAAAGGATGGACTGTGTTTGCTTAATGATGGCTACAAATTCTCTGTCACTCCTCTCATGGTGAAGTGGAGACCACTGTCCTCTCCTTGAATATGAGCTGATCTTGTGTCAAATACGAGGCAGAAGTGATAATGTGTAATATGAGATCTGCAGCTTCCACTTTCAAGCATTTAGAACTCTCAGTCTTTGAATCCAGGCACCATGTTGTAAGGAAGCCCACACAGCCACATAACAAGACCCTTTTAGAGAACCAAAGTTCTTAGTTGACAGCCCCAGTTGAATTCCCAGTCAACGCTGGCACCAATTTCCACCTGTGTGATTGAGGCCATTCTGGATCTTCCAGATATAATAGTGTCCCAGGTAATACTACATAAAGCAGAACTGCCCCGTCAACCCACAGAATTGTACAAAATAATACATTGTAAGACAATAGGCTGATCATGCCTTCTTATTCTAACATTCAATGATTGTTATACTGTACAAAATTAACATCCTGTTTTCCTTAAAGCAGTTTCCAAATGAGCACAATGTAACTTATTTTGGAAAATGTAAATATAAAAGAATCATAACAGCTTCAAATACGATTATAATCCATCCAGTGAATAGGAAAAAGTCCCATAGGTTATGGGTCACAATGGAAAATTAGAGATTTCATTAGGTATTTAAGCTACGAAAAGCTTTTCAGAAGAACAGAACTGGGAAAACAGAAGACTTAAGAAGAATAAGAAATTATAAGCTTAGTAAGTTTTTTAAAGAAAACACTTCCTATTCTCTCCATACTGTGTAGCCTTCCCCCATTTAATCATATCTCTTTTATTTTCTTACTCTATCTAGCCAAACATTAACCTTCCAGATCCTTTTGGCAAACTAACGTCTTTGCTGAGAATCCCCACTACAGAAAACAGATAAATGTCCTGGACTTTCATACCACTGAGAATTAATTATCCATTCTTCAGCTTTGTTTTGTGCCAGAATTATTGTCTATATCCTGAGTACATAATAACCAGTATTTAGAATTCCTTTTTTGTTTAAACTAAATTAAAAGGAAACTACAAAAGTGGATTAAAAGCTTATCCAAGATCTGCCCTTTAAATGAAAGTTTCATTTTATTATTTTCCAATTTATAAACATGAAAATTCCTTTCCTGTTTATGCACATACAAGAGATTTTCTGTATACCTTTGTGCCTAAAGGTGAGGCTATTTTAGTTATGTTCTATGGAGAAAGTCATAATCTGATGAACATTTTCAGGAAGCTTTCAGTGTGCATGTTAGGACCAAGACATTCAGTAAATGTGATTTGGTGAGAGTTGAGATGGGCATTGTCATTAATATTGTCTCCTTTTTTTTTTTTCAAAGATTGGCACCTGAGCTAACATCTGTTGCCAATCCTCTTCCTCCTCCTCCTCCTCTTCCTCCCCGCTCCTCCTGCTTCTTCTCCCAAAAGCCCCCAAGTACATAGTTGTATATTCTAGTTGTAGGTCCTTCTGGTGGTGCTATGTGGGATGCTGCCTCAGCGTGTCCTGATGAGCGGTGCCATGTCCGCACCCAGGATCTGAACTGGAGAAACCCCAAGCCACTGAAGTGGAGCGCGCACACTTAACCACTCAGCCACAGGGATGGCCCCTATTAGATTCGTTTTATAGAATCTTTATTCTTACTAAAGCAAAGTTTTTCAAACCTGGCTTTGAAACGGAATCACAGATTTTTTTTTTTAATGCCTGAGCACCCCTAGACCTACCGAATCAGAACTCTCCTAGGTTTACTCTGATATACAAAAAAAATGTTACTAGGACATGAAAGTATAATTGTCTACAAATATTCTAGTAAAAGTCTATTAACACATAATGATGTGTTGGCACATTCTGATCATTGTGACTCATTACCACTTTGAAAGCCAAAGATACCAGGGAACACACTACAGCAAAACAATTAAAAGGAGCCCCTGGTGAATCTTACGGCAGATCACCAACAAAGGGAGACATATTCCTCTCCCTTACAGCCAAATCAAGGACAAATTTTTTGAGAAGAAGATTTCCAGACTTACTTCAAAATTTACTTTTATTTCCTACAAGCACTCTATAAATGGGAGATTTTGGTATTTTTAAAGTTGAAATTCTTAGGTGTGGTTCAAATAAATTATTTATGTTAATTAAAGATTTCAATTTTTATAATATTAATTACTTGAAAATTAGACTCAGCAAGGTAGAGCTAGCCTGAAATTCTCTCTATAGATAGCCATCCACCTAATTAGCATCTTTTCCTTCTTTGTCTCCTTCCTCTTCACATCCACATTCTGGGAGCATGACCATATCTCTCAGCCAGACTCCATCATCAGAAGTCAAGAAGAGCCCAGTGCTCCAAATAAGATTGCTCCCCACCCCCACCTGCATGATTTCATAAACTGGAGTCAAGTAGGAGTCCCAAATTCTACCTGTTCCTGGCAAGAGAGCATCCAGCTACCACCAACATGCACAGCCTCATCATGGCAATCTGCTTTAGAATGATCAAGATTAACCTAATCAGACCCTTTATTCTAGTTCGTGTCTGTCACTTCAAGAAGCTCAGGCTCCCAAATCATCCCATGTCCAAATCTCTAATCCCCATATGGCTCTGTCCCCTTCTCCCACTGCTCCCATTTCCCCTTTGATGCCTTCTGGAACTCACACATGGTCATTAGCAAAATCTCCTATCTCCAAACTCTTCTTTGAATATTTCCTTCACCATCTTACTCTCAGAACCTGCTCTCCACTGTAGGAATTGCTTCTCCTGCACCCACGTAAGAGGGGGCTGCATGTCCTTAATAACAGGGTCTGGTGAGGTGGGGAGTTAGATACCCTTCTTGCTTCTCATTGCCATGTCACCATTCTCCCTCATTCCACTAAAAATCACCCCACTCTGTATCTCACATCAGCAGGCTAGACCACATATCTCTGATCCTTGTAGCCTTTTATAGATTCCTAGTCACTTCCCCTCATTCCCTCACTCACCAATACCACTCCTGTTGTAATTATTGATGATTCAGATGCCTACTTAGGTGACCCTTTCTGACTTTCCAACTCCATGACTTCATCTCCTCCAATGATCTCCACCACTCTACCTCACTCATCCACCTTTCACCTACTATATTCTCCATTTCAAGCTTCTCATTTTCTGACCACTCCATCCATTCTAGTTTTCTCTTTCAACACCCTGTTTCAATCCTTTGACCCCAATAAGATCCATAACTTTTGGACTTACTATCACTTCACTGTGCCTCACCTCTCCCATGTCTCACTCCCTTTCTCGATCAGCTTAAATTCAACCTTAATATTCAAGCTTCACAAATCTCCCTACCCATCTCTTACTATGTGATTCTCCCTTGGCTAAACCAATCCTGGTTAAAAACTCTTTACCAGCTCTATGCTTGTTCAGTGCAACTGAATGAAGCTAAAGAACAACATATCATCATGCTGATTGTGCTCACTTTACCATGATGGACACTAACCTCAAGGGGTCCCTTAAAGCTGCCTGGCAATCATACTCCACTTTCCTAGGACATTCACTCTCCCAACTCTGTCTCAATACCATTTCAAGCCTTCTGCCTCTCTCTTCAAATTTTCAACATCTACTCCCCATCTATTTTGAGAAGATGACTTTGTTGCCTATACCACTGAGAAAAAGGCAATCAAAAGATAAGTTCCACAGACTCTCACCACCGTACCTCTGCAGCTACCAGCATCTACACTTATATGCTCAGCCTTCCCCCCTGTTCTAGTGCTTAGCTGTCCATGCAATTATCCAAAGCCAATTCCCCAATTCATGCACCACAATCCATCCTTTCTTGCATACTCAAGGACATGACACCAGATATTCCTCCCTCTCCTGTATCATCAAACTCTTCCTTTATACTAGATCTTTCTCATCACTGTATAAACTGTTATTTCTCCCATTTACAAAAACAAACAATTTTCATCACGTCATTTCCCTGTCCAACTACTGCTACATTTCCTTGTGTTCATCAAGCAAAACCACTCAAGAGAATTACCCATAGTCAACGTCTTTCCTTTCCCTCCTCCCTTATCTCTTGAACCCATCTGATCAGATTTTCACCACATCACTTCACCAAAATGCTTATCAGTCACTAATTACCTACCTCCATGTTGCTAAATCTAATGGTCAATTTTAAGTCCTCATCTTACTTGACCTCTAGGTTGACTTATAAGCAACATTTGACACAGTGGATCACAGCCTCCTCTTGGAAATATTTCCTTAGATTTCCTGCCAGGCACCACACTCTCCTAGTTTTTCTCCTACTTCTCTTACTGCTTCTTCTCAGTCTCCTTTGCTAGTTTCTTCCCATCTCCTTAATCTGTAAACATTGTGGTGCCCTGGGGTTCAGTCCTTGATCCTCCTCTCTTTTCTTTCTACACTCACTTCCTTGGTTATTCCATCTAATGTCATCCCTTAAATAACAATTTTATGTTCTGGGGGTTTTTGGGGGTTTTGTGTGTGTGTGTGTGTGTGTGAGGAAGACTGGCCCTGAGCTAACATCTGTGGCAATCTTCCTCTATTTTGTATATGGGACACCACCATGTAGCTTGATGAGTAGTGTTATAGGTCCATGCCCAGGATTGAACCTGCAAACCTTAGGCCGCTGAAGCAGAGCACACAAACTTAACCACTAGGCCACTGGGCCAGCCCCAACAACTATATGTTGATGATCTTCAGATTTATATCTCCAGATTGGAATTCTCTTCTGAACTCCAGAATTGCATACCCAACTATATACTCAACATCTCCTCCTGCTTATCAAATAAGCATATCACACTTATGTCCAAACTTGAGTTCCTGACCTTGCTTGACAAATAGTCCTACAGTCTTCCCATCTTTATAAATGGCTACTTCATCTTTCCAGGTCTCCTTGCCAAAAACCAAAGAGTGACCAGCGACTCCTCAATTTCTCTCACATTCCATATCTAATTGATCAGCAAATTCTGTCAATTCTGTTTTCAAAATATAGCCATAATATTACCACTTCCATTGCCACCACCCTGGTCTGAACCACCATGATACCTTGCCTGGATTGCTGCAATGCTTATGATCTATTCTGCAACCTGTCAATGTTTCCCTAATCATCACTGTGAAGAATATAACAGCCCCATCCTTAGTGAGAACACACGTTAACAGGCATTATCATCTACTGTTAATGATGGTCAATTATTGCCCTATTATGAGAAAGCAGTCTTTCAAAATTTAGTAAAAGTCTTAAAATTCTGGTATTCTTTGTACTCAAGAATCTAATGAAGGAAAATAACTATAAATACAGAAGATATTTTAACCTCATTTTAAAAATCACTATCCTTAGAAAACCTAGTTTTGACATGGCTACCAGGGAACCACTAGCAAAAACACTATGAGCATAGACGTTTTTAACACTTTCATGGAGGGCAGTTTGACAGTACACATTGAATGTACACCTTTTTGAAACTGCCATTCTGTTTCTAAGAATTTAACCTAAGGAAATAATTTTTAGTATGTACAGATGTTTAGCTATAAAGATTGTCATTACAATATTATCATGGTGAAACACTGGAAATAACACAGAGAAGGAATTAAATAAACAAGGTACAAAAATTTACAATTGAACACTCTTGTCATTGAAGATATTAAAATATGTTCATAATATGTACTTAAGAAAAGTTCCAAACTTTGCAAAAGAAATAAAAATATATATGTATGAAGGAAAGGAAAAAAGCATACATTAAGATGTTAGCAGTGCTTATCTCTGGGTAATTAGATTACTATTACATTAATTTTAGTTGTTTTACTTCTACACGTTATCTAAAATTTCTATAATAAATATACATTAAATTTAAGAAACTAAAGAAAAAAGTTATATATATAATTTCATAAAAATAATAAAACTAAATTTAAATGTATTTCACAAAGCCATCAACTCAAAATTACTTACAAAACAACTTAAATATATAAAAATAGATGATAGGTTGAGCAAATTATTTTCCATTCACTTAGTAGAAAATAATGAAGTAGACAAAAACTTTTAAGAAGAGTTAGTAATAACAGGGAAAATGCTTAAGATAAAAAAAGCAGTACATGAAATTATACAGAGAGAATATAACAATTATATAAATAAAACAATGCACAGAAAAAAACAACAGGAAGTAAATGCACCAAAATGTTTAAAAATTTCACCTTCAGTGGCACTATGTCATTAAAGCTTTTGTTGTTGTTGTTTATTAAACAGTTTCTTCTGGGTATCCATCACCACATTTTTCAAAAAGAAGTATGCTCAAACTTCTTAATTTTTTTTAATTTTAAAATTAATAGCAATAATAAAAAATAACAGTTAACAATTTTGAGCCCTTACTACTACTATGATTACTAACACAACTGATCTAACGGCTTCACATGCATTAACTCATTTGATCTTCACAACAACCTTGTTGAGTAGGTATTATTAGTACCTCTGCACAGATGAGGAAACTGAAGCACAAAGAGGTAAGTAACTTACTCAAGAGTACAAGGGTAGTAGTAAGTGGTAGAGCCAGGATTCAAATTCAGAGAGCCTAACTCCAGAGCTCATCCTCTCGACCAACTAAACCCAAGCTCAACACATACTTTCCCTTCTCCCATATTTTTCTTCTCTTTTTAATTAGTTTTCTACACACGTCACTAAATCAGCTCCAGACTTTTCCACAGAACTGGAAAGCTTCAATATGGTCAAACACATCAGGTACTCTATCAATTCCTTTTTTTTTTTTTTTTTTTTAGCTACATCCCTCCTGTGGCCTTCCATCACCCTGCTCATATCTGGACTAACTGCAGTCTAGGCTTACTGTACAGCTGTAATCTTAGAATTTCTCTTCACACAATCCTGGAAATTCCTTTTGATTCTCTCCTTGTTGTAAACCAGTTTTCTATATCTCACATCTTCATCTTTCTTGATCTTCCTTCTTTAATCCAGTCTTACTACTGGAGACTGAGTCCCAGTCTCCAGTACCTTTCAAAGAAGAATACATGATGTTCATTTATTTTAGAACTTGCATGCACATTTTTTGAGAACTCACCTTTTTTTTGAGGAAGATTAGCCCTGAGCTAACATCTGCTGCTAATCCTCCTCTTTTTGCTGAGGAAGGCTGGTGCTGAGCTAACATCCGTGTCCATCTTCCTCTACCTTATATGTGGGACGCCTGCCACAGCATGGCTTGCCAAGCTATGCATAGGTCTGCACCCGGGATCTGAATCGGCAAGTCTCGGGCCACCAAAGCAGAATGTGAAAACTTAACCACTGCAACACCAGGCCAGCCCCGAGAACTCACCTTTGATTGATGGTTTGGATTTGTAAGAACAGAAATCCCTCAGTATTTACATAGCATAGCTCCACTATCTCCCAGCTTCTAGTATTACTAATGAGAAATCTGATGTTATTCTGATTCTGAACCTTTCAATGTGATCTGGTTCTCTTGAAAAGCTTTTTTGACCTTCTCTTTTATCTCCACTATTCCAAAACTTCAAAATTGCATGTCTTTACGTGTGTCTTCTTTCATTCATCATCCCGGGTACTCAATGAGCTCTTTCAATCTAGAAATTCACGCCCTTCAGTTAAGAAGAATAATTTTTCTTTCTTTCTTTCTTTCTTTATTTGGTGAGGAAGATTGGCCCTGAGCTAACATCTGTGCCAGCCTTCCTCCATTTTTCCAAGTGGGACACCACCCCATCATGGCTTGATGAGTGGTATGTAGGTCCGTGTCCGGGATCTGAACCTGCAAACCCCAGGCTGCTGAAGCAGAGCGGACAAGCTTAACTACTACGCCACTGGGCCAGCCCCAAGAATAATTTTTGATAATTTCCTTTCTCTGTTTTCTCTCTGCTCTCTCTACGGAATTCCGACTAGTCAGATGTTTAATCTCCTGGATTGATCCTCTCACAGTTCCACCTTTTCTCTCTTATCTTCCATTTCTTTACCTTTTGTCCTGTTTCCTGAGAGACATTTTTTTCCAGCTTTATCATTCAACCATTCTATTGATTTTTATTGTTTCTGATATTTTTTCCAGTTGTTTTTCTCTAGACTTTTAATCACAATTTCTTGTTTCATAGATGCAGTATTTCTCTCTCTGAATATATTATTATTGGGTTGGCTTTTTAAATTTTTTTCTGTTCCCTGCAACTTCTTTGTTTCAGCTGAATTCTTTTCATTTATTTGTTTTGATCTCTTTCTTTTTTGTTAGCTCCTCAAATATCTGGTAATCTAAATTATAAGCGCATGCTTTTCAAACCCGTTTTTCCCCCTAACTATTGGAATTCCAATACTTAGATTTGGTAATATAGGCCCTTGCAACTATTGGTGAAAGTTTGTCAAGATGAGAGAAAACATTCCTTCTTCTTCAAGAGTACCAGGAAAGCAAATACTAATCTATGTCATAAAACAGTCTTTGAAAACACTTCCAACAATAGACTCCTATCCAAAATCCAGACATGAAAAAGTGTTGTTATGACCTACGAAAGTATAACCTCTAAAAAGTTTGTAATTCTATTTAGTTGCCTTATTTAATCAGTTATCCTATTAATAATATTTAAACAGACATATCTGTTTTCTGTAAAGCATAAATAATCATTAAGCCAAAAGATTATTGCTGGTACATCTGTCTTCTCCCATACGTTTACAGATATAAAACAAAATAAAACAAAACTGTGACTGTCAGATTTCCCATTATAAAACAAAGTTTTAGCGTTTAATGCCTTTTTAAGCTACTATATCCCACCTTCTCTTTCAGTCCCACACCATAGTTTTCTGAGGTATCTGGTGCCTCCACCTCCAGAATCTTTCCCGGGTTCTGCTTCTTGTTGTAATTAGGAGTCCGCTTTTTCCATTCGGTTAAGTCAGTTACCATTTGTCCATTTTTATTACATCTTCCAAAATTTTATGCATGTCTCTCATCTGCTTTGTTCTTGTGAGTTTATTATGCCCTCACTGTCATTATAATGGAATAAAGATATATGTAAGGGTTCAATCTGCCATACCTATGATGAAAAATTATTACAATAAACTTGAGCCAGAGAAATCTATGGAATATGAGCATGAAACAGACACAAAAGGGTAGAAAATTGTATCTCTCCATTTGTCTCAAAACTCTAAGTCCTTAAAAGGACTTTCTGCTCTCACACATTTCATTCTATTCCATTGGTTGTCATTTTCTTACCTATCTTTCAATTCCAAGGGCCACTTTCAGCTAACATCAGCCAATTTACAATTACTTTTAATGTACAAATGGTAATTGCACCAAGGCAAACTATTTTATTTGGGTTCCACTAAAATGCCTTTGTTTCTTCACAATACCAGAATGTTACAATTAATGAGTGGTTTTTTTAAAAATTATAACACAACTAAATAGCCAGCTGAATGCTGTCATTTTCAAAACTGTCATCTTGAGATCCTCTTCAATTACACCAGTGATACTGCAATTGCTCAAAACTCTGTTACAATTTCCCTTTAGGAATTGCCTTCAGAGACAATTTTATGTTAAACATAAGAAAACCAGTCTCATTAGTTCCTAACCATATCATCTGAATAATAAGTAGTCAGGCTATCATCCATACTAGTGAAAAGATAGACAAATAGAAATGGCAAGCAATAGGATATATTGGAGTATATGAGGAAGCCATTTGGTGTAAACCTAATTCGGCCTGACTTTGTTTTTTCAAAAACGGCCTGACATGGCTGTTGAACATGCATTGTATATCTGCTTTAACATTTCCACTAAAGAATCCACTAAAAAACTTTTAGAAATAATAAAGGAATACAGTCAAGTTGCGGGATACAAAATCAATGTACAAAAATCTGTTGCGTTTCTATACACTAACAACAAAGTAGCAGAAAGAGAAATTAAGAATACAATCCCATTTACAATTGCAACAAAAAGAATAAAATACCTAGGAATAAACTTAAAGAAAGAGGTGAAAGATCTGTACACCGAAAACTATAAAACATTGTTGAAAGAAATCGAAGAAGACGCAAAGAAATGGGAAGCTATTCCGTGCTCTTGGATTGGAAGAATTAACATAGTTAAAATGTCCATACTTCCTAAAGCAATCTACAGATTCAACGCAATCCCTATCAAAGTTCCAACAAAATTTTTTACAGAAATAGAACAAAGAATCCTAAAATTTATATGGAACAACAAAAGACCCCGAATAGCCAAAGGATTCCTGAGAAAAAAGAACAAAGCTGGAGATATCACACTCCCCAATTTCAAATTATACTACAAAGCCATAGTAACCAAAACAGCATGGTACTGGCACAAAAACAGACACACAGATCAATGGAACAAAATTGAGAGCCTAGAAGTAAACCCAAACGTTTATGGACAGCTAATATTCGACAAGGGAGCCAAGAGCATACGATGGAGAAAGGAGAGTCTCTTCAATAAATGGTGTTGGGAAAACTGCTTTCCATAGTGGCTGCACCATGCACAAAAATCAACTCAAAATGGATTGAAGACTTGAATGTAAGACCCGAAACCACGAGATTTCTAGAAGAAAACATAGGCAGTACACTCTATGACACTGGTCTGAGCAGCATATTTTCAAGTCCCATGTCTGACCGGGCAAGGGAAACAAAAGAAAAAATGAACAAATGGGACTACATCAAACTAAAAAGTTTCTGCACAGCAAAGGAAACCATCAACAACACGAAAAGACAACCTAACAATTGGGAGAAGATATTTGCAAACCACATATCAGATAAGGGGTTAATATCCAAAATATACAAAGAACTCATACAGCTCAACAACAAAAAAAACCAACAATCCAATTAGAAAATGGGCAAAAGATCTGAACAGAGATTTCTCCAAAGAAGAAGTACAGATGGCCAACAGGCATATGAAAAGATGCTCAACATCATTAGCTATCAGGGAAATGCAAATCAAAACTACAATGAGGTATCACCTCACTCCGGTCAGAATGGCTATAATTAACAAGACAGGAAACAACAAATGTTGGAGAGGGTGTGGAGAGAAGGGAACCCTTGTTTACTGCTGGTGGCAGTGCAAACTGGTGCAGCCACTATGGAAAGCAGTTTGGAGTATCCTCAGAAAATTAAGGATAGATCTACCATATGATCCAGCTATTCCACTGCTGGGTATTTATCCAAAGAACTTGAAAACACAAAGGCATAAAGATACTTGCACCCCTATGTTCATTGCGGCATTATACACAATAGCCAAGACTTGGAAGCAACCTAGGTGCCCATCGAGGGACGAATGGATAAAGAAGATGTGGTATTTATACACGATGGACTACTACTCAGCCATAAGAAATGACGAAATCCAGCCATTTGTGACAACATGGATGGACCTTGAGGGTATTATGCTGAGTGAAATAAGTCAGAGGGAGAAAGTCAAATACCATATGATCTCACTCATAAGTAGAAGATAAAAATGACAAAAAAAAACCCACATAGCATTGGAGATTGGACTGGTGGTTACCATTGGGGAAGGGGGGAGGGGGGAGGGCAAAAGGGGTGACTGGGGTCACATGTGAGGCGATGCACTATAATTAGTGTTCGGGTGGTGAACATGATGTAATGTATCCAGAATTTGAAATATGATGTACATCTGAAAAAAATAAAAATTGAAAAAACAAAAACAAAAACAAAAACATTTCCTATCGCAAGAACAAATGCCCTTAAGATAAGGTGCAACTTCCCTCACATTGGCATTTCCTTAAGGATAAGCATCTCTCCCTAGGCTAGGAACTGATTGCTGCACTCACCTTGGACCACCCAGCTCACCTGTGACCACCCAGCTCGAGACAGCAGACCTGCCACCTTGCTGTGTCCACCTAGACAGCAGACCTACCTGCTGTGTCCATCAATCACTGTGCCGACAGAGCAGTCTCGCAACTATTGTAAAAAGGACATTTCAATCCTATGTGAAACGTCCTCTTTGGGGGTCTATAACCACTCTGTACACCCCACTTCTTTGGTGCCCTTTCTTCCTTTGGGAAGAAAGGCCCCAGGCCATGGTCCTCACATTTTAGCTCAGAATAAACTCACCCAAGTTTTCGTTTATAGATTGGTTATGGATTATTTTCATTGACAAGATGATTGCGAATGGATGTTGGCTGTTTCCCAAACTCAAATATGCCCTTAGTTACTGATGTTATGCGACCATTAAAAAGGTTCAAAGAAACGTGCTATAGACTTTGATAGTGATCCTCCTCCAAAGATCTAACATTGCTTTGAGCAACAGGGCTGTTATTATAATAAATGCAATGCCTCCCACGGTGACAACTTTGATAAGGACAACTCACTCAGCTGTAGAAGTTTTGAAAAGCTTGTTTAAAAAGAGTTTCGTTAGCTTATAATCACCCAGCTGGCTTAAATAAGCAACAAATGGGAAGAAAACTAATCAGGATCTTGACACCATGAACCGAACTTCAGTTAGTTTCTATATTCTAAGAGCTAATAATCAAAACACAAAACTGCCTTTGTTCTCCTATTCTCCCAGACTTTTCAAAATTATTGTAGGAAAACCTTTTAGAAGTAAATCTTCCTGCGGAAAAGTACTGAACTTTCTGTATCTGAAAATATGTAAAAGCAGATAAGAAGGAAAATGAAAAAGTGTATACATCAGTTGTTAATATGTATACTCCAGTCACAAAGGATTGGTTATCTAAGGCCTTTGTACGTGGCACCTCTTTTCACAACTATCTGATGAATTATTGTATTCCTCTCTATCTAAATTCAGCCACCAACCCAGGAAAAGGAAAAACAGTGTTTTCATTGCTGCTTTTCAGTCATAAATTTCAAATTACGTTTTTATAAAAGAGAAACCAATGCATAATGGTAAGCCTTCATGTTCAGCTACTGGGAGAATGAGCAGAGATCCTGAAACAAAATAATCGCTATTATTACAAACATCCAACTGAAAAAGACCCAAGATATATCTATATGACTGACATATCCTCCCATGGCTCACTCTGATTGTTGCTCTAATTTCAGGTTTTGGTATCAAATGAATTAGGCATTTGGGGCGAATGTTTTAATAAAAATTAAGGATTTCTCTTGCCTATTAATAAAGAGGAGGAAGAAGAAAGAACCTATGAATAGTCTATGCAGATGTACCAAGAAGTATAAAACTATAACAATTAACAGGGAGTCCATAAATATTAAAAAATTGCAATGAAATGAAATTGAAGCAGGAACTAGGGATTGCATAAGACTACAGGAATATTTCTCAAAATGCTTGAGAGTCATGTGGGGTTTTTCTTATATGCAGGCTCCTGGGCTATGATATTAGGGCTGTGAAAGGTTTAGAAGATGACTGGCAATCCAAAGAGCAAGTAAAACATCTGTCATGGTGAGAGGTTGAGACTAAGAAAACTGGATTATTATATTTCAAGAAGGGAGAACCAAAGGATACGGGGAAGAACACAAAACACATAAAAAAGGTGTGTGCAATAAAAAGAGCACATAACTAAATAAAGATGGGAAGGGTTAAGAAAGATGTGTTAGGGAGCCTCAGTTCCCCTCCAATACTCCTTGTTTTCATGTTGAGGGATCAGCACTAGATTTACACCCTTCTCCCTATCTGAAGGAATGAGTTGACCTGGTTAGGACTAACATTGGTCCACATTACTGAAATGAGTGCAGTTAATCTTCAAAAAGTTTATAAACACTGAGGACCTTCTCTCTTTTCTTTTCATCTCTGCTCCAGACCAACGTGAATACAGAGATTATGAGAAACTGTGTCCATTCTACAAACCCAAATCTTCATTAAATACCAAAGTCTAGACTTGACAGGAGGATATGGAGACAGGAAGTACTAATAGGATCATTTGGCCTTCCCACTAAGGCATGATGTTTTTCATCTGTTTTATCAGTAAAAACAGTGATTCTTTGCTCTCCAGCTTCCTCTCTCTCTCTCAGTATTTACAAACTTGGGCAGGTCCTGGGAAATTTGTTCTAAGCAGGGTCTTGAGAAGAAAGGACAATTGAGCCCAAGAAGAAGCAAAAAGAAACAAAAGATACATCTTTGATATTTGTTGAGTCTGAAGAAACGACAGCATATTCCATTATAAAAACCCTACAGATCAAGGACTGTAGTACTGGGGTATTGATCTGAACCCCCAAAAAAAAGTCAGAGGCAAGTAAAAACAACCAGTTTTAGCTTTTTCCTTAAAGAAGAGTAAAACAATGAATTGCCTAATTTTGAATTTAGAACATTAAAATTAAGAATTCTATTTTTCACTGATAAAGTGAATGTGTTAGATTAAATGACCACTAAGGTCCTGACCAACTCTAAAATTCTGACACTGATTTATTTTAATTCATTCAAAAGTACATTTACTGAGCCTCTACTACATGTTGGCACAAGAAAGTGTTTAAGAGATGAAAATGGCACAGTCTGGAGATCAGTTGGATGGAAGTGTGAGGAAACAACCAATGAGAACAATTCAGGGTGATGAGCACCATAACAGAAGTATGCAGGAGAAATGTGTTAACATTGAAGGGGAGGAAGACATTTCCTCTACCCTCTCTGGGTTTGTCTGGCTGGAGAATGAATTAAATTCACATGAGACAGAACAGCAGGAGAAAATTAAACAAAGCTTTCTAACATGTATACACGGGAGAGGCTCAGGCAAGCTGAGCAACTCACCAAAATGGCTGAAGCCCCCACCTAAAATATCATCTTCAGCCAGCGACAAAGGAGGATGTTGGGGGTGGAGGGGGAGTTGATCATTGGAGATTAACACACAAGTACAGTAAACAAATGCAGATTTAAGCCCTTGCCTTTGGCATGGATTAAGAGTTTCTAGAGATAAGGTCATCCCCCCTTCTTCCTGCTACAGAGAGGGAGACACCTTTACAGATGGAGATTTCCTTTACAATGTAAATGTCTCCTAACAAACGGCAAGCAAGTTCCACTCCTCAGAGCCTCCTTCCCGTCTGCAGTTTATTAAAAGTAATCAGCCCCAAATAATCCTCATGCCAAAGAGACATATCTTGCGGTGGCCAATGCCAGTCCCCCACAACATTTGCAGAGGAATCTCATACACAGAAAGAAGAGGGAACCAAATTGGGCCTGGAAAGTTCCAGGGGAAGGGAGCAGAATGGTGATTATGAAGCAAGGATGTTTCTAAGAGGAATTTATGATAGCATTGAGTCTTAATGAAAAAGAAAGACTAGAGGAAGGGAGGCAGCTATGGTGGGGCAGAATGTGAGGTAGAGAGAGCTGTCCAATAATACAAGAAGGTGCAAATTGAGAGGAGCATAAGAGAACATGACCCCACTCAGGGTCCTCCAAGGAAGTCAAAAACAGGTAGAGCACAGCTGCATGTGATGGATATTGGGCGTGAGAAAATAGGCACTCTCACATGTTCCTCACGAGAATGTAAGTTGTGTATTCCTTTTGACCCAGCAATTTCACTTCTAGAATTTATCCTATAGAAAATCCCACGTGTTCAAAAGAATATGTTTACACAATTTATCACAGCACCATTTGTAATAATAAAAAACTAGAAACAATGTAAATGGCCTCGAACAGAGAACTATTTAATAAATTTAAGTAAATCCATCAAATGGTGTACTATGAAGCCTTTAAAAAGAATGAGGTAGGAGACGGCCCCGTGGCCGAGTGGTGAAGTTCGTGCGCTCCTCTTCAGTGGCCCAGGGTTTCACCAGTTCGAATTCTGGGCAGGGACATGGCACCACTCATCAGGCCATGCTGAGGCGGCATCCCACATGCCACAACTAGAAGGACCCACAACTAAAAATACACAACTATGTACCGGGGGGCTTTGGGGAGAAAAAGGAAAAATAAAATCTTTAAAAAAAAAAAAAAAGAGAGAATGAAGTAGCTCAATATGTATTGATAGGGAAGTATCTCTAAGACATACTGCTAAGTGAGGAAAGAAAAGTCAGAAGAACATATTTAATATGCCAACATCTATGTAGAAAATATACAAATATATATATACGTGTGTGTGCATGTTCCCATATGCATGCACATACAGGCTACCTCAGGAAGGACATACAATAAACATAACAGATGCTACAGAGATGGGGAACCGGATGGCTGGAGAACCGGGATGTAAAGGAAACTTTTCTTAATAATCTGTACCATGTGCCTGTATCATCTATTCAAAAAGTTAATACATTTTAACTCATAAAATAATTAAACAATAAAGTATAAAATTAAAGTCCAGGAGCCAGCCTGGTGGCATAGTGGTTATGTTCCTGCACTCCACTTTGGTGGCCCAGAGTTCATCAGTTCAGATCCTGGGCGCATTCCTACACACCGCTCATCAAGCCATGCTGTGATGGCCTCCCACATAGAAGAACTAGAAGGACTTATAACTAGGATATACAACTATATACTGGGGCTGTGGGGAGAGAAAAAAAAGAGAGGAAGATTGGCAAGAGATGTCAGTTCAGAGACAATCTTCCTCATACACACACACAAAATTAACATCCAAGTATAATTTAAAAAAATTTTTTTTAAATATAATCTCACATGTTCAAAAGAATATGTTTACATGATTTATTACAGCACCATTTGTAATAATCAAAAACTGCAAACAACCTAAATGGCTGTCAACAAAAAGAAAGCTTTTACATGAATAATGGCAGCTGAGAAGGAGTCTGAAGAGAAAGCGTTTAGTGAGGAGACATGAAAGAGTCAACCCAAGTGAAGAGCAATAGAGTTTAAAAGCAGACAGAACTGTAGAGAGAGAAGGAAATGGGGAAATTAACTTTTTTCCTCAGTTAACCACAAGGAAAAGAAATACCACGAGTGCCTGAGAGACAGAGTAGACAAAGAAATGATCACAGAGGGCCTCAATCTGTTTGAAAAAAACGAGAAAAATCATCACAAAGAGGATGAAAGTAGTACTGAAATTTTAAATATAGTGCTAAAGATTCTGAGATTACACAAAATTTGATGATCTGATCAAATGGGAGCATTTATGGAGTTTTTTGTTTCTTGGTTCTTTTTTAGTAGCAAAGGTCCAGGATCTTTGTTTTCTTCATGGATACTCAGCTACCTTCCAATGTTCACCAAGTGAAGTGAGAAGTGGGGACACTCCAAATGGTAGATAGTAAATGGCCCATAATGAATGATGAGTAAAAGAAACCCATCGAAGTTGTAATAAATGATATGTGGAATAAGCTCAATTAAAAGAGAACTTCGAGGGGCTGGCCCCGTGGCTGAGTGGTTAGGTTCACGCGCTCCGCTGCAGGCGGCCCAGTGTTTCGTTGGTTCGAATCCTGGGCGCGGACATGGCACTGCTCGTCAAACCACGCTGAGGCAGCGTCCCGCGTGCCACAGCTAGGAGGACCCACAATGAAGAATATACAACTATGTACTGGGGGGCTTTGGGGAGAAAAAGGAAAAAAATAAAATAAAATCTTTAAAAAAAAAAAAAAGAGAGAACTTCGAGCAGTCTCATGTCTAGCAAGTTAAACCTAGCCCAAACTAATATTCTGAATTTGGATGGATAGTTGACAATCTTTGTTTTGAAAGGCAAAGGTAAAAACCTAAAAACTGATGATCTATACCAAAATAAAAAGAACATAATGACCACTTTATCTGGGGGGACACACCCACTGAGCGCAACAGGTCTGGTCTGGTAAGATCCTTTCACTGACAACAGGAAATGATGTTGTAAAAAGGGCCAAGTCAAAAGCTAAGATTTAGCAAACCTTGTTAAGAAATAACAAGAGAAAACAGACTACTGGAGATATATCTACAATCCTTTTATAGAAAAAAATCAGATAAACTAAGGTTTTCTAGAGCTCTAATTTCAATGACTATATCAAACCATTCAATAATCTTCTTTACCCAGTTCTTTTTTTTTTTCCAGTTGTCCTATTGAAATTTCTATAATTGACTCTGGACATTTTCTCTTCTGTTTAATTCTTTATAATATTTTTAAAAATTTTGAATATTATATTTAACAAATTAAAAATTATTTTGAGACATGAGTTTTTAAATAGAAAATCAAAATTAAAACTATGTTCTATATCTGTACTTTATTTTTTTTCTGAGTTGACCTTTTCTTGGATTTTTTAATCAAGTATGCATTACTATTTCCTCTTCTGAAAGCACTTCATTATTCAGAGTTTCTGTTATGAGAAGCATTTATATAAAATGATACCATACTTCATCAGTCAGTTTAAAATAACATCTGCTGACCAAAACTAAAAGTTATATACCATTTACCAACTCTAACCTTAGACTTCTCAATTTGTGATCAATGTCATGATAGACAAATCGCATTCACCCCAAACTTTAGTTATCCAAATGGCACACAGCAAAGTTCTATTCCAGATATGATAAAATGTCAGACTCTGGACCAGTTGTTTATCCTCCAGGGACTTTAGTTTGAGATGAGAAACAATCTAACACTCTATTTTATGCATAGGAAAACTGAGACTCAGAGAGGTTAAGAGATATCCCCAAAACTTGTAACCTGTTAGGAGCCATTAAAACTTCAGATAGAGGCCTCCACTGAGAAAAACGGGCAGGCCTTTCGGAAAAATAAAGCTGGAGTCTTACTTCACACTAACACCTATATGAATTTTAAATGGGTAAAATCATCAATTATTAAAAATAAAATCATAAAAGTAGTAGAAGAAAATCTGGATGACTGTTTTCTCAATGAAGAGAACCTTTCTAAAACCAAAACCAAAACTGAGAATAAAACATCTAATACCTTTCACTACATAAAAATTTACATACTCCCTTGACAAATGACACTAAACTCAGTTAATGATAAATGACACATGGGAGAGTAAAGAAGGAAGGGAGAATTATTTGTAGACTATATAGGGTGGCCATAAAATATGGAAACATAGATAATGTTATTTGATAATGAATTATAATATAATACCCATAAGTCATTTATTACATATTCTCCTGTTGCCAGACTTGGTGACGACTCTGGATATCAAACAAATAGTATTCTTAATGTATACAGGGTACTTATAAATCATCAAGAAAAAGGGGAACATACCAGTAGAAAACGGTAAGAGTACATAAAGAAGTAATTCATAAAATGCCTACGAATGGCCAATTCAACATTCAACCTTTTCAGAATCAAAGAATAAAGAACATTAAAAGAATGAATTTTTTTTTCACCTATCTTAGGCAAGGATTTTAAAAGATTAATAAAGGTATAGGAACACAGATTAATCTTGAGGGAGTAAATTGGTATAACCTTTATAGAAGGCAGTTTGACAATATGCATCATAAATAAAGAATGTATTCTCAATTACCCAAACGGCCCTCCTAAGAAGAGGTCCAAATAAAATAATTGGCCAAGAACACTAATATATATGAACAAAGATATTCATATTATAATATCAAAATATTAGAAACAATCTAAATATCCAATACAAGGTTAATTATTAAATAAATTATAGAAGGACCATACACTGGTATACTATGTAACCATTCAAAACGATGATATGGATCTACTTATTAATATGAAAATATTTATAAAATAAAGTTAGTAAAAAAAAAAAGCAGACCACAGAACAGCAGAAATACTTTTCCTTTTATACATGTAACAGCGAAAATGATTATTGTTTTTCGAGAGTTGGCAGCAGTCCAGAAATAGGGCAGGACGTGAGGAGAAAGCAAAGCCAGAGAGGAGTTCCAGGAGGCAGGGATATTTAAGGAACTTCCATTTTTATTTTTATTAAAATAAAATATCAAAAATGGAATAACAAAAACATATCTGCACCCCCATGTTCACTGCAGCATTATTTACAATAGCCAAGACACAGAAACCACCAAAATGTCTATTGATAGATGAATGGATAAAGAAAATACAGTATATACACAACAGAATATTATTCAGCCATAAAAAAGAAGGAAATCCTGCCATTTGCAACAACATGGATGGAACTCGAGGGGATTATATTAAGGGAAATAAGTCAGAGAAAGACAAATACTGCATGGCATCACTTATATGTGGAATCTAAAAAATAACTTCTTTAATTCCCATTTTTATCTTTTCATCTTTTTAAAAATATATTTAATTTTTTTCTTACATACATACATAATTTTATTTAAATGCATACATTTGATGTATTTAATTGATCCATTTATTTATTCATAAATACAGTGCCTTGTATATGTGTAACTTAAAGTTTTACTTTTTAAATAAATCTGTGAAAGACCCTGCCAAAATAAATGACAAAAAATTTCTATATGAATATACTACAAGCTCATGTATTTTTAAAAAATTGTTAACAATTAAAACTGAGTAGAATATTCAGTTTTCATTAGCAAATATATACAGTTGATGGTAAATAATCCAAAATCATTTCAAAAAGATAAAATACACTTCAACAACATGCCTGCATGTTCAATTCTTAAGAAGATGTGAAAACTTAAAGGGCACTTGATCCCATGGAACTCTGAGTCTTATGGAAACAGGAAAATACAAAGAACACTTCTCAACACAATGTATTATTGAGAGCCATGATAAAAGGAACTGACAGTAGGCATATAGAATCCACAAAAAGAAAAGATCTCTGTGAATTAAAACAGCAAGTCAGGGTTCACGAAGGCAACAAGACTTCATTCTTAGAAGACAGAATGTCAGTAGGTTGAAGAGGAGAGAAGGACATTTCATAGGAGAGGAGTAGCAAAAGCAGTGTTGTAGCAGGGAAAAAACTACAAGCGACTCCAGAGGTAGAGAGAAGATGAGCCTGCCTAGAGCTGAGGGTTCAAACTGAGGAAATAATACTAACAGCTAGCATTTGTGGAGGGCTTTCTGTGTGCCAGACAATATGCTAGGTACTTTAAACGCATTCAGTAGCTCACTGAAATACGTAGTCAACGGATAAGTTAGGCATAAATATGATCCTGTTTGGTAGGCAAGGAAACAGAAGCCTAGATAGGTCAAGTGGGAAGCCCAAAGTTCCCCGGCTGGTCAATGATAACACCAGATTCATTCCCCAGCAGGTCTGATTCCTGAGTCCAGGCTCTGAACAACCATTAACAGAAAAGGGTAAAAACAGACTGGTGAGCAACAACAGACCTGTAACAGCAAGATGGTCAATGAACATGAAAGGACTATTCAAGATGAAAGTCCTATTAAAAATAACCTAACTGCAGTAGGTAGAAAGGATTAGCAAAGGAGATTCAAGATAAAAATGTGTCCATTACATGAGTTAGAATGAATTTCTCCAACTCAGGGTAGACTAATGGAAAATTCCACATATTCATCCATCTCAGTATTATCATTATGAGAACATCTAAAAGAGCAGATAACATGGTACTTCATAAGCATTCTAAAAAAGCCATCATCATCATAATTATAGATGATATGTAAATGCAGCATCCATAAGCAAAAGGGAAGAATAACTTCCAGGTTAATTTTAAATCACTTTCTTCAAGTAATGGAATTACCAATAGTTTAACTAAGAATGAAACTGCAGAGTAATATCTGCAGTATTATGACAGTTTTGAAAAACATTTAAAATACTTACTTTTTAATAGATTGCATGTTGTTTAGCTTCCCTATTTTCACTTCAAAAAGAACTACTTCTCTTTGGATTTAATGTAAGCCATACTGAGAAGAATGGTATATTTGATTTATAAAATGCACATACATAAAAATAGATGAAAAGAAGTAGCTTTGATGCTGAAGATGGAAATTATTTTCCCTGGGATGTCTTGTACTTTTAAATGATATGCATACTGACGAAAAACCCTCTACAGTTTCCACCCACATACGGACATGTGTGGATATGCAGGGATGTAGCTTAATGTAAATGCTCATCTTCTTAAGTATTTTGCCTTTACCGTTGTTCATCTTTTTCACTGATTAAAATAAGAAAGGAACAGGGCTGGCCCCGTGGCCAAGTGGTTAAGTTCATGCACTCCACTTTGGTGGTCCAGGGTTTCATCAGTTCAGGTCCTGGGCGCAGACATGGTACCGTTCATCAGGCTATGCTGAGGTGGCATCCCACATAGCACAACCAGAACGACCTACAACCTGAATATACAACTGTGTACTTGGGGGCTTTGGGGGGAGGAGGAGGAGGAGGAGGGGGAGTTGAAGATTGGCAACAGACTTTAGCTCAGGTGCCAATCTTTAAAAAGAAAATAAAATAAGACAGGAATGTAAATTTCTAAGTGTACATTTTTTATAATATGGAATGCTATAAATTTTATCATGAAGAGTAGAACATTCCTTATCCTTATGTTTATATATCTGTGCTCATGTACACATTTAATAAAATAATAAACTGAATCACTCATTACTTTTCCAACAGTTACCTCCCTGATATCCATGTTTCAGATAAGAAATGGCATACTGTTTGAAACTGCAGATTTGAAATATGCAGCTAGCATCAAGTATTCATGAAGAGAAAAAAACAAGTTACTTGAAAAGTGACTACTGTGCAGAGAAGTGTGTTTCATTCACCTTCTTGCTTCTGGTAGCAACACATTTTTCCTTCTACAGCTGTGGTATATTCCTTTCCTTAGAAAGTTATTAATATCCTCAAAATTAGATCTGGTATACCAGGAAATAGGAGGAAACATCAATGAATGAACAAGATAACTTGGGTCTAAAACACATCAGACACCTTGAGATTGAGTTAGAAGCACATTTTAGTGACACTCAAGAATAAGACATTATCTTGTGGATTCATAGCTATCATCAAGGCTCCCTTAATTGAGGCAAAACGTCAGCCTGACCGGAACAAGTTCAAAAAGATTTGAATGGAAAGATGAATACAATTTCTGACTGAGCCATGAACCTTTTTTTTTTCCTAAGGAGAAGAAATGCTAAGCCAATTGAGAGAAATGAGAACTGAATGTATGTGTGGGTAGAGAGAAGCATATTAATTTCCAATTTCATTTTAAACTCCTTCAGATCAAGTACACAGCTAGAGGGTCTACAGCAGAGTAATCTATGAACACATATATAAAAGACTGCCAGATAATGGTCTCGATAGCTGTAAGCAGCTCCAAATTAAACAAACAAAACAGTTAAGTCTTCAAGTGTCAGTATTTTATTTCATATCAGCCAAATACCATATCAACATAACCCACGGACCTGAAGATAAAATCAATATTTAGTTCTTCCTTTTTTCCTAAAAAATGCTCTAGCTAATATACCATATTTGTAAAAATCATGTAAACATTTTAATTCAAGTCTCTGTAAAATAGAAATAAAATTGAATACCTCTCTTAACAGCCTATTGAATAAACAGCCAAAAATTGGCAATATGCTCGATTTATGTAAAATCAATAAAAAATATTGGCTCCCCTAAAGAGATACATTCTTCCAAGATTAGGGAAATGGTTTAGAGAGTAAAGCAAAGACTACAAAATAGATATGACTCAAAGAAAAGCTCTATCCCCAATTTTAGCAACACCAGCAGAAAGCAATTAACAACAAATCTCTCTATTTATGTAGAAACAGATGCTATTTATAAACACATTTTAGGAAACCAGAGCAGAAACACTATTCTCTTTATTCAAATAAGAAATCTACATTTTTATTTCTTTTCTTAACAGATTTTTTTCCTAAGAAAAATAACATTTCAAATATGGTTTGGCTCACACACATACACACAAAAGCAACTTAAAATAAAATAATGCTGTTCCTCCAAAGGTCAGAGGGTGAAATAGGATGAAAGCCATAATTTGATTATTCACCAGAGGCAATTATCCTTATCTGGGAAGACAGATGAAGACAGTCATCTCACACTGCACTTTACCTGGGCTAGCTAGGGGAAAAAATCATAAACTGTCCAGAATTTTATAACAAAGAATAACGGGGGAAAGTACTCACATCTCTCTCTCAATAAAAACATCATAATTCCAAAAACAACCTTAAATTTCACATTCAAATATGGATGAGTTGTGGGAAATGTTTACCAAGAAGCATCAAAGACAGATTTAAGATACAATTAGTGTAGTGTAGATGGGTGCATATTAAAACATTTTCTAGTTATGTTTTTAAAATATATATATCAATATGGATATACAATTAGTAGAACTTTTCAAACACACATACACACACACACAAATGAAATCTTAAACTAGTATTCTACTGGCACCACCTATGTTTGTATAACAATCTTAATGTCATCACTTAAATAATAATGATGCACTTATTACCCTCCTTGCTTCCACTATCCTGTGGTAAGCAGAATTCTAAGATGGCCCCCATGATTCCCATTCTATTGTGTATACACCCTGCATAATCCCTTCTCCCTGAGCATGGGCGGGACTGTGAGTATGATACTATATCACTCCCAGGATTGTTACATTATATATAAAAAGAGATTTTACAGATATAATTAAGATCCTTTATCAGCCAACTTCAAGTTAATGAAAAGGGAGAAAATATAGAGTAGGCCCTGACTTAACCAGGCGAGCCCTTAATCAGGACAGGGAGCAGCAGCAGCAGCAGCAGCACTCCTCCAGGCCCAGAAAGAGCAAACACCACGTTGTGAATTGCATATGGATGAGACTGCACAGAAAGCACCTGAGGGCGACCTCTAGGAGCTGAGAGAGCTCTCCCGACAACAGCTAGCAAGAAAACAGGGACCTTAGTCAGACAATCACAAGGAATTCTGAATTCTGCCGACAATGAATGAATGAGCTTCACAGCTGAATGAGCTTAGAAGAGAAGTCTGAGCCTGAGCCTAAACTGCAATCATCTCCCGCACCTTTACTCCACTCTGACCAAAGGACCCAGCTAATCTGCAAATGATCTACTGACTCATAGAAACAAAGAGAGAAGAAATCTGTGTTGTTGTAAGCCACTAAGTTTGAGGTAATTTGTCACACAGCAACAGAAAACTAACTCTAATCAAAATTCCATTTTCCTCTTTACCATATCATCTGCAACAAATATCTGATAAGCCTGAATGTGTAGGGAAGTAGTAGAACCACTTACCGATAAGTGAAAATCTGGAAAAAGACTTGCCCAGGGGAAACGCTGATGAGTCAGCAAGGGACGTGTTGATCTCCAAGTGACCACAGAAAACCAGGTCTATTGAGAGAAATGCAATAGGAACTGGAGGTGTGGGAAGAAAACTCACAAAAGAGGTCAGGTTTAGAAAATACCTACAGAAACAGAGTTGAGCTATGATGCTAAGGAGAATAAAAAGGACATTGACTCAGGCTTGGAAATGCCCACATTCAGAGAAAGAATTGATATTACAGAAGCAGGAAAAAAGTAAGGATGAATTAGTATTAAGAAAAGAGTTTTTTGAGGATGAGAGAATCAACCTTTTCAAGTACTCACAGAGAAGCCAAAGACAAAAAAATGTCATTAAATTTGAAGACAATTATGTTACTGGTGACGTGAGCGGGAGCAGATTCAGTAGAATAACACTGGCAGAAACAAGATAGTAAGAAAATGAAAAAGGGGTTCATTTTTTTTTTTGGATAAGTAATAAATACCAAATAATAATCACCACTGCCCATTCTAAAAATGAAAATACACAGACACACAAAGAATGAAAAACATTTCCAGTATAATCTTATCTATTTAAGTCCTTGAATTCTTCAATATTTGGAAAGATGTGGGAACAAAACTAGGTTCAGATTACAGCTACCCTATGGGAAATTGTTTTCTAATTTAGAATTCTTTCTCATAATCTTGATTATTGCTACCAACCTTTACAATCCATAGTCTTGGGGGGAAATCTGGAACTGTCCAGTTGGATTAAGAAATGTATGTACACAATTACTGTGTGGAAAAACAAAGATGTTTCTTTCTGTGTATGTGACTTTTTCGGAGCTTGCCTATAAAAGGAAGCTCTACTCTAAGTTTTCATCCAGGGATTTTATAGTTTACAAGGCAATGAATATGTCTGACAACCAAAAGCCAACATGTTCTTGAAATGTATACTGTATGTTAAAATTTTTGACAGAATGAATTAATTTTTTATAATTCTTTATCCTAAATCAAAATAAGCCAATTGTTCATGAAACTCGTCCTTTCATAGTCTGTATTTTCTCTCACAGAAGGAGATGGGAATATACTTCTCTCTCCACCAGATATGGAAAATGCTAAAAGACACACTTGCCAGAGACTAAGCTGGGTCTCTCGGACACAAAAAGAAATACAAGATGTTATCTGATTTCCCAAGACCTACAAACAAGCAGCTCACAACTCCTGAACATTTTCATGTGAGCCATGACACAATGTCCAACGTCCAAGGGATGAAAGTAACTGTTAATGAGGTACAGCATTAAGAATTAATCTATTATCTTTGCTTTTCCAAGCTGTCCAATAAGGATTTAAGACTTCTCTGAATACTGGCACAAGGTTTCCCACTGAAAGTCCTCAAGAGACGGTACATCCTACTACACCCATCACAGGAAATTAGAGAGATCTAGTTTTATGAAAAATTCCCAGAAGAGTGTGTGTGTGTGGAAGTGGTGGAGGGCAGCGTAATCTTCCAAAAGCTTCTTGTGAAAGGAAAGATGGTAGGGAAATATTAAAACATCATTCTTCATTGACCATGACTGGGTTTGAAAGTTAACACATAGATACAGTCATGAAACAGTCATGAAATAAGCTCTCATAAATAGGGGGAGGGGGAAAGAATAAAAGAAATCAAGGCAGAGCTAATGGAAATTAGCAGGCAGACAATGGAAATTAGGCGGCAGGGTGAAAAGAAAGTCAATGTATGTCCTCTCCCCTTTCTCTCGCTTTTCTCTCTTTCATATGTGAACCTATGCTTTAGATTTCCCTTTTTGCCCCACGTAATAAACAGAGTAAAAGGGGGCAATTTGGTAGAACCAATGAATGGGATGGAACCAGTGAATAATAAAAACTACATTCAAGGCCAGCCCCAGTGGCCTAGTGGTTAAGTTCAGTGCTCTCTGCTTTGGTGACCTGGGTTCGGTTCCCAGGCACAGACCTACACTGCTCTGTTAGCAGCCATGCTGGGCTGGCGGCCCATATATTAAAAAATAGAGGAAGACTGGCATGGATGTTAGCTCAGGATGAATTTTCCTCAGCAAAACAAAACAAAAAACTACATTCACATGAGCTTCAATTAAATAAACTACTATAAAATTGTAGTTACATATTTCCAAATTTTAAAAATATCTCAAATTCACTGTAATGTTAGATTATAAAAAATGCTTCTACTTTTTGATCTACTAACCTCATTACTTAGAATTTTTCTTGAAGAAACAATCCCCCACCAAATAAGGCTCTAATACACAAATATGTTTATAATAGCATCATTTATAAAGCTGAAGACCATAACATAACATAATGTCCAATGAAATGTTAATTCCTTTGCAAATTATGGAATATCAGCAAATTAGATCTTGTGTAGCCCAACTGCATGTGCAATATCTGAAAATGTTTAGGACAAAAGTTTGAGCTAACAACTGTTGCCAATCTTTTTTTTTTTTTTTTTTCTGCTTTATCTCCCCAAATCCCCCTGGTACACAGTTGTATATCTTAGTTGCAGGTCCTTCTAGTTGTGGCATGTGGGACGCCGCCTCAACGTGGCCTGACGAGCGGTGCCACATCTGCGCCCAGGATCCGAACCTGCAAAACCCTGGGCCACCACAGCAGAGCGTGCAAACTGAACCACTCGGCCATGGGGCCGGCCCCTAGGACAAACGTTAACTGGAACAGGCAGAATACAAATTCTAACTAAGTATGACAACGACACAAAATATGTGTATCCCCAATGGAAAGGACAAGAAAGAAACAGAGAAAAGTCCGTTGTTTTTTCAGACAATACGATTTTAAAGGAGATTTTTTTTCCTTTTTATTTCTCTTATTGTTGCCATAAATTGTGGACATCTTTTATAAAAAGAATCCTTCAAACGTGGGTGATGAAGTCAGGAGAAGTTTTTCATTTTATCCTAATTCTCTTCTCATCACTTAGGTGGGAAGGAGGGATGAGGGAGAATAGTAAAATCAAAAGAAACCAAGAATGGACCCAAGTTACCCAGAGAAGAGGAAACAGACACAGTATTGTTTATTCTAATGAACTGCTAAAGTAACGGTCAGAAAACCTTCTCATGGCTTTACCTGTGGTGGTTGTTTATATGACTGTCCTGCTAATGTGTTGTTAATGTATCACAAGTGTGATAAATTATAACAAATGTGGTGATAAAATGAATTGCTATATTGAAACTGGGATTGTGAAAAATATTTGCATCTTTATTCCTTCTAGTGTCTGTACCCAGTCCTAATTAGAAAGCTACACAGAAGAAAGGCACTATTAATTTTTCCCATCAAAAGCATTAAGGGAATGAAGACGTTCACCCTAGAGGATTTCTGAACTTTGGGAGGGGCAATAAACCTTGCATCAATTATAACTCATGATTCTTTTCATTCTTTAGTGAAAGTTTTTAGCAATTTCCAAAAGAAAAAAGGAAGATTACATAGAAAAATGAGCAGTGAAGGCCTATTGTACTCAAAATACCCATGAAGGAATTATTTCCAAATGTGTCAAAAGCAGAAAACATAATGTGCTACTTATTTTTCATTTGCATTCATATTTAATTTTATCAGCTAGTCAGGAACTGAAAAGCTTTCTGCAACAATAAAGATTATGTGGTGATTATATTTAAGTATTATCTACTTGACCTTCTTCTATAGAAAGACTAAGAACATGTGGCAATCAAACAGATTCATATTTTTCCAGTTAAAATAGAACAAGCATTTTAATTCTTAGTTTACAGAGCCCAGAGGATGGCATTCTAGTTACTAATTTGGCAGCAGGATTTTATGACACAGGTATATACTACCTCATTGTGCTGGACATCTGATGGTTAGGCTAGCTCAGCAACCTTACCCCCTTATTCTGGTAATAGCACCTCTCCCCTTCCTTTGGGAAATGGCTCTACCATTCAATGAATGGACAGCTAATCAAGGGATAAGCCACTAGCATTATCACTTGATCCAACAGTAGAACATGTGACCCAAGCAAGGCCAATCAAGTTCTTTCCCCTAGATTTTTATATGTTCTTAAGTGGGGAAAGAGAAGTTTTCTTCAATTGTTTTTCTGGCTGGAATGTTATAACTCTGGATCTTTCTCTAACCATAGTGCCTTTCTCAGCATGAAGAAAAAACAGATAAAAGAGAATGAGGCCAACAAGACAGAAGAAGAGCCCAGAAGTAAAAAGGAAGAGACCTGATATAACTGAAACCCTGGATGTAGCCATGCCTGAAGCCAGTTCTACCTCCACTGTTCTGAACACAATTCATGCAAATAAAAATAAATAAATTCCCAGTTTGTTTAAGTTAAGTTTCAGACCTTGTAACCAGAGTCCTAAGCAAAAGAAAAGTGAAATGAGTAGAAGCAAAGGGTTTACTCATCTAATCTAGGCTGACAATGCTTTACATGGCACAACAGGAATTATATTGTTCCACTAAGAGTTTCAGTAGTTTGTGTGTGCCTTGTGAAAGAGAAAAATTCCTTTAAATGCTGCTAGAAAATCGTAATCTTGACCTTGCTTAGTGATTTTTAACATTAAATTAGAATTTTTTCTCAGAAAAATATTTGGCCATAGGACAGAGTATATAAATCAGGAATCGAAAATACGGCAAAATTTTGAAATCGTTCACATAAAAACACAATAATTTTATGATAAAAATCTTAAATATGAGTATATTTCACTTAATTCATCAAGTCTAGTTACAGGTATGAAGCAAATCAAGGACAATTTTCACACAACCAACATACTATAAAATGTCTGGACAACTTTATGTAGAAAGAAAATAGCATGCAACTTTTTCATTGATTCAAATCCTCTTTCTCTTTATTTAAGCAAAATATTTTTCTCTTGGTTAAATCCAAATGAAATATTCTCATTGAACATAAATCATCTTATTAGCTGGCCATAGTGGGATTTCTTGACCAAGATCACACTGTTTTATATTGCAATATTCAGCACATATTAACCCATCACAGTGGAGAATTTCAGTTTGTAAGTTACTGAGCATTTGAATTTCAATGCCATGAAACATCTGGTATCATTTACTTTGTCCAAGCTACTGAACCCTAAGAATTCAGAGGTTGCACTAAAAATATGTAACGAGAGGAAGAAGGAATTCCAAATAAATCAAACTTCTTTAGACTAATGTTTTTAGTCTTTTATGACACAAACACCTCTGTGAGAATCTGATGAAAGCCATGGCCCTGCTCTCCTGAAAAATTCCCATGTTAAAGTGCAATTTCAGGGATTCCTGAAATTCAGTGTCCATCCACAAACAGGTTAGGAAATTGTGCTAGATCCATTGAAAAGAGGGTTGAAGAAAAAATCAACTGACTGAAAAGAGACAATATATTTTTACATGTTTTATTTCTGAGCCAGATCACTAATAGGAAACACAAGGCAATAATACAGAAACTTAACCTATTTAGCATTTTTAAGGCCAAAATGGATTATACAAAGCACCCAGAATACAGGAACAGGATATGTGTCATATTGTCTTTAGTGACCCTCAGCAAACTTCTGGCACGCATCAGGGCATCCTTCCCAGCAACAAGGTTTGCTTTAGGCAAACTTCAAAATCTGTAAAAATAATCTTCACCCCTCAGTTTACTCACAGAGTAACAAGACTTAAAATCTCTGGAAGGTCCTGGTAAATGGCTGCTTTCGCATTGGGGAGCTGGGTGCTGGGGCACGAGAGAGACCTTTCCCCATGCTTCTTCTGTGCTAGGTATCTTCCATCTGCTCCTTGAGATTAACTTGCCACCGTGCTTGTGCCCCAGAAAGGTGACCTGTATGGTTAACAGCAAGGGTTTCCTGCCCTCTGGCTTCTGGCTGGGTTGGACAATGGAAAGCAGGACAGAAGATCAGTGGGAGGGAGAAGACAGAGTATTTATTCCCTGCCTCTCTCACTCAAGGTCCCCTGGAGATGGCTTTCTCCACAAAAGGTTATGGTTTCTCTCAGAGACTAACTACTCTCCAGCAGGACTTGCCCTCCAAGTTCTAGTACCTACTCCCTCCCTTCATCCCCACCTGGGCTGGTACTAAGAGCCAGGTTACTACATTATCCCTTGGAGATCCCTTACCCTCACGCTTTTGTAAATTGTTTCACTGCAAAGAAACCCTCCTGGAACACTCCTATTTTGAATGCCATCTGTTCCTTGCTGGACCGATTTATTCACTCTATTTTACATTTTTAATTATATATATCTATGTGAATAAATAAATTTTAAATTTTTTAAAATATGTTATCTTGGAGTAAATACATCAGCAGGACTTGGTGACTACCTAGGCCGATTGCATTGGGAGGCAGTTCTGGAAGGAGTCAAAAATTTAATGAGAGCTCACCTGGTAAATTTTCAGCAGTACAGCCTATGTAGGCTGGGATAGTGAAGGAGAGAGTGAGACCAAGGGTGATACAAATTGGAAGAAACAAACCAGGACAATAGTGTTGCCTCTGCTCTCCCAAGGACACCCCAGAAGTACGAGTCACAAACCCATACACTTGGCAGACACAAGCCCTCCTTTAAGAGTGGAGATGCATTGTGAGAAATAGTGCCCCTGAAGAATGTTGTTACATGTGGTTATGGCATCAGCCTCTCCCTTCTCAGCACACCATGGGCAGAGTCCACTTAAAAACCCACTGTGTCAGGCTTTAGCCAGCCAGTCTGAACCTTGAATTGAAGGAGACATGGTTCTGGCCTGTATGAGGCCCCAGGAGAGAAGATACTAACCAGCTTGTCATTGTCATTGCCAATTCCTTTCACATTGGCTGTTAGGGAGCACACCATGGGTAATACTTAATGCCTGCTCATTAATGCCACATCAGTACTCATGAGAATGCAGTAAGTCACAGGCGTAACAGCAGAGCCTTTTCTGATTAATCATTAGTATTTCCCATAAAACATTTACTATCCACATGAGCTGGCTTTCACTATTCTTTATGAACTCTCATAAAGGTTTAGGAACTTAACACATTCCATTTTCATCAGTATTATGGAAGATGACAAGTTTCTCAAGTAAGTTTCAAAAGTAAGTTTTCTTGCTTAAAAATTTCAAAATCGGGGGGCCGGCTCCACAGCCCAGTGGTTAAATTCCCGCACTCCGCTTCAGCAGCCCAGGGTTTCACCGGTTCAGATCTTGGGCACGGATATGGCACTGCTCATCAGGCCATGCTGAGGCGGTGTCCCACATAGCACAATTAGAAGGACCTGCAACTAAAATATACAACTATGTACCGGGGAGCTTTGGGGAGAAGAAGAAAGGAAAAAAAAAAAAGGTTGGCAGAAGATGTTAGCTCAGGTGCCAATCTTAAAAAAAGTAAAAGAAACCCCATACACATTCCCTAAACTCTCTCTTGCAGCCTACCCCCACCCTGAGCCCTAGGCAACCACTAATCTACTTTCTGTCTCTATAGATTTGCCTATTCTAGACACTTCATCTATCAAAAGGAATGTGCAATGATACTACCTTTGTCCAAAGCTGTATGTAAACACTATTATATCCAATCATTTCTTGTAAAATAATCATGCAAATTGCTTTCTAAGATACTATGTAAGAATCAGAGATATTTATTGCTAAGGAGCCATTATTCACTGCTAAGAAACCATTTAAATAACATTTGACCTCCAGGGGTTTTCATCTTCCAAGTTTGTGTGCCTGAAACAGGAAAACAGGAAGTGAACATACCATTGGGAGTCTTAAAGAGTCAGTTCAACTGGAAAATCTTTCTTTGGAAAGTGCTTTCTTTCCTTACAATGTGCCTTATTGTCAATGCATGTTACAAATAAGAAAAAAGCAATGTTGTATATTTCTACCCAAATGACAACCATATCATTTATTCTATTAGATTTGGCCCTTCTATTTGTTTATACACATACTGGTGTTTTTCTGTTCTAGCTAGTGTGAATACGCTAATTTCGTAGAAGAGTCTAGTAGTGGGGGAAAATATCTAGATTAGTTATATAATTTATTGACAAAATAAAAGGTCCCTTACAGAGGAGTCCTAATTATTATTGTTCTACAGTGCTCTGCAGTGGTTCTCAACAATGTTTTAAGGAAGGAAAACCATAGCAAAAGAGACTGTGACATCTAGAACAAACTGAAACAACACGTAAAATGGTGGTCTCTGGGTGCTACATCTGAATTTTTTATTTTCAGGGGATAAAAGGGAGGCAAAATCACTTCTTTCTCGGCTACCTGACATCAATATTGTTTCCATAATCTACATATGAGTTAGCATACGAACAAACATGATACACTGTGTTATTTCTCAAGTTCTCTTCGTTAGCATAGGGTAGTAAATACCGACCCTGGGACAACAGGTCTTTATTAAAGTAAAGGGTCCAATTTGGATACCTGAAACAAGAAAGGACTAAGAACGAAAATGAACTATGAACTCAATGGGGCCATCTCAGAGTCTTTGGGGAGGTGGGAGAAAGTGGCACTTTACAAGGATTCCTCTTGATCTCCAGGATATATATGGAGGGAAAAAATGTGGGGAAAAAAATGCAGAGTAAACATATTTTGCATTTTTTTGTGGAAAAAATTAGAAGAAACAAGAATATATATACGTGCATGCTTGCATCTGTAGAAGGAAACAATGAAAGGTAAAGTGAGAAATTAATAAAAATGCTTACCTATAAGAAGGGAGGAGGTGGAAACTGGGTGGAGGACACAGAGATATAAGTGAAACTTCTCTGAGTATACACTTTACATATTTCACATAGTTTCTAACATGTATATGCCCTACATATTTCAAAAATTAAATTAAATTTTTAAAATGCCAGTTTAATTTGAAAACAAACTGAAACAAATAACCTACATATATATATACCAAACTGGTAATATAACTAAACAGAGAAAATAAGTATTTAAAGTGAATTTAGAGTATGGTACTTTGTACTTAAATAGTGTGAAACATTCTAAGACCCAAAGAAGATACAAAGTAATCTTTAAACATCATTCAGCAGTTTTATGATTAGCAGGAAGTAATTGTTACTGTTTTCAGGAACTACGACTTTCAGTACAGTAGTCCCCTGCACCCGTGATTTCACTTGCCAAGGTTTCAGTTACCTGAGGTCAACTACAGTCTGAAAATGTTAAATAGAAAATTCCAGAAATAAACTATTCATAAGTTTTAAATTGTGCACCATTGTGAGTAGCATGATGAAATCTCTTGCTGTCCTGCTCTGTCCCCCAGGGACGTGAATCATCCCTTTGTCCAGCACACCCACACTATATACGCTACCCATTAGTCACTTAGTAGCCATCTCGGTTATCAGATCACCTGTCGCAGTATGGCAGTGCTTGTGTCCAAGTAACTCTTATTTTACTTAATAATGGCCCCAAAGCACAGGAATAGTGATGCTGCCAATTCAGATACGCCAAAGAGAAGCCATAAAGTGCTTTTTCAAGTTCTTGATTTAATAACAAAAAAAAATTGTATGCTGTGCTTGCTAAAATCTACAGTAACTTATTTTACAGTATATTGTTATAATTGTCCTATTTTCTTATTAGTTGTTGTTAATCTCTTACTGTGCCTAATTTATAAATTAAACTTTATCATATGTATATATGTTTACAAAAAAATGCAGTATATATAGGGTTTGCTACTATCTGCAGTTTCAGGCATCCACTGGGGTTCTTGGAACATATCTCCCATGAATATGGGGAGACTACTGCATAAGAAAAAAAGATACATATATAATTTAATATACTGCAATGTACCTATTGATAATTATAATTTTAAAATAACTCACAATTTTTTAATCTGTCCCCTAAAAAGGTCTGGAAGCACTACTCTAATAGCAATAAACACATCTAGGACCCAGATTTCAGCCTCTAGAGCCACTGCCCACTGCTCTAGGAGGGGTGAACTTACTATTTTGTCTTGTTTGTATCAATATCATTTGTGAAACCTGTAATCTTTGTTAGGTAGAACTCTAACCAGATGACAGTGGATAGGGGGACAGAAATACAATTAGAAAATGTTACATTCTCTGGCAAAAATCAAGACGCTTTAGGAAAGTGACTTTCAAACTTTAATTTGCATAAAGATCACTTAGAGGCTGTTAAAATACAAATGTGGAGGTCCCACACCCCAGCAAGTTAGACCTATTAGGTCTAACTTGGGACCCAGGACCCCTTATTTTTAACAGTCATCTCAGTTAATTCTGATGACAGTGATCAGAGAATATACTTAGAAAAACAGTTTTGAGGAAAAGTGTAATAGACATTTTCTAGTTCTATCATCCCTTCTACATTTATTACATATGAGGAAAAAATAAGAAAGAGCTGAAAGTGGTTGCCTCATAAGAAGGAAAAGCGTACAACCATTATATTCATTTAAAAACATAGGAATGATCAAAAATACAGATTCAGAGGGGAAATACAATAAATACCCTTGTTCCACCTCACAAATCTCACTAGTGCAAAATGAAGCATAGATTTTTAGATTAGTAGTAAAGAAAAATTCACGAGAATATTAAACTTCATCATTTGCTGGGACACAGTGCATGAGGAAAAATCCAAGCTGCCTGGCTTCAGAAGTCAAGCTCTTAATATTTCCTGGGCTTTGCGTGGCTTTGGTAAGAAGACATTTAATGTACTAAGATGAAATGTGATGGCTGGAGTTCTAGTTCCATTTCCTCCACCAGTTTCATCAGTGTGGCTTTTTTATTTGATCCAACATATTCCTTTTACCACTTAGCTTTCTGAACCTATTTCCTGAAACCAAATGCTTGCAGCTATGCATGCCTGGGACGATTGATTCCAAATGTATAACACAGAGTGTCAGGGATGATGGAGACAGCCTGGTTATGTGGACAGAGCCAGAGCCCACAGATGCTTTACTCTGTTATCATATGGCATAATATGGGGAAATTATTTAGGCATTTTACTACTCTTTTTCCACCTCTTTAAAAGCAGAACAAGATTTATCTACTTCACAGTTAATAATGTTTATTGAGTGCTTCCCAATGTCTTAGTCTGTTCAGGCTGCTATAACAAAATACCATAGACTGGGTGGCTTAAACAACAGACCTTTATTTCTCATTTATTTGGAGGCTGGGAAGTCCAAGATCAAGGCACTTGCAGATTCAGTTGTATCTGGTGTGCACAACTCTTCCTGGTTTGCAGATGCTGGCCTTCTTGATGCATCCTCACACAGTGGAGAGAGAGAGGGCTCTGATCTCTTCCTTTTCTTAGGAAGGCACTAACCCTATCATGGGGGCTCCACACTCACGACCTTATCTGAACCTAATTATCTCCCCAAAGCCCCACCTCCTAATACCATCACATTGGGGTTTAAGGCTTCAACATATGAATTTGGGGGGGGACATATTCAGTCCATAACACCAATCCACAGATAACATTTATTAGGGTTCAAATCAATTCAACCAACTTTAACCGCTAACTCCTTCTGAGATGGTTTTGAAAGTTCTTTTGATCTCCAGAAGAATGGTTATTCAGTACCCACAATTCATTTCTTTTTCTTTTTAATTAAATCCTTGGTAATTTGTTTATAATGAGAAAAAAAAGTGTCACAGCGTATGCTGAACTATCAGATAAGTTTTTTACCCCATACCAAAGATCACTACATAGACCAGAGCATATATAGTCATGGCTCTATATCAGAATCAAGAGAGCAGCTCTACAAACCTACAGATTCCCAGGTACTCCTCACCACATCTACTGAATAAGATTTTCCGTGAGTGGGACTTGGCTTGGGAATCATTTCTCCAAAAGTCTCTCCAGTGATTCTGCTGCAGCCAGTCTGAGAATCAGCATGTGGAGATCACTGGAATACCACACAACATGATGACTTGGGAATGTTGCCTCTGCAAACCTCCTGCTGCTGGAAGGCTCTCAAGCAACTTCTGGGTTTGATGTGGCAAATTCTTTGAGAACCCAATGTTGCCAGAAAGTGCATAACTTCTTGATAATGTTCCTGCCAGGCATACTTCCTCAGCTGACTCTCAGATTTCAGGAGTAGGACAACGGAATATTCTTGTGAAGTGTATGATGGTGAGTTGGGAGAAAGGTGTGCCTTCCTAGAATAGAAGTAGCGCCAGGGTCGACTTCGTTCTCACTCCTATGCTATCCAGAGAGACTCTGAGTTTACTCCTGTCCTACTTAGGATAATGTGTTTCTGCTTAACCAGCTCATTTTTGAGAGAACTCATAAAAATCAGTATTATAGTTGCACGTTACTTATTAGCTTAGAGCAGTGTTTTCCAACATGGGTGTATATGCCACTAGTCAGACACAGGATGATTTTGGGAACTTCTTATTCTAATATTTAGGAAATTATTTCAACATATCATAAAAAATATACAATTAGCATATCAAGCCTATGATTTCAGACATTACTCCTTAAAAGGAGAACATTGTAGGTATTTAAGATTTTAAAAGTGGATTTATTTTAATGAAAATAAGATGTAAATAATAAAATAGGTGGTACTTAAATATGGCTAAAATTTATTGTTTCCATAAAATTTATTATTTACTGTTTCCATAAATTTATTCTTTCTATTCTTTCATGTGTTTTTGGTAAAGAACATAGACAAGTCTCTGTCCTCATCAAACTCACATTCTAGTAAAATCTAAACATGAATATGAGAAAGAGTGTATACTACTTTTCATATGAATATGAATATACAGTCACATCAGTGAAAATCATTCACTCAATATAACATTCAAAAGGTTCAGGAAAAATATGCTGTAAGTTATTGAAAATACAGACTTCTGGTTTCAGCTCCAACATGTAAAATACTTGGAAGTCATCATTCTCATCTTCTAAACAAGAAAAACCTGAACAAACTGATAATCAATGACTTTTCTTGGAGCTATCAGAGAACAGAGGTCACAAGGCAAATTACCACCCCAAAATCTGGAGACATGAGAGAATAAAGAGACTAATAGCTGAGATCAGCTTACCTGCAGCAGAAGCCACTGGGGTAGGAACACTTGAATGGTAACTCCAATGAACTGCTGGGGGCTGAGTGTGGACGAGCATGAGAGTGAGAGACACCTAGGGTTACAGTCTTAGGAGGGCTTCCACACTTTGAGAGTTTTACCTCTGGGCACCCCATTGGGTTTTCATGGTGAAGAGACAAGAAAAATCCCTCTCTTCCCCTTCTCCCCCAAACAGGGGAGGGAGAAAAGTAACCATTGTGAACATGCTCAAAGCATTCCCCACTTAAGGAGGGAGGTGTGCTAAGAAACACTTGTGCAGGTCACAGCAGAGGGACACAGGCTTACCTACTAAAAGACTGAGATTTAATCATAAGATTATAGACGACTTCTCCCCCTTGCCCATTACCACCATTAGAACAGGGCTCCAATATAGTAACAGTGGCTTACAGCTGAAAGAGCTGTGAGGCTCAGACTCTATTTAAGAAGTTTGCAGGAAAACACAAGGACAGCAGAAGAAACAAAAACAAGAACATTAGAGGAATTTGAATTCTCTGGGCCCTATAGCTACAGCAGTCATTAAAACAGCCAAACTCCTAGACATATGAACATCAAACCAAACATTTCAAAAAGGCCTATTTATCTAAGTTCCTATTATCTGACACATCATGTCTGGTTTTCAACAAAAAATTACAAGGCACACTAAAAGGCAAGAAAAAACACCATCTGAAGAGACAAAGCAAGCCTCAGAACCAGACTCAGATGTAACATAAGTTTTGGAACCATCAGGGAATTTAAAATAACTATGATTAACAGGTAAAGGTTCTCACTGAAAAGGAGACAACATGCGAGAACAGAAGAGTAATGTAAGTAGAGAGATGGTAACTCTGAAAAGGAATAAAAAAAAAATGCTAGAGGTGCCAGCCCTGTGGCCAAGTGGTTAAAGTTCCACGTGGTCTGCTTCAGTGGCCCATGGTTCATGGGTTCAGATCCCTGGCGTGGACCTGCTCCACTTGTCAGCCATGCTGTGGTGGCATCCCACATACAAAGTAGAGGAAGACTGGCACAGTTGTTAGCTCAGGGCTAATCTTCCTCAAGCAAAAAAAGAGGAGGATTGGCCACGGATATTAGCCCAGGGCGAGTCTTCCTCACAAAAAAAAAAAAAGAAAAAGGAAAAAAATGCTGGAAATCAAAAACACTGTTAACAGAAATGAAGAATGCCTTTGATATGACCATTGGCAGATGGACACAACTAGGAAAGAATCAGTGAGCTTGAAGATATGCCAATAAAAACTTCTCAGATTAAAATGCAAAGAAAGGGGCCAGCCCGGTGGCACAGCGGTTAAGTGCGCACATTCCGCTTCGGCGGCCCAGGGTTCGCTTGTTCAGATCCCAGGTGCAGACGTGGCACCATGTGGCAAGCCATGCTGTGGTAGGCATCACACATATAAAGTAGAGGAAGATGGGCACAGATGTTAGCTCAGGGCCAGTCTTCCTCAGCAAAAAAGAGGAGGGTTGGCAGCAGTTACCTCAGGGCTAATCTTCCTCAAAAAAAAAAAAAAATGCAAAGAGAAAAAATAATGAAAAACAGAAAAGAATATCCAAGAACTATGAGACAATTTCCAAGTGTAACCTGTGTAACTGGAATACCAGAAACGCAAGGAAGAGAGAACAGAGTAGAAATATTTGAAAGAATAATGGCTGAGAAATTTCCAGAATTAAAACAACAGATACCAAACCACAGCTCCAGGAAGTTCAGAGACTACCAAGCAGGATAAATACCAAATATCTACACCTAGGCATATCACATGCAAACTGCAGCAAATCAAAGACAAAGAGAAAATCTTGAAGGAAACTGGAGGAAAAAATCCACCTTACCTATAGAAGAACCTATAGAAGAACAAGGATAAATATATCAGAATTTTCATCTGAAACCATACAAGTAAAAAGAGAGTAGAATGAAATATTTAAAGTTGAAAGAAAAAACCCACCAACCTGGAATTCTATATATAGCTAAATTATTCTTCAAAATTAAAGTAGAAATATAAAGAATTTCTCAGACAAACAAAAATTGAAGGAATATATCACCAGCAGACCTATCCTGCAAGTAATGTTAAAAGAGATTCTTCAGGGAGAAGGAACATGATAAAGGTCAGAAACTCAGTTCTACATAAAGAAAGAAAGAGTCAGAGGAGGAACAAACGAAAGTAAAGTAAAATCTTTAATTTTTCTTATTCTTAATTGATCCAACAGATAATTGTTCAAAGGAATAATGATAGTATACCATATGGATACATGAAATGAATGACAGCAATGTTTTAAGGGATGAGAGAGAGAAATTAGGAGTTCTCTGTTATAAGATACCTGCACTAGTAGTGAAGAGGTATAATGTTATATGAAAGTGGACTTAGGTTGGTTGCAAACATATATTGCAAACTCTAGGGAAATACCAAAAAAAATTTTAAAGAAGTATACTTGACATGCTAAGAGAGGAGAAAAAATGGAATCATACAAAATGCTCAATTAAAACTAGAGAAGATGAAAAATAAGGGAAGGAGAAAAAGAAACAGAGAACAAGTACAACAAATAGAAAGTTCCAAACATGATAGATATTAATCCAATTACATCAATAGGCATTTTTAATATGAATGGTCTAAATATACCAATCAAAAGACAGGAATCATCTGAGTGAATAAAAAAAGTTATTGTCTACAAGAAACCCAATTTAAATATAAACACACAGATATTTTAAAAGTAAAGAGAAGGAGAAAACCTATCCACCATTTGTTTGGCGGATCCACCATCAGTCCTTCCCTGATGGCTGAAAAATAAACGAGAAGCAACTGAGCCATTAAAACAGTGATTTTTACCCACAGAAATCCATTTTAAAATATCATAAAACAATCTTTAATGATGAGTAAGAGGGAACTATAAGTCTCAGTGCCTAGAAAAAGAATGTATGTCAGGCTGGAATTGAGAACATTTTAATTATCATTCTCCCACAAACCATACTTTTTAGTCTAAATGCCAGGAGGAAAGAAAGGATTCTTCTGAAGTAAAACATATTATGTTTAAAATCTTCTGAAATAAATTTTTAACATACAAGATATTTTTCAAATTTTCTCGATTTTATTTTCTGTCAGCTAAAGAACTATCCTTTCAACACTTCTTCAGGAGGGTTTGGGTTTGTTTTTGTCTTTGTCCTTTAATTACCGATGTAAAGTCAAATTAACTACTCTACTCCAAAAGATATCTGCACAAAAAAGACACATGGAGTATTCTCACTCATCCAGTGAGCAGGACACATGATCAGAGTGGAAGGAGGGCCTCCGTCAATTCGGAGTTCCCTCACCCTCCCCACTACACATATGAACTGTGGTGGGGCTTTTCTCCTTGACGTTTTCTGAAGAACAACACAGCAACTATCAAGAGCCTTTAAAACATTCCTACTCTTTAACTAGGAAACCTACACTTAAGAAGGCATCATGAGGAAACTTTTAGGGCACAAAGATTTATGTAAGAGGACATTCATTAGAGTTGTTTTTCACAGCAAAAAAAGAGAGAAAACAATGATAGGTAAGTAATTAAATAATATTTTAAAATAGTAATTAATAATATTTTATAATATATATTATTATATAATATATACCATATTATTTATAGTAATATTCATATTACTACAAAGCCAAAATTCAAACGTATTCCTCCATCTAGAAACAAGTATCTTTTCATTCTAGATGTTTCCAACACGTAGTTAAGAGCTCTGGAGCCACGATGAGTTCAAAAACAGCTCCACCACTTACTAGCTGAGTGTGACAGGCAAATTTTTTAACATCTCTGAGCCTCAATTTTCTCTTCTCTAAAATGGAGATAATAATTGTACCTATTGTGTAAAATTGATAAATGGGTTATGTACATGTTAAACTATTAGAACAGGGCCTAACACATAGCAAAAGTTCAATAAATGTTATCTATTATTAATTTTAATATTAATTTTATTGTCTTTCTAGATATTGATGCTCAACTTCTTTCCTGACCTCTCTCCAAGGTTTATTCTGCTAAAATTGCTACTTCACAAAACTCCTTCTCTAACTAAAATATAACTCCAAAAAAATCCTTTTCCCCCTTAAGAGCAGTTATACTTTTTGGTATAAGTATTAAAATTGCTTATATACAGGGTTAAATATTCTCTTTCAAGATCAAATTTCTAAATTTTACATTCTATGTTGACAACACATAACATCCACCAAAATCTAAATTATTTCACTTCATTCAAAGGTATGATATTATTTCTTTTTTATTAGAACAAGACAATGTCATTATAACAATCCACCACTGAGAATATTTCTCAGAGGTATCATCCAATAAATGATATATTTCTTCTAAAAGAAGAGTATATATCTAACAAATGAAGGATGAAGTTTTTTATATATTTCCATAAACTTTATATATTTTTTTTTTTTTGAGGAAGATTAGCCCTGAGCTAACTACTGCCAATCCTCCTCTTTTTTGCTGAGGAAGCCTGGTCCTGAGCTAACATCCATGTCCATCTTCCTCTACTTTATATGCGGGACGCCTACCACAACATGGTGTGCCAAGTGGTGCCATGTCCGCACCCGGGATTGGAACCGGCAAACCCCGGGCCGCCGAAGGGGAGCATGCGCACTTAACCGCTACGCCACCAGGCCAGCCCCAATGACACACTTTAAAAGGCACACACTTAACATTCACAGAGAAGACACTTTCTGAGACTTAATCAATTTTGCAACTAAATTTATCTTCAAAGTGGAGATAAGTTACTGGTCTACATGAGGAGTGGCACACTCCGTGTAGTGAGTTCCATCAGTTGTATGACTTCCATGTCCACCTCCACACCAAGTGTTAGCCTCAGCTACTGTAGTGCACAATTATAGTTTTCTCTGACCAGAATGATACCTTGCTTCTCTGGGGGAACCTGCTCATCTCTCCCAACCATCAAATGCCAATCACAATGCCCTATCCCTTGCTGGCCCCATGGGGAGGCACAGAAAGTCATTGGTTCAACAAGCAGGCACATCACTCAAGATGGGCCAGAGTCATTCCCAAGGATGTTTCCAAATAGGAGCTGGAAAAGAAGTTCTTTTGCCTTTTAGGTCAGAGAACTCCACTCTGCCTGCAATCATTTTTTAGAAAAAGGCCATTTTTAGGAGTAGAAAATAAAACTAACATGGAGAAATAGAAATAGGAAAGAGATGAAGAGATATAAAGCTGTTGAAATCTCTAGATCCAGGTGACCCTTAGGTTGGCTCCAACCTGCTTACCTCTTAGTGGTTTGTTACCTGAGTTAATAAATTATTTCTATCAAAGCCATGACTAGTTAAAATTGGGTGTCTGTCTTGAGCCAAATTCATAAACACACAATTCAGATCAGAGATCTCTGTAATTTCACATGGGACACATTTGAAATTAGGCCAGTTTGTGGCACCCTCTAGCCAGCATGTCCCATGACCTGTCCTTTCACGGTTCCCTAAGTGATTTGTTCCAAGTGAAGTATAAAGAGAGACTTTACCCTGAACCTAAGAACCCCTTCCAAACACAGTTCCCTTCCAAGTCTTACAAGAGACCTTAGCAATATATTCACATGGCCTTATGTTTTTTATATTTGCAAAAAATATTTAACCACAATGGGTTGGAACACCTGTGAGCATTTTTGGCATCCAGACAAAGGGAAAGTAGAGTTGGGGAAATATTTCTGTGGTTAACATCACTTTTGTGTGTAGTTAAGTGTTTGCTAGTCTTAGGGATGTGGCAATGGTGTCCAGGTACACTCCTGCAGGCCTGTGCTGACTGACTCAACCGTCAACACCACAAAAAGGTGCAGGGCCAAAGTCCTATCACCACAGGGATGTGCCCTACGATGCCTGACACTGAAAGATGTGGAGATGAAAGGTTTAAAGTAAAAGCAAATCAGTGGGAAAATTTTCCAGTCACTAGATGTCTAAAATTATAAGCAGAGGATTGATTCTATTATCACTGATGCCTAGGCAAAATTTAAAGTGCTCTCCTGTCAGAAATATATTCAATATAAGCGCACTATGCTTTTTTTCTTTTTTAATGGAAATGGTATATTTTATAAAGTTTGAATATACCATTATAACTGCAATTTGGAAAGACATTTCAATAAAACTAGTGAGAAATTATGATGCCTGATTTGGATATATACAAAGAGCACCTTCTTTTGTTATTTGTAAATTTATTAAACACCTAAAAGAAAATTCAGACAAAAAAATTAACAGAATCTGGAAGAAAAGTGACAAAGAACAGTCATGTAACCAATTGAAATTATTTTGACATTGAGAAGGAAATGTTATACATTTTTTTTCAGATTGTACCCAAAGCAGCAATCCATCAAAAAGAAATAAAAATAATGAATAGGCTCTCGGGTTGTTTAAAAATCTAACTATGAAAAGGAGTTAATCATATAATCATACTAGAAAAAGATTTAAATTTCTTACTGATTTGACATGAAATACTGACATCAATGAAGATAACACCAAACTCACAGTATACCATTAAATGAGGATACTGATGACAAACCAATCAACAAGGCTCATTAATCCAGAGTATTTAGGACTAGTCACTGTCCTCCCAAAACTTGAAATGCCATGAAATCTTACAGCTCATTATGATAAAGGTTTTCCCAAATTTGACCAAAAATCCCCCAAATTTAAGATATTATTAATAATATGAGAAAAAGCTGAAAGAAATTTTTCTAAACTATCAATAAGTGAAAATAAATTTCAATCAACTATGCTACTGGTATGATTGAATTATCTCCATATTCTCTCTATAGAAAATGATAATTCAAAATGATTATCATATTAAGAGAGGTAATTAGAAAGTACACAGCCACAACATGTAGATTAAAATAAAGTATTAAAGTGATGTGTCAGGAAGCTAATTAATTTTTAATGTCACTCTTCTGCATTTTGTGATGTTTCTCACATTTGTTAGCTTTTTAAAATGTATGATTTCTTTGCATTCTATACAAACATTCATATCCATACCTAACTTTATAATTTGGGGGGGCTTTTTCTTAAAAAGGGCCCTCAAAATTATATAACTTTCAGGTCTTATTAAACCTGGATCCAAGCATGGATCCAGCCCTGTGTCAAATCAATAAAATTCGATTTAAGCCTACATTAGTCAAGTATGGCTTAGCTGGCAGATTTAGCATCCCTCTCTACCTGATCCCTTCACCCACCCACCTCAGCATCTGTATATAATAGGTGCTCACTGGTTCCTATGAGCTCACATCCATCCAGTCCTAGAACCAAGATCTGAGCCTGTTAATCAAAATACTGATACAAACCTCCAAAAAGTTAGATCTGGAAAGAGTACTTCTCCAGTGCCTTAAAGCTCGAATTATTCGAGCAGTAGATCACATGGTGATGGTGACAGCATTGGGCCTGCAGCCTCCAAAATTTGCTTCCTCAATAGGAACCTTCTGCTTATCTAGACAGCTTCTATCACCCTTGCGATGCCCAGAATGCTCCCCTGCCTCCCCAGGCCCTGACAGCCAGAAGGTGGCAGCCTTGTACTCCAGTAAAGTAAGCTGTCCTCTTCCTGTATGTCTTTCCTACAAGCCCTGTTTCCTTGTCACACTGTCATCAACTTCCTGGCTAACATCAAATTATCATTCAATCTGAGCCCACCATTCACAATCCCCAAAGCCTTGAACTGTACACGCTTCGTTAACAAGTTTTAATTGCAGATGGGAATGACCCACCCAAATGTAGATTTGGCCCTCTTGTCAGAGCAGCCTTCTCTTCTGCTCTGACATTTCCCCAGAACATGCTGATTTCTTTCCCTTAGTTCAAAATAAGATGCAACACCAACCTGGCAACTAGCTCAGGCAAGCTCCTATCCCTCTAATATATAAATTTAATGGGAAGTGAGCGGGTGAACAGAGGATACAACTATTGTTTTATGGTAACATACATAAAATTCCCACATTTAGTGCTGGCTTAGCCAAAGTCAAACTATGCTGATACTTAGAACTCTAGAAAAGCAAGACTTCCTCACCAAAAGAAAAAAAAAGAAAAAAAATTTTTGACTAAAAATTCAACATATTTTTCAAAAGCATCAAAGTTGTTTATCCCAGAGGCATAAAATGTATAGTTTAAGAGTATAAACTCTGGCACCGAACTGCCTCATTTTGAATCTCCGCTCTTCCACAAATTCCAAGGGTGGCCTTGTGAAATTCACTGAATCTCTCTGAGCCTCAGTTTATTGTCGTGGGTTTTGAACACATTTTTATACGTTAAGTGCTTAGAACAGTACCTGGCACACAGTAAGTGGTATGTGCTTTTATCGTTTAGAGAATTAGAACTTTGTGGGACTTTCTTTTCTTATTCTACAGCTTAGTGTTCTTTTATTTTGAACTACATTTGACAAGGCCACTATCCTCCCTTCGGTGTCTAAGGCCTCAAAGTTCATAATTTGACCCTCGTCGTATCTTAGGCCTTTATTCCCCTAACTGTGGTCCAGAAGATGTTAAAGGTATTTCCACCAAAAAAAAAAGGTAACACATGATCAAGAAGTTTGAGAAATGCTCAGTTAAGTTTCTTTACCTCAGGGATTCTTAGAGACTTTAACATATGAGTATTTTTCACCATGCTAACAGACTAACAGATACCAAATTACAGGAAAATGATTCCAGGTCTCAACTGTATGAAGAGGCCTCTCAGTGCAGGCGACACAGCAGAACTCCCAGGAAGAGAAGACAGTTTCCCAGGCCTTCAAATCTCCAACAAAGTCCCAGCTGCTTAAGTTTCTGCCTAAATGGTCAAACATTCATTTAGGTTTTGCAGCCTTTTTTCACGCATTTCTTTCTAACCCTCCTAACTATTCTATCTCAGGCCCTGTGTCTGCCTGTTCACCAGGTGCAAGCAGCCAATAAAAGCTCGTGCATTCCTGAGTGTACATTTGAGAGCTGGGGAGCAAGGGCAATCTCCCAGATGCCACACGTCATCTACATACGAATCCAAGAGGTGGACATAATGGAGAACATTTCCCAAATTTCTCTGACCACAGAAACTTTTCCTTAGGAACACTGAAAGTCATCTCCAGAAACACCAGTTGCCCTGAAACAGTAACAAGATTTTTTTTCAAAGTTTCTGAAAATATTTGTCTTTTGACTCAAAGTTTCCTATTCTTAAAGAACAAGATTTCCCTACTTTTGGAGACTATAATCTATAGACTATTTCTATCTAAGACTATAATCTGTCTTCCATTAGCTTCCCAAATTTGAAATAGCCAAATATTTTACAATATCTTATTTAATTCTGGCATGCAACTCTGTCTTTTGGAAAAATTCAAAAAGTGATTCTCAGGATATATCTAATCTGAGGGAACAACCCAAATGAATTAAAGTTCATTCTAATTCCTGAAAAGCTGCACAGAATACTTGAGTTACGGCAGGACCACCACCAGTCTACTTGATTCCCAGGTAAAGCCTCATCTCTAACAGTGAGTGACAGGAAGTAACTGTAATAACTTGTGGTTGTAATAACTGGACAAGCTATTTAACTTCTCTAAGCTTGAGTTTCCCCATCTCTAAAAGAGAATTATGATAAGGTTTAAATGAGATGATGAATATAAAGTTTCTGGAACAAAGGCCAGTTTAAATTGTCAATTTCTTTCCTGAATTATAGCTGTTTAACTTTCTGCCTTTCTAAGTCTCCTTTAAATTTGTTTACTGCGTATCTCCTAAGACTCCCCGTTCTCTACAGGGCTTGCAACAGCATGCCTCCTGCAGGTGCCTGCCTTCCCCAAATAAAATTTTACTAGTTTCCACAATTTTCCCTACTTCAACTCTTTTCATTCTGATACCACTTAATCAACGAAAATTCGAATCAATTTCACAATTTGTGTAGCTACTTTTTTGGCAACAATGTGTACATTTCTGACAATTGCTTGTTCTAACTAAAGGTTCCAGCACTTCACAAATTATGCCCTCCTCTTATTTCAGCCAAGGATGAAGTTTTCCTAATCCTATTCCTTTGGACTGAGCTCAACCTCCTTAAAAATGAATTGTTTCTTGGGTTAGGATTGAGAAAGAAGTGAAAACAGTCTCATAAAATGGTCATCTAAGAGGGTGGAGGTTAGTATCACTATGTATGATGATTCTCTTCCAAGTTGCTTAAAAGAGAGGGTTGTGCCCCACCTAGATGATTGTATTTATCGGTCCTCAATACATTTCTTGTCTTTTTCCTCTCTGGTTTATTAAATAACATTTCCTTTTGAAATTTGGTCCTTCCTTGGCTTTTATGAATGCCCATCAACTACTTCTTAACTTTTCTTTTAAGTCATTAAATATTCTCTTCACGAAGAAGAAAATAACAGTATCTTGTTCAGTGGAAGTTGCACTCATGGCAAAGAATTCCTTGACATTGGTAAAGGCATGCCCTGAAAGTCCTTTGGGGAATCACACCTCCCCTACATTCACTCAGCTCATGTAGTTTGGGAGGGATCAATTCCACACCCAGCTCCAGGGGTAGGTCCAGCCTGGCCTCAATCAACGGCCACATCATATTTCCTGGTTACGGTACCTGGTTCAGGGATGGGCACGTGACTCAATCAAAACTGGTAGAAGACAATGACACTCACTGGGACAGAGGCAAGTTCTCCCCACTTGACTGAACTGGAGGCACATCAGGTATCATGGCCAGAGGTATATACTTAGTTAGAAACTAAAGATGGAGAGGAACAGAGCTAAAAGTGGAGAGCAATGGAGTCCTGAGACTGAAAACCAGGCCTGCCCCTGGATTCAGTCACATGACTCAATAAATCCCTTTTTCCTTTGCAGATCTGAGTTAAATTTTTGTCATTTACAAATGAAAGATTTCCAACTGATACACAGCAAAGTTTTTTAACATTAGCTCTTCACAACAACTCTGCCAGGTCAAGCAGAGCAAGAACACTCACCATATTAAAGTCAAGAAAACCAACCTCCAGTGACATTATACAGCATGGCCAAGGTTACCGAACTAGTGACAGAGCTACAACTCAAACCTAGGTCACTAAGTCCCTGCTTGTCGTAATTTTTACTTTTCTACAAACATGTTACAGAAATTTCCAATGTGCTTGCTCCTGTTTGTCTCAACTTGCTAATTCTTCACGCAAGTGCTAAAGATTCTATAAGACTTACCTGTCGGTAGTTAAGAGAATTACAGACATCGTTAGGCACCATGGGGCATAGTGGGGAAATGATCACTGTCTTCTATAAGCTTAGCCTTGAAAATACTACAGAGTTATTAAGTGCAGCACAAGGTGTACCATACATCAATTTTAGCATTAAAGCTCAAAATGCTATCTCCCCTGGCTTTGTAGTGAGCAGCAGACTCCCCAGCTATAACACAAGCCTATAAAATTAGGAAATCAGAGAGCCTCTGTCCCCTCTCTAAAGAGACCATGATATACTAGATTTCTAAACAAGATGGAATTATTTATTTCTAAACATCTTAGCCTTCGAGTTTCCACTATCTTTCATGCTGTCTTGGCCAAAAGCTTATATATTATTTTTCTGCGTATGTACGTTTTGACTGGAATATAAGCAGGTATCAGGGTATAAAGTGCCTTCTTTGGATGATATCACATAAAATCTTACCACTCTCCAGTCTTCCAAGCCCAAAAAGGATAGAAGCAATTCCAGATAATATAATATTAGTGCCTGACCTGGGATTTTGTTTACAAAACAAACACAAACAATAAACAACAAACAAAAGAGATGGAGAGCCACTTTCTTCCAGATCAGGTTAAAAATAAAACCTAGTTTTCTTTTCTCAGTCATTCTGCTTCTTAACTTCCCAACATATCACAGGTAATTAAAATTGTATTTATTCTTGCTGAAATAAATATGAATTTTCCTAAGCTTTAGTCTAAATGGACAAATATTCAAATTATCATATTCAGTACAGGCATCTGTATCTCAAAGCTTCATTTGTAACGTTATTTTTGTTAAGGAGTGCACATTATGTAAGAGGAAATTTATTTTGTTGAATTATAAAGTTGTTGCCTAAAAGCCAAGATTTTAAAAATTTTATTATAATAAATCATCCTAAACAAGAATATTTTTTGTGTGGATATAAAAACAAAATAGCAACAGAATGAAGATTTTTTTCAGAATGAAGCATGATCCTAAATATGCATGCCAATTCTAGTTTTTTTAATCCTCTGTGACAATCACAAAATGAAAAACAATAAAATTATTTTAGTAACAATTTGGAAAGAATTCTTATTCAGACACATTACAGCTGTGTTTCTCATGTCTTAGATAAAATACTTCTCTTGAAAACTACGCTGTGATTTGCCGTTCTAATTGATGCATATTTTTATCTCTCTGCACAGTTGCTTTCTGTCAACACTTTAGCACAAAGAGAAAACAGAGACCAAAACAGTGAGGAGGAATTTAAACAGAAATCAGTGGGGGAGCTGTTTGCTTTTCAAAAGAGAATATTTTATATTAAAAGAATAACGAACTGGATATCTAAGGAATAATAAAAAAATTACTTAATAACACTGAATGTAAAGAAATGTTCCAGTATTGGAAAAATGTATTATTATTTCCAGCATTCAATATTGACTGCCAAATTGGTAAACTGTTACATTTTGAGAGATGACAATCTATAGCAAGTAATTCTTCATTATTTATTATTTAATTACGTATTAAAAACAACTATCTTAACAGGGTGCAACAGGAGATTAGGCTTTAAATTCCAAATCTGCTTCCAAATGGATGCTTCTTTGTTGAATGGAGAAAGCAGACTTTGAAGTCAGAACCAAGTTCAAATTCCAGTTCCACACTGACTAGCCATGTGACCCTGAAAGTTACTCTGTCTCCCGGATTCTTGATTCTAGCATATGTAAAATGGAAAAATAACAACCTGCACAGGTTCTAAGGATTAAATCACACACACACACACACACATGTTGTGTGACTGTGTGTAAAGTGAATAGTATAGGGGCCAGCCTGGTGGCACAGCGGTTAAGTGCGCACGGTCCTATTCGGCGGCGTGGGGTTCGCCAGTTTGGTTCCCAGGTGCCGACATGACACCGCTTGGCAAGCCATGCTGTGGTAGGCATCCCACATATAAAGTAGAGGAAGATGGGCACGAATGTTAGCTCAGGGCCAGTCTTCCTCAGCAAAAAGAGGAGGATTGGCAGCAGATGTTAGCTCAGGGCTAATCTTCCTCAGAAATAAAAATAAAAAATAAAGTGAATAGTATAGTGTTTGATAAATGCTATCTGCCATCCTTTCTCTTCTTATCTGTAATACTGATGCCTCCTTCTGAATCTTTAAAAGAATGAATCTTTCGCAAAAGTTCCTTTTTAGTTCTGTAAGTATGAATCTGGAGAACACATTCTATCTCTTCTCTCAAGTAGTGAGCATTATACATGTACCCTTTCACAGTATTTTAAAATATAAATATAAATGTTTTTTAAAATCTTTCACCAGTAACTTTGTTTTACTGAGATACAAATGACATGTAACATTATATCAATTTCAGGTATACAACATAACGATTTAATATTTGTATACACTGCGAAATGATCATCACAATAAGTCTAGTTACCATCCATCACCATACAAAGTAACAAAAAATAATTTTTTTTCTTGTGATGAGAACTTTGAAGATTTACTGTCTTGGCCACTTTCAAATATGCATTACAATATTATTGACTATATTCACTATGTTGTACATTACAATCCCATGACTTACTTATTTTATAAGTAGAAGTTTGTACCTCTTGAGTCCCTTCACCAATTTTGCCCACCCATCAGTAAGTTTTTATAACACATCCACAGTCCCTTTAACAACCCTTGAGGCCAGATGTGTTTTGGAGCTGAGAAATTTTTTTAATTTTAGAAAGGTAACAATATGCATATAGCACATATTACATAATGCTCCAAGTAGGATCAAGGATAATAACCTATAATCAAACATATTGATATTTATGTACCAAATGATATTCACATCAAGTGGGATAAAGACTATTAAATAGTCTAGTGAACTGTGATAGATACATTTCTCAAGGTGTCCCCCAAGATTCCCAGTCTCTGGTTAGTCAATCAAATACTAATCTAGGTAGTGCATGAAGAGACTTTGCAGATGGAATTAAGGTTACTAATCAGCTGACTTTAAAATAGGGAGATTATCCTAGATTATCTGGGTGGACTCAATGTAATCATAGGAGCCCATAAAAGCAGAAGAGGGAGGGGGCTGGCCCCGTGGCCAAGTGGTTAAGTTCACGCGCTCCGCTGCAGGCGGCCCAGTGTTTCGTCGGTTCGAATCCTGGGTGCGGACATGGCACTGCTCGTCAGACCACGCTGAGGCAGCGTCCCACATGCCACAACTAGAGGAACCCACAACGAAGAATACACAACTATGCACTGGGGGGCTTTGGGGAGAAAAAGGAAAAAATTAAAAAAAAAAATCTTTAAAAGCAGAAGAGGGAGGCAGAAGAGTCAGTTGGAGAGAGATGGTGGAAGATGATGGCAGAGAAAAGATGAGGCATAAGGGCTGGTCAGAGAGATTCAAAGCCTGAGAGGAACTGCACCAGCCATTGCTGCTTTTGAAGATGGAAGAAGAGGGCCACTAGCCAAGGAATGCAGGCAGTTCTAGAAGAACAATCCATGGCCAAGAACCAGCAATGAAGTGGGGACCTCAGTCTTATCATCTCAAAGAAATGAATTTTGCCAACAACTTAAAAATGCTTGGAAGTAGATTCTTCCCCAGAGCCTCCAGGAAGGAGCAGAGCCCAGATGACACCCTGATTGAGGCCTGTGAGACCCTAGGCAGGGGATGGAGCTGAGGTGGACTTCTGACTCATGGAAACTGTGAGAGAATCAATTTGTGTTGTTTTAAGCTGCTATATTTAGGCTAACTTTTTACAGTAGCAATACAAAATTAATATGTATATACTCAAGTAAGGTTTGTAACATAAAATGAGTTGCTGCAAATTTACAAAACCTTTCTGTTTTCAGAGCTTTGAGGGTTTCAGAATTGCCTAGGAGGGATTCAGAACTATTTATTTCTGTTATTTAAATGTTTAGTGAGTTTACCAAGTTAATAAATCATAAAAAGGCTTTGGAACTTTCACTAAAACCTTGTGATGTATGCTTAATGACAAATAAAAATGGCAAGCAATAGGATATATTGGAGTATATGAGGAAGCCATTTGGTACAAACCTAATTCGGCCTGACCTTGTCTTTCCAAAACGGCCTGACCGAGGCCGTTGAGCATGCATTGTATATCTGCTTTAGAGATTCCCTATGGCAAGAGCAAAGGCCCTTGAGATAAAGGTACAACTTCCCTCCCCCTCCCAACGTTGGCATCTCCTTAAGGATTAAGTATCTTTCCTTAGGCTAGAAACTGATTGCTGCGCTCACCTGTGACCAACCAGCCTGAGACAATAGACTTGCCTCCTGCTACATCCATCAAGACAGCAGACCCACTACCTGCTGTGTCCATCAAGTGCTGTGCCGACAGGGCAATCTTGTGACTGTTGTGGGAGGGACATTTCAATCATATGTGAAACACCCTCTTTGAGGGTATATAACCACCCTGTGTACCCCCACTTCTTTGGAGTGCTCTGTTCCTTTGTGGAAAGACTCTCCCGGGTTACAATCCTAAGATTTAAGCTCAGAATAAACTCACCCAAATTTTCATTTATAGATTGGTTATGGATTATTTTCGTCGACATTAAAAAAAAAAAACCTCCAATAGTAATCTCAGTGCCTAATTCCCTTTTAGTCCCAAAGGTTTCCAATTTAACCAGTCCCTTCATAGCAACTCTTTAAAGGAAAATGTCTGTGTTAGCCAATAACAGCTGAACACTTACTGAGCACCACTATGTTCCAGGCACTATTCTGGGTGCTTCATATACATTAACCCATTTAATCTACCAACCACCCTATGAGAAAAGTCCTGTTACTATCCCTATTTTACAGGTGTGGAAATTTAGGCACTGAGCAGTTAACTGACTTGCCCAAGGTGACACAGCTAATAACTGGCACACTAAACCCAGGAGTTTAGCTACAAAGTCTGTGCTGCTAACCACATGGCTATGCTGCCTCTCTGTTGGTAGAGGTACCCTTAATCTAACACTTACAGCTGGTACAACAAATACTAAGTACACGCTATCCCAGAATTTATAGGCTAAATCTTTTTCCATACAAACTTTTGCACTGATCCCTCAAGTCCCCAATAACATTTCCTCCAGGAAGCACAGTTCATTAGCCAGCCAACCAGCACATTTGCTACCAGGGTTTCCTGTTGTGCTGCCTTTTCTCTCCTATTATATTGTGAACTTCTGGAAAGTCAGGCATACTATTAGATCTAAATTCCCAAATAACCTTGTGTCATGGCCATGTCCCTATTATTGAAAAATAAACTCATGGTGACTGAGTGGCTGATTCACAATTTTCCAGCTCAAGAATACAACACGTCAGATCAGAGCAAGGTACACAGGGCCCAGTAGGAAGTCATCTTTGACCTGATTTGTAATAGCCAAGCATGCTAAAAAAACCACCACCAACAACAAAAAACTGGTCATATTTTTCAACAAGATTTATCCAGAAGACAGATTTCAGATGATGTGGATGCTGCTAGTCCAGAGATCACACTGGGAAACTACTGCACTGGTTAGTCTAAGGTGGGGCCCAGGTACTGGTAGTTTTTAAAACTCCCCAGGTAATTATAATATGCAGCCAGAGTTGAGATCACTGGGCTAGGAATACTTAGTGAGGGAGACGTTAATGTAGAAACTGACTTTGCATGGCTGGGATAACCTATCACAAAAGGTAAGATGTCCTTGGGAGGGTGGGTTTGCAGGCTAGTTTATAGCCTATGAGAAGAGCCCTTCTGGATGTTGCCCAGTAGCAATCAATAGTGTCCATGAGGAAAACCCCTAAGCCTCTCCATCCAGGCATTGCAACTCCCTAGATCATTTCCGCAGAGGGAGGAATAAATCCACATCTGCTATTTCTCTAAAATCCTCTGGTACTCATATCCACAACCATGTGTTACTAGTTAACTAAAAGGCCTTTAAAAAAACCACTGCCAGAGGGCTGTTTCAAAGCCATTTCACCACCGTGGCTTTGAAGAATATCTATTCACATAATAAATTTTGATTAGGAAGTTTGTGTGATTATGCACTTTTAATGCAACATACATATCAAAGTGAGAACTGGGGTTTTCTGTGACTTCTGTTAAGCTTTGTTGTCTGCTACAATCTGAACCGTAAGCTTTAAAAGAGAAATCAGGGTGAGACCAGAGCAAGAAAAAAAAATTTTTTAAGAGGAGATATGAATTAGACCCACATCAAAATTAGATCCAGAGAGGCAGAAAGTAATGGGGGGAAAGGATTATTCAAGTGACAACAGGATACTTGATCTCCATAAAGTTTGGCTGAAGAATGACAATCAACCATTTTCACTGTGGAACTGGCTTCAATTAACACAAAACTAAAATAATTTTTATAAAAAGAGGAGGGTTGTTTTAGTATGTTATTTATGTCAGAAAACTTAGAAGCTTTCATTATTAAGACCGTTTGATCTTGTTCTTACTCTAAATGATTACTGCTTGAGGGTTGAGAATCTCTCAAGAGGTGAACTCTGGTGTAAACCTGGGTTCATGGGCTCAGAGTAGGGCTAGTTCCGAGCATATCATGCTTTTTGTGCAGTGAAATTTAAGAGACATCAAAGGGCTCAAAATCCTTACCTGTCTTCCTAGCTGGTCTGATACCACCTTTTAGAGCCAATCCTTGAAGTTACCCCAAAGAGGCAGGAACACCTCTAAAAAGGTCACATACATGGACTTAGAAGGGGACTAGAACCAGCCAACACACCATCATGGAATAATTTATCAAACAGGGGATTAACAGGACCAAAGTAGCTAGGTGACCACCCAAGCACGGGGAAAAGCTCTGAGGCATGCAGACTTTCCTATAAAGGGAAGCTATTGGCTCAGGTGGGGTCCAGAGTCAGGCAGCCAGGGGGCTGAATTTCACAGCTATTCTTGGAGAACCTAACATCTGACACTTCTAATCTGATTATTCAGTCACTTACAGCAAAAGTAACGAAAATGAAAAGATTTTAAAGCAATTTATTACAGGGTCTTGGTGGATCTGAACAATAAGACGATGCACAAGGAATAACAAAAGCCAATGAATAAAATTCAGTAAGAATTCTCAGATTTTACTGTCATATTACTCATTATTTTTTGATAAAGGAAGCCCCTCTTGGATCAAGTATAAAAGGGTGTGCATTTACAAGATCAGACAGTTCTCATTTCAGCAAGTTCATGGAACAAACTTAGCAATAATATTAGAATAGCACTCCAATCTCTTCTTTGAAGGTCATCTTTATCCAAAGTTCTCTTTGACAGACCCAGTTGGCTGTCTCTCCAATATCCACCCCTATATGCCACTAGCTAAGAGAACCCTGAATGGGTCAGAGATCCTCCCTTCTCCCATATAACGGGGGAGAGATGAACTCACCCCAGCTCCAGGGTGATCCTGATTAATATCAACTAATCACAGAGATATCTTTTCCTTTGCCAAGGATTGGTTTAGCAGGAGGTTTAACCCAATTCTCGACAAGACGACTTTGGCAGTTTCAGTAAAAAGGTTTCCTGGTTCCCTACAGTGAGACAGAGGAGCAGGTGGTCTTTTTGTTGCTTCTGGATGTGAGAATGGCAAAACAGCAGAGCTAGAGTCTCACCTGGGGCTGCCCAGCCTCTGGATTTACAGTTATATGAGATGAGAATCTCCTATTTTGAGTCAGACTTTTCTATCACTTTTAGCCCAAAGCATCCTAACTAATTCATTATCAAAATGCGTCATAGGAAAAACAATTTCATAAGATGAATAAGTAAAATCACCACCTATGGTAGACCTAAAAAGTAATACTACCTATGGGATTTAGGAATTATTTTAAGAATAAAAGAAGGCTTCTTATCAAGTTGCTCAAAACAACTTGTTTTTGTTTTCAAGATTAATCAAGTTTCCATATTAATATCAAAGTTATCTTTCTGAAAATAGTACTGACACAGGCTCGGCAAGCCAAGGAGTCGAAAAAAAGATTTCTTGGACTCTCAAGGTCTGGTAGTAGTGCTCCTTTATTCAAAGAATAGCATGGGGACAGGACCCACGGGCAGTGAAGAGCTGCAGGCAATGTGTTGAGGGTTCGGGCTAAATTTGTAAGGCACAGGTACATGACTTATTTTTATTAGACAAAGGAAAGATGATGCAAAAAGTCATTAAAATGGTATCAGTGTAGATGGGGTCTGGTGATCATATAACTTTAGATAGGAATCGGGTCATATAGATTGGCATGTAGGCCAGGATGCCTTGGGCTTCTCTCCCTGGGGCAACCTTGATCTACATCACTACTACTGACTTGAAGACTGAATCACTGGGATAGTCCTCCATTACCAATCAGATCAAGTCCACATTTGTTAGTATGGCAATCAAGAGCCCACTTGGGCCAACTTGTCAGGCCCTACCCTAACAAAGCAGCTTGGTCTCCCAGCCTTCCTGGGCTCCCAGAGCTTATACAACTCTGCCCAGAGGCACTTTCACATCACCATATCATTGTCCTGTCTCTTTTCTCTCCCTGCTTTAGATAATCCCCGCCCTAGCACAACCTTATAAAGTTTAAAACTCTGAAAAAAATCAATTTTTCTGTGAAGTTTTATCAGTAGCCCTTTACCAGGCAAGATTTTTCATTCTCTCCCTGGGTTGACAACACTAGAATCAGCTTTGCTCATCTTGCACTACAGATCACTGGAGAGATGTCTGTTTCCTTACCATGGTCACAAGTCCCTGGAACACTGAGATCATTTCCCTGATCTGAGTTGAAACTGATTACGGTTTACAGATCTCCAATCAAATCTCTTTTGGTTGGAAGAGAAAAAGACATTAAGAATTTCACTAGTGGGTAGGGAAACAAATGTAGTTCTTTTTTAATTTATTGTTTCAACCTTGGGAATACAAGAACTTACTCCCTTAGAATTGTAATGTGTCTTTAAAATCCTGATTATCACCTTACCCCCCACTTATGGTAACTACCTTGACATGCTGAAAGAAGCTATATCTGAGATCCTACATTTCGCCTACATTTCACTTTCAAAAACAAGTAAGTGGAATGCTTTTGTCATTGATTTGTGTGTTGGTCCAATATTTGATTAAAAATAAGAATAAGTGATAGCTGTCAGTCATTGGCTTTTTTATGTAGTAAGATGATATACAATCGAAATAGCAAAATGAAAACAAGGATCGGTCTATAAACTAGTCACCACAAAAAAAAGAAATCAGTTCTAAAGTAAAAAAGTGAACCTGGTTGTCCCAGAAGGCAAGAAAGTTTTTTTGTTGTCCCAGAAAGCAAAGAAGCACTTAAAGATTAATGGGGTCATGTCAAAATGAAAGGGTTTCCTCTAGCCAACTTTGGGACAATGTGTGCATCACAAAGAATAATGATTGTAATTGAATGTAAATATTGAATAAGTAAAAATCCAGAAGTCCATCCTACATTTTCAAATATTTTAAGAGAGAGAGAGATGTACCTTTGTGTTTAGGGATGCATATATAGGTAATAAAACAATAAAGAAAATCACTGAAATGATTACCACAAAAGTCAGGGTGGTTGTTGCCGGTGGTAAGGAGGGGGAGAGCAAACAGCAGGCTGGGGGATGCTAGTTCTATACCAGGTAGTGGCTACACTGGCATTCTCTTTATAATATTTTTTAATTGTTCATATATGTTACTTGGACCATTGTGTATGTATGTTATACTTCAATATTTTTAAAGCTCAATACAGGGTCCTTGTCTTTTCATATCTCTATCCCCAAATCCAGTAGCATCCAGCATGTGGTGAGTGCTCTATAAATGCTCAATGGATGATATATGAGTGAATGAATAAATAAATGAACAAATGAGGAGGCAGTACAAAATAAATTCTCTTCTGATATTTTTAATCTTCAAGCCACACACAAAGAACCATCAGCACTAATGGAGTGAATTGGAATACAGAGAGTTCATTTACTAAAATCATATATTATCTCTGACAACAACATTAATATAATAGTAAAGAAAACTAAATGTAATTAGTTTTCTATTAACCAGGGTATAGCATGTAAAGGGGAATAATACAATACTTGAATATATTTATACACAAAATAATCTAATTTTTTGTTTCTGTTTCTAAAGAGACTTCAGGATCTTATAGTGTTCCAGGCCAAACATAATATGAATAAAAATTATTACTATATAATGTTGTAAATACAGGCTGCAGAAAAGAGTGTGCCCAGTCTATACTGGTCCTCTAGATACACAATAGATGTTACTTTAGCTAAATTTAGATTCTTTAAATTCTTTATATCTAGTTTCCTTTGTTTTCTTTCCTTTTTTTTTTTTTTTGAGGAAGATTAGCCCTGAGCTAACATCTACTGCCAATCCTCCTCTTTTGCTGAGGAAGATTGGCCTTGAGCTAACATTCATGCCCATCTTCCTCTACTTTATATGTGGGATGCCTGCCACAGCACGGCTTGATAAGCAGTGCGTAGGTCTGCACCTGGATATGAACCAGTGAACCCTGGGGCGCTGAAGTAGAGTGAGCAGACTTAACCGCTACACCACCAAGCCAGCCCCTTCTTTCTCTTTTTCTTTTTTAACTAATCATCTGGCAAAAACAAGTCAAGATTAAAAATTGGTTATTTAAACTTTCCATCTGTTTCTATTTAATATACATGGAAAATTGCCATAACTGTTATTTTTTATCCAAGGGATGTTTTGATTAAAGAGCCCATTCAGAAATGAAAGCGTGGGGCCGGCCCCGTGGCCGAGTGGTTAAGTTTGAGCGCTCCACTTGGCAGCCCAGGGTTTCACCAGTTCGCATCCTGGGCGTGGACACGGAACTGCTCATCAGGCCACGTTGAGGCGGCGTCCCACATGCCACAACTAGAAGGACCCACAACTAAAAAAAAATATATATATACAACTATCCACTGGGGGGATTTGGGGAGAAAAAGCCAAAAAAAAGAAATGGAAGCCTGATGGTATGTCATAAGTTCACTGATACATCCTATATGTCACACTTCACCTTATAGAATCAAAATTAAAATTTCACATGGAAACACATCTGATTGAGGTATAAAGCTTGACTGTTTTTAACTTTTGGCTCGGGAAATAAAGCATAAGCAAACAGCAAGATTAACCATTCATTTGCTAATTCTTTTTCCCTTGAGACATTAGTAGAGAAAATACAAGAAACCGTTTTTTTTCAGGAAAATCTTCCATTTTTGTGTCTGCAACTATAGTTTATCTTTCAAAAGAGTACACTGGAGAAGCTAAAGTCTCTAGACTAGGACTAAAGGAAAGTTGTAGCAGAGCTATTTTGGCACGTCTACTGGAGAGGGAAACGTGTGTTCGTGAATTAAAGACATCCATCCGCTGCTTCTATCTGCAGAAAAGGACACTTGACCCTCTGAGCAGCAGGGGAAGAGAAAAGATCAAGCCAGCACCAAGAATAACCTCAAGAGAGATTGTATATACTCCAGGCCTCTATTGGCCTAACCTCTCCAACGTGTCTGAATTAGATAAAATTGAAGTTAATGTGAGTTAATTATTGCAGTATGTCACCATAAGGTTTTCTTAAAATATGTAAACATGACTTGTATTAAAATATTCAAATTAATATGCAAATATCTTGCCATAAAACATTAACCTAATACATATCCTAGTGTAAGACAAGTTTCTAGTTTTTTATGCCTGAGAGCCAGGGATGTGGTCCAACAAATGGGAGCGCACTAACTGAGTGGGTCCCACAAAGGGTTGTTCCAGCACAGTGCTCACAGAGGTGAATCACAGTGCCTTTCTCTTCAAATCCAACACCTGTATAAGAGGTACCCAGATAGAATTCCTCACAGATACTGCTCATACAACTATGACTAGCCACCATGCTCCAACAATATTCACGACCCCTTTCTGACATCAAACCATGATACCATCCCTTGCTGCCTGTACATTCTTATCCTATGCTTCTGGGACCATTTCCTTGAAGGAAGTTCAAGCTGATCTTTATCCTTTACCAGTTTCCAGGAAGAGCCTTGAGCCTTTGCAAAACTTTCATTTTAATGATTAGGCTGTTAATTTTTGTTTCTTTGTAGTATAACTAGCACTATCACTTTTACACCACTATAGGTCACAACTGTTCAAGTTTAGACAAAATAAAAGAGCCACCTGAAAATATTGTGGCCACACTCCCTGCCTGAGAATGGTTATGGTTAACACTCCTGGGACAAGAGTGTGCAGTACAGTCTGCCACATCAGATCTCATTGGCTGAGAACATATGCCAACAGGTGAAGCATAAGAAAATATACATATATTCAGTGTATAATAACAGATTGATATATATTTTTCTATGTGTGAGAGAAATATTTCAGAGAAAAAGAGCAACAAGCCAGCTCTATGTAGACAATATCACCTGGGTAAGCATGTACCTTATATCTCACTCTAAGACAGTCATTACTATAAAATAAATACTGCTTTTACAGAATAAGTGTCCAGTTACTCAAATTAAGTCTCCTACCCTGTAAAGATTTTGTTTACCCAATATTTTAACAATCATATCATAAACTTAAATTAAATATGTCCAAGGAACCCAATTCGCTGTACCCAGCCAAGTTCCCCATGGTTGGCATATATCACTATCACTGCTAGATAATTTAGCAGAGTTCAATAATTTGGCACCTGGGAGAAAAATAGCAGTGAGCTCTGATAATTCAATCTTCAACATGTCTCCTAATCACTGTAAAAACTCATAAGAGTTTCTATGTAATTATGCAAAAACATTTATTACAGTTTCATTTTTCACATTAAAAGTATGTACCATATCTAGTAACTTACATTTTCAACTCATTTAATAAATCTGTAATACAGAAATATATAGTAATTCTTTTTTTGATCTGGTAAAAATAATTTGGGGGTGGCAGCAGCCTTGACTTCTCCATGCCCTCTCTCTCTTTTTCTTCTTATTGTGGTAACATTGGTTTATCACATTATAAAAATTGTAGGTGAACATCATTATATTTTGATTTCTGTGTAGATTACATCATGTTCGCCACCCAAAGACTACTTACAATCCATCACCACACACATGTGCCTAATCACCCCTTTCGCCTTCCTTCCTCCCCCCTTCCCCTCTGGTAATCACCAACCCAATCTCCGTCTCTATGTGATTGTTTGCTTTGTTTTCATCTTCTATTTAGGAGTGAGATCATATAGTATTTGACTTTCTCCCTCTGACTTATTTCGCGTAGCATAATAACCTCAAGGTCCATCCATGTTGTCAAAATGGCTGGATTTCATCATTTTTTATGGCTAAGTAGTATTCCATTGCAGATATATACCACATCTTCTTTATCCATTCATCCCTCGATGGGCACCTAGATTGTTTCCAATTCTTGGGTATTGTGAATAATGCTGCAATGAAGAGAGGGGTGCATGTATCTTCACACATTCATTGTTTTCACATTCTTTGGATAAATACCCAGCAGTGGAATAGTTGAATCATTTGGTAGTTCTATTCTTAATTTTTGGTGGAATCTCCATCCTCTTTTCCACAGTAGCTGCAATAGTTTGCACTCCCACCAGCAGTGTATCAGAGTTCCCTTCTCCCCACATCCTCTCCAACGCTTCTTGCTTCCACTCTTGTTAATTATAGTCATTCTGGTGGGAGTGAGGAGACATCTCATTGTAGTTTTGATTTCATTTCCCTGAGAGTTATGGATGTCGATCTTTTCATATGCCTATTGGCCATCTGTATATCTTCTTTGGAGAAATGTCTGTACAGATCTTTTGCCCATTTTTGAATTAGGTTGTTACTTTTTTTGTTGTTGAGATGTATGAGTTCTCAATATATTTTGGATATTAACCCCTGATCAGATATATGGTTTGCAAATATTTTCTCCCAATTGTTAGGTTGTCTTTTTGTTTTGTTGATGGTTTTCTTTGCTGTGCAGATTTTTTGTTTGATGTAGTCCCATTTATTTGTTTTTTCTATTGTTTCCCTTGCCCGATCAGACATGGTACTTGAAAATATACTGCTAAGACCAAGGTTTAAAAGCATAATGCCTACATTTTCTTCTAGAAGTTTAATGGTTCCAGGTCTTACATTCAACTCTTTAATCCATTTTGAGTTGATTTCTGAATATGGTGTAGAGATACTGATCTACGTTCATACTGTTGCATGTGGCTGTCCAGTTTTCCCAATACCATTTATTGAAGAGACTTTCCTTTCTCCATTGTATATTCTTGGCTCCTTTGCCAAAATTTAGCTGTCTATAGATGTGTGGGTTTATTTACGGGCTCTCAATTCTTTTCCACTGATCTGTGTGTCTGTTTTTGTGCCAGTACCATGCTATTTTGTTACTATAGTTTTCTAGTATATTTTGAAATTAGGGAGTGTGATATCTCCAGCTTTGTTCTTTTTTCTCAGGATTCCTTTGGCTATCTGGGATCTTTTGTTGTTCCATATTAATTTGAGGATTCTTTGTTCTATTTCTGTGAAAAATGTTGGAACTTTGATAGGGATTGCATTGAATCTGTAGTTTGCTTTAGGAAGTATGGACGTTTTAACTAACCTAATTCTTCCAATCCAAAAGCACGGAGTATTTTTCCATTTCTTTGTGTCTTCTTCGATTTCTTTCAACAATGTTTTATAGTTTTCAGTGTATAGATCTTTCACCTCTTTGGTTAAGTTGACTCCTAGATATTTTATTCTTTTTGTTGCAATTGTAAATGGGATTGTATTCTTAATTTCTATTTCTGCTACTTTGTCGTTAGTTTATAGAATACACTATACACTATATGGATAGCTTTTGGTTTTTCTCCATTGAGAATGATATGAGCTGTGGGTTTGTCATATACGGTCTTTATTATTTTGAGGTACTTTTCTTCTAAACCCAATTTATTCAGAGTTTTTATCATAAATGGATGCTGTATCTTGTCAAATGCTTTCTCTGCATCTATTGAGAAGATCATGTGATTTTTATTCTTCATTTTGTTAATCTGGTGTATCACATTGATCGATTGGCTAATGCTGAACCATCCCTGCATCCCTGGAATAAATCCTACTTGGTATCTGATATTCTTAATGTATTGTTGTATTCAATTTGCTGGTATTTTGTTGAGGACTTTTACATCAATGTTCATCAGTGATATTGGCCTGTAATTCTCTTTTTTTGTCATGTCCTCTTCTGGTTTTGCTATCAGGGTAATGCTGGCATTGTAGGAAGTTAGGAAGCTTCCCCTTTTCAACTTTTTGGAAGAGGTTGAGAAAGACAGGTATTAAATCTTCTTTGAATGTGTGGTAGAATTCACCAGGGAAGCCTTTCTGGTCCTGGACTTTTATTTTGGGGGAGGTTTTTGATTACTGTTTCTATCTCCTTACTGGGGACTGGTCTATTCAAATGTTCTATTTCTTCTTGATTCAGGTTTAGAAGGTTATATGATTCTAAGAACTTATCCAGTTATTCTAAATTATCCACTTTTTTGGCATATAGCTTTTCATAGTATTCTCCTATAATCTTTTGTATTTCTTTTTTTTCAAATTTAATTTTATTCATTTTTTTCATTTCAATAACATTGGATAACATTATATAGCTTTCAGATGTACATCATAATATATTTCAAATTCCGTGCAGATTACATCATGTTCACCACCCAAAAACAGTCCACCACCTCACATGTGAGCATAATCACCCCTTTTGCCCTCCCCACCCCATGTTAACCACCAATCCATTCTCCATTGCTATGTTTTTGCTTGTCATTGTATTTATCTTCTGATTACAAGTGAGATCATACAGTATTTGACTTTATTCCTCTGAATAATTTCACTCAGCATAATACCCTCAAAGTCCAATCATGTTGTCACAAGTGGCTGGATTTCATCATTTCTTATGGCTGAGTAGTAGTCCATTGTATATAGATACCACATCTTATTTATCCATTCATCCCTTGATGGGCACCTAGGTTGCCTCCAAGTCTTGGCTATTGCGTATAATGCTGAAATGAACATAGGGGTGCAGGTATCTTTATGCCTTTGTGCTTTCAAGTTCTTTGGATAAATACCCAGCAGTGGAATAGCTGGATCATATGGTAGATCTACTCTTAATTTTCTGAGGATACCCCATACTGCTTTCCATAGTGGCTGCACCAGTTTGCACTCCCACCAGCAGTGTACAAGGGTTCCCATCTCTCCACATCCTCTCTGACATTTGTTGTTTCCTGTCTTGTTAATTATACCCATTCTGACCAGAGTGAGGTGATATCTCACTGTAGTTTTGATTTGCATTTCCCTAATAGCTAATGATGTTGAACATCTTTTCATATGCCTGTTGGCCATCAGTATATCTTCTTTGGAGAAATCTCTGTTCAGATCTTTTGCCCATTTTTCAATTGGGTTGTTGTTTTCCTGTTGTTGAGACATATGAGTTCTTTGTATATTTTGGATATTAACCCCTTATCTGATATGTGGTTTGCAAATATCTTCTCCCAATTGTTAGGTTGTCTTTTCATTTTGTTGATGGTTTCCTTTGTTGTGCAGAAGCTTTTTAGTTTGATGTAGTCCCATTTGTTCATTTTTCCTTTTGTTTCCCTTGCCCGTTCAGACATGGGACTTCAAAATATGCTGCTAAGACCGATGTCAAAGAGCATACTGCCTATGTTTTCTTCTAGAAGTTTCATGGTTTCAGGTCTTACATCCAAGTCTTTAACCTATTTTGAGTTGATTTTTGTGCATGGTGTAAGTGAATGGTCTACTTTCATTCTTTTGCATGTGGTTGTCCAGTTTTCCCAACACAATTTTTGAAGAGGCTCTCCTTTCTCCATCATATGCTCTTGGCTCCCTTGTCAAATATTACCTGTCCATAAATGTGTGGGATTATTTCTGGGCTCTCAATTCTGTTCTATTGATCTGTGTGTCTGTTTTTGTGCCAGTACCATGCTTTTTTGGTTACTAAGGCTTTGTAGCATATTTTGAAATCAGAGAGTGTGATACCTCCAGCTTTGTTCTTTTTTCTCAGGAATCCTTTGGCTATTCAGGGTCTTTTGTTGTTCCATAGAAATTTGAGGATTCTTTGTTCTGTTTCTGTGAAGTGTTGTTGGAACTTTGAAAGGGATTGTGTTGAATCTATAGATTGCTTTAGGAAGTATGGACATTTTAACGATGTTAATTCTTCCAATCCAAGAGCACGGAGTATCTTTCTATTTCTTTGTGTCTTCTTCCATTTCTTTCAACAATGATTTATAGGTTTTGGTGTACAGATCTTTCACCTCTTTGGTTAGGTTTATTCCTAGATATTTTAGTCTTTTTGTTGCAATTGTAAATGGGATTGTATTCTTAATTTCTCTTTCTGCTACTTCGTTGCTAGTGTACAGAAACGCAACCGATTTTTGTACATTGATTTTGTATCCCATGACTTGATTGTATTCCTTTATTGTTTCTAAAAGATTTTTAGTAGATTCTTCAGGGTTTTATAGATCTAAAAATCACGTCATCTGCAAAGAGTGACAGTTCCACTTCTTCTTTTCCCATGTGGATACCTTTTATTTCTTTTTCTTGCCTGATTGCTCTGGCTAGGACTTCCAATACTATGTTAAATAAGAGTGGTGACAGTGGGTATCCTTGTCTGGTTCCTGTTCTTAAAGGAATAGCTTTCAGTTTTTCTCCATTGAGAATGATATTTGCTGTGGGTTTGTCATATATGGCCTTTATTATGTTGAGGTATTTTCCTTCTATACCCATTTTATTTAGAGTTTTTATCATAAATGGATGCTGTATCTTCTCAAATGCTTTCTCTGCATCTATTGACATGATCATGTGATTTTTATTCTTCATTTTGTTAATGTGGTGTATCACGTCGATAGATTTGCAGATGTTGAACCATCCCTGCATCCCTGGAATGAAACCAACTTGATCATGGTGTATGATCTTTTTAACGTATTGTTGTATTCAATTTGCTAGTATTTTGTTGAGGATTTTGGCATTGATGTTCATCAGTGATACTGGCCTGTAATTTTCTTTTTCTTTTTTTTCTTTTTTTAAAGATTATATTTTTTTTCTTTTTCTCCCCAAAGCCCCCTGGTACCTAGTTGTATATTCTTCATTGTGGGTCCTTCTAGTTGTGGCACGTGGGATGCTGCCTCAGCGTGGTTTGATGAGCAGTACCATGTCCGTGCCCAGGATTCGAACCAACAAAACACTGGGCTGCCTGTAGAGGAGCACGTGAACTTAACCACTCGGCCATGGGGCCAGCCCCTGTAATTTTCTTTTTTTGTCACGTCCTCTTCTGGTTTTGGTATCAGGATAATGTTGGCTTCGTAGAATGAGTTAGGAAGCCTCCCCTCCTCTTCAATTTTTTGGAAGAGTTTGAGAAGGATAGGTATTAAGTCTTCTTTGAACGTTTGGTAGAATTCACCAGGGAAGCCATCTAGTCCTGGACTTTTATTTTTGGGGAGGTTTTTGATTGCTGTTTCAATCTCCTTACTGGTGCCTGGTCTATTCAAATTTTCTACTTCTTCTTGGTCCAGTTTTGGAACGTTGTATGTTTCTAATAATTTATCATCCTCTTCTAGATTATCTAATTTGTTGGCATATAGCTTTTCATAGTATTCTGTTATCTTTTGTATTTTTGAGGTATCTGTTGTAATTGCTCCACTTTCATTTCTGATTTTATTTATTTGAGCCCTCTCCCCTTTTTTTGTGTGTGAAGTTAGGTAAAGGTTTGTCGATTTTATCTTTTCAAAGAACCACCTCTTAGTTTCATTGACTTTTTTCTATTGTTTTTTCAGTCTATTTCATTTATTTCTGCTCTGATTTTTATAATCTCCTTCCTTCTACTGATTTTGGGCTTTTCTTGTTCTTCTTTTTCCAGTTCCTTTAGGTGCACTGTTAGATTGTCTATTTGAGATTTTTTTTGTTTGTTGAGGTAGGCCTGTATTGCCATAAACTTCCCTCTTAGAACCACTTTTGCTGTATCCCTAAATTTTGTCATGTCATATTTTCATTTTCATTTGTCTCCAGGTATTGCTTGATTTCTCTTTTGATTTCTTCATTGATGCAATCTTTGTTCAGTAGCATTTTGCTTACTCTCCACACATTTGTGGCTTTTCTGGTGTTCTTCTTGTAGTTGATTACTAGTTTCATATCGTTGTGGTCAGAAGAGATGCTTGGTATTATTTCAATCTTCTTACATTTATTGAAACTTGTTTTGTGCCCTAATATGTGACCAATCCTGGAGAATGTTCAATGGGCATTTGAAAAAAATGTGTATTCTCCAGTTTGGGGATGGAATGTTCTGTATATATCTACTAAGTCCATCTGGTCTAAGGTGTCATTTAAGGCCAATGTTTCCTTATTGATGTTTTGTATGGATGATATATCCACTGGTGTAAGTGGAGTGTTAAAGTCCCCTAATATTATTGTTACTGTCTATTTCTCCTTTTATGTCTGTTAATAATTGCTTTTATATGTTTAGGTGCTCCTATGTTGGGTGCGTAGATATTTACAAGTGTTATATTTTCTTGTTGGATTGTTCCCTTTATCATTATGTAGTGCCCTTCCTTGTCTCTTGTTACAGTTTTTGTTTTAAAGTCTATTTTGTCTGATATAAGCATGGCTACCCCAGCTTTCTTTTCATTGCCAATTGCATGGAGTATCTTTTTCCAAACCTTCACTTTCAGGTTGTGAGTGTCTTTAGGCCTGAAATGTCTCTTTTGTATGCAGCATATATATGGATCTCGTTTTTCTATCCAATCAGCCACCCTATGCCTTTTGATTAGAGCATTTAGTCCATTGACATTTGAAGTGCCTATTGATAAATACGTACTTACGGCTATTTATTACTTTTTTCTGGGTGTTTTAGTAGCTCTTCTCTGTTCCTTCCTTCTCTTCTTGCTCTCTCCCCTTGTGGTTTGAAGGCTTTCTTTAGTATTATGTTTGGATTCCTTTCTCTTAATTTTTTGTGCATTTAGTACAGGTTTCTGATTTCTCATTACCATGAGGTTCGTATATAATAACCTATGTATAGAGCAATCCATATTAAGTTGATGGTCTTTTTACTTTGACCTCTTTCTAAAAGCTCTACTCTTTTACTCCCCTCCTCCCACATTTTGTTTTTGATATCATATCTAACCTCTTTTTGTGTGTATCTGTTATGCTATTATCATGGAAAAAGGTAATTTTAACACTTTTGTCTTTTGACCTTCATATTATCTTCATAGGTGGTTGATCTGCTATCTTGACTGTATTTTCGCCTTTACCAGTGATTTTATTGTTTTTTTTAATAAGTTTCTTATTCCTATTTGTGGTCTTCTCTTTCCCACTTAAATAAGTCCATTTAGCATTTCTTGTAAGATTGGTTTCTTGGTGATAAACTTCTTTAATTTTTGTTTGTTTTGGAAACTCTTTCTCTCTCCTTCCATTCTGAATGATAACCTTGCTGGGTAGACTATTCTTGGCCATAGGTTTTTTCCTTTCAGCATTTTAAAGATATCGTACCACTCTCTTCTAGCCTGTAAGCTTCCTGCTGAGAAGTCAGCTGATAACCTTATGGGCTCTCCTTTGTATGTCACTTGTTGCCCTTTTTTTGCAGCTTTTAATATTCTCTCTTTATCTTTAATTCTTGACATTTTAATTACAATGTGTCTTGGTATGGGCCTCTATGGGTTTATCTTGTTTGGTGCTCTCCATGCTTCCTGTACTAGATGTCTGTTTCCTTCCTTAGGTTAGGAAACTTTTCAGCTATTATTCCTTCAAATAGATTCTCTGCCCCTTTGTCTCTCTCTTCTCCTTCTGGGACACCTATAATACAAATATTAGTGTGCTTGATGCTGTCCCAGAGGTCCCGTAGACTGTTCTCATTCTTTTAAATTCTTTTTTCTTTTTTCTGTTCCACTTGGGTGATTTCCTCTAGTCTTTCATCCAGCTCACTGATCCTTTCTTCTGTATCATCTACTCTGCTATTGAGTCCCTCTAAAGAATTTTTCACATCCAGTATTGTATTCTTCATTTATGATTGGTTCTTTTTTATATTTTCCAATTCTTTGTTGAAGTTCTCATTGAGTTCATCCATTCTTCTCTCAAGATCAGTGAGCATCCTTATGACTTTTGGTTTGAACTCTTTGTCAGGAATATTGTTTATTTCTATTTCATGTAGTTCTTTCTAGGGGTTTTGTCCTGTTCCCTTACTTGGAACTTGCTCCTTTGCCCCTCATTTTGCCTCCGTCTCTGTGCTTATATCTATGTATTAGGTAGGTCAGCTACGTTTTCTGATCTTGGAGAGGTGGCCTTATGTAAGAGATGCCTTGTGAGGCCCAGCAGTGTGCTTCATTTTTGTCACAAGTTCCAAATGTTCCAGGAGTCACCCCTGTGCAGGCTAGATGTGTCCTTCTTTTGTGGCAGGGTTGTTCTTGCTCCAGGTGCCCATGGAGGCTAGGCTGTCCCCCTGGCTGGCTGGTTGTAATTCTCAGCTGCGTATAGCCACTATAGACCCTTCTGCCACTTTATTGGGCATGGGGAGCCCCAGCACAGTTGGCTGAAAGGTCTAATAGCACATTCCTGTTACAGTTTTTCTGTTAAGTGAGATGGTCCCTAGCGTGGCTGGTTGCTAGGCTCAGGGGCTTAAAATTGCTGTAGGCCTCCAGCCTGCAACGTGCTTGTCAGCTCTCTCAGAATTGCCGCTGAGTGGGACCAGCCCCAGGCATTGGAGCACCCAATTGTTTCAGGCTTTGGAAGGTGGGGCCAATCTCCTATGTGGCTGTTTCAGAAGCACAAGTCTGCTGCAGCTGAAAAGCCCCACCACTCACAGGACCACACACACCACCAACACAGTTGTGCCCCATTTGCACACCCTGACCCCCTGAAGTGGAACCAGTTGCCCCAGTGCAGAGCCCCCACACACTCCATTAATGCAACACATGCTCCACCTGCTCCTTGCACACGCTCTGCCCCAAGAGGTGGACCTATTTGCCTGGCTATAGAGGATCTAGGCACCCCACCTATGCAGGCCCACAAGTTGACTGAGGGCTTGCTGTTTAGTTGGGCCAGTCCCTAGCATGGGCTGCCTGCCCTAGCTGAGTTTGAGTAAATTGATGCTCTAGTGGGTGGGGCAGACCCTGGGCTAACAGGCCAGGGGAAGAACTCCAATGTCATCTGCCAGCATCTGTGTCAGCAGACTGTACTAGGTCACAATAATGGCTCCTGTCAATGTCTCAGTCCCTGGAGAGGTCTCACCTCTCACCAGATGCATCCACAGCCTATCAGGTGAGTGTCTTCACCAAAGGACTATGCACTTTTCTTTCTAGTGATTTCAGATTGCTTTCTGAAATGGGTGAATTTGTGCGTGATCCCTTTAAGAGCCAGGTTTTCTTTTGTTACATCCAATAGCTTTGCTGGGGGTACTCCCCATTGTTGTTAGTAGCCAGCAAAGCCAGATATTATGAAACTTGTCTCAGTTGTGCTGAATCCAACAGCTGCTTATAGCAGTAACACTCCCCTGCTCGGATCCTCCCACTCCTCCAGCAAAGACTGCATACCTCAGGATTGTTCCTGGCCGGCGATGAAGTACCACAGCTCAGAAGGTGGCTTTTTTGTCTCCAGAAAGGAACTTCTGCCTCTTTCACCTCAGTCAGGACTGTCCCTTGTTATGGGGGTTCTTTTCATCATTTTCAGTTCTCCCTCGGGGTAATTGTTCCCAGAGTGGCTGTAAGTTGGTTGCGTCCATGGGAGGAGGTGAGTTTACAGTCCTCCTACACCACCATCTTAACATCAACTCCTCTGCTCTCGCTTTTTTTAACAATCCTATTTCTAGAGCCAGAGTGGCTTTTTCTGGTCCCAGCTCAGTCTCAGCTCATCCAAACACTCACTCTGCCCAAAGCCGGGAGGTCCAGGGCCTATAGTAATCATTCTAACTATAAAAATACTATTTATATGATATTTTCCTTGAAAAACTAAGGAACATAAATAGTCTTGCTTATTGAATAATTCTGCAATTATTTTATTTACAACATAAATAATATGCTAATAAGTGTTCTAAAATCTCCAGATTCCCATATTAAAAGAGCAGGTAATACTACAAACACCTCAAGGTCATATTAGACAACCAGATGAAAGATAATGTGTCTGCAGTAAGGCTGTACTTTAAAAAACAAACCAGAAATCAGAAAGCTTAAATAGACTGGTAATTTGAAGGAGTATAGGGACCTGACTCCACTCTGCTCAGCTTTGATCTATCCTTATTAAAGGGTTGACTTAAGCCTTGCCCAGCTTCCTCTTTACCCATGAATTTGGCCTTCTGAATCCTATAAAAGGCTCCAGACCCCAGAGTCCAGTTGCCTTTAGAATTCCTTCCAAACTCCCCTTCCAAAATAATTTCCCAGGTCTTAGCTTTAGGATGGGTCTCTGCATTGGATCACTTTCTGGCTATTTGCCAGACATATCCAATGGCCCTTTCAGTGCCTTTCAATCCATTTCCTCTATCTATGCTCTGGGCTTTGCAGACAAGGGCTATTCCACTAACAACCAAGGGCACCCTGGGCTGAATCCAGGAGACTTTCTGCCTGTGAGAAGAAGTTACAATGTCCAGTTTTAGAATTCCCAGTTTAAAACTACCACTTTTCAACTTAGAACAAATAAGAGGAAATGAAATATGCTTCAGATAAGGTATAAGATATGTGAAGTCTATATAAAGTTCCTTAGGGTATTGCACTAATGGTAAAATCTTATACCTTAAAAAGTGTCAAAACTTAAATATATATTTCAAGGTAGAGTTCTGTTATGAACCAAAGAGCATAAGATCATAACCATGAGAAGCACAGAACTCTTTCCAGATTTTCAATGGCTGTACTTTAAAAAACAATGGACATGGAACCGAAAACCTGAAAGCCTAGCAACTATTTACACTTGACATTATCCCTCCTCCAAAATAGAACTTATGGAAAAACAGCTGTTGCTGTACCATTAAAAAAAAAAAACAGGGGCTGGCCCCGTGGCTGAGTGGTTAAGTTCACGTGCTCCACTGCAGGCGGCCCAGTGTTTCGTTGGTTTGAATCCTGGGCGCGGACATGGCACTGCTCATCAAACCACGCTGAGGCAGCATCCCACATGCCACAACTAGAAGGACCCACAACGAAGAATATACCACCATGTACCGGGGGGCTTTGGGGAGAAAAAGGAAAAAAAATAAAATCTTTAAAAAAAAAAAGTCCACTTTGGAAAACAGTTTAGCATTTCTCAAAACAATTAAACATAAAACTACCATATGACCCAACACTTTCACTTCTAGGCATCTACGTAAGAGAAATGAAAACTTATATTCACACAAAGACTTGAATGTGAATGTTCATAGCAGTATTATTCATAAAGGCAAAAAAAACTGGAAACAACCTAAATGCCCATCGTCAGACGAATGGATAGACACAATGTGGCATATCCATACAATGCTTTCATACTCAGCAATAAAAAGGAATGAACTATTGACACATTCTACATCACAGACGAACTTCAAAAACATGCCAAATAAAAGAAGCCAGCCACAAAAATACATATTGTACGATTCCCTTGATATGAAATGTCCAGAAAAGGCAAATTTATAAGACAGAAAGTAGATCAGTGACTGCCTGGAGCTGGAGATAGGAATGAGGATTAAGTTGAAATAAAGGATCTTACTGGAGAAATGAAAAGTGTTTTAAAACTGATTTATGATAATGGTCGCATCACTGAGTAAATTTACTAAAAAAAAAAAATCATTGAATTGTACAACTTGAAATAGATGAATTTTATGACAAGTAAAAAAACTTCAATAAAATTTTTTTAAAAATCAAAATTGTTTCATTTTATTCAACAAATATGTTCCCAAAAGTTCGTATGTTATATTTGAGGTTATATTTGAGAAAATAAGCACAAATAAAAGTAACATTGAGAAAGAGGATTTACAAAAATAGGTGCAGGAGAAATTTTAGAAATTATTTTCTAAAAGGTACACACAAATATATACTGATAAAGCTTAAATGCTCCATGATGTGGACAATTCTTAGGGAAAATGCAATTTCTCAAAGGTGGCTTAAAAACAAGTAGATGAATACATCAGTATCCATCAAAAATTATTTATGAAAAACTTCTCTCTCAAGAGGGTTGCAGGACAAGTCAGGAGAAAGACAAGGACTTTGAAACATTAAAGTATATACAACTCCTAAACTACACAAGATAATGTTTCAGGGAATTTTTGTAGCAAAAAAAATTCATTTTACACAGCTTTTCAACCCTGATAGAAAAAAAGATCTGAACAGAGATTTCTCCAAAGAAGATATACTGATGGCCAACAGGCATATGAAAAGATGCTCAACATCATTAGCTATCAGGGAAATGCAAATCAAAACTACAATGAGATATCACCTCACTCTGGTCAGAATTGGTATAATTAACAAGACAGGAAACAACAAATGTCAGAGAGGATGTGGAGAGATGGGAACCCTTGTACACTGCTGGTGGGAGTGCAAACTGGTGCAGCCACTATGGAAAGCAGTATGGGGTATCCTCAGAAAATTAAGAGTAGATCTACCATATGATCCAGCTATTCCACTGCTGGGTATTTATCCAAAGAACTTGAAAGCACAAAGGCATAAAGATACCTGCACCCCTATGTTCATTGCAGCATTATACACAATAGCCAAGACTTGGAAACAACCTAGGTGCCCAAGAAGGGACGAACGGATAAAGAAGATGTGGTATTTATACAGGATGGACTACTACTCAGCCATAAGAAATGACGAAATCCAGCCATTTGTGACAACATGGATGGACCTTGAGGGCATTACGCTGAGTGAAATAAGTCAGAGACAGAAAGTCAAATACCGTATGGTCTCACTCATAAGTAGAAGATAAAAACAACAACAACAAAAAAAAAAACACATAGCATTGGAGATTGGACTGGTGGTTACCACTGGGGAAGGAGGAAGGGGGGAGGGCAAAAGGGGAGATTAGGGTCACATGTGAGGGGATGCACTATAATTAGTGTTCGGGTGGTGAACATGATGTAATGTATCCAGAATTTGAAATATGATGTACATCCGAAAAAAGTAAAAATTAAAAAAAAAAAAAAGACTAATACGAAACTCATTTTTTTAACTTTTTTTTTAAGATTGGCTCCTTTTTTCTTTTTCCTGCTTCTTCTCCCCAAAGCCACCCAATACATAGTTGTATATTCATGTTGTAGGTCCTTCTGGTTGTGCTATGTGGGATGCCACCTCAGCATGGCCGGATGAACAGTGCCATGTCCACACCCAGTATCCCAACCGGTGAAACCCTGGGCTGCTGAAGTGGAGCGCACAAACTTAACCACTCTGCCACAGGGCCAGCCCCACCAATCTCATTTATGATTGCTGATGCAAAAATTCTATAATATAACAGCAAATCTATTTTAGTAGTTATTAATGGGGTACCCGAAGAGATTGGATCCTAACATTTTCAGCTAGAAACTGCCTTAAAATCAGTTGCAGCATTCTAAAATGGAAACTAGAACTTGCAATTATAAACCCTCCCTTTTTTGAGGGGCCAGCCCCCTAGTAAACCCTTGGAGTTCTCTGAACTCTTGGGAAAGCTTGAACCAGTAGAGAAAAGCAATTACGCTCTCCTCAAGGTGTTAAGTGCAGAGTTGTGCCACTACATGTTTGTTGTTTGTCAGACTGCCCCATTTCTGAAAACTACTGTCTACCCTTGTCTAAGCACTGGATCAGAGGAAATAAGGAGCCAGAGATAAAGCAGGAAGCCTATGAAATCCTGATCTATTCTTCACCTCGAGGAAAGACTGTGACAAGGAAATAAATTTATTTGGTGTTCTGGGCTGTAGGCATCCCACATGGGATATTCTCTTAAAACTGAATAAGCCATACTTTGGGAAAAGTACTGTCAAGATATGGGAGTCAGGTCAGATAGTAACTCTGAGAGTAGGGGTCCAATTTCACTTTCTGAGAGTGGATGCTCCCACTGCTTTTCACCTTGAGGCAGAATGTAAGGTGCTTTGGACCAGGGAAAGAAAGGACTTTCCCTTTTCTCACCTGGCTCTGAGAAGAGGATATGTCTGTGCTCTCCCAGTGGTGGCACTGACCCATTACAAGAAGGCTTGTGGATGGTTTGGGCTTGTGGGTCCTTGGAGTGACCACACCTGGCAGATGTGAGCTGCCATCACTGGTGGAGGGCAGCTGTGCCCAGTAGAGCAGCTGTCATGAGGGTCACTGTAGAGGCTCTATCAGAGGCAAGTATAGAGTGGAAAGATGAAAGACTAGAAAACAAATCCCAGAAACAGTTGAGGGAAACACTTGGAGATAGAGGTAACTTATAGCAGGAAGGCCAACAGAGGCGTGCGCCATAATAATTTATATAAAAACAGAGGGTGCAATTTCATTTTATAGTCACCACAAGAGAGGTCAGCAACATAAGGACTCCAACAACGAATTATGCAACATGACAAAGTAGAGTTTATCCTCCACAGTCAAGAATAACTTCTAATAACAGGAAATATTAATGCAATAAATCACAATAGGTCAAATAAGAAAATCCATATGTTTACTTGCATTGACTAGAAAAGCATTCAATAAAATCTAATACCTATTCTTTTTAAAAAAACTAATAAACAATATACGGAATACTGCTTTACCATGATAAAGACTAGCTCTCAAAAATCAATCATCAACATAATACTTAACAATGAATACTAAAGATACTTCTATTACCAAAAGAACCAAGACAAAAATGCTATTATCACCAAATAATAGAGTTCAGGAACTTCTAGAAAAAGCATTAAGGTGTGCAATAGTATTAAGAAGTACTTTGGAAAGGGGAAAACAAAGCTCTCAGGACTTTCCAGTCATGTTATTGTCAAACTAGAAAACCCAAGAGAAACAATGAAAAACCAATAGCAATATTAAGAATGACACCAAAAATTAATTATAAAATATGATGAAAAAATATCCACAGTAGCAACAAAAACTACAATTCCCACAAATATATTCTACATGAAATGTGAAGGCCCTATTAAAACAAAAGTACTATGGACAGCTAATCTTCGACAAAGGAGCAGAGGGCCTACAATGGAGAAAAGAAAGTCTCTTCAACAAATGGTGCTGGGAAAACTGGACAGCCACATGCAAAAGATTGAAAATTGACCATTCTTTTTCACCACACACCAAAATAAACTCAAAATGGATCAAAGACCTAGAGATTAGGCCTGAGACAATAAGTCTTTTGGAAAAGAATATAGGCAGTACACTCTTTGACATCAGTTTCAAAAGAATCTTTTCGGACACTATAACTCCTCAGTTGAGGGAAACAATAGAAAGAATAAACAAATGGGACTTCATCAGACTAAAGAGCTTCTTCAAGGCAAGGGAAAACAGGATTGAAACAAAAAAACAGCTCACTAATTGGGAAAAAATATTTACAAGCCACTTATCCGACAAAGGGTTAATCTCCATAATATACAAAGAACTCACACTGCTTAACAACAAAAAAACAAACAACTCGATCAAAAAATGGGCAGAGGACATGAACAGACATTTCTCAAAAGAAGATATGAATATGGCCAAGAGACACATGAAAAGATGTTCATCATCGCTAATCATCAGGGAAATGCAAATCAAAACTACACTAAGATATCACCTTACACCCGTTAGATTGGCAAAAACATCCAAAACCAAGAGCGACAAATGTTGGAGGAGGTTGTGGAGAAAAAGGAACCCTCATACACTGTTGGTGGGAATGCAAACTGGTACAGCCACTATGGAAAACAGTATGGAGATTTCTCAAAAAGCTAAAAATAGAAATACCCTATGACCCAGCCATCCCATTACTGGGTATCTATCCTAAGAACCTGAAATCAGAAATCTCAAGAGTCCGTTGCACCCCTATGTTCATCGCAGCATTATTTACAATAGCCAAGACGTGGAACCAACCTACATGCCCAGAAACTGTTGATTGGATAAAGAAGATGTGGTATATATACACAATGGAATACTACTCAGCCATAAAAAAGACAAAATTGGCCCATTCACAACAACGTGGATGGACCTCGAGGGTATTATGTTAAGCGAAATAAGCCAGTCAGAGAAAGACGAACTCTATATGACTCCACTCATAGGTGGAAGTTAGTATATTGATAAGGAGATCTGATCGGTGGTTACCAGGGAAAAGGGGGCACAAAGGGGGAAGTGGTGTACCCACAACATGACTAACAAAAATGTACAACTGAAATCTCACAAGGTTGTAATCTATCATAACATTAATAAAAAAAAAAAAAGTACTAAATTTTACTGAGAGACATAAAAAAGATGCTTAAATTAAAAAAAAAACACAATGATATTAATGGAAAGACTCAATACTATAAAATGTGTACTTTTCTCAAATTAAAATATAGCTTTACTGACAGTCTAATTAAAATTCCAAAAAGACTGACAAAATTACCCTAAATTTCCATATTAGAAAAGACAAAAATATCCAAGAAATTTTTCAAAAGAAAACTAATAATGACAGATTTTTCCATGCTAGATATTAAAACAGTTAAAAGTTACAATAAATAGTATGGTGGTATTAGGTCCAGTAACTAATGAATAGATCTTCAGAAGAGACTGCTTTGAGAAGACATTAAAATATGCAATAACTAAATATGATTATTAAAGAATCATAAGTCAGTGGAAGAAGGAGTGAATAACACAACATATGGTGTGGAGAAAATCAGTAGCCTCTGCTTAGACTATCATCCAAAGTCTTTTCTGTAGCCTCTAAGGCCCTACATGATTTGGGTCCTACTACCTGTCAAATTTCATGTAATAACTCTCTTGGCTCACCCTGTTCCAGCCTCCTAAGCCATCTTCCTGTCTCTCAGACATGCTTAGCTTCTTCCTGCCTCAGGGCCTTGACATATGCTGTTCTCTCTGCCTTGGGGGCCCCTTCAGTTCAAATGTCATATCCTCAGAGATGGCCTGTTCCTGGTAACCACTGCTCAAATAGCACCCTCCTCTCCATGTCAGGCACTTGCTATTAACAGCACTGTCACTCTCTGAAATTACTTTATTTGTTAACATGTTCATTATCTTTCGGACTAGAATACAGGCTCCCTAAGAGTAGAGTGCTTATTTCCTTGTTTCTGCCAAGACTTAAGGGTCTAGAAGAACTCTTAGCAGTTACTAGAGGCCTAATAAATTTATATATGTGTGTACATATGTACATACATATACATGTATGTGTTTGTGTGTGTTGTGTACGTATACGTGTGTAGTGCATATGTGTATAAATACATTTATATACATATATGTGTGTATAAAATGAAGATAAGAATCTCTATTGATAAGGCCTATTCGATACAGATTTGTCTTCTACACAATTTTATACTAAATGTGTGTGGTTTGTTTTTGTGAGGTCACCTGTTGTAAAGGGATCAAGGAGTACTGAAAGGAAATTTTTTCAATATTCTTGCTTTGCTTTGGGCAGTATAACTATCCACTACTTGAAGAACAGGAGAGACATTTACAGGAAAAGAGTTGGCTTGAATTGCTCCAATAATATAGTGAAATGTCTTTATCGAGGCTTTTTCTTTCTGAAGAATGTTTCACAATAAAGTATAATACCAGTTGCTGACCTCTGGAAAAGTCCAATATAGCCTGAGGACTAGTTTGACCAGGCCAGGCCATATGTTTGGTTTTATTAATACATATGTCCTAGAGAGTGAAATTTCACAACAGTGCGACCCCTGAAGGAACTGAAATTGCTTTCTACTCTTCATAATCTTGACAAAACAAGAACTGGCTAGGCTTTTCATTTTCAACTATTCCATATTCTTTATCTGCCTCCTGTAGAAGGTACAAAACAAAGGCTGAAATCTTGTACAATTTGGTTATAGATAATCTTGTTTATTGAACATTCAGAAAGAATATTATGTAATGATACTTTTCTTTCCATACCAATCTAAAAACAAAACAAAACAACAAAAAAACTCCGCCTGTTCCACAGCCCTAGAATTTCTTTGTAAGAAAAAAAGCTTTTAAGGAGCATAGCCAAGTTTTCACCTTCCTGCTCCTTAAACAACATAACTACAAGACAATATACAAGCTAAAACTAAGAAATAAAACCATTCTCCATAAAAATAAGAAAAAAAAAATCTTCGTTTCAAATCATCCTGGCTCTTATAGCATAAAGAAATCAGCTACCTGCTGCTATGTTGAATATAGATCCCAGGCAAGAAAAGAAAAAGCACTTTGCATATTCCTCAGGCCAGCAACCTCCATTTATGCTATTATTTTATCCTTTGTACTTCTTGAAATGTCTAATTTTCATTGCAATAAGAAGAAAAATGACCAATGAAGGTTTTTTCCAGTATGTCAAAAGAAATTCTGCTTCACCCTTCGTTTTCTAAGCTTCATGCTCTGATAAGTATGGCCAGATGTCTTTCACCTTTAGGAAGAGAACATTTTGGGGCTCAGATTTCTCCAAAGGAAGTGAGGTGCTTTGGGCAGAATGGACAGGAATAAATATCCTTTCTTTGAATATTGAAAATCAATGCATTACTAATATCAGCAACCAGAAACCAAAGTGGGGGCTATCTACAAGAACAACGATTTAAAGGAGGGATGGGGAAGAGTCATTGACATAAAAACCTAGGAACCTGACTTTCCAAATCACAGCTAGATAGGTAAGCTCAGCTTTTAGAAGCTAGTGCCAAATACTCATCCTCTTTTTCTTTTTTGCTGCTTCACTCTTCCCCAACCGACAGCCTCCACCCTCATCTGGTCATCCTCTGTCTCCTGGCTAATTCCAGCCTCTGGTTTCTGAATCAATCTGACTTCCCACCCTGGAATTTAGCACCTATTCTGTACAAAGGAGACAGCAGTGAAGGAAAGAAAATCTCTGCCCTCAAGGAGCTTACATTCTGGAGGGAGAAAAAAGACAATACACAAAATAAATCGTTAAAATATAGAGTATTAATTGACCATATGACAATGCTGGTAGTCAAACTTTTTGACCTGCAAAAATGGCAATTTCATGTGAGTCAACCTAAATATTAAATGATGAATATTATTGTAAAAATACAGCAGGGGAGGAGAAGAGGTAGTAGGGTGGATGGGGGAGTGAGGGCAGAGAGGGTTAGGACTTACAATAGGGCAATCAGTCTACAAGTGGTAGAACGATGTAAGATTATTTTTCTACTTTTTCATTATGTTTCTAAGGAACATGCATTTCTTTATAACGAGTTTTTTAAAACTTTATAATATTGAAGTTGCTGAAAAACTGAAATGAGTCATTTAAACATGTAAATTTCAGAGTATTTACATCAAGCAGGACTTTAAGATACAGATCACATTAACACAATCTTAGTGACGCCCTATGAAATTAGGTTAAAAAATACAGTATGGTATAAAACATTTAATTATACATGTTCTAAGCTTTAATTTTAAAAACACGAAATAAACTGTATTTTAATGAGCATAGTAGAAATACAATTTATGTTACATTTTTAAAATACACATGAGCAAAGAACAAACAACTCCTATTTTTGGATCACCTAAATAGTCAATTTCCATCTAACACAATGCTTTTCAGTATTTAAATTGTTTGCGAACTACAAAAATGTGGGGAGAAGGGAGAACTACTTACAAAATGTACGTTTGAGACGGCTTAATTATGAAATAAACCAATACATGGCTTAAGCATTAACACAACAAAAATCGTATTACCCCAACTTTGTAAATAAATTCCATAAAAATTAGGATGCTAGTAAAATTAAATATTAAATTAATCCATTGAACATGGACTGAATTCTAAAAGGAAGAAGTGAATTCTCCTCCTGAATACTGACTGACCCAGCCCAGTAACCTATCAGTTCATACAAACCCGTTCCCCTAAAGAAATCTCTAAACCAGCACTGACCAACAGAACTTTCTGCAATGATGGAAATGTTCTGCCTTGTCCAATAAAGTAACCACTAGCCCACATGGCTATTGAGCATTTGAAATGAGGCTAATGAAAATGAAAAACAGAATTTTTGACCTTATTTAAATCAATTAATTTAAATTTAAACAGCCACAAGAGGCTAGTGGTTACCTATACAGATAGCACAGCTCTAAGTCCTGCCTCTTACATCCTTTTTTAATTAACTCATAGTCTTCCATCTAGCTGCTTCCCCAGTGAAGACAACTTAGGCTGTAGTTTTTACTCTGAGTCTACCTTTCCGTCCTTGTGGCCTCACACTGTCTTCCTGAGCTGTTGCATAGCTGATTTCGCAAAGCTGTGGGCCAGTATTGCTCAGCTCTGAAACACTGGCTGGCACAGCCCTGGTTTCTTCTCACTTGCCCATGATAAGAAGTGGGATACAAATGTTTTTTTAAAAAAGTGAACAGATAATTAAATGTCCTGTAAGACTTTTCAGACACTACACTTACCCAAAGGGAAGAGATTAAATCCAGTGAATTATCAAAAGGCACTTCCAAACCTAAAATTCTAGGTAGACAAAATGACAATTTCCAAAATTATATTGTTACAGAATAATCCCAGTACCCTAAACCTGACAGAAATTGACTCCCAAATCAAAGCATCTAATGGCATTATTAGGAATCACACACATGATGCATGCAGCCAGTCCTCTGAATCACTGAGCACAAAGGGTAACTTTCTCTTTTCTGCTGTTCTTAAGAAAGACATTTTAATACCCAAAGTATTATTTTCACAATTTACTGTCATTTATAGGAATTTAGATCACATATATTCTAAGCAAAATATTAGAGTAACTCTTGCCCTCCATCTTACATTCTTAAAGCTGGTACAGCTGTTCAATTTCAAATGGATATCCATTTCCTGTTATTTGCCAGACTTTATAACTTACAGTCAATAGATATAATAATTTTAAATGTAGCATTTAACTGATATAGGAAGGTGAAGTAAAATATAGTAAGAAAACAAAACTTTACAGAAGGATAGGAAAGTGGATTCAATGTGTATCTGACAAAAGAGTGCAACTCAACAAAGACTTACTGATTTAGCACGACATCAAGAATAAATGACGTTCCAAAGGCATCAACCTGGAAGCTTGCCTGGTCAACATGAGTCAACTGCAATAGCAAAAAGATGAAAGGCATTTATTATTCAGCCATAGCAATCAAATAAGCATTTCTTATGATCATTCAAAAGGTTTCTATTATCATAAATTAAAAAAAAACAATTCAACATGGAGAGTAAATGAAAACAAAGTAAAATTTGCACCTTCTCAGAAGTCAAGCATTCACCAAACTGAAATAAAGTACCTCCTAATAAAGGAGGGCCAGTCACCTGCCTTTCTGGTTTATCTCAAGTGACTAAATATTTCACTTCCATGAAGACTACACTTCAATCATTTCATTCTATATTAGACGACTGGCTCCTTTAAAATTAAGCTTGTACTTTAAAAAAGAAATAGGGAAAATATGTTCAATTCAAGAGTAAAATAATATGGTGAACATGATCTATTTACAACAAAGATATCTAAACCTCTAAAAAAAACCTTTTTCATCCTATCTCAAATACATACTTTAAAAATAATATTTCAGTTCCAATTTACCAAACATAATTTCATAGAAGTTTCCACATCTTCCTAGGAGCAAAACTAAACCTCTCTCTAAAGCATTACCTATCAAAATTTTCTTGGAAAAAAAAAAATCATTATTTCCTATGCCATTCTAGGAACTCCCAGAAAAATTCACAAGGGACTCTAAACTAAAAAAAATAATGTTACCAATAACATTAATATGAACATATTGATTAATAATGCACATTAACTGAAAAGAAAGGATGAAGCAAAACCATTTATTCTGTTTGACTCCCCAAATGTTAACCTTAGCCATATCTAAATAGTAGGACCATAAATTATTTGAATTTTTTGTCTATATGTTTCTATAGTATCCAAAATTTCTAAAATAAACATATACAATTCCACCAGTAAAAACAAACACACACACACACATACACTATTTTAGGGATAAAAACCATGTGAGCAACTATTTTTGTAGCATGTGAGGCAAATGATGTTGCTGCTCCCTGAGAACCAGTACGTCCTGGGAAGGAACATCCTAGGATTCTGTGGGGCATAAAGGGTACCTCAATCATCCCTGGCATTTTCATACAATAAGCCTATGGTTAGTGAAGGGAGAAAGCTTAATTAATAATAATAAAGAGTTTGGAAAGAAAGGGTCACTCTTCTGTTTTAAAGTATTTGAAAGAAGTGCGGGTGGGAGAAAGCCATACTTCAGTTGCTAACACATTCCAATCCTCATGAAACCCCAAGGAAGAAAAACTATCTGGATACCTCTCAGACTCATTAACCTCATTAACCATTCAACCTTAACTCCTCACTTTTCCCAGTTAACACCCAGGGCATCACCAAACTCTGGCTTCTTTTTCTTTTTATGATAGTTCTGGGTGCCACACCTTACTCTTCATTTCCATACCTAGCCCAAATCATATCCTCCCTGATCTTTCTAAAATTGACTCCTTACCCAAATCCCAAATGTAAGCCCCAGGTTTTCTACTATATAAAATACAAACTTCCTCTCCCTAGATATCAAGATCCTCCACAAGCACCTCCCCCACCCCATATATAATGGCACACAAGCCCCCAGGGACCCACCCACACCTCATTCATGCTCAGTTCTCTCTTCTACTCTTTAATTCGACAAGCTATTGCGTTCCAACATTTTCTGCGGCTTTCATTCATCACTTCTGCTGAGTGCTTTTCTGAATCAGGCCCTTGGGTAGTGATCTTCATCAAGGCCATTTCCCAGAAACGGCCCTAGCCGTCATTCAAGACTTAGATTAAGTTCCCCCTTCTATTACTCTGCTAGGGCTGCCACAACAAAGCACAACAGACTAGGTGACTTAAACAACAGAAATTTACTTTCTCAGAGTTCTGGAGGCTGCAAGTCCAGGATGAAGGTGTTGGCAGATTTGGGTTCTCCAGCGGCCTCTCTCCTTGGCTTGCAGACAGCCACCTTCTCATGGTGTCCTCACAATGCCTTTTCCCTATACGTGTGCACCCCTAGCATCTCTCTCTCTTCTTATAAAGACATCAGTCAGAGTAGAGCCCACCCTTATGACTTCATTTAACCTTAATTACCTCTTTATAGGCTAGCTACAAATATAGTCACATTAGGGGTTAGGGCTTCAACATATGAATTTTGGAGGAGACAATTCAGTCCAAGCACTCCTCTTCCATGAAGTTTTCCCAACCTCTTCCAGTTTCCTTCTCTCCTCCTCCTCAATACCGTTCAGTTTGGTATCAGGGACTCGGTACTCACAAGTATCAGGTACTCAATAAATATTTCCTGATTAACTGACTCATTTGAGAGTTTGTTTTATCAATTACCTGGATGTATAAATGAACAACAATTGAACAGCTCTAAATTACCTGCTTATAGAAATGGAGTACTTCCATCAGGGTTCTTCTTACTGCCATGTCAATGGATACTGTCTTTCGTTGTGCCTAAAAGCTCTTTGAGTTTCCTGAAGTGCTAACAACCATGTTTGGGGAATAGCCTGAGGAAAGCTCTGCTTACCAGAATTGATGTCTCAATTAAAATGAACCTCTCTCTTCTCCATTCGTTCTCAGCATTTATTGTGGTGAACAGTGCAGAGGCCATATGTTATTTACCATTGTATCACGATTATAGCTTGGATCAAGATAACACTACCATTCTTTTTTAGCAAGATATTTACTGTTTGCATTAATTCTGTCTAATTCTTGTATTTTCTGTTTTCCTGCAGCTTCAGTTTACATCTGGTATTTCATTTTATTGATCTCATCCATGTCCCAAGAAGAAACCCATTACTTAAATTCAAAAGAAAATCTATTGACAGTATGTTTAACTGCTGTTTAGTAAAAAATGTTTGCATTATTGATAGCAATAGGAACAGGAGTATATTAACATTGTTTTAACGTAAGGCAGGCTTCCTTAGACTGTCCACAGATTAATTTATTCAACAAACATCCTCTAAGAGTCTACCAACTACACGGAACTATTTTGATTTGTCGGACAAGGTGGGGAAGAAGACTGACCATGTTTCTGCTCTAGTGGAGCTTATCTTCTAGTGGAAAGAGACAGAAAGTGACAATTAAATAAAATGACAGAAAATGAACGAAATAAAAAATAAATTTAGAAAATAAACACAGGATTCTCAGATTTAATAAAACAAGGGTAAACAGAAGACCAGGATAGATGGTGTTCTAGGTGGTCCTGGAAGCCCCTCTGAGGAGGTAACATTTGGGTGACATCCTGAATGACTAGACAGGATCTGTGGTAGGCAGAATAATGGTCCCGAAAGATGCCCACGCTCTAGTCCCCAGAACCTATGAACATGTTATCTTACATGGCAAAAGGGACTCTGTAGATGTGATTAAGTTAAGGTCTTTGACATGGGGACATTACCCTGAATTATCCAGATGTGCCCAATCTAATCACAAAGGTACTTAAAAGACTGAAGTCTTATAAGACCAGAGTCTTATAAAGGTCAGAGTCAGAGAAGGAAATGTGATGATGGACATAGAGATTACAAGGAAGTGAAGAAAAGACCACACACTAAGAAATGCTGGAAGTCTCTAGAAACTGGAAAAAGCAAGAAACAATTCTCCCCTACAGCCTCCAGAAGGACCAAAGCCCTGCCAACACCTTCATTTTAGCCTTGTAAGATCCATTTTGAGCTTGTGACTTCCAGAACTAAGAAAATTAATTTTTGTTGCTTTGTGACATTGTTTGCAGTAATGTGTTACAGCAGCAATGGGAAACTAACACAGCATCACTGGCAACGTCCCTGAACGTTTTGAAAAGCAGCTCTAATAAAGAGTTGATTTTACCAGTGTTCAATGTCACTTTCCTCCACAGCTTGGTTAAAACCAAGGCACTCACAGCAGTAGGATGGCTTTCAGAAAGTTAATCTTAGACCTTGCCTTTTTAGTTCAAAGGAGAAAGAAATGTTTGAAGAGAGAGAATTAATATAATATCAAGATTTTCCTTTTTTGGGGGGGAGAGGGGTGCCTAACCTATATTGCCAAAGAAAAATTCTAGTATTTATTAACTTTAACTTGAAGACTAAAATGTAGTATTGACTCTCAAAAATATTTGAAAAATATAATTGTGCAGAAATGCATGATTTCAAACTACTACATAAGAATGATTCACGATCTTAAAAACACTTCAGTATCATAGAATAATATTGAGAGAACCCCTGAAGCTCATATAATCAACCTTCTTATTTTACAAATAAGGAAACTGAGACCAGTGAAGGCAAATGTCATTTCCAAAGTCAGACTGCTTGGCAGCAGAGCAGGCGTTTCACCTCCTGGCAGCCTTTTCCATCAGGCTTCATCCCTGCTTTTATTCTGGAGCTCGGGAGAGCATGCAGGTTTTGCTGGGTTCCAATAAGTAATTATTATAATAGGAGCATTTTTAGAGTCATGAAAATGCTCTAAAGAGCACTTTTAGAGCATATGAAAAGAAAATCAAATGATGAACCACAATCTTTAGAATTGTTTTCATCAGAAAAGTCAATAATGTTACCACATCTGACACAGAGCACATGTTCTAAGGCCAATTTGATTACAACCTTAGAAATTGAGCATTACAGTTTAAAATACACATGAAAAGTCATCTTTTAAAAAAAAACATAGGCATGGCAAAGTATGTGTGTGTTCTAAAAATTGAGACAAGCAGTGTAGATGACATTCATAGAAGCTGTGAAATAAAAAACTGAGGGAGAAAAATGCAAAAATATAAAATAACTATCCAGATGGCAAGAAAACTTAATAAATCAATATAATTACATAAGGAAAATTTTAATTGCAAATTTCAGAAATGAATCATAGAACTTTAAGACCAGAAGAACGTGACACAATCCCCAGATTAGGCCTGTTTATTATTCATGGCCAATAGCTGAAATTTAAATGTGAAGTTAATATAACTCCCATGCTCTTTATGCATTTTGATTCTTAGCAGCCTGTCTTTTTCTCCTCACAGCTCCTAAAGCCAATGAACCAGGGCCAACCCACAAATCCCAAAGAGTAATCCAAATGAACTTTTCAGGACTGCCTTATTCATAACTATTTTTTAAGGCAAAGTTGACACTAAAACTTTCATGGTAGAATCAGAACTTTGACACTAGAAAGACGAGATAGTTTAGGTTTTTAAATAAACCCATCTTTTTTTTTTTTTAAGATTTTATTTTTTTCCTTTTTCCTCTCCAAAGCCCCCCGGTACATAGTTGTGTATTTTAAGTTGTGGGTCCTTCTAGTTGCGGCATGTGGGATGCCACCTCAGCATGGCTTGATGAGCCATGTCATGTCCATGCCCAGGATTGGAACCAGTGAAACCCTGGGCTGCCAAAGCAGAGCGGGTGAACGTAACCATTCAGCCACGGGGCCGGTCCCCTAAATAAACCCATCTTGAACAATGAATCATGAATACCAATGGTTGGGAGTACTACCCATCAAATGGCAGTGTGCAATGCAATAATTGTAAAAGCAATTAACATTATTAAAAAGAAGCTTTTACTTCATGTATCAGAGTCTTTGGCTATTCTGCATCCTAAAATACCTCTTTGCCTTTGGTTGCTTCAACTTAATTTAAAAAAAATACAAGTGTGGGGGCCGGCCCCATGGCCAAGTTGTTGGGTTTGCAGGCTGTGCTGTGGCGGCCCAGGGTTTCGCCAGTTCCAATCCTGGGCACGGACATGGCACCACTCATTAAGCCAGGCTGAGGTGGCATCCCACATGCCACAACTAGAAGGACCCACAACTAAAAATACACAACTATGTACTGGGGGGCTTAGGGAGAAAAAGCAAAAATAAAATCTTAAAAAAATATATACAAGTGTAATTCCTGAAGTTTAATACCTTGAGTTCAATAAAAAACAAAATACCAATAATCACTTGTATATATTATCCCTCTTTTTCTACATCAGAAAGGGCCAATTGAAAAATCACCATAACCTCACTGTAATTACTCCATTGCCTTATGTGAACTTCTGATAAAAAAGCTCAAAGAGACTGATAGCACATATCTATTAACATTAAGATTCCTCACTCTAGAATTTGTTGTGGCCACATCGGCAAGATAATTTTCGCTTCGCAAGTTAGTTAAGACACGGAACTAATTTTGTGAAGCAGAACTGTATTACAATGGCATTTGTTAACAGAAGATTTTTACTCAATAGTTCTACCTAATATAGAAATTAGTATGATATATATAAGAACACTAGTGTTTTATACTCATATTTCTATATCTATGACTCTACATTAAATACCTTTTCCTTTTCCATCTCATCAATTCAATCATGCCCATAGTTTTCATGAGCTGTACCATATACTGCATTTAATTTACACATTACCTTTAACCAAACTGTTCTTAAAATCCAACCTCTTGTATTTAGTATTAAAAGAACCAGTGTCTGGCAGCAAGACATTTTAAAATAAAACAAAACAAAGCACAAAAGCACAGTCTTTAAAGTCAGGCAGAGCTAGGTTTCAATTCTGGGTCTTCCATTTACTAATGCAACAAACTAGGGAAAATTTTTTAATGTCTATACTGAAAATCCTTGCCTCTGAAAGAGAAAAAGTAATAATGCACGCTTTGTAGATGTATTGTGATAACTAAATAATAAATTACAGTCCATTCAACCTCTGTGGAGTGCTGACCATACCTCAGGAAATACACCAGGCTCTGGGGATACAAAAGAGTTAGACACGGTCCCGGCATCTCAGAAACTCACAGTCAAAAAGGGGAGCTACTAACAAATTATTACAAAATATTTAAAAGTCCAATAATAGTTATATGTACAAGACATAACAGCAGCCCTCTGACTGTATGGTTACAGAGGGTTGAGAAGGTGCTCCTCAGACCAACAATGCAGGGAAAAGCACTCCAAGCAAGAAGACAACAAAAGCTCAAAAATGGGAAACAGCTCAGTACATTCAGGGAACTATAGGAAACACTGTATTCCTGAGGCAGAAAATGTGAGGCATCTATAGTGGGAGAACAGACTGGAACTACAGATGCCGAAGAACTTCTAAATTGGTTCTCAAGCCTAGCTGCACTTTAGACTTACTTGGTAAGCTTTTAAAAAAATACCAATACCTGGGCTCCAAACTCAGAGATTCTGATTCATTTAGTCTGGAGTGGCTCCCAGGCATCAAAATTTTTTAAAGAACTACTCATGATTCTAAGGTGTGGCCAAGGGTTAAGAACCACTATTCTAAACCAATGTAAGAAATGTACTCTTTATCCTAAAAACAACAGGAAGTGGATGCAAAGGCCTTTCAGATAATAGATGTTCAATAAACAACAGCTACCTTCCCTTACCTTCATGATTTGACAAAGTACGTCTAACTTTGAAAATTGATGATCCACTTACTGAATTCTCACATATTTCTCTCAAGTAAAAACTATGTTCTTTTGATAATTTACTGCCTGAATTTTGCTGTTGAGTTCAAGCAAAAATGCTAAAAGTTTTACAAGTTGAAAAAAAAAAAAAAGAAGGGTGAGAGTAAGAGCAAAAAAGTCGAGGAAAAAGGAATTCCATCCAGAGGCCTCCTCCGATGAATTAAATGAGGGCCAACAGGTTTCCAGAAACATCTCTACAAGCACCTTAGTGTACTGTCCCACACAGGGTAACTCTCAACACACTTCTTTTTCTAAATAAGGGAGGAAAAGGAGCAACAGATTGGAATTCCCATGGTATTTTTTAAAGAGCTACCCATGTGAGTCTAATGTGTAGCCGATTCCCATGGAATTCCCCTCTAGTTGAACTTGCTCTCTACCTCAAATGCCAGTTGTTGCTACTGACTTTATTTGATGTGAAAAAAATCTAACAATTGATGTAAACATGTTCAACTGACGTGAACATACCCTTGTTTTGCTAAGTATTACCCAAACACAGAGATGATGTTGCGTAAATCTCAGGAACCTCTAGATGAAGCCATATATACCACAAAACAATGACTTTCCTTAGATAAGATGAGCTCTTGAGAGGCATTCCCTTAATTTGCCTTGCTGAGCTGAGAGCCCTTCTCTCCAGTGGCCCCTGTTCCAACAAGCTGGAGGCAGGCAGACTGTGCCAACAGTGGCACCAGCTCTGATTTTCTCATCTCCATTCAGGAAGTCAGGCAGCCTCATTACCTATTTATGCTCCAGCTATCTTCTGATAAATCAGTCTCTCCATCATCTTGGCCATTAACCGCCCATTACTAGGCCTTCCATTTAAGGCCTGAACAAGAAAACGCTTACTTGCATAATCTTGAAAGTCAAAGCAGACCTTTAAGATCTTGAGTAGCCTGAGAAAAATACAATATGTAGTCATATTGAGCTGTAATTAAATCTGAGTGCAAGGAACCCCAACATTTGGATGCAACAAAATCAGCAGACAAAATCTCAGATGAATCAGCTCTGGGAAACTGATACTCTTCCTTGATACAGGAAAGGCTCGAGGAGAAGGAGATTTGAGCTCTTCTTGGCCCCACTGTTGACTTGATATTTGGTTACTAAAATTTTCTGTGCTTCATGTTGTTTTTCCCCATATGTGAACTGAAAATATTGTTAATTATAGAATGCTGTGAGAAAACCACTTTAAAATTTCTGTTTATGGTGAAAAGAGTATATATAAGCTTGTTGCAAAGACTAATGCAACTACTGAAAGCTAAATATAAGACAGGTAAGAAGAGTCGAGGAGGGAAAAGGAATAAGCAGTTTAGCTATTACATTCTCAAATGAATAACTAGTCGGTTCAGCTCTAAACCAGATCATTTGAAAAGCAGGCCTGGAAATAAGGATTGTCTCTGCCAGCTGGGTCACAGTCTCTCCTGGAGGCAACATCCGAAATAGGCCAAGTCCAAAGAATAAAATTAAGAATGGTGAGTTCTTTACATCAAGACTCACTTCACCCAATTCTGTTATGTCAATGGAGTTTTGTTTGCTTGCTTAATTTCATCTTCCTTATATAGCTATTAGAGGCCTCTGAGAGTTAAGGCTCACTTCCACTAAAGGGCCAGCTCCAAGTGTTTGAAGAAAGAACAATCATAAATATCACTGAATAAAATCCCATGATGAATAGCTGGTATGTAAGAATCCCATAGCATTTTCTTTGGGAAACAAATTTACCTAGGGTAAAAACGCTTTTTCTCTCCTAGAACTAAAGACTAACACTGCAAAACTCTAGAGGACTTTCTGCTCACACGAACATACACAGAAACAGACTCACCTTTAAAAGGACCAGATTCCTTCTTTACTATCTCAACTATCCAAAAGTTTTCCAAGAACAGAGTCAAAAAATAATCTAAGTAATACACTGCAGGAGCAAAGCTCCAGCTTAGAAGAAGGAAAAAAAGGCAGTAAGTCTCAAACATCAAGGATATTCAGAAGATGTTTCTTCATCTATCACTTGGCAGTCACTCACCAAAGGCTTTTATTGGGGCACAAAATGAGAGAACTCCAGAGACATGACCCCTGCAAAAATATTTCATTTTTTTTTCTTTCCCAAGTAGCTAGAGTGAGGATTGGTAGGAAGAACACAGTAGTTATCTTAATTACCACAATTATGAAGGGAAAGAAGGAATGGAAATGTGTGCCTGTGTGTGTGTGGGAGAGACAGAGAGCAGATTACCAGCCATCTCTGAGGAAGTCATGTCTCAAAACCATGGAATCTTTCAATGCTCACACAGGTTAGAACATAGCAAGAATCTGCTACAGAGATTCAGTATGACATGAATCTGCCCCCAAAATTCTTAAATTGATGGGCTTCCATGGTGTCTCCATGCTGCTTTGAGGGGCAACTCATTGCCCTTAAATTATAGGAAAATTGAAAGAATCCACCCATGATGCATGTTTGAGAGAAAATACAAATACTCAACAAGAAAATTTTTGTTACATGTGCAGCATTACGTGTATCTGGTCTACAGCCCTTCTGGGATACTGACTTCAGAAATATCTGAATCTGAAGAAATTAAATGTGTACAATTTTTCAAACATCACTAGAAAAAACCTAGGGGATAGCAAAATAATGAAATTATTCTTTTAGATAAGAGTGAGGAAAGAAATTCTAAAGTTACTTTTACTTACTCTTCTATTATGTATCAGTACTAGATACTATTAGTCCCTGTAATAAATAGATCAATCTTGTCACTTCATCCTTAGCACTGAACACCTTCCCTAGAAAAGTGAAATGTCTTTTAAAAATACACTGACCAGAAATAATCTCTGGAAGTAGGAAATTCTAAGAAATACTGGTATTAGGAGAGACAGAAAAACTCAACAAATCAAATCACATTATCCATTGCATATCCAATAATGCTTGTAAACGCATGTGTGTGCACGTGTATGTATACATTATGGCAGGAAAAGCTTGCAGCCAAGTGTAACCTGGAAAATTACTACTACTTGAAACAAGCAAACTCTGTAGTGCTGGTGAGTCCAACTCTGAAATGCCCAAATAGAAGGAACTGCTGCCCTAAAAGAGGCAGATAGGATACAGATCATTGCTGAGGGGTCTTCCAGACCTAGGACAAGCTAACAGTGTCTAGCGATGCAAAATCAGAATCAAACATAGACTATCTCTTAGCCCTGAAACTTAGCTTCACACAAGAAAACAAACACAACATAACTGTGGATATTTCTAATTATTCTTACGATCTTGTGTCTGAATATAAAACGGAAATAAAATCCTTAGCGTCGCCATTCTTTTCTTCACTGGCATGAACTCAGCTCTTGATAGAAACAATTTCACATCAAAGGCTGATGAACTTGACCCCCTCTGTGTCAGAAACAGAAAGGATAAACCAAGAGAATCACAAGGAACCATGGCCCCATTAGGGCAGGATGGTGGAACTTGGGAGCCATTAGGTAGATTAGAGCCATTCATTCCTCCCTCTGCTTAAACTCTCTGCCTAACCAAAACAGCATGAGCGCAGGGGCAATGCACTGTTTTTGATGTTCCATACATGACTCAGGTCTCTATGATGTTTCTGTGTTTTGATATAAAGCTGAATAAAGCAAACTCTTTAAGTGCCTCTACTGGGGCAAATCAGGGCATTTAACGAGGCCTCCATGCATGTGACATGCTGGGTTTAGGAAAGGATTGCTACACGACAGGCTGATTCTCCTTTACAAAGGAAAAAGGCTGGGCGCAGTCATTCTTTCTGTCCATTTTATGATAGTTTTTTATTTGTTGCTCTTAAGCAAATGAATACTTTGAAGTAACATGGAGTTCTCTTTTCAATTAAATTATTAAATGATACCCTAGGAGAATTTATGCACTTCTGAGAAGTGTGCAGGTAGTCGCTCTGAACTACCCCCACTGAGTTTCTGGGAAGCTGCCTCCTGGCAAGTCCTCCTGAACGAAATGTTCCCCAGATCAGCATCCTCAGCAAACTGCCACCGAGGTGTCCCCTTTCTCCTTCTCTGGCCTTCCCTGCATGCTCTATCACCTCCATTACCACCTCCACATCCTGAACCCCTACCACGGGCACAGGGCTCCATGAAAACCATAGCAGACTCGGAGGATGACAGTCTCTGCCCACAGATTTTTATCGTCTGGAAAGACATGTTACTACAGGACAAGACGGTAATATAATCTAGTGCTAAACTACTTTGTCCAAAAACTACAGTTTTAAAGTTTTGAAAGCAGTTATTTATAAAAAGCTGTAGAAGATAAGTGTCTAAGACTCCAAATTCTAGAGCCAAGCTTCCTGTGTTCAAATTTGAACTCCACCCCTTTCTAAACTGAACGATATCGGGCAAGTTATCTCAGCTCTGTGCCTAAGTTTCTCCATATATTAAACTGGAACAACAGTATCAACCTCTGAGGATGCTTGGAAGGTTGAATACATGCAAAGTGCACACAACAGTCTGGCCCCATCATTGCTATTCATTTTTGTACCACATGAGCAGCAAACATACAAGCATGTGTGAATAGAATTTTGTTTTGTATCCAAGAGTCAGAACTGTTCTTGCTTCCTCCATGTCACATTCCTATGACAATGCCTCTATCCCTCTCTCTTTGAGGTCCATGCCTTACCATTACACCACCCTCCACTTTCAACTCTGTACCAAGTGCCACCATATTCCCAAAGCTTACCACCTTGCTTGGTACAAAGTATGTGCTCACTTAGGAACTTAAGACAAATCTGACAAGTGTTATCTGACAATAATATATACATAAGTTATTTTGGAAATTGTAATTAGCCAAAAATGAGAAGTAGCTCTCAAGAATATAACTATGATAAAGGTTGCTTTCATATAGTTAAACTAATTATTTTCTTGGTTTCTCTGTCAGTTCTCTAGTAGTTTATAAGCACTATCATTGTTACATAGAGTATAACCCTTATCAGCATATGTATCCCCCTGATCCTCCTCAGGAACTTCTGTACTGTGTTCCTGTGGCCCTTTTATTCAATCAACATTTGTTAGTGAGTTTGGTAGTCATTTGGCTGCAGGACTTGAAATACGCATTATCTGTAGGTCAGAGGGAGAAGGATGAAACTTTGAGCTTTAGGGAACCTCAATGAATTATGTGATTCATTTCCCACCTGTAAGGAAACAAACATCTACCCAAACCTATTTTGAAAAAATGATTTTTGAGCCTATTTTATAAGTTTTTGAGATGGTTCCTCAACCCCTGTTTGTAGTCTATTCCAATGCTGAATCATCTAACTTATTTTCCCTCTTAAGTAGCTAACAAAATTCTCTTAATGCAATTTAGGCCTATTTCCTCCATTTGTGAAACAGGATATGTTCAAAGATGGCTTGGAAGTGTGCCTCTCTTCTCTTAGGCACAGTAGAAGCTCTCTATGGCACGCTAGCACTAAAAATATCTACCAAACACACAGGATAAAACATCCTGCAAAAAGAGTAATCCATAGTCATGCACATACTAAACACAAAAGAGAAGTACATTTAAGTGCACAGAAGTAATACTGTCTTGTGAAGAAGAATCCAAACACACTATATTGTGGGGAGAAAGCAGGGGATGGATTCCATTCAGCCACCATAGTGAAAATGCGTATGATCTTCTTTGGTGAGATAATGTAATGCTTTGAGAACACAGGATGAAACTGGAAATACTGCCAGAGATATGGATAATTCCAAATGTTTTCCCCAGTACAGTTTTCAATGAGACCTTCTATCATTGATCTTCATAGCAGTAGCCTCATTACTCACACCTGACAGACACATTCTAGCCTTAGAGTCATTGTACTGGGCTTCTCTCCTCTTGGAATACTCTTTCTCAAATATCTGCCTGGCTCAGCACCCACCCCTTCCTTCAAGTCTTTTCCCAATGTTACCTTCTCTGTGAGGTCTAGTGGACCGTTCTATTAAAAATTACCACCTATGCCCCCCATACTCCCCTGCAGTCCCAACTCCATTATCATGCTATACGTTTTCTTTTCTTTTCCACAGTACTTACAACCTTCTAATATACCACAGAATTTATCATTTATTATGTTTTTATCTATCTGCTAGATAGATAAAAGAATTTTTTTTAATTCATAGATGTATCCCGAGGGCCAAGAGCAGTGCCTGTTACAGAGCAGGCACTCCATAAATATTTGTGGAGTGAATTAAAAAGATGTCAGTTAGAAATCAAATCACGGGAAATAATTCCATCACACATGCACTCAAACACACACACACTGTGTTGCCCAAAACATTTACTGAACCTTAATATGAAAAATAAAAGAACCAAGGGAAAAGTTTCAATGGCAAAACTGGAAAGTTTAAGCTTCATAAGAAAAGGAACAAGAATCAAAGTCTATTAAATATTTGCAACTTCTCAGTTCCCTCATTATTCAAAGATGGGATAATGAAAAGAGAAATGGAGAATCTCTAGTTATAGTCAAAAGATGCTGCAGAGAACAGGAGCTATAAAAAGGAATGATTAATACCTCAAATATAACTAAAATACCCCACTGCACAAGGGCCAGAAGGTACAGAGACAAGCGTAACTGCTTCTCTCATCAAGCGGAATGTGAGGACTAAAACTGACCCAACGTCCCACCCAATGGAGATGGGATGTTCCACAAAGACTCCACACAAACACACCCCACTACCACCACCAGCAACAATAATATCTGCACTTGGAGTTCTTCTCTTCTTGAAAATTTTCTGCAGTGAGCATATGATGCCAAAATAAAAGCATACGGACCTCTTCTACCCTAATGATTTCTTGAGAAAGAAAAATAACACACACAATTAACTTTGGAATAACAGATTTTGGAAAGACTGTTGAAAAGTGTTGGAAATTCAGGAACACATGGTTGATTGATTAAGTGTTACAATATTTATTAAATATGGGAATCCACTGCAAGAAAATGGAAGTTCTTCCATTGAGCTGAAGGCTATCTCCAATGCTGGGCTGAGTTGTCTCAACAAGAAGCTGAGCAAAGGAGCTTATGATCACAACTAGTTTACAAGGGGACCAAAAACACTAGAATGATAAAAAGTGAAAGCCAAAAGAGAAGGGGGAAAACAGAGAATTGAGAATGACTAAACATTTCATTAAGAGCTACATTAAAAGTCACTGAATTGCCAAAGTAATTCTGAGGAAAAAGAACAAAGTTGGAGGTATCACACTCCCTAACTTCAAAATATACTACGAAGCTATAGTAACCAAAACAGTATGGTACTGACAGAAAAACAGACACACAGATCAATGGAACAGAATTGAAAGCCCAGAAATAAAACCACACATCTATGAACAGCTAATCTTCAACAAAGGAGCCAAGAACATACATGGAGAAAGGAAAGTCTCTTCAATAAACGGTGTTGCAAAAACTGGACAGTCACATGCAAAAGAATGAAAGTAGACCATTATCTTACTCCATACACAAAGATTAACTCAAAATGGGTTAAAGAATTGAATGTAAGACCTCAAACCATAAAACTCCTAGAAGAAAATACAGGCAGTACATTCCTTGACATCAGTCTCGGTAGTATCTTTTCAAATAACCATGTCTACTTAGGCAAGGGAAACAAAAGAAAAAATAAACAAATGGGACTACATCAGACTAAAAAGTTTCTGCAAGGCAAAGGAAACCATCAACAAAATGAAAAGATAACCCACCAAGTGGGAGAAACTATTTGCAAATCATATATCTGACAAGGCGTTAATTTCCAAAATATATACAGAACTCACACAACTCAGCAACAAAAAAATGAACAACCCAATCAAAAAATGGGCAGAGGATATGAACATTTTTCCAAAGAAGATATAGAGATGGCCAACGGGCACACAAAAAGATGTTGAACATCACCAATTATTAGGAATATGCAAATCAAAACTACAATGAGATATCACCTCACTCCCATCAGAATGGCTATAATTAACAAGACATAAACTAATAAGTGTTGGAGAGGATGTGGAGAAAAGGGAACCCTCATACACTCCTGGTGGGAATGCAAACTGGTTTGGCCACTATGGAAAATAGTACGGATATTTCTCAAAAAACTAAAAATAGAAATACCATATGATCCAGCTATTTCACTACAGGGTATTTATCCAAAGGACATGAAATCAATAATTCAAAAAGATATATGCACCCTTATGTTCATCACAGCATTAGTCACAATAGCCAAAATGTGGAGGCAACCCAAGTGCCCATCAATGATGAATGGATAAAGAAGATGTGGGGTACATACACACACACACACACACACACACACACACACACAGAATGGAACACTACTCAGCCATAAAAACGACAAAATTGTGACATGCACAATAACATGGATGGACCCTAAGGGTATTATGCTGAGCAAAATAAGTCAGACAGAGAAAGACAAACACCATATGATTTCACTCATATGTGGAAGATAACACACAGATAAGGAAAATAGATCAGTGGTTACCAGAGAAGGGGGTAGGGAGAGGGTAAAAGGGATAAAGGGGCACATATTTACAGTGATGGATAAAAACTACACTGTTGGTGATGAACATGATACAGTTGATACAGAAACTGAAACATAGTGACGTACCTGAAACTTACACAATGTTCTAAGCCAATATGACCCCAATAAAATAATTTTTGAAAAAACTTGAAACTGTATAAATGTCTTTTAGTAAGGATTGATTAAATAAATCATGATATGTTTGTACAAAAGAATACTATCTACCTGTTAAAAATGGTGATATAGATGTATATTTGTTACCATTAAAAGAGGTCCATCATATTTAACAAGGTAAGAACAGGAAGTTAGAAGCGTTTCATATCTCCAAAGTCTTGGAAAATAACAATATATTAATGGAAATTAGCCATGGGTGGTGTGTTTCACTTTCTAAACGATTTTTATATTATCTATATTTTTTTGCAATGTTTAAGTATTACTTTAATAATCCAAGAAAAATAATAAACTATTTCTTTAAAAAAAACCACCATATTGTATACTTTAAAAGGGTGAATTTTATGGTACATGAATTATTATCTCAATAAAGCTCTTAGAAAAACTATATTAAAAATCAAGAGTGTTGTCATAAATATATTTCAATTGAGGGGCTGGCCCAGTGGCGCAGCGGTTAAGTGCACATGTTCTGCTTCGACAGCCCAGGGTTCAAGGGTTCAGATCCCTGGTGTGGACATGGCACCGCTTGGCAAGCCAGGCTGTGGTAGGCGTCCCACATACAAAGTAAAGGAAGATGGGCACAGATGTTAGCTCAGGGCCAGTCTTCCTCAGCAAAAAAAGGAGGATTGGCAGCAGTTAGCTCAGGGCTAATCTTCCTCAAAAAAAAAAAAAAATATATATATATATATATATATATATATATATATTTCTATTGCAAAGCAATCTTAGTTTTCACAGAGGAAGAATGGACTTTGTTATAACTTTTACCTTCTATAAAATTTTGAGACCCCTTTCTTCCTCAACTATGTGATCCTTTAGAGTTTTGCATTTTTAAGTTATTTATATAAAACATGTTTTTAAAAAAGAAAATAAAATGAGCTATTAAAATAGAGCACCTTATCCTCTAATCCAGTTAAAAATATGGATTCCAACACTCAGCCTGGCTTGGGAACTATGAGTCCAATCTTTTGTCTCAGTGCCAGTTAACCTCTTCTGGTCCTGCCCGCCTTCCCTTTCCTCACTTCCCAGCTGTGAAGAGCCCTGTGCAGGACATAGACTACTGAGGTCTCAGCTAATGCAAGGATGCTTCTCATCCCAAAGTAACAGAGCTGCATGGTTACTCCTTCAATTTAAAAAAAAACAAGTCCCATCTTACGTTTGAACTAATATTATGTAGGGAAAAAAAATAACAAGACTAACTTGGTTTCTTAAATTCCTGAAAAGAATGCAGTGAGACCAAAGCTGGAACTCAGAATTAGCATCGGGATCCAAATTGTTCTACCCTCCTGGAATACTGGATGCAAATCACAGCTCTTGTGAATACAGTGTAAGAAATCCAGTGATTTGCGTACACAAGAAACTGGAAACCAGTTTTATACCAAGAAATGATCATTATGGGAGCTAAAAAAAAAAAAAAAAGAGTTCACGTATTGAGTTCTCATTCTATGCCAAATACTCAGCCACAAGCTTCACATGTAAGATTGCCTTTAATTCTCACAACAGCATATGAGCTAGGTACTATTCTCTTTTTTTTAGGAAGATTAGCCCTGCACTAACATCTGCCACCAATCCTCCTCTTTTTGCTGAGGAAGATTGGCCCTGAGCTAACATCTGTGCCCATCCTCCTCTATTTTACATGTGGGATGCCTGCCACAGCATGGCTTGATAAGTGGTGCCTAGGTCCACATCCGTGACCCAAATCAGCAAACCCAGGGCCGCTCAAGCAGAGCACATGAACTTAGCCACTATGCCACCAGGCTGGCCCCAGAGCTGGGTACTATTCCTATTCCCACTTGATGAATGTAAAAACTCAGGAGTAGAGAAGTTAAACGCATGCCAAGTTTGCACAGTCTAATTCCAGGTCCTCTAACTCTCAGTCACTATCACATAATGCTTTTTTAAAAAAGAAAACTATCAGGGACTTGTTTTACTAAAAATTAAGACTTATTCTAAAACCACAGTAGATTCTTCAGTAGTAAAGTAATACACAAACACACAAAAAATCATGAAGAAACGGGTCAATATGGATAACATCAAAACTCTTTTTTCAATGTTACAACAAAAGTTATCACAAGAATAAATAGATAAGCCACAACACTTTTTAAAAGTATTTGCAACAGAGAAACCCAATAATAGAAAAGAATCCATAACATATTTTAAATGCCCATATACCAATAAGCAAAAGACAAATATCCTACAAGAAAAATGGGGAAAGTATAGGATTAGCCCATTCAGAGGAAGAAATATAAATCACCAAGGTGATCTACCTCATCAGTCATCCGGAAAAATGGTAGGTCAAATAACCAGACACCATTTCACACCCATAAGATTGCTAGACATTTAAAAGTCTTACGATTTCAAATGATGATGAAGATGGGGATACTCAAATTCTCATGTTCTGCTGGTGGAGTGTAAATTGGTATACCACTGTGTGATCTGGCAATATGTAGAGAAGCTGAAAAGGTGAAAACTCTGAGAATCAACAACTTCACTTCTAAATATATGCCCAACAGAAATACATGCACATGTGTATATCAATGGCACACACTGCTTATAACAGCAAAAAATTGGAAACAATCTATAAATGCCATTAATGGGAAAATAAATAAATAAATGGTGGTAGGTTTATAAAATAGAAAGCCAGAGAGCAACAAAAAGGAATTAATTCAATTATTTTACCTGTATCAACATAAGAGATTGAAAATCAATGTTGAGAAGTGGCAAAAGGATATATACAATACCCAATATGAACATTTAAAAAAAACACACAAAACTAATACATATTGTTTATGGATAAATATTTATGTAATAAAAGTATAAAAACAAAGCCAGGAAAGATGCACATCAATTTCAAGATAATTTCCTTTGGGAAGGAAGGGAAAATGGCAAGGCAGGAGAGCATCAAATGTATATCTACACATAAACATATATGTGTGTATATATATGTACATATATATGTATATATGTGTGTATATACATATGTAAACATCTATAATGTTTATCTCTTAAAAAAAAACTACTAAATTTTTTTGACTCTGGGTGATGAGTACAAGAGTGTCTGTCACATTATTCTACCTTTTTTGTATGTTTAAACTATTTCAAAAAATAAGCTTTTAAAAATTAAAAAAAGTAATAAAAGTTGTCCTAGAGAGATTTTCACAAGCACCTTCATATGGTCAATTTCATTGATGCCACATAACAGCTAAGGGTTGAGTAACACAATGGTAGAGCTGTCTCTAATAGCGTTGCCAGGAAAACTACAAGAAACAAAATTAATGGCTGGAAGCTACAAGGAGGCACACATCAACTCAGGCTTCTAAAAACCTTTTTAACCAGGGCTGCCCAAAGCAAGAGCTGCCTCACAGGTATTGAGCTCACCTGTCAGGAATCCTGAAGGGCAATTTCTAAAACTATGGGTCAGATCACGACCCAGGAGAGGACTCTAAAATCATTTTAGTGCACCATGGCCAGGATTCTTTAGACAATGACGTGGAACAGAGTAGAATGAAAGTATTTTACTACATGTATTAAGGATAAGTATTATTTCATGACACACTTGTTTTAATATTTGGTGTGTGTGTGTTTTCACAGGTTCACACAAAATCTTTTACACAAATATTCATAGTAGCATTATACATAATTCCCAAAAAGTAGAAACCACCCAAATCTCTGTCAAGATGAATGGATAAATAATGGAATATTATCCAGCAATAAAAAGGAATGAAGTAATAATGCATGCCACAACATGGATGAATCTTGAAAACATTATCCTAAGTGAAAGAAGCCAGTCACAAAAGATCATATAGTGTATGATTCCATTTATATGAAACGTCTAGAATAGGCCAATCTATAGAGGCAGGAAGTAGATTAGTGGTTGCCTAGGTCTCAGGGTGGGGGTAGGCTGCAAGAGAGAGTTTGGGGAATGTGTGTGGGGTTTCTTTTTCTTTCCTTTTTTTTTTTTTTTTAAGATTGGCACCTGAGCTAACATCTGCTGCCAACCTTTTTCTCCTTCTCCTTCTTCCTCCCCTTCCCCTCCTCCTCCTCCTCTTCTTCTTCTCCCCAAAGCTCCCCAGTATACAGTCGTATATTTTAGTTGCAGGTCCTTCCAGTTGTGCTATGTGGGACACCGTCTCAACATGGCCTGATGAGCAGTCCGCACCCAGGATCCAAACCGGAGAAACCCTGGGCTGCAGAAGCGGAGCCGCGAACTTAACCACTCGGCCATGGGGCAGGCCCCTGAGGTTTCTTTTCAAGGTGATGAAAATGTTTTAAAATTCACAGTGGTGGCGTTTGTGCACACGATCTGTAGAGTCTGTCCGCGGGGCCCACCCTTTCTTGGCCATCGTAGAACGAGCATATAGTTGTGTATTTTTAGTTGTGAGTCCTTCTAGTTGTGGCATGTGGGACGCCACCTCAGCGTGGTCTGGCGAGCGGTGCCATGTCCACGCCCAGGATCTGAACCAGCAAAACCCTGGGCCGCTGAAGCGGAGCACGAACTTAATCACTTTGCCACCGGGCCAACCCCTGTGTGTGGTTTTTTAATGTGAAAATATTTTTAAAACTTTATGTAGATAAGCTTTTTGTACTATGTAGGACCTCTCCTCTTAAAAATGAGTCAAATGAGGAGGTTCTCGTCAAGATGGCTCTGTGAGCAGACATTGAACTCGCCTCCCCCCACAAACACAACCAGGTTACAACAATTTTAGGAAGAAATGCCCTGGATTGAAAACTGAAAACTGGAGAAAAAGAACCCCCACAACAAGGGACAGTCCTGATGAAAGCAGAAGAGGCAGTAACTCCGGCCGGAGAGGAAAAAAGCCACCTTGGGGAGCAGTGGAGCTTCTCAGCTGGCCAGGCAGGAGCCAACCTAAGGTACACAGCCCTCCCTGGAGGAGTGAGGTCCGGAGCGGGGGCAATACTGCTATAACCATCCTTCGGACTCAGCCCAACTGAGAGGGGGGTCTTACTGTCTGGCTTTGCTGGCTATTAACTGCAGGGAGGACACCCCAGAAAAGCTATTGGCCGAAAGCCAAAAAGATCCAGGTCTTAAAGGGCCCACGCACAAACTCGCTCATTGCAGCAACCTCAAATCACCAGAGAGAAGGCTGACTGTCCTTTGGTGAAACGAGACTCACCTGGTGGGCTCTGGGGGTCATCTTGGTGAGAGGAGGATCCTCTCCTGAGACTGAGACATTGGTGGGGGCCGTTGTTCTGAGCTGGTTCAGGCGTGCTGATACGGACACAGGTGGGGGCCATTGAGGTGCCTCCCTTGGGCTGTTAGCCCAGGGGTCTGCCACACCCACTAGAGCACAGATTTAATCCAGTTCAGCCAGGGCAGGCAACCCTCCGTAGGGACTGGCTCCACCTAACAGCAAGCCCTTAGGATACTTTTCAGCCTGCATTGACTGAGTGCCTTGATCCTCTACAGGCAGGCAAAGGTGTCTGCCTCTGTGGGGCAGGGCTTGTGTGAGGACCAGGTGAACTGTGGGGGGCATTGGGGCAGAGGTGGGGGTCTCTGCAGTGTGGCGGTGGGGTATGCTCCAGGGGGTTGAGAAGTGTGCACGGACCAGGACTGTGCTGACAGTGTATGTGGTCCAGAGGGGGGTGAGGCTTATCAGTGGCAGAAGTCTTGTGTTTCACAAATAGCCATAAAAAGGATCAGTCCCACCTTCCAAAGCCTGAAACAACTGAGTGCCTCCATGCCAAGGGCTAGCCCAACTCAGCTGCACTCCTAAGAGAACTGACATCAGCCTTGTTGGCCTCAGGCCTATCACAACTGTATGCCCCTGAGCCCAGCAACCAGCTACACTGGGTAGCAACCAAATTAAGAGGACAATTGCAATAAGAGTGTGCTAATAGGCGGGACCAAGATGACGGAGTGAGTGGTCTTCTTTGTCTCTCCCCCGTCGAATCTACAACTGATTGGACATTCACCGATTAACAAAGGATATCCAGACAGCATCTCAAGACACCTAAGAGTCTCGTGCTACTATACATCGGAAGGTGGACAGACTTCCCCCCAGGAGGAGGTAGAAATAGGTGAAAACTCTCCAACCCCCAACACCCAACTCCCGGACAGCCTAGTTCCTTCAGGAGGCTCTCTTCCAGTGAACTCCCCCATAGCATCGCCACACACTAAGGGCGGGAGTATGCACTCACCAGCAGAGCAACAGTGGAAACAGGTGACAACACCCCTACTCAAGCCCCCCGCATTACACCTAAGCCCAGGGGGAATCCCCAGGGTCCCGCACCCACCATCAGGGAAGGCCTCCACTGGCCATTAGCAAGGAGGCCCCGCCCAGAATCCAGAACAAAGGGAAGCTCCCGGTGGGCGGATTCCCTGGCACGGCACCAGACTGCAAGCTGCTGCTGGGCCCAAGGTCTCCGGCACACGGGTCAGTGCAGGGGGCGCCCGGACTTCCTGTGGACGTGCTTGGGGACACGGTTGAGGTCCAGCGCCCGGCTCTGTGGCCGGGGGGGAGGCTCCGGGGTTGCGCACCTCCCCGGCAGGGAAAGCCTCTGCTCGCCATTAGCAGGGAGGCCATGCCCAGAATCCAGGAAAAAGGGAAGCTCCCGGTGGGCGGATTCCCTGGCATGGCACCAGGCCGCAAGCTGCTGCTGTGCCCACGGTCTCCGGCACATGGTTCGGTGCAGGGGGCACCCGGACTTCCCGTGGACGTGCTTGGGGACAGGGTTGGAGCTCCAACACACGGTTCTGTGGCCTGCAGGGATGCTCAAGGGTCCCGCACCCCCCCCCCAGCAGGGAGGGCCTCTGCTCACCATTAGCAGGGAGGCCCCACCCAGCATTTGGAACACCAGGAAGCTCCCTAGAGCAGAATTCCCCACAAGGCAGCAGCTTACAAGCCACCACCAGGCCCACAGACTCTGGCTGTGTCGCAGATGAGGCAAGGGGCTCCCAGAGATCCCGTGAGAGTGAAGCGGGCAGAGTGGAGCTCCGGTGAAATGGCTACATAGCCCATGGGGGAACTCCAGGTTCCTACAGCAGCCTCAGCAAAAGCCTCTGCACAGCACTAGTGGAGAGGTCCTGACTGGCAATCGTAAGGCGGGAAGGCCCTGGGGCAAAAGTAGCACAGCTAGGTGAGCTAACGACAGACTGCAGAAGATACCCATAGCTCTGCTGGGACCTATAGTGGACAAGTGTGGTCTTGTGGGCTCTGTTAGGGACAAAGCGGTGATTATAGGTGATTCTGCTCCTGGCTGCTGGGAAAGCCCACAACACCAGTGCAGACGACAAGGAGGGAGTGCGTCTAAGTGGGCTGCAACAGTAGGCACCAGCAGCCTGAGGCCCCCTTGCGATTGCCCCCACAACCGACGAGGGACCCCACAGGACCACTGTGACTATGAGGAGGGGTCCAGGTCCAGTTAGTAACAGCTGACAGGGTTCCTGGTTGGTGCAGTCTAAACAGCTGCCCCCCCCCCCAACACCAGTCGCAACAAGTGGAAGCAGCGACTAAACTCTATCTCTATGCGGAGGCACAAATCCACGCCATCAAGCAGTATGAAAAAATATATTAAATCTGCAGGCTCACCTCAATAAGCAAGAAAAATCTTACATAAACAACCTCAAATGACACCTAACAGAATTAGAAAAAGAAGAACAAACAAAGCCAAAAGTCAGGACAATGAGGGAAATAATAAAAATTAGAGCAGAAATAAATGATATTGAAACAAAAAGACAGCAGAAAGGATCAATGAAACAAAGAGTTGGTTCTTTGAAAAAATTAACAAAATCGACAAACCCTTAGCCAGACTCACTAAAAAAAAAGAGAGAAGTCTCAAATAAATAAAATAAGAAATGAGAGAGGAGAAATCACAACAGATACCGAAGAAATACAAAGGGTCATAAGAGAATACTATGAAAAACTATATGCCAACAAATTGAACAACCTAGAAGAAATGGATAAATTCCTAGACTCACACAACCTACCCAAACTGAATCAGGAAGAAATAGAGAATCTGAATAGACCAATCACAAGTAAAGAAATAGAAACAGTAATCAAAAACCTCCCCTAAAATAAGAGCCCAGGACCAGACGGCTTCTCTGGAGAATTCTACCAAACATTCAAAGAAGACTTAATACCTATCCTTCTCAAACTATTCCAGAAAATAGAGGAAGATGGAGCACTCCCTAATACATTCTATGAAGCCAACATCACCCTGAAGCCCAAACATGACAAGGACAACACAAAGAAGGAAAACTACAGGCCAATATCACTGATGAACATAGATGCAAAAATCCTCAACAAAATTTTGGCAAACCAAATACAGCAATATATCAAAAAGATTATACACCATGATCAAGTGGGATTTATAGCAGGGACACAGGGATGGTTCAACATCCGCAAGTCAATCAACGTGATTCACTACATTAACAAAACGAGAAAGAAAAACCACATGATCATCTCAATAGATACAGAGAAAGCATTCAACAAGATCCAACATGCATTTATGATAAAAACCCTCAATAAAATAGGTATAGAAGGAAAGTACCTCAACATAATAAAGGCCATATATGACAAACCCACAGCCAACATCATACTCAACGGACAAAAACTAATACCCATCCCTCTCAGAACAGGAACAAGACAAGGGTGCCCACTTTCACCACTCTTATTCAACATAGTACTGGAGGTTTTGGCCAGAGCAATTCGGCAGGAAAAAGAAATAAAAGGAATCCAAATAGGCAACGAAGAAGTAAAACTCTCGCTGTGTGCAGACAACATGATCTTATATATAGAAAACCCCAAAGAATCCATAGAAAAACCTTAGAAACAATCAACAACTACAGCAAAGTTGCAGGGTATAAAATCAACATACATAAATCAGTAGCATTTCTATATGCTAACAATGAACTAACAGAAAAAGATCTCAAGGACTCAATCCCATTCACGATCGCAACAAAAAGAATAAAATACCTTGGGATAAATTTAACCAAGGAAGTGAAAGATCTATACAACGAAAACTACAAGACCTTCTTGAAAGAAATCGACGATGACATAAAGAGATGGAAAGACATTCCATGTACATGGATTGGAAGAACAAACATAGTTAAAATGTCCCTACCACCTAAAGCAATCTACAGATTCAATGCTATCCCAATCAGAATTCCAATGTCATTCTTTACAGAAATTGAACAAAGAATCCTAAAATTCATATGGGGCAACAAAAGACCCCGAATTGCTAAAGCAATCCTGAGAAAGAAGAACAAAGCTGGAGGCATCACAATCCCTGACTTCAAAACATACTACAAAGCTACAGTAATCAAAACAGCATGGTACTGGTACAAAAACAGATGCACAGATCAATGGAACAGAATTGAAAGCCCAGAAATAAAACCACACATCTATGGACAGCTAATCTTTGACAAAGGAGCTGAGGGCCTACAATGGAGGAAAGAAAGTCTCTTCAACAAATGGTGCTGGGAAAACTGGACAGCCACATGTAAAAGAATGAAAATCAACCATTCTTCTTCACCATTTACTAAAATAAACTCAAAATGGATCAAAGACCTAAAGATTAGGCCTGAAACAATAAGTCTTCTAGAAGAGAATATCGGCGGTACACTCTTTGACATCAGCTTCAAAAGAATCCTTTTGGACACCATAACCCCTCACATGAGAGAAACAATAGAAAGAATAAACAAATGGGACTTCATCAGACTAAAGAGCTTCTTCAAGGCAAGGGAAAACAGGATTGAAACAAAACAACAGCCCACTAATTGGGAAAAAATATTCACAAGTTATTTATCCAATAAAGGGTTAATCTCCATAATATACAAAGAACCCACACAACTCAACAATAAAAAATCAAACAACCCAATTACAAAATGGGCAGGGGACATGAACAGACATTTCTCCAAAGAAGATATATGGATGGCCAATAGACACATGAAAAGATGCTCATCATCACTAATCATCAGGGAAATGCAAATCAAAACTACACTAAGATATCACCTTACACCTGTTAGAATGGCAAAAATATCCAAAACTAAGAGTGACAAATGTTGGAGAGGCTGTGGAGAAAAGGGAACCCTCATACACTGTTGGTGGGAATGCAAACTGGTGCAGCCACTATGGAAAACAGTATGGAAATTCCTCAAAAAGTTAAGTATAGAAATACCTTATGACCCAGCCATCCCACTACTGGGTATCTAGCCTGAGAACCTGAAATCAGCAATTCCGAAAGTTCCATGCACCCCTATGTTCATTGCAGCATTATTCACAATAGCCAAGTCATGGAACCAACCTAAGTGCCCAGCAACTGATGATTGGATATAGATGTGGTATATATACATATAATGGAATACTACTCAGCCATAAAAAAGGACAAAGTCGTCCCATTCACAACAACATGGATAGACCTTGAGGGTATTATGTTGAGTGAAATAAGCCAGACAGAGAAAGATTAACTCTGTATGACTTTGTCCATGTTAACATATGGACAAAGAGAACTGATCGGTGGTTGCCAGGGGAAAGGGGGGTGGGGGGAGGGCACTAGGGGTGAAGTGATGTACCTACAACATGACTAATAATGATGTACAACTGTAATTTCACAAGGATGTTAACTTTCATAACCTTAATTAAAAAAAATCTAAAAAAAAAAAATGAGACGTAAAAAAAAATTGACAGTGGTGATGGTTGCACAACTGTTTGAATATACTAATAAACTTTGAATTGTACACTATTGTTAAATGGGTGAATTCTATGGTATGCAAATTATATTTTAATAAAGCGCTTATAAAAATACACATATAATTAAAATATGAATTATTTTGCTCCTGAGATTATACTAGGTCAGCTGAGGTCAGGAAAACTGTTAAGGAGTTCGTGTCTGTGAGCCAGCTACTTGATCTCAATATTTTGATTTGGGGCCTCCTCTCCATCACAAGTCCTTACTTTCTTTTCTGATCTTCATTACTCTCGGATCCTTCATTCACACTAAAATATAAATGCTTGAAACAGTTCAGAGTGGAATCCCTTCCTGGGGTCTCTACTTACACTCAAGCGACTATTATCTAGTGATATTTTTTCTGATTTAAATTACATACGCTGATCTTTTTTTTTTTTTTTAAGATTTTATTTTTTCCTTTTTCTCCCCAAAGCCCCCCAGTACATAGTTGTATATTCTTCGTTGTGGGTCCTTCTAGTTGTGGCATGTGGGACGCTGCCTCAGCGTGGTTTGATGAGCAGTGCCATGTCCACACCCAGGATTCAAACCAACGAAACACTGGGCCACCTGCAGCGGAGCGCATGAACTTAACCCCACATACGCTGATCTCTTAGCGGCATGGAGGTTTCATGGAGTAATAGTGCTACGTGGGTAACATCTACTGCCTAAGAAATAAAGTAAGTAAATATTTTATATTAACTTATTAGACCACAAAAGGGAGGTAAAAATTGGGGGAAAAAATTAAAATAAAACAAAATATTTAAAGATTATCTGGGGCTAAGCTATAAAAAGAAAAAAAGAGAAAAGAGGATATCCTTAGTTCAAAACCACCGTTAAAAAAATCAAAACTCCAAGAACAAATATCAAGGGAACTCCTTGGCTGAATATGTCATATGAGTTCAGATCCATCATAAATACTATATGTCACTCTCCCAGAAGACATACATCATTGTCTTAAAGAAAATGCAGCTCCAGGCAATAAATGGCAAAGTCTGGTGAATAAAGTCACACACAAAGGTTAAATAGATTGGATGTATCTTTGTTGAGAGACATGGGGCTATAAACTGACAGGAATGATGTCGTCACAGTGATTAAAGCAGCCAAGAGACAGCAAGGCAGCTGTATGTGGTAGAATGTCAGTATGCCAATCATTGTCCAAGTTCCTGCCACTTTCTCTAGTGTTCTCTCTCCTTACTATCATGGCCCTCCCTTTCCTAATAAACTCTGCCTCAAATTTGAAGCAAGAGGGAAAGCTATTTCAGTTCAGATACTCACAGCGATGGGAACCTCACAGAACCTGGGCATGCTGTATACAAGGTGGCTCTGTTGGGCCGGCAAAAATATATACAGGGGAAGGGGAAGAAAGAGGTCAGAGATAAGGTATAAATGTGGAAGGAAGCCCATGCTACTCTCCAACCCATGCCAACAAAAGATTTTAATAATCAGAGGACAGAAATAGCATTAACTATTGGAAATACATCAAAAGTAATAAAATCAGTAACATAAATGGTCACAGCACTTTTTTCTGCATCTTTGAGACAGAAAAGTGAAACAAAGGCAGACCATAAATATTTGCTGAGCATCAGCTACACATCAGGGACAGTGTTAAGCAGTGAACAAACAATGGTGAATATGACTGACAAAGTTCCAGCCCAAAAATACAGTCTATCTCATGGGGACTTCTTCCACTAACACACCCAAGTCATCGGTGCTCCATACCCCTTCACCAACACTCACATAAGCAAGAACAATTTTATGCCAAGCCTACGAGGCAAGTTTTACTTTTGTATAGCTGGAAAAGTGCCTCGTCACTCCTTAATACTAAATCTGAATCCTGTAGCAGTGTAGCAATGTATCACTCTGGAAGACTTTGAGAAGAGATACGCTCAGCAAGTGTTGGGGGTGGACTGAGCACATAATTCAGTTTAAATCCAGGGGATTATGAACAAGGAGAACAAGGAGAGTGATTTTAGGAAGGTGATTATTCCAGCAGTAAAGAGCAGAAAGGACACTTCAATCCACATCCAAAGAAGAGAATGAGTGAGGGACAATTTAAGGAGAACAAAAGAAACACAGAAAAAGGAAAAATCACACACAAAAAAATAGGTTTAAGGGTAAGTAGTAAAATGAAAGTTTGTTGAACTGTAACACATCTCCAAATCGCAAAAGAAGTAAGTCTAGCAATGTGCGGCAGGGATGGTTCCCAACAGCAAACGTAAATAACCTTTCAGAGGCTTGTTTTTACTTTAGTTGCTAAGAGAAAAAGAGGAACTTGACAGAAATAGAGTGGGGGAAAATTACAAAATAAACCAAGAGTCACAGAAAAAGTGAATAGAGCAAGGATATGTCCACAGGAAAACAACAAATGGAAAGAGGCAATAAGAAAGTGACAGAACCTGACTTGAGAGAAGAGGAAAGAAAGAGATGAAGAGAAAAAGAGAAGAAATAATTGACCAGAGGAACTCTGATACAACAGGGGTCTGGCGGCATAAGAATGGAACAGGGCTCTCTGTAAGTCACGGCATCAATGATTTCATGCAGTCAACATTTGCTTGTGGAGCACTTGCTAGGTGTAAGGCTCTGTGCTCAATGCTGGGAAGAAATAAAAATGATAAGGATGCATGCTTTCACTCCATGTTTTTCGATACAATTATATTAAATAAAATAATTTTTACCCCCTTACCCTACGACAACTGTAAACTTCATGATTTCATAATCAGAACCTTTAAGAAATGTTCTAAACAACTCATTAATCAATGGCCTCAGGTAGATTTCATATTAAATTGGTTGTTATGAATTAATTCTACTTTCCCTTCATTAATTTTGAGAGAATATTGTCTACGTAAGATCATTAAGAATTATAAGGACATCATGCTAAACCTACTTCATAAATTAAATTAAAAGAGAATTCTCAGTATCTCAGCACCAATATCTTTCCCCCTTTTACAACCTAGAGGATCCTGAGAAGCAACAAAAATTGCTATACACCATGGTTTGAAATAGCCCTATCTCTAGAAACTTACCCAGAAAGAAACGGCTTCACCTTTCGTGACCGCAATGAACACTACTTGAATTTTGCCTACCTTCTTACCAATCAATATCTGTCCAAGTTTTAAGAAATGTTTTTGAGGAAATAAGTTTGAAAAAACCAATGTACTACTTATAGCTAAACCAGCTGTACAAGATCACAAAATGTAAGAAGAATTTTGCAGTCCTAAATCAAAACTTTCATCCTCTTCAATAATGTTTCAGTTTCTATCAAAGTCAATAAAATTCTTCCTAAAGAATGATGGCTTAGCTCTTCAGCATAATGATAAATTTGTAAATGCATCTGTAAAAAAAATTCCCATTCTTCTTATTAAACATTTACCTACATTTTCTTGGAAAGCACATCAAAGTAGTCCTAACTATTTGCTGAACTGCAGGTAATACCAAACTCACCTTGAAAATAACCCACTATTATGGCAAATGGAGACTGACACCAAAATTATTCATCTCAATAAGAACAAATTTTCCAGATTCCCACATGCAAGGACTCTTCACCCATTAACATACATTTATTTAACACATACCACACGCTATTCAAAATGAGACATGCTCATTTGCTGCACACTAGTTGTGATTTTTCAAAGCATCAACTCTTGCATGAGTTAGGAAATCAATCTTTAAGTGAGCCCCATCTCCCGACGCAGGAGAGGCACAGCATCTAAGGTCTGAATGAGAAGAACAATGGGCTTCCTAAAGCCCTCTCCCACTAGCCTGCAGATCTTTAGAAAAGACCAATGAAAAATAAGATGGAGGAGAAGGCGGAGGAGGAAGAGGAAGGAAGGAAGAATAAGGAATAAAGAAGAAGAAGAAGAGGTGCAGGAATAAGAAGAGGAGGAAGAGGAGAAGGGGGAGCAGGAGGAGAAGAAATAGTTCTTCCCTCTAAACCAGACACTTAAAGCTCATGGAGGTTCGATAAAAACAATCCCGGGGCCATCAGAGGACGTCCAGCTGAAAAACACAAGGTTCCTTTTAAAAACACAACACCCGGACCCAGAGTGCAGCCAACCACTAAAACGGGGATGGCTGAGATTAAAAACTCAGAAAGTGCCTCAGACTCTTTCAGCAGCTCTCTCTAGTTGAGCCGGGAGGATACTGGACTGATCTGACACAGTGGAGCCCCAGTATCTTCTCCCTATAACTGATTTCTGATTTCCCTAAGCCTCCCCTTCCCCCACAGCCTGCTCCTCCCCATGTTCTGATGACCCTAGATCACTCTTCAGCCAACTGCTCTTCCAACCTACCCTAGACTAATATCACATACATAACCTTGACTGCTACCTATGCCCACTGAGGATCCACAGCTGGGTTCCTGGCCAGGCCCCTGACAGGATACCCTAAAGGTATTAAAAATCCAGTAGGGAATTCGTGGAAATCTACAGAAGCAGGTTCTGCAAAGTAGTAGCCATTTCTGCAGCATCTTGCTATCTCGTTCAAAGAAAAACCACTTAGAAAGAAGCTTGAGCTATGACCAGGAGTAGCAAATTGTACCAGCCTGACTCCAACATCCTGATTTCACTAGTGAAGGAAATGAAGGCAATTTCTCCCAACAAGCCTTACTTAAAAGGCAAGTTGAAAATAAAAATAAGAAGAATAGCAACTGACTAACTAGAAGTAAAAGGCTAGAGACGTGAGTCAGTGTCGAGTAGAATGAGTGACCTAAGAAGACTGTCGGCCTGCAGTTCTCCTGCCTCGGAGAGAAAATTTTAAAAACACTTGCAAAATGTGAGCTGTTGAGGCCTCTCTTCAGGAAATCATCATCGATTTCCCATCTTCAAAAAGTTATCTCATGTTCTTGAGAAAAAAAAATGAAACAAAAGGGCAACTATTGCTAGGTGCTAAAATCCTCTGGTATAAAACTAATTTTTAAAAAGGAGAAGAAAAATGTTGATTTACCCTTACTGATAGATAAGATTCTGAAAAATCTCTTCAATACAAACAAACAGATTGCAGGGAGTAGGGTGGGGGTGTTAAGTTCTTTATTCCTTCTCTTGCCAGTTATGACTGCTGATATTTCTGGATCATGGTACAGAATTTTTTATCTTATTTTCAAAATCAAGTTATATATAATAATCTGTTCTAGGGAACACAAAACAGATTTCTATCTTAAAAACAACTCAAATGATAAAATCAGAAATAAAGGACAGCTAGGAGTATAAAGCTAGAAGTCTAAAATCATTTTTTATATATGAAGTATTTATATTTTTAAAAATACAGCACGTTGAGCTTTACTTTAATTATGTGTAAAATAACTGTAATGATCCGAAGGGGATATAAATTCAATAATTAAAGACTAAAAATTATTCATGCATTCATCTTTTATACCCTACCTTGTTCCAAAAAGGATTTCAGGATGTTTATATGGACACTTACAATACAATTTTTAAGTAGATGAAGAAACTGGGGGAAAACAAAAACTCATTACTTCAATAAATATTTATTAAACACCTACTCTGTGCCAGGCACTGTTCTAGGCAGCAGAGACATGTGGTGAACAGACATGATCACTACTCTCATACAGTTTACATGCTAGTGATGGGATCCTGGGAAAAAACAATAAACAAGTCCACTATTAAAAAAAAATGTCACATTCTTACAAGTGCTAGAAAGACAACAGCGTAATGTGATGTGATAAGGAGGGGGCTGGGGTAGGACTACTTTAGAAAAGTGGACAGAGGAAATCTCTCTGAGATTACTTTTCTTTAAGCCTGAATGTTTATTTTAATCTAAGTATAACATACATAGGAAAACGTGCACAGACCTGACTTCCCAGATTGATAAATTATCAGGAGTCAAGAGACATTTCAGATGACTTTCGGCCAAAATGGGGATGATGAGAAGGAGCACGCTAATGAGCTGGGATGAAGCTGCTATGAAAACTCACGCCGTGACTTTCGCTTTGGAGGAGAGCACAACTTGCCTCTAAACTTCTGGCATCCAGCTCAGGAAAGGAAACACAGGTACGACAAATCTCTCCTCTTGGTCCTGACGAGACACTATGTATAATGTTCTTCGAGACTTCGATTAACATTGTAACTGGTTTCTCAGGAATATTTCTTACCGTGTCCTTCAAAATATCCTTTAGAAAAAGCCTGGTAGGTGATTGAAGAGGTTAGGGAAGTGACTGAGAAAACTGACACCAATTCAGATAACAAACTCTCTTGTGACTAACTTAAATCCAAAGAGATTTAAGAAAAAATCTCTTAAATTTTAAGAACACATAGAGTTCCCTGACCCTTGGTGCAAATTGGAATCCACTAGGGAGATTTTTTTTAAATACCCCACCCCAGAATCTCTGGAGGTGAAGCCAGTACACTGTGGAGCAATAGAAGATAATTCTCCATACATAGTTTCTTTCAAGCGAATTTCTGGCAGATTAAACTCCAACAAGTACTCAGAGTGCAAATATTCTCTACTGCCATTTAGATGCAGATTCAGATATTCCCATCTGGTTAAAAGAATATTTGAGATAGAAGCAGAAATTATACCCATTTCTAGAAATGAAGACATTTCTAACAAGCGCTAACATGACATCAACTCATCCCTGAAAGAAGTTAGGGAGGGAGGAGACCTGGGTAGGGCCAAGGGTTTCTTAAAGAAAGGTTAGGCTCATTCCAACACAGAGATGAACGAGTAACCCTCATGTTAAATAAGCAGGAAAGATTACAAAAGGATTATTTTATGTGGATCTCTAAGATTTTCCTTGAGAATTCTTTTCCCAATTCTACTACTTATTAGCTGTGTGACCTTGGGCAGGTTAATTAGCTTCCTTAAGCCTCAGTTTCCTTACCTATAAATGGGTATAATGATAATATCTACCTCATAATGAGAGATAATGCATTAAATCAGCACAGTGTCTAGTACGTGGTAAAAATTCAACAACTATGAATTCTTATTTTCCAATTCTTTCCCTCAATATGTGCTTTCTAGTGCTTTTATTACCAAAGCACTAAATGTTCCCAGAAGCTATCATTTCAGTTATCACTGATTACCTCTCTCTTTCACCTGAATGCTTCGGCATTTGGGACTCGGAAGCTACTTGTTCTACAAGTCACAAAAGATATTTTGTATCTTTTCTTTTGGAGAAGGATATATGAATACAGATCCCTGTTTAGCATTTACTGTTTCTGTTTTATGAAACTTTGACCACAAAAGAGCAGATATAATTTTGGCATTGACTGTTGAATACCAAAATCTTTGATTTATAAAGAAAGATTATAACAATCAGTGCACATATCCAGTTCCAAAACAAACAAAACACACATCCTTCAAGAGGCATTTTTCACCTTTTAAATGTTAAATATCTTTATATATTCCATTGTCATTCTCAAGTTAGCAGAAATGAAGCATTCCTGTTGTGTTCTGCAAGCTTCTTCTTACTACATAACTTAAAAAAATATTTTCAAGTGCTCCAAGAAATATATAGTTCCAATGGGAAAGAAGTAAGAAATCTTTGACCCCAGTGCCATTGAAAGAGATCTAAAGAAATGCTGGTAGCCTCTTACCATAAGGCCAGCAGCACAGTGAGTAAGCACACAGGCAGCGAGATGGAGCCAAAGTGTCTGGGTTTAAATCCCCTCTCAGCTACCTACCAGCTTTGATATTTTGCAGCCGGTAAGTATTACTTATCACATGATTCTTGTGAGGATGCAATGAGTTAATGGCCATCAGGTGCTCAGAAAACTGTTCGGCACATAAAAAGTAACCACAGAAGTTACTGTATATTAAGTATTTTAACATATACTTTAACACATATAACACTACTGTAAGTACTTCTCTCTTTTCCTGACTTCTCTGTCCTTCCTCCTTCTCACCAGTCTCCTCAATGCCTCTTCCTCTTCTCTCTCCTCCTCTTTTATTAACATCTTTTTCCCCTTTGGGGGTTATCCATGAGACTTAATAATGAAATTCGGCCCTACCTGATCCCCACAGGAACTATTGAGTACTGCTGACCTTAGAGAGTCCTGCTCTCCATGCGTTATGACAAGAAAGCAGGCCTCCGTCCACCACTTTTAAGAGAGGCTCTGGTAGTCAAAAACGATAGAACACTTTGGCATTCTTTGAAATATGAGAAAGCAAATAAAACTAAGAACAATTTTTATCAACCCATAAGCTATTAGAATCATTCATAGTTTTCCATGTGTAGCTGTAAAAAAGTGATGAAATACAGGTTCTTTTTGTGAACAGTAAAATCATTAGGCAGAATTTCAAAGATGTGCAAAAGAAAAATATACAAATTGAGATCTCACAGAGTAAAAACAAGACAATTCTGAATTTCATTTTCTTTTAACTGTTTAATTGCAAGAGAAGAAGGTTGGTAAAAGGATTTAAAAAATGCTAGGAAATGTCTCTTTCCTATTTATAGCAGCAGAGCAAGTTTTGATGGGTGGCAAAACTACAATATTGAGCTACTTAGGTTTAACAAATGCACATTAGGAAAAATAAAATGCTTGTACTATCCTTGCAAAGTACTTCTAAAGCTGTAATTGCTAGGAGGCCATTTGCACGAGGGAAGCAGCATTGCAGACAATTTACCGTCAAGCTGACTCAGGGCACCCAAGTGAAACAGCACAATTTTAACTACAGCTCATCTATGCTTAGGCATACGTATACATATATTCATAAAAATGGAGCACATCTACTCTTTGCCATCTTGCTACCATCTTGCATTTTCCCCATTCATTGGTGATTATGGAAACTATGATAAATTGCAGATCTACGTTCTTGGCACCTGACTGACTACTTGAGAAGCTACACCACTTTCCAGGGAAAGAGAGAGAGAAATAAGTAGCCCCTCTACTCACTGACAACAAAGACTTCTGGCAACAAGAAATTCCTGCTATTTATAGAGAAATGTAATCACCGGGTAAAAAACAAATTATTGAAAATTTATGGGGTGATCACACAAGGAAATACACCACTAAATAATCTATCTTTGATGCTACAGTAAATCTGTCATGCCAAAAAGGGGTAACCATTAAGGTGCTTATTCTTCAAAATAGCAATTAGGTGACTATCAGTAAGAAACCATCAGTCAGACTCAGTAGGTGATATCTTACCCATATGACTGTCCAGTTAAAATTATGTTTTATCTTTTTATCTGCAAACATACAATTCCTTCAGCACAGATAATTTCAAGTCAGAAGAATGAAAGAAAGACTGAATATTCTAATTCTGAGTGCTATTTTACAGGACTGAAATTACTTCAGACTAGGCAGACAACCTTAAGGATAGCAAGGTTACCCACAATCAAATATGATTTCTTTGACTATCATTTCTAGGACTTTATGGCATAATAAACTTTCATTATGGGCCCATCATCCCACTTGGGATAAAAATAAAGTGTGCATTCAAGGAACTGACCTGTAGTAAAGAAATCTTTTACAATATGGACTCGTATCAACAGAATTATTTCACATCAATCAAATTGCCAGTATTTCCACGTAACAAAAATGAAAATTTCTTCCAAAAACATAAGTGTTCTGTTCGATTGAGTGATGAAAACAGAAACAAGGACACACTAAGGGTAAAATTAAAGTGTTTTATATTGTTTTATATCATCATAGTTCTTGCGGGCTTTCTGAAACATTAAGTAATATGTTGCTAGTTTCCTTACTCCAGGGCAATGGCTTGATCTTACTAGGTGACAAGTAACTCCTGAATTAGATTAGATGACCTACAAGGTCTCTTCCTCTCTAGGACTGTCAGGTCCACTTTGTTATGTAAATTTGGACAATTTGTAACTTACTTCTGGGAATGTGTTAAATTCAGGAATTTAGGACACAATTTTGCATTAAAGAGATGTTACAAAATTTCTAAATAGCACTCAAACAGCCTGAGGGACTTTATGTTATTTAACAAAAACTCGTATAGTACTTACAATGTACCCAGCCTTGTTCTAAGTGCTTTAAAAATATAAACTCATTTATACAGTATTTTCAGTATACTTAGGAACTAAATTCTTATGAAGCTTAACGAGTACGTGAATTGGCATTTACCAATGAGTTAAAGTGAACAACCACATTCATTTACTCTTTCAAATTAAAATTATTCATTCTAACAATAGGATTACCCCACAATAACATGAATCTGGTTAATCACTTCTCCTTACTTAAATCCTTAGATTGCCTTTAAGACAAAGCCCAAATTCCTCAGCAAATCCTGAAGATGCTGCAGCATCTACTCTCCACCTTCCTGTTTTCTCTCATCTGTCCCTTAAAGCCTAACTATTTGCAGTTAACAAAATGTGGTCCTGACTCCCACACACCTATGTACTTGCCGCCCCTTCAGTTTGATATGGCCACTCCTCCCTTTACTCTAGCCAATTCCTACTCTCAAAACACAGCTCAGACAGCACCTCCCCCTGAGAGCCCACCCTGACTGCTCACCTGTAAAGTACTAGGTCTCCTCTGCTTCCACAGCTCTCTGTGATCATCTCCAGAAAATCACACAGAAAGGCAGAGTGTAACTGCCTGTTCTCTCATCTATCTTCCTACTTGTCTGTAAATTCCCTAAATGCCAGAACTGTGTCTTTTTATCTCTAAATCCCCAGGGTCTTGCACAAAAATTGGTACACAGTAGGAGCTCAAGTAAATAAATGTCTTTAAATAGCAAATCAATAAATGAATATATAAGTTTTGTGAGCTGATAGAAAATCATCCTAATTTTACTTCTGAAGTAGAAAGGAAGTTGAAAAAATATCTATGGGTAGCTACGATGCCATAAATTATATCTATTTGATTACCAAAGAAACAAGAATGGCCAGATACAATTAACTTACATTTTCAGGTCCAATGATAGCTCTGAAGGAAACCAGAAATGCCAAAATGCAGGAAGACTTTTAGTTTCCTAGTTGTAGAAAAAGTTGACATAGGGCAACTAGGTCTTTACAACTCTAACTGCCAGATTCAGTCCTATGGTCAATGGTTTCTATCTGTGGTTTAAGGAGCATGGCAAACGGCAACAGCTCTCCAGGTGATCCAGACATCCAACAAGACGTACTGTGTGTACCTTATACTGTGCCAGGCACCGAGAGAATTTCTCCTAAAAATTACTTTGATGACAAGACAGTATCTTCACTTTCACGTCCGACTCGAATTAATAATCTATCATGAAGTTTAACCTATATCCTACCAATTCATTCTCACCTCACAGAAGGCCAGAGCCATTCTTCTCAATTGTGAGGTTTATTGCTGCAGAAAGGGGAAGCTGCATGGGCCCAAGGTATCTTCTGCCCCAAGTGGAGAGGCCTGTGAACCAAAAAACTGCAGAAGTGCTGCTCCATAAGTGGAGAGAAAAAAAGGAGGGCTGGCCTATGTTCCAAAAGTGGTAGTCTTTCACCAACACAGAGAAGGACAGAAGGTACCTGAGGGCATTACCAGCATGACGCAGGGATTCAGACTTTCCAGGTTCAATCCTGCAGTTTTCTTTTTTCTCTACTTCCATCTGTCTCCCTTCCTCTCTGAGAAAGTCTTTCTGATTTGTTTTAAAGCACTGGCCAAATCAGCAAAAATTTAGACTGCAGGAAACCCTACAGATGAAAGACTCCCTGTCTCCAATGAATAAATTGCAAGGAAAAGAACAAGGAAATGGAGGGGGAAACTATGCATCAGACAGATTTGACAACCAAAAAACAAACTAACTGTAGTCTATGGACATTATTTGGATCTCAGATCAAAGAAACTTAAATATATATTTATTATATTTATATATATTTAATAATTTATATATTATTATTTTAACATATTTATATATTTAATATTTAATATATTTTATACACTAGCCACAATAATATCATACATGTTTAAAAGAATCCTTATCTCTTAGAAGTACGCAATGAAATTTTTTTATGAATGAAATGATAAGATTTGCTTCAAAATAATACAGAAAGGGGAAGAAAATAGGTAGGATACAGATAAAACAAGACTGGCTATGAGTTGATAATTGTTGAAGCTGGGAGCTCATTGTAATATTCCATCTAGTTTTGTGTGTGTTTGAACTTCTTTATAATCAAAGGTTGTAAATAGGTGTGAGAATATTCCTCCACAAAAACAATCATAATTTATTGAAAAATAAGAGCGGAAACTGTGTGCCCTGCTTCTTCAGTTTTACTATAGAAACAAAGTTGAAATAGAAAAGAAAAATGGGTATTTACCAGAAGTTAATTTAAATAATAGAATCCTTCATTAAGGCTTAGAACATTAGATTTTCTACTACAATAATCTAACTTTGATGGATACTGCTGTAGCCCTTTAAATTAATTTCTATCTTATATTAAAATTTTAACGACTAAGCATTTGGTTTAGTTGCAAATTAGTAGAAGTACAGATTTAAATAGTATGTTTCTATTTTTACATATTTTACACATACCGATAAATTAGTATAACTATCACATCACCAAGATACATCTTAAAGTATTAATGAATGAATATATTTATACATGTGAAAATGTTCAGCCTGACTTTGCTTTAGTGAAGTTTAAAAAATTTTCAACTACATGAAAGAATTCTGTCTCAATATATACTTACATGTGAGTAAACTAGTTGTCGAGTTAATTACATAAATACAAAAAATGTTTACAAAGTCCCAAAATATTTACTGAAATTAACCAGTAAGTTCAAAATAATTTTCAGGCATATCTGTGGACGTGTGATATTATCTAAATATGGGTAAATGGTAAGCAGATTTTTTTAAAACAATTTATAAAGGCCCAATAAGCAACACAGTCCTAATAACACCAAGAGGGCTGCTACCAACGAAGAAAGTGGGGAGGGGGACGCCTCTTCTGGAAGGTGGCGGTGATTGGGTACATCTCCGGGGTCCAGCTTAAGTGAGCTGAGAACCTCGAAGTTTAGCTTATTTTTACGACTTGAGTTTAGTTAGGGATGTCAAGGCTGGTTTTTCCAATTTTTCTACAGTACCAATCTTGGTTTAAATCACTTATAAAGTCTTCTCTTTGAGGATTAAAACAACCACCACCACAACAACCATAATGATGATGCAAATCCTGCCCAAATATTACATCCCTTCTTGCCTATGCCTGGCTCTTGCTTGACGGAGGTGACAGGGTCTTCGCCCCTTCGCTCAGGTGGCCGTACTGCTGGAGGCATCCCGCACAACCTCCTCTTGAGCAAAGCCCCCGGCCTATGTTTCTTTGGGGGTCTCGTCCCCCTTTTCCCTTCTTTTTGGCACAGGGAGCGCCATGCATGGCTCGCGTTAGGATTGAGCTCATTTCACCGAAGACATTGCATCTCCAGGGCAACCGAGAGCAAACAGGCGGTCAAGATGGGCCGAGCTGCACCGAGGACCACCCCCAAGACCGCGCCCCTCACCTGCCCGCCGCCGGGGTCGCTCCGCACCCGCGTGTCGAGCGCGTCGTGCCCAGTTTCGTCTTCGCCGCCCGAGCGGTAGAGGAGCCGGAGTGGCACGATGCTCTGGCGCTCCAGGAAGCGGTTTTCGTTCCTCCTTTCCAGCTCCGTCAACGAGGCGTCTCCTCCAGGCAGGAAGGGGTCAAGGAGGGAGAGGGGAGAAAAGGCGAATATAAGGACCCCGACCCACACTCGTCAGTCCTGCGGTCCGACGTCTCCTCTATGAAAATCCCACCGCCCCCTCCCTCCTGGACCCCATCTGGGAAGGACGCAGACACACCAGCCCAAGAGCCTTGGACCAGCTCATCTGAGAGCATCCAGGATCGGGGCCCAGCAGCAGAGCACCCCTTTTCTCTTCTCCGTATTCCTCTTTTTCAGAAGAAACAAAACCCAGGCATTCGACCAAAGGTTCCTAAGGATTCCGCGCGCCCCCACGCATGTATTTTTGCTTCACTTCTCACCGCGCTTGTAGATAAAAAAAAAATCTCCCCGCGCACTGGGGAAATGGGGATGCCCCTTTTCAATGCTCTCGAGGGCTGCAAAGATTCCCGGGAAATGGTACGTCCCGAAGCCAGAGAGGGTGGCGAACTTACCTGCCCGGCCGCAGCGCGCCGGGGGGCAGCTCCCCAGGGCGCAGAGCAGCAAGAAGGGCACGGACGCAGCCGCCGCCGCCCGCATGGTGCTCCGGTCAAGCGCCTCGCTGGAGACGCTCACCTCCTCGGGCGCCGGCAGCCGGCTCCGGCTCCCTCGCCCCGCGCCCCGCGCCCCGCGCTCGCCTCGGCCGCCCCCCCGAGCCCCGGCCGGTGCTGCAGCGGCCCTGGCGCTGCAGCCTCCGCCGCGGCGCTGCCTCAGTGCTGCATTGTGCTCCGCGGGCGCTTCCGCTGGCGGGGGGAGCGAGCGAGTGCTGCATTGGGCGGTTGGCTGTAGCTAAGTGGTTTCTAGCGCCTCCCACCTCATCCCCTGGCGGAGGCTCTGGCGGGCGACGAGCGCTCGGCAGGGAGCGAGCGCCTGGTGCACTCGCCCCCTCGCGCGGGCAGGGGCGCGCGCAGGAGGGTCCGCTGGGAAATGTAGTTCTCTCTCCGCGTCCCGCTCGACTCCACGACGGCGCGGACTGTCGCGACCTCGTGACTGTGAGGTCCTCTGCAGCATGAAGACTGGAGAGAGGAAAAGGGCGAAAGAAAGAGAGGTCATCGCTGGCACACCTCCTGGCATCGAAGATAGCCAACTGCGCCGCTGCGGGAGCCGGTGTTCGCCCACTTCATCCGCAAAGATCTGTAATACTAATATTTCCCACAAATTTTGTAGTTACTTAAATTATTGTCAGGGAATCATACCCTCAAGAGTGCATGGTAAGTTAATTATTCAACAGATATTGATGAGGACCTACTGTGTGCCCGGTGGTGACTAAGTGCAGGGGACACAGCCGTGCACTACAGAAGCGTAAGAGGCACCTGCTTGCCGATACAGTTGAGTAAACACCGTTGTTTTGTTTTGTTTTGTTTTGTTTTACAATACAGTGTGGAAAATGTCCTGGTAATGCCTAGAGGAGGGTCACTAACCCAGCCACGGGGAAGTCAAGGGAGAACCTGCTGTAGAAGGTCTACGCAGACGCTTGAATGTCGTCCAACTCCCCAGGATCTTTCTGTTCTTTCTCTAATGTCTGCCTGCCTCAAACCTGCGTTTGAAACCAGACTTGGGGATCTCTGCTTTCTCAGGCTGCTTATTCCATTTTTCTCTAATTCCAAATGGTAGAAATTCTTGAGGATAAGACAATAATAAAATAATTATCAACAAAATTAACACGTGTGATACAGTACAGTTTTTCAGAGGTCACATGTATTGTCAGTTGAACCTTAGGTCAACAATTTGGTAAGTATTATTCCCATTTAAGAGAGGAGGAAATTAAAGCTTAGAACTGCACCTTTCAAATACTGTGGCCACTAACAACATGTAACTATTTAAATTTAAATTTCTTAAAATTAAATAAAATTTGAAATTCAGTTCCCAAGTCACACTAGCCACATTTCGAGTGCTAAATAAGCTATCTGCAGTTAGTGGCTATTGTATTGTACAGCAAAAATATAGAACATTTCCATCATTGCAGGAAGTTCTATTGGACAGCACTGGCTTTGAGAATTTAAATGACTTTCCTCAAGGTCGCATGACTAGTTATAAAAGACTGGATCTCCTGCTTTCAGATCTGTCTTTTCCTACAGCTCCCTGGTCGAACCTGCGTTTGTGTAATCTCCATCCTGGTTCTGGTCCTGTAAAACATGCAAAAGAATCTTCCACATGGTGCTCTTTGAAGATGTTTTTTTTCTTTCCCTGGGGGAAATTTTTTTTTACCCCTGCCACATGTGACGTGTTTCAGGTTCTCTCCCTGTTGTGATTTGAAAATAAGCTCCAGTGAGTCAATGTCCCAGCTGAAGTGTCGCATCCAGAATTAAATACAACCTAGACATGATTTCACAAGCAAAGAGTAGAGAGGGACTCTTCTGTCCCTTGTCCTAAATTCTTGCCCAAGAGACCATTATATCATATTTTGGTAGCCACATCTCACTGAGCTTACTATCATTTCAAAAAAATTCCCCCAAATCTTCAAATATTGAGACACTTAAGAATGCTATATATGACATGCTATTGTAGCCTGAATAAGGGCTACAAGTTTTCAATAGCACACTTTTAATCTTGATGCGGGAGATTCCATAATGGTTACAGTGAAAGAGAATCAGAACCCAAGGGCCTGGAAAAGCCCTTTACCTTCATCCCCTACATCATGGACCCAAATTCTTACCCAATTCTCTTAGTTGGAAGAATTAATTTTACAGGTTTTGTGAATATTGTACTGCTGTAAGTAGACTCCATAATTTTTCTATTTAAACATCTTTTGCTGACATAAGCAATACCTCCCTGTGTGTGTGTTGTGAGCATTTTTCTAAGGTAGATAGCAGAATGAGGAATTGCTTGATTTATAGAGTTTGCACACTTTTTAATGTAATAGATACATCCTTTAAACCACTCCATCTCCTTGGCACGCAATAGACCTCCTGAGAGGGAAGGTAGTGAGAACATACCCGTGGCTCTGAGCTACACTGTTTCTCCAAGGTATGGGGCTGGGGGCTGGGGAGAGTAAGCCTGTCAGTGGCATTTCAGAGCAAAGCATCTCATCCTATCAGGACAGAAACTCCTTCGAACTTCTGTGAAGTAGTGTGCTTCTGGCCACATCTTGCCTATTTCATGCATATATCTATATAATTTGTGGGGGTTTTGTTGTTGTTTTTCATTTGATTCCCACCATCTAGTTAATTAACACGTCCATCACCTCACACCTCACTGATTTATCCTTTTTTTTTGGTGAGAACATTTAAGTTCTACTCTCAGCAAATTTTAATTAATTTAATTACAGTGTTATGAACTATAGTCACCATGTTTTACAATAGATTCTCAGACCTTATTCATCTTATAGCTGAAAGTTTGTAGCCTTTCACTAACCACTCCCAATTTCCCCCACCCCCCAGCCCCTGGCAACCACTTTTCTACTCTGTGTTTCTATGAGTTTGACTTTTTATTTTTTTTAGATTCCACATGTAAGTGATACCATGCACTATTTGTCTTTCTCTGTCTGGCTTATTTCACTTTGCATAATGCCCTCAAGATTGTTGCAATTGGCAGGATTTCCTTCTTTCTCATGACTGAATAATATCCTATTATATATATATATGGGGGGTGTATATACATATATACCGCACATATATACCACATCTTCTCTATCCATGCATCCATTGATGGGCATTTAGCTTGTTTTCAAATCTTGGCTATTGTGAATAATGCTGCAGTGAACATGGGGATGCAGCATTTGTGGGGGGATGCTCCCGCCCCCAGCCCCACCACTCTTAATACCAAGAGTTAGGAGTTAGAGAGTTGGGGAGAAACTGAAGCTGTGGTTTTTGGCCCCCTGAGGCTAACCCTGATCTGTAGGGCTACCTGCACTTCCAGATTCTGGATTCACAGACCAAGTACACGCCCATTCTTATGTCTCCATCAAAGCCCCAAACGGCATTCTCAGTACTTGTTTGTTTTTGTACATTTATTAGAAAGGACTATAAAATAGCCACTTAGGCAACTTACCTCTCCAGTATGCAAATATAAATAAGTTGTAATATAGAAATCTTTTCTTTTAATATAAGAATGAGCCTGTCCAATTTATGCTGTACATTATTAAAGTTTTATTCACAGAGCTTAAAAAACTGTTTATCTTCTTTGGAAAAGCATCTATTTAGTTCCTCTGCTGATTTTTTAATCAGATTGCTTGGTGGAGGGGGGGGGTTGCTATTAAGTTGTATGAGTTCTTTATGTATTTTGGATATTAACCCCTTATCAGATTTGCAAATATCTTCTCCCATTCCGTAAGTTGCTTGTTCATTTTGTTGGTTTCCTTTGCTTTGCAGAAACTTTTCAGTTTGATGTAATCCCACTTGTTTACTTTCACTTTTGTTGCCTTTGCTTTTGGTACCAAATCCAAAAAATTATTACCAAGACTGATATCAAGGAAATTACCCGCTTTGTTTTCTTGTTTCAGGTCTTATGTTCAAGTTTTACAAGTTTCAGGTTTCCGTTTTATGGGTTCAGGTCTTATGTTTAAGTCTTTAATCCATTTTGAGTTGATTTCTGTGTATGGTATAAGATAGGGGTCCAAATTCATCTTTTGCATATGGTTGTCCAGTTTTCCCAGCACTATTTATTGAAGAAACTATCCTTTCCCTATTGCAGATTCTTGGCTCCTTTGTCATAAGATAATTGACTATATATGCATGAGTTTATTTCTGGGCTCTCTATTCTGTTCCAATGATCTATATTTGCGTTTTTATGCCAATACCATACTGTTTTGATCACTATCACTTTGTAATATTGTTTGAAATCAAGGCACTTGATGCCTTCAGCTTTGTTCTTCTTTCTCATGATTGCTTTGGCTATTTGGGGTCCTTTGTGGTTACATACAAATTATAGGATTGTTTCTTCTATTTCTGTGAAAAATGCCATTGGAATTTTGATAGAGATTGCATTGAATCTGTAGATCTCTTTGGGTAGTATGGACATTTTAACAATATTAATTCTTCCAATCCATGAACATGGAATATCTTTTCATTTATTTATGTCTTCTTGAATTTCTTTCATCGACGTCTTACAGTTTTCAGTGTATCGGTCTTTCACCTCCTTGGTTAAATTTATTCCTAGGAATTTTTTTTGATAGATTTGTAACTGGGTTATTTTCTTAATTTCTCATTCTAATAGTTCATTGTTGGTGTGTAGAAACACAACTGATTTTTGCATATTGATTTTGTGTCCTGCAACTTTGCTGAATTTGCTTACTAGTTTGAATAGGTTTTTTGGTAGTTTTTAGGGTTTTCTATTCATAATATCATGTCATCTGCAGATAGAGAGTTTTACTTCTTCCTTTCTGATTTGCATGCCTTTTATTCTTTTCCTTGCCTAATTTCTCTGGCTAGGATTTCCAGTACTATGCTGAATAAAAAATGGTGAGAGTGGGCATCCTTGTCTTGTTAAAGATCTTAGAGGAAAAGCTTTCAGCTTTTGACCATTGAATGTGATGTTAGCTGCGATCTTGTCATATATGGCTTGTATTATGTTGAAGTACATTCTCTCTGTATTCAGCCTATTGAGAGCTTTTTTCATGAATGGATATTGAATTCTGTCAAATGCTTTTTCTGCGTCTTTCGAGATGATCATATGATTTTTATCCCTCATCTTGTTGATGTGGTGTTATCACATTAGTCTCCTTTGAATCTCTTTGAAGTAGTGTGCTTCTGGCTACATCTTGCCTATTTCATATATATATATATATATATATATATATACAAAATATATATTTTTTAATGAAACCCATCACATATACAGAAGCCAGGTACATACAATTATGATAATAATTGGCAAACTTGAAGAGGCAGCCAGAGGAGGCCTGATCCTCAGAGTTGTGGAGTTGGTTAATAGAACACAGTTTCCTTAGGAGAAAAATGGTTGAACAACCAACAAGAGAATTACTCAATATGTACCATTAAAATAAATCAGTCTCGAGAGGCTGAGGGCAGTTACTCCAACAAAAAGTCATGATCTCTTGTTCTGCTTCCAGACTTTAGTCAGTTTTTCAACCCAGAAATCATTGACTGAAGAAAAGGCCATGTCCCCAGGAGAGGGACCCTGCAACACATGTAAGTACACATGGTAATGCTTCCTCTAGTCCTTCCCCAAAGGGACCTACCTCCATTTACTACTGTAACTGTGCACTGAGGAAAGGGAATACCTAAGTATTTGTTAGATGCAGGGTCTGAATTGACATTGATACCTGGGACCCGAAGCACCTGTTATGGTGGGGGCATGTGGGTGGGAGGGAATAAATGGAGTACTGGACAAGGTTTGGATCACAGTGGGGCAACAATATCATTTGCTTAGCCTCTGAATGTATCATTAGAAGAGAAATACTTAGTACTTCCTGAAATCACCCACATTATGTACATAGCCTATAGAGTAAGAATTATTATAGTAGAAAAGACAAAAAGAAAAAGAAGAAAGAAAAGAAAAGATCAAGTGGAAACCTCTGAAACTGCCTCTATCCCTCAGCCAACTAATAAATAAAAAACGCTGTCTTAGCCTAGGGTGGTGGTGGTGATGGTGATGGTGATGTAGGAAATTAGTGTTCCTGTTAAACATCTAAAAGATGGTAGATTCCCGTCATAATCACATGTGGGTCATAAAGGATGACAGAAACTCCATTAAGTAGTAGCCTCAACTGCAGTTGCAATGCCAGGTGTGGTATTATTTCTTCTTCTTTTTTTTTCCCTAATCCATCACATTATTATTCCTTTTTTTAAAAATTTCAAGTGTACATCGTTATATATTTCAATTTCTGTGTCGATTATGACATGTTCACCACCCAAAAACTAATTACAATCCATCACCACACTCATATGCCTAATCACTGCTTTCTCCCTCCCTTCTCCCCACTTCCCTTCTGGTAACCACAAATCCAATCTCTGTCTCTATGAGTTTGTTTGTCGTGGTTTTTATCTTCTACTTATGAGTGAGATCATATGGTATTTGACTTTCTCCTTCTGACTTGTTTCACTTAGCATAATACTGTCAAGGTCCATCCATGTTGTCACAATTGGCAGGATTTCATTGTTTCTTATGGCTGAGTAGTACTCCTGATACCGACCCTGATATTGGTTCCCCCACATTAAACCCAGCATATGTGGAGTTAAAGCTAAAACACTCATTCCCTGCTTACTCCCTGGCTTCCTGGCTCCAGAATCCACTATCCTCCATGGAGACAGACACAGCCAAGGACAAGCACCTGGACTCATTATCTCCTCCCTGCAAAGAGATACAGGCTGGTGGATGCAGCAAGGTCATGGGTTCCCTCCTCTCTGCAAGTAGTCTCAAGGCCAAAGACAGGCTGGTGGGAAAGCTCCAACCAGCAAGGCCATGTGCTCCTCCTCCCCTACCTAAAACCCCAAATAAAAACCCTTCCTTTTAGCTTTTTGGGGAGTTTGGGATTTCAGCATTAGCTGCCCTTTCTCCTTGCTCTGTGCTGGGCAATAATAAAATTCCTACTTTCTTCCACTACACCCAGTGTCAGAGATTGGCTTGCTGTGCAACGGGTGTACAAACTCATTTTAGGTTCGCTATCACTCCATTGTGTATATATACCACATATTCTTTATCGATTCATCCCTTGATGTGCACCTAGATTGCTTCCAATCTTGACTACTGTGAATAATGCTGCGATGAACATAGGGGTGCATATATCTTTATGCATTCATGTTTTCATGTTCTTTGGATAAATACCCAGCAGTGGAATAGCTGACCATATGATAGATCTATTGTTAGTTTTTTGAGGCATCTCCATACTGCTTTCCATAGTGGCTGCACCAGTTTACATTTCCGCCAGCAGTGTATGAGGGTTCCCTTCTCTCCACATCCTCTCCAACATTTGTTGTTTCCTGTCTTGTTGCTTATAGCCATTCTGACAGGAATGAGGTGATATCTCATTGTAGTTTTGATTTGCATTTCACTGATAGTTAATGATGTTGAACATTTTTTCATATGCCTGTTGACCATCTGTATATCTTCTTTGGAGAAATCTCTGTTCAGATCGTTTGCCCATTTTTTAGTTGGGTTGTTTTTTATTGTTGAGATGTATAAGTTCTTTATATTTTTTGGCTGTTAACCCCTTATCAGACATATGGTTTGCAAATATCTTCTCCCAATTCTTAGGTTGTCTTTTTGTTTTTTTGATGGTTTCCTTTGCTGTGCAGAAGATTTTTAGTTTGTTGTAGTCCCAGTTATTTATTTTTTCTATTGTTTCCCTTGCCCGATCAGACATGGTACTTGAAAATATACTGCTAAGACCAATGTTGAAAAGCATAATGCCTACTTTTTTTGGTTTTTTTTTTGGTTGTTTGTTTGTTTGTTTTAATTTTTATTTTTTTCGGTTGTACATCATATTTCGAATTCTGTATACGTTACATCGTGTTCACCACCCGAACACTAATTATAGTGCATCCCCTCACATGTGACCCTAATCACCCCTTTTGCCCTCCCCCTCCCACCTTCCCCAATGGTAACCACCAGTCCAATCTCCAATGCTATGTGTTGGGGGTTTTTTTTGTCGTTTTTATCTTCTACTTATGAGTGACATCATTTGGTATTTGACTTTCTCCCTCTGACTTATTTCACTCAGCATAATACCCTCAAGGTTCATCCATGTTGTCACAAATGGCCGGATTTAGTCATTTCTTATGGCTGAGTAGTAGTCCATCGTGTATAAATACCACATCTTCTTTATCCATTTGTCCCTCGATGGGCACCTAGGTTGCTTCCAAATCTTGGCTATTGTGTATAATGCCGCAATGAACATAGGGGTGCAAGTATCTATATGCCTTTGTGTTTTCAAGTTCTTTGGATAAATACCCAGCAGTGGAATAGCTGGATCATATGGTAGATCTATCCTTAATTTTCTGAGGATACTCCAAACTGCTTTCCATAGTGGCTGCACCAGTTTGCACTGCCACCAGCAGTGAACAAGAGTTCCCTTCTCTCCACACCCTCTCCAACATTTGTTGTTTCCTGTCTTGTTAATTATAGCCATTCTGACCAGAGTGAGGTGATATCTCATTGTAGTTTTGATTTGCATTTCCCTGATAGCTAATGATGTTGAGCATCTTTTCATATGCCTGTTGGCCATCTGTACTTCTTCTTTGGAGAAATCTCTGTTCAGATCTTTTGCACATTTTCTAATTGGATTGTTGGTTTTTTTTGTTGTTGAGCTGTATGAGTTCTTTGTATATTTTGGATATTAACCCCTTATCTGATATGTGGTTTGCAAATATCTTCTCCCAATTGTTAGGTTGTCTTTTCGTTTTGTTGATGGTTTCCTTTGCTGTGCAGAAACTTTTTAGTTTGATGTAGTCCCATTTGTTCATTTTCTCTTTTGTTCCCCTTGCCCGGTCAGACATGGGACTTGAAAATATGCTGCTCAGACCAATGTCATAGAGCGTACTGCCTATGTTTTCTTCTAGAAGTCTCATGGTTTCAGGTCTTACATTCAAGTCTTTAATCCATTTTGAGTTGATTTTTGTGCATGGTGTAAGGGAATGGTCTACTTTCATTCTTTTGCATGTGGCTGTCGAGTTTTCCCAACACCACTTTTTGAAGAGACTTTCCTTTCTCCATTGTATGTTCTTGGCTCCCTTGTCAAAAATTGGCTGTCCATATATGTGTGGGTTTATTTCTGGGCTCTCAATTCTGTTCCATTGATCTGTGTGTCTGTTTTTGTGCCAGTACCATACTGTTTTGGTTATTATAGCTTTGTAGTATATTTTGAAGTTAGGGAGTGTGATACCTCCAGCTTTGTTGTTTTTCCTCAGGATTGCTTTGTCTCTTCAGGGTCTTTTGTTGTTCCATATATTTGAGGATTCTTTGTTCTATTTCTGTGAAAAATGTTGTTGGAACTTTGATAAGGATTGCATTGAATCTGTATATTGCTTTAGGAAGTATGGACATTTTACCTATGTTAATTCTTCCAATTCAAGAACACGGAATATCTTTCCATTTCTTTGTGACTTCTTCAATTTCTTTCAATAATGTTCTATAGTTTTGAGTGTACAGATCTTTCACCTCTTTGGTTAAGTTTATTCCTAGATATTTCATTCTTTTTTTGGAGTTGTAAATGGGATTGTATCCTTAACTTCTCCTTCTGCTACTTCATTGTTAGTGTATAGAAATGCAACTGATTTTTATATGTTGAGTTTGTATCCTGCAACTTGACCATATTCATTTATTATTTTTAAAAGTTTTGAAGTGGATTCCTTAGGGTTTTCTATATATAAAATCATACCATCTGCAAATAGTGACAGTTTCACTTCTTCCTTTCCAGTTTGGATCCTTTTTATTTATTTTTCTTGCCTGATTGCTCTGGCTAAGACTTCTAATACTATGTCAAATAAGAGTGGTGAAAGTGGGCATCCTTGTCTAGGTCCTGTTCTTAGAGGGATAGCTTTCAGTTTTTCTCCATTGAGAATGATATTAGCTATGGCTTTGTCATATGTGGCCTTTATTATGTTGAGGTACATTCCTTCTATACCCATTTTACTCAGAGTTTTTATCATAAATGGATGCTGTATCTTGTCAAATGCTTTCCCTGCATCTATTGAGATGATCATGTAATTTTTATTCTTCATTTTGTTAATCAGCTGTATCACGTTGATTGATTTGCTGATGTTGAACCATCCCTGCATCCCTGGAATAAATCCCACTTGATCATGGTATATGATCTTTTTAATGTATTGTGGTATTCAATTTGCTGGTATTTTGTTGAGGATTTTTGCATCAAAAATGTTCATCAATGATATTGGCCAGTAATTTTCTTTTTTTGGAAGAGTTTGAGAAGGATATGTATGAAGTCTTCATTGAATGTTTGGTAGAATTCACCAGGGGAGCCATCTGGTCCTGGACTTCTATTTTTTGGGAGGTTTTGATTACTTTTTAAATCTCCTTACTGGTGATTTGTGTATTCAAATTCTCTATTTCTTCTTGATTCAGTTTTGGAAGGTTGTATAATTCTAAGTATTTACCCATTTCTTCTAGATTATCCAATTTGTTGGCATATGCGTTTTTGTAGTATTCTCATAATCTTTTGTATTTCCGAGGTGTCTGTTGTAATTGCTCCTCTTTCGTTTCTCATTTTATTTATTTGAGCCTTCTCTCTATTTTTGTTGGTGAGTCTAGCTAAAGGTTTGTCAATTTTTCTTATCTTATCAAAGAACCAGCTCTTGGTTTCATTGATTTTTTTCTTTTCTTTTTTTTTTACTCTCTATTTCATTTATTTCTGCTGTTATTTTTATTATTCCCTTCCTTCTAATGACTTTGGGTTTGTTTGTTCTTGTTTTTCCAGTTCCTTTGGGTGTAGTATTAGATTGTTTATTTGAGATTTTTCTTGTTTGTTGAGGTAGGCCTGAATTGCTATAAACTTCCCTCTTTGAACTGCTTTTGCCAAATCCCATAGATTTTGGCTTGTTGTATTTTCATTTTCATTTGTCTCCAGGTATTGTTTGGTTTCTCCTTTGATTTCTTCATTGACCCAATCGTTGCTCAGTAGCATTTTGTTTACTCTCCACATATTTGTGACTTTTCTGATTTTATTCCTGTAGTTGATTTCTAGTTTCATACCTTTTTGGTCAGAAAAGATGCTTGGTATTATTTCAGTCTTCTTAAATTTATTGAGACTTCTTTTGTGGCCTAATATATGATCAATCCTGGAGAATGTTCAATGGGCATTTGAAAAGAATGTGTATTGCACGATTTTTGGATGTAATGTTCTATATATAACTACTAAGTCCATCTGGTCTATTGTGTCATTTAAGGCCAATGATTCCTTATGGATCTTCTGTTTGGATGATTTATCCATTGGTGTAAGTGGAGTGTTAAAGTCCCCTACTATTATTGTGTTACTGTTTATTTCTCCTTTTATGTCTGTTAATAATTGCTTTATATATTTAGGCTTTCCTAAGTTAGGTATATAGATATTTACAAGTGTTATATCCTCTTGTTGGATTGTTCCCTTTATCATTACGTAGTATCCTTCTTTGCCTCCTGTTACAGTTTTGTTTTAAACTCTATTTTGTCTGATATAAGTGTTGCTACTGCTTTATTTGTTTGCCATTTGCATGGAGCATCTTTTTCCATCTCTTCACTCAGTTTGTGAGTATCTTTAGCTTTGAAGTTTGTCTTTTCTATGCACATATATATGGGTCTTGTTTTTTTCTCCAATTGGCTACCCTATGCCTTTTGATTGGAGCATTTAGTCTGTTGCCATGTAAAGTAGCTATTGATAAATATGTACTTATTGCCATTTTGTTACTTTTTTTCTGGGTGTTTTAGTAGCTCTTCTCTGTTCCTTTCTTCTTCTCTTGCTCTTTTCCCTTGTGGTTTGATGGCTTTCTTTATTATTATGTTTGGGTTATTTCTCTTAATTATTTGTGCATTTAGTATATGTTTCTGGTTTATGCTTACTATGAAGTTCATATTTAATAATATATGTATATAGTAATCTATATTGAATTGATAGTCTCTTTATTTTGACCTCTTTCTAAAAGCTCTACTCTTTAACGTCTCTCCTCCCACATTTTATGGTTTTCATATCATATCTAACCTCTTATTTTGTGTTTGTGTGTCCATTACCCTCTTATATTGAAATAGGTAATTTTGGTACTTTTGTCTTTTGACTTTCATATTATCTTCATAGGTAGTTGATCTGCTACCTTTTTTTTTTTTTTTTTGAGGAAGATTAGCCCTGAGCTAACTGCTGCCAATCCTCCTCTTTTTGCTGAGAAAGTCTGGCCCTGAGCTAACATCCATGCCCATCTCCCTCTACTTTATATGTGGGATGCCTACCACAGCATGGCTTTTTGCCAAGCAGTGCCATGTCCACACCCAGTGAACCCCGGGCTGCTGAGAAGCGGAACATGCAAACTTAACTGCTGCACCACCGGGCCAGCCCCTGATCTGCTACCTTTACTGTATTTTTGCCGTTACCAGTGATTTTATTGCCTTTTTCTTTTTGGATAATTTTCTTATTACTATTTGTGGTCTTCTCTTTACACTTAAATAATTCCCTTTAGCATTTGTTATAAAACTTGTTTCTTGGGGCCAGCCTCATGGGCCGAGTGGTTAAGTTTGTGCACTCCACTTCGATGGCCCAGGGTTTTGCTGGTTCGGATCCTGGGCACGGACATGGCACTGCTCATCAGGCCACTTTGGGGTGGCGTCCCATATGCCACAATTAGGAGGACCCACAACTAAAAATACACAACTATGTGCTGGGGGTATTTGGGGAGAAAAAAGCAGAAAAAAAAAAGAAGATTGGCAACACTTGTTAGCTCAGGTGCCAATGTTTAGGGAAAAAAATGCATTTAAAAAAAATGGCTTCTTGGTGAGACACTCCTTTAGTCTTTGCTTGTCTGTGAAACTCTTTATCTCTCCTTCCATTCTGAGTGATAACCTTGCAGGGTAGAGTATTCTTGGTTGTAGATTTTTTCCTCCACCACTTAATTATATTGTGCTACTCCATTCTAGCCTGTAAATTTTCTGCTGAGAAGTCAGCTGATAACCTTATGGGCTTTCCTTTGTATGTAACTTGTTGCCTTTCTCTTGTGGCTTTTAGGATTCTCTCTTTATCTTTAATTTTGGACATTTTAATTATAGTGTGTCTTGATGTAGGCCTCTTTGGGTTTATCTTGTTGGGTACTCTCTGTGCTTCCTGTACTTGGAGGTCTATTTCCTTCCTTAGGTTTAGAAAGTTTCATGTATTATTTCTTCAAATAGATTATCTGACCCTTTGTGTCCCTCTTCTCCTTCTGGGACATATATAACGTGAATGTTAGTGCACTTGATGTTGTCCCAGCGTTCCCTTAGACTGTTCTCATTCTTTTTAATTCTTTTCTCTTTTTATCTGTTCTGCTTGGGTGATTTCCTCTAGTCTTTTGTCTAGCTTGCTGATCTGTTCTTCCGTATCATCTACTCTGCTATTGAGTCCCTCTAATGAAATTTTCCTTTCCAGTATTGTATTCTTCATGTCTGATTGGTTATGTTTTATATTTTCCAATTCTTTGTTGACATTCTCACTGTGTTCATCTATTCTTCTCCCGAGATCAGTGAGCATCCTTATGACTTTTTGTTTGAACACATTGTCAGGTAGATTGTTTCTTTCTGTTTCATTTAGTTCTTTTTCTGGGGTTTTGTCCTGATCCTGTAATAGAACATATGCCTTTGTCTCCTCATTTTGCCTCTTTCTCTGTGCTTATATCTATGTACTAGGTGGGTCATCCATGTCTCCTGATCTTGGAGAGGTAGCCTTATGTAAGAGATGCCTTATGAGGCCCAGCAATGTGCTTTCCTCTCATCACCAGTTCCAAATATTCCAGGAGTGACCCCTGTGTGGGATACATGTGTCCTTCTGTTGCAGCAGGGTGCTGTTGCTGCACGTGCCCAGAGTCTAGGCTGTCCTCCTGACTGGCTGCTTGTAGTGCTCAGCTGCATATGGCTGCTATGAACCCTTCAGTCACTTTACTGGGGGTGGGGAGCCCCAGCACAGTTGGCTGCAAGGTCTAATAGCACATTTCTGTTGTAGTTTTTCTGTTAAGTGAGCATGCCCCCAATGTGGCTGGTTGCTAGGCTAAGGGGCTTACAATTGCTGTAGGCCTCAGGCCTGCAAGGCTGTTGTCAGCTCTCTCAGGATTGAAGCTGAGTGGGGCTGGCCCCAGGCATGGGAATACCAAATTTTTCAGGCTTTGGATGGTGGGCTGATCACCTATGTGGCTGTTTGAGAAGCACTGTTTTTTGGCCACTGATAAGGCCCGTGGCCCACAGATCCACACCCACCATCAACATAGTCCTGGCCTGTGCACACTTTCCAACCCCCTGGAGCTTACCCAGTCACCCCACTGAAGAGGACCCCACACACTCCCCAATGCCCCACACTCTCCACTCACTCCTCAAGCATGCCCTGCCCCACAGAGGCAGACCCATTTGCCTGCCTTCAGTGGATCCAGGCACCCGTGTCTATGCAGGCCCACAAGTTGCCTGAGGGCTTGCTCTTGGGTCAAGACAGTCCCTAGGGCAGGCTGCCTCACCTGGCTGAGCTGGATTAAATCGGTGCTCTAGTGGGTGGGGCAGACCCTGGGCTAACCGGCCAGGGGAAGAACTCCAATAGCATCTGCCAGCGCCTGTGTCTGTACACCAGTATTAGATCACAATAATGGCTCCCACCAATGTCTCAGTCCTTAGAGAGGTCTCACCTCTCACGGAGATGCACCCAGAGCCTATCAGTGAGGCCATTTTCACCAAAGGACTGTGCGCCCTTTTTTTTTTTTTTTTTTTGGTGATTTTAGGTTGCTTTCTGAAATGGGTGAATTTGTGTGTGGGCCGTTTAAGAGCTAGCTTTTTTCCCCTTACGTCCAATACCTTTTCTAGGGGTATTCCCTGTTGTAGTTAATAGCCAGCAAAGCCAGATATTATGAGACTCATCTCAGTTGTGCTGAGTCTGAAGGATGCTTATAGCAGCAACACTCCCCTGCTCAGGTCCCCAACTCCTCCAGGGAAGGCTTCGTGCCTTAGGATTGCTCCCAGCTTGCCAGCCATGAAGGTCTGCAGCTCACGAAGTTGGTTTTTCTTTCTTCAGCAGGAATTTCTGCCTCTTCTGCCTCAGTGGGGACTGTCTCTTGTTGCTATGGTTCTTTTCATCCAGTTTTCAGTTTTCTCTCAGGAGTAATTTTTCCAAAAATAGTTGTAACTTGGTTGTGTTCATGGGAGGAGGTGAGTTCAGAGTCTGCCTATGCCACCATCTTGACACCCTCTCCCCTGGTATCCTTTCTATTGCAGATGCACATCACCTCAGGTACAAGGTACACAGTCATTGACTGGACAGGTGCATAATTTTCCATCCTTGTCGGAAAGAGAGGATAAGAAGCACATTGCATTCACAGGGAAAAGGTTACAGCATACATTTATAGTTTAACCCCAGGGCTATTTAAACCTTCTTTTCCTTATTATAATTTGAAGAGGATGCCACAGAGAACATCACATTAATCCATTATATCGATGATACTGTATTTATCAGACCATATGAGGAAGAAGTTGCTATCACATTGCAAAGTTTGATAAGACACATGTTCTTCAGAGGGTGAGAGATATACCCTACGAAAATTCAGAGACCAGCCACATCAGTAACATTTTTAGAGTTCCAGTGGTCTGGGGCATGCCAGGACATCCTATCCAAAATGAAGGACAAATTATCGCATCCTGAACTTCCCAAACACAAGGAAGGAAGCATAATGCCTGGTAGGCCTTTTCAGATCCTGGAGGAAGTTTACTTCAACTAGGAATGCTGTTTCTATCCAGTAGCATGAAAGGCTGCCAGCTGTGAGCAAAAAAGGGCTCTGCAGTTATATGACCAGGCAGGTTCAAAGATTCTAGAGGTATCAGTGGTAGGAAAACTGGAGTTTATGGCAACCCTTAATAGGGAAATCACAACTGAGTCCCCAGTGGTTTTATAGTAAGGCCATGCCATCTTCACTGGAGAATTATGTACCTTTTTTTTTTTTCTGAGGAAGATTATCACTGAGCTAATATCTGTTGTTAATCCTCTTTTACTTTATATGTGGGTCACTGCCACAACATGGCTGATGAGTGGTGTAGGTCCATGCCCAGGATCCGAACCTGTGAACCTGGGCTGCTGAAGTGGAGCATGCCAAACTTAAACACTAGGCCACAGGGCCAGCCCCAGAATTATGTATTTTTTTAAAAAACTAAAATAGTTTGTTCTGTGAGATGATGTAATGAGAGATGGCGCACCTGACTATGGGGCAAAAATCATCATGTGGTCACAAATGCCAATCACAAACAGAGTTTCTGTCAGACCTACTAAATCATAACCTTGGGCAGGTGCAGCAATAAATCATTGTATGATGGAACTGGTACATATTGGATTGAGCAAGAACAGGATCAGAGGCTCAAGGGAGTTACATGAGCAGGCAGCCCAGATCCCTATGTCCCTCACTGGTGCATGAGTTCCTCTCCCTCAGGTCACATCTATAGATGTATTGGCCATTCCTTAAGACCAGATGAAAAAGGAGGAAAAACCCAAGATCGGTTCAGGGATTAGTTACTTCTGTGGGTACAGGCCAAAAATAGATGGCAACTGCCATACAGCTCTACTCAGGGGTGGTGCTGAAAGCCAGTCACAAGAGAAAAATCTTCCCAATGAACAGAGCTTTAAGTGGTGTACTTTGTTATCCCCTTTGTGCAGAAAGAGAAGTGGCCCGGGTTTAGAATATACATGGACTCTTGGGGAGTGAGAAATTACCTGACTGGCTCAGGGGCTTGGGAAGAGAAAGATTGGAAGATTGAGTACAAGGCATAGAGGCACGTGGCATATGGAAGTGGTCATGAAGTGTGAGCATCTTCATATTACATGTTAATGCCAACCCAGTGCTGGCACAATGTCACATGAGCAAAAGTGCTATGGTGTCAGAGATGAAAGCTATGTATGGGCTCGATAGGATGGGCTGCTATTCACCAAAGCTGATCTAGTTTTTCTGCCATTGCCAAATGTCAATCTGCCAGAAACAGAGACCAACACTGAGTTCCTGCTATGGCACAATCCCCTGAGGAGACCATCCAGGCACTTGATGGCAAGTTGACTACACTGGTCACAGTGACAGACATATTGCAGGTATGAGTTTGTCTTTCTTGCTCACACTATTACTTTTTGAAGGTTGACAGATGGCTTGATTCATTGGCCTGGCATCATACGTAATTTCGTGTTTCACTAGGGGATTGGCTTTAGAACAAAGGTGTGAGAGTAGGCCTATGAACAAGTGATCCGTAGGTCTCATTGCATACTGAATCACCCAGAAGTTGCTTGAGAACACTAAGAGTATTATGGCCTGTTAAAGGCACAGCTGTAGCATCAGCTTGGAGGCTTGGAGGTGATATTTTTGAGGATGGACTATCATCTTCTAGGATGCAGTATACACTGTTTACATGGTGCTGTTTTTGATAAAAGAATATATAGGTCTGGGAACCAATAGATGGAAGCAGGAGTGGCCCTCCTTGCCATTACTCTGTGACTCTCTTGGAATTTGTGTTTCCGATCTAAGCAACTCCTGTTGAATTACATATAAACTGCAACTACCACCTGGCTACTTTGGGTTCCTTGTGCCAAGAGACCAACAGGCAAGGAGTCACCATCCTGGCCCAGGTAATTGATCCTGATCCCTCTTTAATAAAGAACTTGCTTTCCCACCTGCTGTGAGTACTGACGGTAGAAATCTTTCAGCTCCTTCAGTTCTCAGCTGCAGAGCCTCATTGCCCACAGTCATGCCTCTTCCTGGTGCAGCCCTCATTGAGTGACTTATCAGTCATCTTCACCTACCAACTCTGAAAAGCTCCCTGTGGGGTCAACTGATGTCCAAAGGCACTCCTTTAGAATACATCCTGCATGCTAAACTTCATCAGAGTCTCCATCAACTCAACCTGTGATGAATTGCCATGAGGCCCTCAAGGAACTTGAAACTTTTGTGGGTAATTGTCAATTTCAATTTTTATACTATTTGAAAGTGCTAAGACAGGGTAAGGAAAAGATATTACGGGATTACTATTAGGGGTGACTAATTTGGTCTCTGCGAGCCTCAAGATAGTTTTTGAAAAAATTTTAAAAAAGCACAACCATTAATTTATCCCTTAAAGATGTTTGTTAACAATAAGAGGCTGCTTTTGAAACTATCATGATATAGTGAGAGCATTGTTTTCCTTTTTTTTTGTGGTGAGGAAGATTGTTGCTGAGCCAACATCTGTGCCAACCTTCCTCTATTTTTGTATGTGGGATCCATCACAGCATGGCTTGATGAGCAGTGTGTAGGTCTGTGCCTGGGATCCCAACCTATGAACCCCAGGCCACCGAAGAGGAATGTGCTGAACTTAACCACTATGCCACCCGGCTGGCCCCAAAAGGATTTTTTGTTTAAAAAAAAAAATGGAATACCTTCTAATTGATTTAAAACTAGCTGACTTGGGGCGTGCCCCATGGCTGAGTAGTTAATTTCACGCGCTCTGCTTCGGCAGCCTGAGGTTTCCCCGGTTTGAATCCTGGGTGCGGACATGGCACCGCTCATCAGGCCATGCTGAGGCCGCATCCCACATGCCACAATTGGAACACATGCCACAACTGGAAGGACCCACAACTAAAAATACACAACTATGTACCAGGGGGCTTTGGGGAGAAAAAGGAGAAATAAAATCTTAAAAAATAAATAAATAAAGGGGGCTGGCCCCGTGGCCGAGTGGTTAAGTTCGCGCGCTCCGCTGCAGGCGGCCCAGTGTTTCGTTGGTTCGAATCCTGGGCGCGGACATGGCACTGCTCATCAAACCACGCTGAGGCAGCGTCCCACATACCACAACTAGAAGAACCCACAACGAGAAGTATACAACTATGTACTGGGGGGCTTTGGGGAGAAAAAGGGAAAAATAAAATCTTTAAAAAAAAAAAAAAAAAAAGGTCATAAAAAATAAATAAATAAAAAAATAAATTAAACTAGCTGACTCATCTCAGGAATACAGACACTTACTAGGGACATTTTAATGAAAATTTGGCATGCTTAGGGGACGCGACTGAAAAATTAATATATTTTAGCAAAGAGAGCTAATAATGCAATTCTTCCTTTAGGATTTAAGTATTTATGTGCTTTTGTTTGAGCTATGAAAATGAAAAAACCAAATATTTAAATAAACTGAATTTTCACAAAGTATTAAACAAAAAATTTTTTTAATGAGAGAGCATAAACACCTGGTCAACCAGTTCCTTACTTTATCCACTTCCTTTAACTCTTTGTAAAACATTTAACAGCATACTTCTGGTGGGAGAAAAAAGGGTTTGGTACCATTAGTAAGATAAAACATTTCAAAAATATTGCATATACTTACTTTATCCTTTAAAATTTTCTTATGTATGATTAAAATTTAGATATTAGTAGAGTAGCATATGTATATTATGTAACACAATTTTTGCAGTTAGGAGTGATTTTTTAAAATAAACCAAAAATAAAGCTTTCTTAAAGGAAACTTCTATAGAAGCTGCCTTCTTGGTTTTACTACATCTGATAATTTCACAGAGTTCACCTATTCCTAATAATCATTTAAGCACTTGAGATTTGAAGAAGTCAGCAGAATTATTGATGACTGAACTTACATGACAGTACCAAAGCTAAATGCAATTTACTATCCACTAAAGCACAATCAAGTAAAATTAATATACAGGAACTTTGATAATTTTGACTTATTTTTTCACGAAGGAATTGTGACTTCATTATATATGTTTGCGTATGTATATGTCTCAGTCCGGTTCTTGGTTTCTTATTGTTCAAGTATTATCTTTTTGTTACATGCTATTCTCCCAGTGTTGAAAACTGGCATCTTTTTCTTGAGTAATACATTTTGCTGACAAATTATTTTTGCATCTTTAATTGCCCAGAGCTCTTTCTAGATTTTCCTTTTTTTCATTTTTGCATGGGATTTTAAGGAGGCTCCTTCCCTTTAATAGTGCCTACAAAATTAATGCTAATTAATGGCCCTTGTTTGCAAGGGCCTAAGTTCTGCTTTTTAACACTAGTTGTGCACAATTACTAGTCTGCCCAGGTAAATAGGTGGGCATATACTGCTGCTTTATACAGAAAGGGCAACTTCTTGGTTGAAATTTGTGAAAACATGGATGCCATACTACTTTTTGTGTAACATCATTAAACATTCCCTCTAACCAATGTAGCTAAAAGGCTAAACTGCTTTCTTTTGATCTAATTGTCTTTGTAGCACCCCATTCCTTCTCACCAGTGCCCACCCCTACCCTCCATGACAACGTAATCACAGCACACGGCTCATGTATTGCATTGTTGGTCATGGCACAGACTTCAAAGCCTGCAAGTCTATCGTGGCTGTCATATAAGGTAATTACTATCTCTTGAGCAACGCTGTGACCAGCATTCTTTAGACATTTTAACATGGCAATCCCATATTTATCATTAAAGATCCAGCTACCCAGTGAGGGTTTACGTTGCATTCATTATCATGTCTAAAAACCTTCCCATCTCCTATGTAAGAGGCCTGTCATCCTTATATTTCACTCTACTAATAAAACATAGCATTGGAATGATTCCTGACTGAAAACTGTAGTAAAACTTTCTTTGGTCTCACATTAATGGAAACTACATTTACAGAAATTTATACTTAAATATAGCATTTATTACTTTAATATATTCTTTAGATAGCAGTCTAGTATTAATTACACATCCATCCTAGCACCAAAGTGCTTAAAAAAAACCCATGCACCTAAATCTCATCTAACATAAAATATGCCCCACGTTTCCAGAAATCAGGATTCAAGTTCACTCGTTTTATGCGAAAGTTTTACACACGTAATCCTGTTTTTCGTTCCTCTTTTAAAGGTAGGTGTATTTTGTCTTGACATTCATCAGGGGTCTCTATAAATCAACACACATTAGAATAACATCTATATATGATTTCATAAGTTATTTTAATAGATATACTAATCTATGCATGCAGTCATTGGCTTCAAAAACCATTTACAAGATTCTATTGACTTGTGTAAAATAGTTTCTACAATTGCTTGTCATCTTAGAAAAATAAACATTCATTTTGAGTCACAAAAGCACATTGTCTTCACTGCTGTTTATCTACCTACTGGAAAAATAGAGCCACCAACTTTGAATGCTAGTCTGTTGCCCTTAGTTTAAGGTTAATTAGGTTGCCTATTTTCTTTCCTGTCACCTTTCAACTTCACTGCTCTTGATATCAAAAAATTCAACCTACATGTGCTTGCTGCGATTTGTCTGTCTAGATACTTTTGGCAAACCATGTCACTTTCAAGCAAACCATGAGTCTTCTAATCTTCCCTGCTGAGGATCTTTGAAGATTCCTACTTGGGAAGGTGCCTTGGTATATTAAAGATTAAGTGTCCTTTTGTACAGTATCTGGGAACCAAACCACAATTAAGTGCTGTTAAAGAATTAAAACAAAACACCCTCTCTGGGTAGACACAACCCGAAAGGCACCTTGCCAGGTGGCCGTGCCTTGACAAAAAATAGGAACAAGTATTCCTATCTCTACATGGATGCAACCTCATTGCCAGGCACACTACTTGTTGCAGATTGCAGGCTGGATTCCTACCTGCCCTCCTTCCCTTTACTGGGTGCCCATCTGCACAGCACAACCCACACAAACTCTATGTGGTGGTCCTGCTATAATTTATAGTAAGGTTTCAAATAAACTGAAACTTAAGCATTTTTTAAAAAGTAGAGTACTCATTATGAAGATCTTAGGAGAGTGTGTTTTAAAAGTCCAATGTTCTAAATAACAGTTCAAAAATAGTGTCAAAATAAAGTTTAACAACTTTTAACTACTGGAGGTGTTCAGCTTGAGGCTTTTCCTCCTTATTAAATACAACTAAGGCAACATAACTCCAAATCATTTTGAGGGCAATGTCACTGCAAATCGGAGACTGTCACTCTGAAGTCCAAGGATGACAGAGCAAGTTTAAATACCTTTTAATTATTTAGTAAATTTTGGGGAATACAGGTAATACTAAGCAGAAAAAAACCTTCTACAAGTAATTTTCAAAGTTTCATCTAGGCTTTTAGAAGGCTATCTATAAAACCTGACAAATTCAGATACACACATGCATTTGTGACAGAAAATGCTACAGTATTAAATTTACAATGGAAATAAGGTTTGCATGTATGCACCGTTAGGGATATTTCAGTGATCCTACTTAAATTAAGGTACTGGTATGAATAATTAAGTTGCTGAGAAGCCAGTATTTCTCATGATATTGTCCAAATGGTCAAAATAATATACACATCAAAGCATAGGAACTAATATATTAGAGTCACACAGGATTCAAAAAATTAAGACTGGTAATCAAATTTAATTTTTAGTGACAATGTATTCATACATTATTGAGTGGCACGAATTTTTACTGTGCAAAAAATGTCAGTGTAAATGCCTCTGGTATCTACAGATAAGAGTTGAAATTTTTCTAATATTGAATTTTCTCTAAATTATTGAGTCAAGTGCCTAATCAAAGGTGATTCTCATGTTTCAAAACTTATATTGTTCAATGCTATTCCTTCTCTTTCATTTCCTGATACTGAATTGGAAGAAGTTATTTCCAAAGGTAAAGGAAAACAGTGGAGAAATTATTTTATTTCATACGGGAGCCTGGTTAAGTTTTTCCTTCATGGCTTCCATTTACCCCTGCAAATAACCTAACTCCCCAGTGCCAACATAGTAGCATGGTCCAATTAGGTCAGCTTGAAGTGTCAATGTTTCTGGTAATAACTTCCAGAACCCAAACATAGAAATTAATGTTTTTTTCCTTTCTGTATGAAATTTAGGCTTTTAAAAGCAATACTGTCATGTTTTTATAGGAATCTATTTTAACAGACAATAGCTATAACGAGAAAGCCTAAATTTATAATGCTAAATTTTGACATACTCAAATTTCACTTGAGAGCACTTTCTGTGACACAAAGCAAACTTATCCACAATAATTTTTTTTTTTTATAATTTTTTTTTTTTTTTAAAGATTTTTTATTTCTTCCTTTTTCTCCCCAAAGCCCCCCGGTACATAGTTGTGTATTCTTCGTTGTGGGTTCCTCTAGTTGTGGCATGTGGGACGCTGCCTCAGCGTGGTCTGACGAGCAGTGCCATGTCCGCGCCCAGGATTCGAACCGATGAAACACTGGGCCGCCTGCAGCGGAGCGTGCGAACTTAACCACTCGGCCACGGGGCCAGCCCCTCACAATAATTTTTAAAAAACAATTATGAACATAATATGTAAAGTAAGATGAACCACAAGTTTATTGTACAATTTTTCTATTTAATAAGTATGCAATTCTGTAGAAAAATGCAAACGTCACCTTTATTGCTAATATTTACATTTGGCTCTGTAAACAAAGTTGGCAAAAAAACCCTAAGAATTTTATATATATTTATAAAAACTTCAAGAATATGATCTTTAATCACTTCTGAAAGTTTTTTTTTTTTAAGTCTAAAAGCCAGTAAATGTAGAAGTTGAAGGGGAAGAGAAAAACACTGACAACAGATTATTTGAATTTTCCTCTTCCCAAATATCTAAAACATCACATATACCACTGTTTTCAGTGTAGCTTGTGAAACCCAAAAATTCTGACTTCTCTTCACTAGTTTGAAATAAGTCTAGTAGAGATTGTACTGGTGAACTACAAATTCTCTTTTCTTCTTGTGTAATAAGAAATTCAGTTCTTTTCTTATCTAATTCCACGTTTGGTTCCAGATTTTCTTTCTTATTTCTTCCTAATAATATCTTCACTTTCCGGTGGATTTTACCAGAAGGTAAACTATCGATATTCTTGATGTCACATTCTCTGGGTTCCTCAGGAGGACTTCGGGACACAGTCTTTGCCTGAACTGTTAGGTGCTCCTGTGAACTGTTTATTGCTAACAGACCAGACTCATGACCAAATACGGAATGATGGTCCTTTTCCTTTAGATCCTTTGCTGGAAAAAGCACAGTATCTGACTTTTGTTTTGGTTGAGATGCACTATTATCCATATTGAAATTAGCAACTTGTATAGATGCCTGTAGCTTAAATGGACAGTGATCTACCTTTAGTTCTAACTCATCTTCATTTATAATTAATTTTTGTTCAGAAACATCAAGAATGTATCCCTGTTTATTTTTATGTAGAGGCAGATGTGTAAAATTGTCTTTTATGTCGTTCTCGGCTGGATTTAACACGGAACATTTATCAGTTGTTTTCTCATGAAGTCCTCGCAATTCACTTGAAGGATAGGGGATGCATTCTGAAATAAACACAAACTTTTGTTCAAGTTCCTTAGTTTCTTTATATAAGAAACTCTGCTCGATCACCTGTACATTATTTTCCCTGAAGTCTTTCTGAGAAATATGTTGTAATTCTAGTTTTTCTTTTGGCTGAGACTTTTTCAAGACATTTGCAGTAATAGGAGAAAGGGATCCAACACTGTATTTTATTCTTTATAGGAAAAAAAGACAAGAAGAAAATTAAAATAATTGCTATCAAAATTACTGAGTAGTTAAAAATTAAATTAGTAAAAATCTTCTAAAACTACTTACAAAACTTACTTAAGAAAATATTACAAAAATATAGAAATCTTAACATCCAGTTAAATTTACTTTAGATGTTTTTAAAGTAATAAAGCTTTACAGATATAGCTGAAAACTCTAGTTTCTTTTCATCCACATTTTTCCCTTCATTTCAGAGGTAATGGGTATCTTGAATCTGGCGTTTGAAACTACTTTAACCATACAAATCAAAGAAGATAGTAAAAGGACTTGGGTCTGTTCCTAATTTTTTCATTATCTTGAAAATTTCCATAACATCTATGCTTTAATTCACATTAATGTTGTCTCCTCATTTTACTTAGCAATGTAGAGAATGAGTATTTATTGGGAAACCTAAGGCAGAAATATTTTTTATTTATTACAGTCACGTGTTGCTTAACGACAGGAATACATTCTGAGAAATGCGATGTTTGCCGATTTGGTCATTGTGTGATCACAGAATGTACTTACACAAACCTAGATGGTATAGCCTACTACATACCTAGGCTATATGGTACTAATCTCACGGGACAATCATTGACCAAAATGTCATTATGCAGTGTGTGACTGTATTTAAGTATAAAATATCTAATATCACAGTGAGCTGAAAACTTGGTATCTTGGTAATAAAGATAATTTGTCTTCTAAAGATGACAAATTAGTAATCCTTAAGTTTCACACACATATTTGACGTGAAATCCTCTTCTTCATGGAGCCTCCGGATATCCTTAGGATGCTACTTTGTTTTAGATAATCCTAAATTACATACAAATAGAAACTTAACAGCTCACTAATTATATTTTATGTTACCCATGTCACAGATAACAGAAATAGAGAGTTCGCCTGCTCCTTCAAAACCAGAATGGGTCCTCTTATTATTTGTTTATACTTTCACTTGAGTCCTCTTGAACAAATAGAGGATAAAAACTGGAAAAACACAATTTCAACACCCTCTCTCCTTTAATGCCTAGAGATATTTAGGTGACTTGCCCAGAGAGATAAAAATTGTGCTCATAATAATAAGACAATTGATTAAAAAACAACCAGTTTATATATAAGTACTAGTTTAGAATTCTGCTGCAGATTGAGTTTTCAGGGAATTCTAAACAATAGCCCATATAGTTTTAATAGATGGAAATAGGCCTCTTCTTCAATTATCATACTAAATCAGTCATGAACAACCATTCCGAATGTTACAGAAATATGAGGTTTAGGAGCTGTTCTACCTAGATACAGTCAAAAAACTTTCTAGTTAATTTTGAGAAGCTGTACCTTGGTATTATATTTTCTAATGTTCTTTATGCCTTAAGATTAGTCTAAAAACAGATATAAGGACTACAGAACCTATTGAGTTGTCACCAATTCTAGGGTGTATCCATATGAAAGCATTTCTTTTTATTTTATATTTATGGCAATAATCTAACCAGGATCATTTTGTCAACAGGCAGTTATTGTACACCAAACAGAACTGTATTCACACTTGTCCTGTCAGTACCTTTAGTAAATATTATCAGCAAGTAGAATTTAAGCAGAAATATTTAGTGAAAGTATAAAGAAGACTTAACAGAAGTAAGTGGACAAAAGCTTCCTAAAACTCCTTGAGATTAATTAAAAATTCTAGCTTTTTTAGTGTGAGTAGATGGTAAACTTCACGGCTCTAGACCAGGGGGTGACACACTACATACAGCACATGGGCCAGATCTAGCTAGTCTGCTGTCCATTTTTATGAACAAAGTTTTATTGCAACGCAGCCACATCCATCCGTTTACATACTGTCTATAGCTGCTTTCATTGTACAATGGCAAAGCTGAGTAGTTGCCAAGAGAGATCCTATGGTTCACAAAGCCTAAAATATTTACTATCTGGTTCTTTATAGAAAAAATTTGCCAATTCCTCTTCTAGACTATAAAGTTAAGAGGACCTTAAAAGTAATCTAAGGTAAGCACTTTGGGTAGTGGAGGAAGAGGGTGAGAGGAATCAGTTCCTAACCATATTTATATCCTGAGAATATACATTCCTTCTAAGAACAGGAAACCTTGGATTTATTTTTAGTTTAATAAAAGTTTAGTATTCTAGTAAAATTTAAAACTTAGATTGAAATTACCTTTTCTTTTTAGGCATGTCCCTTTCATATTCCACAAAGTCAAAAACTAACTTAGATACGATATCATCAACAACTTGATAGTGATTACTCTGTGCAAAGTTTCTGTGTTGCTCACTTAGTAGATGCTAAAAAAAAAAGCACAAAATCACAAAATTATATTTTTAAGCCAACAGATACCTTTTGTTTAGGTTTTCTAACATTTTCATGTACCGAATAGATTCCTAATAACTCCTCCACAGAAATATCCTTTACTAGAACTCCAAAGGATGTTAAGAAGTAAAATAAAAGTAACTTCTGAGAAACCAGTAAAACTTCTTTGGTTTTCACTGTCTCCCATTTTTCAATGAGAAAAGTTAAGTACTAATTTGTGGTTTCAATGGAACTGAAAACAAACTAAGCTATATCAGAAAATGAAGCTAAAGATGGAGAAAAACAACAGTAACATTTAACAGTTAGAGTGTGCTAACATTTTCAAAAACACTTCTCCCTTTACTACCTTACTTTATCCTCATACAATTACCATTAAGTGAGGTAGGGATTATAAAGTACTAAATGAACGAAATGTTATAAATTAACATACAAGAATCCAGAACAAGAATCTAGAAGGCAGATTAAAACAAACAAATGAAATACAATGAACGCTGTGAAGTATAAAAAAAGAAGAAACGATTCATAATTGAAGAACACATTTGAGAATGGGGAAATAAATGATCTCAGATACCCAGTGCTTACTACCTAGAGTACAGATAGGTTATTCTCAATTTTAAGAATGATCAAGAACAAAAGTAAACAAGTTCAGTATCGGGATAAAACTCACATGGAAACAAAGTTCCTTTTGAATAGGTGGAATCTCCAGGCTAATTCTATCATTTGTCTATCAGCTGATCAGAGAATTATATCTAGAAGCCTGTACCAACATGATTATGGAACAACCTCATTTCTGTTTCCCCAGTTTCACATAATTTTAACTTTTGATGATTTGATTGTTTTTCCAAAAGCTACATTCTCCAGTGGGCACAAAAAAACACAGTATCCTGGAATATATATGTATTCCCTCTTTAGTTGCAAAATTTACCACATACAAATTATGTATGTCCAGTAATGTTAAATGAATGAAAAATAATTAAAATTTAAAAAGAAACATTAACTGTAAGTTCAAACTCAGTTTATTCATGTTCTTGGAAGGAAAAGTAATTTACTAATTGAAGTAAATTAAGAAAAACAACTTTCAACTTTTGTGTAGCTCTGGTCTATCTCCTCCTAGCTCTTCTAACTCATCCTTTAAATCTTTTTATTTTTTTAAAGATTGGCACCTGGGCTAACAACTGTTGCCAATCTTTTTTTTTTCTGCTTTATCTCCCCAAACCCCCCCGTACACAGCTGTATATCTTAGTTGCAGGTCCTTCTAGTTGTGGAATGCGGGACGCTGCCTCAACGTGGCCTGATGAGTGGTGCCATGTCCGCGCCCAGGATCCGAACCCTGGGCCGCTGCAGCGGAGCACACGAACGTAACCACTCGGCCATGGAGCCGGCCCCTCATCCTTTAAATCTTGATTTAAATGTCGCTTTCTCAGTTGAGCATTCTATGTCCCTCATTCTACATTAAGTATCCTAGTTATTTATTACCATTGCATTTTATACTGCACTTTTGTGACACCCATCCCACTTGCAAATACATGTTTTATATCTGTCTTCTCTGCCAGACTCTTAAGATGTTTAAGGATAGGGAATATGTTGGCCTTGTTTGTTGCTTAATTGCCAGTAACCAAATTTGTTAAATAATTGCCTTGATACAGGTGGAACTGAATAACTGTGAAATCTAAGATTCAAAAAACAAAAGAATATTTTCTTTATGCTTAGTGACTAAGAAGCATATACATGAAAAATTGTGAAAAAAAAAACCAGAAAAATTTAAAATTTCAATTCCCAATATCTACTTTCACTAATCTTCCTTCCTTGTGGCAACCAGTAACCAGGGTTGTCATTTTTAAGCTCCAAAATTTTATGAGCATCAAATTAGGATCACAAACTGATATTAAGGAAAGCATCCATTCTAGATTATTCTATCGCAAACAACACAAAGTAAAATTTCAGGACCAATCTGTAATTTAAATTTTCAAAATAACTTTTGGGAAGAGGAAATATTTCTGATAGCTTAGCTTCTAATTAAAAATACTTTTAAACTAACTGTATTCTTTTCCTTTCTTATGTAAAGAAAACACAAAAGGCTGACACAAAGCACTAATATATTTTGGGTTATATAACAATCAAAATTCAATGTAGAGTCTGAAGACAGAGAAAGTTTATGAACTAGATATTTTTAAGTATTATTCTTTCTCCTTAACTTTCCCACCGTCTTCTACCAAAACCAAGCACCAAAACAAATCTATCTACTATTTTAAAAATTAACTCAAATAAGAACAGCTAACATTTAAGGTCACACAGACAGGAAGCCAAGATTCAAACCTGGGCAGCTGGGATCCATAACTTTTACTTTTTTTTTTTTTTAATCAGTTTACAAACTCTAACAGTTCCCATCGTTAAAACTTCCTCTTCATCCCGTATACCCTTCCAACTATTCTATTTCTCTTTCTATTACTCCAAGAATTGTCTTCACTTTCTTCTTGTCCTCTCATTAGTAAACTACATGACCATCTTTTAATTGCTCAGTCACTCTTGACTCCTCATCTTCTCTCAACTCCCAACATTCAATCCATTGGCAAATCCTCTAGGCCTCACCTTTAAATTATATCCATAATCTGACCATCTCACATCACTTCTACAACCACTGCTTAGTTCAAGGCCACCATCATCTGTGCTCTGATCCCATCAATCAGTTTAATTTCGCACTTTTGCACTTCTTTCAACATCCATAAGTTTTGTTCTCTCACCTCTCGTAGGTGTCTACTCAAATACCACCTTATCAGTTTGGTATTCCTTTTCTAGTCTAAATAATAGCAACACCCCCATTCCTCCTTTATATTTTCTCATAGCACTGATCTAATGTTCTCTATAGTTCGTTATTCTTTTATCCTGTGGTTACCTATCTTTCCCAACCTCCAAAGAATGTAATCTTCACAGGAGTAGGGAATTGGCGTCTTTTGTTCACCCAGAGCAGTGATTGGTACATAGCAGGTGCTTAATATATATTTTTTGAAATGAATGAATAAAAATGATTTTTCAATACATATTTTCTCACTTTGGGTTCTTAAAACTTAGGATAATTCTACCAAAAAGAATATACACTAGTTAATAATTATCAAGTTGTAAGCCACAATCAGAAAAGTAAGTTAAAATTCAAATAGCAAATATTATTCATAGTTTAGAAATATCAAGCCCCTAAATATAAAATTACATTTACAGTTTCGAGATCTTCATATTTCTGCAAGCAGCATTCACAATATCCTTTTTTTTTCTTCTCTTTCAATTGGAGTTGAATTGGGATTCCACCACATTTATCCCCATCTGTTTGGATTCTGATAGAAATAGATGGTAAAAGAATTAACTGCTGAACAAAAGGAGTAATTTTTAAAATTCATAGTCCACACCTATCAAACAGGATCTACTATAATTTAGAGAGATTTCTATCAACAAATATATATATACATACATGTATATATATATATTTTAAAGATTCTACTTTTCCTTTTTCTCCCCAAAGCCCCCTAGTACATAGTTGTATATTTTTAGTTGTGGGTCCTTCTAGTTGTGGCATGTGGGACACCACCTCAGCATGGCCTGACAAGTGGTGCCATGTCCGTGCCCAGAATCCGAACTAGCAAAACCCTGGGCCACTGAAGGGGAACTTGGCCATGGGGCCGGCCCCCAACAAATAGTTTTAACCATATTTCTTTTTAAGAAATTGAGAAGCAAATTAAGAATGAAATGATTATTCTGGAGACTATTTCAGATCACTAGAGAAACAACACATTTAAATTATTTGCAAATATTTTCAAGACTGCCCCCAATCTATCTAAAGTTTCTAAATGTGACACATTTAAAAGAGATTCAGACTTCAAATCTAGCAAAGGGGCATTAGAAATATACAGAGGGGAAACCATAATTGCAATCAGAAACACACATACATACACACACAATGGCACTGAATGAATTACAGTCACGAGCCACATAAGAAGGTTTTGGTCAATGAGGACCACATACATGATGGTGCTCCCATAAGGTTAGTACCATAAAGCATAGGTATGTACTAAGCTATACCATCTAGCTGTGTGTAAGTATACTCTATGATGTTTGCACAATAACAAAATCACCTAAAGACACATTTCTTATAACATATCCCTGTCATTAAGTGATACATGACTGTATTTTAAATGTTTAAAAGATAAAAAATTACTTGAAGTTTAAACCAACCTTAGTTTAACCTGAGTTTGCTTTTGGATGCTAGATGGCTTATCTACATCAAATGGACTGGAGGGCTTCTGAACAGAATAATTTATGAAAGGCATATTGGTCAGCTGAAGATAAAATGGCCTATACAGTCTAAAAGAATAAAAAGACAAATACATGAGATTCTTTATGATGAAAGAAATCATGTTTGTAGTCTTATATTTCAAAATCAGGTAATTCATCTGGACTCTGAAAGAAACAACAGAAACCAGTTAGGCTTTCCTTCCTAATTTCTAAACCTAATTTATTTTAACATACAAAAAACCTTTTTTTTTTTTAATTGTGGTAAAATACACATAAAATTTACTATCTTAACCATTTGTAAGTGTACAGTTCAGTCGCATTAAGTACATTCACGTTTTACAACTATTGACTCTGTCCATCTCCAGAACTCTTTTCATCTTGCAAAACTGAAACTCTGTACCCACTAAATAGTAACTCCCCATTCTCCCTTTCCCACCAGACTGCAGCAACCATGATGGTACTTTCTGTCTCTATGAATTTGACTACTCTAGGTACTTCATTAAGTGGAATCATGCAGTATTTTCCTTATTTCACTTCGCATAATGTCCTCGAGGTTCATCCATGTTGTAGCATGTGTCAGAATGTCACTTTTTTTTTGGTAAAGGATTGGCCCCTGAGCTAATATCTGTTACCGATCTTTTTTGTTTCTTCTTATTCTCTCCAAGGTCCCCCAGTGCAAGGTTGTATATTCCAATTGTGAGTGCCTCTGGTTGTGATATGTGGGACACCACCTCAGCAGGGCCTGATGAGCAGTGCCGTGTCTGCACTCAGGATTTGAACCAGCAAAACCCTGGGCCGCTGAAGTGGAGCGTGCAAACTTAACCACTTGGCCACAGGGCTGGCCCCAGAATTGCATTCCTTTTCAAGGTTGAATAATATTCCATTGTATTTCAATACTATTTGTTGAAAAGACTGTCCTTTCCCCACTCAATGATCTTGGCATCTTTGTCAACAATCTTCTGACTGTACATGTAAAAATTTATTTCTAGGTTCTTTATTCTATTGCACTGGTCTATACACTTGTCTTTATGTCAGTACCAAACTATTTTGATTATTGCAGCTTTGTACTAAGTTTTGAAATCAGGAAGTGTAGACCTCTAACTTTGTTCTTCCTTTTCAAAATTGTTTTCTATGTTCAGGTTCCCTTGAGATTCCATATGAATTTTAGGATGGATTTTTCTCTTTCTGCAGAAAAAGTCATTGGGATTTTGGTAGGGACTGCACTGAATCTGTAGATCACTTTGGGTAGTACTGACTTTTTTTTTTTTGGAGGGGGAAGATTAGCCCTCAGCTAACTGCTGCCAATCGTCCTCTTTTTGCGGAAGAAGACTGGCCCTGAGCTAACACCCATGCCCATCTTCCTCTACTTTATATGTGGGACACCTACCACAGCATGGCGTGCTAAGCGGTGCCATGTCTGTACCCGGGATCAAAACCAGTGAACCCTGTGTTGCTGAGAAGCAGAACGTGTGAACTTAACCACTGTGCCACTGGGCTGGCCCCCTGACATCTTAACAATATGAAGTCTTCCAATCCATGAACATGGGATGTCTTTCCACTTACTAGTGCCTTCTCTAGGCCTAATTTTGAATTGCATTTTTTCCCCCATAGTAACACATTTCACAAAAAGAAGCATTAAGTACATGTTTGTCACCTTAGTAAAGTATCCAAGAGAATTATACCACACATGTCTAAATGAGTAACTGGAAAGTCAAAGAAAGTAATCTAATTTTTCCAGGTGAAATTAATTCACTTATATTTGCAGTCTTAAGACTATCTTATAATGCTTCTGAGTGAGTTTAGGAAAACCACCAGATTAGATGTTATATTCAGATTTTGTATTTCCATATAGTACCTAATAATTTCCTTTTCACAAATGTAGAAGCAATCTTTAAGTAGTAGTTCTAAACCATATGGTACTGCATTAAGCCAGAGAATGGTTATCTGAAAAACTAAAAAAATGAGTTGATCTCATGACTGCTCTAAACTAGATATTTCAACATACTAAAACTAAATTCAGTTCATGAACACAAATTAATTAATACTACTTTCTGTAATTTGTCCTACATGCATATTAATATAAATCTAATATAAAGAGACCTAACAGTATTAATGAAGATAGCTTAATTAGATTTTCTCCTTTAATAATGTATTTAAATCATACAGATTGAACTTAGATACTTACTGGCCCATATCTTCAACTTTTACAAAAGGCTTTTTGAGTCTACCTGCTTGAGAATATACAAAACATGATATTAGATACAAATGCAGCATTTCTTTTTTTGTAAACAAAACTACTCTAGCTAAAAAAAACCCCAACTACGTATACGTTATCTATTTCTTTTCAATTCAAAGTTTTAAGCCTCAAGGGAGGTATTTTACAATATCATCCCATTTCCAACATAACAGAAACTCTGTCTATATTCTGAGATTTGTAAACTGAACGGACCTCCAAAGGATCTATGAATAGAATTCAGGAGAATCATGAGCTGGAACAGGAAAAAAAATTCAACTTTTATTTTCACGAACCTCTAACTGAAATTTAACATTTCCTTTAATTTTGTATATAAGCAACAGGATTACAGTAGTATTAGCAGTGCCTGTAATTTTGATATCAAGTGAAACAGATATTTTCACATCATATCAGTTATTACAGATATCTCAAACCATCATTTACGCCTATCACTTCAAAACTACAAGAGGAATTAGAATCACTGCTAGAGCTTGTTTTTAATGGGTAATAAAAGCAAGTATATCACTATTTCATTATCAAATATATTCTGATAACTGAATTCTAACGTATTTGATTTTCTTAGTAACAATGATTTTTTAAAAAATGTGTTTAAAAACATTACTCTGAGAAAGGGTCTATAGGCTTCGCCAGACTGCCACAGGGGTCTATGTTCTAAAAATGGCTAAGAACTACTAAGGAAGTCATTTAAAGGGCTGTTTACATATTTTTTAGAAGATTTTTATATGATTTGTTCTGTTTTCTAAAAGTAAACTAACCACATAATTTAAGGATATCAAAATACTTACTTCTTGCTTTCTGTGTACCAATACCTACTCTTTTCCCCTACAAAAAAAAAAAATAGGTGTAGTGAAAACACTGGGTTTGAAAGTACAGTGAAACACCCACTACAATTGCTCTCTATCCTCAAGACAAAAAAATCATAGAGGAAAAGAACTACATAAAAGAAGGGTGATTACCGTAGTTTTGTGGGGGAGAAAAAGAGCGAAACTTGCTTTTTTAAAATCAACTCAACCAAAAAAATGAAAGGAAACAATAATCATTCAAGAATTAAAGATCTTAACCATTGATATGGAACTTAGTAATACAAGTTCACTTATACAATACAGATAAGTACCTTGGATTCTAGCTATAACTGTTTTTGTCTTCACAAAAATAAATCAACCAATAAGGAAAAGTACACTTAATGAAACAATCTAAAAATAGTTACGTAAGTTATTTTTAAGCTCTTATTCAGCAAAACCTTTGTGATAAACTGAAAAAGGAATTATTAAAAAATTTATTAGTTGTCAATTCTAGTCAAGATGAAATACATCCAATATGGTCAATAAATCCTACTAATTAAAACTAAAAACTCTGGATGAAATACTTAAGCAACTATCTGCAAACTGAAAAGTAAACAAAAGCAGGCATATTGAGGAGGGAAATCAAAACTTTGAGAGGCTATCTTTACAGGGCCAAGTTTCACATTTCCCCTCTCCTTTTCGCTTGCAACGCTGAGTAAAGGATGGACCTCTAGTCACGAAGTTGGCAGCAACAGTGGAGCCAGTGGCTAAAATTCCTAAACAAACTCTGTCTTTGTGGCTAGAAGGAACCAGAAGAGAGGCTCCTGCAGTCCAAAGAGTACAAAGGGAAACCTGGTATTATTTCTTCTTTCTTTTCTCTTACAGTTTTGCCCTGAGGGTGGGCCCCAGTTATGAAACTGCAGTTGTAAAGGTGCCACAGGCAGCTAAAGTTGAGAAACCATGCATTTCTGACCAGAGGGACTAGGAAGGGCCATTGCAGGCTGGAGAGTGAAGGGGAAAACATAGAGAACAGCAAGCTGGAGAAGATGATCCTAAATTTCCTGTATAAACTCACATTAAGTGCCAGGCTTAATCTCCAATGATAAACTCTAAGCTGCATATGCTAAGGAGAGACCCAAAGCAGCACAGCAAGGGCTTTGAAAATCGAACTAAGATTTAAACCACTGCCCAAGTTTTGAACTAACCTGTAAGTGATGCATGTGCAGAACAAACAGAAAGCTGTACAGAAGTCTTTGAAAACTAAAACAAATTAGAACTGCCACCAACAGAAACTGAGACAGAACTGATAGTTTGAAAAAACTGGATGACTGTCTGCTGAAGCAATGACAGCAACAACAACAACAAAATCAGCATTCTCCAGAGAAGCGTAACAGGTGTGGGGTCTACACAACATAACATTTACAATGTTTAGTATGCAGTAAAAAATTATCTGATATATTAAGAACCAGGAAAACATGATCAATTCTTGAGGGAATAAGACAATCAGATGTCAACTGATAGTGGCTGATGTTCCTGATGTTGGAATTATCAGAAAAAGACTTTAAAGTGAAGGTAAACACACTTAAAATGAATGGAAAGATAAAAGTTATCAACAGAAAAACAAACTACAAAAAAGAATCAAATGGAAATAGTAGAACTGAAAAATATACAATTTGAAATACAGAATTCATTGGTTGGGCTTAATATCAGAACACAGATGACAGAACAAAGTGTCAGTGAACTTGAAGACAGATACATAGAAATCTTCAATTAGAAGAACAGAGAGAAAAAAAAAAAATGGAAAAAGAAATGAACAGAGCCTCAGAGACCAAGCAATTACCTAGCTATAATCTATATAGCTATAATCAATATTCAAAAGTCTGACAGTTTTATTAGAGTTGTAGAAAAAGAGAGACAATGGCGAGGAAAAAAATTTTAACAAAATAATAGCAGAAAATTTTCAAGCATAAAATTACAGATTCAAGAAGCTCAGTGAACAGCAAATAGAACAATTTCAAAGTATACCAGGCCTAGGCATATTACAATCAAACTTCAGAAAACCAAAGACAAAGAAACAATTTTGAAAGCACATAAAGTATAAGGGAACAACAATTTGAATGACTGCAGATATCTCATCAGAATCAGTGGAAGCCAGAACACATAGTTGTAGAACACTTGTAAGTGCTGAAATAAAAAACTTTTAACTCATAATTCTTTATCTGGTGAAAATACACTGCAAGAAGGAAGTCAAAATAAAGACCTCAAATGGAGGAAAACTAAGAGAACTCATTGTCAACAAACCTGCTCTTAAAAAATGCTAAAGGAAGTTGTTCAGTCCAAAGGAGAAAGAGCAAAAGATAAACATTTAGGTAAGTAAGATTATTTTTCTCCTCTTAAGTTCTTTAAAATACATATGACTTTTTCAAGCAAAAAGGATAACATTGTCTGGTGGATTTTTCATATATGCAGATATAATAAAAATAACTATGCCATAAAGATTGGTGGGGGAAGGTAAAAGGGCTCAAAAAATTTTAAGGCTTTTACATTTTATTTGAAGTGGGTACAGTATTAATTCAAAATAGACTGTGAAAGGTTACATATGTATATTTTAAATCCTATAGTGACTACAAAAGAAAACTATTAAGTAGAGTGGTAGGCCTAAATTCAATGATATTGATAACTACATTAAGTATAAATCACAACATACCAATTAAAAGATAGAGATGGCCAGATTTGATAAAAAGACAACTTTTTACTGTCTACAAGAGACTCATTTCAAATATAAAGACAGGGGCCGGCCCAGTGGCATAGTGGGTAAGTTTCGGGCGCTCTACTTTGGTGGCCCAGGGTTCAAAGGTTCAGATCCTGGGTGCGGACCTAGCACTGCTGGTTAACCCATGCTGTGGAGGAATCCCACATAAATAGAAGATTGGCACAGATGTTAGCTCAGTAACAATCTTCCTCACACACACCCACACACACAAAATAAACATAATAAAATAAAGACAAAGATATGTTAAATGTAAAAGGAATCAAAAAGATACACCACACAAACACTCGTCAAAAAGGAAGCTGGAGTACCTATATCCTATCAGACAGAACAGACTTCAGAAGAAAAAATACTAACAGAGACAGAGAGGGATATCATATAATGATGAAAGTGTCAATTTATGTCAATTCACCAAGAAGAAATAAGAATATTAGATGTGTACAGACTTAACAAGACTCAAAATACATGAATCAAAAACAATCAGAACTGAAAGGAAAAATACACAAATCCCTAATTATATTCGGCACTTCCATACTGCCCCTCCTCAATAACGCCAAGAACAAGACAGAAAATCAGTATGGATACAGAAGACCTGAACAACACTACCATCCACTTGACCTATTTCACATTTACGGAACATTTCACCCATTAACAGAATATTCATTTTTTTCAAGTACACATGGAACTTGCACTAAGACAGACTATATTCTGGGCAACAAAGCAAACCTTGACTTAAATCAAAGAACTTAAATCAAAGTAAGTGCTCTGACGATAACAGAATTAAAACAGAAATCAGTAACAGAAAAATATCTAGAAAATCCAAAATTATTCTAAAACAAATGATATAATTCCAAACAACCTGCAGGACAAAGAGTAAGTCATAAGACAAATTTCAAAATATTTTTAATTGAATGAAGATGAAAATCCAACATATCAGCAACAGGAACTCTCATTCATTGCTGGTGGGAATGCAAAATGGTACATGCCATTTTGGGAGACAGTTTGGTGGTTTCTTACAAAACTAAACATACTCTTACCATATGATCCAGCAACCAAGCTCCTTGGTATTTATCCAAATGAGCTGAAAACTTATGTCTACACAAAAACATGTGCATGGATGTTTATATCCATAATTTACCCATAACTGCCAAAACTTGGAAGCAACCAAGATGTCTTTCAGAAGGTGAATGGGTCAACTGTGGCACATCCAGACAATGGAATATTGAGTCATAAGAAGAAATGAGCTATCAAGTCATGAAAAGCTATCAAGCTATGAAAAGACATGAAGGAACTTTGCCTATTACTAAGTGAAGAAACCAATGTGAAAAGGGTACATATTATATGGTTCCAACTATATGACATTCTGGAAAAGGCAAAACTATGGAGACAGTAAAAGGATCAGTAGTTGCCTGGGGTAAGTGGGGGAGGGAGGGATAATAGATGGATCATGAAGAATTTTTAGAACACTGAAACTATTCTGTACGACACTATGATGGTCGATACATGTCACTAAACATTTGTCTAAACCCATAGAATGTATAACACCGAGTGAACCCTAATGTAAACTATCAGCGATTGTAACAAAATGTTACTACTCTGATGGGGGATGCTGATAATGGGGGGGGAGGCTGTGTGTATATGGAGGCAAGGGGTGATGAGAAATATCTGTACCTTCTACTCATTTGGCTGTGAACCTAAAGCCGCTCTAAAAAAAAACGAAGTCTATATATTAAGAAAAGATTCAGCATAAAATGTGTGACGCACCTAAAGCAGAGCTTAAAGGGAATTTACAACAAAGCTGGTTCTTTGAAAAGATTAATAAAATTGACAAAACTCTAGCCAAGCTGGCCGAGAGAGAAAAAAAAAAAACCCCACCAGAATAATGTTATCAGGAACGAAAGAGGAGACGTTACAGACCCCTAGACATTAAAAGCTTAACTTAATAAGGGAATATTACAAACACTTTTGCCATCAGACTATTTAGACAAAATGTACAAATTCCTTGAAAAAAATACAAAAATACAAACCAAAGTGCACTCAAGAAGAAAGAAATAACCTGAATTTCATCTATCTAATAAAGAAATTGAATTCGTATTTGAGAATTTTCAACAGAGAAAACTCCAGGCCCAGATAATCTTACTGGTGAATTCTACCAAAAAATTAAGAAATAAAACCAGTTCTACAAAAACTGGTCTAGAAAACAGAAGTGGAAATACATCCCAGCATTTTATGAGGGCAGCATTACCCTAACACTAAAACCAAACACAGCAAAAGAAAAAGACCAACATTCTTCATGTACATATAGGTAAAAAATTCTCAACAAAATAAGTTTCTGGTAAACTAAGGGAAAAAACCCCTCAAAACATTTTTTTCTTTTTTTGAGGAAGATTAGCCCTGAGCTAACTACTGCCAGTCCTCCTCTCTTTTTGCTGAGGAAGCCTGTCCCCGAGCTAACATCGGTGCCCATCTTCCTCTACTTTATATGTGAGATGCCTACCACAGCATGGCATGCCAAGTGGTGCCACGTCTTCACTTGGGATCCGAACCAGCGAACCCTGGGCCGCTGAGAAAAGGAACGTGCGAACTTAATCGCTGCGCCACTGGGCCGGCTCCTCAAAACATTTTAAATAAAGTAGTGGAGCAAATACATTTATCCAACTAAGTTTTTAAAAACATTCATACTAAACAAGAGCATTTATGAGACTTTAATGTCTTAAAATTTAAATACATTATTTAGTGTGCATAAAACTTATACACATCCATTCAAGACCCATAAAAGCATCTTCATTAAAAAACTTTATGCTTTAGCACTTGGCAAATGAAAAATTTTCCAGAAACATTTTTTCCTCACATAGAGAAAAAAAATTCAAGTATTGGAACCAAGTTGACCAGTTATACATCCTGGATTATGAAGGTATTTGGTATTCCTATTCTTTTAGTTTAGGGAGAAAAGTAAGAACTGTTTCACAGCTGTTTAGCCTAGCTTTTTATTGTTTTTCTTGCTTCATGAGGGCAAATATTCCTAGTGCCTGGCATATAATAGGCACTGAGTATTTGCTGAATACTGAATGAATAATACGGGTTACATGTGTAAACGAAACCCAGTGTTGAAAAAGAAAGACATGTCTGGGCCCTCATGGAGCTTACATTAGATTCAAGGCTCTGGTTAGGGACTGACACCTGTTAATAAGTATCTTTCAAATCTTTACTGCCCTTCTGTTACTTAACCTTTTTTTTTCCAAAGATTTTATTTTTCCTTTTTTTCCCCAAAGACCCCCGGTACATAGTTGCGTATCTTTAATTGTGGGTCCTTCTAGTTGTGGCATGTAGGATGCTGCGTCAGCATGGCCTGATGAATGGTGCCAAGTCTGTGCCCAGGATTCGAACTGGCGAAACCCCAGGCTGCCGAAGCAGAGTGCTCAAAATTAACCACTCAGCCATGGGGCTGGCCCCTTCTGTTACTGCCTTAAGCAGGCTTTCAACATTTCTCCCAATTACTGACATAAGATCCCAGACTACTTCTTTAAACTGTGGACTACAACCTATTAGTGGGCTGTAAGATCAGTTTAGAGTTGTGACTAGTATTGTTAGGATGACAATAGAATGCTATGGCAATACTGGCATGAATCACATTAAGGGAAACTACTGTTTCATGAAACTTGTTTCAGATACGTACTTATTATACATAGGGGTGTGTGTGTACAGACAAATGTAATATGTGTGTATTGAGTCCATAAACGTCTTGTGAGTTCAAATTTTTATACATTTATTTCTATATACAATCCAAACAATCCACAAAATGCAGTGGGGATAATTTATATGTTGTTTAGCATATTTCAATAAAGGAATATTCACCCATCATTTTGGAAAAATTGGGAAATAACCATTTGGAATTTTTTTATTTGTAAATAAGACATCCAAACAAAGTATTAACAATTTTTTTTGAAGAAGAAGATTAGCCCTGAGCTAACATCTGCTGCCAATCCTCCTCTTTTTGCTGAGGAAGACTGGCCCTAAGCTAACATCCGTGCCCATCTTCCTCTAATTTATATGTGGGACACCTGCCACAGCATGGCTTGACAAGCGGTGCCACGTCCACACCCAGGATCTGAACCAGCGAACCCTGGGCCGCCAGAAGAGAATGCGCGAACTGAACCACTGCACCACCAGGCTGGTCCCAGTATTAAGAATTTTATTTAAATATTAAGTAAATTATTTGTTGCTTTCTGCAAATGGTTCATATCTTACATAAATGTGAATTTATAAAAAATGTGAAATTCATGAAGACTTTACGAATCTTTGTATATAACATGCACTCACAGGGTATGTTTCTTATTGAAAACTGTGTTCAAGAAAGTTCAAAAGCCACTGTCCCATTTGTCAGTTTTTCCAGGGAAATTCTTTACAGGCAACCAGAGGGATCTTTCCAAAATGCCTACTCAACCAGGTTACTCTCCCATTAATAATCTTGCAACAATTTTCCAAACCCTTCAAGATAAACATCTAATTCCTTTATATAGTTTGCAGAGTCCTATCTGAACTTGCTAATTTTTCCAGCTTCATGTCTTGTCATTCTCCCACTCACAGGTCAAGTTGTATTATACTACAGAAAACTTCCTAAACACGCCATCCTACTTATGGCTTCATGTCTTTACATACTCTTCTATAACATTTATTTTCCTTTTAGATTCTAGTCATTCAAGGATTGAGTGAAGAAAAAGCAGGTCATAAAAGAATGGTCTGAGAGACATAAAAACCATGAGAAAGCTAACAGATGAAGGACGTTTCAGAAGACAACAGGTAAATTCAGGGAGGAAAGGAATAGTAGCAGAGAGAACCAATATAACTGGTTTTGAAAAATGTTAACCTGATTTGGCAAATTGGTCAGTAGTTTTATACCTCATAAGTTGAAGAGTGAATGAGAAGTATAAAAGCGGAGGTATAAGAAGTTTGGATGACATAAAGATTGGATAGTAGTTAGGAAGTGACCTGAGATCAAGGGAGGTTTTAAGTATTTGTTTTAAAAGATGCAAGAGGCTTGTTTCCGTACAGAGGCTTCAAGGAGAAAGCTGGTAAAAGGGGAAGAGATTGAAGATATGAGAACATTAGGTCTAACAGAGTGCAATGCCCAATGTGCTTATTTAACAAAAATTTGGAGGTTAGGCCAGATAGTATACTATATAACAGGAGTTTGTTATACCACCATTCTAGAGCAGAAAAGTAAGTATGTTTCCTATTTATGTTCCCAAAAGGAATATATTATTCATAATAGGAGCTTCTTATGCAATAGACTAATTGTGAGGCTTTCCTGCATAATGAACAAAAATATCTGCTACAAAGCAGCAGGGACCAAAGAGGAAAAGAAACCCCCAAATTATGCCACCATCCAGGTGAAACTCTTACTTCATGAGTAAATCCTAAAGCTAAGTAATACATAATTTATTCAAATAACAGAAACATGCTTTTAGTACAGGCTTACACCTAGGATACTCTGGCAATAAGATTTTCTACTTATCAAAAAAAATTTTACAGATACGTAAATAAAAACCAAGGTTGATTACTTTAATTAGTTTAAAAATTAAGGAAAATAACATACCACATCTCTTACAGAAGTGCTTGATTTCTTGAGTAAATACAATTCTTTTTTCTTTTGTTCAATGTAGTATCTAATGTCTTTATTAAAGGAAAGAAAGGTTTAAGATCAGCATTTTTACCTTTCAAGTTAAACATTACTATTTTCTTATAATTGTACTAAATTTAGATGAAAGAATTATCTCTTGCTATCAGAATTCTCACTATGTAAAATTAGGAACCAAGGGACAGAGATGGCTATGCATAACAAATATTGTCAAAAAATAATTATAAAATCCTTACCGTCGATATGAAGAATTTTTACCCCCCATGATAAGGCATTTGATAAAATACTATTTGAAGGAATAAAATCCTGTAAAAAAAAAAAAAAAGATTGATAATTTTTCTAGGAAATTACTATGTTAAATGAGCTAAATTAAAATAATTATTTGAAGCTTAATGTCACTGAGGTGGTTATTCAGAACAGACTCTACCCAGTTACAATAGCAAAGAGGACATCACTTTTTCCCTGGAATTTCTAAAACCAATCCTGCTTAACATATTGCCATATTCTTGAATATTAATACATGCTGTACCCTTACAGTTAATAGTTTCAAGAAATTATTTCATTTAAAAAAACAAAAATGTTGGGGCTGGCCCAGTGGCGTAGTAGTTGAGTCTGTGCACTCTGCTTTGACGGCCTAGGGTTCACAGGTTTGGATCCCAGGTGCCAACCTACACACCGCACATCAAGCCACGCTGTGGCAGTATCCCACGTATAAATAGAGGAAGACTGCACAGATGATAGCTCAGGACCACTCTTCCTCACACAAAAAGAGGACTGGCTACAGATGGTAGCCAGGGCCAATCTTCCTCACCAAAAGCCCAAAAAAACCAAAAATGCCACAAGCTTCAGAAGTCTCCAGTAATATTTTAAAAGGCCACAAGATGGAGATGTTTCTTCATGAAAAGTAGTTTCTGTTCTTTGTAAAATGAGACACATGCTGGTATTTAGGCTTTTTCTATTAAAAATAAGGATAGAGGGCCAGCCCCGTGGCCGAGTGGTTAAGTTTGTGTGCTCCGCTGCGGCAGCCCAGGGCTTCTCTGGTTCGGATCCTGGGCGTGGACATGGCACCATTCATCAGGCCACGTTGAGGCAGCGTCCCACGTACTACAACTAGAAGGACCCACAACTATAATATACAACTATATACTGGGGGGATTTGGGGAGATAAAGAAGAAGAAAAAAAAAGAAGATTGGCAACAGTTGTTAGCTCAGGTGCCAATCTTTAAAAAAAAAAAATAAGGAAAGGAAGATTTCAAGAATATTTTTCTGCATGAGTTATTAATAACAGATCATGCACTGTAAATTTTTAAAGTTCCTACTTACATGGTCCTTGATAGCTTTTTCAACTAATAATTTTCCTCTGCTCAAACACACCTATAAAAAGACCAGAGAACAATCAAACATAAAAAGTTACATCATAGTGCCTCGTAGGAAACAGGTTAAAAAGATAAAATAGCTAAAATAAATAAATAACATTTATAAATTTTAATACATATATGAAATTTAAAGTAGATAAATTTTATGTGTACAAGTCTTAATGACTATCAACACAAAAAAAGTATGGTAAAAAGTGATTTCCTTTAGGGGCTTTGTAATAAGATCTATTAAAAGGCTTGTTTGCTCTTTTTTTGGTGGAGGAACTTCACTCAATTGAATGAGACCCAAGGCAAGTTCCACAGTAAATTCTATTCAACATGAAATTAAAAAGTTAGGTTCCTCTGAAATTCTACTTATAATTAAGTAAGTTTACATTTTAGTGTCCTATTAAACTGAAGATCTAAGAATATGAATAAACTGTATATATTGTTTTTACATGGTATTTCATTTTTTAAATAAAATACTAGGAAAAGTAGTTGAAATGCTATAAACAGCAATTAATTTGGAACTAGTTACTGGTATATAACGTTCCTCCAAAGAAGCATTAACTGAAAGATTATATGTGTCTTCCTTAGTCTCTTCTCCAAATTTTTTTCTTTTATGTATTTATGTCTCTTTCAAAGTGATATCTCTTACGTAACTCATTTCTTCTGCTCCGCCACCGCCCCCAGTTTTCCTGCTTCCCAAACAGCTACAGAGGATAAGCTGACGAGGATATTAAAAAATGATAACTACATTTCAATCTAAAAATGAGATAAACCTCTTATTTTTCAACCTCTTCCCCTCTCCACACTCAATTAAATCAATTTCTCCTTCACTGTATCTTCCAACTTATTGGCAATGGAGGGGTAGGGATACGATGTCAGTAATTCTAGAAGAGGGGTTGGCAAACTTTTTCTTTAAGGGCCAGAAAGTACATGCTTTAGGCTCTGCAGGCCATGTGGTCTATGTTGCAACTATCCAATTCTGCCTGTATACCAGGAAACAACTAGCCAACATGTCAAACAAATGGCTATGGCTGTATTCCAATAAAACTTTGTTTATGGAGAATGAAATCTGAATTTCATATAATATCCACTTGCCACAAAACATTCTTCTTTTGACTTTTCCCCAACCATTTGAAAACATAAAAACCATGCTTAGGTTGAAGGCTATAAAAAAGAGGCGGCAGGCTGAATTTGGCTCAGGGGCCAGTTTGCTCACCCCTGCTCTGAAACAAACAAACAAAAAGTTTCTATTTTTTCTTTAAAACAATGATTTGCTGTTACTTTTTGGTTGTAAAATATTCGAAAACATAGAAACCATGCCTAAATGCAAGGGTATATTTTAGGAATCAGAGTATGACTACACAAGTAATGTTAGAAAAATCACTGTTCTCTAATAGAGCAACCTCATTAACAATTGGAAAGCCACACATAATGTAGATATTGTTCTACCTAAGTGAACTCTGCTGCCAGCTTGCTCTTGAAAATCATGAGCTCCTCAGGATACAGCCTTTCTGAGAGTCTCAAAGCATATTTAAGAGACTTACTGAATCTGGAGACTTAAATGAACTTCCATCATGGCTGGGATGAGGTGAAGTAGTTTCTGCAGTATATGCAGATTCTGGACTTGGTACAGGAGAAATTCGTCCCAAGGTTTGTGCAAATTTAGCTTCCTTTTTATTTGAAATAAGATAACTGATATCTTTGCTCAGAAATTCTTCAACTCGCTAAAGGAAAACAAAGTATTTTTAGGTAAGTCATATAAACCATAAACTGCTCCAAATGCTAGGCACAGGTAAAATGCCAATTTGATGCATTTTAATCTTTAGTAAATTGGTGGGTTTTATATTGCCTTCTTCTGAACTAGAGCTCTGAGGAAGTACAATGGAAGTTTCAAGAACAACAACAGCATCATGTGCTAGACACTATTTTTAAATACTTTATATAGCCTAATTAATTTAATCCACACAACAACCCCACAGTACCAATATTATCCAGCTTTTGTGGAGAAGATAATTGAAGTTAAATGACTTGCTTGAGGTTACACCAGTATTAAAAGAATTTGAACACAGGTATTCTGATTCAAGTCCATGCTCTAAAGTAGTACTGTCCAGTAGACCTTACTGCAATCACGTGGAAATGTTCTTGATCAGTATTGTCCAATATGGTAGCAACTTGCCACATGTGGCATGCTTGAAATGTAACTAATGTGACTTAGCAACTGAATTTTAAATTTTATTTTAATTAACTTAAATATCCACATGTTTAATGGCTACCATATTGGACAGCACAATTCAAAATCATATAGTTATGACATCTTTCCATAAGACTTAAGTAATGGGAAAGAGGGAACCCTTACCCTTAAGAGTGTTAAAACTGTCTGAAGAGAATTTCCCTACAAAAATATTTGAAAACCACTGTTTAAATGCCTGAATTTGTAAATACATGTACCAAAGTCAATATTATTGAAGATCACTCCCATCCAAGGGCAGGAAAATTAAACTAAGTAGATACAAATACTATTAATCATTAACCATTTTCATATATGAAAGACTGCTAAAATATTTTAAACAGCTATATCTAATTTCCACAGGATCTCATAATATAAATGGGGATAATTAAAAAAATGAAATGAAGTGTGTATAGATGGGTTAATTTCATCTAAGCATCAAGGAGAATTTGCTGCTAAGACCAGTGGCCCCCTTGGTTAAATGCAAATGACTAATTCCTTTTTTTCCGAGCAACATTTTCATCGACGAGAAAATAAAGTAAGTATCCATATTTATTTATTCCAAGGATCACAAAGTCAAATGCCTACAAGGGAGGGCTGGAATATAAATGAACAATTTACACATCAAATACTTTCTTCATTTTCATAAATATGTGGCCCGAGCACTGCCAAAGGTTCCAACTTTTCAAGAGAAGCCCAATCTCCTACACGATTTTTAAAAATTGCGATAAAATATATATAAAACTTACCATTTTAATCATTTTTAAGTGTCCAATTCAGTGGCATTAAGTACATTCACAATGTTGTGCAACCATTACCACTATCCATTTCCAGACCTTTTTCATCATCCCAAACTGAAAACAGTGCCCATAAAATAAATCCCCATTCTCCCCTGCCCCTTTTAATCTCTATTCTACTGTTTCTATGAATTTGACTATTCTAGGTACCTCATATAAGTGGAATCCTATATTTGTCCTTTTGTGCCTGGCTTATTTCACTTAGCACAATTTTTTCAAGGTTCACTCATGTTGTAGCACAGACCAGAATTTCACTCTGTTTCAAGGTTAAATAATATTCCATTGTACATGTATACCACATTTTGTTTATCCATTCATCTGCTGATGAATATGTGGGTTGTTTCCACCTTTTGGCTATTGTGAATAATGCTGCTATGAACATGGGTATATGAATATCTCTTCAAGAGCCGGCTTTCAATTCTTTGGGTATATACGCAGAAGAGGAACTGCTTGATCATATGGTAATTCTATTTTTAATTTTCTAAGGAACTATGATACTGTTTTCCATAGCAGTTGCGCCATTTTACAATCCCACCAACAGTACACAAGGATTCTAGTTTCCCCACATCCTCGACAACACTTATTTTTTTTGATAGTGGCCATCCTAATCAATGTGAAGTGGTATCTTACTGTGGTTTTGATTTGTATTCACCTAATAATCAGTGATGCTGAAATCTTTTCATGTACTTATTGGCTGTTAGTATATCTTCTTTGGAGAAATGTCTATTCAAGTCCTTTGCTCATGTTTTAATCCTTTTTTGTTTTTGAGTGGTAGAAGATCTTTATATATTCTGGATATTAATCCCTTATCAGATATGTAATTTGCAAATATCTTTTCCTCCTATTCCGTGGGTTGTCTTTTCACCCTCTTGACAGTGTCCTTTGATGCACAAAACCTTTTTCATTTTTATGAAGACTAATTTATCTATTTCTTCATTTGTTGCCTGTGCTTTTGGTGTCATATGCAAAGAATCCACACCAAATCCAATGTCATGAAGATTTTTCTCTCTATTTTCTGCTAAGAATTTTAGCTCTTATGTTTAGGTCTTGATCCATTTCAAATAATTTTAGCATATGCTGTACAATAAGGACATAACTTCTTTTGCATGTGGATATCCAGTTTTCCTAGCGTAAGTTGTTGAAATGATTATCCTTTTGCAACTGACTGGTCTTGGCACTCCTGATGAAAAACTGATTGATCATATATATGAAGATCTATTTATGGGCTTTCTATTGCATTGGTCTATACGTCTGTCCTTATACTAGTACCACACATTTACTTTGGTTTTCCATTTCCCATACTTGACTTATAACTCTTCAGCAGTGAATAAAATGTTTTTTTACAATCTGGCCCCAATATAACATCGTTTCTTGCTCCCCCTGTCTAAATCCAAAGCTAAAGTCATATTTAATAATCAGCAGTTGCTCAAACAAACCACACAGACATCTATTTTTTATTTTTTTTGAGGAATATTAGCCCTGAGCTAACTGCTGTCAATCCTCCTCTTTTTCCTGAGGAAGCCTGGTCCTGAGCTAACATCTGTGCCCATCTTCCTCTACTTTATATGTGGGATGCCTGCCACACCATGGCTTGCCAAATGGTGTCATGTCTGCACCCGGGATCCAAACTGGAGAACCCCGGGCCACCAAAATGGAACGTGTGCACTTAACTGCTGTGCCACTGGGTCGGCCCGGACATCTATCTTAAATATGCTCTTTCCTCTATTTAGGTTGTCCATTCTGCTTGGTATATTCCTACTAGGCTTTAAAGACTCAGCTCAAAATTTATCTCTGCTATGATTACTAAAGGCAGAGTTAATCATTTCCATTTCTGTATACTAACGGCAATTTCTAGATAATTTCTGTTAAAGCACTGACAATGCTATACCATAAATTATTTCTTTAGGTGTCTGATGTTCCCACAGACTGAGAATCCCTAGAGGACTAGACTTTATCTTACTTATTTTTGCATCCTTGGCATCTAAAATAGTGCTGGCATATGGGAGACAATGGTAGAATAATTTTTGAACCAATTTCCACGTGTCCAAACCATAATCATTCTTCAAAGCTGAGTTCAAATTGTGTCTATACAACGCGCTCCAAGATTCCTCAGTTGGAAGTAATCTCTCCCTCTTCTTGACATCCTATGTTGTATTAATATTAATTGTACCCATGTCATCTCTACCTAGACTAGAAGTTGAGGGCAGGATGGACATCAGGTTCATTTTTTTTTTTTAAAGATTTTATTTTTTTCCTTTTTCTCCCCAAAGCCCCCCGGTACACAGTTGTATATTCTTCGTTGTGGGTCCTTCTAGTTGTGGCATGTGGGACGCTGCCTCAGCGTGGTTTGATGAGCAGTACCATGTCCGGCCCAGGATTCGAACCAACGAAACACTGGGCCGCCTGCAGCGGAGCGTGCAAACTTAACTGCTCGGCCACAGGGCCAGCCCCCATCAGATTCATTTTTGAATCTACCAAAACACTTACTATCATGCCCTGTACTGTTGACTTAATTTTATTATGGTTTTCAATTTACTACCTATTGTTTTGTTTGTTTTTTTTAAAGACTGGCACCTAAGCTAACAACTGTTGCCAATCTTTTTTTTTCTGCTTTTTCTCCCCAAATCCCCCCAGTACATAGTTGTATATTTTAGTTGTGGGTCCTTCTAGTTGTGGCATGTGGGATGCCATTTCAACACGGCCTAATGAATGGTGCCATGTCTGCACCAAGGATCCAAACCTGCGAAATCCTGGGCTGCCGAAGCGCAGCGTGCTAACTTAACCACTCAGCCACAGGGCCGGTCCCCAATTTACTACTTATTGTTGAATTTGTGTCTTTTAAAGAGTAAACTCAAAACTTGTTTTCTGATGACTCAAAGTCACAATGAACAAACAAGTAACTCTGTCTTCAAATTCATATGGCAAGGTATCTGCCCTTTCATCTCTAGTCTTCCCTAACTGCCTTATTTTAGCCCAAACTGTTTGGACATGGACCTAAATGTGGTCGGTTCCATGTGCTTTTAAGATGGTTTTGTAACAGATATTTTTCCTTGCTATTAATTATTTTCCTGTTATGCCAGACTTCACTGCTGCGCTCTCAGTAATTCAATTTGTCAGAAGTGTACTCTCCAGATAAATGGGGTATTTGGATGTTTTCATTAAGACTAGAGAAAACAAATGCATAAAGTGGACAACTAAAGAAAAGGACAACACCAGTAATAATATGAAGAAAGATAAATTATAAAATGATAAAGGGCCTAAGTATTCCTAACAGTTAATAAGCATAATCTGTCTAAGGAATATCTATTCAACTAAATATTCCTTAAAGTTGAATCTGAGTCTTAAATTAGTGTCTAGAGGTCAAAGTTCCTCTATAGTTCAGTTAGGAGATCATAACAAAGTCTTTTTTAGGATAGAAATGGTAATGTGCTAGGGACAGAAATTACGACATGAGTGAAGTACTAGAAAGGTAGGGGGAGATGAGAATTTGATAAAAAAAATTTTAAAAAGAGGGGCCGGCCTGGTGGCACAGCGGTTAAGTTCGCATGTTCTGCTCTGGTGGTCTGGGGTTTGCCAGTTCCGATCCCAGGAGCAGACATGACACTGCTTGGCAAGCCATGCTGTGGTAGGCATCCCACATATAAAGTAAAGGAAGACGGGCATGAATATTAGCTCAGGGCCTGTCTTCCTCAGCAAAAAACAGGAGGATTGGCAGCAGTTAGCTCAAGGCTAATCTTCCTTAAAAAAAAAAATTTTCTTTTAAAGAAAAATTAAGGAATAATGTTAACAAATCAAATTCAGTTGAAAATCCACAACTTTAGGGGAAAGTCTGGAAACTCATGTCCTTAAATATGTTCCTCACTTCATTGGTCTACTTCAAACCATTTTTGGATAAAAATTTAAAGTGTACAAACCAAAAAGTCTCTCAACTATTATCTGATGCATAAGTTAATTCAAAATGTGTTTCTTGCAAAGAGAAAGACCAACACTGTATGACTCCACTCATATGTGGAAGATAAACACACACACGGACAAAGAGAACTATTTAGTGGTTACTGGGGGAAGGGGGTGGTGGGTGGGCACAAAGGGTGAAGGGACGCACTTACAACAACAAAAAAACTTGGTTCTTGCAAAGTGCCTCAGGAACTGCTGTGGGGATGACAGGAGAGAGAAAAGGGGACAAGGCAAGCAGTCTCGGCACTAACGTCTATACTGCTGTTTTAGCTAGAGCAATTCCATTTTTACTGGCTTTACACACCGGACTTCCGAATATGATTTTGTTGGAAGGGTTCCACTGCTAAAAACACAAATCTAAAATCACTGATTTAGATCAGAAAGATTAACAGGTTATTCATCATAATTGTGAAAGCTGCGAAACTGTATCAGATGGCTACTTTGTAGCCATTAATTGCTAGAGGAACAGAATGGTGAAATGTTAGTCTGGGAATTAGGAGGCTAATCCTACCCTGGGCCAGTCATTTAACTTCTCTGGATCTTTAAGTACTGAATTTCTAAAATGGAGGGTTCTTTCACTCAATGTCTAAGGTGCTTAACACATTAAGACACTATTGATAGATGGTACAGTCAATACAGTGGCACGCTTACAAAACATGACCTTGTGGAATGCAGTCATACGGTCATTATGATACATGCTACTACTATGACAAACGTGTGACAATGTTTTAAGAAAATGAATAGCAAAAAAGTAAAATATCTTTTCGTAGATAGATAAATAAAATATCACACCAATAAACGATTCCAAGAAACGTGATACACATTCTTCTACAAATTTCTATTCTAGGAATGACAGGACCTGTTGCGATTACTAAAGGTGTTAACCTTGACAAACTCAAAACCTTTCAAACAGAATTAGGAAATAAAATCTTAACCCCACTTGCTAAAATTTACCTTAATCCTAAGAAAATCTTAGAATTTTACCTGAATTTTCTAATTTCCTAATCATTTACTCAATGAAAAGGTAGAAGATTTTCAATATTTTTAATCTAAAATGCTGTTCCCTAATGACAATCATTCTGCTGACACTATATCACTTGAACAGTTTTAACTTTTTGTGGTGTGAACAGGTTTTCCTTGTTCTGTAAGTAACACTTACAGCTAGTCCAGACAAATTTATGTCTCTCTCCAATAATCATAATCAAGGCGTTCCTGCTATCTGGAGAACATCTCAATGTTACAATGAAAAGTCAATAAGCAGTTCCACAAGGACAAGGGAGTCTCATTTCTCACACCGTGAACTTTACACTAGACTAAAAATTACAGAAACCTGAAAGTTTTGTCAAGCTACAAAAGGTTAAAACAGATGGTTTTTCATTAATGATAAACAGCTGACAAAAATTTTGAGCTTGGTGCTTATATGGTTATGTTTTCCAAAATGAAAATTTTAAAGGACTACATTAGACAGCACAAGTTACAAATTTTTCCCTTTTTGTCAAAATGCAGTTTTGACTTACCCCTCCCAGATCCTTTATGTCCTTTTGCAGTTTTTCAGATATGGTGACAGAAGGTAAATCAATGTAAAATACTTTTCCCCAAAGTGGCTTATATTTGGATTTTTCTGGTTTGTTATCAGTTTTCAGAGATTTCAATGATGGTCTGTTTTTTTCATTTTTGACTTGAATTCCACCTGTTGTTTAAAACATTTAGAATTAGATGTTTTATGCAGACAGAAAATTTTTGCTGTCTTAAAAACCCAATAGTTGAATCTGCAGGAAACAGTCATGCTATTATTCATGTTTTATGCATTAAGGCAAGGAACTATATAAAATCTTTCTATATAAAATTTTTTCGAAAGATTTTCCTCCTTAGAATGCAAACTCCAAGGGGTATTTACTCAATAAATTTATTTATGGAGTATCTGCCATTCTGCTGAACTCTCAAAACTGGTGCTCAGGATGTTAAACACTTCGCAAAGCAAGAAACCTCTGTTACCCAGAATGACCTAGTCCTCAGAGGTTTAATTTCATATCGAATTTGTCTACGTGTTAAAAAGAACTAAATGGCCCTTCTGAAGAACCAAATCACCTTTCATTTCATTATTTCCCTTGAAAACAGATCTGAAATCCAACCGCTTTAAAAATTAACTTTTAAAACACGACCTGTTCACAAGTTTGAGGTTATTATATACACATACATATGTACCATATGTAAATAATATACATATTTTAAAAAAAACTTCAAGGCTGGAACGTTTTACCAAATAAAGCGATTGAAAATGGAAGTTTGCTTTTGTTTCTGTTTGTCTATAATGTTGAAAACAGCAATGGTATGTTTGCTATACAAATACTTTCCCTCAACTTTATGAGTGAAGGAAAATAAACGTAAGAGCAAGACCAAAATCCACTCACAATCACCCAAATGAATCAGGAAGCAAAAAGGCACGAGCACATCTGCTTTTAAACTGAGGCTCGAGCTGCAGCTTCAAAGGGCCTGAGCGGAGTCGCAGCATCTGTGGGAGCCCCGGCGGGCGCCCGGGGCCGCACACTGTTTTCTAGTTTTACAACCGACGGCACCACCTGGAACTGGGGGCCGCGGCTGGAGGTTGAAGGGCGCGAGGGGCCCGGCCGGGATCCGTTGCCGTGCTGAGGCGGAACCCGGAACGGAACCTTCCTTCAGGCCACAGAGAAGGACGCACAAGGCGGAAAAGAAAAGCAGCAGAGACCCGAAAGGAGAACTCTGAAGACTCAATGGTGGAACCATGAGGGGAGGAAGCATTAAAGAGACTGCAGGCGGAGGAGGGGCTTCATACCCTGGAAATGTCCTTTGCTGTGGATCCTCATGGCTCCGGAGTTCATAGCAGCCGCCCGGCACCTACATGCTGGGTCCAGTGAGGGTGTCGCGTCCGGCAGTCGCGAAAACACTGTTCCTCTCCGACTACCACACCCACGCAGGAGAGATGCCGCTACTGCCGGCCGGGTTTCCGGGGCCAGATCCGGCTTCACGGCGCGGAGGAAGAACGGGTAACGCACAGAGTGGGCTGCGGCGGTTGAAGATTTGAAAACGCGTCACGCGACCGCGGCGCCGATACGCGCGCCCCGCCCCCTCTCACGCCGCGCGCCGCGCCCCGCCTCGCGCTCGCCTCCACGTGCCCGCCTCCTCGCGCCCGCCTCCTCGCGCCGTGCGCCCAGCCCCCCAGTGCCCGCCCCCTCGCGCTGCGTCCTGTCGTTCACGCCCCGCCTCCTCGCGCCGCGAGCCCCGCCCCCAGGGGCCGTGTCTCCGGCCCCGCCCCGCCCCCATTGCGATGCCCTCCCTTCCTCAAATCCGCGTTTCCAGCCCGCCGCTTCTCGTCTCTTTGCTGCCTGAATAGCTGCCGTGGCTCCGTGTTGAGCAGAGCAGAGGTGGTGGTTGCAGATAGTGCTGGAGGCCGGCCTCGCCGTCCGCTAGGGTCGTTCCCGCCTTCTAGGGTTGCCAGGACCGCCTGTCCTCCAGCCGCCTCCTCCACCAGGTACGCTTGTTTCCTGTGGGTTAGCTGTCTCTGAAGCTGGAGGCGCGGCGGCTGCGGTCGAACGAGACTCAGCTTCCGGCCCGGCCGGGAGGCGGCGACAGTCCCTGCTCAGCGCGCCCCAAGTCGCATAGCGTGGTTTTCCCACGATATCCGCCACCCCTTACCCCTGGAGACGGGCCGCAGAGAGTAGCCTGGGGGGCGTCGGAGCCAGGGTAGGGCCAGGCCAGGCCTAGAGTCACGTTCAGGTCGCCTTGTGTCCTTTGATACTTGACTGTGCGCTGACCTCTTGTGCACAGATCTGTTTTCATTTTATTGTATGCAAGTTTCTTTCAACAATAATAGAGTGGAATTTGAAATCTCAAGTCTAGGGTTTTGAGTCTGAACTGGCCCCTTACCAGCTTGCAAGACTTTGGTTAAGTTACCTAACTCCTTTGAATAGCAGTTTTTTCATCTGTAAAATGGAGATAATAATGGGATTATAGTACAGATTAAATTAAAATATTTTGTAAAGTAAATTAATTTTGTTTTGTAAGTGGGAAAGCGCTTCACAAAAATAGTGAATTTGGGGGGCCGGCCCCGTGGCGCAGCGGTTAAGTTCGCACGTTCCGCTTCTCGGCGGCCCGGGGTTCGCTGGTTCGTATCCCGGGTGCGGACATGGCACTGCTTGGCAGCCATGCTGTGGTAGGCGTCCCACGTATAAACTAGAGGAAGATGGGCATGGATGTTAGCTCAGAGCCAGGCTTCCTCAGCAAAAAGAGGAGGACTGGCAGTAGTTAGCTGAGGGCTAATCTTCCTCAAAAAAAAAAAACAAAAAAGAAAAAAAAATAGTGATTTTGGTATGTTTCTGCTTGTAAACCTGTAAGGAGGCAGAGGATTAAATCTTGTACTACTTGGCATTCCTTAACTCCTGGCCGTAATAGTCACTCGTTTAATGGTTGATTTTTGACCTACTAGCTCAGGGAAGTTAGTGCTGCCAATATCACCGTTTCACAAATAGGTACCTTAGAGCATAGACAAGGGAGAATTCCAATACTGTTAGCCGAAATGGAAAACACAAAGAGATGATTCAGGTTTGCTAAGGGAAATGAGAATTTTGTTGTGGACGGCTTTAGGTTGAAGGGCCTGGGGAGGTAATCATGAAGCTGTGTTTATTAGACTCTTGGTAATATTTGTCTGTAACTCAGGAGAGATGTCTAGGAGAGAGGGAGGGTGAAGAGAGGGACGATTGATTCGAGAGACATCATCCAGAGGGATCACTTATTCTCAGTCATGGGATGATGCATAAGAGGTTTTCAAATCTTGAGAGGCAGCAGGAGGTGTAGTTTGAACAAACATATTCAACATTAGAATTTCTATTTGGGAGAAAACCTATTCTCAAAATGTAAACTACAGAAAGAGCACAAGATTTTTATGTTTATTAAAAGCTTTATAAGATTTGAGAGACACCAATATAGAATATAAAGTCATGAGAGGAAATGAAATTACCCAGGAGAGTGTCTGAAATAAAAGTAATGATGAGCAGAGGTTGTTGAAATAGTGAAAAATGGAGAAAAGGCCACAATGTTAGGAAGAGAACCGGGAACAAAACTTATCATCAAAAGCCACAGAATTGCAAACATTGAGATCAGGCAGGCTTTACTAACTATATGGCTTTGGGTAATTTTGAGCCTCAATTTAATCTGTTAAAAGGGGATGATAAATACTTCTCAGAGGTGAGGCTTAAATGAAACATTTTTGAAAGCTTAATTAGTACAGTGCCTGGCACAAAGTGAGAGCTCAGTAAGTGCTATCATTCTGGTGAACTCTGCACCAACCTCTCCATCCTTAAGAGTTCAAAAAGGCTAAGAGTTGAAAAATCGGCCTTTAATTCTCGTGTTTAAGATGTCATTGGTTTCCTCAGTGAAAATTTCACTAGACGGCTAAAGTAAGTCAGTGCTACATAAAAACGATGAATTTGAAGTGGAGGCAGGTTGAGTGCAAAAAATTAGTGTAGAGAATTTGTGTAAAAGGAAGGGAAGATAGGGTCTTTGGAAGGTTTAGGGGATATGGGAAAATTTTAAACGTTTCTATTGAAGAAAATAAGAAAAATGGAAGCTCATTTTATGTTCTAGTGAAAAATAAGTTACCTTTCTTTTTACTGTAACGAGGAAGGACAGTAACATAGTTGCACCCTGTGCTTTTAGACACACCCTTGACTGCACTGTAGGTGATAATGCCAAGCTGTGAATAAGCAGAAAGTCTGTTTTACTGGACAGTGTTAATAATTTTCTAATCTCTAACCCAAGGTTAATTTAAAAAAATATTATTGCTGGAACTCAGATCTTTTAGTAGCTACAGGAAGAAGGACTTGGTCATATATCTATGGCCTATAGCTATAGAAACCATGATACATAATCATGTCAATAATCAGGGCTATTGGTAAGAGAATAAGGTTTACACTAAAGTATACCTTGAAATGTGCTTCAGGCGAAGGGTATACATTGAAGACGAAATGAATGGGGGCAGGGTTATTTGTGGTGAGAGGTTTGATTGAACAAAACAACTTAAGCAAATTTGGAGAACCTTGAGCAGAATCATGGTCTAATTAAAGGAACGTTTGGCTGTGAATGAGGAGAAATGAATTTCATTCCGTACTGGCTCTATTTCTAAGTAGTTTTGTGACCTTGGGCAAATATTAACCTTTCTGTGTGCTACAAATTTATCTGTAAATGAAGATAATATCTGCTCAGTCTACCCCACAACTTTTTATGGTTGTCAAATGAGGCCTTGTCTTTTTCACACTACCGCACATATATCCAAATATAAATTCTTCTGTAACACTTAGCACTTTCTTATTTTCTTTCTTTTGCTTAGGCCTCTTCACCTGGCTGGCAATTTTTCCTCTTTCCTATTCATAGCAAGCCTGCCTTAATACAACCTTTATCTCCTACTCATTTGGGGCCTTCAATAATAGTCCTGTTTGATTCATTTACCTACTATTGATGTATTATCTTCTGAAATGTGTTCTGTTGCTATTTGTATTATTTAATTTTCGTATTTTAGAGTCTTGCTACCCTGGTGAATTGGAGGTCCTAAGGTTTTTCTGAGGTTAACTTCTTAGTTTTGCAGGCTAAGCATATGAAAAGATAGAGTTGCTTAGAAGCTGTGGCACTGAAGTCCATGTCTCAGGTGAGGGTGGGCTGGGAAACCAGGGCAAATTCAGCATATCAAGTCCTTGAACACAACATAGTGAAGGGTCAAAAATGGAGACTAAGTAGACAAGAGGATTCAAAATTTGAGAGTGTATCCCTCTGAGACAACATCATTCAGAGGCTACTGCCACCCATAGGAGCTGTTATGGATAATGAACTGGTTCAGAGGTTATGTATTATATTCTGAACTAGGTTGTGAGTTCCTTTAGGGTAGTCCAGAATACATATTTGGCCATGACTGTGAAACAATCTACCTATCTATCCCACTTCCTTCTTTCCGTCTCTATTGATTGAGCACCTACAGTGTGCCATGTCCAGTGAGATTGGTTTGCCATGAGACCTTGTAGAAGTCTAATCATGTAAATTTAAAAATTTTCTAATACTCTTAATAATCCACATGTAATAAAGTGCACCCATTTTAAGCATACAGATTGATGAGTTCTAACAAATATGTATATCCGTGTAATTACCCATGTCCGGTATTTTCACTGTAAGCATCTTTGCTGTAGACATCTTTATTGCGGGCATTTTTGCCGCAAACATTTTTACCACATAACTAATTGGCTGTAAGGCAATTTTGCCATAGAAGATAAATAACTGGTTGACCGTTTGGTTTGACAGTTTGGTTTCAACTAGAAGATACGATGATAAAATGTACTGAAAGTGTAAATAAGAGAGTGTGAAGCTAGACTGCATGCTATACTAGAAAATAATATGGGTTTGCAAATCCTTCCATGAGCACAGTCATCCATCCCACCTGTCAAAACCAAAAGTTTACCAAATTGTGGCAAATATAAAAGAGGTGGCTAGTCATTCTCAACAATCTTAAGAGCATTAATTATCGATTCTTTAGCTAATTTAGATACAACAGGTTGTTCTCTAATGCCATCTTTACCAAATTCATCACGCAATACTAGAAGTTGGAGGCAAAAAAAGAATCAAGCTCCTTCTCCTGTCCCCCCAAAAGTAATGGTTACGCGATTCCAGATGAGTATAAGTTTCTTGAAAATTTTTTGCTGTTTGATAATGGAGAGCATGATGTAGACAGAATTTTGGTATTTTGGCACAGAGTCTGGCTTAGATGATTTGGTGAAATCTAAGGACTGGGCGTGTGATGGAACATTTAAATGTAGTCCAGATATGTACTACATGTTTCATTATGTCTTTTTTAATGTCCCTCTTTTATTTTTCATTATTTTATGTTTTATGGCAAAATTGCTTTATGGGCAGTTAGTTATACGGCAGAAATGCTTGTGGCAGAGACATCTACAGCAAAGATGCTTATGGTGAGTGTACCCAGAACCGTGATTACCACCCCAATCAAAATATAGAACGTTTCTCTCATCTCAGAAGGTTATTTTATTCCTTGTTCCTATCTCCCTTCTCTCTCCCACCATAGGTAACCACTCTTCTGATTTCTATTATCATAAACAATTTTTTTCTGTATTTCAGCTTCATATAAATGGAATCATATACTTTATATGTTTTGGGTCTGAATTATTTTGCATAACATAATATTTTTATGTTTAATCCATGTTGCAACATGTATCAGTTGTTCATTCCTTTTTATTGCCAAGTAGTATTTCATTGTGTGAGTATGCCACAGTTTATCCATTCACCTGTTGATGGATATTTGGGTCGTTTCTAGTTTTTGGCTTTTATGAATAATGCTACTATGAACATTTGTAACAGGTGTTTTTGTGGACATATGTTTTTTCTTGGAATTAATGGATCATATGTTTAGTGAGTGTTTAACATTCAGAAATTGCTAGTTTTCAACTCTCCCCTCGAGCAATATATGAGAGTCCCAGTTGTTACACATACTGTCACTGAGTGTGAACTGGTATCTCGTGTAGTTTTTTAAAAAATTGAGAAGAAATTCACATAACATAAAATTCACCATTTTAACCATTTTGAAGTGTATAATTCAGTGACTTCTAGTGTATTCACAATTCACAGTGCAACAATCACCACTAATTCCAGAGCATCTTCAACACCGCAAAACGAAACCCAACACCCATTAAGCAGTCATTCACCATTCCCCGTTCTCTTCAACCCCTGGCAACCACTAATCTGCTTTCTGTCCCTCTAGATTTGCCAATTATAGACATTTCATATAAATGGAATCATAAACTATGTGTTCTTTTGTGCCTGGCTTCTTTCATTTAGTGTGTTTTCAAGGGTTGTCCATGTTGTAGCATACATCAGTACTTCTTTCTTTTTTCTATGGCTGAATAAAATTCCCATGTAGGGATACACCACATTTTGTTTGTCCAATCATCAATTGAACATTTGGGTTTTTTCCACTTTCGGCTGTTGTGAATAGTAATGCTCTTAACAATTGTTTACAAATTTTTGGTAGACTGTGTGTTTTTAATTCTCTTGGGTATATACCTTGGAATGGAGTTGCTGAATAATATGATAATTCTATGTTTAATATTTTGAGGAACTGCCAAACTGTTTTTCACAGTGGCCGCGTCATTTTACATTCATACCAGCAGTGTAAAAAGTTTCCCATTTCTCCACATTCTCATCAACACTTCTTTCCTTTTTTTTAAATTATAGCCTTCCTACTGGGTATGAAGTGGTGTTTCCTTGTGGTTTTGATTTGCATTTCCCTAATAATGAGTAATGTAGAGCATCTTTTCATGTGCTTATTGGCCGTTAGTATATTTTCTCTGAATAAATGTCTATTCAGGTCTTTTGCCCTTTTTTTTTTTTTTTCGCCCTTAGGAAGATTAGCCCTTAGCTAACATCTGCTGCCAATCCTCCTCTTTTTTGCTGAGGAAGCCTGGCCCTGAGCTAACATCGTGCCCATCTTCCTCTTCTTTATATGTGGGACGCCTGCCACAGCATGGCTTGCCAATCGGTGTCATGTCCGCACCTGGGATCCGAACTGGTGAACCCTGGACCGCCAAAGCAGAACGTGTGAACTTAACTGCTGCGCCACAGGGCTGGCCCCTTTTGCCTATTTTTTAATTGGGCTTTTGTCTTTTTGTTGTTAAGTTGTAAGTATTCTTTAAGTATTTTGTATATCAGATTCTTAACAAATATATAATTTGCAAAAATTTTCTCCAATTCCATGGCTTGTCTTTTCACTTTTTTGATAATCCTTTGATACACAAAAGTTTTAAATTTTGATAAAGTCCAATTTTATTTATGTTTATCTTTTATCTCTTTTACTTGTGGTGTCATATTTAGAACCCTATTGCCAAATGGAAGGTCATTTAATTTTATTCCATATTATCTTTGAAGAGTTTTATAGTTTTAGCACTTACACTTAGATCTTTGACCCATTGTGAGTTAATTTGTGTACATGGTGTGAGCTGAGGGTCCAGCTTCATTCTTTTGCATATGCATATCCATTTGTCTCAATACCATTTGTTGAAAAGACTGTTCTTTCATCATCGAATGGTCTTTGCAACCTTGTTAAAATTTAGTCGACTGTAGATGTATGGGGTTGTTTCAGGACTATCAATTCTATTCCGTGATCTGTATGTTTATCCTTATGCCATTACTACACTGTTTTAATTACTAAAGCCTTTTAGTAAATTTTGAAATTGGGAAGTGTGAATCCTCCAATTTTCTTCTCCTTTTTCAAGATTGTTTTGGTTATTCAGGATCCCTTGAAATTTCATATGAGTTTTAGCATCAGCTTGTCCATTTTTGCAAAAAGGCAGTGGGAATTAGTAGTGATTGTATTGAATTTGTAGAATGCAGGCATGTGCTGCATAGCATGTACAATGGTGTTCCTGTAAGATTAGTACCATTTAGCCTAGGTGTGTAGTAGGCTATACCATCTAAATTTGTGTAAGTACACTCTTGATGTTTGTACAATGACAAAATCACCTAACAACATGCGTTTCTCAGAATGTATCCTGATTGTTAAGCTACGGATGACTGTATAACATCTAAGTGTGGATCTTTTTGGCTTTATCCCACCAGGAATTCATTGAGCTTGTTGGATGTGTAGATTCGTTTCTTTTATCAAAGTTAGGAAGTTTTTGGCCATTATTCTTTTTCTTTCTCTCCTCTTCTCTCCTTCTGGGACTCCCATTATGTGTGTGTTGCTATGCTTGATAATATCCACAGGTTTCCTAGGCTCTGTGCATTTTTCTTCATTCTTTTTCTTTCTGTTCCTCAGATTGAGTGATCTTAATTGGTCTTTCTTCAAGTTTGCTGATTCTTTCTTCTGTCCTCTCAAATATGCTTTTGAGCCCCTCTAGCAAGTTTTTTATTTCAATTTTTATTTTTATATTCTTTCTACTTTTTTTGGTTCTAATTTGCTCTTCTTTTTCTAGTGTCTCTTAGGAGAGGGCCTTGGATCATTGACTTTTAGATCTTTTCTGATATAAGCATATAATGCTGTAAATTTGCTTGTAAGCTCTGCTTTAGGTACATCTCACAATGTTTGGCAATTCTCACCATTTTCTAATTCTATGTAAGTTTTGGGAAGTATTGTGTGAATTCCACAAAACTAAAGAGATTTGGGATTTTGGTTATGATTTCTATGAATCTATAGATCAGTTTGGAAGAATTAATATCTTTATAGCATTTGTTGTTTTGGTCCATGAAATAGTATATTTCTCTGTATTAAAACCTTGAAATCAGTGAAACTTTATATTTTTTTCTACAGGTGTCTTGAGAATCTTTTGTGAGATTTATTGCCAAGTACGTGAAATTCTGCCATGCTACTGTACATACCGTTTATTTTAAATTTCTTTTTCTGTGTTTTCCTGGTATATAGAACTATAGTTTAATTTGGCATGTTGATTTTTATAGCTAGCAACATTGCTAAATTCTTATTAATTCTAATAATTAAGTTATGGGTTTAAATTTCCTGTGTTCACAATTGTGTTGTCTGCAAATAATGATACTTTGTTTACTTAGAAACGATATATATTTTTTGCCTTACCTGGATGGTTAGGACCTCTAATAAAATATTAAATACGAGTAGTGATAATGTACATCCTTATCATGTTCTTGATGTCAAAGGAAAAACTTTCAACACTTCATCATTAAGTCTAAAAATGCCCTTTGATTTCTACTTTGAGCCATGAGATATTTAGAAATGTGTTATTTAGTTGCCCGGCATTTTGGAGAATCCACAGGTTTTTCTGTTATTGTTGTCTAGTTTAACTTCCTTGTTGTCATAGAATATATTTTGTATGATTTGTGTATATGTGTAATCTTTTTTTTGATATTTTCTTTTTATTTTTTTATTGCAGTAACATTGGTTTATAATGTATATACATTTCAGGTGTACCTCATTATATTTTGATTCCTGTGTAGATTACATCATGTTCACCACCCAAAGACTAATTACAATCCATCACTACACACATGTGCCTAATCACCCCTTTCGACTTCTTCCCTTCCCCCTTCCCCTCTGGTAACCACCAATCCAATCTGTCTCTATGTGATTGTTTATTGTTGTTTTTATCTTCTACTTATGAGTGAGGTAATACGGTATTTGACTTTCTCCCTTTGACTTATTTCACTTAGTGTAACACCTTCAAGGTCCATCCATGTTGTCACAGATGGCCAGATTCCATCATTTCTTTTGACTGAGTAGTATTCCATTGTGTATATCTACCACATCTTCTTTATCAGTTCATCCCTTGAAGGCACTTAGGTTGCTTCCACGTCTTGGCTATTGTGAATAATGCTGATGAACATAGGGGTGCATGTATCTTTACAGATGCATGTTTTCATGTTCTTTGGCTAAATGCCCAACAGGAGAATAGCTGAATTGTATGGTAGTTCTATTCTTAATTTTTTGAGGAATCGCCATACTGTTTTCCATAGAAGCTGTACCAGTACCAGCACTGTATGAGGGTTCCCTTCTCTCGACATCCTCTCCAACAATTGTTGTTTCCAGTCAAGTTAGGTATAGCCATTCTGACGGGAGTAGGGTGATATCTCACTGTAGTTTTGATTTGCATTTCCTGGATAGCTAATGATGTTGAACATCTTTTGATGTGCCTGTTGGCCATCTGTATATCTTCTTTGGAGAAATGTCTGTTCAGATCTTTTCCCCATTTTTTAATTGGGTTACGAGTTTTTCTGTTGTTGAGATGGATGAGTGCTTTGTGTATTTTGGATATTAACCCCTTATCAGATATATGGTTTGTAAATATGTTCTCCCAATTGCTAGATTGTCCTTTTGTTTTGCTGATCGTTTCCTTTGCTGTGCAGAAGCTTTTTAGTTTGATGTAGTCCCATTTGTTTATTTTTTTGTTTCCCTTGCCCAGTCATACATGGTACTTGAAATTATGCTGCTAAGACCAATGTTGAAGAGTGTACTGCCTAAGCTTTCTTCTAGAAGTTTCATGATTTCAGGTATTACATTCAAGTCCTTAATCCATTTTGAGTTAATTTTTGTGTATGGTGTAAGATAATGGCCTGCTCTGATTCTTTTGCATGTGGCTGTCCAGTTTTCCCAACATCATGTATTGAAGAGACTTTTCTTTCTCCATTGTATGTTCTTGGCTCTCTTGTCGAAAATTAGCTGTCCGTAGATGTGTGGGTTTATTTCTGGGCTCTCAATTCTGTTCCATTCATCTTTGTGCCTGTTTTTGTTCCAGTACCATGCTGTTTTGATTGCTATAGCATTGTAGTACATTTTGAAATCAGACAGTGTGATGCCTCTAACTTTGTTCTTTTTCTCAGGATTCCTTTGGCTATTCAGGGTCTTTTGTTGTTCCATATAAATTTTAGGATACTTTGTTCTGTCTTTGTGAAAAATGTCATTGGAACTTTGATAGGGATTGCATTGAATCTGTAGATTGCTTTAGGAAGTATGGACATTTTAACGATGTTAATTCTTCCAATCCTAGAGCATGGAATATCTTTCCATTGCTTTGTGTCATCTTCTATTTCTTTCAACAATGTTTTATAGTTTTTGGTGTACAGGTCTTTCACCTCTTTGGTTAAGTTTATTCCTAGATATTTTATTTTTTTGTTGCCATTGTAAATGGGATTATATTTTTAATTTCTCCTTCTGCTACTTCGTTGTTAGTGTATAGAAATGCAACTGATTTTTGTATCTTGATTTTGTTTTCTGCAACTTGACCATATTTATTTAATATTTCTTAAAGTTCTTTGGTGGATTCTTTAGGATTTTCTATATATACAATCATGTCATCTGCAAATAATGACAGTTTCACTTCTTCCTTTCCAGTTTGGCTCCGTTTATGTCTTTTTCTTGCCTGATTGCTGTGGCTAGGACTCCAAATACTGTGTTAAATAAGAGTGATGAAAGTGGGCATCCTTATCTGGTTCCTGTTCTTAGAGGGATAGCTTTCAGTTTTTCTCCATTGAGAATGATGTTAGCTGTGGGTTTGTCATACATGGCCTTTAGTATATTGAGATACTTTGCTTCTGTATCTGTTTTATTTAGAGTTTTTATCATAAATGGATGTTGAGGTGTCTGTCGTAATTTCTCCTATTTCATTTCTGATTTTATCTATTTGAGACTTCTCTCTTTTTTCTTAATGAGTCTCACTAAAGGCTTGTCAATTTTGTTTATCTTTTCAAAGAACCAGCTCTTGGTTTCATCAGTCTTTATCTATTGTTTTTAAAGTCTCTATTTCATTTATTTCTGCTCTGATTTTTATTATTTCCTTCCTTCTACTGATTTGGGGCTTTGTTTGTTCTTCTTCTTCCAGTTCCTTTAGGTGCGGGATTAGATTGTTAGATTGTTGCTGAGGTAAGCCTGTATTGCTATAAACCTCCCCCTTCGAACTGCTTTTGGTGTATCCCATAGATTTTCGCATGCCGTATTTTCATTTTCATTTGTCTCCAGGTATTGTTTGATTTCTCCTTTGATTTCTTTATTGACCCAGTCATTGTTCAGTAACATTTTCTTTACTCTTCACATATTTGTGGCTTTTCTGATTTTCTTCCTGTAGTTGATTTCTAGTTTTATGCCGTTGTGATCAGAAAAGATGCTTGGTATTATTTCGATCTTCTTAAATTCATTGAGACTTGTTTTGTGCCCTAACATGTGATCAATCCTGGGGAATGTTCCATGGGCATTTGAAAAGAATGTGTATTCTGTCGTTTTGGAATGGAATGTTCTGTATATATCTACTAAGTCCATCTGGTCTAATTTGTCACTTAAGGCCAATGTTTCCTTATTGATCTTCTGTTTGGATGATTTATCCATTGGTGTAAGTGCAGTGTTAAAGTCCCCGACTATTATTGTGTTACTGTCTATTTCTCCTTTTATGTCTGTTAATAATTGCTTTATATATTTAGGTGCTCCTATGTTGGGTACGTAGATACTGACAAGTGTTATATCCTCTTGTGGGGTTGTCCCGTTTAGCATTATGTAGACCCTTCTTTGTCTCTGTTACAGTTTTTGTTTTAAAGTCTATTTTGTGTGATATAAGTATGGCTACCCCTGCTTTCTTTCCATTGCTGTTTTCACGGAGTATCTTTTTCCAACCCTTCACTTTCAGGTTGTGAGTGTCTTTAGGCCTGAAGTGTGTCTCTTGTATGCAGTATATATATGAGTCTTGTTTTTTAATCCAATCGGCCACCCCATGCGTTTTGATTGGAGCATTTAGTCCATTGACATTTAAAGTAGCTATTGATAAGTATGTACTTATTACCATTATGTTACTTTTTTTCTGAGTGTTTTAGTAGTTCTTCTCTATTCCTTTCTTCCTCTCTTGCTTTCTTCTCTTGTGGTTTGATGGCTTTCTTTAGTATTACGTTTGGGTTCTTTTCTCTTAATTTTTTGTGTATTTAGTGTAGGTTTCTGATTTCTAAATTACCATCAGGTTCATATATAATAACCTATATATAGAAATCTGTATTAAGTTTATGGTCTCTTTAGTTTGATTTCTTTCTAAAAGCTCTACTCTTTTACTCCCCTCCTCCCACATTTTATGTTTTTGATATCATATCTAACCTCTTTTTTTGTGTGTGTGTATCCGTTATGCTCTTATCATGGAAATACGTAATTGTAGTACTTTGTCTTTTGACCTTCATATTATCTTCCATAGATGGTTGATCTGCTACCTTTACTGTATTTTTGTCTTTACCAGTGATTTTATTGCTTTTTTTTTTTTTGATAATTTCCTTATTCCCATTTATGGTCTTCTCTTTCCCACTTAAATAATTCTCTTTTGCATTTCTTGTAAAAGTAGTTTCTTGGTGATAAACCCTTTAATTTTTGCTTGTCTGGGAGATTCTTTATCTCTCCTTGCATTTTGAATGATAACTTTGCTGAGTAGAGTATTCTTTGCTGTAGATTTTTTCCTTTCAGCACTTTAAATCTATGGTGGCACTCCCTTCTAGCCTGTAAGGTTTTGGTGAGAAGTCAGCTGATACCCTTATGGGGTTTCATTTGTATGCCACTTGTTGCCTTTCTCTTTCTCTGTTTATGTTTAATTCTTGACTTTTTAATTATAATGTATCTTGATGCGGGCCTTGGGTTTATCTTGTTAGGTGCTCTCTGTGCTTCCTGTACCTGAATGTGTGTTTCCTTCCTTAGGTTAGTAAAGTTTCCACCTATTATTTCTTCAGATAGATTCTCTGTTCCTTTGTCTCTCTCTTCTCCTTCTGGGACACCTATAATGCAAATGTTAGTGTGCTTGATGTTGTCCCAGAGTTCTCTTAGACTGTTCTCATTCTTTTTAATTCTTTTTTCTTTTATCTCTTCTGCTTGAGTGATTTCCTGTAGTGTTTTGTCTAGCTCACTGATCCTTTCTTCTGTATCATCTGCTCTGTTATTGAGTCCATCTAATGAATTTTTTGTTTCCAGTATTGTATTCTTTATTTCTATTATTTATTTATTTTATTTTTAGGAAGAGTAGCCCTGAGCTAACTGCTGCCAATCCAGCTCTTTTTGCTGAGGAAGACTGCCCTGAGCTAACATCCATACCCATCTTCCTCTGCTTTCTATGTGGGACGCCTACCACAGCATGGCGTGCCAAGCGGTGCCATGTCTGCACCTGGGATCCGAACCGGTGAACCCCGGGCTGCCGAAGCAGAATGTGCAAACTGAACCGCTGCGCCACCGGGCCGGCCCCTGTTCTTTATTTCTGATTGGCTCTTTTTTCTATTTTCCAGTTCTTTGTTGAAATTCTCACTGAGTTCATCTATTCTTCTCTCAACATCAGTGAGCATCCTTATGACTTTTGGATTGAACTCTTTATCTGGTAAATTGGTTACTTCTGTTTCATTTGGTTCTTTTTCTGGGGTTTTGTCCTATTCCCTTACTTGGAATGTATTCCTTTGCCTCCTCATTTTTCCTTTTTCTCTGTACTTATATCCACATATTAAGTGGGTCAGCAATGTCTTTTGATCTTGGACAGGTGGCCTTTCATAAGAGATGCCTTATGAGGCCTAGCAGAGTCCTTCTCTCTCATCACCAACTCCAAATGTTCCAGGAGTGACCCTTGGGTGGGCTACGTGTGTCCTTCTGTTGTGGCACGCTTGCTCTTCCTCTGGGTGCCCAGGGAGGCTAGGCTGTCCCCCTGGCCAGCTGGTTGTAATTCTTAACTGCATGTGGCTGCTGTGGTCCCTTCAGTCACTTATTGGGCATGAGGAGCCCCAGCACAGTTGGCTGCAAGGTCTAATAGCACATTCCTGTTGCAGTTTTCCTGTTAAGTGAGTTGGCCCCCAGTGTGGCTGATTGCTATGCTCAGTGGCTTACAATTTCTTTAGGTCTCTGTTCTGCAAGTCTCTTGTCAGTTCTCTCAAGATTGCAGCTGAGTGATGCTGGCCCCAGCCACGTAAGCACCCAATTGTTTCAGGCTTTGGAAGGTGAGGTTGGTTCCCTATGTGGCTGTTTGAGAAGCATACGTCTCCTCAGCTGACAAGCCCCACTACTCACAGGGCCACACACATTGTCAACACAGTCCTGCTTCATGTGCGCACTCCACTTCCCTTAAGCGGATCCAGTTATCCCACTGCAGAGGCCCCACACACTCCACCAGCTTCTTACGCATAACCTGCCCTGCAGAGACAGACCGTCTTGCCCAGCTGCAGAGGATCAAGGCACCCAGTACGTGCAGGCCCACAAGTTGCCTGAGGGCCTGCTATTGGGTTGTGCGAGTCCCTAGGCCAGGTTTCCTGTGCTGGCTGAGCTGGACTAAATCTGTGCTCTAGTGGGTGTGGCAGATTCTTGGCTAATAGGGCAGACCCTGGGCTAATAGGCCAGAGGAAGAACTCAATGGCATCCACCAACATCTGTGTCAACATGGCTTTACTTGATCACAGTAGTGGCTGCCGCCAATATCTCAGTGCCTGGAGAGGTCTCACCTCTCACCGAGATGCACCCAGAACCTTTCAGGTGAGTCTCTTCACCAAAGGACTGTACACCTTTCTTTCTGGTGATTTTAGGATGCTTTCTGAAATGGGTGAATTTGTGCGTGGGCCTTTTAAGAGCTGGTTTCTTTTCCTTACATCTGATAGCTTTTCTGGAGGTATTCCATGTTGTTGTCAATAGCCAGCAAAGCTGGATGTTATGACACTTGTCTCAGGTGTGCTGAGTGCAACAGCTGCTTGTAGCGGTAATGCTCCCCTGCTCAGGTCCCCTACTCTGTCAGGGAAGCCTGCATACCTTAGGATTCCTTCCTGCTGGCCATGAAGTGCCATTGCTTGTGCAGGTGGGTTTTTTAATCTCCTGAAAGGATTTCTGCCTCTTCTACCTCAGTAAGGATTGTCACTTGTTGAAGTGCTTCTTTTTGTTTAGTTTTCAGTTCTTTCTCAGGGCTACTTCTTTCCAGAGTAGTTGTAAATTTGTTGTGTCTGTGGAAGGAGGTGAGTTCAGAGTCTGCCTGTGCCACCATCTTGACACCTGCTGCATGATTTAATTCCTTTTAATTTCATTGACACCTGTTTCATGGCCCAGAATAAGTTCTGTCATGGTAAGTTGTTTGTGTTTGTGTGTCTGTGTGTGTTTATTTTCCTCAGTAGCAAAAGAGTAATTTCATACTTTAGGGTGGCCTAAATGATGAATGTTGTTACATAGTCTAAAATTTTCCATGGAAGTAGCCACTACCAAATGAAGGATTGTTTATGCATTTAAAATTTTTTAGTAATTTGTGTAATTGAATACTATCAGCTGTGAGAAACCCACGTACATAATGAAGAGCGTTGTATCTCCTGTGTTACAGTGATTAACTTACATTGTACTGACTCAGATGACCAACTCATAAAATTCAATAAGGATTTTTCTTCTATTTTCATTCAGTATGTACTATTTCATTTTTGTGGTAAGGTTTGTGTTTGTTTATGTACAAAATATTCATAGCCTTTTCACCACCCAAAATTGTGCAAATTATAATCTGAGTATTTGTTCAACAAATGTTAAAATTATAGATATTTTGAAAACACAAAGAAAATGAAATTCACAGATGCAATTATAATTCACAGGTAAATTCTATCAAATATTTAAGGAATAAATAATCCCAACCTTACCCAAACTCTTCCAAAAGAGAAAATAGTCTCCAACTCATTTTGTGAGATAAGCATTGCTTTGATATAAAACTCAATAAAGATAGTGTAAGAAAGACCAGGAAACTAGGAAATATTTTGAAAAGTATGAAAATGACAGCACAATGTATCCACATTTATGAGATGCAGCTCAAGCAATGTTCAAAAGGGAATTTTTGGCATTACCATGCCTATATTAGAAAAGGAGAGAGGTCCTAAATCAATAACATGAACAAACCTAAAGTAAAAAGAAAACATATAATAAAGATGGTAAGAGAAAACCATGGTATAGAAAACAAACACAATAGAGAGAATGAGATCAAAATTTGGTTCTCTGAGAAGATCAATAAAATTTATAACTCTCTTGACAGATTGATGAGGAAAAAGAGGAGACACAAATTAACCAATATAAACAAAGAGAGGTAACATACCTACAGAACTTATAGCCATTAAAAGGACAATAAAGCAGTATTATGAACAAAGCAATATTATGAAAAACCTTATGCTCATAAATTCATCAATTTAAATGAAATGGGAAAATTCCTTGAAATATACCAACTACTACAGCTTACACAAGAAGAAATAAATAAGCTAAATATCCTTAGGTCTACTAAAGTAAACCTCAGATCCAGATGGCCCAATTCTGTCACGCAGTAATCAAAAGAAGACAAAGACATTACAAGAAAAGAGAATTATGCAACAGTATTCTTCATGAACACTGATGTTAAAATTCTTAGCAAAAATTTAACAAATAAAAACTAATGATATACAAAGAGGAGAAAATATCAGGTGCAAGTGGGGTTTATCCTAGAAATGCAAAGAAGGTTAAACATTAAGTATTCGAGCAATGTAAATCACCAGACTAAAAAGGAAAAGCCATATGATCATCTCAATAGGTGCTGTTAGCTATTTATTCATGTGTAATAAATTACTCCAAAATGTAGTGATTTGAAACAACAAATATTTATCATTTCACACTTTCTGTGTGTCAGGAATCTGGATGTGGCTTAGCTGGGTTAGCTTGGTCTTTCACAAGGATATAGGGAACGTGTTGGCTGAGGTTACATTTATCTCAAGGCTCAACTGGGGAGGGATCTGTTTCCAGCCTCACTAATGTAGTTTTTAGCAAAATTTAGTTTCCTATGGTTTGTTGGACTGAAGGGCCTCAGTTCCGTGCTGCTGTTGGCTGGAGGCTGCCCTTGGTGCCCAGTGGGCCGCTCCATAGGGCAGTTCACACCATGACAGCTTGTATCATCAGAACAGGCAAGTAAGAGGAAACAAAGAGTCAACTAAGATGGAAGCCACAGTCTTTTATAACTTAATCTTAAAAGTGACATTTTATCACTTTTGCCCTATTCTTTAGAAGTGGCACAGGGAACAAAAGAAAGAAATAGATAAAGATATGGCAAATAACTCCATGAAAAGATGCGTAATATTACTCCTTGGGAAAATGAAAAGTTGTACAACGATGAGATATCACTACTTAGGTAAAATTTTAAAAAATTACCGTACCAAGTGTTGTTAAGGATGTGGAACTTGCATGCTGGTGGGAATATAAAATGATACAATTGCTTTGGAAACATTTTGACATTTTCTTAAACATGCATTTGCCATTTGATCCAGCCATTTTATTTCTGCTTATTTACTCAAGACTTAAATGCGGATATTCAAAGCTCCTTTGTACTAGTCCCCAACTGGAAACAACCCAAATTTCTAAGAATAGGTGTGAATGGATAAAGAAATTGTAGCATATCCATGCAGTGGAGTACTACTCAGTAATAGAAAGGAACTAAGTATCAATACATCCAATAAGATGAATGAGTTTCCAAATAAAGATAGTGAATGAAAGAAGCCAGAAAAAAAGTGGTACATACCGTATGGTTCTACTCATGTGAAATTCTCAAAAATGCATACTGATCTGCAGTGATAGCAGATAAATATTTGCTTCAGAGCAGCAAGGGGTGCTAGAAAGTAATTACAAAGAAGCAAGAGGAAACTTAATGGGAATGCCATGCCAGTTGTGTTCATTTGTTGATTGGTGATGATTTCACAGGTGGTCAGAACTTAAGTTGTGAACGTTAAATATGTGTAGTTCATTGTATGTCAGTTATTCTCAATAAAATTTAAAGAAAGAAAGAAAATAAAGATATATTTTATATATACGTACAAAGGAATATTATTCAACCATGAGAGAGAAGGAAATCCTACCGTTTGTGACAACATGGATGGGCCTTTAAGGGCATTATGCTAAGTGAAATGAGCCAGACAAAGAAGGCAAATACTGCATGGTATCACTTATATGTGGAATCTTAAGAAAGAAAAATTCAAACTCACAGCGACAGAGAGTAAAAGTATGGTTGTCAGGGGGGTGGGGGAGTGGGCCACTGGGTGGGGGAAATAGGAAGAGGTTGTAAAATGGTACAAACTTTCAGCTGTAAGATGAATAAGGTCTGAGGATCTAATGTAAAATATGGTGACTATAGTTGATAACACTGTGTTGCATAATTGAAATTTGCTAAGAGAGTAGAACTTAAATGTTCTCACCAAAAAAACCCAAAGATGAATATGTGAGGTGATGGCTGTGTTTATTAAGTAGACAGGAGCAATCTTTTCACAATGTATATGTACATCAAATCACCACAATGTACATTTTAAATATGTTACAATTTTTTATGTCAGTTTTACCTCAGTAAAGCTGAAATAACAAAAGAAATAAAGGAGAGAAAATCTTTGTAGTAAATTAGAATTAAGAAAATTCCTTAGTGGATGAAGAGTCTCTGTAAAAAAAAAAAAAAGTCTAGAGCAAACATCATTGTAACAGGGAATTTTAGAAGAATTCTTTTTAAATTCAGAAATGGGACAGAGATACTCATTTCTGCCACTCTTTACCTAACATTGTATTGGATATCCTAGCCTGTGCAATAAGAAAATTAAATTGGTAGCATGATGATTGGGAATGGCAGAAAGCCAACTTATTATTTGCAGACAATGTAAACTTTTATATAAAAACTCAGAAGAGTCTATAAATCAATAATTAGAAATAATGGATTTGTTTTAGCAAGGTTGGCTGGATATAAGATATACAAAATTGGGGCCGGCCCCGTGGCCGAGTGGTTAAGTTCACACGCTCTGCTTCGGCAGCCCGGGGTTTCCCCGGTTCAAATCCTGGGCATGGACATGGCACCACACATCAGGCGACGCTGAGGTGGCATCCCACATACCACAACTGGAAGGACTCACAACTAAAAATACACAACTATGAACCGGGGGGCTTTGGGGAGAAAAAGGAAAAATAAAAAAATCTGAAAAAAAAAATATACAAAATCAGTTGTGTGTGCTAACCGCAAAGAGAATATGTAATTAAAAGGAAGACACTATTTATATTAACATTAGAAACTACGAGGTATCTAGAGCTAGATCTGCCACAAATACGCAAGATGTCTGTAGCACAAATTTTTAAACTTTTCAGAACAACGTTTAGGAAGACCTGAAAAAATGAAGGAATAGACTATATTCTTGGGTATTAATTCTCTCCAGATTTATCTATAGATTCAATTCAGTTCCAATCAAAATTCTGAAGAAGTTTTTCAAGGAATTTGGTAAGATGATTTTCAAATTTATATGAAGGACCAAAAGCCGAGAGTAGCCAGGACACTCCTGAACAAGAGGAATGGGGAGGGTGGACTTGCCTTACCAAATATAGGGACTTACTATGACTCAATAATACAGTGTGGTATGGTAAAGATAGATAATAGACCAATAGATTAGAGTCTAGAAACAGTTCCACACAGAAATAGAACTTAGGTATGACAAAGTAATGTGTCAGTTTAGAGGAGAAAGGAGGGATTATTTAATAATTGGAGCTGGAGAAATTAGTTATCTGTTCTCACAGGGAAAAAGATGAAATTGAATCTCTACTTCACATGCTATTAAAAAATTCTGTGTGAATTAAGGACTTAAAAGTTTTAAAGTTTTGCTATCAATAAATTTTAGGGAGAAAATATAGCTGAATATCTTTTGGACTTTTGAGTGGGGAAAGATTGCTTAAAGAAGACACGAAAAGGTGTTGTCTACAAAGGAAAAGATCAATAAATTTGGCAACATTAAATTAAGAATTTTGACCCTTATCTTACACTATACACAAAAATCAACTCAAAATGGATTAAAGACTTAAATGTAAGACCTGAAATAAAACTTCTAGAAGAAAACAGGAGAAAAGCTTCATAACATGATCTTGGTAATGATATTTGGGATATGACACCAAAAACACAGACAATAAAAACAAAAGACAAGTGGGACTACATCAAATAAAAAAGCTTCTATATGGCGAAAGAAACAATCGACAGAGTGAAAAGACAGTCTAAAGAATGAGAGAAAATATTTACAAACCATATATCTGATAAGGGATTAGAATCCAAAATATATAAGTAGCCTCCTACAACTCGATAACAAAGAAATAACTTATTTAGAAACTGGGTTAAGGACTTTAATAGACATTTTTCCAAAGAAGACATGCAAAAAGCCAACAGGAACATGAAAAGACTCTGAGCGGCACTAATCATCAGGCAAATAAAGTTAAAATCACAAGCTGTTACCTCACACTTGTTACAATGGCCATTATCAAAAAACAAAAACAAAACTAGTGCTGGTGAGGATGTGGAGAAATCAAAACCTGTGCATTGTTGGTGAGAAATGTAAAATGGTGTAGCTGCTATGGAAAACAATAGAGATTATTCAAAAAATTTAAAATTGAACAACCATATGACCTAGCAATCCTTCTTCTGGATATTTATCTGAAAGATTTGAAATCAGGCTCTTGAAGAAATATTTGTACCCCCAAGTTCGTTGCAGCATTTTGTACAATTCAAGAGGTGGACGCAATCTAAATGTCTATCAATAGACAAGTGAGTAATCAAAATACAGTATATACATACAATAGGGTATTATTTAGCCTTATAAAAGAAGGAAATCCTGTTATATGCTACAACATGGATGAACTTTGGAGGCATTATGTTGGGTGAAACAAGCCAGTCGCAGAAGGAGGAATACTACGTGATTGCACTTACGTGAGGTATCTAAAGTAGTCAGCCTCTTAGAATAGGAAAAGAAGATGGTGGTTGCCAGGGCCTAGGGAGAGGGGGAAAAAGAGAATTGCTATTTCATGGGTATAGAGCTTCAGTCACACAAGATGAAAAACTTCTAGAGATCTTCTGTATAACAAGGTACATATAGTTAACAGTGCTGTACTATATACTTAAAAATTTAAGAAGATAGATTTCATGTTGTATGTTTTTTAATTCAAAAAATTGAGAACTTTCATTTATCAAAAAATACTTTAAAGAAACTGGAAAGACAGATTATAGACTCTGAGAGGATATAATTTACACATCCTACAAATAATTTGTATTAAGAATAAAAGATTCCTCAAACCAATAAGAAAAATATAAATGCCTCAAAAGAAAAATGGGCAAAGATATAAATGGACATATTACAGAAGAGGCAACACATACTGCTAATAAAAATGTGGAGAGATGTTCAGCATCATTATTGATCAGGGGACATAAATCAAAACTGTAACAAGATGGCTTCTAACACATTTGAAAAAATTAAAAATTCTGATAATACTAAGTGTATATTGACTTACTATCTTCTGACTTGGATATTACTCTAATCCTTTTATTAAACCATCTCCATTATCACTTGGTTGAGTAGATTTTTATCATTAAATTATTTTCGTTTCTTCCCCCAAGAAAGTCTCCTTGATGATTCATGTTTAAAAATGTTTACCCTTTATACATGAAGACCACTTTGGCGAGGTGTAGCAAATCGTTAATACTAACCTAAGTAGGACACAGAATGCAGAAAAGGTATAGAAAAGAGGAATTTCATAGAGTTGAGGGAGAAAGCTATTCTTGCAGAACATTTTTTTTTATGTCCTAAGTTACAGAAGATATTAATATTAAAGTCATCTCTCTCACTAGTCCATATGCTCCCTGACAAAGGAACAGTATCTGCCACATAGAAGAATGGAAGGATGCAAAGAAAAAAGATAAGTAGGTTGATAAGAGTGGAGGGAATTTAAGGTGCTGGAGAATACATTATGAGTTCTAGAAAATCCACTAAGATTATTACTTCTCACTTTTTCTCCATCTACTCCCAAATCTGTGACTATGTTGTCCATTTACTCGACATTACTTTTTGGATAGATTGAAAAGGAGACTAGTTTTTCAGATCTCATTGTAAGGTGATATGTTATGATCTTAGAAGATTGTTTATACAACTTAGTTTTCGAAAATACATATATGTTAAGAAGTAATAAAAAGTCCAGTAACCTTAATTTTTGATTCTAAAAAGCTATATCTAAATTTCTGGCTTTTCCCCCTTACATTCTAAATAATTGCTGGAAATATATGATGGGTTTTTTGGCTTTAATTTCAGGGGAACATATTCAGGTTGCCAACTTTGCTGGGATGAGTATAAAAATAAAGCACTGTATGGGGCTGGCCCCGTGGCCGAGTGGTTAAGTTCGCGCGCTCCGCTGCAGGCGGCCCAGTGTTTCGTTCGCTCGAGTCCTGGGCGCGGACATGGCACTGCTCGTTAAGCCACGCTGAGGCAGCGTCCCACATGCCACAGCTGGAGGGACACACAACGAAGAGTATACAACTATGTACTGGGGGACTTTGGGGAGAAAAAGGAAAAAATAAAATCTTTAAAAAAAAAAATAAAGCACTGTAGGCCGTTTTACTCTTCTGGAGGAGGAGTATACCTGTATTCTGGCATGTGTATATTCTTTTTCCACTTAAAAGAACTGTGTTCACATAAATGAATGTTAGAAGTATGTTCTTAGACTTGAAGATTGTACATAAATTTCAAGAATTAAAAATTTTTATTTTGCAGATTTTCCCATGCACAGAAAAATACAGAAGAGTGAAATATTTATGGCATACTTAATCACCTAGATTTAACAGATCATTAACATTTAGTATATTTTTTGAAGTATTGTAAACTATAGCTGTCATAACATTTTAGCCCTTAACACTTCATTCAGTATGAATCTCTTTAAAAAAGACACTTTCTACATGACCACAATACCATTATCTCACAAACAAAATCAACAATAACTTTTTAATATTATCTAATATCCTATCCATGTTCAGATTTCTTTAGTTACCCTCAAATTCGCTTTTTAAATTTGCTTATTTGAGTCAGGATGCATTTCATTGGTAACTCTCATAAGATTCCTTTATTCGAGAACAATTCTCCCTCCCCTGCAACCTCTTTTCCCACCTTTCACTTGCTGAAGAAACCAAGACAATAGTTCTGTAGACTGGAGTAATACCCCTTCTCATACTTTGTGACACCCTTTACCGTGTTATTTTAATCTCTGAATTTCCTGTAAATCAGAAGTTAGATCTAAAGGATTGTTTAGATTCAGGTAAAACTTTTTTCCCCAGTAAATACTTGAAAGATAATGCTGCATATTTAATTTTGTGTCACAAAATCTAAGTGACTCTTATGATACTGGGACTAATCAGCATGTTCAGGTTCTAGAATTGTTTGTTTTTAAAACAGAATATATTTACTGGGATAATATGAAATTCTTGTGAAAAATTCTTTCATAACTCTGATCTGGAGTGTTCTTCATGTTCCTCAAAGTCCTTAATAGCAAGTATTCAATAAGTATTTGTTGATTTGTGTTTTAAAGTTTTTTACATATTCCTTTTCTTTAGGCTTGTTATCCCTTTCTTGTGTGAAAAGATAAGACATACTTTATTATTTCACTACAGATTTTCAGCTACTGATGTTACAAACAATAAAATATTGGAGCATAGAACTGAAGAAAAAACTTAAACCAGGTAGGTGAATAATAAAAGCCCAAAGAAATAATAAAACTGCCATTTTTACAGAGGTCGTTATTGGGATGATTAAAAAAAATTGGGATATGAACTGTAGAGCACTATCAAAATTGTTTCCTCAATTTGATAAGTATACTGTGATTATATAAGAATGTTCTGAAGTATTTAGGATGAAGGGACATGATGTGTGCAGTCTACTTTCAAATGGTTCAGAAAAATTAAACGATATGTAATGTGAAAGAGAAAGTTTGGGGAAGTTGCGGATTAATAGGAACTCATATTGCCAATGGTAGTATAAATTAGTCTAACTTTTCTGGAAAGCATTTTGGCAATTTTTCTCAAGTTTATAGTTCAGCCCAGCAATCTTACTTTTCCTGCTGTGGTAGTTGTAGGAAGACTACAAAAAGAGGTATGTATAAGGATATTTATATGAGAATGTATGAAATGAATGAATGAGTAAATGAAAAATTGGCAGTAACCTAAATATCTAACAATATGAGACTGATTAAATAAATATAATTAAAAACTGTGTAAGCATTAAAAATGATAATGTAAATCTGTATTTTTTGATACATCTATATTTTTAAGTGTCAAGCAGGCTACTAAGCCATATCAATAGTGTTCACCTATTTTTGTTTTTCAGAAAAAATGCATATACACAGATACACAAATGTTTGTACTTGTTTGATTAATTAGATGTAATATGCACTTGTGTGTGTGTGTGCATGAGTGTATATTTACACACGCATACATATACATATATAAGTGTTTGTGTATGCATAGACATTTGGAAAGATGACACCTGTATGTTGTCACTGGTTGTTTTTGAATAGTAAGTTTATGTGATTTTTATAACTGACTTTTTATAAAGAGTATATATTACTTTTCTCATCAAATTTTTCTAAGATGATACTTCTTATGAAGGTTATGTGTTTTGATTTTATACCTTTGCAACAACTTTTGCTATGCAATAAAAATAGTGCTCTATTTGCTGATAACTCTGTGCTAGATTAGAGTATCTGAGTAGTTCTTAGGCTAAATTCACAGGTTCTGAGCCTTATTGGTCAACTGCTTTCATTTTGTTACATGATGAGAATCTGTTTTCTTAATGCTCTATTAACTGTCTTACAAATGTGATGCTGCTCACATAGCTTAGCTGAAGTACATTACCATTTTTGGAAAGTCGGAGAACGTGTTCTATTAATGACAGTTGTGTAGTACCTTTGTGTATAGAACTTATATATTTACTTTTGATGGTGGTCAACAACATGTGCTTTGATATTAATACTGATTATTGTTTTTATCATTTCTTTAATTTTTTGCAGTCAATTTTGAGGACATTTTCCATTAAGCTTTTATTTTGCCTCTTGCCTTTTTTTTTTTACCAGATTTTTCTTCTGTTAGTTAAAAATATGGATCCTGAAGCAGGGGGACCACAGATTATCAAAGTGACACCTCTTCAACAAATGCTTGCCTCTTGTACTGGAGCTGTACTGACATCACTAATAGGTAGAATACTGCCACTGGTGTAGATTATGTAACTGAATGAGTCAGTGATTCCATTTGGATTTTACTGTCTGTGAGGTTCTTTGAGGTCCCTATCAATATTAATATTAAATATTCTATTAAACTTTTAAGTCTATTATCTTTTTTTAAAATAGAAAACAAGTAAATAGAATAAAATATTAGCATAATGAATAATACAGAATTTGGGTAACTTATAGTAGCAACAAATACAAATTATGTTTTACTTTGCTTGCGTTAACAGTGAATTTCTTAAATTTCTCTGGACCACATTTTTCTGTTTTTTGTAGTCTGTTTCTTATAGAAACAGCCAGATGACATAGTTAGGTGATCATTTAACATTTTAATGACTTTAAGTTGGCTAGTTCATTTAAATAAGATAAATGATTAGAACAAACAAACTAATTGCTTTAGAATGTACTATCTTACTTTAGGTCAGAACGTTAGGGTTGTAAAGACCTTAGAGATCATCTAATGTGACCTCCTCATTCTCAGATGAGGAAAAGTTTTCTTAGAACCACTGTGTGGCATTTTTTTCTACTTAGATAAAATATAGCATGCAAATTAAAAGCATTCTCCTTTGCTGTGCTGTTCCCAAATGGAATAACATAACATGGTGGTAAAAGATTTACGGCTAGCTAATTGAAATTTGCATTATCTATAGTTTTTATTTGATACAGGTGAATTTAACAGATTAGAAAGACTAATATTGTTTGATGATTGATTACTCATAATATAGAGTTATTCTCAAATATTTAAATAGACTTGTGGAACTTTTGTTCTTTAGCTTAGACAACATATTTTCTTATAAATATTAGTATTTTAGTTTTAATGCTAATGGAATTATAGTTGTAGAAATATTATAAATGACAGTACTCAGAAGTAATTACATTGTCTTCTCGTTGGTCCTCTTTAAACAAAATTCAAGGGCAAAAAATTAGAGTGTTACGTTCACAACTACTTTAAGATAATCTTACCCGTTATGTAGCCATGAGGAAAGGTATGATTCCATGTATTTTGTGTTCTTCGGACAAATATCTGTATAATTTACAGGTACCAGTTGTTAATTGAAATTTATGTATCTTCATAGTGACACCCCTTGATGTTGTTAAAATTCGACTCCAAGCCCAAAACAACCCATTTTATAAAGGTATGTGTGCTAGTTATCCTGAAACTGTTATGTTAGATTTTTAGATGTTACTGCATTCATTTTTTTTTGTTTTTAAGATTTTATTTTTCCTTTTTCTCCTCAAAGTCCCCCGGTACATAGTTATGCATTTTCAGTTGTGAGTCCTTCTAGTTGTGGCACATGGGATGCCACCTCAGCATGGCTTGATGAGAAGCGCCACGTCCAAACCCAGGAATCAAACTGGCAAAACCCCAGGCCACTGAAGCAGAGTGTGCAAACCCAACCACTCGGCCACGGGGCCGGTCCCTGCATTTATTTTTGTTTGAATCATACTGTCTTTTTGTCAGTTTTTAAAAATTGGTGCATCTCGAGCCAGCCCTGATGGCCTAGTGGTTAAAGTTTGGCACGTTCTACCTTAGGGTCCTGGGTTCAGTGTCCAGGCGCAGAACCGCATCATTTTTCGGTAGCCATGCTGTAGCGGTGGCTCATATAGAAGAACTGAAAGGACTTATAACTAGAACATACAACGATATACTGGGGCTTTGGGGAGGGGAAAAGAAAAAAAGAGACAGAGAGGAAGGTTGGCAACAGATGTTAGCTCAGAATGACTCTTTCCCAGCAAAAAAAAAAAGGAAGTAACATTAAAAAAAAAAAAGAAAATTGATACCTCTTTACCCCATGCAGAAACAGTTTTTCATCACTTAGTATATGATGAGGTCTAGGCACAAAACATATATGTAACACATATAACACCTTTATGAACTACTAATTAAAGCAGAGGACAATTTTATATATGAATATATGCCTCACAAGTAAAAACAGAATTATACTTGTAAGGGACCTTAGGATCTAGATTCCTCCTTTGTCCAAGAGCTCTGCCCATCCTAGAACATTCATCCAACAGTCATCCAACTGTTGCTTGAATACAGTGATTGGAAATTCATTATTTTATCAGGCAGCTTGGTTAATTGCTGGACAGTGTAGTTTATGTGGAATTTGAGAAGAGTACTTACACATTTTTATTAGACGGGAAAAAATGGCAGTTCCTTGGTCAATCTTTTACAGCTTTATAAAGCATTTCAAACATATTTAAATGGCAGAAAACAGACTGTTTGGACTGTGAGAAAGTTGACTCAGATGTAAATGCCAGTCTGTTGAATGCATAGGGGTGAGATGAAATGAACAACAGGCATTTTTCACATGAATGAATGCATAGATGGATTGTAGGAAGAGACTAAATGTAAGATAATTTCCTATGCATTAAAGAAAGCCTTAAAAGCAGAAGGAGGCACTTAGACTTGTGTATTATGAAACTCACAGGATGTGTATGGTTGAACAGAGAAAACAGTTTTGGTAGCAATAGTAAGCCTGATAATGGAAAGAAGTTGGTATTAGACAGTTGTAGTAAATTAGGTGGGAGCTGACAGATGTCTAGATTGAGCAGTGTAAATAACAGAGAAAGGGACAAAGCATAGCATTATTTATCTTGATTAAGAAGTTTTCTTTCCATAATCTATTTTTCAATTGAGATATAATCAATGTATAACATTTTATTAGCTTTAGGTATATACATATACATATATCAACATAATGATTTGATATATGTATATTGCAAAATGGTTACCACAATAAGTTTAGTTAACATCATCTCACATAAAGTTTTTTTTCTTGTGATGACAACTTTTAAGATCTCTCTTAGCAACTTACAGATATGCATTAGATTTCATAGTATATTTTTGTCTGAATTTCCCTTGTATACCATGGAGTTTTCTTCTGGTCAAATAGAGAAGATGTACACCCTTGTTCACTTTTCAAAACAGGTTTTCCTCTTTTGTCTTCCTTCTCCATTCCCTCAGAAAACCTAAAAGAATTTATTTCTGTGTGCATTTGCTTACTACAAATCTGAAAATATAAAATCCGCTAATTTACTCAATTCCTTTTCACCACTGTGAGTTTAGAGCCTAGTGCTATGTCATCAAGCAAATCAAATTATGTATGTTTCATCTTAAAAGATGAAGACAAGGTGGGGCTGGCCCCATGGCCGAGTGGTTAAGTTCGCGCGCTCTGCTGCAGGCGGCCCAGTGTTTCGTCAGTTCGAATCCTGGGCGCGGACATGGCACTGCTCATCAAACCACGCTGAGGCGGCGTCCCACATGCCACAACTAGAAGGACCCACAACTAAGAATATGCAACTATGTACCTGGGGGCTTTGGGGAGAAAAAGGAAAAAAATAAAATCTTTTAAAAAAAAAAAAAAGATGAAGACAAGGTTATATCTCCTCATAATTTTCTAGTCCACTCATTATACTTTCAGTTTGTTCATCTGTAAAAATAATACAGTTGTGTGAAGTAATTGTTAACTGTTGGAATCTTCTTTGTTAGGAAAATGCTTTGTATATAGTAATGGACTTATGGATCATCTATGTGTCTGTGAAGAGGAAGGTAACAGAGCATGGTATAAGAAGCCAGGACGTTTCCAGGGAACATTGGTAAGGGCATTATATCACAACGTGTTTTCAATTTTTATATTTAATCTTATGTATGAAAGATTTTCCAATTGCAGGAGAGTAAAAAGTCCATCCTGTAGTTAGCACATGTAGCTACAGTTGAAAGGTAGATATTGAAGCAGGAAAAGGGAAGTGCTTCTTTGTGGTTTTTTTTTTCTTTTTTAAAGATTTTATTTTTTCCTTTTTCTCCCCAAAGCCCCCTGGTACACAGTTGTATATTCTTTGTTGTGGGTCCTTCTAGTTGTGGCATGTGGGACGCCGCCTCAGCGTGGTTTGATGAGCAGTGTCATGTCCGCGCCCAGGATTCGAACCAACGAAACACTGGGCCGCCTGCAGCGGAGCGCGCGAACTTAACCGCTCGGCCATGGGGCCAGCCCCAGTGCTTCTTTGTTTTTAACTCTTCATTTTCTTTTCATTCATGGTTTTTTATGTAGAAAGAAAAAAATGAGTAAATTTTTTTAAATTAAACTTTATTTTGAGATAATTGTAGATCATATGCAGTTTTAAGAAAGATATACAGGAGCTGGCTTGGTGGCGCAGCAGTTAAGTTTGCACGTTCTGCTTCTTGGCGGCCCAGGGTTCACTGGTTTGGATCCCAGGTGCGGACATGGCACCGCTTGGCAAAAGCCATGCTGTGGTCGGTGTCCCACGTATAAAGTAGAGGAAGATGGGCGTGGATGTTAGCTCAGGGCCAGTCTTCCTCAGCAAAAAGAGGAGCATTGGCAATAGTTAGCTCAGGGCTAATCTTCCTCAAAAAAAGAAGGAAAGAAAGAAAAATATACAGATGGGTCTCATGTACCCTTTTTCCACTTTCTCCCAGTGGTAACATCTTATAAGACAAGTACAATGTCACAACTAGGATATTGACATTGATGCAGTTAAGATACAGAACAGTTCTATCGCCTCAAGGATCCTTCCTGTTTCCCTTTTATAGCCACACCTATTTCTCTCACCATTCCTTAACTCCTGGCAACCACCAATCTGTTCTCCATTTATATAATTTTGTCATTTCAAGCATGTTATATAAATGGATCATAACATTTTGGGATTGGCACTTTTCACTTGGGATAATTATCTGAGATTCATCCAAATTCTTGCAAGTATCAATAGTTTGTTCCTTTTTATTGCTCAGTAGTATTCCATGGTATGGATGTACCACAGTTTGTTTTGTGGGTTGTTTCCAATTTTTGGCTGTTCTAAATAAAGCTGCTACATACATTCATTCACAGGTTTTTATGTGAAAGTGAGTATAACAAAAAACTACTCGCTGTTTTTCTCTCTGAACACTTCTGAGCCAGACGTGTGTTTTTTCCCCCACACCAAGCTATTCTCCAGTTATCTGTGGACACCAACTGGGTATCCTACAATTTAACTCAGTTCTGACACCATCTACCTGCAGTTAGTGTCAGATCCCACAGATTAAGGGCTCAGTACCACAAGACTGCTCCCACTTCAGACACCAGTCACAAGTCCAGGTTGTCACCTGTGTTTCTGACTGACTGGCTATAAATTGGAGGTTCCCAGAACCCCCTCTTTGGGTTTGATGATTTGCTACAATGGCTTACAGAACTCAGGAAAACAGTTTGCTTACTTGATTGCCAGTTTATTCTGAAAGGATACAGCCAGATAGAACAGATGCATAGGGCAAGTCTTTGGGGAAGGGGTGTGGAGCCTCCATGCCCTCTCCAGATGTGCTACCCTCCCAGCACCTCTCTGTTCCCCAACCTAGAAGCTTCCAAACTCCATACTTTGGGAATTTTTATGGAGGATTTATTATGTAGGCATGATTGATTAAGTCATTGGCGTTCAGTGATTAATTCAACCTTCAGTCCCTCTCTGAGGTTGGAGAGTGGGATTGGGCAGGGGGGTAGGGCTGAAAGTTATAACCCTCTACTCACTTGGTTGATTTCCCTGGCAGTCAGCCCCCATCTTGTGGTTACCTAGGGGCTTTCCAAAATCACCTCATTAACATAAACTCAGGTGTGATTGAAAAGGGCTTGTTATGAATAACAAAGGACACTCCTTTTACCTTTATCCTCTGGAGCTATTTCAGGATTGAGGACAAAAAAACTATTATAACAAAAGGTGCTTCCATTATTCTGTATCACTTAGGAAGTTATAAGAGTTTTAGGAGCTGTGTGCTAGGAACCATGGATGAAGACCAATATGTACATTTCTTAATATAAATCACAGTATCACTGTTAGTCATCATTTCTCTGAGATAAGTGCTCAGGACTGCAGTTGCTGGGTCATATGGTAGTTGCATGTTTAGGGTTTAAGAAACTGCCGACCTGTTTTTTAGACTGGCAGTACTATTTTGCATTCTCAGCAGCAATGTATGTCTGATCTAATTTGTCCACATCCTCACTAGCACTTGGTGTTGTCACTATTTTTATTTTAGTGTTTATGATAGGTGTGCAGTGGTATCTCATTATGATTTTAATTTGCTTTTCCCTAGTGGCTAATGATGTTGAACATCTTTTCATGTGCTTATTAGCCATCAGTATATCCTCTTCATTGAAATGGCTCTTCATGTCTTTTGCCCATTTTCTAGTTGAACTGTTTATACTTGAGTTTTGAGAGCTCTTTATATAATCTAGATACTAGTCCTCTGTTGAATGTGTGGTTTCAAATATTTTTTCCCACTCTCCAACTTGTCTTTTCATCCACTGAAATAAAGTCTTTCATAGAGTAAACGTTTTTAATTTTGATGAAGTCCAATTTATCAATTTTTTTTCTGTATAGATCATGCTTTTGGTGTCAAGTCTAGGAACTCTCTATTTACCTTAGACCTGAAATTTTCTCCTATTTTTTTTTCCTAAACGTTTTGTAGCTTTACATTTTACATTAAAGTCCTCAGTCTGTTTTGAGTCGTTGTTTTTGCCTCTGGATATCCAGTTGCACAAAAGGCTGTCTTTCCTCCATTAAGCTCCTGTGTCAAAAATCAGTTAGGCATAATGTGTGGATTTCTGGATTCTTTGTTCTGGCCAATTTATCTATTTGTCTATTACCTGTATCAGTACCCCAGTCTTAATTACTATAGCTATAGAATAAGTCCTGAAATCAGGTAGACCAATTCCTCCCACTTTATTCTTATTTTTCTTTTTCAAAGTTGTTTTAGCTATTCCTAAAGTTCCTTTGTCTTTCCATATAAATTTTAGAATGGTCTTGTTTATATCTACAAAAAATCCTGCTGAGATTTTTTTTATAGGAATTGTGTTAAACCTATATATTTATTTGGGGGAGAAATGACATCTTTACTGTGTTCAATCTTCCAATCCGTTTTCAACCTGCCTATATCATTATAATTGGAGTTTCTTGTAGACAGCATATAATTGTCATGTTTTTTAAAGCACTGTCAATTTTCATCTTTTTTTCTCTTTTTTTTGGTGAGAAAGATTGGTCCTGAGCTAACATCAGTTGCCCATCTTCCTCTTTTTGCTTGAGGAAAATTGTTGCTCAGCTAATGTCTGTGCCAGTCTTCCTCTGTTTTGTACATGGGATGCCACCACAGCATGGCTTGATGAGTGGTGTGTGTGTCTGTGCCCGGGATCCAAACCCACAAACCCCAGGCTGCTGCAGCAGAGTGTGCAAACTTAACCACTATGCCATCAGGCTGGCCCACTTAATTTTCTTCTTTTAATTGATGTATTTAGACTGTTTATATTTAATGAAATTACAGCTATGTTAGAGCTTAAGCCTATCATTTCATTTTTTGTTTGCCCTGTTTTATTTTTCCTGCCTTCTTATGTATTACTTGAACATTTTTTAGAATTGTGTTTTGATCTGTAAGGTTTTTGTGTTTATAGTCTTTGCTGAGGCTTTCTAATTTTTCATTTGTTTCAGACATGTTTGTAAATGATCATTCAATGACTTTCATGTTGACTTTTAAAATCTTTGTCAGATAATTCTAATATCTGTTATCTCAGTGTTGGTGTCTGTTTATTGTCTCTTTTTGTTCAGTTTGACATCTTCCTGGTTCTTAGAATGACAAAAGATTTTTTATTGAAACCAGGAAATTTTGAGTATTATGTTATGATACTTTGGATCTCATTTAAACATTCTATTTTGATTGGCTTTTTGATACTGTTAACTCAGAGGAAGAAGGGTGCCACCTGTTACTACTGGATAGAGCTGTCCAGGTTCCTTGCTCAGTCTCCCTTGACACACAGTGTAGGGGAGGATCTCTTTACTGTTAGACAGGTGCTATGGTCTGAGTGTTTGTGCCCTACCCCCTTCAAATTCATGGTTGAAATCCTAATGCCTGATGTGATGATCTTAGTAGATGGGGCCTTTGGGAAGTGATTAGGTTGTGAGGGCAGAGATCTCATGAGTGAGATTAACACCCTTATGAAAGAGACTCCAGAGAGCTCTCTTGCCCCTTCCACTATGTGAGGATACAATGAGAAGTCTGCAACCCAGAAGAGAGCCCTCACCTGACCTTGCTGGCACCCTGATTTTGGACTTCCAGCCTCTGGAACTGTGAGAAATAAATTTCTGTTGTTTATAAGCTACCCAGTCTGTGGTATTTTGTTATATCAGCCCAAACAAACAAGAGGGATGGGAGTTCTGGCTCCCCTTGTGGTTTCTGCTGACACTGGTAGGATGATCTCATTACTGTAGGGTGGTGGTGAAAGTCCTGACTCTCCACTACTCCTCCTCTGGCACTACCATTAAAACCATTAGGGGCTGGCCTGGTAGTACAGTGGTTAAGTTCACATGTTCTGCTTTGGCAGCCTGGAGTTTGCCGGTTTGGATCCCAGGTGTGGACCTATGCACTGCTTGTCAAGCCATGCTGTGGCAGGTGTCCCACATAAAGTAGAGGAAGATGGGAGTGGGCATAGCTGTTAGCTCAGGGCCAGTCTTCCTCAGCAAAAAGAGGAGGATTGGTGGCAGATGTTAGCTCAGGGCTAATCTTCCTCAAAAAAAGAACCCTTAGCATATTCATCATAATTATTTTAAATTCCCAGTGTGATAATTTCAAAATCTCTGCCATATCTGAGTCTGGTTCTGGTGCTTGCTTTGTCTCTTCAGATTGTGTTTTTTGCCTTTTAGCATGCTTTGTAATTTTTTTTTGTTGAGAACCAGACATGATGTGTTGGGTAAAACAAACTGAGGTAGATAGATTTTTAATGTGAGATTTTATGTTTGTCTGGTTAGAAGTTACGCTTCGCTTACTGCTTGTTGTTGCTCTGTTGTCAGAGACTAAAATTTCCTCTAGTGTCCCAGTTCGTCTTGCCTGTTGTCTTTGGGTTTTCCTAGAGACTCCTCGAATAGAGTCTGAGGCTTCAGTTCTTTTAGCTGTCATCCTCTCTTGTTTTACAGGAGCCCTGTTGATGTGGTGGTAAGATGTGGAAGAAGGGAAACATTCTGTAGTCTTTTTTAATGAGCATGAGTTGGATATTTCCCTTACCCCAAGCTGGTTAGGTTTTGGTAAAACCCCAGTGGTTTAGGCTCTGGTAAAATAGTTTCCCTTGAGTATAGGCTTTGTTAAGGAGAACAGAGGTTTTGGATTTATTTCCAAGTGGTTACTTTGCCCCTTCCCCTGATTGAAACAAGAGGGGATTTTTCTTTGATCTTCACAGTGAAAATTTGGTAGGGCTGATGGAGCTAAAAATCATGAAAGTGTGAGGGGGCCCTCCTACAAAAGGCACCTCAGGGTCTTTTCTTTTTTTATTGTGATCATAATAGTTTACAACATTGTGAGATTTCACTTGTACATTATTACTTGTCCGTCACCACATAAGTGCTCCCCTTCACCCCCTGTGCCCACCCCCTGCAGCCCCCTTCCCCTGGCAACCACTGAACTGTTTTCTTTGTCCATGTGTTTGTTTATCTTCACATATGAGTGAAATTATCTGGTGTTTGTCTTTCTCTGGCTCGCTTATTTTGCTTAATGTCATATTCTCAAGATCCATCCATGTTGTTGCAAAAGGGGTGATTTTGTCTTTTTTTATGGCTGAGTAGCATTCCATTGTATATATACCACATTTTCTTTATCCAGTCATCAGGTGATGAACACTTGGGTTGCTTCCGTGTCTTGGATGTTGTGAATAATGCTGCAATGAACATAGGGGTGCATAAGTCACTTTGAATTGTTGATTTCAATTTCTTTGAATAGATACCCACTAGTGGGATAGTTGGGTCATATGGTATTCCTATTTTTAGTTTTTTGAGAAATCTCCATAATCTTTTCCATAGTGGCTGCTCCTCTTTGCATTCCCACCAGCAGTAGGCACCTCAGTTTTTGATTACTTCTTAAGTTAGTCTGCACTGAGCTTCCAGCAGTTTGTCAGTTACAGTTTAAAGTGTTCCTGTTGATACTAGTTTCAAATGCAGGCTTCTATTCTGGTAGGCTGTGAGACTCTGATTTCGACTGTCTCTTCAATTTTCAGGGTAGAGGTTTGCCCTGTGATCTCAATTGTCTGATGAATCTAAGAAGAGTTGTTGATTTTTCAGTTTGTTCAGCTTTTTTCTTGTTGTGAGGATGGGAGTGATGACTTCAATCTCTTCACATGTAGGACCAGAAAGCAGAATTCTTCTTTGGGTTTATTTTGGTCTTTCTCTTCTACTTTCTTGGGTGGAAACGTGGGTTATTGATTTTAAGTGCCTCCTTTTCTCAACTAAGCATTTAAAACTATAAATTTCCTTCAGAGCACTAAATTAGCTGTATCCCACAAATTTTGAAGTTGTGTTTTCATTATCAATCAGTTGAAATATCTAATTTCCCTTGTAATTTCCTTTTTTGCTTTGGGTTATTTAGAAGTATAATATTTAATTTCCCAATAATTGGATTTTTTCTAGATATATTATTGTTCCTGATTCCTAATTCAATTACATTGTAGTCAGAGGACATATTCTGTATGTTTTTACATTGTTGAAATTTACTGAGTCTTGTTGAATGGCCCGACATATGATCTATCTTGGTGAATATTTTATATGCACTTTAAAACCTGTGTTCTGTAATTGTTGGGTATAGTGTTCTATAGACCATAGGTCAGGGTGACTTGTTTCATTTAGATTTTCTAAATTCTTACTGACCTTTTGTTTTAAATGTTCTATCATTCACTGAGAGAAGATGTAAAAATCTTCAATAATGATTGAGTGTGTGTCTGTTTGCCCTTTTAGTCGTGTCAAGTTTGCTTCCTGGGTTTTGAAGCCCTGTTATTAGGGACATACACATTTACACTTGATATGTTTTTCTGATATATTTTTATTATAGTGGAATGTCTGTCTTTATCACTGGTAATATTCATTATCTTGAAGTCTTTTATCTGATAGTAATATAGCTACTCCAGCTTTCTGTTTATGTGGTATATCTTTTTCCGTTCTTTTACTCAGAGACAACATGTAGTTAGGCCTTGTTTTTTCACCTTCTCTAACAATTGCTGACTTTTTTTTTAAGATTGGCACCTGAGCTAACATCTGTTGCCAATCTTTTTTTGTCTTTTCCTTCTTTTTCTCCCTGAAGGCCCCCAGTACATAGTTGTATATTCTAGGTGTAGGTACTTCTGGTTGTGCTATGTGAGATGCCACCTCAGCATGGCCTGATGAGCGGTGCCATGTCTGCACCCAGGATCCTAACCAGTGAAACTCTGAGCTGCTAAGTGGAGCACACGAACTAACCACTTGGCCACAGGGTAGCCCCCAATTGCTGACATTTAAGTGGAATATTTGGTCCTTACCTTTAATGTAATTTTTAATATGGTTAGGTGTTAGTCTGCCTTCTTGGTATTTCTTTTCTACTTGCTCCCTCTTTTTGTTTTTTGGGTTTTTCCTCCTTTCCTGCCTTCTTTTGGATTAGTTGAATTGTAATAATGTTGTATTGATTCCTCTATTCCCATTTCTAGGGAGACAGTTCTCCAAAGGCATTTCACATTTCTGTACATCTTGTAAGCAAGGTACTGACTGCCCTTTGTTTCTGACCATCTTTTCAAGGATGTTTGTACAGTGAATAACCTTGGAAGATACAATGTTTCCCTCTAGAGAAAGGGGAAGGTATCCTTACTACCCCTTATAAAGGATTTGGGTTCCCTAAGCTCAGATTTCCTCTCCTGTAATGCTATCCACTGTGTGTTCAGGTGTCAGCTAGCCTTCTTCACATTGCCTTGTTGAAATTGGGGCTCAGGGAATTGGCACAAAAATGTGATATTCTGTCCACTGCTATTGCTGTAAGTAATAAACTGTCCTTCATCAGATATTCTTGTCTTCTGTCAGCTCTCATGAGACTGAGGCAGACTGACTTGTTAACTTGCAAGTAGGCAAAATCTGAAACCCTACCCAGTTCTTGACACCATTCACTCCCCCATCTCCCGTTGTGCTATTGCTTCACGTATACTACATATTTGTACATTATAAATTCCACAATTCAGTGTTATAATTTTTGATTTAAATAGTCTTATGTCTTTTAAAGTAGTTAAAAGGAGAAAGGGGGAAAATATGTTTTATATGTACCCACATATTTACCATTTCTCCTGTATTTGCTTCATTTTTGAAGATCATAGTTACTATTTGGCATCATGGCCCTTCATTCTGAAAACTTTTTTCAGCATTTCTTTATTGCAGGTATTTTGGCAATGTATTCTAATTTTTTGTTTATCTGAGATGTCTACTGAGTGTTCTTGAAGCATATTTTGGCCACGTATAGAATTTTGGCTTAATTTTTTTCAGCATCTTAAATATGTCATTACGTTGTCTTTTGGCCTCCCGTGTGTCTGATGAGAAGTTAACCTTCATTTGTATCATTCTTTCTCTAAATATATTTTGTAATTTTTCTTTCCTTTTTTTGTTTTCATTGTTTTTATTCTATTTGGGATTTTTTGAGATTTGGGGCTAAGTTGGTATCTTTCACTAATTTGGGAAGGTTTTTTGCCATCATTTCATCAGGTAATTTCCTGTCCCATTCAGTTTCCTTTCCTCTTTGACTCCAAGTAAACCTATGTTATACCATTTGATATTTCCCCTCAGGTCTCTGAGCCTCTGTTCATTTTTCTTGATTCTTTTTCTCTCCCTTCTTCAGATTGAATAATGTCTATCTTCAAGTTCAGTGACTCTTTCTCTGCTGTCTCCATTCTGCTGTTAAGCCCACTTAGTGAATTCTTCATTTCAGGTATAGAATTTTCATTTGGCTGTTTTTTATAGTAACTGTTTTCTTGCTGAAATTCCAAATTTGTTTTTTCATTATTCATATATCATCTTTTAAGCTCTTGAGCATATTTGTAATAGCTGCTTTAGAGTTCTTGTCTGCTAATAGCATCATCTAAATCATCTCAGTGTTGGTTTCTGTTGACTACTTTTTCTTTGAGTGTGACCTCATTTTCTTGTTTTTATGTCTAGTGAATCTAGGTTGGATAGTGTACATTATGCATGATACATTATAAAGACTCGGGATCTTTTATATTCTTCTGAAGAGTCAGTTTTGTTCTAGAAGGCAGTTAATTTTGGATAGATTCAAACTCCAAACTCAGGCTCTCCTCTGGTGGGCTGCAGCTGAAATTTCCACTCAGCCTTCAGCTGCTGCTTTTTTTTTTTTTGGCCAGGACCCTGATGTCTTCCCCTGGGATTGCATAATTTAGTGGAGTCTTGTGGGTGATTTTGTTTGCAAATCTTAGACTTTATGCCCTTTGTCCAAAATTTCTTCCCTTTCTGATAATTCTGCTAGCCTGAACTCTGTGTTTGCCATTTCAAGCAAGTAGATGTGCTGTTCTTTGCCACTGCCACAGGCAGAAAGCTGGAAACTTGCAAAGCTTACTCATTGGAGTTTGTCTTTTAACAGCAGACCTTGCTCTAGTTTCTGCCTGCTTTTGATTCCTCTCCAGAGATTTCAAATACTGGGTTTAAATAATATTCCCTCAGATTTCATAATTGGTCAGGAAAGTTAATCTAACCAATTCTCTGCCATTATTCCACTGCCTTTTTATAATAATCTTTGAAAAACTTGGTTTCTAAGTCATAAGTAGAACAGTCCAAAACTGTGTAATACAGATTTTATTCTGTAAGCAGAAAGTATCATCCAAAAATGCTTTACTTGTGTTTGAAAGTTGAGGAAAATTCCTTTTTTTAAAAAAAAGAATGAACATATATAAGTCTGAGAAGCTCAGATGTTAGAAATAAATGCTTGAAAGAATCCAATGATTGATTATCACTATAAATTTTTTGTATATCATGTTCCAGTATATATTTTGACAACTTTTTTCTATTATTTTAGGATGCCTTTTTGAAAATCATTCGAAATGAGGGTGTTAAATCCCTGTGGAGTGGCCTTCCCCCTACCTTGTAAGTTGAAATTTAATATTTTTCTTACTAAAAGATGGTGGTTGTTTTGTTTTGCCTTATAATCAGCATGGTTGGACAAAATTTTTAATATTAGAACTTTTTCTTTTTCTAAAGCATTGTTTTGTGAGTTTCACGACGACTCACACATTTCATGATTTGCTGGAAGGACTCACAGACCTGAAGAATGTTATACTCATGTCTGTGGTCTGTTAAAGCAAAAAGATACAAAGCGGAATCAGTAAGGGAAAAAGACACAACAGAAGTTGACTAGGCATAGGCTTCACGAGAGTCCTCCCTCATGGCATCACATAAGACATGCTTATTCTTCCAGCCTTAACCTACAGTGGCATGTGCAAAGTGTTTCTGCTTTAGAACACACTTCAATTTCAGACTCTAGGGCTTTTATCGGTGTTTGATGACGTAGGCACATTCTGTCTTCATGACCAGTAGTGATTACCAAAACTCAAAACCCCCAAAAGGAAAGCAGATATTTACCAAAAAATCACGTCATTTGTACAAATAAACCTAGACAAGTTGGTTTAGTGCTCCAGACATGCAGAAAACCTTACTATAGGGAATATTCTAAGGGCTAAACTCCTTGGAGTTGGCCAGAGGTCAAGCGTGTAAATAGGCCCTCCTAAAGACAGAGAAGATTTGAGCAACCAGCCCTGCTGTGTTAAGATTTTGGTGCACAAGCATTATGGTTTTTTTTCTGTTTAGAAGTTAAGAATTTGGTGTTCATTTGACTTTTCATTTATTTTACTAAAATAATTAGAGATACTGTTTTACGTATATTTTCCCTTTACTGGATACATTTAATTTTCTACTACCTAGCAGTTATATGAATTAATATGGTAAACTGGTAAGGCTGAATCTAAAAATCTCAACAAATACCTTTCCTTTCTCTGCCTTGTTTCTTTCTAATTTGTCTTCTTATGAAGCAAATTAGTCAACTTCAAGGCATATATTTTAAAGTTGTAAAGTTAGTGGAAGATTCAAGACTATCACTCAATCCTATTCCTAAATTCTCATCTTTAAACTTCACAATAGAATGTTAGGCATTCCAGAGTATGGTCTGTGAATGTCCTGTAGTTAGACCATAAACATAGACTGGTTTCTTGTTGTATTAATATTTATGACATGATAATGCCTGCAACTTTGTGTTTAATTAATAATTTCCTTTTGATATTTTCATTTGAAAGAGTATGTCACTGAAATTTCCTCAAAACTAGTATATATAATTTCAGCGATATTAATTGTAATTTATTTCCAGTTATAAGCAGGTATGATATATGGTCCATAGTTCAGAAGAATTTTACAGTTGCTCTTGTACTTTTTACTTCAAGGGTTTTCATGTTATGGTAAATGTAATTGGGAAGGAAGATTTGAGAGACCAGAAACAGATAAAACAAGTCAAGGAGATAGAGAAGTGTCCTCATTGTCTTATCCTATTTATGACCTGAGCTAGTGCTCTGTAACTTATCTTTACAATTAGAATGTAAACTTCTGGAGGGCAGATATCTACTTTACATCTTTTTGTTGCCTACTAAGTTAAACACTAATAATTTTTTAAAGTAAAAGAAAATGGCTCTCGTGGACTGATTTGTAGTTTTCAACTTATACAAAATATGTATTTTAGCTTATATTTAAGAATGTGTTTAAACCTTTTGATAGTTCTGTACACGTTTTTTTGTTTGTATATTTCTAACAGAGTGATGGCAGTTCCTGCCACAGTTATTTATTTTACCTGCTATGATCAATTAACTGCTCTTCTCAAATCTAAGTTAGAAGAAAATGAAAGCTGCATACCAATTATTGCTGGAATTGTGGCTAGGTGTAAGTAATAAATTTACTATATTTTCATTTTCATTTCTATTTAAAGCTCCTTTTAAAATTTTGACATTCATGGAGAATTTGTATGAAATATAGAGTATTGGTACAAGATATATTTTGCATTGTAGTGTGTACTAATTTGTTAATATCTGTACTCTCTAGGCCATATGGTCGGACGATTGCTGTCAGAATGAGATGGGATCAGCTGAATCTTAGAGATTTGAGATTTTAGGCTTTAGATTTTAGGATATCAGATTGATGCCAAAGTCCTGAGTCATTTTTCTTATAGACTTTGAGATTCAGTTTAATCCGAAGGGAATTTGCCTCTATGCAGAAAGACATTTTTCTCTGTGCAGTGGGAGAGAGGTTTTATGGTAGACCTAGTTGACGTATAGTATATCTGGAACTGCTTGTAAAAGACTTGCAACCAGAAGAAGTAAGGTATATGAAAACAGACTTTTGAGAAATACCTTTACCAAGAAAAACATCTGCATTGATATGTTGGCATGAGTAGGTATTTGATTTTAAGGTTTTCAGACATTTCAGAATAAATGTTTAAAATATAAAAATGCATGACATATTAATTTTTGCACGTGTGTAAGCATAGTACATGGCTTTGTTTTTGTTATATTTGCCTGTTTGTATTAGTTGGTGCAGTAACTGTGATAAGTCCATTAGAACTGATTAGAACCAAGATGCAATCTAAGAAGTTTTCTTACAAGGAACTGCATCGATTTGTCAGCAAGAAAGTATCTGAAGATGGTTGGATTTCCCTTTGGAGGGGCTGGGCTCCTACTGTTCTTAGAGATGTACCATTCTCAGGTAGGATTTACCTGACTACTAAATTCTAAATTTTAAGTAGCTTTGTATTATTTATATGTTACTTTTAAATCAACTAAATTTCAAACCCTTCAAAGCTAAAGGTAAGTTATCTTCTTTAGTGACCACAAACTCCTAGTTCAGTGTTGGGCTCTCCAAATCTTCATGAGCCTTTATTGAATGAATAGTTTCTAATTCAAGCCTGGTGTTCTTTTCTCCTTGTGTTTGATTTATTTTTAAACATTAAGTGGTAAATATTGTATTCATATTTAGATAATGCAAACTACCTTTAACATTATTCTAAATAAATCATAATAGTAAGGTAAATAAACTACTATAAATCAAAATATTATAAAGTACATTTAAAACCACCTGTGAATTATATTGACTCCTACATTTTTCAATTATTAAAGATGAAATTCTCTCCCATTAAATGAGTGTCCTGTAAAAGACTGTTATAAATCAAATAGGAGATTGTGCTAATCATTGAACTATGAAAAGGGAGAACATCATGAAAAGTACACAACTAACAAGTAACTTGTGAAATGTGAATACTTCAGTAGTACTTCTCTTGTGGATCACAGAAGGTTCCATTTAAGACCTGAAAGAAATAATTACTGAGACCTCGTATTAATCTTCCTCTTTTTTTCTTGTTCCCTTTGAGTTAATCCTTTTCTTGGGCTCTCTCACTCACCTCTCTATGCATCTTTCCCTTTCCGTTAGTATTTTTCTTCAACCTTTTATGTTCAGTTATGCTGTTTAGAAACATCATAGATTCCTAGGCCTATTATTTTTCATTTTTTATTATATAATATTTGATAAAAAGTAATATAGATATAAATTATGAAGTATACTAATAAAATGAATACCTGTGAAGTCACCACTTCAAAATATGAGCTAGAACATTGCAGTTTTTTAAATCATGAAACCGCATATATTCATCTTCACTGGTTATTTTTTTTTTGAGGAAGATTAGCCCTGAGCTAACATCTGCTGCCAGTCCTCCTCTTTTTGCTGAGGAAGACTGGCCCTCTACTTTATACGTGGGACGCCTACCACAGCATGGCGTGCCAAGCGGTGCCATGTCCGCACCCGGGATCCGAACTGGTGAACCCTGGGGCGCTGAGAAGCAGAACGTGTGAACTTAACTGCTGCGCCACCAGGCCGGCCCTCATTCTTCTTTTTATGTGTAACTGTTTTCTTCATTTTTACTCTTGTTTATGTGTGAAGTAAAAAGTAAACAATGCTGCTGTGAACATTTTTTAATAATCTCTTGGTTTACATGTACAAGAATTTCTCCAGTGTTCGATTTGCTAGTTCATATAAATATATATATTTTAAATTTTATTAGGTGATATCAAACTCTTTTCTAAAGTGATTGTGCAGATCTACACACCTACCAGCTTCCTTCTGCTTCATTTCATACCCTCACCAGCACTTTTATTGTCAAAGTTCTTAATTTTTGTTTTTCTAGTAAATTAAAGTGGTATCTCACTTTTAACTTACATTCCCTGATTATTAATGAGGTTGGGCACTGTTTCATTGGCCATTCATTTACCCATAATTGATGTGGGGTTATGGACTGAAATAAGTATTGAGTTTTATTTTCCTCTCACATGGACAGATAGTTGTACCAGCATCACTCATGGAATAATCCTACTTGCTCCAGGGATTCGCATGTCACAGCAAATGTCATATATACATGGGTCTATTTCACTGCACACTTTGTCTGACCCTGTGCTAATACCACAGTATTGTCTAAATTACTAGTGCATTATAAAAAATCTTGATGCTACCTTATTTTTTTCCCCTAGGAATATATCTCTTTGTCATTTAACTCTTCTTTAAAGTGTTTTAGTAGAGATTTAAAATTTTCTTCATAAAGGTTATATACAACAGTTTTTTCTTGAGATTTATTTGTAGGTATACCCACTCACCCCCAACTTTTGGTAGCTATTTTAAAAGCTCTATTAAAAAAAAAGTTTTCTAAATATTTGCAGCTGGTGCAGTGTTGCAATTAATTTTAGGTTACATTCAGCTACTTTTAGAACTCTACTATAAATTCTAATTTGCCTGTCTTTTGAGTTCTATGTAGACAATAATTTATAAATTATGACTACTTTGTTTCTTCATTTTTAATCATAGTAGCTTTTATTTTTTTTTCTATCGTACTGTGCTGCCTACTACAGTTTGGAATAGTAGCAATGATAATGTTGCATCTCTATCATTTTCCTCATTCTAGAGGAAGTAGTTCTGTTGTTTCACCATTAATGATTATTTTTGCTCTAGGTTCTTGATGCATATCCTTTATCAAATTAAAGAAGTTCTCTTTTATCCCTAAGTTTCCAAGAAATTTCTTTGTTTGCTTTAAATGAAAGTGTGTGGAATTTTACGAAATGCTTTTCCATCATTTTTAGATGATTTCATTGTTCTCTTAATGTGGTATATGGCATGTAAAGCGTTTTTATTTACTACTTTTGCATCCCTTGGATAACATGATTTAGTTATAATGTATACTCTCTCATGCAATACTTCTGGCTTCAATGTCTTACCATTATTTTATTTTTTTAGGAGTTTTACACCTATGTTCATGAATGAAATTGGCCTGTACTTTTCCTTAGTGTCCTTGTCAGGTTTTGGAGTTAAAGTCCTACTTTGCTGATATGTACTTTTATTTGTTTGTTTGTAAGACTGCTGTAATATTATTTAGAAATTGGTTCTTTTTTTTTTTTTTTAAATCTCACCTAGTATGTGTCTTAACCAACCCTGGTGGTCTAGTGATTAAGATTCAGTGCTTTGACTGTCACGGCCCAGGTTCGTTTCTCAGTTAGGGGACCACAGCACCCATCTGTTGGTTGTCACACTGGTGGCTGCATGTTGCTGTGACGTTGAAAGCTATGCTACTGGTATTTCAAATACCAGCAGGGTCACGCATGGTGGACAGATTTCCTGGAGCTTCCAGACTAAGACAGACTAGGAAGAAGGACCTGGTCACCCACTTCCAAAAAAATAGGCCATGAAAACCCCATGAACAGCAGCAGAGAGCATTGTCTGATGTAGCGCCAGAAGATGAGAGGATTGAGCAAAAAGACCGGGTATGGTTCCACTCTGCTGTATACAGGGTCATTGGGAGTCAGATTTGACTGGATGGCACTAACAATACAGTGTGTGTCTAAGCAGAAAGCAGGGAATGCCAAGGTTAGAATTTCTCTTTTCCTAATATATAACCTCATAAGTATTTTCTTTAAAGTCCACATGCCATTTCTAAATATGTGTTCATTTCATTCTGTTTTTTAGCAATGTACTGGTATAACTATGAAGTTTTAAAGAAATGGTTTTGTGTGAAATCTGGTTTGTATGAACCAACATTTATGATCAACTTTACTTCAGGGGCATTGTCTGGTTCTGTAAGTTTATTCGTTTGTTGTTTATATTCTAGAATAACAAGAATTGTCTTATTAAAACAGAAAAAAATATTATATAGCATTTCATGTCTCTTGAGATAGGACTTTTGGGCTGCACTGCTTTAAAAATTTTCTAAGTATTTACTATCCTATTTTGAGGAAATAAATCATTAGCCATTAAAGTAATTTAAAATTCACTTTATGTCTATGTTTTTATTATACTGCAAGTACATTATTATATTTTTCTGAAAAACTTTTGGATTTGTTAGATCAGTACAGTTATGATAATGATAATAATTTAAATAGTCCTTTATTATTTACAAAATATTTGGCAATCTGTTCATTAAATGTCAGTAGATCTGGTTAGGTAACATTTCATGGAGTATCGTCTCATATGTATAATCGGATCGAATAGGAGTAATTTCATCCTCTGCTGCTAATTCCTATTTCTTTGGGAACATTTTGGCCGAGTACTTCTTAAAAGAATTTTAACAAGAATTACAGTTAGAAGAGAGGAATCTCCAATGACTATTTTTGGGTAGTAGAGAGTTCACCTTTTCCCACTCATCCACATGATGAAAAGTTGTGTAGTGGACTTCCTTTATGCAGATTCATACCACTATGATCTTGGCCACAAAGAGTTTTCTCATGCCCACATACTTATAAAATGAATTTATGATGACTTAGAGTAAGGTGCTGACATACTGGAACCAAATGAAAACAAGAGTGAAGGAGCATAGTGAAGTGACGGAGATCCACAGAAAAATACTAGAATAATTGTATCAGAAAACCTAGGCTAAGAAGCCACTGTGATTGAGTTCAAAACCTAAATATGAATATTCCTAGGTCTGAGATTTGCCAGATTAAGCCTAGTGGGTAATAAACCTATTGAGGCAAAAGTGCAATTACTTTTTTAGCAATTTAAATAGTTACAATATCTTTTTATTATTCCTCTTATTTGTGAGGGGATTAAATGTAACCTAATTGTATTTAATTTATATCTTAGTCCAGCATGAAGAAAAACAAGGACTATTTATATTTAGAAATTAATAATAGTTGGAAGTACAGAACTAATTCCATACTTACAAATAACTGCTTAATACCAAAAAAAAAAAAAAAAGATGAATAATGGCTTCAGGATGTTGTATCAGCTTTCCAGTAATATGAAGGAAAGTTCTCTATTTTGCTACTTCTGCTTAACACAGAAAATTTATTTAAATTTTTTTTAATGATCTAGAAAATTTTGCTGCCTTTTAGCTGTTTTCAAATAAAAATTTGTCTCTGCAACAGAAAAAGCACATCAGTGTGACAGTGTCCAGGCATTCTGTCAGAAAACAGAATATCCTAAACCCTATCATTTTAGAAAGTGTCAGAGGCTTGTATAACATTGTTGCCACCTTTAGCTACTGCATGCTAGATTGTGGAGATCTGCCCTTAGATCTTTGAAACTGATTTCATTTTAAGAACTTAAATTAACATTGCCAAGGTGAAATAAAATATAAGTGATTTTAAGGGACATTTTATGAGCATATTGGCCAAATGTGAGTTGGGAAGCAAAAAATAGAGACCAGGTTTTTACTTTGCATCGTTGTTGTATCAAATATTAGGACACATTCTTAAGGGAATTTAATTATTCTTTTTAAAAACCTTACTGTTTAATTGGGGCATTATGAAAATGGTCTTTAAGTTGATTCATTTTGAGTTAAGGTTTTTAAAATGTGATTGTGAACTATTGTAACTATATTTGATAAATATGTTGAAACCCACAAAGAAAAGATATATAGAACTTAAAAGTTCAAAGTCCATTTTCTTTTTTTAAATTTAATTTTTTATTCTATTTATTTCTAAAACATTTGTTGGAAAATTTTAAATGCTTACTAGATACTTGAGAATTTCTGCTTTAAAATATGCATTATACCTTCATGTGTAGTAAAGTAATACTGGAACACATAGAAACATTAGAATTGCAAAGACTGGTTTTGGAGTCAGAGAGGTCTGGTTGGAACTCTGACTCTGCCCCTAGTAGTTGTGTGTAAGCTCAGGAAAGTAGGGGAACTTTTCTGACACTATTTACTTACTCTGGAATTCTGGAAGAAACACATAAGACATGTCTCTATTTTCTTTAATAGAAGCTTGTCTTTAAATATATCTGGTTTTATTTTGAGTTTCAGTTTAGTTATGATTTCCATTATTATCCGTATTAAGTAATGTGCTAATTAGAAGAATGTAAAAATATTTTAAGAAAAATTTTAAAGGAGATTTAAGTTAATCAATTTTACTTTTTGTTAGTTGGCAGCTGTTGCAACTTTGCCATTTGATGTGGTAAAAACACAAAAGCAGACACAACTTTGGATACATGAAAGTCATAAAAGTAAGTTTAATTAATTTAAAACATTTTCCAGATGCCATGAAAATTTTTGTTTTTCTTTCCAGATACTAAGTGAGGAATATCTAAAATAGGGAATACAAGTTTTTTTCCCCTCTGCTGCCTTACTCTTTAACTGAAACTAATGTGCATTTCGAATGGAATACCCAGAAAAAAATACTCTAACCCAAACAAAAACTTTAAGACATCTTAAACATCTATGTATTTTGTCTGCCATCAGTTGTCTCATGCCTGCTATGTAGAAGATTAAATTATGTAAGTATTCTTTCAAATAGATCTAGAGAGATCACAGTGAAGGATAGGAAATTACTGGGAAACCTTTTTCTCTTGATGTGTTTTGTTTCATTAGTCTGCGTAAACATTTTATGTTTTTTTCACTGTTTATTTTTTAGCTTCCCTTCTTTTGATGTGTTTTTCTATCTCATCTATTTTTACTTCTTTATAACTTGTAATTTCTTTTAGAACAGAAGTGTACTCTTATTTGCTTCCACTAGATCCCTTCTAATTATTTATTATCTATAGAAAATGTAACAGACCCATTGGAAATTATCCATTACAAAATTGTGTCATGTAAGCCTTGTAATAAGCCTATTATAATGTAAATTGTTCTAACCCACCAGAGTAACATTTTGCATACAAAGTAAAATAAGTTTTCTAATGTTGAAAGAAACATTGATTACAGACCTCTGAAAATGAATCTGATGAATATCGGGGACAGCTTTGTCCTTGACTTACCAAAGTTGTACTCCCTTCTACTATTAGAAACTAACTAAAACCTGGGAGGCAGTCAAAGTTTATCAGGGGTCTTCCACTTCCCTGTTTTATGTGTGAGCCTTCTAGCTGCCTAAGCCCTATCTGTTCTCCCTTGATAGTTCAAAATTACTTTGTTTCATTCTTCCTTCCAACTCGTCAGAAGTCCTGTTTCCTCTGTCAAGTGAACTATTTAATATACTAGGAATATTCTCTTAGGTGCACTTTATCTTAAATGACTGATGACTATGGCAGTGAAGTGGTGGTGGTGATCATAATATTCCTGGTCATGGTAACAAAGAGGGAGAAGATGGGAATCAGTCTCTACAGGTAGATCCTGATGCACGCTGAAGTTTGAGAGCCACTTAACCTAGGTAAATAATCTCTGGAGTCACTTAGGGTGTGTTTTCACTACACCTGAAGCTGGGCACCACCCCCAGTGGGCTTCATTTAGTAGATCTAAGGTGGGGCCCAAGCTTGTGTATTTTGAAAATGTTCCCTAGGTGACTGTGATTGTCCATGCTCGTTGAGACTGGCACCAGGGAGGCATCTTCATTCACTAAACTCTTTAACTATCACTGCTTTTTTTTGTAATTAATGTTTCTCCATTTAAACCCAAAAGGAGAAACCTTAAATAAACCTTAGGTCTTAATTTCCCATGATTATCTTTGGTCACTTTTACCTGTTACTCTGTTTCAGGTATGAACCAATTATATTTAGCAAGATATGTTTCTACTGCAAACTGCACTTCTCATTTGAGTGATAAACAGCCCAAAATGTTTATTATTTTTATTATATATTATTTATCCCCATCAAAGAAGTAAATCAGCTCCCTTTAGAAGTGGCTTCCTCCATTCCATAGCTCAGCTATACCAATCCCTTATCTCTAAGCAAAAAAGAAAATATGAAGTGTTACACGTAGAATGATGGTCAGTTCCGTGCAAGAATATGATCTTTGACATCAGTGCCCTTAGACCACTTCTCCCACCCTTCATCCGTTACTTGACTGCTGACTGAGTGCCTACTCTATAAAATATATAACCATTTTTTAATTTCTGTTGCCCCGTACAACCATTTTTTTAAATGATTTTTAAATTTCTTTTGAAGTATTTTAAATAAAAATGTTCAGAAAAAAAGAAGTTTAACCTGTGGAAAACAGGTGGATCTGAGCCAGGTTTAAAAACCTGGAACCAGAGGTTAAATTTTCAAAAATTAAATACAAACGATACATTCATAAATGAGGCAAGTTACCTCTGTTACAGGATGTGGCACTTACTATATCCTAACATGCTTCTCCTCCACTAGAGTATGGGCTCTTTAAGGACTTCCATTCTGCTCCCTTTGTCTGTATATTCCAACAGAAGCACATTAGGATAAATTTGCATGGTCATTAAATAAGTGTTTATCTTATTGTTGTCTGTGCTTGAAATATTTAATAATCAGTGTTTCCTTACAGTGTAAGAGGTTGCTCATCACACGTAGGAATAGCTGTTTAATGTTGGAACTTTAGGCAAGAGATACTTCTGATGCTCCGTTGGAGCGCTGCCGTGGTGCCTTCAGTCGATAACTCACTCTGCCAATTCATTTATGTTAATTTCACCCTGCTGTTAAAATCGAGACCAGTGGGGGCTTGAGTTCTACAAGAGTAGAAATACATGGCTATTTGGCCTCCTTTCTTTCACCAGTTGTTTCCCACATTTAAATAAAATAATTTAAACATGAAGTAAAAGTAGCTAATTTTTAGTATAAAGTTTTGTCATTAACTTTCTTTAGAAAGTTAAACTACATTCATAAATACTTTGTTCTTGGTTTTAAAATGTCCTCTCTGTTGGGTTGCTAGTTATATTTATACCTATACTATTTATATTGATAGTATAGCTTCTTAAATCACAAGACCTCACTTATCTTTATAGTAAATCTGATATTTTACATCAATGAAACTTGAGGTAATGAGCTCCACTCCTTTAAGTAGTAAAATTCTAAAAAGCTATTTTTGAAGGATATCTTTCTCTAATCTTTCCCTTTTTTCCAGGGCATGCTTAATAATACTTAATCTTTCTTAGTGACTCAGAGTTCACATTGATTACTGTAGTTTTATAATGCAGCTCTTAGCAGCTGGTGAGGGTCATATAGGAGTGTTTGCCCATTATCCAGCTGGCTCACACCTGGACTTTGAAATCTTCAGCATGTCAGCTGTCAGTGTTCACATGTTCATTACTAAGTATTCCTGCTTCTTGGCAGACTTTCTTACTTAGTAGTCTGTGGGCTAAGCCAGCTGCCTAGAATCATTGTGTAAAAGAAAGGTAAGTGAACTTGTATATGAACAGCTCATTCCTAAGCTTTATGTTTGAGTTTCAGTGATGTCTGTTCTTCCTGTTGTTAAAAAATATATCAATCTGTTTTTTACTGTGTCCCAGATATTTCAGTGGTTGCAAATAAGTGAGATGTTAGTTAAAGGATAAATCTGCCCTTTGGAGGAGACTGGACTGATCTAATTTATTTCAAGACAGGTATATCTGTTCAGAAAGATTTTAATAATGCAGGACTACACTAGGGAGAATGGGCTATTTTCCTCAGAACCTCTTTTTAGGAAGGAAAGATTGTTTTTTTTAATTGTGTGCAATAAAAATTTAAGGAAAAATGGTTATCAAGGCCCCTCTATGGCTTTGGGAATCTCATGAAGATTTCTATTTAAAAAATTCTAAATTTAAAAATTTCATAATGAGGGGCCAGCCTGGTGGCGCAGCGGTTAAGTTCACACGCTCTGCTTCTTGGCAGCCTGGGGTTCGCCGGTTTGGATCCCAGGTGTGGACATGGCACCGCTTGGCAAAAGCCATACTGTGGTAGGCATCCCACATATGAAGTAGAGCAAGATGGGCACGGATGTTAGCTCAGGGCCGGTCTTCCTCAGCAAAAAGAGGAGCATTGGCAGTAGTTAGCTCAGGGCTAATCTTCCTCAAAAAAAAAGAAAAAAAAAATTTTCATAATGAAAGATTTTTAAGTTGCAGAAAAAAGTATAAAGGATACCTGCCACCAAGCTTAATAAACAAACATCATCAATTCAGGAGAGGCATCCAGTCTTATATACCTTTAAAGTTACAGCTTTTGTCTAATTTTTCTTTTTAATGAATCCAACTATTAAAAAGAAGATTTAAAATAGCTCTTTAGGTAAAAAGATCTGTTCTTATAATGAATCATATACCTCCAAAGGCCATAAACACTATTTTATGTGTATTTGAAATTATTAAGTGGTAATTTATAATAGTATCATTTCTTTAACATTTAGTTTCTACGCCTTTGCGTATGTCAACCTGGGCTATAATGAAGAACATTGTTGCTGAGAGTGGATTTTCTGGATTATTTACAGGTAAAAATATTTGCTTTACCAAATCATTGAATAAAATGATTACTTTTACTTTTAAATCTGTCACCTTCCTAAATTAAATTTCAGCAGAAAATGATTGAAAACATTCCATGTTTACTATTTCCTCCTAAATATCTTTGCTATAACTTAAAAAATGTTAAATAATACAAATTTACTATCAATAAGATAAAATTTTTGTATGAATTAACATGGAATTAAAATGAGGAGGTTGTGAGTGAGCAGTTTGGCTTGTTCTTTGACACCAGTTTATGGCACAGTATTTGACACATCACTTCATTTAATTTGATCATTATCAGAATGAAACCAAATAAATTACAGTTTTTAAAATAAAGTAAAATTTGTTCTGATTTTTTTTTTCTATTTTCTTTCAGGCCTAATTCCCCGTTTAATTAAAATTGCTCCTGCTTGTGCTGTTATGATCAGTACCTATGAATTTGGAAAAGCTTTTTTCCAGAAACAAAATGCTCGAAGACAGCAAAACTAGTAATGCTGTTTCAACTTGAAATAACAGCCACAGCCAAATAAGTTGGAGACTCTTAGGCAAGAACTTTTTTCACCATTATCTTACAATAATTTTGCATCTTTCTTTCGTATAATTTGAATAGCAATTTCTACTTTACTTCTAAATCACAGTCCTAATTTTAAAGTAAATTTTGGTGTCTTAACTTTTATCCTAATACTCCAGAAATTACAACCATTGAGCTTTCTTATAAAGAAAAGAAAAATTATTCCTTAGCACTTAAAGCAGTAATCTCTGAGAGTTTGATACTGTGGGTTTCAGTGTAAGTTAATCTCAGTGTGGGAGTATGTCAGATCCATCAGAACGTTTTGAATTGTGTGCTGAGTGATGTACAGAATCTACAAGAAAAATGCCCAAGTCTCATACACATTTAAATCGTGTACATAAATATTTAAGTTGTTTCAGCAAAGTGGATAATAGAAGGCAGTCTTTAAATAACATTATTCACATTTATCAAATATTACCTATTAGTTTTCTTTAATTCAAATGCATAGGTTTTTTTTTTAAACCCATATTTTAAGGTCTCACATGTATTAGGATTTCTCCGATCAAAGGTATGTCTGTTTTATCTTTATGAACCAAAAAATCATTTGTGTGATGTAGATGCTGCTATTTTTGATGACTAAAAACCCTGTATTATCTGCTGTTTCTGCAAGAGGAGAGAGGGAGTTTTTACTTATTGTATTAAATGTTCGCTTTAGTCAAACTTGGGTACGCAGTGGACAACCACATTGTTTTCAGACTAGTGAAAATAGTGTTTCAGCATAGGAAGGCCCTCTGGTCTCAGCCGCCTGGTAATTCAAGTATCACTGTTGGTGGAGTTCTCATCTCACGTTAGCACGCTAGACCAAGAGGCTAAACAGGCAGCAGTTTCCTTAAAGAAAAAGCTTTCAGTCACTGTAGACCAACAGATAGGTAATTTAGCTTATGGCTGTAGGAATGAAATAAAAAGGATATGATGGCAGGACAAGAAATGATATTCTTTTTTTATATTTGATTTTCTCAGGATCTATATCTTGTAAGGAAAAGCACTTTATTGCAGGCTATGTGTATTTTATGAAGATGTGAAGCCTTTTTCCCCCTAAAATAGAGTAATATATTTAGGTGACAAATCTTCTCTAGTGTGGGTAGAGAAATTGATGTGTTTTGTATTATAGTAGCAAAGTGTTTCTATGTGTCACCAGAAATAAACTATATAAGGTTTATATGTAACCTTTTGTGTTTAGTTTATCTTGTGTTGATTTACCTTAAATTTGCAACATACATATCCATGAAAATATATTTGACTTTAACTATGTTCATTAAAATATTTTATACTTTCATAAAATTATCACTGTGCTTCTAGCTAAATATTTTCATATAAAATAATTGTTAATGCTGTACTGTGTGTATATATATATAAAATATAGAGGAAAGTTTATCTTGAACACTGTTTAACAATATTAAATTTAAATTTACCTTGGTTCTGCTATGCTTCTTTTTGATAACTGATTGTTAGAAAAAGGCAGAAAAATTTAGATTTAGAACCATGCTCTCAAAAAGCAGTCACAATATTTCAACCTAATATCACTTATAAATAACAGAAGGGAAATTTCCATCCCTCCTGCTCACCAGTACTGCTGCCCTTGTGGAAAATTCTTATTTATGACTAAAATAAAGAAATCTAACTTCCCAGTAGTTTTTCAAACACAAATTACATGCAGTGTATCTGGATGAAAAGAAGGCTGAGTTGAAGCTTTCTCTACACTTAAGTGGTAAAGAAGTATTAATATTATTGTTAAATTAAAAAATAAATAGTAGCAACCAAAAAGGGTTTGGTCAGAAATCGTGTTCTTGGAAATGTTTCTTAAAGGAAATGGTTTCCTTCTGTTAATGTTAAATTTTTCTAACATACGCATTTAATTTCTCATGTGTAAAGTTTTTAAGAAGAAATGTTTTATTCAAATATTACATGTTTGCTACCTTTTGTACAATACACATTTGATGTTTTAAAGAAGTAGACATGGAGTTAAGATAAATTTTTCTAGGAAAACTATTCATTATTTTTATTTAACCATATGACTCCTTTAAATTCTTACCTCTCTTTTTCTGGGGTGGAAATTCTAGGGATGTGAGAAATAGTGTGTCACTTTTGAATTTTTTTCCAAAACAAACTTTCTAAATAAATTCCTGTGCTTATATTTTACTCTATCATTTAACACTTAGTGAGACCTTTTATGTGGTAGGCAGTATAAAACGTACCAGAGACAAGAAGACGTTTCAGATACTCTCACTGGCCTCAAGGAGGTTTCAGAGCTATGATTGATAGAAGAATGCATAGGGAGTAACGGGAAAGGTGAGGAATTGTCCACTCAGCCTAGGGGCAAAGGAGGAGGAGTTAGGAAATGCTTCTGAGATTAGGGCAGCTGATCCAGTTCAGCACACCTGAAGATGGGAGTCTTAATCAGGCAGTGGAATTTAGTCCCAGTGGCTTGAGCAAAAGGTATACATAGCAATGTGATAGGAGATCAGATTGGAAATGTAGTCAGAGGCCTTGTGTGCCAAAGGAGGAACAAGAAGGAAACAGGAAACCAAGGAAGTATTTTTGGCACATCTCTAATAATTGTAGAGTTGGAGTTTTTGTTTTTCAACAAAAGAAAATAGAATAGCATACTTTAGCACATCATAGAACAGAAAATACCAGAAAGTGTTACATGTAGTAGGCCAACATGTAGTGAAACTTTGGTTTTAGTTGTGTTTTAGAAAAATAATTGGCAGTATGGAAAATAGGACTTAATAAGATAACCTATTTAAAAACAATATAAAAGTTTTGGTTTGGACTAAAACATGCTTTTAAAAGGTACTATAGTGACATTAATATAATTTTATCTTCCGCTTCCTACCAGTTTTTAAGAACATATGCTAAAGATAAATAGAAGCTGCTTTCCTTAGAGAAGAGCAGAGTGAACTAATTAAAACAAATTTAAGAGCGCTGATGTTCAAAGCAGTCATGTGACATTTCAGAGGTAATCCAGTGTATTAGTTTATCAAAACTGGATATTTTGCTTAATGATAGGAACTTTAACAAAGCATTTCCAGAAGTTATCAATTTGAGACATTTTTAACCACTTGAAAACTTGTATGTAAATATTTTAAAAATAAATAAAAACTGACTCAGTTTATTTTCAATTTTAAGGCTTCTGTCAATCACAATTGCAGCTTGCATTAGCATTTACCTTTTAGGAACTTATATGTATGATTTCATTTAACGCTGACATCATCCTGATGCCATCACAGAGGTTCTGAGAAGATGATGATGTTTCCATTTTATAGGTGAGAAACAAATATAGCTATTATGTAATTAAATCAGCAACACTGCCAGAACCACTACTGTACTGTACCACTTCAACAAATGTTGTATATTCTAAAATGTTATGTTTTTAAAAAATAAAAAGTATTTGGGGCCAGGCCCGAGTGGTTAAAGTTCTGTGTGCCACGCTTCGGTGGTCTGGGTTCACCAGTTTGGATCCCAGGCATGGACCTACACCACTTGCCAAGCCATGCTGTGGTGGTGACCCACATAGAAAATAGAGGAAGACTGGCACAGATGTTAGCTCAGGACTAATCTTCGCCAAGCAAATAAAGAGGAAGCTTGGCAACAGATGTTAGCTCAGAGCTAATCTTCCTCAAACAAAAAAAATGTAATCTGATACGAGTTGAAATAAGGATTTCTTCAAAACCATTTTCATGTTACTATCTTAAGCGTTAAGTAATATACATTTATCACATTTGCTGAAACAACAGTTCAGTGTACAACCTGAATCAAGTAACTTTTTGTCAAGGAAAAAGACCACTAATGCATGGTACAAAATGTTTAATACACATGCAACAAGTATAGTACATCAAGGCAACAAAACACATGTGGAAATATTAGCATAGCATTCAGCATTCTATTTTGGGGAGAGTGTGTGAACAATAGACACTACCACCTAAAATTAAAGACTGAGACATACATTGTTTCCTCATGCAAACATTAACTACCTCTATAACTAGTGTGAGATGAACTGTGTAGAAACCTGAATTCACATTAGGAGATGAATTTTATACCAAGAGCTCCAAGAAAGGAGGAAAAGTCTTGATCCTCAGATGTCATGTTTGAATCTGCATTTAGCAGCATGTTAAGATGCACAAGTTACCATATACATCAGACAAATCTGAAAAATTTTATCAGTTACAGAATCTTGAATTTCCTTTCTATATTATAAAAATGTATGGAGGGGGCTGGCCCCGTGGCCGAGTGGTTAAGTTCATGCGCTCTGCTTCAGTGGCCCAGGGTTTTGCCGGTTTGAATTCTGGGCCCAGACATGGCACTGCTCATCAGGCCATGCTGAGGTGGCGTCCCACATACCACAACTAGAAGGACCCAGAACTAAAAATACACAACTATGTATCAGGGGGCTTTGGGAGAAAAAGGAAAAATAAAATCTTAAAAAAAAAAAAATGTATGGAAAAAATTTAACAATGATATTTTTTTAAACTATGGAAGCATAATGTTAGTTGAGAGTGGACCAGGAATGGTAAAGCATTTAACCATTCTGATAGTTCTTAGGAAAGCAGCAGTGCTTATGGCCAGCTGAAAATGTTTGCAGTTCCCCTCATTAACCATTTCTCACTCCCTCCTCCCAAGGTTTCCAGTGTCCTCATTTTATACCTTCCTTCCATCCCCCATGCTGGTTAAAAATTGCTTTTGATACCTCACAATAAGGTATACAGAATTAAGAGTAGATTCATGGTACCATTTCTCAAGAATATTTGCATTTCTATGAGTACTAAAGCCTTAAGCTAAAGGATAAAGCTCTGAGTATGTTCTGGTACAGCTAAGATAACTTATTTTAAGGGCCTCCAGGCCTCCTTTGTCCCTGAAGTGACAGGGTTTATTTGCATGTCTTGTTACTATTTATTATCTTAAATTCCAAGTTATGTCTAGCCTTGTTATTATTTATTATCTTAAATTCCAAATTATGAGAGTAAAGCTCTAAAAATTGCAGAGAACCACCATACTCCTGCATTTCTAATACAAAGAATGAACGTGATAAATTCAGTGTTTCTTGCCTCCTCTCAGTAAATTACTTTAGGAGGAACAGTATTCCTATATGTGAAAGCTCCTAAGTTTGAATGTAATGTTTGTTTTATTTATAAACAAAAATAGCATATGAAGTCCCCAATAAGTATTGTAGCCTCTTCATGTAAACAATATATAAAACTTCTTTGGCACAATTGATCCTGTTTTCCTCATATTATTATAGAAAATATACTTCACATATTTTCTCTTTCAATATGGTGGAATTTTTAGGGACGAAATGTATACAGCTCATAGCTTTTTTTACACAGAAAACTAATTTTTTACCTGTAGAAGTGTACGGATTTTTAGCATCAATTTTAAAATGAGATTATGGCATGATTACTGATAGAAACTGTAAAACATTCAAGACAATTCATTGTTGCACAACAGGGAGAGAAAAACAGCACTGTATGTCAGACATATTGTTCAATATGGTGATTATCCTGCTGATGCTTATTTAAAAGCTTCTCAAATCTTTAATTGAACCTGATGAAATACTGTTTCAACATCTGTTCTACTTTTTAAATGTTTCCAACTTTTGACGCATATTTGCTCTTATTTTTTAATTGATAACCTTTTAAGAAAATCTTGGGGGAAAAAAGATAAGGAATTTATTCATTTTACTTAAATGGCCTAAAATACTGTAAAATACTTTCCCTATGACCTTAACAAATTTAGTAACTGCCTAAAGGCACATTCCTACAAAATGTATAAAATGTTAAGTGGAATGTTAAGTTGATATCAAATTATAACTGTTAAAGAAACAGAATAAGCCGCCATGAAACTGTAGCTGAGAGCCTTCTCCTCATATTAAAACAGGCATTTAAACATTGGAACCTAGGAAGAAATTAAAATTAATAAATCATTTTTATAAAATTTAATCACTGAATAAAAGAGAGAAAGAAAATACTTAGCTTACGTCTCTGGAATAAAACCTTGAACTAAGTCTTTGGCAATTATGATACATCTAAATATATGAAAATCAGCTGAATAATAAATATGTACCATTTGCAGTGGATTATTAATTTAGAGGATGTTTGAAAGCTTTTTAAGCCTGTTCTTTTGTTTTTATTGAGGTCATAAGAGTTTATAACATTATGAAATTTCAGTTGTACATTATTTAAGCCTATACATTTTTAAACTTTCTCAGTGACAAATACAATGAAAAATGGCAGGATCATTTTTTTAACTCAGAAGTTTACATGGAGTAGATTGAATTCTCTAATATAAGCAACAGAATTCTAGACATGTGCTAGAACAATATGAAATTCCAAAGGTTTTCCCAGCAAAATTACGTAAGGCGAACATTAGCAATGTAAAAACATAAAATTTTTCAGGATGGAGTTAGGCCCGGACTTGTCATCTCTGTTGTAGGACTTGCAAGGTAGTCATTAGATTTTAGACTTGTTAGAGATTTGTAACTTGCCACTGATGTTAGAGACCCACAGAGACCAAGTAATGAGGGAGTATCTTCTTTACCTGAAAATTAGAATAAAATAATAAATATTTAATTGCCCTTGAAGAATGATACCAATAAGATCCTAAAACCATTAAAAACTTCCATACTTTACAAAATATTGCAAACATATCTTACTATAGGGAGCTACATGTCAACATGTTTGATCTATATCACCCTTAAGAAAACATTACAGAGGATCATGTGTGCTTCTCATAAAAGTTCTAGATATGGAAGTTGAGATACCATGTTTTAGAGCAAAAATTTAAAGTTTACTGGGGCTGGCCCAGTGGCTGTGTGGTTAAGTTTGCACACTCCACTTCGGTGGCCCTGGGTTTGGATCACAGGCATGGACCTACACACTGCTCATTAAGTGATGCTGTGGCAGAGTCCCACATACAAAATAGAGGAAGATTGGCACAGATATTAGCTCAGGGCTAATCTTCCTCACCAAAAAAATTCAACAGTTTACCCTTTTTTTGAGAATATGTTCATGTTAATAAAGGAAAATAAAAACCTAAAGTAATAGTACCAGTGCCCAGGCCACAGAAACACCAGCAAATCCATATGTAGGTAAAGTAATGCAGTAGAAGCAGAATTGCTTCAATTCAATAGGAGGGCTTGATTTGGGAACACTGCACCTACTAAGCATGAGGAACTTTGTTATGTGCTGGACTTCAGGAGGCCTGTGAAGGAGAAATGGCAGCTCTGTTTCCACAGCTGGGGAAACAGTTCTTTCCAGAGCTGAATAAGTTTCAACCCACAGAATGCAAATAACAGCTATAAAGCGGCTGGTTTGAGACTGTGAAAGGCTAAGGTCTTTGAAAATCAGCAGGTTTTCAAAGATGAAGAGCTTAGGTTTTACTCTCACAGTTAAAGAAGCATAAGCTGAACGAGATATCAGATGTTTCTGAATAGTATATGTTGTTTCAAACAGCCCCTCCAAAGTGTTCCCATAGTCCTTTGTACCTTAACCCACCTTGTAGTACAGTATAATTGTGCGGTTTTCTCCTTTATTACACTATAAACTCTTTGAGAAAGGACATGAAATTTGTTGTGTCCATTATTATATCCCAAGTGCCTAGCACAGAGTAGATGCTCATTAAGTAATTATATAACTAATGAATTCAGTAAGAACTGCACTGGGACACAAAAGAGCTCCTGTGTCCTCTTGAGCTGTGTGACCTTGGGAAAGGCATCTTCTCTGAGCCCACTCTTTCCTTTGTAAAATGAAAATAAATAGCAAGAGATGATTAGCTATGTTAACTTCTTAGTTTTGCTGACTAATGAAATACAGGAAAATATAATAGTGTTCAGAAAAGATATGGAAGAGTGTTACATTCAGATTTAAAATATTTTTATCGTGTTACATCAGGATCAAAAGATAATAGATGTTTCAAGCACCCTTTTAATGTTTAAGCTTAGAGACCCATTTCAGGCCAAAATCAGTTCTCTGGAATTCTTTCTAACTGCTCCAGAAACTCTGCTTTGGGTAGTCTCTCCAAATTTCTACTTCATTATTGACCCCAATGTTTTAAAGAGATTTACTGCTAATTACATAGACATATATATGGTATATATGACTTTTCTTTATTGTGGTAAATATATATCACACACAATTTACCATTTTAACTATTTTTAAGTGTACAATTCAGTGGCATTACATTCACAGTATTGTTCAACCATCACCACTATTTCCAAATATTTTCATCACCCCAAACAGACACTCCCCACCCATTAAGCAATAACTCTCCATTCTCCCCCTAGTCTTTGAAAACCTCTTATCTACTTTCTGTCTATGAATTTGCCTACCTGCATTCATTCTTAGAAGTAGAATCCAACATTTACCCTTTTGTGTCTGGCTTATTTCACTTAGCATGATGTTTTCATGTTGTAGTATATATATATATATTAATTCCTTTTTAATGGCCAAATAATATTCCATTGTATGTATATGATACCTTTTGTTTATCCATTCATCTTTATGGACACTTGAGTTGTTTCCACCTTTTCACTATTATAAATAATGTTGCTGTGAACATTGGCATACAACTATCTGTTTGAGTCCTGTTTTCATTCCTTGGGGGTATATACTTAGATAGATTACATATTTTTTAATATAAAGATTAGCATATATTAATTGCAAACTACCAATCTAAATGTCTAACATAGTTACACAATGGAGTACTATGTAGCTGTAAAAGAGAACGAGAAAGACCTCTCTGTACTGCTATGTAGTGATTTCCAGGATATACTGTTAAGTGAAAAAAGCAAAGTACAGAATAGTCTATAGCATGTTACCTTTTATCCAAAAAAGGGAGGCATGAGTTTATTTGAATTTGCTTATATTTTGAAAATCAGTAGAAAGATAATTCAAAAACTAATAAAAATGGTTACCTGTGAAAGTGGAAGCGAACAGAGTTGAGATGAACTTTAAGCATAGTAATTTGACTCTGGGATATATTCTCAAGTAAAATAATCACAAAGAAATCTTAAGCTATTTTAAGTTATATTTTAGTAATAATACAGATATTATTATTTTGAAATGTATATATATCTCTCCAGGACGCTCTGCACACACCAAAATCCATAGATGCTCAAGGCCGTTAGTCAGCCTTCTGATCCATGGGTTCCACATCTGCGGATTCAACCAATGTTGCAGATTCAGTTGGAATCCAGAGATGTGGAGGCCTGACTGTATATTCATATAAATTAGAAACTAGTATTTTCATCATAAGATAGAAAAATATAAAATTACATATGTGGAAACCTTGAATCTTATATTCGAATTATGAAATATATTTTTCTTTTTTAAAAAATTCCTAATTCTGCCCACTGAAGAGGGCTAGAAACAATGACCAATTCAGTGGCAACAGGCACCCCTAAAGCTTAATGGTCTCTAACATCATTTCATAGTAAAAGCAAACGACTTCTTGGAGAAATAGCTGACTGTGGGTGTGGGCATGAAATATACCAAAGTAACCCAGAACATCTTGTTTTACCACAAAGTGAGAAAGCTATAAGAGACTGCTGGAGCGTCAAAAGGACACAGGAACCATCTTTAAGGGTCTCCCAGTGCCCAAAAAAGGCAGTGACCTCCTGAAGGAGATGCACTAAGATCCATTATTTATGTTGTATTCTTGCCAAATATGTTTAACATGAATATGATGATAATGAACAATCAGACAAATCTAAATTATTGGACATTTAACAAAACAACTGGTTTGGGCTCTTCAAATATATAAATATAGGAGAAAAAGAAAAGTTGGGGGGTAACTCTCTTAGATGAAAAGATACCAAAGAGAACGAAAACTAAAAGCAATGTGTGAGCCTTGATTGGATCCTAGACCTAAAAAAAGAAAAAAAACTTTGAAGGATATTACTGGACAAGTGGAAACATCTGAATATCAACTAATTATCAGGTAATATTGTACTGATGATAAATTTCCTGAAAGTCATAATGGTGTGGCATTTTAAGAAAACATCCATATCCTAGGAGATACATGCTGACGTATTTAGAGGTGAAGTGTCAGGATATCTGCAATTTACTTTCAAATGGTTGAGGAAAACAAAACATGGATATATGAGTAAATGGAGGGAGCACATGCCCACAAGAACAAGAGCCAGATAAAGCAAGTGCGGCAAAATGTTAGTGTTTGGTGAATCTAGGTAAAGTATATACAAGTGGTTCATTCTTCTGTTCTTTCAACTTTTCTGTAGTTTGAAATTATCCAAAACGAAAAGGTAGCGTAGGGGAAGAAGATAAGGTACATGAAGTCCTCAGTTGTGCCTCAAGGAAATAAAACCTACAGCAAAGCTGAGTAGCGCATAACAGCACCGGGGGATCTACCTATTTAGAAGCCACCCTTCAAAGATGCACCGCCAGCCTCTGAAAATATTGATGATGTGGAACCTGCAGGGCAGTGTGGTGCCCTCAAGGGAGCCAAAAGAGGCTTCATTCCAAGCCTTCATTTAAAAATAAAGGAAAAAAAGTGCAGAAGGATCCAAAATGGTTATGTTCATTGGGATTGCAGCTATGCAACTATGCTTATAAAAGGAAATAAGCAAAACTGTTAACGTAGAGGATGATAGGTGATCATTCCAAAATATTCTTGAATATTGTGATGTCAACAGTAGCTAATGCTAACATATATGCATATAAATAAACACATGCAAAATTACAATGGATTAAAAAATAACCAGTATGTTAAAATCTCAGTTAATAATGATATTTTTAAAACAATTTATTGATATGAGGGGAAAGAACCTGTCATGGTTGACAAAACTTTCTAGCCCAGATGACTGGGAGAGTAATTCCTATCAGAAACAAGTTAGTCTTAAGGAGCAGAAAACGGCTCTTTGTTTTATAGCAAGAAAGATCAGTTTTGTTTTAAATGTCTGGACTCAAGTCTTCAGATGGTATTGCTACAAATGTTAAGTTAGAAGTCATTCATTCAGCACAATTTACTGGATGTCCTCTATGTGCCAGGCATTGTGATAAAAAGATAAATTTGAAAACCACTTCTTGCCCATAGGGAACTTAGTATATGCTAGAAACAAACACGAACAGAAGATTATAACAACATGCTGTAAGTGTAGTGAGAACAATAAGTAAAGGATATCATGGAGGCTCAAAGGAGAAGTATCAGAACCAAATCAGAAGGTATGGGTTGGGGAAAGTTAGGGAAATTTCAGGGAGAAAGTTACCATTGAACTGAATCCTAGTGGACATGCATACCCAAGGAGGCAGAAACCAGAGGAGGATCTGAAGAAAGGGATGAACAAAGGCACAGAGGGAAGAATTAGCACCCAAGGTACAGGGAGCTACAAGCAAGAAATGAGACTAGAGAAATGGGCAAAGTCCACAGAAAACTTTAGACTTCATGTTAAGAAGCCAGAAATTATCTTGTAATCATAATAATACATTTGTTTTGTGACTTGAAATCAAGTCTTCTGAATTCAGAGACTACATTCTTGGTCATACTCTTATATAGCAGGGAGCCACTGAAGCCTTTTACATTGGGAATTACATGGTTAATTTATATTTTAAATACTTGATGGCTCTGTGAAGCATGATTTTGAGAGAAATAAAATGGATGCAGGGAAACCAGTAGGAAGGCTATGGCAGTTGCCTGAACCAGGTTAGCAGTAGAAGGGATCCAGAGAATGAGACACAATTAAAAATCTTTAGAAAGTTAAACTGATAGGACTTGGTGAAGGCAAAATGTTAGGTAGGAGGAGCCATGAATGATTCACTAGCTTCTGAGAATTGATAAGTGAATAGTGACATCAGCAAATCTAAGGAAGAGAAGTTTGGGGTGGAGAGGGAAGGGGTCAGTGAGGAAACAGAGACTCAGTAAATATGTATCCAAATCTTTTTTTTTTTTTTTTGAGGAAGATCAGCCTTGAACTAACATTTGCTGCCAGTCCTCTTTTTGCTGAGGAAGACTGGCCCTGAGCTAACATCCATGCCCATCTCCCTGTACTTTATATGTGGGACACCTACCACAGCATGGCTCGCCAAGTGGCGCCAAGCAGGGAACTGGCGAAGCCCGGGCCGCCGAAGCGGAACATGCGAACTTAACCACTGCGCCACTGGGCCAGCCCCTATCCTAATCTTAAGAAATGCCTAAAGAGATTCCTTAGCTACTATCATAAACCCATAAATAAAGGGAAAATGTTATATTAAGCTGTTGTGGAAGGTCCATGGTATCTTTTTGTGATCAATGGTCAAGAAAAGGGGTGGTCATCATTTTTGCAATAAAATTTCAAACTTTTGGAACCAATGTGTGTTGTAGTTGTAGCTGGCCAAGACGGAGTTGTGACATAGTTGTTTTTGCATATGCATGCATAAACGTGGTCACAGGTATTCATATTATCACTTTGAGTTACTTCTGTTTATATACTGCTTAAAATGTTTTCAAAAACATTACAGTATAATACCCTTAAAATTAATAGTTGTTTGTTCATAGAAAAGCATGAGAAGAGACAGTAGGCTGTAAATTTCATATTACTGAAGCAAACAGTCATTACAGGAATTACTGCAATTGATACTTTCTTGCAAAACAACGCAATAAATGGTTGGTGAAAAAAAGAAATATCTAAGAAAGGGAAAAACCCTGCAAGTAGATGAAGCTTGGTGACATATGCAAAAGGGTTGCTTATCACAAGCCAAGCATGTAACTGAAGGTAGAAGAAATTCTCAGAATAGATCAAAGGAATTTTCAAGCAACAAGCAATTAGTGTTACTGATTCATACATTATGCAGGATTTCTAAGATGTCAAACATCAATTTGACATGGAATTCCTGTAGCCAGTGAAGAGAAGCACACTTCAAGAAGCATTTAATTCACAAAGAAAATGAAACTATAAGTTAGGCAAATACGGAAAGTGTCTGCATAAAAATTTGCAGGGTACTTGTTGGTAACTACAACAGTGGAGTACTGTTCCAGGAAATGGTCCACTGTTGGCACAGAGGATGAAATTGTGAGAAAAAACATAACCACTGACAATTTTGATTTAAAAAATGATTCAGAAGAGATAATTCTGAATGTGAAGAAGTTCTTGACAACTGAATTCATTTTTTAAAAATTTTTATTGAGTTGATAGGTTACAATCTTGTGAAATTTCAGTTGTGCATTATTGTTTGTCAGACGTGTTGTAAGAGCACCCCTTCACCCTTTGTGCCCACCCCCCGACCTCACCTTTCCCCTGGTAGCCACTAATCTATTCTCTTTGTCTGCATTTTCAAATTTTTCATATGAGTGAAGTCATACAGAGATTGTCCTTCTCTATCTGGCTTATTTCTCTTAACATAATACCCTCAGGGTCCATCCATGTTGTTGCAAATAGGACGATTTTATCCTTTTTTATGGCTGAGGAGTATTCCGTTGTGTATAGATACCACATCTTCTTTATCCAGTCAACTGTTGATGGGCACTTAGGTTGCTTCCACATCTTGGCTATTGTAAATAATGCTGCAATGAATGTTGGGGTGCATGGGACTTTTGGAATTGCTGATTTCAAGCTCTTTGAATAGACACCCAGTAGTGGGATAGCTGGATCGTATGGTAGTTCTGTTTTTAATTTTTTGAGGAATCTCCATACTGTTTTCCATAGTGGCTGTACCAGTTTGTATTCCCACCAGCAGTGTATGAGGGTTTTTTCTCCACATCCTCTCCAACATTTGTTACTATTTGTTTTAGTTAATTTTTATCATTCTAATGGGTGGGTATAAGGTGATATCTTAGTGTAGTTTTGATTTGCATTTCCCTGATGATCAGGGATGAAGAACATCTTTTCATGTGCCTATTGGCCATCTGTATATCTTCTTTGGAGAAATGTCTGTTCATGTCTCGTGCTCAATTTTTATTGGGTGGTTTCATTTTTTTGTTGTTGAGTTGTGTGAATTCTTTATATATTATGGATATTAAGCCTTTGTCAGATGTATGACTTGCAAATATTTTTTCCCAGTTAGTGGCTTGTTTTTTTGTTTCCATCCTGTTTTCCTTTGCCTTGAAGAAGCTCTTTAGTCTGATGAAGTCCCATTTGTTTATTCTTTCTATTGTTTCGCTTGTCTGAGAAGACATGGTGTCTGAAAAGATCCTTTTAATACTGATGTCAAAGAGTGTACGGCCTACATTTTCTTCTAGAAGCCTTGTGGTTTCAGGTCTCACCTTTAGGTCTTTGATCCATTTTGAGTTTATTTTGGTGAATGGTGACAAAGAATAGTCAATTTTCATTCTTTTACATGTGGCTTTCCAGTTTTCCCAGCACCATTTGTTGAAAAGACTTTCTTTTCTCCATTGTATGACCTCAGCTCCTCTGTCGAAGATTAGCTGTCCAGAGATGTGTGGTTTTATTTCTGGGCTTTCAGTTCTGTTCCATTGATCTGTGTACCTGTTTTTGTACCAGTATCATGCTGTTTTGATTATTGTAGCTTTGTAGTATGTTTTGAAGTCAGGGATTGTGATGCCTCCAGCTTTGTTCTTTTTTCTCAGGATTGCTTTAGGAATTCGGCATCTTTTGTTGCCCTATATGAATTTTAGGATTCTTTGTTCTATTTCTGTAAAGAATGTCATTGGGATTCTGATTGGGATGACATTGAGTCTGTAGATTGCTTTAGGTGGAATGGACATTTTAACTATGTTTATTCTTCCAATCCATGTACATGGAATGTCTTTCCATCTCTTTATGTCGTCATCCATTCCTTTCAGAAAAGCCTTGTAGTTTTCGTCATACAGGTCTTTCACTTCCTTAAATTCACCCTGAGGTATTTTATTCTTTTTGTTGCGATTGTGAATGGTATTGTGTTCTTGAGTTCTTTTTCTGTTAGTTTGTTATTAGAGTATAGAAATGCTACTGATGTATGTAAATGGATTTCATACCCTGCAACTCTGCTGTTGTTGTCGATTACTTCTAACAGTTTTCCAATGGATTCTTTGGGGTTTTCTATATATAAGATCATGTCGTCTGCAAACAGCGAGAGTTTCACTTCTTCCCTCCCTATTTGGATTCCTTTTATTCCTTTTTTTTGCCTAATTGCTCCGGCGAAAATCTCCAGTACTATGTTAAATAAGAGTGGTGATCCAGGGGATCCTTGTCTCATTCCTGTTTTCAGGGGGATGGCGCTCAGTTTTTGCCCATTGAGCATGATGTTGGCTGTGGGTTTGTCATGTATGGCCTTTATTATGTTGAGGTAATGCCCTTCTATCCCCATTTTGTTCCGAGTTTTTGTCATAAATGTCTGTTGGATCTTGTCAAATGCTTTCTCTGCATCTACTGAGATGATCATGTGGTTTTTATTCCTCAGTTTGTTGATGTGGTGTATCATGTTGATTGATTTGTGGATGTTGAACCATCCCTGTGTCCCTGCTATGAATCCCACTTGATTATGATGTATGATCCTTTTGATGAATTGCTGAATTCTCGTGGCCAAAATTTTGTTTAGAATTTTTGCATCTACGTTCATCAGTGATATTGGCCTGTAGTTCTCCTTTTTCGTGCTATCTTTGTCAGGCTTTGGTATCAGTGTGATGCTGGCCTTGTAGAATGTGTTAGGAAGTCTTCCATCCTCCCTAATTTGTTGGAATAGCTTGAAAAAGATAGGTATTAAATCCTCTCTGAAAGTTTGGTAGAATTCCCCAGGAAAGCCATCTGATCCTGGGGTTTTATTCTTTGAGATCCTCTTGATTGCTGTTTCAATCTCTTTCCTTGTGATTGGTCTGTTCAAATTGTCTGCTTCTTCTTGAGTGAGCTGTGGGAGATTATAGGAGTCCAAGAATTTATCCATTTCCTCTAGGTTTCCATTTTGTTGGCATATAGTTTTTCATAGTATTCTCTTATAATCTGTTGTATTTCTGCAGAGTCTGTTGTTATTTCTCCTCTTTCATTTCTGATTTTGTTTATTTGGGCTTTCTCTCTGTTTTTCTTTGTAAGTCTGGCTAGGGGTTTGTCAATTTTATTTATCTTGTCAAAGAACCAGCTCTTTGTTTCATTGATCCTTTCTACTGCCTTTTTTGTTTCAATAGCATTTATTTCGGCTCTGATTTTTATTATTTCTCTCCTTCTGCTGACTTTAGGCTTTGTTTGTTCTTCTTTCTCTAGTTCAGTTAGGTGTAGTTTAAGATTGCTTATTTGGGATTTTTCTTGTTTGTTAAGATGTGTCTGTATTGCGATGACTTTTCCTCTCAATACAGCTTTTGCTGTATCCCATATGAGTTGCTATGGCATGTTACCATTTTCATTTGTCTTCAGGTATTTTTTGACTTCTTCTTTAATTTCTTCAGTGATCCATTGCTTGTTCAATAGCATATTGTTTAGTCTCCACATCCTTGTGCCTTTCTCAGCTGTTTTCTTGTAATTAATTTCTAGCTTTATAGCATTATGATCAGAGAAGATGCTTGTTATTATTTTAATTTTTTTAAATTTGTAGAGGCTTGCCTTATTTCCCAGCATATGGTCTGTCCTTGAGAATGTTCCATGCGCGCTTGAGAAGAATGTGTATTCTGCTGTTTTTGGATGAAGTGTTCTATATATGTCTATTAAGTCCAACTGTTTTAGTTTTTCGTTTAGCTCCACTGTTTCCTTGTTGATTTTCTATCTGGATGATCTGTCCATTGATGTGAGTGGGATGTTGAGGTCCCCTACTATTGTGTTATTTTTTATATCTTCTTTTAGGTTTGTTAATAGTTGCTTTATGAACTTTGGTGCTCCTGTGTTGGGTGTATAGATTTATAAGCGTTATTTCTTCTTGATGAAGTGTCCCTTTGATCATTATATACTGGCCCTTATGTTTCTCTTTACCTGCCTTATCTTGAAGTCTGTTTTGTCTGATATAAGTATTGCAACACCTGCTTTCTTTTTTTTGCTATTAGCTTGGAGTATTGTCTTCCACCCCTTGACTCTGAACCTGTGTTTGTCCTTGGAGCTGAGGTGTGTTTCCTGGAGGCAACAAATTGTTGCATCTTGTTCTTTAATCTATTTTGCCACTCTGTGTCTTTTTTTTTTTTTTTTAAAGACTTTATTTTTTCCTTTTTCTCCCCAAAGCCCCCCGGTACATAGTTGTGTATTCTTCGTTGTGGGTTCTTCTAGTTGTGGCATGTGGGATGCTGCCTCAGCGTGGTCTGATGAGCAGTGCCATGTCCGCGCCCAGGATTCGAACCAACGAAACACTGGGCCGCCTGCTGCAGAGTGCGCGAAGTTAACCACTCGGCCACGGGGCCAGCCCTGCCACTCTGTGTCTTTTTATTGGAGAGTTCAATCCGTTTACATGGAGGGTGATTATTGATGCATGAGGGCTTAACGCTGTCATTCTGTTGCTCATTTTCTTGTTTTCCTACGTTTCCTTTGTTTCTTGTTCTGTGTGTTTTAGCCTACCCATTGACTTCTGCATTTTCTTATGCTGGGTTTCTTAGATTTTTCCTTATTTATGTTTTGTGTCTCTGTTCTGTAAGTTTTTAGTTTAGTGGCTACCCTGAAGTTTGTATTCAGAATTTCGTGTGTAACATAGTCCATTTTCTGGGGGTCTCTTACTTCCTTAGCCTAGACTGATTCAGCCCCCTTTCCTCCTCCCCTCCTAAATTATTATTTTCATCTCTTATTCCAACTTGTGTTGTGAGTTTGTGGTTACAGTGATAAGATTGTCTTTGCTTTGGTGATTTCCTTCCCTTTATCCTATGGCTATAGTTGAATATTTGCTATCCTATTCTGATTCTATCTATTTGTCTCCCTACTCTGTACTTTGTGACCCCTTTCTCCCTTTTTTTTTGTTTTTTCAGGTATGAGAGCCTTCTTGAGGATTTCTCGTAGTGGCAGACTTGTGGCTACAAAGTCCCTTAGCTTTTGTTTGTCTGGAAAAGATTTAATTTCTCCCTCATATCTGAAGAATATTTTTGCTGGATAGAGTATTCTTGGCTGAAGAGTTTTATCCTTTAAAGTTTCGAATATGTCATTCCATTCTCTCCTAGCTTGTCAGGTGTCTGTAGAGAAATCCGCTGAAAGTCTGATAGGGGTTCCCTTGTAGGTTATTTTCTTCTGCCTTGCTGCCCTGAGTATTCTTTCTTCATCATTCATTTTTGCTGTTTTTACTACTATATGCCTTACAGTAGGTCTTTTTACATTGACAAATCTAGGAGATCTGAAAGCTTCCTCTACACACATTTCTCTCTCAATCCCTAGATTTGGGAAGTTGTCTTCTATAATTTCGTTAAGCACACTTTCTGCTCCATTTTCCTTTTCCACGCCCTCAGGAATTCCGATAATTCTTAAGTTGCGTTTTCTCATTGAGTCAGCTAATTCTTGGAGATTTTCTTCGGTTTTTTAAATTCTTAGTTCTCTTTCTTCCTCTGTCTGGAGCCATTCAGCCTGTCTATCTTTGATTATGCTAATTTCCTCCTCTAAAGTGTCCACATGGGCATTAAGCGAATCCGTATTTTATCTGATCCATTGTATTTTTCATCTCTAGTATTTCTGATTGATTCTTCTTTATAGTTTCAATCTCTTTAGTGAAGTAACTCCAGAACTCGTTAACTTGTTTCTCTATATTTCCCATTACCTCATTGAGTTTTTTGATGATAGGTACTCTGAATTCATTGTCACTTAGTTTACCTATTTCCAAGTTCTTGGGACATAATTCTGCATTTTTATTATTTTCCTTTTGGCCTGGAGCTTTTATAAATTGCTGGATGGTAGAGGAGCGGTTTTTGCGCATAATGCTATTATTCAATAGCAGTTACAGCCTCTTGCCACTAGATGGGTGTCGAGAGCTGCGTGTTCTGAGCCCTCCACCGTCAGCTGCATGGCAGTGCGCAGCGTGGGTTGGGGGAGGCGGGGCACTTTCTCTCTCCTGCAGACCTGGATTCCATTCAGTGCTCGCTCTCTGGTTTCCTGGGGCCCTGGCTTGATGGGGTCCCCCCACACGAAAGCTGTCCCCTGTTAGATGCTATCCGCTGCACGGGTTTGTGGGAGTCCTGAATGATCCCGCAGACACGTGGCCCTTCTCCTGCTCTTTCCCTCACCCACGGCAGCAATCCAAGTCTCTAGGGGAGGGAGTGAAGTTCTCTCTTACCCCGCTCCAGCTCCTCCAAGGGCGGCTCCAGCCTCTCCGCCCTCCATTGTTTGGCTGCTGTTGGTCTCTGATTTCTGTTATTAGGATTTATTCTTTTTGGCTGGAAAGCAGTTGATGCTTTTGGTTGTAGTTTGGAGGGGAGAGAGTCCTGGATGAGCTCACTCCGCCATGTCACCAATGTCACTCAGAATTCACTTTTTTTTTTAAGGAAGATTAGCCCTGAGCTAGCATCTGCCACCAATCCTCCTTTTTGCTGAGGAAGATTGGCCCTCAGCTGACATACGTGCCCATCTTCCTCTATTTTATATGTGGGATGCCTGCCACAGCATGGCTTAATGAGCAGTACTAGGTCCGCACCTGCGATCTGAACCAGTGAACCCCAGGCCCCCAAAGCAGAGAGTGTGAACTTAACTGCTATGCCACCAGGCCAGCCCCTAGTGTTTGCCATAAGGAAGAGGCACAGACTGGGCAAGGCTGGGAAGGAGGTGGGTATGGTTACAAAAGGGCAGAACAAGGGATCCTTGTGGTGATGCAACTGTTCTGTATCTTGACTGTGGTGCTGTATACACGAACCTACACTTGTGATAAAACTCAGTAGAACTAAAAACACACACTAATGAGTAAATGTATATCTGAATGAAACCAATGGATTGTATTGTCAATTTCATGGATGTGATATTGTACTACAATTTTGTAAGATGTTACCACTGGGGGAAACTGGGTAGGTAAAGGGTGCAGTGATCTCTCTGTATTATTTATTAAACCTGCATGTAAATCTGTAATTAACTCAAAATAAAAAGTTAAATTTTAAAAAGGGTGTAGGTAGAGAAATTCCCTAAAATGTGATAAGCATTTAGGGAAAAGTGCCGAATATGAATGAATACTAAGTGAGCAGAATAACCTGGTGCATATATATTTTTGTACTGCTTAAGTGTATCTTCAGAGTAAGTTCCTAGATGTGTGATTGCTGGATTAGAAAATAAAAGCATATGTAGGACTGTGTTAACTTTACATTAATTTAGGGAAAACAAGGTATTTCTCTCCATTTGCTTGAGACTACCTTTGTGTCTCTTAAGAATGGTTTACAGCTTTCCTCATTAAGGAATAAATTTAACAAGAAATATGCAAACTCTAAATATTTTATCATCTCTATTGCTTTTTAAATTGTTTTTCCCCCCTACTGATAGAGTCACTCATTGGTTTTTGTACATGTGACGGCTACTGATTTCTGTATGATAATTCTATATCGTGCTACTTTGCAAGACTATTTTTATTGTCTTAAGTATTATTATTTCTCTGTGTTTTTCAGGTTCATCACATCATCTGCAAAAATCCAATTCTCATGTCTCTAGAAGTTTCTTCTTTAAATGCGTTAGCTGTTACCTCCATTATAATGTTAAATAGTGGTAGAAACAATGGGTATTTTAGTATTTCCTCATAAATAAGATGCTGGCTTTAGAAAAAGACATACATACTCATGTAAAAGAACTATTATTCAGTTCTTTTTTTCTTGAATGTTTGTATCACACAAGTGTTGAATTTTGTCCAAGGCTTTCTGACATCTGTGGAGGTAACCTTTTCTATCTTAGATCTATTAATATGGTGTACTATATTAATGGATTTCCTAAGATTAAATCAACCTTACACTCTGGATTAAATCCACCTGGTCATGGTGTATCATTTCTTTATGTTTTGCTAGATTCTGTTTACTAATATATTATTTAGAACCTTTATATTGTGGGGGGTTGGAATTGGCCACCCCAAGATATGTCTCTTTGGCATGAGGATTATTTTGGTCTGGTTACTTTTAAAAACTGCAGACATGAGAGAAATTCTGAAAAGTAGAAGTTACCATTTGTAAGAGACATTTACATTTGTAAGGGAAATCTCCATCTGTAAAGATGTGTCCCTCTCTGCACCAGGAAGAAGGGGGATGACCTTATCTCTAAAAACTCCTTATCAATGTGGAAGGCAAAGACAAATCTGCATAATAACCTTACTCTTGTTTACTGTACTTTTCTGGTGATCTCCCATAACTGACTCCCCACACCCGGAACATCCTCCTTTGTAGCTGAAGATGATATTTAAGAGGAGAATCTCGCCATTTTGACAAGTTGCTCAGTTTTCCTGAGCCTCTCCCATGTATACATTATAAAGCTTTGTTTAATTTTCTCCTGTTACTCTGTCTCATGTGAATTTAATTTGTAGCCCAGCCAGAAGGACCTAGAGTGGGTAGAGGAAACGTCTTCCTCCTCAACAAGATCAATATCTGTAAAGTGATACTGGTCTATAATTTTCTTTCTATTTTTCATACTGTATTTCTCAAGTTATACTTATTCCCTATATTTTTGTTTATTTGTGCTTTCTTCTTTTGTGATTAAATTTGCTAGGTCTCTAATTTGTTAATTAAAAAAATAGGTTTTTTGATTTATTAATTAGATCTGTTTTTCTATTCTCTATCTCATTAATTTCTGGTTTTATCTTTATTATTTTCTTCCGTGTACTTTTTATTTCCTTTGTTGTTGTTTTTCTAGCTTCTGGGCTGGGAAACCATTTAGTTTCTTTCATTTTTAATGATAAAAGTATATAAAAATTATGAACTTTCCTCTGATTATTGCTTTAAATAAAGCTCACAAATTCTGCTATGCAGAGTTTTATTGTCAATTCATTAAAAATTCATAATTTCAGCTTATATTTCTTTCACCCAAGAGTTGTTTAATAGAAGGTTTATTTATTCCCAGGTGAAAGAGCCCCCTTGAACAGTAATTTCTACTATTCTTTTTGCATTGTGATCAGAGTACTGTCTGTAATACTTCTACTTTATGAATTTACTGTTTTCTTTATGATCATATACATTACATGATCATTTTTGTGCCTGTTTCATCTGCACTTAAGAAAGAAAAAGGTATACATCTGTTAACAAGTGTAAAGTTCCATACAGCCATTAGGTCTACCTTATTGACTTCGTTGTCTAGGTCTTTTATATCCTTACTTATTTTTTGTCCATTTGATTTGTCTTATACTGAGAATAGTATGTTGAAGTCTCCTATTGTCACTGGGTTTCTATCTTTATCTCCTTTTATCTCCTATTTAGGTGGATGCCATTATTTGATACATAATCCTAACAGTTATATCTTAATTGCAGCTTTCACCATTAAACCATATCCTTCTTTGTGATGTTTAATGTGTTTTGATTTAAATTCTATTAGTCTGATACCAGGTTTGTTATCTCTGCTTTCTTAGTGTTTTCATTTGCCTGATACATACTTTTGTCTATTCCTTTATTTTTAGCCATTCTGAATAACTTATAATTTCATTATAGTTATTATGTGTACGTTATATTTACTATATTTCATTCTCTACATGATATGTTTTCTTTGCCATTTTATTTTGTAAATTTATTTTGGTGTTCTCTCAACTGCAAGATTATTTTGTTGTTGTTATATTTGCCGTATTTCTTTTTCTACATGATGACAAGTTTTCTTTACTTTTTGTTTTAATTACGTGTTATTTAGGAAGGTTTTTAGTTTTGTTCTAGTTGTTACCTTTGTAAAACTAGAGAAGTATACTGCTAGTCTCATTCTCTTCCCCTTGTAAGTTATTTGATCTTTTTGCCTAGAAGCCCTGAATATGTTTTTTTTTATTGTTAATGTCTAATAATTTAGTAGACTATTCTTGGAGTTGCTTATTACAGGTTAATTTTTTCTGGTATTGGTTAGCCCTATCAATTTGTAGATTTAAGTCTTATTTCCAGACATTTTTCTTGGATTACAGATTTCAATACTAGTTCGGCTCCATTGTTTTATCTTCTTCAGTGATTCCACTGATACATAAATTCCATTTTCTTTGCTTGACTTCCAATTCAACCACTTACTAATTCCTTTTACTTTTTTCTTTATCTCATTTTCATTCTTTTGGTGTTTTCCTGCTGTTATACATTAAGTCTGCACTCAAATCTATTCTTCTTTATAATTTAATATTTACTTCTGATATAATTTTGTCATTTTCTTCCATTTCTTTTAGAGTTTAATCAACTGTCAGATCATTTCTTCCTGTTTCTGGAACACTTCTACTCTTAGTTTTTTATTTCTTTTTTTTTTGAGGAAGATTAGCCCTGAGCTAAAATCCGTACCCATCTTCCTCTGCTTTATATGTGGGATGCCTGCCACAGCATGGCTTGACAAGTGGTGTGTAGGTCTGCACCTGGGATCCAAACCGGTGAACCCCAGGCTGCCAAAGCAGAAGGTGTGAACTTAACTGTGGCACCATCTGGCTTGCTCTGATTTCTGATTTAAAATCTTTTATCATATTTCTAAATGCTTGTTTGAGGATATTTAATAAAATTATATGGCTATATTACAGTTTTTTCCTGCTACACTACTGTTTTTCTAGGGGAAGGTTTCATCAGCTGAACTGTTTTTCTCAATTGATGTGATTTTTTTAAATAGTAATTTTGTATGGATGGAGTGTTTGCTCCTCAGGATTTCTGTGGAGAGGGCTAACTGATTTTGGTTATTTATGAAATTTTTAATTCAAGGGCACCCTCTTGTATCAGTATTTCAAAATATGGTTTCCTTATTGTATGGCTTTTGGGGGGAAAGGACACTGCAGGTGGAAAGGATGTATGTCCTTCAATTTTTAAAATATTTTATTTTACACAATTCTAACTATATGTTATAGCCCTTTTGTCATTGGGTTTCAACTGGTGAAGTTTTTGGCTAACATTTACTCTTTTTATGATCATTTTATTAGGTATTTGGTATGGAAATTCTGTAAGTAATATTTAATCTGTTATTTAACCTTAAAATCTTAAAGCCAATGCTTTAAAAAAAATGTATATTTCAGACACCATGTCTTCTCAGACAAGGGAAACAACAGAAAGAATAAACAAATGGGACTTCATCAGACTAAAGAGCTTCTTCAAGGCAAAGGAAAACAGGATTGAAACAAAAAAACAACCCACTAACTGGGAAAAAATATTTGCAAGTCATACATCTGACAAAGGCTTAATATCCATAATATATAAAGAACTCACACAACTCAACAACAAAAAATCAAACAACCCAATCAAAAAATGGGCAGGGGACATGAAAGGACATTTCTCCAAAGAAGATATACAGATGGCCAATAGGCACATGAAAGGATGTTCATCACCACTGATCATCAGGGAAATGCAAATCAAAACTACACTAAGATATCACCTTACACCTGTTAGAATGGCAAAAATAACCAAAACAAAAAGTAACAAATGTTGGAGAGGTTGTGGAGAAAAAGGAACCCTTATACACTGCTGGTGGGAATGCAGACTGGTGCAGCCACTATGGAAAACAGTATGGAGATTCCTCAAAAAATTAAAAATAGAAATACCATATGATCCAGCCATCCCACTACTGGGTATCTATCCAAAGAGCTTGAAATCAGCAATTCCAAAAGTCCCATGCACCCCTATGTTCATTGCAGCATTATTTACAATAGCCAAGATGTGGAAGCAACCTAAGTGCCCATCAACTGATGAGTGGATAAAGAAGATATGGTATATATATACAAAGGAATACTACTCAGCCATAAAAAAGGATAAAATCGTCCCATTCACAACAACATGGATGGACCTTGAGGGTATTATGTTAAGTGAAATAAGCCAGATAGAGAAAGACAATCTCTGTATGACTCCACTCATAGGTGGAAGTTAAACATGTAGACAAAGAGAACAGATTAGTGGTTACCAAGGGATATGGGGGTGGGGGGTGCACATAAAGGGTGAAGTGGTACACCTACAACACAACTGACAAACAGTAATGTACAACTGAAATTTCACAAGGTTGTAAACTATCATAATCTCAATAAAAAAGTTAAAAAAATATATAGACTTTATTTTTTAGAGTAATTTTAGATTCACAGCAAAACTGCGCATTAAAATACAGAGATTTTCCATATATCCCTTATCCCCACACATGCATAGCCTCCCCATTATCAACATCCCCTACCAGAGTGGTACATTTGTTACAACTGATGAACCTACACTGACACATCATTATAACCCAGAGTCCATAGTTTATATTAGGGTTCACTCTTGGTGTTGCACATTCTATGAGTTGGAAAAATTTATAATAACACATATCTACCATTTTAGTATCATACAGAGTAGTTTCAATGCCCTAAAAATTCTGTATGCTCCACCTATTCATCCCTCCCTCCTCTTCTATATTTGTTTTTACAGTGTAAAAATATTCATTATTAATCTTCTCCTCTTGCTATTAAAATGCCCATAAGTAGAAGTTAGATTAAAAATCCTAAATAAATGTGTCTTTTACATGAAGAGTCATCACAAATAAATCCACTGATAGTATGGATAAGTTTTTTAAATATACATATTCTAAATTATGATGATGAATCCAGTTTATACTCTTCCATTTACATTAGTGGCACTAAGATACCCTAATATGTTATCTTCATTATCCACATCATCAAGAAAGATTAATTTGTAGTCAATACACACTACTTACTAAACTAGTAAGATAGACTAAAGCCCTCTGAGAACAACCATCTTAAAAGAAGCAGAAAATTCAGCTTAACACAATTTCCTTCTGGTTAATTGAATTTTTACTTTATACTACCCATACCTTGTTCCTCACATTTTATAACACTCGTTCATTATATATACTTATTCTATCAACAAATATTTAATAGCTGTCTATTATGTGTCAGACTCTAGTAATATGCTGGTGAAAAATACAGATAAGATTCCTTACCCTTATGAAGCTTACATTTTAGTGAGGCGTTATAGACAAGAATCATAATATAACGTATGGCAGTATGATAGAGTGCCTGGGATGGGGTGGATATGGAGATGGGAGTGGTTACTTAAGGTATGGCAGACAATAAAATCTTTTTTGAAGATATGATATTTGAAAAGAGCCCTGACAAAGAGATTACCATACAAACACCTTAAGAAAGAAGTTTTAGGGGCCAGCCCACTGGCGTAGCAGTTAAGTTTGTGTGCTCCACTTTGGCAGCCTGGGGTTCGTGGGTTTGGATCCTGGGCATGGACCTACACACCACTCATAAGCCAAGCTGTGGCGGCGTCCCATATACAAAATAGAGGAAGAGTGGCACAGATGTTAGCTCAGAGCCAATCTTCCTCACCAAAAAGAAAAGAAGTTTTAGGAGAAAAGCAGGTGCAAAGATAGTTGAGGCAGGAACCAGCTTGAAGGATCAGCTAGGAGGTCAGTTTGCTGGGGTGTCGAGAACAAGCAAAAGAATGGTATAAAATGAGGCAGAAGATGGCAAGGACAAGATCATGTAGGAGGCCATGATAAGCAGTTTGGATTTTATTTTGATTGTCATTGAGAACTACTGGAGAATTTTAGGTGACAGTATAATATTTTTTGATTTATGTTTTCAAAGATCACTGATTACTGTATGGTGAATAGACTGTGAGGGGGCAAGAATGAGAGACGAAAGAGCAATGAAAAAGCTGAGGCAGTAGTCCGTGCAAGAGGCTTGCTCCAGGTGGCTTAAACTAGGGTTGTAGTAATGAAGAAGATGAGTCAATGTAGATAGCATGTTTTGTATGGGGAGCTGACAGGACTTGCTAATAAATTGACTTGCGTGTTTTTTTTAAGAGGAAAGAGCAGAATCTAGGATAATGCCTATGGTGGTGCCCTTTACTACAATGGAGAAGAAAGGGGAGAAATTGGAGGCATAGGGGAATGCAGGTTCCCCTGAGGTAAGGAATTGTCTGTCTTTTCCAAAATAGCCCTCACACACATAAGCAGATGTAGAGCTGGGAAGAAGGAGATATAAAAGATGTGAGCACCATATCATACCAGCACCACTTGTCCAAACCAAAGTGCTGGAGTCACAGCTCTAGCCTATGCTGAGGGTAGGAAAGAAAAGAACTTTGAACCAACTAAGCTACTGACATATAAAAATGAATACGTTGAGTTTTAGAAACTGAAATATGATAATTGAAAGTGGCCTGAAAAGTTATGGAATTAGACCAAGATGTTCAGGAAGATGCAACCCATGGAAACAGGGGTTGATAGAGCACAGCGAACAGGTAACAGGAAAAAATAAAACTCTTTCAGGGGCTGGCCCTGTGGCCGAGTGGTTGAGTTCGTGCGCTCCGCTTTGGCGGCCCAGGGTTTTGCCAGTTTGGATCCTGGGCGCGGACATGGCACCACTGCCAGGCCACGGTGAGGCGGTGTCCCACATGCCACACCTAGAAGGACCCACAACTAAAAAATATACAACTATTTACTGGGAGGATTTGGGGGAGAAAAAGCGGAAGGAAAAGAAAAAAAGACTGGCAACAGTTGTTAGCTCAGGTGCCAATCTTTAAAAAAATAAAAAAATAAAAAAAAAAAACCCAAAAAACTCTTTCATGTTTATTCTCCAAGTTTTTCAGAACACTCAATAAATGAAGTTCCAAAAGTGACTCAAGAATGAGGAAGTGGTCAGTTGTACCAAAAAGCTGCTGAGACATTTAATGGCATGAAGACAGAGAGCTGACTTCAGCAATGTGGCAGTGGTTGATCACCTTGATAAAAGTCATTTTAGTAAGTGGTAGAAACACAAAAGCCAAATCACAGTGAGTAAAATAGAGTACAGGAAGTGAGGAAATAATGGTAAAAATTACAGACAATCCTTTGAGAAGGTTAGCCACAGATATATGATACAAAAAAAGAAAACAAGAGCAGGCCATTTTTAATCATAATGGCAGCTTAATTCCTAGCATGCTTTATAGAAATGTCACTTTTATTCTTCAGCAATCTTCTGCAACCGAAGTATAGATAGTGCAGGAAAAAGTAATTTTCAAATAGATTTTTTTCTTACCTTCACTGATTAAATTTAATGTGTCTTGTTTTCCATCTCCTTCATGTGACTGACTTGGATCCAGTGAAGTCTGAGAAAGGCTAACTTCAGCTGATAACTGGTCAAGACTTTGATAACTTTTTCTGTAAAACAAGAGTAAAAGACTACTTGAATTTCTTCTCACAAAAAAGAACTTTAAGAGATATTCTTTAATGGTTTTCTTCAATTTATTGAATTTCTTGTTACTATTTCCCCAATTTTTCCCCTAAACTTCGTCTTTATCATGGCTGCAATATGATCTCCATATCTTACACTTTTCCCTCCACCCTCCTTGGAGGTCTGTCTGTTTAATCCACTAAAAAAGGAAAAGAAAAACAATTTATCAAACACTTAAATCCTTATGCCAATTTTTTTATTATCCAGATAGTTAGGAAATGGGGACTTCTGGTTATTACCAATTGTTAAGACCTTACTCTTAATGCAGAAACAAAACTGACAAAACTTAATAATGACCTAGTGCCTCCTAACCACTTCAGAATTCTTCAATGCCTTGATATTTTTACAGATGTATTACATAACAATAACAAATTTTTATTACAAATTCTTGAATTCAGAAGTATTAAAAAATGTTGGGTAATAAAATACCTATTTGTGTTAATACATCATCAAGCTAATTAACCTCCTTCCCTCATCTATGTACTATTGTGAGTCCATTTTCTATTAAACAAATTAATGAGAAATGAATTATAATTGAGGAAAAATTCAGTTATAAATGGAAAGTTAATGAAGGTTTATTATTAAACTTTCCTCATATTTGTTTTGTTAGGATAAAACCAACTCAAGAGATATATGCAGCTTTGGTGGTAATGACATTTCAGATAAGAAAACACAATTCATTATTATTTCCAAATATAAATGATCTAAAAAAGGGAATGCTTTTCAGGCTCAACATCTATTTCCCAAGGTAGCCAAAACCTATCTAATTTCCTAGAAATGTCATATATTCTACAATAATGTTACAGGAAAGCATATATAAGTTATCTTTCTATAGCTATCCTCTATTCATACACACAAGAGTAGACTGACTTACAAATTTATCAAAGATATGTATATTAAGTGTAAGGGGGATATACACAACAGGTGTCTATTTTTTTCCTCTAAGAAATGAAGGGAAGAATGAGGTGATGGGAAAACTTTACGCGCTTACAATGCAAGCAGCACTCTCACTTTGTAACATGACTTTTCAAATGTCGAGAGTATAAAAGTTCTTAATTATATTTTTAAGTAGCAGGAAATGCTGCAGGAAATCATAGCAGCATTCTTGCTAGGCTTTAAGACCAAGGAAAAATAAATTCCAAATGGGTGACTGAGGGGATATGTGATCTGCTGATTCTCATAATCATTATACCAGATTGCTTGTGCTTTGGACTCTCAGGCCGGAGGGGAATATGTTATCGGGCATGAAGGCAAGGGGCTTAGGAACGCTGGGCCCTTGCAGGAACAGAACGCTGCCTGCATACCTTGCTGATTGCCCTTAAGATACTCCCCAAGGGAATGACCTGGGATGGGCTGGTGTGCTTCAGGGGATGAAGAATAGAACCTTTGGACTCTGGCCTGCGTGTCCCTGCAGGCATGAGTTTCTGCTATTGTAATTCCTTGTGATTCTTTACCCGCAAATAAATATGTGGCGATCCAAGGGACCTCATCTCAGTCCTTGAGGCTGATGGTCCCCTGTCCCATTGAATAACATAGATTGTGTCCTGTCTATTAATTCCGTCCGCCCTTCAGCTGGCTGCCTAGCTGGTCTCAGCAGAAAGGAAATTCTACTATTGTAGGAAACTTCTGATAATTATAATAGATAACAGGTATATGAGCTATACAACATGTAATAAAAAAAATACCCAATATTTATGTCGCATTTACCAAATACTAGGCATTGTTCTACATATTATATAAATATTAACTTATTTAGTCCTCACAACTACCCTAAGAGGTGGGAATTGTTACTGCCCCCACTTTAGAGCAGAGGAAACTGGAACACAAAGAAATCAGATTTGAACCTGGTAGCATGGCTCTCATTTTGTCTTCTTAATTACTATGCTATCTTCTCTCCAGGATAAGAAGAAAAGATTTGGCTTCCTATTTTATTAAAAATCTTTCTTAAAGAACAGCCTTGTTTGCTGAGATAGACCATGTAAATTATACTGTATTTCCATTAAAATTTTATTTCTTTAGCTATAGAGGAAAGCAAGAACACAAGAATTTAATAAAGGAAGTTATAAATAAGTTTCTTCTCCAAATTATTTTTCTGTGCCTATTTTTTAAACTGTCTTAAGATAAGTTTCTGACACTGAGTTTTTGTCATAGGAAACTTGTTAATTAATATTCAGTTTTAAAAATTATATATAGAAATATTTACAAACAACAAAATACCCAGAAGAAAACAGACATAGAATTCATTTGAGTATTTTAGGTAAGGACTGAGAGCTTGACAGCTTACATTTACAGTAATCTCAAGGTGTGACACCCACTTGAGGGAGTGAGCCTGTACAAGCAGCCTCTGATAACAGTAACACTAAATAAGCTTTCTGCATGACCTACTGAAGTTCCTTTTAGAATATCACACTTCCAAATCCAAAGTGATTTTGGGATCTTTCTACCCTTTGTCACATTTAGTGAGCAATTCTCGAGTTTATAGGCTTTACTTAACCAAATGCCAATGAATATAGAAATAGAATTTGGTAGACAATGATGTTCTGCAGCAATAATAAAAATTCCAAGTCAAAATTAAGCACCTTATTCATAAGAGAATAACAGATGTACCATACAGTATCTTCTCTACATGAAACTGATTACAGACCCACCATCTGGGAGGAATCTAGTTGAGCTGCTTTCAGTAATGAAAAAGAATGGGTTTGGTTTCCACATTCTTACCTGATTTCCAATGCCACTGGCAGCTCTATCTGATAAACATGTTGTCATGGAGTAAATTATCTGTCTACGGGAGTTCTGTCTTTAAAAGGTCACTACTAAGTCCTGTCTTAGAATTCTAGACTCACTAACATCACACTGTAAAATTTAAATGTGACCCACAAGACACATCAAACCAATTAACAGTCTATTACTATTTCTCAGAGTAGAATTTTTCAAGTAGTAATAGTTTACTTAATTAAAATAAGAATCCAAGATAGTAAGAGTCATGCCTTATGACTATATAAAAATTTAGTTTAATCTATGCCTTTACATTGTTAAATATAATTTAAATTAAACTTGTAGGAATCACGTCATGAACATTTGGGACATAAAATCCACTGCATTTAATATCTATTTAAACATTTTTAAATCACTCAAATACAAACTTCTATACACAGAATTGGGTACTAAATAAAGGCAAATTAAAAGGAAACTGAGCAATAGAACTGAATTCAACTTAGTAAATTTTTCTACAATCTTAATACTTTATATCAATGATTAAAAGTAATGATATGGATAATCCGCATCATTTATTTGCCCAACAGATATATTGGGTCAATAATAATTTGATATAATAATAATTGTATTGAGGTCAATAATAATTTACATTATCTGGTAGTCATTGGGCAACAGACAGTGTGATGCACAGAAAGAGAATTATCCACACGCAGAAAATAAAAAATACATGCACACTGTATAGATAGAGGCACAAGAATGTGCATCGAAACAAATAAATTATTCTTTTTATTCTGGGTTTGATTTTCATAGAAACATGTTTAAAGAATAAAATTAGCAATTGCTATAGCATAATACCTATTTACTCTTAATCTATTAAAATTAATGGAAGAATGCAAGGGAGCCTGAAAGGGAAAATATATATATGAGTCAGGTCAATGCAAAACTTACAAAATGTAAAAGATTTGTGCAGCCTCAGTGCTTATAGAATCCTCCTCCAAAGATACTGGAAACACACAAATAAAACGGGAATGAGAACCTTTAATACATCTGAAGTGATATCTACTCATCAGAAGTCATTAAGAAAAATTAGCCTAAATAGTAGATCATGAAGGACTTACGTAAAAGCTCCTAATTCTCAATAATGTTGTGAATGATAGCCAAATTGGGAGGCAATGATAAATTTAGAAGACTAAAAAAGCTTAAGTAGAAAATATAAATATGATGACAATGAACCTAATCTTTTGGGATGGGAATGTAGGTTGGCAATAATCTAACAAGATTAGATACCAGGGGCCAGCCCGGTGGTGCAGCTGTTAAGTTTGCACATTCCACTTTGGCAGCCCGGGGTTTGCCTGTTCAGATCCCAGGTGTAGACCTATACACTGCTTGTCAAGCCATGCCGTGGTTGGCGTCCCACATATAAAGTAGAGGAAGATGGGCACAGACATTAGCTCAGGGCTAATCTTCCTCAAAAAAAATAAAAAATAAAAAGATAACAAGCTGATGTGATGTAGATTTGCATATAAAGAAACATATTAAAACAGATTTTATTGGAAACAAAAAAGAAGTCAGTTGCTCTATATGCGTCTTAAGGGAATAGGCTTTATATACTTATTTATTGTTGTTTTTACAGTAAGCGTGTAATGCTTTAAAAATTTTTAACATGATATTCCTATGTTTGAAATAAAGGAAAAGATGAAATCCAGCATAACTAATCTTGCCAGGTCTAAATAATCAAGAAATAAACTGGAAATTATATTTAGAAACTTTTATAAACAGTAGAGTAAATGGAAACAAACTTAAGATCTTCTATTGTGAAAGGGATCCTTCCATGAGTAGGTGACAACATAGCCAAGTTATCCAATGGCTCATCTGAAGAAATGTCAACAAGTCCATGAATTCAGACAACACACTCTTTCTTCTCAAAGCTAACTGGGTGAATAAAGTTACAGAACTCTTAGAGAAATAACTATAGACATCCCATATTTTTGCAGGAAGGCGTAATTATAATATAATGACTCAATATAAGGTCAGTTTCTTTCTCAAATTCTCAAGAGAGCTAACGTTCCTTATTAAAGAAGTTTTGGCTACCTCCTCCATAATTTTTAGGTTCTCAATAAATGTCTGTTGAACTTATTCAAAGATATGGTCAAATTAAGAGGAATTAGTGATCAGGTTAGTTCAAGAACTATGGCTTATATTATAAATTTGAGGACAGCAAAAACTGGATCCTGATGAAAAGCTATGATTTGTTTCAAATGTGATTTATAGAGTACTACTCTGTTCTGAAAATCCAAAATCTCCATTTTTACATGAAAAAGTTGGGATTATTTATTCAGACCAGTTGGGGATTTGATGGTCATTTAATTTTACAAAAGGTTTTACAAACTCTAAAAAAGTAGAGCTTGGGACGCTGGGTGAGTGTATATTCTCCAAAGATGAAAGATACAAGATTATATGAGAGTATAAACAAAATGATTACATAGATATATATCTACATTATATAGATAAGTAAATAAATATTTACCAGGAAGCTATTAAGTGCCAGGCAACTTATTACCTCATTTTGACCCTTATAATTCTGTTTCAGCAGGCATTACCTCCAGTATTACATGTGCAGAAACAAAAGGTAAGAAGAGAAGCTGTTGCTTAGTGTTACACAGCAAGTAAGTAGAGATTACTATTAAATCCTGACCTTAAACTCTAGGTCCAGTGATCTCAGTACTGCACCCTAGCTGCATACTTTTTGTTCAGATGAACAAGCATTTTCACTGCTTTCTTTTCTGAGATTACAGTTCCTTTTATTGCTGCTATACTTTGTCAAAACTAGTCACATTAGTCCATGCAAAGGTCAACTAGTAATAAATCTTCCACTCAGACTCACTGGTTCCTTAATAGGTAGCTCTATTGGCAGGCAGGGGCACATACATGTCTTTTGGTTAAAATATTTCGCCTCCCACTATTAAAGTGACAATGTACATATTGTAATAAAAAGACATAGTTATTAGTCTTTAAACTTGTCAGTGTTGGGGCCTCAGGCAGGCCACCCGGAAAGATCCCAGAATAACACATGGATTATTTTGAATTAAACTTATTTGAGAAGCAAAAAGGGCATTCTGACCCTCTTATCTCTGATCACCCTGAAAGCAGGAAATAAGACATTCTCCCTGCATCCTTATCACCAGAGCTACGGGATTCAGGGCTTAGATGCCGGCATAAACAAACCTTGCTAATTTACTACCTCAAGCCTAAACCCTGCTTCTTCAATTCCTCACTATGTACCTCAAATCTAAGTTTCTTTATCCTATCATTCCCTACAAATTTAGTTTCTTTGTGTAAAAGATATATAAACTGCCTGCTTCGTTCATTCTCTGAGCATCATTTCTTTATGATCTCTAATATGTATGTATTAAGCTGAGTTTTTCTCCTGTTAATCTAATCTTGTGTCAGTTTTATCATCAGTCCAGCCATAAAAAGACAAGAAGGGAAGAAAGGGGATTTTCCCCTACCCCAATATCAGGATTTAGTATTATAATATTTTTGCAGTTAAAAAACCAAGAGTATCTCATATGATATATATAGACAAGATAAGTATACCAAATATTGCTATAAATTCAGTTTTTCAATCACAAATTAGAAATACAAATAAACTAATATCCTTCCATTAATTAAATATGCCACAGAAAGATAAAATTATATACCAGCATAACAAGATATATTCTAGTTATTCCTAACTATCATAAGGGTATAAAAGGGAACTAGATTCCAATCCATGAAAGACTCAGTCAGCACCTTGAATCATACTGAGCAGCATCGTTTAGTAGATGTTGAAGAGAGTTCTACTGATTTATTCTGTAAATAATCTGCTGTTTCCCTGCTCATCTCTAGCAATGAATGAAACAAACAAACAAATAGCATTAAAACCCCTAGCAATTTCTTTAACAACAAAAGGTCAAATTTATTTTGAGTTCTACCTTTGATAAAAGAAAACAATCATAAATAAAGCGGGTAGAAATTATGTCTGTGCTAAAACATTCATTGTAGAAATGTCTGGCACCCAAGGAAGTACAGAAAGAACTGCGTAGCTTTACCACTGAAATTTCAAAACAAGGGCTCTAAAAGAAGAGCAAAGAAAGAAAGAAAAAGAGAGAGAGAGAATGAGGGAGGAGAGAAGGAAGGGAAGAAGAGAGAGAAACAGGGAGAAGGGAGGAAAGGGAGAGACAGAAGAGAGAAAACAGAGGGGATGGAGGGAGAGCAGGGAAAATAATCAGAAAATTAGCAGAAGACAGATAGGAAAATAAAGATACTGAAAAAACTATCAAGATGGGGAAGTGGCTAAAAGCCAAAAGAAGGTACTACAATTTACAAGTTGCAAAATGAAGATTATCTACAGGAAGACAGGCTAAGATTTTGCAGCTCTCTCAACACTGGGAAACTATGACTAAGTGAAATAGTCTTCCAACACTGGCACAAAGAAATAGGAAAAGGAACTTGTGGCCCATAGGCAGAATGATTATATCTTCCACAGCCTCCAAAATTCAGATTTATCAAAAATGAACCAAACCTTCAGATCCACCAAGAACAAGTAAATATCTCCCTATCCTTTTGTGAGATGGAATTTTGTTTTCTAACTAGCACAAAAATTAATCCTAAGGCAAATGCAAACACCAAAGCTAGAATTAAAAAATAGATAGCTCATTAAATACCAGCTCATAGACTTAATGAAGGACTGGCTGAAGATTAGCAGGAGAAGTAGCTAGCTGATACAATATTGCATAAGAATTTCTCAGATATTTTACTTCCCCAGGGTGCCTTGGCTTCAAAACATTAACACATCCACTGCCTTAATCTAACCTTACCAAGCCAAAGTAGTCTTAAATCCTACTTTTGCTGTAAACTAATAATGAATTCAGAAAAAAGAATAACTGAGAACCCAAAGTGGATAGCCATATGTTTTGGCACAACTAAACTTGTAATTAGTTGGAAAAAAAAGTATTACACTTACTCATACCACTGTTTATTGTGTTTTCGGTAAAGCAACGTATCCAAGGCAACAGCATTGACATCCAGAGCTCCTGGGGAAGGCCACTGGTTGGTGAGGTGGGCAGTTAACTCTTGTCTTGATCTTAAATCATTATTCTTTAGCACAGTCCTGTGAATATTAAGATGGTGAGTGCTTTTGACTTCACTGTTCTGTAATGGCAGAGGAACCTAATGCTATCAATTTAGGCCCCCAAAATTCATCTTTTTAAAATGGTATGTTAACAGATTATGAACAGAACTACAGGAAGGCTAGTTAGGGCTGTGACTCTTTTGTCTCCTGCAATATGGATTTTTCATTCTTTCTCTGCTGGCTACAACAAATTACTACTTGTGAAATTCTGATTGCCTATCTTTTCCAGAGGTATCACTAAAGGACTCAGGCTGAATTTTACATCTTAACTAAAAAACAATAGTGATATCCTAAAGTTATAGTTTATCAGATACTAGCTAAAACATGAAAGAAAGTAAAGATTCCATGTGTATGATTTTCTAGCTTCAATACAATTCACAATGTATTAATTTAACTCAGTAAACAAAAAACAATTAAAATGAATAAAAAATAAAAGGAAATGCAGAAAAATATAAAATAAAAAATCCATGAGGTTCCCATAATTGTTTTTGATAGCAGTGACTACTAATAAATCTTCATGAAAATAATTAAATCAATGACAATTGCATTGAACAATATAATCCACTGGAAATATTTCAACTACAGAATGAAGCCATTATAACAACTCATGGTTTACTTTCATTTTTTTAGAACTGTTACTCGTTAATAATAACTTGCCAAAGAACTAGCTTTTTGACAAAATTTCAACTTCACAAACCCACTGATCACTGTCACAAGACTAATTCAACATTTAAACTGGTGGTTAAAGATAATTTGAAAGCATAATTCCGTTTGCAAAGGTCTTATTCCACCTCTAAAGGGCCTTAAAATACCACCTAGGCACCTACATCCTCAAACAGGAGTCCATGACTTTAGTGTACCAAGGTTCTGAGCCATCAACTCAGAAGCAGGAAGTAATATGTGCCTGCCACTAGCTTTCAGAGACGACAGTCCTGTTGTGAGTGGCAGAGAGTCAAGGGTGTGCTAGCAAGACAATGCTACACTAGAGAAAATCAGCCTGCATAACACCTCTGTTTGTTAACCATGATTCTAATGGAATAAACCCATTCATATGTCTCTGACAGGCTACATATGAATATTTCAGATTTTACAGGATACCTGTGTGCATTTAAAAAATATTTGCTCTGCTATGTCCATAAAGAAATATTATCTGATGTAAACATTAGATTCTCTCTCAGAATGGAATACTAAAAGTGAAATAGCAGAAGTCAATGACAATGTATCCCATTAAGGTATTCTTTTAGGCTAGGTCCAACAATTTCATTTCAATGGAAAATGAAAAATTTTTAAAGGACTTTTAAGGTACTTGAATGTTGGTTTTTATGAAAACAGTCAAGAGTGATTAGAAAAATTTTAAGATTGACAGAAAAATCATGTAAAGCAGAAATGGGGAATACTGGCCAGAGAATCTACTATAATAAACTACCATTATTTCCAGTTCTTACTAGATTTTTCTCTTTCACATATTCCCTCTCTCTAGAGTCTCTAGTGAATGTCACTGGAAAACTCAACTCCAGTATCATAACTGGCTTACAGGAAATATTCAGAGCAGGATGCAACAAAGGTAGATGTGCATCTGTGAGGAAATGACATTGGTAGAACTCAGTTAATGATAAGTAACTGAAAACCCTTCAATTTAGAATATATTCTTTCTGGAAAGTGAAAAGTTTTATACCACATAAAATAGAAAAAAAAAAATGAAGTTTCACAAAAGTTTTACACACTATTCGTCCATGGAGAATCTTTGTATTAAGATATTGTCATTAGATCTTTGTCTTAGAAGTCTTAATGTTATTGTCTCCTATGGGAAGCTGGTCCTCTAAAACAGGAGATAAGAGATTTCAGGGTATTGAATAGGCAGTTTTCATCCATGCCACATCTGTTTCTCCACCTTTTGTGGGGAATGTGGAGACAGTAAATCCTGGCACTTGCCCCTCTATGAAAACAAGACGTTCCTGAAGGATCCTTGAGAAAGGCCCTTTCTTTCACCACTCCAGTACACTAGGGAACAGGCAAGTGAATTAAGTTAAATTGAAAACCCCATCCCTGAATTCTGAATCTTGACAAGTCTATTTAGAGCAATAAACAGACAAAGCAGTTTATTCATTCTAGCACTAGGGTTCTGACCAAAATGTACCAGCAAAGGACATTCCTGAAGTTCCTACTTCCCAACTCTCTGAAGTAGTTCAGCCTACCTCTTTCCAGGCCTACTTTTCCAGTCTTTCTGTACATTCCATGAGTTGTTGATATCAACCTAATGAATTCCATCTGTGCCTAAGAGCTGGCTGTGGTTGCTTGCAATCAAAGAATCCTATTACTTACCTTAGAACAAGCAAAATATACCTAGTTAACTTTAAGACCTACTCAAAGGTAATCAATTGATGTTAATATGAAGAATGGGGATATTTTTCTCATTTGGCCAAGCTTAAAAATAGGTTCATCTTCGGGGCTGGCCCCGTGGCCGAGTGGTTAAGTTCGTGCGCTCCGCTGCAGGCGGCCCAGTGTTTCGTTGGTTCGAATCCTGGGCGCGGACATGACACTGCTCATCAAACCACGCTGAGGCAGCGTCCCACATGCCACAACTAGAAGGACCCACAACAAAGAATATACAACTATGTACCAGGGGGCTTTGGGGAGAAAAAGGAAAAAATAAAATCTTTAAAAAAAAAAAAAAAAAAAAATAGGTTCATCTTAAATTAGTAATAATTACTGTTATTTCATAGTGCAAAATCATTGGCAATTAAATTTAAAAATGTGATAATGGCATTTAACTTTAATTAAAACTCTAACCAATGCTAACATTACTGAGCTAATGTAAAAATTGAATGATTCTAGATGAGGTAGATCCTACTTGTAACTTAAACGTATTATACAAGTCAATTTAACATTCTCTCATTAAGGTAATAATGCTACAGAAAGATACACTAAAGGAAAATTGTTTAATTTAATAAGAAAGTAGCAATAATATATTTATCAATATTTATCATAGCTAATTTTAAGAACTTCCCTGTGATATTTACCTCTAAATTGCTAGATAGCTAATTTCTCTTCAGATTCTCAGTAGGAATTATTCAGGAATTTGGCCACAAAAAGACATAATTCAATCTCTCCCCCTGCCCCCCAGCTTTACTGAGGTATAATTGACAATTAAAAATTGTATACATTTAAAGTGTACAATTTGATGATTTGATATATGTATACAATGTGAAATAATCACCACACTCAACTAAGTAACATATCCATCACCTCAGTTACCTCTTCTTTTGTGTGATGAGAACATTAAAGATCTTCCCTCTTAGAAAATTTCAAGCACACAGTATTCTTTCAAGAATACAGTATTCTTAACTAGAGTCACATTGTTGTACATTAGGTCTCCAGAACTTATCTTGCATAACTGAAACTTTGTACCCCTTGACCAACAGCTCCCCATTTCCCACTCTCCCAAGGCACTGGTAACAAACATTCTACTGTCTGCTTCTATGAGCTTGACTATTTTGGATTCCACATATAAGTGAGATCATCTAGTACTTGTCTTTCTGCATCTGGTTTATTTCACTTAGTATAATGTCCTCCAGATTCATCCACGTTGTCCCAAATGGCAGGATTTCCTTCTTTTTTAAGGCTGAATAATAGTCTGTTGTGTGTGTATGGGTGTTTACATAGACATGGAGTCTTTATATATCACCTTTTCTTTATCCATTCATCTGTGGATGGACACTGAAGTTGTTTCCACCTCTTGGCTATTGTGAACAATGCTGAAATTAACATAAGAGTCCAGATATATCTTTGAGACCTTGATTTCATTTCCTTTGGACAAAAACCCAGAAGGATTGCTGGATCATAAGATGGTTCTATTTTTAACTTTTTGAGGAGGCTCCATACTGCTTTACAAAGTGGCTACACCAACTGATATTCCCACAGTGTACAAGGGTTCCCCTTTTTCCATATCCTTGCCAACACTTGTCATCTATTGTCTTTCTGATAATAGACATTCTAACAGGTGTGAGGTGACATCTCATTGTGATTTTGACTTGCATTTCCCTGATGATGAATGAAGTTGAGCATCTGTTCATATACCTGTTGGTTATTTATAGTCTTCTTTGGAGAAATGTCTATTCAAGTCCTTTGCCTATTTTTTAATTGGGCTATTATTTTTGCTATTGAGTTGTATGAGTTCCTTATATATTTTGGATATTAACTCACCAGATAGATGTTGCAAATATTTTCTCCCATTCCATAGGTTGCCTTTTCATTCTGTTGATTGTTTCCTTTGCTACACAGAATCTTTTTAGTTAGATGCAATCCCATTTTTCTATTTTTGCTTTCGTTGTCTGTGCCTTTGGTGTCATATCCAAAAAAATCAATGCCTAGAGCAATGTCAAGAAGCTATTTCCCTATGTTTTCTTGTAGTAGTTTTATAGTTTCAGGTGTTATGCTAAGTCTTCAATCCATTTTGAGTTGATTTGTGTAAACAGCATGAGAGAGGAGTCTAGTTTTATTATTCTGTATGTGGATATCAGTTTCCCAACACCACTTATTGAAGAGACTATCCTGTTCCCATTGTGTCTTCTTGGCTTCCCTGTCAAAGATCAGTTGATTGTAGATGCATGGATTTATTTCTGGGCTCTCTATTCTGTTCAATGGTGTATATGTCTGTTTTAATGCTAGTACCATATTGTTTTGATAACTGTAAATTTATAATATATTTTGGAATCAGGAAATGTGATGCCTACAGCTTTGTTCTTCTTTCTCAAGATTGCTTTGGCTCTTCGTGGTCTTTTGTGGTTTCATATAAATTTTAGGATTGTTTTTTCTATTTCTGTGAAAAATGCCATTGAGATTTTGAAAGGAATTGTATTGAATCTGTATATCACTTTGGGTAGTAGGGACATTTTAACAATATTAATTCTTCCAATCCATGAACACAGGATGTCTTTCCATTTATCTGTCTTCACTTTCCTTTGTCAATGGTTTTAAACTTTCAGTATACAAGTCTTTCACTTCTTTGGTTAAGTTTATTCCTAAGTATTTTATTATTGTTATTGTGAATATAATTATTTCTTAAATTTCCTTTTCAGATAGTTCATTGTCTGTACACAGAAACATGATTGATTTTTGTATGCTGATTTTGTATCCTGCAACTTTGCTAAATTTGTTTTTTAGTTATAACAGTTTTTTTTGCTGTCTTTATTTGCTTTATATACTAGGTGCTCTGATGTTGATTTATATATATGTAAATATTATATATTTATAATTGTTATATCTTCCTCTTGAATTGATCCTTTTATCATTATATAATGACCTTCTTTGTTTCTAAAGACAGTTTTAGACTTAAAGTCTCTTTTGTCTGATCTAAGTATAGACACCCTGCTTTCTTTGGTTACCATTTGCATGACATATCTTTTTCCGTCTCTTCACTTTCAGCCTATATATGTCTTTAAATCTGAAGTGAGTCTCTTGTTGACAGCATATCATTGGATCTTGTTTTCTAATCCTTTCAGTCACTCTATGCCTTTTGATAGGTGATTTTAACCTATTTACATTTAAGGTAAGTGAGTGAGGTCTTACTATTGCCATTTTGTTAATTGTTTTTTGTCTCTTTTCCAGTTGTTCTGTCCTACTCTTCCTCTCTTGCTGTCTTCCTTTGTTATTTGATGATTTTTTTGTAGTAATTTGATTCTTTTTATCTTTTGTGTTTCTGTTATAGGTTTCTTCTTTGTTGTTAGCTTGAGTCTTAAATAAAATTTCTTATAACTTCTCATTTTAGGTTGATAACAACCTCAAATGCATACAAAAAACACTAAAGGTAAGGCACTTTGAAAGTGCTTAATTATTTTTTCAGTACTTATACTCAATTTAAGTTTTAAACCTAAAAATTTAAATTAAATCTACAAAATATTTCACAGACAGCATTTTCATGAAAATTGAAGAAATATCTTTACAACTAAGTCAAGTAAATGTATTAGGTAGGCAGTGGAAGACGCACTTAAAATATGTGAAGAAACAACCATCTAAAAGTATCTGTGATTATCATATTTTTTTGTAGTGAGTTCCTCAAAAGAGAGAGTCCAGAAAGTACAACTAAAATTCTCCTCTTATTATATTCTACCACTCCCAATAATTGGATTCTAGATCCTTGAAGAGTCTTTATCTTGCTGTTTGTATAAAATTCTTTTACTTGGCAAGTAAAAATATACCATTTGAAAGTAAAGTTTTATTTTTTATATGTAACTATGTTGAACTATGTGTCAGTATTAATTTATCAACTGACTATTTCATGAGTTCTTTGAATATACCCTCAATTGTCTGATTTGAGCATGTCTTTGATGGATATATGTAAATTCAAAATACTATGGATTTATAAACACAAAACCTCTCTATGAAATATGGAGTCCAGCTCTCCTACAAAATAGTTTGAAACAAAACAGGATAGTTTTCAGTTAAGGTTCAAAGAGCTGTTTTACTTTTCAAAGGAAAAATAGCTCAGTTTATTAAGCCCTCCTTGGCCTGACAGAAACATTCAATGAATACAATTTATTCTGTGGCACCTAGCTAAAGCCTGAAAATTCCCTATACCCTCTACATAATATGATTAACACTACATAGAAGTATATAATTTGCTGCCGAAACTTTATTTTTCCTAGGTTTATATTTATTCTTCACATGATTATTGTTAGCTTATCTTAACTATGTACAGTACAATATAGCAGAATACAATGAGACTCTGGATTGATTATTAACACCAAAGACTTCACTGTGAATCCTTTATGCCTTCTCAGGAGGAAATTTATTTCTCAATCTTTTCAAAGAAAAAACAAATTTAGTAGAAATGCACTATTATTTACTATCTCTTTTTAAAACTAGCATTCCACATCCAAGATGTCCATTAAGCAATTTGCTAAAATTCAGTTTGTGAGAATTTGTCACATAAATATGAGCCATCAAGAAGGGTATATTTACACCTCTCCTCAAATTATGTGGAGAATTTTATAGGCCTTTTAATTTTCAAAAGAGGCTTATCTCAGATAAAAATGTCCAGTCCCAATATTTCAATGTTCCCAGAAAAATTATTTGTTTCTAATAATATTTTATTACACTAATCTTCCTCATATGGTATTCTGCACCCATGTTTCCAAATGTGGTCTTCCCTTTACCTAGAATAACCTTCTCTTCTTCTCTCTTGGTTACCAAGAGAACTCCTGAAAAGTCCCATTCAAATATCAACTTCTTAGTGATGATTTCCCTGGACCACTACTCCTGTGCTACTTCTGTAAAGTGTCTATACTTTTATTACTGTACATATATACACATGTTCCTATATACTCATCACATCATTTAGATGTCAGTTGTTTAGTTGACTTTGATATCCTTAAAGTTATCTTATTCACGTTAAATTCTCAGTATCTAGCAGAGTTCCTAGAACAAAGTAGGTACTCAGTAAATATTTGTTTATAATTAGAAAATATTATTTCAAAGGTTTATCTTTCTAAAATGGAAATCTGATATTGGTAACTTCACAGAGCTCCTTAGCATGTCATATAAAGTCCTTTCTCATTTGGCCACACACACACACACATACACACACATGGACACTTGCCCTCTAAGTTTGAGTAACAAGGAGCCACCATGCAATTTCCTATATTTGTTGGACTCTTTAATCTCTCTCCGTTTTTGCTTTTGTTGTTTTCTCTGCCTGGAAGGTCCGTCTCTTCTCATACTAGTCTATCAAATGTCTAAAGCTCTTTAAGGAATTAGCATAAGCATCACTATCTTCTTACCAGTTCCTTCTCCTTTACAATGAAATCCTTTGTTTCCCACTGTAGAGGTACAAGCCTCTATCATAGCACTAGGGACACCTTAGTGCTCTTATTGTTTATACGTCTGTATCCTCTGTAAGCACTGTGAGGACAAGAATTAGAACAAATTTATTTCTGTATTCTTAGCACCAAGCCCAACATCTAAGACAGATGAGGGGCTCAATAAACATCAGTAGAATAAACAAATGTTGAACTATAAAACAGTAAATTTCGGGGCCAGCCCTATGGCTGAGTGGTTAAGTTTGTGTACTCTGCTTCAGCGGCCCAGGGCTCACAAGTTCGGATCCTGGGCACATACCTGTGCACTGCTCATCAAGCCATGCTGTGGCAGTGTCCCACATAGAAGAACTAGAATGATGTACAACTAGGATATACAACTATGTACTGAGGCTTTGGGGAGAAAAAAAAAAGAGGACGATTGGCAACAGATGTTAGCTCAGGACCAATCTTCCTCACCAAAAAGCATACCTTAAAAAAAAGAAAACCAGCAAATTTTATCATTATCAAAATAAGCTATGGTCACATTCACTTTTCTGAATCTAAAGAACAATACAGAATCTTAAAGAAAATGCACCTTGAAAAATAATCTAATCTGTAAGGGAAGATAGCAAATATAGAATATACTCTACTTCAAACCTATTGGAAATTAAATACCAATGCACCTTTCTTGCTTAAGATAAAATATCTAGGTAGCTTTAACGTTTAGGGAAGCAATTAAATTGTCAAGAGCATAATAAATATTTTGCTTTGCTAGATATCACAACAGACAAACTTCTAGTCTAGTGGTTCACTATTCTGACTATATATTCGCATAACCAAGGAAGCATTTAAAAATATTGATACCCAGGGGCTGGCCCGGTGGCGCAGCAGTTAAGTTCGCACATTCTGCTTCGGCGGCCTGAGGTTTGCTGGTTCAGATCCTGAGTGCGGACATGGCACCACTTGGCAAGCCATGCTGTGGTAGGCATCTCACATATAAAGTAGAGGAAGATGGGCATGGATGTTAGCTCAGGGCCAGTCTTCCTCAGCAAAAAGGAGGGGATTGGCAGCAGATGTTAGCACAGGGCTAATCTTCCTCAAAAAAAAAAAAAAAAAGGGATACCCAGATCTCATCTCAGATCAATGAAATGAGATTCTATGATGGTGGGGATCCAGACAATGATATTTTTTTAATGCTCCATAGGTGAGTCTAATATAACATCTTTTTTCTCTTGTGAAATAATAACAGAACTGCATATCTCTCTGGCTGTTCGTCTTGGTCTCTTTTCAGTAGAGATCCCTTCCTCCACTTAGTTTTTAAATGTTGGTGTTCCCAACAACTCCCTCCACTTTTATTCTCAAAATCCATGAACAGATTCCCTGTAAATACAGAGTACCCCCGTTTCAAAAATGAAATCCTACATTCTTTTGAGCCCTGAATATTACATTCATTATTTGAAACAAAAGAGAAAAAAATAAAATTTCCACAGTTTGGTCTCTTTCCTTCCTTTCAGGGATTAGGCTTAAGTCTGTTGTTACAAGTTTTTAAAAAAGAGTTAGAATTCTATACTCTGTATTTTGATAGCAGTGTTTAGCCAATTCACAGCTCTTATTTTATTCATTTGTTTGATTCTTTATCTTGTGTCCCCAAACTTGAGGATTATACCTCTCTCCCTTACTTTGCTTCTTTCTCACTTACCTCAGAGACTATGCTGATACTCATGATGAAGTTAGACTTTCAGATGCTGGATAAACATAAGGCACATAACCCTTGGCACTTAGGACTTAATATCTTTGATTCCAAGTATTCCTAAGCAACTCCAAAAGTCCATGATAAGAAGCAATCTTTTTTATGTTTTTGCTGAGGAATATTCACCCTGAGTTAACATCTGTTGCCAATCTTCCTCTATTTTGTATCTGAGCCACCATCACAGCATGACCACTGAGATGAGTGGTGTAGGTCCACACCTGGGGACTGAACCTAGGCTGGCAAAGCAGAGTGCACCAAACTTAACCACTAGGCAGCCAGGGCTGGGACAGGAAGCAACCTTTAATTCTGATAAGACAATATATTTGAAGCCCATGGCTTTGAGATAAGTTTTGAGAATGGGTCTAGCAAAATGCCTAACACCACTACAGCAAACTTTTGCTATTTTCCACTTATGACCTATTGTCTCATGTGCTATAATTCTTAAAATGTATTCCAGTGCTATTTGTGACATGGCATGCTGAGAAAATATTATGCTATAATCTTCACAAAAATAAAGGATCTAATATATCATAACTATAGTAACACAGAATTTTAGGCTAATAGGCAGAATGGCTAGGTAGAGAGCACTGAAGGTCAGAGAAAGGGAAAGCCACCAAACATGAGGGGTTGTGTACACTCTGCCCCCTGACTCTCTTAGTAACACAGGATAACAGAGTTACCGACCTCCAGCTTCTCATGATGATTTTGGAAGAGGAACAGCACCATCACTCAGATGCTGTTTGTTTACTGTTGGTCTCTGCCCTCCACCCAGTGTAAACTCTTTGAAAGCAGGGACTATGTTTTTTTATTCCTTAGTCACCAGCACCTAGAACAGGGCCTGGATCTTCATACACTCTCAATAAATATTTGTCAAATGAATGAATGAATATCAGAGAAGTTACAAAAGTAATTTAGTATCAAGAGGAGTAATGAGAATTTTCTCTTCTTTATTCATTTAAAGATTTCCAGAACTGGAAAATGCTTATTTAGCTTGTGAACACCCTACGTTTTCATAACATTAATATGAAAATGTTCTTTATTTGTGTGTTTTTGTTTCTTTGTTTATTTTAGACATAGCCATGTGATAAAGATTCACTTTATATCACACTTTTCCCTCAAGTAAAACATTTAGAAAGAAGAAGCCTAAAAAGGAGCCAGGTATCCAAAAGTTACACATTATTTACCCATGAAATATTCTTGCTCCAAAAGTAACCCAAATCTAACCAAGTCTCTTAGTACAGTAGGGGTTTTCAACCTTGGTTGCACTTTAGAACTTAACTGGACAGTATCCTTTGAGAAGAAAGAAACATTAATGAGTAATTTAGAACTTCAAAACAACAATCAAATACCTTATTTTCCCTCCCATTTTAAAATATGAGATAAACCCTGGATCCTTAGAGGAATGGCTGATTCCAGGTCTGGGGCAGGAAATATACAAGATGAGCCTAGGATATCTTGTGCCAGAAAGCAAGGAAGTTATCAAAGACAAGTGGGTCATGTCAGGAGGACACAGGAATTAATTTAAAGGGGTTTTCATTAGACAAAGACGGGACAATTTGAGCATCAAAAAGAAAAATAAATGTAAGTGATAGAAGCACACTGAATATAGGCATTTCTGCTATAATGCAGAAACAAAACAAAAGTGTTCTGCAAGAACACACTGAAAATAATTGGTTTTACAGGGAGGACAGGCTTAAGAGCTGACAACTCAAAACTTATCCAACTTTCTAACTAGAACACTGAAAAAACAACAATCCTAATAAAACTTCAAACCCAATTTAAAATATTTGTTAAATTCCTATTAAGTAAAGAAATATTACAATAACCTTTCAACAACGTAAAATCCATTTGATGGAAGAAGGTGCAAGGAAGGGTTGAGGCTGCTGAGGTTGAGGCTTGCCAGGAAGGCAAGGACAAAATGCACAAAGCTGGTCTAACTACAAAACCAGCACCTCTGCTGAACCAGAGGAATGCAAGGTGAATGAGTATTATGTACAGTGAGAGAGTGCCATCTCTTGGTGGCTTGCAGTATTTGCCTGTGTTAGTGCATTCTGCTTTCTGCTGGAGTTGCTGAGAAATGTTAATCTCCAGGAAAAATCAACTATGAATCAAGGTGATTTCTATGCTATACTGACATCATCCCCTTATTTATGAATGTTGTATGAGTCAATTCACATTATACAAGAGAATATATATAAGAAGTTCATAAAGAAGAGAGAGCAAAACAAAATCTTTATCTCACTGGTAACTAAGTAGGGCATCAGCATCTTATTCTGAAAATCACCAATATCCTATAAGAACTGTAATGGTAACCACCAAATAGCCCTAGCTAATGAGGGAAATTTCTTCATTATAGATGATTCCAGCCAATAAGCATAGAAGGAATAACAATTAGGAAATCACCATTTTACAAAGCTAATGAATCAAGTGCTCCAGGTAATGCTCATCCCTAGTTCAAGCCATTAGATGAAAGGCTGGTGGGACCTTTTACAAAGGAGAAATAAGGCTGTTGCTACCTAAATCTACTGTTCAATCTTAGGGTCACTAAAAGTGGGACAACCAGTGGGCTTCCCAATACGACATATATGGCACCCCTACAAAATATTCTTGTTATAAAAGTTAAACTCAAATTTAACCCAGCACCTTAGAGCAGTGGTTCTCAATGCTGATTACAGATCAGAAACACCTGGGAAGCTTTTTAAACACAGACTTGTCTGCGTCCCACCTTTGACCAATTAAATCAACATCTCTGGAGGGAAGAGTCAGCCATCCTCATTTTACAAAAAATATTTTAGAAAGCTCCCTGAGTGATTCCAAATGTGTAACCAGGATTGAGAACCACTAATCCAGAGTTAAGAGGATATACTTTACAGGATATAAAGCACAGAGTAGTAATTCTCAAACTGCAATGGGTCAGTTAATCCCCTGAGGATCTTGTTAAAATATTGATTCTGATGCAGTAGGTCTGGGGAGGAGCCTGAGATTCTGCTACCAGATGATGCTAATGCAGCCAGTCCACTCTGAGTGGAGAGGATACAGACCAGTGCTGCCCAAGAGAAATAGAAGAGTCACATTTGTAACTCAAAATTTTCTAGTAGTCATATTAAAAAGAAGCAGGTGAAATTAATTTTAATAATATACTTATTTAACCCAATATATCCCAAACATCATTTCAACATGTAGTCAATATTAATTATTGTTATTAATGAGATATTTTACATTCTTTATTTCATACTATTTGGTGAGGATTTTACACTTACAGCACATTTCAGTTCAGACTAGCCACATTTCAAGTCCTCAACAGCCACATGTGGCTAATGGCTAATGTACTGGATAGCACAGGTGTAGAGGAACAAGTTAAACCACAAAGAACCAATCCAGAATGCTGGATGCTCAATAGGAAAAGTCTGCAAACAGATGACGACAGGAAAAGTAAAAGTGGGAGAAGCGGCTCTAAATTAAGTGGCTTAAGAAACATAACTATATGTAATGTATGACTTCAAATCCTGATTTGAAAAAAATCAACTGCAAAAAAGACTTTATTTTTAGACAGCTGGGGAAATATGGTGTGAATGAGCATTAGATGACAAGAATTGTTCCTAATTTTATCAGGGGTTGATTATGAAATTATGTGAGAAAATGCCCACATTTTTTAGAGATGTGCAATGAAGTACATAGGAACAAAGGACATGATTTGCTTCAAAATAGTTCAGCAAAAAATGAAAAAGAAAAGAGACAGATAAAGCAAATGTGACAAACTCTTGGTAACTGTTCAATCTGGGTGATAGGTAATCAGAGGTTTATTGTAGAATTATCTCTGTTGTATATACTTGAAAATTTCTCAGTAAAAACTTAAAAATATAATAGCCTTAAAATCTAAATGCTAATTTTAACTTTATATATTTCAATTAAATACTAAAAAATGGAAATAATTGAACAAAATAATATTTACACACTAATTTTGATACTGTGTTATTTATAAATTGTAATTTAGGGAGGCTTCCTTTTTTCGTGTACTCAATGTAAAACATTCACTATGCCAAAAGTGAGTCTTTTTTCTATTCTAATGAGTCATTTCTTCTCTATGAAATATTGTACTGTAGTCCCAGCTACTGTTAGGCCCCTGGCCCAAATACAAACATATCTGCTCTAGAGCAGAATCTGCCAGCAGTTTTAATCAAACATTATGACTAAAGGCAATGAAATAACATCCACATCAAATTAGTACCCTTTCCTATTGTAACATCTAATTTCCCTCGAACACCAAGAAAGTACAAGAGAACTATCTGGTACCTTGCTTTTTTCTCTTCTGGATATAGTTTCTTGATTTTTCTGTTCTTATATAGATAATTTAGTATGCATTATATATTAGTATGATTGTAATTTAATATTTTGTAAGAAGTGTTACCTGCCAAATATATATATTTCCTGGTTATATATATGTATGTATGAATGACCAGGAACTGTCATAATTTGTCCATTATTAATTGGGCCATGATGATATCATTGCACTCTTTTGTCAGAATTCATTCCATTCACCCTAAAACTTGCGAACCAGGATGCCATAGCATCATTCACACCATTACCATTCACTACGAATTACACCAAATTTGCTGTTGAACTGTAACAATGACCTAGTTTTAGCAATGCGTGGTTCTTTATTTCTATTATTTAGACTCTTCAGTTCCTTCACTAAGGAAGCCTATACGACATGTTACTATTCCTATTACCTTTCAAATCATGAATAGAAAAATTCCATAACCTAACTAGAAAAAACTCCTGATTATACATTTTATTGGTACTAATCACGACAAAAGTATTTAGCTTTTGCTCACAGTTCTGAGGCTGTCTATTCCTGAGGTTTGCAATGAGTGTTTTACAAAGAATCATCTGTACAGCACATTATCTACCTGAAAGTCTAAACCCGTGGATGAGGACAAAGCTTCCCTCCCAAATATGGCACTTTTTAAATAACAATGTTATTGATGATGTCAATCTGTCCACTACCCTAGCTTCTGGGCCCCTTGTAAAAAGAGACTATGCCTTATTCTTCTCTGTACTCTCAGTTACTCTCAAGCACAAAGGTGTACATTTAAATAAATGTTTACTGAATAAAACTAAATTCAAAAATGAAAAGTTTTTCCATTAGCATAAATATGACAATAAGTTTTTTAAAAGGCCATAAAAAGAATATATTTCATAATCTTATGAAAAACTTTCCATAGATTGATTTAAAGTATAATTGATTCATTAAGCTTGTTTATATTTATTTTACTGAATGAAGTTTAATATATAAATAAATGGAGTTAAAAGTTATTGAAATGAAACAAAATAAAACTGTACCACAGATATCAACAAAATTATGAAAATAAAAACCTAGAATAATGTTTAGTTTCCCAATGAAATAATAACATTATTCCTAATCATATTTATAGATTTAAAATTATTCAATTTATTTTTTTTGAGGAAGATTAGCCCTGAGCTAACATCTGCTGCCAATCCTCCTCTTTTTGCTGAGGAAGACTGGCCCTGAGCTAACATTCGTGCCCATCTTCCTCTACTTTATATGTGGGATGCCTACCACAGCATGGCTTGCCAAGCGGTGCCATGACTACACCCGGGATCCAAACTGGCGAACCCTGGGCCGCCAAAACAGAACGTGTGCACTTAACCCACTGCGCCACCGGGCCGGCCCCTATTCGATATTTTAAAACTTCACCAACCATAAACTTAATCATTCAAATGTACCTTTCTTGATGCCTTGTAAAATACTCCAAATTTGTATTGCATCAATTATCAATGAAGAAAAGAATTACAGTTAAAATTGCACCCGTTAAGAAGTCAATAACCATGCATGCCTTCCTCACATTCAAGGTATACTCAAATCTATACTGTGATTATAAATATTAATCCAACTGCCATTTAGAAACTAGATCTCAAAAGTGAATTTCCTGATACTTGCAGATAATACAATCAGGTTGAAACTCACCGTTTGATCTGTAGCATTTGGGCGTGATAAGGTAAAACATTTTAAATGTACTGTTTATCTTTCTGAGTGAATTTGTAAAGGAGATTTTAAGGTTTCGATAAGCCAAAACAGAGGAATAATCTTTCAATGGCTTCTTTGTCCTAGCTATATTATACATGATACCATTTAATCTCTTAATAATCTACAAGGTGAATATTATCTCCATTTTATAAATAAAGAAACAGAGGCTCAAGACATTAAGATTGAGCTTGTAACAGGCAAGTATACAGCCAATATCTGAACACAGTCCTGATTTGCAAGAAAGCTTTATGATGCTCCTGTACTACATGACACTAACTTGTACTCTACTGCAAAACTACAAAATGTTCAGATTTTATGAGTATTCAAAGACATAATGAAAGCATACTTTACTTAATAGTATATTAAGTATAGCATATTACTTAATAGTAATTCAAAAACACATCAAACCATTGAGATATATATACAAAGAATACGTTAAATGATAAAGGATTTAAATCACCCAAAATAATCAATATAATGTAGAAGCAAATATTATATGCCTCATATTCCATTTAATACTCCTCTTCTGACCTTTTTGTTTATACACTGTAAATTTTAATCTTCTCAAGACTGCTTTTATCTTCTCAGGATTAACAAAAGAAATTTCAGTGCCCAGCTTTGACTGCAGGCCTTCTTAACTGTTGGTAAAAAATGTCAGCAATGTAAGGAAAAAATGTCCACTCTTTCCCTACAGCTGCAAAAATGCCCAGAATATTGGGGCTGGCCCAGTGGCATAGCGGTTAAGTTCATGTGCTCAGCTATAGCAGTGCAGCATTTGCTGGTTCAGATCCCAGGCACAGACCTACGCACCACTCATCAAGCCATGCAGTGGCAGGCGTCTCACATATAAAATAGAGGAAGATGGGCATGGATGTTAGCTCAGGGCCAGTCTTCCTCAGCAAAAAGAGGAGGATTGGCAGCAGATGTTAGCACAGGGCTAATCTTCCTAAAAAACAAAAGTGCCCAGAACATTCTGCACCATGAAGATGATTTTGAAAATGTAGTGAACTATGAACATTCTGAAAGGAATGTATCTTCCTCTTCTGTTCAGTATTATTATTTTTTCTTAAAGATTGGCACCTGAGCTAACATCTGTTGCCAATCTTTTTTTTTCTTCTCCTCCTCAAAGCCCCCTAGTACATAGTTGTATATTCTAGTTGTAGGTCCTTCTGGCTCTGCTATGTGGGACACCACCTCAATGTGGCGTGACGAGCAGTGCTAGGTTTGTGCCTAGGATCTGAACAGGCAAAACCCTGGGCCACCAAAGTGGAGGGCGTGAACTTGAGCTCTCAGCATGGAGCCGGCCTCATGTTCAGTATTCTTGTAACAGTTTTTCTACAGAGGAATCTTGTAAGATACCAATTTTCACCCATCCAGAGACTGTAGCGATGGTACGGGAAAGTAAATCTTAAATCTCTCAACTCAAGAAAATAGTCTAATTCTGACTGGTGGCCTTAATTTTTTATTTGTTGCTCTGGTAATACTGTTTTGTTAAAATCTTCTTAAAGGTATTAACAACAGTTGTAAGGTTTCTTTGCAAAATCAAGAGGATTAATGACATTGTTCTCTCATAAAAGTATGATAAAACCATAACTCGTAGATTCTTTTTTCAAACTAAGAAGCTTGAGAGTCTTTGTTTCCTTTAAATTATCAAAAGTAAAATAAATGCGTTCCACCCGGGCAGCAGACAAAACTCTCTGTCTGCCATTAGCAGAGGGGCCACACCCAGCATTCACGGCTCCGGGAGAGGCCCGTAGAGAATCCCAGAGGGCGGGGCGACCCCCAGCTGCCGTTGCCCGCCCCGTGGGACTAGGGATAGCCGGAGATCTTGGAGAGGACTGGGGCTGGGGGGAGTTCCAGAGACCCAGCTTCGTAGCCTAGGGGGAAACCCTACAGGCTCACAGCAGCCTTAGGGAAAGCCTCTGCACAGCACCAGTAGAAGGCACCCAGCCGCCAGCCACAAGGCTGGAAGACCCCAGGGCAAAAGCAGCATAGCTAGGTGAACTAACCACAGACTGTAGAAGATGCCAATAGCTCTCCTGCAACCCATAGAGGACAAGTGAGATTTTGTGGGTGCCGACAGCAAGGGAGCGACAAATATAAGTGATCCCACCCCTGGCCGCTGGAAAAGCCCATAACACCGTTGCAGACCCCAAGGAGAGAGCACATCTAGGTGGGCTGCAACAGTAGGCACCAGCAGCCTGAAGCCCCCCTGTGACGGCCCCCACGGCAGAGGAGGGAATCCAAAGGGCCACTGTGGCTACGAGGAGGGGCCCAGGCCCAGTTAGCAACTGCGGACAGGGTTCCTGGTTGGTGCAGTATAAACAGCTGCTCCCCCACCGCAGCAGCTGAAACAAGTGAAAGGAGCAACTAAACTCTATCTCCAGGCGGAGGCACAAATCAACAACATCAAGCAATATGAAAAAATACATTAAATCTCCAGAACAGAAAGAAAGTAACAAATACACAGAAAACAATCCCAAAGAAAATGAGATATACAACCTAAATGATGATGACTTCAAAACAGCCATCATTAAGATTCTCAATGAGTTAAGAGAGAATTCTGACCGACAACTCAACGAGTTCAGGAGCTATGTCACAAAAGAGTTTGATACGATAAAGAAGAACCAAACAGAAATATTGGAAATGAAGAACACAATAGAGGAGATTAAGAAAAATCTAGATGCTCTGAACAGTAGGGCCGATAATATGGAGGAAAGAATTAGCAATTTGGAAGATGGCAATATAGAATTGCTGCAGGCAGAGGAGGAGAGAGAAGCAAGACTAAAAAGAAATGAAGAAACTCTCCGAGAATTATCAGACACAATTAGGAAATGCAACGTAAGGATTATAGGTATACCAGAGGGAGAAGAGAAGGAGAAAGGGGCAGAAAGCCTATTCAAAGAAATAATGGCTGAGAACTTCCCAAATCTGGTGAGGGAGATGGATCTTCAGGTGACAGAAGCCAATAGATCTCCAAACTTTATCAATGCAAGAAGACCAACTCCACACCATATAGTAGTGAAGCTAGCAAAAGTCAACGACAAGGAGAAAATACTAAGGACAGCCAGGCAAAAGAAACTAACCTACAAAGGAACCCCCATCAGGCTATCAGCAGATTTCTCAGCAGAAACTTTAGAGGCTAGAAGAGAGTGGAATGATATATTCAAAAATCTGAAGGACAAAAATCTACAGCCGAGAATTCTCTACCCAGCGAAAATATCCTTCAAATACGATGGAGAAATAAAAACTTTCCCAGATAAACAAAAATTAAGGGAGTTCATTGCCACAAAACCTCCTCTTCAGGAAATCCTCAGGAAAACCCTCATTCCTGAAAAATCCAAAAAAGGAAAGGGGCTACAAAACCAAGAGCAGAGGAGATAAGTAGAAGGACAACAACAGAGAGTAGCAGCTCTTCATCAGAACAGATTAAACCATGGGACGAGAAACAAAGGAAATTGAAGAAAACCGGAAAACAAGACACAAAATGGTAGTGGTAGGCCCCCACATCTCAATAATCACTCTAAATGTAAATGGATTGAACTCCCCAATCAAAAGACACAGAGTGGCAGGATGGATCAAAGAACAAGATCCAACAATATGCTGCCTCCAGGAAACACACCTCAGCCCCAAAGACAAACACAGACTCAGAGTGAAGGGATGGAGAACAATACTCCAAGCTAATAATGAACAAAAGAAAGCAGGTGTCGCTATACTAATATCAGACAAGGTAGATTTCAAAGCAAAACAGATAAAGAAAGATAAAGAGGGACAGTATATAATGATAAAAGGGACTCTCCACCAAGAAGACATAACACTTATAAATATATACGCACCCAACACAGGAGCACCAAAATTTGTAAAGCAACTCTTAATAGAACTAAAAGAAGACATCAACAACAATACAATAATAGTAGGGGACCTCAACACACCATTAACACCAATGGACAGAACATCCAGACAGAAAATCAACAAGGAAATAATAGAATTAAATGAAAAATTAGACCAGATGGACTTAATAGATATATATAGAACACTTCATCCAAAAACAGCAGGTTACACATTCTTCTCAAGTGCACATGGAACATTCTCAAGGATTGACCATATTTTGGGAACCAAAGCAAACATCAATAAATACAAGAGAGTTGAAATAATATCAAGCATCTTTTCTGATCATAATGCTATGAAACTAGAAATCAACTACAAGAAAAAAGCAGAGAAAGGTGCAAAAATGTGGAGACTAAACAACACGCTTCTCAACAAACAATGGATCATTGAAGAAATTAAAGAAGAAATCAAATTTTATCTGGAGACTAATGAAAATGAGAACACGACATATGAAATCATTTGGGATGCAGCAAAAGCAGTCCTAAGAGGGAAATTCATCGCAATACAGGCTCACCTCACTAAACAAGAAAAAGCTCACGTAAGCAACCTCAAACGACACCTAACAGAACTAGAAAAAGAAGAACAAACAAAGCCCAGAGTCAGTAGAAGGAGGGAAATAATAAAAATAAGAGCAGAAATAAACGATATTGAAACAAAAAAGACAATAGAAAGGATCAATGAAACAAAGAGTTGGTTCTTCGAAAGAATTAACAAAATTGACAAACCCCTAGCCAGACTCACCAAGAAAAGAAGAGAGAAATCGCAAATTAATAAAATCAGGAATGACAGAGGAGAAATCACAACAGATACCAATGAAATACAAGAGATCATAAGAGAATACTATGAAAAACTATATGCCAACAAATTGAACAATCTGGAAGAAATGGACAAATTCCTAGACTCCTACAATCTCCCCAAACTGAATCAGGAAGAAATGGAGAATCTGAATAGGCCAATCACAAGTAAGGAAAGAGAAACGGTAATCAAAAACCTCCCCAAAAATAAGAGTCCAGGACCAGACGGCTTCTCTGGAGAAGTCTACCAAACATTCAAAGAAGACTTAATACCTATTCTCCTCAAACTGTTCCAGAAAATTGAGAAAGATGGAGAACTCCCTAACACATTCTATGAAGCCAACATCACTCTGATCCCCAAACCTGACAAGGACAACACAAAGAAGGAGAACTACAGGCCGATATCACTGATGAACATAGATGCAAAAATCCTCAACAAAATTTTGGCAAACCAATTACAGCAATACATCAAAAAGATTATACACCATGATCAAGTGGGATTTATACCAGAGACACAGGGATGGTTCAACATCCGCAAGTCAATCAACGTGATACACTACATCAACAAAATGAAAAACAAAAACCACATGATCATCTCAATAGATGCAGAGAAAGCATTCGACAAGATCCAACACCCATTTATGATAAAAACCCTCAGTAAAATGGGTATAGAAGGAAAGTACCTCAACATAATAAAGGCCATATATGATAGACCCACAGCCAACATCATACTCAATGGACAAAAACTGAAAGCCATCCCTCTGAGGACAGGAACAAGACAAGGGTGCCCACCTTCACCACTCCTATTCAACATAGTACTGGAGGTGCTGGCCAGAGCAATTCGGCAGGAAAAAGAAATAAAAGGAATCCAAATAGGTAACGAAGAAGTAAAACTCTCGTTGTTTGCAGACGACATGATCTTATACATAGAAAACCCCAAAGAATCCACAGAAAAACTATTAGAAATAATCAACAACTACAGCAAAGTAGCAGGGTATAAAATTAACGTGCATAAATCAGTAGCATTTCTATACACCAACAATGAACTAACAGAAAAAGAACTCAAGAACTCAATCCCATTCACAATCGCAATGAAAAGAATAAAATACCTTGGGATAAACTTAACCAAGGAAGTGAAGGATCTATACAATGAAAACTACAAGACTTTCTTGAAAGAAATTGGCGATGACATAAAGAGATGGAAAGACATTCCTTGCACATGGATTGGAAGAATAAACATTGTTAAAATGTCCATACTACCTAAAGCAATATACAGATTCAATGCTATCCCAATCAGAATCCCAAGAACATTCTTCACAGAAATTGAACAAACAATCCTAAAATTCATATGGGGCAACAAAAGACCGCGAATTGCTAAAGCAATCCTGAGCAAGAAAAACAAAGCCGGCGGAATCACAATCCCTGATTTCAAAACATACTACAAAGCTACAGTGATCAAAACAGCATGGTACTGGTACAAAAACAGGTCCACAGATCAATGGAACAGAATTGAAAGCCCAGAGATAAAACCACACATCTATGGACAGCTAATCTTCGACAAAGGAGCACAGGGCCTACAATGGAGAAAAGAAAGTCTCTTCAACAAATGGTGCTGGGAAAACTGGACAGCCACATGCAAAAGATTGAAAATTGACCAGTCTTTTTCACCACACACCAAAATAAACTCAAAATGGATCAAAGACCTAAAGATTAGGCCTGAGACAATAAGTCTTTTGGAAGAGAATATAGGCAGTACACTCTTTGACATCAGTTTCAAAAGAATCTTTTCGGACACTGTAACTCCTCAGCTGATGGAAACAATAGAAAGAATAAACAAATGGGACTTCATCAGACTAAAGAGCTTCTTCAAGGCAAGGGAAAACAGGATTGAAACAAAAAAACAGCTCACTAATTGGGAAAAAATATTTACAAGCCACTTATCCGACAAAGGGTTAATCTCCATAATATACAAAGAACTCACACTGCTTAACAACAAAAAAACAAACAACCCGATCAAAAAATGGGCAGAGGACATGAACAGACATTTCTCAAAAGAAGATATGAATATGGCCAATAGACACATGAAAAGATGTTCATCATCGCTAATCATCAGGGAAATGCAAATCAAAACTACACTAAGATATCACCTTACACCCGTTAGATCGGCAAAAACATCCAAAACCAAGAGTGACAAATGTTGGAGAGGTTGTGGAGAAAAAGGAACCCTCATACACTGTTGGTGGGAATGCAAACTGGTACAGCCACTATGGAAAACAGTATGGAGATTTCTCAAAAAGTTAAAAATAGAAATACCCTATGACCCAGCCATCCCATTACTGGGTATCTATCCTAAGAACCTGATATCAGAAATCTCAAGAGTCCGTTGCACCCCTATGTTCATCGCAGCATTATTTACAATAGCCAAGACGTGGAACCAGCCTACATGCCCAGAAACTGATGATTGGATAAAGAAGATGTGGTATATATACACAATGGAATACTACTCAGCCATAAAAAAAGACAAAATCGGCCCATTCACAACAACGTGGATGGACCTCGAGGGTATTATGTTAAGCGAAATAAGCCAGTCAGAGAAAGACGAACTCTATATGACTCCACTCATAGGTGGAAATTAGTATACTGATAAGGAGATCTGATCGGTGGTTACCAGGGAAAAGGGGGGGTGGGTGGAGGGCACAGAGGGGGAAGTGGTGTACCCACAACATGACTAACAAAAATGTACAACTGAAATCTCACAAGGTTGTAATCTATCATAACATTAATAAAAAAAAAAAGTAAAATAAATGCAATACATTCAAATTTAATTCTTCAAATGAAAATCTCTTTGATGAAATAACTGATTTCATAATTATTTTTAAGTTAACAGCATTTAGACAAACTACCAGTATTATTGGCAAAAGAAAAATTAAATTATCTTCTTAATCTTTTAATTGTAAAGAAATACCCAGCAGTCTCTACTGTTTGGCTTTTGATATTTTTCTCCCTGCTTACAGAAGCAAGGGACTATGGGAGATGTTATCTTACCCCTCAATGAGTGATACCCCATATAGGACAAACTCTCTTTAAAATATTAGAAAAAATATAAGAAACAATATATGAACATAATTCTTTTCATCAAGATGCAAATTCCCCCCAAAATATTACATTTTTATATTCCTTAATAAAACATTTTACTTAAAAAATTATCTTTTATATTTATTTAGTCTCAAAGTATCTCCTTGCAAATTACATGTTAATTACAAAAGGAACAACAGTAACTATACAGAAGAGAAAAACACTTTAACCAAATGATTAAAATTAATATCACTAATAAAATGCCAAGAGACTTCAAAGACCTCCGGATGTGATATCCTGAGAACACACTATGTATGTCGTATTTCCGCTACAAATGGATAAACTCATTGTAATCACAAGGAAAAGCAAACAAATTCAAATTGAGGACATTCTATAGCCTGTATTCGTCAGAAATATGTCATGTGAGACAAACAACGAAAAACTATTCTAAGTTAAAAGTGACGGAAGAGACTGACAACCAAATGCAAAACATGATCCTGGATTGGATCCTGTATCAGGAAAACAAAAGTTGCAATAAGGGACATTTTTTGGATGATTGATGACAGTGAAATATGAATTATAGATTAGATGAAAATGTATCGATTTAGATTTCTTAAATTGAAAGCTGAACTATAGTTGTATAAGAGAATGTCTTTGTTTTTAGGAAGGACACACTGAAGTATTAAGGGGTAAAGAGGTACAATGAATGCAGCCTCTCAGGTGGTTCAAAAAATACTATGTGGGGCCAGCCCCGTGGCCCAGTGGTTAAGTTCACATGCTCTGCTTTGGCAGGCCAGGGTTTTGCCGGTTCAGATCCTGGTCACAGACCTAGACCACTCATCAAGCCATGCTGAGGCGGTGTCCCACACAGCAGAACCAGAAGGACTTACGACTAGAATATACAACTGTGTACTGGGGGGCCTTTAGGGAGAATAAAAAAAAAAGAAGACTGGCAACAGATGTTAGCTCAGGTGCCAATCTTTAAAAAAAAAAACCAAGCATATATACACAGGGAGAGGGAGAGAATTATGACAAATGTGGCAAAAAGTTGAAAATTAGTGTGAATCTAGGAAGGGGCATATAGGAATTATTTTGTACTATTCTTGCAAGTTTTCTGAAAATTTGAAATTATTTCAAAATAAAAAATTTAAAAGTCATCCTTTAAGTAAATATTAATATGAGAAGAGTTTCACCGTAAACAATTGATAAAATCAAGTTTGACAAAATGCTATGATTAGTACAAGTGCTTTGAATAGTGACAAGTTAAGAAGCTTGTACCAGAATGTAGATCAATACACAGCTTGCTTCATCAAAAAAAGTCTTGCTATGGAAAAGCCAGCTCTACTAAACTGCACTTAGTGATATTCTGGCACAACCCAGTAACAAACGGGTTATGCACCAGTGCAGCACTTTGAGTAGTTCTGGTCTTGGATCCCATCTTTTTGCAATCAATTAATCAATCAGTCAATCAATAACTAATTAAATACTTTTGAAATTAGGCATATACATTTGGAAGAATATACACCAAGTTATGGCCATTAACTCTGGGTAGCACAACTGAAGGTGATTTTTATTTTCTTCCTATATTTTGTAATGTTTCTACAGGGAACATGGATTACTTTTATAATAAGAAAAGCAATAGCAAGCTTTTTAAAAAGAGTAAGTGAAAAAGAACTTAATAGCAGGGAGATTTCTTGCAATTTGAATCCTATGTCAAAATATGACATTTTCTTATGCTTACATACTGCCAAAATTTCTCCAAAAAGATCTCACTTACAGCTGATCTTGAAGCTCCACAATTATATATTCTAATTGTTCCTTTTCCAGTTTATGGGCCAGATCAGAATCTTCAATCCTTTGTAGTAGTATTTTATTCTGGGAGACAGATTCAGACAGCTGATTCTCTCGAAGTCGTAGGAGTTCTTCAAGATAACCCTGGAAATACAGATCACTAAGATATAGAAACTGCAAAATTCTAATATATACTTGAAGATAAATGCTGTGTAGCTTAAATGTTATTCTCATCTATACTGTAATGAAACAATTTCAAACTATCACTGATGAAATAGTAAAAAAAATAATTGTTTTAACTGAATACAGAAATTTAACACGTTCTCCATTATTCAAAGCTCTTCTCTAAAGTTAAATTAAAAATATATTTGTAATTTAAGGTAAAACAGTCAAAATATTATAACTTCTAAGCTCTACAACTGTGATAAATACTCCATATGTTTCCTAGCTTCAAAATACAAAGCTAATTACAGAATGACCAATTAAAAATCTGCCTCTAGGTGATTATTTTTCAAAAACAGATATTAACATTTTTAGCATTAACAAATTAGTGGGAAGCAGTATAATGTTTTGGTTAAGCCTGCAGGTTTAGGGATTGCCTAGAGTCATATTCGTGTTCTACGACTTAGCAGCTGTGAGTCCTTGGGCAAGTTAGTTCATCTCTCTGTGCCGTAGTTTCATCATCTAAAAAAGTGACAACAGTAAGTGTACCTACTTGGGAAGCTTAAATGAATCAATATAAGTAAATTGCTTAGAATGGTACCTGGTACACTGTATGCAATGTATAATTCCTAGCTAATATTATTAGCAAACATCTAATAGATACAAGATTTCTTGGACTGATCCCCTGTCTATCTTTTTTTACTCATTTACCATTTCTTTTTCTTTACTCATTTACTATTTACTCATCTACTATTCCTTTTGCTCTGTTTTCTGGGAGACTTCATTGAATTTATCCTCCAAATCCTTACACTGAATTTCTGAATTCAGGAAATCTTATTTTTAATTTCTAATAGCTCTTTCATGTTTTCTGATTGTTCCCTTCTCAAGGCATCCTATTCTTTTTAGTTGCAATATGCTTTCAAAAAATGCTTTTCAATATGCTTTCAAATTCCTCTCAGAATATTAATTAGAATCATTTTTTCTTAAAGCATTCTTCTATTCCATTATGTTATCCTATTCACGTGTCATTAGCAAACTGTTTTAGTTATTTTAGCTTTATGATACATGTTAATAGTAGCTAATACTACTGTAACTGCAGGCCCTCCAGGGCCAGTTCAGCTGACCCTATCTCTTATCAACAGAGTGATTAAGAATTACCTTTCTCAGGGCCAGAACCCTGTGATCGAGTGGTTAAGTTCACGTGCTCTGCTTCAGTGGCCCAGGGATGGCTGGTTCTGATCCTGGATGTGGACCTACACACCGCTGATCAGGCCATGCTGTGGCATCCCACAGAGAAGAACTAGAATGACCTACAACTAGGATATACAACTATGTACTGGGACTTTTGGGGACAAAAAAAAGGGGAAGATTGGCAACAGATGTTAGCTCAGGGCCAATCTTTCTCACCAAAAAAAGAATTGCCTTTCAGAAAATCTGTAGACAAGCCATATGCAAAAGAAGAAATCGTGACCTGAAATGACTGCGGAATCAAAGATCCTCCTTCCCATGCAACCCGAGGACTGGGACACGAGCAGAACTTGAAAGTTGGACTCTTATCAGAAGCGAAGGGTCCCTCATTCAGGAAGATCTGGTGTTAAAATTCCTTCCCCACCTTATCAAAAATGTTTAGAACCCTATCATAAAAGTTTAGAACCTCACCTAAATGTTTAGAACCCTGTCATAAATGTTCAAAATCTTACCATAAATGCTTGAAGCCCACCAATCAAAACCTGTCCACCAGCATTTCTGCTTGCCAGCCTGTTATCCCTAACCTCTTAAATTTTGCCCCAATCCTGAATTAAAGAGACAGATCTGAGGTACAGACCCCCTGTTCTCCCTGCAGATGGATCTTGCAGAACAAAGCTGATCTCTTTTCCCAAAGATTGATGCCATATAATTAATTGTTTTTTTTACGTGCATCAGGCAAGTGAACCCCAATTTTGTGTGGTAACACTGCTCTCCCCTCATGGAGGTTCTTTTTCATATTTTTTCCTGACAATTCTCAAATATTTTTTCATAATAAAATCTTAAAAATTAAAAACAAAGTTAATTTTTACAAATGAAATGTTTCATATTTACACACAGCTTATTATAAACTATAAATGACTATTTATAAACATTAGTGATTATGTACCCACCACCTAGATTAATTACCAATACTTTCAAAGATCCTATTATGCCTTTGCCTGATAACGCCCCTCTGCCTCCTTTGTAAAGATAACAATAGCCTGAGAATTATGTTCATCATCCCTTTGCTTTCCTTTCTAGCTTTACTACAAATGTTATGTCATCTAGGAAATCTATTCATATTTGTAAATTTACTTTGTAACCATTTTCCTCAGTGTATTTTTTATTGTTCTAATATTTCTATCACTAATTTTATGGGCTTTCCCTATATAGGTCATCTATGAATAACAATAATTTGAAAGGGAAAATAGATAATATAGTAAAAAAGAAGAGGTAGAAACTCCTCAAGATACTGGAGTTTAGGGCTGGCCTGGTGGCACAGCGGTTAAGTTCACACGTTCTGTTTCTTGGAGGCCTGGGGTTTGCTGGTTCGGATCCTGGGTGCAGACATGGCACCGCTTGACAAAAGCCATGCTGTGGTATGCGTTCCATGTATAAAGTAGAGGAAGATGGGCATGGATGTTAGCTCAGGGCCAGTCTTCCTCAGCAAAAAGAGGAGGGTTGGCAGTAGTTAGCTCAGGGCTAATCTTCCTCAAAAAATAAAAAAAAGAAAATGGAGTTTATTTTCCTTTCTCTTTGTTATGTACTCCACTTTGCCTAGAACAGTGCTTAACATACAGAGCTGTTAAAATACTCAAAAAAAAGAGACAGACATATATGAAATTTGTTTAGGCAATCACTGCATTTTCACAAACCAAATAATCTTTTATAAAATTAATCATAAGAACTAAAACTCAAACATATAAATGAAACTGCACATAGAAGAATAAATGGCTTATTTTTATATTAAAATATAAAATTAGAAAAAGTTTAACAAACAAAACCTTCTCCTAAAACTTTGCCTGAGTCTTAATTAAGAAAAGGACAATTCAAGGACAGAAGGGCAGTAGCAATGGGTAAATAATTTTATTCAGCTGAAAGATCTTTTGGCAGTGACAGTCCAAAGGCAATAATGAGAACCAAATTGAATGCTTTTGACAACTGATAAATACCTTCTGTTCAAGGGTTAGTTGATACTTCTGTTTAACTCTCTTACACTTGTTGAACCAACTATTCTCATCCATGATGAAAGGAGGCCCAACATTCTCTGGAGTGCTGCTTTCACTACCACTGCTTCCCAAAGTCCTCAGCTCTTCTTCATCACTGCTGATACTATCAGAACTAGGCAGATTAAAATTAAAAAAATAAATAAAGTTAATAATATGTTCCACTTGATTTTCAAGAAATACTTCGATATCTGCAAGCTGCTGGTGAGCAAACTCCAAAATATTTAGCACTAAATACACACTTATAATAATGATATTATAAAGAATTTAGCTTCCCAAAAAAAAAAAATGACAAGCTAGCATGTGCTTCTGACTCCCTCTGACAAAGTCACACCTAAAGATGCTGCAGAAGCTCAAGTGAGTTTACAGAACTAAGGAATTAACATAAAAACTGTGAGAATGTTCTCAGGAGAGACAAAAGATTTCCAGAGAAGACCAGAAACTCCAGATGGGCTGGGAAGAGTTTTCTAGCTGGGTTCTTTTCACTACCCCACGTAGATCACTGCCTGTCCAACCTCCACTGCAAGGCAGACAAACAGAACTACAGCCTAATACCAGTAGGGTATAATATTGGGGTAGTGTTAAAGGTCAGCTCAGCTTTGGCGGAGAAGATAAGTTCAGAAAAACTAGTCACTCCCAAGCATTTTCTACTAGGGAAACAAGGAGAGGTAGAGGTGAACTGGAGAGAATATCCATTACAATCTGTATTAAAATTCCTTATGACATCAATATGGTAGAGGAGTACAGAATAAGGTGAATAAAAAGGAGAGGAGAAACTAAAAGAGAAGAAAGTGTGCTAAGATGGCTATCTAGTTTAGATGAAAGATATAGGTGTTAATATACTTAAAAATGAACAAGGAAGATTAAATTTTAATATATGAGCAATGATATTAACATATAAGAAACAGAGCATGAAAATAGTCCATATAACCCTCATAGTACAAAAAGAAACTCTGATCTAGCAAATGGAGGGACAAAATAAGAAAATATAGTAAATTCAAGACAAAAAATAAGATGGCAGAATAAGTCCTAACACAAAAGAAATTACAAAAATCTTAAATGGGTTAAATTCAACAACCAAAAGCCAGATGTTCAGATTTGATTAAGACAAATATGGGCCAGCAATAACATGTCTACACATGAATACAGAACAATTAAAATTAAATAGAAAACACCTCAAGAAAATAAGAGAAATCCAGACCAGAATTGATTATTTCATAGGGTAACATAGATATAATGGTGGAAAATATCGTAAGGGTCAAAGAAAGATATTTTATATTTCATCCTTTGTGATCTGTATTTGTATCTGTCGGGCTCTGAGTCTGGAGTCCAAGCATGTTGCAAATCTGAATTAGAGACCTTTGCATAAAGAACTTCTCCTTGGTTCTCAGTCAATGATCTAGGAAACAAACCAATAAACAAACATACCCCAAAGGAAATTCCCTTGTCACAGCTGTGGCTTTGGGTGGATTGGAGAAAAGAAAGCAGTGGCTGATGATAAAGTTTCATCCTTGAAAAAGACAAATAGAACATCTAAAAAAATAATATTTGAAATTAAAAATTAAATGGATGAGCTAAAAAGCAGATGTAACTGAAGAGGGAACAAGTAAAATATAAGATGAGATAAGAAGAAATTATAATATTTATTAAAGATTTCAAAATGCTAAGGAAAAATAACTGCTAATACTAAGATAGCATATCCAACAAAATTATCTTCACAGAAAGAGGGCAATATAAGCATATAACTGTATTCAGAAAACTACAACCTGAGAGATGTACCAACAAATTCTGACTAGAAGAACTTCCAATGATCATAGTTCAGGAAAAAAAAGGAATGATCCAATAAGGAACAATGAGCAAAGAAAATGGTAAACTTATGGGAAAACCTAAACAAATGTTGAGAGTATGAACCACTAACAATGAGGCCTATTTCATGGAATTTTAATTAAATCAATGACAGACCTAAAATTCTGGACAGTAATAGCATATGTCAAGCATGAAATTACTAGAGTTAATACAAGGTCCTCATTTATTTGGATAGGTGGTAAAGATATTAACTTTAGATTTTGTTAAATTTTAAATATGCATATTAAAATTAATGGAGTACCAGTAAGAGAAGAGAAGTATAGTATGTAACTTGTAAACTAGGAGAGGAAGAAAATCAGGAAGGAAAGGAAAAATCAATCCAAAAAAATAAAAATAAAAAAGAAGATAGAAATAGCAGAAAAAGAAATGCAAAAAGTAGGACAAATAGAAAGCAAAAAGAACAATAGTAGATATCAAGCCAAACATATCAGTAAATAAGTTAAGCACATCACTTAAAAGACAAAGCCTTTCTAGACTAGATTTTTAAAATTCCAGTTAAGTACTATTTTAAAAAGATATACTTAAAAACATAAGGACACAAAAGGCTGGAAGCACTCTCATAAATTCCTGCCATTACATTTTTTCACATATTAACACATCTGAAATCAAGGAACAGCTTACAATTGAGTACATCTTACTATTGCTGTCAAACCATTTTCTCTGAATTGAGATGCATTTACAATGGAAGCCATATCAGAACAGAGGAAATATGGTTTTTAAAAAAAGACAAAATTATAATAGAAAAATATTAACCTGAAGAAAACTGGTGGGACTCTATTAAGATCAGACACAATGGACATCAAGGAATAAAAAATTTACTAAATATTTATGGTTAGTACATATTGATAAAAAATCCATTACATCAGGAAAATTTAAGAATTCTAAACTTGTATGCGTTTAATAAGTTAGCTTCAAAAAACACAATGCAAAAATTAAAAGTACCATAGGGAAAACCTGACAAATCAAATATCATAGTGAAAGAATTTAATACATCATCTCAACAATTAAAAATGTGAAACAGGGAAAAATGAGAAAGGATATAGAATATTAGAACACTACCATTAACAAGCATAATGTAACGAATACAGAGCCCAATTATTGGAATACTGACCAATTCTAGGCCATTTCTCAACAAATTTCCACAAACTATTATTATGTAGGCCACATTCACTAATTAGAACAATAACAAAAGCTCTGAATAAGTTTGAAAATTAAAAATTGACCAAATCCTTTGGTCAAAAAAATTATAATGGAAATTATACTTAAAACAACTAAAATAAAAAATAACCAACTTATAGGATGCAGCTAAAATAGCACTTCAAGGGATATTTATAGACATATACATTTATAAGAAAAAAAGTAAATTTAAGTATTGAGAAAGAAAATATCATAAAAACTCTCAACAAACTGGGTATAGAGGGAACATACCTCAAGATAATAAAGGCTACATATGACAAGCCCACAGCTAACTTCATGCTCAACAGTGAAAAGCTGAAACTTTTTCCTCTGAGATCAGTAAGAAGACAAGGATGCCCCTTCTCATCATTCTTATTCAAAATAGTACTGGAAGTCTTAGCCAGAGCAATCAGGCAAGAAAAAGAAATAAAAGGCATTCAAGTCAGAAAGGAAAAAGTAAAACTGTCACTACTTACAGATGACATGAGATTATATACAGAAAACCCTAAAGACTCCACCAAAACACTGTTAGAAACAATAAATGAATTCAGTACAGTTGCAAAATACAAAATCAATATACAAAAATCAGTTTCATACCTATACACTAATAATGAACTATCAGGAATTACAAAAACAATCCCATTTACAATTGCACCAAAAAGAATAAAACACCTAGGAATAAATTTAACCAAGGAGGTGAAACACCTATACACTGAAAACTGTAAGACGCTGATGAAAGAAATTGAAGAAGCCACAAACAGACAGAGAGATATTCTGTGCTCATGGACTGAAAGAATTAACATTGTTAAAATGTCCATACTACCCAAAGAGATCTATAGATTCAATGTAATCCCTATCAAAATTGCAATGGCATTTTTCACTTAAATAGAACAAACAACCCTAAAATTTGTATGGAACCACATAAGACCCCAAATAGCCAAAGCAATCTTGAGAAAGAACAGAGCTAGAGGCATCACACTTCCTGATTTCAAAATACATTACAAATCTACAGTAATCAAAACAGTATGGTAGTGGCATAAACACAGGCATATAGATCAATGGAACAGAATAGATAGCCCAGAAATAAATCCATAAATATACAGTCAATTAATTTATGACAAAGGAGCCAAGAATATATAATGGAGAAAGCACAGTCTCTTCAATAAACAGTGTCGAGAAAACTGGTCAGCCAAACCCAAAAGAATGAAACTGGACCCCTATCTTATACCACACACAAAAACCAACTCAAAATGGATTAAAGACTTGAATGTAAAACCTGAAACTGTAAAACTGCTAGAAGAAAACATAGTGGGTAAACTCCTTGACATCAATCTTGGCAATGACTTTTGAGATTCAACACCAAAACAAAGGGAAGAAAAGAGAAAAACAAACACAAACAAATGGGACCACATCAAACTAAAAGCTTCTATACAGAAAAGGAAACCGTCAACAAATGAAAAGGCAACCTATGGAATGGGAGAAAATATTTGCAAACCATATATCTGATAAGGGGTTAATAACCAAAATCTATAAACAACTTATACAACTCAACAGCAGAAAAATATATAAATAAACAATCCGATTGAAAAATAGGCAGAGGAGCTGAATAGACATTTTTCCGAAGAAGACATACAAATGGCCAACAGATCCAAGAAAAAGTGCTTGACATCACTCAACATCACTAATCATCAGAGAAATGGAAACCAAAATCACAATGAGATATCATCTCATTATCTGTTAGAATTGCTATCATCAAAAAGAGAAGAGATAACAAGTGTTGGTGTGGATGCAGAGAAAAGGGAATCCCTGGGCACTAGTTGTAGGAATGTCAGTTGGTACTGCCATTATGGAAACAGTATGGAAGGTTCCCCCCAAAATTAAAAATAGAACTACTTTGTGATCTAGCAATCCCACTTCTGGGTATTTATCCAAAGAAAATGAAAACAGGGTATCAAAGTGGTATCTGCACTCCCATGTTTACTGCAGCATTATTCACAGTAATCGAGATATGGAAACAATCTAGGTGTCCATTAACGAATGCACGGATAAAGAAGATGTGGTATGTGTGTACACATATATATGGAATACTATTCAGCCATGAGAAAAAAGGACATCTGTGAGATACACCACACAGAGAAAGACAAATTCTGCAAATTATCACTTATATGTGGAATCTAAAAAAAAAGTCAAACTCATGGAAACAGAGAGTAGAAAAGTGGTTCCCAGGGGCTGGAAAGAGAGAGAGGTTGGTAAAAAGGGACAAACTTTCAGCTGTGAGATTAGTAAGGTCTGAGGATCTAAAGTAAAACATGGTGATTACAGATGATAACACTATATTGTACAACTGAAATTTTCTAAGAGAATAGAACTTAAATGTTCTCACCAAAAAAAAGAGATAAATATGTGAGGTGATGCATGTATTAATTAACTAGATGGGGGAATCCATTCACAATGCATATGAAATCATCACAATGTACACTTTAAATATCTTAGAATTTTGTCAATTCTACTCAATAAAGTGGAAATTTAAAAATTCCACTCAATAAAGTGGAAATTTAAAAAAAGACAAAGAAAATATCATCACATGGATTGTAATTACTCTTTAGGTGGCAAACATGATGTAATCTATGCAGAATTTGAAATATATTACCTCGTACACCTGAAAATTATATAATGTTATAAACCAATGTTACCGCAATAAAAAGTAAATAAATAAATAAAAATAAAGTAAAAAATAAAAAGAAAGAAAAGATCATCACAAACCGAAAGTAAGTAGAACAAAACGAAATAATATAGATAAGAACAGCAATTAATGAGCTAGCTGGCAATGGTATAACAGAGGATCGACAAAGAAAAAGAAATACTTACTTAAAAACACTAATAAAATTGACAATACTTTAGCAAGAATGATTAAAAAATAAAAGGAAAAATAAAAGTTATGGGGGCTAGCCTGGTGGCACAGCAGTTAAGTTCGCATGTTCTGCTTTGGTGGCCCGGGGTTCGCCGGTTTGGATCCTGGATGTGGACCTATGTATCGCTTGTCAAGCCATGCTGTGGCAGGCATCCTACCTATAAAGTAGAGGAAGATGGGCACAGACGTTAGCTCAGGGCCAGTCTTCCTCAGCAAAAAAGAGGAGGATTGATGGGCACAGATGTTAGCTCAGGGCTAATCTTCCTCAAAAAATAAGTAAATAAATAAATAAAAGTTGTGAATACAAAAGGCACAAGATAACATAACTACAGATGAAAAGAGATTTAAAAGATATTAAAAGAAATTCTCTAAACAACATGTTTTTGAAAATTTCAATAAAATATAATTTACCAGAACTCAATCAATAATAGAAAATTGGAATGATCATGTGACTATCAATAAAATCAAATCAGTAATTTAAAAATCTTCCAAGAGTAGACAGGAAGGATGGATAATAAGGAAGTTCTTTGTAAAGACAAGGAAGAAAATAAATACTTACTTACAATGATTCCAAGGAATTGTATAAACATTTCATATACATTATCTCATTAATCCTCATGATAACCCCATGAGGTACTGCTCTACTCTTTAATAGATTAATTCAATAAAGGAAGAAAATGAGAATAAGACATGATAAGTAGTTTGCTCAAGGTCACTCTAATAAGGGGAATTGGTATTACACTACAAATTTTTTAAATGATATCACATTGCCTCTCAACATTTCAATGACTAATACTATGCATGTCCAAAAAAGCTGAATGAGTGGTAGATAAATAACATAGCTAACAACATAAATTGACACCAGGTCCCTGAGGGTCTGTATGTTTTCCTAAGACTTAGTTATTTTATGCTATGGACAAGAAAAGTTGATACTCTTAAAAGTATATCTTATTCTAAAAGAGAAATTCTGCAAATATTTTTAGAGAAAAAATGATGCTTAAGAATTTCAGGAACATTCCAATATTTTAAAGAGCAAAATATTTTTAAAATTTTTATTGAGGCAATGAAAGACAATAGCAATATAAAACAAAAAATAATTTTCTTTTAACAAAAATATTTATAATGCTTTACTATTTATTAAATAGAGATTAAGAATTCTTATCAATTTCCTTATTCCTTTTCCTTCAATAATTATTTTTAATAAATATATACAAAGAAGAAAAAATGGACCATAAAATCTTCAGCCTGATAACCCTGTTGAAACTTAAAAACATCATCTCCTTCAGAAGAATAATTTTAATCCTATAAATAAGCATTAGAAAACCTAGAGGATATTCATTCATTTAATTCTCAAAACACATATTTATTACATATCTATTGTGTGCCAAGCATTGTTCTAGGCACTGAGGATATGTGTGTGAACCAACACAACAGTCCTTGACTTCTTGGGGTTTACATTCTAGTGGGAGGAGACAGACAAATAATATAGCCCATGTTAGACATCGATAGTCACTATAAAGAAAATAAAGAAGGTAAGGGGCATAGCATGAGTGGAGAAGTTATTTTATGCAGGAAGTTCAGTGAAGGCTTCATCAGTAAGGTGGTATTAAGCTGAGTTTTAGAGAAGATAAGGGAACTAGCCATGCAAATATCTGAGATTGCTTCCTGGCAGGGAGACTAGACAGGGCAAAGGCCCTAAGGCAAAGGTGTGGCCTAACGCCTGGTATGCTCAAGGAATAACAAGATGGCCAGTGTTACTGGAGCACGGTGAGTGAGAGGGCAGGCAGTAGGAGATAACACCTGAGAGGTACTGGAGGCCAAATCAATCAAGGAATTTGTCTTTTGAGGAAAGAAGTTACTGGAAAGTTCTGAGGAGAGGACTGGAATAATCTGATTTACATTTGAAAAGGATCACTCTAGCTGCTTTATGGAGAATAAACCAGAGGAGTCAGAGGTAGAGGCATGAAGAAAATTACAAATTTCCAGGTTTAAATTAAGGAGATAGTAGTGGTGGTGTCAAAGGATTTGCTGATGGACCCTATGTGAATTATGGCACCGAGAATTCAACGATGACTCCAAAGTTTTGAGCACAAGCAACTGGAACAATAGACCTACCATTCTTGGAATGGGAAAGACTAAAGGAAGAAAAGTTTTCAGGGGAGAAATTAGGAGTTCAATGTTGCACATGTTACACGTGAAGTGCTTATTATACATCCAAGTGGAGATGTCAAGTTGGCAGCTAGAGTTTAGGGTAGTGTTCCAGGTAGAAGTATACATTTGGGAAAGAGCAGAAACAAATAGTGTTTAAAGCCATAAAACCAAATGAAACTTAGAGTGAGTGTAGATAGAGAAGATGATTCAGGGCTGATCTCTGAAAGAGTACAACAGTTAGAGGTTGTGGAGATGAAGAGAAACCAGCAAAGGAAAGTAAGAAGGAGGCAAACCAGAAGAGTGCTGAAGAGAGTGCTCACAAGTCTTAAACACTGCTGAAAGGTCAAGTAAGATAAGGAAGCTAACCACTGGATTTGGTGATAAGGTATAACTGCTGCCTTTGACAAGAGCAGTTCAGGGGTGGGTATTAAAGGCAAATTTGAAAAGTTCAAGAGAGGATGGAGACAAAAAAAACTGGAGGCACAGTTTTTTTTTTTTTTTTTAAGATTTAATTTTTTTCCTTTTTCTCCTCAAAGCCCCCAGGTACATAGTTGCATATTCTTAGTTGCGGGTCCTTCTACTTGTGGCATGTGGGATGGCGCCTCAGCATGGTTTGATGAGCAGTGCCATGTCAGCGCCCAGAATATGAACTGGTGAAACCTTGGGCTGCCGCAGCAGAGCGCACAAACTTAACCACTCGGCCACGGGGCCGGCCTGAAGGAGACACAGCTTTGTAATAAAAGAGGGGTTACTGAGACATAGCTACAAGTGAATGTGGGGTTAGAAATGTGTTTTGTTTTTTAAGGTGGGGAAAATAACATGCCTGTGTGCCGTGACGTGCGGGAAGACCTAGAAAAGGGAAAATTAATGTAAGGGGACAAGTGCTGGAGAAAGACCTCAACAGAAGAGAGAGGATGGGATGTGGTCAAAGGACTGGCCTCTGGTGGCAAAATGATTAATTTACCCCTACTAAGAGGGGGAAAGGTGAGGATATGGAATCCTGCATCTACTAGGAAGGGCAATTCAACAGCATATTTGATGGCGTACAGTCTCTTTAAGTCAGCAATTTTGTTTGTAGAAATTTGCCTCTTTAGGAAATAGTCATGTTTAAGTACAAAGACTTAGCTCCAAGAATCTTGATGGTGGCATTATACTTAGAAGTGAAAAACTGAAGGCATCATAAAAGATCAACAATCATTAGCTACCGGACTTTTCAGGCCTAAAATCTATGCATGAAAAGTTGTTTAAAGATGTTTAAAGTTCCACCAAATGGTAACTCAGAAAAGCACAACTGTTTTCTCACTGGTGCACAACCTAAAACTTAAACTAATTTTAAATATGAAATACATTTTAGGATGTTTTCTATTTATGTATTTCATATACTTAGCTTCAGAAGGATACAACTCCACTTAAAAAGACTAATGGCTGGGGCCAGCCTCGTGACCCAGTGGTTAAGTTCATGCGCACTGCTGCAGCAGCCCCGGGTTTTGCTGGTTCAGATCCTGGGCGTGGACATGGCACCGCTCATCACGCCATGCTGAGGCGGTGTCCCACATAGCACAACTAGAAGGACCCACAACTAAAAATATACAACTATGTACCAGGGGGCTTGGAAGAGAAAAAGGAAAAATAAAATCTTTAAAAAAACCAAAAAGGCTAATGGTTAATAAACATTTTTAAAAGTTCAACTTCACCAGCAATCAAATATATACAAATTAAAACAAAAACAGGATATCATTTTTCATTTACAGAATTGGACACACTTTTAATACTTAGCTGGCGATGGTAGGAAGCAAGCACTCCCACATATACTGATTGAAACGAAACTGGTATGGCCTCTCTGGAGGTCAATTTGACAGCATAGTTCAAAAGCTTTAATAATATATATGCTGTTTATCCCAGAAATTCTACTTGCAGGATTTTAACTAAAGAAATAATCATGGTTCTATATAAAAAGCTGTAGTTATAAGGATATTAACTACAACTTTGTATACACAGTGAACAACGAATGTAACCTAAAAGTCCAACAATAGCTGGGAAAACCTATTATACTACAGATAATGAAATTCTATTCATTTTAGGAAATGATGCTGTAGAAGGATAATGAATGACATGCAAAAATGTTCATTATACAGTTTAAGGGAAATAAACAGTTACATGTACATTTTGATTCCGTTTTAACAAAAGAAAAAATGTATCTATGCAATAGAAAAGGCTGGAAAGCTATCCATCAAAATGTTAATACTTCTAGCAGCTGCTCCTTGAAGGTAAGATTATGAGTGACAAACTTTCTTCTATCTACTCTTCTATATTTTCTAATTTTTCAACCGTGAACATGAACTACTTTCCAAATAAATTAAAAGCAGTAATTTGGGCAGAGACAGACTCTTACAGTTTCTTAAAATTAGGACCTTAGAGTTTTAAAAAAATGTGTCTAATACAGGTATATTTCAGTGGAAGCAATTCAACTTTTAAAATATTCGTTCTTTATGACAATTAGGATAGTTTAAATCTTCCTAAAAAGAAAAACTCCATGGACAGTAATGTTAACTGGCTTATGACTAGGTTGAACTGTTATTTCCCTTCTCATTTTAGTACCCTTTATAATCCCTCAGCATATAAAGGAGAGGAAGCTTTACATACATGTTTGGATTAGTGCATCAAAGAAAGAAGGAACTGCATAAAAATTCAGAGAAAAAGTGGTTAAGCAGTTGGGGATACAGAGTATATACCATTAATTTATTCTGAGGTCACTAGTTGAGAGGGTTTCATTACTGTATCTTTTAAAAGTACTGTAATAATTACTACAGCCCCTTATGTAAGTAGGAGAAGAAAATTAGTATTCACGTTTATCTTTATCTTTATAATTTAAGTCATTTCTTAAATCACTAAAAATAGCCTTTACACCTATATGTTGATGACCAAACTCCTATCTCCACCTGTCACCTTGCTCTTTAATTCTAGACTTGTGGCCCATTCTGCATAAAACAGCTGTATGACTATGGACAAGTTATTTAATCTCTCTGTGTTTCAGTTTTTCTCATTTGTAAAATAAGGATAGCAGTTCCTACCTCACTGGCTTTTGAGTATTAAATGAGTTAACAGAAGTAAAGCATTTAGAACAATGCCTGATATATAATAAACATTCAATAAATATTATTAATACTATTTTTATTAGTATTATTTTGAACTATCTGTTATCTTCACAAAATATCCTATAATCCAATACATCCCAAATGGTATAATGTTATAGCTGTTCAAATATCTTCTTGCTGTATTTCTTTTCTAGATCTAATGTACTAGAATAATCCCTTTTCCCAAGGGATCCACTTACTCAATTAGAAATCTTGGTACCATAATGCTCTATTTCTCCTTCTCTCTCAGCAACCAAAATATCTTCAGACTCCTAGTTCTGAAGTAATAGTGACTTCTCTCACTAGATGATGATTATCTCAGGGGCAGGGACTGTATTTTTTTTCAGAAGTTCATGAAGTCCCTATACTCTTGACATCTATGTATCCCTGGCAGCTAAGAAACTTTCTTTCCTACATTAGGCACTCAATAAATACACCTTGAATATGTGTATATATACATATATTACATATATACATATACATATTACTCACTCTCTTTTTTTCTTTCTCTTACAGCTTTGGCCTGATCATAACATTTTAAAAGGATACAAAGATCCTCATTCTATTCAGGAAATCAATAATGCGAGCAGAGCTTCAGAAAATCTACAGATTTCATCTGATTAACGTCCAATGCTGATAAAATTGTGGGCAATCCCTAACTCTCACAGAATACTGGTAGCAGGATAAGCTGGTACAACTCTTTTATAAAGACACACTTTAAGAGACATAAAATTTTTCATTGTATTTACCTGAAGAACTCTGTAAATTCACAATAGAAACAAAAAGAAAATTGATTTGCACAAAAATGTTATTATTTTCTTTATAATGGAGATTAAAATGGAAAACATTCTAAATGATGAATTATAGTTTGGGAATCTCAATGGACTATTATAGAGCAATTAAAGTTATTATAATGATTACAGCAATAAAAACACATGCTGTTTTTAAAAAACTATACTTAAGCTGGGATTACAATTATGTAAAAAGTGTGTACTTACATAAATACTAAAATGCAACTTGAGTTTGTATTTTTGAATGACTTCTGATACTGAAATAAACGTTTTATAAAAAGTGACTTCAATCAGATAAATACACTGTAGAAGAAGACATCCGATTATAAATTAAGATTTCGATAACATTTTCAAAATGTCAAATACCTTTGGGTAAACTTCAAATATGGTGTATAGTCTATTACAGCAGGAAAGTTGCCATCTAATCCTTCTCCTTTTAGGCAGAAGCTAAGAAAACAGACAATAAATATTCCATTTTAATAGATAAAATGTTAAATCAAACAAGTGTTAATAAACAATCTCTTGTTAGAGACATTTGATTCACCAAACTGCAGCTGAATTTTTTTGTTTGTAATTTAAATGTTACTTGTTACAAATAAATACCTCAATACAGATATCCTGGCTTCAATGCCAATGACAAAGCATTGTGCAAGTTAATACACTGTTACATAAATATTTGCTGCAAATGCAACACTCACTGAGAAATCTGTTCAAACACTGTTTATTTATTTCATACTATCTTGGTCTTTATTGGAGATCACTAGAGAACTTTCAAATGAAGACTTGTTCACATTCACACATAAATTCTCACGTGACACTGAACATCACCTAAAAAGATCTAATTAGAAAATGAGGGTTTTCTAGACTACCTAAAGAGGTGAAAGGGCTTGGATCTTAAACTTAAAAAAGAATGCAAAAAATCTTCTAATCTCTAAGTCAATCCTTTTTAAGAAGCCAAGGCAACAAGGAAAAGGTTAAGTGACTTGCCCAAAGTCATACTGTGAGTCTCATACAGCCTATAAAGAAACTCTAGATCTCCCGGTCCCCCAACCCACTAATCTTTCTCTTCTACAAGGGTATACTCAACTGGATAATCAAAAAAAAAAAAAAACGGTGTTTATGATTACTATTGATAAAAGAAAAAAAGTACATCTTCTAGGAAGATAACCATAGGAATATTTATAAAATGTAGGTTGATCTTTCAAAGAAAACCATTCATCTGTGAACTCCCACCTTCTGGTTTTTTTGGAAGTTTGTCTGCTGAAATACTTGTGTTAATATATCAATATCCAGGGTACGTATGTATTTTTCCAGACTTGAACAAGGACAGAATCAAAGTGGCAACACTTTATATGACCTTTTCTTTGTTCACAGAAACATTACTAATGTATCTTTAAGACTTGCTTTCAGTTGATTATACAGTACCAATGGGTTACAATAAACCAACAGTTCATATTCTTATCCCAGGTTTTGTTTTACAAAAAAAAAAAAAATGCTAAAGGATTTAGACAGAGCCAGCAGCATGCAATGGAAAAAGTTAACACCCTTAGAGGAATCACAAAGAACCTTCATATTGCATCTATCATGTTCATCCTAAACAATTAAGCTAATTAATCTAATACTACTTTATTAAATCTTTTGTTTTTTAAAGATTGGCACCTGAGCTAACAACTGTTGCCAAGCTTTTTTTTTTTGCCCTCTGCTTTTTTCTCCCCAAATCCCCCCAGTACATAGTTGTATATTTTAGTTGTAGATTCTAGTTGTGGCATGTGGGACCCTGCCTCAGTGTGGCCTGATAAGCGGTGCCATGTCTGCGCCCAGGATGGGGACTGGCGAAACCCTAGGCTGCTGAAGCAGAGCAGGCTGAACTTAACCACTTGGCCACGGGGGTGGCCCCCCATTAAATCTTAAGTAGAGGAAAGTTTTACCTATAAAATAACAAATATTTTGAAAAGGAAGTGATTTACTAGAAAAAGGCAACCTCAGTGAAAATGAGCACAATACTTTTTAATTCAAGACCTAAAAGTAGATTTCATTTAAGTTTTATACTTATTTTGTTAATATTCTTGCATTTTAAGTAATATTTCAATAAAAATATAGTATTTCCTTCACTCTTATATTTGAATTATTGTTACAGACAAACTTTCCACTTTTAGTATAATGTAAAATCTTGGATCAATTTAGGAAATGCAAAAAGATGCTTCCCTAAATTTAAAAAGAACGTACATTGTGCATTTTTAGTACTTATAATCTTAGTCCAGAATCAATTCATCTTATTAATAATAAAAGCAAATATTAATTTTTTTATATTTTAGATACATAATACAAGAAACATAGGATACCCAAGATATCCTGTCAGGATGTTCTTTATCTCAGCACATGAGATAATGAAAATCTTTCTGGTTCTGAATCTACTTTTAGTGTATTTCTTTGCATTTTAACACCAGGGGTGGTTTTTTTCTTTTAAGATTTTATTTTTCCTTTTTCTCCCCAAACCCCCCCGTACATAGTTGTATATTTTTAGTTGTGGGTTCTTCTAGTTGTGGCATGGGGGACGCCGCCTCAGCATGGCGTGATGGGCAGTGCCATGTCTGCGCCCAGGATCCGAACGGGCGAAACCCTGGGCCGCCGAAGCGGAGCGTATGAACTTAACCACTCGGCCACTGCGCTGGCCCCTATTTCTTTGCATTTTAAAGCAGTAGCTGAAAAATACTAAGAGATACGATTCAAAACCTTCCTTCAGTGCTACCAGAGTACATGATTTTTCTGCTTGGGCAAATGCAGTCTAAGCTTTCCTTTTTACCCAACTAGAGAGCAAGCCTGTTAGTGAATTTCTTAAGTTTCAGACAGTCTCTTTTCTGAGAGCAAACCCATTTAGAAAACTGATGCCATTTGAAAGGGAACAATATGAATCAAATAGCAATATCCAACTGTGTGCTTTACTTAGAAAACTGAAAGAAAAAAATCCTAAGTAGAACTATTATGTGGTAGAATAATTTGAGAACTAAATACATTTAGTTAGATTAAGTACCTGAAATCAATAGCATTGAGTCCAAGCAGCATGCCAGCAAGCATATTTGCTTCCTCACCCAAGACAATTGCTCCATCCTCATAAAATCTCCTAAAAAATGAAATGAGTGAATAAATAAATAAAAACTGATTGAAGTTTCATTTAGAGAAATCACTTAGAGCCCAAACTAAAGTAGAAAGAACTAAATTTATTTATCAAAATAAAAATGTACTCAGATCACCCAAGTGTTGTAGATATTTAGAAAAAACAAAAACCAAAAACTGCCACCATAACAAAAAATCATTCTAAGCATTTCTACTTCCCTCAAAAAGAATCTCCAAAGTGACTCTTTCAACGGGCCTAGAGTGCCTAGCATTTTTCCCTAATAGTGAAGCAACAGAAATGCAATCTGAAAGATGGCAAATTCATGATCATTTATACTGGTCTATTTTCAAAACTATGTAGACTATTTTTCTATACATAGAACAAACACAAACATACATTCTGTTTTTCTGTAATTGCAAGGGTTATTAACTAAATTAAGCACCAGGAAGGTGTGTGATCATTAGTAATTTATGCTAACTTCTAACAATGCAATACTAATAGGTCAGACGGGCTACCAAGATGGCTGCATTTGAAAAAGAAAGTATTATCTCTGACAAAATGTGAATATGAATCTATCTTTGCTAATTCCTGTAAAGCCATCTGTTTTGGTGAATGTTAGTTTCTAAAATGCTAAAATTTTATTTAAAAATATTTAAAATAAATATTTTGAAAAAATATCATAATATGGGCCTAAGGTAATTTTCTACAAAAGAATGTAAGATCATTGAACTTAGTTGTTCTTTAAAACAATATTATGCAAAAACTAGTTCATGTTCAGTAATCAGGGATCATTAAATTGTTATATCTATTTAAATTACATATAGACAGTGAACACCACTCTACTAACTAAAAGGAAAACATTTTAGTAAATGAAATTTGTCTTGCTCTTCTCAGTATCTGTGAGTTTATAAAGGCTGCAAAAAGATTTTAATATACTCATAATCCCACCATTAATTCTGAAAAGTTCAGAGTCTACCAAATACTCTTACAAACATATCATTTGATACTTGCAAAAAAGTCCATGAAGTGAACGTGGAAAAAACTGTCCTTAGCTATAAATTTATCGTCAGAAAAAGAGTCACGTTAAAGCGGTTTGCCCAGGCTCACATGGATGAACTGCTCACGGAGGGAACTCAGCCCCTCTCACTGTAAGCTCCATATGCTGCCCATTAAACCACACTGGTAAACAGGAAGATTTACAGAGGATTTAACCTACGTTACGGTTCACAGGGAAGTTTAAACGAATAATAAAAATACAAAGAGGAAAATAGGAGACAACTATCTACCCTCTTAGGTGTAAGGCTGCCAACAAATATGGTGAGAAGCCTAGCTTGGAATAGATGTTGTCTGTTTCCTTGGAAATATGAGAATTGCTTTCACTGATTTATATAAAATGAAAAAAACTAAAACTTCCAGACTAACAAAGATTAGTAAAATAAATGGAAGGATTTTCTACATATTCAATGAAAGTGTTCCACAAAAAGAGATATTTAGACAAATCTCTATATCTGAGATTTTGCCCCTGCCCCAATGGCTAAACTGGCTGTTGACAGAATATGTTACTGACTCCTGGAAGAATTATAATTCCAATGTTCTAGACTACTAAATTCTTTGAGACACGTGTCAGAAAAGAATTCTGGTTTTTGATGCTGGCAATTATCCATTATTCCTACTATTCCCCTATATAAGAAAGGGCCTACTTTTTTTATTCCCCATGTTGAGCTCAACATGTTTAAAGGTGCATTCTAAGAGTCAGATCAAAACTATTCTTGCTTGCTTCCTAATGTTAATATTGTTTTAGCAACTATTGAAGGGTATCAAAAATAAACACAAAACTAACTGGTTTTAGAAATCATTTAAAGTCTAAAGGTCTGTTATACATGTGTATACAGGATTGTTTTATTGATCTTTTTGGCTTTAGTTTTACTAATGATTTTTTAAGCTAATCAATACAAATGAAATGCTTGCTATATGTGAAATCAATAATTCCACTCAAATAAAATCACACCTGAAGCATAACACTGCATGGACCTGGTTTAATATAACAGTACTTACTGCAAGAGAGGGGAGGAGAGGACAAACGTAAGAGGAAGGGCTACTTAAGAGAACTGTCCATCGTATGCTGAATGTTTTTATTATTAGTTCTGGTTGAGAAAAAAAGTATTTTTCATAAAATACATCTCTAAGTTTGAGGTAACATTTTTAAAGTAATTCAGTATTCAAAAGAATCCTGAAATGAAGGGATCTGAATTGAAAAAGATCACATTCTCATCATTTAATCAAAGACAAGTCATTTCATGTATATTAAAGAAGCAGCAGCTGTCAGGAAAAATTTTTTATTCCCTTAATCAAACCAACATATCAGTAATTTTGACTGAAAACCTGATTCCTGTTATCAGCACTTTCAAAGGCTTTAAAAGATTGTAAGCTTTGAACCTCTTCATTTTATCTCATAGAAAAACTGGAGCATTAATAAAGTTTGCTTATATAACCAAGGTTATGTAACAAATGAGCCAAGAGTAAAGCCTAAGATGACTAATTCAATAATAGTAAGGTATACACTAAAAAAATTCCTTTTCTTTTGTTGAAAATATTTTTTGTTCTAAAGAAAATATTTTTATGAGAAGAATCTAACCAAAACAGTGTACTGAACTGCAAAAACATATTACAAATATTGAAAGTACCAAGGTGAAAAATATAAAACTTCCATTTAAAGATTTATATATTAGATTATATCTTTAAAGAAGTTTTATATTTTAGAAGCAAAGGAAAATTGTGAGCAACCATTTGATATTACTGTGATCTGGAAGAAAAGCCTCCTCTTTTTATTAGGTATACTCTTTCCAATTATTTGTAGGTTGACCAGAAAAATATTAGAAACTAGAAAAGCATTTAAAGTAATACCTTCATAAAAATAACTTTTTCTCTTAACAGATATAATTTAACTCTAATTGAAATATGTCTTTATAATGCTATCTTTAGTGTTCATTCTGTAAGACTATTTTAAGGCCTTTCTGGTACTTCAATAGCAAATATCTTTGGATGGCATCCACGGTGAACAACCAGTATGGATTATGCTGATACTCCACAGTATCATGCCTCAAAATTTCCTTTTTTGAGAGTCACAAGTTATTCTAGACACTGAAAGGGCACTATTAAAATATGACAAAGCTTATCTCGTAAACCAAAGATATTTCATTACCAATATTCTTGTTCTCTTCCCCAATTTAATCTCTATATATGAAACTTTAAAGAGAGGAGATAAGAAAATTCTCCCATGACATACAAGACAGATGACAGAGTTATAAATAAATGTTATATTCTAGTAAAAGTCAAATTGAATCAGAATGAAAAACTGACCAAAAAGTAAGTCTCCAAAGGTCTTACTATAAGTATGTGAGATTCATTAATTATATTATCAACAAATATATAATAAATTCCTACTGTGTGGCAAAAACTGTGCTAGGTACTAGAGTTAAAATGGTGATCAAGATAAACGTGGTCCCTCTCCACGGAGCTTGTAGTCTAGGGCAGAGGACAGGCAACAAACAAAAGAGAACGATAATCACAGATGATGATAAGTAGTATAAAGTAAATAGGTTGTTGAGGTAGAGAAACATTGAAAGAAAACACAACTTTGAAGAAAGTCATTAGGAAAGGCATTCTCAAGTGTTTAGCCTGAGGCCTTAGGCCCACAGAAGTCTGATCACACAGGTCTTTGTAGGCCATACAACATTAATAATAATTGTGGACATTTACTGCATGCCAGGCATAGTCATAAGGGCTTTATATGAATTATCTTCTTTCACTTTACCAGCACATATTGTGCCACAGAGGGTATTAAGCAACTTGCCCAAGACTCCAGAGCTGGAAAATGGTGAAATCAGAATTTGTCTCCAGGAAATGTGTTTGCAGAGAAACCATTTCAAAGTTTTAAGTGGGAATTAACATGATCCCTTTTACTTTTTTTTTTTTTTAAGTAAAGTGGACATACAACATTATATTAGAAGACTGGCTAGAAGCTGGATGGCTACTGGAAGGGGGGAAACTGGAAACTTAGTTGGGAGGCCAACTGGGGAGTGTAGCAAGAGATAAGTATGCATTACTGGAGCAGTCATGTAGATAAAGGTAAACGGATAGATTCAAGACAGATTTTGGAGACAGGATTGACAAGACTTGCTAATGGAATGATTACAGAGAATGAGGGAGAAAGAGGAATCAAATATGAATTTTAGATTCTGACTTGATCAGCCATGTAGGTAAGTAGTAAAACCATTTACTGAGAGGGAGAGAACAGGGTTAGAAGGGGAAAAAATCAAGATATCTGAACTAGCTAGCTAGAGATTTAAATGTGGTGTCATGATCATACAGGTGGTATTTAAAGCTATAGGGAGATGGATGAAATTCTAGTGAGAGAGAGAGAAAGAGAAATGAACAGAGACAGAAGAGGAGACAATGGAGGACTGAGCCCAGAGAATATTAACACTTAGAAGTTGTGAAGAGGAAAAGAAGCCTGAGAAAGAGCAATCATAGATGGAGAAGGAAAAGCCAGGTAACGTCATATAAGCTAAAGGCAAAGAGGTTTTTCAAGAAAGAGGAAGTATTCAACCACGTTAGCTGCACAATGGAGTAAAATGTGGACAGAGAAATGTCCATTGAATCTAGTAGCTTGTAGATTATTGGTATTCTTGTAAAAATTATCCTTGGTGGAGTGGTGAGGGGCAGAAGCCAGGCAGGAGTGGAGAGAAGACTGACTCTAAGGTAAGGAAATGATGACAGTTTGTATAAACATTTTCGAGAAGTTTGGTGATGAAGCAGACCAGAACATGAAAATGAGCAGTAGTAGAAGGAAATATGAGTTCAATGAAGAAGTTTTTCTTTTTAAGATAGGAGATACCAGTATATGTTTCTTCATGGGTGGGAATGATCCAGCAATGGAAAAGAGGTTGAGGATGAGGAGAGAGAAAGGTGGTAACTAAGGGAAGAGGTGAGCGGGAATAGGATCCAGAAGAAACTAGCCTCTAAATAGAGAGACATTCCATCACAACAAAAAAGAACAAAGACAATATGGTTAAGGTGTGTGGTGATAGGAATAAAAGCATTCATTTATGATAGGTTCATTTTCCTAATGAAAGGAGATCTTGTACTAATGAAAGTTAAAGGAAATATCTAGTTCTCTCTAAATAGCAATTTTATAAGAGCAGTTAGAATTCTTATCTCTCTCAAATCACATGTCTGTATGGAAGACCAGGAAGATCACGCTTATCTCTACTATAGAATAATGCCAAATACATCCTGACACTTTTTCTTACTTGTTTCCAGGAATATGTAAAATTACTGTTTGTACGCAAATTTAAAAAGAAATTCTGAAACAAAATTGATTATAAGAACTTTTAGATATTTAGTAAGCCAAAAATTATTTTATAGACAACACAAAAAGACAACAGTTGAATTATTAATCAGAATTTTCAAAACTGAACTATTCTAGAGATAAGCTTACATTTGAGATTTTATGTTTTCCCTGTGCAATAGTGGAACTCACTTCCCTTATTTCCTTAGTTACAAAAACCTGTATTATTTATCTTTCTTACTCAACATACAATTTCAATAAGCCTTAAAAATTTTTTTTAAACAGCTTTATTGGGATATAGTTCACATACCAAATAATTCATCCTTTAATGTACAATTTAGTGGGTTTTAGTATATTCACAGAGTTGCTAAACTATCATCACAATCAATTTTAACATATTTTCATTACCCCCAAAGGACATAATGTACCCCCAGGCATTCCCACCCTATTTCCCTCCAACATGTTCCTCCCCCCAAACCCTGCCCTGCTCACACAATGACACAAGGACTGATCTACTTTCTGTCTGTATAGATCTACTTATTCTGAACATGTCATATTAATGGAATCATACACTATCTGGTCTTTTGTGACGGGCTTCTTTGACAGTAAAATGTTTCCAAAGTTCATCCACGTTGTAGCATGTATCAGTACTTTATTCCTTTTTTTTAAACATGAAGTTTATTTAAATGACAAGACACTTGACCTAAAGGGAAAACTATCTAAGATTAATTTCTTTTAGAGTAATTTACCCCTACTTAAAGACAGACTGCCCAGCATGAAACAGATACATACAAAAAAGTTACAAAATTGTCCTTGGTTTTAGAATAATAAGTGAAAAACACTAAAGTTCTCTGATTGAACAAGGTATGCAACAATTTTTATGTAGTTCTTTTTCACTGCTGTGAAACAGTGAAAGCAAAATAACTTATTGGAATATAAAGAGCTGAATGAGCATGCCACCAGTGGAGAAAGGTGGTATTTTCACAGAATCAGTTATTTTCCCCATCCTTCTCTGTTTGCTGTCAATCAAAACATACCACTGACCATTTAGTTTAAAAAAAGAAAAGCAATATGCTTGTGCACATACACCAGTTACTTTATGTACAATAAAGAAACAGGGAAGGGGAAAATGAAAGAATTGAGAAAACTATACTGTAGTAGCTAGGATGCCATAGAATCAAATTCCAGTTTTCTAATTAAGAATGTATTCTTGGTCTGTAGGAACAGAGTTCTAGAGTAAAGCAGCAGGTTCCCTCTAGCGACACCTTCCGTCTGCTGCTGAAACACATCAATTGTAGCTTCATCCTCCGAGTCCAGCTGTGCAGGTGTGTCACTTTATTGATTGGCTGCCGTTCAAATGGGAATCTGATCTGCCTCACAGACAAACCCTCTCATTCACAACAGGCTTTTATTAGTTTATTAAGCCATGTATTCCTCGATCGTTGTTCTCAGTCTTGACTCCTTGGGCTTCTCAATGGCCATGCTGAACTCCAGAGTCTCCCCAGCTACCACTTCACAAAAGAGGTACCAGGTCCCTCAGAACCAGCACACGAGCAAGTACCAGGAGCAGCAGCAGAAGTGCTTCTTTTCTTGACTGAATAACATTCCACTATATAAAATATACATTTTTGTTTATTCATTCATCAGTTGACGGACATTTGGGTTGTTTCCACTTTTTGGCTCTTATGAATAACGCTGCTATGAACATTTGTGTACATATTTTTTGTGAACATGTATTTCAATTCTCTTAGAGGTATATCTACATCTCTACATCTAGGAGTCATGTGCTGGGTCGTATGGTAACGCTATGTTCAACCTTGAGAGGAACTGCTGGACTGTTTTCAAAGCGGCTACATCATTTTACTTTCCCACCATCAATATACGATGGTTCCAGTTTTTCCACATCCTTGTCAACGCTTGTTATTACGTGTTCTTTTGATTGCAGCCATCCTAGTGGGTGTGCAGTGGCATCTCGTGGTTTTGATTTGCATTTCCCTGATGGCTAATAATGTTGCACATCTTTCATGTGTTTATTGGCAATTTGTGTATCTTCTTTGGAAAAACGCCTATTCAGACTCTTTGCCCATTTTTAAATGTTATTATTATTATTATTATTATTGGGCTGTAAGAGTTCTTTATAAATATTCCAGATATAAGTCCCTTATCAGATATATGCTTCGAAAAATTTTCTCCTGTTCGGTAGGTCATCTTTTCACTTTCTTGATGGTGTTCTTCAAAGCCAATTTATCTATTTTTCCTTTTGTTGCTTATGTGTTTAGTATTCTATCTGGGAAACTACTGCCTAATCCAAAGTCATGAAAATTTACATCTGTTTTCTTCTAAGAGTTTTACAATTAAGTCTGCTCCATTTTGAGGTAACTTTTTTTATGCTGTGAGGCAGCAGTTTACAAGCATCTTATAATAATGTTTATTTTTTCATCTTTTTTTTTTTTGAGGAAGATTAGCCCTGAGCTAACTACTGCCAATCCTCCTCTTTTTGCTGAGGAAGACTGGCCCTGAGCTAACATCCATACCCATCTTCCTCTACTTTATATGTGGGACACCTACCACAGCATGGCTTTTGCCAAGCGGTGCCATGCCCGCACCCAGTATCCGAACCGGTGAACCCCGGGCCGCCGAGAGGCGGAACGTGCGAACTTAACCGCTGCGCCACTGGGCCAGCCCTCAAAGTAAAACTTTTCAACAAATTCAAAGTCCCAAAGTCTTTTGTAGCTCTTGAAATAGTGGTAATTTACCACTATTCTATCTACTTCTCTATAATCAAGAAAAGTGTTTAATCAATTCTTTTTTTTCCATGTTGTGAAAAGCTCAGTAATTTTTGAAGTTTTATTTTATACTTTACTCCTTCTTTTACTCCTAATGTAATATCAAGAAAATAACATTTCTTCTGAACAAAACTTTTGTCATTATAAATTAAGTACTGTGGTGTAACTGGAAAGTAATAAACAGGTCTCCATAGAGTTAATTTTATCTCTACTTTGTATCTTACCAGAATACTTTCAATCTTGTTTCAAATGTCCCATTTGTATTTTTTAGCTTAACTTTTCTAATTATTTTTCAGTCTGTGGGTGGGGAGAAATTAAAACTTTGAGCAAATTAATTCAGTTTCTACTTTAAGTCTGTAATTCTAGGTCTTCCCAGTAACCTACCAGAACAATTCCCCACTTTTTTTTTTAGCTTGGATTCTAATCTTGACTCTGTTAACTTCCTACCTCTGGCTATTTCCCAATAACACCCCAATCTCTAAAACCATGAAAATCTTCAAAGGCTTTTTTTCAATTGCTCACCAAGACATCCTCCACCTTAGCAATAAAGATCACATGAATTTCTCTAATACTTTGGAGCCATCGTCATGTACTCCAAGAAGAGGATGTATTGTGTTTCTGTTCCCCACACTTCCTCCGCCCAAGCTTATCCTTGGATTTTCACTGATTAGTACTTTCAAGCTTGCCTGCCTTAGCTCATGTCGCTCTTCCTTTTGTACTGGGGTAAACACTTGTATCATCATTTTAAAGGACGTGATTACTCTTTATCTGTGAGGAGTAGAACAAGAAGAAATCACTTGATTCAGATATTCTCAAGATTCCTAAAGGATTAGAGATCATTTCTCATTGTTCTACAAGCACTTACATGAGGAAGCATACAGACAAAAGGTAAGGTATAACTATTCTTTCCAATTGTTTGCTTGTATTTTACAAACTTAATCTTCCAAACAGATATGCCTTGGCTAGAGGTTCACAATCACATTTATTTATAAATAAGACGTTTCTTTGATTTGATTTCAGTAAAAAAAAATACTGTAAATAGTTAAAAAAAAACTTTCTTCTCTTTTTGGAATTGCATTTTTTTAGTTAACTTCTAAGACAAGAATTCTGAAAAAACTCCCTACTGTCTTCCTTTCTTGAGAATTAGAGTCATTACATTCATATTTAAATACTGTGTGTGTATATACATATATATACATAAATATTATATATTTAAGTATGTGTGTATACACATACTAAGCCATGTTTCTGTTTGAATAATATATATTTACATATTGTTACAAGAACATTATTTACTTCATGGACTTCTCTAGAGCTGAATCATTTCCTTTTTTAAAAAAGGACGGCTAACATCTAAGAACAAGAGAAAAAGCATTTCCCTTCAAATATTTAAACTACTCATTCTAAAAATAATCTATTCAAGAATTATTTCTACCCCACCCAATTCTCTAAACTAGAGAACAAGACTAACAACTCAGAGAGATTATTAATGCTTTAATTTCTATTTAGAAAAAACTATCATAACTTTCATACAATCTTTTTATTGCATAGGAGATGATTATTGTGTAAACTTGGGTTTGATTTCATCAATTTAGGATTTTTAGGTTTGATCTCTGAGATTCTGATACTATTTTTATTTTCAAAGCCTTAGTATCTCTAATATTTAGTATCTTTCATAATTAAACTTATTTGCTAGTGATGATAAATAAAAGAAACACGTTTCATTTCAAAAGGTTCATTTCAAATGTCTAAAAGTTTATCATCATCTCACTGTCTACCTTTAGAAATATCCCAAGAGTATCATATCACTTTAAAAGAATTCAATAAGTATATATCGGATTTACTTTATGCAAATACTTCTTTTAGTTAAAAGTCTTTCTATCTCGGTCAAATTTATAATCATAATAATTTTTTCTTTGTATTTTGCAAATGAAAAATTTACTATTTTATTACCTAAAAACATAGAGCACTTAAGTAAAGATATTGTAATCGTGATTCTTGGTTACTTAGCTAAGAATGTGTCATAATAAATGCCCAGATTTTCTTAAAACCCAAAATATCAAATACTGCATCAGGACATGGAAATTAAGATTCCCGATACATGATTTCTTTATATATGTGCCTAATTTTCTCTATCAAAACTGGTATATAGTTGTCATTCTTTTCTTCTCCTTCAGAAATATGATTAATAAAGTAGAAATAAGTATGATAATTTAGAAGCGTCTAAGGCAGTCCTGTGCAAAGAACTTCCTGTGATGAAGAAAATGTTCTATATGTGTGCTGTTCAATTTGGTAGCCATTAGCCACACATAGATATTGAACACCTGAAATGTGATAGAGCAACTAAAGAACTGAATTTGTAATTTTATTTAAATCTTAACTAATTTTAATTTACATAGTAGTATGTGGTTAGTGGCTACTGTATTGAACAGTACATGTTTAAGCTATTGAAATTATTAACCATTTTCACTTACAAATACTTCTGATATGGAGAAATGGTTTCTTTAACAAAAGCTATAAAAATAGATTTGTAGACCACAGCTTAACAGGAATGACTGTTGTCCTAATATGAAACTTTTTCTACCGTTGTAAGAAATTAGTAAAGTCCTGTTATTCACATGACACAGTGTGTCATCTCTAAGTCTAATCTAAGAAAAAGAACATTGTACAGACTACCCTAAAAAGACAACTGAGCAATCATTAATTATATATATGAATTAAAGAAGTGAATAATTCATTTATATTCTTTATAAGCAAATAAATAAATAAATACTATAGCATAGAAAGAGAAGGAATGCTATAGGAATTTCATGGTTAGGTTTTTCTTCAAATTGGTCAGAGAAAAGTCTATGGAGAGAATGAACCTTCAAGTGTTGAAAGAGTGAGAATCAGAAATGATTCAGAAAAAAGATATTCCAGGCACAATATGAAGCCTGAAAAGATAAAGAGAGGTAGAGGTATGTTTAGTTGACAAATTACATTCTTCTGAGAAGATACTGGATTTATTAAGCAGTTCAAAAATAAGGAAATAAAATAATGGAGGATTTTAGAAATGAAGGTCTTCTTTCTATTATTATTTCTAAGTCTTTAGGTGACTCAAATATATATTTGAAAATTAAAAGAACTTTTAAACCTGGTAGTCTTGAAGTCTCTCAGAGCTGTAGAAATGTATTCAGATAAATGTTTTTCCATGAGTGCTACTCTGATCCAGGCTCTACCCTAAAAGGAAGAAGAAAGAATCAAATATGAAAAACAAATTAGAAGTTAAAAAATATTTTGCCACTGTGTCATCAAAAATACACGCATTTTTAATATGGAAAGAATAACTCATTCAAAATATACATTTGATAAAGACTAAGAAAAATATTCAAGTAGATAAGAATAGGTAAATTTTTATTATGTATAGTATATGGTATATATTTTGTTTCTCTGAAGGTATAGGGTACAGCAAGTCAGATTAACTTTCTATCCTCTGAAGAGACAGAACCATTAATATTGAGCTACATGAGTTAGAGACTTCTTTTGAATCACATAATATAATCCTAAGACAACAGCACTTCAGTGCCCCAAATCAACATGATAATTAAAATGAGTCCCCTTATAAAACATGAGGAACAGAGTCCATTCTCATTAATAAAAACAATCACTCTCACACCACTTATTTAAGAGAATTTCCCATCTATCCTTCCAGAGAGAGGTATTACACAATTTCATTATTTATCATGCATGGAAATCACGAGTTACCGAATTTGACGCCCCCAGAGAATTCTAAAAATGATAACCAAATATTTAAACCAGAAAAATGAAATAAACAACAATACCCCAGAAGCATATGCTAGAACAGGATCACAGCAACAGGAGATTCTGACTAAATGTGAATAATTTTACTGTTGAAAAGAGGTAACATCATTCAATAGTTGAGACTAGCCAGTTAATATTATTTTTACTATCCAAAGCATTTCTTCTGAACCTTTTGTTTCGAATGAAAGAATGTAAGAGATCATATTTGTAGGGAGAATTTTATAATCCAATTACTTTATTTTTATTCAACCCGTTCACAAATCTCCAGAAAATCCATTAAAGATTGACTAAATAGAAAATCAAAACATTGCAATGGCAGTTGAGAATAAAGATGACGCTAATCAATATTTATGATGGTTGACCACCAGTATGGAAGGAGAAAAAGCATTCTTTAGACTACAACTCAAGAGAATTCACCAAACTCTTGCATAGGAAGAATCAAAAAGCAGTCAATTTAGACAGTGGTAAAACCTATCAAGCTAGAAGCAGCAGTAGTGCTGGGAAATAAAGGAATGATAAAGGTGTAGTAAGCACAATCATCAACTGGCCCATCAAGCTCAAAATGTCTTTCAGTTTGTCCACTGCTCAGTCCATTGTTCCTGCTAAGTAAGCCTAGGGGAACATACAATTTAGCTGTGGCTGACTGGAACAGAAAGGAAGAGACAAGCTGTTGGCCAGCAGTCTCAAGATTCTCTCTTGAAATTTCATCTAAAATACAGAGAGACTAGTAGTGGTGGGTTGAATCAAAAGGCTACAATTTCACCAAAACAGCAGAGAATGTTGCTCTCCAGAAAAAGTTAGACACAGGAGACTGTGCTATTGCTAGATAAGCAATGTGGGGAAAGTCCTGCTTCCTGATTTATTAATGTCAATCCATATAAAACTTGGCTGCACCTAGTTTCCTGTCCTTGGATGTTTGTGGAATTCTCTGTTATATTGTAATAAATTGTGCTAATTTTAAGTTTCTTTTCTTTTGACAAAAGAACTTTTACTAGAACAGAAGATAAACAGACTTATTAAAGATTGTTGGAGCTATGAAGTGAGAAAGTTGAAAACTTAGATTTAACATTTTACTTTATCAGTTAGATAATGGTAAAAGTAGTCAACACTGCTTTAGAATGCAATTAATATATGCTTGACTCTGTCTTAAGAGCTTTAGATACATTAAGATGTTTAATCCCCCCAAGAATCCTGTGTTAGGTTACAATACTATCCCTACTTTACTATATGAGGAAACAAATAGACACAACTAGAAGACGGGAAGCTGACTGCACCACCAAACCTACCAACCTAATTGAATTAATACCCATACATTCTACCTTCCCGCCTGTTTCAGGGGATGAACAGAAATCGTTGAAGAGAGTGAAAAGACAAATCACAGAGTGAGCAAAGACATTTGCATTATATGTCTGACAAAAGACTCTCATTCATAAAATACAAAGAATTCTTACAAATCCATAAGAAAAAGACAACTCAATTTAAAAAATGGGCCTGGAAGGGGAAGATTTTTAACTACAGATTCAATTTCTTTAGTCAATATCAGAATATTCAGATGTTTTCTTCCTTTCTGTGATAGTTTTGTAAGTGACATTTTTCAAAGAATTTGCCCATTTCATTTAAATTTTCAAATTTGTAGGTGTGAAGTTACTACCTCTTTTAGGATTTTTAATGTCTGTAGGGTCTATGGGGTTGGCCTCTTCTTTGTTCCTAACACTGGTAATTTATAATCTCTTTTTCTTCTTGAATAGTCTTGCTAGAAGCTTATCAATTGTACTAACCTTTTTAAAAACACAAACTTTTGGGGGCCAGCCCGGTCGTGTATTAAGTTTGTGTGCTCTGCTTCAGTAGCCTGGGGTTTGCGGGTTCAGATCCCAGGCATGGAGCTACATACTGCTCACCAAGCCTTGCTGTGGGCATCCCACACACAAAATCGGGGAAGACTGGCACAGATGTTAGCTCAAGGACCATCTTCCTCAAGCAAAATACCCCCACAAACTTGTGGTTTTGTTGATTTTTGCTAGTATATATTTGTTTTAATTTAATTGGATGTTTGCTCATTATTTTCCTTCTACTTTATATTTATTACTTTTCTCTTTTTTACAGCTTCTTGAGATGAAACCTTTGATCACTGATTTTCAAACTTTATTTTTTAAATATATAAAATCCTATTTAAGCCTATATATTTTCCTCTAAGCATAAGTTTTTCTTTGGCATAGTTTCATTATCCTTACTGTCCAAATATTTTTCAATTTCAATTGTAGTTTCTTCTTTCATCCATGAGTTATTTAGAAGTCTTTCTCAATTTTGACTCATACAAACATTTTTTAGTTATCACTTTGTTAATGATTCTAGCTTAATTCTACTGTGGTTAGAGAACACACATTATATGATTTCAATCATTTGAAATTCATTGAGATAAATTATAGCTCAGCAAATGACCAATTTTTGTATAAGTTCTGTGTATGTTTGGTAAGAATGAATATTCTGCAGTTTTCTATTTTGATTTTCTTATATATACTCCAGTTCTCTAGACTTACTAATCTTTATATTTTCTTGAACCTATTATAATTACTTAAAAGTCTATTATCTGCATCTCCCATAGGTCTGTTTCAATTGTCTTTTCTATATTTCTTTGGGTCATTTGATTTTGTTTTCTGATATGTCTGTGATTTTTTGATTGAGTACTGGACATTGCATACAGAAATTTGTAGCAGCTCTAATATTATCTTTGTCTAGAGTAGATTTATTTTTCTTCTGGGTAGGCAGACAGTATACTTGAAAACTACCTCGTACCATTTAAGGGTACCACTTTTGGGCCTTTTTGGACTGGTCTTCATCTAAATTTCCCCTACTCCCAAAGCATAGCCTTTTTGGGGTCTCAAAAGCACGGAATGTTTACGGGGACCCTCCAACTTGTTTGACCCTGCACTCTAACCTCTATCTCTGCAGAACAAGACTGTGAAATCTTTAATCAGTTTTTCTAGCCTCCTACCTGCTGCTTTCAGCTTGGTTTATGAGACTTGCTCTGTGCTCCAGGTGACTAAGAGTTTGTAAACACCTCACAGGAAAACTGCATGTATAATTTTAGGCACATTCTTTTGCAGTTCTCTCCTCTCTATTAAGTCCTGGTTTCACTGGCAGTTCCAAGCTCCAACTTCTCTTTCTCTAGCCCAGGGAAACTAAAACCACGCCCCCCCCCCCCCCCCCCCCACCAAGACTTTCTGCTTAGCCTATATACTTACGACGGGAACAGACAAATGCCCTTGGGCTAAAAGCCAAGATGACTATGGGGCTCACCTCAGGTACTGTCCTTCTCCCCAGGATTGCAGACACTTAAGTTATCACGCCTTGGTTCTTCTCTATGTCTTAAATTTGTTGCTTTGTATATTTTATCCAACCTTTATAGTTGTTCTTGGCAGAAAAGTTCCTCTGATACAAGCTATTCTGTTATCACTAGAAGCAGAAACTGATTCATTTCTCACCTCCAGGATCATCCCTTTTTTAGACTCCATTATACCCTTCTAACTTGACTTTCTGCTCCCACTCTCCTTTCTATGCATTCTCCATGTCACACCCAGTTGATCTTTCAAAAATGTAAATCACATTACAGTACTCTACTGCTTTAAGAGAATTAAAAGGAAGAAACCCTCAAGTAGCTCCCCATTGCACTGAGAATAACATCCAAACTCTTAATCATGACCACATCTTCTATTCTACACCTTTCTTCCTCTGCTTAATGCTTGCACAGCACATTTCTTCCCATAATTTGCATCCTGGCTCAAATATTACTGCCTCAAAGAAGCCTTCCCTAACCACCCTATCTAAAAGAGCATGCTCTCTTCCACCACTCCTATCACTTTCTAACTTCTTAACTGGTTTCATTTTTTTCATTGGCCCTGAGATTATAATATATATTTATCTTTTTGCTGTATCACTAAAATGTACCTAACATTTGCTCTTTTCCATCTTTTTCACCACTGTCACTGTATCCTCAGTATTCATAATAGCTCCTGGCACACAGTAGGCACTCAATACATACTTGCTGAACAAGTGGATAAAACTAAAGTAGATAAGTAACTTGCTCATAGCTGCTAAGCACTGGAGTCATCAGTGAGAAGTGCAGAAAAGGAATGATATGAGGAAAGCAGTATTTAAGAAAGATTCATAAGAAGTTAGTATTTAAAATGGATAGAATGTAGGGCCAGCCCTGGTGCCCTAGTGGTTAAGTTCAGTGTGCTGTGCTTTGGCAGCCTGGGTTCGGTTCCTGGGCGCAGACGTACACTGCTCTGTTAGCAGTCATGCTGTGCTGGCAACCCACATATTAAAAATAGCAGACGATTGGCATGGATGTTAGCTCAGGGTAAATCTTCCTCAGCAAAAAAAAATTAAAATGGACAGAAAGTAAAATAAATGGGCAGAATCAGAATATCTCTGGTTTTGGCCTGGGAAACTGTTTCTTTATTTTTAAAGCTCCCCAAGTATTTCTAACATTCTTCCAGGTGTGGAGCCATCACAATGAAGAACCAGGGAAAGAAAATATCCAGTGGTGGTTAAAAGAGAAGAGAGATTTGTGAGTCAGTAATAGAAAATGTTCATAAAAATGGCCTCTTTGTAAAATTATATCTTACCGTAAAGTTCTAGTATTTGATAACTCTGGTGTATCTATGATTACTACCTCCTCTGCCTCTTTCAGTAGAAAACTTGGCTAATCTGCCTCTGGGACACAGTACTGACAAGGCCAGCTTCTGAACAAACAAAAAAGTAAACAAGATGAGACCAAGAAAGACTAGGGAAGATTAGGGATGTATGTCATAAGAATGTATTAAGGACTACATTCACAGCTGTGACATGGTATAGGTGTTCATCAAAATTTACTGGATGGAGGATGCCTGGATATACGGATGGCTGATGTGACTAGCATATTCGGAAATTGGTCTCATATGTTAAATTCAATATTAGAAGGAATGTAGAAGGCAAGCAACCCCAAATTAGAGAAACCTAACTTAGTCAAAAACAATAACTGTTCTTAAAAATAAAGAAAAAGAAAAAAACCCACACATGATATGCGGGAAGGTAGGAAGAACTCAAGAAAAGCACAGAGCTCATAATTTGAGGCTAAAAAATAAAAAATGAAAGAGGAAGGATTTCCTGAGCTTGAAATCAGTTGGAATACTAAGAAAATCCAATGGAAATATCTCCAAGATCAAAAAAAATAGTAACTAAGGATCCAATTAGGGGGGTTTCTGTCAGAGATCATATGTTATGCTTATAAGTAATTAGCCCAATAACAGATGGGGAAGATGGGTGAGTTCAGAAGACACTGAAATAAGTACCTGTTGAGATGAAGTTATTTTTCTGTGTGCTAATTCTAGTCTGAAACCTAAGTAAGTTGATGTATAGAAAGCCCATGTCCCAGAACTCCTGCATATTGTGGAAAGAATAGCTGCAAATATACCTGACACAGAAAGATTACCGGCATGATCTTCAATTCAAATACTCTATTTCAATGTTAGGCTACGTTTAGGCCCTGGAAAATAGGCTCTACTAGTCACAGGCTAAGCAAAAAAAGGAAACGATCTGCATTTCATAGATCTTAGCTTAGAGTGACTAAATATCAGATCTCCCAGGGGGGCAAGTTTCCACAATATGAATCTAAGTTGTACAGTGGTACTAGGACACAGACAATCCTGAGTCACTCAACTCAACTAAATTCAAAGAATGTTTCTATACTGAGATAGTCATTGTTCCATGGTGGACCTTGTCTTCCACTGCTTAAAATGTCATCCACATAACACTAAAGGTGTATTTAGAGTGAATCTGGCTTCTTATACAGAATTTTAAAAAATGATCTGTTTTGGTCCCAAGTGTACTGAGTTGCACATTAGTTTGATGCTTCAGTTCTGTTATGTTTTCATAAGTGTCAAGGCTGGATAAGAGTGCTCTATATGCTAGCTGTCACTCCAGACTGTAACTCAAAGGCTTAATAATCCTGTCATCTGAGGTATTTGTTTAATCCTTCAATCTTGACACTTGCCAGGTGTGATTTACTGAGCAGATTAAGTACTTTGCTCTTCCCATTGCAATAAAGACAGAGGTAATCTTTGCCTACAGACTTTTCCCAGCATAACCAGGCAAATCACAGATCTCTTTCCCCACTAAATGGAATCTGTTTGAGGCCTGAGCAAAACAAAAATATAAATGCAGGATTTGCAATATGATTGTTCTGTGGTGTTTTGATAGTCAAGACCAGTTTTTTACAGAATAAATATTAACTCTCTCTGCTGGACAGCATCTTGCTGTGCAGGGCCTAGTCCCAAGAGTCTCATTAAGGAGGTGGTTACCTAGGGTTTGGGTTTCTTTGGTTTACCTAGGTCCAAATGCTACATTTTTAGGTTTGTTAACTTCTCAGTTACCTTTTGTATTTTGGGATACGCTAGTTCTGTAAATATATTCTCTCCTATATTGAAGGGGTTTAGAATACACTTCTCATGTTGACCTCTCCTACTTTTAATCTGAAAATAAGAAAACAAAGTTTATGTATCACCTGGAATACTTTCTACTTTTATAGACTTGACTCATCAAAATCACAGCTAGTCTTTTATTTCTTTTATTTTTTTATTTTTTATTTTTCTCCCCAAAGCCCCTCAGTACATAGTTGTATATTCTTCGTTGTGGGTCCTTCTAGTTGTGGCATGTGGGACGCTGCCTCAGCGTGGTTTGATGAGCAGTGCCATGTCCGCGCCCAGGATTCGAACCAACGAAACACTGGGCTGCCTGCAGCAGAGCACGCGAACTTAACCACTTAGCCACGGGGCCAGCCCCATAGTCTTTTATTTTTTATTTATTTATTTATTTATTGGGGAAGATTAGCCCTGAGCTAACATCTGCTGCCAATCCTCCTCTTTTCTGCTGTGGAAGACTGGCCCTGAGCTAACATCCGTGCCCATCTTCCTCTATTCTATATGTGGGACACCTGCCACAGCATGGCTTGCCAAGCAGTGCTACGCCCACACCTGGGATCCGAACCGGTGAAGCCCAGGCTGCTGAAGCGGAATGTGTACACTTAACTGCCATGCCACCGGGCCGGGCCCTTATTCTATAATTCTTAAATGTCAAACACAGTAAGGAAAGCTACTATGACAATCCAATAAAATAAATAAATAAAATTCTTAAACTAAAGCTGATATGGATTATATGAGCAGCTAAGACTTTTCACAATTTTAAAAATTATTGAAGATCCCAAAGAACTTTCATATAGGCTATATTTATTGATATTTACTGTATTATAAGTCAAAATTGGAAACTTCAAAAACATTAAATAATTAAAAAATACTAAACCCATTATATGTTAACATAAATAACATATTTTTATGAAAAATAACTATGTTTTCCTAAACAAAAATATTATGAGAAAAGTGGCTCTGTTCTAAATTTTTTCAAATCTTTTTAATGTATGGCTTAATAAAAGAGAACTGCTTTTGCATTCAATCTTTTACAATGTGTTATTTTAGTTAAAGCATATGAAGAAAATTTAGCCTCACATAGATACATAGTTGGAAAACAGAATCATTTAATAGCCTTTTTAGGTAAATGTGGATATTCTCCTTTGATTATACATCAAAATTCGGTAGGTGATAGTTTCCTAAAGGTTAATTGAAACATGAACTATAACCATATTACTCAACTTTTCATACTGTATTACATTAAATCCATTGATTTATCTTGCCCTTTGACTGGATCTTTTATTCATGCATGATTTTGTAATTCCATGCATTTGTCATTTAGAAAATATAAATTATACAGGTCTACCAAATGTTGACACATTTCACTAAACAATTAAAAAATACATTTGTTAATATCAACACCAGAAAAGTCTTTAAGTACTGGGAAGCTACCAAGCTTAAGATGGTGAATATAAGTTTTCCAAAATTCTAATTTTTATTTGAAAGTTTTGATTTTACCATTAGTAACAAATACTGTCAGCTGCTTTCCTTGAAGTAACAGGCTCACTTCATTCTGTTTTTATTCAAGAAATGTCTCCCAAATGCCTAAGTCTAAAAAACTTTAGTTTGAATGTTTTTCCTTCAAGTAAAAATAGTATTAGATATCTAACAAAAATGTCTAGTTTAGCTCACATTTAAATAAGTGCATGAGTACTTTTCCTTGAAGCAACCGTCATATTTGAACATGCTGCAGAAATGCTTTATGCATACTTCTCATTTTGTCACTCAGGATATTAAAAAAACAGGTACTCAAAGACTGAGAGTTAATAAAATTAATAATCTTTACTGTGTCATCATGGACATTCTTAAATGCAACTAGCTTTTTTTTTTTTTTTTAGACAGAGTGCATAGTGGGGAAGAACTCAGTGACTACTAGCATAGTTTGATGCCACTGCCTTAATATGTGCTAAGGCACCAGCAATTCTACCCACCACTGTTTCTGCATCAGCAGTGCAAATGCAAACACAGTGCAAATGGCAAATAACATCTTCGTATTATCTTAAAATAGTTTTGACATTGTGGACCCCCAGGGTTCTGTAGGGCACTGAGAACCACTAGTTTAGGTAACTCAAGAAATGTAGAAACTTCATAGAATACCACAGCTTTTATTGTGCTTCTTAGAAAAGAAATTAATAGAGACTAGCTTTCTACCTTCCTGCTATTCATAAGGCAACAGTGAAGATGCAAGAGCATTCTAAAGCAACTACATGCAATAAGAAAAAAGTGGAAACAAGCCTCTGAAACATGTTAAATTTGCCTGAGTGCTTAATCCCAACAAAGAAAAGAAAAATACTCTATATAGCAAAGAGCTCAAAATTTTCTCTTTAGGTCAAAATTACTTAGGATTAGATTATACACATTACATATTATTATTTATGTCTTACCTTAGCTCTAGAGGAACTGACATTTTCCATATTTTCAATGCTGCAGATACAATTCTGTGAAACCTTCCGGCAAGCCACTCTGATATAGTCCCAGAAGCTACGAGGACTCTCATAACCAAACCAGGTTACTTGACCTTCAGGAGACAAATTGTAACACAAAATAAAAGAAAACTAGACTAGAAAATTCAACGAGCAAGAAGACTAAAATTCTGAAAAATAAAAGGAAACATAGTGTGCTACAGTGGAAAGGGCACTGATCTTAAATCTAGTCCTGTTCTACCCTTATCTAGTTGTGTACTATGGGCAATTTATTTAACAGATCTGGATTACAGATTCTCAACAACAAAATCAAACTAAATAAAATAAAAAGGAAACAGACACTAAAAAATCTCTTACAGTTTAATATCCTACTATTCTGATATAGTCTTTTAGATAGCACACAGAAAATGTTCTTTGTGGTTCTAGTTAAGCATTAATTTAAACATTAACAGTCACATTCTAAAGTTTTCTCTACCTAGAAAAATAGAAAAAAAAAAATAAGACAACGCTTTTCTTCCTCTTCATACGGATACTTCAAAGAAATGAAACATGTGTGGTATATCCTATATGCAAATATAATCAATTAGAATCCTATATTCACTGATTATTCATAATCTTCTACCCAACCATTCTCATCTATAATGCCATAAAGCTCCTCTTTAACTGTCATTCATCTGCTCTCTTCTAATTACCAACCCATGAAAAGTCCTTCGGGCATTTACCATTCTAATCTTCCAGATTTGGGTAATTTCGTGTCTGCTCATGAACAAATATTCTTTTGTGTGTATCTTATATTGGTATTCATATTTCTATGAAGGACTTTGAGTAGCAGGTCCAAGGGAGCCACTGTGTACTCAACATTTTTAAGTGAGATGTGAAAGACATCTTAAGACTTTATTTAGTAGTCTGGAATGATTACCTAGGGAAGTTGCTCAATCTTTTATTTTTCTTCTCCTCTCTCCCCAAAGCCCCAGTACATAGTTGTATCTCCTAGTGGTAAATCATTCCAATTCTTCTATGTGGGATGCCACCACAGCATGGCTTGATGAGCAGTGTGTAGGTCCATGCCCAGGATCCAAACCGGTGAACCCTGGACCACTGAAGCAGAGCTTGCGAATTCAACCACCTGGCCATGGGCCTGGGCCCGGCCCCGGGAAGTTGTTCAATCTTAATGTAGAAAAATTTGCTTTTATATGTTAAAATCTGTGCTTCTTCGTTTTGAATTAATTATTTATTTATCTCAAATCTTCTCTTGCCTAGTAATAGCTTCTCTCTAGCAACACAATAAGTTCCTGATCAGCAAGCACCATTTCAGGAGCAATGTCTGAAATGAGATTTGAGTGGCTCCCAACCATGTCAGCCCATAAGAACAAGTGGACTGCTTTTTAAAAATACTCATGCCTGGGCTCCACCAGAACTAAATAATCAGATTCTTTAGAGGAGAGCCCAGGCATTGGTATTTTTAAAAAGATTCTTCTGGTATTTCTAATAATATATTTATTGTTAATCAACCAATAGAAAGCCTACATATCATGACAGGTAACTCCTATTCATCATTTAGGACATTTTAAAGACCTCCTTCTCTTGTAAGCCATGTGTCATCTCTACAGTGGGTCAGTTTCCTGCTATGTGCTGGAATAGCACCCTACGCTTACTTATACTTATAATTATCTGTTTACTTGATTGTCTCACATATTAGGTGGTAAGGTTACTAAGGCAGAGATTGTGGCTTATTTGTCTCTAAATTGATCTCAAGCACTTGACATAAGTCTCCAGCACTTGGCTCAAAGTAGGCATTCACTAAATATTTGTTAAACAAATTGGTAAATCAGCACAAAACAAATCATCTTAATTGCAATGCATACAAAAATTTGAATTTAAAAATCTAATTAGTATCTTTTTATAGTAACAGTTCAATGACAACCTGGTATTAAGACATCTGCATGCTAGAAGTATCAAATATTCTAGACAAATATATTTACCTTTGTCTATATATAAAAATACAAAAGCAGCTAAAAATCCTTATTCAAATATCGCTTTAAAAATCAAATCTTACTACCAACAAATAGAAATCTATACATAGGAATATTTATAACTTCCCTTCTTCCTCTCAATCTCTCACCATCACTGTCCTTTACCCTCTCTCTTCTTAAGTTAAAAAAGCTCCTGGAACAGTGTCTCCATATAGTTTGTCCTTAGGGCAATTTTCCTATTACCAGTTTGTTACTCATTTGGAGAAGAGGCAGGATGCCTAGTGGTTAAGAATATGGGCTTTTGAATCCGGTGGACCTGAATTAGATCAGTTCCTAGCTATGTGATCTTGAGCAAATGACTTAACTTCACTCTATTATAAGTTTGAGTTTCTTCTATAATATAGTTGACAATATTGGTAGCACCTACATGATAACACTATTGTAAGGATTAGATGAGATATTGTATATGCAGCAGATAGTACACAGCATAGTACAGATGTTAATTATTACTACTGTGATTACTATTATCATACAAATAGTTAAGGACCCAAGCTCCCCTTGCACCACAAACTAAGTGGGAATGAGATGTGAAGTTTTTCCCATTACTTGCTTAGAATCTAGAAAAATCTTTAAAACTTACTCCCTAATCCAACCTTTTCCCATATTAACCATTCTAAATTTACCTCCCTAAAAGGTTTCTAGTCTCGAATAATTTTCCTTGGCTTCTATTAATTGGGTTCATTCCGTAATTTAAAAATGAGAGGTACAGCTGCCAGACTTCCCTCAGAAACAGAGTACTATACACTGGCAGGGATCTTAAAGAAAAGAATATCACACGGTTTCTCTGGTGACTTTATTTTAAACCTTCTCACGAGTCTGACATGGCTGAGGAAAATAATTTATGAGAAGTTTTAAAGTAAAGCTGTCAAAATCCAAAAGAATATAACAAAGCCCCATTCTGGAGGAAGGGAAACAAAGACATAGAAAAACTAAAAACCTAGTCTTAAACAGATAAGGAACAGGCACTAAATCCTTAGGATTCCTACTATGGGTAGGACATGCTCTCTATAAGACTTCACCCAAGAGATGATAACAAGATTTCCCAGGTTACCAACTGAGAAACTACATAATTAACAGAATGACATATCATCATGACTTGCAGGGCCTTACATAAACCAGTATTATCTTAACAACACTTTTATCTACTTAACAAACTAGATGTGAGGATGACTTGGCTTGATTCTGCCTTCCTTTCTCTTCTACGTACATCATTTCCAAAGTGAAGTTCTTAATTCAAGACACTGATCTTTCCACATTCCGAAGGAGCTGCTTTAACAGAAGGTGGATTCCCGTGTTAGAACCTCCAAACAAACTCCCATGTAAACTGTCTGTATATTCCAGAATTTTATTTAAATAATTTCTACATCTACGAAAGGGTTGAATTTAATTAAAAATAATAGATCTACATCTACGAAAGGGTTGAATTTAATTAAAAATAATAGAAGTATTCAATTGGGTATCTCAGAAATGATTATTTGAACATCACTTTTACTTAAACACAGATTACCTGTTAACAAAAGATGTACTTTGGGCTATTAGTCTGTAACCAATATTCAATGGGAAAATTAAAAAACAATGCTATGAGTAAATTATGCCTTTAAAAATAACTATTGAACAATCACTCCCAAGACATTCTCATTTCCTTTAAAAATAACCACAAAAGCAAATCACATAGCACAAAACTGACTAGTCTATTTCTTGAAGAAATTTTATTCCAGAGATATGCTAATAGAATTCTCTTTTTAAAGCTCTTGATAAGTATCTATACGTATATGTATAATATGCTTTCAACTATATGTGTCCCTAGAAGTTGACTTTTTACTAATGACAAAGTTAAACAAGCTTTTCAAAACTTATTTCCATCCATCGATCCAACTCTAATTCATTTTAGGCACAGAAATAAGTGGTGAAAAGTTTGCTGGACTAAAAGGCGATCTGCTGCTAACCAGCTATGTGAAGTCTGTCCCACTAAACTGCCTCATCTTCGGCACCTAAAAATAGCCTGTGATCTCCAGGTCCAATGTTATTCTAAATTACTCTTCTATACTATTTAAGTTAGACATCTATTCACATCATGCACTGTGTGTGTGTTTTGCTTATATCTTATTTTATGGCCAGAATGAGACCTTTTAAGAACAAGAACTAAAATTCCTAAAGTAGTTCTCTACTAAGTAGTGGCTAATGACTAATGACACCTCACGTTTTGACAATATAATATAAAATATAAATGAATCTGTTAAGTGATTTCCTTTCTCCACCCTTTGTATTAGTTCTTACCTATGTTAAGACCAAATGAAAAACTGGTCTCACAAGTGGAAGTTCTGTTAGTGTTACAATACATCACCTAGATGATAATATCAAAGACTACTACCTTGGAGCTGCTATTAATCTAGACAAGCAATAAAAGATAGTCCCATCAGCTTTTCATAAACCACTCTGATCTCTCTGCAAAAGTTTTCAGAAACTTAAACAAAACTGGTTATCTGTGGATTTGTTGTTGCCAATATATTAATATTTAGATTTTTAACTTTTCATATTAAATTTTATAGCAGCAATCCTAAATTTCTTACTGATAATTTATGAAAGTCAGTTTAATATTTTCCATTATCTTTTTACTAAACAGAAAAAATTCCCATTTCTGCAAGAGGTCAGAATCTTTTCCTTTAAAAAAAAAGTACTATTATTAGTTGAGGCTCATATTTATTAGACTACCCAGCTTTAAAACTATGACCTTAATTTTCTAAATAAAGTCTCATATTAAAAAATATTCACATTCTAAAAAAGAAAACAAATTTAAACACTTTAAAAATAACTTTACACTTTAAGCTGAATCTTAAGAAGTCTGAGTCTAGATTAGATACTTAATTGTACTTCTATTGCCAGCTCTGTATGTTACTTACAGGATGCCTCAAGTAAATCATTTAGCAACTATGAATCACAGTTACCAATATATAAAATGTAATTATTATCTTTCGTTACTGACGTCTTGTTCTTGGTAAGGAATTTATCACAAAAACTTATCTAAAGTATGCATCTATACCATAAAAATTAGTTAATTCTTAATCTTCAAAAAAAAGTTAAGATAAACAGGTTCAACAAAAGTCTGAAAATTGAATTTGACTTAATAGTCTTTTTTTATCCCAGTAATTTTACCATCTTTCCAAGTAGAGTACACAGGTTTTGTTTCTTTCTTCCACCAGTGTTTTTAACACAAGGTTTGGAATATTGGCAAATTGACTTAGAGTACCAAAGGCTGAAGTCCATAGAGAGAACTATGGCATAAATGTGTAGTCCTGAAGAAAGCAAGTGTAATTTGTTTCGGTAGTGATTGAGGCTACACATAGGGAACATAAAACAAAAGATATTGTTTAAAAATGATTACTTGTGGGAATTAGGATTAAGGAAATGAGAAAATATTCATTTTCTACTTTCTATCCTTTGTCTTACTGTAATCTTTAAAAATAATGACTACGTATTTCTTTTCTAGTTAAAAAATATAACAAAAGGCTAGGTCATAAGTACAGAGGACTAGCAGTACCTTGCATACAGCAGGAAATGATTTTTAAAAGTTCTGAATAATTGAATAAAGGCATGATTCTGCCAGGGAGAAAGGAAACTAAGGAATATATCCCACTAATAGTTTAAGAATGGCAAAGTGGTCATTGTTGATAGTGCCCACGTATGTTTTACTGAGTGACTTCGGAAAATTCACAAGCTTCCCTGACCCCTAGTTTAATACAAATGTAATAATATTACATTTACAATGTAATACAAATATTATTACATAGTGCTCACAAAATTGAGGAAATAACCACTAAATCTTATATCATTAAGAGTTATAATAAAATATAAATAACACAGATATGCATGATTAATAAAATAGTGCTTAAAACCATGGAACTTAATAGAAATATGAAGGGGGTCACATGGGAGAGGGAGAGTAAGTGGATTATTATATTGTGTGGGTTTACAAGAAGATTTTAATTTAAAAGTTAGCATAAGCATACTTCTACCCTCTTGATTAGCAAAAACAAAACCAGAAAGCTTTGCAAAACCCATGCAATGTACTAAAAAAGATCACTTAACTGATACAGCCCTCCCCAGTAAGTCAATTCCATGCTCCCGCGCAGCTCAGTGGCGGGAGGCATCACCAGCATAGAGTACCTTGAAGAGGTATTTGGAGATGAGCCAGCCATCTGCAACTTTGGGAAATCTCTTTAAAAAAAAATAAACAACAACAACAACAACACACAGATATTTAAGAAACCTGCCATCGTTTACAATTGCAAACTGAATAGCCCAAATAAGATGGCTAACATATAATCTTGATGTAGTAAACACTACTCTTACCTAATAAGTAAAATGAACTCAATTAAGATGAATATGAACTTTACTCAGCACGCAAATCAAGCTGGTCCCTTATAGCCTATTCTATTGGAGAGGGTGTATGTAAGTCATAGAAACAGTGGAAGCAAGTTCCCTGTTTACTTTCACCTCCATTATTCTTTTCCAAACATAATAAACTGATGATGACAGAATGCAAAATGAGCAAAAGCTTGACTGAATTTGTTAGCTTTGCACCTTAGGATTTGTAAGTTCTCTCTCTCTTTTTTTCTTTTTGGCCCAAGAAGAGTTAAAGCTGCTGTTTTTTTTCTGAGTTATGAGAACAGCACTTAGATATCTAGTAAAATGTTCTTCAGTTTAACCAACATTGACTAAATGCTTACTTTATACAAAATATTGTTTTATTCCATACAGCCTCCAAATATTGCTTAATAATCACCATTTGGAAAAGTACTATAAATTCTTGCTAGGTTATTTAGAAATTCCTAGTACAATTTACAGGAAAACTTCAAAGCCAAATTTCTGAAGTCACATTCCCAACAAATGATATTTTCTTCTCTAGTAGCAAACACTGAAATCTCTAATAGGACATGGTCCCACACCATTCCAAATACTTAGACCCTTTATGAAACCAAATAAAAACCAAACAAACACAGTCAGTAATGTATGAAAAATGAAAGAAGGAGATATATACAGTTGTGCTAATGGCTACATCTATGTCTCTATCATTCACTCTCTATCCTCCAACCTCCTTTTGTAACATTTTAAACAAATATTAAATTTGGAAACATATATCCAAAAGGATCTATAATTTGGTACCCTAGTTGAAATTCATATTAGAACATAATGCTCTTACTGCAACTACAACAAAAATGAAAATTTCTCAGCATTAAAATGAAAATCCTAAGAGAATGCTCTTCACTCATAAGAACACCAATTCTTAATGTTTAAGCCACATTTACTATCTCTGTCCTGAAAACAGTTATGTATCTTATGTGTAGTCATTTACATAATTAAAAAGTTATCAAAGTAGAAACAATTTCCAAGAAAGTCTTACTTAATGGAGTTTTACTTCAAAACAATGTATCAAATAAGATATGTCTAAGTTTATGTCATGGCTTAATCAATTCCTGGGATAAAGTCGAAAACAATTACTAAATCTATTATAAAACTCAATTTATAGATTAGAGGGTTTTTTTTAAAAGCTGTTAGTATGTTACATTTTATGTTTATGCCCTGATTATGCATATTATTTTGATCTTGGCTGTGAAACACTATGTGAAAATTTTAAAACTTAAAATATTTTCACTTATTTGTAGGCATTAATTGCTTTAAAAGCAACCAGAAGCATCCAGACCAAATGACAATTCACTAGATTTCAAAGTATCTGTGGTCAAATTTCAACACTCTTTTCATTTTATAGACGGGAAAAGAGAGGCCCAGAGAGAGTCTGCCTAGTGCAGCACATCTCTGTTCCCTGTAGCCTCATGCTGATCTACTCTTGGCAGCAGACAAGATCTGACAGATGGAGGAGAATCAGCCACTTGGTTATGAGGTCTTACTGATAGCCTCAGAAATAGGAAAAACAATGGGGCAGTAAATGTAGTGTGACTGAGAGGAATATTTTTCATATAAGATTTAAATTCTCAGCATAGTTGCTGCCAAAAAAATATATATGTAAGTGAACAACAAAGCTAAAATTATCTCAAAGTGGTCCAAGTAGTGCTTGTTTGTAGAAAAAGTTTTCAATAGCAACTGAAATAAAACTTTTTGTTTTAAAATATATAATATTAAATATTTATTTATATATTTAATTTAAACATTTATCATAAGTATATTAAGTAAAATTTATTTAAATACTTAAAATACATAATATTAAGAGAAAATGTAACAGTATCTTACCATTGAGTACCTTAGAAAAACAACTGAGACAAGATCAAATAAACAGAAACTGTTTTGTTGAAGAACAGAATTCATTCAAATGTACCATTATAAATATATATATAGTTATTGGTTTTATTTAGTTAGTTTCTGAAATTCCAGACAAAAGAAAAAACTGCTCAGAGATGAATATGCAATAAAAGAATGCTTAATCATACTAAAGATACAGTATTTTCTGACCCAGAAAGTATATTTTCAACAACAAATAACTGAAAACAAATGCAACTTTATAATCTTTTTATTAATGTGGAAATAGGCCCTCATACAGAAAAGATTACTGACCACTCCTTTAAACGAATGAATCTGCCTTGGTGATGATTGAATATAATTCTCATCTATGAATATGATATTTATTCTTCCATTTTTTTCGTTACCCCTTGTTCCAACTTTAGCTTTCTATTCACTTTGATTTCTTTGATGACTGAGCTACATTAACACAATTGATAAAATATGATAAATGTCAACAACTATGTAGAAAGTGAACTTTTTGCCTTTGCTATATTTAGTCTAATTTTCTCTCTTTCTCTGTGCAATGTATATATTTTTCTAATAAAGTTACAGGTAGGTGACTTTATTTTTAAATAACCCAAGATGGATACTTGAAAAGACCCCTAGATGGAATGATTTGTAAATTGACTGCCATTTGTAAGGCAATTAAAAATGATCAGATAGTAATTCAGAATTTTCACAAGTTTTCTTTTTAAATTGGCAATACCAGATAGAATATATTCTTCTGTCAGTGATAATATTAACACAAGTTCTTACTGTTTGAAATTTTGACTCTTATCATTCTGTGAAGCAATATTTACAATTGAGATATACACTGTAATTCAGCTAACAATGAAACGATATCTGTTTTTCCATGTGGCCATTTTTTCACTTCTTAATAGGTCTGAAATTCAAATGTAATATTAAATATAACTTATCTTAAACTTTTAAAAGATTGTTTTAGGGGCCAGCCCTGTGGCATAGTGGTTAAGTTTGGTGTACTCTGCTTGGGTTCGTGGCCTGGGTTTTCAGGTTCGGATCACGGGCAGAGACCTACACCACTCGTCAGCCATGCTGTGGTGGTGACCCACATATAAAGTGGAGGAAGACTGGCACAGATGTTGGCTCAGAGCTAATCTTCTTCAAGCAAAAAGAGAAGATTGGCAACAGATGTTAGCTCAGGGCTAATCTTCCTCAGCAAAAGAAAAAAGATTACTTTAAAATGCCATTTAGGGAGCTGGCCCAGTGGTGTAGTGGTTAAGTTAGCACATTCTGCTTTAGCAGCCCGGGGTTCACTGGTTTGGATCACAGGTGAGGACATGGCACCACTTGGCAAGCCATGCTGTGGTAGGTGTCTCACATATAAAGTAGAGGAAGATGGACACGGATGTTAGCTCAGGGCCAGTCTTCCTCAGCAAAAAGAGGAGGATTGGCAGCAGACGGTAACTCAGGGATAATCTTCCTCAAGAAAAAAGAAAAAAAAAGCAAATATTTTACATTTGAAAAGTCATAGTAACTTGCAAGGAAAGAACTGTAGGAAGAATTTTAATAAAATAAAAATATTAGATTACATTAATGACAACTCGTTAAAATCAGAAGGATGTAGGAACTGAAATTATTATGATGTTCTCCAAAATGAACTGAAGTCCATTAAATTGTGCAATCTTTTCCCTGTTCCATAGAATGAGAAATATTTCTTTACTTTAAATGAGCAATATTTGGGCATTAAAAGTGATCAGAACTGTTGCAAATATTAGGTAACAAAAAAAAAATTTAACAAGAAAGCAACTTTCCATTACTTACAATAAACAAAATATGACTTGATAATCACAAGTACTGTGAGTTGCTCTATGCTTTATGCTAATTTGTAAAAAAGGTCAAACTGGAAATGTCCCATTATTTTTCCGGCAGAAACTCAAAAGCTTACAAACACAAATAATCAAACAAAAACCATCAGAGAGACCATCAATTCTTGCTAAATCCAAAAATGTGGACTATCTGGTAGAATCATAAATTTCTTTAACTTTGTCATATATTAAAAAAAGACATTTAAAATATCTTATGCAATGGAGTCTTTTCATAATATTTTCTTCTATGTGGTACACTCCCTAGAAGTCAAATCTAAATATGGAGTCCTTTGATTTGAAGGCTTGTGAAAGTGAAGTTCATGTAAAATAAACTTGAAAAATTCTCCAGAGATAACAAAGCTTAAAACCATTAATAAACCTCTCATTTCTATAGAAAAATGAATATTTAAATTTTGGTGCTAAAATGACTTATTGAAAATTCTGGTTTGTTTGTAAAATATAAAGACGATTTTTGTCTATATCTCCTAATACATACAAATACTTCAGATATTTTCTTGCTCTTCACCCAGAAATGCCTCCAGCAAATACAGTAATTAAGAGTGCTATGACAATCATACAGCTCCTAACAGAAGCAAGTAACCAAGTATGTGGGGATTGTGAGTTTTAGAATTTTAGACATTCAAGATTATATATAATATTACAAAATTAAGAAAAATATTTCAGATGTTTCAAAACAGAAATAATAAACCCTCAAGAGAAAAATGAGAAGCATAAAATGAAATAAACTATCAACAGTAACTATGTAAGAAGACTAATATCAAGGAAGAAAAACAGGTCATTATTGACCAAAATGGGCTACATAAAAACTAGTTCCACATGATGTGAATAGTTTTTTTCTATTCTAGGGTAAGTAAGAAAATTCACTCCACAAAAGAAATAGACAAAGGTCATAATCAGGAAATTAGGGAAAAAAGAGTAATAAATATGAAAATATATTAAATCTCATTTGCAAATAAATACAAATGAAATAATAAAATATTTTATATATTTCATACTAGTAGAAGGCCAAAACTATTTCCCCTTATCAAACTAAATATTAAAAATATTAATAATAATGGTATGATGAGGATATGAGAAAAATAAAAATCACAATATTATTGTTGGTACAACCTTTCTGGTAGACAATATATCAACATATATTAAACATAATACAGTACATATATCAAAATGTACATACCCTTTGATTTCAGTAATTACAATTCTAAGAATGTATTAGCTATTATTATTAATATGAAATAATTTTAAAGAAACTAGAAAATTACATAAAGATAGATGTTCCATGATATATAACAGCATGTACATAAAAGGGAAAATTTGGGAAAAAATAAATAGGAAATTAATTATGATTCATTCATATAATGGAATATTATGTACTTAAAAATGAAATGGAAATACAGTCAAGAGAATAGAAAATGTACATTCTACACAAAATGTGGTGTATCCATATAATAGAATATTATTCAGTCACAAAAAGAATGAAGTACTGATACATGCCACAATGTGGATGAACCTTGAAAACATTATCCTAAGTGAAAGAAGCCAAACACAGAAGGCCACATATTTTATGATTTCATTTACATGAAATGTCCACAGCAAGTAAATCCATAAAGATCAAAAGCAGATTAGTGATTTCCAGAGGATGACTGGAAGAGAGAAAAGGAAGTGACTGCTTACTGAGCATATAGCTTCTCTTTAGGTTGATGAAAATGTCTGGAACTAGACAGTAGTGATAGTTGCACAACATTGTGAATATACTAAAAACAAATGAAACGCATACTTTAAAATGGTTAAAGTAATGAATTTTGTAATTTCAAGTCTTAAAATACTAAAAAAAATTAAGTGGAAAATATAGTATGGTCAATATACTAAGGGTAAAATATATATCATAACAAAATATAAAAAAATATATACACACATATGCATATACATATATAATATACAGGTGCCACTTGCAATTATATCTGAGATTTCTGAAAGTTTTTATTAATACTTCCTCCAGAATTATATCTGAACCTCTTGTCATTTTTACGAGTAGTGGGGGGAAGAAGGCAGGCAAAAAATGACTGGTAGCCCAAGAAGATGAAAGTACATACTACACAGAAAGAGGTTAAATTAAGGAATTATGATAGCACTTTATTCTTTTCTTTCTTTCCTTCCTTCTTTCTTTCTTTTTTTAAAAGAGGTTGTAGACCTCAGTAGACTATTAACAGGAATGCAAACAAAGTCAAGTAGTCTACATAGCTGTTGTGGGATAAAATCTTAAAATGAAGAAAGAGGCTTTTCAAAAGGCATCAGAAAGAAAACCAACAATGAGGGCTACAATCTTAAGAGTAAATAAAGTATAGGAATATGACTTTAATCGAAAAAGATAGACAAGAGTACGGAAATTTGAGCGACACTTAAATTTTTCCAGTTACTAACCTTTTTCACCATACTTGCTTTACATACCAAGGCTGTCTGTTTTTTGAATCTACATAGTTACTTATTTACTATTTAACCCTAAATTTACTATATTATACAGAGGTTAATTTTATCTCCTATGCAATTTAGCACATTGAACCAAATTTACCATGCTACATATAACTCTGGATGTTTCAAGAATTACTTGAATATTATGATGTTCTGAAACACAAAATCTGCCGAAGCTATCCTAAATTTCCAAGTACATAACTTAAAAGGGTGTTTCTCAGAATGGCCTTGTCCATTGTCTAAAAGCCAAACTCCGGTAACCTTCAGAGACACTTTCTTATCTATTGTAGCATGTTTTGGCCCGAGTATACGGGTATTAGGCAAGTTGTGTTCATATGCTACTACAGAAACAATTCAAGTCTCATTTTATGTGCAAACCAAGACTCAAAAGTTGGAAAACCTTCAAAAATGAACAAAGAAAATTTCAAAGCCAAATGCACAGGTTTAGCTCTACCCATTGTTTCTAAGAGTGTTTATACTGCACTTCAAAAGGTGGCCTCATTGGGAGGTAACTATTTATCATCTAAGTCAGGAAGAGCTTTGAGGTTCAAGCCAGTGTTCCCAAGGAATGCTTGGGTATCATAACAGTTGAAATGGACTGGAGAAATTCTAAAATGTCAAGTCACAGGCATTCTAACACACTTTAACAGTCTGAATCCAGATGCTATCGGAAAAAAAAAAAAAAAAAAAAAACCCACCAGAGATTATTCTCTTGCACCAAGAATTCTCTTTTCAAACAAATATTCACTGAAAGCCTACCTATATCCCAGGTACTGTTCTAGAGATCTGGGATACATCATGAACAAAATAGGCAGAGCTTTGCCCTGGTGAAGCTTACATTTTAGTGCAGTTAAAGAAAGACAATAAACAATAATCATAATAAGTAAATCACATAATATATTAGAAGTTTTTTTTAAAAAAGTAGCGCAGGGAAAAGAGGTCAGGAGTTCTTGGAGTGAAAGGAGGGGAGGGGAATTATAGTAATTTAAAATATGACAGAAGGGTTAGGCCTCAATGAGTAGTTTTAAAACCGATGGGGGAGTTAACCATTCGGATATCTAGAAGCGTTTTCCACACAGAGGGAACAGTCCAATAATGGAGTGCACTATGGCAGGAATGTGCCTGGTAGTCAAGATAAAGCAAAAAAGATCAATGACGCTAGAGCACAGTAATTTAAAAACAAAAAGGATTCAAGGTACACAAGTATAATTGGGAAACAATGTTCTGAATCAGAGCAAAATCTAAATTGAACGTGAGGCAGCAAGCCCAATGTTAGTAAGTATAATTAGCAGATTAATTCACAGGACATTTGAAAGTGTCTAATTATACTCAATCATTTCTTCTTTAATAAATGGTATATTACTAATTGATAGACTGAAGTACTCTATGATACTCAGAAGCTTTTTCATTTTAACTAGTTATTTTCCATATAGCCTTTATAAATTCACCATTGTATCTCATCCCCACACCACCTAGCTGAAATTTACAACATTGTTTCTGATCACTTTACTGCTAAACTTCCTATTTTTCTTTAACCGTCTGGCCTATTAGTCCATAATCAAAGCCAGAGATGACATTTTAAAGAATTAAATTTTCATTTTCATTTAAGGCACTTTTGTGCCTCTTTTCTGTGTGAAGTCTTCCCTGATCAGTTCAAGTAGAACAGATTATTCACTCTTTTGTGCTACATCACACTAACACTCCTATGATGACTCAATGACACCACTATAACTATTATTTGTTAATGTTTCCTCCTTCTACCTTCCAAGACTGAGTTTCATGTGAAAGCATTCCTTATTAATCTTCGTATCTTAAGACCCCAGCACAGGGCCTAGATGGACTGCTAAATAAGAGAATGAATGGGATAAAGAGAATAGGGTATGTATGTGTGAAAAAGAGGAGGAGAAAAGGAAAGTGAAAAAAAAAAGAGGAAGCAGCTGTGAATGTCAAATTTAAGGCATCTGCTCCAGAAAAAGAATAGGGAACTCATACTATAACTCATTTCCAAAGCACAGGAAAAGTAGGAGCTACATTCAGCCGAGAAAAATGTGGAAGGGTGACGGTAAAGTAATGTTCCTTGAGGTTTCCTTTTACTGTGCTCTATGACAAACTACCCAACTTCCTAAAGTAATTGGGGATCAAGGAGAGGGAATTTTAAGTATTACAATAAAAAAGTGGGATCTTCTTCATTTTAAAACGTTTGAATAGGAAGCAACAGAATTTGGGGGAGTTATAAACATATTTTTAACTTACAGTAGATTCACTGTTGGTATACAGTTCTATGATTTTTGAAAAAATGCAAGGAGTCATGTAACCACGACCCTAAGACATGTAACAGTTCCATGACCCCAAAAAAGTTATTCATGTTGACACTATATAATCAACTCATCTCCCCCCACCCAACCTCTAACCCCTGATAACCACTGATCCTATGCTCTGACACTATAGTTTGGCCTTTTCTAGAATGTCATATAAATGGAATCATACATTAATCTTTAGAGTCTTGATTCTTTCACTTAGCATATTGCATTTGAGATTCATCCATGTTGTGTGCAGAAACAGGTTATTTCCTTTTTATTGCCGAGTTTGTCTGGTGTGTGTGTGTGTGTGTGTGTACATCCATTGGATATATAAGAGTTTATCCATTCATCATAATTTTTTAACATATCTTTTAAGATTATTCTGTGATTTTTACTCTTCAGTGTGTTAATAAAATGAACTACATCAACTGATTTTCAGAATAGTGAAACATCCTTGCATTCTAGGCTTTGATTTTACTGAGGATTTCAGTATCTATGTCCATGAGGGATATTGGTATATAGTCTCCTTTTCTTGAATATTTTCTCTAGTTTTGCATTGGGCTAACACTGACCTCATAATGAGATGGGAAGTGTTCTCTCCTCTCCTATTTTCTGGAAGAAATTGAGTAGTATTATTATTCTTTCTTTCTTAAATAATTGGTTGCAATCAACAGTGAAACCATGTAGGCCTGGAGTTTTCTCTGTTGGAAGGTTTTTAACTACTAATCTTTAACAGATACAGGATTAGTCAGGTTATCTGTATCTTTGTAAATTTTATTAGGATTTGTCTTTCAAGAAATCAGTACATTTCATTCAAGTTGTCACATTTATGGTCAGAGTTGTTCATGGTATTCACTTATCCTTTGAATGTAGTGTCTCTAGTGACATGCCCTCTTTCATTCCTGATATTGGTAATTTGTGTCTTCTCTCTTTCTTGGTCAGTCTAGCTATAAGCTTATGAATTTTATTAATGTTTTCAACCAACCAGCCTTTCAGGTTATTGGTTTTATCTGTTGTTTTTATGTTTTTAATTTCATTGATTTTTGCTTTTATGTTTGTTATTTCCTTCTTTCTGCTTGCTTTGGGTTTAATTTTCTCTTCGTTTTTTAGTTTAGTTTTTTTTTTTTTCCCAAGGAAGATTAGCCCTGAGCTAACATCTGCCAATCCTCCTCCTTTTTCTGAGGAAGACTGGCCCTGAGCTAACATCCATGCCCATCTTCCTCTACTTTATATGTGGGACGCCTACCACAGCATGGCTTGCCAAGCGGTGACATGTCCGCAACCGTGATCCGAACCGGTGAACCCTGGGCCGCCAAAGCGGAATGTGCACACTTAACTGCTGCGCCACTGGGCCGGCCTCTTCTTTTTTAAGTTTCTTAAGGTAGAAGCTTAGATTATTGATTTTAGACCGTTTTTCTTTCCTAATATATGTTTTTAATGCTTTAAAAATCCCTCTAAGCACTGACATAACTGCATTACACAAACTTTGATATGACACATATTTTTCATTCAGTTCAAAATACTTTCTAATTTTCCTTGAGACTTCCTCTTCGACCCAGGAGTTATTTACATTTTTTAAAAATTTCCAGATATTTGGTGATTTTTCAGGTAATTTCTGTTCTAAATTTCTAGTTTAACTCTGCTATAGTCAGAAAACATACTTTGGATGATTTCAGTTCTTCTAAAGCTAAGGTTTATGTTATGGCTCAGAATAAGATCTTTTTGAATGTTCCATTTGCCCCTGAAAAGAATATGCATTCACCTGTTCTTGGGTGAGGTGTTTTATAAATGTCAATTAAGTCAGTTTGTTTATAATGTTGTTCAGATCTTTTATATCCTTACTTATTTTTGTATTATGAGAGGGGTGCTAGAGTTGCCACGTATAATTTTGGATTTTTCTATTTTCTAATTCTCCAGTCAGTTCTATCAGCTTTTGCTTTTTGAAGCTCTGCTGTTAGGTGCATACATACTTAGGATTTGTTATATCTTCTTGGTAAACTGACTCTCTTTTTATCATGCATATATCCACCTTCAATCCCATCAATTTTCCTTGTTCTGAAATCTACTTTGATATTTATCTAGTCACTTCAACTTTCAATTAGTTTCTGCATGGAATATCTTTTTCTACCCTTCTACTTTTACTGTATCACTATATTTAAAATGGTTTTCTTTATATGTTGAGTCTTCCCCCCCAATCTCTTTTAATTGGTGTGTCTAGACCATTTATATTTAATATAATTACTAATATGGCTGGATATACATCTACTAATTTATTGTTTTCTGTTTATCCTGTCCTGTTTTTCCTGCCTTCTTCTGGATAATTTAAATATTTTTAGAATTCCATTTTAACTTATTTATTGGCCTTTTGGCTAAATCTTTCAGTTTTTATAGTCACTGCTTTAGGAATTACAATATAATAACTAACTTTAACAGTCTACTTAGTTATTATTTTACAATTTCAAGTAAAATATCTGACCACATAGGTCCCTTTACTTTCCACTCTGTTTCAAATGTTACTTAAAATTTATATGCAAACATTGAAACCTCCCAAGCAATGTTATGATTTTTGCTTTCAATAGTCATATTTTAAAGATTTTGAGGAAAAAAATCTGCTGTATTTACTCAGATATTTACCACTTCTGTGGCTCTCTCTTCATTAATCAAGTTCCAAGTTTCCCTGTGGTATCATCTCCCATTAGCCCGAAGAACTTTTGTTAACATTTCTTTTAGACCAGTTCTGCTAGCAACAACTCTTAGCTTTCCTTTATCTGAGTATTTCTTTATTTTGCCTTCATTCTTGAAGTATATTTTCACCAGATATAAAATTCTGATTTGGCAGTTCTTTTCTTTCAGAACTTTAAAGATGTTGTTCTATTGTCCTCTGTTTTCCATGTTTCCTGATGAAAAAACTGCAGTCATTTGAATTGCTGTTCCGTAAACGTAATGTATTATATTTCTCTGGCTGCTTTCAAGGTTTTTTCTTTAACTTTTATTTTCAGAAGTTTGATGATGATGTATTTGAGAGTGGTTAACTTTGAGTGTATCCTTTTAGAGATTTGCTCTTTTGTTCTTGTTAAAATCTTAGAGATTTTGTTCTGGAATCTGTAAGTATATGTCTTTCCCAGATGCAGAAACTTTTAGCTATTATTTCTTTAAATGTATTTTCTGCATCAACCTCTTCCTCCTTTCCTAGTGGGACTCATATGACATGAATGGTATATTTTTTGCTATTGTACAACAAGTCCCTAGGGCTCTCTGTTCATTTTTCAATATTTTTTCCCCTCTGTTGTTCAGATTGGATAATTTCTATTGATCTGTTTTTTTTTTTTTAAGATTTTATTTTCTCTTTTTTCTCCCCAAAGCCCCCCAGTACACAGTTGTGTATTTTCAGTTGTGGGTCCTTCTAGTTGTGGCATGTGGGATGCTGCCTCAGCATGGCCTGATAAGCGGTGCCATGTCCACGCCAGGGATCCAAACTGGTGGCACCCCACGCCGCCGAAGCGGAGCACACAAACTTAACCACTCAGCCACGGGGCTGGCCCCATGATCTGTTTTCAAAATCATACACACCTTTATTTTCTCCATTCCTCTATAAAGCCTCATTTAGTAAATATTTTATTTCACATATTGTACTTTCACGTTCTAAAATTCCCATTTGGTCCTTTTTGAGGTTTTTATTTCTCTATTTAGAACTTCTATTATTCTATTCACTTCAAGAATGTTTACCTTACATCTTGCAGCATGGTTACAATGGCTGCTTTAGTATCTTTGCCTGATAATTCATCTCAGGATTGGCATTTTTGATTGAATTTTCCTTTGAGAACTGGTCATATTTTGTTGGTTCTTTGTATGTGAAGTAATTCTGGGTTTTATACTGGATGTTTTAATATTATCTTTAGACTCTAAGTCCTGTTAACATCCTCCTGAGTATGCTGATTTTTGTTTTGTTTTGGTAGGCAATCAACCCAGTTAGATTTAGATAGCAAGTTCTTTCTTGCCTTATGTGGGCAGAGATTTCAACATAAGTTCAGCATGGAAAGGTTTTGCTATGCTTCTTTGGGTCTTATCCATGTATGTGCCACTCTGGGACTTGGGCAGTGGTTTGTATCCTAGCACAGTCCTCAAAATCATGGGTGTAAGGACATGACTTACGATGGGCATTAGCATATAGAATCAGGACATTCCCTTTCCAGTTCTCTCTTCCCTGATACATTTTCCAGCTTCTAGGTCCCGCCTTGTTCTACCTCTTCTAGCCTGATAACAGATTTTCTTTTAGAATTTTAAACTCGCACACTGTTGCACAGTTCTGGGCAACTCAAGCTGCTTTTGTGTAGAAGCAGCAAGAAAAAAGGGAAATGGGAAGCCCCTCATGCTCTCTGGCTCACAAAGATTCCTTTTCCTGATCCTCTGGCCAGAAAGAGAAAGTTACTGTTAGAGTTTCTGCTGTCTGTATCCACAGCACAAATAAGGACCGAGGCCCCCTTAAGTTAAAGCTGAGGCTATAGGAGGGAAAAAAATACACAGGATACTTATTTCTATAATATTTCTTCAAATTTTGATATCTCTCCCCAATGTGGCTGCTATTGTTTACTTTTCAAAGAAGACAAGCAGTTGCTTTTTATATTCTACACAGAGTTTTTATCTGCTATCAGTAGGTGAATGCTATGAACTGAATTATGTTCCCCCCAAAGTCATATGTTAATGCCATATGACTGTATTTAAAGATAGAGTCTATAAGGAGGTAATTAAGGTTAAATAAGATCATAAGGGTGAGGCCCTAATTCGATAGGATTAGTGTCCTTGTAAGAAGGAACACCAGAGAACTCTCGCTCTCTCTTTCTGTCATATGAGAACACAGAAAGCGGCTAACATCTACGAGCCATGAAAAGAGTTCTCACCAGAATCTGAATCAGCCAGCTCCTTTGTCTTGGACTTAGCAGCCTCCAGAACTGCGAGAAATAAATTTCTGTTGTTTAAGTCACCCAGTCTGTGGCATTTTGTTATAGCAGCCTGAGCAGACTAAGACAGAGAGTTAGGATAGTAGCAGACTTACTCTATCTTGGCTAGCACGATATGTTCACTCAGCTTTTTCAATAGCAACTTTTGAAGGCTCTAATGTGATAAAATTTACAGCATACTAAAAGACATAAGATAAACAGGACCCATGCTATATAAAAAAGAATGCAGTACAAACATAAGCAAAGTTTTCTTAGCAAATTTTCCAGAAATAAGAAAAATGAAATGGAGAGTTCAGAATGCAGTAACACATAGCAGAGGAAGGAGAAAAAAACACCTGTAGGAAAAGCTTATTAAGAACTGGTCTAGACAGAAGGAAATAAAGAGGAAACAGAAGGAAGAATGCAGCTGAGCTGGAAAATGAAATGGTTACTCAAATAACATCTTCAATGGGTAATAACCAGGAGTAGACTTCAAGCTCAAGTAGAAAAGAACCTGTATCTAAAGGAACAAAAAAGTAATTAAAATCCTAGGCTAGAGGATGTAAATGGGTGGATTTATGTAAAGAGAGGGATACAGGAAAAAGGGGGTGTGTAAACTTAAAAATACATATATAATACAACATATACTGTATCACATAAATACTAATATATAATATAGTGATATTATAGCATGTTTGATATAACATATAATATACATAGATACATAAGTCTGAGTATTTTTTAATGAAAAATTTTTTTTAAATTACATGACAATAGAGTTCCTATCTAAAAGGAACTAATGAATACCTAAAACTAAGCCACACTTGTTTTACATCAACATTACATACTTTGCCCATTAAATTTAACTGTTCACCCAAATCAACAACAAAGGGCAAGGACAACCTTCAAAGAAGAAAAGAAGACAAAGTTTTGGAACTCTCTTTAGAGACAGTAATAATTTGTCCATGGAGTGGAAAACATGGTATTTTAGGAAAATCTTTCTGCTACACAACACAAAACAACAGATAATTAGAAATGCTGGATAAAATATAATAAATATACTTTAAAACATAGCAAACACACCAAAAAAACTCACAGAATTCTTTAAATTTCTGTGGCCAAAAATGAAAAATAAACAGAAAATAAGGTAACCGATAAAAACCCTAAAGCTGAATGCACCAAAATAGACCCATAACATAGAAAGCAAAAACAGATATAAGAATAACATGATAAATGTCAGAATAACAAAATAGTTCAAAATTTCTAAGTTATTAATATATCAAGCCAACAAAAATGTGAATAACATTCGAAAAACATAATCAACAATTAGAGAATACACATTCTTCTGAAAACGGAATATTTACTAAAACTAACTATAAGCTAGGTCATTAAGCAAATCTTACAAATTTCAAAAAATTTGCCATACAAACTAAATTTTCTGACTATAGTTTAATTAACACAGAAGTAAAAATGAAAAGATAAAAATTTATATTTTAAGAAATATTAGGGCCGGCCCTGTGGCCGAGTGGTTAAGTTCGCGCACTCCGCTTTGGTGGCCCAGTTTCGCCGATTCAAATCCTGGGCACGGACATAGCACCGCTCATCAAGCCATGCTGAGGCGGCATCCCACATGCCACAACTAGAAGGACCCACAACTAAAAATACAGAACTATGTACCAGGGGGCTTTGGGGAGAAAAAGGAAAAGTAAAATTAAAAAATCTTAAAAAAAAAAGAAACATTAAAGATAAACTTTCAAATAACACATAACCAAAAGAAGAAATAATGAAAAGTAGAAATTACTTCAAAATGCATATTAATGAAAATATTACATATCCAAACTTATAAATGTAGCCAAAGCAGTACTTAGAGAGAAGGCTGAAAATTAACCTGCTGAGTCCAACATAAACAGAATACGCTCAAAGAAGATATATAATGTAGGAAATAATAATGTCATTAGCATACATAAATGATCAATAAAGCCATAAGTTGGTTATTTGAAAGTAATAAAATTGAGAAACCTCTGACAATACTGCTCATGAAAAAAGAGAAAAAGAACTAATAATCAATATTGGGGATGCTAAAGGGGACTACTAACTAGCCGAGATTTGTGTGGAAAATAATTTTTGTTTCACTCCTTAACAGGAGCCTGAATGAAATACACCATACCCTTTAGAGTAGGAGGATGGCTGGCAGGCGATGAGGGTAGGAAGCAGGTTTTTTTAAAAAACAGAATCTTAGCTTTTAACGTTATAAATATATGAATATGTCCCTTAAGTTTTAGTCTTTGGATCTCTTCAGTGAGGTTTAACTGTTTAAAATCATTCAGTTGAATTTACCTTTTTAAAGTGTGTCACACTGAAAGGAAAAACTGCAACTAACTAGAGATTAAATGATTAAGAGGACACAGAAGAAACTGACAACTGTAGAATGGAATATAGAAGAGGAGAAATCAACAAGCTAAACAGGGCTATAAGCATTAAAGAAGTGAATTAGTAATTAAAGCGTGTATGTGCGTGCGCACGCACACACACACACACAAACCACTTGACCCAGAGGTTTTAGTGGCATACTCTACCTAACAGACAATTCCAAGCTTATGCACAATTCTTCCAGATAATAGAAGAAGATAAAACACCTCAAATTCATTTAATGAGGCTAATATAATCTTTATAACAAAGCCAAAACAAGCACAAAACAGAAAAATTATGGACACATTTTACTTATAAACACAGAACCAAAACTCCTAAAATATTAGCAAACTAAATTCTAAATCTGGCAGAGTATATTAAAACAGTACATGAAGCTCAAGTTGGATTTATCCCAAGAATATATCACTTATTTAACATTAGAAAAAATGTTGATGTAATTTTTCACATTCAAAAATTAAGGGAGGGGCTGGCCCCGCAGCATAGTGGTTAAATCCTATGGGCTCCACTTAATCTCTGGTTAGTTGCAGCCCAGGTTCACAGGTTCAGATCCCAGGCGTGGACCTATACCACTCACTGGCCATGCTGTAGTGGCAACCCACATCCAAAATAGAGGAAGACTGGCATAGATGTTGTTATCTCAGGACTAATCTTCCTGAAGCAAAAAAAGAGGAAGATTGGCAACAGATGTTAGCTCAAAGCAAATCTTCCTCACAAAAAAAAATTAAAGGAGACTTCTGGATCCAGACAAAATAAAGTAGATGCACTGTTTTCCCTCTACATACAACTAAAAGCCCTTGTCATTATATATAAAGCAAACATATGGAGATTTTGAAGGTGGAGAACAAAAGGAAGACTGGCTAGGGACCTTGGAACCCAAGAAATGACACAGCAGCAAGTTCCCTTGACTCCCCCAGACTGTGTGCCAGACAAATGAGCAACCAGAAACAATATGCTTGCCTTCTCCTCTTGAGTTTTCTAAACTAAGTTTGATAGTGGAAACAAAAATTATAACACTGTCTAGTGTGGTTCTAAACATTGTAGGGGAAATGTTTAAGACAATTATATTATTAATGGGGGAGAGTAAAGGGACATGAAGAAAGGAAAGGTTTTTAAATTTCAGACTGGAAAATGATGACACCAGGATACTGTGTTATGTATATATAATGTAATACCTAGAGCAAACACTAAAAAATCTATACAAAGAGATACACTCAAAAACACTACAGATAAATAAAAACTGAATTCTAAGAATTTGTTCAAGTAATCCACAGGAAGACAGGAAAAAGAAAACAGAAACCAAAAACAGAGGGAACAAACAGAAAACTAAAAATAATAGAAAGCCTATTCTATTTACCCACATTTTTGTTTACCATGTTCTTTCTTCTTTCCAAAAGTTTCCTCTTTTATCATCTCCCTTCTGCTTAAAGAAGGTTCTTTAGCCATTATTTTAGGGTAAGTTGGCTGGTGACGAATTTCCTGGGTTTTCTTCCATCTGAGAATGTCTCGATTTTCCTTTCATTTCTGAAGAATAATTCTGCTGTATATAGGCTTCTATGTTGGCATTTCTCTTTCAGCTCTTGAAATAGGTGCTTTCACGGTTTCTGGCGAGAAGTATGCTATCATTCAAATTGTTTTACCCTTATAGAAAGGGTGTTGTTTTTCTCTGGCTACTTTCAACATTTTTTTCTTTGTCTTTATTTCTCAAAAGTTTAATTATGATGCATCTTAGCACAGATCTCCTTGGATTTACTGTTTGTGATTCACTTTCTTGAATCTATACATTTACATCTCTTGCCAAATTCAGGAAATTTAGAGCCATTACTTCTTTGAGTATATTTTCAGTCCCCTTCTCTTTCTGCTCTCCTTCAAGGACTCTGATGACAGGAATGGTAAATCTTTTGTTATAGTTCCAGAAGTCCCTAAGGCTCTGTTCATTTTTTTAGTCTACTTTCTATTTTTAGACTACTTTTACTCTCTGTTATTTAGATTAAGAAATTTCTATTGTTCTGTCTTTCAGTTCACTGATTCTTTCCTCTGTCCCCTCCATTTTCCTGTTGAGCCCATCTACTGAGCATTTTATTTTGGTTTTGTATTTTTCAGTGTCAAAATTTCCATTTGCTTCTTTATATCTTCTATGTCTTTGCTGAGGTTTTCTAATTTTTTTATTTGCTTCAAGCACGTCTGTAATTCCTCACTGAAGCATTTATATCATGATAGATTTCTGATCTTTGTCAGTAATTCTAACTCCTCTGTTACCTCAGTGTTGACATCTATTGATGATCTTTTGTCATGCAATTTGAGATCTTCCTGGTTCTTGGTTTGACAAATGATCTTCAAATGAAACTTGGACATGTTCATATTATGTTATGAGACTCTGAACTGTATTTAAACTTTCCGTTTTAACTGGCTTTTTATGACAGCTCCGGCAAGGGAAGGTCGGGGGTACTGCTTCACCACTGCCAAGTAAAGGGAGAAGTCCAAGTTTCCCAGTTGGCTTCCATTGACACTTGAGGGGGGAATCCTCATTACTGCTGGGTGGAGGTGGAGTTCAGGCTTCCTGAATGGTCTCCATTGACAATGTACTGGGGGTAGCCTCATTACCACTGGGTGATAATGAAAGCCATAACTCTCCAAAAGGCCTCTTCTGACACAACTTCCAAGCATGGCAGGGAAGCAACACATTATTGCTAGGTAGGGACAGAAGTCCAGGCTCTCCGTTAACACAGTATGGGGGTAGATGAGGAGAAAAGGCTCACAACTAGCTAGCTAGGAGGAAAGAAGTCTCAGCTCTCTGCTTGGCCTTCTCTGATACCAATCTGATGGTGGTGTTGGGACACTCTGTTATAGCCTCATGAAAGTGGAATTCCAGGTTCCCTACTCAGCTTTTTCTGGCCTGGGTGCAGATAGTGCCACAGTTTTCCTGTGGTATTTGGCTAAAGTAGAGCAGATATTGTCTAAAAATTTTCTGTCATGCTAAGTTATTCTATTCCTGGACCTTTAGCTAGAGAGAGCAGGTCCTTCTTGGGACTGTTTTTTCGCACCCGTTGACATTTGTAGGCTATTGGCTCACCAAATACACAGTTTTGGATATAAAAGGCAACCAGAAAATCCAAGGAAGCCACCACATCCTTCCTAAGGTCCTGAAATCCCTAGACAGTCTTCCTTCTCTCTACCTTTCAGAGTCTTCTTGTGTTTGTTTTATACATAATATCCGGGGTTTGGGGTTCTACTTAGTAGGAGAAATAGTGAAAAGTATGTTCACTTCATCTTCCTGGAAGCAGAAGTGCTCCTAAATTTCATTTTTACAGCCACCTCATCCATCTCTAAAGTGGATGACAAAGTTTGATATCCCTACTAAACTTGAGCTCAGGCAGCTAATTTAGAGAACACAAAACATAAGACAAGCAATAGTTCAATTTTTAAAAAGCCTTGAGATTCTACTTGGCCTTAATTTCAACGTGAACCAAACGTATAAAGTGGGAATCAAAATGTCAACGTAATCTTAAATTCTAACAAATACAGAGGTTAGCCTATCTAAAGTACTTTACTCAGCTCTGAGTACCAGATTTTAAGAGCAATACTAACAAACCAGTGACAAACCAGAAGAATAAGATTATGGGGTTCCAGAAGATTGAAGAAACTAGAGATAACTTACTTGGAAGAAAGAAAAAGGGGAACCGAAGGAAAGGGTTATATAATAGCAATCTTCTTACATTTATTAGGCTCACAATTGAAATAAGTGGCAGAAAACAGATCAAAGCACAGTCAGATAGGTTCACTTTATATACATAAGAATTTTCTAACAATCCAAACTGCCCCAAAATGTGATGGACTGTTTTACTATCCTACATTCCCAGATATCAGAAGTATTAAAACAAAGACTGTATGTCCCCCAGTTAGAAATATCGTTGAGTGGATTACTTCAATAGGAGAGAGACTTGAGTAGTGACTTTTAATCCATGATCCATGGCACTACCTCAAGTGGTGCTGTGGAGTTGCAGGGAGAGGTGCGACTGCTGCTGAGGAGGAAAAAGGACTGATTTCCCCATCCTGCTTCAACAAAATGTTCCACTTATAGATCTAGCATCTGCAGTGGCTTTTATTAGGGGAGGTGGGAATAGGGTGGGGAGAAAGATTATGCTTTAAAATAAATAAAGGTTCAGGTGCTGGCCCAGTGGCATCGCGGTTAAGTTCGCACGTTCTGCATCAGAGGCCCGGGGTTCACCGGTTCGGATCCTGGGTGCAGACATGGCACCGCTTGGCAAGCCATGCTGTGGTAGGCGTCCCACATATAAAGTAGAGGAAGATGGGCACAAATGTTAGCTCAGGGCCAGTCTTCCTCAGCAAAAAGAGGAGGATGGCAGAAGAAGTTAGCTCAGAGCTAATCTTCCTCAAAAAAGAAAAAACCAACAAAATAAACGTTCAAAAATTACTGAAGACCTGAACCAAGGTCTCTTTGAAGGCTATATTCTGTGATTAATTCCTAGTTCTCAGCCATATTCCAGAAAAGTAAGATCATCATCTTATTGAGGGATTACTGCAAACAAGATTAACGTATGTGATTTTTAAAGCCTCCTGTTCTTCAATACTGGGGATTCTAGAATTAGGTAGATGACTGTTTCAGCTCTCCACTCAATCCACGTCAGCAGAACCTATACTGCGCCTGGGGGGGGATTTTATCTTTCTCTAGAAAAACTTAATATTTAAACTAAATGCCCTTTTATTTCAAAAATAAAAAATACCTGGAGAAAAGTAAATCTTAAAAACCCATGAAGTTATTCATTTTAAATTTGTACTTCTATAAAGAAAAACATTGGAAAAATTAGTTGTTAAATAACTAAATTTTAAGTGAATACTGTACTATCAAAATAACCATATAATTTCTCCAAAAGTAAAAGCAATTTGTTATATATTAGAATACTAAAAAATGGGAAATAATATAGAAAAGTGTCTAAACACTTGAATCTTTAAAATACCTGATCTCGAAAGTTGTAGATCATTTCAGGATTCATACCTATACTAATAACAGTGACCACAATGGTTGATATACAGGAACGTTTTCCAAAAGCATGTTTTGAATTCTTAATCTTAAATAGCTTAAAAAATTAACACAAATCTCACCGTATCATCTTTATTACTACCTTAGTAATGCTAATGGAATTCTTATCTATAAATTAACTAGAGATTCTATTTTCAAAGTAGTAGTATGTTGACTTCTCAGAAATAACAGTCATTGTTAAGAAGTCACTCAAAAGGTGTATGATCTAGATTTTGCTCAGGTATGACTCAGAAGATGGCAGATAGACATGCAGGAGCGGTTCACTTATCTGGTAATGAGTCTACCCAATCACTCAGCATGGAGACAGCAACATGGTCTGTTTTCTGTTGATAGTTATTTATGTATTCTGTGAGTGAATCATATGCCAAATGGTATACCAAATCAGGGGAACACTTGTAAACATTAAGACACATCAAACTCTATTACATGTGTTTTTCAGTCAGGTATTACTTATAAATGTATATAGAAAATTTAAAAATATGATTACCACACAATATAGTAACCACAACATCTCAAAATACTCATACCCTTTGCTTTTATAAAAACTTATTTTCTTATAAAAAGTAACATATTCATGACAGAAAATTTAGAAAAGACAGAACACCAAAAATTTTTTAAATAACCCTTTTTAAATGGAAAATAATCAACATTTAACAAAAAAGCATCAGTGATTTTATGGACCCCATTTTAAACTGAAAAGGACTGACTGAATTCAGATTTTGTTTCCCCATGTAATTAAATTCAACCCTTTGTTATAAGCCCATAGGACTGCTCAACTAAAATACTTAGAGTAAAACTGAATGCCTTCAGCATCGAAAATTAACCTTCAGATTAAATTTGAGACTCTCATAAGTTACATCACTAAAGCAGATTACTAATTTGAAACTATATCATTAAAACTGTTTAGATAATAAAAACTTAAGTGAAAATATCCAATGATCAAGTTCCCTTTAGGAAGACTAGATACCAAAATTAACGTGATAAAGTTATTATTTATTGTTACTAAGATTTATGCTACATAATATTTCTTGATGTTATCAGTTATATTTTACAGATATATATTATTATTTTTCATTTTTTGGTGAGGAAGATTGGCCCTGAGCTAACATCTGTTGCTGATCTTCCTCTTTTTACTTGAGGAAGATTGTCCTTGAGCTAACATCTGTGCCAATCTTCCTCTATTTTGTATGTGGATCACCACGACAGCATGGCTTGATGAGAGGTGTGTAGGTCTGCGCCTGTGACAACCTGGGCCGCCAAAGAGCAGCACATGAACTTAACCACTATGCCACTGGGCCGGCCCCCAGATACATATATATATTTTTTTAGATTTTTTTATTTTTTCCTTTTTCTCCCCAAAGCCCCCTGGTACATAGCTGTATAATCTTCGTTGTGGGTCCTTCTAGTTGTGGCATGTGGGACGCTGCCTCAGCGTGGTTTGATGAGCAGTGCCATGTCCGCACCCAGGATTCAAACCAACAAAACACTGGGCTGCCTGCAGTGGAGCGCGCGAACTTAACCACTCGGCCACAGGGCCAGCTCCCCCCCAGACATATATTTTTAGCTTAAAAATATTTTATAATCCTGAGAGAACATAGCTCCTATTTTCCCTTTTACATTTTAAGAGATCTCTGTTTCTGATTTCAGTATATTTACTGATTTTAAGAAAACCAAAGTCAAGCATCTCTTTTACACACCTCTTTCTTAACCTACTTGTTGATAAAAAATTTTCAAAGATTCTGCAGTTTAATGAAGTAAGAGATTAAGCAAACAAACTTAATGCCAGGATGCTTGTTTATAAATTGATTAAAATACCATCTAGGGATCGGTCCCGTGGCATAGTGGTTGACTTCAGTTCATACTGCTTCAGTGGCCTGGGGTTTGTGGGTTCGGATCCCAGGCACAGACATACACCACTCATCAGCCATGCTGTGGCAGCAAGCCACATATAAAATAGAGGAAGACTGGCACAGATGTTACCTTATGGCTAATCTTCCTCAAGCGAAAAATAAGAGGAAGATTGGCAACAGATGTAAGCTCAGGGCCAATCTTCCCTAGCAAAAGAAAATACTATCTAGTAACCTTTGAAGATGGGTCACCTTAATTTAAGTTTTTACTTTAATTACTTACAGAAAATGACTCAGTCCTTGTACATGGCAATTAATACACTCAATATTATAATGCAACCCAGAAATGGGTATAAATCTGAGAATAGAGATTCCTTTCCAGCGACATAGGCAAAAGATTAGGCATTCTACAATCAGTTTCATGTTTCTCAAGATGTGGCATGGCTGCTCTCTAAATCACACCGATTATATGGTTTCTAAAATTTCAATCTTATTAAAAAAAAGAGCTGTAAGGAGAATAAATAATACATTAGAAATGTTACCTTTTAGCCGGTGACTTAGAATCTGTTCCAAAATAGCTGCAAAATTGTTAAATTCAGGAGAAGAATCATCAATTGTCTCAAAGCAGGACCGATCAATCAGGGTCTTCACAGAAAACCTATGGAAAAAAAGGGTTATTATTATTGCTTTTAAACAGAGTTGATTCATTTACCTAAGTAGGGAAAAACAGAAGAAATCAATTTTGGGAAGTATTATATAAATACTTTAAAAGATTATACTCTGAAAACTCCATTTATTCAAATTCACTCTGTAGATAGAAAATGTTACAGAAATATCAGGCTTTTCACTTATATCTTTACTATCTATTGACTACACTAAGACTTAGGAATAGTTCACCTTCCTCACAGCCACTAAAATCAGAATTAAAAAATGACCTAAATTATTAACTCCAAAATACTCAAAAGCCATTATACCACTTATAAGAAATTTGAGTATCAGATCCAAAAGTTTTTAAGAGTTTTGGAGCACAAAACTGAATAAAATAGGATGTGAGTATTCATGAAGTATAGATCCAAAGTTTTTACGAGCTATAAATAAGAAAACTTACAAATCTGTAAAGTACGCTATATTTTTTCTTCTCATCAGAATGTCCTTTGTCTCCCTTTTTTCACCGCCAAAAATCAATGCATTTTCCAAGACTCAGCTCAAATGCCATCTCTTCAATGAATAATTATCCTCCTACAAATTCTTAGCACAAGCTAGCATTTTGCATGTGTCTCCCTTAAGAGACAATTATAATTTATCTTACTGCTATTTGTGTTGTCTATCTCTTATTAGAATATAAATTCCTCTGGGGCAGAAACATATCTTCTTTATGTTTATATTTTTCTCAGCACATAGGACAATGCCTTGAACACCATATTCAGTAAGTACTTATCGATTCATTTGTAAGCCCTATTTTGAAAGAATGCCAAACACAAATTCCAATATCATGACAAGACAAAAAAAAAGTTTATGATTTTTAACATGTATTCATTCACGTAACTACCATCAAAATCAGGATTCAGAACAGTTCTGCCTCCTAAGCAATTCCCCTATGCTATCCCTTTATAGTCATACCCTATAAAGGGGAACAGATGAGTGCCTAAGTAAAGACAGTCAGTGGGGAATGAAGAGAACAGAATAATTATGAGAGCTATTAAACAATGAGAAATGTAAACTATGAGGGAGATATAGGAGTACTCACTGTTTCTTAGGCTTAGGCTTGGTGGTTATACTATTCAACCAGGACAGAAAATACAGGAGACAAGCATAAGGGGAAATATAAAGATATTTGTTTATATGACATATCCATCAATATTTACTATATTAAAAATTAAATGGGGGAAGTTTTTGAACACAGGCAGTCTTCACTTTGTACCGTAGGGCAGGACCATAAAAAATGATTGTGCAAGCTGAAACCATACAAAGTGATCTTAATAATCAATGTAAAGAATTACAATTGTTCTGTGATTTTTACAAATTTTGTCAAAACATTAAACATTACTGGTATTTACAAAGTTTAAAAAAAGAAAAATAGTAGAACATTTATTTAGTACACTGTAATTTAAAACATCAGAAACATTGAGAATTTTATGTCTTCTTTATAAAAAACTCATCAAGGGGCCAGCCCTGCGACCGAGTGGTTAAAGTTCTGCAGGTTCCACTTTGGGGGCCTGGATTCACGGATTCGGATCCCAGGTGCAGATCTATACCACTCATCACCCATGCTGTAGAGACATCCCAGATACAAAGTGGAGGAAGACTGGTGAAGACGTTAGCTCAGAGCTAATCCTTCTCAAGCAAAAAAAAAAAAAAGAGGAGGATTGGCAACAGATGTTAGCTCAAGGCGAAGTTTCCTCTCACACACACACAAAACAAACTTATCAAGAGTAGTTTGAACAGTGCCTGCCTTCTTCTCATTGCATGGAGTGAGCATATTTCCTATATCTTGGTCAACTGTCATATTCCTTCCTAAACTGGGATCATCTCCTAACATTTTATCCTTTGCACTTTCAAAGTTGTGAAAATCTCTGAGAGATTCTATGAGAACTGGTTTGCCAGAGTCACTTCCTCTGGGACATCATCATCTTTTGTCATGACCACTTTGCTCATTTATATCAATATGTTCACCCTAAGTTCCTCTGGCTGTATATCTTAAATTCTCTTAACAGCAGCACTGTCAACATTTCCATGATTATTTCTTCTGTAACTCCATTTATGTTCCACATGTTCCATTTATGTTCAAATTTCACTTTCAGCATTATCGCTTTCCATTTCTTTGCCATACTTTTATTTTTGGTGGCTAATTCACTCTTCCAATTATCCATTTCATAAAAAAAGTGGGATTATCACTAGGAGACAAAGAGGTAACACAATTACAGGCTTTGATTTGTGTGCATGAACTAATAAAGATAAATAGTGACCAATCCTAGACAAACTTTGAAAGAAGTGAGGTGATTGGTCACTGATCATGATGTGCCTTTGTTATTTACAGAGTGATCTGTGGACTAAAGAGCTAGCAGCAAAATTTATTTTATGCAATTATTCACACAGTTAATTATGCAGTTAATACACGGTGGTAGTCAAATTGGAACTACATTGTGGAACTGGTATTATTTTACTAAACTGTAGTAAGTTAAATTAGTGCATTTTGGAACTGTGCAAAGTGAGGACTGCCTCATTTATGTATTAATTAATTAGAAAAAATTAAACCCATTACACATTAGCAAAGACAATCTATTTTTAGGAAAACTATTATCTTCCAATACAACAAAAGAAATGGCAAGAAAAGCATTGTTTTACATCTTTGCAAATATCTGTAATGTTGTGTTTAATAGAAAATAACTAAATTCTTCTATCTACTTCTGCATTCAATCTATTTTTTTTTCTGCTTTCTTCCCTCCCCCAATCCCCCCAGTACATAGTTGTATATTTTAGTTGTGGGTCGTTCTAGTTGTGGCATGTGGGATGCCACCTCAACGTGGCCTGAGGAGTGGTGCCATGTCCAGGCCCTGGATCCAAACTGGTGAAACCCTGGGCCACCGGAGCGGAACGTGCGAACTTAACTACTTGGCCACGGGGCCGGCCCCCTCAATCTATTCCAAGACTACCTACCATGTAGCCTCTGGAAAACTCCCCTGTACACTTGTTAAAGAATGAGAACAAAAAGGTAAATAATGTCTTAGAATTGTTAAGAAAATAATTTTGATCTTTCAGACCTCTGAAAGGGTCTGGGTTCCAGAGTACACTTTGAGAACCAGTATCCTAAGGCATTATTTATATGTAATGAAGTAATTTTCTCCTATGCAGCTAAAATGGTAGTAATTATATCCTTGAGAGAGATTTAGGAAAATAGTTACTCAAATAATTTTCAGTCTTCTTTGGGTCAGATGAATAACCCTGACTGAGAAAGGCTGAGATAGATTAACATTCAGATACATAGTACCCCTGTAACAGCAACTGGAACATAATGAAAGAAGCCATTATGTAAAAGAGAGGAAAAGAATATCTAGGAAGTAACACTGATGAAGTTGGTCTCTTGTACCTAGAAGACAGTCAAGTTAGATAAATAGATGTAATGCGTGAGCAAATGAATAGAAACAAAAAGAAGGTAAACAAAAACCTGACTACCGAGGGACCTCAAATTTTTTTCTTGTTTCCTACGTCCATTTCATTGACAATATAAGAGAAAAATGCTGCCAATCCTCAGCAAACTCTTAATAATAATAAATAAGTATAATGTTCTTATTCAGTGAGAGAATAAAATAGGAAGTATTCTTAGAATGAATTAAAACAAACCCACACAGTCTCCACCTCCACCTTTGACCTAAAGAGAAGGAAACTTCTGAATGTTTGTAAGTTTCTCTCTAATCTTGATTAGGTCAAATGGAATGGAAAAGCTGACTCTGCAATCACATTCAAGGTAGGAGTAGCCTACTGCCTTAAAAAATTATGTCATCTATGAAAGTATGGCACGTTGGTGAAATGAACTGAAAATCACATTTAAAGATAAAAGTAATAAAGTGCTTATTGCATCAAAAAAGAGGTAGGTTAGAACTCAATCTCCACCTGTAGCAGTCTGCTAAGGTTTGGCTAGTTGCTATTGTCCTCCAGGAATAATACAAAATTACCTAACAAATGATGTCCTTTGTAAACTGCAATGGGAAAAAAAAGCCATGGATAGTCAGACATATATTTTTGCAGCATCAAGGGCCATATACAGATCAAGTGGTAGTCAACAAAAGGCATGAGCCTTTTTATCATGTTATCAATTATATTCTATAGAAGATACTATCTGCATGACAAAAACCTTAGATGGTCAATCTCAGAAGCACTAAATTACTTTAAACCCAACATCTGACTAAAAACTAAAACAAAAGCAAAGTCCAAACATCCCAAAGCATATCATTAGACAGAATTTCTGTTATTTCTAAGCATGAAGATATTTAAGGGTGACAAAGCATTTTAAATAATTTCTAAAATACCAAGGTTAATAATGAAAAAGAATGTTTCCCAGCTTTACTTCATCATCTATATCCTGCTTTCCTCCTGTCAAGACAAATCAAAATTTCAGAAGGCAAATTAGTTCCTTAGAGTCCATGTTTTACTCCTAGCTAGCCAAGTCTTCCCACACAACACTTACTTCTCTAGAATCATGTAGCTAGCTCCACTGTGCCAGAATAATGAGAATCTTTTCTCCATAACACAGTAACTACCTAAGATGTGCTAGAAAAACCAAACTTGTAAAAAAAATTTCAGTACATCTCAAGAATATCACACAGATGCCGAGCTATTTCCTGATAACGATGACATTAATATTAGTCATCTCTTTCCTGAAGAGGACTGATTTTAAAATAATGAAATGACAATTTGATGAATGTCTAAAAATACCAAATCAAGTCTAAATAACAGCTTTTACATAAGAATTAAAAAATCAAAAATTTACATAAAAGGGTCCTATAATTAAGTGCAATTTTTGAAATGTCTCTGGTTTAAAAGATTCTCTTTCCCACCTTCAACATCCCAAGGAAATTTTTGTTAGCTTTGACATAAGAAATAATGATTATGAGTAAAGCCTTCAAACCTAAGAAAGCATGAACTACCATTTTTCCTTTGGCAACACACCAAGAAAAATTAGACAGTTTCCAAACTACACTTAAAAATCTTCATTACACCCATATATTTAATTAATTCTTTCCATAGTTCATAGATTTGTAACATAATTGTAACTACAAATAATTAGAAAGCTAAAAATATGACAAAATCAAAAATAAAATTATTATTTTGTTAAATTTCTACACTATTGAAAAGAAACTATTCAAAAAGTGGAAATTCACCTTTAATATTTGAGGCCCTGCATTAGTAATATACAGTTATATACTCGCATATATACAGAGTAAGTAAGTAGGAAAGAAAAGTACTCCCGACCCTGTAGAACAAGCTTACATAATCTTAACCATTTATCAAATACACTTCAGAAAAAACAAATTCCACACAAAACATTTTCTTATCTTTACTGTTATATCCCTTCACATAAAATTATATTTGAAGATAATTAAAGTACATAAAAGCAACTAGAATCATCACATTTCAAAACTAAAAGGGGTTCAGAAAAGTTACAGTCATTCATAAGAGTGACAGTTTTTTTTTATTTTTTTGCTAACGAAGATTGCCCTGAGCTAACATCTGTTGCCAATCTTCCTCTTTTTCTATGTGAGCCGCCACCACCACCACATCATGGCCACTGACCAGAGATGTAGGTCTGCACCCAGGAACCGAACCCAGGCCATTGAAGCAGAGTGCTAAACTTAACTACTAGGCCACTGGGACTGGCCCAACGGTGACATTTTTAAATGGAACATAAGTATCTAAATTCTGAGATAGAGTTCTTTCTACTACTTCTCACCAAATTTACAAGATTCCTTATATTATTATTGCTAGTAGTCTTTACCAAAGGGGTAGGGTAACCATCCTCTGCCATTAATATAATTTTGTTGGTGGTGGTGCTGTCAAGTCAATTCTGACACCTAGCAATCCCATGTATAGTAGAGCTGAAACCTGCTCAGTCTTTTTTACTTTTTATTGCAGTAACTTTGGATTATAACATTAATAACTTTCAGGTGTACATCATAACTGCCCAGTCTTTCTGCTCCATTTCTCACCTTCCAGCGCTATATCAGACAGTGTTCCACTGCTATGCATAAGGTTTTCAGGGCCAATTTTCCCAAAAGCAGATGGCCAGGTCTTCCTAGTCTGTTAGCCTGGAAGCTCACCTGAAATGTGTCTATTTGAAATACAGGTGGCCTAGCTTTCAGCATGAGAGCAACACACAGCAGCTAGTGTATGACAATGGAGAGAAGGGTGGTGTGGTTCCTTGACTGGGAAACAAACCCGGGCCACAGCGGTGAGAGCAGTGACTCCTGACTACTAGACCACTAGGGCTGGCTAATCCTAATATCCATCATCAATAATCACCAAGGAGATGGCTGCCAAGAGAGAGGACACAACCCAGCCCAAATATAATGTAAAACTGTGACTACAGATGATAATGAGCAGAATATCCAGATTTCTGTTCACTGGAAGGCTTATTTCTTTTCTTAAATTTTACACGAGAAATCTAAAAATTCTTTTAGAATCAGTTATTTGCCTTTTTTTCAAGTATCATACAAGTTAAGAATTCCCAGCCATCATGTGTACTTCCCCTTTATTTTTCTATAATTTTAATTATTTTATAATGAGAAAAAATACTTTTCACATATCCTTTTAGCAGGAGTCTACAGACTGTCGTCCACAGGCGAAGTCTAATCAGTTGCCTGTTTCTGTAAATAAACTTTTATTGGAACACATAAAAAAAAGTCTCAACCATCTTCTCTGGAATTTGTACCCTGAAACTTAAAACTCTCTGTTATCATAATATTTACCATTTCTAAAAATTTTATTCAATGTAAAAATTAAAAAGAGAGAGAGAGAAGTATATTTTAAAATATTTCTCTGCCTGTACTATCAAAATTTCTTTGAAAAAATTGTTAATCTAGGCACCTTAAAGATGAGATATTCTATTATTAACATCTTATATTGCTATATAAACAGATTAATAATAGCAGATTGCTCAAAATGAGAAATAACATTAGAAGCACTATCTTAAAAAAAAAAGGAAAAGAAATTTTGCAAAAAAAAAAATTCATCTAAAATTAGAAAGCTATCAAACCAAGAAAACCTCCCATCTTAAAACAAATGAACTCGATCTCATATGAAAGAACTCCCAATTAAAGTCATTTTAATAAAGCATACTTTAACTATACACTTGGATCACATATCTCTTTGGAACCCAAGTGTTCTTTTCCAATGACAAACGAAAATATTCAAGTAACGTATTTTAACATAGGTAAACAATCTAGTAAATTAGATATTCAATGCAGCAGTACAACAATAGGAAGAACACGGGCTTTGATACCAGAAGGGCCTGGATTCAGGCCCGGCTCTGCTATTATTCATTCCTTGTCAAGACACTTAACCTCTCTGAACCTCAGTTTCCTCAGCTGTCAATTACCTAATAACTGTGAAGATTAAAGGAGACAGCATATATAAAGTATTTAATAAGGTGTTAGCTTATACAAAAATTACTAAATGTTACCACATAGGGTTAATAACATCTAAGCACAGAAAAAGGGAGGCAGGAATTTGGGTGCCTGCATGTAAGTCGATTTTTAAAAAGCATAACATACAGTGATCATGGTTTATCAACACTAGAAATGCTAACTAAATGAAGGCTCGCAGCTTCTGGTTCTATGGCTCAAATACAAACACACAAGCTAGATCCAGTCAACCTGTCATAGACACTCAAGGGAACACAGCATAAGAGGAAAAGCAGAGGTTTTGAAACTAGATGTATTTGGGCTAGAATTCTGGCAATGTTAGCCTTAACTAAAAATAAATCTGATTCAAATAATAATTGTTTTAATTAGAACTTTCATTTTTAGTCATAAACACTAAATCTAATATTTTTCCTCCAAAAAAGCATATTCTCCATGAATTATATAAGTTAAATAATGCATTTTCTTCAGATGGTAGACACAGATATTTTGTGATTTTTAAAAATTTATTAGGGGCCACCCCATGACCGAGTGGTTACGTTTGAGTGCTCCATTTGGCAGCCCAGGGTTTCACAGGTTCGGATCCTGGGCACGAACATGGCACCGCTCATCAGGCCATGCTGAGGCAGCATCCCACATGTCACAGCTATAGAAGGACCCACAACTAAAAATACACGACTAACTACTGGGGGACTTTGGGAGAAAAAGGAAAAATAAAATCTTTAAAAAAAAAAATTTAAAAATTTTAAATTGTATTTCTAATATTAATTTTGAGACTACATCTGGAATATAACAGAAGACTTGGTTTTATAATTGTAAATACTAAGAGAAATTTTAAAATTTCAAAATAAAATGTTAAATTTGAAAATTTGGGGGATATTGTTATCCTATCCTTTTCTAAAGACAATCACCATCACTGTAGAAAATGGACGGTAAGTCATTTTATTTTGCAAAAACAAGAAAATGTGTGCATTATATACATTTTCTATTTTTCATAAAATATTTTCAAAACAGTATACATTTTAGAATTTCTATCCAATTTTGTTAAATATTGTTTTGTATAAAATAGAAAACTAAAGTAGATTGCTTTGGGAAAGTAAATATCAAAAATACATCCATTAATTTAGTTCAGCCTTTGTCCTTCTTTTTTTTTTTATTCAAACACTAGCAGAGATGAATTTTTATTTTTCCATTTCCACATTAAATTTCAATTAGTATAATTCCATTCAAAAGAAAGCAAATTCTACTGCTGAACCTGTTACATGTCTAAAACTTGATTATCATTAGAGATTAGTCATTAGGGTGACTTTTTAAAAACAAGTGAGGATGATTCTTTAATTCAACCTTCAACTTTATTTATTTTTTTAAAGATTTTATTTTTTTCCTTTTTCTTCCCAAAGCCCCCCAGTACATAGTTGCATTTTCTTCGTTGTGGGTCCTTCTAGTTGTGGCATGTGGGACACTGCCTCAGCGTGGTTCGATGAGCAGTGCCATGTCCGCATCCAGGATTCGAACCAACGAAACACTGGGCCACCTGCAGCAGAGCGTGAGAAGCCAACCACTCGGCCACGGGGCCAGCCCCAACTTTATTTCGAGAAGGTCCACTGCTATTATTCTTCACCAATTAGCGAGAATTACCTCATTTGATAAACGTGCTTACTAGGTACTAGATGCTGAGAATAAACTAGATGCTGAATAAACTACCATTCCTGTACTTGAGAAATTCACATCCTAGTAGAAGACAAAAAAGATAATTAGATTATGGCATAATGAGTGCTATGTTTACTTACAAAACCTATTCCAGAAAAGACTTGAGATTACCTATGGGAACATATAAAATATAATCAGTTGACTACATAAACTAAAACTAAGCAGGAAGATGAAAAATGTGGGAACATATCTCCACTTCCAAGCAGGATGGTAGACCAGTGCTCCCACAGAGTACAACTAGAAAAACTGGGGAGAGTGGGGATTACAGAAATCTTATGTTCGAAGGATGCAAAATGTTGCTGAAACAATAATTAGAGGCACTAAGGCTCCAGAGAGTGGGAAGCTCAAAAAGGTGAACTGACTGCTACAGCTGCTTTTACCCAGGAGCGTCTGCCAATTCTGAGTGCTGACAGAGTCTGGTACCCACAGAAGGTTGCTAGTAGGGGACAGAAAAACCAGTAAAGCTTTTGAAGGAGACTTGGGAAAGCCTCAAACACAGTATGACATTCTCTTTATCAGGAGACTAAAATCATAATCAGAAAGCCTCTGGAAAACACAACGAAGGATTTGCTAGTTTCAGAAGACAAAATAATAGTTTAGGACTACCAGAAAAACAGTGCTGGAAAATACACCAAATCTAGGATGGAAACTCTGGAGGGGCAAGGGCAAAGTATAGGCTGACCGAGACTTACCAGGGTTGAAATCCAGCCTGGATTCAGCACAATCTCTGACTGGACGAAGGTGATCAGCCACCACTCTATCTTCTGGAGGAAGATAACACTAGGAAAGAAGAGTGAGCACTATCCTCTACTATTGGCCATGGGCTCTTGGCCATGTTTTTCTCAGATTGGGTGGTACATTCCATCTGTTTACTCTACTGTGGTCTCTTTCTACTATGTTATGATGTCATGTTCTTTTTTTTTTTTTTGAGGAAGATTAGCCCTTAGCTAACTACTGCCAATCCTCCTCTTTTTGCTGAGGAAGACTGGCCCTGAGCTAGTATCCATGCTCACCTTCCTCTACTTTATACGTGGAACGCCTACCACAGCATGGCTTTTGCCAAGCAGTACCATGTCTGCACCCGGAATCCAAACTGGTGAACCCCGGGCCACTGAGAAGCGGAACGTATGAACTTAACTGCTGTGCCACCGGGCCGGCCCCTGTTATGTTCTGATGAACACTTTGACACATAATGGTCAACAAAAGGGTAAGTGTAATAGTACCAAAAAAACAATAAAAGAGCTAAAAAAAATCTAATACATATTATCTGGCATTCGATAAAAAATTCTAGACATGCCAAAAAGCTACATGACAAAAAGAGAGAGGGAGAAAGAAAACAGACAATAAAAACAGATATAAAGATGACCCAAATATTCTAAATCAATGATAAGAACTTTAACTATGATTAATATGTTCAAGAGAATAAAGGAAAAGAAGGATATAGATGAAAAGATAGGTATTTTAATCAGGGGATTCAAGTCCATTAAAAAAGAATCAAATAGGGGCTGGCCCCGTGGCCGAGTGGTTAAGTTTGCATGCTCTGCTTGAGCAGCCCAGGGTTTCGGTGGTTCAGATCCTGAGCACGGACATGGCACTGCTCATCAGGCCATGCTGAAGCAGCGTCCCACAAAGCACAACCAGAAGGACCTACAAATATATAAACAACTATGTACTGGGGGGCTTTGCAGAAAAGAAGGAGAAAAAAGAAGACTGGCAACAGACGTTAGCTCAGGTGCCAATCTTTATTAAAAGAAAAAGAATCAAATAGAAATTCTAGAACTATCTGGAATTGAAAACTTATGTGATGGGTTAAACAGTAGATGAAACACGGGAGAAGATATGATTAATGAACAAGAAGAAAAATCAACAGAAAATATATAAACTGAAACACAGAAAGAAAAAGAATATAGAAAATACAGAAAAGAATATAAGTCAAGCCGGGCCTGAGTTTAACATACATGTAATTGGAGTGTAAGAACAGACAAAATTTCCCCAAAACTGATGGAAGAGCAATGAAAAGGGTAAATATGTCGGTAAATACAAATGGATATCCCCTGAATAACGAGTGTAAAATACAGTAATAAAATAATCTTGCAGAATTTAAAACACACAGATTTTAAAAGTATATCTTAGGATGAGGGAGAACAAATAGTTCTGACATTACTGGAGAAGCAGTAAAAGTTAAATTTGTTTTAGATGGTGATAAATCATGAGTAACTGCCAGAAAAAGGATATACATCAAATATATATATATATAGAAAAAGAACATATGACTAATAAGATCATAGAAAAACTGGAATAGTGGAATAAATGGAATAATAAACAAATACTTTACTGAGGGCCTGGTCTGGTGGGATAGCAGTTAAGTTTGCACACTCTGCTTCAGCAGCCCGGGGTTCACCAGTTTGGATCTCAGGCATGGATGTACACACTGCTTATCAAGCCATGCTGTGACAGGTGTCCCACATATATAAAGTAGAGGAAGATGGGCACAGATGTTAGCTCAGGGCCAATCTTCCTCAGCAAACAGAGGAGGATTGGCAGTGGATGTTAGCGAAGGGCTAATCCTCCTCAAAAAAAAAACAACAACAACAAAAGCCAGAGCAATTAGGCAAGAAAAAGGAATAAAAGGAATCCAAATAGGGAGGGAAGAAGTGAAACTCTCGCTGTTTGCAGACGGCATGATCTTATATATAGAAAACCCCAAAGAATCCACTGGAAAACTTTTAGAAAGAATCAACAACTACAGAAAAGTTGCAGGGTATGGGATCAATTTACACAAATCAGTAGCATTGCTATACTCTAACAATGAACTAACAGAAAAAGAACTCAAGAACACAATTCCATTCACAATTGCAACAAAAAGAATAAAATACCTCGGGGTGAATTTAACTAAGGAAGTGAAAGACCTATACGACAAAAACTACAACGCTTTTCTGAAAGAAATGGATGACGACATAAAGAGATGGAAAGGCATTCCATGCACATGGGTGGAAGAATAAACATAGTTAAAATGTCCATTCTACCTAAAGCAATGTACAGGTTCAATGTAATGCCAATCAGAATCCCAATGACATTCTTTACAGAAATAGAACAAAGAATCCTAAAATTCATATGGGGCAAAAAAAGACTCCGAATTGCTAAAGCAATCCTGAGAAAAAAGAACAAAGCTGGAGGCATCACAATCCCTGACTTCAAAACATACTACAAAGCTACAGTAATCAAAACAGCATGGTACTGGTACAAAAACAGGTGCACAGATCAATGGAACAGAATTGAAAGCCCAGAAATAAAACCACACATCTCTGGACAGCTAATCTTTGACAGAGGAGCTGAGGGCATACAATGGAGAAAAGAAAGTCTTTTCAACAAATGGTGCTGGGAAAACTGGAAAGCCACATGTAAAAGAATGAAAATTGACTATTCTTTGTCACCATTCACCAAAATAAACTCAAAATGGATCAAAGACCTAAAGGTGACACCTGAAACCACAAGGCTTCTGCAAGAAAACGTAGGCAGTACACTCTTTGACATCAGTATTAAAAGGATCTTTTCGGACACCATGTCTTCTCAGACAAGCGAAACAATAGAAAGAATAAACAAATGGGACTTCATAAGACTAAAGAGCTTCTTCAAGGCAAAGGAAAACAGGATTGAAACAAAAAAAACCCCACTAACTGGGAAAAAATATTTGCAAGTCATACATCCGACAAAGGCTTAATATCCATAATATATAAAGAACTCACACAACTCAACAACAAAAAATCAAACAACCCAATCAAAAAATGGGCAGGAGACATGAACAGACATTTCTCAAAAGAAGATATACAGATGGCCAATAGGCACACGAAAAGATGTTCATCATCACTGATCATCAGGGAAGTGCAAATCAAAACTACACTAAGATATTACCTTACACCCATTAGAATGACAAAAATTAACTAAAACAAATAGTAACAAATGTTGGAGAGGTTGTGGAGAAAAAGGAACCCTCATACACTGTTGGTGGGAATGCAAACTGGTACAGCCACTATGGAAAACAGTATGGAGATTTCTCAAATAATTAAAAATAGAACTACCATATGATCCAGCTATCCCACTACTGGGTATCTATCCAAAGAGCTTGAAATCAGCAATTCCAAAAGTCCCATGCACCCCAATGTTCATTGCAGCATTATTTACAATAGCCAAGATGTGGAAGCAACCTAAGTGCCCATCAACTGATGAGTGGATAAAGAAGATGTGGTATATATACACAATGGAATACCACTCAGCCGTAAAAAAAGAACAAAATCGTCCCATTTGCAACAACATGGATGGACCTTGAGGGAATTATGTTAAGTGAAATAAGTCAGATAGAGAAGGACAATCTCTGTATGACTCCACTCATATGAGGAATTTAAAAATGCAGACAAAGAGAAGAGATTAGTGGCTACCGGGGGAAGCTGGGGTGGGGGGTGGGCACAAAGGGTGAAGGGGTGCTCCTACAACACGACTGACAGACAATAACGTACAACTGAAATTTCACAAGATCTAACCTATCATTAACTCAATAAAAATTTTAAAAAAACTTTACTGATATAAGAAAATAGAAAAAAGTGAACACAAAAAAGAGTAAAATTGTAGTTAAAAACTCAAATATAATAACATTAAATGTAAATGGGCTAAATACTCTAAATAAAAAATGAGACAAAATGCAAAATCGATTCTAACCTGCCTACAAAAGACACTTTAAGGACCCAGAAAGAATGAAAGTTAAGAAAGGAAAAAGATTGGGGCTGGCCCCGTGGCCGAGTGGTTAAGTTTGCGCGCTCCGCTGCAGGCGGCCCAGTGTTTCGTTGGTTCGAATCCTGGGCGCAGACATGGCACTGCTCATCAAACCACGCTGAGGCAGCGTCCCACATGCCACAACTAGAAGGACCCACAACGAAGAATATACAACTATGTACTGGGGGGCTTTGGGGAGAAAAAGGAAAAATAAAATCTTTAAAAAAAAAAAAAAAAAAGAAAGGAAAAAGATAGATCATACAAACACTAATTAAAAGAAAACTATTTTAACTATATTAATAGCAGACAAACAGACTTTAAGGCAGTAACAGTACAAGAGATAAGAAGGACATTTCATGAAGACAAAGGAATTAAACCACTAGGAAGAGATCATAATTCTAAAGCTGCACACACCTAGTAAGAGTGCAACAAAATATTTACAGCAAAAAATGACAGAACTAAAAGGAGAAACAGACAAATCTACACTCATAGAGACAGATTTTAATACATCTCTCTCAATACCAGATAGACTAAGCACACAAAAAACTAGTAGGATACAGAGGATATGAACAACACAAGAAACTCTGGATCTAAGTGGCATATACAGAACATGCAATCAACAGTGCCAGAATATATATTCTTTTCAAATGCACATGAAATATTTATCACAATTAACCATATGCTGCATCATAAAGCAAGCATAAACAAAATTTTAAAAGTTTAAAATCTTTCAGAATATGTTCTCTGCATAGTGGAATTAAGTTAGAAATCAGTAACTAAAAACACAAAATTCTCAACTGTTTGAAAGTTAAAAATACATTTTTAAATAATCCATGAATCAAAGAAGAAATCCCAACAGAAATCAGAAAACATTTAAAACTAATTAATAATGAAAATACAATTATTAATTTAAAAACAGGAACTTAAAGAAAGTGGAAGAAAGAAAATAGTAAAGACAAGAAGAGAAATCAATGAATTAACAAACCAATGTACAACAGAAAAAATTAACAAAGCCAAGGGTTTTGGCTTTTGGTTCAAGGGTTGGTTCTTTGAAAAGATTAATAAAATTTCTAGACTCCTAGAAAGACAAAAACATGGGAAAAGCAGAGATTACCAATACTACGAGAAAAAATTGAAAATGACTACAGATTTTTTATTTTTTTGAGGAAGCCCTTAGCTAACATCTGCTGCCAATCCTCCTCTTTTTGCTAAGGAAGACTGGCCCTGAGCTAACATCCGTGCCCATCTTCCTCTACTTTATATGTGGGACACCTACAACACTATGGCTTGCCAAGCGGTGCCATGTCCGCACCCAGGATCTGAACCGGGGAACCCAGGGCCACCGAAGAGGAACATGCAAACTTAACTGCTGTATCATCAGGCTGGCCCCTAGAGATTTTTTAAAAATAAAAAGATATTAAGAAAAACTTTAAACTTGAGAGCATCAATGAAATGGGTGTATTCCTTGAAGAACTTGCTGAATCTGCTAACAAGAAACAAGAAATCTGAATTATTCAGTATCTATTAATTAAACTGAATCTGTTACTAAAAAACTTTCCACCAAGACAATCTGCAGTTCAGATTTCTTCTCTGGTGAATTCTTCCAAAAGTTTAAGAAAGAAATAGTATTAACCTTACACAAACTCTTCTACAGAACAGAACAAAAAAAAATTTCTCAACTTATTTTACAACGTCAGATAAACTTAATGACAAAGCTAGACAAGAACACTACAAGAAAGAACAAGTACACACCAATCTCTTCTGTGAACAAATATGCAAAAATCTCAAATAGAACAGTAACTCACTTAATGCAAAGACATGTTAAAAAGATAATAATACAGCACAACCAAGTGTTTTTTATTTCAAAGTTGTTTAGCATTCAAAACTCAATCAAGATAATTCACAATATAATTCATAAACAGAAAAAAAGGGAAAGAAATCATATGTCCATCTTGATAGACAGAAAAAGCATTTGATAATACAGTATTCAGTATCCACTTATGATGAAAATTCTCAGCAATCTAGAAGTAGAAGGGAACTAAGAAAAACCTACTGCAAACATCACACAATGGTAAAATTGTTAATGCTTTCTGCAATACTGTGGTCCTAGCCAGTGCAGTAAGACAAGAAAGAAAAGGCACAAAGCTTGAAAAAGGAAGAAATAAAACAAGCAGAGGACATGACTGCATACTCAGAAAGTTAAAAAAAAACTGCAGAAAATGTTAGGATTAATAAGTAAACCGGGTAAACTTAGTAGACTACAAGACCAATATTTTAAAAGGTCAATTTTATGTCTGTATATCAGTAAAAAAAAAAAAAAAAGAAAAAGAAAGAATGAAAAATATTTTAAATGATCTGTTACAGTACTATAAAAATATCAAATATGGAAGAATAAATCTAAAAAGAGATATGTAATAGAGTCATGCATTGCTTAACAATGGTGATACGTTCCAAGAAATGCATTACTAGGCATATCATCACTGTGCAAACATAATAAACTATACTCATACAAACCTAGATGATATAGCCTACTACACATGTAGGCTATAGAGTAATCTTACGGGACCACTGTCGTATATGTGGTCCATCATTGCCTGAAACGTCATCATGCAGTGCATAACTGTATTCAAAACTATAGAAATTTGAGAAAAATTTCAGAATACTTAAATATATGACAGGATATATTATGTTCACGGATTGCATGTAAGTCTTTTTTTCTTTTAAGATTGGCCCTGAGCTAACATCTGCTGCCAATCTTCCTCTCTCCCTGACCTGGAAAGCCCCAGTACATAGTTGTATATCCTAGTTGTAGGTCAGTCTAGTTCTTCTATGTGGGATGCCGCCACAGCATGGCCTGATGAGTGGTGCATGGGTCCACACCCAGCATCTGAACCAGCGAACCCCGGGCTGCGTAAGCAGAGCACGCAAACTTAACTACTCAGCCATGGGGCCAGCCCCTGCATGTAAGTCTTGATGTTGTGAAGATGACAGTTTTCCCAAAATCGATTTACATTTTCAGTGCAATCTTAAAAATCCCAGGAGATTTTTTAATGGAAATTGACAAGTTGATGCGTAAAATTTAGTTTGCAAAGGCCAAGAACTGCCAAGACATTCTTGAAAAACAAAGCTACAGAATTTATATTACCAAACATCGAAACATATATAGTTATTGAGTCAGTATGACATTAGCTCAAGGGTAGCCAAATAGACTACTGGAACAGAAGAGAGAGTGCAGAAACAGACACACAAATGATCCAGTTATCTGACATAATAAATGTGACACTTGAGTATAGTGGGGAAAGCATGGTCTTTTTTAAATAAATGCGTCAACTGATTTCTCTAAAGGAAAATATTTAATCTTGACTCCTATACTTCACAGAGCCAGGCCTGGTGGTCTAGTGGTTAAGATTCCATGCTCTCAGCACTGTAGCCCAGGTTTGTTTCCAGGTCAGAGAATGACACCATCCATCAGTCAGTTGTCATACTCTGGTGGCTGCATATTGCTGTGATGCTAAAAGCTATGGCACTGATATTTCAAACAGGTTTCAGTGGAACTTCCAGACTAAGTCAGACTAGACAGACCTGGCCATCCATTTCCGGAAAAACTGGCTGTGAAAACCCTATGAATAGCAGCGGAACATTGTCTGATGTAGCGCCAGAAGGTGAGAGGATGGAGCAAAAAGACCAGGCAGGGTTCTACTCTGCTGTACACAGGGTCATTAAGTGTCAGAATTGACTCAATAGCACTAACAACAAATACTTCACAGAATAAACAAAAACTACAGGTGGATTGTTGAATATAAATGTAAAAAAGTAAAACAATAAAGCTTTTAGAAGGAAACAGAATATTTTCATTACTTTGGAGCAAGCTTACTTCTTAAGCCAGTCACAATAAGCGCTAACCATGAAGGAAATTTATGGACTACTTTACAATTAAGAACTTCTAGTCATCAAAACATGATATACAGATAATGAAAAATCAAGCCACCAAATGGGAGAAAATATCTGCATTACATATAGCCAGCAAAAGACCTGCATACAGAATGTACAAAGAACTACACATCAAACAAACAAAAAATCAGAGCTCCCAGTTGATAAATAACTTGAATTGGCACTTCACAAAAGAGCATCTCCAACAGCCAAGAGACTTATGGAAAGGTGCTTAACTTCATTAGACATAAGGGAAATACAAATTAAAACCACCATGTGATACCCCAACAAACACACCAGAATGACTAAAATTAAAGCCAGAAAAATTTCAAGTGTTAGTAAGGAGGCAGAGCAACTGGAACTCTTATACATTGCTCACTAGTACATAAACTGGTACAACTCCTTGGGAAAACTGTTGTATCCACTGAAGCTGAACTGACCCAGAGATATATTTTATAAATCTGTAAAACTGAATATAAGAGTGGATAAGCTTCACATATTCCCCCTTGACTATCATATCTCTCAACTGAGCTTCTGACATTTATCAATCAGCAGTGAAGCTAAGGTAACACACTTTAATAAATGTGTGGGGGACAGCTACTCTCTGTTGTCAGTTGAAGATGAACCCAGTTTAGCTAGGGGAAGAGATAATAGCTTCTGCGAACGCTGAGAAGCCTACCTAGGACTAGTAGCTGAAAAGATGATCATCCTGCCTCCACTGTGAACAGCTACTGTTAGGGCTCTAAGAATCCTTAGAAATGATACTGAACCTGCTCCACAGCAATATAACCAATGTTGATAAAGCCTCAACCCAAGTTCAACTACATACAGCCTGACTAAAAGAGCTTTAGCCAAAAATATAATTACTAAAGCCAAGGTATGAAAAGTCTTATGAGGTCACACTCAAACAGTGACAAGAAAAGTAAGTCATTGAATTTAGTTATTTAAAGGATTATACTGCCAATAATATTCAGTCACATTTCACATATCTGTATTTCACCCACCCAATTCAAGCATAGTAATAGACATCTTTTTCTGATTATTCAGCAACCAGAATGTTAAGAAGTTCAAAGTGCTAAAGCTCACTCACTTAACTCAGGCCTCTGGTGTCTTTTTTTTTTTAAACATATGATAAATTTACTTATCTGCTTTCCCAATTCACAACCAATCACAATTAGCAAGTCAGGATGGGAAGCACAAAGGAAAGAGCTGCTAGAAAGAAACAGGCAGAGTTGTGAGAAGTAACAGCTAATTTGGTAGGAAGAGACAGCAAAAGTGACAAGAACTCCAAATACACAACCTCCTGGGGCCATGTGGCAAAAAGCCTCAAGAGGGACCTCAAGAGTCTCCAAGAGCAGCCACTGCACAGGCATATTCAGAGAAACAGATCCAGACTAAGGTCAGCAATAAGGATTATATGATGCTACAGAGTCTTTTCAAAGAAGGTAGGGAAATGTGTAATCCTTTCTTAAAAGAAATTCATTCAAAATGTTTTAAATATTATTGTTTATTGTGGTTTAAATCTGAACACTTAAATTATAAGCTGCAGTTATAGAGAAGATCGTGCTCCACAATAAACGCTGAGTAAAGCACTATAGTTGATGGGAGAATTTAAAGCCTAACTCAAACAATAATTACATGGAAAATATGAGCAGCTCATTCCCCGACTACACGGGAAAAATGAGGCACAACTGTTATTTGAAATAACATTCAAGTTACAAAATAATATCTTGACCTATAGAAAACTAAGAACAACTACGTACGTCATTAAAAGTACTTTAATTTTGAAAATCACCGTTTGTCTCCACTCTGCTTAGCTTATCACATTATCTCCTTAAATCACTCATTAGTCCTTTCTATCTACAAGACAGAAAAATTATAACTTTGTGTGGAGAGTTTCTCTTAAAGTATTGATTTAAAAGTTTAACAAATAGTTTTAAATCTGTTTATGAATATGTATTTAAACGTATATTTTAATAATTTTCTCATAAAACAATGTTAACTCATAAAAAGAGACTTTAGATTTTAACTCCCTTTATCAAGAGAACTAAAATCAAAGAAATATATAAGCTTTTCAATAAACTACAAAGCTTAAAAGTGACAGAAAAAACAATATCTGATTTTTCTATGGATGAAAAATGCAGGTTAAAAAAAGCCTGAAGGACTTTAACGATTTAATTGTTCAAAATTCAAAACGGTAGGGGCTGGCCCCGTGGCCGAGTGGTTAAGTTCACATGCTCCGCTGCAGGCGGCCCAGTGTTTCGTTGGTTTGAATCCTGGGTGCGGACATGGCACTGCTCATCAAACCACGCTGAGGCAGCGTCCCACATGCCACAACTAGAAGGACCCACAACTAAGAATATGCAACTATGTAACGGGGTGCTTTGGGGAGAAAAAGGAAAAAAATAAAATCTTAAAATAAAAAAAAAAAAATCAAAACGGTAGAGAATATGCAGGGAAAATAGTAGTAGTTGGTGCACAGAACTAAAGTCAGTCTGTGAATATTTTGGAGTTGAGTATGGAATATTTAGAGGCCTCAAATGACCTATTTTCTCTCCACCACAATCTGCGAAAAACATAATAAAACTATTTATTTGCTGAGATAAATACCATCCAAGTATTTGTAGTCTACAATATACTGAAAAAAAAAACTGATGAAATACCTACAATCACAATGAACCAATATTCAACTCAATTCAATTCAATTCCTAACTATCCTACCTAACCAAACAACCTCCTTCGACAGTTGAAACTATAACAATATTGTTCTTGTATAAGGCATTTTAAACCTAAAGAACTGTGTAGTTATATAGTAAGGTTTTAAACCTAAACTGAGAGTATGTCTAAGTTGTTCAAGGGGTAAGGAAAAGCAATGCTGTATAAGTATTAACATACACTAGAATGATAGTGGGGGGCGAGTTTGGTGTGGTTTTGGAAACTGTTCAATTTTTGTAGAACAGCAGAGAATCACAAAATGGAAGGCAGAGTTCAAATGTTTTTGTTTATAGAGAAAAATGCACATGCCTCATCAAGCTACCATTAAACTTATGTCTATCTGTACCTACTAGTATTAGGAGAAATTCAAAACCAAATATGAGCACATTTTGCTTGAAGGCTATTATTAGCTTTAGGGCTGCCTTGAAGGTTACCAATGATCTAGTCCAAGATTATTTTACATATGAGAAAAGGGGAAAATGGGAAGGTTGCATAGCTTGTTAAAGGACATACAACTAGATATTGACAAGGTAAACTTAGAACTCAATTATATTTACACTAAACCAACTTCTTCCAAACTTAAATATCAAATCACCTCTGATTTGACAAACAAGAATTTAAAAATGAAATCATTAAGACACATGGGTGAGATACCAAGGATCTGGTAACTTTAAAAGGCAGAGAAAAGCAACAGAAATGTATAGTGATTTGTCCATTTGGGTGAATTTGAGGCAGGACTACATAAAACATCTAAATGGCCTACAGTGACTTTTTTTCCAACCAGTAAAAGTCTTTTAGACAAAGCCTATCAAATAGATCCCATAACTAGACAAGGATGATAATTTACATGCACCGTCAACTATTTGGATATTTAGAAGAGCCTTAGTGGGGCCCATCTCATGGCGTAGTGGTTAAGTTCAACACGCTCTGCTTCAGTGGCCCAGGGTTCAGTTCCCAGGCACAGACCCACACAACTCGCTGGCCACCACGCTGTGCTGGCAATCCACATACAAAATAGAAGCAGACTGGCACAGATGTCAACTCAGGGTGAATCTTCTTCAAGCAAAAAGAGGAGGATTGCCAACAGATGTTAGCTCAGGCTGAATCTTCCTCAGCCAAAAAAAAAAGAACAGCCTTAGTAATATTATCCACATAAATAAATAAACAAATTGAAATTGAAGCCAGAAACTGGAGTTTATTTTAGCAAGAATACTAAATTTATGTGTAAACTCTAACTAAAGTCAGTACTTATATTCATTTCAGAGTAGAAAAGAATAATTCAGCAAACAAAATAATGAAAATACAGGTAGCCCAGACAGCTATCCACACATATCAGTGTGATGTGACTGAAATTTCTTAAACATAATTTAAAATGTAATTTAAGCAAGGTTGAGATATGTCTCTTTCTTCTCCTGAACTGCCTCCGATGAGAGCAAATGAACATTAAATGACCTAAAACTAGCCATGACAAAAATGGAAAAGCAAAAGGAATAGTACCTACCACTGAATTTACTCGTTCAATAAATATTTACTGAGTGTCAGGTGCTATGGCAGGAAGTAAAACAATTTTTAAAAAAGAAGACTAAGCAAATACACAAGTTCATTGCTCTGTGAAGTTTGTCTGTTGGAGGTTTTATGAAATACATTATCCCAAGAAACACTGTATATGTTGGAGCCTGCTTGAGACCATCCTCTTTAAGAAAAAATAATTCTTTTTAATATCTGTAAAATAAAGGTAAGAAAATCAGCCTCTTATTGTTCTATTTACCTAACTTAAAAAAAAAGATTTGCCTAGATTTTTAAAAACTTAATACAGTCTATCTTTCTGGCAAGAGTGCATCCCAGACAGTACAAATGGTAAATTAAACAGATTCCATATCATTTTACTGTTTACAACTCAAAGTGCCACAACAGTCAGTGAAGCAGGTCTTCCTGCTAGATAGGGGAAGATTTGTAAGAGCTCTAGTTAAAAAAAAAAAAAAGTCACCCAAAGTTATTGAATATAAATCCTAGTATAAATATCTGTATTCTGTTTAAGATGCTGGCACATTTTTACACAAGCAAAAGAAAAAATAGAGATACAAATTGCAAAGGAGGAAAAGGTTTCATCATTCCCTGATTCTTAGAGGATTATCCACAGTTGACGATGAGGGGTTTGATGGAACAAAGTAATTTTAAAATAACTTCATGGTTCAAAGGAGCTCCTAAGAAATGGATGGCTAGGACTTCAATTTTTTTTTAAATACCCAGAAATAAGATTCAAAATAAATCAGCGTGTTAAAAATTAGTTATTTCTGAATACCAGGTTTATGGAAACTATTCCTTTTATGTTGCTATATTTTCTAGAGGCAGGGAATACTACGTTTATAACTAGAAAACATTTAAGGAAAGGCAGACCTTGGGGTAAATCATTAACACGAAGACTAGGTGTCCTCCATAATAGACTCTTGATAACAACTGCAGAAAACAGCACCAGCAATGCAATTTAAAAGTGGAGAGGAATACACGCGCGCGCGCGCACACACACACTTGGCTAGCTTGCAGTAGGCACTCAATATTTGTGGCAAGAAATATCTGAATTTACATGCAAACAAGCCAAAATAAAATGCACTCGGCTTTTGTGGCAACACAGTAAACAATCACAATAACGACCATTTTACCAAAAGCTGGCTGACAGCTTAATGTGCAATACACGAAAGAGCTCTGCCTCTCTGCCTCCTCCTTTACTCTGACATTCGATTGCACATTCAAAACAAATCCTCCCCCAGCCCCGCCCCAAGCCCTACCCGAGGCTGCTTCCAGCCCTGGAACCGACGGGAAAGCCCGGGCCTCGGCGGCGCCCAGACTCGGAGGCGCCCGGGGCGCTGCGGGCAGCGGCCACGCCCGACGCGGCACAGGCTGGAGCGTTGGTGCTACAGCCCCTCGGCTCCGGGCCCCAGGGCTCGCGCGCTCGCCCTCGCCCTCGCCCGCGGCGCCGGCGGCCTCCTCCCCGCTCCCGAGCGGCGGGCCGCGCCGTACCTGCACACCGTGATCAGGTTCCTCCTCTCCACCGCAGCATTGCGGGCGCTCAGGCTCTTCTTGTTGCCGCCGCCGCGGCTCCCGCTCAGGCCCCCCAGGCTCCGGGAGGCCATGGAGGGCTGACCCCCGCTCCCTTTTGTCTCGTGCGACCCCGCCCGCCCCCTACACCTGCTTTCCAGAGCTCTCCCTCGGTCTGCGGCCGTGGTGGCGCGGGAGAGTCGGAGGGAAGGAGCGCAGATGGAGGGAGGGTGTGGAAGACGGCGGCGGACTCGCACCGGGGACTGACGGCTCGTGCTCGCACCCGAGCTCCTCACACACATACACACTCACGCGCGCACACCACTCCGGCCCTTGCGCGCGCCGCCGCCCGCCGGGCGGGTCCGCGTCGGGCGCTCCCCCACCTCCCGAGGGACCTGGAAAGCCGGCGCGCGCGCGCCCGCCGGCCCCGCACGCCCAACCACCGGCACTCGGCCACCACAAGCGCTCCGGCCGCGGCAGCTGAGGTGAGGCCTTGGGCCTCGCGCGCGCAGCCCCGCCCTCCGTGCACCTACCCGGGCAACGCCGCCCCACCTGCAGCCAATCGCGGCGCGCGAGGGGCGGGGCCGGCCGTGCGGAGCGTTAAAGCAACGTGGTCGAGCCCCGCCTCGGCGCGTGGGCAGCTGTCAAGATGCCGGGCTCGCGCTCGGCGCCCGCGTGCGGGAGACAGTCAGCGCGCCTGGGAGCAGCGCTGCTCTTTGCTCCCGGGTGGAGGGTTGCGGAGCACGGAAGTGCCCAGGGCGGATTACTGACCCTAGCCTAACTGCTGAGATCTCTAGCTTTAATGGCTGATCGTTTTCCCCGAAGCCCGCTCCCCAGTCCTGTGGCATCTGTCGCAACAGCGCCGAGAACGCGGCAGCGCCAGCTCCCGCACCCCATCCAGGGCCCGACTCCCAGGAAAGGAGCGGGGTTCCTTTTGTCCTAACGCCTGTACTGCCTGATAAACAGCCGCAAATAACCGGAGGAGGGAACTTGTCCCTGGAATACCCCTCTTGGGCGTCTGTGGTGGGATTTCTTGACACTTCCCGCCACGTCGCCCCTACCCTAGCCCCAGCAGGCCTGCGGCTGGCACTGACCGCCCACGAAAGAACGAGCGCGGTGCGAGCGTACAGTCTTCTCCCAGCGCCCTGCTCTGTCCGGGGCGCGGACCTCCGAAATGGGTGAGGGGAACGGCGAGCCTAGGGGTGGTTCGGCCTTGGCTCGGCCCGTTGCCCCCTGCCAGAGGTCGGGAGGGAGTGCTGTCCTCGTCGCGCGGGTTCGGAACCTCGCGCCCACTTTCCAGAGCTTCTCCACCCCTCGGGCCTTACTTGCGGAAGGGTCCTGGCTTCGCCCAGTTCTCTGGCACTCACTTAGGTCAGCCTTCGACCTCCCGTTGTATCAATATGCCCAGATTTTAGAGTGAAATACTTAATGCCTACTGTCCCCGTGGGGCATAGCACGGGCTGTGCATAGAACAGGTTCTCAATAAATGTTTGTTAAATTTAACTTGAAGTCACATTTGGCAATATTTTACAGTTTGAGTGGCTCCAAAATCCATATAACTTCCAGCTCTAGTTTTGAAGTTTCTGTCAAAGAAGGTTATAGAATATACAGTTTACTGTAGATATCTCTGTACTTCTCATATGGTAGTATATATTTTAGGTCAGTGAACTTGTTCCCAAACATTTCTTGTCTGCTCTATGGTGACATAGAGGCTTGTAAGAAAGTTTACCCTCCTAGAAGCTCCAACTTAACTGGTCTCTTCTTGCTAGCCCAACAGGTTGAATTCAGACTTAGCCATCAGGAAACAGATGCACTGGCTGTGCAGGCAGTCTCAGCAAAATATTTGCGCTGGCAATGACAAATGGTCCTCAAATTGAAATTATTCTTGTTTAAACACGGATTAAAACTGCACAGGGAAAAGAGTGGAAAGCCAATAATTATCAAGAAAATTCCTAGACACCCATGCTGGTTTGTCCTGAAGAAGGGAGAGAAACATGTCTGAAACGCTTTCCAAGAAGACAAAGCTAAGTGGTCATATCAGATAGAGAAAAGTGAGGTGTCATTATTCTCAAAATTGGCTTTCTAGCCTGAGATACATTTTCATGTGACTTGTACTACTAATTTATGACTGAGGACTTAGTAAAACTCCATCTTAGATGTCTAGGTAATAATACTACTTCCAAATGCCACTTTTAGGGGAGTCAGTTGACATGGGTGCTTACTGAACAAGATTTCTCCTTAAAACAAGCCATCGTGCGTACAGCATGTTGTTAAACTGCCACATGGGGGCCTTATTTGATAAAGCTTTTTCTTAATTATCCTCAGCAGTATGTCCTGGGTTTCATTCTTTCTCTACATTACTAATCTAGAGATAATTAATCAATTGTATCCAGTACAAAGTATACTACTACTATAGAGCCACGTGAGTTTTCACACTACTTTTTGAACTTCTCTCAGCATCTATTACAATTCTTTATTTTACTTATCTGAGCATTTGCACAAAGGTTATTCAGAGATGTAAAAAGAATCACAACAAAAATAATTTCAAAGTAGATGGCCAAATTAACCTATAAGAATTCGGTAGAAATGAATGGGCAGACCATACTCATTCACCATTTTCCCAACCTCCTCCTTCTTTCCATCAAAAAAGACAAAATTACAACTGTAACATATACAATGTCCTCAAATCTAAAATGCTGTAAGCCAGAGAGATTATCAAACCATCGTTTATCTTAATCTCCAAAGAAGAAGTGGACTTTCTAAGTATGCCCAAACCTAGCAGCCATACAGAAAAGACAGATACAGTTGAACATACAAATTTTTTTAAAATACACAAAGCAAGTTTCACCATAAGCAAAATTCAAGGAAAATAGGCTGAGAAAATACGTTTGAAACATATCATGGACAAAAAGCTTATTTTTCACATACACAGTACTCCTGCAGATCAATAAGACCTGTTTCAGTAGAATAATGACCATGTAAGCCAAACAGTAGAGAGTAAAAGAGTTAGTGGGAAGTGAGAATCACACAACTCTTTAAAAAAGAGTTTTTTGTGAAGGGGGGAGAAATAAAGAAGAGTGGCATAGAGAAATGTTGAGTAGAGAGGAATGTTGGTGTTTTCTCCCTATTATTGTGTTGTCACTTTTCATGCAAGTGACTTGAGCACATCTTAAAGCTGATGGAATGAACCCACTGGGAGGCAAAGCTTAGTAATGCAAGAGGGGGGAAAACGGTCAGAAGTGAGAATGCAGAAAAGCAATGGGATGCGAGGCACAGATGAATAGATTGACCTTTGGTTAAAGGAACTAATTCTTAATTGTAACTACAGAGAAGGGTGGGAGTATGGCTGCAGATATAAATAGTTTTGAACTTTTATTATTAGAAAGTCGAGGAAGTTCCCATCTGATAACTTCTGCTTTTTCTGTAAATAAAAGACAAAGTCACCAGCTGAAGATTCAAATAGTCCTTCTTATAGTGCATAGTAGAATAAGTTGACTAATGAAATTTAGGTCTCCTGGTCAGTGTTGGAGGACTGACTTGAGATTGGTGGTGATGAGTTTACCGTGAGACACATCCACCCTATTGTGTGACTTTCTTGGACATTGTTAGTGTCTCAGTCAGCTGGGGCTGCCATAACAAAATACCACAGTCTGGACGGCTTAAACGACAGAGATATATTTTCTCATAGTTCTAGAAGCTGACCAGTCCAAGATCAAGGTGCCAGCCAATTTGGTTCTTTGGATTGCGAGTGAGAGAACAAGCTCTCTAGTGTCTCTTCTTTTTATTTTATTTAATTTATTATTTTTTTAAGATTTTATTTTTGCCTTTTTCTCCTCAAAGCCCCCTGGTACATAATTGTGCATTTTTAGTTGTTGGTCCTTCTAGTTGTGGCACGTGGGACACCTCCTCAGCTTGGCTTTTTTTTTTTTTTTTGAGGAAGATTAGCCCTGAGCTAACTGCTGCCAATCCTCCTCTTTTGGCTGAGGAAGACTAGCCGTGAGCTAACATCCGTGCCCATCTTCCTCTACTTTATATGTGGGACGCCTACCACAGCATGGCTTGCCAAGCAGTGCCGTGTCCTCACCCCGGGATCCGAACCCGCCAACCCCAGGCCGCCGAAGCAGAACGTGTGCACTTAACCGCTGCACCACTGGGCCAGCCCTAGTGTCTCTTCTTATAAGGGCACTAATCTCATCTTTAGGCCCCACCTGCATGACCTCATCTAACCGTAATTACCTCCCAAAGGCTCCATGTCCAAATACCATCACATCAGGGGTTAGGACCTCAATGTATGAATTTTGGGGGAACATAAGCATTCAGTCCAGAACAGTTAGGCTGCTGGCAGGCAGGTAATAAGGAAAATGTCGATTTCATGCAGGTCTGAGATTTTATGAAAGGGTAAAAGGAAAAGACGGAAATACAAGGAGGTTTGGGATGTTAACAAGATTGTGATTCTAACGTACTTTTAAGTTGGATCTAGAGAGGTAAAGAAGAAAGGAGAGAAGTGATGGATTGGAGTAGAAAAGAGGGATCAAAGGCCTGGATGATCTGTTGAACTAAAAAATAATCATAAAGGATATAGTTAAGCAAACTAGGAGAGGAGATTAGAGATTGTGGTCAGAGAGTGGTATGCTTAAAATAGGAATTTTGGAATTACAGTAGTTATGGGTGATGACAAAATCCAAGGTGCAATCACGGTAATGTGTGGGAGTGGAGGAGGTAGGCCTGGTGATGCAAAGAACCAAAAAAATTCACAAGTCAGACTGCTGAATGGTCATTTACGCTGTTATGAAGTCACCCGGAATTATGGAAGGATTTAGAATACACAGTAGGTGCTGTGTTATCTTGTCTTCAATAATCTAGATGGATTAAGTGGGAGACTGGTTGATGACAATACTGTCAGATTACCTAAACCTCAAGGACTGAGAGCAAATTTTGTTGGTTTGTTGCTTTTTACAAGAGGGTGGAGAAATAATGACCTAGAAGTGGCAATAGAAACCAGGGAAAACACTACCCCTCTGGCCCTGTGGTGTGAAACGGCTGAAAATGTTGCAAATAACCACATCCATTTGAGTACAACAAGGGAAGCAGGGCCCTTAGAGGAGATCCAGATTTCTGTTGAGGAAAGAGGAGGAAGGGACCACTTAGAAGAAGTGGAGGATATAAGGTAGTATTGATTATAGAGCAAAAGTTCCAGGAGGCATCATAGAAGGGGTGGCAGACAAGGTCACGGCAAGGAAGTGTAAAACATGTTGGTACAATAGGGTATGGATGGTGAGGCTGGCACTATAGGCTGTGTTGAAGAGTACCTTGACAGGTCTCACAAATTGTTCTTTGTAAAAGTCTTAAGCTTTGGGTAAAGGCTAATCAAAACAAAGTGGATTTGGTCTTACTGTTTCTTTGAGGAGGGGAATATGGGCCCTTAGGTCAGAGGGCTTTTTTCCTTTCTTTTTAATCTTGGAAAGTGGTGTTAACACACCAATATTACAGACTCCAGACATTGCACAGAATATATCATCAATTAATTTTAAAAGTCATTCTCTGAAGTATGTTCCGTATTCTCCAATTTACAAACAATGAAACCTCTCTAAAAAGAGGTTAAGCAACTTGCAGAAAGTCACACAACAAGTGGCAGAGCCAAGATTAAAATCTTGATCTATTTGATGCAAAATGGATCTATTAGAGCCATCCTTTTTCCTAACACGTTTTACTAACTTTTTGAGACAGTAAGTCCAGATGAGGCCTAAATACAATAGCTCTGCTTTGCACACATAATGCTTAAGAATCAGCAAGAGTTGTATAGAATGACCAGTTGCATCACTCGTGGAATCTAGAGTCTCTAGGGAGTTGAGAGCAGCAGAGCTCAGGCTTCCGTAATTCTTTATAAGAAATGTGGAATGAATTTCACCATTGGAGCTAGTAAGACAGTCACTTGATCAACTTAGCCTGGGCAGCAGTTCTCTCATTTCTCTCCTCCCTCTTATCTTTCTCTTTGGACTAGAACCTTAGCCTCATACTGTACCAGACTGAATTATTTTACTCCAAAGGTAATTGTTGTCAGCATTCTCCAGCACATTAATTTCATTTTCTAACCACTTTCTTCCTCTTCTGTTTCTATCAAATATCGTCAGCATTTTTCTATGTCACCTTAATGACAATAAATACACTTCTACAACGTCATAACAACAAAATAATATTCCATGGTGTAGTTGTATCATAATTTACTTGACCAATCCTAAGATGTTGAACTTTTAGCATGTTTCCAATTATATTATTATAGACAACATTAGCATTGCAATACCTGCATATTCATGCTTGCTGCTTTAAGAGAGATTGCTGTATACATTTTTTGATTCAAAAAATATGTGTTGAGTCAAAAGATATGAAAAATTTTAATGGATACAAATTAAATTTTTCTCTAAAGATATTTTACCAATTTACATTCCTACAACAGTACATAAGAGCATTTTCTTACACCCTTGCTTACTTGGAACTATCATTCTTTTTGCTGTTTTTCCACATAATAGGGAAAGGGCAATATCTTATTTATGTTATAACTTTTTTTATTAGTAGTGAGACTATACATTTATTTCAAGTGCTTATTGGTCACATATCTTGTCTTTGGGTTTTGCCTATTCATTTTCTTTGCTCATATTTTTCAAGGGAGTATTAGTCTTTTTTAGAGTGGCTTATTATCATATTGGTCTATTGTATGTATAGCAAACACTTTTTTCAGTTTGTTGTTCCCTTATTTATGGTGCCTATAGAGTTATTGTATGTACAGATGTTGAAAATGTTTATATATAAATTAAATTCATCAATCTTTTCTTTAATTGGTGTTTCTTTTAGTCATTTTAGAAAGGCCTTTGACACTCCCAAGATTATACAGATATTTTCTGGTTTCTTTTCTTACATCAAAAATAGTTCATCTATTGTTCTCATTTAAAAACAAAATTCTGGGGCTAGCCCCAGTGGCCTAGTAGTTAAGTTTGGCACGTTCCGCTTCAGCAGCCCGGGTTCAGTTCCTGGGTGCGGACCTACGCCACTTGTCTGTCAGTGGCCATGCTGTGGCAGTAACTCACATACAAAAAGGGGAAGATTGGCAATGGATGTTAGCTCAGGGCAAATCTTCCTCAGGAAAAAGAAAACCAAAACAAAACAAAATTCTGTAAAAATTTATATGCACTATGGGTCCCGGAGAACAGATATCACATTCATTATGTTTGGCATCTGACACCTCACTGCTAGTATTCAATATTTTTTGAATGAAAATAATGTTCATCTATATGGAATACATGGAGGTATGAAATTAGGATATAACTTTACTTTTTCCAAATGGTTAGCCATTTGTCCATTTCTATCTATTAAATAATCCATCTTTTCCATACTACTTTGAAATATTAAATTTATCATGTAATAATTTTTAAATAGCAATTTGCATTTGTACTAAAGATTTGTGCTGATGATAATAAATCCACAGAGGTAACTAACACAAATGTTTCACAGGAACTTTTTTCCAAATTTCTCTCTAGACATGCAATAGAGATATATGTACTTAATTTTACCCAGGTGGGCACATGCTACATATGGTTGATACATATTTTCACCATCTGTCACTATTTGTTTGTGTTTGTTTATAATGTTTTCTTCCCTTCAAAAATTTTGTTTTGTTTTGTTTTGTTTTTTGGTGAGGAAGATTGGCCCTAAGCTAACATCTGTTGCCTATCTTCCTCTTTTTGCTTGAGGAAGATTCTCACTGAGCTAACATCTGTGCCAATCTCCTTTATTTTGTATGTGGGACGCTGCCACAGCATAGCTTGAATAGCAGTGTATAGATCCACATGTGGGATCCAAACCCACAAACCCCAGGCTGCTGAAGCAGAGCACTCAAACTTAACCACTAAGCCATGGGGCAGGCCCCCAAATTTTGTATTTTTATGCAAATTTATGTATTATTTATTTTTTATTATTTATGTATTAGGTTTACTATTTTATTTACTTATTTACATATTATGTATTATTTGTTTTTATGGTTTCTGGGTTTTCATGCTTAGAAAAGCTTTCTATATGCTTAGATTATAAAACTGTTTACCTGTCTTTCTGTGGTTTCTTTTTCTTTTTTTTTTTTGCATTTGTGTATTTAGTATTTATACAACTTATCTTAGTATAAGAGTCAATTGATAAAAAAGCCTAACTTACCCAAATGGCCGTTATACATTTAAGATATTAAATAATGCATCCTTTCTCACTTATATGAAATGCTACCTTTGTTAGCTACTAAATATTTGTATCTATTTGAGCCTCTTGCTGGATTTTCTATTCTGATCCATTGACATCATTTGTGAGCTAGTGGTACCAAAATCTAATAAATACTGAAGACTTATAATTCTCTTAAATATCTAGTATGGCTAGTATCTTCCTTTTTTCTTTTTTTTCAGGCTAGTATCTTCTAATTACTCTCTTTCAGAATGTTCTTAGGTAATTTTAGAATGTCTCTTCTTCCGTGCAAACATTAGAATCATTTTGACACATTCTCCTCCAAAAAAGCCTATAGAGATTCTGATTAGAATTGAATTGCATTTATAGATAGGTTAAAAAAAAAAATTAACATCTTTGCATTATTTGAGATGTTCTAAGACCATTGTATGTTTCTTTATTTCTTCATGTGTTCTTTTATTTCACTTGGTAGAGTTTTATCATAGAGTTCCAGATTGGTATTATGACTACTTTTTTTCTTCCACTATATTTTTAACTACTTATAATATTTACATAGGAAAGCTATTCTTCTTTGCACAATTACCTTTCTGAGTGTACTTATTGTTTTTAATAGATTTTCAGTTAATTCTTTAGTTTTCCAGGTGCACAGTTATATCATCTGTGTTTATTCATATAGCATGACAGGCACTTGGTAAGTACTCAATAAGCATCAGATATAATTATTATGATTCTTAATTATCACTTATTTTAGTAAGTTATCAGAGAGACTGAATTGTCCATGATCAGATTAGCAGGTTTACATTTTCAGATTTTGGCAAAATGATTCTAAATTTCACCAGTAAGTATAAACATGCAAATATAGACAAGACCATTTGGTAAAAGAAGAGTAACAAAGGGTGACTTGCTTTATCAGGTATTAAAATATATTGTAAAGTATACAAAAGCATATTACAAAATAGCAAGATACTAGTTCAAAAACAGAAAGATTAATAGGTTAATGGACTAGCACACAAATCTTTTTAACATCAAGAATTTATTTTCATAGCTAAGAATGTGTGAATACCAATTCTACAAAGCAGTTTTCTATAAGTTATCTGAGACAACTTATTCAAATGTAAGCTCTTAAATAATAATCATCTTGGGACATTTCGCCAAAGGCTAAATATCAGCGACAAATGGGTTACTCACAAACTTCTCAGTAAAATTTTAAGCCACGATGTCAACGATGTAAAAAAAATTGCCTTGAGATCTTGTCAAGATGGCGGTGTGAGCAGACGTGGAACTAGCCTCCTCCCACGAACACAACCAGGTTACAACAATTTTTGGAAGAATTACCCTGGACTGAAAACTGAAAACTGGACAAAAAGAACCCCCATGACAAGGCACAGTCCTGACGAAGGCAGAAGAGGCAGTAATTCCGGGTGGAGAGGAAAAAAGCCACCTTTTGGAGCAGCGGAAGTTCTCAGCTGGCCAGGCAGGAGCCACCCTAAGGTACACAGCCCTCCCTGGAGGAGTGAGGTCTGGTGCGGGGGCGATACTGCTATAAGCATCCTCCGGACTCAGTCCAACTGAGACGGGGCTCTTACTTTCTGGCTTTGCTGGCTATTAACTGCAGCCAGGATACCCCCAGAAAAGCTGTCTGCGGAAAGCCGAAAAGATCCGGGTCTTAAAGGGCCCATGCACCAAACTCACTCATTGCAGCAACCTCAAATCACCAGAGAGAAGGCTGACAGGCCTTTGGTGAAACGAACTCATCTGGTGGGCTCTGGGGGCAACCTGGTGAGAGGAGGGACCTCTCCCGAGACTGAGATAGTGGTGGGGGCCATTGTTCTGAACTGGTCCAGGTGTGCTGATACGGACACTGGTGGGGGCCATTGAGGTGCATCCCCTGGGCTGTTAGCCCAGGGGTCTGCCACACCAATAGAGCACAGTTTTAATCCAGTTCAGCCAGGGCAGGCAACCCCTCCTAAGGCCTGGCCCCACCGAACAGCAAGCCCTCAGGCTACTTTTCAGCCTGCATTGACTGGGTGCCTTGATCCTCTACAGGCAGGCAAGGGTGTCTGCCTCTGTGGGGCAGGGCCTGTATGAGGACCAGGTGAACTGGGGGTGGGGGGGCATTGGTGGAGAGGTGAGGGCCTCTGCAGTGTCGGGGTGGGGTATGCTCCAGGGGGTTGAGAAGTGTGCGCAGACCAGGACTGTGTTGACAGTGTATGGAGTCCTGTGGGGGGGAGGGGGGGAAGGCTTATCAGCAGCAGAAGACTTGTGCTTCACAAATAGCCATAAAAAGGATCAGCCCCATCTTCCAGAGCCTGAAACAATTGAGTGCCCCCATGCCAAGGGCTAGCCCCACTCAGCTGCACTCCTAAGAGAACTGACATCAGCCTTGTTGGCCTCAGGCCTATCACAACTGTATGCCCCTGAGCCTAGCAACCAGCTACACTGGGTACCAACCCAATTAAGAGGACAACTGCAATAAGAGAGTGCTGATAGACTTTGTAGCCAACAGGGCTGAGGCTCCCCAAACCAGATTTACAAACAGCTGGCCAGGGAAGGAAAGATCAGACTCCCTGGGTACCTGAAGTGGGAGCAACCCTGCCACAGCAGAAGAACACAAGTAGCCCACAAAGGGGTCACTCCTGGTTCTTATGGACTGGTGATGAGAGGGAAGCACACTGCTGGTCCTCATAAGGCATCTCATACATAAGGCCACTTCTCCAAGATCAGGAGACATAGCCAACTCACCTAATACAAAGAAAATAGCACAGAGAAAGAGGCATAATGAGGAGGCAAAGGAATACTTTCCAAGCAAGGGAACAGTACAAAACATGAGAAAAAGGACTAAGTGAAACAGAAACTAGCGACCTATTCAACAAAGAATTCAAACAAAATATTATGAGGATGGTCACAGATATGTGGAGAAGAATGGATGAACACAGTGAGCACATCAGCAAAGAACTGGAAGATATAAAAAAAAATCAGAAATGAAGAATACAATACTCAAAATGAGAAATTCACTAGAGGGACTCAATAGCAGAGTAGGGGAAGCAGAAGAACGGATCAGTGAGCTAGATGAAAGACTAGAGAAAATCACCCAAGCAGAATAGAAAAGAGAAAAAAGAATTAGACAGAATGAGAATAGCGTAAGGGAACTCTGGGACAATATCAAGTGTGCTAACATTCGGATTATAAGGATCCCAGAAGGAGAAGAGAGAGACAAAGGGGCAGAAAATTTGTTTGTAGAAATAATAGGGGAAAATTTTCCTAACCTGAGGAAGGAAACAGACATTCAAGTTCAGGAAGCACAGAGAGCTCCAAACAAGAGAAGCCCAAAGAGACCCACACCAAGACATATTATAATCAAAATGTCCAAAATTAAAGACAAAGAGAGAATCCTAAAAGCAGCAAGAGAAAGGCCACAAGTGACATATAAAGGGAAGCCCATCAGGCTATTAGTGGACTTCTCAGTCGAGACCCTACAGGCGAGAAGAGAATGGCACAACATATTTAAAGTGCTAAAAGGAGAAAACCTACAGCCAAGAATACTCTATCCATCAAGGTTGTCATTCAGAATGGAAGGAGAAATAAAAAGCTTCCCAGGCAAGCAAAAATTAAAGGAGTTTATCACCAAGAAACCAGTTCTGCAAGAAATGCTGAAGGGACTTATTTAAGTGGGAAACCAATGACCACAAACAGAGATAATAAAAAAATTATCAAAAAACCCAAAACAACAACAACAGGAAAACAGGCAATAAAATCTCTTATAAGGTGAAAATATAGTAAAGACAGCAGTTCAACTACCTGTGAAGATAATATGAAGGTTAGAAGAAAAATGCACTAAAATCACCTATTTCAATGACAAGAGGGTAATAGATAGACACACACTAAACAAAAGACTATATATGAGGTGAAAAACCTATAATGTGGGAGGAGGGGAGTGAAAAAGTAGAGCTTTTAGAAAGAGGTCAAGCTAAAGAGTCTATCTACTCAATATAGACTGTTATATGCATAGTATATTAAATAGGATCCTCATGGTAACCACAAATCAGAAACCTATAACAAGCAGGAAAAAAAGTAACACAAAAGAAATCAAACATATTGCTAAAGATAGCCATCAAACCACAAGGGAAGAGAGCAAGAGAAAAAGAAAGGAACGGAGAAGAACTACTAAAACACCCAGAAAAAAAAAGTGACAAAATGGCAATAAATACATACTTATCAATAGCTACTTTAAATGTCAATGGAATAAATGCTCCAATCAAATGCCATAGGGTGGCCAATGGGATAAAAAAAACAAGACCCATGTATATGCTGCATACCAGAGACATACTTCAGACCTACAGACACTAACAAACTGAAAGTGAAAGGACGGAAAAAGATATTCCATGCAAATGGCAATGAAAAGAAAGCAGTGGTAGCAATACTTATATCAGACAAAATAGACTTTAAGTCAAAAACTGTAATAAGAGACAAAGACAGGCACTACATAATGATAAAGGGAACAATCCAACAAGAAAACATAACCCTTGTAAATATCTATGCACCCAACATAGGAGCACCTAAATATATAAGGCAATTATTAGCAGACATAAGAGGAGAAATAGACAGTAATACAATAATAGTAGGGGACTTTAACACTCCACTTACACCAATGGATAGATCATCCAAACAGAAGATCCATAAGGAAACACTGGCCTTAAAGAACACATTAGACCAGATGGACTTAGTAGATATATGCAGAACATTCCATCCCAAAACCACAGAATACACATTCTTTTCAAATGCCCATGGAACATTCCCCAGGATTGATCACATGTTAGACCACAAAACAAGTCTAAATAAATTTAAGAAGATCAAAATAATACCATGCATCTTTTCTGACCACAAAGGTATGAACCTGGAAATCAACTACAGAAAGAAAACCAGAAAAGCCATAAAAACATGGAGATTGAACAAAATGCTACTGAACAATGATAGGGTCAATGAAGAAATCAAAGAAGAAATAAAAAAATTCCTGGAGACAAATGAAAATGAAAACACGACATGCCAAAATCTGTGGGATACAGCAAAAGTGGTTCTAGGAGGGAAGTTTATAGCAATTCAGGCCTACCTCAACAAAGAAGAAAAATCCCAAATAGACAATCTAAAAGTGCACCTAAAGGTACTGGAAAAAGAACAACAAACAAAGCCCAAAATCAGCAGAAGGAAGGAAATAATAAAAATCAGAGCAGAAATAAATGAAGTAGAGACTAAAAAAACAATAGAAAAAATTAATGAAACCCAGAGCTGGTTCTTGGAAAAGATAAACAAAATTGACAAGCCCTTAGCTAGACTGACCAAGAAACAAAAAGAGAAGGCTCAAATAAATAAAATCAGAAATGAAAGAGGAGAGATTACAATGGACACCTCAGAAACGCAAAAGATAATAAGAGAATACTATGAAAAGCTATATGCCAACAAATTGGATAATCCAGAAGAAATGGATAAATTCTTGGAAACATACAACCTTCCAAAACTGGACCAAGAAGATGTAGAAAATTTGAATAGACCAATCACCAGTAAGGAGATTGAAACAGCAGTCAAAAACCTCCAAAAAAATAAAAGTCCAGGACCAGATGGTTTCCCTGGTGAATTCTACCAAACATTCAAAGAAGACTTAATACCTATCCTTCTCAAACTCTTCCAAAAAATTGAAGAGGAGGGGAAGCTTCCTAACTCCTTCTACAAAGCAAACATTATCCTGATACCAAAACCAGAAGAGGACATGACAAAAAAATAAAATTACAGGTCACTATCACTGATGAACATTGATGCAAAAATCCTCAACAAAATACTAGCAAATCGAATACAACAATACATTAAAGAGATCATACACCATGATCAAGTTGGTTTCATTCCAGGGATGCAGGGATGGTTCAACATCTGCAAATCTATCAATGTGATACACCACATTAACAAAATGAAGAATGAAAATCACATGATCATCTCAATAGATGCAGAGAAAGCATTTGACAAGATACAGCATCCATTTATGATAAAAACTCTAAATAAAGTGGGTATAGAAGGAAAATACCTCAACACAATAAAGGCCATATATGAAAAACCCACAGCAAATATCATTCTCAACGGAGAAAAACTGAAAGCTATCCCTCTAAGAACAGGAAACTGGCAAGGATGCCCACTGTCACCACTCTTATTTAACATAGTATTGGAAGTCCTAGCCAGAGCAATCAGGCAAGAAAAAGAAATAAAAGGGATCCACACTGGAAAAGAAGAAGTGAAATTGTCACTCTTTGCAGATGACATGATTTTATATCTATAAAACCCTAAAGAATCCACTAAAAAACATTTAGAAACAATAAAGGAATACAATCAAGTTGTGGGATACAAAATCAGTGTACAAAAATTGGTTGTGTTTCTATACACTAACAACGAAGTAGCAGAAAGAGAAATTAAGAATACAATCCCATTTACAATTGCAACAAAAAGAATAAAATATCTAGGAATAAACCTAACCAAAGAGGTGAAAGATCTGTACACCAAAAACTATAAAACGTTGTTGAAAGAAATTGAAGAAGACACAAAGAAATGGAAAGATATTCCGTGCTCTTGGATTTGAAGAATTAACATCGTTAAAATGTCCATACTTCCTAAAGCAATCTATAGATTCAACACAATCCCTATCAAAGTTCCAACAACATTTTTCACAGAAACAGAACAAAGAATCCTAAAATTTACATGGAACAACAAAAAACCCTGAATAGCCAAAGGATTCCTGACAAAAAAGAACAAAGCTGGAGGCATCACACTCCCTGATTTCAAAATATACTACAAAGTCATAGTAACCAAAACAGCATGGTACTGGCACAAAAGCAGACACACAGATTAATGGGACAGAATTGAGAGCCCAGAAATAAACCCACACATTTATGGACAGGTAATATTTGACAAGGGAACCAAGAGCATATGATGGAGAAAGGAGAGCCTCTTCAATAAATGGTGCTGGGAAAACTGGACAGCCACATGCAAAAGAATGAAAGTAGACCATTCCCTTACACCATGCACAAAAATCAACTCAAAATAGGTTAAAGACTTGGATGTAAGACCTGAAACCATGAAACTTCTAGAAGAAAACATAGGCAGTATGCTCTTTGACATCGGTCTTAGCAGCATATTTTCAAGTACCATGTCTGAAAGGGCAAGGGAAACAAAAGAAAAAATGAACTAATGGGACTACATCAAACTAAAAAGCTTCTGCACAGCAAAGGAAACCATGAAAAGACAACCTAACAATTGGGAGAAGATATTTGCAAACCATATATCAGATAAGGGGTTAATATCCAAAATACGCAAAGAACTCATATGTCTCAACAACAAAAAAACTAAAAACCCAATTAAAAAATGGGCAAAAGATCTGAACAGAGTTTCGCCAAAGAAGACATACGGATGGTCAACAGGCATATGAAAAGATGCTCAACATCATTAGCAATCAGGGAAATGCAAATCAAAACTACAATGAGGTATCACCTCACTCCGGTCAGAATGGCTATAATTAACAAGACAGGAAACAATAAATGTTGGAGAGGATGTGGAGAAAAGGGAACCCTTGTTCACGGCTGGTGGCTGTGCAAACTGGTGCAGCCACTATGGAAAGCAGTATGGAGCATCCTCTGAAAATTAAGGATAGATCTACCACGTGATCCAGCTATTCCACTGCTGGGTATTTATCCAAAGAACTTGAAAACACAAAGGCATAAAGATACTTGCACCCCTATGTTCATTGCAGCATTATACACAATAGCCAAGACTTGGAAGCAACCTAGGTGCCCATCAAGGGACGAATGGATAAAGAAGATGTGGTATTTATACACAATGGACTACTACTCAGCCAGAAGAAATGACGAAATCTGGCCATTTGTGACAACATGGATGAAACTTGAGGGTATTATGCTGAGTGAAATAAGTCAGAGGGAGAAAGTCAAATACCATAAGATCTCAATCATAAGTAGAAGATAAAAACAACAACAAAAAAACCCACATAGCATTGGAGATTGGTTTGGTGGTTACTGTTCTGGAAGGGGGGGAAGGGCAAAAGGGGTGATTACATTCACGTGGACTATAATTGGTTTTCGGGTGGTGAACATGATGTAATGTACACAGAATTCGAAATATGATGTACATCCGAAAAAATAAATAAATAAAGGAAAAAAATATTGCCTTAATTCTTCCCTGCAGATAGACTAAATGAGACTTGCTTCTCTTAACACAATATTCAAGAAAATTCTCCCTGAGCTATCCATAAACTCAAGAGAAATAAAACACATTTTAGTACCAATTTATGTCCACAGCTGAATTTTGTTTATGCAAGCTTAAAATATATCAAAATGACAATGATCGTAATGATTGCTCCCTGAATTTTCAGGGTCAATTTAATCAGATATATACTCATATATTTATTCACATATATATATTGATTTATGACCAGTAGGATCTCTACTTGGTTTTTAATAATTGGACCCCTGCATCCTTCGACTCATAAATCTCACCAAACTTATTTACCTGTGCCAACCAATGAACCTAAGTAAGCAAAAAAAGAATGCTATGATCATCCTTCAGATCTTTAACAAGCTTGCTTTTAATTCATTGTGTTTCATATAATTGGCCAGGATATGATGTTAATATCCTCTCAGATACCACTTGGCAGGGTTTGGAAGCCAATGCTTAGTGGTTATATTACTTTTCTATTGTTATATAACAAATTACCACAAACTTAGCAGCTTAAAAACACCCATTTGCTAACTCACTGTTCTGTAGGTCAGAAGTCTGGCCCAAAATGACCAAATTCTTTGCTCAGGGTGTCATAAGGCTGAAATCCAAGTGTCAGCTAAGCTGAGTTCTCATCTAGAGGCTCTGGTGAAGAATCTACTTTTAAGCTTATTCAAGTTGTTGGTAGAATCAAGTTCCTTGCCGTTGTAGGTGTGAGGTCCCTGTTTTCTTGCCAGCTGGGGGTTGCCCTCAACTCCTAGAGGTCACTCTCAAGTCATTTCCATATGGTTTCCTCCATCTTCAAGAAAACAACAACTGGAAGCTCTCTCATGCTTCGAATTCCTGACTTCCTCTTCTGCTACTAGCTGGAGAAAACTCTGCCTTTAAAGGGCTCATGTAATTAGGTTTGGCCCACCTAGATAGTCTCCCTATCTCAAGGTCAACTGATTAGTAACCTAATTGCATCTGCAAAATCCCGTTTGATATGTAACTTAATGCAATCGCAAGAGTAACACCAGGGAGCAGAGATCACAAAGGCTGTCAGGATTTTGCCTAACACAGTGGTAAAAGAAGCAATGCATTCCTTAAAGAGATTTATTTTGTTAAATATTAACTTTGTATTTTCCTTCCCACTCCAAACCATTTCTATTGATATCTTTATAGAAATTTTGATACAGCTAACTTCAAAGAGACCATCAACTTACTGGTGATCTCCAAGGCTTGGAAAAACAACATTTGTCATTTTTATTCATTCAATAAATTTTTTTTAGTTGCTATATTAGCTAGCGTTCTCCAGAGGAACAGAACCAATACTATATATATATACGTAAAGATAGTTGTAAGAGGAGACATCTTATAAGAAACAGCTTGATCATGGAGGCCAAGAAGTCCCAGGATCTGCAAGCTGGAGAACCAGAAAGGTTGGTGGTGTCAGTCTGAGTCCAACAGCCCCAGATTCTGAAGGCCAGTGGTGTAAGTCGAAAAGTGAGTCCAAAAGCCTGAGAACCAGGAGCACTGGTGTCCAAGGTCAGGAATGGATGTCTCAGCCCAAGAAGAGAGCAAATTTGCCATTTCTCCCTTTTTGCTCTATTCAAGCCCTCAGTGAAGTGGATGATGCTCACCCAAATTGGTGAAGGCTAGCTATCTTCTTTACTCAGTCTACTGATTCAAACGCTAGTCTCTTCCAGAGACACCTTCACAGACTCATCCAGAAATAATGTTTTACCAGCTATCTGGGCATGCCTTAGCCCAGTCAACTTGACACATAAAATTAACAATCACAGTTGCCCATTTTGTGACAGACACTGTGCTAGGTTAGGAGATGTGCAAGTTCTTGCTTTCATAGAGTTTAAGGTTTAAATGGGAGAGAGAGGTATTAATAAAAACTAAATAAACACACACAAACTTATAAAGTATGATAAATGCTCCAAAGGAGAGGAGAACAAATAAAAAGGGAAGTTAGGAACAGGAGTCCAGGAGGTACTATTCTCTGGAATACAATGTCAGCAGTGCCCCTGGAGTTGAACAACATTGTGGCCCGGCAGGGATATCAGGGAAGGAAGTAATGACTGAGCTGGGATGTGAAGGAAGAATTAGGAATTGACTAGGTAAAGGGGCTTATGGTGGAAGAAAGTATGCAGGCAGAAGGAAGAGCAAGTACAATGGTCTGTGGCTGGAGGAAATACACTGTGCCTGAGGGTAATGCAGCTGGAATTCATAGAGTGAAGGACTAAGAGGGTATCGTTGGACATAAGACTGGAAAGGTAGATAGGATTTGCTTTATACAGAGATGCATTGATCACATTAAACATTTTCATCTTTATCCTAAGAACACTGAGAAGTGCTTGGAACTGTTTGAAGCAAGAGACTGACAAGACCATATCTGAGTTTTAAAATGATCGCTCTGGCTGCCATGTGGAGAACAGTCGAAAACAGCAAGTAAAAAGTGCTGCTGCATTATGATTTGGCAGCACTCAGAATGCAAGATCTCTTTAGTTTCCCTAATGACTTAAGGTCTTATAGGCTTTGTGATTGAAAGCTCTAGTTCTTGCTTTAAAGCCTTTGCAGGTTCCTGATAATAGGGACCAGTACTGTGTAATGTCATGTACTGAACCAAGTTGTACTTTGTAGAAGAAGAACAATAACAAACAAAAAAGTCCATTGGCTTTTCAACAATGTACCTGTGGTTTTGTGTCAGATGGGAAGCCCACATGTTTTCACTGTTTAGTGTTTTCTAACCAGCAACACAGTGAGTGAGATTGTTGTTGGAAAATCCCTTCTTTATAATATATGGGAATCCCCACTTGACATATGCCTTATCAAAGTTTTGGTTGTCTGGGTCATTATGATCTTCTATCCAAAAGAAAAAGTAAAGTAAATTGGAAAACAGACAAGAGTGTGAGAATTTCCTGGACAACCAATAAACAATTTTTAAAGGCAATGCCTGAATGCAGGATTGTCCTGGTTACGCCTGAGCTCCCTCCCCACTTCAGTGAAATTTAGCAATCAGACCAGTGTCTTCAGCCATTAAACAAAACCCGAGGCCAGTAGATCTAGATAATCTTTTTTTTTTTTTTTTTGAGGAAGATTAGCCCTGAGCTAACTGCTGCCAATCCTCTTTTTGCTAAGGAAGACTAGCCCTGAGCTAACATCCGTGCCCATCTTCCTCTACTTTATACATAGAACGCCTACCGCAGCATGGTGTGCCAAGTGGTACCATGTCTTCACTCGGGATCCGAACTGGCGAACCCCAGGCCGCTGAAGCAGAACGTGTGAACTTAACCACTGTGCCCCCGGGCCGGCCCCTAGATAATCTTATTTTACTAATTTTGTGATTCCTAACTTGCAGGGTCAGGCAGAACCTTAATTGATGGGGTGGACTAATTGGAACATATAACCCAAATCAGCCCATATCCAACTCTCATGAGCTCACCCCTGTTCTTCACCCCTGTTCTACCTTGCCACACATACACATTCCCTACCTTTATTGTTCAGAGTTCTTCAGAGAAATAGAACCAATAGTTTCTCCAATAGAAACAAAAACAATAATATAACCAAAATTATATTGTATATAATATAAATGTCATGTTTAATAAATATATACCTATCATAAGGAATTAGCTCAAGTGGTTATGGAGGCTGAGAAGTTCCACAATCTGCCATCTGTAAGCTGGAGGTGCAGGAAAGCCAGTGCTGTAATTTGGTGTGAGTCCAAAGGCCTGAGAACTAGGGGAACTGATGGTATCAATCTCAGTCCAAGGGCAGAAGAAGATATATCCCAGCTCAAGCAGTGAGGCAAGAAAAAAAGGGGTGAATTCCTCCGTTCTCTGCCTTTTGTTCTATTTAAACCCTACACAGATTGGATGATGCCCATCCATGTTGGGGAGAGCAATCTACTTTACTGAGACCACCAATTCACATGTTAATCTCATCCCAAACACTCTCACCGAAACACCCAGAAATATGTGTAATCTAGGCACCCTGTAGCCAGTCAAACTGACACATAAAATTAACCATCGCACTACTCATTCCTCATTAATAACATGTGTAGATTTTCTTGTTATCTCTTAGATGAAAGATGCAGTGAATATGGCCTACTGAGCTCTTTTCAGACAAATTCTATTTACCTTTCACCACGAGGTTGTTCGATAGCTCTTAGCTCTGTCCTTCATGAGCTGTGTGACCCTGGGGAAATTACAAAATTTCTGTGTACTTCAGTTTTCTGATCTCTAAAGTTAGGATAATGATGATAGTATCTATTTCAGAGAGTTTGGGGGAAGATTAAATAAAAAAAAAATGAAGCTCTTAATACACGGTCCTGTGTATAGTTAGTGTTCCACAAGTGTTGGCTATTATTATTAATTGTTCTTCCTGGAGCACATGGAATCTGGATTCAGCTAGTGTCCCCCAAATTCTATTACATGCCTTGACAAGGGCTTTCTGAATTTGACCTCAGCATTATTTTTTTTAACGCAAGAAATTGTGTTAGTTCTAGATTGGACAGAACATCCATTCTTCCTTATCAGACATTTCTTCTTCATGGTCTTATAAAGAACACCCTGTCATTCTTCATGTTTGCCCAATAGGGTGTTTTGAATGATCTTTGTCCTTTTCTTCTTTATACTCATGCTGCACAAGACTTCTAAAGCCTCACAATGAGGAAGTCACAACACTCCAGTAACAGCACAGGATATGCTCTCACTTAAGATGCCTGATTATTCCAAGTAATAGGAGATACCAATATAAGATATAAACAACACCGGGTACATAATTTTACAGGGCAGATGCTTCTAATTAATTTACCCCATTACCATAAAATCAAACTTTGTTTCGAAATCCACTCTCCTAAAACACGTTATTCCTACTTGAAGCAATAGCCATAGAGGTATAACTTATGCCTTCCATTTACTGTGAACAGATTCATTAACAAAGCCAAGCAGAAGGTTAAGTGTTAGACACCCTTTCAATGATCTCTTCCTTAATCTTCTGAATATCTTCCATCCCCACCAGTCAAGAAGATTTTATAAATTTTTACTTTCTGTAGTCCGTATTAAAAAAATCAATTTTTTTCCAATATAAAATTAGATTAAGTGTGTCTTTTCAAACTTATAAACCCTGGAAATACTGAAATGACCTCTTGTCCTCCTTCTCCTCTGATCACTTCTTATTAATAGGCTATTCTAGCAACTTTATTACACAAATCTACAGATTACATTATCATGACATTTAAGACTGTCTACATTTGTGTTGGTTGTATCTTCATAATATAGCTGGAATCTGAATACTTCTCATTACTTCCACAGCTACTCCTCTGGGATTACCTGGATTATTGGAACAGCTTGCCAACTGACTTCCTGTTTCTGCTCTTGACCCCTTCAGTCTCATTTCAATTCAGCAGACAGAATGATAAGATTATGTTACTTCTCTGTTCTAAACTTTCCAATGGTTTTCTCTCTAGCTCCTAGTAAAAGAACCCATAGGGTGGAATCATCTGTCACTGTCACTTCTCTAACATCATCTCCTACTGCTCGTCCCCCTTGGTCACTCTGCTCTGGCCACACTGGCTTCCTGCAGCTCCTTGGACTTTCCAGGGATGCTCCCGCCTCAGGCCTTTGCACAGGTGTACCCCAGATGTCAGCAGGGCTCCTTCAGTCTTCACTTCCTTCAGTCACCTACTCACTGAGGACTTCCCTGACAATCCTATTGAAACTGCAAACCCATTTCCTCTGAATTCCCTATCTTCTTTCATTGCTTTGTCACTACAGCACTTAGCACCATCTTAATGCTGTATCTATATTTTCCTCTCGTCTGTTGTTCATTTTCTATCTCCTCTCACGAAGATGTAAAACTTCATTAGTACAAAAATTTATGCTTTTTTCACTGATATAGGACAGTACTTGACAAATAATAGATGTTCAATTATCATTTTTTGATATATGAGGGCTTAATGCTGCCATTTTATCTCTTGTTTGTCATTTGTTCTGTATTTCCTTTGTTTCTCATCCCGTGTATTTCAGACTTCCAATTCAGTTTGGTAGGTCTCTATGATGGTTTTCTCAGTTTTCTCTTTATTTGTCATTTGTGTCTCTGTTCTGATTACTTGTTTGGTGGTTACCATGAGTTTTATATAAAAAGTCTCGTAGATGAGATAGTCCATTTTCTGATAGCCTCTTATTTCCTTAGTCTAAGCCAATTCTACCCCTTTCCTCTTCCCCTTCTAAGCTGTTGTTGTCACAACTTATTTCATCTTGTGTTGTGAGTTTGTGGTTAAAATGATGAGATTATATTTATTTTTGGTATTTTCCTTCTCTTTATCTTTATAATTGTAAAGTTACAATTAAATGTTTGGTAACCTGTTCTGATAGAGAACTGCAATTTTCTGATTTTTTCTGCCTATTTATCTCCTTGCTCAAGGATTCGCAAACCCTTTCTTTCTCCCCCCCAGATATCAGGGCTTTCTTGATCATTTCTTGGGGCAAGGGAGGTCTTGTGGTGACAAACTCCCTCAGCTCTTGTTTATCTGGGAAAGTTTTTATTTCTCCCTCATATCTGAAGGATATTTTCACTGGATTGAGTATTCTTGGCTGGAAGTTTTTGTCTTTCAGGATTTTGAATAGATCATTCCACTGTCTCCTAGCCTGTAAAATTTCTGCTGAGAAATCTGCTGAAAGCCTGATAGGGGTTCCTCTGTAAGTTATTTTATTCTGCCTTGCTGCACTTAATATTTTTTCTTTGTCATTGACTTTTTTCAGTTTTACTACTAAATGCCTTGGAGAAGGATTTTTACGTTGATATAATTAAGAGTTCTATTAACTTCTTTTACTTTTATTTCCAGCTACTTCCCCAGGTTTGGGAAATTCTCAGCTATTATTTCTTTGAACAAGCTTTCTGCTCCATTCCCCTTCTCTTCTCCTTCTGGAATACCTATAATCCTTTGTTGCATTTCCTAATTGAGTTGGATATTTCTCAGAGAGCTTCTTCATTTCTTTTTAGTCTTAGTTCTTTCTCCTCCTCCATCTGAAGCGTTTCTATATTGCTGTCCTCCAGACTGCTAATTCTGTCCTCCATAATATCAGCTCTGAGAGACCAGATTTTTCTTTATCTCATCCATTGTGTTTTTCATCTCCAACATTTCTGATTGTTTTTTCCTTATAATTTCAATTTCTTTTGTGAAGAATTTCCTCTGTTCATTAATTTTGTTCCTGATTACATTGAACTATTTTCTTGTAACTCGTCGAGTTTTTTTATGATAGCCATTTTGAATTCTCTGTCATTTAGATTGTAAATTTCTGTGCCTTCAGGGTTGATTTCTGGGTGCTTGTCATTTTCCTTCTGGTCTGGAATATTAATATATTTCTTATTACTGTTTTATAGCATGGATTTGTGCCTTTGTAGAGTGATAGTATCTGGTCGCAGATTCCACCTGCAGCCACTGTGGGTGAGGGGGTCAGGAGCTGTGTATTCTGAGCCTGCTGCAATCCCTGGTATCTGTGTCTGTCCTTAGAACCTGTGCTGACAGAGCCCGACTGCAATTTCTGGCTTGCTTGTTCACAGATTCTGCTTTTCTTTTTTTCTTCTTTATTTCTTTTTTTTATGCTTTGGTTTTTTTTTTTTTTTTTTGAGTGAGGAAGATTGACCCTGAGCTAACATCTGTTGCCAATCTTCCTCTTTTTTTTATCTCCCCAAAGCCCCAGTACATAGTTTTATACCCTAGTTGTAAGTCATTCTAGTTCTTCTGTGTGGGATGCCACCACAGCATGGCTTGATGAGCAGTGCTAGAGCTGCACCCAGGATCTGAACTTGCAAACCCCAGGCCGCCAAAGTGGAGTGCGTGAACTTAACCACCCAGCCGTGGGGCCAACCCAGAGCTGCTGCTTTTCTAATGTATCTGGGGATGCTCTGGCCAACTGGCTGAGCAGAAACATGAGGCGGGGGAGGGGTGCTTTCTTTCATGCACAATCCTGGGGGCATTCTCACTCTTCCCTTGCTATCTGCTCTCTTGGCATGCTGGCTTGATGGAGACAGCCCGACATTAGCTTAGCCACCTCTGTGTGGGGCTTTCCCACAGGCTAGGAGGGAATTTGGAGAGTGAAGGTGATCCTATGGAGAAGTGCCCCTCCCAAATCTTTTCTCAGAGCTGCGTGCAGTCACATGCCCTGGATTGCTGCCATTGGGGGAGGTAGAGGAGATCCCCTTACCTCCTTCCACTTCATCCTGGGGGGGATCCAGCACCTCCACCTTCAGACGTATGGCTGTGTGGGTCTCTTAGATGTCTTTTGTGTTGCGGGAATGTCCTCTGTTGGTTTATGAATGTCCTTTTCATTGTATCTTAGTGAGGAGAGTCTAAGGGGAGAGCCTACTCTGCCATGATGCTGACATCACTCCTCAATTATTATTCTTTGAATCAATGAAACTAGCCCCAGCTTTGTTTTCCTCCTTTCTCTGTCTTTTTTAAAACTCACTCATTATTTATTGAACACTTATTACATCCTAGGTATTATGCTGGGGTTACAAAATGATTAAGACAGACTCTTCCCTCAAAGTGCTCACAGACTAGTGGAAGCCATAACCATGTAAACCAATCATTAAAACACTCTCTCATAATGAAATCTCATGCCATATATACTGGAACATCAAAAGGGGCATGATTAGTTTTACTTGGGCTCTGGAGGTAGGAAAGAAGGACTTACTGAGTAGGTGTTCACTGAGTGTACTTCATGAGGAAGAACATTGCAAGCACAGAATGCAGCATAAGCAAAGTCTGGGTGAGGAAGAACATGGCAGATGTTGGAGCTCCAATTAGTGAGGTCAGACTGGAGCAGAGGGTGGTGAGAGAGAAGGTTGAAAGGGTAGTCGAAGCCAGGATTCAGAAGCCCTTGTCTGCAAAGGAGTTTGGACTGTACTGTTTAGGCAGTTGAGTGTCACTGAAAGGTTTTAGTCAGTAAAGTGTCACTGTCTCATCTGCGTGTCTAGCAACTTTAGAGAGATAATTCTGGTGGCAATATGGCACTTGAATGGGAGGGGACTGAAATCAGAGGCAAGGAGCAGCTGGATTATTTTAGAGTAACTCCCCACTTTTTCTTTCATTCCTAGGCCTCTTGTTAACTCTCAGTGGACTAAATACACAGCCTAACCTTATTCATTCATTGGTTCAACCAATATAGATTAAGCCGTTATTCTTGGGCACAGGCTTTTGGAGATTATTAAAGTGGTCAAGATAGACAGAGCTGCTTCCTTAATGAATTTCTAGTATAGCAGAAGAGACAGGCAACAAACAAGTTATAAAAATAAAAGGCAAAACCAATAGTAATTATCATCTATACCTAAACTGGCTGATTTTGACCCATTTCAGTTTCCTTTATTTTAGATTGCAACACTCTTCTTACTCAAAGAACATTCACCTTGAAGAATATCTTTCTTTGATGTAATGCTTTGTAATACAAGGTCGGGCATGAGCTTTGAAATGCTGTAAACTAGACAACGTTGTAAGCTACAGTACATAGATATCAGACAGGTTTTTGTTCCTTTCATCATACTATAATTTTTTTGGTTTGGGGTAGAGAACTAACCTCATAACGTAAAAAATATTATTGAAACATTTAGAATAGTTTGGTTAAAATGAGGAGAAAACAACTAGATGATATTAAATATTATGAACCCAAAGGAAAATTTAACAGAAGTCAAGATTTTATAGATTACTAAACAAAAATAAAACTTCCAAAGCTGGTAATTCCCTTTTCAGATTCAATTTTTGATTAAAGAAATCAGGTTTTATATCTGAGCAAAGAATTTTTTAAATAAAGTTGCTAGAATATAATTCAGCTACCTTTGGGAAATAAATTACAAAAAGACAAAAGAAAGAGAAGAAAAGCATAAAAGAAAATTCACTGGGAATAGTTGTGTTTGGAGTATTTGCTGTCTGTTCTTTAGAGCTGTAATGAAGTTTTCCCATGGACCCTGGAAGTCAAGTTGCTCTCTGGACAGCTAAATTTTACAAACCTACATATAATGTATCAGAATAGAAATCTACCAAAATACCTTAAAATACGTGGCTAGGAAAGCAAGACACAGAGTCAATATATGTGAAAATATTAATAAATCTAAGGGAAAAAATGGAATCAATTAGAAGGGTCTGGATCAATCAGCCCTGAAAGCCTGCTGTTTTTCTAAGCATTGGCAGTGCCCAGTGGAGACCCATTCACATGAGGAGTGCCCTCACCCAAGGTACCTCTCTGCCCCTGGTGGCAGGTAATTCTCCACTGTGCACACAGACATAAGATATGTGAGTTTCCACCAAACGTAAATGTGGGAGCTTCCACATGTCCTCACTCACTGCCCCTAAAGGTTTGACATAATGTCTACAGATAGACAACTCACCCATTATACTGTTGCAAAGTTTAGTCTATGCTTCAGAAACCCAGAGAAAAACATTTTAAAGGGTACATTTCTCCTAAAAACATTTGCTATCTGCGTTTTTCATAGTATACTCTGTGCTAAATTTAACTATAAAAAATAAATGTTGGGACTGGCCCCGTGGCCGAGTGGCTAAGTTCACACACTCAGCCCAGGGTTTCACCGGTTCAAATCCTAGGCGTGGACATGGTACCGCTCATCAAGCCATGCTGAGGCGGCATCCCACATGCCACAAACAGAAGGACCCACAACTAAAAATACACAACTTTGTACCGGGGGGGTTTGGGAGAAAAAGGAAGAATAAAATCTTAAAAAACCTAAATAAGTAAAAGAAATAAAAATAAATGTATTGTATAGCAAGACTTTATTCACTCCGCTAATAGTGAGTTTCTTAAAGCCAAGAACAATTTTTATTCCTTATCTGCCATAGAACCTGTTCCACAGAGCACAATGCCTTGCGCATAACATATAATCAAATATTTAAATAGAAAAATGACATTAAAGGGAAGTATATAAATTCTTTATTCTAAATGATAATCCCTTGTATTCCGATAAAACTTTATAAAAGTCAATAAATAAAAGCATAAGTTTTACTTTTAATAAAGTTTTATAAAAAAAGGGTCATACTTTTACTCTAGAAATACATCATCCTTGTTACAGAATAATAGAACATGCATATTTTTCAGTTTTGAAAAGGTGAACTCCCATTTTCTTTACCCAAATGTTCAGGGCTTTTTATTATGTGCAAGCATTATCACACAACTGTAATCGTGTGATAAAAACAATTCTATATCCTGTGTTTTTTATTTATTTACGTGCTAAAGGCTTGCTATGATATTCCAGAGTCCTCTTGTACATGCAAGTGGTCACAAATCATAACGTACTTTACTTTTGTTTCCCTATTGCATGATAATTAATTAATTTCAAGTATATTACTTGCACTTCAAATAATACAATGATAATCACCTTTGTCATACAGCCTTTTTGTACTTAGGATTATTTTTCTAAGACCAATTTCTAGGAGTCTAATTACTGGGACAGATGTTAATATTTTTAAGGTTTTAGAAAACATATTGCCAAATTTTTTTCCAACAGGTTTAAATCAATTTACAAGTCCAACGGCATGCATAGAAATGCATGTTTCACCACACCCTACCATTTAGATATTACTTTCAAAAAATCTTTTCTTAGAGGATAGGCAAAACAAAAAACAAGAACAAAAGGCCAAATTATTGTTTCTAAGTGCCAATTATTATTTTGAATGTGCGTCAAATATTTCTATTTTGTAAATTGTCTAATTGTGCCATGTATCTAGATATTACTAGCTTAGCATTTTAAAATAATTATGTATCTTCACATTCTTTTATTTGTATAATAAGAATAAACTTTTATTAGTTGCTTACTATGTGCCATGCCTTTCACATATATTATTTCATTTAATTCTCATAAATGCCCTATAAGTGACTGCTTTATCTTGAATTTACAGGTGTGGAAACTGACACTTAGTAGAGTAAAATGTGAATTCTCTGCATTACTATGCTCAGTAGTTAATAAAGCCATTAACTTTTTGTCTTTCATGTCTGCTTTAAACATTTTCCTTAGTCTAGTTTGCCTTGTAATTATTTTTACCAACAGTTTTTAATTTTTTTATTTTTACCAGCAAAATTCTATGTCTCTGCGTTGTCAAATCTGTCAGTCCTTTATTTTGTGATTTTTTTTCTATTACTTCTAAATTTAGAAATTCCTTCTCTCTTTTGAGGTTTGATACATATCTAATTCTCTCTTTTAATTTGTCTATGTTTTCTTTTCGATTTACTTTTAAGCACACATTCAGAATTACCTTGGTAGGTGGTATGAGGTAAAAATGTAAATGGATCTGTTTTCACGTAAATAGCCAATTACTCAAACCGAGTTTATTGAAAAATCCCTTTCTTCACCATTACTTGTGATGCTTCTTTTACTACATGTTAATTTCTAATTTATAACAGAATTTCTTTCTGAGATACTTGTTTTCTGCCAGTACCACATTGCTTTAATTATACTAGGAAATGCTAATACTTCTTTAATATTTTTCATTAGATTTGGACATCTTCTACTTTAGGTTTTGAAGTAGTCTCTAAGTTTTGTGCACAGAAACTGAGTGACAGGAATGCACCTTTTATAACTAAATTATGTTTTATAAATAAACACATTTCAAAGGCCTATTACGTGGTGCTTGAGTATTCTCTCTTAGAGGAATGTGTAAAACAGATTGCTTTAACACTTTCATAAACTCCAAGATATCTGGAAGATAAGATATTCATCAACAATCTGACTGCAGAAGTTCAGCTAGAAAAACAATGTTGTTATCATCTTATTGAGTGTATAATAGCTTATCACTAACCCTTCTCTTAAAAAGTAGCGGTAACTCTCATCTACTTCGAGAAAATTTCTTTTGGCTGAAGTTTTCCTTCTTACTACACACTATGTTTAAGACAGTGATAATCTTCACTGAATACTGTACTATGTAAAAATACTGTCTTCCATTAACTCATTAGTGAAAATTATGGCTTAAGAAATGTCTGAATGCTAAGGGGATAAAAAAGAAAAGATCTTAACATAAATGCATTCATGCCTTTCCACTCTATGTCTTTCTTCATTCCTCCAATTATCCTCATTTCCCCAGAAATTTGCTTTGCTTCTTTTAGAGGAAAAGACCACATAAATCTGAAGGCTTATTTAGAAAGGATAGTTTTTTACTTTTTAAAAAGTCTAACTTAATTTATATCCTGATTTGGACTACCTCGTCAGAACAGATCAGGCAAATTTCATGAAGTTTAATTGTAAGATTGAGATTCTTAGAGTAGAATTTTCTCACTGCCACATAGCTTAAGACCTCCTTTATACTTTTCTTATGAATCCTGCCACGAACCTACTCTTATGGATGAAGGACTCTAGGAAGAATACCCTGAGCAAACTGACATCTAGATCCACTAGGGATTTACTCTCCAGGATTTTGATTCTTATCCATCCTTCCTAAATTGTAGAACTTCATCATGAAGCGACTAAAGTAGGATACTGGTGCTCCTTCACAATCTTAGAATCACTATACAAGATACTCTCTTAGTTTCTATGTTCAAGAAAACATCAAATAATTGAACAACCCAGACATCTAGACTAAGGTTCCAAGCCATCACTCCCAGGCTGATAGCAATTACCAAAAACTCTCCCCACACACACTCCACCCATAGAGACTATGACAACACCTCTCTGGATTTAAATGCCAATCTTCCCATGTCCCAAGGCTACTTTGAATGCCATCTCACCTGAAAACGAGCTCTGAAACCTGCTCATCAAATCATTCAAACATACTCTAGCACTTTAATTTTAACAGGCCTAATTTTACTTTTAAGAAACTAATGAAAATATCTATAATGGCTGGTACAGATTGATCTGAAGTCTTCATGAACTTGAACTGCTTTCCTTTGAACACTGATGGAGATCTTTTTTTTTTTTAAAAAAGATTGGCACCTGAGTTAACAGCTGTTGCCAATCTTTTTTTTTCCTTCTTCTTCTTCTCCCCAAAACTCCGCCCCCAGCACATAGTTGTATATTCTAATAGTAGGTCCTTCTGGTTGTGCTACGTGGGATGCTGCCTCAACATGGCTTGATGACCAGTGGCACATCCGTGCCCAGGATCCGAACCAGTGAAACCCTGGGCCGCCGAAGTGGAGCATGCAAACTCAACCACTTGGCTATGGGGCTGGCCCCTGATGGAGATCATTTTAAGTTTCCTCCCAACAAGAAAACATGCACCTCAAATATTCATCCTCTTAAACTCTAATGTAGCTGCATTTAGTACTAATTTATGTGATTTATTTGAGGGGGAAAAAAATCAAATGTGGAATTATAGGTTCTCAACAAGAGACGGTTCTGCCCTTAAGTAGTAAACTAGCTGTCTGAAAAATCTCAATTCCTCTTCTTAAACATATAATGTTGTTCTGAACCTGAGGAAGCTTAGAGAAGTGGTTAAAGATGTGGGTTCTAGAGCTCAAATTTCTGTATGGGATCTGGATTCAAATTCCTGTTCTGCTACTCACTGACAGCCTTTTAACTTCACTGAATCTTAGTTTCCTCTTCTTTAAAATGATAGCCCTACTTGTGTCAGGATTAGTGAGAAAACACCTGATTCAGAGCCCAATAAATATTAGTCATTGCTTTTATTTTCTTTCCTCAAATGCATTAGGCCATTAGTCCTTTGAGGGCAAAGACTAAGTCATTTCTCTCTATATTTAGAGTGCTCATTGTAATTGTTCAATAAATATTTGTTAAAATTTGTTGTTATGGAATTCTTAGATCTGAGGGAACCATCTGCAGCATGCTGTACAAAATTTTAAATAAGATGTTTCCTATGGTATCAGATTACCAGGGCACAGCATATGGTGGCAAAGAGCAGGAAATTCCTACCAACACTGGTCACAAACCTTTATCAGACCGGTAGCCAAAAAATTTCCAGTATAATATCTTTCTCTTCAGTAAACATGATTTGCTATATGCAACACTAAACATGATTGATTTATACCTTTGTAACATTTTTTATATACAGAAAGTCATAAATAAAAAAATGATTCCTTCGTGAAACCCTAGGCCCTTATTCTTTTATTTGCAACATATATACAAAACTAAAAATCAAATCTGCATAGATCAAAGAATTTCAGACATGCTCTAAGCATTTTAAAAAATATATTAATCCATTATTTTCTTCAGTCTCAAAAGATGGGAATCTTTCTGAGAATGTCAAATGAAGGTAGTGATATTGCTTGAAAGCTAAGACTTTGCAATATTGTTCTACAAATATGAAATGAAGAAAGAGGATTCCCAGTAGGATATAATGAGGGAAACAGCAAGAGGATGAGCAACAATATTAATTTAGCCATTCCTCATTCAGTAAATATTTACTGAATGTCTACCAGGTTTCATTGGCTGGGAAAGAGAACAAAACAGAGGTGGGTTACCATTATAGAGCTCATATCTCAATGGGAAAGACATATTTTGTAATGAGAAAAAGTTGCAATTGTGATGTATAACGGGAGGGAGAAGTACAAGGTACTCTGTGAACTACTATCAAAGAGACCAAATCTAATCAGGAAGCATAGGGAACATTTCCCTGAGGAAGTGACTTAAACTAAGCCAGAAGAATGAATGCATGTTAGTCAGGTGATGGTGTGAGTGTGTCCATGAAAGTGTATGTTGGGCAACTGGGAGGGGTGGGAGAAGGTAGAGACAAACCCTGTCAGGTGGGCAGACAACAGGAACACAGTGCACAGCATAGTCCCGAGAAGTTGACAGAAGGCCAGTGTGGCTGGATCATGAAGGAGCAAGGAGAGAAGTAGCTGGAGGTTAGGTGGGTGAGCAGAAGCCAGATCATAAAGGGCTTTTGGAATTGAACCCGAGAACAACAGGAAGCCATTGCAAATCTTAACCTGGCTGTGTAACATGGTCACATAAAAGTATTTTTGCCAGTTACTTTGGCGCTGGGTTGAAAGAGAATTAGAGGAGGTCTAGAATGGATCTGGAGAAACTAGTTAGGAAGCTCTGATAGTAGCCCAAGTAAGAGGGGATAGTGGTTACAGTGGTTTGGACAAGGTTATTGTCACTGTTGAGAAGAAGATGGATTTGGATTGGATATAGAGAGGAAGGGAGAAGGAGGTGTCAAGGATGACTCCACCCCTCCCTCCAGATTCCTGACACAAAGTAACTGGTGGTGCTGTGTACTTAAATGTGCATGCTGAAAGAGAAGCCAATTTGGGGACAGGTTCAAAAGTTCAGCGTTCAATGTGAGATGCAAAGACCCCCTCAGGTGGCGATTTCCACAGCATGAATTTTAGAATTTAATGTCTTAACAGTAACAAAGATGATGGAGAATGAGAAAAATCTGACTATAAAACAGCAAGAAAGTTTGCCTTTGCCATATAATGAAATGGTAATAAGGATAATAAACTTGGCTTGAGTGAGCACTACTTGATTGTGATGCATACTAATCAATAAAATAAAAGGAACAAAGCTAGAAATGATAGCAGAATATCAATTGGAAATTAAATTGCCAATTTCTAGAAAAGGAACACAATAACTACAAGGTCATGGCACTTTATGTCAAGCAGCAGAGACAATACAGTCACATATTTGGCAGAATTACAGAATACCTCACTGAGAAGGACTAATGCAAGAGAAACCAATTAAAAGATAAGAATCAGAATTCATCAGTGTCTCAAGAAAAGGTCATGCAATAAATTAAAAGTTTTGCAACTTTTTTTTACATTACAGTGATTAGCATCATCCCCTCAATCTTTGTGTTAATACCATTTAAGGTATTTTAATAGATAATTTTATTATTAGTTACAACAAAAAAGCAATTTGTAATGAGCAATATTTCTTTCACCCTTTTTTCCAAGTATTACCCAATAAAATAAACCTCGGGCCTCAGTTGGCCAGGTTTAGAATCCTCAAGAGTAGGACTGCAGATGCCACTAAGGCAAATAGATAGAATGCATTCTAGAACCTATAGCCCTTCTCCTAGGTCCTGAAGAAGGGTAATTGAAACAGAGTAATTGACTGATTAAGGCCAAAAACACAATCAAGATGGGAGAAACTTTACACAAAGGTGAGGTAAAATAGCTAGAGAACTTGATTGCCCCGTCCCCCTAACACATATCCCACACTAGCCAATCTGAAATCCTCACCATTATAATAGAAAGAGCAGCAAACTCAGTGTCAGAAAACCTATGTTGCTAACTTGACCCTCTTTCTTTTTTATTTTCTTAAGATTTTATTTTTTTTTCCTTTTTCTCCCCAAAACCCCCTGGTACCTAGTTGTATATTCTTCGTTGTGTGTCCTTCTAGTTGTGGCACGTGGGATGCTGCCTCAGCATGGTTTGATGAGCAGTGCCATGTCCGCGCCCAGGATTTGAACCAATGAAACACTGGGCTGCCTGCAGTGGAGTGTGTGAACTTAACCACTCGGCCACGGGGCCAGCCCCACTTGACCCTCTTTCTAACAGATTGTGTGGCTTTAGTCAAGTTCTTAGCATTTCAGAGACTCAGTGTAATGAAGGAACTGTACTAGACAACCTCTAAATTCTCTTACAAGCCTAAACATTGATGAATCTAGAGAGAAACCCTGGAGCATGAGAATTGCCCTACAGTAGAAACCATTGTACAGAAATAATTTTAAAAGCATTAATATTCAGGGATTTCCAAGACCTTAACTACACAGCTCAAAACTTTCCTCGGCTCTATCCTGTCTTGGCTCAAACGGGGTCACCTTGGTTCAAATTGTAATACTGCCCTGACCGGCACGCTCAATTCTCCTTCCCCTGCTCTGTTTTGCTCTGAGGCACTTTCCACCTTTTAATATACTAAATCACTTATTTTTTATGCTTTCTTCAGTCTGCCTGCCCCTACTACCAAATATAAGTTCTACCAGGGCAGGGATGTTTATTTTTTTCATGGATGTGTGCCAAGAACCCAGAATAGCATATGACATACAGTAGGTGCTCAATTAATATTGTTGAATGGATGAATGAGTGAATTCCTAATACAAATTTAAAATGAAACATTCTCTAACTTAAGCTACAATTGTAAAATCAGATCCAATCAACTATGCATTGGTCTATTAGCATAATGTTCCTTACATATGGAAGTATATTTTAAATAGATTTGCCTTTTGAAATAATACAGACCTTGAAGGGGCTGGCCCCATGGCCGAGTGGTTAAGTTCGTGCGCTCCACTGCAGGCGGCCCAGTGTTTCGTTGGCTCAAATCCTGAGCATGGACATGGCACTGCTCATCAAACCACGCTGAGGCAGTGTCCCACATGCCACAACTAGAAGTACCCACAACGAAGAATATACAACTGTGTACCGGGGGGCTTTGGGGAGAAAAAGGAAAAAAATAAAATCTTAAAAAAAAAATGTAAACGTTAAAAAAAAAAAGAAATAATACAGACCTTTAAAAAAAAAAGAGTGAATGAACATCAGCTCATTGAACTCACTTGATCTTGTCTCCAGGAGAGAGTTCATTTAAGTTCAGAGAGAGTTCATCTAAAATTAGGGAAGGTCAAAGTCAACAAATCATAAAGCAATCAAAACCTAAGAGGGAAATGACATTTTTTATGAACTCTGTAAATTCAAAAACCATTCAGGGTAACATTGTTATGATGTTATGAATTCCTCAGTGCTGACGTCTCAGGGCAAAGTTTTGCTATATGGTAAGAAAAAGCAATTAAATGGATATATACTTGGATTGATCCAGCCAAACAAATATTGAACTTCAAAGAAATTTCCCTTTAGGAATAATCTTCAGAACAAATTTACTAGGCACACAAGAAAACTGGGCTCAGTACTTTATAGCCATATTTCATTTTTAGCTGACACTTCTCTCAAGTAAGTCACTCACTAGTTTATTAATAATAACAATAATGACAACAACAAAAGTAAATGTTCAGGACATATACATCCAGGTACTAAGCTAACTGCTCTACATTCACGGTCTCATTTACAAATGAGGAATTTCAGTTGCAATGAGAATAAATAAATTGCCCAACATCAAATGACCAAAACTTAAACTCAATCTGTTTAATGCTGAAGCCCATTCTCTTCACTGCAATGGCAGGTTCTCTTGTTTCTAAAACTTAAATTTATCAGTAAAAGGCAAAATTTGCTACTATTGAGCACATTCAAAGCATATTTTTGTAGACTCTAAAGACAAATCAAAAAAAAATTTCAAACAACTTTATTTCTTGGCAGCATCATTGAAATTGGTTCATAGTTTCCTCGGGTATTTGCTTTGAAAAGGGTAGTGGTCATTTTAGATGTAAAAGTTCAGTTTTGTTTGTAAAAAACAGAAACAAAACAATCACCCTGTATACTAAAATTACACTAATAATTTTCACCATGAAAATACACATTCACAACTTGAGGGACTTTGTGCACCTTGATCTTCATATCATCAGCATCTAGCAGAGTGCCTGCCACATATTTAGTTCTCAGTAAAAATGTGTGGAAAAGAAAAATCAAGAAAGAAATAATCACTCCAGCCAAGTCCACCTTTATTTGTTTGGATGTGCTTTAAAATGTCAAATAATACTGTTAATGGGAATTTCTCTAAGTCCATTCAACAGACTGAAATTGAGTACCTACTATCTGTACTGTGCTTTGCATTAGGCACTAGCTGTACAGCATAAAAAAGAGACAAGATGCCTACTCTCATAGAACTTCAACTCTTCAGGGGTATGACAGTTAAGTCCTTAATTGGTCCTCCCTCCTCCTTTCTTTCTTTCTTGGGTAGAAGTACAGTCAGCTTGCGGTATCTGTGGGTTCCGTGAGGTATCGTTTATGACCCGCGGTTGGTTGAATCCAAGGATGAGGAACCCGCGGATACCGAGGGCCCACTAAAGGACTTGAGCATCCGCGGAGTTTGGTATCCGCAGCAGGTCCTGGAATCAAAACCCCGCAGATACTGAAGGGACTGTAGACGGTGGTTAATCAGGAAAATACCTCCAGGCCTTTGATCTTCCCCGATTACTCTTTGAGGTTGATATGGAAGCAGCAATTACATAAAATGTATCCAAGTTACATGCAGAGTTGATGGCAAAACCAAAGCCAGATTCCAGTTATTTCAGTGTGCCATATATTTTCTTATCACTTAAAGATCATCTCTCTATATTTTTATCTCTTTCTCCCTTACCCTTTACCCCTTTCTATCTTTCCTTAAAAACATGCTGAAAGAAATTTTCAGAAATATGAGAAAATTTTGAAGAAATATAGAATATCGAGAGTTCTCAATGTTACTTGTTTTAGCCAGTTAATTTTGGTCTTCATTAAATGTAACTGTTTGCTCCTTAATAAACAGCAAACCTCAATGAGAGATGGATAAAATAATAAAAAATACATTTTCAATACAGGAAACTTGTAAAATACAGAAAAATTTAAAGAAAAAAACCTCTTCTAATTTCCATCACTAAAAAACAACCACTCTTCACATTTTGATATATTTCTTTCTAGTATTACAGCCATTAATTTGCTTTAGATAATTAACACTACACTGTCACAATTTCCCCCCGTCCTTTTTCCTTGCATATTAACATAAGTTTTTTCCAATGTTATTACAAACTCTTTGTAAGCGCATTTTATATTATACTGTCTTTAAGTAAATATATCATAATTTACTCAGCCATTCATACACGCCTAAGTATTTAGGTCACTTCTTGTTTTTCACTGTTACCAAATAAAGCAGCAATGAACATCTTTGTACCTCAATTTCTGTACTTTGTATTATTTTCTTAGGACAGACTTCCTAAAATTGAATTAATGAGTCAAACATATTTAAGGTATATATTGCCGCATTGTTTCCTTATTAATTCTACCAATTTTCACCCCCCACCTAGTTATGAACCTCTTGTGAACACTTGATAGTCTCATTTTTCAAAATATCTTTGCTCTTTGAATTTGCATTTCTTTGTAGTTAGCGTGAACATTTCACAATATCCTTCTTTGTTCACCAGTGTAGGGCCTTTTTTGTGTGAAGTGTTTAGTCGTGTCTTTTGCCCAGTTCTATTTGGGCTTTTGAATTTCCTTACCCATTTATTTGAGCTCTTCATATATTAAGAATATTAACTCGTGATATCTGCAATGAATAGCTATTTGGTTAATTGTTGCCTTTTAATTTGAATTTATTCAAGATAATTTGTTAGCTTTATTTTATTATAATTATTTCCAATGCATCACTAACCCTTTCCAGCCATTATACTTTTACTCAAGTTCTTAATTTTCAATCCTACCTTGGTATCCCATTGATCATCTCTATTAGTTTATCTGGGTAATAGTACTATTTACTCAATATCAAACAGTTTTCAAGTCTTACCTGATTTACTTCTTACTAAAACTAGGTGGATTCTGTTATCGTCTCCATTTTAATGATGCAGAAATCAAAGTTTTGAGAGGCTGAGTAACCTGTCCAAAACCACTCAGCTGATAAGTGATGAAGTTGTGATTCAAACCCTCCTGAGCCCCATTTCAATCCCATCTTTCCCTTGATCTTGCTCCTTTGTCCTCTCTCCCATGAATTCTGTAATTCATTAAAAATTCTTCTTGTGCTAGTATGGTGGATTTGTTTTAATAGAGGATAGTGACTTACTCAGAGGGATGATTCCCTAAAGGAGTTTTAAGGCTTACAGAGGCTATATGACTTTTGAAGCACCTAATGATAATTTAGGCAGTTAGCCTACTAGTCTAACTTCTATAAAACTGTCTCTGATATGAGACTCTCAACACTTCATATTTTGAACAAAATCTATTGAATCTTTATTTTGTGTACGTTGCAGTACTAACAAAATATAAAAAGGAATTCCTAATCATATAAAACATTAATAATAAATATGAAATGAGAGGTATAGATAATGAGCAGCCGGATTGGGGAGGGTAGAAATCACTTCTAGTTAGTATAGACAGAGAAGGGTTCACGGAGGAGTAAAATTCAGGCTTCTATTTGCCATTGACTTGACACATGACTAAGTCACTTAGTTTTAAATTAAGTCAATTTGTTATCATCTGATCACCATTTCACCCAAATTGAGCCTACTGGAGAATTAGCTAAATGATGTCAAAAGAAATAACTTCTTTGGACACGATTACAGTTACATTAAGAGTCTTTTTTTTGAAGTGCATGTGTGCATAGAAGCAATCTGATGTAATCTGACCTGAGTGACTTCAGATACAGTCATTCAATGTCCCCTGTCATTAAGACAGTCATACGTCCTTTATACATAATAAATTACACATAAATGGGTGGAGAGTGTGTGGATCCTTCATCTTTGGTGCCACAACTGAGTCATGTGTCTTGCCCTTTGGACTGGAAATCTCAGGTATATTCTTTGTCTGGCTCAGGTCTAAGTACATCAACGTGAATTTGGATTCCTTCTTTCAGAATAGTGAACCTTCAATTGAGACTCAAACTGGATAAATAGAGGAGCTGGGAGAAATAGGGGAAATGAATTAGTGGAGAGATTAGAGAAGTAAACACATAGGATTTACAACAAAAGAGTCATGGGAAGAAGAATCTCCTGAAGATTTAAAAATCTTCGGAAAAGAAGGGGAAGTAGGTGAACAGTAGAATAGATAAATGGTAAGAGGAGCTTGAGAAAATAATAAAGGGTTGACGGAGCTAGGGTGTGAATATTTATCTGAATATACAACCAGAGAGCCTGTAAATTCTTCACAATTTGGTCAATGCTTGTTGATTGACAGAAACACAGGTAATGGATTTTCAATTGATGGCAGAATTTAAAACTTCTGAAAATTCTGCATTAAAGAAATATAAACATTTATTAACAACACATTTACAGAAATTAAAGAGCAAGGCATTGGAATTAAGATTCATTTGTGCATTGTTTAATAGGCTGTAACATAAAGAGAACTAATGAGAGTAGCTAAAATATTGGTAGGCCTTCCACATTGAATATCTAATTTCAGTGCACTGGGAGAAACTCACCATTTATGAGATTTATATGGCAAATAGTCTTTACATTTCAGGCTGAGCTTTTTGGGAGATCTTTGTGTATTAATTTTGCTTCAGGTAGGGTAGAAAGGCATGTTTCAGAAGAGGTTAATGTCATTTTGGATGGCAAACAGTTTCAAAGAAAATAAGGCAACTAGCCTGACAATAGTATTTATGGAATCCCTACCGCTGAAAAAGCACTATGCTAACTGGTATACAAACAAATCAATGAATAAAACACATAATCCCAATCTATCTGGGCCAGCAGAACTTCTACAGATAGAATAATCCGCAATCTCCCTGAAGGCAGAATATAATGTTTAAAACATCTATCACTATAATTTAGCACACTGCTTGCTTATGGCAGGCACTCAGTAAATGTCTGTGGAATAAATACTAACTGAACTGAAGCCCAGATTTATGAAGAAACATCCCAATAAGCTTAAGTTCAAATAATAAAAATTTTTAAGTAGCATAAAAATAAGAACAATGTTCTTAGAACCAAAAGTCTTCATATAATTTTATATTTAGTCCACACTTTCCTGAGTCAACCTGCTCATTCATTTTTTCCATTCATTCACTTAACACATATTTATTGAGCATTCACTATGTGCCAGACTATATTTCCTAGATACTTCGAGGGAAATAGCGTGGCATTTGAATAAAGACCTGGAAAAATGAGGAAAGGAGTCACGCTGTACGGCTATCTTAAGGGAAGAGAGTTTTAGGCAGAGGTAATGATAAGTGCAAATGCCCTGAAGTGGGAGCATGCTTGGATGTTCAAAGAACAGAAGGCTGATGAGATTCGAACAGAATTAAGGGGGAAAGAGTAATAGGGGATGATGAAGTCAGAGGTGAGAGGGGGCCAGTTCATATAGGGACTTAAAGGTTATGGGAGGGACTTCAGATTTTACTCTGAGTGAGAGGGAAAGCCATTGGATAGTGACAGAATTTGACTTGGCTTACTCTTAACAATAGGCTTTGGGGAGGAGAGGATGGAGAGAGACTGTTAAAGAGGCGTAAAGGTAGAAGTAGAGAGACCACTTTTGAAGTAATTGTAATATTCGTAGTCATAGATGCTGGGGGAAGTGGCAATGAAGGTATGAAATGGTATTGTATTTGTTCATTTTCTTTATTATTTAGGTACTGGTTTTTCTTTATTACTCTATTGAATGTATAGAGAATAAATAAATGTAGCTACATACATGAATGCTGAAGAATGCCAAGGAAGGGCAAAAGGAGATTCAGAAGGGGGTATTATTACTAATGTAGAGCACTTGTTGAGTGTATAGGGTGGTTTAGGTACTACATAAGTGTTTTAAATACACAAATTACTTAATCTTGCAATAACACTATAAGGTACCATTATTACCTTCTCTTTATGAAAGAGATAACTGAGGGGCAGAAAACTTAACCTGTTCAAACTTACAGAGCGAAAACAGCAGAAATCGTACTTGAATCTGTTTTTCTGATTCTAAAGCCCAATTTGTTTAGTGGAATCAGGTACTGAAGAAGAAAATTATTGCAAATCAATTTAGTTTAAAGATTTACATGTGGAAAGGCACAGAGTAGAAAAAAAGAGTAAATCATCCAAGAGAAGAGTTGGGCTGAAATGGAATGAACAGGTATGGATGTGTTCAGGGAAAGGGCGAGGATATAAGAAATGAGGTGTCTGAGGATGGTCAGAGAGCCGTAAAGTGTTGCAGTCCTCAAAAACTAAGTGGAAACTCTTAGAAATGATAAAGTTGGTGGTAGGGAGTCATTGCAGGTGTTCTAAGATGGAGACATAATGTGAAAATGTTTCATGGAGCTCGAAAAGACAGTTTAGTAGATGTAGCATAATAGTGTACTATGTAGTATAGGTTAGTGGTTAAGAGTGTACTTATGGGAGCTGGACTGCTTTCAAGTCCTGAGCTAGCTTCTTACCAATTACGTGAATTTGGGCAAATACTATAAGCCTCAGTTTCTTCCACTGTGTAAAATGGGAGTAACAATCATAGTGCTACTTCCTAGGGTTCTTGAGAGGATTAAACGAGTTCATCTCTTTCAAGTGCTGGGGACAGTTCTTGGCACATGGCCAATTTTCTGTTAAATGTTAGTTATTATTATTACCACACAAGTATGTATAGGATAGACAGCAGCAGGAGCACAAAGCCTGAGTGTTGGCAGAGTACAGATAAGTTGGTGAAAGGACTATATGCTGGTGGAGGACGGGAAGGTGCAGAATCATGAGGAAGCACACTTCAAAAAGGAAAAATAGCTCCTTGAATGAAGGTGTGTGAGTGAAGACTTGGAAAGGAGCTGCTTGGGTTTCACTGGAAATTAATGAAGCTCACAGAGGAGTTGCCTAATCCAGCTGTTAGATATTACCAGGAGTGGTGGGCGGCAATGTGAACCAGGAGGCAAAGTCTTTAATGAAGTCAAGGACTGTGGCTTGGACGTAGCTAGAAGTGTCCGTTGTTTTAGGTCCATCACATTTTACATCCATATTTTCATGTCAGTAGAGCAAAGACATGAAAAAATATATATTGGAAAGACAGAGCTTTGCTAAAAATTCTTTGGGCTATTCTATCCTTAAACTATGTATGTCCTTGACAGAGATTATCACTTGGACTCAAGCCTGTAGAACTAGTATAATCACCATAATATAACACTTTTTAAAATATCCTGCATTGTTTTAGGGAAAATTTCAGGCAGTTTAGAAGGATAGATATATTTATATTTGTTATATATGTATATAAAAATTATATATGTTACATGATAAATATAAATATATAATATTACATATATTTATACATATAAAATATAACAAGATCACATTAACCATGGGACAAAGTAAAAGAAAGAGAGCAGAGGCATGAATCAGAATAAAAATACATCTAACAAAGATGAAAGCTTTATATATTTGCCCCAGGTGCATCATAGGGTTGGCATTAAATGTTTAAGCAGTGAACCAATGTTGTACACGTGGATAGCCAATTAGAACATAGAGAAAAATAGTGGCCTGTTAGAAAGTTAATGAACAGTTTGTGAAGAAAAAAACTTGATTGTATGGTTAAGGAGAAAATTCAGGCAAGGAACATTTGGAGTAAAAGATGGAAAGAAAATTATGGCTTTGAAGTATGATTGTCTTAAAGTAGGGAGAATACTTACCCTTCGCAGTACAAAATAAGAGGATTTTCTTCTTTTAAACTTTTGAGCTAGCTGAGAGGCCATATGTGTAAGTTAGACAATGCAGACTAAAGGTTACAAACCCATCTATTTTCCCTAGGGTTATAAGAAGTACAAAAAGCTCTGATGTGAGTTAAATGCTTTATGAATTTGAATTGTGAAGATGGCACTTACTTTCCATTAACAGAAAATAGTAAAGAAAAAATAGTAAATGGTAGTAGTATATAAATATGGAATGAAATTCCAACTAAAGTAATACTCTCAAATACATGATACTTTTATAATCTGAATTAAAATAGAAGTTTTGAAACACCTTGGAAAAACAAGGGAATTGATCTAATGGCTAAAACCGGAAAATACTGCATACTTTTAAACACTATTAGTACCCTGAAATGTCAGTTTTCATTTACATACTTAAAATTCTTTCTAAGTATTTCCTTCCGTTTATCTTCAAATTAAAGATGAACAGATACACCTTAGAAACTGTCAAACCCACTGAAGGAAGATTCTTGCAGAAATATTTCACCTGGCCTTTTTAAAGGTGCTTCTAGGAGGGAAGTTGAACTCATTTTAACCACAGAATGGGCGAGGTCCGAGGTTATTTTATTAACGGTATTAGATGCGATGCCAAAGAAAGTTTCCTTTATCCACTCCAGACCCAGGAAGCCAAGTGCACATCTACATAGACATACTTCTGTGGATATGGAGACTTACGTGGACATGTACAGACATCACTAAAAATCTAAGTGTCCTGGATGATTCAGCTGATAATGTGTTTCTCTACTTGTCTTTTAGCTGAGGGACAAAAGGAGCGAGGGCATTCCTATTGGAATTCCAACCTGTTTTGTAACTTGTCCTGCAATCAGCCTTCAACAGAGCGGGGCCGAGAGTAATCCCGACTGGCCAGGCTGATTGGCTGGGCAGAAGAGCGCCAGGGTGTGGGCTGCACACTCCTGCCTCGCTCCCTTATCTACAGGAAGACTGGGCGCATTCGATCACCGGCTCCACCAGCGTCAAAGTCAAGGAGCTGTTTGCATCCGCCGGGTCTTTCCGCTCAAGTCTGAAGCTCTTCTTCCAAAATCCTCGTCTTGGTGGACGCCCCGGGGAAAGCCCGAGGTAGGGGAGTACGAAGGGACACTTCTCAGGAACGGTCGGCCTCTCCAATTCCTGAGCTTGGTCCCTGTGAGGGAAGGGCTTCGGAGGGGAGGGAGGGGAGAGTCCGATCGGCAAGTCCCTGGGGACCAAGTTGGGCGAGACGTAGTCTCACTCGGGGAGCTCCTGGAGCACCCCCAGCCCAGCGTTTTCGGCTGAATTGCATCGCCGCGATCGCGTAGAACCAGCGCGGCGCGGGAAGGCCGTCTCGCATCCCCCGGGGCTGGACGGTGGGAGCCTCGCCCGCGGCGAGGGGAGCCGAGAGGGAGAGGCGCAGCGGCGCCAGGCCAAGTCAGAGCACAACGCCGCCATCCACCTCGGGTCGCGCGGACGGGCTGGGGGCTCGGCGTGCTGGCAAGTCCCTGCGGCGACCTTCGCAGCCTGAGCAGCTAGAGCATCAGGGCGGGCCGCCTTACTCTCGCCGGGCTCCGCGGGGCAGTAAAGCTCAGTTTCACCTCTGCCTCCTGCAGATCATTCAGTTGGCTAATGGGCTATGGTTTCTCCTCAGGTCACGATGGATCTTGAAGGAGGCCGCAATAGAAGAAGGGGGAAGAAGAACTTCTTGAAAATTAACGAAGAAAGGTAGCCAGTTTGTTTCGCTTTCATACTTTACGTGGCTTGAGAGATTTGGCTGATTTGTTTCTAGCCTCCAGCTCCGAAATAAACGAAGAGTTGTTGACGATGAAGATTTTGACTCTTATCTGAAACGCAAGTGGTTGCTATGTAGAAGTTCGCTGGCTGAGTTGAGCACAGCGTTTGCATCCTCCCTCCGTGGTGAGCTTCTCCCTCAGCTTCCGGCCGCAGACAGGCCAATGCTCACGTCCCTTTCTGTGTTTTATAAACTTCTGGCTTTACAAGCGAAGTTGATTGCCCGGGCGCTTGGACCATATGCTACTTGTTGTCTGCTCAGTGGTCCATCTCTTGCTTCTGGTAAAACAGCCACGTAAACATTGTAAGTCAGTGGCATGGCAGATGGGACAGCAGGCCCAAACTACCATTATGTGTTAATTTTTATTAATTGATAAATAATCTGGAGCTCTTGTAGAAGAAATTCTGAAAAAAGACCTCAGTACCAAAGAAGCTGGCATGGTATGAAATGATGCTGATTGCATATAGAAGTGGTAATGTAACCACATAGGGAAAATAATTATTTTAAGTAAATTTTGATAACAATGCAGTGTCTACATAGGGAATTTTAAACTTCACACAGTAGGTTCATTGTTAGTAGTAAACTAATATAAATTGTAAAATAAAACAAATTAGTAAATATATTAATATTATTAGAAACCAAGGTTTGCAGTGTAGAGATAAGAAATACAAAGTAGACGTCAAATAAGTTTTTAAAAAATGTTAAATTTGAATTGGAAACTTCAGTATGAACTCCTTTTTAAAAAAGTTTTATTTATTTAATTTTTTGGTGAGGAAGATTGCCCTTGAGCTAACATCTGTTTGCCAGTCTTCCTCTTTTTGCTTGAGGAAGATTGTCACTGAGCTAACATCTGTGCACATCTTCCTCTATTTTATATTGTGGGACGGCACCACAGTGTGGCTTGAGCGTGCAAACTTAACCACTACGCCACTGGGCGGGCCCTAAACTCCTGATGTTTTTAATAGTTCAGTCCACTGAAAGGGACAGTAGCGATGAGCATGCTTAGTGCCAGATCACGGTTTCTAAATACCATTCCTCCACTAAATGGAATCCACACTGCAGAGAGAAATGGCTAATTCCAACCATGTCTGGGGCTAAGAAAATACAAAGTGAGCCTGGAGTATCTTGTGGTACCTGAAAATAAGCAAGTGGAGTTTAATGGAATTGTCAAAAAGACACAGGAGCTGACTTGAAGGGGTTTCCACTGGTCAAGTCTGAGGAAAATTTGAGCATCAAAAAGAATAACGACTGTACTTGATTGTGAAATACTGAATACAGTGCAATTCATAAATCCTTACTAAAACTTTGGGAGGAGGAGGAAAACTAAAATGATGGGAGAGGTGGAGAGAATACAGAAACATGCTTTACAGAAAAATGCCAGCTATCATATTGGAACCTGCATTGTTATAATTGATTCAGGAAAGGATTGTTAATGGATCCTAAACCACTCAGAGAAGAGTTGTAACTAAATATTATCCAAAATTCTTACTAATAGGAGAAAGGAAAGTGTGGTTTTCTAGGAGAGAGATTTTGCAGTTAGCAACCTTAACCAAGTGATCAGACCTGGCATCACTCATGGTAGAATAGACTGTGTTAGTGACATGACACCACCTAGGAAGTTAGTGACAGCTAGGAAGTATGTTTGCAAAAACCTTTAGTCTGAATCCAACCAAGCTTCTAGACTGATGCTGTCCAGTAGAAATATAATGTGAGCCACGTTTATCATTATTAATTTTCTGGTAGCAATATTAAGAAAAGTAAAAAGAAACAGGTGAAATTAATTTTGAAAATATATTTTAAGGAACCCAGTGTATCCAAAATGTTATCATTTAGACATGTAAGTAGAATTATTGGTGAGATAGTTTACATTTCCTTTTTTGCACTAAGTCCTCAAATCTGTATATTTTATACTGCACATCTCAATTTGGTCTTAGTTTGAAACAGACTATCCAAGATGTGGGACATTCTATGAGACATTGGTTCTTCTTCCTACAAAAAGTCAATGTTGAGGGTGTTGCAGAAGGACTTCTAGATAAAAGAAAAAAAAGAGACTAAAGAGACAAAACTACCAAATTTAATGCATGAAACTTGGTTACATGAGTTCAAAAAAAGAAAAACCTATAGAAAACGTTCTTGGGAAACTTGAATGTGTATCAGATATTAGATGATATCCCAATTGCTATTAATTTTCTTAGATGTGATAATGGTAAGAAAACATGTGAAGTGCCATGATATTTTAACTTTCAAATTGTTCAAAATATTAACAATGATAATATATACTTCTTTATGTAGATAAAGAAATATGGTCAAAATGTTAACAATTATTGAGGTTAGGTGAATTTTATATGGGTAATCATTATTACTATTCTTTATTTTTCTGTTTATTTGAAAATTTTCATAATAAAAATTTTTCATATAAACCAAAAAAGGACTTCATAGAGTGGAAGGTAGATATTTCCTTTTTTGTTTTTAACTTTTTTCAACTTGGTACCTTAAAGAACTATGTGCTTATGACACAGCCACTTAATGATATTGGGGTAAGAAGTATAGAGGGTGGGTGGAGGGAAATGGTAGAGGAATTTGTTTGAGCCTGCATATCCCTTCGTTTTGTTATTGGTTCTTATCATGGCCTACAAACTTTATTTCAAACTAGAAATCATTCTTTTAGTTAAGTAGTTATTATTAAACTGTGCTTGTCATCATTGATTTTTTAAATATTTTCTTAATAAAACTATATATTTTTTCCTCCAGTTTTATTGAGATATAATTGATATCTAGCACTGTATAAGTTTCCCATGTATGGCATAATGGTTTGACTTACATATACTGTGAAACGATCACCACAATAAGATTAGTTAACATCCATCATTTCACATAGATTCAATAAAAGGGGGAAAAAAAAAAAAGAAAAATTTTTCCTTGTGATGAGAAGTCTTCGGATCTACTGTCTTAATAACTTTTTTTATATATCATATAGCACGTTAACTATAGGCATCATGCTGTACATTACATCCCTAGTACTTGTTTATCTTATAACTGGAAGTTTGTACCTTTGGGCCACCTTTCTCCAATTGCCTCCCCTTCCCCATTTGGTAACCACAAATCTGATCTTTTTTTCTATGAGTTTGGGTTTTTTTAAAAAAAACTATATATTCTGATTTGGAATTATGAAGAAGCATGTGGCTTTGCTAATAGGTATAATGCTTGGATAATAGTACCATTTGAAATATCTGTATTTGTAAACATTCCTCATTAAAATGAGGTTTGATAAGTGACTTGCTTTTTGTGAGCACTGTGTTTTGAGGAGATGGGGATAAACGAGTAATCTAGTAGGGAGAAGAGTCAGTGTGGAAGTGCATTTCCATGCAAGGCAGTATCTCAGAAGTCCAAGGTTGCACCCAATTTCTTGGTGTTTAGGGGATAGTCTTTTCAGTTTAAACCTAGACTTTGTTCTAGCTGCGTGACCTTGGACAAGTCAGTTAACTCTTCTCACCTGCAGTTTTCTCATCTCTAAAGGGACCAAAATATGCCTGCCTCACAGAGATTAAGATAAGATTAAATGAGGTCACGCATAGGTAGTGTTTACTCAGTCAGCGCCTAGAACATTATAAATTCTCCACACTAGTGGCAGTTTTAGAAAACGAAAGAATTAAAAATAAAACAAAACTCAATTATGTTTGGCTATTTTGCTCCTCTCATCCTGGTTCCGGGGATACTGAAAGCATGCCTTTACTGGGACTAGGGTGGGACCAAATCTGAAGAGTTATATTTGTGTATTTTGTGTGTTTTTATGTCCATCTATCAGCACTCCAAAGCCAAATATGGGGTAAATTCTGGATTTTTTTCTTCAGAAGTCTCTTCAACTCTTTGACCTCATTTAGTGTAAAGAACAAAGACAAAGATTAATTCCTTTTTGAACTTGAAAATCTGTGGAAAAATAATGCAATTCTTCTCTGAAATATTCTTTCTTTTGTGTATGTAAAAATGCAGATGCCAAAGCTGCTTGTGGTTGGTTTGCTCTCATGTTGTAGGTGGCAGTTACATAGAGTGGAAGCCAGGTTACACATTTATTTGAATCTGGGCTCAAAATAACTATTGACCTTCTTATGCCTGAAGACAGCTTTTTGACAGTTTACAGGCTATCTTTTTTGATGGTAGTTTTTCTAGATTGCATTTATTGCCATAGTGGTCCAGACATCCTTTCAAAATTAGATTTGCTGATAGAAAGTAATTTAAGCACCTTTCTTCTAGGTTAGTTTATGTCCAGCATCTGATTGCCACTACTCTCCATTAGTAAAGGGAATGTGTGAGGATAATATCTAGATAGTAGATAGATAGAATGTCTCCAATGATAGTTCAAGGGATTAACTCTGGAGAGCATGAATGATTTTGTAATTAGACTAAAAACAGGAAGGTCTTTTTAATATAATTTTTTTTCTAATCCTAACAGTTGTGTGTCTGTGTGAGTATTCATCATAGAAAATTAGGAAATACCAAAGGCTCAAGGAAGAAAATATTTTGATAGAAATCTTAACACCCAGTGATAACCACGTGTGGATTTCTAAGATACATGTAAACATATTTATATTTAAACTTCATAAATGGGATCATATTTATTAACCTTTTATTTTTACTGAATAATATATTGTAGATATGTGTCTTTGTGCTAGGTGTTATTAAATATAAGCCCTACATTAATTTGGTGATTTAAGAATTTATATAAATTTTAAAGTTTTGTGTAATTCTATTGCTATGTTTTTCAGTAAAAAAGATGAGAAGAAAGAAAAGAAACCAACTGTTAGTATATTTGCAATGGTAAGTTTGAATTTATTCACTATTCAAAATGCTGTGGGAATTTGACTTCTTACCTAGAAAAGAGATTTTTCATCTGGTATAATATTTTCCTAGAGAGTATGTTAACGGAGAGGTAAAATGATTTAGTTTAATTTAGCTTGTTTTCAGGGGAATGCCAATCATAATTTACCATGTGAATTGAGCCTCAACAGGCACCGTTCTTGGCCTAGATTTCAGTATTCTCCTAATTAGTTGTGTCGCCAGTGATCTGTTATCCATGCAAGCACTTCTGCCAGTGATGGCCTCAGCCATCTGGATAGACGAAACGAGCCACATGGAGTGTGGTTCAAATGAGACATCAGGTTCCCTGTCATCAGTGGCTCTGAAATCCTGGCATGTTTGAGGTCAAAGTCCCAGAGACCCATATCATAGAAGTTAGTAATGGATTACTTATTACTATGACTAAGAACATGTCATTACTCCTCTGTGTTTAATAACTGAAAATCTAGAATTTGACAACTTTAATATAATTCTTTATCTCATTTTCTGGTTGCACAGTGGTCGCTTAGAAGCTTTTCTTTAATCAAACTTGAACAAGACAGGGATTTTATGGGTGTGGCTGGTTGGTAGTGTCTCTCTACCTTGGTCCTTCTTTTTTTTCTGAGAGTGCAGACTTGGGTGAACTGTGGGATTAGAACCTGGAAGACCACTGAATCAATGAAGTCTTGCAGCGCACACTTTATAATTCAGTCATAACACACTAGACATTTTTTAAATGTGGGGAGGGGAGGGATAGGCTATCTTGTAAGGTGGATATTAGTAAATTAAGTATAAAAATAGTTCTAGGCAGGAAAAAATAGTTGCCTGGTGTTGACTAGGGCCTCTGTGGTTATTGTATATGGTCTTCATTTTCCTGCACTGCAGTTGCTCTGACTCCAGCTCCACCTTTTGTTCTATGTCCACTCTCTGGAATTTTCGAGAGATGAGACATACACTTGAGTCATTCTCAGAAAGATTACATGAGTGATGAAGTGATGGTTTTTGTTTTAGATTTCATTCTTATGTTCTTGTATTGAAAGAAGCTTTTATGTTAAAGTAGGATTTGCTCCCAAGATGTAATTTCAATTCTGTCATTTGAGACCAAAATCTTTCTGTATTTTATAGTTTAGTTTTTATTTGTAGCTTAAATTTTTTAAAAAGTCTTATATTTTAGAAAACTTAACAGAGCTGATATATTGAGGTAATACTATCAATACAATTCAAGCCACAAAAATATAAAAATCTGGAGTTTGAATGTGAGATAATAATATATAGCACTACATGCCATGCGTTGTTCTAAGTACTTTATATATGAATTCATTTAATCCTTACAACTCCCTTTGAGATAGATACTATTACTTTTCTAATTTTACAGATGAAGGAACTGAGGCCAGACATATTAACTTGCCTAGTGATACACAGCAGGGCTAGGATTCCAATCTGGGAAGTTCATGTTCTAAATCATAGTGCTCAGGACGGCAGGAATATATTCTAAGACTTTTGTGATGAAGAGCTGTACTACTTATGTGGCTTTTCCTCATGTCTTTTTCCTGAAGAATTGGTGTAGTGAACTGTGAACTTAATTTGTATATGAAACCTATAAACACAAGAACATATTCAGAACATTTAAGAGTAAAATGCTGATGTTATTGGCATTGCTTATTGCTTATCAACAACAGTTTCCAGCAAAGACAAAAACTCATGTGTGTCAGGGGTTTCCAAGAATGTTAAGTTCGAAGATGCACTAGGAGGACTCGTAGGACTCAGGATATTGTCATACTCATGGCTAAGATTATTACAGCAAAAGGATACAAAGCAAAATCAGCAGTGGGAAAAGGAGAGAGGGAGATGTTCAGGAGAAACTAGGCACAAGCTCGTGGAGTCCTCTTCCGGTGAAGTCACACTTAAATTACCCCAGCAGTGAGTTATGACAACACATGTGAAATGCTGTCTATCAGAGAACCTCATTAGAGACTCAGCACCCAGATTTTTACTGGGGGCTGGTCTTGTAGGCACAGCATTTATCCAAATTCCACTCTCAGACGGAATGCAGGTGTTCAGCATAAAGCACATTGTACAAATAGTTTGTCCACTTTTATCAGTGAGGGTGATAGTAACCCTCCCCAAATCCAAGTTCTAGATGCCAGCCATGGGCCAACGTTGAATGCAGGCCTTTCTAAACACAGCAATCTCAAGCTTGCAGTGTTAACTGTTTTCTGCACACCCTCCCTGTTAACTTATTTCTACTATGATGGTTTTCAGCAGTCTTGAGAAAGTGATGAAAAAGAGATAAGGAATAGTTCCAGTTTTGCCCAGATCTTAGTCTAGAGCCAGAGCTTTTGGTAACTTAAACCATTTATGATTGGTTAAGCTTTTATCTGCCTGGAATTGAAGATTTCTTTGATGCTCTTATCTTCCGATCACCTGTCATTCTTCAGTCATTGAGAGTTTACCCTCTGACTCAGTGTCTCCCTTTCTACCCCTGGTGCTCCTACTATCTTAGATGACTTTTTTGGTGTTATGAATAACCTCTCCTTGACCATCACAGCTCCAATAATCTTTTCCTCTCCTTCACCCCAACCATTCACTCATATAGTCACATCCTGGGTTTTCTTGTTGTTTGAAAAACTTTTCTCCCTCTAAAGTGATCAATTCAGGCAGTCACCTTAAATTAGCCAGCCATCTCCTCTCTTTTCAATCTGCTCACTATTCTCTCTGGATCTTCAGCACATTGACCCATCAATTTCCCATCAGCCTCTTCCTGTCTTCAGTCACTTTCTTATCCAGCTTAGACTAATGACCATCACTTTAGTTATTCTCTTGTCAAAACTATAAACTTTCTTTCACCTATTTGTCATACACAGCCCAGGCAAAATCAGCCATCTGCTTTCTTGGTGCCTGAACACCGACACCTGACTGGTGCTAGGGAAAATCTCACAACAGGGTATACCCAGCACAGAAATCCTTTTCCACATGTTCTTGCTGACTATGTCAATCCTCTACTCTTTTCACAGTTTCCACTTCTTCTCCCCGACTCTGAACCCCTCCTCTCAAGTCTTGGTGGATGACCTCTCTCTTTATTTCACAAACTGTATTTTCAGTCTTTCCCTCTCAAGGGGGTCTTTCTCATTGACGTTTACACGTCAGGTGTCTTTAATTTTGCTAACACCCTTCTTAAATCCATTCCCCTCTAGCTTATTTCACACACAGGAGCTGCCCTTACTTTCTATCTCAGTTTCACCTTGCAATCACTTCCTAATGTGATATAATTTGGCTTCTGTCTCCACCACTCACCAAATTCAGTGGACATGTTTTGATTCTATCTTGACCTTTATGTAGCACTTGACACTGTCCACCATGTTCTTTCTTGTTTGCTTCTGTGATGCCACAGTCTGCTGGTTTTCCTTCCAGCCCTTTGTTTTTATTTTCGTGTCACCTTTGCCTGTGAAGTTCGAATTCTTCAACCCCTTATATCAGGAGTCAGTGATGGTATTGGCATTTTTCTAGTTTCACACAGCCATTTCCAAATTGTTTTTATGCAAAACTCCTTTCTCATTTGGGTTTTGTTCTGCACAGTTATAGTATCTTCTCTTCATTTTCACTGATATCCTACCAATTTCTAGTTACTTTTGCTCCTCCGTAGAGGACATTGGCATTAGATTGCTTCTACTTCATTCACCTGTGCTCTCAATATTCTATACTGGTGACCTATAATAAAATGACTCCTTTGACCTCTTCAGTTCCAACAACTTTCACCCCTATTCTACTTTAGTAAATTACACTGTGGACAAGGACTTTGGGCTTATCATCTGGGTGGACTGTCATATAAGGAACTGTAAACTCAAATGTGTCAGTCTCTAACCCCAACTTCTGATTCCTCCTATCTTGGCCATTCCTCTTTATTATCCTTTTTTGGCATTGTGTATTCATTTCCTATTGCTGCTGTAACAAAATACCACTGCCTTAGTTGCATAAAACAAAACAGGTTTACTACCTTACATTTCTGGGGCCATAAGTCTCACGGTGCCATCAGGGCTGGGTCCTTCTAGAGGCTCTAAGAGAGAAACTGTTTCCTTCCCTTTCCACATTCCTAGACTCATGACCCCTTCCTTGCATCACTCCAGCCTCTTACTTCAGTCATCATTTCTCCTCCTACAGAATCTGATCATCCTGGCTCCCTCTTCTAAGGCCCCTTGTGATTACATTGGGCCCACTTGGATAATCTCGCCATCTCAAGATCCTTAACATCTGTAAAGTCCCTTTTACCATGTAAGGAAACATGTTCCTGGAATTAGGATGTGGACATGTTTGGGGCGGGGCGGGGGGCGTTGTTCTGTCTACCACACGTAGTCTAGACTTTGCTCTGTCAACCACTCTTTTTACTCCTAGTCCCCCTCCTCCATTTCTGCTCTTCTAAAATTTATTCCACCCATAGAAGTCACATCAAATCACCCCATTCCTCCCTTATACCCCTCTAATGCCTTTCCTTTACACTTAGACAGAAAGTTTAGAGTAAAACCCAAACTCCCTCCTGTGGCTATGAAAGACCATACATAATCTGCCCTCTGTCTCATCTCTGATTTCACAGCAGACAAGTCTCCTTCACTCTGCCGCAGCGGTAATTTTGTTTGGTCCTTGAGACTCAGCAGTCTTATATTCATCCCAGGACCTTTGCGTTTGCCATTCCTGCCTGGAATGCTCTGTCCCCAGATTGTCACATGACTAACTGCATCCTTCTTGTCACTGAGGTCACAGCTCAGATGGTGCTTCTCAGGGAGCTTTTCTCTGTCCAGCCAATCTGAGCCAGCTGGCCCTGCCTGTCACTGTGGCACATCTTCCTGTGTGATATTTCTTCTGTGTACTTACCACTGTCTGCTTTCTGGTTTTTATGTTTGTCTTCTCTCCGAATCTAAGCTCCACGAGGGCAGGGGTTTTGGTATGTTTTCCTCATTGCTGTACTCCAGGTGCCTGGAACAGTGCCTGGAACTTGAATAGGTACTTAGATATTGAATGAATGTTGAATACGTCTGTCCCCTCTTTTACTATTTGCACAATAGTGAAATGTAATGTAAGGTTTATGAGCACAGGTAGCTGGTCTCATTCACTGTTGTTGCCAGTACCTAGAACTGACCTTGATCTTTATTAAGTTCTTAATAAATATGTTTTGAATGTTGAATGAATGAATGACTGAATCCACCGACTTCCCTCTCCAATCCAGGCACTGTGGTGAGGTCATGTTCACCTTCTACCCTCTGAATATTACCTCAACTACTGTCCTGCCAGCACTTTCTACTTACTTGTCCTGGGAAGCCCAACCCTTGTCTTTCACTGCTGATCAACCTTCCTTCTATGTGGTTCTGGTTCACCTTTCTCTCTTCCCTATCAACATCTAACCAAACATTTTCCATTTCCTGGTATTTAAACAGCTCCCGATATAGTTAGTTTATACCTCTGTCTTATGTTTGACCTGATGTGTTACAACATTTTTTGTCTACCTGCTCCTTCACTGTAGCTCCTGAAAAGTCTTATTAATTTTACATTCCCAAAACCAATAACAGTATCTGCTTATGTTGTATATTATTATATTGTATGCCTAATAAAGGTGTCTTTTATTAAGTCTCATTTTTATCCTTGTACCAACTATGTGAGGCTTGCTGTGTATATGAATACCTTCCTCATCTTATAAATGTGGAAAGTGAGACTCAAGGTTATTAGTAAATTTTTTCCCCCTCAAGGTCTCCTTGCCTGTAAGTGACAGAGCTAGGACATTTCATGGAGGCCTTTGTCTTACTCCACATTATGTACCCTCAAATCTTCTCACCACTTTCTCTCCAGAAATCAGTCTTGCCTCATGTCGCAATTAAATGTGAGGTTCTGAACTATTTGAATGTCCTTATTCTTGGAAAGTTGTTTGTGTCTGATCTCACTCTTAGCTCGTTTCTTCTAGCCTGAGATGAAGAGACCGGCCTTTGCCTGTTTGAAAATCATCCTGCCTTCACCAAGTTTTATTATGAAAATTTTCAAACATGCAGAAAGGTAGAAAAGTAAAATTCACACTCATTTACCCATCATCTATATCTAATAATTGTTAGCATTTTGCCACACATTTCACCTGAAATTATAGATTTCATGATGTTTCATGCATAACTTCTTCAGTTTGTATCTCTCAAAAACTTTCCTATAAAACATTTTCGTATAAAACATATTACAATGATCATATTTAACAAAATGAACAGTAATTCCTTAATATTATGTAATGCTCAGTTCATATTCAAATTTTTCCAATTATCTCCAAAAAATGTCCTTAAGAATTGATTTGTTCAAAACAGGATCTAGTCAATAACTGCGTTTGTGTATTGTGTCTTCTGAGAAGAGAACAGTTTTCTCCTCTTTTTAAATGACATTGACATGTTGGAAAGACTGTACTAGTTGTCTTCTAGAGTGCCTCATCTCCTGGACTGTTTTTATTGCCTTTTTATGGCATCTTTTAACATGTTCTTCCATGCCTTGCATTTCTTATATGCTGCAATTTAGGTCTAAACGTTTTAAATACATTCATGTTAGGTATTTTTGGTAAGAAAATTGTGTAGGGGATGCTGTGTACTTCATGTCTCATTACATCTGGAAACATCAAATGTCCAGGGTATTCTGCCTTTTTATGATACGAAGTTTGATCACTTGATTCAGGTGGTGACAGATTGGATCCCTCCATTGTGGAAGGATCGCTATCCAGTTGCAACCCAGAGGGATCTTGGGGTATCATGAGATATCTTGTTTCACCTCATGGTTATAGCATCCACTGGTGATCCCTTGCCTCAGATTCTTGAAACAAATGTTTTCTTTATTCTCTAGGACGCTGCTGCATCTCAGTTTCCTTCCTGTATTTTCACCAGTCATCTCTTTGATTTACCTGTACACATGTGTAAGACTTCATTACCTAGTCCTCCCTTGACACAGCTTCCTCCTCTAGTAACCATCCTCTTTTTCCTTTTGCCCCAAGGTCATCAAAAGGATAGTCAACATGCTGTCTCTACTACTTCATCACCACATTACTCTTTTTTTCTTTTTTCTTTTTTAATTGAGGTAACATTAGTTTATAACATTATATAAATGTTAGGTTTACATCATTATATTTGATTTCTGTGTAGACTGCATTATGTTTACCACCCAAAGACGAATTACCATCAATCACTGTACCCATGCGCCCTGTCACCCCTTTGGCCCTCCTCCCTCCCCACTTCCCCTCTAGTAACCACCAATCTAATCTCTGTATCTATGTGTTCTTTGTTGTTGTCTAAATTACTCTTAATCTCACTTACTCTTTGTCTTTTCCTGGATGATTTTATCTACTTGCATGCTTCTGCTACGTATGCTAGTGTCACAGAACTATGCCTCAAACTCTGAATTCTCTCCACATGTTTCCTGGATAGCACTTCCAGGATGGGCGATCAAACAGGACCTTTCTTGAAAACCCTTGCCTCTTCTGGTTTGCCCTGGCTCAGTGAAGGGTGCCTCTTGGTCACTCAGCTTCTTCTCGCTGCTTCTATATCTATATTCTATCAAGCTGTCACCCTGCAGCTTGGCAGTTAACACTGCTCTTGGCAGTTAATCACAGTTAACAATGCTCTCTAAGCACACTGTGATATTCCTGCTCTGCTTACCGTTCTTTCTGGCTGGAATGCCTTCCTTTTTGCTTCTAAATACTTGCTGAACTTTCAAAACTGGGAGGAAGCATTACCTCCTCTGTGAAGCTTTTCAACAAAGGAGGGAATGCCCATTTCCTCAATTTTATGTCTGCCGTACTTTGCACACTCTGCTGTCAAAGCATGCAGAATATATATTGCATGTACTTCTTTTGCTTATCCTTCTTCCTTCTTTTTAAACACTCTGAAGGCAGGAGTTATCTCTTTGGTATTTATCTCTGGCTTTTATCATTCATTGAATAGGCACATAGTAAATGTTTATATTCATGGCCTGCTTGTTTTTATTACACCCAATGATTAGTTTTGGAGGTCAAGTGTCATGTGGGGGTGGTGATGAGAGAAATCCTTGCGTGTCAACTATCTTCTCCTCCTCTGTTGAGGAATTTGATGTTTTGTCCACTTCAGTACAGCCTCTGAGAGAAGATAAGTGGTTTCCGCCCATCTCTTTCTCCATTTTTGTGGGTTTTTTTTTTTTTTTTTTTTTTGGTGAGGAAGATTGCTCCAAGCTAACATCTGTTGCCAATCTTCCTCTTTTTTGCTTGAGGAAGATTGTCCCTGAGTTAACATCTGTGCCAATCTTCCTCTACTTTATGTGGGATAACACCACAGCGTGGCCTGACAAATGGTGCTAGGTCCCCACTTGGGATCTGGGCCTGTGAACCCTGGCTGTCTAAGTGGAGCGTGTGAACTTAAGTACTATGCCATGCGGCTGGCCCCTCCTTATTTGTGTTTTTTTTTAGGAGGTGGATGAATGCCTAGTTAAGACAAAGTAAAGAGTGGAAAAATTTAGCTTGTGTTTCAATGAAACATGAAAAAAAATTGCCAGAAACATATTCTCCCCCTTAAAAGTCTTAATTTATAAAGAGAATGATGTTTTTAGATTATGGAAAGTGTATGTCATTAGCCCAAACTTAAGCTCACTCAATTACATTTTTAAGAGCTAGAAAAATTTTAAATGCAAATATCTAAGAGTATATTAGATATTCTTCTTATATCAGACTTCTGTTTTCGCTAATTTTATAGTTCAGCTTCACTTTTTCTTTCCTGCTTTATGGACTGCCATTCACTACTGCTGAGAATTATTCTGTTCTTTATATCTCCACTTGTCGATTCAATACTTGTTCCCACTTATTGCTACTGTCAGTCTCTTCTTAGCTAACTTTAGGATTGATTTCTGTTTCTTTGTGAAGCATACGTAAGTTCTAAAATCTTATTTTCTGCTGCTGTGTCTTTTATGTTGCCTGATCTTGATCTTTGTTTTGTTTTGTTACCTGATCTTGATCTTTGTTTTGTTTTATATTCCCTGCCTAGTTGTTAGTGCCATCGAGTCCATTCCGGCTCCTAGCCACCCTGTGTATAGTGGAGTGCAGCTCTGTCTGGTCTTTTTCTCCATCCTCTCACCTTTTGGTGCTGTATCAGACATGCTCTGCTGCTAGTCACAGGGTTTTTGTGACCATTTATTCAGAAATGGGTGGCCAGGTCCTTCTTCGTAGTCTGTCTTAGTCTGGAAGCTCTACTGAAACGTGTCTACCACAGGTGACCCTTCTGGATTTGAAATACCCGTGGCATAGCTTTCAGCATCACAGCAACACGCAGCTGCCACAGTAAGACAGACAGATGTTGTGGTTTCCTGCCCGGGAAATGAACCTAGGCCAAGGCAGTGAGAGCGCCAGATCTTAGCCACTAGACCACCTCCCTGCCTAGACCTATGACTTCCTACCTAGTTTCCTCCAGATTACAAACTTGCTGAGTACAGACATGGTGAATCCACATGACAACCATGTGCCTCGGTTTATCCACAAACCACCACAGCTGACTTCATCCTGTTTCTGTTTTTTTCTTTCATTTGGTTTATCTTTTGGTCCTTAACTAGTTCCTTGAATTATACAGGGGAAGTATTAATTGCTTCCCAAATGGGCCTGTCACAGAGCCTGAGCCCATTCCTCTTACTGCGTCCTCTTCTTATCACTTTTTGGGTCCAAAGAATTGTTTCTTTCCTCCTTGTGACTTGTCCCCACTTAAAGAGATTATGCAAACCTGTACTGGTCAGTCATTATGGCCACATTCTATCTTAGAAAATCTATTCTTTGGGAAGCATACATCTAGCTCATTCCTTTTCTCTTCCTTCTCACTGTTGAGGCCTAATTACATTAAAATCATTTTACATTTGTGCTAATGCCATTATACAGCACACCTTTGACCCAAGCCACTTTCTTAAAACAATAAAACATGTTTCCTCAGTTGTGTCCATAGAGGGGTCTTTGGCAATCAAGATCTTTCTTGATTAAAAAGTTTTGAGATGAAAGGTAGCTTCTCTTCTTGGAAATCAGAGCAACAAATACTATATTTCTATTATTGTACCATTAAAGACTTTTACAATTTCTCAGAATGTTCCAAACTTCTCATCAATCCTCATATGTAAGAAGAGAGGACAGACTGAGTCCAATATGAAAAAGTAGGTCAGAACTCAATAGAAGAATCAAATGCCCATTTCTTTTTTTTTTTTTTTAAAGATTTTATTTTTTTCCTTTTTCTCCTCAAAGCCCCCCGGTACACAGTTGTATATTCTTCATTGTGGGTCCCTCTAGTTGTAGCATGTGGGATGCCACCCCAGCGTGGTCCGATGAGCAGTGCCATGTCCACACCCAGGATTCAAACCAACGAAACACCTGGCCTCCTGCAGCGGAGCGCATGAACTCAACCACTCGGCCGTGGGGCCAGCCCCCAAATGCCCATTTCTAATTAGGCTATTGCAGTAGTTAAGCTTGGGCCAGCGTGGTAGCAGTAGTAGTCTGAGGATATATTTGGAACGTGGAGCAAACCATCCATGACACTGTGCTAATTGTTCCTGTTCTCTACATTTTCTTTCTTTTTAGTTTCGCTATTCAAATTGGCTTGATAAGTTGTATATGTTGCTGGGGACTACGGCTGCCATCATCCATGGAGCTGGACTCCCCCTCATGATGCTGGTTTTTGGACAAATGACGGATAGCTTTGCAAATGTAGGAAATGTAGGAAACGAGTCTTATCCAAGTAAGTATTGTTTGTGGTACTGATTTTATTGGAAGCTTGAGGAAAAATGAGTCACTTAGAGTAATGTTTGTGGAGCCCTTACTAAATGTGGACTAGTGTGTTTAGTGCTGTGGGAGGTAGAGGGGGTCTAAGCTATAGTTCACATTTGTCAAGATTTTGAGAAGATAGTATTCACAAGCATTAGAATGCACAATGGAAGTGCTGGCAGAGATACGTAAAAAAGAGACAGCTCTATGAAGTCAGAAATATGCCAGAAAGTTTCAGGAGGAGGTATAGGGACCTAATCTGGACCTTGAATGATAAGTAGTAATCAGTTATGAGATTCTCTGACAAACTGGATATGGGTGATTCAAAATCATACAGGAGTCCAGGATGATTCTAAAGTTTTAGCCTGAGAAACTGGATAAACTGGATGTAGTTACCATCAACTGAAATGAGGGGGGTGGAGGGAGAGTAGGTTTAGGCAGTACATACCAGAAATTTAATTTTGGGCATTGTTACAAGTTGGGCTTTTTGTAAATAGATGCTAAAATGGAGAACTGAGGCCTAGAGAAGTTTGTGTGTGTGTGTGTGTGTGTGCGTGTGTGTGTGTGTCTATTGGATAGTTCATATACAAGAACAAGTGGGAAGAGAGAGTATTTGAGTGCCAATGCCCAAAGTTAGGTAGATGAGGAGGAGAAAATTTGTGAAAGTTTTCTTCTGATTACTGCAGTTTTCTTAGTGAAGTAGCAAAACATTTGGCTGGTAAAGAAAGGAGATCTAAAACAATCCTCCAAGAGAGTGGGAAAGTGAATGGACTGCTGAAATAATCTGGGTTTCACACACACACTCTCACACTTGATTGAGGAGGGGCTGGTTGAGAGCTCTGAGCTTCCAAGTCGCCTTTGGTTTAGCCTAGATAGATAGATAGATTGATTGATTTTTTTTTTGAGGAAGATCAGCCCTGAGCTAACATCTCTTCTCTTTTTGCTGAGGAAGACTGGCCCTGAGCTAAGATCCGTGCCCATCTTCCTCTATTTTATATGTGGCATGCCTGCCACAGCATGGCTTGCCAAGTGGTGCCACGTCTGCACCTGGGATCCGAACCAGCGAACCTGAGGCCGCCAAAGCAGAACGTGTAAACTTAACTGCTGTGCCCTTGGGCCGGCCCCAAGATAGATTGATTTAAACTAAACTACCTAAAGACTTACAACCTGGCGATGCTCAAGTAGTAGAAATGTTGAAAATGCCTGTTTAAGAATACACTTGAGAATACAGTGACACCACGAAGATTTTACAATGACCCTTCAAGTTTTGGACCTTTAAGTCTCTAATGAATGCTGTGTATCCTTTCCCCAGCAACGTGCACATAAATCTTCCTACCAATTTGGGGTATTTATAGATCCTTTTATACATGTCTGTGGGTCCTGAGAACCCCTTCTTTGTGATCCTGCAGAACACGTTTACCCTGAGGCAGGATTACTTTAGTTTTGTGAATGCACTTAATGAGCTGGGCCAGAAGATGTTATAGTATGTTTGAGTAATGTAAAATTCTTATGGATTTATTACGCACCTTCGTGGTATTCAAAGGGACCTGCCAAGAGGTGTTGTACTACCTTTGGATTGGCAGCTTGCTTTTATACCATTCACCAAAGGAAGTTCTCAGTGTTCTCTCTGAATTCATTGGTTCCTATGCATGCTATAGTTGGCAAAAAGTAGATTAGTTAAAGTGTATCTCTACAATATATTATAGAAATAGCAAAAAAAAAAAAAAAGATATACAGTACTTGATGCATTCTAGGTGCTTAAGAAATGGGATGAATAAATGCAAGACTGACTCAGAATTTTGTAGGTGAAAAAGAGCCTAGAAATTATCTGGCCCCAACCCACGATTTTATAGATGTAGAAACTGGTGCCCAGGAAGTTGAAACAATGTGGCCACGATGGAATTGCTTGCTAGTTGACAGAGCTGAGTTCCTGGGCCAGGAATCCTGCCTTTAGTCTGGTGTTTTTTCCCACTCTACTAGTAGTTTCAAACTCTGCCTAAAATTGTAGCAAATGCCAGCATTTTTCACTTGGTCTTTTCTCTCCCTGAGAGACCATTCTGTAGATTTACTTATTGGAATGTCAGGCAGATCAGCCAAGAGGTACAGCTCCTCAGGCCAGAGATGTGAAAGCAGCACAGGTGAGGAGATTGTAGCTCCTGGAGTCATTTCTGTCACCTGCAATAAACCCAACCACACTGAGTTGTAGGCTCTAGCCTGGGAAATGCCGGAGGGATTGATCATTGAAACAAAAGGTCCAGATTTCTCTTGCTGGTGGTTGACAGAGCTTCCTGCACCAGAAGACTGGAAATCATAGTGTTCTTGAGCTAGAACGGACCTTGTAGATCATTTAAGTCAGTGGTTTACTAACTCTTCTTTAATTAGAAACACTCCCCCCTACTCCCCCCACCCCCCCGCCCGAGTGTAAATAACATCTGACGTGGAAGCTCATCAGGTAAAACAGCCGAAAGGGAGGCTTCCTAGGTTGAAAGTGTTGGAGGGGAGCCCAGGCCAGGGTCTCTGCTGATTGTCTGTTCTCCTGCCTCCTGGCAGCAGTGTCGAGGTCATTCCACATAGAGCCCACCGCATATATACCCAATTGCACCCTGGGCCCAGAGCCATCCTCATCTCATCTCTTGCCTCCCTAACTCTAACTCGCTAACTGCTCTCTGTGCTTCCATTCTTACCCACTTGTGTGCACTTCTCCACACACTGTCAGAGTGAGCTTTTCCAAACACAAGTCTCGTCACATCTCTCCCATTGGTTTTCTGTAGCATGGAATAAATACACATTCCTTATATTGGCCTACATGGCCTCCTCCTGCCCCAGCAGTCTCATTGCTTATTACCTCCTCAGTACAGCCTACCACACTGACCTTCTTTCTGTTTTGTGATCACTCCCATCTCCTTCCTGGCTTGGGGCCCTGCAGAAACTGCCGCATCTATGTCTCTGTAATGGCTTCTTATCATTCAGCTCTCACTCAGAAAGACCTTTTGTTCCCAACCCAACCCAAAGTCAGTATAGCATCACTGCTTTATTTACTTATTAAGATTTATTACTCTAAAATTAATTTGTTAGTTTATTGGTTTGTTTATTACAGCTTCTCAAATGGGAAGAAAGGCATAAGGGGAAAAAAGGAAGTTCCTGAGAAAACCTATCTTAGCTATTTCAGCAGTGGTACCATGTCACATGAGGTTTGGGCCCTGAAAGTGACAGGATTTCATCCTTGCACAGAAATCCAATGAGATTAGAAAAAATGACTCTCTCGTTCTAGGTTGTGTCCCGAGTGTCTGGAACAGTGCCTAACATGAAGGCTCTATGGAAAATGGTTTGAAAACTAACTATGATATAATCTCATTTTACCAGTTAGGAAATCACAAATGTATTTATGCTATGTACTTTAAAATTTATGCTGTTCTTAAGTGTTCAGTAGGTAAAATAAGTTAACCTTCTGAGGTATTTGGGTCAGATAGAAATGTAATGTGATTCTTAAATGATATGGAGTCTTTAGGCAGTTTGGTGGGCACTGTTTAGTTGTAGGTTTCTTTGAAGTCTTGCTTGGGTAGGAAGATGGGATCTACTGTATCTCTTTGTAATCTTATGATATGTGAGACACTTGTATACAAAACAGAATGATTGGATGGACTATTTCAGTAAAGGGTCTGCATGTGTGGTGGCTCTGTGAAACCACTTGTACGTCTTTGGGACAAGCTAGGTTACAGCAGATAGAGAGGCTGTGCACTGAGGATACAAAGATATGTAAGATATAGTCTAGTTCTCTAGGAGCTGACACCAGTGGGAGTGGGCGGAGGAGATAGATACAAAGCATCATATTTCTATTCTAGCATTGACTTAGTAAATTGAATTGTGTATCAATTACTGTGGAATTCTGTGACAAGCTGCATCATTCTGCTTGGGGTAAGCCATTTGAGAGAAGGTCATATTTGAGCTCACTCATGGAAGAAGAGTCTTTTCCAGGACAAAAATTGTGTAAAAGGCATTCCAGATAGAGGAGAATGAATAAAGGCTTGGAGGAAGAAAGCTGTCATAAGTTCTTTAGTGCATCTCTCAGTGTGTGGAAAATATTTTGAGTCTAAAAGAGTGGAGCGTAGTCTCGTGAAATTTAAACAAAATGTTTTGTCATGCTCAGTTTCCCCTCCAATCGCCAAGGGCAAAGGCTTCAAGAACACAAAAGCCTAGAGGAAACTTAGGCACCGTTTTCTTTTATGCTGCAGCACTCCTCCGTGCAGACAGTGACTGCAGTACCCTGGCTACTGGAATGAGGAGAAGGGTGTGTGTTAAGAAAATATCTGGAAAATCATTGGTTGACATTTCAAAAGTGTTATCCTGTCATGTATATTGTGGCAGGATTGCAGAGAGACTAATATGACATATTTTGGATGTTGGACTTAGTCTTTTATGCAGTAGACTGTCACTGAGGTTTATTAATGGGAGCAAGATGATTGCATTTTTGTTTCCAATGGTAAAATCTGGAGCCCTGATTAGAACAGAAAGATCAGTTAGGAGGCTCTCGTTAGAGTAGAGGGAAGAGATGATGTGGACTTGAACCAGAGCATTGACCATGAGGAAGGAGAGGATTTGGGAGTGCAGATATGGGAGTCACTGAAGCTGCAGGAGTGGCTGAGGTGACCCTGGAAGTGTGCATGGAATTCTGGGAAACACCAGCATGTAGGAAGGAGGGAGAGCACAAGGAACCAGTGAATGAGCCTGTAAGAGAGGAATCAGAGTGGTGGAAGAGCCAGGAGAATGAGGTTCTGGAAGCTGGAAAAGGAGATGGTGGGCAAGAGTCTAAGCAAGTATTTTATTAAAATAAAAGCTACACTTAAGTGTTTGGCTTTCCTTTACTGATTATTTGCCTGATACTGTAATATAGCCCAGAGAGTTTCTGGCTTCTCCCACTGAAAAATAATGTTAACTTTTGGATACTGTTCAAATATTCTTCTTTATAACTATGGGTTTGGGCAGTAGCCCTTTGAGATCCACACAAGCAAGTGGACTATATCACCTCTAAGGTCATTTCAGCTTGAAAGTTTGGATTTTGTGAAAGCATGCCTAAGGATAAGAATGTTATCAGAAGCTCAGAGAGGAGGGAAAAATCTGGGACAGAGAGGTTTTAATTAATAAAAGTTGGCTGGCGGAAAAGAAAAGTTGATTAGAGGGAGTCTAAAGAACATAGCGTCTTTATTTCGTTCTTTGGTCAGTAGAGATGATCTCTGTCAGAGGACCTGCATGCTCCATTTTCATTCTGACTGGTACACTTTGACACTACTGAGGCACAAGTAAAAGGTACTTGGTGCTCGAGTTGGTTTCTGATGACTGAAACTATATATACATACATATACACACGTGTGTGTGTAATGTATAGTTGTATGCATAAACATGAAGGAGTCAATTTTGACCTTGAACATAAGGTTTTACTGTCTGAACTGTGTAAAAATGACGGTAGACCTAGAAGCTACCGTTGCCGAAGAGCGTTTGTTGAAATTCTCTTGGTCCCTTATCTCTAGAATTGGGAAAACTGATAGCAGCAGTGAGTAGAAAACAGAGATTTAGTTCAACTTGAAAATTTGTCTTGATTTGGTAGTGATCCACACTAGTGACAATTAATACCATTTGGAAACAGTTCCTGGCTAAATAGATAAGACAGTAAATCCCTAAGGAGAGATCTTCCAAGACTGATTTGGAGAATAATCGTCACGCAGCTATTTAGTATCCTGGTTTATCTTTGAAAATATGGAGCAGAAGCAATCTCAGAAGTGGTTAAAACAGTCTATCTGGACTCATTTACTCCCGCATTGACACAAGGTGAAGCCGTCACGGTTCTCCGCTACATGTTTTGCTACGTCTCTGCGTCTCTTTCTTACTCCCTTACTTTCTGCGTTACCCCTAAATGGAGTCTTCCCCAGGGTTCCGGCTTGGTCGCCCTTTTCTCCTTACCTGTCATCCTGTCCTCAGAGGTAAGGAGAAATGACTTTTTTCTTTTTTTGCCCTAAATTTAGCTATGGCCTCTAGCACATGACTCCTAAGTCTTCAGACCTGAGCTCTCTCTAGAATTCTAGAGCCACAACCTGAAAGAGAGGGATCAGAGTGGTGGAAGAATGAGGAGAATGAGGTTCTGGAAGCCTGAAGAGGAGATAGTGGTATCTTGGACATCTTGGATAACTGGACATCTTCAACTGAATGTCCCAAGCACCACAGAATAAAAACCTTCAAAACGGAATTAATAATCTTCTCACATCTGACCAGACCTGCTTTTTTTGCTGACTTCTCATTTCCCACCAGGGCACCATCATTCTTCAGATGCTTTGACTCGAGGTCTTGATCGTTTTTTGTTTTCACTCTCTCGACTTCTGTGCCATCAGTTGCTAAGGCCTGTAACTTTTCCTTCCCTAAATCTTAGTGGTACTTTCTTCTTTATTATTCTCATTTAGACCCTCTTTCCTTACATAATTGTAGTAGCTCAAGTATCTCAGTCTCTCCCTATTCTAGCTGGCAGCTAGTCATCCTCGACCATATATCTAATGATATCCTTTTCTGCTCAACACCGCTGAATGACCACTCATTTTTATACACCATACCTGCAGGGCCCAGATTAACTTTCCAGACACATATCCACCTCCTCCCATCCCCACAACACACCCCACACTCCAGCCAAAGTGGCTTACTCATTGTTCAAACATGCCGTGGACTTTTGCCTATCCCTGTTTTTCCTTTTGTCAGAAAAACTTTTCCTCTTCTTTCCCACACTTGTCAAAATCAGACTCATCTGAACTAGGCTGTCTCATCTTATAACATAACTTTTGAAGTGACTACAAGATTTAAAGTGTGCCTTTCCTGATGATCTGGCAATCTTGATTATGATAATTTATCCTATAAAAATATTTACCGTATATTCATATATATGTGTATGGGTATGTTTAATGGAGCATTGCTTGTAATAGTGAAGTATTGGAAACAACTGAAATAGATGCAACTTTGGAAAAATAGATACACATATATGTATATATATACACAATGACATGGAAATTTGGCCACTCAATGTGGGCTGTGATTCTATTTTTTAAATAAGCCTTATGTATATTTGTGTATGTGTATACATGCATACAGTAAAGAAAATCTGAAAAAATGCATGCCAAAACATTGAACGGCGGTCATTGTGTGTGTGTGTGTTGAGAGGGGGAGTGTTAAGATTTTAATGTACCCATCCAAAAATGTCATCATTTGCTATTACTGAATGATGAGCTCACTGGTGTTTATTACATTATTGTTTATATTTTATATTTCTAAATAAAAATAAAAACTGGAGAAATGCAGTGTTAGATTTTAAATACTAGGTGCTTTAGTGTCAAGTATGCACTGATGTTTATTTATCAGGACAGAGACCCTAGAAAAGGTTTTTCTCTATGTCATCTTGGAGTGATAGTTCAGAAAATATTTTAATTCAAGGATGCTGATATTCCTACTGACAGACTGCTTCTTAATAAGTGTGAGTTTCTTCTTGCAAATAAGCTTCATTAAATTGAGTGTGTATGTGGTTGCATGTGGCCAGTGGTGAAGGATTTGAATGGATGCCATAATGCTTACACACAATTAAAACTGAATGAGGGGGGCCGGCAGCACCACGGTTAAGTGCGCACATTGTGCTTCGGTGGCCTGGGGTTTGCCAGTTCAGATCCTGGGTGCGGACATGGCACGTCTTGGCAAGCCATGCTGTGGTAGGCGTTCCACATATAAAGTAGAGGAAGATGGGCATGGATGTTAGCCCAGGGCCAGTCTTCCTCAGCAAAAAAGAGGAGGATTGGCAGCAGATGTTAGCTCAGGGCTAATCTTAGTCAAAAAAAAGAAAAAAAAAAAAGAATGAGGGGCCAGCCTGGTGGCATAGTGGTTAAGTTCACGTGCTCTGCTTCGGAGGCCCCAGGGTACGTGGGTTCGGATCCTAGGTGTGGACCTACACACCACTCATCAAGCTGTGCTCTGGCGGCATCCCACGTAGACGATAGAGGAAGATTGGCACAGATGTTAGCTCATGGCCAATCTTCCTCACCAAAATAAATAAATAAATAAATAAATAAATAATTTAAAAAACCCTGAATCAGTTTGGCCTATTTTTGTGTAAATGTTAAGTGACACAAGTTTGATTCATTTTTATATGCTTATTTTTAATGGAGAACAAAGAGACCTAATGGTATGTGTTTGTTTTGTGGTAATCTAGGTAACGGCAGCCCTACACCTTTCGAGAAGCTGGAGGAGGAAATGACCAAGTAATTAGACATTTTCCTTACTATTGTTCAACTCTTCTGTGTTAATCCAATTGTAGCAGTGTTTAAAATTTTGCATTATTATAATAAAGATTCAAAGTTTTGAGGAGAACAATACCATTGTTAGTTTTCCAAGAGGATATAATGTAGAATTCTTTTGCTTTTTAAGAAAAGAATTTGCTGCATGTGATGTGCTAAAGTTAAGGTTACGACTAGATTAGACTTACGTGTGCATTGGAAAGATAGAATATCACGTACAGGGAATTAGAGGAGTTCCAAGTGACCTTTTAAAATGTAGTTAAATTAAAAATCACATTATTTGCAATGGCTTTTTAATTATTAGTTTGCTTCCTGGATGTTTTCAGTCACGATGTAATAATGAGATCAGTCAATAGGATTTTTTTTTAAACACAGCATGTAGTCCTAAACAATGAAACAAACACCTCAGAATAAATATAGAAATTCTATAACCTTAACTCACCTTGTGGAAGCTTTTGTTAATGATTTACATATCTTGAAGTTTGCTCCCCAGAATAGCTTATAAAAGATGTTCAAAGATATGAGTTGGTGAATCAGAAGATAATGATTCCACCGTATCCTGTAAATGATCTGGTAGATTTGAAGACAATGGAGACACTTGATCGTATTTTGAAAGATGAGAAGCAAGTACCTACAAATATTCCTGTGGAAAGGCTTTTTTTTTTTTAATATTAAGGAAAATAAAACAGAATGTCTTGTGATCATCTTATAAATGCTTAAATATAAATATATTTTGTTGGAATGAACATTGACTGATCGTTTAAAAAACATTCACTGGGGCCGGCTCCGTGGCCGAGTGGTTAAGTTCGCGCACTCCGCTGCGGTGGCCCAGGGTTCGGATCCTGGGCACGGACATGGCACCGCTCGTCAGGCCACGTTGAGGTGGCGTCCCACATCCCACAACTAGAAGGACCTGGAACTAAGATATACGGCTGTGTACAGGGCGGGTTTGGGGAGATAAAGCAGGAAAAAAAAAAAAAAGATAGGCAACAGTTGTTAGCCCAGGTGCCAATCTTTGAAAAACAAAGTAAAAAACATTCACTGATTCTCAAAGCATGAATTCTCCTTGTTAAATGGGGTTTCTTTTTAGCTATCTGTTTATATATCATTAACACTTGGATAATGATTAATTACTGAGCTATCTATTAACTAAAATTTAGTATTCTAATTACATCTTCCCTGATAAATACATTGTAAATTACAGGGTCTAGCTCAGGGAAGAATGTTCACCAAGATTCTTGCTGAGTTGAACACTGAGTTGTGAACAGTAACATGAGCAATTTTCTGGTTATTACATAGCTGTTTTTATAGCTTCTGTATGGTTTGTACAAACATTTTTATTTGAAAATGACAAGTAGTAAATTTTAAAAAAGAGAATATTGATATATTTTATTTTAGAATGTTTGTCTTTAACTTAAAAATTAATTACTTAGTAAAACTCAAGAGATGTTTGCTTTCTTAAATGTGAAGACTCAAAGTGAGGAAACAAATTCAACATTTCTAGGTGATCAAGGGTCTGGTTTTAGAAGATTTTAGTTTTTTATTGTTAGAGTTTAAACTGGAAGGACCACTCTTTGATTCACTAAGCGTTTTAGGGTAACTGATGATGGCCAGTTGGGCAGACGATATGAAAATACCTTTTATTTTCAATTGTCTCTTGGCATCCAGGTTCTACCAGATTAATAGCCCACTAGGCCAGAGAACCATTCCTATCTCTTGGTTCCACTTTCTGGCAAGTTCTGTCACTTCTTTCCATTCCCCAATGTGCAGAAACCACCCCAAAGACTCATCAGTTGATACTGAGATATTCCGGGTAGACAAGACTACAGTCGTAGGTTTCACCTGACACTGATACTTCAAGGTGTCACACAAGTCTTTCACGATAACCGGTGTTCTCTGGGTGCTTACTATGTGCCAGGCACTGACCCAAGTGTATTACATGCACTACTGCGTTATGATTCTTTTCTCCATTTCAGCAATTAAAAAGCTGAGGCTTAAGAAGGTTAAGTAGCTTGCCCAAGATTACCCAGCAGATAAGAGCTGGGATTTGAGCTGAAACAGAAACCACACTCTTAACCATTCTACACTATATGGCGCAGACATAGCTGGATGCTGACGATCACCTCTGCTTGTTACAACTCGTTCTTATTTGTTAAGCATGGCAAGATAGCTAGATAACTCAAAAGTAAGAATCTGTGGTCTGTTTGGGAAAGAGGCATTGATTAGAGTATGTGCAGTAATCTTGTTGTTTTTCAGGTATGCCTATTATTACAGTGGAATTGGTGCTGGTGTCCTTGTTGCTGCTTACATTCAGGTTTCATTCTGGTGCCTGGCGGCTGGAAGACAAATATACAAAATTAGAAAACAATTTTTTCATGCTATAATGCAACAGGAGATAGGCTGGTTTGACATGCATGATGTTGGGGAGCTTAACACACGGCTCACAGAGTAAGTACCTAGTTGTATATTTAACTCAGATGTGGTTCTAATTCTTATTAAAATGAAAGAGATGTCATCAGCTCTATTAGGACATGTTAGTGCATCACAGAGACGTAATTGTGAGACTAAATTCCTTCTGAGCAGCAACCATGTCTTATGCATCTTTTTATTCCTAGTACTCTAGCAGGGTGTGAGGGGACCTGCATGACTAGCCCTGAATGAGGGATTGGACTTGCCAGACTCAAGAAATCCTCTGAGAGTGTGCTGTTGAAGTAGAGCAACAACGTGATACTTTCGGGGGATATTTCCCAGCAAGAGCCTTAGATGTTAACTAATTTACCCCAGACAAAAACAAACAAACCAAAAACAACTGGATTCAGGAGAAATGTTCTGTGTTTGCAATTCTGATATTTATTTCTAACGCTATCTGTTCTTTTAGTGATGTCTCCAAAATTAATGAAGGAATTGGTGACAAAATTGGAATGTTCTTTCAGTCGATGGCAACGTTTTTCACCGGTTTTATAGTAGGATTTACACGTGGTTGGAAGCTAACCCTTGTGATTTTGGCCATCAGTCCTGTTCTTGGACTGTCAGCTGGCATCTGGGCAAAGGTAGGTAGAACCTGCGAATCCAGATTTTAAACTGTCTCCACCCCCACCTCCACACAGTGGAAGGCTGTTTCTACCAAATGATGACCCTGACTCTATATTTGATCCTTAGTTTTAAATCTTCTGTTCAACATCAGTGGGAATAAGCAGATGCAACCTCACTGATTCCTGCTCCGGGTGGGATTCCATGCTGTCCTGGGCCATGTGGTTATTTGGGGAAGAGATGAGAAAGACAGAAGTAGCTCTCATTTCTCCCCTTCATATAAAAGTTATGGTTTCCTCTTAAACAGTTTTGTTCTCTAGTAGAGAATTCCATATTCACACAGTAAATAGAGATTCAAGTTCAGTGAACAACACATGTGACCCGTTCAGTTAACAAACGTTATTGGTTTTAAAGTTTTTGGTTTTGAAGATTTTGTTTAATTTGTAAATTGATTTTGTAGTTTTGTCAGTGTTGTAAATGTTTTTATGTTTATACATATTTAAATCCACTAGTAGAAAAAAATTTGAAAAAATACTTTCCAGTCCCACATGCATGTAAATCCTAAGTGTGCAATTCTCTCTCCCAATCACAAAGGCAAGGCAATACAGATGGCCCTCCCCACCTGTGCAAGATGCTCTTAAAAAACTTATTTTCCTTTTTAAGGCTGGGCATGGTGTTCATTTTAAACTGATTTGATGTAAGAGTGGGTTGTGGTGGATAGATCAGTATATAATTTCTGTTGGGTTCAGCGCAACACACTAGAGAATTAGAGAACTTAGAGATCACATTAGACTTTCATGTGAGCAAGGATGTAAAATAATGGAGGGCCAACAAAAGCCAAGACTAACACAAAATAAATCAGGATATAAGTACTAAGAAGTTTTAGATCTTTTACTCCATAGGATGGGTATTGTTTTGCTGTTGCAAACAATAAGTACCGTTTACTGAGCATCTAGTATGTCAGACAAATACATATGTTTTCTGAAGTATAGCTATTATCTCATTTTACAGAGGAAGAAACTGAAGTTCTGTGGATTCTGTTAATTTGTTGCTCAGAGTAGCACAGGGTTTCAATGGTGTTCTTGGTGGTAAAATTGCATCTCTGTATCAGTCAGCTGAAATATTTGGCAAAAGCTTTGTGTGTTAATTGATTTTTCTATTTACTAGAATATTAAGCAAGTTAGGTGGCAAACTCTTCATATCAGTATTTCCTTAAAAACTGTTTAAAATGTACTGACGTTCATTCTAGTTAAGTTAGGAAAACAGACAGTAAGTTAATCTTTTAATAATTAATTATGCATTGCTTCAGATACTGTTTATTTAATAAAAGGAGCCCTACGCTTATTGCTGGAGACCTAAGTTTTAATCCTCACTCTACCATAAATATTTGGTCTGATTTCAAACAAATTTCTTAAATTCTCTGGTTGTCAGCCATATAAAAAAGGAATCTGGCCTTGTCTGGGAAGTTTCTTTGTCTCTGTGACCTGAGGCTCTCCTCCCCAACCCTGAGACACTGGGGCAAGAAGGCAGAACAGTCACAGCAAGCCACCTGGTCCAGGAAGCCTCTTTAGACATGTGGGCTGGTAGCTCTCTTTTCTCTCTCAGAGACACTATGGTGGATAGAGAGCAGAGGTAGGGGAAACCACCACACCCTGTCCCCGTCAAAGAATACGTGGTGGTCTGACCTTAAGAAACCACTTCCACTCTCTCAGGTAGCAGAAGCAGGGGCTAGTAGGTGCCCCAGCAGCTCCAAATAAACCACACCGACAAAAATGATACCACCCAGTCTCTGAATATAAAACCACTGCTGGATCCACAGCTCAGGAAAGTAGGCCAAGAATTGCATGCTAAACCCTAGCAAGGTAACTGCTTGCTAAAACAAAAGATTTAAATAGGATCCAGAGTCTCCTAACATAACAGACAAAATGTTCAGGATACAATAAAAAGTCACTTGTCATACCAAGAACCAAGAAAATCACAACGTGAATGAGAAGAAAATAATTAACTGATACCAACACTCAGATAAATCAGATGTAAGAATTATTTGACATGGATTTTGATACAGCCATCATAAAAATGCTTCACTAATCATTTACAGCTTCTCTAGAAACAAAAGAAAAACTAGAAAATATCAGTCATGAAATAGAATGTATAAAAAATGGATAAAATGAAACTAGAGAACCAAAAGATAAAACAGCAGAAATAAAAGTCATGATGGATGGGCTCAGTTTCGTTGAGTGGAGATGATAGGATAGAATCAGTGAAGCTGGAGACAGCACAACAGAATTCACCCCCTCTGAAACAGAAAAAATGGAAAGAGCCTCAGAGACCTGTGGGACAATAACAAAAGATCCAACATTTGTTACTACTGAAGTCCCAAAAGAAGAGGAGAAAGACAGTGGGGCTGAAGGAGTATTGGAAAAAACAATGGCTGAAAACTTCGAATATTTGTTGAAAGACAAAACTTCAGATCCGAGAAGCTGAGCTAACCCCAAAAAGGATAAACCCAAAGAAATCCATGCCAAAGCACATCGTAATTAAACCATTGGAAACTTCAAGACAAAGAAAAAAATCTTGAAGTCAGCTAGAGAGAAACCCATTAACTATAGGGAAACACCAACTTGAATGGCAACAGATTTCTCATCTGAAACCATAAAGGCCAAGAGGAAGTGGCATAATACTTTTTGAGTGCTCAAAGGAAAGAATTGTGTATACTGTATCTGGTAAAACTTGTTCAGGAGTGATGGGGAAATAAAAACATTCTCAGATGAATGAAAACTAAAAGAATTTTCCACTAGCACACCTGCTGTCAAAGACTGGCTAAGTGAAGTTTTTCAAACAGAAGGGAAATGATAAAAGGAATATTGGGGGATCAGGAAGGAAAAAGGAACAGCAGAAAGAGCAGAAATGGGGCATATCCTTTTCTCCAGGAGACTTCTAAATTATATTTGATGATTGAGCCAAAGTGGTAACCAAGTGGTAAAATTTGGATACCAGTGGACTTTTATAAGTCACATATGAATATTATAGAGCAACTATTATGAAACCCAAGCAAAAGATATATTCAGAAACACTATAAATAAATCAAGATTGAATCTTAAAACTTGATCAAGTAACACAAGAAGGCAAGAAAAGAGAAGTAGAGGAAACAAATAGAAAACAAATAATAAAATGGGAGACTTAACTGTTAACATACCATTAATTACTTTAAATGCAAACAGTTTAAATATACCAATTAAAAGAGAAATTGGCAGAGTGGATTTAAAAAAGTGACCCAACTATATGCTCATTACAAGAAACGTACTTCAAATTCAACAACATAGGTAGAGTGGAAATGATAGGATGGAAAAAGATATACCATGCAAACAATGAGAAAAAGAGAGTGGCTATATTAATACCTGATAATATAGACTTCAGAACAAAGAAAATTACTGTTACAAAAGAGGAACATTACATAATGATAAAAGGATCAGTCCACCAGGTTCACATAATGATCCTAAACGTGTATGCACCAGATAACGTAGCCTCAAAACATGTGGAGTAAAACTAAGAGAGTTGAAAGGGAGAAATAGAAAAATCACCATTATAGTTGGAGACTTCAACACCCCACTCTCAGTGCTTCTAGAACTACTAGACAAAAAGCAGCTAGAATATAGAAGATCTGACCAACACAATCAACAATCGGATCTTATTGGGATTTATAAAACACTCTGCCCAACAAAAGCAGGATGCGCATTTAAACATTCACCAGTATAGATCATATCCTGGGTTGTAAAACAAACCTCAACAAATTTAAAAGAATTGAAGCCATAAAGTGTGTTTTCTCTGACTACAGTGGCATCACCCTAGAAACGAATAACAGAACAACAATGAGAAAATCTCTGAACATGTGGGAATTAAGCAATACATTTGTAAATAATCCATCAATCATAAAGGATGTTTCAAAGGAAAAAGTACATATAACTAAATGAAAACAAAAACATCAAAATATTTGGGATGTAGCTAAAAAAGTGCTGAGGAAAATTTATAGCATTAAATGTCTACCTTAGAAATGAGGAAAGGTCTCAAATCAGTAATATAAGTTCCTACCTCAAGAAACTAGAAAAAGAAGAGCAAAATAAAAAAAACCAAAGCAAGCAGAAGAAGGAAATAATAAAGATAAGAGCAGAAATCAATGAAATTGAAAATAGGAAAATAATGAGAATATCAATAAAACAGAGAACCAGTTCTTCAAAAAAATCAATAAAAAGTAGACACAATCACAATATCAATAATGAAATAAAGGATATCACATACTTGATAAATGCAAACTACCAAAACCCAACTACAATTAAATAGACAATCTGAATAACCCTATAATCATTAAAGAAATTTATTTTGTAATTTCAAAGCTCTTGAGAAAGAATTCTCCAGATCTAGATGATTTTACTGGAAAATTCTACCAGACATTTAAAGAAGAATTAACACCAATTTTATACAATCTCTCACAGAAGAAAGAACACTTTCTTTTCTTTCCCCCAGAAGAGGGAACACTTTCCAGTTCATTCGATGAGGTCAGTACAGTCATGCACCACACAATGACGTTTCATCATCAACAGACCGCATACACCACGGTTGTCCCTAAAGATTAGCACCATACAGCCTAGTTGTATAGCAGGCTGTATAACACCTAGGCTGTGTAAATACACTCTATGATGTTTTCACAATGACAAAATTGCCTAATAATGCATTTCTCAGAACATGTCCCTGTTGTAAAGCAACAGATGACTATATTACCCTGATACTAAAACCTGACAAAGGAAATACAAAAAAAGTAAACTGCAGACTAATACCTTTCATGTGCTGAGAACAAAAATTCCTCAATAACATATTAGCAAACCAAATCCAGCCATATATCAAAAGAATAATATACCACGGCCAAGTGGGATTTGTCTCAGCTATGCAAAGCTGGTTCAACATTTGAAAATCAATCAGTATAATCTACCATATCAATAACCTAAAGAAGAAAAACCATATGATCATATCAGTTGACACAAAAAAAATTTGACAGTATCCAACACCCATTGATGATAAAAAAAACTCTCAGCAAGTCAAGAATAGAGGGATATTACCTCAACTTGATAAAATCATCTGTTGAACCTTAGCTAATATCATGCTTAATAGTAAAAGATTGAATACTTTTCCCCTAAGGTTGGGAATAAGGAAGGCAAGGAAGTCTGCTCTCACCACTCTTCGATAAAGTACTAGAACTTCTAGCCACAGCAATAAGGCGAGAACAAGAAATAAAAAGGGATATAGATTAGAAAGGAAGAAATAAAACTGTATCTACTTATAGATTGCATTTTTTCTGTGTATAAAATTCCAAGGAATCTACAAGCAATCTCCTAGAACTAATAATTGAGTTTGGAAAGGTCACAGGATACCAGATCAATTACATTTCTACATATCTACATACTAACAAATGAACATGCATAAACCAAAGTTTAAATATTAAATTACAATTAATAATATTCACAATTGCTCCAAATAAAATGAAATACTTAGGTATACACTTTGCAAAACATATGTAGGATCTATATGGTGAAAATTATTAAATGCTGATGAAAGAAATCAAGGCTAAATAAATGGATAGACATGGTGTGTTCATGGATTAGAAGACTCAACATGGTAAAGATGTCAATTCTTTCCAAACTGATCTGGAGGTTTAAGGCATTTCCTATAAAAAATTTTAGTAAGGTTTTTTGTAAACGTAACTAAGCTTATTCTAAAATTTATATGGAAAGACACAGGCCCTGGAATAGCTAAAATAATCTTGACAAAGAAGGATAAAGTGAGAGGAATGTCCACCTGATACAAAGCTTAGTATATAGCTATAGTATATTGGTGGAGGAATAGACACATAGATTAATGAAACGATAGAGAACACAGAAATAGACTTACACAAATATGCCCAGCTGATTTTTGACAAAGGTATAAACGCAATTCAATAGAGGAAGAGTAACTTTTTCAACAAATAGTCCTGGAGCAATTAGATATAAACAGGCAAATAAAAAACAAAGAGGATCAAAGATAGCAAGTAAGCACATGAAAACTTGTTCAGCATCATTAGCCATCAGTGAAAAGCATATTAAACTACAATGAGATATCACTATACATCTATCGGAATGACTGAAATAGAAAATAGTGAAACACCAAAAGCTGACAAGATGCAGAGAAACCGGATCGCTCATAGCTGGCTGTTGGGAATGGAAAATGGTACAGCCACTCTGGAAAACAGTTTTGTAGTTGCTTTTAAAGCTAAGCATACAATTACCATACAATCCAGCAGTTGTACTCCTGGGCATTTATCTGAGAGAGGAGAAAATTATGTTCACATAAAGCCTGTATTCAAATGTTTATAGAGCTTTATTTGTAATAGCCCCAAACTGAAACAACTCCAGATATCCTTCAACAGGTGAATGGTCAAACAAACTGTGGTACATCCATACAAGGAATACTACCCAGTGATAAAAAGGAAAGAACTATCTATGCTCACAGCACCCTGGGTGAATCTCCAGAGATTCTGTGTGAAAAAAGTCAATCCTAAAAGGTTACATACTGTATGATTCCATTTCTATAATATTCTTGAAATGACGAAATTACAGACATGAGAACAGGTTAGAGGTTTTCAGGGCTTAATGGTGGGGAGGAAAGAGAGGCAAAGGGTGGGGAAAGAAGTGGTTGTGGCTATGAAAGGTAGCACCGAGGAATCTTCGTGATGGAATTGTTCTGGATCAAGACTGTAGTCACGTGAATCTACATAGGTGATAGCATTGCTTAGAACTAAACACACACACACACACGAGTGCATGTAAAACTGGTAAATCTGAATCTCATTGATGGATTAAAGTTAAATGTGATGTCCTCGTTTGGCTATTGTTCAGCAGTTTTCAGGATGTGACTATTGGGGAAGGCTAGATGAAGGGCACATGGACTCTCACTGTATTGTTTCTTACGACTGCACGTGAGTCTACAATTATTTAAAATAACAAGTTGAAAAACGTAAAGCGTGTATAAATTATCTCAAAACAAAACAAAAACCTGCATTGAGAAATGGGACAAAGATGAAGGTCAAAATATCTGTAGTGATCAAGAATATTGCTTCTGTATATATTAGTTTGAACAATAAAAAATAGCCTCTATTAGAGAGCTTTTAACTTACAGAAGTAATAATTTCATATGTCTCAAATCAATACAGTTAGGCTTTCTTAAGAAATTAGCAGACAGACGCAGCAGCTGAGGCCGTGAGAGGCAAAGCAGCCTGCCGGAGGCCACCCCACTAGGAAGTGGCAGAGCCGGAACATGAGCAGAGATCTCCCCAACTCCACTCCCTGCTCTAACCACTACACAGAACGGCCTCCCCACAGATGGGGCCACTGGGAGGAAAAAATCTGCGCCCTGCCCACATGACACTTAGCATCTAAGGCTGCACGGACCACCGGTACTGCCACAAGAAGTCTTACCCACTCCGGGTGCCCAGCAACATCCTCCAGCTGCCTGTGCAGCTGCACAGCTTCTCCTGGAAGCTGCTGGTGCCCAAGGACAGTCTCAGCCTGGCACGGGTGCCAGTCCAGAAGCTGCAGCAGCACTCACACAAGAGGGCCTGCAACACCAGCTTCAGCTACTTCGTGGCCAGTGCTGTTCCCGGCCAGGACCTTTACTTCTGCTCTAGAGGCTCCATTGAGCAGATCCAGGTGAAGCAGGACATCTCGGTGACTCTCCACACCTTTGCTCCCAGCTTCCAACAGGATGTCTCCAGACAGGGCCTGACTGTGTCCTTTAGACCGTACTTCACAGAGGAAGCTGTTTTCACGGTGACCCTGGACATGAAAAGCAAGGTCTATCTGAGGACCCCTAACTGGGACTGGGGCCTGCTGTCCCTCGCCTCGGTGTCCTGGAACATCAGTGTGCCCAGAGACCAGGTGGCCTGCCTGACCTTCTTAAAAGAGTGGACTGACCTGGTCTGCCAGACAGGGCATGCATTCATGATCATCCAGGAGCAGCGGATGTGGGCTGAGGAGATCTTTAGCCTGGAGGAGGTGCTCCCCAAGCCAAGATTCCACCATCATGGTTTCTGGGTCAACATCTCCAATTGCAGCCCTGTGAGCAGCAAGCAGCTGGACATGCTCTTCTGGGTGTCACTTTCCCTGAGGACAATGGACGTGACTGTTGTCATCATTGCATTGGTGGGAGGTGGTGCCTTACTGATGTTTGCCCTCAGACTCATCATTTGCCTTGTGAAAAAGAAGAGGAAAAAGGAGATAAACAAGGGCCCGGCCGTAGGTATCTACAATGGCAATGTCAATACCTAGACGCTGATGCAGCCAAAAAAGTTTCAGAAGAGGTGAAAGGACAATGACTCCCATGTGTATGCAGTCGTCGATGACACTGTGGTATATGGGCATCTGCTGCAGGATTCCAACAGGTCCTTTCTCCAGCCAGAGGTGGACACCTACCAGCCCTTCCAGGGCCCCATGGGGGACTGCCCTCCCTCCCCAACCCCCGTATGCTCCAGGGCCCCGACTGTAAAGTTGATCATAGATGAACCACCCCCTGACATTCCTCCTGAGTCTGAGAGCAAACCATGCATCTTCTCCCACCCCAACATAGAGAATGTAAGCAACGGGAACACAGACATTCCCTTGCTGGATGCCCACAAGCCAGTGGAGCCGGGGGAATAACTTGGGCCCATCCCAAAGACTTTGCATGAAGCAGGGCACTGAGACACCCTTTAGGGTCTTCAACCAGAAGTCCTAAAGAAGGAGAATTATATGGAAGGACTAGCAGAAGGTTTTCCTGGATGCAACCAACTTCTGATTTCCAAGTGGACTCACTTCGATGACGAGACGTTGAAGATGGTGAACTCTGATCTGCATACAATCATCACAGTTCATGTCCTTCTAAACTCAGGTTGAGCTGTGACTGTGACCCAGCCCGTAATGAGAGGGGAGAGGTGTGAGTCATCCAGGACAGGGTTGCAATGAGCCCTGGATTCGGATTTGGATTTAGAACTCTTCAGGTCGACAATTCCAACCCTTAGGAGGCCACCGAGGTCCCTTCTCTCACTGGCGTCCCCTGGATGAAAATGACAATGTGTCTTTTTTTATTATTATTATTTATTTGTGGTCCTGTGTATTTAAGCAAGCGAATGTATAACTAGCTATACAGCTTGTTCACCTGACCTAGTGACAACTTGTGCCAATGGTGTGGATGGCTGGGTTTGACTTCTACTGGTGACCACTAGCTACCCATGTGCTTGTCTGCTGGGATGTGGGAATAATTTGCCATCTGTCTGCCCAGAAAAGAGCATGTGTGTTTGAGCAGTGTTGGAAAAAAAAAAAAGAAATTAGCAGCCTTTGGAAGAAGAGATGAGTTAGTGGTACAATGTATAGTTTGTGTGGGTAATTGTAATAATGGAAGCATCACCATTCTATTATTTTTTATCAGAGGAACCCGTAGAAGGATATGACTTTACGTATGCCTGAGAATAGTTTGGAGGCTTTTTTTTTTTTTAACAGACATGATCTGTTAAAAAACAAAACAAAACCCTTAATGAAGGTTCTACCATAATCTTGCCTAAGCATCTGCTTATAATTATGGAAGGTCATAGAAGGGAAACAGAGCCAGGTTTATTGAATTAATAGGTACTTGATATATTAATAAATTAAAATAGCATATTTGAAACTCCTAATTCATAAATATTTCTGGTAGTCTTCCTGTAGTTGGCTGCCCCTGGTGTGGGTGATTGTTTTCAAGAGGAGCAGAGACGAACAGCTGAAGTATATTGAACAGGCCTCTTATCTTATGCAGACCTGTTTGTTGAGGGATGGCAGTGACCACACTGCCTCAGACCCAGCGCTGTGAATGATTCTGGCAAGTGTGGTGGGGCAGCCCTAGGAAGGTTGCTTTGAGAAGTCAGGAAAGTCTAAGGCACCATGGGTTATTGCTTTGGGTACCGAAGAAGATGAGTGCATGCAGCACAATGTCTGCACACAGAACATAGTTACTAAGTGTTCATTTGCCTTCACCGACCCATTCTCACATCTATCATAGCTCCTTTTACTTTCACACGCAGCAAAGGAAGAAATGCACTGTTAAAACAAGTTTGAACTTTATATGGCAGGAAGGAATAGACTGATACTACTTATAGAGATAGTCCACAAATGCCTGTAAATTATTTATTGAAAGTGTAATACTATTTAATCAGAATTTTATTATGGATTGCATGGGTGTATAATTTTTAGTTAGATAGTTGATTTCTTAGGCATCCTGGGTACAAATAGTAACCTTAGTTCTTGCCCTGCCAGTTGATCCAATTTTCGTAATAGGGCCCTCTGGGACCCTAGTTCACATGTCAGTGGCTGGTTTCAGAGAGAGAGCGAGAGCCAGAGTGAGAGTGAGGGAGTCACTCGACTGGCTGTTAATTCAGACTTTGAAGCCATATGGACTCAGCCTTGAATCTTGGATGTTTCACTTAATAGCAAATTGCTTAACCTCTTCATCCTTCCATTTCCTCATATATAAAATGAGGGAAATAATACCTACTTTACTATCCAACTGAGAAGAATAAATAAGATCCTGTGTATCTAAAGTACCCAGTAGTGTTTCTTCCACAGAATAAATGCTCAGAAATCAAACAGAAGGATCAAAGAGCATCCATAAAACAAAGACCTCCCTGGTGGCTGAAAGTATTGCTTTGCTTAGGAGCCACCAGCAAAGAGAACTCTCTGCTTCCCCTGGCATGTAAAACCTTCTTAAAGTCCTGTCAGAGCACAGTGCTTGGTCCCCGGCGTTCTTCTGGCCTCCCACCATGACACTACTGAACCAGAGTACCATTAGCAATTGTTGTGTTGAGCACACACCATATTTTCCTTGATAGAAGGCCTTTTTTTCTATTTTTGTTTATGGTTATAATGTACACCGCCTTTTCTGAAATTTAAGATCTCCTGGAAGTCCCAATTTTATTCATTTAGATGAGGATCCATGAGGTATGTCATGAGAAAATAGAACTTTTTTTTTTAAAGATTGGCACCTGAGCTAATATCTGTTGCCAATCTTCTTTTCTTCTTCTTCTTCTCCCCATGGCCCCCCAGTAAGTAGTTGTATATTCTAGTTGTGGGTCCTTCTGGCTGTGCTATGTGGGACGCCGCCTCAGCATGGCTTGATGAGCAGTACCATGTCTGCATCCAGGATCCAAACCAGTGAAACCCTGGGCCATCAAAGTGGAGCGCACGAACTCAGCCACTCCACCACAGGGCCAGTCCCAGAGAAAATAAAACTTTTAATTTTTTATCTACCATCTCAGTCCAAAAAGAATTTGAAGTGGCTTACAGAATTTTTTTTTTTTTTTTGAGGAAGATTAGCCCTGAGCTAACTACTGCCAGTCCTCCTCTTTTTGCTGAGGAAGCCTGGCCCCGAGCTAACATTGTGCCCATCTTCCTCTACTTTATATGTGGGATGCCTACCACAGCATGGCGTGCCAACCAGTGCCATGTCCACACCCGGGATCCTAACCGGCGAACCCCGGGCCGCCGAGAAGCGGCACATGCAAACTTAACCGCTGCGCCACTGAGCCGGCCCCCAGAATTGATATATATACTAAAAAATACAACATCATGACCAAAGACAAGTAAAAGATTTTCTTCTATACATATATGAACATACAAAAAGCATTTGTGTGTATATTTATTTTATTTTACAAAAGATACAATTAACTTGTTAAACAGTTTTAAATGATCTGCAATTGCATTTTTAAACAGATACTCTCTTCATTTACTGATAAAGAACTCTTGGCATATGCAAAAGCTGGAGCTGTAGCTGAAGAGGTCTTAGCAGCAATTAGAACCGTGATTGCATTTGGAGGACAGAAGAAAGAACTGGAAAGGTTTGACTCTCTTTTTTTAAGTTGATAGAAATCTTAAATTCTGTCATCGTATATGCTCTCCAGTTTGACAGTGTTGATTATAAGGGTATTCTCCAGTATATATGTTTCCTCAAATAGCTTCATGGATATATACTACAGCATAGCTAATATTCTGGAAAAGTTGTAATTCTAGCTGTACTCTTCTTATATCTGCGAGGTAGGTAGTGACATAGAATGGTTTCCCAAGGCTGAAACATATTTTATATCCCTGATGATAATTTTTTTCCCCATCAAGTTAATTCTTGATTCTCTAAGATTGAATGAGTATTTTGTGTAAGATCTATGGCGACATTTAATCATTTTAATTGGGTGGTTATACATTGTTTGGTAAAGCCATAAATAAGAACAAGGGATTTTTATAAGTGAGAATAATGGTTCCCTCTGAGTCGGATGAGGAGTTGGTAATAAGCATGTGACACGTGGCAGGGGTTTCTGCGGTTCTGGCAGTGTTCTAACCTCAGTTGTGCTTATATGGGTGGTCTCTGTATAACTATTCTTTAGACTGTATATTTGTGTGTGGAGTACACTTTTGTTGATATGATATATTTCATGCCCACAAAGATGTCCTCTGGGAATAATTTGTGATGGCTAGGTACCTACCATAGTTTAAAGGAAAGCAATATCTATGTTCTGTCTCAATTTGTGCTAAGGTTTTGCTTTTGCCTTAAAATGTGTCTAACCAATAAAATGGGAAGTCTGCTTAATGACCAGGGGAACATCCAGTCAAATCCCTACAGCCCTCCTCTCTTGGAGCTTGCATTCTAGCAGGGAGAGGGGAAGGGTACTGACAACCATAAATAAATAAAAGATGTAATATACCAGCTGAGGTCAACATTATTTGGGGAAATGAAATACTCTATTAGGGTCATAGAGCATACTAATTAGAGAGGTTATTCAGAAAAGTCCTTTCTGAATGGTTGATGATTGAGTAGACACAGAATGAAGTTTTGAACTTAGAATTCTTTTCCAGTTTTCCTCAATGGAAAGGTGGATCAGAAAAAGAATATGTCCACCAGTATAGGGAGACAGAGAAAGCTTATCTGCTCCTGCCTATTTTCTGAGCTGGGGGAGCTCATCTCTCTGTAGAAATCAAAATCTCAGGCCTCATCCTCAGGTGTAGTTAGAGTCTAAATTTATAATCCCCTGTGGACTAGGGAGCTATCTCTCCCCCAAGCTGAGGATTTCACATTAAAAATGAATCCTAGCGCAGTAATACCACTAGTGTGTCTGGTAGAAGAAATGAAAAATTGCTGAGAATTAATGAACTAAGGATCCCAATTAAGAAGTTAGAAAAAGAACAATGGAATAAAGGAAGTATAAGAGGAATTATTGAAGATAAGAGCAAAGATAAATTTAATTGAAAATAAAGACGAAAAAGCAGAAGGTTGACAAATCCATAAACTAATTCTTTGAAAAGACTAATAAATAACCACGTATTTTGCAAGTTTAGTCAGAAACGAAAGAAGAATGAATAAGGAAAAATTGTTACAGATAAAAATCTGTTTAAGAAAATTATAGTTTTATGCCAACAAATGTTTAAAACCTTGATGAAATAGACAATAATCCTAGAAAAATATAGGTTAAAACTTTCACTTAAGAAGAGGAAAACTTGAGTAGACCTGTAATCATTAAAGGAACTGAGTCCACAGTTAAAAATCTCCATCCCCTGACCTTACGTTACACGTACACACATAAACGAGGGAAAACCACCAGGTCCAGATAATTTTACAGACACGTTCTACCAAAACTAGAAGAAAGAGATAACCCCATCTTACACAAATTGTTTCAGAGAATGAAAAAGAATGTATAGAAAATTGTGAGTTCATTTTATGAGGCTAGCATAACTTTTATAGCACAACCAGACATGTAAATGAGAAAGGAAAATTATAGGACAGTGTCACCTAAAATACTTGCAGAAAGTCTAGATAAATTATTAGCCAAACAAAGCCATGTGAAAAATATCAGAATTAAAAGTAAATCCTGAACATGTTGGCTTTATCTCATGAATGCAAAGAAAGTTTAACGTTAGGAAATCTATTAATATAATTAACCACATTAACAGATTAAAAGAAAGAAACATTTTTTTGATGGATAGGGAAGAAGCGTTAATTACATATGCTTCATGACAAAAACTCTTAAAACTAGCAATAAGAAATCACTTTCTTAACCTAATAAAGAGTATATACCAGATTCCACAGGAAATTTCATACTCAGTGGTGAAATGTTAAAAGCATTCCTTTTTACAATAATGAATGAGACAAGTCTGTCTGCTAGCATCACTTCTATTTAGGATTGTACTGGTACTTGATCATAAGATGAAGGAAACAAGAGTAAGAATATAAAAGAAAAAAAAAGCTTTCAGAGTTGGAAAACAAGAAGCAAAACTGTTATTATTTGCAGATGATGTGATTGTCTACATAGAAATTCCGATAGACTGCAGACTAACAACATACAGTAAGATCTCTGGGTAACCTGACCACGATTCAGAAAAAATTGCGTTCCTGTGAACCAGCAGTGAACAATTAGAAAACATGTAGTATCTCTTCAGTTCTAAGATGCACATTTCCCCCTCAGAATGCACCATCTCTGAAATTGAGAAAAATCTTACAATCAGTGTCATCTTAGAATCGCTGTGGGTCTGGATTGAAGTCGAGTTCTTCCAGGCACGATTTGTGGTTGCTTCTGCCATTCACTGTGGGCGCTACCGACCCGAGGCCACTTTACCTTAAGTTCCTTGTCTAGGCGTTTTTAAAGCACACGGGTAGTGCAGGTTCTTACTTCAGACCTGCATGAGGACTGCCTTGTGGTTCAAAATGTCAGAGGAGGTGGTTTTTTCACCTCAACTTTTGACAAGGTTGAGATAAGCAAGTTTTCCTGCTGTCATTTTCCATGTGGCACATGCTTCTTCTACTGAGGCTGTAGTCCCAGCTGTATATGGAGTATCCTATTAAATTGCCTTCTCAATGCTACCTAAAATAATTGTACTTCTTACAATTAATGACATCCTAAATTTGAGGAATATGAAAATATTTTTAAAAGATATTATTAGCAACAAAAAACTATAATGATGTATGGGATATAACCTGGGTGAGGGAATAAAGGACATAATGGGAGTCAAGTCCAATATTCAGAACTTTGATAAATCTGATCCTTTTCGTGCACTGAAAGTTTAAAGGAATTGAGATTATCTTTTTAGATAATCTCAATGACTTAATTAATTAGGTAAAGAAAGATTTTTTTTCCCCAGAGAAGATGGTGATCAATTTTTTATTATAAGAATAAGCAAATGGGGGGCTGGCCTGGTGGTGCAGTGGTTAAGTTCACACTTTCCGCTTTGGCAGCCTGAGTTTGCCAGTTTGGATCCTGGGTGCGAACCAATGCACTGCTTATCAAGCCATGCTGTGGTAGGCATCCCACATATAAAGTAGAGGAAGATGGGCATTGATGTTAGCTCAGGACCAGTCTTCCTCAGCAAAAAGAGGAGGATTGGCAGCAGATGTTAGCTCAGGGCTAATCTTCCTCAAAAAATTAAAAAGTTAAAAATAAAATAAGAAAATGAGTTTACATGGCTGTAGTCAAAGATTGATTTTATGTGTGGAATCATTTCTTCAGAAAATACTGGTTACTGGAATATATCTTTGAAAGGATGTGCTCCCCCCGAGAACTGGAAATTAGATTTGCCTGGAGATCGAGAGTAGACCTAAGACTACAACCTGATGACCTAAGATTCTTTCTAGCTTGGCTGTTTCTTGAAAGTTCATTCATTCAACGAATTTAGGCAGCATCTACCACATGCCAAGCACCACGCTAGGCTCTGGGTTTTCAATAGTGAATTGGAAATAGAGGATATCTGCTCTCCTGTGAGCCTCAGTCAAAATAGTAAGGTGGAAAAAAGGGAAGGAAGGAAGGGAGGAAAGGAGGAAGGCAGACAAGAAAGAAATCATCACAGAAATGAATTAAGTTACAGATTTTTTAAATGTGCTATGAAAGAATTAAAGAGTGCGCTGATGAGGGTGAGGAGGGCAAATTTTCTTGAAATATGTTGTTCAGGGAAGCATCTTTGAGGTTTCTTCTAGGCTGAGATTTGAGGGGTAAGAAAAAGCCTGCTGTGGTAGGGGCAGGGATAGAAGAGTCTTCCAAATTTCCTGAGTGACAAAGACTTTACTATGTTCTACGACCCATCCTAAGGCTGTGTGACTGGAGCTCAGTTAAGTGAGGGGAGACGGGTGAAGAAAGGCTGTTGAAGGTGGGTGGAGGCCAGAACGTGAGGATTTGCAGGCCGTGGTGAGGAGTTAAGATTTTATTCCAAGGGTACAGGGAAGCAGTTGAGGGTCCTAAACAAGGGAATGACTATCCACATTATGTTTTAAGGTAATTTCTCTGTCTGTAATTGTCTGGTGAATGGATGAGAGCAGTCAAAGATTGGAAGCAGGGAGGACATTGGAAAGGCTGTTGTAATGGTGCAGGTGGCAGGGCTTATGGTGGCCTGATGTAGACCTCAGGCAGGAGAGGGGTGACAAGTACATAGATATGGGATGTTTTGGAAGTAGAATTGATAATACTTAGACTAAATATAATCCTTCAGTTTTCTTTTCAGTTCTTCCTCTTCCCTTCTCTGCTTCCACATTGTAACTAAGGTCTTAGTCTTTCTCTTCAAATTAGCAGGTGCAGGAGGAAGCTGGCTGTGTTGGGATGGAAATTTTACCAGAAGTTAAAATAAATTTAATTCGATAGTATGGAATAGCTTTATTCGCCTGATTTAAGAAAATTTTTTCTCTCTTGTGTTTTGCAGATGTTTACCTATTAGTATTGATTTCTGTTTGCTTAACTAAAATTATTCCTTGCACTTGTAAGTGGCTGTTTACATCACTGATAAATATTTTCATAATATTTAAGAATAATCATCTTTTCTAAATATCAGTGTCTTGTTTTGCAACTTTAGGCCGCTTTAGGAACTCCTGCTTTAATTACCGTTTTCATACTAGTGCTTTTAATGAATGGATGATTTTAGTATCTGGTTTTGTATTGTGACATTTTTATTGAAATGCTAATCCAAAAGCTTGTGTAAAAGGAGTCTTATTTATGTCTCCTCCCTCCTTACCCCCTTCTTGTCTTCATTTATCTTTTCTGGTATCTAAGTGATTTTCTTCCTTACTGTTGCTTTTTCCTGTGCAAATGTTTCTTCTGGCTGCATGGGACAACAACATTTCAGTGAAATGATTTCTACATTAGTCTCGGTAAGCAAGAACTGAAATAAAGGAGATAACGGTGTGAGTCAAAAGCATGAAAGTTCTTTAAATGTAATCGTGTATAATTTATGTCTAGTAGTAACTTTCATCTCAGATCAACCCATAAAGTAGGAGATATGTATATATATCAACCATTGGAACAGATTTCTCAAAAGTAATGTTTTTGTTCAAAGATTATAACTAGCAAGTTGGGGGACATTTTTGTGGGGAAAAACTCTAATATGTTACTATTTTATCACAATAAAGCTCTGTTTAAATGTGGCCTTTAGGGGACACAGTGGTCATGTCAATTGCATTTGGCTTGCTTTTGTAACTGGTAAAGTAGCTGGTTAAAAAAGCCGGTGTTCTAACTTCTGCAGGGAGTTGTGCTCAAGAGGATAAAGACACATTTAGGGCTCGATTATCGTCTGTCCTATTTCTCTCATAATTTTACCTTGATTCTATATTTGCAAAGATCCTTCTTTTTCTTTGAATCTGGGCCCCATTAGCTTATCTCCACATATCTCTTCCTAAGCAGAAGAGTCTTCAATGTTCCTTTCAAATGAAGGTAATGTTAGAGACACCATCTCCTTTAACTTTAACATTAGAAATTAACTGCTATCCCAGGGTTTAAAAAGTACTTGAGTTATCATTTAGGAGTCAGCTTGAATTCCTTAGAGCTGAAGAGAGAAAATCTGTCTTTGGTCTCCGGCATTGTTTTTAGGTTTTGCTTCCTTCCTTGCTTTTGTCCTCTTTTGTATATTTTTGTATTTACTAGAAGAAGTATTAATGGGTGTTCTCCAAGTTTGGCTAATATAATGCCGACCTTTGTGTTGTGAAGAGGTTACGTGGTTATAGATGTGCTGAGATCTTGATTTGCCCAGCCCATGAGGCAGCCAGAGGGCCTTGCGTGGCCCAAGTTCCTTCCTCCAGCAGTGAGCAGCCATGACATGACCAATGTTAGGAAGCATGGATGAAGGGAAAGGGATGTAGGCAATGTATAGAAAGGCTAAGCAAGGGGACTTGAGTATGTAATGATGGAATCATACACATTTGTAAGCCAAATACTTTGTGCAAGTCAGTGATTTTAAAAATAAACTTTTTTGGAACTAAGATAAACTATGCAGTTTATTTAAATGTAAAAAGTATAACATAGCAGTTCAAAGCTCTCAAAATGTTCTCACACGTGTATCCTCACAGTTGGTCCTTCCGGCAGTCTCAGAGGGACGCAGGATGGAGAGCAAACTATCTCCAAAGTTTCCTTAATGTTCAGAGATTTAATGCGCTTACTCATGTTGAGCACTTTGTAGCATTATACTTCATTTTATTAATAAGTTTAAAAGGCATGCAGATTTTAAAGGGAAAACACAAGTGTTTTCACAGCATCTAATTTTGTCTTATCTATGAAGCAATGCAAGTTCTGGAAGTTTGCTAAATATGACTTCACTTATTTCACTATTGCTAAGGCCATTGAAGGAGCTTTTAGAAGACTCCTTTCCAAATTTCTTATTCTCTTGTAAGCCTCAGTTTCCTCTTCTGCAAAAAGGGATTAAAATAGTACTAACATCATAGGGTCAATATATGGACAAAAGGAGAAAATACATGTAAAATGCCTACCACAGGGCTGGGCACTTTCTAAGTACTCAATAACCATCAGGGTATATGGACTTATTTCATAAGATTTATGAGTATATGTGATAATTTTTATTTCTCCCAGGTACAACAAAAATTTAGAAGAAGCTAAAAGAATTGGGATAAAGAAAGCTATTACAGCCAACATTTCTATGGGTGCTGCTTTCCTGTTGATCTATGCCTCATATGCTCTGGCATTCTGGTATGGGACCTCCTTGGTCCTCTCAGGAGAATATTCTATTGGACAAGTACTCACTGTAAGTGTTGCTATATTAAGAACTGAATCATTATTTAAAATTCTAGTGAAATTGAGTGGTGTTGGCTTGACTGTAGGAGAATATATTTTGAAGAACTATTGAACAATACAAAGAGACATGCACTACTAGGTTAAAAAGCGGAAAGGAAATTAGATGGCTTCGACATCTAGTTTTCTCCTTTTTGCAGATCCCTTGCACAGTTTATCCTGTAGCCTAAATAATATTGACATCACCAATCTCTATTGCATCAACTTTGATTTGTTGAGATTATTTCCTTGTTCCAGACTCTATGCTAAGCACTTTACTTGTATTTTCTGATTTACTATTCACAACAACAAATGGCAAAATACCAGTTTAACTTCTTTTCAAATTCTTTTGAGTGACAGCTAATCCACCTCATAAATTTATGGAAGTATAAATTGTTACTTTCCTAAAAGAATATTCCATTTAGAGGTTCTGTGCCTTTCAGACCTCTATCTCAGCACATAAGTCTTACCATTTGATGCTATCTTCTTTTATTTAAAGACAATGAAATAATTCACAAACGCAGCTCAATTCCTGTCTTGATCTAATAAAGTGCATGCTGTTGGAAGAGTCACTCACTTCCTTTTTCATAGGCCAAGCACAAGCATATTGAGTTAACCACAGACTATATTTTGTTGAGTCCCTTAAAACAGTTCCCTTTCTCAGGAACTAGATTTGTAATGTGTATATAATAATTGCATCTCTTGAGTTTTCCATTTGTTGCCTCCTCCAAAATGTATGAGGCTGTTTAGTTAAGAATGACTTTTACCAAAAAGCTCTTATTAGGATAGTGATGCTGTGGGTGCCCTAGGTTGTGATAAGAGGTGTATTCTGCTTAATTATAATGTGGATGAGCAGTTTCAAATCCAGTATTCACTGGACCCAGACCTGCCTCACAAACTGCAAGCATCCAGAATAGTGAGTAAGAGCTCAAGATTTGATATCAAGCCGGCTTGGTTCAGATTCCAGCTGTGCCACTTAGTCACTGTATGATTTGGGGTGGACACCTAGATTTCTCAAGCCTCCGTTACTTCTTCTGCCAAATGGAAATGACAGGGATAACGTGCCGTAACTGTTAGTGTTGTTGTAAGGACTAATTGAGAAAATTATTTGATTTAGAAAGAAATGAATAGTGGCATTAGTTCTGTTTAATCCTGAAGAGGAAAAAAGTCAAGTCTTTACCAATAAGACACTGATTTGGGCAAAATGAAAAAACAAAACCTGTTTATCACACTCCAAAGAGAACATAGTCTGGTAGAGGGAAAAAAGACTTAACCTAATAAAGAATAACGCCTTAGGTGTGTGTGCTTTATAGTTTGCAAAATAGTTTCATATATACTGTTTCATTGGTTACAACAATTCTAAGGTTGCAGGTTAGGGAAAACAGAATCTTGCCTGGTTTTGCAAATGAAGAAATGGAAACCCAGAGACCCTAGGAGAATTGCCTGAAGACATATAACCAATTAGTGCCTAATCAGATTTGGACCTGGCTCTTCTGCTTCTCCTAGTGTTTGTTGCTGCTGCTGATCTAAACCAAAATTCTTAGCAGTAAATAAATATAAACCTGTTCTATTATAATATTGTGGTCCTATAGAACTTATATCATTGTTTCACTGAGCAAGTAAGACTAATTCTGCATTGTAAATCGAAAAGTATTTAAACTTTTAAAATGTTTTTGACACTGAGTGTTCATCAGTTGCCTTGCCATTTTAAAATTTAATTAGCTGTGTTAGAAGAAAGAACCATGAAAAAAAAATTGTAGTAAACATTATCTAAGTAACATGATGGTTTTCCTTCACATTCCTCAGGTCTTCTTTTCTGTATTAATTGGGGCTTTTAGTGTTGGACAGGCGTCTCCAAGCATTGAAGCATTTGCAAACGCAAGAGGAGCAGCTTATGAAATCTTCAAGATAATTGATAACGTAAGTCTGGCAAGCCATTTAACCATATATCTAGAAGTTTTTCTACTTAAAAGTCGATTTCTTTATCACGTAATCCAACTCTCCACAATCCAACTCTCCACAAATGTCACTAAAAATAACCTAGTAATCTTCTGAAATTTCATTGTGTTTAGAAGCCAAGCATTGACAGCTATTCGAAGAATGGGCACAAACCAGATAATATAAAAGGGAATTTGGAATTCAGAAACGTTCACTTCAGTTATCCATCTCGAAATGAAGTCAAGGTACAATGATAAATGATTAATCAATGATTCAACAATGTATTGCATGAGGAGTTTCTGATACTTTCCTTTAGAGATTGTAAAAAAAAAATGTGTATTTAAATCTAGTTTTGAAATGAACTGTCAGTTCATAGTGCCAGTATCTGTGTGTTGCCTATAAGTTTATTTGTCATTCATCCTGGTAGATCTTGAAGGGCCTCAACCTGAAGGTTCGAAGTGGGCAGACAGTGGCCCTCGTTGGGAACAGCGGCTGTGGGAAAAGCACGACGGTCCAGCTGATGCAGAGGCTCTATGACCCCACGGAGGGCGTGGTGAGATGGCTCTTGCTGAACTAGACGCTGCAGCCCTCAGCACTTACCACTGCAGGTCACACATTACAAATCTGCAATGTATGAAACTCACGCTTACTTTTTATTTCAGGTCAGTATTGATGGACAGGACATTAGGACCATAAACGTAAGGTATCTGCGGGAAATTACTGGTGTGGTGAGTCAGGAACCTGTGTTGTTTGCCACCACAATAGCTGAAAACATTCGCTATGGCCGTGAAAATGTCACCATGGATGAGATTGTGAAAGCCGTCAAGGAAGCTAACGCCTATGACTTTATCATGAAACTGCCTAATGTAAGTCCTTCCCGATCTTCTGTGCTAGAGGTTCACAGAAGAGAATGCTGGCCTAATGCATAAGAGTTAGGCAACTATTATCAACTGGAGGAAAATCCTAAGATGAGAAATCAAGATTACGTCAGATCTTAAAAGTTCCAGCAGCATCAACTAGTAGTAGGCGTATTTTTAAAAATTGGGGTTGGTTTTTAGTAAGTTTTAAGGAACTGGACGTTATTGCCTGTGAGGCATGGGTTGTTTATCGGGATTACTTCCCATCTTAAAATGTGAGCCACCTTCTTCTTTTGCTAAATCCTCCTGTGTCTTCTGTGTTGTAGAAATTTGACACCCTGGTTGGAGAGAGAGGGGCCCAGCTGAGTGGGGGACAGAAACAGAGAATTGCCATCGCACGAGCCCTGGTTCGTAACCCCAAGATCCTCCTGCTGGACGAGGCCACGTCAGCCTTGGACACTGAAAGTGAAGCAGTAGTTCAGGTGGCCCTGGATAAGGTCTGTGAGCCTCACTTCAAACCTACCTGATTTATAGGCATAAGAACATCCCACTGTTAATTCTTCTCAATGTTATTTAAAAAAAAAAGAAAATTTCTGATTGCTTCTAAAGTGATCCCTTCAGCAATCAAAATAAAATCATCAGGCCTCTTTGGATCTGTTTGTTTAATTTCTATTCATTTCTCTTTGTTTTTTTTTTAAAGTAGAGATGAATAAGCTTTCATTGAAAGGTACTTGCAAATATTTAAAATTGCACAATGAGAAATATAGACTGAGATGAAAATTGGTCTTCATTGTGATCTTGAAAACTTAGCCTTAGAGATAACCCTGTTATTTAGGTTTATAAGTTATTAGGTTTATAAGTTTTACTGTTGTCAACAAAAAGAAAATGTAATCTGAAGGTTCACGTTTAATTTCCAATATGTTAAATGCCTGCTCAATACCCCAGGGGAAATGAAGAACCTCTTATCCCCAGGTGGAGGGCTAGAGCTAATGATGTTGGAAGCTTACCTGGTCAAGGACATCGTCCTTGACTATCACCAGAGCTTGACCTTCCTGCAATTCTTGAGTCCATATGACTCATTCACCAAACTGGATGAGTGCTCACGCTGTGCCAGGCACTGTGCTTGGTCTCTGACATATGATGGTAACCAGGCCAGCTCTGTGAGGATAAGGAATGTGGAGAACTTTTAACCTGAAAGTGCTCTGAGTTGATGTGTCACCGTAGAAGTCAAAGGTGAACTCATATTTGTTCCAACTCTCCTCCTCACTGATAAAAATACAACACTGTGTGTTCCTTTAGACATCCTGGCAGGGTGCTTAATAGATTGCTGAGGGTGGAAAAGTCAGGTTACTAAAATGTTCTGTCTGACCCACAATAGAGGCAAACAGACTTGTGGCTGCTTTTCTTCCCCTTGCTTTGCTTATCTGTACTTTCATATCCGTGTTTTCTCATTATTCTTCAATGGAACTATGTATTAAATTACAAATAAAAACCATTTTAAAAGTTTGCATTTGAAAAGAATTGTCTTTAGAATGTAAATTTGGCAGGGAAGTCCACATGCCCTCCTTTGCTTCAAAACATCTGAAGCATTGATCCATTGTCTTTTCTACTTCCTAGTGGCTACCACCTAATTTTTCTCCCATGTATTTTTTTATCTTCTCAGAGTTTTCCATTTCTCTTTTACATATTGATCCTGATGCCTTCTTTTGTTAGTTTGAGAATTTTATTCCTAGTTCCTGGAAAGAAAGAGTAACAAAAATCATAAGCATTGGGAAAGTTACGAAGGTTAAAGAAATCTCAGACAAGTTCTGATTATCTGGCTCTGTCCCCTATTAAAATAGAAATGAGATTGGGCATTTAAAAACATTTACATAGCTCTTCAAATTTTCCATAATGCTTCCACCTAAGGATAAGCGTCATTTATTAAGCATTTACTGTGTATATGTCACAATGCTTCATGAGCATTATTTTATTTAGTCATCACAGTTACTCTAAGACATGAGAACCATTATTATCCTCATTTTGTATATGACTAAACAGAGTCTCACATAGGTGGAAAGATTTGGATAAAATTCTGGAATTCGTAAATGGGAGAACTAAGATTTGAGTTCAGATCAATGTGTTGCTGATGTCCGGACTTTGCTTCCTCACATTTATTGTCCATCTTAACCATCCACTGGCCCTGGGAGATAGCACAGTATGATGCCCACGACTGATCGCTAGCTGGTATGCACCAATACGGCACACTGGCCTGTGTCTGCTCTGATTGGCCAATGCCTGGGCTATAGGGTTTTTTTTTACTTTTATAAGCCCCTAATTATTACTATAAACCTAGGCTGATAGAGGTTAAGTAAAATACTTAGAGGCTTACATAATGTTAATATGTGACTATCATATATGTGTTTATATTTATTGTAATAAAACATCATTTTAACCCATTATCAATTGACTCTGCATTTATTGAGGCAAGAGACTACCTTATATAGCTTAAATAGTTTTACAATGTCGAAGGCACTGGTGTTCAGTAAATAGATAACTTGAATGAACGAACTTTTGCATATAATTGTTCATATATTCAGAAACCAAATTTTTGTGTCTTTAGGCCAGAAAAGGCCGGACCACCATTGTGATAGCTCATCGCTTGTCTACAGTTCGTAATGCTGATGTCATCGCTGGTTTGGATGATGGAGTCATTGTGGAGGAAGGAAATCACGATGAACTCATGAAAGAGAAAGGCATTTACTTCAAACTCGTCACAATGCAGGTATAGTCTAACTCTAGCATTTTCCTAAGTATCTCAGGAATAAGGTGATTTTGCTGCATTTGGTGAAATAAATAAACATTACCTAACTTGATTATCTTGAGGAGTAGGGAAAAGTACTTAGGGGATTCTGGATCAGACCAGTGTTTTATACATATTTTTCTCTCTTGAAAGAAGGGAAAATAAAGAAGGATAATTAGAGAAAGTTAAGGAAAAGCTTAAAAAGGTTTAAAGCTGAGCTATCCACTCAATGTAGTAACCACTAGCCACATGTGGCTATTGAGCACTTGAACGGTAGTTAATCTGAATTGAAGTGTCAGTAGAAAGTGCACAGCAGATTCCGAAGACTTAGTACAAAAAAAAGAATGCAAAGTATCTCAATAAGTGTTTACATCAACTACTTGTTGAAATGCTAATATCTTGGATACATTAGGTTAAATAAAATATATAGTTAAAACTGATTTTACCTCTCTCTTTCACATTTTTTAATGTGGCTACTGAGAAAATTTAAAATAACAAATGTGTCTCACAGTATGGCTTGCACCGTGTATCTGTTGACAGCACTGGTCCAAAGCAAATGTGATTGAGCCAAAAACACCCACAAAAAGAAGATGAAGAGATAAGATACAAGGAATGGCTGCATCAGCATATTCAATGGATGTTATTTCAGCATATTCAGTGGGAATCCTTCTTATTTAATGCTTTTAATTTCAAATATATCACAAAAAAAGAAACAGCCATTTAACTTTGTCCTTTCCTGTAATTACTTCAATTACCAATTTCCTTGACATCTGATGTTTAGAGATTAATTTTCATTGGTTAACTGAGCCTAACCAGTTTATGCATATTTCTTGTTTATTTCAGACACGAGGAAATGAAATTGAATTAGAAAGTGCAATTGGTGAATCTCAAAGTGAAATTGATGCCTTGGAAATGTCTCCAAAAGATTCAGGATCAAGTCTAATAAGAAGAAGATCAACTCGCAAGAGTATCCGTGAACCTCAAGGCCAGGAGAGAAAGCTTAGTACAAAAGAGGCTCTGGTATGGAAGAGGGTACAGAGTTATGGCTTCAACCCTCCTGCTGTGGCTCCCCTCCTTTGGTGGGCTAGGGCTAGGGTAGGAGTGGGAACAAGGAAGGGTTATCCAGAATCCTGCGGTCCTATCCCCCAGAGTGGTCTACAAACCAAAATCTCAACACTGTAGACTTGGTTTAGCATTTATGAGTGAGATTTATAGGACAAGAATTTTAGAAGTAGAATTTTTAATATAAAGAGATAGACTATAATGGTTCTTCAAATATAAACATTTCTATTCTCTTTATCTTGTCTCATAAATATTCTTGTCATATTGGAAATGTTGGGCAAGAGTTAAATGTTTGTGAAAACATCATTTATTTCTTTAAAAAATAAAGGAATAATATAATAATCTGTCAGCACTTTTTAAAAACTAAATTGCCATCAGTTGATAAGGAAATAGAAATAGGATATGTTCATTTAAAAAATTTTATGGATATGGAAGAAGTGTCATGATTAAATCAAGTAAGTATCAATTCTTTTTTCTAACTAGCCTGTTGTAATATTTTGTGTTTTCCAGGATGAAAATGTACCTCCAGTTTCCTTTTGGAGGATTCTGAAGCTGAATATAACCGAATGGCCTTATTTTGTAGTGGGCATATTTTGTGCCATCATAAATGGAGGCCTGCAACCAGCATTTTCAATAATATTTTCAAGGATTATAGGGGTGAGTGTTTATGTCCATTTTTGGGTTTACCTGTGAGTCCTGACTGAAGAATGAACTGTTTGTTTGTAACTGTATACATAAGCCACAAAAAACATGTGCCTTCATATGAAACTAAGCAGCTTGAAGATTAAGAACAGAAGTCTGGTTTGTGATAGGAAAGCTAATTTTTCGAACCTTCCTTTGTTCTGGCAGTTGGTTTCGATCCTAGGGCCCTGGGAACCAGATCCCTGAAATAGTCGATGAAGCTGACTAGTTGATGGCCCCTCCCTCCCCTGCTGTCTCTGGGCTCTGAGTGAACCTCATGAGCTGTTGCATCACCAGTGTGCAGAGAGGTCCTCACATGTGTGTCAGACGGCTTGGGAGAGAGCTGTTTTCTGATACACGCACTTGGCAGGACAAGAGCAGGCCTAGCATGCTGCCTCTGTAAGATGTCCATCCCACTTGTTAAGATGAAAACAAGTGGAATAGCTTCCAAAGGATTGAGGTTGACATATGTTTGTTCTATGTGCTGTCTACGGGTTAGGAATATGGCTCTGTTGCTAGACTGACTGTGGCCCGTGTGAAGGGAGATGCTTGTTTACTTTCCCTGTGGAGTGGTTCTTCTCTGTCTTTCTCAAGGCCTTCTACCCATCTCTGGAAAGGTCTCCATGTGTGGTGCTAGGTCAGGTGGCAGGAGTTGCCCCGCTGGCTCTCTATCTGGCCATCCTACAAAGAAGGCTGGCTCCAGGAACCTTCTTTCTTTCTCAAAGGTCTGGGCTGAGTAAATGACCACCTCTCTGGTTCACCAAAACCACCCCAGCAGATTTTCTCCAGACTCCTTGGGACAGTTTGAAATGTCCAAATTGTAAGCAATGTATTGCAGTACTGTGTAGTTTCCCACCAAATGAGGAAGAGAGTGTGCGTTCCCATTTCTGTTTTACACGAGAAGTGTGGCACATGTGGCACTCATTACTCCAAGAGGGAGTTTGAGCAGAAAAGGTGTTGGATCAGTTTAGCATGACAGACCCATTTCATTCTTGGCCTCTAAGGAAGGCAGAGTGCATACACTTCCAGGTTTGACGTAAGGGAGGCAGCTGCAGCCTCCGTTGTACTAAGGCTCTCTTGACCCTGAGCCTTGTGCTAGATGGGAAATGGGCCAGACCCAGAATGGTTTCTTTGGTGGTTGAACTGAAAACCTTTATTTTCTTAACAGGTTTTTACCAGAGATGAGGATCCTGAAACAAAACGACAGAATAGTAACATGTTTTCACTATTGTTTCTAGTCCTTGGAATCATTTCTTTTATTACATTTTTCCTTCAGGTAAATGTCTACATTTTCACTTTATTCATTTTTGAGAAATGGGTCTTTTATTCAACTGTGGAATTTATAAACATCTGTGTAATCTTCTTTTTAGTACAATTGCTCCTTTATTAGCAGCCGGGTTTCTTTGATGTATGTATAACAAAGACGTTTTGCTCCCTCTGGCTCCCTTGCTTACCTCTGCCTCCCCTCTCACCTCCCCCAACTGGAATAGTAATGAAACCAGAGGGAACAGAGCAAAGGAGTTCAGTGCTCTACAAGCAGAGTATGGTAAGGCAGCATGGGTTTTGGTGTGAGACCTGGGGTTGAGAACAAGTTGAACCAGTTGCTAATTTTGTGTCCTTGGGCAAATAAGGAGGTTATATTGTCTGAGCCTCAGTTTGCTCATCTGTAAAATAGGGATAATGGCACCTGCCTCTTGATGATTAAAAGAGGTCATTTGAATAAGTTCCCAGGCCTGTGTGGGGCAGCAGCAAACACGCAATTGCTTATTGAATGAATGAATGATTAGCCACATGTATGTTTTTAAGATAAAGTTCTCAATAGGTCACTTTATTTAACATGTGGTAACCATGTACTGATTTTTTTTAATAAACAGAACATTTTTCTTGACATTGTAGGAGGTAGAAATGGAAAAAGACTGAGCTCTCTCATTACTAAGTACTTAAAGTCTCAGTGGGGAATTTGACCTTGCTGTCATAGATGTAACACTCTACATACAAGTTATAACTATGTGCTCTTTGCATGTGTTTCTTCCCTCCCTCTCAATAACCTCCAACACGCTCCTGGGGAGCACAGAGGAGAGGCGGGTGCCCTCCTTCACTCCTCTGATTCTGCAGGAGCCTTGAGCCTGTTATTAGGCCCTCTGCTCTTCTGACGCACCACCCAGCCATTTCCACTCTCCTTTCCTCATGCCATTGTGTGCCTCTTCCCAGAGCTCCAGAAAAAAGGGGAGCATTGCTCCTCAACTTTGGCTTTTTTAAACTTGGAGACTAAGAACATGATCTCTTTGTTCTCTGCACCCTTTATGGCTGGGGTGACTGTATATTCCCCTTTTCCTAGGTGACACCCCAGGTCCTGGTGAAATTGTTAATAGCACTCCTTTGCACTCTCAAAAGTGCCCTGGTTTGGATGATACGTAATATTGCCACACTGTTTAGAGTGCCCCCTGCTTTGGGAACAACTCTAGCTTCCTGAGTGACAGACCCTGCCTGGTTCACTGGGAGAAATGAGCAGGGATGAGAGTGGAGGACAAAGAAGCACATATCCTAATAAATCCCCCATCGGCCTGCCAGCTAGCTGGGGAGTGGCAGTATGAATTTCAAAACTGGGCTCTCCTGGCTGTGCCCCAGTGCGGCTGTGCCCCAGAGTGCACAGTCACCGAAACACAGGCAGCCCTTGAAATCAGCTCCTGACTTTGTCTAGTGTCCTGCTTTAGCAATGACATCAAGTCCCCCTCCTTTTGTGTAATCCTTGGCTGAGTCTCTGACAAGTCTTCTTCCTTGTGGCATGTTCTTGCTCTTCCCAGGGCTACACATTTGGCAAAGCTGGAGAGATCCTCACCAAGCGGCTCCGATACCTGGTTTTCAGATCCATGCTGAGACAGGTATGTCTGTTGAGGATTGTGCCCCGGGCTGTGCAGAACTCCACACATGGGCCCTGTGGTCTCAGAAAGTGGGAGCGCTGACAGGTTACTCGGAGTGAATTCCTGGATTGATCTTCCCTCAGTCTCATCTCAGAGATGCAGCTGAACTGCACCCCAGGTCAGGTTCAGAGGCCCTGCTGTCTGTGGGCTGTGGGTGGGCATAAGGAACGAATAACTGGAAACAGACAGAGTCTCCAGAGCAGGCTCACCTCTGGCCTTTGTCTCAGCTGTAGGCAGAAGCCATCTTTAGTACCCCTCATCCCCGTCCTCTCTTCCTTTCCTTCTTTCCCCTGGGAAACCCAGGACACTTGTGTTTCTTCCCACCAAGAGATGGCCTTTGTACCCTTTCTTTCCACAAATAAAAATTCATCCCCAGGACCCAGTTTCTCTGCTGGGGCTAGACTGATTTCCTCACTCAGGCTGCATTGTTACTAGCTGATAAGGACTTATGGAATGCCTCTCATTTTACACCTTCAAAACCCTAACAACAGGCAGATGTGAATGTTGCCCTGGGGAAAGGAGAAGGAAGGATTCTGGGAATGTAACCCAAAGCAGCCCAGGTCAAAGGGGAAAGTTGCTTTAACAATAATAAGAATTTTGTATGTGACTTTGTGTCTTTCCATTTTAAAATCACTAATCACTTGGCAGTGAATAAAATGATGCTCCAGAAGGATTCCCTGGACGTGGCAGGGGTGACTGAACCCTCGCTGAGAAGCATGTTTGCTGTATTAGGATTTCTAGATGACATTCACATTTTCCAAGCTGTCTTCAGTTCCTCAATCCTTTCCCGCTCCTACCACCACCACTTAGAAAAAAGACATATTTATGGAACTTGCTAGCTGGTGAGTGACAGACCCAGGATTGAATCTAGTGAGTGAGAGAGCACTGTTTGGTAGAGGGCTGTGTCCTGGGACCCTCAGTCAAATCGTATTAATGCAGATTCCACTTAGGCTTGGGGCTGACCTTGGTCTTGGGCCAAATGCCCCTTTACCCCATCAGCCTCCACGCCAACTCCTAGATCCGGTATTCTTTGGAAGCTGACCTGATGGTTTGTGTAATGCCTTCTCCGTTAATTATTAACTCCGGCCATCACGTTAAGTGCCTTCTGCTTACAAAGCATAGTGCTAAGTGTTGTAAGGCATTCAGACCTGAATGGTCCCTGTCTTTAAGGAAGTTATATTCCAGTGGAGGAGGCACTTAAGTGCTTAACAATTTTTAAAAGCAAATTGATACATAGTATAATAAAGTATAATGCTTTGTTTTTTCTTAAATATTTTGAGGGAAAAATGATAGATATTGCTTTAATGCAAATCACCAGTTCAGATAAATTCTTAGGAACATAGTTCTTTTTGTAGCAGACATAAATTCATACTTCAAACTCACAATCTTTTTAGTATTTGTTTTAAAAATGTAAGTGGCTTTCCAATGAAAATCCTATTTTATGTTGAATGTTAAATTTCAATGTAGATTTCTTTGGTTGAGTTTTTTAACCCAATTTATTTGTTTTGCCCTGGACTGCAGTTATTTAACAGCTTATTCAACTTCTCTATTTAGATGTCTGACAAGCATATATACTTAACATTTCCACAATTGAACTTGTGACTGTCCCCTCCCCACAGGCCTTATTCCTTTCCTGGTCTTCTCCTAGATCAGTAAATGGCAGCTCCATTCTACCGGCTGTGTAGGCTAAAAACCCTGGAGTCATCCTTGATTCCTCTCTTTCTGTTTAATATTACTATAATCTCCTAACTGATTTTGCTGCCTCCATCCTTATCCCAATCCAGTAGGTTCACTCCCAGGAACCACAGCCACTCTTCTAAAATATAAGTGAAAACATCCCTCTGCCCAAAACCTGCTGAAATTTACCCATATCCCTCAGGGTAAAATCTGGAATCCTTACAGTTGCTTTTAAGGTCATAAATGATGTGGCCCCCGTTGCCTCTCAGAGCTCATCTCCTATAGTTTCACCTCTTTTTCAATACACAGTCTAATGTATACACATTGGCTTACTGCATAAGGATACATATGAGAGTGGAGGAGTGGGAGAGCTAAGTGAGAATGGAAACCTTTTCAGAGGAAGAGGCAGCTTTTACAAACTCACACAAGGGTGCTTTTAAGGTTAGTGGCAGCCCTTGAGGTTTTCTTGCCAGTGCATGAACAAAGCAAGTATGCCTTTGCCTCAGGGCCTTTGCATGTGCTGTTTCTTCCTTCTCTCAGATATTCTCATCCCTTTCTTCATTCAGTTTTCCGCTGACATGTCACCTTAGAGAGGCTTTCTCTGTCCCCTCCCCAATCTATAACATAGTGTGTTTCTTTGCTTTTTTCTTCTTATCCTGTTCTATTTTTCTTCATAGCATGTATTACCACCTGGCATGGTATATATTTATTTACTTGTGGCTTCTGTCTTTAGAATCTAGGCTTTATGAGAGCAGCAATTTTGTCATTTTTGTTCACTGTTGTATAGATCCAACACTTAGAAATCACATTTAGACAACACTGAAAATAGTTTTTGACAAGTGAAATTATTTATGTGTTTGTCTGTTAAGTCCCTTCTTTCTCTGTTGAGTGTCACATCCTGAGGGCTAAATGCAGGAGATACAAGTGATAAACAGAACTGACCCTGTCACTGCCCTCGGCACCATGAGTTTCATAAATAGGGCTTTAAGATCATAAAATCCTTTTCTCTGCCACAGGATGTGAGCTGGTTCGACAATCCTAAAAACACCACTGGAGCATTGACTACCAGGCTTGCCAACGATGCTGGTCAAGTTAAAGGGGTATGTGCCTCCTTTGTGCTGGTGTTTGTCTCAATTGGCCATTTTGAATCTCAGCATGAAACTAATTTTCTCATTACGGGTGCTAGTCCTCGTCATCATTAAAATATTAAATACTTAACCATTTATCCTGTGCCTTACAGCAAAAATGTTAACTACTTAAGCATCATATACTTTATAGTGTATAGATAATTTACAGGTTTTCTTTTGTTATTTGTTATTCATGCTATTAACAAAATACACATGGAAGGATAACTATTTAGAAAAGGAAGTATTTATCAGCATGTCATGTAGGATTGATGCGGGCTCCGTGAGTCAAGGAGTCAAAAGATTTTTGGACTCTCAAGGTCTGGCAGTAGTGCTCTTTTATTCAGAGAATAGCATGGAGTAGCATGGGGACAGGACCCATGGGCAGTAAGAGCTGCCATGTGTTAAGGGTTAGAGCTAAATTTATACGGCATAGGTATGTGAGTTATTTCTTTACAAGACAAAGGGACGATCGTGAAAAAAAAAATCGTTAAAATGGTAGCAGTGTAGGTGGGGTCTGGTTATTGGGTAGTCCTATAACTTTAGATAAGAATCAGATCAGATCACGTCAGGACATCCTATGCTTCCCGGAGGATGATATAGATCGGTGTGTAGGGCAGGATGCCTTGGACTTCTCTCCCTGGGGCTGCCTTGATCCTCATCAGGATCAGACTGTTTTAATGTTCAGTTAATCAACTGAAAATTGTAATTGCTACTGGGAAAAGAATGTGTAGCTGCTGTAAGCAAGTTTAGGGGCACTACAGTTCAGAAGACAGGGAGAAGAATCTAAAAGAAGGTTGAAAGAAATGAAAAAGCACATGAAAAAATTAAAGCAAAGGTAGAGGAAACAGCTTTATCAGACTGAAGCTTAAAGTTTGCTACTACGTGAATCTCTAATTGACGTAACTAGAAACTGTTGAACCAGGAGTTTTTGATTCGTGGATGAAGTGACTATTTCTTCTTCTACGACTACAGCTGTTTATAAGGTAGTACTGTAATAACATTCCTTCTGTCTAATATATGGGGCTTCTGTAAGAATAAATTAGGTTATGAATGTGGAAGCATACACAGAGTTGTACAGTTGCAATATAAATCTTAGGAATTGTTATTTTAATATAGAATTCTTTGCTTAAACTAAACAAATCAACAAAAATTAAGGTTTAGATCAAGTTGTTTAGAACCTAACCAAACAGAATGTGCACTTACTGAAATGACTTTGAACTTGCTAAATCAGACAACAAGCCTGCTCTGTGGAGTCTACGTGGTATGCCAGATCGTCCTAAGTCCTAAGTCCTGGAGAAGAAAAAGGAACTTGCTGCTTGCCAGGGAAGGAAGGCCTCAATGCTATGGTGATATATGCAAGAGGCCTGAAGGAAGGAAAGGTGCCAGCCCTGTAGATGTTTAGAGAGCAGTGTCCAAAAGAGAAGAACCAGCAAGTGCAAAGGCCCTGAGGCTGCAGCATTTTCACCACTGTTCCCGAAACAGAAGGAGGGTAGTGTGGCTGGAGTAAAGTGAGTGAAAGGAAGAGTCATAAGAGTTGAGGTCAGCATTACACCTGGAATTAGATGGGAAATTGTCTCAAGTGTTGTAGAGTTTTGAACACAGGAGTGACATGGTCTGAAATTTTTAAAGGCTGCTGTGTGCATAGGCTGAAGGGGGCAAGGGTGGAGGCAGGGAGTCTATTACAATAATCTAGGGAAGGGATGATAGTGTTTTAGACTAGAATGGTCATAGTGAAGGTGACAAAAAGCAATCATATTCAGAAGGTACAGCCAAAAGAACTTGTTGGTTGTTGGATGTGGGAGATGAGAGAAAGGAGATTTAGGAATGACTCCAAAGTGTTTGGCCTGCACAGCTGAAAAAATGGAGTTGCTTTTTAAGGAACCTGGGAAGCCTGTTGAAAGAGCAGATTTGGAGGAGAATCGAGAGTTCTATTTAGAACACAGCAAGTGTGAGATGCCCACATTAGATGTCCAAATGGAGATGTTGAGAAGGCAGGTGGCTTTGCGAGTCTGGAGGTTAGCAGAGAACTCTGGTCTGGAAATAATGCATTTGGAGATTTTTCAGTACATTGGTGGCTTTTAAATCCATCAGACTGAAGATAGCCAAAGAAGCATGGACAAATGGTTAAAGGATTTTCTGATTAAATGGGGCAGAGAAATGGGCAGTAGGTGGAAGATATAAAGTATTAGTTTCTATTTTATCTTTTACTTAAATTGACATGAGACTCAATCAGCAAGCTTGGGGTAAATTCATTTTGCTAGCTTCCTGGAGGAGGCTTTTTTTGTGAATAGTGATCACTGTGAACAAATTATCTTCAAGTTTTCTAAATCCTGTATTCCTTAGCTAAAGCGAGCTGCCGTAACTTTAGCATACCTTTCACAGAGACCTTGTCATATGTACTCATGTGCTTTCACAGACACACACATCCCGTATCCCATTTGATGTTGGGGACAGGACCCTAGAGGAAAGACTAACTCAGTCCCTTGCAGCTGAACCCTGAGCAGATGTAGTCCGGGCATTCTGTGCTGGCAGTCCTTCCCTCCCTTACATTTCTCTGGAGTTATGGCCTGCGTTAGCTGCAGTGCTTTCCTATATTTGTAAAATTGGTGGTCAATCCTTTCCCTATACTGTGTTGTCTTTGAGGCCGTTGGCCATGTCCAGGAACTCCTAATTTCCTCTTGCCGTCAGCCGTCTGCTTTTCACTGGTTTTCTCAAAGGCACCTCAAACTCGCTCTTTCATGGCCCACTAGCACGGACACCTGCACACCTTGTGTGAGCCACTCTGAGTCAGAACCATCCTCCAGAACTTAAAACAGAGGCTAAAAAAGACAGACTAGGGAAGAGGAAGCAAGCAGATTGGTGAGTGCTCTCGGAACTAGGAAAGCACAGTATAGTTGTTACCACAAATTGGCTGAGAGAGGACAGATGTATCCGCTGTACATCACCAGCTGACCTGTTCATGATGGGGATATATGTGTATGTGTATAAATATGTACACACATATACATATGCCACATATATATATATACCACATATATATGTGCATATCTGTCTATTCCACAATAGGAAGTGGTGTAATTAATTTCTTTTCTTTTTTTTTTGCCGAGGAAGATTCACTCTGAGCTAACATCTATTGCCAATCTTTCTCTATTTTGTATGTGAGCTGCTGTCATAGCATGGCCACTGATAGACAAGTGGTGTAGGTCCACACCTGGGAACCAAACCTGGGCCTCCTGAGTGGAGGGTGCCGAACTTAACCACTAGGCCACAGGGCTGGCCCTATAATTAATTTTTTAAATATAAAAATATCTGAGGGAAGCTGTGCTGTCACAAATCATTGTCACCCAAGGCAGGCCTGACTCAAGTTTGTGTGTGTATGGTTAATGAGAATGTTTATCTAGGTTAAATTTTTTTCATATTTAATTACACTATCAATGAAACATTTTCTCAGATGTATTTTTGAGTCAGTAGCTTAATCTTGCAAAACATAAATCAGAAGAAAATATATCTCAATATTTTGCCTATGAAACTGTGGGTTTTTTTGTATTAGGACTAGAATTCTGCAGAGAAAAAAGCAAATGAGAGCCATATAGAAATCCAAAGAAACTGTATTTTTTAAATTTCTTTTCTGGGAGATGGTGGTTGAGGGACAGATGAAGTTAAGTGTTCCTAATTTCAAAAGGAGGTTCAGGAACTATGCTTTTTTTCAATAAGCACAAATATTTCAGAATTAGATTTCAAGTGATATGGTGGTGTTTTGAGGAGGAAATAAATATCAGGAGAGGGAGAAGCAGGGAAAGGTGGAGAGAAAAATGAGTCGGAGAGGAAGTGACGTACTAATACGTGGAGTACGGTGGGATGGGGAGATTGTGAGGAGAGCCTTCGTGGGGTTTGAGTGTTAAATCATTTTTGTCTGACCTTGCTTCACACTTGCGCTGTGGTTTGAGTGTCACCTCCCCTCAGCCCTACTGTTTGCAATAAAAACTCTCTGGCTACTACCACTCCGTGCCCTCTCGTTCGTGGTGATCCTCAGAGCTCTAGATTCCCACTCCGTATGACGAGTAGCCTTGGGACCGTGAGTGTTAGTCTTGAGAATATGAAACGGTAACCAGTGCGATGTCACCTGAAGTGCTAAATCAAGTTATGCCAAGGAGCCTAATCTTCCCCCAGCCTAAGGTTCTAGATCTTTTAATTCACCTTTCAGGTATGTCAAAGGAGAATTTGTCATCTTTGATCCATTTTGCTTCTTTCTGTGGCCTTGACTGCCTTCCAAGGCTGAACATTTATATGTCCGTGGTAACTCATGTGCTGTGAACTTGGGGGATGTTCTGAGTGGTTCTCTCTGTCAGTTGCTGTGGAGAACGAGTTCTCAGTAGGACATGCAGATACTGAGAGTGGGCTTCTACATTGTCTCTGTGCTGCAGACTCTCTCCAGGTTGTAACCTTTGACTTTCCAATAGAAAAATGTGCAATTACAGAGAGCTGGCTTTGAAGGCTGCTCCACTCTTTGCCTTACACCAAATTCAGCAGAGCATCCCTCTCATATAAGCTCAGTGACTGCATCAGATAAAAAATACAAGTTCTGTTAGGTACTCTATGTCTTTCAGCCCAGGTGCAATTCCCTGGTATGGAATTTAATGTATAGAGGCTACTGGTAGTTGTAGCAGCTTTTCCGTTTAATTACTGGTCTAGTATTTATATTACATAGGTGGTGAAGGATTTCAGAGGGTCGATATTGGGGTACCAGGGGTTGTAAAGGATTCTGTAGTAAAATTTAGAGCTGAGAGAAGCTTTAGTTATTAATCAATATGCCTGCTCATTTTGGGGGTTGGGAGAAATTTGTTCAAAGTCACAGAGGTTGGCAGTGACCATTCTAGACTGTACTCCATCATAATCTTTACCTGAGACAGAGAACATTTGGGGAGTAGAGAAAACATGGGTTCTTTGTAGAGAAAGCAAATCTGGGGGCCAGAGCAGGAAGTTGGAATGGCTTAAGGTCATGAGGTGTATCCACGGTAGAGGAGAGAAGTAGAGAGTAGTGGGCTGAATTGACTTTTCAGTTTGACTTCTGGCTGTAGAGTTGGACAGCCCTGTATGCTCTGAAACTCATGCTTCAGGCTCCCTCTGGTCTTCAAACTGAAAGTTCCGATGCCTGCGTAACATCCTAAATTAAATTCCACGTCTTTAAGCTCTATGTACTTTTTCCAGATCAAGTGCAGGTTAAATTAAACACAATAAGCATCTCAAATAGGCCAAGATATATTTGAATATCCTTATAGACAAATATTTGCCTTAAATTATGAGTAGTTATGCATCTAACATTGGAAATTTTCATCATTCCCAGTTTAATATAATTGTCAGACTCTTTTATCTTGCTAATTAGCAGAGCTTGCTTTAGTGATCATTGTTTCATTGATTAATGAAAATTTTCTTGGGGCCAGCCCCGTGGCCGAGTGGTTAAGTTCACACGCTCTGCTGCGGTGGCCCAGGGTTTTGCTGGTTTGGATCCTGGGCGCGGACATGGCACCGCTCATCAGGCCACATTGAGGTGGCGTCCCACATACCACAACTAGAAGGGCCTGCAACTAAAATATACAACTGTGTACTGTTTGGGGAAACTGTTTGGGGAGATAAAGCAGAAAAAAAAAATGTTTTTCTTGGTATTGAAAAATCAGAACACAGCTGAGCTCTGAATTATTGATCTTCTACTTTCAATATTTATTCTGAAGTCATGGAAATCTTCATTTTAGAAACCAAATAAACTTACAAGTAAACCTTTACTTTTCATTTCATAACTGAGAAGATAATAGATTTTCATAAAGCTGAACTATCATAATCCTTAAGAAAATCAAGCATCGATTTTAACGATAACATGAAAGTGTCCCTCTAACTTGTTCTGTTTGTTTATTTTGCAGGCTATAGGTTCCAGGCTTGCTGTAATTACCCAGAATATAGCAAATCTTGGGACAGGCATTATAATATCTTTCATCTATGGCTGGCAATTGACACTTTTACTCTTAGCTATTGTACCCATCATTGCAATAGCAGGAGTTGTTGAAATGAAAATGTTGTCTGGACAAGCACTGAAAGATAAGAAAAAACTAGAAGGTGCTGGGAAGGTGAGTCAAACTAAAATATAATTGCTGACCTAAGTAGAATAAAATACCCAAATCAGTGTTGTTCTGTTACTACTACTTCCTCTGCTCAGAGAACATTTTTATGTCCGTTTCTCAAAGCAATCTTATTTGATGCTTGTTCAGCAGATTGGAAACTAAAGAAAAGTAGCAAAACAAATTCTTAGGTGCACAGACTGACAACGAATTTTATCAGGCTTTTCTGGTTTCAGGCCATTGTCTTCACGCTCTTCTGCCCTCCCTTCCTGCATCCCTCCCTCCCCACCCCCTCTCTCACTCTCTCCCTCCCTCTCTCAAGCAAGCTGCAATCCATTCCTTACTGAGGAAAGTAGGCCCATTTAATTACCCATGATGGGGGAGATTAAAAGATGGAAAAGTCCTAACGGTATTTATTCTATCTGGCTTAAATTATTACCATTCTTTCCTGTTTCTTCTTCCCTTCATCTTATTACTGTTTATCCTTACTTTTTTTTTTCTTTTCAGCTGCATATTGTCTATTTGTTTGTTTGGGTTTTTTCCTTCTTCTTCTTCTCCCCAAAGGCCCCCAGTGCATAGTTGTATATTCTAGTTGTAGATCCCTCTGGTTGTGCTATGTGGGACGCTGCCTCAGCATGGCCTGATGAGTGGTGCCAGGTCTGCGCCCAGGATCCGAACTGGCAAAAACCTGGGTCACTGAAGTAGAGCGTGCGAACTTAACCACTCAGCCACGGGGCTGGCCCCTGTTTGTTTTTTTTTAAAACAAATGCTTACATGGCATTTTATGGCATTGACTGTGTTTCCTTGGCAAATGCTTTGCTCCTCATAGTGATTCTATGAGGTAGGTTCTATTATTGGTTCCTTTTTCAGATGAGGCTGAGGCACAGGCAGGTAATGCTCCCAAAGCCTGAGAGCTGCTAAGTCTCAGAGCCAGGATTCCAAGCCAGACACGTGCTACAAAGTTGTGCCTCTGTCTGGTAAGAAACAGAGGTCTGCTGATGGCAGAACATAATCTGTTATCACGTGCTCTGTATCATTGCAGAAATGAGCGATCAGAGCAGGGCTGACCCCCTAATCTGGGCCTAACGTCTAGGATAGAGATACATCTGTCAGTGGACCTTCCAAGGTTCCCAAGAGTCAGAGCAGGGGCCCAGGCAGAGCGAGTGGCCCTGGCTCTCAGGAGGCCCAGTTGTCTGAGGTACTCTGTCTCTGGGCCAGGCACCTCATCAATAAGGATGATGAAGAGGGTCGTGGAGGAAGTTGGTCGTCACCACTAACACTTTGTCCTCCACCTCCCTGCTATCTCAGACTTTTTTATCCTGTCACCTTGGGATTCCTTCAGGAAATTCCTTTGGACCAGCTCTAGTGCTTCCCAACTGCTGTCTGTAGAGGAAAGAGCTTACGTGAGGCTTCCCTTCAGGCCGTCAGAGGCCCAGTCCTGAGGTTCAGCAGGTTGGTGCTGACCCACAGGCACCTGGCTGTGGTCGGGCCCATGTAACATTGGCCCCTGCCAGGGAATGCGTCCTGTGACCAATCGCTGCATTTAATACTGTGCTTTGTTGTTTTCTCCTTTTATGGTGTTGACTCTTCATTTGAGGAAAAGATGGAAAAGTCCAGAACAAAATATATAAAAAGAAAGTTCATTACTATTTAATAGTGTCATCATTTATCAGGGTATTCGAAATGTCCCAGAAAGGAGTCATAGGTTCTTCATAGGAAAAAGATGATCAATCTGGAGCTAATTCGTTGCAAACCACAGGTTAGCCCCTTTGAAGTGGTGCGTCAGTTTTAAGACTCTTGCGGTTCTGTCAGAGGGGGCAAGGGAGGGGTGCAGACGGAAAAGGATATGTATGAATATGGCAGGTTTTCTGAGTAAGGTCAGGGCTGAGATCAATGCTCTGATTCAGTGGGAGTTCATGAGAGGGACAAAAGCACGCAGGGAAAGTGGTGGTGCTGCACCCACCACCAGTCCAGGTAATACTGAAAATCAACTCTCATTTCATTATTACTCTCAGGTTACCGTTTATTGGGTATGCCAGGCATCATCCTAAGACCTCTACGTATATTATCTCACTTGATACTCTCAATAACCCTTTTGAATGATCTCTGTTAGAGAGTAAAATCAAGGTTCAGAAAAGTCAAGTAACTTGCAAAAACTCACACAGCAACAGTCTAACTGATCTTCCTGTGTCTACCCCTTCCATTCTAGTCTACCCGCTTTCTACATTCCTTTCACAGAAGCCACACTGATCTCTTACAAACACAAATAAGATCATGCCCTAGTTAAAACCCTCCAGTAGCTTCTGATCACACTTGGAATAAAATCAACCCTTTACTCTGGTTTATAAAACTCTGTATGACCCAAACTGCAGGATTTAATTGCTTTTTATGGCTGAATAATATTCCATTGTGTATGTATATATGCCATATCTTCTTTATCCATTCGTCTACCAGTGGACATTTAAGTTGCTTCCATATCTTGGCTGTTGTAAATAATGCTGCAGTGAACATAGGAGGGCTTATATCTTTTCCAGTTATTGTTTTCATTTTCTTCAGATAAATACCCAGAAGTGGTATTGCTGGATCATATGGTAGTTGCATTTTTAATTTTTTGAGGAACCTCCATAGTGGTTGCACCAGTTTACATTCCCACCAACACTGCAAGAAGTTTCCCTTTTCTCCATATCCTGGCCAACACTTGTTATTTGTTGTCTTTGTGATAATAGCCATTCTGACAGGTGTGAGGTGATATCTGATTATGGGTTTGATTTGCATTTCCCTAATGATTAGTGATGTTGAGCATCTTTCCGTGTACCTGTCGGCCATCTGTATATCTTCTTTGGAAAAATGTCCACTCAGGTCCCCTGCCCATTTTTTAATTGGAATATTTATCTTTTTGATATTGACATGTGTGAGTTCTTTTATATTTTGGACATTAACTCCTTATTGGATCTAGCATTTGCAAACATATCCTCCCATTCGTAGGTTGTCTTTCTGTTTTGTTGATGATTTTTTTTTGCTGTGCAAAAACATTTTAGTTTGATATAGTCCCATTTGCTTATTTTTGCTTTTGTTGCCCTTGCCTGAGGAGACACATCCAAAAAAATACTGCTAAGACCGATGTCAAAGGGTTTACTACCTATGTTTTCTTCTAGGTATTTTATGGTTTCAGGTCTTGAGTCCTTGAGTTTATCTTTGTGTATGGTGTAAGATAGTGGTCCAGTTTCATTCTTCTGCATGTATCTGTCCAGTTTTCCCAACGCTATTTATTGAAGAGACTATTCTTTCCCCATTATATATTCTTGCCTCCTTTGTCATAGATTAATTGACCATATAGGCATGCCTTTATTTCTGGGCTCTCTATTGTGTTCCATTGATCTGTGTGTCTGTTTTCGTGCCAGTATCATGCTATTTTGATTACTATAGCTTTGTAGTATAGTTTGAAATTGGAGAGTGTGAGACCTTTTGTCTCTGTTCTCAAGATTGCTTTGGCTTTTTGGGGTCTTTTGTGGTTCCATACAAATTTTAGGATTATTTGTTCTAGTTCTGTGAAAAATGCCTTTGGTATTTTAATAGGGCTTGCATTGCATCTGTAGATTGCTTTGGGTAGTATGGACATTTAACTGTATTAATGCTTCCAATCCATGTATATGGCATGTTTTTCCATTTATTTGTGTCATCTTCAATTTCTTTCATTAGTGTCTTATAGTTTTCAGTGTGCAGATCTTTCCCCTCCTTTGTTAAAATTATTTCCAGATATTTTATTCTTTTTGATGTAATTGTAAATGGGATTATTTAATGTGGATGGATCTAGAGGGTATTATGCTAAGTGAAATAGACCAGACAGGGAAAGGAGAATACCATATCATTTCCCTTATCTGTGAAATCTAAACAAACAAACAAATCAAAACAGAAACAGACTCATGGATACAAAGAACAAATTGGTGGTTGCCGGGGGGAGGGGGGGAGGTGGAGGGAAGGTAGAGTAGGTGAAGGAGATTAAGAGGTACAGACTTCCAGTTATAAAGTAAATTAGTCGTGGGGTGTAATGTACAGCATAGGGAATAACTTGGTATGGTGACACACGGTAATTAGTCTTAGGGTGATCATACTGTAATGTAAATAGATATCAAATTACTATGTTGTATACCTGAAATGAAAACAATACTGTATGTAAACTATATGTCAATTAGAAAAAAAAATTCTGCATGACCCAGACCCTGACAACTTCTGTGACCTCATCTTGTACTACTCTCTCCTCTGCCCACCCGGCTCCGGCCTCATGGGCCTTCTTTCTGTTGCTAGAACACTCCAAGCTGGTTCTCTCTGATCTTCCCGTGACTGACTCCTGTACATTATTCAGATCTTAGAATTATTACCTCCTCAGAGAGGCCTTTCCTGATGCTTGAATTAATTCACGAAACTTTTCAGCACTTAATGTTTCTTTCCGCTTTCTTTGTTTATTAATGGTCTCTCTGTCCTATTAAAACGTAAGTTCCATGGGGACCAGAACCACATCTGTTGGTTTGCCCTTAAAGGGACAGAGCAGGCCTGGATTCCAGAGCAGGATCGTGTGATGTCAGAGCCTGCTCAGATCCTGACTGTGTGATGGCAGAGCCTACCCATAACCTCTACCTGGCCCATGATCTGTGCTCCATAGATGTCAGTCACATTTTATAAAATAGATGCTTTCTCCTTTTCAGAAGTAAAAGTTCAGTTTATTTGAGGGTAGGAAGAGAAGTGTGAGGAGATTTTCTTTTTCTTTCTGGAAACATATGTATTTTTTCCTTTCTTCACAATCCTTTAGTGCGTGATAGTTTCTGAGAGAAAATGCTATTTACTCTTCTTGAATTAGAAGTTCTCTCTCCTCTTAATGGTTGCTGAGTCTCTATTGAAAACTCTTGGAATAAATGAAGCTATGCTGATGCAAAGTACTAAATAGCCTTTTCCTAATTGCTTTATTGTGTGGCATAATAAAGACAATTGTGAAGTGATCATATTATTTTACTCAGTATGCAAGGTCTGTGACTCATACTCTATCTTTTATTGGGCTGTTCACACTCTAAAAAGTGACGACATTTACAAACCAATCACAAACAAAACACATCTGACTTAGGAAACTGTGCACAGAAAATGTTTCTTAAAACCATTACATTGAAATTTACAATAAAATCTGTTTTCCAGAAGACGCTGTTATAGTTTCTTGAATTTTCTTATCAATGCAAAAAAACCTCTTCCATTTCTTTGTTTGAAACCTTATAATTGAGAATATTTCTCACATGGATCTGAACAAGGATTGTCCTTGAGGGGTTTGACTGCAGGTGAATTTTTTCCTCTAACTTTTTGCTTTCTGTACTTTTAGGATTTTCTAAAATGAGTATATGTTATATTTATAATGTGTAAAGAATTTTATAAAATATTTTAATGTAAATTGAATTTGGACATTTTCCTAAATTTGTAAGTAGCTTATGGTAAAATCCATTATTTTCTTGGCCTATTGGGTCAGAGTATAATATTTTTAACTTTATTGTTTAAGATTTTGTTTTTAAGAATATAGTATTAATTTTTTTCCTCTACCTTTTTGCCTTAGTCTTTAAAACTGATTTAATGTCATATCAAATATTTGCTGTTATCTTTGAAATTAGGTAATTTGTATAGGATTCAGTGAGGTGTAACTGAGATTTTGTGTTTGTGATTTTTAAGCTATAAATCACTCAATGTAATGGAATGTATGTTTATTAGATTCAGTTCTGATCAATGTAAAGGCCAGAGAAAGGAAGAACGTCTAAAACAAGAGGAAATTTCTCTTACTGACTGATTTCTAATTTACATTTATAATTCTGGAAAATAGTTTCTCTTAGAATTATAGAATAAAGGGGATTTTAGAGACACTCTCGTCCATCTCCATCATTAAAAAAAATTTTATTATTTTTTTTATTGAGGTAACACTGGTTTACCACCTTACATAAATTTCAGGTGTACATTGTTCTATTTCAACTTCTATATAGATTACATCATGTTCACCACCAAAAGTCCAGTGACCATCTGTCACCATACGTATGTGCCCCTTTACCCCTCTCACCCTCCTCCCCACCTCCTTCCTCTCTGGTAACCACCAGTCTATTCTCTGTGTCTATGTGTTATTTTTTTATCTTCCACATGTGAGTGAAATTATATGGTATTTAGCTTTCTCCTTCTGACTTATTTGGCTTAGCATAATACCCTCAGGGTCCATCCATCTTGCACGAATGGCAGAAACAAGACAGAGAGCCGATCTTCCTTCCAGATCTAAAACTCAATTTGGTAAATTACTTAGTATCTTTTTCTGTAATGAGGAAGCTCATAGGTCATAAAAAATAAATTATATGTTATAATAAAATTAATTTTATTAATGTCTTTTATGGAATTCAAATTAATTGCCACTGTTTGCCTTTGGGCGTCTTAGTGATCGGGTGTTCTCTGTTACAGGTTGCTACTGAAGCAATAGAAAACTTCCGAACTGTTGTTTCTTTGACTCGGGAGCAGAAGTTTGAAGATATGTATGCAGAGAAATTGCAGGTCCCATATAGGTAATAATCACTGAAGAGTGGGAGGGGAGAGTGGGGAGTTTTTCAATCATTGGATTTGTTTTCAGGAGGATTACTTTGGCTGGAAGTAGGGAACAGGTGGAGAAACTACTAGAAGGGAACCAATTGGGAAGCACATGTAATTATCCAGGAGAGAAATCACAAGACCCTGACCTAAGGCAGGGGCATCTCTGAGGTAGAAGCTGTAACGGCAGGTAACTGATGGCAAGGGGAGAGAGAGAGGATATTGAGAATGCCTCTCTGATGCCACATTTGGATTAATGACCCCATTATTTGCTCTCGTTGGAAATGAGTTCTTTGTGGAACATGAAATTTGAGGTATCTCTTGGACCTGAGGGGTGGTGCTTCTTGAGTTTGCCCTTCCTTCTTCTTTTTACCCTTCTCCAGTGCACCTTCTGTTCTTCCTTTAATGAACTCATCCAGTGAGGGCTGTAAAAAGGGATGTGGCCATAAGCAAGCCTAACCTCTCTGAGTCTCAGTTTCTTCTATGGTAAAGAAAAGAGCTGGACTTTATTGGTGGGTTTTCAAACTTTTCTTTTTAATGATAGTAGAGCCTTTTTTTCTGAAAAAAAATTTATTTGAAATCCCAATATATGAAACAGAGAAATGCAGGATCTGGTTGAAGCAGGAGTGGGAGGCCCAGAGGGCTGCCTACTCACCAGCCTGACCCCACATCACCCAGTTCCATGTGGCTCGGAAAATCCACGAATGTTAACTCCTTTGTGAAGCCTTCTCTAACTCCCCCAGAGAGTTAAGTGCTTCCTCCTTTTTTCTCATGTTATTCATAAGGTACCTCCATTGCATAAATTATAATCCAACTTGACTCCTGGGTCCCCAAGGGCAAGAATCGCCTGATTCCTCTGTGTTGCCCAGTGTGGTCCCTGCAGCTTGTAGGTGTGGGGTAAATGTGTGTTGAATGAATGCTTACTATGAAGTACATACATGTTATATGTCCAAGAGTGGAGGAAAAGGGAAGGAATTTCTATTTATTAATCCCTAACAGGCTCTTCAAGTTTTTCTTGGCTTATTTTAACTTTATCTCAACACTTTTGAGGTGTGGTTAATCCTCCATTAGGCGGTTTTCTAAATTTTCACAAGTGGTAAAGTGGGGACCAAACTTAATTTTTTGGAAACTAAACCCATTTTTGTCTGCCATGCCTGATGCCCCACTGCTAATGTATCAAAGGTTGCTTTTTACACACTGAGAGATGAAAGTCAAGTAAGTTTCAGAATGTCTTCTTTTCAGAAACTCCCTGAGGAAAGCACACGTCTTTGGAATCACGTTTTCCATCACCCAGGCAATGATGTATTTCTCCTATGCTGGCTGTTTCCGGTTTGGTGCCTTCTTGGTGGCACGGCAGCTCATGAACTTTCAGGATGTTCTGTTGTAAGTACTGCATTAATATTTACGATTAGTCAAGAAAATAAAACCAAGGTGAACATACTTCATGCCTGGATAGAAAACCTTACTGTGAAGCTTCATGAAGAGATTTTGGTGATTCAGAAGGCGACATTTTGCCTCTGAGTCTCCATGTGTTATCACTGAAGCACTGCATTTCATTTGGGGAATCAGTGACTTCCCCACACCCCAATGCTGACTCACACGTTTGACCTTTCTGAATCTGTGGCTAGGTGGGGTAGTGAGCGATTCAATGAGGGGTTTCCAGAAGGCCTTGGCATTTGGGTAGAAGCTGAAACCTGAGCCAAGTGCCTGAGTGGCTCCTTTTAAAGGAGCCTCTGAGCAGGCAGGTCAAGAACAGGTGTGGAGCACTGTTCTGCAAGCCCTGGATAAATTTGCTTTCCTTGATAGAAGAAGAGCAGCTAGAAGATGAGAGCTGGAGAAATTCAGAGATGACAAAGGAAAAGCTAGATTGGGATTTTGGCTACATCTCTGTGAATGCAGAAGATTGTACCTTGGTCAAGGGAAAACAGGCCTGGACTTCATTCTACTTCTAAAGTACTCAAATGTGCAGTTTGGTAGTGAAAACTGTGTGTAATCTTTCTGAGTGTCAGATTTGGTGATCGGTGAGATTCTGCCCTTTGATGGCAACCATAATTAGTGTACTACAGTTTTACATTTAAACTAGAATCATCTAAACCTGGCAATATAATGTGTTAGTATAATATTTCCATCCTATTTAGACATCGACTTGTACATGCATTATACTTTGCTCAGGATGACCCCATGTGAAGATTTAAAATTGCTACTTAATATCTCTGTCTGACAAATGATATGCAGGTGCTATTTATGACTGTGACCAAAAGATCAAAACCAGGCATCACAGGCCTTGGGGCTTTGATTAGATAATTATTTGATATATTGCTTTACTCCAAGGTAAGGCATTGAACTGATGAAAGTTGCTGATTTAGCTGTTTAGAGTCAGAAAATCAATCTTCCAAGTAAAGGAAAGGGGAGACCTGTCTGAAGACCTTCCATTTAAAAAAGATCTCACAGGTCTAAATGATAACAAGCCCAAGATTAACCATCCTTGAGATTTATTTAGAGCTATATATATATATATATATATATTTATATATACTTATTATATATACACATATATATGTATATAACATATACATATACATACATATATATATATATATATAAAAGATGCTTTATGTGATACATTAACACAGGCTTAGAGTTCAGGGGAGAGGATGTGATGCGCTCAGGATTATTATGGAAGGGTCCCCAAGTCCTGAGTTCCAGGCCCAGTGTTTCAAAGGTGTGTTGATAAAAGTATGCAGAGGAGGGCAGCTGGAATGTTGAGTGGAAGGACTTATCAAAGATGACAAGGGCCTTTTTAACAGTATTCCAATACTTGAAGGGCTGTGTCATGCAAAAGGAGGTACATTTTTCTTCAATTTGAAAAAGAACTTTTTAACAATAGGCTTAATCAATCACACTTGCTACTTCCTAAAACAAAGGATGGAAGCCAACTTCGGGGAAGTGCCTGGGCACAAACATTGGGAGCTGAACTTGATATCTTGTGATATCTTCCCAACTTTAACCAGCTCTGATTCTCATGTCGTAGAATAAGAATATTGATGCATCTTGAGAGCAGCATGAAATTGGGCTCTGTAGGGAACTCTGTCTTTGCTATACAGCTCACAGGTTTTCTAAGAATCTGATGTAATTAGCATCACTGACCATATCCAGTATTGACTGCCACAATAATGCTGCATAATAATCAACTACTAAATCCAGTGAAATACAATCATAAACATTTGTTTTGGCCCACAAGTCTATGGGTCAGCTGGGCAGTTCTGGGTTGGCCATAGGAGATTTCAGCAAGGCTCACTCACCTGTGCAGTGAGCTATGAGCTAGTTGGCGGGGGGGCCCACACAGCTGTCCTCCATCTGTGCCTTGTCCTCCAGCAGGCTGGGCTTTGGTAATGGCAGAGAGAGAGAAAAGCATACAAGGCCTCCTGAGTCATAGGCTTGGAACTGGCAACAGTAACTTCCACCACATCCTGTTAGTCAAAGCAAGTGACAAGGCCAACCCAGATTCAAAGGGTAGGAAAACAAATTCCACTTCTTAAATGGAGGAGTTGCAAGGTCACATTACAGGAATGTGAGGATACAGAGAGAGAGAAAAAATGGGGCCATTTTACAGTCAATCAGTTACACAGGCATGAACGTGTAAGGAAAAGTGTTTTATTTTTAAACTTCTGTTTTGTAATTGTTAAGGCAATGCTCTCTGGTTGTAGAAGTATCAACTTGCTACCATTGCAGGCAGAACTCTTTACGCATGTTTTGTCTTTGTTTTTTTGCAGGGTATTCTCAGCTATCGTCTTTGGAGCCATGGCAGTGGGGCAGGTCAGTTCATTTGCTCCTGACTATGCCAAAGCCAAAGTGTCAGCAGCCCACATCATCATGATCATTGAAAAAACCCCTCTGATCGACAGCTATAGCACAGAAGGCCTAAAGCCAGTGAGTTTGATGTTTTGGTTATATGATCTGCTCCTAACTGATGAATGAAAGTATTCTAAGAGGAAATTTGATAAAATCTGTGATTTTTTTCTTTGCTGGTAATAAAATGAAACTTTCTAGATCATTGTTTCATTTTAGTAAGTGGTAATAATATATGTTAATATCCAGTACTTTTGTATAAAAAAGCAATGGGGGGGATAGAAATATTGCTCATTTTATAAGGAATTTCTGTTAAACAGGTTTTATTATATGTGGGTTACTTTATTCTTGGGGAACAGATTTGAGTTATCTTATTTGTATTGTGTTAATAATACATACTATGAAAACACTGACCCTTTTAGATCTTATTACATTCTAGCAGTTACAAATGAATCCTAATTGTAACACAAGTTCACTACCTTCTGACGTCTGGTGGTAGAGGGGGTTGATTATGCAATGGGTTTTCAGATTTGCAGCAGATTTACTGTTATTATTCTATTTCAGAATACATTGGAAGGAAATGTGATCTTTAATGAAGTTGTGTTCAACTATCCCACTCGACCAGACATCCCAGTGCTTCAGGGGCTGAGCGTTGAGGTGAAGAAGGGCCAGACGCTCGCCCTGGTGGGCAGCAGTGGCTGTGGGAAGAGCACACTGGTCCAGCTCCTTGAGCGGTTCTATGACCCCATGGCCGGAACAGTGGTGAGCACACTTTCTCATTGAGCTCATTTCAGGTTTTTCGTCATCCAAATGCCTGGGTGTATTTAATTCTTGACTATAAGCCATGGTTTTTCAAACCTTTAAACAACAGTCCTACTTAAAGGCTGACGTCCTAGATAGAGTCTCTACACTGTCAACCGCACCAGCCAACTTCTCCAGGCTGTCTCTCAACACTGCCCCTCTACCGTCCTCTGCAAGATGCCTTTTTACCACCCATCTCCCTTCCCTTGGTTAGGTTTCAGCTTTCATGAGAAGATCCAGGAAAAACTGAAGTAGCCAGAAAGATAGGGGAGAGGTGCTAAGAGAGACAAGTAAGATGGGAGCCAAGGATGGGGAGGGTTTCAACAAGGAGGAGGTAATCAGTAATGACAGGTTCTATGGAGAGACAGGGTAGGATGAAGACTGAAAAGACATGCTAGGATTTGGCAATTAATGGGCTGCTTTTGACATTTAAAGTATGCTCAGTGAAGTGGTGGTGGTAGAATACGGTTTAGCGTGGCTGAGGTGTGGTTAGGAGGGGAAATGGAGACTGAGTGGAGACTGTCAAAAAGATGGAAGGTGAAGGGAAGGCAAAGAAGAATAGAAACTTGAGTGGGGAGGCAGAGTCCAGGGAAAATGTTTAGTAAGGGGAATCTTGAGCATTTTTATGGCTGAAGATCAGATAAAACCATTGGTGGAGAGAGGACATTGAAACACCTTCTAAGGAAAAAACAGAAAAGTGAGATCAACAAATTTGGGCACCAGATAAAGAATATAGAGGGATTCCCTTTTGTTTCCTGAACTAAATGATTAAGTGAAGGTTCAGACTTATTCAGTCAACATTCAACAGACCTTTACTGAGTACCTGTCAGAGACTGTAGGAAGTAGTGAAATTTTAAAGATTATTATGGAGAGTAGGAAAAAACTCAAATTAGGAAGGAATAGAATTTACAGACAGAAATTTTCATTATGGAGGCATTTAGATATTGGTTTTACTCAGAGGTGATATTAAAAACATTAAACTGAAATAGATGGGCATTGATCAACCAAAATAGTTGATCAAATGGTTCCACATAGTCTGATTGATGCCCACCAGCTCCATACGGGCCCTTCTTACATTAAGGACTGACGTGAAAATAGAATTTTTTCAGCCTGTGGTCCAGGGCTCTTTTTACTTCCTCACAGCAATCATGCTTACTCAGATATTTTTGTTGTATTCAAAGAGAGTTATGCCTTTATTCAGTCTATTCTTCAACAGCTACAAAAGCTTTGTCCCTTAATTTTACTACCTTGGTTTATATTTTGTGTAGATTCTGATTTTATGCTTCAATTTTGTGGTTAAAGTTTGAACAAAGGACTCTAAATGAAGACCCCATTGACAAATGAAGCAGGCAGAGGGGAAATTTTAGCTCCCAGACACTGATTATAGTCTTTAATAGACATTTATGAAGCAACATGTTAAGTGTTGAACTCTAATGAGTTATAGGGTATGGTGTCTGCCCTCACAGTCTTTAACTGAAGAGATGGGGTATATCCTTCCATGAGTTAGATTAAAGAAGAAAGTTAGGCCCAGAGCTGGTTGCATAAGGGTGAGCAGTCAAGAAGTCATTGGGTGCAAGAGATAATGTGAGCTGTGGTGATAACTGATTTGTTCCCAATGTCCATATTGGTTAGTTTGGCTGAAATAGCACATTTAATTAGAGTTGTGCTTCTCAAATTTTTTGATTACTACACACTTAAGAGTGACAAAAAGCCTCTGATGGCTCACCTACTGCACTCATAGTCACTTTAGTGGAAAAAACAGTAAGAACAAAGTGTTGGAGTTGAAAACAACAATGGTAGACAGTACAATAATTAAACAAGAAGAAAGTAAAGAAATTAATGATTATTCTACACATACAGAATCACAAGGAGAAGATAATTAAAAACATGGGTCATATCAGTTATGGTTCAGCATAGGAAACAGAAACTGCTGTAGGTCTTTCAAGTAGATAAATATTTAATAAAGGGAATTACATGCTTACAAAATCATCAGAAAGCGCTAGAAGAGTGGAAGTAAGAAGGGAAAGTCAACACTCCGGGCCATTCATATCACAGCACTGCAGCTGGGATCTTATGGCCAGGACGTTGCTGAAAATCATGCAGTGGCACAGCTGCTCAAACCTGAAGACACAAGACCAGAGTCTGGCTGTTGCAAAAACTCCCATCTGCCAGAACACCTGTTAGCCTAGCATGCTGCTAAAGAGAATTAGCCTCTACCTTCCAGAGTTTGCACGGTGCATCTCACTGGTAGAACATCAATTACTTCCAGAACCAGAAGGGAGTCTGGGAAATAGTTTTTAGCCTTCCAGTCCCTTGATATATGGAAGAGCAGACACAGAAGAATATGGAAATGAATGCTGAGTACATAGGACAATAACCATCTCAAGACAGCACTGATAATGCACTGAAAACAAAGTGTCCTTAGCTATTGTGGGAATGCTATCATCTGCTCCTGTGCATTTGCGCTAGAGCTTTGGAACACTGCCGAGTGGTACACAGCAGCCAGACTTCTTAGTGGAAGTGCCCCAATAAACACTAGTAAATGTGCCGTATGAATATTAATTAGTAACTCAATAACTCAGTCAGGAGGTTACTAGTAATTAGTTTTTATTGCCATGTAAAAATGAGTCTGTGGATTTGTGCATCATTTCATCATAAGAACTAAAGAAAGGACTTGATCCTGAGGTCAGGAATTCTCCTGATCATCCGTGGTCTTTGAATCATACTCTGAGAAACATTCACCTGAGGTGGTTCCCAAACTGGTGTGTAGCATCATGGCCTAGAGAGCTAATAAAGGACACAGGCACCCTGGCTCATTCAAGTAGGTTAGGGCCTGACCTTTTAATTTTTACAGTCTTCCCAGGTGATCCTGATGCCAGCCGTAGTTGGAGACCACTGAACTGATAAATTTGAAAGGGTTAGGTTCAACTGCAGAGAGTCTTGGAAAATGAAGCTATGGAAGTATACAGAGGGGAGGTTCCAAGTTTTGTGGGGCCTGAAAGTTACACAATTTTAGGGACTCTACTTAAAAGAATGCAAAGTTATAAGTACACAGTTAGGTACAAAAGTGAATATGTACTTTGAATGAAAAAAAACAGAACAAATATTGAAATCTTAAAGATTCTGGTCCCTTTCTTGTTTCAGCAGGTTATCATCAATGCTTACCCAGAAGAGCTTTCTGATGGCAGCCTGGCCTCCTCCCACCCAGAACACTGTTCAGCTCCCAGCATATATCTGCCATTGAGGGCCCTTGAAGCTTAGGCTTCATTAGCTTCACTGTTAAATCACCTCTGGTTTGGGTCTTCCCCTGCCTTCCCTTTCTCCCTACTCTTGTCCATCCCACACACCACCATGAGAGTCCTCTCTCCCTCTTTGGATATAGTTAGTAGCCTGTTGTCATTGTCTGGGTCTCACCCAGTGGGTGCCTGGGCTAAGATGGGGGAATTCCCCTTTTGAGGGAGGCCAGAAAATATCTTTGAATTATGGGACACTTGTATTACCAAAACCACCTATAGTGTGTAGATCCAATCCTAGCTCCCCAATGACCAACTGTGTGGCCTTGCACAAGTTACTTAACTTTGCTCATTTGCTTTTCTGTAAAATAGTGATTAAAATCTCACAAGGGTTGTTATGAAGATTAAACAAGAGAATGTATAAGACACGCTTATCACAGGACCTATAATATATTCAATGCCCAATAACTTATCTATAGTCATTATTTCAGAGTAACTACAAATAGCAGAATAATACATATTTAACATTTGATTATGGTAATAAAAGCAAGCAATAGATTCAACAATCTAGAATTGAGATAGCTAGTCATTTTAATGTTACATTATTGTTACCAATGTATTTATTTTCCTGGTTAAGTTTTTATTTAGGCCAGTAGCTTTTGAGCAGTTTTCACTGATTTCCCAGAGTTTCTTTGTCTTCCCTCAGACCACGACCCATTCCTCAGCCTAAGAAGCTCTGCATTGATCTGTTTTACATTTGGGCTTCTAAACATGTTTTCCTAAAGAAAGAATTCTTCAGCTAACACAGGTTTTAAATAGTTTGAAAATTCAGTCTATTGTCTGGAGATGAGGAGGCCCAAGAGTGTTATTGTGTTCAGTGTGATGGAGAAACTCATTCAAATGTGCTAGGCTTATTGAAATTTGCATGATTATATTAGCTAGGCAGTGTCTATTTTCCTCCCAGGGGCATAAGCCTAGAAAAAAATTTTTTTTAAAAATCCTAATTATTCCTTCTTTGCTCACATTTACATTTCTCAAGTACAGTGTTCTGTCTAACAAGATCTGCTATTTCGCCGCATCCTTGTATGGTTTTCCCTGCCTCTCTCCACCCTCTACTTTCCACCTTCACTTAACACTGTAAGGAAGCCTGGAGCATAGATGCTCGGAATAGTCTCCATGGCAACTGGACTTGGTACTAATAAGGTCATGGCTGTGCTTTCCATTCCTGCACCTGCCAGCTTCACAAACAGAAGCTGTGTTCCTGCAGCAAAGGTGGTACCTTACCCCTGGCCAGCTATCTCCCGGAATCACCTAGCCAGGCACACGGGAGACAGAGAGTATATACAATCAGCATATACTCATCACCACTATTAGAACAGCTCAAAGCTGAGTCACTGATGTCTTCTTCAGAGGGGATGAACAACTCTCTCACTTGATTGGCAGAACTCTCCTGCAAAGTAGATCTTTTGAGCAGGCCTACCCGCATCAGAGAGTAAGGATTTTTATCAGCAAGGCTGTAAAGGGCACTCCCCAGGAGCTTCTGCAGGGTAATCTAGGGAGACAGCTAGCTCAGTAGAGAAAGGGCAGCCTCTTCTTCCTACTCCCTTGGCTCAGCATTGTAGATGTTTGTCCATCCTTTCATGCACCCATATTCCGACTCCATTACACACACCCCGTTACGAACCACTGACAGTCTCGAGCACGTCCTCTGTGCCCAGCACTGTGCTAAGTGAGATCCTTACGTGATCTCATTTAATCCTCATTCTGTGAGTTCAGGAATTATCATCATTCCTATTTTACCCACAAGGAAACAGAAATTAATTCACTTCCCCAAAGTCAACAACTACTTAGAGATATAACAGCCACCCTTCCACACTCATTTCTATTCCATTTGACTGCTGCATGTGATTCCGCAGAAAGCTGATCCTAACTCAGGTCAGAACAAAAACATCACCACAAACCTATTATGTGGTCATAGTAGTTACTTATTTTCACTCAAATCTTAGCTACTCTTCCTGTGACAAACTGATACATAAGTATAAGGATACCGGATACATCCCAGGAATATAATGCATTATATTAGTTTCCCTGTAGCTGCTATAACAAATTACCGCAAATGTAGTGGCCTTAAACAAAACAAATTTCTTATCTTTCAAGCTCTGGAGGTCACATGTCCAGAACGGGTCTCACTGGGCACAATCAAGGTGTCAGCAGGGCTGGGTTTCTTCTGGAGGTGCTAGGGGACAGTCCCTTTTCTTGCCTTTTCTAGCTCGTGGCCTCTTCCTCCATCCTCAGAGCCAACAATTACTGGCCAAGTTGTTACTGGGTAAAGGTCCACTACCCGATTTGCACGGAAGCCAATACCATGGCACCGGCTTTTGAGAAAAAAGCCTTTATTGCAAGGCCAACCGTCAAGGAGACAGGAGCCAAGGCTCTCAGATCTGTTTCTGTGATTGAAGGCTCAGGGAGAAGTTTAAGGAATTAGGGACTACTAAGCTGCAGCTGGTTGGCTAGGCTCGAATCAGTCCACAATCAAGCTACTGGAGCTGCTGGAAGCCAGATTTTCCTTACTGAAGGACTTCTTCCTTTGTAAAGGGCTGCTGTGGCAACATTTCTGAAGATTCTTGGTTCCAGGGTCATCCTGGGGCTTTGGGTTTCCGTCTGGCACACGTGCAGTGCTGTCTCTGTTATTGAGCAAGGTTTGATTAATCAACAGCCTGTTTTAAGGAAGCAAAACTAGTTTAAGCTGGTCAGTGTTTTATGTGCTTTTTCAGTCTTATGCTGCACCAGTCTGACACTCACTCCCCTCCTCCCTCTTCCACAATTAAGGACCCTTATGATTACACTGAGCCCACATGGATAATCCAAGATAATCTCTTATTTGGAGGTCAATTGATTAGCAACCTTAATTCCATCTGCTACCTTAACTCCCTCTTGCATGTAACATAACATACTCTCAGGTTCCATGGATTAGAACATAGATATCTTGAAGGGGGTCATTATTCTGCCCAGCATATGCGTATATCAGAAACCAGGGTTAAAACAGAAGAAACATGACAATTCCTCAAAGCATACAACTATGACCTTATTCAGTTAGCCTTGACAATCCAAACTAAAACAACAACAAAAGTGTACTCTCACAGTAACTTGGCAATTTTAATATATAAAACAATGATATTAATTTCGCTGGTCCTGAAGTTGCTCTGTGACCTCTTGTTTTCAGCTACTTGACGGCACAGAAATAAAGCACCTGAATGTCCAGTGGCTCCGAGCACACCTGGGCATTGTGTCCCAGGAGCCCATCCTGTTTGACTGCAGCATTGGTGAGAACATCGCCTATGGAGACAACAGCCGGGTCGTGTCACAGGAAGAGATTGTGCAGGCAGCCAAGGAGGCCAACATACACCCCTTCATCGAGACACTGCCTGATGTAAGTATCTCTCCAAATTAGGAGCCTGGGAGCATGTGGTGGCCTCCGTGGCCTATAGTTTGATTTCTAAGGGCTAGTTTCCCACAGAAGAGAAATGAGCAACCAGAATACACACCCATCTGTATACAAGCATCTGGCTATATGATGTTACATTTTACCTGATCACCCAGCTGACTCCTTGTGAGCCAGCCTGCGTGAAAAGTGCATGTATCTGGGAGGCCTTTCCCTCTAAGTCTAAGTGCTGGGCCCACAGAAGCAGACATGACCCTCCCTCCCCATTTCTCTCCCAGCCTTCCTTCTGCCACCACGCAGCTCTCCCTGAAGCCTCAAACCTCCCTCTTTGGAGTCAGGCCAGGGAACTGGACCCATGCTAGCCACAAGGCTCTCTCTGATTAGAGCTGAGTCATTGGAGTGACCGTGGTGTTGTGTAATCTCTCACCATTGCACATTTCATGGCCCCAGACTCTGCTTACAGGGTTGATTATTGAAACCTTCCCTGGGCTCCCTGGGCTGTTGTCCCATGGATGGCCTCTAAATTCCTCCTAGGAAGTTAGATCAATGAAACCTCTCGCCCCTTAGGTCGGTATCTACCAGCCCTCATGATCACTAGTTATGTTCTATATTGTAAGTGAGTGCCCCCTAAAAAGTAAAGCTCAGTCGCCTCAAACCAGTGAGGAAGGCAATCTCCTCATGGGAAGGATGGCAATACCAGGTGGCCTTCACTCTTTCCCAGGATTTCCTTTTCCTGAGGCTCTTCTTTGGATAACTGCTACCACCATATCACAGGCCCCAGGGAGGAAGTACGGTCCCTCTCCCCTCCTTTAACCTTCTATCCCAACTGTGGATAATTGGCCCATTCCCAAGGCTAGAAATGTAAAAAGTACAGCTGCGATCCCCTTTACTATCGATGAGGTCAGTGTTCTCAAAGTCTGAGTGTGGACCAGCACATCAGCATCACCTGGGACCTTGTGAGAGCTGCAGATATCAGGTCCTACTCCAGACCTGCTGAGTCAGAAACTTTGGAGGTCGAGTCCGGCAATCTGTGTTTTAATAGCTCCGGTGATGCTGACGCTGGCTGAAGTTTGAGAACACTGGGCTAGGGTTTAACAAAGACAATCACAGAAAGTAACTTATCTAGCTCATCAACTATCCCTTGCCCCTCTGGCATTTGCCTACCACACGGACTCCACCTTTCTGGGCTCCTGGGCACCATCTGTCACACAGAGCACACTTGTAGATGTTGTTGTTCTTTTCCTCAATGTCTAGACCAGGAAAGGGAAGGCAAACCCCTTACTCCTGTCTGCTGTCTGAGGACCCAGTTCTTCACCCGAGTGATTCATGCCAAGACTTACCCCATCCTGCAAGAGGCTGCTTTAGTTACCTCCCCCTTCAGGGTTACAGCCTTGCCTTTCAGGATCCACGGTAATCAGTGCACCTGGCACCCCTAACCTCACCTGGGCACGTGGCAGTGCTCCCCCACCCAGGCAGCTGCAGCTCTGGGGTGGAGCCACTCCCCAGCATCTGCTGGAACCTCCCCTGGGGACTTCTCACTCCATCTGCAGGTGGAGACCTATGTCTGAATGCCATAGAACTAGGGTTGCCAGAAATAGCAAATACAAATAGGCAACCCTACTTAGAACATTACTTTAAAGTCAAACTCTGGGTGCCAGAATCAAAGCCCATGGTTTGACTAAAATTTCCACCTGGCAAGGGCTGGAAAATCATAAGATAGTATTGTTTTCTAGGTTGCACATGCTGTCACCTCCCGTTTCTGCTCTCCCCAACATACCCTTTTAACTCCCATCTCTATCATCGTGTTGAATAGTGACAGTTATTTGCTGTGGGAAACAATATGTGAAGAATTTCGGGAGCCCTCTACAAACAAAAATAGAAAAAGGCAATTTCAGCTTTTAAAGTTAGACATCAAAATAGAATTCTTTTACATCCATTAAAATTGTTCAAGTATTGGAGATAGTTTTATAAAAACAGACACCAAAAGGCCAGCATCCCAAGAATTTCTTCCTTTCCTCGCTTTAAAATAATGCAGAGAGCATCACCTACTGGTTATAAATAAAATGAGCTTCCGTTATTTTATTATGCATAGCCTATCAAATCAAATTTCCTTCTTCCTGACAGTCTTTGTCCCAAATATAATGAAATCAGAAGACTGGAAGAGACTAACGTTGCAACAAGAATACTTCCTCATACAAAATGTTGACTTGCTTACACTAAAACGTAACTTTTAAGACCCAAATGTCTATTTTCAAAGAGAGAGAGCAAACCTGCCATTTAGAGCTATGTTTTTGTTAATTCTCTACGAATTCGTTCTTAGCTTCTGTACATAAACTTTCTTTGTGTGTATAGAAGTGATCATCCTGTTTACTGTAAGCAAACTGTGTTTTAGAACTTTATTACCCATTCTACTTTTCATAATCACAAAACCCTGTTGACAGAAATATAACACCAGAGTAGGAGACAAAGGAACTCAGCTCTCTGGTGGCCAGAAACAGCGTATTGCGATAGCTCGGGCCCTTGTGAGACAGCCTCAGATTTTGCTTTTGGATGAAGCTACATCAGCTCTGGATACAGAAAGTGAAAAGGTAAGAATTTAAATGGAACTCATTCAGGCCTGAATCAGTTGTCGTTAAAAGGTTTAAATGTATGCTTCTGTCTTCCTCAGTGGAGAACAAAATTCAGCCAGATATGTTAATTGTTCCTTATGTCAGCTTTCAGTAAAATTTAAACACTCTCTGTAGCTGTGATTCAAGAGAAGTAAGAGGAAGTAAGGCAAATTAAAGCACTTGTGCTCCCAGAAACAGCCCTGGATCACTTTGTATTGACCTAAGATGCTGCATTCAGGAGGCATACTTCTCATTTCTACCAGCAGCAACTTCTCAGCAACTGTGTAAAAAAGTGAGGGCAATACAATGTTAAAAGCTGAATGTACCTTAAGATAACTATTAGGAATCATTTTCAATTCAAGAAAAAGTTGAGTATTCAGGTATCTGGAAGAAAAACTGATTCTGAGATGTTCCCTGTATTGAAAATCCCAAAATTCTAGGAGGCTGTCTTTGGCCTGTGTTCAGTCTTCTGAATTTGCTGTAGAGTTGGACTAAAGGGCTTCTGTAAAGGATGTTATGTGGCTAAACACACTAGTAAATGTTTTTAGATGATTTGACAGACTGCATTTATTGCTATAACTTTGAGAATAGATAACCCCTGCCTCAGAACTAATCCAAACTAGGATTCAATATTCTGATATGCCAAATCCCTTCCTTTGTAAAATCTATTATATGTCACCGATGCCATTGTTAAAGAAGGACCTGTTGTTGGAGAAATTAATTGGGAGGCTTGTCATGGAGGAGGAATTAAAGGGATAGGACTATTTTTATCAGGATTAATTTATGTGATCATTGAACAGGTTGTCCAAGAAGCTCTGGACAAAGCCAGAGAAGGCCGCACCTGCATTGTGATTGCTCACCGTCTGTCCACCATCCAGAACGCAGACTTAATAGTGGTATTTCAGAATGGCAAAGTCAAGGAGCGTGGCACACACCAACAGTTGCTGGCACAGAAAGGCATCTATTTTTCCATGGTCAGCGTCCAGGCTGGAGCAAAACGCTAAAGAACTGTGACCATATGAGATGTTAAATATTTTCTAATATTTCTTAAACATGGCATTTAATCAAAGTTAAAAAGCGAGTGCTCACTTGATAAACTGTGTAGAGTTACCCGTTTAACATATCCTGCCACAATTGGAGATCATTCCACCAAGTTCTGAGTCTTCAGAGACTATAATTAAAGGAACGGAAAGAAACATCATCAAATGGAGTAAAATAATGGTTTTAATTGCATTATGAAATTTATAGAATAATTCAATAATATTTTTGGTAATAAGGGGTATAATTTTTGTTTATATTTTCTCATTTGGGCTGTAACTGACTGCCTAACTAAAAGATTATAGAAGTAGCAAAAAGTACCAAATGTTTGCATAAAGTGCCTGTAATTAAATTTTTACATGACTGAAGTCATCTTGTCTGAAATGCCTGTAAATATGTCATCTCCCAATTGGAATATTGAAGACCATTTCTACATTAAAAAAAAAAAAGTCATCTTTAAAAACTCCCATTAACTTTTGTGGGAAATGTTAAACAGCGTAAATAACTCCTATTGTTAATATCTTTTCACACTGAGTCCTGCAAAATCATCTGGCTTCATTCTTCTTGGACTTGATCCTGCTGATTCTTGCATTTGCATATTATGATGCCTCTCAAACCAACCACACAGATCAATATGAGATTTTGGGGGCTGGGGTGGGGCAAAGAATGTACAATTGTGAAGTGTATACTCTGATGCGTATTAGATGTTTAAATACATCATCATGCAAACATAATGAAAAAAGAAAATATCACAAAGAATGATACTCTGAGTACAAGAAAAAAATAGCCCCAAGGCACTATTAACAAGATTGAAAGGCACAGTCTGGGAGTAATATTTGCGTATTTGTTAGAAACAATTGATAGCCTTAATATATAAAAAAATTTTAAAAGGAAAAAATGCCATCACCTCCAAGGAAAAATGGGCAAAGGACATGGTCAGGTAATTCCCAAATAAGAAATATATGAGAGAGAAAGTGTATAATCTCATAGAAATGGAGATTCAGACAACATATCCTTGAGGAATAACATCAGTTTCGTGGTGGAAAAAGATTTCCCTCATTTTGCCCTCAACAATAAATAGGCATCCATCCACAGACAAAAGTGCCTTTCTGGGAGCCCTGGGATCCAGCAGCATACACCGAGGGACCTGAGAGGAGTCTCACCCACTTGTATTGGGTAATGGGTATACAGCCCTTGGTCTTGGCTGTGGACCCCACAGAAGCCTGTGAACTGACTCTATCCCCTCTTGGCCTCAATTCAGAAGCCCCTGGAAAATGGTCTTAGATGATCATCCGCAGACAAGAGGGCCCTTGTAGAAGTCCAGGTTTCCAGAAGAGAAGTTCCAGCACACCGCTGGAGCAAAAAAAAAAAAAAAAAAAAAAAAAAAAAACCAATTTGGATGCGTTGGGGAGAGTAAGAGGAACAGCTTGACCTGACTTGTGTTAGTTTGCAAACTGGCCCCTGTACGCGGAGGGCAAGGAGAGACCAAAGAAAGGCAGACCACTCCAGATTGGTAGGTGGCGGTTTTAATAAGCAAGGAAACTTACTTACGAGGCTTGTCTTGGGCAACCACAAGACGAGTAAATCTCCGCACCCACCCACCAGAGTCTTAAAAGCGTATATAGAGGCCTTAACTGGGTTCAGTCCCATGTTCAGTCCAGATAGTCTCAACAAACCCAACACTCTCAAGGCTATATCCTTGGAATAGCTCCCACTTTGGGAATGGTAGGCAGACCTAATATTTCAAGGACAGGGGAGGGAGTGAAGAGCCTCAGATCCCCCAGGCCCAGCTGGGGAATCAACTGGCAGTCACATCCTCTTGATTACCTCTTCCGACACTCCACCCTTCACGAGTGGCTCTTACAATCTTACATGCCCCCCTCTTCCACACGCAGTGTGCCCTGAGTGGTCAGCAAGGAGTTTCTCTAGCATGGACGTGGCTTCTTTGGCAGTTGTCTGGCTGCACTGGAGGCAGATACCACAGCAACAATACGGGTACATGCAAGAGAAAATACAGACTAAGATGATTCCCAAAATAAGTAAAAATTTTATCCACAAAGAGCCCCTTGATCCAAACCATTGGTTTACTAAGTCCCCCAACCCGGGGGTTGGATCACTCAGGTTCACTTGTGTCCTCAAGTGATTTAATAAAGATGATACATTAGCAGACTCATCAGGTATGAACACACAACATTCTGTTTGGATGATGGTGCAGATGACTCCTTGTGAGGCATTAGTAATGTTCAAGGCCATTCTGTTTTGGAGAACTGCTTTTCTCATAAGACATTTCAGTAGTCACTAAAGACAGGCTTTGCCAGCTATCATTTGAGGCTTGTTGGGTGACTTTAGTGAGGGCTTGTATGTGTGCTATAACATCCTCCAGGCCAAGGGAGTGAACAAAGATGGTGGCCAAATGATTGTACCAGTGGAAAGCAAAACATGCCCATCTGGCCTTTAGGAGAGGGAGGTCAGCAGCTTTAAGAACTTGACCTGGTTGTGCATACCATACATTTTGGCCAGGAAGCACTGTCAGGCATGAGGAGATGAACTGAGGGTGGGAAATGCCATACTAGGATCTTCACCTTCTCCCCTCTTTCAATGGAGCATTTTCCATTGCAGGTAAGTGCATTTCAACAGGTCCAGCTTGCAGCAGGACAATGGAATCCCAGTGGAGAGTGTACTCAGTCACCCCCTCACCCAGGAGTGTAAAGTAACTCACTCATCCTGGTGGGACAGCGTATTGCAAATTCTAGTAGATAATCCTTCCCCAGGTGTGATGGGGCTTGGTGTCCTCAGCAGCACAGCACATTGACCACGGTAAGATTTGGGGCAATGGTTGGTTGCCACAACTTCCATACCTTTTCGGTATTGGGCTTCTTGGCTGGGGTCCCCAGTCTGGCATATAGGGCAACAGACCGTACTGGTTGATAAGTCAAATGCATCATAACCTGGAACAGTACTTTAGTCTAACCAGCCAAGTTGGTTTTACCTCTCAGGAATTTAGTCTGCTGCTTTAATATTCCATTTTTCCTTTCTACAAACCCTGCTGCCTGCAGGTTCTAGGGGAGAAGGAACCTCCATTCAATGTCATATTCTTTTGCCCAGTCTTGCGCATCATGACCTTTGAAATGTGACCCTCCAATCACTGTGTATTTCATAAGGGTATTCATGCATGGTACTCAGCTTCTCTAATCCCCTAATGGTGGCAGCCTGGTTTGCACGGCAACAGGGAAAAACTCGGGTTAGGCCAGACACAGTGTCAACACACCAGGGCATATTTAGAACCCTCACTCAGACAGAGGGGGCCAATATAATCAATTTGTCAATCCCTCACCAGTGGGGAACTCCAATGAATGGCTCCAGACTCCTTCGGCAGATGCCTTGGGTGTTGTTTAGAACACACATGATATGCTGTTACTGCATTAACCAAGGCACTGTATTTCAAGGGCAATGTGGCATCCTTGGCAATACACCATCCCACCCAGGTGCAACAGTGGCTGCTCTTCCTATGCACCCAATCTGCTGTATCTACTGAAGGGTCAGTTGCTAGGGCTCATACTTAGTCTAAGGCATCAGCTTCCTGATTACTAGGGTGTGTGAGTGCCTTATGAGCCAAAATGTGGAAGACAGTGAGGATTGCCTCAGGCTCTTGCAGGTGAACCCAAATGTCTTTCACACATCCTGAGCCCACAAGGGCTTATTTATTCATCCACAGCTTGGCGTTCCATTGTCCAAGCCATAAGATTAATCCCTTTAGAACAGCCCAACTGTTGGTGCAAACAGTTAACGGTCAGGGCTCACCAGCCAAACTTCTCTGAGTTCAGCCCACTAGCTGCTGTGGTTTATTCCTGTTTATAGGCCTCTGTATACCAGGCATCCGTGGGAATTTCCCCTATTCCCTCGCTATAGGCCACAGAGGCTGCCATAGGAATAGGGGTGGGAGCATTTGGAGGATTTGCATATTCTACAGGGCCTGGGAGTACCCGCATTTCTAGAGACAGTGGTCAGGCAGACAGGGTGCCCCTCTGCTGCAAATAGGCATGCCACTTAGTCAAAGTGGCAGTTTGAGCCATGGCAGAGGTGGGTTGTTTGAACATATTCTCAACCTACCCCTTGATAGGAAGAAAAGTTATTACTGCAATATACTGTTCCTACATGAAAGACTCTACCTGGAGGGTAGAGGAGCAACTGCTAGGAGCTGTTGCTCCATGGGGGTAAATCAGGGTTTTGCCCCCTTCCCGAGGTAGGATCAAAATCCTGGGGGTACTCTCTCCTTCTGTTGTCTCTGCCACAGTGCCAAATCTATACCTTCCCGAGTCACGGATAAATCTAACTCAAATGGTAGCACTGCTCGGGACGTGCCCAGAGCTTTACTCTGCTTCACTAGTATTTTTCCCTTCTCCAATGTGACTTACTGCTCTGATCCCCAGTCCCAAATGTGCCCTCTTATTACCAGGTGTTATAAGAGATGGAGGCACTGCACCAGGGGGAAATAAAAGTCCTCAAATACCCCAAAATCCCTGCGAAGGCTTCACTTCTTTCGTGTTCTTAGGGGTTGGATAGGCTTGCACCTTTATCAATCACAGCGTCTGGGACAACACACGTCTTACCTGACCAAATGACTCCCCAAAACTTTATGGCAATACCTGGGCCTTAAATTTTCTGCAGGTTCACCTCTTATCCTCTCCTTCACAGATGTTCCAGCAAACCCTGTAGAGTGTCTTACAGAAGAGACAAGTCTTCACATGTGAACATTGTATCATCAATGTAATGGGCCCATTTTACTGAAGTGGGGAAGAAAAACAAGGACAGGTCTCAGGCTACTGTCCCATGACATAATGTTGGGCTATGCAGGTAGCCTTGGGGAAGTGCTTGAAAGGTCCATTGTTGTCCCTCTCATGTGAAGACAAATTGATCTTAGTTATCAGAAATCTGTACTTGTCTAATCTTTTTCCATGAATTTCCTTGAAGATGAAGCACTTTTGCAGGAACACTTGTATTAATAAGACGTATTTATACAAAATAACCTTAAAAAAGTTTAGCATCATTTCTTATTTGACAATGCTTCCCATGTAATTTAACATATCAAATAAGTCTAATTAGTTTAATAGCTCTCTTTTATAAGAAGAGAGAACACATCTTTTGAGATGTTTTAGGGGTCCTCTGAAAAATCCCAAAGCTACTTCAAGGTCAACAAGACTTAGATATTTAGAATTTGAGTTTTGGGAAGTTTGTCAAAAATATCAAAAGTTTTAAAACACTGGATTAAATGTCATAGGTTACTGTGAAACAATACTTATCCATTTAACCAAAGTGACAAATACTTTGAAGGCAAATACAGAAAGTTACATAGTTGTAAAAAAAATCTTAGCTCTTTTAGTAAAGAAGAGTCAATTTTCTTAAGTAAAGACCTGATAAAGACAACATGAAGCTTGGGAAATTATTTTGATAAAACGTGAAATCTTTGTTTTCTAGGCAGATTACTCAAAAGGTAAAGAGAAACTCCTCACAGTCTCATCAAGAACAGACTAATAGTCAAAGCAAACTTTGTCCTTTTAACAGATGAAAGAAAATTTTCAGCTTTCCATAAGTACACAATTGATGTTAAAGCTTATTTTTCTTCAGGTCAATTAAATCGAGCCCTTTTGCAAATTAATTTTGGCAAGACCATTTGGAGGAAGAAAACATCACATACACATATATCCATAACATATATCCACAGACATACATAAACATACAGATAGACACAGAGACCCCATAACTTTTATTCCAAAACTTTAGCCATAAATCAGGTACCCACTCACGTGGCTAAAGCTTTTTTACTAATATTTGTAGAGAAGACTTTTAAGATTTGTTTTTGCCCTTGACGAATAATCTATGGAAGCTGTGGACTAGACTTTGGGCAAGGGAGCTTCTATAGCTTCTATAGCAGTCTGTATTTTTAAAAGCCTCTGTCCCCCATTTTTTTCCTTCACTCCACGGGCAGTGTTTTAGTCATCTCCTTGGGTGTTTACATTTCAAAGACATGACAAGATTTACAACTTTAAGGGGTAGAGAAAGAATGCAAGTTTTCTCCTAGGAGTTTTGGGGTATATTTCTCTATTATAAAAAATCTAGAGTAATTACTACTTAAAATTTTTCTTTGTATTAGAGATCAGAAGACACAGGGCACTCTGTCCATTTCATTGTCAATCACATTTTCCCCTTCACTCTCCTCACTTTCCCAGGAGTCCTACCTCTTAGTACCCCAGTCAGGGTTTGTCACAAGTGCTTGGACCTTAATTCATGGCAGATTGTGCCCTCCTAGCTTTGCAAAATGACATGCTAAGATATCCAGTTTATTATTCTGCTCTTCCATCTTATCTGCCAGCTCCAAAACTAGCAGAGTAGTGGACAACTGCAACTTCTTCTCTAACTTCATCCTTTCTCCAACTTTCTAACTTGAGTGTCAGCCTCTAGTTGGGCATTGGTGGCCAGTCAAACTACCCACAGTAGAGGCCAGCCCACTGGGGCACTTATTCATTTCTCTTCTTTGCTGCAGTGCACTATGTACAGTTCCTTGAACAAGCACATTAAAGTATCTGTCATTTTCAGGGTGTCCTTGTACTCATGGCAATCCACAAGCATCTAACATATGGGCCACCCCTACCTGCATAGTGGTCGATGGGCAACTCGAAATTTCCCCTACAGATGCCTCTTTTCCAAGGCCCATTTCTTTAGTTTCTTGGCTGGCTCACCAATTGTTAGTTCACAAACTGGCCACTGTACACAAAGGGCAAGGAGAGAGCCAAGAAAGAGGCAGAACACTCCAGATTGGTAGGTGGCAGTTTTACTAAAAAAGGGAACTTACTTATGAGGCTTATCTTCAAGTCCACAAGACAAGTAGATCTCCACACCTCTCCACCAGAATCTTAAAAGTTTGTATAGAAGCCTTAACTGTGTTCAGTCACGTATTCAGTCCAGATGGTCTCAACAACACCTTACTCTGTCAAGGCTATGTTCTTGGAACAGCTCCCACTGTGGGAACAATTGGTAGAGTGTACATTCCAAAGACAGGAAAGGAGATGAGGAGCCTCAGATTGCCCAGGTCCAGCTTGAGGGTCAACCGGTGGTCATGTCCTCTTGATTACCTCCTCCAACAACTTGCACAGCCCATCCCCCAAGTTGACACAGCTTAGGGCCAAGAGAGATCTCAGCTTGTGATTTCACTCATGGGGTAATGTGAGAGTGTGTGAGTGAGCACCTGGCTTCCCCAGCTGTGTGGGATGCTGCCAAAGAAGCTCATTTTTCTCTTGCCCCATCCAGAGTACTGAATTGTGACCTGTGTGACTTGGAGGTGGAAAGAGACTAGGAGAGTGGCAGATAGAACTTTCAGAGGGCATTAAAGTGATGTGGATCCTACTAACTGCATCATAGACTCTATCAAGAAGCCCACCCACAAGCTGCTGAGAATGCCTCACCTGCAGATCTCCCTAACTGGCCCAAAAGCACCCCTAGTGCTCAGTGTGCCTCACCCACACACACACCCTGACTCCAACAGTAGCTCCCTGTGTGTGCTTCCAATGGTGGCGGCAAGAGCAAGATCTAGCAGACAGATAGTGAACACTCACAGGAGGCTGGCCTGAATCTGCAGACCAGGGAGAAATCACACATTTGAGCTTTATCACCACCTTTGGAAAACAAAACGGAGGTGATCAGCACATGGCTTGGTGCATTGTGAGATCAAGAGAAGGCATACAAGCTTAAGAATTCTGCCACAAGAAGGAGAAAGAAGCATGGATCAAGTTATCCACAGAAGATCTGAGAAGGCCTCATAGTCATCAGCAGGGCTGATGGAAGGTATTTCTCTCCTGGAGCCAGTTAATGAAGACTGGAAGAGATGACTGTTACTTCAGATGGGAAGATACCAATGCAAAACTTCAAGGGACATGAAAAATCAAGGTAACATGACACTACCAAAGGATCATAATGATCTAGTAACCAACCCCAAGACATGGAGATCTGCAATTTACCTGATAAAGAATTCAAAAAAGTTGCTTTAAGGAAACTTAATGAGCTATAAGAAAACACAGAAAGACAATTCAACCAGAATCAGGAAATCAATATACAAGAAAAATGAGAAGTTTAACAAAGAGATAGAAAATATAAAACATAGCCAGACAGAAATTCTGGAGCTGAAGAATACAATGAATGAAATAAAAGATGTAATAGAGAGTATCAACATCAGAATAGATCAATCAGAAGGCAGAAGACAGGCACTTTGAAATTATCCAGTCATAGGAGAACAAAGGAAAAAAATGGAAAAGAGTGAAGAAAGCCTATGTGATCTGTGGAATACCATTGAAAGAACCAATCTGTGAATCATTGGCGGTCTAGAAGGAAAAGGGAGGGAGAAGAAAATGCAGAAAGCTTATTTAAAGAAATAATGGCTGAGAGGTTCCCAAACATGTGGAGAGATTTGGATATCCAAGTTCACGAAGTTCATAGGTCACCAACAAAATAAACTTAGAGAAATCCTCTCCAACATATTATAATAAAATTATCAAAAGTTAAGGACAGAGAATCTTAAAAGCAGCAAGATGGGGGGGGGGGGGGAAGCTTATAACTTATAAGGAAAACCTCCATATGGCTATCAGTGGATTTCTTAGCAGAAACCTTACAGGCCAGAAGAGAGTAGGATGATATGTTCAAAATGCTGGAAGAAAAAAAAACTGCCAACCAAGAATACTTTGTCTGGCAAAGTTGTCCTTTGGAAATGAAGGAGAGAGAAAGGCTTTCCCAGACAAACAAAAGCTAAGGGAATTTATCACCACTAGACCTGCCTTACAAGAAGGGCTGAAAGGAATTCTTCAAGATGAAATGAAAGGATGCTAATTAGTAATATGAGAACATGTGAAAATACACAACACACTGGTAAAGCTAAGTCTATAGTTAAATTCAGAATACTCTAATACTGTAGTACGGTGGTGCGTCAATCACTTAATTCTAGTATAAGTGTTAAAAGGCAAAAATATTGAAAATAACTGTAGCCACAATAATTTGTTAATGAATACACAGTATAAAAGAGGTAAACTGTGACATCAAAAACATAAAAGTGTGGTAGTAAAAGATTACAGTTTTTGTATGCACTCAAAGTAGTTATCAGAGTAAGATAGACTATTATTTCTATGTTTTTTGTAAGCCTCATGGTAACCACAAAGTAAAAAGCTACAGTAGATCAAAAAAAATAAGTGGAAGGCAATCAAAACATACCACTACAGAAAACCCTCAATTCACACACACACAAGGCAGCAAGAGAGGAAGAAAGCAAAAAGGGAACTACAAAACAGCCAGAAAACAATGAATAAGACGACATTAGTAAGTCCTCAACTATCAACAATTACTCTCAATGTAAGTTGGTTAAAATCTCCAATCAAAAGGCACAGAGTGGCTGGATGGATAACAAAACAAGAACCAACTACATGCTGCCTACAAGAGGCTCACTTCAACTTTCAAGACATGCATAGGCTCAAAGTGAAGGATTGGGAAAAGACATTCTATGCAAGTGGAAACCAAGAGAGTAGGAGTAGCTTTATTTACATCACAAAAAATAGACTTTAGCCAAAAATGGTAACAAGAGACAAAGAAGGTCATTATACAATGAAAAAGCGTGAACCAGTATTGATGATATAATTCATCAAGAAGATATAACAATCATAAATATAGGTGCACCCAATATGGGTGCACCTAAATATATTAAGCAAATACTAAGATATCTGAAAGGAGAATTGGACAACAATGCTATAATAGGAGGGGACTTCAAAACCCCACTTTCAACAATGGGTAGATCATCCAGACAGAAAGTCAACAAAGAAATGTTGGATTTGAACTATACTTCAGACCAAATAGATTAACAGACATATAGAGAACATTCCATCCAACAGCAGCAGAAAACACATTCTTCTCAAGCACACATGTAACATCCTCTAGGATAGGTTACAAAAGAAGTCTTAACAAATTAAGAAGATTGAAATCATACCAAATATCTTTTCTGACCACAGTGATATGATTTTTGAAATCAATAACAAGAGGAAAGCTGGAAAATTCACAATAATGTGGAAATTAAACAACACTCTCCTTAACAACCAATGGGTTAAAGTATAAATGAAAGAGGAAATCAAGAAATATCTTGAAACAAATGAAAATGGAAACACAACATACCAAAACCTATGAGATGCAGCAAAAGCAGTTCTAAGAGGGATGTTTGTGGAGATAAATGACTGCATTAAGAAACAAAAAGATCTCAAATAAACAACCTAACTTTACACTTCAAGGAACTAGAAAAAGAAAAACAAATTAAGGCCAAAGTTAGCAGCAGGAAGGAAATAATAAAGATCAGAGCAGCAATAAATAAAATAGAGACCATAAAAACAGTAGAAAAGATCAATGAAACTAAGAGCTGATTTTTTTGAAAAGGTAAACAACATTGACAAAACTTTACCTAGACTAAGAAAAACAGAAAGAAGACTTGAATAAATAAAATCAGAAGTGAAAGAGGAGACGTTACAACTGATGCAACAGAAATACAAACACTAATAAGAGACTACTATAAACAATTATACACCAACAAATTGTATAACCTAGAAGAAACAGAAAATTCCTAGAAACATAAACCCTATCAAAACTGAATCACAAAGAAGGAGAAAATCTGAATAGACCAGAAATGAATAAGGACATTGAATCAGTAATCAAAAACCTCCCAAACTGGGGGCTGGCCCCCGTGGCCGAGTGGTTAAGTTCACGTGCTCCACTGCAGGTGGCCCAGTGTTTTGTTGGTTCGAATCCTGGGCACGGACATGGCACTGCTCATCAAACCACGCTGAGGCAGCATCCCACATGCCACAGCTAGAAGGACCCACAATGAAGAATATACAACTATGTACTGGGGGGCTTTAGGGAGAAAAAGGAAAAAAATAAAATCTTTAAGAAAGAAAAAAACCCTCCCAAACAAAGAAAAGCCTAGAACCAGATGGTTTCATTGGTGAATTCTACCAAACATTTAAAGAAGAATTAATTGCAGCCCTTCTCAAACTTTTCTAAAAAATTGAAGAGGAGAGAACACTTCCAAACTCATTTTACAAGGCCAGCTATTTTCTGATACCAAAGCCAGACAAGAACACTACAAGCCAACATCCCTGATGAATATAGATGCAAAATTTCTCAACAAAACACTAGCAGACTAAATTCAACAGCACATTCTAAGAATCATGCGCCATGATCAAAGAGGATTTATTCCTGGGATGCAAGGGTAGTTCAATAAATCAATAAATATGATACACCACATTAATGGAATGAGAGATAAAAATCATAATCATCTCAATAGATATATAAAAAGCTTTTGATAAAATACAACATTCTTTCATGATAAAATCTCTCAACAAATTTGATATAGAGGGAACATACTTCAACACAATAAAGGACATATATGACAAGCCCACAGCAAACATCATATTCAATGGTGAAAGGTTGAAAGCTTTTCCTCTAAGATCAGGAACAAGACAAGTGTTCCCATTCTCACCACTCCTATTCAACATAGTACTGGAATGCTAGTCACAGCAATCAGGCAAGAAAAATGAATGAAACGCATCAAAATCAGAAAGGAAAAAGTGGAATTGTCTTTGCAGATAATATGCTCATACACAGAGAGAAAATCCTAAAAACTACATCAAAAAATGTGTCTTTCTCTGCCTGGCTTATTTCCCTTAGCATAATGTCTTCCAGTTCTAGCCATGTTATCACAAAGGGCAGAATTTCTTTTTTAAGGCTGAATAATATTCCATTGTATATATACCATATTTTCTTTATCCATTCATCTGTTGATGAACACTTAGCTTGTTTGTAGATCTTGACTATTGTGAATAATGCTGCACCGAGCATGGTGGTGCTGATTTTGTTTCCTTTGGATATATACCCAGAAGTGGGATTGCAGGCTCATATGGTAGGTCTATTTTTAATTTTTAAAGGAATCTCCATACTGTTAAGCCACCAAATCTGTGGTAATTTGTTACAGTAACCTTGAGAAACTGATACAAGCCTCAAATTAGGGAAGCTAAACAAGATGCTTTTATTAAAAAAAACAAAAAGAAGATAATGAGGCTGTGAGTTGGGCTGGTGAGAAGAAAGAACAGGTGACTATGAGAAATATTCATAGTCTAGATGTGAAAGGTGGAGGGATGATAAAAATTGGCTAGGAAAATGTTGCGACAATGATAGAGATGAGGAACTCTTTTGGAAGATGATTTGTTCATATGGCTTGAAGGTGACATCATAGTAGAAGGTGTTTGGAGGTGTAGCCTTCAGGGTACTACCTAAACACAGATGAGTCCCTGTGTGTGCTGTTTGTTTGAGTTCAATTCTCTTTTATTTTCCTAATTCCATCCTAGGATTATTCAGCTTTATTCAACTCTAAATAATGATGGCCCTTCTGTTTGGTTCACCAGAATCAACTTCTGAATTTAGGCCAAAATGTGTTTCAACCTGTTTCCTGACACACAAAGCAGCCATTTGTTGTCAGGTCTCAATAATAGAAACCTTTTTGATTCGTTTTTCTTACTCACATCTCTGTTTCTGATTCCTGCTCCCAGTTTGTGAACGGTTTGAGGAAAGGACTGTGTCTTTGCATCACTTTGTTCTTGTGTTTGGCATATACAGCCATGCATTGCTTAATGATGGGGATACGTTCTGAGGAATGCATTGTTAGGCAATTCTGTTGTCAGAACATCATAGAGTGCACTTACACAAACCTAGATGGTATAGCTACCACACACCTAGGCTGTATGGTACTGCTCTTATGAGACCACTGTCGGATATGCAGTCCATTGTTGATCAAAACATTGTTATGTGGTGCATGACTGTAATAGAATTTCAAAAAATGTCTGCTCGTTTACCAAGCTTTTGATCTAGTATGTACCTTACCCTGGGTCAGTTTTGTTAGTCACAAATTAACATCTGAAAAGTCCTTTGTATGAGATATATTAAGAGGATTCTTATCTAAGGCCATAAAATTTTACATAAAGAATAGAGAGGGAAGCCCATCATTACTGTAAGACCTGTGACCCAGCCTTCCTCACTCTACAGAATAAAAGGGAAAGCCTTATGGGAATTGTATCTACTACTTTGTAAAATAAAATATTGTTTTTAAGAAATTGGAGTAGTCTAGTAACATTATTGTGCTAACGTCAACGTCCTGGGCTTAATTTTGTCCTACAGTTACTACATGTCTTCATTCAGGGAAGCTGGATGAAGAGAACACAGGACTCTATGATTTTTGCAATGTCATGTGAATTTATAATTATTTCACAACAAAAGGTTAAAAAAGAAATAGGAGAATGAGAGGGTTAAACTTTACTTAAAGATTTGCTGCTCTTGAAGTGATAATAATTTGAGCTGAAATCTGAAAAATGAGGAGTTACCCAGGAAGTGCTGGGAGTCGGGGAAACAGGCCATAGGGATGCAGGGAGGGCATTTCAGATACAGGAAACAGCCTGCTCAAAGAGCATTTGAAATAGAGAAAGAATGATGTTGTGATTGGAGCTGGCTGAGCAAGGCAGAGAGTGGTGTGAGGCACCCTGGTAGGGTAAGTACAGATGCTTGCCTTCCTCTGGGAGACCTGCCTGTCAAAATGGAATTTGGGAGTGTTTCAAGCTGAGGACCAGAACCCGGCCACCATGTTATAAGAAGAAGCCCAGGACACATGGGGAGGCCATGTGACAACTCAGCTGAGCCCCCCAGCCCGTAGCTTGCATCAAAGTACCAGCCATGTGATTAGGTATCTCAGACATCCAACCCAGTCAAGCCTTCACATGCAGCCCCAGCCAGCAACTGACTGCACCCTCATGAGATCAGAACCACCCAGCTCAGCCCAGTCAATCCACAGAACTGTAAGGGATCATAAAAACCATTTCTTGGGGCCAGCCCCACGGCGCAGCAGTTAAGTGCGCACATTCCGCTTCAGCGGCCCGGGGTTCGTCGGTTCGGATCCCGGGTGCGGACATGGCACCACTTGTCAAGCCATGCTGTGGTGGGCGTCCCACATATAAAGTAGAGGAAGATGGGCACGGATGTTAGCTCGGGGCCAGACTGCCTCAGCAAAAAAAAAGAGGAGGATTGGCAGCAGTTAGCTCAGGGCTAATCTTCCTCAAAAAAAAAAATAAAAACAAAAAACCATTTCTTTAAGCCAATTGATAACTAGAACAATAATAACCCTTTTAGTTCCAGAGCCTATAAGGGACTTTCACTTATCTTTATTCTCTTAATCTTCAAAAGCATCCCTCTCAGCTGCAATAACTTGATGGGCACTTGGTTGACCATTGTACTCCAACGCCTCTATCAATACCTGGCACATTGAAAGCCCTCAATAAAAAAAATTGTTAAATAGAAAAAACAAGATTTGTTGCTCTTACAAAAAGGTTAAACAAAAGATTTTCAGGGAGTATGTTCTGCAACTGTAGTCCTTTGTCCCACTTGGAACTTCTAACACAGAGGTGAATGACCGCTGCCCTTGAGGTCAAGCGAAATCAGAATAGCAAAGAGAAAGGCAGGAATGCTTACAGATATGTGCAAGAGGCAAAGATGCATGATGAAATATTTTCACCTGGACTCTTTCAAAAGAGCTGGTTTCACTCATAAGGAAAAGTGACTTTTGAGTTGAAAACTGAGCGTTTTTGCCTTCTCCACTGGGCAGCTAAATTTAAATGCTTTCTCCTTATTAATTGTCACCTAGTGTTTGGAGAAGCACATAGGCTATCTCATCAGAAAAAGGTGGTCTATTTTGACTGCCAACTTGTTAACATGTACAATTCTTTGGGCAGGTTACTTATTTTCTCTAAGCCTTTATTTCCTCATTGGCAATTAAGGATTTTAATAGCTACCTCATTGGATTACTTGAGCACTAAATATTATAATAAAGTGTTTAGTACTCTGCATAGAATATAAGGAAAAGAAGCAACGTTGGTTGCCTTCACTTCATATTTATTTTGCTCTTCAAGGTTACCAATTCTCTTGCATGAGAAGGAAGCTTTGTTTTGTATTTTTTCATTTATCTTAAGTGCCTGCTGGATTAGATACCGGGTGCACAATGATAAGATGAGGAGCTCACAGTTTAGAAGACAGAAAATTAGCAATGTCTATTGGTGGCATGATGCAAGGCTTCTTGGAGAACCAAGAAGAGAGCCATCACTTCTTCTGGGAGTGGTTTGAGAGTTAAAAAAGCTTCCTGGAGAACTGAGTATCTACTTGTCAAATGGACAGTAGAGAAAGGGTATGGATGTGGAGAGCAGCATAGAATAGCCTGGAAGGCTGGAATTGGAAGTGACTCAGGGTGGTCAGAGTTTCAGGTGTTGGGTGTGGGGAAGAGTGGGTGGTGGCCACCACCAAGATGAGTCTGGGAACTCAGGGAGAATCAAAGACTGAAAGATCTGGCATACTAGATTTATTTTTATTCTTGCTGTGGTTTATTTGAAATAGTGAGAAAGTTGAGATATGCCTTACCTTCCTACAAATGTACCTGTGCAGTGAGATTTTATAAAATGAGTCAAATTTAACTTTTTTATTTCCATTATAAAGATGAAAATATAACCCTTTTGCAAACTCCATAAGTAAAGGAAGAAAAGAACACACTATAGAAACCTACCTTGCAACTCCTGAGCATGCAGGTAACCTGCAAGACAGCTTCTGTGGCTGTAGCATTACAACCATAAGCCTCAGGGAAAACACAACAGGCTAGCATTGGAGGCAGGAAATCACACTATTCTATCTGGGGAGGAGGGGAAGGGCAAGGTGAGGGAAGGAGGATTTGTTTTCTTTTTGGTCAAGAAATAGAGGAAACTTGAGAATATTGATATTTTCAAGGTCATAACTCTAATATTTTATTTTTATAATCAAACTAGTTTGCAGTTGCGGCTTTCCTAGTCTATAAGAATTTGAGTGTAACAATTTTTTCATTTCCAAAATGAAAATTCGCTTCAATTCTTGCTTCAATTCTCTCTTATGTAAAAGATGTCTATCAGTGCGGGCAATGACCCCACTACTCCCACTCATTAGAGTTTAAATAGACAACTCAGGCAGAATTTATCCATGGATTTTGTGCATTGCTTTGGGAAAGTGCCAGTTCCAGCTAAGCTATGGCTGAGACTTCCTGAATTATTTGAAAAACCCTATGGCCACAATATTCTACCTCCTTATGCTGAATAACCGTACAAAATTCTTTGGAGTCAGGGATCCCAGTTCTGGAACATGTGCACATAGACAAAATCTGGAGAGAAATATGCCATAATAGAAATGGTTGGGTTAAAGTGAAAAAACAGTTTTAAGGATTTCCTCTAGGAAAACAAATACTTAAAATGGTGTTTAAGAGTGTCGGAGGCTAAATACGAAATACTGGATGTTTCACAAAACTTAGCATTCATGGATGTCTTTTGCACATACTTCAATTTTGAAAATTTTTTTGAGTAGCTAAATTTTTTATTATGGGTTATTATCAGCTATTAATAGATGAAATTAAATTTTGAGTACATTTTAAATTCTCAAAATTTGTGTTTATACAGGAGAGGCTATTATAGCCAACAATTTTACATACTAGCATTGCATATCAAGGCTAAGGTCATAAGTTAGCTATGCAAATTCTCTGCACCAAACTGCCATGTATTTTCTACACCTCTTCATGTTCATGTTTCACACTATATTTTAATTATTTGCTTATTTTTCTCTCCATTTATAGCTATTTTGCATACCTGAAGGCTGAGTCTCTAGCTTATGGTCTTTTTGTCTTCAATATGCTCAATGCAATATCTTAACATAGTAGGTGCCCTCTTCAAAAGTGTTACCTGAATCATGAATACACACAGCAAGACAGGAAATGGTAGAGTTAAAATATCTTTTGCAGTTTCCAGATTCTTCCACCTTGGGACATGTGTCAAATATCTTCCCTTTGTCCTTCCATACTTACTCTCCACCCTTCTCTCCACAGTGCTATATGCCCTGGGAGGCTGACTTCTGTAGGTTCAGCTGAAGGGAAGCCTGGGAGGCAGTTGGAGGGGATCACTGCCCTTTTCAAAGTAGTTTTCTCTACATGACACTCAATATGGGTTCTGGTAACTTCTTCCTCCACTAACCAACGTTGGCCCAGGGAAGGCAATGTCCTCCCCCCTATTTTTGTGGCCTCAATGTATTTCACTATTCATTGTGGTATATCCACTATACCCTATGTTCTGCCCATACCTTTGTAAATAGTTACTTCATTAGATCCTCCTTGAATATCCTAATTTGAATATGCCATTTCTCCTCTCCTGGGACTTCAACTGATAAGAGACTATTTAAATTATTTCAAAAAGAATCCACTGTTCTTGACAAATGTCATGATTGCTTTCTAAAAACCTTCTCAATCACCTCTGTGAGTATAAATTCCTACTTAATGTATAAAATCTCTTACATCGCCCACCACATCCTTATTTGCCTTTCACCTCAGTCAAATTAATATCATGCCTTCTTTTTCCAGGGCTCCACTCTTCATCCCATTTGTTTTTGCATTATTTCCCTGCCCTTGGAACTTTTAGAGTTACTTTTCTTAGAAGTAGCTTCATGTAAGATTAAAGAGAATATGAATATTGTGTTTTCGATGGGTATTATGGAGTGGGAGTAATGGGAGAAAACACAGGTAAACAAAGTTAAATGACTTTTTTACTATAGAATTCTCAAAATATTTGATGTGCGTTGTGACCCTCTGAGAGAGTAGCATGGTAACCAGCATTTCTCAAACTTCCTTGACCACAGGACTCTTGTTATCTACTAAACACCGGCTGGCATTCCTCGGGTCACAGTTTGGAAAATTTCACTTTAGGGGTATGCTTTAAACTCCATCCTTCTCATCCTCCAGAAAGACTTCTTGAACAAATATTGACAAAATTGATTAGAACTCTAAGAGAATGGAATTGGAAGACAGGGTTCTACAGCCCCTTCCCTTTAATCCCTAGTGTCTGCTCTGTCAGAATCTTCAAAGATGCGTGGGGTGGGGTGGGAGGCAGCCAGCACTTCTTGCAAGATCTAGTCTAAGGTACTAATTAATGGTAGCTGGCTATTGATTCAGAGGTCTTCTCCAAGCCTCTGAGCCTAGATTAATTGTAGATGCAGTTTCTCCTCTGAGCTTTCTACCTTGATCCTGAACTAGCTGGGGGTGGAAAAGGAGTGGACAAGAAGGGAGAGAGTAGTATTTATCAGGTGCTTGTAATGTGCTAGGTGATATATTTCGTATATCCCTTTCCTGAAGGAGCTCACAGTCTAGTGGGAAGGAAAAGATGTAAGAATAAGTGTAATTAATGTGGTATAATATAATATAATGTAACATATAACAACATAGGATATGTAAATGAACATCTGGTACCCTGGTTTCTTTCACATTGCCTCATTATTCTGCTATGGCAAGGTCTATAGTTATTGGCATTTGACTTTATATTTTATTGTGGAGTAAGCTTGAGGCCACACTGAGACAATGTCCACCTACCCTCATATATAGAAAAATATACAGATTTTTATAAGTGCCATAATAGGCTGGATGTTACTAAGAGGATGAGAGAGTGTGGAGCAGGGAAATGAGCAGATAAGTTAGAGAAATCTTTTTACCTAATACTTCATATCCATTCTTCAATTGATGGACAAATCCAAAGATTTACTAATTTGATTTTAGAAACTTCTTCCTTTGCCTCTGCACCCTAATAGAGAAAATGGTTTTAAAAAATCACGCAGCAACTTCCAGGAAGATGGAATGGCAGTATTTTTTCCCTATTCTTCCCACACTGTACAATTAGAAACACTGAAAATTATGTATTTATAAAGCAAACATGAGACAACTCTGAAAAATGGAGAGAAGAAGGAAAACTAGTTAAGGGTCTTGGAATCCAAAGAATGACATAATGGTGAGTTCTCCATTTTTTGTTTTTGTTTTATTCTTGCTTCATACATCCTAGACTTGTGCTGAAGAAGGTGGAAACCCAGAAATGCTAATCTGCACAGACAAAAAGTAATCCCAACAAACCCCTGCTTTCTCTTGCCAAAGGACCAGGAAAGGGACAGCCTAGCAAGATAGAAAATGTTTAGACATTAGCCACTCCATTCTAGCCAAATATTATAGAAAAAGCTGTGGCACCACCAATACTCATGCCCAGGAATACTGAGTGACAAGGCTTGACTTCTACCCTTGCTAGGCTGTAACAAGTCACCTCAACCTCATTACCCTCCCTCCACCACATTGGTGTCAGAGAAGGCTAAGTAGAGAGTCCACATTTCATCCTCATCTGGTAGGAATGAGGCACCTTTGCCCCTACCCTCTGGGGTGGTTTAAGAGGGGGCCTAGTGGAGGTTCAGGACTTTCACCATCACCCAGTGGAAACAAGGCTACCTCCTCATCCTTGTGGTGTCATGAGAGGCCATGTGGAGAGCTGTAACAATGCACTCCTACTCCTCCCAACCAGGAAGGTATCAGTGGAGGCCTCGTGGGGAACCAGAACTCCCACTTCTGCCCAGCAGTGACAAAGACCCCCCTTCTACCTCAAGCATCAGTGGAGACCAAGTGGGGAACCTAGGCTTCTATCCCCACTCGCAGTAATGACACCCTTTTTCCTGATGGAGCAATTTTGAAAATCAATGAAAATAAGAGGTTTAAATAAGATCCAGAATCTCATAGCATAATACCTCACATGTCCGAGTTTCAATTGAACATTGTTCAACATACCAAGAACCAGGAAGATCTCAAAGTGACTTAAAAGAGTAAATTAATATATGCCTGCACCAAGACGATAGAGAAGTTAGAATTACTTGACAAAAATTTAAAAGCAGCCATCATAAAAATGCTTCAATGAGGAATTACAAACATGCTTGAAACAAATGAAAAACATAGAAAGTCTTAGCAAATAAATAGAACTTATGGAACAAATGGAAATTTTAGAGTCAACACATACAATTACTGAAATAAACTCAATAGATGAGCTCAACAGCAGGCTGGAAGATAGAACAATAGAAACTGTCCAAAATGAACAACAGTGAGGAAAATAGACTGAAAAAATTAACAAAGCCTCAAGAACCTGTGGAACTATAACAAAAAATTTAACACTAATGTCATCAGGTCTCATAATGAGAGGAGAAAGGATGGAGTTGAAAAAGTATTTGAAGAAATAATGGCTGAAAATTTCCTAAATTTGGAAAAATACATAAAACCACACATTCAAGAAGATAAGCAAACCCCAAACAGAATAAATCTGAAAAATCATGCCAGGACACATTATAATCAAACCTCTAAAAGCTGAATATAAAGAAATTGATCAATAATTAATAGCCTCCCCAAACAGAAAGCACTAGGCCCAGTTGGGTTCACTGGTGAATTCTACCAAACAATGAAGGAAAAAATTTATATCGATTCTCTACAATCTCTTTCAGAGGATAGAAGCATAGAAAATTCTTTCTAACTCATTCTATGAGGCTATCATTACTCTGATACCAAAACCAGACAAAGACATCACAAGGAAACAAAGATGAAGACCAATATCTCTCATGAACATAGATGCAAAAATCCTCAGCAAAATATTAGCAAATTGAATCCAACAATGTATAGAAGGAATTATGCACCATGACCAGTGGGATTTATCCCAGGTATGCAAGGCTAGTTCAGCTTTCAAAAATCAACTAATGTGATATATCACATAAACAGGCTAAAAAAGAAAAATCATATGATCTTATCAAATGCATTTGACAAAACTCAACACCTGTTCATGATAAAAACTCTCAGTAAACTAGGATATAGGGGAACTTCCTCAACTTGATAAAGAATGTCTAAAAAAACCTACAGCTAACATCGTGCTTAATTATGAGAAAGTCAAAGCTTTCCCACTAAGAATAGGAGCAAGGCAAATATGTCCTCTCTTACCACTCCTTTTCAACATTGTGCTTGAAGTCCTAGCTAGTGAAATAAGCTCAGAAAAGGGAATAAAAGGTAGTCAAACTAGGAAGGAAGAAATAAAACTGTCTTTGTTCGCAGAGGACATGATGGTCTATGTAGAAAATCCAAAAGACTTGAAAAAAAAGCTGCCTAGAGCTCACAAGCAATTATAACAAGGTTTCGGGATACAAGGTTAATATACAAAAGTCAATTGCTTTCCTACATTCTAGCAATGAACAAATGGAATTTGAAACTAAAAACACGAGGTCATTTACATTAGCACTTCCAAAAATAAAATATTGAGCTGTAAGTCTAACAAAATATGCACAAGACCTATATGAGGAAAACTGTAAAACTGTGATGAGTAAAATTAAAGAAGAACTATGTAAATGGAGAGATATTCCATGTTCATGGATAAGAAGACTCAATATTGTCAAGATGTCAATTCTTTCCAACTTGATCTATTGATTCAATGCAGTCTCAATCAAAATCCAAGCAAGTTGTTTTGTGGATGTAGACGAGCTGATTCTAAAGTTTGTATGGAAAGGTAAAAGACCCAGAATAGCTAACACAATATTGAAGGAGAAGAACAAAGTGGAGGACTGACACTTCCCGACTTCAAGGCTTACTATAAAGCTACAGTAATCCAGACAGCATAGTATTGGCAAAGGAATATAAAGATAGATCAATGGAACAGAATAGAGAGCACAGAAATAGACCTACATAAAAACAGTCAATTAATCTTTGACAAAGGAGCAAAGGCAAGACAATGGGGCAAAGATAGTCTTTACAACAAATGGTGCTGGAACAACTAGACATCCACATGCAGAAAAATGAATCTAGACACAGGCCTTTCACCCTCCAGAAAAATAATTCCAAATGGATCATAGACCTAAATATAAAATGCAAAACTATAAAACGCCTAGAAGATAACATAGAAGAAGACCTAGATGACCTTGCATACGGCGATGGCTTTTTAGATATAACACCAAAGGAAATGATCCATGAAATAAATAGTTGATAAGCTGGACTTCATTAAAATTAAAAACTTCTGCTCTGTGAAAGACAACATCAAGAGAATGAGAAGACAAGCCACAGACTGGAAAAAAATATTTGCAAAAGACACATCTGACACATCTGATAAAGGACTTATCTAAAATGGAACTCTTAAAACTCAACAATAAGAAAGCAAAAAACCCACTTAAAAAATGGACCAAAGATCTTGACACTCCATCAAAGAAGTTAAACAGATGGGAAATAAGCATATGAAAAAATGCTCCACATCATATGTCATCAGGGAAATGCAAGTTAAAACTACAATGAGATACCACTACAAACCCATAAAAATGGCCAAAATCTAGAACACTGACAACATCTAATGCTGGTGAGGATGTAGAGCAACAGAAACTCTTATTCATTGCTGGTGGGAATGAAAAATGGTACAGCCACTTTGGAAGACAGTTTAGTGGCTACAGAAAACTAAATATACTCTTACTATAAGCCAGCAATCATACTCCTTGGGGTTTACCCAAAAGAGTTTAAAACTTATGTTCACACAAAAACCTGCATTAGGATATTTATACAAGCTTTATTCATAATTGCCAAAACTTGTAAGCAGCAAAAATGTCCTTCAGTGGGTGAATGGATAAATAAACTGGTACAACCAGACAATGGAATATTATTCAGCACTAAAAAAAAAATGAGGTATCAAGAAATGAAAAGATATGAAGGAACTTTAAATGCATATTATTAAGTGAAAGAAGCCAGTCTGGAAAGGCTACATACTGTCTGATTCCAGCTATATGACATTCTGGAAAAAGCAAAACTATGGAGACAGTAAAAAGATCAGTAGTTGCCAGGGGTAGGGGGTGGGGTGGGGTTAGCAGAGATGAATAGGTGGAACACCTAGGAGTTTTAGGGCAATGAAAATACTCTGTATGATGCTATAATGATGGATATATGGCATTATATGTTTTTCCAAACCCATGGAATGTACAACAGCAAGACTGAACCTTAATGTAAACTATGGATTGGGATGATTATGATGTGTCAATGCAGGTTCATCAGTTATAACAAATGACCCACTTTGGTGGGGATGTTGATAATGGAGGAGGCTGTGTTTGTGTGGGGGCAGGAGGTATATGGGAAATCTCTCTACCTTCTACTTAATTTTGTTATGAATCTAAAGCTGCACTAAGAAAATAAAGACCCAAAAATCCCTAAATATAAAGAAAAAATGTTGGAAATAGCAATGGAAAAATGACACATTACTACAGAGAACAATTGTTTGAATGACAATGGATCTCTTATCAGAAACCATGGGGGCCAGATGGAAGTGGCATATCATTTTTCAAGTGCTGAAAGAAAGGCACTCTCAACCCAGAATCCTATATCCAGTGAAATTATCCTGGAGGAATGAAGGGGAAATGAAGGTATTCTTCTTTTTTAACTTTTAAATTTTTAAAATTTTAAAATTTTTTTTAATTTAAATTTTTTTCCTTTTTTTCCCCAAAGCCCCCCGGTACATAGTTGTATATTCTTAGTTGTGGGTCCTTCCAGTTGTGCCATGTGGAACGCTGCCTCAGCATGGCCTGATGAGCGGTGCCATGTCCACGCCCAGGATTCGAACTGGCGAAACCCCAGGCCGCTGCAGCAGAGTGCGCAAACTTAACCATTCAGCCATGGGGCCGGTCCCAAGATATTCTTAAATGAAGGAAAATTAAGAGAATTTATCACCAACTGACCTACCTTAAAAGAAAAGCTAAAGGAAGTTTTCTAGACAGAAAATAAATGATAAAAGAAGGAACCTTGGAACATCAGGAAGAAAGAACATGGTAAGCAAAAATATTGGTAAATAACAATAGTTTCCTTCTCCTATTGTGCTGTTTAAATATTTTTGATGGGTGGAACAAAAATTTACTAAAAAGTTAACCACACTGCCTGCTGTGGTTCTAAATGTACTTAGAGGAAGTATATGACACAATCAGATTATAAATGTGAGAGGGTAAATGGAGGTAAGGCTGATGAAATTTCTGCACTTCACTCGAACAGGTAAATGATGAAAACAGTAAACTGTTAAAGTTAAGTGTATATAATGTAATACTCAGAACCACTAAAAAAGCTTTACAAATAGCCATAGTCAACAGATAACTTTAAAAACAGTAACCACAACCACAAACAAACAAGCTACAGATAAATTAAAATGGAAGTCTAAAAAATGTTCAAGTAACCCACAATCTCTTCCAGAAAAAAGAAGTGGAGGAAATGCTTCCCAATTCATTTTATGAAGCTAGTATTGCCTTGATAGTAAAACCAAAGACAGCTAAAAAAAGAAAGAAAGAAAGAAAGAAAAGAAAGAAAGAAAAGAAAGAAAGAATGAAAGAAAGAGAAAACTACAGATCAATGTCCTTTATGAATTTAGACATAAAAATGTAATATTTTACCATTGGGGAACCTAAGTAAAGGGTATAGGAGATCTCTCTATATTATTCTTGTAACTGCGCGTGAATCTGTATCTCAAAATAAAAAGTTTAATGAAAAAAAAAAACAGCAAAAAAGGGGGATAAAGTGAATCATAGATTCCACCTGATATTAGTAGAGTTCTAAAAACTGATGCACAGATGATTGCAAACCCAAGTTAATTTTGCTTCGGTATATTTCTAAACATTTCACAACACCATTTAAAGTGACTGAGAAACCTTTAGGATGCCACAATTTTAGGGCTAGAAAATAGTGCTGTCAATAATTGAGATTAACATCAACTTCTAACCAATGTTACTATTTTTTGTTATATTATTTATAGACAACTTCAGTATGGTATTATTTGGCAAATATTTTAATGTGTAACAAAGTAAAGTATAATATTTTGAAAAGGTACCTTTTCAAAAACCTTAAGAAAATTCAACATAAATGACCTAAAGCATAGTGACTCTAACTCGTGCTCATTCATTTCATCCCTGATGTTGACACCCTGCTGCCCTCCCTATCTACCCAACACTTCCTATAACCCTCAGAGCACAAGAATTCCGTTAGCAATGTCACCTTGGAACTCTCCATGTGCCATTACCCTATGCTGGTGGAAATGAAGCGACGTTGTGATTGATAGTAGACTCTCCCCAACTGCTTCTTTAAGTTTGTCACAGCACCTTTGCAAGTCCACCCTGGTTTAAGAGGGTGTAAGGAAGAGTTCATTTGGAAAACAGAGAGCCCACTCAGCACTACCTGCATCTTCAACACCTTATGAATGTCTTCCAATGTGCTGGGGCCAAATTAGTTGGATGAGTTTTATAATGAGCAAAAGAAGATTGATAGCAAAAGGAAATGATTTTTTAGAAGAAAAGAGGTCAAAGGAGGACAGGGATTTTTGTTTTGTTTTTCAAGCAGTGAGAAGATTTTAAAAAAGAATTTTGGGAGAGAAGTGTAAGGTGTAACATGGTTTGAAAAAAGTGAAGACAGGAGAAATCAAGATCTATACTTTCTGACAAGGAGATGGGAGATTTAGGCAGACGTTGGAGAGTACTGGTGGCAAAAAATCTGCAAACAGAAGGTAGTAAGAATGGCCACAGGCAAATGTAATAGTACAAGATAGCATCTAACCATCTATATTCAGAGATGAAAAGTCAGAGAATTGTTAGCCGCACATACAATATAGTGGGGAAAAGACCACAAAGCATATTATCATTAAGCTAAAGGACAACTGGAGAGAGAACTAAGTCCATGATACTCTCCTCAGATAAAAATGTTGTGAATTAGTTTATACTTAAAAATAATATAAAATATTATAACAATATTATATAATATTAAATATATATTTTAAATAGCTTGATAGATGGAGTTTGTTCTTCCTTTTGACACTTACTTATAGGAAACTCTTTTTTATAATATAAATCTTTATGCTATAACTTAAAAATATTGATCTATTCAATGCAGATGGAATGATCTTTCTACTGGTGTGGGGACTAGAAATATAGAGAGGTATGGCCTCTGCCTGGCAGTAGTGTTCCCCAGGGATGCTGAGGGGGCAGCTGGAGTCACACAGTCAGGGATGGAATCCTAATTCCATTGTGTCCTAGCTGTGTGGAAATTCACTTCCTCTTTAGGAATCCCAGAGTCCACACCTTTAAACTGAGAGTAATAGCTCCTTGCTTGTTTATTTTAAACATGCTTCCTGTTTTGAAAAATCGAATGGGATTATATATGTGATGGGCTCCATAAATTTATAAAACATCATAAGTACCTGAATGATTTTTTTAACTGGTTTATTCTTAGTCCATTATGAGGCAGGAACTATGACGTTTTCTTGATATTCTCAAACCCTAGCACAGGGGCTAGCACATAGTAAGTGTGGACAGCAAATGTTGGATATCTCATTGAATAAAACCAATAAAAATATGTTTAGTCTCATGGATCTGACATACTACTGAGATGATAATAAACAACAAACATAAGAAATTCATAAATTATATATATGCTAGAAGGTGATAAATGCTGTGGGATGACAAATTGAAGTAGAGAAAGGGAAACTGAGTGTCCTGGAGGTATGGGATGCAGTTTTTAAAGAGGAGATCAGGATTGGTCTCATTGAAAAGATGGTAATTGAGAAGAGACTTGCAGGAGGTGAAGGTTTTGGCCATGAGGATATCTGCAGGAAGAGAATTTTGGGCAGAGGGAACAAGTAGCACAAACACCCTGAGATAGAACTCTGCCTCTTTTGTTTGAGGAACAGCCAAGAAGCTAGTGTTGCTGGTATGGAGAGAAGTAGACAATGAGGTCAGAGAGATCATGGAGAGGGCGAACCATTGCAGGTCACAGCTCTGAATGCATTGAGGGCCACTGGGGAACTGTGAGGAGAGGAGAGGCATGATCTGACTCATGTTTCAAAAGAATCGCTCTGGCTGCTGCTTTGAGAATGGACAAAGGCAGAAGAGGGGGCAAAGGCAGAAGCAGAAAGACCATTAAAAAGCTATTGTAGTAATTCAGGTGAGAGATGATGGCGGCTTGCACCTTGGTGGTAGAACTGGGGAGACAGAAGTGGTCAGATTCCAGATATATTTTGAAAGTAGAGCCAATAGGATTTCCTGACAGACTGAGTACAAGATGTGGAAGAAAGAGAAGAATGCAGAATGACTCTAGTATTTTTGCTGAGCAATTGAAAGGCTGGAGCTGCCAACAGAGAAGGAGAAGCCTCTAGGAGGGGCCAGCATGGGGAAAAGAGCAGGAGTCAAGCTTGGGCATATTCAACATCCAAATAGAGATGTCAAAGATGCAGTTGTATATATCAGTTGGGAATTCAGGAGGAAGGTCTAGGCTAGAAACAAAAACTTAGCAATTATTGGATACAGATGGTATTTAAAGCCATGGCTGAGATTACAGAGGGAGTGAGAATAGACAGAGAAGTCCAAGAAGTGAGCCTTGGAGCACTCCAATGTTAATAACAAGTTGAAAGAAGAGGAAGACCATCAGAGGAAACTGAGAAAGTGGCCAGAAAAGCATAAGAAAGTCCAAGAAATATGTAGTGTCCTAGAATCTAAGTAAAGAAAGTGTGTTATGGAAGAGAGAAAGATAAATTTGTCAATGCTTGAATTTGTCAAGTAAGATGAGGAGAAAGAATTGACCCTTGGATTTAGCAATGTAGAGGTTATCAGTGACCATTACAAGAGCAGTTTTGGTAGTGTGAAAGGGTCAAACTCCTGATTAGAGTGTGTTTAAGGGAGAACAGGAGGATAGGAAATGGAGGAAGTGACAGTTAATTTGAGAAGTTTTGCTGCAAAGTGAAGGAGAGAAATGTGATGGTAGTTGTCAGGGGAAGTGGGGTCAAGAGAGATTTTTTTTTTTTAGATGGAATTAATAACAGCATGCATGTGTGCCAACAGGAATGATTCAGCAGGGACGGAAAAGTTGATGATGCAGGAGAGAGAGGGAATACTGACTCCTTAAAAAGTCACTCTTGAAGGGATGGGATCTATAGTATAAAAGTACAAACAGAAGGACTGGCTGCAAATAGGGGCATGGAGAGTTCATTTAGAGAAACGGGTGGGAAGGCAGAGTTTTGGTACAGAAGTGGGAAAATGGCATGGCAGGAGATTATGGTAGTTCCCTTCTGAACACTTTGATTTTATCAGTGAAATGAGAAGCACAGTACTTCAGCAGAATATGAAGATACGGAAAGAATGATAGAAGTTTGAAGAAAGAGAAGATATAAAATAATTATCGAGGAAAGTGGAAGTGTGAATGAACTAAGGAAACGTTTATGCCTGTTGGGCAGCAAATGTTGGTATACATCAATGAAAAAAGAAAAAATCTCTGTCTTTATGAATCTTGCATCCTACAGAGTGGGCAATAAATAATAAGCATAATAAATACATTGTATATATAGTAAAGGCCATGTAGTTTCATGGTGGTACAAGTTAGATGGTTTTGTGTTTTTCTTTAGCCTTGTTCTGCTGTATGGCAGGGGCTTGCAGTATTGGATAATTTACATTTACCAGGGTTGTGGTTTTACCACGTAAGCCTGATAAAGAGAGAGAGTGAGGGGGTTACAGGTGTTTGCAAGATGGGTTATGAAGGAAGAGAATACATCAAGGGAGGGAGAAACAGTTAAAACATGGTAAGATCAATAGATTGGAGAATGAATGTGTTTAACCATCTGATACATTTGACCCGTCTTCTTCATCCCCACTTCCCTGCATTAGTTAATATGGTAACTAAGAACACTGCCTGGATTAGAATTCTAGCTCTATTAATTAGAAGATCTCTCTTCTGTTCCACTTTAATTTGTTTATCCCTGTCCAAAACACATTGCCTTAATTACTATAGTTTCATAATAAAAGTCTTGATATCCAGTAAGTCAAATAACCAAATAATTTTTCAAAATAGAGACAAAATAAATTTTCAGAAAAAAAAACTGAGAAAATTCATCACCAACTAAAGGAAACACAAGAATGTTCTTCACATAAAAGGAAAATGATTCAAGATGGTGGCTCTGAAATGTAGGAAGAAATAAAGAGCAAGAAAAGGCTAAATATATAGATAAATCTAAATGAATATTGCCTCTACAAAGTAACAATATTCTCATAAGGGGGATAAATAGATAGAGAAAATTATAGTACATGACAACAATAGTTTATAAATCAGGGGTGGATAAGTGAAGTTTGATAGTTCTAAAATCCTTGCATTGTTCTGGAAGATGAAAAGTACCACCGATTAGTCAAAGATGCATGTCATAACCTCTAGGAAGGAGTTAACTATTAAAGAGATAATAAAAGAATGCATACTTAATGAGTTAAGAGAAAGGAAACATAAATAATAAAAATATTCAATTGATCCAAAAGGAGACAAAAATTAAGATTAAAAAAGAAAGATAAAAATAATGGTGCAGAGCTAGCCCAGTGGCATAGTGGTTAAGATCATGGTCTCTGCTTCAGCAACCTGGGATTCCTATGTTCAGATCTAGGCACAGACCTATACACTGCTCATTAAGCCATGCTGTAGCAGCATCCCACATACAAAGTAGAGGAAGGCTGGCACAGATTTTGGCTCAGGGACAACTTTCCTCAAGCAAAAAGAGGAATATTGGCAACAGATGTTAGCTCAGGGCCAGTCTTCCTCACCAATAAAATAAAATAAAATAATGGGGCAAATAGAAAAAGTGAGGAGATAGAGAGGTTGGTGTTAAGATGGTGGTGTAGGTGGACTCAGAACTCACCTCCTCCCATGAACACAACCAATTTACAACTATTCTTGGAACAATTACCCATGAGAGAGAATGGAAAACTGGGTAAAAAGAACTCTTGCAACAAGGGACAGTCCTGACTGAGGTAGAAGAGGCAGAAATTCCCTTCTGGAGAGATAAAAGCCCACCTTTGCAAGCTGTGATGCTTCACGGCTGTCCGGGAGCAATCTTAAGGTATGCAGCCTTCCCTGGAGGAGTGGGGGACCTGAGTGGGGGAACATTACCATTGTAAGCATCCTTTGGACTCAGCACAACTGAGATGAGTGTCATAATATCTGGCATTGCTGGCTATTAACTACAATAGGGAATACTCCTAGAAAAGCTATTAGTAACACAAGCAGAAAAAAAATCAGCTCTTAAAGAGCCCATGCACAAATACACCTGTTTTGGAAAACAACCTAAAATCACCAGAAAGAAAGGTTAACAGTCCTTTCTTGAAAAGCGACTCACCTGATAGGCTCTGGGCACATCTCGATAAGAGGTGAGACCTCTCCAGGGACTGAGAAATTGGCAGCAGCCATTATTGTGACCCAGTACAGGCATGCTGACACAGATACTGGCAGACTCCATTGGAGTTCTTCCACTAGCCTGTTAGCATCAATTTAATCCAGCTCAGCCAGGGCAGGCAGCCTGCCCTAGGGACTGGCCCCACCCAACAGCAATCCCTCAAGTAACTTGTCAGCCTGCATAGACTTGGTGCCTGGATCCTCTGCAGGCAGGTGAGTGCGTCTGCCTCAGCAGGGCAGGGCATGTGTGAGGAGCAGGTGGAGTGTGGGGGACATTGGTGGAGTGTGTGGGGGCCTCTGCAGTGGGGCAACTGGGTCCACTCCAGGGGGTTGGGATGTATGCAGGGGCCAGGACTGTGTTGACAGTGTGTGTGGACCCATGGGGGCCATGGAGCTTGTCAGTGGCAGAAGACCTGTGCTTCTCAAATAGCCACATAGAGGATTGGCCCTAGCTTCCAAAGCCTGAAACAATTGGGTGCTCTTTTGTCTGGAAGCCAGCCCCACTCAGCTGCAATCCTGAGAGAGCTGAAAACAGCCTTGCAGGCCAGAGGCCTACAGCAATTGTAAGCACCTGAGCCTAACAACCAGCCACACTGGAGACCTACACACTTAATAGAAAAACTGAACAAGAATGTGCTATTAGACCTTGCAGCCAACTGTGCTGGGGTTCCCCAAACCCATTAAAGTGACTGAAGCGAAGAAGCCAACAAGAGGATATCACACTTGTAAATATCAATACACCCAACATAGGAACACCTAACTATATAAAGCAATTATTAACAGACATAAAAGGAGAATCAGACAGTAACACAATAATAGTAGGGGACTTTAACATTCCACTTACACCAATGGATAGATCATCCAAACAGAAGAACAATAAGGGAACATTGGCCTTAAATGACACATTAGACCAGGTGGGATTACTAGATATATACAGAACAGTCTATCCAAAAATCACAGAATAGACATTCTTCTCAAATGCACATGGAACATCTCCAGGATTGATCACATATTAGGCTACAAAAGAAGTCTCAATAAATTTAAGAAGATTGAAAGAATACCAAGCATCTTTTCTGACCACAATAGTATAAAGCTAGAAATCAGCTACAGGAAGAAAATCAGAAAAGCCAAAAAATGTGGAGATTAAACAAAATTCTACTAAACAACAATTGGATCAATGAAGAAATCGAAGGAGAAATAAAAAAAAAAAAACAGGAGAAAAATGAAAATACAACATGCCAAAGTTATGGGATCCAGCAAAATCAGTTCTAAGAGGGAAGTTTATAGCAAAACAGGCCTACCTCAACAAACAAGAAAAATCTCCAACAATCTGACAGGGCACCTAAAGGAATTGGAAAAAGAAGGACAAACAAAGCCCAAAATAAGTAGAAGGAAGGAAACAATAAAAATCAGAGCAGAAATAAATGAAATAGAGACTAAAAAACAATAGGAAAAATCAATGAAACGAAGAGCTGGTTCTTTGAAAAGGTAAACAAAATTTGATAAACCTTTAGCTAGACTCACCAAGAAAAAAAGAGAGAAGGCTCAAATAAAATCAGAAGTGAAAGAGGAGAAATTACAACAGACACCTCAGAAATACAAAAGATTATAAGAGAATAGAACAAAAAGCTATATGCCAACAGATTGGATGAAGTGGAAGAAATGGATAAATTCTTTGAATTATACAACCTTCCAAAACTGGATCAAGAAGAAATAGAGAATTTGAATAGACCAATCACAAGTAAGGAGACAGTAATCAAAAACCTCCCAAAAAATAAAAGTGCAAAGCCAGACAGCTTCCCTGGTAAATTTTATGAAACTTTCAAAGAAGACTTAATACATATCCTTCTCAAACGCCTCAAAAAAAAAAAGCAAAGGGGAGGGTAAGCTTCCTAACTCATTCTATGAAGCCTACATTACCCTGATACCAAAGCCAGACAAGGACAACACAAAAAAAGAAAATTACAAGCCAATATCACTGATGAGCATCAACGCAAAAATCCTCAACAGAATACTAGCAAATTGAATAGAACAACATTAAAAGGCCATACACCATGATCAAGTGGGACTTATTCCAGGGATGCAGGGATGATTCAATATCTGCAAATCAATCAACGTGATACACCACATTAACAAAATGAAGAATAAAAATCACATGATAATCTCAATAGATGCAGAGACAGCATTTGACAAAATACAGCATCCATTTATGATAAAAACTCTGAATAAAATGGGTATAGAAGGAAAGTACCTCAACATAATAAAGGCCTTATATGACAAACCCACAGCTAATATTATTCTCAATGGAGAAATCTGAAAGCTCTTCCTCTAAGAACGGGAACTAGACAAGGATGCCCGCTTTTACCACTCTTCTTTAACATAGTATTGGAAGTCTTAGCCAGAGCAATCAAGCAAGGAAAAGAAGTAAAAGGGATCCAAATTGGAAAGGAAGAAGTGAAACTGTCACTATTTGCAGATGACCTGATTTTATATATAGAAAACCCTAAAGAACCCACTGAAAAACATTTAGAAATAATAAACAAATACAGTAAGTTGCAGGATACAAAATCACATACAAAAATCAGTTGTGTTTCTATACACTAAAATGAGTTAGCAGAAAGAGAAATTAAGAATACAATCCCATTTACAATTGCAACAAAAAGAATAAAATACCTAGGAATAACCTTAACCAAAGAGGTGAAAGACTTGTACACTGAAAACTATAAAACATGGTTGAAAGAAAATGAAGAAGGTACAAAGAAATGGAAAGATAGTCCATGCTCTTGGATTGGAAGAATTATCATATTTCTAATGTCCATATTTCCCCAGCAATCTACAGATTCAATGCAATTCCTATCAAAGTTCCAACATTTTTCACAGAAATAGATCAAAGAATCCTAAAATTTATATGGAACAACAAAAGACCCCAAATAGCCAAAAGAATTCTGAGAAAAAAGAACAAAGCTGGAGGTATCACACTCCCTGATTTCAAAATATTCTACAAAGCTATAGTAACTGAAACAGCATGGTACTGGCACAAAAACAGACACACAGATCAATGGAACAGAATTGAGAGCCCGGAAATAAACCCACACATCTATAGATAGCTAATTTTTGACAAGGGAGCCAAGAACATACAATGGGAGAAAGAAAAGCCTCTTCAATAAACGGTGTTGGGAAAAGTGGACAACCACATGCAAAAGAATGAAAGTAGACCATTAGCTTACACTATGCACTAAAATTAACTCAAAATGGATTAAAGACTTGAATATGAGACCTGGAACCATTAAAGTTCCAGAAGAAAACATAGGCAGTATACTCTTCGATGTTGGTCTTAACAGCATATTTTCAAGTACCATGTCTGACTGGGCAAGGGAAACAATAGAAAAAATAAACAAATGGGACTACATCAAACCAAAAATCTCTGCACAGCAAAGGAAATCATCAACAAAAGGAAAAACAAAATAACAAGTGCGAGAAGATATTTGCAAACCATATATCCGATAAGGGGTTAATATACAAAGAATTCATACATCTCAACAACAAAACAACTAACAACCCAGTTAAAAAATGGACAAAAGATCTGAACAGACATTTCTCCAAAGAAGATATACACATGGCCAACAGGCATGTGAAAAGATGTTCAACATCATTAACTTTCAGGGAAATGCAAATAAAAACTACCATGAGATATCATCTCACTCCCATCAGAATGGCAATGATTAACACGACAGGAAACAATAAATGTTGGAGAGGATGTGGAGAGATGGGAACCCTCATATACTGTGGTTGGAGTGCAAACTGGTGCAGCCACTATGGAAAACAGTATGGAGATTCCTCAGAACATTAAGCATAGAACTACCATATGATCCAGCTGTTCCAATTGCTGAGTATTTATTCAAAGAACTTGAAAACACAAATGCATAAAGATACATGCTCCCCTATGTTCATTGAGGCATTATTCACTATAGCCAAGACTTGGAAGCAACCTACGTTCCCATCAAGGGACAAATGGATAAAGAAGATGTGGTATATATACACAATGGAATACTACTCAGCCATAAGAAATGATGAAATCCAGCCATTTGTGACAACATGGATGGACCTTAAGGGTATTATGCTAAGTGAAATAAGTCAGAGGGAGAAAGTCAAATACGGTATGATCTCACTCATAAGTAGAAGATAAAAACCACGACAAACAAACACATAGCAATGGAGATTGGATTGGTGGTTACCAGAGGGAAAGGAGGAAGGGAGGAGGAAGAAAGGGGTGATTAGGCATATGTGTGTGGTGGTGGATTGTAATTAGTCTTTGGGTGGTGAACACGATGTAATCTACACAGAAATCGAAATATGATGTACACCTGAAATTTATACAATGTTTTAAACCAATGTTACAGCAATAAAAATAAATAAATTAATAAATAAATAATAGTGAGGGGGAAAAAAGAAAAAGTGAGATAGCAGAGAGGTGGAAGGACATTATTTCGATGAGAACAAAGCAAAAGTAGCTCAAGATGCTGCCACAAAGAGAAAGTTAACGATTTTTTTTACAGGCTGAATTCATCAAGAAATCTAATTTATCATAGTGGCTTAAATTACATTTTTGAATGAATGACAATCAGATGGATGCACCAGGTAGGGCTGTTTCATTGTTATCAAATAAATATAAAAGGTGCCCTTGGAATCAGCACTAGCACAGGTACACACATAAACGCAGTCATGTAGGCACAGCTCCTCTCTCTCCACAAACACCTGCTTGTCCTAGTCTCACTTCTGCCCTCAGACACAGAAAGCACACCATGCACACTTTCTACAGGCACAACATTGTGCACTGACTCAGACAGACAGACAGGCAAACACCTCTTAGTCCTGGGTGTTTCTTGTTTGTTTATGTTTGTTTTTAGTTCAGAAGCTTCCTACTTCTTCAAGTATCTGCCTCTTTACTCTCTCAGCATTTCTAGAGACTGAAGAGGCTATCATCTTCTTATAAACTAGTGAGTTTTATACGTCCTCCAGTCACCACCAAGCTTTCTTTCAAACCAAGTAATTCTAACTGCTTTAGTCCCAGAATATCTTGAAATAGTGATCTGACCACCCGCAAGACTCATGAAGAGGAGAAATTCAGGTCAATAAAAGAAGAGAATCCTATGGTTATGGTAGACTGGATAAGGAGAAAAAAATTTTGAGGAAAAATACTTAACTAAATTCATGTCTATCACATAATTCCAGGACATGCCATAGTTTCAATCAGCGACACGCCCCCTCCCCCCCCACCCCCCCCCCCACTCCCCCCACCATACTCTTCCAGTCAGGTTCTGCCTAGCTCCAGGCAGCAGGCAGACCAGGATGGAGATAAGTAGCACATTTCAGAGTGAGTGCCAGAGCTGCTGCGTCCTGCTCCAGTCTTTCCTGATCTTTTAACTATAATACTAGTTATCGTTTATTAGGTGTCTCCTCCATGATGGGCACTTTACGCGCATTGTACCTAATCCTAACGATACCCTGTTTTGTGGATTCAGAGACTGAATCAAGAATTAAACTGCCCAAGGCTAGACAGCTAGTAAACGCAGATGTAAGATTCAAACCACGGTCTGCCTGACATCTCCTCTTATACTATGCTTGGCTTTAAAGTTCTCTTGGAACTCCAGAAAGCCATGGGATGACTTCTGTGTTAATAAGATACAGCAGGAGCAAGGACCAGCAGGTAATCCTGCTACCTGATTAGGAAGAAGGAAAGCCATATTTGTTGAGCATGCACTGTGTTGTAGGCACAGTATTAGGTTCTTTTACCTTTTTACTTCATTTATTCCTCACAATAACTTGGTAAGGAAGATGTTTTTGTCCTCATTTTACATATGAGGAAACTGAGGCCTAAAGAAGTGAGCAAAGAGCCCAAGGTCAAATGACTAATAAGATAGGAAGCTCTGAGTTTGAATCCCGCTAGCTTCATGATAACTTATTGCTCCCTGTTTTAGATCTTTCCTTTTCGGAGGAGAGTGGAGAAATTAAGAAAGGCATATAGGGGACTCACATAGGTGCTAGGTGTAGAGACAATTAGTATAGGGAGAACTCTAAGATCAGGGGAGGGCACTGAGACTGGACTCTGGTCCCGCTGGTGCAGTCTCAGACAGGACTTAACCTCATTGAGTGTCAGTTTCTTCTGGTAAAAAATGCAGGTTTTGAATTAGGCGATCTCCAAAGTCCCTTCCACCCTGAAGTTCTGTGTCTTTAAGTATTGAGAGAGCACCGAGAACGCTCCTCTTCTCCAAGGAACATAATGGGATTATTCCGGCCGGCTCTGGTTAGCTCTCGTGGTCCCTTGAGATAGTTCGGTTCAGTGGCCCCCAGACTAGACCTGGGGATGCAGAAGAGGGAGACGAATCTACTGTGCGCTCTCGTCCCTCGGCTGCCATATGATTGTTGAGCGGCCAGAAGCTGTCCCCCGCACAGGTTTAAAAACTGAGCGCCGAGGGAGTGACAGTCACTTGGGGGGTGGAGAGAGGGGTCTGGATGGCCCTCCAGGCGAGGCTCTCCGAGCACCCGGCGGCACCAGGCTGGTCGCGGACTTATCGGCCGCGGGGCGGGGGTAGCGGGATGTCCACCCGGCGCCCCCGACCCCACATCTGACTTTTCATGCTTGTAAAGCATCAGACATCTGCCGTTGATGGTTGCGCTTTTTGAACAAGGGTAGTGAAGCGCGCGCGCGCACACACACACACACACACACGTTATTCCTCTTCCTTCTTCTCTTATCCTCTCCCCCACCTCCCAGGGCGAGGCTGGTGCTCTGTTTTTCCCCTCTGAGCGGCGAGGTGGGGAGGAGAACCTTAAGCAGCCTTATTCTTCCGCAACCTGCACTTCCAAATCAGTTTTTGTTCATATGCAAGGAGAGAACCTCGACTCTTCCTTTGCTGGTGTCTCTTTCTCCCTGGCCTGGCTTTTTGGTTCCCAGGGGCCCTTGTTAAGCGCACTTCACAAGCCTTAAGAGGGACAGAAGCGACCGGTCAATGGAGGACAGACATAAATAATATACATGCTAAATAAGTGAACTACAGAAAATATTAGAGGGTAATGAATGTGATGGGGAAACATTAATCAGGCCAAGGAAATCAGATACGCAGGGAGGAAGTCGTTTGCAGTTTTAAATAGGGTGGTCTATGTCAGGATTTTAGTTTTTACTCTGAGAAAAATGGGAGCCATTGTAGGTTTTTGAGCAGAGGAGTAGCATGATATGACTTGAGTTTTTAAATGTTTACTCTGGTTGCTGTGTTGAGGATAGACTAAAGTGGATGTAAGTGGAAGTGGAGAGACTAGGCCGGAGTTCTCCTGTGCTATTGGCACAGCAATGAAAAAGGTGAGCAGTGGTTGAATTCTAGATATATTTTGAATGTACAGCCAGCAGGACTTCCTGACACCACACCCCAAAATCCTTCAGAAGAGTGACCTTTACTATTTTTAGATCTATATATATATAATTTTTTTTTTTTTTTTTAGCAAAAGGAGAATATGATTATTTGGCAGACGTGGTTAACATACCCGTCTTCTCTGTGTGTGAGCTTGGCAAGGCTGGTGACCTTGCCTTGTTTATCCAGAAATCCGTGTAGTACCTTGGACAGTTACCTTTGCTCTTAGTGACTGCCTTGCAGTTTGTTAAACTGAATGATTTTGATAATGTGTGGACATCACTCTTTTGTAGTTGAATATATTATAATAGTTGAATATGATAACTACTCAAATTTATATTCAATTGACTGTGAAACATTTTGTAACAAGTTTAAATTCAAACGATTATATTTTTTACAGCAACCAAGACAGGAAAAAAATGAAGAGAGTGTATTTGATTGGTAACATGGGTAAGTTGTGAAATATTAAATGTAAATACTTCTTGTCTTCATTCAAATTTGGTGTCTTTAATCAATAGTTATAGAGCCAGTACTTAAAGATTGTCTATAGGCAGCAATAGATTTTCCGTGCTGCCCCTGTGTTGTCTTAGGTTGGCTCATTGTAGTCAATGGCCCACATTGTCAAGATAGATGATAAAAGAGGTAAGGATAGGCTGGCTATGAAACAGAGCAAAGCTAAGTGGTTTACAGGGAAATTGAAAATAAGACATCTTCATCACACTATACAAATGAACCAATTTAAGGAAAATGCATCTCTGCATTTGTTTCACAAAAACCACCCCCAAATTTACCTTAAAATAAACTTGCATATAAAGAAAGTGCTTGTTAACTACAGAAATTTTTAAATAATTAAGAAATCTGTGTTCACATTTGGCTTCTGAGAAAATTGATTAAATGTGGAGTAAGTTCCACAGATGAGTGAAATCATACGATATTTATCTTGCTCCATCTGACTTATTTTGCTTAGCATGTGAAAGGGGAAAGGGGCACATTTTTACCATAACAGATGGCAACTAGACTTTTGGTGGTGAACATGATGTAGTCTATAGGGAAGCTGAAATATAATAATGTACACCTGGAATTTATACAATATAAACCAATGTGACCTCAATAAAAAATATATCTGTGTGGAGTTTAGGGATTCAGATTATGTTTAACACAATTCTCAGTGGTTTTCTGCTGGCACAAGGCAAGCCAGCATATTTTTGGAAGAAGTCTAATCTAGTTTTCATTTGTAATATGTCTCAGAGAGGTGGCTCAAGAAAATGTTTGCCCACTTTTGGTAAACATGATGTGTTTCAAACTATGACAGCCATTATTCAATAGCAAAGAAGTTCGTATTAAGTGGCATGTCAACTGAAATCTCCAACTTGGTAAGTAAATCACTGAAGACACCAAAACATCCTTAGTCTCGAACATTGCTGCACATTTCTCACCACCGCAAAGCCCCTATTCTCCACTCCTTTATTCTTGTGATGTTTTTGTTTAAAAGCCTCAGTGAGAATTTTTAAAAATTTAGTGCTTTAGAAAATAAATTGTTTGTAAAGCTAAATCTGGTTTTAATGCGTAAGTTTTAAATCTGCCTCCTTCAGAAAATAAAATAGCCCAAATCTTAAAGTAGAAACATAGAAAATTTCATTTGAATTTTAAAAGCTAAAATTTAAATTAAATTTAATCTTTTTCTTTTTTTTTTCAGCCTCTGAATAGTTACTTTTCTCCCTGAAAAATGTTCAGGGCAAAACCGTGCTCTAACAGGAGTTAGAAATGCATTGTTGTGATGAAAATCATTGAAAAGAAATCTAGGTTTACGTAGGATGTTGCTGTGAAATTCATACAATTTTAGATTTAAGCTGAGAGACAAAATAAATTTTTATTTAAATAATATGAAATGCATTTAAAACGTTCCTCAATTTCGTGTAAATGTTCAGTAAAGAGAATGTCACATGACGACCTGATCCCATGCTTGTAACCGTGGCCGATAGACTCAAGTGCTCTATCTCCATTTCCCAGGAGCTGCCAAATGAACCTTGGGGATGCTGGTCCCCTTTGTAGCAATTTTAGGGACCCTTCTCCATTTGCTCTTGACTTTACCTGCTCCCCTTGTTCTGTTCCAAGTTCCATCTGGCTTCTGACCCTTTATCTCTTCAGGCACTCTCGCTTGTCCTATGTGTTTGATGATGGAATTTGGCCTCCCCTCCCACCACGTGAGTCTAACCTCAGGCTGTCCCACCACATTGACCCTAAATGACTCACCTTCAGCTGTCATGGACCCCACTCTGCCAAGCCTGACTCATCCCGTTCTCCTGATGACTGTTCCTTGTCCCCAAAACGGGGTGTGGTGGGGGAAATGGGCACAGGGAAAAGGTTAAAAAGAAGGTGGAGATGCAAGGGACAGAGGGGAAAGTATAGAAATGGAAAAATAAGAGAAAGAATATATAGTCTGGAGGGCAGAGGAGGAAAGAAGAACAAAAAGAAAGAGCCATAGAACAATCAGTCAAAAATGGGGAGAAAAAGTGAGAAATTGGAGAGGACCAAAAGAACAGTGAGAGACAAAGTCTTGGAGTATTATGACACTGATTGGCTGGATAGTTGTTGGGTGTTGTGTACTTCACTATGACAACTGGTATCACCCCTCTAAGTAATAATGCTAAGTACATTGTACATTGACAGTACTAAGTCCAAGATCCTTGGTGGGTCCCACCGAGCCTTTTGTACTTCTCTCTAATGTCGTCTTCCACACTGTGTTCTGTGCACTTTAGGACTCAACTTTGTGGGGTTACCCGAGCACTCCATGCAGTTTCTAGTCACCTTGCTGTTCTAAGCCTAAACATCCGCACTTCCTCTGCACTCCCCAGTTCTTCTTCAGTGAACTCTCTCTCATCCTTCAAGATTCTGCAATGAGCATCACCTCCATGAGCAAGACGTCCCCAAAGTACACATATAGACACTCCGTAATGTTTGTTACACTTCACGAATGAGCTGCCTTTTAAAAACTAACTTAAACCTCTTACAGGAATCTTATCCTCAAAACTCAGAGGATGTGTTTCCCCTATTTGTAATTCTCCCTCTGAAATATTCTGAATGTCATTTTGAAGGATGTAACAGGTGTGTTCCTGAGTGTGTGTACTTAATGTCTACTCCTAGCTGTTTTAATTCACTACCACAGGAGCTCTGGAAGATCAAACAATATTTCTTAATGGAACCAAACTTTTATCTCTTCTGATTATATTGTAATCATTCAACCAAATAAGATACTGATTAAATAGAATCATATTGATTTCTTCACTGAATAGAAAATAAATAGAATCATGAAATTAATCTGTCAATGATTTGGATTGAAGTTCTCCTTCTTCTCTAATACATTTATTTGCCACGATTAGAAAATTACTGAGCTTAAATAAAAATCCAAAGAACATATGATTGTAGAAAATGAGAAATTCTATTCTAAAGGGTATTATTTTATTTCTTTTTTGTTTTTTTAGTTTCGATACTCTTGATTGGCAGGATAAATTACTTATGTCCCTGGGCACGATCATGGCTATAGCTCACAGGGCAGGTCTCCCCCTCATGATGATAGTGTTTGGAGAAATAACTGGCAGATTTGTCAATACCACAGGAAACTTCTCCTTTCCAGGTAAGCATTTCCCTACTTTTTTTTCTTAATGCGTAATACTCCTTTAACTGGATGAAAGCTTGAAAATTGATTTCACTATTTGTCATCTACTTGTTTAATTTTTTGGACATTTGGGTGACTCCAGATATCACAGAAGGAGTTATAAAATTCTCAGAAAAGTCCTCAAATATTCATTTAAATGTCAACAAGTAGGTGTATCCTGTTTGACTTTTAATATTGGGGAAGAAAATATGCAGGAAGCTTTGCATCTGAATAACGTAGGGAAGTCAGTCCCCTTGAGGGCAGTGGGACTATAACAGAGTATATCTATGCAGTGTCCATCCCATTATTGATTCCTCATGAATTTCAAAACACATCAATTAGCATGGCAGTACTTCTTTGCTGTGCTCAGCTTGTAGATCTGTTTCTGGTTTTCTTTTTTTCTCTCTCTCCTTCCTTCTTGTTAAAATTATACCCACATAGAATATACAATTTCTGTCTCTAATTTTTGGATCAACCAGGTTGAATGGAACTTGGTAGAACACTTCACTAAAGAGTGAATGGATTCAATATCAGAATGATGTGCTTTAAAGTTCACCTGAAAGACTAATTACTGAAGAGCCAAAGGAGTCCCATAAGTTAATGTCATCTATAAGAGGGCCTGTGACAGCAGCATTGGAGTGAGCTTCCAATGGACATAATTATTTTCATATTAGCCAAATTCAACGTAGAAAGGAAAATTTTCATGCTGTCTATCAACGCTGCAGTCTCAGTTTCTCCCAAGAGACCTAGTGGGCACTAGGCTGGAGAAAACTGAGTAAAGCTTCATTGGCACACAGATGGTGGAATATAAGAAAAAAACTGATAAAGGAAATGGAACCAAACTTTTGCAGCTTTCATCACAAAGATACCTGAGAGAAAGTGGATTCTCATTTAGATAACATCAGTAAGAGCTTTGAGTGTTCACTGATTGAGAACTACATGTTTGGTTAGCATTTAGGGCTTAAGTGTAATTACCTAAGAGAGTATGACTGCTTGATTTATACAATAGGATCTGTTTACATAAATATTAATGCCTTTTAGAAATCCAATAAAAGTGTCCTTTGAATAATTAAAGCAAGATCCAACAAAAACACAGTTTATTTATTCTCAAGTACTATTGTCTCTGAGAAGAAGCTGTTTATCATAAAAATAACAATAATAGTAATCTTTCATTGTATTTATTTCTGCTAAGTCCTATTTCACTTAACCCTCACAAGGACAATCTTACACAGTAGATAATATTATCCTCTGTGACAGATGAGGAAACTGAGGCTTGGAGAGCATGAGTAACTTGCCCAAAGTTAACATGGCTGGTGAGTATTTAGGACAGAATTCAAACTCAGGTCTTTCTGCCACCCAAACCACACTCATGACCATGTACCTTATACTGCCAATGTAAATAATTGTGCTTTCTCTTAAAAACAAAAATATGGTCATGTTTTAAATAGATTACTTGTGTTTGACCAGTGACCAAAACTTTAACACAAACACCATAAAGGTAAAATTGGAGTAAGATAGGATGATTTAAAAAGTCTTCAGTGTAATGAAAGGTAGGAGTTTTCTACATATTTTCCTTTTACTTCTTAGAGGATTTATAGACCTGTTGCACATTAATTTCTTATATATATAAAGCGGGATGATGCCCATGTTCGGACACCTCAATCAGAAATTGGTTTCAACGGAGGGTTTTAAAAATCATATTAATGGATGAATAGATAAACAAAATGTGGCGTATACATACAATGGAATATTATTCAGCCTTGAAAAGGAAGGAAATCTTGATAGTGCTGCAATATGGATGAACCTTGAGGACGTTATGCTTAATGAAATAAACTAGTCACAAAAAGACAAATACTGTATGATTCCACTTATGTTAGGTATCTAGAGTAGTCAAAATCATAGAAATAGAAAGCAGAATAGTGGTTTCCAGGGCCTAGGCGTGAAGAGGAAATAGGAGTTGTTGTTTAATGGGCATAGAGTTTCAGTTTTGCAAGATGAAAAACTTCTGGAGATTGGTTGTGCAACAATGTAAACATTACTTAACACTACTGAACTGTACACTTAAAAATGGTTAAGATGATAAATTTTATATGTGTATTTATCACAATTAAAAATTTTTTAAAAATAAGATTAAAACAGTGCAATGCATTTATCACAGATGAGTTTGCATTTGGACCAATTTTATTAGACCTGTTTTTGTTTTTACTAACACCATAATAATTCCACAGCTTTCCTACTTGGAGCAGTTTGCTTGTTTTTTACTTGTTTCTAATTATGCAACCAAATAGCTTTGAAGCCAGACATGACAGACAGGTGCCCTGTGCTGTGCTCAGGGCCAAATTCAAGGTCTCTTGGGGGAATGGCATGAGCAAGTCACTTACATACCTGTGATTGCTGGAGTGATAAAATCACCAGAGTTGCCAACTTAGTTTCAGAAGCCTCCAAGTTACATGCCCTGTGGTCCTCTGTAGCCATGCATGTTTGTCATTAGGCCTGTTTGCTATCTTGGAGAATTTGCAATGGGAAGTCCATCACATGTTACAAATTTCCAATGTCCACTCTTTGGTAGTTTGTAAAAATAATATTCTCATACTTCTTTGGAGAAAATCAGATCTTTAAAGGATATTCACTCTAAATCCAGGGAGCTCATTGATATGTTTAGGGTTGTAGAGTTTAGCAAAAATCACGGGCATTAAAAGAAGATAGAGTATTTTGCTGAGCTCACTAGTGCATCTCATACAGATGATGTTTATTTAGAGTCTATTCCTTAGAATTGTTGGATTCTTGGACAATTAGACATAATGGGAACCAAATGAAGAGGGAATGTTAGAAGAAAAAGAGGTTTAAATTACAAGAGGGTCTCACAATGATTTATTCTGAACAAGGCCCATCCTTGTCAACAGAGTAAAGCTACTCCATGACAAGGTCGTTCCCTCGCAATGACTCAGTTGTGCAGAAACTATTCTGCATCCAAAACTTTAACGACAGAGAATTGGAAACAGATTTTCTGCAGAATATTGGGATCTTGATATATTTTGTGCCAAGTCTATGTGACTGTAATAATCTAGGAAATTCTGTGGAGAAATCTATGTACCCTGCATGTCCTTGCAGTGCCTCATAGTTAAGAGGAAAAGGCATTTTTGAGCCCCTAGTTACCTTAATTAACTGTCTATACTGCTGTAGGGGAGGAAGACATTTCCTCTTCCCAAATGGGGGTTCGTCTGGCCGGAGAACCAATTAAATTCACATGAGACAGAATAGCAAGAGAAAATTAAACAAAGCTTTATGAGGAACCATGGCCCGGGGCCTTTCTTCCCGAAGGAAGACAGGGCACCGAAGAAGTGGGGTGCACAGAGTGGTTATATACCCCCAAACAGGGTGTTTCACATATGATTGAAATGTTCCTTTTACAATAGTCACGAGGCTGCTCTGTCAGCACAGCACTCGATGGAAATGACAGATAGGTCTGCTGTCCCAGTGAACGCCGCGGGGTGGCAGGTGTGTTGCCTCAGGCTAGGGGGTCACAGATGAGCAAATCGGTTCCCAGCCTAAAGAAAGATGCTTAATCTTTAAGGAGATGCCAATGTTGGGAGGGGGAGGGAAGTCAGTTACAGGAGGTTACCAGAGAAGCACAATAAAATGCAGATTTTAAGTCCTTGCCTTTGGTATTGATTAAGAGTTTCTAGAGAGAAGGTCATCTCCTTTCTTCTCCCTGGTACAGAGAGGAAGGCACCTTTTACAGATAGAGATTTACCTTACAAAAGTGTCCTAACAAAGGGCAAGTTCCATTCCTCAGAGCCTCCTTGCCTGTCCCAGTTTATCAAAAGCAATCAGCCTCAAATAATCCTGATGCCAAAGAGACATATCTTGGGGTGGCCAATTCCAGGTCCCTACACTGCCAAAGCTGCCTGGACAAACACCAACTCTTTGTTTTATGCTGAATATTTCTGTGTGATAAAAGGAGTGCTAGGCAGAATCAAGGAAGGCAGACACTGATTTACTTTGAGACTAAAAAGTGACAGTCAGGACTCCCTATGTAATGTCTCCCTGTATAATCCTTAAAGTATACAGTTATTATTTAGGCCCTTCACTCACCAGCTGTATGAACTTGGACAAATTACTTAACCTCTATAATCCTTACTATTCTTATCTTTGAAAGGGGATCATAGACTTACTGGTAGAATTAAATGAGAAGATTTATGTAAAGTATCTGGAACGTAGTAAATGATCAATAAATATTGGGGAAAACTAGCTGTAAGAACTTGGAAATGAAACAACCACTCTGAAATTATATTTCCCCATCTATAAAATGGGTGAATTATATGGGAGCTCTCTACAATGAATAAGCAGCTTCAAGAATTCCCCATTTCCTTATTATGGGATGCATTCAGGCAAGTTAGAGTGGGAGTTCTCCGTCCTGGCACTTTAGAATCAAGTGGAACTACTTCCTAAAAATATGATTCTCTAGACTCAGCCAGAGGTTCTGATTTAACTGGTCTTGAGTGGAGCCTGGACACCTGTATTTTTCAAGCTCCCCATGTGATTCTAACAGTAGATAGCATTGAGAATCACTGAATCAGACAACTACTTGGAGATTGTTTATGAAACTGAAGCATAATAGGTAGCATCTGAGAAGACCAGGCCTAGCCCCTTTTCAGATCTAGAATCCTATGAGATTTCCAGATCTAGAGTCCCATGACGCTTCTGGGAACACATCAACGTGCATTTCTCTCACCTTTGTCCTTAGGCAACAGAAACTCTTGGTTTCCTGGGGCTCTGGAGCTCCTAGAGTTACTAAATCAGAGTTAGATTGCTGTTCTTGGCCTGGGACCCTGAGAAAGGAGCAGGTCAAATTGGGAAAGCCCATAGATTCTTATTTCCAGGCAGCAGAGTCAATCTGAATTACAATATCTTCATTGAGAGGATTAAAAAGTTTGAGATACTGTTGGAGGAGAGTAAAACTCATTTAAAATTTTACCTGATTTCTAGGTCCGGGGGGGGGGGTGGGGGGGGGGAGGAATAGCCCTGTACACATTTATCTGGAGATTTCCCAAGGTTTTGAACAATGATTTCCACAAATACCACAGCTTTAAGATAGCTTGTTTGCCTCTAATTCCAAATACAGTTCCCATTTGGTATATCAAAGATGCCATATTTAAGGACTCAGGAAGAAAATGAGCACCCAGAACTGAACTGATAAGAGCAGAAGTAAAATAGGTAAACGGGAAATACCTACCCTGGGGTGTTTTCGCAACAATGCAGTGGTGACGCGTTATCCTATTGTTTCGTGAATGCAGTAGATATGGGCTGTTCCCTTTTTATGTTTTCACTTTGTGTTTTTAAAAAATGAAAATAAGTTGTCATCACATGAGTCAATCCTTATAGTATTGTTTTAGGAGCTGTGTAGTATAGTGTTAGCACTCTCAGCCTACCTGCTAGTTGTATGACTTTGAGCAAGTTACTTTGTTACATTGTGCCTCACCTTCCTCATCTGTAAAATGGGGATTTGTGAAATAGTCCTGCCTCATAGTTTTTTCATGCTGTTCTACGACAAGAAATAGGCTGGTTTGACATCAACAACACCACTGACCTCAATACATGGCTAACAGAGTAAGTATATTGTTAATGTCACACTTTCATAAGGAAATTAACCACTAACTATGTGAAAATTTATATGGGAAGTTTTTAAATGAAAAAAGTTACTAGATTAAGCATTTGATATGCATTGGGAATAGATCATCTGATAGCCATTTCCAGCATTTACAGCCTATGCCACGGTGTATTTTTCTTATCTGCTGGTTTTTTCTCCTCAGATATAGTAGGTTATGTCCTTATTTAAGGAGACACAATTTTAAAATATAACATTCCTCCAAACTCTTGCATGAATATAAAAAATTTAGGGCCAGCCCCTGTGGCCTAGTAATTAAGTTCAGCATTCTCTGTTTACACACTCTCCGTGCTTAGCATGGAAAAGTATACTTAATTTAAATTGATGTAAAAAACATTGTAATTCAGCAGAACCATTCTAGAATGGCATTTGTTCTTTTGTATCAAATCCTAGGAGCCAGTAATATTAATTTTAATTACCATTAAAAAATATGTTAATAGAATGAGCAACATTCAGGAAGAGATTAAATTCTAAAACAATAATAGTAATAACAATAAGAACAATCAGGTTTTGTCAACTATGTGCCAGAACTGTACTAACTACTTTCTCTAATTATCTGTCAACCTCATAATTATCTTGCAAGGTAGGCATTATTAATTGCATTTTACGGTTTATAAAACTAAAATCTAGAAGAATTGAGTAAGAACCCACATCCCATAAGTAGTGACTGCTTTATAACCTTGTACCCTGGCTTGACAGTGAAGGTCAGACTGATCAAAAAGAAAACAAAATAAAAAACCAAAAACAAGTGTGGGGACCTGGAATTGGCCACCCCAAGATATGTCTCTTTGGCATCAGGACTATTTGAGGTTGATTGCTTTTGATAAACTGGGACAGGCAAGGAGGCTCTGAGGAATGGAATTTGCCCTTTGTTAGGACACATTTACATTTGTAAGGTAAATCTCTATCTGTAAAAGTTGCCTCCCTCTCTGTACCAGGAAGAAGAAAGGAGATGACCTTCTCTCTAGAAACTCTTAATCAATACCAAAGGCAAGGACTTAAAAGCTGCATTTTATTGTGCCTGTCTGGTAACCTCCTGTAGCTGACTTCCCTCCCCCTCCCAACTTTGGCATTTCTTTAAGGATTAAGCATCTTTCCTTAGGCTAGGAACTGATTGCTGTGCTCACCTGTGACCGCCCAGCTCCAGACAATCAACTAGCCTCCTGCTACACCCACCAAGATAGCCGACCACTACCTGCTGTGTCCATCAAGCACTGTGCCGACAGGGCAATCTTGTGACTATTGTGGGAGGGACATTTCAATCACATGTGAAACACCCTGTTTGGGGGTATATAACCACTCTGTGCACCCCACTTCTTTGGTGCCCTGTCTTCCTTCGGGAAGAAAGGCCCCGGGCCATGGTTCCTCATAAAGCTTTGTTTAATTTTCTCTTGCTATTCTGTCTCATGTGAATTTAATTCATTCTCCGGCTAGACGAACCCCCATTTGGGGAGAGGAAATGTCCTCCTCCCCTACACAAGCAAAGGCCCAAGTCTAAGTACAAGAACATGTAAAATTCCTGTTCCTCTCCCAATGGGGCAATAGAAGAAGGATTTTCTTTTCTTTAGAGAAGGGAAATTGAGCGGTGTTAAGAGTCTAACTATTTGAAGAGTCCTGAATAATATTTATCTTTTGGTGCCATTCTTGATTGTCTTGGTTTCTCTCCTTCCACCTCAGCCTTGGCTTATGATGCTAGCCATGAAGGTGATAGTGAAGCCCTTCTATATCCCAGGGTTGAGAGTTCAATTCTGGAACAGCTACGAGAATATTTGTTGGACTGGGAGGGACCAAGGGAGATGGGTCCAGGCCAGTAAAGAGAAGTCCCAGATCAGTTCTAGTCCTGGCTGATCCTGAATTGGTTCAGTTCCCAGGAAGCTGGGTCTCACCAGGGCTTTCTTACTTTGATGGCTTTGTTCCTTAATCCTCCAACTATACAGGAGGTGAATATGGCTCAGTTTATGGATTGTTTACTTATTTTCACGTTTTCCCCCTACTTTGTCTGGTAGGTATCAAAAACATCTAGAAAATACCAAAAAGACTGGAATTACAAAAGCTATTTCAGCAAAAATTTCCATGGGCATTGCCTTCCTATTGCTATATGCATCATATGCACTGGCCTTCTGGTATGCATCCACTCTCGTTATATCAAAAGAATATACTATTGGAAATGCAATGACAGTAAGTTGTTTTTCTAATATTTATGAAGAATCTGAAAATTTTCTTTATCCATGTACCTTTTCTTTTCTTTCACAGTCCTCCTTTTCAAGAGATGAGCCATGATTACAGGCTTTTTTTCTTTTGGTGAATCTTTGCTCTGTCCTGTGGGCAGAGCTGGCCTTCTAGAGTACACAAAACGTAATTATGAGTGGGGGCAAGAAAACAGCATGTAGTTAGACTAATTGAGAAACATATACAACATATAAAAGGAAATAAAAATTGAATGAATTTGTGAGTGAACAAATATGGATTGGAGCCATCCTCATTCTGCCCTGTAGTTTCATTATATAAGAGAGTAAACATTATTATAGATAGGTCATAGTATGAGAGAATATTAAATTTACATAGTATAAAACATCAGCCATCTGAAATACAAGATGAAAAGCTATAGCTTGTTTTTCTTTTTCAAAATGAAAATAGCTTCATTTTATGATAAAAATAATATATACTAGTTATACAAATGATTAGAACACAGAATTTTAGAAATTGGAAATTACTTAGAATTACTTATAATCTAATAATCCATATATCCTTAATGATAACTTTTGGTGAATATCTTCCAGACCATTTTCTATATATACACGTTTTTTTCTTTTAAAACTGGGATCATATTATTCATATTTTTTGTAACCTTTTTTATAAACTAGCAATAGTTTGTGACCATCTTTCCATGTCAGTGACAATCAGAACAACATGTAACCATTCAAATAGCAATGTTTTAAAACCTGCACTTCCCTATCTTTCTAAACAGAAACAATTTGGCCCTTTGATGATGGCATGAGGCCATTATGAAATTTAATTATTTCAAAATGTTTTCTGGAGTGGTCTCTTCAGACTCCACTGAGGCGCTGAGGGCTGTTTGGCCGGATGAGCTTTCATAATTGCTGACTCTATTTTTTTCTCGTTTTGGTCTCCTTTCTGGTTGTCAGCTTGGAAGCTCTCCACCTTTCTTTGCTTCCTCATTTGCTAAATTTTGTGAAGAAGGGAGATTGAATCCTGACTTTCCCATTCACCTTTTGTGATGAGTGTGTCCTTGCTGGCCTAGGCCCCTCATTTGTAGTATGTGGACAGTGACACCTCCCCGGTTGGGCAGGAGGGTGCTGTCCACGAGGCAGGGAGCCCAGCAACAGCCTCAGCACCCAGCGAGAGCCCTAGTGCATTCACTTTATAATCTATCATCTATATTGCAGATAGCAGATGGATATTTGAGGGATATTTGAGTCCTGGGTGTGTGAAGTCTTATTGTTACTGTCTTCTGAGAAAACCCAAACTATATATAGAATTTCACCATGCCCAGAGAGAAAGGAGTAATTTCTCTTCATTTATGTTTTTCTCATTTAAATTATGCTAATAATCTGGATTCCTGAAGCTATATTCTTGGCTGTTCTATATCAACTTATTTTCCTTGTGAAAAAAAATGTGAAGGCAATTGTGTTGTTTTGTGTGCTATAATACAGAATAATTGTGTAAAGGAATTATTAATCAGTGTACACAGGTGTGATTTAGTGTTTTATAATGTGTGAACTGTTACTTTGTATATTAAAAATCTTTTCAAAATATGTATGTAAAATGGTACTTTTTTGGGAAAATTCCATGGGGCCAAAATCTACCATGTTTCGCCTTGAATATTCTGTGTAATGCCGTGCATAGTTAGAGAAAATCATATAGGACTGAATAATAATACTGATGGAAGATGTTTACCTCTGGTGGCATTAGCTTCAGAGTCAAGGAAATAGGTTTGAAAAATCTTTCTGACTGTGTAAATTCAGGAGAAGAGCAACAGATAATTTGGCAATCTAGACAAAAATATTTTTGAGGTTGAAGAAACCCATTTGTGCAATAAAATGCTATATTAACCTTGTAAATTTTGCTCTTTTGCTAAAAAAATTTTGAAAGTGGTAAACCTAAACTCAATCTTTTGTATCGTGTGTATTTCAGACAAATCATATTTGAGATAGTAATGGATGCCAGAATGGGGCTTTTAACTTTTTCTCATGTTCTTTTGCTAAGGTCTTTTCTTCAATCCTGATTAGAGCTTTCAGCATTGGACAGGCTGCTCCATGTATTGATGCTTTTGCCAATGCAAGAGGAGCAGCATATGTGATCTTTCATATTATTGGTAATGGAAGTCATTTATTATTTTAATGCTGAAAAATTCTTTGAGGCTTGGAGAATTAAATCTGGCTTTATTTTAAATATCATGTGAAAATTGATTGTGGGAAATTAACAACCTCTTCTTAGTAATGAATGAAATAAAACGCCTCATTAATATTTCTAAAAGTTTACCTTTAAGTAATATAATAACACCGATCTCATTTTGGAAAAGTACATCTGTACTAGTGTCTTATTATTAGAATTCAGAGCAAAGATATCTGTCTATCTAATTTTTCTCCTTTTCTTTTGCACTTTGTAGCCAGACTGAGAATATTATGACTTCTATACAGGATGAGTGGGTGGAGAAATTATTGGTAGGACCAGAATTGACAGGGTTGCCTCCCTAAAAAAAAAAGATCATCGCAATGTTTGATATGATTTTGAATCAAATATATTGAATAAGTTATACTAACTGCACAAAAGAAAGAAAATAATTTTGACATATTAAAAAGTATATCACTGCATTTACCCAGATAAACTGCAAAGTAGGTAACTGAAATTTGATCATTTAATCCAAGCAATTGCTCCTGTTTCATTGATCTAAGTCATGAGAAAGTTTCTCGGCTTCCGAATACTTTGAAAGTTTACATTGATCCTAAATAACTTGGCCCTAACCAATTGTTCAGTCAGTCTTCTCAAACCAATCCATTACATTTATTGTTGGGGAACAAACTAATTTTCACTAAATGCTGAAATGCCTGGCTATATCAATTATAGTATGTTTTTGTTATTGCAGTTGTATAAACATGCGTATCTGACTATTTAGAAACTTTATGAAGCTACACCAAAAACTTAAAGTGAAATATTGTATGAAATTAAATGAATATATCCCTTATGTACTTTTCAGGAAAAGCCTATTTTCTGAGAAAGACTATTTCTTAAACACACACACATACACGATCTTCACCTTGCATTCTGTCTCCTGTGAAGAAGATTGTGCCATTCCAGGTCTTATTTTTGGAATTGCTGAATCATATTCCTTTAAAATGCAATTGTTTGTCTTATGGAATAGTCATTGATTTTTTTTTAAATTTAGAATCCTAAAATTGACAGTTTTCAGAGAGAGGGCACAAACCAGACAACATCAAAGGGAATTTGGAGTTCAGTGATGTTCCCTTTTCTTATCCAGCTCGAGCTAATGTCAAGGTACTATAAGCAATAGTTGTAGAAAATCTTAACTCAGATTGATTGTTTAATCATCTTAAAGAATCTATAGTCTCTATTATTTTGATATTTCTATGCTTTTTCCTTTTGGGATTATATTCCCTCATTGGATACTTTTTTCAAATTCAAAATTGAATCAAATTATTCTCCTTTTAGGGCTTTGTAGTGAGATATATTCTTTTTCTTTCTTTTCCCTTACAGATCTTGAAGGGCCTCAGTCTGAAGGTTCAGAGTAAGCAGACAGTGGCCCTGGTTGGGAACAGCGGCTGTGGGAAAAGCACAATGGTCCAGCTGATACAGCGGCTCTATGACCCTGAGGAGGGTATAGTAAGTGGGAAGAACCAAGTTTTCCAAAGTGGGAAGCTGGGTACCAATTAGCCCTTTGAAATTGTTTTTTCAGTAACAAATTTGCATGTGAGTCTAATTTTGGTAAAAGGTCTACAGAACTACACTGCATCTGGATAATGCATTCAAACCTTTGGGCTGGTTTGGCAGAAGTATTCAAAATGATAAAAGCCAAAGAAGCTAGACACCACTCTCTTCTGTTCTGATTAAGCTTTTCTTACCCACTGAATCACTGGAAAACAGTCATCCAACCACTGAGAGGATTTTTTCCAATGAGTTACTGGGTTTGGTCAAAAACGATCCATATAGCAATTGTTGATAATCTGGTAATCATGATCACAAGAAGTCTTAGGATAATAATTAAATTCATCAAAGACAGTTGAATTTTCTTAAATGTTGTAACATCTGAAAGGAAAAGTGGGATAATCCCTTAAGAAACTTCTGGGGGTGCGGGGACTAACAACCTAGGGTATATTTTTTTGCCTTCTAAAAGTTTTGTTATAAATTCAAACTTACAGAAAAGTTGCAAGCAGGGAATTCACATATACCCTTCACTCAGATTTGCTAATTGTTTATATTTGACCAACTGCTTTATTGTCCTCTCTCTTTCTCTACACGTGCGTGTATATAACACACACCCACACACACACATACGTGCATATTTTTTTCTGAATCTTTAAGAGTAAGTTAAGGACATCATGCCCCCTTGATCCCTACATCCTGCACAATATATTTTCTGAGAAGAAGAACATTCTCTTACATAACCATAAAACAATTATCAAAATCAGTAGATTTAACATTAATACAATATCAGCCTGCAGTATATACTCAAATTTTATCAATTGTACCAACTTTAGAACATTGAGTTTATCTGAAATTAAAATGTATTGTAATTCAACAATTATGAAAGCAGATTACAAGTTACAAAGAAAGACAAAAAACATAAAAAGGCAGAGAGATAGAAGAGAGATTGTAGGGATGAATCCAAAAGTTTCTAGGATACATGAATTATTTGTTTATTTAATTTAATAAAATTAATGAACAGTCTTGGAAAAATCTAATATTACTAAGAAGGAACATAAGCCCATCCTCATTTACTAAAGCAAACTCTAGGTTTGTTCAAGTGTAAATATCTTTTTTCATTTTTAAAAAAGAACCTAGTGGGGCCAGCCAAGTGGTGTAGTAGTTCAGTGTGCATGCTCCTCTTTGGCAGCCTGGGGTTCTCCAGTTTGGATCCTGGGCATGTGGACCTACACACGGCTCATCAAACCATGCTGTGGCAGGGTCCCACATACAAAATGGAGGAAGACTGGCACAGATGTTAGCCCAGCAACAATCTTCCTCAAGCACAAAGAAGAAGATTGGCAACAGATGTTAGCTTAGGGCCAGTTTTGCTCACCGCCCCCCCCCCAAAAAAAACCAGTAAAATACTAACCATTGAGAATAAGCATTTCCAAATATCTTACTTTTAAAATTATTGGAGTAATACATATTTTTTTAGAAAATATACATGCAGCAGAAAAACATCTTCAGAAATTCTATAACTCAGAGATCTTCACTGTTCACATCATGATTTAACAATTTTCTTACTACTGAAATAGTAGGAGAAATGCCCAGTTGATTAATTCAGATTTTCTTAAAAATTTCTCCAATAAAAATCAGTAAAACTGTAATAAAAGAAGGTAATAAATTGGAACAAATGATTTATGATATATATGGGAAAACATTTAATATTTGAAAAATTAATATGAGTCTATAATAAGATATGAACATGCAAATGTTTCAAGAATAAACATAGATTTGTAAAAAGTTTCAAGAAATGTTCAGCCTTACTTATAAATATATACAAATTAAAAATATAAGCTACCACATCACACCTATTAATTAGAAGAAAAATATTAAAATGATAAAACCTGGAGCTAGTAAATTACAATGAGGCAGATATATTTATATATTCCTGCTGATATTGTAAATTATTAAAATCTTTTTATAGCATTGTTTATTCAACCTTTATTCAGCAAATAATAAATGCCCAACATACAGGCAAGCAGTTGTTATGGGGGAGGAAAAAATAAATCACAGTCTTCAGCCTGGTAATTCTCTACTTTGACAATTGTAAAAGTAGAGATTGTCCTTCACTGGTCCTTGAAGGAAGCCAAATGTCCAGCAGGTGGGAAATGCTAAAGTAAATTATGGTATATTACATATAGTGAAATATCATAGCACCATCAAAATGATATTTAGACTAGGTAAGTGGACATTTTTATTCAAATTTAATAATGGTAAGCAATAATAATAGTACACCCAAAATGTATAACCCAATATTGCTTATGGAGAATAGTCCATCCATGAAAAAACTGTATATATACAATAATAAATATCAAGAGAGCATACACTTTTTATTTTTATTCTTGCAAATTGCTGTTTATTTCCGATTCTCACTTCTAACCACTGAAATAAGTTAAATATTAGCTAACACTTTTTTCGTAACAAATTAAAGTCTTGATGCTTTAGATATCAGATGACTTAAGATATTTAATATAAATATTTCTTTCTTTCAGATTAACATTGATGGGCAGGGTAGTAGGACCTTTAATGTAAGGTATCTGCGGGAAGTAATTGGAGTCGTGAGTCAGGAGCCAGTACTATTTTCTACTACAATTGCCGAAAGTATTCGTTATCGCTGAGATATAACCATTGACGAGAGAAAGAAAGCTCTCAAAGAAGCCAGCGCCTATGAGTTTATCATAAAATCACCACAGGTAAACACTCTGTTAATGTAGTTGTCCTCAAAATTAGAATTTCACCCCATACACCTGAGGTCTTTCCTCAAAGGTTAAGCTAATAATGTTTGAGATGCAAGGTTGTCCAACTTTGCTAGGTAAGTACCTTGAATTATTCAGTTGGAGGTTTAAGGAGTATAGTCTGGTACATGAATCATATAAAATTTTATACAAAATATGTGTTAGTAGTTTTTTAGAACTCCGTATTGATTTATTTCATTAAAATTTATGACTCATTACTATATCAAAGTGAAGCTCTATGTTGTCTTGAATTTCTAGATCCATAGCTTTTTCTGTTTAAAATACTTCAAGAACTCCTCCATCTTTTCTGTTGTAGAAATTTGACACCCTGTTTCGAGAGAGAGAGAGGGGCCCAGCTGAATGGGGGACAGAAACAGAGAATCGCCATCGCTCGAGCCCTGGTTCATAACCCCAAGATCCTTCTGCTGGATGAGGCCACGACAGCCTTAGACACTGAAAGTGAAGCTGAGGTACAGGCAGCTCTGGGTAAGGTCAGTAGACCCTAAACACCTGAAGGACCAGCAAATTGAAACTTTATTGGAAATTTTTGCCAATGCTTTACAAATCTAGATTGAAAAGCATGAACATAAGAGCAAATGAAGCTCTCTCTCAGGGCTTTATTGATTTCTTTTTTGTGTCAGGTTGCATTGCAGAGAGGGGTGGCTAGCCCAACTCACTGGCTTGCTTTGACGGAGGTGCACTGAGTTAAATCCAGGCCTCTGCGATGAGCCACTTGGCTTTGGTTTTTTCTCACAGGTAGGTTTTAGCTTTGGTCAAAAGTAGTTGCGTTAAAATGTGCAAAGAAAAATCTAGTTACCTAGACACTGGTCCAGCTGAAAAACAGTTCAAAATACTTGCCTTATTTTGTAGGCAGTAACATCATCTTTATCTATTCATGAAGGCGGATGGATGCTTTTCTGGAAATGAAGTTCAGCTTGTATGTTTGTCTAAGCATATAAATAAGCCACACATTTTAAGAATGCAGACCTCATGTGCCCAGCTCAGATATCTCTAAACCTGTCACTATCATCTTTACCAGCTGAAGCTTCACAGGAGGAACATTATCTTGGGATTCTTTTGGGGTCAGTGCTGATGTCATCAATAATAAGAACACGATATAAAAACCGGAGTCAGATGACACCATATACATGGGTTTCAAACACGTAAATGTCATAGATATATTTGATTTGAGAAAGTTTGGTAATAAAATTTGCAAGGTCCTTAACAGAGTCTATCCAAATTACCTCTTGCAATTTTAGAGACAAGCTGTATGAATCTTATTTTCTGAGGAAAATTTATACCTGAATCCTAAGTAAAGGCAACTGCTTTATGTGCTATAAACTGTGATTAATCAATGCTTCCTGGTCTATCAGATTAATATTTGGCTTATCTTATATAATTTAATTTAATAATGACTAATGAGATGGTGATAATTATCCCTCACAAATTCTTGCACTGAATTATATTGCTTTCATGTATGTTAAGTCATAATATTAAGGAACCAAAATATAATATTTATGAGACTGGTATTTGGTTGGTTAATTAGAAGTGAGTTAAAGCAGGAAATCATAAAAAAAAATACATACAACAATTAATTTTAACTTAAAACTTATAAATGGACATGCATGTGTTGACATAGACTTTTTAGGCAAAGTCAGGTAAGATAAGAGAGATATTTATGAGAAAAGAAAGTCCCATTCAGCCCTAGGGCCCAGGTCCCAATCCTGTCCAGGATACAAATAATCAGTATATTAGCCCTGCTGAGCTAAAAGAGCAGAATTTATTGGATGTGTTGTGTTTCACGATGTGGATCTTGTCAGAGAAATTGTAGCCTTGCACGTTTCAATTCATATTTGGACAAGTTACTTCACTCAGTTTCAGCAATTTGTGTTTTATAGGAGTGTGGCCCACTCCTCAGTTGATGACCTTTTACATGTCAACTTTAAAAATAGCTAACTAGTCATTCATAATTTTTAAAAATCCCCCCAAAAAGCCACTAGCAGCTTGGGGTGGTGATTAAGAGCACAGGCTCTGGTGCTAGACAGGCTGAGGTTGGAGTCCTGGCTCTGTCTTTTTCTAGCTGTATGACCTTGGGCAAATTAACTAACTTCTCTAAGCCTGAGATACTGCAGAAGTAATCGTCATGGGGAGAGAAAGGGGGAGAAATAATGTCGTAGGATTACTGAAAAGATTAAACAAAGTATTGCATGTAAAGTTATTAGCAAATGCCTGGCACACAGAAAACAGTTGGTATTGTTAGCTGCTGCTATTGTTATAGTGATTACCATTATCATGATTATTATTAATTTTATTAATTGCTCAATCAGTTACCTATTGCTACATAACAAACCATCCCAAATTAAGACTTTAAGACTAATTATCTACAATAATTCCATAGATTGGCTGGGTGGATCTTCTGCTATTTTCACTTGAACACATGGCTGCATTTACCTGGAGGGTTGACTTAGTTAAAATGGTCCAAGATGGCCTCACTCACATGCTAGCTGTTGGGTGGGCATCTCATGTAGCTTGTTATACTCATACAATATGCTAAACCTGGCTTCCTTATACGGAAATCTCAAGCCAGTATACCCAGAGAGCAAGGGCAGAAGCTATAAGACATCTAGAAGTTTAGACTCCAGACCTCACATAATGTCACTTTTACCACATTCTGTTGGTCACAGAAAGTCACAGATCTGGCTCAGATTGAGGGAGTGAGGAAATAGATTCCACTTCTTGATAGGTGAGCTGTAAAGAATCTGGGATCATAATCTTCCAAAGCACATTCCTTGCCAAAATTGTTTACATTTCTCCCATGTGCAAAATAAATTCACTTCTTACCAAGACCCTCAAAATTTTCATACAGTTACACATCAGTCTCAAAGTCCAGTATCTGAAGATCTGTATGTGGTCCAGACATGGATGAGGTTCTTCATGCTAAGCTCATCTTGATCCAGAGACTTATGAACTAAGGAGACAAGTTATCTTCTACACATACACCCAACATATAATGGTGATACAGGGACAGGATAATCATAATAGACATTCCTGTTCAAAAAGGAGAAGAACGGGAAGCACATAGCAGTTACTGGTCCACAGCAATTCTGAAATGCGGTCAGGTTCATGTTGCTAATCACCCCACTGCTCCAGGGGAAGGGAATGTTTCTTGATTAAGGCCCAATTCCACCCCCTAGTAATGGGTTCCTTAGTCCATTGTTCTCCTTGGTTCTGGGCTCCACCCCCTGGGCTCTTGGATCCTCCTCTAAGAAGTCTTTCATTTTCCATAAAAAAAATGGTGTATGTCTGCAGTTGAGTAGCTTTCTCGGTGTGCTTTCTACTCATAGAAATTTAGGACCCATTTTGAATTTTCTCAGCCTCTTTTAGTCCAAACTGATAGACTTTCTTAAAGACTTTGTGAGTTTGCTTAGAATCTGACTGGTTCACTCAAACACCAAAAGCTACAACTATGATATTTTTCAAGACAAGCTTCTCTCTACTTTGGGCTGCGTGTGAAGCTGCCATGAGAATACTCTTACTTATGAGTCTTAGAAGCCCTTTTATGTAGCCAAGACTGTCTACTAGAATCTGCCTTAAATCTTTCAGAGATTTTAACAAAAAACTTACACCTATACCCTGATTTGATCCTCATTTTGCTGGATAACTAACAATTCATTTTCCAACCCAGCAAGTACTGGGTCTTCTATGTTGCCTCTAAATTCTCCTTGCAAACCAAATAGCTCCTTCTTTAGCTCATCATTCTCCTCCCAAACCTTATCATATACAGCCAGCGGAATCCAGTTGGCACTTTCAACATTCTGTTTAGAGATCTCTGGAATCTCCTTAGCCAAGTGTGTAAGTTCGTTAGCTACAATATCTTTATTCCAAGTTACTGCAGGAAACATTTTTTCCAATTATTCCAAGGTTAAAAAACACAGGTCACCATCTTTCTAGGCTCCAATAGCAATTTCCTTACTTCTCTTTCAGTCTCCACTAAGGATATCATCACCTCCCTTCCAGCCACTGCCTACCACTCAGATCTCAGTCCCCAAGCCAATGTTGCATGTTTTAGATTTTTGCTACACTAGCATCCCAATCTAATCACCAATTTCTTTATCAGTTGCTTTAAGCCAAAACAATGGGTTGGCTGGTGTGGATCCTCTGTTGGTTTTGCCTAGTCTCACTCAGGCAGCTACTTTCATCTCAGGGTCAGCTGGCTTGGAACGTTCAAGATGGCCTCACTCCTGTGCTTGGCAGTTGGTGATCTCTATTGCCTGAGGCAGCTCCATTCTACTCCAGGAGGCTTCTCATTCTCCAGTAGACTAGACAAGCTTCCTTTCACTGTGGTTTCAAGGTAGTATTCAAAGACGCAAACACACAAGCTGTAAGGCCTCTTGAAGCCTAGGCTTTGGAAATTGCAAAAGCTTTAATTCCTTCATTCTTTTGGTCAAAACAAGTCAAAAGGCCTGCCGAGATCTGAGGAAGTGGAGAAATAGACTCCCCCTCTGGATAGGAGTAGCTGCAAAGTGTCTGTGGCCATGTTTAATCTGCCATAGTTGCTATGAATAGTTTATAATCTACCTAATTGACTCTATACTTTACAAGATAACTAAACTGATGTATTTTGCAGACAATAAACCATATCTTTAAAAGGGAAATCCTTTATTATTGCACTCCCCACAATGATACTAGTCAGCCAATTGGACAGTCATTCTAAGCTACAAACCAGCTTTCTTTTAACAATGAAAAGTTGAATTTTGTAATTTATTATCTTTCCCCTGAGGAGCATAAGGATATACCACTATTATACTATCTACTGTTATTCCTCCCTGATTCCTTATCCAGGAAGAAAAATATTTTCCTTTTGTGGATCCTTTATACATTTATCAGTACCTCTTTTGTGGCACCAACTTATCATAGTTAGCTATTTATTTATATGCCTTCTTTCTCCTAGAAAGAATAAACCCCTTAAGAGGCAGAATTAATAAATGGTTCATGCCTGTGTCTCTATAACACTTAATCCAGTGCCTTGCATATAGTAGAACATAAATAAATATTTACTGAATTGATTACCATGGTCCAGCCCATTGAGATACTACATGTCTTCATTAAAAAAACATTGTAATGCCATATCAGCTTTTCACTCAATAAATAACAACTATTTATCAAAAATAAATAATAGGTTTTTCAAAATGAGATCTTGAAGAAGAATACAAAAACAGATTTGCTATTTTATCTTTTTGTAAGCAATAAACTACTTTCCCTTTCCACCCCAACCTACTATTTTTGTTATTGAGTTTCTAATAGTTTACATCAATGTGAGATTTTAGTTGTACATTATTTCTTGACTGTCACCACACAAGTGCTCCCCTTCATCCCTTGTGCCCACCCCCTTCCTCTGGTAATCACTGAACTGTTTTCTTTGTCCCTGTATTTGTTTATATTCCACATATGAGTGAAATCATCTGGTGTTTGTCCTTCTCAGACTGGCTTATTTTGCTTAGCATAATTCCCTCCAGGTCCTCCATGTTATTACAAATAGGATGATGTTGTCTTTTTTTATGGCTGAGTAATATTCCACTCTCTCTATATACCACATCTTCTTTATCCAATCATCAGTCAATGGGCACTTGGATTGCTTCCTTGACTTGGCTATTGTGAATAGTGCTGCAATGAACATGGGGAGCATATGTTATTTTGGATTGTTGATTTAAAATTGTTTGAGTAGATACCCAGTAGTGGGATAGCTGGGTCATATGGTAGTTCTATTTGTAGTCTTTTGAGGAATCTCCATAGTGTTTTCCATAGTGGCTGCACCAGTTTGCATTCCCACCAGCAGTGTATGAGGGTTCCCTTCTTTCCACACCCTCTCCAACATGTGTTATTTTTAGTCTTAGTGATTATAGCCACTTTAACAGGCATAAGGTGGTATCTTAGTGTAGTTTTGATTTGCATTTCCCTGATAATTAGTGATGTTGAATATCTTTTCACGTGTTTATTGGCCATCTGTACATCTTCTTTGAAAAAATGTCTGTTCATCTCCTCTGCCCATTTTTTGATCAGGTTGTTTGTTTTTTTCTTGTTCAGTTGTGTGAGTTCCTTATATATTATGGAGATTAACCTCTTGTCAGATATATGATTTGCAAATATTTTCTCCCAGTTGGTGGGTTGTCTCTTTGTTTTGATTCTAGTTTCTTTTGCCTTGCAGGAGCTCTTTAGTCTGATGAATTCCCACTTGTTAATTTTTTCTTTTGTTTCTCTGTCTGAGAAGACATGGTATTTGAAAAGACCCTTTTTAGTTCGATGTCAAAGAGTGTACCACTGATATTATCTTCCAAGATTTTTATAGTTTCAGGACTTATCTTCAAGTCTTTGATCCACTTTGAGTTTATTTTTGTGTATGGCGTGAGATAGCGATCTACCTTCATTCTTTTGCATCTGGCTGTCCAGTTTTCCCAACACCATTTATTGAAGAGACTATCTTTTCTCCATTGTATATTCGTGGCGCCTTTGTCGAACATTAGCTGGCCATAGATGTGTGGTTTTATTTCTGGGCTTTCAGTTCTGTTCCATTGATCTGTGTGCCTATTTTGTATTAGTACCATGCTGTTTTGATCACTATGGCTTTGTAGTACATTTTGAAGTCAGGGATTGTGATACCTCCAGCTTTGTTCTTTTTTCTCAGGATTGCCTTAGCAATTCGGGGTCTTTGATTGCCCCATCTGAATTTTAGGATTCTTTGTTCTATTTCCATGAACAATGTCATTGGGATTGTAATTAGGATTGCATTGAATCTGTAGATTGCTTTGGGTAGTATGGACATTTTAACTATGTTTATTCTTCCAATCCATGAACAAGGAATCTCTTTCCATCTCTTTATGTCATTATCAATTTGCTTCAGTAATGTCCTATAGTTTTCATTGTATAAGTCCTTCACCTCCTTGGTGAAATTTATTCCTAGGTACTTTATTCTTTTTGTTGCTATTGCAAATGGAATTGTATTCTTGAGTTCTCTTTAAGTTCATTATTAGAGTATAGAAAAGCAACTGATTTTTGTAAGTTGATTCTGTACCTTGCAATTTTACTGTAGTTGTTAATTATTTCTATTAGTTTTCCGATGGATTTTTTTTTAGTTTTCTACATATAAGATCATGTCGGAGTTCTCGTCAAGATGGCGCTGTGAGCAGACGTTGAACTCGCCTCCTCCCACGAACACAACCAGGTTACAACAATTTTTGGAAGAATCACCCTGGATTGAAAACTGAAAACTGGATAAAAAGAACCCCCACAACAAGGGACAGTCCTGATGAAAGCAGAAGAGACAGTAACTCCAGCAGGAGAGCAAAAAAGCCACCTTTGGGAGCAGTGGAGCTTCTCAGCTGGCCAGGCGGGAGCCAACCTAAGGTACGCAGCCCTCCCTGGAGGAGTGAGGTCCGGAGCAGGGCCAATACTCCTATAACCATCCTTCCGACTCAGCCCAACTGAGAGGGGGGGGTCTTACTGTCTGGCTTTGCTGGCTATTAACTGCAGGGAGGACACCCCAGAAAATCTATCAGCCGAAAGCCGAAAAGATCCAGGTCTTAAAGGGCCCATGCACAAACTCACTCATTGCAGCAACCTAAAATCACAAGAGAGAAGGCTGAATGTCCTTTGGTGAAACAAGACTCACCTGGTGGGCTCTGGGGGCATCTTGGTGAGCGGAGGATCCTCTCCGGAGACTGAGACATTGGTGGGGACCGTTGTTCTGAATGGGTCCAGGCGTGCTGATACGGACACAGGTGGGGGCCATTGAGGTGTGTCCCTTGGGCTGTTAGCCCAGGGGTCTGCCACACCCACTAGAGGATAGATTTAATCCAGTTCAGCCAGGGTGGGCAACCCGCCCTAGGGACTGGCCCCACCTAACAGCAAGCCCTCAGGCTACTTTTCAGCCTGCATTGACTGAGTGCCTTGGTCCTCTACAGGCAGGCAAAGGTGTCTGCCTCTGTGGGGCAGGGCTTGTGTGAGGACCAGATGAACTTTGGGGGGCATTGGGGCAGAGGTGGGGGTCTCTGCAGTGTGGTGGTGGGGTACGCTCCAGGGGGTTGAGAAGTGTGCACGGACCAGGACTGTGCTGACAGTGTATGTGGTCCAGAGGGGGGTGAGGCTTATCAGTGGTAGAAGACTTGTGTTTGACAAATAGCCATAAAAAGGTCAGCCCCATCTTCCAAAGCCTGAAACAACTGAGTGCCTCCATGCCAAGGGCTAGCCCTACTCAGCTGCACTCCTAAGAGAACTGACATCAGCCTTGTTGGCCTCAGGCCTATCACAACTGTATGCCCCTGAGCCTAGCAACCAGCTACACTGGCTACCAACCCAATTAAGAGGACAATGGCAATAAGAGTGTGCTAATAGACTTTGTAGCCAACAGTGCTGAGGCCCCTCCAAACCGGATTTACAAACAGCTAGCCAGGGAAGGAAAGATCAGACTCCCTGGGTACCTGAAGTGGGAGCAACCCTGCCACAGCAGAAGAACACAAGTAGCCCACAAAGGGGTCACTCCTGGTTCTTATGGTCTGGTCATGAGAGGGAAGCACACTGCTGGTCCTCATAAGGCATCTCATACATAAGGCCACTTCTCCAAGATCAGGAGACACAGCCGACTCACCTAGTACAAAGAAAACAGCACAGAGAAAGAGGCATAATGAGGAGGCAAAGGAATACTTTCCAAGGAAGGGAACACTACAAAACACCAGAAAAAGAACTAAGTGAAACAGAATCTAGCAAGCTCCTTGACAAAGAATTCAAACAAAATATAATGAGGATGCTCACAGATATGCAGAGAAGAATGGATGAACAAAGTGAAAACATCAGCAAAGAATTGGAAGATATAAAAAAGAACCAATCAGAAATGAAGAATACAATACTCAAAATGAGAAATTCACTAGAGGGACTCAATAGCAGAGTAGAGGAAGCAGAAAAACTGATCAGCGAGCTAGACGAAAGATTAGAGGAAATCACCCAAGCAGAACAGAAAAGAGAAAAAAGAATTAGACAGAATGAGAACAGTGTAAGGGAACTCTGGGACAATATCAAGTGTGCTAACATTTGGATTATAGGGGTCCCAGAAGGAGAAGAGAGAGACAAAGGGGCAGAAAATTTATTTGTCGAAATAATAGAGGAAAATGTTCCTAACCTGAGGAAGGAAACATACATCAAAGTTCAGGAAGCACAGAGAGCTCCAAACAAGAGAAGCCCAAGAGAGGCCCACACCAAGACAGATTATAATCAAAATGTCTAAAATTAAAGACAAAGAGAGAATCTTAAAAGCAGCAAGACAAAGGCCACAAGTGACATATAAAGGGAAGCCCATCAGACTATCAGGAGACTTCTCAGTCAAGATCCTACAGGCGAGAAGAGAATGGCACAACATATTTGAAATGCTAAAAGGAAAAAACCTACAACCAAGAATACTCTATCCATCAAGGCTGTCATTCAGAATGGAAGGAGAGATAAAGAGGTTCCCAGACAAGCAAAAATTAAAGGAGTTTATCACCAAGAAACCAGTTCTACAAGAAATGCTGAAGGGACTTATTTAAGTGGGAAAGCAATGACCACAAATAGAGATAAAAGAAAAAAATTATCAAAAAAACCCAAAACAACAACAACAAGAAAAAACAGGCAATAAAATCACTTGTAAGGTACAAGTATAGTAAAGGCAGCAGATCAACTACTTGTGAAGGTAATATGAAGGTTAAAAGACAAATGTACTAAAATTACCTATTTCAATGATAAGAGGGTAATGGATATACACACACTAAACAAAAGACTATACATGATGTGAAAATCCTATAATGTGGGAGGAGGGGAGTGAAAAAGTAGAGCTTTTAGAAAGAGGTCAATAGACTGTTATACGCATAGTATACTAAATAGGATCCTCATGGTAACCACAAACCAGAAACTTATAACAAGCAGGAAAAAAAGTAAGACAAAAGAAATCAAACATATTACTAAAGATAGCCATCAAACCACAAATGAAGAGAGCAAGAGAAAAAGAAAGGAACTGAGAAGAACTACTAAAACACCCCAGAAAAAGAAAATGTGACAAAATGGCAATGAATATATATTTATCAATAGCTACTTTAAATGTCAATGGAATAAGTGCTCCAATCAAATGCCAAGGGTGGCCAACTGGATAAAAAAACAAGATCCATGTATATGCTGCATACAAGAGACACACTTCAGACCTACAGACATTCACAAACTGAAAGTGAAAGGATGGAAAAAGATATTCGACGCAAATGGCAAAGAAAAGAAAGCGGGGGTAGCAATACTTATACCAGAGAAAATAGACTTTAAAACAAAAACTATAATAAGAGACAAAGACGGGCACTACATAATGATAAAGGGAACAATCCAACAAGAAAATATAACACTTGTAAATATCTACGCACCAAACATAGGAGTACCTAAATAAATAAAGCAATTATTAACAGACATAAAAGGAGAATTAGACGGTAACACAATAATAGTAGGGGACTTTAACACTCCACTTACACCAATGGATAGATCATCCAAACAGAAGATCAATAAAGAAACACTTGCCTTAAAGGACACATTAGACCAGATGGACTTAGTAGATATATACAGAACATTCCATCCAAAAACCACAGAAAACACATTCTTTTCAAATGCCCATGGAACATTCTCCAGGATTGATCACATATTAGGCCACAAAACAAGTCTCAATAAATTTAAGAAGATCGAAATTATACCATGCATCTTTTCTGACCTAAAGGTATGAAACAGGAAATCAACTACAGAAAGAAAACCAGAAAAGCCATAAAAATGTGAAGATTGAACAAAATGCTACTGAACAATGATTGGGTCAATGAAGAAATCAAAGAAGAAATAAAAAAAATTCCTGGAGACAAATGAAAATGAAAACACGACATGCCAAAATCTGTGGGATACAGCAAAAGCAGTTCTACGAGGGAAGTTTATAGTAATTCAGGCCTACCTCAACAAAGAAGAAAAATCCCAAATAGACAATCTAAAAGTGGACCTAAAGGTACTGGAAAAAGAACAACAAACAAAGCCCAAAATCAGCAGAAGGAAGGAAATAATAAAAATCAGAGCAGAAATAAATGAAGTAGAGACTAAAAAAAAAATAGAAAAAATTAATGAAACCAAGAGTTGGTTCTTTGAAAAGATAAACAAAATTGACAAGCCCTTAGCTAGACTCACCAAGAAAAAAAGAGAGAAGGCTCAAATAAATAAAATCAGAAATGAAAGAGGAGAGATTACAACGGACACCTCAGAAATACAAAATAAGAGAATACTATGAAAAGCTATACGCCAACAAATTGGATAATCTAGAAGAAACGGATAAATTCTTAGAAACATACAACCTTCCAAAACTGGACCAAGAAGATGTAGAAAATTTGAATAGACCGGTCACCAGTAAGGAGATCGAAACAGCAGTCAAAAACCTCCAAAAAAATAAAAGTCCAGGACCAGATGGCTTCCCTGGTGAATTCTACCAAACATTCAAAGAAGATCTAATACCTATACTTCTCAAACTCTTCCAAAAAATTGAAGAGGAGGGGAGGCTTCCTAACTCCTTCTACGAAGCAAACATTATCCTGATACCACAACCGGACAAGGACAACACAAAAAAATAAAATTACAGGCCAATATCACTGATGAACATCGATGCAAAAATCCTCAACAAAATACTAGCAAATCGAATACAACAATACATTAAAAAAATCATACACCATGATCAAGTGGGTTTCATTCCGAGGATGCAGGGATGGTTCAACATCCGCAAATCTATCAACGTGATACACCACATTAACAAAATGAAGAATAAAAATCACATGATCATCTCAATAGATGCAGGGAAAGCATTTAACAAGATACAACATCCATTTATGATAAAAACTCTAAGTAAAATGGGTATAGAAGGAAAATACCTCAACATAATAAAGGCCATATATGACAAACCCACAGCAAATATCATTCTCAATGGAGAAAAACTGAAAGTTATCCCTCTAAGAACAGGAACCAGACAAGGATGCCCACTGTCACCACTCTTATTTAACATAGTATTGGAAGTCCTAGCCAGAGCAATCATGCAAGAAAAAGAAATAAAAGGGATCCACATTGGAAAAGAAGTGAAACTATCACTCTTTGCAGACAACATGATTTTATATCTATAAAACCCTAAAGAGTCCACTAAAAACTTTTAGAAATAATAAAGGATTACAGTCAAGCTGCGGGATACAAAATCAATGTACAAAAATCGGTTGCATTTCTATACACTAACAACGAAGTAACAGAAAGAGAAATTAAGAATACAACCCCATTTACAATTGCAACAAAAAGAATAAAATACCTAGGAATAAACTTAACAAAAGAGGTGAAAGACCTGTACACTGAAAACTATAAGACATTGTTGAAAGAAATCAAAGAAGACACAAAGAAATGGAAAGATATTCCGTGCTCTTGGATTGGAAGAATTAACATTGTTAAAATGTCCATACTTCCAAAAGCAATCTATAGATTCAATGCAATCCCTATCAAAGTTCCAACAACATTTTTTACAGAAATAGAACAAAGAATCCTAAGATTTATATGGAACAACAAAAGACCCCGAATAGCCAAAGGATTCCTGAGAAAAAAGAACAAAGCTGGAGGTATCACACTCCCCGATTTCAAATTATACTACAAAGCCATAGTAACCAAAACAGCATGGTACTGGCACAAAAACAGACACACAGATCAATGGAACAAAATTGAGAGCCCAGAAGTAAACCCACACGTTTACTAATATTCGACAAGGGAACCAAGAGCATACGATGGAGAAAGGAGAGTCTCTTCAATAAATGGTGTTGGGAAAACTGGGCAGCCACATGCAAAAGAATGAAAGTAGACCATTCCCTTACACCATCCACAAAAATCAACTCAAAATGGATTAAAGACTTGAATGTAAGACCTGAAACCATGAGACTTCTAGAAGAAAACATAGGCAGTACGCTCTATGACATTGGTCTGAGCTGCATATTTTCAAGTCCCATGTCTGACTGGGAAAGGGAAACAAAAGAAAAAATGAACAAATAGGACTACATCAAACTAAAAAGCTTCTGCACAGCAAAGGAAACCATCAACAAAACGAAAAGACAACCTAACAATTGGGAGAAGATATTTGCAAACCGCATATCAGATAAGGGGTTAATATCCAAAATATACAAAGAACTAATACAGCTCAACAACAAAAAAAACCAACAATCCAATTAGAAAATGGGCAAAAGATCTGAACAGAGATTTCTCCAAAGAAGATATACTGATGGCCAACAGGCATATGAAAAGATGCTCAACATCATTAGCTATCAGGGAAATGCAAATCAAAACTACCATGAGGTATCACCTCACTCCGGTCAGAATGGCTATAATTAACAAGACAGGAAACAACAAATGTTGGAGAGGGTGTGGAGAGAAGGGAACCCTTGTTCACTGCTGGTGGCAGTGCAAACTGGTGCAGCCACTGTGGAAAGCAGTTTGGAGTATCCTCAGAAAATTAGGAATAGATCTACCATGTGATCCAGCTATTCCACTGCTGGGTATTTATCCAAAGAACTTGAAAACACAAAGGCATAGAGATACTTCCACCCCTATGTTCGTTGCGGCATTATACATAATAGCCAAGACTTGGAAGCAACCTAGGTGCCCATCAAGGAACGAATGGATATAGAAGATGTGGTATTTATACATGATGGACTACTACTCAGCCATAAGAAATGATGAAATCCGGACATTTGTGACAACATGGATGGACCTTGAGGGTATTATGCTGAGTGAAATAAATCAGAGGGAGAAAGCCAAATACCATATGATCTCACTCATAAGTAGAAGAAAAAAACGACAAAAAAAAATCAGATAGCATTGGAGATTGGACTGGTGGTTACCATTGGGGAAGGGGAGAGGGGGGAGGGCAAAAGGGGTGATTAGGCTCACATGTGAGGGGATGCACTATAATTAGTGTTCAGGTGGTGAACATGATGTAACGTATACCAAATTTGAAATATGATGTATATCCGAAAAAAAAAAAAAAAGATCATGTCATCTGCAAACAGCGAGAGTTTCACTTCTTCACTCCCTATTTGGATTCCTTTTATTCCTTTCTCTGGCCTAATTGCTCTGGCCAAAACCTCCAGTACTATATTGAATAAGAGTGGTGATAGTGGGCATCCTTCTCTTGTTCCCGTTCTCAGGGGGATGGCCCTCAGTTTTTGCCCATTGAGTATGATTTTGGCTGTGCATTTGTCATATATGGCCTTTATTATGTTGAGGTAATTTCCTTCTATCCCCATTTTGTTAAGAGTTTTTATCATAAATGGCTGCTGGATCTTGTCAAATGCTTTCTCTGCATCTACTGAGATGATCATGTGATTTTTATTCCTCTATTTGTTGATGTGGTGTATCACGTTGATTGATTTGTGGATGTTAAACCATCCCTGTGTCCTTGGTATGAATCCCACTTGATCATGATGCATGATCCTTTTGATGTGTTGCTGAGTCCAGGTTGCCAAAACTTTGTTGAGGATTTTTGCATCTGTGTTCCTCAGCGATATTGGCCTGTAGTTCTCCTTTTTTGTGCTGTCCTTGTCAGGCTTTGGTATAAGAGTGGTGTTGGCCTCATAGAATGTGTTAGGAAGTCGTCCATCTTCCCTAATTTTTTGAAATAGCTTGAGAAGGATAGGTATTAAATCCTCTCTGAAATTTTGGTAAAATTCCCCAGGGAAGCCATCTGGTCCTGGGGTTTTCTTCTTTGGGATGCTTTTGATTACTGTTTCAATCTCTTTACTTGTGATTGGTCTATTCAGATTGTCTCTTTCTTCTTTACTCAGCTTTGGGAAATTGTAAAAATCTAAGAATTTATCCATTTCCTCTAGGTTATCCATTTTGTTGGCATATAGTTTTTTGTAGTATTCTCTTATAATCCATTGTATTTCTGTGGAGTCTGTTGTTATTTCTCCTCTTTCATTTCTGATTTTGGTTGTCTGAGCTTTCTCTCTTTTTTTCTTTGTAAGTCTAGCTAGGGGCTTGTCAATTTTATTTATCTTCCCAAAGAACCAACTCTTTGTTTCATTGATCTTTTCTACTGTCTTTTTTGTTTCAATAGCATTTATTTCTGCTCTGATTTTTATTATTTCTCCCCTTCCAGTTACTTTGGGCTTTGTTTGTTCTTCTTTTTCTAATTCAGGTGTAATTTGAGATTGCTTATTTGGGATTTTTCCTGTTTGTTGAGGTGTGACGGTATTGTGATGAATTTCCCTCTTAATACAGCTTTTGCTGCATCCCATATGAGTTGGTATGGTATATTATCATTTTCATTTGTCTCCAGATATTTTCTGATTTCTCCTTTAATTTCTTCAGTGATCCATTGCTTGTTCAATAGCATATTGTTTAGTCTCCACATCTTTGTCCCTTTCTCGGCTTTTTTCTTGTAATTAATTTGTACCTTTATAGCATTATCATTGGAAAAGATGCTTGTTATTATTTCAATTTTTTTAATTTATAGAGCCTTGCCTTATTTCCCAACATATGCTCTATCCTTGAGAATGTTCTGTGCACACTTGAGAGGAATGTGTATTTTGCTGTTTTTGGATGAAATGTTCTATACATGTTTATTAAGTCCAACTTGTTTAGCTTTTCATTTAATTCCAATGTTTCCTTGTTGATTTTCTGCTTGGATGATCTATCCATTGATGTGAGTGGGGTGCTGAAGTCCCCTACTATCATTGTGTCATTATTAATATCTTCTTTTAGATTTGTTAATAGTTGCTTTATGAATTTTGGTTGTGTTGGGTGCATAGATATTTATAAGCATTATTTCTTCTTGATGGAGTGTCCCTTTGATCATTATATACTGCCCCTCTTTGTCTCTCTTTACCTTTCTTATCTTGAAGTCTACTTTGTCTGATATCAGTATTGCAACACCTGCTCTCTTTTGTTTGCCATTTGCTTGGAGTATTGTCTTCCACCCCTTCACTCTGAGCCTGTGTTTGTCATCGGAGCTGAGATGTGTTTCCTGGAGGCAGCAAATTGTTGGGTCTTGTTCTTTAACCCATCTTGCCACTCTGTGTCTTTTTATTGGAGAATTTAATCCATTTATATTTACAGTGATTATTGATGTATGAGGGCTTAATGCTGTCATTTTATCATTCGTTTTCCAATTTTCCTGCATTTCCTTTGTTTCTTGTCTTGTGTGTTTTGGTCTACCCATTGAATTATGAAGTTTTTATGATGTGTTTCTTTTTTCCTTATTTATTTTTTGTGTCTGTGTTCTACTTTTTTGTTTAGTGGTTACCCTGAAGTTTGTATTCAGAATTTCATGTATAATATAGTCCGTTTTCTGATGACCTCTTTTTTCCTTAGTCTATACCAATTCAGTCCCTTTCCTCCTCCCCTCCTAAGTTGTTGTTCTCATATTTTATTCCAACTTGTGTTGTGAGTTTGTGGTTAAAGTGACAAGATTGTCTTTGTTTTTGGTGTTTTCCTTCCTTTTAGCCTAATGCTATAGTTGGATATTTGCTATCCTATTCTGATTCTGTCTACCGATTTATCTCCTTACTCTGTGTTTTGTGATCCCTTTCTCCCTTTTTTCTTTTCTCAGGTATGAGGGCCTTCTTGAGGATTTCTTGTGGGGCGGGGGGGGGGGGGGGGTGTCTTGTGGCTACAAAGTCCCTTAGCTTTTGTTTGTCTGGTAAAGATTTAATTTTTCCCTCATATCAGATGGATATTTTTGCTGGATAGGGAATTTTTGGCTGAAGATTCTTGTCTTTAAAGTTTTGAATATGTTGTAATACTCCTAGCTTGTAAAGTTTCTGCTGAGAAATCTGCTGAAAGCCTGATAGGGGTTCCTTTGTAGGTTATTTTCTTCTGCCTTGCTTCCCTGAGTATTCTTTCTTTGTCATTCATTTTTCCAGTTTTACTAGTATATGCCTTGCAGTAGGTCTTTTTACATTGACTAATCTAGGTGATTTGGAAGCTTCCTCCACACACATTTCCCTCTCTTTCCCTAGATTTGGGAAGTTCTCTGCTATATTTTTTTGAGCACACTTTCTACTCCATTCTCCTTCTCTTCACCTTCTTGAATACTTATAATTCTTGTGTTGCATTTCCTCATTGAGTCAGATATTTCTCAGAGACTTTCTTCATTTCTTTTTAGTCTTAGTTTTCTCTCCTCCTCTGTCTGGAGCATTTCAACATGTCTGTCTTTGATTATGCTGATAGACTCCTTATGATGTCCACTTGAGCATTCAGGGAATCCATATTTTGTTTTATCTCTTCCATTGTGTCTTTCATCTCTAATATTTCTGATTGGTTCTTCTTTATAGTTTCAATCTCTTTTGTGAAGTAGCTCCTGAATTCATTGAATTGTTTCTCTACATTCTCTTGTACCTCATTGAGTTTTTTGATGATAGCTATTTTGAATTCATTGTCATTTAGCTCACATATTCCTGTGTCCTCAGGACTGAGTTCTGGGTGCTTGTCATTTTCTCTCTGGTCTGGAGATTTGATGTAGTGTCTGATGTTGGAAGGTTAGCTCTTTCTCATTCTGATATCATTCAGTTGCAGTTACAGCCTATTGCCACTGGGTGGGGGTTGAGAGCTGTGTATTCTGAGCCCTCAGCCTTCAGCCAAGATCCCAGGGGCTGGAGCCCGCTGAGCACATTGAGGGGAGGGGCACTTTCTCCTGTGTGCCCTCTGGGATTTCTTGATCAGCTCTCACTATCTGGTCTCCTGGGGTCTTGGCTTGTTGAGGTTACCCTGCATGAAAGCTCTTGCCCCATTAAAGGGCTTCCCTCTAGGCTGCAAGAGCCCATGGGAGTCCTGGGTGAGCCCCGGAAGGAGGGACCCCTCCCCCACTCCTTCCCTCAAGGGTTCTCCTGCAACAGCAATTGCAGTCTTTAGAGGAGAGAGCGAAGTTCTCTCTTACCCCATTCCAGCTCCTCTGAGGGGGGATCCAGCCTCTCTGCCTTCCATCATGTGGCTGTGTGTCTCTGCAAGGTTTTTGTGTTGTTAGGATGTCTCCTGTTGGAGTATGGATGCCCCTTTTTGTTGTATGTTGGAGGGGAGAGAGTCCCAGGCAAGTCCACTCCGCTATGATGCTGACGTCACTGTATTTTGATTTTTCAATGAAAGTTACTAACCACAGTGCTTCATACCTATGTGCACTCTCCTACTCATAGTGTTACCGTCCTGGAGGGGCAAGAATAGAATCAAAAGAGAGCTTCCATGGTGAGTTTATGAAATGATTCCAAAAGGTTCCATTTTATACTTTTTTTCCCACACATTCCAGAAAGGTTAAAGGTACTTCCTTTGTTTGGGCCTGCCTTTCATCCCCACTCATCCTAAATTAGCAGAAGTTCCAAATTTCTTTTTTTTAATTTAAATTTTTGTTTTTATAGCAGTAACATTGGATCAGTAACATTATATAACTTACAGATGTGCATCATAATATATTTCAAATTCTGTGTAGATTACCTCATGTTCACCACCCAAAGACTAATTGCTTAATTACAATGTGCTTAATCCCCTTTCCCCCTCTTCCCTCCCCCCTTCCCCTCTGGTAACCACCAGTCCAATCTCTGTTGCTATGTGTTTGTCATTGTTTTATCTTCTACTTATGAGTGACATCATATGGTATTTGACTTTCTCCCTTTGACTTATTTCACTTAGCATAATTCCCTCAAGGTCCATCTATGTTGTCAAAAATGGCCAGATTTCATCATTTCTTATGGCTGAGTAGTATTCTGTTGTGTATATATACCACATCTTCTTTATCCATTCTTGCCTTGATGGGCACCTAGGTTGCTTCCAAGTCTTGGCTATTGTGAGTAATGCTGCAATGAACATAGGGGTGCATGTATCTTTATGCATTTTTGTTTTCAAATTCTTTGGATAAATACCCAGCAGTGGAATAGCTGGATCATATGGTAGATCTATTCTTAATTTTCTGAGGAAACTCCATACTGTTTTCTATAGTGGCTGTACCAGTTTACACTCCCACCAGCAGTATATGAGCAAATTTCTTAATAACTGGTGTCCTTGAATCTAGGATATTTATTTGCCAAGGTCTTGTCATTACTGGGGTGTCTGAGAGCTCTGAAAAAAAAGTCTCTTTGCATCAATTCTCTACTCTAGCCAAAATTTCTTGGTTAAGGGTGATAGCTGCTAACTTTTAAATTCACAAATACATATTTTGTTTCTCCTGCACACCAGCCATTCACTCACAAGTCTGAGCCCCATTCCTCTGTTTCTTTATGTTGACATAACATCAACCTATTATTATCATAATGATAACACAGTCACTGTTAGCAGTTTACTCATCACTATTAGTATCATGAATGTAATTAGATTGATCAAAGTATTTCCTATATGCCTTATCATACATGGACCAAGCCATGCTACTTCCACATCAGTAAATATTTATGAATGCTTCTTTGAGGTTTACATACTAAAAATCAAAGAACAGTCTTAAATGTTGTCCAGTAGAGATATGCTCTAGTCTCTCTCTTTTTTGTGGTACAACTCTTTTATATTTATTTGAACACAATTAATTCATCTGGTTATTTTAGTGTAAGGACTGAAGTAGAAAGACCACATTATTTTTTTTCCTGAATGACTACACAGTTGGCTCAATACCATTTATTGTATAGTTCCCCTTTTCCCTACTGATAGAGAATGCCATATTTATCATATACTAATTCTTAAATGTTTTATATCTATTTCTAGATTCTTTAATTTGTTCTATTGATCAAATGTCTATTCATGTGATAGCATCCCCTGGATTTTACTATGTTAGTTGCTTTTTATGTTCTAATATCTGGCAATATTCCTCTCTCATTAACTTCTTTTTCAGAATTTTCATGGCTTCTCTTTTTTAAAAAATTGAGCAATAGTTCATATACCATAAAGTTCATCCTTTTCAAATGTACAATTCATTGGTTTCTAGTATAGTTACAAGATTTTGTGACCTTGATCACTGTCTAATTGCAGAATATTTTCATCATACCAAAAAGAAACCTCATACCCATTTAATAGTCACTCCCCATTCCATACTCATACATAGCCCTTGGTAACCATTAATCTACTTTCTGTCTTTATGGATTTGCCTATTCTGGACGTTTCATATAAATGGAATCATACATTGTGTGGTCTTTTGTGACTGGCTTCTTTCACTTAGCATAATATTTTTAAGGTTCATCCATGTTGGAACATGTAGCAGGATGTCATTCCTTTTTATGACCCAATAATATTCCATTGTATGGATATACCACATTGTGTTTATCTTTTAATCAAATGATGAACATTTGGATTGTTCCCACTTTTTGGCTATTATGAATTTAGCCTCTCATTTTTAATTTATACTTTTAACTACTTAGGTGAATTAAGCTATAGTCTAATAACTGTCCTAATGATGTGGTTTTATTGCTTCCAAGTAGGAGTGTTCTTATCAAGCTAGTAGAGCTAGTGAGTATCAAAAAGAGTAATCACTATTAATGACATAACATGGGTAATTTGATGAGTATTTTCCAGGGTTTAAGTGGCCATTCATAAACCCACCAAACCAACTTGTGAGTTCACTGAACCACTTAGAGGGATGATTTGTAGATTTTAGCATGAAAAACGTCACCTGGGGTGCTTGTTAAAAATCAGAGTTACTGGCCCCACTCCAGAGACTGTGATTCAGATGGTCTTTGAACCATCCAGATCTCCGAGGTACATTTTCACCTAAGTTTCCTGCATGTAGTCCATCATAATTACAGTTAGAATCAGGCACTTCCAAAGAAACTCTACAGAACTGCTCTGGAGAAGGCTGGATGTGGCAAAAACTCCCCTAACAGGTTTCTGCTAACCTCTCTAGCATATTACATAACTCAGAACTAGGGCCACTTAGGCAAGTATGAAATCACTTGAGAAGGGCCAAACCTTTTCTTGTTTTTTGGAGTAAACACTGACACTACTGTAGGCTTCCAGAGTTATCCATCCTCATACTGAAGGGATTGGCCTCCTTCCTGGTCCAGAAGCTAAGTCTCACTTAAACCTTTCATAGATGAGTGATGCCTTTGTGCCCTAATCACATGGAGAGTGTAAGCTACTCTCTCATCCACCATGAGCACGTCCATCTACGTGCTTAATTGTGTATGTTAATTGACAGTGCGATGACCTTGTAACCATGCTGCCCCACACATTTGTCCTTTTCTCCATTAGGCCAGAGAAGGCCAGACTACCATTGTGATAGCACACTGATTGTCTACAGTCTGAAATGCAGATGTCATTGTTGGACTTGAGATGGAGTCATTGTGGAGTAAGGAAGCCACAGTGAACTGATGAGGAAGGAAGGGGTGTACTCCAAGTTTGTCAAAATGCAGGTCGCTGCTTCCCAGGAAGTTTTCCTGCTGTTTGCTCCTCAATATAGTGTTCTGTACTTTGTTACAATATCACACAGCTAATGCCATACTGAGAAATAAGTATTCAGGAAGATGCCTAAAAGTATACATCTGGGACTTTAATTCACAACGAGTGAAAGAATCTCTCAAGGCAAGGGAGGAGCAAAATAAAGGAAAATGCCAAAAACATTTTGAGCTCATTCCTTAGGACAGAGATTCTCTTTTTTGTGTGTGTGTGTGGAAAGATTTGCCCTGAGCTAGCATCTGTTACCAATCTTCCCCTTTTTTTCCCCTCTTCTCCCTGAAGCCCCAGTGCATGGTTGTGTATCCTTCTAGTTCTTCTATGTGAGCTGCTGCCACAGCATGGCAACTGACAGATGAGTGGTGTGGTTCCATGACCAGGAATGAACCTGGGCTGCCAGAGTGGTGAAAGCACAGAACTTTAACCTCTAGGCCTTCAGGGCTGGATCAGGACAGAGATTCTTAATTGTCTGGGGAATGTGTTCAAACTAACAGGTCCTTTCCACCCTAAGATTAGGGCGATCAGAGTGGTGGTAGGAGTAAGAGGGCAATGCCAGGATCTCTAGTCATTGGGGGAGGTCGTAGGTGATTTAAAAATGCTTCCCAGATGATCCTAATAAAATCAATAGGAGGATTCCTGGCTCTAGGAAGCAAACAATTTGGTTTTCTTTTGAAAAAAAATCATTCATTCTAGTTCCTAAAACAGATGATATTGATAATTATTGGTTTGTCTTATTGTTGAACAAGACACTTTATTTTGCAAATAAAATTTGCAAAATAAAGAAATCTAAAATTTTTTCTATAAGCATGATTCTTATAATATTTGTAAAAGTGTATGCATTTGCTTTGATATAACTGTAACTAATATGTATGTACATATTTTTGTTCTTTTTTCTTAACATTCCAGATATACATCATCTAGATACTATCATTTTAATGGCTACACAGCAGTCCGTTATATTAATGTATAATAGATTGCTTAGTCATTTCTCTAAAGTTGGAAACTTGGTTTGTTTCTAGTATTTCTCTTTGGGAGCATGTGTGGGTCCAAAAAAGTTAAGTAAAAAATTTGCTTTGTTCAAAAACCTCCCCCAAAATAAAAGTCCAGGACCAGATAGCTTCTCTGGAGAATGCTACTAAACATTCAAAGAAGATTTAATACCTATCCTTCTCAAACTATTCCAGAAAATTGTGGAAGATGGGGCACTTCCTAACACATTCTATGAAGCCAACACCACCCTGATCCCAAAACCAGGCAAGGACAACACAAAGAAGGAAAACTACAGGCCAATATCACCGATGAACAAAGACGCAAAAATCCTCAACAAAATTCTGGCAAACCGAATACAGCAATACATTAAAAAGATCATACACCATGATCAAGTGGGATTTATACCAGGGACACAGGGATGGTTCAACATTCACAAGCCAATCAACGTGATACACTACATTAACAAAATGAGAAACAAAACCACACAATCATCTCAATAGATGCAGAGAAATCTTTCGACAAGACCCAACATCCATTTATGCTAAAAACTCTCAGTAAAATGGGTATAGAAGGAAAGTACCTCAACGTAATAACGGCCATATATGACAAACCCATGGCCAACATCATACTCAATGGGCAAAAACTGAAAGCCATCCTTCTGAGAACAGGAATAAGACAAGGGTGTCCACTCTCACCACTCTTATTCAACATAGTACTGGAGGTTTTGGCCAGAGCAATTAGGCAGGAAAAAGAAATAAAAGGAATCCAAATAGGCAATGAAGAAGTGAAATTCTCACTGTTTGCAGATGACATAATCTTATACATAGAAAACCCCAAAGAATCCATAGGAAAGCTATTAGAAATAATCAACAGCTACAGCAAAGTCACAGGGTATAAAATCAACTTACACAAATCAGTAGCATTTCTATACACTAACAATGAACTAACAGAAAAAGAACTCAAGAACACAATCCCATTCACAATCCCAACAAAAAGAATAGAATACCTTGGGATAAACTTAACCAAGGAAGTGAAAGACCTATACAACGAAAACTAGAAGACTTTCCTGAAAGAAATTGATGACGACATAAAGAGATGGAAAAACATTCCATGAACATGGATTGGAAGAATAAACATAGTTAAAATGTCCATACTACCTAAAGCAATCTACAGATTCAATGCTATCCCAATCAGAATCCCAATGACATTCTTTACAGAATTAGAACAAAGAATCCTAAAACTCATATGGGGCAACAAAAGACCCCAAATTGCTGAATTAATCCTGAGAAAAAAGAACAAAGCTGGAGGCATCACAATCCCTGACTTCAAAACATACTACAAAGCTACAGTAATCAAAACAGCATGGTACTGGTACAAAAACAGGTGCACAGATCAATGGAACAGAATTGAAAGCCCAGGAATAAAACCACACATCTCTGGACAGCTAATCTTCAACAAAGGAGCTGAGGGTGTACAATGGAGAAAAGAAAGTCTCTTCAACAAATGGTGCTGGGAAAACTGGACAGCCACATGTAAAATAATGAAAATTGACAATTCTTTTCCACTATTCACAAAAATAAACTCAAAATGGATCAAAGACCTAAAAATAAGACCTGAAACCATAAGGCTTCTAGAAGGAAATATAGGCAGTACACTCTTTGACATCAGTATCAAAAAGATCCTTTTAGACACCATGTCTTCTCAGACAAAGGAAACAATAGAAAGAAGAAACAGATGGGACTTTGTCAGACTAAAGAGCTTCTTCAAGGCAAGGGAAAACAGGATTGAAACAAAAAAAAACAACCCACCAACTGGGAAAAAATATTTGCAAGTCGTATATCTGACAAAGGGTTAATCTCTATACTATATAAAGAACTCACACAACTCAACAACAAAAAATCAAACAACCCAATCAAAAAATGGGCAGGGGACATGAACAGACATTTCTCCAAAGAAGATATACGGATGGCCAATGGACACATGAAAAGATGCTCATCATCAGTAATCATCAGGGAAATGCAAATCAAAACTACACTAAGATATCACCTTATAACCATTAGAATGGAAAAAATAACCAAAACAAAAAGTGACAAATGTTGGAGAGGTTGTGGAGAAAAAGGAACCCTCATACACTGCTGGTGGGAATGAAACTGGTGCAGCCACTATGGAAAACAGTATGGAGTTTTCTCAAAAAATTAAAAATAGAAATACTGTATGACCCAGCCATCCCACTACTGGGTATCTATCCAAAGAACTTGAAATCAGCAATTCCAAAAGTCCCATGCACCCCAATGTTCATTGCAGCATTATTTACAATAGCCAAGATATGGAAGCAACCTAAGTGCCCATCAACTGATGAGTGGATAAAGAAGATATGTTATATATATACAATGGAATATTACTCAGCCATGAAAAAGGATAAAATCATCCCATTCACAAAAACATGGATGGACCTTGAGGGTATTATGTTAAGTGAAATAAGCCAGATATAGAAAGACAATCTCTGTATGACTCCACTCATAGGTGGAAGTTAAACATGTAGACAAAGAGAACAGATTAATGGTTACCAGGGGAAAGGGGGATGGGGAGTGGGCACAAAGGATGAAGGGGTACACCTACAACATAACTGACAAATAATAATGTATAACTGGAATTTCACAAGGTTGTAAACTATCATAATCTTAATAAAAAGTAAAAAAAAAAAATTGTTTTGTTTTCTAACATGTAACTTAACTCCTCTGAGCTTCAGTTTCCATATTTGAAATACTAAACCTACCATTTGAGGTTGTTATAAAGTTAAGAAATAAACACCAGAATATACTAAAAACCCCTTTAAAAGGGTGAATTTTATGGTAAGTGAATTATGTCTCAATAATGTTGTTATTTAATTTTTAAAAAGAAGCACCTGACACAAAATAAATGCATGAGAAATAATAGTTATTGAAATTTACAAAGTCCCCAAAATGAAAATATAAAATGAAAAGATAGAAAGTTTTATAACTCTTGCTTCAATTTGCCAGGGAATGTTTGTTCTCCAGCAGGAGGGGATTAGTCATAGTGTCTTTGTTAATGGCTTCCATATGGCTTAGCCATCATAGGTCCCTATCATTTCACTGGTTAAAAAGTATATATAATGTTACTTTAATTCACTTTTAGTTTGCATTTCATTGATGGTCACTAAGGCTCTGCGGTTTTGCCAGTGATGAGATGCTGGGTCCTTGGATGAGGTAACCACTTTCTCCCCTGGTTGGCCTATTCCTGTGCCCCTGAAAGAATGACCTTCTGCTCTCATCAAGACTTTAGGCTGGGAGACTGCCAAAGGGATACGGTCAGCTCTGACCTTTCTATATCCTATTCCCTAGGCTTTCTCTCCTAGGAAAAGTTGTACAATTAAAGACTGAACAGTGGCCTGGTGTGATAGAAAAGGCCTGTCACCAACTAAGCAATGGGTTTGGGCAAGTCATTGGCTTTTCGCGTCCTCACTTTTAAATGAGCATGGCCTGCGCTAAGATGACCAATGATGTTTCTACCAGCTCTGACATCCTATATTCTTAGGCCTTTTCAACTTCTTTGCCTTGATACTCACACATTTCCCACTTCTGATTTTGGTTTTGCCTTACCTTTTACTTGTTAGTACTGTTGGAGAGATGGAGGAAAGAGCCCCAGTGAGCCAGAGAGTTCACTAAATGCTCAAGCTAATGCTGCTTCGTTTTCCTCAATCTCCAAAGACCAACGTAATGTTAATACAACTTTTCTTGGTTTTGTTTCTAAGCAGAATGATCACTGCTTTTCTATTAGGTAGACTATTAGCTCTTAGTTGTTTCTTTTAAATGTATCTTAATTTTTTTCTGATTATAAATGTAATGCATTCTTATTTTTAAAAATCAAAGCATTTTAAAAAATCCAAACATGGCTATCTCAGAAATTTGAAAGTCTCCCATAATGCAAACCCCTGCTGATAACCACTGACAGCCGTTTAGCATTTATGTTTCATCTTTGATAGCCTAAAAGAGCTAAATAATATATCCAGATTTCTTTAATTATTCATGAGATTGAGCATCTTTTCACACGTTCATTGGCCATTTGTATTTTTTCTCTGTGAAAGAATCTGTTCCTGTATTAGGCCTTTTTTCTGTTGGGTTGTTTATAATATTCTTATTGATTTATAAGGAGTCCTTGCATAAAAAGGAAATATGCTCTTGTGTGTATTAGAAATATTTTTCCTGCTTTGTTCTTTCAATTTCACTTTGTTGTTTGTTTGGCTGCCATAAAAAAGCTCTAAAATTGTATGTAATTAGATAATCATTTTTTTCTTCTGTGTCTTCAGGATTTGGGGTTGTTCTTTCTTTTTTTATTGCAGTAACATTGGATTATAACATTATATAACTTTCAGATGCACATTGTAATATATTTAGAATTCTGTGTAGATTGCATCATGTTCACCACCCAAAGACTAATTACAATCCATGGGGTTGTTCTTAGAAAGGATATTCACCCTTGTTTCCTTTCAAGATTTATTGTTTTACTTTTTTTTTCTCTTTTGAGGAAGATTAGGCCTAAGCTAACATCTGCCACCAGTCCTCCTTTTTTTGCTGAGGAAGATTGGCCCTGAGCTAACATCTGTGCCCATCTTCCTCTATTTTATATGTGGGATGCCTGCCGCAGCATGGCTTGATAAGCAGTGTGTAGGTGCACAGCCGGGATCCGAACCCGTGAAGCCCAGGCCGCTGAAGAGGAGTGCGTGAACTTAATGACTGCACCAACAGGCTGGCCCCTATTGTTTTACTTTTTTCAATTAAATATTTGAGCCAGCGGAAGTATATTCAGGTATAAGAAATGAGGGATTTTGGCTTTAAATATACTTTTTACCACCTGTGAAAAGTGGTTATCTTGGCTTTGGAGCTCAGTGACCTCAGTATCCACTAAATGAGGGCTTTAAGTAAGGCACAGAAAAAAATATTATGAGAGAGAAAGAGGTAATGGTCATTTGGTCATAGGAGAAGGCTAAAATCAGAACGGGCTTAATGGAAAAACTATCCATCGAGATGGACCCCTTGATAGCATGGATGAAATTAGAAAAGGAGGAAAAGATAAGGGGAGGCATTCATAAGAGGTGGTCCAGTTTAACTTGCCATGAGCCAGATTTTTGAGGAGCCAGGCTCAAGCATGTGTTGGGGAGCTGTGGAAGATTTTTGAGCTGGGGCGTGATTTGAGCAGAGCTGCCCTTCAGGAAAATGAATCTGGTAGCAGTGTGGGAGTGGATGGAAGTCTTTAGGTTGGGTTTGGTTGAGAGATGGTATAAATAGTTCCAGTTATAAGTAACTAAGGAAGTCTACCAATCAGAACATATCTTTGTATTGTTGTTCAAGGCAATATATAAGCATATGTGGAAAATTCTGTTAGTTGTTGAAAGCACACTGGAAAGCTAGCATCAGGTAATATGCAGAGATCAAGACAGACAGGCTACTGTAGGTGCAGTTGGGCCCTAGCCATGGGATTGAGTTGGGGACAGGGCCTGAAGGAGAGGAGTAAGAACAAGACAGTACTACAAGGACTGAGGTCCTGGACAAACCATTTAGCTGTGTCCTTAGAGATGGAGGAAGCAAACATGGAACCAGGCTCAAAGTTAGATTCCAACAAGGTTGTCTTGATGTTCTCTGACCCGGCATTGAGCTAGAGGTCTTTAAATTACCCCTCCATCCCGGCCCCCCTTAAGGAGAGAATTGATCCCAAAGCTGGCAATGAAGCAGAGCCTGCAGGTTGTGTCACCTGGGGTGAGGTGTGAGTCTGAGCAGGAGTGTAAGGAAGAGAGAGAATCAGTCATAAGGAAAACAGATTAATTGCCTCCTGTGGGGAGTGACTAGCTTTTCCTTGTTTGTATCTTTAAAAATGAGTCCCTGGTAGTGTTTGTATTTATTCTTCTTCCCTTTCATGGTGGTCATGATTTGTTCTGTGGATTCTTGAGTATTGAGGAAATTCCTACATACTTACTGGATGATGAAAAATTTGCCTTTTAATTTTTAAAAATACTTTTATAATCCAATTTTCATATTGTTCAAATCGAATGTCACCTTTCTGTCTTTTTTAACCTTTTTTACTTCTGTGTGTTGATACACTTCTTTACAGTTTTGCAGCTAACCTTGATTGAGAAGCTATTATGGAATCTAAAAAGTCTTGACACACGTAACATGCAAAGTGGCTTTATGGTTATAACCTTGGAGGTTATCTCCATCTGGACATACATATACATATGCATGCACACACACACACACGTGTGCACAATTTAACGTTTTGCTCTTCTTTCAGACATTAGGAGACGAGCTCCATTCAGAAGAATTTGCCCTTGAATTAAACGATGAAAAGGCTGCCGTGGGTATGGCCCCAAATGGCTGGAAATCTCACATATTTAAGAATTCTACTCATAAAAGCCTTATGAATTCTTGAAAGTATCAAAATGGCATTAATGTGGAAACCTATGAACTTGTTGGTTGTTTTTTAATTGAATTAAATCTTTTATTGTGTGTTTTGCTGTTGAAATTCTTGGCCTTGCAAGTATATTGCAGGCAGAGGTTATTCCTACTAAGAGCTGTACTCTTTTTGAAAAAAGGAAATTTCAAAGTTTAAATGTATTTGACAATGAATTGAAATCAATTGCAATTAAAAATGGGTTTCCAATGGAAAAAATAGATGATGCTTAATATTAACATTATATATCACATTTATCTTTGAGATCCAGAGATAAATAAGACTTGTCTAAAGGAAGAGGCCCTGATAATTGCACGTTCTATTAGGTAGGATACATTTGATTGCCTATACTAGGAAACACGGAATAACATCAATTTAAGCAAATTAAGAGTTTTTATTTCTCTTTCACATGACAAAAATCTTAGAGGTGAGAAACACAGGGCTGGAATAGTGGCTCTACAGTTACCACAGATTCAGGCTCCTTTCATCTTTATCCTCACTATCCTGGCACGGGGCTTCCATCCGCAGTGATCTAGAATGACTCTTGAAGCTCCAGCTGTTGCATCCATGTTCCAAGAAGCAGCAAGAAACGAGAGATTTTCCAGAAGTCCCACACAATACTGTTACTTATATGTCATTGGCCATAACTTAATCACTTGGCCCTACCTAACTACAAGGGAGGAGAGAAAATTGAATCTTTTTACTGTGTGCATTGCCACTCTGAATTAGATTGGAATTCTCTTACTAAGAAAAAGGGGAGACTGGCAAGAAATAGCAAAATTGTACATTCTTTAACATTTCTCACCTGAAGAGTTGGGATATTATTAATTCAAGTTAATAGAAACTTATATGGAGAAGGAATTCATTCTAAGAAAAGATATTTTCTTATTTCAAGAAATTGTTTGAGAATACATTTTGATGTTATTTATTGATAAAGCCTGAGTTTAATTTTACTCTCATGTTGGCCTGAAGCAGCTAATCATACTGAGAGTTCATTGTGTCTGTTTTTCTCTGCCCATAATATTATTTACTGCAGAAATTACAAGGGCTCTCTTAGAGGTCTTAATCTTGGTATATTTATGGAAAGAATAGCAATTATACAGTTGTGGAGCTGCATTATCGTAAGTAAGATAAACAGTTTCCCCCTTTTTGGCTTTGGAAGCATCCACTTTTCACTTCCTCATTTATCTTGAGAGTTATGCTGCTAAATCTTTAGAGTCTGGTATTTTAGAGGAGCACTTCTCTTGGAGAAATACACAGAAAAGAGGGAGAGGCATAAAATGCCACAGTCCACAAGATTGTCATAAGTACCGTCATAGAAGGATAAACAATATGCCCAAGGAGAGGAAGAACTTTAGTCTGATTAGAGGGTCCTGAGAAGACCTATGGCGTGTGTTGAAGAGCAGCCTAAGGAAAAGGCTCCTTTATCAGGCTGGAGACCCGGACTTAAAGATAATGTTAAATAGGAGAAAAAAAACAACTAAAATACAGAGAAAATGGTTGGGTTGAAAGTCAAGGCTGAGTAGAACCTACTGCTTTGTTCTCTGTTTCGTAGTGACAGAAACATGACCTAGTAAATGACCATAAGGCTATGGGATTCCATAGGCACCTTTTGTATCTAGTTTAATATTAAACTACCTCTATAGTCAGAATATTCTCCTTTATATGACCTAATTTCTTCATGCTTGACCAGATATTGAGTTCAACATTTGCTGAGAATCTGATGTGTGCCAGGCGTTGGGCTAGTTTCTAGGGCTATAAAGACATAGTCTTCACCTTAAAAAAAAAAGAAAGCTCACGTATTAGAAAAGGAGACTGTAAACAAATAGGAAAAAAATCATGGAACAAGCTAAGCTATGAAATAAAAGAAGTCTGTGCAGGAACAGCGGTAAAAGAAAAGGGGGATAATTAATTTGTTTTTGTGAGTTGGGAACATGTCACAGAAAAGGCATCACTGGGCAAGGTTCTGGGGGTGACAAGACCAGGCCCATGTTCTCAGGTTAATAATGGTATCCTACATTTGTAAGGATCTTTACCTATCTATTCATGGGCATTGTCTCTTTTGACTCCAACATCATCCCTGAGTTGAGTTGGGACTTGAATTTTAAGGCATTTTGTGCCAAAATCCTGCTTCTGCTCACTCTGCTCAGGCTGGAATAGGGATGGGCTGGTCACACCATGGAGACTGTTTCTTGGGTGAACAACTCACGCTCACTTTATGCTGTGTAATCAATGGACATTGTTAACATTTTATAATATACTGTCCTACTCTAGTGGTTTGCTGTAGACTGGTCAGTCTCTGCACCTAGTGTGCAAATGCCTTGAGGACACTTTCATGTGTCCTCTTCCATGTCTACAAACTCTGCTAACTGTTGTGTTATCACCAGTGTGTCCTGATATGTATGTGTTCTAGGATGAAACTATGCCACCAGCGTCTTTTCTGAAGATCCTGAAACTGAATAAAACGGAATGGCCCTACTTTGTGGTGGGAACAGTATGTGCCATTGCCAATGGGGCACTTCAGCCAGCATTTTCTATCATATTTTCAGAGATGATAGCACTAAGTGTGAAAACGTCACTTAACAGCTTGAATTAAATCAGTTCATCATTAAATCAGTTCTCATTCCAACCTCGGCACTGGGTCCATATTGGAGTAAAGCAGCCTCAAATTAAATTAAGCCAAAGTTTTTAATTCCCTTTTGAGGAAAGCTGTGAGACAAAAGAAAAAGTAGAACCGCTCCAAGTTACAATATTAATGAAACTATAAACTGTAAAATCACTGAAGAACACATTGTAATTAGCTCCCTTGATTTGGGTGAAACTGGTGTCAGGTGATGATCCCCATCCCACGTGGAGAGGAGAGGCGCATCTCACAGGAAGGCTGGGAGCGGGTGGGGGAGGGGAGAGTTCAAGTCATAGTGTTTAAGAGGCCAAGCTCTGGGCACAGAGCAACCTCACCGCTTAATAGCTGTGCAAACTCGGGCAAGATGCTCTCCCTTGCCGTACCTGAGTTTCTTCATCTATAAAATAAACCTACCTCACAGGACGGCTGAGAATTAAAGAGATTATATAGGTAACTATATGGAAAGCATTTAAGAGTGTCTGCCTCATAGTAAATTTTCAAAAAGTTAAAACCACCACATCATTGTTTGGTAATCCTTCCAAGGCTTGGGGACTCTGAGACTAAGAAGGAAAACTCCTATTATCGAACTATTAAATTCTTTGGGGAATATTTATAGGAAGTTATCAGAGATATCTAAGGCTCAGTAAAACTCAGCATTTATATTGTATAATCTAGTCAACCTCTGACATTGTTGGAGAGACTTTTTTGTTGAAGATAAATTATTCTCCATCATGTTAAGAGTGTATTATGCTTGTGACATTGGAATTGGTCTACAATTAAGACCACAAGCCAAACAATAAATAAATTAGAAAGAACTATCTAGATGTTTTTCAATTACGAAATAAAGCAATCTCTGGCTCTCTTGCAATTCAAGAGCTGTGTGGACTGTACTTATATTTTTGGGCATCTCCTTTGTGCCAAATGCTGCTCAAGGCACTGGAGATACAGCAGGAAACAAAATAACCCACGTGCTGCCCTCAAATAGTGTACTATCTGTTGGCACAGACATACATACAACACACAGATGAAAAGGAAATATGTAATGTGTCCGGGGATAGCAAGTGTTTTAGAAGCAGGATCGGGCCATAGAGAGGCTGGAGACCGGGTGTTGTGTCACTTAACTTGGTTAGGGGAGGCTTCTCTGGGCAGAGGCCCTGTGGGGTGAGGGGTGGAGGGCAGGGGCTGGGTCAGGGAGGAATTCAGGCAGAGGGAACAGTGAGTGGAGAGGAAGAAGAACAAACACTAAAATGTGCAACCATGCACTGTGCATACGCAGTGTTTCACCCCATGTCCATAACCACAGTCCTCAGACTCATAGAGACAGAAAGAGCGGTGGTTCCCAGAGGGCTGAGGGAGGGCTGAGGGGGAGTTACTTTTTAACGGGTACAGAGTTTCAGTTGGGATGATGAAAAGGTTCTGAAGGTTGCACAACACTGTGAATGTACCTAATGCCACTGAATTGTACACTTAAAAATGGTTAAAATGGTAAACTTTATGTTATGTATTTTACCACAGTAAAAAGCCACATATTCAAAGCCTAGTTTTAAAAATGTGATGCTAAAGCCATTATTTATGGGAGGAATAAACGAGGACCGTGTAATCCAAGTGGGTATTTTAAATGTTCTTTTGTAGATTTTTGGACCAGGGGATGATGAAATAAAGCAGGAGAAGTGCAACATGTTCTCATTACTTTTTTTAGGTCTGGGAATGATTTCTTTTTTTACTTGCTTCCTTCAGGTAGGTACCTATGATTAGATCTTCTCATTGAGTCTATATTCAATTAGAGAATATAGATTATCTATTAATTAGATTTTTATTACCTACTAGTATAGATTAATTATCAACTAATCAAAGCCTAATAGAGCTTCCAAATCTCAGACTGAAATGAATTGCAAACACAACTGGCACAGGGCTCTGTTAGAGGGCAGCCTCCGTAGCAGAAGGAATTCTGACTTCCCGGTGTGCTAAATTATATTAGGTTACAGGTTTGCCCTCAGCAAACATTCATGACCAAGGAAAAAGGAGACTGGAATTCAAAGGAGAACCAGTTAAACTCAACTATTTATAAACTGGGAAAAATCAGCACAATGGCATTCTCTTTTTTTGTTATTACTCTTTACATAATATCAAGTAAATTCTCTGATCTTTTCCTCCTTAATTGATGAACTATTTGCAAGAACATGCATTATGTTGTATATAAATATTGTGGACCTGGCCAAAATGAACAGGTAAACCTTGCTCTGATTGTACTTATCTACCTAGACTTTTGCCCAATTTCTTTTGTCTCTTTAACTCAGTGAGCACCACACGGGGCTTTCCAACTCAATTCCTGAAGTCAGTAAATAATGTTTGCTAGTCATGCCTAGCATGCTTGTCTTTTATCATTGCTAAACCAATGGTAAAAGTAAGCCAAGCTTTTCCTTTAGAAATTATTGCCTTTCTAGCAGCAACTTGATCCTATCCAGCCCCAAGCACTGGTGTGTTAGGGAATGGAGCTAGTTATGTAAGTGGGTTTTGGAGGCTGCACGAACAGAGGGCTGATGGATAGAACTGTGGTGCCCACATCGGCCTTGAGCAATCTGCCGGCAAAGGAAGGAGGAGACCAGGCAGTCTGGTCCTGGACACCTGGGGCAGACTCACCCCAGGCAGCATGAGCACCCATCCTCCTGGCTTAGTATAGACTTCTGATGTGTCCTCTCCGGTATCCACTCCACCACACACCTACGACACTCAGTGTGACTGGAGGTTCCCACCCATCCCAGATGCCCGGAAGCAAGCCCAGCTGTGGACATCTGGGTTACTCTCTAGTTTGAACATGGTAGAATTAGAAAGAGGGAAATTGTTTGGCAAGGATGCTTGGGGAGGAAGAGTAGCCTAATTGTTCCCCAATGTGAGAGCAGGGGGAGCTGTGACAGGGAACCAGCAAACTCACTGGGGGCTTGATACTCCAGACAGCCTCCCCCCCTCCACACTACATGAACCAAAATGCATTCCTGTGTAGACTTTTACTTCCATTTTCGACCGTTTTGTTTAAAGTATTCAGAACACACTGGAAGTTGTAATTAAATACAATATTATTCTCACTGAGATGTTGTCATTGAAAGTTTTGAAAAGGAAACCTATTTAGAATGGTTCAGAAGCCAGAACTGGACACTTTTAAGGTTTTTGGTCTTATGAGTCTGCTGCAAACTAATGATTTAGCAGTACATGAATTTTAGGTTGGGACTTTGAGTTAGTATTTGGTCATATACTTTTGTTATTTGAATAGTTGATTAACATATAAGGAATGTAAAAATCACTGTGAATACACCCACTTGTGTCAGAATACTAGTGATGATCAAAAGGAATAATGGGTTTTTTTTTCTCAACTAAGGTTTCACATTTGTGTAGCCGCCCCTGACACAGGAAGGGTTAATAATCACTGGAAAAAGCTTCCCAACAAACTATGACCCGGAGGTGAGAAGGCCGGTTAGCCAATGACGGGTAAGACCCCCTGGGGGGGCAACCTAAGCCAGGCTGCGGCTGCTCGGGGGGCACAGATGGAGAAACAATATCGATATCAGGAGCAGGAGGGACCGTTGCCTAAGAGACCTTGCCTGCTCCGAGATAAAAATATAAGAGCACAGCAATAACATGATAATCAAAACAGAGGCCAAGGGAGGGCTCCTTGAGAAATCACTAAGAATTCTTGGCATTCGCTAATTACTTCATCCAGAACACCTGTGTATGTTTAACAGATGTAAGCTATGTATATATTGAAACGCTGATTATAATAAACTCAGAGTAGCCATCAGCCCTCTCCGCATCTATCCTGATGTGTACATTGGATTGCGACACCGACAATTTGGGAAAGCTGGTGAGATCCTCACCACAAACTTTCGGTCAATGGCTTTTAAAGCAATGCTAAGACAGGTAGGAGCGGGGCCAGCCCCGTGGCCAAGTGGTTAAGTTCGTGCACTCCGCTTCGGCAGCCCAGGGTTTCCCCAGTTTGGATCCTGGACGCAGAAAATGGCACCGCTCATCAGACCATGCTGAGGTGGTGTCCCACATAGCACACCAGAGGCACTCACAACTAGAATGTACAACTATGTCCTGGGGGGCTTTGGGGAGAAGAAGAAGAAAAAAAGAAGATTGGCAATAGATGTTAGCTCAGGTTCCAATCTTTAAAAAAAAAACACAAGTAGGAGCGTGCCCTGGAGAATGCCTTCTGTTTCATCAGCCTCTTCCTGTCGCCTGCTCTCCACAGCATTCCTGAATTGCAATTCATGTCCCGCCTCCCTCCAAGGTGTTCACGCAAGGACTGGTTAGGGCCCTGCACATTGTCCTGGTCCTTTAGTATCCAAAGACCTCTCAGGGTTTTCATGGGAGTAGGCTTAATTTAGGTAGATTTTTTGGCTTGCTTTGCAGCCATCTCTATCCATGTGGACACTACCATTTCTGGGACCTGTGTCTCTTCTCTGGATTCTCTGTAGGCCCCTGGGAGTCATTTGAGACTCCAGGATTTCCTTTAAACAAAGGAAAAGTGGTTGGTAGTATTCATGTACCACAATTGACCATACTAATTATAGGTTTTCCCAGGTGTTGGTAATTGAGTTTTGTTTCTATCTTATTTGAGCTCCGTTTTCACATTAATTCACTCAGTTATTACTACTGTATACCAGACAGTGTGCTGGTAGCTGAGACTATAAATGCATTATCTGCACTTTTGGGAAGTTCACAGTCTAGTGTAGGACACGTGGGAAAATGTGCAAACATGAATTCTCTATTTTTATAGAGAAGGCTTCAGAGGGGGCCACAATATTATCCATCCAATTGACAGGAATTGATTACATTCCTGTTCACAAAAGGGCACATAGCAGATATCATATTTTGAGCAAGTTTGAGTTTGCAAAGCTTTTCTCAATATCTTTTTTTCTCCCCCCCAACCCCCCACCCCCCCCCCCCCGCCGGTACATAGTTGTATATCTTAGTTGCAGATCCTTCTAGTTGTGGGATGTGGGACGCTGCCTCAACGTGGCCTGACGAGCGGTGCCATGTCCGCGCCCAGGATCCGAACCCTGGGCCGCAGCGGAGCGCGCGAACTGAACCACTCGGCCACGGAGCTGGCCCCCTTTCTCAATATCTTTTAAACTGTTGCTATATAAGGAAAATTATTTTATATTAAACTAAAAGATGCTATGGATGAGTAACAATTAAGATCATATCTAAGGTACACTCTTTTTCTTTTTCTCCCTAAAGCCCCTGTACATAGTCATATATCCTAGTTGTAAGTCCTTCAAGTTCTTGTTTGTGGGATGCCGCCACAACATGGCCTGATGAGCAGTGTGTAGGTCTGTGTGTCCAGAATCTGAACAGGCAAAACCCGGGCCGCCTGAGCGGATCACATGAATTTAACTACTACACCACTGGGCCAGCCCCTAAGATACACACTTTTAATCCTTGTTTTAAAAAAACAGAAACATGGTGAGAAACCAGGGCTGATTTTCTCATGCCTAGCATTTACAAGAAAGAGCCCTGTCCAGCACAGCTCCCCCGACCCTTTATGAGAGAGACACCACCACCATATCAGGGAGGAAGTGTCCATGGTACAAGTTGTGAGGCTTGGGTGCTGGAGCGCCCGCGTGCCCCTGCAACCTCACGGGAAGCAGCAGGGAGCAGAGCAGCAATCTGGAGAAGATCCCTACTCCTGCCCCCCATCAGTGGTGCTCTCCTTGTCACAGCAGAGCAGCCTGGGGGCTTCAGTCCTCATGGACTCAGGGGGCGGGGGGCTCAGGGCAGGGACCAGGGCTCTGCACTGCATGTGAGGTCTCCAGTACCTCAGTTTAGTGTAGATATTTCCTCAGCATTGAAGGTTTGGGAAGTTTCATCAGATTCTCTTTGCTTGTTTTGTTTTAATTTTGAACTAGTTTACAGCTGTATTTTGTGCCGTAGGACATGAGCTGGTTTGGAGATCATAAAAACAGTACTGGTGCACTTTCCACAAGACTTGCAACTAATGCCTCCCGAGTCCAAGGAGTGTGTAGACTGCACTCTTCTATTGTTTTTCTTTAACACGGTTTTGAATAAACATATGGTATGACTGCATCCGTTAAGCTGCCCTCAGCTGGAAATAACAGAAAACTCAACTCAAACTGGCCTAAACAATAAAGAGGAAGGGTAGACTTCAGGGTTGATTGATCCACTGGTTCAAAAATGTGATGAAGGACCCAGGTTCTCTGTCTGTGTGGCTCTGCATGGCTTTCAGTCCTCAGTGTTGGCTTCAACTTAAGGCTTGTTCCTCATGGCCACAAGATGGCTGCCAGTAGCAACTAGAGCCACAGGCTTCCTTGTTTCCCATCCAGTGAAAGAGAGCACACATCTGTACCTCCTACCTCCAAACAAACACCCTTCCCTTAAGTCTAATTCAGGCTAATCTGGGTCATGTGCCCCACCCTGAATCAAGAACCAGCTCCTGGGAATGTTGTGCTTGCCCTGACTTGGGTCCCTTCCCCCCCGGAGCTGAGATCTGTTGCTCTGAGGCTCACTGCTTCCACACAATGCAGGAGAGTGGCCAGAGTCAACTGCAGTGTCTGCTACAACAGCTCTTGATTTCTGAGCGATATAAACAGTGATTGACCTTTTATGTGCTTTATGGCAGATGGTCTCTTAGGATATGTACACTTTGCAACAGATGGTCTTGGAGTATGTAAATTTCCCTCTTACACGTTTGAAGCAGATGGTCTTTAAAATGACCAGAGTACACTGGGGTTAGTTTCCTCTTTAAACATTGCCTTCATGAAAAAGTCCATGTGCCCCACAGCCTATCCCCAAAGCAGAGCAGCCGATTACGTGGTTCTGTAATACTGAATTCATGTGGGCGGGAGAGAAATGAGAGTTGAAAGGCATAATCAAAGAAAAACCTGCCAAGCCTCATGAGTCGAGTATGGGTGTCTTGGGTTTATTGTAATCACAGGGAAAAAATGTTAGCACAGGCACAAACTCTCTCATCACTGTGACCAGGAAGCCAAAGGCTGGAGCTCATGGATTTGCAACTTAAGACACAGTTGGCTGTCTTCTTTTGCTCTTCCAGGCCACTAGGACCAAGTTGGCTTTAATTGCACAGAATACAGCTAACCTTGGAACTGGTATTATCATATCATTTATCTATGGTTGGCAGTTAACCCTTCTGTTGTTATCGATTGTTCCAATTATTGCTGTATCAGGAATTTTTGAAATGAAAACATTGGCTGGAAATGCCAAAAGAGAAAAAAGAACTGGAAACTGCTGGAAAAGTGGGTCAAATAAGGCTTCAATTCGTGTATTATTTTTAGACGTGTTTTATTTGAATTATTTATTACGGCATACAGGTTTTAATAATTGTGCTCACAACTAATAATTGTCAACACTGTGCATGAAAGTTTACTGTAATAATAATATCTATAACTTGAAAATGGGCTAATTAATGTAAAGCTTTTAGCCTGTAGAAAGCACCTAACCTGTAGTTATTACAGGGAATCTCTGAATTTCCAAAGTTCATTTTCCCTTTTACTTCATAACCCCATGCAATTGTTAAGATAAATGTCACCCCTGTTTTACAGATGAGGAGTCCTAGGGCGGAGAACATAAATGAATTGTTGAGGTAGGAATTTGCAGGTACTTAAGAGACGTTCTTTTCTTCTTGGCTGTGATTTCTACAATTAAGGTGGGCAGCCACCAGACGGCAGTAATTCTTCGATCTGTGATTCTAACTAGAAGGGCAATTGGGCAAATATGTACTTGGGCCTTACTATGTGCCAATTATTGTGCTAAGTATTTATATGCACCAACTCATTATATCCTCACAATAATCCTATGAGGCAGGTACTGTGTTACCCCAATTTTACAAATGAGGAACCTAAGAAACAAGTTAAAGCCATGGCTAGGATTATGTGTTTAAATGTGTCTAAATCTACATATAAACATTTTACTTACTAAACATTTGTTCTTATATGCACATGCGTTTAAACGTTTAAATGTAGATTACAGCCAGGAATTTTTTACTTTTGTTTACGTAAATATTATCCTCTATTGAAACATTTGGAAGTTAAGCAGATAATGAATATAAATTTTGATATAGTTTCTACAGCACCACACTTCATAAAGCCCTTTCACAAACATTCCTGGAACTGGCCTTCTCTAGGGTTATGTGACGCGGGGCAGACTGTATCTCCACCCCACAGGGAAGAAAGCATTTGGACGCTGACTTGCTCCAGATGTGTGACACGTAAGTGGTAAAATTAGAATTCCAACCAAGCATGTTTCCACTAAACAAATTACGTGGGATGAAATCCTTTCCCCTTCTCTTAACCTGCACCAGCTGCAGTTCAGCGCAGTGTTTGTGTCATCCCTGGGTTTCTGTTAGAATGCCTCCTTCTCGTGCTCACCCTGCTTCCTCTCCTGGAGTCAGATCTGAAGGACAGTTCATGGTTCTGGGACTTGAGAAGCCCTGGGTTTCCAAAGTTCTTGAAGATCCTCTTGGCTGCTGGCTGTGGGTACTTGAGAGCACCATTTCCTTAACTTCTGTTTGTCACAATTAACTGTTGAGAAAACATCGTGTAGTCTTTGTTTCCTTTCTTCTCTGACCCTGCTGCTTTCCACATTTCAGAAGGGAAAATTGTCAGTAGATAGAATGAAGATAATATTTTCTTAGACTAGTTACATGAAAGAAAACGTCTTGAATCTAGTTAGGATGATAGAATCTTAACTCTAGTAAAAATGGCTAACACTGGAAGTTGTCAGAATTTTGTCGGGAGTAGGGCAGTAAGAATCGAGCAGTATGGCAAACACAACACAACACCTTGGATTATTAGTCTTGGCCTTGCTACTCACAGTGTGTGATCCTGGAGAAGAGCCCCAACTTCTCTGATCCTCATTTTCCACTTATATAAAATGAGAAATTGTACCAAATAATGTCCCATGTTCCTTCCAGCTAACACTCTCCCATTCTAGGGATCAGAGAATAAATAACTCAGACTGACCAGTCTGAAGTTATTTTTTTATTGAGTTAATGATAGGTTACAATCTTGTGAAATTTCAATTGTACATTAATGTTTGTCAGTCATGTTGTAGGTGCACCACTTCACCCTTTGTGCCCACCCCCCACCCCACCTTTCCCCTGGTATCCACTAAACTGTTCTTAGTCCATAATTTTAAATTCCTCATATGAGTGGAGTCATACACAGATTATCTTTCTCTCACTGGCTTATTTCACTTAACATAATTCTCTCAAGGTCCATCCATGTTATTGCAAATGGAATGATTTTGTTCTGTTTTGCAGCTGAGTAGTATTCCATTGTATATATGTACCACATCTTCTTTATCCATTCATCTGTTGCTGGACGCTTAGGTTGCTTCCACGTCTTGGCTATTGTAAACAGTGCTGCAATAAACATTGGGGTGCATAGGACTTTTGGGATTGCTGACTTCAAGCTCTTTGGATAAATACCCAGTAGTGGAATGGCTGGATCGTATGGTAGTTCTATTTTTAATTTATTGAGGAATCTCCATACTGTTTTCCATAGTGGCTGCACCAGTTTGCATTCCCACCAGCAGTGTATGAGGGTTCCTTTTTCTCCACAACCTCTCCAGCATTTGTTGCTATTAGTTTTAGATATTTTTGTCATTCTAACGGGTGTAAGGTGATATCTTAGTGTAGTTTTGATTTGCATTTCCCTGATGATCAGCGATGATGAGCATCTTTTCATGTGCCTATTGGCCATCAGTATATCTTCTTTGGAGAAATGTCTCCAGCCCATTTTTTGATTAGGTTGTTTGATGTTTTGTGGTTGAGTTGCGAGAGTTCTTTATATATTATGGATATTAAGCCTTTGTCAGATTTATGACTTGCAAATATTTTTTCCCAGTTAGTGGGTTGTTTTTTTGTTTCAATCCTGTTTTCATTTGCCTTGAAGAAGCTCTTTAATCTGATGAAGTCCCATTTGTTTATTCTTTCTATTGTTTTCCTTCTCTGAGAAGGCATGGTGTCCGAAAAGATCCTTTTAATACTGATGTCAAAGAGTGTACTGCCTATGTTTTCTTCCAGAAGCCTTATGGTTTCAGGTCTCACCTTTAGGTCTTTAATCCATTCTGAGTTTATTTTGGTGAATGGTGAAAAATAATGGTCAATTTTCATTGTTTTACATGTGGCTTTCCAGTTTTACCAGCACCATTTGTTGAAGAGACTTTCTTTTCTCCATTGTATGCCCTCAGATCCTTTGTCAAAGATAAGCTGTCCATAGATGTGTGGTTTTATTTCTGGGCCCTCAATTCTGTTCCATTGATCTGTGCACCTGTTTTTGTACCAGTACCATGCTGTTTTGATTACTGTAGCTTTGTAGTATGTTTTGAAGTCAGGGATTGTGATGCCTCCCATTTTGTTCTTTTTTCTCAGGATTGCTTTAGAAATTCGGGGTCTTTTGTTGCCCCCATATGAATTTTAGGATTCTTTGTTCTAATTCTGTAAAGAATGTCATTGGGATTCTGATTGGGATGGCGTTGAATCTGTAGATTGCTTTAGGTAGTATGGACATTTTAACTATGTTTATTCTTCCAATCCATGTACATGGAATGTCTTTCCATCTCCTTATGTCGTCATCCAATTCTCTCAGAAAGGCCTTGTAATTTTCATTATATAGGTCCTTCGCTTCCTTAGTTAAATTTACCCCAAGGTATTTTATTCTTTTTGTTGCGATTGTGAATGGTATTGTATTCTTGAGTTCTTTTTCTGTTGGTTCATTACTGGAGTATAGAAATGCTACTGATTTATGCAAATTGATTTTATACCCTGCCACTCTGCTGTAGTTGTTGATTACTTCTAACAGTTTTTCAATGGGTTCTTTGGGGTTTTCTATATATAAGATCATGTCGTCTGCAAACAGCGAGAGTTTCACTTCTTCCCTCCCTATTTGGATTCCTTTTATTCCTTTTTCTTGCCTGATTGCTCTGGCCAGGACCTCCAGTACTATGTTAAATAAGAGTGGTGATAGAGGGCATCCTTGTCTCCTTCCTGTTTTCAGGGGGATGGGGCTCAGTTTTTGCCCATTGAGTATGATGTTGGCTATGGGTTTGTCGTATATGGCCTTTATTATGTTGAGGTAGTTTCCTTCTATGCCCATTTTGTTCAGAGTTTTTATCATAAATGGCTGTTGGATCTTGTCAAATGCCTTCTCTGCATCTATTGAGATGATCATGTGGTTTTTATTCCTCAGTTTGTTGATGTGGTGTATCACGTTGATTGATTTGCGGATGTTGAACCACCCCTGTGTCCCTGGTATGAATCCTACCTGATCCTGATGTATGATTCTTTTGATGAATTGCTGAATTCTGGTTGCCAAAATTTTGTTTAGAATTTTTGCATCTACGTTCATCAGTGATATTGGCCTGTAGTTCTCTTTTTTTGTGGTGTCCTTGTCAGGTTTTGGGATCAGCGTGATGTTGGCCTCATAGAAGGTGTTAGGAAGTATTCCATCTTGCCTAATTTTTTGGAATAGCTTGAAAAGGATAGGTATTAAACCCTCTCTGAAAGTTTGGTAGAATTCCCCAGGAAAGCCATCTGGTCCTGGGGTTTTATTCTTTGGGATGTTTTTGATTGCTGTTTCAATCTCTTTCCTTGTGATTGGTCTGTTCAAATTGTCTGCCTCTTCTTGAGTGAGCTTTGGGAGATTGTAGGAGTCCAAGAATTTATCCATTTCCTCTAGGTTATCCATTCTGTTGGCATATAGTTTTTTGTAGTATTCTCTTATAATCTGTTGTATTTCTGCAGAGTCTGTTGTTATTTCTCCTCACTCATTTCTGATTTTGTTTATTTGAGCTTTCTCCCTTTTTTTCTTTGTAAGTCTGGCTAGTGGTTTGTCAATTTTATTTGTCTTCTCAACAAACCAGCTCTTTGTCTCATTGATCCTTTCTACTGCATTTTTGTTTCAATAGTATTTATTTCTGCTCTGATTTTTAGTATTTCTCTCCTTCTGCTGACTTGGGCTTCATTTGTTCTTTTTTCTCTAGTTCAGTTAGGTGTGCTTTAAGGTTGTTTATTTGGGATTTTTCTTGTTTGTTAAGATGTGCCTGTATTGCGATGAATTTTCCTCTTAATACAGCTTTTACTGTATCCCATATGAGTTGGTATGGCATGCTATCATTTTCATTTGTTTCCAGGTATTTTTTTTATTTCTTCTTTAATTTCTTCAATGATCCATTGCTTGTTCAGTAGTGTGTTGTTTAGTCTCCACATCTTTGTGCCTTTCTCAGCTTTTTTCTTGTAATTAATTTCTAGCCTTATAGCACTATGATCTGAGAAGATGCTTGTTATTATTTCAATTTTTTTAAATTTGTAGAGGCTTGCCTTGTTTCCCAACATATGGTCTATCCTAGAGAATGTTCCATGTGCACTTGAGAAGAATGTGTATTCAGCTCTTTCAGGGTGGAGTGATCTATATATGTCTATTAAGTCCAATTGTTTTAGTTTTTCGTTTAGCTCCACTCTTTCCTTGTTGATTTTCTGTCTGGATGATCTGTCCATTGATGTGAGTGGGGTGTTGAGGTCCCCTACTATTACTGTGTTGTTTTTAACATCTTCCTTTAGGTCTGTTAATAGTTGCTTTATGAATCTTCGCGCTCCTGTGTTGGGTGCATAGATATTTATAAGCGTTATTTCTTCTTGATGAAGTGTCCCTTTGATCATTATATATTGTCCCTCTGTGTCTCTCTTGACCTGTCTTATTTTGAAATCCACTTGGTCTGATATGAGAATTGCAACACCTGCCTTTTTTTCCTTGCTATTTGCTTGAAGTATTGTCTCCACCCCTTCACCCTGAGTCTGTGTTTGTCCTTGGGGCTGAGGTGTGTTTCCTGGAGGCAACAAATTGTTGGATCTTGTTCTTTAATCCATTTTGCCACTCTGTGTCTTTTTATTGGAGAGTTCAATCCATTCACATTGAGAGTGATTATTGATGCATGTGGACTTAATGCTGTTAATCTGTCGCTCATTATCTTGTTTTCCTACGTTTCTTTTCCTGTGTGCTTTAGCCTACCCATTGACTACTGCAATTTCTTATGCTGGGTTTCTTAGATTTTTCCTTATTTATGATTTGTGACTCTGTTCTGTACTTTATTTTAGTGTCTACCTTGAAGTTTGGATTTAGAATCTCGTGTATAATATAGTCTATTCTCTGGTGGTCTCTTACCTACTTGACCAATACTGATTTAGACCCTTTGCTCTTCCCCTCCCAAATAATTATTTTCATTTTTTATTCCAACTCATCTTATTAATTTTTAGTTAGAGTGCTAAGATCGTCCTTGTTTTGGTAGTTTCCTTACCTTTACCCTAATGCTATAATTGAATATTTGCTATCCTGTTCTGGTTCTATCCATTGGTCTCCCTAGTCTGGATTGTGTCCCCTTTCTCCCTTTTTTCTTTTTTCAAGTATGAGAGCCTTCTTGAGGATTTCTTGTAATGGAGGGCTTTTAGTTACAAATTCCCTTAACTTTTGTTTGTCTGCAAAAGATTTAATTTCTCCCTCATATCTGAAGGAAATTCTTGCTGGATAGAGTATTCTTGGCTGAAGGTTTTTATCCTTTAAAGCTTTGAATCTATCATTCCATTCTCTCCTAGCTTGTAGGGTTTCTGTAGAGAAATTTGCTGACAGTCTGATAGGGGCTCCTTTATAGGTTATTTTCTTTTTTTTCTTACTTCCCTGAGTATTCTCTCCTTATCATTCCTATTTGCCAACTTTACTACCATGTGCCTAGCAGTAGGTCTTTTTACATTGACAAATCTAGGAGATCTAAAACCCTCCTCTACGCACATTTCTCCGTCGATCCCTAGATTTGGGAAGTTCTCTTCAATAATTTCGTTAAGCACACTTTCTGCTCCATTTTCCTTTTCCATATTCTCGGGAATTCCTATGATCCTTATGTTCTTACTCCTCATTGAATCCATTATCTCTTGGAGATTTTCCTCATTTTTTTAAATTCTTAGTTCTCTTTCTTCCTCTGTCTGGCGCCATTCAGCCTGTCTGTCCTCGATTATGCTAATTTTCTCCTCTATGTTGTCTACACGGGCATTCAGGGAATCTGTATTCTGTTTTATCTGGTCCATTGTGTTTTTCATCTCAAGTAATTCTGTTTGATTCTTCTTTATGATTTCAATCTCTTTTGTGAAGTAACTCCAGAACTCTGCTTGTTTCTCTATTTTTCTCTCTACCTCATTGAGTTTTTTTATTATAGCTGCTCTGAATTCATTACCACTTAGTTTACCTAATTCCAAGTCCTCAGGACTTAATTCTGTGTTTTTATTGTTTTCCTTCTGGTCTGGGGCTTTTATAAATTGCTGGATGGTAGAGGAGCAGTTTTTTCTCATGGTGGTAGAATTCAGTTGCAGTTACAGCCTGTCGCCACTAGATGGGGGTCGAGAGTGGCGTGTTAGCTCTCTGCCTTGGGGCAAGATGGCTGCGCCCAATGGCTTTGCTGGGGGGGAGGGGCTGTTACACGCGCCGGTCTGGGTTCAGATCAGTTCTGTTCTCTGGTCTCCCAAGGCCCTTGATTTATAGGGTCCCCGCAGGTGGAAGCTTTCCCCCCGTCAGTGGGTCTCCACTGAATCAGCGGCAGGAGTCCTGGATGATCCCCCGGTTGCACGGCCCCTCCCCCGCTCCTTCCCGACCCGAGCCGCAGCGATCGCAGACTCTAGGGGAGGGAGCGATGTTCTCTCCTACCATTCCAGTGCCTCCAAGGGTGTAAGCAAGGTTATGATCTCCGCCTTCTTGGTATTGTAGGTCTCTAACGAGCTGGCATTATGTTTATTCTCTGAAATTCAGTTCTTCCAATCTTTTGTTGCATTTTGGAGGGGAGAGAATCCTGGGTCAGCTCCCCCTGCCATTTTGCTCCGCCCCCTCTGAAGTTATTTTTAATAGCTACTGTAACCTAATAAAGTTTATTTATTTAAAAAAGGTTTTTTTGAGGAAGATTAGCCCTGAGCTAACATCTGCTGTCAATCCTCCTCTTTTTTTTTTTTTTCACTGAAGAAGACTGGCCCTGAGCTAACATCCGTGCCCATCTTCCTCCACACTATATGTGGGACACCTACCACAGCATGGCTTGCCAAGCAGAGCCATGTCCACACCCAGGATCCAAGCTGGCGAAACCCAGGCCACCAAAACGGAACGTGTGAACTTAACTGCTGTGCCACTGGGCTGGCCCCCTAAAGTTTTTTTAAAAATATGAGAGATTCAAAATTTTAAGTAATGTTGATGAAGGGAGATGGAGGTACTATGGACAATCAGACCTGCTGCTTCTGGGCAAATGTGACTCACCATGTCTGCGATAGGCAGTGCATGCTCCAACCATGTATGTAAACACCTATGTAATCTGTCTATGTAAACATCTTATGTAACCCGCATAATGTAAACATTGTCTTCTGGCTCTATGACACTTTTGTCTAGTAGTCGTATAAAAGTGGCCACAGGGGGAGCTGCTGCGTGCCCCCCACATCTGTTGGCCAGAGTGAGTAAAGCGTACGTCTGCCTTGCCATCAGCTGCTTGTGCCGGTTTACAGTTTCCTGAGCCCCATGGTCCTGTCCTTGGCTGTTTCTTTCCTACATACAGTTAATTATGAGCAATTTGATCATATTCAGTTTTGTTTACTCAGTCAACTCTTGATTAACACAGAATAAGGGTTAAAAAGAAGGTCCTGGAAACCACCCCCCCATCACTGTTTTTCAAAAAGAAAAGCTCTCATTGACCTGGGTGCAGATTAATCATGTTTGAATTACCTCAGGATTTGGGATACATTTCCATTTTCTGAAATAGGCTTGGTAATGAGGGTGTTGATTCCTTGGCCTGGAAGCAAGCAGGTGAAAGTAGGCTGCATGGTAACACTCTTGACTCAAGCCCCGCCTAACTACTGAGATTGAAGGCCTGCTGAACAAGGGTTAACTCTCAAAACAGTTAATCCATGACTAGAAAATCAAGACCTGAGTGTAAAGACATTAACAACTAATTCCTCCTTGTGTAAATTACAAAGCAGGGGAAGCAGAATAGCATAGTGGGTTGAGAACATGGACTTGGCATCAGATAGCCTGATATAGAATCCTTGCTCACCTACTTTCCACGCTACAGCTTCAGGCAGATCATGTAACTTCTCCGTGCCTCAGTTCGCTTGTCTGTGAAAATAAGAATAATATTTCCCTCACAGGGTTATTGTGAGGCTGAGATCATGTCAGTTAAATGAGTTAATACCTGTTACATGGTAAAAGCTTAACAAGTATTTCTCTATTCTGGTTTTTATTACTTTTAGATTTTTCATAGATAGTAAAGATATAAGGTTATTCAAACTAAAGTATCAAATGTCTTGCTTTCATCTGTTTGCAGAAGCTGAGAACTGAGGTAAAAGTCTCAAAGCTGATGAAATAAAAACCTAAGATAAAATCTTATGTTCCTTATGTCAATGGTTTAGATTACTCAACTGCAGAACTATGATTTAGATCAAATAGGTGAGTCATAGACAATTAACATTAGTCAGGAGTGGTTTGGCTATAAGAATGAGAAAACTCCGTTGGCTGGTTTGAATAAAAAGGGGTTTGGGGTAAGGACACAAGGAGGTGCGGGGCATACAGATGGTTTGTGTTAACTGGAAGTTGCCAGCAGCTCCCTCCTAGAGTCACAAGCTCTGTTGTCGCTGAATGTCTCTCCCCATTTGTTCTGTTCCTCCACTGCTGTATATTGAGACCAGCTTCCTACACATCCCCAGTGTGGCTCCCCAATGGTGACCTTTGCCTCTGAATGAATCTCTAGGACCTCGCAGTTCAAGCAGTTGTCTCCAAGTCCAGGAAACCAAATCTGATTGGCCTAGATGACTCAGGCGTCTGCCCCTGGTTTAACTGGGGATTTTTAAGGTAGGGTCATGTTGTTTACAATTGAGATCTTCTTTCCAGTTGAGGGTGAACAGTTTCTCTAGGTAGGAATATGCTTATGGAGGAAATGGTTAGCACCTCCAATGGGCCCTTAGAAATCGCTTAGCGTGATTCTCTCTTTTAGGATCTACCCTGTGAAGAAAGCAAGAACACAAACAAGTGTGACTAAAGCCTGTCAAGGAACTGCCTGGTGGCAGGGCTGGGAATAGAATCAGGCTTCTGGGGCCTCATTAGCTCCAGCTTTCTATTATTCCTTAATTCTCTTAAAGTTCAAAATAGCGTAAGGTCATAGGTAATGGCAAGTATATATTTATATGTCAAACATCAAATGGACAGAAAAATGTAGCTGCATGAAGTATATATAACTAAGGGGATGGAATAAATTGAGAATTTCAATGTTCTTGCCCTAAGCTGGTCAGTCCTCCCTAGGCATACGAAGACTCGCCCACCATTCTTGGCACAACCAGAGGTGCTTTTAAGATTGCTAGTTTTGTTGTAGAGCTGGTCTTGAAGAACACATTGTACCTTTGCTTTCAAAGCTGAAGGAATTTAAAACCCATCCACATAACCTTCAGGATTCTTTTGACAGAGCCCTAAGGTTTATGTTATTCATTATTTCAGAAGTGAAAGCCCCACTTCTAATCAAGATCTGTTCCACATTACACGTGGCAACAGAGGCAATGGAAAATATTTGGACCGTTGTGTCCTTGACCCAGGAAAGAAGATTTGAATCAATGTATGTTGAAAAAGTGTATGGAGCTTACAGGTAAGAAGCGTATGTTGTCACTAAGAACCTAGTGCTTCCCTGAGGCTGAATTATTGTCCCCAAAAGATAAAAACTCTGATGCTCCAAACAATGATAGGACTGTAAGGATGACATTTATAATTATCTCACTGAAAATAAGTAGCTTTTTGATGTGACTGGGCCACAAGCTTGGATTTTTGCATCTCTTGTAAAAGCTGAGAGGTGCAGAGGACTGCACAAGTGTTTGCCCACCAGTGTGGGCAACACAAACGACCCATCTGGGGGATTCAGGAGAAACATTCTGTTAGGGAATTGCTCAAACCTTTGTTTTCTTTGGAATGTGTAGACTGAACCTGAACATGAGACTTGTTATTTGGTTAAAGTATTCCTTTGTTCTCTGGGTGAGGATCAGATCCAACTTACTCTGCAAACAGACACATAGCCTGTTTCACTGGTTTTCACTTGAGTAATTCAAGAAACTCCTAGCGGCGCTATTTGCCACTTGTTTCCAACCATGGCCTGTGTTTATAAATGAATGTATTTTAACACTAACAAAATTGAACACAACTTAGATTAAAAGTTTGTAGTCTAGAACAATAGTTTGAATACTTACAAATTTGGAAAGAGACAGTTGAAATCTCAATGTATTCCATCTCCTTAGTTATATATATACTTCATGCGGCTTCATTTTTCTGTCAGTTGGATGTTTGACATATAAATGTATATGTGCCATTACCTATGACCTTATGGTTTATTTTGAACTTTAAGAGAATTAGGAAGAATAGAAATCTGTAGCTAGTTTTTTATTTGATTATAAAGGTTTGACAGCAATGTAAATTGTTTAGTCCTAATAAGTATTATAACACCGTGCTAATGGCATATAAGTTAAACTATCCAAATCAGAAGTACTTTGAATTTTCCTTCATGGCAAATGTCGTCCTTCTAATCTGAGAGTAAATAAATTATTGGAGGATTTAAAATAAAATATAATAAAGTAGCTATGCGAACAAAGTATAGCATGAGATCTAATTAGAAATGATGCTGAGCAAATTGTATTGGGACTGGTGGGATCTAGTTCGGGGAAAAACTTCTGATGTGTGTCTGTGTAAACCTCAGTGACCGGACTTTTCTGAATCAAACAAGAATTTTGACATAAGAGACTATAACTAATAAAAGAACATAAGATAATATTAAAGAAATCAGATTCAGACAATTCGAACTTTAGTCCTAACTTTGACAGCCTCGATATTTTTGGCACGACAATCAAGTTTACATCACAGGAGTTGAATATTTGAGTCATCAGATAAATACTGTGTAATAACAGCGACTATCATTTGAGCAACCTCTAAGAGCTGGTACTATGCTAGATATTCATATTGTTTATTTAGTTCTCAAAACAGTCCTGCATCATACTGGCTGTCCCCAGCGTACAAATCAGAAAACTGATGCAGAGGGAGGTTAAGTTAATTACTCAAACTAATATAACTGGAGGCAGAATTTAAACCCAGGTTGACTAGACTTAGAAGCTGTGCTCTTTCCACAACACAGTGTTAAGAGAGGCTGAGGAGATGGTTATGAATATACTGATATGCTTTTCAGGAATTCTGTGTGGAAGGCACGCATCTATGGAACTACTTTTAGTATTTCATGAGCATTTATGTATTTTTCCTATGCTGGTTGTTTTTTATTTGGTGCCTATCTCATTATGAATGGACATATGCGTTTCAGAGATGTTATTCTGTAAGTAACTTCAAAGATATTAAGATTATTCTATAATATGGTTTCAATAGGTCTATGCAAAAGTTTGGAGTAGAAAAAACTGATTTGTTCTAAGATGAGGTCAAAGAGTTGAATCCACCACAGAAATCTTATCTTTTCAATATTTCAAGTACAAATTTAATCATCCACATGGACTAAAATTAACCAAGCTCATGAAAATGATCATAAACCAGAATTTTAGTAATACGTAGAATTCTAGCTAGTAGGACAGAAAATTTTGTCACTTGTAGAATGTAGGCAGAAATAAATCATAATTAGAAAGTTGCTGGTGGCCATGGGCTCAAAACAGAGGGTTAAATAGCTTATTATTTATCTGCAAACATAGATGGCCATGGGATGGGACAAGGGGATGGGAAAGCTTGAATGAAGTCTAGCAAAGGCTCTCTCCCCTAACCATTAGGCCTAGGATGACCCTGCCAACACGTGCCTCTTAGCCTCTCCTTTTTTCCATGATTTCCAAGGCTAACCAATGGACTTTCTAATTGATGCAATCCTTTTATCAAAATATGTTAAATATATTCAATTAGGATGCAGTCTAGTCTTGCCAAAAGGAAGCCATTCTTTTTAAGATGGCTTGGCATATTTCTGCTCTGATGGGATGATTTTAAAGCAATAGTGAACAAGCTTTTTTTGAATAGGGTCAAGAAAAGGAAAGAGAAGGTGTTTAAGAACTCTTCTTTTGTTTTCGTCCAATATTAAAATGACCATGAAAATAGTAAATGCAGTTTTTGTATCAGTCAGGATCCCAGCAGGAAACAAATGCCACTGTAAATGGGGTTTGCTAAAGGATCAATTTATAAAGGAGTGAGCAGTACCCAGGGGAGCTGTTAACATCTCAGCAGTTCCCAGCTAGGAACTAGGAAGACTCTGAGCCTAAGGGGAAAGCGGAGGGAAAGATTTTCAGAACGCCCTGTAGGGGTTTTCTGTGGCCTTTGATGGAGTGACACCAATAACACACTAATCCAACAAGAAAAAAGCCAATGAAACAAATACCTTGGCTTCACTCTCCTCCAGCCCTCCCATCCTCTGCTAGCGCCTTTGATTGCCAAACCCCATCAGCAGCCAGAGGAAAGGAAAACCTTTCCAGGCAGTCCATGAAGGTCAGCCTCTCAGGCATGGAGTACGATGGCACAAGATAGAGGCAGGTAGAGAGTAGAAAGTGGTTTTGGAGGGACAAATGGAAATATCCAGTTCTGGGAATTACAACTTAGAGTACTTCTGTTGTCTAGAAAAATATCACTGAGAAAACTCGCCCTGCTTTTTTTATTGTTTTGTTTTTACTATTGAAATGTTAAATTCTGGATAACTGGAAGATAGCTTTTTAATCTTTCGTGTTAAAGCTAGATTGCAGGCTGTACAGGAAAGCTAGGCAGCTACATGTGGGTTATTCGTCACTATTTTAAAATTTAAATTTTGGTAACTAACCTTATCAAGTATTTAAGGCAGAACTCTACTATACCCACCATTCCCGCCCCCATGTACTTAAAGCACATTTTAATATCTTAGATCTAGAAGTTTGGGAGATGAAAATTTTAAGTTCTCCATTATTATTAGGGATTTTCCTACCTTCCCCTTTCTCTGGGGCGCTCTGGTACTAGAAGTAAATAGCTTTGTGGAGATGTTGATCTCAGAATCTTTAACCCTTCCTAAAACTTGTAATCCATATCCATTCTTTAAAGAACATATAATTGGAAAATAGACCTTTAGCTTAGGACAATTGTTTTTTTAGGGTAGCGTCAATAGTTATTTTAATTGTAAGAGAAAAGCTATTTGTGGTAAAGGCTTATTTTCCCTAATAAAAATTCTTTAAGTATGGTGATTATTATTATGTTGGTGCAGGAGTGTAGAAGAAACCACAAACCAGAAGTCAGAGCCATGGATTCAGTAGGAAACCTCATTCCTTGTCTGGTACTGATCACACCCCTTAAGCGCTCGGTGCTTCAGTTCCCTCAACTCTGAAAAGGGCATAACTAGTTTCTAAAATTATTCAGATTCAGTTATAAGTCATTTCCTGAAAGAGAAGAACTTTAGAAAGTTACATTAACTCTAGGAAATTAGGGGCTCCTAAGGGAAGCCGGAAACAGGAGAGAAAAAGTCATCCCTCAGGTGGTGGATCCTGCCTCTCCTCTATATCTCCTTAGTTCCTAGAATTTCATGGAAATATGGGTGGGTGGTGGGAGGAGGATGACTAAGGGGGTAAAAAGGTCGATATTGGTAAGCAGTATGCCTTTACACTTTCAAACATCCTGGAGCTACTTATATAAGCTAATTTTTTTATTCCTCCGTGCAGGGTGTTTTCAGCAGTTGTGTTGGGCACAGTGGCTCTAGGACATACTAGTTCCTTTGCTCCAGACTATGCTAAAGCCAAGCTGTCTTCAGCTTACTTATTCATGCTGTTTGAAAGACAACCTTTGATTGACAGCTATAGTGAAGAAGGCCTGAGCCCTGTGAGTTCTCTGCTGCTTGATGAGTGCTTGGTTAATTTGTTCCTAAAGGTTTGCTGTCTGCCAGACTGTAACTACAGGCTAAATTTATAGTGATTACACCAACATTTATTTAGCTTATTTTGTGATATTTACAGGGCTAATATTTGGCCAACTTTCCCGGTATTTTAAAATTTCATAGGGGCTTTTAAGGATTCTGAAGTTTAGCACATAAAAAGTAAAGAAAAAAAAATAGTCCAGATGTACTGGATCAGAATAATTTCTATGAAAATTGTTAGTTATTTCTCTATAAAGGTATATGCATATAGCTCTGTATGTAAATGCAATTAGTAATTTGACTCTAATCACATTTTGTAAAGACTGAGTTACAATTGGTAAGAAGCCCGCCTTAATCGCAGTAGGAGTGATAATCCTCCATGACCTCCATAGTTAACTCAGACTTAGATCTGAGTGTTCTTTGCATGACACAAGCTGCTGCACATTTTAATACACGAGAGGCAGTGTGGGTAGAGAGATGGAGACCTGCGCAATCTTTCTTGGATTTTACTAGGTATTTTGTGTTCTGAGAAAATTGCTGTGCACAGTGAGTGAGATAAAGAGGTTACTGTGCATTGAGATCATAGATAGAAACTGCTGTTAAATTCCCAGCCTTGGAGACTTTGGCCACTGGCTTGGCTCCAGCCTCAGAATCATCATTGGGAAAGCTAAATAGTTGTCTTAAATGAACTAGAAATCAAGTTTAGATAATTCTCTGTAATATGACTTTATCTATCTCCCATCTTCATGTTATATAAACAAGAATTTGCTATCAATATTAACTGGTGCCAGTACTGTACTGAATATGAATTTTATGGTTCTCCACTAGAGTCTTTGGTAAACTCTCCTTGAAATAACACTTTTCATTCCAATAATTATCAGACCAATCCTAATAGCAACATTAAAAGAAGTTTTTCTTTAGGATAAATTTGAAGGAAAGGTGACCTTTAATGAAGTCATGTTCAACTATCCCGCCTGGTCCAATGCGCCAGCGCTTCAGGGGCTGAGCATTGAGGTGAAGAAGGGCCAGACGCTCGCCCTCATGGGCAGCAGCGGCTGTGGGAAGAGCACAGTGGTCCAGCTCCTTGAGTGGTTCTACGACCCCATGGCTGGAACAGTGGTGAGCACACTTTCTTAAATTAGTAATCTGATTTGAGGCTGTATTTTAAGTGGCTAAACTAATATTTCCGTAATGGAAAAAATTGGACAAGTAAAGACCTATAATCCTGTTTGATACAATGACCACATGCTATAAACCCCAAACGGGCAGCCATAGTCAGACAAATATATGAGGACAATAGGGTAGAAGATCTGGAATTTAGTGTAATTCAGAAAATACTGAATATGAAGTTGACCTCTACCCAGCCATGAGCCTTTTGAGCCAGACTAATCCTCTTAAGTAAACACTCACTTCCTGATTTGTAAAGGTAAGCTGCAAACTTCTGCCAGAACTCTGAGTAGACTCCCAGGAGAGGCTAGTGCCTGCTTATTCCTGCCCCACCTCTGCTTTGCCTTATCTCTCTAATCCTGGACTCTAGACTGTCTGACTTTGACTTTGACCTTGCCTACAGCCCTTTTCATATTTGACTTTTGTCATTGACTTTCTGATATCTAGCCCCTTGCTCTCCTCCATGAGGGGAGCCTTAGCTCTTACTGATAATGCCAGCATCTCCCATTAGCTTGGGATGGCACCCGCTGACCTAGCCCTTGGGAGCCCACTCCCATATGGACAGTCAGCACAGCATTACACCTTGTTTATTTGTTTCTTTTTGGGAAATCTTATGCTTCCACTATTACAATTACTCTGCAGGTATGAATACAGGCAAACCAGCTTAACAACCATCTGTAGGTATGCTGTGCTAACACCATGGTGGGAATTTATTTATTTATTGAGACGTCAAGACTACTTGGACTTGTCTCTGTTCCTTCGCCTGTGACCTTTACCTTGCAGGAAGCTGCATTCTTAGTTACTTAATCCTCTAGAAGCATCATGCCTCCTGCTTATAGCAAATAAAAAATAATCAAAACCGCCAACAACAAAACCATTCTCCCAAACACACTGCCCTTTGAGCTTGTTCATTTTCCATTGAACTCGTGTCCTTAGTGCTGTGAAAAAGAGAAATGGGAGAAGTGGAAGGCTGGTCATTCTCAGGGGAAAGAGAGGTAGAGGTAGGACAGGAGGTAACCAACTTGCAGATCTGGGGCATGCTACTGCTCTGCTGTTTTTTCTGGTATTCCTGGAGGAGGGGGGAATAAAGTCAAGTCGAATGATTGGAATCGTTCAGGGGACAGCAGATATGAGTAGGACACCTAATGGCAGACCTCTTTACAGCAGAGGATGATGGTACACTTGCCTGGTGGGGAGCAGATAAGAACAAAGAGAGGATTGTGGAAAGACAGGGCCAAACATGCTACCATTTTGCCAGTTAGACCAAAATAGGGATGGCCTAATCACCTCTGAAATCATTTTGTTGGCTCTCTTGGCTTCCAACTCTCTAAGTTCTGTGAGGCTCAGTATTTCACAAACTGCTGATGCCTACATGCAACAATCCTCCGAGTGGTTAATCTGGTAACTTACTGTTTAGTTATTTTTTTTCTTTTTAAGCCCTTCTTATAGTTTGTGGACTTTGATTTTCAGCTCCTAGATGGTCAAGAAGCAAAGAAATTCAATGTCCAGTGGCTCAGAGCCCGGCTTGGAATTGTGTCCCAGGAGCCCATCCTGTTTGACTACAGCATTGCTGAGAATATTGCTTAGGGAGGCAACAGCTGGGTTGTATCACAGGACGAAATTGTGAGTGCAGCCAAAGCAGCCAACGTATGTCCTTTCATTGAGACCTTACCCCACGTAAGTTAAGTGGTAACTTCCTAAGATGAAATCAGAATCAACTACAGTTTTCCTTCTCAGAGCAGTTCCCAAAGTTATACTCCAACAAAGTCTTGTAGCAGAATTTGTCTATTTACTATCACTGTGACCTTGGGCAAGACACTGAACTTCATTACCGAGTTTCCTTATTGGTAAATGGGAATATTAGTTGTCATGTCTACCTCATACAAATGTAGTAAGAAGCAAATGAGGTGATATTAAGTCAAAGCACTGTATCTCAGGTGGCAAACTGGTGACTGTGGGCTGCATTCAGACTGCAGTCATATTTGGTTTATCCCTTATGGTACTTTCTTTAAGTATTTTGAGACACTTATAGGTTCAAATGCAGTTGTAAGGAATGCAGAGATCTTATATACCCGTTTACCTAGGTTCCTTCAATGACATCTTGCAAAACCATAATATAATATCACAACCATGATATTGACCTTGATACAGTGCACTGATCTTATTCAGACTTCCCCACTCTTGTATGCATTTATATGTGTGTATTTAGTTCTACGCAATTTTATTGCATGTGTAGACTCACGTAGCCACTACCAAAGATACAGATCATTTCCGTCACCACAAAAATCCCTTATGTTGCTCCTTTATAACCACACACCCCTCCTTCCCGCCCCCATGCCCCCCAACCTCTGACAACCACAGACTGTTCTCCATTTCTGTAATTTTCTACTTTAAGAATGTTATATAAACATACATACACTATACAACCTTTTGAGATTAGCTTTTTCACTCAGCATAATTCCCTGAAGTTGCGTGTATCTAGAGTTCATTCCTTTTTATTGCTGAGTAGTATTCCACGGTATGGCTGTACCGCAGTTTAACCATTCATTGGATGAAGCCTATCTAGGTTGTTTCTAGTTTTTGGCTATTAAGAATAAAGCTGGTATAAATATTTTTCAGTACAGGTTTTAGTGTGAATCTAATTTTGTTTCTCTGGCATAAACACCCAGGAGTGCAATTGCTGAGCCATATGGTAACTGCATGTCTAATTTTACAAGAAACTGCAAAACTGTTTTCCAGAGTGGTTGTGCCATTTTACATTCCCACTAGCAAGCATGAGAGATAGTTTTTCTGAATCTTTGTCAGAATTTGCTGTTGTCACTATTTTTTCCATTCTGATAGGTGTGTAGTGGTATCTCATTGTGGTTTAATTTGCATTTCCTAATGGCAAATGAGGTTGAATATCTTTTTATTTATTTATTTGCCATCTATAGCTCCTCTTTGATGAAATGTCTCTTCATTTTGCCCCTTTTCTAATTGGATTTTATTTTTTTAACTGTTGAGTATTGACAGACTTTTATATATTCTAGCTATTAGTCCTTTGTCAAATATGTAGTTTGCAAATATTTCCTCCCAGTCAGCAGTATTGACAGACTTTTACATATTCTAGTTATTAGTCCTTTGTCAGATATGTAGCTTGCAAACATTTCCTTTTCCATTCTTTTAACAAGGTCTTTCACAGAGCTAAAGAATTTTGATGAGGTCCAATTCATCAATTTTCCTTCTACAGATTGTGCTTTTGGTGTCAAGTCTAAGAACTCTTTATCTAGCCCTAGATCCTGAAGATTTTTTACATTTTACTTTTAAGTCCATGCTCCATTTTTAGATAATTTTGGCATAAGGTTTTCTTTAATGTTTCATTTTATTCCTTTGGAGAGAACATGTACTCTCCAGTTTCCATGGTCCCCAACACTCCCTATTACCTCATTATAGCTGCTCTGACTGTAGCCAAGTGCAGCGAAGTCAATATGGATTTGAAAAATATCCAAGGTAGAGTTCAATGAAAACAGTTTTCTCCAGTGACTGGTAAACATGAGTAGTCCCGAAAAGATGACTTGAGATCCCTAAAACTGACGGCAGGGATCATTCATCTTGTGGCACTCATCTAACTTCTGAGGTGCTACTGGATTAAAGTGAGTAGAGCCTCATTATCTTTACGGTTATATTCTGCTATAATTAGAAATCACACTCACTCACAAATAAAACTTAAAACCCTCATGTTAGCCTTACCACCCCTTAACACATAAGTCATTGACTGCAAACAAATATTGGATTTGACTGTGAGTAAAAAAAACTGTAAAGCTTCAGCTTTTAACTTACATTGGACTTGAGGATATTAATTCACATGATGTACGTTGAATTCAGTTCACTGCAAACTGAACCAAATTAATTTATACCTTTATTCATTCTATCCTTTTCCGGCTTAGAGTGTTCTCTCAATGTCCAGTTTCCCAACTTCTCTACAAAGGTATCCTTCCTTCATTTATTTCCCCTACTTCTCCTCTCCCCTCTTATCACCACAATTTCTATTTCCCTCTTCTGATCTTTCACAGCATGTTATGTTTACTACTCATTTGGTACTTACTTGACCTTTATTGAGTGCTGTATATTTTTCTCTTTAGATTATAAATTCCTTCAGGGTAGGAACGAAGCTGAATTTATTTTTATACTTCTCACACTTCTTGGCATAACAGGTACTCAGTAAATATTTAAGTGAATGAATGAGTTTAAAAGAGAATAAACTAGGCTCCATGTAGGTCATATGAATATTTCAAATTAAAAATTTTTTAAAACCTTGAAAACATTAACATTTAACCTTTTTAGGACTCCAATGACAGCAGATCAACTGATAGTATGATAATGGTAGGAATTTGAGAATTTGTTGTAAAATACCATTCAGAAGTAAAGGCACTAGTTTTCCAGTTGGATTTTGAAAATGAACATTCTGTTAAATGCAAATAACATTATAACATTAAATGGACAACTACCTAGTTGTTATGGAAGCTTTGTTGATTCTAAATGTTTTTTTCCTTATAAGCAGAACTGTCAAATGTTTAGAAATAAAAGTTTATCAACATACCATCAATAATCTTTCTGGGTTAGAATTTTATTAACTTTATTAGTGGCTACCTCGCAGAAATATGAAACAAGAGTGGGAGATAAAGGGACTCAGCTCTGAGGAGGTCAAAAACAGAGGATTGCTATTGCCCGAGCCCTCATCAGACAACCTCAGATCCTCCTGTTGAATGAAGCTACATCAGCTCTGGATACTGAAAGTGAAAAGGTGTGGCCTCCGAACTCATGTCCCATTTAATCTGTAAAACAGCAGTCTTTTGTGCTGGCAACCATGAAAAAAATGATGTCAACACAGGAAAAAAAGGTAAACAGAAATTTAGACAGTGGTTATTTTGAGGTAGAATATTTTATTTTGTTCCTTTCACTATTTTCTGAATTTTCTAAAATGACCACATATTACCTTTATAAACACAAAAAAAGTAAAGCATTCAAAAGAAAAAAAGCTGTATAAGTCACATTTTCAGCACAATAATGGAAAAGCTGGAAAATGATAACAGGGAAGTAGTTAAGTAAAATATCATATTGTGACTAGTTAGAAAACAAATAATTGTAAGGATTATTTATAGTGTGAGAATCCATTTTTATTACGATTAAAAAAGATAACTATAGGTAATAGCGATTATGTAAATACATGCATAAAGCCAAAGCTTCAAAGAGATGAGAAAAGAAATAAAAGGTAAATTTTTTTGCTTAGATAGTAAAATTTTTAAATTTCCTTTAATGTTAAAACTCATTTATACAATTTTTAAGATAAGGCTTCTGTTCTGATTTATCATTAGATAGTCCAAGAAGCCCTAAACAAAGCCAGAGAGGACCGCACCTGCATCGTGGTCACTCACCGTCTGTCCACCATCCAGAACGCACACTTAGTAGTGTTTCAGAATGGCAGAGTCAAGGAGCATGGCACACACCAACAGCTGCTAGCACAAAAAGGCATCTATTTTTCTATGGTCAGTGTCCAGCTGGGGTCACAGAACTTTTGAACTCTTGTTGTAGTATATTCCAAAAATAAATTCAAATCATTCTACAGCTTTTTCTGCCTTATAAAAGAAGTTTATAAGTCATCATAAATATAGGTATATATTATTCCAGATCAATTTAGAACATCCAATATGTTCTAAATCCAATATGTTTCATATGACAGCATTTGAAATTTAGGAGTTACAAGTGACACCTGTCTTGATGAAGAATGAAAATAACCTAGCTCTTCCTGAGTTATCAGAAACATACAGAAGAGAAGAAGAAAGTTCAGGTATTTAAGCAGTAGAATTAATAGAAGTCACAGACATAAGGAAAGTTCTTATGGTCCTGAATAGTTGTGTAGATAACAGGATGGTTTGGGAACAATTTTCCCAAGAACAAAGGAAAAATAAATTGTTCAAAAGTCTGCTCTTTCCCTTAGTAAGTTTCCAAATTTATTCTATTGGAGAAGTGAAGTATTTTAAAATGAATATATTCCCAGCTTTAACATCAAAGTCCAAGAGTAAATGCAATTGTCCTTAGATAAGCTATGAAGGCACACATCTGTTCCATAAGGCAAGAAAGCAGCACACCATCAAGTATTACTTTTAAAAAATGTTTAAAATTTCTTAGTAAAAGTTGCACATATTATCTTAGTGCAACTTGAAATACTGGAAATATCAATAATAAAATGCTGAGTTTCTATTACAACTGTATTTTTACTGGTAATTCTAATTTTCCCAGGTATTAATCCACTTCTCCTACAAGAGGGAAGTATGTTTAGACAGAGAACAAAAAAGTATTCCAGGCAACCTTTGGAAGTTAACCACACTGAAATGTTTTTTCTATAATTTTCCATTTGTTTTCTCCATAATCTACTGCAGCAATATAAATTGTCATTGCTGTGACAGGTTGTTTAGGTAGTAAACTATCCATAACAACTTCTTCTATCTGTAATAAACCAGACATTACTAGAGAATTTTTCAAATGTGACCGTGTGTATCAGTGGACTGAATTCCAGATTAACCAAAAGAAGAGTAGGGCAAGGGGTACATTACCACGGTGACTCAAAGTGAACAGAATTCAACCTACTCTTGTTTAATTATTCCAAAAGCTGCCTGATAAGGACCATGGGACTTCTGCCTCTGGAAATTCTGACTCAGTTCCTCTGGGTTGAGGGCCAGGAATATCTTTGTAAAAAGCATTCCGGGTGATTTTTAACTTCAGGTAGGTTAGGGAAACGTGTTGAAGCATGAATGAGAAGAGATTTCTCTGCAGAAGGTGATCAGCTTTTAAAATATCCAAGTCTTTAGACATTATTTAAGAACAACCAACCAAATAATTCTAAAGGCCCTGCTTATCTAGTCTACAAAATAGTACAAGTGAGGAAAAAGGTCCATAGTTCAGATTTCATCTTCCTATTAGGATATATCAAATGCCATACTCCGAATGTTTTCACAAAGAAATAATGATAAATAAATCAGTCTTATCAAATTCAGAACATGATCATGTAAAGAAAAAAGGGACGTATACAACCAGTACACTAAATGTACTATAATCTTTATGTGGTAGATTGCTACAAAAATGGCCCCAATAAGTCATGCCCTCTTGTACCCACTCATTTACATTTACAAAATGACTCTACTGTTCCTCTTATCAAAAGATGAGACTTTCCCCCTTCTCCTTGAATCTGGACTGTTCTCATAACTTGTTTTAACCAATAAAAGGCAAAAGAAGTGACATCATGTGACTTCAGAGGCTAGGCCTCAAGAGACCTTGCAACTGCCACCTTTCCCTCTTGGAACATTCCTACTGCCAAGTATGAAAGTCCAAGCTAGAAAACTGAATGATCAAAGACCACATGGAGAGAGAGTCCCAGCCACCAAGTCCTCAGACAGTGGGTGAGGCCATCTTAGACTTTCCAGCCTCAGTCTGGTGACTGCAGCTGCATAAAATAACTCAGGCAAGACCAGCAGAAGAACCATCCGGCTGGGCACAATCAACTGACACAATCACAGGAAGTTATAAATTGTCGTAAGATGGTAAGTTTTGGGCGGTTTACTACACAACAATACATAACTCAGATCAGCAAGTATAAGATCAAACTGGAAGGAATCACTTATTCAAACACAAAACAAGAAGCTATATGATTGAGAGTTTTATTTTCCAGAGAAAGAAACTACAAAATTGAACAAAAAGGAGAAAAAAACTGTAAAATCCTGAGAATCTGATTCAACATTTAATCCTTTTAAAGTCATAACTCAACTAATTTTAAATGTAAGTGCTCTAATTTTATATTCACAAAACTAATTATAACAACATACTGTAATGAATTTTATTAGGTTGTGTGTGTGTGTCAGAGGATGTAAACCTCCTTCCTACAATCTAATTCTTCTGTCTGGCCAACAGAAACCATTTTTTAAAGATCATCATTAAATTGTAGTGGTCTTTCCCATCAAACATAGTAGGCTTGTATCCCTGTGGTGAATGTGGAAGGCACTGATTTCAGGGAAATTAGTGTCCAGTCATGTATTTCATACCCTTTGGCAACTAGAAAATGTTAAAGTGCTTGGAAGATAAGACTCTACAATGATGTTCAGAGAGAGGATTTATAACCTGTTCAGATACCAACAAAAATATTTAAAAGTTAGAGCAAGACTTGCATTATTAAAATTTGTAGATTTGCATTGTTGAGGCTTATCTTAAATATTGCATAGTTCTATATTCACTATATCATAATTTGCATTGCTGCAGCATCAGAGGAAGCTTAAAAATATTTCTACTTTCTACGTCAGAATAAATTTAGAGAGCGTGACTCTACTAATTTCTTCATTTAACAAGTTTCCTTTAAGTCAACATTTCTTCGTATCTCACAGTACCAACCCACTCCCAGCACCCAGTTTAATAATATATTTTGGTAAGTGCTTAATAAATGATTAATCTCTAAAGATGAGCGGTGTTCATCAGCTGAATCATATCATGGAAAGCATGAAAAATCTGCTCAATTAGCTTTTCTGCATCAGTCTCTGGACATGATTTCCAAGCTGTGCAGGCCACAACAAACCTGTGAAGCACAAATAATAAATGATTAAATACTACGCAAAAATCCTAACACAAAAAAGCTCCAAACGATAATGGTGAATACAGCTATGACCTTTATTCCATCGGGTTATTCATATATGAAATATGAATTCTTGCTGACATTAGGTAAATGTAACCTGACACAACTGAAGATAAAGCCATATTTATACATAATACTAAGAACACCTCATTTACTATATGTCTAGTGACTAAGGATAAAAGGGAACAAAAAATTAGCCAGAGCTCAAGAGTGCTCTGGAGTAAGGTCTTTATTACGTTAAAAAAACAAACCCACCTCTTCCTAAAAATGATGTTCCTGATGTGCCCTAAGTGGAGTGAGTTGGAATATGGATTCATGCAACTGTGTGCAATGAAACTGGAACTATTTTTAAAGAAGAATATAACATTTGAAGAGAGTAATAAATAAATAAATAAATAAAAGGGAAAGAAGGATAAGAGAAAAGTTGTTTCTAGAAAAGCCAGAGAGAAATTCTGTTGGGACCAAGTCATGTCTCCATCATCTCCTTCTAGAATCTCTTGATGAAGAAATCCCCTATCTAACAAGCGATAAAAGTGGCCCCGGGAAGCAGAGCAAAATAGGAAAGAAGAGAGAAAAGGGGAGAAGCCTGGCTTCTGGTGGGCTCAGAGCAGAAAGTGGGACACTCTTGGAATCAGCCTTCCCCTCTCCAGACACTCACATTTTCTATGGCAAAACATGCATTAAACTCAAAATCAGAATGTTGTGCAATGTAAAGCTTGTGGACAACCATGCAATTTTCACATCACTAAAAAAGACAGTAAATTAAAACTTCAACGTGTACTTTAAGCAGAATGAAATGAAAACATGCTCTGGATCAGTATATAACGATGACACTAATGTTTGAGTGGATTATATTTACTAAAAGATATACAGGAACCTACAGGAAGTCTTGGCTTGTTTTCTCCTAGCGATTCATTATCACTAGTCATTTTCCACCTACACTGTTCATATAATTCTCAAATATTCAGTGAGATATATTTACTCTAAATGTATTTCTTTGCAAAAATGAACGATTCTTATTCAAGTATTAAAAATTTTTAAAATTCACTTACCTTTCTAAATTATAAAAAGAAATAACCTCTCCTACATGTACAATTCATAAAAGAATCTACACAGATGCCAATAAACAAAGAAAAAAATGTTTTCCTTTATAAGGAATTCAAATATGTTATTTTTGCCTATAAAATTAGTAAAGAATATTTTATAATGCCTAGAGTTGGAAATGATGTGATAAAATGAGGAAGGATATATTATAATATTGCACATTATTTGTAATGATGAAAAACTGGAAATAGTAGGAAAGTAGTTAGATAAGTTATGGAAACCTCTAAGACTAGACATTCTTCAACTATTAAAATATCTCAAAGCATATTTGATGGCATCGGGAATTACTTGAAATAATATTAAGTCAGACAGAAATTCACAAAAAGTCAGACAATTTTCTAGTTTAACAATGAATGAAAAAATCCCTTCCAGATAATTTCCATGTATTTTATTTGAAAACTGTTTTGGGTGTATTCACAGTAATGACGCATAAATGGACACCTCTAGCCCTGAGCTCTTTTCTGAGCTCAATACTCATATATTCAACTGCCTACTGACATATCCTCTTGTATATAAATATAAACATCATAAATTCTTGTATTAGCAGAAATCTCCAAGTCAATATGTACAAAACAAAATTCTTGATTCTACCCTTACATGCCCTCAAACCTACTTCTCCCCTAATTTTCACTGCCACCATCAAAATTAGCAATCCATCAATCAGTAAGTCCTAGTGGTTTCTACCTCCAAAATATATCTCAAATCCCTCCACTTTTCTTCACCTTAATTATCAACTGCTTTGTTAAACTTATCATCCTTGCTTCCTGACTGACTTCCCTCTCATTCTTACCCATATTACTGTCCACCTAATTTATATTCCATATAACAGCCAATAGCTCTCTTTACATGTTAATAAAACATGTAACTTTCATGCTTAAACCTAGTAAAATGCTTCCCATTATTCTTAGGAGAAAATCCAAATTCTTTACCATGTTACAAGGCCCTACATCAACTGAACACCCCAAACAACTCTGTGATTCCAAGGCGTATTATTTTTAAAGCTCTCCAGGTGATTATAATGTGCACTCGGGGTTGAGAACATCAAGATTTAGCTCCTGTCTACCCCTCTTCAACCCCTTCTTCTACCACCCTCCCACTCAATTGCTAATTTATAGCCATACTTCCTCTTTCCATTCTTTGTAAATGCCAGGCTCTTTCCTATACCATGACCTGTATACTAATATTCAACAACAAAGTTGTTGTAAAAACATTCACTGAGTGCAACATATTTACAAGGCATTGTTAACAGAGCTGGGGATACCAGAAACAAATCAAAGACCCTGTTCTTGTGGGCTTATATTCTAGGAAGGGAAGACAGATAACATACAAATAAACGTATATACATATTGGGTAGTTAGAAGTGTTATAAAGAAAGTGTAGCAGGTGTGTGCCGAAAAGGGGGAGAAGTGCTATTTTAGATGGTCAAAGAAGGCCTCTCAGATAAGAGCAGATTTTTAACAAATATCTGTATGAAGTTAAGGGAGTGATCCTTGCATATATTTCAAGGAAGAAGGTACTAGGCAGAGGAATCATAACTGTGAATGCCATGAGGAGGGAGCTTGCTTAGTATGTTCAAGGTACAAGAAGGCCAGTGTGACTGGACTAGAGTGAAACAGTAGGAGAGCTGTAGAAGACAAGGTCAGAGACGTAACTGAGAGCTAGGTCATGTAGGGTCTCACAGGAGGACCCTGGATTTTACTGTGAGGGAAATGAGAAGCCCTTGGAGGATTTTGAGTACAAGAATGATATGACTTGAGTTACATTTTTAAAAGTACTATCAGGGGCTGCCGTGTAGAGGATGGTCTGTAGGGGAGGAAAGGTGGAAGCAAGATGACTACATAGGAACCCGTTGCAATAACCTAAGTGGGAGAAGACGACAGCTTAGCTTGGGTGGTAGCATTGGGGATAGTAAGCAGTGATCAGATTCTGGAAAGCTGTTTTCTTGGCATTCATATGATTAATTCCTTCTCATCCTTAACATCTCAGCTTAGTTGTCACTCCTCGGAGACCTTCCCTGACCACACTATATAAAGCAGTGCTCCATCTTCCTGCCAACTGTCTCTATTACCACATCAACTTGCTTATTTCCTCCATAGCATTCATCACGATTTGACGTTATCTTGCTTATTTGTTGGCTTTTGTCTCTCTTTCCAAAGTAGAAAAGAAAATCTATAAGATGGGGGATCTTGTCTGTCTTGTGTCCTTAGCACCTATAACAATACCTGGCACACTACACGTTCTCACTAAATATTTTCTGAATGAATGAATGGAAGCTCTGTCCCAGGATCATTAAAGACATATTTTTCTAAAGTCAGAGAGCCGAGGTATATCTGGCTTGAACTCTTATCACTGCATGCAACAGAGGATCCACTACTTGTCAGGGAATATGTTAGAATGCTTACTTATTCTCTGTGTCTGGTGACCTCTGACATTTTATTATGAAAAAGGATAAGATCTATGTTTAACTTTTGTCATTCAACCTTTAATTTGCACATTAATGTACACAAACTGAATACTATGGGAATACATAACATAAGGACTCAGATGCCAAGAAATACAAGCACCACTGATATAACAGACCATGCACAAATCACACCTGACATGGGGGCAGATGATAAAGTTTAAAAAAAATAAAATGGCTGTAAACTCTTTAAAGAAGAAAAAGCATAAAAACAATATCTTAGAAACTGAAATATGCCGTATATATTATCATTCGAATTTTTCCCATTCCATGTGAAGTGCCTCCAATCCTGCTCTCTTCTTGTTCACATAGTGCTAAATGTGGCGACACCATTTTGTTATAAAGCCTCCCATGCTTTGAAAGACCCCAATAAAGAGACTTCCAGACTATGTGAATGAGGACCTTCCAAGCCTTTCTATCAATTCCACATCACCTTGTTCTCCACCTCTCTTTTTCCTACCAGGTTTTAACATTTTCTTTCTCATTCTTTCCACAAACATAAGTCAAACCTCATACAACTGAAATGAAATGCATCTGAATTGGTAAAACATTCTTTTTTTGAATATAAATTAATTTATTTAGTCTCTTATCTTACTCTTATTAGTACTGTCTATGACTGTGTGAACCACCACATATTTACAAGGCAGTGAAATTTTATCTGAACCTACCATAAAATACTTCGGATGGAACAAATATGTTAATATGTGCAGTGATTTTTGAGGATGATGACATGATCACTGAGTCAACCTTAAACAGTGTTCTGCACAAAATGGCTAAAGGACTAAGATGACAAGTGTCTCGAAAGCAGGACAGAGAAACATAAATATACATCAAATGCCTAAGTGGTAAAAATAATTACCTATGCAGCAAGTGACATCACAACACAGAATCATAGTGTAGGAAAGACAATCAAACAACAAATGCTAGCTTTCTTACTCTATAGCACAGTAAGAAGAATAGGAGCAACCTCACCTGTTGTCTCTGATGTGGTAGAAAAATCCATAGCCATTGTGCACCATGGGAGCCACCACTCCCTGGATTCTGAAGTAACCAATCAGGCTTGTTGAGAGGACAAAGTTTCCACCTCCTCCACTGTGTGGCATAAAGAAAGAATATTTTACTAGGCTTGCAGAAGCTTCTATTGCTTCTGAAGAACTTTTAACATTCAGTAAAAAAACAAACTGCTTGATGAAGTTATAAAACACTCCACTATATCACCTTTTGGAGAAAAGTGGGTCCGTAAAGAGTTCTGGAATTGGGAGACCTTCCTCTTTTGCTATGAGTGAAAGACCTAAAAGATGACGGTCAAATCCTGCAATGAAACCCCACATCTCAAGTCAGAAAAAATTTTTCAACGTAAGAGGTTTTTTAAAAAAAGTTAGAATAATTCTAATATAAGTACCTTTTCCAGTTGAACAATCTTTCATCATTTTATTATGCTTTGCAAAAGCCTGTAACATCTTTTGCTGCCGCTCAAGGAGCTATGTTAAAAATCAAGAGACACTTCAATAACAAACTGCACAGAAAGCAAACAAAAGACCCCTGAGCTCAGTGTAATTAGGAGTTGGGTGATTTGGGAGAGAAAAAGAAGATTTCTAAGACCTTGAGACACACGCTTCTGTGTCTTTCCCTTACTTCTAGTATTGTGTTTTCCTTCCTATATGTCCTGCATCTTGATTATTTCTTTCTCAGAATAGGAAAATAGGAAGTTCCAGCACTGAAGCGACATTAACAAGTATAAAGACAGCAGCAACTAGAATTTCAAAACTAAAGCATAGTTGTACAAAAATGATAATGAAGCCGTTCCTTGAAATTAAAACAAATTAACAGATACATATGATAGACAGAACTATGTCTATCAAAACTAAAGGAGCCCATGCAATACCAAAATAGCAGGGGGAAGGAACTACCCTGTTGTCTAAATGCTTCAAAAAAAAAAGTATAAAACAAAACTTATAAAACTAGTCTGGTTCTAATATATGAAAACAAAAATATGTGATTTCAAAAACATTCAAACACATCAAGAACAGCTTCCTGTTAAAGGTGCTTTGGGAGTCTGCATTTTACTGGTGTTCTTCTAAAAGCAGATCAATACTAGTGAAATACTCAAGGTACTGAGGATATTTTGCCTAGGAAATGACACAAATGGGCTTCTTCCCAGGTCTTCCTTGTTTCTTATTCTTTCCAGATATATATCTCACTGGCAACTGAACAAATCTTTGGAAAACTTCAGGAAAAAATGTCTGAAAGTATTTTACTCATCCAGGGGAATTGAGGTAAAGAAGTTACTGATTCAAGGGCCAAGGTTCCTGTAGAACAAATTCTGTGAATCTTTCCATTTCAAATACTCACACTGGCATAAGGATTCTGCATGGACTGGCACCACCTGACTGCTTCTACTGTACAAGATCGCACAGTCTCTGTACGGCCATGATAAAAATATCTTGTCATAGCTGTTTCATAGCAGCAACCAGGGCTACAAGAAAAAATGAAAGTAAGAGAATGTATTACAAGAAAGAAAATGCTCTAATGTTATTACAAAGAAGAGTTTCCCTAATAAAACTGCTTAGTGGCTTTGGTCAGACACTAAGTTCTACAATATAGAAAACAGTTGAGACTTTCAAGAACAAAGAGGCTATTTTCAATATCAAAGAGCAAAAAGTACTCTGGTACAGAGGGTCTCATATAATATGGAACGTTTCAAAGGCTTGGCTGCTGTCAGGTTATATGCAGAGGAGTCTGTGGTAGGTGGCCTCTAAGATGCCCTCCAGTAATCCCTGCCTCCTGCCATTTATGCCTTGGTATAACCCCTCACTTTGAGCGTGGGATGGACTTAATGACTTCAATCTAATGAAAAGAATATGACGAAAGTGATGGGATGTCACTTCTGAAATTAGGTTACAAAGAGAGCCCTCTCTTGCTCTCTCACTTCCTTACTCTAAGGAAAGCCAGCTGCTATGCTGGTTGCTACCCTATAAAGAGGCCTAGGTGGCAAGAAACTGAAGGAGGCCTCTGGACAACAGCTTGGGAGGAACTAAATCCTACTAATAACCATGTGAGTGAGCTGGAAGGGAATCCTCCCTCAGGAGTGCCTTCAGATAAGAACAGAGCCCTGGCTGACAGCCCGACTACAACCTCACAAGAGACCTGAAGTCTGAGGCAGCCAGCTAAGCCACACTTGGATTCCTGACCAACAGAAAATGTGAGATAATAAATGTTTGTTGTTTTAAGCAACTAATTTTGGGAGTAATTTGTTATACAGCAATAGATAATACAGAGTCTTTGGCCTTTAGCTCCTTCATATAGAACATGAATGACTGTAGAATTAAGTAAAAGTATTATTTAAGAAGTTCCCCAGAGCGATGACTGTTTTCCTGGGTTGGAGAATGATATAATGATTTTAGATATAAAGCTCTCTTACTTTCCTGGTGGTTGGAATTTAGAGTTAAAGAGATCAAATGGAATGAGTAAAAGGGCTGAATGTGGCCAAGAGGGCTCAAACAGAGTTACTGAGCCTCTTCTGTTCAGTGTTTCTGTGAGGCTGTCTCCCCGAGCTAAAGTTGTATCCTTTCAAAGTATGAAGGAGAAAGTGTAAATAAAAACTTTCAACACCACTAAAATAACATTCTTTTAAAAATAGATTAAATATAAAAGCAGCAAGAATGAATAACAAAATATCACTACTCTGTAACCTTTAATGAAATAACTGATCTTGGTAATGATCATCAATGGCTCTTAAAACCATTAGGTGAAAAACTCGGGGAGGAAACTCTGTAATGGATCTAGGCTGACAACTGAAGCCATTCTCAATCTGAAAAGGATGAAATAGAAACCAAGTACCATTAACTATCTAATTTATTGTTGTAAAAAATAAAAATAACTGATTACTCTTCTCAAGTCTCTAGAGCTAACTACCAGTTTATAGGAAATATGGGAGAAGCAGCAACATGTTTAACAGTTTTGTTTTGTTTTTTTTTTTACTTAAAAGGAAAATGCATAAAATATAAATTTACGTTAGTGGGCACACTATGTATAAAGATGTAATCTGTGACAATAACAAAATAAAGAGGGCAGTACAGAGATGTACAGAAGCAAAGTATATACTATTGAAACTAAGCTGATATTATTCAAACTAAGTTGTTTTAAAGTTAAGATGTTAATTGTAATCTCCAAGGTAACCAAGAAGAAAATACCCAAAAAAACAAAAGAGAAAAAGACAGAAGGGAATCAAAATGGTACACTACAAAAAAACTAAATACAAAAAAGGCAGTAATGGAGAAATTGAGAAACAAAAAACATGTAAGACCTACAGAAAACATAGCTAAATGGCAGAAGTAAATCTCTCCTTATCAGTAATTATTTTAAATGTAAAATAGACTAAACTCTCCAATCAAAGGCAGAGATTGGCAGGATGGATAAAAAAACATTGTCTATGCGGTCTACAAGAGATTCACTTTAGATACAAAGACATTAAGAGGTTAAAAGTAAAAGGATGAAAAAAGATATTCCATGAAAACAGTAGCCAAAAGAGAGTTAGAGTGGCTATGTTATTATAAGATAAAACAGATTTTAAGTCAAAAAGGTTAAAAAAGACAAAGAGGACATTATATATTGATAAAAATGTTTAATTCATCAAGAAGAGATAACAATTATGAAAATATATGCACCAAACAACAGAGCCCTAAAATATATGAAGCAAACATTGACAGAATTGAAGAGAGAACCAAACAACTCTACAATAGTTGGAGACTTCTATACCCAACTTTCAAAAATGGATAGAATATGCAGACAGAAGATCAATAGGGAAACAGAGGACTCGAACAACACTATAAATAACTAGACCTAATAGATATATAGACAATATGCCACTCAATAACAGCAGAATTCAAATTCTTCTCAAGTGCACATGGAACATTCTCCAGGATAAACCATATATTAGGCCACAAAACAAGTCACAATAAATTTAAAAAGACTGAAATCATAAAATGTATTTTCTTCAATGACAATGGAATGAAGCTAGAAATCAATAACAGAAGAAAAACTGGAAAATTCACAAATATGTAGAAATTAAACAACATCCTCTAAAATAACTAATTGGTCAGGAAGCAATCACAAGGGAAATTAGAAAATACCTTGAGATGAATGAAAATGAAAACACAACATACCAAAACTTATGGGACAAAGCAAAAGCAGTGTTCAGAGGGATATTTATAGCTCTAAACTCTTACATTAAAAAAAGATCTCAAATCAATAAACTAACTACACACCTTAAGGAATTAGAAAAAAGAACAGCAAACTAGACCCAAAGCTAGCAAAATGAAGAAAATAATTAAGACTAGAATGGAGATAAACAAAATACAGAAATGAAAAATAGAGAAAGTTAACTAAAGCAAAAGGTTGGTTCTTTGAAAAGATCAACAAAACTGACAAACCTTTAGCTACACTAAGATAAAAAGGGAATAAACTCCAATTACTTAAATTAGCTATAAAAGAGAGGGCATTATTTTGACTTTACAGAAATAAAAAGGATTACCAGCATATCTTGGAGATATTGCAGGTTTGGTTCCAGAGCACTGCAATAAAGTCAATATCACAGTAAAGGGAGTCACACTAATTTTTTGGTTTCTCAGGGAAATAAAAGTTATATTTATAATATACTGTAGTCTATTAAGTGTGCAATAGCATGATGTTTGAAAAAACAATGTACAACCTTAATTTAAAAATACTTTATTAGTAAAAAATTGCTATCATCTGAGACTTCAGCAAGTCATAATCTTTTTTGCTGGTGAAGGGTCTTGTAAAAAAAGCAGTATCTGCAAAGCAGAAGAAAGCAAAGCACAATAAAACAAGGTATGTCTGTGAAAGAGAATACTATGAACAACTGTATACCAATAAATTGGGTAACCTAAATAAAATGGACATATTCTGAGAAACACATAAATTAACAAATATGACTCAAGAAAAAATAAAAATGTGACTGGACCTATAACAAGTAAGAAGATGAATCAGTAATCAAAAACCTCCAAACAAAGAAAAGTTCTGGACGAGATGGCTTCACTGATGAATTCTAACACTTAAAGAATTAACACCAATCATTCTCAAACTCTTCTAAAAAACTGAAGAGGAGGGAATACTTCCTAATTCATAATATATGAGACCAGCATTACCCAGTTACCAAAAACAAAGACATTACAAGAAAAGACACTATAGACCAATATCCCTTATGAATGCAGATACAAAAATCCTCTACAAATTACTAGCAAATCAAATTCAGCAGCATACTAAAAGGATGATACACCATGGCCAAGTGGGATTTATCCCAGGAATGCGAGGGTGGGTCAACATGAAAAATCTGTATAATACATCACATTAATAGAATGAAGGAAAAGACCTACACGATGATCTCAACTGATACAGAAAAAGCTTCTGACAAAATCCAACACTCTTCCGTAATAAAAACACATGGGGCTGGCCTGGTGGTGTAGCGGTTAAGTTCACACATTCTGCTTTGGTGGCCTGGGGTTTGTGGGTTCAGATCCTGGGTGCGGACCTATACACCACTCATCAAGCCATGCTGTGGCAGGCGTCCCACATATAAAATAGAGGAAGATGGGCACAGATGTTAGCTCAGGGCCAATCTTCCTCAGCAAAAAGAGTAGGACTGGCAGCAGATGTTAGCTTAGGGCTAATCTTCCTCCAAAAAAAAAATCATAATAAAAACACTCAATAAACTATGAATAGAAGGGAACTTTCTTGTGGCCTGGGGTTCGCAGGTTCGGATCCCGGATGCGGATGTGGCACCACTTGGCAAAAGCCATGCTGTGGTAGGCATGCCACATATAAAAAGTAGAGGAAGGTGGGCATGGATGTTAGCTCAGGGCCAGTCTTCCTCAGCAAAAAGAGGAGGATTGGCAGTAGTTAGCTCAGGGCTAATCTTCCTCAAAAAAAATAAAAATAAAAAAATAAAGAAGGGAACTTTCTCAACATGATAATGGGCATTTATGAAAAACCAACAGCTAACATCATACTCAATGGTGAAGGACTGAAAACTTTCCACCTAAGATGACTAAGAAGACAAGGATGCCTGCTTTTGCCACTTCTATTCAACATAGTACTGACTGTTCTAGCCAGAGGAAAAAAAATAAAAGGCATCCAAATTGGAAAGCAAAAAGCAAAACTATCTCTACTCACAGATACTTGATCTTATACTTAGAAAACCCTAAAGAGTTCAAAAAAACTGTTAAGAGCTAATAAACAAATTTGGCAAAGTTTCAAGATACCAAATCAACACACAAAAATCAGTTGCATCTCTATACACTAGCAATGAATGATCCGGAAAAAAAATTAAGAAAAAAATTCCATTCACAATAGCATCAAAAAGAATAAAGTACTCAGGATTAAGTTTAACGAAGGAAGTGAAAAGACTTGTACACTGAAAACTACAAATCATTGCTGAAAGAAATTTAAAAAGACACAAATAGATGGAAAGGGACCCCATGTTTGTGGACCAAAAGACTTAATATTGTTCAGATGACAATACTACCCAAACTGATCTACTGATTCAATGCAATCTCTATCAAAATCCCAACATTTTTGCAAAAATGGAACAACTCATCCTAAAACACACAAGGAATTTCAAGTGACCCAGAATAGCCAAAAAATCTTGAAAAAAAGAACAAAGGTGAAGAACTCACACTTCCAGATTTCAAAACTTACTACAAAGGTACAATAATCAAAACAGTATTGTATGGGTACAAGAAGAATGGCACAAGAGATATATAGACCAATGGTACAGAATTAGAAGCCCAAAAATAAGCATCACAGCTATGGTCAACTGATTTTGCACAAGAGGGTCAAGACCATTCAATAGGGAAAGAACAGTTTCTTCAACAAATAATGCTAGGAAAACTGGATATCCACATGCAAAAGAATGAATTTGGACCCGTACCATATGCCATATACAAAAATTAATGCAGAAGGGATCAGAGATCCAAAGTAAGATCTAAAACTATAAAATTCTTAGAAAAAAACATAGGGAAAAAGCTTTTGACGTTGGATTTGGCAATGATTTCTTAGACATGATGCCAAAAGCAGGCAACAAATGAAAAAAAAATAGATAAATTGGACATCAAAATTAAAATCTTTGTGAAAAGATACCATGAAGAGAGTGAAAAGACAACTCACAGAATGGGAGAAAATATTTGCAAATCACATATTTGATAAGAGTTTCATATCCAAAACATATAAGGAACTCTTACAATTCAACAACAAAATGACAAACAAACCAACTACCAAATGCACAAAGGACCCTGAATAGACATTTTGCCAATGAAGATATAGAAACGGCCAATAAACACATGAAAAGATAATCAACCTTATTAGTCATTAGAGAAATGAAAATAAAACCGCAAGAGATACCACTTCACAACTACTAGGATGGCTATAATTTTTTAAAAACAGAAAAAACTTGAGGGTATTATGCTAAGTGAAATAAGTCAGAGGGAGAAAGTCAAATACCATATGATCTCACTCATAAGTAGAAGACAAAAACAACGACAAAGAAATACACAGCAACAGAGACTGGATTGGTGGTTACCATAGGAGAAGAGGGGTGAGGAGAGGGCAAAAGGGGTGATTAGGCTCACATGTGTGGTGATGAACTATAATTAGTTTTTGGGTGGGGAACATGATGTAATCTATACAGAATTTAAAATATATTACAATGTACATCTGAAAGCTATATAATGTTATAATCCAATGTTACTGCAATAAAAATTTTTAAAAAATTAAATAAATAAAATAAAATAAATAAACCCAGAAAAAATAAATAAATAACTGTTAGCAAAGATGTGGCACAATTAGAACCTGCTGGTAGGAATGTAAAATGGTGTTGCCAACTGTGGAAAATAGTTTGGTAGTTCCTCAAAAAGTTAAACTTAGAATTACCACACAACCCAGCAATTCCACTCCTAGATATACACTTAGAATAACTGAAAACAGGGACTCAAACAGACATGTGTATATGAATGTTCACAGCAGCATTATTCACAATAGCCAAAAAGTAGAAACAAGCTAAGTGTCTATCAACAGATGAATGGGTAAACAAAATGTGATAAATCCATATAATGGAATATTATTCAGCCATCAGAAGGAATGAAGTTACAATTCTACAACATGGATAAACCTTGAAAACATTATCTTAAGTGAAAGAAACCAGACACAAAAGGACAGATACTGTATAATTCCACTTACAGGAAATATCTAGAACAGGCAAATTCATAGAGACAGAAAGAGATTAGAGGTTACCAGGGGCTGGGACAGAAGGAGGAATGGGAAGTTATTGCTTAATGGGTACAGAGTTTCTGTTTGGGGTGATGAAAATATTTTGGAAATGGATAGTGGTGATGGTTTCACAACATTGTGAATTTAATTAATGCCAGTGGATTAAAAACTTAAAAATGGTTAAGGGCCAGGGGCTGGCCCCATGGCCGAGTGGTTAAGCTCGTGCGCTCTGCTGCAGGCGGCCCAGTATTTCGTTGATTCGAATCCTGGGCGCGGACATGACACTGCTCATCAAACCACGCTGAAGCAGCGTCCCACATGCCACAACTAGAAGGACCCACAACAAAGAATATACAACTATGTACCGGGGGGCTTTGGGGAGAAAAAGGAAAAAAAATAAAATCTTTAAAAAAAAAAAAAATGGTTAAGGGCCAGCCCTGGTGCCCTAGTGGTTAAGTTCAGTGCACCGTGCTTTGGTGCCCAGGCACGGACCTACACCACTTGTCTGTCAGTGGCCATGCTGTGAGGGTGGCTCACATACACAAAGAGGAAGATTGGCAACAGATGTTAGCTCAGGGTGACTCTTCCTCAGCCAAAAAAAAAAAAGGATTAAAACTGTAAGTTTTATTGTATATACACTTTACCAGGATAAAAAAAGATAATTGACTGCTTAAGGCAAAAATAGTAACAGTGCATTGTGAGGTATATAAATATGTAAAAGTGTAACGTATGACAACAGCACAAAGAATGTGAGAAGCAAAATAGAAGCATTCTGCTTTAAGCTTCTTACACTATATTTGTAGTGGAAAATATCATTTGAAGGTAGACTGCGATAAGTTAAAGATGCATTTTGCAAACCCCACTGCAACTACTAAAACAAACAAAAAATCAGAACAGCTGACAATGGAGATAAAATGAAACAATAAAAAAAATACCCCATGAATTCAAAAGAGGATAAAAAAGAAAGAACGAAAGAAACAGATGGGATAAAGAGAAAACAAGTAAGATGCAGACTTAAACGCAACTTTATTAATAGTTATATTAAATGTAAATAATCTAAACATCCTATTTAAAGACAGATATTCTCAGAGTGGATTAAAAAAAGCAAGATCAAGGAGCTTCCACTTCTGCTGAGGATGTAGAAAGTCATAACATACCATCTCTCCTGTCCTAAAAATGAGTGAAGACTTGATAATTTATAAAATCACATCTTTTCATGAACCCTTCTGAATACTGAGGCTGCAAGAAAACCAAGTGATCTGAATTCCAAAGAATGGCAAAACTCCTCTTAGAAGAGAGCAGACACTTCAAAAATATTAAGGTAATGAAAAACAAAGACTGTGAAAGTGGTGAAAGTGTCACAGATTGAAACTCTAATACACTGTTGATGGAATTTCAAATTAGGACACAGTGTAAATTGGGAAAAAAGTCGGAAAAAACACTGGGGAGTTAGGATGGAACAGCCATGATAAAGACATACCCCTGACTTCAAGATTCTGAAAATGGAAAACAAATGGTCCTTACCATCCGTGAAGTCTATAATAGGCCAGCTGAAGTGCAAGCTGAACAAACGTATCAGGGTGAAGCCTCATCTTCTTGGTTAACTTTTTGCCAAAAGATGTAAAGGCATACACGAAAATCTGCAGATCAGAGGCCTAACAAAAAAAATTAAATGGGAACAGTAAAAAGTCACCTAAGGAAGATACCCCAAAGACAACCAAGTCATCATTTGCATTAAAGTAATCATCAGACATAAATAATTAAAAGTATAAAAGCTATAATTTAAAAATGTTTTATGCTGTCATGCTTGGATGATAGCCAAATTTTTATATATAATAGTCAAAAGCAGTTACTATCTAAGAGAAAAGTGAAAAATCTACCTGCTTGAGATATTGGGCTTTAGCTTGGTTGATATCATCTAATACTTTCTCATCCACAGTGAAAATAAGCTCCTCTGGAAGTGGTATATCCCGTACATTTTCTGAACCCTGAAAATATGGAAGACTTAAAAACATTATATCTATAAAAATATGAGGGGAAAAAGGAGGAATATTTGTTCTAACATACCTTCCATCTTCCTTCATTCTCCAAAATTTTCTCATCAATATAATGGCTGATGTTTACGATAATCATTGCATCATAAGGAGCATGCTAAAACAAAAATACACAAGATTTTGAATACTTGACATCAATACTTTATGTCAAGTTAAAACTTTACCAGTATTTTGTTTTCACTTTCCCCCATTCTTAACACATAATAAAGTACAGAATTCTCAAATGCTTCACCTCCTAATAAAAAAGATATGGATATTCCACAGTATAGTATATATCTGCTGTATTTTATTTTCTGAGAAAGAACAAATATTTAAAGTTGGAAGCACCTAATTAGGGCTCTTGAGGTAATAGGGAGGGGTATAAAGTAAACATGAACAATCTAGAGAACATAAATTTCTACTTGGACTGGAAGTCAAAGCAGCTATATATATATGTATGCAATACTAAGATGCTCTGGAATTGTAAGAGCACTGTGGAAAAGCATATGGGGATGGCAGACTATCTGAAGGCTACACTGAGGATGAGGATGAACTTCTGTAGGAAAAGACATAGGCCACTATTTGGGTATTAAAAAATATAACGATTTTGGGACTGGCCTCATGGCCGACTGGTTAAGTTTGTGCGCTCCGTTTCAGTGGCCCAGCATTTTGCTGGTTCAGATCCTGGGTGTGGACAATGGCACCACTCACTAGGCCATGCTGAGGCAGCGTCCCACATGGCACAACCAGAGGCACTCACAAATAGAATATACAACTAGGTACTAGGGGGCTTTGGGGAGAAGAAGCAAAAAACCCCCAAAGATTGGCAACACATGTTAGCTCAGGTGCCAATCTTCAAAAAGAAAAAAACAAATAATAATTTTGTGTATATATCTACAAGAATATTCAGATGTGGCGGAAATAATCTTCAATGTTTAAGGAATGTGGCAAATATGGGCTGAGTTACCAGGGTGCTACAGGTTTGACAGCTATATTTAGAAAAAGGAATTGCAGCTAGTGAATTTTCCCATCATTTATTTTAGAGGACAAACTTTTTGCCTTATTTTCTCCATGTTCCTTTGATGACAATTACATCAGATGCTTTTTTTCCTCTATGTTAATGCTACCACTTTACATTAAACACAGTTACTATTCATGACAGAATGTGACAACGCTAACCTTGGAGAGAAAAAAGGGAGGCTTAACATATGGACCCACCCGACTTGGGTCCAGTTTCAGAGGGAGTAATTAGTTGCCTTAAACATCACCCTAACATCACACAGCACTGCTACCCCATATCATGGTCCAATGGAGCCTGAGAAGCACAGTATACTGGTACCCAGTAGGTAGCAGCCACAACATCAGGAAAATGCTCACAAAGGAGGTCAATACAAGACACGTCAGCAGCTCATCCCACATGTCAGCAACAGCATGCATAACAAGACCCACAGGTCATTGACAAACTCCTTTTCTAACTGCATCTCACAACTGTGTAGCACTTCAGAGCTTTACAAAGAATTTCACAGATATCACATATATTGTTTCATGTGAGACAATAGTATTAATCTCTTTTTTACTGGAACCGGCAAGAAAGAGCAAGACTGAAGGACGTAAGTCTCTGACTTACAATTCTACCCATCCAGCTCCCAGTGGAAAGCTAATAAACAATTTAAATAAAAAGTTAGGAAATATAAAAAATTCAAATACTTTCCTGACACTTTATTTGTTCACATAAGGTTTACCTCTCTCTTTTTTTGCTGAGGAAGATTTGACCTGAGCTAACATCTGTTGCCAATCTTCCTCTTTTTGTATGTGAGCCACTGCCACAGCATGGCCACTGACAGATGAGTGGTATAGGTCCATGCCCAGGAACTGAACCCAGGCTGCCAAATTGGAGTGTGCTGAACTTAACCACTAGGCAACCAGAGCTGGCCATCTTTTTTTTTTTTTCATTCATATGGAGACATTATGTGTAACATACTGTTTAAAAATGTGGACTTCGGTTCTGAGTCCAAACCCCACCACTTGCTAGCTGTGCAACTATGAGAAAGCCACTTAATTCTTTAAGTAAACTGACTCATTTGTTAGTGGGGATAATAATACCTATTTTCATACAGTTGCTGTTAAAAACAATAGTAATAATGCTTATAAAGTGCCCTCTACAGAACCCGGTCCACACAATAATTAGTAACTGTTGTTATTATTGACAACTAGTGTTTATTATATGCTTCCTATGTGCTCTTCACAAAGCCCTCTAATGAAGCCTTCATAGAGAAGACAAAAAAGGTGACCTTAGGATTTTAAATCCTAAAAGGGAAAAGCAATTAATTAGTATAATCACAAAAGCACATATTCAAGTACCAATGGAAGAGAGCAGAAACACAGCTTTGGATTAAGAACACTTCTACTTTAGTTTATACACTTTACTAATGATGTTTTACAGAAGTTAAATTACATTTTCTGTAATCATCCTAGGTTACAAGGAAAACCTAATGGAACTTTAAAAGAAGATTATCAAGTGGAGATAATCAGATTGATGTTATAAATATATAGATGTTAATATATACACATAAAACATGTCCATGCACTTACTATAGGAAAGCATCTTGGTTGTGCTGAGATGTATGCTCACTATGGGACCAATATTCTTTATTCAGAGATAGAAAAGATCATTAAAGTTATTTTTATCCTGAATTTGAGCAAACAGCACGATGTTGGTGCTATTAGTAAAAATCAAAAAGTGCTAAGTGGTTTTCTGGGGGTTGGGAGTGACGGAGAAAAGAAAGATGATGAGTTCTTGATAATGAGAGCAACTTACCCTTATGTAACAATATAACATCCAATTTGAACAATTTAGCATATAGTGAAACAGAACTCTCAAAAGAGAATAATAGGTAAAAACTAGAAAAGCATAACTGTAAGCCACCAAAAATGGTCAACCAAACTATTAACCCAAGGAAGAGAGCAGGCATAGGGGAAAAAGTATGACTAAAATTAAGGTCAGCTTTAGAATTAGTAGAGGAAAGGACTTTTAGGAGGATGGAAGCAGAGCCACATTCGTATGGAAGCAGAGCCACATTCATATGGAGCAGAGAGTAATCAACTTCAGCCCACAGGTCAAAGAGAAATGGAGGGAAGAAGCCAGGAGGAAGTTAGCCAGTTAACAAAGGATAGTTTCCAGGGAATACAAAGATATAAGCCAGACAGAGGAGGTCACGAAGAATCAAACAAGGCCGAAGAGAAGAAAACTGAGGCAATTAACCAGAAATATTTTGTCAACCACAGACTCCAAGGAAGAGGAAAGACAACAAATCTTCAAAATGACTCATGGCAATCTTTCACTCTGATGAGCTCCTATAATAGACATCTAGTTTTAGTATCCGCTCATCAACCACTCCACCTTCTTCTGTGATAATAGCAACTTTATTTTTCTTTAGGCAACCACCACTCCTCTCTGTGGTGGTTTGAATGGGGGTGTTTCTACTGTCGAGGTTCCAAGGCCAGACGAATCACAGCACCTGATTCCCTAGAATGGGCCCCTGATTCACACAGGCCGCGCACAACCAATGAACACTATTCCCAGGACTTTTGCTAGGGAAAAAAGCTGGCTATTTCCACGAGGAGCACTAATCTGTGAAGAGAACTGTGAAGACATGATATTGTGGATACAAGAATCGCATGGGGTAGTCTCCCTAAAAATAAAAGCCAAACATAGTAAAGTAATGCCAAAAAACAGAGAGAAATTTCTAATGAAAGCATTTGGACACTGGAAATCAGTCTTTCTGAAATTTAGCTGTACTCCTATGCCAACAAATATCTTCTTAAGCTAATGCTAGTTTGATTCAGGTTTCTATCACCTAAAACTAAATAAATACTGATAAATACAACTGTTGAACCCAGATCAGTGTAACAGGTCTTATCAGTATTTTACAGTCATTAAATGCTTTTGGAGGAAGGCCACCAAAAACAAATAAAAAATCTAAATCCTCATACTATTTTATACCAAATTATATACTTTATGAAAAATGTCACAACGAGATTACAAGTGTGTGTTGCAACTCTAACTGAGGCTGATTTTCTAATTTTCTTGAACCTCCTGAATGTCCCTCAGAAACTGGCAAGATAGAGCTAATAAAGATGACTATGGGAGAACAGAAGAGAAACAAGAAAAGTTTTGGGTTTTTTTTAATGAAGAAGGTAAAAAGTGGTATTAAGTACCAGACATTTTAATATCCATAGTGTAAACAAATAATGTTCCAAAGATCATATGCCATTTTAGGGGAAATAGGTATACAAAATTATTACGTAAATCTAGAAATAAATCCAGATATATTTCTCTGTGCATAGAACATATGCATAATGCTATACAATAACTTTTAAAATAGGTTGTAATTCTCAAAAAACAAGTAACAGTGGATTTTAAAGAGCTTATACTGCGTAAAAATACATACAAATTTTATACACACCTAACTGTTAGCCTTACTACAGATGAAAATAACTTGCCCTATACTCTACTTTCACTGAGAATTCATAACTAAACCTTTTACTATAATGCCATAAAACTAAAGAAATGTTTACTTATACTACCACAGCACAATGTAAGTACTGTACTTTATTGCCATTAAATTAACCTAAAACATTAAAAGGAAAAAAATAACTTCAGTAGTTTACTTACATCACAATTACAGCCAAATACTCCATTAGCAAAGGAAATCAAGTTATAGGATTTGTCACCCCAGCGCACTGTTGGGTCTCCAGTAAGAAGCATTGTAGTTACCTAAAATAAATGGAATATTTCCAAATTAAAAGGATTTTAATATTGGTTTGTAAGTATTTATATCTTATACATACATTATCTCATTTTTCCTCATCAGGTAATCCAAATTTAATAAAATAATAACAATTATACTCAAGAGATAATAATATTCTGGCCCTGACTTTAGATACTTCTCAAAATCTCAAGAAATCCTAGCAGAAAAAAAAATGCTGTACAATATTCATGGATGTTTAGAGGACATACAATGGAAAAGAGAAGGCTTTTGCAACTCGAATAGTGTAAAAGGCCTAGCTAAGTTTAGTCATTAAAGTCTAGTTATGAGGAAAATATTTCAAGAATTCATTTGTTTCCCAAATGGTAGCTTTTGACCCATTAGTGGGTCATGAAATCAATTTAGTGCATCACAGTGAACATTCTTTACAAAAAGAAAGAATTAAATAGAATATAAATATCAGAGTATATGACAGATAGTAAAAGTAATTGCTGTTTTATGAAACGACATATGCATGTGTACACATACATACGTGTGTGTAGCGGGCTCCAATCTAACTGTATAACTATAGATTGCAGTAAAAAAAATTTGAACAACCCTGCATTAAAACATATTCCTCAAGAAGTTTGGTAATTCTTCTACTAAAAAAAACACAGTTAAAGAAGAGGAAAAGTTGGTTTCTAGCTACAAGGTTTTTCAATCCTGTATTATATTATTCCTGTCATTTAATTTTGATGAATGCATTGTGAAATAATTTAAGTGCTTTCAAAAGACTATGAGATGCATTGTGAAATAATTTAAGTGCTTTCAAAAGACTATGAGACTTCTACAAATATGACTAATACCTTTTATTACTTCACAGGAAATGATAATATTACCCCAGGGTAAAAAAAAAAGCAAGGCCACATTTACCCTTAAATTCACTAAAGTCAGCGTGTTCAATAAAACCAAATGATAAATTACTTACAAAAGTGAAATAATTCTTAAAACAGACTTTACCAACAAAGGTGTCAAAGTACACTGGTGTGGGTCATAGGCAGAGTCTCATATCACCTTTGGCATGAAAAGCTCATTTAGCCTAGTGCCCTGTGCAAATTTTCTATATATGCAATCAATGAAAAGATTGGGAAACGCTGACATGTGGTTAGCAAACAATACTCATATTTTCTTTAAACAATGTTCAAGAAATATCTAAACAGAACTAAACAATGGGGCAAGAATTTACAAAGCATTATTTATTTATATATAAGATTCAATTTGGTACATGTATATATCATAGCTAAGAAAAAGTTTGGAGAGCCTGCAAGTAACAAAAAAATCTTCTCTCATTCAATACACAACAGTCCTCCAGAAAAATCTGTGGGAAGAAATAACAGAACAAGATAGTTAAGTACCTGAGAATAATCTTCTGGTGTTACATGTGGACTGCCATCCTCTATGGAATACACCAGTAAACTGCTCTGAATTTTTTCTAACATAGTCAAGTTCTCTGGATCAAGACTAACCAAATATTCTCGTGCCTAAAGGTCAAGGAAACAATGATTAAATGTTACAAATTAAATACACTATATCCAGAAAACCTCAAAATAGTTTCTTAGGGAAAAGGTTCACTAAGAAAAGTGTAAATTATAGTTAATAATACTGTACTGTATATTTGAAAGTTGCTAAGAGAGTAGATCTTAAAAATTCTCATCACAAAAAAAACTTTTGTCACTATGTGTAGTGATGGATGTTAACTAGATGTATTGTGGTACCATTTCACAATACGTACAAATATTGAATCATTATATTGTACACTTGAAATATGTTACAGGTCAATTATACCTCAAGAGGGAAAAAAAAGACAAGTATAAATTACAACCTTAGCCCATCGAGTTCGCTCCTCGCTAGTTAATGCTGCTATCCCAGGTCCGTCAGGTTCACTATGGCACTTCTGATGGATGTATGTCAACTGCCTTATTGAAGATTAAAGAAAGAGGATTCAAAAAGAGCACAGGCAGGATCACTAGCTACTTTGGCCTTCAATAAGTCATAATGTTTATCGTTATTTAAATGTTTTGATATATTATCCAAAGGAAGAGATTATGACCTCAACAGCAATGTATTTATTTCTTACACCACATCTTTTTTTAAAAAAGTGATTATGTAGCCTATTAACACCAAAAGTATATTTAACAATAACTAAAGTAAATAAATTTGGTGTTTGGCTGATAGAATTTATACTTTCAAAATGTAAATTCACTTTTGGGGTCTAAGTAAATACTTCTTACATTGGAGAACTTGAAAAATATTCTGGTAAATAATCTCAAACATCATGCACATCTTATCTAACTAGAAACTATGTGCATGTATATTTAACAGAGGACTTACTCTATACACAATGAGTATCTGTGTTTAAGCCCAAAAATACAAGTACCACGTAGTCAGTTTTAAATGTTTTCACATGTGCATTGTTACTTATAACCATTATATTTTAAAGACTCTATTAGATAAGGATAAATTATTTCCCACCATAGCATTCTATATGCCCAGATCCATGATGAGTTTCATGTATCTTTAAATATATGGCAGGTTATTTACAGGGTTGTTTCTAAACAAATAAATTTTCATGACTAAAAAACCCACAGAGATTTAGTTTCAGCCCTATTTCTTCATGGCACACGCTAAGAAACTACCTCAATTTAAAAGCTTCCAAGGGTTTCTTGGAAAGTGAGCTAATGTACCTTAATAAGTCATCAAAAGGCACCACTAGTAGCCAACTCTTATTTGTGGCGTTCATCCAAAACTTGAAAAAATACAATTATTGATTTGCATATTGCTCTGTTCCTTTATTATTTCTGTAATACTGATGAAGAAATCAATTCCTTGCTGCAAAATTCCTCCCTCTTTATTTGAACAAGAATGGTGTCCTGTGGCGCAGATTAGGGCTTCTTCACCAAACATTCTGCATCCACGATGGCAGCAACTTGCCTTGCCTCTTCCTGCTTACTTGTCTTCGCTAACTTTGATTTTGCTTCAATTACAAATAAAGCTTCTACAGTTTGTGGTTACGTGGTGGGTATAGTGACTACCATAAATTCTGAATGCTAAAGTAATAAAATCCACCTCACTGTTTTTCTTCATATGGTACTGGTTGCTGCCCTTCCCTTACTACCTCAAAGCACCAGTTTTGATTATTGACTTTTTCCTGCTCCCTGATACAGGCCATTTTCATGTTCAGTGAGAAATGACCACCTCATAAAAGGTGGTCATTATCAAAGAGAAATTACCAGGGAAAATGTATTAAACCTGAAATGACATTTTAAATTTCATAACTAAAGGTCAGATAATAACTGCCCAAATCTTCACCATTAAGAAGTCCACACTACCCAAAGTGATCTACAGATTCAGCAATCTCTATCAAAATCCAATAGGATTTTTCATAGAAAAACGGGAAGAAAAATCCTAAAATTCACATTGACAAATAAAAATGGCAAGCAATAGGATATACTGGAGTATATGAGGAAGCCATTTGGTATAAACCTAATTCGGCCTGACCGTGTCTTTCCAAAACGGCCTGACCGAGGCCGTTGAGCATGCATTGTATATCTGCTTTAGAGATTCCCTATGGCAAGAACAAAGGCCCTTGAGATAAAGGTGCAACTTCTCTCCCCCTCCCAACGTTGTCGGCATCTCCTTAAAGATTAAGTATCTTTCCTTAGGCTAGACACTGATTGCTGCGCTCACCTGTGACCGCCCAGCTTGAGACAATAGACTTGCCTCCTGCTACGCCCACCGAGATAGCAGACCCACTACCTGCTGTGTCCATCAAGCGCTGTGCTGACAGGGCGATCTTGTGACTACTGTGGGAGGGACACTTCAATCATATGTGAAACACCCTCTTTGAGGGTATATAACCACCCTGTGTACCCCGACTTCTTTGGAGTCCTCTGTTCCTTTGTGGAAAGACTCTCCCGGGTTATAATCCTAAAACTTAAGCTCAGAATAAACTCACCCAAATTTTCATTTATAGATTGGTTATGGTTTATTTTTGTCAACAACATGGAACCACAAGAATAGCTAAAGCAATTGGGAGCAAGAAGAACAAAGCTGGAGGCATCACACTTCATGATTTCAAAATATATTACAAAGCTACAGTAATCAAAATAGTACAGTACTGGCATAAAAACAGATATAAAAAGACCAATGTAACAGAAGAGAAAGCCCAGAAATAAATCCATCCACATATAGTCAACTGAGGTAGCCACAGGTGCCAAGACAACACAATGGGAAAAGGACAGTCTCTTACATAAATGGTGTTGGGAAAACTGGATTGCCACATATGAAAGAATGAAACTGGAGCCCTACCTTACACCATACACAAAAATCAACTCAAAATGGATTAAAGGTTTAAATGTAAGGCCTGAAACAATAAAACTCCTAGAAAACAACATGGAGAAAAAGCTTCTTAACACTGGCCTTGGCAAGCATTTCTTGGGTATGACACAAAAAGAACAAGGAACAAAAGTAAAAATAGACAAGCTTCAAACTAAAAGCTTCTGCACAGTAAAGGAACCAGCAAAATGAAAAGGCAACCTACAGAATGTAAGAAAATATTTGCAAACCATATATCTGATAAGAGGTTAATATCCAAAATATATAAGGAACTCTTACAACTCAATAGTAAAAAAATAAATAAGCTGATTTAAAAATGTGCAAAGGAACTGAATAGACATTTCTCCAACGAACATATCCAAATAGCCAACAGGTACATGAAAAGGTGCTTAACATCACTAATCATCGAGGAAATGTAAATCAAAACCACAATGAGATATCACTTACCTCTGTTAGGATGGTTACTATAAAAATACAAGAGATAAGTGGTGGTGAGGATGTGGAGAAAAGGGAACCCTTGTGCACTGTTGGTGGGAATGCCAATTGGTACAGTCGCTATGGAAAACAGTATGGAGGATCCTCAAGAAATTAGAAATAGAACTACTGTCACCAACTAGTCACCCCGACGAACTCAAGGGTGGATTTAGATATTTTAACTGTTTTTCCAAATTGTTCTTTTTCCTTTTGTTATGTTAAGGAGATGCCATCACCAGCCACCCTGAACCACAGCAAGCCTCACCACAAGAGCTCCGCCTATGACCTTTGCCTTATTTTTAATGCTAAGATCTCTCCAGGAGGGGCTTAGGCCTTATTCCCATAACCTGCAGTGTAGCTGGAAGCGCGTTTCCCAGCTGAGCTTGTGCAAGAGAATATCCACCTCTCCCTTTTGAATATTCATTCCCCATCCAAATAAATGTCCTTGCTTCTCTTTGTTCAGGGAGCCCATGACTCTGGAAATGATTCCTCATGGTCTCCTATCTGCTGCAAATATACTTTACTTTGTGAGACAACTAATTCTGATATAGAGTCTGATTTAACTTGCCAGGAGGGAACCCACTTCGGTTTTGCTAATACCACCATATGATCTAGCAATCCCAGTTCTGGGTATACATCCAAAGGAACTGAAATCAGGATCTTGAAGAAACACTTACACTCCCATGCTCATTGCAGCATTATTCACGATATTCAACAGGCAGAAGTAACTTAAATATCCATCTATGGATGAATGGATAAACAATCTCATATACACATAGAATGGAATATTATTCAGCCTTAAAAAGAGAAGGAAATTCTGCCATTTGCAATAGTATGGATGAACCTGGAGGACATTCCGCTAAGTGAAATAAGCCAGACGCAAAGGATAAATACTATATGATATCACTTTTATGAGGAATCTAAAATAGCCAAACTTGCAGAGCTAGAGTAGAATAGTGGTTGCCAGGGATTTGGGTAAGGAAGAAATAAGGAGGTATTAGTCAAAGGGTACAAAGTTTCAGTTATCCAAGATACGTAAGTCCTAGAGATGTACTGTATAGCACTGTGCCTGTAGTTAACAATATTGTATTGTATACTTAAAAATTTGCTAAGAGAGTAGATCTTATGTTAAATGTTCTTATCACATAAAATTATTAATAACAAACAAAGAGTGGGAAACTTTTGGGGATGATGGATATATTCATAGTATAGATTGTGGTGATGATTTCATGGGTGTATACTTACCTCCAAACTCAGCAAGTTGTACATAATAAATACGTACAGCTTTTCGTATGTTAATCATACCTCAATAAAGTGGCTTAAAAAATAAATTATCTGTTCAAATAAAAAAAAAGTACAGATTTGGTAACTAGGATAATCTCTCTTTTCCTTTAACTCGGCTATGTATGCACCTGTTTTTCAGCTACAAGTGCAAGTTTTGATACTTAAAAGCTCAAAGGTTTGTATTAACATTTCATTTCAGAAGCATACATCTTTAAAAATATTCTACTCTTGATATTTCCTCAAAATCTGGTTTCTGCCTTTATTATTTTCCACTTACTCTTTAATTTACTGCAATCAGGTTTTGTTCTCCAGTGATTATCCTGAAACTGCATTTCTGAAAGTTACCAATAGCATCTTATAAAACAAACCTAGTAGCTTTATCTCAGACTTATTTTCCTCATCATACAGTATTTAACAGCCAGGAGTAAATCTTAAAATTATCTCTGTCTTGGCTTTTGTAGCACTGTCCCATTGTGGTCTCCCTACCTCACTGACCTCTTGGTCTTTTTCATTTACCATTTATTCTCCTTCCACTGCCAAAGGGGTGTTTCCCCAAATTTCTGTGCTAATCGATTATGAGGTAGACTCTGGTAAACTTAAAACAAAAAGAAGTTTATTTGGGGTTTGTTAGGGCTGCAGCCCGGGAAGCACAGATTCAAGTAGCACTTGAATTGTGTTCTAGCTGTTGGAGGGAGAAGAAAAGTTTTATAGTCATGGCTAACAAATGCAAAAAAAAAAGGGAAGGAATATCTTGTTTTTTTCCCCCTGAGGAAGATTGTCCCTGAGCTAACATCTGTGCCCATCTTCCTCTATTTTATATGTAGGATGCCCATCACAGCATGGCTTGATAAGTGGTGCATAGGTCCGCACCCAGGATCCGAACTAGTGAACTCTAGGCCGCCGAAGTGGAGCATGTGAATTTAACTGCTACGTCACCAGGCTGGCCTGGGAAGGAATGTCTTTTAACAAATTGCAGGCACAATGTAATCATTGGGAAGATGTAATTACATTGGGAAACAATGTAATCATTGTTTCAATCCGTTGAAACAAGCTATCAAGCTTAGGAATGTAGGAGATGACTGTCAGGAACAGGGTCTCTGTCCCAATAATCGTATCTTCCTGACAGGAACAGGGTCTCTGTCCTGGTAATCTTATCTTCCTTGAGAAGACTTGCAGATGCATTTCAGGCATATAATGAATTCAAGAGTTCATCCTGAAGAAGGAATTTGTTCTTCTCCTCCTCATGTCTGCCCAGCTCCATTTTAGTGCCTTAACATGAGAGATTCCACCTTTTTCCAATTCTACATCTGTCACTAGCCTTCCCCAATCTCTTCTATAAGTTTCTCCCCTAGTAATTTCACCCACCTCTTTAATAGCTGCAACTATCACCTTTATGCAAGAGGAAACTCTTCATTCATTCAACTTCAACCTTATTTTCTCTCGAAATTTCTGGTACCAAATTTTCAATGCTTGCTGGGTTTCTCCACTTCAATTTCTGTCAACATTTTAAATTAGATGTACCTTTAGAAATTATCTCCCTGCCCTCTTCCCACAAAAACAAACAAACAAACAAACAAACAAAAAAAACCCTGATCTTAGAAGAAAACAAAGGTATAAATCTTCACAACCTTGGATTAGGCAATGGTTTCTTAGTTATGACATCAAAAGCACAAGCAACGAAGGGAAAAAATAGATAAACTGGATTCTGTCAAAATCAAAACAACTTTTGTGCTTCACAGGTGGCTATGAAGAAAGTGAAAAGACAACTCCAGAATGGGAGAAAAATATTTGCAAATTATACATCTGAAAAGGGACTTGTATCTACAATATATAAAGAAGTCTTAGGGGCCAGCCCTGTGGCATAGTAGTTAAGTTCAAAGTGCTCTGCTTTGGCGGCCCTGGTTTGTGGGTTCGGATTCTGAGCGCCAATCTACACCGTGGTGGTGACCCACATATAAAGTGGAGAAAGACTGGTACAGATCTTACTCAGGAATAATCTTCCTCAGCATAAAACAAAACAAGTCTTAGAACTCAATAATACAAAGACAAATAACCCAATGAAAAATTGGCAAAGGATCTAAATAGACATTCCTCCAAGGAAAACACACAAATGATCAATAAGCACATGAAAAGACATTTAATATATATCACTGTCATTATAGAAATGTGAACATCAACCGCAATGAGATCACACTAGGATGGCTATTATCAAAAAGGCAGACAATAGAGAATGTTGGTGAGGATGTGAAGAAATTGGAACCCTTACATACTAATGATGTGAATGTAAAATGGTGCAGTCATTTTGGAAATAGCCTGGCAGCTCCTCAAATGGTTAAACATAGAGTTATGACCCAGCAATTCCACACAGCAGAACTAGAAGGACCTACAATTAGAATATACAACTATGTGCTGGGGGACTTTGGGGAGAAGAAGAACAAAAGAGATTGGCAACAGATGTCAGATCAGGGCTAATCTTAAGAAAAAATTAAAAATAAATAAAAAGCAGGAGAATTCACATAAAAATATGGATTTCTGGTTTCTCTTTAAAAAATTATATCAGTTTCTTTGTTCGGATTTTTAGCTCTGTTAATTCAACCTCCACGGTGGTTTTCTTGTCTCCATACATCCTCTGCAGTCATCAGTCTTATGGCCTTAAAATTCAGATTTGATTTCACCTTTGCTTAAAATTTTTAAGTGGTTCCTTGTGGTCTAAAGTCCCAGCGCCTTAGCTGTGGCCTAGATTTGACCTTTGCCTGTCTCTTCAGCCTTGTGTCCTTCTAGTTCTGCTATGTGGGATGCTGCCTGAGCATGGCTTGATAAGCAGTGCTAGGTCTGCACCCAGGATGCGAACAAGCAAAATCCTGGGCGGCCGAGGCAGAGTGCGCAAGTTTAACAAGTCAGCTACAGGGCCGCCCCCTGATTTTCAAATAGTGATTCAAATTCTCTGCTATCTAACCAAAACAGTTCACAGGCTGAATTTAGCCCACAGATGATATGTATGCCATTTCTGGAAAAGTGGCTTTGAGTAAGCTAATTAATAAACCTAATCTAATAATTATGTCAAATTTGGACCAAACAAATTAAAAAATATAAGCAGAATATACATAAATATTCAAACCACAAAAGCAAAATGCCTAAAAGAAAAGATGGATAAATTGGCCTATATTAAAATTAACAATGTCTGTACAATTACCAAAAACCATTTTTTTAAGTTAACTGGAAGAAAATCTTTGTAACACATATAATAGATAAAAGATTAATGTCCAGATATATAAATAACTGCTACAAATCAATAACAATAAAAAATAGCCAATAGAAAAATAGGCAAAAGCAACACATAGCACAAAAATTACAAATGGCCTATAAACATATATAAAAATATTCAGCCTCACTAGTAATGATACCCTAATTCAAGCAACATCAAAAACCGTTTTTCACCTGTCAGTTCACTATATGTTTTAAGTTTAATTACCTTGTTAGTAACGATGTGGAGAAGTGGGTATTCTTATAAAATACTGGCAAGGAACATAATGCTGCTTTGGATGACAATTTGACTTGGTTAAAAACATTAAGTGTATATACTTTATGATCCAGAAATTTCACTTTTAATATCAAACCACAGATATTTTCTCCCAAATACACAAAGATACATGCTTGAAAATGTTCATTATTTGTTATAGCAGCAAATGGAAACTAGCTCAATGCTCAATGTGTACCAATGGAGAAATGGTCAAACCATAGTATAATTATGCATCACTTAAGAAGATAGTTCTGACAAGTTAGGCAATTTCATTGTTGTGCAAACATCATAAAGTGTACTTACACAAACCTACATGGTATAGCCTACTACACACCTCGGCTATGTGGGACTAATCTTATGGGACCACTATTATATATGTGGTCCTTCATTGACCTTAATGTCATTATGTGGTACATGACTATATGTCCATTTGATGGACTTCTACGCAACAGTTAAAAAGAATAACGTAGATGTATCTGTTCCACTGTGAAAATACCACTATCTTATTATTTACTGAAAGAAGCAAACTGCAGAAAAATACCTAAAATAACACTGTTTTTTAAATGAATACAACTACTCCTTCCATGCTACATACAAAAATCAATTCTAGGCAGATTGTTTTTTATTTTTTATTAATTTTTGTTAAGGCTAGTCAAGTGAAGCAGTGGGAGTGGAAAAGGAACAAAGAAATCTGTAACTGGCTGTGATTAATTAATTGTAAACACTACTGCACTAGGCCCAGCAGGCAGATTGTTAATGTAAATGTGGGCGGCAAAACAATAAAAGTGTATAAAACAGTATAAGAAAATATCTTCTTGACACTGAGGGAGAATTTTTTTAAAACATGATATGAAAAGTAAAATCCATATGGCAAAAGATTAATAAATCGGATAACATTCAAATTAAGAATTTGATGTCTTCAAAAAGACATCTTTAGTGGAAGGAAAGAGCAGTTAGAGACATCTTCTACTCTATGGATTTCAACACATAAAACCAACAAATAGGGGATCTTGTCAAGATGGTGGCTTAAGCAGACTCTGAACTGACCTCCTCCCATGAACACAACCAGGTTACAACTATTCTTGGAAAATTACCCCTGAGAGAGAACTGAAAACTGGATAAAAAGAACCCACACAAAAAGGGACAGTGCTGACTGAGGTGGAAGAGACAGAAATTCCTTCTGGAGAGAAAAAAGCTGCTTTTGCGAGCTGTGGAGCTTTACAGCCAGCTGGCCAGGAGCAACCCTAAGGTATGCAGCCTTCCCTGGAGGAGTGGGAACCTGAGCATGGGTGTGTTACTACTATAAGCATCCTTCAGACTCAGCACAACTGAGACAAGGATCATAACATCTACCTTTGCTGGTTATTAACTGCAACAGGGAATACCTCTAGAAAAGCTATGGGACATAAGCCGAAAAACCTAGCTCTTAAAGGGCCCATGCACAAATACATCCATCTCGGAAAGCAACCTAAAATCACCAGAAAGGTGCACAGTCCTTTAGTGAAAAGAGACTCACCTGGGAGGCTCTGAGTGCATCTCAGGTAGAGGTGAGACCTAATGGGGATCTGAGACATTGGCGGAAGCCATTGTTATGACCTAGTACAGGCATGCTGACATAGACTGTGGCAGATGCCATTGGAGTTCAACCCCTGGCTGATCACCCCAGAGGTGTGCCACACCCACTAGAGTGCAAATATAATTCAGCTCAGCCAGGGCAGGCAGCTCACCTTAAGGACTGGACCCACCCAAGAGCAAGCCCTCAGGCTACTTGTTAGCCTATACAGACTGGGTGCATCAACTTGCAGGCAAGCAAGTAGTGTGTCCTATTCTGTGAGGCAGGGCCTAGCAGATGGGGAATGTGTGGGGCATTGGTGGAGAGTGTGGGGGCACCCACAGTGTGGCTACTGGGTACACTCCAGGGGTTCGGGATGTGTGTGCAGGCCAGGACAGTGTCAATGGTGGGTGTGAAACTGTGGGGGGTGGGGTTTATCAGTGGCAGAAGACCTGTGCTTCTCAAAAAGCCTCATATGGGATAGGACATGCCTTCCAAAGCCTGAAACAATTGACTGCTCCTGTGCCTGGGGCCAGCTCTACTCAGCTGCAATGCTGATAGACCTGACAACAGCTTTGCAGGCCTGAGGCCTACAGCAATTTTAATTCCCTGAGCCTAGCAACCAGCCACACTGGGGGCCTATTCACTTAACAGAAAAACTGCAACAGGAGTGTGCTATTAGACCTTGTAGCCAACTGTACTGGGACTCCCCAAACCAGATTTACAAACAGCCAGCCGAGGGGAGGAAACACAGACTCCCTGGGTACCTGCAGCAAGAGCAACCCTGACACAGCAGAAGGACACAAGCAGCCCACACAGGGGTCACTCATGGAACATTTGGACTGGTGAGGAGAGGGAAGCACACAGCTGCACCTCAAAAGGCATCACTTACATAAGGCCACTTCTCCAAGATCAGGGGACACAGCTGACCCACCTAACAAATAGATATAAGCACAGAGAAAGAGGTAAAATGAGGAAGCAAAGGAAAACGTTCAACCAAGGGAACAGGACAAAATCCTAGAACTAAGTGAAACAGAAATAAACAATTTACCTGACAAAGACTTAAAACAAAAAGTCATAAGGATGTTTAACGATCTTGGGAGAAGACTGGATGAACACAGTGAGAACGTCAACAAAGCATTGGAAAATATAAAAAAGAACCAATCAGAAATGAAAAATACAATACTGGAAATGAAAAATTCACTAGAGGGACTCGAAAGCAGAGTAGATGACACAGAAGAATGGAGCAGCAAGCTGGACGAAAGCCTAGAGGAAATCACCCAAACTGAACAGATAAAAGAATTAAAAAGAATGAGAACAGTCTAATGGAACTCTGGGACACTATCAAGTGCACTAACATTCATATTATGGGTGTCCCAGAAGAAGAGAGTGACAAAGGGGAAGAGAATCTATTTGCAGAAATAATAAATGAAAACTTTCCTAACATAAGGAAGGCAACAGACATCCAAGTACAGGAACCACAGAGAGCACCAAACAAGATAAACCCAAACAGGCCCACACCAAGACGCATTATAATTAAAATGTCCAAGATTGAAGATAGAGAGAATGCTAAAAGTTGCATGAGAAAGGCAACAACTGATATACAAAGGAAACCCCATAAGGCAATCAGCTGACTTCTCAGCAGAAACCCTACAGGCTAGAAGAGAGTAGCATGATATATTTAAAGTGCTGAAAGGAAAAAACCTATAGCCAAGAATACACTACCTGGAAAGTTATCATTCAGAATGGAAGGAGAGAGAAAGAGTTTCCCAGACAAGCAAAAATTAAAGGAATTTATCACCAAGAAACCAGTTCTATAAGAAACACTAAAGGGACTTATTAAAATGGGAAAGAGAAGATCACAAATAGGAATAAGGAAATTATCGAAAAAAAAAAGGTACTAAAACCACTGGTAAAGGCTAAAATATAGTAAAGATAGCAGATCACCCACCTATGAAGATAACATGAAGGTTAAAAGACAAAAGTACTAAAATTAGCTATTTCAGTAACAAGAGGATAATGGAAACACACACACGAAAAAAGAGGTTAGAGATAATATCAAAAACATAAAATGTGGGAGAAGGGGAGTAACAGAATAGAGCTTTTAGAAACAGCTTGAGCTAAAGAGACCATCCACTCAATATCGATTGTTATATACATAGATTATTATATATGAACCTCATGGTAATCACACCAGAAACCTATAATAAATACACAAATAGCTAAGAGAAAAGAACCCAAACATAATACTAAAGAAAGCCATCAAACAACAAGGGAAGAGAGCAAGAGAAGAAGAAAGGAATAGAGAAGAACTACTAAAACACCCAGGAAAAAAAACGTAACAAAATGGCAATAAGTACATTTTTTATCAATAGCTACTTTAAATGTCAATGGACTAAATGCTCTAATCAAAAGGCATAGTGTGGCCAACTGGATAAAAAAAAAAAAAGACCCATGTATGTGTTGCATACAAGAGACACACTTCAGACCTAAAAACACTCAAACTGAAAGCAAAGGGATGGAAAAAGATACTCCATGCAAATGGCAAAAAAAAAAAAAAAAAAAAAAAAGCAGGTGTAGCAATACTTATATCCAACGAAACAGACTTTAAAACAAAAACTAGGGCCAGCCCCGTGGCCAAATGTTAAGTTCCCACGCCCTGCTATGGCTGCCTGGGGTTTCGCTGGTTTGGACCCTGGGCGTGGACATGGCACTGCTCATCAGGCCAGGTTGGGACAGTGTCCCACATGCCACAGCTGGAGGGACCCACAACTGAAATATACAACTACATACTGGGGGGACTTGGGGAGAAAAAGCAGAAAAAAAAAAAAAGGAAGATTGGCAACAGTTGTTAGCTCAGGTGCCAATCTTTAAAAAAAAAATAAAATAAAGCAAAAACTATAACAAGAGACAAAGGGCACTACATAATGATAAAGGGAACAAGCCAACAAGAGGATATAACACTTATAAATATCTATACACCCAACATAGGAGCACTGAAATAGATAAAGCAACTATTAACAGACATAAAAGGAGCAATAGACAGTAACACAATAATAGTAGGGGATTTTAACACTCCACTTGCACCAAAGGACAGGTCATCCAAACAGAAGATCAACAAGGGAACATTGGCTTTAAACGACACATGAGACCAGATGAACTTAGCGGATATATATAGAACATTCCATCTAAAAGCCATAGAATACACATTCTTTTCAAATGCTCATGGAATATTCTCCAGGATTGGTCACATATTAGGCCACAAAGCAAGTCTCAATAAATTTAAGAAGACTGAAATAATACCAACTATCTTTCTGACCAAAAAATGCTACCGAACGATGATTAGGTCAATGGAGAAATCAAAGAAGAAATAAAAAAATACCTGGAGACAAATGAAAATGAAAACACAACATGCCAAAATCTATGGGATACAGCAAAGGCAGTTCTAGGAGGGAAAGTTTAGAACAATTCAGGCTTACCTCAACAAACCAGAAAAATCTCAAATAAACAATCTAACAGTGCACCTAAAGGAATTGTAAAAAGAAGAACAAACAAAGCCCCAAATCAGCAGAAGGTAGGAAATAATAAAAATCAGAGCAGAAATAAGTGGAATAGAGACTAAAAGAATAATAGAAAAAAAATCAATGAAACCAAGAGCTGGTTCTTTGAAAAGATAAACAAAATTGACAAACCTTTAGCTAGACTCACCAAGAAAAAAAGAGAGCAGGCTCAAATAAATAAAATCAGAAATGAAAGATGAGAAATTACAACGGACACTTCAGAAATACGAAAGATTTTAGGGGAATACTATGAAAAGGTGTACGCCAACCAATTAGATGAGCTAGAAGAAATGGATAAATTCCACCTTCCAAAACTGAATCAAGAAGAAACAGAGAATCTGAATAGACCAATCACTAGCAATGAGATTGAAACAGTGATCGAAAACCTCCCAAAAAATAAAAGTTCAGCACCAGATGTCTTCCCTGGTGAATTTTACGAAACATTCAAAGAGGAATTAATACCTAGCCTTCTCAAACTCTTCCAAAAAACTGAAGAGGAGGGGAAGTTTGATCATCTCAATAGATGCAGAGAAAGCATTTGACAAGATACAGCATCCATTTATGACAAAAACGCTAAATAAAATAGGTATACAAGGCAAATACCTCCACATAATAAAGGCCATATATGAGAAACCCACAGCTAATATCGTTCTCAATGGAGAAAAACTGAAGTCCTAGCCAGAGCAATAAGGCAAGAAAATGAAATAAAAGGGATCTAAATTGGAAAAGAAGAAGTGAAACTGTCACTATTTGCAGATGACCTGATTTTATATAGAGAAAACCCTAAAGAATCCAATAAAAAAACTTTTAGAAATAATAAATGAATACAGTCAATTGCAGGATACAAAATAAACATACAAAAATCAGTTGTGTTTCTATACATGAACAACAAAGTAGCAGAAAGAGAAATTAAGAATACAATCCCATTTACAATTGCAACAAAAAGAATAAAATACTTAGGAACAAACTTATCCAAAGAGGTGAAAGATCTGTACACTCAAAACCATGTAACATTGTTGAATAAAGCTGAAGAAGAAACAAAGAAATGGAAAGATATTTTGTGCTCTTGGATTGTGAGAATTAATACAGTTAAAACGTCCATACTTCCTGAAGCAATCTATAGATTCAATGCAATCCCTATCAAAGTTCCAACAATATTTTTCACAGAAATATAACAAAGAATCCTAAAGTTTACATGTAACAACAAAAGACCCCAAACAGCCAAAGGATTCCTGAGAAAAAAGAACAAAGCTGGAGGTATCACACTCCCTGATTTACTACAAATATGCTACAAAGCTATAGTAAGCAAAACAGCATGGTACTGGCACACAAACAGACATACAGATCAATGGAAGAGAATCGAGAGCCCAGAAATAAACCCACACATTTATGGACAACTAATTTTCAACAAGGGAACCAAGAACATACAATGGAGAAAGGAAAGTCTCTTCAATAAACGGTGTTGGGAAAACTGGACAGCCACATGCAAAAGAAAGTAGACCATTATATTACACTATACACAAAAATCAACTCAAAATAGAATAAAGACTTGAATCTAAGATCTGAAACCATTAAATTTCCAGAAGCAAACATAGGCAGTACACTCTTCAACATCGGTCTTAGCAGCATTTTGTCAAATACCATGTCTGACCAGGCAAGGGAAACAATGGAAAAAATAAACAAATGGGACTACATCAAAGTAAAAACCTTCTGCACAGCAAAGGAAACCATAAACAAAACAAAGTCAACCTAACAACTGAGAGAAGATATTTGCAAACCATATATCAGACAAGGGGTTAATGTCCAAAATATACAAAGAACTCATACACCTCAACAACAACAAAAACTAACAACCTAATTAAAAAATGGACAAAAGATCTGAACAGACATTCCTCCATAGAAGATATACCAACAGACCAACAGGTACATGAAAGGACATTCAACATCGTTAACTATCAGGAAAAAGCAAATCAAAACTACAATGAGATATCATCTCACTCCTGTCAGAATAGCTATAATTAACAAGACAGGAAAAAATAAGTGTTGCAGAGGATATGGAGAGAAGGGAACCCTCGTACACTGCTGGTGGGAGTGCAAACTGGTGCAGCCACTATGGAAAATAGTATGGAGTTTCCTCAAAAAATTAAGAATAGATCTACTATATGATCTACCATATGATTCCACTGCTAGGTATTTATCCAAAGAAGTTGAAAACACAAATGCATAAAGATACCTGCACCCCATGTTCATCACAGCATTATTCCCAATAGCAAAGACTTGGAAGCAAACTAGGTGCCCATCAAGGGATGAATGGGGAAACAAGATGTGGTATATATACACAATGGAATACTACTCAACCATAAGAAATGATGAAATTTGGCCATTTGTGACAACATGAATGGACCCTGAGGGTATTATGCTAGCTACATGAAGTAAGTCAGAGGGAGAAAGTTAAATATCATATGACCTCACTCTCAAGTAGAAGACAAAAACAATGACAAACAAACACATAGCAATACAGATTGGATTGGTGGTTACCAGAGGAGAAGGGGAGGGGGAGGAGGACAAAAGGGGTCTTTAGGTACATGTGTATGGTGACGGACTGTAATTAGTCTTTGGCTGGTAAACATGACATAATCTACATAGAATTTGAAATATTATTACAATGTACAACTGAAATTTATATAATGTTATAAATCAATGTTACCGCAATAAAAATAAAATAAAAATAAGCCAATAAATATCTCTATCTAGAATGTATAAAGAATTCCTACAAAACTCATACACTAGTGGAAGTGCTTATTAGTACAACTATTTTGGATGTACATATACCCTATGACTCAGCAAGTCCTCTCCTGGGTGTAATCAGACAGAAATGCATGCACAAGGGCATCAAAAGATTTGTACAGCAATTTTTACAGCAGCATTTTCTGTACTAATAAAAACTGTAAGCAACCTAAACAATTACCCTTGGGAAGGAGGGAAAGCACAGTAACTGGGAAATGGTACAAGGAGGTTTCTGGAGTACTAGAAACATTCTACATCTTGACCTGGGTGGTGGTTACATGAGTATTCACCTGTATATTTCTGTGTGCACTTTTGTGTATGTTTGTAATACTTAACAAAAATAATTTAAAATATATATAGATGTATTCAACTTGACTTCTATATGACAATCTAGGAAATTTGAACAATTGATTGCACATTAATGATATTAAAGAATTCTTGTTAATTTCTTAGAAGTCATTAGGTGTGATAATGGTACTGTACATGTATGTTTTTAAGAGTCCTTACATTTTAGAGATACATACTAAAATATTTATAGTGAAAGGCTATTATGTCTGAGATTTTCTTTAAAATAATCCATGGGTGAGAAAAGGAAAGGGTACAAGGAGGTACAGTTGAAAGAAGACTATGAATTTATAATTGTTGAAGCTAGGTGACAACTGTTGAAGCTGGGGAAGAGGACATGAAGAGCTTCATTATACAGTTCCCTCTACATGTTGAAATTTTCCAGAATACACTTTAAGAATATAAACACACAAAATAATACTACATATATACTGCCATTTCTATGTATGTAATACACACTATGTATAAAATATACATACATATTCTATTTTAAAAATCTGTATGTACATATAAATTCTTTCTAACAGATCTGGAAGGATAGAGTACACCAAACTAGTAACAGTGATTAATTCTGGGGTGGGGAATGGGATTGGTAATACTTGTAATGTTTTCCTTTTCTCCAAGTAGAATATACTCATATGTATCTAGTAAAACAAAATTAATTTAAATCAAAAAAGTAGATTTTTAAAAAATCAGCAGATATAAAATTCTTATTTTTAAGCTTACTCTCACCTTATAAAAAAGCAATTCTGAACATTAAGCATAGGCTTAAGACCTAACAAGACTCAAGAAAGTAGTTTGAAAACCTGAGAATCTCTGGTGGGGTGATCAAACATCCTTCCTGTATTGCATCAAAGACAAAAACTCGGCCACGACAGAGGACTGCAATGTGACTTGGAGTATGCCCTTCACTCTCTGGAAAAAGAAACAGAAACCATAAGACTCAAACCCCTCAAGTTAAACAAGAGTAAAGCTGCATATTTACATCCAATAGGGAAAAATAACCATTCCTCCAGTATTTTATCATATATTCATCAACTGTATCACATGAACACAAACACTTTAATAAGATGATGGAACTTCAGTTATTATGATATAAATAGAAGCTCTTGAAACCTGTCCATGTTTCTAGAAACATCTAGAAATCCATGGGAGTTTCAAATATTTGTACACCTTGAGACTCACATAAATCCCAAACTACTGCAGGGATTTCTTGCTTTATTTATGGGTAGGAATGGGAAGGGGAAAAGGGTAGCAGAGGAATCCTGGAGGAGAGCTATTTGAATAAACTAACAAGTTTCTCTTTGGGAATATTTTAATGTTGATTGTTCAGATAATTTAATTGCAGTAATACCTGGCTATGATTTCTCAATAAAATCGTTTTTAGTAGAGTAAGGGCACTGTATGCCTGAGTAGCAAGGAGAAAGAATTTTGCCCAATCTGTAGTTTTACTTAAGGCTCTGATAACAACTGGTAAACCACTGATAATTGATTCTATGATTCCTCTAGCACATCTTAACTCCCCCAAAACTATTTGCTTGCTGTAAACCTTTGACTATTCTGATTTAGCCCCATTTTTCAAGTACTAATCCCTTTGACAAGGTTCTTCCTATACGATCCCTGCTTCTTTTAAGAAAGGAAAAAGGAAAAAGAAGAAGAAAGTTAGAGAAGACATACTGCTACTGGAAGGAAATTTACTGGTTGATATTATGTACAAGGAACTGTGCTAAATGCTTGATACACATTATCCCATGAAATCTATTCATCAACTATGAAGAAGGATCATGTCCTGATAGCACTACTATTTTTTCTCTTGTATCCTATTTCCTCAAGTCCTAAGAGGTCAGGTATATATTTTCCTTGTCTCTCATGGTTACATTCAAACCATTTCTTCTCTCTTCCCCTTCAAAAATCCCCATACCCTTTTACATCTACCACCGCAACCTTTTATTGCTGTTGTCTACTAACCAAATCCTATCCAAAATTTAGGGCTGGCAAAGACAAAGGAAAATAAACTTGATGCCAAGTTAATCAATAAATGGTGGGGAGGGGGGTGACTTGACAGGAGTGTGCTACCTCAGGATGAGCCCAAGGGGGGATATTTGAGCAGAGACCTAAATGAAGTGAAGGAGGGAACCATGGAAATATCTGCAGGAAGAGAGTTCCAGGCAGAGGAAACAGCAAGTACAAAGGCATTAGGACAAAAATGAGCTAGTTTGTTTAAAGGAAGACAAGTTCAGTACAGCTGCAGCAGAGAGAGAAAAGGGTAGAATGGTAGATAAGGTTGGAGCCAGATCATATTGGCCTCATAAAGGACTTTCAATTTTAAGTATGATGGGAAGGAAGTCAATGCAGGTTTTAAAGGAGAAGAGTAATAACGTAACCTAATTAATATTTTACAAAGGTCACTCCAGCTGCTATATGAAGAAGAGATTATAAGAGGCAAGAGAATATACAGCAAGGTCAATTGGGAGGTGACCGAAGTGGTCCAGGTGAGAATGACCTAAGTGAAAGGTGATGGTGGCTTTGACTGGGGTGTGACACTTGAAGGAGACAAGAGGTCAATTTTGTTTCTTTTAAGATGTGAGATATTACAGATTGCAACAGTCCAGTAAAAAGGGAAAACTGATAATGCAGCACAGAGAAAGAGGATAATCCAGAAGCAAGGTCCTTGATTAGGCAAGAGGAAGTGGGGCCCAGTGCACCATATAGAAGGGTTGTCCTTAGGAGGCAGAACAGTTCATCCATTTTAAACAAGGGAAGGCAAAGTATATGACTGTGCATTAATGTATTACAAGGAGGTTGCAAGATGGGTAAATATTTGAATGAGTATGTTTTCTATGACGGCTGTAACAAACTACCACTAATAACACAAAATTATTATCTTACAGGTCTGGGGACCAGAAGTCTGAAATGTGTCTTACTGGGCTAAAATGAAGGTATCAGCAAGTCTGTGTTCTTTCTGGAGGAAGAGAGAGAATCCGTTTCTAGAAGAATCTGTTTCCTTCACTTTTCCAGCTTCTAGAGGGTGCCCACATCCGTGGGCTCATCCATCTTCAAAGCCATCAAGGGAGGATCACGACTTTATCATGCTGCCATCTCTTTGTTCTCTTTTCTGCCTCTTTATTCCACTTACAAGAACTCTTGTGATTACTCTGGGCCCACTTGAATAATCCAGGATAATCTCTCCATCTCAAGGTCAATTGATTGGTAACCTTAACTTCATCTGCGACCTTAATATCCCTTTACCATGTAACCTACACATTCAACAAGTTCCAAGGATTAGGAAGCGGACATCTTTGGGGAGCCATTATTCTGCCTAATCAGATAGGCTGGTAAATTTGGTGATGGAAAGATTGCTTCATATTTGTTGAGAATAAGAAAAGAATTTACTAGCTGAGAATAAGGAAGGACAAGGCATGAAACAGTCTTCTCTAGAAGTGAGAGAATGACCTGACAAAAGAATACGGCAAGGTAGCGCTGTGGGTCCACTTGAGGTTTAACTGAGAAAAGTAAGTGAAGTTTTGTGGTTTTCTCTGGCCAAGTAAATTGCTAGGGTAGATATCTTTGATATGTAGAAATAAGACAGAAGATTGAAATTTAATGGTTGGGGTTGGGATAGGGAGGGAGTGGGTGGGCAAAGATTTGAATGTGTATTCAATGGAGCGGTTACAGTGAAAAACCACAGACAGAAGTGAAGACTGGGGGTGGTGGAGGGAGAAATGGAACTGCGAAAAACTGTAGTAGGGTAAATGAATTGTAAGTCACAATGTGGTCAAAGAAAAATGTGGCTGAGGTGGACTACTAAAGGAAGTGAGTTGGGAAGAAAAAGTGGAGATGCCAGTGAGATGCCTACAATTGAGATGTTAGAGGTAATGAAGTTTTTGATAATAACAAGGTGTAGGGTATGACCATGGGAGTGGGTGGCTGCCTGAGAAGGAGTAGAGATAGAGATTCCTGCGGGAAGAAAGTTAAGGAAAGGAGAGGCCATGATCATCTATAATTGGAAGCTAAAGTCATCGAGAATGTGACTGAGGTAGTAATGGAAAGCAAGACAATGAGACTGGTGCTAAAGCAATCATTGAATGAAGAGGAATGATCATAAGGAAATTCACCGCAACACTGACATGCTGTGGTCATACAAGCTGATAGCATCTTGTGTGTGTGTGTTGAGGGGGGAATGCCCAGGGCATGAATAAATTGTAAGGAAGAAAGGAAAATGGAAAGGGTGATGGGAAATAAAGAGGACACCAACATCTCCTACACGCCTTCTAGTACCAAAGTATAAGAGAAAAAAAAATCCCCACTTGAGATGGTTATAAGGAAAGTAGTAGGCTCAAAGAATAACCAGGTTTCAGTGACAGTACCTTTCAGAAGGAAACAGGAACTTTTGGAGAAAAAGTTGAGGATATAATGGATTTTGCTGACCATGAGGTCCAGAAAGTAGAGCAGAAGTGTTTGGGGAATGAGGGGGGGTGGGTCACAGTAGTAGGGAACCTGAATCAAATTAGGCTATGCACAAATCCATGAATGCAGATGACAAGAGATGACAGGGGGAAGTCTGAACTTCTTGGGCAAAATGAGGTAAACAGGATGAAAGGCATGACTGACTCAGTCTTAATGGTCTCTTAGGGGATAAGTAAACAAACAAAACAAAACTCATTCTAACAAGTGCCTCCTTATTGACACTATCCTCTTAGTCACAGCAGCCTGCATGCTGCCCTCTCCCTCAACACACATTTCCTCCATAACCAGGATAGATTCCATGGCCCAACATTATAATTTTTCCCTGGCAAAAACCCTTAAATCCTTCACTCTCTTTTCCTCTGCACCTGCCCCTGATTGATGCTGAAGAAAAAAAACACCAACACACCATCTAATCTAACTTTAAATTCATAAATATACATCTCAAAAGGGTACTCAACACTGTTCAGCTGCCCTACACTTTCACAGCATATTTGCTTTTCCCACTTTCCAAAATAGCTTCAAACCTTCTCCTTTCTCCTCAGATCTTCCACCCCAGCTGATAACCTCAGTTCTTATTTCACCAAGGAAAACACAAGTAATACATAGGACCTCCTCATCTTCCAACAACAAAACTAACCAATCTATCTCCATCCAGATTCACACTTTCACTCCCTCTCATCCTTGCTCCTGTCAGAGACCAATCCCTCTACCCTTTCTGCTCTTGATCCTCTCAGCTCTTACCTTCTCAATGTTTTTAGCTCCTTATCCTTTCTCCTACAAGATTACTTTTCTTTCTCACCTATGTCATTCCTATGATATAATTATCACCCATCTTTTACAAAAACAAAAACAAAAATAATATCTCCCACTGTAAATCAAAACTTTTTTTTTTAAAGATTTTATTTTTTCCTTTTTCTCCCCAAAGCCCCCCGGTACATAGTTGTGTATTCTTCGTTGTGGGTTCCTCTAGTTGTGGCATGTGGGACGCTGCCTCAGCGTGGTCTGACGAGCAGTGCCATGTCCGCGCCCAGGATTCGAACCGATGAAACACTGGGCCGCCTGCAGCGGAGCGCGCGAACTTAACCACTCGGCCACGGGGCCAGCCCCCAAATCAAAACTTTTTTTGCAAGCATTAATTTCCAAATGTTGTCACCTCTTCCTCAGTTTGCTTTTATCTCCTCCAGGTGAGCTCCCTTGCACAACTTCCACTAAGACAGCTCTTGTCAAGTACAGCCTCTCTTCCCATCACGTTGACAAATCCAGTGGTCACTTTTAATTTTTATCTCATTTGACCTCTCAGGAGCATTAGAAAAAACACTTCCACCTCCTGGCTTCTGGGAGAGCACTGTCTTTGTTTTCTTCCTACCTTGGTCTCTTTTGCTGGCTCCTCCTCCTCTGACCACCAAATACTGCATTTGATTGTGATAAGAATGGTTCCCCTGATCATCTTCACCTATATTTGTTCTGAAAGCTTAGCTACTCTTATGGCTTTAAAAACGATTTCTATGCCTGCTAATGATGACTCCTAAATCTATATCTGCAGTCCTGAATTCTCCCCAGAACTCCAAACTTTGTATCCAGCTGCCTATTTACATTTCCACTTAGATATTTAAAAGGTATCTTAAACTCAACATAGTCTAAGGGACCTCTTGATTTTCCTCCCTAAATATCTCCCCTCAATTTTTTCCATCTCATAAAGCAACACATCTATCCACCCCGTTAGTTACTCAAGCCAAATATCTTGAAGTCATTTCTGATTCTACCTTTTCTCTTTTATCTCACAACCAATCTATGAATAATTCTTCTAACTACAAATCCAAAATACATAACAAAAACAACAATCTGAACTAAACAAAAACAAATAAAAAGCCAAAAAATTGTGCTGGATCATCTTATCATTCAGATCCTCAGAGAGGCCTTCCCTGACTACCTAATCTAAAACAGTCACTAAAACTAAAACTAGCAGTTACCACAACAGAATTTTCCATTTCAGGATATGTTAGGACACCAAGCAGAAATTAAACACCAGGCTACTAAACTGACAGTAAAAACAAAAACTTTGATGAGTCAATCTGAACTCTAGTGCCTTGAAGAAGAATGATACGAGGTTCTCATCTCATATAAGGGGGAAAAAGGCACACCCACAAAGAGAAATGGGGCATGAGGAGCACACACAAGAAAACACTCAAAAAGAGAATTCAGATAAGAAGGAACGAGGGTAGAAAGGGAAGGATCCAGATCATATGCTCCGGATTTCCTAATACTCTGATTCATAATTCTACTCTTGAACTAAAATTTAAACTCTCAAATGAAGCAAAGTGAGCATCAGGTTTGCAGAGAATCAAAGATATAGTTTAGAAAATCCATTCCCATAAATTACTTCCAACTAATCAGAATGACTGAAAGATAGGTTCACAAAAAGCCTTTGATTAGTCAAAATCCAGTAAGAATATTCTTCAAAAGAGTATGCTCCACAGTGTCATAACTACAACAAAACTACCCAAATCCTAATGCCTTTACCAAAAAACGTACCCAAGTTTTCTACTTACCAGTCCTAAAATAACTCATAACTGAATCTCTAGTAATTCCTGGCACCTTGCAGGTAGAAAATAGCATTCGGAATTGACTCATATCTAGAGGAGTATTTCCAACTTTATGAACAGGCACTTTTTCTCTATTGAAACAAAAACAAGTATTTTTTATCAAGAAGTCATTATAAACCTTATAAACTAAACAGTCACAACTCTAGCATTCATCCCCAAACTAAATCAAGCTTCTCAACATTTTGCTACCTGAGACCTTGAGTAAATCTGTTACTAAATTCACATAACTATCCTTACTTTCTTAATAGCTGCCAGTAGTTTAAGTTATGCCAAAGATTTATACTTCCTCTTTCCAACTGGGTGCCTTCCTTTGGAGGCCAATAGTGTTCAATATAGGGCGCAGGACCCGCAAAGTTGACATTCAGTTGTGACGGCATACGAACATCCAGATATGCAACATTCAGCCACCACTCTTCCAGCTAAAAGAAATTAAAAACATCAGCCTAATGATATTGATAATACTTGAATGTGTAAGTGCTGGCAAAAAAAATAAATAAATAAAAAAGAGCTAAATTTGTTCTTTTTGCTTTAGTCTTCAATACTTAACGTATGTTCTTGTTTTAAATCATCATAGATATTGAAAAATGCTATTGTGATCATTTCTTTCCTTTAGAATTGAAGGATCTTAAGTACTATTCAGTTTAACTACATTATCAAAAACATGAAACAAGAAAGCACTAAAAAGACACCTTCAGACAGATCAAATTGTCACAAATACTCAACAAAGTACTTAAGTGTGTTTTCTCAGAGCACCTGGTGTATAACATGCATTCAACAAATCCTCACTTAAATATAACAGTTATTAAGGCATTTACAATTTTCCTTTCCCAAGCAAAAACGGAAATATCAAATCAGAAATATAAAAACTTTTTGGTGGACTAAAAACTAATTTAGATTTCTCAAAGACACTACTTTCTATGTGTACCTCTTTCACAATACACAATTGAATTTCATACATAAGTAAACAGATCTCATAAAATTGCTTGGCATTCTTTTTGAAGAAATTGATGTTATAAACTATAATCAGTCATTCAGAAAAAGATATAAGTGAAAAAGATACAGACAGAACAACTTCTTTACCTTTACTCTGATTTAATTAAAAGCACTCAAGTTTCAAGACTGAAAATAAAGAAATCTGGAAGTAGAAAATTTTATTATTCCATCATAGGTATCAATGGCTAATGAAAAAATCAGCTTGCTTTTTATTTCTAAAACTAAAAGATAGTTACAATCATTATTTCTATACTAAGGCAATGTTTTCTAATTATGAAAACTCATTCTCTGGTTCATACTATAGAAATAAGAGTAGTTTAAGCTCAAGAGGTCAAAGAAGATTCCTTGTGGAAAATTACTGAGATCCTCAATAATTATTATACCAACATCTCAGTCTATATAACTGAAACATAGAATACTCATAATCATTCTCCATTCCAATTCTGCAATGGCCCTTTTTCTCCCCTGCACTATTTAGATATTTGTACACCACCTAAGTGAGATGTCTACTTTAGTGTTTTGGGTTTTTTAGCCTATGATTACCTGGACAAGATGTTTCTCTGAAGCATGGTCTACAGATCACCTGCATCAGAACCATAGGGAATAGTTGCTAAAATAAGGATTTCTGGGCCCCCATTCCAGAGATACCGAATTAGAATCACTGGTCCCAGGAAATCTGCATTTTAACAAATTCCCCATATGATAAGAGAGGAGCACACTCACAACACTCAAAACTCCCCAGAGTTAAATAATTCATTCATTCTTTTGGATAATGATAATGACAACAATGACTTCAAGAATTTTTAAAGTAATAATTTTAAAACAAAATATACATACATTTTTATTTTTAATTCATTAAGCATCAATTTCCTAATTATAAGCACAATAACATAAATACCCAATTTCTTTTTCCTTTTGCCCTTTCAAGTAATTTCTGGTGTAATTCTCCTCCAATCCCATTTTTAAATTTTCGGACAATTTCTTCAGTTTTCTTATATTCTTCCTCATTTGCAAAGGGCTTTACTATAAAGAAAAAATATGCATTAAAGTATTTAGACATCAAGTACCACAAACTCACCTCAATTTTTATTACTTATACAAACCTTAAGACTCAGATATGTAAAACAACTATGTATGTATTCATTATCACAGAAGCCCAATAAGTTACAATAATTTAGTACATGATAATGGCTGAAAAGCAACAATGCAAAATACTATAAAAAATAAAACAGTGGATATTATGTAATCTGATAATCATGGTCTGAAAAATTATTTTAAAATAGTCCAAGATGATAGTTAAAATGACAAAGACAGAGCTATCGTCTAGCTATTAGTCAATAGGAAAGTAAATCCTGTTTAGCCACGAATAATAGAAATTAAGCTCCTTTCCACTAATGTTCAAGCAAAGCCTTGAACATTATGTATATATGCAATATGTATGTAAATTTAAGTGTAAAGCCTGCCCAGAGCTGTTTAGGGTGTCTTGTGGCCAATAATGGTTTCCTTCAAAAAAGAAAAAAAAGGATACAGGGTTCTTAGTCCATGAAAAACTGTTCTGAAAATTAAGCTGTAGATGAAAGTAGAATAGAAATCAAGGGACATTAATATTAATATCTTCCTTTTGTTTTATTTTGTCTCTTCAAAGTCTTATCTTTTTTTTTTTAAAGATTTTATTTTTTTCCTTTTTCTCTCCAAAGCCCCCCAGTACATAGTTGTATATTCTTAGTTGTGGGTCCTTCTAGTTGTGGCATGTGGGACACTGTCTCAGCGTGGTTTGATGAGCAACGACATGTCCACGCCCAGGATTCGAACTGACAAAACACTGGGCCACCTGCAGCAGAGCGCGCGAACTTAAGCCACTCAGCCACTGGGCCAGCCCCTTCAAAGTCTTATCTTAAACTCAATTCAAAAGCTGTATTCAGAGAAAGTATAAATGAAGTGAATAATCAAAAAAAGTGAATAATCAGTGAATTTTTAAAAAAAGAAATTAGAACTTCCAGATGAGAGTAGATAAGAAAAAAGAGAGAAAAAGAAGATATAAAAAAAATCAGAGGGTTTCCAGTTAAAGTGATCTAAATACATACATTTATTTCCACTCCTGAAAACTCACTAAAATGACAGTGAAGTAATAAAAAAGGCATAGATTCATAAGGACAAAGAAAATGAAAGAAGAGAGGACAGCATACAAGTTAAACTAACATTTTACAAATTAGAAAACACATGGGAAACCGGTAACTGACTTTGTAGAACGGAGAAACTTAATATCTAAACCCTGGAGATGGAAGGGAGGAGGAGACAGGGTGGGGTTAGGTGCAAACCAAGAAGCAGCCCCATCCCTGCAGCAGAATCCCAGAAAGCTTCAACAGTTCAACACAGGTGGGCTCCCAAAGGCAAGGGGCAAAGAAGGCTCAAAACAGGAGGACTGTTGGAAAGTCTTTAAAAGCAGCAGACAACCACGCCATCCACGCTAGACCCTGCAGATCTCTTTCTCCACTCTAGAAAGCCAGGCAACTTCCTCCCAATGCCAGTAGAAATCCAGAGGTTTACTCTCAGGAGTTGAACCAGACAAACTGAATACATAGGTTCTACCCCATATTGAAAAACAGGGATTATAATGAAAGTATACACCCAGAACAATGAGTCCTCCAGCCCCCTTCCCCTACCCAGCCCCCAAAACACTAGCAGTCAGGCTTATGCCTTCTGAACAAAAGATGAGAGGATTCTTCTTTGGGGAAACCAGTCAGTCCAAGAGAAAGGAGTATTTGGCTATGCCCTAATGGAACTGCTATACCTCTGCCCTATTACCCTACAAGGCTTAATATAAGGTCCCCTAGCCTCGAAGCCCTACCCATGCACACAGAGGTCCCAATCAGGTTTAAAGGTCTGACTCTTAAATATGAATGACTAAGGATTACCAGATATTGAGGAAAGCCTCTCACATGAGTCAGAGAGCAGAATGGAACAAAAAAAGGATTGGTGATATCAAACAGTACATAGACCAAAAAGGGAAAGGCACAAATAATGAAAGGGAAACAGTTTTTTTAACTAAAAGCTTAGCCCAGAAGGACCCAGATCTAAGTAATAGGAATTCCAGAGAGCAAAGGGAGGAGAAAACTATCAAAGAAACATACTTTAAAAATTTCTTAGAACTGAAGAACATGACTTTTAAACTAAAAGAACCCACTGAGTGTTCAGAGAGATAAATGTAAATACCTACACACGTGTAAAAACCTACATCACTGGGAAATTCAGAATGGTAGGGACAAAGAAAAACGTTCTCAAAGGCATCCTGAGAGTAAAAAACAACAGGTCACATATAAAGGATCAAACATCAGAGGGGCATCAGATTTCTCAAGAAGAACAGTTTCTTCAAAACTCTTAAGAAAAATCATTTCCAACCCAGAATTCTATACTCCACCAAACAATCAAGTATGAATGTAAAATACATTCATTTTTAGGTCTTAGATTCCTTTCCTCCTAGACACGCTTTCTCAAGTAGCTACTGAAGATACATTGCACCAAAATGAGGGAAGATAAAGAGGAAGATGGAATCCAGGAAGTAGAGAATCCAACACAGGAGAGAGAGGCGAAGAGAACTGCCAGGATGGTGGCCGAAGGAAAGCCCCAGGATAACAGCTGTCCAGCCAGCTCAAGAAAAGTGAATGCTGACTGAACCAGAAGAGTAGAGGGCCCCAGCAGAGATGTCTCCAAGAAGAAATGAAACTAAGAGAATATCTTATGTGTTTAAATTCAGGGATTTTCAGTGTATTGAAGTGTTTGGAATTCAATTCATTATGGATACAAAGTACTAAGCAAATGAAAAATGAGGAAAAACAAAATGTAGCAAAAAGATAATCAAAGTACACTGAATGGTTCTCTTGTGAATAATCGCATAACCATAAACCCTAAATGGTCAGGCGATTTAATTCAAATAAATACTGATTTAAATCAGGTGAAACCTGATTTAATACTAATTTAATCCCAAATGGTGATTTTGTACCACTATATTGAGAGAATGAGAGAGAAAATGTGGATATGTTGGATCACATATACATTGGGTGTAGGGGGAAGGAAGGTTATGAGATACAGAAAGTTAAACCCACATCTTTTTAGGAACGAATTTAAAATATTTACAACTAAAAATTCAAGAAATAGTAATATAAGAATGTTGGTTTAAATCCAGAGATAAACAACACAAGAAACAGAAACAATATTTGAAAATGCTTGCCTGAGGGAGTGGGATTTGCAGGATTCCCAGTTTAAGGCGGGATGAGGCAGAGGACTACTACTTTTTATTGTAAGCCTAATAGTACTATCTGGCTTTACAAACTATGGAAAAATTAACATGAGAGAGGAGAAGTTTTGGACATTTTAAGAATACTTTAATTATCATGAGCCTAGAGGAAAAAGCAATTAGATCCTCATCAACTTCTAACAATTTCACAGTTTTCTAAGTTGCTAACAAAATTAATATACACTAGAAGATTACAAACATACCTGATTCAAGATATCTTTTTAATGATTCTTCAAGTGAAGGAACAGGCAGTGATGGAAGAGAATCTTGGTACTGAAATGTTCGTTCTTCAGCTGATTTAGCCAACTGATTTTCCATGATGCAATCACAATCGGAAAACTAAAGAAAAAAGCCCTCACAACTTCAATCTCATAAATATTCTTATATATGCTAGTTCCAATTCACCAAATTAATATCTAGGGACCACAGGCTACCCAGGACTTGATGCTAGTTCTTAAGGCATTCATAAACTTGTCAGAGAGAGAAAAACAAATTTTTTTTTTAAAGTATAGACTCACAGTGCTAGAGGCTAAGGAGTGATCAATGGGAACGGCATAATTATCATTAATTGAGCATCCACTATTTGCCAAGTACTGCAGTGTTAAAGAAAATGTGTTATCTCCTTAATCTTCATATTATCTCTGAATGATGGCATTCACGGCCACTCTACATATGAAGAAACCAAAACTCAAGAGAGATTTAGTAACTTGCCCAAAGTCAAAGCAACAACTCAAGCCCAGATCTGTTTGACCGCGATCTTCCAAGTATATAAAGGCTACACGATAGCGGATGAGGAGACCTGCAGGAGGTCTAAATGGGGAAGTACAATTCAGATGCAGAAAAGGATGGGCTGAAAGAAAGAATTTTGAAGAGCAAAGTATAAAGAAGTGTGGAAAAGTCATCCAACTGTCGAGTTACAGAATATTATAGTATACACAAATCACATGACAAGCTGCTGTGACCTAACTGTGCAGATGGTATATGCAGATATGCAGAATGGTTTCACACATCCCAAAGCAATCTTCAACACTTTCCACAACTGTATTAATTTTCATCAGAGAAATCAAACTAACTCAAAACTAAATCAAAATGAATGATGTATGTAAGTGCTAAATGAAAAATGAGATTTCTCAAAGAAATTAAATTATATAAATATATATAAATTAAATTATATATTAAAATAGCAATTGAGAAATCAAGAACATTAATATTGAATAAGAATTTCCTGTCCTTTAAATACTACTTTTTAAAACTAACAGCAAAGCCAAACAAAATATTCCACTCATAGAACGTTACAGAATAAACCATCAAAAACAAGGGTGTGGCAGAGACTGTTTTCAGCCAATATCATTTTTCCCATTCTTTCTTAACAGAATCCTGAGTTTTAGTTGGGTATACAGCCACAAAACTGTATCTTTCCTACTCTCCCTTGGAGCTCAAGTCCAGGTTTGTGATGTATGTCACAAAGGTCATGCCCCTATTAAGGACTACATGTGCTCTCCCTGTGCGTTCTCTCTTTCTCACTGCCTAGCAGGTAGTGCCAACTGGAACGGCATCTTGGACCTATTATTGGAAGCCATGCACTGAGGCTGTCAGAATCTACTAGCTCTGGACTCCTTCCTCTACATGTATGAAAAAACTTTTATCTTATTCATGCCATTGTATTCTGGCCTTTCTTTGCTAGGGTAGAAGAGCTTAGCCTATACCACTAATATAAAGAGAGAATCCAAAAATGAGGTACAACAAAGATCTCATAGTTTCTCCCTATCTAATGACTTTGGCTGCACTTCTCTTTGACCATCCATAAACATGGTTTTAGACCTAATGGAAATGTAGATCTAGGACCAAATACCACGTGCCTCTGGACAACCAACTTTAACTGAATTTCCTTATCTGTAGAGAGGATAATCATATAATCAGATAGAGTTGTTAGGATTTTTTTAAAAACCGCCTGCAAAAGCACATTATAAAAATAATCTAGTAGAGACAACCATATTATCCTAGATAGAATTTCTATGAACGGCCCCCAGGATTCCACTCCCTCTAATCCACAGAACCTATGAATATGAGATTATCACTTCCATGAGTGTGACTGTGTTATTTTATACAGTCAACTGACCTTAAAGTCGGGAGATTATCCAGGTGGGCCTAATCTGATCACTTGAGCCCTTAAGAGCAGAAAGCTTTCTCTAGCTGGTGGCAGACAATGAGTCAGGGAGATTAAAAGCATGAAAAGTGTTGGAGGTGTTGTCTGGCTTTGAAGATGCAGATGGTCAGTCTTATGGAACTGAGAGAGGCTTCAGCTGACAGTACAGAAATGGGAATCTTGGTCCTACAACTGCATGGAAATGAATTCTGCCAACAACCTCAATGAGCCTGCAGGTGGATTCCGCCCCCCAGAGCCTCCGGAAAAGAGCCCAGACATACAGAAACCTTTATTTCAGCTTTGTGAGATCCTAAACAGAGTACCCAGCTAAAACCCGCATGGACTTCAGATCTACAGAAGCTGTGAGATAATAAATTTATCTTTTTAACTGTTAAAAAAAAAGTTTGTTAAGTTTGTAATAAATTGCTATGGTAGCAATAGGAAACTAATACACATATATATAAAAGATAAATTATTCTCTGTGTACCTCCCTGCCACTTAATAGACTCTAGGAAACTGAGACCAAGATTACTAATTCCATTCTCACTACAATCTCACCTCACCAGGAAGTACATGTTAAAAATATGAATTATCAGATTCTTTCATGAAGGATTATTTGCCATGAATTTTCAACCACAAAGATTAAATTAAATAATATAATTACAAAAGAACCTATATATGCATTTAGAAAATGAGGACACTGGATTCAATTACAGTGGGCTTCCTGGTGGCATTAAGATGTAAACTCAAAGCGGAAAGTCAATCAGAAACAAGTAAAAAAATAGATTGTCACATACCAGTACACCAAGATGAACTGTTTAGGACTGCCGGTAGCCTGCTGCAACAATTCTGTTTTGAGATCACAAGCCTGGCGACTGTGGGAAGGAAGAAAGAAGCTTAACAATTGCAGGGGGGGGATAATTAACAAAAACTTGGAAAGAGGGTGGAAGGCAGACAAGCCAGGGGTTGGGAGGCCCCAAGACTCAACTTTTGGTAATCACAGCCAACACATGCGAAAGTCCATCTGCTAGAGAGCTGGATAAAAATTACTACAGGATTAACTAGGTTTCGGACAATCGTACTCCGTTCCATTAGACAGGTCCACAGGATACAAAGTACATCCCGATGCCCAGGTATCCGGTGCCGGCGCCCTGTCGCAGGGGACAAGCGTTCAACGCTTGGTTCCAGGAGGAGCAGACGGCGACGAGAGCGGAGACTCCTCCCACCAACCCAAGGGCAGCTCTGCACACTCAAGAGGCCACCAAGAGAGAGACAACTCCAACCAAACATCACGACGGACCAGCCAGCGGACCAGCCTAGCGGCCCAACCTCAAGGGTACCTCTCCGACCCCGGCAGGTGAGATCACTGATGACAGGAGACCCTCGCTGAGTCCTGACACCTCCGTCGTTCTACACTATTTAACTCCGTTCTACAGGACGTAACTTTCCCCCACCCGCTGAGGATTAAGGGAGGGAGGGGGCGCAGCGTCGCCCGCCTGCTTTACCTCGCAGCCGAGCCAGTCGGCTCCCTAGCGGCAGCCAAGGAGAGCGGCAATTGGATGGAAAGCCGCGAGGGTCCCTCCCCGAGAACATTGGGGAACAGGGATTGGATGGAAAGCCGCGAGGGTCCCGCCCCGAGAACATTGGGGAACAGGGATTGGATGGAAAGCCGCGAGGGTCCCGCCCCGTACTTGAAGCGGGGGGCGGGCCGGGCCTGCGCTCTAGTGGGACCCGCTCGCTGTTCCCGTGGGTGTCCTCTGCGCGGGGTTGGATTCTAGGCTGTGGGCCTGGGACGGGCTCGCGGGATGGCACATGGACTGTGTGAACACTGTCGGGCAGCAGTTAACTGCTTGCCGCAGGTGGAGCACAGCGCCCTGGCCCGAGATACGGCGGGGCTTCTGGGTCGGCGGTGCTCCGCCCACGCAGGTACCGAACCCTCGGAGACCGACGCAGGAACGGGTTGCTCAGACCCATTTTCACCCAACTTGTACAAGACTGGGCACCCTGTTTCCTTTTCTATTCTAGCCCCAGCTCTGACTTATCAGCCACTCCTCCCCCTTCTCTGTGCGACGCTTTTTGCAGCCTCCAAACAAGAATTTATACCAACGCGTTTCCTGTGTCCTGGCAAGAGAACAGTTGACCACACAGATTCCTAGTTGACCTGTCTTTGCCTTCATACACTGAAGCTGAAGTTTGCCCGCTTAGGTGTGCTTCAAGCACTGCGCCATCCAGGGCCTCCCTATCTTCCTCCAGGTCTTCATGCTGCCTGAGATCCTTGAAGCCTCCAGGGATGCTCACACTGAAAGCTTGGGGTTGATCTGATGTCTTTCATTATCGCACCAAGAAATGGCCTTTTTAACCAGAGCTAGACAAGTTCTAGAGGAAAATCATAATGTGGTTAACTTAGTTTCCAAGGCTAATCTATTTTCCGTTTACCTCCTGAAATATAGTTTCATTTTTTTCATTTTAAATACTCTTTCAGTTTTGTGAAAGAAAAGACCAATAGTTTACAGTGAGTCTGAACTAGATACCAAACATTAAGAACTACATTTCAAATTACTATGTTATTACAGATGCCAATCTTTTGTCTTTCCTAACTCCCTTAATAGTAAATCTGACCTGAACAGAACTGAGGCCATGTATAACTGAATATTGACTTAGCGTGAATATTCCTAAGTTTTCTACAGAAATCTTAATGTGTTTGATTACAGTGCAGCTCTAGCGCTTGCTGGAGGTGTTGCATAATATATGGCAGACAGACCTTTCTAATAAAAGTTCTGAATTCTGAAACATTTCAGGCCAAAGAAATTTCAGATAAGAGGTTGTAAAGTTGTAGTAATTTCCGAAGACACCATAAGGAACTTTTATCTCATAGTATGTAAGTGCTGTGTTCTGGATAATGTTAAAATTGGCTTACAAGATAGTATTCTTGGAGTAATAAAAAGCTACTCAAAAACTTTCATTGTACATTTTTCTCATGTCTAGTGAATTTTGCCACCTGTGAAAAAGTTTCTGCATGTTGAATGCCTGTTGGTGGCATAGAACTTCGGGTCACCTAGCTTCACCGTCCTTCTCCTGGTCTTGGTATTTATTTAAAGGGAAACAAGATATTTCTGAAAAGATTCTTGGAGAGAGAAAAAATTGTGAGACTGTATGAAAATAAGTGGAACAGAGACCTGAGTGTGGAGGGGGAAGAAAGGTAATCTTTTAAAATATACTGATAAGCAGATGTACCAATAATCTCCCAAAGCATATATTTATAGGTGACTTTTTCTTCAAAATGCATAATATATATTTTAAAGTCAGATTCCAAATTGTGTTCTGTTCAGGTTAGATTTGAACTAGTTTGCATTTTTTAGAGTGAGATGGAAGATAGTAGCTAGTGAGGAAGATGTTTCAGGCACATGAAGTGTATTGATAACAAGAAGTTGTTCCAAAATTAAAAATTGACTGTGAGTCAACTATTTTTCTGGAGAAAACCTGTAAGTACTACAAGTGGGGATAATAAGTTTTTTTAAGTTGCCTTAAAAGATCTTTCATTTTTAATCCTATGTAGCTCTTTCTCAGTATACCCCAAATAGAAAAACTCATAAACAAGTCTGAGGAAGTTCCATCATAAAAAGTATAAAAATACTAGAAGTTTACATTTCTATCTGCAAAGCTAGCTTGCTGCTAAGACTTATGACTCTAAAAAGTAATGATATGTAGTATAAATAGCTCTAATCTATGGAACAGATCTTTAACCTATTTTCATCTGGATGTGTAACATAAGCATATTGAAGAAATAATTATGTAATCTTTTTTTTTTTTACTGGGAAAGTTTGCCCTCAGCTAACATCTATTGCCAATCTTCCTCTTCCTTTTTTTTTTCTCCTCCCCAAAGCCCAAGTACATAGCTGTATATTTCAGTTGTAGGTCCTTGTAGTTATATGTGAGCTGCTGCCACAGCATGGCTACTGACAGATGAGTCTTGTGGTTCCACGCCTGGGAAACTGAACCCCTGCCACCAAAGTGGAGTGTGCTGAACTTGAACTGCTAGGCCATCAGGGCTGGCTCAACCTTTTCTTATTTTTTTGTTGGACCGGGGCAGTAGAGGAGTGGTCATTTTGGGAAGTAGCCAACAGCAGGTTAAAGTATGCTGCGTGCAAAGTGGTCAACCTGAGATTAAAAACTAACTCCACTACCAACAGCAGATGTATGTACAAAGGACCTCTTTTTAGCATTTGGTTTGGGGTTGCCTTTGATGATATTCACTGTGTATAAAAATTTACCACCAAAATGCTAGGAAAGAGTTAAGGTAACTATGATGTTTTTATATCTCAGAAAAATTCTTTATTACTAAACAGAATATAACATTTTAAAAAAATTTAGCTTCATCAAGCTATAATTTATACACCATAAAGTTTGCCCATTTAAATGACATTTACTATATTCGCAGGATTATACAATCACCATAATCTAATTTTAGAACATTTTTGTCACCCCAAAAAGAATGTAATCATTGGCAAACACTCCTCAGCCACACCCCACCCCCAATTCCCCAGCCCTATGCAGCTGTTAATCTACTTTCTGTCTCTATAGATTTACCTATTTTGGACATACATATGAACAGGATCACACAATATGTAGTCTTTTGTGACTAGCTTCTTTCACTTCAAGATTCATCCACGTTTATTAGATATCAGTACTTCATTCCTTTTTATGACTGAATAATATCACATACTGTGGATATACCACATTTTGTCTACCCATTCATCAGCTGATGGACATTTGGAAATTTTCCATCTTTTATCTATTATGAACAATGCTGCCATAAACATTTATGCACAAGTTTTTGTGAGAATATATATTTTCAGTTGTTTTGGGTGTATACCTAGGAGTGGAATTGTTGGGTCATATGGTAACTCTATGTTTAACATTTTTAAAAACTGCCAAACTGCTTCCCAAAGTAGCTGCACCATTTTACATTCCCATCAGCAATGTATAAGGGTTCCAATTTGTTCACAAAAAAATGTAACAATAGTACATGTTATTGTCCATCTTTTTGATTATAGCCCTCCTGGTAGATGTGATGAGATGTGTTAGCTCATTGTGGTCTTAATTTGCATTTCGTTGAAGACTGATGATGTTGAGCATCTTTTCCCTTGCTTGTTGGCATCTTTGTGCATCTTCTTTGGAGAGGTATCTGTTCAGATTTTTTACCCATTTTTTCATTGGGTTGTCTTTTTGTTGTTGAGTTGTAAGTGTTCTTTATATATTCTGGATACAAATCTCTTATCAGATATATGATTTGCAAATATGTTTCTCCCCTTCGTGGGTTGTCTTTTTACTTTCTTGATAATGTCCTTTGAAGCACAAATGTTTTAATTTTAATGATTTCCTACTCATTAATCTTGTCTTTTGTCACTTGTGATTTTGATGTTGTAGCTAAGAAATCATTGCCTAAGTTAACATCGTAAAGACTTGCTCATGTGTTTTCTTCTAAGAGTTTTGTAGCTTTTGCTCTTATACTTATGCCTATGATCCACTTTAAATGATTTTTTGTGTAGTATGAAGTAGGGGTCCAAATTCATTCCTTTACATGTGGAAATCCAGTTGTCCTAGCACCATTTGTTGAGAAGCCTATTTTTTCCCCATTGAACTGGCTTGGGCCCTTTGTCAAAAGTTAGTGGACCATAAATGATAGGGTTTATATCTGCACTGTCAATTCTCTTTGAATCATCTACAGGATATGCTGTTCTTTGCCAGTGCCACACTGTCTTGATTACTGCAGCTTTTTAGTTTTGAAACCTGGACGTCTGAGTCTTTCAAGATGATTTTTGGTTATTTTGGATCTCTCGTATGTCCAAGGACATAAGACTTTGCATATAGCTAGAGACAACAGAGTACAGTGTTTCATTTAGTACATAAATATTGACTTTTCATGTACATTATGCTTCTGAGAACCCGATCTAATCTAGTGAACTGAACTGGAAGTATCAGTGTTCTTGGTTCTTCACGGTATCACACAGCTACCTCTTCATTTACACAGTTATTATGAGGAAGAAAGTATTCACAAATGTAATGTTCAATATGAATATTTATTAATAACACTAGGTTTATAGTCTATATATTGCATAATATTCATGTTTATAAGTGTCTGGGGACTTTTCCAATTTATGGTATCCAAGAAAATAAGAGAAATGATGTATATGTATCCTCAAAAGGAAACCAGTTTTATTCAGTTTCATTTTGAATAACTACTCTATAGTTTATCAAAAAAGTACTGTAGTCATCCCCCTACTGAAACATCAGTGGGGGCTAGTCAACAGGCCGTATGTTCACAGGCAAATTATATTAGCTAGACTCTATCTTGGAAAATCATTGGAGAAAATGGTCATCCTTGAAATTGTGGGTGATCTACCTGATTGTTTCATCATGCTTGCTGACATTTAAACTTGAGCGATTTTAATTTTAGGAATGTTTTTCGATTTTTAGTTGTATTTTTGTAATTAACAATATGAAATGTACCATTAACAATATAAAAATTTTCAGTCTATCAGTCAGCTTAAGTGCTTAGAGAAAAATGTTAGATTTTGAGGGTGATTTGTCATTTGTTACCTTTGTAATACAGTGAATATCTTGTCTTTTTAAAATTTGAATTCCACATTAGTTTATGCCTCATATTCTGATACATACCTTATAATGTACTTTTCCTGTTAAAAAATACATTTCTGTTGAAGCATATTGGTGTTGCATTATTTAAAATACTTCTGAGTACTTAACCATCATTCTGACTTTTTTTTCATATCCTTAAGTTATCAGAAAGGATACGATAAACGAAACAGAGGGAACTCCATCATGGGTTTACACAAAAGGGAAGGTGTCATGTTATTCTGTGTTATTTTAGCATGGTGCCTTTAACAATTTGCAGCTCCTCTAAGCTCCAGTTTTTTCAATTTTATTTTGTTTGTTTTTTACCTATCATGCTTGTGCCTAAAATTAAATTCTAACTTATAATTAATAAGTACTTTTTGAAGGTCGCATAATAAAGATTCTTATATTAGCCTTGACATGAGACAAAGTCACCCCTTATGTAACACGTTCTTGTGATTATGGAACTTAAAAAAATGGGAAGCATAAATAATTAGAATTTACCTTTAGTACCAAGATAAATGATATTTATAAAGATCTGAAATATTACATGAAGTACGGTTTGTAATGTCAAAGAGATGTGAAATCACGTTCTACATAGTCTTAGAGTCAAGCATCGCTTATCATAGTTTTATTCTTGACGGTCCTTATGTTACAAAGCAGAGACACAGAAAGGATGGTTTAATGTTTGTACTGCTACCCTTAATATCAAGAAGCTGAAGGAAGATTTTCATTTCTGCTCCAAAGACCATACTTGTCTTTTTTCCCCTTGTAATAGCATCCTTTTTCTACCATGTCGAGTTCATCTAAACATATTAACATATAAGGGACTTGGGACATACACTGTATACAAATAAGATCTCAATTGTAGTGAAGTTAAGCACAAATCCCTTTCTTTATTCTCCTTCCAATCCCTGCTTGCTTTTCTAACACAAATTCATAAAGGTTACTATGCTTCTTTGAAGAGGTAGTTTCATTTTTTAGTAGAACCATCTGTTCCTTGTTGAAACTTCTAACAACCACTGATTTTCTCACATCCCCTGCCTAGCTTTACTTTAGTTCTGGAAACAGTATCTTTGTTTATTTATTTTGAGGAAGATTAGCCCTGAGCTAACATCTGCTGCCAGTCCTCCTCTTTTTGCTGAGGAAGACTGGCCCTGAGCTAACATCCATGCCCGTCTTCCTCTACTTTGTACATGGGACACCTACCACAGCATGGCTTGCCGAGCGGTGCCATGTCCGCACCCAGGATCCGAACTGGTGAATCCTGGGCTGCTGAAGTGGAACTTGAGCACTTAACCTCTGTGCCCCTGGGCTGGCCCCTGGAAACAGTATCTTTAAAATGTCATGTCTCATTTAGCATATTTGTGGTTTCCTTTAAGCTTTCTCTTTCTGTGAATTTACAGGACCTCTAAAACCATCTGTGTTGTTTGGTTTTCATTTCTTTGTTTACCTCTGGGCACAGCAACTCACGTGAGCCTGAAGCTCATAGGACACACGTCAGGGGTAGCCAGGCTCCTCTAATATAGTTCAAAGCACTATATTGATGTTGGTCTTGAAACTTTCATTTCTTAACCCACTAAATGCCAATAACAAAAGGAATATAAACAGGAATTCTAAGACAAAGTGTGTAGAAGTGATAATACAGAATATAAACTTATCCTGACAACTAAAATCTAGCCATAAATTGGCTTACCTGGTACTACTAGATACCTATCTCGTCACATTCTAAAGCAATAATTCTCAAAAGGGAGGTGATTTAGCCAACCATGGGACATTTGGGAATGTCTGGGAACATTTTTGATTATCACAGCTGTAAGCGGAAATTTGGAATAGATGGGCCACAAAGGAAACCTGTCTATTGGTAAGGAGGGAGGAAGATGGGCTTTCATTCTGAAAATGATAACAGTAAAGTGTTTGAAAACTGTGTAAAGGACAGTGAGGAGGCCAGCTGAGATGAGAGGTTCATACTGGCTGTATATATATACAGAGAGAGAGAGAGTTGGATAGATGGTGCTAATTGATGAAGAGCCTTGAATGCTACAGAGAAAAAAAATACCCAAATTTTAAAGCTGGAAATATAACTTGTTTTAAAAATAAAAGACAGAGACCTCAAGGTGTTCATTTCCCCCCACTGCCAGTAAGGTCTACAATGCAGATTACCTTAGTTTAGGCTCTTTATTCTCTACCACATTGCCTTTCAAGATTTCTCTTTGCAATAGAAAGCCATTGTAGGTTTATAAGCTAGAAAGTGTTTTAGAAAGTGTAGCAGAGTGAGTGATAACCTGTGAAGAGATAAAACTAGAGAAGAGTCTTTAATTTTCAAGAAGAAATTCATTACTGAAGGAAAAAAAGAGCTTGCTGCTGAGGAAGCACTCCCAAGTCCCCACTGTATTATTGTTATAGCTCCCGCATTGCAAAAGGCAAGATAAGAATACAAAAGTCCCTGTTTATCAGGATGGTTATCTTTCTATAGGAAGTGTTATAAAAGTTCCACTTAAGTTATGTCTGTGTCCTTTGAACTGTCTCATCTAACTTGGAAGACAGCTACTTTCCAATCCTCAATTGCTTCATATTAAAGATACTTTAATATCTTTTTAAAAACTTAGAGAGACTGTCCCCCACGGTGTAGTGGTTAAGTTCTGCGCCCTCCACTTCGGCAGCCCAGATTCATGGGTGTGTATCCCAGACACAGCCCTACGCCACTCATCAGCCATGCTGTGCTGGCGACCCACATGCAAAAAATAGAGGAAGATTGGCCACAGATGTTAGCTCAGGGCGAATCTTCCTCAAGCAAAAAGGAAAAAAGCTTAGAGATACTCTATCATATTAGTGTTTACACAGTAGTGGATCAACTTTCATTCAACATTGTGTTCTTGCTTTGTTGAGGTAAATATATTTCATATAAAGTACTGAATACCTGAGGTGTTTTGGTGTCTCTTCTGTATTCTAAGACTTATCTGGGTGCACAAAGCCATTTAGACTTTAAGATTGTCATTTTTCCAGATAGAATTTTGCAGATGAGAATATAATGTTCTCAAATAAACAATGAACCTTTGTAAATAGATTTCAGAATAGCCTTAGAGAGCCTCAAAATTCCATAGTAGGACCATCGTGATTCAGGTAATGTGGGATGAGGCAAAGTAGTATAGTCAGAGCACTCATGGGAAGGTCTCGAAACCTACTTCTGCTGCTAACAGACATGTTCTTGAGCTAATCTCAAACCCTAGGTAGGCCTCAGCATTCCCATGGAAATAAAATGGTTCCTCTCCCTACCTACTCTATAGTTCTGAGAAACGCCCAATGAGCTTTACAAGGTGTTCCAAAGAAGGGGTCATTGTGACCATGTCTCTTGCTGGGCAGAAATCCTGTGGGAAAGTGGTGTCGTCAAGGAGTGTGTATGGTTACAATCCACCACAGGAAACTTAGAGAATTCTTTAGAGAACAAAGTGGGTTCCACCATCTCTTGCATCTGCTCTCCATTCTTTCTTATACACCAACTCCTGTAGGAAACTTTTCTTAATGCTCCCATTCTTGTCTCTTCTCACCTGTTCTTGTCCTCTTCTCACCTCTCACCAGGCTGACCTCACAATCTGTTTTCTCAGAGATCTTTTCCACTGTTTATCCCACTGTGAACCAGTCTTAGCTAGAATTTCACCCTGAGTTCTTTTGCTTAACTGTTGTTTAACTGGGATGGTTACTGTGATGGGCAGTTTGATACACTTGTTAACTCTGGCTGCCTAATATTGAAGCTTTCTTGTTAGCATTCCAAGTACTTTGGACTCTGCTTTGGAGTTCATAAGGTTCACTTTATTTTCGTTTTGTTTCATAGGAGCTGATATGTGATTAGCTAAAGAGGTAAAAGGCTATACAAATAAGTATTTATTGAGCATGCTCCTTGCCCAGCATTTGGTTAAATACAGATACAAATCAACAAGTCAATTCTGTATTTTCCAGTTTTCTGTTTCCGTGGATATGACAGATCAAAGGAGGTGGGAATGCTAAGGCATTCTTTGTCATATTTTATGGTGAAGCATGTATATCGTGGAAAATAATATTAGGCTGCTAAGTGTGTGACTTCTACAAAAAGTGCATTTGACCTTTTGCTTATATAAATATAAGTGCTGTGTTTTGTATCTTTACTTACATATTCACTTCTTCTGGACCTAATGCTATGTTTACTTTTAAATATAAATTCAACGTAGGGCACGTATCATTTTATTAGACATACTTTGCATGTCTCTAATCCAATGCCAAGCCAAAATGGGTGCTTGAGTTTTTATGTGTGAGAAAAAAAATTCCTGGGTAAGAGCTGTTATCCCTGGGTTGTAAGAATATGGATTGTTTTTTATTTCTTTACACTCCTCTGCATTTTCCAAATGGCCTAATATAAATAATTATATATATGTATATGTATATAATGTATGTTGTATATACATATTTTTATGGGACCTCATGATATCATACAGTCCTGTGTCCGGCCTTCAGAGAGATTATATGCCATTATCCTTATATGAGGTCAATGGTCAGAAGCCCAGAAATATTAAGTGACTTGTCTAGAATGATACAAGTAGGAAGTGATGAAGGAGGGACCAGAACCAAGGTTTTTCTAGCTACTAGTTTTGTATTTTTCTTGTTAAAATGAACATGACAGGTGGAAGTGTGGAACCACCCTTTCCTCCAGCAGTGTAGGTATATATTACCTACTTTATGTTAAATCTCGAATATTCCAGAACTTAAAGTGTGCAATTCAGGGTTTATGTGTGTGTGTCTATTGTCCTTACTCAATTTGAAAAATTTTCCTTTTTTTGTATATCTGAGTGCCTTACACAGTAAAATGCATATATTAGACTCTCAATAATAATACCTTAAAGAAAATATGCCAAAACATTAACAGTAATTGCTTCTGGGTTGTGGGTTAATGGTTTCCTTGTCATTTACATTTTCCTATGTTTTTATTTTCTATAATGACTACTTCAAAGTTTACCATTAATGAAGACTTATTTCTTTATAAAAAAGAGATTGATATCCCTGAGTTCACATTTTATTCCTCAAATATGGAGGAAGGTTTCTTTTATTCAACAAGCACAAATATATATTCATGGTAAATATTTAACATTGTAATGCATTGCTTTAAAAAAGTTTTCTGCCACAGACTCCTTTAATAATCTGTTGGAAGTTATGAAACCTCCCCTCAAAGAAATACAAATACACATATAGAAACAAAATATTGTAAAAAATTTCTGGAGATTCACAGATCCCCTACGGCTCACTCATGTAAACCCTCTCAGTCTTGCTCAAAGCGTGGGCTACAGTTTTCATCAGAATACCTGGAATGCTCCTATGAAATGCAGATTCCCAAACGTGGTCCCAGACTTTCTGAATTGGAGGGAGCAGTAGGGCCCAGGCATCTGCCTGTTTAACAAGACAGTCCTTCCCCAACCTCCAAGCACATGAAAAGCACAGCAAATGTAAGAGTCTCATGACCTAGGTGTCTATAGATTTCATATTCAGAATCCTAAGTAAGAATAGCAAAAATTAAAATGATAGAGAATATCTAGTGCCAGGTCTTGAAATTAGGAAGCTGAGCAGAAGGAATGTAGTTCTGCCAATACCTTGATTTTAGCCCCAGTTTTGAGCTTTTGAGATTTAAAAACCCTCTGTTGTTTTAAGCCACTAAATTTGTGGTAATTTATTACAGGAGCAATAGTAAGTTAACTTAAAATAGATAGACCAATTACTTGCCCAAGATCATATCACTAGTAAGTGATGGGTCACAAATCAAACCTAGATCCTCTCTGACTCCCAAATTCATGCTTAAACCATTATAGTAGCAGTGTGTCTTAAGTATAAATAAGGGAAGAGTAATCTATATTGAGTTATTTTAGTTAGAGATTTATTCTAAAAGTTTAAAATAATTTGTTTTTAAATTGGCACCTGAGCTAACGCTGTTGCCAATCTTTTTTTTCCTGCTTTTTCTCCCCAAATCCCCATGGCACATAGTTGTATATTTTAGTTGTTAGTCCTTCTACTTGTGGCATGTGGGATGCCACCTCAGCATGGCCTAACAAGCGGTGCCGTGTCCACGCCTAGGATCCAAACCAGTGAAACCCTGGGCTGCCAAAGCACAGCACGCGAACTTAACCACTCGGCCACAGGGCCGGCCTCTGAAATATTTCAGAAAAGGATATGTCACAGTATTTTGAGTTGGTCTTGGTATCAAGTCAGTCTTCCATACATCATAATTCCCTGTGTCAGTGGTGTATGAGACCTATTGCAATTGTTCTTTGATTGAGATAACGTACGTCCCAGCTGGCCAGGCCCTGGATTGTTACAAATCCCAGCAGTTGGGTGTCCTGCCCAGAAGGGAGTGAGAAGGACACATGGTTGCAATGGGCGTGTGGGCTTTTTTTGTTTTTTTTGAGTTTGTAATAGTTCACATCATTGTGAAATTTCAGTTGCACGTTATTTCTTGTCTGTCACCACCTAAGTGCTCCCCTTCACCCACTATGCCCACGCCCCACCCCCATTCCCCTGATAACCACTGAACTGTTCTCTTTGTCCATGTGTTTGGTTATATTCCACATATGAATGAAATTATCTGGTGTTTGTCTTTCTCAGTCTGGCTTATTTCACTTAGCATAATTCCCTCCAGGTCCATCCATGTTGTTGCAAATGGGATGATTTTGTCTTTTTTATGGCTGAGTAGTATTCCATTGTATATATATACCACATCTTCTTTATCCAATCATCAGTTGATGGGCACTTGGATTGCTTCCATGTCTTGGCTATTGTGAATAGTGTTGCAATGAACATAGGGATGCATACGTTACTTTGGATTATTGATTTCAAGTTGTTTGAGTAGATACCCAGTAGTGGGATAGCTGGGTCATATGGTAGTCCTATTTTTAGTTTTTTGAGAAATCTCCATACTGTTTTCCATAGTGGCTGCACCAGTTTGCATTCCCACCAGCCGTGTATGAGGGTTCCCTTCTTTCCACACCCTCTCCAACATTTGTTATTTTTAGTCTTAATGATCATAGCCATTTTAACAGGCGTAAAGTGGTATCTTAGTGAAGTTTTGATTTGCATTTCCCTGATGATTAGCAAAAGTTTTTCATTTTGTTCAAGTTCAATTTATTAGATTTTCCTTTCTTGAATCATATTTTGGTATCCAGTCTAAGAACTCTTCATCAAGTCCTAGATCCTGAAGATTTTCTCCTAAAAGTTTTATGCTTTTATATTTTACGTTTAAATTTATTATCCATTTTGAGTTAATTTTTGGATAAGGTGTGAGGTTTAATCAAGGTTCTTTTCTTTTCAGCCTATGGATATCCAATTGCTTCTGTACATATATATATATATTCTGAATATGAAAGCTTTATCAGATATATAATTTGCAAATATTTTCTCCCATTCTGTAGTTGTCTTTTCACTCTTTTTGATATTGTCCTTTGATGCACAAAAGTTTCTGATTTTGATGAAGTCAAGTTTATCTATTTTTATTTTTTTTATTTTTTTTTATTAATGTTATGATAGATTACAACCTTGTGAGATTTCAGTTGTACATTATTTTTAGTCATGTTCTGGGTACACCACTTCCCCCTTTGTGCCCGCCCCCCACCCTCCCTTTTCCCTGGTAACCACCGATCAGATCTCCTTGTCAATATATTAACTTCCACCTATGAGTGGAGTCATTTAGAGTTCGTCTTTCTCTGACTGGCTTATTTCGCTTAACATAATACCCTCAAGGTCCATCCACATTGCTGCGAATGGGCCAATTTTGTCTTTTTTTATGGCTGAGTAGTATTCCATTGTGTATATATACCATATCTTCTTTATCCAATCATCAGTTTCTGGGCATGTAGGTTGGTTCCACGTCTTGGCTATTGTAAATAATGCTGCGATGAACATAGGGGTACAAGGGACTCTTGGGATTTCTGATTTCAGGTTCTTAGGATAGATACCTAGTAATGGGATGGCTGGGTCATAGGGTATTTCTATTTTTAACTTTTTGAGAAATCTCCATACTGTTTTCCATAGTGGCTGTACCGGTTTGCATTCCCACCAACAGTGTATGAGGGTTCCTTTTTCTCCACAACCTCTCCAACATTTCTTGCTCTTGGTTTTGGATGTTTTTGCCAATCTAACGGGTGTAAGGTGATATCTTAGTGTAGTTTTGATTTGCATTTCCCTGATGATTAGCAATGATGAACATCTTTTCATGTGTGTATTGGCCATATTCATATCTTCTTTTGAGAAATGTCTGTTCATGTCCTCTGCCCAGTTTTTGATCGGGTTGTTTTTTTTTGTTGTTGTTAAGCAGTGTGAGTTATTTGTATATTATGGAGATTAACCCTTTGTCGGATAAGTGGCTTGTAAATATTTTTTCCGAATTAGTGAGCTGTTTTTTTGTTTCGATTCTGTTTTCCCTTGCCTTAAAGAAGCTCTTTAGTCTGATGAAGTCCCATTTGTTTATTCTTTCTATTGTTTCCCTCAACTGAGGAGTTATAGTGTCCGAAAAGATTCTTTTGAAACTGATGTCAAAGAGTGTACTCATTCTCTTCCAGAAGACTTATTGTTTCAGGCCTAATCTTTAGGTCTTTGATCCATTTTGAGTTTATTTTGGTGTGTGGTGAAAAAGAATGGTCAATTTTCAAGCTTTTCCATGTGGCTGTCCAGTTTTCCCAGCACCATTTGTTGAAGAGACTTTCTTTTCTCCATTGTAGGCCCTCTGCTCCTTTGTTGAAGATTAGTTGTCCGTAGATGTGTGGTTTTATCTCTGGGCTTTCAATTCTGTTCCATTGATCTGTGGACCTATTTTTGTACCAGTACCATGCTGTTTTGATCACTGTAGCTTTGTAGTATGTTTTGAAATCAGGGATTGTGATTCCGCCGGCTTTGTTTTTCTTGCTCAGGATTGCTTTAGCAGTTCGCGGTCTTTTGTTGCCCCATATGAATTTTAGGATTCTTTGTTCAGTTTCTGTGAAGAATGTTCTTGGGATTCTGATTGGGATAGCATTGAATCTGTAGATTGCTTTAGGTAGTATGGACATTTTAACTATGTTTATTCTTCCAATCCATGTGCATGGAATGTCTTTCCATCGCTTTATGTCGTCGTCAATTTCTTTCAAGAAAGTCTTGTAGTTTTCATTGTATATATCCTTCACTTCCTTGGTTAAGTTTATCCCAAGGTATTTTATTCTTTTCGTTGCGATTGTGAATGGGATTGAGTTCTTGAGTTCTTTTTCTGTTAGTTCATTGATAGTGTATAGAAATGCTACTGATTTATGTATGTTGATTTTATACCCTGCTACTTTGCTGTAGTTGTTGATTATTTCTAATAGTTTTTCTATGGATTCTTTGGGGTTTTCTATATATAAGATCATATCGTTTGCAAACAGCGAGAGTTTTACTTCTTCATTGCCTATTTGGATTCCTTTTATTTCTTTTTCCTGCCTAATTGCTCTGGCCAGCACCTCCAGTACTATGTTGAATAGGAGTGGTGAAAGTGGGCACCCTTGTCTTGTTCCTGTCCTCAGAGGGATGGCTTTCAGTTTTTGTCCATTGAGTATGATGTTGGCTGTGGGTCTGTCATATATGGCCTTTATTATGTTGAGGTACTTTCCTTCTATACCCATTTTATTGAGGGTTTTTGTCATAAATGGGTTTTGGATCTTGTCGAATGCTTTCTCTGCATCTATTGAGATGATCGTGTGGTTTTTGTTTTTCATTTTGTTGATGTAGTGTATCACGTTGATTGACTTGCGGATGTTGAACCATCCCTGTGTCCCTGGTATAAATCCCACTTGATCATGGTGTATAATCTTTTTAATGTATTGCTGTATTTGGTTTGCCAGAATTTTGTTGACGATTTTTGCATCTATGTTCATCAGTGATATCGGCCTGTAGTTCTCCTTCTTTGTGTTGTCCTTGTCAGGTTTGGGGATCAGAGTGATGTTGGCTTCATAGAATGTGTTAGGGAGTACTCCATCTTCCTCAATTTTCTGGAATAGTTTGAGAAGAATAGGTATTAAGTCTTCTTTGAATGTTTGGTAGAATTCTCCAGAGAAGCCTGGTCCTGGACTCTTATTTTTGGAGAGGTTTTGGATTACCATTTCTATTTCCTTACTTGTGATTGGCCTATTCAGATTCTCCATTTCTTCCTGATTCAGTTTGGGGAGGTTGCAGGAGTCTAGGAAGTTGTCCATTTCTTCCAGGTTGTTCAATTTGTTGGCATATAGTTTTTCACAGTATTCTCTTATGATCCCTTGTATTTCATTGGTATCTGTTGTGATTTCTCCTCTCTCATTCCTAATTTTATTTATTTGCAATTTCTCTCTTCTTTTCTTGGTGAGTCTGGCTAAAGGTTTCTTGATTTTGTTAATTTTTTCGAAGAACCAACTCTTTGTTTCATTGATCCTTTCTATTGTCTTTTTTGTTTCAATATCGTTTATTTCTGCTCTTATTTTTATTATTTCCCTCCTTCTACTGACTCTGGGCTTTGTTTGTTCTTCTTTTTCTAGTTCTGTTAGGTGTCGTTTGAGGTTGCTTATGTGAGCTTTTTCTTGTTTTAGTGAGGTGAGCCTGTATTGCGATGAATTTCCCTCTTAGGACTGCTTTTGCTGAATCCCAGATGATTTGGTATGTCGTGTTCTCATTTTCATTTGTCTCCAGATAATATTTGATTTCTTCTTTAATTTCTTCAATGATCCATTGTTTGTTCGGAAGCGTGTTGTTTAGTCTCCACATTTTTGCACCTTTCTCTGCTTTTTTCTTGTAGTTGATTTCTAGTTTCATAGCATTATGATCAGAAAAGATGCTTGATATTATTTCAACTCTCTTGTATTTATTGATGTTTGCTTTGTTTCCCAAAATATGGTCAATCCTTGAGAATGTTCCATGTGCACTTGAGAAGAATGTGTAACCTGCTGTTTTTGGATGAAGTGTTCTATATATATCTATTAAGTCCATCTGGTCTAATTTTTCATTTAATTCTATTATTTCCTTGTTGATTTTCTGTCTGGATGTTCTGTCCATTGGTGTTAATGGTGTGTTGAGGTCCCCTACTATTATTGTATTGTTGTTGATGTCTTCTTTTAGTTCTCTTAAGAGTTGCTTTACAAATTTTGGTGCTCCTGTGTTGGGTGCATATGTATTTATAAGTGTTATGTCTTCTTGGTGGAGAGTCCCTTTTATCATTATATACTGTCCCTCTTTGTCTTTCTTTATCTGTTTTGCTTTGAAGTCTACCTTGTCTGATATTAGTATAGCAACACCTGCTTTCTTTTGTTCATTATTAGCTTGGAGTAGTGTTCTCCATCCCTTCACTCTGAGTCTGTGTTTGTCTTTGGGGCTGAGGTGTGTTTCCTGGAGACAGCATATTGTTGGGTCTTGTTCTTTGATCCATCCTGCCACTCTGTGTCTTTTGATTGGGGAGTTCAATCCATTTGCGTTTAGAGCGATTATTGAGATGTGGGGGCCTACCACTACCATTTTGTGTCTTGTTTTCCGGTTTTCTTCAATTTCCTTTGTTTCTCGTCCCATGGTTTAATCTGTTCTGATGAAGAGCTGCTACTCTCTGTTGTTGTCCTTCTGCTTATCTCCTCTGCTCTTGGTTTTGTAGCCCCTTTCCTTTTTTGGATTTTTCAGGAATGAGGGTTTTCCTGAGGATTTCCTGAAGAGGAGGTTTTGTGGCAATGAACTCCCTTAATTTTTGTTTATCTGGGAAAGTTTTTATTTCTCCACCGTATTTGAAGGATATTTTCGCTGGGTAGAGAATTCTCAGCTGTAGGTTTTTGTCCTTCAGATTTTTGAATATATCATTCCACTCTCTTCTAGCCTGTAAAGTTTCTGCAGAGAAATCTGCTGATAGCCTGATGGGGGTTCCTTTGTAGGTTAGTTTCTTTTGCCTGGCTGTCCTTAGTATTTTCTCCTTGTCGTTGACTTTTGCTTGCTTCACTACTATATGGCGTGGAGTTGGTCTTCTTGCATTGATAAAATTTGGAGATCTATTGGCTTCTGTCACCTGAAGATCCATCTCTCTCACCAGATTTGGGAAGTTCTCAGCCATTATTTCTTTGAATAGGCTTTCTGCACCTTTCTCCTTCTCTTCTCCCTCTGGTATACCTATAATCCTTATGTTGCATCTCCTAATTGTGTCTGATAATTCTCGGAGAGTTTCTTCATTTCTTTTTAGTCTCACTTCTCTCTCCTCCTCTGCCTACAGCATTTCTATATTCCCATCTTCCAAGTTGCTAATTCTTTCCTCCATATTATCGGCCCTACTGTTCAGTGCATCTAGATTTTTCTTAATCTCCTCTATTGTGTTCTTCATTTCCAGTATTTCTGTTTGGTTCTTCTTTATCGTATCAAACTCTTTTGTGACATAGCTCCTGAACTCGTTGAGTTGTCTATCTGAATTCTCTCTTAACTCATTGAGTATTTTAATGATGGCTGTTTTGAAGTCATCGTCATTTAGGTTATATATCTCATTTTCTTTGGGATTGTTTTCTGTGTATTTGTTATTTTCCTTCTGTTCTGGAGATTTAATGTATTTTTTCATGTTGCTTGATGTTGTAGATTTGTGCCTCCACATAGAGATAGAGTTTAGTTGCTCCTTCCCCTTGTTTCTGCTGGTGTGGTGGGGGAGCCGCTGTTTATACTGCACCAACCAGGAACCCTATCCGCAGTTGCTAACTGGGCCTGGGCCCCTCCTCGTAGTCACAGTGGTCCTTTGGATTCCCTCTTCTGCCGTGGGGGCCATCACGGAGGGGCTTCAGGCTGCTGGTGCCTACTGTTGCAGCCCACCTAGACATGCTCCCTCCTTGGGGTCTGCAACAGTGTTATGGGCTTTTCCAGCGGCCAGGGGTAGGATCACTTATATTTGCCGCTCCGTCACTGTCGGCACCCACAAAATCTCACTTGTCCACTATGGGTCGCAGCAGAGCTATTGGCATCTTCTACAGTCTGTGGTTAGCTCACCTAGCTATGCTACTTTTGTCCTGGGGTCTTCCAGCCTTGTGGCTCCCGGATGGGTGCTCTCTACTAGTGCTGTGCAGAGGCTTTCCCTGAGGCTGCTGTGAGCCTGTAGGGTTTCCCCCTAGGTCGCTGGAACTCCACCCAGCCCCAGTCCTGTTCCCCAGGAACTCGGGGAGCCCTTTGCCCTGTCTGGGGGATAGCTGGAGATCCTGATTTCAGTGGTAGCTGGTCAGCTGCTGCCCTGCCTGATATTCTCCTCTCCAGGACCCTCCTGGTGTTGTGGATGCTGGGCGTGGCCCCTCCGCTAATGGCAGACAGAGAGTTTTGTCTGCTGCCTGGGCGGAACTCTGGAGCTTCCCCTCCGGGGCGTGGAGCCGGCCTCTGGAGCTTCACCCAGCCCCAGTCCTCTCCGACATCTCCGGCAATCCCTAGCCCCATGGGGTGGGCAACGGCAGCTGGGGGTCACCTCGCCCTCTGGGATTCTCTCTGGGACTTTCCCAGAGTTGTGAATGCTGGGCGTGGCCCCTCCGCTAATGGCAGACAGAGAGTTTTGTCTGCTGCCAGGGCGGAACTCTGGAGCTTCCGCTCCGGGGCGCGGAGCCGGCCTCCGGAGCTTCACCCAGCCCCAGTCCTCTCTGAGATCTCCGGCAATCCCTTTCCCCACCGTGCAGGCAGTGGCAGCTGGGGGGCCGCTGTACCCTCTGTGATTCTCTCTGGGACCCTCCGGGTGCCGTGAACACTAGGCAGGATCTCCCCGTCAATGGCGGGGCGAGACTCTCCCTGAGGGCTCAGGTGTGTAACTCTAGAGTTTCCCTCTGCATTTAGGAGTAATTGCGGGGGGTTTAGGTAGGGTTCTGGTCACCTGTTTCCACCGTCGCTCCTCTGGTGTGTGCTCGCTCCTGCCCTAGATGTGTGTAGATCTTCTGGGGGCATCCGTTGGAAGAAAGCCACTTGCAGGTACTAGGCTGTTCGGTCGGGTTCGGAGAGTTTTCACCTATCTCCACATCCTCCTGGAGGGAAGTCCGTCCGCCTTCCGATGCATAGTCGCGTGGGTCTCTCAGACGTCCTGAGATGCTATCTGGATATCCTTTGTTAAGCGATGAGTGTCCAAATAATTGTAGACTCTAAGGGGGAGAGACAAAGAGGACTACTCATGGCGCCATCTTGGATCCTCCCTCTCTATTTTTATTTTTGTTACTTGTGCTTTTGGTGTCATATCTAACAATCCATTGTCAAAACCTAGTCAGAAAAATTATGCTTATGTTTTCTTCTAACTTTTTTTATGGTTTTAGCTCTTGTATTTATGTTGTTCCATTTTTTTATTGGAGTAAAATATATGTAACATAAAATTTATCATTTTAACCATTTTTAAGTGTACAGTTCTGAGGCATTAAGTGCATTCACATTGTTATGCAGCCATCACCACCATCCGTTTACAGATCATTTTCATCTTCCTAAACTGAAACTCAATATTCTTTAAACACTAACTCCGCATTCTGCCTCCTCTAGCCCCTGGCAACCACTGGTCTACTTTCTGTCTCTATGAATTTGACTACTCGAGGTACTTTAAATAAGTAGAATCTTATAATATTTGTCTTTTTGTACCTGGCTTATTTCACTCAGCATAATGTCCTCAAGGTTCATTCATGTTGTAGCATGTGTCAGAATTTCTTTCCTTTTTAAGGCTGAATAATATTCCAGTGCATGTATGTACCATATTTTCTTTATCCATGCATTCATTCATGGACACTTGGGGTTCCACCTTTCAGCTGTTGTGAGTAATGCTACCATGAACATTTTATACAGATATCTTTCTTTGCTGCCTATGCTTTTGGTCATATCCAAGAAATCATCGTCAAATCCAATGTCATGAAAATTTCCCCTATTTCTAGAGAAGACCTCCCCTAGAAGTTTTCCTTCTAGATATTTTATAGTTTTAGCTCTTACACTTTAGGTTTTTGATCCATTTTGAGTTCCTTTTTTGTATATGGTGTAGGGAAACTTCCAACTTCATTCTTTTGTATATGGATGTCAAGTTTCCTAGCACAATTTGTTGGAAAGACTATCTTTCCACATTGAGTCATCTTGACACCCAATATTTGACGTATATATGAAGCTTTATTTTTGGGTTATCTATTCTATTATATTGGTCTACATGTCTGCCTTCATGCCAGTATCACAGTTTTCATTACTGTATTTTTGTAGTAAGTTTTAAAATCTGGAACTGTCAGTCCTCCAAATTTATGCTTTTTCATGACTGTTTTGGTTATTCAGGGTTCCTTGATATCCCATGCGAATTTAAGGATGGGTTTTTCTATTTCTGCAAAAACATTGCTGAGATTTTGATAGGGATTGCATTTAGTCTGTAGATCACTTTGGGGAGCATCAACATCTTAACAATGTTGAAGCCTTCCAATCCATGAACATGGGTGCCTTTCCATTTGTTTATGTCCTCTTTAATTTCTTTCACCAATATTTTATAGTTTCTGGGTACAAGTCTTTTTGGCTCCTTGGCAAAGTTTATTCCAAAGTGTTTTATTATTTTTGATGCTACTGTAAATGGAATTGATTTCTTAATTTCCTTTTTGGATTGCTCATTGTTAGTTTATAGAAATGCAACTGATTTTTGTGTATTCCCTTTCTATCCTGAAACTCTTCTGAATTCATTTATTAGTTGTAACAGTTTTTCTGTAGAATCTTTAGGGTTTTCTACATATAAGGTTGTGTTATCTATAAACAGAGATAATTTTACTTCTTCCTTTCCAATTTGGATGTCTTTCATTTCTTTTTCTTGCCTAATTGCTCTGGCTAGAATTTCCAACACTATGTTGAATAAAAGTGGTGAAATTGGACATCCTTGTCTTCCTGATTTTATGGAATGGTCCTTTTAAAATTTATCTTTCCTCATCAATAATCTCATCCTGTTCATCTATTTTCCTGATTTTTGTTAGGTCTTTGTCCATGTTTTACTTTAGCTCTTTGAGCATATTTAACAGTTTTTATAAAGCCTTCGTCTAGTAAGTCCAATGTCTGGACTTCCTCAGAGATGGTTTCTGTTGTTTTATTTTATTCCTTTGTATGGGCCATACTTTAAATTTTGTTTTGTATGCCTTATGTGTTTTTTGTTGTTGAAAAGAGGATATTTGAATATTATAATGTGGTAACCTTGGAAATCAGATTCTCCCCTTTCCACAGGGTTTGCTGCTTTTTTAAAAAATTGCAGTCTGTAGTAGTCCTTTTGTGCAGTGACTTTTCCCAACCGCCCCTCCCCACCACAGCATAGAGACTATATTCATTGTTCTGTGGGTTACTGATATCTCTGTTCCATAGCTTTTGTCCAGCTAATGTTTTGACAGAGATTTCCTTGATTGCCAGAGTTAATACAACAATGAAAACCAACCTACTCTTTGCAGGGGGGCTGTGTGCTGGGACACTTCTTCAGCACTTAGCGAGACTGGTACTGAACTCTAGGGGTCACCCTGAGTTGAAAGATGACAGTCTTCTCAGGTCTTTACTGAGCATGCTTGCCCTGGGCATGTGTGTGACTTTCTAAATTCCCCTGTATACATAAGTACTTTTGATTGCTCTAGTTTCCCACGGAAATTTTCTCCTGACTTTTCCTCCAAGTCTTTAGGTAATCTGTTGTGTGTCTGAGTCATAATCTTTTGCAACAGGCAGCTGCAGGTTGTTTGTCTGCCATCCAGTGTTTTTGAGCAGCACCTGCTGTTTTTCTATCCAGGGTAAGTTCCCAATTACGTGAAACAGACAAGCATCTTGCCTCAATCCTTCAGATATCCCCAAGACAGGGTAGAACATAACTATACAATAATTGTTGAAAAGGTCTGCCCTGGTTCTGAGGAACCACAATCCCAATCTAGGAACACAGACTGCTTTCTTAAAGACTATCACTGAGCTGGGGCGGGGGTGAGACAAGAGCAGGTATTTTTAACTACAAAGCTTCCCTATTGTTTTTAAGTTGCCTGTTTCTATATTCAGCATTTGTTTAGTTGCTGTAAACTTTTGACTATTTTGCAGAGTTCTGACAAGGTTGGTTCTGATCATTTCTGCTTAATTTGTGGTGGTTCTGTTGGCAGTTGGGAGTTTGGAGCTGCCTCTTCTGCCATTTTGATGTCACTCCCTGAAGCGATCTGTTTCTCTCTCCCTAGCAATGCTTCTTGCCTTAAGATCTATTTATCTAACATTAATATAGTTAAACTAAGTAATATTAATTAGTATCAACATGGTATAACTTTTTTCATCTGTTTCCTTTTCTATCTTTCTGCATCTATATGTTTAATATGATTCTTATTAGTGGTGTACAATTGAACTTTTTTGATCCAGTCTGACAATTTTTGTCTTAACTGAAACATTAAATCCTTTTACATATAATGTAAATACTTATATGTTTGATTTTAAATCTATAATCTTTTTTGGGCTTTCTAGTTGTCGCTCATTTTCTATGTTTATTTTTTTTCCTTTTGTTGCCTTTTTTTGTTTTATATTTTATTCCATTTTGCCCCTTACTTATTTGAAAGTAATATATTCTATTTATGTAATTTTAATTGTCCCTCTAGAAATTAAAACAATATCTCCTGTATTTTCCATTATTCTCTCTCCAAGTCACATTTTGGATAATTTCTTCTGCTCTATCTTCCAGTTCACTTATTCTCTTAGTGTCTTGTACACTGTTCATATCTATTGAATTTTTAATTGAGATTATTTTAGTTACTTTTAGAATTTTATTTGTTGCTTTTTAAATTATCCTAGGTAACTTTTTATACCTTCCTATTTCCTACAGATATGTTTATACTCCTTTTTCATTTTTTAAAAACAGTATAAACATTGTTTTCCTAATAGTTCCTGTATCTGAAGTCTTTCTCTTGTTGTGCTCATTTTCTTCCATGGTGGATCACAAGTCTTGATTTCCAATGGCATAATCATAATCAGTATCTTTGTCCTGAAATGTCAGTGTGACAAAACAATGCCTCAAGCCTGTTGGTGTCACCTAAAGATAGAGACAGGGAAGAAAAACAGAGAAAAGAGAAAGAAAGGAATGCAATTGAGAAAGAGAGAATAATATGGAAGAAAGAGATGGAAAAGTTGAAAGTGAGTGAATGGGAATGATAGCACCTCTTCCCTTAAATGCCACTGAAGGAAAAATGCATTGAGTATCCCCACTTAGAAACTTGTACAATTAAAGCACTTTATGAAAGAAGACCTGGGAAAAGATGCTCCAGAATGTTAACAATGATTGGTACTGAGTGGCAAAAATATGTGTGATTTTTTTCCTTTCTACATTTCTGCATTTTCCAAGTTTTCAGTAATAAATGCTTTATAAGTTAAACCTATTAAGCAAGTGATACTTGTTTAAAAAATGTATTGAGTAACATGAAAAAAGGGATAGGTCAAGAAACAGCATTAAGGCCTTACTGACCCAGGTATTGAGAGAGTAAATAAATATATGGGTAAATATTTTCTTTAGAAAATAAGGTGTGAATAAATTTATAGGGGTATTTTAAATAAAAACAGGTGTTTCAATAAAGAAAATAACTAGGGACCATTTCCAAATGGCAATCTTACCCTCCTAAGTTTCTTACCAAAATCTCATTGGCAGATATACAGACTTTGATTGAACAGACATGAACATTGTTATTTGAGTTGCTTTTAAAGTAGTAATGCAATGTTAATGGAAGGCTGAAAGGCTGCAGTGTGTCTTGGTGTTAGCATTTGTTGACCTATCCTTTTTTATCTCCAGTGTCTGGTATAAGATATGCTGGAAGAGAAAGGCAATCTAAGAGCCATTTGCAGAAGACCCGCGTTGTTGATGATATTGCCAGTTCTCTGCTGCCAATCCTCAGGAAAAATCTTTTTGCTTATTTTGGTCACAAGTTAAAAAGTAAAATAAAAGCACAGGTATTTTTAGTGACATCTTTTTGAGTTCTTGATCCAAGTCCATCTAAAGCAGTTGATTTTTATGTCTAGTTAATGTGGTTTTTTTTTACTTGGTTAAATTTCATCATTAATAAATTAAATATTGTATCTATGTTCTCAAGAAAAGAACATGAGAATCTGTTAAGTAGTAACTATAAATACTATAAATCCCATGTGGTGATACTAATTGACATTTTCTTCTAAGGACTGAAAAAGTCTTGTTTCGCAGGACAATAAATGCCGCACTACTAAGCTAGTGCACCTAGCACTTTTGTAATTCCTCAGTGGATGCTTATAAAACAAACATTTAAAAGTCAGTTGAGAACAAGCAATTTGTGGTATGTTCATGCAATGGAATACTACTCAACAATAAAAAGGAATGACCTATTGATATATGCAACATGTATGAATGTTAAAAATAATTATGCTCAGTGAAAGAAGCTAGATCAAAAAAAGAGAGTAATATTATATGATTCCATTTATATAGAAATCTGGAAAATACAAGCTAACCTATAAAGACAGAAAGAAGATCAGTGTTTGCTTAGGAGGACAGAAGGAGTGAGCAGGGAGGTTTGAGAGAGAGGGACAACAAAGGGACATAGGAACAGAAAATGTCGGGGGAGATGAACATGCTTGTTGTGGTTGTGGTTGTGGTGATGGCATCACAGGTTTATGTATATGCCCAAACTTATCAGATGTACACTTTAAATAAGGTACTTGATTATGTGTCAGTCATACCCCAATAAAACTGTTCAGAACAAAACGGAACAAAACAAGCCAGGGTGAGGGGCTGGCCCCGTGGCTGAGTGGTTAAGTTCGTGCGCTCCACTGCAGGCGGCCCAGTGTTTCGTTGGTTCGAATCCTGGGCGCAGACATGGCACTGCTCATCAAACCACGCTGAGGCAGCGTCCCACATGCCACAACTAGAAGGACCCACAACGAAGAATATACAACTATGTACCAGGGGGCTTTGTGGAGAAAAAGGAAAAAAATAAAATCTTTAAAAAAAAAAAAAAAAACAAGCCAGGCTGAGTCTTTGTCCTCTCTCCGAGTCTCTATGCAATAGTGTTACAATAGTGTTGAAAGCCCAGGATGTACTGGATAATCATGATCAGCCACAGCTTTTGTAATTATGTATTTATAATACAATTATTCTATTTTGATCCCTTATGCATAAACTAGTTTCATAGGACCTAATAATAATTTAGATTCCCTTTGAGTCTTGGCTCTTGTTGAATTGATTAGCAGGCATTTTAGGGAAATGTTCTTTTGGCGTTTTTCCTTCTTACAAATCCAGTATGAGAGCATCTGTTGCTTTTGTGACTAAACCCTACTTTAAAGGAAAGCATAGAGTTCAATCAATTAATTTTTTTCTGTCAAGTTTCAACTTTGTCTCATGTAAGATATATTTATTTTGGGGGTCGGAAGGGGAATTCAAAAGAAATTTACACAGCAAAAATTGTTATGCAGTTTGTGATTGGTCTAGAACATTTTTTGATCAAAAGTTCCTAATCCTATAGTTAGATGTTAGTCAGGGCTCCTTCAAAGGAAAATCATCAACTTAGAACTCTAGCTTAAGCTAAAAGAAGATTTATTGGTTTATGTAACTAAAAGATTCAGGGACTGGATGCTGGGACAACAATTGAGGTGACCAAATATTTGCCCTACTCTGCTCATCTTTTACTTCTGCTTTCCTCTGATTGGCTTCGTTCTCTACAGGGTCCCCCTGTGACTGGGAAACATGGCTTCTGGCAGCCGTAGGCTTCTGGGCTATGGCTCTTACCTCTTAGAGTCTCACAAGGAAAGAGACTATCTGGTTCTTGTTATCAATACTCAACATGGGATTCAGATTGGATCTGTTTGGATCACATGCTTTTCCCTCCGCCAATCACTTACCCAGCCCTATGGTATCCTAGGGCAGGGAAGTAGGACCCTTGATTGACAGCCCCAACAGAACCATGTGAATGAGAAAGCCAGGAGTGTAGCTTCCAAAAGGAAAGAATGCAGGGTAGACAAAAAGTAACAGATGTTCACTATAGCTAGTAACATCTTCTACTCTCCCTGTCAGTTGGAGGTGAAGCAGCAGAAGCATAGTTTTGTTGTTTTCTGCTTTCATGACCAAGTTGGTCACCATTTAATGAGCTCTCTCTGCATATATCTACTCATTTCATATCTGATGATTGACTCAAAACCAGAAGTTTTCTCTTTAATTCCAAGTCAGTTGTGAACTAATCATCTTTTAGTAAATTAATAGGTATTCGCCCAAAGTGAGAGAGATTGCATTAAGGGAAAGAACCCTTGAAGACCGGGCAGTGCCTCATCCTCTGAACTATCTCGTTTAAGCCTTCAGCTCTACTAGCTATTTTGAGGCTACCCAGTTCTCCTAGGTCTAACTTAATTGCTGTTTTTCCTTTTAGACACATCTTCCCTGCCAAAATCTGGAGGTAGCATCTGGATCTAGAATTCTATGACTGGGATGCCATTTCAGGATTCCAAATTCAAAATTTCAGTCTGAGGGATTAAAGTAATTCTGAAGCAAGAATTCCTGCTGTGCTATCCTCCCTTGCTCCTTATTTGTAAATAAGTAGATTGCCTCTGAAATCTACCTTTGAAGAATAACCCTTCTATCACTTCGAGTGACTTACAGATAATGTTAAAAATAAAAACAGTTATATGACATAACCTCACTTTGCTTTGTTAAGTCTGGGTACTGTCTTTGTCTTCTAAGATAAAATATAACTGATGAACAATTTCTCTGATTCACTAAAAATTTACCTCAAGGAAATTTGACAACACGGATTTATCCCAACAATTTTTTCCCATGCTAACGGGAGATTTGCAAGTTATTGGTACATTTACATTACTATTTTAAAACTAACTTTATTTGTCCTATGGAAAAATACAGACAGCTTCTGAAGTAGATATGCAGTGGGCTAGGTTCCTCTCTAGGCTCACCACTAACTGGCCCTGTGACTTTGGGGAAGTTGCCTTACCTCTCTAAAGTCGGATACTCCCCATCTTGGCCCCCTCATAGTGCAAAGAAGCTTGATCACTCATACAGTGCTGGTGGGAATGTAAAATGGCATAGCCATTCTGTAAGACACTGGCAGTTTCTTTAAAAACTAAACATGTGGCTTCCATACAACCCAGCAATTGTACTCCTGGAATTTATTCCAGAGAAATAAAATACTTACGTCCACACAAAAACCTGTACACAAATTTTTTTGGCAATCTTTATTCATAATAGCCAAAACTGGAAACAACCTAGATGTCCTTCAATGGATGATGGTGAAACAAACTTTGGTATATCCATATCATTAAGCAATAAAAAGGAATGAACTCGAGACCTATGCAGCAACCTGGGTGGTGCTGATTGTGAAAAAGCCAATCATCTCCAAAAGGTTGCAAACTGTATGTTTCCATTTATATAACATTCTAGAAATGACAAAAACAGAGAACAGGTTAGTGACTGCCAGGGGTTAAGGAGGGGGTAGGAGTGAGAGGGAACTGGGTGAGGCTATAAATGAATAATCTGAAGGATCCTTGAGGTGATGGAAAAGTTCAGTATCTTTATTGTATCAACGTCACTATCCTGGTTGTAATATTGTATGATAGTTTTTTGCAAGATGTTACCATTAGGGAAAACTGGGTGAGTGTACACAGGATCACTCTGTATTATTTCTTACAAGTGGTTGTGAATCTACAATAGCTCAAAATGAGAAGTTTAATTTAAAAAACTTTTAATTGAGGAGGAAGTCTTTGAGTCCAAATTCATAATTTCAGTCCGAGGGATTAAAGTAATCCTAGAAAAATTATGTAATGTGATAAATGTATTATTCTTTATTCCTTAAACTGAATTGTTATTTCGAATCTCTACCAGTGAGCAAGATTCATTCAATATATTTTTAGATTAGTGAGTCATTATGTGACTTCTCTTGCCTAGTATCTTGTGCTCAGTATATCCCATATAACAGGGCTCTGCAGCAAATACCAAAATTTTTGATGCAATTGGTCTTTCACCTTTCAAAACCTTTTAAACAAATGTTTCTTTTTCAGTCCAGAGAAGTCCAGCCCCAGGTAGGTTGAGCAATTGTGCCCAGGTCTGGAAGAGTTTAGGAGGTTCTGTTCTTGCTGGACAGTAACCACCTCGGCTAGGCCTGGGCAGGGTTCTTAGGAAAGCCCTGAGGCCTTTGAGCAGTGCTGACTCTTGATTAGCCTCAGAGCTATCTTAATTTTCTTTGATCATATCATTATAAAAGTATGTCATCATGAAAAATTTCTCTTTAGAAAGTATATTGGATTCCATATCTTTTATCAGTTTATTTTTTTGTAGAAATAAGGGAACTTATCAATACTTCCTTTGACATATCTGTGAAATTTATGAATTTCTTATTTTTTTAGAACTCTAAATAGTAAATTCACTTCAATCCCATATCATAGTTTATTTTACCTTGTCAAAATGAACCTGGTGGATATAAGGCCCTATTTTGTATTGTTTAAATTTAACCTTTCTGCCACTCTACCAAAAGAAAGAGTGGCTTTCATGCACACATTTTGATCATATAATTCTATAAATTTTATTCAGAAATCTTAGAAGTTTGCACAGTTAAGAATTGTGTCAGTACAGTGCACATACCACTGTCATCCACAAGCAGTGTTTGTAGACTCCAGAATAAGAAGCATATGATGAGGTGTCTCATGCAATGTAGTTCTTCCATAAGTTCTATTTAGGAAATAAGGCATTTTGAGGCAGACTATAAGGCATGCGGAGGAAGATTCTAGAGAGGGTCCTTCACCAGGTTCAGATTCTAGAAGACACCCAGAATGAACTCTAGAATAAATCTAGAAAAATAGATCCAACCTATCCAAACAAGTCTTTAAAAACATCTTACTAGATTACTATAAAATACTAAATGATAAAGCCAGGTATATATCTTTTTTGTGATTCTCCTTACATAAAGGAGGGGAAGGAAAAGAAATCATGAGATGGAAATACGCCAAAATGTTAGAGGTGGTTGATTTCGGATGCTAGACTTAGGAAGGTTTTGTTTGTTTCTTTGTTTGCTTTACTTCTTTAAAATGTTCAGACTTTCTATTAGGGGTAAGTGGTTCTTTTATATGCGGAAAAATGTAGCAAAAAAAAAAACTGAGAAAAAATTTTCATGGTGTCCATGACTGTCTTAATCCCCTCTCTCCTCATGAAAACCAAGAAATTGGTTGAGGTAGAGTTAATTTCCAGTAGGATTAAATTATTTTAATTTCCAAACAATACCACCCCACCTTTTTAAACCACCAAAGTCTCAATAAAATGCCAAAGTCACCAAAGAACCAATAATCTACAGCACAAACTCAGCATATTATGTCCCTGGCTCCCAGAGGGTTTGCAGTTCTGTCAAGACAGAAGATGGAGAGTTTGCAAAGACAAAAAGCAACTTGATACCAGGTGAAACCTGAGCCTAGTTTGTCCCATTCAAGTCTAGCTCTCAACACCCTGCCTCCCTCATCTCTTGACCAGAGTCACAGCCCATAACACTTCCTACCCTGTTACTTAATTTCTTACATAGGATTATCATTACCCACTTCAGTTCGACACATTTCCTGGCTTCCTCCCACTAATTCTCTCCTTAAAGCTTCCTATTATGTTCTCAAACCACAAATTAATTTCCAAGAAATCTCTAGAAATTTAGCGCTTTCCTAAAATGCTGCCATCTCCTCACTGTAACAGAAGAACTGAAGTTTCTCCCTTCATGAAGATTTCCGTCCTGAGTATCAAGTGGAGTCTACTCTTTCTCCCACTAACTTCTACACCCTTATCCTTAGACTGGGAAACAGGGTTAGTATAATCTTGGCTCTGCCTTGCCCTTTTCAATTCATTGTTCTACTACCTTCCTTCAACAATGCTCTCCTTCACTGAGTTTCATAATTCCTCACCTTGACTTTATGGATGTTCAGTTCCATTTCAGGAATTCACACACTAGGTCACAATCCAGTATTTACCCCCTGAAATGCTCCTCTAAATTTTTTAAGTCAACAACGTAAATTTTATGTTATGTGTTTTTCTTTTTTTTCAAGATTGGCACCTTAGCTAACAACTGTTGCCAATCTTTTTTTTTTTTTTTAATTCTTCACCCCAAAGCCCCCCAGTACATAGTTGTAGTTTCTAGTTGTGAGTGCCTCTGGTTGTGGCATGTGGGACGCCACCTCAGCATGGCCTGATGAGAGGTGCCATGTCTGCGCCCAGGATCTGAACTGGCGAAACCCTTGGCCGCCGAAGCAGAGCACGCAAACCCAACCACTTGGCCACGGGGCCAGTCCCCTATGTTATGTGTATTTTATAATAGTTAAAAAAAAACCTCTGTCATAAACTCCTTTTCTGTCACAACCTCCTATGCCTGTACTGCTACCACCTCTCTTCCACTAAACTTTTATATTGACTTTAGAAGACTTATAGTCTGTAGACTTCTTCTTCTCTCAGTTTATCACTAACTCCCAAAGAAAATGGAGACCATCAAATCATGAATTCCCTCAGCTTCTTTTCTCGGTACCTCTAGACACCCATGTGTCTACTAAGTCTACATTCTTCCTTTCTATTGAGGAAAAAAGTATCCTTACCTGTTTTCACCTGTGTTATTAGTGCTCTTATCACCTGTCTTCTAAGGGAGCTTGGTCATTGCTTATCTTCTCATTCTCCTTTATCTTTAGTCTCCATCCTTCTCTACTGGATTCTTTGCCTCCTTTATACAAATTGCTCTTTTTCTGCACATACTAAAACACAAACCAAAAACTTTCCACAGACCATGGTCCCCCTCAAGTGATTTCTCTTTTCACCTGTAAATTTCTTGAAAGGGTAGACCTTCATTTCTCTCCTATTTGCCTCTCGTATATTCCACTGTTTCTAAAACATTTCATGCAAATGTCAATAGTGACCTCCATTATAACTGCCAAGGTCAGTGGACTTCAAGGACCACTTTCCCCTTCCAATCCTCATTTTCCTTTACCTTTGCAGTATGTGACACTGTTCACCATCTTCCCTCCAATCTTTCTGCCTCAGCTTCCATGATGCCACTTTCTTCTGTGTTCTTCCTCTCTCTGAACATTCTCACGTAAACTGCGTTTCAGTAGACTCTTGACTCCTCTCTCCATCTTCACATTCAGCTTCTCACAAAATCCTGTCATTCAACATCTGTAATGTCTCTTGAATCTGTCCATTTCTCTCCATTCACTGCCATGGACGTGGTTCAAGCCTTCACCTGTTCAGCACCCCTTCCTCCTCCCTACTCCCCAACACGACCTCTGTACAATCCCTCACAACATTGCCAGAGCTATCGTTCTAAAACCTAAATCTGATCAAATCACTCCCCTGGAAAAAAAGATTAGTGATTCTCCACTGATCCCAAGATAATGTTCAGGCTTTATTGCAGTCCTTAGCTGCTTTATGGTCCTTAGCTCATCTGCCACAACTGTACGTTATGCTCTGTGCTGCCTTCTAAGCCTGATAAACACGCTCTATGCTGCTTTCAAACCTGATAGATTCCTGCTTGTGCTTTAACGCCAGAGCAGATACTACCTCCTTCAAAGTACCTTTTCTAGTCTGTCTCCTTTCCCTCTTCCTCTCTCTTTCTCTTTCGCTGTCCTTGAGGACCTGAAATAAGTATGTACAGAGCTCTGTGGGAATACAGAGAGAGTCACTTCAGTATCTTCTTTGTGCTAAACATTCTCACATATTTAATTGTCATTAGTAGGGTTGCCAGATAAATTACAGGATACCCAGTTAAAATTGAATTTCGGATAAAGAACAATTTTTTCTTTTAGTGTAAGTATGTCCCAGGCAATATTTGGGACATATTATACTGCAAAATTATCAAATTTAATTGGGTATCCTACAAAATAAATTCATACTAAAAATAATTTATTGTTTATCTGAAATTCAGATTGAACTGGGTGTCCTGTATTTTTATTTGCTAATCTGGCAATTCTAGTCATGAACCACATTGAAGGGTAGGCAAACGATGCCAGTTTCACGGTTGACGAAACGGAATGAAGCTCAGAAAGACGATGTCCCCAAAGTCAACTAACTGAAAAAATGGCAAGAGACGTGATTTGAACCCAGATTTGATTCAGGGGGTAGATTTGAACTACCTTTGCAGTCTCAGTAACCATGGGCAATGACAAGAAAGTGGGAGGGAAGTGACACATCACAAAAATTGCAGAACTGAGACTGGGACTAGCTGCCTTCAAACCTTCAAACACAGCTGGGCTGCCCCAGGCAAGCACACATCTCGTCTGCATGGAAGAACCAATTCTATATCCAACTTTGTCTGGGTTTATTTTGGTTTTTGGAATTTGCTGAGACCTGCATGACACAGCACTTGTCTTGCAGACATGTCCCTCATTGAGGCCCTATATCCAGCCCACTCTCCACCAGGCCTCAATGCCTGGAGGGCCACTTCACCCAAGTTCCTGACAAGGTGGGAAGAGGGAGGTAAATTACAGACCCCAAGACTGGACTGGGTGGCTGCTGACTGCTGAGACATACCTAGCAGGGCTTAACAGTATGAATACTAATATGAAGAGTAGCTCCCATTCATTAATGCTTGATAGTATTAATACCAACAGTGGCTACCCTGTGCCTTACATTGCTGGATCTTTTACATACATCATTTTGTATAATCTTCTCACTTGTATAAATCCCTCAGACTCCTAGACAGAAGATACTACTACCCTCATTGTACAGGTTCTGGAGGTGAATAACTTGCGAAAGACATCCATCAGAGACAAAATTCCTGTTTCATTTGGTCTGCCTCCAAACCCCATGATACATAGCTTTGTTTGCTGTCCCTGACTGCCAAGAAACTAAACCTGGAGGTGGTGGCTGATGCTCCTTGCAGCGATTCCACCTTCAGCGGAGAGCACAGGACGGTCAGAGATTTAAGTGAACGCCTCCCTGCCCCACCCGCCTTGCTGCCTCTTTTTCCTTTCTTTCTTTCCTAATTAATCAGTTGTGCCATGACCTGAAAGTTACATCTGTCCACCAGTTTCCAAAGTGCCCCACCCCCTGGCATGGGCTCTGTGTCTCTAGTGGAGCCCAGGATGAAGGAATAGGGTCTTATTATTTTGATTTTCACTCAGTGAGCAAAGCAGGTACAATTTACTTCAGGGCAAGTGCTGCAGTCGTTGTAACTCTTTGGCAATTAACGTATGAGTTGAAACTGGTGTTCTGTCATGCCAAGGACTCCAGAAAGAGCCTGCCCAACTCCATGCCAAATCAGGACATTAATTGTAAACATTGTATTAAGAGTGCAAAAGGAATGTAGTTAAATTCACTCTCTTATCTAAGAAATTGAAACTTTGAATCATAAGAGAGCCATGGAAAGAGTAGCATTCAAAGATAGTTACCGATGTCAACATAAAACTTCCTCGGATTTATAACAGTGTATTTTGAGGAAAGGTTTAGGAATAACTTTTTCAGTTTATGTATATTTGCTGCTGTTGTTGTTTTTAATTTAAAGAGTGTCAGGGAAGCCAATTTAGAAAATCTTGTCTAGACCGTTGCTACTCAACGTCTGGTGCAGAAACCGTAGCACTAGTGTCACCTGGGAGCTTGTTAACTCTTGTTAGATTCTGAATCAGAATCTGCATTTTCACAAGATCCTCAGGTGATTTCTATGCAATAGTCTAGACTGATAAATGATCACAGCAGCTGGAGGAGGTGTGGTGTTTGTTTCCTGGGGAGGATGGGGGTGTGGGGCGGGGTGGCAGTGGTCTGTAGAGCCTAAAGTGATCCTCAGGTGGGAGGGTTCATCCTGGAAGAAGTGGTTGGGCAGGTCAGGCCAGCAGGTGGACTTCATGTATATATCATATATATATCTGTCATTTCATTGATATTATGGTTGGGAGAGCACTATCAATTTGCCTTCTTAAACCCAAGCTGCAGTAAAACAACAAAACCCTCCCTGAAATATTCAACACCAAATCTAATGCAGTTTCAGAAACCAGATCCCTGTCCACGTTATAGAATTGATATTTAAAAGAGCTTGTAAATGAGCTTCTGAATGAAAAAAGTAGTGTAGAATTGTGGAAAATGTGGGATCTCTTACTTAAATTCACTGTCTTCTCCTGTGAACTAGGATGATGATACTTACTGAGTAATGTACATGGTATGTTTTCCAAAATGTTAGAGGAGTTATTAGAATTAGTATTCATTTCGCACCAACATAAACACAGCAGTAGCCTTGCTGACTCTCTACATACTAAACCAGTGAGAATCCAGATTCCTGGCAATCTACATCTATCTATTGCAAGCAGCAGAGCTTGACTCAGAACCTCAAGTTCTGAGTTGTGCTTCAAAGCTTATTTATTGTCTGTACATGATGAGGAGAGTTAAAAGTGAATAACCATAGAAGAACAAGGAGACCCCATATATAAAAGAGACAGTTGTCACCAGTCTTGCCAGCAATGATGACAAGGAAGGTTGGAAATTCCCATGATCCTTACCACTCACCAGACCCAGGATCAACTCAAGCCGACAATGACACCAGAGTGTCTTCACGTTGTCCTGCCTGATAAAGAGAATATTTCAAAGAAATTTAGAACAGGGTCCAGCCCAGGCCCATTTCTCTTCAAAACAAGCTTACATAGCTCAAGAGCTGACTCCTCATTTCCTAACCGCACCACCCTCCCAAATTGCTCTGTTACTTTTTGCCTCATAACAAACTACCCACATTTGGTGGCTTAATATAACAAGTTATTATTTTTCATGATTCTGTGATTTGACTGAGCTCTTCTGGGCAGCCCCATTCTTCAGGCCAGCCTTTTAGTCACAGAGCTGAGAACTGATCTCCACTTGTCTTTTTTGAGAACTTTATTTCTCAGGAATTCTGAATTGTAGAGGCAACATATTAAGTCTGTGGTTCGTAACTGACTTTGCTGCAGAGCCGTGAGTGACTAGAGCAAATTTCATGTAGGGGAAAAACTTAAAATTAGATGCTAATTATAGCTGTTCCCACATTACAGATTTTGTGTGTGTATGTGTGAGGAAAATTGGCCCTGAGTTAACATCTGTTGCCGATCTTCTTCTTCTTTTTGCTTGAGGAAGATTGTCACTGAGCTAACATCTGTTGCCAATCTTCCTATTTTTGCATGAGGAAGATTGTCACTGAGCTAACATCTGTGCCAGTCTTCCTCTATTTTATGTGGGATGCCACCACAGCTTGTCGTGATGAGCAGTGCTAGGTCAGTGCCCGGGATTTGAACCTGTGAACCCCAGGACGCTGAAGTGGAGTGTGCAAACTTAACCATTATGCCACTGGGCTGCTCCCCCATATTACAGTTTTTAAAAACATAGTTAAGCCCTTCCCTGCACACAACCCATTTCCCTGTCTTGGTGTCCACTCACGTCTTCAGAAAGAGAGAGAGTTTCTTCAGCATCTCACAGTGCAAACGGCATCCCATCCTTCAGGAAAACCCTGTAACAGAGCTAAAGGTCAATTCCCCATCTTTTCCCAATGGCATCTTGAAGGCAACAATTTGCCATAGAAAAATTCCCCAAATCTTGATGTAGGGTGACGAGAGGAGCTCTATCAGATTGGCCTCATGTGGGCTTTGACCTTCCAAGTCTTCTGGTTTCCTTTGAGAATTCTCTATAGGTGTGAAATGAGGATGCACCTCTTCATTCTCCCTGGAGCTCCTAATGGATCTCTTCCCTAACTCCTGGATGCACCTTTAGAGAATAAACAGTCAGAAACAGTGGAGTCTAGATTCGTTTGAAGGACAAGAACCATTTCTCTAAGTGCCACCTCATGAGAAGATTTCCCTTCTGTCAATGGAGAGAGTGTGTTACTCTTCAGAGCAACTCTATCAGTTCCTCTTTATTCATTTCTCTGCTTCCAGGTCTTGCCCAGGAACCTATTAATATTGTCACATTTAAAAAAAAATAAGACTCATTATAGTGCCTTTCCAATAATAGACAGTATAATACTGGTGGCTACTCTTTAGCTATACAAAGTCCAAACAGAAGCACTGATTGTCAGTTTGTCTTTACTTTGGACCCAATCAAGTTCTTGGACACTAGTCTCTATAACAAGAGGATAGGCCATTTGGAAAATTATTTTCCTTCTGTCGAGAGCACACCCAGAGGGGTGGGGTTGAGAGGTGTCTTCTCTGCATGTATAACCTCTATATAGTTTATGAAGGTCATTCACTGTGACCATTTTTTCCCCAGGGGAAGAAAATAATCTGAGGAAAAATGTGCCATGCACCTAGATAGTAGTCAAACATGCCTTTAGAGCCTGTGTCCTGCCCACCTCTGTGCACTATTGCATTTAGCGTATCAGACCACTTGGCAAAGGCAGTCAGACCAGAACGGGAGGCTCCAGTCTCCAAAACAGTCCCTTTAACACTGGGAGTAGGCTTCACTTTCTTAGCATTTTGACAGAATTATTCATTGAGACTAGATTTCCTATAATGGCTTTATCCTGAAAAAAGCAAAACATACCTTGTCTCCCACTTTTGGGAAAGCTGCTAGCATATTTATTGAGAATCTTAAAATCTGGACTATAAAAGAAATCAATTTAAAAAGTACTTTAAGAAATTAAAGTAATCTAAAAATACAATAAATCTCCCCTGGGTAATGAATAGCGTGGTGAAAATATGCTCTTGGGCACAGCCTGGTAACTAATGACTTGCTTGTAGATTTAAAAAAAATGGATTCGGTGAAGAGCAGTTCTGAGCCTCCAGTCATTGCTGGCTGTGCTGGATCGACACCTCCTGGCGTACACAGAGTACTGCATGCCACTGGCCCACTTTGAGGAAGCCGTTACTGGTTAGCCTTTGATCAAGGGCTCATTCAAATCTATTGACCAAGTTCAACATCATCAACAGGGTCAAAGTTCGGTGAGAGTATTTGTTAGAGAGTTAATAATTTCCACTGCTCTCTTTTCAAGTTGTTACTGGCACTGGCCTTTTAGAGAGAAGCAAAGCAGCCTGAAGTACACACATCATCTAGCATTATGAGAAGTATTGGCCAGACCCTCTCCACCCCCTACAGCATGTCCCACCCAAGGGAAAACTTTGTAGGACCAAAAATTCAATGGAATATTCATAACAATGGTCAGTCCAGAGCCCTTTCTGGGTGACACAGGCAGCACATCAGTTGTTAAAGGGTATTGCAGCTCATATTATTCTGGTGGGCCCCAAGGCAGTGGGGAGCAATGTCCCAAACACAATAATGAGGTTCCTAACTTCACAGGAGGAGAACAGTGTATGGCTATTTGAATGTGTTAGTTTACTAGGGCTGCTGTTCGCAGTAACACAAACTGGATGGTTTAAAGAACAGAAGTGTGTTGTCTCCAGTTCTGAAGACTAGAAGTCTGAGCTCAAGAGTTTGGCAAGGTTGATTCCACCTGAGGGCTGTGCAGGAGAATCTGTTCCATGCCTCTCCCATAGCTTCTGGGTGTTTTCAGGAAATCTTTGGTGTTTCTTGGCCTGTAGACATATCATTTCAACTTTTGCCTTCTTGTTCAGATGGCATTCTTCTTGTGTGCATGTATGTCTCTCTACATGGCATTTTTTCATAAGGATTCTAGTCATATGAGATTGGAGATCTACCTTTCTCCAGTATGACCTGACCTTAATTCATTTCATTTGCAATGACCCGTTTTCCCAATAAGGTCACATTTGGAGGTACTGGAGGGTAAGCACTTCAATATATAAACGGGGAGGAGAGATACAACTCAACGTGTAACAGTTTGCCTCTTCGCGCCCAAAATTCATGTCCTTCTCACATGCAAAATACAATCACTCCATCCCACCATCCTCCGAAGTCTTAACTCATTCCAGCATCAACTCAAAGTCCAAAGTCTCATCTAAATCAGGTATGGGTGAGACTCAGGGCATGATTCATCCTAGGAAAAATTCCTTTCCATCTGTGACCCTATGAAACCAGACAAGTTGTCTGCTTGCAAAATGTGATGATGGAACAGGCACAGGATAGACATTGCCATTCAAAAAGGGAAAATTTGAGAAGTTACATTTACCAATATCTATGCCCATGTTTCAATCTATATTTGGGAAATATTGGCCATGTCCTCTATCTCACCTGGCATTCTATAGCAAGCTCCCTCAATCGTAGAAATTTTGTTTTGCTTTCCTCTTATCCATATACAAATGCTCATCACTCTCCAATTCCTAGATTCCTCTGGAAAGATGTGGCATCTTGAAATTCAGTGGAATTGCCACCACATCCCTCTCCTGCCACACACACACACACACCTACTTGTAAATACATACACACAAAGCAACACAACCAGAGCTGCTGCTTTTGAACAAAGTATTGTTTTAAAAACTGTAAGAAGGGCCATGTGTTGATGATTACAAAAGCTAGGTGATGGATACATGGGGCTTCATTATATTTTCGCAACTTTTGAGTATATTTGGAAATTTCAATAATAATAATACTTTTTAACTATTACAGAAAAGAGGGAGAAATTGGAAAGAAAAAGGAGTCACTGGTCCCAAGCAAGTTGGAAATCTAGCATGGCAAATTCCAATAGATTTTGAGGCTTGAGGACAATCCTCTTTGGATGGAGCTCTGTCCTCCGGGCCCACTGAGGTGGCAGCAGCCCTCTGGAACCAAGGAAGTGGCCCCACCCTCTGGACCTACAGAGGAGCTGACCCCCACAGGGACATTCTTCCCTTTTCTTGAAGAAGAATAACACATATTCACAGCCAAAGAGCTCTATTGTCCTGTTTCCTGCCTGTAGAATCCCAGAGGTCCAAAAGCCTTCCCTCCTTTCTTCAATTCTCTATCCCCTTCTATCCGAGCTTGCAGTGTTTCTACAGACAGGTGATTGAATGATCCACAAGTCACACGTCTAATCTCTTTAGCACACCCTTGGTGTTCTCTCCAGAGCATGCTGTCTCATATTTTGCAATATGGATAGGCTGAGAATTTTCCAAATCTTCAAGTTCTGGTTCCTTTTTGTTTATAAAGTCCTTTTTCAGTTTATTTCTTTCCTCTTGCATTTTACTATAAGCAGCAAGGAGAAACTAGGCCGTAAATTCAACATTTTGTTTGGAAAGTTCCTCAGCTAAATATCCAAGTTCACTGCTTAGAGTTCTGCCTTCCACCCAACAGAACACAGTTCAGCTAAATTCTCTGCCACTTTATAAAGTGGATCACCTTTCCTCCAGTTTCCAATAACGTGTTTCTCATTTCTGTCTGAGATTTCAGCAGAAATGCTTTTAATGTTCACGTTTCTACCAACACTTTCCTCAGAGCAGTCTTGGCTTTTTCTATCAAGCACCTCAAAACTCTTTAAGTCTCTACCCATTACGCAGTTCCAAAGCCACTTGCGCTATTTTAGCTATCTGTTACAGCAGCACCCCATTTCTCATTACCAAAACTTGTGTTAGTTTGCTAGGGCTGCTGTTACATAGTACTACAAACTAGATGATTTAAGCAACAAAAATGTACTGTCTTACAGTTCTGGAGGCTGGAAGTCTGAGATCAAGGTGCCTGCAGGGTTGGTTCATTCTGAGGGTTGTGAAGTAGACTCTGTTCCATGAACATGCCTTCATGTTTGGGTGGTGTTCTCCCTGTGTGCATGTCTGTCTTTTCACATGGCGTTCTTTTATAAGGACATCAGTCATACTGGATTAGGGGCCCATCATGCTCCAGTGTGACCTCCTATTAACTAATAACATCTGCAATGACTCTATTTCCAAATAAGGTCACATTCAGAGATACTGGGGGTTAAGACTTAAACATATAAATTTTGGGGGGGACACAATTGAATCCATAACATGGAGGAAATACTTTCTCTCTTAATCTCTTCTCCAAAAAGTAACAGCTGTCCATGGGAGAAGTGCATGTGTGTATTCTACTACGTTTCATGCTTAAAGCACAGGAGTGCTAACGGGTCATACTGGTGAGAATATTGAGAAACAAATCAGGACACAAACCCACTGCAGACCTACAGCAACCCCCTGCAGTATGACCTGGGCACACCATCACTGAGAGCCCAGCCAAGTCCCTGGGACTGCCCCAGACTGAATGACTCAGACTGGGGCAAATACATGGTGGGGATGAGAATGGGTCCACGATTTGTGACTGCTCCCTGTGGATAGGGGCTGGATGCCTGAGGGAGATGGTTGAAATGGATCTGGAGAGCCCATAGACCAGGATCTTTGGGATGAGAGGGAACACATAGGAGGAGACACCCCTCTGTGAAGGGCCCTTCATCCTTTGATGCTATTCCTGTAGGACTCTCACAAAATCCTAGTTAGCAAGCACTTTGGCCTTTTCCCCATGGGATAAACCCTGTGAAAGTTTCCCAAACCTTTACAGAAGAGTCTTGATGAGATGGAAGGAATCAGAGGGTCAGGGAAGGAGAGGCCTCAGTCACTGAGTCACCCATTTTGTTCCTGGCTCTGATGGACTATTTATGAGTGGTGAGGCATGCAGCGAGCCGTGACCCAGTGGGGAGCTGGTAGCAGTGGGGAAATCCATCTGATCCAGAAGCATGCTCAATCCAAGAGAGACTGTAACACTGACCCTTCTGCTTGTGCATATACATTAGCGGAAGCTGGGAGAAGGGGTGGACATCTCAGTTACAAGGTGAGTCAGGCTTGTAATAAATTCCCACTATTTCCTGGAGTCTTTATTTTGTAGAAGAGCAGGGGATGCCTCTCTAAATAAGAGCTGTTTTTTCCCTTCTATTAAAAGGAAATAAGGCTTCTCCTGAATATTTCTTGGGATCTCCAAATTTTAAACTTAGAAAATAGTTTCGGGGTAAAAAAAAATTCACTGACCTTTGGCAAAAAGTTTTCAGTTCGTCTTTGAAAAAGAATTCGTCAAATTAGTACCATACTCATTAAAGAACAACAGCCCAAAAAAAGAAAAAAATCGGAGTAAAAACCATTTCTAGCACTTGGGTGTTTTTGTTTGTTTGTTTGTTTGTTTTGAGGAAGATTAGCCCTGAGCTAACTGCTGCCCATCCTCCTCTTTTTGTTGAGGAAGACTGGCCCTGAGCTAAGATCCATGCCCATCTTCCTCTACTTTATATGTAGGACGCCTTCCACAGCATGGCTTTTGCCAAGTGGTGCCATGTCTGTACCCGGGATCCGAACCGGTGAACCACGGGCTGCCAAAGTGGAACGTGCGCACTTAACTGCTGCACCACCAGACCAGCCCCTGTCTTATTTTCAAAGAGACATTCAATCCACATTGTTGGTTCCAAGCAGAGGACTTAGGACAAGACAAATACATCTTGGCAGTTCTGGGTAAATGACAGAGGGTAATGAGGATGTATTTTAGACTAACATCTAGAAAATGTTGCCAATAAAAGCCTTATGGCTTCAATAGTTCTCCTAATATATCAAACTATAGATGTAGGTATACTAAAAAAGAAATTCATTGTCTGAAATTCAAATTGAACAGGGCATCCTGTATTTCATCTGGCAACCTTAAATAGGTGGGAATATCTTTGATAGCTGTGGTTTGGGCTACCCGGTATATCCAGTGATGTGCTGGTAAATGTTTAATATCCAGCTCTCTGGGTAAAACACACAAAACACCTGAAAACCTTGATTCTAAGTCTTTGCTGATTTGTTTTTTGGGGGGTGTTTTTTGGCAAGGAAGGTGGTCCCTGAGCTAACATCTGTGGCAATCCTCTATTTTGTATGTGGGATGCTGCCAAAGCATGGCTTGATGAGTGGTGTGTAGGTTCAAACCTGGGATCTGAACCTGTGAACCCCCAGCCACAGAAGTGGAATGCACGAACTTAACCATGACACAACCAGGCCAGCCCCAAGTGTTTGCTAATTTGCATGGTGTAAATACTCTTAGTGTGGCTGATTTTAAGCTTCCAGGGTGAGGTCATTAAGTGCAAAGTTGGGAAGAGATGTGCCACCCCACATCATCATACAGTATGTGCACCATACAGATACAATACGTTAAATGACCTCAAGAGTAGATAACAAAATGACTGAGATCATTCAGAAGTGATGAGTTTTGAGTATTTAGTATCTTTGTTTTGAATAGATTTTGTTTAATTATAAGCTTTTGTACTTTAAGTTTTAATAATGTCTGGGTTTAACAACTTGGCTTGTAGAATTCCTGAAAATTTAACATTTTGTTCTTGCAAGCTGGTAGGAACTGACTCTAGCTTACCACTAAGAGTGTAAATGTATTTCAGGAAGAAAATAGTTTGCTAAACTCAAAACACTACTTCAGAAGGCATAAGGGAATTTAGAGTGGATTAAAAGAGCAGTATCCTATGTACATTGTAGTATTTTATGTCCTCTGTTTGAACTGTCATAAATTCGAGATGGAAAATATCCATAGTAGTACTACAGAATCCCTAAAATAAGAAGAAATTGATTTCAGCACACTATAAGGTCTTAATGATTTAAAAGGAAAATGGTTCTATTCTAAAGTGGTTTTGCAGAAATAATTCACAGTTGAAGAAGTCCATTATATTTTGATAAACTTTAACAAACTTTCTGCCATATCTGTCAGTAACAATACCTTTTATTATCAAGTGTTGAACATTCTAAGCATATTTGTATTCCCATTGATTTTCCAGAACTACTAAAATCTTTTGCCACACAAAAGTGATGAAAGTTTGTAGTTTATTATTTTGCAATTTAGTTGAGTATTTTGAAACAATTTAGGTGAATTATAAAGCTAAAAATGCAGTACTTGGCACTACCACTAAACCGTGAAGATATAAAACCCAAGGGGTTCCTGGTATAGCAAAGATTGTTCTCGTGACATTTGGAAAATAATTTAGTGCCAGTTAGAAAATGAAAAATTTTGAGGTGCCCAATATTTAGTACCAAGATTTGCAATTCTGAGAAACATGCCAATTTCCTAACCAGTCTTAAAACTTTTTCGTTTGTAATGGCCTTTCTAGTACATCCAGTACATCTTTTCTTACTATATTTTTGAAATACATGACATTAGCGGGGGAAAACACTCCTCAGCTCACATAATTGTTTGACCTGACATTGGTGTCAACAAACGAAATATACAAAGTTAAAACATATCTAGGTCTTTGTCAGTTGAATTTTCTGAAGTTCTGGGGTATCGTCTGTGTGCTGAAAGGCCTATTGTATTTGCTTGTGTTTAAACTAATATTCAATTCATTAACATCACAAATTTAGTTTTTTTTAAGATGTTAAGTTCAACTTAGAGATCTTGGTTTTCCATTTGTAAAAATAATTTTACCTATCTTAAGAAAAATCAAGTGTTCTTTAATTAATATTCCCCTACTAGTTTTAACTCCCCTGAAGAAATAACCTATTCATAAACTTATTTGATTAAATTACCTTAAACTGGTGGTTCTTAAACTTCTGGAGAGTTTATCAGAACACAAATTGCTGACCCCACCGTATAGTTTCTCACCTAAAAGGTCTAGGGTGTGGCCCAAGAACATGCATATCTAACATGTTTCCCGTTGGGCTGATGCTGCTTGTCTGGGGACCACACTTTGAGAACCACTGCCTTAATCCTTTGAAGCAACAAGTACAGATGTAAAGTATCTGACTTTCTAGAACACTTGAAACATCTAATGAGGAGGCCAAACAGGACACATGAGCAAGGTCTTTCTTAGTTTTTAACTCTCGTAAATAAAATTCTCTTAAACCTTCAAATTCATTTTACGAGCTTAATCAAATTCGTCTATACATGCTAAATCAAAAGAGAAAGTGCAATATCAATTACACATTTTGTGTAAACATCGCATGGCTAAAACATCAGATTCTCTAACAAGTCAGGTTTACAAACACCTTAACAAGACGTGCTGGTTTATCTCAGTGAGTACAAAATTTATAATCAGAGTAACCATCTCTGATGGCCTGAGGTCACTAGATTCAAGGTTTTGGACCATAAAATAATTGCTTGTGTGAAAGGAAGACTCAAAAACAAGAACATAAGAAAAGAAAAAGTTTTATTTGCAAACTTTTGCCAAGGAGTCAGATTTTAAAAGAATTGTTCACCAAATAAAAAAATACAACAATATTTTAAGAAAAAAGTTACTAAAATTGATCTGTTCATGCCTGAAAAGCAGCATTTCCCTCCCATGAGATTATTGTGTCTCAAGAGTCATCACTATCTGTAGATGTCAGCCAGGCAAATTTCAGGATCTAATCTGGTTTTGTTAGAAAGTCAGTTTCAACTAGGGCTGGAGAGAGTATCTTTTTAAAAATTACACTTTAAGTAGCATTTTATATTAGATTACATTTTAGATTTTCTTTTTCTAACTGTGGTATATGATGCAGCATTGAGACAAGAGCTCAATTGGTCTTCCTCACTTGTTGATCAGTAATTAGATACCAGGTTGAATTTACCTGAGCTACAGCTGGACATGCCAAACTGTTTCTTATAGTTGCATATGGCCAACAAGGTAAATGGGGGACTTCCAACCCACATTCCAGCTGGCACTTAGTTATGTAACTGCACAACGTCACGGATCCCCTGCGCATCTTCCAGTTTCAATCATATTAAGATTTTATCCTGCTCTTTCTCTTCTTTTATGTCTTGATTTTATTTCATAGATTCCATACCCCCATCTTTTTCAGATTTCTGCTAATTTCTTTCACCAAGGATTCAACTAATGTCTTTACTGCCTGATTGGTTCTAAATTATTTTCCTTTGATCTGGATCCAGATGATTTGTTGGCAATCTTTAATATGCAGAATCAATAATCAAAACCCCATAGCTTTACTGAAAAACTAAACTATAAAGAAAATGGTTCAACATAGCTGCAGCAAAATAATAATCTTATTTTAACTTTTAGAAAAAAATTACTTCTTTGTAACACAATTTAAGAAACCTTCTTGGGGCTGGCCCTGTGGCTGAGTGGTTAAGTTCGCATACTCCACTTTGGTGACCCAGAGTTTCACCAGTTTGGATCCTGTGCACGTACAGGGCTCCACTCATCAGGCCATGCTGAGGTGGCGTCCCACATGCCACAACTAGAAGGGCCCACAACTAAAATATGCAACTATGTACTGGCGGGATTTGGGGAGAAAATCAGGAAAAAAAAGAAGATTGGCAACAGTTGTTAGCTCAGGTGCCAATCTAAAAAAAAAAAAAAAGAAGTATTCTTAATAAATCCAAGTGAAAACACAAGAGTAAAAGTTGAAAGTGTGTCAGATGTCTTAGTCGGCACTTTGATGTTCACTTGGCATTTTTCTTAGAAGGTTTTTATATTTTAGGAGATTCATTATTTTGAAAAGATCACAAGGATTACAACAGCATTTCCAGATACAGTAGAAAAGCTTGCTATGGGGACAGTGCCAAGATGGCAATGCAGGGGGACTCTGAACTCACCTCGTCCCATGGACACAACAAATTTACAACTACTCTTGGAACAATTACCCCTGAGAGAGAATTTAAAACTGGATAAAAAGTACCCCCACAAGAAGGCACAGTGCTGACTGAGGTGGAAGAGGCAGAAACTCCCTTCTAGAGAGAAGAAGGCCACCTTTGAGCCACAGTGCTCCACAGCTGGCCAGGAACAACCTTAAGGTATGAAGCCTTCCCTGGAGGAGTTGGGGATCTGAATAGGGGAACGTTACAACAATAAACAGCTTTTGGATTCAGCATAACTGAGACAAGTATCATAGTAGCTGGCTTTGCTGGCAAAGCCAGCAAATTCACCCATTTCAGAGAGTAATCTAAAATCATCAGAAAGAAAGGTGCACAGTACTTTGGTGAAGAGACTCAATTGGTAGGTTGTGAGTGCATCTCAGTGAGAGGTGAGACCTCCCTAGGGACTGAGACATTGGTGGCAGCCCTTACTGTGACCTAGTACAGCCATGCTGACACAGATGCTGGCAGATGCCATTGGAGCTATTCCCCTGGCCTGTTAGCTGAGGTGTCTGCTTCACCCACTAGAACACCTATTTAATCCAGCTCAGCCAGGGCAGGAAGCCCACCCTAGGGACTGAACTCACCCAACAGCAAGGCCTCGGGCAACTTGTGGGCCAACATAGGTGGGAAGCCTAGAACCTCAGCAGCCAGGTGAGTGGGTCCACATCTGTGGGGCAGAGCATGCATGAGGGGTGGGCCTGCATTGGTGGAGGATGTGGGGCCACTTCAGGGGGGTGATTGGGTCCACTTCAGGGGGTCAGGGTGGATGTACAGGGCAGGACTGTGTTGATAGGGCATGTGGCCCTATGAGCAGTAGGACTATCAGCTGTAGAAGCCTTGTGCTTCTCAAACAGCGACATAAGGGATCAGCCTCACCTTCCAAAGCCTGAAACAATTGTGTGCCCATATGCCTTGGGCCAGCCCCACTTAGCTGCAATACTAAGAAAGCTAACAATAGCTTTGCAGGCCAGAGGCCTACAGCAATTGGAAGCCCCTGAGCCTAGCAACCAACTACAATGGGGGCATACTCACTTAACAGAAAAGTTGCAACAGGAATGTCCTATCAGACCTTGCAGCCAACTGTGCTGGGGCTCCCCATGCCTGATAAAGTCACTGAAGGGACCATAGCAGCTACATGCAGCTGAGCATTACAACTAGCTGGCCAGGGGGACAGCTTAGCCTCCCCAGGCACCTTCAGCAAGGGCAATGCTGCCATAACAGAAGGATACACAAGCCCACACAGGGGACACTTCTAGAACATTTGGAACTGGTGATGAGAGAGAAGCACAATGCTGGGCCTCATAAAGTATCTCTTACCTAACACCACCTCTCCAAGATTGGGAGCTGTAGCTGACCTACTTAATACATAGATATAAGCACAGAGAAAGGGGAAAAATGAGGAGATAAAGGAATATATTACAAATAAGGGTTCAGGACAAAATGCCAGAAAAAGAACTAAATGAAACAGAGATTAACAATCTACCTGACAAAGACTACAAACTAAGAGTCATAAGGATGGTCACTGATCTTGGGAGAAGAATGGATGAACTCAGAATTTCAACAAAGAATTGGAAAATATAAAAAAGAACTAATCAGAAGTGGAGAATACAATACTGGAAATAAAAAATTCACTAGAGGGATTCAAAAGCAGAGTAGATGATACAGAAGAATGATACAGCAAGCTAGACAAAAGAATAGAGGAAATCACCCAAGCTAAACAGATAATAAGGAATTTAAAAGAAGAAGGACACTCTAAGGGACATCTGGGGCAACATCAAGTGCACCAGCATCCATGTTATAGTTGTCCCAGAAGGAGAAGAGAGAGACAAAGGTGTGGAGAATCTATATGAAGAAATAACAGCTGAAAACATTCCTAACCTGAGGAAGGAAACAGGCATCCATGTACCAGAAGCACATAGAGCACCAAACAAATAAACCCAAAAAGGCCCACACGAAGACATATTATAATTAAAATGTCAAGAATTAAAGATAAGGAGAGAATCCTAAAAGCCACAAGAGAAAGGCAACAAGTTATATCCAAAGGAAACCCCATAAGGTTATCAGGTGACTTCTCAGCAGGAATTTTACAGTCTAGAAAGGAGTGGCATGATATATTTAAAGTACTGAAAGGAAAAAACCTGCAGCCAAGAATACTGTACCCAGCAAGTGTATCATTCAGAATGGAAGGAGAGATAAAGAGTCTCCCAGACAAACAAAAATTAAAGGAGTTTATCACCAAGAAACTACCCTTACAAGAAATGCTAAAGGGACTTAGTTAAGTGGAAAAGAGAAGACTACAAACAGGAACAAGAAAATTATCCCAAAAAAAGGCAATAGGGGCCAGCTTGGTGGCATAGTGGTTGAGTGCATGTGCTCTGCTTTGGAGGCCTGGGGTTTGCCAGTTCAGATCCCAGGCACAGACCCACATACTGCTGATCAAGTCATGCTGTGGTGGTGTCCCATATAGAAAATAGAGGAAGATTGGCACAGATGTTAGCTCAGGGAGAATCTTCCTCACCAAAAAAAAAAAAAAAAAAAAGGCAATAAAATAACTGGTAAAGGCAAATATACAGCAAAGGTGGCAGATCACCCACCTACGAAGATAATATGAAGGTCAAATGACAGAAGTACTAAAATCATCTATTTCCATGATAAGAGGGCAACAGATACACACACACACACAAAGAGGTTAGCTATGATATCAAAAACATAAAATGTAGGGGCAGGGGAATAAAAGAGTAGAGCTTTTAGCAAGAGGTCAAACTTAAGAGGCCATCAACTTAATATAGATTGCTATATATGTAGGTCATTATATATGAACCTCATGGTAATCACAAACCAGAAATCTATAATAAATACACAAAAAATTAAGAGAAAGGAACCCGAATGTAATACTAAATAAGGCCACCAAACCACAAGGGAAGAGAGCAAGAGATGAAGAAAGGAACAGAGAAGAACTACTAAAACACCCAGAAAAAAGGTAACAAAATGGAAATAAATACATTCTTATCAATAGCTACTTTAAATGTCAATGGATTAAATGCTCCACTCAAAGACATAGGGTGGCCAATTGGATAAAAAAAACAAGAGGCATATATATGCTGCATATAAGAGACACACTTTGGACCTAAAGACATTCAAAAACTGAAAGTGAAGGGATGAAAAAAAAATACTTCATACAAATGCAATGAAAAGTAGGCTGGGGTAGCAATACTTATATCAGACAAAATAGACTTTAAAACAAAACTATAAGAAGAGGCAAAGAAGGACACTACATAATGATAAAGAGAACAATTCAACAAGAGGATATAACAGTGTAAATATCTATGCACCCAACATAGGAGCACTGAAATATATAAAGCAATTATTAAGACATAAAAGGAGAAATAGACAGTAACACAATAATAGTAGGGGACTTTAATACTCTGCTTACCCCAATGGATAGATCATCCAAACAGAAGCTCAATAAGGAAAGATTGGCCTTAAATGACACATTAGACCAGATGGCTTTTATGTATAGAGAACATTCCACCCAAAAACCACAGAATACACATTCTTTTCCAATGCACATGGAACATTCTCCAGAACTGATCACATATTAGGCCACAAAAGAAGTCTCAATAAATTTAAGAAGATTGAAATAATACCAAGCATCTTTTCTAACCACAACAGTATAAAACTGGAAATCAACTACAGGAAGAAAAATCAAAAAAGCCACAAATATGTGGAGATTAAACAAAATTCTACTGAACAACAATTGAGTCAATGAAGAAATCAAAGGAGAAATCAAAAATACCTGGAGACAACTGAAAATGAAAATAAAACACACCAAGATTTATGGGATACAGCAAAAGTGGTTCTAAGAGGGAAGTTTATAGCAATACAGTCCTACCTCAACAAATAAGAAAAATCCCAAATACACATTCTAACAGTGCACCTAAAGCAACTTGTAAAAGACAAACAAAACCAAAAATCAGTAGGAGGAAGGAAATAATACAAATCAGAGCAGGAATAAAAGAAACAGAGACTGAAAAAAGCAATAGGAAAAATCAACAAAACTAAGATGGGTTCTTTGAAAAGATAAACAAAATTGACAAACCTTTAGCTAGAATCACAAGAAAAAAAAGAGAAGGCTCAAGTAAGTAAAATCAGAAATGAAAGAGGAGAAATTACAACAGACACTTCAGAAATGCAAAAGATTATAAAAGAATACTACAAAAAGCTATTTGTCAACAAATTGGATAATCTAGAAGAAATGGATAAATTCTTAGAATCATACAACCTTCCAAAACTGAATCAAGAAGAAATAGAGAATTTGAATACACCAATCAGCAGTAAGGAGATTGAAACAGTAATCAAAAACCTCCCAAAGAATAAAGGTCCAGGACCAGGCAGCTTCCCTGGCAAATTCTACCAAACATTCTAAGAAGGATTAATACCTATCCTTCTCAAACTCTGCCAAAAAATTGAAGAGGAGGTGACACTTCCTAACTCATTCTACAAAACAAACATTACCCTGATACCAAAATCAGACAAGGACAACACACACACACACAAATTACAAGCCAATATCACTGTTGAACATCAATGAAAAAATCCTCAACAAAATACTAGCTAATCAAATACAACAATACATTAAAAAGATCATACACCATGATCAAGTGGGATTTATTCTAGGGATGCAGGGATGGTTCAACATCCACAAATCAATCAATGTGATACATCCCATTAACAAAGTGAAGAATAAAAATCACATGATCATCTCAATAGATGCAGAGAAAGCATTTGACAATATACAGCATCCATTTATGACAAAAACTCTCAATCAAATGGATAGTCAAGAAAAATATCTCAACATAATAAGGGCCATATATCATTCTCAATGGAGAAGAACTGAAAGCTATCCCTCTAAGAACAGGAACCAGACAAGGATGCCCAATTTCATCACTCTTATTTAACATAGTATTGAAAGTCCTAGCCAGAGCGATCAGGCAAGAAAAAGAAATAAAATGGATCCAAATTGGAAAGGAAGAAGTGACACTGTCACTATTTGCAGATGATTTGATTTTATATATAAAAAATGCCAAAGAGGGGCCTGCCCAGTGGCACAGTGGTTAAGTTCATGCATTCTGCTTCAGCAGGCCAGGGTTCAGATTTGGATCCCAGGTTCAGATCCCAGGTGCTGACCTGAGCACTGCTTGTCAAGCCGTGCTGTAGCAGGTGTCCCACATATAAAGTAGAGGAAGATGGGCATGGATGTTAGCTCAGGGCCAGTTTTCCTTAGCAAAAAGAGGAGGATTGGTGGCAGATGTTAGCTCAGGGCTAATCTTCCTCAAAAAAAAAAAACCTAAAGAATTCACCAAAAATCTTTTAGAAATAATAAATGAATATGGTAAAGTTGCAGGATACAAAAATCAGTTGTGTTTCTATACATTAACAGTGAAGTAGCAGAAAAAGAAATTAAGAATACAATCCCATTTACAATTGCAACAAAAAGAATAAGATACCTAGGAATAAACTTAAGAGTTGAAAGATCTATACACTGAAAACTACAAAATATTGTTGAAATAAATTGAAGAAGGCACAAAGAAATAGAAATATATTCCATGCTCTTGGATTGGAAGAATTAACATAGTTAAAATGTCCACACTTCCTTAGCAATCTACAGATCCGACGCAATCCCAGTCAAAGTTCCAATGACATTTTTCACAGAAATAGAACAAAGAATCCTAAAGTTTATATGGAACAACAAAACACCCCAAATAGCCAAAGGAATCCTGAGAAAGAAGAACAAAGCTGGAGGCATCACACTCCCTGATTTCAAAATGTATTACAAAGCCATATAATCAAAACAGCATGGCCCTGGCACAAAAACAGACACATAGATCAATGCAACAGAACTGAGAGCCCAGAAATAAACCCACACATCTATGGACAGCTAATTTTCAACAAGAGAGCCAAGAACATACAATGGAGGGAGGAAAGTCTCTTCAATAAATGATGTTGGGAAAACTGGACAGCCACATGCAAAAGAATGAAAGTAGACCATTATCTTACGCCATACACAAAAGTTAACTCAAAATGGATTAAAGACTTGAATGTAAGACCTGAAGTCATGAAACTTCTAGAAGAAAACATAGGCAGTATGTTCTTCAACATCCGTCTTAGCAGCATATTTTCAAGTACTATGTCTGACCAGGCAAGCGAAACAATAGAAAAAATAAACAGATGGGCCTACATCAAACTAAAAAGCTTCTGCATGGCAAAGGAAACCGTCAACAAAATGAAAAGATAACCTAACAATTGCGAGAAATATTCACAAACCGTATATCTGATAATGGGTTAATACCCCAAATATACAAAGAACTCATACATCTCAACAACAAAAAAATTAATAACCCAATTAAAAAATGGGTAAAAGATCTGAATAGAAATTTCTCCAAAGAAGATAAACAGATAGCCAACAGGCATGTGAAAGGACATTCAACATCATTAAATATCAGGGAAATGCAAATCAAAACTACAATGAAATATCACCTCATTCCCATCAGAATGGCCATAATTAACAATACAGGAAACAGCAAGTGTTGGAGAGGATGTGGAGAGAATGGAACTCTCATACACTGCTGATGGGAGTGCAAACTGGTGCAGCCACTACGGAAAACAGTATGAAGATTCCTCAAAAAATTAAGAATATAACTACCGTATGATCCAGCTATTCCACTGCTGGGTATTTATCCAAAGAACATGAAAACATGAATGTGTAAAGATATATGCACCTCTATGTTCATTGCAGCATTATTCACAATAGCCAAGACTTGGAAGCAACCAAGGTGCCCATAAAGGGATGGATGAATTATGAAGATGTGGTATATATGCACAATGTAATACTACTCAGCCATAGAAAACGGTTAAATCTGGCCATTTGTGACAACATGGATGGACCTTGAGGGTATTATTCTAAGCGAAATAAGTCAGAGGGAGAAAGCCCAATACCGTATGATCTTACTCATAAATAGAAGATAAAAACAACAACAAACAAACGCATAGAGACAGAGATTGGATTGGTAGTTACCAGAGGGGAAGGGGGAGGGAGGAGGGCGAAAGAGGTGACTAGACACATGTGTGTGGTGATGAATGGCAATTAGATTTTGGGTGGTGAACATTACGTAATCTACACAGAAATCAAAATATAATGATGTACACCCAAAATTTATATAATATTATAAACCAATGTTACTGCAATGAAAAAAATTTTAAAAAGAGAGAAAAGCTTGCTATTTAGGTATATAAATATTTTGCCCAACAGTGAAGAAGGTAACTGTGATGCTGTTTTGATGGTAAAAATAAAAAAGAACTCTTGCTCAGCTATCAATAAGCAAAGAAAAAGGAAAAGTGAAAAAATAACATTAGTTGAAATACAAATTTATTTCTTATCAAAAAGAGCAGGAGCTGGTAGATAAACCTGCTAGGCAGACTGAAGTTATATTTCTTCTAAGGCAATGGTTGAATACATTAAAAAAGAAATATGAAACATTTGCAACAACACTGCATTCTACCATGCTTAAAGTGCTAATGATATCCACTCCTGTGTAAGGAAACAAGGCACTATTTTTAGATGATTTACAACATAATTAGCTATCACGTAAGACTTTTTTAGGGAACTTAGAAGGAAATGCAAAGTAATTTTTTTGTTGATTAAAATTAAAGAAATCAGATTGTTCGTGTCATTCAAGAGAAAATTCCTACCTCAGTTCACCAACAAAGAATGAACCAAAGCTTTGAGGTTGAAGTTCTCATGAATGCAAACACAGTATTCTGCAAGGGCATTAACCATAGTTGCATGAACTATGATTTTCAAGATATAATGTGTCCTAATTTCCTACACTGGAGCTGGTTCCCAGAAATGAGAGTGATGATCTAAGCAGCTACATCCCTAGAATTGCGGAGTTGAAGAATGGTTTTCAGGAAAGATTCTCTGGTTTAAAACTTGAGGAAAACGAACTAACATTGTTCAATTAATATTAATAGTGTGAGCTTGAAGATCTAAAAACTCAAGTGGTTGAATTGCAGTGCAATACAATACCGAAAACCTACTAGGAAGCTGTTGGAGAACAACATTTATTATAAATATCTCTGAAATAACCTTAAATAAAAAAATCATGGATTCTTTTCATGTTCAGAAGTACCAATGTTTGTGAATTACTATTTTTCCTTTTAAATAAAGCTGACTTTTGCTTCCAGTTAAAGAATCCAAGGCAAAAAATCTATAATAAGCACAAGACCTGAGACTGTGGACTTAAACAAAACAGCTAGTTATTTTACCATCAAAATGGGTTTATTTTGGAATAGGAGAGGAATTGCAATTCAGGACAAGCAAGCTATAGCAAAAGCCATACGCAAGTCCAGCAAACAAACGAGAAGAACGTTACTTTATGGAGAAAAAGGAGGAAGTTGGGAGGGGTTGTTTTGAATGAAAATCCATTGTTGGAAAGTGAGAGTTCAGGGTGGTGATGATTTCTCATTGGCTGAGTTGCTGGGCAAGGAGGAAATCTTCCTTCTGCTGAGGGTAGTTAAACTGATGATTCTTCCTGTTGGGGTCTGTAATTGATGTGGAGTAGTAGTGTGCGAGGGCTCTCCCTTCTGGACTTCTGACTTCATTTTAAATGAGTTTTCCTTTATTGTCTTTCACATTTTCCCTTTTTCATCAAGATCTTTCTTCAAAAGCATTGTTGATCAACAGTCAGGAGTATGGATGTTTTTGGGTGGGGAGTGAAGTTTTCTCTCACCCTGTTCCACCTCTTCTGAGGGGGGCTCCAGCCTCTCTGCCCTCTGTTGTATGGCTGCACGTCTCTCTCTGACATTAAATCTGTCTTGTGTTTGGATGTCCTTTGTTGGAGTTTGTTTTTTCATTGTATGTCAGAGGGGGAAGATTACTGGGAAAGTTCACTCCACCATGATGCTTATGTCACTCCATGATTACTCCCATTTTTATCAAAGATAATCATAGTAAATATCTGAGTCTGTATATATCTCTTTCGAATATGACATCCTGGTCAAATGCTTGATAATATAGCTAATCCTTCCAATTGTGTCCTGCTCTAAGAAGAACAGATTCTCATTGAATTTATGGAAATACATATATTGTCATGAAAGGAATACTTAAGAGTTTCTGAATTCTGGAAAGATCAGGTAGGGAGACAAAGACAAATGTTTTAACCTTTGTTGCAAATATACATTTTCTCATAGAGGAGAAAAGAAGGTCCTTTAAATGCAGCTCAGTGTGATGATCTTAAAGTTATCAAACACCTGCATTCTAGAGTATTTTTCAATGAATTTCTCTGCAGATAAAACATATTTGTAAAAGCACCAGAGTAAAATAATAACTCTGTAAATGACAAAAAATTAAAAATAGCAATGGTTAAAGATCTGGTGAAAGTTCATTATAACATAATCAACAAGTAAATTTGGTCACTTCTGTGACATACATTCTAAAACTATGACTAATAACATTATACCAGGAAATATCAGAATTTTAGGAATTTTCATACAATCTCTAGAACATTTATTTTAACAACATTCACCTATATAATATAACGTAAGAAGGTTTATCATCATTTATTTGATGATGCTTTCCATGTAATTTGACATATCAAATAAGTCCAATTAGTTCAACATTTCCCTTTTTATAGGAAGAGAGAACAAATCCTTTGAGAAGTCCCAGGCACCGTCTGGAAATTCCCAAAGTTATTTTCAGGTCAAAAAGACTTTATTTAGAATTTGATTTTTGGGAAGTTTGTCAAAAATGTCAAAAGGCTTTGGACATAAGACCAAATAGGATCACAGAAAATTATGAAACAATATTTAATTATCCATTTAACCAGTAACAAAAGGATTTCAAAGACAAATATAGAAGGTTACATAGCTGCAAAACCTTAGCACTTTTTAATAGAAAAGACTCAGCCTTTAAAATAAAGCACAGGAGGGGCTGGCCCCGTGGCTGAGCGGTTAAGTTCGCGCGCTCCGCTGCAGGCAGCCCAGTGTTTCGTTGGTTCGAATCCTGGGCATGGACATGGCACTGCTCATCAGACCACACTGAGGCAGCGTCCCACATGCCACAACTAGAAGGACCCACAATGAAGAATATACAACTGTGTACAGGGGGGCTTTGGGGAGAAAAAGGAAAAAATAAAATCTTTAAAATAAAGCACAGGAAATAATTTTGATATAACAGAAAACTAGGGAAAAACCTCTTACAGCCTCTCATCAGGAGGGGACCAACAGCAGAAGCGGACCTTGTCCTGTTAACAGATGAAAGAAAGCTAAGTTCCAGCTTTACATAAATACACTATTAATATTAAAGCTTATTTTAAAACCCTTATAGCAATTTTGTTTATTCTTATCCAGATGGATCACATATAAAGTTTCTTTCCAAAGATTTCTGTTTCACAAACCTTCTACAACTTTCTTCTCACATTCAGATTTCATCCTATCCTTTCTTTTCTTATTCTGGCCACCATTTTACTTTAGGACAAAATTAATTTCTTTTTCTTCAACAAAAAGGTATCCCCATACCTCATATGTTTTTCTAACTAACACACATCCTACTTTCTTTCATACAGAGATATTTCCTTATCATTACTAGTAGCTTTAATCACATATGTTAATTAGAATTCTTAACCCTTAGGATCCTTGATTCCTAGTGAAAACTAAGTAAGCAATTTTGGAATAGAAAATTTATAAATACATTTCATAATTTCTAGAATCATATGCCCTTTAAAATAGTGCAATCTTTCAATGTGGCACAAGATATAGTTACTAACAGACTCAATTTTTTCTTTGGTTTCTCTACAATAGGAAGCCAAAAGTACACAGATGTAAGTTTAGTAATTAATGTTTTAGTATTGTACCTTGTTTGGAGAATGATCCAGATATTCAATGAAATTCCGTCATTTAATTTAACTTAGCAGAAACTCTAAAGCTTTAAGTTACCCAAAAAGATTTGGAGATGCTATTTTTTTAAGCATACATACAATAAAACATAATTATTGCACCTAAAACTCTTATCCCATTTTCATCTATCTAAATAATTTGTTCCCAGCAATTATGTTTAGATTATTCATGAAACTTCATGAGACATTAGACAAAGTCAGCCATCATCTCAAGAGAATCTTTTTTTTTGGCTGATAAATTTTGCACCAGAAATAACATGCACTTATTTGACTAGTAAACCCAGGTAGAATAAAAATATAATATTTAATGCTGATAACTCTAGAGACATGCCTGTTTCAATTAAACCAACAAACTTAAACTAGCTTTAATTATGATATTTTTCCAGATCACGTGAACCTGAAAAGCATTTGGGTTAGTTTCTATTATATCCTGAGAAATTTTTTTTAGGAATACTTAATTTATATAAACATTTGATTTTCCTTAAGCTAATTAAATAAAACTCTTTTATAAACTAATTTTGTCAATACCATCCACAGGTAGAAAAATAGCACAAAACTATAACATACATACATGGACATACATAACATACAGATAAACACAGAGATCTTATAGCCTTATTTTAAAATTTTGGCCATATCCCATGTGAAAAACTCCTAAGAATTTTCTAGCAGATGGACTAAGTTACCTGCTCAGGTGGCCAAACGTTTTTTTAAATTTTACCAAATGTTTTTTATTTGCATGCTGTAAGGATTCTTTTAGAGCTGTTTTTGAAGTCATTTTGCCTTGTAGAAACTTCTGCCTCTAGATTACTTTTGGTTAAGTTGGTTCATTTAGTTAGAAATGTACATGAGGATGCACCACAGTTTTTAAACATAAAACCAGCTAGGGCCCTTGAAGCGGGGGTAGGGGGAGCGGCCCTCAAAGCATTTAGATGCCTGGGATCTCCTTTTTCAGAGGTTTTTCTCTAGAGCAAAAGAAAAATTCCTAAAGCCTGATTCAAAGGAATCATGGCAAATGCTAGCCCACTTACAATTGGCCTAATTATACCAACAAGTACTCACGGAAAGGACAAAGCCCTTATAGAGAAGGGACAAAGTCTGTATAAAACAGATACCAAATCAAGCCAGAGAACTCAAAATGCAAAGAGAGGGGAGATCAAATCTAGAAGAAAACTTACACCCAAACTCCAGGGTCGTCAAGAAAGCAGAAAGCTCAATGGCTCTGTGGGTACTAGTACCTATTTGCTCACCAGCCTCAGAGTTGTTGGGGGTTTTCTCTGGATCCCACTTCTGATGACCATGTAATGTTGACCTAAACAAATAAAACAGCCAGTTATTTTACCAGCAAAATGGGTTTATTTGGGAATAGCAGAGTAATTGCAATTCAGGACAAGCAAGCTATAGCAAAAGCCATAGGCATGTCCAGCAAATGAATGAGAACCACACTGCTTTATAGAGAAAAAGGAGGAAGTTGGGAGGGGTTGTTTTGAATGATAATCCATTGGAGGAAAGTGAGAGTTCAGGGTGGTGATGGTTTCTCATTGGCTGAGTTGCTGGGCAAGGAGGAAATCTTCCTTCCTCCTGCTGGGGAAGTAACTGACAACTTCCTGTTGGGATCTGTAATTGACCTCTTCCTGTTTGGGGTCTGTAATTGATGTGGAGTAGTAGTGTGTGAAGCTCCCCCTTCTGGCCTCCTGACCCCATTTTAAATAAAGTTTTTTGAATTCTGTTTCACAAGACTGACAGCTAGAAACAGAAGGAGAGGTACCAAATTTCCGGTTCTAAATTAAAGAAGTAGTGAATTATCAGGTAATGTAATAATTGAGATACTTTTATTTTTCAGAATCATGTTTAAAATATCTTCAACATAATACACATGTAATAATATCTTCCACATATGTGAGTATGTAAGCATATTTCCTGTGTGTTTACTGCTCCTGCTGCTCTTTCTAATCTCTGCTTTTTCCTTCTTCTCACTGCCCAAATCAATAGACCCAGCCCACTTGCTTTAGAAGCACACTTGTAAAGCAAAATTTTCCATATCCAGAAACTAGACAAGACTCAGACTGGGGAAGAGGATGGAGCTGTGAAAAGAGAGACTAGGACAAGGGACGAGGGGAAATAGAGGAGAACCTGAGTCCTGGCAAGGAAGGGAAGAGAGAGAGTCCATCACAAGTGCCAGGGAACCGTGTGGAAGGGACTCTATGCCCAGATTGAATAGAATGAAGACCATCAGCAGCCAGCTCACAAACCAACCACCTTCCAACAGTACTTACAATGGACTGAATGTTTGTGTCCCCCCAAATTCATATGTTGAAATCTTAACCCCTAATATGGTGGTATTAGGAGGTGGGGCCTTTGCGAAGGAATTAGGTCATGAGGGTGGAGCCCTCAAGAATGGGATTAGTGCCCTTATAAAAGGGATGCCAGGGAGTGCTCCTGCCGTCTTTTTGCCATGTGGGGATACAAGGAGAAGCTGGCAGTCTGCAACCCAGAAGAGGGCCCTCACCAGAACCTAACCATGATGGCACCCTAATCTTGGGCTTTCAGCCTCTAGAACTGTGGGAAATAATTTTCTGTTATTTATAAGCCACTCAGTCTATGGTATTTTTTTACAGCTACCCAAAGAGACTAACACAGTACCTGAGGGCAAAGAAAGCTGCCAGAACAAGAGTAGGGGTGAGGGTGGGAGTGAGGGTAGTTTCCTGAAGAAGGAGTCTCACCCTGAACAAAGATGGCACAGACTAATTTGAAATTCCTATAGGAGCCCAGCAGAAATAGACACATTACTCCTACTTTAACATGTGACTGTGATATGGGGCATGCTTCCACCACAGTTTAGTAAAAATAAAGAAAACGTGACTATAATTCTGTTGGTTGATGATTTTTCTTACATCTCAGCCCCTCTTCTCATTTATGTTGCCTGTCTGGCCTCTGCTCTGGGCCTCAGTACTTCAACCAAGAGCAGTCAGGAGGAACATCATGCACATTGCTGAGGGGTACAACCTCTAGTCTATAGTAAGAGTCTTGGCTGTAGTGCATCCACATACTCGGGATTATTTTTGCTGATTTGAACTTAACTATTTTTAGCCATGCATTGCCGCTTAAATTATACCATGTGTTTAAAGGAAATTGCTTCTTATAGATATATGCTCTTTAGAAGCTGGGCACACTTTAAATGATCTTGAATCCGATCTTTAAATTAGTTTTTGCAATTCTATCATTTTGTTTGACCTTTTATATTAAAAAAATAAAATTACTTTTCAATGGCAAAAAATTAAAGAAAAAATAGTATGAGGAATGGTATTATTAGAGATATGATAGTAATGCCAAAAAGACTAAAATCAAATAATTAATAGTAGTTGTCTCTGGAGACGAGAGTCAAGGGAGGGAGAAGTGAGGCAGAAGACGACTACATTTTTATTGTGAGCCCTTCCCTACTATTTTTAAAAACTTTGATAAAATGGTGATTCGATGGACCTATCATAACATATCTTCAATTGTTGATTTTATTTAATAAGGAAATAAATAATTTTCTACTCTCTTAAATTTTCAGAAAAAAAGAAAGAAAACATCTTTCCAAATTTGGGATTCAGTGTTAAAAGTTAATCTATAAATATTATACATACTGTATTTAACTTTAACAAATAATAATATAGTATATAGATAATAATAGAGATTATCATATATTTCATTAAATTATATATTTAACCCTAATTGATAATATAAATATAATATCTATTTAATAAGTATATTTTCTAAGAGAATTTTTATTCTTAAAAGTTTATTTTAAATATCTGACTTTAAAGACTGCTTGTTTAGTATTAACTAAGTTTGAGTGGAGGAAACATTTTCCATTGTTAAGAGTGTGGTGGAGAGTAATAGACTGGTAGGAATGCTTCTTTGGAATTTGTTTAAATAGAAAAACATTCTCAGGTGGACAAAGGGGTCTGAGAGGTTCTTACTCAAGAAACTCTTTTAATACAAAATTGTAAACTCACTTGATCAGAATTTAGTGCAAATTTTTTTTCTCATGTTAATACTTACTAGCATTCATGGGATATTTACCATGTGCCTGACATTGTGCTATACACATGACACGCACTGAATAATTACATGCGATTACGTACATTTTATGTGAACCCTCACCTCAATGCTCTTATTTTATCTCCATTTCACAGATGATGAAAAGGAAGATGAGAGACACCAAGAAACTTGATTAAGGATCCAGAAGTGGTGTCAGTGGTGAAACCAGAATGTAACATTTGGTCCTATCTGGCTCCAGTGCCCATGTGCTGTCTCCTTGCCTGTGGTCACTAGGATTTGATCTGTGGAGGACAAGCCAGGTGGATCTTAAGTTTGCCTTAGTTCCCCATGTAATTTGGCTTTCCCCACTGCCCCACACCAATCACCCTTTTAAATTACTTGAGCAAAAATCTAGTCTTATTCCTCTTTATTTTGTAAGTGCTTAGCACAGAACAATAACAATTACAATGATAAGCTAAGCTTATTAAGTTCCTATTAGATGCCAGGTGTGATACAAGACACAGACATTATCATTTAATAGGGCTTTGATAAACGTGTTGAACTGACTGTGGGCTGGCAGTCACCCTTCCCATGGTTTTAGCTGTGTGCCTCTCTCCTGGTGCTCAGTGTCTGGCAATCGCTGTCCTGTGATTTTGCCAACTGAAATGAAACTTTATTTTTTTTGAGGAAGACTGGCCCTGAGCTAACACCTGTGCCCATCTTCCTCTACTTTATATGTGGGACGCTGCCACAGCATGGTGTGCCAAGTGGTGCCATGTCCTCACCTGGGATCTGAACTGGCAAACCCCAGGCCGCTGAAGCGGAACGTGCGCACTTAACCGCTGTGTCACCGGGCCGGCCCCATGAAATAAACCTTTCTTCTTCCTCCAGTAGGTCGTCTAATAGGTGGAACACAAATATTTCCCAGACTATGTTTCTGCCCCTATTTGTGGCTTTTACTATGAGGACTGTACGTTGCAGCATGTATTATGTGCAAATACCTTTCTGCCTAATTGTTTTCTGAGTACTGCAATCCCTGGATCAATATAGAAAGAAAGGATCTGATCGATCTAATACTTTCACGCAAGAAATATTCACTGGAAAGTATGAGTTAAGCATTATAATAGACTCTCAGGGACACAAGGTGAATAAGACAGGCATATTGCAAAGGAGGGTTTTATTTTTTATTTTTATTTATTTTTTTGTGAGGAAGATTGGCCCTGAGCTAACATCTGTTGCCAATTTACTCTTTTTGCTTGAGGAAGATGGTCCCTGAGCTCATATCCATGCCAGTCCTCTACTTTGCATATGGGACACCGCCACAGCATGGTTTGATGAGCAGTGTGTAGGTTCACGCCTGGGATCCAAACCTGCGAACCCCAGGCCACCAAAGTGGAGAGCATGAACTTAACCACTACACCAATGGGCCAGCCCCTGCAAGGGGTGATTTTAAACAAAAGAAAATTGATGGGGGTGGCAGTAGGGAAAGTGGGGAAAGCATAATGGCTGCCTCAAAAATCAGTGCCCACCAATGGCCAATAGACTTTGAATTTCTGAAATGGTGAACAAGACAGTGGAGAAAAATGAAAGACATTCTCTCTGTTAAAGCAGGCTGGTTTGTTCAGTTTCCACAGCACATAACAGGTTCTCCCCCAGTTGCGCTTACAGTCTGTTTCTAGTAGACTTAGTTAGTAAACGTTTCTCCTGTGTTCTGATAATAGCCTTAGCTGTTGGGGAGGGTGTGAGTCATCAGCTTCCTTTTCTTCATTGGCATAACATTACAGATTGACGGAGCCAGGATGGAATCTTGGTTACCCATATGGAACAAAGTAAGATTAGATCCCTATTTCACGTCAAACGTAAACATATTTCAGATGGATTAAAGACATGAATGTGAAAAGAAAAACTTTAAAACATCTAGAATGAAATATAGGAGAGTATCTGTATGACCCTGCATGGAAAAATGCTTTTTTAAACAAGACATAAAGAACAAACCATAAAGGAAAATATTAATAAATTGACTGTGCATCAGAGGATACCTTTCAAAAAGTGAAAAGACAAACCATGGATTGGGAGAAAATATTCACGGTACCTATTACCAACAAAGAATTGGTATCCAGAATGTATCAGGGAACACCTCGAAATCAATAAGAAAAAGGGGAAACAAGCCAATCGCAAAGTGAGCAAAGGATTTGAATAGGGAAGCCACTGAAGAGAAATCCCAAAGTCCAATAAACATTTGAAACGATGCTCAGTCTCATTAGTAACAAGGAAAATGCAAAGTAGATAATGAGATACAATTTCAGACCTGTAATATTGGCAAAAATTAAAACATCTTGTTACCAGCTACCAACATAGGTTCCTTTCTTTCTTTCCAACTCTTCAATGCATTTTCAAAGGTTTTTTCCCCCTTAATTTAATCCAGCATTAAAAAAAAAGTAGTGGAGTTTTTCCCAGGGATATCTCATCTATGTTACTGCTGCGAATTGAACTTATGTGTTCTTTTCAAAAGATTATTTGAAATCATATCGGGGATTTGCTTTAAAATAATTCCATCAACAAAGAAGAGACAAGATTGGTTAAATATTGAAGCTGAGTGATAGGTACAAAGGAGTTCATCGTGCTATTCTTTCTACTTTGTGTTTGTTTGAAAAAATCCTTAATAAAATTTTTTTAAGGAGACACAGTGAGAAAAGGAGAATCCAGATGTTTGATGACAAAATGGCTCCCTCTCCCACTCCCCTCAAGGGCTGTCTAACCTAGACCACTTTTCAGCCTCCGGCCACGGGGTTGAACCCCTTCCACTCTCAGTACATATAAAAATATAGATATATGAAAATAAAAATTACAGTTTACCCATACCTATTATTTATTGTCTTTACTCTGTCCCAGATGAATATCCTCACAATGGACGCAGTCAGAAGGTATCACTAATTTCTCCATTTACAGATGAGGAAACAGAAGCTTAGCTAGATTGAAAGTAACTTGTTGATCATCACATATTCCACCAGTGGTGGAGCCATTAATTAAAATTCAATGACTAAAAATGATTCTGTCTGTCCACAAAACTCCTGCTCCTCACCACTACAGTCGATTGCCTCCCCCACACCATACTTTACTGAGAAGAAAGAAAAAAACAAAGGCATGAACTCCTTCCCCTCCATTTGGAACTTTTCAAAGTCTCTTCTCCCCCCTCACTTAGAGGAAGAAGTGTTTCTTCTCTGTTCCCCTTCCCTGTTCTGTGATTCCACTGCCATTCGCTGACCCTCCTCCGCCTCCTCCACCTTCCAGACCTGCATCATCCACTTCCTGCTGGGAATTTTCTACTGGGCATTTGCTGCAAGCAGCCCTTGTGGCCAGAACTTCATCATGCCCACTGCCAGTGCCAGAAGAGAGGCATGAGGCCTCGAACACTGGAGGAGCCTCCTAACTGCTTCCTTTCTTCCAGCCTCATCTGTACCTCACACAGGTTAGCTGCCCTAAAACACTGCTTTGTGTTGATCCTGTTCAAAAACCTTCAAGTCATCCTGAACTTACAGCTAGAATGACACACACGTGCCACAGAAGAGCTCCTCTGTGCCCTGCTGCCACCCTTCACTCTGATCTGAGCGCACAGCGCTAATAGACCACAGCACTCTTCTTGCTCAACTCAGTACTCCTGGAAATCCCATCCAGTCAGAGGTGTGCACAGGAGACCTTCTACTTTATAGTGACCTAGAGCCCTGAGGATAAACTCCTGTGCTGTGTGGTCAAGGCCCTCCCCAATAATGGTTGCCTTCTTTCAGTGACATCTCAATTGATACTTACAGGAACCCTCTCTTCTAGCCAAACCACTTGTTTCACCGTCCCAAGGACGTGCCTGGCACTTTCCCACCTTGGCTTCTGCTCTTTGCTCATGCTGTTTTCCCAGATTTGTTTTCCATACCCTCTTCTCTATGTACCATACTTCCCTCCCCACCAGGTCCAGCTCAGATGCTAATTTCTATACAAATCCCTCTCGATTGCCTCCACGGGACATGCCATCTCTCCCCTTTAAACCACTCTCTATTGTCTGGCCCATCTCTCACTGCCTGACAATGGCCACTTACAAGTCTCTGTCTCTCTCTCTAGTACCATCCCTTTATCTCTTATACCCCATAGCTTAGAGGAGGATGTTAGAAACACAATCTCGTGTTCTTAATTTCCCAGGTTTTAGAAACAAAAGTGCAGAGAGGGTAAGGGATTTATTCGAGGTGACACAGTAAGTTAGAGCAGGCCTGGGTATAAAACATCAATTTCTGGATGCCCCCTCAGCATCATTCTCCCCACACTATGCTACTTCCTTCACCACCTAAGGCTGACTTCCTTGCCGGAAGAGAAGGTATTTTATACTTCATATACATACCCGTCCTTCCCTCCCACACACATGTGTAGTGTACAGAGTTGCTTTATAAGTATTTGTTGATAATGAAAAGACAGTCCCACTTGGAACTACAGTATTTGTGTAGTCTCAAATATGAAAACAATTCTCTTTTCTTTGAGAAGGGGAGCATTTCTTTTTCTCTCTTTCTTCCTTTTCTTCTTTTTTTATTGCGGTAACATTGGATTATAACATTATATAACTTTCAGGTGTACATCATAATATATTTCAAATTCTGTGTAGGAACATTTCAACATATAACCAGAGAAAAGCAGTAATAAAAAAGAAATGCATTTAAATACTCTGATAAAATCATCTCGTTCTCAGAAACACAAAGAAAGGATACCACCTCCCTTTGCCCAAGGCCATTTTGAGACGGAGTAGATCAATCTGATGTCTTTCTTTTCTTACTGCCAGATAATTCTGCTCAAAAGTTCATTGCAGAGATTAGATGTGGTGACTGTGATACTTAATTTAACTAAGATGTATTTGGACCAATTGCATGCAGGACTTGTTCTCAGCCAGAGGGGGAGATTCAAAAGTGAGAGCCTCATGAATTAACTAGGAGATAGTCACACATAAAAGTGACTCGAGGGGCCGGCTCCGTGGCCAAGTGGTTAATTTCGCACGCTCTGCTGCGGCGGCCCAGGGTTCAGATCCTGGGCGCGGACATGGCACCGCTCATCAGGCCACGTTGAGGTGGTGTCCCACATCCCACAACTAGAAGGACCTGCAACTAAGATATACAACTGTGTACAGGGGGGAGTTGGGGAGATAAAGCAGAAAAAAAATTAAAAAAAAAAAAGAAAAGAAAAAGTGACTCGAGGGGCCAGCTCAGTGGCACAGCGGTTAAGTGTACACACATTCCGCTTTGGCGCCCCGGGGTTCACTGGTTCAGATCCCAGGTACAGACATGGCATCCCTTGGCAAGCCATGCTGTGGTAGGCATCCCACATATAAAGTAGAGGAAGATGGGCACAGATGTTAGCTCAGGGCCAGTCTTCCTCAGCAAAAAGAGGAGGATTGGGAGCAGATGTTAGCTCAGGGCTAATCTTCCTCAAAAAAAAAAAAAGTGACTCAACCTCAAGACACAATCTCAAGGTGCTCTGCTGGAGGGTCTTACAGAAATAGCCAGGAAGCACTTGAAAACTTCTTCTACCTCACTGGTAATCAAAGACAAGCAAATTTACATAATAATAAATATCATTATTCCCTGATCAAATCAGCAAGGTTTTTTGTTTTAAATCATAACAACTAGCATTGACTATGTTACTGCCCAAGGTGGGGATCCTCTGCTCAATGCAAGACATACCAACAGTCAAGAGGCAAGGTGGTAGGAGAGAAAGCATTTTTATTACAGCTTGCTAGCAAGGGGGAAGATGGTGGACTAATGTCCTAAGGAACCATCTTACAGAGCAAAGACTGCAGGCCAGTTATGTCGGGGCTGCTGTGTGGGTCAGGGAGGCATCTGATCTCTGGGTGGGGGCAGACTTTGGGTCTTAGTTCCTGATAATCTTTTGTTTTACTGGATCTTCATCAGAGACCAAAGCAACACCCTATACCCAGATCTTTCAGTTGTCATAGATGATGGCTATCAGCATAGACTCTCTGCCCTGGAGTCATCACATTCCTAAGGAGCTCAAAGGAACAAAGTTATCACAACTAGCAGGGGCCATGAAATCTACAGAGCATGCATATCTCCTGGAGGGTGCATATCCGGATGGGTTAGTTAATCAGGTCATTCCAAGTTACAGTATGGTTTATTTTCTACAATATGGCTTCCCTTATGTCAACCTTGTGTTGAGCTGGTATCAGGCAGAGTTTGGGGAAATGGGCTCTCAAACAGCGGTGGTGGAAGATCCTTTCAGGTGGATGATTTAGCAAAATTCTTAAAAACCTTAAAAATGCACATATCATTTCACCTAGCAATTCGATTTCCCCAATTAGACCTAATAAAGTCTGTTTTCCAAAGATTTTGCTACAAAGATATTCATTGTATCAATATTTTTACTTGTAATAGTGAAAAACTGGACACAATCTAAATAATGATAACTAACAATTGTGTATTTGCTGTGTCCTAGATGCTTGTCTGATCACTTTGCATAGGCTAATTCATTCAGACCTTACACACAACTCAATGGGGACGTACTAATAGTATTATCATTCCCATTTTACAGATGAAGGACTGAGGCACAGAGAGGTTAAGAAACCTGGTCATACACCTAGTAAAGGGAAGAGTCAGGATGCAGCCCCAGCAGTCTAGCTCAAAGCCCATACTCTTAACCATTCCACTCCACTAGCTCTCCAATGTAAACAGACAATAATAGGAAAATGGTTAAAATCAGTAATGCTCAACATGTGTGTGTGTGTTCGTGTGTGTGTGTGTGTGAGAGAGAGAGAGAGAAAGAGAAAAGAAGAGAGAAAGAGGGGGAGGAAGAAGGGAGGGAGGGAATGACTGTGTGTCAGAGGCAGGAGAGTTGTGTCATGAGAGTGTATCCAAATTACTTAGGGCCTCTCTTACTGGTGGGAATGTGTTGTATTCCTTGGGAGTAAAGAGGAGGGGAGAAAAGGGACAGAACCCCTGGGTTGCATGAATTATAGCACAAACACTATGCAATCATTAAAAATTACAATATATAATTATATTGAGTTGTGTTCTAGAGCAGTGCCTTTCAAACTCTTTTGACAGGACTTCTATTAAGAAATAAACATTTTGCATCACAACCATGCCCATCTGTAACAGGTTGAGGGTAATCTGGCTCCCACCAGCACAACTGTGCTAATTGTTTTTGGTGGGTATCTATTCTTATGTCATGCCAGTTTTTAAATTTTTTGAATATCATATACATTGTTTTATACACACACACACACACACCCCTGACTTAAAAGTTTCATGAAGCAATACTCAATCTTTGTGTGACACTCATGTTTTCTCTTCTCTTTAATTCTTTTCGGTTCTGCTCCATTCTGTTTCATTCCACTCTATTCCATGCTTAAAATTCTGGTTGTCAGCCTCTATTGATTTCATCATCCTAAATTAATGTACCCATAATTTGAAAACAATTCCAGAAGAAAATCATGGCGCTTGTAATACCCGAAATTTCCACAAGAGGACACCACAATTCTAGCCGGACACATTTTATACCAAAGGCTCTACCCCCGGGAGAGGGAGACGGGGAGGACAGGGATGTGGTCACTGGGCCAGGAATGGGCACCTGGCCCAAGGACAGCCAATCTCTTGAGCATTAACCAACTAAAGACCCGACACAAAAAGCCCCGCCCCTAGGAGATTATCAGGATCCATCAGTCTCAGGAATCTGAAACGGAAACTGCAGAGAGATTTAAGTGGTTGACAGAATAAGGGTAAAGGTGAAAATCCGTCAGATAAGGAGAGGCTAGAAGGGTAATAATGCGTCACGAATAAGCCAAAGGTTTCAATACGTTCAAGTTATGGAGAAGAAGACAATGAAAAAAACAGAAGCTATAAGGAGCTAAAAAAAACCCAACTCCCGGCAGGGAAGCCTGTCGACGGGGAGAGGGCGATACACGCTGCAGAGCGGTCACAGCAATGGCGGAACCTCACCGGGAGACCTCGAGCTCCGCCGCCAGCCTCCCCGGAGCGTCCGGCTCGCTCCGTGAGCTCGTTCTTGGCTTCCCTTCCGAGGAGTGTCATGGGTCCCTGTGTTCCTTAGTGCTGGGCGTCCTTACAGGAAACTCTTCCTCCTTCTGCTGACCTCGCAGCAGAAGCGTCTCTGCTGTTTCTTCCTACGAGAGAGTCTAATTGAAAAAAGCAAAAGAGAAAAATGGTCCCGGTATGTTAAGGATATCACTTAATAGCATTTCTTTAAAATGTAATTTTGTTTTAAAATGTATAATATAAAATCCGAAAGGATATACATCAAGATATTAACAGTGGTTATAGCTGAGAGAGGATCTTGTGAGCATACTTTTTTCTTTTGCACAAATATCCTTTTTTCCTAAAATAAACATGTAGTAATTGTTTGATGTTTTAAGTGCAGTGCTCATTAAAAGGAAAGAAAATTTTAAAAACCAATATATTTTTATAGATAACAGTACAAGATTGCTCAGTGTCTCCAGAAGGATCATGTGATTTGGGCTGGGCCCCCGAAGCCTTGCAAGGTATAGGTGTCCTGGGCACTTTCCTCGAAGGGGCCACCCTGAGTGGGTCCAAGAGGCTGGTGCCTATGGGGAATACTGGAAGACAGTGGGGGGCTGACTGGAGCTGAAGCAGAGGACCCCAAGATCGTGAAGGACACAAAACTTTGAATATATTTGGTGGAGATTGTTTTTTTTTTAGACTTCTAAAAATTATGCAATATTTGATAGATATTTAAAAAGATGTAATTTATATGTAAGTTATAGAGCATAATAATAAAACAACAGAAATATATCCATTACTCAACTTAAAACACAGGACATGACTAATACCTTTGAGACCCTCATATACCCCTCTGTGAACCCATCAAGCTCCTGCCCTTCCAAAAGTAACCATTTTTCTGAATTTCGTTTTTAACATTTCCCGTATGGTTTTATTGTAAATGTATACATCTTTAATAATAATAATAGCTAACATTCTTTGAGTGCTTCCTCTATGTAAGTCACTATTCTAAATTCCTTACATATTTTAACTCTAATCCTCACAACAACAGTAAAGGTGAATATTGTTATCATCTGCATTCAGCAGATGAGAAAACTGAGGCACAGAGAGGTTAAGTGACTTGCTCAAAGTCACACAGCTAGTTAATTGTAAACCCTGGTTTCAAACCAAGGCAGTCTGCTCTAGCTTTTGTACCCTTACCTACCTATTCTACCTACTCTTAACAATATATTGCCATTCTACTTATGTTTAATCACATACAAATAGAATTCTACTGTCTTAGTTTTGTTTGCCCGGAAGCACAGTCTGAGATAAGGATTCTCATGCAAGTAGTTTATTTGGGAGGTGAGCCTCTGTATTAGTCAGGGTTCTCCAGAGAACTAGAACTAATAGTATATAGAGAGAGAGATGTATATAAGAGGAAATCTATATTTATTATGGGAATTGGCTCACATGGTTATGGAGGCTTAGAAGTCCTGCCTTCTGCTGTCTGCAAGCTGGAGACCCAGGAGAGCTGCTGGTGTGGTTCAGTCTGAGTCTGAAGGCCTGAGAACCAGGGCCCAGTGTGTACGTCCTGGTCCGACTCTGAGAACTGGAGAACCAGGAACACAAATGTCAAGAGACGGAAGAAGATGGGGTCTCAGCTCAAGCAGCGCGAGCTAACGTGCCCTTCCTCTGCCCTTTCGTCCATTCGGGTCCTCGGCAGATTGGACGATACCCACCTGCAGTGGTGAGGGCACTCTTCTTTGCTCCGTCGACTCATTCAAATCTCTTCCGAGACACCCTCCCAGACACACCCACAAGTGTTGTACCAGCTGCCTGGGCATCCCTTAGCTCAGTAAAGTTGACACAAAAAATTAACCATGACAGCCACAAAAACCCAGTAAAAGAGTGGGGAACTGAGACAGGGAAGGAAAAACAGCCGACGAAGAAGTTACCCCTGTGGGCGACTATATATGTTAATGACACTGAGGAACCAGAATAGAGTATACACTTTAGAATTAACCCACCCAAGCGGGAAGGGGGCTGGAGTATTTATACACCAACTCCTGTCCATCATTGGTTGGAGGCTGCTCCCAGAGGGCGTTAATTCCATGGCACTTTTGGCCTGTCGTGTTTGTAGGCAGAGCAGGCTTCGCAAACAGAGAAACTTCTCTGGCAAAGGGTTGAAATTACTGAGAGTTGGGGGCTGGAATCTCCTGTGCTGAAATGGTGAGGCCTAACAGGATATGAGCAGGGCACTTCCAGTGTCTGTGATGCACTCCACGAGCATTCTGCAACTTGCTTGTTTTGGTTGCTGTTCATTACCAAGGCTGTGAGAGTCTGCCACGTTGGCATGTTGATACGTAGAACTGTGGTTCATTCATGTTCACTGCTATATTCCATTGTGTGAATATATTCCATTTATTTGTCCATTCTTTCGTTAATGGACATTTGGGCTGATTCCACTTTTTTGTTATCACAAATAACGTTATCTTGAACCTTCTTGCACAAGTCTCTTGCTGTGTTTGTGCAAGAGTTACTCCTATACACTTAGGTTTAGAATTTTGGGGGTAGGAAATATTTGCATCTTAACTTTTACTGTCTAATAAGTACAGTAGTTTTCCAGTAGAGGTACCAGCCACAGAGTGTATTGCCTAATGTTTCATATCTTTGCCCAAAATGGTATTTTCAAACTTTTAATTTTTGCCAGTCTGGTGGGTATAAATAGTGAAAGTTCTTCATCTTTTGGGGATATATAGACTATATATATATATATATATATATATATATATATATAAAACTATATATTTATATATAAAAATATGTATTATATTATATATTTTAAATTTACAAGTCAGGTAGATTCAAGTTCACTACTGGTTTCTGTCATTATAATTTAAATTGACTGAGAAGAAAGGTTGGATAATAACACTCGGAGTTGTGACTATAAATGAATGAAATTGTTTTGCCTGCGTAACTTGAATGATGGTTAATTTTATGTGTCAACTTGACTGTATCCTGGGGTGTCCAAATATTTGGCTAAACGTTATTTCTGGGTGTGTCTGTGAGGGTGTTTCCAGATGCAATTAGTATTTGGATCAGTGGACCCAGTACAGCCGTTGGCCATCTCCAGTGTGGATGAGCATCATCCAATCTGTTGAGGGCCTGAATAGAACAGGAAAGTGGAGGAAGGAAGAATTCAGCCCTTCCTGTCTGATTACTTGAGCTGGGACATGGTTCTTCTTCTGCCTTCGGCACACCCCCGGCTCAGACCTTTAAATCTGGACTGGAATCTACATTATCAGTTTCCCCGGTTCTCCCTGAGACCTTTAGACTCGGACTGAATGACATGACCAGCTCTCCTGGGTCTCCAGCTTGCAGATGGCAGGTCATGAGACTTCTCAACTTTCATAATTGCATGAGCCCATTCTTTGTAATAAATCCCTTTATATAGATATTTTATTGATTCTGTTTCTCTAGAGAACCTTGACTAATACAACTTGCCACAGGTTCTAAGGTCAATTAAAACAAAAGGAGACTTTCAAAACTGTGAGTGAAGTTAGCAACTTGAGTTAGATGTAGTGTCTAAGGATGACATTGTAGGATTACACTGAAGTTCTGTGTGCCTATTAAAAAGTCAGTGTCCTTATTTTATAGGTAGGTCTCATATATGCAGGTGATAGGTTTCCTTCTCCATACTCTTACTCAATAATTCTCCTAAGACCCTTTTCACTTTGGACCAAGTGGTTTTCCTAGGGGACTTATAACAGGAGAAAGCTTTGTCCACATTAATAAATTCTTATGACATCTTTAGTGAAGGAGGAAGTAGTTCCCAGTAGAAGTTCCCAGTATTAGTTTCATAGGACTGTCGCAAGAAATTACGACAAACTGGGTGGCTGAAAACGACAGAAATTTGTTCTCTTATAATTCTGGAGTCCAGAAATCCAAAATCCAGATGGCTGCAGGGCTGTTTCCTTCCGGAGGCTCTGAGGGAAGATCCATTCCCCGCTTCTCTCCTAGTTTCTGGTAGCTGCCAGCATAACTTCAATCTCTGACTCTGTCTTTGCGTGGGTTTCTTCTCTGTGTGTTTCTATATGGCCTTCTTCTAAGGGCACTGGTCATTGGATTTAGGGTCTACCCTAATCCGGGATGATCTCATCTCATCTCATTCTTACCTTAATTACACCTGCAAAGACCCTTTTTCCAAATAAGGTCACAGCCACAGATTTTGGGTACACATATCTTTTGGGAGTCCACAATTCAACCCACTACAGGAGGCAACAGAAGACATTGTCATCAGGAGAAGGTAATAACTTAGATATTCAGAGGTTCTGCTCATATCTCTCTTCTAGTGGGTGGGGTGGGAAAACACCATGCTGAGTGATATAGATGAGATTTCATCCTTTGTGTATTCTGAGAGTTAATACCGTTTCCCTAAATAGAGGCTTGGTGACAGATGTCTGCCCTCACCATAGGGATTGTCAAGGAACCTAGCCAAGGGGAAGTGGTGTTAATATTTTCACTGGGAAGAATATAAGAATATTTTCCTCCAAGAAGGAAAAATATATGTGCTGTTGGGTGGATAGACTGCAAGAGAATTGCATTATCTTGGTTATTATTTATTTTTTCTTCCCAATCTTAATGTCTTTCTTAAAAAAAAAAAAGCTTCACAAAGTTCTTCTCTAGAAAATAAACTTATACTGTAATGTTCTATTTATTTTACTAAAAAAGTCAGAATAATGAAAAAATGTTAACTTTTTCATTTTTGGTGGTTTTTCTTGTTCTTTTTTTACTATTATGTATTTTTACAATTAAAAAGTTAATTTGATAAATTTGCCGTAATTAGCAAGAGACATAGATATTGTGTTGAGCAATACCATTGACTTCTTCAGATGTTTATTTTTCACCATGAACCTAGATTTCTAAGCAATAAGATAGTCGCATTCCTGTCTAGTCTCCCTTAAAAATTTAACGTGATGTTATTCTAAGTGTGATTTCCCCATTGTTATGTCTATTTAGAGAATAAATTATGTAGTACGGAAGGCGCCTACAGCAAGGCTTGAGTGTGTGCAGTGCTGTGCTTACAGACTAAAAATATCAGTTATCACAGAGAAAGCACCTTTGTGAAAAAGATTTAACCCCCCCCCAAAGGCCAAAAATATCCAATGTCACTACATAAAAAGCTAATATAACTACACTGCATCTGTGAACTACCTTTATATTTGTTTTCCTTCTTTTCTCCCCTTAACTTTAGGCTATTCTCTCTTATGCCAAAAAGTCACGTGATTTTAGTGTCAGAGATCTTAGAAAAACCCATCTATCGGTTCTGTCGTTCTCATTTCACAAGGAAGAAGTGGAAACTCTGAGGGTTAAATACATAACTGAAGGAGACACACAGCCAGGGCCGGGTGCACACTTCTCAAGCTGAATGCCTGAACTGTAAACAAGTTACTCAAAATCATTATCAGGAATATTCTAGATCTGGAATGAAATGGTAACAAAAAGTAACTGTCTGATGTCATGCCTATCATTTTTTCCCATGCTTTCTTAAGAAATGTATTATAGTTCAAGACCTAAAAAATTCTCTACCTTGTCCTTGAATCTTTATTTTCAAATTTCTAACTCATGAAATTAATTATAGCACTCCTCCCTTATGGGGATATGTTTCAAGACTGTAGCAGATGCCTGAAACCTCAGATAGCACCAAACCCTATACATACTATGTTTCTTAAAGTTTAATTTTGACCCAGGCACAGTAAAAGATTAACAACAATAACTAATAATAAAATAGAACGATTATAACAATATACTGTAATACAAGTTATGGTAGATCTTAGCAAGTTCAACATATGATTTTTTTCTTTCCTTAATAAGTTGAGAATTATCAATTTTTTACTTAAAGGAAGCATGTTAAGGCTTTTCTTAAGCATATTCAAATTGCTGACATCGCTGCTTTTGCGATTTGGGGCCAATATTAAGTAAAATAGGAGTTACTTGAACACAAGCACTGCTATACCACACAGTCGATCTGATCACACAGATGGCTACGAAGTGACTAAGGGGTAGTTAGCATCTACAGCATAGATATGCTGGATAAAGGGATGATTCACATCCCTGCTGGAATGGAGCAGGACAGCTCAAGATTTCATCACACTACTCAGAATGGCTAGCAATTTAAAACTTACCAATTGTTTATTCCTGGAGTTTTCCATTTAATATTTTCAGACCATGGTTGACCATGGGTAACTGAAATGGTGGAAAGCAAAAACCACAGATAAGGGGGGGCTACTGTAGTTAAAACACACATGCACACACACACATACACACACACAATTTAAAACCCAGAAGTTATTTGAACTTCAATAAACTGTTCACCTGCTCAAACATCTATTCGCTCCTATTTGAGAGGACTGGCTTAAATCAGCATATTTGTTTAATTTCTCTGTGCAAATTTTGCACTTTCAAAGTGAGAACATCATTTCAGCTGTGGGCAATAGACCACTGCTTCAGATTTTATCTACTTCTATGGCAGAAGTATAATAAGTATAAGTCAATTATTAAAACAACTAAAAATTACTTTTTATCAGTTGTGGCTAATTGCAGAGAACAGCACTCCACAGTAGAAAAATCCATCGCACCACCAAGTCTCATTCAATTCCCACAGCAACCCTGAGGGGAAATTTTTTCCTTATTTTTTAGTGGAAATAAAACTGAACCTCTAAGATTTGCTCGAGGTCACAGTTTTCTACTACACATCAGCTTTATTTAAAAATAGAGAACTCCAAACAAAGTGTGTAGCTTAATTAATAGTATTAAACTAATGCTAATTTCCTAGCTTTGATAAATGTACCATAGTTGTGTAAAATGTTAACGTTGGGGAAAGCTGGGTGAAAGGTTAATTCTGGAAGTCTCTGTACTATCTCTACAACTTTTCTGTAAATATGAAAATATTTCAAAATAAATAAATAAGCCCTTTAATTATTCTCACAGTTTATGAGAATTTTAGATCTGGCAGGGTAAAATATAATCTTTCCTTTCACAGCTGAGGAAACTGGTGCCCTAGCTGACTTTCCTAAATGCAGACCAGAGACTCCCAAATACTAAGCTGGTTCTTTCACAACACATACCTGATTTGCAGGGGGCATGTAGAAATCTCATCCTTCTGTTCAAAATATTTTATCAGAATCTCTCTTCCACCATACAATGAAAAAGACATTCACACTCCAACAGAGGACATCCAAACACAACACAAAAGATGTGCAAGAGAGCCATGCAGCCATGCAATGGAGGGAGGAGAGGTTGGAGACCCCTTGGGGGAGATGGAATGAGGTAAGAGAAAACTTCACCCTCTACCCAAAAGATCGGGATCCTGGACTGTGGGCGACCTCTGAGAGGGAAGGAATGGAGGAAGGGATGTTCATTTGCAGGAACGTCAAAGATCCCTGAGGGCCCTTGCAGCCTGAGGGAAGTCCCCTACTGAGGTGAAAGCTAACATGAGGGTGACCTCATCAAGCCAACATCCCAGGAGAACAAATAGGAAGGGCAGAGTGAGAAAACCCCAAGATCACGCAGAAGAAAGCTCCCCTCCCTGCCATCCACTCAGCACCAGCTCCAGTGCCTGGGATCTTGGCAGAATACAGAGGGCTCAGAATACGCAGCTCTTGACACCCCATTCAGTGACATTAGGCTGTAACTGTGACCAAATAACACTATGATGTGCAAAAACAGAGCCACACCCTCTAGCAGTATCAAAAGTTATATTAAATCTCAAGACCAGAGAGAAAATGACAAGTACCCAGAAATCAGTCCTGAGGACACAGAAATATGTAATCTAAATCACAGAGAATTCAAAATAGCTATCATCAAAAAACTCAACAAGTTAAAAGAGATTGTAGAGAAACAATTCAATGAGTTCAGGAGCTACTTCACAAAAGAGATTGAAACTATAAAGAAGAATCAATTGGAAATATTGGAGATGAAAGACACAATGGAAGAGATAAAATAAAATATGGATTCCCTGCATGCTAGAGTGGACATCATAGAGGAGTGAATCAGCATAGTGGAAGATAGACATGTTGAAATGCTCCAGCTAGAGGAGGAGAGAGAACTAAGACTAAAAAGAAATGAAGAAAGTCTCTGAGAAATATCTGACTCAATTAGGAAATGCAACATAAGAATTATAGGTATTCCAGAGGGAGAAGAGAAGGAGAATAGAGCAGAAAGCTTGTTCAAAGAAATAATAGCAGAGAACTTCCCAAACCTAGGGAAAAAGTTGGAAATCCATGTGGAAAAAGCTATAAGATCTCTTTAAATATGTCAATATAAAAAGACCTACTGCAAGGCATATAGTAATGAAGCTGGCAAAAGTGAATGATAAAGAAAAAAATATTAAGGGCAGCAAGGCAGAAGAAAATAGCCTACAAAGGAGCCCCTATCTGGCTTTCAGTGGATTTCTCTGCAGAAACCTTAGGGGCTAGGAGAGGCTGGAATGACACATTCAAATCTTTGAAGGACAAAACTTTCAGCCAAAAATGCTCTATTTAACAAAAATATCCTTCAGATATGATGGAGAAATAAAATCTTTCCCAGATAAACAAAAGCTAAGGGAGTTTGTAGCCATGAGACACCCTCCCTACAGGAAATCCTCAAGAAGGCCTTCATACCTGAAAAGAAAAGAGAGAAAAGGGTTACAAAGCATGGAGTAAGGGGATAAATAGGTAGACAAAATTAGAATATTGTAGCTATACATCAGAACAAGTTAGCAAATACTAAAGAGTAGCATTAAAGATAAAGGGAAGGAAAATACCAAAAACAAAGAAAATATTGTCATTTTAGTCACAAACTCACAACAAAAGATGGAACAAGATGTGAAAAAACAACTTAGAAGGGGAATATGAAATGGACTGAATCAGTTTAGACTAAGGAAATGAAAGGCCATCAGAAAATGGACTATCTTATCTACGAGATTTTGAATACAAACCTCATGGCAACCACTGAAAAAAAGCAGAACAGAGACACAAATAATAAATAAGGAGAAAACAAAGAAACACAACATAAAAACTACATAACTCAATTGGTAGACCAAAATACACAGAACAAGAAACAAAGGAAATGCAGCAGAAGTGGAAAACGAGTGACAAAATGGCAGCATTAAGACTTCATATATCTATAATCATCCTAAATGCAAATGGATTGAATTCTCCAATAAAAGGACACAGAGTGGCAAGATGGATTAAAGAACAAGACCCAACAATATGCTGCCTCCAGGAAACACATCTCAGTTCCACTCGGGCTCAGAGTGAAGGGGTGAAGACAGTACTCCAAGCTAATGGCAAACAAAAAAACGCAGGTGTCGCAATATTTGTATCAGACAAAGTAGACTTCAAGATAAGACTGGTAAAGAGGCACAGTATATAATAATCAAAGGAACACTCCATCAAGAAGAAATAACACTTATAAATATCTATGCACCCAACACAGGAGCACCAAAGTTCATAAAGCAACTATTAACAAACCTAAAAGAAGATATTAATAATAACACAATAATAGTAGGGGACCTCAACACTCCACTCACATCAATGAATAGATCATCCAGACAGAAATTCAACAAGGAAACAGTGGAATTAAATGAAAAGCTAGACCTGTTGGGCTTAATAGATATATATAGAACACTCCATCCAAAAACAGCAGAATATATATTCTTCTCAAGTGCTCATGGAACATTCTCAAGGATAGACCATATGTTGGGAAACAAGGCAAGCCTCGACAAATTTAAGAAAATGGAAATAATAGCAAGCATCTTTTCCAATTACAATGCTATGAAGCTAGAAATTAATTACAAGAAAAAAGCTGAGAAAGGGAGAAAGATGTGGAGACTAAACAACATGCTATTGAACAAGCAATGGATCATTGAAGAAATTAAAGGAGAAATAAAAAGAAATATCTGGAGACAAATGAAAATGAAAACATACCATACCAACTCATATGGAATGCAGCGAAAGCCATACTAAGAGGGAAATTCATTGCAATACAGTCTCGCCTTAACAAACAAGAAAAATCCCAAATAAGCAATCTCAAACTACACCCAACTGAATTAGAAAAAGAAGAATAAACAAAGCCAAAAGTCAGCAGAAGGAGAGAAATAATAAAAATCAGAGCAGAAATAAATGTTATTGAAACAAAATAGGCAGTAGAAAGGATCAATGAAACAAAGAGCTGGTTCTTTGAGAAGATAAACAAAACTGAAAAACCCCTAGCCAGACTTACAAAGAAAAAAAGAGAGAAAGCTCAGATAAATAAAATTAGAAATGAAAGAGGAGAAATAACAATAGATACCACAGAAATACAACAGATTATAAGAGAATACTATGAAGAGCTATATGCCAACAAAATGCACAATCTAGAGGAATGGATAAATGCTTAGACTCTTACAGCCTCTCAAAGCTGAATCAAGAAGAAACAAATAATGTGAATAGACCAATAACAAGTAAAGGGATTGAAACAGTAATCAAAAGCATCCCCAAAAATAAAAGCCTGGACTAGATGGCTTCCCTGTAGAATTCTACCAAACTTTCAGAGACGATTTAATACCTATCCTTCTCAAGCTACTACAAAAAATTAGGGAAGATGGAACACTTCCTAACACATTCTACAAGGCCAACATCACTCTGATACCAAAGCCTGACAAAGACAACACAGAAAGGAAAACTACAGGCCAATATTGCTGATGAACATAGATGCAAAAATCCTCCACAAAATATTGGCAACCTGAATACAGCAATACATCAATAAGATCATACATCATGATCAAATGGGATTTATACCAGGGACACAGGGATGGTTCAACATCTACAAATCAATGTGATACATCACATCAACAAAATGAGGAATAAAAACCACATGATCATCTCAGTAGATGCAGAGAAAGCATTTGACAAGATCCAACAGCCATTTATGATAAAAACTCTTAACAAAATGGGGATAGAAGGAAATTACCTCAACATAATAAAGGCCATATATGACAAACCCACAGCCAACATCATACTCAATGGGCAAAAACTGAACGCCATCCCTCCGAAAACAGGAACAAGACAAGGATGCCCACTATCACCACTCTTATTCAACATAGTACTGGAGGTTTTGGCCAGAGCAATTAGGCAAGAGAAGGGAATAAAAGGAATCCAAAGAGGGAGTGAAGAAGTGAAACTCTGGCTGTTTGCAGACGACATCATCTTATATATAGAAAACCCTAAAGAATCCATCAGAAAACTAATAGAAATAATTAACAACTACAGTAAAGTTGCAGTGTACAAAATCAACTTGCACAAATTAGTTGCATTTCTATATTCTAATAATGAACTTACAGAAAGAGTGCTCAAGAATACAATCCCATTTGCAGTCGCAACAAAATGAATGAAGCATCTAGGAATAAATTTAACCAATGAGGTGACGGACTTATACAGTGAAAACTATAAGACATTATTGAAAGAAGTAGATGATGACATAAAGAGATGGAAAGAGATTCCATGCACATGGATTGGAAGAATAAACAGAGTTAAAATGTCCATACTACCCAAAGCAATCTACAGATTCAATGCAAGACCAATCAGAATCCCAATGACATTCTTCATGGAAATAGAACAAAAAAATTCTAAAATTCATATGGGGCAACAAAAGACCTCGAATTGCTAAGGCAATATTGAGAAAAAAAGAACAAAGCTGGAGGTATCACAATCCCTGACTTCAAAATGTATTACAAAGCCATAGTAATCAAAACATCTGATACAAAAACAGGCACACAGATCAATGGAACAGAACTGAAAGCCCAGAAATAAAACCACCCATCTACAGACGGCTAATTTTCGACAAAGGTGCCAAGAACATACAATGGTCAAAAGATAGTCTCTTCAATAAATGGTGTTGGGAAAACTGGACAGCCACATGCAAAAGAATGAAAATAGACCATTATGTCATGCCATACAGAAAAATAAACTCAAAATGGATCAAAGACTTGAAGATAAGTCCTGAAAGTATAAAACTCCTGGAAAATAATATAGGTAGTATACTCTTTGACATCGAACTTAAAAGGATCTTTTTGAATACCATGTTTTCTCAGACAAGAGAGACAGAAGAAAAAATAAACAAATGGGACTTCATCAGACTAAAGAGCTTCTGCAAGGCAAAAGAAACTAGGATGAAAACAAAAAGACAACTCACCAACTGGGAAAATATTTGCTAACTATATATCCGACAAGGGGTTAATCTCCATAATATATAAGGAACTCACACAACTGAACAACAAAAAAAACAAACAGCTGGATCAAAAAATAGGCAGAGGATATGAACAGAGTTTTCCCAAGAAGATGATACAGATGGTCAATAAACACATGAAAAGATATTCAACATCACTAATCATCAGGGAAATGCAAATCAAAACTTCACTAAGATACCACCTTACACCTGTTAAAATGGTGGCAATCATTAAGACTAAAAACAGCAAATGTAGGAGACGGTGTGGAGAAGAGGGAACCCTCATACACTGCTGGGGGGAATGCAAACTGGTGCAGCCACTGTGGAAAACAGTATGGAGATTTCTCAAAAAACTAAAAATAGAACTACCATATGACCCAGCTATCCCACTACTGGGTACCTACCCAAATAACTTGAAATCAATAATCCAAAGTAACATATGCATCCCTATGTTCATTGCAGCACTATTCTCAATAGCCAAGACATGGAAACAATCCAAGTACCCATTGATTGAAGATTGGATAAAGAAGATGTGGTATATATATACAATGGAATACTACTCAGCCATAAAAAAAGACAAAATCATCCCATTTGCAACAACATGGATGGACCTGGAGAGAATTATGCTAAGCGAAATAAGCCAGACTGAGAAAGACAAACACCATATGATTTCACTCATATGTGGAATATAACCAAACACATGGACAAAGAAAACAGTTCAGTGGTTACAAGGGGAAGGTGGTTGGGGGTCAGCACAGTGGGTCAAGGGGAGCACTTATGTCGTGACAGTCAAGAAATAATGTACAACTGAAATTTCACAATGATGTAAACTATTATGAACTCAATAAAAAAATTTATCAGTCATCCCACAGATCCTATCTACTCTTGGGAGCACATTCAGACTGATATGTACAATCTGTTGCAATGCCTAAATCCTTTATATTTGTGAATCAATTTTCCTCCCACATGACTATTGAAACTCTGCGCACCTGACAAGGCACCCAGCAGTTATGGCCATCTGGCCCTGGGGTTGTAGGGAGACTCTCCTTTCTTGTATTTTGGATGCTTTTCTTTGGTACTGCAGCCTTTCTTCCATCTTGACTTTTTCCCCCCGCTGACTTTTTTCTTGAGTCTGCTGAGTGAGGCCATGAGGGTCCCACTCAGGGCAGAATTTTGAGGATGTGTGCTTCTCCCAGCCCCCTGCCTTTAAGAGACATCCCAGTTCAACAGGACTCAGACAAAAATTACCTGGTATATTCCCCTCGCATCCCTGAGCACTGGGAACAGGGAGAAACACATTTCTCCAAAATTCTGCTCTGTGATCTTCCGTAACTCCAGCTACTTCATATAACTTTATAGATCAATAAATATTGCATGTGGATAATTACTTCATTGCTTTGTAACCCACCTCACTGACAGAGAGTGGATTCTGATTTCTTCCAGGTTCTCGCTTCCTGGCCTGACTTGGAACACTGTTTCTCTCTTCACCCATTCTTCTTTTTTTTTTTTTTCATATAACAAATTATGGTTTATGGATGTTTGTGCTTTTACAACATAATTGGCTTGCACTGTTTAAAGGAGCTTCTTTGCCAGGGTCTCAGTCAAGGAAGCTAAACTCTACATTTAGGGAAAACAAGGATGCAACACACTAGGAGGAGGAAGTGGGAAGCTTCTTCCCATTTTCCTAGGCACAGTGCCAGTCTTCAAGACAATTTTGAGACAAGCTGTTTGGCTTTGGCTTACTCTTACTTGGTGTGAAAATATCCAGGGCCTTTGTGTGACCTTTAGCTACCCAGGGCTACCCAGTATCCTTAAGTGCCCTGTCTTAAAACCCACCCATTCTCTCCTTCCTCACTACTACCCTTACCAAAACTTCCTTTCTCTCAGAGAAGGGGTTAGGGCCCCACTTAGTAGCAGAATCTGTTAAAATAATCAATAGTAAGGTAATATGTCAATGATCAGGTAGTGAACATCTCTCTTAGAGACCTATGTTTTAAGACACAAAGCTTAAAATCTCAAATGAATCTCTAACTGGTAGAATTTCAGGCAAAATAACAGAAAAGTAAAAAAATGGAAGTCAGGCTGTCAGCGCATTGTGGGAGATGGGGTTAACTTTCCAGCCAGCTCATATTGAGTATGGATACAGTTCCTCTGGGCCATTTCCTACTTTCCATGGTTTCTTCCCTTTATCTAAAGCTTAACCCAGAAATTCTCTGAGACACCAATGGTCATTCTGGAGATCCCTCCTCACCTCCCCACCCAATGAGATGGGGGACTTTGCAGTGCAATGAGCAGAGGAAAATACCAGAACACAGAGGAAAAATGGCACACAGGGTGTAATGTTGCAAGTTAAGAGGCTTACTTTCAACCTAATACTAGTACATTACTGTTCATAATATATATAATACACAGTTTAGGTAAATTTTCACATTATAAAAATATTCAATAAAATCTTGTAAAAAACTCTGAATGACTCATGCGTGATAATTCTCTTAAGGAAATAGCCAACAGGCTAAGTTGCATCAATGTTTTCTCATTTTCTTTGATTTTTTCTCCTGGTCTTCTGTTATCCTTTCTGCAGGTCTCTTCTTCAACCCCTTCATTTTCCTGGTTTGTAGTTTGCTTAGGTCTTGCTTCTGCAGATGAATCCTTCCATAAGTTGTACTAAAAGTACCATGAGAAAGATTTTTCTTCTTATTTGGCTTGAGGGCTTTTGGCGATTTCACAGATAGCTTATAGAGGTCATCTGATGCCAGATGTGTCCTCCTCAGAACAAGATCCAATGAGGGTCCTATCTCTTCTAATTCAGTCCATCGTGTTCTGCAACCAGATTTCTTCAACAGCAACTTATAGCTTTGAAACTAAATCTTCCCATTCAATGCAGTGAAGTGCAGAACATACTCTAAACCAGCCAGGCAGATATTTGATACTGTGGGGCCCCTGAAGAAATCAATAAGGAGACTTTTTAGCCTTTTGTAGTCTTCTGTTACATCAAAATCATCACCAGCAAATATTAACGTAGGTTTTGTTCCCTGAGGACATTTACCATTCTTAATATCTTTTAGAGATACAAACTTCTGGATACCTGATTCAATCAAATCCAGCACATGGTAGTCATACATACAGCCTATTACTAGATTATTTGGTCGCTTCTTATTATGGGGGCCAAACATGAATAAAGAACAATCTGACTTCTTTGAAAAGAATTCCAATGATGTCTGATCCTCAAATGGTCTTGTAATATTTTTCTTTTTATATAGAACGCCATATGGTTTTTTCAGTGCATACACATCTCTAAGCACTTGTGTCACTGTTGAATTTGCATTGCCCCCTTTAATCAGCATGGCATTTTTAGTATTTTCACTGAGTTTCGGTTCTCTCTTCTCGAAGAATCTCTTGGCCCTTTTCGTTTTGGGCTTTACAGCTCAATCCAAGGCGTCCATCGCTACCGCAACCCAAACCGGATGAATACATGTGCTCCTGCGGGCACGCGAGATCCTCAGCCATTCTTGACATCTAGTTTCAGTTTCTGAAAAGTGTTGCCCTTGGCTGTTGAAGAATCATATGGTGCCACTGTTGCTACTTAGTACATATTAAGGGAAAAAAGACAAAGAAAAACAAAGAGGCACAAAGGCGTGATTGCCGTTTTCTCTATCTTCTCACAAAGGCGTGGAACTTCAAAACCATTAAAAAACAGAGAGAAAGATTAGTGAAAAAGACTCTATTTTCATATTTTTCACATTCCTTTCCAGTCTTGGTTCACATGCATAGGTATCTTACACAATTGTACTATAAAGATTCCACTTTATATTAATTTTTCCCTTTAACATTAGATCATATGCATTTTTTCCATTTTGCTACAGTCTTCATTACATTCATTTTAGTAGACGCATAATTTACAGAGTGTTAACTATATGTCAGGGTTTAAAATATATTATTTTATTTAATCTCACAAAACCCTACAGGGCAAGTATTGCTTTGCTCATTTCATAAAAGTTAAAACTGATACTCAGAGCGGTTGAGTAACTTGCTCAAAATATGCATCTATTGAAGGAGTAAGCCAGGATTCAAACCAAGGTCTGTTACTCCAAAGTCTGTGCTATTGACTTATCAGGTAATAGAATGAGGAGCCACAGCGCAACTTCAGGCCCAGATGATGGTTAGCCCTATACTCTGTCCGTAAACCTGTGTTCTCTACTTAGCTGCACCCAGAATCATCTGGGGAGCTTTAAACAATACTGCTGCCTGAGTCTTATCTCCAGAGATTCTGATATAATCGGTCTGGAGTGTGGTCCCAGGCATTAGGCTATTCAGAAACTCCTCAAGTATTTTAATGTCCAGCCAGAATTGAGAACCACTGCTCTCCCCGACAGCTTCACTGTAAAGGCAACCGAAGAGAAGAAACACAGTTAAATGATCCCTGAAATGAATGAGAGTTACTTAACTTCAAAAATGACTTCCTTTATGAGTTATACGTCTCCTGACAAATTGTGGAAGTCTATTCATATAGGTTTGGGAGTCATTAGCATATAAATCGATATATGATTGAGATATAAATTGAAGCCATGAATGTAGATGAACCAGCCCTTGCAAAGCATGTGGTGAGAAAGAAAGAGGCTAAGAACAGGGCCCCAGGAGATAATATTTAAAAGATGTGCCGAGAAAGAGCAGAAGACTCTTTCTGCAATTTTTAAATGCTAAGTGCTGCTGAGAGGCTATGTAGGAGAAGGCCTGAAAAGTGTCCAGCAGATTCAGCAATAAGTCCTCACCAGAACCTTCATGAGAGAATATAGGTGAGGTAGTGCAGGTAAACAGATTTCAGTGACGGAGGCAAATGTGGGAGGTAAGGAAGTGGGTATAATCACTGTAGATCTTTTTACTGAAATTTTTGCTTTAAAAATATATCAACATGTTTTCAGCTGTAAGCATGAGAATGTCCAAATAAAAATGGCTTATACAATAGAGACCCTCCCATTCAACACACACACATACACACACAACATATAACAAGAAGCCCAGAGGTGGGTAGGTCACATTTCTAGTTGGCTTCTCTGGCATACTCTTGGCCACCATTCATGGTCATAAGATGGTAGAAACATCTCCAAATATGTCCTCACATGACAACGTCTAGAGGAATAGCTTTTCTCATGTGTCTCTCTCCTTTTTTTAGGGAGGAAACTTTTCTGAAAGCCCTCAGCACACCTGCCCTAATGACTCATTGGCCTTTATACTTACACCCCCTCCCCCAGCTATAAGGGAGGCTCAGTGAGGGAACATCTTACATCTGGCACTTTTTTCCTTTACATTGGGAGGTAGGCGCTGATTTTGAGGAAGAAGGGGTGAGAGAAAGATGTCTATATAGGCAACCAAGAGTTCCACAGAGGGTATAGAGAAAGAGAGTGCAGTAGCTAGAGGGAGACATCGTCTTAATGCAAGTTTGTTGCTTGTTCATTTTGACATGGTTGAAACTGAGCATGTTTAAATATTTTCCATAGAGAAAATACGGTCATAATAAGTGAGACCCTTGTGACTGTGGAATGCAATAGGATGTAAAACACGAGATGAACAGGCATCTCTTCCATTAAGTGGAAGGAAGTAAAAATGGAAGAGGGTAGATATGGGTGAATATGTATGTTTCCTGGGGAGTTGAGGGAATTCCCATCTCATGGCTTCTGTTTCTTTCCTGTGAAGAAGGTGGCTGAGTCATCTGCTGAGGGTCAGGGACAGTAAACCACACAAGAGAGAGTTGCCTAGGCAACACAGGATTTCCAGATGGTTTTAAGGGCACAATTGAGGTTGGCCGCCCTGAATTTAAAGTTACTCTAATCAGGGGCATTTATGATTTTTCCTCCAACTGCACTAGACACCTGGCCACCTGGCCTTGAGAAGGCAGAAGGATTAATATCTCAGGGGACTTTTTCTGCACAGGTGTGATAAAATAAATGGGCCAAGGGAACTGAAGATATTATCAAAAGAGCAACTGTGGTGATAGAACATAGAACCTAAGTTGGAAGAAAGTGAAAGCAGGGAAGTTGATCCACTGAGAGAAAGTCAAGAAACCAAAGGATCAGAGATGCTCAAGTGGCCAATGGACTGATATATTGACCATGAGTGAGAGAATGGGAAGGAATGGAGGGTAAGCTTACCAAATGGTCTATCTGAACTTATTCCAAATGTGGTGCAATTGTGGGCGTTGACAAAGTCCAGAATGTGGCATTGGAACAAGCAGCTGAAGCAAAATGAAGATCAAGAAATGAGAAGCTTTTTGGGAGGCATTGGGAGGGTCATCTATATGGCCTGTGGCTCAATTTGTAAAAACAGAGGTGTATGAAAGAGGTGCTTTTCAAACTTCAATGTGCATATGACTCCCCTTATTACAATGCAGGGGATAGGGGGCTGGCCTCATGGTTAAGTTTGCACACTCCACTTCGGTGGCCAGGGGTTTCGCTGGTTTGGATCCTGGGGGCGGACATGGCACCATTCATCAGGCCATGCTGAGGCAGTGTCCCACATAGCACAACCAGAAGGACCCGCAACTAAAATATACAACTATGTACTAGAGGGCTTTAGGGAGAAGAAGAAGAAGAAGAAAGAAGTTTGGCAACAGATGTTAGCTCAACTGCCAATATTTTTTTTAAAATGCAGGGGATATTATTAAAATGCAGATTGTGATTCAGTAGGTCTGGGGTAAGGACTGAAGCTTGCATTTCTAACAAGGTACTGGGTGATTCCGATGCTAGTGGTCTGGGAACCACACTTTGAGTGGCAAGACATTGACATCCATAATACTCTCTTCTTTACTAAAATACTCCTCTGTCTCACTTTGCTGAAGGGGGTGGTCCTAAGAACATATGTTCTACCTGGTCCCACCTGTTGGCTGGTTGGGGGTGGAGGACCTAATGCAACTAGAAATCAATTCATAATCTGCGCTCAGTCAATTGGAATTTCTCATGAGAATCTGAACTAAAAAATACACACTGAGCCTGCCAAGTAATTGTGGGCATTGGAGCTATAAGATCCATTTTCCAAGACTTTAGCACCAAAACAAGCTAAAACCGTATGTAAGTTGAAGTTTCAGGGGGTAGTAGTTCTGAGGAAGCTGGTTTTTAGAAAAAGAATGGAGCAGAGGTACAGAGAATGGATGAATTGAGAACAAGCAGCTCTGGAGGGAGGGGGCCATTTTCCCTGACTCAGCCTTCCTCCTCAAATACCCCAACACAAATGCAGATGGTCCCCAACAAATGATTCAACTTACAATTTTTCAACTTTATGATGGTGGGAAACCAATATGCATTCATTAGAAACCATACTTCGAAGTTTGAACTTTGATCTTTCCGGGGCTAGAGATATGCAGTATGGTGCTCTCTCCTGATGCTTGGCAGTGGCAGCTAGTCTTGATTTAGAAGGCTCCTTGGGGAAGCTTTCTCTGCCACTTGAATCTAGTAGATGCCCTCCTATGTATCCCCACAGCACCCCACAGTGTCCAAATCACAGCATGTGTCACCATTTATGACAACTACCATTTGGATATTTATTTGCCAGATGACATATATTCTCTATTAAATATTTTTTTTTTAAAAAACTGATTGAAGTTAGATATTCTAGTTCCATTTACATAGGAAGGAGCTCAAGAGAGGCTAGATAACTTGCCCAAGATCACACCACTTGTAGATGGTGGCATCTGGGGTTGAGGGCAGATATGATCAACTTCAAATCTTGTGCTCTTAGCTACTGTACCTGCTCCTTTCTCTAGATTGTAGTCACATGTCTCTGTTTTCTGCTCCAGCCTCAACACTATGACCTTGGCGGTCCCCTGATTACTGTATTACCCTGTCTGGCAGTTGCCTGGTACATAGCAGGTTCTCAAAAGCTGAATGAATGTGGCTGAACGTGAGTGAATACAGTTATCTGTTGGGCCAGTCAACCTTCTAATAGAACTGGGTGCTGGACTGTGTAGCATTCCTATTATAACAAAGAGAAGATCATTTATAAAATACATGACTGGCAGATCAGATATGTATCGTACCTGATCCTACTCAGTGTTGCAAATTCCAAATCGATACCTATGTGATTCTTAGTCCATCCTTTTCCTAAATTGTTGAGGGACCGCCTGGAATGACTGCTTGGACTTGAAGTGTTACAAGGTTACAACGTTCCAACATAGGCTTTCCAAGCACACAGACACTGCCTATGAGGCCTTTCCACCTCCAGTTCTCTGTGCTCTAAAACCCGGAGAAGAGGTTGACACAGGAAGCCTTCTGGTGGCTGCAAACATGCTTAGCACCATCTCTACCAGGATGAGTGGACAAGTCAAAGAAGTACCTAGCACGTACTATCTCCCGACTGTTTCTGTAAACGACATAGGCTTATCACAGAGTAAAACTAGACAAATATACAAACAACTCTAAACCAAATTTATTAACGACCCCCCCGTTCCGTCCTAGTCGTGCAAAGACTGAAGCGGTTAAAGCCGGCTGGTTGTTTTTAAGATGCTTTCAGCCAAGTGCAAAGCTATCTTCAGAAATATTCTTTGCCCACGTGGATCGCGCAGACGCTAATAACTAAGACGCCGAGAAACATGCAGTCGGCGAGACTGGCCGCCCCAAGGGGAATAAACTGCCACCTCTAGAAATAAAGCTCTGCAGCCAATGCGGAGCCTTGGCTCGCGGGATTGGCGGCCCCGGCCGTGACGTGGCCTGGGCGGGCCGAGTCGGTTTGCGACAGCGGCCGCGGATCCCGCCTGGGGGGCCAAGAGAGGACCCGCAGCGCGGCGCCCGGCCGACGCGCCCGCTCTCCGCCGGCCAGAAAGGTTTCTTTCTTCGCCACGCGTCTCGCCCGCGCCCCGAAGCCTCAGCACCGAATCCCGGCGCGGGTGTAAACCCGAGACCCGCGATACCCCGCGCGGCCAGGACTTCCCAGCGTGCGGGCGGCCGGGGACGCGGAGGTTTGGCCTGCGGGCGCGGGGCCGGCGCGGGGCGTTTCCCGGGAGGGTGGCCAATCTGTGCAGGGCCGAGGCGGGACTCTCTTCACCTGGTTCTGCCCAGGCTGCTGCTCTAGCCGCGGCTCCCGCAGAGAGAGCGAGGAGAGCTGCGGAAAGCACGCGGGCCCGCGGGCAGATGCAACAAATGAGAGGGGAACCAAGTTGCTTGGCGCCGCCTCGGCTGCCACCTGAACCCGCAGCGCTGCGGGAGGGGTCCGCGGAGCGCTCGGCTCTACTTAGGCAACTTCACTTCTCCCGCCGCTCGGGAATTGGGGGTGGGGGAAGATGGAGAGGTGCAGAGGGCTTGGAGAGGGGCTTGTAATGAATTCTTCCAAGAAAACTTTTCTCCTCCTTGAAGGTATGCGTGCTCACCGCAGCAAATTTAGAAAGCACGGGAAATTACTGTGTAAAGAAACGGGGGTGGAGGTGGGGATGGGACTCGTGTGGAGCCCGGGGGCGAGGGGAAGCCGACCCAGTCTGCGAGCTGCCGCGCCGTGCGGCCGCGAGCCACGCGGGGCACTGCGCTGAGATTGGGGAAGTGGGCACTGCGGGGCGGGGCGGCCCGCGGTCAGTCGGCCACGCCGTGTTTGTTTCCTTTCACTTCCTGCGGCAGCTGCTCCTCATGGGGAGGAGAGCGGGGCTCGGGCGGAGCGGCCGCGTGCTCCGGCTCTGAGCGCCCAGCCACCGCCGCCGCCAGGACTTCCCGGACCCACCGGGGCTTCGGCTATGAGTGCGCGGTGACTAGGCGGCGTTGGGAAACGTGGACCTGAGACTTCGGCACGTGATGCTGATTCTGTTTTGAGAGGCTTGAGGAGACTGAAGAAACCCCAAAATGGAGGACTTTTCTACCAGGACCTACGGCACCAGTGGCCTGGACAACAGACCTCTGTTCGGAGAGACGTCTGCCAAGGTGAGTGCGGGCCGGGACTCCAGGCCTGGGTGTGAGTGAGCCTGTCAGCCCTTCAGCCCAGAGTCTTGGCTTGGTCCTTCTGCGACCCCTGAAGGCACTTGTAGGAAGAAAGATTTGGTTCTTCAACCCCACTTCCTTCTCAAGATGTTTGCCCTGCCACTCATCTCCTTTGGGACAGGGTGGAAAAGTTCAGAAAGTTCTGTGCTGTTGGGGGCCCTTCAGGGGAGTGCGGAAGCCGCTCTCCGGAGGGGCCGGTGGCCGGGATGTTTGCACATCCAGCTGGAGTGCTGACCTTCGGGAGGCTTCAGATGTGCCCCTAAGGCTTTCCCGAGAGACAGAGGGGTGCTTCTGATTTCTGTTTATCTAGAGCCCTTGAGGGTTTACTGCTGAGGCTGCCAAGCAAAGAAGAGGAAAGGCGTGAAATGAGGGTTTTGTTTGGTGGCACTCCATTCCAGGAAGTGATCAAAGGGTGTCTGGACCCAAACAAACTAGAGTACGTTATTTTAGGCTTTAAAAAGTATAATGTCTTCTTACAAGCTTAATCATGTGATGTCCTGGGCCAGTAATTGGAGACAGCTGTTTTCCTATCGTTAGCATTAACTTTCTGAGTCGTTTTCGCAAGATTAGCCTGTTTGTTTTTCCCACCTAGAAAGTAGCATTGGTAATCTTTGACCCCTGACAAAGTGCTTTCAGCCTCTCAAAAAGGAGAGCACGAGTGGAGGCCAGAGTTTCCTGGCTTTCTCAGCTTTGACGGGAGCCTCTAGCAGAAAGGACTGGGGACTGGCACACCTGGCGGTCTCGGGTGGGGCCTTGAATTTGGAAGCTGCCAGCAGCTACAAGGCTGTTACTTTATTTTTGAAACTCCGTGTGGATTGTGCTTTCTCTTCGCCAAGTGTCTTACTAAGAAAATGTTTTAAGCTTGATCTCTAGGAAGGTGCACCTTATTTATCTTGTGGTTTTGCATAATCCCAGCCCCCAGTGTGCTTGGTTTGAGAAGCATGGCTCTAGTCCAGTAGATGATCCTATTTCTGCTAACCTCGTTGAGCGTTATGGGTAAGGTCCTGGGGATCCACGGAGCCTAGTTGGAGTGAGGGGATTATGTAAACAACTGTGATTTGGTGTTATGTGCTCTCTGTGCTGTGACGGGTGTGGAGAAGGCATGCTGGGGGACAGAGGAGAAACTGGTCATGTTTATTTGGGCAGCTTGGGGAAGACTTTAGAGGATGGCTGCTCCATTCAGCCTCTGGTAGCCTTGGGCTTTCGGATATGAACGCCTGTAAATTGGGGTTTGACTAGAAGAGGATGCTGGGCCTGGAGAGTGGAGGCAGCTTGCTGCTTGAAGGGGTTGGACCCAAGGCATCTGGCGGCCCAGCTGTCCCAGGAGATAAGAGGTTTAGCATCTCCCCAACGTGCCTAGCACACAGATTGGGGTTCTGGGTGATCCAGACTTCTGACCTCCTTTAACCCTCCTTTAACTGAGGTAGATGACTTGGAATGGACTTGATTTATATAGACGCTTGGAAATATTGATGTTTTCTGACTGACTTGGGCTTAAATAGTCAATGGCTTACGTTTCCTATTGCATATGATCCATTTGAAACCCATCCAAAAACTTTACTATTCCAAATGTGTCTGTGTTTATTGCACACTTATTTAGACCACGAATATATAGCCCCAGCATCACTGAGGCAACTTTAGGCATTGTAAAGTAGATTCAGCTACTCAGAGAAAACATTAAGAATAATATATAATTGCAGGTCTCTCAAAATTGCTCCCTTTAGTGATTGGACGTAGAGAAATTATACAGAAAGGAGAGAGACCTCTGGTCTGAGGATGGGAGAAAACATGTTTCTTATAAATTGAGATGCTGGGTCTGAAGAAGGATGGTCATCTGTTGTTGCTGACAGCAAATGATTTTGTTTGAGGGCCTGAAGTAAGCAAGACACAGGAATGGGGCCTCAGTCATGAAAGGATGGGACAGATTACAGTGGAGCCATTCCCACGGAGGACAGTCACTGCCAGAGCAGGGCGGGTTCCTGGGGAGCCTGAGAAACCCTTCACTGGCCCCTGTGTGCAGGTGTTCCCAGCCTGCTCTCTTTAGATGCCAGGAAACTGGACACAACAGCCACTTTACAGTGGAAAATAATGTCAATGAACTATCACTTCTGAGGAGAAAAATCCGGAATGGGGAAAACCCACTTCTTGTCATAGTCTGACAGGTCGTCTGAGCTTTTAATAATCTTATTTGCCTTATAACAACTGACCATATATAGCCTCTCAATTTTAAATCTGGAAAGGACCAGAGCTTTAGGTCCAGTCTTTAAATTTAAGGCAAAGATGATTGAAGCCCACAGAGCAGAGAAACTTCTGGAGGGAAGCTGTGTTTCCTTAGTGCCAGGCAACGTTCTAGGTAGGCATTCAGCTTTCTCTTGTTCCGTCACTGAATTCCTTTATAAAATGGACGTTGTTATAACTATTTTACAACGAAGGAAGCTGAACCACAAAGCAGGCTACTTGTTCAGTCACACAACTACTCATCTGACCATGTTTCACCAACTCCTTTCCGTGAGTTGACTAGGATAATGAGTACTTGGTGCCACATACTTCTAAAAGGACTGTAGACATTCACATGCTATTGCCCTTTCACAGGAAATAGGTGAAGTGCTTTGCCCAAAGTTGTGGAATGAGTGAAAGATACTGGAATCTGTAATAGCAGCTCCCTCGTGGGCACTCCCCGAAGGAATTTCTGTCTTCACTTGTACTGATTGCACATACCGATTTCAGTTACCAAACTCCAAATTTATTCAGTCTTTACCATGATGTTTAGGAATAACTTTATAGGTAGAGCCATGGTGTGAAAGGCAAAAGTGAAACAGTCCTCTGGTGTTATGTAAATATCTGAGAGGTAATAGACAAAAAAGGAAAGATGTTCATTTTTTGTAAGAAATGTATCCCTTATTCCTTGTTTGAACTCTTCGTCAGGTAGATTGTTTATTTCTGTTTCATTTAGTTCTTTCTGGGGGTTTTGTCCTGTCCCCTTACTTGGAATGGATTCCTTTGCCCCTCATTTTGCCTCTGTCTCTGTGCTTATATCTGTGTATTAGGTGGGTCACCTATGTCTCCTGATCTGGGAGAGGTGGCCTTATGTAAGAGATGCCTTATGAGGCCCGGCCGTGTGCTTCCCTCTCATCACCATTTCCAGATGTTCCAGGAGTGACCCCTGGGTGGGCTACATATGTCCTTCTGTCGTGGCAGGGTTGCTTTTGCTGCGGGTGCCCAGGGAGGCTAGGCTGTCCCCCTGGCCAGCTGGTTGTAATGCTCAGCGGCATGTGGCTTCTGTGGTCCCTTCAGTCACTTATCGGGCATGGAGAGCCCCAGCACAGTTGGCTGCAAGGTCTAATAGCACGTTCTCTTGCAGTTTTTCTGTTAAGTGAGTTGGCCCCCAGCATGGCTGGTTGCTAGGCTCAGGGGCTTACAATTGCTGTAGGCCTCTGGCCTGCAAGGCTGTTTTCAGCTCTCAGGATTGCAGCTGAGTGGGGCTGGCACCAGGCATGGGAGCACCGAGTTGTTTCAGGCTTTGGAAGGTGGGGCCAATCCCCTGTGTGGCTGTTTGAGAAGCACAAGTCTTCTGCAGCTGACAAGTCCCAACACACACAGGACCACACACACCGTCAACACAGTCCTGCCCCATGTGCGTGTCCGACCCCCTGAAGTGGACCCAGTTGCCCCACTGCAAAGGCCCCCACACACTCCACTGGCTCCTCACACACACCCTGCCCAGCAGAGGCAGACCTACTCACCTGGATGCAGAGGATCCAGGCATCCCGCCTATTCAGGCCTACCAGTTGCCCAAGGGCTTACTGTTGGGTGGGTCCAGGCCCTAGGGCAGGCTGCCTGCTCTGGCTGACTTGGATTAAATTGGTGCTCTAGTGGGTGGGGCAGACCCTGGACTAACGGGCCAGGGGAAGAACTCCAGTGGCATCTGCCAGTGTCTGTGTCTGCATGCCTATACTAGGTCTCAATAATGGCTACTGCCAATGTCTTAGTCTCTGGAGAGGTCTCACCTCTCACCGAGATGCACCCAGAGCCTATCAGGTGAGTCTCTTTTCACCAAAGGACTGTGTACCTTTCTGGTGCTTTTAGGATGCTTTCTGAAACTAGTGAATTTGTGTGTGGGCCCTTTAAGAGCTGGCTTTTTTCCCCCTTATGTCTGATAGCTTTTCTAGGGGTATTCCCTGTTGTTAGTAGCCAGCAAAGTCAGGTATTATGAGACTTGTCTTAGTTGTGCTGAGTCCAAAGGATGCCTATAGTGGTAACATTCCCCCCCTCAGATCCCAGCCTCCTCCAGGGATGGCTGCATACCTTAGGATTGCTGCTGGTTGGCCATGAAGCACGGCGGCTCCCAAAGGTGGCTTTTTCTCTCCAGAAAGGAATTTCCGTCTCTTCCACCTGTCAGGACTGTCTCTTGTTGGGGGCTTCTTTTTATCTAGTTTTCAGTGCTCTCTCAGGGGTAGTTGTTCCCAGAGTAGTTGTAAATTGGTTGTGCCCATGGGAGGAGGTGAGTTCATAGTCTGCCTATGCTGCCATCTTGACACCTCTCTCCTTTATTCCTTGATACCTTTGGAATTACGTATTGCTAGGAGGGCTGTCTTATGAATCCTGGTCAGAATGTCCAGATGCCTTTTCCATCTGTTTTTATCCATTCCCAAGTTCTGGGATGTGGCACATATCTTTTAGGCGAAAAACAAATGTGGCACAAATTCCACGATAATACAATATATCTGTGCTATAGCTTGGAGTTTTCTAACGGAGTGCTATCAAATAGAAATAGCACTTGAGCCACATATATGATTTTAAATGTCCTAGTAGCCATGTTAAAAAGGTATACACAGATGGAATTAATTTTAGTAATGTGTTTTATTTAATTCCATACATCAAAAATACTATCATTTCAATATATAATCAATATAAAAGATGGAGATATTTTTACATTGTTTTTTTTGTACTAAGCCTTTGAAATCTAGTGTGTATTTTTCACTTAGAGCCCACCTCATTTTGGACTAGCCACATTTCGGGTGCTTGGTAACCACATGTAGCTAGTACTACCACATTGGACAGCGCGGTTCTAAAAAGCAAGTGGATTATTGGTTATGGTGGTTCTATAGTCATGTTCGTGAAAGATTTTTCTTTACTGTGGGACTTCTCAGAACCTTTGATATGCTAGTTTTCATTGTGACTCTAGTTGCAGAGGGCGGGTAAGTAGTACTTCCTGTGCTATTTGGGTGGTGCAGCCTTTTAGCACTGGCATAAGGCCTTACTCAGTTCTCCCCTCATCCCACCAGGAGCATGCCAGAGGAGTTTCTACAGAACGCCCTCTGGGAAATGTTGCTTTAGGATTCCCCATCTCCTCCTCCTCCCTTCCCTCCCCTAGTGTGAACTAAAAACTGGAGATTTCCCCACCCCAGTGTGGATGACACACATTTGGGGCTGTGTTTTTCTCTCCTTAATGGAAGGGCACTAACTTACCCTCGGGGCTTGTGGGTCAGTCTTGATTTCTTCATTTGCCAGCTGGCTGCTGAATCATTGGAAATCTGTTTCATACAGTGGATTGGTGAACCTAGCAGGGGAAGGAGAGGATGGTTCTCTCCTTCTTTCTGGGGAAGAGAGCAAACCATATCCCAGAGCTAGTGCAAACAGGAAAGGGAGGAGCCCTACACTTTGTTGGAATGTAGTGTCTGCTGGTTTCTAGACCAGCCTATTCTACTGCTTTTCACTGATCACAAAATAAGCGATTCATCCTTTAAGAAGGGTAGTGACAGTTCTTGTCCCTTTATTGTTATTTGCATGTAATATAAGAAAAGTGAGTGACTCTGGGGGAAGGCGCTTACACTGAACTTAGCAGATAAGATGGGGGGGACCTCTGTGTAGGGGGGCTAATTAGTGAGCCCTGAGGCTCAGATCTTTGGTTTCAAAGGCAAAAGGTCTGCGTACTAAAGCATTTTTCTTGCATCCTCCCCTCCTTTCCCTGTAAAAAAGAGGAAACAAAAACAGTGAAAAAGGTCTTTTGTGACCTGTAGTCCAAATCGAACAGTTCAAACTTAGAGCATTTGGCTACTGCAAATAATAGTGTAAGATTAGAGTGCTACTTCTTGCCTTTTTGGGGGGGTGTGTTGATGGGGTTGCTGCTTAATTAAGAACAAAACTATGCTTAAGATTGTTGTGTCTGCCTGCTGCCCCTTCCCCTGCCTGAAGCCCCAAAGGCTGTCCTTTGAGGAGTCTGGGCTTCCAGCTGTTTCTCTTGACAGAGCTTCTGGGTGATCCTCTGGGAACAACTCCTGTCTCACTCAAAGGAGAGCTAGTCGTCCAAGGGACTGGGTCAGTCGTCCTCTTGCCTCTCCTCCAGCCTGCCAAACCACTTTTAGTTGCTGGTTTCTGTGCTGGAGAAACAGTTCAGGAGGATGGATGCCATGACTTTTTCTCTTCTCCTATAATAAGTTTTCTCTCCCCCTCCCCAGACCAGAGGACTGGGGATCACTGCGGGTTGGGCTCAGGCATTTGTATGTTTAGAAAGCTCCTCAGAGGGTGCTGGTGCTAGGGAGGGTGACATCCCCGGTCTCACTCATGTTCCGTGGAAGCCCCATCCAGGCCGGCACCCCTCCGTGGACCCCTTTCCTTCAGCTGCCTCCTTGCTCTTGGGAAATGTTCTCCCTTCTGTAGTGCCCCCTCCTCCAAATATCTGAACCCTGCGCAGTCTAATTCTCTGCTTTAGAACCTTCCTTACCACCCAGCCTGCCTCCCTCCTAGGAGCCTGGTGGTCAGAGATGCCCCCTGGCGCTTACTTCTTGTGCTGTGAGGGATTTGTATAGATCTTGGTTCCCCAGTGGAGTATAAGCTCCTTGCCTCCTTTCTCCAGCTTTTCTAGCACTAGGCACAATGTCTTACCTAGTTCTTGATTTTATGTATATTAAGTTTCAAGTGAAGTGAGAATTAGCATCACCAAAAAGTAAGCTGCAGGGACATCTTGAACTGACAGTAGAAGGTGGGGGCTGGTGTTCAGAAACCCGGAACACTGGACACCAAAACAAAAGGTGGTGCTTCAGGCTCTCGTGCAATTAAAGTCATCACTTTCTCTTTTCCTTGCTGAGCTTCAGCCCAGAGGCCAGTTGTAAACAGATAACATGATATTGTATAAAAAACTTAAACTGAGGCTGGCTTCTCAGAAAGAAGCCTCTCATAGACATCGTTTTTTGCAGGTCTGTGGGAATTGTCTGGGTCTACTGAATTGAGTCATTTTCTTTCTTTGGGTCAGTCTATAGGTCATATATTGGTATATGACCATATTTTCTGAGCTGCTGTAGGGACATGTGCATTCACAAACCTGAGTGTCCCTATGGGAGTGATGGAATGCATTTCAAATTGGGGCCAGGGTATGGGGCCCACTCCCCCTCAGCTCTGAGTAGCCCTATCTCTCATTGGTAAGATGCCCCATTAGATGTAGCAGAGATAATACTAATACCACATTAGCAACCATTTACTGACCCTCTACTAAATGTCACTCTGTTCTGGGGCTTTATGTGCATTATCTCCAAATCCTTGCAGCAACCCTTCATGTTCCACCATTGTACAAATATGGAAACTTAGGCTTAAAAGTTAAGGGACTAGGGGCTGGCCCGGTGGCGCAGTGGTTAGGTTCGCATGTTCCGCTTCTTGGCGGCCTGAGGTTTGCCGGTTCGCATCCCGGGTGCGGACATGGCACCGCTTGACAAGCCATGCTGTGGTGGGCGTCCCACATATGAGGTGGAGGAGGATGGGCACAGATGTTGGCTCGGGGCCGGGCTTTCTCAGCGGAAGGAGGAGGACTGGCAGTAGTTGGCTCAGGGCTAATCTTCCTCAAAAAAAAAAAAAAAAAAAAAAAAAAATTAAGGGACTTACCCAAAGTCACAGGCAGGCAGATGGCAGGAGAATAAGTATAAGTCAGATCTGTCAGACTCCTCACTGCACAGTCCTTGCACTGTGCCTCCCGCTCCAGAGGTCAGAGTACGTACAGATTGGACAGTTCCTCTGGGGACCTGATCTAGAGATCATCTTGCCCCTTAAACATGTGGAATATGTTTGTTTTCTATTTTTACCATGATCTCATTTTCATAAGTGGTGCTTTAATGAAAATTGTATATTTCAAGTACATGTACCTATGAGGAGAATCCAGTAGGATGGGTATACAAAAATATTCACAACTGACAGGTGCTTCAAAATGTGAATCTGTGAGATAAAGAAAACATTTAAAACTGCCTCTGCTTTTCTCTAGCTAGAAATGAGGGAAACGTTGTTCAGATCTACATGTAGCAGTGGAGGGCATGGTGTGTTCGAGAGGTCACAGTGTGCGAGTTGCAGATTGTGGCTGTGCCCGCCTTCTCATGCGTCCTTTCTTACACATCCTCTGCTCCTGGCAGTTGTGCTAAGGAGTGGAGTTTCTTCTGGAGGCTGTAGGTGTGTGCATATGTTTATTCCTTTATTCAGTTGTTAATCACGTGCATACTACATCCCAGGAAATGTGCTATGTGCTGGATAGTGTATCTTTTCTCATGGAGCATATATGGAGGAAAGATAAGAAGGTGTTAAATAATCCTTGTTCTCCCCTCTTCCTTCCTTATTAAGCTTCAGTCATCCTGGGCTGCTTTTTGTTCATCCAGTTCCCAAGCTCACCCTTGCCTCAGAGCCTTTGCACTTGCTGCCCCGGCTTATCTGCAGTACCCTTCTCCCAGATCCTTGCGTGTCTCATTCCTTTTTCTTATAAATGGCCCTGCTCAAGTGTCACATCCTCAGAGGAGATTCTTTGACTTCCTTTTAAAAAATAGCCCCTCATCTCCACTCTGGTCACTCTTCATTTATCCGTTTTATTTTCTTTCTAACAGTATATAAAAAGAGTAGAGAATGAAGACTTAATATCAGAGTGGGAAGCAGGATGGATGGAAGGCTCTTCTCATGTTGGAGGGAATTGAGATTTTTGGGCCACAGATGGACTCCATGAGGGAGAGGTTCCACATAGAGATGAGGATGGAGATAATTAATTGAGCCAGCAAATAGGTGCAGGATTGGCAGAGAAACAAGTTGCCTTCCTTCTGGTCCTCTTCTGGCTGGAAGGATTGGAAATAGGGGGAGGAATTTTCCTCTTTTTCTTGGCATCTTTTTTTGTAAGGATGTCTGCTGCTGTACAGCCTTCAAGAGTGGGATTGGGAACCTGACTTGGGGTAGAGCTTCAGACCGCTTTCTGGAGAGAGACAGGGACAGTCAACCCAAAATAAAAGGCCATGGAAATTCAGTGAAGGCCTAGCTGAAAACACCAATTTGTAGTAAACTCAGTTAATTTGTTCTTTCAGCTAATATTTGAGCATCTGATATATGCTGGGCACTCTGCTTGGCAGAGGGAAATGGCCAATGCCACCACTCACTGATACAGCGGCACCTTGGTACAATCAGAGGAAGGTTATCTCCACGCTGGGTAGTGGCAGCCTCCACAGGTGTGGATGCACCACAGCTGGGAGAGTGCAGCATTGGGCTAGATTTCAGCCAGACAGTTGCGCGCAGAGGCCTAGAATCTGACAGTGCACAAGGGAGACATGGCCCTTGGCCTCCCAGACCTTACAGTGTAGAGGAGGAGGTGGATGAGTAAACCGGCAGGTGCAGTTAGGACACTTTAAAGGCTTCACAGCAAAGCTTACGCCGGAGCGTAGAGTGGTTGAGGGTGTAGGGTGACTCGAGACTGGGTTGTCAGTGCATCAAGAGCAGATGAACACATCCAGCAGCAAGTCTTCCGTGTATTGCTGAGACTGCCGAGTCCATGGTCAGAGATTGGCAGGGAGCCCTCGGGTGTAACACGTTGGGGATACTCTCGTCAGTGGATGTGGGTGAAGACCAGATTCAGGGACAGTAGAGGAGAGGGATGGAGGAAGTGGGATTTGGCAAAGCAGGTGCTGAAATAATTGAGGTAACTGAGAAGAGGGAGGGGAGAAGTTGGCCTGGGACTGCTAGGGACATATATTTTAAAAGTAGAGGCTGTCTTAGTCTGTTGGGGCTGCTATAACAAAATACCACAGAGTGAGTGACTTAGAAGCAGCAGACATTTCTTTCTCACGGTTCTGGAGGCTGGGAGTCCGAGATCAGGATGCCAGCATTGTTGGATGAGGGCCTTTTGGGTTGCAGATTTCCGTTTGTGTCCTCATACGGCAAAAGCAAGGGAGCTCTCTGGAGCGTCTTTTATAAGGGCCCTAATCCCATTCCTGAGGGCTCCACCGTCGTGACCGAAGCACCTCCCAAAGGCCCCACCTCCTAATACTGTCGCATTAGGCACTGGGATTTCAACATAGGAATTTTGGGGGGACACAAACATTTCAGACCATTGCAGAGGATATTACTGACATTGCCATCTCAGCCTGGCCTGGGGAGCAGGGAATGCCCTGCCCCCATTCCCTCCTGCCTAGTGAACCTCGGATGAGTATGTGGGTGACATGCGCTTTCTTGGGGAGAACGTTCAGAGACAGGCAGCCAAAGAAATCCAGGGTGAGGAAGAGCTTTCTGCATAGTCCAAGAAGCAGTTTGCTCACATGGAACAGGTTTCAGGGGGTGGGATGGCTGACAGAGGACTTGCAGGAGTGAGGGGTGAAGACTGACCTGAGAGTCCCAGGGGAGGGGTGTGGGTGTACAGGGCTGCTTGCAATGTTGTCTGAGGAGAAGGACTTCGTGGAGCTGCAGAGAAAGTTAGAAGTAACACTGAAAATGGAATTCCCAGTCTTACCCTCACCTCTGTCCTCACCTTCTCCCTCCAGAGTGTGGAAGGAAATGTTCCTGGCGTTGTCCATCCAGGGTTTTTCTTTTCTGCAAGGAGCTTTCTCTGTCTTTCTTTGCTTCTCCCTGGGCGTGCGGAGCAGCACTGCTGAAGGATGAATTCCTCAGCAGGGGTTGCTGTCATGCCTCTGAAACCAGTGCTTGGTCCTGCTGTAGGAGAAAATGAGTAGCTGGGTTTAGACTCAGGCTGGGGAAACCTGGACCCTGGAGATGGTTTACTATGGATATTTCCATGGAATCAGTGGAGCCAAGCCTGGGAGGCACCATTAGGGTATTGGACCTCCATGGCTGGCAAAAACGTGACCTCTTGGGCTGCAGGACCATAGTCTCTGTTGTGCTGTTTTGTCCATCCTGGAGCAGCAAGGCCACATGCTGTTCTGACCAGAAGCTGAGATTCTGACAAGCCGGGCCCCAGATGAGTGATGAGAGTAGCCTCTGTTGGTGAGAGGCCCTCTCAGGAAAATGCTGTTGGTCCCTTCTGTTTATGATTCTCTCATTTAACCAAGATTCATAGAGTGCCAACAGTGTGCCAGGTTCTGGGGAAGGGAAACAGGTAGGCTCTGTTCCACCATTAATTAAGTGCTGGTCCTAATTGAAGAGATGGGCAATACATTTTATATTGATGTGGTAAGTGTAAAGTCCGGGAGCCCTGAGACAGGGACATTTCATATCCTGAGAGGTGCCTGAGGATGGTGTCCAGAAAGGATGTACAGTGGAGGTGATGTTTGAATTGAGCTCTGAAGGATGAGCAGTCAAATTGAGCGTGTGGCATGTCAGCCATCCCACCGCCCACTCCACATCTCACTCTTTGGGGAACATTGTGCCTGTAGCTTTTCTTATGGGTCAATACAAGGAATGTCCATTTATGAAATAGCTGCATTTTCTGTGTCCCTGTATTGGCATAGACCCATGCAGCAGACTCTCTTAGACCCAGAAGTTTGCCTCTTCTAATGATCCAGCATGCTTACTTTTATTAGAACTTTTCAACCCTGTTGTACTTCCCACTTGGCCGCCAGGAGTCCTAGGACTAACATTTGAGCTTAAATCAGAACAGTTTTCGTTAGTCAGAGTTTTTCTTGTAAACCCTGTTACTCCTTCTTTCGATTCCCCAAACTCCTTTAGAAATTTTGCCTTGCTTTTTTTATTGTTGCTTAAATGGGTTACGATTTTACTGTTATAGCACATGCTCTTAGATCCATTCCGGAAGTAGGCAAAACGTAACGTACTGTGGAAATGGAAGGTCAAGCACAATTTTAAGAGTTAAGCCTGTCTCTCAACCTGTTGCTGAGTATCTGTCTTTGAGAAGGATATCCTGCTTCCCTGTCCTAGTCTCTCTGCAGGAAGGATCAAGGCTGATTCTGATCCTGTCAAGCTTCTTTGGGGAGTGAAAATAAAAACAGTACAAGGTTTAAAGCTCTGGGAGGGGAGAGCGGTTTTGGTAGATGAAAATAGGCTAACAGTAGAACTGGGGAGGAGCCAGAGCTAGTTTCTGTGAGAAATTAAATAACTGAATTAATAGAGACTAGTTATAGAAGTGGAAATCACCTAAGTTTCAGTTCATTCCATAAACAGCAAAGTTTAACTGCAGTATTCTCTTTTCTTCATGCACTCCATTTCTGATTTGGAGCATATTAGTTCTAAAACTGGCCTTTGAAATGCTAATTAACTGGCTGTATAATTATGCTCCATTATTCTTTTATCTTTGGAGAACGGGAGCTAAGGAGCAGCTAAAGCCCTGAAATATAACCTCAGGGCCCAGGGGAGGGTCTCTAGCCTATGACTTGAACTTATCAGTATTCTAAATGGTGTAGTTTAGACTCTAAACTGCAGAGCAGTGCTTCTCCAATTGAAATGTGCACACAGATCACCTGAGGATCTTGTTAAAATGCAGATTCTGATTCAGCAGGTCCTGGGGCAAGGCCCAAGAGTCTGCATTTCTCACAGGCTCTCAGGTGAGGCTGCTGCCGTTGGGCCTTTGTGTAGCAAGCGTTTAGAAGAAAGAGCTTAAAAGTGGGAGGTCTTCCAAAGTTAACTCTGCCGTTTCTTTTGCTTGAATTCATGGTTACTTTGATAGCAGAAGCCTTGAAGCCAAGGCCTTGGCTTAGAGAAAGAAAACTGCGAGAAACACTTCTGCCATGTGCCAAATACTTCCCCCTACTTTGGGGGTCCCAGAGAAACTGCATTGTAACAGTAGGATAACTGATATTCATGAAAATGACGTGGAATTTTGTTCAGTGAGCTGTCTAGAAGGGAAGCAGGGAAGTATTCATTTAAGTTTCAGTATATTTTCGTGAATGATTAGAACTAGTTAGGCTTACATGGATATGTTCAACAATCTGAAAAGATCACTTACGATGAAATCTTCATTTCTGAAAGATAAACACTTTTCTCTAGTACTTTGCTAGTAGGCTTTCTAAGGTGCAGTCTGCTGCTTGATATCTTGTCTAGACCAGCAGCATTCTAAGTTGCTCTTCCAGTGAGGAGTATAAATGGAATCTGCTCTGTTGGCGTTGAATCCTGTTTCCATCACTTACTGGTATTGAGACCATGAGCAAGTTCTCAATTTCTCTGATTTTGCCACTTGTAAAACAGTCATAATACCATTTCATCCCAGGATTTTTTTAGAAGAGAATTTATGCCAAAGCTCTTGGAATAGTTACTGTCCCTTCACCGGTATTCCTCTTCCCCTGCTTGGCCCCTGGTTGGCAGCTTGCTGTGCTATTTGGACATTTGTGATTTTTCTTCTTGGTTACCTCTCACCTGAACCTCTTCATTGGCTTCTATTGGTAAGAGCTGTTGTGAGGTATGGAGACCTTCGCAAACTCTTGCAAAACCATGGAGCTCACACATTTATGAGATGGGAGCAGATATCTTGACTTCTCAGAATAGACCAGAAGAGTTTAGTTGAACCTTTTTCACAAGGTTTTGTTTCACAAAAACAATGGGGCTCCTGTTAATAGATTGTTTACATACACATTTTATGTCAAGCACACCCACGTTTATTTGTCTAGTGTGGGAATAATAGTGATCAGTGATTTGCCCTGGGTCTCTTCCCTAACAAATGATCCTAATTTCAGACTCCTCTGTGCTGTGCAGGCTTCCCCACATGAGGTGGTGATAAGATCCATTCTGAGTCCTCCTAGGTTAGTAAGGGTGTGGCAGGAGTTCAGTTTCCTTTGTCCTGTATAACTTTTGACTGCAATGGCTTTGGTCTGGAGAGTGTGGTCTGTCCTTGGAGAGATCATGCACACTCAATATAATACTTGGCTTTCCTTCACTCTTCCCTCCCACCTCTGCCTGCCTGCCTCTAACTACTTGGATTCTTATCTTTAAATGCAGAAACTTGGAAATGAGTTGCTCTGTGCTTGTTCCTCTGCCCTTCCCATCCCTGAGCTCTTGTTTATTGGCTGCTTGCATATCATATCCTGCTGTTCTCTGCCAGATGTTCCCAAAACAATCTTTAAGCCTACTGATCCATTACTCAGCTTTGACTTCTCAGAAATAAGACTGCTTGGTCTTCTCGTGGGTCTAAAAGTAGTGTTTCCTAATCAGGTCGTAAACCCTTATGACCTTATTCTGTAAAAGCTCTGTAAATAACTTTTATTAGCCTAATAGATATATAAGTAATATATGTATTGCTAATAATATTACATACATGTAAAATATTACTTTTAACCTTTTAGTCCCTGTAGCTGAAACTGTATCTAACCAGTGACCCTGATTTAGGAAATCTTGTTTCAAAGTTGCTTCTAACTTGCTATATGACTTGAGGTAAATAATTTAACCATACTCACTGGGTCTAAATTTACTTTAACCTGTAAAATTAGGATTGGATTAGATCAGAAGTTTTTCAAACCATTCTGTGGAGTTGGTTGAGGTGGAGATGGGCGTGAAAAGAAAGTTCAATGGGTAGGACCCCAGGGCTCCTCATTCAATTAAATGATTCTTTTTTTGTTTTTTCTTCTTTCTGATTCTTTTTTGGTGGTGTTGAGGTCACAATAGTTTATAACATTGTGAAATTTCAATTGTACATTCTTATTTGTCAGTCACCATATAAATGCGCCCCTCACCCCTTTTGCCCACCCTCCAACCCCCTTCTCCTCTGGTAACCACTAAACTATTCTCTTTGTGTATTAGTTCACATTCCACGTACAAGTGAAATCATACGGTATTTGTCTGTCTTATTTTGCATAACATAATATTTTGATGTACCCTCAAGGTACATCCATGTTGTTGCAAATTGGATGATTTTCTTTTTTATGGCTTAGTATTCCATTGTATATATCCACTCATCAGTCAGTGGGCACTTGGGTTGCTTCCACATCTTGGATATAGTGAATAATGTTGCCCTGAACATAGGGCATAAATCTCTTTGAATTGTTCATTTCAGGTTCTTTGGATAAACACCCAATAGTGGAATAGCTGAGTCGTATAGTATTTCTAATTTTTTAAGAAACCAACATACTGTTTTCCATAGTGGCTGCACCAGTTTGCATTCCCACCAGCAGTGTATGAAGGTTCCCTTTTCTCCACATCCTCTCCAACCTTTTTTTTTTTGTTTGTCTTAGTGATTGTAGTCATTCTAACGGGTGTGAGGTGAAATCTTAGTGTAGTTTTGGTTTGCATTTCCCTGAAGATTAGTGATGTTGAACATCTTTTCATATGCCAATTGGCCATCTGTATATCTTCTTTGGAAAAATGTTCATATCCTCTGCCCGTTTTTTGATCCTGGTTTTGTTTTTTTGTTGTTCAGTTGTGTAAGTTCTTTATAGATTTTGGAGATTAACCCCTTGTCGGATATATGATTTGCAAATATTTTCTCCTAGATGGTGGGTTGTCTTCATTTTGTGGATAGTTGCCTTTACCTTGCAGAAGCAAATGACTGTTCTTTTGTTCATATATTGAAGCCTTTTGCTATTAAAGAAGTTTGAAAACCACTGGACTAGATGGTCTGAGATGCCCTCCAGCTTAGCACTGTATGAGGCTTCCCAGCAGTAGCATCTACTTCTAGATTACATTAGACAAGGACATCTAAGCTGTATCACAGATAGGTCCCAACTCATGATTGCACTTGACATCATCTATAGTCTGGTTCATTATGCTTTTTACTGAGGCTCTGGACTGGCCATCCCAGTGCTCCTGTCCCTTTGCTTCTGCTCATACTGTTCCCAGCAGCACGTGGATTATTTGTAAGCCTCCCTTCTCCATTCAGTCCTTTCCATCTTGTGTAAAATGTCTAGTCTAGTGTAAAAATGTCCTGTCCCTTCAAGAAACTTTCTCCACCTAGCTGTCCCTGTCTTCCCAAGGTACTTTTCCACTCCAGTGGCTCAGTACACTTTGCCTTGTCAGGCAGTTGTATGTATGTGTAAAGCTCAGAAAGGGGCAGGATCTTAGTTTCTTCATTCTAAATCACCCCAATGCCTAGCATTGTTACCTTTCTGAAAGGGCCACGAATCCATCATATGGCTCAAAAACTCTTCTCTCTTTCAGGATCGAATCATCAATTTGGTCGTTGGCAGCTTAACATCCTTATTGATTCTAGTAAGTATCTTTATCTTGTGTCTCACCCAGGCTCTTAATGAAAGTTTTGAAAACTTAAAGTATTGTGGTTCAATTAACTCTTCAAAATTACACATAAAAGGGGCCAGTACATGAGCATGTGAAGTATTCCAGTCATAGTTAAATCTATTTTATTACCACTTATACTACACTTAGTAATTGGAGTAGCTAAATTGATTTGCACTCTTGCCCCTTAGTTGAATAATGTAGTAGCATAAGTCAAATGACTTGGTTTTCTGAGTTTGCCATGTTTGTTTGCCTAGTAAATTTGTGACATGTTAAGTGGCAACCAGCAACTCCCTTCTGTACATAACCCACTGCCCCCCATTTTGGCTAATACCTTGTTTATTGTTCCTAAAGCACATTCATTTATCTTCTGGTTTAAAAAGTTTATTTGGTCAGCATATAGTAATTTTTCATCCTGTATAATAAGGCTTAGTTGCTATCACAGTAAAATAAAAACAAAGCTATGTTTCCCATAGTCTGAGAGTGACATTTTCATTAAATCTAAGAGAATTTTAGTGAAGTTTGTTTCTGTGACTTCTTAATAAAAAGAATGGGTATAATGCTATATCCATGGTAGAAACAGAACTGTAGGGTATTAGAAACCTGTCTTTCAGTATTTTTCGTAATGTCAAACAGAAACAATTTTGGTTATCTTTTTTTTTTTGAGGAAGATTAGCCCTGAGCTAACTGCTGCCTATCCTCCTCTTTTTGCTGAGGAAGACTGGCCCTGAGCTAACATCCGTGCCCATCTTCCTCTACTTTATATGTGGGACGCCTACCACAGCATGGCTTGCCAAGCGGTGCCATGTCCGCACCCAGGATCTGAACTGGTGAATGCCGCGCTGCCGAAACAGAACATGTGCATTTAACTGCTGTGCCAACGGGCCGGCCCCATTGGTTATCTTTTTTATTGGAGTATTCAAGATAACAAAAAGGTTAAAACTTTCCCCAGTATAATCATTAATCCTGGGAATGAGGTTTTAAATGCTTTCTAATCTTTGTTAACAAAGAGGTTATTTTGAGGTTAGCTAGTTTTCCTCCAAAGGTTGCTCTGTGATGTTTTGTCTCCTATCATAAAGGAGGAAAAGGTTAGGAGGAGGAAGTGCTAAAAGAAATAACACAATTGAACATATTTACAATATTTTATTTAACATTAACATTCCAGAAGGCAAACCTGGTACATTTCATTTTACACTGTGAGGCATTTTATAATATTAAATTGCCTAGACTCCAGTCTAACCAAGTCTTGGAATTACTCCTAAGGCCTGACGTAATTTCTCTTCATACAGGTAACACTGATCAGTGCTTTTGTTTTCCCTCAACTACCTCCGAAACCGTTGAATATATTTTTTGCTGTCTGCATCTCTTTGATTAGTATTACCGCCTGCATACTTGTGAGTACCTTCAGAATTTCAATTGAGTATCCCTGAGGGCTGAAGGCGGCTGCAGTGCCTAGGACAGATTCCTAGTCCAGGTCTATACGAAAGGGTATCTCTAATTACACTTTGCGTCCCCCGAAAGGATGTCAGAATTTTCAACGTTAATTGTAGGTTTTTTAAAAAAAAAGTCTGAGTTTCCATCTTTTCTCCTAAATCCCAAAGTTGTACCCCTAAAGGGAAACTGTTCCCTTGAGAGCTTAAAAAAAAAAAAAAAGAAAATGGAAGAAAAAAATAGTTAAAAGACTTAGGTAGCCAAAGATTTGATGTAACTTAATTAATTCATCTTCCTTCAAGGACTACACACAGGGCCCAACAGGCTTTGGGAAATGACATTACTGCTCTTAGGGAAGAGATACAGCACTCTGGATTTATTTCTGATAATTATAAAATTAGTCTATTTAAATCTCTGTGCTTATCTCCTCAAATGAAAGTAAGTAACACCAAAATCTCCTGGGAAACCTAAAGCTCCAGTTGTATCCTTGTCACAAGAATGTTCAATTTTACTACAAAGCCTTTCTTTAGGGTAAAGAAACAAAGTTTAGATCTTCAGTTGGGTATTTGCCAAGTGTTCAGTCACTCATCATTAGCTGATTGTTGTCTCATTTCCCTTGAGAGGCAGCATCAAAATAGTACACCCTTAAAAGCAATTGTTTTGACTCACATATGGCTTAAATCATAATAGTAATGTGCTTATCTGAGTTAAAATTAAACCAGAGGACCTCTCCAAGCGCCTGACTCACTGATTCTGCTAGACTCCTGGGACCTGAGGGAAGAAATGGCCCATCCCACTTTGGGAGCCTTTGGAATAAAGCTACCAGAGATGCTCTCCTCCTACTCCCAACCCAAAGCCAGAAGTGACTAATGACGACCTAGTTTAAACCAAATCTATGCATGTGCAAGCTCTATTTTGTATGGGCGGTCTGAATCAGTTATATGAATTTAAAAGTTGTTCCCCCTTCTAGTACCTAAAAGAGTTGTACCTTTTACGCAAATATATTTAAACTGCATCTAGAAGGTATATACTCTTGGATGGCTTGCCAAATGATTGGTGGACTCTATTGATTTAAACATAGAACAGAGTTAACTGAGAAAGCAGGAGTTAAGTATGATCCTGGCTGTAGAAACTTAGTTGGTACCACTTAAATTATAAAGAATAAGAATTAAATTCTGGCTGCGTTAGTCTTAAGAACGTAGATTAATATAAAGACTGTCTCACTTATGGGAAAAAGTATATACAGATGAAATTGGTCACCGTGGAAAAAATTAGTTGTATTTAAAATTTTTAATACTTGGCCCAGTGGCTATTACTTAACCTTTTATTTAATTCTTCTTCTTTTAGATCTACTGGTATCGACAAGGAGACTTAGAACCGAAATTCAGAAATCTAATTTACTATATCTTATTTTCTATCATCATGTTATGTATATGTGCAAACCTGTACTTCCATGATGTGGGAAAGTGAGGCTCCCAAGGAGAAGTACTTACCAGGTCTCTTCAAAGCTATTTATTAGGACTGTGAATAAGCGCTGGATAAGGTATGCGGAAGAATCTCCTGCATCTGGATGTCTGACACATGATTTTCATGTTAAATGTAAATCTAAATTCCCTCTTGCAGGGGAGACATATCATAGATCACTTTCCTTTTTCTTTAAGGAGCTGATGTTGCACTTACACATTCAACCCTTAAAGCTCAAACAGCACAAGTAATTTTCACTTTTGAAATTAAAATTTTTTATAATGTAATTGCATGGCGAAAGGCTATGTAACAATCTTGTATTTTAAGACAAATATTCTTTTATTTCTGTTAAACTGAATATACAATTATTGTTCCCTAGGCAACCAACTTTTGCTTACAACTACAATTTAAATTCACGTTAACAAAAGACAGATGGTGAAAAGACAACTTTGATTGTGAAGATCTAATTACAATAATAAATAAAATAATTTACACAAGGTTTTTTTTGTGACTTTTCTATAGGGGTCATATTCATTAAAGCCCCCATAGGCTAGTCGTGGCTTAACTTTCTCTAGTAGAGGAATGACTCGATTTGTTTCCTTTTGTCATAGAAGCAAATTTTGTTTTTTAAAATTGCCTGAGAGGGACAAGTTGTGATGCACCCCCACCAGCTAATATACACTAAGTGAACGGCAAACTCTGATACCCTCCTTCAACTGTTTCCTGGATAATTTATATAGCAAAACATATACAAGAAACAGTCATGGTGTAGGATAGGCAACCTTACTTCCCTTCCCATTTAGTTTAATTTTACTTCAAAGTGCTGACTTTGTAAACTGATGACAGTGGGTTCTGAGAGGGTGAAAACTCTGCTTAGCTTCTGGTGAGTTTTGTTACTACTCTCCATATTCCCTTTAAAAGTAATAAGAATAATAAAAAAACCTGTAGTGAATTTTCCTAACTCTTTTAATGCTTTCCTCTCTTTACCCAGCCTAAATCCGCTCCCACTGCCAGCAATGGGTAAACCAAAAACAAGCACCACACAGTCACCTCCTACCTAGGCCTCTGTACTTGTAGGCTGGTCAAGTCTCAAACTTAATCTTTTTGAAGGTCACTGGTAAGCTCTAGACCATGTTGATGTGACTTCTCTGAAATATAAAGAGGTCTGCTTGAGACTGGATAGAGAGCCTTGTCTGATCTTTAGAGATGAATATTACTGCTTTTAAAACAGAGTAGTTAAGCTTTGGTGATTTTAAACTTTTCTCAGTAGCTGAAGTGAATGACAGTCCCTGCTGACAAATAACACTAATCACAGGGATCTCTGTATGCAGTTAAGACCCCATACTGCACTCAGCTACACAGTGTCGTAAGACTAGACCTCAGCTGATGTATTTAAAGGAGGTAAAAAGTCATAGCAGCAATGCTGTTATGTGGCTTAAGCATTGTAGCTATTTAAAAGCCAGAGGAATTGGTAAATTAAGCCTCTTGGGAGTTGCTCCTATTTCTGTGGAGATGTTGTAATTAACAGTGTGGCTTCTTTGCTTGAACTAGCTGTTTCTAAGAATTACCTAATGACAGTTTACCATATCCTCAACATCCTTTGAGTCTTCTGAAACAGGACTGTCCAAAGATGATCCAATGATATTTGATTCTTCTCGATGATGTTGGAGTATGGGATCTGTAATGAGTTAAGTTTCAAGTTAGTCTTAAATGTATATGTTCTCTAGTCCATGTCAAGAATTTAGAGTAGGTATTCTCCCAAAGTGCAAAATTTAACGAGACTATTATCTTTATTATAGGATCAAGAAAAACTAGAATAACTGAATTAAAAGTCTGCCTGGTTTTCCCCTTAAAATTTATCAGGCACATGATGGAGTTGTATTACAGTACCTGTTAGTGTTGTCAAAGGCAAGACAGATTCAGTCTCTATCACATCAGATGCCTGGATAAAGCCATGTGGTGAAGGAACGATAAGTATCGTTTCATCATCAATTGTTGTTTGATCAACTCGTTCTTCTATGGTAGGAGATTCTAAATCCTAAATAATAATTAAAAAGAGAGATTCTAACTCATATTCCTCATTAGTTTTCCTTAAGATCACAAACATGTTAATATTTGAAAGTTAAATCCTTTCAAACCTAATCTCATTTTAAAATTAGACTATAAAGGGGCTGGCCCCATAGCATAGTGGTTGAGTTCAGCATGCTCCGCTTGGGTGGCCTGGGTTCATGAGTTCAGATCCCAGGCACGGACCTACACCACTCATCAGGTGTGCTGTGGCAGTGACCCACATAGAGGAAGACTGGCACAGATGTTAGAGCTAATCTTTCTCAAGCAAAAAAAAAAAGGAAGATTGGCAGCAGATGTTAGCTCAGGGCCAATCCTCCTCAGCTTTTAAAAGAAAAAAAAATATGAACGTTAAGGTCTTAAAATGGACAAAATAATAACCTCATACTCCAACGTACTAAATATTAACAAAAAAAGAACTTAAAAGTATCAATTCAGTTATAGGTCCCCTGAATATAGGAGAAACAACACTGTTATGCTATGGGGTGATGTTCCTAAGCTGAATCACAAAGATCTACTAACCACCCTCAGGAAAATGCTTCCATGGGTTCCAACAAACATTTTTGAATCTACTGGAAGTGAAGAGGGAAAGGTTTTAGTGAGAAACCAGGGTAAGACAGAGCAACACTGCTGGTTGACTGATACTTGTGAGGTCACAGGCAGGGGTTTGCACTTTGTTTGTCTAAAGAAAAGAGGAAGGTACTGGAGGATATCCCCCCATAAATTATTTCTAGGCTCTCTCCAAACTTCAGATTTGAGTTCAAGGCAAGAACTTCTTAGGCTGTTCCCTTAAGTGCAACTTACCTCAGTAACGTAAGCCCGGGCTAAATGAGAGGGTGATTCCTCCTCTTGTTTAAGGTTGGTGTCAGAGATTTCTTCCTCTGTTCTGACCATAACACTATTCATCAGTTCTGTGCTACTTTGGTCACTGAATTTGGATACGTGAGCATCATTAAATGATGGCTCTACAGTCATCTTAGGCTGATGAATTTCATCTGGGAAAGTGTCTGCTTCTAGGGCATCTGGAGGCTCAGGAAAATCAGATGAGTGAATATCATTATCTACAGCCAGTTCTGCTTGGGATATGGAAGAACTGATGTCCTCTGTGGCAACAGTTTGAATGATGACTCTTGGTGTGTGACACTGCACTGTGACGTTGTCACTTGTGTTCAACAAATGTTCCGGCTGTAAAGTGTTAAAGAAAATGATCAGTGGCAAAATGAAAAAGTACCTACCAGACTTAAGTTATAGGCAACAAATGACATTTATAAGTGGTATCCTAGTGACCCCCCTCCCACACTCTCACCTCTGGAACTACAGTGTGCTTATGACTATTTTTCTAGAACCCCTGTTCTTTACCAAATGAGGCTTTTGCTCTACTAATGTCCCTATTCCCCTTAATGTAAGTCCACCTCATGTAAGGAGACAGAAAGGATATACCCCAGTGAAGGCACAGTGATGGTATAAAATATTGCCCCTGGGACAACAGCAGTAGGAATTGTTTAAATAAATGTTCTCCATTAGTTTTGGTTAATATTTTGTATCAACTAATCCTGGTCCCTAACATGCACACAAATACTTGAACTGAGCTCAAAACTGATTTTTACCCCTAGAGATACTGTTATTGAAGACCCACAGGTTGTATTAAAAACTAGAAAAACATCCTGTTATTTCTGGTGACACTTATCATTTAGTCAGTCTTCTCTACGGGAACTAGAAAAATCAAGCAATTTATGTCAGGTGACGTACGGATAAAGCATGAACAATGATCTGTTCAGGAGAAGCAGGAGCAGCAGCTGTCAGGGTTACTGTGGGACTAGCAGTCAGAGTTAGGGGAAGGCCTTGGCTTGAGCTTGTTTGAAGTAGGTAGGTGCCTGGAGTGCCAGTGGGCTGTAAATGGAAAGACTAAAGAAAAAAGAAAACTAAGATCAGCACAGGTGCAACAGACTACTGACGATGCAGATTTACTAGTATCCATTAAGTCTAGCTTTACATCCAAAATGGGAACATTAATTTACTAGCCACAAATGTACTTACCAATTGTGAAGGTACAAACAAGTAATAAAATGAAGGGTATAATCTTGACTATTAATTGTTGTAAGTCATTACATGGCCTGGAGGTTTGACAGGCAAAGCCTTTATCTTGTTCTTCACTCCTGGATATTTCTGTGGTCTGGTCTTAGCTTTTTGTTTCATGGCACCAAGACACAGTCACGTAAGCCACTGTTTCCAGTGCAGTAACTCAGCACACCCAATCTTCCCTCTTTATTCTTTTTCTGTGGCATGTAAAAACTGGCAGTCTCCCAGTTTGGGAAAAAGCTTCAGATTTTTGAAAAGGCACTATAGCAGTGTTTACTTACTTGAACAGATATTTTTCATAATATGATTTTAGGAAATATTTTTTATATTAAGGAGAAATGTACAGAAATAGCAATTAGTGTTCTGCTAAAAGAAAAAGAAAATTCCTATGTGAAAAGCTGGTTAAATGATTTCATGATAATAAGCTTCTACATAATAATTTGTTTGGTTGATCCTAATGCCCTCAAGGAAAAGTATTTGCACTTAGAGCTGGAGGTTAGTCACATACGTAGCCTGTTCTTTAGTCCGACGTGGTCCTGTGGACTTCAGCCAGAGCAGCTCTCCTGGATACCCACTCACTGAATCTCGGTTTCCTTCTTGCTGAAGTGGGGATAATAACTACCTCTCATGGAGAGTTGTGAGGATCAGAAATGATTACTACGGGGCCTGGCACACAGTGGAAACTCAATTTCTTTCCTTCCTCTCCATAACAGTGAAAGCTGATCATTTTCCTAGGGGTTGTATTTATTAATCACATATGGTCAGGCAATATAGTAAATACTTTATATGTAGATATATGTATTTTATTTAATATACCTAAATACGTTTAATGCTCTTAGTTTTGAAGCTGAGGCACTATTATCATCCTCTTAGTAAATCAGAAATCTAAATATTTGATTGTGACCCCATAAATAAAAGCCTGAACACATACCCCAAATATATGTGTATGTATTGTTATTTGGCCGGGGGGCGGGGTGGGAGGTAGAGGGGGAAAAAAAGTAAAATCAAGTTTTTTTCTTCCTGTGACAAATGGTCATCTTATATATGCCTATTCTGGAGACCACTGGGTTAGGAAACGGAGGCTCAGATTAAGTAAGCTGCTGGCAGAAGTTCCAAAGAGAACCTTTTGTTATTCTGACCATCCTCGTGAGAATGGCTGTGGAGAGGATAAATAAACTCTTGTACTAATGCCCCTTAGGTTCTTCACAGCAAATAAATCTTGACGTAATTTAAATAAAAACCTACTGTACACTTTCTTCACGAAAAATGAGGTAATTCTGGGTTTACCTATTTTAGAAAGCCGGGCAAGAACTGGAACTTTAAAAAAAAATTTCCATCACCCCCAAAAGAAACCCCATTTAGGTTAGCAGTTATGCCCCATTTCTCCCCAAAACCTCTTAGCATAAACCACTAATCTACTTGCTGTCTCTACAGAGTTGGACATTTCAAATAAATGAGAGTCACACACTATATGGTATTTTGTGTTTAGGTTCTTTCACTTAGCATAATATTTCAAGGTCATAGCGTGTATTAGTACCGTGTTCCTTTTTACTGCCAAATAATCGTTTGTATAGCTACAGCACATTTTATTTACCCATTTATCAGTGGATGGACGATTGAGTTGTTTCCACACTTTTGGGTTATTATGAAATGAGTATTCATGTACAAGTTTTTACGTGGACATATATTTTCATTTCTCTTAGGTATACCTGGGATTAGAATTGGTGGGCCAAATGGCAACTATATATGTTTAACCTTTTTAGGAACTGTAAGATTTTTTTCCAAAGTGGCTACACCATGTAGGACTGGAGTAGTGCAGGAGCCAGTGCAGTGTTTACTGAAAGAATGTTGTTAAATAATTCATTCCACAAACCTTTTCTCAAATAACCAATATGAACTTTTTGGTTATTTATTTGTTTATGACTCAATACAAACCCACAGTATGTACTCTACTCGTTAGCACTATCATTTCCATATATAAAAAGAGCTTATTATTGGTTTATATACGGATGAAGAAAAAAGACTAAAAGTGATTGTAAAAGCCTAAGTTTGATTTATATTGTTTTTTAAACGTGTCAAAATCATGGACATAGTTGCACTTAATGCCAGTTATTTTTTTTATATTTCATTTACTTATATAACATTTCTAAAACTGATACCAACTGATCTTTCTTATGCATAAAAAGGGCCAATATCTACTTTGTGAAGTATTACTCACTGGAAGAATCTCAAACGTCTGTAGTGTTCCACTGTTTAGTGTTATTGTTTCTGAGTCAACAGTAGCAGCAGGAGAGTCTGTTGAAGCTGTGGTAAGAACAAGGACAATAAAAAATAAAATACTTTATAAATTTCCCTCGTGTACTCAATTATTATGAAAGCAATCTCATATTGAATAATTTGCCTAGAAACCTAAAGTCATTTAAATTTCTTATGAGATAAGAAATCTAATGGATTTGTCTGGGTTGGCACAGATCAGGGGTTAGCAAACTATGGCTCACAGCCAAATCCAGCCCACTACCAGTTTTTGTAAATAAAGTGTTATAGAAACACAGCCACGCTTGTTTGTTCATGTATTTTCTATGGTTGCTTTTGCACTATAAGAGCACAGGTGAGAAGCTGTGACAGAGACAATATTTGTTAACCTCTGGTACAGATCATAAAGTATTTCTAATATTAGGAAGTAAGAAGAATAAACTAAGGCTAACCTGCAGAGATAGAAGCTTGGTAAAAAATAACTTTTCCTGGACATTCTACAGTTTAGATATCTGGAATGGCAGTCCCAGAACACTAGGCTTCAATTCTAGTGACATCACTTCCTAGCAATGTAAAGCTGGGCAAATAACATACTTTAACCCAAACTAATGTTCAGAGACGTTATCTGTCCTGCCTATCCCATATAATTGTTGTGAGGATCAAAAACATGAGATAAATATAAGCTACAATTATTTCAGGAGACCACGACGGAAGACTGAACACCACTTCAGACATGAGATTGCAGAATCTTTACAGGGATGTCAGCTGAGGCTCAGACTTGATTAGTGTCTGCAAAGGTTATATGAAACTAAGACTAACTAGAAGAAATGTGATCTCTTTTGTTTTCGGTCACACCTGTAAGTAAATGAGTGTGAAAAATGATTCAGAATTGATTTTTAATGTGTAGTGTTTGTTAGTTTATTATATTCCGTCTATAACTTCTCAGTTTGAAAGAAATGTGACACCTTTAACTAAAGAAATGCACTTCATTCATGTTATTTCTCTTACTAGTTGATGGATTCTTAAGATCATACCTGGAATAATTTGAAGTGATTCCAGACAAATACCCTAAATCAAGGGTAAATAAACTATGGCTGGGGTCAAAATGTGGCTCAAGGATAAGAATGGTTTTTACAATTTTAAAATTGTTTAAAAACAAAACGGGAAATTCCACAGAGACCTATGTGGCCTGCAAAGCATCTAACATACTCATATTTACTGCTCTGGCACTCAAGTTTGCCAATCCCTGACCCCTAACCTAAAGAAAAAAACAATCATGAGATTTTAGCCTGAATGCCAAGAATAATGGGTGTGTTGTAAAACTCTTAACTATACTCACATTTCTTGCTGGAAAAAATAAAATTATTCTAAATACTTTTAAAAAGCCATACTGTGAATGAATATTAAGGTACTATTTATAAAGTGTTTGCTGTTTTCCCAGTAAGTGTCATCAACCCAATAGCCAGGGAAAGTTGTAACAGTCTCCGTGCACAGCTGACACATAGCCAATAGTAGTTCTCTTACGGTACTCTAGTAATTGTAGTTGCTCTGCACTTTTCAAGACTATAAAATAAAACAAGCAAGGCCAAAGAAAAGAAATTCTTCATGCTTTATTATACTGGTAGAAAGCCAAAGCAAATAACCAAACTTAAAATAGAACTTTTAAGAATAAGATAGGCATGACTGGTTTAAAATATCTCTAAAGAAACCTTGAGGGCTAGACTCATGGCCAAATGACTAAGTTCGTGTGCTCTGCTTCGGTGGCCCAGGGTGTCACCGGTTTGGATCCTGGGGCGGACTTAGCACTGCTCATCAGGCCATGCTGAGGCGGCATAGTAGAACCAGAGGGACATACAATAGAAGTATACAACTGTACTGGGGAGCTTTGAGAAGAAGAAAAAGAAGAAGATGAAAAAATAGATTGGCAACGGATGTTAGCTCAGGTGCCAATCTTTAAAAGAAAAAAAAAAAAAAGAAAGAGACCTTGACAGTCATTGCATATTACAGATATATAGTGTTAACAGCACCAGTAGGTGGCCCAGTGATTCTCAAACAGAAGATCATAGGGTACACTTCAGAACCTGTAGGGTGTTTTTATTTGTCCTAATGACTGAAAAGCACTACTGGCATTTTGTGCGTGAGGTCAAGGGACACTGAGCATCCTGCAGTGTGTAAGACAGCCCTGCCAACAAAGAATTGTCCCCCACAAAATGCCAATAATCCCCTGGTTGAGAATAATACACAGTGATTGCTATACTCTTGGCAATGACCTTTCCATAGGCAAATAGCATTATGTAGGGAAAAAAAGATGGAGGTAACAGTAAGTGAAGCATAATATGGTTCTGAGAATTTTATTCTTATTCCTTTTCTGTCACTCTGTAATGGAAAGAGAAGTAGAATGATCAACTTGGCTTACATCTTATGAAATAAATTTCCCCTCTCTGTAACAATTGCTGAGTCCTTGTATCTCATTTAGCACAAAAAAATGCCAGAGGCTAGGGAAAAGAGAGGGGTAAACACAACAGTTCCCATAGGGAACTGGCTCTTTACTCCCGTAAGAAAATCTTTTTCAACCTCACCAAACCCATTTCTTTCACATACCACTTCAAATCCATTCCCAATTTGTGTCTCTTCTGGCGAATTACTACAAAGGATGTGCCATCTTATGACCTCTACTTCCTTGCTCAAATGACTATATTTTACATAGTTTTCTATTAATCATTAATTCCTTATAACATCTAGAAAGTAAGACGATTTAAAACTTTTTAATGGCTGGGCAGTTATTGGTCCTTCTGTCACACATTCTATCCTTTGTGCAAATATTAAGCTAATTAACATAAAATGCCTTAGATCTCCTTTAATCTTTCAACTTGGATAAATTTCTATCAACATTCTAGAAGACCAAAAGGTGTCAGAGCCATTAACCAAATAATGTAGGTCAAATAGCAAGGAGTCTTGAGGTTCAAACACTTACAGACATGGGTGATCTGGACCGGAATCTGTAAGGCTGTCATGGGGCTTGAAGAGATGGCTGTATTGTCTTCCAAGCGGGCAACTCTGATCTGAACATGCTGTACGCTGGAATTGGAATTACTGTTTGGAAGTCCAGATCCTGATTTATTCTCCAAAAGCGTTGGGTTGTTTTTTTGATTCTCGTGTAACTGTTTAAGACCTTTTATTAAGACTGAAGGGAGATGGGTAGACAAAAAGAACATTGATTCTCTCCGACAGACCACCATCTAAGCAGCAAGGGAGGTGGAGGGGGAGGGTAGGGAGGGAAAGTATTTGGAATAAATAATTGTATACTGGATGTGCGATCTTACCAAAATAATAATCAAAATATTTTAAAACTACAATCTGTCCAGAAATTTTTGGGAACATTATCCATCACAACAGATTTAAAAATTCATAACATAGTACTATTCTTGCCATCTAAGAGACATTTAAAAAATAGCTATTGTGAGGAACATGGAAATAAGACATTTTCTATATCCTAGGGCTTCTTGATAAAATTCTCACTATTTAGGAAGAATATTAGTAATGCTAATGGCCGGCCCGATGGCCGAGTGGTTGAATTTGTGCACTCTGCTTTGGTGGCCCAGGGTTTGCCGGTTTGGATCCTGGGTGCAGACATGGCACCACTCATCAGGCCATGCTGAGGCGGTGTCCCACACAGCTCAACCAGAGGCACTCACAACTAGAATATACAACTATGTACTGGGGAGCTCTGAGGAGAAGAAAAAAAAAAAAAGATTGGCAAGAGTTGTTAGCGCAGGTGCCAATCTTAAAAAAAAAAAAAGAAAAGTAATGCTAAGTAGCCTATTTTCATTTTTAAATGAATAGTGTACTCCAACCCCCCTCTCCCCCCACCAAGACTTGAGCACTTGACTGTTTTAGCCACAGCAAGAACATAATCAGTGGGTGGGAGTCTAACTCACGACTCCAGAGTAGCAGCTGACCTTTTCTGAACAGTAATATGCAACCACTTTGAGTTCCTGTTCATGAAAGCCAACTCTAGACTTGCCCTCCTCCATTAGTCATGATAAACTACATCTGTCAGGTGATGCTGCAGTCTGGTTGGATTCATGCTACATTAGTATCCATTCATTTGTCTGGTTTTAATATCAGATTTATAAATCTATAATTGGGTGTTTAATTAAAAAAAAAATCACATTTTCATCAAGCCCAAGTTCCTCAGCATTTAATCTTCCTTTGGAAAAATGGGGGAATGAATTCGATTAGCTAAATTAAACAGACTGTCCAACTTAGTTTTAGTGCCTAAGCGCAAAGTAGGCAATGAAGTAAAAAGTGGGCTATGCCTCACTTTTAAGCAAACCCAACTTAAAATCTAGATTTACATAACAAATGAAATTAGAAATTTACAGAGCCTTTGTTCTAAAAAAAATCAACCCGAATTTATCTAAATAACAAATCTAGTTAAGATTTTGAGATTATTCAACTCATAAAAGTTGATTTAAACTTAAGTTTTCAGAAATAAATCATGGTACACAATGAAAATATATATGTAAAATTTATTTCCTCTTCATAGTTTATGTGAGAGAACAAGAATGTATGCAAATGTCTATGTTTTCATCTTAGGTGCTTTAAGAATTACAAATCACATAAACTTCTCAAGGGAAGAAAAGACAAGTATCCAAAGAAATAGGGCAGTTTAAGCGAATATCTACTGTGATTCATATTTCCTTAGCTGAGGCAAAGAAGTTCTAACCTCCAACTCAGAAGGAGTAAATATGATAAGACAAGGGAAGGACTTAAGAAGCAAATAATACATTACCAGGGAACGAAACATCCTTATGGTTTGCAATTTGCCTTTTGATGGTCCACCATTTACTTCGAAGCCACTGTGGTGAACGGACACTGCTCCATCCCTCCGCTAATAGATCCCAGTTTATGTCATTTTCATCAGCTACATCAAGCTCTGCTATCCTACAGGTTACAAATAAGCATGTGTTAGATGTTAATTTATTTCTCCATAAGAATGTTCCTCTGACTACACGTGATGGCACTGGCAATAAAGGGAATGGCAGGTTATGTCATTGAAAGGATTCCAGGAGTGCAGACCTGCATCCAGAGCTAAGAGCTATGAGATATCGCCAGCAATAGCCTTTCGTAAACGGTCAGAACCACATGAAGCACTGTGAAGGAAAGGGAGTAGCTACAGGTTAGTATAGGATAAGAACAGGTTTAGTTGTAAAGTATTCTGCAATGTTTTATAGTGTAATATACTAAGTTATTTCCTGGAGCTTTTCTGTTTTTAAAGTGAACAAAAATGTCTAGAAATAAGCTACTCATAAACATGACTAGTTGAAAAAAAAAAAACTAAAAACAAAACCCAAAACAAAATAAAAAGACAGAAACAATAATTCAGCAGCAACCAAAAAAGCACAACCAACACGATAGTACGACCAAATTTGGGGTTTTAATAGTCTATTCATTTTCTAGCTTTAACAGTCATGAGGATTTTGATTTTCAGTAGGGAACAGCAACAATGACAGCTTTTATTACTTCAGTGTCTCAAATGTTTTCTTGCCGGTATTTTTGCCCATTTGAGTCACTCAGACTTAATGGTTAAACCAACTAATTTAAAAAATAAGCTTGGGATTATTTTTTTAAGGCTATGTTTGGATATGGATGAAATGGAAGTGTCTGATTTGGTCCAGTTTGAAGGTGTGGGGTAACTGGACTAGACTCTCTTCTCGGCAATCTTAGCACAGTATTAAAAGATCGAAGGGCATGGAGACTGAACAGCTCTCTTACCCTCACCGTGGTCCTCCTAGGCTAGGACTGAGGCACACTGGTGGGACAGTGGAAAAGCTGCACTGCCGCTGCCTGTGCCGTACCTGTCTGTGGATATAGAAGGGACTCTAGTCTCCACACCTTCAATCTGGTACTTTGCATAAGTACTAAATCCACTAAAGAGGAGCAAACACAAAACAAAAAAGAGCTCAATATGAAATACTTAGGATCTTAAAGAGTGGCTCTATATGGAAAGGATGGTTTTCAGACATTAGGCATCTAGGGAAACCAAAAAAGGAAAATCAATCAAGACATCCACAGCCATTAAGCAGTTTTTGTCATTAAAAGATGTAGGACACAAACCTGAGGATGAGATTGATTTCATCTTCCTTGGTCCACTCAGTACCTCCACTCTGTTTCCAGTTCAGGTAGTTGAGCCATTTAGAACGACACTGCTTTTCTGAGCGGGTACCCACTCGTTCTGCCACAGCTGCCCAAGACACACCCTGTGTGACTATGTCACCTGGCTCAGTGCTGGTCAATTCATGAACCACCTCTGCAAGTCTCTTTTCTTCTTCTTCAGTCCATTTCCCTAAAAGAAGGAAATCATCCAGGCTACTACTGCCACCTTCTCCTTTTTTTGCAAATCAGATTCCCTTCGGTTCCAAGGACTGATAGGAAGTACGCAGTAGTACTAAAAGTATTTCTGAATGACCCTTAGGTGGGAAATTGCATATACCCATAAGACAGTTGCATTTTACTAGCCCATTAAAGTTCTTAGTACAAAAGAAAATACAGAATCCTAATAGAAGTACTGACTGACTCTTTAAGAAAGAAACACTACCCACAACATAACTAGAAAGCATTATGAACTCTCAAGTTATACTAAGTCCTAAGTGGGAAGAGCTTCACTGATGGCTTGATGGACACAGAAACTCAGGCTTTTTTCTTAGTCCCACGTAAGATTCCCTGCTCTGCAGAAGTGCAGTAAGCTCAACAGAGACCATTACTTACAGGAATAAATGATGAGGGAGAAGTGGAATAATACCTATGGCTTCCCCTCATTTTAGTAAAAATAAAACCTAGGTTTATACCATCTCCTTTCCCTACTATCCCAACTCCAAGCTACTGGGATGAAATGTAAGTCTGAAACTGGTACTCACGCATATTTTTTTTTTTCCTGCTTTATCTTCCCCAAATCCCCCCAGTATATAGTTGTATATCTTAGTTGCAGGTCCTTCTAGTTGTGGCATGTGGGACGCTGCCTTAACATGGCCTGACGAGCGGTACCATGTCCGCGCCCAGGATCCGAACCGGTGAAACCCTGGGCCACGGCAGCGGAGTGCTCGAACTTAACCACTCCGCCACGGGGCTGGCCCCTCATGCATATTTTTATTCCAAGTTTTCCTGAACCCATAAACCCAATAATAACATCAAATGTTCCTCTTGGTCTTTTCTTGAGCTTGAGCAGAAAAACAGAAAGGAAAAAAAGAGAACTTTTTACTTCTTCCACTTCTGTTTCCATTTTATTACCAGTAGCTAAAAACTTGTAGAAAATTTCAAAAAAGCTATGTGCCTGCTTCAGGGATTCATTCATTCAACAATATTTACTGAATATCTATTATGTGCTAGGCACAGCTCCGGATACCATGTATTCAAGACAAAGTTCTGCTCTCCTATTTTAGCGTGAGAAGAAAGGAGGAAGAGCTCAAACTGTGCTGTCCCATGGTGTGGTACAAACGAGAGAATCCTGATCAGAAACAACGCAAGGAAAGGAAGCAGGCAGATCAACCCCTCAGGCTGGCAATCAGGGAATGGCACGGTGTTTTTCCAGATTATGCTAACAAAAGCGGTTCTGTACTCACAGCATCTTACGTGAACCTCTGGGGTCCTATCCTAAATCTAAACCTCCCATTCCTGCTTCCTTCATTAAGCTGTCATTCACCACAGCATGACAAGAGTTGGGAGAATTTATATTCTCACTGCCTTGGAGGTAATAGTGCTGGTGGAGCGGTTAAGCAGGAAACACTCCCGAGTCCACTTTAGCAGGGTACGGGGCTGAGGATAGAAAATACATTCTCTGGAAGCTCAAGCTTAACTGGAGAACTATTTTTTTATTGAAAGACTAAGGATAGATGGTGGATCCTTCAGAGAACATTAGAGCTAACAGGGAACTATGAGATCACCTATTCTAACCTCTTCATTCTACAGAGGAAACTGAGGCTCAGAAAGGTTAAGTAAGAATTAGTGGCAGAGCCTAAACACTGTTGGTCACAAAGGTTAGGTTTAACAGTATCATCAGTACATTTGTATACATTAAGAGTTAAATAGGCATTTGTGGTATGGCCTGGGGACTGAAACACCAGTCACAAGTTTTTTCTATGGAAAAATATACTTCGAGTTTGAAAATAAGCAAAATACATAGAAACCTTTGGAATACAGCTTCTTCCTAAATTGGGACCCGCCTGCAACTAAAGTTTTTCATAAAACTTTGATAAGCTATTGTTAATACAGCTAAACAGGTAGATGGGTTTAAATTAAAATTATTTCCTGTATATATGTCTTTAAAATACCTGTATATAAGCCTTAAAAGAAATACTTCCCCAAGTGGAGCAGTTTTGAATTGCTGCAAAATGGCAACAGGCTAGACCTAAAACCTTTGAAACTAAGGAACTGTTGTGTCCCTGTGAACAATGTTACCTTACACAAAAGCAAAAAATAAAGGACTAGTTGGATCTATTAAGTTTGAAGACAAAGGAAGACTAGAAAATAAAATTTGAACTAAAAGTGAATGACAAATTTCTTCCCAGAACAGCAGAGAAAGCAGTATCTGAAGGGGCAGGAAGCTCAATTGGTGACAAAACCACAAGCAGCACCACACACAATACCTGTGTTGCAAGTATCCTTCATCAGTCGGCACCGATCTTTGACGGAAGATGCACTTCTTCCTAGCGCCGCCCCTATTGTTGCCCAGTCATTGCCATGCTTTATCCGGAGCCTAAAACAAGAGTCTGCCAATCAGCATTTGGTTCAACTGTTTCCTCCCTTTTAATTTCATCATTTATTCTTCATTCTTCTTCTTCCCATTTGATTGGTTTGGAAGTTGTGGGCAGCAATACTTTGAGAGCCAAAGTTTGAAAGTGTGGCCTTTTTTTGGGGTCCACAGTTGTCTGTGGGTGAAAAAAAAAACAGGCAGCAATTGCCTTTTTCCTGGGTCAGAGAAGAAATAAGTAACTTGGATATGTGTTCAAAAAAGACCAAATTTCCCCTCAGGTTATTGATACAATCTCCCAGGCAATCCCCAGATTTTTCCCTTTTGAGTATTCCTAACAAGCTCCTCAGATATCTGAAAAAGTTTGACAAGTCCTTATCATCATAAACAGGATCAACTTTCAATTTTTCTCATGATCCATACAATCCATTAATCCATACTTAATTGCCCCAAGTCATGAAGCAAAATTATATTTCCTGTGAAATAGCCATTATAGGGTAGAGTCAGCCCAGACATTAAGTGAAACATTGCCAAGTCATCGTTCTAAACTAAGTCACATAGCACAACCCTGGTTTTGATCCTGGTATTTAAGTTTCCCAAATGTAGTCTTCAGGCCACCAAGGATGGCCATCGAGTCTCTTCTGTAGCCCCTATTAGTGGCCTAAGGATGCATTTCATTTGGTAACTGACAACAGGAGGAGACTAAATTTATGGGCATGGCTACTCTGCGCAGGTATGGATCTGATAAGTTCTATTTATGATCAATCATGCTTAGCAGCAGGAGTAATCTATACCAGTCTACCAAAAATCTCTTGACATTTTCAAACTACAACTTTCAAAAACATAAGACATTAAAAAACATTAAAACCCAACTACCAGAATTAATGAAAAAAAATTTTTTTAAACTTACTCCTTGAGCTTTTCAATTTCTTCAGGTGTATATCTAGAAATTTAAAGAAATTTAAAAAAAGATCAATTAAAACAAAGAATACTAAAAACTAACAAAAATCAGAATTTCACTCAGAGAGGCAAATGTTAAGTCACTTAGCATAATGACAACGTTTTTAAAGTAACTAATTTCAAAGTAGATGAATAAAAATTAAAATTAATGCTTCTATTTTCTTTTAAAAAACAAATATTTTTAGCTATAATTAAAGTGAGAACTGCACAATTTTCTCTAGGAAAATTGAACATTTAAAACATATTTACTTCTATGCTAACTCCTCCTTTATTTCAAAATTAGGTTCAGGCACTCTAATATCATAGCTATTCCGAAAGATTTATGAATGACATCGCAAACCAGAGCTAAAAAAAATCTATGATAAATTCTCATGAGGCACTGAAAAATTTAAAATTCTCTTCATTTCGTCTACCCATGCATGGACATCTCACACACTCTTGCTTCAATATAAAGACCTTATTGTTTAGTGGGCAAGTACTCAATACAGCCAATGAAATGTTTTCTTTTTTTTAAAAAAGCAGTATCTAGTAAGCCATACTATTACTACCTAAAATTCCCAAAGAGAAATTAAACATATGTCAATAATACTATATAATCAATGCATTGAAAATATGATGTGTTCCCATAAATGTCACCTATAACAGAAATCCATGCATTGTATCCAGAAATTTAGTTGTTTTCCACTATAGTTTTAATTTAAAAAAAAAAGAGTCACTGACCTAGAAAATGCTATATATAAAAATGAATATGAAAAATGTTATTTAAAGTTCATTTCACACTTCCTAAATCTTTAACCACTATTATACTTTTTATAATGTTAGTTTACTACAAAGCAGACTTTGATATATTAAGTCAGCTAGGTCTTTAACTTATATGATTTAGATTCTAATTTCTAAAAGGGGCCTTATTATAAAAAGGTATCACCATATTCACATCACGACCTGGAGGAAAAAATATTAACACGACAGTAATTCATAGCTGTCTCCAATTAAGGCTTTGATCATAACTATTTAAAAAAATGATAATTCCTTAAATATTTCCCCTGATTACATGAAAACATGCAGTATTACAAGTTTTCATACTTTCCCACATGGTTTCTGTCATCATACATGCGAAGCACTCTTCTATAAACTGCAAACAAAGGCCGGTTCAGACCCCATGCTATAGTCCTGTAGAAATCTTTTCTTTCGTCTTTTGACATCTCAAAGATGATTTCTGTGGCATCTTTTATTCCGCGTGCCTAAATGGGTTACATTTCTTTGATTTAGGGATTTCTGATAAAATGCATATGGATATACTACGCTTTTTAAAAGTTGTTTTTTTATGTTAAAGATCATCAATGGCATTTAGAAAAATAATGTATTGCTAATTCATTAATAAGTCAATTATAAACTTTAAAATACTTCTCTTTTAAATATTTAAATATTTCTATTTTAAATTTCTAAGAGACAATAAAGTGATACTTAAATGTGCCAAAAATAAATGGTATTAAATTCAATAGAATCAAGTTCTGTCAACCCCTCTTAAAATTATAAAAAATTGAAGCCTAAGGAAAGTAGAAGAAAATCATAAGAACAAAATTAATGGAATCAGGAATCAAAGAAAGCAGAGAAAAGATAAGCAGTGCTAAAAACTGGTTCTTTGAAAAGATCCATGAAGACTAATAAAATATGAAAAGATAAACTTATGGCAACACTAAAAAAAAAAAAGACAAAACAATATTAGAAATGAAAAATGGGGCCTAAGTAGAGATGTACAGAGATTAGACAGTTAAACATTATGAAAATTTTATGGCAATAAATTTGAAAACTTACATAAAACGAATAAATTCCTAGAAAAAGTCGACTTACCAAAACTGACTCAGGAAGAGATAGAAAATCTAATAAGCACAGACCATCAAGAAAATTTAATCAGTTATTAATAATTTTCCCACAATGAAAACACCAGGCCCAGATGACTTTACAGACAAATCCTACCAATCAAGAGAAACATAATTTTGATTTTAAACTATTCCAGAGTAAAGAAAAAAGGGGGAACATTTCCTCATTCATTTTATTAGGCTAGCATAACCTCAACAGCAAAACTAGATAAGAAAAATTTCAGAAAAGAATTTTCAGGCCAAGCTCATTCATTAACACAGATCCCCCAAATCCTTAAAATATTTTAGCACACCGAACCCAGCAAAGTATAAAAAGATTAATCAATGCAAAATGTGAGCTTATTCCAGGAATACAAGTCTGTGTTAATTTCAGAAAAATTATTACTGTAATTAATCACGAGTAGAATTATGGAAAAAAAGGTAAAATCTCAATAGGTGTGGAAACAGCATTCATAAAATTCAACATTCATATATGATAACACTCCTGGCAAGTTAGGATTTGCTGATAATCTGATAAAAGAAAAATATATAACAAGTATAAAGATCAGAAAAGAAGAATCATTTACAGATGTTATGTATGTAGAAACCCCAAAATTTATGAAATAATTATTTGATTCACAAGAGTATTTAGCAAGGCTGCTGGTTACAAAATCAATAATAAAGTCATTGGCATTTCTATACAAAGCTCAAAAATCTTTAAAAATTCTCATTTAAAATAGTATCAAAATTAAAAGCATTAGGACTAAATCTTAGGCAAGTTATGCAAGTCCTTTATGGAAGAAAACATAAAACTAATAAAAGACATTGAAGAGGAACTAAAATGGAGAGTTATACAATGTTCTTCAATAGGAAGATGGAATATTGTAAAGATCTTAATTCCCTTCAAATTGATGTACAGATTCAATGCAGTACCAATAAAAACTTCAAGAGTTTTCCATTCTTTGCAAACTGACTCTAAATTTGTAAGGCAAGAGGAAAGGGCCAAGAACAGCCAAGAGATTCCTGAATAGATTTTCCCCATCAGATATAGGGACTTCTGAAGACAGTGCTATACCGGTGTAGGTATCGCCAAACAGAATCTGGGAACAAATCAGAATTCCTAGAAACAAATCTGTGGAAGCCTGACTTAGGACAGAATGGACACTGTAGATTGGGAAAAGGCTGACATTCCATAATGCTGCTGGGACAAATGTCATGTCATCCATACAAAACAAAACTAAAAAAATCCCAACAACATTGAAACCCTATCTCACAACTATAGGAAAAAATCTGTGAAAGGCAAAACTATAAAACTTTCATAAGACAATATGTGAGAATATCTTTATGCCCTTAAGGCAGAGGAGGATTTCTTAAACAAGCATGCAAAACATAAAAGTAAAAAGATGATTAATTTTTATCTTGAAATTAAGAATCTTTGTTCATCAAATGACACCTAGAAAGAAGGAAAAGACAGGCCACTAAATTGGGACAAGGTATCTGTAATATAAATAACCAAAAAACCATTAGTCTCCAGCATAAATTAAGAACACCTAGAAAAATGAAAAAGAAAACCCCACAGAAAAATTGATAAAAAGACACACAAACAGGAATTTCAAAGAAAATATGTAATTAGAGAAATACAAATTAAAGCCATAATAAAATACCATTCACATCCACCAGATTTGTACAAATTAATAACAAAAAACTAAAAAGAACCCAAATGACCATTAACTGTGGAATGGGTAACTTAACAGTATATATATTTGCACAATGAAATACAGTTAAACCTATCAACAGAGGATGGATCTCAAAACATAATATTGAACAAAAGAAGCCAGTTACAGAATATCCAGAGAATGAATCTATTATATAAATTTCAGAAAAAGGTAAAATTACTCTGATATACATTTTATACATTCTTGAATGTATGAAACTTCACAGTAAAAAGTTTCTAAATTTTAGAATCTTTCCTAAAATTATACAGTTTCAATTCCACAAATAATTAAACCTAAATATTTACAGCTCCTACATGAAAGGCACTGTGTTGCAGGATGACTATATAGAGATAAGAAGATTCTGCTTTTGTTTGCTTGTGGCTATTCCTTTCATTTATCCTTTTACCCAAAATATGGAACATGACATCTAATTAATTTGTTTAAAAATGGCTCCACAATGTTCTTAGAAGAGCACCACACAATAAAAACTATGTGAAACAAATTATCTTTTTCCAGGATCAGTATATCTTTTTGGACATTTCCTTTTTCTGCCAATCTTATCCCCATTCTCCCAATCATCCAAAATAAAAACTCTTAAGTCATTCCAACTCCTTATTTTCCTTCTTCTCCAACATCCAGGAATCAGGCTTCCTTATAGACTAGTTGCTTATCTGCCCTTGTCCTGCCAATTCCATTTCCACCACTGTAGTTTACTTACTACTACATCTCATCTTACTACTCTCATCTGGTCAACTGAAACAGTCATCTAAAATGTCTCAAATTTTAGTCAGGTTCCTGCCCTTTATTTACAAAGTTGGCAGGGTCCTTGGAGATCATTTATTCCAATCCCCTAGACAAGAAACCAGCTTCTTTATTCCCAAAGTTCAGTGTTCTTACCACTCATGATTGCTTTATCTGAACCTGCAGCATTTTTCGCAGTCTTAACTAAAGTGTGTATAATCAGTGGATGACTTTAATACACCTCTGCGTACATTCTCAATGACCACTATATTTCTGTTTCTCCTATAACAATTAGCTTGGTGGGAAGGATCTTTATTCAACAATAAAGAATTAAAGTTATTTATTCTTTATACTTTACAAGGCTTAGTTTGGGAAGAGTGCAGCTTAAAATTAAGCTTAAGAATGTGGACATTTTAAGCAGCAATGTATTTATAATAGTAAAAAATTATAAACAATCTAAGTATCAAACAAAGGGGGATGATTAAATAAATACTGTACACCTCTCATTCCCAAACAATGCTAATGGTCTACATTTCAAACATGCCCTATTTGAATCTAACTTCATTATGAGGGTGGTAAGCAAGTCTCTGGAAAGATTTCCTTGAGAAAAGCACAGATCTACTCCACTGATCTCTCACTTAACTAAGTTATCTGTTTTTCTCATTTCCTACAGGACAGAGTTCTAATTCTTTGGCCTGGACTTCAAAGCCCAGTTTCCAGAGGCTAATTATTTTGATTCAAGTTAATGGGGTTAATTTAATGTGCTCTGGGTTTGATCTCTGATTCCTTGGTGCTCGGTAGTTACTCATGCTGTTCCCTACAGCCCTATTCTAGCCTAAGTTATACCCATTTTAAGACGCAGCTCAAATCCTTGCTCTTCCAATTATTTTCCATAACTATCTTAACCCTGAGAATAAACTGTTCCTACTCTGATCTCATGCACAATTCACAACATGGATCAATCACATGGTACAAAGCCTTGCATCATTCTTCACTGTTTTCAGAATTCCCAAACGGATTGCTGGCTTTTCAAAAGCAAACACTATGAGTTAAGGCAATTTATATCGCCAGTACCTCAAACATACTGTGTTCAACAGACAATGAAGAGGATGACTAAGATAACAGGATATAAGCCTGAATATGAAAATGAACTAAATTTTTTTTTTAAGGCAGGGACTAGTGTGATATCATAAATTCATTCAAAGAAGAAGATGCATATCTCAGGCTTTAGACAATATAAACTTAAACTCGTATTTATAAAAAGACAGAGCTTTAAGATTCTGAGAGGCTACCAAGATTCTGTCTAAACATCAGGATGTTAACTAAAACAATAAAACTACTTTAAACTGAGAATTCAAAATTTGTTTAAAAATATTCTAGTCACATACCTGAGGATTATTAAGCCAAATATTAGCCAGTCATCCATTACAAAAATTACTGAAAAGCTCCTAATAAGTATACACAATGCTGCTTTGAAAGTTTTGCGAAATTCTCAATGAAAAAATTAGTGAAACAAAAAAATATGCCGTAAGATACCTTCAGATAGCGTTCAATATTGTTCATCAAAATATCAATTTCTTCTTTGGACCACATCCCCTGCTTCCACTTATGTCCTTTAAAAGAAAATAAGTTATGTTGTTGAAAATGTTATTCCTTGACAGAAACAAAACACTAAAGATTTGCTTTGTGATTAAATAAATAATTTGTGGGAATAAAATGTAGCTAATTTAGTTTGTCATGCATCTGAAATCTGAAAGATCCCCAGGTAAAGTTGCTTTTGTAACCTCTGGTTTTTAAGGATACATTTCACCCTACTAAATAAAGAGAACGATAAGTAAAAGATTATAAAAATATTACTTCCTCTCAGTTACATCTCTTATCCTTTCGGCAGTATGGGACTACTAAAAATACATAAAAATTATAAAAACCAAACCATGCCCAAAACTTTCTGAAAAACTTCTTCAATGAAAATAAATTTTATGGGCAAAAGAAAATGTACAAACGATTCTAGGACAAGGGACACATAATGCGTTGGATACCAAGTGAATAATATATTCTTAATGAGTATTTACTATACAGTAGTTGCAAACAATCAATTTACTTACTTTTGCTTCCTTTCCTTACTTCAGAGTGGCACATACACAACCCCCACTTTCTTGTAGCAGCCTCCTAGCAATCCTTATGAGCAAGGCAGCATTATAAACACAATGTTACTTTAAGCTTCTAAGCTGCTTATCAGACCAAAGTTAGATCTCTGAAAAGTCTTGACTTCCTACTCCCATAAGCAATAATCATAGTGTCTTTTAAATGCTACCAATGAGCATTTGTTTATAATCTGCTTCATATCAGAGAAATAAGGATGAATTATTGAAAAACAAATATTGGTTTCATGGTCTCATTCAGAGTCCAATTTAATTCAATTAGAAAAGCTCAATTGCTGTAACTACTCAATCACAATTACAAAGGTCTACTCAGAATCCTGATGACTACAAGCTCTTTTGACCTCCATATTTGACACTACAATTCACAGTATATCTTACCTTTGTTAGTCAGAGAATCCTTATCTTCTTTAGTTGTAAACCATGCTTGGCTAACTGCTGAAACTTCCTCATTACCCAAGGGAGATATTTCATCTAGTTGCTCATTCTGTAGAATCTTGAAAATGTAAAAGTAAAAAAAAAGTAGCAGCTCGATTTAATACCCAACCTGATTCATCCTTCTTTGTAATGCTAAGTATTATAAAACTCTAATAATATGGAATTCATTTGTCTTAGATATACTAAAAATATATTCAATTTATAGAAAGACAAATATTTTCTTGCTGTTTTTATTTTGGCAGTATGTAAACAAAATTATCTGCATTAACAAAATACAACCTTCATTTAAGCTAGTAACTCTGTACTAGTGGCTTAAATTCTATAGAATATTGGCTAAGATTCCATTAAGTATTTAAATTAACATAGGATATCCAAAGTCATTTGTACATTTATATCTGTAAAATGAGCTCATATATACAATAAAATGGAAATACTAGGGTTGAGTGTTATGGTTGTTAATGTCCTCACAGGTAGTTTGCTGCCTAAATATACAGTTATCCGTAATGTAATCTCTTGCTAAATTTAAAGGACTAACACGACAAATCAAAGGACACTACTGCAAAATTATGGTGTGCTAATTGTTTACTGACAACTTTGTTTTAGCCAACTCTAGAGCTGATTCCTACCCTATTAATGCACCTTCTTTTCAAAGAACTATATGGTACTGTTTCTTTTTATGATTATTATTGCAGATAAAGCAATCTTTATTGAGAAACGTGTAGTTAAAAAATTACAGCTTTATTGAGATAGAATTCACACACCATAACATTCACCCTTTAGAGTACAAAATTCAGTGACTTTTCGTATATTTATGCAACTATCACCGGGTACATTTTCAATTACAGACATATCCAATCTAAGCAAATTCTACTGGAACAAAGCCACCTTTAAGAGACTTGGCCTTGGTAAAGAGAACTTAAGTGTGAGGAAGATTTGGCAACAGTGCTACTATACCAGGTATGAGCCTATCATAGGCAGACAAGGATAAGGGGATAGTCACATGCCTAGTAACCACTCAACCCAGTGCAGTCTCTGGACTGGATCAACTACTAAGCTATGCCACTGGCTAGAAGTAAGCCCTAACAAAGACTGGACTATTTCTTGAATAAGGAGAAACTGAATTTCTAATTTCAAGAGGAATTGAAACCAACCTCACTGGGAAAAAGAGAAGCTGTCAGTGAACAACTAAAGCACACTGAGAAGAAAAGCCATGCCTCTATTGCCACCTACTTTATTTTTATATCTGGTAGTAATAATATATTGTATTTATGAAAGTGTTTTTTAAATCCATAGGCGAAAAGCTAGAAATTACTGAACAAGTCTGAAATGTTTTATAACCCAATATTCATGTGTCATACATTTTAGATTTTTTTCCTTTATAGACCAAGAGGTCTTTTAATAAAGCTGAGAATTAACATAGACTAAACAGATGATGTCTGAGGCCTCTTGTATTCTGAAGATCGCAATTCTCTAAGATTTGACACAGGAGCTATTCGTCAAGGGTGATACAGAGAACTACCAAAAGACCTTAATACATACAATATCCACTTTTAAGTTGGTTAAAAGAATAAAATCACCATTTCCCAAAGTGAGTTTAAATATACAGTGAAGCCTACTCTATGAACCTTAGGAATAAACCTGTCACGCTGATTAATTGCTATCTTTGGGCAAACACTTACTACCTTATGCCACAAATTTTCCTGATGAAGAGTTACAATTATTACTTAAATCATATAACGTTAAACATGTAAACAGCCATCAAATGAAGCAAATAATTATTAAATTTTACCAATAATATTCAACAATGTGAATTACAAATGAACTAAATGAGTATAGCAGGAGACTTAGGTACCTTAAAGGGTATCTATCTATACTTAGTATGTAGATATTAATGAGTTTTACAGTATATTAACCCATTTTTCACTACTTTTTGCATAAACCTTTTTAAACTACTCAGGCTTTATTTAGGATGCTGTTGCTTTTCAAATGAAGCCTTTATGAGTTGGTTGTAGGGTTTCATGTCCATAATATATACAGGCTTAGAAATCCAAGAATAAATATTTCACCCACTGACTATCTCTTGCAACCACAAAGTACTGTATATATTGGGAAAAACTTTAATTTCTAATTATTTTTCAAGCTAGTCAATTCACTGAAAAAGGACATAGTACATTAATTACTGAACTATATGAAACAGTTACACCTGGTTTGACACAAAAGGATACAGCAAAAAGCAGACTATTTCTGAACTTTTAACTATGCTTTCACTCACAAGCTAATATTAATCTTATTAAACAAATATTAGAAATTATTAAAGTTTTTCATTTACTAAAATGCTAACAACAAACCAAGAGGCTAATGTTCAATTATAGCTTGTTAACTCTTCGGAAATAAACCAAACAAAACAATTCTATAATTTGTCTAACTAACACTGCCACCGCTCAATCTTCTAATACCTAGGTTGTAAACCAAATCACACATACATATACACAGTTATTTTTACTGTGCTGAAAATGGAATGGAAGTGAGACTACATAGTCTTTGAATGTGAAATGAATTTGACGAGCCCCATTTTGAAGACAAGATGTGCTCTATTGCTTTAGAGGGCTTGGAAAAAATTCCCATCCAAATCACCCACTGAAATCCAAGGGCAGATTATGAGGGTTTCCAGCCTGTCTCAAAGCTGTTTGAAGCATGTCAGAGACTCACTTCTCTGGAAATCCTGTCATTCTGGAATCACTCTGAAGTTCCCTATTGCAAAAGACTCACAGTGCACCTACCTAGCATATCCTTAGTCCTTGATGTTACATATCAACTTGTAACTATGACAATTCTTAACTGAAAAAGGGTCACTGTGATGCTTCACAGAAGAAAAGTCATGGTACAATGTCTCTACTAATTACTTCCAAAATATTTTACTAAGTGAAGAGATAAAACAAAAGAACAATCTACTAAAAACAAAGGCACAACCAGCCAGAGAAAAATTTATATGTACCAAAGATTTTAGCTTTAGGCTATTTGAGAGAGCAAAGAATTCTGAATACTTTTGGCAGAAATAACTTAGAGGAGACAATTAAGCAAGTTCACATAAGAGAAGAACAGTAAGGCTGATTATTATCCAACCTCTTAACATATGGTAAAATGTATCTAGTCCTGCAGGCACCAAAAGGAACTACCAGGACTACAACTATTATAATTAAAATCTATTTGAAATGACTAGTTTCCATTTACATTAGAACAGAGAACACACGTAGCCTTTCTAAATGAGTCATTACAGATAACTGCTGGGTAAAATTTATCTTAAAAAGCTTTATATCCCAATCAATACCTTACAGAAGTAGTAAGATAAAATTTCAAGTTATTTAACAGCTCTAGTGAGATCATTCCATGTAGATAAAGAATGCACGCGCATCACCTGTTTCAAAAGATGTGAACCAGACTACAGGGAATGAATTTAAAATTCTATCTTTGCTTACAATTCTGAGACTCATATATGTGGGGACTGGAAACCCGAATGAAATAGTAAGTCTTACCCCAATTCTGTGGTTGCTACTTTGTCAGACACAATATATTCTCATCATTTTATTACCTAAGGTAAGTGTAAAGGATAATCCTCTTGCAGCCAGTAAAAAGACTTACTATACCTGGATCTGTGTCACAGTTCCCTCAGCAATCTCGTCATCTGCCACCTCTGTGGTTGCGGTCATGGTCACCTCAAAGCTCTGATCATTTTCTGAAACTTCAAGAAAAAGAACAGTTCAACTCCAGAATAATAATGGCAGGTTCTAATTATTAAAACAATATCTATGGAAAAAATACATGACGTCATTCCTTGCCAATACATCTATATATCTATATCTATATTTGCTTAATAAATATTCATTGTGCACCTAATACATACTAGGTATTGCTCTGGGTGATAGGAAGACAGCAGTGAGCAAAAGGAATGAAAGTCGTCCCTTCATAGGGCTTATTTTCTACTGGAGAAGACACAAAATGAACATGATAATACGCTAGATGGTGAAAAGTACTAAGGAGAAAAATAAACCAGGAAAGGGAATTTGTTGCAAGTGGGAGAGAGTGTTTGAAATTTTAGATAGGAAGCCAGGAAAAGTAACTAAGACTTGGAACAAAGTGATGAAGGGAGCTAGTCATGCAGGTATGTTGAGGAAGAGTACTTCATTCAGAAGGAAAGCAAAGTGCAAGGCTCTGAGATGGAGGCACACCTGCACTGTCCATAGGATAGTGTGGCCAGAGCAGACTGAACGAGAACAGTAAGATATTGGGTGGGGGCTTCTAAAGACTTTGGCTTTAACTCTTAGAAAGCAAGCCACTGAAAAAATTTTAGAGTAGAGGAGTGATATAATCTTTTATTTTAACAGGATCACTCTGGCTCCTATGGGGAAAATAGCCTGAAGGGCAATATGGAACGGCGTGAAATCAGTTAAGAAGCCAATTCAATAATCTGGATAAGAGAGGTGAGTGGCTTAGACTAGAGTAAAGGCAAGCAAGGGTGAGAAGTAGCTCAAATTGTGGATATATTTTGACGGTAGAGCCAATAGGATTTGCAGATAAACCGAACATGAAATAAACTGAAAGTCAAGTATGCTATTATAGTTTTTTTATCTGAGCTACTGGAAGAATGTACCCTGCCATTAATGAGATGGGGAAGACTGCAGAAGAAGCAAATTTGAGAATTTAGGGGCCAGCTCCATGGCCGAGTGGTTAGGTTCACAAGCTCTGCTGTGGTGGCCCAGGGTTTCACCGGTTCGAATCCTGGGCATGGACATGGCACCGCTCATCAGGCCACACTGAGGCAGCATCCTGCATGCCACGACTAGAAGGACCCACAACTAAAAATACACAACTATGTACTGGGGGCCTTTGGGAGAAAAAGGAAAAATTAAAAAAAAAAGGACTAGGAAGTTTCAGGAGTTCAGTTTTAACATATTAATTTGAGATATCTACTAAACATCTAGAGTTAAGAGAAGACTGGAGTGGAATAAATCTGGGAGTCATCACCAGGGACAGAATTTAAAACCATAAATTCTAGGGAGTGAGTGAAAAACAGAAAACAGAGGCAATCTAAGCATTGAGCACTGGGGCACTCCACATTCAGAGGTGAGGAGACGTAGACAAGTTGGCATAAGAGACTGAGAAGGAATGGACAGAAAGGTAGAAGAAAACTAGAGGAATATGTTCCCTGGAAGCCAAATGACAAAATCTTTCAGAGAGAAGGGAGTGATAAATACTGTCAAAAACCGTGGACAGATCAAGTAAGACAAAGACTGAAAAAAAATCACCCTTGGATTCACCAGCAAGGCCTCTGGAGAGACCTGGGAAGAAGAGTTTGGTGAGGTGAGAGAGGTAAAAGCCTGACTGGAGAGGTTTAGGGAAGACTGTTAGAAGAAGAAAGAGAAGCAGTATAGGAAGTTCTTTCAGGGTATTCTGCTCTAAAGGGAAGGAGAGAAATTGGATGGAGCCAAAAGCAGGCCGACAGGACTTTTATTTAAAGAAGAAATTACAGTATGTTTGTAATGCTGCGAGGAATGATTCAGTAGAGAATCAGAATGATGATTCAGAAGAGAAAGGAAAGAATTGCTGCAATAATGTCTCTGAGTAGGCAAAAGGGATGGGATCTAGTAAATCCCATGGGATTTACTAGAAGGGACGTCTTTGGGTAGGAGAAAAGATAGAATATATGGACATAGATACATGTGGGTGTGTATTTATGGTAGTGTAAACTTATAGAAATTATTTTCTGGCTACTTCAATTTTCTCAGTACAGTAGGAAGTAAGATTACCAGTTGAGGATAAAAAAGGTGGAGGAAGTGTTAGAGATTTCAGGATGTATGAAACAGTCATCTCGGAGCGAGAAAAAGACGACTAGAGAAGCATGGTGTGACTAGAAGGCAACATTAGGAGCCCACTTCAAGTTGATGATCGTGAACTGACAGTGAGACCAGTAAACTGGCTTGTGCTGTTTTTCTCTGATCCCCTTCAATTTGCTGTACTGGTGTAGACATAAATAGGCAGATAGATTTAACCTGGGTTGTGGTTTCACCAAGAACAATGAGGTGAGGGGAGGAAAAAAGGAGTTGAGGGTAAATGCAAGACACTGATTATCATGATTAACCATGAAACTGGGTAAGGAGGAAACAAAGCATACAAGTGGAGAAGGAACAATGAAAAAATGATAAGATCAACGGGTCCATTGGGGAAAAGGACTGCCGGAGTTAAAGAGTTTTAGAGCAAATCAGCTGAAAAGATAGGAAGTATTGGTAGGAAAACAAAGTCTGAAGTAGATCACAAATGGACTACAGTTAATAGGGAATAGCAACAGTGGCAATGAGAGTGATAAATGAGGCAGTGTGGAGAACAAAAGGAATAAGAGGCTAAGATATTGCAATAATAATTTAAATGAATAATCACCAAGATATATAACTACGAATAGGGAACAGAGTAAATGTGGTACATGACTGCAAAATCAAGTGGTCAGTAAGGAATCTAGACTGATTAACATCAGAGTTAAGAGGACTGTTAAGGCTCAGACAAATTTTACCAGTTTTATAAAGAAACTGGTAAACTTTGTAAAGAAAACCTGAATATTAAAATTAAAGTTACATCTTTAAAAACTAATATTCACCTCTACGAAGTCCAGCAAATAATGACTTGCCCATTCAAACAGTCCCAGATGATGGTGATGGATACAGGACTTCATGCATTTATGTGACTTTTTAAAATGCTTTTTAAAACTTTCCTAAGTTAACTTTATCAATATATGTTTTTTTTTTAATCCAGGGAACATGTAAATACTTCAAGCCTGCTTTTCATAAATTCAGTCTTATTATAAATATTAGGCTCCAGAATGCCCTCCATACACAATGATACTATGACCCAACATCAAGTAGCTTTCATGTGCTTTTATGTCAACACATCCAAATTATCTTAACCAGTTAAGTGAATGAGGGTGTGAGGGATTCAGGCTAACAACATAAAACACAACAAAATATTAAGTGTAGTTTGAAGCTATGATCATGATCAAGGCACTCTACTTTTAACCAAACGAACTAACCAGCTATAATTTATATCAAAATAATCACTCAAAAATTCTGGCTTAATAAAATACATAAGTCTTGTGGATGTACTGTACAGCATGGTGACTATAGTTAACAATACTGTACTGCAGATGGTTAAGAGTACATCTTAAAAGTTCTCATCACAAGAAAAAAAATTTAACTGTGTGTGGTGATGGAAGTTAACTAGATTTCTTGTGGTGATCATTTTGCAATACAGACATATACCAAATCATTATGTTGTACACCTGAAACTAATATTATGTTACATATCAATTATATCTGAATTAAAAAAAATCCAGCTTGAAAATGCCCACATAGGATTGCATCTATACAGATAGGCCAACCAAGTTTTAAAATTGAATCACAACATAACGATAGTGAAATTAGGAAAGAGTTTTAAAAATCATATGAATCATCATTAGGAGGAAAGATCATTTAATTAGAAATACGTTACGTTTGTATACGCCACAAATGGAAGCAATATTAGCAATACTAACATTAACAATGTCTTTCAATCAAGTCTCATAGTAAACTGATATAAAATTTTTTTTTTCAATTTAATAAGCAATTAACTCTAAATAAGAGTACGTATCTAACTTGGTGAAGACATGATTTTCCACGATAAAAATCTAGTCTTAGTTTTTTTCCACTGGATGAAGATGCGATTTTGGTTGATGGTGAGTGCAAAATAAAAGTTCTCCGATACAGCAAGACTCTCATTTGCGCAGAGTGCCACCAACAGCCTTGTGCCCCAACCACATTGCCATGGACTAAGACACCTAATCCACCTTTGTGTGGCCACCACAGTTCAATAAGATTCCATATTCTATTTATTTACTTATTTAATTTTTTTGAGGAAGATTAGCCCTGAGCTAACATCTGCTGCCAATCCTCCTCTTTTTGCTGAGGAAGACTAGCCCTGAGCTAACATCCGTGCCCATCTTCCACTACTTTATATGTGGGACGCTTACCACAGCATGGCTTGCCAGGTGGTGCCATGTCCTCACCTGGGATCCGAACTGGTGAACCCTGGGCCGCCGAAGCGGTACATGTGCACTTAAGCGCTGCACCATCAGGCTGGCCCAGATTCCATTTTCTTTGTTAAGAAAATCAGAAATATAATCTAACATTACAGTCAGTGTGTTGTAGTCTTGCCAACAGTATTCCACCTAAAATACTATACCGCTTTAGAATCCAGGCTACTCTAAATGATGTTGGAATATAAAGCATGTTAAGAGCTTTTTTTTTTTTTAGTGAGATAAACTAATCAGGCTTCTATGTAACATCCATTTAGCTATATACCATATGAAGATGGAGTAGAGCATCAGGGTTAAGAGTATGAACTACAAGAACGAGAATGCCTCGGTATAACCTTAGACAAGTTACACCTCTCTGTGCCCTAAGTTCCCTCATTTGTAAAATAGGGATGATGATAATACCTACTCTAGAGCATGCTTTCTCAATGATTCTTGGAGGGAAGGTTAAAAAAATCTTAGTCTTTTTATTAACAAAGCAAGGATATACATACAGTATATGTTAAAAAACCACACAGTATATCTGTGTTATTAAAATTTCATGGGGGAGAGCATTATAAGGAAAAATATGCCTAAAAAGGCTCCTTGGGGGGGTCAATAATAAAAAAAGGTTGAGAAGATTAAATTAGATAATATATATATAAACCATTTAGAGCTATACCAGGCACATAAATAAGTACTCATTAAGTGTTAGTTAAAAACAGGTTTTTTGACTAAATGAGGAGAAAAATAACGGATCTAAGTCTATCTTGAAATGCCAATTCACTCTCTCGCAGGCTGAAGTTTGATTTCGAAAGGGAACTCTATATGCTTAATACATAGTGACTTACGTGGAAGTGCAACAACTGATATGCAAGGAGTAGAATCATCAATACTCTGATCATCCTCAGAAGACAGACAAAGCCTTTTATGCGGAGGTTCAGTACTATCTTCTGAGTCTATTTCATCAGCTTCTAATGAAACAACACAAAACAAAACAAAAACAAACAAAAGAATCTCAAAATCTTCAAACTAATGAGGAAAAAACAAAATCGTCAACAAGTAACGACTGTGAAAGAATTTTCTTACTGATTTGTTCAGTTAGCTAAACCCAGCTGTGCAAGTAGGACTCAAAAGGACATTGCCTTCTCTCTTCCTTGTGCAGTACCTCACCTCCTATTCTGATGACAAGGAACTATGAACAAAGGTGATGCGTTTTAAACAACACACTTTTGTCCTGTCAACCACCTAGCTTTTCAATATTTCACATGTAAAGACAAGGACTGGTTATTTAATTCACTCACAAATATTTACTGAATGCCTACTATGTGCTAAGTGCTGGGAACAGGACAACAATAACAGACATTCTGCCAAGGAGCTCACTGTGTAGTGGAAGAGATGACTAAACCAACAATTTCAAAATAGTGTAATAAAAGCTATGGGTAGAATGAAGAGGCTGTTACAGGACCAGAGAAGAGAGCCATTTAATTTAGACTGCAGGTGAAGGAAGGTTTCCTAGAGAAGGTGTTTTGAATTTGAAAGAGAAACAGAAGCCAGGGGAAAATGACTACTACTGGCAGTAGGAGAAATATGTGCAGTGACACTGAGGTATGAACAGCTTAAGGTATGTTAGGAAAATAAAAATAGTTGTGAACTGCTGGAACACATACATATGAGATGTGGCAGGAAGTGAGGCTAGAAGGAAAGCTGAGATGCTAAGAGGCCATGTGCCAAATTAAAGAACCTGAATTATATTCTAAAAACCACAGTAAGCTTTAAAAAAACCTTTTTACACTACTGAGTATCACGACTGATATTACTGGCAGTTTGAAAGATGAATTAGAGGTGGGAGACTGGTTAAAAGGCTATTAGAGCTACCCAGGTGAGAAATGAGAATCTGAACTAAGAAAGGGGGACTTGAGACAGAGAAGGAATGGATTCAAGAAACATCACACTATCAATAAGTTTTCATGATGGAATGAATGTGGAAGATCAGAGAAAGATTCATTCCTATCCACATTTATGACTGGGACACCAAGTAATGAAACTGACTGAAAAAGGAAAAAAGAGAACTAGGTTTGGCAATTTTGTGAAATAATTCAGTTTGGGACATGTGAAATTTAAGGTGCCTATGAGAAACACAGAGAATTCAGAATAAAGACAGAAGTTTAAATCATTTTAATAGGTAGGTAGTAGTTAAAACCACAAGTTTGAATGAAATAACCCAGGGATTAAGTACTAAGTGAAAACAGAAGACAGAACCTAGGATGAGCAAAGATGAATTTGAAAGTAAAATAAATAATACAAACAAGGAATAGGTAGAGAAGAAACAACAAAATCACAAGCCTCAAGGCTGTTGATTCTTAATTCATTAGATGATCACATTAAGTCTTATTCAAATAATCATGCAAAATTCTCTAACATAGGTTCTACCACAAAAACGTTCATTTATTCACATTGGCAGGACTACTACTACGTTTTCTAATGTACTACATATACTGCTGGCACCAAATGGTATCAAAGAGGAAGAGTATTATAGTTAATCCATCATCATCTTCGCAGGTTCAACATATTCTACGTATAAAATAACTGCGAGATTCATAAAGGTTGAAATTTATGGTAAATTTAAAAATACACAAAAGTATATACGTTAAAAAATAAAAGTATAAATTAATATCAATTCATTACACAAAGAGATAAGTTCCTTTTCTACTGTTCTAAACTGTCTGTCTGGATAATAGGGATCAAAGGTGACATGAAACCCACAAATCCAAAAAGATGCACAATTACTTGTCAGCAAGTTCTCCTACCATTCTGAGGGCAATGAAGAATGAGGTTCCCGTCTGTGTCCCGAGTCAAAGTCACAGAGTTCACAGTTTCTACTGTTACTGTGTCAGAATCCTCTTCAACTGTGCTCATACTCAAATCTGTACAAGAACAGATTTCAGATTAAGATTTAAAAATTATTTCCAAATATAAACATAAAGTAGCCCCCAACTTCTCCTACTTTCCTCCCCCAAAACCCCTACAATTTCTATCTGCCTACAGTGTGCTTTATGTAAAATTGCAATGGACAGGTCAGATTTCAAAAGTTTATACCCATTATTTAGAATCGGATGTAAAAATCTGCAAGAATCTGACTGCTATGACTAAAAACTACAGCACTTACTTTTTAAAAAGTTTTTACCACATGCAATGAAAGAGAACCTGTTCTAAGTTGTCTGTCATATCAGCGAAACTCTCACTACAATTTGTTTTTCATTGGCAGCTTTGTGATGTGTTCAATTTAGGATTTTTTAGCAGAAGATTCATCAAAACTTTTAAGAATTACTTCTCCAAAAATACTTTTTACAAGTATTGAGGCTCTACTATTACCTGAAAAATAGCTCTATTATTTTCTGAAAAACACCTTCTTCCTGTTTTTTCACAACATGAAACAAGTGCATATACCCATCATTTGCCAAATTGCTTTTCTAATAGATATGGAGCTAGGGCTTCTTTTGAAATAGAGAACTATTTTTGTTTAAAGTGCCTTTACCTGCTATTTTACACATATATTAGTCTCCTCTTGTTCAGACTGAATGAGCAGAGTCTTAGAATACAATATCTTATGTTGACAGGGAGAAATGTGTTGAATTATAATCACTGGCCTGGTTGAAGTCTTCAAGCTTACCTTATAAAGTTCAATGAAGTTCTTGCCTCAATACTCAATTTTGGTCTTGCCCATACTACTTTTTAGCAACTAAACAATACAGAAGACATAAGCCTTGATGTGTACTAAATTAATCACTCAGTAGTCTGCTCATATATTTACCATTTACACAAATGCATTTTCCTTTTGCAGAAAAACTTAAGATCTATTAAGATTTACATGGTGAAGATCCAGTGATTCATTAAAGTTTCACTATGCAAATTACTGTTCTAAAAGGACACAACTCACTTTACAATGGTAAAGATATCACTTCCAAATTAAAGATAGATGGAAAGCATGATCTAGTTACAGCTAAAATTTGTCAATCATGAGGTGAGGTCTTTGGAACAAAGGCAGGCTTACCTAGAAGACAGATGGATCAGCTACAGCCCTTCCCACAGAATCAAGTCGCCTTCCCTTAGCTACCAGCATCACTTTCATGTTATCCAGATTGTTTTTCTCCCATGTTCCTACCCCTGCAACACTCTGAAAAAAATTATAGCATTACACAATAAGGCTTAATAAAAACAAAAACTTGTGTGCTAGCAGTATGCTGATGTCACTCTAGCCTCAAGGTTCTGTGATGTCTCAATTAGAAGAGGAATGACAAAACCAGAATTCTTTAAGTATACCTTTTGGAAATAAGCATCTAAAAGCATTAGTCAATGAAGGGTAGAAATGACAAGATCCTCTACCTACTTAGCTTATATGCAGTTTCTCACCCCAAGATGTCCCTCATCAGGCAAACGTTCTTGGAAAAAATAGTTTGAACTATGTTAGTGGTTCTATGATCTGTAGACCTCGTACACATAACAGGATCCAGGGTGTACATCAACTAATGAAGTACCATAAATATTACCAGTAACTACCAGTAAACATATTTTTTCTTTATAATAATTAACATCTCTCTTTATATATATATTTCATCTTACAGCATTAAAAATTATATAATATCTGTGAACAACCCTGCCTGGGAACATGTTGAAAAAAAATCCTAAACAATCAGGCCAGAAAAGGTAAATTACAAGCAAGCTTTTGTGCAATGTGAAACTTACAAAACCTGAAATGGCTGATTTTTAAAGGTTTCTTTCAATAGGCTTCTCATCTTCATCCCAAAAGGTCAACCAAAACTTAAAACGTACAGTAGGATTTGAGGTTCAAGGGGATGTTTCAGCAAAAACTAAGGATTAAAATTCCCATTTTTGCAGTATTCTAATTAGAACTCCTCTCCAGGGTGGTTTTGAGAATTGCTATACATAAATAAGTTTGCAGTAAAAAAGGTACAGATCCTGCACCTCTAATCTTCTATTAGATTTCATGTTGTTCTCATTTCTGAATCCATTAAATTTTTAAAAAGCTGGTTTGTAAGTAATATCTACTGACTGCAGAAGAAAGAGAAATGAAACGTTTAAAAAAAAGTTAAAATCATTGATAAACTTACACAAATCAGGGTTCACTCTCTTTGGGGGGGTGTGTGTGTACATGTGTGAGACTACAGTGCATAAGCAATTTTTTTTTTTTTGAGGAAGATTAGCCCTGAGCTAACTACAGCCAATCCTCCTCTTTTTGCTGAGGAAGACTGGCCCTGAGTTAATGTCCATGCCCATCTTCCTCTACTTTATACGTGGGACGCCTACCATAGCATGGCTTTTGCCAAGAGGTGCCATGTCCGCACCTGGGATCCAAATCGGCGAACCCTGGGCTGCCGAGAAGCAGAATGTGTGAACTTAACTGCTGCGCCACTGGGCCGGCCCCCATAAGCAATTTTATATCCTGCTTTTCAGAGTTCATTTATATTGAAAAGTGTGAAGAAAACCAAGTTAGGTATTTATCTGAAGTTTTCTGTATCATTTAAAACTTACACTACATAAAAAACATGACATCATTTAACAACCCGTCACTGGATATTTATGCTGTTCCCAATTTTTCATTTCCTTAAAACATACTGAAACATTTATAGACTCTATTTCCTTAAACAATATTCGTGAAAATTACTAGATCAAATATGACAAAATGAACTGTTAAGTCACCCTGTACTTTTTCCAGAAAGGTTGTATAAATTTATATCCCAACCATTGAGGTGTAAACTCTACTCCTGGTAACCTTGCCAGTATTTTTATTTAAAAAGGAACCACAAAGTAAAAAACAGCCAACTGCTCATTTGATAAGTGCAAAATGGTACTGGTTTAGCATTTTAATGAATGTCATCTCAGGACTCAATCTAAAACGTTGGGAAAAAGAAAAAATAAAGGCGGATTTGAAAAGATATGGTAAGATACGGTAAGGTACAAGGAAAAAGGAGTCTGAAATAGCTAGATGAAAGAATTTCATTCTTGAAACCTGTATTGGTTAGAGGTGATCCCACGCAGTGCACTAGCTTTAAATCAGGAATCTGGTTCATGTTTTAAAGTTCGGTAACTCGTTACAGATTACTAAGTGGTTCTACACTGCTTTGCAAATCAACAAGCACATGTGTTCAATCAACAAACATACACCACAGACCTACTATGTGCCAGGCACTCTCTAGGCCCTAAGGATACAGTGGTCACTTTTTTTACCCTGAGAGATATGCTCTCCACTCACTCTCCTGGGGTTTCTCCCACACCCATAGTTAAAGCTACATGGCAGCATACTTATCAGTATTTAAGAAACTCACCTGGCTTTATTTTTACTTTTAATAGGTAACATATTTACATGGTTCAAAATTCAAAAGGTAAAGGTGGTTAGTATACAGTGAAGCCTACTTCCCACTCCAATTCCCCAGTCACCCAGTCTTCCTCCCTGGAGAAACAGTATCAATTTTTCATGCCTCCTTCCAGTTATTTTATGCACATATAAGTCAATATATCCCTTCCTGCCACATACAGTCTTTGTACAGAAATAGTATTATATGACAAACACTGAACTTTACCTTAATGGCTACTTTACATTGCCTCAACAGCACCATGAAGAGACACCACTGCAAATATGTGCCTGCAAACCAGCCAACTGATTAATAACAGCAAAGTCCCTAAGATATAGGACCTGATTTCACCTGTTGGAAGAAAAAAAAGCAGCCAGCACTGCAGAGGCTTTCAAGCAAGAGGGAGAGCGGCTGAATTTAAGGTTGGAGATAAAGACAGGGGCAGATCTCATGAGGCCTTACAAATCCTTGGAGGGTTTTAAGTTATGGGAATATAATTTACATTTTTAAAAGATTACTTAGACTGCACTATGGAGAACGGATAAGGCAGTAAGTTATGAAGACAAGCTGTTGTCCAAGAGATGACTGTCATTTGGAATGGGCGGCAGAACTAAAAGAAAGGAAGCTGGACAAGTGGATATACTTTGGAGGAATGTTGACAGATTTGCTGAATCAAGAGATGATGGAGATTAAGAGAAAGGCAGCTATCTTAAGAAAATTCCTACACTTTCGTCTTGAACAGCTGATTGAGTTGTGAGGAACTAAAATGTATATTAAATATTATTACTATTAATATCAATAATTAATAATAAGGCACGCAGGGGCCGGCCTGGTGGCACAGTGGTTAAGTTCGCATGTTCCACTTCTCAGCGGCCCACGGTTCACCGGTTTGGATCCCGGGTGCGGACATGGCACCGCTTGGCACGCCATGCTGTGGTAGGCATCCCACGTATAAAGAGTAGAGGAAGATGGTCACAGATGTTAGCTCAGGGCCAGCCTTCCTCAGCAAAAAAAGGAGAACTGGCAGTAGTTAGCTCAGGGCTAATCTTCCTTAAAAAAAAAAATAAATAAATAAGGCATGCAAATGAAGATGTCAAGTTGACAGCTGGAATTCAACAGGCAAGGATTAGACCTATAAAACTGAGTTAATAGCATGCAAATTGTGTTTAAGATCATCTAGAGAGGTTAGAGAAGACAGCCTAGATTCCAGTTTTGGAACACTCCGTACTGGTTGGAAGTCAAGCAATACATAGACAAGCAAAGGAGATTGAGAAGAACAGCTAATGATGGAGGAGGAAAACTAAGAGGTGTGAACTAACAGACACATGAGTGTTTTTTAAGTAGTCAAGAGTGTTCAATACTGCTGAGAGGACAAGCTGATGGAGAAGTGACTATCTGATGTGGCAACATGGAGAACATTGGTGACCTTAACGAAAGTAGTTTCAGGGGAGTAGAGGGGGCAGAAGCCCCACTGGAACAGAGAACTGGAAGTAAGGAAGACAATAAATACAAACAACAGGTCTTTTACGAGGTTTAGCTTTCAAGGCAGAGTGAGAGGATACCAGCTAGCCACAGCAGGGTCAGGACAGCTGCTATTCAGAAGAGCACATCTGTACAGTCATGCATCACTTGACAGGGGTATGTCCTGAGAAATGCATTGTTAGGTATTCTGTCTGTGCAAACACCATAGAGTGTACTTATACAAACACACATAGGCTCTATGGTTCTAATTTTATGGGACTACCATTGTATACATGGTCCATCCTTGGAATGAAATGTTACGTGGTACATGACTGTATTCTCATATGACTATTAGAGTGATTGAGAAAGCGGTGAATAAATCAACTTTTGATAGTAAGGTACAAAGTTTAGTATTTTACTGTCTTGTATTCTAATTCATTATACAAGAAACTGTGCTTAACTTTTGGATGCATTCCCCATTTGGTTTATCAGGGAAATATATCAGATCATCTCCAATTCTACTATCAAGTATTTGGTCCTCTTTGGGGCAAATAAATACACACCATTGGTCCATTTAGATCTTTCCTTGTTTCTCTGTGATATTTATACCATACGTACTGTTTTCACATTAACTAGAAATGAGAAGACAAGGGAGGAAAAAAATAAATTCTAATAGTGAACTTTAACTGGTAAAATGGCATTTTTGCATGTTCCCATCATTTGGTAAAGTTAACAATACCCTAATAAAATTAAGAAGCCTGAATGTGGTACAAAACACTCATAATGGAGTACTTATATTTAAATGGGAAATATATTTGTTTTCATTTATAGATCCCAATGAACAAGATGACCCTATTTAACGTAGAACAAAAACAACTCTTGGATCTGTTACTTAACACAGTTTTTAATTAAAGAAATGAGTCCTTTATCCTACTCCATTCCAATACTGATGTTAAATTTTTATGCAATGGATTATTTTAGACTGCCATTTCCATCAACTGAGTCTACATAATTGTTCTGATTGATAGGACAGTGAATGATGGGAAGAGACTACATGGTATGAAAACATTCAGTATTATAATATACTTTTATAAGGGGAAATCAAGCAAGCTACAGAACACATAGCACCAGAATTTTACTGGATTAAAGATTGAGAAACACTAGCTGAGAGGCAAAGTTTCTAGCATAACTCAACTAATACACAGTAAAGACAGATTTAGTTTTCATGTCTTTTTCCTGACCCCCATGAAATCAGAAAATCATTCATATTCCTCTGTAACTTTTGTAATCTTTCCAGTCTTTTATCCATGTATCAACACATCTTCTTGTGTTTACAACATTGAGATCATACTGTTACATCTTTTATAATACTTTTTTTTGCACTTTATTAGCATTTTCTAATATTGCTACTTATTTTTCTATGGCATTTTTACTGGGTAGATAGGGTCTAAATTTATCTAACCATTAACCTATTACTAAACATTTTTGTTTTTGAGATCTTGCCATTATAAAGACGATACCTATCACTGCATATAATTAGTGCCTTAGGAAATGCTTCTAAGTGCATTTGCTTAATAATGTACACTAAAGAATTTGAAAAAAAAATAATTTGAAAGATGCGTTTTAAGAGATTTTTAATTTGAAAGAAACTCTTTGCTAAATAGAAAGTAGAAGAGAATTTCTACATCCTGAACACAGGTATACAGAGGCATGTCAGAAAACAGACAAAGCCACAGAATAACATCTTGGACACTGATTTTATTCAAGATAGGAATAAGAACACTTCGCACTTGAGATTGAATGCTTTGGACTATGGTCCCAAGCCCCTGGGGATCTGCTCTTCCCTATACTCTGAAGAAGTTTGAGGAGTGCAGCTATAAATGAACATAAAGCATATTGAATTAAGGTACCTAATTAATGTTCCTTCCAGCTTGGTTTCAAGGTGGTAAAACATGAATATACTGCACCATAAAAGATCAATAAAGATGTTTATTATAATAGGCTTTAATTGCTTAAGATGTTGATTTCAACTATGAACTACTGAAAACAATGTCATTATTAGAGTCAAAGGAATTACTTGGTAGTATGTATCACTTCTAGGCGTAGCAGTTCATACCTGGTTTGGCAATAAATTCATATTGCTCATTAAAAAGCAAAAATATTATTTTTCACCAAGTGCATAATTTAAAAGCTTATAATGTATATTTGGCTATATTTTAAGATTTTATCTATTCAAAATTGAGCACTTAATGCAAGGTACCACCTGAAGCTCTTTAAAGGGAATACATCAAATTATCACTATAGTCCTCTGATTTACACTGAACTTGATTTTAAAGAGTACTTCCTCAACAGATACTAAAATACACATGAGCAGTAAATAAACCTAATGAGCCTGTCTTTTGCTACGTAACACCTGATGGTAAGTAAAGATTAGTTTTGACAACCTGGTCCTTGGATGAATGGTCTGACAACAGTATACATAACCAAAATGACAGCTTAAAAAGGGAAAATGTGTAAAAAACAAAACAAAAAACCAAAAAAACTCAAACAAATAAAAAAACCCAATCATTCATAAAGGGTTCTCCAGTGCGCTTTTCCCTAACTACTACTTTCTGGTATTCAGTCATGAAATGGGACATCTTTCCATAAACTTGAAAAAGCAGATATGATAAACACATTCCTTCTTTTATTTAAATTTATTGTTTACCTTTACGGAATGAAAGCAAAAAGAAAATGCAAATAGGTTTCTATTACAAGAATTCTCTTCACAAAAGGAAAGAGAAAACATGAAAAAAGGGGGAAAATCCTATGAAAGCAAACAAATGTCAATCATTTGATAACTGTATTTTAGATTTAACACACAGCGGTAGGTTCACCACTTTCTCAAGTCATTTCATATTTCAGAAAAAGCTTTGGAGCTGAAATTGCAAAGCTTTTAGAAGTGTATCAATTCCTAGGAAATCCTTTTTTATTTTTTTTGAGGAAGATTAGCCCTGAGGTAACATCTGCCGCCAATCCTCCTCTTTTTGCTGAGGAAGGCTGGCCCTGAACTAACATCCGTGCCCATCTTCCTCCACTTTATATGCGCCTGCCACAGCATGGCTTGCCAAGTGGTGGCCATGTCTGCACCTAGGATCCGAACCAGCGAACCCCTGGCTGCTGAAGTGGAACGTTTGAACTTAATGAACCTAACGCTGTGCCACTAGGCCGGCCTCAGGAAATCCTTTCATATGGGGAAAAAAGTGCTAAAAATGATGGCAGTCACAGAAAATTAACTATTAAAAAGAAAAATTCTGTTTTGAGAAGGCAAGTTAATGTCTCAGTGTTAAATAGCCAGCCTCTATATGTGATATTTAAAAAGCGGAACTCTTCCTAAACTTTATTGCTAAAGTTTTGATGTCTTTGCAACAGATACACGGTTAATGTAAACGATCTAGGACCTCAATAGTTTCAAAAACACTTCCCAACCTCCTCAATATTTTAACATCTATGTGCCAGGCTGTAAATCCCTAGGGACACTTGTTTTACATTATCTTTTTCATCCTTACAAGTGTTAACTTAAGCCAATGTACTTACTTAACGGAGCATGACAAGAACAACTCTTTAATAAAACTATGTTATTTTCAGGACACAAAAATCCACTACAACTTTAATAAAAATTAGGGTCTGTAGACGTTGGAGAGATAAATGAAGTGAGCAGAAAGATAAGCATTATGTGGAGACAGTAAGGACTAGTTTTACTGTTTTTATTTCAACACTAGTAACATCTAAGTAACCTTACAAATAATACATTTATCTCTCCCACTGCCTTGGGGTAAAATGAGATAACCTTTTCCCATCTTAAAAAAAAAGTCTGTAAAAAGAAGAGAACTTAAAAAAATAGAAAACAGACTAAAGAGGACACCTACTTTCTTCTAATTGTCTACCAGTAACCATTTTCTCAGTTAAGCTCTGCTTTCAAAGCTCAAATCCTAACTCCAAAACTCTTTTGTGACTTCCTCCCCTCAGAATACTTCTAAAACCTGAATACTAAGAGAAAAATGTTTATATAGCATATACTCACGTAACTGCTGAAAGGAGGGACTTAAAGTTCTAAATAAATATGCAATGCCCAGTACTTACTGATTCACTGCTGTTGAAGACAGGGCAACAGCATTTTGGCTCCACCATCTAGTCAACTGCAATCAAAGAGATTCACGCAGGATATGCAGGTTCTAGATCAGTCCCAAAAAGCATATTTTGGGGTGAGTCTAACAACTAAAATACTTAAAAAAAAAAAATTAGCTTCTTTGGTGGAACACATAAGCACTTAGCATATGGGAGTTAAAATAACGGGTTAAAATCATCACAAAACGTGAAATGTGGGGCCAGTCCTGTGGCTGAATGGTTAAGTTCCTGCACTCAGCTTCAGCCACCCAGGGTTTCTTGGGTTCGGATCCTGGGCCTGGACAGGGCACTGCTCATCAGGCCATGCTGAGGCAGGGTCCCACATAGCACAACCAGAAGGACCTACAACTAGAATATACAACTATGTACTGGGGGGCTTCGGGAAGAAGAAGAAAAAAGGATTGGCAACAGATGTTAGCTCAGGTGTACCAATCTTTGAGGAAAAAAACATGAAACGTATTTTTCTTCATAACTGTAACAAGTAATGTTTTTTTCAGAAACAATTAAGCTATTTTTTTGTCCCTTGTGAATGAAGGAAAAAACTTTATTCTCACACCAAATTTAACTCAAGATGGCCTGGCAATTTTTTTAATGTTAAGGAAAGTAATTTTAATTTTTTCCTCTTAACTAAATTTCTAAATATTCTCCTAATAAATGACATCTTGCCACTACTACATCATCATAGTAAAAAGCTAAGTTTTAGGTGTATTATCACCACAGAATCTTTAAATGGTGGAGCGGTGGTAAATTACTCAAATTACTAAAAAATAACTTTCAACAGTAATACTCAAAAAGTTATTTGAAATCCGAATTTAAAACCAGCTCAAAGAAAGAAAGTAAAGTCATGGAAAAATATAAAAATCCTTAACTGAAAAAGAAAAATAGATTTTGTTTGTAAAACTTTCAACACAATGGAGGAACACTTTCTTAAACTAAAGCTTAAAAGCTCTAAATGGTCGTCTTTCACCAATTAAAAACAGAAGTATAATTAGTAAAATTTCCAAACGGTATTATCTATGCTTAAAACACTGAATATTAGAAAGTAATCCTACAGAACATGCATTTGTCGGACGTTCCAAGAAGCAGCCTCGTTTGTCAAAAAGGATGTACAAGACGATGAATCAAGCTACAAGGAAAGCAACCTTACACATTGAACTTTCAAATTCAATCGTGGAAAGAGAGGAGTGCTGACTTAGACTCGCCCCCTCCTTATCCACACCGAATACTTTTCATTATAAAAACACATGCTGTATCATTCAACTGCATAGACCGGCACTTGGCCACTCCTCTCAAATCTAAGCCAGAGATTGGGTTAAAACACTCTACTGCCCTGAAGAAACTCTCAAAACAAAGTCTATTTTAAAGGATAAAGAAGGATTAAAAATTTTAAAACTTCCTCCGAACTCGGCAAAATACAATTACTATTTTACCGACGCAGTCTATCGTTCCCTGTCCGGCTAGGGCGGGCTCTCATCCGCACTTCAGCTCATGTCCTTCCTTTTTAAGGGACCCGGGCTGACAGGCTTCGGCCACAACCCCGATTCCTGCGGCCTGGGCCAGGAATAGCCGAGCGAGAGGGAGCCCAGAAAGAAGGGAGTAGAGTCTGAAACGCAAACAAGGTAAAAGAAAAAGGGAGGGGGCGCCGAGACCCGCCCCAGCTCTCTCAAGCCCACCTCTCCTATCCTAGACCGCATAATAACCGGTAAGGTAACGAAATAAATTTTAGAAAAAGACCACCACGAGAAATCGAGTAAGGCTCCTTTACTCTCCACATTCCCCGGCCCAATTCTCTACCAAACCGCCCAGCCCACCCCACCCCCAGGGGTCCTGGCGCCATTTAGCTCCTCCGAAGCCGCCGCCATTTTCCGCCCCCGCCGGATCGGTGCTGTGGCTCGTCGACCGCTCACTACCCTGCTTTGCAGCCGGAGCCACCGCCGCAGGCCCGGCCCTAAGAGGGAGGCCCTGGGCTGAGCGTGCGGGGTTAGGCAGCTTCAGCGTCGCGAAGGCCCAGCTCCGGCCCCGCCCGCGGTGCCCGGGCGCCGGCAGCTAGCGCGGGCCGTGGGGAGCAGGCAGGCGGCAAGGGGGCCGGACAGGCTGCATTGGGCGGAGCGGCCCTGGCGGTGGTTGGGACCTGAAGGTTCCATCGCACTTACTTCCTGTTTTGGGTCCGGGCACTTTGGAAGAACCAGGATGGAGGCTCCAAAAAATACCAGGATGGAGGAAGCAGCCACGGGCAAGAGCGGCTGCAGCTGGAGTAAGCGAGCGCGACAAGCCACCGGAAACGGAGCTACGGCCGCGCCCCGCCCCCAGCCCCCGCACGCTCCCCCTCCCACCCTCCTTTGCTCTGGGGCGGCTCTGTGCGCCTCCTGTAGCGTCACTTCCGGCCAAGTCGGAGCGCGAAAAAAGGTCCCGAGCTTCAATCTCAGAGTGTGTGGTGGTTGTCGTCCGCTGTTGTCCTCCTCTCCTTGTTATCTCGGTACCGACTGTCCCGCTGCTGGTGCTGTAAAGGCGGCTTTTTTTGTTTGGTTCAACTATGATCTTTGTTCCAGGGACAGTTAGACCTTGGGAGCCAAATTTCATAATTCCCCGGAACTCGGATTGGAGGGCGCCGGGTGTGGAACGGCTTGAAAACCGGGAGTAAGTGCAGAAGAAAGCCTGGAATTGTGTGTCTGGCCCTTGACGCTTGGTCAGCCTTGCCGTAGGCGCTTTAAGTGAGGTGTTAACTGTGTGATGCAGTTCTTGGTGAAATGTATCCTCTGTGAGTGTAGGAAGATGCTAGTCTGTGATGCACAGCTGGTTTTATAGCACTGTTTTTCTATGCTGGCTGCTCTTCAGTTACAGGCATACCTCAGAGACACTGCGTGTTGAGTTCTAGACCCCTGTAATAAAGCTAGTCACAAACTTTTTTGTTTCCTACTGCATATAAAAGTTGTGTTTACACTCCGTCGTAGGCTAAGTATGCAATAGTGTTATGTCTTAAAAAAATGTACATACCTTAATTAAAAAATACTTGTTTGTTTAAAAATGTGCTACCCATCATCTGAGCCTTCAGGTAATCAATCTTTTTCTGGTGGAGGTCTTGCCTCCATATTGATGGCTGCTGACTGGTTAGGGTGGTGGTTGCTGAAGGTTGGGTTGGCTGTGGCAATTTCTTAAGAGGATAATGAAGTTTGTCTTATTAATTGACTCTTCCTTTCACAAATGATGCTCTGTAGCATGTGATGTTGTTTGATAACATTTTGCCTGCAGTAGAACTTCTTTCAAAATTGGAGTCAGTCCTCTGAAACCCTGCCCCTGCTTTATCTACTAGGCTAATGTGTTCTAAACCTTTTGTTGTCATTTCAAGTCTTCACACCCTGTTCACCAGGAGTAGATTACATGTCAGGAAACCACTTTGCTCTTCCATAAGAAGCAACTCCTCATCCATTAAAATTTTATCATGAGATTTGCGGCAGTTCAGTCACATCTTCAGGTTCCACTTCTAATTTCTAGTTCTCTTGCTATTTCTGCTACATCTGCAGTTACTTCCTCCCCTGAAGTCTTGAACCTCTCAAAGGCGTCCAAGAAGGATGAAATCAACTTCTTCCAAACTCCTGTTAATGTTGATACTTTGTCCTTTTCCCTTGAATCACAAATGTTCTGCATGGCATCTAGAATGATGAATCCTTTCCAGAAGGTTTTCAATTTACTTTGCCCAAATCTATCAGAAGAATCACCAGCTATGGCAGTTCCAGCCTTACAAAAAGTATTTCTTAAAAAATCAAACTTGGAAGTCAAAATTACTCTGTTATCCATGGGCTGCAGAATGGATGTTGTGGTAGTAGGCACACTACCACAGGTAGTAGGTAGTAGTAATGAAAACAACATTAATCTCATTGTACCTCTCCATTAGACCTCTTGGGTGAGTAGGTGCATTGTCAATGAGCAGTAATATTTTGAAAGGAGTCTTTTCTTGTGAGCAGTAAGTCCCAACTGTGGGCTCAAAATATTTAGTAAACCATGTTGTAAACAGATGTGCTGTCTTCCAGGCTTTGTTGTTGTATTTGTAGTGCACAGGCAGAGTAGATTTAGCATAATTTTTAATGGTCCTAGGATGTTCAAGGATGGTAAATGAGCACTGGCTTCAACTTCAAGTCACTAGTGGCCTCTAACAAGAGAGTTAGCCTGTCCTTTGAAGCTTTGAAACCGGGCATAGACTTCTCCTCTCTAGCTGTGAAAGTCCTAGATGGCATCTTCTTCTAATGTAAGACTGTTGTGTCTACATTGAAAATCTGTTGCTTAGTGTAGCTACCTTCATTAATTATCTTAGCTAGATCTGGAGAACTTGCTGCCGCTTCTACGTCAGCACTTGCTGCTTCCCCTTGCACTTTTGTGTTATGGAGACAGCTTCTTTACTTAAACCTCACCAATCAACCTCTCTGAACATTTCTTCTGCAGCTCCCTCACCTCTCAGCCCTCATAGAATTGAGAGTTAGCGCCTTGCTCTGGATTAGGCTTTGGCTTAAGGGAATGTTGTGGCTGGTTTGGTTTTAGACCACTGAAACTTTCTCTCTATCAGCAATAAGGCTGTTTCACTTTCTTTCTTTTTTTTTTTTTTTATTTTTTAAAGATTGGCACCTGGGCTAACAACTGTTGCCAATCTTCCCTTTTTTTTTTCAAAGATTGGCACCTGGGCTAACAACTGTTGCCAACCTTTTTGTTTTTTTTCTGCTTCATCTCCCCAAAGCCCCCCTGTACACAGTTGTATATCATTAGTTGCACGTACTTCTAGTTGTGGGATGTGGGACACCGCCTCAACATAGCCTGACGAGCGGTGCCATGTCCGCGCCTAGGATCCAAACCCCAGGCCGCCGCAGCAGAGCGCGTGAACTTAACCACTCGGCCATGAAGCCAGCCCCTGTTTCACTTTCTTATCATTTGTGTGTTCACTGGAGAAGCACTTTTAACTTCTTTCAGGCACTTTTCCTTTGCATTCACAACTTTGTTAACTGGCATGAGAGCTTTTGGCCTCTCTCTGCTTTTGACATGCTTTCCTTACTAAGCTTAATCATTTCTAGCTTTTGATTTACAGTGAGAAATGTAACTCTTCCTTTCACTTAAACACTTAGAGCCCATTACAATGGTTATTAATTGGCCTAATTTCAATATTCTTGTGTCTCAGGGAATAGGGATTGTGAGGAAGAGGTAGAGAGCTGAGGGAACATCTTGGTGGAGCAGTCGGAACACACACAACACTTATCCATTAAGTTTGCTGTCTTATATGGATGTGGTTCATGCCATCCCCAAACAATAGTAACATCAAAGATCCCTGATCGCAGATCACCATAACAACTATAATAAAATGAAAAAGTTTGAAATGTTGTGAGAATTACCAAAATGTGACACACAGACATGCAGTAAGCAAATGCTGTTGGAAAAATGGCACTGATAGACTTGATTATTGCAGGTTGCCACAAACTTTCAATTTTTTCAAAATGCAATAGCTGTGAAGTGCAGTAAAACAAAGGGTGATAAAATAACATAATGTGCCTATACCTGGGGAGCTTTTAGAGAAGGCCAGTACTCAGGCCCTGCCCCCAGAATAGTCTGTGAGAAGCTTTGTGAGACCTCAGTGGACATGTTTGCTTTTGTTATTAAAGAATTCTAAACCTTGAAAATTTGAAGATTAGGAGGTCTGAACCCTGTTAGAACTCTTTTTATGATTCTGACTTCATTTTACTTGTTTATGAAACTAGATTTATTATACTCTGCTTTTATTTCTCTACTGAGATGACAGAAGTTTAAAAGTTAGACTTGTCTGATGTTCTTGCATCCAACAACTGTGTAGAATCACACTATATTGTCATGATGAGAATGTAGTCAGCATCAGTTGTAAAGGTCAAATGAGGTCTATCAAGAATGTGAATATGTACGTCCTAAATTGGTCCAGTGAGGTTAATAATACTTAGTGATTTTTTTCCTCTGTTATTTCAGCATTTTTTTATTGTTCTGTGCAACCCTGGATCCCTTTGAATACAAAATGTAGTTGAAAGACTTGGTAGAAGTGACACTACTTCATCAGAAAAAAAACTGGGGGAAAAAAGCCAGCTACACACTGAAATGGATTTAGAAAGATAAGTATTTGTTTAGATTTTAAGCCAAATGTACATAGTTTTCATCAGTAATCCACATTACCTTACTAGTCTTTGGAGTAATTTTCTTACTCATAAATGTTTCATTTCACAAAGAATGTAAAACAAAATGAGATACCATTGTACATCTATTAGAATGGCTAAAGTCCAAAACACTGACACCACGAAGTGCCGGTGAGGATGTAGAATTATAGGAACTCTCATTCATTGCTAGTGGGAACGCAAAATTGTACAGCCACTTTGAAAGACAGCTTGGCAGTTTCTTACAAAACTAAACATATTGTTACCACATGATCTAGTAATTGCTCCTCAATATTTACCCAAATGTGTTGAAAACTTCTGTCCGCATAAAAATCTGCACACAGATACTGATAGCAACTTATTTATAATTGCCAAAACTTGGAAGCCAGCAAGATGTGCTTCAATAGGTAAAGGGGTAAATTGTGGTACGTCAATACAATGGAATATTATCCAATGCTAAAAAGAAATGAGCTATCAAGCCGTGAAAAGACATGGAGTAAACTTAAATGCATATTGCTACGTGGAAGACGTGAATCTGAAAAAGTTAGATGCTGTGTGATTCCAATTATATGATATTCTGAAAAGGGCAAAACTATTGAGACAGTAAAAAGACCAGTAGTTGCCAGAGTTTGGGGCTGGAGGGAGAGGAATAGGTGGAGCACAGGATTTTTAAGACAGTAAAATAATTCTGTATGATAATGCAATAGTAGATACATGCCATTATACATTTGTCAAAACCCATAGAATGTACACCACCACTAGTGAACCCTAATATAAACTATGGACTTTGGGTGTTAATGATGTGTCACTGTTGGTTCATCATTTGTAGCAAAAGCACCACTCTGGTGGGGGATGTTAATAATGGGGGAGGCTGTGAATGTGTGGGGCAGTGTATATGGGAAATCTTCGTACCTTCCTTTCAGTTTTGCTGTGAATCTTAAACTGCTCTAAAAAATAAAATCTATTAAAAAAAAAAAGAAAGTATGAAAGCACTAAATAAGCCTTTGGATTTGGACAACATGAGCCAACATTTATTGAGTGCTTACGTATGAATTAAATGCTTTACAAACGTGTTAAACTCATTTGATGTTCACAAGTGCCAAATGCGTCAGTACAGTTATTACAAATGAATCCCATTTTAGACAAGAACAAAAAAGAAGTGAAGGAATGTGTCCAAGGGCACACAGCAAATAAGTGGTAGAGTCAGAATTAAATCCTCCGCTCCAGAGCCTCTGCTCTAAACTACCCTTCTGCAGCTCACAAAATACACTTGGGCAACAGTCTTTTATAATGAAAACAAATTATTATAGCCAGTTTCTAGAGTCTTTACTGAACTGGAAGATGGACATGTTTGACCAATTTAAAAGAAATAAATTCTAGAAGCAGCATTTTATTGCATCTAACTTTATTACCAATTTGTGGTGCTCTCTGCATCCTATTGTTGTTATGCTATTTATCATTCAATTTTTCAATGAGTATATAAGTAATACGAAAGCAAAACCATGAGGCAGGATAGTGCTGTGGTATAGACATTGGAGTCAGACCTGAGTGTGAATTTGGCTTCACTAATAATGAACTATCAGAGAAATTAAGAAAAACAATTCCATTTACAATTACATCAAAAAGAAGAAAATACCTAGGAATAAATTTAACCAAGGAGGTGAAAGACCTGTATATTGAAAATGGCAAGGCATTAATGAAAGAAATTGAAAGACACAAATAAATACAAAGATATTCCATGCTTGTGGACTGGAAGAATTATTAATATTGTTAAAATGTCCATACTACCCAAAGCGATACACAGATTCAATGCAATCCCAGTAAAAATTTCAATGACATTTTTCACAAAAATAAAACAATTCCAAAATTTGTATGGAATCACAAGAGACCCCAAATAGCCACAGCAATCTTGAGAAAGAAGAACAAAGCAGGAGGTATCACATTTCCTGATTTCAAACTATATTACAAAGCTATAGTAGTTAAAATAGTATGGCATTGGCATAAAAACAGACACATAGATCAATGGAACAGAATAGAGAGCCCAGAAATAAACCCACGCATATATGGTCAATTAATTTATGACAAGGGAGCCAAGAATACACAATGGAGAAAGGGCAGTCTTCAATAAATGGTGTTGCAAAAACTGGTCAGCGACTTGCAAAAGAATGAAACTGGACCATTATCTTACACAATACACAAAAATTAACTCAAAATGGATTAAGGACTTGAACATAAGACCTGAAACCATAAAACTCCTAGAAGAGAATAGGCAGTAAGATCCTTGACATGGATCTTGGCAATGGTTTTTTGACTCTAACACCAAAAGCAAAAGCAACAAAAGCAAAATAAACAAGTGAGCCTACATCAAACTAAAAAGCTTCTGCACAGCAAAGGGAACCATCAACAAAAAGAAAAAGCAACCTCTTGAATGGGAGAGAATATTTGCAATCATATATCAGATAAGGGGCTAATATCCAAAATATATGAAGAGGCTCATACAACTCAATAACAAAAACATAAATAACCTTATTAAAAAAATGGGCAGAAGATCTCAACAGACATTTTTCCAAAGAAGACATACAGATGGCCAACAGGTACATAAAAAGATGTTTAATATAACTAATTATCAGGGAAATGCAAATCAAAACCACGATGAGATATCACCTCACACCTGTAAGAATCGCTATTATCAAAAAGACAAGATGTAATAATTACTGGTGAGGATGTGGAGAAAAGGGAACCCTTGTGCACTGTTGGTGGAAAAATAAACTGTTGCAGCCACTATGGAAAACAGAATGGAGTTTCCTCAAAAAATTAAAAATAGAACTACCACATGACCCGGCAATTCCACTTCTGGGTATTTATCTGAAGAAAACAAAAACACTAACTTGAAAAGATATATGCACCCCATATTCACTGCAGCATTATTTACAATAGCCAAGATATGGAAACAACCTATGTGTCCATTGATGGATGAATGGGTAAAGAAATTGTGGTATATATATGTATATATATATATATATGTATATATGTGTATACACTCACAATGGATATTATTCAGACATAAAAAAGAATGAAATCTTGCCCCTTGCAACAACATGGATGGAACTTGAGGGCATTATGACATGAAATAAGTCAAACAAATACTATGATCTCTCTTACATGTGAATCTAAAAAGAAGCAAACCAAGCATAGAGACAGAGAACATATTGGTGGTTACCAGAGGTGGGGTGAGGTGGGAGAAATGGGTGAACTGATTTTTTTCTTTAGTAATTAAAAAAAAAAAAGAAAAAGAAAATCTGTAGGAAAATCATGTAGGATCTGGAGTTGGTTGAATCCATGGATGCAGAACCTGCGGATAGCGAAGGCCAGCTAAAGGACTTGAGCTTCCCCAGATTTTGGTGTCTGCAGGGGGGGTCTTGGAACCAATCCCCCATGGATACCAAGGGACAACTGTACTGGAAGTCAGGTTCTGTTGTTTTGTGATCATCTTGTGTTCTGGATGGCATAATTTTAAAAAAAGATGTTTGCAAGGGCCTTTGTTCAAAGTAAATGTAAAATATAATTCCTGAGTAGTCCATTTTCTTTCTACACAGTCTCAGTCCTGTTAATACAGCTGATGAGTATACACTGGAAGGCCTCCAGAGCTTCTAGAGAGCTGATAGGGATTCCATGCTAATAGAGGAATGAATAAATTGTCCCTAGTTAGGCCCACACATCAGGCCCTTCCAGACTCTCTTCTGTCTCAGATTCCTCCTCTAGGCTTTTCTCTGGGGCTTATGGCACTCCATCTTATAACCCTCTTCCTGCCCTCTATTTTGTGTCAGTATCTCATCTCCACACTTCTTTTAATCTCTCAACCTGGTCACCACCTCTCCTTACCCTCTTCACTTCTTTTTCTTTTTCAATACAGTCATGCACTGCTTAACTGCGATTTGGTCAATGACAGAGGGCCTATACGACAGTGGTCCCATAAGATTAGTACCATATAAGCCTAGATGTGTAGTAAGGCTATACAATTTAGGTTTGTGTAAGTATACTCTATGACATTTGCACAGTGATGAAATCACTTAAAGATGCATTTCTCAGAAGGTACCCCTGTCCTTAAGTGACCCATGAGTGTCAATCTTTACTAAGACCTAAATGGAACATTAGCAAAAATTGGTTATTCTTTGGGCCAGCCCTGATGGCCTAGCAGTTAAAGTTTGGTGCACTTCGCTGCAGAATCCTGGGTTTGGTTCCCCAGGTGCAGAACTACACCATTTGTCTATCGGTAGCCATGCTGTGGTGGCAGCTCACATAGAACTAGAAGGACTTACAATTAGAATATACAATTATGTACTGGGGGTTTGGGGAGGAAAAAAAAGAGAGGAAGATTGGCATCAGATGGTAGCTCAGGGTGAATCTTACCCAGCAAAAAAAATTTTTTTTTAATTGGCTCTTTTCTAGTTATTGGAATGGAGAACTAAGGATTCAGATACTCCCAGCAAGTGAGGATAAAAGTTTTCATTCTGGGGGCTGGCCCCGTGGCCGAGTGGTTAAGTTCGCGCGCTCCACTGCAGGCGGCCCAGTGTTTCGTTAGTTCGAATCCTGGGCGCGGACATGGCACTGCTCGTCAGACCACGCTGAGGCAGCGTCCCACATGCCACAACTAGAAGAACCCACAACGAAGAATGCACAACTATGTACCGGGGGGCTTTGGGGAGAAAAAGGAAAAAAATAAAATCTTTAAAAAAAAAAAAGTTTTCATTCTGTCCTTGAAATTTTTGTATGCAAAACAAAACAAAAGTTAAGTTACTTAACTAAAATTGGGAGAATGTCTGAACCTGGATTCAAAGACCTATAGTCTGGCATAGAAGGGAGAAAGACAATGTCTTAGTAGACCAATAAATAATTGCCAATTTTTATAAGTTCTAAGAAAGATATAAAGTGGGTGCTCTGAAAGTGAGCTTTACATAGGGAGTGCAGAGCAGGGCTTTCTGAGAAGACATTTCAACAGAGACTGGAAAGACGAGAAGAAATCACCACAGTATGGCGTGAGGGGTGGGAGGGCACTTGTCCAGCTAATATGAGAAAGAGTGTGTTTGTAAAAAACAACTGGCCTATATAATGTTTATAAAATGGTAAGAATACGGCACTGGTAAGTGATAGATTCAGTCTCTTGTAGAGGTTAATTGAGTTTAAGTCCATTCCTCTAAGGCTGGAGATCAGCACATGCCCAGAAATGGGCTGGACCAGCTGCCACTTCTGCCTTATCTTATCACTTGTTTGCCAGCACATAGCACGGTACCTTAACTTAGTAGACACTTAAATGTTTGTTGAGATCAAAGATAATTAAATGTCTTAAATCAGAAGATTAGGGAACTGCCCATTTCTATTCTTTGGCAATAGGGACTGACTACAGGAGATCTCAGTAGTTTTTCAGATAGTATCACTATTCTGGCAACTCAGGGATAAAACAACTGTCACCTTTTATGATTACTCTAGTAGAAGGAGGTTGTTTAACACGAGGTCACAAGTTTGGTGTTACTCTAAACTTTATTGCCCAAATCTTGTCCACCTAGATTCAATATTTTAAGGGTAGAAGCATATTTTAACCAGCAGATGTCCCTACTGTTCAGCAAGATTTTTTTTCTTTCCAGAGCAGTAGCTTCAACAGTAGGTGGGAATTTAGTGGCTTAAATTTGTTAGTGATATGCTGTAGTAGACCAATGACAAGCCTCAGCAATAGTAAAACCAAAGGGATTATGCTTTGAAATCCAAATATGAAAGGCCCTCTAGCATTTAAATACTTATTATTAATGCCCTTCTCTTTTATTCAATGTACATCTAATTCCCTTGCACAGAATATGCAGTGACAGAGAAAGAAACAAGGAACCAGTATAACCTTTATAGCTTTCAGGAGTTTACACATTTGTGATACACTCATTTATTTGTTTCATTCAGCAGACCTTCCTGAGCACGTACTTTGTGCTGAGCACTATGCTTAGCATAGGGAGTGCAGTAGAAATGAAGAGAGACAAGGTCCCTGCCCTCAAGGAACGTACATTCTAGTGGAGGAGTTTACATTATGGTAGTTTTTTTCAATGTGTCTTTGAACAAAACTCTTGGATAAAGTACCAATTTACTAAATTATGGCAACTGCCCATAAAATTTGGTCATGATTAACAACGTAATGAGAGATTTAGACAAAATATGAATCAAATCACTTGGTATCATCAGATTAATGTAAATTGAAAATATTAGGAACAATGTTCATTGGTCTTGCTTAGCACTTTGAACAATATCTGGCAAATAAATAGTAAGTGCTCAAAAATGTCAGATATCGGCCGGACCGTGGCTGAGTGGTTAAGTTCACGTGCTCCACTTCAGCGGCCCAGGGTTTCGCCGGTTCAGATCCTGGATGCGGACATGGCACCGCTCATTAGGCCATGTTGAGGCAGCATCCCACCTGCCACAACTAGAAGGACCCACAACTAAAATATACAACTATGTACTGTGGGATTTGGGGGAGAAAAAGCAGAAAAAAAAAGATCAGATATTATTATTTATCTTTACCCTTCATAACAACAAAGAATCAAAAGCAGGAAAAGAGAATTATTGTGCTATTTGTTGTTGAGTAGGGTTTGTTATGGCAACAATTCTATTTCAGTGAAGGGGATTGGGATATAAAACATTTCTTTACTATATTGAAATTTACATTGAAATAGCAATAGCTAACAGGTGATCTATTTCTAGATATCCTTTTAACTTATTTTAAACTGTCTTTCAAAAGCAGTCTATTGCTGATAGATATGGAAAGAGATATTATAAACTCCATTGTTTTAAGCTTTTTGTTTCTCTGAAACTCTTTCTTGGAAATTGGCCTGTTTTCATGCATCTGGTCAGTGTTTTATGAACTAGAGAAAGTGATATGGCCTCTTTCTTGAGGAATCCCTTTCTGCTGGGGTCCACTGGATACCCTTAATATATGCAACAGATGCATATAAACACATGCAAGCTAAAGGTTTCTCTTGACCTGAAATTGTTAGAGTTAAAATCTAAACTCAACAGAAAACACTGTTTATCAAGCAAGATATTCCTCCCTCAAAATTACCTGAAATATCAACTTAGTTTTTTAATACCTACCTAATTGAAGAATATCTATATTATATTAAATATAACCATATCAAATTAAACTCCAGAGCATAATACCTTTGTTATAATTACTGCATCTTAAGTGGGCAGACCTGATGAAGAAATGTAGTATATAATTTTTAATTTACTGAAATTGGCAATAACAAGATTAGGAAAGCAGAGTTTCTATGGGCCATCTGTTCAGACTTGAGAATAGTATTATTATACACATAATAATCATATTTTATAATTGTAGCCATAGCAGCAGTATTATATTGATATTAGCAAACCTAGAGTAAGAAAGATATGTGGCTCCAGCAGTCATAGTATCACTAATGTCTTTTTTCTCTCTGTTTATGCTTCTTACCAGAAGTTTGCATTTATGCCGAACTTTGGTCTGTGTTGGGTCAACATGGTGTAGAAAGACACAAGACTATTACAGTCGTTGTCTGAAGATGAAACTCCTTTCTCTATTTCCATTATAATTGGATAAACTCTGTTTTTGTTGAACAGGAGCCCATTTTCACATGATGCTACAGTCTTTTCTTTCTTTTCCTTTGCCAAAGAGCCATCTGCTGTGGAATCATTCTCTACTGAGAACACTCTTGATCTTGAGCCTGTAATCAGTTTTCACAAGAGTCTCCTCTGAGAAGGAACCCATGCTGCTTTGCCATTGTAGACCAACTGGAGGAAAAACATATGGTACAACAATGTCTCGTACATAAGGTTATAAATAACTATGCTAGTTGAAAAGGTCATGGTGAATATAGTACTCTATAAGCAATCTGTCTCTTGCAATGGATAAAAATGAAAATAAATCTGAAGCCTTTGCTTTTAGGCCTTTCCTACCTCTCTCTTCACCACAACTACATTTTGTTAAAGTAGTAAATTGAATGAAGGGTTTAAAAATGAGATTTTCCTAGGATAGGTGGCTTGTAACTGATGATAGGGTACAAAAAGTGAAGGTTTTCCTACTGTTCCCATATTCACTTGGTAGTGAAATCTATTATTAGATGTTTATTTTTATTAAATTTTAAATAGAAAGCAAAATAGTCAATTTCAGTTCTTTTTTATTGTTGTCCAAACAAGTAAAAAGTGAAATTCAATCCAATGAAGTTTTTAAAGTCATAGATCATACACCATAAGTTTGCAAGGGATGCATCTGTCATTTCCTCAGTAACAAGCCTTCAGAGAGCTCAGAACCTGATAGCTATTCATTCTACCTCTCTCTCAACAAATAGCTTTTAAACAGACTTCTAAGTATTAACTCCTTCAATAGCCTGCTCCACCCCACCCTTCCAATTTATGCGCTCATCTGTGCTCATCCTAAATTCCTTCCCTCAGATGGTAGGCTCATCGTAAATTCCTTCCCTCTGATGGTAGAGATGTTCCTTCTCTTATTCAAGGCTAATCCCTTCCTTTGTGCTTTTGATCTCATCTCCTGCCCAGGACTATGTCTATTCTCTCTGCTATGTTTTCAATTACTATGGTCTGGTTTGTGACTCCAACATGCCACCAAAGATCATTAACGGCCTCCATGTTGCTAAATCCAATGAACAATATTCTATTATCATTTAACTTAATTTTCAGCAGCATTTACTCCTAAAATGACCTCTCCCTTCTTTTATTACTCTTTTTTTCTTGATTTTGAGATAAAACACTCTGGAATTCCTCCTACCTGTCTAACCACTTCTTACTGGCCTGGCTTTTAAATTTCAGAGTTTTTCATGTTGACCTCTTAGGCCTACACCTCTTTCTCATTCTACCCTTTCTTCCTAAGTGATGTCATCCACTCCAGTGGTTTCAATTGCTCTCTATACACTGATGCCGCCTAAATTTATAACTCTGCTAATCTGCTATTCAAATGCCCTCTTGGATATGGAGGGCTTACAAGGAGGAAGATTGTATTTTCCAAGATGGCTGCAGCATGTTTCCAACTTGCTTTCTATACAACACAACTTTGACACTCCTCCCATCAAGAGGTGGAGGTATATGACACCTCTCCTTGAAAATGGACAACTTTTGTGGCTATTTTACCAATAGAGTACACAGGAAGTGGTGCTGGATGACTTCTGAAGATAGGTTGTGAAAGGCTTATCAGCCACCAAGTAAGCAGCCACCATATAAGCAATCTAGCTGCCATACTGTAAGGAAGCCCAAACTAGCCCATTCAGAAAAGCCACATGGAGAGGCACTGAGACCACGTAAAAAGAGAAAGATGACTGGAGAGCTCCTAGCTGCTCTAGCCTCCCCTCCAAATCAGTTACGTATTACTGTATAATACATTTCTCCAAAATGTAGTGGCTTAAAACAGCAAGCACTTATTACCTCACAGTTTCTATGGGTCAGGAATTCGGGAGTGGCTTAGCTGGGTGATTTGCTTAGGGATTCTCATGAGGTTGCAATCAAGATGTCAGCTGGGACTTCAGTCATCTGAAGGCTTGACTGAGACTGGTAGATCTAGTTCCACGGTGGCTCACTGACACGGCTATTGGCAAGAGGCTTCATCTCTGGCTATTGGCCGGAGGCCTCAATTTCTACCATGTGGCCTTTCTGTAGGGCTGCTTGAATGTCCTGGCACAAGGCAACTGGCTTCCCCAAGAGCAAGTGATCCAAGAGTGAGAATAAGGAGGAAGGTGCAGTGCCTTTTATGACCTAGTTTCAGAGGTTATACATTGTCACTTCTATTTCATTCTATTCATTAGAATTGAGTCACTGAGGCCAGCCCACACTCAAGGGGATAGGGATTGGGCTTCACCTTTTAAAGGGATTTGTGGCCACCCTCCATCCATTGTTATGGTTCTAGCCATTATCTGACGGCGAAAGCATGAGAGCCCTGCAAGGTGAAACTGCTTATCCCAGCCTTTCCCCAAATCCTGATCCACAGAAACTATGAGCAATAATAAAATAATTATTGTTGTTTTAAGCCACTATGTTTTGGAGTAATTTTTTTTCAGCACTAACAAACCAGAACATGGGTCTTTTGGACTAAACCCTGGAAAGCCAGAAAGGACTCCCTTCTTTTCTTGGATCCCTATGGACTTATCTGTGATTTCTATTCCTTTCTCTCCCTCTAATCTAGGACTTTGGCTCCAAGAAGGGAGCAGCATATGGGGGCTCTTCTCAGATACCTCCTAGCACTTGTTAGCTTATCAAAATTTTCATTTCCTTTTGGTTGGGGAAACTGCCCTTAGATCCTCAGCATTCTCCCTGTGCTCTGGTTCGTGATATAACCTCAGATCTAGATGGCCCAGGTTATTCTCTTAGTTTTTAAGTGAAAGGTTTTAGAATCCCCCAAACCCTTTTTTTCTCCAAAGTTCCTGGCTCTTAAAGATCAAAAGCTCTGGATTTCAGTAGTATCTTATATAAATTTATAAAAATCCATTCAAAAATTTAATTTACTTCTTTGTTCTAGCCTCTATGTATGTTCTTCCTCTGAAGCAGTATATAGAAAACTATCAAAGCTGCCTTCATTGTGGGGGAAGGATAATAGGTACAAGAAAGTGCAGGAAGGAATAGCAACCCATTGACAGCTCAAAAATATTATTATACTGAAAGAATAATTTACATATAGCATTATACTAAGTGGTATTTGATTTTACATAATAAATAAAAGTTTTCACAAAGTATGTATAGATGTTATAGTTCATTCTCTTTCTCTTTCTTTATTTTTTTGTGATATATTTTGGAATTTGGGAGATATGGAATGGATACCTAGGACTGGAATTCCAATTTATAACATTGTACCATAGGAAATGGAGATTGAAAGAAACATGTACCTGGAAATAACCAGTCTTCTTAAGAGACAAGCAACTCAGCAGAGTGCGTTCCAGACTATAGCGATACATCTGGGTCCCCAAAGCCTGGAAGTTGAGTATCCACTTGAGTCATTTTCAGTGACGGAGAGATAAGAGAGTGGTAATAGGGCACATAAATGGTAATAGGGTACAATTCAGAGATGTTGACCCCTGTCACAGGAGGTGAAGGGATTAAAAATTTCAGGATTTTGGAAATTCTATATGTTGAAGCTGCAAAAATTTGTTACTTATTATCTTCAATAATTTTTTTTTTGCTGGGAAAGAGTCACTCTGAGCTAACATCTGTTGCCAATCCTCCTCTCTTTTTTCTCCCCAAAGTCCCAGGACATAGTTGTATATTTTAGTTGAAGTTCTTCCATGTGAGCCACTGCCACAGCATGGCCACTGACCACAAGACGTGTGGTTCTGCGCCCAGGAACTGAAGCTGGACTGCCAAAGCAGAGTGCATTGAACTTTAACCATTAGGCCATCAGCACTGACTCAACATATTTTTAAATATAACTGACAAAAGCACTTGCAAGCCATGGTATGTGCAGAAAAGGAATGTTATCTGAGTGTAATAGGTATTCCCATATTTTTTATATTACTAATAATATGAAATATTCATAGAAATTACCTGAATTCTACATCAGTAATTAGTAGCATAGAAGTTACCTGAACATCTGGGCAGAAAATTGAAGTACCCACCAATAGCTCAAATAGAACAGAATCATATTTTGCATTTCCTAGTTGACCAGACATTTTCAATTTCTGTTATCCCACAGCTCACATAGGAAGGACAGGACTCACTTGTTCAATAAGAACTTCTTCTAAGAGGACATTTTTGTGTTATACCTGGTTAACAGCTGAAAGTGTTGCTTTCTGTGAAAAATGACATGTGGAGTCTCACATAGGGCTTCCTCATGACTCCTGGTTTCAGTTTATTTGCTTCTAAATAAACTTTTTCCGTGAGAGCTTCTACTGGTGATGAGACCTATTCAGGAATGGATTATTTTGTAATCAGGCACGTTGCAATCTGTCACAAGTGCACAGTTGTCCATCTGCTGTGTTGTTCTCACTAACATTGTAAAATATAGTCCATTTGGACTCTTTTGGAAAGACAGAAATTGGTTAATTCATCCTGTTTCCTTTACTGATGTCTCAGTGTCAGTACACAAAATGAGGTTGAGAAGAAATTTAGGTGAAATTCTTAAAGTCTGTGATGGTTACAATTAGCCTACATTTCAGTTATGAAAGTGATTCATAATTCATGTGTGTTTCCAGCAGCTAAAACTAACACTATGTTAAGCCTGACTAAAAACTCTCTCAAACTGCTGACTTTATAGTTGATATAAGTAGCATACTTATGAACTCTACACTGATTTTTTAAAAAGAAACTGGTTTTTTTTGACTATGCTTAATCCTGCTCCTAGCATCTTTGTTTTCAAGTTTGGATTTTAAAAGGAGCTGTGGTGGTACTCACATGTCAGCTAGAGCCTCCTGTCTCCTATCTCATGAAATAATGTGAGATTGCCTCAGATGCCCAATTCCAAAGTCCCCTTATGTTCAAAGATCTCTATCAGGGTTTTATACTATCATGACTCTTTCTTCCCCTAATTCTTGCATCTAGGCATATACTCTCTTTTATTGTGAAGAATTGAGTCTTTTCACCAGTTACCACAGAGCACCTCATTCCAAGAATTTAGAGGCTTTATAGGAGAGTTACAGGTTTCAGTGAAGAGTCATAGCCTTCCACCATTTCCACCATTTCCATGTCTTCTTTCCTCTTCTCTCTCCTAACTCTCAGGAACAAAGTCACTTCTTCCTGCCTTGTACATAGCATTTTAGCAGGCTAGTATACTTGATCTGACTTGTGGTAGAGACTACTGCTGATCCCCACAATTGTTCTCCCTTCTTCTATAGTAATAATAGAATATTTGAGTGTCAGGATAACAATTCTATTCTTAGCCTCCAGTGCAGCCAGGCGTAATTGTATGACTATCACTCTGGCCAGTGTGATGTAGTGGAACTGATATGTTCAGTATCTGGGTTTTTCCCTAAAGGGAATGAGCCTACCCTCCTTTTCACTTTGTCGTCTTCCTTTTGGCTGGAATGTGGATGTTGTGGTAATGAATCATCGTGAACTACACAGATAAAGGCAACTATACAGACAAAGGAATAGTGAAGCAACAAGATGGACTGACACTATAGAGTCCCCATGCCTGTCCTTGACTGATTATGCCCTGAGTGTTACATGAGAGAGATGTAAACTTCTATCTTCTTTTTTTTAAAATTAATTAATTTATTTTCGGATGTACATCATATTTTGAATTCTGTGTACATTGCCTCTTGTTCACCACCCGAAAACTAATTATAGTGCATCCCCTCACATGTGAGCCTAATCACCCCTTTTACCCTCCTCCCTCCCCCTTCCCCTATGGTAACCACCAGTCCAATCTCCAATGCTATGTGATTTTTTGTTATTGTTTTTATCTTCTACTTATGTTTGATATCATATGGTATTTGACTTTCTCCCTCTGACTTATTTCACTCAGCATAATACCCTCAAGGTCCATCCATGTTGTCATAAATGGCCGGATTTCATCATTTCTTATGGCTGAGTAGTAGTCCATCGTGTATAAATACCACATCTTCTTTATCCATTTGTCCCTTGATGGGCACCTAGGTTGCTTCCATGTCTTGGCTATTGTGTATAATGCTGCAAGGAACATAGGGGTGCAAGTATCTATATGCCTTTGTGTTTTCAAGTTCTTTGGATAAATACCCAGCAGTGGGAGAGCTGGATCATATGGCAATTGCCGTGGAGCATAGGGAAATTCTGGAAAACAAATTTGGAAATGTGACTTTGGTGATGTAAAGTAATGGAGCAATGTATCAGTTAACCTTTGATCCTTTGTTGTGTAACAAAACACCTCAACCTTTAGTGTCTTAAAACAATTATTAGTTCACTACTTAATGGGTTGGCATTTGGGGCTGGCAGCAGTTGGTCACTTCTTCTGCTTGTTCAAAAGGGTTTACTCAGGTGGCTGAAGTCAGCTGGAAGATCAACTGGGATTGGATAGCCTCATTCACATGTCTAGTTGATAGGTTGATGGTTGGTGTGGCTCAGTTCTCCTCCATGTTGTCGCTTTAGCTATCTGGCTTGGGCTTGTTCATACGGCAGTAGTATTCCAAGAGCAGCAAAGAAGGCAAGCCTCAAGGCACAGGCACTTCCTAAGCCTCTAGTTGTTTCACATCAGGATACTCCAAACTGCTTTTCATACTGGTTGCACTAGTTTGCACTCCCACCAGCAGTGAACTTCCCTTCTCTCCACATCCTCTCCAACATTTGTCATTTCTTGTCTGTTAATTATAGCCATTGTGACCGGAGTGAGGTGATACCTCATTGTAGTTTTGATTTGCATTTCCCTGATAGCTAATGATGTTGAGCATCTTTTCATATGACTGTTGGCCATCCGTATATTTTTGGAGAAATCTCTGTTCAGATCTTTTGCCCATTTTCTAATTTGGTTGTTGTTTTTTTTTGTTGTTGAGCTGTATTAGTTCTTTGTATATTTTGGATATTAACCCTTTATCTGATATATGGTTTGCAAATATCTTCTCCCAATTGTTAGGTTGTCTTTTCATTTTGTTGATGGTTTCCTTTGCTGTGTAGAAGGTTTTTACTTTGGTGTAGTCCCATTTGTTCATTTTTTCTTTTGTTTCCCTTGCCCGTTCAGACATGGGACTTGAAAATATGCTGCTCAGACCGATGTCAAAGAGCATACTGCCTATGTTTTCTTCTAGAAGTTTCATGGTTTTGGGTCTTACATTCAAGTCTTTCATCCATTTTGAGTTGATTTTTGTGGGTGGTGTAAGGGAATGGTCTACTTTCATTCTTTTGCATGTGGTTGTCCAGTTTTCCCAACACCATGTATTGAAGAGACTCTCCTTTCTCCATCATGTGCTCTTGGCTCCCTTGTCGAATATTAGCTGTCCATAAACGTGTGGGTTTACTTCTGGGCTCTCAATTTTGTTCCATTGATCTGTGTGTCTGTTTTTGTGCCAGTACCATGCTGTTTTGGTTACTATGGCTTTGTAGTATATTTGGAAATCAGGGAGTGTGATACCTTCAGCTTTGTTCTTTTTTCCTCAGGAATCCTTTATCTTCTTCTTAATCTATTTATATTTTTGGTTTCTGTTTCTGCAGCTGAGGCTATATCTAATCCATATAATGCCCTTCAGGCTCTCACCCTTCACATCAAGGCATTTCCTAAGAATACTATGCTCTTGGGGCTGGCCCTGTGGTCTACTAGTTAAGTTCAGCATTCTCTGCTTCAGCGGCCTAGGTTAGATTTCTGGGTGTGGACCTACACCACTCACCAGTGGCCATGCTGTGGTGGCAACCCACATGCAAAATAGAGGAAGATTGGCATAGATGTTAGCTCAGGGCAAATCTTCCTCCGCGTGAAAAAAAAAAAAGATTACTATGCTCTTTCTGAGAGGAACCCTGGTGAATCAAATTTTCTTCCCCTCTTAATATTTATCTATGAAACTTTCTGTAGAAGGGGAAGATGAGTGACATTTCCTTAAGTAGAGATATAAGAGTAAAGACACTTTAGGTGGAGTGATACTTCATGGGGAAATATTCAGGAAAGTGCAAAGCATTTCTAGGGAGTAAAAAACCATGCAATTGCCGTGGAGCATAGGGAAATTCTGGAAAACAAATTTGGAAATGTGACTTTGGTGATGTAAAGTAATGGAGCAGTGTATCAGTTAACCTTTGATCCTTTGTTGTGTAACAAAACACCTCAACCTTTAGTGTCTTAAAACAATTATTAGTTCACTACTTAATGGGTTGGCATTTGGGGCTGGCAGCAGTTGGTCACTTCTTCTGCTTGTTCAAAAGGGTTTACTCAGGTGACTGAAGTCAGCTGGAAGATCAACTGGGATTGGATAGCCTCATTCACATGTCTAGTTGATAGGTTGATGGTTGGTGTGGCTCAGTTCTCCTCCATGTTGTCGCTTTAGCTATCTGGCTTGGGCTTGTTCATACGGCAGTAGTATTCCAAGAGCAGCAAAGAAGGCAAGCCTCAAGGCACAGGCACTTCCTAAGCCTCTAGTTGTTTCACATCAGCAAGTCATTGACCAAGCCCATATATACAAGTTGGAAGGAAAGTCTTCACCTCTTGGTAGGAAGAATTATAAATTATCAAGGGACGATATTTTGCAATCTGCTAGGTCGTTAGATACTAAGCTAAGAAATTTGGACTTTTATTTGGTAGACAGTGAGGAAGGAAGGGCACAGTCTTAGAGACCAATCTTAGAGGTAACCAAAAAACTGTCTTTTTAAAAAATAGACTTATTTTTTAGAACAGTTTTAAATTTATAGAAAAATGAAGATGGTACAAGGTCCCCAAATACCCTACACTCAATGTCCCTTGTTATTTATTAATATCTTACATTAATATGGTATATTTGTTACAAATAATGAACCAATATTGACACAGTGTTGTTATTATTATTATTGTTAACTTTTTCTTTTTTTGTTGTTGAGGACGATTAGCCCTGAGCTGACATCTGTGCCAGTCTTCCTCGACTTTATATGTGAGTTGTTGCCACAGCATGGCTGTTGAGTGGTGTAGGGCCATGCCCGGGATAGGAACCCACAAACCCAGACTGCCAAAGCAGAGCATGCCGAATTTAATCACTATGCCATGGGTCCAGCTCCTTGATATAGTGTTATTAATTAAAGTCTATACTTGATTTAGATTTCTTTAGTATTTACCTAATGCTCTTTTTCTGTTCCAGGACCCCAGGATACCATGTTACATTTAGCTGTTATGTCTCCTTAAGCTCCTCTTGGTTGTGACAGTTTCTAGACTTTCCTTGTTTTTTGATGACCTTGACTGTTTTGAGTAATACTGGTCAGATGTTTTGTAGGATGTCCTTCTATCGGAATTTATCTGATGTTTTTCTCATGGTTAGACTTGGGTTATGGGTTTTTGGAAGGAAGACCACAGAGGTGAAATGCCAGTTTCGTTATATCATATCAAAGGTACAGACTGTTCTCATGACTTCCCACTATTAATGAGAATCTTGATAACCTGGCTGAGGTAGTTTTTATCAGGTTTCTCCACTGTAAAGTTGCCCTCTTGCCAATACCCTCCACTTCACATTCTCTTTGGAAGGAAGTTACTATGCTCAGCCCACACTTAAGGAGTGGGGAATTATTCTCCCCCTTCTTGAGAGTGGAGTAGCTACATAAATTATTTGGAATTACTCTACATGAGAGATTTATTTCTTTTCACCATTTATTAATTATTCAGTGGTTTATTTGTATCAATATGGACTCATGGGCATTTATCATATACTTTGGGTTATAATAAAATACTACTTTTTATTTTGTTGCTGAAATTGTTCCAGCTTTGGTGAGTAGGAGCTATGTCAGTTGGCTCCTGTGCCCCTTTGACATACTCCCCATCAATCATAGGCTGATGCAGCCTAGAAAGCCAGGCGGAATGAGTACAAGGAGCAAGCAGAATAAGTCACAGAAGGCAAAAAGGAGATGTTGCATGAGGACAACTAAAAGGTAGTTGGAAGTCAGGACAACTAAAAGGTAGTGGAGAGCAAGGAAAGGCTTAACTCTCTTTTCATGCGAATTGAAGAAAATAAGAAGAATTGTCATGTTATAGCATATTTCAAGGTTAAAGATATCATCAGGGAAAATCCAGATGTTGACTGTGTTGCTAAAACCAAAAAGTACTTTTAGAAAAGTTTGAGGGTGTAAAGATTTTTTACAATTGATTAGAGATGCAATAGAATGCAATGGAAGGAATTAGGAAAGTGTTCAGCAGAGGTAGAGGACTGTGGAAGAAGGAGGGAGAAAGGTGGAGATTTAGCTTCATGAATCCAAAGGGTATTTGTAGGATATTACAAATCTCACTATGAGCCCCAAATGAGGGATTTAGTATTTAAATAAATGAATAAAAATATCTCTGACACATGGCAAATTAGTAACTAATAACTGTTTGCTCAAATAATTATTTGGGGCAAAAATGAATGAAGAGCATATGCTGCTTGTTTGAGCTGTCGTTACTTAGATGAGCTGTTGACAAAAATGGAAGGATATTAAATTAGAACCATGATCTTGCAGAATGTATTCTGAGGATACTGGAAACACTAGCACTTGAAATATTCACATGGAAAAGTCATAATATGAATGATTTTTTACAATATGTGGAAAAATTATGTAATGATGTATGAGCTATATCATTATACTTTCTTAGATTGGAAAGAGGAAATATGGTTCTCTCTCTCTCCCACAATACTCTTTGCATTCCCAAAAGATTTTGGTACCCATCCCTCACTTTGGGTTTTCTTTTGGAGAGAAATGGAAGGTGGGAAGAATGCTCTGAAAAGCAGAGACAGAATTAAATTGAAGAAAAAGGGTGCCCTCCCTTACTTTTCATTTCTCATCCCGCTCCAGCCTCCCCCACCACTACTGGGGAACTGGATTTGGATGACCTAAACCCAAAGATATCAAAGATCTCCATGTGCTTGCTTTGAGCAACACAATGAGAATAGAATCAGAAACTAGATTTAAACTCAACTTTGAAGACAGAAACATCTGAAATTTTTGAGATGAAGAACTGGAAAATTTAAAATGACCAAAAATAACGTAACAGAATTATCTCCCACAGGGAAAAATCTTTATAAATCTGGGCCAGAAGTTTGCATCCATTATTTAATGTTATCTTCTGTCATTTACTAGTTACCAGTCCTTGGACAAGTTAATTCATGCCAGAAAGTTTCTCTATTCACAGGGTTCTGAAGACTTAAATATAATCTATGTATATAGGGTTTTGTCCCTAGTTTTGTTTTATTTTTTATTCAAAATAGAATCAATCTCAAACTTACAGAAAAGTTGTAAGTACAGTATAATTAACTTTATTTCCTAAGCCACTTGAGAGTAAGTTACTGACATGATGCACCATCACCCATGAATAATTTTGTGTGTATTTCCTACAGTGACATTTTCCTACATAATCATAATCCATGTATTACTATCATCTAATCAATAGATCTCATTCAAATTTCACCAGTTGTCCCAATATTTTCTTTACAGAAAAGAATCCAGTCCAGAATCAAATGTTGCATTTAGTTGTCACCTTTCTTCATTCTCCTTCAATATGTAAGAGTTCCTTGGTCTTTCCTTGACTTTCACAACCTTGACATTTATGAAGATTACAGATCAGTTATTTTATAAAATGTCCCACAATTTGTGTTTGTCTAATGTGTCCTCATGACTAAATTTAGGTTCTCTGCCTTTGTTAGAAATACTACAGAAATAATGCTAAGTTCCTCTCATTGTGATACCGACCCTGATATCAGTTTCCCCACATTAAACCCAGCATATATGGGGTTAAAACCAAAACACTCATTCCCTGCTTACTCTCTGGCTTCCTGGCTCCAGAATCCACTATCCTCCATGGAGGCAGACACCGTCAAGGACAAGCACCTGGATTATTTCCTCCCCACAAAGAGATACAGACTGGTGGGAAAGCTGCTGACCAGCAAGGTCACAGGCTTCCTCCTCTCTGCAAGTGTCTCAAGGCCAAAGACAGGCTGGTGGGAAAGCTCTGACCAGCAAGGCCATGTGCTCCCCCTCCCCTACCTAAAACCCCAAATAAAAGCCCTTCCTTTTAGCTTTTCGGGGAGTTTGGGATTTTAGTGTTAGCTGCCCTCTCTCCTTGCTCAGCGCTGTGCAAAAATAAAATTCCTACTTTCTTTCCCGCCACCCCCCCCCCCCCCCCCCCCCCCCCCCGTGTCAGAGATTGGCTTGCTGCGCAACGGGCGAGTGAACTCACTTCAGGTTTGGTAACAATTGCATCATATAAGGTGGCACAAGATTTTGATTTATCCCATTGTATTTATTTCCTATTGCTGCTGAAATAAATTACCATAAATTTAGTGGATTAAAACCACACAAATGTGTCTTACACTTCTGGAGATGAGAAGCCTGAAATGGGTTCACTGGGTTAAAATGAGGCTATCAGTAGGGCTATGTTTCCTCTGGAGGCTCCAGGGGAGAATCTGTTTGCTTCCCTTTTTCAGCTTCTGGAGGCTGCTTGCATTTCTCCGCTCGTAGTCCCTTTCCATCTTTGCAACCAGTAATCACATCATTCTGAACTCTGCTTTCATCACATCCCCTTCACTGACTCCTTCTCTTGCCTCCCTTTTCCACTTTTAAGTATTCTTGTGATTACATTGGATCCACCTGGATAATCCAGGATACTCTTCGCCATCTCAAGGTCCTTAAATTAATCACATCTGCAATGTCCCTTTTTCTAAGGTAACATATTCACAGGTTCTGGGAATCAGGATGTGGACATCTTGTGGTTTGGTGGGGGGGGGGGGTGCATTATTCTACCTACCACACCCATTTTTGGTAATGTTCATTTTGGTCACTTGATGCATGTGGTGCCTGCTAGTTTTCTCCTCTGTAAAGTTCCTTTTTTTCCCACTATAATTAATAACTTTTATGGGGGAAATTCTTTGGAGCTATGTAAATACCCCATTCTTCATCAAATTCTCTTTCTTTCTTGACTCATGGGTTTTTATGGATGACAAAATAAATTTTAAAATTGTTATTTATAAAATAAAAAAGTAAACAAGCAAATAAACCTCTTGCTCCAGGCTCATCTTGTACTTTCCCTGCCCCACCCCTTGAATCAGTCATTTCTCCAGCAAGTTCTGCTTGCCTTTTAGTGGAGAACGGTGTTTAGAAATCAAGAACTGGGCACTAAGTGTGGTTCTTAGTATTGGAACATTGCTGTTCCCAGGCCTCTCAGTGAACAGACATTTATACATGTCTACACGAAGACACTTGTACAAGAATAGTTATGAAGCTTTAGTCATAAAAGCTCAAAGCTGGAAACAGCACAATTGTCTAGCAACAGGAGAGTACATGAAAATTGTGGTATATTCATACATTGGGATACTGCTTAGCAAAAATTTTAAAAAAGTAAAGAAAGAATAAATGGTATATTCCATCACGTGGATAAATCTCAAAATCATTATGTTGAATGAAAGAATCCACACAGACAAGGACACTGTATGAATCCATTTTCGTGAAATTCAAGATTAGACAAAACTGAATTACGGCAATCGATCAGAACAGTTGGCTGCCTATGAGGACCAGAATTGAGTGGAAGGAGACACAAACTAATTTGCCACCATTATGGAAATATTTTACTTCTTAATTGAGGTGTCGGTTATACAGTGTACTCATTGAGTTGTACATCTAAGATTTGTACATTTCACTGAATGTAAATTTTAACTCAATTAAAAAAAAAACAAGTGATGGGCTGACTCAGCTTGGCTGAGAGGCTTTTAAACCTTGTCTTGCCCTTTCTTCCCGATAGCCATTGTGTAGCTTTGAGTGTGGAAGCCATGAGATAAGGATGGCAGAATAAAAAGAGAGTGTAAGTTCCTTATGACTTTGTAGGACCACATAGCATTCCTGAACTGTGTATCTCCAGAATTTGTGTGTGTGTGTGTGTGTGAGAGAGAGAGAGACAGAGAGACAGAGAGACACAGAGACAGAGACAGAGACAAACACAGAGACAGAGACAGAGGGAGAGAGAGAAAGAGACTGAGATCCTAATGGGTTTAAGCCACTATAGTTGAGCCTCAGTTCTAGCAGTCCGAACCATTTCCCTGCTGATAAACTTCCTCTGACCTCTTTTCCCCTCATCTGATTTGGTTAGAAGTACAGTATTTCTAAACCTAAATGTACTATCAATCCTGAGGGAGAATTCAGCAGTTATTTTACGTGACAGTAATTACCTGTTCCTAAAGCGTGTTCTGCAGAATGTTAATGTCACTAAGAAAGTTCATATTCAAATAAACTAGATTAGCCTTTTATGTATGAATAATTACAAATTACTGAGAATTGGAAAGCCCACTAGAGGGGTACATTCTGCTAATTTCTCAAATGTTTCTTAGTCATTGAAGATTTTTTTTCCGATGGTGCGTCAGGCTGGTTCAGAATATACATTTGAAATATCACCCTAGATCAAGTGAGAAACTTGAAATGAAAGCCTAACTGCAAACAACACTCCCTATTGGAATTTTCCATCTTCCCCACCCACTCCTCATTTCATCAGGGTATGTAGTTGGTTTCAATTTGCTATCATAGACCAGTCGTACTTAATGAATGTGTTTCCTACCTCGGCAGAACTATAGAAAAGCTCCCTAAATAAGACAGGGAGTCTTCGAATTTTTTTAAGTTCCCTTAGTGCTGTGGTCTCAAATCTTTGGTCCTTCCTGCTTTGCCCTTCCCTTTCCGTTCCCTTGGCTCTCCTTATTCCAGACGATCTTGGATTCTCATCTTACCACATCCAAGGCCTCTGAAAATATTGCACATGTGCATGGCAAAACTCTAGCAGGCACCATTCATATGGACAGTGATGTGAAAGGTGCCCCCTGACCTGTCCAATGGGGCAGCCCTAGTCCTACTCTGACTCTTGGTTCCCACCTGCACCTGTTTTCTAACCGACTCTATGTTCTGAGTTTCACTATTCCTGAATTGTGACTTCTGCTCACTTTTCTAGTTTCTGACTCAACTTGGTTTTCTTATCTTCACTTTCATTTTGTATATGTTTTTGAGCTTCTGGTGTCTTGGTTTGGAAACTGACTATGGCTAAAATAAACTGGTATCCCATATCCAAGTACTAACACTTCTTGATTATCTCCCTTTCCCTTGCAAATGCACTTCTGCTTAAAACGGTTTTCTGCCCAGATGACATTTTGGAGATACATGAAGGAAGGCTAAAGAAGGAGGAATTTTTGAAATTCAAGATTACTATGTAGTGTGAATATTTGGGCCTGAAAGTGAGCTCCCTTCCTCCTCGTTATGACTTTAGATTGCCTATTGAGAATTAAAATTTTAGAAGGATTACAGGACAGAATAGCAAAATCTTTTCTAAAGAGGGAGAATGGTTGCCCAGCAGGTAACATTGAACTGTAACCTGACTGAATATATTTAGTAGCTAAAGAAAGAATACGTCAGTCAGATGGTGTAGGGGCTTGGCTAGCCCTGAAATTTCAGGAAGGGAGAAATCACAGCGGCAAAGGTTGACTGTGCCTAGGGACAGGAGACCTTAACCCAGAGACAGCATAGAACTGACACCACTCATTCCAAGCTCATGATCATTAAGAAACCTTTGGATTGTAATTTAGCTTCCCATGTAGTGTTCCTATAGATAAAAAATGTGTGGGCCATAAAATGAGTGGCAGTAAATATTTTCCTTTGCAAGTTAATATACTTGAATTTGAGTTTATATATCAGTCTTTGTGAGCTGGGTTAGTGGGCTGCTGCATGGCATATTGACAAATCAGGTTTATGAGCTTTCAAGGCTGACAGCCAAACCTGTGAGGAATTTACCAAGGTAATGCCACCCTGCTGGGAGCTGAATGAGTAGCTAGCTCCTCTTCCCTAGCCATCTTTCCTCCCAACTAGTGCTGTACATGTGAGCACATTTTCTTCAGATTTCTAGTCTATGTAACTCAGATTAATCAAGTGTGTCAGTATTAATGGTGTTGACAAAAATAATCCATAACCTATCTATAAATGAAAATTTAGGTGAGTTTATTCTGAGCCAAATATGAGGACCATGGCCCAGGGTCTTTCTTCCTGAAGGAAGAAAGGGCACCAAAGAAGTGGGGTGTACAGAGTGGTTATGCACCCTCAAAGAGATTGTTTCACATATGATTGAAATGTCCCTTTTATGATAGTCACGAGACTGCTCTGTCAGCATGGCGATTGATGGACACAGCAGGTAGGTCTGCTGTCTCGGTGGACACGGCAGGGTGGCAGGTCTGTTGTCTCAAGCTGGGTGGTCACAGGTGAGCACAGCAATCAGTTCCTAGCCTAGGGAGAGATGCTTATCCTTAAGGAAATGCCAATGTAGGGGGAAGTTGCACCTTTATCTTAAGGGCCTTTGTTCTTGCCATAGGAAATGTTTAAAGCAGATATACAATGCGTGCTCAACAGCCATGTCAGGCCCTTTTGGAAAAAACAAAGTCAGGCTGAATTAGGTTTACACCAACTGGCTTCCTCATGTACTCCAATATATCCTATTGCTTGCCATTTCTATTTGTCAATGGCTTACCAGTATCCATGTGCTTTCACAATCTCCTTTCTGCTTCCATTTTGGGGTGAACATATCAGCAGGAAACAGAGGGATATTATGACTACACATGGGAAATTACATAAAAGAAAGGATTTCCTAACAGGTGTGCTTTGAAAGATTTTTTTTTCCTTTTTTCTTTTTATTTTAATGTAATTTATTTATTTATTTTAGGAAAAGCGTTCAGACACCAATTTGCCTTAAATAACTCTTTTGTGTTTTTTTTCTTGGAAAAGGGAGCTGGGTCTGATGATACCACTCTGTTTTATCTGGCTTACAATCCTAAAATTTATTGTTTGCCTTGATATTAAAAGTATTATTCGGAGCAAGGCTCTCTGCCTGTTACTATTTAGGTTTGGGGGTTGGGTATTTTCTCACAAAGTTAGATGAAAAAGTAGAAAATTGATGTGTTTATGCTTAATTTAGGCAACTTCCCTGAGTTTTGCTAAATTCCTGATTCCACATTTATAAGAGAAACCTAGATAATTTCTTTTTATTCCAGCCTTTTTCCGTGGAAACATCTGAATCAACAAGTATAACTGACAACTGTTTTAATCACTGTGATGTAGATTACCACCTAATCTCTTTGGCATCATAACCTGTACTGTTTTTAGATTGCCAAAATGATGTTGCCGTACTATTCAGTGACGTTTTATGACCAAAGTTTGATTGTTTAGGCTTCAGTCTCCCATAACTCTAAGTGCAAAATACAGTATTTGATGGATTAACTCATTGATGATTACAATATTATTTGGATGTTTGAAAGGATCACATTCCAACTCGTATGGGAGAATACACTTAAGTTTACTGTCAGAAATGAGTTAAATGAAACTGTTAAACATTAACATGAGAGAAAGAAGTCCACGTGGGATGACTGAAGGATTGATGTGGGCTCGGTGAATCAAGGAGTTGAAGGAAAGATTTCCTGGACTCTCAAGGTCTGGCAGTAGTGCTTTTTTATTCAGAGAATAGCATGGAGTAGCACGGGGACAGGACCCATGGGCAGTAAGAGCTGCTGGCATGGGGACAGGACCCATGGGCAGTGAAGAGCTGCAATGTGTTGAGGGTTAGGGCTAAATTTATAAGGCATGGGTACGTGACTTATTTTTACTAGACAAACGAAAGATGATGTAAAAAGTCACTAAATGGTTTCAGTGCAGGTGGGGTCTGGTTGCTGTGTGGTCGTATAACTTTAGATATGTATTGGGTCATATAGATCGGCATGTAGGTCGGGATGCCCTGGGCTTCTCTCCCTGGGGCAGCCCTAATCCACAGCATAAAATCCATTGGGTCATATAGGTTGGCATGTAGGCCAGGACACCTTGGGCTTCTCTACCTGGGGCAGCCTTGATCCACATCAGGAACAGATCTATTTCTAATTTCGTTCATGTTGAGAAAGTTAAACTTTCCTTGCTGAGCAACAATCATTTGGTGTTAACAGATTGCACAAATAATTTTTATTATACTAGGATCAAGAAAGCTCATTAGGGTATAAACTAGTCTAGGGCTTGCCCACTGAGCCTTTTTAGCCTGCCCCCAGAGGCATGTAATTTCCCCTGGAAAGCTGTGTTAGCTCAGACTGCAAGCTGACCATATTCTGATTCAGAGAAAATTCAAGGAGACCAGACCATCACTGAAGTACTAATGTTGTGCAGTGTTTCTCAAACCCTAGTAATTTTAGAAACAAATCCCCTTCAAAGAAACCAATTTTCATGGACCCCCAGTGATGACAAATGTTACTATATAAATACAGCCATCAAACTAGATTAAGATCTTATAGATATAGGTCTTGTACATTCATAATCCCAAAGTAAATGTACAAATTAAAGACGAAAAGTAAATAAACCAATTAAGTTCAAATTAACAAGACTTGATGAGAAATATGCTATTCTTTTACTGAAAGTAAATTGTTATTTGCAACATAAATATGGTACTGACCCATATAGTACAGGTTCTTTTGAATTTAGTATGCCTGTTATTTGATCACTCAATTCTTGGTCTACTTTTCTCTATTAGAATCATTTTGCAACCTCAGGTAACATCTCTGCTGGTCTTGGTGAGCTACCTGGTGGTGTAAAGCCCCACTCTCCTTCCCAAGAGGTTAGAGTTCCTGGTAATTGTACCCTTCTCAGGCTAGGGTTGCTACACTTCTCCATTCATAGTCACAGCTGGGACAAAGAAGAAACCAGGAGGTACCAAGCAGATCCCCTGAATTTCGCACTTACTCCACCTTGCTGTGATTGTGTCACACATCCCTACATCTCCTGCTTGTCATGGTCATTTACCTGGGACGAGATGATGACTCCTTTCCATGACTGCTGGTCACTAGACACAAGGATCTCCAAGAGTCCAGGTGGCATCTGTGTTGCCTGGCAAGAGTGGGCTTCCTGCAGAGCCCAGAGTTGAGAGGATGGAAAGCTTCAAAGTCTCCTAATGGGTCATTGGGAATGATGGAAAATGGGGCCACTCCGGCTTCCACACTTGGTTCCTGACCCCAGGTATTATTCTTACTGCAAACACAGAAAAGTGTAAAGTTGTCTGATTCAAAACATATTGCATCCTAGAAAAATGGTGCCTTACTCTTACAGGATATTGCCTCCAAGCTGGTGCTTCAACTGTGTCTTTAGAAGACCATTCCATTACTCTATCAGGCTGACAACTTCTGGGTGGTGAGTTGTGTAATATGGCCAGTATATCCAATGCTCATGGGTCCACTCCCATGCTTGCTTTGCTGTATAGTGGGTTCGTTGGTCAGATGCTACATTGTGAGATTCCATGACTATGGATCAGGCATGGTGGTGCTGGCTGAGCCTTTAAGGGCAGAAAAAGAAAATCCATACTGATAATAGGTATCTATTCCTATGACAAAGAGTTGCTGGCCCTAGGATGGAAGGGGTCCAATGTAGTCAACTTGCTATCAAGTGGCCATTTAGTCTCCTTAAAGACTAGTGCTATGCTAAGGGTACAGCTTTGCTATTTGTTGCTGGCAGGTAAGGCAGCAGTAGGAGTTGATGCTATAGATACCCATGCATAGCCTCCCTCTCTGCTGCCTTGACTGGCCAGCACTAGAGTGGCTGCTGATAAAGCCTTGCTAACATCAACCAGTCAATTCGTTTTGTCTAAGTTGTTTAGTGCCTCTTCCATAGTGGATGCTTTCTGGTGGGTGTTAATATGTCCTACAAAGAGCTTCATTCTTTGTATTCACTCCTGTATATCTATCCACATATGCTTTCTTGGATGACTCCTCGTACAAAATATTGAGTTCTCCAGGAAACAGATGGTGAGATGGAGTTAGGAGTTTAGAAGTTTTATTGAGGCATAACATCTATGAATAAAAAGTGAAAGAAGCAGGATTGGACCGGGAAAGCCATCAGACCATGATGCAGAGTTGACAAAGTCTCTGTTAGCAAAATAGGTAGTTAAGGAGCAAAGATTATCTGTTAGAGGAGATTTGCATTATGTGGACTTGGTTAAGCCTTTGTACGACTACATTTCTCCATGATCATTGCATCATTGCCTTGGGGCTATCCCAAGAAGAGTAAGACTTTATCTTGAAATTTGAGATGTGTTCTGATGGAGCTAACAGTTAAAGGTTGCCAGCTTACCACATTCTTTGCAGCTGGATGGCAAGTCATTTTTTGAAGGGAGTTGGGTCTGAGCAGCATTCATCAGTGTCTGCCACAATTATGCAGTTAGATAACTGGGACTGGGACTCAGATGACTTGTCTGGGCCAAAGATATAAGTTTGTGGTTCATCTTCATAGCAAAGGCTAGTGCAATAGGGTGTAATCAAACTACTATGTATATGTGAAATTTCCGAGGAAGGAAGTGAGGAGTGAGATGAAGAGAGTGACCAGGACTGATGTTGAGAGGACTCCAACATTTAATGGCCAGGCAGGAGAGAATAAGCCTGCAATGGAGACACAAGATGGAGTGGTTAGAAAGGGAGGAGGATCATAGGAGAGTAAAGAGTCAAAAAATTCAAGGAAAGAGAGTATAATTGTTTCCTCTGTTGAAGGCCTTGAGAGATCGAGTAATGTAATCCACGGACTGGAAAATATCCATTGAATTTAGAGACATGGAGCTCATTGGTGATGATAATGAAGGGGTAGAAGCCAAATTCTAGGGGGTTGATGAATGCGTATGGGAAATGAGAAGGTGGAGCTAGGAAACATAGATAAATCTTTTGAGAAATATAGGTTTTAAAGATATATTTTAATGATATATTAAAAAATAAAGTCCAAATATATTTGTAACTCTTGCAAAAAATGTGAACAGGAATATCAATTATACTATTACTCTTAAGGGAATTGCATTTCTTTTACATTGTAGTCTATATTACCTTAGTCTGAAAATTATCTATCCCAGAACGTTAAATTTTAACTCAAGTATTTAACTAGTGGATGTAAATCAATTGGAAAAATAAATACATAAAATAAATAAGAAAAACAATAGAGAAAAAGCATTCTATTTCAGAAATTTGTACATAGCTGTAAATGTAGCATTATCTGTATATAGCCTTATCTTTCAGAGTAAAATAAAACTAATTAAATGAGATCTTCCTGGAAATACAAATCAAATTATAGCTGTTTAATAGTTCAATATTAAGTGAGACAATAACATTGAAATTCGAGCATTTAGTACATTAGAACAATTCTACCTGGATAAGACAAATGGCTAAAAAAGAGGCTGAATATAATGGTGAGGTCAATGAATAGGACATATTTTTGTTGGCCTTATCTTGTGCTTTAGTTTTTTGCAAAAGTTGGTAAGGGATAATCTCAGATGCCTTAAAGTATAATATAAGGAACGATTTATCATTACAGTGACTTGGCAATGTGCAGCTGCTGAAATGACAGTCTTCAATAAAAATAGCATTTTTCCAGGAAAAATATTTATCAAGAATTTTTTGATCACCTATTGTAAGAGAGATATTATTCCAGTTCTGAGGTATGTAAGATGATAAAAGACAGTATGACTCCACAAGCCATCATCTTTTCCAGTATAAATTGGATTAATTTGTGATAATGTGCACTTTGTTGCTGCATCTCATTTTGGGTCCAAGGTAACGCTTGGCACCTAGGTACAGTGTATAACTTTATTCTTTTTTGAACAATGGCAGAAACATTCTTACCTCATACAACTGAGACTGGTAGTTGGTTGGCTAATTAACAATGTGGCTAAAATCTAGAATCTTTTCTTAAGATTTTTTCTTTTCCTTTTTTTCAGAGAATCATTAAAATTGATATATTAAATATATGATTCAAACTCAAAACAAAAATGTATACTTATGCACCAAAGTTTTGGCATAGAGTCATGATTTTTCTTTTTGCACATGGGGCTCATGATTGTAGTTTTGTAATCTCTTATGTATACATGATGTATATATACGATAGTTATTTCTTATGTCTGTTAGTTTGTTTCCTTAAAATAGGATGGAAATAGTTTAAAACACGTGTGAAGTGAACCGAGCGAAAGCTCCTATATATTTTTTTCCTTAGCGATTGGCACCTGAGCTAACATCTGTTGCCAATCTTCTTTTTTTTTTCCTGCCTTCTCTCCCTAAATCTTCCCAGTACATAGTTGCATATTTTAGTTGTGGGTCCTTCTAGTTGTGGCATATGGGATGCTGCTGCAGCATGGCCTGATGAGTGGTACCATGTTTGCGCCCAGATTCTGAACCGGTGAAACCCTGGGCCACCAAAGCAGAGTGTGCCAAACTTAACCACTATGCCACAGGGCCAGCCCTCAGAGATAACTTTTTATCTGAAAGACTTACCTGCATGGCAGGGCAAGCATCAGATTACCAAACATCTGCTCTTCTTATCTTCCTGTGAATTGCCCTCCTCCCCTTTCAAGCCCCAGGTCTTTATCCCATTCCTTAGCTCAGGATGGCATATAAGCCTCAATTGCCTGACCATCTTTGGGTCTTATATTTCTGTGAGGCTCCTGTATGTATGAAATTAAATTTGGTTTTCTCCTGTTAATCTACCTTATGCCAATTTAATTATTAGACTAGCCAAAGAACCTAGAATGGTAGAAGGAAATTTTTTCTGCCCTGACAGTTGCTAAACATTACAGAAGGAGGAAATGGTCTGATAATTGAGGCCTGGAGGTTCATGAAAAGCTGGGTACATCACACATCTATTGTAGAACATGTGGGCCATCCTGACTTAAGCCAATCTGTAGATCCCATCCTTTTGACCACAGTGATTATTTCAGACATGGGTGAATAACTGGATCAGAACAATGATATTTAAGGTGGCACATGCTGAGCTATCTTGTTAAAAGAAAGGTAAAGAAAAAATTCCATTATGGAAATTGTCAGAGGAGATATCTCTTTTGTCCTAGGTGCTGACGTGTAGTGTGAGAAGTTGGTTTTATTGTAGCCATTTTACTGCCACCAGCAGGGAAACCCTGAAACTTCCAGGAAGGCCAGTATATAGATCCTGAGGATTAAAAAAAAGCCTATGTTTTGCAAGGCAGAGTGGAGAGATGGAGAAAAACTGAGTTTTTCATGACATAGATTCCTTTATTGTTAAAGCCAGTTTGAGATGGTTTTTCTCTCGCATATAATGATTGTTAATGGATTCAACAATTTAATTATTTTTAAGAATGTATGTAATGTAGTTTTACCTGATTTCACCTGTGTATAAATGTTGGCATGGGAAGGAGTCACACAAAATTATTGGTCTGAGTTCCTTAACCTTCATAAGTAGTTCAGCTCTCATCTCTCCCTAACCTCTACCTCTTCCTCCCACTCAATTTTGAAGGACTTCTTGAGATTACTGTGTCCTTACATCTAATTTATTCTTAAACGAGATCTACTATACTTCCTTCATGTAGGGACCAAGGCAAAAATTTGGTCAATAACATGTTTGTTAAATATTTATTTTAAAGTAGACCTTAGATTTTTTTTAATTACAGGTAGAAATGATGTCTTGTAATCACTTCCTAACTATCCATAACTTGGAGATCTGTCATCCCTAGATTCTAACTACATCAACACAGAGACCATAAGAGATAGATGATTCCTGCTGAGCAGCATGGAGGGCATTAACAGTTTGGCTTGTCTCCACTTTTTGGTCAACACTCTCATCCCCTCCCTCATTCTATTTCCAGTATGTTCATGTTTTCCCAGAATAGCTATGAAATGATGTAATTAGCCTCCAAATTAGCAATGCTGACATAGCCATTGGCATTAAGTACAGAAAAATTGATCAACCTATTTTAAAGAAGATGTTCCAAAGGAATCAGATCTGCTTCCAAATGCCAGGGAGAGTCTGATCTATTAATTCTACGTGACTGTCATTACAACAAAAAATGGCTACTGAAAACTGTCCCGATAATGCCTTTAAGAAAGCATCCTCCCAGATGCAGTAAGCACCCTGTCGGGCCAGATTTCTGCACATGTACCGTGGTGTACCCATCATGAGGCAAAAGGAGCTTTTCCAGAAGAATCAGGAAAAGTCTATAAGATAACATATTTAAAAAGGAAAAGTAATCAATGGTTAGATAGGTAGGTGGTATATGGGGACAACAGTGGGTTGCCACCCAAGAAATTTTAAAATAAGGGAAAAAGGATTTTCCTTTGAGATTTAATCTGTAAAATCAATATATAGTGGATAAGTCAGACATGTAAAATATTACCCAGGAAGACAGAAAGGCTCACAAATAAGAGTAAGACCTAGTGGTGACCTAACTGGTGATGTATGTGTATATATTTGTGAATGTGTGCATATATAAAGTGAATCAATCTGATTTTCTCATCTGAAAAATGCAAATAATAATTGTACCTATTTTACAGCGGCATTGCGAGGATTAAATGGAGTGAAGCACGTAAAGGATTTAGTACACTGCTTGCTGCAGAATAAGAGCTTAGAGGACATGGAGAGGAAGGAGCCAGCACAAGAGCACACAAGCAACGCTATCCATCTGTCTTCTTTTCTGTACAAGCTGAGGGCTCCTCAAGAACTGCCCTAAGTGCTTTATATGTTTATCTCCCTTAATCCTCATAACAGGTACTTTTAAGTAGCTTTAAAGCAAGTACTTTTATCTCCATTTTTCAAATTAAGAAACTAGCACCAAGAGGCTACTTAAGCATAACTTCGTCAAGATTAGCTGGCAAGTGGGAAACTGCTGGAACTAGGATGGACCTCAGTCAGTCTGTGCTGTTGGCATCTATGCAGTGAGTGAACCCACAGCCCACTTCAAGTTCTGATGCTTTCTAGGGCTTCTTACCTTTTGCCCACAGGCTTTCTTATCCAAAATTAGTCGTCTCATGGTTCTTGGTTTGTGAAACTGCTTGTATAATCAAATAAATTTGCATAATTATAGATTTACAGGCGATCTCTACATTCCTTAATCTTTCCACCTGCTTCCAGGTATCTGGTGATTGCAGTTTCTCTTAAGAGCTGTTTAGATTTTCTCAGTTCTTTGTATGCCTAGTAATTTTGGGTTTTATCCTGAACATTTTGAATATTATGAGCTTCTAGGTCCTGTACAAAGTCCTCTGGAAATTGTTCATTTTGTTGTTGTTTTAAGAGACAGTCAGCTTACAAATCCTAACTGTCTTCTGTGGGCAGTGGTTCAGTTTTTAAAGTCTTTACAGATGTTTGAGTCTCATCCCATGTGCGTTGCACTGAGTGCCAGTCTGGGGTCTGGGTGGGGTCTACACTGCGGGTCAGTTCTAAAGCCTTCACTGGGCTGATTTAAGTCTCCTCCGTGCATGCACATCTCGAGGGTGAGCGTAAGACGTGAGTGGGTTCATACAGGGATATACATATCGAGAGGTTCTCCTTTAGCTCCCTCCCCTGTGATTTCTCCAGCTTTCAAGGATCCCTTATGCCACTCCTCTGACTAGAAAGCTGCATTTTCTCTCAGCATTTCTCCTAACTGGGGCACAGAGAGAAAGAAATATCCTATTTTTTTCCCCACCCTTTTTGGGGTGGGGAGCAGGCCCTTTCCCTGGTCTTCTGACCAGAAAAAGGGCTTTCTCTCAGGGTTTTAGGAGCCTATACGACCACAACTGTCACTGCCCTCACACTGGGGCTTGCTTTGGGGAAGGCTAGTTCACAGAAAAGGAAAACAAAACAAAACAAAAAAGAGATTTCTTGCGCACTCCCAGGCATGCTGCTATCCCGTCCTCTGATCAAAAAGAGAATATTTCTCTTGGAGATTTTCATGTCCATACCTGTGCACATTTCCAGGATTTGGGCCACCCCCAAGTCTAAGTTGGGAAACTCTGCTGTACAGATTCTTTGACCTTCGGTTTCTTTCTCCAATATGCCTGCTCTTATCTATCTTCAGAGTCCTCAGATGCTGCTTTTTATATTCTGTTGCAGGAGTTTCAGTTGTAATCACCAGGAAAGTTAGGGTGTAGTGCGCTTACACCATCTTAAATAGAACCAGAAGCTTGTTAGTTATCTCTTAAGTTGATATATCCCATTCCTGTGTGATGTGATAAATTCAATACGTATTGTGAAATAAGGAACCTTACTCCACTAGAGTTACTTATTCATTGATTTATTTGTTCATTAAATACTTGAATACCTACTATGTTCTACATCCTAAAAAAAGTGTTGGAATGTGTATATAAAATAGGTCCTAATTTCTACCCAAGTTTCTCATAGTCTGGTACAGAAGACAACTAAACCAGTAATTGCAGTACAGAATACGTGCTATAGTGGATCTTGGATTTTTGGGGGGACAAACTCCAAGTAGGGAACTTTCTCAAAGGGTAAGCTCTTTGGAACAGATCTCTTCTTGGTCTTTCTTTTCTTTTGCTAGTTTCCCATTTCCTGCTCTGCAATTTTCTTTAATATAGTTCAGAACAATTGGTTTCAAGGTACAAATAAATGTTTCTATTCCACAAAGAAATCTCAAGGCATATATTTAGGCAAAATTAATAGTAAATTCTCACTTTACTGGGTTACTTAAGAGGGATTTAGAACCTGGATCCATCTTTTCCAATCCCCTTGCCATCCTTACATCTTGGTCTCAAGATCTCATCTCTCATCTAAGGATCAATCCTCTGAGTTACACACAAAAAATATGTTCTTTCAGTCATTGAGCCAATGCTAAACTATAGCAGTGAGTTCTATTTTAGTGTCTCTTCAGGACTCCAAAAACTCCCTTGTTTTAGTTATCTATCACCGCTTAACAAACTATCCCTAAAACTTAGTGGCTTAAAATACAAACACTTATTACCTCACACTTTCTGTGAGTTAGATGCTACATGTCTCTAGTTCTGAGCCTCTTGTGAGGTGGAAGTTAAGCTGTCAGATGATGCTGCAGTCTCATCTGAGGCTTGGCTGGGGAAGGATACGCTTCTGAGTCCACTCACATGGTTATTGGCCAGATTCAGTTCCCCTTGGGATGTTGGATTGAGGGCTTCCGTTCCTTGCTGGCTGTTGGTCAGTTCCTTGCTATGTATGTCCAGTTCCTTCTTATGTATCTTCAGAGGGCTGCTCTTAACATGACAGCTAACTTTCCTCAGAGTGAGTGTGAGAGAGTGAGAGAGAGCATCCAAGATAGAAGCTATGGTCTTCATGTAATCTCATCTCAGATGATAAGCAATCACTTTTGCCGTATACTATTTGTTAGAAGAAAGTCACTAACCCAGCCCACAATCCAGGGGAGGGGATTACAAATCTTGACTGCTTGGATCAGTGCGTTTTTAAAATTTTCTGTAAACAAGATTTCTCTGTCCTAATTCATGGGCTATTACAGCCTTTGTATGCTGTCTCAAATCTGCTAAAATTCCATAGATATTTATCTCTGTCCTTTTGATTTTGTTTAATCTTCTCAGTTTTGAACTACTTCTTTTCCAAAAAGGTTAGATTCAATCAAACTAGATCCTCCTTTTAAAATGTCCTTCAGGAATTTGTACTACACATTTATATGTTAATAAAAATAACCATCTTCCTAAAGAGGTCTCAACCGTCTTTCAAGAAGTATATAAAATATTTAAGACTCCATATTTATATTTGATTAAGACATGCCTTGTTTGCCTCTTGTTTGGTTGTTGATTCTCATTTTCCATTTACTTTTGGGAGAGGGATGACATTTTTGTCACAGTGGAAAATCTTTTATCACTCAAGATCATTTTGGGTATAATATTTCTGGACATGTGATTCTTTTTGGGAGAATGCTATGAATTTAAAATTTTATTATTATTTATGTTTTAATGCATGACTAAAGATGTGCTTATCAAAATCACAGCAAGGGCATTGCCATCATGGAAAATGTACATATTCTATTTCTGTTATGTGATCTGCAGCAACAGGACTATATCTAATAGAAGAGAATTAATAATCTTAACATTTTAGCATTGTATGCGTTAAAATGAGAATGCCACTTATAATCTTCCACTTATTAAATTTGTATCCACTTCAGATCTTCATAAGTTAAGTATATTTCATATCTTACAAAATGTACTATTTTTTATATGATTTAATTTATCCCCATTTCTTACAAGTTTTCAGTTTGACAAGCCTAAATTCAGAGTGTCCTCTTTCATCTGTTCAGGCACGAATCTACTTGTTGCTAAAGCTAATTGAGTATTATTGACCATATTATTATCATAGTGCTACAGGAGCACATGGCACTTATGTTGAGAGCCATGTGAAATAAGGGCGTGAACATTTTGTGCTGAGGGATTTAAGAGCTCAGAGATAGACTCTAAAGACAAGAAAATTGAAATATAATCACTGTACATAGATAATGAAGAAGTGCAAAAGTCAATCTCACTTAATCCTAGAATGAGATTTATATTTCACTATCCTTTGTCAAAAATTTTATTCATTGAACAAAATGTATTGAGTACTATATGTGCCACTTCTGAGCTGAGAACTCTCACTTCCTTCAGAGCTCATAGTAGAACAGACAGAACAAGAGTAAATGCTAGAAATAGTGCCATCTCCTCTTTTTGAAATAAGCTCTTTAAGAAAAATATTTTATTGCACGTATATAAACTTTTGACCAAAAAACATTCACCACGCTTTAGTTGATGAAGAAAATATTGACTATAAGTTGTTTAACTCTGCAACAGTGCTTTAAAATCCTCTCACCAAAGAAGGACATTAACCAGTCATTTTAATCCTTTCCAAACAGCATTATCCCAAATCCTAGTCCTCTGAACCTATTACTCCTAGATCAAAGACGGTTAGTAGTTCCTCTTTGTTCATGGAATATACCCCAACTTTTAAACCAAAAGCGTGAAGACTTGTGGTCCCAGAAGACTTTCCTATCCCCATCTTTCATTACTTTATTACTTTCCAGCTTCAACTTTCATAATGAAGAGTTGTTGCAGCACTGTATTTCAGTGAAACCATTCTCATGCCCTGTGCTATTTGTCTCCATGTCTTTCCACGAGCTGATCCTTTCACTTGGTTCTTTAACTGGTTCTTCATCAGGAGCAATTTTGCCCTTTCCCTCCTCCCCTACCAGGGACACTTGGCAATGTCTGGAGACTTTTTGGTTGTCACAATTGGAGGGTGCTACTGGCATCTAGTAGGTAGAGGCCAGGGATGCTGCTAACATCCTGCAACACACAGGACAGCTCTCCACCGTGGCAAAGAATTAGCTCTTCCAAAACGTCTCCAGTGCCAAGGGTGAGAAACCTGATCTAGACAGTCTTTTCCTTTGCTCTTTGGTCAAATTCTAACCATTCCTTATGGCCTCTTTTAATGATTGCTCCCTCCACGAAAGCTAGTCTTGGTCTTTCCATCCAAACAATCACTCTTTTGACTTCGAACTTTCCTAGGCAAAGTACTTTCAGTACTTAGTACTTTTATTTATTTACTTAAGATGATTTTTCAGAACAGTTTTAGGTTCACAGCAAAATTAAGAGGAGGGTACAGAGATTTTCCATAAACCCCTTGCCCCCATACATGCATAATTTTTCCCATTGTCAACATCCCCCACCAGAGTGGTACATTTGTTACAATTGATGAACCTCCATTGACATATCATAACCATTCAATGTCCATAGTTTACATTAGTGTTTGCTCTTGGTGTTATACATTCTATGGGTTTGGACAAATGTATAATGACATGTATCCATCATTATAGTATAATACAGAATATTTTCACTGCCCTAAAAATCTTTCTGTCCCCTCTCCAGTCCCCAATCCCTGACAACCATTGATCTTTTTATTGTTTCCACAGTTTTGACTTTTCCAGAATGTCATATAGTTGGAGTCATACAACTATAAGTGAGTAGCCTTTTCAGCTTGGCTTCTTTTGTTCGTAATATTCATTTAAGTTTCCTTTATGTCTTTACATGTCTTGATAGCTCATTTCTTTTTAGCACTGAATAATATTCCATTGTCTGGATATACCACAGTTTATTTATCCATTCATCTACTGAAGGACATTTTGATTGTTTCCAAATCTTGGCAATTATGAATAAAGCTTCTATAAATATCTGTGTGCAGGTTTTGTGTGGACATAATTTTCAAATCCTTTGCATAAATAACAAGGTGTGCAATTGCTGGATCATATGGTAAGAGTATGTTTAGTTTTTGCCATCTCCTTTTTGTAGACACCTCTATTCTCTCCATGCTTTAAAGCTCAGCTTACAGTACGTTTTCTTCAGGGAGTGTTTCAGATCGTTTCTGCTCACAGACTTCTTTCCTTTGTTTATAATTATTTTGCAGAGATAGTATGGGATAAGCAGTGGTTCTCAAACTTAAGCAGGTATCAGAATCCTGGTGAGGAGAGCTCACTAAAACACAGATTCCTGGGCCCTGTTCTAAGAGTTTCTGAGTTTGTAGGTCTAGGTGGGACTCAGGAATTTGCATTTATAACAATTTCCCAGGAGATGCTGATGCTGCTGGCCTGGGGACCACACTCTGAGAACCACTGCTATACAACCATAGAGGACCATCCTTGGAGCCAGACAGATCTGGATATGTATCCCAGTTCCTCTGCTTCCAAGCTGTATGACACTGAACTAGTTATTTTACTTATCTAAACCTCAGTTTCTTCAGCTGTACGAAGGGAACAATAATAATAACTACCTTATACATAAGTTTATTAGGATTTAACAAAATAAGACACATAAATGTTACAAAATACTGGACTTCTTGGGTATTATTTTTATTGTTTATAGTAAATACTAAAACATACCAGTTATTGTTTCTGTTGTTGGCAAATAAAATGTTAATGAGTAGAGATTTGTTAACATTCAGAGGCCAAACCTAAAGAGAATAGTCAGACATTCCGAGACTGGCATGTGAGCAAGCTACATAAAGAAATGGAGCAATTGTTTATCATACAATGACCATAATGACCCACTTCTGTGTGCTTATTACTTCATCCTTAACAAGAGGAACAGAGTGTGTTGATATGTTACCATCTGATACAGAGCATCCCTCTTGGGCAGAGTTTCACTCCAAGCTTCTCAGAGGATTAGCTTTTCCTCATAATGTTCAGCTTAGCATGTCTGCTTTTAGCATAGACAAGAATATCTAGTCCAATCTGCTGTGGTCAGGATGGCAGGGTTAGTGGTACTTGATGTACATGGTATAAGTCACAGCAGAGATAGCAGGAAGCTACTTTCCTCACAAAAGCACAGTGGGGATGGCAAATAGGACCTTTGCACGAATCATCCTGACAGGCATTTTCACCCATAATTCTTGGCTGGGCTTGGCTGAGTGGCTCTACTCTAGGCTCTGTCTCTAGGTTGAAGGGGCAGTGGCTATAGTGGAAGCTCTTTTTGTGTCTATGGCAAAGGTACAAGCAGAAACATGCAAGGTGTGTTGAGGCCTAGGTTTGGAACTAGCATTCTGTCATTTGTGCCTCCTTCTTTTGGCCAAAGCAAATTACACAAGGTGAAGAAAGATAGTCTGCCCCTATGATGCCATTAATGCAATCAATTGGCCAAAAAAATTAACAAAACACATGAAGGCTCTACAGGAGGAAAACTATAAGACTTTCAACATAAAATCAAGGTCTGAACAAATTAAGAGGCATACCATGTTCTTGGATGAGAAGATTTAATTATAAAAAAGCTAATTCTTCCCAAATCAATTTATACATTTCATACAGTTTCCAGTTAGAATGCCAACTTGGATTTGTTTTGTGGAACTGGATACAATGGCCTTAATGTTCAGTTGGAAGGGAAGAAAAAGCCTTAAAATAGCCAAGAAACGGATCTGAAAGAATAGTGAGGGGGAACTTCTCAGATATCAGAACATAGTATAAAGCCACTAAAACCCAAGTAATATGGAACTGGCATAGGAGTAGACAAATTGTTCATCCAGATATAGAGCAGGAGATTTTAAAATTTAACATATGACAGGAGTATTTCAATTCAGGGAGAAAAGATTTATTTAACAATTGATGCTGGCATAACTGATTGGCCATTCATACAAAAATAAAATTGGATTCCTATGTTTCATATATACTCCAGTTAGAAGATTTAAATATAAAAATTATAATGTTAAGAATTTTAGGAAAAAATCTAGGAGGCAACATATACAATCTAGGGGGTGAGAAAGATGTTAACAACAACAAAAAAGAATCCTAGAAGCTATTTTTAAAAACTTCTGATATATCTGAAAATATAAATACTAAAAATTTTGTATGCAAAATAAACTATAATTAATGCCTGCAGACAATCATTAGATTTGGTATTTGCAAAGCAGATGATGGGTTTATCAAAGGTTAATTACTATAATACACAGAGAGCTCTTACAATTTGACAAAAAACTCAATAGAAAAATAAACAAAGGATATGAATATGCAGTTCGCAAAAACAAATCCAAACAGCCCGTAAATATACTAAAAGATGTTCTAATGCACTAGTAGTCATAAAAATGCAAACTAAGTTTACATTGGCATATTGCTTTATACCTCCCAGATTGGCAAATATTTAAAAAAAATTTTAAAAAGATATAACAGCTATTGCAAGCAGGATATAGGAACCAAAAATACAGTCCTCACACTGATAGAAGTGAATTTCCATAGTCTACCTCTTTGGTACCTGATGTCACATTTTTCTTTCCATGTATGCAAACTTCTTGTTCTCTTTTCAAAGTACAAGATCTCTGAGTAACATTCATTTCTCTCCTTCAGGTCTCCTTGTGTTTCCCCAGGGTCAAGTGATACACAAATTAAAATACAAATTATTGGTTCTTAACACAATCGTCTGCAATGATTAAGAAGTAGCATAAAAAACTGCAATATAAACTTCCATTTGATAAGAGACAGAATAAAAACCATCCAGCTGTCACTGTCCATAGCAAATATCAAACCCTGATGAGTGGCAGTGGCAAGGACTCTCTGTGGTGTCAAGGAAGTTGCTGCCAATCCAGCAGACTCTCTTTCCGTTTTCTGGGCAATCCCTCTGCTCTTCCATTCCACAGGCTCCGGTACTTCCCAGGCTGGGATTAGGGGTTACTTCTTGTCCATTGTATTTCATGATTAGGGATGAGGTCAACTGCCCCAGTTTTAACAGCTCACTTCTAGTTGGTGTGAGTTTGTGGGGCCTGAGAATGCTTTTAGGGGCTGATTGATGGAACCATTAATCCAACATGGGGATGGGGGTTGGAGAATGAGGGTAAGGACGTGGATAGTGGAGTAGGGGGAGGACCCAGAAGGGCAAGGAATTCATCTGCTGGCTCCATTTTGTGCCTCTTCTCTCAGAAGACGTAACCTGCTCCTAGCCTGTGAACTGTGTTTATCTGGCCCCTCCACTGGGGGACTGAGATCTCACGTAGCTGAGGTGAGGTGGTGGGAAGAGCGAGTCGCAGTGGGTCTCTTCAGGTCTGGGTGGAACAAAGGAACTGCAGTAGCTCCGTTATAACGAGCACAGCGAGCCATGCCAACGGCTGGCCCTTACTTCAGGGGAGGCTAAGTCAGCCAATAGTATTGGGAGACACTGCCAAATGCGAGGATAAGTCTGAACTCAAGCGCATCACTGTCCCATGTCTGGAAGGCGCAGGGAGGCTGGAGCAGACCTAGTATCATCCACTGCCACTCACTGAGAGGGCCGGGTCTCGTACAATTCCCACCCATCTCATGCATATGCAAATTATAAAAATAGCTGTAATCGTATGGCACATTATATTTAATATTTACACAAATGACTTTTAAATTACTTATGCAGGATCTTACATTTTATCTCCGTTAATTTTCACATTGTTAATTTAATTTGAGTTGGTGAGATGAATAACACGGTGGAAGCCAGCTAGCGCGTAGTTCGCACAGGTGTGGGAAGGGCGAGGATCAGACCCTTTTTCGTTAGGGCTTGTATAGCCAGGAATTGCGCTAGATTGGGCAAATATATTAACTTGATGCGCCTCAACCTTGGGTATCAAAATCACCGAGAAACTTTGTATAAAATCCTGATGTTCAGGTCTTATCCTACTTGGGGGAGCCTCTGTATCCTTTATTAACTTTCTCTGGGTGGGGGTAGTTCCAGTGTGCACCCAAGTCGAGTTCTCCCTGTATGAACTCATTACATCTGAGCGAGATATCATTTCTCTCTTTACAGAAACCCAGGCTAGGGTTCAGAGAGGTTAAGTAATTGTTTCAAATTGGGCTGGAAGAGAGAGAGGAACCTGAAAAGTAATTTCTGCCTGAACTGGTGGGGAGTGTAGAAGCCTGGAGATCTTAGTTAACGTTAACCTGATGTTGTTGTTGCTTAGTCTGGTGAGGATTGATGACATTACAGGTATGCTTAGAAAAGAGTATTGCACATTAAACCAAGAAACAAATATTCTCAGTGTTAGTTTGCCACCTGAAATTCTTAACTTATTTTTTCCATTAAAAATTTCAAATATTATATGCACATAGTTAAATAAAACAATGAAGAAAAAGTTTCTCCCTCAGTATTGTGTTTCTAATGAATCCTGGGGGCTGGTATGGGGAATGTTTATGCACTTTTTAAGATATGTAAGTCATTTGGGGTCATCTCCCGCCCCCCCCCCCCCCAAACCTCACCTTCGTTAGTTTCCCACTGCATATAGAATAAAATGTAAACTTCTTCACATGAGCTAGAAAACTCTTCGTGATCTGGCCCTGCCTGCTTCTTCAGCTCTTTCTACCCTCTCCTTTAGCCCTATTGTCACCTCACTGGCTTTGTGCTATCTGAGGTCTTACACTGGATGGTTTCTGTACCTGAAAGACTCTCCCCTCCTCTAGTCTGGCTTTCAGGTCTTCCCTCAGCCTTTCTTATGCAGTCTGTTCATTGGTCTGTTTTATTTTCTTTATAGTCTTGATCATTATCTGAAAGTGTCTCATTTATCTGTTTACTTGTTTATCATCTTTCTCCTCCACTCACAAGTAAACTTCATGAGAAAAAGGACTTTGTCTTGTTCTTCCATGTTTCCATAATATCTAGAAAAGAATAGTGCCTGGCACATAAGAGAGCATAATACATATTTGTTGAATGAATGCATGAATATATTGTCATGAGGACACACATACAAACAGACAGACACACATGCAGTTATGCACACACTTTAAGAAATTTACACCAATGGAATCATGCTATCCTTTTTTTAAAAAAATTAATTATATGACTTGGAGATTTTCCCAGAAAAATAGACACAGATCTACTTGGTTCTTTTTTTATGGCTTAAAAATCTCCAGGATATAAAATTTGGTTAGAAATAAAAAAAGCAGGGGCCAGCCCCATGGCTGAGTGGTTAAGTTCGAGCGCTCTGCTTTGGTGGTCTGGGGTTTCACAGGTTCGAATCCTGGGCACAGATATGGCACTACTCATCAGGCCACACTGAGGCGTTATCCCACATGCCACAACTAGAAGGATCCACAACTAAGGTATACAACAATGTACCAGGGGGCTTTGGGGAGAAAAAGGAAAAATAAAATCTTAAAAAAAAAAAAAAGAAATAAAAAAGCGAAGGGCAGAATGTAACACTATTTTGTTGATGTACTGTGATTCATTTATCTAGTCCCCAAACTGATGGATATTTTGATTGATTCCAGGACTTTGCCATTTCAACAATGCAGCGGTGAATATAATCCTACTAGTATGTCAGAGTACTTTTGTTTCTCTCTCACTTTTACAATGTTACTATTTCAGATGTATATATATTTGGACAAAATTTTATCAGAATCACCGTACTATGTGACTGTTATTGCTAGTAGGAGGGAGATATCATTAATTAAAATTAACACCTGTGGATTTTCAAAGATCCGTAGGGTGATTATTAGAGAGAAAACATTGTTCTTTTTACTTTAGCTCCAGGCTTACTGTAAATGATATTATTATATGTGAGATGCCAGTTTTTTAATGAATTTCCAGGAATAGAGAGAAGTACTTTCCTTATCACTCTGACTTTTGAAATAAAATCAAGAATTGGTTAACTTCTCAAGTTTAAAATTCAGGAGGGCCCATGTCCTCTGATCCATGAGGAATTTCAAAGGGCTGGCTAGTGCTTTATTGATTGTACTTTTTCTAATTCGTTCTGGGAAATGGGCAGTCCTCGCGATGGGGTGGAGGGTGCAGGGTCTGGGGCAGATCATATTGTGTGTCCCCTTCTCTACTCCACCAGTCTTGTTAATCTAGTGCTATCAGGTCATGAAGAACACAGACAGCCTCAGTGGTCAAAAGAGTTTCTAAAAGGGCTATGGCCTGAGGATGGTTCAGCGAAGTGAGGAAGAGGCAGTTCTTCCAGCTGAACTCTGTGATGGGGCTAAGATCACTTTTATAGACAGAGTGCTCATATGTAAGACTCAGGTCTGATTAGCCAGCAGAACCAACTCCTGCCTTACCCCATGGCTGCTTCCTTGAATTACAATTTATCTTTGAACCAGAGGAGAAGAGAAGGCGGATGGCAGGAGGTCTACAGCCGTTTACCTGATCCACATATTCTAGATCAGTGTTTCTCAAAGGGTTACCTTTGTACCTCTGTGTACCTCTGGATACACTCCAATTTAGCAGTGCTTATTTTAAAAGCATTCACATAAGCCCCAGCAAGGCCTCTCACCCGCTCCTCCCAACCCCAGTCTATATCTTATCATGTTACCACCCTCTGGGCAGCTATAAGTTGCAGTAGTGAGAAGCAATGATCAGCTCCCTAAATCCTGGAAGGACCTGCCTTTCCTTGGTGACAATTCTAGGTCTATTCACACACCTAACCCCAAGAAGAAAGAAGGCCAGGAAAGAATCTGTGTGCCGTTATGCACTTTAAATGCACAGTGAATTCTCCTACTTTTCAGTGTGGCCAAATGAGTATTTTGTGCCTTATCAATTTGGTTAGCAATTCCTCCTTCCTTGGGGAGAAGAAGAAAGGGGTTGGCATAAGGTAGGGAGAGTGGCAGATATGTTTCTTCTTCTATAGCTGGATTAAGTTTAAAAAGAGATGTTTTTCAAGTAGAAATTTAGAACTCAGTTTAAGCAACAGAAGTCTGAAGATGGGGGATATTTTGAACCCACCTTGGTCTGTGTTCTCTCTTTTGTCTCTCTGTATTGCTTTTATGTCATATATATATATATATATATATATATATTTTTTTTTTTTTACTAGATCTTGAGAAGGTCTCATATAGATCTAAGTAACATTCCTGGTGATATGATGTTGTGAATATTCTGATCTATCTTGGGTCTTCTTTCAGTGCTAATGGTTAAGATTCCCTGAGATGCTAGAACACCTCAGAAAGATGAGGTCACTGGCTAAGACCGCCACTCCACAACTAGAACAATATCTCAGAATTGTAGATGAAAACCACGTTGTGAGATTTTTTTCTCCCACCTTATTATATTCCAGTGTTTACTATGAGAGGTTTTAATGGTAATTAGTGTAGCATTGAACTTTGAGGATATAATAAAATGTAGACGGGTTCTTGACATATATCTATGTGAACCTTTGCAAGAGTGTTTGCATTTGACCAGGCTTGAGCCTGTCATTACTCATTCCCATGATGACAGTAGACTGAATTGTAAATAGTTCCAGAGATTCTACCTGCCAGACTCTTGTCTATTTTCGTGTTGTATTTCAGAAGACTCTGAAAGGACCTGATACTTAGGGAGAAAGGGCTGGTTCTGCTAATGGAGACCATAAGCATTTGTTCATTTTCTATTTGGAAAAATTGCCATTATTTCACCAAGATGTTGTAATTTTTAAAAAAGTACTCACTCTTTAAATGATAATGTAGTGTTTTTCCTTCAAAATAGGAAGAGTGAATATAATTTTTTTTAAAGAATCTATTATTAATGTTAATGATTTTTAGGTCACTTATTACTTTGCTTGCTGCTGATGGAGTAGCAGTGCGGTCTGAAAGTCCAAAGCCTTACTCCCATATAGATATATTCCTTCCAATAATAACTGAAAAATTGTTTGTAAGTGTAATTTTATGAGTAGTTGAATCATAATTAAAGCTCTGTGGTGAATTATTTATCTCATGTAAGTAACCATTTTATTTTATCGTGCTTTTTTTAAAGCTAGGTACACTTGTACTTTTTTACTGAGCATATTCCACCTTGGAAATGGATAGTCAAATCTCTTTTAACCTAGAAGGAAAGGAGTAAAAAGGTGAAAATTACAGGAAAGAGGAGTAGATGGTGTTGTATGACCCTCCTTATAAGCAATGGAAGAACCTAGAGAATCTAGTCCAAGGATGGATCTACTGTTCCAAGAAAGAGGCTATTTCCTGAGCCTGGCTTGAGATATCCCATCAGAAATAATGCAATGAGCAGACATGAGCACAGTATGTAATCAACAAATGTCTTCTCTATAGGAATAAATTTTACATCAAAGACATGTTTCAGGCTTAATTTTTGTTTCTATGCTCTGTTTCAAAGCTCCCAAATGACTCTAAAATTACATTTGACTAAAAGTCTTAAAAGACAAGTTGTGCATCTCTGGAAAGTGAGAGTCAAAGAGTCTGACAGGTGCTGGAAAATCACTGCAGATAGTGGTAAGTGATACAAATCTGTATCACAGCATCCCTATGCTTTGACCAAAACTAGACTGAGAGATGGTGGCGTAATGGAAGGAGAAAGCAAGTATTGTAAAACTCTAAGAAGGTGACCATTATGGGAAAGAAGATTACTTTAAGAGGGAATATTTCACTCTCCTATTATGAAAATACCAGGAGAATGTTTTCCAGAGAATTTGGAAACAATGGTTTGAAGGATGACAACGTTAAGACTTCAGTGATGATAAAGCTTAATACAGTTCAGCGTGGAACATGTAATTGAGTAAGCATGGAGTATCCTTTAATACAGAGACTAAATTTTCCTGAGGGCTAATTTCATATTGTCATGAAAAGATGGCAATAAACAAACAAATAAAAAAGAGATAGGCCCAGGGCTGGCCCCGTGGCCGAGCGGTTAAGTTCGCGCGCTCTGCTGCAGGCGGCCCAGTGTTTCGTTGGTTCGAATCCTGGGCGCGGACATGACACTACTCATCAAACCACGCTGAGGCAGCGTCCCACATGCCACAACTAGAAGGGCCCACAACGAAGAATATATAACTATGTACCGGGGGGCTTTGGGGAGAAAAAGGGGAAAAAATAAAATCTTTAAAAAAAAAAAAGAGATAGGCCCATTAGTTTTTCTTTCTTAATTTTGTCGCTGTTCCTTCCTGAAAATCCCCTCAAAAAATGAATGATACCGCAGTATAGCTTGAGATCTCTCAAGCTCCACATTTTCTTCCATACCTCTTTTTCCCTTTTGCTCATCCTTGGGCCAACATTATTTAATACTCTAGTTGTTTACCCTTTGAATCGATTATCATGAGTTATAGAGACACAAGTTCTGCTGTCTGTTGCACACCATTAAGTGGCTTCATTAAAACATTAAATTATGTCAGGGTGAAAAAGATTTGTGAGTTCTGCTCAGTTATATACCATCCTTGCAAACTCTCCTTATGAACAACCATCTGTGTAAAGATTGGTGCAAAGATGAGGGAAGAGAAGAAAAGCCTATAGATTATAGACTCTGCAAAAACACAGGTGAAGAGCTCCACAATAACTGTTTGCTGACCATGACTCCCCATAGTGCTCAAATATAGTTTGGGTGAGATTATGGCCAGAGCTCCACTGCCTTGACCTTTAAAAAAATTATGTTCACACCAACTAGGGAATATATACTAGTTTCCTATTAAGAGTATGTATGTTACAGTATCTGTTAGAAAGTTACTGACTCAGCAGGAGTGCTGCTACAAAGGGCAACAAATTTATACTCTGGGTAATTGGAAGGAAGGCCAGAGGTCAGCACGTGGGCAATTTCTGTGAAAACTAGCAGAAAAGGGTGGAAGGGAAGTTTGTTTGGAGGGTTTTCTTCTGTGTAGTGGTCTGTCCTTGGTCATCCTGGCTTTCCTCTGGTCTGACAGAGTCCTAGAATTAGGTCAAAGCTCTATATCTGTCATGCAGTGGAGCTTCTTATATCAGGGAGATCTGGGTGTAAATCCTGGGTCTGCCACTTACTGTCTGTGAACTCTAAGCCTCAGTTTCCATGTTTGTATTACTTGCTAGAGTTGTTGTGAGGATTTAATTAAATCATATCTGTAAAGGCACTCAACTAAGGCTAGTCATTGTTACTTCAGTGATGTAAGATCGAAGTAAAAATGTAAACCATGATGCTTCCATTCTTTCCTAAATTATGGGTGTGAGTGATAGGGAGTGGAGGATGAGTGTATGACTGAGATAGCATGGGGGTACCTCCTAGGGCTTCCCATATCTCTTAGCTGCTCACTGGGTTTTCAACTCTTCCTGGCTTCCTTCTGTTCCAGAGCCTGAGTTCTAAGTGTCAGAAATAATGGACTGGTGCATAGGCAACACTGAGGTTAGTACATATCCTCCAGCCCCATAAAGTATTTGTTTCTGGATAGATACAGAATTAACTGTAGTCAAAAGGAAGCCAGAGGCTATAAGTCAGCATTGTTCATTACTGAGTTCAAAGCAGAGATTCTCGGATTAACTGTGTTGAAATTTCTAGAAGATACTAGACTAAAGCAAATACAAAATTTACTAAACATGGTGCTATAGATTGAATTGCATCTCCCTCAAATTCGTATGTTGAAATCCTAACTTCTGGTACCTCAGAATCTAACTTTATTTGGAAATAGGGTGACTGAAGATATAGTTAGCTAAGATGAGGTCATACAGGAGTAGGATGGGCCCTTAATCCAATTTAAAAAGGAGAAATTTGTCCTTATAAAAGGACAAATAAAAGGGAGAAATTATAAAAGTGTTCTTATAAAAAGGGGAAATTTGGAGATAGTCATATACACAGGGAGAGCACCATGTTAATTGAAAGCAAGGATTGGGATCATGCATCTACAAATCAAGGAACACCAAAGATTTCCAGCAAACCACCAGAAGCCAAGAAAGGGGTGTGGAACAGATTCTGTAGCACGGCCCTCAGAAGGAAGCAAGCCTGCCCACACCTTGATCTTGGGTTTATAGCCTCCAGAATTGTGATACAATACATTTCTTTTAAGACACCCAATTTGTGGTACTTTGTTATGGCAGCCCTTGCAAAGTAATTCTTATGAGTAAAGTTATCTCTGTTTCTCTTAAACTGCACTGAGACTAGGGTGAAGTGAATGATGCACTTGCCTAGGCACAGACAAGACCAGTAAGCTTCATGTTGGGCATACTGGATCATGGGGCAAAAGGAATGAAAAATTAGTAATACTAGTCCTGTCTTTATTTAAACTTTTGATATTTTGTTCATTGTGGATTTTTGTTATTAATTTTGATGTTCTAAAATATTGCATAAAATATTACATAAAACATTACATTATCTTAATTTTGGCACCCCTTAAATTTTACACCTAAGGTGAACACCTCACTTGCTTCACCCTAGTCCCTGCCCTGCCTCAAACCATAGTTTAGGCAAGGACCCTAATTTCAATTCACAGGAGGCTGAAACCTGTGTGAGTCCCACATTCGTAATTTGTTTTCTTGGCCAAAGAAGTGCAGAAAGAGTGCTTACCAGACATTTCCATTTGGCTTTTAGGTCATCTTGAACACAAGGATTAATATGAAACTCAACCTGTCAACTCTAAAGTGATTCCCTTGCTGTCACTCTTTCTTCAGTTGTGATAATATCATTAATTGTGTGGGTCAAAACTTCAGTATCATTATTAATTCTGCTGTCTCTCTTGTCACCCATATTCGGTTGTTATGTCAGGCTAATTGTTTCTCTGGCTCCTAGGTAAAAATGGCCTTTTTGTTCTTTCGTAAAATAAATATTAAAGAATATATTCAGATATAAAATTTCATATATTTAGCAGGTATAAAGAAGAGAGTAAAAAATTATCAGTGATCTCACCACCCATCGATACCTCCTCTCAACATTGTAGTGCATATTCTCCCAGACAGTTTATGTTTGTACTTGCAATGATGTTTTAAAAAACAAAATTAGACTATATGCATTATTTGGTAATCTTGTTAACTTGTTAACTGTCTTGTGAATTATGGACATCCTTTCATTTTAATAAATATATATCTACAAAATAATTTTTAATGGTTTATAACACCCAAATACATGGATGTACCTTAGTGTATTTAGCCAATGTCCTCTTATAGAACACTAAGCTTATCTGGTTTTTCTGCTATACACAACACTACAATGAACATATTTATACATGTACAATTGTCTGATGATTTCTTTAGGACAAATTATTAGAAGTGGAATTATTGGGCCAAAAAATGCACACATTTTATGATTTGATACGTATTGCCAGCTTGACAATATTTTGCTTTCACCATTGGGTTATGGAAGTGCTTCTTTCTCCTAAATATCATTTGATGCTTTTTTATATATTCTCTCTTTTGGACTGTTCATCTCTTTCAAAGTGATGAACAGAGCTCTTATATTAAAGATTACCTGGATATTAACTCCCAATTAATGTTATGTATCTTGTTAATGTTTTCTCTATTTATTAGTTGTCTTTTCTTTTCTTTTCTTTTTTGGTAAGGAAGACTGGCCCTGAGCTAACATCTGTTGCCAGTCTTCCTCTATTTTGTATGTGGGACACCGCCACAGAATGTCTTGATGAGTGGTGTGTAGGTCTGTGCTGGGTCTGAACCTGAGAACCCCAGGGCGCCGAAGAGGAGCGTGCATACTTAACCACTATGCCACCGGGCCAGCCCCTGTCAGATGTCTTTTAACTTATGTTGTATTTTATCCAACCAGAAATGTTAAGTTTTATGTAGTCAAAACTGTAAATATTTTCCTTTATTTCTTACTTTGGAATCATGCTTAGAAAATCCTTCTCCACCTCAAGATTATAAAAGAGTTTACCTACATTTTCCTTTAGTGTGTAGGTAGTTTAATTTTTACAGGTACTTTTTTGATCCATTTAAAATTCTTGTTGGTGTGAAGGTTCTGATGATTCTTCCTGTTCCTTTCTTTCTAATCTTCTTGCTACTGACCTCTTTTGGGTCCTGTGTGATTGCAGCCATCTCCGATGTAATCTTTTTGTCCTTTTTATTTTTAATTTTAAAACATTATTCATGTGATCCCTTGAAAAAAAATTCTAAAGACTATCTATTGTTTTAAGAAAAAGCCCTCAGAGCCCTCTAGCCAACCCTGTTTTTCTAATCTTATTACTGAAGTTTATCTCTCTACAGGAGCTTTCTACCCAAGATGGGCTGAAAGAATTATTGTCTCAAACAGGTCTTCTTGCCTCTGTGTTTCTGTGCATGCCATTCTCTCCTCATGAAATGCTCTGCGCAAACCCAAGCCATTCTTGAAGTCATTCCCAGGAGGTCATTTCTGGAGCACACTGTTCACAGCCCTCTCCTGTTTTTGAAATTCTTATATCACTTGCATATTTGGTTCCTAGTTGTATGCTGACTTGTTTTGTTAACTTTCTACTTGTGTATTTAAAGTTATAAATTTAGGGTTTCAGAGTCAGAAGAGACTCACGATATCTTTCATCCAATATGTTATCTGACATTGAAGCCCTTCTACAATATTCTTGCTAAATAGTCACTTAGCTTTTGCTTTGTGAGAACTCACTATATCTCATGACTGCCCATATCATTTCCTGTCACGTCTTAATGATTAGAAAAATTTTTTCTTATTATAAGCCCTCAAATTTGCCTTCTTGTTTCTTTTACTCTTGGAGGGAGTTATGGAGAGGACAATAAATGTGGGGTCTTGAAAAACCAGTTTCGAATCTTGACTCCACTCGCTAACAGTTTTGTGATCTTGGACGAAATGCTCTACTTCTTTTGGGTTTCACTGTCCTTGTTTGTAAAGTAGGGATGATACCTACCTGATAATATTGTGGGAAAAATAATATTAAATGAAAATTAAAAGAATTAAATGAGGGCATATATGAATGCCCCTGGCATAGATCTTAACACAAGGGAGTTTTCAATAAATATTTGTTGAATTAGAATTTGATTTATCTTCTGGAGCCGTGCAGACAAAATCATATCCTATAGGTTGCTATTATATACACTTTACTTAAGTCTTTTCTTCTCCATCAAATATTTCCAATTACTTGAGTTATTTTCTCATATCATGATTTCTTATATCATAATATCCACTCCTCCTACTTCCTGGTCATTTTCTTCTCAACATATTCCACTTTTTCAACATTCCCCATAAGGGGTGGGCTTCTGAACGCAGGCGCTCCCAAAGTTACCTAATCAGTATCCTATCACTCAATTAGTCAATTACAGTGGCTCTCCAACCTAGATGTATATCAGAATCACCTGGGGGAACATTTAAAAGATGCTGATGCCACCCCCAGCATTTCTGTTTTAAAAGATCCTGGGTGAGAACAGAGCACTGACACCTTTTAACAGCTCATCAGGTGATTCTAACATGCACAGATCTATAGGTTCCTTGAGAACAGATTTGCAACACCTATGTGAAATGCTTGGCGTCAGAACTGTTTCAGAATCAAATTTTTTTCTCCCGCCTTTTGGAAAGGTAAAATGGTACATACACCATTAATATGAAATACCCTCCGTGGGTCTGGATCGTCACCTTGCAGTCAAATACATAAATATTTTGGCAGTGACATACATAAACATTCAAGTTAAGTGGAAACAATAAAGACTAGAAATAGCCTCATGTTACCTGAGATCCAATTTTGCTGCCAAATACATGTTAGCATGAATTTTCAGAAGAAAATAGCAGTTTTTAGAACTTCCAAATTATAGATAAGGGGTTGTGGACCCAGTCTTTCGTGGTATCTTTTTAGCCTGGTGCGCTGCCCAGACTATGAGTTTAAGACGAATTTGTTGAATGAATGAGTGAGAGAAAATTTTCTATGTAGTGTCTGTAGAGGTATTGGTATATTTCTTAAAGGTGATTGTCCTCCAACAAGTAGTGCCTTTGGACCTTAAAACTGGAATAAGTTAATTTTAAAGACAATGAAGGAGAATAAAAATCAGTTTGTTCTGTTCCGGTTTTTGTCATCTTCTCAGGATTTCTATACTGGAAATACATACCTATCAAGTTACTGAAAACAAATAGAGAACTTTTCTTATATGGGATTTAAGTAAGTGAATCAATAAGTGTTTTTTGACTCCCTATTGTGTGCCAGGCATTATAACATATTGTAACAATGGAGAAAAGGATTAGAGCACAGCTGGAAAAATTTGTTTCACTGAGAATCACAATGAAGTAATCTGAAGAAGAATATTCTGATTTTGAATAACCAACATTTTAAGTCTAAAGTTTTATAGACATTAAATAAGATAGAATTACAGAAGTTTACACATGTAAACAGAATTAAATTGTAACAATCAGCAAGCAGCAAAAAAATCAAGTAAGTCTCCAGTTTTGTTTGTTTTCAAAGTAGGAAGTCTCTGAAGAAATAAGAGCTGTGTAGACATTTGGTGCAGATTGGGGTTACTCTCAGCCATTTGACAAGAGACGTTTTAGAGGCATTAAGATGGTGGTCTTTACTGAGTGGTACTCTGAAACCTTTTTATCAGGAGAAATTTCTTTTCTAACTTAGATATTGTGTTAGTGTTCTCCAGAGAAACAGAACCCTTAGGATATATATATGTCTATCTCCAGTGTGGGCTGGCAGGCTTGAGACCTAGCAGAGCCAATGCTGCAGATAAGTCTAAATGTAGTCTGCTGGGAGATTCCCTCTTGCTTGGAAGGCCAGTCTTTTTTGTTCTCTTCAGGCCTTCAGTTGATTTGATGAGGCCCATCCACATGCTGGAGGGCAATATGCTTTATTTGAAGTTCACTGATTTAAATGTTAATCACATCTAAAACACACCTCCAAGTTGACACACAAAATTAACAGTCACAGATTTTAATTCAAAACAAACGTTTTTCCCCCTCATCTCAATATTTAGCTTTAATTGATTGTAGTTAGATTTTTTGAGTCCCAAATGCATATTGCTTTATTTCATAGATTTGTTTTATTTAGATCTGCACACGTGTAACAAACTCTCCAGTGATGCCAATGCTGCTCGTCTGAGGACCACACTTTGAGCACCAAAGTTTACTATTTTATGCTGTTACCTTCAGAGGGAAAGGGTGTATAGCAGGGACAATGGAATCTTTTCCTGTTTTTTGAGTTTCAAAAGTTTAGGTCTTTGGGGAAACAGGGAAGAACTTAGTAAAAAATTTAAAGATTGAAGAGAAGTCGTGATGTGAGGAAGACATCCCTTGGACTGAATTGCAAGGAAAATCAGAGGGAGATCAAAGAAAGCTTCGATGCCACTGTGTCCCCAAGAAGAGCCTTCCCCTTCCTATGCCCCTGTTGAGAGAAGCAAAACTTCAAGAGAAATGTTGGGAATCTGTGGAGACTTGTGAGAATCATTCATAGGGATATTGTAGAATATCATGGGATAGGTGATGATTTAGGAAGGAAATTAATCAGCCAGTGTAAGACGTATCTGATAAGCTTAAAAAAAATTTTTTTTACAATGATTATGATTTGTTCAGTGCTTACTCTGTGCCAGGCAGGGGCCAGCCTAGTGCTTTATGTATTTTCTTATTTCATCCTCACGACAACCCCGTGAGCCATGCAGTAGATACTTCTGGTATCCCCATTTTCAGCTGAGGTTCAGTGAGGAGGTGGTCTCATGTCCGTCCCACAGTTAGTAAATAGGGGACCCAGGATTTGTGATAAGCTTTTTGTGTGGATTAAATGGATTGGTATTTGTAACATACTTATAACAGTGCCTGACACATAGTAAATACTATATAAATGTTAGCAATTATTATTATGACTCCTTGATTTTAGATTTTAGAAGATCCTCTGCCAACTCTTTCTCTTCTATCCACAGAGCTAGAGTTTTCACTTCTTCCTACCCCTAGTTCCAAGGGAGCCAACAGACTCTGAGGCCTGTGTTCACTCCTTCTCTAGCAGAGCCAACAGACCCAGGTGGAGAAAATCTATATGCAACAAGATTCATAAGGAACTAGAAGAGAGGGGAAGTGCCTTTTCAGAATTCGGAGGGAAGTGGTGACACCAGTAGGATGAAGGGATAAAAGAGGAGAGGACTGTAGGCATTGCTGGAGAGAATGGAGAGAGTGTAGGACAGCAGGCAGGGCTCTGTGCTTGGCATCCTTTCTCCAGAGGTCCTGGTGGGAAGGAGGTCTTCCTCCTTCAAGTAGTGCAAAGGAATGAAGTAGTTGCATTGGAGGTTACAGGGGTACTAGGTGGCATGCCCTTTTAAGACCATGTGTCTTTGAGGCTCCTTGTCTAGGCTACGTGCCAACACTCATGATGATAACACATGATAATAATCCTGGGCTTGGTTAACCCAGCTGTTTTTGAATGGGTGAGTTAGCACAAAGTCCCTCATGGTCTGAGGGAACACGGAGGACCTTGGAGAGGGTCATATAGGGACAGTCCCTCTTGGTAAGCACACAGCCTTTGTTCCTTTGCCTACTTAAGCAAGCATCTCTCAGGGAGCAGTAGCAGGTGCACATCTCGGGTCCACTGGACCTTCCCTGTAAGTAACTCCCCGATAAAAACTTATGTCTCGTTCACCATCTCTGGGTCTTTTCTTTGGTCTCTTGGCAACCTGTCCTGCACTGCTCACCTAGCTGAGCATGTAGCAGAACAGAGGCTCGGTGACCAATCTTATGTCCCCCAGTTCCTAGTCCTTTGTAATTGGCACTTTTCACTTGAAATCTTGAATGAAGAACTACTTAAACCATTCTTAGCACCTAGTGTGTGTATATTCTGCTTGAGCATAGGTGAAAGAGGAAGTAACTGGAGCAGAGAAGATGGTAGATCTTTTTTATATAGTCACAGCTGGTCTACTAAGCTTCAAGTGCAGGCACCTGAAGTCAACAACAGGCCAGAGTGATGAGGAAGAGCTTTTTGCTGTATCTCCCAACCCCTTAATAACTGAATACTGGTGTACCTGATATATACCTATTGACTGATTTGTTTGAATTAATGAATTCTACTTTTTGTGTAAACCAATTTGAGTTAGGTTTTTGTCACGTGTAGCCAGAAAGAGTCCTGAGTAGTCACACTGCATAATTTCAGAAAATAATTGTTTCTCTGTTAAATACAAGGAGAGATTTCTGAGAAACCTGAAGGACTGAAGAAGTAGTAGAAGTCATTTCCCTGATGTTAGAGGGCAAAGGCTCAGGTAGTGTTCTAGATGGACTAATTAAAAATGAGAAGATGAATCAGGATTTTGACACCAGAGTTATGGAGGGTATTAGTATTTAAACATACCTAGAGCTCAAAGTATAAAGGCTGAATTGGAACTGAGGGTCAAAAAATTCTTCTGTTTACTGTCATGGAGGTCTGCCTCTAGGGAGAGAATGTACCGATCCTACTCGCCTTAGGCATTCTAGTTCTACAGCAATTATTTTTTATTGTATAATTCTAAGTTGGCACTTGTTTTTCAATGCTTCAGTTTCCTGAGTTGGTGAATATGAGTCCACTCTTGGGAGATGGCAGTATACCAGTTTCTTGGCTATTGTCATTTCACTCCAAATTTAACCTCTCTTCTGCTCTGTGATGATGTAGCTGGGATTTTGCAAACTAAATTTCCAAGAATTCTTTGCCTGTTAGGGTCCTCAAGTAGCAGGCCCTACAAAGAAACTGGAAGTTAGGAGGAGGATAGAAGGGATTTTCATCCTGTTTGCTTACTATTCCTGTTAGTAAAGACCCTACATCAGCATTTTGTTCCAGGCTCCTGCTTCTTTTGGTACTTTGGTCGTTCGTCTCCTCAGAGGTAACTGGAACAGCAGGGTCTCGCACCTCTTGAGCTTCTAGGTTCTCATAACCTGAACTCTTCTTTGTGTTCCCCTCTTCTAAGGGGTGGTAGCTGCACTTATTATATCTGGGTTACCTCAGGGTTTCTATTTTGCTCTTTGAGCCCACCAACACCTGTGCGACCAATTCCTGATATTTAATTGCCTCTTGAAATACATACTTTGGTGTCTGTTTTCGTGACTAGATCCTAATACATAGTGATAGTAATGGTCCTTGGAAACATATCCTAAAAGGTGGAATTCTGGAATTGGTTCAATTATATTCTTGGCCTTGAATACACTGCTTCTTAACTCCTTGGCAATAAAAAATGAGTTAGTAATAATCCATGACATGCATTGGTATCATGGTTAATTAAATGATCTCTTGTGGTTGATTGTGATGAAATGTTTGCTGAAGCAAATATCTTGGAGACCAAGTGGCTGTCATATATATCTTTTTGGTAGTGAAAACTACAAAAACTAGAGGGTAGGGTAACTGCTTTTGATTACACTGGTGAGCTTACTGAGAGAGAATGACAAACTCAGGCCTTTAACTCTCAACTAAAGACATTGCTGGAGAATCAGAGAGTTTCTATAGCAGCCCTAAAAGAACCCCTCATTTTCTGTAGCTACTGAGCTGACTTTGCTGCAGATTAGTCCATAATTTAATTGCATAGGTTGCAGAATTACCATACAAGTTGGATTTATAACCTGCCAGTCTCTTACTTGAAAGTTAGGACATTGATTGGGAAGAAGTGGGATCTGGAATGGAATATCTGTGTGAACTCAAAGCTGAAAGTCTTGAACCCTTGAGTTTTTCTGAGCCTTCTTTGCCAGGAAAATAAGCTCCTCCTGCTGTATCTGAGGAGACTGGCTTTTCCTTACTCCAAGGTCCTGCAATATTCTCATCTAAGGCAGTTGCCTTAAAAAGGGATGCCTAGCCTTGTCAAGACCCACCAGTACCACCTCTTACATCCTCTATAACTCGAGTTACAATAAATACAAAGTATGACTCAGGAAGGTGCAGCTACGCTCAAAAGAATTACAAAATTTTACTATTATATGTTGGAAGAAACCTGGTGAATTTATGTGGGAAAGGATTTTCTGGTTGTTAGGTTGTTAGATGGAATATAACATTAGATTAGGCTAAATTTATTGATATGAGTTTATAGAGAGTCTGGATTTAATGTATTAGCTCAAGCAACTGGAAGTGTCTGTAACAGTTTGCTTGATTGACTGACTGAGACTTGGACTCAATGGTTGTCTACACTCAATGAGATTGAAATGCCAGAACTTCTGGGTGTAATGTTGAGGAAGGAATTCAAAGTTTTAGGGAGGTGGTAACTTTGGAGTGGATTAATCATATGCAGTCTCACACTGCCCCACTGCCTCCACTGTAAAACTAGAGAGGGCCCAGAGATTACTCCCTTCACTAAGGCCCTGAGAAATGTATTAGTGAGAGGAGCTCCAGAATCCATCAAAATAGCTGTGTGACAGTTCTCTGGAGGGTAGGGATGATGGAATCAGAATTCTTTGACTCACTTTACACAGGAAGGCACTGAGGCCCCCCAAATTTACATTTCTTGGGAGCAGAGGTAGAACCAGAACCCATATCTCTTTACTTCCCGTCTGAGACTCCTTCATTAAACCTCATTTAGGCCCAAATCCATCAAATTGTTTTGGTGTGTACTTCAAGACTCAAGGTCCCTTTGATTTTACATATTTATATTCACACATACTTGTTCTCTCTCTTGCATATGACTCATGGGTAGAAAATAATGAGAAGATCCTAGGACATGCAAAAACAAAAATTGCAGTCCATTACACTGACTGCTGCATGCAAGTTGATGCCACTTCCAAACTACTAAGGCAGAGTTGAGCACTTGTGACCATCCTAGGACCTGCAATGCCTAAAACGTTTACTCTCTAGCACTGTATGGAAAAAGTTTTGCCCACCCCTGATCTAAAAATAAAACATTGCAGATAAAGCTTAAATTCTTTGTGATCACCCCCCTTTTTGTCAATATAAATTTGATAATATTGTGTTTTCATGTTTGTAGATTACTTGTAGATTTAAATAATCTATGATTTCTCTAGTCACTAGGAAAGATGGGGCAAATTTCCCAGAAGACAGAGCAGAATTACTATGTCCTAAAGAAGGTGGGGTACTTGGTCTGCCTTTTCATTGGCATGTCTTAAAGAGTGTAATTACTACAGAGAACTTTTACGGGTCACTGATGCAACGGAAATGTTCCTCCTGATGATTAACTGAGAGGTAGCTTTACTTTTTCAATTGTTAACATTCACTAAATTAAAAAAAATACCTCTTTCCTCTCTAATATTTAAACTTCTACTAATTTGTCAAATTTAAAAGTGATACACATTCATTATATAAAAATGGAAACATATAAAAAAAGTAGAAAGAAGAAAAAATATAACTCTCTAGACCAACCACCTAAAGACAGTCATTGTTAACAATTTGGTTTCTTTTTTAGCGTTAATTTTAACTGAAAAATGCTAAATAACTACAAAGACAAAAATTGACACATTCGTTATATTCTGACCATTTCTAGCTTAGCCTCAAATGTAATATTTATAGAATATTTAGTTAATAAATAATTAGTTGTCACCTGCCTCTTTTTTCTTATGAAATGTAAGATTGCGCGTATTTTCCAAAAGTCAAGAAACATACTCATACTAGGACAGGCCATTATTTCCTAAATTACCGAAGCCATCCTGGAGATGAAGTTGTTTTGACATGATTGATTTTTTACCTTATCCCACCTGCCTGAATATTTACTGCTGTGTTTCTGTTTCACTATTCACATTTTAAAAATCTCTCGGGGAAAGAGAAACAAAACACCCGTAGGATCCTTCTCCATTTCCGCACCTCTCTGTTGCCCCATTCCGTCTCATCCCCGTCCCCCGCCCTTGCGGAGCTCCATCATGGCTTCTGAGTCAGATTTGTCTTCTGGAGAGACTCCATGTTGGAATGCTTCCGGAGGGAGGACCAAGTCTGAAGACCTATTTCAAACCCCTCTTCTGAAGTGAGTTAAATATACTGATTGAATAACGATTTGATTCTCACTTCAGCCTTGCTTCCTTCCCCCGGTTTTACGTTGACGCTTTAAAAGAAAACTTCAACAAATACCCTATTACGTTTCTATTGCTGCTGAAAGAAATTGCCTCAAATTTAGCGGCTTAAAACAACACAAATCTATTATCTTACAGTTCTGGAAGTCCGAAGTCCGAAATGGTTCAACTAGACTAAAATCAAGGTGTTGACAGAGCTGTATTCTTTTCTGGAGGCCCTAGGGGAGCATCTGTTTTCTTGCTTTTTCTAGTTTCTAGGGGTCTCCCACATCTACCTTCCATCTTCAAAGCCAGCAATTGTCTGTCCTGTCTTTCTCACAGTGCGTCACTCTAACACTGACGTTCCTGTCTCTCCCACATTGAAGGTCCCTTATGATTACATTGGGCCCACCCTGGATAGTCCAGGATAGTTTCTCAGGTCAAGATCCTTAATTTAATCACAGCTGCAGTGTCCCTTTGGGCATGAGAGGTAACATGTTCACAAGTTCTGGGGATTAGGACATGGCATCTTTCTAATGGGTTATATTATTCTGCTTACTACAAATACTTTAACCCAAAAGAGTGCATGATGTCTGAAAAGGGATAAAATCATTGGAGAGACACTGTTTTCCTTTTGCTATTTCTCAATCTTACTCGTTTACTACTTCAGCTGTTGTAGTATAAAATGCCTTTGTGGAGTAAAAGCCCTATTCTTGCATGCCCTTTTTTGGGGCTGGCCCAAAGCAAAATTGAGAAGCAATTTGTTTGACTTGTCAAGTTTTTCCCCTCCAGTCCTATTTCTTCTTTCCCAGGACTCTGCTTTTGTCTCTTACTCCGGGTCTTAGGCTAATCCTGATAAGGTATTTTGTAATAGGAGCTAAAGAAATGACCCTCCTGAGGATACTTTCATGTTATCAAAAGGTTTTGAAAATCAAAAGACTTAAAGACATAGAGTGTCTTTAGAGACACTTAAAGACTTGACTTAAAGACACTATATGTTCCCAAATGATTGGTAATAGGCTGATAGTAAATTACATTCAAATATTTATTTATTATATGCTTGCTAGTCACTGGGGGGATTCAAAGATAAGTAAAGCTGTGTTGCTGCTCTCAAGGAGTAGAGAGGCTGGCCAATTTAAAATTCACGTTGTTGGATCAGAGGACTTTCAAACCACCTATGTAGGTTCCTCAGTAGCTATGCTATCCTCACAGACATTAAGATTTAAAAACTAGAATTTTGGGGGCCAGCCCACTGGCATAGTGGTTAGGTTCATGAGCTCCGCTTCTGTGGCCCGGGTTTCGGTGGTTTGAATCCTGGGTGTGGATCTACACGCTGCTTGCTCATCAAGCTGCGGTGGCATCTCACATAGAAGAACTAGAAGGGCTTACAACCGTGGTACACAACTATATCCTGGGGCTTTGGGGAGAAGAAAAAAATAGGAAGATTGGCAACAGATGTTAGCTCAGGGACAGTCTTCCTCACCAAAGAAAATAAAAAACAAAAACCTAGAGTTTTTCTTTATTAAATTGCTATGAACCTCTATTTACCAATGGTTGCAAATTACTAATACAGTGTGCCAATAAAATGTAGCCATAAAGTTTCCTATACTTTCTGATATCAGAAGTGGGGGAGGATGGAATGAGATGTAAACTTTAAATTCGCCAGTATACAATATTTTCTGGTTTAAATATTTTCATCTGAATGACACAGATTCTTGATTTAAAATTTATTTCCCCTCCTTCTATACCTTTTCAAAATGATATCTGGGTGTATTTAGGGATGAGGCTTATGTGACCACACGATTGTAAGCGGGTAGAGGGGCCTGTGGATTTTAGCTAGTCTCTGCTGTGGAGTGACTGTTCTGGCTTTCTTCCTAGACTAGCATCCATTGAAATGCACGTGTACCTGTGTGGTCATTTGGACACTATGCTGGCATATACACTGGTCCCAGACATATATTTCTGGAGGTGAAATCTCCACATATTGTGGTCTCACAATCTCAACTCCAGACTTTTGCTGGTCCTTCAGCTCTCAGAATCTCGTGCCCCTTTATCAGAGCATGCAGGGACCTCTAGGTCCCTTGCATCCCTCGTGTGGGCTGTAGGAGAACAGGCTTATCTCTCCTTCACCAATTCAGCACTATTGCTTCTGCATCATGCTGAATGAGTCTGTGTGTGGCACTCCATCTAGGCGCAAAAAGTCTTCCAAACAATGCTTGGGGATTGCACGTGAGATTACCAGGAGACAGATTCTGAGTTGGAGATTTGCATGCAGAAGTTTATTGTGGAGGGCCCCCCAGAATCCACACCTGTGGGGGAATGACCTAAGCAGGATTTCAGTGTGATATAATGCAGCAAAGGCTCAGCCAATCCTACGGAGAAACTCCGAAGCTGTAATGAACCATAAAGTTGTCCTGAGTTAAGGCAAGGGTACTGAGTATATATAACCCTGTATTGACCAGTCAATGGATGAGAGTTGCTCCCCTGCTCTCCCAATGGGGCATCCCCTTGGATGATGTGATTCTCTCTAGCTGACACCAGTTCAGCTGAAATATTTAGCTGTGAGCTGTCAGACATCAGCACTCCCACCAGCTGGAGAATGGATTGCCTTTGTCCTGAAGGAGGGAGGAACTGGGGCCATGCTACAGCATCCACCACCCTGGGGAAGCATTCCATTAGCCTCTCCTGACTCCCAATTGACATTCTTGGGATTCCCTTTACTCATCTGGATATTTCTACTGGGTCTCCATTTCCCCATTCTGTCTAGGCATTCCATCCTGAGAGGGAAAGGAGGGGGCATAGTCATTTGATGCTATTTCTCTGTTTCCTTGTCATTTCTATTTCCCACATTCTCCCTGGACTGTACGGTGTGGGCTTTCTCCATCCTTCTCCACTCTGGAGTAGACTTCTCCTACATCATGTTTTCAAGAATAGTGAAGGGTATAAGATTTTACCCTGCTTTCAAGCTAACAAGTTAGCTTGCCACAGTTTCATGGGTGCTGGAAGAAGACGTGAGACTCTTGAGTCAGAGTTTAAGGGCTTTATTATTCACGGCACATCAGGCAGCATGAGCTTCATGTTAGTGCCCATTCTCCATTTCCCCCAAGCCCACGGAAGCAATGCTTATGGCCCTAGATGGGTGCTATGTGTACAGTGGGTTTATGTCATAGCTGAGGAACTTCAAACTTAGGAAACCCCAAACCTTCCCAAACTTTGAACCAGAGGGAGACATTATTTTCATTTTACCAGACAGCATACAAACTACCCTGTCCTTTAGAGGGACATACTATCTCTCTCTTTCAAGACTGTTCTTTGTATGGGAATCCTAGAAGAGAGTCCAGAATAAAAGACTGTCTGTGCCTCTGCTTACAAGATGTGAAGAAACAAAAGATTCATGGAGAATTGTCTCCCAACACACACATCCTTAACCCATGAGCATTGAGTGTCACAGTCCAGCTTTAAAGATAAAAGTGGTATTCTTTCCACCTTATGGAGGAAACTATGATCAGAGTCTTCTAGGCTCGACTGTTGTTATAAGAGCTTTGGAATGACTGGGAACTAGGGATTATTAGGGAGAAGATAAAATATCTCCCAAATATTGCCCAAATTATCTATTGATTTTACAATGTTATATCTTTCCTATTTAAAACTTATGAAGCCCACAACCACATGATGCTTATAACACACAGATATGGTCTGTACCAAGACAATCACAATCTAAAGACTGCATTTACCTGAATTGTCAAAATTACTTTTAAGAATATTTCACAGCTTTGTTTTGTGTTTTATTTTGACCTGTAAGCTGTCAGATAGTAAGGTGCTTCATGCTATTAGTCAGAGTAACTGACATTGGCTGCTGCAATGAACAACTCCCAAGTTTCAGTGGCTCAATACGAAAATATTTAATTTCTTATTCATGTCACAGAGAAAATCAGGTTGAATGGCTCTCCCAGGGGTTCTCGCCCCCACTGTTGATGCAGAGATGCAGGTTCCTTCCATCTGGTAGTTCTACTTTCTGGTAGGGCCTCCAGGTTTATTCAATGGGTGTCCTCCATTTGACCAGGTGACTAGCAGAGTGTTGAGGACCACAGGTGATGTTTTAGGGATTAGGCCAGAAAGTGAGGTATATCACCACCTATATTTCGTTGGTCAAAACTAGTTACATAGCCTGACCCAGATGGAAAGGTTGGGCAATGTGACCTTCTTATTGTCTGTCATATTCCTTAATAAGAATCTGTCAGTCAATGATATTTATTGATGGTCAGCTTGATGCAAATCATTGTATTAGGCATCCTAAAAAGAAAAAGAGAGTCAAAACTTCCTGTGCACATATACAGAGAATAGATTAAGGCAAGAAGTCTTTTTGACTCATTCTGTTTAAGTAAATCGTTTAGTAATAGATTGAGTTAAAACAGCTCCACTGTGAGCTAGCTGTTTAGAAATTAGGGGCACACTTAACCCTTAAAAATAATGTATAAGTTATGGTGTGTATATCAGATAACATGTTTTCTAGCTTCAGATTTTAGGTGCCCAAATCCCTGGTAGTGATTGGAGACGGTCCTCCATGTCCAACAGCTGAAGCAACGGCAGAGGGGGGTCCTAAGCAGTGTAGGAAATTGGGTACAAAAGCTTCGTTCTTTCTGTAAGCATGAAAAAAAAGATACTGCATGTGAAGCAGTCAGTGACAACTTAAAGGAGGGTGCGATTGCAACTCGGGATCTGGCTCACGAGAAAACGATATAGAAACAGCAAACAAGTGACAGGACATGATGATTGTCATCAAATTGGTAAGGCTGTTATATAAAATAAGGGGGGAAATGAACTAGTGTGGTTATTGAACACGTAGTGATGTTAATAGCTAAAGAAAAGAAAATGTAAGTTATAATTACTATGACCTGCTTTTTGTTGCAACAGACATAAATATATTTTCAGCAGACTTGGTGACCTCGTAATTATGGAGTGAAAGCAAACTAAGCAGCTGCTTGCCTTCTGAGGTCCAATTTTGCACTCCCCCGTCCCCATTCATATTTTAAAATGGTTCATATGATCAAAAAGCACAATGATGACAGTAGGAATTGACATTTGTTGAATGCCTGTTACAGGTTGGGAACCACAGAGGCACTTTTTTTTCCCATAAGTTTACTATTTTAATTCTCATGACATTGCTGTGAGTCAGGCATGATTATTCCTGTTTGAACAGAAGAGAAAACTGAAGCCAGTGAAGTTGCACGACTTGATGAAGAGCACATGACTAACCAAGTGTGGAACTGGAACCGGAAACCAAGCCTTTGGACATGGCTCAGTGCTTTGCATAGTAATGGTGACGTGAATATAACTGAGTATTGCATTCTCTGCTTGATATTTTGAGCATTTTATAAAGGTATGTGAGGTAGAAGAAAAGATTGCTTACTTGAACTCTAGAAAAAAGGTAAAAGAAAGAAAGGTGAAATTTTGAAAAGTATTGATTTTGGCGTCACGGAAAAATATGTGTACCTCTCTCACTCCACCATTCACACTGTTATTCTCTTTCTCTTCCTTTCTAATTTATATCTCATCAGTTTCTGGAGAAGGATTGATGGAAGCTCTGGCTCACTCCCAGGAAAGTAATAATATAGTAAAATTAATTCCAAATCTCTAGCTAAATAGATTGCCTTCGGATTGTGAAGAACCAACAATACTGATAAATGAAAAAAACCAATATTGATAAATGAAAATAATTTAAAAATGAAAAATGATAATGCATGCTTTTGTGCTTTATATGAATGGAATCACACTGTATGCATTTTCTTAGCCTGTTTCTCTGTTGGGGACTATGTTCTTGGGATTCATCCATACCATTTCGTGTAGCTGTAGTTCTTCAGTTTTTACTGTTGTATGTGAAATTCCATTGTACGTATATACCACAATTTGTTTAGCTTTTGTATTGTTGACAATTTGGGTTGTTTCCAGATTTTTGCTGTAACAAATACACCTTGATGTGAACATTCTTTTACAGGTATCCTGGGGCAGATACGCAAGTGTTTCTGTAGGGGTTATATATTCTTAGGAGTATAATTGCCGGGTCATAGAGTAAATGTATCAACTTTATTAGATAACGTCATAGTGTTTTTCCAGAATGAGTGTTGTACCAATTTACACTCCCGACAGCCATGTAAAAGTTTCATTTGCTCCATAACCACATCTTCAACTTGTTATCGTCACTTTGTAACTCTTGCCAATCTGGTAGTTCAGTGTGGTTTTAATTTGTATATCCCTGAGTAGTACTAATGAGATTAAACATCTTTTCTTATGTTTTCTGGTCATTCATGTTTCCACTTCTACTACTTTTTAGGACCTTTGCCCATTTTCCACTGGGTTATTTGTCTTTTTATCATTTATTTGCACAAATTTTTTTTTAAATGTATCTTCTGGATACTAATCATTTGACAGCAATTTGTGATGCAAATCTTTTCTTTCAGTAGATGATTTATCTTTTCATTTTTTAAATGGAGTTTTTGGTAAATACAAGTATTAAATTTTTACTTTTTCTTTTTTTTTTTTTTTTGAGGAAGATTAGCCCTGAGCTAACTGCTGCCAATCCTCCTCTTTTTTTTCTTGAGGAAGACCGGCCCTGAGCTAACATCTGTGCCCATCTTCCTCCACTTTATATGTGGGACGCCTACCACAGCATGGCTTGCCAAGCAGTGCCATATCCGCATCCAGGATCTGAACTGGCGAACCTCAGGCCCCCGAAGAGGAACGTGCGCACTTAACCACTGCGCCACCGCGCCGGCCCCACAAGTATTAAATTTTAATGTAGTCAAATTTATCATCTTTTCTTATATAATTTGTGCGTATTGTGTCTTAGTTAAGAAATCCTATCTACCCTAAGGTTCTAAAGATGGTCTATTATAGCTTCTTCAAAAATGTTTCATTTTTTCATACATTATTTTCTTAATATATACGACGTGCTTTAGGAATATAATTTTGTTTTTTTCCACGTGGCTAACCAATTAGAATCCGTACGTTCTCCACCAAATTTGGGTGCTGACTCTGTCATATATCAAATTTCATGACTTGTCTAACCAAAAAGCCACTGTCCATTTTCAGATTAGATTCAACAACATTTTATTATATGGTTATGATTAAATGTATTTTCATTGAAAAATAAAGTGTGGTCAAGCTGGAGTAAGCTAGACCTGGTGAGCAGGAAGCAGGAAGGATGTAAAAGAACTTTGAGGGGCCGGCTGGTGGTGCAGCAGTTAAGTTCACATGTTCCGCTTCTTGGTGGCCCGGGGTTCGTCAGTTCGGATCCTGGATGTGGACACGGCACCGATTGGCAAAAGCCATGCTGTGGTAGGCGTCCCACGTATAAAGTAGAGGAAGATGGGCATGGATGTTAGCTCAGGGCCAGTCTTCCTTGGCAAAAAGAGGAAGATTGGCGGTAGGTGGCTCAGGGCTAATCTTCCTCAAAAAAAAAAAAAAAAAATTAAAAAAAAGAACTTTGAGGCAGGGATACCAGTTAGGAGTTTATCACAAGTTCAAGAAAACAAGGTTCTGAATCATGACAGTGACATGATAATGGAAAGAACAAAAATGTGAGAAATCTTGCAGAGGAAGACCTGACTTTATTTGGTAAATAATTGAATATGGAAAGCAAAGAAGGATAAGTGATAAGCGTGACTACAGGTTTTGAGCTTGGATGACTCTGGTTTCAGGAAAAACAGATAATTTCAATGGTAAATTTGTTAAAACTGATGTGGCTACAGGACACCGAGGTAGAAATTTAGGAAATATTTGTATATAGTTGATAAGTTAAATCTGTTGAAGGGACATTTTTAATAAATTTTGTTTCTGTATTCTTATTGTTTCATAGGAATTCTTTACATATTCTGGATACAAATCCTTCCTCCAGGAATAACTTCTCCTGGTTTGTGTCTTTTGTTTGTTTTTGATCTTTTTATGGTATCTTTTGAGGAACAGAAATTCTTAATTTTTTTATAGTGAATTCTATCAATCCTTTCCTTTATGTTTACACATTTTATTTAGGAAATTTTTCTGGGTAGAGAGATCATGACAATATTTTCCTATACTGTATTCTAATTATGATTTTAACAGTCACATAGAGATATTTAATCCAGCTGAAATTGAGTGTTGTTTATGGTATCAAGTAAGGTTACAATATCATTTTTTCCCTTATGAATACTCAGTTGTCCCAGCACCATTTTGAAAAGTTCATTTGTCTCTCTTGAATTTTCATTCCTACCTTGGTAATAGATCAAGTGATAAATGTATCAGTATATTTCTAAGCTTTTTATTCTATTTCATTTCTCCTATTGTCCATCTATGTCAACACCACCTGGTTTTAATTTATATAACTTTATAAAAAAATCTTGGTATTTAGTAGGGCAAGTTCTCCAAACTTTTTTCTTCTCCTTCAATAGAATAGTCATCCTGACAATTTTTGGCCCTTGAACCTCAATATAAATTTTAGACTCAACATGTTAATTTATACATACATACACCTGCTGGGATTTTTATTGGCAATCTATTGAATTTCCATAACAGTCACAGAGGTGTCATCTTTGTGATATTAGTCTTTTAGTTCATAAGCATGGTATACTTCTTGATTTATTTAGGTCTTCTTTAATATATTGCAGTATAGTTTTATATTTTTGTCCATATGGTTTTGCATATTTTTATTAAATTTGCTTCTGGATATTTCATAAATTTTTATTTTAGTTAAAAAAATTATTTTCCAACTCTGTATTGTTGGTATACAAAATGCAATAGATTTTTACTCTGAAAGTTTACTAAACTCTTTTCTTATTCTAGAAATTATCTATAGATTCTGTTGGATTTTCATTACAGTCATACCACTTGAAAACAATGATATTTTAACTTCTTCCCCTCTATTCTTCCTATTGTTTATTTCTCTTTATTTCCTTTCTGTACTGGCTAAAGATTCTAGTACAAAGTTGGAAAAAAGTGGGCATTCTAGTCATTGCCCTGATCGCAAAGGGAATATTTTTATTGTTAACTATGATTTTTAATGGTAGTTGTTAATATCAGGCAAAGAAATTTTGCTAATTGAAAAAAACCTCAAGGCTGAATCATTGGCTTGGACCAAGAGAAAGGGAAAAAGAATGGGAAAAGGAGAATCTACTGAGTTTTTAATCCCAACTTTTATATTTTTATATTTCTAAATGTTCTATGTAGTTTCTATCTTCCTCTCTTCCTTCCTCCCTCCTTCCTGCTCTCTCTCTTTCTTTTAAAACCAGTTTTTCCTTTTAAAAATATTCTCTTATTTTTCCCTTATGTTTTCAGGGCCCTTTTGATTTTTTAAACATATTAAGTATACATAATATTTATTCTTTGTCTTCTATTTCCAATATCTGAAGTCTTTATGCATTTACCTTTACTGTCTGTTGTTTCTCCTACCTCTCAATCTAGATGTCTTATTTCCTCATGCAGTTTCTGAGTTTTAACTTTAGGTTCATGTTTTTTGGATTTTATCTGTTTGAATTTTTCAAGCCCGGTATTGGCAATTTATACCTCCGGTGATTGTTTGCGTTTGCTTCTGCCAAACAATGGGAACTCTACAAACCTAGAAACGCTTAAATTAAGTTTCCTTGCCTGAGGATTGTTTTGGATATCCCCAAGACTGGGCTACAAGCTCAGCTGAGGGCCAGCTTGTGGATGTGAATTCCAAGGGGCAGGTTAATGTTTCCTTGTACCCAATGCCACATTTTATAATAAGCAATTTTTCTTGCTGTCCCTTGGATTTATTTCTGGGTCACATATACCTTGAAGGTTTAGGCCTTTTGGGTACCTGATTTATTAAGGCAGGTCCTATTAGATTCCCCATCTTGGTCAGGTGCCTCCTAGGATTTATATCCTGTTACCTGTGAATACAGACACTCAAGTTCACCTTCACGGGCAAATGTCCTCAAAGTGAAAGCCAGATACAAAGCTCAGCTTACCTCTCTGGATTCCTATATTCACTTAAGTTTTTGGTTTCTGAGGGTCCTTACTTTCTTGGTAACACAACAATGTATTTAAAAATATTTTTTATTACTTTATTTTCACTGAGAGTCTTGATCACAGTACCAAGTGTGTCACATTACTGGCAAATGGAGATTTTAGAGTCTTCGAAAATAATTTATCCCTATAAGAAATTTAGACTGGCATGAAAAGAATGGGGAGGATCTTTTATGAATAGTAGGTAGTATAAATATAAGATCATAGACTAAACTTTTATTCATTTATTCACTCATACGTATTTACTGGGCACTCTGTTATGTGAAGTGCTCTGTTACACTGCAGAAGATACATAAATATATTGAAAAGTCCTTGGATTTCAAAGATCATTTATATCACTTATAGATATAAGTTAAATAAAGATAGTGTAAATATTCATACCCAGTTGAGGAATTAAGCATATCATTGTAAAGAAGGTGATATTTTATAAAATCTCTAGGGTACACAGAGGGAGATAAATGGAAGTTCATTCGAGGTAGAAGGCCCAAAGAGCATGAACAAAGGCATAGAGGCCAAAAAGCATGGAATGGGCTTAGATAACTGTATGTTTGACTGGATCTTAAGTGATTTTAAGGAAATGGTTAATGATAAGAATGGAAACTTGAGCTGAGACCAGAGAGTGAAGGGTCCTGAATTCTAGCCAAGCAATTTGAACCAAGCAAATTAGCAGGAGGACTGAGAGTTATTAACAGATACCCAAACCTCTCAGTTTTATACAGTCTAAAATGTGTCATTTATGGAAAGCTGATAGTAGAATCAAGATTTAAACTCTAGCAGTTATAAACAGGGGTAAACAAAAGTGAGATAAAGTATGGGAGTGTAAAACAAGTAAAATACTGATGCTTTATGCAGGATTTCTCATATGAATAATCTCCATATCTGACAATGGCTTCATGGTGTTTACAATTATTTTCCTTCATTGCTTAGAAAAAATTTATTTATTTTCTTTCTTTCTTTTTTTTTTTTTGAGGAAGATTAGCCCTGAGCTAACATCTGCCACCAAGCCTCCTCTTTTGCTGGGGAAGACTGGCCCTGAGCTGACATCCGTGCCCATCTTCTTCTACTTTATATGTGGGATGCCTGCCACAGCATGGCTTGACAAATGGTGTGTAGGTCCGTACCTGGGATCTGAACCTGCAAACCTCAGGCTTCCAAGTGGAACGTACAAACTTAATTGCTGCACCACAAGGGTGGCCCCTTTATTTTCTGAGTAGTTTTGAAACCACATCTTGGTATTTCCTTCCATGAGTAAGATTCAAGCCTGGGTCCTAGCACAAAGGACACAATATTTAGGAACTAATCTCCCCCCTCATTTTAAAGAGAAAGAATGGGGCTAGTTCTTGCTCAAATAGTCTTGGTCATTTTATCTTATTTTTCAGTTCTTGCTCAAATAGTCTTGGTCATTTTATCTTATTTTTCAGATTATAATTTTAGTTTAACAGAGCCTCTCTATAAATTTCTTAGGTCACCTCATTTTGTTAATAAGAAATAGAATCATTAAATGTCAATCAGAATTTGTAGTATCAAAATTCAAGGTCTACTTTATAAATGTTAAAGATCAGAAAATTATCAAATGAGCACTAATAGGCATACTACAAATCGCTAATGTAATTTTTATTTCTCAACTGAGATGAAAAATGAGAATGTATGTCTTTCTCCACTCTAGTACCAAAACCTCATTAGGATCTGGCCAGCATGTAGGGAAGTGACGCAGCTGAGGCTCTCTCAGGCAAATACATTAACATTACAAATGCAACTTCGTCTGAATCTATCTCAAGGAGCATTTTCTCTCAGAGGTATAGTAAGAATTACATTAGCCGTGCAGTTATTAAGCTCTGTTGAATAATTCTGTGTTTTACTAAAGGAAAGTAACATTTTGTCTCTCTCAGAGGGTTAACAGCTCTACAGATATATTTAAAATAAACCTAATTGGGAAAGGACACAGGATTTACAAAATTATGTGGGGAAATTTGGTATTCAGTTAAAAAATATAAAGTATCTTAAACAAAGCATTTCATAATATTAGACAGATGTCTGACCTTTATTACTTCGTAATCAAACAACTTTATCTTCTATTATAGGTTGTAGATGGGCAATGGCGGAGAGAAAAATACTGTTGAAAATTCTCAGTTTTGTACTGCTTTGAAATTTGGGCACAATTTGTAACCTAAACTCCTCAATAGTTAATATAACTATTGTTTTTCTTCGATTATCAGAGTTACATGTTCTTCATGTTTTGACATACTTGAAACCTGTATGTTTCCTAAAACAGCAACATCAAAAGAAACGTGTTCCAATTTCTATGATTCTTAGTGGTCGTCATCTTTGTGAGTGATAATATAGTCATACATGCTAGGATTCAGATGCCTGAATCTCTAATATTGCTTTAAGTGTTTTAAAAAGAGATAACACTGTAATGCAGAACTGAAAGGAAACATTATTTTATACAAAGGACTATTAAATGCAAACAATAAAATCAAAGGTAGTAGAGAACTGCCAAATCTATTGAATATATTATGGGATTTCAAAGCCGGGAAAGATTATATGACAGATTCGTGGTCTTAAAGGATTATTACTCAGGTGCCAAGCATCTATCTATCAAAAGCTGCTGGATGACTTTCAAGAGGAGGTAATTCACTTACAGTGATGGGTAATTCAATTAAGGAAAAAGTGGAACTGTCAACTTAACCAAATGGGAAATGCACACAAAACCCTGAAGTTATGCTACCAATCTTAAAGATGCCCAAGAGGTCAAGAGCATGGCATGGATTATAAAAAGCAACCTGTTGTCCTGCTGCCTGACCAAAATCAACTCAGAAGACTGAGTGGGAAGACACTGGAACTCAAATTTCATTTTGATCATGCAGAAAGTGCTATCTCCAATTACATGAATAATAATATAGTATCACGAGTATGGAAACAACTTAACATATATCCAATTTAGTGTTTTGTTTCTGAAATCATCATAAATTCTTAGAAGCAGAAACGGTAATCACTAAAATACAAGATAGATTCACTATCTCTAAATTACTTCACAGCAATATAGGGTTGCTAGGTTTGAGCTGAGATGACAAATCTATACTTCAGTAGGACACTTAAACTCATTGTATTCTTGTGGACAAAATGGAGAAATATGGCCTAGATTAGATAGTGTATTAGAAGTTGAATGACTGTGCTGATACAGTCTGATGAGTGGATTGATGGCACCTGGAGAAAGGTTCCTAGTGGCTTTTGGATGACTTTTTCCTAGGACTTCTTCTATGCAGTGTCATTTGTTGGTAACTTAAACACATGGAAACCTTTCTTATAAGACTTGCAGTTGTAAAAATGTAGCAGGGATAAAAATACTTTAGATCAAGTCAGTATCTCTAAAAAATTTTGACAGAGTGATGAACTGAATCCAGTAAGATTAATTTTATAAGAAATAAATACAAAATCCTTAATCTGGGTATACAAAGGGAACTTGTTCAGATAAGCTAGTTGTTAATTTCTAGCCATTTTGTTACACCTCTCGAAGCCTGTTTCCCTATGTGTAAAATGGGAATAACGATTCTAGCTACTGAACAGTCTGAGGTCAGGGCTCGGCAAGGTGCTGGAACGCAGTAAGTGCTCTACAGGTGGTAGCTACTGCTTTTCCAGAAATCCCGGGATAGAATCCAAATGCTGCCACTTATGGGGTATTTGAGCTGGGGTAAGGTGCTTATTCTTTCTAAGCCTTATTTTCTTCATTTGAAAACGGGGATAAAATAGTACCTACCACAAAGGTGGTTGTCATGAGAACTAAATGAGATGATGCATGTGAGGTCCTGTTTGAGGTGGTTGGCATATAGTGAGCTCCTAATGAATGTCAGCGATTCCAGTGAACATTAGTGTGACTCCTAGTAAATCCATCTGGACATTAAATTGAAAAAATAGAACTATAACCTCTCGAGAATAAGGGAAATTATACTTCCAGTCTATTATAGACTAAATCTATACTATTACTTGAGTTTAAACATATACTTTTACAAGAAATATTGGAATATTGAGGCGAACATAAAGTGAAATCATGTGAAAAATGATGGAAGAAGCTGGGGAAGAGAGGATTATGCCAGGAGGAAGCTCTCTGCAGGGTCATCATTGAAAGAGGAATGAGGCTTGCCCTGTTTGGGCAGCAGAGGTAGAATTATGACAACGTGGCAGATTTTCTGCTCCCCTAAAGAACGACTCTCTTGCTGTGAGAGCTGTCCAAAGGTAGAATGGCTGCCTGGGAAGGTAGTGATTTCTCAGTCACTGAAGTGTTTTTCAAGTTTGAAAAGTCATTTGAGCAAGAGTTGCAGAGAGGATTCAGGGATTTGAGACAGGATCTGGCTCAGTGATCTTTTAAAGGTCAATCTTTTTCTGAGGTTCTGTGGTTCTGCAGTTGTTGACGTCTTTACAGGGCTTAACATTTAAAAAGCTTTTTAAAAACCTGCATCCACTCACCTAGTCTTTTCTTTCAAATTATTTGACTGAAGCATCTCATATTAAGTAAGAATTGTGTGTCCCTGACCTTTAAGGGCTAAAATTTATTTCCTTCACTACTCTTATCAAGGTATCTGGGTAAATGGATTTGTAGAATCTGTGCATGCTAATCACACTTGCATTTCTTTTAAAATAGGAGAGTTGATAAAATGGGTAAAGAATTGTTGGGTCACAGGATTTCTGATGGTTCAGCTTTAACAGCCAGCAATTCTCCTGTCCTAAGTAATGTCACTATTAGTTAGACATGCAAATATGGGGTATATGGTTCACAATCAAGCTTGTTATTGCAGGGCATTTTTTGAGCAATGTGTCTCTTAGGATAAAAATAATATTGACATTGACTATCTCATGCAGCATAATCTGCTTTTGAGTGGTTTAATCTTTTTTCTCTTAAATTTTTAGTTCATGCTTCCTGGCCTTAGAATTATGTGTTGAAAAACCCAAGGACAATTCTCTCTGCTTTTATGTTGGTTAACAAATAAATCATGAGTGGTTCTGAAGGACAATGGAGAAGGCAACTCCTCCAGTGGGTACAACATTATGGTGAACCTTGCTTATAAGAAGGTGATATGATATCAGATCTACACCAATTCATCAGTGGTAGCTAAAGATTGGCCAGATAGTAAAGGAGGAGTTGGAAGTAACAGGACTGGAGGTTTGCTAATAAGGAGGATTGGGGAAGAATTATGTGAATGAATCTCTTGAAAAAGGCCCAGCATGTGGGAATATTAATGTTCCACATGAATTTTCACCAAATGTTCAATAACCAGGTGGACGAGATGACTCATTCTGTTGATGTCAGTCAACTTCTTTCTCCACTGACTTGACTGTGTCAAGGAGCTCATAAACAATGGTCCATCATATGAAAATCGAACATGCCTCAATAAAAAATAGATGGCTTCTCTCCAAGCCTGACCTGGCTCTCCTACTATGGCTGAATCTCCTATCTGCCAGGAGTAAAGACCAATAGTGAGCTCTTGATATTGTATGACACAATGATGGGACCAGCCTACCTCCTGGTTGATTATATTGGTTTCCCTCCATTACAAAATGAACAGTGTTTTGTCTTCACTGGAATAAATACTTAATTTGGGTATGATTTCTTTTCCTGGGCCACTATGTTGCTTCTGTTGACTTAATGCCTTATTTACATTATACCTTATTACATTATGCTTTCTCACCAATATTGCTTTTAAACAAGAAACTCATTTCACAGAAAAATAACTAATCTGGTGCCCTTGGGGTTCACTGATATTTCCACAAAACCTTCACCTAGAAGCACCTGGTTTATGGCATAGCAGAATAATCTAAAGAACTGATCTACTGTGTCAGCTGGGAAATAACACCTTTTGACATTAGAGTACTGTCCTTCAAGATAACGTATATTCTCAAAACTGGTGACTAATATATAATACTGTTTCTCCTCAAACCAAGAAGCATTGATCCAGAGACCAAGGAGTCAAGTGAGAGTGGTATTTTTCATTATTGCACTAAATGACCAAAGCATAAAATTTTCCTTCCCAAGTCCGTTCCTTTAGACTCTGCTAGTTTGGAGGTTTAGTATTCAGGGGAGAAATATTCCAGAAGGGGAGACAATTGAACTGGAATTTGAAATGTTGAGGCTTCCATTTGGCTTTTTTGGGCTCTTCCTGCCAATGGACCAGGAAGAAAAAAACTTTTACTGTGATTTTCTATGATGGAGCTCGGGGATTCCTCTGGAATGTAATATCCAGCAATAAAAGTTATTGGGAGATTATACCAACCCAGTATAGTTAGGATCACCAAGCTCAGACCACTCAGGAATTAAGCTTTGGATTACCCCACCAGACAAAGAACCATGACCAGCTGAGGTGCTGCCTGAGCACAGAGAGAACTTGGACAGAGAAAGTTATCAATACCAAAGGTAATCTCCGAAGCAATTGCAGAAATGAAAACTATTGGCCCTGCTCATATTTTCTTCCTTCTTCTTCTATGTATATAATAATATATTGATGTTTTCCTCCTTTCCCTAGTTTTTCAAAATTAATAAATAATTAGTGTTTACAAATTCTAACACATTGTCAACTTTAGGGCCTGATAACTTTAGTATTCATTGGGTTGCGCTACTTTTTAAAAAAATTATTTTTTAAATTAGCATACAGTAAAATAGATTTTTTTTGCTGTACAGTTCTATGAATTTTAATGCATATATAGATTTGTGTGACCACCATCACTATCAGGATGCCAATTAATTTCATTACTCCCCAAATCTCCTTTGGGTTATCCTTTTGTAGTCACACTTTCTTACCACCCTCCAATCCCTGACAACCACCAATTTGATTTCTATCTTGGTGGTTTTGTCTTTTTGAGAATGTCATATAAATGGAATCATACGCTATGTATACTTTTGAGCCTGTCTCTTCTTTCCCTTTGCATAATGCCTATGAGCTTCATTCAAGTTATAATGTGTGTCAATAGTTCATTCATTTTTATTGCTGAATAGTAATCACCTAGCTTTTAATATGTGGTGGATTGGTGGTAGTTAAATTTATAATTTATCCAATAGACCTCAGGATATCAGGATGGCACTGTCACTGAGCTAGAAGAGAACTAACCATCACCTAGAGATGGAAGTTTTAATGTAGGAAGAAGAATGTTTATGTATCTTAAGTAGTAAGAGGGTGGAATGCTGCAGACATTGCAGTGTGACTCATTTGTACCCAATCTGTCTCACTTTTAGTGTGCCTTCCTGAACCAAAGAAGTGAGACAGCTAAAACATTTCCAAGACTAATGTAGCTAGATTCTACATTAAAACTAGGTTTTACTGAGGAAATGTCCTCACTTGAGACTTGGAAGGAGTAAGTGAGCAACATGAGATGGCAGCTGCCTGAGCATAGATTAATTCTTCTGGCTGACATGGCAAAGGGGCATCTGGTTCTTCTGCTCCAACAGGCACAGAGGTTTGAATGTTTAGTCCTTAGCATCACATGTGCTGAGTGGTATGTGAAAGCTGCAGTACAGTAGTCTTGTGAGGTGGTAGGGTATCACTCTGAGCTGTGTTTCACCTGGCTGCACAGATCCAAGCTTTGTTCACTGGCCCTCCCAGAAATTCTGTAAGGTATCCAATACTGTGTAATAAGTCCTTTTCTCCTTAAAAGGGATAAAGTGGATTTTATTATCTGCAACTGATCCTTTGTTTCTCAAATTGAGATTTGGGGGACTCCTCCAAAATTCACCTTTGGATAAATTTTAGAAACTATTAAGTTAGTTGATGCATGTCTGAAACATTTCATACTATCAATAAAAAATTAATTGCTTTCATTTATGGTGATCACATAATGCACTCATTGATACAACACATATTTACTGAGTGCCTATGTGCTAGATCTGGAAATACAGAAATTAAAAGCAAAACCTGTTTTCACGCACCTTCCTTTAGTGATGAGAAACAGACAATAAGTAAAAGAGGCAGTATGCAAGAGGATGATAGTGCTAGGGATCAAGGAAAGCAGGGAATGGAGATGGAGAGTGTCAGGGATTTTAGAAAGGGTGGCCAGGAAGGCCCTTACTGGAAAAATGATATTTGAGTAAAGACCTGAAGAAGGAGGAGCATTTTGGGCAGAGGGAGCAAGCAAATACAAAGACCCTGAGGTAGAAGCATGTCTGGTAGGTTGAAGGAACAGCAAGGAGGCCAGTGTGGCTGGCATGCAGGGAGTGGGTGCCTTTGGGATCATAAAGCCAAGGTACCAACATTTTATGCTAAAGATTGATGTCCAAGAAATCAAAAAATATGTATATATATATATAATTTTTTCTGATTATCAACAAAATGCAAATACAAATATAAAATCTCTCATAGAAAACTCCTAATCTCCTAAGAAGACATTGGAGGCACCCCTCTCCCCACTCCTTCCTGGGGGATTTTGGCCTCCAGTGGAGGAATACTCATGGAAATAATTTAAGAAGGGAACATTTATAAAGAGCTACAAATATACTGATAAGCATGGTGATGCTTTAGGTACATTACTCACTATGTGTATTAACTCCTTGCACACCAAGCCTACAAGGTCAGATATTCTTAGCTCTAATTTACAGATGAAGAAACTGAAGCCGAGGGACATTAGATCATGTTCCTAATCTCAAATGGACCGTAAGTAGCAGTGGAGTTTCAATTTGAAATGGAAGTTTGTCTGACTTCACATTCTTCTTGAATATTTCCACAACCTCTCACTAGGTTCAATTCTCTATCCAAGTGAAGAATTTTCTCCTTTAACTAAAACTTTGATCATTTGATCCTTGAAGGAAATGGAGAGTAAGGGAAATACATCCCACTGGTGAAAGGCTTTCATGGTCTTAGAGACAGTAAATCAAGATACTCATTTAACCTTTTCTCATATATTCTCTTTTCCATTTTTTGAATCTTTTTTGTTCCTTTTAGGATCCTCTCCATTTATCCTCCCCACTTCCTCGTTATTCTTCCCCTACAAGTTATTTAAAATATGGTGACCATTGATCGGTAATATGTGGAATATAATGGAAGACTAGCTTAAGGATTATACTCCTTTTTAATATACCCTAGCTTTCTTGTTTTAAAAATTGAACTAGTATATATTATCTATAAAACATTTAGAAATGTGGAAAAGTATAAAGAAATGGAAAAAATCACTCATATCATAGTATCCAGAAAATACCATTATTAATCATTTGGTCTATCTTTTCAGTTTTTTGAATATGGATTTTTTAAACCTAGTTAAGATCCTATTCTATGTAATAATTTAAATTATTAAATGTTTCAAAATATAGAAAAATACAGATGGTCATAAAACTAACCTCCTAAGTGGGTGAGCCCTAGAATCAGACTGCTTGTGTTTGAAACCCCATACTGCATCTTGCTGGGCCACTTGTGCCTTTATTTTCTCATCTTTAAAATGGGGATAATAAGAGTACCTACCTCATAGGGTTGTTTTGAGGGTAAATGAAGTAGTGCTTGTTAAGCTTTTAGAACAGTGCTGGTATCTGTTAAGTTCTCAATAAGGGTTGGCTATTACAATAATTACCACCCCAAACTCCCAATAAAACAATGTACATTTTGTCATATCGACTTCAGATATTTCCTTCCTCCCTTTCAGAAATAAGGTATTAGAGGTGCAAATGAAGTGACTTTTACACTCCTTCCCAGTCTCTCTCTCCCTCCTCTTCCTCTAGGCAATCACTGTCCTGAAATTGGGTCATATCCTTCTGTCCATGTTTTATACTTTTACAATATTGAATGTATCTATTGTGTATAAATTTTGTAACATGATTTTCCCATTTAACTGAAAGCATTTTCATAAAAGCTTTTCCCTCTGTCAGACACTTTTTATAAAAAAATTCTTTGTTTTGGGATAATATACCATTGAATATCATTATTTACTTAACTGTTTCCCTAGTATCAGCCCTTTAGGTTTCACTTGTTCTCCTTTACAGTAACACTGGTGAGCATTCTCGCCCGTATAGTTTTGTGTACATCTTTGATTATTTCTTCGGCAGGGATTGATTGGCCTCAAAGGACAGAAACTTCTAAAGTAATTCATAATGATTATAAAAATAATAAAGATAATTATGGAAAAATTGAAAACACATCTGTAAAAATGAAAGGAAAAATATCTGTCTGCCACCATTAAAAGATGGTCGGTACTGTTAGGTTTATTTTCTTCCAGTCATGTTCCTGCCGTAAAGCACATTTAACACCGCCCCGCCCCCCCCACCCGCCCCCACGCACCCCCCGAACCCCCGCATTCACGCACATACTATACTTGGGAATGTACTGTTCATTAAGATTTATTCCCAGCCTTTTTACATTAACATTATGTGATCATATTACCTCAATTCTTTTAGTATTCTTTTGAAAACACAATTTTCAATGTCTGTATACTCCCACTTTATGACGTAGCTTAATTCATTTAGCCATTTCCCTATTTTAGGGCACTTAGATTATTTTATTTTTAATTGTATTATACAATAGTGAGCATTCTTGTACAGAAATTCTGTGTTTCTTACTTATTAGTTCCTTAAATTAGAGTCCTAGAAGTAAAAATTACTGGATTAACACATAAACATATTAAAGGCACTTAATACATATTGTCAAATTGCTCTCCAGAAATACTGGTTCTCCTGAGTGTATAATCCACAACATACATTTGCCAAAATTCTTATCTCTGCTAATTAGATACAGAAAGCACTTTCCATTAATTTTTTTCATTTTGACCGTTTAAAATTGATTTTTTAAAAATGTGCTACTTGAATTCATTCAGATTTTTTCCCCTAAATTTTGTGTGCTTAGACAATCTTTAAAAAATTGGGGTTATTTATACCATGAGCTGCTTTAATTTAAAAAAGAAAATAAAACAAATCTATGTGTTTAGCATCACTTGGATATAGCTATGGCTTTTGTTGATTATTAAAGTTTGGTTCGATTTTCAGGTACACACTGCACAGAATAAAGTGGAAAACTGATGACCATCTAGTGACTTTAAACTTTATACATCTTCATAGTTCAACCCCTCCCATCAAAAAATCCATCAAGAATTTCCTATTACTTAAAAAAATAAACTTTTAAGAGTAAAGTTATTGATCAGATAATCACAAACTATTTGAATAATATGCTCTTAGATTCTAAAATTACAGGTGAAAAGGAAGTGTAGAGTTTTCCTGGAATTTTCCTTTCTCTATCACTCTGTATGCCAGTTTTAATTATGTAAGGTCTAGATATTTTCTATAGATAAGACACCTATGAGAAAATTATTTACCCACAGTGGCAAATTGTCTCACTTGTGAAAATCTGTAATTTTCATTTAATCTAGGTGCATTGACTAGGATGATCTTTATTTTGACAAAAAAAGAAATTGTTTTCAATCCATTAGCCATGTTGTTAGGTCTTTCTTAGATGACAAAAATATAATTTGACTCAAATTTTGGATGGATTAAAGAATAAAAATATATATAAAGAGAAAATAATAACAAAATAAGAAAAAATTGGGAGTCTGCTCTGATTGCCTAGTGGTTAAAGTTCAGCATGCTCTGCTCTGGTGGCCAGAGTTTGGTTCCTGGGCATGGAACCACCCTACCTGTCTATCAGTAGCCGTGCTGTGGCAGCTGCTCACATGGAAGAACTAGAAGGACTTACAACTAGAATATACAACTATGTATAGGGCTTTGGAGAGGAAAAAAAAAAAGAGGAAGATTGGCAACAGATGTTAGCTCAGGGTGAATCTTTCCCAGCAAAAAAAGAAAAAAGAGAGAGAGAAAATTGGCATCTATATGAACTTGCAGAGGTACAGGTACCTCTAAGCATAAAACAAAGTAGAAATCACAAAAGGAAAGATTACTATGTTTGAGCATATAAAAATGGCAATCTACTTCAAGAAAGATCACCAGAAACAAAATTAAAAGGAGGACTACAAATGGAGAAAATTATTTATGACATATATGGTAAACAAAGGTGTAACACACAAAACTTATAAAGATTGCTTACAAATCAATAAAAAAAGATGGAACTGCAATAGAAAAATGGCCAAAGAGTGCCAGTGGAAAATTCACACACAATGACAAGAGAAGGGAATATATAAATAGTAAATAGATATGAAAAATTATTCAACATTACTAATTATAAAAATACATTAAAAATACTAATAAGATAGCACTTTTCTCTTATACCAAAATGGCAAATATCTGAAGTATTATAATCTAGAATGCTGTGAAACAAATACTCAAACTGCTGGTAACAATTGATATAAAACTTTTGGAAGGAATTTGTGCACTATTCATCAAAAACTTTAAAAATATACACACCAGGTGATCCAATGATTTCAGTTCTAGAAAGCCATCAAAGAAAATTAAAAAGAGATGAGTGCACATATTATGTTCTATGTGCATTCATTCTGGAATTATTTATAACATTGAATATTTGAGAAACAATGCCTAATATCCAATAGTAAATTATGTGTAGCCAAACAGTAGAACGTATTTTACAGTTATTAAAGTTGTGTTGTCAGACACGTTAATAACTAGAGAAAATATTCATGTTGTTAAGGAAAATAGAAAAGCAGGTTACAAATTATAATTCCAGTTTTGCAGTACACACAATTAAAACACCAGGAAGAAAATTCCTCAGGACGCTAATGCAATACCATTAATAGTGTCCTCTCTAGGTGGTGGGATCCCTAGTGATTTTTACAGTCTTCTTGATACTCTTCAATATTTTTCAAAATGTTTATGATAAACATGCATTATTGTTATAATCAGAACACACACACACACGAGAGAGACAGACAGAGAGAGAAAGAGAGAGAGAGAGAGGATAAAACTTCCAGGTTTCATCTGGAAGTGTTTATTAAAAGGACATTAGAGACAGTGCCACAGACAAATTCAAGAAAACTTATATTGAGTCGGCCAGGTAGATTTCTCCAAGTACTCGATATCATAAATTTGGGTGCTCCTTTTGAACAACAGGATAACTCACTCATTCACAGAATCTTAGACATTGTACAGATGAAAATGTTTCCTTCAGAAACAAAAGGGCTTACTCGGCCAAGGTTACACATATTATCCCCATGAAATAACACCAATAGCAGCAATAATTACGGTAACTACTACCAACATATGTTGCACCTACTGCTTGCCAGGCACTCTTCAATTGCTTTATGTGCATCACCTTATTTAATCCTCATAACAACTCTATGGGTTAGGTATTTACATCAAACAGGAGAGAAAACTGAGTCACAAACTGTATCTGTATTTCACTTCCTTTTTCCCCTCGCCCTTTCACGCAAATCCTAATCACCTGAAAACTGGATCTGACGCCAGCTAGCTTGGATCCTTAGGAAGGGATGTTTCTAGGGCGCATCTGTGTGTTTGTGTGTGATGCGGAAGGTAGGGAAATTTTAAAGACCCGCTGCCGGAAAACAATGTCCTGATGTCCTATGTTTTACTCTGGCTTCATCCCTGGAGCGCCCCTCCTGGTGGGCCAAGGGGCTGGGGATAGGAGACACTCCGAGGGGACGCCGGCTTCTCTCGCCTCTACAGTGGAACGAGGCTGAAGCCCCGGCGGCAGCGCAGACGCTCAGGGCCCGCTCGGCTGGGCCGCAGCCCCCGCCCGCGCCACCTGCTCCCGGGCTCCCGCGTCCCCGCCTCGCGTCCCGCCCCCGCGCCGCGCCCGCGCCCCGCGGTCCCTCCCTCCGGCGTGACGGGAGCACTGGCGCCGGCTGCCCGGGCCCCGAGCGCGGCCGAGCTGTCAGCGGCGGACGGCAGTGGGCGAGCGGCGAGCGGCGGGGGAGCCGGAGCGCGGCCCCCGGGAGGCTGCCTTCGCGCCGGCGGCCGAGCGCAGCGGGACGGAGATGCTGCTCCTCCGGCCGGGGCCGGCGCGGGGGAGGGGCCGCGGGCCGGCGGGGGCTCCCCGCGGCGGGCTCTCGCTGTCCTGGAGCCCCGCCTGGATTTGCTGCTGGGCGCTCGCCGGCTGCCAGGCGGCCTGGGCTGGGGACCTGTCCTCCTCCTCCGGCCGCCCGCTTCCTCCTTGCCAGGAGGTGAGCCGCGCCTGGTCCTTTACCTGGAGTTTGCGGGGGAGGAGGAAGGGAGAGGGGGAGCGGAGGGTGCGCCGGTGAGGGTGGTGGCTGTTTATTGCTCTCAGCCGTCGCCTCGTTCCTTCCTTGGAGGACAGGGGTTTTCGGTTGTTTCAAGAGATGAAGTTGCCCGCCCCGGGAAGCTGGCCGGGAGAGGCTCTGTGGCTTTGCTGTCTTTTGGGTGAGGCTTTTCTGTTCGGGCTCCTGTGTTTTAGGGGCTCTGAAGGACTTTGCGGCGCCCTCTTTGGAGTGCCAGGCTTGAGGACCTGGGGCCGCGGAAGAGATTTCAGCAAGGGGAGGAGACTGGGGAAACCCTGCTAGTGGGATCTGGGGACCCATCTCTTTACAGCTGTTGCAGATAGCCAGATGCTGTCACAGAAGGGCTTCCCGCCTCCTCTCCTGCCCCTTCGCCACTACCCTGTCTCTACAAACCCCTTCTTCCCGCTCCCCTGCACTCAGCTTCCCGAGGAGGTCCTGGGGATTTGCTAAGCCCACTGTGTGGTGTCACTTGGCATCCTGCTGGCAAAATATAGATATGAATTAGGAAGAAAAAAAGTGTGTCCTTAGGGAAGAGGCAGGTTGGTGATCTAGAAAATTAGAAAAGACGGAGTGAGTATGCTCCTTTTGGGAGGTGTTCCTCACCTGGCTGAAGCATTGCTGCCACTGTGTATGTTATAGTTTGAGATTATTGTTGATGTACAGCCAAGAAGGATAAATTATGGGTGATGAGATTTTTTCCCTTTACTTTTAGGGGAACTGGACTTCGTGTGCCAAAAATTTACAGTGGATATCATTGGTACTTGTTTTGGATGTTTATCTTTCCCTTTAGTGTTCCAGAAGTTCATCCTCTTAATGGAAATCAATGAGGGGAAGGAAGCAACATTTCTGACCTACTTTGAGTGATGATGTTTGGGAGGATATGAGGAGTGGATACTGTTTTTAGGAAGATTGCTAGGAATCAGGGTGATGGGTCATTTTAATTTATGTAGTAAAAATAGCTTAGCTAATATGCCTCTCTGGGAAGAAAGGCCAGAGCTGGTTCCTTTGTGTATGATGCTGTCACTTTTGAATTTTCCCTGGGCTTGAATTATAGAATATCTGTGTTCTAGGCTTCATCCATCATGTATGGATTTCGTCCTCCTCTCCCACAGTACAAGTCCCAGGACAGACTGAAATAAGAGAGCATCAGATCAAAGGCATGTGTGCGAGCACACAGTAATGTTATCATTGGGGAAATCAGGGCAAGACCTCAATAAACAGCTGTGTTTAATTTCAGTCTACTGGTATAAAATTAGTTGTTTAATCTGTATTCTCTAACTTTACCTGTCACCTAGGAATTACATTCTTCCAGGTTTGCACAGAAAAGCTGCTTCTTGGACATCCTCAAATTGAACAGTAGTAACAGGACAAACTTTAAACACTGCCTTTAACGCTCAGCCCCAATACGCAGAACATATTTCTTTTCTGAAGTGAAAAGTTTTAAGCTCTTGTGACATTAATTCTTAGTAATGAAGAATGTACTTGAGACAGGTGAAAGTCAGGGCCAGTGGGGGTGATGCTTTTGGTTACCACAACTAGATTGATCCTTTAGAGGAGCACATGGTCTACACATGTATACGTAGAAAGAGTGGAGTAAGAGTCTTCAACCCAAGACAGGAATATTGCAAGTGAGAAGCAAGAAGATGACAAAAGGTTCAGGAAGGCTGCGTTCCATCAATCCCAGCTCCTTGTTGCACTGTCTTTAGAAATTGCATGGGACTCATCCTTTGAGGTGTCAAGTTTGAATTTTCCCTTTGAAAATGGGAATAAATAAAATATATACGAGGATGCAACTGAGCCTGCTTGTGGCTAGTTGTGTTTTTAGAAGTGGTGGTGCACAGATCCATTTATATTCTTCCTGATGACTGACAAAGAGTTGTGAGATGAGTGACTGGGAATTAGAGGTTTCTTTGGTAATAAGAGAGGCCAAGTGGCCTCTCAGGGGCTGATTTTTCTCCTTGGCATCTGACCTAGTCAGCTGAACTAATTTATAGAATTGATCATTGTTTCTCTCTGACATTGTTTTTCAGAGAAAAGTGAGAAGGGCAGGTGTTTTTCAGGCCTTGAGGGTAAGGGTCTGCTTGTGCTTATGAGTAGGGAGGGAGCTTCCTCTGAGGTATAGCTATGGAAATGTGAGCCAAACTCCTGTGACCCAAGACACAGTTAAATTAACTATTTTCTGTCCACTCCTGCCCATTTATCCCTTTCCACTCTTTATTAACAGAAAAGGAAGGAATGCCTCATGGTAAGGGACAGCATCATGTGGTGGGGAGGAGAGTGAGAGCAGTTAAAATGAGGAGGTCTGAGCCTGGAAACAAAGCCAACTCTTAATATTATGAGAGAATGCTGAAGCAGAGTGTGGAAAATTCTGCAGGTAACTCTAAGCCTCATTTTCCCCAGTAGTTTGATTCTCAGCCTCATGTATCAGTATTTTTATAAAAGTAGTCACGTTTAACTAAGTTACACAGACTCATTTTCCTTGCCTGATTTTAGAGGAAAGTAACGAAAGGAAAAGGACAAGAAGCACAGAAAATTGGCCTGGGAGTAATCTAGTTATGATTGCCTGAGTTCAGAGAAAAGGCCCTTCTAAAAGACAACTGGGTTATGGGCAGAGTTTCACTTAGATTTTTGCAGAGGATTGGACTCTGGGGTGAAACTCATAAAATACAGCTTCCTTTGTCAAAGTCATTGGATTACGGAGTTGAAAAGGGGAGAAAAATGGTTGCTTTAGAATGCTCAGCTGGTGATCAGATCAGCAGGGTGGAAGCATAGGCACAAACAGGAAGGCTGTAGTTTGGGAGACAGAAATAAAAGTAAAGTCAATCTGTCAGCAGCTAAAGGACAACAGTAGGATGTGACTTTGGTAAATGGTGTCTAAGGAAAAAAAACCACGAGGACTGGACATCATAAAGTACAGAATTAATATTTTTCATTCTTTTTATGGGGGAACTTATAAAGGATAACTATCCTCTGGGTTTCTTGGCATCTGTTTTTCACTTGTAAAATGATAGTGATAAAAACTGACCTGCCTGTCTTTATAGTGAAGATGAGATGAGACTAATATAAGTTAAAGGAAAAAAAAAATCTCTGTAAAGGTGAGAGTTGATTATTGCTAGATTAGTAGATCTAGATCCTAATATTTCAGGAAGGGTCTACAGTGAGACCTCACAGGTTCAGAGGATAGGCTTATCCAAAAATTGGGTGGAATGGAAGTTTTTACTCACTGAATGATGGGACTTAAAGGGGCTGCCAGAGGAAAAAGAGATACGGCCAACAGATGGTTCAGAGTTGGGGTAAGGTATTAGAAGAGGGAATTCATGAAGACAAAGAACAGAACTAAGTGGATTTTTGTGTGCATTGTTTAAATTTAGAAAATTAAATCACAAAATAGTTTGTTTTCTAGTTCACGGCTCTAAAATCCTACATACACGATTCTACTGGGCTCTCTAAATCTTTATTGAATGACTTTTTGCCAGCAGTTTTTATTCCACAAACATTTATTGAGCTTATACTGTGTGCCAGGTGAAATGTCAGATGATATGAAATTACAAATTAAAAAACATAATGTAATTCGGTAAGGATGAGACAGCTATTTAAACAGACAATTGCAATGAAGTGATTTGGTGCCATTAGAAAAGAAAGAGCAGTCAGATCTAATGGGGAGGATCAGAAAAGGTCCTATAGAGAAGTGAGTGAGACTTGAAAGATGAGCAGGAATTTGCCAAGCAGACAAGGGTCAGATGTGAGTGTGGACTAGTTTGGGGGAAAGATATTTCTGGTGTAGAGCACAGATTCAAAAATGGCAGAAACACAAAACAGCATTATGTTATAATTGGTTATAACTGGAGTGCAGCGTGCTATGAGGAGCTTAAGGAGAGATGAGTCTGAGAGGCAGGCAGAAGCCTGATCATGGGGAACCTTATCTCCTGCAGAGAAGCTGAGCTTTATTGGGTAGGTGATGGGGAGCAATAGAAGGACTTAAAAATCAGGATTAATAAAATATGCTTTAGTTTGGAACAGTATGGAGGCCACTTTAGAGGGGTGGGAAATAGATAGAGGTGAGACCTGCTAGGAACAATTTCAATAGTCCAGGTAAAGGATGATAGAGTTAAATTAAAGAGAGCAGTCAAGATGGAAAAGAGGGCATGATATTAGAAGATAGAACTGAGAGTAAGTGAGTGTGGAGGGCAAGGGAATGAAAGGTTCTGGTTTGCTTTGAGGAGAGTGCCTCTAACCTCCGTGAAGAGGCATGTGAGGAAGATGAGATAAGGAGCTTGGTTCTGGAGAGGTTGTTCAGTAGGTAGTTGGGTATCAAGTCCTGTTGCTCAGAGGCGTGGTCTGGGCTGATGTGGAGATGAGGGAATCACTTGAATGAAAGGCATGGTTGAAACCACTGGATTGGATGAGATCATCCAGGGAGTGAGAACAAAAGACAAAAGATAGGGCTTGGGTTTTACCAACATTAAAAGGGGCAGACATGCCACAACTAGAAGGACCCACAACTGAAATATACAACTATGTACTGGGGAGATTTGGGGAGGAAAAAAAGCAGGAAAAAAAAGGGGCAGAAATCAAGCGGTACACAAAGGAGATAAGTAAATAATGGGTGGTATCAGGGAAATGTGACAATATGGAGTTAGGAGGAAAGGGAGAAAAGCCTTTGAAGAAGAAATGAATGGTTGTGGTGTCAGTGCCCAAAGAAATTCAAATAAGATGAGGACGGAAAAGAGAGGATTGAATTTGACAATTAGGGCACTGGTGCTCAATGCCAGAGTAGTTCTTGTGGAGTGGTGGGGAGAGGTTGAGGTGAGTGGAGGTGAGGCAGTGGTGATAGAGTTAAGTTTTATTATACAGTCCTCCTAGATTTGGTAACAAATTGGATCTCCCAAGTCCACATAAATCGTAAGACTTGTATATGGCCATATCTTCTGTTTCAGACTTTGATGGGAATAGTTGAGAAATATCTTTTCTGCCAAGAAGTCTCTGAAGGTCATGGGCTTGGCTAAGGGTGTCAGAGATTCTAAAGCCACAGTGTTGCTGAAGGAGTTAGCACTCAACCTCTGTTTTCAAGCAGTTAACATAATTAATCTTGCTTGTTATGCTTGTGGAGGTGAATTTTCCATTTCAAGTTCTTATGCTCAGAACCATTTCTCATGTTTTAGGCAAATGTGAGCAAGTATTCACACCATCAATATTTACAATGTAAAACTAAGAGCTGACAGATCTGTGAAGTGTCATATTTTAGCACAAGGGATGGAAATAGCAGAGCATAGTGTAGAGTGTCATGTTTTCCTGCCATAGTGTATTCTTCAGCAATGTCTTGGATGTTAAAATAATTCTTTATTATCGGAAAACACCAGTCAAATTTTGGTTGCCTTTTCCTTCCCTCTGAAGAAACCATGGATAATTCTTGTCCCTCTTTGCCTTTCTTAATCTAAATTATATGTAATATGTCAATGTTAAACACATATTTGTTGTGTGCTTATGTACCAGGTACTAGCAGTAAAATGTTGAACAAAACATGGCGCCTGCCCACTTAGAGCTTTATAATCTTGTGGGGGCAGCATCAAAACACCACTACATATTGTGTCATTACATTTGCCATAAGTGCTATGATGGAAAATGACTGTGTGCAGTGGGAGTGTATAGACTTTCTGTTCATTTCACCATTTCACTGAAACTATTTTTTCTAGTCCAGCAATGGCCTCCCCTTCACTAAATCCTGCTGGCATTCCTCATCTATAGCTGCCTTTTAGAAACACTGGACCCAATGGATTGCTCCATCACCACTGAAACCTTCACTTGGCTTCAAGCACACCACACTCTTGTTTTTCTTTACCCTAACTGTAATCCTTCTCCATCTCTGCCGGTTCCTCCTCATCTTCGTGACTTCTTTACACTGAAGCACTCTAGGCCTTCCACCTTAAGCCCCCTGTCTTTTCTGTCGTCCTCAGATTCTTGGTGATGTCATCCAGTCTCTTAGCTTTAAATACCATCTACATATGGGCAGCTCTCAAATTTACGTCTCCTGTGTGGACCATCCCCTGGATTCCTGAAAAGCACAACCTTGATGTCTCCACTTGGATAGAAACCTTAAACCTGACGTTGCCCCAAACCTAATCCTGTGGAGTCTTCCCATTTCCTTTAATGGCAGCTCTTCCTTTCCAGTTGCTGAGGCCTAAAGCTCTGGAGTCTCCGCTGACTTCTTTTTCTCCCACATCCTACATCCAATCTATCAGCAAACTCTCTTGTCTTTGCTTCAAAATAGCTGGAGTCAGAACTTCTCATCACTTTGCCTGTACCCTCTGGGCCACACCACCATCATATCTTGCTTGGATTATTGCTGTAACTTCCCATCTTGATCTCCTTTACTTCGTTCTCAGCAGAGCAGCCAAGAGATCACATTAAAACATAAGTCAAAAACTGTTATTCCTCTGCTCAAAACTCTTCTAAGGCTTCATTCAGAAGCAGAGTTCTGATGGTGGCTTACAAGGCCCATTGTGATCTGGCCTCCATTAAGCCTCTAATGCTATCACTTATGACTCTCCCCATTTTTCATTCTGCTCCAGCCTCCCCGGTCTCCTTGCTCTTTCTAGAATGTGTTATGTGAGCTCCTTTCCCAGGGCTTCTGCACTAGCTGTTTCCTCTGCCTGGAACTCTCTTCCCTCCGATATTTCCTTGGCTGTCTTCCTCATGTCCTTCAGGTTTCTACTCAATTGTCATCTTACAAAGTCCTTCTCTGGCCACTTATTTAAAATTGCAATTTCCTCTTCTCTATCCCCATTTCATGCATTTATGTGTTTCCATAGCACTTTTCAGCATTCATCATAATATATATTTTAATTCTTTATTTTGTTTTTATGACCTCCCCTAATAAATTGTGAGCTCCATAAAGATAAGGCAGTATTTTTCCTTTTCTTTTTTTAATAAACTACTGTATCCCTGGTAACTCAAACAGTGCCTTACACGTAGTAAGTGCTTAATAGATAAAAAAACAAAAAACAAAACTTGGGGAATGAATGAATAAATTTAATTTGGGGCACTTAGGTTGTTTTTATTATTTGTCGTATAAATATGTTATAATAACAACACAAAACATCATCTGAATTTCTGATTATTGAAGATAGATTACTTGCGGCAGAAATCTTAGGTAGGTGGATATGAACTATACCCTGGCCAATACTGAAAATTATTTATTAATTGTTACTAATTTGATGGTGGAAAATGGTATCTCACTAGTGTAATTTACATTTCTTTAATCACTGCTGAATGTCAATATTTTTCATGTCACTTTTTGTATTTCACTTTTTGTGGAGTTTTCTGTTTAGGTATTTTTGCTTATTTTTCTTGTGTCTTTGAGCTCTTAATATAGTACAGATAACATATATACACTGAAAATATATTCCCTAGACTTTTTTCCTATTGTATGTTTTGAGATAATATAATACCCAGAGAAAGCAATTAATTATTTAGACCATAAAATGTATATGGAATTACTTCTCTTAACATATCAAATAGGAATAAGTTTTATTTTAAAAACTGATGTTTGGTACATAGAACCTTACTAAATTCCCATAATATTTGAAATCTTCCATGTGTTTGGCTGAGAAAAATACTGAAGCAACTGCAAACTTTTGGGCTTGGATTGACAGTTTTGTTCGAAGAGCATGCTTTTGAACTCCAAGATAGCCGTGCTTCATTGTCTCTTACTTCTTTTTTAGTTGTCATTCGTATTTATTTGTTCATAGCATTTAATGAGTTCATATCATGTGTTTCTCTCATAGGGAAACTAACAATATGGGAGTTTATTATTATAGCACAGATGGGTTAAGTGGAGTGATGCACAGGGTTGTATGGAAGCACAGAGAATGCCAACTAAGGAGCCCTGGTCTTGAGAAAGTGCTGTTTGAGCTGAGTTTTCAAAGATTTCTAGAAGTGTTTGACAGGATGCACTGAGGCCAGTATATCTCAATCAAAGAAAATAGGCTTATAACAGGAATTAAATCATATGATCAGTTCAAGGGCTAGAGTGAAGGCACATGGGTGGGAGCAGTAAGAGATGACTGGATTATGAAAAAGGCGGAGACTGAGGGTCTGGTGAGGAAATCTGTGGGGAGCCATTGACATCAGATTAGAAAGATTATTCTGTTTGTGAGTGGAGGAAGACAACGCGGGGATCATATCGGAGGCAGGAAGATCGCTTAGGAAACTATTGCCTCTCCCAAGGGGAGGGGAAAAAAAAAGTCAGAGCTAAGCAACTGACAGTGAGAATGGAGGAGGAAGGAGGAGATGGATTTGACATCTGAGTGATAAATTTCAGTCTACCATGACTTCTAGTTTTTTTGCCTTGAGCTACCGAGTAGATGTCCCTTTCATTCAGATTAAAAATTTAGGAGGAGGAGGTGGCTGGAAGAAAGAGAATGAGTTCATTTCTGGTATCCTGAGTTTAAAGTGCCCACGGGACATCCACACAGTGCTCTCCCGGAGATAGTTGGATGTTCAGGAGTGCAACCAAGAGGCACCTTGGGAGCCATGAGCACATAAGAGGTAATTGAAGCCATTGGTGTTGATGAGGTCACCCATGCTCAGAGCGCAGAGCAAGAGCAATGTGTTGAGGAGAGGGCTCAGGGAAATGCTAGCATTTAAGAAGCAAGCAGAGCAAGAACTAATTGAGAATGCAACTGAGAAGCCACAGCCAGTAAAGAGTGATAGCACAGAGCTGGCTGAGGATTGAGGGGGTGGATGACCAATAAATCTGGAGTATGATACAGACATGGTGGTTCTTGATGTGAAGTAAGGCATTCAAAATGTCATGTACTTGACAAGATGCAAAAATATATGCCTAATGATGGTATAACTAGGTGGATTCTTGGCTGTTTGAAGAAATGTATCCTGAAGTTATTAATTTAAGGAACTGATGCTTAGCTAGAGGAAGGTCTTCAATGTAGTATCTTTGGTTTTAGTATTTAATCTCTGCCCTGTTACTGATTTAATCAATGCTTTGGTTTTGAGAAGACTTAACCAAATTTTGTAAAGTCAGAAAGCTGGGAGAGATACCTAATGAGCTGGACAGCAGAGTTGGGATTCAAAATGATTTTGAAAGGCTAGAATAATGGGCAAACATAATTGTTTTAAATGTAGACTGTCCTTTTTGGTTCTGAAATTTAGATGTTCAAGCATAGGATGAGGAAATCTTGCTTAAAATTACTTTTGAAGCCACGGATGTCATGTGGCTGCTAAAAGTGATGATAGAGTGGGGGTGGTATCTTAGGCTCTATTAATATGAGCAGACTACTTGACTCATAGAAGGTAGACATTTTAGCTTAGGTTGGTAGTTCAACTTAGGTGCAGTTTTGGAAGAGGGACATTGAGATAGGGACATGTTGGCTTGAGGTGCCACTTAGGAAGATGAACTATTTGGAAAGTAGGTCCAAATTCTTCAGGACTGATCAAAGGAATTGAGGTTGTTTAGCTTGGGGAACACCTAAGGGGGTCACCATAGTGAGCTTCATATGCATTAAGTGCAGTCATGTGTAAGAGACATTCGTATAATCTTCGTTTAGAGGACACGATTAGAACTGGTGGGTAGTAGACAGAAGAATGCAGAATTTAGTTCATCCAAGAAGGTGCTTTATGTCTGTAGAGCCATGAGCTGCTTCTTTGTACTCTGAAAGTTGCAGGGTTCCTGTTTTGGACAGACTGCTGGTCTCTGTCACTGCTCAAGGTTATATACGCTGCTACTGTAACAGGTGAGAAGATAAATCTTTATCCTGGGTGCTTTAGTTCTAGGACACATTCTTTCTTAGTCTACCATCCTTACCACTTTATTCTCAGATTGCTACAGTGTAAACATAAAACAATGCCCTTTGGTGTTTAATATCCTAAGATTGAGAGTGGAAAGAATTGGCCATTTGAAATGTAAGTTTAACGCTGACTTCTATTTGATAATTCTTGGGCATATCAATAATGCATACTAGGAAATAACTTGAAATGCATACTAGGAAATAACTTGAAATAACGGTGGATACTTAAACATATTTGAGCTTGGTATGCTAGAGAAGTGCTTCTCTATCTAAAGAGCAGATAAATATTAAGAGCATTTGCTGTAATTTTTTGTGGTTTCATTTTTCACATTTGACCTTTTTAAAATTAAAAGCAATTTGTATGTGTTCTAGAAAAATAAAGCAATAAAAACACCAATAATTCCATCAAATATGCACACCACTCTTAAATTCTTAGCATTTGTAATAGGAATATTAAGTAAAAAGAACAATAGCCAGGTACAATTTTAAGGCATTTCATTTATTAACTCACTTATTCGTCCTCCAAACTCTGGTGAGGTTGGTCTTCATGCTTCCAGCATAGTTAAATTACTGTGAGCCCAGGCTGCTGGCCCAATGGCCACACTCTTAACCATCAGGACATACTGCTTCTATCACATGTATCAAATGTCTTTGCATATATTTCATTGTGAATATACATGTATGTTTACAAAAATGGGAATATTCTGCACATATGGTTTGGTAATCTTTTTTTTTCTCATTTAACAATATGCTGTGAACTTATTTCCACATTTTTGACTCATTTAGAATTTTATTCAGTGCTTGATCTAGGGTAAGCCTTTCACTTTGTTTTCTGAATAGCCAGTTTTCACAAATTGTATTTTGAACAGTTCATAATTCTTCCTTTCTCCATTGATTTGTTTTCTATACCATCTATTGTGTGGAGATATATATATATTTTTCTTTATAATCTTTTGTTTTATATATAATATATGGTACATTATATTATACATATGCACACAAACATTTATTTGATTTCTTTTGGGCTACTTTCTGTACTATTGATTTTTTACCAAGCTTGCTTGGAGTTTTAAGATATGATTTTGTATGACACTTTATGCTTTTCTTTCATTCAAAGATTTCTCAGCTATTCTCACTCCATTTAGTCTTCCAGTTTAACTTCAGAATAATTTTGAAAAGTTAAAAAAAAAAAGTCTCACTGGAATTTTCTCTTGCATTATGTTAAATCTCTTCATTTATTTGCAAAAAATCATCATCTTTACAGTATTATCGCTGCATCTGAAGACATAGTCTGCTTCAGCATTTGAGGCATTCTGTATTTCTCACTGGCACAGTCTTTCTATTTCAAGTATTTTTTGTTACATTTTCTATGGCAGATTTCCCCTACCATTTTACCTTTTAATTGATTTTTCCCTGATATATTGAAAAGCCATTGGTTTTTGAAAATTAATTGTATATCTAGTCTCTTACAGAGTGATCTTGTTAATTCTAATATTTCATCTAATTGTCTTCAATTTTTTTGATAAGTACCATTTATTGAGTAGTTAAATGTGTGAAACATTTTACTTATATTAACAGTAATCCTCACAGCAATCCATACCTCTGCTTTTAGAGATGAGGAAACAGAAGTTCAAAGGCAATTAATAACTTGCAAAAGATGACAAAGCTAGTGAGCCGTAAGGAGGGGATATATTTGTCTCCAGAGACTTCACTTTCCACTGAACCCCAGTGCCTCCTACTCTGCCTACAAGGGACTGGTCTAGACTTACCGCTTTCTACAACTGATTCTAGAGGCCGTATACTGAATCTTAAGTGTACCAAGCAGCTATTTATAATTTTTTCCCCTGTAGTTAGTCATTTTTAGATTATTCCTTTTTCTCAACATAGTAATTCATTTCTCACGTGTTTCAGAAGTCAGTCTCCTCCAAGGTAGATGTTGGTGTTCCACCTGTTTTTTTTTTTTTTGGAGGAAGATTAGCCCTGAGCTAACTACTGCCAGTCCTCCTCTTTTTGCTGAGGAAGCCTGGCTCTGAGCTAACATCCGTGCCCATCTTCCCCTAGTTTATACGTGGGACGCCTACCACAGCATGGCTGCCAAGCAGTGCCATGTCCGCACCCGGGATCCGAACCAGCGAACCCCGGGCCGCCGAGAAGCGAAACGTGCGAACTTAACCGCTGCGCCACCGGGCCGGCCCTGGTGTTCCACCTGTTTTAACAAGGAGAGCTCTTTGTACTGTTGTGTTTTATCCACACACAGGTGTGTGGGTGACCATTGTTCCTCTTCTCTCAGGGTGAGGTGTCTGTGCAGAGTCCCTAGTCCAATTTCTGTTGTCTGGCAAAATTTTTTCCCATGCTGTGCTGATCAACCAAGGGGATCTCATTCTGTCTCTACTAGATTCTTGATTATGAGAATCTTTTTGGAAGAAGAATCTTTTTTAGAATTTTAAAGAAGCAGAGCTGTCTGTGGTTCTTGGGTAAGCAGCACATGACAGGCACCGGATGTAGGGCATGTGCTGCCTCTGTTTTCACCAGTACAGTTCTGGAAATAAAGAATAGAGACACAGAGGTCAGAGGGAGTGAGGGGTGTTAGTCCAATGACATCTCAAGCTAGAAGCCTGTAAAACTTCAAATATAAAAGGCCAAACTGGTGTTGAAAAAGCAATACATGCCAAAGACAATACAGAATAAAAACTGATGGACTTTAGTTCTATCATTTTATCACAACTATTTTAAGGTTTTGTTCTCTTTATTATCCCTCTTTCTTTAAAGACTTTTATCAGTTATATGGACGAGGTGTTGTTCTGAGTGTTTTAGACATATTGACCCCTTTAAAAACAAAGATTTATTATTAGTCCACTCATTGTTTGTATGTAAATGATATTGCTTTAAAGAGTTATACAGATATTTTATGGGAAGGTTAAACAATTGCTTGAATCTTTTTTTAACTTTATGATGATTAATTGAAGTACACTAAACTACATATATTTGAAGTATACAATTTGGTCAGTTTTGACATTCTATACCGTCACCATAATCAAGACAGCAATTTCCATACCCCTAAAAGATATCTTGCTTCCCCTTTGTAATCCAACCCTTCCTCCACCATGTCCCCAGGAAGCCATTCATCTGCTTTCTGTCACTACAGATTCACTTGGATTTTCTAGAATTTTATATAAATGGAATCATGTGACGTGCACTCTTTTTTTTTGGCCTGGGTTTTTTTCACTTAGCATAGTGATTTTGAGATTGAGTCACATTGTGCTGTATTCAATAGCTCCTTTTTATTGCTGAGTAGCATTCCATTGTATGGCTATACCACATATGCCTATCTATTTTTAACATAATATAGTTCTAATAATAGTGCTTGATATTTTTAAGCTCCAGTATAATAATGTAATCTATGAATATCAAGAACTCATTAGTGAGTACTCCAAATAGGTTGTTTATAAAGTTCAGCAGCAGCAGCCCAAAATGTAAATGTAAGCACTAAAGGATTCTTGGCGTTCTGAGATATTCTGGGAGGTAATTTAGTTTTCTGTTTCACTCAGTATTTAGTGCTATTTCAGATAAATTTTGAGTTAGATATGCTTGTTGTTGGAACTACTTTCACTTGCCTACCTGTGTGCCTGTGGATTATTTCATTATCAATTAATGTCTCCCAGAGTGCAGGTGAGAAAGGTGGATCTCGCAACACTCATTCAGAGGCTAAAATGGGGACTTTTTTAAGTTCTTTGTGATGAGCATTTGTGTATCTCTAGATAACGAAAACAGTCTTGGGTTCATTTGGAAGGACAGTTAAATATGTTCATTATTAGTTGAAATAATATTTTTATAAATGTAAATCCAGCAAGATAACTAGGTTTAGTTGTATTTTTTATTTTTTTGATGGAAAGTGATGGGAATTTGATTGACTAACTTGTTTGCATTTAGAACAAGGTAAGAATTCTTTTATTTTTTTACTTAAAAAAATTTTTTTTTGCTGAGGAAGATTGGCCCTGAGCTAACATCTGTACCAACCTTCCTCTATTTTGTATGTGGGATGCAACCACAGCATGGTTTGATGAGTACTGTGCAGGTCCCCACCTGAGATCCGAACCCGTGAACCCTGGGCCACCAAAGTGGAGTGTGCAAACTTAAACACTACGCCACTGGGCCAGCCCCAGAATTCTTTTAGGCTGTTAGTGATTCTGAAAATTTTGGGGACTCTTAATTTTTTTTTTTCCTACAGAAAGACAAAAGTACTGATAATATGAACTATGATTGTGAGACTGGCTGACATGTCCCATTCAGGTTTGTTTCTTCTGTAGCAGTAGGTGATGACTTTGACAGGACAGGGAGAATGAATATGACTCGCTTGACTTCACAGTAGCAAGTTCTGCATTCTGTATGATGGATGCAGATAAAGGCAGGCTAGTCCTTAGCTTGGCCTTCTTTTCAGCTATAACTTTTTTCTGACCTTCTCTTCAAAACTGGACTCTTTACCATTTTTCTACTCTTGTTTCAACTCTCTGTAGCCTGGCTTTTATTCCAGTCATTTTCCTAAATCTCTTTTTATGTTTAGTAATCAACTCCTAATTACCAGTAGTTTCTTTGATCCGCAACCTACTCCACTTCTCTGCAGTGTTTAACTCTGTTTCCAGGCTGCTCCTCTGTTGCTTTCTGAGATGCTGAAGTCTTGTATCACTCAACCTTATATCCTTGTTTCTGTAGCTAGCTACTCTTCTGTTACTTCTTAGTAAATGTTGGTTATCCCAGGTTTTTGCTTTTGGTCTTCTCTTTACATTGCACATGTCCTCTGTGAAAGATATTATCGATATTTTCCTTTATTAATTTTTATTTTCCTGTAATTAGAAGTAATACGTACTTATTATAAAATTTGAATAATTTGAACAAGCAGAAAAGATGAAAAGCACCTGTCATCCCACTGTGAAGAATCATTGTTAACATTTCTCATCCAACTGCTTGTCTTACCTATAACCTTTGTTTAAATGACTCTTAGATCCAACCTCCAATGCTTGATTCTCCATCAAGTTCCAAAAGCCCATTTGCGACTCCTTAAAAGACACATCTAGTAGAATGTCCTGTACTAGTTCAAATTAAATACATCCCAGACCAAGTTCATTATCTTCCCCTCTACTTAAAACTCGTTTTTCTTGTTTCTGTTTTTGATTAATAGTGGTTGACTTGATTTCATTAGACCTCTTCCTTCTCATCTCTAAACTCCACATCCAGTCAGTCATAAAAGAAGTCACTTAACGTGGTAGACAAGGTCCTTTATCATGTGGTATTAGGTGACCTTTTTAGGTCCTTTACTCCCTTCCATTTCACCCCTCTTTCTTATTCAGCAATCTAACCACCATTCCCATTTTCCAGAGATTCTCATGCATTTTCATCCTTATATGCTTCATTCATGGCCATTGTCTGAAAAGCCGTTTCCTCTCTCTCCCTGGTACAGCTAGCCTCTAGTTATCATCTAAGACCTGGATTAAATGTCTTTATTTGCGACTGAGATACCCTTTCCCCAGGCAGAATGAATCTGGAGCATTACACTTCCTACATTTGCTTTGATTCATCCTGACTAGAGACGAAGCCCGGTCAAAGGTCTCGTTATGATTGTTTTTAAATGTATCAAGAGCTGCCTTTAGAGAATGGACTTCAGGTGTATTTCAGACCGTAGGCCTGGAATCAATGAGTGGATGTTTTAGTGAGGAAGATCTTTCTAAAGATTAAGGAAGAACTGTAACCTTTAAAGATGTGCAGCAATGCAAAAGACTTGCTTTATAAACTAGTTAGCTCTTCATCAATACAAATACACGCGTAAATACTAAATCACCATTTATCGTGGGTTCGCTCATTTAATCAACATTATTAATCACTTTGCCAACTGCTCTACTGGAGGTACAATGATTAAAAATTTATTTTCTTTAAGATTCTTGTAGTCTAATATAGTGGTTCTCAATCTGCACATTAGACTCACAGGCTAATGATTTATTTGCAATTTTGGAATCTCAGAGGACAGGGTCCAGGAAACAGATTCCAGTGTCCAGCTATGGTTAAGAAGCATTTGTCTAATGGTTATTTTTCAAAGTGCCATTTATTTAACACCTACTTTATGGCAGGCCATGTGATGTTCATTTATTCTTCCAGCAAATATTTATTCAGCATCTGTGTTTGTCCCTGGCCCAGGTACCAGGAATACCTCAGTGAACAAAAGCAGGGAATTCCTGCTCTTAGGGAGTTTATGGAATGGTAGAATATAGACATTACACAAATACATGACAGGTGGTGATAAGTCTAAGAAGAAAAATAAGGAAGTGAGGGGACAGAGGAGGTGTTTGTTTAGGAGTTCAGGAGAGGACTTTTGATGCTGTGGCATTTGTGCAGTACCTGAATGAAGAGAGGGATCAAGCTGTGTAGACATCCGGAGAGAGAGCTTCCAGGCACAGGGAATAGCAAATGCAAAGGCTTTGAGGTAAGCATACACTTGGCATGTTCAAAGAAGAGTGACCAACTGGCTGGAGTGGAACATGACAGGAGGTGCAAACATAGAGGTCGTAGGTGGATGGGGTGTGGTAGATCACACGGCACCTTTTAGGGCATGTTAAAGACTTTGACTTTTATTATGAATGAGAGGAGAGCTATGCAGGGTTTTGAACAGAGAAATAACACGATATGATTTATATGTAAAAAGATCAGTCTACCTGCTATGTGGAAAAAAAATGGAAGTATTATGATAACCTAGGTGAGGCATTATGGCAGTTTAGATTAAGATTTTTGAGGTGGGATGGTGAAAAGAAATTGGATTCTGTATAGATTTTGTATATAAATTATATTTTTATATATTTTGAAAGAGATGATAGGCTTTACTAAGATCTCCTAGGGAGTGACTTTAGCTAGAGAAAGAAGAGGTCAAAGACCAAGCGCTGGGGCACGTCAGGAGAGTTAGGAGAGCCAATGGAGGAGAAGGGTGTCCCAGAGGCCAGTTTGAAGAGTGTTGAAGGAGAAGAGAGTGATGGACTGAATCAAACACTGTTGTTAGATCTAGTGAGAGGAATGTTGAGAAATAATGTTTGGGTTTTGAAAGGTGGAAGCCATCAGCAGTCTTGAAAAGAGCAGTTTTGATCTAGTGGTAGAGGCAAAAACCTGATAGGAGTGTGTTCAGTAGAGAATGAGAAGAAAAGCAGGCCGACACAGTGAAAATAGGCAATTCTTTGGAGGAGCTTTGATAGCCAGAGGAGAAGAGAAAAATGGCAGTAGCTGAAGGAGGAAGTGCAAATAGTTACTTGGTGAGAGGAATGCTAACAAACTGCACTTTAAGGTTCCTTCCAAATGTAAGATTTTCTTCTACGATTAGTGACTCTGGTTTTATTTTTTATTTATAATACCTTGTTTAAGAATTCCTTAAGATGAGGCACACCTATAGTTTCCTATCTTGTTTAATTTGAGACATTTTAAAATCAAGCTCAGCTATTTTATTTATATCACATGACTGTTCCTCCTTCTTTCTAGTTTGGGGATATCTTTTTGTATTAGTTTTCTAGGGCTGCCACAACAAAGTACCACAGACTGGATGGCTTAAAGAGCAGGGGTTTATTGTCTCATAGTTTTGGAGGCTGGAAGTCCAAAATCAAGGTGTCAGCAGGATTGGTTCCTTCCGAGGAAGGACCTATTCCAGGCCTCTCTCCTCAGCCTGTAGATGCCGTCTTCTCCCTATGTCTCTTCACATCTGTCTTCCCTCTACGCTTGTCTCTGTGTCCAAATTTCCCCTTTTTATTCGGACAACAGTCATATTGGATTTGGGCCCACCTTAATGACCTCATTTTGACTTGATTACTTCTGTAGAGATTCTGTCTCCAAATAAGGTCATATTCTGAGGTACTGTGGGTTAGGACTTCGATATATGAATTTGTGTGTTTGTGTGGGGGGTGGTATAAAACCTTTATTTTCCCGTAGGCTCATCTGAAGTTTTATTCTAATAACATTTAAAATTTTTCTGCTGGGTGATATTTAGGCACAATTGTTGGTTACTTAATGTGGTTGTGTTGGTGACATTAGCTGTTGCTTTAGAGGATTTGGACCAAGAGGTGGATTTCCTGATGTAAAATGAACAATTGCTGAATTGGACCTTCCGTCGACTGCCTCTTTGAAGAAAAATACATGAGTTAGACAAGTGCTTTCTTAATACTTTATATGAGCAGGAAGTCGGACTTTTCTTAGACTTCTCATTTACTTTCATGTTTAAAAGAGTAGAACAAGTAAGCTAGTAGGTATGAAGTCTCTCTACCTTGGGAAGAAGAAGAGGTAAATCAAAGCGCCTTCTCTAGAAAAACACCTACTTTAAATATATGCATCATCTCCCTGGTCTTATCAAGATGGCAGCACAGCCAAGTTCTAAATAAAAGCTGACATCTGACCCCATAGTATATCACCGTTATTATAGAGAGAAATTAAGTTGTTTATTATAAGAGGTTTTGTTGCACTAAGAAAAGCATTCTAGAAATTATCACATATTTGTGTATCTAGGTGTGTGATGCAAGGAAGTAGTTCCAGCAAATTCCTGGCTATGCTGTTCTCACTAGAGTTGCTTCTTTTCCAGCATCAGGTTTTACGTGAAATATAGGCCATTAAGATGTATCCTCGTAAAACACTTTGTGACTGTAATGGATTTTATTTGGAAACTGTTAAAAAACAGATCATAACTAATGATTGTAGTTGTTGGCACATGGACCCATTAGCTCTAAGTTCTTAGTGCAACAAGGAAGAAATGTAAATTTAATTTTAGAATAGCAAATATTTTGGGGGAGGGGATCTTATTATTCCCTTATGGCATTAAGGCAGAATACAGTGCTTTAAAACAAAGAAAACATCTGTGGTGAAAATTAGTGTTAAATAGAATATTTATTTGGATATATTTTGAATTACTTTTTGGCTTGGAAACCTAACTTTGGTAATGCTCTAAAACAGCCACTGAATGGGTCTCTTGGAGGCCTTGACTTTTTAACTTTGTATACATGATTGAAATAATTTTTTAAAAATTTCATATTGTTTAACTTTAAACATTAAAAAAACCACACTCTAAGAAAGCTAATTCTTCTCTAGTGTAAAAAGCAGCAAACATATCCTCAGTGGGTTTTCCACAGATAAAGTCTGGCAGTAGTTCAGACACTAACCGTATTAAAGCAGACAATTTGTTACCATGAGTTCTTGTCCTGGCTCCACGGTTTACCTCATTGATGACTACGGCTCAATTAGTCTTAATTTTATATTCTTCTGCATGTATGAAATCCCAGCCCTCCCCCCTTCTCCCCTTGCTCTCTCATGTTCATTGACTCTGGAGAGAAATCTTTTTCTTAGTGCTTTCTCAGTGACTGTACTGATGAGATATACAGAGCATATGGAAGCAGAGCTATGCGTAGGTCTTGATTTTATGTTTTGGTAGACTGGCTTATTTAAGCAAATACAACAGGAAAACATGTTTGTTTAAGGTTTTCCTTTGTACCAGCTGCTGCTTTTTCTCTTTTCTAGGATGGCTTGCCAGAAATGGACACCTTTATTCCTACACTGTTTGACAAGAATTTCCAATTGACAGTTTTTTTCAGTGAATTAGTTGGCTCCTTGAAAAATGCGATACATGTCTAACATGTATATTTTAAGAATGTTGAAGATTTTTGAAGAATTGCGCTCAAATTTGATTTTATTTGAAATGAAATGTTTTTAATTTATTAAAAGTACTTGATGATAGAGGCTTAATTTTTCTTAAATGTTATTTACAGAATCGTCCTTAATTTACAACAGCTTACGAAGCATACAGTTTAATTTTGATTATTCAGAAGAAAAGCTTTATTTTCATCACAATTTTTTTTATCGGAAATGAATTGATAGAAAGGTAATGTTCTCTTGGATATGTATGCACTAGAGTGTGGTGGTATGGGCATTGGCCAGGGAGTCAAGAGACCCAGTTATGGGACTTCTCTTGTTGCTAATTGGCTGTGTGTGACCTTGAGTGGCTTGCTTTCTCTTGGACTCACTCTCCTCATTTGGAAAAGAAAGAGATTGGTTTAGATAAAATTTGTAATGTCTTTTCCAAGCTCAATATTTTATGACTTTCCTTCTTATGGTTTAATATTTTTAGGGAAACAGGGATTATATCTTTGCTTCTTGTTGGATATTTTTGACTGAATGTGGAATTTTTCGTGTCCAGTATGGTCATACTGGGCAGAGGGATATAGCTTGATGGTTTCTAGAAAGTGAGCATTGTCTAAAAATAGTCAACAAGAATTATTGGTGAATCTGACCTCTGCTACTTTTGTTTGACACAGACGCAGATCCAGACATGTGTTTGCATTTTTTACCAGCACATGGCTGGTTCTATAATTTCATTTAGGCATCTAAGTCAATTGAGTTTAGTTAATTTACTTGTAACATGAGATACTTAATATTCCTCAAGACATGGTTTTGGGGCCTGAGAAGGTGTCAGGCTTCTATAATTCTGCCTTAGGTTATAGGATGATTTAGAATAAGGAGGACTTAATCTAAGAGGTAAATTACTTCCATGACAGGTAGTTTAGGATTTTTTTCTGCGGGAAAAGACTCAAAGGTTAGTGATGTGAGGCAGGCCTGGGTGAAATTTGCTTTTCATTTTAATCTTCCTTAGCTTATTCACTGACCTCTGGCTTTACTTCAACTGCAGAGACCTTATTTTCTCATTTGGAAACGACTGTGCCCCACAGGGATGTTTTATAAGAATTATTCCTGAATAGAGTTATATCATACTCTTAGACAGAAAGGCTCAACAGTGTAAAGATGTCTGTGCTACACAATTAATGTATACATTTCAAAGAATTCCCCAAAATCCAAATATAGTTTTCCCCCTTGGGAGTGTGTGTCTGTTGGAGAGAGATAGTAGGAAATAAAATGATCCTTAGGTTCATAAGATAGAATGTTTTCTGAGATCAGCTGGGAAAATTCTGCAAAATGACTGTGATAAGAGGAGGTACTCCCATAATCTATAAGTGGGAGTACAAGCTATTAAATACTTTTTAAGAATAGTTGGGTAATATTTGTCAAGAGCTTTAAAACATAGTCTCACTAAATATTCTACATCTACTTCTATAGTTATCTTAAGTAAATTGGTTGACTGAACAATGATGTATGTATAAGATGGTTCATCTCAGTGTTGTTCGTAAACAACCCAAATTTTTAATAGGGGACTGGTTAAATAAATTATTTCTTTTATTAAAATAGAATACCGTGGGACCATTAAATGTGGTGACATAGCAGCATATTTATTTACATGGAAGAGGTTTACAATATGTTAAAACATATTATATTATAAAACATGTTATGAAAACTTTGATGTAGGTATATAAATGTGTGAATTTATTTGGAAAAATGTGCAGCAGATTTACAGTGGTTATCCCTGGGTGGCAAGATTACGGACAGTCTCCCCCCTACTTCACATGCATACCTCTATTTCTTATTTTTCCACAAAGACCATGGATTCCTGAAAGGAAGTAGAACACAACAGTTGAAGCACTTGACAGCATAGGACTCTGCAGCCAGTCTGGTTGCGTTTAAATTCCAATTCTGTAATTTACTATCTGTGTAGTCTTCAGCAAGTCACTTTATTTCTCTGTGCCTCTCTTTCTCCTCTGTAAAATATAGATAATAATAATAAATAACAATAATAACTACCTCACAGAGTTGTGAGAATTCAATATACTTGATGTATGTGAACTCTTTTTTATTTATTTATTTTTTATTAATGTTATGATAGATTACAAGCTTGTGAGATTTCAGTTGTACATTTTTGTTAGTCATGTTGTGGGTACACCACTTCCCCCTCCGTACCCTCCCCCCACCCCCCCTTTTCCCTGGTAACCACCGATCAGATCTCCTTCTCAATATACTAATTTCCACCTATGAGTGGAGTCATATAGAGATCGTCTTTCTCTGACTGACTTATTTCGCTTAACATAATGCCCTCGAGGTCCATCCACGTTGTTGTGAATGGGCCAATTTCGTCTTTTTTTATGGCTGAGTAGTATTCCATTGTGTATATATACCACATCTTCTTTATCCAATCATCAGTTTCTGGGCATGTAGGCTGGTTCCACGTCTTGGCTATTGTAAATAATGCTGCGATGAACATAGGGGTGTAACGGACTCTTGAGATATCTGTTATCAGGTTCTTAGGATAGATACCCAGTAATGGGATGGCTGGGTCATAGGGTATTTCTATTTTTAACTTTTTGAGAAATCTCCGTACTGTTTTCCATAGTGGCTGTACCAGTTTGCATTCCCACCAACAGTGTATGAGGGTTCCTCTTTCTCCACAACCTCTCTAACATTTGTCGCTCTTGGTTTTGGATGTTTTTGCCAATCTAACGGGGGTAAGGTGATATCTTAGTGTCGTTTTGATTTGCATTTCCCTGATGATTAGCGATGATGAACATCTTTTCATGTGTCTATTGGCCATATTCATATCTTCTTTTGAGAAATGTCTGTTCATGTCCTCTGCCCATTTTTTGATCGGGTTGTTTGTTTTTTTGTTGTTAAGCAGTGTGAGTTCTTTGTATATTATGGAGATTAACCCTTTGTCGGATAAGTGGCTTGTAAATATTTTTTCCCAATTAGTGAGCTGTTTTTTTGTTTCAATTCTGTTTTCCCTTGCCTTGAAAAAGCTCTTTAGTCTGATGAAGTCCCATTTGTTTATTCTTTCTATTGTTTCCCTCAACTGAGGAGTTACAGTGTCCGAAAAGATTCTTTTGAAACTGATGTCAAAGAGTGTACTGCCTATATTCTCTTCCAAAAGACTTATTGTCTCAGGCCTAATCTTTAGGTCTTTGATCCATTTTGAGTTTATTTTGGTGTGTGGTGAAAAAGAATGGTCAATTTTCAATCTTTTGCATGTGGCTGTCCAGTTTTCCCAGCACCATTTGTTGAAGAGACTTTCTTTTCTCCATTGTAGGCCCTCTGCTCCTTTGTCGAAGATTAGCTGTCCATAGATGTGTGGTTTTATCTCTGGGCTTTCAATTCTGTTCCATTGATCTGTGGACCTGTTTTTGTACCAGTACCATGCTGTTTTGATCACTGTAGCTTTGTAGTATGCTTTGAAATCGGGGATTGTGATTCCGCCGGCTTTGTTTTTCTTGCTCAGGATTGCTTTAGCAATTCGCGGTCTTTTGTTCCCCCATATGAATTTTAGGATTGTTTGTTCAATTTCTGTGAAGAATGTTCTTGGGATTCTGATTGGGATAGCATTGAATCTGTATATTGCTTTAGGTAGTATGGACATTTTAACTATGTTTATTCTTCCAATCCATGTACAAGGAATGTTTTTCCATCTCTTTATGTCATCGCCTATTTCTTTCAAGAAAGTCTTGTAGTTTTCATTGTATAGATCCTTCACTTCCTTGGTTAAGTTTATCCCAAGGTATTTTATTCTTTTCGTTGCGATTGTGAATGGGATAGAGTTCTTGAGTTCTTTTTCTGTTAGTTTATTGTTAGTGTATAGAAATGCTACTGATTTATGCACGTTAATTTTATACCCTGCTACTTTGCTGTAGTTGTTGATTATTTCTAATAGTTTTTCTGTGGATTCTTTGGGGTTTTCTATGTATAAGATCATGTCGTCTGCAAACAACGAGAGTTTTACTTCTTCGTTACCTATTTGGATTCCTTTTATTTCTTTTTCCTGCCGAATTGCTCTGGCCAGCACCTCCAGGACTATGTTGAATAGGAGTGGTGAAAGTGGGCACCCTTGTCTTGTTCCTGTCCTCAGAGGGATGGCTTTCAGCTTTTGTCCATTGAGTATGATGTTGGCTGTGGGTCTATCATACATGGCCTTTATTATGTTGAGGTACTTTCCTTCTATACCCATTTTACTGAGGGTTTTTATCATAAATGGGTGTTGGATCTTGTTGAATGCTTTCTCTGCATCTATTGAGATGATCATGTGGTTTTTGTTTTTCATTTTGTTGATGTAGTGTATCACGTTGATTGACTTGCGGATGTTGAACCATCCCTGTGTCCCTGGTATAAATCCCACTTGATCATGGTGTATAATCTTTTTGATGTATTGCTGTAATCGGTTTGCCAAAATTTTGTTGAGGATTTTTGCATCTATGTTCATCAGTGATATCGGCCTGTAGTTCTCCTTCTTTGTGTTGTCCTTGTCAGGTTTGGGGATCAGAGTGATGTTGGCTTCATAGAATGTGTTAGGGAGTTCTCCATCTTTCTCAATTTTCTGGAACAGTTTGAGGAGAATAGGTATTAAGTCTTCTTTGAATGTTTGGTAGAATTCTCCAGAGAAGCCGTCTGGTCCTGGACTCTTGTTTTTGGGGAGGTTTTTGATTACCGTTTCTATTTCCTTACTTGTGATTGGTCTATTCAGATTCTCCATTTCTTCCTGATTCAGTTTGGGGAGATTGTAGGAGTCTAGGAATTTGTCCATTTCTTCCAGGTTGTTCAATTTGTTGGCGTATAGTTTTTCATAGTATTCTCTTATGATCTCTTGTATTTCATTGGTATCTGTTGTGATTTCTCCTCTGTCATTCCTGATTTTATTAATTTGCGATTTCTCTCTTCTTTTCTTGGTGAGTCTGGCTAGGGGTTTGTCAATTTTGTTAATTCTTTCGAAGAACCAACTCTTTGTTTCATTGATCCTTTCTATTGTCTTTTTTGTTTCAATATCGTTTATTTCTGCTCTTATTTTTATTATTTCCCTCCTTCTACTGACTCTGGGCTTTGTTTGTTCTTCTTTTTCTAGTTCTGTTAGGTGTCGTTTGAGGTTGCTTACGTGAGCTTTTTCTTGTTTAGTGAGGTGAGCCTGTATTGCGATGAATTTCCCTCTTAGGACTGCTTTTGCTGCATCCCAAATGATTTGGTATGTCGTGTTCTCATTTTCATTTGTCTCCAGATAATATTTGATTTCTTCAATGATCCATTGTTTGTTGAGAAGCGTGTTGTTTACTCTCCACATTTTTGCACCTTTCTCTGCTTTTTTCTTGTAGTTGATTTCTAGTTTAATAGCGTTATGATCAGAAAAGATGCTTGATATTATTTCAACTCTCTTGTATTTATTGATGTTTGCTTTGGTTCCCAAAATATGGTCAATCCTTGAGAATGTTCCATGTGCACTTGAGAAGAATGTGTAACCTGCTGTTTTTGGATGAAGTGTTCTATATATATCTATTAAGTCCATCTGGTCTAATTTTTCATTTAATTCTATTATTTCCTTGTTGATTTTCTGTCTGGATGTTCTGTCCATTGGTGTTAATGGTGTGTTGAGGTCCCCTACTATTATTGTATTGTTGTTGATGTCTTCTTTTAGTTCTATTAAGAGTTGCTTTACAAATTTTGGTGCTCCTGTGTTGGGTGCGTATATATTTATAAGTGTTATGTCTTCTTGGTGGAGAGTCCCTTTTATCATTATATACTGTCCCTCTTTATCTTTCTTTATCTGTTTTGCTTTGAAATCTACCTTGTCTGATATTAGTATAGCGACACCTGCTTTCTTTTGTTCATTATTAGCTTGGAGTATTGTTCTCCATCCCTTCACTCTGAGTCTGTGTTTGTCTTTGGGGCTGAGGTGTGTTTCCTGGAGGCAGCATATTGTTGGATCTTGTTCTTTGATCCATCCTGCCACTCTGTGTCTTTTGATTGGGGAGTTCAATCCATTTACATTTAGAGTGATTATTGAGACGTGGGGGCCTACCACTACCATTTTGTGTCTTGTTTTCCGGTTTTCTTCAGTTTCCTTTGTTTCTCGTCCCATGGTTTAATCTGTTCTGATGTAGAGCTGCTACTCTCTGTTGTTGTCCTTCTACTTATCTCCTCTGCTCTTGGTTTTGTAGCCCCTTTCCTTTTTTGGATTTTTCAGGAATGAGGGTTTTCCTGAGGATTTCCTGAAGAGGAGGTTTTGTGGCAATGAACTCCCTTAGTTTTTGTTTATCTGGGAAAGTTTTTATTTCTCCATCGTATTTGAAGGATATTTTCGCTGGGTAGAGAATTCTCGGCTGTAGGTTTTTGTCCTTCAGATTTTTGAATATATCATTCCACTCTCTTCTAGCCTGTAAAGTTTCTGCTGAGAAATCTGCTGATAGCCTGATGGGGGTTCCTTTGTAGGTTAGTTTCTTTTGCCTGGCTGTCCTTAATATTTTCTCCTTGTCGTTGACTTTTGCTAGCTTCACTACTATATGCCGTGGAGTTGGTCTTCTTGCATTGATAAAGTTTGGAGATCTATTGGCTTCTGTCACCTGAAGATCCATCTCCCTCACCAGATTTTGGAAGTTCTCAGCCATTATTTCTTTGAATAGGTTTTCTGCCCCTTTCTCCTTCTCTTCTCCCTCTGGTATACCTATAATCCTTACGTTGCATCTCCTAATTGTGTCTGATAATTCTCGGAGAGTTTCTTCATTTCTTTTAAGTCTTGCTTCTCTCTCCTCCTCTGCCTGCAACAATTCTATATTGCCATCTTCCAAATTGCTAATTCTTTCCTCCATATTATTGGCCCTACTGTTCAGAGCATCTAGATTTTTCTTAATCTCCTCTATTGTGTTCTTCATTTCCAATATTTCTGTTTGGTTCTTCTTTATCGTATCAAACTCTTTTGTGACATAGCTCCTGAGCTCGTTGAGTTGTAGGTCAGAATTCTCTCTTAACTCATTGAGAATCTTAATGATGGCTGTTTTGAAGTCATCATCATTTAGGTTATATATCTCATTTTCTTTGGGATTGTTTTCTGTGTATTTGTTACTTTCTTTCTGTTCTGGAGATTTAATGTATTTTTTCATATTGCTTGATGTTGTTGATTTGTGCCTCCGCATGGAGATAGAGTTTAGTTGCTCCTTTCACTTGTTTCAGCTGCTGCAGTGGGGGGAGCAGCTGTTTATACTTCACCAACCAGGAACCCTGTCCGTAGTTGCTAACTGGGCCTGGGCCCCTCTTCGTAGCCACAGTGGCCCTTTGGATTCCCTCCTCTGCCGTGGGGGCCGTCACAGGGGGGCTTCAGGCTGCAGGTGCCTACTGTTGTTGCCCACCTAGATGTGCTCTCTCCTTCAGGTCTGCAACGGTGTTATGGGCTTTTCCAGCGGCCAGGGGTGGGATCACTTATATTTGTCGCTCCGTTGCTGTCGGCACACACCAAATCTCACTTGTCCTCTGTGGGTCGCAGGAGAGCTATTGGCATCTTCTACAGTCTGTGGTTAGTACACCTAGCTATGCTGCTTTTGCCCTGGGGTCTTCCAGCCTTGTGGCTGGCGGCTGGGTGCCTTCTACTGGTGCTGTGCAGAGGCTTTCCCTAAGGCTGCTGTGAGCCTGTAGGGTTTCCCCCTAGGCTACTAAGCTGGGTCTCTGGAACTCTCTCCAGCCCCAGTCCTCTCCGAGATCTCCGGCAATCCCTAGCCTCACGGGGTGGGCAACGGCAGCTGGGGGTCGCCCCGCCCTCTGGGCTTCTCTCCGGGCCTCTGCCGGGAGCCCTGAATGCTGGGCGTGGCCCCTCTGCTAATGGCAGACAGAGAGTTTTGTCTGCTGCCTGGCGGAGCTCCGGCGCTTCCCCTCTGGGTCGCAGAACCGGCCTTTGAAAGTTCCCCCCGCCCCGGTCCTCTCTGAGATCTCTGGCAATCCCTAGCCCCACGGGGCAGGCAACGGCAGCTGGGGGTCGCCCTGCCCTCTGGGCTTCTCTCCGGGCCTCTGCCGGGAGCCCTGAATGCTGGGCGTGGCCCTCTGCTAATGGCAGACAGAGAGTTTTGTCTGCTGCCTGGCGGAGCTCCGGCGCTTCCCCTCCGGGTCGCAGAACCGGCCTTTGAAAGTTCCCCCGCCCCGGTCCTCTCCGAGATCTCTGGCAATCCCTAGTCCCACAGGGCGGGCAACGGCAGCTGGGGGTCGCCCCGCCCTCTGGGCTTCTCTCCGGGCCTCTCCCGGAGCCGTGACTGCTCAGCGTGGCCCCTCTGCTAACGGCAGACAGAGAGTTTTGTCTGCTGCCCGGGCGGAGCTCCGGCGCTTCCCCTCCGGGTCGCAGAACCGGCCTTTGAAAGTTCCCCCGCCCCGGTCCTCTCCGAGATCTCCGGCAATCCCTAGTCCCACGGGGCGGGCAACGGCAGCTGGGAGACCTCCGTGCCTTCCATGTCTCTCTCTGGGACCCTCCGGGCGCCCCGAGCACCAGGCTGGGTCTCCCCGCCAATGGCGGGGAGAGACTCTCCCCGTGGGCTCAGGTGTGCAACTCCAAAGTTTCCCTCTGCGTTTAGGAGTAATTGCGGGGGGTTTAGGTAGGGTTCTGGTCACCTGTTTCCACCGTCGCTCCTCTGTTGTGTTCTCGCTCCTGCCCTAGATGTGTGTGGATCCTCTGGGGGCGTCCGTTGGAAGAAAGCCGCTTGCGGGTACTAGGCTGCCCGTCGGGGTCGGAGAGTTTTCACCTATTTCCACATCCTCCCGGAGGAAAGTCCATCCGCCTTCCGATGTATAGTCGCGTGGGTGTCTCAGACGTCCTGAGATGCTGTCTGGATATCCTTTGTCAAGCGATAAGTGTCCAAATAATTGTAGACTCGAAGGGCGAGAGACAAAGAGGACTACTCACGGCGCCATCTTGGCTCTCCCTCTGTATGTGAACTCTTTAGAACCGTTAATAATAAAATGCCATATTAATATTAGCTGTTATTATTTATGTACTAAAATAGTGAATGAGCGAGTGAGAGGGACAGATGGACAGACGGACACACTAGCATACTTAGAATTCACTGGTAGAGGAAATGGTCTCTTAGAGTATCAAGCGAGTGAAACAACTTGGTAAACTTTAATGAGGAATATGATCACTAGATGTTTGCTTTTTTCCTCTACTATTTTTTAATTTTTAAAAATTATTGAGGTGAAATTCACATAACAAAATTGACTATTTAAAGTGAACAATTCACAGGCATTTAGTATATTCACAATGTTGTGCAACCCCAACCTCTTTCTAGTTCCAAAACATTTCTTTCATTCCAAAGTAAAACCCTGTACCCATTAGTCACTTTCTCCCCATTTCCCCCTTCCCTGCAGCCCATGACAACCACCAATCTGCATTCTGTCTGTAGGATTTATTTATCCTGGATGTTTCATATAAATGAAATCATACAATATGTGACCTTTCCTGTCTGGCTTCTTTGACTTAGTACGATGTCTTGGAGGTTCATCCACGTTGTAGCAGGTATCAGTACTTCATTCCTTTTTATGGCTAATATTCTATTATATGTATATGTCACAATTTGTTTATCTGTTCATCTGCTGATGGACACTTGGGTTGTTTTAACATTTTGGCTATTGCAAATAGTGCTGCTATGAATACATCTTTATTTTTACCAAATAATAGTTTCTTCTGTTAACAGTGGTTTATTTATTATAGAAAATTCAGAAAATGCAGAAATACAAATAATCCCAATTTACATTTTGCTATAGGTCCTTTCAGTACTTTTTTGATGCATATATATATATATATGTATATATATATATAAAAACACAGCTGTATACAAAAACATGCTTTCTTGAAAGAAAAGTTGGGAATCGTTATACATTGTTTTATGGCAGTATTTACTATTTAACATTTTTGAATATTTTCTGATGTCTATAAGTATTCCGGTACATCATGATTTTTAATAAACAATTTATTTTCCTAATTTCTATTGATAAAAGTTTAGCTTTTGACCTATGTTTTAAATAATGTTGCAATGAATATCCCTTTATATGAAATACTGCTTAATTATTTTTTAAGGATAAAGTCCTAGGAGTAGAACTGTTTTGTCAAAGAGTAAATACTTTGAAAGCTTTTGATGCACACTGCCAAATTTCCCTCCAGAAATGTTAGACTGATTTACATTCCTCCCGGGATATTTGAGTGTCTGTTTCCTCTTCTATCCGCTCATTTTTAAAATTCATAATCATTGCCATTTTAACAAAAATGGCAGGTATCTATATTGTATTTTTTTGTTTCTATTCATATAAAACATTTTCCCATATGTTTATTGTTTTCTTCCTTTTGTGAATGCCTGCTTCATGACCTTTGTCTTTTTCTTAAGTAGAATTTAAAATATATATATTATATATATATATATAATGAAGGTATAAGTCTTGACAATCTGTTAAAAATGTTTTTTCCTAGTTTGCTACTTGTCTTCTCATTTTGTCTGTGATATTTTGCTCACCGGGGCCTTATAAGTCTTTATGTAGTGAAATCTGTCATTCTTTGCTTTTTTCGATTTCTGCCTTTGCTCACATGTTTTTCTAAGTCTTCCTGAGGTGATTGGTATATGAGTTTGATAATGAGCAAAAATCCTATATTGTCTTGTATGAATGTGGTTTAAAACTTAAATCGTTCACAAATGCTGCTTGTCTCAGTATTTATTCTACGTACGAACTTTCTCCAGTGACAGAAAAAACTGCAATTAACTGAGAGCGTCTTGAACCATCAGCCTAGGATCTTCTGTTATTACTTTAGAGACGGACATAGATCACTAGAAAATTAGGGTACATCTGGGATTTCTTCGGGGAACCCATTTCCACGGCTTGTGCTCGAGTCAGAACAAATTCACTTAGTCGTCTCTCCCTGGTTTCTCTGTGTCCAGAGCCTTATGACTTGCATTGACTTTTGAGGTACTCAGATCCTTGTTCATCAAAGAAAGATTGAATTTTGTTCTTCATACTCCATTTACCTGTACAGGAAATTGCGCTGGTTCATTTTTGAGGGGACATTGTTTTTATGCTTTGAAAATCATTTAACTAGAACATCTTATTTTTTAGACATCCCAATTCATTTGTCTTTATTATACATAGGTAAAATATTCTTACAGCTTAGGTAAACAAATGATGTGAATTGATGCTAGCCTAGGTAAGCATCTAGCATTTTTCTTGCGTTAAATGTCTGAGTTGAAAGTGACTTTTCCGGTGGTATGAAATGGAACATCGGTTTACTTCAGACTGAGGATGTTAATGACAAGTCATTTAGTTTTTATCTACTTGTTTTTGTATTTTACTTCTGAATGATCTGTTTTATTCTTTGTACAAAAATAATACATATTTATTATTAAGTAAATTGGGAAATATAAGCAAGTCAAACATGCTAAGATGATTACTGTTAATGCCTTTGTATATATCCCTTCAGATCCTTTTCATATATATGCAGTCATTCATGCATTTTATAAAAATGGAATCATGTTAAACTAATCATATTATGAGCATCTTGCTGTGTCAGGGGCACGTATACAATTGATATATATAATTTGAAATAAGTGCACAGAATTCCACTGTGTGGATGTTTCAAAATATATTGCAGCAATTCCCCATTGTTGATTGTTAGAATGTTTTCTTCTTGCTGTTACATTTATGTTTATACCTTGTTGTAGCTATATCTTTTCTGTATCTAGATGTTTGTTTTTAGATACTTCCTTAGGACAAATTCCCCCAAATGGAATGGAATGTGTCCAATTTCTGAATCTTAAAAGGTTTTTTTGGGGGGAGGCGATAAATGAGATTGTCAGAACTGTAGAAGTCTAGACTGGGTGTCTTTTCAAATTTAATGCATGAAATCAAATAAAAATTTCTCTTCGGTGTAAAGGCATCGTATATCTTTCTGTTTTTCTCTCTGTGACAATTCATCTTCCACTTTATTTTCCTGACTGTGGAAAACAAATGTGAGAGGGTCAATAGGATAGGAATTCCGAAGATTTGCTTCCTATCTTTATTCTTCTTGGGAAGTTGGTCTTTTCTTTTTGATTACTTTTTGAGGACAACTTTTTAGAATGGAGGTTTCCATTCTTCTAACCGTGTCTGGTCTGTCTCTTTGATAATTATAAAGTTTTTACTATTGGTATTACTGTTTGCTGATGATGATTCACCTTGTTCTCAACTTCTCCCTTCTCCTTTTCTATGGACATTAAGAGCCTACCTTGTGCAGTGGCTGGGCAAGATAATGGGAATAGAGAGAAGAGAGGTTCAGGGTCTCAGAATAGTCACGTAATCTGGTGTGTGAATACTTCAATAGGGTCAATTCTTCTTATATAATTGACAAAAGCAATTGGGACGTTAACTGTAAATTATTTGGGCCCTGCCCTGTTTTATATGATTTCTAATTATGTTGTATCCCCTTCCTTGCAAGGCTTAAAACTGTCTAACTTTGGGGCCGGCTCCGTGGCCCAGCAGTTAAGTTCGCGCGCTCTGCTTTGGCAGCCCGGAGTTTCTCCGATCCGGATCCTGGGTGCGGACATGGCACCGCTCATCAGGCCATGCTGAGGTGGTGTCCTACATGCCACAGCTAGAAGGACCCACAACTAAAAATACACAACTATGTACCGGGGGGATTTGAGGAGAAAAAGCAGAAAAAAAAGAGAAGATTGGCAACAGTTGTTAGCTCAGGTGCCTATCTTTAAAAAAAAAAAAAACTTTCTAGGGGCTGGCCCTGTGGCCGAGTGGTTAAGTTCGCCTGCTCCGCTGCAGGCGGCCCAGTGTTTCGTTGGTTCAAATCCTGGGTTGGTTCGAATCCTGGGTGCGGACATGGCACTGCTCATCAAATCACGCTGAGGCAGTGTCCCACATGCCACAACTAGAAGGACGCACAAAGAAGAATATACAACTATGTACTCTAGGGGGCTTTGGGGAGAAAAAGGAAAAAAATAAAAAAATCTTTAAAAAAAAAAAACAACAACTTTCTAACTTAGAACTTTATAATTTTATCAATCATAATCTCATTCTGAAAACAAAAATATAGTTTGGGGCTGAAATATTCCTATACACATAAACCCTAAGATACAGAACAGTTTCATTGTCATCAAAGTCTTTGAGAAATGATGACTGTTTCTCTACTTCTTAAAGGTTGAGAAGGAATTTTCTACCTGTTTGCTTTTGTGGGTTTAGATTTGTTCGTCTCAGGTTTCAGTTTCATAGTGAACCATTAAGCACAGAAAAGGGCGTACTACTAATGTAGGAAAGACTTGAGAGTGTGAAGGAAATCACACCTTCAGAGAGAGATTTCTTGCTCAGAAAGGAAATTGCTGCTGTTATTTCTAGCACTTTAATTAAAAGGCTGGCCAATGTAGACCTGTTGACTGATAAATAACTCACTTTAAGGAAACGTGTTGTCTAAAGCTCGAAGTAAAATATGAAATGTAGGGATATTCATTATTGTTAGAGAAAGATTTTTCTTTTTTGAAGCAGGAAGCTTTTCAAAACAGTTTTTATAGTTTTTGTTAGGAATTAAATGGTTGGTTTGTTGAAAAAACTTCAGGCAGAGAGTAGGAAAGAGCTGGGATTAAAATTGATGTCAGATAACTTCTGAAGCAGATAACCTATTTGTGTCCAATGACCTTTAGATATCGCATCGCAGTTCACAACCAATTTATCAATTTTATTTGTGATCTCAGATTTTGATAGAAAATATTCATGAAGATTGTTTTGATACAAGATTAAAGTCAAAAAGGAATTTTTTGCATATGTTGCAAAAATATTTACAAAACTATAAAAACAGACTTTATAATATACTACATGATTATTTTCATGCAGTTTTGTTTTAGTGTTTTCTCATGTAAATATAATTTTGTATTGTAGCTACCAAGAACTGTCTAATTACAGCACGTAAGAAAAAGTTCGCTAATTTCTTATATTAAATGGTTAATTTGTAGAAGTCAAAATTTAAAGTTTAAAAGATACACCCATACTTGCTTCACTAAAATGTTTTTGAGTTATTTCTTTAACCTTTGCATTATTTGTGAATCAAATTATTGTGACTGTATTTATGAACAGAGTCGATTCAGTATGACATTTGTGTGCTTGAAGTTCTGGAAATAAACTTGTGTTTAGCCATTACCTTTAGCTTCTTATTATAGCTACGTCTTAACAAAATCCAGTATTACTAGATAATTATCTGGAAATGTCATTTATTTAAGCACTTTTATGATATGCAGTTAATTCTTATTATTGGCAGTAGCTTTGGTCTGTAAAGTTGCCTCAAAGATGGAATGAGCAAATACTGACCCTTTGCTCCTAGGGAAAGTACAAGAGCCTCTGGTTACAGCATTTTTATCAACCCATCAAAACATAACCTTGTTTTCTGTGCGTTTCTGTTTAAAGACATCTTATTTAATATGTATTGTTAACTCATTAATAATGAAATCTTGTCCAATAACACTATAACTCACACCTGAAAGAAGCTTATCTAACACATGTACTTTCTCCATAAGGCACATAAGGCCCAGCCTTCTAGGAACACTAGACAGCACGTCAGCACTGTGTTTGGGACCGTTTTAAAGGGCAAAATCACCCAAATAAAACAAAAAAAGCAAAATACTTTGTGTGAAATATACTACAAAGAGGACACGTTTCCAGTATGAGAGCTGAAACAGGAAGGAGGGCGTCATCTTGTTTGACCTCAGCTGGGAATGTGCATGTTGGGCAACTCAAACTTTTTGCTGTTCTGTGCATGTCTGTGAATGATGGTGAAAGCAGCATGAGTATTGATTTTGGGGTTATAGATACATTTTACCAAGTAGGGGCATTCAGAAATATGGAATCTGCAAATGAGAATCTGTTGTAACCGTTTTGGTAGAAATTTTTCTAAAATAGAATTGAGTCTAATTTAAATTTGTCTTGATGCTATAGGCTTATCATTCTGAAGATGCTTATGAAGATAATAGAACATTTATTGAGCGTCTGTCATTGCTACTCCCAGTGTCTCTGACTCTACACCAGTGTCCCCAGTGGTTCTCCGTTATCTTCTTTATCACCTGCTCCTCCTCTACTCCATCCCTGCTGGGACTTCTCTCTTTTTTTTTTTTTTTTTTTTAAGGAAGATTAGCCCTGAGCTAACTGCAGCCAATCCTCCTCTTTTTGCTGAGGAAGCCTGGCCCTGAGCTAACATCCGTGCCCATCTTCCTCTACTTTATATGTGGGACGCCTACCACAGCATGGCTTGCCAAGGGGTGCCATGTCCGCACCCGGGATCCGAACTGGTGAACCCCGGGCCACCGAAACAGAACGTTAACTGCTACGCCACGGGGCCAGCTCCCCAGCTGGTACTTCTCAATGTGGCAATTTTAGGTATCTAACACCCTCATTCCCTTTCTTGCTGTTCCTAATTTGCTGTTTCCTATATCCTGGGGAAAATCTGCAGATTTTAGGAAAAAGCAGAAAACCACGGTCATTGAGTGATTAGGAATAGTTTTTAGACATGAGTTATATTCAGTAAACTTCAGTGTGACAATGAGAGAGGGGCTTTAGTACATTACTTTTGTGACAGTTATTTCCCCTCTGCCTGAGAGGCTTTTGTTTTGTTAGCATTTTGTTTTCCATGATGTATTAAGTGACTTAGAATACCAGAGTTTTTGCCATTAGATAAGTGGGGACGATCACTCAAGCTTGCTTTAATATCTTGAGCTTTATTCTTTCCTTTGAGATTGTACAAAAACTCTGATAGAAAGCAGACTTTTGGTCATTTTTGCATACATTCCCACTTACATTATCTTCATTTTATACAAATGGATGCTGAGGTCTGGAAACACCATCTGAATATCTTAGAGTAATAGCAGAGCTGATGAGGAAGTTTGCCAAACACTTCTTGACTCTCTGTGTTTGTTTCTGTGTATTAGGTGAAACAGCTACCTCTCCCAGTCTTGAAGGAGTGGCCTCATGTAGGAGATGAACCTTATCTTTCAGCCTTGCTCTAGCTCTCGGTTGGCTCTGGAACCTTTGTCCAAGCAGCCTGATTTATGTTTAATAGCTCCCAGTTGTTGAGGGAGTGCCAAGACCGGTCAGTGTTCCAAAGGGAGAGATCTCAGTCAACACCTAGTTTCAGGCTTTTGGAAGCCAGACCATCAGGTAGCAGCTTTAAAATATGCAAATATATACAGTCCTGTGGCACCACAATAGTAAATCCTGCTGGCCTCCAGACCCGGTGATCTAGAGGTGTCCCCTGTGCAATAGTTGCAAAAATCAGGCTCCAGATGAGTATATAATCTTTTCTGGGAGGTACCAGTGAGCTGCAGTGAGGTAGAGGAAGAGCGTAAGATGGCACCTCCAGGCCTCCATTCTCCGCAAGCAGCTCTGCAGCATCTAGAGGTGTGCCAATCCTGAAGTCTGCCCCTCAGGCCAAAGCTCACGACAAGTCAATAGGCCTCTTTCACAGGAAGACTAGTGGTGTGTTGCAGTGTGCTGTCTATGCAGTACCTTGGGGGTGGGAGCCTGCTAAGAACTGTATCTCTGATTGTTACAGTCCCGTGGGACCTAGGAACGCAAGCCCCTCTGGCCACCAGAGTCAGGGGATTAAGGAGTGTCCCCTGTGCAGTAGCCACAAAAAACCAGGGCATCAGATGTAAAAACTAGGGCATTAGACCCGTGTAAGAGTTTCCCTCACAGATACTGGCACTCTGGAGTGTGGTAGAGGGAGAGCATGAAGACAGTACTCACCTTCTGAGGTCTCTGGAAAGGTTTACATTTAGCCCTTAGATAGCCAAACACTTCTTTGTGCTCTGTTCCATGGCAACATTAACATATTTGCATAATTTTGTGCTTTACTTCCTTGCAGGCCAGCTTTAGAATTTTTGTGGTCAATCTTCTAGAGGATTTTCTAGCTATTAAATTTTTGGATTTTAGACTACTGCCTTGCCCTCTGGTCTGTTCAGCAGCGGCATGCTGTGTGAACTTTCTTCTTTTCTAGAACAGTTGCAGATTTAAAGCTACCTTCTGCCAAAGGACCCATTTCAGATATGACTTTTGTTATACTTTGTTCATTCCAGTTAGAATGTTCTTTTTAATCTCTGCCACATTAGATTTAGCTTCTGTCATATTTTGTTGCAGTGCAGTTATCTGTTCAGAGTGTTACGTATACATGTTCTAAATGCAAAAATGATCACTAGCTCAGGATAGAGAGACATGATATAATTGAATAAAAATTTACTGATTGCATCTAGAAAGTGTAGATCTATACTGTTTAAAACTGTAGCCACTAGCCACATGTAGCTACTGACCACTTGAAATGTGGCTAGTCCAAACTAAGATGTACTATAAGTGTAAAATACACACTGGATTTAGAACAAATAAAAGAATGTGTTTTCCTATTGATATTTTTATATGATTACATCTTTAAATAATATAGTAGGTTAAATATATTACTATAATTAATTTTACCTGTTTCTTTTTTAATGTGCTACTAGAAAACAAAATTACATATGTGACTCACATTTGAGGCTTATATGATATTTCTATTGGATAGTAAACACTATACAACTGGTATAGAGGTTGTGCCAGATGTTTAAAATGTATAGACCTTGTCTCTTATTTCCTTCTCTCGTCTTTCCTACCTTCTTATAAATATAGCTGTGATGTTGTCCTGTTGCATAGAAGGTAAGAAATATAATAAGCTTATATTCAATGATTAACTCCCTAGTCACCCAGTGCCACATTTCTCATAGTTGTTGTTCACTCCTGTGACAGCTCCCAAGATACCAAATTAGTAAAAGATAAAATGAGACCATAATTTTTATGTGATGAAGTTAAGCCATTGGCAATGTTGAGAACTCACCAAACATGTATTGAAAACATGTATTGAGAGTCTCCTAAAAGGAGTTTGGAATAAATATCAGCAATCTTTGCTCAAGTATGAGTTCTTCTGAAATTTGTTACTGTCAGTCAGTAAGAACTGAATGTTACCAGAGTGTTAGCAGTATTATGAATTTTAAAAAGCTGGATGATATTTTCAGGTATACAGAGGTAGACTCAGTCCAGGAAATGTTCTTTCCTTTATTATTTTGCTTGGTATAACGTCAAGCACATTGTTTATTTGTGAACTTGTTTTGTGGCAATATTTTTAAATTTCTAAAGCCTGTATTATAAAAACAACATTTTACTCATATAAATGTGGACAATGCAAAATTATATATCTAATTTTAATATAATGTCTATCATAAGCGAGTCTATATCCAATGTACGATATATTCTATACTAATATGTAGTCTCTTAACAGACAATAATTGAGCCTGCATAAGGACTTTTAGGCAGCAATGGCATTCAATCTCTAATATTTGCTGGTACTTTTAATGTTTAAATGAAAAAATGTTTGTAATTAAAAAAAGAAAAGGCTCATCCACTTACTTTGTGATTGTAGGGGGAAACAGTCTATTCTGGCTCAGAAACAAGGTTGATTTAGTGATCATTACAGTGCTCTTTGTCAGTTTTTCCTCAAAGAGCTACTTTGACTTGTATCATTTCTTCTGAACATTTTGCTAAAGGTGTCTTCTTTGGATTCCCATTTATTCCATGGGATTGGTTTTAGATTTGTTTAATTTTATTAGGCGAAGAAGTGACTTGGTACTAAATAATTGATAGTTTAATTTCTTGTTCATCACAACTGAGCAACTTGGGTGCTTATTTGTGCTGTTTTTCTCTGTGCTGGATCTTTGAAATATCACTGAGTTAGAAGAGTTAACCAAGTTAGACTGAGTGAGAATGTCACCAAGTTAGACTGAGCTAGCACTGAGGTCTAAGTCAGTCCTTCTTTACCCCATGTGGCTTTTTCAATCTTTTTTTTTTTGGTCAAAAAAGAACTTTAAAAAAGTTATGTTTTGTCACTTTTCTTTGTTTGATTTTCTAGTGATTTTATTGTGATTTATTAGTGTTCCCTCTCCATCACTGTCCCCTAAACCTCACCCAGGAATATTTTTTATTCTGTCGTTTTTTTTAGGAGGCCTCAGTAACTGCATATATTAAATTAGAAAGTTTAGGTTTATTTCTTCCATTAATAAACTATGTGTAGTTATAGGCTGGAACATACTCTGGAAGGTGAATGGTTTCTGAGTTCTGCTGTCTTACCAATTGCTTTATGATGTTTAAGAATAATAGCTACCATTGAATGCATATTTGGAAACACAGTTAACCTATACTGTGCCTTTGTGTGAATTAAAAAAGAGGATGAGGTGTGGGCATGGCTTTCAGCAGTGCACATGACTTCATCAGGGCAGTATCGGCTGCATTTTAAGACTCCACTAATCCCCCTCAGGAGGGTATGTTCAAACTGCACAGCCACACAAGGATTCCCTGTGGAGTATCTTATGTACAGTATATAATTTAATTGTTCAGATGTTTCATATCCACTCATGCATCAAATCCAACTGCTAATACTTATTTTACTAGAAATATTTATCTTTATTACCTCTTATAATTTTTATTTCCACAGATGAGGAAAATAACTTGCACAGTGACGCATAGCTGGTAAATGGGAGAGAGGGGAGTCACTCCTAGATTGGTGTTGCTCAGAGTCTGTGCTCTTATCCACCATCACCTAATTTCTATACTCGTTTTATGGCCAGAAGTTAAGAGAAGTAAAGATAGACAATCTATAATCACTGGCTGGATGCTGTTGGTTGTCACATTATGGCATGTAGTAAGATTAATGGAAATTTATATGTATCTTCATTCTTTCTTGTGTTTGACAACTTTAAAGAGTTTTTGGTAGTGTCTTATATTGAATTTCCATTGGTTTTATTATTTATAAACTATTATAGCTCCTGTCTATGTGTTGTGTGGATTGTGTGATAGTATTATCCTTAGAGAAATAGTAAGAGGGTGGCAGCATGAGGCTCTTCTCTCTTCTACTCTAAGGTTCATCTCTCCTATCTTCTCTTAAAATCAGAGAAATTCTTAGTGAATTCAAGTTTAAAGAGTTCTTGGTGGCCTTTAGTAGAAATGTAATAGAAATGTGTTATATTGTTTAGCTTTTCCCAGACAAAAGTGGGGATGCTTAGCCTTCCCATTTGCAGCTTATCATTTTAGTTCTTTGCTAATGTGAACACAGCTGAAAGTCATAGATTGTTCTTCCAACAGTATGTTTCTACTCCCTACATTGGGGCTCTATTTTACTCCATTCATATTTCTAAAAACAGCTTAGCCCTGCTTGAGTCCTAATTTCAAAGCTTTCCAATTGCAAAGCTGGCAAGACTATTGTCTGGGGTGGGAAGTATCAAGAATCTTGCTTTTAGTCCCCTCCACACCCCGCTTTGCCCCCCCCCCCACCGCCAAGGTGAAGAACGTATTTGTTTATACGATTTAAAACTAGTTGTAGAATGCTGATATGTAGGACATATTAAATGTAAATTCCACTGTGAAGTTTGACAGTAGCCACAGGCACAGATTTTATTTTTGAATCTGAAAAAAAAGACTTTTAGAGAATTGCTTTGAATTTGGGCTTTTTCTTCTTTTTTTAAAATGTATTTACATGGAAAGAAGCTTCAAAGTTAGTGTTTATAAAAAGGGTTTTTTACCATGAGATTTTAAAGGGTGTTCTTTAAAGCTTTCCTATGTTTATTGGAGAAAAACAGAAAAGCTAATAAACCTGTACAAATATCTTCCTTCTAGTGTGGAGACTGTTAAAAGGCTGCTTTCAAGGTAAACTTATAGGGGCTGGCCCTGTGGCCAAGTGGTGAAGTTCGTGCGCTCCGCTTCGGTGGCCCAGGGTTTCACAGGTTTGGATCCTGGGCGTGGACATGGCACCACTCATCAGGCGGCCTCCCATGTAGCACAACCAGAAGGACCTACAGCTGGAATATAAAACTATGGGGGCTTTGGGGAGAGAAAGAAGAAAAAAAAAAGATTGGCAACAGATGTTAGCTCAGGTGCCAATCTTTAAAAAAGGAAAAAAGATATAAAACACTTTGTGAGCACACCATGCTTATTAGCTTGCTTGACAGCCAGTCGTTACCTTGAGCCTTTTTATCACTAGGGGTGAGAAGATCAGAGAAAGGGTTTAGGAACACCAGTCTGTTTCTGCCTCCCCTGTACAGACCCTTATTCCCACTTTCCTGGACTGTTGGATTAGCCTCTTGCCTGACTTTCTGTGTGAAATACCCATTCCTTCCCCATCTTTCCTTATCCTAAAGCACTGGGGCACTCCACTGGCTAAAAATACACCTCTGGCATTCAAAGCTCCTATAGGTATTTTTCTGTCCTGAAGGTATTTTTCTAGTATTTTTTTTCATATTGCTCCTTCTCACACTCTCTACTCCTAAGCTAAACTGTCTCCTCACAATTCCTGCAGTAAATCTTGCAATTTGCTCCTCAGTGCATTTCTCCATAATATTTCCACTGTGTGGAAGACCTGCCTGCTTCATTCCCTACTTCTGTTCCATTTGTTGAAATCCTACCTGTAGATTAAATCTCTACCTCCTGCGTGAAGCTACTGTGAGATCTTCCAGACAGAGGCCAGTGCTCCCTCTGCTTACCTGTTAAACTTGTACCTTAATTATAGTAATGATCCCAATTCATCTTGCATGCTGATTAGTTGAGTTCATGTCTTATCTGCCCTAGGCTGAAGATAAATGCTTATGTCTCATAGGTCTTTTTTAATTTTTCACCTAGCAATGCTTAACAAAAATTGTGGATGCAAATATTTTTTGATTCATGAATCAATGACTTCAGATATGTTCTCTTTCCTCCTAAATATCCTAAATTCAGTGTACTACTACTTGTGTATTGTTTTCCATTTATTAAATAGCTTTTCTCTGCCTTACTCATATTTCTCTGATTACTTTTTTTATTATTTTAAACTTACAGAAAAGTTGCAAGAACAGTACAAGGAACTCCTGTATGCCCTTTACCCAGATTCTCTAATTGTTTGTATTTTGCTCCAATTGCTTTATTTATTCTCTGTATGTGTTTGTACCATTTAAGACTAACTCAGAGACATTGTGTTTCTTTCCTAAGAACAAGATCGTTCTCTGACACAACCGTAGTATAATGATCAAAATCAGGATATTTTACATTGACATTTTATTCCTATCTAATATATAGATCATATTCAAATTTCATCGGTTCCAATAATGACCTTTATAGCTTTTTTTCCCAGTCCGATGCATAGTTTGCATTTTGTTGTCATGTCTCTTTACTCTTCTTCAGTCTGGAACTGTTCCTCAGTCTTATCTTTCTTGATTTTGACATTTCTGAAGACTGCAGTTATTTTGTAGAATGTCCCTTAAATTGGGTTTGTGGGATGTTTCTTCATGATCAAATTGAGTTTATATGTTTTTGACCCAAATAAGACATATAATATTATGTCCTTCCCAGTACATCCTTTCAGGAGGCACATGATATCAATTTGTGCCAGTATTGATGATAACTTTGACCATTTTGTTAAGTCTGCTGGGACCTTCCACTATAAAATTACTGTTTTCCCTTTGTAATCAATCAGTAATTTGTGGGTGATACATTTAGACTATATAAATATCCTGGTTCCCATCAAACTTCCAGTTTAGCAGCAGTTAATGGTTTTCTAACATCAATATTCCTTCTATGCTTGTTAGTTGACCTTCTATTGAGAAGAAGGCCTCTCCCTTATTTATTTATATCAGTATAGACTGATGGATTCTTATTTTAGTTGATACTTCTGATCATTTATTTTGATGCTCAAATTGGCCCAGATTCAGCCAATGAAAGCTCCTTCAAGCTAGCTATGATGTCACTCTTATCTGTTTGTTTTATTTTTTGAACATTTCCTTACTTTCTGGCACAGAATGTTCTAGGCTTATCATATACTTTTTTTTTTTTTAAAGATTTTATTTTTTTCCGTTTTCTCCCCAAAGCCCCCTGGTACACAGCTGTATATTCTTCGTTGTGGGTCCTTCTAGTTGTGGCATGTGGGACGCTGCCTCAGCGTGGTTTGATGAGCAGTGCCATGTCCGCGCCCAGGATTCGAACTGACGAAGCACTGGGCCGCCTGCAGCGGAGCGCGCAAACTTAACCACTCGGCCACGGGGCCAGCCCCTAGGCTTATCATATACTTTTTATGCTTCAGCCCTTGAATTAGACTTTTCTCCAAGGAGCCCTGATTCCTTTAATGGAGGATGGTATTTAGAAACAGATCTGGGAGCTAAGCATGTTTATTCTACTGGTATGATTTTTTCTAAATTTTCTTGGTAGATAAAGCTAGAAAATGTGAGCTTGTGTGTGTGTGTGTGTGTATATATATACATATATATCTGATTTAGTTCTGTATCTATCTGTTCATATTAACAACTACAAGTTTGTACTGGTAACTTCCAATAAAAAAACATAGGGTACATTCATGTCTTTTCCTTTCTATATTTGTAACTTCCTTTTCCAACAGTGAGAAACCTGGTTCAATTATACTCAGTGTATATGCTCATTTGCTCAAATCTAGAAAACACAGAAAGTAGTTTCAGAATTACCAGCCCATACCACTGCAAAAAGCAAATCTACTAACTAGAGTTCAATATTTATTTTTTTTTGAGGTACAATGTACACACAATCAAGCGCGCAAATCTGAAGTGTAGAATTCGGTTTTGACAAATGCACATATCTGTGTGAAACATATCTCTATCAAGATAGAGGAGTTTTTCATTGCTCGAAAAGCTCTTTTGTATTCCTTTCCAGTTAATTCTCTCTCCAATTTTTCTGACTGTTTAACCATACTTTAGTTTTGCCCATTCCATAACTTTATATAAACGGAATTATACTGCGCATATTTTTTGTATGTCTGCCTTCTTTCACTTAGCTTCATGTTTTTGAGATTCATTTACATTTTTATATATATATATCAGCAGTTCATTTCTTTTTATTGCTGAGCAGTATTCCCTTGTGTAATCGTACCACAGTTTGTTTATCCATTCTTCTGTTGATGGACATTTGAGTTGGTTCCACTTTTTAGCTCTTAGGAATAAAAAAGTGGCTGTGAATATTTTTGTACAAGTCTTCCTTGTGGAAATTTTATTTTTATATTTTTGGGGTAAAATCTTAGGAGTAGAATGGCTAGACCATTGGGTAGTGTTTATGTAACTGTGTAGGAAACTGCCAAACACTTTCTACAGTGGTCATTTTTCACCTCCACCTGCAAGATATGAGTGTTCCATTTGCTTCAGATCCTTGTCAACATTCTGAGTTTCACTCTACCTGATTGTAGCTGTTCCAGTGGATGTGTAGTAGTACCTCATTGTGATTTTCGTTTGCATTCCCCCGGGGGCCAATGAGGAAAGTCCATTTTTATGTGTGTATTGGTCATTTGTATTATCTTTCTCTGTGAAGTTTCTGTTGAAGTCTTGTGCTGATTTTAAATTTGATTGTTTTTCTTTTCATTATTGAGTTGTAGGAGCTCTTTATATATTCTGAATGTGAATTCTTTGCCAGAGTGTATTTTCAGAGGATTTTCTTCCAGTCTGTGACTTTGCTTGCTCTTTTTTCTCAATGTTATCTTTTGTTGAGCAGGAATTTTAAATTTCAATAAAGTCTAATTTACTTTTTTTCTGCTTTTATAATTGTTGCATTCGGTATCCTTCCAAAGAAATCTTTACCTGCCCCTCTGGTCATGAAGATATTCTCCTATTTTCTTCTAAATGTTTTATAGTTTTAACTTTAACATTTAGGGTGGGACCGGCCTGGTGGCACAGCGGTTAAGTGCGCATGTTCCGCTTCAGCAGCCCAGGGTTCGCTGGTTTGGATCCCAGGTGTGGACATAAGACTGCTTGGTACACCGTGCTGTGGTATGCATCCCACATATAAAGTAGAGGAAAATGGGCACGGATGTTAGCTCAGGGCTAATCTTCCTCAAAAACAACAACAACAACAAAAAAAAACATTTAGGGCTATGATCCATCTTGAATTAATCTTTTTGTATAGGTGTGACAATAGTGCTTGTGGTTTATTTACTTTTTCATATGAATATTCTATTGTTCTAGCACCATTTGTCGAAAGGACTCCTTTTTCCCCATTGAATTACTTTGGCATCCTTTTGGAAAATCAGTTGCCCATTCAAATATGAGTTCCCTGAATAATGTTAGTTAGAAACATGGCTTTGATTTTGATTGAGCTATTACTTTATATTTTCAACAGCATTCATAAAAACTTCACTCAGCTTTTACCTAGGGAAAATTTGTTACAGTTTGACCAGCCTTTTCGTCAAATGCCAGGATAAGTTGGTATGTTTTGCCCTGGGGTGAAATCTCTCACTGGGGTCTGGCACATGTGCTATTTGCTTTTCTCCACATTGTCCTTTTGACAATATAGCAAGCTTCCTGGGTAGTTTCTTTATCACCCTATTTAGAAAATATAGACTTTAATAATGTAGTACATCAGTCTTTCATTTTTATCCAAGTATTATGTGTGATGACGCTTATAGTAAGTAAATAAAGGCAGTTGGCATGCTTTTCTTTTTTCCCTTTTTTTTGTTCATCTGTTCAGTGTGGATGTATTAAGCTTCTATTATAAACTCCCTCACTGTGGGCCCATAGGATGAATGTCAAGTGGCTTTTTGTGATCACATTTCATAAACCCCTGGTAACATTTTAGAAGATAGACAGGGCTGAAATTTGCCATAATGGGTACCTGCACTCAGCCCATAAAATATGCACACACATGTGCAAGTACATTTTCCCTACTCCTTGGAAGAATTAGGGAGCTGCCTGGGAGATGTCATTACTAGTAGCTCTGGGCTGTTGCAAAGAGGAATCATAGCTCTCCTTCCGACTGCTTACTGTTTAGGACTCATTTTCCCAAGGTTAGCAATTTTCTTTTGTAGTCTAATATTTATCCTTTGGAGGAAAATATTTAAAATGGTGTTAGTTTTCTTTGCAGCTAGACCTTTTGTGTATAGCAGTTTTAGGGCTTCCTCTCCCATTAATATGTCCCGTGGCTTTCATGGCAAGAGTATGCTGTGTGTAATTAGGCGTGCAGCTGATGATGTGCCTCCAGTAGCCATCAGCATGCAACCTTGACAGTGTGTGTTAGAAAAAAATGTGTTGGGTGACTGTTGTTATCTCTAATCCACTGCAGCTAAGCAAGAATAATGGCAGATGACAGGGCAGGCAGGCTCAAGGCTCTCAGGAAGGGTTGTTTTCTGCAGCATCTTGTGTACAATGGCCTGTCATAGCTGCTTAGGCGTGGGGATGGGAGCTCCACATGGCTGACAAGGCACCAGCATTATGTTTGGAACGTGGACATGTATTGAATTTGTGTTAGCTTCTTTTGTAAGGCAAAGTGCAAGTACATAAGGAAATAAGTAATGTGTGTAAAAACATTGATTTTTGTTTCATACTGGGGCACAGAGGCCAGGTCTGTTCTCTGCTCTGGTGTTCAAACCGGGGGCTGCTCCTTAGCCTGCAGCTATTTGCATTCATTTTGGAAACGAGCACATTCTTCCTTTGTTATCCTCCCCCATCCAGGACAGGGGGAATCTGTTGTTGTATCCATTGTTTGTGAGAAACAGTTTTACTTAATTATCTTCTTTGCTGCTAGAGGTCTGACTTGGCACTCTCCCTTTTGAAAGGATAATAGGACTCTATGCTGTTAATTCGTTTTAATTAGTGAGCTCCTGGCACAGCCAGCGCCTCACACTTAGCTCTGTAGATGGCTTTGTAGATAAGACCCACTACAACAGAGTGAGGAGCCTGCATGTCCCCTCATGTCCCCTTAGAGCCGTGTTCAACTCTCTCAGCCTCTGAGTGGGCTGCAGTATTTTTTCAACACTGTTATTCCAGTCTGATTCTGCCACCATGGCACAGACTGCTTTCTAGGTTACTTCATGTGGTTCCTTTGTCTTGTACCTTTCCCAGCTTTGGGGAGAAACCAGCTCTTGACTCCAGCATAGCACAGCTTGCATTCTGAGAGAATGCTTTATTTCACGCTTGATTCTCAGAGCTCCAGCTCCTTCATTTTAACACGAGGCATTTGAACCATGATAGGCTTTCAGGCACTTTTGAGTTCAAAGTTTAGAATCCTCACTGAATGCTGAGGTTCTGGAGATCATAAGCCATAACATCAGAAATCCAGGACCTAAGGAAAAGGGGCCTTTGACTGGTACCGTGTGTGTTATGGCCTTGGGAGAGGGTGAGTCCAGCTGGTCCCTGCAATGTCAGTCTATCTTTGGCTTTGTAAAAATGCAGGACAGGCCTTCTAGCATCCCACTTCTCCCTTATCCTTTTTGGAAAATGAACAGGGTAGTATTCTCTCTTCGCATATTAACATGTGTTTTTGAAGCTTTACAGTTTTAAAAATGCTTTCATTAGTCTCTGTCACTCTGTGCAGTGTGCTGGGCCGATGGTATTATTTTCTTTTGAGGAATGTAAACCCAGCCTCTGAGAGGTTAGGTGACTATCCCACCCATTGTCACCCTGCTGGTACATGCTAAGGCTGGAGGTGGGAGTCTAGGTTTCTAACTCCTGATACTAAAGGTGTCACATGGTGATGTGTGATAACACTAAGAGATGCCCTTGCCGATTCCCCTTTGCTCTGGAGACAGCTCACAGTTTAGAGCATAAGGAGATACACTCCTTGTATTTTAGATCAGAGAAATGCCCTATGTGACCAGTCACACAAAGCAGGGCCTGCTAAGAAAGGGTAGACCTGTAGAATTTGTATAACTCTCTATTCACCCATCTGTGTAGGAATAGAAAGCCTCTGGGGAGACCAAGGTTGTGATGTTGTAATTACCTCTTTCTGTCCTCTCAGGAGGACATGTCTCTCTCTCCAAAACCAAGCCCCCAAAGCCATGGAGAACATCTAGTCCAGCGTGTAGCATGGGAGGTTTTGAAGGAGTGTGGTTCAATTCTCACCTGAAGTTACCATTGGCTGGCAACTCACAGAAGTGCCTGGGGTTAAGGATGCGGCACTTGCTTGAGTGGTAGGCATTGGTGGGCTGCCCTGGGAGATCTACCCCAACTAAGTGAGGAGGTACATCCTCAGTGAGGGATTGTTCTGCTTACCACTAGTGGGGTCTAGAGGTGATGCAAAAACTCCCCTCTCAGCATCTCGTGTGCCTTTGTGGAGGGAATGATGCCTAGTAGCATGCTTCGCCTACACCAAGAATACCTGTTTGGTAGAAGGCAAATGTGTTTAGCATTCACATAGGGCAACAGACCATGCTGATGGCAACAGTTATTTGTCATGGGCATCAGATGGAGAAGTAGCAGTGGCTAACAGAATGGGGACTGCTGCTAGAATGAGCAAGCGCCATCCCAGCTTTCCTCCACCCCCTTGCTTTCTCCTTGCTGTCCTCAAAAGAGCCAGTCTAGAGGCAGGGAGGCAAGGGAGCAGGCCACACGCTCCCCATCTCAGGAGGGAACTAGTCACTGTGCACAAGTGCAATCTGTGTTAGAAGGGACGGGCACCCTGGCTTTAAACTGAAGGGGTCTAATTTTTAAACTAGAAGTAACTGGAAACATTATTGGATTGGACTGAGATATCTCTAATTGGCAAGTTAAAGTTTGACCTTTGCCCAGCTGGATGGGATCCTTGATTTCTTGATTGGTAACATTTAATGAAAAAAATAAAGCACTGTGTTGAGACTCTTCAGCCAAATCTGACAGAGTGGGTCAGCATTGCCTTGTGGCTCTGGTGGATCACAGTTTACCCCATTAAGTTCAGATGTGCGTGGAAAATAGCGCTGCTTCATTTTTCACAGCTGAGTCTCCTCAATCTCTCTAATAACACATCTACCCCTTCTGGGACGTTAGCTTGATTGAGGGAGCTTTAGACACACTTGTCTCACGGTTGCTCGCACACCTTCCTTTTTTCCTCACAATAATTTGAGAGCCTGGTGTAGTGGGCTTTCTACTTCTTTCAATTGGACCAAGGTTTCTTTTATGTCATTTCCTGGCAGAATGGTTTCCAAGGATCCTAATTTATGGAAGAAAACAATAAACAATACACTATTATCCCTATTACACATTGTCTCATTTAATCTTCCCCAATTCTGAGCTACAATATTTCTGTTTATAAATGAAGAATCTTTTCTAGATGAAGCTCAGAGAAGTCAAGGAAATCTCCCAGGTCACACATCTAGTAAGAGACAGAGCTGAGATTTAGACTGCTTGCTCCATTATCCTGCCACCTATTTTCCTCTCTACAACGTGCCCTTATTCTAGGTCAGCACTCTTTACAGGGTACACCAACGTCGCCAGACAGCAGTGCAGCTACTTTTTGATATGGGTCAGTGAATGATGTGTTGTTCTCTTGATTGAAAACATTGAAATGATAGTGCTTTTCCTACATTTTTAATTAGCTAAGCTTGTGGTGTGAAGCCAACGACTGGGATTCATTTCCTCTTGTATATTCTCTACAATATGCGGAATGTGGTTGGCACTTGCTTAGGTTAATAGCACAGGCAGAGAAATGACAGTAGTAGCAGCAAAATAAATGGCTGGCTCAGAACCCCCGGCAGGTCAGGGACATTGCAGGGCTGAGTCAGACACTGAGTCTGGGCCAGTGAATGAATCCATGCCACTCTTCTTTTCTAGACTTTTTCAGGCATCTCTGGCATGAATTATATTTACAAGACACCTTAATGTTTACTGGGAAAGAGGTTCAGGAGGTTTCTCTTGTCTGGTTTAGAAAATAACCCTTCACTCTATGGCTTGGGGGCAAGGAGGGGCTTTTCAAATAGCCACCCGTGAAGCCCACATTACCCGGGATGTGATGCTTTCACCTCGCGGCTCCTTTTACAAATGTCTCCCTTCCTGTCTTTTTTTCTTTTTTTAAACATGTAGTTTCCTAAGGGAGAGCCCAGCCTTTGTTGATGAGTATTAACCACGACAGTTTCACGAGGGGTGGTGTGATGGCTTGCAGGGATGGTCATCAAATGTCGCATTTAGCTTTCGATAGTTCATGCAGCATTTACCTTGCATATGGACACTAACGTGTTCCCTGTAAAGTTAATCTGGCTCTTTTCATGTATTTTTTAGTCAAATTCAGGAAGTCCCATATGGCACTGTTGTTTATTCTTGCATTATCTTTACTAGGTGTTGACATTTAGACCTGAAGTTGGTCTGTTCTGAAAACAAATGAAATATGAATGAGAATCATATCATGTGCATGGATCTTTGTTATGAAAATGCAATGAGTTTATCCTTAATGTGTTAGGCCATCAAATTATTCTAAACCACAGGAGTTTACATGGAGGAATAGAACCTCTTCAATGTAATCTAGATTCAGCCTCTTAAAACACAGGTGAGATATGGTGCTTAAACTGTAGTGAATGTTGCTATCATAGACAGCGCTTGTTATTGATCTGTTTTCCCTGGGGAAGCTCGGTGCTTTTGTAGGTGGTGTTGATAAAGCTGGGTATGCTGTCTCTAGAAGCTGTTGCATAATTCTAATGAACAGAGCCAAAAGGAGACACAGAATACATGATTGTGGGAACTGACTTAATTGTCTACTTCAAGCTATAATTTCAAATCATTTAAATTCTTTACGTTGTATTTTGTATACTCAATTGATTTTTATAGTTGAATAATCAATATGGTAATTGATAGAATATACCATTTACTAAAATAATTTGTTACCCTAGAGAGTTTAGTGATGGAGTTATACACTTTTCGTTTTAATTATTTCCCTTCTAAGGCTTTTGTTGTGGAACATTTCTTTATTCTTATAGCAGAGCAAAGTACAGAACATAGTGATTAAAACAAACTCTGTTTCTAAAAGATGCTAGAAAATCAAAATACTGAATACCCCATGCGAATCAAGTAGCATTACAGGTTTGATGTTCTTAAGTGGCTGCAGTGGGGAATGCCAAGGAAAGGCCATTGGTGCCAAAGTCGGGGCTTTGTCAGCTGTTTTTTTCTTGGCCAATATTGACTGGGTAATTTATTGGGTGTCTCTTTTTACTGCCCTTCCACAACTGAAAAATATGTATAATACTAGAAGTAGGAAGACAGGGAGTGGAAATGAAACCAATTTGGCACTTTGCTGTTGTTAACCTCATGGATTATGTAAATACATTTAAGAAAAAAATTTCTTAAGCTGTGAAAGCTCCAGAACGCTTCATTAACCACTACTTTCTATGAACTATCACTTTCCTACATCTTTAGCTTGATGTTGCTGTTAATTATGAGACATTATAGTTTCCTCAGTTTCTTTGAAAAAATGAAACTATGGAATACTAAAAAATATTTGGTAGGACAGATTGTTTTATATACATATTTACATTTGGTTTATGAAAATTTGATGATCGGTAAATCAAAATTGCCATATACTGTAAGTCTATAGTTTCTATTAGCCTGAATAGAAGTCTAGAAAGTAGACTGGATGAATGGCTTTCAAACGGGATGTGTGAATTTGTTCTTCACGGGTACATTTGGCAATGTCTGAAGTCATTTTATTTTGGAGGAAGATTAGCACTGAGCTAACATCTGCTGCCAATCCTCCTCTTTTTTGCTGAGGAAGACTGGCCCTGAGCTAACATCCATGCCCATCTTCCTCTACTTTATGTGTGGGACGCCTACCACAGCATGGCTTGATAAGTGGTGTGTAGGTCCATACCCAGGATCTGAACCGGCAAACCCTGGGCCGCCGAAGTGGAACGTGCAAACCCAATTGCTGCACCACCGGGCCGGCCCTGAAGTCATTTTTGATTGTTATGACTTGGGGGAGGGAGGTTTTGCTACTGGCATTTGGTGGGTAGATGTCAGGGATGCTGCAAAACATCCTGCAGTGCACAGGCAGCCCCCCATAGCAAATAACTATCTGGCCCAAAATGTCAGAAGTGCCACTTCTGGGAAACCCTGGAGTAGATGCAGAGGTAGGAAGTCCTGGAGTTGAATTCTGGCTCCATCACTCAATAATCCTCAAACATTGGGCAAAACTGCTTGACTTCTGTGAGCCTCAATTTCTTCTTTGCAGAAATGCAAACAGTGCTTCATCATCCACGAATTCTTTAACCTTGCCGTGCAGATCACTGTGAGCTAATGGATGTTAAAATGTTTTGTAAACTAAAGGAAAGACATGTACAAATTGTATGATAATATACTAAAACACATCTGAATGTTTTTATATTATTACTGTTTAACCAGAACAACTTCTTGATGAATTCTGAATTTTCTGTGTGATAATCTCTTGAAGTAGTAGGGCTTGTACTTACATTTCTTTTATATCTTCAAGTACAATGCCATGGATATAAAGGAACAGTATATTTTTGTTAATTATATACTTGCATATTGTAGACCTTCCATTAATGAAAATCTAGTCTTTTATTTGTTTGTCTCCCCTTGCATGGTGCTGTTTAATTCTGTCAGCTCCTAGATAGTGGGTCTAACTGCTCTCTAATTTCCTTGGAGATGTCAATCACATACCATGTGTTTCCTATATAAACCCATGCTGAAGGCTTTTTCATAGTGCTTCAGTACCCAAACTAACTGATTAGGTTGGGGTTTCTAGAGCAAATCACTTTGTGGTGCAACTGACTAGATGCATACTTGATAGAGAGATCCTTCTATGACCTGCAGGGATTTGGGTCCACATGTGATCTGGAGTAGGCCCAGAAATACCGTTGGTCAAGTGTCCACAGTGAGGAGGGACGCTCATAATAGTTCTTTAGTCAGATCAAGGATTGCAATCAGTTCTGGAGAGGATCTGGATTTCTTAACTTGATATGAAAGCCCATCAGCTTCCCAGGCTGTTAGTGAGGGTGGTGTTGATGATTCCATGTCTTCTCATGCCACTTGACCTACTTCTGCTTAAATTTTCCAAATGCATGGAGAAATTGGTGGATAAGTGAGGTTGGAGTTTTTAATGTTGAACATTCAAATCATTCCTGGAACCATTTAAGTCTGGTAGTCCTTATGAGACACAGAGGAAGAGTTCCTTTGGGCATAACGGATGAGCGGAGGGGGAGGCTGGCAGCTTCTGATCTCTTCTTTCTTAGTTGAAATCAGATTTAGTACTAATATGATAAATCCCTGGAGTACTGTATTGGCTTCTCTTTGTGGTGGCCATCTGCTTTCATTTAAATTTATATATGAATGCCACCTACTCATGGAGGCAGAATATTTAAGTGTATTTAGGTTTACTTGCCTGCTTCTTTCATTGGACAACATTGCTTCAAAAATGTGTACAGTACCCTCCACTCCAGATGCTTTATTCTAAACCCTTAAATACTCCTATGAAGTATGAAGTATGCAGAAAGCTACAAATTCCTTTTTTTCTTCCTGTTACTTGATTTAATTATAGAGATAGCTAACTACGGGAAAAATTAGTGACACATTCAGAGAGAAATTTGTAGAGTAGTATATAAATAGTATAAAAAGCCTTATGAAAGTAAATGCTAAATATAGCTAAATTTGTGACTTTGCTTGATATTACTGAAGCTAACATCATACTTAGAATTAAAATTGTTTTAGGAGATAGTCAAAACTTATGAGTTGGTCCCAGGGTCTTGCCTATTTTACATTCAGAATGTATCTAGGAGGAAGTCGATTAGTATGACAGTTAATTTTATGTGTTAATTTGACTGGGCCATAGAATGCTCAGACTTTTGGTCAAACATTATTCTGGATGTGTCTATGAGGATTGTTTCTCGCTGAAGTTAACATTTGAGTCAGTAGATTGAGTAAAGCCGATTTGCCTCCCTGTTTTGGGTGGGCTGTATCCAATCAGTGAAAGGTCTACATAGACCAAAAAAGCTGATCTTCCTGTGAGTAAGAGGGAACTCCTTCTAGGCAGGAGTTTTTGGGTTTTTTTTTTTTAAAGATTCTTTTTTCTTTTCCTTTTTCTCCCCAAAACCCCCAGGTACACGGTTGCATACCCTTAGTTGTGGGTCCCTCCAGCTGTGGCATGCAGGACGCTGCCTCAGCATGGCTCTATGAGTGGTGCCATGTCCATGCCCAGGATCCAAACCGGCGAAACCCTGGGACGTCGAAGCGGAGTGTGCAAACTCAACCATTCGGCCACGGGGCCGACCCCCTAGGCAGGAGTTTTTGATCTTGATCTAGACTGCCTTGGTCTGGGACAACAGTTTTTTCCTGCCTTTGGGCTCCAACTAGAAAACATTAGTTCTTTCTGGGTCTTGAGACTGCCAGCTTTCTGACTGGAATTAAACTGTCAGCTCTCCTGGTTCTCTGCAAATTTTGGGATTTTTCAGCCTCCATAATTGCATGAGCCAATTCTTTATCTATCTATCTATCTATCTATCTATCTATCTATCTATCTATCTTTATCTATCTATCTATCTATCTAATCTATCTTTATCTATCTATCTATCTATCTATCTACCATTTCCTGTTGGTCCTGATTCTCTGGGGAACCCTGACTAATAAAATTAATATTTGCCAGGGGATGGGAAAAGGGATGAATAGGAAGTGACTAATAAGGGGTAAGGGGTTTTTTTTGGGATGATGAAAATGTTTTGTAATTCAGTAGTGGTGATGGTTGTACAACCTTGTGAATATACTAAAAACTACCTAATTGTACACTTTAAATTGGTGAATTTTATGGTATATGAATTATATTTCAATTAAAAAAAAGTCAGAATACATCTGGAATCCACTAATCTAGGCCACACCCTTTCCTCTCTTGCCTGAAGAACTGCATTAGCACCCTAGCTAGTGTCCCTGCTTTCCTACCTCCACTTTCATCGTCTGTTTGACAGCCAGTTTGCTCTTTCAAGAAATCAAAATCATTTCAAATTGTCCTCCTACTTCAGACTTTTTAATGGCTCCAATCGCACTGAGGACAAAATCCAAACTCCACAGTCTGCAAGACTCTACCTTCAGGCTTCTCTACTTCTCATTTCACGCCACTATTCTCCTAGTTCCCCAAAACTCGTAGTCAGATTTACCTCCTTTCTGTTCCTCGAAACCTCCCACCCCTGTTCTCCTCTGGGCTTTTGTAGTTGCTGGTCCTTCTGCTGGGAATGCTCTTCTTCAGGCTCCTTCTCTCTGTGGCTGGCCCTTCGTTTGGGTGGCCCACTCCTGCTCCCCATCCGTTGCTCTTCTTCCCAAATCACTGGCTCCATCTCATCCTTCAGGTCATATCATAAATGCCACCTTCTATGAGCAGTAGGTCACTCTGTTTGTTTCCAATTTATGTCTTAGCCTTAATAATCTGTTATTTTAGTCATTGATTTTTATCTGTAACTATAACATAAGTTTCCAAAGGTGAGGCTCCTATCTGGCTTGCTATTTTTCAGTTCCCTCCCATTTAGCTCAGTGGCTGGTTTCATTGTGGTTAAGGGTTTGGCTCTGGGAGGCAGATGGCTTGGTTTCCCTACATGGTCATTGTGATAATGTTACTTGTATTTCTTCTTCTGTAATGTGGGGATCTGTCTCGTGGAATTGTGAAAATTAGATAATTCATGTAAAGCAGTGGGAACAATACTTAGCGTATTAAGTGCTCGGTGATTTTAACTAGTAACATAATACATACTTGATGGTTGTTCAAAAAATGAATTAATCCACAAAAATAGACTCCTGGGGAGAATTGCTTTTAATGACTCTTCTCCTATATTTCAAATTTATTTGCTAGTTATATTCTTTTTCTTGAATCTTACTTATTTTATACTCTTTCTCTTGCTGCCATTTCCAACCCCCTGAGGCAAGTCAGTTTATATTTTTATAATAAGAATTGAGAGAGGAAACAAAATCACAAAAGGGTAACAGGCAGCCTGGCCTTACTCACGTGGCTAACATTAGGATGGAGCACAAAGCAGGTTGTAGCAGACCCAGTTGGTTGCTTCACCCATTTCCTCACTTCCACCTTCCTTTCCACTGCGGTTTTGTTTAGAAGACTACTATGTGCTTCTGGGAAAATAAGTCTCTATACAACTCCAGGAATACCTTCTGTTAGTCTAAGCTAGGACTCAGCCTACTACATAAAACTAAATCCAGCCCTCCACCAGGTTTTGTAAATATGGTTGGAACATAGCACCCCTTACTCATTTGTGATTGTTCTGCAATGGCAGAGTTAACAGTTTAACTATTAACTATTTATATAGTTACATAATTTTTTAATAGTTTGCTGATGACCAGTCTAAGCTAGTCTTGGAGATCCTCTTTTCCTTGCTAGTGATTAGAGGTGAGTATGTGGTGCTGTCTTGGCCAATGAGAAGTGAGAGGAACTTTCCGTAACCATAAGAAAGAAGAACTGAAAGAGATGATTCGTTAGTCTGTGTCTGGATAGTGTGTCATCCGGAGGTGATACTTGGAACTACCACAATCATCTTGTGGCCAGTTTAACGATGAAGCTGACAGAAAGGAAAAATAGTTAGAACCTAAGTCCTTGAGGACATACTTGAGCCATTGAATCAGTCAAGTCTGAAAAGTCTCCTACCTTGGTGGCTTCATGTTGACAAAATTTAGTTTTCTTGTTTAAGCCAGTTTGAGAAGATGTTTTCTGTTACTTGCAGCTCAAGGGAATTCTAAGGGATGTATTAGTACTTAACGTGTTGGAATGAATGAATGAGATGTGAGGCAGGAAGTGTATTTTGTCTCTTTTATTTTGATTATGGAGGAGTTGATTTATGGGCTGACTGCTAAGTGTATCTATAAAACTCAGATTTCTTTTTAGTACCAGCTGAAAAGTCAACTTTGTGTTACCACCATTCTCCCATCTAATTCCTGAGACACCAATCAGATTTTATTTTATTTTTACTGTATTGGCAGTGAAACTGCCCACTCTCCCACCTCAGCCATCCAAGCTCAGTGACTGGGGAAATTTCTTAGAAATGGCCTTCTTGTCATAAGGTGTTAGGAAGCCCTGAAAGGAAACTTCATCATATTTTGGACAAGGATTATTTAACCAGTTCAATTTTTTAAAAGTACATGTGTTAGTGGAACTATTCCTCAGGGTTGTGCATTTTATTCATGCTTTGCCACATCATTTAAGCATTTAAGATGATTGATGAGTACCTTATACTAATTTGATAGCTTTTATCTTAGAATTTCAAAACACTTGATAAATGACTTTGATTTACTCATTGTTATACTGCTTAATTCAACAGATTGTTTTACACTCATCTTTGCAACTCTCTGTGTCTTTGGAAGAAAGGAAAGTCTGATATGGTTTCCTCATTTCCCACGTGGGCATCTCATTTCTAGGGTTATTCTCCTGCCTTTCCTTCTGCGTATAGGGTAAAGGGATATGATTGATAATTATCAAAATTATCAATATTCACTGAATGTCTCTGCTGCTCTGGGCTCAGATGATACAAAGAGATATGAAACTTAATTCCTGCTCCCATAAGAGATTAAAATTTGGCCAGGAATGTTAGGTTTGTAATAAGAAAGGAAATCTGAGGAATCATATCAATGGTGCAGGTGAAAAAGCTAAGGGAGATCAAAGAGAGATTTTGATTTGGGATGGATTCCATTGAGAAGAGGTCTTAAGTGGGTTTGTAAGAAGAGGATTATTTAGCTGAATGATGTGTGGAGAGTGAGTGAGGTGATTAAGGGAGTTGTTCCCAATAGAGGGGGCAGATGAGCACCTCGTGCCTTTAGAGGTTAGTAATTAGACCACTTTGGCTGGAATGTTGGGATTATGTAAAAGTTGGATTTTGAGAAGGCTTTGAGGGCTAGATTATGGAGGAGTTGGGATGATGGACATGTGGTTTGGACTCTGTTACAATCATAAATCCATGATTGCTTTTGTAAACAATTGTGATTTATAAAAGAAAGTGAGTGGCAATAGTATAAGTCTAATTTAATATAAAATACAGTTATTAAAATGAGAGATTTATCATTAGTAACCAATAACTGTCCTCCAAATATTTGTAAGATTTCTCTAATTTTAATAACCAAGATGGATTATTTTTTTTCCTTCTTTTGAAGTTTTATCCTCAGTAGTTATGGTATAGTTTTCAAGAAACTCATTGTGTCTTGAATTCCTCTGTTTGTTCTAAACGGCAGGGCCATGTCTCATTCACTTTTATATTCCCAGCAATTACTCTGAGGTAGGCGATCACCATGTGATAGTTGAAGTGAACTCAGTTCTGGGTTCCAGTCACTTCATTTCATAGGATTTTGTTTCTACTCTCAATGAATCACTAGATTTTACAGTTGTAGCATTTTTAAGAGGATAGCGGATCATGACATTCTTCAATTGAAAAGATTTCAGGTGCTGTTTTAAAATTTATTCGGAATTTCCAAAATTTAACATTCTAAAATTATTTTGGATCAAAACATCAGTGAAGACATTGGATAAACTTTTTTTTAGAATTATATAGTTCTGTCCCCATAGCAGCATCAATAGGAGGAATTTCATCTTTTCATTTAATGTGCTTAGAGAGTCTTTTCTGGGAAAGACAAAGAGCATTTATTAGGGCTTAGTTAAAATTAGTTTTCCTAATTTTTCCACATGAATTTAGCTTAGGAAATAATGTGGGTCTAATTTCTTTTGTATAAGCTTATGGTCAATCTCCATTTTATTTGGATTTCATCCTGACTGAAGATTCTTAAACTATATCTAGGAACACTAGATTTTAGAAATTTCTTCTATTAGAAACTTTTTTTTAGTCAACTTCGTGTTATAGCAGCAGTTTACTCCACTTTCCTTCATTGATGGCACTATTTTTATTTACACATTGGAAAAATCATATGAGATAGTTCCCTGCCAATATTTATTATCCCCTCTTCCTTAGTGACAGAAACCTGGGCAGCATGCTTAGTTAAAAGACTCTTTCCCAGGCTTCTTTGCAGTTTGTGGCCATGGACCAAGTGTTGGCAAATGAGACATAAACAGATATGACAGATGGGATTTCCAGGAACTTTTTTTAAAAGGGAGAGGGTATTACCAATTGAGGCTGTTACCAGTTTCACCTCACTCTGGTGGGACTCTGACCCACATTCAGAGGAGCTCCGAGGAAAGGCCCGTGGGTGGGCCTTGTGCCCACAATCTGTCCCTTCCTCAGAGGATTCTTTTCTGTTCGGTGTTGCATATCTGAAACGAGACTGAAGCTGAGCGGTCAACAGCACAAGCTTTCATTCAATGGCCAAAGAATGGAGAAGTGGGGACTATGTTCACAAATCAACTTCTCAGCTCCTGGGGTGATTAGGCAGTTGTTGTAAGAGGTCTAGGTAAGGAAGGAGTGGAATATTCATAGTTATTTGGGGTAATATGCAGGCTTTTCTGGGGAACAAGGGTGCTACCCCTTTTCTTTCTTTCTTTAGTTACATCCTGCTGTTGCCATGGCAATTGTAAACTGTTTAGGTGCCATTGGGTGTGTTATGTAGCATGGTTATGTATTACAATGAGTGTATAATGAGCTGTGGGGTCTATGTCAGATCAAGTCAGACTGCCATCTTGCCTTCAACCAGTTTTAACTGGTTTTGACTATATCTTTCAGCCATCTCCTCCTTCCTCTTGTTGTGGTTTCCTGTAAGCTAAAGAGAACATGTTAGTTCTTCTGAGCAGGGTTGTGGTTAATGTCTTATGGGGCCAGGCGCCCGGATAACAAGGGCACACATTCTCTCCTCTTTGTCTTTAGATCTTTCGTCTTGCTAACTGTCATAAGAATATAATGGCGGGAGCTACAACAGCCATCTTGGATCATGAGGTGACCTTTAGGGTGGAAGTCAAGGGGGGTGAAGCAGAAAGAATGAAAGAGCGTCATGATATCATGAAACCCCCAAATCAACTCTGAGCTGCTTATTTGTTGCTTGCTTTTACCTAAGAGAAGAAACCCTGGCATAACAGAGCTGGGGCACATTTTCCCTACTGTCAGCAATAATTCTGTAATTACATTTTTAATCAGGAATATCACGCATGTGTTTTGAAAGTAAAAGACTGTAAATTTTTCTCACTGACCACACATATGATGATAATCACTAGAAATAATGAAGTCTGGAGGTGAGAACCTAGTTTCCTGGAAAGAAAGGCTGTGTGGTGTACTAGAGAAAACATTAGACCGAATATGATGTCTTGGAACGTTTGCCCCAGTTCTGTCACTGGTCAGCTATCCTGTAACATAGTTATTTAATAGCATGGACCTCTTGTTTCTTCACCTATAAAATGAATTGTCATCACTCTCCCAGTCGCCTGATTCAGTCATTCACCAAACGTTTGCTCTGTGCCCATTCTATGTGGGCTCTTTGCTAGTCTTTGGGACTTCCATAGCACTTAATCTGTGTCTTACCTTTTAGTACTCATTGCCTTCCATTATGATATATGGCAGATCTAAATATGATACATTTATAATAAATCTATGATTACATATTTTGATAAAATAATAAACACAGTGCTGGTGAGTTTATTTACAGCTCAGATGAATAAATTCCTTTTTTTTTTTAATGGCAAGTATATCCTATAGATGAAAGAAGCAAATATCATTTCCTTTGACAAATGTGATTTCCAAGTTTTGTGGCAATAACATGCTGTATAGTTAAAGGTTATGTTCCAGGGAGATTACATGAAATCTGTGTAATTAGCAGATGCGTAGCTTATTTCTTCTCTGCAAACACTGAAGAAAGGAACATTTTATGATAAGGGCCACAGACTATATAGATTTAAATTGAAATACGACCATTAACCCACCTAACTAGTTCTCTGACTTTGCTCTTTGTTCAGTGTGCTCTAGTGGTCCTTGAAAAAGAAAGAATCCTTAACCTCTTTTTTTATCTTCCTGAGAAGAGTAACAGCTAGTTCAACACCTCGAATTCTTAAGGAACTAAGATTTGCAACATTATTTCTTTGTGTGGCATCTCTTAAAATACTATTTTGATCAGTAATTTCTCTCTTAATTTTAACCAAGGCTGAATCAAGGTTTTGGGGGCTTATAATTTTATTCTGCAATGATAAAGGTGTACTATTTTCTTTATATTTAAAATTTGTAAATTTTCTGCTCCTTGGGACCTCAGTTTAAAGAATAGAATGTAGGGCATTCCACTTGAAACCTGAGGCAAAGAAGCAAGACACATACACAGACAACACGCATCAGAAATGGTGGTCAGAACGGCCACATCAGGATGAAGTGTGGGCTGAAACCGAAAATCACCTCTGCCTTGTGGATTTCTTTTCAGTTACTTCTGCATAAGTGATAGTAAGTAACATTGGCAATGACATGACAGTTTCTTTTCTTTAAATATAAAGGGCAAAAATATGTGCAAATGTTACTTTCAAAATGGGCTGTCCATTCTAGTGTGCTTGTTTGCATTTCCAATTGTTCAGACCACTTTGGAGTAAAGTAGCAGTGCCCAGCCCACCAAGCCTCCTCCTGCCCACCTGCTGCTGGCCGGTCTGCTTCAGGCGGTCCCGAATAGTGAGCCAGCGGAGCTGCCAGCCCATGTGCCAGAACCTCCTGTCTCTAAGAGGCACATGTTTTGTATCTGCATATTTTATTCTCTTCATTACAGCTAAACAAAAAGATATTTGGAGCCCAGAGCATATAGTTTGCATAATTTAAAAGGAAAATAAAGCCGTAATTGATTAAAATTGCATATTTAAAAAATATCTACAATCTGTTGGTTCACTAATTATGAAACTCTCACAAAAATAGATTATTGGTTAACCTTCGTGTGTTTATTTTATTTTAATAGCACAAGAGCATTTATGATGGGCTTTTGTGATTTTAGTTTATAGTTATTTATGGTTTTCTAACACTACATTAATTTGGGTCAGTTTCCACTTACATTGCTGGTATGGATGAGAGTAAAGTAAGTTTATTCATCTGAGCTTTGTCTGTTTCCTTAAAACTTCAGAGAGAATTTTATTTTTGGATAAGTGGAATGTATTTTGGTTCTTTGTTTCATGCAACACAATATGTACTGTGGATCAGTTGTGTGTGGTTTCAGGCTCCATAATAGGACTTGTGTGATTTATAGGTGGAGATGGCATCGTCCCTTCCCTTGGGTTGCTTAGATTCTCTAGAGGAAGGGAAACTTTCTTGCACAGATATGTAACAAGAATATGTTATTAACATTTTGATGCAGACATGCCTTTTGTTTTTTGCTGAGGAAGATTCACCTTGAGCTAACATCCGTGCCAATCTTCTTCTATTTTGTAGTATATGGGCCACCAGCAAAAGCATGGCTTCTAACATAGTGGTGTAGGTCTGCACCCAGGAACCAAACCCAGGCCGCTGAAGCAGAGTGCACCAAACTTAACCACTAGGCCACTGGGGCTGGCCCTAGATGTGCTTTTTGAAAACTATGCTTGAACTGTTTTGTAGTAATAGTGGCAATACTACCATAGGGGTTACTATGGTCCAGGCACTGTCCTAAGTACTTTCATATATATTAACTCATTTAATTTTCACAGCAATTCTTTGAAGAAGATACTATTATTACTCCTACTTCACAGATGACTAAAAGTTAAGCAACCTGCCCATTAATCAAATCAAGTCTAGTTTCAGATCCTGTACTTTTATCAACTACATAATTCTGCCTCTTGGTTGAAAGATAAATTATTGTGACCAAGAACATAGTTGTAAAGATATGATTTATTTCAACAAAGACCTGAAAATTCATTGCAGAGGCAATTGAAACAAACATTGAAGCAGGAGCATTTTAACGAAAATCTTAAGGGAGAACTTTGCTGAGGAAGATTCGCCCTGAGCCAGCATCTGTTGCCCATCTTCCTCTATTTTGTCTGTGAGCTGCTGTCATGTCATGGCCACTGATAGACAAGTGGTGTAGGTCTGTGCCTGGGAACCAAACTCGGGCTGCTGAAGTGGAGGGCGCTGAACTTAACCACTAGGCCACCAGGGCCGGCTGAGAACTTCACTTTTAAAATTTAATTTTTGAGAGGCTGATGATTTCCACAGTAACATCTGTGAGTCAAATACTTAATATATTTTAAAACAGGCCGTTATTGAAAGATTGTGAAGCCTTTATTAAAGCAGTATGTAATTCAATGATGTGATAATGTAGAAGAATTTTCAATACTCCTTTGAGTTCACTTTGATGAGATTTAGGTTCTCCAATAATGGAGCTCTGGAGCATATCCACGAGCCAATGGGGAATTACTGCTCATCACAGCTCAGCTCTCGTAGGTAAGGAGACTGCCCTGCAGCAGGGTCTTTGCTTTCTGGCATTAGGAAGAAGAGACTGAGTTCTGAAGGTGGTTCTGGAACTTTCAAAAGGAACTGTTGTCCTTTTGATATTATCTTGCCTGTAGGGGAGGAGATGTATTAAATGACATTTCAAGATGCCTTAAAGCCATAGCATCCTGTAGGGGACTGACCTAAGTGAAAGGTGTGAATGTTGCCTGGACCTAGATTTTCACTCATTATCAAGGACTTTGACAGACCTGATTGTACCTGAATTAGGTTTTGGACACAGGCTAATTTTTCTGCTTTAAGGTTGAAAGGGCTATTTGTTAACCCCACCTTAATTGCTTAGTATGTGGCTGAGTAACGATAATCACAATTGATTTAGATTCCTTCTTATCAAAAAAGGGACTCTGGGAATTCTTTTGCTTTTTTGTCTAGGTTAAATAAGTTTGGGCTTACTTAGATACTAGTGAGTGATGTAAAAGTAGAGTGAATTGGGGGGGAGTGTAAGGATGAACATTACTGTAACACTGGAGGGCTACATTGGTTTTTCAGAGAATGGTTACTATGGTTTCAAGTATGAACATTTGATTAGTTGCTCTTTATTACTGTATTGTGGAATTTGGATCCAATGAAAGGTACATTTTCTAATTATTAAGTTCTATAACACTATATTACTATTACAAAAAATGACATCAGTTGAATGGCAACATTTCTCATTTTTAAACTATAAGATTAATCTGGATCAGATGAATGGGACAGTCCTGCACAATGGAGATGGTCCCTACCAGGTAGTTGAGAAACATTGACTGATAAATCAAACTTCGTTGCTTTGAGTATTAGACTTGTCTCTGAAAGGGAAGAAATTATAAAAAGGTTGAACTTATTAGTCCGTGGGAGTCCAAAGTGTTGCAAATTTTTAGAAAGTTAATTCTGCTCACAAGCCTTGGTGTATGGGAGCTGGGGGTACAAGTGAGGAAAAATTAATTCTGGCTAGTGGAGCGTGAGTGAGGGAGAGAAGGATTCCCAGAAGGAGGTGCTTCCTGGATTGAAGCTTGCACAATGGCTAGGAGTTCACTTGGTGCCCAAAGCAGAGAAAGACTCTCCAGGTGGAGGGAATCCAATAAGAGGCTTAAGACAACTAGGGGCACTTATGGCTGGAGCACATGGTTTAGGGGCAGATGGTGGGAGATATAGCTAGAAGGTAGACAGGGCCAGATCATAAATGGTCTTGAATACCCTACTTCATCAATTCAGTGGATTCCTGGAGGCAGAATCCAGATCACAGTGAGTTGAGGGGTAAATGAGAGACAATAATGGGAGATAGTGTGTATAGACAACTCTTTCAGACAAGAAATGGAAAGGAGTTGGAGGGGCATATGAGATGTATCAGTAAGAGTCCTGGCAAGAAACAGCTCACAAAAAGTTCAACTCAACAGAATTTAGTACAGAAATTTTTTATGGAGATGTGGGCTGATTTTAAGGGAACCAACTACAGAGGCACTGGGAACAAGCAGGAACAGATCAGGAAGCTGTTAGCGCTCATAGGCCTAAAGGGACAAAGAGAGGGAAGGGTGTTATGGAAGCTTCCTCAGTGGCTGTGGAATACCTCCCTCTAGTCTTTTGCTGGTGCTTCCTATTGCATGAACATAACCAGAATCCAGAGGACAAACAAGCTTGAGTAATATAATCGAGAGAGGTCAGCCCCCCGGGCCTCACTAGGGGCAGATAAGGGTGGTGAATGGATCTAAGGAGCAAATGATGAATTACCAACACACTGAGTCACTGGAGACTTTTTTTTAAGTAATGGGAGAGACATGAATAATTTATATGTTGAGGGGCAAGCCAGAATAGAAGGAGAGGCGTAACAGAAGCAAGAGAGAGGCAGAATAGTTAATGGGAAAAGTTTGAGGAGAGGAGGAGGTTTGAAGAACAGTCAGAGATTCTCATTTTGTAAAATTTTGTAAAATTCTCATTTTGTACATTTTGTAAAATAGGAAGGGTTCATTGTTACATGAGACCCAAGGGAAGGAGGCAAGCAGGTAAGTAAGTTTGTGCATGTACAGACACCCTCAGAAGACAGGAAACATTTGAGGAAATTTGTGTCTGGAGAGCTTTTGTTTTCTTGTCAAGGTAGGATGCAAGGTTATCTGCTGAGAGTGAAAGGACTGAGCTTTAGTATATGGCTTGAAAATATTAGTGTTAATTTGAGAATTGCTGTGAGGAGAATAAGAAAGTGAGCTGACTAACTAGGGAAGAAGTACAAAAAGACTGCTGAGACGAGTGGGGATCGAGCTGAGACGGGAAGTGCTAAGTACTAAAAGCAAGTAATAAAAGAGGGAAGTACCCATAATACATATTAATAAGAAAATTGCTGATGTTAGTAACTGTGATATAGTGAAGATAGAATTTTGCTTGTGCTATTTTTGACTCCTAGCGAGGCCTTACACATGCTGCTGGATCTCAGAAATCTTGAGTCTCAGATTTCTTACAATACCATTTTTCCTCAATTCTAAAGCATCATTTATTTTAAAACGCACCAGAGATTTATTAACTTTTTTGAAGAGTGGGAGAAATCTCCATTGTGTTAAATGTATAATATTTTTTCCCAACTAACAATAGTATAAATATATCCACTTAATTATATATCATCCTTCTTTAATATTTATGTCAAAGACTGAATCTTTGCCTTCACCTGAAATATCTAAAGATTCTTCTGAATTACTTCTATCAACGGCCTGTGAGGTTGGGTGACAAGATTCTTTTCTAAACCTGTGCTAAGGATACTGGTCTGTTTTGGCCTGACACAACCTCTGTCTTGCCTTCCATGACGCTGGTCTCTGCCTAATTTTCCTTTTTTATATTCTACCCTCTCTTTTGCCTTCTCTCTACATTCTGGCTTTACTCACCACCAAGAGTTTTCTCTTTTTTTGGGTCAAGCCCTGGCTCAACAGGGCTTAGGTATCTGCCAATTTATATACTTAATCAATTAGTTCTTAGAGTGTCACATATTTAAGGCTGGACTGTGGTCTCACATTTCCTATTGTTTCTATTTTGTTTGTTTTTAAATTTGTATTTCCTAATGCAAATGATTTGAGCCTTGTTTTATAAATATCCCTAAAAAGCTTTTTTCTACTAGGTTACACTCATGGTTTTGTCGCTTGTACTTAAACACTGTCTCTTCGGAGTTTTTCAGAAGTGCTTGGCAGGTAATATTTTGGTGACAGTCCTTCAAGATGCACGAAGTGGTTCTGTTCTAGCATTTAAACTTCTGTGGTCTGTTCTTAGGGAATTGGCAACTTCTGCCTCTTCTAATTGCATTACCTCTTGTGGGAGAGGTGGGCTTTTGTACACATTCACTTTTGGTTTCTGTGCCACATCATTGTGTAATTTTTTTTCAGATGTTGTAAGCAACAAAGAGAAAATTCAACTCTTGGGATACAAATAACTCAACTGAAGTGATAAGCAAATGAATGGATAGTTGGCCTATTGTTAACCCTGCACAAGCCCAGGCCCTGACAGTTTCGTCATTTTGCACAGCTAATGACAGGTTTCTTTTGATATGGATTTCAGAAATCTTCACATTTGCACTTTAGGATTGAGGAAATGTGGTACTACCTCCCTCACATTATTGCCATGAGGATCAAACAGAAAATTTATGTGAAACATCTTTTTAAACTGCAAGGAGCTAAAGAGGTTATAGTCCTTATTTTCTGGTGCTTACTGTAGTATGTGGCCTGAAATCACTAAGAGTTTTCTGGCACGCAAACCTAAATATGTCTTGTGTATGAATGATCATCCCATATTTGCATAGTGATTTCAGTTTATTTATTCTTATAGTCCTACAAGATAAGGAGAGTAGGTATTACAGTTTTATTACAGATGGACAAAATTGAGGCTCAGAGATGTCAGGTGGCTTTCCTAAGGCATACAACCAGAAAAATGGGGGTGCTGGGACTAGAATCAAGTTCACCCCAGTCTTTATCTCAGACTATGAATAATCTGTCTGCTTAACATTTCTGAGCTGTGTCATAGAGAAGGGTGTGAGAGAGCACTGAGAAAATATTTCTTTATTTTTCCCGTGAAGGAAAGATGCCCGTAAGTATTGGGGAAAAGAGTAAAGCACATAGGCTTCATGATTTCCCACTAGTGTGACTTTTATTTTCTGTGTTAATTTATCCCTAGGTTCAGAGAAGTGTATTATGTTTAATGAAGACATATGTTTATTTTATTTAAGAAAAATGTTTATTTAATTTTCTTGTTCAAAGTGACTGTATTGTATATTGCTTTAAAAAATGAGTCAAGAGAAAGCTGTAGAATGGAAAGCCTCCTATCTCTATTCTCTAAGTAATTTTTATAGAGTAAGTATTTATTACTTGCATAATACAAACTTGATAATATAAATGATATCAGTTTTTAAAATAAATGTGCTTAGAAATATGACTGACATCCTAACAGTGGTTATTTCTAGTTGATGAGAATATAGTGGATATTTATTTTCTTTGTGTTTCCGTATTTCCTAAACTTTTCATACTAAACGTGTTGCTTTGTAATCAGAAAATAAAATATTAAATATTATTTTAAAGCCAACATTTGAGGAAAAGAGACAAAGCTGAATAATTAGAAGGCTTATGGTAGAAAATAAAGGTATTTTGGAGCAAGTAGCTTCTGAAAAATGATCTGTAAATTTACTTTGAGGTCATCGGTTCCCCAGGACACGGTGGTGTGATGGTGCTGAGAGCACAGGGAGATATGGAGAGGGATGGGTGAAGGGAATTATTGCTGGTCAAATTCTGCTTTCTCTGAAGTTCAGAGACGGGTAGTGAGGCGTCAGTTTTTATTTTGATTTCTGCTTATGAGGTTTTAAGATTTGTTGTTAGCCCTCAGGATCTAACCAGGGAACTGTAATGTCCATGATGTGCTTTGGAGTCAGGCAGGCTTAGGTTCTACTCCTAGCTTTGCTACAGATCAGCAGTATGACGTTAGGAGCTTACTTAAATCTCTGCCAGTTTTCTTATCTGTAAAAACTCTACCTCATAAAGTGGTGGACAGCATTGAGATATTTGTAAAGAACTTAGCACAATGACTGGTGTATGTTAGTCAATAATGAATAGCTGTCATCACCAGCACAATCATCTACCTGCCCCTTGCTTGAGCCACTCAGGGTTTAGTTGTGGTGGTGGATTATACTGTAGTTGAATTCTCGTTGGCTGTGCTGTGCTGCTTTGATTATATTCCACACTTCCCCAGCTTGAGGGGGAGCCTGGGCCTTGCATCGCTTCATGCACAGAACTACGGGATCCCCTTTTCCAATACTCTGAGATGTTGTGTCAGGGACTCCTTGTTATATTTCCTCTGGCCAGAAAGGTGGATTACTGCATAGTTTTAGCTCCATGCTTTTCTGCAATTCTGCCTGCCTGGGGGGAAGTGGCAAAGATTCTCTTCCGAAAACTCTGCACAGCAGGAATCCCTTGTGCTAGTTCCTTTATCCAGAAAGAAAGGTTTTCTCTTGGGGTGCCTGTGTCACTATGGTGGCGTCAGAGCAGTTCCACAACTGGTACTGACCTTGGGGCGGGGCTGGAAGAGAGAAAAGAGAAACAAAAAGAAGCACATGGTTTCCCCTATCATTATCCGAGTAACTGGGATGCCTTTTCTTGGTCTCCTGGCCAGAAAGATGGGACTCTCTTGGAGTTTTGCACTCCACACCTACCAGCCAGTTCCCTGATTTGGCCCGCCTTCAGCTCAAAGCCAAGAGATAATGGGAGAAAAGAAACCAGCAAACTCACTACCATTGTGCTAGTTGTTGTTCAAGTTTTGACTTTCTTCCCCAACCCACCTGCTGCTCTTTACCTTGCAGAGTCTTGCTTTGTGTATTTTGTGCAGAGTGGGAAAGACAAACTGTAGTGGGCTTTCTCCATCTTGGCTGGTACCAGTGAGTAGTTTATTAAGACGGGTCAGGGCACACATCCATGTTAGGGCCTGGCCAGGGGTTACACTCCTGTGATTGGCTGCCTAATCAGAACTGCGTGGAACCTTAAAATAGTTTCCTAAAGGATATGAGGGCAAGGGGCATGCTGTTACTGAAAAAATGGTAAAAGGATGCCAGTCAGACAGAACAACAGGTATCTACTCTTTCTGTAAAAAGAAAATCTTTTAAGATTTTAAATTTGTTTTCTAGGAGTCTAATTATGACAATAGGTCTTATTAGGATTAAACTTTAAAAAAAAATTTCTGTTAATTTGAGAGATTCTTATAGGGTCAGTTGAATGCAAAAGAATTTAAATAACTAGCTTATTCTTACTTAGTTCACAAAATTTGCCAGCAAAAACATGATTTGGATGTTAAAATTTCCAGAGCCACTTAGCACTTATGCTATTTCTGTAAGCACTCTTTACAAGTAAAGCTCAGTTTCAAGTGGCAGCATTGACAAAAATTAGCTTTTGAATTTAAATTGTGTTTTATAAATCTTTTGTGTCTGAACCCTGCCAGTAGCTTAGCTGGATGCAGCTGGGCGTTTGCCCTCTCCTGAGCGAAGCTGGGAAGTCCGCAAAGTGTGTTGTCAGAGCTCCTCCACCTCCTTGTTCTCTTTTCTCCCGGTTGACTGCTTGCACTTTTCTTCAACCGCTTTGTAGCAGAAGGCTTCTTGTAGCTGCCTGCTTCTATAGTACTTAAGCTCTGGGTTTTCTCTTCCACGTTACCTTCTACAGAATCTATCTGACCTATGTCTTGTGACCTTTACCCTTAAAGCCTTGCTAGGTGAATGACACCTATCAGAGAAACTAATCTAGACTCAGGTGCTAATGAATGATAATGGAATAAGCCTTCAATGGTATCCTTTGAATTTTTGCATGTCCTACCAGGTACCTTATCCTAAAGTCAGGAGAAATAGAAATTTTTTTTTAAGTCTTGGCAAAGCAACTACCTGAACTTAGGAAAAGTAATACATTTAAACTGTTGAAAAGTTTAAAAACTTAGTATCACAAAAGAGAAATTAAAAATCACTCTTTTTAACCACACAGTTAACTACTGTCAATCTTTTGGTCGACATACCTACAGTCATTTTTCCATGTATTAATTACACACCCAAATACACTGTAAAAGGGTTCAGATATATTGTTTTGTAACCTTCACATTACACTTAAATACGTCGTAAATATTTTTGTCATTAAATATGGCATTGGTGTTATCATTTTAAAATGGACTGTATAAAATCCCATCATGAGTACACTATAGTTTAATAACTAGTCTCTCATTGTTGCACATTTAGATTGTTTTCAAGTTTTACTATTTTAAATAATACTACGATGCAAATAGTTTCCTTAGGTTACATGCCTTGAAGTGAAAGTGGAATTAATGTGCCGTGGGGTATATTTCTGAAATGTTTGATGCAGTTTCTCTTGGCACTTACTAAATAGTAAGTAGTTGCTCAAAAATTTTGTAGAAGCAAAAGTGCCTTTTCAGTTTCAGCCTGATTCATGTAGAAAAATGTGTAGTTTATATTACACACAGATAAGCTTGCAACCATATATAATTAGACATAATAAGTAGATTTCCAAGGGATTTGTTTTTTTTGAAAAATGGACTTTTACATACCATTGTATAGTTTTAATTTGGGTTAGGCAAAGAAAAGAAAAGAAGAAAAAAATTACCTCCACCTAGGAACCCTTCAAGAGGTAGACTGATTCGCTCTCCCAGGAAATTCTGTATTATGAAGTGGTAGATATCTTTCTTGTAGTTCTTTTGTTTGGATGACTTTATATAAGAGAGATCAGTACCACCTTCAGACCAGGGAAGAGGAGCCCCTCCCTTGGTCTCTGCTGTAAAGGGCCTCACTCTGGTCCTCCTCCAGCTGTGTTCCTGCTCCTGCCTTGCAGTCTGTGGGCCAAGGAGTTCTGCCTACTTGGATGTTGTGTCCTCCACTTCCCGCACCCTTTTATACCATACACTGGGTAATAGAACTTTGGAAATACATGCTTGAATGGCCCACGTCTGCTTCCAGAGCCTTCATGAGCTTTTCCCAGGTCTGTGCTCCGGATGGTAGACTTGTTGTGGAAGGGGCACTGACAGACCTTGGATGTGCAGCTGAGGTCACCACTTGAATGTGAGGAGGCTGTTTAAGGTGTGAGGTGAGTATAAAAGAGGAAGGAGCACCTCAGTTTATACTCTTGCCTTTGGTGCTGCAAAGGGGTGCACCTGAGAGAGAACCTGCTACACAGTGCCTTGTTATTATACAGACTTCCTTATGCTGTTCAAGATATGGGCAGAGAGAACCTTCCTGGCAGAGGAAATTCACATGCCAGGGCCTGGAGGCAAGCATGTTTGATTCCATTGTTTCAGTATTTCATGCATGAAGAAGGTTGAGAAATGAAACTTGGAGAAAGAGATGGAGAATGAATCAAGAAAAGCCTTTTATGCTATGCTAAGATTATGGACTTTATCCTCAGGCTGACTGGAAGTTGTTGCAGGGTTTTGAGCAGGGATGACATAATTAGAACTGCCTGCTAAGTGTCATTGGTGTGGGCAAGAGCAGAAGAGGAATGCCAGTTAGGCTGTTGGTGGTAGTCATCCAGACAGCAGAAGATGGTGATTGAGATAGGGCAGTGGCCATGAGGATGGAGGTAAGACCCTTGTCCACTATGTAGGGCTATACTGTGGACCAATTCAAGTAGGATAGTGTTATGAAAATTATTTTTGAAAGCTAATAGGGCTCTGAAACTAGTGTTATTATTAATAACAAAATAACAAAAATAATTATCGTATTGCAGGTAAAGGTTACATTACAGCTAATCTCAATTCTAGGGTGAGCAGTTGTGAAAATCAGCTGAAATGATGTGGGTAACGGTCCTAATGTGAAGTGTAACATCCACTGAGGACTCCTTTGGGAGAGCAGAAAGGTGCCTTTGCTAGTCTTTGGGGGTGGTGGTTCAAGTGGAAAGGACAGTGGTGTTGGGGTTAGCTGGGGTTGGGATTCAGTGTTGATGGAGAAGTGTCCCTGAGGTGGATCTCATCATTGAGTATGTAGCTGTGTTTCACATGGTCCCCTGTTTTCAGTAAGATGCCTTTCCTTCCATTTGCTACACTTCGTGTCCCTGAATCTGTAACCTTTCTAGTTCAGTTTTTTCCAGAGACGATAATTCTTTTCTCATGTCATGATGTAGAAGGAAATCAGGGGAGTCTACATCCTCAAACAGATTTTGAACCAATTCTTTTGTTTGTAGATTTTGTTTGTTTTCTGACGTATTTGGTGCCTTCAATTCTGAGAGTTTCTACAGCTCAAATCAGCTTTCTTCTTATCATCAACCTCTGTAGTCCTTAGCTTTCAGATGTCCTTGCTTTGATAAGTCAAGAAGAGCTCACCTTATGCTATCTTCCAAAAATAGTTGTTGACACCTGTGTCTACTCTCATTTTCACTTATCGTCTCTTTATTTTTGTTGTCTTATAGTATTGTCATTTGCTCCTTTTAGAAACGCCACTTTTGTGGGTTTGTGGGGAGCAGAGATAAACATTAAGTTTAAATGTAATTAGATAAAATGATTGCATGTGTTTAAACACTTTTTTGTAGAAGAGCATACATTTTTCTTGAGTATCTTCTATGAGAGTTTTTAGAATTAATATTTCTAATATTTATATTATAGATTTTCGAACTGCAGATTTCTTGAGAAAATTGAAGTTTCCTTCATTTCTTCATGGAAACACTTGTTTTAGAATGTTCTTTTTTGAAACTTGCCCTGACAGTACATGATTACAAGAGGTGGTTGGTTTGCCTTTATCAAGAACAGTGAAAATATGAGATATAGACTATAATACTATAAGCACAGATTTTTCTGTCAAAGATTAAGGAAGCTGGGGTGCAGAGAGTTAGTTGAATTGCTCAGGATCTTAAATTTAGCACTGGTAGAGGTGAGGTTGGAATCTAGGTCTGTTGTTTCTGGTTCATTGCCCACCCCTTTGCAAGGTTAGATGAGAGCCATAGAAGGAAAATGGTCTAAGCTGGGTCTTTCCAAGAAACCCTGTGCACATTCATTTACACCAAGACATAAGCCCCATGAGAGTAGAGACTTGGCTACTTTGTTCACTGTGGTGTCCCCAGCGTCTACCCAGTGGCCCATGGGAGGTACTCAATAAATATATGTGGAATCACAAAATGAGTACCTGTAAGGCTTTGTTTACTAAGACAGTCATTGCACTAGGTTTAAAGCATGAACTTTTTCAAAATAATTTCTAAAAAGCAATAGTGTCTACAAATGCAGAGAAAAGGATGTCATAAATAGATCAGATACATATTACTTTACTTAGCCTTAGGTTCCCATGGTAACTTCATAACTTCATGTTCCTTTTATAAAAGAAAAATCTGAATATAAATATTTTCTCACAGTACTACTGTGCTCATGTACTTGATAATGTAGGCTAAGGCAGCTTTTATTGTAAGTTGCGTGTGTGTCTGCATTAAGTGTTCTCATGCGTTTGACCTATCCACATAGTAGGATGAGTACGCTTGCTCCTTGGAATTGGAGTTGTAATATTTGTGCCATGCACTACAGTCTCATGCTCTCTCCTTTTTTCTCTCTTGCTGTCTTGCTCTCTCAAATAACTGTGCCAAGCACTTTGCTGAGCACTTAAATTTGGGGCCCTTTCTCCCAGAGGAATTGCAGTCTCATCAAAAACAAGGTTACTATGCTCTTCTCAACATTTCATATAAAAATATTCAAAGAAAAGGAACCTTATGGGAAGAAAATGAATTACATTTGCTTCTTTTTGTTCCTTCCCTCAGTATGCATTCTCTTAGGTACCAGCACTTTGTCTTCTTTGAAGCCAGAGGCCACCTACTGCCTCTACTGCTTTTGATTCTGTACTAGAATTTGTGGTCATCTTCTGGGGCTTTATAATTAACTCTGGTCAACTCTTAATTGACTACAGAAGATAAGCGGGGAGCATCACGGAGCTGATTTTCTCATTGGTGGGCCACTGACGAGCAAATCTTAGGATACTGAAGACTGGGCAGCTTTGTTCATTTGTTCTTTCTTTAATTTGCTCACTCACTCACTCATCTATCCATCCTTAGGCTAGTGTATTTCACTGCATATATTCAGGCATATAATCTTTAGGGTTGATCTCACGTTTATCACACCATGTCAAACTAGCTATTTGTTAAAGAAGTGGTAAGCACTAGAATAGTTACTGCCTACCTTTCAGGGCTTTCTCCTCAAAGCCTTTTCAGGCAGTTCCAGCTCATGGAAATTTCTTCCTACTTTGAAATCATAATATAATGAGGTCACATCATGCATATTCTACCTTATTTTTTCTAGAAAACATAGCCGCTAAAATGTAAGCTGTTTGGGTGCTAAGAAATAGGTATCTGATAGAGGGATTAAGGAAAAATTTGCTGTGATGAATTTATTGAGAAGTGGTACAAGATTCTACTTTATTGGAGAGTGAAGGGATTTTTATTGGTAATTTTTACCAGGTAGAGTTTTTACTTGCATGCTGACTTGTGATGACACTGTTCCACTTTGGAGCCTTTGTGCTTTCTTATAAAATTATATGGCGTGTGTGTGTGTTTGTGTGTGTGTCCTGTCCATGCCAACAAAATCATAAGCTTATTGAGTACAGGGACTATGTATTACATTTATTTTAAATCTCCCCATGGCACTTAGGCCATACTACTTATTTAGTAATTAAGAGCCAGCTAGTAAGAATGATATATATTAATATATAAAGATGATGTATATTGATATATGCATAAATCCTTATATGATAAATGTTAGTCAATTTATAAAATATGTGTATTGTCAATAATAGTGTCTCTATATACATATATATGCATATTTTTATATGTGAGATTTATTTGAAACATGGTCTAGCCTATGTGTAGTTAAACTGTAACAATTGTCTTCATAATTGGGAGATGATACCCCTAAGTTTTCTGTGAGCACCATGAGACTTTCATAGGGTAAATGACTTTTGTATTTGGTGGTGTGAAAAACCAGAGCTGGACAGTAATTAAAATGTAAAAACAGATTTTATTCAGGAACTACTGCAATAGAGGAAAAGCTTCCTCATTACAGAGCTGGCCTCCATTCTGAATACAGCATGGACAAGTGGGGATTTATAGGCAAGGAATAGGGTGGGAGTCAGTGGTGGAAAATTCCTAAGAGGAAACCTCAGGGGTAAGGGGAGATTCTGGCTAAACTGACTTGACAGGATTCTTGATAAAACTGAGCGATGCAAAGGTGAACACGGAAGCCCAAAGGCTGAGGCTTCACTGGGGAGAGCATTCAGAGGAGCTTGACTAAAGATTGGTCAAGGAGGGGGTCTTTGTCGGGGGACACTGTGGTCATCCAATATTTATTGGGTGTATCCTGACATTTTGTGTTTTAGGTGTAAGATAACACATTTTGAGGTTTTGCTGTTTGAGAATTCGTGCCTGTACCATGACTTGTGAGTGTGTGTATGTGTATGTAGCGCATGATGATTTCTATTCAGGGATAATATTCCCTTAAGTGTTTGGTGATCAGGAGTAATTCCATGCTCTGACTATTTCTTTTTGGGTTGTTTCCTCGTTCCTGCATATTTACAATGTAAGGCTTTCAGGGAATTCCATTCTTTTGTTATTTGAGGCAATGTCTCCATGCCCCAGCGTTCTGTGATTTGCAGACATGTCTAAATAAACTGCCTCCTTCGAGTGGGGTAGGGCTAAGCACTCCCTACAGTTTATGGTTTGGAGAGTGTGGCTTGTGAGCTGACCTTCTGTCATTTAGAGTGTGCTCTGACTCATATCAGTATGTTTGGTGATAAACTGTCGGGAGCCTTGTAATGTGGGAGAAATTGTCAGAAATTTTCCCTCTTGTTAGGAAAAATTGTGAAGCACGTTGAAATAGGCAGAAAAGATTACTGGATGTCCTGGGTAGTGCACCTTTCTGAATGATTAGTTTCTGTAGGGGCCTGCATTGTTCTTTGTCTTTGAACTATTTTATAAAACTGTCAGTTGTAGGAAACCAATAGTAATACAGATGATTCTTGTCCATAGAAATGAAAATACATTTTATCCCTTGGAATGTTATTGTTACCCTCTGAATATTTACTAGTTCTGCATCTCTTAGTTAATTCATTTCACTTTCTTAATTGCCCTGTTTATGTGTGTTCTTTGAATTCTCCTTTGAACTGGTGGTAACATCTTACTGATTGACTTGCTCATTAATGGCTTAGATAAAATTCTTGACATGTATTAACTTTATATTTATATGAGAAAAAAACTTTACCCTTTCTTTTTAATTGCTTTTTAATACCCAGAAAATTCCCATTTCTAAAGGATCAGTTTAAGTGCTCAATATTTACTTGGGTCTAAGGCTAGAGTTTTGAGATGTCACCTATAAATCTGAAAACTTATGTACTATAATTCTCTTTATTCAGTACTTTGAATATCATTCAGAATGATTTGGGGTCTTATATTGTATCTTTAGTGATTTTACTATATCACACTATTTCTTAAATCTTTGCTGTGGATTTAAGGGTTGCCTTCAGAAACAGATTTTTTCTTTTAGTCACTTGTTACCAGCCCAGATGAAATAGCCTATTAAATAATTTAAAATAAAACCTATCTGGCATGGGCTACAATCTAAATTTGTGACCCCAAGTGCTGTCCTCTGCATGAAGTAGGTTTGCATTTCTTATTTTTAAATTATAAATAAACACATTATAGCTTCCTGCTGGAACCCTAAGAATATTGCAACTTAGTAGCTGTGGCCCTTTAGAGTTCAAGGGTATTCTGGAGGAGGCAGATAGGATAAAGAATCTTAGGAAAATTAATTGGCATATGACATTTACCATTACAGCCAGAAAACACAGTATACCTTTTTCATGTTCTTATTGCTGTTCTCATTTTACACCTAGCAACCTGAATGATACAGAGGCAGTGGTAGAGGAGAGTTTTCTTGAGCTTACCAATTTATTCAGAGGCATTGCTTCATTGGAAATTCATGCCAGCCTTCTCAGCATCATTATTTTGCAAGGACGATAACAGAGTACCTGAATTTCACATATGGGGGCCGAGATCTTCTCAGTGGAATATGAAAATAGGAAAGACTTCCTAATACAAGTAACTGGGAACAAGAGGAGCTAAAAAGCCATTATGCAACTGCATGGCTGCTCAAGGATATTCTGTAATAGGAGATTGTGGTAGGCTGAATAGTATGCTCCCTACAGCCCCCGAATTCCCGCATCCTAATCCCTGGAAGCTGTGAATGTTACCTCATATGATAAAAAAGACTTTGGGGGCTGGCCCCGTGGGCGAGTGGTTAAGTTCGCGCGCTCCGCTGCAGGTGGCCCAGTGTTTCGTTGGTTCGAATCCTGGGTGCGGACCTGGCACTGCTCATCAAACCACGCTGAGGCAGCGTCCCACATGCCACAACTAGAAGGACCCACAATGAAGAATATACAACTATGTACTGGGGGGCTTTGGGGAGAAAAAGGAAAAAAATAAAATCTTTAAAAAAAAAAAAAAAAGACTTTGAAGATGTAAAGAAGAATCTGGAGATGGGGAGATTATCTGTATGGGCCCTAAATGCAATCATGAGGGAGGAGAAAGAAGGCAACTTGTCCAAAGAAGCAGAGATTGGACTGATGTGGCTATTAGCCAATGAATGCTGGCAGCCACCAGAAGCTGGAAGAGGCAAAGAATGAATTCTCCATTAAAGGCACCAGAGGGAGCGTGGCCTGGCCAATACTGTGATAAGACCAGTGATACTGACTTTGGACTTCTGGCCTCCAGAACTGTGAAAGATTAAATTTCTGTTGTTTTAAGCTGCTAAATTTGTGGTAATTTGTTACAGCAACAATAGGAAAATTAGTATAGACTTTGCTCCCTGGAAATGGGGAGCTGCTGTGACACATACTTAAAAATGTGGAAGAAGTTTTAGAATTGGGTAATAGTAACTGGAAGAATTTTAAGACACGTGATAGAGGAGGCCTACATTGCCTTGAGCAGATTGTTGGTAGAATTATGGAGGTCAAAGCTCTATCAGTTAGGGCTCAGGAAGAAGTGAAGAGCACAGCAGAAAAAGCCGATATTGTCTTAGAGAATATGTACAGTGTTATAAGCAGAATGTTGGTAGAAATATTAAAGGTGCTATTGGTGATGTCTCAGATGGAAAAGAGGAACATGTTATTGGAAGTTAGAGGAAAGGCAATTTTTGTTATTTGGTGGCAGAAAGCTTAGCAGAATTTTGTCCTATTGCTGTGTGGAAAGCAAAACTTGTAAGTGATGATCTTGAATATTTACTGAGGAGACTTCCATGCAAAGTCTTCAGGGGGTGGCCTGGTTTCTTCTTGCTGCTTATAGCAAAATGTGAGAGGAAAGAGATAAATTGAAGGAAGAACTGTTAAATAAAAAGGAGTCCAGACTTGATGATTTAGGTAATTCTTAGCCTAGCCAGACTGCAAAAGATGCTAAAATTGGAAGATTCACTGTTAGGAAAGTATGTTGTGGGAAGAAGGCCAAGAGTGTGGCTGGAAAACCTTTGGCTACTGCTGAGGAAATTAGATGTGTAACTTAATGGATCTCCTCAACCATCTTAGCAGAAGCCAGGAATAGAAGATGGGATTAACCAGGAAAGCTCTGTGGAGGACCTTCTGTCTAAAGGCGTGAATCCTGTGACATATACAAGAGACACCCAAGGTTTTTGATAATGTTATATCAGCAGAAATGCTACCAGCTTGGAATGACAGGGGCAGAGAGAGGATGAAATGGAGAAAGGCTGTTGGAGTCTCACAATTTTATAGACAGGAAACAGGCTGATAAAACTACTCATCTGCAAACATGTTCTACTTTTCAAAAAAATGGAAGAATGAGTGAGGGTGGAGACTGGGGCCCAGAGGTTGGAGCTGTGAGCTACAGAGGATTATTCCCAGTTCTTGAAACCTAATGGAGTTTGCTCTGCTGGATATTGAAATTGCCTGGGACCATTGACTTCTTCCTCCCTCCCTCTCTCCCTTCCTTTTATCCCTTTTTGAATGCACATGTCTGTAACTGTCATCCTGTGCCTAACCACTGTTGTTTTTTGGAAGCAGATAACACAAGTCCACAGATGGAGAGGAATTTTGCCCCAGTATGGATCATAACCGGTCTCTCCCCAGTACGTGATTTAGATGATTAAATTTGGGACTTCTGATCTGATGAGATGTAGATGAGGTTTTGGACTTGGAGTTGATCTGTAATGGGCTGAGACTTTAGGGGAAGTTGGGATATGGTGAATATATTTTGTATGTAGGAAGGATGTGAATCTTTGGGCCAAAAGGTGGACTGTGGTAGGCTGAATAATGCCCTTCCACCAAAAAACATATCCATGTCCTTATTTAGGGAACCTATGAAAGTTATTTTTTATGGAAAAAAAGGCCTTGATGATGTGACTAAGTTAAGGATCTTGAGATGAGGAAATTATTCTGTATTATCTAAGTGGGCCCTAAATGTAATCACAAGAATCCTTATAAGAATGAGGCAGAGGGAGATAAGACAGAAGAGGAGAAGGCAGTATGACCAGAGGCAGAGGACACAGTGATGCAACCACAAGCCAAAGAATGCCAGCAGCCACTAGAAGCTGGAGGAGGCAGGGAGTGGGTTCTTCCCTAGAGCCTCTTGAGAGAGCATAGCCTGGCTGACACCTGGACTTTGGCCCAGTGATACTGATTTTGGACTTTTTGCTTCCAGAACCGTGAGAGGATAAATTTCTGTTGTTTTTAAGTGGCTCAGTGTGTGATGATTTGTTGTGGCAGCTGGAGAAAACTAATCCAGAAGTAGAGGGAAATCAAATGGCTTCTGCTTATGTGTGTACTTTTGTATTCTGTCTAAATATTGTACCTCCTGATGATTACTATTAGACTTCTGTAACCATCAGGCTTTTATATTTGAAACTTTTGCCATTCCTTCTATTTTAAAACAGAAACTTTTATTTTAAGCATTATGGTATGATGTAAATGGAAAATGCTGGTAAATAAGGAGAAAGCTTAACTTCTGCTCTTAGCTGTGCTGCTTACCAACTGGCTGGGTATCTCGGTGAATCACTTTCCCAAACTGAGCTTCAGTTGAACAATGGGAATGATATTAACTATCCTTCGTAATCCACATAATTGTTATGAGGATTTAATGATATAAATATATGTGAAAAATACCAGATAATGTAAATGTAAGTTTCTACAATGCTCAGCTATTAATTATGCTTCCTCAACAATACCAAAATTATAATGAGCAATTTTGCACGTAAGTCACTGAACGCGTTAAACATTTTTCCCCATACCTGAGATTAAATTAGATTCCAGAAGTGGAATTTTGGGGATCAAAATTTTGAACACTTTAAAGCTCTTGATACACATTGACATAGATCTCTTTAGAAAGCCTGTACCACTTTACTCTCTCATTGAAAGCACGAGTACTCATTTTATTGCACCATTACCTTAAAGAGTTTTTAAAAAGCATTCTAAATGTCATGCTAACTTGATGAAAATTATTATTTGTATTTCTTTGGTGAGGTTTAACTTTTTTCATGTATTCCTTGGCCATTTGTGTAATTCTTTAATGAATTGCTTGTGTTCTTTGACCGTACTTTGAATGCAGTAGTGTCCCCCTTATTCATGACTTTGCTTTCTGTGGTTTCCCTACCCAGGATCAACCACAGTCTGAAAATATTAGATGGAAAATTCTAGAAATAAACAATTCGTAAGTTTTAAATTGTACACAGTTCTGAGTAGCATGATGAAATCTCACACCATCCAGCTGTGTCATTCACCTCTCATCATGTAGGCGTTGTATCATCTCACATCATCACAAGAAGAAGGGTGAATACACTACAAATAAGATACTGCAAGAGAGACCAAATTCACATAACTTTTATTACAGCATTTTATTATAATTGTTCTATTTTATTATTAGTTATTGTTGTTAATCTCTTACTGTGCCTAATTAAAAATTGAGCTTTATCGTAGATACGTACGTATAAGAAAAAAACATAGTATGTGTAGGGTTCAGTACTATCCATGGTCTCAGGCGTCCACTGGAGGGCTCGGAATGTATCCCTGTGGATAAGTGACGACTACTGTAATTATTTGTCCTTTTCCTTATTGATTTTTCGAAACCCAATATTCTTAAGTTAATTAACCTTTGTTGTGTGTGTATTCTTGACCAGTTTGTTGTTTGCCTTGTACTTTTGTTTACAATGACTTTTGATGTACCAGTGCTAAACATTTATATGTAGTCAAATTTAATGACCTTTTATTATGTTTTCCTTCTTCCTTTCTTTCCTTCCTTGGTCCTCCATCTTTCCCTCTGGAAAGCCTTCTCATTTGGCTGCTTTTATTGACTTTTTAGGTATGTAGCTTTGCCCTTAATTGGTGGTAAAGCATACTTGAAATACAGGCTCTTGTCAAATAACTTAATCTCAAATTGTCTGTTGCCAAACTTTGGTCTAAAATTTGAGTGAAAAAAATATTCAGAGATAATTGCCCGAAAGATATATTAAATTTTATTTCTGGAGGATAGTCTGAATGCAACATAAAGACCTTTGCTTCCAGCCTGAGAATTCCACCTTTTCTAGCTCACAGTTCCTTCTCATTTTGTCCTAAGTATATACAGAAATTGAAGTAGGTGAAACAAAGACTCAGGTAGGTAGTTAGTTTATGCCTTACTGTATTACCACCAGCTCCTTCCTCTATATCGTCCTCTCTACTCCCATTGTCCTTAATAAGGATAATAATTCTACCATTAACCAAATCCTAACTCAGTGTAGCCTAACTGGCCTAACGTTTTACATGCATTACCTGAATTTCCACAACAACCATACAAGATAGGAAATATTATTCTAGTTTTATCAATAAACAAAAATGGATGTTTCGAGAGGTAAAGTGGCTTGGCCAATATCACATATATTGTACTTGGAGGAAAGGGATGTGAATTCAAACCTAGACCTTTCTGATTCCAGAACCCGTATCTTAACTGAGATTCACTCCATCACTGCATGTGCGTGCGTGTGCGCGCACACACACACACACTCACACATGCATTCACATACATACACAGCTACCTCCTTCCCTCCCACGTCTTATTTCCCAGTGATAATGTGATGATATTTCTGTTCTCTCCTGTCATTTCTACAGTAAGGGAAGCACAGAGAGTAGATGAAGCAGAATAGCAACTTCCGGGATATTAAACTGAAAATAAGTTGAGGTAAATTTAGGATTTCTTCCATTCTTAAAATGCTCCAATGGCATTTTGTCGTTGTTACTCTCAGTTCGAGCATGTCACGTGTGTAATGAGCTCTGACCAAGGGACATTATTGTGAAAATTTCAAAGCAACCAAAGGCCAGACAGAGACAAGTGAGTTGGTCTTAATTTGGCAATTGCAGCAACTGTCTATTTTAGAGTCTGTGATTGATGGCAGCCTGCTGTGGTGGGTGTGTATTGATCCTGCGAGAGCTCCTTAAAAATACTGGTAGTCTTCTACTAGTATTTGGATGATTAATTATTATACCTTCTGTTAAATTTTAAACAGTGAGAATTAGGTCATTGGGAATGGTTCTCATTTCTTTCCTTGAAAATCCTGGGACAGTGACAGCATTCAGTTTCCTAGTGTTATTTTGCTCTTGTATCTATCAATTATTTAAAGTTTTAAAAATCTGCAAAAGAAATAGAGAAGTGTGCTATTCATACCTTTTTGGTGGGTGAGATCAATGGTCACAACTTGAGAGCATTGACTATCCGCCTCTAATCATATCCTCAGTGCCTACTGATTGCCTGGCATGATGCATTTTTGATCAAAAACTCCTTGATGTGGATGGACTGGAGGAAGAATGAGAGTCAACCAGAGAGTGCAGTTTGGAATCAGGCTTGCAGGCAGGTTTGGGGGTGAGAAAGCACAGTTATCTTTTTAAAATTGGCTCTAACAAAGGCTTGTTTTTGTGATTATTTGCAGAAAGATTACCACTTTGAATATACAGAATGTGATAGCAGTGGCTCCAGGTGGAGAGTTGCCATTCCGAATGCTGCAGTGGACTGCTCTGGCCTGCCTGACCCAGTGAGAGGCAAAGAATGCAGTATGTTTTGAATTTTTGACCCTTTGTTTTCCTGATTAAACCGTAACCCCTTCATAGTCATCCAAGAAGTTAATTATAATGAATATAAGAGATCTTTGAAAAAATGAACACGTGGCATTGATGTGTTGCAGGACAAAAGCATCCTTTCTCAATACTCGATGCCCCTGTGCCTGAGATCTCTAATGAGAGAGACACAGGCAATATTAAAGGAAGTTATTTTAATCTATTTATTAAAAGAATCTGGTGTACTGTCTTACTTGAAACTCTAGAGGGCAGAGTGGTAGAATTTCTCTTTAACAGATTTCGTTTTTTCTTTAAATTTTTAAAAAGTTTAAAAAATTTATAAAATACATATAATGTAAAATTTACCATCTTTGACCGGCCCGGTGGTGCAGCGGTTAAGTTCTCATGTTCTGCTTCAGCGACTCAGGGTCCGCTGTTTTGGATCCCAGGTGCGGACGTGGCACTGCTCATCAAGCCATGCTGTGGCAGGCGTCTCACATATAAAGTAGAGGAAGATGGGCACGGATGTTAGCTCAGGGTCAGTCTTCCTCAGCAAAAAGAGGAGGATTGCCAGCAGATGTTAGCTCAGGGCTGATCTTCCTCAAAATAAATAAATAAATAAAAATTTACCATCTTAACCATTTTTAAGTGTGCAGTTCAGTGGCATTAACCGATATCCATCCACAGGACTCTTTCATCTAGCAATCAATTTATTTTTCTTAGCCATAGAAATAATGTAATTTGCCTTTTTAGTGTAACCTACAGAGTGATTGTAGAATTGATGAATATCAGATTCAACAGCTTGCCTTTTACCAATTAAGCAGATTTGAAGGGCAGTGTTATGAATTAATGAGAAATATGTTATTAAATCAATTTTCATTTATAAACTCTACTTTTTTAAATACTTAAATTTGATGAGTCATGGGTTCCTGTAGTGAAGTAGTCTAGGGGTATACTGGAGTTCGAAGAGAGGTTATTTGGTTTTCCTATCGTCTTCCAAATGGTATTCCTGAAAGCTTAGTTTTTCTGTTCTCAAATGAAGGAGTAGATAAGCAAATTATTAAATGATAGTTAATTCCTTCCCGTTCATGAGATAATGTGTCTCTGTTACTGGCTAGAGGAGTATTACTGTAGGTGGTGAGTTTACTCATAAAAGGGAGATGGGAAGACAGCAAAGATCTTATGGGGAAAATTAAAGAAGAAAACCATTATTTCTTGGTGAATGATGTTGAATGAATACAGAGAGAACCTGAGAATCTCTGTAGCCTGGTGGAGACTTCAGTCTAGCAAGAGTCTTAAGAGGGTAGTGGGGTCAGTATAGGAGAAGATGATACAAGGCCGGGGAGTATGCCATCACCTGTGCAGAGAGGATCAGCTCTTGGTGAGGGAGGATTGTGGTTAAAAGAGAAACAGCGTGAATAATGCCTATTTTATTAGCCCATTGTATATTGCTTTAGTCACCTTCTTAGAAAATCTGCGTATGATTTATATGTACTTTTTACTGTGGGCTAATTCCTTGGTTCCCTTGTAAAGAGCCCTGTTGAGGTGGACTACCTAACCATTGCCAGTACTGCTCCTGATCTAGGTGACGTGCTGCTGCTGGGTAGCACTGGCTTTTGAGAGCTGATTGTTAGTTTGAAAAAGGCCATGGCAGAAATACTGGAGTATTTTACACTGTGGACATGGGCAAACACTACAAATCAGGTGCCTCCCTTCCCCTGGGAGCTGGTTGTTAAGCATTTACCAGCACACCCTGATTAAATTTATTGGCCAAAGGTTCAAAAATCTGTTACAGAATTGATGCCTGAATAGGATTTATTTCTATTTGAATATCGCCTGGGACAATTTTTGCTCATTATTTATTATAATCTTCCACAGATAATGTTATGAATCGGATACTCCAGCTGGAACTTTTCTAAAAAATCTGACTGGTAGTCAAATCACTGTTAGTTGTTACTTTAAAAATGGTATTACTTATTTTAAAAATAGTACTTTAAAAGTCGCAATACTTATGTGAGGGCTGAGCATTTTTTATCTCGGTGTTTTTTCTGAAATCTGAATTTGTAAGTATTTCTGCATTACATACTTATGTCTGCTCTGGAAACTGTTAGTTTGGCCTCCAATATGCTACTTTTTCTTTGTATGTTAAAGCCAAGTTATTTTAAGACTTACAAGAAACTTAATATATCTAAGTAACTTAGGAGCTCAGTTAATTCATGACATTAAACATGGTGCTTACCACATTACTAGTCATTAAAGTACTACAGAAGGCAGTTATGGTAATAACTGAGTATTTCTTCAGTGGCTTAGATTTTCTGTTGCTAATAATAACTATCATTTCTCATGTACTGATTATTTGCTAAACATTGTGCTTAGAGCTTTATGTAATTCTCCCATTGTATCCTTGCAACAACCCTCTCAGATAGCTACTATCAGTGTTTCCATTTTGTCGATGAGAAAACTCAGAGTTAAAGTGGTGAAGTACTGTGATTATCGCAGGTCATATAGCTGGGATGTGGCAGATCTGGGATTCAAATACAGACATGTCTGATTGCAGAGCCTGTCTTTTATCTCCTGAGTTAGACTGCTACTTGCAGATGGCAGTCTGGAGGAGCTTACAGGGCTCTGTTGGTAGACATCTTCAAGGGAAGATTTTAGAAATGCTTGTGCTTCAAGGATCAAAGTGTTGTGGTTCAGGAATGGCATGCTGCTTGCAAGCTGTGCCTGAGTGATGCCAAGATCTTGGATGGTGGCTGATGCCCACAGATGCTAGACTCAGCAGTTATGCCAACAGTTGGACCATATAGAAAAAGAAAATAAAAAAGTGGAATGTGGCAACTTTAAGTAAGTGAAGAATATTTAGGGCAATGGTTGTGTGGGTCATAATTTCCCTCTAACCTAATGTTTCTAAATGAAGTCAAACCCAGAATCTGGCCTTAGTTGAAATTGCTATAGATTCTTCAAAATGTAATTGGGTAGATCTTTTCCTCTTTCTCAAATAGAAGCTACAGAGGTCTTTTCTTAGGAAAGGGATTGTAGGAATGTTCAGGTAGCAGTTGAAATTTTTTCAGAAAATTGATGGGCAAGCTATATCATATATCTTTATTTAAAAAATCATATAAAATATGTCTGCAAGGCTCTTCTAAGTGAAGTTACTGAGAAGTCAGGTATCAGTTTTTGTTGTGCTAGAACTCTGGAGTGTATGTGAGCTTGAAGCTTACATGGCTCAGGAAATGGGTTTGGGAGGCCTCTGGTTATTAACTGACACTGGTCCCCGTTGTCCTCCTGTCCCTAAGCTCCTCAGTCTCTTAGGCAGTACTGCTCTAGGAAAGTCACTGAGATGACCTCATATACCTCCTTCTCTCTGCCAGCTCCAGAATTTGCTGCTTCTCCCAAGTGCTGGTACCAAGAGTCTTGTGTCTGTGGGTATCACTCATCATCCGAGGTCTTGGCATCACTCAGACATAGCTTGCAAGTAGTGTGCTATTCTTGAACCACAATGCTCCTTATCTTCTCTCAGAATAAGGTGATGTATTGCCCGTCTCAGCTCTGACACTTCCCTTTTGCACAAGAATTTCTAAAATCTTGCCTTGCCCCCCAGGGTCCCCTTGATGTTTATAGATCATCAAAAACAATAGTCATTTTGGAAAGGCTTCCTGGGTAGGGTACCTTGTCTTTCTCTATCACTCACTGGAGAAAGGGACTTTTTGTTTCAAACCAAACCTTAGAAATAAAAGCCTGGTTACTGAGAGTAGGGAGGGAATTCCTTTGCTTATATCCTTATATATTTTCAGACAAGTCTAGAACACTGAAGAGGAAACAAACTCAGCAAGCTATCTCTTCCTTTTGGAAGTATCTTCTATTGCTTACTCCTTCAAATATTACTCAGTCCGTGACTTCAAGAACAGCCTTAACATATCATTTTCTAGTTGGGGATAACTATTGAAGATATCTGTAATTCCATTTGGTGTGTTAACATCAGTCATAGTCTTGTGGACATTGTTTAACCTTGTATTTCGGTATTTATATAAACTTCTAATATTTGATTTTCTTCTATCAAAAAGTGCTGTGTTTGGGGCCCACCCCATGACCTAGTGGTTAAGTTTGGCGCACTCAGCTTCGGTGGTCCAGGTTCATTTCCTGGGCATGGGCCTACACCACTAGTTGGCGGCCATGCTGTCATGGTGACCCACATGCAAAATAGAGGAAGACTGGCACAGATGTTAGCTCAGGGCGAATCTTCGTCAGGAAAAAAAAAGCCCTGAATACAAAATTTTTTTCTTTCTTTTGTTTCTCTTAGATGTATATTGTTTTTCTTTTCCTTAAAGATTGGCACCTGGGTTAACAACTGTTGCCAATCTTCTTTTTTTTTTTCTCTGCTTTATCTCCCCATCTCCCCTCCCTACCCCCCCCCCCCCCCCCCCCGTACATAGTTGTATATCTTAGTTGCAGGTCCTTCTAGTTGTGGCTCATGGGATGCCACCTCAACGTGGCCTGACGAGCAGTGCCATGTCTACGCCCAGGGTCCGAACCCTGGGCCACCACAGCAGAGCGCGTGAACTTAACCACTCGGCCATGGAGCCGGCCCCTAGATGTATATTGTTATATATTTGTATATGAGAGTAAATCATGGCAGTTTAAGTCAACTGCTTTTGATTCCAGTTTAGAAGTAAAAGAAGAAGGATTTTCATGGAAAGAGAGTTGGTTTTAGCTTTCTGAGTGGAATATTTAAAAACCCATTTCTTGGCATCATAGCTCTTTCAAGTGTAGGTTTTTCCCTAGGATTCAATACCTAATCTCAGTTGTGTTAAGAGTTGGTATTGGTACAGCAGCAACTGCACTTGGGCAAATTGAGGCTGTTGGCACTGCATGGCAATTGCATGTCACACCCTAAGTCTGTCCCATGGAATGCTAATCTTGAGAAATACTTCTTGTAAACAAAAAAGTGTGTCGGGCTTTTCTGTGGTGAAATACCTGTAGGTTTGGAAAACGGTGAGAGCACTACATGGAGGGATGTAGTGCACATCTTCATATTAAAGTCTTTGAGAAATGTAGTAGTAATTTCTAGAACATTTACTGTGCATTAAGTGCATCCTGTTTTACCCAGAGTCTCCCAAGTATATTTGATGATAAGACTCTTATCCACTGTTTAGTTGGACCCCTTAGGCTAACTTCTGCAGATACTGTTTTTGGAAACACAGATTTAATCACAAATGTCTGGCTAATTTAGCAAATTTTGATTGGAGTTACTTATACTATGATTTACATAGTTTCATTAAATTTGTTTGCTCTGCCAGGTTCAGTTTCAGCATGACTGCATTGGTGTCCCATTGAAGACCTCCGATGGTTGGTGTGGTATGCACCTGGGATTAAACTCTGGATCTGCAACTAACTTGAATGTCTTGGGCAAAATATTTAGTCCACAGCTATTTATTGAGCTTTAATTCATTCACTGAGAAAAGATTTATTGAGTATTGCCTATATTCTTGACAGTAGGGATCCAAAAATAAATGAAAGAAAGATTCCTGTTTTTCAGGATCTTTCATATCTAATAAGGAAGCAGATGGGTAAATAAATTATTTATAATACAGGGGCAAAGTACATAATAGATATAAATACCTAAGGTGATCTTAGCAAGGAGGAAGGGGGTGACTTCTGTTGAGAGGGGAGTCAAGAGAGCTCACAGTGAAGCAGGTGTAAGTTTCAAGTTGAGACTCATCAGTTACCAGCTGAATAACCTTGGCAGATGATCTGAGCCCTGGCAGGTTCTTGTGAAAAACTAAGTCCTGATTTAGGGTTGAGTTGGGGATTAAATGCCATTCTTAATGGACCATCCATGTTAATTCTTTGAGGATCCCTGAGGCGAACCCTGTAGGAAGATGTTCTTTAACTCGATGCAAAGTGGCATGTGAAACATTGGCAGGAGTGCAGATTGGGGGCAGCACTGGGTTTTCTTTGGTGCTCTGTGAGATCTGCATGGCTGGCTCTCAGGGAGGATGTGAAAGGAGACAGAGATTCTGGCAAATCTCATAGGCTCCCATGTGTCATACCAAGGACTTAGACCTGGAGACAACCATTCACAGGTGTTTGAGGGGCTTAAATGAGGTGATAAATATAGTCTACAATGCCTGAAATCACAATTATATAAAAATATAATTTAATAGTGATAAAAATAAGGGAAAATTATAATAGCCAGTCTTTATTTGCTATATGCCAGGCACAGCTGTAAATGCTTTATGTGTATTCACTCAAATTCATCTCGTCATCCCAATAACCTTGTGAGGTAGGTCCTTGTATTACCTCATACTGATAGATCAAAGGCAGAACTGGAATTTGAAACCAGGCAGTCTAGCTCCTGGGTCTGTGTTCTTAATACCTATGGTGTCCTGCCTCTTTGGAATACACTACAGTGTATGCTGAGCAAATGTTAGTCTCCTTCTTGAGGCATCTGTGCTCCCCTAACATTTACCTCTTGACAGAAATGTGATGCAAATTAATACCCCTTGTAGGTAATTGAATTTCTTTAAAGATGGTATATAGAGGCTCAGATATACTGCTTTGTGAGTCATTAATTGATTAATGATCTATTTGTACATTGTATTCCTAATTGTGTATATTTTTTCTGGAAGGTAAGAGAATAGCATTCAGAATTTAGGGCACATTTTTAGTTATATCGTCATATACAATGAGAAGTTAGTTATTTAGTGTTTTTTTTCTGTGCCTGGAAAACTGCTGGTCCTTGATACATACAGTATGCTTTCATTATTTAACATATAGTAGAAAAATATTAGTATTTTTTCAACTATAGAAGTTCTTAATTTAAAATAGAGTCCTATTTCATTTTTCCCAAGAGGGGAGGAGCTGTAATTCTTTCATGGCTCCTAAGAAAACTCCAAACACTGGGATATTTGTTGATTGAATAACTTTGGTGTCATCAAATGAGACAATGAGTTCAGACTTTCATTTCTGTAGGTGTAATACAGAGATATAATCAGATTTGTAAAAGTTTATTCTCTATGTAAAAGGACAGAAACATTTTGTGCTCAGTAGGCTTAGTTTGGAATGTCAATGCATCAAGGTCCAGGTGGGAGGAGTGCTGAAGTTCAGTCAGCTCAGCAACACACAGGGGTAGGTGAAAGGCAGGAGCGAAAAAGATGGTTGAAAGAACGGCTCAAAATCAGACTTTACATCAATTGTAGTGTTTGATGGGAGCTATGAGAGAGCTTCTCTGAAAAAAGTGTTTTCTAAGAAGATAAGAGAACTCCGCCCTCAGAACTGCAGAATCAAGGGGAGAGGCTATCAGGAAGGAGGGGGTGACTGACGCTTTCTAAGGAGGAGGAAAAGTTCAGGATGACAAGAATCAAAGTGTTAGGACATAATTGGAAGTTGAGAAAACTGATTTCACAGATGCAGTGTTCTGCCCCCTTTAGTGACCTCATCAAATACTCTGTTTTCCTTCCCCTCACCTTCACCATTGTATTTTTTCTGTAAACCTGTGTCATCCTTTGCCCAATGGACTGGAATTGGTCTCCTGCCACATTGAATACTGAAGTCAAGAAGTTACAATAAAGTACATTTGTATTTTCTTTTTAAGATGAAAACTACCTTAGTTCTCTTTTTCTGACTAGTTGGGAAACTAAAAATTGGAAACTTTTTATCTAGGCTCTGCTAATTTAATGGGGATTGTTATCTGTGGTGTTACATGGATCAGCTTTTCTGCCAGGAGTTGGTGATTTTTTGGGGGGAGGGTGTATCTGGTTGATCAGTCCTAGGAAGCACAGTGATGGTCATACCTGACAGCCTATGGGAACGTCCTACCTGAAAGCCTGTGGGAGGGCTCAGTCATTGGACTGGATGTTAGAAGTGAGAATTGGTTTTCAGAGATGTAGAGGCAAGACTTTCACTAAATATTCTTTTCAGAGAACAGTGAATTAGAGAACATTAGCCAGAACTGGTTTGTATTAGTGTATTCTTTTGTATGTCTCTTGTCTCACTTTCATTTTGTAAAATGAAAGGTGAAAATTATTTTTTATTCCTTCTCTAAGAATTTATTTATTTAAATATGAACTTAAAAATTATACCCCTATGGCCTACAACTTCATCCCCAAGTCTTAAAGAAATGTTAGATTGTTATCGATAGGATTGAGCTTTAAGAACTTGGTTCTAATAATTTTATTGTACCTCTTCGGAGTTTACATAGCATCTCGTGTGTTACTTCACGTGGCCAAGCAGCTCCACTGGAACTAGAACTTATTCTTTTGACTTCCAGGCTATTCTTTTTCACCTGAAATAGGGATAGTGGATTTTTCTCAGTTTAACCATAATAAAATCTTCTGGCTGCATGGTACCACAGGGAGTCTGTTTACTGGGTAGAGAGTCGTAGGACTCATGGGAATCTATTGGATAGAGAGTCTGCGTCTATTGACTGTAGAGAAGTTGAACCAAGTTGCCCAAAGTCACACAGATGAGGAAATTTGGGATTGGTACTGGGAGGATTTATACCAGATAATCTCAACAGTCCTTTTGGTCATTCTGATAGTTTTATTACATATCATGATTTATTCAGTCTATGATCAAGTCATGCCCCAGGTCACATAACTTGTGAAGTATAGTGGACCACTAATACATCTTTTCAATGCTCGTGAATATTTGCTCCTCACGGGAACATTACAGTGTCTGCCACTATTAGAATCTGGACAGTGTTACCTTCCATTATGCTACTCCAGCCTTACGTTGAGCATGGCAGACAGTTGATGTACTCACAACCAGCCTGCATTGTTGCCTTGTGTATTTTGACAAGAAAAACACCTTTTATGATAAATAAAATCTTCCCAGTTAAAGGGAACAAAGATTCCCTTTAGCCAAGGAAAAAACAAGCCTTAATCTGAATAAGAATACCAGCAGGAGTGACCTGTTTGAATGCACTGTTTTGGATTCTCCCTGTCTCACTTTCATTTTTGTAAAATGAGAGGTAAAAATTATTTTTTTCTTTGCTAAGTATTTCACAAGTAAGAACTTGAAAAGATAGTGTGTGAATGTTCTTTTCATCACTAGTACAGAGGGAGGAAGAAGAGCTGAGATTTGCTGGGTTCCATATGATGTTGAGTTTCTCTTAGATGCCATTGCCTACTTTCTTTTATTTTCTGTGAGAAGAATTATAATAATAAACCTCACAGGTGTTTGAGACTTTAATTATCTGATCATGATAATTGACTGGATAAATGATTGATGAAGGTAAAATTTATTATTTTTGAGGTCCACAAAATATGCATTATTTTCCCTGTTTGTACTGCCCTTAATGGCAGTGAATGATAATAATAGTTGCAAGATTATCCTTCTTTTGTAGTCAATAATAACATTGTTTACAGCTTTAACCTTATTTTATCTTATTTAAATGAAACTAAACAATTGAAGGAAAATAGACTATTGGCTCATCTTAATTCTGAAATTGATTGAATTAGTCATTTTCCCATAAATATATGTAATTATTTTCTAGTTAACTATTAACTTAGGTTAACAGATAAGATAGAATTTTATAGTGAATTTACCTTAGTAAAATGTCGATTTGATCTATTTTGAGGAAGATAAGTATAGACTAGACTAGACTAGAAGTTCCATGAGAGTAATGGCTGTTTCCATCTTGTTCACCCAAATACCCTTGGTGCTAGTGTTTGCCTGCCAAATACAGGTGCTCAAGAAATAATCGTGGAGTGAATTAATGTAATATATTGTGATTCCCAGATGCTTACCTGTAATGAGATTGCATAGGCTCACTAATTCATCATCTCATTAAACAAGTAAATTGAAAATCCTTTTATTACCACTTATTATTGCTGTTTACTGTTTAGAAGACAAATTATAAATAACTGAGTTAAATAGAAAAATGGATGAATTATGAATAAATGTAATTGCTGGCTGTAATCTTTCAAATCATGAGGTCTCTGGAGGAATAAAAAGCAAAACAAAGAGGGCCTTATGGTGAAAAGATTCAAAATAGATGTTCTTTAATGTTAGGCATAAATCATAGATGATAATCAGCATATGAATGATTCAATTCAGTAGCCATTATTTGCTACATTGTACTGGGTGATTTCATGATCGTAGTAATGCTTTGAATTTTCCTGTCTCTTCTTTCTTTCAGAGTGGTTTCCATACTCTCTCATAGAACCACAAGCAGTCCTCTGAGGGAGGATGGGAAAGCGTATTCTCATTGGAATGTGAATGAATGGAGGCACAGATGGTTAAGTAAAGTGCCCCAGCCATTTGCTAGTTGGTGACAGACTAATATAAATGCTTTTTGCCATATCTGATTCTTCACACCTGCATATTTCAACCCTGCAGATTCACAGTAGCAGAAGTAGATGTCAGAAAAAGAGAGGCATAAAGCTGAGAAAAGAATGTCGAGTTTAGCACATGACCTTTTGGTTACAGTTTAGCTTCAAGAGGCTAGGTTTCTAAACGTCAGTCTTCCGAAACCAGATGCTTAGGTAAAATATTGTGAAATCCCAGAGTGCGCCCACTGTTAAGTAGTGTGTGATCTTGGGCAAATAAAGATCTTTCTGTTCTCATATTCAAGAACTTCAGAGGTTGCTTATCTTTCATTCAGTTACTCTAAGATTTTGAAGTTGTTGAAGAAAAACAGTATTTATTTTAGAAATGATTAATTATTCAAATGAAATAGTCAACTCACATTTATAGCAATTACAACAGCTGTTTACAATAACTGTCTATCATCCTGCTTTTGTTGAAAGGATCCGAAGTTGTACACTAAATAAATGTGAATGAAGAGTGTAGTCCCTAAGATTATAAAAGCCCTTATAATCTAACTAAAAACCAAATGCCAAGAAAGCAGTGATGAAGTAGAAAGTGGATGTGGCTAAGATAGAAGATATCACAAAAAGAAAGTCTGGTCATCATTGGTGACTGCCAGAAGAGGTCGTTGGTGCTAACTGTATTGACATAATCTCATGGAGTAAGTTGTGTTTAGCAAGAACGTGTAGCTCTTCTCTTCCTTTGACATGTGGCTCTAGAGCTGGCTTCCAAGATGGAAAAAAAGATTGAGGAGTAGTAAGTGATTAAAATATAAATAACTTCAGCCTCTTTATCTCCATTGTATTATTAAAGGCCCTGTACCCATTTGACTATGTAATTATTCTGAAGCAATGTGAAATCATCAATCCAGTGGCAGAATTCTTATTGTCCCAGACCCCTGAATTATATTATTAATAATTCTAGCCAACATTTATTGTGTGGTTTATGTCGGGCACACTGTTAAGAGCTCTACATGAAATATTTTATATATTCCCACAACAATTCTTTGAGATAGATATTATTACCATTTTCCATTTACAGGTGAGGACATTAAGACTTATGAAAGTTAGTAACTTGCTAAAATATTTTGTGAATGTGTTTTCTGTATGTTTTTCAAGAGAAACCTGAGGGTGGGGAATGGTTATTGCTTTATAATGCACGTAAATGTTGTTTAACAGTTCAAGATAGGAAGTGAAAAAATGATGTGAATTTATTAAAGCATTTAGTTGGAATTGCTAGCCTTTTTTGCATTGATTATAATAATAATTGCTTGAATTGAATTTCCTGAGGCAGCAGCTTTGGAATCAGACAGACCTAAATTTGCATATCAGCCTTGCTTCTTCTTAACTGGGTACCTTTTTAGTCAGCTTAACTTAAATGTACTGTGCCTCAGTTTTCTTCTCTGGTAAGTGGGCATCATATCTCCCCCTGCCCCCCAGTTCTGTTATAATACAGTCAATCTTCATTATTCATGGGTTTCATATTTGCAAATTCTCCTACTTGCTAAAATTTATTTGTAAACCCCAAATAGCCTCACAGGCATTTGCAGCCATGTACGGAGCAAGAAAAATTTGAGTCACTGACCACATGGTCCTGGCTAAGCTCGAACAAGGTGACATTCTGCCTTCTTATTTCATTTCTCATCTTGTCAGCAAAGTATCATTTTCACAGTCTATTCAATGCCAAGTTTTTTCCCCGCATTTTTGTGCTTTTTATTAGTGATTTTATTGTTTCAAATGGGCCCCAAATGTAGTGCTAAGGTGTTGGCTAGTGAGCCTAATGTCCAGAAGGCCATGATGGACTTTTCAAAGAAAATACATATGTTAAGCTTAGTTCAAGCATGAGTTATAGTGCTCTTGGACATAAATTCAATGTTAATGATTCAACAATGTATATTAAATAAGATGTTTTTAAACTGAAACATACATAAAACAAGGTTATGTATTGACTGGTTGGTGAAGATATTGTGACCAGAGGCTTGCAGGAATCCGACCTTGTTTATAGGAGCAGTTGTTCAGTATTTGCTAATTTCGTGTTCACAACAACTTTATTTGACTACTGTGAATAGCAAGAATTGACTGTAGTAAATATTGACTACATTAACTTTCAACTTTATCTCTCAGTTTTTTCTTTCTGGCCTTAGACAAGGAAACATCTCTGAAAGAGTTGGAGATATTCTTAATGACTTTTACATTGTGGTGAACACTCTCTAAAATAGTGTCAGTGTGTTTAGAAGACACACTTTACAAACACAATCTTCTCCTTTTTAGCTTCTAGAGTTCCTTGAAACAAGTTATCATAAAATATTACTTATTAATTAAGTTAAAAGTTCAATTTTGGACACTAAACTGTCTTCCAAGAGAACTTTATTTTATCAGAAAGTAAATATACTATGGTTATTATCTCATTTTTCAGAGATAGAAACTAAGGCCTAGAGATATGAAGTAACTCCCTCAAGGTCACAGAATTAGGAAGTGGTACAACCTGGTCCCAGGATAGTTTTAACCTTGTAGCCAGTGTGCAATATTCTTTGCTTAAACTTGTCTTATTTTCTGATGTTTTACTAATTTTAGGATCTTGATGCAAGAGTTAGAAGTTCATTGTACAGCATCTTAAGCTTTGCTGAAGAAAACTATTATATTTATTCAGTGAATAAGTAAGTAGATGAGTGTGGGGTTTAGCTCTAATTCTTTAATTAGTTTTTCAAAATTGGCTTGTTTTTATTTCTTGCTAAGTTTCCAAAAGAGATGTGAGGTTTTGCTGCTTTGCTCTCTGCCGAGAGATTTGTTTCTCTTCATAGGATAATTTGGAGGTTTTATTTTCTTCTTGTTTCTTTAATATCCTGATTAAAGGATTAGAAAGCCCTTTGCTATATTTGAGTCACTAATACCACTCTGAGCACAGAACCACACACTTGGGGGACATAGATTTGCATTTGTTGAATGAATAATAGCTTAGCCTCAGAGCTGCCTTCTTTTCTGTAACTGCGTCAACTGATCTTCACGTTGCCCTTGCCTGCTGTCTCTGCATACACTTCTCAGAATTAGCAGAGAATGTGACATCAGTAATAAGATATAGGTTGTGGAGATGTCTAGGCTGGAGTTGTGAATATTGGAAAAGTGGGCTTATGGCTTCATAGTGAGGATACTTGTTTAGCTATTGCGTGTGAAACACTGCCCTCCCATCCATTATCCTCTTTATGTTTCATTCTCACTCACTGGATCAGCCTTTTAGTCGGACTTAGTGTTTGTCAGATACAATTAGTAATCCAAAAAGTAATCCTTGTTTTCTGGAAGCTCAGAATCTCCCATGAGCTGATAAATGGTGTGTGTGTGTGTGTGTGTGTGTGTGTGTGTGTGTGTGTGTGCGCGCGCCCGCGCGCGCGCATGCGTGCTTTATTGGAAGTATTGCGAGAAAAGTATTGTAGGAACACAGAGGGAGGCACAACTGCCTGCATGGGAGGTCTGTTATGAAGAGAGTCCTTTCTGAGTTGGAACAGGAGTTTTCCAGGTAGAGCTGGTGGGTTGTCAGTGTCTCCAGAGAAAGAAGAGCGTAGCAGCAAGAAAGAGGATGAAATATTTTGGGAATGATATAAATTTCGTTATGGTTGGAAGAGGATGGGACAAGGGATGAGCCTGGTAAAACAGATTGGGCCCAGATTGTGAAGTGCATGTAGTGATAAGAGACTTTGGAAAGCTTTAATTAGGGTGTGACATGATCAGAGCTTTAGAAAAATAATTCTGATGACAATGTGAAGGGGAGGAAGTTGATGGGGGAGTGCAGTGACTAATGGATTATACAATCTTCTGCCTTCCAGCTTTCTCCTGTGCTTCTGGAGAGTATTTAGAAATGAAGAACCAGGTATGCAGTAAGTGTGGTGAAGGCACCTACTCCTTGGGCAGTGGCATCAAATTTGATGAATGGGATGAATTGCCAGCTGGATTTTCCAATGTTGCAACATTCATGGACACTGTGGTCGGCCCTTCTGACACCAGGCCAGATGGCTGTAACAAGTAAGAATCCAAAGGAGCCTTTGTATCTTGACTGAATACTTGGGAAGTGTGTGGTTGCTCTTTTTCAGAAAGAAGTTGGGGGTAATCTCGGTCCTGACTGGGATTATAGATAAACTAGTTGCAAAGAGTCATTTTTTTGGACAGTCATTATGAATAATGTAGCTGAATTTTCATGAGGTTAAAATAATTGCTCTCTAGACGTAATATATATTGTATCAGAAATTCAATAAAGCTATTAGAAAAACAAATTAATTTTCTAATAATATAACTACATTCAAGCCAGTGATGTTTCTACAAACCCTTCTCTAATTTTTAATGGATGATTTCAGATTTTTTTTTTCTTTTCCTCTGAAAAGAAGAATGCATAACCTTAATTTAGATCCTTGATTATCTCCTGTAAGAGAGAGTGGGTTAAATACTCACTTCTTTGCTTAATTTCTACGTTTTACATAGGAGATTATTGGCTTTGCCTATGACAACGCTGGAGGAATGTTAAATTGTTTTGAAAAAACACAGAGTGTTTACCTTTGGGCTGTAACCCTTCCTGTTCTCTTGCACATTGACTATGTAAAATTTCCTTTCATGTGGCCGTGATTAGGAGAATTAAACTTTAGGCCATCGGCTATCTTCTGAGAAGAAGGGCTTCTCAGAAACTCAAAATTTTTGCAATGAGCTAAGGATGCTGGGGAATTATTTAGCTGTGCTAAAAGATGTGTTCTCTCCCTCTCTCCCTTTTGTCCTTCCTACCTTTCCTCAATCCCTCCTGCTTTCTAGCTCTCTCTCTGTGCCAAGTGACATTTTTGCTTCCTGATAATGGCCATTTCATTTTATAGGGTTATGACATTAGACGTCATTAACAGGATTATTTCTCAAAATATATATGTAAATGTGTATACACGTGTGAATAGATATGTGCACACATGTGTATATATACACACGTGTACTATATATATATATATATATATATACAAATGTATATATGTGTGTGTATATATGTAGTTTAAATAAAAGAGTTCCTTATGGAAGGTGTTAGTAGGATGTTATGGTACCTCAGATCTTTGTCTTGGTAGGCAGGAGATATTGACGTCTTCTTTTTCTACTTGGAATAGTTTATTCATTAAAGAAATTGAATGATAAGCAGAAGTTTTTCAATCTACTGTCTTCTAGTATAATTTTCTTAATGTAAATTTCAGTCTGATATTGCTATGATTACCTCCCTCCTTCCCTCTTTTCTTTCCTTTTTTCTACCTAGTCAATCTTGCATTTTTTTTTACTTCTTTATAGTTGGTTGGGTCATATAGAAGATGTATGTTGAACTTCATAAGAAATTGCCAAAGTGTTTTCTAAAATGGTTGCATCAGTATAGACTCCAGCAGTGCGCTTGAGTTCTAGTTACTCTGCATTTTACTGACATTTGTATTATTGTCTTGTTTTATTTTAGCCATTCTCGTGTGTGTCTGTGAAATGATATCTCCTTGTGGTTTTAATTTGCATTTCCCTTCGTATAATGATGTTGAGCACTTTTCATATGTTTGTTGTCCATGTGTTTATTTTTTGTGTGAGGTGTCAAAATATTTTACCCATTTTCTACTTTTTTGGGGTTGTTTTATTACTGAGCTGTAGTTCTTTGGTTATTCTGGACATAAGTTCTTGTCATGTATATAGTCATATAATATTTAACATATAATATATGCATATGCACATATACATATACGTGTGTGTAATATTTCCTCCTAGTCTGAGGCATTTGCCTTTTCATTTTCTGAAAGATATTTTTAAGTTTAAAATTTGAAAAACTACAATTTATCAATTTTTTTCTGTTATGATTAGTATTTTTTATATCTTCAGATAACTTTGCTAATTCTTGATTGCAAAGGCTAAAAATTACAATATGCATTATTATAGTGTAATTAGAGATACTGTACTTTTTCTTACGTAAAACTTTACATCAGTATAGTTACATTTACACCCGCTTCTTTGTGCTATTGTCATATGTTATATTTAGAAACATATTATAAACCCTATAATACAAGGAAATGTGTTTTAAATAATCATTTTTTTAATGAATTTAAGAGATGAAAAAATATAGCTTTATATGTTTATCTACATATTTACCATTATTGGTACTCTTTCTTCCTTTATATAGATTTGAATGCTCAGCTAGTATTTTTTTCAGGCTCTAAAATTTCTGTTATCATTTCTTGTAATGCAGGTCTGCTGCTCACAAATTCTCTCCAGCTTTTGTTTACCTAAAAATATCTTTATTTTAAACTCAGTTTTGAAGAATATTTTGTTCAACATAGGACTCTGGACTTTTTCTTTTCTCTTTTTATGCTTTAAAGATGTTGTTCCAGTACCTTCTGAACTCTCCCTTGTTTGTGATGAAAAATTAGCTGTATTTTGTATGATTAATTCCTCTCTATATAATGTCTTCATTTCTCTGACTACTTATAAGATGTTCTTTATATCTTTGCTATTCAAGAGTTTTATTACAATGTACTCAGCATTGATTTTCTTTGTGTTTAATGCGTTTCAGGTTCACTGAGTTACTGAGATTTGGAGGTTGATTGGGAATTATTTTAGCCACTGTTTCACCAATAGTTTTTCTGCCCCTTTCTCTCCCTCTTTTCCTTCTTTGACTCCAATTACATGTATTTTAGACCACTTGATGTTGTCCAAAAGTCACTGAAGCTCCAGTTTTCTTTTCACTTTTTTTCTTCCAAACTTCAGATCACATAATTTCGATTCTTCTATCATTAAGTTCACTGGCCATTTCTTTCGCAGTCTCAAACTTGATCTTAAGCCCCTCTGGTGAATTTTAAATTTCACATATTGTAATTTTCAGTTATATAATTTCCATTTAGTTTATTTTATGATTCTTATTTCCCATCAAATACTTGCGATTCCCCATCCCTTGACTCATTGTGTTCATCTTTTATTTAATGTTATTGATTATATTTGTAAGAACTGTCTTAAATACTTGTCTGTTTCTTTTGCCCAATTCTTTTTTCTCAATTAAGGGTCAGATTTTCCCACTTCTTTGTATGTCTAGTAAATTTTTATTGTATCTTGGGCCTTGTGAATGTTAAGATGTAGGGAATGTGGGTTATTTTTTTCTTCATTTGAAGTGTGTTGAATTTTGTTCTGGCAGGCAATTTATTTACTAGGAGAGCGCCTTGATCTTCTCAGGCCTGGTTTTATTGTTTTTTAAGGTGGCTCTGTACTGGTTTTACACTTAATTCTAGGTCATAGCCTTTACTCTAGTGCAGGTATTGGCAAACTACAGCCTGTGGGCTCTCCCTCTGTTTTTGTAAATGAAGTTATATTGGAACACAGCTGTGCTTATTTATTTCTGCATTGTCTATGGCTGCTTTTGAGCTACAATGGGGGACTTAAGTATTGCAGGAGAGACCAGATGGTTCACAAAACCAGAAGTATTTACTGTCTGGCCCTTTATGAAAACATTTGTTGACACTTGCTCTTGGCATGGCCCTTATTCCTAAGGTGTACAAATTCTAGAGTTTCAGATGAGTGTCCAATATGGTTATCAAGTTTTCTCCTCTCTGGCTGGCCTGGAGCTCTAATGACTCCCATTAAAGTGACCTCTATGATTATGTTTCAGCTTTTAGTGACTGTTCTCTGGTAGGTACACTCCAGCCCTAACCTCAGGACCTATGGAGAAACTCCATGTGGACTTCTGGAGCCTCTGTTTTCTCTGATTCTCAGGCCTGTGAATTCTAGCTGTTTCAGCTGACCCAAACACTCGTCTCGGATGCTCAGCTCAGTGAGACCACTGTGCTCTGCTTGGATGCTATGTCCTGGTGCCATAGTCTGGAGAGTGTCCTGAAGAATGAAGTCAAGGTCAATTTGGGCTTTATCTCATGTGTCTTTCTGCTCTCAAGAATCTCAGTCCTGCACTGCCTGTTGTCAATGTTTGAACATGGCTCATATATTTTGTTTAGTAGATTATTAAAGAGAAAGGGCAATCCAACGCCAGTTAGTCATGTGGGATGTGGAAGTCTCAGTCTTTCATTAAGGTTTTTTTCTATTAGAAAAAAGAAAAGAATTTGCCAAAATCTCACTCTTATCATCCAGATAAAAAGTTAAATCTGAAGAGAATGATGTTACCTTATGCTGCCCTACTGTTTGGTTAGAAATTTTTTTTGCCCAGAAAGTCAATATGTGATTCCTTATTGATTAATTCTAAGAATTAACTTATGGTTAGATTTACAACCCAAATTTTGTTTAACAGTGTATTTTTAAAATTTTTCGTCCTGTTTTGTAGATAAAAGTTCCAATTAGACTTTTATTCCTACTATATACTATGAAACTGTGATCTGCATTTTATTTAGGTTCATTTTAGATTGGCTTTTTAAAGGACTATTTCTTCTCTCATAGCAAGAACCTCCTCACCACCCTGCTATGTGTACATGTTTATAAATAAAACTTCGTATGTTGTTTGAAAGAATAATTCCACATAAGACTATTAGAATTAGTGGTCACCTATACAGTGATCAAATTTTTTGGTGAAAAATAACAGTTTCATAGCAAATTGATACATAACCTTACCACAATTTTGGAGCTCATGTGCCATAAGAAATGAACATTTGCCAGTAAATGTGTTGGCCTTTGAGTTCTGGAAAAGCTTCTCGTCTTTTCTGCTGTGCTTTACTGATGGAACTACTTTTGAATCTGAGTTACATAACTCGTGAACAGAGGCGGTTTCTGAATGCTCACATAAAATGCCTCTTGGTTTTGTTTCCACAGCTCTTCTTGGATCCCTCGTGGAAATTACATAGAGTCAAATCGTGATGACTGCACGGTATCTTTGATTTATGCTGTGCACCTTAAGAAGTCGGGTTATGTCTTCTTTGAGTACCAGTATGTCGACAACAACATCTTCTTTGAGTTCTTTGTAAGGGTTTTTTTATATTCTAGAATTTATTTATTTTTTTTTACTGAGGAAATTTCACCCTGAGCTAATATTCATTGCCAATATTCCTAATTTTTCGCTTGAGGAAGATTAGCCCTGAGCTAACATCTGTGCCAGTCTTCCTCTACTTTATATGTGAGATGCTTCCAGAGCATGGCTGGTGAGTGGAGTGGGTCCGTGCCCGGGATCCGAACTCGTGAACCTGGACCACCTAAGCAGAGTGCACGGAACTTTAACCACTTTGTCACAGGGTTGACCCCCCAAGAATTTACTTTTTAAGGAGAATTCATGTAAAATTTCTTCTAATCAGTTGTTCCCATTCCATTTTATGCCTCTTCAGTTTTTCATGTTGACTGAAGCTTTTGATACTAAAAGAAAAATTTTTTTCTATAATATTTTATCTAATGGTTAATATTGTTTCTTTATGTCTGAACTCCCACCTTGTAGAGTAACATTGGGCTTGTTTTACTTTGGTTATGATTATTAAATGACCATTTTGTTTAGACTTTTTGTGTAGAAAATATTTTCGCCAAGATTCAGTTTAATTGTTTTTTCTTTTTTTTCTTTTCTTTTTTTTTTTTGAGGAAGATTATCCATGAGCTAACATCTGTTGCCAATCCTCCTCTTTTTGCTGAGGAAGACTGGCCCTGAGCTAACATTCGTGCCTGTCTTCCTCTACTTTATATGTGGGATGCCTACCACAGCATGGCTTGCCAGGCGATGCCATGTCTGCACCCAGGATCCGAACTGGTGAACCCCGGGCCACCAAAGTGGAACCTGTGAACTTAACTGCACCACCGGGCTGGCCCCCCAATTGGTTTTTCTAATAGCTACAAATGTTATTTTGTTGAAAATATGTTTCCACCAGTTTTAGTTTTTGTTTAAAAGGTTTTTTTTTCTCTTTGCAATTTCAAATATTTCAATTTTTTAAGTGTAATCATGGCAATATTTCAGAAGTAGAAGTGGCCACATGTTTCTGATTCTATCAGTTTTATACAATCTAAAGGAATCAGTGGGTGGGTTAGTTGATGTCTCTGTTAAGAGATTAAATAGCATTGCAGAATATAGGATAAAATAATAGTCTAACAGAATAGGCTGTTACCACTAAAATTATTTAACTATTTTATGTAAACTAAATTTAATCTAGCAAATATTTGTGGTGGTGGTGACTCAAATGCTTGAGAAAATGTTTTCAGATTGACTTCTTATACCAAAAGAAGTGTGTGTTGTGCAAGTAATTGGGAAAATATCTTGTAAAATGTTTCTGTGGTCCAGTTTCCAGGAACAAATGTACTAATAATTCTAAATTTATATTGCACTTGATAATGGAAATTTCTAAATCAAGAGTTTGCTAGGAAGAGATATTTTCCATGAAAGTATGAGCCTTAGATTTGAAGTCAAGAGATTCTGGCTCAGGTCCCAACTCTGCAGTTGCTAGTTGTGTTATTGGGCAATTAAGTTAACTTTCCAGCCCTTGGCATTCTCTTTTGTAAAGTGGATTGTGACAAGAACTTTTAAGGAGCCTCCTGACTCTAATATCCTTTGAGTTTAAGATGTTAAGCAACATTCAAACCGACTTGCTTTTTAACCTCCGTTTTGTTTGCAAAATACTTCTCAGAGTGAATAATTTCCTATTTCATGAGACAGTTTTGCAATATTACTAAGACTAAAGTTAAGAATCAAGGTAATTATATAATTGTAAGAATAAGCATTTAGTTTTGTATTGTCTAGTAAGTCGTTTGAGAGTTGTCAGTAAAGATACTCTTGAGTCATGAAGCTTCATTACTTCCTTTCCATGATGCCTTTGTTATTTTGGCTTTTATAGACTGAAAAGGGATGGCGAGTTCATGTTCCTTCTTTTAGTGATTATTGACTCAGAGGGTCAACTCTTCACGGTCATCATGCTAATGGTTAATGGAAGTGAAATGTCTGAAGACTGAAAGATACAGTTATACCTATGGACATTACATAATTTAAAGCAATAAAGTATTTAATTTTAGAAGTATGTGGGAATTTCATTCAGCTCTCCCCCTCTCCTTTTTTGTAAATGGTGAAACTGAAACCTAGAGAGAATAAGCAGTTGGACTAAGGTTATACCTTTACTAATTACTTTTAGAATGAATAGCAGAACTCAGGTCTCCAGAATGACAGAAGAATGTCACAATAACACACGATGTCTCATTTCAGCTGAAAAAAAGGTTTCTGCCTATCCAAATATGGACCACCAAAGGTATATTCAGGGTCCAAATCTATTTAAAGATGTCGTAACACTTGCATTAAAATGGTCATTATGCTTATAATGTAAATATGACACTTAAATTTAATTAAAGCAGATCTCCTCAGTAGCTGATATTAAGTCTTTAGGAAATATCTCTCATGGAAGACATTTTTATGTTGTTTGTAAACTGGACAGGAGGCTTACTGAAGTGGCAAGATGATTTAGAGAAGAAAGAAATAGACATCTTATTTTAACCCTACCCTGTTGCTGACTATTGTGAAATACTGTAAAGATGGTCTGACTTTTTGATGTCTGTATTTTTCGTAGGCCTGGAAAAGCAGTTTTCCTTAGGTATTTTGGAAGAATTGTCTGGACAGCACAGAGTGTTTAGTGCTAAAGATAGTAGCTGATTTGAGGTGGCATGGCATGTGCTTAACATTTAACCCCCAGTGAAAATTTGAGACTTTGACGTAGGCTGTGGCCCCTTACCTACACATTTGGATTAAGTCCTGGGGTTAACTGAAGACAAAGCAGTTCTCATTTAAAATTTTACTGCCCTAAATCTTGTAAAATTAAACTTTATTTTTATACTATTGGGCCTGCATGGTGAATGCAAGCTTTTAAAACATTTTGGTAAGTTGGGCAGATTTTTGTGATGACTTTTTCTCCTTTAGTGAATTTTCAGTGTTAACTGCTCTCTCCCCCTCTCCCTCTCCGTCTCCCCCTCCTTAACTCTTAATGGGCTAGCCTTTTTGTTACAATAATGAGGATGGTTTGCTTAGAACCGTTCACTCAAATGCAGTTGTCACTTAGGCTCCAGAGGTCATGGTGTGTTGACTTGTTGAGAATTACTCATGGCCATTGTTTAGTATGTACTAAAAGAAACTCTTGCAGCTTGTCCAGTGCTGAGTAATGAATTTAATTAAAGCCATTATTCAAGAAGCTTTACTGGGGCCCTTGTGTTTAATCCACAGATTCAAAATGATCAGTGCCAGGAGATGGACACTGCCGCTGACAAGTGGGTAAAACTCACTGACAATGGAGAATGGGGCTCTCACTCTGTAAGTCTCTCTCTATTCTTCTTTCTAACCAATCCATTCATCTCCTTCCTTTCTCAACCCTTTTTTTTTAAAGTTTAAAAAAATCAAAATTGCGTATTAATTTATACAATTTCTAGTTAGGGAAGAAATTGACCCTAAGTTTCATGGACACAGGTTCTTTCTAGGTACTTTTTCTTACCTTTCTCTTTCTCCTTAGGTTCCTTTCCCTTCTCTTTCCCATTGTACTTCAACTTTTACCTTTTCAAAGGGTCGTTAAGAAGAGAGAAGTCTTTTTACACTAATACACAAAACCTCTGGATATGTAAGTTTACAGATGTGCCTATCACATGGAGAGAAACAGTGACTCTTGGCATTGGAAGGATCCTTGAGTTCCTTTCATTCAACTTTCTCTGCAGTTTTTCCAACAAGTGATTTTCAAGCTTGTCTTGTTGGGGACTGTGCTGACTCCATTGTTGGGCAGCTCTGCATATCACAAAATTCATCCATTTTTGGAGCCTAAACCTGCTTCCTATTTATTTGCCCCCCCTTGCTCAATGTTCTCCCCTCCCTAGTCTCATTGAGTCAGGTAACTACGTACTACTCCACAGGACAATGCTAACGCTTGAAGGCAAATATCAGGTATCACAATCTGTGAATCTGTTATTATTTGAGGTACTATCTCTTTGGCGTAAGACATGGATTTAAAATCTAACTCTGGCTTATTGGTAGTTGTGTTTTTTTAGGCAATTGGCTTAATCTCTTTGAGTCTGATTTTTCGTGTGAGAAACGGGAGCAGTCTTGCAGGTTCAATGGGATGATGTATGGGAAGGGCCTAGGGTGGTGCCTGCAATGTAGATTGAGCTCTATTTCAATAAGTGACCGTCCTTGCCTTTGTTGTGGCAGGTGCCTCATCCTTGAGTAATTAATATAATGTACCCTTTCAGAGTAAGTTTTTGATTTATATGTCTGGAAGTGATATTAGTAGCACTTAAGATGCATTTAATTAAGCATTCGTTCAGCTGGGCTTTGAAGGTACAAGCAACCGTTGGCAACAGATATACTCTCTTCACTTATGAAGACTTAATACAAGGGGAAAGTACTTAACGCAGTACTTCTCTGAAGCTCTGGCAGGGTAAAGTAGTTGGCTGTATTTTAATTTTATACAGCTTGAATTTGGCCAGCCAGAGACCACATAGAAGAATAAGGGTGCAAATGAGAAAGCAAGGAACTCTTAAAATTAGTTCGCTTGACTAATGAAATGTATCAGAAAAGTGTTTGATTTATGAATAGAAAAATGTTCTGGTGGCAAAGGAAGCAAATATTAGATGTAGTATCCAGTGTTTAAGCTCTGGAGTTGTACAGTTAAATCAGGCTGTCCTATAAGAACAGTCGTATTTTTCTCCTGTTGCTGTTGCAGTGTTGTTTACGAAGTAGTTTTAAAGGAAAGCAAACTCGTCTGTTGCCTTTTTGTTTTCAGAGCCCAAAGATCTACTTAGGAATAGTGGCAGCTAATAAATATATAATTGGTCTGAATGCCCTTCACTTTCTAAAATAAGTGTCTTTTAAATATAAACCAACACTTCGTGTAAATGTTTTGAAAATCATTTTACCTTTTTCAGACTTGAAGAATTTTCTTTTCCTTCGTTATTACTCTATTTTTTTTGAGTTGGCAATCTATTTTTTAGAAAATGTGAACTTCAGTAGAGCTTAGGTCTGAATTAACAGTAGACTTAAATTTATGGGTTGCAAATTAATGTATTTTTATTTTCCCTAGAGTTTCATTATTTATGTTTTTTTTTTGAGGAAGTTTAGCTCTGAGCTAACATCTGCAGCCAATCTTCCTCTTTTTGCTGAGGAAGACTGGCCCTGAGCTAACATCCGTGCCCATCTTCCTCTACTTTATGTGTGGGATACCTGCCACAGCATGGCCCGCCAAATGGCTCCATGTCCGCACCCGGGATCCGAACCAGCGAACCCCAGGTCACCGAAGCAGAACATGCGCACTTAAACGCTGTGCCACTGGGCCAAGCCCCTAGAGTTTCATTATAATGCATTGAAAAGTGTATAAGGGATTAGCTTTTAGGTATGGTTGGAAGTAGCATGGTTTATCTGACCTAAGTGTCTTGTGTTTCTCTTTACAGGTAATGTTGAAAGCCGGCACAAACATACTATACTGGAGAACTACCGGCATCCTTATGGGTTCTAAGGCCGTCAAGCCAGTGTTGGTAAAAAATATCACAATTGAAGGTATTTCACAGTAGTCTGCTTTAATAGTCTCCTATCACATTTTTTAGTTAGTTAAAATATTATTTCCATTGTTGCTGTGGCTGGCTCAAGGGGACATGGGACAGGAATTAATATGCTAGGCATCATACAGGCCTAGAGACCCTGGTTTTGTTCCTGGCAAGTTGACTGGAGTTTTTTTTGTACCCTTAAACTGAATTATTTAATCTGAGTGAAAAAGTAAACATGATGAAAATTTTATGTATCTTTAAAGAAAAAAAAAATCTTTGTTAATAAGATTTCATTCAAGACATCTCTATTGTGCCAGGCCTCAAGCTCACCCAGGTCACTATTATATCCATAAAAGTAACAGTAAAATAAACATCTTCTCCTATGTCCTAAACCTTTTGCTTTTCTGAGCCATCTGGGCATTTTCTGGCTCAGAAGAATGGCCAATAAACCCTGGCATGGTTCATTCTCAATTAGGGCTGCTTTTTTTTTTTTTGTATGTGAGGAAGATTTGCCCTGAGCTAACATCCACGGCCAATCTTCCTCTTTTTTTTGCTTGAGGAGAATTAGCCCTGAGCTAACAGCTGTACCTCCATAGCATAGTTGATAGTTGGAGTAGGTCCATGCCTGGGATCCAAATCCATGAACCGGGCTGCCAGAGCAGAACACACAGACCTGGGGCAGGCCCCAATTAGGGCTACTTTAAATTAAAACAGTGATTCTCCTTTATTGAAGTTTGGCTTATATTTTAGTATGTTCTGCATGCTCATTCCTGTGACACTAACTCATTGGTCATAGGGACATCTGCTGGCAAAGGCTGGAATTACAAATCAGGAGAGAAGTCAGGCCATTTCTAGGGTCTAATAGGTCTTGTCTATGACTTAATGAGCAGTAGAGAAAAAGGGAACAGGTAGCCACAAAGATCACAGCATGGGAGGCTTATAGAATTGGAGGAGTCGTTAGAGTTTGTCCCACTTCTGAGTTAGTGAAGTTGTCTTTTGACAACTCGGTTTATATATTTACTATACCTCTATCAAATTTCAACCTCTTGTTTAATTGTTTTATTCAGTATCTATCCCAGTTCCTTGCACTCAGTAAATACTTTCTTGCTGTTGAATTCGTGAGATAAAAGATAAAGGCTGAGCTTACTATTATATTTCTCTCTCACTTCTGGGTAGAAGCAAGAAGGTGCTGCTTTGCTTGTTGCTGTTGGGTCCTCCCTCCCATGCTGTGTTTTTCATTACCACACAGGGGTGGCATACACATCAGAGTGCTTTCCATGCAAACCAGGCACCTTCAGCAACAAACCAGGTTCATTCAACTGCCAGGTTTGTCCCAGAAACACCTATTCGCAGAAAGGAGCCAAAGAATGCATAAAGTGTGCAGAAGACTCCCAATTTTCAGGTAGGACTAGTCTTCACCAGTTTATACTCTTTGTTCTTTTCTTTCGAAGTGTATGTTTGTCGAATGTGAGGTCATAAGCGAGAAGTCACACATACAATGTGATGGGAACAGTGGGCCAGAAACTAAAGTGCTGAAGTGAATCAGTATTGGATGGATAAAATATGACTTCTTGTTATGCCTTTCTGCATGACTTTTCCCTTTGTAATTTGTTCTATTCCACACCTGACAGGTAACTGCTTTGGATATGTTTATACTAATCTAAAAAAAATTCATATTGTAATTTTAGATGATTCATTGGCATAGAGATGTACTTAAAAACTTTGTTCCAAATTTACAATGTTCAGTGATAATGGAATAAAGCATCATGGAAACGTTCATTGCTCTAGGGAGAATAAAAATGCAGGCCTTTCTTTTCTTTAGGCCTAGCTAGTTCTACCTGCATTTCTCTGGTAAGGTTATTTTCAGTTGTCTGCTTTTCTTTGTTTTGACTTTTGCCTTTTCTTAGAGCCACAGTGGAAATGACTCATTTCTGAAATGTGTTTTTATACTGCAGAGGAAGGCTCCAGCGAGTGTATGGCCCGCCCTCCCTGCACCACTAAAGACTATTTCCAGATCCACACTCCATGTGACAAAGACGGAAAGGTATAGGCCTTGTTCAGTCAACTCCATCCCATAGCTATCCAACCCTCTTCCCACTTTGAACAGATTCTAATTTGTTCATGAGAGCGTTAAAGGAGCTGATTTATACCACCTGTATACAAGTAGTACAGAGAGAATTTAAGAATTTAGATTCTGAAGCCTGCCTTTGTGGCTTTGATTTTCACATCTACTGCTTATTAGTGCTGTGTGCAAGTTATTTGCTTTAAGTCTCAGTTTTTTCATCTGCAAAATGGGGATAATATCAGTACCTACTTCATAAGGCTGCCATGAGAATACTCAATTTAAGAATCCTAGCACAGCACCTGGCACATAGTGAGTGCTCAATAAATTATGGCTATTTTTTTTTTGTCTTTTTTCTTCCCAAAGCCCCCTAGTACATAGTTGTATATTCTTCGTTGTGGGTTCTTCTAGTTGTGGCATGTGGGACACTGCCTCAGCGTGGTTTGATGAGCAGTGCCATGTCCGTGCCCAGGATTTGAACCAACGAAACACTGGGCCGCCTGCAGCGGAGCCTGCGAACTTAACCACTCAGCCACGGGGCCAGCCCCAATTATGGCTATTTTTAACATTTTTTTTCAGAAGTAGTAACATTGGGAGGGGCACAGCCTTAAAATGTGGACTCTGACTCACAGGATGGAAATATGTGGAACTTCTCTGATTATTTGTTCACTCAGTAGATTAGGTCAATAAAGCCACGCAGCCATAGGCTGATTCAGTTACGGCAGATTACTGTGTAATTGCATTTAGAAAATGCAAAGTAACTACCATATAAATGGCACTTAGCCAGAGGAAAAATACACACATGAACTCTGCAATTGACCTGCCATCCTCTTAGTTAAAAAGTTAGCCTCTACCAGCCTCTGTCAGTGGGAGAAACTGAGATTAAAGTGGCTGTGATGGAGTGTTCTTTCTGTATGTTTGTGTCTTTGAAACAATGACCTTTAACTTCTTAACCTAGTTTGGAAAATCTGTACAGATGTCAGTATTACTTTCATTTTTAAATTTTGTATCCTTAGATTCTAATCTGTAAATCTTATATGGTTATTAATCTTACCCTTAGTCCTTAATTTTTTTTTTAAAAGAATTTACTGGGACAGTCCAGTAGCACAGCCGTAAAGTTCACACGTTCCTCTTTGGAAGCTGGAGATTTGTCAGTTCAGATCCTGGGTGCAGACATCCACACCACTTGTCAACCCATGCTGTGGCAGGTGTCCCACATATAGAGGAAGGTGGATATGGATGTTAGCTCAGGGCCAGTCTTCCTCAGCAAAAAGAGGAGGATTGGCAGCTGATGTTAGCTCAGGGCTAATATTCCTTGAAACAAAACAAAACACAAACAAAAAAAAGAATTTACTTTTGAATGCTTAAGTCCAAGTACCTGTTAGTATTTGCAGTGAGCAAGTACTTACTAACTCAAAATAATTTGAGGGAAGGCCAGTTTAAATTACTGGAATATTTCAATGATTAGAAGTACATCTATTATTTTTAATAAGAATAGTAATTCAAACTAATAGCTTTTAAATGACAGGAGTTTTGAGGTAAGGTCTTGAAGACCCTACCATAATGGCCAAGTAAGGACTATTTCTATTTAGAAAATACATGTAGAGAGCCACTAAGGTGGGATGAAAGTAATTTGAAATAATGTTTTTTTAGCTAAACTTTTCTTGGCTAAACTTGCTTTGTTAATAAAGCAAATTAACTTTATTTTATGTAATAATCATTAATTCACTATTACTGAAGCTTAAATGAATGAATTCTAAAATGCAAATGGATCTTGTCTTTGCTATAATGAAAATACTCAAAAGTCATATTTTTATTATGTCAATGAGTAGTTAATTATGTCAATAAATACTGTGACAAAATGTAGCTGACCTGGGCCTAAAAGTAAGTAAGGCCATATTTTAAATGTAGAATGCACAGGCTCACACACATGCATGCACAGACACACATATATATGTGCATGTGCGTGCACCCACAGGCACATTGTGTACAAACATACACACAAATTATGTTTTTCTATTGAGTCTGGGTCAACTCTGAACATGTTCTCAGCATAGAACAAAACAATGTACTAGCACTCCATAAACTCAGTGATTCTTTAAAATGTGGTTTAAGACTTATTTCAAGATGAATGTTTCTAGCTTCAGAAGTAAACAAAAAGCAATGAGAACTTAACTAAATACCAGATATTGTGAAGAAGTGTAGATTAAACATGTGAATGTGAATTTTTTCTATTTTTGTTTGTTCCAACATTTTCATTTTTTTCTGGTGTCATCTTTTTCAAAAGGCATTTTGTTCTTGCTTGGAATGGCCTGGTGATTTGCCAGTGGTTTGGTGATGTTTACCAGGTCGTTCAATGACTGTGTTTTGGCTCTTTTTGTCCTGTAATACTCTCTTTGATCTTATTTTCCCCCGTTTGGAGAGGATCATCAAGGGAAGCAGCTATTGAAGTATACAGGCTTTGAACATTATAATTTATATGACACAAGGATGTTACAAGTTTCTATGTTCATTCTGAAGCTTAGTTATTTGATTGCTTCCTGCCTATAGGAGTCATTTTTCAGGAAAATTTTAATTGGTAACTGGAACCATTCTGATCTTGATTAAGAGACTCTCTCTCATTAACATCATGAAAAATGTGGAATGCCTACTCATTCATTGATTCATTTAGTGAATTTTTACTGAGCACTGGTTGTATACAAAGTGCTGGGTGATAAGGGCAGAGCTTAAGGATAGGCAGAAGAAGAAATGTTTTCATAGATTGTAGATCTGTGGCTGTCAAACTTTAGTGTGCTTCAGACTTACCTGGAGATTCCTGTCCCAGATTTTCTGTTTCAGGAGATCTGGGGCAGGGCCTGAGAATTTACATTTCTAAGAAGTTCCCAGGTATTTCTGATTCTGCTGGTCCAGGATCTCAGCAATTTGAGAACCACCGGTCTAGACTTTAGAGGAAGAGAAATTCAGTCGTCAAAGAAAATGAATTATTATTTCCAATTGTGATTAGTGCTACAGCAGAGAAGTCTGAGTTTTATGAGAATCTGACCCAGTCTGGGAAGGCTTCAGAGCTGTATAAAATCTAGGCCATGGCTTGGGAGGAGAGCATTTCTGGAAGAGGGAGCAGGATGGCAAAGGCCTGAGGTGGGAGGGAACATGGTGTGTCAAAAGAACTGAAGGGATGTAAGTGTGACTGATGAGTGGGTGTGTGGGTAGGAAGCTGCATTAGATGTGACTCGTGACGTAGGCCAGTGCTAGAGAATAGGCATGGTTTCATAGTAGTGAGTTAACTTGAAATTTTTATGTATGTTTTGTTTTCAACAAGTTACTTAGAGCCCACTTTTTACATATATTGAATTATACCCATAAAGCTTCATACAAGCACATGCACAGATTCACCACTTGAGATTTGAGCTGGAAAGAATGTTGACCATTGATAATGGGCAGTATTCATCAAGAGAAGGCATCTTTTAAGATATTTGATAGAGCTTCTCATGATCTCCCTGTGGATAAGGCAGAGAATTGTGGACTAAATAATAGGGTTAAGTAGATAGATGGCTAATTTTAGAAGTATATGTAAATGTTTGAATAAATGGATATCAACTAGTGAGTATAGTTGATATTAATTAGTGTAGTTTGTATCAGGTATTCATCATAGGAATATAAATTTAACAAAGTATTTATACATATTCTAACTCATACCAAGAAGAATATGAGTTCAGATGACTTATTTTCAACATTTTATTTAAAAGTCCTTAACTTGCATGAAGACATTAGGAATAAGTAAATCAGTAAAACTGGCAAGAATGACAGAATTAAGATTCAGAAACACCTGAGTGTGCTTGAATAATGAGCTTAAATTAATAAAATCAAACTTTATTTGTGCTAAAGGAAGTCTCAGATACAAAAGTATTTAGAAAAGAGAAAACATTAACTTGCCAAAAATATTTCCAAGAGAATCCAAGTTTTGGAAGACCTGGCTCAATAAATAAAAAATGTGACAGATACTTAAAGGGAAAAAACCTCCAAAGAATACAAAGGATTCATGATTTTCAGTTAAGCTGTTCATGTTTGAAAAACGAAATCTCTCACTTGTTGATCATATCGACAAGAGTTGTCTCATATCTGCTTCCAAAAGTCAGGGAGATAATGTTGTTTTGTTAGGGAGTCAGCAATTTACAGAAAAGGCTTAAGTTTTTATTTAATTTGGGTACTAAAATTAGACAGAGTAACTTTTTTTTGGTCTGTTTTGTCAAGGTGAAAAGTGGTGCTTTTTCCCTTGATTGTGGGATGCGATGTACATGTTTCCTTTGGTGGCAGAGCAAGGTGACAGTTTTGCTTCCACACTTGGGGATAATTGTAAAGTTCTGTTAATGAATTTAAAAAACACTTTTAAGAATTGGTGTGGTGGGAGGTGGGACAGTAGTCTTTTGAGTCATGTGACTAGGAAGTCAAGATAGAGCAAACAGTTTTAGCAAGACTTTCTCTTGCTCTTCTCACTGATATTCTTGACTCATGTGCTTTTCTTCTCAGGCAGGCTCTTTTGTTTGGTACCAGATGCCCAGTGGTGTCTCCCCCCAAGCCGCTGTCATCCTCACAACTTTTGATGGCAGGAGCGCTGACCAGAGTTTCAGAAAAGACTCTAACCGGCCCTGCTTGAATTGCGAGCCCATCTCAGACCAACCATTCTGTCCAGAATTGTGGGATACTCTAGTTGCACAGCTTAGTTCACCTGCTAATCCCTGTGCTGGGGACACCAGACCATATCATTCCCAGTTCCTTTCAGTGTCACACCAGTCAGTTCTTAAAGAGAAAAAAATGGTGTCTGTTACCACAATAAAAATAGAGTGATTCTGTACGGGTTCGCAGAATGAATACACTCTTAAATAACATAAATAGATCTGGCAATATTGTCTTGATGTACTGGGAATTCCCACAGAATTTTGTACATACCTCTTTTGATTCTTACTTGGTGATCATAGAAAGCTTGCTAAAGTTTTGGTATTAGATCACGGTTTTGCAAATACCTGTTTGATGACTGTTTTCTTCACCAGACTCTCAGCTTTGTGTATACAGAAACTTGTTCTTAACCATGTTAAAAAAAAATCTCTAAGCCTAGTAGAGTACCTGGCACACAGAAGGTGATGAAACATCTTTTGAATGAATTAATGAATGGGAGAATTAGTAAGTGAATGAATGATTAGTACATTTAGAGTGTTATGTTGTGTCCTTGGCAGAAGGCTTGAGAAAATTTTGACAATATTGGCAGAATTTAAAGAAGAGAGGCCAGGATATTAAAATATTTCATATGAAGTATGGATGAAGGAGCTGGGAATATTGGAGAAAAGATACCATGGGATGGAGAAATCATGATTATCTTTCTTATGTTTCCTACTTGTCCCAAAGAGTTTTGCTCTCTTTCCTTTGAAAACCCGTGAGATTTCATGTTTTTCTTGGAAATGATGATGATGGTAATGACAATAATTATAGTAATGGTAGTCATAGTATGAATAGCAGGAGCCACTATTATTTACATATTTGTGTGCACACCCAGTGTGTATGTATTCAAACGTTGTCTCTAATTCTTTTTTTTCAAAGCTGTGCAATTTAGACAGTTTGCAGTTAGGAACCTGAGGTGTAATGAGATTAAGTAATTTCCCTAAGGTTATAGCTGAGAAGTCTTAAGGCTGGAATTCTAACCCAAATCTGTCTGTTTCTAAATCCGATGCTTTTGTATCCTCTGTGTATTTTCTTTTCTATATTATAGTGAACCTGTTTTATCACTATTAGACTACAACCTCCTTCAGAGCAAACAGTTTGTGTTAATATTTAAATTTCCCACAGTGCTTTCTTCTACACATAGTAGCTACTTAGTAAGATTTCCTAAATAGTAAATTTAAGCATTTTAAGGGAAGTCTTAGAAAAGAAGAAATAGATTTTTCCTTATTATTCCATAAGGCAAAATTTGGACTATCAGGTGCATTTACAGAAGGTAAATTCCAGTGGTATGTAATAATGCTTTAACAAGCAGTGCCGCCCAACTCTGGAACAGCATGTTTTGTCAAATAGGACATTTCCTGCCCAGGCTAGAAGAGTGCCAAGAGGGAAGAATGTTTCAGAGGGAGCCTTCTTGAGAGGAGACATTTGATCAGGCAGTGCTTTCATCTCTGAGTCTAGCAAAGTGATGGATCGTAGGAGGTTTGCTAGTGTTTTGGTATCGGATTATCTAGTACTTTCTTTACCCTTTAATGAACTTCAGTATTATAAATTATTCCAAATCTTCACTGTCTGTAACACAGTACTTCTAAGTTATATGGCAGGAGTAAGATATAGGGAATATTAAAAAATAGGGTATAAAGGGATATGGGTTTTAGATCTGCCTATCTTCCTATAGAATTTAAGCAAATCAAATATACTTGGAGCCCATGTTTCTTAATTAAGATGATGGGAAAACAACATGGCATTTCTCAGCCACTAGGGATTTCTGAATTTGTTTAAAATGAAAATTTCACACGTCTTCTTTAAAATATATTTTTTATAAAAACAGCTTTATTGAGACATAATTCTTATACCATACAATGCATCCATTTAAAGTGCCAACTCAACGTTTTTAGTATTTTCACCCCAAACTAATTTTAGAACATTTTCTTGCCTAAACCCTTGGCTAGAACCTCCAGTATAATATTAAATCCTCCTGTGTCTTCCACGTAAAGGAAGAGGACCCAGGCTTTTAAGCATTTAGAAAGGGGACGAAGGGATAACCACAACGGAAAAGAGAAGACACCAGAGGCTTTGCGGAAAGGAATCCAAGTGAATGCTGATATGTAGATGGGTGGGCTGAGGACGTGCTTGGAGCAGATGTGGATGTTGAGCGTGACTTTGAGGGAGACGTCAGAAACAAGTTGGCAGAATGGTGTGGGTAGTTCCAAGAGAGACAAATGATGCGTGCCCAGTGACTTGCAACTGGAAAGGGTCAAGGTTTGGGAGAGGCAGGGAGGCAAGCAATAGCCTGCCTGGCTGGGACATCTGAGCTGGAACGTCATGCAGCACAAGGTAGTGAGGTTGAAGTGGCAGTTGGTAGACCCTTTCAAAGCACGTGCAGTGTAGGTCTGATGAATCCAACCAGTCTACAAAGCTTTGGTGCATTTGTGCAGGGACATTTCAAGGAAGAAAGCAGGCAACCATGGACAAATCCAATTTCAAAATTTGTCTAAATTTTAGTTCTCCAGTCTTGAATTTTGTTTTGATATGAGAACCAGCTTCCAACTGATACCTCCATGTATTTCTTGAAAGTGTATTTTATTCATGCTTAATATAAATATATATGGAGACTATGAATTTTCTGTAATCTTAATGGCAGTCTGGTAAATTTTACTCTATTAGGGTTTTGGTTTCATAAAACATTTCCTAATTTTATCTCAACTTGCCAAAGAATAAATTGATTGATGGCTTTTCACCTGCTCTATGAGCCATCTGGTGCTAAGTATCATTAATATTAATTATTATCTTTCCCCAGTCAGCCAGACTTGAAAGCATCTGTCCCCATTAGAAAGAGAGACACAGAATCAGTCTGCCATGTGAAGCAAGAGGCTTTGTAAACAAAACTTTTACCACAGAGCATTTGAAATCTGATTTCTAAATGTTTGAAGATGCTACACATTTTCTGATTTTTAAACATTTACTGTGCTTGGATTGAAAATCATGTGGTTGTTGACTTGTGAAAAATATATTTGCATATTTTATTATTTTTACCTTTACAAACTGATTCTCCTTGACTAGTGCTACTTTACTGTTTACTAGTTGTGTGTGACTTTGGGACAAGTTGTTTAGCAGCTCTAATCCAGAGCTTCCTCATTTATAAACTTGAGGATAACAGTACTGACCTCCCAAAGTGATGGAGAAGATTCCACGGTGCCCCCAGGGTCAGTCCTCAGTGCTCAGCCTCAGCACCGCACCCACTCCCATGTGGGAACCAACTATTCCCAGCAATGCAGTAGTTCACACATAACTCGATGCAATTTTAACTAACGTGAAAATAAATCAGCAAGTTTGTAAATTGACTAGGACTGGAAATTTGTTTTCTGTACTTGTTAAGCCAGAATTTTAAAAAGTGACTCCCCCAAATATAATGATGTTTCATTTGCTTAGATTCCCTGACTTTTATATTGCCTTTCTCAGACGAGTTGAGAGCCCCTTATGGATATAGAATCTAATTTATTTTTTCAGCTGTTTAGAAGCTCCAGCAGGAACAGCCATCATTTTACAGATGTTAGGAGAAGCAGATGGGTGAAGTGGCTGTTTAAACTCTATCATGACGTAGGCCATAAAATAAATGAAGTAAGAGAAAGTTGTAAAAAGAAAAAACGTTATTTATAATTCTGTTGAAACATCTACCTTTTAGATCATTTTCTTAAGCATCCTTCTTCAGATAAGGTAATTTACTCTTCCCTATGAGAATACTTGAGAATAAAATTGAGTGGCCTAAAGGGCATACTCTTTATGATTTACTATTAATTGGAAATAGCATTAGAGAATTGCCTTTAATTTTGGTTTTCTGGCTTCAGTATTAGACTTATTATTGTGGAAGTTGTTTCGAAGGAGAAAGAATACTTTTAGCAGATTATATGTCTAATGAAGGAAACTTTTTGTCTCTTTTTAAAAACTGTATTAAGTTATGAAAGAATTGATTTATTTTTCTCTTTGCATTTAGAATACATTTTAATTTTTTCACTGAGCATATAAATTTTGTTTTTAAATGGCTAACCCATTTAGTGTTTCTGGTTTTAAAATGAGAATAATTTCATAATCATAATTTCTGAGTTTGGCTGAATTATAGCTATTTTCTTATATTTTGTTTTGTGTTACAGTGTATGCATGTGTGAGAGAGAATGAAAGGATAAAGTTTAAAAGACTTCTCTTCTTGAAGGTAGAGGCTGTCTTAATCATGACGTTAGGAACACATGCAACAGGGCCTAGAATTAGGAATATTTTAGCTACAGCTCTCCTGGTCTAACCTCAGGTTATTGGAAAAGACTTTAGAACAACTACCATATGTATGTATGTAATGATAGGGTTGAAAATGTATGTAATAATAGGATTGAAATGTGAAAGATATATTCCTTAAAAAAAATAAACCTTTTTTTCTGTGATCAAAGCATGGTGATATGTGCTGTGGGTGAGAGAAAGGAAGAGAGTAGTGAGGCCTCAAAAGGAAAAAGACAGTCTCTGCATAGAAACTTACACGTTGGTTATGGGATAAAGTGAATGGGTGGCTAGAAGAGTAACGGCTGTAATCGTGTTATTTGTATTTTAAAGAGGAATTTCATGATGAAGAACATGCTGTGTATGAGGTAAAGCTGCCTGTTGCTTAGGGTAAAAACATTTGGAAGTAACCGTCATTTCCCTACCAAAGTTTTTTTTTCTTTTTTTCTCATTTTGTTACTAAGGTTTTCGATTCTCTTCAGCTGGCCCTTTTCTTCTGTCACTATTTAGACTTTTCCTAGGCTGTCAGTTTAACATTTTTGTTGTTGAAAGTTTAAAGCAAATAGAGCATCTTATATGACTTGTGAGCTTTTTTTTTTTTTTTTTTGGCAGACCCAGGTGATGTATAAGTGGATAGAGCCCAAAATCTGCCGGGAGGATCTCACAGATGCTATTAGGTTGCCCCCTTCTGGAGAGAAGAAGGATTGTCCACCTTGCAACCCTGGATTTTATAACAATGGATCATCTTCTTGTCATCCCTGCCCTCCTGGAATGTTTTCAGATGGAACAAAAGGTATGATATCAAGTGGCCCAAGAATTGGACCTTTAGCAAAGTAATCTTGTTGTACCTCTGTGACCTTGTTCTAAATTGTTTTTATGGAAGAATTCTTTAAAACATATTTTCTTAGAGGCTGAAGAAGACTTGAGAAATATGATAGTGGAATTGTAAGACTGCAGTGGCTTATTTATCATATCATGAAGATAGCTTTTTATTGGCATTTTATGTAGCATCCTCTTAATGGGATGCATTTTTGCATTTGGATATTAAGAAAATTCTACCATATTAAGCACCCCTTTTCCAGTGTGTGTATGCACATGTTGATGCAAGCATAAACTGTAACTTCTGTTTCAACCTTGGAATAATAAATCTTATTTTGTGGTATAATAATAGTGAAAATCACTCACTTTGATCATGTAGCAATTAAAATAATCCCAAAGTAGAATGTTTCAAAGTGTATATTTAGGAAAATTTTAGTATTTACCAAATAATATTGAAAGTGGTTACAAAATTTGTTTTAATTTTAGTAGACAAAGATTACAATGCACTTTAGTTGCAGATATCTTGCTGTATACTTAATATCCAGAGTCCGAGAGAGAGAGAGCGCGAGCAAACATGAAAAGGATTTGAATGTCAAATTGACTTGGGTTTAAATCCACATCCTGCAGACTGCCAATAGTGCGATTTATCCAAGCAACTTTACCTTTTGAACTTCAATTTTCTCATCTGTAAAATTGTGGGCAGTAATATCTAGCTCATTATTATTGAGCAGGTTATGTAAAAGTACTGTCTCCTGCAGTACTTTGGTACCAGGAAGTGTTTGCTCAATGAATGTTTCTCTCCCTACTGCTTCTCTTACTGATGTGATAATGTGAAGTGTCCTGGGTGCATTAAAAAATGGCTGAAAAAGACCCTTTCATTTCAGTGTTGCAGTCATTAATTTAAATTAGGTTTATTTACAAACTGAACTCTTTCCAAACCCCTCAACTGCCAGCATAGTTTTTCAACATAGCCAATATTTTAATTTCAAGTAATCAGTCTGTAATTAAATAGTATAATATTCTGTTAAGTTTAATAACCACTAGGAAGGGTGAAATATTTCCTTATTTGTGAGGTGGAGGGAAGTGATTCTAAGATCACACGTAATAGAACTTGTTTCAAAATTACCTTCTTGTGGAGGGTAATTCAGTATTGGCAGTTTCTCCCAGAAATGAAGGGAAAACAATTATTTTAAAAGATTTTATATTTATGCTTTTCTTTATTGATATTAGTCAAGTGTATATGTGTATAGTACATCTAGAATTATTTTTCTTCTCAGATTGCTTTTGAAAAAGTTATTAATTGTTAGTGGAATTGGTGGTCCCGTATCTTTCCTTCCCACTTCCCTCTCTGCCCATTAAAGTTTGGTAGTGCTTGGAACAGAGAAAGAGGGAGTTGTCTAGATACAGTTTAACTGTAATTGTGCGCCTGCTTGTCTCCTGTAGAATGTAGACAGTGTCCAGCAGGAACGGAGCCTGCACTTGGGTTTGAATATAAATGGTGGAATGTCCTTCCTGGCAACATGAAAACGTCCTGCTTCAATGTCGGAAATTCAAAGTGTGACGGAATGAACGGTGAGTTCAGAATCGGCCCACGAGATGCATTTTGGCAGCAGAGACTCTCGGACTCAGCTCTTTAAAAACATACTAAACATGTGTATGGAGGACTTCAATTTTGTCATTAGGCTACTTGCCTGTCTTCCAGCCCTCACTTGAAAATAGTAAATGTGGTGTCACAGCCAGATGAGTTTCCTATAAGATACAATATAACTATTTTGCATGTTTTTGAAGTCAGTTTTGAAGTAGATATTGAGGGTCACCATTTATGGATATAAATTCTGGGATAGATTCCAAGGGAGGTAAGGAAATACATGTGGTTTGCCATTTTGAAGAGTAGTGTGATAGCATTTCTGCTGGATTAGTTTGGCTCAGCGCTGAGCTGTGGTGAGAAGTTAAATCATCTCTGACTCCCCTTGCCTGTGAAATCTGTGAGTGTGTTTACAAATTATATGTGAACCCCACTTACTGAAAACTTGAAAATGTGGCAGGGATCTATAGGATGGTTGCTGAATTTTTTTGTTCTAATATTTTAAGTGTTTAGAGAACCTAGCACTTAGTTGTTCTGCAATATTTATTGTTTGAATGAATGACAATATCTATGTATTTCTAAACTTGACACTGGGAGTAGGTGTTATAAATATTAGGGTTTTACACCAAAATGCATCCTTTATTTTTATCAACTTTTTAGCGATTTTTATCAGCTCACTTGTTCTCCATATTATATTTGATTATTGTGAAAAAAACCCGATGCTTTTTAATTTCATCTGTTTTAAACCAGTACCTATCCAAAGTAAACAGATTTTGGATGTAGGAAGTGAGGTGTACACATGAACACAGAGATTGACAAATAGCAGGTCCTTGAATAATGTTAGTTAGACAGATGAGTGAAAGAGGGGAAGACAAGCCTTAATATATATAAAACATCATGAAATATTCCTCTTTATTGACCAATAATCTCACTTCTAGGAAATTATCTTAAGGGAGAAGAGGAAAAAATAAATAGTTTTTACCTGACCATGAGAGTTTATGTTCCTAAAAGATCCAGTGATTGAATTCTAAGTTGAGGAAGTTAAGACCTATGGGAAAAATAAGACTGGGAAGGCCAGGGTGTTGAATGACTCTATGAAAGCATCAATACATTTGTGTGTGTGTGTGTGTGGGGGGGGGGTATTCACTGTCTAGGAAAGATTATCTGGAACTTTTATTTGATCTTTTAGGGAACTTACTCTTCATCTACCTCTCATGACAATATTTGATTTATCCACATGCTTACTCCTTTACTTAGAGGCTATAATATAAGTTTTTACTATTTAAAAAAGTTGCTGTTTATTCATGAAGATGTTCATTGAGCATTATCTATAATAACAAAAGTTGAAATAGTCTGAATATCCAGCAATAGAATAATGTTTATGAAAGTTATGCTATAGTGATCAGATGAAATGTTATGCAAGCATTAAAAATGGCAGCCATATGGAAAACAGTTTGCCAATGTTTCAAGAATTTTGAATGTTCCCGTTCTCCAACCCATAATTCCACTTCTGGGAATGTATACCAAGGAAATGTTGCGATGTGAAGAAAAAAATCATGCACAAATATGTAAATTTTAGTGTTGTTTATAAGAGTGAAAAATAGGAAAAAACGGGCCAGCCCAGTGGCACAGCAGTTAAGTTTGCATGTTTTGCTTTGGTGGCCCGGAGTTCGCTGGTTTGCATCCTGGTGTGGGTCTGTGCACAAGTGCTTGGCAAGCCATGCTGTGGCAGGCGTCCCACGTATAAAGTACAGGAAGATGGGCAGGGATGTTAGCTTAGGGCCAGTCTTCCTCAGCAAAAAGAGGATTGGCAGCAGATGTTAGCTCGGGGCTGATGCTCCTCAAAAAGAAAAAGGGGAAAAAAAAAAGGAAAAAACAAACTAAATATTGAAGGAGATATGATTAAATAAAATTATTATAAAAATACAACATATTGTTAAATCATTAAAATTAGATGGAGAAATGATTTTTAATGGAGAAATATTTTTGAAATAATGATAACTGGAAAAATCAGAAGACAATGCTAAATGAAAAAATCAGAAAATAAAGTAGATTATACAGTAAAATCTAAGGTATATTGAAAAAAGTGTGCACTGGAAGAAGATTGAAAAGAAATATGCCAAAATGTTAAGAGACTGTCAATTGGGAGCGGTAGGTTCCTGGAAAGTATGAATTACTTCATCTTTTTCATTTAGTTTACTATATTTAATAAATATTCTTCATGGACACACACTTTCAAAATCAGAATAACAGCACAAAATATTGGTTTAAAAGTATGTTTATTTGACCCAATATTTTCTTTACTGGGATTCTCTTCTAGAAAAATACAGAAAAGATTAACCAAAAATATCTTCATTATATTATCATTTATGCTAGCTAAAAGGAAAAAACAATCCAAATTGTTAAAATGGATGTGTGGTCAACAGGAGGTACGTCCTATAGAGTGAGTGATTTAGTGAATTTTTGAAATGTATTATATCTATCTACACGATAAACTATGAATTCAGTCATTAACGTATTGTTGAAGTATTTATACATAAAAATGCTTATGCAATGATGTTAATTTATAAAACCATGATACAAAATTTATCAATAAAATCTCAATGATGTAAAAACATGTGTACATCAAAAGATAGTGGGGAAAAAACACCTCAAAATGTTAACAGTGGTTTTTTTCTGGGTGATGAGATGATAAGTAATTTTACTTTTCTTCTTTAAATTTTTCTGTAGCTTTCAAAATTTCATAGTAAATATAAATATGATTTCTAAAAACAAGTACATGATGGTGTGCATGGGATGTGGCATTTCAGCCTGTGGTCCGTTGATTGTTTCTGTGCAGAGGACAGACCTCCCACCACCTTCTGTGCGCAGCTCCATCACCCTGGACTGCTGGCACTTGTTAGCATGGGTCTCTCTCGTGGTCTACTAACTCCTCAATTGAGCTTTGTGTTTTTTAACCTTATTTAAAGAAGATGGGCCCAGTCTTGTCTTTCTATCCCTAGTGCATATCATGGTTCTTGGCACTCAGTGAATGCCAGTTGGGTGAATAAATATGTGAATGAATACAGAACAGGAGTTAAATTAGGGAACAATAACATATCAAACTATAAGAAAGAACTCCAGAACCAAAATCTTCTTCATTAAATAATTTGAAGTTTCTGTTTCCCATTGGTTACCTGAAGACTAGGATTTTCCAACTCAATATATTAGAATAGATAAAGACCATCTGTTTTAGTTAAAATAATTATGCCTCATTGAGAAAACTGCTGTTAGTTTTCCCATTAAATAGCTTTTATGCAAATATGTATTATTTGATTCTTCCTGGGAAATTGTATAGAACGTCCTCGTTGGTATCTGGGAGTCTACCTCTGCGTGCGATTTGCAATTGCAGTTTAAAAATAGGGAAGTTTCGTGGAAGTATTTCTAACTTTGAACATAATGGTCCTTTCTTTTCTTTTTTTTTTTAAAGATTGGCACCTGGGCTAACAACTGTTGCCAATCTTCTATTTTTTTTCCTGCTTTCGCCCCCCAAATCCCCCCAGTACATAGTTGTATATTTTAGTTGTGGGTCCTTCTAGTTGTGGCATGTGGGACACTGCATCAGCTGGGCCTGATGAGCGGTACCATGTCTACGCCCAGGATCTGAACTGGTGAAACCCCGGGCCACTGAAGTGGAGTGCAGGAACTTAACCCCTCGGCCACAGGGCCAGCCCCTAATGGTCCTTTCTTTACTTTTTTTTCCTTACCTAATTTAAAAAGATTGTTGGCAATTATTAATAGAATTTTTACCAATAAAGATGACTTTTTACCATTTCCAGGTTGGGAGGTGGCCGGAGATCATATCCAGAGTGGAGCTGGAGGTTCTGACAATGATTACCTCATCTTAAACTTGCATATCCCGGGATTTAAGTAAGGAAATCCAATTCTGATTCCCTTCTATAAGAATCGTCATGCCTGTTTCCCTATAGAAATAAATGAAGTAGGACTGCTTTTCTGAAATATATGAATATTGTGATGTACTTAGCAAAGGACAAGCTGTTGTTGGATAATGAGTTACACTTAAGAATATCTATAGAATCAGTGATTGAGAAACTGTAGTTATTAATTGTGTTACTTAAATGAAGCTAAAAGTTTTTAACAATATTCTAATCCAAATGTTACAATAACCCTGATGCTTGGATGCTTAATAAAGAGGTCTTAGTACAAGTTGTTTGCAGGAATATCTTTTGGTTTATATATTTATTTTTCTCCCAGTTTTATCTGTGAAGTAGTATGTTACAAATTGTTTAATCCTGTTTTGCTTTAGTTCCTTATGTTGAAATTTCCCAGAAGGAGTCTTCCTCTTGCTTTAGGATGGTTTGTACTGTTTACGTCAGGAGATTCAAGCATATTACCATGGTTGTGTAGACGCTATATTAGACCTAAGGCCACAGCCATGTAGAGAGTGAGCGAGGGGAGAGTTGTGTTTGGGGGGAGCAGTAGATTAGGGGAAGAGAAGAGCATGGCTCTCAGCTTAATGGAAAAAGTAACAAGTCTGTTCCAGATTGTATTTAGAACATACTATAAATATTGCAATTTTAATCTGTCAACTAGACCACCAACATCTATGACTGGAGCCATGGGGTCTGAACTGGGAAGAATAACATTTGTCTTTGAGACCCTCTGTTCCGCTGACTGTGTTTTGTACTTCATGGTGGTAAGTGAAAGAGTGGTTTTCAAAGGCGGATTTCTAAGCTTAGCATTCTCCTTCAAGTGTGAATTTATTCATGCAAGTTGGGATAAGAATCCAATTTTTCTTCCTATTATTAAGGCCTTCCAAAAACATTTAAAAATGTTGGAAGAAGTCACTAAGAATTGTGCAATGAAGCCCACAAAGAAGGCATTAATTCCTCGTGGGGAGGACTGCGTGTGGGGACCTGGGTGACTGACAGAAGCCGGGGAATATTGATCTGTTAGAAAATTCCTTCAGAACAATATGCCACCAGCAGAATGAAAATTCTCCCCTAATAACCATTCAGCAATTCAAACTATCAGGAGGGAAAAACGTGTCTTAGTATGAAAATATGTATTAATAAGTGAGGGCAGGAAGATAATGGAGGCGTAGAACACTGGGAAGAAAACTTCCTTGTTAAACTTAATAAATGTAGACAGAACTTTACTATGTTCATGTCATAATTTTGCCAATTTTTTTCTTGCACATTTTTTTATTTGTCCTATAAATGTCAACTCTTAGCTTGAGAAACATAGCAATACTGAGTTTACTAAGACCTCATGTGGGTATTAGAAGATTGTTGGCTAAGAATTTAGCATTCTGCTTAAGTAGTGACTTCATAGACATGATTCGTTTTTTTCCAACGATCCTTTAGTAGCTAGTTAATAGTCCATAAACAGTTTCCTCCATGATATACAAGATATATGGAGATTTTAATATTTATTCATGATTACTAATAGCTTAAATGAAGGCAGATTATTTTGTTCTGGTGAAAAATGGACTTTGTGGTAGTAAAATAAGATCATGAATAATCATCAATACATCCATGTATTACACCACAAATAAACAAAAGTCTTCAGTTCTCCCACCTCTGCCTCCTTATTTCTTTAATCTGTTAATTCTTCTTCACATTCAGTGCCATTGCTGAAGTTCAGACTCATTATCTCTCAACAGTAGTCACCTATCTGTTCTTCTTATCTCCATTCTTTCATTCATACTACTGTCCAAATTATCTTTGTAAACAGAAAAACAATGGTAGAGGCATCCACAAAAAAATCTACCCCCTTACCCTCAGTGGCTGCTTATTGCCTATGACAGTGGTTCTTAAAGTGTGGTCCTTGGACCAGCATCATCAACATCATCTGGGAACTTTCTAAAAATGAAAATTTCTGAGCCCCATTCTAGTCTTAATGAGACTCTGGAGATGGGGCCCAGCAATCTGTATTTTAGCACGCCTGGATGGTGGTTCTGATACACACTGAAGTTTGAGACCCAATCGCCTGTGAATACACTTAAAATTCCTTAGCATGGGATCTGTATGGCTTTTTGTACTCTCTGCCCAGACTTTGCAAACCTACTTACTACTTACCACTCTTTAGACACCCTGAATTTGTTAGTGAAACGTCCTGTACTTTTTCGTGTCTCATGCCTTGACACTCTAAGCTAAAATGACATTCTTCCTTTTGCTCTTTTGTCTGGTGAACTCCATTCATACTTCAAGGGCAGCTCAAACTTCACCTTTTCTGGGAAGCTTTTTCTTATTTCTTTCAGTAAAGTTAACCGCTCTCTCCAGGGTGCTCCTAAAACCCTTGAGAAAAACTCTATTTTAATTATGTGAATGTATTTATGTTTTTGTCTTTCTCACTTGACCAAGCACTCCTGAGGGTAGGGATCACAGATATTTGTTTTGGTAAATCACTCTTAGAGTTTTTAGCTTATAGCAGAATCTATTAGTTTTATTTCCTCTGTGTGTGATTTGGTCTCCTCATAGGATTTTTTTGAGATATCAGTTAAGTAGCATATAAAAATACCTTCAAAATCATGTAGTATTTTACAAATGTAAGGTGGTGTTACTTGCAGTAATGCAATAAAGTCCATTTATTATTGGAATAAACATCCAGAAAGATGGCGTTTAACAAAGCACTAACTGTATATTATGAGCTCCTTTTAGAAAGTGACACATATGATGATTTGGTTGTTTGATAATATGGGGGATTCTGTAATGTATGACAAGGACATGCTGTTATTCCTATCTGTGGCATGAACTTAAGACACATCTTATAGCATATTTGATCACTTTATAATGTTTGACTCCTATGTCATAGGAGAAACATATCTTGAGCTCTTGCCACCATCTTGTTAACTTGTTATCAACCGGATAACTAACAGAAACCCATCCAAATTCCTCAGTCCTCTATATGGTTTCTGCAGGGAAGACTAATTAGAAAATTCAGGTTTAACCTTGGTTTTCATTTCAAATAACTTATATGTGTATTGTATTATTTGGTTGACATTATGTTTGGTATCTAACCATGTTAAGGACAGCATATTGGTTAGAATGTCAGACATTTGTATAATAGTCTAAATAGTGAATTTAGCTAAAGATAGCAGAAATAAAATACATAAGTTAATCCTTTTGGAATTCAAGTGTAAGCAAAAGAATGTTTCATGAACAAATAACATTCTTGTTAATCTGTACTTGGGGAAGCCTGGAAGTTGCAAGTGTAATTCAGGGGGAGCTTAGAATTCCTGTGCAAGAGCTACTTATCAGAATCTTTCAAGGAAAGATGCAAATAGAAAGCCTTGCTATTCTATGAGGATCCTAGAAATTTACTGTGAGAAGTTTGAGAAATTGTTTCCCCTTCTAAGTATATTTGCTAAGCTAGAGTAACACATACACTCTACTCCCCCTAAAAACTCCCTTAAACATTTGAGACCTCTTTCAGGTTATATTGACAATGTGATTGATATATTGTAATTACTAAGCTAGTGAGTGCTTGTGTAGACTTGAAGGGAAGTTTTGAGAGCTTTAGGATTACATGGTCTATACATAAATATTCACAAATCCTATAGGGTTTACTGTAAATACAAACACGTATTTGTAATGTATGTTAACACTGAGTTTCTGATTTTTGGTATGTATTTCTTCTATGTTTTAGGATATTAATAGAAAAAGTACTAACGTGGTGGAATCATGGGGTGGCACCAAAGAAAAACAAGCTTACACCCATGTCATCTTCAAGAATGCAACATTTACATTTACGTGGGCATTCCAGAGAACTAATCAGGGTCAAGATGTAAGTTCCAAGCACTTTTCTTTTTTTTTTTTTTTTAAAGATTTTATTTTTTCCTTTTTCTCCCCAAAGCCCCCCGGTACATAGTTGTGTATTCTTCGTTGTGGGTTCTTCTAGTTGTGGCATGTGGGACGCTGCCTCAGCGTGGTCTGACGAGCAGTGCCATGTCCGCACCCAGGATTCGAACCAACGAAACACTGGGCCGCCTGCAGCGGAGCGCGCGAACTTAACCACTCGGCCACGGGGCCAGCCCCTTCTTTTTTTTTTTTTTTAAAATGTAAAAATGATGTTAAACATAAAAATGAATCCCCAGTGGGGATTCATACAAAGTTATCACTCAAATCCACTGGAGGAAAAGACTTAGCTTTTTATTGATGTGGAATCAGTCATTTGGTTATGGAGTGGATGAGTCTAAAAATGGTATTTTTTTGTTTGTTTTTTGACAGCAAGAAGGTATGAAATGGAATAAAACAATGTATCTGAATTGTTCTACACTTTGAACAAATGTAGTTGCTGAAAGCTTAAGAGAAAGAAAATCTAATTTTGTATTTACTGTATTTAAAGACTTACTTTTAAAGCTTTCTGAGACTTTGAGAAGGCTAGTGAGTTTCTTTCTCTTTGTCTGAATGATCTGAGATTTGTCCAGATCATTCATCCAGGAGCCATTAACTGGTGTTGGTTTATTATTTCATTACAATAATGTCTCCTTTTACAGACAGGATGTTGTGTATGTACACATGCACATGATTGGGTTAACATACAGAATTATTTACTCTCTCTTACTTTCCTTGCTAGACTAGACCTTATTCTTCCCTTAAGTAAATTCCATTGTATGTTTCAATAGTAGCAGGACTGTTATTTTTGTGGATCTCCATAGACGTGACCTTCCCAAGGTGAAAACAAGGTAAACCACTTGTTCAGAAGCTGCTTTTAAAGCTTTGGTGGCAAATGTAGAGCATTTTCTCTTTCCTCTTCAGGCTTTTACTGGGGAGCCCACTCCCCAGATTTTTCTTGATTCCAATTGTTTTTTACGAGTGTTGAGATTACCATCATGTGGGGCATGAACATGCTGTGGAATCCTACCTCTTTTGTCTCTTCCCTAGGCGAAAAGCATTAGGTAGTCCAGGGTGATGCTGCTCTGTACTGATACAGTGATGCCTTCTGCTTGATGAAAACTAGACTTTAGTTGACTCAGTGTCATAAGAAGGAAAAGTATAGTAAGACCCTGGTTTTTGCTCTCTGTTTTGCATCCTTTCAGTAGAAATCAGAGTACACTGGTTAGGGAAAGTACTAAAGAGGGAGAGGAATGCCCAAAGGAGTGGTGTGATTTCGTCAATATTACACAGTGTATAGGTGAGGACAAGAGCTCTAAGAGTAGAACTCCAAGACTTTCTGATCACTAGTCCAAGGCTTTTCCATGCTGCAAACAGCCTATTGTATCATTGCATTTAGGCTCATATCTCAGTAAACAATGATGATAGATAAAGTTGCTCCTCTATTAAACCATACCTGTTTTTCCAGATGTAAAGTTTATAAATATGCCTGAGTTGTACCAATTCTGACATATCTCATGGTGATTGTGGCAAAACACCTGGAACTCAATTACTGTGGAAACTAACTTCTAGTGTTAAGATTTAAGATTTTTTGAGAAGAAAGAACCAAAAAGGAATAATATTAATCCATTGTCAGTTATAAACTGTTAGCCTGGAATGCTCTGCTTAGTTATATTGGTGATATCAATATGAAACAATCTGGTTGTACAACTAAGTCCCAAGGCAGAAGTCATTACTTTCTGCTTTCTTTTTAGAATAGACGGTTCATCAATGACATGGTGAAGATTTATTCTATCACTGCCACTAATGCAGTTGATGGGGTGGCGTCCTCATGCCGTGCCTGTGCCCTCGGTTCTGAACAGTCGGGCTCATCGTGTGTCCCCTGCCCCCCAGGCCACTACATTGAGAAAGAAACCAACCAGTGTGAGGAGTGTCCACCTGACACCTACCTGTCCATACATCAGGTCTATGGCAAGGAGGCTTGTATTCCATGTGGGCCTGGGAGTAGAAGCACTCAGGTGAGTGAGTCTGTACTTTAGTCACCCCCAGGAAAGCACATTTTAATAGAGAAACTCAAAAGTTCTCTTTAATGTGTCTGCAGGAGCTATAAAGTTGCTAGTTATATTTATAAATGACTTTTTCATTTCTTTTCTTGTTTTCTCTCTTCATGTATTTATTGCGCACTTAATATGTGCCATGAAAGTGCTAGTTGCTGGGGACATAAAATATTAAGAAAAACACCTAAATAAGATGCTTTCCAAAAGTACTAAAATTGATTTCTTGCATATTCTGTTAAGGTGGAGCAAGTAAACCCCCTCTGTAGGTTGGCTGTAGGAGTATATGGAGAGCAGCAGGCATATCTTAAAAAATTTTAAGGGCAAAAGTTGATGCTATGTTATGGGTGAAGGAGAAAATTATTTTGTTGTCTGTTTAAAGTGGCATAACAGGGACTTTTAGCTATTTGTTAAAATACCTTTCTACAAGAAACTAACCTTAGAATAACTTTACTCTTACTTTAAAAAAATTCTAAATCTTCTGAATTTTGCCCAGGAAAATCTGGTTAGCATTTAGAAATTCTCTGTATTAATATGGTAAAATATATTATAACCAAGACAAAATTACTGAAATAGGTTTTAAACCTAGAACTTTTTTGAAATACATTTTTCATAGCTGCTAATACTTTGTTTCCTGCTGTGTGTGTGTGTGTATATATATATATATATATATATATATATATTTTTTTTTTTTTTTTACGTTTTTAATCAAAGGACCACTCAGTTTGCTATAGTGACTGCTTTTTCCACCATGAAAAAGAAAATCAGAGTTTGCACTATGACTTCAGCAACCTCAGCAGTGTGGGGTCGTTAATGAATGGTCCCAGCTTTACCTCCAAAGGAACAAAATACTTCCATTTCTTCAATATCAGTTTGTGTGGGCATGAGGTGAGTGCTGGCTGTCAAGGTGAGATGGAGCTATGTTTCAACTCTGATTGAGTTGATATTTTCTGTGTTGATGGACCAATAAAATCGCTATGGAAACTAACAACCAAATGTCAGAAGCTGAGCTTTGAAAGCTTCAGTCCTCTGTTGCCTCCTTGCATGTTGGCATTTTTCTTCACCGGGAGCAACCTTGTCTGGTTCTCAGTCCATCAAAGCACTTATCCAATCAGTTGAACCCCAAAGCTTGGAGTTATGGTGTAAGTGCTTTGAGGATCTTTTATTTTTGTAAAACTGGATCAGATTTGTCAATCCTACCTATTTTTTAGGCAGGCAGTTATGGTTTGATAAAGTTTTTACTCTTATTTATGCTGTTGATTTTGTGTTTTAAAAAGAAAATGACTTCCAAGAGGAAGTTTGTCCAAAAATAAAAAGGAGGTAAGCAGGGGACAAATGTCAGTTCATCAGGTAGGCTCTGCTAATAAATAATAAGAGGATTCTATTTCGTATGGGAAGAAGCAGAACCTTAAGTAATACTGGTAATGAAGAGAGTTACAGAACTATATGTTCAATGTTTTTGTGGGCATATGAGGTTGGGAAGTATGTATACAGACATACCACTAACAAAGCAAAAATATACTAAGGCATTTCTTCCATGTGTCTTTCCGTATTAACTCCATAGTATCTCTAATGGTGTACCATATGAGATGTTGTGCCAAACTTTTTGCAAAGGAAATCAAAAGAGATCTGATGACCACAGAAGTTTTCAAACAAAAAGATCTATAGATTTTACATGATATGACATTTGTCTTGTCCTGATTTTACATAGGTGATTTGACACTCTATTGGTTACTCACTCGGTTCACTCAATAAATAAATATATATTAAATATCTGTTATGTTAAATCCTGTGTAAGGCAGTGAATAAGAGTAATTCCATTATATATCACACTCCTTCTCAATCTCATTTCTGTGTTACCACTGTCTATTCTTCAATATTCTCTTCTCTTCTGTCTTCTCCCTCTTTCTTTCCTTTATATTCTTGTTTATTTCCTTTTATTGTCTTTTTTCCTTTTTCTTTCCTCAGTTGCTCTCTGATCTTTTGCATTGTTTCTATCTTTTCTGGCTTCAACGATTTAATTTAAGCTTAGTAAAAATATATTACACCTGTATTGCGGTGAGAAGGCTTGGTGGAGGGAGAAAATTTTATAGGTTAGGATTGCTAGCTGCATTAAGAAAGAGAAATCTGTATTCTTTTCTTTATGTCCATCTGTGCACATCCTACATTTAGGACCAATAAAATGGTGTTCCTATTTTCCTTTATATATTTCTTCACAGAAATTATTAAGCAAGCTGTAGTCCCTTTGCAGTGGGACTATAGTATATTTAAACATCCTATAGTTAAATGATCTTCCAATTTTTATAAATTATGTCTTACAAATGATTAAAAAATAAACCTCTGTATTCCCGTCAACTTACTGTGCAGGTAAGCAGATATGCATCATTAAATATAACAGTAGATGTTTAAAGACACTTGTAGTGACCAACTATTGAGAATTTAGATGTTGTCCTAGGATTTTGCTGCAATATGGCTTTTACGCTTTCTTCTTCAGCCTTCACATTACCTTTCTGCCCCACATAGGCCTATAAAGGCGAAGGGAGAGCAAGTCTTTTTTCTTGGCATTAAAACCTTCACCAGAAGTTTTCTGGCCCTTGTGTATGCAGTGTTATCCTCTGAATGGAAGGTTTTGTAGATGACTTTTATTTCCTTGAGTTAGGTGGCTTTCATCCAGCACACATGATGCTTATAGTTGGAGGAGTGGTGCAGCTTTGAATTACTATATTCATTATAACTTTAGTGACTCTCAACCCTAGTTGAATATTGGTATTGCCTCAGAGCTTTTAAAGAATACTTGTGCCTGAGCCCCACACCAGATCAATTAAATCAGAATCTCTGTGGCGAGGAGAGAGCCACTGCTCTCCTAGAGTTGTTAGCTATCTGAGATGCAGTTTAGCAACTGATTCTTCAATAAAACCTCTTTATGACTTTGTTTTCCTAGGGGAAGAAGATGGCTCTCTGTGCCAACAATATAACTGACTTCACAGTAAAGGAAGTGGTGGCAGGGTCAGATGATTACACAGGCTTGGTGGGAGCATATGTATGCCAGTCAACTATTATTCCTTCTGAAAGTAAAGGTTTCCGAGCAGCCTTATCATCACAGTCCATCATTCTGGCAGATACATTTTTAGGTAAGCTTCAGTTGGTTCCTATATGCATACATATATTTATTCTAAAATTATGGTACTGGTAACTTGCCATTGCATTGGTGTTTACCATAGATGATTAAGGCTCACAGGTAATTCTAAATCATCACTTTGTAACACGGTTAAAAAGCCCCTACAAGTGATGTCTATTGATCAATCTCAGGACAAGAATCTTCTGAATTTGTGTATTAACTCATACGTGATAAGAACTTTGCTGAAAGTCTGTGCCTTTCGTCAGATTTTCTAGGAGTTTAAGAGACAGAATAATTTTAAAAACCAAAACTATAAACAAAAGAATAACAGTAAACAAACATAATATAAACCTAAATCATAATATCTGCCACCAGTTTTCATGATCTTTTCTCATACCAGAAGTAAGCTGGTGACAAGTAGCAAAGGTGAATGTGCTAAATTTTATTCCCCACCTGCCCTTTCTGTCTCTGTGATCTGGAAGGTATAGGGAAGTTTTAAGAAGAACTCAGTTCCATGTTTAGTGATTCTTAGGGATAAAGTTCATTACAGCCTCTAGGATGGGGATTAGGAATCTAACAAGGCATATAACTGTCTAACAATTTAACAAGCTTCTTAGGTGATTCTATTGTGCAGCCAGATTTGAGAACCATTGCTATAGACTCTAGAGGAACTTAGCTTTAATTTTCAGCACCAAGGTCAGTTACTGAGCTTGTGCTCAGCATCAGAGCTAGATGTCAGAAGCCAAGATTACTGCTATTGCTTGCATTTTGGCTCTGTCATCATTTTGCCTACAAGAGATGGGAAAAATGCCTTACTTTTAGATTACTTACTTCTAGATTAAACAAATTTTGGAGTTATTTTCAGGAAATTATTTGGGCACAAAAATTTTTGTTTTGTCAAGTATGGCTATATTGAATGTGAATGAAAATCTGTATTAGCAAAATAGCCCAGCTCATTTGACAAAACTCGTCAGAAGAATGAGAATTTTAATAGTAGATTGTTGAAATGTTAAAACTTGGATGGGCTTTAGAAGATCACCTAAATTATTGCGTGCATTTTGCAGATTCAGAACATAAGAATCAGGGAAGTAAAAGTGACTTAAAATTACAAAGCTAGCAAATAGAATCTTTCTTTTTATTCTGGAGACTTTGGAAAGGTTTTGCAGATTCAGAACATAAGAATCAGGGAAGTGAAAGTGACTTAAAATTACAAAGCTAGCAAATAGAATCTTTCTTTTTATTCTGGAGACTTTGGAAAGGTTCTTACTGTTACCATGAATGCATTAATTTAATAAAATATTTCTGGGAAAATGACAGCATCAAAGTAAAGTTATTTTCTATTCCGATATACAGAGACTAAATAAACCTAATTTTCCCATATTGCTTAATAGTTTCTTTTTTATTGTCATCTAGGAGTGACAGTTGAAACTACATTGCAGAATATTAATATAAAAGAAGATATGTTCCCAGTTCCACCTAGCCAAATACCAGATGTGCATTTCTTTTATAAGTAAGTGAAGATACTGCTTTCCTTGACTATTTTTTTTTTAAAGATTTTATTTTTTCCTTTTTCTCCCCAAAGCCCCCCAGTACATAGTTGTATATTCTTGGTTGTGGGTCCTTCTAGTTGTGGCATGTGGGACGCTGCCTCAGCGTGGTTTGATGAGCAGTGCCATGTCCGCGCCCAGGATTCAAACCAACGAAACACTGGGCCGCTTGCAGCGGAGTGTGCGAACTTAACCACTCGGCCACGGGGCCAGCCCCTCCTTGACTATTTTTTTAATCAAAAGAATGTCACTTCAGGGTGCCTATCGTAGTGGCTTACACTTAATAGATAATCAGTAAGTGGTTCCTAAATGAAAGACTTAGTAAAAAGTGGGAAACATGGACTATTTTGAAAGCATTATGTAATTTATCTCATATAATCTTTTAAATTAGGCAGTAAAGAGACTCTACTTCATTGTCTAAGCAGTGATTTCTTTTTGTAATTCACACATCAAAACATCATTCTAAGTAGATATGACCTCTATTCCTTAAAACTTTTTTTAATCATAATTTTGATTATAATTACAACAGCTTTATTGAATACCTCGGTGATAGCTTATCATTTTACCTGGGAAAACAATCAACTTTTCACAGACAGTGAAAGTAAATGAGCTCAGTTTGTATTAAAATTCTAAATTAGTAAACTCTGATACATTTTTATTTTTCATTTGCTCGTAGAGTGTGGAAGTAATCATACACAGGACGTTTTGTCTTTGTCATCTGTGTCATGGCTGTTTTGTAAAACGACATTTGCCTTACAACAGGTCTTCTACAACTACAACCTCCTGTGTTAATGGCCGATCAACCGCTGTGAAAATCAGATGTAATCCTGCTAAACCAGGAGCAGGAGTGCTTTCAGTCCCCAGGTATTCTTATCTCTAGATGATTATTCCACATTTGTACTTATTATGAGGAAGCAAAACTCTCCAGAATCTGACTGTTTTAAAACATATTCTCTATGGATGTAAAGCAGAAAGAGAAAAGAATATGTCGGTTTTGTTGTAGGGTTGTGCTGAGTGCCTTTCAAGAGGAATAGGTCCATGCCCAATCCTAGTACTTCCCAAGCTCCTCAATGACCTATTCTCGTCCTGTTTGCCTGAGTGTCTAATTCTCTTGAAAATTACTTAAGTAATACTTAATTATACTGTTTGTATCCTTGTATTTATTCTTACTGTTTAGGCTTAAGTTCCTTGAGAGCTGGATTAGGAACTTTCCTAGATTGTAGTTCTTTAATAATTAACTATCTTGGTGATCTAGATTAAGTGATATAACCTCTGAGTTACAGTTTCTTTTTCTGTAAGTGGATGTGGGCCAGGGTAGATAATTTGTACAATCCATTTCCAGCTCTTCAGTTTTCTGATTAATGGTGGCAGGCTCACTAAGGTAGAGTCTGACCTGTAGAATATACATAATACAATTCATCTAATTTATTGGCATTGAGGCAACAGCTCTCCACAGGCCAGATCTGATTAATACAGGCCACATTGGGTGGGAACACTAGGAGAAAGTAAGTGATTTCATAGACTAAGAGAACTATCAACTTAAATAAAGCCTGCTTTCATGGCATGAGTGACACTTAAATGTCTGATGATTTTTATTTTTCACAGTTATTCATTGTTTTGTATATAGATAATTTATTTCCAGGCTTTTTAGGGTTAAGGTACTTTTAAATCACAGTATGGTTTGCAGATTTTTTTCCATCAAGGTAGCAAAAGTATATATTTTTAAAAAGAAAATGAGTTTCACAATACCCTTGAGAGATTTTAAACTACCCTGCTTATGTGATATCAGGATTGGGAATCAGTGGTCTAAGCAATGCTTCACCTTCTTGGGCTTCTTAAAAATAGTTACAGTGGTAACATGGTATTGTGGGCTTATTAGGGGCATAAAGGCACACTACTATTAACCTCTACCAACTATGTTTCTCTGGTTTTCATATATCTACGAATTAATTTTTCTTTTCACCTTTTCAAGGTGAGAGAATAATGTGATGAGAGGAGTACATAATAAAAGGTAATAGATATCAGTGAAAGACTCAGAGGGAGTCTGATGCTCACAGGCATAGCATGGTGAAGGATCCCTATGCCAGCATTGAAGCTGGAGTCAAGGCAGCAAACCACACTTTCTTTACAGAAGGTGTGTTCAAAGATTTCTTCATCATTCTCCCATATCCCATAAAAGAGCCTTGAGTTCAGATGCTTCTTCTGTTTACTGTAGCATAGCAGAGGTCATTTTTTGGACCTTGCAGATAACCTCTCAGGGTCTAGCCTCTAGGAGCCTACCTTGATGGCTTCCAAAGCTGCTGCCAGGTTTCTGACTCAAACAGATAATGTTACTAAACATTAGGTCTGTCCTTTAGAAAACGTATCACTCTAACTCTCCCAAGTTGGGTTCTGATGTTTTAATGTAACAAAAAAAATAGTCTCATGATGTTAAATGATGACATCTAGAAACTGAGTTTTTCCTTGGAGGAGAGGATAAGTTAAGTTTCTCCTTTGACCTCTAGCACTTTTTTTCTGTTTAGGGAACTTAACTGTCCTTGCCAGGGTTTCTCAAGATCATCGGCGGCAGAACACCTTGGAGTGTCAACTTTAAAATAGATTTCTGAGCCTTCCCTAAAACCGAAAGAATCTCTGAGTGTTGAGCACAGGAATTTTATTAAAAACACAAAGACAATTCTGGAGCATATTAAAATTTGAGAACCATTAGTCTTAACCAACATTTTGGAGATTTGGCTTATTTTTTTCTGAGACAGATTCTCCAACATTGTTCTGCGTTTTAGTTTTCTGAAAAGCTAATTTAAAATGGCATGGTCTACAAGGTGGAATCCTTCACCCATATTCAGATACAATTTTATTTATAATTATGATGCACACTGAAGTTTGAGGACCACTGCATTAGGGAATTGCTGGAACCTCACAGCCTAAATGTGCAGGCCTTGTTCTTTCTTGACTCAATTTCCAATAAGGCCACAAGGGGGAGCTCTAGGATCACAACATGAAAAACAGCAGCTGGGCCTGAAATAATTAGAGTTTTTTTAGCTATAGGACTGAATAAAGATTTCCTACTAACAGTATAGAAATGTTAACAGAGCCAGGTTTCTTGGGCTACTTTTGAAGAGGACTTACTTTGCATTTTTTTTGGAGCTTTAATTCTCTGGGAGAGAGAGGAAGGTGCTAACCATGCACTTGCCTTGAGAAGTCTCATATGCTGACCAAGAGGTCTCACAAGAGAGCCTTTGGGAGTTCAGAAAAGATGCTACTTCCAGGAATTCTCCTCTCTTGGCTGAGAATCTTGGGCAACCAGGCAAAGGTGACTTCAGTAGTAGTAATGTTGTTTGGGACTCTGTATCTTGGTGACCTGGGAAAAAGTCACAAGACCCCTGGCCCTGGGAAAATGAGACTATCTTAACAGAAAGTGAATGGGACAGGAGAAAAGGGAAAATATGTGTTTTCTGTGTATCTCATGAAATTTAGAGGGAGCAGCAAAGCATCCGGGCTGCCTACTAGTCTGCAATTGGAAACTCCACCTGTCTGTTTTGTCTGGCAAACACAGTTGGTTTCTAATTCCATAAAATGTCTGGAGGGTGTGAGACATTTTAGATAAAAACTTAACAGCATGATGTCTGTGGCAGATGAAATCTGAGAGCTGGAGTGGACTTTTGAGATTATCTGGTGAAGTTTGCACCTTGGCCAGAGGATAAATTGCTACCACAATAGATCACTAATACCCTAGATAGATCCCCTCCCAGCCTCTGCCTGAAAGGCTTCCCAAACCTCTAATCACGATCCTAGGTAGTTAGAGGAATTGAAGGTTCTGCTTTCATTTGGAAAAATTTAGACCTAACCATCATGTCCAGAGAGCTCTTTCAGGGGGTCGGCCCCGTGGCATAGCGGTTAAGTTCACACACTTTGCTTCGGTGGCCCAGAGTTTGCAGGTTCAGATCCTGGGCACAGACCTATGCACTGCTCATTAAGCCATGCTGTGGTGGTGTCCTACATACAAAAAATAGAGGAAGATTGGCACAGATGTTAGCTCAGGGACAATCTTCCTCACCAAAAAAAACCCCCCAAGAAAAACCAATGTGCTCTTACAAAAACATGAGAAATTTCTGTTAGTGAAAATGTTATAAAAAAGCTGCATTAGAAAATGGGCAGGGGGAACCACTTTTACTCTGATAATGGAGATGGCATAGCACATTAGAGATCCCTGAGGCAGACCCATTTCCTTTACACAGTAAGAAGCGCTGAGGACCCAGCTGCATAGCAATGGAGTAGCACAGTCAAGATGGAATGATTTCCTGTGTCTATTCTGTTCTTGCCGTCATGTTTTCATCTTGCCTTTTTTTTGTGTATGTGTGAGGAAGATTGTCCCTGAGCTAACGTCTGTGCCAATTGTCCTCTACTTTTGTATGTGGAATGCCACCACAGCATGGCTTGACAAGCAGTATGTAGGTCTGTACCCAGTATCCAAACCCGCCAGACCTGGGCCACCAAAGTGGAGCCTGTGACCTTAACTACTGTGCCACTGGGCTGGCCCTTCATCTTGCCATCTTTTTCCCTCCAATTCCTCATAGGCAAAGATTTGCAAAGATGCACACTAAGCAAAGAGGCAAATAATCTTGTTTATCCAAGGAGTAATGCAACTGATCTGGAAGTTATTAGTGCCTTCTTAAAAGTGAGTCATTACTCCTCAAACAGAGTCTTCTTTATTAATGTTATGAGTTAGAGGAAAATCATCAATTATTCTCTCTTTTCTCTCTCTCTCTCAATTTATGACTATATTTAATTGCTTGGATAGTTTATAGATCAGTCTAAAACTGTTTTGCCAAAACCTCCTTCAAAATCCGAATTGCTCTTCCTTATAAACCTGGGCTCTGAGATGCTGTATCCACAGAAGGGATGCTTCATGCTTCTGCCTTGATAGGCGAATATGCCGGAGTTTGTTCCGGGCCCTGATTTGGAGTGTCTCTATCAAAGTCATCAGTTCTCTTGGGTGCTAGTGTAGTGCTTTCTTTGTAGTGTAGGGGAAGAACTGTTCAAACTAAAAAGTCTATCCATTTTAAGTTAAGAGCCAGAGAATAATGATTGGTTAAATGGGTCCCTTGTTTTCTTTTTCCTCTGCACTAGTTATGGGAAGATAGTAGACATCTAAATCTTACGAGTTAAATTAAAAAGGCACTAGAACACAAAAGATTAAAACCAGATATGTTCTTAGAACATTAAGAAGTAAGGAGGCATGTAAAATGAGCGTGAGTGAAAACAACTGAGAGCCATTATGATCAAGGAATGGAAAAACTAATACAGAATTGTTAAGATTATACAATTTGAACATTAATGAGTAATCTTCAGATATAAAAATATTGCAAAACAGTCATAAGGTTTTAGGATAAATTTTGAAATAGGAATGATAGTTTTATAACTTTGACAGAATTTTATTTAGCTGAAGAAGATACAGAATCTATAGATATAAGGGACTAGGGAGTGTCAGTTAATGTAGTTTGTCCAGGTCTTGATCAGATGCTGGCTATTGGTAATTAACCCAGGGTAGCTTGAGAAAGGGAGAATGTTTTCAGGAGACTGGTAGAACTTTATATCTCTGGACCTAAGAGCTGTGGGTCAAAAAATTTTATGTTCAAACTCAGTTGTAAGCGATTTGTATTCGTCAGCCTCAGGGCAGACAAAAGTGGAGCAAGATGCAATGGCGTTTTATGGACCCCACACAAGAAGGCCTTCTACCAAGGGTAAGGCATCCTCAGCAGAGAAAGGTGATGCTAAAGCCAAGGGGAGTCACCAGCAGCAAGTCAGAGAGCATTGCCCATGCCGGAAGATGCCAGTCTGAATGCCCTGAGACTGGGGAATCCCGAGAGACTCACAAAAGCCCCACATGAAAGAAGTCAGCAGCAATAGTACCCTGACACCAAATGATAAATGTTCTAGGCACGCAGGACTTCCCCCCAAATCTCCTGAGACAAACTCCTGAAGGGTCAGAAATGTACTGACAGTTTAGAGGAATTTGTTTGAACTTTGGATTTAAGTGAAGTTTAGGCAAAACGATTTATTTACAAATTTACATTGATTTATTAACTATCCAAACAATTAATATTAGGTTGTGTATTAGGTCATCATAATTCATAAGAAAACAAGATTTTTTTCCATGCATTCATAACATGAGCCAAGTAGATCCTGCTTTAGTTAAGATGATTCATCTAAAAGAAGACACTAATACATCATACCTCAGTCCACTTATCCTCTCAGGAAATGTGTCCCATTTTAGAATCTAAGACCTAACTTCCTTAAAAAAGATTCATCTGAATTCTTACACATTGCCAGCACTATGCTGATTTGTAAGGCACTCCCAGTAGCAAAATAAGAAAATGAAAGTCTGAACCTCATTTACTAGTAAAACCAAATCAAGGTCCACCTGGTTGTCCTTTGAATTGATGGTGGTTTCACTACCTCGATTCACAGCACGTCTGGTCATCTTATAGAACTCCAGCCTCACATGTCCCAGCTGTCCATGACCGTGAACTGTCTCTGCAAACGTTTACTCACTGGTTTCCCTGGTGACCGAGTAAACCCAAAGTTGTGAAAGAAACACAGTTAGTGACACCTTTAGAAAGCTGTGAGGAAGGAGAGGAGATGACAGTGACACAGGTCATCAAAGGAAAAAGTATTTCATATATTTGGCAATAAAGTGTTTATCTTGCTGTTTGCTTTTTTGTTCTTCTCTTAGCAGGAGAAAGTATTTTTTGTTTTTTTCTGCTTGCGTCTTTTTTCTATTTTTGTTTTATATATATGCACTATTGAAATTGTTACTGCTTTATACATCCCTGTCATTTCATAGGAAAAGGCCTGATTCAAACTGTACAATGTATGTTTATAACAAAGAATCAAATTTGAATGTTCCACATTTTAAATGAATCATTGAGTTAAAAAAATTAAAGAATTGATTCTAAACTAAATTACTTTTAACCTAAGAGTATCTTTTAAAAAGCAAATTCTACCAAGGAAAGACACTGAATCGTTGTAGTGTTTTGACACCTAATGGCAGCTTTATAAATTATATCAATGTCTTGATTTTTTTTCCGTTTCTGTAGTTCTGCCGATTCTAGAAGGTGATGTGCATTGTTCATGGTCATTTACAATGCTTTAAACGCTCCTAAATTGTTCTCTCGTTCTACCCTCGATACCCACTCTGTGAAGACAGTATAGTAGAAATTCTACTTCTGACAAATTACAAAAATGAAACAATGGGGAGGGGGGTTGAGTCACTTGTGGAAAAAAACGCACAATCTGAAACAATTATTTGGAAGTCCAGTTAGAATGGTGACCCACGTCTTCTCTCCAGGGCTTTTTGCAACTTTGATTAATTTTCTTTTCTTTTTCATCTGTTGAGTTCTTTCTTCTCAAACTTTAGCAGACTTTCTTTTTATTTTCCCAAGATAAACAGTCCCCCTCTCCTTTCAAACGTCTCTGTGTTGGAAAGATAAAATAGAAAATAATTTGAGCAGAAGAGATGTCAGCAGGAAAGGATTTTGGTAATTTCTGCTAAATGATCAGAAAAGTATAATTACTTTTAAAGTTGCAAATCATTGTTATGCAAATAATACTTCTGTTTTTGAAGAGTTTTTCTAACAGGTAACCCAATTTTTTTCAAAAGAGCAATTTTGAGTTGCTTTTACTGATCTGAAAAGTAGAAAGTAAGGATGATTTTTTAAGTGGCATGATTTTCATCTATTATTATATCTATTATATTAGATATCTGTTATATCTATTATGCTTAAAAAAAATCTCTCTTGGCATCTCAGTCTGCATTTACCCATATTCCCTTTTTACAGACCGAGAAATTAAGGCAGCTAAGAGTGAAGCTATTTTTCCAGAGAGTCGCCTTTCACCCTGTTCTTGGCTCTGACAGTGCTAGGCCTCTGTTCTGAAGCCTATTGTAAAGCAATTTGCTTTTATTTCCATCCCTCCCATGTCTATGTAGTCTACAGAATGCAGACACTCGGAAAGGATAGGCATGTAAGAAGGCAGTCACAATTTTAGGCACATAGATTTATTTTAGTGTTCATCTTCTAGGGTATCTTAGGATATATTTAGCTAACTAAGAGTATGAAACTTTACTTTGCTGGTAGATTGAAAATTATAGTTGTGGACTGTGTATAATCAGAAAGGCATTTGAAGCGAAAACTTAAAAAGGGGTGTTTTTCGAATTCTCCCTGTTATTGTGTGTCTATCTTTTTGCTATAAATGTACTCAGAACCAGCTAAGGACTGAAGGAGATTTTTAAGGCAATGCCCTATATCTACACAGCTTGACTTAAGGGAAGTGTAGTAGACAAATTAAGAGAACAATATTCCCCTGGTTTTAATGAATTCATGAACAAAAACAGCCATTCTCATTAGATCCTTTCCAAATAGCTTCTTACTCCAGTCAGTACGGATTCTGTGTGCAGTAACAGCTGGTTAATTTTTGAGCTCTGCTGTGGTTATGTGTCCCTAAAACGAAAGAGGTAAGTTGATACAATAAGCCCAGCCACCAGAAGGCAGGGTTTCAAAAAGTCTCTGTTCAGGCCCTGCCTGGTGGTTGGTTCAGTGCGATCCTGCACCTGTGTGTAAGCTGCATCCATCATCTCCGAATGGTGAAGATAACTACCTCACAACGGAAGTCATCCTCAGGGCAAGGAAACCCAGGAATGCAAAGCTGTTGGCATCACTGGGCTGTGTGTTGACCTGACGTTTGTTTGTTTTTTCACTTTAGGCAATTTTGTTTTCACGTCTTTCCCCCAGCCTCTAGACCATCGTCCTGTACGTCATTCTATTCCCTGCAGCACCTCACTACTCACATTACCCCAAATAGAAATCGCCCCTCCCTTCCCCACCTAGTTCCTGCTGTGTGCCTCCTGCTCACTCACGGCCTCTGGATGCCCCTGCAAGTGACCTGTTGTGATTTCCTTCCAATTCATTTGCCATTTCATCCTCTTGGCAGGCATTCCCTGCTTTCCTCCCCTCTATTCTGGCTAATGCCTACTGAATATTCTAGACTTGTCTTAGACGTCACTTCCACCCAGAAGCCTTCCCAGAGCTTTGTTTGTCATTGTCTGCGTCTCTCCCTTAAATTTTTAAAAAATAGCTTTTATAGAGATATAATTCACATACCGTGCAATTCACTGATTTAAGGTATACAATTCAATGGTTATTAGTATTATCAAAAGTTCAGAAATAGCAGAAGTAAAACCAATGAATCAGTGAAGTAGTAATTAGTACACGTTTATTGTACATATACCAAAAAGCCAGTTCGTAAACCAGAAGCACTCAAATCAAAGCATGGAATGAGGCTCAAAGACATATTTTTTGTAAAGCAGCTTAAATAGTAGGAGGGCAGTGACTGTTTATTCCTCACAGTGATTGGTCATACTATTAGAAGTTTCTTAAATTATAGGGAATTGGTTACAGGTTACCTCATATCAGTTTTGGCAAACAGTTTAAATTTTGCTTATGATTTCCAGAGGTGTAAGCAAGAAATGACCTAGGTTAAGAGTTAGTCTTGCAAAATAAACTAAATTAAGCTTTGCTTATATGACTAAACTGGTTTTGTCTGCTCAGGGAATTTCCAAGACTGGTCTCCTTTTGTTTTTGATTTTAAGTGTGTATTCACAGGTATGTGCAACCATTACCATGATAGTCAATTTTAGAACTTTTTCGTCACCTCAAAAAGAAACTGCGTACCCTTTTGCTATCACCTCCCTATACACTAGCCCCATTTTCAGCCCTCAGCAACCGCTAATCTATGTTCTGTTTCTATAAATTTCCCTGTTCTGGACTTTCATATGAATAGCATCATGTACTGTGAGGAGGTTTTGAATGACTTCTTTGATTTAGCATTCTGTTTTCAAGGTTCATCCAAATTGGGGCATGTATCAGTACTGCATTCCCCTTTATGGCTGAGTAATGTTCCATTGTAGGGATATACTATATTTGTTTTTCATTTATATACTACATTTTGTTAGTGTTTCATTCATTCATTTGTTTGTTGATGGACATTTGGGTTGTTTCCTCCATTTGACTGTAATGAGTAATACTGCTATGAACATTCATGTAAAAGTTTTAATGTAGACATATGTTTTCATTTCTTTTGGGTATTTACCTAGGAGTGTAATTGCTGGATTATTCGGTAGTTCTATGTTTAATTGTCTGAGGAGCGGCCAGATTCTTCCAAAGCAGCAGTGCCATTTTACAATCCCATCAGCAGAGTGTGAGGATTCCAATTTTTCCACATCCTCGCAACTCTTATTATCTTTTTGATTCTAGCCACCCTAGTAGATGCAAAGTGTTATCTCATTGTGGTTTTGTCTCCTGTAGATTTTTTTTCATGTGTTCGTCAGCATCCACACATTACCTCCTAGTATGCAGTAGTCACTCAACTGTTGATTGGACTGGATTGATTCTGTTACAAAAGCTGCCATTTTTGTTGTTGTTTTCATTTTTGATTTCAGCAAGTGCCCAGCAGGTACGTGTGATGGATGTGCGTTCTATTTCCTGTGGGAGAGTGCCGAAGCTTGCCCTCTGTGCACAGAGCATGACTTCCATGAGATTGAGGGAGCCTGTAAGAGAGGATTTCAGGTAAGGTGAAAACCTATCTAAGCAGAACTGTCATTGAAGATATATTGGTTAGTCTGGCATCACTTACATCATAGAAACTCAGGTTCAGAACCATGGCTAAAGCTTATAGTTAACTTAATGTGACCTTAATATGGATTTCAATCAAATTTGGTAGCTAAACTCCCATCTGCTGGCGTAGCTGAAGATGTGCACTGGGATTGGGGTAAATGAATTATGGCAAGGGAGTTGTAGGCTGTGAATATTTACATGGATTATGAAGAAATGATATTATTAAGCCAACATCTGACGTGTGCAATTGTAAGTGTAAAAGATGGATATGGTATAACTGACTCAGCACAATGGCATGGCTAAAGAGTAAAGCATATACATACGTATGTAATCAAGGTCCTACTCTATATTTTCTCTGCAATCATTTGTTTGCTTATTTTTAAAAAAATAAAGTTGGAATTCTATTGTATATATTTTTTGTTTCCTTTTTACTCTTAATATATTTCCTTTGTCATTAAATATTTTTCTGAAAACATAATTTTTAGTTATGACAAATATCCTATTTATATAATTTGGGATTTAATAATTCCTCATCCTTGAACATTTGAGAAAAAATTGAAAACACTCTTTTTGTAAATAACTCTGAAATGAACATCCTTACTGGAAATTTGAATATTTCCTTAGAGTTTATTACTAGAAGGGGATTAATTGGATCCTAGGAGATGGACATTTTCAAGGTTCTTGATACACATTATTAAATTGCTTTGCTTGTATCAGTTTGCACTTCTAATAGTATTTGAGAGCACCTACTTCACTGCACCAACGTAAAGTGGCATCATGTGAAAAACACAAACTTTTCCTCCTTCAAGACTACTTACCACCTCATCCTCCACAGATTCCGTTGAAATGATAGTGAAGAGGCACAGATGAGAATAAACTAATACCAGTGATGGAAACCCTATGGGAGAGTGAGCATCAGAGAATCAGAGCTTCCAGTGGATTTCTGAGAGCTGGAAGGTAGACGGGATAGGACTGATCTTCAGGTCAGCATGGAGTGGGGAAGAAGCTGGAGTGCTCATAGAGTAAGAGCATCAGAGAGAGGGAGCTGTTCTGCCCAGGAAAGTCTTGAAGGGCATCTAGTTGGCAAGTTGGAGGGCAAGAATGTGAGAAGAATCAGAATTCCCCCACCGAGTCTCACGCATTCAGTGTATTTGGAAGCAGTAGTATTCACCTCTAGGAAAAAAAAAATAGAGTTTTTTGGTATTTTTTGAAATTTAATGGCAGTGAAACTGTAATAAGAAATATGTTGTACATCAAACCTAGGACACACACACAAACTCAGGCACACAGAGATATGCCTAAAAGTAAAATTGTTTCATGGAACAAGACATTTAATATTTTATGATAAAGCATAAGCATAGAATTAATATACAATATCTTGTTATTAATAATTTAATACAAAATAGTAAAGTCCCCAATAGGCAATGCTAAAACAAAAATTAGGAAATGTTGTATCGAGTTCGTCAAGTATGCTTACCTGTGGACAGCTCATTCAAGTTTAGAGCACGCAGAGGCGGTGCTGCTCCCACATCGAGGGTGCTGTGGAACCAGTTTCTTTTTAACATTTTTAAGTGGGTCAAGGATGAAAATTTCAGGTTCATAAAAAATGGTTTCTTTTTAATCCTCATAATAATGATACAATTTTTATGCTTCACAATGGAAATTTTTCTTTATCTTTTTTCTAAAATTATGATAAACTTATTATTTTATAATCATTTTATTAGAGTAAATGAAAAACTAAGATGCATTCCCTTCTTTGGCCGCTAAGTTTAATTCAAGGGTTTTGAAAAGCTAAATGACCTTTTACCCAAATGTTCTTTAATATTTAATATTTCTCTTCTGAAAGGTAATGACTAGAAGTTGAAGACAGTGAGGTTGCAACAGTGTCTCTAATTTTATCTCATTCAAACTGTCTTCACTGAAAAAGTTCTGTTCAACATGTTATAAGAATGTTAGGAACAGAGAGTTGTGAGGTGATTGTTTTTAAATATTTGTTTTTGCCTCAAGAATAATATCTTTCTCAACCCCTTGATGTGTTTGACATGTTGAAATATATAATTTCCCCCTTTATTTCCAAATTTAATTTGAGAAACACCAAAATCAGTTAAATATGCCCTTCTGTCATACTTGGGTGTCAGTTTTGAAAATATTTCCCAAATGAGATCAAACTTCAATTAAAAAATGTAAATGCCTTTCCTAAGCTCATACACCTTGCAACAACAAACAAATTGGTGTGAGGCAGTCAGTGGGTATGTTTACCTGCAACCTCTGAATAAAATATTTCAAAAAGTCTGCTCTTCAGTGAGCTTCATATAATACAATTGACAACTTTCACTGTGTTTTCCATTATGTCCATGACGAAGGATGGATTTCTTTGGCTGCCAAAAGCTTCATGATGGAGAAAAAGCAGTAATGGCAAAATATTGCTCTGGGTGTCTTTAAATTTTTAATCACTTCACTGATTTTCTGTCCGATTTCTTCCCCCATCCTTTACAATTTTTCACTTTATATTGACTGAGATTGCACGTCTCCAATTCTGTAAATATATCTAATCCAGATTCCTGTGAAGTTTAAATTTACACACTACAAGTCCTCCATATATAGCTGATACAAACTAAAAGAGCTGCACAGCTTGTGATAAAGTGCTCTTATCAGAGTGGACCTCAAAAATCGATATCAGATTCTAAATATATAGTAAGCATTACTTCTAAATGTCATACGGTAGTAAAGATTTCAAGAGATACTATGTTATCACTAAGAGAAATATTTTTAAATTTATCCTCAAATTTATCTCACCTTGTTCACAAAATATCCTTACATGCTGGAAGAATAAATTTTGCAGCTGCAGTGTCAGCTATTTTCATGTTTGCGAGTAACACGTGATTGAATGAAGGGATAAGGCTTTCTAATTCATAGTTATAGAGTGACTAAAAATTTTTTCCAAAGCTTGATGTTTTTTTCTTTAGCAGTTTGAGGAACTTAATGAAAAGTTAAACATTCTGAGTTTACAAGTATTTTTTTTAACTTTGAAGTTTTGACAGTTTGTTTATAAGGCTGTCAGATCTTAGAGCATCCCATTTTCCTTGGGTGTTGCACATTTGAGAAAATAATATAAACTCTTGCTCAGTCTTTTTGTCTTGTGGAATGCACTTCAAATAAAGTCAGTGTTTGCTGACTAGAGCTAACATTTTTGTCTTCATTGTCATTATTTACACTTAGAGATGTAGCACGTGAACTTCAACATGCCTCTTCATTTCCCACCTCATCATTCTTAGAAAAATAACATGACCCATTTTAAAAGTAATTTATTTGCACGAAGTTTCATGAAAATGTTACAGTTGCCATGCACTAAAAAAATTTTCAATTACTAATGTCCTTTCTATAAAACATGCTGAAAGTTCTTATCCAAAACTTGGTTGAAACTTTTCCTCAAAGTAAATGCTGTTCTTCTGCACATCGATCACTTCATGACCAACTGCACAAATGTGTGTGTGTGTATGTATGTACAATAAAATTAAACATTATGGTGTTATCCTTCTGTTGCGGTGTTGATAAAGTAACCAAAGTGCACCAGAAAATTTAATGAGACACAATGAGCAAAAAATTTAATGCCTCGTGTTTTAATATCAATGGATATAATCATCATGCAAATTGGTCACTGTATATGTTGAAATATATGAGGCACCATATGCTGCACTCACATTTTTGCTTCTGATCTATTTGATCTCTTTATTTTTTAAAAAATAATTACTGATTGAGACCCAGTATATTGGTCTTATTATTCACTAGTTAGTTGCAGCTTGCAGTCTGAAAAACATTGTCCTAATAAAATTCACTCGTCTACTTCTGGGAAGCTGAGAGTAAGTACCTCACGTGGGAGCTTTCACAGCGTCCTTATTTTGGCATGGGGAAGGGGGTGCAGGCTGTGTGCCTAACCCCGTGCCAGTCACCACAGCCTGCCAGGCACAGTGCACCTTCATGTCCCTGGTCCAGGGTCTGCTCTTCTACTCAGGGGAGAGGCTTGTTAGGGAAATAGACCTACATGATGGGTAGATGAGACCCATTCCAGTTAAGTGTATTAGACTACTAAGCTTTCATTTAAAAACGTGATTAAGAAATCAGAGATTATCAGAAACTTGAGGAAAATAGCCCAAGTGATGTTTCCAGATGGAGTAACTTTTATTCAGTCTCCTCAGCATGTAGCAAGTCTTCTGATCTGACAATTCACGTTTTTATTGCTTTTTCATTCATTATTTCCTTATTCACTGTCTTCTATGCCTACATCCTCTCTTTCTGGAGCTTCTATTGGATGAATACTGAATCATCCTCTATGCCTATTCTGAATAAAGGGTTAGAAAAACCCTCTCATTCTGAATCTTATTTCTCATGTCATCTTTGTGTGTGTGTTTTTTAAAGGAAACCTTATACGTATGGAATGAACCTAAATGGTGCATAAAAGGAATTTCTTTGCCTGAGAAAAAGTTGTCAACCTGCGAAACAGTTGACTTTTGGCTAAAAGTGGGAGCAGGTGTGGGAGCTTTCACAGCTGTTTTGCTGGTGGCTCTAACTTGCTACTTCTGGAAAAAGAATCAGAAGTAAGTAACCTCACTGGAGTGACTGTATAAGAACTTGAAGATCTCTTTTGTTGTGAAAATTTTAGACTTAACCGTTATATCCAATAGTTTCTCTCAGAGATACAAGAAATTTCTCCTAGTGAAGGAGTTATAGGAAAGGCCTTTAGGAAAGCAAATGGAAATGATTGTTATTCTGGTAATAGAGAGATCATAGAATGTTCAAGATGATTGGATTAGACTCATTTATTAAAGAACAAAGAAAAATGCAGACCCCCTTTAGTCAGGATGGGAGCAGCACTGAGATCAGAAGGCAAATTTTCTCTCTGTGTCTATTATTTATTTTTTTCATGACAACATGCTGTCTTCTTGCCTCATCTTTTCATTTTCAATTTCTTGTGGGCAGATATTTGCAGAGACAGACTAAGTGTATAGGCAAATATCACCTTTGTTTACTCCAGGACTCCCAAATCTGGAGTGGAATATTGAGTCTAACTCTTGAATGTATTTTGATCTGTTATGTGATTTGACTCTTTTAAAATTATTTACATGTCATTGAGCCTGTTAAAATTCTATATTGTAATATCTTGGGATAGTTGTAATATCTGGGGTGGTGAATAGAAAGGAAGGAGTGATATAGAGAAGCAGTAGAGACCAAATCACTTGCCTTTGTGGTATTCTCATCCTTATGAACTAAACTTTGAAAAACTGTACAGTGTATTAGCTTCAAATATTTATAAATTAAGAACATACCTTCACACCTCATGGTTTCTCTTTGTTTTTCAAAAGTTCTTCATAATTCGACAATTTAGTGTAAAATAAGTGATAGAATTAACTGTACTGTGCTGATTCTCTGAAGTCCTGGAAAAGATTTATGAAGGATGTTAGATAAAATGAGAACACATAGTGTATAGCCATAGGTGAAGGAAATTTGTTGGTAGAGCAGCTATCCTACAAGAAAATTTAATGAGCTGGTGTATGACCACCTAAAATGAGAATTTATATTAAACAGCCACTTTCTTTATCTATGTGTTTACCACTACTTAGACTGGAGTACAAATATTCCAAATTAGTAATGACGACTAACTCAAAAGAGTGTGAACTCCCAGCTGCAGACAGTTGTGCTATCATGGAAGGAGAAGACAATGAAGAGGAAGTTGTATATTCCAATAAACAGTCACTACTGGGAAAACTCAAATCCTTGGCAACAAAGGTGAGAGCAGAATGTTAACGTGATATTACTGTGCATTTATAAATTAGGGGCTATATTAACCTAATAGTAGCATTCATGTAAGCCCTGTCATTCAGCATGTCTATAGCTCTGTGGGTATTTATCCAACAAAAATGCTCTTAGAAATACATGAGGATGTGGGGGCCGGCTCCATGGCCGAGTGGTTAAGCTCGCGCGCTTCGCTGCGGCAGCCCAGGGTTCGGATCCTGGGCGCGGACATGGCAGCGCTCGTCAGGCCACGTTGAGACGGCGTCCCACATCCCACAACTAGAAGGACGTGCAGCTAAGATATACAACTGTGTACCGGGGGGGTTTGGGGAGATAAAGCAGAAAAAAAAAAAAGGATTGGCAACAGTTGTTAGCCCAGGTACCAATCCTTAAAAAAAAAAAAAAATGAGGATGTAAATACAAGAATATTCACTGCAGCATTATTTTTGCTGGTTCAAAAGTAGAAATAACCTAACACACCATGAATAAGAAGTTAGATAAGAAATTTCCATATACCAAAGTAATGGAATTCTGTGAAACTCTGCAGTTAAAGCTTGAGATATCTATGCCAATAGGTTCAAGATAAAGTGAAAACAACATGTAGACTATCATATTTCTATTAAATATATGTTTATGTTAGTATTTACATAGCAAACCATTAACAGTAGCTACTTTTTGGAAGTCTTGAACTAATGGAATCTTTAGTCTTTGAAGTAATACATTTTTGTAATATTTGAGTTTTCATGAAGATAATGTATTATTTTATAATATAAAATTTAGGTTAATAAAAGATCTCATTCATTCATACTTTTCTTTTTTGGTTTTTATTTTATAACAAGATTGTTTCACATAGAGAAAATAAAAGTTATATAAACTATTGAGGAATTAAAGGTGCCTTATCAGTTGCCATCACCTTTGTCAGCTTTGAAATGATGACTGTATCCAAACAGATAACATTAAGCCTGAAATATTATTTGTAAACATATTTTGTTGACATTCTTCACTATTGACTTAAAAGATTAGAAAGTACCAGTTTAATCCCACTCAGGATTAAAAATAGAATGACACGGAAGAAAGAAAATGCATTTCAAATAATTTTCAGCAGGAAGGACAAGTGGCAAAAGATTACCCTATTGAGAGTGTTTTAGTAACCATTTTACTCTCCTAATTTAAGTACACAATTATATTATAAAGGATCATTTAAAAATAAAATGAATAAGCCACATTCCCCTTCTACTAATGGGTCTTCAACTTTTCTTTTCTAAGTATGGTGGTTTAGGGAAGGATACTATTGCTATGGAATAACAAATGTATGGTGACTCTCAGGAACTGAGATTTTGCTCTACTTGCAAACTAACAGGTGAAACTGCCACAGTTTTAGGGGCACATTAGAAGACATGAAACTTCTGGTCAGAGACATGGGACAGTTCAGCACTCACAGCAGAAGGACTTGCCAGAGTATCAACATTTATACCAGTTTCCAAGCTCTGCTTCCCACAGGCCTAAGTGAACAGGAGCAAATGACACTTGCACACTCAGTGGCTTGCTTTGGGAACCTGAATCTTTTAGAATGGGCAGTAAGCATGCCTATCCTTTGCTCCAAAGGGAGATATTATTGTTATTTTACCAGACAGGTAGTGTGCCTGTACATTGCTCCAGAGGTAGACACTATTTCCAAGACTGCAAGTATACCTGCCCTTTGCTCTGGAAGGAGATAATATCTTTATCTTCTAAGGCTGCTTTCTATACAAAGATCCTTGAAAAGATAGTCTAGAACAAAGGAGAATCAGTGTCTTTTTCATAAGATGTACAGAAATGCGAGAGAACCATGAGGAATTGTCTCCCAACAAGATCTAAACCTTGTTTCTACATCCTCTTGGCTTCTGGTGAATTTTCCCATTAGTATACCACTCCCTTGACCACTGTGATTAATCTGACTGACTGAGGCTGGGGTCAAACCCAGTCCATGTGCTGCATACAGCATTTAAATAAAGCTACTACCAACAGGACACCAAATAACAAGATGAGACGAACTTGCATTATTAACCTCAACCAAATCTCCAGGGTCCCAGAATCAAATAGCTGAACAAATCCCATAAACCATCAGGGACCACCTTAGAAAGTTAGAGTGGTTTCTCTTTAAGTCCCTGTACTGACCTTTCCACTCAGCCTGAGACCTTTCCACTGGGACTGAGATCTTTTCTCTGTAAGATTCATTTGGAAGAGGGTCAAGGGTATTTTCAAAAATTTTCAGAGACCCAATATATCTCCCACGTTTGTCTACATGGGCCATGGTAGGGGAACTTGGTGAGCAGTGTACTGAACTAAGTGGTCATTATCTTTTTCATCTAGGATGGTGACAATCCAGATACAATAGAATATATTAGTGATTGCACAGACTTTGTCTTGGCCCTCAAGGAGGAAGTATAGGGCAATTATGTCCATAACAATGTATGAACAGTGAGTTGATGTTGACCTGAATGCCTTCACAGGCTGAAGTGGTGTCATTCATTACTTCAGCTAAAGTCAGAGACAATTTTCTACCACCTTTTCTAAGTGAATAACTGCCCATAGGGTGAACGTGAGTAGCTAGTCAGTTATCCTCCAGAAACCTCCTCTGAGTAACCAGGGGTCGTCTCATTTTGAAAAAATCTTTGCAGTTGTTTAAGGGTTACCTGATCTACTGGGGATGTTTCCATAAACAGTTGAATTATGACCACTTATGACCATTCCCAGGGTGTAAGTGCAAGCCACCATGTTTTTAGGAGAGAAGTTAATGCCTGGCTTCTACACAAGAAGTATAGTCCTGAAGGTACACATGGTGCCTTTGGAAAGAAAGTATCACTTACAACTGTTGGGGACACCAAGTGGGACCTACATTACTTAGGCTGCAAAGGTTGACGGTGCCTGTGGCCCCCTTGCTGAGTAGTAAACCTTAGGGTTCCCAATTCTGTGTTTCTTCTTTGTCTTTGGGGAGACTGCTTGAGGGCAGTCAGTTCAACTTTTCCTGTTTTTCCTTGATACAGACTGGGTGCTATTTGTCCATGCCATGGAATGACTGAGCGATGGCAATGGGCATGGAAATGTTGATTGTTGTTATTTTGAGGCAGAAGCTAGGGCCATCCCCTCCCGTTTCTGGTAGTTTTCTCAGTAAATTTAAGGAGAATGACAACCAAATTGTGGTTAGAGAATCTGGTGGGTATGATAGGGCCAATAGTCAGTTAAATTTAAGGCACTTACAACAGTTTTAGAGAGGAACACCAAGGCATTTTCCTTCATAGGAAGGTGGCTCTGAAAAACAAATGATTGTTAGTGTCCTTCCATCCTTCGCACCTCTCAGGGTTTAAGGTATCTGCTCCCCAGGCACCTCATTATCAAACTACATTATTGATCTCCTTTCACTGTCACAAAATCAGTTTGTCCCATTTCAGTAGCTAAAACTTCACCTTGTTTCTACTCATCCCTTACTGGCACCTCGACCTATTCTCCAGAACATTCAGGAGCAAGAGGGACAAGGGCATTTAAAAAAACTTATGGAGACCCAGTGTTGTCTTCCACTTTTGTCCCTGTGGTCTGTGGTAGGAGATCTTGATGAGGTGTGTAATCAACTAGGTGGTTATCATCCTTTTGATTTAGCATCATGGCAACTCAACAAAATAATACAGGTGGCTAAATCAGAATTATACTTGAGTCTTTTAGGCTGCCTTCTGGTAGGTCAACCACCAGACATCCTGGGGGTTAGGGTTGGGATAAATAAGAACACATCACGCCCAGGAGTGGTCAGAGTAGAATCCTGGATTTTCATATAAGTGTATATAACCTTATATAGGTTATACATGTATTATATGTTCTTACTGATAATTATCTGTGAAGGGGCCAAAAGAAGATGATCTCTTCCTGGGAATGGCCATTATAGTAACTGCACTGCCTTACTAAGATGTGTGGACCAGGAGGAGATGAGGGTGCTAGAGCCAGAAGTCTTTGTGAGTGAATTTTTGAGAAGGCCATTTCAATGTTCAATGATACATTTCAACAGTAGGAAGTGTGGAAGGTCCACCAAACACCTCTACTTTCAGCCCATTTTTGAGTAGCTTTTGTGATAAAAAGGGAACCAGTCTTGGGCTACAAATGGTCCATAAAGCCACAAACATTAAATAGATTAATTTTCAAGAGCCACAGTCATGTGGCTTGGGTTAGCTGATCAGACTGGAACAGTAGCACCATAACCCGAACAGGTGTTAACAGTGGCAAGGCACCATTGAAAGCACAAAGAGGTGATCAATGGTCTCATGTAATCAATTTTCTAGGAAAAAACCTGATCAACTTTTTGCATGAATCCTAAGTCTGGCATGCTGTAGTAACCTCTGCAGCAGAAAAATAAAGTCCTTTACTTTGTGCCCAGTCTGTGATGGCAAATTCATTGCCATGTTGAGCAGGAAAATGGACCATATAGCATTTGTGGCAGTCTGTCTGGTGCAGTCTCTGTCAGGTGCTTGATTGCTCTATCAGGTTTTTTCAGAGGATGGGTCCTTGCTGTGGGCATCTTCGTGAAAGACCCAGATGTTTTGATCAGCAGCTAAGGTTTGTTTCCAGAGTTTGTTGCCCAAACAGGGGTCACTTTAATATGCCAGTCCATAGTTTTCCAAGTGGCAGATCAAATAGTTTATTGACTTTTGGCCATAGCTCAAGCGTCAGTAAAAATATAAGTTTATCAAGATAAGTATTGGCCATAGCTATGAGAACGGCTTTGGGTTCTGCCCACTGTGCCAAGCAATCTTGTCAGTTTTCAGTTATGCATTCCTGGTGCTGAGATCAGACAGTTGCAGCAGCCCGTGGACACCATTGGATTTCAACCATGTTATCAGTGAACCAGGCCCAGGCACAGAGTAGAACTTTGGTCAACCAAGGACCCCATGGAACCAGTGGCTTCATTTTGGGAGGTAGAGTAGGGGATTAAGTTTCCCCAAAAGGGTTTGCTGCCATATTTTCATGTGAGGCTGAGGTGCTGCTGGGGCTAGACCAGCTGTATTTTTGAATATACCATTTATATTTGACAAGCGAGGCTTTTGGGGCTCTTCTCACTTTGTTGACCCACCATAAATAGGGCTATCAGGCTATAGAGTCAAAGGTGTACATGGGAATGACATTCAGTTTTGACAAGAACTCAATAACAAGCTAATAGCTGCTTTTAAAATGGGCTACATGCTAGCCATGTCAAGAGGGTGATGAGTCTGAAACCCCAAAGGATGCCTCTGGGGAAAGCTTCTATTGCTGGAATCTCTAATTGGCAAAATCATTAATCACAGAATTGTATCACAAAGTGGTCATTAGGGTCATGAGGCCACAAAGATAGAGAGCGTCACTCAGTTTGCTGGATGATTTTTAGCATAGCCTGTTTGTTTAGGCCCAACTCAAAAGACACTACTTTGTGGGTTAGCTCAGAAAAGAGCAGGTAAAATACTCATGGACATACTGTGTCCAACAGCAAAGAGTCCAGTAAGGTGCTGGACTGTTTTTCCCTGACTGGTAGATAGATTTTGCATTACAAATCTGCCCACGTAATCTCAAGGAACTTTACTTAGTTAGCAGGTCCTTAAATTTTGTGGGGGTTATCAGCCACCTCTGCCAGCAGAAGTCTAGTAACACAGGCAAAGCTGTTGAAACTGAGGCTTCTGACTTGACACAAACAGGACATCATTTATATGATGACGACTTTGGGCATCAGGAGGTGGAGAAAATTGTGTGCAATCCTGATTCATACACTTCTTGTAAATGGCAGAGGAGTTAGGAACCCTGGGTATCCCACTAGCCCTTCTCTACATATGGCTGCTTTTGATTGGGCAAATCTCCTCTGGCACTTAGGAGATGAGGAAGTACAAGTGTATGCCATCAATTCCTACCCTATATTGAGGTGTAGAAGCAACACCAACAACAGTATCATGAGTGGGCATGTAGAACCTCTCCCACAAGGTCATATTATCTACCTTTCCCCACCTTGAACCTTGGCTTGCACCCCATTCATTGAATTTGTGTGCCCCTCTCCTCCCACAGGTTCAGGTAGGATGGTGACTTGGATGCCTGCAACCAACAGAGTCATAAATGTTTGAATCCTTCCCCTCCCCAAGGCTTCCCAGCAGACTCAGATGGTTGTGTATAGCCTTCAGTCCCTCTTGTGACAGGAAAACTTTGGTCCTTCCCCCAATCATCTTTCTCCTTAAAGCAGCTAAAGTCAGGTAGATGGGGAGGAGGGATTAAGGGTGCAGAGAGAAAGAGAGTCTCTGTGACAGCAAGTGAGGCTTTGCATTTGCTTTTTTTTTGAGCAGCACAGCAGTTGCTCAACCAAACTTCCAATGCCTTTGGTCCACCCAAAGTGCTATGTTGAGCAGCAAGGTTATCATTACTGACATCTATTTCAGCTTTGGTGACCCCTTGAATTAGAACTCACAGCCAGATTGATATCTGTCTGAGGCTGTAGGTTTCGTGTCCTTTTGTTGATTTGAGTTTGACTCACATATTGGAGCTTTTTAAAGGAATCCACCTTATTTCTTGCTTCAGTGTCACAACATCTAAGTTAATGCCTGGTTTTTAAAATAAAGGATGGGGGAAATTTCCAGGGTGGGGCTGATCACACTAATTTATCAAGATTCCTTAGAGTCAGTTTCTTGTTCTCCAGTGAACCTCCCTCCACCTTGTAAACCCAGACTGGGGCAACAAGAGCTGAAATACTAGTCAGTGCCTCACCAAGTTTTCCTGTGGGAATTAGTCTCAGGGAAATCTCCAGAGAAAGCCAATGCTCTGTTCTTGCCATCAGTACCCACTGCAAAATCTCTGAGACCTTTTACTGAGGTCTTTGAATGACCATCCATCTTTGAATGGATCCAGAGTTGGTATGATGGTGTGCAAGAGGTGTTGAGTCCTAGGATGGCCCAGTTGTTGCCATTTTTAATAGTCATTGAGTTCTACCACATCATCTCCAAAGTGAACCAGCCAAAATTCTAACAATTCACCTACTTGCTGCCCATAAGTGGTTTCTTTTTTTCTTTAATGCTCATTGTAGGTATATGTCTCTGTAACTATTGTCTGAAAGAAGGTGTATCTTCTTTTCCTATAAGGATGAATTTTAATACTAGTTAACGTGGGGCACACCTGAGGTTGATTGCCTGATTGGTAAGGAAGGCATCCTCCCCAGAGGAGAATTAACAACATCCAGCAGATCCAGGCCATCATTCGGGCAGCTGAACTGTGAACTCTTTGAACCCACTTCCCAGTACTAAGCCTGCCACCACCTCCTCATGTCCTTTTTGTTTTCAGGCGGTAGAGTGGAGGACCACTTTTTTGCCTTGTTGACCAAACAATTTGGTCAACATGTTTGCAACTAATTCTCATGGACGTCCCTCAGATCTTGTCAACCAGTGTATGAAGCTCTCATCCTTTCTCTTACAGAAAGATACTTCTCTGTCAGTTTCCCATCATCAGCAAAACAGAGAAGAACTGTGAAGGTTATGAAATTTCACTCTATTTGCTAGCAACAAATTAACCTGCCATAGTTTTATGGATACTTTGGAAGATATGAGTCTCCTGGGTCAGAGACAAAACACAGTTTATTACTCATAGCAATGGCAATGGCCAAAATAACGGTGTTTGCTTTGGTTCTTCAAGCCCCACTTTTCACAGAATGAAGTGGGCTAGAAGACACCTGTACACACAGTGGGTTGTATTACAGAAGAGGAGCCCTTAGCTTGGGGAACCTGAATCTTTTATAAGAGGCAGCAAGCATGTCTGCCATTTGCTTCACAGAGGGAGACACTGTCTCTAGCTTTCAGGACTGTAGGTAAACTTTTCGTTTGTTGTGGAGGGAGACATTATCTGTATCATCCAAAGCTTTTTGTAATATAAACATCTTTGAGAAGATTATCTAGAACAAGAGACAATCAATATCTTCCTCACAAGAGATGCAGAAATACAAGGGACCTATGGAGAATTATCTCCCACTAGCAGTTTGCTTAGACTTTTCTTGCCTGGTTTGATCTTGTGATTCCCTATTTGTAAGGGCGTTGTCTTATAATGAACAAAGCATTTAGGTGCCAGGAAAGAATTTTAAGAGAAAGAGACCTCTAAGCTGAATATAAAAGAATAAATGAGAATTACAAGTATTAAATAAACTTTTAAGTGTTTCCTTATATTGCAGTACGTCTTCTGTTGTTATTTTATAGCCAGAGAATTGAAAACTTCAAAATGTTCTTGAAAACAATCACAGGAAACAAGATGGAGGATAGAACTTTTCTCCCTGAGAAGGTTCAGTATACCATATTTTGTTTTGAATAGCAATTTTAGTCAACATATAATTAAAAAAAATTTGAATGAAAATTTGAGATAGAGAAAAGTTGAAAGAATTGTACAGTGGTACAGCCATATACACACCACCTAAATTTTACTACATCTGCTTTATTACATATCTCTCCAAATCTGTCTCCTTCTATTCATTTGTCACTACGTCTTCTTTTTTTGATACATTTCAAAGTAAGTTGCAGACTTCCATACATTTCATCCCTAAATACTTCAGGATGCATATAAATGAGGAGAGAATTCGATATTTTGGAGTTGTTTTAAGATAAAATGTTTACCTAGAGTGAAATATTCACACTGCAAGGATACAATTTGATGAATTTTGAGAAATGCGTATACCTGTATAGCCCCAAACCCTATCAAGATATAGAACATTAGCCTCACCCCTGAAAGTAAACTCACACCCTCTTGCATGCGGTCAGTCCCCATCCTCATCCCCCAAGGGAAACCACTGTAATGATCTTTGTAAACTATAGATTAGTTTTGTCTGTTTTAGAACTTCATGTAATTGTAACTACACAGAATGTAGTTTAAGTTTTCTTTCACTCAGAAAAAATGTTTTTGGATTTATCCACTTGTGTTAATCAGTAGTAGATTTCTTTCTATTCAGGAATAGTAGTATATTGTATGAATATGCCAAAATTTGTCTATCCAGTCTTCTGCTGATGGATACTTGTGGTATTTCCAGTGTTTAGCTATGAATAAAGCTGCTAATGAATATCATTGTACAAGTCTTATTGTGTGTCCTATTTAAAAAAATTTTTTATGCATGGTTACATGGGGCAAAAATATTTACAAGTTTCTTAACTGCTGTGTCATGTAAGGTTTGCTTTATCTTATGTATCCTTATTCATGTTCTAAAGATCATATCTTATTTGGTGTTTCCCTACAAATACACTGGACTTGTGGGGTTTTATTTATAGATTTGCTCCACTTGACTTTTCTCAGCAATTAAAAAATAAAATCTTCAGTTGACTTTTTCATTTATTTCCTTTTCTTTGTTCATTCCACAGTCATTTATGGGACACTGTGTTTTAGACCCTCTGCCAGGTTTTGGTGATATGTCAAATTAGATAGGTTCTTATCTCAGAGACTATGGATTTATGGGTGGAGGACACGTGCACATCTCACACACACACACACACACACACACACACACACACACGTAATCGTCCAGTATAGCAAGAGCATTGAGTAGGGTCTCTTGGAGCACAGAGGAGAAAGGAGTGCTGTGAGGTGGGTAGTGACAAGGTAAGGAGAAGCTTCTGAAAGAAGTTGGCTTTTGAGTAGATTCTTGAAATTAGAGCTTACAAAGATCATTTTGTATGGCATATTTAATGCATGAGTAAACTGAGACCTAGAGAAGTTCATTAGTATGTCCAAGAGAGATATTAGATAGGAATTAGATAGGAATTAGAAGCCACATCTCCTGAGTTCCAATCCACTGCTTTTCCTTCTACAATGTGATGTTTCAGTATGTTTTCATAGCCATTGATTGACAGTCTACCATGTGCTAGGCCTTGGGTCATGTTTTGAGAATTCAAAAATGAACAAGATACAATTCCTCCCATCAAGAAGTTCCAGTGAATTAGTAGTGCTAACTACACACACACACACAAACAGACACACAGACAGATGCTTATGTATATATCCCTCAATATCAGTGGTAGAAGCAAAATCCCATGTAAACACAGGAGACATGGCAACTAAAGCCCTATGACGCTAACATGATCTTTTAAAGTGTTTTCAATGTTTAAATATCACCTTGAGGATAACCAACAACTCTCTGTCTTCCCTCCCCCCAGGAATATGTTGAATCAAATCTTCTCCAGGAAAGGCCACAAAAATCTCAGATTTCGTTTCTAGGTCATGGGTGATACCCTAAAGCTATTTCCTGTAATATACTGTGAGCTCCTTGAGGACAGACATTTTGTATCTCTGAAGTCTAGTCCTGTTCTTGCAACACAGTGGGTGAATAAATTTTATGAATTATCAGTGGTTATTCCAAAAAAATTAAGGCTGGTGAACATGAGACTTCAGGCAAGTCAGTGAGTTAGAGTGCTGAGATCTGCAGTCTGCTCTCCCAGGCACTTCTCATCTCAGCAAAGGCAGGGAAAAGTGCTATGTTGGTGTCCATGCTGGGATTTTTTTCTATGATCTTGTCCCTGTAGCCTTAATACTTCTTTGAAGTCTTGGACTTCTCCACTCAAATGAGAGAAAACACAAAAGCAATCTTATTCTTCCTGACAGATACTCAATGTCTACTTCCTATTATTTTCTCATTTTACTTCTCTACTTTAGACACACATCCATTTGCACCTAGGATTAGTCTGCCTCCTAGTTCCTTTATTTTGAAAATAATTCTAGTTCTCTTCATCTTCATTTTCTTCAAAAGCATAGTCTCCTCACCCCATTCCAGCAGCCTTCCAAAAGGCTTTTTCTAACTTTCATAATGAAAACATTGGGAGAAATCATACCTCTTATATCTCTTTTTCCCCGTTAAAGAAGAATAATTTATTTTAATGGGCCACATTTTGAATGTATTATATAACAAATACCAGTAATGATATATTTGAGTTAAAATTTTGATTTATTCTCTAAGGTGACTTGTTTTTAATATCTTTAGTAAGCATGCACCCGAAAGATTTTCCTAAATCATATCAGTGAACCCAAATGATCTTATGTCTTATGGGTGTTCTCATTTATTTCTCCTGTCCTTTTTCTTATTATTTAGCCTTAGCCTATGTTATCTTGAGAATATTTAGTTCCCGTCAGTTCTATTTTGTCCAAAATTCACATGGGAAGGTCATCTATTTCAGCACCCAGGTCAGATGCCCCTTGGGAAGGGTCTCAGTGGTTTCTTCACAAGAATCACAGCTACATCTTTTGGTATCTGTTGCAATCATGTGTTTGCTTCTATTTTGGATTGTCTGTCTTATCTCCTGGACATCAAAACCATCCTTCAGGGTAGGCATGCTGTTTGTTTTATATCTGCTACCCTTCTTTAAATGTAAAATCCTAATTACAAGTGGCAGGTACACAGATTAAAATAATTTCCAGAACTTTCCTTCTGGACACATAAGATCCTAAAATCTTATAGGAATTTTACTGAGTTGATTTTGTTTTGATATTTTTTTCTTCATAGGAAAAAGAAGACCATTTTGAATCTGTTCAACTGAAATCTGCAAGATCCCCAAATATATGAAAAGACAGTGCTGTAGCCTTCAGACTAACGAACAAAGAAACCTACTCTCTAGTTTTACAGGACATAGTGTAGATCCTGTCCTCATACCTGGCACATTGGTGATCTCAACGAGGAGGGCCATGAGCTGAAAAGGGAAGGAGTTTGAAATGTTTGATTGCCTTATCACATGGTCAAGTATCTTGCCAAAAATAGGAAAGCAAATGGTTTGAGTCTCAACTCAAGATGAAGCTCAACTCAGGAAGAGATTTATCTGTATATACACATAACTGAAAACCAAGGTTAAGCCCACCAATGCACTGCTGATGCATGCCATATAATTAATGGGTAACTTTTATTCTTTATAACTTCTACATGAAAAGTGTGCTTTGGTGGGCAGGTGTGAGCATATGCATTGTGATCCCATTTATGTCTTGTCTTTGTTTATATTTTGGGGAAGATTTGAAAAAGTTTTTAAGGTATAATTATTTTTCCCATTATTTTCCTGATAGACCTTAAACATCTTTTCTATTAAAATTGGTGAACAAAGAAAGACAATAAGTTTTTCATTTCTCCATGGGGTATCTTTCTTGATTTCAGAAGCCTAAGTAGGCAGTACTTTTTTTAGGAAGAGTCAGCATGTGCTTGGGTTTTCTAAACTTATATTTGCCTTTGAAATTCCATCCTTGTTGGAACTGGTAAGAAGGGCTTGACTGAAAGCGTTGAAGGAATCTTAAAAAAAATAAAGGCAAAGAGAAGCCTTGACTTTCCATTAATACAAACAAGATGACACTATCATAGAAGTTGACACAGTTTATAGAGTGCTTGAAATATAATTTAAAATGAGGAGGAAAGCTTGTTTGTCAAATCATTTGCCAAATCATGAAGAAGAAAGTGGGATGGCTTGTGTATAAGTACAGATAACTGTACAAAGATATTGGGATAATTTTGTGGTCTCCAGAAAATGGCATTGGAGCATTTGCCCTATGTCAAGCATCAAAGGTTATATGGTTATTTTTCTGCTAAGACATTGAGGATTATGAGTTCCATGGAAGTTTTTCTTTTTAAGTCAACAAGGCGGGAATTCAATTTTGGAAAATTGCATATGATTGTATTCATAGTAAGACTGTGGTCATACCATAAACAGTTATGAAAGAAGTATTGTTATTCTTATTCAAAAGTGATCCAGATAATTGTGATATTTCGTATGGTGGATGGATTGCTAGTATTAGCACAACTTGAATGTTATTTGTTGAAAGAAGTTTGAATGAAGTTGGATTTGACCAATTTTGTGTAGACATTAACTGTTTTAGAATTGGGAAAGAGGGGGTTTCCTGGCCATTGGTGATCTAAGGTGCTCTGGTTTATTTCCAATAAACAGTAATCTTTATAGATCTTAATCCACATTTTTAAATGGACTGGTGATTGGCTGAGAGAGACAAGGCATATGGGCAGGCTTTGTTGAATGTTTTGCCCTAAGTCTTTCAGTGAGGTATGACTTATAACTTTTGATTTGGCGGGTGATATCTTTATTTTTGTGGAAAATGGGAGAAAAATAAATAATTGCATTTATTTGGCTGGGGTAAAACACTGGACCATTCAGTTGTTGTTGAATGAATGCTTGTTTTGTGTACATCTTTACTGTTGGATTCATGAGTATAGGTGAGATTGCCATTATTTTACTATTTGTTGTGAAATTGGGGGTAGGAGCATCACTTAGCATAAACCTTTTTCACATTTAACTTCTTAAATCTTATTAGAATGAAGAAATCATTTTGGCATTGCTCATTTTTATCCTGCTAACAGTGCTGATGAACCTTTCCCCATCTTGATCAAAATTCAAACAGAAGAATGAAAATACATTTGAAATGCATCTTTTCAGAGGAACTCTGGCAAAGTGGTACAGACTGGATAGAGTCAGGAAGTTTTCACATAGTCACCTGTCACCTCTCTCTCCGCCTTTGGCTGTGCTCATCATGTATGTTCCAAGCCATAGAGATAATTGGGATTTGCTCCTAGGTAGCTTCTTTCTTCTACTGTCACTGGACTAAAATTTCCAACATGTCAAAAATGCCTTAAATTTTAATGAACTCTCTGAAAATGTAGTTGGTATTGAAGAATTTATTTATCTTATTGCTAATTTTAGATATTAAATAGATTTTGTCAGCTCAGTCCCATCTTTGGAAAGGAGCTACCTTTTTCCTTTGGATCCCGCTGGTTTGTTATTTGAATTGAAGCATTGAAGAAGTATGACAGAAAGAATATTATGAGGAAAGTATTCAGACTAATTCTGACTATAAAATTCACTTAGTTTTATGTCTTGCTTTTACAGAGCTCAGTGGAATGTTGAAAGGCATAAAGAAATTAATCACGTTTCTAGGACTTTTAATTGATATTTGTCATTCCTTTTCCCCTGTAAGTGGTAGAAGTTGCTATTTTTCCAAAAGGCACAGTTTTGAAACCTTAAATACTTCATTAAGTCAACTGTCATCTATAATATCTCTTAGCACTCTTTCAAAACGTATTTAAATCAATTTTCCACTGGGTGAGACCATGTCTTCCATGGATAAATTATATCATGCCATGTAACAAATTTGAGCGACTTGATATGTGTTTACTTGATTTAAAAGACTGAATTTTATTTTTGTTGACTTTTCCCTTCTTTGGTTTACTGGTAATCAAGTCCTTTCCAGGATTAAAAATGTTTCATAGTATTTTTCTGTAGACTTTTGTCATTATTTTCTTTCCAAGAAGAAAATGTAGTTTAAATGGTTATGTGGAAGAATGGCTTGGGTCCAGTGATTTACCAACTGGTGTCTTCAGGTTGCCACGTGGTGGGTCATGATTAACTGTGGTTCTTTAAGACCAATCTGGTCAGCTGTCTTATTTGACATCTGTCAATAGAGCTACTTCCTGTGGCTCAAGGAAATTCCTAATGGGAGGCTAAGGTGCAGATTGTTTCTCTCTTCCTCATGAAAGTAAATTTCCTAGGAGTTGGGGTGGGAAGATGACTTCATTGGCAAGTTTAAAGTCATTGTGTTGCTCATATTTATCTTTTTACACAAAAGATAGGTACAGTAGAACTTCTTCAGAGGACTTAAAATACCCTAACATCATTTTATAGTAACCATGAATATTATTCTTAAGTTTATAGGCCTAAGTCCTAAATTAAGGTTGCCCTAAATAAAAGGTATCAAGAGGAGTAAACGTAAAAAAAAGGAAAAATCTCTGTACACCCAATTCATTACTTGGATGCTAAAGTGGAGTTCACCTTCACAGTAAGTGGCCAGAGATTACATTCTTGCTGGATTTTATTTCTTTTGGTTTGACATTTTCAGATGAGTTTATTTTAGGATCATAAATTAAGGAAGTAAAACTTTAAGATGGGGACAAATAAATGAAAATTAATTGATACTTCTATTGCAATGAATATTACTATTAGAATTGGTAATAATTGATATTACTTCTGCAATTCTCTAGATCAGAGGCCAGCAAGACTTTTCTGTAAAGGGTCAGATGGTAAATATTTTCAGCTTTGCAGGACATGTGGTCTCTGTTGCAACTCCTCAACTCTGCCATTGTAGCATGAAAGCAGCCACAGACAATATGTAAACAGTGGTTGTGACTGCATTCTAATAAAACTTTATGTCCACTGAAATTTGAGTTTCATTTAAATTTCACCTATGAAATATTCTTCTTTTGATTTTTTCCCAAGTATTTAGAACATAGAAGCGTTCTTAGCTCACAGGTTTTATAAAAACAGGTATTAGGCTAGGATTTGACCTGCGAGCTTTGGTTTGCTGACCCCTGGTTTTGATCACTGAGACCCACAAGCAAACTATTCAGAAGAATCTGTTTGCATATAGATTCTTTGTCCTTTAGGAACTTACCACCTTAAAAGTTTCTCAAGTCTCTAGAGATGTTTAAGAAGAAAATAACCCATCACCATCCCTTGATGATTTAATCACCTACCCAAAGACAAAGCCAGATACTCTTCTGAGTTCCTCCTGTAGTTCTGGGACTTGACTGTGGATGTTGATTAGCAAATGATAAAACTATAGCAAGTGAATTCCAGATTGATTTAAAACCCTTTTTTTGTGGGGTTTATATAACTTCTATTGCTAAGGTAACTGGATTTGGAGATTAATATTCAATCTTACATACAGATCCATTTATTTATTTATTTTTTTCCCCCAAAGATTGGCACCTGTGCTAACAACTGTTGCCAATCTTTTTTTTTTTTTCTGCTTTTATCTCCCCAACCCCCCCGTACACAGTTGTATATCTTAGTTGCATGTCCTTCTAGATGTGGGATGTGGGACGCTGCCTCAACGTGGCCTGAAGAGCAGTGCCGTGTCCACTCCCAGGATCTGAACCCTGGGCCGCCACAGCGGAGTGCACCAACTTAACCACTTGGCCACGGAGCGGGCCCCCATACAGATCCATTTAAAGTAACCATATGGAAGTAAAGGATATTGATACATAAAAGTAGCTTCATCAGACATTCTTGAGCCCTGGCACTGGAGAGGGTCCCCTGGTCCATCTGCATGCATTCAGTCAGTGCACATTTCAATGCACATACATTTACCAAATCTTATTAAGACTTGCTGAGCTACAATAGACATTTAGGATTCCTTTAATGATTGGTGGTTCAAGAAACAGACCTCTAATTTTCGTGAACAAAATGTCCCAGTGAGACTTAATTTCCTGGAATTTTCCTCATCTTATTAATGATTCTTGGAAGAAGAGCTCTGTCTAAAATAGCTTGTGGATATTGTTAAATTTGGTTTGGAGGAGGGCAATATATCCTTTATCTCAGATGGCTGACTTCAGATTACCATTGGTTGGGTTACATAAATGAGCTAAACCAAAGGGAATTATGCAAATCCCAACTTTCTTTTGTAGAACCCTTATTCATGGGTTTAGGCCTTTGTTATTAGAGCTGTGGCGGTTATAATCCACACTGATGTTCCATCTTCCTCGTGCCTTACTTTTCTTGACTTTTCAATGCTTACACAGCCCTTTGCTGAAGAGCTCTGGGGCCCAAATCTGTCATGGTGGACAAGTGACTAAAGCCGGGGGCTAGCTGAGAGAAAGTGTGGAATTGAAGACTCTAGGAACACTCGTTGAATTACCTCTTTTCTCAGCCACTCTCTTAATCTGTCCACTGTGTGTATGCAAACCAGCTTGCCTCACAGCTTGAAAATGGGACCTTAGTATTTTGCCATGATAAACCTGAGTGGGCAAGAGAATCTATTCATATTTAAACTAGAGAGGACACAGAGCATTTCAGAAACTGTAAACACTCAGAAAACCAGTGATAACCATGTCGTTAGGTTCTGATATTTTTTTATGAGTGGGATATATCATTCTGCTTGAGTTCCTTAAATTCAGGAAGTTTTTGCAAAGATGGATCACCTCAACCAGTTTTATATTCTGGAAGGATGAAATGTTATTACTTGAGTAAAAAAACAATCACCCCAGAACTTATTTGTTTGAAATGGTTGCTATTTTTCATACATACTCTATGTTTTTAAGAAAATATTTCTATGGATCACATGTTAGATGATCCACTTTCAAATGGGAAACAAGGCTTGTGTGAGGGGAAAGAAAATGATGAGAGCTGTAGTTAGCGCATTTTCAGTGTACAGACAGGGCGTGAAGTACAGTGGCCATACATCAAAGCCCAGCCCTCAAAAACAGTTTTCTCAAGATTCACCCACAGCCTAATTGTCTTGTTTAAAAAGATCCATGATCAATTTGATTGTTTTAGACATCAGCTGTGTTTCTGAACAACCCAGCTCATATTGCCTTCCCCAGATTGTCATGTTCCATCAGTGGATTAAGTTTATTTTCTCTCCCATCAGCCTTGCCTCAGCCTTTATCTTGCGCAGATGCTCATTCTAGCATACTTATCTAGCACTCCTGCCAGTTTCAGTCACACACACAAAATGTTATTGTCATCTAGTGCTGTTGAATGTATTACCCAATCTACCCTACCCACTCCCAAAAATCCAGGTTCTTATTTGAATATGAGAATTCAGAGACTGGTGAGCACTGTTGTCTTTGAGCATCTGGTGAGTTTTGAATGGATTGATTAGGTTGCCGAATCAAATGCATCCAGAAGGAAAAAGAGAAATTCTAATATCTGACTGCTCAATTTGTTTCCTTCAAGGGCAGACCTGTTGGCTTTTGTGCACCTGCTCCTTATTGCTGGCTGGCTTAAAAATAGTATGTCTTAATTAACCAGGCCGTGGTTATTTAGCCTGTGAATCCTTCACACCCTTGATTTCCCTCCTCCTTCCTTTCACTGTCTTCCCCTGTTACAGTTTCCTCATAAGAATATTTTCTAGTCTTCATGTTTTTTAAAGGCAGGAACTATATCTTATTCATCTTTCTCTCTGTCATGGGCTGAATAATGGTCCCCAAAAAGATATGTCCGCATCCTCATCCCTGGAACCTGGGAATATTATTTTATTAGGAAAAAGGGCCTTTGCAGATGTAATTAAGGGTCTTGAGATCATCCTGGTTATCCAGGAGGTCCCTAAGTCCAATGACAAATCCTTGTAAGAGACACAGAGAGAAGACAGACACACAGGAGAAGGTGGTGTGAAGACAGAAGCAGAGATTGGAGTGATGCGACCACAAACCAAGGAAGCTGGCAACCACCATTAGCTTGAAGAGGCCTGGAACGGATTCTCCCCTAAAGCTTCTGAGGGAGTGGGCCTCTGCCAGCACTTTGAGTTTGGACTTCTGGCCTCCAGAACTGTGAGCGAATAAATTTCTCTTGTTTTAAGCCACTCTGTTTGTGGTAAGTTGTTACATCAGCTATAGGAAACTAACACATTCTCTATCCATGGCACCTCACACAGGACCTGGCAGGTAGTGAGCTTCTTTACCAGTAAATGAATTTTCCTATATTAATAAATGATTATGCCTAAAAGGTTTACAAGGAGAAATAGGATAGCATTGGTAAGACTAAGCCAGTTTTAGCTTATCCAGGCTTTCCCTGTTCATGTCTTTATTTAGGTTAGTAAAATATTCAAGTTTGGTGAAAAGCCTGTGTGCCTGAGCATTGTTACTGGGGCTTTGGAAAAGCACTGGAAATGAAGATATCCTGCATTTTTATTCCTCACTCAGCTATGAATGGTAAGAGTGATTTTCCCATGGAATGACAGGCTGCTTTCCCAGTCTCTTCCTAGTAATTAAGGTGGTGTTTGTAAATGAGAGCCATCAATCCTCCCCTGGCAGGCCACAGTCTCTGCATCCTTTCCTTCTTGCCTCAGAGCCCTGTTTGGGCAAATTCTGGGCTGCCATACAGAGTGGCTTAAAAAAACCTATATGTGTATTGCCATCTGGCCTCTGAACTGGCCTGATATTTATGGTCTTGTCAGTCAGTTTCTGATCATTGTGATTGTGAAGAAGTCTTGAGAGTCTGCTCACAACTCTCTAGCAGGGTAACAACTTGTGTTCAAGGTGCTTATAGATGTGAAAAGAAGCACAGTTAGACAATGTCTTCCAGCCTTACAAGGAGAAATGACCTGAAGTCAGCATATTCAAATTACCTGAAGTGGTTCAAAAAGAAGAAGCCATCACCCAGCATGCTGGAAAACCTTCAAGGCTTTATTCTCAATAGCTTCACATTAATACAGACGCTTCTAATTTTGTGCTGAGAAAAACAATGTTACACATAATGTAACTTTAATATACAACATAGAAATTCATCCTAAATTAGTTACAACAAGGACCTACAAAAAACTTCATAGGAAAAAAAGTTACCTAATATTGCCACCATATTTTTCAGTAGACTGACCCTGTCAGACCCTGTCACCACTGCTCAGCTCTGTAAACAATGGTTATTTCCATGTTCTGGAGAATCGTTAATCGTTAACAGGGGCACTAAAATCAGCCTGAAAAGTTCTAACACATCACTATATACTGTACAGTCCTCAAAAATAATTTATTGTACTGTTCTAAAAAAGGTACTACGGTTGTTCTTTTGCTCTGTTTCCATATTCTGAGCTGCGTGTGAGCACTTTCATCTAACAGTCTAAAAACACGAGAACTGAACTGCATTCACAATCACAGAGATGAGGTGGTGGAGTCGAGGACCTCCCGCCCATTGCACACCGTGGGGACATACGTGCTCGCAGAGGCTGGAAAACAAAGCAGGACAGAAAATTCAGTCAGTCAAGTGGGCCACATAGGTAACGGCACAGAGAATCCCAGGCACTGGTTAAAATTAAGTTCAAAACTCATTTTAAGTTGGCTTTGGACAATGCTAAGTGATTTAATGCTGTAGGAAGTCAACTTTCTAAATATATTCTACTCAAAATGAGTTTGTATCCTGGCACATCTCTCCACTTATGCCATACCTCTTGGAGAGAGAGTTTATAAAAACATAATCATTGCTGAAAGAAGTCGGTTTTGGATTTAAATTAGATTTGTAAGCTGTAACCCAGTTAAAATACAATGCGCAAAATTGAAAGCTCACCACAATTTCCTTAAAGCTTGTTTAATTACCATTTTCAATACCTTAATTTGTTTTCTCTGAGCAGGTATGACTCTTATGTAGCCCCAGAAGTCATCTGTGAACTCCACTGCCTTAGAGAATGGTTTGATATATTTTCATCGTTCAAGTGGATAACCTCAGTGAAAACTCTAGCGAGGGCTGAGGTGCTAGGAACCTCAATTTCAGAACAGTTCTCAGAAAGGAAGACATTCCAAAGAGATGATGCTCTTATTAATGACAATAGTGACAACAGTGTCAGGGTGTGAGTACAATATGGGTATGTATATTCATTCTTTTTGTGGCACTTAGTTTACCTAGATACAATTTATAGCTCTTGATGTTTTGAAGGTTTTGTTTCTATGAGAAATCTAGGTACAGCTAAGTTATATCTATTTCATCCTTAATGCTTTTTCTTTTTACTGAATGAGAACAAAAGAAAGAAGTCCCATTCACCATGGGATAAAACCATGTAGCCAAGAGAATCAGTTAGAAATGGTCTTACATTACCTTTTAGAGCCATGAATGTCCCATTGCTTGGCCTGTCTGCCTGGACGTTCTCTGCCCAGAAAGAGCAGATTCTCTTGGTTACCTGACCACAGCCCAGGTCAAACTAACCAGTCAGCCGTCCTATTCCTTAAGGGCATATCTCTTGGTTCATAGTCATGTAAACTAATTTCATGCTGAAGTATTCATGCCCGGTAGTGGAAATATTCTTGTCCCATAAAACTGCATTTTCATAGGAATTTCTTTAAACACAAAGGAGAAACTAATTATGAAATTTGAGATTATGTGGCATTTGGTGGGGGAGTATTCACCATATCTGGGGCAGTGAAGTCTTTCAGCAGGCCCATCACTAGGGAAACTACAACCTCTCCATTTTGCATTGATTACTTGGCTAAGTATGTGAGAAAATATATAAAGTCAAGTCTGTGTGGCTGCCTAAGGTTACAGCGGACTCATCTGAAATGCTAACTCATTTGGAGATATTTTTCCTTTTATCATTTTTAGGATGGGTTCAATTTTCTTTACAATATGAACCCACTAAAAATTACAGTATCTTTTGGGGCAGGGATGGCATAATCTACATTTCCTGATACTTCTATAATGAAGACATTTTAACATCATGTGTGCCAGATATATATTTGATGGAAAATGGTAGTCATAATAATTCCAAATGTGAGGGCTTTACATTATTCTTCGTAAAGTGTCTTTATATACTTTATCTAATTCTAGCTTTATCAAAGCTGAGTTAAGCAAGAGAAAGAACAAAGTGAAATGAAACCACAGTTCACCGGAAACCTAGTAGAGCACTCCAGGACATTTAGTATGTGATCTTTCTGCAGACTCCTTGTATCCAGCTGCCTACTGGATATCTCCGTGTGGATGTTTAATAGACATTTCAAAAGCAAGTGGCCAAAAGAGTAACTCTTGATTCCTAACCTGTCTTTGTTTAGTCTTCCTTTCCTAGGGGAATGGTCTCATCATCTGGCTAGTTAGTTACCCAAACCAAAAGTCTAGCATTTGTGCTTTCTTCCTTTTCTGTCTCTCCTCCCATGTCAGACCAACACCAGGTCCAATCAACTCTATCCCCACATCCATCTGCTTCTATCTCTGCATCCATACCCTGGGCCAAGCCATATTACATGACTCTTGGCTACTACAGTAGCTGCATCGTCGGTATCTCTGTTTCTACTCTTGCTTTCCTACAATACAGCAGCTTCCCTGTTGTTCTCTGTATAGCAGTGAGAGTATTTTTAAATGTAAGTCACCTGCCTACAAACCTCCAACGGCTTCCCTTTGTGCTCTCCTTACTCTGGTTTATAAATCCAAGGGTGATTCAGACCATGCCTATCTTTCTGCATTTACCTAATTCCATCCCTGGCCCCCTCCCTTTTTAGCTTTTGTTTTCAAACACAGCATATCTCAACTTCAACTCTCTGCAGCAGCTGTTGCCTCTGCCAGGAATGTTCTTCCTTCTCTTAATCACATTCTGGCTCCTTCTTGTTATCCACATCGGAAATGTCACCTCCTGAAAAAGGCTGTCCTCAGGCCACCTAATTTAAAGTAGCCAACCAGTTACTCTCTGTCACATTACCCAATTTTAAAACATTTTTTTTTGGTTAGTGTCTTATGTCTTATACCCTTGACTAGAAAATGTGCAGGGGCTCTGCTTGTCTTTTTTATTATTTTATCCTTGTTCCTGGTCATGGAATACACTCTCTGTGAATATTTTCTGAATGATTATATAAATGGTTGCATTTTAAGAATGTGGGAGCCAATGGAGGTTCCAAGAAGGAAATAATCTTTTACCCTGAAGAAATGTGAAGCCTGAAGCAAATGTGAGGCCTGTGGGCACCTTGTTTTGGGACAGGTAGGTCTTTCTGCTTCTCAAGCCACATTGTGGCACTGACCATGGACCTCCCCCTGCAAAGAGAACCAGCTCAGGTCATGAGCATCCCATAGCAGGCATGCTGCCTTTGACATTTTGACTAATCTCTTCATCTTTTCCAGGATCAAGTTTTATTATTTCTGTGCAAGTTTTTCATTTTCAGAGATTGAAGAGGAATGATGTGTCATGGGGGTAAGTCTAGGAGATCCAGGGGCTGGAATGCTGCTGCTCCTCTCTGTCTACCTTGGACTGGTCTAATAGCCACTTTACATGCATTTGTTAAAGATTGTATCAAAAACTTACTCGGATGTTCCTCCTCCTATTGTGGAACTTGAGGAAGACTGTTCTTAAGTGTGATCTTACGTTCTACTTGCTTATTGCATTCTCATTTATTAAAAATGGAGTGTATTTTGACTAAGTAGGTAAGCAGAACAGGGGCTGCAAAGGTGGCTGCATGGAAAAGCCTCAGGTTACAGTTTGCAATAATCTTCGGCTGTGCACTCCATGGATATCATGCTGGACGTTCACAGAATAACTTTGAGTCATCTACCCGCTTCATCAGGACATGAAAGGGCATGCCCTGTTAGAATGTCAAACAGTTTGAGAGGAAGACGATACAAGTTCAAGGTCTTCTTACAAGGAATAACAACAGCAAAGACATCCACACGTCTCTTTCTGCGGCTATTTTTGCCTAACCACTAACCTAACCAGTTTTTAGCTTATGGAAGGGAACTGTAACTTCTGTTTTTCTGCTTCTCTTTTCCTGTTTCATCTGTAGCTTTGACCAGTGAATTTTATTTTATTATGTAAAGCATATTCTCATTTTCGTACATGCTGCTGAATATAGTAGAGGAAATTACTGTTTTATGAGGTTACCATCTCAATTACTTTGCCTTTCATAAATATTTTACATATGCCCCCATCTTAGCCCATCTGTTATTCCCCAAGGTAGTGAAATCTGTGGGAGAGCAAAGCACTCTCATTTTCATGTGTGTGTCTGTGATGAGCTTTTGCTATTATTCTAATGAAATTCTCACGAGATTTTTAATGGTGTAAGTTTAGCCCATTTTCTTCAGTGCGGTTAATCAGATTTCTATAATCATCCTTTGTGTGAGGAATAAGACGTGTGCAGATTTATTTTTGGCTTTCCTGGGAGTGGAGGTTGAGTAGGAGCTGTTAGTTACTCTAGGCTAAGGTGGTGCTTTTTGCTGTTCAAAGCGAAAACCGAAGATAATTGAAAAAGACCTAATAAGTTCCACCACTGATCACAAAAGGGCAATTCACACCAATCAAAAGGCATATTTTGTTTTGCAAACTTGGTGAAGCATTGGAGATCAATGCAGCCAAGTGGCAGTTTTGTCTCGCACTGTGAAATCCATTTCTCTTCTACCAGTAATGCACAGGCTGGCCAGGCTTTGGAGAAAATGACCTTATCTTTTCAGGTAACTGGGCCCTTAGTCAATGCTAAACATATTTTAATAGATTCTTATGGATGCCAAGTCTGTTTGTCAGTTTAGTGGCTGAGACTTGGTTCCTGAGAATCAGTGTGTTACTATAACCGTGTAATGTATCAGACTTGGAAAAAATAAACATTTAAACAGAACAGACATTCCAGTTTGTTCCCATCTGTTCCATTTCCTTGCTCCTGGTGACCCCAAATAATTTTTCCCAGCATGTCTTCTTGTTTAGATATTTTAATGCTATGGTCATGGAATCCAATTTCTACCAGCTGTTTGTTGCCATGTCCTCCTGCTTTGTCGCTGACCCTGTTTTCTTACTCATCACTTTAATTTTACTTATGTGAGGGCCCCTTGGTTCCATTCTAGAAGAAATTTGTCTGCTGATTAATATGTGTTGTCTGGGCAGATGATGCCACTACTAGCCACTGGTTTGGTGATTTCACAGTGTAAGGGAGTGAAAAGGAATGGGATGAAATTCTCAGGACTGCTGTGGACTTTCCTTTCCAAAGGGAAAATGGATTGACATCTATCTGATCTGGATGCTCTGGGTGCATTCTGATGGGAAACAGATGGCTTAACTTGCTGAGTACTCTGGGCTCCTCCTGCATTGGCCAGTGAGGATTTATGTTTATAATATACTTATGCCTGTGATGAAGAGGACCATCAGTTCAGTCTGTTACCAAATAACTTGCTAATTTGCCTGGCCAGGCTAGTACATAGTGTCATTATGGGATTCCCTAAACTGTAAAGTGCAGGCATGTTATGCTGTTTTTCTAGGTTTGCGCTGTAGAGAAGAAACTTAGGCACTATGTGCTATTTTTTTTTTTTCATAAAGTCATATTCAGACTTGAACATGGCTTGCCCCCTCCTACCTGGGGTATCTTCAGAGCAAAGGCTTGGCCATAGATAAGTACAAAGTCTGATACTCATGTGCTTGCTTCATGTTGCTGTAGCTCTGTGGAAAATTCTACTGTGACTCTAGAAGGCTGTTCACCTAATCGTTTTGTACGACTGCTTTCTTTTTATAATGTGAAAATGCTTTGTGATAGAGAATAATTCTATTAATTGAGCAGTTCACACATCACCACCTAGACAAGTGACTTTCTAAATAAAGTTTTGGCAGAGGAAATCAATCTCCATATGCCTATAGCTCCTCAGAGACCCAAAGCTGGGCATCATTAGTTAGCAGAAGCCTCTTGGCTGATCTTAATGATAATGACATACATACATCTGAATAATTGCCATGAGCAAGAGAAACACACATCCCCATAGGACCAAGTCTGGGTGCCTAATAGCTCTGAAGACTATTGGACACACTCCATTTCTCACCCCTCTCTCTCCAGTCTATGCTGATGCAAACACATATTACTGTCAACAACATTCTGACCTGCATGGGTCCTATGGGGTTTTATGCTACGTAACCTCATGTGTGTATCCAACTTGTCTCCTTCAAAATCATGCAGTTCTACTTGCATTCCTAGCATATGTTGCTGATTGCCTGTATTTGGGAGCCAGTGCTGGGAAGCCCCTTTGCTTCTAAAGCTGAACAAAATAAAGAATGACCTCTTTTCTTTCTCATCCAAATACAAAGAATGTTTGCTTATGTGTGTGGGTGTGGGAGCCGCATTACAAGTATGAATTTAGGATTTGGGGGTCTCTGAATTATACTGCTATTGGAAGGAACACTCCCAGTTTCAGTAAATGTTTTGAGTGGCCAGGGGCTTTTTTGCCATAAATGCCTTCTCCGGAGGATTCCAGAGGGAGCTGGGGAAATAATTGCATGGGGATGTGGCTGTTGGCATCATGAGGCAAAGGATGGGCGTTCAGAACACCTCTCCCTCTCTGAACCCAGTGCTTGCTTCCTCTTTGAGGGTCATCTAAGAGGACCTCCCTGCTTTGCACTGATAACTATTTGGATGAAGTAGACAAGGATGGTTTAGGCCAAGGTTCTCAAAATGTTTCCCTTGGATCATTTCCATTGAACAAGCTGGCGGATCTGTTACAAACTAGATTTCTTTTGCCCTAGACCACATGAATCACAGTATCTGTGTGTGGGGCTTGCTAATCTCCATTTCAAAGAGGTTATTCTTTTGTACACTGGGAGCCATTGGCCTATGGATATACTTAATGGAGAAAAGGTAATGTTTCTTTTATTTTTATTATTCTGACTCCCACTGTGTATAGTTCATCAGGTACAACTAACGTTATTCTCTTTTGCACCTAGCAGTATGTAAACGTTTCTCAAATGGTAAGTTTTCCAAGATGTCCTTCACCATGTTCTTTTGTCTATGCCTGCTTCTGAGTTTGGTCATGCTTTTCCATCTTTTTGGAACAACTGCTTGGCTTTTAAAATCCAACACTGATATTCTTTCTGCTATCAACCACTTTAGCTGCTGTCAGGGAGTTCAGTTCACCTAGGCTCCAAAGCGATGTAGTATTTCTGCTACTCTCTTGCCAGAGAATTAACTGGAAATTAATTTGACTGCAGCTTCCAGTCTAGGTGACTTCTTGGCATTGCATAGGATTAAGTGTATCAAGTTGCTGTAATCCCTAATAAGAGTCTAGTACGGATTAATTTAGGATTTGGAGAGTGTGGCATAATAAAAATGGCCACAAATTCTTTGAGAGGTGGGGTTATGTCCCTCCCCTTGAATCTGGGCAGGCTGTGTCATGCTCTCTAGGATCCCATATGGTGAGACCTCTCATCAAGGTGCTAAGTGTAAGAGTGAAACCATTGTGGACCCTCCAGATCAGCTCAGTATCAGCTGTTACCACAGAAGGGCACCAGACAAGGCTTCATAGAGCAGATTAACTGCTCAGCCAAGGCCTGCCTGAATTCCTGACACACACAGTCATGAAAGATAAAAAAAAAAAAGGGTTGTTGTTTTGAAGCCATTAAATTTTGGAGAAGTTTGTTATGCGGGAATAGATAACTAAATGTGTGTGTGAGTACGTGTGTGGGTAACCCTCTTGCTATACTAGCTTACGCTGATCCATACATGAGGTTTTTGGTTTTACCTCTGGATGGAGCAAGTCAGAAAACCAGCAGCAATATAAGTAACAATAACCCAATACAAAAAATTCCTTCATAATACTTAACAGAAGAACATAAATTATGTGCTACCTAAGTGAACTATATGCCTTACCTAATGAACTCAAAGCAGTTTAAGGATTTTTCTTGATTTGCAAAACAACATACTTCCCAGTATTTAGGAGGGAAATGGATATAAACTAAGCTGAATATATAATGGAGGAAACAGGCAGTGAGATATAAAACCGGTTGCTTAAATTTTCACCATAGTGGGTCAGTAACATGCTCATACAGAGGACTAGATCCCATGGACCAGTGGTTTTCAAACTTCTTTGATTGCAATTCACAGTAATAAACATTTTACCTGGACCTGGTATATATGTGTAAACTCTGGAGCAAACTTCATGAAATACTACTTACCTTTATTACATAGAATGCACTCTAAAATATTTTATTCTATTTTCTTTTTTAAATTGCTGGCCAAACATCCAAAATAAATTTCATGACCCATTAATAGGTTACACTCCACAGTATGAAAAACACTGCCCTAGAACTAGGGGTTCTGTCCTATTCACCACTGTACACAGGTGCTTGGAAATTTCTATTGTATAGAAGGTACTCAAGCATTTTGTGGATGAATGAATTCATGACAATATTTCCAATTTGTTAAAATGGGAGGGATATTAATCACAAGTCAGGAAACTCAGTGTCAACTCTTGAATCATTATCATTGTATATCTTTGTGAACTAACTCCTATCCTTTATTTTCTCACCTGTAAAAGGGAACTTGTAATATCTAATACTCATGTGATAACATGAACCCAAAAATATAAAACTATTTTGAATAAAAAACATAGAATTATAATTAAAAGATCAATGTATTTGTTACTTATGCACTTTGAAATTCCAAGAAATATCACATAAATACTTTACTAATTTAACACCACTTCATTAATTTGGATTAACTAGAGGAAAACTGCTGAAAAAAGTGAGGTCTAAATTTAGAACTTTTTAAAGAAAAACATTTATTTAAAATTTGATTGAGTAACAAAATAGTCCTAAAATGTTGGGCTGGGTAGATGCCTACCTTGGAGTATTAATCGGGCCACTAGTAGATTAGCATACTGAGCGAAAGCTTAAGCAGGTCCATTGTGGTCAAAGTACATTGTTTTTGTGTAAATGGATATTTCTGAAATTCTTAAGAGAGACTTGATTGGGTAAAATGCCCTTGTTATCCTCCAGGAATTTATTAATTCCTAGTATATGTATTAGAAAATGCCGCCATTTCTAAATTACTGAGGTTTGAATGTATGAGATCTTGAACAATGTCTGTGGAAGACTTATGAACTTTGCTAAATTGTTCCAATAACAACCAAGAGCTCTGAGCTATCAACAAGACTATTTCTGTCCAGAGGTAAATCTTGCTGCACAGCCCAGGGTAAGCTTCCTTTTGTTCTCCCTGTAAAGCCTACCTAGTACCTAGCTTCATGGGAACTTTCCCAGCTTGCATTCTGGGTGACTAGCACCATACAGTAGTTTGGTGCACTGGCTGTGAAATCAGAGAAACTGAGTCTAAATTCTGATTCTGCCACTTTCAGTATGTGTGATCCTGGGTAGGTTTCTTAATCTCAAGGCATTGTGAGCATCAAATAAGATGTAGTGCGCACACACACACACACACGTATGAAATATTTAGCACAATGCCTAGCACATAGAAAACACTCAATAAATGCTGTTCCTGTTAGCTGTCGTTATTATCATTGTTGTTTTGTTAGTCATTGCCAGTTCTTTCTTGTCTGGACTAGCTAGCTGTTACAGTTGGGCAGCTAGAACAGAGATTTGTTTACTCAAGAAATAAGCAGATTTCTCTAGGATCCAAGGAAAATTATTTCACAAGTTTTACCATGTCCTGAAACTCAACCATTGTGACACCTGGAAATGTAGCTGAAAAGACAGTAACGTCCCCACCCCTATAGCAGCTCATGACCGAGGAGTGATACACACAGTACTTCATTGAACGTGTGCTATCAGCCGTCAGGCTTCCCTTTGTTTGCTGGGGGAACGGCTGCCCTGTTAAATTGTATGCTCTGCTGGAGAAACTGGGGCACTAATGCGATTGCTCACTCTGTGATGCTGAGCTATTTTGAAGTTTCCTTTCTAATCGACTCGAGGCAAAATTGTGAAGCAGTCATTTGTCTCTGTCACTCCAGTCCTCCTTCCCCCTCTTGTGGCTCCACTCCTGCTTTCCTCCTCATCCTTCTGTCAGTGAATTTCTCCTACTCCATACCACAGATTAGCTGAAAATGGTTTAAAAGATTGTCCCCTTAGGTACATTTGTGCTTTAGTGGACTCTAAAGAATTAAGTGAATGATTCTCTAAGGCTAGCATTTCAGATGTTTGCAGGCCAGGAGGAGAGAGAATTTTGGATGGAGGAGTTATCCTGGTATCCTTCAGTTCACACTGCCTTCTCAGCTGAAAAAACATTGCGTCATTGAAGTAGGACCTATTCCAGCATTTCCAAGGTGTGTTCTATAGGATATTAGTTGGTTTAGCTGTGGTAAAATACTTTTAAGGAACTCTGTAAATAACAAAATTAAACAGGTTTCCTTGCTATAGAAATTCTCAAAACATTACAAACTAAGTTCTCTGAGTCCACGACAGGGTCAGAAATCCTAATCGCAGTTACTGATTTCATGTCTGTCTCCCCTGCTAGACTGTATGTGCTGCCAAGATGGAGCTTGGACTCTTCTGCTCACCACTGTATCCCTAATACCTAGCATAGGACCTGGCACCCAGTGGCTGAACCAGTACTTATTAAAATTGAATTAAAATTATCCATGGGGACGGACACGTGTTGTCTGTTCATTGCTTCTCCTCCCAGCCTGAAGGGGTCAGTGCCAAGTTCCATACTTACACTGAGAATATGTGGTCCCAGTTCCACTGACACTGAACCTGTTGAGGTGCAGTCTGTGTGTGACCACGTTCTTCTGGGGTTGGAACAGGATGATGTGCACCTTGGGTGCAAACAAACAGCCCAGGACCACGAAGCCACTCAGGCTAACAGAGATGCACATGGTTGTTGTCTGCACCTACAAGAAAAGGTTGCCTAGTTAAGTGTCTGGTTGTAAATTCAGTCAGGTGGCCAATTAAAGAAAGCAATGAAAAAAGACTAAATTCAAAAACCCAGAATCATCCACAGTTCTGATCTTATGTAGTCAAGCCAATACAGTAATTAATCAGGTCTTCCAAGTTTGGGATGTTCATGGAAACATTGCTTAGGATTTGTAAGCAAACACTATTTGTGTTGGGTGCTCCTGAATGCTTGTCAAGATTTCACATGGATTTTCTTTTTTTTTTTCCTTTGTATATGTATAAATATATTTCTGCAGAACCACTTAAGTCAAAATCTTAAATAGTGAAATATCAATATTCAATGATGAAGTGACCAGATTGCTGGTATTAGGTTTCAGTCAGTCAACTTGGCTTATTTAAGATTCACTATATTATAAACAAATTTGGCCCTTTTACATTTTTCCAACCTTCTTCCTTGCTGGGAGCTCTGTTATCAGCTGTTGGTTTCCCTACTCAATATTGGGGAACATTATCAATTTTCTTTGGGGGTGCCTACTCTTTTAATTATTTCATTGGCATCTCTCTGGAATTTTGATATGTTAAGTACTTACTGTTCAATCTTTTTGTTCTCAAGGCTTCTATACACTCATCCTTTTTCTTCTTCTTCTTTTTTTTTTTGAGGAAGATTAGCCCTGAGCTAACTGCTGCCAATCCTCCTCTTTTTTCGCTGAGCAAGACTGGCCCTGAGCTGACATCCATACCCATCTTCCTCTACTTTATATGTGGGATGCCTACCACAGCATGGCGTGCCAAGGAGTGCCATGGCCGCACTCGGGATCCAAAGTGGTGAACCCCAGGCTGCTGAAGTGGAACATGTGAACTTAACCACTGTGCCACCAGGTTGGCCCCTATACACTCATCCTTGACAGAGAATTTTCACTTTCTCTCTCTTTGATTCCCCTGAGAGTACACCTCAGAACTAAGTTTTATTATCTCTTCTTTTCATTCTCTTGCTCTCTCTCCATCTTCTCTGATCGATAATTTGTCCTGGCTTCAGCTCCCTTAGGTTTTCTGGAAAATCCCAAATTAGATTCTACATATTTTATCACTTTCAGTACTGAAAAATGGAAAGTAATTATTTCTCCTATCAGTTTCTACTCAGAGTAGCTATGGTAAATCCTAGAGTAATTTTAGATTTCTTTTTCCTTTTTCCTCAGGCAGTGCTATTACCAGATAGCATAATTTCTCATGCCCTAAAGTGTCTGACCTTCTTTAATCAAGGAAAGCTGAAGACTGAACAATTAACAGGAGAAGCCATGTAACTTTAGAAGGTTTCCATCTGTTTTTGATAAAAAAAAAATAGGTTACACTTGTAGCATAATTCCACAGACTCTAGTTTTACTTTAAATGCTGAAAGCACAATCCATCCTCACTATTTTAAAGCTCTTGTCTCCCTTAACACTCCAGTGCCCTCCAACTTGGCCCCAAATCGCAAGCTCCTCTTCCTTTTGTCAACTTCTCAGAAAAGAGTGTACTGTCTAATTCCATGATGTAAAAGTCTTGCTAAATAATAACTGTTATTTATAGCAAGTCCAATTACTACTATGATTTGTTTTTTGTACATAGATGTATAATGTGATATTAGAACTGTACTCTTCATGCCTCAGTGCTGACTGTGGATCCAGTATGAGAGACGTCAGATAGTATAGTGAGGGCAAGACAAGTTCAAATGTGTGAACTTTCAAGGAAACTTTTTCTAAAAACATTTCTATTACTTTGAAACTCCTCACACACTTTAAGACATTATAAGGAGAGGAGAGGCTTTTACAAGGAGGATATCTTGGAAAAAGCTGTGCTATGATTATACTCTCCTTAGGGAGAGTAACCCTTAGGGAGGGTTGTGCCTGTCTCCTCACTTAAAGCCTACAGAAGAGTGCTTCAGTGTGGCATGTCTGGAAGGTTTGAGGATTTTCTGCAGGAGGAGGATGCCCTGGCTTGGAGCCTGATTCCTATCTTGGGAATCTAGAAGGTAAGAAAAGCAGAGCTTTCATAGGAGAGCACAGAGACTTGTCACTGTATTGAGATAGTTCTTTAAAATTTTATCAAAGCAGAGGATATGTGAATGGTATGCGTGGACAAAATGGGCCACACTATCAAGAGCCATCATGGGTAGTCTTGGGCCCAGATGGAGGAGCCTAGAGTCTTCCACAGAAAGAGGCTGGGGAGATATATGGCTGGATGTCCTTGGACTGAGTGCAGAGCCATAAGAAACAACTTAGAAAAGAGAACTGCCAGCAGACTCGCTCAAGGATCTGCAGGAGAAAAGAGCCACTGGGAAATTTCTGAAGATTGCATGAAAATACCCTTTAATCATCTTCCAGGTTTCCCAAGGATGTATCTTTAACCACTGTGGACTTAGAAATCATAAAGTCCTCCAGTCACATAAGAACTGTCCTACTTCTTCCTTATTACTCTTTAATCAGAGCTGAGAGGGAAATAGCAATGGGTAGATTGGGGAGTGAGGGCAAGGAGAAAGAAGTCAACCAATGCAGGCTCTCAGCCCAAGACAGGCCAGACCTCAGGTGAAAATGAGATTTAATGTTAAGATATAGTTTTGGTAATTATGTAGGCCTAGGCATTTTAATTTCCTAATAGAGACTATTTTCCATTGAAAATGATTGTAGGACTGTATGTTACCTAACAGCACACAAATTCATGTGAATTCATTCACAAATTCAGCACACCAAAGTCTTGAGTGTTTTCATTCGTTGCTCTATCCCAGCACCAGCACCAGAATGGTGCCTCACATATGGGGAATGCTCAGTGTTTGAATGTATCCTCTGGAATTTTCATCCAGGGGTGTGGGATGATCACTCTCACTAAATGCTAAAGGGACAATGGGAGGCAGAACTAAAGTTGCATTTCAGTCATAGTTTATGCAGCATATTATTCAATATATCTGTTTTAAATTTAGCACCATTTAATTTTTTGACAAAGCTCAAGTATCAGCCTCATAATTTCAGTTGGCCAGTTCCTTCAATAAGTCTCAGTCTTAAAAGTCTGTATTTATCTCTAACTCTTTGTTCTAACTCTTTGTATACTGCCAGTCCATACTGCTCTGTTTTCTTCTTCGTCAAACTCCGAGTGACATTTGACATGGTGAATTACTTCCTTCTTTTTTGGCTTCCTGGACATATCCTTTCCTCACTGACAGATCCTTGTCTTAGTTATCTCTGTTGATTTTTTCTCTTCTACCTGAACTTTAAGTACTGGAGTGTCCCAGACCTCAATTTTGGATTCTCTTCCCTTCACCATCTCATCAAGTTCCATGGCTTAATGCCACCTAAATGTGCAAGCCAAAAACCTGGGAGACATCCTTGATTTTGCCACTTCCCCTATATCCACACAACCAATCCAATAGCAAGTTCTGTTGGTTCTTTTGGAAGATAAATCTCTATGGTCTCATGCTTCTACATGTCTTTCAAGCAGATGATCAGATTGCCTTTGTTTTGGACTTTCTTTTCCAGGATACTTGTATAGCAATGCAGCTTAGAAGATATAGTGCATACAGGTGGAGCAAAGATCCAGCATATCATCCATTATAACAGATTTAGGTTCCCTAATCTCACAGTTCCTCTGCTGTAATGCAGCCACTGACTGTGCAGAGGTCACCGGACCCACTTGGCATAGCCTATGGGAAGTGGAACTCGGGGAACCAGAGCCAATGTTGACAACCTGGCTTCTGCTATTGTTTTGAGTCATAAAGTCCTTTTTTGTTGCTATTGTTGAGGAAGATTTGCCCTGAGCTAACACCTGTGCCAATCTTCCTCTACTTTGTCTGTGAGTTGCCGCCACAGCATGGCTGATGAACGGTGCAGGTCCTTGCCCGGGATCCAAACCCATGAACCCAGGATGCCAAAGCAGAGCATGCCAAACTCAACCACTACATCATGGGGCCAGCCCCCATAAAGTCCTTTTTGACAGCATCAATGAAACTGTGGCAGGCTAACATGTTATCTTGTAAGCAGAGTAAAATCTCAGACTCTACCGTCTTTGACAGTTTTGGCAACAAGAGTGGAATGGCTTTCTCAAAGAGGAAGTATGAGGGCTTTATGTGCTCATTAACAGGATTTGAGAGAAGTCTATGAGAATCAGTACCAACCATGTTGACAAAATTGTATGGCCAACCAGGCAATAAATAGTGCTCCACTTTATTGCCTATTAATGAGGAGGATTTGGGGAGGGAGTTGTAAGCTGAGTGACAGGAAGTAGGTTCAGATAGAGCTGCTGGACTGGTGCTGTAATTGTTGCTAACTCTCCTCTGTGGGTGGGGTGGATTTCCTCCCCAATCTAATTCAGGTCCTGGGTGGGCAGAAAATTCCACTCCCTTTCATGTAAAAGTTGCAGAGACATTACACCTACACTGAGCATGAAAAGAGGGACCTTCAGAGAAGGCAGAGACCAGGTGAATCATTTGAACTTTGGTTCAGTTCCCTGGGAAGATGAGGGGGCAGGGTGCATAATACTAATTAAGGAAGAATGGCAACAGCTGGGCCCTCTTAGGGCTCATCCCCTGCTGTAGACTTTCATACTAAATTTAGATCCATTCCAAGATGACAAGGTCTCAGTTTGTTACAGTGGAAGCTGGCTGCAAAAAAAGAACTTTGCTCCTCTCTGTGAGATTTCCCTGAAACAGAAAAATGCTCTGAGAAACTATAGATGTGAAGCACTGGCTAGTATTTGGGCTCTTACTGACCTGGATTAGGTTTAAAATGCTAACAAAGGTACTGCACTAAAGAATGAGAAACTGATGCAAAGAAATCTAGATAAATTCTTACAGTCAGCTGGAGCACTGGAAAGCTTCCCTAGTTCTTATTGTTAAAACCAGGAAAGACCCTAAGAGATGTTATCATGATGAGACAGCAAATGCCCTGGATTAAGATGGACTCCTTTTAAAATGCTGCTGTGCAGGTCAAAACCAAGTTAGCCCAAGTGCACAAACCGTGTGCCCCAGGCAGAAAGCTATCTGGCTCTGACTTCTGAGTCAAGGGGTCCCCAAAATTGAAACGAATAGTGACAGTAACGATAATCTTGCCCTCCAATTTAGGGTTCTGGCTGCACAGAAACAATGGACCTTGTTTGGTTGAACCATGAGTAATTGCTGTGTGCTTGCAAACGTGCCTTACTTACTGGCATGCGGCCTCTCTCTCCCTCCATGCTGCCTGATTCCTCCCTTACTCTCCACTCTGATGTTAGCTGCCTTAAGAAGAAAAGTGCTTAAGGATTGGACGAAGGTCTCCCCATCCCCAAGGGTGGCTAAGGTTCATATGCATCAGACCCAGTATGCTAGGAAACTTCTGGGAGGGAAGAACTCAAATTTTAGGCTCTGTTGTTTACAGACAACCAAGTCACCATCCTACCCAGACCTGCTACGGGGAAGGCAGGGCTGGGACTAGAATGAAGCAAGTGAGGCACTTTCTTGAGATGCAGATTTAAGGGGGCACCAAAAACTCAGTAATCAAGATAAAGAGTATTTTATTGCAACATTTAAAAAAAATAAAAATTAATGCTAAAAACCCATGATGAACACAATACCAACATTTTAAATAAGGATAGCATTAGTAACAGTGCTCTGCTGTGACATATTTAATCTTAAGGCAAAAAGAAAAAGCTGTAACCCTGATTATGTCCTGATTGCTGCTTATGCAGGTGTCATCTAACCCGTTTTACATTGACTAGTGGAAACTGGGACTTGGGGAATATAAATGCTGACACTGGCTACAGTGATGGCTGTGAGTAATAAGGCCCTTTGTCTCTGAATCGGGAGTCTCACATCTTCTGCCAGCATTCCTGAAACTGCGGCAGGCTAACTTGTTAGATGCAAGATGGGTAAAAACCCTTCACAGTTCTTGACAAGTTCTGTCTCCATTGTTAACATCCTACCCTTAGCTCTGACTGGAGTACCTACCACAGCTGCCTAACCAGTCTCCTCACTCCTGATTTTGCCTTTCTGTCATATAGTCATAGTGTCTTTAGCAGCTTGATTTCTTTTTTTTTTTTGGCTTGAGGAAGATTAGCCGTGAGCTAACATCTGTGCCAATCTTCTTCCACTTTATGTGTGGGTTGCCACCACAGCATGCCTGACAAGTGGTGTAGGTCCAAACCCGTGAACCCGAGCTACTGAAGTGGAGTGCACCAAACCTAACAACTACACTTTGGGGCCGGCCCTGGATTTTTTTTTTTCCCCTAAAATGTGAGATCATTAAACTCCTTTGCTTAAAATCTTTTGATGGTTTCTTTTCTCATATAGAATAAAATCTGAACTTTTGCTATGGGCTATAAAGTCTTGCATGATCTAGCTGCCCTGCCTACTTCTCATATAAAGTCACTCTTCCATCTACTCATTTAACTGTAGCCATATATCTCTTTCTTTTCTAAGACACTTTTGCCTAGGGGAGTTTGTACTTGCTGTTTCTTCTGTCTAGCATGTAGAATTCCCATGGCTGGCTCCTTCCCAACCTTCAGTGAAGTATTATGAAATAGGCACTAGTAGGGGTGGCAAACATTTTTTGAAAGAATTTGAGATTTGATATATAGTTTTTTAAATCTTCAAAATGTTCTACATGGGAAAATCGGAATTTCTTTGTAAGTATTTGATCGTTGTCAAAATTCTAGAGTCGCCTCCAAAGTCTCTGCTTACTGTAGGTAAAGTGCTTCACTTGCCGCAACCCCAATAACAATCCAGCAGCTTGCTACTCGAAAAGTAGGGTCCTTTGTCTAGCAGCATCTCCATCACTTGGAAGCTTGCTAGAAATCCAGAATCTTGGGTCCCATCCGTTCTTACTAAATCAGAATCTTTATTTTAGCACGATCCCTGGTGATTTGTATGCACATTAAAGTTTGAGAAGCACCGCAGTAGCATAACCCCCTTTTCCTTCCATCACGCACTTAACACCGCATGAGTTATCTGCATTTTCATTTGTTCATTATTTACTCTCCATTTATCCTCCCTTACTCCACACTAGACTATAACTTATGAAGGAGGAGATACTTGACTATGTTTGTAGCTGGTCTCCAAGGCCCATAGTAAGTGCTCACATATGTTTGGAAGATGTGAGTGAACAAAACACTCAGTAATTACTATGAATTAATTCCTTTATGGAAACCTTTACACTCAAACATGGCCTAGTGTTTATTTACACCATTTAAACTATGTAACAGATCCCTGATGACTCAGTGTTGATTTTTACACTGTCCAGCTTAGTTTCATTGTGATACAGAAGGAGATGGCCTGGATATTTCTCACAGATACTTTAAATTTTCGAATTCTTACTCAAGTTCTTGCTTGCTCTGTTTTGGATGCCTGTAATAGCTTCAATTAGTCTTGCTTGTTCTAGGCTTTACTCCTACAAATCCATCCTTCATATTAAATAGTGTGAAAGGTATGGGTTTGGATCAAAAAACTCGCGCTCCTATTTCCTAACTGTGCCGCCTTGAAAGTTAATTATCCTCTGAGTCTGTTTACACATCTTTCTGATGGATAAGAAAACTTGCTTTCCAGGATGCTAATAAGGATAAGTAAGCAAAGCATATATGCGAAGCGTCTAGCCGAGTCAGGTCTGAGTTGATCAGGAAGAGTTTGTTTCTTTCTTACCTTTCATCATGACACTTTTTGGCTGAGCAAACAACCAACCAAAAGAAAACAAGAAAAATTAAAAAATTGCAAAAACTCAAAGCCCTTAAACATTATTTAAATGAATTCCTCCACCTGGTATAATCTGACCAAGTTACCAATTCCTATTAGTGTCTCACTACACCCAACTCAGCTTCCACTTGAGTAAGACCAATATTGCTGTGTTCTGCTTAGTTCCATTCTGTCTTGTCTCAAGAATATCCCCTATATGCTCTACATTCTGTAACTACCTTAATTGTACTTTTCTGCCAAGGTACAGGGTGAAATCCAACCTCTTCAGCAGTATTCCTGGAAAGACCAAGCTCTTACTGATCCAACTCTTCTTTGAAACCCATGGGCATTTAAGAGTTTGTATCACCAATTTAATTATAAACTGTTCTGTGTTAATCTTGAATTCTTTTATGCTTGTATTTTTTCCCAGCTGGGATATAAGCTTTTTGAAGACTGGAATGTTTATTTATAACTCACAAGGGGTGGCAAAGTGCTGAGTCATAAACCTTGTTGACTGTATGATATCCAAATTCCTTCTAGCTGCCTTTCAATTATCAGGTACTTTTAAAATGCTGCTGATTCTCTTGGAGCCACAGGGTTTCCCTCTGGGAAATTTTACATCTCAGTCTTGTTCTGGAATTTCTAGAACAAGGGTCCCCAGTTCAAATGGTTATAGTGTCCATGCAGAGTCATATGTGCAGGGAGCCAGGTGCAAGATTTCAGGGACTGGTGGGAGTTGTGGGCAACAGCAGCGAGAGTGCTCTGTTTAGAGGCATAAGCACTACTCAGGTCAGGCTAATTGTTACATGTAGGAATCTGAGTCCACACCATGTTTTATTTTGTTAAGAGAAGCCAAGAATCTGGATATTTATGTAAAATTTCTCAATTTTCCAACTTTGACAAATATTTCAAAGAATATCCAAACAGTGCAGGCCAAACTAAAGATATCTGTGGGATAAGAAGAGCATGTGATTCATTAGAGCAGTGGTTCTCAATAATGGCTGCAAGTTAGAGTCACTTGGGGAGCTTTGGAAAATCCTGATATCCAGACCACAGACTAGGCCAATTAAATCAGAATCTCTGGGGCTGTGCCCGTGGTAGCTTTATTTTTTTCAAAGCCACCCTCTTGATTCAATGTGCAGTCAAATTTGAAAACCACTATGTTGGAGGCTCCATTCTACCTTCTCATTTCTTTTGTAAATTTAGGATTGGTACTATTTGTAAGGACTAAGTGAGGCCTCAGATGATCGCAGTGTGATTGGGTGCCTTAATTAGTATTGACCTTAAAACACTCAACTCTGCAACTTCTGCCCTATTTGCCTTATGACTTCTTCCATGCAGTGAAACTTGGAGTATCTTCAGCCAATTCTATTTAGTCAATTGATCTACTATATTGCTATCATGTTAAAGGAAAAAAAGTCATTATTTGTGTTTTAGAAATAAGTGCTAATGCATTCAATAATATTACATTTTTATAATGATATTTGTTTATTCTTAGTAATATTTTCTGCTCTATATTTTTTATTAGATTTTTTTGAGAATGAATAGTTTCTGATCTCATATCTGGAGTAAAATAATTAACATTGTAACTATTTTCTGGTACCATTACCCCAAATCATGTCTGCTAAGGATGGCTTCCTAAGAACTTAAAAAAAAAATCTGTACAGATCCGTAGGAGCGGATGTGCACATAAAGACTGAAGATAGAAACGGGGCATTAAAATACATGAACTTTAGTTCTCCATTTTCATCCCCACCTCCAAAAGTTCATACTCCCCTGTGGTTCATATTATCTGACCTTTGATTTTACCAATTCAGTTCTGATGTTTTCTCTTCTGACAGATTTTCAAAATTTTTTATAGGTGGTCTTAGAAAGCCTGACAATCCCCTCAACATTCAACTTATGTTCTTTATTTTTCTTGCTCTTCCTTTAATACAGTCCGTAGGTTTCAGTGACATAGTTGTGAATAATTTAACAGACTAGATACATTAAGCTTTGCCACTTTCTTGATCCCCTGCTTTAAATAGCTTTGTCTTTTTTTTGAGCTGCAATATTCCAGACTTTGGGAATGCAGGAATTGCTGATAAGCAGAAGACCTGGGGACTGTTAGAACCCGCAGTCGTACTTCATTTTGCGGAATCATGGTGCAACAAGGAAACCATTATGCCTCTGGAAAACTTTAGTCTATGATAACTTAAGAAATATAGAGAATAAAAACCAATTGCCTCAAGAGAAAAAATTCTTATGCTCATTGACACTAAAATCAGAATTATAAATGCAAAAGAAACTGACGGTTTCAACAATTTGAGAAATTATGATGTAATGAACTATTTCTTTCAGAAGAGAAGATAATTATATTTAAGCCCAGAAATTTGAACTATATATTACTAAAGACTATAAATAATGATTTAATTAGGTTACTTGGATAAATACAGTAAAATTTTTAACTAGTTCAAAAATTTTATATATACACACTCACACACACACCCACCCATGTGCCTATAGGAACTAAAGTTGTAGAAAAAGTATAACAAATTAACATTATATTTTAATCTGTTTTAGAGAAGTGATGATACTTATTTGAAGCTTGAGTGAAAGTTTTTAGATCTTTAAACTGATCCTGGCTTAATGTTGCAAGTCTATGTTAATTTACAGACTGATCTGTGGTAGCCAGGTCCTCTTGTATCTAATTTGAAGTATTCTCACTAGCTTCTTAGTGGCTTAAGTCTTATTCTCTTGGCAGTGCTTTCTATATTTAAAAGTTTTATGTGTGTGTGCATGTGTGTGTGTTACATTTTTCTCCCACTAGATTATAAATTGCTTTAATGAATGACCGTGCCATTTACATTTATCTTCCTTCCCTTGCCTAGCACAGTGCTTTGCATATAGTAGGCACTAATTAAATGCTTTAAAAACATATTGAATTAATTTACATATAAAATATAGCAGTTCATCATGGCTTTTATAATTACCTACCTAATTGCTGAGATGAAATAAAAGGAGTCTATAACATTGGCAGGATAAAAGAAGAAAGAAGAGGAAAAAACATTCAAAGACTTACTCTGTAGTCACTTGATGTCACATAAAATATAGGGAGGAAGGCCAACCAGATGATGCAAGTGGTATACATGGTAAAACCAATGAACTTGGCTTCGTTGAAATTTTCTGGGCACTTCCGCGTTTTGAAGGCATACACTGTGCATAAGATCACCAGGATCACATCGTAGGTAAGGGAGATCAACATGCTGGAATCTTTCACATTGCATTTTAAGATAACTGTTTCCCGTTTCTCTGGAAGGGTGTACCGCCTGGTGCCTGGAACCTCCAGGATGAGCCACACGGACACCACCACAATTTGCACCAGTATCAGACCCAGGCAGATGAAAACCTGAGAACTTGGGCTGATGAATTTTGGCCTCTGAGCGCCGTTCTTTACCCCATCGAAGATCCGGGCGATGCAGTTTGTCTTGGTCAGCAGGGCTGAGTAACAGACAGCGAAGGAGGTCCCCAGCCCCAGTCGGCGCAATGTGCAGATGACTGGTGATGGCTTGGCAATGAAGAAGAATGTCATGCAATATGACAGGCCAACCCCAAACAACAAGATGTAGCAGAGCTCCCGGCCTGATGCTTTGACCAAGGGTGTGTTGTTGTGCTTGATAAAAACAGTCACAACCATGCATGTACACAGAAAACCCAGGCAGGCGATGGTGACTGGACCAATGGCCCAGGCATCTTCCCACTTGATGTAGTCCTCGGGAAGGTCAAAGCAGCCAGAGAGGTCAGCAGTAGGCCACTGCCCAAGGCCACAATCCATACAGGTAAACTCGTCAGCCAGGTATTCATAGGGCTCGCAGGGGATGCAGATCCAGCAGCAGACATCCCCTGGTTGCATATTCTTCATTTCATTGGGGGCACAGGGGTCACTGCACTGGGAAGTGGGGATTGAGTTCCGGGACCAGTGGATAGAATCAACATCTAGTGATAAGGTTTCTGCCCAGTGACCAACCTTCAGGTAGGAATACTTGCCACCCACGTACTGGAAATTGAACACGTTGTATCGTCCCATTCCATCTCCAAAAGTGTCAAACTTGACAATGCTATCTGCACCTTTATTTGGGATGAATGGAGCTGTCATATGTAAAGTGAAAAAAAAAAAAGAACACTGTTTAGGTGTCTTAGATGTGACCAGTCAATTACCTTATGTCATAGACTTAACAAAACAAAACTGAAATAACAGAGAATAGGGATTCTAAGGCTGAAATAATTTACCAATTACCATTGACTTTGCACATTAAAGCTACTAGAGTACTCATGTATTTATAAATTCATTCACTTAACATTCCTGACAGCCTCCTGTGTGCCAAGTGCCAGTGATAAGCATGAGTACAACACAGTGCCTGCCTTCAAAGGAGCTTGCTAAGTAACAGGGAAACTGGCAAACATGTAGTGATATTCTACTTGGTGTGTAAATATTCATTTCTTGAAAGATTTCACAACAGGAGTTGGGCAAAACTTCATGTCTCATCCTTATTACGTATTTATTTATGTACTACCACCAAAATGTTAAATATTTTTGAGAAATTTAAAATTAATAGGAAGAATTTTTCTCCTTCAAAATGAAGAAAAATGTTTTCATTATAAATGTATGGTATGCTTCTCTTAAACAGTTCAGATGATTCAGAAGGAAAAAAATGGAAACCTGTCCATAATCCTTCAGCCTTAATATTTTCATGTTTTGGAGTATATTCATTCTTACTAGATATATGCATGTGTCTATATATGGCATGCTCCTATCTGCATAAACACATATGACCTGGATATCTTGAAGGCACCAACAGTATGTAGAAGCTAGATAACTGTGCTTTAAAGTTTGTTGCTAACTCTTCAGGATCGGCAGCCCTCAGGCAAATGACCTCCCCTCAGCCCTGTTGCTTTCACATAGCTCTCTGCGAGTTGCTAAGAGCAGCAGTTCTTTGAACATCTAAGTTTCCTCTCTTGCAGCTGTTTGTTCATCATGTCTCTCTTGCCAATGTCAGCTGCCACATTGATCATCCATTTTTATGCCGCCTGCTTTGGTCTTACTACTTCACGCTGCCAATCTTTACTGTTTCCTTAGATGTAGAAGAAGAATGTTGATGATGCCTATACAATGCATAGACAGACTCTACTAGTCAAGGTAGGCCTGCCTGTGGTGGTAAAGAGACCCAAAACTGTTTAACATTTCAAACACAGTGGAAGTGTATTTCTCCTCATGCAGCAGTCTAAGGTCTTGGTTGGTGAGTATCTCTCTTTCACACGGTGATTTAGCAACTCAGGCCCCTTCCAGCTTGAGGGTGTGCCCGTTCCTAGGGCCTCCTCCTCATCAGCATGAACCCAGTGGAAGGAGAGTATGAAGCAGGTACACCTGCTTCTTAAAAGTATAAAGCTGGAAGTGGCACATGTTTTCATTCATTAGAAATCAGTCCCAGGGTCACAGCGAACTTCTAGAGGGGCTGGGAACTATAGTTTAGTTAGTGTGCCCAATTACAACCCCTCTATGGAATGGGAAAGGGTGACTGGAGGACACTGCAGAGTTACTCTGTGGCTGTTCGCTGTCTGCACTGCCTCCTCCCTGAGCTCCACTCCACCCTCTCTGGGGCTTGTGTTGTTCCAGCCAATGGGGGAACATGTTACTCTTCTTGGGTCTAGTTATTTTATGGAGGAAAAGGGTCCCTCAAGGAGTTACTTGGGTCCTTGGTGAAGAAAACTTGACATTTTATCAAATAGCCCTCTCCTGCCTTGGACTCATAGGTACCCCTGGAGGTCTGGGCTGGGCAAGTTACAGTAACATTTTATATCACACATAAAGTCTGTTAGCAAGTGTAGTCTAATATGCCAAATTTGTTCCTCACTGATTATGATTTTTTTTTCCCATAGTGATCTTGTCATCTCAACCGCCGTATGACTTAACTAACATTCACCTAGCTTTCTGCCACATTCACAAACCCATCACATATGTGTGTGTGTGTCTGTACTCCAGTTGTGGATTGGCTTCAAGATCACAGTGAGACGGAATGATGTTGTGAACGAATGCACAGTTGGATTTAGATGGACTATGTGTGATTCTGATCTTTGTCTTTTAATAGTTCTATGTCCTTAGGAAAATTAACCTTTCTGACTCTGTTCCTTAATCTGCAAATTATAATAAAAATAAAAATTACAAATAAATAAAAAAGGTGAAAAAAAAGATCATTTTCCACTGATTTGTAGCACTTGCCAGATATGAAATTGCATGGTACTCAACTCTATGTTATTCGTTGTTTCTCTTGATCTCTTTCCACAGCCGTACGATCTTTCTGTAATTACTACAGTTTAGACTACACTTTAATATCTGTTAGGACAAGTAAACACAGGGGCTGAAACATTTATTACTATATTTTCAGGAGTAGGAGTCAATATCAGAATTCTTATGTTACTTAAAACTAAATTTGTTTAGTCTATGCTTAGAAAAAATTCATTAAACATTGTAGGGACTCCTTTCGTATGTTACAAATAAGCAAAATGTTGAATATTTTAACACATTTACATCAAGCATAGGAACCTGAGATGTGCTATTAATTTTTTTGCTCTCAACTACCCACTCAATCTCCACCAATGTTCAGTTGATGTTATTAGATTATTATGGAAAATATTTGTAAAAGGAATCTATTTTACATCTTTAATTTAAACACTTTATTATTTTCACAGCTATTCTTGAATGTAAAATTTCTTAAAAGTAATATTTGATAGATGATAAAACTGATTGTTTTGTGTGTTCTCAACTGGAGGGGTTATTGGTAAGATTGTTGGCATGTGAGCTAATAATGTAAGCATTAAAGATGTAAAACATTCCTTTTACAAATCTTTCCTGGAAATCATCTAACATTATCAACTAAACATTGGGGGAGAGCTGTTGCCTGGTTGAGAATAACAAAACTAATAATACCTCTGAGGTTTCTATGCTTGATGTAAAATGTGTTAAAATACTCGACATTTTACTTATTTGTAACATATGAAAGTAGTTTCTAAAATTTTTAATGAGTTTTTCTAAGCATCAAATAAACAGTTTGATGTAACATAAGAATTCTGATATTGATTCCTACTCTTGAAAATTTAGTAGTAATGTTTCAATTCCCATGTTTCTTTCTTAATTGTTTGAAAATGCTGAGCCTTAATAAATTTTTTAGAGATCTTAAACAAGGACTTTAGTTCTGGCTTTTACATACCGTTGCCACTATTTTTCATGAGGCTATTTAAAAACAGAGGGGCGGGATATGTTTAGACTTTCATCAGTTTTTTCCTCCCTACCTTGATATTTTGAAAAATTTCAAACCTATAGAAATGAAGAAAGAAATGTATAATGGACGCTATTGTACTGGAATCACTTATAATTAACTCACTGTTAATATTTTGTCACATTTGCTATATCTCTCACTTTTTTTTTGCTAAAATATTTGCTATTAAGAAGTATAAAAATATGAAGCATCAATACCGATATAGAGCAGGAGCTGGCAAACTATGGCCCACGTGCTAAATTCTGCCTATTACCTGTTTGGCAAATAAAGTTTTATTGGAACACAACCATGCTCATTTGTTAACATGTTACCTACAGTGGCTTTCCCACTACAACAGTCGCGTTGAGTAGTTTCACTAGAGAGTGTATGGCCCTAAAATATTTAATAAATGATGCATTCTATAAAAACCACATAAACTTTTTATTCCATAAAATGCTTGCATGTTCCTGATAGCACAAGGAACCCATACACAGCGATTTGGAGCATACAATTTGGTATTAAAGTTAAATATTTGCATAAATATTACTCAGAAATCATGTTCTTACACATGTACCTTAGAGAAATCCTTGCACAGGTGTACCCAAAACATGCAGATGAATGTTATTAGTACTGTTTACAAGTGAAACACAAGCGGAAACAGTTCCAGTTTCCAACAGCACTAAAAAATTATATTGTGGATTATTCACAATATTATACTGTTGTGAAATGAAAGTAACAACAGCTATAGGAAAGAAGATGGGATGTATTTTAGAAGGAATATTGTGTGAAAAGACTATATGATTCTACTTTTATAAAGTTCTAAGATGAACAAAACTAAATATACTATTTGGGAGTACACACAGAAGTGATAAACTTTAAAGAAAAAGCAAATGAATGATAAAGGCAAAGTTTAGCATAGTGCACATGGGGTGAGGTGGAGGTATGCAGAGGGATGGGACAGGGAAGAGCACAAAAGTGGATGCCAGTTTGTTATATTCTGTTTCTTGTTTGGATGGAGTGTTTTTCGTGGATGATTATTTTTTTGTTATGCTTCATAAACTGCATTGAGTTAAGTATATTCTCTGTATATTTAGCATTTCATAATAAAAATATTTAAAAATTAAAATTTGAGGTTATACTATTCCAAAAACAAATAAAAGGTATTAATTAATCTTGTCATTCTAGGAGACTAATGCTGCCAGTGTTTATTTCTCCTGATTGTCATATTCGGGGACTGAGAATGTAATTGCTTCTGTTGATATAATGAATTACTAAGAGATCTGCTAAGATATATTAGAAAAGATAAATAGTTTATATATACAAATTATAATCAGAAAAACCACTCCATTTAAATAGCATCAAAGAAATAAAAAAACTCAGGATAGACTTAACAAAATATGTGAAAGACCTATATGAACACGGATGAAAGACTCAAAGAATGATAAAATAAATAAAAAGACATACCACATTCTTGGATAGCAAGACATAATATTCTATTCTCTCTTAATTGATTTAATAATAAATAAAAATTAATAAATTTCAATAAAAATACCAACTTAAAAAAAGAAAACCTAAACAAGTTGATCCCAAAGTTCATATGGAAAAATAAATCAGTAAGAAGAGCCAAGAAAAAGAAGAGCAGTGATAGAGCACTAGCATTACCAGATATTGTTACATATTATAAAGGCCCAATCATTAAAACAGTGTGATACTGGCTCATGAATACATGGAAAAACCAATGGAGGAGAATGAGATATCCATAAATAGACCCAATACATGCTACAATTTTGCATATGATAAAGGTGACATCTCAAACAAGTGAAGAAGGATATTCAATAAATGATATTAGGCAACTGCATAGTCAACTGAAAAAAGTAATTTGGATTTAAATTTTATAACTTTTATCCAAATAAATCCTAAAAGGATAAAAGTTTTATATGAGAAAAATGAAACCAGTGCTAGAAATTAAAAAGAAATTAAAAATATTGGAATTTAGGAAGTCCTTTTTAATGAGTATGTAAAATGCAGAAATTACAAAACAAATTATTAAACCTAACTATATGAAATTAAAATAAATTCTGAATAATAACCAACATAAATAATACAGGAGCTCAAATGACAAGCTAGGAAATAATATTTACAACTGATATAATAGACAATGGTCTAATTTCTAATATATAAAAGATTCTAATAAACCAACAGAAAAATGGTCAAAGAATATGAACAGGTTTCACCAAACGGGAAAAACACATGGTCCTTAAACACATAAAAATAGGTCCAACATCAATCAAAATAAAGAAAAATACAAATTGTCATAAGCAGAATAACGGTCCCTTAAAGAAGTCCTCTAGAAACTGGAAAAGGCAAAAAGAATAGATTGTCACCTAATGCCTTCAGAAAAGAATGCAGCTCTGCCAGCACCATAACTTTCAGCCCAGTGCAATCAGTTTTGGATCTAACCTCTGAAAACTGTTAGATTATAAATTTGTGTTGCTATAAGAGACTAAGCTTGTGATAATTTGTTACAAAGCCAATAGAAAACTAATGCACAAAGTAAAACTACCTTCCATTTGTACATGTATTCTGTTAATGAGGCTCTTGTGAGGCAAGAACTCTTTTACACTGCTGGCGAGTATATAAACTGGTACACCTCTAAGGGAGGTGTAATTTGACCCTAATGGAGGGCAATTTGACAAAATTTTTCAAAATTACAAAGGCATGTAACTTTAGACTTGCTAATTCCAATTTGTGAAATATATCCTATAGATATACTTGCATACGTGTGAAATAATTTTTTTATAATTTTTTTATTCCAGGATAGTTTAGAATAGAACAAAATTAGAAATGATAAGTAATGAATAAAATGGAGTATTATGCACTTATCAAAAGAAATGAGGAAGAGTTCTATGTGCCACATATTATGGAGCTATACAAAAATCTAAAAGTCATGTTGTTATCTGTAAAAAAGTAAGGTATAATACAGTGTATTTATATAACATTTAATATGCTATCTTTTACATAAATTGGGAAAATAGAAGAATCTATTCTTTTTTTCTTTTATATGCATAAATGAATTCTGGAAGGATACCCAAGAAGAGTGGTTACCAAAGGGCAAGAGATGGGAAATGAGCAGATGCATGGGAAAGATGGGAGGGAAATTTTTACTGAATTGTTTTATATACCTTTACATTTTGAAGCATGTGAATGTATTACTTATTCAAAATATAATAATAGAAAAGGAAAATATAAATTGACAATCAAAGATCAGCAGACATTTGAGTAAACTTCTACCCCGAAAGAGAGAGACTGAAACAAGAAGAAAAAGAAACTTGGAGTAAATAGAGACAATGCAGGGAGCAAAAGACCAAAGCTTTAAACCAATAATGTGCTCAGAGAGATAAGAGAAGATGTCGCATCTATGAGATAGGCACACTGTATTTTCAAGAAGGAACATTCAGAGAACAAGATTGAGCTTTTATGGGGCCCTGTGGCGTAGTGGTTAAGTTTGCACACTCCACTTCAGCAGCCTGGGGTTCGCCAGTTCAGATCCTGGGTGTGAACCTATACACTGCTCATCAAGCCATGCTGTGGTGGCATGTCACATAGAAGAACCAGAAGGACTTACAACTAGGATAAACAACTATGTGCTGGGGCTCTAGCAAGGAAAAAAAAAAGAAGAAGAAGATTGGCAACAGATGTTAGCTCAGGGCCAATCTTCCTCACCACAAAAGCTGGGAAAAAAAGATAAGCTTTTGGAAATGAAATAGCAGAAATAGAAATTCAATGTAAGGATTGAAAGATAAATTTGAGAAAACTCTCAAAGTTTGGCAAAAAATCCTGAGATGGAAAATAGAAAATAAAACAGGAAAATTAGAGAATACTCTGTGGAATTTCAACATTCAATCAACAGGAGTTCCAGCAATAGAAAATAGAGGGAGGACATTATCAAGAGTCAGAGCAAATAACTGTGGAAAACAGACTTGACTTGGGAAAGAGTGAAGACAGAGACCTTTGTTCTTATAAGCTTGTCGAATTCATGTACAAACTATGTACATTCATTATTCTGATAAAAATAAATTATAAAGTTAAAAAAGTATAAAGAATAATTGAGAAAGTTGAGGCAGAACAGTTTAAGCAAATAAATTATTAAAATGATACTGCTGCAAATATTATAACAAGTCCTTGATAAGTAGGTGGTGCACAAACAAATAGTCCTTTGGTGAAATTTTGTTTTTTAATATAAATTTTCCTTTTACTAAATTTATCTTGTTAAATATGTAACAAAGTATGGGCTAATGGCTAAATCCATTTAAATCCATAAAACACATTAAAGTACTTCAAATGAATACAATACAAATTCTAAAGAAAAATCCATTGTCAGCAGAAGTACCCTGATCTGGAATAAAGGGTTGCTGTGTCTACACTAGAATGAGAAAGAATGAATACCTAGAAGAAAAAAAGTAACTTGTTTCTGTCAAATATTCCACACGTGCGAATAATCCTGTTCCTGAATGGTTATTCCAAATGTGACGCTGGCCTGGGTAGTGAAGAGTCAGGTAAGAAAACCAAGCTCTTTCTCAGGTGCTGCTGAAGTGACTTCAAGTGTCAGAGCAGCTTGAAGCCCTAGGGTGTTGATCCTGTTGCCTTCCTGATGCCTTTAGAGTTGCCTCTAAGTCAAATAACTCACCTGGGAAATAGTTCTAGTCCAGCGAGCTGGAGCCATGGTTCTCTGGAGATCAGCTGTATAGTTCTTTAGGGTGAGGAAACTGGGGAGTTTCTTATTTCTCCAGTTGAATCTCCCAAGGGAGTGAGCATCTTTTGAAATGGAAAAAATAAATCACTTCCCTTTGTTGTTTTTGCAACATGAAAAAAACCAAACTAAATGGGGGAAAAATTGGAAAGATGGCAGAATTGTTTTCAAAAAGACTTACGACCTTCTCCAAAATCGAATTTCAGGCCCTTCACTCCTCCAGTTCCTCAAAATCAAGTCCTAACTTTTCAGAGAGAGCTTGATGTGGTCTCAAATCGGGAGAATGACTTCTCAGTTTAGTTCATTATCCAGTTAGTTCTGATGCCAGTTTCGAATGGATTTACTTGAGCAGTTTAACACCAAGGTGACCAGCCCTCCTAGAGCCCATTTGGTAGAGATGAGGCAAGTTTATGCCTTACAAATATCATAGGTCAATGGCAGGAGAAAATTAAATCGGTTCTTTATTTTTTTCCCTCAGACAGAAGTCCAATTAAGGTAAGACAATAATGTGGGTCTTAACAGGCTTTCAGTAATGGGAATATTACTGCCACTGCCGGGGTTCACATTCATAAATACTAATGAAGATGGCAAAAGCTACTAACAGCAACGTGGCTTCAATTTTACAACATTTTACAACCAGGCCCTCACTGAGGTTTCTGTGAACTAATTTGACGAATTGGATGAAAACATAGGTGAGAAGACAGAAAATGACATCTCCCTTGAAAGAGCTTGTTATTAGATGTCAAGAGGTAAAGAAATCAAAATCCTTTGGCTAGAGCCAAGAGAATCTTTTACAGACATCATGTAGCAGGAAGAGAGGAAAGAATAGGAATGAATCCCTGGCTATCAGTAATCAATTTACCTACAGATTAGGAACTAAATTGCTGAAGCATTGCCACAGTTATTTATCAACAGAGCATAGCTGCTGGAGCAAGCCCCACCTCGATGTCTTCGGTGCTCAGTCTCACATGTGAAAAATGCTCAATAAGGACATAAGGTGCGTGGTGAAAGTGAGTGTTCGAGAAAAGCTATAGAAAGAGTATTGCTTTTTTAGGGTGTTCTGTTGAAAAGAACTCTCTTCAGTTCTCCTGGAAAGTTAGCATGGCTAATGCTTCTAATGCTTTATATTTTACTGATTTCTCTATCTGGATTCTACATCTTCTTGTTGAAATTTTCGGCACTCAAGGCAGCTCAGAAAGGAACAGTGGACGCTCAGACTGAGAATGAAGAATGTGGAGGCGAGGCACAGGCAAAAGACCAGTGAGTGAAAATTAGTGAGATTCCAATCCCTTCCACCCCCAATTCAGGGATCAGGATTTTGGGGCCTGCCTTTGCTTATTTTATTATTTTAGCTGGAGGTTTCATGGTGGCCCCTGAATCTTTGGTTAGGGACCCTCTTTACTGTGAGCTAATGCTACCGCCACATCTTTTTCTACCCTCTCCTCCCCAACTCCTGCCCTCCCTGTTATATATTTTGCTTTTCTTGCATTCCCTATGGTGAATGTTTAGATTTTTAAAAACTTTTAATTGAAATATATGTACAAAAAAAGGGTAAAAATAAATGAATTATCACAAAATGAACACACCCATGTAACATTATGGATGCTAAGAAACAGAACGTTACCAGCCCCCTTGTTCCTGTCCCTATTCACGCTTCCTTCTCCCCAAAGGGAACCACTGTTGTACCTTTTAGTACTGTGAACTAGTTTGCCTCATATTAAACTTTATAGTAATGTAATCATAAAGTATATATTATTTTGATGTAACACCTTTTGCTCAAAATTAAGTTTGGTGAGATTCATTCAAGTAGTGATGAGAATCTATAGTTAGTTCATTTTTATTGATGCATAATATTTTATTATATGGATGTGCCACAATTTGTTTAGCTATGCTTCTGTTGATGGACATTTAAGTCTTCAGTTTATATGAATAATGCTGTGTCTTTTGCTGAGTTATCCCAGAAACAAACCCCAAGACTAGATTTGAGTTCAAGTGTTGATTTGAGAGTTTAGAGGGGAGTGGAGAAGTAAGATATAGATAGGAATGAATCCAATACAGAGTGCATCCATGGGCACCAGGGGGTGTCATTTTCACTGGGGCCCTTTGGGAGACAGCATAGAATGGGATTTGGGACATAATTCCACAGCTACTCACTAGCTTGGATGGGACTTCTCTTGTTTGTCATTGGTTGACGGCTGCTCCATGGCACTTTCAGCCTGCTCTAGGTACAGGCAGAGCACTCTCCTGTGGCCAGAGAAAGCTCCTTGGTAGAGAGTCACAGGTACTTATATTAAGAAGCCATTGGCATGTAGGAAAATAGTGAGTGCTAAGGGGATTTCAGTGAGGCACTGAGAGCATCTCCTACATGCTGCTATGACTATTCCAATACACGTATGCATTTCTGGTGTGTTTGTGTGTACAAGTGTACATATGTATGCACATGTATACGTTAGTGAAACTGCTATATATGAGAGTTCCAGTTGCTTCACTTCCTTAAGTTTGCTGCCTTCTGAGTTTTAGCTATTCTGGTGGAAATATACTGATATCTTTGACATTGTGCCATGAGGTTACCAGCTCTTTCTCTGTGCTGACATAGTGTCCTGTACCTTTAACTTTAAGGAAATAGACTACAACATATTGGAAATGTATCCATTGTGTGTCCACGTCTTCACTAGATCCTAAGCCCCTCTAGTCCAAGGACAATGTCTCATTCATCTTTGTACCCTCATCCACTAAGGCAATGCTAGGCACAGAGTAGGCATTCCACTAATTGTTTCCTAAACTGATTATTAGACTTATTAGACTGAATAGCATCATCTCAGGAACTTAAAAAACATGCCCATGACTCAGCCGTACCGGAGACCAATTAAATATCAATCTTAGGAAATGAGCCTTTGCAGATTGATATTTTACTATATTATTACGCAGCCAAGATTAAAACCCACTGTCCTAGATCAGTGGTTCCCAGCCAGGGGTGATTTTGCCCCCGAGAAAACAGTTGGCAATGTCTGGAGACGTTTTTTGTTGTCATGACTCAGGACGGAGACCGCTACTGGCATCTAGTGAGTAGACGCCTGGGGTGCTGCTAACTGTTCTACAATGCACACAACATACCCTCCCGACAAACAATGATCCCGCCCAAAATGCCACTAGAGCCAAGAGGGAAAAGCCCTGCTCTAGGGTAATAAGTGTTTGCATTTCTAGAAATATTTTGATAATCTTAAACTTCTTTATAAATTGAAAACACCAACGCCAGATAAATTCTTTATGGTGTTAGCATATTGAAGTTACTACTACCTGGTCTTTTTTCTCTCTCTCCAGTCATTTCCAGCTTACATACTCCCTTCAATATTCTCTTTCAAAGTCTTCTCTTTTTCACATCCATCAGCAGCTTTACTGAACCCCATTCCCACCTTCCTCTCACCTCTACCATGGACCCAGTTCATACAGATCTCTGTGGTTTTCTTTCATCCCCTTTTGAAAACACCAGTCAACTCAGCTGAATGTCTCTTGCTGTCAATCACCTTCCAGGAAAGAGCAATTTCTTGTGTGTAGCAGGAGCAGGTGTCATATACCCTTTCAGAGCAGACTCACAGCAAGAATAACTGTTAGTGGGGAGTGTTAAGTGAGGTCTCTGTGGGAATTTTCTCTTTTTTAATGTGATGTCCCCAGCACAAACCTGAGCACCCAAGAACACTGTGACTTTGCAACACTCATCAAAAGTTTTTAATTTTGTGACAAGAAATTGAGAAGGCTGAGGACAAATTTAATTCTGTCCTCATGTTTTTTAATGTGACAATGCCAACTAGTAGAGCATAGATTAAAGAACAAAACAAAGCAAACTCACAAAAGGCTTTCCCCCAAACAAAGTTGGATAGAAGTTCATATTCATGACTTCTTAAAAAGAAGGCATATGTCTGTTTCCCATTGTTCTGTCCTTCAAGCACTTCTCCACCTGCTGTGCTGCAGATCTAAGTGCTGCAGAAGAGTGAGCAGCGATATGGACAGAAGGTGAAACTGGCTGAGAAAATCCCTGTTAGAGAAGTTCCAGTAAGTCAGCAGTGCAAACTATGATAAGCACACTTGAAAAAGGGTGGCAGAGCTAAGATTCTGAAGACAAGTAACAAGAATACTTAATAAAATGAGCTTTCCATTTTTAAGCAAACAATATGCTATGTTATACAAAAAACAGAACAACAGAAATTTTATTCAGCCTTTGAGGGTGTACTTTCCAGAGATAAGCACAGCAGCTTAGCATGCGGTACCTGAAATCTATGAGTGAAGTAAATGAATTTCTATTCTCTCGCTTTATGCACGCATGGACGTGCATCTGACTCTCTGTGTAGTTTCACATAAAGAGAATACAGGGGAAAATAAATTACTTCTCCTCCCAGCGTGCAGGTCTATTGTTAGGTTGTCATGCTTTCCCTAAACCACTGTAGCACAGCCTGGTCTTCTGTCCTCACAGAGAGGGGCTGCGTTATTGAACTGCACAATTTTAAGTGACCTTGTCAGGTCATCAAACACATCCACACCTTGTTAAAAAATTCCAAACCCACATCTTCCAGAAAGAGTTTCTGTTCCATTGCAAATATTTAAGGTGACAAAATTGAAAGTAATAGCTTAAATGTTTTTCCCTCAATTTGTGCTATAATTTCTATTTTGAAGTTTTCTAAAAATAAGTTTGCTAAGGGTATCATAAATCTGGTTATTTTGTTCCTTGTTATAAAATGCTCTTAGAAATTGATCAACCTCAGAAATCATTTTAGCTCTTGTGAATCTTACTTCCACTCTTCTTTCAACTGTGTTAAGGTAGAAAAAATTAACTTGGTGACAAAATTCTAACATGTCCCTTAAGCATATTCTATATAATGTAAGATATGTTAATTATAGAATATATATTAATTATATATACTATATAATTTGTTCATATTTTATGTATTTATATTATATACTAAATATTATATAATATATACATATATAATGCATAATATGTATAATATTTAATTGTTATACTTAAGGGATATGCAGGGGTTCTATAACCAGGTTAATTTTATCTATTATATATGTGTGTGTATATATATATATATATATATATATATATATATGTAAAATTTTCTTACATAAATTCCCACATTTCCCAAATGGTATTTTTACTGAAAAACTAGAGGATGGGGCGTTGTTAACATCCAGGACTTTACTCAAAGTCATCCTGGAAATCAATGGGGAAAATGCTGGTATTTGCATATTAATCTCCAAGCAGGTGTGTAATTATGAAGTAGACAGAAGAGCCTTGGGGCTCTTCCACTTTGTTTCTCGCTTCATCTTTTTTTCTCAGTATGCGTTCTTTGTCCCAATGCTTACACTTCACATTTAGCCCTAAGCAAAACCAATTCCCATCAAAGTACTAGATTCTGTTTATGTTACTCCTTTCAGGGATATTCATATTGAAACAGATCAGAGTCAAAGGATAATATGAAAGGCTATCATGGGTAAATTATTGATGATGGAATCTAATATCTCAGTGGAGGAAGAATTTTGGGCAGGAAGTTTGTCCAACTTTCCTGAAATGGTATCCTCTGGGGTTTAGCCTCAGCCCTAAGAAAAGGGAACTTCTTAGTTTCCATCCTTTCCCATCCTATTTTTCTCCTCCACAGAGGAGAAGCTGCAGATCTGATTGGCAGAGTCTGAAATTCATTGACTGTCTTCTCCTAATTGACAGTATCACAGTAATTCAGAGACATGCAGATGCTCTTCTACCTCTGCTGACTGACTGATAGAAGGACCAACTTTTCAGGATCAGCCTTGGCTACCTTCAGGCCCACCTCTGCAGTTCCAGTCTCCAGGCTGTACAGATGGGGTGGCACTTACTTAGCAACTCTGACCCTCCTCTAGGCTCTGCTCCACCTGCAACAGGTGGGGAAGGAAGATGTGACATGCATTACTCATACAATTGGATGTTTGCATAAGCAGGCTTGGAATCAACTTTAATGATCCAACCATTTAGACAGGGGTTATAGGAAACCAAAACCTCTTTGCCCAGTACTGTAGCCATAACATTAGAGAAGTTTTGTATGAGGGAGAAGGTGGGAGGGGAGATCAGGCACTTGCTCAGTTATTAACAAAAGCTGAAATTTGTTTCCTCTTGGCTATTGATCCTTATATGTTTAGAACCCAGAAGAAGAAAAGGAGAAAGTAGGAGTTGGCACTAAATCTCATCCTAAAGACCTAAAAGCCCCCACAGAACTAACCACCTACTTGCCCTGTTAGTTCTAGCTTATAATATATCTTAAAGAAAAGGGCAGAGAGCAATAAGGAGAGGGAAATGAATCTCAATCATTTGAAAAATGATGTCACGGCAGCATTCAAATTTCAAATGTTTGTTTTCTTTCAAACTGGACTTACAGGGCATATCCTACCAGTACTAGGAAAAAAACGCAAGGGCAGAGTAGAAAAAAGAGAGGGGGGCAAAAGATAGAGGAAGCTGAGAGGATGGGAGGGGAAGGTGAATACTGGCTGGTCCATATTTGCCCTGAAATTGGATATTGATTGCTGCTTTTATCATAATTCTGGTTCTCATTACAGAAAGTACAATATGAACAGCACCTCAAGTGATGTCTGGCATATGTACAGTGGGTTCTATGTAATAGGAACTCATTATTCTTGCTGTGATAGGCTCCTAGCTGATTTTCTGCAGTCAGTCTCTCCTCTTTTTTTCCTTGTTCACACTCCTCTTAAAACATTGTTAAGGTACCACAACTACCAGTATCCCATCACTCCATGTCATGAAGGACGTTCCTGTTGTATCCAGCAGCATTGAGTGCAATATTTTATTCTTTTTAGGGTAAAAATAAGTGGTCTAAGAAAAAAAAGTTCCATGATCAAATAATAAGCTGGATTAACAAAGCTAACCAGGTTTCATTGCTAGATGTAGGGGTTAGTTCTTAGAGCATCTAATTTGTCAGTCTGCTTTGAGAATCATCCAGAGACTGATATGGTATATAGCCTTTCCCCAGGTTTTGGACTATCGAATTTTATTTTAAGTCATTTACTGAAGGATGCCTAACATCTTGTGTATTGGTGTATCTTGGAACTACACCCTGCAGAGTAAAGTATCACCATGGATGTCACAGTCCTGCACAATCTGGTCCACCTCATCCTTCACATCTTCTGCTCTGTCCCTTCGCAATCCACAAGAAAACTGAACTGCCCTTGTCTTCTGCTCACCTGTGCAGCTTTACGCCTGGCCTGCCCGGTGCTTTACCTGCCCTTTCTTCCCTGTAATGCCTGTGAAACCTTCGCATCCTTTAAGGCCAGCACAAATGCTGCCTCTGCTGCCTTTTGCTGTATCTCAGCTGGAAGTATAATTCCTCTCTGTGACCCATGTACAATATTCTTCTTCTTTGGCACTTTCATCTTTCTCTCATGTTATAATTTTTTGCTGTGTATCTCTTGCCGTTACTATCTTACTCTCACCATTTTGTGAGCTCCTCAAAGGCAGAAACCAAACTTATATTATAAAACTTATATTTCAAACAGGAATTGTAACCTGGGACCTATAGGCTAAATTCAGCCTGAGAAATGTTCTGTTTGTCCTCTGTTTTATTTTCAAAATCTCAATGTGTCCTTTTTTAAAATATTGAGAGAAAAATTTAGATTTCTCTGCTCTTGAAACACGGGGAGACCTGGTGACCCTATACCTTTATTGAACAACAGACACAGTTGGTGGGAGTTCCAGTTTGCCTGGTCCCTATCTGGGGCAAGCTGGAACACTTGACGATGTATTTGAATTTCCATCCTTTAATAAACATTGCTGAATACAGAATAGTTTCTTGCAAAGCAGGTGTCTTAAGCCAGGTGTAATTACTTCACAAATATCAAAGGAGAGGGGAAAAAGTCCCTCTAGTTAGAAAGCAAATTATAAATTTTAAAATTTGAATTTTTTCCCCAAATGAGGAGAGAGGGAATAAATTAAGGAAGTATTGTGGTGGAGAATGCAGGAAAACAAGCGATGCCTGACCATAAATGACGTCTCTTCTGGGGGTCTCAGGGCCCTTGTGTGTACACCTCTAGCAGAGTATAAGTCACCTTCAGTAAGTTGTTTCTTTGCTCTGGGTCCCCCATCTAGACTGAGAGCTCTGGACGGATGGGGCTGTGTCATGCATCACTTTCCCTGGGGTCTGACTGCCTGTGCTGGAATCTCAGTTTCATCACTTACTGGTCACTTCACTTATTTGTGTCTCAGTAAACCTAGAGGATTACTGTGAAGATTAAAGTGAGAGTGCTTAGCACAGTGTCTAGCATACAGAAAGTGATCTATAGCTCTTGGCTCGTTTGCTGGAGTGTCTGTCATTTGGTAGGTAGTCCATAAATGTTTGTTAAATGAATGAATGAGTGAATGAATGGAGTGAATGAATCAGTTTGGACCATTGTGTGGCCACGGTGCTATCAGCCAGCTGGTTTTCTGAACCTTGGTTAAATGGCTTAGGTCTCTCCATATAATTTATTATATGAACCATAGCAGTTCTTTAGATTGTAGACTTCCTTTACCTAAATTAGACTAAAACCACTTAAATGTTTATGACATCTATTTCTTTCTAGTTAACAGAAAAATCCCTTTGTTCTTTATTCAGCCTGTTTCCATGGAGTAAAATATCCATAATATTGACTTCTTTTCCAACTTTTGAATTAAGTGAGCCCTACCCCACCCCAAAATCTTGCCTTAACACCTTTGCTAAAGTTTGGTCTCAGAACACACACACACACACACACACACACACACACGTAAAAAGCTAGAGGTAGTGAACGTCGAACTTCATCTGCAGGATATAATTTTGGCTACAGAGATGAGAAAGAAAGAAAGAACCTGTGACTTTGTCCTTCTGCACCTTTAGGGACATACTTGCTGGAAGGTAGCATTGGGGGACGTTGAAGGGAAAGATCCCTGAAGGTTGGAAGCATTGGCTTTGGAGAATTTGTTCTGGTCTGTAGAAGCATGAACATGCTTTACAGTCCCTGTTCTTTTCTCTCAGAGAACCCATAAAATTTTTGATAACAAGCATTTTTGTCTTATTAATTGTTATAACCTCAGTACCTAGATTTTAAAAAAATGTCTGTTGGAGGAATGAATAAAGGAACCAGAAAAAGAAAGAATGAATAGTATGAGGCAGAAAGCAAGGAACGTCTCCAAACATCAGCTGATAAGTTGATAGAATTCTTATAAACCTAGAAGGTAATAGTATATTATCACACAGTGCTATAAATATGGTCAAGACACTCTGAAGGAACCTGGTGTATTTGCAGTTACTACTTCAAATTTTTCATCTGAAAACTGAAACATGCTTGAAAGTGAAGTAGATTGTCTGCTTGCATAAGGTACTCAATACATACTACCTGCTGAATTTATTTGGAAAAATCCAATTTAAGGTATTCATTTCTGTTATCTATTTAAAACTAATGACTTAGAGAGGAGGTTACGCCTCCCTACTTCTCCACCCAAGCACCAGGGTTGAGATCCTCATGGCAGTCAAAGAATGCACCCTGTCAGGCTGTAAATTCAGGTCTGGTCCATTCCAATCATGGCAAGCCACACTCACCCATTTCTAGGCAAAATCATTAGATGTTTGAGTTTTGACTGCCCAGTCTTCTTTTCCACAACTTTTACACCCTTTCCATATGTTATGAGCCAGATACCTTCTCCACATCAAAACTTGCTCACAGAAAAGGATGTGAATATTGGTTATAGAGACTGGAGTATAAATTTAAATCATGAGAGTTTGCTCGTAGGTTCATTTTGTAAAAGTTTGCAGCCATATTGTAGAAAATGAAGGCTTTGTTGTAGTTAATGGAATTGAATATGGTCATTGGGGAACAGATAATTTTTGAAGGATGGGAAGAATATGTTCGAGGGCCACAGGGAACCTTCTTCATCTCCAGGTTCACCTAGAATTTGGCAGATACTGTCCCTACACATGTACCTTCCAGTCGCATTTTACTTTGATTTCAGAGTACCTTCTATGGAGTCAGAAGTGGGAAGGGCTTGGGCTTTGGGTTTTTTTCTTTTTGCTTTGTTGTTTTGTTTTTAACTGCTGTTATCATTGTAGTAAGTGCTTTCTACTTCAGACTCAATGACAGACTACTTTGGAAGGAGGTGGAGATGGTTTGTGATTTCGGCATTCATGGGTTAGAACATTATACACTGTGGACCAAATGCCTCTTAGAGATTGTACTGCAGAAACTGTGGCTTTGAGTGAGTCCATTCTTTGGTTGCTGATCATAGCCATTGTGATGTGTTTGTACCCTGAGGCCGCTCGGCATTAGCTTCAACTCAGCCTCTCCATCTCTGACTGTTGCTGAAAACAGTGGTCAGTTTTCAATACTTTTCTTCAAACAGTTTCAAAATTGCCTTAGGAACATTTCTTTTGTTGGCTTCAGGGTGTATGACTGCCCTTCTTGAATGCACTATACGGTAACTCATTTGAAGCACAAGAAATAAGGAATAACATTTTTAAGGTAGCAATTGCAATGAATGTAAAGTCCTTTTTTCAAAGCTTCTCTTAAGGAATAACATTTTTAAGGTAGCAATTGCAATGAATGTAAAGTCCTTTTTTCAAAGCTTCTCTTGATAATGTATGATTTGAGAAGGAAGAAATCTGCAAAAACTCTGTTGCAGGACTAAAAGGGAAAGGTGAAAAATGATTTTTTTTCCCCTTAGATTTACTGCTTCCCACACATGCATAAAGCTATACAAACAATGACAGCTATTACTTTCTTTTTTATTTTCATCCTATGAATTCAGCAAACGACATTGAGCATTTCTGGCCGTGATAATTGCTGTGTAAAGTGAAGCATTCTTTCTGCTGGAGTAGTTGGAGCTGTTTGAGCTGACTCGGCAGGGATACGTTTTACAAGTGGATACATCTTACAATGTGGAAGAGACAGATGCTTTGGGGTATTGTGTGATGGCTGGGGGATATCCTAAGGCTTCTTTGCCCAGTTCTCATCAGAGGTCTGATCAGTGAGATAGGGATTTGGTGCCCAGAAGACAAGCTTACAGTCAACAGTGTACATCTGCATGCCCAGGAAGTTCACCCACATCATGCAGCATTGCTCCATCAGACTTTCCTCTTTTACTGCTAATTGTTTTGTTGCTAATTTAGTTTCTGGAATTTTAGGTGCCGCTGGGAAGTGACTAAGGCTGCAGGCATCAGCTGGACATGGAGGCATTTGGCATGTAAGCACCTTCTTTTGTTGAATAATAAATACCCTTGCTCTCATCTATTAGAGACCTTCTCAACAGTTCCTTTTTAAAGTCATGTAAGGAAGGAATCATAAGCTGTATTTATGATTACTGCTGCAGATGCACTTATTTGAATGGTGCTATATATCCACTCTTGTACTTTACATACATAATCTCACTTAATTTAACCCCATAAGCTGGGTCCTTATTGATATCTGACAGATGAGGGAACTGAGCGTAAAAGAGGTTGAGTCATTTGACTACTAAGTGAAAGTCTTGGAACCAAACCCAAGTCTGTATGATCCCAGCACTTGTGTTTTTAACTATGGTCTATCCTATTCTACTCTGATTCCTGGATCCCTCAGTCTAATTTACGTATTTGTTCAGGGTGATTCCTTAAGCACTAAGTGAGTTTATCTACCATGGTCATTTTCACATACGGACTTAGTTGTCTTGAAGGCAGAAACTATGTCTTATTCATCCTTAATATTTATCACAGTAAGAGGCACACAGTAAGTATTTCAATAATTGCTCATTGAATGAATGGTTAGGAATGCCATGCACGGCTGGTCTTTCAGGCCAAATAAATGAACACCTTCACAGTGTGATTTGAGGACTCTATAAATGAGTCATTTGAGAAGGAATTCATTTTCCTGCTGTCACCATGGAAAGCAGTGATCCAGACTAGAAGGAATGCCCTGGTCTGCAATATGAGATAACGTCTAAGGAGACAAACTTAGGGTATGTGTGTGTGTGTAGTGCATGGTCTACTTCAGTAGATCCAATCCCCTTGCTGTCTCTAGGCTGCATACAAGATAGCTGCTTTTGTGGTTTAAGAGTCTTCTGGATAGATTTAGTGTTATTGCTTTGAGCATCTCATTTATTGATAACTTTTGAGACCATATTTATGAGTTTTAATTGTGAGCAATTAAAAAAATTGCATCTTTTTAATTAGGGTGAAGTGGGAGGTGAGAAACTTTAGAAGGCTCTAAATTCTCTCCATCTTCCCTGATTCAACATATTAATTCTCTTACTTTTAATAGCAACTCCATGAGGTGGGTTCCATTTCTTTTCCATTTACTAAAGCAGCTCAGAAATACTATGTTTATGTACTTCCAGAGAAGGAAATCTTTCAGCCTAGTAAATGATTTCCCAGACTTTAGCTGAGAACCCCCTCCCCACCCAGTTCATTCTCCACACTGCAGCTGGAACAATCTTCCTAAACCCACATTTGCTAGGTCACCCTCTTGATCAAAACTTTTCAATGGGCTTTTGCCTTCATGAAAAATAGTTCTAACTCAATAGGAGACTCAATGTCTTTGACAACGTGATCCTTTTACCCGCCCCCCCAGCAAATGCTTACCTACTCCCGCCTATTCTTTCCTTCCCCCCAACGCTTGTCCCCACCACTCCTGTCCCCAGACCAATCTTCTTAAGCTCCATGCTCCAAAAGTATGGAACAATTTTCCATTTCCTGAAAGTTGCATGTTATTTGCCTCTGTTTCTTTGCATATGTAAATTTACTTTGTCTGGGTCTCTCTTTACTTTACTAATTCTTATTTATGTCTTAAGGCATGTATTATTTTTTGCTGACCCCCTAAAATTAGAATAAGTCACACTCCTTTGTATCACCATAGTATTCGAATCTAACCTCAATTCATTCATTCATTTATCTATCACCTAGTAGATGCTAAGGCTAAAAGCGTGAACAACATGCCCATGATCCTTGCCTCCATGAAGACTATCCTAGTGGGCTACAAATAAACAAATAATATAACTTCAAATTGTGATAAATAAGTGCTCTGACAAAAGCTAAAACAAGGTAATGGCACAGAGAATAAAGAGTCATGGTGATTGGGAGGATTCTTCAGATAGGGTGACCAAGAAAAGCTTCTTTAGGGAAGCAATATTTGAGCTGAGCTTAAAAATAAGAAGGAGCCAGTCATTTGAGGCTCTGGAGAAAGAATATTCTAGATCAACGGATCAGAAAATTCAGAGTTTCTAAGACTGAAATATGCTTGGAGTATTTGATGGACAAAAAGGAAGCCAGTGTGGTTCATGCGTAGAGAATAAGGGGAAAGTGGTACAAAATATGATGTTGGAGTGGAGGCAGGGGATTGAACCCTACAGCGTCTTATGGACCCTGGAAATGTGTTTAGATTTTATTCTGTCATCAATGAAAAGTGGTCAGAGGATATTATGATTAGATTTACATTTCTAACAGTTACTCTGGTTACTATGTGGAGAATAAACTCTAAGAGCATAAGAATGCAGGCAAGGAAAACCACTAAGTTGTCATTTCAGAGTTAGAAGGAAGACATGAAGATGGATGGCTTGGAAGAGGAGTACAGATGGTAAGAAGTGATCAGACTTAGGATATAACTTTCCAAGTGGCACTCATGAACTGAACATTGGGAATGAGGAAGAGTCAATCTTATTTATTTATTTATTTATTTTATTGAGGTAACAGTGGTTCATAACATTATATAAATTGCAGGCATACAGCAGCAGAATACACACTCTTCTCGAGTGCACATGGAACATTCTCAAAGATAGACTATATGTTGGGAAACAAAACAAGTCTCAATAAATTTAAAAGGATTGAAATCATATCAAGCATCTTTTCTGACCACAATGGTATGAAACTAGAAACCAACCACAAGAAGAAAGCTGGAAAAGCCACAGATATGTGGAGACTAAACAACATGCTACTCAAAAACTATTGGATCAATGAAGAAATGAAAGGAATCACTCTTTGATTGACTATAGATTTTTACTTAAATAGATGGATGATGGTGCCACAAACTGAGAATGACAAGTAGAGGAGTGGTTGTGGTTTATTTTGGGGGTGGGGCTGGGGAAGGGAGGTGAAAATAAAGAGCTTTGAATGTGATATGTTAAACTTGAGATGTGTTTTAGATGTCTAAGATGAGATGTCAGGAAAGTCATTAAATATACAAATCTAGATACCAGTAGAAAGTTCAGGGGTCAAGGAAAAACGTTGTGAATCATTACATGAATGATGTTCAATATTAGGGACTTGATGAGATAATTACATAGAAAGAATTGGTAGAATAAAGCCTTGGGGTGTCCCAACATTTAGAGTTTGGACGCAGCATGAGAAGAAGCCTGCCAAAGTGACTGAGAGAGAAGAGCTGATGAGGAAGGAGAAAGACAAAGAGGGTGTGGAATTCATAGAAGAATACTGTTGGGAAAGGGAATAGAAGTCATGGAAGCCTAAAAAAGGAATAGGTAAGGAAATGAATGAATGGTCAATTGCGTCCAAAGTGTGTTAGATTTATCACACATATTATAATCACCTCTTTACTCGTGTGTATTCTCCAATAGATTCTAACTTCTAGCCTCAACACACCTTTCTAGCCTCAATATGTAGATACAGAGCCTAAAATGTAGTAGGTCCTTAGTAAGTATTTACTAAATGGATAAATGAATACCAAGCCCTAATAAGATGACAGCTGAACTCTGATGAGGCTCAGAAAATCCAGGAAATATTTGCTGTTCCTTGCCCTGACCTCCAGCCTAAGTTATACTTCAAATTTTCTGTAATAGTTAACATAAAAAGCAACCAGAAGCAGGCCCCAAACAGCTCACTGAATAACATTCATTAAAAGATGATGGACAGCATGACAGAATACACTATACAGAAGGGAACTGGGAAGAATGACTGAGCTATATTTGGAGTTAATTTCATATTCACAAATAAGATTGGAATTGTAGCCCTTCTTTGATTCACCTCATTGAAAGCGAAAAGCGAGAACTGAGTATTTCCCCATAGGAAATCTAAAAACTTAATAGATGGTAATGGTGTTTTTGCTTAACTTTCAATAATGTATCATTTTATAATTTAATAACAATCATAGGGAGATACATTAGAAGGGTCACATAAAGCATTTAGAGTTCCTTGGAGAAAGGTATTCATAATTTTAAAGTTATTGTGATAATTATTGGTTAATGAGGAAGCTTAAAGCTACATCTGATCTGTACCTTGACAAGCCTCATGTCCTCTGAGCTCTACCTATTGTCCTAAACTGGAGAAAAGAATATATTTTTCTTTCTGTTTTGCTGATACCATACCAGCTGTTTTTTTCTCTGAGAATTTCTTCATTGTATTTAAAAAATTTTTTTTTTTTAAAAATTTGAGTTCATAATAGTTTACATCATTGTGCAATTTCAGTTGTACACTATTTCTTGTTTGTCACCACATAAGTGCTCCCCTTCACCCCCCGTGCCCACCCCATCCCCCTTCCCCTGGTAATCATGGAATTGTTTTCTTTGCCCATGTGTTTGTTTATCTTCCACATATGAGTGAAATCATCTGGTGTTCGTCTTTCTCAGTCTGGCTTATTTTGCTTAGCATTATTCCCCCAAGGTCCATCCATGTTGTTGCAAACGGGATGATTTTGTCTTTTTTATGGCTGAGTAGTATTCCATTGTATATATATACCACATCTTCTTTATCCAATCATTGGTCGATGGGCACTTGGATTGTTTCCATGTCTTGGCTATTGTGAATAGTGCTGCAATGAACATAAGGAGGCATATGTTACTTTGGATTCTTGATTTCAAATTGTTTGAGTAGATATCCAGCAGTGGGATAGCTGGGTCATATGGTAGTTCTATTTGTAGTTCTTTGAGGAATCTCCATACTGTTTTCCATAGTGGCTGCACCAGTTTGCCCTCCCACCAGCAGTGTATGAGGGTTCCCTTTTCTCCACATCCTCTCCAACATTTGTTATTTTTAGTCTTAGTGATTATAGCCATTTAAACAGGCATAAAGTGGTATCTTAGTATAGTTTTGATTTGCATTTCCCTGGTGATGAGTGATGATGAATATCTTTTCATGTGTTTATTGGCCATCTGTCTATCTTCTTTGGAAAAATGTCTGCTCATATCCTCTCCCCAGTTTTTGATTGGGCTGTTTGTTTTTTTTGTTGTTCAGTTGTGTGAGTTCCTCATATATATTACGGAGGTTAACCCCTTGTCGGATATATGATTTGCAAATATTTTCTCCCAATTGGTGGGTTGTCTTCTTGTTTTGATCCTCGTTTCTTTTGCCTTGCAGAAGCTCATTAGTCTGGTGAACTCCCACTTGTTTATTTTTTTTGTTTCCCTTGTCTGAGAAGACATGGTATTTGAAAAGATCCTTTTAAGTTCCATGTCAAAGAGTATACTACCTTTATTATCTTCCAGGAGTTTTATGGTTTTAGGACTTATCTTCAAGTCTTTGATCCATTTTGAGTTTATTTTTGTGCATGGCATGAGATAATGGTCTACTTTCATTCTTTTGTGTGTGGCTGTTGTTTTCCCAACACCATTTATTGAAGAGACTGTCTTTTCTCCATTGTATGTTCTTGGCACCTTTGCTGAAGATTACCTATCTGTAGATGTGGGGTTTTATTTCTGGGCTTTCAGTTCTGTTCCATTGATCCGTGTGCCTGTTTTTGTACCAGTACCATGCTGTTTTGAACACTATGGCTTTGTAGTACATTTTGAAGTCAGGGATTGTGATGCCTCCAGCTTTGTTCTTTTTTCTCAATATGGCTTTAGCAATTTGGGGTTTTGGGTTGCCCCATATGAATTTTAGGATTTTCTTGTTCTGTTCCATGAAGAATGTCGTTGGGATTCTGACTGGGATTGCATTGAATCTGTAGATTGCTTTGGGTAGTATGGACATTTTAACTATGTTTGTTCTTCCAATCCATGTGCATGGAATCTCTATCCATCTCTTTATGTCATCATCTACTTCTTTCAATAATGTCTTATAGTTTTCTTTGTATAAGTTCTTCACCTCCTGAGTTAAATTTATTCCTAGGTACTTTATTCTCTTTGTTGCGATTATAAATGGAATTGTATTCTGAGTTCTCTGTCTGTAAGTTTGTTAGTAGAGTACAGAAATGCAACTGATTTTTGTAAGTTCATTTTGCACCCCACAACTTTACTGTAGTTGTTAATTATTTCTAATAGTTTTCCAATGTATTCTTTAGGCTTTCTATATATAAGACCATGTCATCTGCAAACAGTGAGAGTTTCACTTTTTTGCTCCCTATTTGGATTCCTTTTATTCCTTTCTCTTGCCTAATTTCTCTGGCCAAAAACCTCCAGTACTATGTTGAAGAAGAGTGGTGATAGTGGGCATCCTTGTCTTGTTCCTCTTCTTAGAGGGATGGCATTCAGTTTTTCCCCATTGAGTATGATGTTGGTTCTGGGTTTGTCATATATGGCCTTTATTATGTTGAGGTAATTTCCTTCTATCCCCATTTTGTTAAGAGTTTTTTTTTTATCACAAATGGCGGTTGGATCTTGTCAAATGCTTTCTCTGCATCTATTGACATGATCATGTGGTTTTTATTCCTCATTTTGTTAATGTGGTGTATCACATTGATTGATTTGTGGATGTTGAACCATCCTTGTGTCCCTGGTATAAATCCCAATTGATCATGATGTATGATCTTTTTGGTGTATTGCTGTATTCCGGTTGTCAATATTTTGTTGAGGACTTTTGCATCTATGTTCATCAGTGATATTGGCCTGTAGTTTTCCTTTTTTGTGCTATCCTTGTCAGGCTTTGGTATCAGAGTGATGTTGGCCTTGTACAATGATTTAGGAAGCATTCCACCTTGCCTAATTTTTTGGCATAGCTTCAGAAGGGTAGGTATTAAATCCTCTCTGAAAGAGGTAGAATTCCCCAGGGAAGCTGTCTGGTCCTGGGATTTTATCCTTTGGGATGCTTTTGATTACAGTTTCAATGTCTTTACTTGTGATTGGTCTATTCAGATTATCTATTTCTTCTTGATTCAGCTTTTGGAGGTTGTAACAGTCTAAGAATTTATCCATTTCCTCTAGACTGTCCATTTTGTTGGCATATAGTTTTTCGTAGTATTCTCTTATAATCCATTGTATTTCTGTGGTATACATTGTTATTACTCCTCTTTCATTTCTAATTTTATTTATCTGAGCTTTCTCTCTTTTTTTCTTTGTGAGTCCGGCTAGGGGTTTGCCAATTTTATTTATCTTCTCAAAGAACCAGTTCTCTGTTTCATTGATCCTTTCTAATGCCTTTTTTCTTTCAATAGCATTTATTTCTGCTCTGATTTTTATTATTTCTCCTTCTGCTGACTTTGGGCATTGTTTGTTATTTTTCTAATTCAATTAGGTGTAGTTTGAGATTGCTTATTGTCTTGTTTGTTAAGGTGAGCATGTATTGTGATGAATTGCCTCTTAATATGGCTTTTGCTGCATCCCATATGAGTTGGTATGGTATGATTTCATTTTCATTTGTCTCCAGATATTTTTTGATTTCTGCTTTAATTTCTTCAGTGATCCATTGCTTGTTCAGTAGCATATTGTTTAGTCTCCACATTGTTGTCCCTTTCTCAGCTTTTCTCTTGTAATTAATTTCTAGCTTTATAGTATTGTGATGAGAAAAGATGCTTGCTATTATTTCAATCTTCATACATTTATTGAGGCTTGCCTTGTTTCCCAACATATGGTCTAACCTTGAGAATGTTCCATGTGCATTTGAGAAGAATGTGTATTCTGTTGTTTTTTTGACAGAGTGTTCTATATATGTCTATTAAGTCCAACTGGTCTATCTTTTCATTTAATTCCACTGTTTCCTTGTTGATTTTCTGTCTGGATGATTTATCCATTGGCGTGAGTGGAGTGTTGACATCCCCTGCTATTATTGTGTTGTTATTAATATCTTCTTTTAGGTTTGTTAATAGTTGCTTTACGTACTTTGTTGCTCCTGTGTTGGGTGCATAGATATTTATTTGTTATTTCTTCTTAATGGAATGTCCCTTTGATCATTATATACTGCTCCTCTTTGTCCTTCTTTACCTGTCTTGTCTTGAAGTCTACCTTGTCTGATATAAGTATTGCAACACCTGCTTTCTTTTGTTTGCCATTAGCTTGGAGTATCGTCTTCCACCTCTTCACACTGAGCCTGTGTTTGTCATTGGAGCTGAGATGTGTTTCCTGGAGGCAGCATATTGTTGGGTTTTGTTCTTTAATACATCTCACCACTCTGTGTCTTTTTATTGGAGAATTCAATCCATTAACATTTAGGTGATTATTGATATATGAGGGCTTAATGTTACCATTTTATTACTCATTTTCTTGTTCTCCTGCATTTCCTTTGTTTCTTGTTCTGTGTATTTTGGTCTACCAGTGGAGTTATGTAGTTTTTTATGTTATGTTTCTTTGTTTTCTCCTTATTTATTATTTGTGTCTCTGTTCTGCTTTTTTGTTTAGTGGTTATCATGAGGTTTGTATTCAAAATCTTGTGGATAAGATAGTCCATTTTCTGATGGCCTCTTATTTCTTTAGACTAAACTGATCCAGTCCCTTTCCTCTTGTCCTCCTAAGCTGTTTTTCTAACATCTTATTCCATCTTGTGTTATGTTTGTGGTTAAAATGATAAGATTACCTTTGTTTTTGCTGTTTACCTTCCATTTGTCTTTAATCCTTTACTTGAATATTTGCTGTCCTGCTCTGATTGTGTTGACCTATTTAACTCCTTACTCCGTGCTTTGCAACCCCTTTCTTGCTTTTTATTCTTCAGGTATGAGGGCCTTCTTGAGGATTTCTTGTGTGTGTGTGTGTGTGTGTGTGTGTGTGGGGTCTTGTTGCTATGAAGTCCCTTAGCTGATGTTTGTCTGGGAAAGTTTTTATTTCTCCCTCATGTCTGAAGGATATTTTTGCTGGATAGAGTATTCTTGGCTGATAGTTTTTGTCCTTCAAAGATTTGAATACGTCATTCCAGTCTCTCCTACCCTGTATGTTTTCTGCAGAGAAATCTGCTGAAAGTGTGATAGAGGTTCCTTTGTAGGTTATTTTCTTCTGCCTTGCTGTCCTTAGTGTTCTTTCTTTGTCATTCACCTTTGCCAGTTTCACTACTATATGCCTTGCAGTAGATCTTTTTACACTGACATATTTAGGAGATCTGATAGCCTCTTCCACATGGGTTTCCATCTCCTTGCCTAGGTTTGGGAAGTTCTCTGCTATTATTTCTTTGAACAAGCTGTCTGCTCCATTCTCCTTCTCTTCTCCTTCTGGAATCCTATAATTCTTATGTTACATTTCCTAATTCAGTCAGATATTTCTTGGAGACTTTCTTCATTTCTTTTTAGTCTCAGTTCTCTCTCCTCCTCTATCTGGAGCATTTCAACATGTCTGTCTTTGATTATGCTGATACCCTCCTCTATGATGTCCACTCAAGTGTTCAGGGAATCCATATTTTATTTCTTCCATTGTGTCTTTCATCTCTAATATTTCTGATTGATTCTTCTTTATAGTTTCAATCTCTTTTGTGAAGTAGCTCTTGAACTCATTGAATTGTTTCTCTATATTCTCGTTTGACTAGTTGAGTTTTTTGATGATAGCTAATTTGAAAGCTTTATCATTTAGATTACATATTTCTGTGTCCTCAGGACTGATTTCTGGGCACTTGTCATTTTCTCTCTGGTCTGGAGATCTAATATAATGTTTGACATTGCCAGAGGGAGTTGCTCTGTTTTTTCTCATCCTGGTGTTATTTGGTCACAGTTACCACCTATCGCCACTGAGTGGGGGTCAAGAGCCACGTATTCTGAGCCCTCTGCCTTCAGCCAAGATCCTAGCAGGGCTAGGTGGGTGGGGAAGGGGCACTTTCTCCTGTGTGCTCTCAGGGTTTTCTCGCTCTTCTCTCACTATCTACTCTCTTGGAATGTTGGCTTGATAAGATCACCCCCCACAAAAGCTTTTGCCCTGGTAGAGGGCTTCCTTCTAGGCTGCAAGGGCCCACTGGGGATCTTTGATGTTCCCACTAACGAACATCCTCTCCCCCGTTCCTTCTCTCATGGATCCTCCCGTGGTCCTGGATTGCAGTCTTTAGGGAAGAGGGCGAAGTTTTCTCTCAACCCATTCCACCACCTCTGAATGGGGGCTCCAGCCTCTCTGACCCCCATCGTATGACTACGTGGGTCTCGCTGAAGTTTTCTGTGTTTTGTTTGGATGTCCTCTGCTGGAGTATGAATGTCCTTTTTGTTGTATGTTGGAGGGAAGAGATTACAGGGGAAGCTCACTCTGCCATGATGCTGATGTCACTCTCCTTCATTGTATTTCTAAATATTGGAGTAACTCAGGGTTTGTCCTGTGCCTTTTTATCTTTCCTCTCTACATCTTTTCCCTAAATGATATCTATTTCCTGTCAGTTTAAATATTCCAATGATTCCCAAATTTATCTCTAATTCAGAAATGGTCTCTGAAATACAGAAGCTCAAATTCCAGTGGTCACCAGGCTGTATATTCTTCTTTTTCTCCAAGTAACTTTATTGGGACTATAATATTATAAATAATAACACTGTATTATTTTGGGTGTACATTATTGTTTAACAATTCCTGAATACACTTCATTGTGCTCACCCCCAGTAGTCTAATTTTTATCCATCACCATACATATGTGCCCCTTTATCCCTTTTGCCCACATCCCAACCCCCTTCCCCTATGGTAACCACTAATCTGTTCTCTTTATCCATGTATTTGTTTATCTTCCACATATGAGTGAAATCGTGCAGTGTTTGTCTTTCTCTGTCTGGCTTACTTCGCTTAACATCGTACTCTCAAGGTCCATCCATGTTGTTGCAAATGGGACAATTTTGTCTTTTTATGGCTGAGTAGTATTCCATTGTATATATACCACATCTTCTTTATCCATTCATCTGTAGAAGGGCACTTGAGTTGCTACCACGTCTTGGCTACTGTGAATAATATTGCAATTAACATAAGAGGTGCATAAATCTCTTTAGATCCTTGATTTCAAGTTCTTTGGATAAATATCCAGTAATGCAATAGCTGGATCATATGGTATTTCTACTCTTAGTTTTTTGAGAAATCTCCATACTGTTTTCCATAGTGGTTGCACCAGTTTGTATTCTCACCAGTGGTGTATGAGCATTTCCTTTTCTCCACAACCTCTCCAACATTTGTTGTTTTTTGTCTTGGTAATTATAGCCATCAGGCTGTATATTCTTGAGGTTGGAATCCTTGTCTGTTTTATTCAACAGTGTGTCAAAAAGTGCTTGATGCTTAGTCAACTTCAAGAAACATTTGTTGAAAAGCATTATTAATGATGTAATGGGAAAGCACTATACTTTTTTTCATTTGCCCAGTTAATTATTGAAAGCTTCCACCTTTGCTAGAATGCCACCCTTCTACCCCCCCACAAATTTTGCCTCTCTTTTAATGCTTAAATGCCTTCTCTATGAAACAGCATATGTTCTCAGTTAGAAGTGATTCATCTCCCTTCTAGACACTCCTGAAACTTTATCTGACCGTGTTTCTTAAATTGAGGTATAACTGACATAACATTATATTAGTTTCAGGTGTACAGTGTGGTGATTCAACATTTGTATATATTGCAAAACGATCACCACAGAATGTCCAGTTAACATACAGATCTGACCTTCCTTAGCCATGGGTAAATTCATGCATGAATAAAGGAATCAAATAATCTCAATGCTGACCATATTTGTGACGTAAACCTAAGTCTCTCTCCTCGCTGCCCCAGTCTGGAATTCTTTTACTACAGTGGATCATTTCAACCTTTTATTTTTGTTCTTCTCTAACATGAGTTGGCAGTAGATAAAGACTGAGAGGTGGATTCTGTTTGTGAAGATATTTGATTAGCTATGAATAGAGAGAGATTTTATCCTGATTAGCCCAGGACATTCCCAGTTTGTGCATGTTGTTCTAATGTAATTATTTATAGGGCTTCCTTTTACTCTCAGAAGTGTCTGTGTTGAATGAGAAAGTCTATATTTACCCAACTTATGAGGGTCTAGAAAAGCACAGCCCCTGACAAATTTCAAAGTGCTTTGTGTATTTAAAAAAAAGGGAGAATAGTAATATGGAATTGTGTATAATGTAAATAATTTGCCCAGAATCTGTATTTGCATATGATGGTGGAAACTTGACCACCCTTATTTCCTTCTGCATAAGGAAGAGTGGAGTTGTTTATTTTCTGAGGATCAATTTTGCTTATTACAACCTGTAATGTTACATTTGGATAAGGGACATAGTTCAAAATCAAATATACCTCTTATGGGGTGTGAAAAAAATCATCAAAGGAGACCACTGGCATTTGGATATAGCTTAGAGGTGTCCCACCCATGAATTCCCATATACATCTCAGCTCCCTAACTGGTCTTGTCCTTATAATGCTTCTAAAGCACTTTCCTAATGTGAAGACAGGCTCCTGAAAGTATATAAATGTTTTGCCCAGCAGATGGTGTGTTTGTAGCAAATTGTTATTTTCTCCATCCTCCTGGCTACCCCCTCCCGCTAAGAAATTAACCACCAGGTGTCTGCCAGAACCTGCCATATTCAAGGTGACATATGATGCTGTTAAAATAAAATATAAAGGTTAGAGAAAGATCAGCAATAATTCTTAAACTGGGCACAGATTTCAAGAAACCACCTCTAAAAGAATCTAGAAATTAGTAGTCCATAATATGATGAAAACCCCCAGCTGACATCAAAGGAACCTCTTGCCTTCTTTTTAAAGAATTCTGTTTAATGCATAATTCACTGAGTCCATGAAATATTCTGGGAAACTTTTGGATGGATATCAGCCTTTTAATTCAAAATTATGCACTCTGGGAAATGCTGGCACTGAAGGTGGCAAGCCTACTAGGCAATTTACACCAGCAATCAAATTGCAATTACAAAGGAGATTAAAACATGACTTTAAACAGCCTAACTCCACCCTCAGGGCTACTAGCTGTTTGGTAAACATAGCAAGGGAGTCTGTAATTAAAGGAAACCTGTAATTAAAAATTCCGACCCTCTTCTGCTTTGTTAGGGTGACACTATGAAATCCCAAAGGAAAGAGAAAAAACTTTATTTCAAGTGGTCTCGGAAGGGTAGATTTATATCTCCAAGAGAGGGTATTTCCTCTGATATTGTCTACCCCATCCTCTGCTAGTTGTTTTTTGAAGTTTTTTACTTTTGTTTTTTAAGAATAAATTGAGAGATTTTCAAATCTGGAGACTGACTACAGAGGGGGTGAGTACATTCAGACTGTGACAGTGACACAGCCACATAAATTGACATGCTAACTCCAAGACGTAGGCTTTTTAAAGAATCAGTGTCGTCTGTGCACATCTTTTGATCATGCTTAGGTGGTTTATAGTCTACTTTCCCCTGAGGATCTTTAAAAAGTCATCTTGTCTAGATGTGGGGGGAAGCCCAAGGTAGATTACTAGGGAACATGATTTAGTGGGGAAGATTATCTTAGCCTTTCTCCTCCCTCCTGGGTGCCAGTTCTTCTAGACTCCATCTCCGTGTGTATTCCTGTAGGATCTTGCCCTCAGCAACTCATGCTCAACTAGGGTTCTAGCTGATAAAATATGTCTCTTGGGAGGTTTTGAATTGTGAAGGCATTTTCCTCAACAGAGGAATGAAGTTAACATGATAGTATGGCAGACAATGTTGCCAGAGTCCTGGCTATTATGACATGTCCATTAGCATCCTACCTAACATTTGGAACTTTAGTAGGGACCAAGGTGTGGCCTGTTAAACAATAACATATCTGTCTAGCATTGTACACTTTCAGTGCTTAACTTAAACTTAAGTTTTATTAATCTCTCTGATTTCCACCAAGCCAATATGCTAAGCTAACCCAAAATGAATGGTCCTTCCAATGTTAACACTGCTATAAAGAATGAGATTGATTAAAAATTGAATGGGTGTTATCTGAATCCTAAGGTAAATAACTGATTAAATGATGAGGCCTCATTTTAGAGACATTTAACTCTGCTTCTTTGTAGGAACTTGACTTGACTCCAAGCAGATTGAGAGATTAAGATATTTTGGATGATGCCCAAGATGTTTTATTTCTAAAGACCCATAAAGCTGGAAAAGTGTTTTCAGAGACTCTCAGAAACATAATTAATTACTGAGTTCGGCCCTTAGAGACAGGAACTGCTTCAAGCCTGATATGGACCTTTTATCTAGTTAATTAGCTTTATGGGGGCAATTTTGCATATTTAGCAGATGAGTATAGATTTTATTACTTGAAATACAATAAAATTTATTTTTATGTTGTATTTAAATTAGAGGAAATAAAGGAAAATAATCTTGGAACTCTGAAATATCTCAAGAAGTTCTAATAATAATGAGGGGTACCGATTAGACTTCATTCTCTCAACCAAATTCTATCTCAAAAGGAAAATAAAAATTTAAGCATAGTGCCCTCCAAATAGACCAATACATTCAAGATAAGGGGCTGTTGGTGTTACTCAGAAGTTTAGTTATTACGTGGAGTAAGCTGCTTCTCTACATATGAATGAACTAGACTCCAAAAGACTGTTCATAAGTTCCTTTGGTCCTAAGGCCAAAGTGATTGAGGTAAGTTTATGTCTACAATCCCACCATTTCCATTAAACATACAAAGTGATAAAATGGGCATATTATTGTCTTCCAAAATAGAACAATCTTTTCACATCAAATATCTGCTGGGATGAGATTACCCTTGATGTTCCCTGAAATGCTGTGAGGAATTTTTCAGCAGCTGTGTTCTCCTTCACGACTCTGATGCTCACTTTAATTCTGTGTAGATTCAAATGGGCTTTGAAACCACTGAACCATCTGTGGCTTGGAACAAAAGTTTTAACAGTAATGCTTTTATGAAGAGTCAACTTTAAATTCTTGATTGTAATTCTAACATCTTTTGAATTAACACAAAGTTAACAGGCATCAGAGGTAAATGCCACTTCCGCAGCCACACCCTCCAAAGTCGACCCTCTTTTCTCAGTTGCTTCTCCTTGTCTCCTGATGCACAAATGTATCAGCCCCAGTGCATAGGCTTGTCCCATCCCAAGTTTTGAGCCATTCTCTGTCACTGAGAATCAGCTGAACTCTCCAATGCTTAATCTCATCTGTGCATTGAAAAACGTGGTCGCTTTCCTCACACTTAAAAAAATGATCTCATGTTTCTTTTCACTTATAATTATAGATATCTTCTTACTAGCACTTTTAACATTCTTACTACTTTTTACCTCCCAAAATGGGGTAAATGATCTCCATAACAACACTTCAAACTGGGGCCTGCCAGGTGGTGTAGTGGTTAAGTTCGTGGGCTCCACTTTGATGGCCAGGGGTTCCCGGGTTCGGATCCCAGTGTGGACCTACACTGCTCATCAAGCCATGTTGTGATGGCAACCCACATAGAAGATAGCGAATGATTGGCACAGATGTTAGCTCAGGGACAATCTTCCTCAAGTAGAAAGAGGAAGATTTGCAACAGATGTTAGCTCAGTCTTCCTCACAAAAAAAAAAAAAAATTTCAAACCAAGAAACTGCAATTATTGTGGACACGATGACCACATGCAATTGCTCATACCCTCATTTGATTGACGTAGAGTGGGTAGAATTTTTGTTCTAGATCATAACTTCTTAATCCTAATAAAAATTAGTAAGTTTAAAATCTGCAAGTAAAGAAACTTCTATTATATAACTTCTATTAAATACGTAAATTATATAATATATCAACAGATAATTATATATCTATTATATAAACTTTCTATTACATAGATGGAAATATGCCTCTGGTTTCCTCATCCAGCAAATTAGTATAGTGTACTGAGGAGGGGGAAGAGAAGGGAAGCAGGATGGATGTCAGGGCTCCAAACACCTCCTGAAATCAATCAAAGTCACTCCACTTTTATTTGTTTTAAATATTGTGTTTCTTAGTAAATACTATTTAAGAAATAATTATGTTAATTTTTTTAAAAAGCTTGAAAACTTTGACTAGTAATCCTGAAGTTTCCTTCCCATTTTGTCAAAAGGATCCACTCAATGAGAAGCTTCTTGAAAACCTCTTGGCTTATGGGGTCAGATGGATATAAGGAAGCAACAAGGACAAAGTTCAGGGTTAAGGGGATGTTTGCCATGGAGGCATCAGGAAGGTAAAAGAGTGTTATCCATACTGCTGAATCTCTTCTCATCTAACTTCAAGGGTCCCCAGAGATGTCACTTGTGGAGAGTGGGGACAATACAGGAAGGGAAAATCATACACCTAGGATGGAGAAACAAAAATCGTTCATGGAGTGATTTAATTGCTTTTATTGGTTCTTTTAGGACTAGGCTAAAAATGGCTTAAAGTTCAAAAGCTCATTCTTTATATTAGCATTCTGAAAAAGAATTTGAAAAGACAAAGCTACATCTTCTTTTCCCAGGCCTTCAGCAAATTTACTCTTGTCCCTTATCATGAACTTTAACTGTAATGATGGCTTATGAAGCAATTGGATGGCACATCATGCACTATAAACAAAAACTCATGGTTGAAATGAGTTGCCGTCAGTTCCTGCTCTGCCTTCCCTACTTCTTATGTGATATTCCCCTTATGGTGAAATTCACACAAATATAGATGTTCTGGGTGATTTTATTATGAGCTCTAAACAAACAGGAAAAATCACCCACTGGCCAGTGTCGATTAAAGATGCTCCCACAGGACAAGAAACAGTATTGACTAGATGAAATTTTGATGAAGTGGGAAAAAAGATTCATGTTTTAGTGGTACTGTAAGATAGAGAAATTATTTTGTGCTGATTTTGTGAAAAAATATGAGAATTTATTCCAGCGGGTGTATTTGTATGTGTCACACATGAATGTTTTAATTAAAACTTTTTAAAATAAAAAAAGAAGGTTCTTTTGAAGAAAGGTTCTTTTATTTGATATATGACATAACTGAGGCCCGGGGAGCTTGAGTAACTTCCTCAAGGCCTCATGACTAGTTACTGTCACAACGTGGGCAGACTTCACTTCTCCTGGTTCTCTGTTCAGTGTATTTCATTTATATCGCAATACTTGGTTACATGCAAGTTATCTTCAATTAGAGTTAACTTCTATGACAAAGTCATTAAGCTAACATTGGCTTCAGGAAAGAAGGTATTTCCAAACCTGTAGAGGGGATATTTTCAGGCAATATATTAAGTGAAATGGTTTCCAATTTGGAAGAATCAAGCACGACTACCTTGTCATTCTTGGTGAAGCAGAACCATGATATGAAACTCCTGACAGAATAGACCAACATTGCTTTTCTTCATAATAAAAGCAGTAACTATTCATTAACTTCTAGCAGAATGCCAGTTTTTCATTTCACTTTATACTCATGTTATTCTTGAAAACAAAATTTGTGCTTACTAGGTTCCCAAATGTTAATGATGACCATGATCATATAATGGGTTTCAATACTTTCTTTCTTAAAAACTATTGAGCGGAAGTTTCTGGTATCTTAGCCTTTGATGAAGGATGAGACTGAGTAAACCATAACAAGCCAGAATCTGTGCAGTTTTCTCTAGAACAGAAAATCCAAAGTCATCACAAACCAGAGAGCAAGAGATCCTACCCTTTGGTGAGAAGGCAACGGCTCGAGTTTGAGGATCTTTAAAGTGTCTTACATATTAAATTTATGCAAGTAATCACCAATTTTAAAATGATTTGTTCTTCAAGTTCCTCTTGAGAGGACTTCCTTGAGCTATTCCTGCCCTTGGCTCAATCCCAGTTGGAATTTGCAAATGGTATAAAAATCAAATGAAATACTGTATGTACAAGTATATTTTTTAAATGTAAAGTACTAAACAGATGTTTTTATTGTTCTAATACTTCTGTTATAGCCCTTAATGCATCTCGCCTCATGTTGTGTTTCAAGATACAAGCTTGTCTCTCCCAGATTAGCAGTTATTTGAGGGCAGTCATCACAACTTTTTCTTTGTCCCCTTTCCAGTGTCTGACGTAAGAAATATGCTTCAATAATTGTTGCATAAATTACTTAATACTTTGATCAATGGAGCTCATAACATTTTATGATAGTCCTATCATTAATAATAAATATTACAGGGATAGAAGTAGGCCATCTTACTACACCATTATGTGCAGGAAGTGCAAGAGGACAGAACGACTTGAGGACTGGCTGAAGTCACACAATTAGGTTAGAGGCTTTGTGCTGTGGGGAAGACACTTTTACAGAGAGAAGAATATCTTATTATCATCATAACATTCAAGGCTAAGCAAACATCACTCAGTGATTTTTTTCTTTTTGTAGATATGATCAACAACTATCTGGTAGGATGTATGGATGAAGAGTGCACAAATGTCTATAGAAACACATTGTTATTTAGGTAAGTATTTTTGTCTAGTCTTGAGTCTGGAGTATAAGATTTACAACTTAATATGAAAAATAAATTCATCTGTGCTTAGTTGGTAATGTACAATAGTGAGAACTGATTCTGATTCTAGCTGAGAACCTTGGAGATCTTAACAAAAGGCTTACTCTTTAGAAATTAAAATGTCTTAGAATCCTCAGTATTTATAGAAGATATATGTTAGGATATCAACATTGACAGGCCTCTTTAAGTTTCTTTATTAGCTCTTTTGATGTGTAACCATAACTCAAAAATGTGCCCTATTCTAAATCTTTGATATTGTTCCTGTCACTTCTCTCTCCAAGCCTCCTAATGGCTTCTAATCCAACTCAGAGTAAAAGCCAAAATCCTTACAAGGTCCTCTAGGTTTCACTGTGTAATTTCTAGGGTCTAGAGCTGGGACTGATGTAGAGAAGTCAGCAATAGATATTGAATGACCACGTGAAATGTACCTGGTTCTTCGAAGTCCACTACTAATCCCATTTCCTTCAGGAAGTCTTTCTAGTGTGAGTGGAATGTGTTACCATCCTCTTTAACTACAACCAGAATTATAATCCTCCCAGAAACAGGAATACCTTAATCATTATGAAAGGTAAGGACAAAAATACCCTACCTGCTAGTTCTATTTGGCACTCAACGGTGTTTCTAAAATATTAAGAGATGAGTCCTGGAATGGCTATGTGATTTGCCCCAAGCCACAGAGCCATGCAGTGGTAATCTACAATGAAAATGAACTTTGCTGATTCAGTGTTCTCTTGCTCTGATTAGTGCCAATATTCTCTCAACTTTTCGACAACAAACATAACCAGGCTGGTTTTGCCTCCAGTCACATTTGTTTTTGGTTTATTAGACAGGAATCATTCTACTGCCTGTTACCTTGGAAGCTGAGGGGACATATCGCTGGATGATGATCAAAGGACATGAATTCTAATCCAGGAGGGGTTCTTTTTCTTTGACCCTGGGTGAGTGACTTCACCTCTCCCACCCTCCATTTTCTTGTCTATAAAATGGTGAGTAATAACATCTATTCAACCTAGTTTACAGGGTTGTAGTCTGGTTCTAACTATAGTATGTTTAAAAGTGTTTTAAAAGTGATAAAGTGCTAAGTGGCATACATCTTCACAATTATTATTAGTATTTGAGGGTTCTGAATTTGAGGAGTCTTCATTTTAGCTTCTTAACTGAGTGAGCTCTTGTGACGGACCATCAAACATGAAGGACAAGAAAATAAACTTCTTGCCACACTGTGGCTTGAGATAAGGTAAGAAAGGATGAGCTTGCACACTCAGGGAATTGTATTAGCTAATTCAATCTCTGGTCTAGTAGTTTGGATGCCTAAATTTAAACTGCAGATGGCAGCAAAAAGGAGTAGAAGGCTGGGATATCAACCTCTTGTGTTCTTACTTCTGTTGTCAAATTAATTGATCTTACTTCGCATCTAAAATTGCATGTCAGAATCCTAAATATCGCTACAATATTTTAAATAAAAGTATTTTTTTGAAAGAAAATAAAGTATACTTTCCTTTTCCTTTTCCACATTGTTTAACTACGGGATTAATTCAGTAGCAAAAGGCCCTTGTAAGACAAAAGACAGAAAAAGAACTTAATACATTTCTGCATTGAAAAGGGAGGAATTAAATGGAGGAGGGATTGTTCATAGGATAAATTCGTAGGGAGAATTTAGAAAGGCGAAGCAGTGAAGGGACCCATCTCTGGAAGTTGGCACACTTGCTTTCCTTTTATAAATATTTTTATTTATAGTTTTTCTGTTTACAATATTTCTGGAGATGATGCAGAGTTCTTAATGAATAAAAATGAAAAGGACATAAATAACTGCATTAGCCAAAGGCTTACTTTTTGATGATTGAAAAATGATGAATTTTCTTTGTTTTCTACTTTAATTAAAGTTGAAATAGTCAAGGGTTAAGGTTTTATTAGACTACAAGCATTATAGGGACAAAGATTTTTTTAAGTACCCCAAGAAGCTGGTATAGTGCTACCACGTGATTATTGGTGATTGAATAGCCTATAAACAAAGCTTTATGATAGAAAATTCTTAACTTCTAATTTATGAAAGTACCAATGGTATTTTTAATTCTTTCAGAAAGAGAACTTGATTTGTGATGTGTGCTATAAAACAAACTACCACCATTACTCAACAATGTGAACACAACAAGAAAAACTTTCAAATATGCCAAACAAACAAACCCACAAAACTATCATGGTCGGGAGGTAAATTCTGAAAGAGTTTAAGACCCACTACTTTCCCCTTTTCTTTTATCAGTTTACTTCTAATTAAGTATGGAAGTTTGTAATGAGAATGAGAGAATGGGGTGGCAGGGAGGAAAAATGCGGTCTTAACATTAAGATGTGGTGCCCTGTAGACTGATCACTTTTTGTTTTTGCAATTTACTATTGATTCTTGGAATTAACAGTATGATATTGCAAATATTGATCTAGTTCATTTGATGCTTTCAGAGGAAGGAGTGAAGTATATAATTTGAGGCCTTTGCTATGAGTTTCTTTATTGAAGACACCATTAGGCCAATTAATGAAAAAGTTAACAAATTCCTTTTTGGATAATGAACATTTTGGGGCAATTGTTTACTATTACTGCAACTGCACATAGTAAGCTGAGCAAGTGACAACAGGACTGCCCCTTTTCTCTAGCTACGAACTTATTTCTTCTCTGTAGGACACAATCAGAAACCAGTGTGGGATTAGACAGCCTGGGGTTGGCTGTGGAGACTGCTTAGCTTTGCAAACTCGAGAAAGTCATTTGATTCCTTTGAGACTCTTTTGAATCTATAAAATACGGGGAGTAAGATCCACCGAACTGACAGGATTTTTGTGGGAATAAATGAATGAAATACATAAAATGGCTATTGTCAGGGAGGTAGCCATCAACAAATGCTGGTTTCTTTTTCTTTTTCTCCCTTTTTCAGATTAGAACTTTATTGGTTTTAGCTGAAGTTCAGGGCGAAGATGATAGCTTAGTGATCATAAACAATGTGATTTTGGAAAAATTTATACATTTTTATAGAAAGGAACTGAAAATGTACATTTCAGACAATCTAACAAATCAGATCAATATTTTACGGTTTCAATTTAAAATTTTAGTTTCCAAAAGAGCTCTGAACTTTAATACAGGTTAGACAAAAGTGAAACATTTGAAAAGTTATGAACAATCCTGTGTGGAATGATTGTCTTACCTCGGAAATCTTTTTCTCCCTCCTTACTGCTAACAAAATCTTAGTTACATCCAGAGTTACATCTTCTAGGAAGTCTTTTCTGACCTCCTGCTCACTGTTGATCTCTCCTTTGTATGTACACACTATGTTACTTGTCCGTCTCTTAAGATGCCAGAGGTGAACTGCTGTATAGTGCACAAATTATATTTTCTCATTGTTCTTACAAGTTGCGAAGGTACTTGAGGGCAGAAAGAACTTATTTACTCATTTTTTTTAAATCTTTTATAGAACCTGACACCAATTCACATTGAATACTAAAGATTCTCTGAAAAGTTTTATAATTACATTATTTATAATATATCAATTATATTATGATGTGTTATCTTCTCTATGTGCACTGTCCACAGATCCCCTCCATATTTAAAGAAAATTTTTCTCTAGCAGCACTAGGTTTATAACAGACAAACTTCCTAATTCTATCTTTGCTTTACCATGAAGAACAAATTATGCAAGAAGTTAACTATGATAAAACATGAGACCTGTAGCTAGCCAACTGATTTACTACAGGGACAGAATGTGCAGTCTTGTCTCAAAAAAGAATCTAAGTAAACTAGACTATTGGCTCTCAGACTATACTCCTGCACTTGGGTTCTACATGATGAACTCATTCTACAACTAAAACAGAAATAGTGATCTTTTTGAATGGGCTGATTAATTAAAGTAATACATTGAATTGCCTTAATTTTAAGTTGTTCTATATTTTTAAAACTTCTGTTAATTGACTACTTATCTGCTAGGAAGAATAAATAAATGAACCAGTAGCAGGTTCATATTAATGCCCAGTCTGAGATAACCATTAATAAAGGAATCACACTATATTCATCAGGATTCTTGGTTAGAACAATGAAACTGGAGGGCAGTCTTTAAAGATGGAGATATAGGAGGCTCCTGAACTACGCTCCTCCCACGGACCCATTGAATGAACAGCTATAAATGGAGCAATTTCCTCTAAAAGAAATCCAGAAATTAGCTGAGTGACTCCTATACATTAGGTAAACAGGAACATATCCACATCAAAATGGGCAGAAATGCTGAGACACAGTTTTGCCATAAACTCTAACCCTAGCACAGCATCATACAATCAGGGAGGAACCCCCACTCCCAGCTTCTCCCTAAGGAGCAAAGGGTTTGGACCCAACATCTAGTACCCCAACTTTTAAGACTCCCACCTGAGGAAGGGGCCCCCCAAACACCCAACTGAAAGCCACTGGGGCTTGTGTCCATGAGAACCACAAGACTATAGCAAACAAAGAAACGGTTATTAATGGGTGTGAGTGTTCACTGCAGCTGCCACCCCAGGGCTCAGCATAGAGGTAGCAGGCAGAAAGTGCCCACCACTCAGTTTCTCCCTGGAAGGGGCCTAACTACATACAGTAAATAAGTAAAATTAGAAGTGAAAAAGGAGACATTACAACTGATACCTTACAAATATAAAGGATCATAAAAGACTACTATGAATAATTATATGCCAACAAATTGGACAACCTAGAAGAAATGGATAAATTCCTAGAAACATACAACCTACCAAGACTAAACAATGAAGAAATAGAAGGTCTGAACAGACTGATTGCTAGTAAGGAGATTGACTTGGTAACCAAAAACCTCCCAACAAACAAAAGTCCAGGACTAGATGGCTTCACTGGTGAATCCTACCAAACATTTAAAGAAAAATTAATGTCAATCTTTCTGAAACTCTTCTAAAAAATAGAAGAGAAGAGAATACTTCCAAACTCATTTTATGAGGCCAAAATTACCTTGATACCAAAACTAGACAAGGACACAACAAGAAAAGAAATTTACAGGTCAATTTCCCCAATGAACATACATAAAAAATCCTCAACAAAATATTAACCACCCCAATTCAACAGTACATTAAGAGGATCATACACTATGATCAAGTATGATTTATTCCAGAGATGCAAGGATGGCTTAACATCCACAAATCAATCAATATGATACACCACATTAACACGATGAAGGAAAAAAATCATGTGATCATCTCAATAGATGCAAAAAAGGCATTTGACAAAATTCAACACCCTCTCATAATAAAAACTCTCAACAAATTGAGTATACAGGAAACGTGCCTCAACATAATAAAGGCCATACATGACAAACCCACAACTAGCATCATACTCAATAGTGAAAAGCTGAAGGCTTTTCCTCTAAGATCGGAAACAAGACAAGGATGCCCACTTTTGCCACTTTTATTCAACATAGTACTAGAAGTCCTAGCCAGAGTAATTATGCAAGAAAAAGAAATAAAAGGCACCTAAATTAAAAAAGAAGAAGCAAAATTGTCTCTATTTGCAGATGACATGATATTATATATAGAAAACTCTAAAGACTTAACCAAAAGCTGTTAGAACAAATCAACAAATTCACTAAAGTTACAGGATACAAAATCAATATACAAAAATCTGTCACATTTCTATACACTAAAATGATCTATCAGAAAGAGAAAATTTTAAAAAGTCTCATTTTCAACAGCATCAAAAAGAATGAATCCTTAGGAATAAATTTAACCACAGAGGTGAAAGATCTGTACAATGAAAATGACAAGACAATCATGAAAGAAACTGAAGAAGATATAAATGAATGAAAAGATATTCCATGCTTATGGATTGGAAGAATTAATATTGTTAAAATTTCCATACTACCCAAACTGATCTACAGATTCAATGCAATCCCTATCAAAATTCCAATGCCATCTTTCACAAAAATAGAACAAACAATTCTAAAATTTGTATGAAACCACAAAAGACCCTGAACATCCAAAGCAATTTTGGAGAAGAAGAACAAGACTGAAGGCATCACACTTCTTGATTTCAAACTATATTGTAAAGGTATAGTCATCAAAACAGTATGGTATTGGCATAAAAACAGACACATAGATCAATGGGACAAAACAGAAAACCCAGAAATAAACCCACATACATATAGTCAATTAATTTACAACAATGGAGCCAAGAGTACAATGGGGAACAGGACAGTCTCTTCAGTAAATGGCACTGAGAAAACTGGACAGCCTCATGCAAAAGAATGAAACTAAACCACTATCTTACACTATACACAAAAATCAACTCAAAATGGATTAAAGACTTGAATGTAAGGCCTGAAAACATAAAACTCCTACAAGAAAACATAGGGGATAAGTTCCTTGATGTCAGTCTTGAGGTGATTTTTTTGGATTTGGCACCAAAAGCAAAGGGAACAAAAGCAAAAATAAAAAGTGGCACATCAGACTAAATCAAACTAAAAAGCTTTTGCACAGCAAAGAAAACCATCAACAAAATGAAAAGGCAACCTACAGAATGGGTAGAAATATTTGCAAACCATCTATCTGATAAGGATTAATATCTAAAATATCTAAAGAACTCATACAACTCAAAGCAAAAAAATGAACAATTTGATTAAAAAGTGGGCAGAAGAACTGAATAGAAATTTTTCCAAAAACGATATACAAATGGCCAACAGGTACATGAAAAGGTGCTCAAACATCACTAATCATCAGAGAAATGCAAATCAAAACCACAATGAGATATCACCTTGCACCTGTTAGAATGGCTATTATCAAAAATAGAAGAGATAAGCATTGGCAAGGATGTGGAGAAAAGAGAAACCTTGTGCACTGTTGGTGGGAATGTCAATTGGTGCAGCCACCATGGAAAACAGTATGGAAGTTCCTCAAAAAATTAAAAATAGAAATACCATAAGATACAGTAATCCCACTTCTGAGTATATATCCAAAGGAAATGAAAACACGATATTGAAAAGATAGCTGCACTCCCATGTTCACTGCAGCATTATTTATGGAAGCCAAGATACGGAAACAACCTAAGTGTCTGTCAACGCATTAAGAAGATGGGTGTGTGTGTGTGTATACACAAAGGAATATTATTCATCCATGAGAAAGAATAAAATCCTGCTGTTTGCAACAACTTGGGTGGACCTTGGGGGTATTATACCAGGTGAAATAAGTCAGACAGAGAAAGACAAATACTGTATGATATCACTTATATGTGGAACCAAAAAAGCCAAACTTATAAAAAAGATAGAATGGTGGTTACGAGGGGCTAGAAGATCAGGGAAACGGGGAGATGTTGGGCAAAGGACACACACTTCTAGTTATAAGATGAGTAAGTTCAGGAATCGAATGTACAGAATGGTGATTATAGTTAATAATACCGTATTATATTTGAAAGTTAAGAGAGTAGATCTCAAATGTTCTCACCACAAAAGTAATGGTAATTATGTGATGGGATGGAGGTAACGCTATGGTGGTAATCGTTTTGCAATATATAAGTGTATCAAATCAACACATTGTACACCTTACACTTACATAATGTTATATGTCAATTATATCTCAATAAAGCTGGAAGAAAAATTTTTAAGAAATAAAAGATATTTTGGCCAGTCTTAGAACATCTAATCACACTTAGGTCAATGGCTTAGTATGTTATGAACATAATTTTGTATTTGAGATATTATTTTGTAAATTCAACATACGGTCAACTCTGTGCTAGTAAGATTGTTTATAGTTTTCTGACGGAATTAAATCTTTGAATATTCTGAACTATTATTATTACTGTAACTTCTGGGGACTCTGTCACCTTTTCAAATTCTAATTTACCTTAGACATTGGAATGAATCCTTTACCATAGTTTTAGAATGAACTGGACACAAATGGAGTGCCTACATTACCCCAGGTACAATGCTGGGGTTTTGGAGAAAAACTGTCAAGGATAACTATGTAACCTTTCCTGGTGTTGTCACATATAGTGACTAAAGACACTGTGGACACTTGTTAAGTGTTTAAAGCAAGAGAGGAGTGAGAATAATGACCAGTCATGGAGTTTTTTAGCCATCCTCCTCAGTGCCCACTCCTCCGGGTATAAGAGCAGTTTCCTTAATCTTCGGAAGCTGAGCTCACTGCTCAGGCATTATGAAAACTTTGCTAGGTCCCTAGGAAGGTTTACTAACCCAACTCTAGGAAAAACTTCCTATAATTTCTTGCTTCATTAGATAACAATCTAATCTTTTAAAATTCTTTAGAGAAAAGTCCTCTATTTCAGGAATCTTTTTCTGAACTTGTTGAAAATAACTTCTCTCTCTATGTTGGCTTTTCCGTGTCCTGTTGAGGATAAGTAGTAGCACAAAATTATACGGAAGTGTAAAAATATGTGTTTTCAATCCAACTGTGAAAATATTTCCAGAGATTATAAACCTTTAAAAGACTTGGTTATTGTGGGATAATACTTGGTGTCTCAAAGGTCAGGAATGTAGGCTTATTTTTAAACAATATGCTAGTTATATTCTTTTAAAAATGCTCAGAATATTTTCTTCAATTTCCAGACACTTTTGCAAGTGATGTTCCTGTAAATACACCACAGTGTCCAAAAGTCTGGAAACATAGAGGAAGCATATTTATTGTACTTTTTTCTTGTTAGCAAGGTGATAGAATCCATTTCATTCATACTTCATTGGGAATGATTACATTTTTCTGCTTCATAGACAGGATGGCTCTTCAAACGAATCAAAATAAATTAAAGATTATGAAATAACAATAGTAATAATAATAACTATATGATAACAATGATAATAAGAAGCAGCAGCAGCAGAAAGCTCAGACCAAAGCGGAAAATTAGGTTTCCTAGAGGCTCTTGTTTTCCACAAGAAAACCTTAAAACGAGACCTTAAAACGAGAATCATTTCTCAAGCTTCTAAGACACCAAAACATAGATGCACGGTGCATAAACAAATAAGTAAGCACATTATTGGCATCTTTTCGGGGTTTAAATCTTATTCTTGTGACCCCAGGAAGCTTACCAGAGGGAAAGGGAAAAAAAGAAGTAGAGGATATTTATCTTTACGTCTGGAAATGCTTTTGATCAGCAGAGCTGGAATAAGTTTTTGTGCTTTTGTGGGAACTACAAATGTTCCAGGGGAGGAAGCAAGATCAAGAGCAGTTTGCTCTTTCAGGGACTTCAAAGCCCATTCATATAAAGATGTGGCCATTACCATTTTGGCTTCCTCGCTGGGCCTTGGATGGCCCTGCACTTTTCAAGAGGAGAGCCTTGCTGGGTTGGGGCCAGCTCAAACATATTCCTTGGAGTGCAGTGTCCCAGAAAATCTGCCCTTTCTGGCCTGTGCTCTGTGATTACAGTCCCAACGAGGAGTGATCCTTGTACCTACTGGATGAGTCAGACACAGAGGTGAGCAGGGCAGCATGGCTGGACTATCCGTTTCTGCCTCTGCCTCTCTTCTTGGTGTGGAGAACTGTAAACAGAAGAGCAAGTCTGGGCCATCGCCACTCATCTCCAGGCCTCTGATCTCAGTAGTCTGTCTCTTTGCTGGTACCCAGACATGAGTGTGCCTCTCAAAAAGAAATAAATCAAAAGGAAAGAAAAGAAAGAAAGAAAAAGGAAAAGCAACCAACCAACTAAAAAACAAAAAAGCTGTCATAGCTGTATGTCCTATTATTCAGTCTTATTGTGACCACCAGGGCAGCAATAACAGGGAGTTGTCCTCTTCACTGGTAAGTCAAGCCCTGAGAGTAAGATTTGTTGAGAGAGTTTAGACTTCTTCCGGGCATAAGATACACAATAATTTTCCAATCCAAAACAAAAACCGAAACCAAAACAGAACACAAAACCTAGGGTAAGACCCTAATATTGCAGCCCCCAATAATCTTGCTTCTATACTTTGATGTTGTTCTGGTGATGAGATCCTGGTGTGAACTCTCTGAAGCAGGGATTGCACCTGACTGGCTTACTGGTGGTTCCCCAGGTCCTAGCATAAAGTCTAAAGATATCTGCGGAATGAATGACTAAATCAGGACCTTGACGGTTTGCTCTGTCATTGATTTATTACGTGATCTTGGGTAAATTTCCTATTGTGTCAAGTTCTCTATTTCTCCACTTTCAAACATTTTAGTCTACCCCTGTGAATCACAGATGAATGTTATGAATGTTACTCCTAAAATAATGCCTACTCAACACTGTTGTGTCTTGTGGCACCTCCAGCAGTATGCTCAGTAAGTGGGAGCTCTTTGTTTCTTCTTCTGAACCAGGTATACTCTGGTTACCATGTCACCCTGACAGTCGAGTTTTACGTGCTTCAGTAACTGGAGATAATGATGTTGACATCCTGAATCTCCACCTCTGTCACTGAGGAGTAGGGGCAAGTTCAACTTTGAGGAAGGCCTTATGTAACTCTGTGATTTTATTCTATTCCACTTTCTGGAACTGGTCTCAGAATAAAAAGTGAGAGAGATTGTATTGTACTGTGAACACACAAAATGACAGTAACAGAGCATTTTTAAAAAATGTTTAATAGCCCTCTTTGCTCTGTTTCTAGCTGTCTTGGGTAGTTTAAGCTTTCCTTTTACATGATGAGCACATGGATTTTTATTCAAAGTAATTTTGAAAAGTCACATGACACCAAGCAATTCTCATTTAAGTATTTACTTTAGAATTTTGGATGACATGGCTCTTTCAGATGGAAAATTTTACTAATAAAAAAATGCTTTGAAACTTAAAAAAAATATCCTAAAGTTTAGAAGCTAAGGCTCAGCTTCCAAAGTTTGAGTGTTTTATGAATCACCTTAGCTCCAAATAATTAGGGAAGTGGCTCAGGAACATTAAAGGGATCATAACAAAAAACACAAAAAGAAACATATTTCAAACCTATTGATTGATCGTCTTTCATTCCTTTAATAAACATCCCATTAATATCTATTTTCTGTCAGAAACTGTCTTAGGTGTTTGGGATCAAAGACCTCAATTTCCCAGGGTCCTTATGTCCATCCAAAAGCAGCACTGGATCTGGTGACCTGGGTTTCTGTCTTGGCCCCTGCCACTAACCAGATGATGACCTTGGGCAAATGACTTTTAGTTTGGGGGCTTCATCTATAAAACAATGATGGAGAAGAGATCCAGCGCTAATGCTATTTGATTTTAAATTTATCTCAAATACAATGATAGAACAGAACTAAAGGACAGTGTTTAGGTAACAAAAAGCAAACCATTCTAGAAGTTATATACTTTCTTTCTTGAAATCCATTTAATAATGAACAAAACATATATACATTAAATTTTCACAACAAGGACCATTATAAACCTATTGTTTTTTTCTCATTCCTTATTCCTTCGGTAAACATTTACATAATGCCCACTCTACTAAAAACTGTGTTGGATATTTGAGATCAGAGATGAAACGTATTTTCCCTGCCTTGAAAAAGCTCACAATCTAGTAATGGAAATAGAGAAGCAAATATGAGTTTGGGTGTTAAGTACTATCCATAATCAACAAATATTTACTGAGCACCTATTATGCTTGGGCTACATTGGTGAACAAAGTTGATAATGATTTCTGTTTTCATGGAACTTATATCCGAGTATGAAGATCAAACAATAAAGAATAAAATAGAAAATAATAACTGATGTAGTATGAGAGAAAGTGAAAAAATTATGGTGTAAAAATAAACTAGAGCAGGTTAAAGGGAGAGGAAGCACCTGTGGTGGGGGCTGGGGCTGTACATTGCAATTTTAAGAAAGATTGTGAGGTGGGCCTCACTGAGGAGCTAACATTTAAGTGAAGCCTCAAAGGAAGTAAGGGAATTAATTGGCCATAGGGATATCTGGGGAAAGGGCATTGCAGGCAGAGAGAACTGGCAGTGAAAAAGCCCTTAATTTGGAAACAAGGATGGCTGAAGTGAAGTGAGAAAGGGGAGAGTAAAAGGTGATGACAGGAGAGCAGTAAGGGATGGAGAGTGGGCAGACCAGGTAGCGCCTGGTAGGACACTATAAGGATGGTGACTGCTACTGTAAGTGAAATTGGGGACCCCCCAAGAGGTTTTGAGCAGAGGAGTGACTTGCTCTGACTTACATTTTAAAAGGGCATCCTGGGTGTTATGCAGAGAATGGGTTGTGGAGGCTGGGTTGGAGGTGGGCAAGAGTAAATCAATAAGGAGACTGTTATAGAAATGTAGGCTAGAGATGTTGGTGGCATGGACGAGCGTAGTAGCAGTTGATGGAATAAGTAAAGATACTAGATAGGGCAGATGGGAATGAGGTGAGAGTGTTCTAGTTAGAGGAAATAGCATGTACAGAGAGTACAAAGGCAACAATAAAGGCATGATGTACTTGGGGAACTGCAAGTAGTCTTAATGGAAGGAAGGGCAAATGTGAGGTGTATGGCAGGAGATGAGTCTAGAGAGGTAGATAGTGGTGAATCCTGTGCCAGGAGAGCTCACTGTTTAGAAGAATCTGTAACAAAGCATAGTTATGCAGAATGTCTTTTGCAAAAGGAATATTCAAACTGGGTTAACTTTAAGAAATACTCATGTTGGCCAATGCTAAAACCAGCTAGTAAGAATGCACCAAGGAACCAAGCAGTATTTTAAAGTGTGTCCTGAAAACTGTCAGGAGGCCTAGCTCTTTCATCTTGTACAGACTAGAGCTCATAGGGAATTCCCTACAACTATCCCTTGCCAGAAGAATCTTGGAGTAAATGCATTGAGGACAGGTAGAAGGCTGGAAGGGGACTTTTTTGACCCAATTGAGCAAAGATTCTTTAGTGTTTGCTAAGTGTTTACAACTGTGCCTAGTCCATTGCCTCAATATTCAAGTTAGAAAAACAGAGAAATTATTTCAGAAAAAAAAGTAAAACAATCTGCTTTTCAATAGCTACCTAGGTTAGCCTTATCTCTTTTAAGGCACGTGTCTAGCTATTCAGTGTCCTCCCGCAGTAAGGCAATTTCTTGTCCAATTCTCACTGTGAAGCATATCTACCTGCTGGCCCGTCTAAATTCCCTCTCTTTTCTGTAGTTTAAATCTGTGTTCCACTCTTCTACTCTCTTCAGAGATGGGGAGTGACTGGTAATGATGAACAAATTGAGAAGGATAAGATAGCACTTTGTGGTCAAGTCTGCACAGCCAAACCGAACTGTAGAAGCAAAGCTAGTAATTGAACAAGGCAGACGAAAAGAAGACACTTTTGTTTTATTTATCCAGATAATGGCCTTATTTCTTTACGTTTCTTTGCTATTTAAGACTCAGTCAGTGAAATGAAGGAAAATATTTTGGTTTCATAGAACACCTTGCAAGGGCTCTCTGAAGTTTAAGAGTTCTCTTTATATTAGCTGTTGATAAATGGGTATATTTGTATATTTGCATACTGACGAGTAAGGAATGAACTAGAAGAACAAAGTTAATTAATACATGTAGTGAATAAAGATAAATGATTACCCCAAAGGTAGTCTGAAAGGGGAAGGAGAATGCTTATTTCATTCATCTTTAAGAATTAAATGCATTATACATGTTATTTATAGATATCTGAGAGTTCATTTATATTTAGAGTAAAGATATTCTTTTTTATTGACTCTAAAGTCAATTCTTATTTCCTGGATATGTCAGTGGGAACTGATCTGGAATTTTGAGATAAATGTTGATTTGTTGTTATTTTAATATATTTTTTGTTATTTCTATATAGGATACACCTGTGAGAATACAGCACGCAGAAAAGGTTTAATCTTTACCACTTACAGTAGTCATTCTAATGGTAAAAGATGGTATCCATCGGATGAATAGGAGGGAATACTGACATAACTGATTTCTGCTACTTCTGGCTCCCTCTGAGTAGAATGAAGAAAAGATGTGTAAAAGCAGGCTGGTAACTTTTGTGCTTATTTTCAAGGCTGGTTTAGGGGTTAGAATTCTGGGATAGGGTCATGGGATTCTTTCTTAGTACTACAGTGATTTTTCAGGCCGTTTGACTTCTGAGTGATCATCTATAAGGAAGATGTGAGAACTGCCACTTGCTCCAATGATAGTATGACTCGAGCATCCAAACTTTCTTGCCTTGGATGATAAATCAATTGAAACAGCCTGTGCAGACTAGAAGGATGCCCTGGTGGCACAGGAGATTATCAGCAATTTAGGCAAATGAAAGCATGTTATCACTGTAATATTTTTGGTATCAAATTGTTTTGAATTCAATAATATTACTGACCATCTTATGATTTGGGTTTAAGCTAAAGTCCCCAGAACTAGTACCTTAATGCACTGGTATCACATGCACCTTAGTAGAGAACACAAATTAAAGGATTTTGTGCTTTTTATATGTTAGTAATGCATTAAAATGCAGTGCTATATTTAGAAATATTTAGAAATAAATGAAGAGGCAGCAAAAACCACTTTGAATACATCTTTGTATGTTCACTTCTGTATCAGAATGACTTCCATCAATCTTTGATTTGCTTATCTTCAGGCTCCCAGAAAAACTGGTGTTTCATTTCATAATATAATTTGAGAAAATTCACAACTCTTAATACTGACATGAAAATGTTTCTGTATAGCAGGAGAAGTAAACTCAAATGCCTCAAATCACCCTGGCCTGAGTATCTTTTCCTTTTTTCCCCTAATTAGGCTTTGGGAAAATGGTGACTTTTTTCTCTTCCCTGCTGTGAAAGTTATGAGATTCTTTTGCTTAAATCACCCACAAGGAAGGCTTGGAAGTTCACGTTCCTTAGAGAGTTGCCAAGTCTGCTAAAGAAGATTAAATGCCCATATCATGCACGTCATATCCTACAGCTAACAACAAGAAAGCAAATGTAGCTTACCCACATCTAGGCAGCTAGCACAGATCAGCCCAGCCTAAGAGGCCTTTCAATTTCATGTAGTGTACCAGCCAAGATATTCACTCAAAAATAAGTAAGAACATCAAAGAGGCATTATATTGCACCTTGGAATATTTAACAGTTTAAACCCTTTTTATGGCTCTGAAACAATGGTTTCTGGGTTGGGGGCAGAGGTATTTGATTCCTGTTTGATTCCGCCTGTTTGCACCATAGAAGATGATTTAGGGCTCCTTGCTTACCTGTGAAGTTGATTTTCAGCAAGTAATCCCTGTACAGCTTCTTCCCATCCACGATCTTCATAGCATCGCAAAGCTTGGTGGTGTTGGGACAGAGGGTGCGCTGCATTTTGTGCAGGGCGTGGGCCATGGCATACACCGCGTTCACTACAAACATGATCTTGGATTCTTGCTCATAGTTGTTGCTGTCGATAGCCAGGTGCTTGTCGCAAGCGCGCCGGTGGTTCCGCTTGTTCTGGAGGCTGCACTGGAATTTCTGCTCCCAGAAGTCCTGGAACCAGGGGTTGCGGTGGTTGTTGTAAGGGTTGAGGCTCTGGAAGTAGCGGTCAAATTGGCGGACAGGTTGCGAGGCCAGCTCCAGGGTGATGGCGCCGTAGGCCACGTGCTCGCTGCCCTTGATGATGCTCTCCTGCGCGCCCCAGCCGTCGCTGGCCACCCAGGTGAAGGAGGCGTTGGCGCGGCTGGCTGCAGCGATGAGCTCGCGCGAGTCGTCACTGCGCATGAAGAGGACCACGACTCGCGCGTTGGGCTTCTGCAGCAGCTCACGGATCACGCTGTCATAGGACTTGCGGATGTTGGAGCGACCTACCTTCTCGGCTGTGGCGATGCAGATGTTGCGCTGGCGGGCTTCCTGCTCGAAGGCCTCGATTCCTGTCTCCCCATAGTCGCCCTCGGAGGCCACAGTGGACACGTAGGTCCAGTTGAAGAAACGCAAGATCTCGGCCATGGCTTTGGCCTGGTAGAAGTCAGGGGGCACCGTCCTGGCAAAGTAATCATAGCGTGACTTGTCGCTGAGTTTGGCGCTGGTGGACGCGTAGCTTATCTGAGGGATCTGGAAGAGGCGTAGCAGGTTTGCCACCTGCGGGAGGGAGAAAGGGGAAGTACCTAGTTTAGAAACCCAGAGGTAAATGAATGGACGTAGAAAATGAATAATACCAGACCTTTTACCCAGCTGCCTTTCAACCTCTATATCGTTAAACTTTTCTTGACACTTTGACAGCTGCTTCCCTGGATACTATATTTGGGATATTAGGGAGCAGGTTCAAAGCAGGTAGGTTATGTTTTGGGAAAAGACTAGTAGAGAAATGAGAAGGCAATCCTCTCTCTCTCCTAGACTTTATGGTAGACCCTGGACTAAGATCAATCCTGTTCAGGTGTCCTTGTGGTGGTTAATTTTCTGGCTCCTGCAAATAGCTCAAACAATGAACTACAGGGAATTGGCCAAATTCGGTTTTTAGACAAGTTGGCTGCAGTTGTATAGAAAGAGCCTGGGTGTTGTCTAATTCTCACTTCCCCCTCTTTTGCTAAAAACGGCAGTCTCTGAAAGAGCTTCATTTGGGAACTGTATGCCACATGGACAGTCCAAATTAGACATTTATTATCTAGGTTAAGTAAAAAAAAAATCAATTCTATTTGGTCCACCCCAAATTTTGGGCATACCCTTTTCTAAACTTCTGAAATGCTTGACAAACATTTTCTTTGTTTTCTTTTTCTTTTTAAAAGTTAGTTTCTGCTTAAACTATGTGAAGAGAAGCATATGAATGCTATTCTTATGGTATTTTTTATTAAAAAGCAAATAAGCAAGTACTGAGAACCTTGTCAAGAAAGAACCATTTACTCCAAAATGTTTAAAGCTTATTCTGAATGAATTTAAATTTCTTTCTTTTTTTTTTTTTTTGCTGAGGAAGATTTGCTCTGAGGTAACATCGGTGCCAATCTTCCTCTATTTTGTATGTGGGTTGCCGCCACAGCACGACCGCTGATGAGTGGTGTAGGTCCTCACCCAGGAACCAAGCCCAGGCTGCCAAATGGAGTGTGCTGACCTTAACTACTAGGCCAGGGGCTGGCCCTGAGAATTTAAATTTCTTATAATTCACCTATCAATAATATTTCACTGTTTTTATTTATTACAGAATAAAAAAGGAAAGTGACACTAGCTTACTAAGGAGCATTTTGTGCATAGAGTATTTGCATAAATATATATTTTAAAATATCTACACAGATTATTTGTGTATCAAATAATAAGTTTGTTTTTATTTTTCCTCGCTACCTCTCATATTCTGAACACTTCTGTCTTTATACTGACTTTAGTTAAGTTACATAATATACTAAGTGGACTTTAATCAGAAACAACACTGAATATTCTGAAGCACTCTATGAGTACTTTGAAATTTTCCTTCTGGAAATTGTGGTTTCAGGGTTATATTTGACATGTAGGAAGCACAGCTTGAAATAGGCAGCTGTTAGCAAAGAGCACAAGTAACATAAAACAACTGACATCTGAATCCTGATTAATCATCATTTCATCTGGTAAAGGAAACCAACAGCCAAGTTCATACACAGCCACACAGCATGTTCTTGGAGATCTGGCCTGCTATTAAAACCAACAGAGCTACCGAAAATGTTTTCTATATCTTTTCAAATCCTGGTACCTCTCACTTAGCTACAAATAGAACAGCTAGAAAATCTGGCACTAAGAATGCAATATAATGCAAATTTAGGATCCAAATCTTTCTTACATTTGGTGAAGACTTTTTTTTTTTTTTAATATTCAAGGATACGAGTGAATTTTGGGGAATAGAGGTAAATAGATGGTTGGGTGGGTGGGTGGATGAAGGCTAGTATACCATTTATTTCTTCAGTCCTCAGGACCAGGAGACCCTGGACAAAATGGCCTATACTGATTCATTTGACCATAGGAGTCTTGCTTGTTTACTCAGCCTGAGTGAGATGGCACTGAGCCAGAACTGTCATTACTTCTGTTCTGAGTACCTGGTTTCCTTTGGATTTATGTACCACTGTGGCAGACTGGTGATAAGAGCCCTGTCTGTGCATAGGCTTGGTCTGATTGTAGAGTTTCTGGGTAGCACTGGAGAGGCCATCTCTTCTTGATGCTATAGTTTTCTCATCCTCAAGTTACATTCATTAGGACCTGAACCTCTCCAGGAGGCACAGAATGAAAGGACCTGAAAGATGCCCAGAGACGTAATTTTCTGGCAGCTAGGCACTACAGTGGAAAGATCCTAAACTGCTGAAACTTTCTTCTCCCAGAGGGGTACAAGTCATGAGAAGCTCTTGTCTTTTGACTGATAGGATCCTTTGACTTCGTGTCTTTCGTGTCTATCTTTCTAGGATATCTGAGAACAACTTACAAACAAGGCAGGCTATCCAAGAGAATGAGGTAGGCATAGAATATGGCAACATGGGAAAGATTCTCTGTACTGGGAAGAGGTACCATGAACTGTAGCATGTGCGGGAAGGTGGGGGTTAGAATAAAACTGCAATTATTGCCCTCATTTTAAAGATACTATCTATATGTGTGTGTGTCTCTGTGTATTTGTGTCTTTCATGAGGAGACTACAACCTACTCTAGAAAAAGGAGGCACATTTGGTGAGCTGAAACATGAGAATGGAACGCTAATAAGGAAGTAAGTATAATCTCAATTGTATCACCTGCATTGAATCATCGGACAAAGTGTTGAAACACTTTTATCATGGTGAGCCATTCCTTCTAAAAATTCGTTTCCTTAGATTATAAGAGTAAAAATGCTTCATGTAAAAAGGAAACACCACAGAAATCAGAAATTATAAATCTCTCTTCCTTTCCCTCCCTTACTCACCCCAATCTGATTTCTAGAGAAGAATAAAGGTCATAGTTTGGATTATGCATTTAAAAAATGTATTTATTCTGTTGTAAAACCAGTTACCACTGTACTAGTGTTTATATATAGTTTTTTTCCTTTAATTTTCACAACAGCCTTTTATGATGGTTACTATTATCTGCATTTTAGAGATGTAAAAACTGAGTTCTGTGAGATGAAGAAACGTGTTCATAATCGTACGATTAGAAAGTCGGGGCAAAATCAAGATTTAGAAGCAAGTCTTTTGACTTTAAGCATCATGGCTCTCCTCTCCTAGCTTATTGTCTGCCCTCTCCTGTGTGACTGTGAATCTGAGGTTCAAAGCACAGAAAGGCAGGTAGGAAGAAGAGGAGAAAGGAAGCGAAGCAGCGATGTGGTGCACACTGTGGATTGCCTAAGTGCTATTAAGAGAAAATTTCTTTTTAACATAAAATTTAACACTAGGGTTAGAGGATATCCAGAGAGTTATCAGCTGGATGTTTCTTGTTTCATTTGTCTGAAAATTGGGCATCTAAAACATTCCTGTCTTGCTTTATTGGCCATATGGTTTCTCTGAGAAAGCATGAGAGAAATAAGGAGGACTCCTACATTGGACATCATTTTAAAAATAAAAGAAGAACCATTTTAGGATGGGGAAGTAATGTGAAATTTTGGAGGAAAGTTGCCCAATTATATTATTAGTAGGAGTGGAGGAAGGAAAAACAGGATCCAGTTATATCTGCTTTAGTAAAAAACATTTTAAAAGTATAGAGATACTTCTCATACTACTATTCACAATACTTCTCTCAAAAGTAGAGAGACTCTAAAGAGCTTAAGCGAGAGAGGAAGACCTAAAAAACAATTCAGACAATACAGAATAGTCTCAACAAGACAGAAAGGCAAAATCTCCAAAGAGGGCACTGCGTTCCTAGGCTGCACTGGGCATTTGAATGTTAAAAGAACTAGTGACAAGGGCTGGGTGCTCTAGGTGTGCTGGGTTCTTTGTGTCCCCATGGACAACATAAAATATCTACGTGAGGCTATAGTAATTAGGGAGTCTACAGTACAGAACGCAAAAATGGAGCAGAGTGATTTTTGTTGTTACTGTTTTGTGTTAAAATTATGTTTCAGGGGAAGATGTGGTGGGAAGAGAGAGCATCACTGGATGGGGAAGTTGGTGCCAGGTGAGTAAATGAAAGACACTGTCCAGTCCTGCTTGCTTCCTCATTCTCCCCAGTGAGAATGTTTCCTAACCTGGAAATGGTAATACAATAATACGAAAAAGTTATCTCACACCAAAAGAGGAGAAAAGACTGAAAGAAAAGCCCATAATCATATTAATTGGTTTGCCTCCAGTTCTGGGTTCTGGAAGAAATCACAGATTAAATTATGGAATCGCTATCAATAATCTTTGAGAGCTCAATAATGGAAGGACTGCCAGAGAGTGAAAGGGGAGGAAGAAGAGCATATTAAGGAAATATAAATCAAGAATAAATATAAATCTATAAGCATGATATATTTTTGTAACTTTCTAGAACAGAGTTTTCTAATACAGAGCATGCAAGCACTGAGAAATAAACAAGGCAATTACTAGAAATCAGCATGGAGTCACTAAGAGTGAATTCCGTTAGAATCTTGTCAACATTAGTTGAACCGTTTAGGGAAGAGTTGGACCAGGACTTCAACAAGGTGTTAGTGACATTACTTGGACTCTTATGGAAAAGGGAAAGTGATAGGAGTTGAATGGCAAAGTTAAATATATTCAAAGAGAACAACTTAAAAGAAAGTCTGTACGTAGTGCTCAAGTAATATTAAATTTTTATCAATGACTTTGGAAAAAATATAAATAAGCTACAAGATCATTACATTTTAGAGCTGGAAGGAACCATGAAGATAATCTAAGCCATTTTCTTTATAGGTGAGGAAACTGAAGCTCACAGAGTGAAATGACTTTCCAAAATTTGCACAACCATTAAGTGGAAAAGCCAAGATTAGAGCCTTGTCTTTTGATATTTCCAAAGGACTGGGCTTTCTCTCTGGCAATAGTTACATAGGGAGAGATGTACATTTATGGATTTAAATTAAAATTACACAAGTGAAGAATGAAGAAGAAAACTAGGGAAGAATGACGTTACAAATGCGAAGTTGAATGTTGCAGAACTCCACCAGAAATCCAAAGGTGACTAACATCAGAGAGGGCTTATTCAGTCATTTGCTCTCTTTAGATTCCAATTCAGAATTCCTCAAAAATGAACAGAGGACTCTCTCATAGTCTTCCTATCTCGAAGTTACTCTTTTCAGACTACCCTTTTTGGGAATCCTTTTAAAGATCCCTAGTAGTTTTAATAGCCCTAATGTTTTGTGCCAGCTACTGTTCTGTTGTACATGTATGATCTCCTTTGATCCTCATAACAATCTAATGAGGTAACTACTACCACTATCCCATTTTATAGATTGAGGAACTGAGACACAGAGAATGGAGATAGAGACAGGATTTGATCCCAGGCATTTTGGCATTACTCACTATGCTTAACTTCCCAGACTTATTCAATCCACTCTGTAATCCAAGCCCTTAACCTCTGCCAAATGTGATTCTTCTCACTATGCTGCAGCAATGATATATTTCAAATTATAGCGTTTGTCTTTTTTAATTTCTGAAGACATAAGCTTCTTGATTTGAGGACCATGAGCTATCATTCCTTGTTATGAAAAGTATACTTTTTCATTTGTCAGTCTATACTTTGCAGTGGCTCTATAAACATTTGTTTACTGACTGACCATCTACAAAGATAGCAACAGTTGTCCAAGAATCCACTGGGAAATTTCACCTGGGAGGTTGAAAGCTTCAAGCTATAAATACCATGATCAGGTTTGGCTTTATGATTTATATGAGAAACACAATGACTTTATGGCAGAGCATGTTATTTCCTGGGGCCTGAGAGGCTGCATGAAGCTTTGGCAGAAACCCTTTCCACAGGTAGCACGTACTATAGTTTCATATTCAATGTTTAAACATGTTGTGGTATCCATTTTCTGGGTGTTTTGAATTTATCCAGAACAAGGTATTGCTGTGTTTTCATTGTAACCTCTCAAGCCACAAATGTGTTGACTGTTTTTGGCTTGAGGAGAAATACTTAGAATGTTGGACTTGGCCAGGTACTATTATGTTTTCCAGCAGATGCTGTGTCTAAAATGAGTATCTTTGTCTTTTCCCCATTTTTGTAGTTGTAAGTTGGTATTATTTAGGATGGGCTTCACCTGCAGTAGTTCCAACAAACCAATGTTAACATGTAGAATGTCTGCCACCATTTTCCCGTTATTTTCCCCTTCAGATGAATTCAGCTCTATATAGTTTCCTTGGTTTACTATATTCTTAGGTCTGGATGCCTTTGCATATGTTGTTCCTTCTGCTTAGAGTGACCTTTACCACCTGTCTGCTCAGCTAATCTACTCAAGGGCCCCTTCTCTGAGAAACTTCTCTTGACGCCTCACTTCATGCTGAATTGTATGCCCATTTTCTGAGACTCTTTACTCCTTTATATTTTTCCTTTATGGCACAAGTCAAAGTAGATGGTAATTTCTAGATTATTCACTGCTTCTTCTACTGGAGTGAAAACTCTTAAGGACAGGGAATGTGCATTGTTAATCTGTTTTCTCAATGCTTTGCAGATAACAGAGGTGCTCCATAATATTTGTTAAATGAATGAGTTGATGAATAAATGGTTAGTTTGCTACTCTCCCATGTAACCTTTTCTAATTACAAGGATAGGTTTCTGTGGGGAAAAAAATAGCTGGCCCCCAGCAGGCAATACAAAGCTACTCTCAAACACTACTGATAAGAAATTTGCTATGCAATGTGGATCCTTCATTAATTGTATTCAATTTTTCACCAAAATGAGATGACACATAAGACAAAGAATTGGCTTAGACCTTTAGGAATCTGAAGCAAACGTTTTCATACCATTAAAACCAATTTTTCCAAATTATCTCTGTGTAACTACCTAGGAATATAAAAAAGGAAGTCAGTATTATACCAACTGAAGCTGACCATTGTATCAGTGCCCTTTAAGTTAGAAAACTGGCTTTTTGTTCTAAGCAAAACAAACTAAGGGCCTTATCCGTGAAGCTTGAGTCCTCAAACCACATATACCTAAAGTAGGAGTCATGTAAACATATACCTAAGGCAGGCTTCACCAAATGAACTGATACTAAGGTCTGCTGGTAAGGTAAGATTTTTCTGGAGACAAATGCATTATGTACAAGGTATGTAAGCAGCCAAACACTCAGAGCTCACTTCAGTTGCTCACTTATTTTTCTTGCTTTGGGAATGTCTAAACCTTTGCCTTTCCCACAGTCAATAGCTAATGTGGAGTGATGCTACTGTAGGCATCAAAACCATCCTTATTCACTTGTGGGAATTTTGAGTTGAGGACCAATTTATTTGGGAGTTTTACTTCTCCCAACATTTTTTAGCAAGTCATGGGAAATCTTTTTAAGATTTCAGGTGTCATGCTTCATTTCAATGATGCTCTGATCATGGGAGCAAAAGCACATGAACTACAGGGAAAAGCCCAGGTAGTCTACTCTTTGATGTTGTGAAAAAAGGGAATATGAATTGGAAATTTCAGAGTCGTCAGTGAGCCTCCACATCAGTCCTGTTGCCACTCTTCCTTTGGGAAGTCCATGATGTACCCATTTCAAGCATGAGCTTTATACCTTCTGTGGTGACACAATGCCAAATATTTCTTTCAACAGAAGACAAAAAGAAGTATCCAAATTTAGAGTCCAGCAGAAATAAGTTTCCCACTAAAGTGAGAATTCTTTTCAGAACTTTCATTGTTATTGGCTTCTGAGACATGCTAATACATTAAAGGGAACAACAATAATTGGTTTTATGTGGACCTATGCTTAGCTACAAAAATTCCAGATGGCCAAGGGGCATCAAGTGCTTACTTTCCAAGAAAAGTGCTGTCTAGAGAGCTGAACAATATACATTTGAAAAATAAGGTATTGCTGCTGTCCTGAGAATCAGGACATTCAATAATAACCTGCCTGGGTTTGCTTTTGCATTCTGTGCTGTTCACATATCTCTTTGCGCTTGCTTTTTAAGAATAAGCCTACACCTTTAATTATGTTATCACACATGTGGTGCTTTGCATGAATGCTTTGTTTCGTTCTTTTAATTAAATGCTTATATATCCTGGAAGAGAACCACTGAGTGCTGTACTTTGAACCATCTGCTACCTCATGACCCATATTACATAAAGCAAGTCCTAAAAGTTGTGCAATAAGAGACCTCAGTGATCCTCCTATTCAGATTGATCAAGTTGCACTGTTAGCTGTAGAAAATCCCCGATTGGCTTGTATTTTAAACTGGAACTGGATATGGTATATAGTTGAGAAACTGCCTGAGGAATTCAAGCTGCTTACATCACATCAGTTATCTGCCCATAAATGATGCCAATCATATTGTTATTGAAGAAAGGATTAGTCACTTTTTTTTTTGGACCACACTACCTACAGCACATCTGGGAGCATTTCGCATGGAAACAGTTGACTGGAGCCCATATATGAAGGCTAGAGATTAATCTAGATTTAGGAGACCATAAAATAGAGTGTAGCAAATGCCACTTTACTCAGTATAATCTACAAAAGTCACTGATTCTTACATGCCATGAGTCCAAAAAATACTCTAGTCAAAGATTCATATTGCCATTCCGTTCAACAGCATGTCTCAGTCCCAATTATTTTGCATGGGCATTCCAGACAAAGGACTCCTTAATCATGGCAGAAACTTTCAAAAATGGCTCAAAGTAACCCTGATTTCTACGCCAACCTCTCTTGAAATCATTGCACTCAATACCTGTGGTTTGCAATCCATATAACACTTTGTTTCTTCGTTTGTGACTCAGGGATTAATGAATAGCAAGGCTATCCATTTTGGCATTTTCATAGCTCATCACTCAGACTGAAATAATATTCAGACCACATAGGATTCCTCGAATCACATTTTTTTCAGGAGACTGGCATTATAAGACATGTCAGGTTTCTCATCATGACAGTGCCACTCCACATTTGACAAGTATGTGTCTTGCTTCTTTACTAACAGGACACTGTCTCAGGAATAACTTTGTTTCCCTACCCAGATTTACCAGGTACCTAGAAGAGGAACAAGAAGGTGTTTTGCCCAGTGAATTAGTCTGCATCTGATTTTTCCTCCTCCACCCATGAATTAATTTTCAAGAGAAATCATAAAACTGAATTGATTTGGGTTCCAGTCACTAACAATGGGATCAGAAGGTCTGTATCATATCTGGTCCTTCTTGCGTTAGTGTTTACCAGCAACACCTGCAAAAGCATGACTCCCAGGGTGACTTGACACCAACAGATCTGTTGGAAACATGTCCTTTAGTGCCTTGGATATTGATTTTTGACAATGCCTCTTGAGGATTAACAGAGCCACTGGTTGAATTAGTCCATATTTTTCTGTGGACCCTGAAGTCACTTACTTAATAATATGACAAATATAGTCCTATCCTCATTGGCTGTTAACCAAAGGCCAAAAGCTGTTGAGTATGCACGGGGGGAGCTGAGGGCCGTAGTCTAATATTTTAAAAATGATTTTTATTTACTTCTGAGGGCCTGTGGCAATAATTTAGGGCAGAAGGATATATACTATATTATTTGTAGCAAATAGAACTGTTATTCATAGTTTTCCTATTAACTCTTCATTTTGCTTCAACAGGGCTGTGAGGTACAAAAGCAAATAGTACAGCGATTCAGTGCACAGGATCGGAATCAAACAGGCTGACTCTGGAATCCCAGCTCCTTGTCTCTCTAGCTATGGGACCCTGTCAAGTTATTTTAATTTCTTAAGCTTCAACTTTCCTCATCTGTAAAAAGAGAATAACAGTAGTCCTTGGCTTATGAAGTTATGTAAGGATTAAATGATAACACATGTCAAGCACTTCACTCACTGGCTGGTACTAGTAAATGCTCAAAAAGTGATAGAGATGATGATAACATCTAATCCAGCAGTCATTCATTCAGTAAACTTTGATCAATGCCAATTATACAAGGCACTATTCTAAAATGTAGGTTTTTCTAATATGAGTAATGTACCCCCACTATCTTCCAGGAAGTTATAGTCTGGCGGGAGACAAAGAAACATACCAAGGATAAAATTTTGGGGTATATGTATACATATTTATACAAAAACACAGGGGAAGGAGCAACTAATTATGCTCAGGTGAGTCATGGCAGGCTCCTATGTAGAGGTAACACTCAGGCTTGAACTTGAAGAGTAAGTGAAAGTTTACCAGGCAGAGAAAGGGGAAAGGAAGTTTGTAGGCAGAAGGAAGAACACAGAGACAGAGATGGGAAAATGTGCATTTGCTTTAAGAGTATGAGATGGTGTTATCAGGGTATCCAGTGCCTTGCAGGGATGAGTAGGCTAAGGAAGAATAGAGGGACTGGGCTAAACTGCTAAGGATTTTATATGCTATGCTAAAGATTTTGAATTTTATTCTTTAAGAGATAAAAAGACATTAACACTTTTTAATTAAGGGAATGACATGACTAAGGTTATATTTTAAAAGGACTAGTGGATGATGTCCAATTTGAGAAAGTCAGACAATGGTAATCAGATGGACAAAATACTCCTTCTGACTTAGGCTGTGAGTTCTTGAAGAGATCATGTAATCCCAATAATAATAATAAAGTTAATAATAGAAATGTCAAGACTGGAGATTTAAAGAAAAATTTGAGTCCACTTAAAACCATTTATGTGGTTGGTAGTAATTACTCAAGTACTTATGACTTAATTTGTCCTCCTGTTTGTGTCATTACAGGTCACCTTGAATCCTTCTTGGAAGGAAGCAGGTCATAAATAATACTAGTTGTTGGAGACTGTAGAGAGGCTCTAGAAGTCTTAAATTCCTGGAAACATCACAGGAAAGATAACATAAAGACTTTCTTTTGCGTAGAAATAAAACCTGAGAGTTAAATAGCCATTGATAACAGTTGAAATTTGCTGTATAGCACCAAACTGCATAGTTTATTGTTGCATTTCTTTAAATCTTATATAAATGATAGTCCTTAAAATTACTGTGTAAACATAGGTAAGATGTGTTTAATGCATATGTGTTGTTTTTATTTCTATGGAATTACTTTTTCACAGGAAAATTCTGAACCAGTTGTAGTTTATGTGGTCAATCACATCTGTTTCCACATTGGGAGCTTAATTGCCTGGTTTGTATTCGATGAGACCTCATTGTGAACCTAATGGCAGCTACCCAAATTGGAGGCGTCTTGCCTGGGAGGAACCAACTAGTCCCTGGGGTGCACGCTCTGCAAATTCAATCCTATTAAGTGATGGCAAATGTCTCAAGATGCTTTGCCACTCTGACCAGTTGGCAAGGAAATCTGGTCTATATTTGGAACATAATTTTTGAAGGTGTTGCTTCCCTTGTATTCTCCCCTCTGTTGCAGTTCCCTCTGTGGGAATGTAAAGTCAAGTAGCTGGCAAGAATCAAGACTTTGTCACTGGTAACAGAGGGATTTCCATAATATACCAGGTGGTGATGTCAAAAATAGCGACATCACAATTTTAGTGTTCAAAGTCCCACTGATATACTGCCTAGAGTAGCAACGTTTGGTGAGAGTTTAACTGCAGGTGTTTTTGGAACACTATGCTTAAATTTCTGAAGTCCACTAATTGGAAAATACTCTGGAAGTTTTCGACCGCATTTTTCATGGACTGGTAAAAGCATTTGTACTACATTAAATCGATGGACTTTCATTATTATAAACTGCTAAGTGGTGGCTCCTTCCATATTGAGAAACTGAGCCTTGTACATATTGATCCATTAAAAAAGCACATATTTAATGGTAATTTGGAAAGAGAACTTTGTGTTGTCAAAGCAAAATCATATCTTAGGTTTAACTAAAAGTGTCAGGAATCCTATTTCAATTAGTTTGCCTATTAATCTATAATCATAGCATCAAACACTTGCTGATATCTCAGGAATATCTGCATTCCTAGTTTTTCATCTTATGACCTCCATCATAGACATGTGACCTCACCAGAAGCTGGTTCTCAGCCATGGGCCATTCTAATGCCCTGGGGACAGTGGTCCTGATAGTAACCTCTTGTTTTCATAAGAGTAGTTTCCAAATAAACATATGACAGAAGGAGAATTAATTAAGGAATAAATTAACTCCAAAGCAAAGGAAAAAAAAATAGTGCATCTTAGATAATTACCTCTGGTGAGAAATTTCTACAGTGAAACAATGTTAACAAAATCATTTTTAAATTGCTGTTGCTACTGCCTCCCTCTATATGATAAAGTCCTTGAACAGCATTGCCCTTTTCCTGAGGAGGGGAAGCAGGAGCGGTGGAAGGAGGTTTCAGAACAATCAGCTTTGTGAGATTGCTTTAGAAGGAAAAGTCTGGGAAGGAAAAAATAAAAAGATTCTAATCTAGATAACTTTTGAGTTAGATTTTTCTGAAGCTTGGGCTGTGTGAGGGGGTGATCAGGAGAGCAGTATGGGAGGCAGGGTTTCTGGATTCTAATGTTGATTCCACTGCTTGTAAAGTGGTAGAAACTTGAACTTGGTACTTGACCTTTATGAACCTCAATTCCTCTTGGAACTGTTCCTCTGGGACAGGAGATGTTAAGTAGTAAAAACAAACAAAAAAAACTAACAGATTATATCTACTAAAATCTAAAATGAAGAATGCTCATTATGTGTGAAACACTATTTTCACTGCTTTTCATATGTTTTCTCATTTAATTCCCACAGTAACCCAATAAGAGAAGTACTATGAATACCTCCATCTTAGCCAACACAAAAGAGGTAGTGAAGCGTTAATAAGTCCTGGTCAGTCTGCACCCAGAGTTTTAGTCACTGAGCTGAATTTTTCAAGAAAGGCACACTAAAAGTGTATAGTTGTAGTGTATCCATGCTATGATCGTTCTGTTTGCAATAGTAAACTCGCCAAATGCAACTACCATTTTTACTTTTCTGATGATAGACATATGAGCAAATGGATTTCTAATGCCATCATTCTGTTCTCCTTAAGGACAGGATGATGTTTCCTTCTTTTGTGTTAACTCCAAGCGCAGTATCTGGCATAGTTGGCACTCTGCATTTTCTTTATGTGGAGAGACTGCATACAGCTAGATTACAGTGTGGACAGGGCTCTAACCTTATCTGGAGTGGCCCTGGGTGCCCAGCCGTGTTGAGTCTTGCATAGTCGTCTCTGGAGTAGTCAGTCTAAGGACAGATGGAGTGGAACCCTTAGAGCCGCTCTCAAATCAAGGTCTCTTGTGAACACGTGTAGGCAGTGGAGGTGGGGAGGATGGGGGGACTTTTGTTCCACATGCTCACTTTGCTACATCTTCTGTCTTTTGTATCAAATCTAGTTTTCCATTGTAGGAAAAGTCTGATTTTTCATTTATGAATATCCAGACTGATCTAGAATAGGTAGGTCATGGTTGTGGTCTCCAATCCAAGGGTTATTTAGACATTTCAGCCTTCTGGACATGTAGCAGGGTATCATTCCGTTAATTCAATTAATTCAAAAAGCATTTACTGGTAGAGGCATTTTTCTAGGTGCCCTCAATACAAAGACAAAAAGATGTGGTTCCTAAACTCAAGTAGCTTATAGTTTGGAGGAAAATAGATATGCAAATGAACAGTTACATTTAATAAGATAGAAATGGAGGTGTGTGTTTATGTAGTGAGAGCTTGGGAAAGATTTCTCAAAGGGATAGGATTTGAGCTGAGAACTGAAGGAGAGAAGGATTTGGCAAGGCCTACAGACAGCTAAAGGACGTTACATTCCAGGTGGCAGAAAGACTATGTTCTCTCTTTTATGAAAGAATGTGCAGATACTATCCAGTAGACTATAAGAAAGCAGCTTTCCAAGGAGCCTTCAAAGACAAGTTTCTGTTTACACAGATCTAAGTCTTTTTCCTGTTTGACTCCTTTACTTTCTGCTAATTCTGTTATTCTCTTTAGTCTCCTAGTGCTTATGTTATCGATTGATACTCAGGTCCTATACTTGTACCTGTTTTATGTATGGACTTGATATTTCCTAATTGCTTATACATGCCTCAGGGACTACTATTTATAAATTTTTAGATGTCTGCTATTTTTAAATTTTGTTTTGTATTCTCTCTGTTCCACGTTACCCAGGCTTTACACCATAGTGTTCTTGCTGTACCTAAAATATATATACTTAATAAACCATTATTTTCTGGTGAAAAATGACTTTGTGAGTGCCTTAGTTGTAAAATGTAGGTAAATGAGATACTCGATTCATCAAATTCACAACAATGCTGCCGTAATCAGATGAAATGGCAATTGACTGAACTTCTTCAAAGTGATTCTGATGGAAGAGAGCCTAGGATTTATTTTCTTCATGTTTTAGATTCCTTTGTAATCACTCCTGTCCTAATAGTAGGGTATTTTGCTTGAGCACCATGTAATTGTAAAATTAAGAAATCTTCTTAAATGCCATATAGTTCTAGTACTAATATGTTTCTTCAGTCTCCTCAATCATTGGCCACCTTTTACTTGAACAGCTCCAGTGACATAGGACTCACTTTCTTATATCCCCCTCCTTTCAGACTACCTATTTCATAAGAACTCTTCCTTATGTTGGCCCTAAATATGCCTTACTTTAAATCAGTGATTGTCAATGGGAAAGGAGTATAATTTTCTAATTTGGCAATCTATGGAAACATTTTTGGATGTCACAACTTGAGCAGCTGCTGGCATCTAGTCTAGTTCGTAGAGGCCAGCAATGCTGCTAAGACATCTTACAGTGCACAGGGCAGCTCTATGCAACAAAGGATTATGCAGCTGAATAGTGCCAAGGTTGAGAAACTCTACTCTAGAATCAATTTATTTATCCACAAAAAAATATTGACTTTTCCATTCAGTAGTCTATCTGATTCTTGGGCACAGCTAACCAGATAAAGGCTTTTGTACCTCCAAGTCCTTCAACTATTTTTCTGATGCTCCTATAATCAGAGCAGCAATTCATGTGTGACTTCTCCAAAGCATTTGAATTTAAAGGAGGAACGAATCATGGAGGGTGGGCAGTGCTTAATACAAATTGACCAGTGGTGGTCCAGTTTCACACTGTGGAATCAAGTTGGGGAGGAATAACAGAGTGGTGTCTTTATGTGCTGTTCCCCTGATCCCATCAAGATAAAAATCTGTGAAACATACTGCAAGGAATTTAGTTTAAGGAGTTATCCCTCTCAGAGACATGATGTAAGCAATCCATGGCATGTCCAAATCCATGTCATGATAAACAATGCTATGGTGACCATCTTCCAGGATTAGAGGCTTCCTAGGATGTGGATATTGCTCAAAAGTTTCTAAAAGAGTCTGATTATACTAGGGATGGCAAAGAGGTAGGAAGTTCCTTTTAAGTCTCTCTCTGCCCTTTCTATGAGCTTAGCTTTTCGATGCCATCTAATCTAAATCCTCACTTGTTGCTGAGGTCATTTTAACACTCATGGACACAACCATAAGTGGGTCAACTTATACTTGTCATGTTCCAGCTAAAATTTGCTTCGGCTAGTCAAGAAAGACTGAGGAAATGAGACATCCTTGGAAAAGAGTGAGAGATGTTTTTGGAACATTTCAAGGGACATTTTGACTGGTCAACTTAGGAGCTCAAATTACAGTCTATCTGAAAATTCAAAATCATAAAAACCGCTTCACAAGAAGTACCATGTAGACAACTGCCTAGCTAAAGCCAACTGGCTTGATTTTCTTCTGGAATAAATACTATTTTCCCTGAAGTGGGTGGATTTTTGCAGGCTTATAAAGGGGAGCAGAATACAGTCTTAAAAATGCTTTGAAAAGGAACTTGTTCACCAGAGGAGGTGAATAGACCCCCATGTATATTTGCTAATAAAAAAGGATTTTGATGCTAGCTTTCATTGATTACCAAATTAAGAAATCAATACTGTTGCTTTATAAAAGGGACCCCCACAGAGTGGTTTGTCTTACTTAATAAAAGCTTTGGGAAAATAATTATCCAAGTCTTTATCAGTGGTGATACAGCTTAACCCAGCAAATCATTAATAATTTCTTCTTTGGAGAAGTGGGGAAGGAGGAGGGCAAAAGGGGTGACAGGACACATGCATATGGCGATGGATGGTACTTCGTCTTTGGGTGGTGAACATGATGTAATCTACACAGAAATTGAAATATAATTATGTACACCTGAAATTTATATAATGTTATATGCCAATGTTACCTCAATAAAAAAAAATAGAATTTCCCCTTTAATGCAGTTTTCACTGTCTGCAAACAATGCCTATTGTATGAACCAACACAGCAAGGGGTGTCTCCTCTGCTGACCCCCGGGGAGAATTCTTCTCCTTTCATGGGAAGATAATGAAAGAAGAGAAAGCTGAAGGGAAAGTGCCTCCTGAAGTCATCCTGCCAATAAAGCAATACAGGCCCAAATGGGGAGATTATAAGATCTAAACTGACCTAACCACAAAAGGGAAGATGCTCAAATATTATAATTCTCTAAAATGCTCTCTGTCACCAGGCAATTTTGTGACTGAAAACTCTGTGCTCTGGTTTGGAAATGGATGCTACAGTTACATGATAGGAATTTTTAAAATTGTGTGGTGGATTTCTACTAGTACATTTCTTCTACTTCTTTCTTCACCTTCTTTCTTTCTCCTGCTCAGTTCAAGCAAAGACGCTTTCCAGTAAATATTCAGGAAGTCATAAGAAGTCAAAAATGAATGGCAGAGTTGACTGACATGCGTGGATCTTTGTGGCTACCTGCTACACGCTGTTACCATGGTTACCAGATGCCAGACTATATGATCAGAATCAGTCCAGGAGAAGTAGGTGAGTGTGAGAGGTACCTCAAAACATCCTTTCTGCTAAGACGTTTCTGTCATTAATGTACAAAAGTGCCTTAAATTCACCATTAGGAATTTATTGCTTTGGATTGCTTTTGACAATTTTTTAGAATTCTTATTAAAAGACAGATAAGTATTTAAAAAATGACGCTTAAATTCCTAGCCATATAAGAGCCTCCTAAGACCTCTTTTCGTTCATGATGCCTAGCTGAAAGCAGGACCCTGTAGGGAAAGGTTCCTTGGAAGGCTGCCTCGAAGTCAGTGTATAGACACATTGCTCCACCTCCCAGCTTACCTCGGCCTAGACCAGAGTGTGGCCTGAGCTTGAGCAGTCAGGACACCTGGGGGCCACAGAGGAAGGAGTGAAGCCCTCTCCCTCCCTTCCTCTCCAGCTCACCCCCTTACTCCTGTCAAGGTCTTTGTCCTCTTGTACGTGGACACCTACCACAAGTTTCTGATCAGCCTCTTCAGACAGCGTCTCATTCACACTGTGGCCCAATTAGTCTTCCTCAAATACAACTTTCTATTCTATCAGTCATTCTCAAAATCTTTCTGTAGGTCATTGTTACCTCGTGAACCACGTGAACATATTCTGATTTGTAGTCAGTTATTTCATGGTAGTATTGTACCCATTGCCAAATTTCAAGTTCCTTGAGGTCAAGCCTGTGTTCTCTACTACTTTAGTGGTCTCTCTAACCCCTGCATCAGTACAGGACACACAGAAGGAGCTTTATACAGGCTGACTTGCTGAAGAAACACGTGGGGGAGGGAGCAGCAATGACTTCATGGGACAGCCTCTTCATGGGAAGACCGAGGAGTTGGTTTTAGATGTGGCTCTTCCACTGACTTTCTATAACTTTAGGGACATTATAGTTACCATTTATTCAATCTATTAGTTTTTTGGTGATGTGTTTCCCACAGATTTTCTCAATTTAGCCTCTCAACAATTTTTTAAAGTAGATGCTATTTTCTTTATTTTACAGATAAGCTAGTAAATGGTGGAGTTGGAATTCAAACCCAAGTCTTTCTGATGCTAAATTCTATACTATTTTCAGTAAAGCATGATAATTTTGGTTTCTTTATTTATACTGTGAAGACAAAAACCATATCAGCATTTGTGACTTTATGGTGATATGGACCAAATGAATGAAATAATAAAACAGATTCTTTGCTGATTAAGAAGTGGCTTCTTTCCTTGTAAACAAGTATGGAGTTTTAATAGCCCACATTTTTTTTTCTAAAACAATCCAAACTCTTTTGAGGAGTATATAGGTAATAGAAGAGTAAAATTAAATTAAAAAAATATTTGTCTGGCACGGTTTGTTAATTACTTTGGATAAATAGATATTTACACATCTGCTGTAGAGTGCTATTTACTACACTGGGAGAAACTGAGATCAGAAAGGCATATATGCAATCCTTTGTTGGTGGTAATAGTGGATACAATATAAATATTTATGAAATGTTTAGCCCTCATCTGGCAAAATTTTTGAAGTATGACAGATACGTATTTTTAATTCTCTCTTCTCAAATAGCAAATTCCATCTCTCCTGATCCAAGAATAGAGATAGTGGAAAAATTAACATGATGTGCTTGGGGATGTGCAATATTTTCTATCCATCTAATGAACTCAAAGGGTGTTTATGAAAATCCAATTATCCTAATTACTCATAATATGAGTGTGTGCTCTGAAGAAGGAAAGAAATTTGAAATAGCTCATTTAGAACAGCACAGAATTGTACGTAGAATTTTAAATGCCATGAATCTGGCATATAGAGATAAGGTTATTCCAATGTGAATAGAGCCAATTTAAGTGGTTTGTGACATAGACAGACAGCCTGAGTATTATATGACTTCCTTTAGTGCTTGGGACTTTGATTATAGTAATTTGATATGAGGCAAAGTATATAACTTTTAGAATCATGGACTTTTATTACTGTGACATTAGTGGTCTCACCAGAAAAATGTTGAACTTCAAGTAACGTATAGAAATCTTATGGGACAGTTGAAAGAGCGCAAAAGTAGAAAAGATCTATCTGAGTTCTCGTGCTACCTACCAAAGAGGGTTTGCATGATATCAATTTGTCTGGGGCTTGGGAAGATGAGAAGGTTGAGTTTGATGATCCCTCAGCATTTTCCATCTCTCAAATTCTGTGACCCTGTAAGTGGGCATTGCAAGAGTTTCAATAGTATGTTCCTGCTTTCCCTAACAAAATTATGAGAGCCAGTTATCAGCTTTTCATCTAGTTTAAGTTGCATGCTAAATTGTTCCTTCTTCTTTTTTGTTTTTTTTTTGGTAGTAATAATCTAGCTTCTCTGCATACATTTTCAGGTTTATACCATGAGAAACTTTTTATCATTTATCTGTGAACAAAATGATGCTTTAGTAAAAATTAGTGTGAAAAAAATAGAGCTCAGTGGTACTGTACCATCTTGTGGTTGATTGTATTGGTGGCTTCAGATTATTACTCCCCCATGTATCCATACCCTTTGCCATGTAACTTTGCAGCACTTGTACTGTGTATAGCACATATTTCCCTGCTCCTTGACTCTGGGCTGAGCCTGGTGAGTTGCTTTGGCAGATGGGATGTTACCAGATGTGATGGAAGTAGCAGCTTGGGAGGGCCCTGTGCAATAAAGTTTGCATTCTTTTGCACCTGTGCCATCACTCTGGTAAGAACCTTCCCGGGCTAGCCTGCTGATTCCAGGTGGAGGGTAAGGGACAACCTGGAGCAGAGACCCAGATAAAACTAGCTTTGATCACCTCACTCCAGCCAATATTCAGATTTGTAGACTATAATAATAAATAATAGTTGTTTTAAGTCACTGAATTTTGGGGTAAGTTGTTATGCTTCAGTAGCTATCTGATATACTTCTAAACAATTTTCATTACTAAAGAACTGTTCTGTATACAAACTTACATTATCAAATACCCACAGAAATGAACAATGTAATTGTTCACATCATCTATTAGTGAAGTTATTAGGATATTCTCCTTTTGTTCTCCTAAGACATAAAACCAGAGACAGAGCATTTTAGCAATAGCACTGGCCAATCTTACCTGTATGGAAACACTGCTGTAAGAGCCGCCAATGACCCCTGCAATGAGCAGTGGGATGTTTTCTTGAATGGCATAGGATCCATCAGGACACATATACTCAGCTTCATCCACTTTAGTCAAAGACGCCCTGACAAATTCCAGTGATTGCTCTAATGCATAGGTGTCCCTTGAGCATGTATCCAAAATGTGAACACCCAACTTCACTCCTGGTAGCAAATAGTTGTCTTTGTTGATTTCATCAATAGCAAATAACATGGCTTCCAGGCGTTGGATCCCTCGGTCTTCATTGATTCGCCCACATTCTTCAGTTCCAGTGCCTTTTTCATTAATAGGAAATAGGCCCCCTAAAACAAGGTCACCTTCTATTTTAATCTCCCTCCTCAGAAAGTTATGGTCCGCTAAAGAGAGTAAAAATCCTTTTGAAAACAAAGCTAAGGTAAGAACTTGGAGTCTTGTCAACATCTTCATGAATCCAGTTTCTGCACCTCTGGGAGATATCAATGAATGGAGCCAATGTCGCTCACTAGTCTTCCTCTCTCATTTCCAGACTGGATCTTTGGTCTGTCCTTCATATAAGGGAGGAACAGACTAACAGAGCCTGTCACCAAATTCCTAAAGAGATAAAAATTATATGAACAAAAATGGTAAAGAAATCAACAGTGATTACATTCATGGTCCCCATTCAGACCTTTGATGGGATAATGACTCGAATTCCCATTTACTGAACATGTACTGCACCACTGCACCAGGCACTCTCCCACAAGTGTTCTCATCTAGTCCTTACAACACATTGTAGTATAGATCTTAGTGGTCCTGTCTCCCAGAAATGAACACCGAGGACTAAAGAGGTAAAGTGACCTGATGAAGTGTACCTTGAATGGAGGTAGCATTCAGCCTCTGGTTTTTCTGATACTAAGTTCAGTACTCTCTCTACTGAGTGATTTACATTGATATCGGTAGAGCAGGAACATGGTTATGAGTTTTCATCCCTTCTCTTTGAGCTGCATTTACAAACAACCCCTTTACATCCACTCTTCCATTTCCATTTGGAAACAAAACACAGTTCTAACTCTGTCACCATTTCTGCATTTCTACCACCACAGCCCTGTCCTCCCTTCATAGGCGACCTCTTCAAATGAATTGTCTGTGGCACATTCCCACTTCCTCTCATCCCAGATGCTCTCAGCTCACTGCAGTCAAGATTCTGGCTCCATTGCTCTAACAAAATGGCTTTGGAAAAAGCTACTACTCATCTCCTAGTTTCTAAATTCAATAAAAAAACCCACTATAGTCCTCATTTTACTTGACCTTAATTGAAATCTTAACTATTTTCTACCTGTTCCAACTTCCTAGGTTTCTATTCTCATGCCTCATTTCTGACTACATCTCAAATTCCATTGTCAAACACCCCTCCACTTCCACCCCATTCTTGGGCTAGAGTTCATAGTTTCACCTACCACTTGAATGACTCCTAGGTTAACTGCCTGCTTCACAATTCTACCGACACATCCCTCTGACACCTCAAGGTCTACACCTCAAAGTCATACACTGTCCCTTATCTCTGTCAATGGATCTTCTCTGTACTCAGGCTCTCAAGCCAGAAACCTGTACAATAGAGGCCTTCCCATTTCACACCCTCATATTTTCTTCCAGTTAGCCTCTAAGTTTCTGAAGAGTCTACCTGTTTAACATCTCTCAAAGTCACCTCCTCTTTTTTACCGCCACTATACCAGGCTCTTGTTATCTCTAACAGGACCATAGCAGTAGATTCCTAGGAGCTGCTGCCAGTCCCCAAAACACATTTTTGTTAATTAGGTAAGGATGACTTTCCTCAAGTATAAAATTTTAAAATTTATTATTGTATAACCTGTACCATATAGATGATGGAAAAAAGTATGATTGTTGGTGGCTGCCTCCTCCAGCCAGTGTTAGGCAACTCCTGATGTGGCTCTCACGTTTGAGGAGTATAGTGAGTGCTGGTGCTGGGGTTTGCACAGTAGGTTGTAACTTAGTTCCAAAAATTAAGCTTCTCTTTACATTATAGGCTAAAACATGTTCTTCTTTTAGGAATCAGGCAAAGCCCTGGTGTGAGGATCATACTTTTGACAGTAGGCTGGGATCTTCCCAGGGTACTTTCTAAAACCCTGGTGTGGAGCTGTCCAGTTGCCTGCATGCATGAAGCAATGAACCTACTGTTGTACTCTTGACATCCAGCTCCCTAGCACTAGAGAAAACAGTGGTCAGCACACTCACTCTGCTTGCCCCCCTTTCCCAGGAGATGAGGTAAGCTTATTATATTCAGAATCAATATAGAGAGAAGCAATAGCAGGGACTCCTGGAGGCTTCTCCTGACAGGGTACAGTTGCATGCCCCCTGCATGTGTGGTGAGTGAGCTTGTCTGCTCTCCTGCTTTTGTGTATGATTGTGTATTGGTGGGGTTTTATGAAGGAGGGGGCTCTCCTGGCTGCTCCTTGACTCAATAAGGATGCCACACACCTCCCGTGTTCTCTCGCATACATTAATAAATATAATCAATCTGAATGGTGTCCCGTTGGAGGAAGTGCTCTAATCCATAATCTTTTTTTTTTTTTAAAAGGTTTTATTTTTTTTCCTTTTTCTCCCCAAAGCCCCCCGGTACATGGTTGTATGTTCTTCGTTGTAGGTCCTTCTAGTTGTGGCATGTGGGACGCTGCCTCAGCATGGCTTGATGATCAGTGCCAGGTCCGCGCCCAGGATTCAAACCAATGAAACACTGGGCTGCCTGCAGCAGAGCGCGCGAACTTAACCACTCAGCCACGGGGCCTGCCCCTCTAATGCATAATCTTAATTGCTGATCAGAGCGGCCATCTTCTGTCAGTCTATAGCGATTTCCCTTGCCTCTAGGTTGAAGAATTGACTACTTTGTGCTCCATGATCTTGTTGCTGGCTAGCCCTCAAGTCTTACTGTTCACCATGTCCACAAACTTCATCCCACCTCTGCCTTCAAATCTATGCATTAGCCATATTAGACTATATGTTCACTTCAGATGACACCTAGAATTTTGATGATCCCTTGCTTCTGCTCATGTTGTTCCCTTTGCTGGGAATGACCTTCTACACTCATTTGCCTTGTAAACACCCACTTATCATTTAAGACTCAACAGTCACTACTAGGAAAGGCCAAGAATTCTTTCCTGTCTTTCTTCCCCAGGCAAATTGTTTACTTTCTGCTTTATATTCCTGCTGTAGCTAGTTCAAGAAATATTTGTTATTACCATTATAATTCATGTTTGTTTCCTTGTCTGCTCCTTGGGAATAAAAAAAGTGGCACAACACTTAGGGTTTTTAAGGTATGAAGAAAAGAAATGCAACAAAAAAATTGAGACGGGAACTAGTCCAATGTTTACTTCAACATTTTTGACATTTCTCCTTTCTCATGTTAGCAGCGCCCTTTAAAATCTGGCTTTCCACATGCTTTCTGTTCCTTTCATGTGGAGCAAGTGATGGGTTGTTTTCTTGAGACACGCAAGTCGTCTGGACTTTGTTCTGTTTATTTAGGTGTGAATCTCAGCAATGACGGCAGCAGTCACTGGAATGCTCAGTGTTAACCCAGAGCCTCTCTGGGAGATCTGCCACAGGTGACCAGAAAGTCTAATAATAATAATTTTTAAAGAATTTGATACTATAGTAGAATTTTTTTTGTTTCATATCAATTTCTGGCCTCTCTTTGATCTTTCTGTGCAATTCCCTTTGAAGCAAAACTGCCGTGGAAGGAAAAGGTACTGTGATCATTATTGCTAATGATAAAGAAGCAGAAATTTGCTCTATAAAATAATTGTTTTATGTGGCTAATAAAAGAGAATAGTTAATTAAAAGAAGGTCATCAACACAGTCTTACCATGTATCTGAAAAAATGTAGATATCTCTTGAATATGAGGAAAGTTTGGCTACTCAAAGAGTAAAATGACCTTATAGTTTATGGAAAGCTTAATTCTCTCTTAAGAAAATGCTCTTAGTCAAACAAGACCTCAAATGAAACATCAGATTGTACTGAAAATAATAGTGTATACCTGTCTACCTGTTCCACAAGTAGGGGCTACATTTTATTTATCTCTGTGTATCCAGGGCCTGGCATAGTATCTGCAATCAGGAAGATAATCAACAAATATTTCTTGAAAGAATATTGATATCCACAACAATTATTGCAAACAATTCTTTACTATTTTATTTATGGTATAGGAAATGGAAATTAAAGTAGAGAAGTCAGTTGTTTTATTTCGTTCCCTACCTAATCATCCCAAATGCTCTTATCCTATTATGCTCTTTGATGACAGTACTGTCAATAGATTGACCGATAGGAATTATTTTATATACATGCAGGAGGAAATGCTGCCTTTGTATTTGGAATTTGCACCTGAGGTGGTCCCCATGAAGCCAGGAGAGATGTGGCCCCAAGTTGACCTACATTTCCTTAAGTTTTACATCAGGAGAATACTAAATCAGGAACATGCATTTTATCCTATTTCAAAGCTTCAGAGATGCATTCATTCATCAAATATTTATTGAACACCTACTATATGTGTGCTAGGCCATGAGCTGGATACCCAAGATATAAACTATAATTGTAAACAAATGAACATTATCCCTACCATTAAATACCACACTAAATACTTAGATATTTTTATATAGAAAATGATGGAAAAGGACTCATCTTTTTCTACTATCTCCATCATTTGTGAAAATCTTAAAAATAGGTTTACCATGGATTTCTTTTAACATGGTGATTGATATTAAATGCTTGACTCAAAAAGCAATCTATTACATATATTACATATGTTTAAAAATTAGATATACAGATCTTAAAAACAAGTTGACTGACAACAATGTCATGTAAAATGTTTTTCCTTTAAGCCTTCTGACAGGGCATCTTTAAGTAACATTTAATGTAATCTTGGAGAATTACAAATTAAAAATCAATTAGAGTAAAGTCTAAATACACTGTATTAATATTTCCTATTTACCTTTTCCTTAAAGCAGAATTTATGATTAAGGCTGTAGGGCCATGCATATTTCAAAACACTTAGCATTATTTACAATGAAGCCCTAAGAAATTAAAAGAACAGGAAATTAAAATTTAACATTGAAAAACAGACAAAACGTGCTTAATTCAATGCAACTGCTTATCTGTATGTAACAGCTTATCGGATTGTGGGAAAGGGCACCAACCACTTCTTTTCAGGTTCCTTTGATTATAAATCAGTCAGTAGCACATTCCTCTGATAAACAGACTCCCCACTGCAGCCACATTCATATGCAGCCAGAGAATTGCAACTCTGCAAAGTTCTCCATTCAGGGATGATGAGTGATGTGTCAACTATAAACAAGCATGTGTAGCCCTCTCTGCAGGCAACCTGCTCACCAATGTTTTATTAATTGGTGCACTAATAGAATCTCAGAGGTTTTCTGTGAATATAACTCCTGGAATATGTGGGCAGGAAGCATTTCTATACTCTGCATATGCTAATGAGTATTTTCCTTCCCCTCTCGACTTTGCCCAGGGACTTGGTGTCAGAAATGAAATCCAGTTTGACTCAATGAATAAGTAGTTTATCCAGGGGAGATGTAATACCAGAAACCATGCTCACTCTTTCCTAGAAATAAACCCTCAAGTTGCTGAAGAGCTTCTGAGAGTGCTCAAAGATTGCACACCCAACCAATCTGGAGAAAATTTAGGCTTAGTGTCAGCATATGCAATTTAACTATAAATTTTTCAGCTGCCAGAATTACAGGTGACAAAAGACATGGCCCTTGTTCTTAGACTGCGATTTCAGTTGGGTAAACTGAGGTTGTAGCTATACTGGTATTTTTTAATAGCAGGATGTATCATTGCATAATTCTAATTTCTTTACTCTTATTAGAGAACAAAGGTATTTTTTTCAGAAGCTTTTAAGAAATTATTATGAGTAGCTGGCTTTTAAAAACCCAGTCATTTTTAGCAGATCTAGCTTAAAATTTCTCCTCCTTGTAGTCTTCCACATTAGCCCTCCATGTGCTGAATTCCCATATAGTTGGTGCTGTGTTTATTATAATGGTCATATTTTGTTTTAAATTTGTTTGCATAGTTTTATAAAAGTGAAATTTAGCAATTGTTCTTTCTTCCCCATTAATCTGTAAGCTACTGGATATCAAAGACAATGCCTTAGACATTGTTGTATTTTCCGCAGTGCTTCACATGTAGTTGTCAAATGTTGGTTAAATGATAAATCCCAAGTAGCATGTAAGTTTTTGAGAGATTGGTCAGGAGATTGGAAAAATAATTTGGAAATTCCATTCAGAAAATGAAGAAGATCACTAAAAAGACCTGTTTTTATTTTTCAAAATGATGTTGTAGTAGCTCAAGATTCAACTTTGGCATTGGAGAAATTCGGCCCAAATAGCTTTGATCTTTCCTATTTCTTTGCTAATTTTTAAGGAAGAAGTATAGGTAAAACTGGAAAAGTTGAGAGCATTTTGGAGAAATTAGAAAAAGTAGGATACATACTCATTGTTGATCTGAGAAAGATCAGGAGGAATGGAGAGCAACACACGAAATAACAGGTTAAGTTCCTTGAAAACGTGATTGGCAAAGCAGAAATGTAGAGGCTAGGCCTATGTATTAAGATTTGAGATTAGGGAGGAGAGTTTTGCTTTCTTCAAATTTCTCTAGTCTGAGGAAGTTTGAAATTCCACAATGTATATAACATTTCAAATAACCAAAAAATTAGGTTGAGTAGTGGAAATGAATTGGCCAAACCCTTTCCTATGAGCCTGTTTTATTCATAGAGAGGGTAAAAGAAGGCCAAGGACCCTAGGTGACTACACTGAAGAGGGTCACTGCCAATTCGAATAATAGAGTCAGAAAGAGATGTTGATGATGCCAAAAGGAGAAATGCCCACTTCACTATTTGGCCTTGGATGTCCCACCCCCACGCTCCCCAAAACAAAAATCTTATCTCCTGTTTCTGTTGTCTTCTGAATTTATTTATTTACTTATTTATTGTATTATTTTATGATTTTGAAGATTAGCCCTGGGCTAACATGCTGCCAATCCTCCTCTTTTTGCTGAGGAAGACTGGCCTTGAGCTAACATCCGTGCCCATCTTCCTCTGCTTTATATGTGGGACGCCTTCCACAGCATGGCTTGCCAAGCAGTGCCATGTCCGCACCTGGGATCCGAACTGGTGAACCCTGGGCTGTTGATGCAGAATGTGCAAACTTAACCTCTGTGCCACTGGACCGGCCCATGTTATCTTCTGAATTTAGAGGAAAATATTTTTATAAGGTAGGCAAACAGATTTACAGTTGTACCAAACTTTGGTCCTCAGGGTAATTGCGATAACTTACTTCCAATTTACAATATTAACTTGGTTGGGTCATTCAATATGGAATATTTGAAAGATTTATTCACTTCCCTTCAAAGTAGTAAATCTTTATTTTTCTGAACACCAAAGCGCACAGTATTTTCCCGTGTGTGTGTGTGTGTGTTGTCATTTCAGCTGTTTTTCATCCTCAGGTTCCTAACCACCTTACAAAGCCTTGGGATTGGAGTCTCCCCAAACTCCCCACAATCTACCATTGTCCCTTTCCTCTTAGAAGCTCCCAAGTCTAAGAGAAGTTACGGGTTTGTCAGCATGAACTGAGTACAGAAACTGGGTTTTTCAAAAGCTCTCCCTCCAGCTTTGGACAAATGGTGAAAGGGAAGAAATGGAGGAGTACTGTTCCCAGAGAATATTACCTGTTAGTAATATCACTAACAAGTTAGTAATATGATCCATCAACTGGCTATTATTAATAATGTCCTGTGTGTAGACAGTCTTTTCTCTTGTATAATGTCAAATTATTTTGCACAGTGAATGAACTCTTATTGCTTCCTTTGAGAAAGAATTAGATTATCTATTGCTAAGTAGAGAGAGAAAGAGAAAGTAACACAAATTGTTCAAGGTAGTAGTGAGAAATAAATATAGAATTAGAATTTAGAATGACTCATTATTATTGCCCAATCAATATGTTCTTACAAAAGAGAACACATATACATGTTTCCACAAAATATCTCCCCCATCTCTCAAATTTTCCTCAATACATAAATGGTAAAATGTTTGAAACAGCACCATCCTTGTTTAGTGCTAAAGTCTTTAGAGTATCTGTAGCTGGCTTCTGCTTCTGGCCACGTCATAGTAACTGGTATTGGACTTGCCCCCCTGCTGAAAATAGCTACAAACCTGGACAAAACAGATAAGGCAAACTGATCCTTGAGAGAAAGAAACACATGAGGGAAGTCCTGTGATTATCCTATGAATTCTCCAACATTCTGCATGGGGGCAAATTTATGCCTTGGAGCAGTGGTAGTCGGGTGTGACCTCAAGAGGCAGAGATTAGAGTACTTGGCTTATGAAGTGGTTGCAATTTGTGGGGCAGAGAGCTACATAGAGATGGTGAGCATAAGCTCTGTGTGGTTCAAGGATTAGACTGGCTATATACAGGGTGAGACTCAGTGACGCCTGGCAGAGATCACCTGCCTGCAACAAGGTTGAGAGAGAAATGTCAATATTAGAGGTCATGCATGTCAGAGAGATGTTGGAGTTCCAGCCCAGCTGGAATGGAGAGACCACACTAGGCACATTATACTTTTATTAAATTCCCAGAATACCTATCCTCTATGAGTAACAGCCAATTTCTGGAATAAGGGACATGTCACAGGACTACATCCAAAATAGACCTGCCCTAACAAAGAATAAAACTAAGCCTAACAAAACTAAAATGGTCCACTACTTATTTAACTGCCTGCTAGGGCAAAACTGAAAACTCTTAAAGGAAGATGACATAATTGAGACTGCCTACAATATAATTCTGCAACAACCAGTATACAACAAAAAATTGTTTGACATACAAGAAAACATGATCCAGAGTAAAGAGAGAAAGCATTCATTAGAAATGGGCCCTGAAATGATCCACATTTTGAATTTAGCAGACAAGAACTTTAAACAGACTATTATAAATATGTTCAAAGACTTAAGAAATAAATGAATAGATGAAGAATCTCAGCAGAGAATGGAAACTATAAAAAAAACTATGAAAAAATTCTAGAACTCAAAAGCACAATATCTAAAATAAAAATTTCCCTGGAGGGGGGTGCACAGCAGAGTTGAGATGGTAAAATAGCCAGTAGACTTGAAGATAGATGAAAAATTATCCAATCTGACCAGAGAGAAAAAAAATTGCAAAAAGCTTCAGTTGGACAATATTAAGTGGTCTAACACATATGTAATTTGAGTTTTAGAAGGAGAAGAGAGAGAATGGAAGAAAAAAAACATTTGAGGAAATAATGGCTGGAAATTCCTCTAATTTGGTGATAAACATGATTACAAAACCAAGAAGCTCAGCAAAACCTGAGCAGGAATATACAAATCAAACCATAAGTAGGAAAATCATAACCAAATTGATAAAACCAAAGATACGAAAAGTTTCAAAATAGAGTAAAACAGCACTCACGTACAGGGTAACAATATGAGTGAGGGCTCGCTTTTCATCAGAAACAACAGTGGTCATAATCCAGTTGAATGACATCTTTAAAGTTCTGGAGAAGAAACTGGTCAATCATCCCAAAATTCTATTTCCAGTTAAAATATACTTCAAGAATGAAGGTGAAATAAAGACATTTTTCAGGCAACTAAAACTGTGAGATTTCATTAGTAGCAGTCATAGACTATGAGAAATGCTAAAGAAATTACTTCAAAATAAGAGGAAATGACATAAGATAGAAAATCAAATCTATAGGAAGGAACGAAGAGCATCAGAAATGGTTTAAGTGTGTGAGTTAATATAGGAGACTATTTTAAGTTTAGCTACTAGGTATTGTTAAGATGAGTTCATGAAAACTATATTTGTCACAAAAAATGGTAAGAAAAGATGAGTTCCATTACCATTGTGTCCACTTTATAGTTTGATTTTACTTCTGTGTGTGTGTGTAAGTTTGTGTTTATCCTAGATCCTGTTAGCGAAAAATCTTTTTGCACCTTTTAGAGTCTTCCTGCTAAAAGAACAATCTTATAATTCAGAGGCCATGCTTCTGAGTAAGATTCTGTGCCAATAGCACATTCTTCTTTATTAGGTAGCTTCTAGTAGATTCAGTCAAGGCTGAAACCCAGCTGGTACACACTGGTACAGCTGTACTAGTCATTAAAATACTGAAATACTTCCATCCACTTTGAATATTCCTCCACTTTCCTGTCTGCTCTGGTTCCTCCTGTTGCATATCTCCACCACCTCCCCAAATTTCCTCATGACCTAGCAACAAAAGTGTTAAATTCTGGCACAGCAGGGTCTTTAGGTTCCAGCTCCAAGGGTATGGTTGCTGTCCATTTTTGTAACTTGATGCTAGTTGTTAAACTTTTTGAATATCACCCCTGAATTGACTTGCTGAATAAAATGTTGAAAATTTGGGGAAAGTTTCAGTTTTAAGCAAAATTCTCATCAGCTGGAACAAAACTGGATTTTCCCTTGTAGTTTCCATTTTCTACTTTTCTGGAAACTATTTAGAATTTTCCTTTGGGAACCAACATATGTGTTCATAAGGTGAGATGAATCCATTCCTGGCTTCATAGGTGGCTTGTGACACATATGATTAATCAGAATGTGATGTGTTCCAGGCCACAGCAATTGGTTCCAGGATAAGCCTGTGACCAAACCATTTCCAACCAGGGTTAATTTGAGAATGCTTTTTAGAACCACCAGGAGAAACCATCCTCTCTTTGTTAGAGTGACTTAGAGGAACAGAAGTAATCCCAGGGCTGCTAGCAGCCATCTTACTTCCACCAAGCAAGAGTCTGTCTGAGATGCGGAGCCTAGAGACAGAGAAATAGTGAGACCTGACAATATTATATGTGCTATTTAATCTAGCTAAGATTTTCCAGTATGTGAGACAATAAATTCTTCTTTCTGCTTAAGTCAATTTGAAATCTGTTTTGTCACTTGTCGCTAAATGAATCCTGAATAGAACCTCTCTTCTTTTCCCATCCCCTTTCTATTAAAGATAATAACATTTATTGAACACCTACCCTGTACCAGAAACAATGATTAATGTTCTATATAGATTATTTTATTTAATCCTGCAACTTTCCTCCTACCCAGTTATGCCCTTCCACAGATGCCTGATGCTGCCCTGAATTTCAGATGTCCCCAGGATGCATGATGGTTCCCATTGTGTCACTGTATTTATGATGGATTTTCCTAGAAATGCAACTACATTCCTTCTTTCGTACTCTTATAAGAATTCTCATTTTCTCGATTCTCTTACTTATCACAAATAAAGTCATATGATATATTAAGCCATCAGTTTTTAGCACATTAATGCAAGTTAATTTCTCATTTAGGGATAGTCAGATTTTTAATGGGCCAAAACATTGGCTTAAGAGAAGGGAAACATTTTAAATAATGGAATTTTAGATACCTCAGTGTACAGATAATTAAGTATCAGGGCCTAATTGATATTCTTCATGTTATAGCGCTGATGAATCCACACTCAAATAGAAACAACTTGCATATATGAGACACTGTGAGGTTTTGGGCTAGAATAATCCTTACCTCATCAAATAGGCAATTGATGCCATTGAAAAGTTATCTCCAGCATGATGGAGCTCTTCTGGTCACTGATGTAAATTTAAAACATACTTTTTCAGTTCTACTTTGTTGAAAAGTTTTGGGGAAAATTATTGGTGTGCTTTAGTTGGCTGTTATGAGCTCTCAAGAGCCAATTATATATATTTCTCCCCAAGTCTGTGTTCAATGATATCATGTTGGTAGCTTCAAACTGGCCATGGTGGGAGTACTTACATTTCAGAAACCAGAAAATATTAATAATCAGTATCCCCTCACAAGTCCCAAAGATCTGGCTGTTAAACATTTACCAGCACACCACTGATAGAACCAAATAGGAAGAGGCTGGGAGAGCAATATAGCATAATGCCTTAGATCAGTGTCTTTTTAGCTGCAGATCACAGGATATTCATAGATGAGGAAATAGGTTCATGAATTACAGTGAGCATTTTAAAAGTACATAGAAGAGTTTAAAATAGAAAATACCAAAACACTGATCCAAGGCATGTAGTAGGGCTGAGTATTATTTTCTAAAACTTTTCTTTTTGGTGTGTATGATCATATTTTGTTTTGTTTTGCTGAGGAAGATTTGCCCTGAGCTAACATCTGTGCCAGTCTTCCTCTATTTTGTATGTGAGTCGCCACCACCACATGGCTGCTGACAAGTGGTGTAGGTCCACATCCAGGAACCAAACCTGGCCCACTGAAGCGGAGTGTGCTGAACTTAACCACTAGGCCATGGGGCCAGCCTCAATGAGTGTTATGTTTTGGGGTACAATGTAAAATAATTTCTCGCTGGGTCACGGTAAAAAAAAATGTTTGAAACCCATTGTTTTACAGTGTAGACTCTGTAGTCAAATAAATGTTTGAATCGACTTTATAACCTCTCTGTTTCTCATTTTACATATATGTAAAATGAAAACAATAATAGTACCTAAATCAAGGAGTTGTTTTTAGGATTAAATGAAATAATACATAACAGTAGCTCAACAGCTGTTAGCTATTATCAAAATTCTTGGTAGTGAGGATAATTTGTCAATGGCTCCAGAGAAATTGAGCATATTTTGAACTCTCCCCATAACCACCTATTGTCTAAAGCCCCTGTTGTTCCAGGATTAGATAACTGTACCTCGTCTTTATTTCCTCATTTAGTGAACAGAGCCACCTGAGGCTAATCCTCTAGCATCCTGCCTTTCTCCGGGCTGATGTTTAGGAACCACATGATCTTGGGGAATTACTGGCTGTCTGAATGATAGAAGGTGGGACCTAAGCTCCAAGATGTCCAGTGTCCAGTAAATTCTGGATTGTTCAGTGTTTGTCAGTGCTAAAGATCATAAGATGCCAGGAGAAGATGGAAAGTGATCACCTAAGAAAAAGGTGCACGGTGCTCTCTGCAAATTGATTTATTCTGTTTCTCCAGAAAAATGTATTTTCATCCCTGCTCCCTTGATCCTTGCCTGTCATACTGAGTTTTATTGAGAGGGGACTGGGCACCCCTTGTTTTGTCAGACTGGACTAGGACATTAACTGACTCCTTTGCCCAGAGAAGAACATTTACTAGGATGCTGCCAGCCAAATTGTCTTAATTTTCATTATCCCAAGGCATTAAGAGCCTCAGCTACAGAGGGTTTGGGTCCTTGTAGCTATAACAATTATAAGTCTTTAAATTCCATGGGCACTACTGTGCCAACGCCAAGTCTGGGCTGTCTTCTGCCTTCTCATCAAGTCCGTGCGTGTATTTCAGGGAGAACTGATCCCTCTCTTAGTACACATCCAAGTGTGGGACGCTGCTAACATACAGCTATAACTGGAGACCTAGATTTTCAACTAGCAGGACTAACATGTCTCTTATATAGCTTGAACTTTTTAAACTGGTTCTGACTATATCTGTGTTTCAAAAAAGACCAAATATAACATAAAGCCCTAATATAACATGGCCTTAAGGTGTGCTTTCCTTTCCTTATGCTACACACAAGTTTTCAGCTTGAAATCATGACACTCCAATGTTACACAAAGGCCCGTTTTTCCAGGCAATAAAAGGGAGGTGAGACACGAAAGAGTGCATGCTATATGAATCTCCTTATAAAAGAGCCAAAACCAAGCAAAAGTAATCCATGGTGTTGGAAGTCTGGATGGCTGTGAAGTTAGTGACTGGAAGGATGCACGAGAGTGCTGGTAACTTTCTGTTTATTGATCTAGATTCTTGTTTCATTGAGGAGTGTTTAGTTTGTGAAAATTCTTCCAGTGGCAAACAGTTATGATGGATGTATTTTTCTGTATGTATATTACACTTCAATGAATATTTAAAATGAAAAAGCAACGATAAAGTGAAAAAGAATGCCTAGTGTGGCTGTATACTTTTTAAAAGTGGTTTTATATGACAAATTGGCCTCAGAGGTATTGACATAAACTTGCAGCTCTGGGCTTATTGAGGACACTAACGCTGATGAGAGAATCCCTTATCACCTGGTGAGAGACCCTGGTGTAAAATGAGGTGCCTTACCTCATTGTGAGTGAATGATGGCTATGCAGAGGCCTCCTTCTCATTATCATGGGGAGCCAGCCACTTTGTTTTCCTTCCTATATCCGAGCAGAAACCAGGAATCTGAATGTAAATGACAAATACATCAATCACAAGTAGTCTGACAATTGGTACCTGTGACTGAACTGCTCAGGATGGGTGGGAACAGAAAGGTGAAAAGGGAGCTCCAATGAGAGGAGGTGAACCTCAGACCCTTCTGAAGTGAGGCAGCTGCTGCTTTCACAGTTTGAGTTCTGAAAAGTCCATGGAATTGATCTTTGGCTTTATTATGTTCCAGTGTTCAAGAAATTCTGTTCAATAATTAAAAAAAAAAAATCACTTATTGTATCTATTATGTGCCAGGGCTTCTGGTCGGTTCCAAGGATGAGTAGGACAGCATCTGTGCTAAATATAGTAAAAATACGGTTTCTTGGGACTCTGACAACCATCTAAAGCTAAATATGAAGTGTAACCCAAATTGATTTTGGCAGAACATGCCAATGTGACAAACCTGGTAAGGACCAGAAGACTCCTCCCCTCCTTGCCATAATTGTTTGCTTCTACCACACAGGTTAGGATAGATTACCATTTCAAGGTAGGACAGGCAAACCATCGTGGTGGACTTCTAAGGGCTGCAGACACTACTGCTCTTTCCAGATGTGGTTAATCTTTGAGTGTGACCATCCTGCCCTGTGTGATGCCCGGTCCCATTTTAGACAACTGGAAACTTATGCCCAAGATCAAAATGTCAGGAGGTAGCAGTCCTGAGAATATCTCCTATGCATCTGCTTCTATTATCTTCCTCAGGCTTTATGTTTCTGGTTATAGCGAAATTCTCATATTTAACTGTTCACAAATAATCATATAGAAAGTTGATTTTAATTATCCTTCCTATCCCATCTTTTAGGTACACATTATTTTCTCTATACTCAAGCTTTCACCAAATCTTGTGGCTGTTTTGATCACAGTGCCTCCAAATTTGGCTTTCTTTTCTCTGTTGCTACATCAGTCTCTATTGATCTTGTTTCTGATTGCTGCAACCTTCTTCTATGTGGATTTCACACACCCTTCTTCTGTCCACTCCAGTCTATTCAAGATACTGCTGTAACTTGTATTCTTTCCCTCTGGTCACTTGAACAGACTCAAATATTTCTTGTCACTCTAAATTTAGTCTTAGCATCACCACTTTCAATCACTTTACCCATTCACTTCTTTTCTTTTCTCTTTCACGGCTCATTTTCTTTAGTTCCTAGGAAACACAAAGATAATATTTTATGCTTTTCCTTTTCATTCTTAACTCAGCAAATTTTTCTAAGTCTGAACAAGTTAATTCAGTTGGTTAGCTTGTGGGGCTAGTAAAGTCTACAGCATTTGACTTGTCCAAGTTGCATTATTCTACAGAAAGCTCGTGTTCCATGTTTGGTCATAATCTGTACTGCAAAAGCATGCTATTGGTCATAAAGTAAACAGCTTTACATGCTACCTGGCAAGCTTTGCACCAGTTATCATAGTTAAACCGGTGAGAACCAGCAGATCTGTGTAGGTTAGTACGATCTTTCCTTGTGATGGATAATGTGTTGCCAGGCAACACAAAGCAAGTATGCAAAAAATTATTTGTGACTAAATAAATGAATATTTTCTCCTTTGTTTCACACTTTACAATAAATCCTAGTTTTCTTTTTGACTAGGTCCTTCATTCCTGAATGAAAGAGAAATTAACATTTTTTTGAACTTATACCCAATTTGTGCTTATTTACTTTTCCCAAGATTTCTGTTGAAAATAGGTGAGTAAAACTGGCTTAGGGGCAAACTTAAGTACTACTTGCTCAGGACTCCTCAGTCACTGAGTGGTGGAACAGATCTGTCTGATTCCTGGTTCTTTGGCCTTCCTTTTATTACTTCCTGCCTTTGAGAATTGTGTCCAAACGTCCCAGAGGACTCTGAAAGGCGGATAAGAAGAACATGATATGTAAGGCACCTTCAGTGGCTTGATTGTCTTTCTGGTGCTTCTCCTTCTTGAACGCATTTGTGTTGGCTTCACTGAAATTCCTACAGTATTATTGCCTCAAAAAGTTTTGTCTTAAGTCTATATATGTTCCAATTTCATTTCAGGAGACCCTTTCCTCTATGTCATGACACTGGAAAGGATTCTAACCAGGGAGGAAACCTTTGAACATGAATTTGTTTCCACACCTGGCATCCATTAGCCTTCTCATTGGAGCCATCTTTGAATCCAACTCCATCTACTGTCCAGATGTTTCTTTAACTGGTGGCTTAGCACAAGACATTTACACTTTGCTGCTTAGCATACATATGGAGTAATAACCTTGGGGAATTTTGAAAGTCCTGAACTGCAATTCCTGGGAAATTGTAGGCAAAATTATCACAGTGGAATGGATGCTGAACTAGCCAAGCATCCCCCTCTACAGCCTACCAGTGACCCATTTCACAATAGGAGGGCTACCACTTTATAGGATCTGTGGTGGGACACACAGATGTTGCCCAACGGATGGTATTTCACATGACACCCAGAGGAAAACTGAATACCCTGGGGAAAGCAGATTTTGTTTAAAAACATTATTTCTTCATTAGGTAGAAAACTTGCAGTGGTAGTAAGAATTAGAAAGTGAGCTCTGATTTTTTTGATGAGAAACATCACCTTATATCTTAGTTAAAACTGCACAAAGAATGAGCATATGGCTTTCCTTAAATATTACTGATGTTGCATGGATTTTACATACAATCCTGTGCTAGAATGTTAGCATCTGACTGATGTTTGCATGTTAATTGAAAACAATTCTTTTTTTCCCAGTGTTATTGAGAAATAATTGACATACAAGTACAAGTTTAAGTACAAGTTTAAGGCATAGAGCATGACAGTTTGATTTACATATATTGTGAAATGATTATCACAATACAGTCAGCTAACATCCATCTGCTCATATAGATACAGTGAAAAGAAAAGAAATAAGAAAAGAATAAAGGAAATATATAATTTTCTCCTTGTGATGAGAACTCTTGGACCTACTGTCTTAACTTTCCTATATATCATAGAGCAGTGTTAGCTATCTCCATCATGTTGTACATTGCATCCCTAGTAGTTATTTATCCTATAAATTGAAATTTGTGACTTTTGACTAGCTTCCTCCAATCCCTCCTGCCCCCCCCTGACAACCACAAGTCTGATCTCTTCTGTGAGTTTGAGATTCTTTTTTTTATTTTTGATTCCACATATAAGTGAGATGATACGTTATTTGTCTTTCTCTTTTTGACTTATTCACTTATCATAATGCCTTCAAGGTCCATCCATGTTGTTGCAAATGGTAGGATTTCCTAGTTTTAATGGTTGAATAATATTCCATTGTATATATACATATACATATATTTACCGAAACTTCTTTATCCATTCATTCATTGATGGACCCTTTGTTTCCAGGTCATGGCTATTTTGAGTAATGCTGCTATGAAAATGGGGGGTGCAGATATCTTTTTGAGTTAATGTTTTTGTTACCTTTGAATATATTCCTAGAAGAGGAATTTCTGGATCATATGATAATTTTCTTTTTAGTTTTTTGAGGATCCTCCATACTCTTTTCCAAAGTGGCTATACCAATTTACAGTCCCACCAGCAGTGTACAGGGTTCCCTTTTCTCCACATCTATGCCAGCATTTATCATCCCTTGTCTTTTTGATGATGGCCATTCTAATAGGCATGAGGTGATATCTCATTGTGGTTTAAAATTGGTTTCCCTAATGAATAGTGATTTTGAGCATCGTTTCATGTACCTGTTGGCCTTTCGTATATTTTTGGGAGGAAATGTCTATTCAGATCCTTTGCCCATTTTTTAATTAGGTTATTTGTTGTGGTGTTTTTTTTTTTTTTTTTTTTTTTTTTGCTATTGAGTTGCATGAGTTCTTTACATGTTTTTGATATTAACCTTTTATCAGATATATGATATAATATAATATATATTATATCATATATCAGATACTTTTTCCTGTTCCGTAGGTCATCATTTCACTTTGTTTATGGTTTCTTTTGCTATGCAGAAACTTTTTGGTTTAATATAGTCTCATTTGTGTATTTTTGATTTTGTTGCTTGTGCTCTAATAGGTGTCATAGCCAAAAAATTGTTACCAAGACCCATGTCAATGAGCTTTGTTCCTATGTTTTCTTCTAGGAATTTCACGGTTTCAGGCCTTACATTTAAGTCTTTAATCCATTTCGAGTTAGTTTTTGTGAAAGGTGTAAGATATAGGTCCAGTTTCATCCTTTTACATGTGAATATCCAATTATCCCAGTACCATTTATTGAAGAGATGATCTTTTCTCCATTGAGTATTCTTGGCTTCTTTGTAAAATATTAGTTGACAGTATATGCTTGGGTTTATTTTTTGGCTCTTGATTTTGTACTATTGGTTTATTTGTCTGTTTTTATGCTATTACCATACAAAACAAATTCTTAAACGTTTGCCCTCTAATACTCTTCTGGAATGTGTTATTAGAGCTGTGGAAGTTTGACATGTGTGATGTCAAGAACAGTGACACTATCTTCCACATGAGTGAGCCAAAAGTAGGTAATAAGGGTTCTTTTTGGGATTTTGAGTTGACTTTATGACAACCAGTGAACAACAGCACAGTAGCCTAATTCTTTGAAAAATTTCACAGTATACCTCTAAAGTATGCTTCTACGCATTAGTTCCACTGCTCCTTTCTCCAAACAGCCACTATCCTCTGCATCACAATTAAGCTTATGTACTTGTTTTTAAAATCTGAGTAATTGTAGTTTATAAAATGTTTTAGTAGGAAAGCCTTAGAAATCATCCAGGCTGACCCTTGATCCTCTTCATTTTCATATGACAACTTTGAGTCCTATGGGTAGGGGGATCCTTATTTTAGAGTCTTGCTTTAAAATTTAGTTCAGGACACTTGCCCTGGATGAAATATAATCTACATGTGGCGCATGTTTGGGAACATCTGTGGGTGTAACGCACTGCACTAGGTTCTTCAAACACATGTTCTTTTTCTAGATAGAGACCTGTTACTTTTCCCCAGATGATTTGAAATTCCTGCTGACTTTTTCCTTCCCTTAGACAATATTGTCATTTCCCCAGGGGGCAGTTAGTTAAAGAAAGAGTCAGGAATAGTGGTGTGGCAGAAAAAGAGGTATTCTATTGTTTAATCACAGGGCTTGATGGCAGCCAGCTGTAGGAAACATAAAGTGTGCATTGGCCACATGCTGCTGCTCTGGGAACAATGGTGAAAAAGTGAAAGCTTAAAACAAAAGCAAAAAGCAAAATAATAGGTGTTTCCACAGGCTGTCTACTGCCAGGTGTGGAAAAAAAAGAAAGAATGTTTCCTTGAGGAAGGCAACTATTTCAGTCTACTGAGTTTTTGAAAGAAGTTAACCACAGGGCCACAGGAAAAACAACAGTGAAGAGGACCCAACTAGAATGCTAACTGTTCCCTCACACAAACATTAGCTCCAGGCTGTGCTGTTTAGTGGGGTGTGAAATCACAATTAACAGAGCAAGGGTTTTGTAAGTGAGCCAAAGCTGCTTCAAATTACATCCTGCTATTAGCTGCTTTTAGAACAAGCACATTGAACAACTCCATGTTTACTGGACTGTGGTATGGTCTTGAAGAAATCATTAATAAAAACAGTTGATTATGGTTACACTTACTGTGCTGATTTTTTAGCTCTTAATCATTTAGGATGTTTACTAGTGTGGGATGCAGAAGCAGGAAACAGGTAGAGTTAAACTAGCAACCAAAGCTGATGGTACCAAGATATTCCAACAGAGTCTTCCTGAGGTTTTCATTTATCTGTTTGTGTACTTCTGTTGAGATTCTACCTGGGCTCTGTTGAGTATGGTTCAGACTAAAACTCTTCAATACCTAATGATATAGACAAATGAGTGGGAGCTCAGAGAACACATCTAACCTCTAAGGAGAAAAGAGGCTTTGATTTATGTAGAAGATTAAAGACATTAAATATCACAATTGCCCATCTAAAAGCCTTTTTTATGAAATAAAATGGACTCATAGAAAATTTATGTCCTAAAATATAAAAAAGAAATCCCCTGTCAATTTTCTCCTAAAATAAAGGCTTTTAAAATCCTTTTTTTTTTTTTTACCCCTAATGAAGGTTTAGAAGCTGTAATGGAGGGCACATTTTATGGATTAAACATTGTTTTGTTGAGTGTACTGAAACTTAGTTAAGCTCATGTGGCAGCTAACTTTTCACCACATGGCTCAAGGGCACTCTACTTAAACTTTTTCTAAGGGTAATTGGATGTATAATGGAATCATGGACACTTACATGTGGAAGTGAACTTATAAAATGTCTCTTCCAACTCCTCCAAGGGCCTGGAGCAGTGAGTGGCCTTGTCTACATTATTAAGCCACTTGAAATCAGAGCTGGGACTAGAACCAAGTTTATGACTCCAAAGTCCTCCTTGAAGGTGTTGTCCGCATTGAAAGATGTCAATGTTCTTTGCTGTACTTGATCTGCAAAATCAGTACAGCGTTGATGTTAGAATCTGAAGCCAGTATGAGGCACTTGGCTTCTTTCAGTTTCTGTCAGGCCAAAATTGTGTGATGTTTGCCAACCCCGTTATTCAAAGAAGCTGATTCCAAATGGTCTGCTTTACCCCAGAATCACTAAAAGTAGACAGAATCTTTGCCTAGTATCCCCTGTGAGTAATGTGATATAAGACTTGTGACATCAGCCTTAGCAAATGTATCAGGCTAGGAATTTATCCTGGCTTAGAAGGTTAAACAAAGGTGATGAAGGCCAGGCTGGATTCTGATGAGTTATGTGGCCTTGGAGAGTCTCAGAGCTTTAGTTTTCCAACCCGTAGAACAAACGTGTTGGGCTGAATGACCTTTAAGGTATTCTTTAATTTGCATATTGTTTTTTCAATTCTAAGTTCACTGTGGACAAACATTTCTGGAATTCTAGCATCCTATCTATTTAAGTTAACAATATTTCTCTCTTCTCTCAAATCCAGCATAGATTTCTATTGAAATCCTTCCAAAAATATATTTTTTTCTGTACGTGGCTGACCCTCCACTAATCATGTATTTGCTGGTTTCCAGTGGTGGGAATACATTAGGCCCATCCTGTCATTCTTTCTCATTTGTTCACCCCCTCTCCCCAAAGATGGGACACAAATGACTTAGTCATAAAATAAAGATACAAGAGTCAGATGAGGAAAACATTAGAAAAATATGCTTAGGAACTCAGTACTATTGAAGGGTATTTAATGTTCGATGCCTACCTGTAAGAAGCTTTGTGTTTTTGTCAACGTTGGAAGAAAAGGAAGGGAGGGAAAAAAAGGAAAAAGAAAAATAATTATCGAGGGCCTACTTTGTTTTAAGTATGAGACTAGACATATCATATAGTTCTAATTTGGTCCTCTCCATCATTCACTTATTTAAATCAATATTAATCAGTGCGCTTACATCAATATTAATCAGGCGTTCAAGATACAGAGGTGAATGGGACAGATACGGCCTTTGTCCTCAGTGAACTCACTTAATCACATAGATATTTTATCTCCAACTTTACGCTAATGAAGTTCCCGTGCTTTTGCAAAACTACAGATTTCTTTTAGAAACTTTGGAAATGTGGCCCTTCTTTTAAAAATTCCTCCTCGTCATGATGTCAAAAAAACTGAGTATGTATACATTTTACTATAATGATGATATAGAATATTTTGTCCAAAAAATTTTTCACTACAAAAATCCAAGTTCTTAACCTTAGTTCTTGGTGAGCAGTTCTGTAGGCAGGCAGTCATTTCATGTTGGAATAGGAGGCATAACGAGGCCATGAGACTTCTCCAAGGTCATGGAGTGAGTGGCAGTTAGCTCAGATCCAGGGTGTCTGCAGATGTCCGGGGAAGCTTTCTGTTTATACTGCTTTCACCTTCCTGACTGTAGTAAGATTTTCTGGTGTTCAGTTTCCAGATCTGGAGGGTAGTGTTCTAAACCTAGGCCTGCCTTCTCTAAGGTGGGCCATCGCAAAAATGAGAGAGGCTCTTTCTCTATCCTTGGGCCAATGCCCCATCCTACCCTACCAGGCAGCTGTGAATAACTAGATAGAGCATTCTTCCCACTCCCTTCAGGGGGCTTTGAGCACACCTGCCAAGCCAAATACACTTTGTCTCGGTCAAGCATTGTCTGCCCTTCTGCTGTGGCCAAATGCCTAGACATTTTGCTGCTGTTTAACAAAGCCAGTTGGGGAAGAAAATGGCCCAAATGCCAGCACTTGGAGAGTTATGAGTTGGAAGGGAAATTTCCATAGGGTAAAATATGCAAATGAGAAAGGCTGGCTTTCCTTCTCATCATATATCACCCACTTTTCACCCTGGGCCATGAAATGCCAGGACAGCGAGCATACCCAGATTTGGCCACAGCAAAGGCAATCAACACAGGCTAGGGGTCCAAGGGCCTGTGCATGAGGAATAAAGCAGATCCCATTTCTGCTTCTGCTGGTCAATATTCCTACATTTCCAAGAGTGCTTTCCTTATATTTTGTAAGGCACCTCATATTCTGTGTGGTAGACAATCTTTCTCTGCACTTGTTTTGGTCATGATGCTGAAGTTCCTGTAGTTCCTTAGTAGTATATTCAGCTCCTTATTCTTCTGTTCATGCATCAGAATGGTGACACACATCATAGCAGTTTGACTCTTACCACTGAGATAGTGGTGATCATTCACACTCTCATGTTGCAGATATGGGAACAGGAAGTTGGAAGCTTCTCTGATGCTCTAGTGGAAACCCATGGCAAGTCTGTTGGGCAATCATTGCGACTTCTGCTTCTGAGCCTCATGCTTCTGTGGGTAATATTTCCTCTTGGTGGGGCCCAGCTGTGGAAAGTTTTTCATGATCTCCATTGCAGAATAAAATCAACAGCATAGCCCTCTGCAATTTTTTCAGGGCTGCAGAATGTCTGAGAGAAACACCAATATTACAACAGGCTGGTACAGAGGGCAAGATTTCTGGCACTGCATATCTGCTATTGTACCTCTTGAAGAAAAGCTTTAGCATTCTCTAACCCGGTGTTTGGGTCAGCCTCGGCCACAAATGTCCTCTTAATGGGCGGTGTGAATTTTGCTGCTGGTGAAGCATAAGGAGGCAGTGACAATAACAGGGCCGGGGGGATTTATAGGGGACAACTTACAGAGAGAAGAGCTAGACTGGAAGGCAAACATTGCCAAGTTGCTTTAGGATCTTAACTCTTTGTGTCTCAGTTTTCTCATCTGTAAGATAATGCTAATAACATCCACCTTGTAATGTTGTTTGTGAACTCAAATGAGATAATGCTCATGAATGTGCTCTATAAATTATGAAAAACCTTAGAGTGGGATATCTTATTATTATTGTCTTAGCTCCTTTCCTAACGAATTACATGTGGAAGTGGTGTGGGTCAGGCTTGAAATTAATTAGTGCGTTAGTGTGTATATGATGGATTTGGAGGAGATGCTGAACACTCCCTTCTGGCCCACAGAGATCTGGTCCCCAGCCTCTCACTGGGCCTGCAATCCTACTACTATATTTATTCTTTATACCCACAAGTCTCTTATTGTAATATAAATTCCACTGGCAAGAGTAATATCACATTTCTTTTTCAATCAATAGAGGACATTGTAGATGCCCAGAGGTGAATAGTTGCTATAAAAGTTCTGAAAACAAACATTGTCAACCTTCTAATTTGTCCCTGGCCACAGGGATGGAGTGGGGTCAGGGATGCAGATTGAATCTCAGAATAAGAACAACATATGCAGCTTCAAGGGGAAAGAAACATGGGATGTGAACACTGTTTTTTGATAGAAAGGGAAGATTGACAGTCCACAAAATCTCTACAAATCTACACACTTTATTGTAGTTCTCTTTTGGTTCTTCAGAGAATATGCTTGCCTGAGTCACTTAGAAGTGTCTCTGCTTCTGGCTCCAGAGAGGATGTATTATACATAGTGGTGTCAGGAGATACAGCTCCCTCCTTTCCAATTCCTCTCAAAAAGTTCTTATTCCAAGCCCAAAGCAGAGAATTTTATTTCAATCTTTGTGTTGCTTTCATTTTCCATTACCTAGAAAGGGACTACTACATTACGTCTCTCTTTGCATAAAACATATAATGCTACATAATTTTCCTCTTCAAAATGATGAGGCTATGTAGCATGAATAGTGAGAAAATTCCTCGCTTAGTAGTCAGACAGACTTGGGTTTTAATCACGGCTCTATGAATTATAAGCTATTTGACTCTGGGCAAGTTATTTAGCATTTTTGAACTTTAGTCTCCTCATCTGTAAAGTGGGGATAATAACATTGACCTCTGATTGTTCTCGTGATATTTAAATAAGATACATTCAAAATGTCTGACATATGGTAGATACCCCAAAGTGCTCCCACTGTCCTCCTTTTAAAATTTACAGCTGTAGAAATGGGGGGAGGTCACAGGGAAAAGATAGAGTTGAGTTCTCCAGGGCTATAAAATACTCTCCCTAAAGTGCTTGGCAAAGTTCACTCTTATTCACAATATGTGTCTCTTTTTGGAGTGGAATTTAATAAAAATCTTTTGCTCAAAGAAATCTTTGCTCAAAACCCCTTAATGACTCAGTTTTCTATCTAAGCATGTCTAAAGTCTTCTGCCTGATTTTCAAGTTCTTTTATAATTTTGTATACTGTATCTATCCAGCCCATTTTTTTACTATCCTCTACTCTTCTCCTTCACACATCTTCTATTTTGTTCATTGGTATGGCAAATTGTATTTTCCAAAAATATTTCTGGTCCCACATGCTCTTCTAGATCTCTGCCACTCTCTCCTCCTGGGGTGGAGTCTATTTTCCCTCCCCTTGAATCTGGGCAGGACTTTGTGACTTCTTCATGAAAAGAATAAAGTGGAAGTGCCAGCTGCTATGTGACCTGGCACAAGGTTGTAAAAACTGATAATGCTTCCCCTTCCTGCTGCTTTCTCTTTCTAGGGATGCTCACCTTTGGAGCACAGACACCTAATTGTGAATAAGCTAAGCAGCTGCATGGAGGAGGCGTAGGAGTCCCAGCTGGCGGCACTTAGCTGAGGCCCCAGCAGATATCCAGTATGAACCACAGAATTAACTTGTCTTGAGTAGCAAAGCACATGAGCAGAGCTGAAACTGGAACTCGACTCTGCTGTCTCTCACACTGGCTCATCTTTGAAAACATCTTTCTTCACAGATAGCTCAACATAGCTGGATAGGGATATTAATTTACTTCCTGCACCAACTGTTCTTCAGTAACTCTATGGTACACTTATCTCTGCCCCATAACACATACTCTATTTTTTCAAGTAGATGAAATGTTTCCATGCTTTCACAAGTTCTGGGTAGAAAAGGCTCAGGAAAACACTGCAGGAACGGGAAAATCATGGGATAGAGATGACTGTTTTCTCTTTGCCTGACTGCCAAGGTCAATCCACACATATACACATGTTTCCTCCTTTATCTGCCTGCAAAGCTTGAATTGGACATGAACTATACAGGTTGATCTCTACATCTCCAGCTGACACACTCACAATGCGCTGTAGAATAGAGCACCACAGGGGAAAACGGATGAGGTGAAAATCATTTCCATCGCTCTGGGAGGAAGAGGACAGATCAATCAAGGCAAGTTCTGGATGAATGAAGTCAGTGATTTGGAAGTCCTTGCAAAGGACTTCTTTCCACTTTTCCAAGTCTTCATCCAGTTATAAAATTGATTTTTGAAATGACCCAAGAAATTTTAAGAGTGTCTTGCCTTACTGAAATCACCTCTCACCCTGCTTTGTCATAATTTGACTTTTAAATCTCGAATTATTTCTTGAAATTTCCTTATGGGCTTTTAAAAAAAATCAGTTCTTTTTTGGGTTACAACCTTTCTTCTGAACCTTGACTTTGAGTAGTCAGAGATATTCATCTTTTTCTTCTGGTTAGGTCTTCTTTTATACTTTTCACTGGCAACAGAGCTTGCTGTTTGCAAAGTTTTCTTTTGTCAAAAATTCTTGCTTTCCGAGTGAACCTGGTTACCACTTTTGAACCAAGAGAGTATTGCCATGGTATATTTTAGCTCATCTTCTGCTCCCCAGTATCCATTTTCCAAATTAAGAGAGCATGAGTCACCCCGAGAATGAATTACTCTAAGGGCAGGTTACATTTACTTTTTCCTCCTCAAAATGGAAGCTGGCCTGATGGAATGGTCATCACATCTACTAACTACATCTCCTGTTGTTACTTCACAGTTGGGACATTTTCTTTTTTTCCAGTTTGTGAAGTTTTTCATTTGTATTTAGTTTGCTATTCTTTCTAATTTATATTTTGTTGCTTTTTCTCATGATTTTGAATATTTACCTCATTTGCATTTGGTTTGCTTAAATTTGATCCCTGTGGGCATTTTCTTGAGGTTTGTGTGTTTTGTTTGTGGTGTTAATTTGAATTTTCAATAATAATAGCTAATATTTTTGAGTGCTTACAATTGTGTCAGGCACATTTTATTAATATGAGATTTATTAATACAAGAATTAGTTCATGATATCCTACTGAACTAGATAGTATTATCATTCCCATTTTAGAGATGAGGAAACTGAAGAAAGAAATGAGGATATGTAAGTTGCCAAAGAAAACGAAACTGGTAGAAAGGGTTTAATAATTTACTATGGTGCCTAGGTAATAAATTTACTTTCTCTGTCTTCTGTGTGTACTTTTGGCTCTGATTTTACCTTAGTTAAGGTTTAAAAGGTGCATTCAGGTTGTCTGTACAATAGTTATCAAACTTGAGCATGATCTGGATTAACCGAAAGGGCTTGTGAACCACAAATTGCCGGGCTCCACCCACGGAGTTTTTATTTAAGGAGATCTGAAGTGGGCTCCAGAAATTGCATTTTAACAAGTTCCCAGCTGATGTGGATGCTGCTGGTCTGGGACAGCCCTTTGAGAATCACTGGTTTAGTTCATTCCTTTCAGGTAAAGTTAAGGCCCTTCTACTGTCTAACTCGCTCCAAATGTGACAAGTTAATATATAATATCAACCAATTAAGGAATTTTTTTCCTTTTTCTTCTTTTTTTTCTCCTAGAAGCAGAATTCTGCATGATTTATCATTTTTCTTTTAACTTTCTAAAGACTTATAGCGTCAGCTTCAGACTGAAGTTGTTTCCTCAAGTTTAAGTGATGCCTTTGGCTGAATGGGCCATAGGTAGCTCACACTCGGAGACTCAGGAGTATTGATTCCTCCATGTCCGTGGTTGGGCCCAACAATCAGCGGTTCATCATTTCAATGAAAATATCTCATCCTAATGGTTCGAGAACTAAAGGCTGCTGCTCTGTAGGCTTAGTCATTTTCTAGCTCTTTCATCATAACCATTTAGTTATAGCAGAAATTTATGGGTGGCCTGGGTCTGATTTCACTAGGAAGTGATAATTTACCAAAGCCTTTCTATTTGTTTTCAGTTCATTGACCATTCTAATTGTTGGCAGTTTTTATCAGAGCCAGCTATTCTTGGCTCACTGTTACATCTGGCCTGTTGTTAGAACCTTGAGTTGATATCAGTTAAGTGATTTATTATGGGAAATGCTCAAGAAAGATATGAGAGGATCAGGGAGATGAGAGGATCCTGGGAGTTCCAACTACATGTTGAATGGGTAGGAAGAGCAACATTGGTATAAGAGGTGGACAAAGATGCCCAAAGGGCATGTCAGAATGGAAAGGCCCAGATGTAGCTCCCTGAGGAGCATTACTGCCCTTCACCTGCAACACCCCCATCTGATAAATGTGGCGTCAGGAAATGGTGATATGATTTAAACTGTTGGGACAGTTTATAACTCTAGGGAAGTACATGATACTCTAGTCTGCTTTTACTACCATGGATCATGCAATTATAAGGCATTTGAGTTGGCTAGTTCAAAAACCTTCCAATGCACCCCAGTGCCTCCTGCATCAGGAGACTAGATTCAGAGTAAACATGACTTGTGCTTTGACACTTATGAATTATGTGATCTTGGGAAAGTCATTTAACTTCTCCAAGCTTCAGTTTCCTCATCCATAAAATGAGGAAAAGAACATTTGCTTTACAGGAAAGTTGTGAATATGGAATAAAGTTAAGTGAGATAATGTATTAAAGAGCAGAGTGTCTGACTTTCAAATTCTGTCATTATCTAATGCTTACAATTCAGCTTTGTATCTCATATCCTAAAAAGTGACCTCTGCCCCAGTTGCTTGGTTTCCTCACAATGCCATGAACATGCTACTCTGTTCTTGATTCTGCTCAAAATCATCCATGCATTTTACTTGCTGAGCCAAAATGTGTGGATTTGGCACCTTCCAATATCGTTCCATTTTCTGTTCTTCCTGGGAGCAGAGGAGGCAGCAGAAGAGGGAGAGTGACTGTGGATATAGAGTCAGTGTGAAATCACTCAGTCTCTAGTTCCCAGCCCTCTGCTCTCTGTCCATCCCTGTGGTGGGCACTGCGCATCCTCCCAAAATAAATATATGACTCCTTTCTACCTGTAGCTCCTTGCCATTCAACCAAAGATGCTAATTGCACTGCCACACTGCTGCCTACAAGATGTTCCCAGCAGAGTGAAACTTCTAAATCTGAGAAATGCTCTTGTGTCAAGTCTGACAAAGGAGCATCTAAATGGTGGGGAAAATGTGCACCGCAGATTTCATATAGAACTAAGTGGGGCATGCTGAAATCATAATGAGAGTATTTATCCTTCTTGTCTGCCAGCGTATGGATTGATAGATCGGCCAATGCTGACTGTTTCATTATGGATTTGCCATTATATTTCCTCCTCTTTTCTTTTATAGCTGCTTTAAAGATCACATTTCTTTTGTATTATGGCCTGCCCCTGCAGAGGCTGTTTGAACCCTTATTTACTACCAACAAAGCTACCCCTTGGTAAATTTCTGGAGATCTCCGCATCCCAAATGCATGTGTCATAAGGAATATTTTTATTAGATTCTTCTCAGATATATTTTTGAGGGTGAATAAAGTAAACTATGGTAGACTGAAGTTTATATTGAGAAAGCAGTTATTTACTGTGGTAAGAATCAAGCCCTTCACTGTGTGCCTGGCGTTGTGTCACGTATGTGCTCCTTTACTGTTTGCAATGCATCTGAGGTAGGTATTATTAGTCCTGTTTTACAAGTGAAGTAGCCAGTGTTCAGAGAGGTTCAGTAAATGCCAGAGGAGCACAGAATTGGAATCTCAAACTTTAGATCTCAAATCAGTTCTGTATCCTATTGTGTCCTTGGGCCGGTGAAGCAAACTCTAAACTTGTTTCATCTTCCATAAAATCCACTCTCAAAGTGTTGTTGTGAAAGTTCACTATGATAATGCACATGAAGATACTGGCTTGGTCCTTAGAAAGCACTTATTAAACATTAGCTATCACCAATAAAAGGCACAGTCAGGATTCAGGTCTGGACCTTTCCATCTTCTACGTCCATCCTCACGACCCAAGGCTACACTTGTTTCTATTTTCATGCTGAATTAAAATCTTACCTAGCAGGTGAGTTTGGCTATTTATGAAGGAATCATAGAAATTATCATTTCTGAAGTGGAATTAGATCGTTTCTACTCTTAATGGGCCCTAGTAACAGTATTTAGGACTTCTGTCACAATAGTAAAAATAAGTACTATTTTTCTGATGAGCCTATTCGGAGGATTTCGTTAGATATGGATTCAATTTTAAAGAAACACACATATGCAAATTTTGGTCTACAGAAGAAAGCAGTATGATATAGTGGAGTTCCTCCTCTTCTTGAGTGCACAGCAAGATCATATATCCCAGCTTCCTGTGAATGAATTCAGCCAGTGGAAGATGAGTGAAACACAGCTTAAGGAGCTCTCCCCATTGGATAGTCTCCTTGCTGTTTTTCCCTCCTGGCTGAACTGAAGACAAGCATGAGGACCTTGGAAGACACATGCAGAAGATGGCAGAGCCATATGTGAAAAGTAGCCGAGTCTGTTTGGATAATGCCTGGTGGACTGCCAACTGTCCATCAAAAATACTCAAGTGGAATTTACTTGAGCAAAATATAACTTTCTCTTGTGTTGGGACATTATCCCTTTCGGGATTTGTTTGTTACGTCAAACTAATAAAGAAATGTTTCACAAACTTTAGCAAGAATACCAATCAGATTGACTTTTAGTTGAAGAAGAACTTGCCTTTTTCCCCTCTTTTGATGAGTTAAGGTTCACCACCTGCCTGAAAGAAGAATGAACCAGCACGTGGCCCATGGAGATCACCTTGAATCTCTTCCCTCTTTCCCTACCTGCCAGCCCATGAGGATCTTCACACACTTCCCATAAGAATCAGCATGTGTCCATCAGCTTTTCTCCCTAACCCTCATGCTCTTCAGTATCATATAAGTGTTCTGTATCAGGTATCATATCACATATCATATCATTTAGTACAATTCAGACAGAATTTCAAATTTAATTCAGCTCACAGCTGCTTCAAACATAGTGCAAAAACTAAGCTGGGAAGATCTGGGCATTAGTGATCTAGTGATCATGCTTAATGATCATAAAGGCTCTGGTCAGCCTACATTTCTCTTAGACTCATTTTCCTTGTCTGTAAAATGTGATTAATTTCTGTGCTGCTTTTCTCCCTGAGATGCTTTGAGGATGGACATATGGTTTATGAGAGTGTTTTTAAGGAATTAGAAAGTGCTCTGCAGGGCATTATAATGAGTATTTATATAAAATAACAATGTGCACATTGGAGTCTATAATAAAATGGTAATTTCTTAGTCCCGTTACAAAAGGTTTTTTATTTGTGAAAGGCAGTGTGGTGTAAAAAAATTGATAGAAGGCTTTATTTGAATCTTAAATTCCATTGCTTACTAGTTGTATGAACAATAACTCCATGAATTGGTTTTATTCTATGTACGTTTTGGATAACAAGGCCTACTTTGCAGAGTGTTGTGAGACCAAATGAGTGCCTGCAAGTTAGGCACTGAAAAATATAAAAATTTTGCTACAAGTAAAACCTTTCCAGTATTAGTAACTGTTTGCATGTATATTACAAATATTTAACAATGGAGATAAGGGAGCAGGCAAACAATATTGAAAAATTGGGAGTCATTGTCAATTGAAGTTTAGATGAAGCATCTTATAAAGTATAATGCTAACCAGTGGGATATTTTTTGTCTGACTTATAAAATTTCTAATTATATGTGATGTCTGTAAGAACAAATGTTTTGCATAGACAGTATACTTATATGCCGTGATTTACAGCAGGGAGCATTTGCTATCAATTAAGTGAGGACCGAAGCCTGAGGAAGAGGAGGACGACAGCAGGGACATCACGTCATCATCAACCATGTCTAGTCACTCCTTCCCATTCAGCGTTTTGACAGAGTTTCTCTTCAAATCCCTGTGGTCTCTTTTAGATTAAACTTAACTCTCGCATTGGCACTTTTATCCAGTTTCACATGCAAGTAAAGAAAGACTATCCTCTCTGCTCCATTTATTCCCTCCCCTCCCACCATTTAAACTAAATGTGCAAGACCATTACTGTTAGTCATAATGATAAACTCTCACACATTTTAAATTTGAGAAAAGCTTTTACAATATTCACTTATTATTCTCCACTAAGTATAGTGGAGGAAAAAACATTTGAGTGTGTGTATAAAAGAAAGAATTGTGGCTCCATTTAAGCCAGTGTGTGTATTGATGGGAGGACTTGAAGGGAAGAAGAGGAGAAGAGCAAGGAGGGGGCTGTGGAAGTGGAAATACACATAAATATGATAGGTCAGGAAAAGATAGAGGAGAAAAGGAAAGAGTATGATGAGAAGAATTTTACTAGGTATCCAAAACTAGCAGGGAATAGAAATACATCTGTTTGTGTATATGTTTGTCCGTGAAAGACATTTGTGTTGTTAGAGGGCTTTGTTCTGGAATGAAGCTGCCTGCAGAGAGATTTCCTGTGTGACATTTATGGGAATATGTGATTCTTTTTCTTTACAAGTAAATATTTGAGTTATCTAACCCCAACATGCCTGTGAAGAGATTTATGGCTTACGACTAATTCCAAGTTATTGACGGGCAGAAATAGGAGAGAGAAACGGAATCTAGAAGTAATCTCAAAATTGCCTTTTAACTCATAGTTTCAAATAGCAGAATTGTTAATGAGAAGCAGAACTGATGGATTTAGTGTTGCCTCCTACTTGCCTGGCGTATCTCCCAGAAAAGGAACTAATTCAATAATGAAATGGCCCAAATCAGTGAGCAATAGGGATGGTGGAGGGATCAAAGGCCTTGGAAATATGCACACAGTATAATTAATGCTGAACTGATTTTTAACCTATCCTTTTATCATTCTTGAACAATTAATAGAGGTAGAAAAAAATGCCTCCTTGCTGTCTCAGGACTATATATGGCAACATTTATCCTACCAGATACTGTATGGAGTCCTTATTTTGGCATCTGTTTTTTCTAATTACTTTGGATGTTTTCCTAAACAAACACTTTGCCTCAGCAAACCTGGATTACTCCCTATTTCCCTGCTGCATCTTTGCTTCATCAGAAATCTGTTTTTTTACCTCCAGTCTTTATAAGTCCTTCTATTTCTTGAATACCAAAGTCAACTCTTATCTTCTCGCTGAGGTCCTTTTTAAATCCAATGTTTATCCACTCCTGAATTTTGAATGTTGGTCCATCCCTTCTAGAGTTACAGATACTCTCCATCTGTAGGCTCAGTACTGCCTGGCACTTCCAGGAAAGGGGAATGACAAGAGCCTCAAGTCTTCCATTTTCTGGATTTAAGTTCAGTCTTTTTTCCATAGACTGAGAATCCAGTGTCCTAGGGGGTGAACTTTGAAGTCTCAGCCTTTACTGTCTCCCCAACAGTCCTTCCTCCATGGAGTCTCTGTTTAATAGACTTTTGCCTCAGTTTTACTGCCTAGCATGTCAGTTTCCTTCTGAGTTTGGATTCCAACGGTGTTGTTGGAATCCATAGAACTTATGTAGATCTATGCTTTTGCAGACTGTGGTGCTAGATGTTACTTCAGCTATTTCTCTATTCTGTGAAATGAATGCTCACCCAGGATGATCTTCCATCTTTCTTCAAGTGGCACTTAATTCCTAGTCTCCAGCTACCATCTTCTCCTCTTGCCACCTATGTGACCACTGAAAAGTTATTCAATCTTTTTAAACCTTACTTTCCTCATGTGGCAATTGGCATGAAATTAGTTAATCTTTGGTATATTGCCTGCCCCCCAGTAAATACTCAAAAATATTAGCTGTTATTATTGTTAATATTCTTAATATCATTATTAATATGCCATATCTGTTTAGCTATCATCTCTGAATTAAAATCTTCTGCTTGAATCACACTTGAATTTGCCATGCTCCTTGGAGATTAACAATTGGGTTGTTAGCCAGGTTCATTTTGCCAGATCTCATTATAATCTGCCTCAGGTTTTTCCTCTTCTCCAGCTTGGGTCTGCCTCATACTTAAGTGTGCTCAAGTCCTGACATTACAAGATTTTGATATTTCTGTTCTTAAGGCACTTAGTACACATGGCCTTAAAACTTATTTACTCATTTTTTTCCTTCTCTGATAACTTGTAGGATCCTTATGGTCAGGACCCTTACCAATCACATTCTTGTGTCTCCTAATGTATCTCATATGTGGAAGACCCTCACTACATATATTTTGAACAGTTGAAAGATTGTCCATACAGAATATAACACACGTCTTAAAATTTAACCCTTCAAGTCAACGTCGCTATTAGAAACAAGGGTTTATATTTCTAATTCCAAGTTCATTGAGTATTTATAAATTGCCACTCCTCAATACCTTAGAAAAATGAAGTTAAGCTAAGTTCAACAAATACATATTGATTCCCTACTATAGGCTAGCCACTGTATTAGACTTGGCTGGTAGCAAATACAAAACAGACTCAGTCACTGCCCTTGGCCAAATAAGATAAAACAGAATAAACACATGGATTCTAATTCTTAGATGTATCCATTCAGCCAGTCAGTCATTTGATAGCTATTTGGATACATATTCTGTTCCTAATGGGGGAATCAAAGAAGAATAAGTCCTAGAATATGACACAAATTCACCACCGAGGTGTTCACATTCTGGCATGCATGATATTGTTACCCCTGAAGGTTTTCAAACCTGTTTTTTGCACATTCAAAAATCCTGTGAGATAGGTATGGGAAGCTCAATTAAACCATGTTTTCAGCTGAGGAAAATAAGAGTTAGAGAGATTAAGTGACTTGTCCAAGATCGTATAATAGCACAGTTAGGATTCAGAAGGCAGAGCTCTACAACATCGAATAATCAGACAGCATATCAGGTTAAAGCATGTAAAGTGGCATTTTGTTCATCAAAGCTGGTTGAATATTGTTAGTTTCATATAGGTCTAATATAAGCCAGATCTACGTCGTTTCAGAGAGCCATGGAAAGAATAATGGAGAAAGTAGAATCTAACTTAGACATTGGAAAATTGATATAACTTTATTGGAAGAGGGCAATCAAATAAGTAAAGGTGAATAAGATGTTTGGCAGAAATTCTCAAACTTTATCTGAGGGAACTTTGAATGAATTGTTTTGCTAGATTGGGGATAAAAGTGTGGAAATATTGGGTCCAGGTTCTGGAGAGTCTGGAAAAAATGTCTAACTTGTACACATGGTGTTCGGTAGCTCCTAGAGAGACTTTTTTGTATTGGAGTAACAATATGGAAGCCGAGAGCCAGGAAGCTTGTTTCGTGAATGCATACATGTCTGAGCATCCATATGTAAATGCACCAGATAGATCAGTGTGGAGAGACCCTGAAGTGGGGAGCTTGTTGGAAATCAAGTTCAGAAGTTCAGGGGTGAGTTAACGTTGGTGCTGAAAGGAAAGGACATAATTGAGAGCCATTTCATGGAAAGAATCAAAAGAATTTGGTAATTGATTTTGTGTAGTGTGTAGGGAAAGAGAAAAATCAAAGATGGTTCCTGGGATTCAAACCCAGGTGACTAAAAGAAAGATGGACTTATAAACAGAAAGTGGAAAGTTAGGAGGAGGAGCTTGTTTGGGGAAGGAAAGGTGGCATGCTGAGTTTAGTTTTGGAATTTGAGTAGCCAATATTTAATGGAAAGTATCTAATAAGTAGCCAGCCCTAGTGGTCTAGTGGTTAAGATTTGGCACTCTCACTGCTGTGGCCCTGGGTTCATTTCCCTGTCATAGAACAACATCACCCATCTGTCGGTTGTCATACTGTGGTGGATGCATGTTGCCGTGATGCTGAAAGCTATGCCACCAGTATTACAAATACTATCAGAGTCACCCATGGTGGACAGGTTTCAGCAGAGTTTCCAGACGGGACAGACTAGGAAGAAGGATCTAGCTAGCCACTTCTGAAAAAATTGGCCATGAAAATCCTATGAATAGCAGTGGAGCATTGTCTGATATAGCACTGGAAGGTGAGAGGAAGGAGCAAAAAGACTGGGCAGGATTCCGCTCTGCTATACACAGGGTTACTAGGAATTAGAACTGATCTCCACAGCACTAACAACAAAAATCCAAAACGTAGCTGGAAATATGGGTTGTAGTTCTAGGGAGGCTGGGAATGGAGTCAAGTAGTGGTAATGATTGAAATCATGACATTAAATGAACTCATTGACCTTAAATGAACTCATTGAGAAAGATGACATTGTACAGGATGGCAATCAAGGGCAGTTGAAGATAGAAATTTAAGAACATCTAGATTTGAAGGAATATGTGGAAAGCACAGCTTAGGAGACAGAGCAGGAACATTCAGAAAAGTGTCATGATAGAAGCAAATTCATCAAGTTCTAGTGAGGACTGACCCTGCCAAATTGTCTTAGCAGACTCAGTGACTATGAAGGCACAGAAAAGGCCATTTTGTGAGTATTTGGCAATTAGGATGCCATAAGTGACCCTCAAGGATTTTTTTCTGTATTGTAATTCCAGTGGAAAACAGAATGCTAAAGTTTAGAGGATAAGCGATGACAGAGAAAAGCGACGAAAGTAGGTTACCATACAAAGTAACCCGTTTTTAAGATCTAGGAGTCTAATGCTGTCGGAGGAGAGTTGGTCTAACCAATACTTGTTAATTATTTTGAAAGTTAATTTTGGAGTGCGTTTTTTCAGGAAAGATTCAAGATCCTGTCCCTTTTGTCAAATTTGGCAAAAATTAGATGGAAGTTTCTAAAGTTATTAAGGGGAGAGATATAGATCGTGTGATTTCCAAAAAGCTGCTTTTCCTTATGAAAGTTCACAAAATAAATGAAATGGAGTAACAAGTGCGATTCCAGAAAAATAAGCTCCTAGGAGAGAGGAATACTGGGCCATTGTTTTTCTGGTGAAACGAATCATACTTTTCAACAGCTTTCCGCTATGGCAACCAGTTATACTACTTTTAATAGTAATTTAGATATGCCGGGTTATTGAAAGAATGCAGTTGATCTTGCATGACCAAAACAAGCAGAGAACGATGAGACAGATTTTTTTCCATGTGGCTTGTGGAATTATTTCTTTCGTTCTACAGGAACATGTACAAATAACTTGCTCAGATTCTGTTATAGAGGTTTATATACATATATATAAATATAAAATTTTATACATGTATATATCAATCACAAGATATGTGATTGAGCTATAAGTGAATTACTCCATTGCTAATGAAAAAGGATGAAGTTAACAATTTAGAAATCCTAGCTTTTCCTCATGTCAGAAAAGAATGTGTTTGGAATCAGAAGCATAAAGGAACATTTTGTTCAAAACCATTTCTCTGCCATTTAGGGTAGGGTCACTTCTGTGCTGAACAATATTTATCACAAGGATACGCTCTAGAAAGGTATAGATGGATCTGGAGTGAGAAACAATACTACTGGCACACGTTATATGCCAGGCACTATTCTAAGAATGTTAGTCCAACATCCTCATGCAGTAAACACTATCATCATCATTATACTGATGAGATATAGAGAAGGGAAGAGCAGTCCAGCTTAGCAGTTGAAGTGCTTAACCATTACACCATGCTACTTGTGACAGTCATTAACATTCTTCAGCAAAAAAATCTGCTTTGAAATGACCTCACAATAGGAAGCTAACCAGCAATAATTTTGGGCGACTGCATCTGGATTCACTCTATGAAGGTGAATCAGAGCAGATAAGAGTGCTACTTTCTTTGCGGATTAAATTGACGGTGGCAACTGTAAACTCCTTATCTTGGAAGGCACTTTTTTATACCAGGAAAAGATAGTGTATCAACAAAAACTCCTCTGGAAATTAAGGAATTGAGTTTCTTTGGACTCTCTGTATGACTACAAACCCTGTAATGATAATTGTGAATCTCCACCACCGCATCTCTCTGTGGGAAACATGGACTTAATTGCAGTTACCTTACTAGTTTCATTGCCTGCTCATTAGCTAATTGATAAAATCCTAACCAATAGAACAGATGTGGACATGGATGCCCTGCTCTGTGTGTGGCAAATGAAGGACGGCAAGCATATGGGGAAAGTCACACCTGAGTACTCACAAGTGATAGGACAGTGGCAACCTGCAGAGAAGACGGAAGACAATGATGTGAAGGGCTGTTAGCTCAGCAGTAAGGCAGAGTGCAGGAGCCAGGATTCAGGAGACTTCAAACCTGATAACTGAATAGCCTAGTTTAATTCATTGATTTACTCAACAGCCCCACTGCCTGGGGAAGAAAGGAATGAATCTCAAAATGCTACAGTTTTCCAAGTTTTCAAGGCAGTCAAGTTTGTTCAAACTTTCTGGAAGTAGATGGAAAAAAATGATGGGCCTAAGCAATAAATAGTCCAAATATACATGCCTTACATTAATGTTTTTATACATATGCCGCAGGAACTGCCATCTCTCACATATGCCTCCTCCTTGATAGTTTGTGTGGTTTGCAGGAGGCAGAGGGACTCCTAATGATCCTGCTAGTTACATTTTTTGTCTTAATTCGAGGTTCTTAGAGGGCAGAGTCTAGGTCTTTCGTGCATTCCATTGTAAACTGTCTCTTGTAAGAGACAGGCTAAGCAACAGGTGGCAGGTGTGGACCAGGGTCTTGGTAAAGCATGGTAATAAAAAGTAGTTAGAGGGGCTGGCCAGATGGTGCAGTGGGTAATTTCACACGCTTCACTTCAGTGGCCCAGGGTTCATGGGTTCGAATCCAGGTGGGGACCTACACACTGTTTATCAAGCCATGCTGTGGTGGCATCTCATATACAAAATAGAGGAAGATTGGCACAGATGTTAGCTCAGCAACAATCTTCCTCAAGCAAAAAGAGGAAGATTGCCAATTTTCCTCACCGAAAAGAAAAAGAAAAAGTAGTTAGAAAGTACATGAAGGGATATTCGTAGGAAAAAATGGTCTTTTTGAGCCAATATAAATTGCCATTTTGAGACATTACACTTTATCATTCTAAATGTTATACATCACAGGTAAGCAAACATTTTCTATAGAGGTCCAGATAGTATATATTCTAGGTTTGGCAGGTCATATGGTTTCTGTCGTCATTCTGAGGTGGCAATGTGAAAGCAGCTATTGATAATACAGAAACAAATGCATTCAGCTGTGTCCCAATAACACTTTATGTGCAAAAACAAGTGGTGGGCCAGATTCAGTCTACAGGCCAAAGTTTGTAGACTCCTGGGTTAGTTCATACACACTCACACTCACATACATATACATATGGGGACTGAAAAACAATAACTTCTCTCTGAATCTTTTTAAAAATGTTTCTTACTTTGATCAGACTTCTGACTTGGCTTCAGATTCTCATTTGTATATTAAACATCAGTTTGATCAGTACTACAAGGTGTCAAGCATTGTACTAAACGTACAGAGAGAAGGAGGAAAAAGGTAATTCCTTCCCTCAAGGACCTCACTGCCTGGTGTGGAAGATGGGTGAATACAGATAAATTCAAATGTGCTATAGTATGTGCCATGGTAGCTTTATGTATACTAGGCTGAGGGGAGCACTGAGAACCAGTAACTAACTCCTCCTTCTGAGAAAGAGATGCCTGAAGGGAGTTTTCAAAGACTGTTGGGACTTAGAGTTAGTTAGAGAAAAATGGGGATAGGACATAAACGAATAGAGGCGGGGAATGCTGGGAGAGGAATTACACTAGGGATCAGACCATAACAGACTTCATACGTCTTTCCAGAGAGCTTTTCTCCCAGGAGATAGTCTTGTTTGGTTAAAATTATATGTCTTCCATTAAAACTTTCCATACATTTCCTGTGAATCTATTTGTATCTTTCTTGTGCCATATCAGCTTCTGCCTTGTGTTATAATTATTTTGCAATTGTCTTCTTCATTTTGTTTAATGTATTTATTATTTTATTTAATTCTTTAATTTTCCTAGAAAAGAGGACTCTGTCTTACTCGAATTTGTATTCTCTTCTGATCTACAGATTCTATGCCTGGCTGGGTCTTCAGATCTTGTTTACCACTAAAATTTGATACACCCTCAGGTCTTTGCCACCCTGCCTCAGTCCTGGCTATAACTTCTAAATGGACACTTTGTTGTCCATTTCAGTTTTATTCCTTAGTCCTTGTACATAGATCCGGCCCATAAAACATAGTTATGACCATAGAATGATGGATATTGACCAGTTCCATTAAGAAGAGTGGTTCAAGAGAAAAATGACTATTTTAAAATGCAGTAGATTCCCAGTTTAGATTCACAGAGATTGTAAACAGTTGACTGGAACAGGAATTCTAAGATTTGGCCTTCAAAGGACGCTTAGTGCTTTCATTTTCAATTATGTGCTTGAAAAGTAACTTACCGAGATGAGGGAGGAGAGTGGAAAGTGATACTTTTGAAATTGTGTTCTATATTGTTCTGGGTTACCAGAATAGGTTGTTAAATGTCCAACTGGGAGATATATTAGTTAGGAGGAAAGGATTAGTGATAGTGAAATAGATTCAGAAAAGAATCTGGAGAGGACAGGAAGTTACACAAAGGAGGAGAACACAAAGAATGGAATTGAATTTGTTCAACATTATTGAGCATCAACTCTGAACCATGAACTCTGAACTCTACGCTGCAATGTAATCCCAATCCAGAGACTGGAGGATAATCAGAGATAGGGCCCTTGCCATCAAGGAGGTTGGGTGCATTCCCCCAACTCAGAGATATGAGGTTGTCTTTAGCTCATGAGGTGGTTTTATTTTGAAAAATCTCTTCATGACCTGAAAGTTCTCTTGGCTAAAATAAATAATTGCTGTCCACACTTTGGGGTGAGGGTCAATGCCTCTCTGAATATACTCAGTCGTGCTTATAAACTAGGAACTGTTGGAGACATTTTTAGACTAAGGAGTGGACATAGATGTAGTTAGTAGAATATTAAACAATGTCCTCTGGAGGACGCAGGACTGAGTTGTTTGCCAGGCAAGGGTAGAGGTGCAGATATCATGATAGCACAACTATTTGATAGGTTTCTAGCCCAGGAGAAGGAGAAAAATAATTATTGTTTGCCTCCTGCAGGAGACTTTATTTTCCAAGGTGGCTGTCCTGCATGTTCTGCTGCAATGAGACTTTGCTGCTGTCTCATTGATAGGTGGAGTCTGCTTTCCCTACCCTTGACCATGGGAGGGCTTGTTGCTACCAAGAGAATGTGGTAGAAGTGATGCTGCATGACTTTGGAGGCTAGCTCATGAAATGAGAAGCAGCTTCCGCCTAGCTTACTGTTAAACTAGTGCTTGGAGCCCTGAGGTACCACAGCAGAAGTCTGACCACACAGAGGCTACCGTGCCCTTTCCACATTCCTGACCCACAGAATCCATGGCGTGGTGTAATGGTTGTTGTTTAGGCTAGTAAGTTTGATGTGACTTGTTATGCAGCATAATAACTGGAACACCTACCATGTGTCAGGCACCATGCTCAGTTATTTACATACAATATTTCACTTAATCCTCAGAACCAATCCTTAAAGTTTAGTCTTGTTACCTCAGTTTTCTAGATAAGAAATTGAAGGTGCAGTGAAGTTAAACTCACCCAAAGTTACAGATATTAAGCTGAAGAACCAGGATTCACATCAAGGTCTAGCTAACCCCAGGGCCTGTAACCTTTGGTAATACTAAAAAGCGTTTCCAGTCCACTGATAAGAATCACCTGGTAAATGCTCATGTCCAAGCTCCATCTTAATTCCACTGAACTGCTTTAAATAAACACCTCAGGAGATTTTTTTTTTAAGTTAACAGGGAAGTTTGGTAACACTGTTCTATGCCACCACTTGAACTGAACTAGATTTTCTAAATAATACTGCAGTCTTTTAGTGATGCCACTGTGGAAGACCACACCCAACAGAGTGTTTGGCAGAGAATAAGTGCTCATTAACTCAGTGCTAAATTGAATTGGCTTTTGCAAATAATCCAACATTGGCCACTCAAGAATGTGTTCCACGAACCAGCAGCAGAGACATTAACTAAGATCTTGCCAGAAACACAGACTCTTAGGCCCCATCTTAGGCCTATTGAATCAGAATCTGCATTTTTAACAATATCTCCAGCTGTTTCAAATGTACATTAGAATTTAAGGAATACTGATTCAACTGATTTTGGTTCTCACTTTAGGAAAACTTCCCACCATTAGGATGGTTGGGCTATTTGCCACTGAGTTCTCCAATGTGTTAGTATGAAGAAACTAAAAAAGCTCCCAGGAAAGTGATCCTACAACATGGAGATTGTGTCCTCAAGGAAGTCATTTTGGAAGCGATAGAGATAGACAACATAAGCTCTGAAACCTTGTGGTTACCTTCTGTGCTAATGAAAGCTAAATTCTGCTATGAGTGCTTTCCCGGAAAATGATTTCTTGACTCTTTCCCAGGCAGTTCTGGTGAACACTCCAATCTTTGAAGAAGAAAGCAGTTTTACATATGCCGAGTTTGTAAAAGGAATCAACAACCATTCTGCTGATTTATTTTCAGGAAGGGCCGGAGGGATCTATTTAATTTATTTCTCTATAAATTTTCCTGATACAGCTGGTTCATGCACAAATAACCTGTTCCTTCTTGTGAAATGATGACCAAAGCACCTCTCTGAGGAAGTCTAGAAAAAATTGCATTTTCTCCTTAGATTTGCCTCATTTATAATTAATGAGCCTGCAGTACTGATATGTAACTGTAAACACGTGATTTAAAATCCATTTGTTACTACACATGCTTTGACACAAATATTTTTTTCTTTTGCTGAGGAAGATTCGCCCTGAGCCAACATCTGTTGTCAATCTTCCTCTTTTTGTATGTGAGCTGCAGTCACAGCATGGCCACCGACAGGTGAGTGGTGTAGGTGTGTGCCTGGGAACTGAACCCAGTTGACTTCAGGGGTGGCAATATCATGTATGCTAGAATTTCTGCCAAACATCTTATTCACCTTTACTTATTTGATTGCCCTCTTCCAATAAAGTTATATCAATTTTCCAATGTCTAAGTTAGATTCTACTTTCTCCATTATTCTTTCCATGGCTCTCTGAAATGATGTAGACCTGGCTTATATTAGACCTATATGAAACTAACAATATTCAACCAGCTTTGATGAACAAAATGCCACTTTACATGCTTTAACCTGATATGCTGTCTGATTATTCGATGTTGTAGAGCTCTGCCTTCTGAATCCTAACTGTGCTATTATACGATCTTGGACAAGTCACTTAATCTCTCTAACTCTTATTTTCCTCAGCTGAAAACATGGTTTAATTGAGCTTCCCATACCTATCTCACAGGATTTTTGAATGTGCAAAAAACAGGTTTGAAAACCTTCAGGGGTAACAATATCATGCATGCCAGAATGTGAACACCTCGGTGGTGAATTTGTGTCATATTCTAGGACTTATTCTTCTTTGATTCCCCCATTAGGAACAGAATATGTATCCAAATAGCTATCAAATGACTGACTGGCTGAATGGATACATCTAAGAATTAGAATCCATGTGTTTATTCTGTTTTATCTTATTTGGCCAAGGGCAGTGACTGAGTCTGTTTTGTATTTGCTACCAGCCAAGTCTAATACAGTGGCTAGCCTATAGTAGGGAATCAATATGTATTTGTTGAACTTAGCTTAACTTCATTTTTCTAAGGTATTGAGGAGTGGCAATTTATAAATACTCAATGAACTTGGAATTAGAAATCTAAACCCTTGTTTCTAATAGCGACGTTGACTTGAAGGGTTAAATTTTAAGACGTGTGTTATATTCTGTATGGACAATCTTTCAACTGTTCAAAATATATGTAGTGAGGGTCTTCCACATATGAGATACATTAGGAGACACAAGAATGTGATTGGTAAGGGTCCTGACCATAAGGATCCTACAAGTTATCAGAGAAGGAAAAAAATGAGTAAATAAGTTTTAAGGCCATGTGTACTAAGTGCCTTAAGAACAGAAATATCAAAATCTTGTAATGTCAGGACTCGAGCACACTTAAGTATGAGGCAGACCCAAGCTGGAGGAGGGGAAAAATCTAAGGCAGATTAGAATGATGTCTGGGGAAGCAGAGTGTGCTGAACTTAACCACCAGGCCACCGGGGCTGGCCCAACACAAATCTTGCATTATGTATCAGCCAAGAAGGTTCAACAAGCTGGTATAACTCAGTACAATCTACTCCTCCCAAGATTCACATGAATGTGAAGGCACAGCTGGGGAACAAGGTGAAGACAACAACTAGGGGGAGAGAAATCCTTAGAGTCCTCGGAATTTTCTTTGCTGAAGGACATTTTGTGATTACCTTTCTCCAGTGCCCAGAGCAACACCTTCACGGTCCCTCACAGAGCTGCTCTGTGGCTGGAGCCACTGAGCGGCACCACAACTTACCTCTTTACAATGAGATGCAAATGTATGTTTAGATTTTTTAAAAAACTCCTTTAGTAAAAAGTCCTTTAGTGAATAACAACTCCTACTCTATTTTGGTAATAAGATCCTATGTTTAACTACTTTTCTTAGCATCAATTTAACTCCTTAGTTTTAAGAAAGAAAAGAGTACTTAGGCCCATTTTTTCTGCCATCAGTACAAATGGGGTTCAGCCAGTCACCCCTCTATGTGTAATATTTCCCCATGAACTAGAGCAATGTCATCACTCCCCAGCCTTCTCTTCTCTAGACTTGCTAATTCCAATTTTTTACCTTTTCTCATGAGTGTCATGTTCCTTCCTTTTACTTATCATTATGGCTATCATCTGAACCATATTCTTCATGTTATTTTGTTTTTTTTTAAATGTAGAACTCAATGGGGGATGTTATACTGCATAGAGTTCTTCCTATATTAAGAATAATGGAATGTTTACCTCTTTGGGATTCATTCAACAAACAAAATTTCTATATTATTTGTGTATTTTTTGTCACCATTTAAACAAATAACTTGTACCAGATGCAAAATCAAATTTCATAAGGTGGATTAGCATTAAAACTTATATTATTTGGGTCTATTAGGATTGCACTAAGAAAGGTCAATTCTAGGTAGTTTTTTAAATGCGTAAACAGCAATGCAGTAGAAATATATTGAATTAACATCAGAAGTCTTGTCTTTCTAATTAATGAGCTCTGTGACCTTAGAACTAGCAAGTTAAGACTACCAAAAAAGACAGCATCAACAAAATTGCAGTGTGAACCTCTTGCCCTGGGTAACTCACACTTGAGATATTTTGTTCATGAGCCATTTCACTAGCATCATGGACAAGCTAGAGCCTGCACAGAGGCCAGTTCACTGGGGGCAGGGCCAGTTTGTAGCCATCCTTGTAGTCACACATACAGTCTCTGACATGTATCAGGTGCTCAGTAGTGCATTTGAGGAAAAAGGAATGAATTTATTACCTAGATAGAGATAAATCTGGCAACTAGAACATATGAGTTCATGCAGAGGCTGCAGGATGAATAAAGGATCTAACAGACAGAATTCATACATTATAAAGAAGGATCTCTCAAATTTGCTAGATAATAGAAATCATTGTTTAAAAATAGAACTTTCTGAAGACAACCCAAGACACAATGAATCAAAATTGCTAGTGGTGGTGAGGGGAAGGGGCTGTGAATTTGTATTTCAGAAGCATCTCTGAGAATTCTTATGACCAAATCAGTGTAGGATACATGAAGATTGAAGATTGTGTCCAATCTAAAGGTTTCTTCCAACTTTCAATTTCTACATTCTAAGATACCTTCTCTCCCATAGTCCCAGTTCTCCACAAGGAAGGGTCTTGACTTGCTGAACTTTAAGGTCCCTGCCGACTCTAACATTCCAGAAGTCCATGTTTCTCTTCGCGTCTTCCATGCCTGCCAATGGTAGCCCTGCCCCAAGGTGCTCAATGATCTCACACTGTGCCGTGGCAGCTCAGCTCTTCCTCTGTGTTATTTACCAACTGATTCTATTCTCCCTATAAAATGCATTCCATATTGGTCTAGACTTTCTTTTTTGCCTCAAAATGCATCTGTTCTAGGTGTCATCTTCTTGACAAGGTAGCAAGAACATTTTAATAGAGGTCTTAAGAAGATGATGAGGTCCTTACAAGGATGGCTGAAACAAACATCTATTGGGGGACATTTAAGCTTTTGGTCTAGTAATAGAGAGGTAGTTTATGTTTCCTCTCAAATCTTAGGTAAAACACAGCGTTGTGCTCAAATCCAAGTACATATATATTTTTCATGCTTAATTTTAGGTTTAATCCAGTGGCCTAAGGTTAAGATCTGAATTACCAAATTGATATTCTAGAACAATGATAAAATTATGAAATAAAAAGCTATTCTTTGTAGAGGAAGATACATGTTATGTAGAAGTATTTAGATATTATTTGGTCAGATTCCTTTTTTCATTTGTGTCAGGGAAAAGCAGAAATTTCCAGGTTTACAGGGGTCAAATGAATGCCTCCTAGATTTTTCCCTTACTTAGTATTTCATCCAAGAAGCCATGAGGAAGAAATTAAAAACTCATCAACAAACCAGCATGGTGGCTGGGCTGTTGGAAGCTTTCATCTGTTAAATACTATGCTTCTATATAACCCTTTTTGAATTCTTCTTCTGCTCAGTAGATTGATTTCTACCTGTTTGGTCCTGAGCAATGGGGATTCTTGGGAGGACAGCTGTCTATGTAGCCGGTGAGCATGAATGTGAGTGTGTAAGCAAGGGGCATATCAGTGACCCAGACAGCTGATACAGTAGAGAAGCAGCTTCCCGCTGAGGCCTGAGACGAGCAAAGGCTTGACCGAACCACCTAAATTAGCTCCCTCTCTGTCCCTAAAACTTTGCTTATTTCTCTCACAGCACATAGAGCTTGTTTGTTAATTGTCTGTCTGATTCTCTCTGCCACAGCGTAAACTCAAAGAGGCAGAGTTTCGCTCACTTGCAGACTATCTCTAGTATTTAAACGCTGCTTGTCAAATAGTAGGTGTTCAAGAAATAATTGTTGTGTGAAGGAATGAACTAGTGAATATTTTCACACAAATCCTCCTGTGTGGACATGTCATTTTAGGTCTTGAATATTTGTGGTCCACACTGTGATGCACTGTGCTAGCTCACACTTGATTTGCAACTATGCTTTGCTCTGTTGTAGCTCTCACTGGCAGAATACAAACTAGCAAGGGATAGGTAGTTCAGAATGAGGGGCGGGGCTCTCTCAGCTACATCTCAGGGCATGACCTAGGCATCCAGACTGTTGCCTGTCTAACTTTCTCTTATTTCTCGGTATTCTATATTGTGTATGTGTATGTGTTTTACATGTTCAGTTTCCGAGTTCACTCTCATCCACTCCCATGACTTCACTTGTTATCTTGATTCTTACTTCCATTCATCTTCTGATGCCTAAAACTGTTTTAACCAACTATTCAATGGCACCCTCATTTTGGTGCCTCACTAGCACCTCAAATACGACATATTCAATATGGTACTCTCGATATTGCCCCCTTCCAAATGAATTCAGAAATGTTTTTGACTCCTTCTTGCCAGCCAGACAGTGCCACTCAGAATTCAAAAGCAGTGATGGCTCAGTTCTGGTGTTATTTAGAGAACATAGGTGGGCCACAGCTTTTCTGTCAATGCAACAATCCTGGCAAACCAAAGAAGTTTAGAATTATAAAGTTTACAATTATTTCAGCTTCCTGTATTTAATATAGGAGCCCAAGGCCTTGAGGGGTTAAGTGAGTTGCCTTTGGCCACCTACTAATTAATAGTATTTATGCTACTGGCACACAGGTGCCCTGATTTCTAGTCCTACGATCTTTTCTCTACACCATCTCTCCCACTAAGCAGACTTGTCTTGACAGAGGTGGATGATGGCTGTGGGAGAATGCTGGAACAACTGTATTCAACACCATTGTGGTTGGAAATGATACCCCCTATCCTCTCCTAGCAAACCAGCAATTAATCTTTAAGTGTTTGGAAACAAAACTGGCTATTTTTAGTAGAAATTATGTCTGAGATTTACCAAGGAGATGCGGAAGTGTCTTTTTAATTCTCTCTTTTCTCTCTCATTCTCTCTCTGTCTCTCTCTCTCACACACACCCTGTATTGTTCTTATTCAAAGGGTCAGATGGTAATAAATCTAAAAGCAAACAGTGCCCTGTTTGTTTTCCAGTATTTATTGAACTGACTAGGTCTTTACATTCAAATGTTAGGTTGTGGTTAGTTGAGAAAAATTGAGATGTGGAATTCATGCATGGATGAGAGTGCTTGCTTTACAATACCAAGATAAATGCCAGACTGAAATGATGGCTTAAGGTCAGGTAGGCTGGAGAATGTAAATGGTAGCAGATTTACATTTCCATTTTTATTAAAAAACATCCTGCTAATAAGGCATATGTAAAGCCTAAAATATCACACTCAGGAATGAAGACATTAGTTTTGCTTATACAATATTATTCATACTTGTAGAATTTTTGACAGTTTCAGGAATCCAGGAGAATTAAGAGGTCTCTAGCAAGTGAATGCATATCAATAAAACGCCCTTAGTGAGGCATTTTTTTTTTGCAAAAAGCTGATCCCATATTGTCTACTCACAGTCACTGACAGTGAAGATGGTATGTGCAATGCTTTACAATGAATTTTGATGTTTTCTTCCTGTTCTGAATATTCCCTTTGTGCTTTCGAAATCAATAGTGCTGCAGAGAAATACCTGTTCTTTAATATTTCAAAAGTCCTTTCCTCAAGGCCCATCTTTTCACGCCTAGAGTTTAGTAAGCCTTCCAAACCCTTATATTCCAAGTCTTTAAGTAGCACAAAGGATTTCCCGCTGCTCCAGTTCACTTTTAGAAGATGAGGCATTTAAAAACTGCTAACCACATACCAGTATCCTCATCATTTCTAGAGAATTCGATGCTGTTTTTAATTGTTCATATTATTTTAAGTGATCAATAAAAGCTTTGAAATACCCTGATAATCGTTTCATAAATGTGTATTAGCGACATAAGGCAAAATTCTCCTTTGTAAGGAGAGATTGATGAAGAAAAGTGAATAGAAGAATAAAACAAGATCAAATTATAGCCACTTGCTGATTATTATTCTGCCATCTCTATCTATCAGCTTGTAGGTAGTAAGTGCCATTATGAATTTAAATAAAAGTCATGGCTCACACATACTTGAATGGAAATAAGAGGGAACAGTTTGGTATGTTTCACTGTGGGGACATGGCATTTAACAGCAGTCAAGTTCATTTCTTTGACTATGACATTTCTTTTGATCAAAATTGAAATGAATCCTGTCTGTTCTGTGGTGGGTAACAAGACTTGTGGAGCCTTAGCCCAGTCCAGTAATAAGAGAACCAGACTTAAAAACTAAGCAACTGATGAACTTTGGAATAAGACCAATAGCTAATTTTCAGTTTCCACTTACAATGTATTTGAACATGTTTTGACTCATTTAATCTTCAGTATCACCTTCTGACATCTGTACTACTATTATACTTCATTTTACAGATGAGAAAACTGAGGCAGGAAACAACAAATAACTAGCCTAAGGACACACAGTTACCAAGTGGGAGAGCCTGAACCAGGTAGCGCAACTCCAGAGTTCTATGTTCTGACGTCCCCTTATATTGGAAAAATCAACCTTTATCAATCTGGAATAATCATTGATCCCTTCAACAGTGGTGGGGCTACTACAGATGAAACTAAATGTTTCCTTTTTCCTGACTGAGATAGCTCAAACTCTCCTAACAGGGAAATTGGAGATTGTTTTTTTCTAATTGATTTATGCAAATTATACGCCTAATAGTAGGCAACTGAATAAGCAGAATCTATATTTGCTCACAACGTCTGGAACCATGGCCAGTTGGGTTACAGTGGAGTGTTTCCCTTCCATGATCTCGTTTACTTATATGTGCAGATGCCCACACACATGCTCACTCCTGCCTGGCATTAGATGCTTTTATTACCTTGTGGACATCTTGTGGACACAGATATTGGGAAAATCTTGGGCTCTAGAGTCAGAGAAAACTGGGTTTGAATCTAAACTTTTTCATGTACTAGCTGTTTGATTTGGACAAATTCCTTAGCATTTCTCAGCCTGAGTTTTCTCACAATAATATCCAAACCAAGGGGTGCTTTGAGAATTAAATGGAATAGTGCATATCACATACCTAGGAATGTAAGTACTCAGTAGATATTCTCTATTCTATTCCTTTCTTTATCTCTTCTCTCTTCTCTTTCCTCCTCCTTTCTCTTTTTCATACCCCACTACTGAATTTATCTTTTCTTTACATCTTATGATCAAAGAAGGTCCAGTGCTATAAGCATAAGTTTGGACACCCATCTTGACTGTCACTGAGTTTCTTGTGTGGCTTTGGAAATATATTTGAGGGTCTCTATCTCCACTTATCCAGCTGTCAAATGGTATCAGTATTCCTCAATTGCATGCAAAGAGATTATGTTAAATATTTGATCTAGAGCTTTGAAGGTGAAAATTACCATGTAACTGCTTGCTACTATAATTTATTAATATGTGCTTTGAATGGACTATTTTAAAGATGAAATCACCATTGCTTTCATATATTTTCTCTTTTCCTTATAATCTCCTTAGCTTTCCCATTGTCACACTCCATCTCATAGATTGACACCTGCTGGCAGATGGAGACAGGCTTGAGCTCTTCTATTCTAATTAGTGAATTCTGACCAATACCATCATCAGGGTCCTGGCAGAGGAAAACTCATTAAAGGTGATGATTATAAATCAAGAAAAAGTTAGAGGAATGGGGCAGAGAGGGGGGAATTTTGATCCAAAAATTGTTTTTGTGACAATCAAGTGATAAAATGATAGAAATTTAGAATATTTTTGAAATAGAGCCTTAGCTTAAATACTACTTATCTATTTAAATTTTCACTTCTTCAAAGAGAGAACAGTGTTCTGTATTATCAAAGTCCATTGCTTGGCACATGGTTGTCGCTCCAAACATATTTGTTCAGTGAGAAATGAATGAATGTCTGCAGCAGCAAAATGTATTCCTGAATCATAGTTATGCGTAATGTCCACACTCATCCTATACTGTTTGGAAATTTTCGGGCACTTTGAGAATAGCTGTGTAGACAGTAAGGTGAACTTTTATAAATTTTCAAACGGATGCAAAGATTGCAAACTTATATAAATGTATTTGATTTAGTAGGTTAATTACTTAGCAGCATCATGTAGTCATTAAGAGGATGTGCTCTGGGCTTAGATTTTATGGGTTCAACTTCTGGCTCTAGCTTTTATTAACTGGGTGACTTTGGGCAATTTACTTAACCTAAGTTTCTCTTCTCATCTTGTAAGATGGAAATAATAGTCATATTTTGCTCACGTGGCCAAGTGAGAGAATGCATACACACTATAAGGTTAACTGTTATTGTTGTTGTTATTATTATTATTTGAGCTGGTTGTTAAAGTAGTGACTACAGCAAGTTTTCCACAGCAAAGGGTTTAAAAGGAAAGGTTAGGAAAAATGTACAGTCATGTCAGATATGAAATTGGATCAGTCCTGGTCCTCCTCTGAGAGGCAGAGGCCAAGGTGGGATAAAACGTGCAGCAATTTTATTAGGGGAAATACCCATGTGAGAAAAATGGGGAGATAGCTGGACAAAGCCGGGAGATTCATCAGACTGATACCAGTTTGACCTGCAGTGAAGGCGAGAAGGAGCACTGTTAGCTGGGTGTGCCCTTGACTCCTGCGTGAGTAAGAAGGCTCAGCAAGGCTGTCCTGGAGCTCTTGAGTCAAAGTTGGCTGTCAGAAGAGCTCCCTGTCTCCCAGGAGTGGACCTGCCTTAGTATCCCTGCTACACTCAATTATGAGCAAGTAGGCTTCCTTTTTCTACGCCTCATTTGGCACAAAATAAATTCTGTTTCATGGTTGAGTTACTTGTGCCTGGGGAGCAGAAATTTCTGTTAACCTTCTTTGTGTCTCCCACAACTTTCAGCAAAGTAGTTCTATGTACATAGAAGATGTCCAGATATTGAATTAATGAATTAATTTCTATGGCAACAATGAGAATGAGCCTTGCGGACTTCCAAACACAGAGAATGTAGTTGACCAAGCTTGCCTACTACTGGGTTCTGAACTGTATAGGCCACCTTTTCACTGAGGCCATGCTTCCCAGAGCTCCAACCAGCCCGTAATGGGGGAGTTCAGAGAAAAGAAATAAGTGGACTATATTACTTACATTTTTAATTGGTTGCATTTGCATTGTGAAAATATAAGTAAATTAAATTGCCAGAATAATAAAAGAAGATAGAAGCTACATTTGCAGCCTATTCTCCCTATTATGAACAAACGCTGTCTTGATTATTGTATGACTGTGGCTATAAGCCTATATTCAAAATTGGCTTTGAGATAGGAGGAAATGCTCATTTTAAATTGCAGGATAAAATGAAATGCTAGTTCCCTTTTTTTTCTTCTTTTCAGGAAGATTATCCCTGAACTAGCATCCACTGCCAATTCTCCTCTTTTTGCTGAGGAAGATTGGCCCTGAACTAACATCTGTGCCCGTCTTCCTCTATTTTTTATATGTGGGACACCTGCCACAGCATGGTTTGATAAGCAGTATGTAGGTCCATGCCTGGGATCCGAACTGGTGAATCTCAGGGCACCGGAGCAGAGCACATGAACTTAACTGCTCTGCCACAAGCTGCCCTCTAGTTCCATTTTTTAATGGCAAGATACTCTGTGATGTTGGTTTCTCAAATAGGTTATTTCTATTGCTTGTCTATGCAGTTAACCCCAGTGGGGACAAGTGTTTTCCCAAAGCCATCCAAAGATAATTCACATTTCTTGCATGCTTTCCTCTCATCCTTGTCTTCCTATCTCCACCAAGTCTTAGAATATCCTTTTTGATATGAATCTTTCCGTTACAGACATTTATGGTAAAACTCAGATATGTATCCTAATTAAAAATATCTGAGCATTCCTAGATCTATAGAACTTATTTTACTTTGGTGTCCACTAATACTATGTCATTTCAAGGTCTAAAGTGACCCCTCAGGAAAATAGAAAACTTGCCCAACTTACAGGTTTCAGCTGATTACAGGGTCTGAGGTGTTATTCTTTGGCGGGAGATTAAGCTAGAGGTGGCTCTGTTTGGCCTACCTGTGAAGTTGCCCCCTGGCTGGGGCTCATGGAAGGGGTATTTCTCACTTGAAGTTGAAGGAATCTTAAAATTAAAGGGCCATATAAGGCTGACAATCTAATGGGAAACCTGGTTAGGTATGCCAAAGAATAAAATTCACATGGGTCACCAGACTGAGGGCCCAGAAGTGTCTCTCATGGAATTGGCGATTAGACGGTCTGAGGGGGAACTGTGAAGTAGTAGATTCTGAGGGGTGGGGAGAACAGGTATCTGGGGTGAGCTGTAGAGGAATGGGGCTGGTTAGGAGGGCCAGGGGGACTCATTGCAATTACAGGGACTGGAAGAAAGGCAGAGAAATGGAGTAACTGAGAAACTTTAGAATGCAAAGGACGATGGGGATTAGGACTCCGGGTCTGGAATTTTAAGTGCAGGGCCATGCTCTGCCCTCAGTGCTATTTAAATGCACTCAAACCACAGCACATGGGAAACCTAAGCTTGGGGTTACTTTGACTATAAATGAAAGATGAGATCTTGAATATATCACATAGATTATAATTCAGGCATTGAAGCGAAATGAGCTCTGTAACTTTTTTAAAAGGCTAAAATTAGGACTTTTTTTCAGTAGTAGGGTGTGTGTATGTATGTGTGTAAGAGAAAGAGAGAAAGATTGAGATTTGAGCTACTTACCTAACTGACATGATACACTCACACTTTGCTAATATGGAGACAAAGTCTTACGATAAACCAAGATGATTAATATTTTAAACTCTAACAGTATTCTCAGACTAGATCCTGGCCAGCCTCAGTGGTGTTCTGGTCAGGAAACCTCCCTAATGCTGCATAATTAGGAGTTATGCCCTCATTATCTTGAAACTGGTTTGCTTCTGGATGAATTTCTTTAGCTCTATTCTTCCAATAGTGGTCTGGGCAAGCTCTTACATAGTCCCAAGGGGAAATGTGTTTAAATCCAGCTCTGGGTTGGATTAGTTGGTGTGGCGTCCCCTTTGATCCCCTGCCAGATGTCTATCCCCAGCTGGCAAAGCTCTCCGCCTCCCTTTCAGTGGTTGTTGTCAATGCTGAGCTTCCTGCCAGCAGGAGCTGGTCTCTCCTCAATGGAGGGCAACATGCCCTCAATCAGCAGTAGATTCTTGTGTGAAGACGTTCATGGATAAAACTCCCCACTGCTTCTCATCTGCCTTCTGCTTTTGGAATTTCGCAGACATCTTCTGAACTGTTAGGCTTCTGTGTATGGCCACTGCTGAATGGGGGGCTTTAGGGGTCTGGGTGATACAAACCAAAGAGGCCACTGGGCATGGAGCCTGAATGTTTACAGATCAGGCTCCCGTAGATCTTCAAGTTTCAAGATAGGGCTTATGGTACTTGGCATGTGGCCCAGGAGATTGCAGGAGAAAAGGGCCTATTGGTTGAATGTTTTCCTTTCCTGCAAGCCTCACAGTGCCATGGTTAAGGGCACAGCCTCTCGAGACAGAGAGCCTGGGTTAGAATCCCAGCTCTGTCAGCCGCTAGCACTGGGGTAGATTCACTAACGTGGAATCTCTCGGTGACATTGGGCCAATTACATAACCTCTATGTGCTTCACTCTTCTTATTTGTAAAGTGGAAAAAACAACAGTACCTATTTCATAGGGTTCTTGTGAAAATTAAATGAGCTACGATTTGTAAAGTGCTTGCAACAATGCCTAACACTTGGCAACTATGCATAATCGTTTATTAAATTAACTAGGTTCATATCCCTCAGGTTTAGCGAATGAAAATAAATATTGATTACTGGAGATGATAAACATATTCTGCTTGAATACTAGAAAGTAATATCAATGGTTACCACTTATTGGCTGCTTTCTGTGATCTAAATAGCATGCCAACCATTTTTGTAATAATAATGAAACATACATATCGTTTGCATGTGCCAGGTACAATTCTGAGCTACTTTTCCTGTTTCACTCCTTTGTTCCTCACAACAGCCCAGACAGGAGTACACACGTGCCATTATTATTACCATCCCCATTGTGCTGATGAGAAAACTGAGGCAAGATGTTAGACAGCCTGCCCAAGATCCTATAGCTAGGAGCAGAACAAAATCTTAAATCCAGACAGAACTGTTTCAGAGTCTGTGCTCTTAACCACGGTACACACTTCCTCTTATGAAACCCCTTATTAATTCATCACAGCAAACTTATGAGGAGGTCTTATTATTACCTTCAGTTTATAGAGGATGAAACTAAGGATTGGAGAGGTTCGGCAAGTGGCCTAGATTCATACTGCACGTAAATGGGAAATTATTTGGATTTAAGACATTTTGCTGAAAATACAGAATAAAATCAAGATAAATCAAGAAAATCTACAAGTCAGAGTGTACTGAAGGTGAGGGGGAAGTGGACGGGGGAGAAAGGAGAAGGGCAATAGAACAAAATATTTGTTATCAGTGTTGCTTTGGAAAGTTCAAGTTAAGGAGCATGTACCATAGACTGAAGGATCTTCCAGAGAAGTATATTTATAAAAATTCATCAAGAAATAATCTCTGTTTTTAGCTACTCTTGCTAAGGCGAAATTCTTTTCAGTGTCTACTTTTAATCTCCTAAGAGGCTGTTATGGATCTAATTCTGTCTTCTTCGGAAGAGTATTTCCTCAAAGAACATTTTAAAAAGCAGCGAAGATATGTTCGATGTTATAATGTTCAGTGAAAAAATCTGGGTGCAAATTGTATGACAACTTCTAGGTAAAAATATTCAGCCATATGGACAAATCCCTGGAAGGGAATACAAAGGAATGAAAATACTTGTTCTGTTAAGGTAGTGAAATTGTGATTTACAAAATGGTTTTCTCTTAATATTGCTATTATTTGATAATTAAAGAAGATAATTTAAAAAATCGGCCCATATTGTCAATATTGATCTGTGGTCAATGTTCCTAGTTGAAGAGCATGTGCCTGGAGGACTAGAGTAACCTCTAAGCTCTCCCTCATTTAACTGCTGTGCACTCGACTACCAGGGCCATATGCCCCCGTGTGAGCCTTGCACTTCTTTGACTAAATTTTCATTGGCATCATCCACTTGATTTGTAGTATCCTCTGTTTTATCATCTGCACATAGCTTGCAGCCCTCCATAAACGTTTCCATAAAGACTTCTTTGACTAAAACCAGCTGAAAGTGATCTCCCCTCCACCAAATTCTTATTATCTGTAACAGTCATTCAATACATGTGGCCGATGATGTGTCCATCTTCTCTGTCTTTTTAGAGCATAAGCTTCTTGAGATCATGGTTTCTGCTAAACTCTTCTTTACGTCTCACGTGATAGCTTAAAACTTACAGAGGAAATTCCAAATATAACCTTGGAGATAACGATGAGTGATGAAAAAGGAGGGGCTCTGTTCACCTTACTTTTAACTTTAAGGAACATTCCAGCACCACATTGTGCCTTCATCTTGAGGGTAAAAGAATATCCCAAAACATAAGAATGTCAGAATTAAAAATGGTCTAACATTTCAATGAGTTCATTGTAAATTATGTAATTTTCACTTTATCCTTAGAAGTAGAAATATAATGTATAAAATTTTTGTTCAATTACTCCATGGATCTGTATAAGCAAAGGGTAAGTTTTATCCTCTGAAGCAGATTATCTTCAGATGGGCTGAGGGCCCGTGCAGCATTTATGGTACTTTGAAACTTTTGTGCTTGCTTTGGGCTTTTGTAGTCCCACCTTCCAGTTTTATATTTTAATAAACTTCATCAGCATAACCTTGCCTTGTGATCTTTAAAAATAGTATAGAAACTCATGGTTTAGACACAACTTTTTACAAAGGAGAGAGATGGGATCTATCAGATGGCATTTATGCCTTGTAAGCCTAGTGATACAAGATTATTAGGAAACCTCAAGAATGAAAATTAGAAGCTTGACAAAGTAATTTCTATTTATTTCATTCTTTTCTTCTTCTTTTGTTTTCAACATTTTGTCCAAACAAGTATTTCTCAAAATGATGTATGAAAACAAAGGAAAAGACGCTGGTGTTCTTTTTACTGCCAATTTGATAGAATAAGTATATGCCCATGGGTCAATATGTTCTTCTTAAGAAGTTTTTTTTTTTTTTTAAACTTCTAGAGCTTTGTCTACCTGCTCACATCTCAGTGTATAGATGATTTGGACCAGGCTGCTAGTTCAGCCTTAGCTTTCTCTTTCAACGGAACTGACCTTTTGATTTTTAAATCACTTATCCATTGTGAGGAATCTGTCTTAAAGATGGGAAATAGAGATGACTCTCCCAGTTCTTCAATGAGGGAACCTATATGTTGATACCAATAGACCAGCACGTCACTTCTCTGTGATGAAATGAAAGGCATTCTTTGTGTTTCACTTTAATGGGAAAATAAATGATCCAAAGATTGAAAAATAAATGACATTGAAAGAAAAAGGCAAGGCAATTTAAAAGGAAGAAGGAAGAAACAAAGAGAGCAGTTGCTGGGACTATCTAATTGGAATAGTTTTATAACATTCACAGATATTTTGGCATTGCCTATCAGATTCCATATTCATATTAAAATATAATCTGTGCTATACATAAACTCCTTTATTAAATCTTGTTTTGATTTCAGAAAAATGCCACATGTATGGAGGAAAGAACTGTACATGATTAGGAAGTGGATGCCTATGTCAGGTTACCCTAACAATATATTTAACACCATTTTCAAGATTAAAGGAATTAGTTCATAGTTAACATTGGTTGACTTGTCCTTAGTTCTAAACTTTTGTACACTTGAGGTTTCTCTAAACCTCAAGCCTTTGAGAATATAGAGAAAAGGAAACTATATTAATGGATGTTTGATACAGTCTGAACTGAATGAGGAAAGGTAATCTCTAAAGAAATTTTCAAAGAAACAGGAGGAAAAAAATGTTAATTTCCATGTAAATGTATTCAGAAGTCTGGGCTTTTCAGTCTTCCAAGGTGTAAGAATTAATTATCAGTTTTCAACAGTGAAATTTATTCATGGTAAGAGCTATAGCAGTCAGAATCCTTTAGGTGTAAAATTCATGAAATTAATATTGAGCTGATTAAAGTTGAGTAAATCACCATCCTTTCCTTTCCTGTATTGCAAACTTTCAAATGTTTGATGTTGCCCTTTGGCATGTTTGTGAACAGTATTTAAAGATTGCCATCCATATTTGGAGTTATAAAGGAAGAAATTAAATGTGTTCTGGTTCATAGTAAAAACGTATAGGAAAGGATAATTTCTTTTTATGATCCAATATTATTTTCTGAATCTTTAAAGAACTATTCAGGTGATAATGGAGCAATATCAGTGTTGGTATCATTGACAATTATTAAAGTATTCTTATAAGTTAATTATAATAGTTCTTATCTAGTCAACCCCAAAAAAACCTAATCAAAACTTAAGAATGATTTATTCCACTTTTTTAATCTGTACTATAAAAAATGTTTAGTTTAAAAATGTGTTTTAATACTCATGAAGAAATGAGACAAACATCTGTAATTTTTATTAATAGGCAGTGTGAAAATATTTGGTTGCACTGTTTGAATGAGGTTGCCATGTGAAATCTGGGCAGGGTGAGAAATGATAGGGTAAGGGAATAGAAAATATCCGCAATCATCACCTGAGTTAGAAAGATGACTTAAGACTGACAGGAAGGGAGAAAATAATGAGATTAAACAACTTAGAAATAGAGGCAAATCAGGTAAACTTTACTGGTTGTTGTGAGACATTTTATAAAAGTCTCAAAACTGCAATTTATTTTAAAGAGTTTTCATGACATCTTGTGTCCTCTAGGGCAGGTTAAGACTAGAAAAGACCTGGTAGAAAGGTATAAACACATTTTACTGTTTCGTTTGTCTGCTTCAATTAAAGGGGCTGATGATGAAATCATGTTTTAGTGGAACACATTCCATGGAACTGTGATTTTCTGACTATGCCACCGACTTTCCATGTGTTTCCTGATGAATCACTCCACTTGGCTGAGTCAAAGTCTAGTTTAGCCAAAATGAATTGAGATGAACGAATGAATGTACATTCCTAGAGAACAAAGTGAAAATTTCCCTCCTCATACATTTTGGCAATTGTAATACAGACTCTAGCCATTACGTAAGCCCCAGATGACATTTCACTTCTGGAGCAGAGGTGTGAAGCAGGCAGAAGGTCTTGCTCTTCTCAAATTAGGCTTTTATTAAACTTTCATTTTATCTTTAAGTGACAAGTGGCTCCCTGTTCCAAATTAAAGTTACAGTTTGAGGTAGGACTCCTCAGACACTTCAGATGTGAGGAGACCAGAAATTTGAGAAGAGGCCGGTGAAAAGCTGGGAAGAGGTGAGACATTTGGAAATAATCTTTGTAGGATGATTATTGAGTCAAGCTGAGCAAACTTCAGCTAATGGCTTAAACCTGGATCTCCCGAATGGCTGGACCTTTCCCAGCTACACATCCATAATGATTCAGGGTCAAGCTCTTACTTAGACGCTGACACATTCTTCCGATTTTTTTCAATGACTTTTGGATGCAAGCTACTTCTCCTAGGACACTTAATCTTAGTTCTCTCTCTTCTGACTACTTGATCTCTTTGCTCTATTATCTGAGATTGAATTTCAAGAGTGTTCTCTCAGACAAAGTCCTCAGAATATGTTGAAATCCCATGAAACTTTCACACTGCAATGTAATACAGGGAAGATTCTCCCACCTCTTCAGGAGAGCGGAGTATTAAGATATATCGGTGAGTGGGATGTTGTGAAGCGGTCCTTAACAAACAAAAGCTTTGTCTCTCTCTAGGTGGAATTCTGGGGAATGACTTGAAGATCTGTGCTTCGACATAAAGTTAGATCTGATGGTTACAAAATCTATATTAAATTTTATAAAATCATTCACATAGGAAGGCTCCAATTCCAGAAATATCTTTTTAGGACACTCAGCTGGGAAAAATGAAAAACATATTTTGTCTTATTGTCAGGGTTTCCAGTGAGAAAAACCACAGGTAATCATTACAATGTGTCCCCAAAATATGAAAACAAAAGTTCATCTCTAGGATTATTTGTTTAGCTTAAGAAAGTTTATACAGCTTGTGGGAAATCATCTCCTAGGAGGTTGTTCCCTTCTTTTATGTTTGTTCTGCCTAATTTTTCCTCCTGAAAAGCGACCCTAATGTTTCACTTGTCAGCTGCTTTTTGACATGTAGGCTCACTGTTGAAGCTGGCAGCGTATTATTTCTTGTGGTTTAGGGAAATGTATGCAGGTGCTAGAACTGTCAGGTACCTGAATGTGTGCCAGGGCCAAAATGCTATGTTAAAAAAAGGAAAAGAAAGATATAAAAAGAAACAAAGAAAGTGGGTGAGATGAAGATAGAGATCATTCTGTTTATTCTTGGCTGGTCTTTCCTTTACAGTGTAGAGAAGGTTGAATTTTATAAAGAATAATGTTGAAAGGAGAATGATAATGAATCCTTTAGGGAGTCTAAAACTGAGCTTGTGGTCCAGATTTTTACCAGAACCTCATTGAAGTATGAACCCTACACCCTTAAGCACTACTTTAGAATCTTAGATTCTTGAAAATATGATAAGCATGTTTTCTATGTTCCCAAATCAACATTGAAAGCTTGCTCGTTGGGGGCGTCTAGCAGGGATATGCAGCTACTTATAAAAGCCTGACTTAACAGTCCTCTTCCACCTAGGCACATTGTGCCCTGTCCCCAGAAGAGTGTACCCCACAGGATGCAGCAGGAGATGAAGAGATGCAGGCCTACCCAGCCGGTGCAATCAACCCTTATGATGCCTGGGGCTATAAATGTCTCAGCCAAGGAGAAGAGCAAAGGATTGTGACAATTCCCCAGATAATTGAGGAGTTTGTCTCCTTTTCCTTTTCTGTTGCAATATGGCATTATACTTACTTGCACTCAGATAGGCTTAGTATCTTCTGCTTTATTAGAATAAGGATTGTAAGAAGGGATTTTCTGGGAGACATAGATCTTGCCCTGGCTCCGTCAAGTACTTCCTCGCTGTGTGATATTGGACAAGGCCCTGACTCCCTGCTCCTCAGTGTCCTCCTCAGTAGAATGAAGTGGGGATTGACTCCGTTATGTTTACCTCACAGTGTTATTGTGAAGGTCCAATGTGACCTATGTTTAGGAAAGTTCATACAAATGTGAGATTGTGTCAATTTTGTCTAAAATAGATAATTCTTTATTTTCTTATTTTTTGGTGAGGAAGATTGGCCCTGAGCTAACATCTGTGCCAGTCTTCTTCTGTTTTGTCTGTGGGACACTGCCACAGCATGACTTGATGAGCAGTCTGTAGGTCCGTGCCTGGGATCTGAACCTGCAAACCACAGGCCATTGAAGTGGAGTGCACGAACCTAACAACTATGCCACAGGGCCAGCCCCTCATAATTCTTTTCAATTCAGGCAAGCCAACCCTAGCCTCAGCTTCAGCCCATATACCTTTAAAACAAATGGCCATTCATAGAAATTGTGTAACGTTTATAGATGCATGGATTTTTGTTTCCCATAAGAATTTTCCTTTCGTGTCTAAAATCTGAAGATCAATGGATAAGTTTGAGTAGTCATGGTTGGATATCTTTCACACTTTGAATAAATTGGATTTAGCAAGCAGCACAAGAAAATAAAGTAGTTGGGCAAATTATGGGTGATTCAGAATGAGTTATTTCAATTCAATTTGAAAACAAAGGAAACATATCATGTAGAAAATAAGGGAGAAATAGTCTCAGCAGTGGTATACAATAAAACAAAAACTAAACTGCACTAACCTTTAGGACCACTGGAGAGGAGATTTCCTCAACTTTCTCATTGTCAATATCTCTACCAGTCAGCATTTGTCTTATTTTATACAAAAGAATTTAGCCTTAACTTTAATCTCTGGATTCTGAGTCCTGAGGCCCTTGAATTCATTCTTCTGAATCACTTCTAAATTACAGTAAAGTTTCTTTTCTCTAGCATATTAGCAAATTGTTATTCTAGTTATTGTAATATTCTAGTTAATTGTTACCATGTATGACATTCAAAAATTAAGACTATAATAAGATGCATTTAAATTGGACGTTATCTGATTCATCTTGAGTTTCTTACAAGGCCTCAAGTTATTGTGATGAGAAATAGTGTTAATGAAAACCTGTTTTCCAGTTTACTTCTAGATAACAGGCTGTATTTATGGTTTGAACAGTAGTAAAACTTTACTAATTTGGATTGTGTCTGGGATTACAAAAATTCAAAAGTATAGAATATTCAAACTTAAATGCAGTTTTATTGCATTTACCTTCAATTAATCTCGGGTTGAAGTCATATATTCTAAATTAGTAGAGGATAAATTAATGGCACTGATGTTATTAACATAAAATTGAATGCTTTTGGCTTTGTATATCTCAGAACATTAGTGTTTATTTTTTTTCTAGCCACCAAGAAGGACGTATGACAGCAGAAAAAATAATTTCTTTTCCGTGACTCCAGTCTCATTGCATTATTATGGAAATGTCCCAGATCCTCTGGAAAACAGCAGGAAAATGATCCCAGGATTGCTCAGTGCTCCACTTTCTAGCTTTCTTAATTGTGCTCTGTGTCAAGATATTGGGACATAAATAAGATAACTGTCTGGCTTCACTAAATAGTGCGAGGCAAGTTTTGCTCAGGCTGAGAAAGATAGAAAACACTTTTCAAGGCAGCTTCAGGGTTGTTAATTAAAATACAGTGCAAATTAGAGTCAAAAATTAAAGTTGTGGTTAGTAGTTGGGGACTGATGTGAGGCTTCTCCCAAGAATTTGAAAATAAGACTGTAGGATCTATTTTCACTTCACAAGTAAAGCTCAGAACAGAAATCTCCCACGTTAACCACTTCAGCAGAAACGAAGGGGCTCTGCAGAGCAGTGGGAAAACTGTCTTTAAATGAATTTGTTTAGTTTGAACTAACTCTCTTAGTTTTGAATTCACGCTACTTGAATTGTTTTCTAATTATGAATTGGCTTCCTGATTAGGTCTGTCTAAAAGCAGCAGTTGGGCTAGTTCGGTACTGAGGAACCGTGTGTCCAAGACTATTGTTTATTTTTGCAAATTGATAAAATGACATTCAGACTTTTATATGTCAGTTTCATGAGCTTGGTTAACGGCAACCCCACTTACAGATGGACCTGCTCTCAATGTGTGGGAAATACCTGCGGGATACAGCCGGCCCCTGGACTGTGGCAAACTCCCCTAGTGCACCAAGAGCATGCTGGGAAGCCTGCGCTCCTAACCATGCCTGACCAGAGATCTTTGCAGAACAGACATTCATGGAGGCCTCCCAAAAATAATAAATTAACAGTGGATCGGGTCAAGCTTTTCTTGCCCCAAAACAATAATAATGTTAATAATGATATGTATAATTTTTTTCCCCTTGACCCGTTGGGAAATCCTGATTCTTCTCATCTCGTGTCAGAACTTTTTCTCTACACTGAAATTCTCCTTTGACCAAATTCTTCCAAAACCGTTTTGTTAAATTTTGGCTGGACTGGATCTTGTACTGAGATCTGTTGGCTTTCTATTTCAGCAGGGGATAGAGTGTATAATTTACATTGATGTTAAAAAATAACCTTTTTCCTGATTAAATACATACAGCATTTCAAAATTTGGAAAACAAAGAAAAATAAAAAGAAAATACAAATTGCCTGTAATACCACTATCTGTTGGTACTCTGCGCTTTTTTTGAAAACTTGCTTGCATCTCATGGCTAGTATTAAATTTGATGGGTCTCATCAATATGCTTTGTCATTCAGTGGGAGACACAATGACGTTAGGGAGGGAGGGAGATGGTGTTTTAGGAGAAGCCATAAAGAGTATTAGTTACTCAATTATTAAACCACCAGAATAAAGAGCCAGAGAACCATCCAGAGTCAGGTTCTGGGGAACTGATAATGCCCACATAAGGGGTAGAGAACTGAAGATTTTAGATGAATACATGTTATTTCTAATTATCTTGTATAAGCTGGTAGGTTTGAGCCTCTACTAGTCAAGAGAACTGAGAGAAAACTCCACTTGTTCTATTAAGGTGGTCGATGTGATTTGAGTGCATTTTCTCTTTCTGAATCTCAGTCTCTCCTAATTAATAAGCAGGTCACAGCTCAAGGGTCACTTTCCCGAAGCAGTCTAATGGCTTTCCCCCTCGTATTTCTCTTTTATGTTAAACTTTCATTTTTGACTTTAAAATCTCTGTTTTTGTGTATGTGATTTAAGATCTTCAGAGGCTTGTTAAGAATTCATTAGTGCCCCATCTCTGGGTAATGGTCTCAACACATTTACATAACTGAACAGTTTCCTAATAAAGAAACATCCCTTTGTGGGGGCCAAGTTTCCTGAATCTGAAATCAAGACATGTGGTTTAACAAGAAAAATAGAATAGAAGGTGAAATGGAACTGTATTACGAAACTCGGGAGATGAGGCAGCCATAAATATGGCCACTGTGGTGGTGCTCTGGAGAAGTGTTCCCAAGGGCTTTTTGGGTTCACATAGGTAACCAGTCTTGTTCTCAGTCTTAATAAGTATTAACTAACACTTCAGCAGGCATTCACCATTTTTTCCAGCTTTTGAATAGAAAGTTGGACTTCAAAAGTGTGCATTTGTGCTTTAGGTTTGCAGGTATTTCAAAATTAAAAAAGAATTAAGCAAGAAGTTTCAGGCAAGGAGCTTCCAAGCCAAGTAAAAGAGCTTTGGGAGGAGAGAGGACTTGTTTCCCAATTTTCTCTAAAAGGATGCTTTGAGGGACCCTTTGCTCTCAAACTGTTCACAGGAGATCGTGGTATAGGCACAATAGTTCTTTGTCATAGAAATGTGTTAATAGGAGACCTCATCAAGATGGCAGGGTAAGCAGACTCTGAACTCATCTCCCACGAACACAACCAGGTTGCAACTATTTTTGGAAAACCTACCCTGCATAGAAAACTGAAAACTGGATAAAAAGCACCACCACAACAAGGGACAGTCCTGACTAAGGTGGAAGGGGCAGAAATTCCTGCTGGAGAGGAAAAAACCACCTTCAGGAGGAGTGGAGATTCTTAGCTGGCCAGGCGGGAGCCACCCTGAGGTATGCAGCCCTCCCTTGAGGAGTGAGGTCTGGAGCGGGAGTGATACTGCTATAAGCATCCTTCAGACTCAGCACAACTGAGATGAGGGTCTTACTGTCTGGCTTTGCTGGCTATTAATTGCAGCGGGGATACCCCCAGAAAAGCTATTGCTGAAAGCTGAAAAGACCCGGGTCTTAAAGGGCCCACATACAAACTCACCCATCTCAGCAACCTAAAATCACCAAAGAGAAGGCTGACAGTCCTTTGGTGACAAGAGACTCAGTACCTGATGGGCTCTGGGGGGCATCTTAGTGAGAAGAAGGTCCTCTCTGGAGACTGAGACATTGGTGGGGGCCACTGTTCTGACCTGGTCCAGGTGTGCTGACACAGACCCCAGCAGACGCCATTGAGATTCTTCCCCTGGCCTGTTAGCCTAGGGGGCTGCCACACCCACTAGAGCAAATATTTAATCCAGTTCAGTCAGGGCAGGCAGCCCGCCCTAGGGACCCACCCCATTCAACAGCAAGCCCTCAGGCTACTTGTTGGCCTGCATTGACTGAGTGCCTTGATCCTCTACAGGCAGGTGAGTGTGTCTGCCTCTGTAGGGCAGGGCCTCTGTGGGGCAGGGCCTGTGTGAGGACCAGGTGAAGCGTGTGGGGGGGCATTGGTGGAGAGGTGGGGGCCTCCGCAGTGGGGTGTCAGAGTATGCTCCAGGGAGTTGGGAAGTGTGCATGGACCAGGACAGTGTTGACAGTGTGTGTGGTCCTGTGGGGGGTGAGGCATATCAGCAGCAGAAGACCTGTGCTTCACAAATAGCCATAAAAAAGATCAGCCCCATCTTCCTAAGCCTGAAACAATTGAGTGCTCCATGCCTAGGGCCAGCCCCAATCAGCTGCACTCCTAAGAGAACTAACAACAGCCTTGTAGGCCTGAGGCCTATCGCAACTGTAAGCATCTGAGCCTAGCAACCCCCTAGACTGGATACCTACCCAATTAACAGGAAAACTGTAACAGGAGTGTGCTATTAGACATTGTAGCCAATGGTGCTGAGGTTCCCCAAACCAGACTTATAAATAGCTGGCCAGGGAAGGAAAGACTAGACTTCCTGGGTACTTGCATTAAGAGCAACCCTGCCAAAGCAGAAGGACACAAGTAGCCCACAAAGGGATCACTCCTTGATCTTTTGTATTGGTGACGAGAAGGAAGCACACTGCTGGGCCTCAAAAGGCATCTCTTACATAAGGCCACTTCTCCAAGATCAGGAGACATAGCTGACTCACCTAATTCATACAAGTAAGCACAGAGAAACAATCATAATGAGGAGACAAAGGAATACATTCCAAGCAAGGGAACAGGATAAAACTCCAGAAAAAGGACTAAATGAAACAGAAATAACTGACCTACCCAACAAAGAGCTCAAACAAAATCTCATAAGGATGCTCACAGATATTAGGAGAGGAATGGATGAACACAGTGAGTTCATCAACAAAGGACTGGAAAATATAAAAAAGAACCAATCAAAAATGAAGAATACAATACTGGAAATGAAAAATTCACTAGAGGGACTCAATAGCAGAGTAGAGGATACAGAAGAATGGATCAGTGAGCTAGATGAAAGACTAGAAGAAATCACCCAAGCACAACAGAAAAAAGAAAAAAGAATTGGAATGAGAACAGTCTAAGGGAACTCTGGGAAAATATCAAGTGCACTAACATTTGTATTGTAGGTGGCACAGAAGGAGAAGAAAGAGACAAAGGGGCAGAAAATTTATTTGAAGAAATAATAGATGAAAATTTTCCTAATCTAAGGAAGAAAACAGACAATCAAGCACAGGAAGCATAGAGAACTCCATACAAGATAAGCCCAAAGAGGCAGACACCAAGACACATTATAATTTAAATGTTCAAAATTAAACATAAAGAGAGAATCCTAAAAGCAGCAAGAGACAGGCAACAAGTGGCATACAAAGGAAAGCCCATAAGGCGATCAGTGGACTTCTCAGCTGAAACCCTACAGGTAAGAAGAAAATGGCATGACATTTAAAGTTCTAAAAGGAAAAATCCTACAGCCAAGAATACTCTATGCAGCAAAGTTGTCATTCAGAATGGAAGGAGAGATAAAGAGCTTCCCTGACAAGCAAAAATTAAAGGAGTTTACCACCAAGAAGCCAGTCCTACAAGAAACGTTGAAGGGACATATTCAAGTGGGTAAGCGATGACCACAAATAGGGATAAAAATTATTAAAACCCCTCCTAAAAAAAACTAGGCAATAAAATCACTGGTAAAGGTAAAAATATAGTAAAGGTAGCAGATCAACCACCTGTGAAGATAAGATGAAGGTTAAAAGACAAAAATACTAAAATTACTTATTTCAACGATAAGAGGGTAATGGATAGACACACACAAAATGAGATATATATGATTTCAAAAACATAAAATGTGGGAGGAGGGGAGTGAAAAAGTAGAGCTTTTAGAAAGAGGTTAAGCTAAAGAGTCTATCAACTCAATATAGACTGTTATATACATAGAATATTATATATGTTCCTCATGGTAATCACAAATCAGAAACCTATAATAAGTAAGCAAATAAGTAAGACCAAAGAAATAAAACATATTACTAAAGAAAGACATCAAACCACAAGGGAAGAGAGCAAGACAAAAAGAAAGGAACAGAAAAGAACTACTAAAACACCCAGGGAAAAAATAGTAACAAAATGGTAATAAATACATATTTATCAATAGCTACTTTAAATGTCAATGGACTAAATGCTTCAATCAAAAGGCATAAGGTGGCCAGCTGGATAAAAAAACAAGACCCATAAAAATGCTGCATACAACAGACACACTTCAGACCTATAGACACTCACAAACTGAAAGTGAAAGGATCGAAAAAGATATTCCATGCCAATGGCAAAGAAAAGAAAGTGGGGGTAACAATACTTATATCAGACAAAATAGACTTTAAAACAAAAGCTGTAACAAGAGACAAAGATGGGCACTACATAAGGATAAAGGGAACAATCCAATAAGAAGATATAATACTTGTAAATATCCATGCACCCAACATAGGAGCACCTAAATATATAAAGCAATTATTAACAGACATAGAAGGAGAAATAGGCAGTAACACAATAAAAGTAGGGGACTTTAACACTCCACTTACACCAATGGATAGATCATCCAAACAGAAGATCAATAAGGAAACACTGGCCTTAAATGACACATTTGACCAGATGGATTTAGTGGATATATATAGAACATTCTATCCAAAAACCACAGAGTATACATTCTTTTCAAATGCTTGTGGAACATTCTCCAGGATTGATCATGTGTTAGGCCAGAAAACAAGTCTCAATAAATTTAAGAAGATCAAAATAATACCATGCATCTTTTCTGACCACAACGGTGTGAAACTAGAAATCAACTACAGGAAGAAAACCAGAAAAGCCACAAAAATGTGGAGATTAAACAAAATGCTAATGAACAACGATTGGCTCAATGAAGAAATCAAAGGAGAAATCAAAAATTTCCTAGTGACAAATGTAAATGAAAATACGACATGCCAAAATCTATGGGATACAGCAAAAGCAGTTCTACGAGGACAGTTTATAGCAATTCAGGCTTACCTCAAGAAAGAAGAAAAATCCCAAATAAACAATCTAACAGCACATCTAAAGGTACTGGAAAAAGAAAAATAAACAAAGCCCCAAATCAGCAGAAGGCAGGAAATAATAAAAATCAGAGCAGAAATAAATGAAATAGAAACTAATAAAAAATAGAAAAAATTAAACCAACAGCTGGTTCTTGAAAAGGTAAACAAAATTGACCAACCCTTAGCTAAACTCACCAAGAGAAAGAGAGAGAAGGCTCAAATAAATAAAATCAGAAATCAAAGAGGAGAAATTACAATGGACACCTCAGAAACACAAAAGATAATAACAGAATACTATGAAAAGCTATTTGCCAACAAATTGGATAATCTGGAAGAAATGGATAAATTCGTAGAAACATACAACCTTCCAAAACTGGACCAAGACAATGTAGAGAATTGAAATAGATCAATCACCAGTAAGGCAGTCAAAACAGCAATCAAAAACTTCCCAAAAAATAAAAGTCCAGGACCAGATGGCTTACCTGGTGAATTCTACCAAACATTCAAAGAAGATTTAATAGCTATCATTCTCAAACTCTTCCAAAAATTTGAAGAGGAGGGGAGGCTTCCTTGCTCATTCTATGAAGCCAATATTATCCTGATACCAAAACCACACAAGGACAACACAAAAAAAGAAAATTATAGGCCAATATCACTGATGAGCATCAATGCAAAAATCCTCAACAAAATACTAGCGAATCAAATACAACAATACATTAAAAAGATCATACATCATGATCAAGTGGGTTTCATTCCAGAGACGCAGGGATGGTTCAACATCTGCAAATCTATTAACATGATACACCACATTAAGAAAATGAAGAATAAAAATCACATGATCATCTCAATAGATGCAGAGAAAGCATTTGACAAGATACAGCATCCATTTATGATAAAAACTCTAAATAAAATGGGTATGGAAGGAAAATACCTCAACATAATAAAGGCCATATATGACAAACCCACAGCTAATATCATTCTCAATGGAGAAAAATTGAAAGCTATCCCTCTAAGAACAGGAACCAGACAAGGATGCCCACTGTCACCACTCTTGTTTACCATAGTATTGGAAGTCCTAACCAGAGTAATCAGGCAAGAAAAAGAAATAAAATGGATCCATAGTGGAAAAGAAGAATTGAAACTGTCAATCTTTGCAGGTGAAATGATTTTATATATAGAAAACCCTAAAGAGTCCACTAAAAAACTTAAAAATAATAAATGAATACAGTAAAGTTGCAAGATACAAAATCAACATACAAAAATGGATTGCGTTTCTATACACTAACAATGAAGTAGCAGAAAGAGAAATTAAGAATACAATCCCATTTACAATTGCAAAAAAAAAGAATAAAATATCTAGGAATAAACTTAACCAAAGAGGTGAAAGATCTGTACAGTGAAAACTATTGTTGAAAGAAATCGAAGAAGACACAAAGAAATGGAAAGATATTCCATGCTCTTGGATTGGAAGAATTAACATAGTTAAAATGTCCATACTTCCTAAAGCAATGTATGGATTCAATGCAATCCCTATCAAAGTTCCAACAACATTTTCCACAGAAATAGAACAAAGAGTCCTAAAGTGTATATGGAACAACAAAAGACCCTGAATAGCCACAGGATTCCTGAGAAAAAAGAAGAAAGCTGGAAGTATCACACTCCCTGATTTCAAAATATACTATAAAGCCATAGTAACCAAAACAGCATGGCACAAAAACAGGCACACAGAACAATGGAACAGAATCGAGAGCCCAGAGATAAACCTACACATTTAAGGACAGCTAATATGTGACAAGGGTGCCAAGCGCATACAATGGAGAAAGGAGAATTTCTTCAATAAATGGTGTTGGGAAAAGTGGAAAGCCACATGCAAAAGTATGAAAGTAGACCATTACCTTACACCATGCACAAAAATCAACTCAAAATGGATTAAAGGCTTGAATGTAAGACCCCAAACCATGAAACTTCTAGAAGAAAACATAGGTAGTACACTCTTTGGCATTGGTCTGAGCAGCATATTTTCATGTACCATGTCTTACCAGGCAAGGGAAACAAAAGAAGAAATGAACAAATGGGACTACATCAAACTAAAAAGCTTCTGCACAGCAAATAAAACTATCAACAAAACAAAAAGGCAATCTAACAATTGGGAGAAGATATTTGCAAACCATGTATCAGATAAGGGGTTAATATTCCAAAATATACAAAGAACTCATACAGCTCAACAACCAAAAAACCAACAACCCAATTAAAAAAATGGGCAAAAGATCTGAACAGAGATTTCTCCAAAGAAGACATACAGATGGCCAACAGGCATATGAAAAGATGGTCAACATCATTAGCTATCAGGGAAATGCAAATCAAAACTACAATGAGATATCACCTCACTCTGGTCAGAATGGCTATAATTAACAAGACAAGTAACAACAAGTGTTGGACAGGATGTGGAGAGAAGGGAACCCTCCTACACTGTTGGCAGGAGTGCACACTGGTGCAGCCACTATGGAAAGCAGTATGGAGTATCCTCAGAAAATTAAGAATGGATCTACCATATGATCCAGCTATCCCACAGCTGGGTATTTATCCAAAGAACTTGAAAACACAAAGGCATAAAGACACATGCACCCCTATGTTCATTGCAGCATTATTCACAATAGCCAAGACTTGGAAGCAGCCTAGCTGTCCATCAAGGGACAAATGGATAAAGAAGATGTGGTATATATACACAATGGAATACAATTCAGCCATAAGAAATGATGAAATCCGGCCATTTGTGACAACATGAATGGACCTTGAGGGTATTATGCTGAGTGAAATAAGTCAGAGGGAGAAAGTCAAATACCGTATGATCTCACTCATAAGTAGAACATAAAAACAACAAATAAATTCATAGCAATGGAGAACGGATTGGTGGTTACCGGAGGGGAGGTGGGGAGGGGGGAGGGTAAAAGGGGTGATTAGGCTCACATGTGAGGGGATGGACTATAATTAGTTTTTGGATGGTGAACATGATGTAATCTGCACAGAATTTGAAATGTATTATGATGTACATCTGAAAGCTATATAATGTTATAATCCAATGTTACTGCAATAAAAAATAAATAAATAAAAAGAAAAAAAAGAAATGTGCTAATACTTGGTTCAGAGACGAGGGGCCATGGAAGCCTTGGTAAATCCCCTAGTTCAATTGTTTTCTTCCAAGTAATTGAAATGTTTGTTATTATAGGAAATGGATGGAGAAAGGAAATTATAGCTAAAATGTCTGTTTTAGTTTAATCCTCTGCCATGGAATAGACACATTCTTAGCTCAGACTCAGATTTTCTATTTAATATCTATAAGACTGATCAAGTCACTGAAATCCTCTGAGCCTCGGATTCTTAATCTGTAAGACAGAGATAATAAAATTACCCTGCAGTGTTGTTAGGATTAATGAGACATAGATAAAGTGGTCAGCAGAGTTCCTTCCGGTCAGTTCTTTTGCTGTTCTGTTCCGAAACATCTCCTAAATCAGAGATGAGAGTTGGCGTCTGCTTTAGAAGAGGTTTGTCATTCCATCGAGGGAATTAGTGCCTCGTTGAGCTGAGTAAATATCTTGTATACACTGTGTGTAGTCTGTGAAAGTAAGCTTGCAAAGGGATTTCAATTTTTTAGTAGGGAAATCATTTCAAATTTAAGTAATATATTTACCTATAAATCGTGAATTCAAAATAAAAATCAGGAATAGTTATTGAATTAATGTAAACATTTCTTAAACTATCCTCTTTTAAGATTAATTCTGAGCTTAAACTTTAGGAAGATCATGTGAAAGAAAGCAAAAGTTAAAAAAAAAACCCTCTCATTTTCTCACAGCCCCCTCTAAAGAATGAACAAAGGCAAAAATGTCTGTTCATATCCTCTGCCCATTTCATTTGTTTGTTTGAGGAAGATTGGCACTGAGCTAACATCTGTGCCCATCTTCCTCTACTTTATATGTGGGACGCCTGCCACAGCATGGCTTGACAAGCAGTGCATAGGTCTGTGTTCAGGATCTGAACCAGCAAACCTCTAGCTGCTGAAGTGGGGCATGTGAACTTAACCACTACGCCACTCGGCTGGCCCCTCCTCTGCTCATGTTTTGATCTAGTTGTTTGTTTGTTTTTTTGTTGAGTTGTATGACTTCTTTACATATTTTAGAGATCAACCCCTTGTCTGATAAATTATTTGCAAATATTTTCTCCCAGTTGATGTGTTGTCTTTTCATTTTGTTCATGTTTTCCTTTGCTGTGCAGAAGCTTTTTAGCCTGATGTTGTCCCATTTGTTAACTTTTTCTTTTGTTTCTCTTGCCTGAGTAGACATGGTACTTGAAAAGATGTGGCTAAGACCAATGTCAAAGAGTGTGCTGCATATATTTTCTTCTAGGAGTTTTATGGTTTCAGGTCTTACATTCAAATCTTTAATCCATTTAGAGTTAATTTTTGTGTCTGGTGCAAGATAATGGTCTACTTTCATTCTTTTGCATGTAGCTGTCCAGTTTTCCTAACACCATCTATTGAAGAGACTTTCCTTTCTTCATTGTGTGTTCTTGACTCCCTTGTCAAAGATTAATGGTCCATAGATGTGTGGTTTTATTTCTGGGCTTTCGATTCTGATCCATTGATCTGTTTGTCCGTTTTTGTGCCAGTACCACGCTGTTTTGAGTACTATAGCTTTGTAGTATATTTTGAAGTCAGGCATTCTGATGCCTCCAGTTTTGTTCTTTTTCTCTCAGGATTGTGTTGGCTATTCTGAGACTTTTGTTGTTCCATATAAGTTTTTGGATTCTTTGTTCTATTTCTGTGAAGGATGTCATTGGGATTTTGATTGGGATTGCATTGAATCTGTAGATTGCTTTAGTTAGTATGGACATTTTAACAGACATTTTTCCAAGGGAGATATACAGATGGCCAACAGACACATGAAATGATACTAAACATCAATAATTATTAGGGAAATGCAAAGGAAAACTACAATGAGATATCACCTTACACCAGCTGGAATGGCTACAGTTACCAAGGCGAAAAACAGCAAATGTCAGAGAGGATGTGGAGAAAAGGGAATGCTCATACACTGCTGGTGGGAATGCAAACTGCTGCAGCCACTATGGAAAACAGTATGAAGATTTCTCAAAAAACTAAAAATAGAAATACTATATGACCAATCTATCCCACTACTGGGTATCTATCCAAAGAACTTGAAATCAATGACCCAAAGAGATTTATGTACCCCTATGTTCACTGAGCACTATTCACAACAGCCAAGATGTGGAAGCAGCCCAAGTGCCCATCCATAGATGAATAGACAAAGAAGATGTGGTGTATATATACAATGAAATACTACTTAACCATAACAAAACCCAAAATCACCCATTTGCAACAACATGGATAGACCTTGAGGGTATGATGTTAAGCAAAATAAGCCAGACAGAGAAAGACAAATACTGCATGATTTCACTCATATGGAGAAGATAACAAATACATGGATGAAGAGAACAGATTAGCGGTTACCAGAGGGGATGGGGGTTAGGAGAGTGGGTGAGAGGGATAAAGAGGCACATATGTATGGTGATGGATAAAAATTAGACTACTGGGGATGAGCATGATGAAGTGTATTCAGGAATGGATAAACAACAATGTACACCCGAAATTAGACAGTTATAAACCCTTATAATCCCAATAAAATTAATTGGAAAAAAAATGAACGAAGGAAGGTTTGTTATCCTCTGGCAAATCAGGTCTAAACTCCTGGCAGTTAAGCTTCTCTGAAAACTGACCTCGACTTACTTGTGTCAACTTTTTCTGTCCTTTCCTAGTCTAAATTTGCTGCTTGACTCAGGCTCATCTTTCCATTAGTTCTGCCTACAAACCGTGTCTATTTTTAACTTTTGATTTTTTTTGGCTTATTCTTAATCCTACACTATGAATATCCTTACTTCTCTTCACCTATTCAAGATGTTCTCAACTTTCAAAGCCCCTGTATGTGAGTAGATAATTAAATTTATTTGAGGATAGAGTTTCAAATTTTTCTTCTCCTCTTCCCTTCCTATCCATTTCTCTCTTCTCCTCCCTTCCTTCTCTTTATCCATGGATGTGTTTCCTTAGGAATATCTTGATTGTTTAGATATGATTATAAGTCAAAGTCTTCATTCTTTAAAAACCTCCCTTTGAAGAAATATAAGAAATAGGCATCTTTTCCCTTATTTCCCCCTATGGAATGGGATCAAAGAGTAAAGGAGAGAAGATAAAACAGAGGGAGGAAATACAAAACACACAGTGATTAAGATGTTGGGTTTTGGCATCAGACAGTCCTGGGCTCAAATTCTGGTCTTCATTATCTCACCTTTAAAATGTGTTTAGTAGAGACTCCCTTAGGCACAGTGTAGCTAAGATCTCTGGTTGAGTGCCTAGCACAGGTCAGGAGCTCTCTGAATGCCAATTGTGGTTATTGTTTTTATCATTTTTAATACAGAAGAGCTGAAAGCAAGGGAGGCACTTTGACTTGATAAAACAGATGAGCTGTCAAAAGCATAGAGATGCATTGGTGGTGTATTGGTTTCCTATTGCCACTGTAACAGATTACCATAAATTCAGTGCCTTAAAACCTCATACAGTTCTAGAGGTCAGAAATTTGAAATGAGTGTGACAGGGCTAAAATCAAGGTGGGCAGGGCTGTGTTTTTTTCTGGAGGCTCTAGGGGAAATCTATTCCTTTTCTCTTCCAACTTCTAGTAGTTTCTGGCATTCCATGGTTTGTGGTCCCACCACTTCAGTCTCTGTTATAGTTGTCACATTGTTTTCTCCTCCCTCTGTCCTTCCTGAGTCCTTCTTATAAGGACGCTTGTAATTGCATTGGGCCCACCTAGATAATCCAGGATAATTTCCCCATCATAGATTCTTAATTGAATCACATCTGCAAAGTCACTTTTGCTATGTATAGTAACATTCATAGATTCTGGGGATTAAGACATGGACATCTTGTGTGTGTGAGGTGGGGGTTGGGGTTGGTGTTGGGGATTATTCAGGCTACCTCAGACAGGCTGAGCATTTTGGTGCAAAGGAAGCAATAGAAGGCCAGGAGGTAACTTGCTCTTTAAGCAGAAGAGCAGCAAGTGTTTATAGAAAGAATTGGTTAATCAGCTTTGACTGACAGCAGAGTAAACTCTTACTCCCACAGGTCTATTTGTTATGTATAAGTGGAAGTTAAGGTGATAGGTATTTTTCTAGGCAAATATATTTCTGTATGGAAATGCTTTACCCATTATGGGTGGTATCACTTTTCTCTTAGGAGTTTCATTATTGCTTTTCTACAACTTGAAAAGGCACCAGGGTTCTCTGAATGAGACCTGCTTTAGATTCAGATGCTGTACACTCTGGGGGAAGAGGACTGTCTTCTTTGAACACCAAAAAGACAGGTGCATTGTCTCTATTATCTCCTTCAATCCCCTCTAGAGTTATTTGAGGCAGGCATTATTACTCCATTTTTCTGTTGACGAAACTAAAGTTTAGAACCCCTAAGTAACTTGTTTACAGTATCACAGCAAATAAATGACAGGTTTTTATTTGAAGCCATCTCATTTCTGATGCCAAAGCTCAACTTCCCCTCCTTTAATGCATTGTCTTCATCAAGTGAATGACTAAATTCACCTGTTGCAGATTAAGTTGCTAAATGAGTAAGAGCAGGGCTAAGATCTATTTCTCTTTGTCCCGTGCTCTATATTGAGACTCTTCTCTCAGTCATTTTTATTTTATTTGTGCTATAAACTCAGAATTTTATTGTATTTAATGCAGTTCTATCTAGTACTAATACTTCATTTTTATCATTTTTAATTGTAAAAATTACCTGTCTGCTTGAGGGCAGGGTCTGGGGCTTCTGTTGTCTGCCCTTTGTTGTCCTTTATGTTGTCTGTCCTTTTCAGAGTTTAGCATGGTGTTACCATATTAAACATAAGAAATATATTCAGAACTGAACAGAATAGAAAGATTTTAATTCCAGGCCTTATGTAATTTTAATTTTCAGAATTGAAACAAAATCTGCTCATGCAGCTATCAAATCAGATATTCTCTTTATAATGAACACCTTTTCCAAATCTTTTGTCTATTTATAGGAGAAAGGAAATGGATCATTTTCCATGACAACTTCTCTATTTTTAATCCACCACCAAGTTCATTGTCTTTCTTGTCCACAGTTCAATGAACTTCAGTTGGGGAAAAAAAGGATAAATAAATTGGCGAGGAAATTGAAGTGCATTTGTGGACTCTTTTATTTCAGGTGACTTGTCCAGGAATCAAGCAAATGAATACTTTTAAGGACTTGATACGCCTTGGTACAAACCACTGTTACAAATGTTCTCTGATTGTGGTAATTAGCTTTGTAGCCATGAAAGGGAGCCCTTGATCTTCCTTCATTACCCAACACCAGAGTTCTGAAAAGAATTAACATGAAAGTAGCCTGTGAACAAACATTATGTGTGAGGAAGTGAAGAGACTAGTTATTTCCCCTTCAATCCATACATGAACAGCCATTGTGTAGCTCATCAAACAACAAGCACTATCTTGAGATTAACAATTTTCCTCAGGAAAACAGCAGAACCTGAAGAATGACTTAACTTTCATAGCCAAATACAAAAGTCACTTCTTAAACGAAGTCAGATATTTAAAAATAAATGTACCACACAAAAGTATTTAATACTTTTTATATAATTCCCTCATTTCATGCATTGTTATTTTTTTCTTGTTTCTTTCTTTCCTTTTTTTGGTGAGGAAGATTGGCCCCTGAGCTAACATCCATACCAATCTTCCTCTATTTTGTATGTGGGATGCCTCCATAGCATGTCTTGATGAATTGTATGTAAGTCTGCACCTGGAATCTGGACCTGCAAACCCTCAGTGATGGAAGCCGAGTGCAGAAACTTAACCACTATGCAACCAAGCCAGCCTCTATTTTTCCTTTTAAACAGCTAAGCGAAGGCAAAACTAGGCTCAGTTTTGTTTCTCCTCATGATTTTTGAGGTTGGAATGAAAATATAGAACTTTATGCAGAGGGACTGATTTTCAAGGATGAGTTTGTACTTTATTTCTGAGATAACTATTTGGTTAGTTGTTACAGATAAATCTTATATTTATTTGCAAAACTGTATGCATCTAGCTGAGAGAATTAACTGGTGTCAATCCAGATCAAGAATTAACTTCTCTCCTCCACAATCCATATTGGTTTAACAACCTTTATTATTGTTCAATTGCCTTATATAACTGAGCGTTGAGAAAAAAACCTCTGGAATTCACAGTGTAGAAGTCATTTATGAACTTAATACAAAACTACCCACATGAAACAGTGGAGTTGTAGTGAAAGGGAGATTATCTTTCATTTCTGGTGTAATGACTTGAAAATAGGCAATGCAGTTATTAAATGACATGCTTTTCAAGTTCAAAGCTCAGCTGTGGTTAAAGCACTCAGAGGAGATAGTTTTTACTTCTTGGTACTGCAAGGTCTAGCATGGTATTCTGTAAGGAGTAGATACTCAAAAAAACACTCATTGCAATGAATTGAATTTTTATAACAGTCTAGCTCTTTTCCTAGGCCTCTTTTTCATCTGTCTGCTACCTATGCGGTCATGCCACAAGATACTCCAGGGGCCACTCTTGGCTGTGTTTGTGAGGGATTTCAGGAATTCTAAATGCAGTTGCATGTTAGCCCTGAAGATTCTGCTCTGACACCATGCACTGGTTTCTGTTAGTGAGCTCTTATGTTGATCAAGCCCTCGCTTCTCACTAGAATTTAGGATCCTGTCTTCTTATTTTTTCTAAAAGTTGGCCATTTCTCTTGGCCCTGATGACTTTGGTGGCTATAATTCTGCCCTGTTTCTTTCAATGACTCAGTTTCACTGAGTTCTTCTACCGACTCCCAGTCCCTGTGTCTGTGTTCCTGCAATCTGCAGATGGACTTCCTCATGTTAGAGCATCCCTTTTTGAGCACCTTTCTCCTGCTGTGTGTATGGGGGGAGCTAGTGGGGAACAGCAAAGATCAGTATAAAGTGCAGGGACTTCAAACTGGTGCACATCCTAAAGCGGGCTCCACCACTTAGTAGTTGTGTGCAACTTTCACCTCCTGGAGCCTGGGTCTCCTTATTTCAAAGTAGGTATTATGTTACTCAGCTCAAAGGGTCTTGCTGGAGGTTAAGTGAGGTCACGTAGATAAAGTCCCTGGTACAGTGCCTCACACAGAGCAAGCTCCCAACGAACGACAGGGGTCTGCTCCCAAGTTATCCTTACTCCTGTCCACTCTTCTACGATGTACATCACCAACTGATTAGCAGACAGCCCTTTCTGATGAGGAAATCCTCCCTATCTGGATTTGTTCATATTACCAGCCTCCGAGGGCTGCCTTGGTTTGATTTTCTGCCATTTCATGGTGGATCTCATTAGTCTCTAGGTCCTAACATAATGTGTCCTCCCCTCTTGCCTCCAAAGAACAGGAAGTCTTTCCATATCCTGATCCCATGTACAACATAGCCTTTACTATTGCTTCCTGGAATTACTTCTTTCTTTTTTTTTGTCTCTTATGAAATTAGAAACAATATTTAAGGAAATATTTTCTTTTTGAGACAATGCTATTTAGTGTCTATGCAGACTTTAATCACTAATTAAAAATATTGACTGAGTGCCTATTATGTACCAGGCACTATTAAAAGCACCAGGAATACCCTGAAGAATAAAACAGGCAAAATTCCTGAATGTTCTAATAAAGGAAATTGATAATAGACAAGTAGAAACATAAAGAAATATCATTATATCATATCATGGTATGCTCTATGAAGAAACATTTTAAAAGTGATGAGATAGAGAGCTGTGGCAGGCGTGTGTGTGCACGTGGGCATTTGAGCAGAGAGTTGAGTGACGTGAAGGCGCAAGCCGCTGCTGAATGCGGTGCAACAGCAGTGGGCAGAGAGAAGGGCTCGTGTGAAGGGCTGAAGAAGGCGTGTTCGAAGAACAGCAAGATCAGTGTGGTGGGATCATAACGATTGAGGAGGAGAGGAGAAAAAGATGCAGGCAAAGAGAGAACTAAGGGCCAGATTATATAGACTCTGCAGTCCATGATAGAAAATTTGTATTTTGTTCTAAGAAAAAACATTTTAACACAGAGGGCGATGGAACCAGATTTGTGCTTGTTGAGAAAAATTATCACAAATTTTGAAACAAGGCCAAAGGATGGCTATGTGTGCTTTCATTATTATGTAGGAACAACGTCCAATAGGGCCTTTCAAGGATTATTTAATTCTCTAGGGGAAAGTAAATTAATGTTTGACCTTCTCTTTACTTTTTTTGAGGCCCAGACTCTGTGAAATTACATGTTCACTTATAGACTTTTATCCATTAGAGATGAAAATGATTTCTGACTGGTAGAAAAGATGATCCCAAAGGTTACAGTTTCATTTGCCTGTGGGACATTAGCCAGATTTGTCTCTAAATTAGCAAACTTATTTCAGCCTTTTCCATATACCATATTTCTCTAATTATCCTGTGAACCAGCTTAACAATCTTGCTGGTTCTATCATTAATTGGTTAAATGTCTTTGACCTGTTTATTCTACATTTCTATGAGTGTTATGGTTTTAGCTTTTTCAAAGTTATATACTTTCACATGCTAAGACAGCTGACCTTGCTGCTGAGTGGAGAACGCATCGTATGAAGGTTTAAGGGAAAAGTTGTCAAGACTAGAAACAGAAAGACAAATGATGGAGCAGTGAGCCAGGCGACTGGAACAGTCCAAATGGCCTGGGTAGGCTGTAGTGGTGGAGACGGGGAGAACTGATTGGATTTACATTTGATTTGGAGGTAGAGACAAGCTATGTTCATGAACGGATGTAAGGTATGAGATAAAGAGAGGAATCTAGGATTTTTGCTTGGGAAACTGTGAAGTGGTGGTAGCGGAGAGCAGAATTTTTGGAGAAAATTAAGAGAACCATTTGGATATGTTAATCTGAGACACCATCTATACATCGTTGGCAAATTTCCCTATGGTAGTGATGTCAATGTCTATATTTTTGCAAAAATTAAGCAAATCTTAGCTTTTAACAAATGTTTGTAAATATATATGTATTCTTTATATATAGATATAAAGACATCTATTCTATCCATCTGATGTTTAAATGCATGTATACGTATACACATGCACACACATAATATTTGGCATAATTTTCCATAGAATTGGTAAAAATACTTCCATCTTCCTAAATTATAAAGTTCTGTTTCAAGCATTAGCAAGGTCAAATTATTTCATGAGCTAAAGCCCCTTCTGACCTTAAGAATCTTTTACTCTATAATGTTACAACTTATTACTCAAAGAAAAATTGCTTCAAAAAGAAAACCCCAACTCCTTAACCTTGCTGAGCCTTACTTCCTTTATGAGACAGCAATTTCTGTCCTATTTCAATTTATGTATGTATTTATCTAATGAGACAAACAATAGCATTGAAAACTGAAAGCACTAAAGACATATAGATTATTGTGTATTGCTCTTTGGAGAGAACTTTGCTGAAAATTATCTTTCTTGAACCTCTCAGTGAGGCTGACCCTGACCACCCTATTTAAATTGCAACTCATCCTTGTCTATACCCTAGCAATACTGATTCCTCTGACCTTTTATTTTTTTCCGTTTTTATGGCACTTATGGCCTTATTTTAACTTTCTGTTTATTTAGGTACAGTTGGCCCTCGGCATTCGTTGGGGATTGGCTCCAGGATCCTTCGCGATATCAAATCTGCAGCTGCTCAAGTTCCTTAGTCGGCTCTTGGGCATCCGCAGGTTCAGCACCTGTGAATTCAATCAACTGCGGATCATACACGATCAGTTGGTTGAATCCGCGGATGCAGGACCCGCGGAGGGCCCACTGTGTTATGTTTATTATTTGCCTTCGCCTACTATAATACCAAAGTGAGGGATCTCTGTCTCTTTTATTCACGGAAGTATGCCAAGTGCCTCTAACGCATAGTAAGTGCTCAATAATTTGATGAATATATGAATGAATGAAAGAGCTTTTCTGCAATTAGGAGAATGCTTTACGATCTTGACTAGCAGAACATAAAAGAGACAATTCAATTTGGCCACATACGATTTAGAATAATGGTTTACATAATAGATTTATCTTACTATCTTTTTGTTAGGCCAATGTTAAAATTATATTTAGTGTCTTAAATATATAACGTCCAAAGTCTAATTAAGCTGCCCCAAATAAGCTTGGTGAATAAGGAGCCAGCTGTTTATTAGATATGCAATTTAATCTTGAACAAGTGATTTAACAGCTGTTTTCCTCTATCTCTGTCTGTAAAATGAGATTAGTAATAATAATACCTACTTCATAGGGTAGTTATAAGAATTAAACAAACCAATACCTGAAAGACTGTAGAACAGTGTTCTGCTACATAGTAAATACTCAATGTAATAATTATTATTATATAACTCAGTAGTTTATTATAGCAGGTGATATAAATAACTGCTACTTAAATCCATGAAAATTACACATTAAAAAACTTGGCAAATGGATATAAAAACAAACATGCAAAAAAACTCACATAATAAACCCCAGTGTGAAATGCTATTTAAAATATACACATAATCCAGAAAAATGACAGAGATTTTTATATTTCAGAAAATCAGCCTACGTATTAGAATGATTTGGGGGTTAGCATTTTACTTTCTTTCCTGTCTTTAGCTGAGCAATTTTTGAGAATAAAGGCATTTTGAAAGACTTTGCCCTCTTTTTGATGTTCATTCTTTCCTAACTCCTGTTTCAGAGCTCTCAGATGGAAGAGGAAACGAAAATGCTAAAATCCTTCCAGTTTTAAGGACAAGAAAAGACCATAATCATACAACAATGTGGGAATAAAGCAGATGAGAATAGTGTCAGGCAAACGTGCCTCCTCTGGTAATAACTTCAAAATTGTAGAATTTCATGGGAGGCGGTTTCCCCCTTTTGTCCATGGGGAATGAAGAAAGTCTCCATTTGAATATCTGCTGATATGCAAATAAAGTGGACTTATTATCAGAGGCAGTTCTTTGAATTTGTGTTCTCTGCTTAAGTCTCTATACATTTAAATTAAAATGGTGCAAACATATTAGGTATGTTCTTACTGCCTTGTTTCATCCTTTTCCGTAATGTTTAATCCCTTATCTAGAATAAAGGTAGATTCCACTCTTGGAAGAAGTTTAACATCTTTTTCTTGTTCTTTGAAAAAATTGAGATATCTTACCAAATCCTTCTGTGTTTCACATCAGGGCAAATCATACTTCTAAGGGAAGGACTGGGGTCAAGTTTTCTGAAATCTCCAGAATGATTTCTCACCTTATATACGCAAATTACAGTCTTCAGCCTTCCCACTCAAGCCCCCTCATTCTTAAATTCAATATTTATCACTAAAATTTTAAGCTTACTGTGTCCAACATAAAGCTCTTGATTCCCACTCTGCAAAGTTGCCCTTTCCCTTCCTAGCCCCACCTCTAGCCTTCTCAATCCCAGTAAATGGTACTTCTATCCACCTAGATGTTCAAGGCAGGAGTGTACAGGTTCATCCCTATTTCTCCCTTTTCCTCACCCCCTGTTCATAATATATCAGTGAAATTGACTGAGTCTACCCACAAAATCTATATTTTGAATCTGTCTACTTTGTTTAATTTTCGTGATGATGACTCGCTCCAGTCCACTCTTCCCCTCACTCAGCATAGCTCTAGTCACACGGGCCTTCTTTCAGTTCCATGTCACTCTAATTTCTTTCTTGACTCCAGGGCTGATCCCTCTGCTTGGGACACTCTCTACTCTTCTCTTTAAATGTCAACACCTCAGTGATGGACAGATCCCTTGTCTGTTGTTGTTAGTTTATGTCTCCAAAACTTGTTTTTTCCTTCATTGTAGTTCCACAATTTATTTTTATTTACTTTACTTTACTTGCAAAGTCTTTCTGGTTCACCGTTTTATCCCCAGCATTTAGCTCAGTCCTAGAACCCGGAAGACACTTAGTGAATAATTGTTGAATGAATAGATGATGAATTTGGAAAGTATAGTCTGTCATGATATTTTAAAAATTATTTATATATAGGCCAAAAGACAAGAGCTTTTATAAAAACCTAATGAGCCAGTGATAGATTTCTTAGAGAAAGCTAAATAAGTTTAAGTTTCAGATTTCCTAATTTCTATTGTAAAGCCTCGTCAGTCCATCAAGAGACCACCATGTAGATGAATTCTCACCACTATTATTTTCTTCAATCGGAATCTTTCTTTTAATTTCAAAAGTTATGTCTTGTAGCTAGTCACTGTCTCTTTTTTGGCCAGTATCTTATATCTTCTTCAAATTCTGTTTGCTTAATACCACATTTGTCAGAATTTCTTTTTCTATATAAGTGCAAAATATTGACATTATGCTACCCCAGCAGTTCTATTTTTGTCCAAAACTTTCAAAGGCAAAGTTATACGGCAAGCAAGTATTTTCTTAAGAAAAAAAAGAAATAACTTATTCCTTTTTCTATTATAAATTTATCCTTAGGCTCTTCCTATTTGTGATTAATTTTTCTGATACATTTAAGTAGTGTATTCAATCCTATAATAGGATAATATTTATCTGAAAATGGGATTCATTTTAGAATAAATGAATTGTCTATTTGTTGACCTACTCTCCTCCCTTTTTTTAATAGTTTATGGTAACTTTCTATCTGGTGTAGCTAAAATGCGCTCTTGTCAGGATGAGGATAATAGAGATGACTCAGAATTATTCCCTAAGGATTCAAAGCTTTGAATAAATGTGTAAACATAATTCCTAGGTCCAGACTCTATCTTGAGACACCAGAGCCTTGGAAAGATTGAGTTATAGCTTTCTTTTTATCTCTTAACACTTTGTGAACATATAAGACAGAATCCTCATTTTAAATTTAAAAATCTTTTTCTTAAAGTTATAACATATATATATGTCTATTTATATACAAAAGAGTATTCTACAGTTGTCGGGTGTAGTTTTCTATAAGCCAAATTGGGTCGTTAATTAATAATGTCATTCTAAACTTCTATACGCGTAGCTCATTTGTTGTCTGCGTTTTTGTTAGCTACTGAAATAAGCGGGTTAAAGTCTCCCCTATGATGGTGGATTTGTATATTACTTCTTTAGTTCTGTCAACTTTTGCCTTATATAATAGAAATTTATGCTATTAGGATTTTACAAATTTATGATTTTATAACTTCCTGTGGACTTGACCATTTTATTTTGAAATGTGCATCTTTATATCTTGTAATCCTACTTCAGATCTACTTTGTCCAATATTAAAATAGCCATATCATTTTTATTTTGGTTAATATTTACATGGTAGATCTATTTCCATTGTTTTACTTTCAAATTGCATTAAAAGTGTTTCTTTTGTAAATAGAATATGCCTACATTTAATTTTTTATCCAGTGTGACAAATTTTGTTTTTTAATTGGAGAATTGAGTCCAGTTATATTAAGTATCATCACTAATTTAGCTCCTTGAGGTGTACCATTTTGTTATCCATATTATTTATCCTATTGGTTGTTTATCCTTGATTCTCCCTTTTTTTGGCTTCCTTTGTATTCATCAGTTCATCATTCATCATTATTATTTCACTTTTTAAACTCCTTTAACATTGTAATTTTTAAGTTATTTTATTTCTCTTTCAGTGGTTACATTATTGATTACAATATGCTTTTAAAACTGCTTCCTGAACATGCAAAACACAGCCATTTCATTCCATTTCTCCTTGTCAACTTTTGGTGCTAACCTTGCCATCTGTTTCACTTAGGTAGAATTCTATATATTTATTTCTCTGCATTGAAAATTCTATCAGATATTATATATTTTTGTTTTAACAGTCAATATACACTTACTTTTACCCTTAAGCATATCCTTTCTTTGCACTGTTTCCTGAAGTTCTGTTTCCATGAAATCATTTTCCTTCAAACTGAAGTCCCTTTAGTATTTCTTGTAGTGCAGGTCTGCCTGAAAAAAAACCCCTCTGTTTTTATTTTTCTAAAAATATCTTCATTTTGTCCTCATTTTTTTGAAAAAGATTTGTAAGAGGTACGGAACTCTGTTAGCAGTATTTTTTCTTTTAGTACTTTAAATATGTCCGTCCATTGTCTTCTTATTTCCACATTTTTCTATTGCAGAGTCAGCTGTCAATCTTAGTTTTTATTTTTTACTGAAGATAACTTGCACCTCTGCTGTACTCTAAGTCCTTTTTAAATGTTCTCTTTGCTTTGTTCTGTAATAGTATTACTATAATGTGCCTAAGTGTGGTTTCATTCATATTTATCCTACTTCATGTTTGTACAGTTTTTTGAACCTGAAGTATATGAAATTAGAAATTTTTCATTATGAAATAAAGTTGTCTAATAATGTCTAATAATGAAATTAGGCTTTTTGTGAAAATTCCTGGCCAGTACTTTTCAAATATTTATGTTGCAGTATTCTATCTCTTCTCCTTCAAGTACTCTGACTACATGTATGTTAAATCTGTTCGTTGAGTTCTATATTTCCTTTATGATGTTTACCTATATTTTCTATCCTGTTTCTTTTATAAGCATCAATTTGGGCACTTTTTATTGTCATGTCTTCAGTTCACTAAATTATCTATTATGCTATTTCTAATCTGTTATTGAACCCATCTGTTGAATTCTCAATTTTAATATTTTCAGTTGTAGAATTTCAATTTGACTCATGGATTTCAGGTTTCTGCGGAAAATTTTCATCTTTTCTTTTATTTACTTGAATATATTAATCACTGCTATTTTAAAATCCCTGTAAGATAACCTTAATATCTGAAACTTCTGGACATCTGTTTCTATTCCTTGTGTTTTGGTTTCTGGTGACTTTGTTCTGTTTTTAGCCAGCCTTGTGTCTTTTGAATGAACACTGAACATTATATACATCAAGTTAAGTATCGAGTTTTCTTTTACCAGTCAGATATAGTGGCAGCGGCTTATCTTTGTCTGTTCGATGGTTGCTTGTGGTCTTTGTCAGGGATGGACTATATCTGATTTACCCTTTCTCTTAGATGAGTCTTTATGGGCTCTTAACTCAAAGCCTGAGGTATTAGCCAAGCCTCTCTAACTTGGAAGGGCTTGAACACACTAATCTTTGTTTTTCTAGCATAAGACACCTCTGGAATATCTGGTCTGCCCTTTTGTCCCCAACTGTTGCTTTGTGTTGGGTTTCTTGGACCTTCTCCCTGTGTATCACTTGAGAAAAATATGGAACCATATTTTGGGACTCCCCCTTCTGGGCTCTCTTCTTTCTTAGATTTTGCCCCTTAACCTGCATCTTCTCCGGCAGCCCTGGATTCTGATTTGTCTCTTCAGTGAAGCAAGACCCCATCTTCCTGATTCAGCACTAGTCTCTCATGCAGGGCAAACTGGAGAGAGTCTATAGAGAGAACCTCCACTTGAAGTATTGCTCTTCCTTTAAGGGTCGTAGCTCCTCAATTTGCTGCTTGCTTTCCTTGCTCTTCAGGAACTTCAGTTGTTTCTTATATTTTGTATAGCATTTTAGTTGTTTATAGTGTGAAGGTTAGTTTGACATAACTAATCTATCTTGCTCATTATTGAAACTGAGGGTTATTATTTTTAAGCATGCGTTATTTGCCAGGTATGGTGCTCAGGGATTTAATTGCATTATCTCATTTAATCTTCACAGTAGTCTTTGAAGTAGTTATAGTTACTTTTATAGACAAAGAAACTGAGACTTATAAAGGATAGTTAACTAGCCCAGATCACATAGTTGTGTATCTAGATCTGTCTGACATAGCCAGAGGGAGGGTAGAGAGGTGAGGGGGGCCCAGGGCTTGTTTGAGGCCCTTAGAAGAACATCTGGGCTTGCTGCTGCAGCTGATGCCTTATCTCCACAGGTTTATTTTATTTCTGGTTAGAAACTGTGCTCTAGGGGCCGGCCCCGTGGCGAGTGGTTAAGTTCATGCGCTCTGCTTTGGGGGCCCAGGGTTTCACCAGTTTGGATCCTGGGTGCGGATATGGCACTGCTCACCAGGCCATGCTGAGGCGGTCTCCCACATAGCACAACCAGAGGGACCTACAACTAGAATACACAACCATTTACTTGGGGGACTTAGAGGAGAAGAAGGAAAAAGAAAAAAAAAGAAGATTGGCAACAGATGTTAGCTCAGGTGCCAATTTAAAAAAAAAAGAAAAAGAGACTATGCTCTATAATCTTTCCTGGTAACATACACAACAGCAGGAGAACAATAAAAAAATGTTTATTATGTTCTCAAAGCTTTATTTAAAAACACTTCCGAGGAAACAATGTATGTCATACCAACTGTCTTTGCTACTTTAATTGATTCTTGAAGACATCTTCAGATAATTCAATAAATCTAAACCATTTCTTATTTTGTTTTCTGCAGTTCATTAATTGAGGCTAGAACACATGCTTCAAGTATAAGCAAATGGAAGTGTTTTAAATAATGAGAACTTGAACCTAGCTATAACTTTGAATAGAAAAGAAAACCCCAAGTACCTAATTCTGAATGAACGCAGAGGGGATAAATGGCAATGTCTATGTTATGCTTACTTTGTGCCAGGTACTGTATGCACTTTACGCGTTGAACCCTTGCACTGTCTCTCTGATGCACCTCGTTATTGTCACGTGACAGAGGAGGAATCTGAGGCAGAGAGAGCTCTATAAATCGCCCAGTGCCACACACTAGAAAGGGGCAGAGATGGAATTTAAAACCTGTCTACCTGGCTTAGCTCTATTGTACAGGGATACAAATACTCAGCAAAATCTCATTTAAAGAATAGGATGTTGTTAATGGTTGATTCTCTGATTAGGTTAAGCACCATTACAATATTTTCTATGTTAATACTAGTTAGAAACTTTGCTAGAAGAAGTTAGTCTACTTCACAATATATTTCTCAGATACTGCTAAGGAGAAAGAGTGGTAGCTGGAGGCAAATTTTCTAGAAATTTTAAGGGAAATTTTGAGAGAAAAGAGGGAAATTATGGATAGGGAGACATACGAGTCATAGAGGTTGAGAACATTTCAAGAATTATAAAAGAATCAGAAAACTATTAGCAAAAACATAGACTGGTTGCCATGTGATTGTTCATTAATTCATTTGTTCTGCAAGAATTTATTTACTGCATGCTGTTCACTGAAAGAAAACTAACAGTTGTTGAATATTTACCATGTGCCAAGCAAGGTACTAGGTAGTTCTAGAAACGTTATCACATTTAATACTCACAATAGCTCTCTGTGGAATATATTATTTCCACTTTCATTGAGGAAACTGTGGCTCAGTGGGCATTAATAATTTGTGCATTGTCAGGAAGCTAATAGCTGTGCAAGTGGCTGAGATGGGCTTTGAGCCAGGACTAAATGTCTCCAAGAGTGAGGCTATAATGTGAGGTGCTGGTCCAGGCACTGGGGAAGGGGATAGCAGTCCCACGGAAGGGGTAAGACAGAGTTTGGAACCACAAAGACCTTTACAATCTGGTAGAAGAGATAAGAAAATGACCAATGTAAATCTAATAGTACAGGGAATGTGTTACATATCATAATTGAAATGTAATGTTTAGGTCTTCAAAAGAGGGAGAGATTACTTCTAGCTGTGATAATTAAATAAAATTTCTGAAAAAAGTGGTTAGGTAAAGATCTCAAGGATATCATATGAACTATAAACCATGACTGTGTGTTCATATAACAGCCACTGCAGTTTCACTTCCGTGTTTGAAATGGAAATGGCTGCTCCCCTCTCTGAGCTCCTAAGCACTTATCTGAACCTTTTTTTTTTGAGGAAGATTAGCCCTGAGCTAACATCTGCCACCAATCCTCCTCTTTTTTGCTAAGAAAGACTGGCCCTGAGCTAACATCCGTGCTCATCTTCCTCTACTTTATACGTGGGACCCCTACCACAGCATGGCTTGCCAAGTGGTGCTAGGTCCGTACCCCAGAACTGAACTGGTGAACCCCAGGCCACCTCAGTGGAGCCTGTGAAGTTAAGCGCTGGGCCACCAGGCCAGCCCCCTACTTATCTGAACCTTTTTTTAAAGGCAGCTGCCGCTTTCTATCTCATATTGCAATCAAATCTGCACATACTTTTTCTGCGGTCTCCTTCAAGGCAGAGACTCTTATTCCTCAAGTAGATCCCCACAGTGTTTGTCATGGTGCCTGTGGCACAGCAAGTGCTTTTCAAAATCCCCTCTCCCTTGGTGTCAGTGATGTCATGCTCTTCTGGCTGTCTTCTCGTCTCTTTGGACTCTCCTCAGGCTCCTGAATCAAGAAGGTCATGTCCTCAGTGTTTAATCTCCTGGCCTCTACCTCTCACACAGAACCTGTTGAAGGACTTCATACAAACTCCCACTTCAGCGATACCCCATGTGCTAATGCCTCCTAAATCAACAGATAGCTCTTCCAAGCTCCAGATGGATTTGCACAACTCTCTGGCATATATCTCTATCTGTGCGTCCCTCCGCACTCTGATGTCAACATGTCTCAAAGTAATCTCGTTATCTTCCTCTCCTCTGGAACTCCAACTCTTCCTACACATTCCATGTATGTGAATGTTATGGCAGGACCATCTGGGCACCTAAGTGACTTGATCCCTTCCTCTTCTCCTCTCCCTGATTATCAACATCTACTTGGTCATTAACTTCCTTCACAGTTGAGGAGATATTTCTTCAATCTTTTTGCTCCCACAAATCTCCACGGCCATTGTTTGAGTTCAAATCTCATCATTACTCATCTAGATTACTTCAGAGTCTCCCTGACATCAGGCTTGCTCCCTTGAGATTCATTTTTCCAAACTGCTTCCCAGAATGATTTTTTAAATGCAAATCTGAAAATGTCATCCCCTTTAATACTTGGCTCTTCAGTGCCCGTAGGATAAGAATCAAACTCCTCAGCATGGCAAGTAGGGACAAACTCTTTTTCTCCACTTTATTCCTTGCTAGACTCTGCTTCACACCAAAGTCCTCTCCGTATTGAATTGCGCGTCTCTGCTCCTTGGCACACTAGCTCCTAATCCACCTGGAATATTGACTTTCCTTCTCTATTTGGCAGCTCTGACTTAAAAAATAGGCTTAATCTTCAATCCTCCAGGAAGTCTTCATGACATTTCCCCCTGTCTTGATTAGGTGTCCCTCGTACTTGCTGGAATATCACTCTGGGCTTATCTCTATCATAGTTCTTATCACACTGGAGCCTAATTTTTTGCTTAACTATCCTTTTTCCCTCACTTTCCATAAGTATTTTGAAAGAAGCAATCTTGCTTTCTGTCTCTGTACCATAATGACCAGCTCATTCTCAGGCACATTGCAAGAGCTCGATAAACAGCTGTTGAATGAGTGGATAAAAAAATGCTTCATGAGTAACTAAAAGTGTAGTCAGAGAATAAAGAATTCACCCCTTTAAAGTGAAAATTGAACTCAGCTCAGTTTTTGGGCATGCTTCATGATTTCTTGCTTCGTGGCAATATGCCTTTGATTTAC